>NC_132839.1:67586357-72386357 GCF_048164855.1 Canis lupus baileyi
CGGTGTCCATCGAAAGATGAATGGATAAAGAAGCTGTGGTCTATGTATACAATGGAATATTACTCAGCCATCAGAAACGACAAATACCCACCATTTGCTTTGACATGGAGGGACCTGGAAGGTATTATGCTGAGTGAAGCAAGTCTATTGGAGAAGGACAAACATTATATGGTTTCACTCATATGGGGAATATAAAAAATAGTGAAAGGGATCATAGTGGAAAGGAGAGAAAATGAGTGGGAAGTATCAGAGAGGGAGACAAAACATGAGAGACTCCTAACTCTGGGAAACAAACAAGGGGTAGCAGAAGGGGAGGTAGGCGGGGGGATGCAGTGACTGGGCGATGGGCACTGAGGGGGGCAGTTGACGGGATGAGCACTGGGTGTTATGCTATATGTTGGCAAAAAAAAAAAAAATCAGGCAGCCTGGTTGTAGAGCTCAGACTCCGTTTTGCATAAATGCTCCCTTTGAGACAGATATTTATCTACCCTCACTTTACAGATGAGAAAACCGAGTCTCAGCCATGCTGCCAGGGTCTCGGACAAGGGTCCCAGAACTGTCACCTCTGACCTCTGGCTACCAACACCTGCTCTCTTGGGCACTGTGTGGGAAGATGTCCTTGCCAGGAATTCTCCCCCAGCTGAGATCTCACGGTCTCCTCCTTGGAGTCTGGTCTCTCATCGCCTGGCTTAGGTCTATCCTGATTGGGATTTTTCCCGTTTGGGCAGCTTCTCCTCCTACCCAGCTCCCGAGCTGGCTGAGAGGGAGGATGTCTGCCAGTGAACAAGCACATGCTTCCATTTTAGATTTATGAGATTCTGGATCAAGTCCCCAAAGAAGCAGATTAATCACAAGAAGCTATTTTCCTTTTAATTAAAAAATATTATCTACAGTGGCTCTGGCCCTGCTGATTCTCAGAGCAGACAATAAGGGTGAGCATAGCGAGTGAGCAATATTAATTTTCCCCAACTAATTTAAAGGTAATATCCCTCACATGTGCCAACGGCTAACAAGCTTGTTTGTGCACCAGGTCATTTGTTACTTCTGGGCTCTGAGTTTCCTCTGCCTTTTTATTGACTTTGGAGGCCTCCCCAAGGAAGGAGACACACAGAACACAAAGGAAGGAGACTAGATACAAGCATCCCTTTTAGGTACGACATCTGGGAAGTGGAAGACATGGAATTTTAATCCAAAAGCCAAGAGGCTACAGGTTTCATGGAGTAAAGCTCGAGCTTTCAGATTGAACTCTGATATTAGGTATCCATGGTATTGTGGGATAATTTGCAGCCTCCAAAATTCATGTACTGAAGCTCTAACTCCTAGTACCTCAAAATCTGAGTATATTTGGAGATAGAACTTTTAAAAAGGAGCTTGATTTAAAAATGAGGAGCTTAGAGCAGGCCCTTAATCCAGTCTGACTTCTATCCTTGTAATAAGGGGAAATGAGGACCGGGCCTCCCAAAGGGGGAAGACCATGTAAGGACACATGGAAAAGACAGTCATCTACAAGCCGAGGAGAGAGGTCTCACAAGAAGCAAAACCTGCTGACAATTTTCTCTTGAAGTTCCAGCCTCCAAAACTGTGAGACAGTAAGTTTCTGTTGTTTAAGCCACCGAGTGTGTGGCATGACAACCCTACCGGACTAATATACAAAGGCAGACCTATCTGCCCGATAGGAAGAGATTGGGAATTCATTACAAGTTCCCTGCCAGTTCTGTTTTTCCCAGCTGGGATATCAGAGTAGCTGTGTAGCATGCATTCCTATCCAAGACTCAGAGATAAAGACCTTGAATACTTAGTATACTTCAAGGCAAGACCAATGTGGCAAATTTCTTTCTGTTTTCCATGCAGACTCAGAATCCCACTCATCCTCAGGATACGCACTGAAGTGAAGCTTTCCCTGGTCCCTTCTTATGCTACTTCCTACTTCCTATCCCCTTTGAATGCCCCAGGGTTCACAGAGTATCCTTCCTCTGTACCCCATAGCCCACCATGATTACCACACTGCATTGACATTGCTTGGTACCTTTAGTGGATGGATGGCATAGTGGCCAAAGATAATGGTCCTTCTGCATCCCTGCCTTTTGCAGTGTGATTTGTACCCTCTCCTATCTAGTTATTTCCTGGCCTCTTGAGTCTTGGTTGACCTTGTAACTTGCTTTGTTCAATAGAAAGCAGCAGAAGTGACTCTGTGCCAGTTTCAAATCTATGTCATTAGAGAGACAACGTGGTGGAGACCCCAGATGCCCAGCCAATATTACTCTAGTCTAGCCTACAGCTTGTCAATCCCAAAACAAGCACGAAAGCCCAGCTAAGATCAGCAAAGCTCCCTATCTGAACAAAGCTGACCACTGACTTATGAGCAAGCATGACTAGAGCTAGAAGAACAACCCAGCCTTGGGTGATGGACACTGAGGGGGGCACTTGATGGGATAAGAAAACTCACAGAATCATGTGCAAAGAAACAGTTCTTTTTAGGCCACCACATTTTGAAGTGTTTTCATTTAAATATTTATTTATTTATTTATTTATTTATTTATTTATTTATTTATTTATGATAGACATAGAGAGAGAGAGAGGCAGAGACACAGGCAGAGGGAGAAGCAGGCTCCATGCCAGGAGCCCGACGCGGGACTCGATCCCGGGACTCCAGGATCGCGCACTGGGCCAAAGGCAGGCGCCAAACCGCTGAGCCACCCAGGGATCCCCTGAAGTGTTTTTTTTACACAGCACATCCTAACTAATAAACCACTTCTCTTGCCTCTCCTGCCAGAATGTTGTACCTTGAAAACAGGAAACATTCCTTAATCACTCATGCAATGCATACATCATAGTAGTTAAGTAAAGAAAATTTATTGAATGAGGGAAAGAAGAAACTTTTCTTTTCTTACATTCAGCTGCTGATTATATGGTTTGTGGCAGGTTATATTTTCCAAACTGGATACAACAGTATTTCCCATCCCACACTTTCTTGTGCAAGGTAGTTTTGCCCCACCCCCATCAAAAGTTAGAGTCTACTTCTTCAACTCCTTGAATCTGCATGAGCCCGATGACTGTTTTGACCAATAGAAAACAGCAGAAGTAACACTGCCAGATCTGAACATAGCCTTTAACTGGCCTGATGCTACCTCTTAGGAGCCAAATGCAATAGAAGACATAATATTTTCATAAGCCCAAGTCCTGTGCAGAATCCGTACAGGATGGCATGACACATGGAGAGAGAGAAGCACTGAGGAACCCCAAGATACCAGGCATGACAGGGATGTGCCATTCAGCAGTGGATGCTCTAGCCTCAACTGTCCCAGCTGGTGCCATGAGATGAGCTGCCTAACCCAATCCTCCCAAAACCTTGACCCACAAAACTGTGGGCGAAATAAATAGTTGTTTTAAGCTATTAAATTTTGATTGTTTATTTTGTAACAATGTGTAGATTTTATTCAGCCTTCTATAAACAGAATATCATAGACTGGATGGCTTATAAACAACCAAATTTTATTTTCCACAGTTTTTTTCTACATGTTATTTATTTTATTTTTTTAATAATAAATTTATTTTTTATTGGTGTTCAATTTGCCAACATACAGAATAACACCCAGTGCTCATCCCATCAAGTGCCCCCCTCAGTGCCCCTCACCCAGTCAACCCCACCCCCCGCCCTCCTCCCCTTCCACCACCCCTAGTTCGTTTCCCAGAGTTAAGAGTCTTCATGTTCTGTCTCCCTTTCTGATATTTCCTACCCATTTTTTCTCCCTTCCATTCTATTCCCTTTCACTATTATTTATATTCCCCAAATGAATGAGACTATATATTTTCCACAGTTTGAGAGGCTAGAAGTCCAAGATCAAGCCACCAGCATATTCAGTTCACAGATGGCCACTTTCTAGTTCATACATGGCCATCTTCTTGCCGGGTACTCACAATGGCATAAGGGGCAAGAGAGCTCTCTGGGGTCTCTTTTATAAGGGCACTAAATGCCTCCCAAAGGTCACATGCCCTAATACAGTCACATTGGGAATTAGGTTCCCACATATGAATTTGAAGGGGACACATTCAATCCACAGCAAACAAATAAGCAAAACATGGATAGCATGCTGTAGTAGCAAGTCTGGCTCTAGAGCCATTAAATATAGATTTACATCCTGCCTTGAATTCTTACAATTACATGATGATGGGAAGCTCACTTAAGTTTTCCGGTTTGCAGAGCCCTCCTGTATATGATAGGGATGCATTCATTCATTCAATAAAGCTCTATTGAGTGTATGGAGGGAACAGTGAATAATGCACAGTCTCTGCCTTGAGGGAATTAATAGTCTGTTTGAAGAAACAAGGCAAGAGGCCAGCAATTCACAGGGCAGTGCTATCAGTTCTCCTATTGCACTAAGTACAGAGAACCCTGGAATACTTGGGAGGGGTGGGGGTGGAATAGTAGATACACTCCTGGGACTGGTACAGTAAAGGATAGATGAAGTAGAATATAAACTGGGACCAATGGTGCAAGACATTGATTGGCTTAGTGTGAGGTTGTTTAAGAGAAGGGAACAGCAGGACCTGGGTGGCTCAGTTGTTGAGCATCTGCCTTCGGCTCAGGTAGTGATTCTGGGGTCCTGGGATTGAGTCCCACATCAGGCTCCCCACAAGGAACCTGCTTCTCCCTCTGCCTGTGTCTCTGCCTCTCTCTGTGTGTCTCTCATGAAAAAATAAATGAAATCTTTAAAGAGAGAGAGAGAGAGAAAGCAGCATGTGTATGGAGTTCAGAGATAAGGGAGAGCACAGAGCCTTCCCAAGAAATAACAGAAATAACAGCTGGATTGGGAGTAGCAGTGAGTGCGTGGGCTGTGTATTTCCAATTCAAGTCCATTATTGCAGATTGGACCAATCTAGGAGAACCCAAAATGAACTTCTCAGAAATGAATTGTGCAGTCAGTTTTAACCTTTAGGGAGGACACAACTTGATAAATGTGCCATGAAAAAGGGTTATTTTAAGCATTCCTGGGAGAAAAAAAATCCAATTCTAGAAGAGAAGATGGTTTTACAATTCAGAGAAATGTTGAGGGAAGCAGTGGAGAACAGACAAGGAGATTAAGAAATACAAACTTCTGTTTTAAACAGGAAAACTACAACCCAATTGTACAATTGTACCCCCAAAGGAAGGATTCTGTTTGAGTTGGAAAGTGTAGCTCCCTGAGACAACTATCAAAGAGAATGAACATTATTTGATGTTGTTTCAAGCTCTATGCAAATTATATCAGCTTCTGCATTATAACCAGTTAATACAGGGACAGAGAATGAAACAGTGGAACATTAATTGAATCAGAGGTCAGGAGGTTCCAATAAATTTCCAAGCATAAGAAGTATGTTTGATGCCCAAGCCAAGGATGGAGATTAATGTTTCACCTAAGTGGCAGGGGTTCCAGCTCTAGGAATGCAAAGTCCTCTACTCAAGAAAGGTAAGATCAGAAAGGAACCTCTCTCACTTTCCTTAGAGGACTTGGGTGAAGCAAGTGGATAAGATTACTAGCATATCACCAGCACAGCAGCACTGGAAAGTTGTCTGGGCCCCTGTCTTGGGTCAACTATAAACCTCTCGGGAGGAGAAAATGTTTGAAAAATAAGCATTGCAAGTAAATCATCTTCAGGAAATCAGTGTTTCTTACAGGCATGTGGGTTCCCTGCTTGCACACTCTTTCCTAGACCATACTGTGAGTTCTACAGACCATGGTTCCATTCCCAAAAGTCCCAAAACTACTTCCAGGACTTTCATGGTCTTCTTGCCTTGGTCTGTTCTAATAAAAATTACTTGGCAGTGAACTAAAAGTGCTTCACAAGGATATTTTCACCTCAGATCCTCTAGAATTACACCATCTATTCCAAAGTAAGTCATTGACTAAAAAAGAAAAGTTCAGGAAATGTCCCCTGATCTCTGAATACTCCAAATATGGGCTGGTCCTAGAAAAATTCAGTATGTATTGATACTCTAAGTCTCCAGGAAGTTGCTTAGAACTTGGAAAGAACCAAAGCATTGAATAATGAAATCTCTTCAGGAAGAAGAAACACAGAACAAGTACCTTTGTTTAGGTATGCATTTTCACAACCATGTGAGAAGTGAGTATGGTAGCAAATATTTGTGAAGTACACTATGCATGTAAACAAAAAATTACAACTAGTTTACACTGTGCTAAGAAGCAATGACCACGTCATCCTTCCAAGTGCTTAGGTCACCCTTTGAGGATTAAATTTGGGGAAATTGTGATAGATGAGACCAGCTATAAAAGTAATTCATGATTAACAGCCAGGTTCCACAATAGATTTAGGGGGTCTCGGGTTGAGACTTGGAGAAACATGACTGGAATGGAGTTATTCCTAAGAAAATTTGAGCCTCCCCAAATAAAAAGTTTTGTTTTCGAGCTAACAAATGAATCCACAGAGAAAGTTGTTTTGTTTTGTTTTGTTTTGTTTTCAGGGCAAAGGAGATAAATGAAGAGATGAGAAGGGCAACAGACACAGATCAAGTACTTATTATGTACTAAGCACTTGGCACAATCACCCAACAATTCAGTGAGGTGAATTGATGGGATATGATTCCCATTTCCTAAGAAGCAGAACCCTAGGAAGTTCAAGACACCAACCAAAGATCACACATGTAGTGATTAGCATAACTGAGATTTTAACACAAATGACACAGAATGAGAGTTAGATATGTCTCACTCAGAGAAAAGGATATCTAGATGAGGGCATTTGACAATAAAGTACCTGCAACAGGCATATGGAAAATGATGCTTTAAGCTTCATAGCTTGAAGACATTGGTCATGATTATCCTCTCACTTTCATTTCTTGGCCTTCACGATACTCACCAAATAACAGTCCGAATGTCATTTGGATGCCCCTACACTAGGCCAGTAGAGAAAGAGCCAGCTGCTCAGTGAAAGTGACTGTAGAAGACCCAGCCAAAGATGGCCCCCAGTGAATCTTGCCCTTGTACACTGCCCATGCATGCATGTATGTGCTGACAAGCTATGCACACAAACAGACTCAATGAAACCCTCATACTTAGAGAAGCTGATGGGATAGAGAAATGCATGTCAAGAAAGAAAAGTAAGGTAAACTAAGGGCATCACTTGGCATTCATGAATCTAAGATGTTTTCCACCCTGATACTGCATGCAATGGTTAAAAGCCCCATGTTAGAAAATCAATTATTTTTATGCTGTGTGATTTTAGGAAAATTATTTAAACTCTATAGCTCATTTTTCTCATCCATAAAATGAAAGTGGTAGTAGTGGTTACTTCATAGAGTTGATGAACACATTAAATGAGATAGTATAGGTTAAGTGCTTAGAAGCAGGCCTGGCACAAAGTGAACTTCCTGTAAATCTTTGCTATTGGGACTCCATTGCTAAAAAGTAAGTTGTCAGTTATGAACTTAAGAAGTAGGACACTTGCTCTCCATAGTCAACCTCTGTGTCCCAGTACCTATAAGTAGGTCCAGGATGAGGCCCCATATTATACACAATATGAGTTGTGTATAACTCCACAATATTATAGGTGGAGTAATTGGTCTTTTGACTTTGCACAAACCCAGGTATACAACCACACATTTACCACCACTGTGATCTGTTTCCTAACTCATTCACTGTGTACCAGCAAACAGCAAATAAAAACAAAAATAATGTAAGAATAAAACAACTTTGTCTCCCATGCATAATAGATGGTAATAAATCATTCATCAGCAGAAAAACAAGTGAGTGGTCATGCATTTCAGCAAATAAATCACCAGCAACGTTTCTGGAAACTGAAACAAGAAACATCTGCAGGGAATCGAGCAAGCCTACCAAGATGGATAAGTCAGATGCACCATTAGTCTGAATTAGAGCCTTGCTGATTTTAGGGTAAAGTCCATCTCCTGGCTGATGACTCTAACCTCAGGTGTTACTATATAATTTGACCTTGTCTGACTGAAATTAGAGTCCTAAATAGTCTGTTTCCTGGCACGTAGAAGGAATTTATAACTGATTGAAAAATCAAGCTTCCTGGTCACCAGCTAGGAAACTGGTATTTCAAGATCCATTTAGACCAGAGATGTACTTCTGACACATTTTGATACAAGTTAAAAATCAGGAAAGTGCTTCTGACAAACCAAACACAATTTTAATGGTGAAATCTCTCATCCTAAGGGAAAGATTTAAGAAATTGCCTATCAAAGAAAGTCATAAAATCTTAAAGCTGAAAGGGACGTTAGAAATTAACGAGCTCAGTGTTGGTGTGGTAGGATTAAGGTGTTTTTTTTTTTTTTTCAAGATCAAAGCTAATATGAGTAAAAATCAGGAACAGGGCCCAAGTACGTAACTTCCCAGCCCAGACTAAAACAGAGGCCTGGGTTTGGGTACACAGAAGGTAAAGCCCCATGAGAAACAAGGAAGCAGACTCAGTGTTTAGGTAATGACCTAAGTCAAACCATGAATAAGAGGCACATTTATGGCTGGAAGTTAAGTCTTTCTAATCCTAATATACTTGTTCTTGATCTCTTCGTGGTAGTACCTCACACTACAAGGATGAGAAATTATGTTATCTGTCTGGGACATAGCTAATAACATGTGCTCAATAAGTTATATCTAATATTAAAATTATAAAATTGAGAAAGTAGGATCACTAGATTGAGTTGTTATTAGTTTTAGTACTGTTGAAATCATAGAAGGCCTAATTTGTTGACATAGAACCCCACACAATATAGCATCTAACCAGGAAACTCATATCATATCACCTCTTTACAGCAAAAGAGACATGGGGGAGGTCCAGGACCTTGGGATCTACTGGTTGTATCACCCAGAATTTTGGAATACAGTGGTAAAATCACAGCTGATGTACCGACTTGGAGATAATACCCAGTGGGGACAGGATGCCCTCCTCCTGGTTTCAGCCCATCCATTGAACCAGAGGTCTTTAATACAGCTCTGTGTCTCCAATAAGAAGAATGCACAGATCCAAAGTAAGAGGTGGAAACAGGAGTAATCCCACATATCATCATCCCCAATGACCTCCTCATGGAAGGCATACTTCTCTGATCCAAAGATCTGGGCTTTGCAGCATTGGAAGTCCTCTCCCCCAAAAAGGTGCAAGGATCCCAGTGAACTCTGAGCTACCACTGGCTCTTGTGCGCTTTGGGTTCCTTGTGACAAAAAGGAGTCACTGTGATATCACAGGTAGTTGACGCTGATCTTCAGAAGGAGGCAGGACTGCTGCTAAATGAGAGAAGAGAGAAGGAAATTTATCAATCTTGGGTGATCCACTTGTGCATCTCTTAGTGTTCACTTGCCAGATGATGACAATGATTGGGCAAGTGAAGCAATCCTGACCAAGAAGAGAATGGTTACCAGGATCTGAGGAATGAGGGTTTGGGTCAGATACACTTAACCCATCAAGACCAGCAGAGGTAAAAAGATTAAAAAAAAAAAAAAAAAAAGACCAGCAGAGGTGATTACTGAGAGTAGAAAGATTTAGGATGGATAGTGGCAGAGAGAGACAACAAATACCAGTTCTTGTCCTACAAGGAATTGCAGCAAAAGGATCTGTAGTTTATCCCGCTAACCTCCCTATTTTAAGTTTCTCCTGAGATAGACAGGAGGCCACTCTCATAAAATCGAAGAGTAGAATAGTGATTTTCAGGGTCTGGGGAGAGGGGGGAATGGGGAGTTACTAATCAACAGGTGTAAAGTTTTAGTTAAGCAAGATGAGTAACACTGTACCTGTAGCTAATACTGTGTCATACTTAAAAATCTGCTAAGAGAGTAAATCTCATGTGGAACACTCTCACCAAAATAAAACAAAATAAATTAAAATAAAAAAGAAAAGAGAACGCCTGGGTGGCTCAGTCGGTTAAGCATCTGACTCTTGATTTCAGCTCAGGTCATGATCTTGGTGTCCTAAAATCAAGCACCACATCAGTCTCCGCAGTGGGGAGTCTGCTTCTCTCTCTCTCTCTCTCTCTCTCTAAAAATAAATAAATAAATAAATCTTTAAAAAAAAATTAAACAAGGGACGCCTGGGTGGCTCAGTGGTTTAGCGCCTGCCTTCAGCCCAGGGCGTGATCCTGAAGTCCAAGGATTGAGTCCCACATCAGGCTCCCTGCATGGAGCCTGCTTCTTCCTCTGCCTGTGTCTCTGCCTCTCTCTGTGTGTCTCTCATGACTAAATAAATAAGATCTTAAAATAAAATTTAAAAGAAAGAACAAACTTGTCACCCTGATGCTGCCAGCTGTTAGACCCTCAAGCATCCACTTCAGGTGAGCTCAGGTTCATTCAGAGCTGTCCCCAGACAATGACTAATCTTAGGTATCATAGCCAAGACTACACTCCTGTGGGGGAGTCATCAGTTAGTGGCTGAGTAGGACAGTAGGACAGTGCTAGGGTGTCCCATGTACATATGTAGGACCCCTTCTACAGGCAATCTCTGCTCCAGAGCTCATTTGAGGACTTTGTCAGATCCTGGTCAGACTCTGACAGCTTCTCCTATCCAATCCTGCCTCCTCCTCTTTTCCTTGCATACTAGTAAGACTTTTGCAGCCCTAACTCCATATCTCTGCCTACTTCTCAGAGAACCCAACCCCCGACTCCTGAATATTTCCTAGAAAAGATCTGAGACTTTGCTTTCAACAGTATTTACAAAGCCATCACCCAACGTAAACTCTTGTCTCTACCTAGATTAGCTGATTTTACTCTTATCTGAATGTCCATTCATCCCAGAGTCTAACCTACTTTCCCTCATGTACTTGAAGCTCTTATGAGGCTTGGAAATAACCTGTATCAATTAGAGGATGTACAGAGGGAGTCAAGATTCCAGCATTTATGTAAGTCACACTTACAAATAAATATACTTGTGAGTGCTATGGAATATATGCTTTACTCTTCTATATATGAGATTACTGTAGAAATAGAACATTTGACCAATCATTTCCAACATAAAATGACCCAAATACGTGGGTGGTGGGCTCATTCAAAATGGCCAACTGTTGTATGAGGATTTAACATGTTCATATGATACCACTGGTCATTGGGAGAACAATTATAGTAAGACAGAGTCCATGACCTTAAATAACTACTGGCCAGGAGAGAGAGGTATGTTAACAGATTATTTCAGTTTACTAAATAGCTTACTGGGGGTTTGGAACTGTTTGGTGGTGGGGATATTCCAATTTATTTTCACCCGCACCTTCTTCTAGGCTCATACTTTGGTTGTGCCTGTAGAGTTGGAGGAGTTAGCAAAATCTGAATGACAAATGTGAAATAAACTTTGCTGTCAGGCATAATTTAGTTACCCATATTTGTCATCCTCGTTGATCAAATATTTCACTTGTCACCAACTCACACTTGTTTTAGCCCAATCAGCTTCCAAGATGGAGTCCCTTTCCCAGAATTATTTGTTTCTAAGCAGCAAAAATTACTGATATCTGAGATGATTAAACTTGAGAGCTCCCCCAAGCAAGGCAGAATGGAGATGCCTAGGTTCAAATTCCTGATTTTTAAAAAAATTCTGACCTAGAACAAAAGAACTGAACCAGAAGGGCTAACCAGTATGCTCCTGTGTCATGTGGGTTGGGGATCTAAGGATATTATTTGGCATAAACAGGGTCTCCTGGGCTAACATCATTCTCCTGCTGCAGGGACTGCTTGCATCTGACTAAGCTCTTTGCTGGCTCCAAGTGAGCACACAGGTCCTGCTGAAATCTGGGCGTCTTTTGTTTTTTTTCTGAGGCAGGAAACTTGCCTCTGAGTGGTGAGTTATCGGAGCTCTGTTTCTTCCAATTTTTGCATTTGTGTGATCTCATGGGGTTGATGGGGTTTGTTATGAGACTTGTTCTATGAAATGCAAAATGAACCCCCTTTAGCAACTGCCATCCTTTTTGATAGAGTCAAATAAATATTTTCCTAGTTTCTTTCTTCTCTCAACTTTGTAAATGAGGGAGAGTTGCCTGGGGGAGGCATATAACATTACTCATACATTCCCCACTCACTGCAATTTTTTAAAGGAGGAAATGAGGAGGAGAGAGGCGGGGAGGAGAAGATGAAAAAGAGAGGAGATGGATTTACGATGGTGTTGCCCCAGCTATGCCCCAAGGACAGCCACCATCCAGTGGAAGTTCTAAGGCAACAATCTAAAGGGAGCTTTCTATTCATTAGGTATATGAGTTTCATTATTACCATTAGGACTCTACTACATTTTAAATAATTGCCTTTGAAAAACAATATTCAGAGTAATGAAATAAGGAATTTTGCAATTTTTCAACTCTCAGGAAACAAATAGGCAATCTATTACTTTTCCATTCCAGTAGAATTTCCAGGAAAGCCTCATAAATAAATAAACACTTCTTAAACTTCTAAGATAACTTTATGTCATATACGAAAATAAATGAAAAAGAAAGCAATGTCATTGTTGCCTTTTTTAAAAGTATGCTTCAAAAAAAATAAAAAAAAAATTAAAAAAAATAAAATAAAAAATAAAAGTATGCTTCAAAATTTTAATGTAATAATTCTCTTTCCCAGAGACTGGGCTGAGATAGGATTGGAGAAGCTGTGTGTGGGGTGGGGGCCGAACTGCAAAGAAGAAATCATCAGGACAATGTCCAGAGAAGCTGAGATACAAGAGCAGTGGCATCAAGGGAGAGGAAATCTTGTCCTGAACTATCATCCCTCAGAGCTACTTACCGCTTGTTGCTTGGGTAACTCATCCAAGGCTAAGCTATTTCTTGCAAACCTTGGCATCTCCCTTTGCCAGTCTCAGTTTCTAGGCCTGATCTTACTTCTCCATGATCTTGTGTTGTCTGTAACAGCTGGTGCTAGACAGGGTTTGAAGTCAAACTTTGAAGCCCTAATCGCATCATCATCCCAGCTTCCAGGTCTCCCTCCCTCAGGAGGCACCCTCAAGCTCATAGTGGCCAATGAAATATAACTTCTCCCAGGAAGGGGCAAATATTCAATAATTACAGGCCTCCTGCTGTTGGGCTTCTAGGGTCAGTGGAAACCAAAAAATCATGGTTTTCTATGGCTGCCTTAAGAAAATATCACAGACAAGGTGGCTTAAAAATAACAGAAATCTATCTGCTCCGGAGGCTGAAAGTCCATGATCAGGGTGTGCGCAAGGCTGATTTCTTCTTAGGGCCCATTCTGCTCGGCTTGCAAATGACCATCTTCTTCCAAGACTCCATGTGGCCCTCCCTCTGTGCATGTCTGTGTCCATCTCCTATTATAAAGACGCTATTCAGGCTGGATTCAGGTGCACCCCAATGATCATTTTGCCATAATTACTTTTTCTAATGGCTCTATATCTATATACAGTACTGCGGGTCAAGACTTCAACACGCAGATTTTTTTTTAAGATTTTATTTATTCATGAGAGACAAAGAGAAAGAGGCAGAGACATATGCAGAGGGAGAAGCAAGCTTTCCTGCAGGGAGCCCGATGTGGGACTTCATCCCAGGACCCCAGAATCACGACCTGAGCCAAAGGCAGATGCTCAACCACTGAGCCACCCAGGTGCCCCAACACAGAGATTTTCAGAGAACACAACTCAGCCCATAACCCCAGGCTCAGGTTTGGGCGTCAAAGTGAGACTCCTGGACATTTCCAGCCATGCAACTCAATGGTTCCATCTACTTGGCTGAATCTGGGTCCATGTATATGGCCCCCGCCTTATGGGCCAGGAGCTGGTATGGAGAGAGCTGGAAATTTGCCTCCACCCAAAGGACAGGTCTTGCCTGACTTAGAGGCTAGAATCTAACATCTTGTCCAGGGCAAATGGGAAGTAAAGCAAAGCCACATTTTTTTAAATATTATTTTAAAATTTAAATTCAATTTGCTAACATATAGTATAACACCCAGTGTTCATCCCATCAAGTGCCCTACCTTTTAAATCATAACCTCCTGTCCCCCAGGAAAGGGAAGCTCACATTAAATCCTAAATTCGAACAATCTGATGAGTAACTTTGCCCCTACAATAGAAGAGCAAGAGGCTGAGGGTGGGCTGAAAGAAAAAAGAAACTTTATTAGACGCTCTCTATTCTATGGTCAGAAGCTAAATTAATGTGGGGAGTAGGACAGAAATCGCCTTTCTTGCTCTGCTCTTTGGTTCCTGGCCACGACCCACATGCCCCAAGAGCATCTGCATTCTCATCCCGTCTCTGCCTTGGCTTCACAGCCCCAGCACCTGCCAGCAGAGCCTGGCTGTTCTTGCTCGCTGCCCAGCAGGATATTCTCGGTTTCACAATGTAGGAGCACAGCATCCTTATCAGCTCCTGAAGATCCAAGCTCTGCCAGGAACTCTCTCTACATGAAATGTATAGATCAAAACCCCAAGGAGTTTGACATTTATATTTTTAATAGATTTTTTTTCCTTCTTAAAACACCCACAGGCTGTGACTGAAGTGGAAATGTGTTTGCTTTTAATTGCAGTCTGTGCGCCATTGGCTCTGAGGTTGGGAGTCCTCCCTCTCCTCAGAAGTGTAGCGTTTGTATCAAGCAGAGCTGGGAATGCAAAGAAAAACAAAAGGTCTGAAATGCCATGTGATAAGAACACTTCTTTTAAAACTCTTCAATAACAAAAATCTGGAGTGAGTTTAATTCATAGACAAAGATGATTTGGAGGACAGAGCAACTAGAAATCCTTTTATAATTGTTTCCTGCAACCCCAAGCCCCTGTTTGGAGCCTGGCTGTGTTCCTCCTCATCTGAAAGGTAAATATCACTAAGGCTGTGACAGCATCTTTCTGTAACAAACACTTATTGGGGGCCTCATCGCTTTGGAGGGGCACTAGGACATGAATGACTCATGGTTTTGCTTCTAGTTGCTCAGAATCTGGTGTATCTGAAGTGGTTCTCCAATAGCATAGACTCCCCACAGAGACAAAATAAGAAACTTTTTCTCAGAATCTGAGTCCAGGTGGCCTCATGACCACAGTTCTCCTAATGGTTTTGCTTAAAACATTTTCAAGCAACCTGTTCACACATCTGAATCTAATACTCTCCTCCGTGTTGTGAATCAGGATTAGTTACACATATTAAGAATCCTGCTTTCTCAAATAAGAAGATTATAAGCATTCTTCAGAGGTCTCAGGGTTCAATTACTAATATCTCTGCATAATAATAAGTATTATTCCTTTACTGGCGATATTTCATTATGATGAGCAAGGCTAGGTTGGAGGCTGCTCAGGAGATAGATATTTCCAGTCCCAACCACTTCATCTAAACCAACTCTGAACAGCACTCAGAAAAGGAGCCAAAACACATGCAAGAAACTCTCACCCCCACTGCTCCCTCCCAGCTTCTGACCTTGCTGTTTCTCTGCCCCCATCCCTAATACTCAAGAACAAATTAGGGCATCTTTGCATCAAGAGAAGCCTGAGCCTATATCCACAATCCAAGGTTGGCCCTGCCCTATATTCAGACCAACTAAGCCCTAATCTAAAATGACACAACTATCCCAGCTGGGTAAGAGTTGACACTTATTTCCATGCAAAGCATGTTGATTTGGTACCAAGTGTGCATATAGCCTACACTGACCCCACCTGATATACAAGTAGGAGCAATTTCTCTCTCCCCTCAGCAGCACCCTGTACCACTGTCATGCAGTGCATCGTGTCTCACAGACCCATCCATTCTCTGACACAGCTGGTTCCTTCCTTCCCAAATCTCAGCATTGGCTCTCTTCTGGTCCACCTCACCCCCACCACCTGTGTCAACAGATGTACTGTGCTAACACTGTAAGATAGATCACTGTACAGGTAAGCACATTGTGGCCATTTAATAGATGAGAACACTGAGGCTCAGAGCATCTAAGTGACTTATATGCATGCATACTTGTGTGAGCAGTTGAAATAACTTGTTATCCTTTCTCCAAAGGTCATGGCTTCCTCTAGATTAAGAATTAATGGTGTCATAGTAGTATCTTACAATTTTGAGCTTTGTAGGATATATATATATATATATATATATATATAGTTTAGGAATATTCTTTCATTTTGTTGTCCCCTTCATCACTGTCTGGGAAAGGTATTATAGCCCTCACAGAGGAGATGTATGGGCACTGGAATCCAGCATTCCCGGATCCCGATCTGGACTCTACCCATGACTAGCTGAGAACATTTGGACAATTCCTAATTATATTTGAGACTCTCTTTCCTTACCTAAAAGAGAGGGAGGTGGAGCATAATCCTCCCTTGACATGCTGACATACCAAGTAAGCAAGAGTGGACAGGAAGCTCATTACCTGGCACTTGGTGTTGGCCCACTCAGCCCAACTCTCTTTTCACCTGCCTCAATTCCACATGGGGTTCAGTTGAATTAGGTCATCTATGAGGGTTTTTTTCAGCTTCAAAATTTTACTTAAAATGTCCTTAGAAATTTCTTATTCCCTTCCTCCTTGTAGCTATGTGACAATGTTTTATTCACAGACGAGTTCTTTAGGGAATTTGATCGAGATTGATAGGCTGGGGTTTTAATCCAAGCATACATCCGTGGGCTACAATTGTGCTGATTCTAGATGGGTCTAAGTGACATCAGAGGGAACTTCCCTCTCCCCATCCACTTCCACCTCCCAGGCTAATATTATTAACATCAGCCAGAGGCAAGGAAGTGATAGGTACAAGCAACAGACATGGTAAATGAATTATCTTGAGCTACTTATTCCTTGGCAGTGAGGCAAGCAACCTAGCAATTCATCATCAGTAAAACTCCCCATTTTCCCATATGAGTTGGCATAGTGCCCCCACTGCCTTGCGTTTTCAGCCTCATTTCTAAAGAAAAATTAAGGACATTCTGTTCACAGTTTCTTTCTCCTTTCTTTCTTAAAGTTTTTCTTAAAAGATAAGTGCTTATTAATTCCAGGGATCGATGAAAGAGTAGACAGGAAGCTTGATAGTCAGGAATAGAGAGAATCTGAGGTTAAAGGTCTGCACTAGACCTGTTTTTAAATATTGATGCCAAAGTCACCCAAGGTTACATGAGGTTAACAGTTGATGATGGAGCTGCTCAACTCTTCCCAACTTAGAGATTAATTCTCTCCTTTGCAAAGAACTGCACCATTTAGTCAGGGCTTTGCTCCACCGACTTGTTTTCTCTTTTTTCACTTACTCTAATTTGATGAACCAAACCCTCTGCACTGAACACCTCCAGCACCCACCTCCCCAAACCTACAAAAAGGAAAAATAACAATAGCTGAAAAATGTATCCAATCAGCCAGAAGCAAATGCATTTCTAATTAAAGATTATAAATGTGGGTCACCCTTCAGAACAAGCAAACACAAGTCAAGCATCATTCTTCTTGATTTGTTCCGGGTCATTGTTCTCCTCTGCCTGGCTGCAGAGCACTAATGGATCATCTTGATAAAAATTCATTTTTTCATCCATCTGTTATATTGCGCTTTTAATGTCAATTTCTTCTAATGTATCTTGATTTTGCCCCAGCCCCAGCTGCAAACACACTGCGCTTTATTAGAATAAAGTCTCATGTCTCCAATCCTCTAAATGAGAGAAGTAGCTACGAGACCATTCCTGCATTTGCAGTTTTAAGTTTCAGCATATGTTAGCATAATGCTTTCATTCAATACCGTTTCCAAAGGCAGAGGCCCTTCTGAATCAATTTCTTGATTCAGAACCAGGTCAAATCAAATAAGCAGTTTATACACAGAAAAAAAAATGGGGATCTGATAGCAACAAATGTCAAAGACAACAAAGAAGAGAATATTGCATTTAGGAAACAATTCTTAAAGCATGGAAAGTTTCATTCTATCCTAATTAAATGGGAAAATGCAAGGGGCAAAATCCTCTAATTCTTCCACAGCTGTCTGACAAATGATGAAAGCTTTTAAAGCAAGAAATATGTACCCAGGTCACTTCCCAAATTCATACCCAAATTATAAAGTTATACTAGAAAAGTGGTTCTAAGCAAACCCAAACCTCAACGTCTCTACTGTGACTGTAACTCCAGATGCCAGAAGCAAGACCAGGGCGGCAAGTGGGCAAAGTGTCAGAAAAAAAAAAAAAAAGTGGACTGAAAAAATTAAGGACAAAGAGTGATATAAAAGGAGAGGCAGGGCAGATGAATGACACACAACTTACAGGTGAAGAAATTGAAACACAGTGAGTTTAAGTGATTTGTTAGAGACTAGTATCAACAATCACAACAAAAATATCAGATTGTTGGAGTTGGGTCATAAATTGTAGACTTTGGGACATATTGAAAGATTTTAAAGGAGCATGTGACAGGACTGTAAAAACTAGTGTTTTAGGACAATGAGTGAGTTTATTTGTCATGGTTCTCTGAAGAAATGGAGCCATTAGGACATATAGATAGATGATTGGTAGATGATAGATGATAGATAGATAGATAGATAGATAGATAGATAGATAGATAGATGATAGATAGATAGATGATAGATAGATAGATGATAGATCTCTATATAGAGACACTTCTATAAAGATAGATATTTTTGGATATATCCGCTAATTTTAGGAGTTGCCTCACATGGTTATGGAGGGTAACTAGTTCCACAAGCTGCCGTTGCAAGCTGGAGACCCAGGAGAGCCAATGGTGCATCTCTGGTCCAAGTATCAAGGCCTGAGAGCCAAGAGAACCGATGATGTTAAATTCCAGGCTAACTGCAGAAGACCAATGTCTCAGCTCGAGAGTGGCCAGGCAGAGAGAGTGAACTCTCCCTTACTTCTTCCCCTTTTGCTTTGTTCAGACCTTCAGTGGACTGGATGAGGCCCATCCACACTGGGAAGAGCAATCTGCTTTCCTTAGTCTACCAATTCAAATGTTGATCTCATCCAGAAACATTCTCACAAGCACACCAGAATAATGCTTAATCAAATATCAGGCCTTCTATATCCTGATCAAATTGGCACACACAATTTATCATCATAATGAGTGTAGCACATTGGTTCTCCACCACACTGAGTCATATTTACTTAGTACTTAGCAGAACAGCCTGTCAGCTGCTCTTCATTCTGAGATTTGGAGGCTCCCAAAATTATAAATCTAAAAATAATTCTGTTATCTTTTTGCTTCTGGGAGTATAGTTTCCCTTCTAAGGATCAACAAAACCTCTGAGACTTTGCTCCCTCCTCTTCCACTCCACATTGCTCACCTCTTCCCTCAGTGCTACTCCACCGGCACTGGCCCTCTCCCCCCAGAAGATTCTAGCTATCCCATCAGCCTGGAAAGCCTTTCCCCCTGATCTTTGCACAGCAAGTTTCTTCTCATCATTC
The DNA here is from genome assembly GCF_048164855.1 of Canis lupus baileyi. NCBI lineage: Eukaryota > Metazoa > Chordata > Mammalia > Carnivora > Canidae > Canis > Canis lupus. The sequence goes on from NC_132839.1 coordinate 67,605,610, forward strand.
ACATCTCTTTCAAATATCTCCTCACACAGATCTATCCTGATCACCTGATATATCACTGTCTGCCTGGGAGTAATTCCTTGCACTGGGCTTAATGCTCTCAGTTATGTTCTTATTTGCTTGCTGATCCTTGTTCCCCACAAAAATACACTTACATTGCAGCCTCCAGAGCAGAAAACATAGCACTGATGCCTGGTACGTAACAGAATTTTCATAAATGTTTGCCTAATAAGTGAATGAACTTGTTAGAAGCAAAACATGGGAGCACCTGAATAGATGCACAACAAACACAGATCACGTGATGGAAAGTCAACGCCCTCCCTCAGTGCCGGTGCACATTCTAACTAAAAGATAAGAATGAAAACACATTCTTCCCTTCTCAGTATTTTCCTACAATCCCCACTTTCATTACATGTCCGCTTCTCCACGTGAACAATGTTCACCTTTTCATTCGCATGTGTCCTGGCAAACAGTAGCTTTATTATACATATAAATGTCTAAATGATATTGTGTTATTTATCTCATTCCATTTTTTACTTCTTGCATTCAGTGTTATTCTGCTAAAATGTGTACCTTTTTATAATCGCATACATAGCTCCTTGCTTTCAGCAGCTGCGAGCAATTTCAGAGCGCACATCCACAATATCTTCCATTCCCATTCCCTTGTTCTGGGATAGTCCCTGTTGCAATAGACAACACTGTGGCCAATCTCCTTAGAGATGTTTTATTTCGGGCCTGAAAAGGGAATTCTCTAGGACACCTGTCCAGAAGTGGGATTTCGGGATCATAACACACCTGTATGCTTAATCTGACTCTCCTAGCATACCTTATTAATTTTTGAATTTGCACCTATCTGATAACTGTAAAGTAATATACCTTTGCTGCCATAATTTTTACCTCCCATTTACTAAGAAGTTTATGCATTTCATTACATTCTTTGTGTTACCTTTACATTTCTAATTTTTTCTCTGCCAGTATTCTTGCTTTTTCTAAGTGGATCATTAAACCATCCCCAAGAGAATGATGCTCTTATACTTTGCTTCTGATTCCTATTCTTCTGATTTATTTTCTTTTAATGGGTGATAAAACCTCTGGTCTATGCAAACAGTCATTGTGATAACTTGGTCTGAACTTAAGTGGAATGCATCAAACTTCTAACCTCTTTAGTTTTAAAGTTAGCATGTTTGTTGTTAATCTCTCCAGTTTTCCATAAGTGTGTTTCAAGTTATAATACTATAAAAATTTTTATATATTCTTTAGCCATGTCCCACTAAGTTTTAAATGTGCTGTTTTCATTGCCAGTTATTTCCAAGTATTTTATAATTTCTTATCATTTTCCTTATAATCCAAAATTATTTAGTAATATGCTACTTATTTTGTACACATAGGGGATTTTAAGCTATATTTATACTATGGATTTCTAATTTTACTGCACTATGACCCAGAACATAGTGTATATAATATTGAGATTCAATTAGCAACCTAATACTTGGTCTGTTTTAGTTAGGATAGGACATGCTTGCTGTGGTAACGAATTAACCTGACATCTCATTGATTTAGCAGAACAGAAATTTATTGCTTGTTTAGGTCAACAGAAGTGCTCTTGCATCTGATAACTCAGGGATCCTCTCTATCTCAAACCTCTTCCAGCAACAAATGACCCTAGTGCGCCCTCTGGTTCTTAAAATCTACATGCATTTTGAGTCTTTATTTATTTTTTAATTTTTTTTAATCACTTGCACTTCATGTAGAGCTTCTGATCAAAACCAGCTCTATAGGGTAAGGTCTGTAATTTGGATTCAAGCCAATCAGACTTTTAGGATGGCTCCCCCATGACAAGATTATGTCTAGGATAATTCTACTTCTATATAAAACATTTTCTCTGTCTCATGCTGTCTTTTCTTCTGAATCTCTCAACTCTTTCCAAACACTCTAATCCTCACAAATGTCCCAGATTGCATTTAACATCTCCCATTGGACTCAACCAGCCACAGGTTCTGATCCACCATGAATCTTCTGTTTTGGTGGCCATCTGGGCTCTCCCTCCTGCTCTGTTCCCATTTAAGTCTTGACTTCCATCTATGTCCTGTTCCTGTTATAATCCTGAGACAGGAAATTCTGTGAGAAAAGTCTATTAATATACTTCACATCCCTTGCCCAAGTATGAGAACTTCTTGTGCTCTCCACTTTGTTTTCAAATCTCTGGCAAGTATAAACACTGTTTATTTATCACTTACTCCTATATCTCCCAGGCACTTTTTGATGTGATATAAAATGGTAACATTGTATAACTTGATTTATGATGAATTTAGCAAAATTATGTGATAACAGAGTTAAATATCAACATGATTGAATCATTCATTCGACCAACATTTATCCTGGCCTTGGTAGTAATAATTCAAAGAGAGATAAGATACAATGTAAAAGAGCTCTCATCCTATAAGAGAAAGACTTATAAACAGCCACTGATATGTAAATATGTAAGTCCAATGATAGATGCTTATACACTGTTTTATGAGTACCTAAATAAGAACATCTAATTCATAAAGGAGATGGTAACTACGATGGATTTTAAAGATGGCTTTGTTGGGTAAACCCATTGTAGAAAAGGAATGAGCACGAGCAAAGACCTAAGGATGAAAAATAGTATGACATAAATAGAGACTGTCTAGCATTTAGTAGTATGAAGGTTAAGCAAGAGGAAAGGATTGATGGCAAGTGATGTGGGAGGTGTTAAGTCAACATCATTTGGGACCTTGAATGCCACGCAAAGGATCTTGGACTTGAATAGACAGGAGCTGCAGATCCCTTAAAGAGAAGTAAGTGGAAGATTGGTCTAGACAAGGAGAGCCATAGATAAACCCTCTGCCCTTCACTCTTCTAACTGCATGTGTGCAGAACACTTATTTTCAGGAACAGTGCTTTTCAGAAGTCATTTCTTCAGTATCCCTCTGTGTTGATGTTATCTGCTCACATTCATCAGCCAAACCAGAGAAGACTTTCACTCTAAATGAACAAGCAACCAGTGCTGCCTGATGACAAAAAGACTGTCTGGAGCATCTTTCTTACACCTGGAGCACATCAGTCAGACCAAATCACCTGAAGAGAACAAGAGCAAAGCTCCTCGCTACAAAACTGCTCATGGTGAATCCAGCTCAGGATTTAGTATACATATATCAGATCTACCCATAGTTAAGGCAGGCACTTGGATTATTTGCCAAGTTGCTACATACAAATATGTTCTGAGGTTCTCATTCATTTATTCCATGAGAATTTACTAAGTTCTTGTTGTGCCAGGAAAAAAACCAGATAAATAAAAGAATGCTGAGCTTTGTTAAATTCTCCAGAAATAGACCCTGAGACAGGATTCCTGTGCATGTGATTCTTAAGGAAATGCTCTAGGGAGAAATCAGTAAGGGAGTAGAAGAAAGAGAGAAAGGAAAGAAATGAAGTCAAGCAAGGATGTGATTTCAGGCAAAGTCCCACAGGAGACAGCTACAGCCTGATCCTGCACAGCTCTGAAGTATACATCAAGTTCCAGAGCTAATCCAATTCAAAGAAGGGAGCTGATCTTTCACACTCCTATGCAAGTCAGTTATTGACAAAGGCCTCCCCAGGGAATTGTACACTCCCAGAGACTTTTGTGCTGCATGCAAACCAATGCCTATCACCTAAGGTCTCAGGCATAGGTCCTTAGTAGCAAAGGCACACAGAAGCTGGAGCAGAGATAAAGATAGGGTATAAGAAGGATCAGAGTGGATCTGGGCAAGAGCAGTTTCCTCTAGCACTTGTAGTCTAGCAGGGAAGACAGACATGATCATAGAGGTATAATCATGCATTTTAGATACTCTAAATAGGAATGAGTTTACCACGTGAACAAACACTGAAGTGTCCAGCATTCCTGTGTATTTGAAGAAATCCTTCATTATGTTGGAGGTATTGGTTTGCCCTCTGTGCTGCTTTGTTTTATTTTTCCATGTTTGTGCTCCATGAATCTTGATCATTTTATTGACTACCTCTTTTAGTTTGCAGTCAGGCATGCTACAGAGGAACTCCTGAAATTTGGGTGATTTATGATCAATGCGACCAGCAGGTGTTACTTATCTGTCTCTTTCTTCACTTGCTAAAGAGACTTTCTGTCACCAGAAAACCTTCCAGTATTACAAATGACAGTTGGTCATCAATATTCAGACCTATCTGTGAAGCTACTTTGAATAATACTCCTATAAATGAAGACTTCAAAACTTGCAGTAGGACCAGAGCCTTTTCTCTTACTTTGTTTGATGTTTATCAATGCCAAATTCAACTTGCCAGTCGTCACAAAAATAAATCTTTATTGACTTTCAGTGGTTTATGGGTCTGCTTTCGACCTGGTCTAGAGCTTCTCATCTATGTATAGCACATAGCTAGAGATGAAATACTTGTTTACACATCTAATATGAACATCACAATGATACTGTTTTCTCTCCCAGTTAATTGACTCTGTCCCAAATAGAACCAAACAAGATTAAATAACTCTCCCCCAAAATAGTAACCTATTTTAATTGTGTATCTTTTGATTTGGAAATTAAAGGAAATGAAAGGAAGGACATAAAATAAAATTGTATTACATTTACTCATCATCTATCACAGAACATAGGAAGTTGCAGTCCTTCAGCAACTCTAGAAAATTTGAGTAATTTAGACTAATATTTGTTACAATAAAAATTTAATATATCTCTAGAATAAATATTATCCCTTCATGTGGATTTCTTTCCATGGGCCAAAATATGCTTATCATTATTCCCACAAGTTTCCAGAGTGATTTTTGGGCAACACATAAGGTAATAAGAGTTGACAGGATTACAAACATTAAAGGTAGGAAGAAAGACAGTGAGGAAACAAGGACAGGGACAAAGTGAAGCTGGTAAAAGCACAAAGAAGCATATTGTAATGGCCTACATAACTATGAGGGTAAAACTAACAATAAAACATATAAATTTGCTCCTATTTGAATAATTGTTTAGGAAAAGGTGGATTGATGTGGGAGAAAGCAGACTTATAGCAAAGGTAATAAAAGAAAAATCAGTGCCTATAAAGTATAAGAGAAAATTAACATCTGATTACTTGTATAACTCAACACACAGGCATAACACGGCTTGCACATGCTTGGAAGAAGACCAAATTCTATGAAAGTTAATGCTGGGGAAAGATTAGTGGATGACCCCAAAGCTCTTTCATCTTTAAAAGACATGAGAACTTTTTAAAAGGCTGAAATAGGCAGTTTTGTGGACCCCTGAGCAGGTGGCACAAACCACCCTGAGGAAAGTGAGTTGAGCCAAAAAAGAAATCAAAAAAGGAGAGATTTGGGAGTGGAGACAAATGTGCTTATCTTTGCATCAGTGATTGAAATCTTCAGCTCACTGCATGCTTCCCTCATGGGCTCTGGATAGGTAGGGGGTTAGGGATCAGATTATTGCAAATATCCATGAAAGGACAGGTTTTGTAATGAGTAAATTTAGTCAAATGAGAAAAGGTGGAGTTTCATTCTCATGGAGCCATGGAAGAATTTGCTTGATAAGCAAAACTCACTGTGGATGAATCACAAATTTAGCTCTAAGCTTTCTAGCAAGCAACACAAAAATAGAAAAGTTACCTGTTACCAGATTCAAAATATTCATGAAATAAAAATAAACCAATAGCTCAGGAGACCTGTCACTTTCCTTGATACTAAAATCCTATGGGGGGAGGGCACCTGGGTGGCTCAGTGGTTGAGCATCTGCCTTTGGCTCAGGGCATGATCCCAGGGTCCTGGAATCAAGTACCGCATCAGGCTCCCCACTGGAAACCTGCTTCTCCCTCTGCCTATGTCTCTGCCTCTCTGTGTGTGTCTCTCATGAATGAATAAATAAAATATTTAAAAGAAAAAAATCCCATAGGAATATCTCCTAGTGGTAGAGAGAGAGAGAGAGAGAGAGAGAGAAAGAAAGAAAGAAGAAAGAAGAAAAGAAAGAAAGAAAGAAAGAAAAGAAAGAAGAAAGAAAGAAAAGAAAGAAAGAAGAAAGAAAGAAAGAAAGAAAAGAAAGAAAAAGAAAGAAAGAAAGAAAGAAGAAAGAAAGAAAGAAAGAAAGAAAGAAAGAAAGAAAGAAAGAAAGAAAGAAAGAAATCTTGTGATATGTGAATGCCATGACCTGTGCAACATCCTTACTATGAACCCTGCTAAGATTTCAGAAAGTTTCCTTTTATAATATCAAAGTGAGCTAAACAGATATTACAGCAAAATGAAATTCAATTTAATAGATAATCTTCCAGTCTTGGGTTATTTTATGTGTTCCAGGTATATATTTAAGGTTATCTCAAACTTAGGACAGACTGGTCAAGGATCTCAAGCAATCCTTCCTGAATATCATTCTTCCCAGCTGGTTTTTGTGTCAACATGGAGTAGTAATCAGCTTGAGGTAGTTTCTCCCTGTGAGATGCTTTGAATTCAACTTGTCCATGCCCCGGCAGCATTGAGAACTCTGTGCCTGAGAGATCAGCAAGCCAAGAGCATGGAAGTAAGGTTTGGTGAGAACTGAGGAGATTGATTAGAAATAAGTGCCTGAAAGCCCCAGAAGTGAGGTGAGAACATGAGATGAGGAAGAACTGGCTTAGGAGGATTCACTCAGAAGGTTGCTTCCAATCTGCTTATTAAGTACATATAACCAGCTAAATAAGGACCCTGAGTTCCCCTCTATCAGCATTGCTGAAATAAGACAATGCTAGGTAATGGCTCAGGCCAAAAACAAACGAACAAATGTTTTAAATACTTCAGTAAAGCATCAGCCAAGTACCTAAATTTCAGCTATTCTACATTTTAAAGGACTGTCCCAGATAAACTATTTAGGAGATATACAGACAGGTAACCCCATAAGGCAATATATTGAGGGAAGTATGATTTATAAACAACTTAAAATGACCCTCTTGGAATTCCACACTCATATACATTCCCACCATTAGAGTATGTAAGCATCCAGTTGGTCCCCATTCTTGCTAGCCCTTGGATAGTAATTGTACCATTATTCATATCACAGAATTCTGCACCACCATCAGAAGGATAAATCTATTATGGACTGATGTGGAAATATTTCTTAACTATTAAATGACTAAAGGAAGATGCACAAGTGTGAATGGTGTAACTACTGTGTGTTCATCTGTGTACAGGTGTGTGGACTAAAAAATGATCGCAGCCAACTACAATTGAGAAAGAGGTATGGGTAAATGGCAAACCAGATTCAAACCACCCTCAAATCCTCTCACCACTAAAATCTGTGCTCTGTCCACCACATGAAACAGTAGACAGGACTGGCTTTCTACTACCAAACAACTTACACACAGCTAGCAAATGGGACACAGCCACTGGTCAGAAAGCAAGCCTCGTGCATGCTTTTTGCTCTCACACATTTTCCCTACAATCATTGCAGTATTTTAGAGGTTTTTAAAGTTATTATTACCATAGAATCAAATTTTCTAAGGAGCATACCAAGGGAAATTTGTTTCAAAGAATCATCATCCTAGGGACACCTGGGTGGCTCAGTCGGTTAAGCATCTGACTCTTCGTTTCTGCTCAGGTCATGATCTCAGGGTCATGAGATCAAAGCCCTCATTGGGCTCTACACTGGGCATGGAGCCTACTTAGGATTCTCTCTCTCCTTCTGCCCCTACCCCTCAAAGCGTGTACACACTCTCTCACTCTCTAAAAAAAGAAAAATAGAATCATCATCCTAACCTCTTTTGAGTCTTACTTTACTGGCAAAGGGCCTCATTTGTTGCTAATATTTCCTTAGTTCACGATTTATCAGCATACCCTGGGCAACCACAGCAGTAAGAGTGCTTTCCCATGGGATGGACGGTCTGGCCTTGAATCTTAACATAAACATCCCCCTGCTGCTTTTGCCTATCTGCAGTGACTCCCCTGTTTTCTCATGATTATCATTCAGAAACTCAGACAAGTGTTGACATGAACACCCAATTAGTCTGATTATGCACAGTGGGCTTCGATAGATCTATCACCCACAGATACCAAGCCTGGCACTTTGTAGCACAGCCTTATGAAGTTATTCATGTATCATATAACACTTATATTTTTATAGATATGTGTACCAAAATTATTGGTAAAGTGAAAATCAGAGCTAGTCCCAAGTATCCTTGTCTAAGCACAAGGGAAGGTAGTTAGCTAACTTTAGGGAATGTATTTTACAAGATAATAATAATAATAATAAATCTTAGAGGCATACCTGCCATAGTGAAGTACACTGTAAGGGGAAAGAGGAAACAGAGTTGGCTGAAGAATAAGCAAATTAATTCACTTAAGATACTTGGGCTGATTTGAAATTGTTCTTCCAAAGTTCAAATGTTTTGGGGCACCTGGGTGGCTCAGTCAGCTAAGGATCAGACTCTTTATTTCAGCTCAGGTGATATGATCAAGCTTTGTGTGGAGCTCAGCATGGAGCCTGCTTAAGATTCTGTCTTCCTCGTGGATGGAACTGGAGGGTATTATGCTGAGTGAAATAAGTCAATCGGAGAAGGACAAACATTATATGGTCTCATTCATTTGGGGAATATAAATTATAGTGAAAGGGAATATAAGGGAAGGGAGAAGAAATGTGTGGGAAATATCAGAAAGGGAGACAGAACATGAAGACTCCTAACTCTGGGAAACGAACTAGGGGTGGTGGAAGGGGAGGTGGGTGGGGGGTGGGGGTGACTGGGTGACGGGCACTGAGGTGGGCACTTGACGGGATGAGCACTGGGTGTTATTCTGTATGTTGGCAAATTGAACACCAATAAAAAATAAATTTATAAAAATTAAAAAATAAAAGATTCTGTCTTCCTCTGCCCCTTCCCCCGCCCCACTGGCTCACAGACTTGCACTCGCTCTCTAAATAAATAAATAAATAAATAAATAAATAAATAAATAGAAATTTTTAGAGAAAAAAAGCTCAAATGTTTGCAAAATTCAATTGTCAATGAATGGCAAAGAACAAGACTCTTTGCACTACAATGCTAAAGTCTTTTCTCTATGCATTGTCATCTTTGTCCCCAAACCAAAGTTGTGGTCTATCTAAACTAAATGTAATATTTTTGGTAGATTTTAACAACCAGAGCTTCTATTTTGATTGGTAGACATTCTGGGTAGTTCAGATTGTGATAACTAAACACCATAAACTGGGTGGCTTATAAATAATAGAAGTATTTCTCACAGCTCCTGAGGCTGAAAGTCTGAGGTCAGGGTGCCAACATGGCTGGCTCTGGTGAGGATCGTTTTCTGAGTTACAAACTGCCATCTTCTTGTTGTATCTTCACATGGTAGAAAGAAGACAAGGGAGTTCTCAAGGTCCCTTTTATAAGGGCACTACCCTGTTCATAAGGCTCTACCTTCATGACCTACTTCCTCCTAAAGGCCACACCTCCTAACATCATCACATTGAGGGTTAGAATTTCAACATGAAGGAGAGAACACAACAGTAAATTCACTGCAGCTGAATTTTTAAGCTTGCTTGGATGAAATTATGATTATATGTACCCAATGGCAATTTTATATTTATTGGGTTTGGTGTGTGTATGTTTTTTGTTGTTGTTTTTTGTTTGTTTGTTTGTTTGGTGGGAATAAGCCTATTTATTTATTTATTTATTTATTTATTTATTTTCCCTTTTTAAATTAAATTTAAATTCACCTTGCCAACATATAATACCCAGTGTTCATCCCATCAAGTGCTCTTCTTAGTGCCTGTCACCCAGTCCCCCCTGTCCTCCACTCTCCTCCCTTTCCAAAACCTTTTGTTTGTTTCCCAGAGTTAGGAGTCCCTCATGGTTTTTCTTCCTCTCTAATTTTTCCCCACTCAGTCTCCCGCCTTTCCCTTATAGTCCCTTTCAGTATTTCTTCCATATTTTTTGTTGATCCACAGATTTCTTAATTCATTAAGAATCCTGCTTATGTAAGATACTATTTTCCTTCAATATATGTATTCATATTATCACCACAATTTTTCTTTTAATTGTGTTTATGGGGGTACTTACAATAATGTCAGATATATCATCTTTGACAGAATGAAATTCCCAAAGCTTTACCCTGATTTACTGAATAAACAATTGAACAACTGTTGGGATGATCCAACTGATTTTTGTTTTACTTGGAAGATCAGATGATATCATTTAACTATTTGCAAAGATCTTTTTCTTCTAATAGAGCAAACACATTAACAGCTGTATTTCACAGGGCAGTCCATATGCAACAAAACAAAGTCAAAAACAAGGAAAATAAATTTGGAACAACACTCAATTGATCTAAATAAAAAGCCATGTTGCACACCATCTGCAGTTACAAGTGTTAATTTGTCATGTAGGGGCAGAGTCTGCAGTCAGTGGTATCACTGTGGCCTTCTTGATGAATGGTTAATTGTCAAATACTTTGAGCAGTTTCCACCATCATCATTAGCTTTCTAGAGAAATGAAAATCTAGTGCTTAATTTCTCATCAAACATGGATTTTTGCTTTTTGAGCTCTTTGCTGCCCAAAATAAGGCTTATTGCAAAACAAACAGAAAAGGAGAAATTATCAAACAATGAAATGAATAAGATTAAAGATTCATGCCACAAAATAAATGACAAAGCTACTGTAGCGAGTCAAAATACTCTCTAAAGGATCTATGCTCTATGGCAGTGCTATTCAGTCACTGCCACCTGAAGGTATTGGAGGAACATGCAGCCTATAATTTCCCATGTTCCCCCTGGCCTTGCTGACTGGTAAACCCAGTGGCTATCAGGAGAAGCAGCAACAAATACTTCTCCCACCTCTACCAGAGAGCAGAACAAATTGGCTGTCCCTACTAGCATTCCCATCCAAACACCGTTTCACCAGCAAGTGCCCTGCACGCTGCCCTTGGAAGGGAGGTATTCTCTCATGACTGGAAAGGATTAAGGGAAGAGAGACAGGTTATCACTGCTTGTCACTCAAATTTAACCACGTGTTAATGGGAGAACTCTGTTCACTGCAGGTAGTATTAGACATCATGGTAGAAAATGTAATTTTTCACATAGGTTAACATGATTATCTGGAGGTTCACAGAGTGACTGATATGCTTACAATATGACCTTTTAGGGCCAAAGAATCTCCTTTAAATGGATGCAGCTGTAGGCACAAGAGCCTTTGGTCCTTTTGCAGCAGCTGCCAATTTGATAGAATGATGAGATAGCTTTTTAAAAATGGGGTTAATGGTCCAACTTAAAGATGATGCCTGAAAAGATGTGACACATGACTTAACTTATGGGTACATGGTGTTGTGCTCTCCACTGGGTAGGTATTATAGCTATCTACTGGTTCAGGAACCCAGGCATAAAAGGAGTGCTATTACTTGCCAGCATTCCCAGCGAACTGGTTAGGAAATTTATGCTTTCTCTCCTCACAAATCTTGGTTCTAGGAGTGTAGAGTTTCTTGTTCCAGATATAGAAGAGTTCTACAGGGAACACCAGAAACATCACATCCACCTGAAAGCCTATTGTCACCTTGGGGTCCTCATGCCTCTACATAGCAGACCAGAAAAGGAATTCCCATACTGGCACGGTGAAGGATCCTGATCATCCCAGGGAGATGGGATTACTGCTACACAGAGGAATAAGGGACAAAAGTATTCGGCAGTTCACTCATGCTTCCATGCCCAGTTTCATTATAATTAGACAAATAGAGCAACCAGGACTAAAACCTCAGACCAAGGGCAGCAAAGGAATGAATAATTGTGAACTATTAATACCATCTATCACAGCAAGTTAAACCAAAAAATCACTTTGATTTGCTCTGGATTGGAGCAAATTTCCTCCAGGTTCAACTTTGGGCTTTTAATTACTTTCCATTATCATTAATAGTTGCCTTACCAGAAGCATTAATTTCCCATTTATCCTCCTATAATGCTAGGACAATGCCAGATAATGCTGCCCAGGCTCCACATAACATTGTAGAAGGAGATTAGAATGCTGCACAGATTATTATTTTTTACAGAATTACTTTCAAGACAAATTGAATTTCATTGCTTGAAATGAATTTTTATGTTTTTGCAGAGAGGGGACAAATGGGTGTCAGCCATTACAAAGTACATGGCAATGACATAATTGAAAGAAATCAAACAGATTTTTATACATGAGATTTAATGCTATCTTTGAATGAGCTTTCAGAGGTTTGTGTCAAGGTCCAAACACATGATTCATCACTGCAAAGTACAAGTGACAAAATTAAGATTACTGTGTTTCAATAGAGAGATAAAGAGGCCAATTCTCATCATCATGGCTATTTTTCAAACTCAAATGCCAGGACTGCCTAGAAGTCAAGGGAATTGAGATGTCTCCAGCAATGATTCCACCCTGGAATCCATGTGCTCAAAAATATTTATTATTGCCAACATCAAACGGGATTTCATAAAAAATAATAATATTGATGAAGATACACTTTAAAAAAAATAAGATTTGTCTTTTCACTCTAGAGGCTGAACAATTCCTGTTATACTGGGTTAGTCATCTCTGGGCTGTACCCTTCTACAGCCCGAGGGCCACCAAGGATGGTTGAATGTTTCTTGCTAGGACAAATCAGACTCAGCCCTGCCAATGCATGGATGGGAGGAGGATTGATTGTGGTAATGAAGGAAAAAAGAAGAATTGAGAATTTCTCCCAAGTTTTTGGCTTGAGCTACAGAGTGGATATGATGTCATTTGCTCAGATAAAAGGGACTAGGGAGGAAAGAAATCATAAACCCCTTCATAAAGCATTACAAATATACCTTCATACTTCTTACTCTACTGAGAGCTAAGAGTTGTATTTTTGAGTCAGGTTTTGAAGATGGGCTGTTGCAAAAGGAAGCACTTCTCTTTTGCAGTTCTTTTGATGGGACTGTCCCTCTGAAGCACTCCAGACAGTGCTTCTGCAGCTTGCTTTTTTCCCCTTCTTCACCCTCACTAGAGTCTCTTAGACTATTTTTGTGGGGTTCTAGAAAATCTTTCCTTTGAAGAAACTTGCAGTGATATTGTTGTCTCGTTCAATTTTAACTAGCTCCTCAAGGTGAAGTGAATGTGTAAATTGCAAAAATGGTGTTTCAAAGGCCAGACTCACTGATGGAAGACAGAACAGAAGGTTTATTTTAATACAAGATAAGTCATTTTTTATTATTAAAAAATAGAGGTGACATATCCAGTACCAAATGTGGCCTTATTTATGGTCAAGGAAAAAATAATAGAATGAGTAGATAATTACGACATCTGACATTTAATTCCCAAATATCAATCCTATTTCCTGCCCTTCATTTGCTTCAGTTTGATTCCTTTTGATCTTCAAAGTTGCTCTTCAATAAATGGGATTTTTCTCTTCCTTGATAATCTCTTCAAAGACTATGGTTCAGGAAACCGAATATACTTGCCTTGGAGCATAAAGTTAGGCCAGAAGGCGGGATCTAACCTTTCCTTATTGCCTAAAACAGTGCCAGGAAGAGACTACTCAGAGTAAAGGCAAGACATAAGATCAAGCAAATAAGTACCATGATCTGACCATGAAGATATTATTGTAATTGTTCTTAAAAGATTTCACTCTTCCCAGGAATTGGCAGCTATTCACATTCTTCTAAGGATTGGCAGCACTTCAAGAATAAGAAAGGGAGAGAAGAAAGCAAATATTACAATATTCTTGCAAAGCAACAGAGGGCTAATATGGTTCACAAAGTCCTTTCATATATGTTAACTCATTTAAATTTGACAACAACCCTTTGATGAAGGTGTTAGAGAGAGATCATAAAGGCTGGAAAAGTCACACACTTAGCAGTGGGGTAGGCAAGATTAAGACCCAGATCTTCAAATATTTGAATATCATTATCGTATCACTGTCTTAAAAGGAGAGTAGGAGTCAGAGACACTGGTCTTAAAGTTTTGGGGGAGTATTGAGCTACAAGCAGCTTCACAAGAAAAGGTAAAGTAATCAAGGATTTGAAAACTAATCCCTTATCTACAAAAAGCATTTATTGAGAGTATATTAGGATTCTCCAAAGAAATAGAACCAATAGTGTATATTTGTGTGTGTGTGATTTGTGATAAGGAATTGCTCATGGTGTTATGGAGACTAGCAAGTCCAAATATGCAGTGTGGGTCAGTGGACTGGAGACCCAGGAGACAGAAAAGACAATGGTACAGGTGAAATCTGAAGGCCACCTGTTGGAGAATTCTTTCTTGCTGTTGGAGGTCAGCCATCTTGTTCTATTCAAGCCTTCAACTAATTAAACAAAGCCTGCACATATCATAGGAGGCAAACTGCTTCACTCAAGTTCACTGATTTCAAATCTCATCTCACCCAAAAATACTCTCATAAAAAGACCTAGAATAATGTTTCACCAATTATCTGGGCACCCTGTAGCCTAGGCTTTTTTTTTTTTTTCTTCTTGAGTTTTCTAAAACTCAAGGAAATAAACATTGTTCAAAAACCTCAATAAGGCATATTCGAAAACTAATTGTTCAGATTTAATGGGGTATTTTTTAAAAACGGTGGGTTAGTGGGAAACATGGATCTAAAACCTGGGGACTTGTAAACCACCATGCAAATGAATTTGGAATTTATTTGGTTGGCAGTAAGGTATCACTGCAGGGTTTTAGCCCTCTGATGAAAATGGAAAGTATAAAAGGGAGATGAGTGAATCTAGAGAAGGACAGACCAATCAGAAGGCTTTATCTTTGATTGGAACCAGAAGATAAGAGAGCACATGCTACCTTCCAGGTATGGCAGATCTTCTCATATATTGATTCATTTAGCTGGCAATAACCCATGTGAAGAAAGTTCTATTATTGTTTTTCCCTATGTCAGAGAAAACAGCACCAAAAAGTTCAGTAGCTTACTCAAACGACAAGGCTAAATAAAGTGTAGTAGGTCCAGAATTTCAACCCTGGTAGCCTAACTATAGAAACCACATTCATAACCATTAAGCTGTGTTAAATTCTGGTCATGATGGTGATGATGAGAAAGGGTATAGAGACTGATTCAGATAGTGAGGAAGGGGCAGAGGACCTTCGCTGAGTCCCAGGTTTCTAGGCTAGGTGTCTTAGAGACTTAGTGTTATTACCCTAAAGAGACTAAATGGGAGGCAAAGGTGCTCTTGGGGGGCAGGATAAGGCTGTGAGCTTAGTTCTGAAAATGGCATTCTGTAAGACATTGAGGTAAAGGCATACAAAAGGAAGATTGGTATGCAATTCTAATTAGTGAAAAGCATCAAAGGGGGACACTTGGGCTTAGAAAAAAACATAGTCTTAGCATGTAAACTGACTGTTGGTAAGCATATTTAGTCAGTGTTTCAACCTAATGGCCATTTGTGGAGAAATATAACCATCAAGTAGAATAAATTCACATATGCTGATTAGCACATTCTTTTGCTATAGACTTGCTCTGTGGGAACCTAAACCATACTCAAAAAATTTCTTAGTAAGCATAGGTTTAGAAAAAAAAAAGGAATTACTTATAAAATACTTATTTATGAAAATATTCAAAGTGAGGATGTGGAGAAAGGGGAACCTTCTCACATTGCTGGTGGGAATGCAGACTGGTATAGCCACTCTGGAAAACAGTATGGAGGCTCCTCAAAAAGTTAAAAATAGAGCTGCCTTACAATCCAGCAATTGCACTACTAGGTATTTACCCAGAGGATATAAACATAGTAATCTGAAGGAGTACCTGCACAGCAATGTTTATAGCAGCATTGTCCACAATAGCCAAACTATGGAAAAAGCCCTGATGTTCATCAACATCTGAATGGATAAAGAAAATGTGGTATGTATATACAATGAAATATTACTCAGCCATCAAAAAATGAAATCTTACCATTCTCAACGATGTGAATGGAACTAGAGGGTATCATGCTAAGTGAAATAAGTCAGTCAGAGAAAGACAATTATCATATGATCTCACTCACATGTGATTTTTAAGAAACCAAACAAAAGATCATAGAGGAAAAGAGGGAAAAATAAAACAAGATGAAATTAGAGAGGGAGACAAACCATAGGAGACCCTTTATCATAGGAAATAAACTGAGGGTCACTAGAGGGGATGGAGAGTGGGGGGACAGATAACTGGGGGATGGGCATTAAGGAGGGCAGGTGATGTAATGACCACTGGGTATTATATAAGACTGATGAACCACTAACCTCTACCTCTGAAACTAATACTATCCTATACATTAAATAAATTTAAATTTTAAAATGTATATGAGGAAAAAATTTTTAAATAAAATATTCAAAAATAGTAAGGTACCAAGTTAAGATATTTTGTCAGGCCCTGGATTCTGATAGATCTCAATCTGAATCTCAGTTTTGACACATCCTGGTTGTATCAAAGTAGAAAAGTTATACTAGTTTACTTATATGTCTGGTGGCAATAATAACTATAACTCAGGTTTGTTGTGATGATAAATGGAGCTATTATATATAAAAACCCTTGGCCAAACTCTGATGAAAAAGTATTGAACAATGTATGCTGACCATTGTTATGTTAATGAATTGGGTAATAAATTATTACCCATCTCTACAAGGGGCATGTTGAAGGGCTTGCATCCTCCTCTCCCCAACACCAATTTCCAGAAAGATCGTGAAGCATTCCTATTCTGTTTTCTAATGGATATCCCTCTCCTTAGAAATGCTGAGAATTTCAGTCAAAGTCAAGATAAGCTTGGCATGAAATATTCTGCAGTCATCAAAAATGTTGCGAATATACCACTGCTTTTAAAAAATAACAGGTTTTTCCAGTAAAAATTAAATTAAAAACAGCTTTTACTCTTAATTATAATATTGTATATTCCCTGGTCTTTCCAAATTAACCAATATCAAATTTGAATCAAAATTAAAGGGAAAATAGAGAACTCCAGATGTATTTATTAAAATATCAGTGTTAAGGCTAAGCGTTTGTATATCTATAAAGTTCTATACATGAATATAGTGCCCAACCAATATTACGAACTACCACTTAACTTAGAAACTATTCAGAGGAAATATTCCAGTGCGTTGCTTATTTGTGATAGGTGTTTTGCATACTTCAACTTAATTTTTCTTTGTGACAATCATATGATTTCCATACCATTATTAGGTCAATTTTATGACTGATGAAACTGAAGAGTGGAGAATTAGTATAACTTGTCCATGAATATACAGACCACTGGCAAAAGCTTTCCAAGATCACTTCTCACCTTCAGCCTTCATGGTAGGTGGCTTCTCAATAAAAAATGCATAAAACCAAAATGGTCTTGGTTTATAAATGAAATACCAATATGCACATGATGAGTTTAAAACTCTTCATCTTTTTTCCCCAGCCTCCCAAACCTCTACCCCATTTTGGAATAGGCCATAGGTTGGAGTAGGGAGAAGAAAGGAGAAGGGAGACAAAGAAAAGAGGAATACGAGGAAGGATCTCCTTTAAAATTGTCCACGGCTTCTGAGAAGGAGAAGAGAAAAACAAAAGCCTCCTTTTCTAATTAGCAGTCAGATTACTCTGCTGATATTAATTGGAAACATTTGTTAAATTTCACAGACTTACAAAGATAAATAAATAAAGAGCTGGAGAGAGGATTCTGGGAAGATGACCAAGCAAGAAGCACCAGAAATCCCTTTCCCAAAAACAATTTGCACCAACAGAATCAGTCTGATGTAACTATTTTGGAACTCTGGAGTCTACTGAAAGCCTGCTACTTCCAGCTGAAGGCTTTGATGGCAAATTGCAGTTCACATTGGTCAGTTTTAGCTCCTAGCACAGTAGCAGCTCCCACCCTCTAGCTCTGTGCCTGGCAGCTGTGCCTATGTTCCTGGAGTAGCTTGTGACAGCTCACAGGAGCCGGGGTGCGCAATATGGATTCTGTCTTCCAAATACCAGTGATCTGTGCTCTGATTTCTGATTGCTTATTCTGATCACAAAAGTGTAGTTAAAGAGATAATGGCCATTGTTAGAGATACTCTTCCCATTGTTGCAAGCCCCTACACCTCTGGCTGAAGTGACAGTCAGGGGATGTAAAGGGTCAGAACTTTTATTTTGTCCCCTTTATTGTTCTTTTTCACCTTTTGAGAGACAGACATCAAGGACTATGAGATTCAAAGCAATTATAAATGGGAATAAGAAAGTATTATGCATGCCCAGAAGGTGTAGGGTCAAAAGAGACCTGAGAAGATGCAGAGGCCCTTAGATTTACACCTTTGGCTGATCCTTGAGACAGAGATAGCCTGCAACAGTCAAACAAACAAATAAAATAGCAAACCCTTGAGAGGCCGGGAAGAACTGAGTTTCTAGAATTATATCATTACATATAAATAGCCAGATTTCAAAAAAAAAAAAATCACCACTAAGCATGCCAAAAAACAAACAAGCAAGCAAACAAACAAGCATATAGCTTATTCAAAGGGGGAAAAATTAGCAGAAACTGTCCCTGAAAAAGACCTAAAGGAAGATCTACTAAACAGTATTTTAAAATTTATTTATTTATTTATTTCAATTCCTGTATAGTTAACATATGGTGCTATATTAGTTTTGGGTGTATGATGTAGTGATCTGACAATTCTGTACATCACCTGGTGCCCACCACAAATGCACTCCTTCAACCCCATCACCTATTTCACCCATTCCCCTACCACCTCCCCTCTGGTAACCATCAATTTATTCTCTATAGTTAAGAGTCTGTTTCTCGGTTTGTCTCTCTCCATATATATTTTTTCCTTTGCTCATTTGTTTCATTTCCTAAATTCCGCAAATAAGTGAAATCATATTGTTGCAGGATTTCTCTGCCTTTAATGCCCATGGTTCTTGGACATGTTGCTTCAAAGAATGAAGAGGTAGACCAGATGAAGAGTGATGGGCAGTAAAGCAAAGTTTATTGAGCGGTAATACAAAGCTCCCGAAAAGGAAGGGGACCTGTGATGGTTGCTGTTGGAAATTCCAGGTTTAGGGAGTTTTATGAGCTCTTTGAAGAACTATCTTAAGCAACTAGGGTGTGCTGAGTCATGCCAATCAGGGCTTTGGTCATGTTTCTGCTACTTATTAGGTTAATGTTTATGTGCTGATGGTCTTTTTTGGCTGACATCTGGGGACTTATGTCTTACCTGCCCCCTGCTCATGATGGTGAAAAATGCTTTGTTGCTAATTGTTTTATTTTAGGACATTTTGCAGAAGTCATTTATGCAAAGGCTACAAAACACAATGCTAGTGTAGTCCTGTCTAAGCTGCAAAATAGGATGTTAGTGCTATTTTATTTGAGTTGTTCTGACTTCATATTTTCTTGTTGGGGACCCCGGCCCTGACTACCTAACTGTCAAACTAACTCCTAACATTATGGTATTTGTCTTTCTATGACTGACTTATTTCATTTAGCATTATATTCTCAAACCCCATCCATGTTGTTGCAAACGGAAAGATTTCATTCCTTTTCATGGCTGAATAATATTCCATTATAAATATAAACCATATCTTCTGTATCCATTCAATTATTGATGGACATTTGGGTTGCTTCCACAATTTGGCTATTGTAAATAATGCTACAATAAACATAGGGTGCATGTATCCTTTTGAATTAGTGTTTTCTGTATTTGGGGGGTAAATACTCAGTAGTGTGGTTACTAAACCACAGGGTAGTTTTATTTTTAACTTTTTGAAACACTCTATACTATTTTCCACCATGGCTGCACCAGTTTGCATTCCTGCCAACAGTGCACAACCTTACCAATATTTTCTCCACATCCTTGCCAACATTTGTTTCTTGTGTTGATTTCAGCCATTCTGACAAGTGTGAGGTGATATCTCATTGTAGTTTTGATTTGCATTTCCCTGATGATGAGTAATGTTTAGCATGTTTTCATGTGTCTGTTGGCCATCTGGACATTTTCTTTGGAGAAATGTCTGTTCATGTCTTTAACAAATGGTGTTAGGAAAACTGGTCAGCTACGAAAGAAAGAAAGAAAGAAAGAAAGAAAGAAAGAAAGAAAGAAAGAAAGAAAGAAGAAAGAAAAGGAAGAAACTGGACCACTTTCTTACACCATATACAAAACCTTAAAGACTTGAATGTGAGACCTGAAACCATAAAAATCCTAGAAGAGAGCACAGACAGTGAGGTCTCTGACATCGAACATAGCAGTATTTTTCTGGATATGTTCCCTAAAGCAAGGGGAAAAAAGGCAAAAATGAATTATTGGGACTACATCAAAATAAAAATCTTCTTCCCAGAGAAGGAAACAACCAGCAAAACTGAAAGGCAACCTACTGATTGAGAGAAGATATTTTCAAATGACATATCCAATAAAGGGTTAGTATCATAAAGAATTTATGCAACTCAAGACACACACACAAAAATAATCCAATTAAAATAATTGTCTTAACAATGCTTAAAGAACTGAAAAACTGTATGGATAAAGTCAAGAAAATTATGTATGAATAAAATGGAAATATGAAAAAAGGGATAGAAAACCTAAAAAGGAACCAAATAGAAATTCTGTAGATGAAAAGTATAACTGAAATGAAAATTCACTAGGGGAATTCAAAAGAAGATTTGAGAAGTCAGAATAAAGAATCAGTAGACTTGAAGATAGGACAATAGAAGTTATCATCTAAAGAATACAAATTTGAAAAAAGATTAGAATGTTATAGCTTTAAGGTGTTAAATATAATTCCATGGCAGCCTCAAAAAAATAGCTTAAGAGTATACACAGAAGGAAATAAGAAATTTAAACATTTCACTACAAAAAAATAAACACAAAAATAAACAGTAATGCAGAAAGTTAGAGATACAAATAACTATAAAGTATATAGAAAATAAATAACAAATGACAAATGAAGTCCCTCCTTTTTCAATAATTACTTCAAATGTAAATGGATTAAACTTCATTTAAAGGCAGAGATGTTGGGGCAGCCCAGGTGGCTCAGCAGTTTAGCGCCGCCTTCAGCCCAGGGCGTGATCCTGGAGACCTGGGATCGAGTCCCACATCAGGCTCCCTGCATGGAGCCTGCTTCTCCCTCTACCTGTCTCTGTCTCTGTCTCTCTCTCTCTCTCTGTGTCTCATGAATAAATAAATAAAATCTTTCAAAAAAGGCAGAGATTTGCAGAATGGATAAAAACATCATCCAGCTATAACAGCCATCTACAAGAGACTCATTTTAGACCCAAAGACACAAATAGGTTGTAAGCGAAGGGATAGTAGCCAAAATAAATCAGGGGTGGCTACACTAATGTCAGATGAAAGAGTCTTTAAGTTAAAAAGATTATGAGAGTGTTAAAAGGGCATTTATGTTAATAAAATGCTTATGTAGTATAACAAGCAGATAAATCAAGTAAAAACATTTACACATCAAGTAACAGACCATCTAAACAAATGAATAAAAAATTGACAGTATTGATGGAAGAAACATCAATAGTTCTACAATAATAGCTGAGAGTTCAATACCCTACACTCAATAATGGATATAACAACCAGACAGAAAAATTTGCCAGGGAACAGAGGATTTGGACAACATAATAAACCAAGTAGACATAGCACCATATACAGAACACTCTCCTCAACAACAGAAAACATTTTTCTCAAGTGCATATGGAAAAAATTCCAGGATGTACTATATGTTAGGTCACACATGAAGTCTCAATAGATTTGAAAAAAATGTAGATATTAAAGAGTTTTCTCCTACCACAATAAGATGATGTTAGAAATCAGTAATGGAATTTTTGGATTCCACAAACTGATTTGTGGAAATTATACAACACACTTGTAAACAACTAATAGATCAAAGAAGAAATAACAAGGGGGATTAGAAGATAGTTAGAGACAAATGAAAACCAAACATGACATGTCAAAACTTATGGGATGCATGAAAGCAGTGCGAAAGGGGGAAATTTAGTTATAAACACATTAAAAAAAAAAAAACAAGAAAGATCTTAAATTAACACCCTAATTTTACAACTTAAAGAACTTGGTGGGGGAGAAGTACAAACTAAATCCAAATCTAGAGAAATGAAAAAAAATAATAATAGAGGTTAAAGATAAATGAAAAAGAGAATAGAAAAATCACAGAGAAAATCGACAAAACCAAAGATGGTTTTATGAAAAGATCAACAAAATTGACTATCCTTTAGCTAGATGGACTAAAAAAAATGACTAAAATTAGAAATGAAAGTGGGATATAACTGATTCTACAGAAATAAAAAGAATTATGAGAAAGTGCTATGGACAATTGTAAGCCAACAAATTGAATAACCCAGATGAAATGGGCAAATTTCTAGAAACATAAACTTACAAAGACTAAACTGAAGAAATGGAAAATCTAAATCCACCTATGTGTAGTAAGGAGATTGAATCAGTAATCAAAAATCTCCCAACATGGTCACTTGAGTGGCTCAGTCAGTTAAGTGTCTGCTTTCAGCATGGATCTCAGGGTCCTGGAATCGAGCCCCAAGTTGGGTTCCTTGCTCAAATCAGGGCTCTTGCTCTAGTCATGGCTCCTTGCTCAGTGAGGAGCCTACTTCTCCCTCTCCCTCTGCCTGTGGCTCCCCCAGTTTGTGTGCTCGCATGCTTTCTCTCTGTCAAATAAATAAATACAATCTTTAAAAAAATCTCCCAACAAAAGAAAGTCCTGATTCACTGGTGAGTTTTACCAGTTTAAAGAACAATAGTGAACACCAATTCTTCTCAAACTTTCCCAAAATTTGAAAATGAGGAAACACTCCTTAATTCCTTTTTATGAGGCTATCATTACCCTGATACCAAAGCCAGATGAAGACATTATAGAAAAAAGACCAATATCCCTTCTGAACATTGATGGGGAAAAAGTCCTTAACAAAATATTAACAAACTAAATTCAACAGCATATTAAAAAGATTCATAAGATATCAATATTCCTAGAATGCAAGGATGTGTCAACATATGAAAATCAATCAAAAAAAATAAAAAGAAAATCAATCAATATAATACACCATTCCCCTTAATACAATGAAGGGGAAAAAAGAACATGATCATCCCAATACAGTAAGATAATTTGACAAGATTCAACATGATAAAACACATGCAACAAAGTAGAAATAGTAGTAAACTACTCCAATATACTAAAATCCATATATTTAAAAAAAAAACCTACTGTGAACATCAGACTGAATGGGAAGGAAATTCTCATATATGCCATATGCTACAACATGGAAGAAACTTGAGGACATTCTGTTAAGTGAGAGAGCCAGTCACAGAGTGACAAATATTGCAGGAGTCTATGTTCATGAAGCACTTAGCATAGTCATAATCACGAAAACGGAAAGCAGAGGCATGGTTACCAAGGGCTGGGGAAGGGAAGGAATAGGGAGTTGTTATTTAATGGGTACAGAGTTTCCATACTGCAAGATGAAGAGTTCTCGAGAAGGATGGTGATGATGGTGGCACAACAGTGTGAATGTACTTGACATTGCTGAATTGTGCCCTTAAAATATTGAAAAAAGTGACAAGACTATCGCCTGCAAACCTGAGAGCTGTCATGAATAGGCAAAATAACTTTCCCAGTGGAAGCATCAGGAATAAGTCTTACTCAGTTTTTTATAAAATGCTTATTGAGAGCCAGGAGCAGTACTGGAGATGTGAAGAAGAGATGCCTTCAGAGGCCTCACTGCCCAGTGGGTAAACCCAGAAAGCATGATAGAATGAGGACAATAGTAGGAGTTCATATTAAATATGAATACAACTGGAGATGTGATTTGGAGATGAGGAAAGGGAATCAAGAAAGTCCTCATGGCTGGGGCAGCCCAGGTGGCTCAGCGGTTTAGCGCCACCTTCACCCCAGGGTGTGATCCTGGAGACCAGGAATCAAGTCCCACGTTGGGCTCCCTGCATGCAGCCTGCTTCTCCCTTTGTCTGTCTGTCTGTCTGTCTCTCTTTCTCTGTATCTCTCATGAATAAATAAATCTTTAAAAAAAAAAAAAGTCCTCATGGAAAAGTGTAACAGCTGGAGCCGGTCTAAAATGTACCTAGAATTTCACCAAAAAACACAAGTGGCTGGGGCACTCAAAGGAGAGAGAGGAGAGCCTAGCTAAGGACTGTAGAATCAGAGGTCCATTCCTGCTACATGCCCTATAGAGATAACACAAGTGTGTGGCACAAACATGTAATCCCACCTACAGTGTAGACGATGTATTGTAGAGTGAGCCACTTCATCTTTCTAAAATTCACCCTCTTTATCAGCAAAATGAAGATCATAATTCCCACCTTCTAAGGATATTATAATTAGTTGAGCTTAGGGAATGTTTCTAACTTAGCACAGATGCAGACCAATGGGAAATGTCCAGTGACTTATAGGTATTACAGTGACTAGACGTTCCTCAAGGAGTAAACGTCAGACCAGCCTCCCCCACCTGAACCTCACAACATGGCCCCTGAGCATCAGGACCACAGCGCACAAGAGAATGCTGAAGGGTCCTGTCACGGAAGCCCATCTGCACACTGTGCAAGTAAAAATTTGGTGAAGGCTGCTGAATTCCAGCAAGGTGTGACCCCGGCCACTTGCCCTCTCCCAGCAGACTTCTTCAGAGCCATAAATCAACTCTCTGCACTCCAGCCATGGAAAGTTTATGTTCAGGAGGCTGGAGGCAGTTTTTCTTTCTCCAAACCAGTCTTCCCCAGCTGGACACGGAAATAAGTTACTGATTCCAGTTGGTGCAGGGCCAGGTCAGATGACCTTTCACACAGCAGGGGGCACTGGCCTGGAGGGAATGGGCATCCAGGGGAGAAATTCTTAGTCATGATGTGGGAAGTGAGCTTAAAAAATAACAAGACTTCCAGATAAAAATTCCTCCCACTACCAGCAACCTCAGCCTAGCCTTGGAATGAACCTTGCTGACCCCATCCCCTCCCTTTCCCTTTTACACCATCCTTTTGAAACTGCTTCCAGTTACTTGTATATTTACTTCCATTTCACACCTCCAAATGTTTGCACAAGAGAATCCTTTGGCATGGGATGTCCTTCAGCTCCCTTCAGCTAATTAACTTCTACGTGCCCTTCCAAAAAAAAAAAAAAAAAGGTTCAGCTCAAACTTAATCTCCTCCCCAAGAAGTTTCCTTGGCCACTCCCTTCCCACTCAGATTCTGATACCCCACCTTTGAGCTTCATGGTCATGCAACAGACACTTGGCCATCACCTGTGGGCCGAGAAGCCCCATATTCTCATGGAATTCTGTAGATGCTAACTATTAAATAGGATCACATGATTTTCAATCATTTATTTATCTGCCTTTCCCACTTGAATGAATGTTCTTGAATGGCAGGGACCAAGTTTGATTCATCTCAGTTTCCTGAGTGCCTAGTGTAGTATATTCAATATATTTTAACAAAGGAAGGGAAGAAGGGATAGATGAAGGGGAAGGAGGGAGAGCCAGAGGGAGGATAGAGGAGAGAGAGGGAGAAAGGGAGCGGGAGAGAGAGAGGGAGGGAAAGAGAGAGAGGACTGAAGGGAGGTGGGGAGAGAAGCATGAATCTCCCAAATCTGCCCTCTTTCCCACCACCAATCACCATAGTGGACAGATCTAGTTCTCCGGCCCGTTTCTTCATATTGAAGCGATCTACACCTTGCTTTTGGTGCCACTCCACTGGAATCTTTTCTCAAGCCTGTAATTTGCTCTAAACAAGCACCTCTTGGACACTTTTTGATATGAGATTGCAGAACAAGCTTGTGTTTTGGACTCCTTCAGACATCTGTTTACTCCCGCTCTGCTACTTAAAATCCCTCTGATGTTAGGAAAGTTATTTTACATCTTTGCCTCATTTTGCTCATCTGTAAAAACAGTATTTATTATACCCACCTTGAAGGTAAGAGTAAAAGGACACAAGGAATGTTTGAGTTGTGGGGACTTTTATTAGAGCCTAAAGCAATTGACAGGGGATCTCTCAGCTCTCAGAGTTATTATGAGGTTTTTCTCAGTTTCATTCACTTTTTGAAAACCCAAGGAAGTTTTATAAGTAAACATTGTAAAAATGTCTCCTTCTGCTTCTCGCAATCACACACCTAGTGCACTAATAAAATTAGACCTCCTCTTGGCTCAACATATGACTCCCTCAGCTTAAATAATTCCTGCTAAATGGATCTTTTAAACATCCTGGGGAAAAAATATTTGCATTAAATATGCCAAGAAAATAAATACATACCTACAGCATAACAAGAGCAAATTCAAATTAGAAAAATATCAAGTTTACAATAAATAAATGGGTAATGCATTTGCAATCCCTGCTACAGGATAGGCAGGGAGCAGAGAAGTACAACACACCAGACCTCCACACATGACTACATCTTCACACACCCTCTGACCCTTAGAAAACTATTCAATTTCTATAGGCCTCAGTTTCCCCATTCATAAAATAGATGCAACAAAATGTCTTTGTAAGAGAGGTAGGGTGTGGATTAAATGAAAAGTAACACTAAACCTGTGACCAACTGCCTAGAATATAGTAAATGACCAATAAATTGTCACTTTCTTCTCTTTCATAGAAATCCTCATTTTCCCTCATAGTCAAGGGCAGGTAAATTTCCATTCAATCGAGGTATCATCTATACCTTCTAGATCATAAAATTTATTATGGTGATAATACTCACTGCTGGCAGCATAGTTAAGAAACTAATCTATTTATACTCTTCTGGGAGCAAAGCAAATTGTTTCAATTCTTTAAAGAAATATACAGGTTGACAGTCATATAGAGATTTTAAGAAATGTGTGTAGCCTTTCACCCAAAATTCTGCCTTTGTCTATTCATCCTAAAGAAGGAATTTCTAGCTCTTCTGAGGATATCTGGGTTGCATCTTGGAGATAGGGGAGCTAGTAAGCTTTATTTCTTTTTTTTAATAATAAATTTATTTTTTTATTGGTGTTCAATTTGCCAACATACAGAATAACACCCAGTGCTCATCCCGTCAAGTGCCCCCCTCAGTTCCCGTCACCCATTCACCCCAACCCCCAACCTTCCTCCCCTTCCACCACCCCTAGTTTGTTTCCCAGAGTTAGGAGTCTTCATGTTCTCTCTCCCTTTCTGATATTTCCCACACATTTCTTCTCCCTTCCCTTATATTCCCTTTCACTATTATTTATATTCCCCAAATGAATGAGACCATATAATGTTTGTCCTTCTCCGATTGACTTTTTTCGCTCAGCATAATACCCTCCAGTTCCATCCACGTCGAAGCAAATGGTGGGTATTTGTTGTTTCTAATGGCTGAGTAATATTCCATTGTATACATAGACCACAGCTTCTTTATCCATTCATCTTTCCATGGACACTGAGGCTCCTTCCACAGTTTGGCTATTGTGGACATTGCTGCTAGAAACATCGGGGTGCAGGTGTCCCGGCGTTTCATTGCATCTATATCTTTGGGGTAAATCCTCAACAGTGCAATGGCTGGGTCGTAGGGCAGGTCTATTTTTAACTCTTTGAGGAACCTCCACACAGTTTTCCAGAGTGGCTGCACCAGTTCACATTCCCACCAACAGTGTAAGAATGTTCCCTTTTCTCCGCATCCTCTCCAACATTTGTGGTTTCCTGCCTTGTTAATTTTCCCCATTCTCACTCAAAACCACAATGAGATACCACCTCACACCAGTGAGAATGGGAAAAGTAAGCTTTATTTCTATTATATATCTCATAAGTCTATGTAATATTTTCGGTGGGACAGGGGCTAGATTTTTCTTCCAAAAAAAAAAAAAAAGCTTATCATTTGGAAACCAATGTTCAAAGGTAATAATCCAAAAGGAAAGGTTATAACACAATAAATTTTAATTAAGCAATAACTTATATAAGATTGGGGGAAAAGTAGACTAAATATCCAACAGAGTATAAAAAATTTTTAAATGGGCTGTTCACTTGATAAAATGCCTGGCAACGTTTAAAAATAATCACTATAAAGACTGAATTCTAACACAATAACAGAAATAGATGGAGAAAGAGCCGTGGAACGAAAGCCAACGCTTCAGCATTTATTGCTGATTATTTGTCAGAGAACTGCGGCCTCACTGAGAATGTGGGAAAAGCCTGTAGCATCCATTGTGTGAAAGGAACAGAACTCAAACCGCTATACATCCGTCATCATGACGACAGGGACTATAAGAGAACTTTAAAAAGAAACAAAACAACAACAACAGCAAAAATATGCTTTTCTGGGATGGCAGGTGAATTATTTTCTTTGTGTCTCATCTAGAAACTGAAGGTCCTTTGCTCTAATTGCTATAGCCTCATGGATTCATCCAGAACTCTGCATACACAGATAGAGGAGCTCTAAGTCATCTTATTTAAGAGGTAGGAATCCAGGGATCTCACCAAGAGTGCTATGTATGCATATGAGTCAGTCGCCAAAACCGGTTATGCATTACTTTTCTCATAGTCTTAAGAACACCCCATGCCAACCTCACTGCCCCCTCCCCGGGTTGTTCAGGAAAGTGATGGTGGATCTTTGGGCCTCTGAATGAGATCCCAACAGACTCCCTTCTCCTTCTAGACCACTCAAGAATGCCTGAGTCAATCCACTCACCCAAACTGCCTCTGGGACAAGAAAGCCCAGAAGCCCCAAGGAGATTAGATTTTATGTTTAACATGCAAGTCCCCAAGGGGCAGGAGGACAAAGAAATGATCATGAACTTTGAAAGGCTCTGCCTCCCACCGGACCGCGGGTGCAGCTTCTGAGCTGTGCTGGGCAGGAGGGAGGGGGGTTGGGGTAGATTGCATGTAGGATGACTGAATGTGTTTTCTTATGTTCTCACCCCTATTGGCTAATACTAAAGTGAGGGGCTGGGATGCCTGGGTGGCTCAGTGGTTGAGCATCTGCCTTCCCCTCAGGGTGTGATCCTGGGGTCTTAGGATCTAGTCCCACATTGAGCTCCCTGGAGGAAGCCTGCTTCTCCCTCTGCCTATGTCTCTGCCTCTCTCCCTCTCTGTATCTCTCATGAATAAATAAATAAAATCTTAGAAAAAAATAAGGTGAGGGGCAGATTGGGATGGAGTGGAGAACAGAAACAATCCATATCCTTAACAATAAGCAGCCCCTGGGAAGAGTCTGAGATGCCAAGAAACCTGGTCCCTACCCTGCTGTGTTAGTTCAGGCTGCTATAACAAAATACCACAGATTGGATGGATTAAACCACAGACATTTATGTATCCCAGTTGTGGAGGCTGGCATGCCCAGGATCAGGGTGCCAGGACGACTGGTTCTGGTGAGAGCTCTCTTCCTGACTTGCAGATGGCTGCCTTCTTGCTTTATCCTCACAAGAATGAAAAAGAGAGAGCGTGAGTTCCTTGGTCTCTTGTGATAGGACACTAATTCCATCATGAGGGCTCCACCCTATGGCTTCATCGAAACCTAAGTGCCTCTCAAAAACTTCATTTCCAAATACAACTCACTGAGGGTTAGGGCTTCACCTTATGAAATTGGGGAGACACAATTCAGTTCATAACATCTGCTGACTCTGACTTTCTTGGAAGTTGTCTCATTTCCCTTTTCTGTTCCTTCTGTTTCCCTGCCAAATGAGCAATATCAACAAAAACAAGCACCTATAATTATAAAACACTACTGTGCTAGGTACTGTTCTAGGAGCTTGGCATGTATTAATTCCTTTGATCCTTACACAATCCAAAGAATCAAGCATCATTATTTTCACAGCTGGACAGATCATAAAACCAAGACATAGAAAGGTTATGAAACTTGTACAAGGTCAATCAAATAACCCTATAAGGGAAAAAACCCTAAAGATGAAAACAAAGGAAATTGGCTTTGAGAGATCCCTACAGAAAGGAAGAGGGTGTTGCTAGTAGAGGGAAGGCAGTGAGACATCCTCTCCTGTGACAGTGCATCTCATCTCAGTGCCTCGTACAGACTCAGCATGATCAGTACTCAAATGATTTGGTCGCCAGTTATGACATCCAAACTCTGCAGTTTCAAAGCTCCTTTAGGAATTCTATGCTTCCATGTCCCCAAAATAATTTTCTCTCATGTCACTTTTACAGTATCTGAAAAGAGAAACCTATTAATAAAATGAATAAGGAGGAAACCAGGCCAACTCGAAGCTCACATCCAGAGAAGCTTGGTGCTTTTTCATTCAACTTTTAGGGGGTGAACACATTTGTGGAAGGAAATTGGGTGGCAGCAGTCCTGGTAATTGTTGCTGTTTTCTGAAACACGGTAATTGGCAAAGGAGCATTGTGTGAACACTGTTCCAAACAGGATTCTGAGGGGAGGAGCCTCTGCAATTATGGCCACTGTAGATAAAGGGTCTATATTCAAAGACATCATTGTGAAAATTCAGATGAAGGGGTAGAATTAGCGAAATAATAGAAGTCAATTTCTATTTTCCTTTCTGAGTGAATGAGGCATATAATTAAGTCAAATCATCTTCACACTCCCACGTATGCACAGCACATGTGCGCATGCCCAAGTACCTACACACACACACACACACATACACACACACACACACCCCTTCCTTCTTCCTTCTGTGTCTCTATTCCTAGCCACTCACACCAGAAGGGCATTGACACAAAAAATAACCAGTTCTACATGGACAGAATCCCCTTCTATCACTCTACACTCACTACCATTTTGTGGCATTGGCCAGTTGCTTTATTGGGAATCCTTTGTTGTAATGTCGTGGTGGTGATTTCGATTGTAGATGTGGATTCCAGTTCCAGCTACATCAAAGGGAACCATGTAAGCTCACCCCGGTCTTCAATTCTTTCACCATACACCTGCCATGATAATAGGGAAAGGGACAGTGTTCTTACCTTAAGGACGTAGATTTTCCCAGTGAAGAAACTAACAGGTAGCGTAAATGGAAACACCCTCTCTCCTTACTGTGGAATTGCCTAGACTAGAATACTTGCCCCCTGGAAAACATCTGCTTCTTGTCTGCACATTTGTTCTGCTGGACGCTCAGCCCTAGCAGCCTCATGAACCAAAGTATCTGGCAAACCTGCCAGATCCTGAGCCCCAAGAGGTTGACGAAGACCAAGCATTCTTCTGCCAGGGCCACTCAGGCTCCTGTCTTTCTCGGGGCTGGGATTAGGTGAGGCAAGTGAGGTACCTCAGGTGCCACATTTAAAGAGGTGCCCCTTCTCAGGGCATGAAAGTGCCAGATTCTTCCCTTTCATCCCCTGGGCACCTCACTCACCTTGCCTTAGTCTCAGTCCTGGTCTTGCTCCAGGTTTTGAAAGTTCAAGACCTGAATCATGTGTTTTACTGCAACAACCCCCTTCTGCTCACGGAGGACATGGCTCTAGCTTGAAATTTCCCTCTACAGGGTCCGTCCTCCTGCCCAAAAGATGAACCAAAAGGTTCAGCTAAGTTTCCAGTGTATCAGCCCATATCTTATGTAGCTCCCTTCTTTTCTTTTAAACTATTAGGGCTGGTACAGTTTGCTGGGTATGAGTGCCTTCCTTTCTCTTTGTTGCTGACCTCTGAGTTTCCTGAGGCAAGAACTAATGGCACATTGTGATCCCAAGAGGACACACATCACAGTCGAGATTCATATAGGGCAGTGTCTCTCAACCTATTTTTCATTTACTATCTTCTGGGCCAGCCTTCTAACACATACATTCTCAATGGGGGCATGTAGCCTCCCCCAGTAACTTTAGAGACATTTTTTCCCCACTTGACCCTCCCTCCATGGAATGTTAATTCTATAATACACTGTATAACTGTTTACATTATCAGATAGAGCTCAGCTTTGGAGGGTTACAAGCTATTGTAATACCTAAGATGTTTTCACTCTCCTCACCCCAAGAATCACCCTAAATGGTGTTATTGCCCCCATTAAAAATTAAGATATTATGGAGCTAGCCTAGAAGGATGGTAGCCAGACTCCCCTTCTGTACCGTTGATCTCCTGAAAGCAAGACAATGTACGCCTTGGTTGATTATAGCCTTAGTGGTTGAGTTCAATAGGTTAAGAGAACTAAAAATTCAGGGAGATTTTAGGAGAGGTAGGAGACTTTTACTTTTTCCTATTTTCCCTGTGGGAGCTTCTCGTTTATCTTCCCAGCAGGTCAAAGAGATAGCAAGAGTCACTGCTCCACACTTATTTCCTGGTGTAGCTAATATACTAAGAATCTGCAAGCTGTGGGGATTCACTCTCCCATTTCCTACCAACCTATATCTGAAGTGAAGTAATGATCCCACTTGGCTGTGTCAGCCTGGTAAACCTAGACTTTTTTTTCCAAACTTGAGGCAGAGAAAAATAGCAAGCTCCTCTGGCCATAGTTCTAAAGCCACATTCTCCAATCATTCCCCAGTAAATGGTAAAACTGATCATTTGAACTCCATCTCTTTCATACCTTATTTCTTACTTGGTTCTAAATTCATGAAAGGAAAAAGGAGGTGTTATTTATATGTCCCTTAACACTCCAACATGTAGAGTCCTCATGTAAGTTGTAGGCCTTCAAGAGAACACTTTGTGTGTTATGCTTCATCCACTACCCTGGAATCTAATACTGATACATTGTAGATAGTTTCATTTAATATTTTTGGATAATAACTAGTTTGATGAGTCAAATATTTCTTAGAACTTTGAACTGCCATTTAAAAGTATCTATTTCAATCATGAGTTAGTGATAAATTTGCTGTGTGCTCTTGAACATCACTTCTTCTTCCCTGGTCCTCACTTTCTTCATGTTAAATAGAGGTCTGAAGGTCCTTTCAGCTCTGCTATTCTAGGATGCCGGCACAGATGGATATATATGATGTGACCAAGATGTTTAACAGAATGGGGTATCAGGCAAGGAAAGAGATCCCATGGAATGTCCATGGTCCTGAACCATAATTGATCAGTTTGGAAATATTGCTTCTTAATTTCTCTGGACCTAGGTGACGTCCACTCAAACTTTTCCAGGTATCCTAGAACAACTAGGAAAGAACAAAGTGAGACAGAAAGGATGAATGAGAGTAGGAGAGAAGGAGAGAGTATGAGGCACAGAATAGGGACATAGTTGGAGAGACAGAGGCAGAGAGAGAGTCAGAAAAAGAGAAACAGAGAAGGAAACTGAGTTAGAGAGAGTGGCAGAGTGAGATAGGGGGAGAGAGAGAGTTATAGAGAATCCAAGGGCGTGAACAGGAGACACAGAAACAGGAAGGGGATAAAAAGAAACCAAAGCGATAGAAGCAAAGAGAGAACCACAGAAAGACACAGAGATTAAAAACAAACAAAAGAAGCAAAGAGCTCAGGAGTTGCTGACCAGACATAGCCACTGAGAGATTTCCAAGGAAATCTCTGGCTCAGGTAATAGGGGGGGAAATGCATTTTTATAACCTTTCCAAATTATCACCATTACCAAGATTTTTCCCCTTTCAGGTATCTTGGGTGGGGGCCAGGGCCTCCCGTCTCTTTCCTGCTCTCCTCCTCCAATGCTCTGCCTTGTGCACAAAAGACAAAGTTATTTGAGTCCCGAGTGCTGTTAAATGCTCTCTTGCCTTCATTTACAATGTGCTAGAACATGATGTTCCTCAGGAGATTTCATGTGGGAGAGAGTCCCTGCAGCCAAGAATAGCAGGGGCCGCCAGCCATCCTCCTGAAACCACGGCACAGCCAAGAGTGGATGTGTTCACACTTCAACTTCATGAGTTTGCAACTTCACTTTAATAGGCCCAACAGTGCCGACACCAAACAAATCTCTCCCTGGCCCAGAAGCAACCCTACTCCCAGGCTGAGCTCTTAGGAAAACACTTGCTGAAAATATGAAGCCCGGAGCCTGGGCAAGAGTCCATGTACTGCAGGTATTTGCTGATTTGTGTGTATCCTTCTAGGAGTCTGTGAAGTTCTCTGCTCCTCCAAGACTACAGGGGCTCACAGTCTGAAAGGTACTTGCAGTCATTCACCTTCGGATGTGCTCAGCGTCAACATTGATCCACATGTGGCTCCGCTCCTCACTGCATTGCTATCCCCATCCTATTTCCCAATCTTTCCTTCTACTTCAGGCATCTACTCTCCTGTTTAGTGGAGATTAGGAACAGAACAAAATAAAATAAAAATACCATCACCCTCTAGTCATTGACCTTGATACATGGTGCATCCACGAACGTGGATTGTATTGTTCTCTAGGTGTCACCCTTTACCTAAGTAATACCGTGCTGTCCAATGCCCTCTACTCCTGTCTCATTATATCTCTGTAGTAAAAGTACCTAGCATGGTGCCTGTCACTCAGGAGGTGCTGCACAAATATTTTGAATAAAGTAATGAGCTTTGACCTCCACTTGACCTCTCTTCTTTATCACAGGTGGCCAATGAAGAAAGTTCACTTACAGGGTTTCAGTGGGCTTCCTACAGGAAGTGGCAAAGTATAAATTCTCCATCTGACTCTGGGTGTACTCTAGGAGGAGTTAGATCAGCCTGGGGCCATCTAGAGCAAAATGAAAAGACCATGGGAATTGGAATCCAGAGACTGGGATAACCTCCCAATTCTACACATTGGTTACTCAAGGAATCTTGGTTTTACATTTTCTAAAACATGGGTATCAAAACGTAAAATGCTTACCTCTCCTGAAGGTCAAATGAACTACAACAGAGAAGGGTTTTTGTAAGTAGCAAGAATTTAGTTCTTTACTCTTATTTTAAGATTTTCTACAGTGTCATTTAGTCAGAGGCCAATGAAAATGAGTTTATTTTAAGCTGCATAGGACAGCACCTGGCTACACAGTAGGCACTTAATCAATATTTATTGAATAGGGTAATGTTCTTGATTTCTTCTCTAAACTCTCTTTTTTTACTAGTCATTCTAATACCTGCCTGACTTCTAGATGTATAGCTTTGTTGTCTGTTTCAAGCCAGACCTCTTGCCCTTGGCCTAGAGGACAGAAGATTCTCCTCCCTTCTCTTGCTCCATTGGACATGGAGGGTACCTACCCAGTGAACTCACTCACATCATTGTCTTTAGAACTTAATCTATTTTGGGGATTTTGACCACAGTATCTTTCTCACTTCAAACACGTGTATTCATATAAAATCAATAGCCCATTGAAAAATATCTCTCCCTGTGCAACAAGCCATGAAAAAGGAGAGAATTTCTAATCCATGTTGGATCAGAAACACTTTGCTCCTGGGGTCTTAGAACGGTGGGAGGAAAACAGCTGACTGTCCCCCAAAGGCAGGGACAGAGCTGAGGGCTCCTGACCAATCTCTCATTTCACCCAATGGTGTACCTTCCAGTCTTTCTAAATTAACACTTGGGGGCTTGGAGGTCAATCCCTTACACTCCACAAAACCCATAGTGTTCCATCTACAAGGATGAAGGAGCCTTCTAAATATCTGGGAAATCTTTAAGGAGAAACAGCATTGCTTTTGTGTGCACTTCCACTGGCATAGCCTGCTAATAAAAACAGCCTCAAAATTCAGGCTACATCTAAGTCCAAATTTTCAAGCCTTCACTGTTAATCCTTTTTTAATTGACATGGGATGTATTCCCAATTATTAATGGAAAGTGTGCTTTCAGGAGTCTAATTAAATGCTCTAATCACATTTCTACCATTAAAAATGGTTTTAGGTTGTTGTTTTGGTTGCTGTTGTTTCTCTAATGAGCTGTTTACTCTGCTGCTAACCACAATGTGGACATAAGGGGGGATTCAAAAACAGCTCCAAATACTCAAAAGGAAATAGCTTTGCTATTGGTAAAAATATCAACCTCATGTACAGCAGGGGGTGGTAAGAAAGCCTAAATTTATTGCTGCTGTGTTGAATGTGCAAATGTCACTTCCTTAAAGAGGGAAAATTAGTTTTTAAGCCTGGTTTAGCAGCCAGAATCTCTGGCTGTCTGCATAATATTGGATTTTTCAAGGCTTCTATGATGCCCCGGGGTGGGGTGTTTTGCATGCAAATTGGAAATTATATAATGCTAAAGATGTTATATAAGGAAAAAATGAAGACTGGGTTCTCGGGTTTTTTTCCAGTTTCCTCTTCAACGTTGCTGGTCCTTTGACTTCAGCTAACATTTATTGAGCACCTACTGTGCTACTTATGACAATAGATTCAGAAGATGCAGAATTATTTCATTTTTGTGGATGAGGAACATAGGACTTTGAAAGTTTAAATGACGAAGCCATCCTATAAGGAAGAGGCATTGCTTACTACTCTACGCTAGACCTTCTTAAACTCAGGCATATATCAGAATCCGCTGGAGGGCCTGTTATAAACTATGCAGTGGGTCCCAGGAAGGTACATTCCCAACAATTTCCCAAGTGATGCTGCTGCTGGTCAGAGGACCCTACTCTGAAAAGTACTGTTCTCTCATATGCAACCTCTTTGACTCATTGACCTCAGAGGAAGAAGGGATTCCAAAAGGTCATTCAATATATGTCTCTGCTTTAGGTAGATAAAATATTAATTATGCCTGTTTTATAAATGAGTCATTAGAGAATTGTTGGAGCCAGGAGAAAGAATGTCCTGTCCTGAGTCAGCCAGGCAAGAGAACTACCAGATTATTACCATTTTAATCATGGAGTTGGCAACTAGCAGATAGGACACTTTTTAAAGTGTGGACTCATTTAATGAACCAATTCCCCCCTCTAGTCCCTGCTCTGTGAGCCAAATTTCAAAAGGAAGTTAAGTAGTTAGAGTTTCTTCCAGACACCAGGATAAAGACCCACCCATGATGGAGATGTGGGAAGTAGTCGAGGCAGGAGTGGGAGGTAGGAAGGACCTCCTCAGTCTAGGCTTCAGGTTGGACCTCAGCTTCACTGAGGCTCTTGTCTACTCCAGAAGGAGCTATTTAGGTTACTCACACAGTCTAGAGAAAGGCCATCAGGTTGAAGGAAAAATTATCATTCTATCTTAAGCTTTCATATTCCACCTGTAATATACTATGAACTCTTTGTTTTTTAGTAATCTAGTAAGTCCTCCCCCTTTGTACTTCTGCACCTGAAAAATGACATAATTTTTTAAAAAGGTTTAAATATTTCAATATAAACATTTAAAATAAAATATGATTTTTATAACCCTATTATCACCTTCTTTCCTTCCTCTCTGCCTGCCTTCCTTCCTTCCTTCATTCCTTCCTTCCTTTTTTTAAATTTAAAGGGAGCTTCAGAAAAGAGTGACTTAGTCTTCCTCAACCTCAGAGACACTTTAACCATGGTGCCTGTGGAGGTGTAGAAGCCACACCTTACAAAGCAGCCTTTAGGAAAGGAGGGAAACTGAGTGGGGAAAATTAGAGAAGACAAACCATGAGAGACTCCTAACTCTGGGAAACAAAGGGTTGTAGAAGGGGATAAATGTGAGGTATGGGGTGACTGGGTGACAGGCACTAAGGATGGGATGAGCACTGGGTGTTATACTATATGTTGGCAAATAGAATTTAAATTAAACATTCAAAAAAGAAAAAAAAAACTCAAAAAACCAAAACAAAACAGAGCAAACTTTAGCAAAGTCTAAGTGAGGTGACAATTGCAGAGATTCCTGGCTAAGTGTTCAAGCCCACACCTCTCCAAGCAACCTGTCTACCCTGGTGAAGTAGGAGGAACAGAATCTGCACCTGGCCTGGCTATGAGATTGAAAATATATGTCTGCAGGGCCTGTGATCAGCCTCCCAATTCAGCCCCAGTCCTTAAAAACCTGGCTGCCTCAGTGCCACAGTGCACCAGGGTGGCAGCAATAAAACCCAGACCCTAGCCTTCCATTCCCTGTAGCACCCTTCTCAGGGATTCTGGGATAAGAAAGACAACGCCCGCATCCCTGAGCTCTAGAACACAGGCTGAGGCCAGGTTGCTCTTCTACTTGTTATTGACTGATGGCACCAGCTTTGTTTGCAAGCCATCACGAGGTTTTTGTGAGAAGAAATAGTATATAAAGTCACAATTAAGGAAAACAAGACATTCACTTAGGATTTCATGTCTATCTTTTGGATATGATGGCAATAAAGTAAGAGGGAAGTTCAAATTTCACCCCTACTTTTTAAAAAATAAGGACCCAGTACTCTGCCCTGCCTGTTCATTGAATTTGAATTTGCACCTTCATAAACGCTAGCACATCTGTAGATGAGTAAGTGCTTAATCCAGAGAAAGATGTGCACACTCTACAAAACAGAGGAGGATTGGCATTGACCAGGAAGCACACAGCTGGGGAGGCACAAGACTGGGATCCAACCCACCCCGGTCCCTCTCATTTCAACCTGTGCTCCTTATGGCCCCCACACAGGTAGAGGGGGCAGTTATGGCAGGATATCTGCAGAAGGCCAGGACCTGGGGCAGTGTCACCACCATTCACAATAAGCCCAATGTC
Organism: Canis lupus baileyi; assembly: GCF_048164855.1. Lineage (NCBI taxonomy): Eukaryota > Metazoa > Chordata > Mammalia > Carnivora > Canidae > Canis > Canis lupus. Next base: position 67,643,852 of record NC_132839.1, read on the forward strand.
CTGAACTCACTGAATGAACTTGGTCGGTCTGTTGATCCAAGTTTGGGCCTCAAACTCCTTGTCTTTTGATTTCCTCTGACTCTGAAATTCAGATTCAATGAACTACATCAGTCTGTCTTCATTTTTATAGACTTCACAGTCAGGATGCAAAGAAAAAAATTTTTTAATTCTTGCAGATCTAAAATGCAGTTTAATTCCTCTTGTTTTGTTTTGTTCTGCTTTCTGTGTTGTTCTCTCTCCTTCTCTTTCTCTATCCTTTCTTATTTTTCTTTCTTCCTTTCTTGTCCTCTCTGCTGTCTGTTCTCTGCCCTAATATTCTGTCCATGGCCAGCATCTTCTGCTGCTCACTGCCCCTCAGATTGCTACCTGGACATAACTACTTAGACAAATGTCACAAGGTTGCTGGGTCATCTGAGACAAGCTATGCACCCTTCTGAGCCTCTCATCTTCTCTATTAATTGAGAATTTGGGGCCAAATGATCTTTTAGGTTCTTCTCTCTGTATAGGCATCAGCATATTTTTCACCTCCCAGAAGATAACAATTGATGGCCCCCTGATGCTCCTGCTCATCTTCTCTAATGTACCTTCTCTTTTGTCTCTTGTGTTTCTCTGTGGGAAATGTGACACTTCCCAGGACTGCTAAGTGCCTCCACACTACCTGGGATGAGACAAAGGCATCAGACACTTCCTGGAGAGAGAGCAGACCAGCTAAATGGTGCCAATAGTGACTGATGATGAGGTTCCAATTCAGCAACCTGAGGAGCTTAATGGCACTTGGATACTTCTCAGATGATAAGCTCAAGAACAGTGAGCACAATGAATCTATTCATAACAAACCATGGCATGGAAAACAGATGAGAATTGAGATGAGCTTTGTAACTGAGGGCATGAAAAGGACAGAGTGGCTTTGATGTGGACCTGAGGGATACTTCTGGTCAAGACCAGTCAAATCATGGCACAGGCAGGCAGCAACTTAATGGAGAATGCAGTTATAGTGGAGACATAATTGTGCAAAGAGTAAAATTAACCATAAGCTCAGAAGTGCTATATGCTGAAGCACTAATTTTTGGTGACCATGTTTCCCACTTAGAGTCTTGGTAAGTTCTTTTCTGAGTGACAACCCCACTGGTGCTGAGAAGGTAGGCAGTGGCCCTTCTGATTCAGTGTGGGTCTAACATGAGGTGTGATGTCTCATATCACAACATGAACCTCCTGGTCCTTGCTCACTCCTCAGACCTCATCTCTGTATGGCCATCTGCTCATATTAAATGAGATATGCACTGATTCAGCCATCCCAGGTGACAGAAGACTAAAATGCTTCTATATTATTTCTAAATAGTTTGTGCCCCCACCACACACCTTAAAACTCCCCCAGTATTTCCCAAGGTCCATTACTACAGTGACTGCCTGACCCTGCAGGGCTTCTCTTGCCCCTATGCTATGCCTGCCTTCTGCTCCAATCAGTTGGACTTTAAGGCAGAGATGAACTGCTTAGATCAGTCTTCAGTGAAGGACTCACCATTCCATTATAAGGAATCCACATAGCAGACACTATGCAAAATTTCATTTGGCTGCAGAGAGCCAGGGTCATGCTCTTCCATATCAAATAAATGAGTAAGATGAGGTCTGAGAGCCTGGCCATTTCACTCAGTAAGACTTTTCCAATAGGTAATATTTTCTCAAGACCTCCCTGTGGGATTGGCCATCTCTCCTTGCCCAACCCTGCTTCTTTTCTTTTCCTGCCACAAGTCAACACCTAATAAACCTTTGGCACACCTAACTCTGTCCAGCATCTGCTTCCAGAAAACTCAGTCTGCCACAATGTCTATTTTATGGGTGGTTAAATATTTTTTCTGCCAGCCCTGTTTACATAAACTGAGTTGTTTTTATTTTCCAAGGCATTTCAAAGTCTCATGCTTCTCAACCTTAGAATTACTATTCCTTGGGGATCCCTGGGTATCTCAGTGGTTTAGTGCCTGCCTTTGGCCCAGTGCATGCGTGGTTCTGGAGTCCTGGGATCGAGTTTCACATTGGGCTCCCTGCATGGAGCCTGCTTCTCCCTCTGCCTGTGTCTCTGCCTCTCTCTCTATGTCTCTCATGAATAAGTAAGTAAAATCTTGTTTTAAAAAATAATTACTGTTCTTTCATTGTGGTATAACCTCTAGGGCATGACTCTTCACCTGGATTATTTGGCTCTTTCTTTCAGATGGCATGCCCTGAAGTTCAGAGATATCAATCCTGGGAAGTTTCTCATGACTATATAAGAGTTCTATTGCTGTGTAACAAATGACCACAGCTGGGACGCCTGTGGCTCAGAGGTTGAGCATCTGCCTTTGGCTCAAGGCATGTTCCCGGGGTCCTGGGATAGAGTCCAACAACAAGCTTCCCGCATTGAGCCTGCTTCTCCCTCTACCTATGTCTCTTCCTCTCTCTCTGTCTCTCCTGAATAAATAAATAAAATCTTTTTTAAAAAATGACTACAGCTTAGTAACTTAAAACAGCACAGATTGACTACCTCAGAGTTCCTTATAAGCATGGATTAGCTGGATTCTCTGCTCAAAATTTCACAGGGCTAAAATCAAGGTGTCCACCACAACTACAATCTCATCCAAGGCTTAGGGTCCTCTTCAAAGCTCATTTAGGTTTTTTGACAGTATTCAGCTCCTCCGATTGGATGGTTGATGCCCCCACTATCTTGTTTGCTTTCTTTCAGACCAACAGGAAAGTTTCTTTTCCGACATCACCTTTCTTGAAGGGGATCACCTAATTAGGTCTGATCCACCCAGGATAGCCTCCATTTTGGTTGACTAAAAGAGTATTGATTAGTGATATAGATACAGGAGGCATGTCCCATCTTATTCACAAGTTCCATTTATACTCAAAGGGAATAGTCTCTATCTCCAGCACAGCCAGCCACCATGGCAAAGGAAAGAGTTTTGTGCTAACAATGAGATGTTCAAGCACTTTGGTTCACAACTCATTGGCCAGAACTACACTCATGACTCACCTGACCATATAGTATCCAGTGAGCAGCTAGAAACAGAACAATTGGAAATATTTGACAACCATCACTGAGGACTATCACAGAAGGTTATTATCTTCTATTTCTTGATCCCTAGTACTTGCCCACTAAGTAACTGAAACAAGCAACAAAGATGGATGTCAAGAAAGAACATTTCCATGGTTATCTTTATAAACCATCTTTTCCTCCCTTCTTCTAGAAAGTTTGAAACTCAGAAAATGACAATTTATTCAATCGTGTTTTCAGGGCACTTTTGTATTTATAGTTGGCTTGACAAAAGTATTGTTATTGAAATTAAGAAAACCAAAATCCATATTTTAGAAACAGAAAAGCATAAAAATACTTCAGTGCTACCACATTGAAGAGAAATATGGATCTCTAGTATATACATGACTCTTATCAAGGTATTTGGGTTCTTAGGAGTCTTTAGGGGACTGTCACCTTGCCCATGAGGGGATGGTAACTATTCCTTCTACAATTCTGAAAAACAGAAATAGGGTTTCTCTTTTAAATAGGTTTAAAATAGGGTTAGAAATTAAGTGTGGTGTGAGTTAAATATTCATAGTGAACATTTTCATTATCCTTGCAAGAAAATGCCCTTGAAGAAGCAAATTCAGAACATTCCCTACATTGTAGTATTTTTTAATCTTGTTATCGGTATGATACAGATAAACTTCAGAGCAGTGATGCACAAACGTTCATTCAAGCAGCCACAGCACTGGAATGATGCATTTGGGAGCAACAATAAGCAGACTGAAGCTGTATCAGCTTTTCCCCAAACCACTGGTTTAAAATAGAATACTGTAGTTAGTCCAGTGTTTTATATGCCTGGAGAATCATCGTCAGTGACTTCACTTTGATTCTCCCTGTATAGTCAGAGATTTTAGACATAATTATTCAAGTAATGAGTCTTAACACTCTTGCAGAGATGGACAAAGTGGAAAGTAGATAAGCAGATGTGGCAAACATGGCCCCCTCTAGTAGTAGGAGCCATGGGTTCCAATCTTTCATTGGACTGTCCAATTCTTGTTCTGTAGAAGGGATTCTAGGCATGGGGATGGGAACAAGGTTAAGAGACTGTCAAGAAACTTGTCCACCCAGTGCCCATCCTTTGGTTTTGAAACAACAAAAAGATATGTCATTAACACAAAATTCCAAGTGACACAAGAGCAAGGAAGCTGCAAGCATTCATATTCTAAAACTCGGAGATCTCAATTCCAGACTGAAACATGAGTCAAGTCAGTCAGCACAGGGCTTCTGGGTGAATATCGCAAAGCCAGGCTTATAGGAGCTACATATATGGAACCCAGGATAGATGCCCACTTAGCACTCAACACAGCAAGACCAAATCATGTGTGGGCAGGCTAGGGCATCAGATCTGGACAGGTGTGGCAGAGTAAAGACAATGGGAACAATAATAAACCAGTGTAGGGTCAGGGCTCAGTGAGTGGACCAGAGACAGAGAAGTTTATCAACAACTAAGGAGAAAGAGAAAAGAGGAAGAAGAGAAAGAGACTTGGTGTAAAGACCCATGGTTATTGCTAAAAGGAATGATAAACAGGTATTCCAGATATGCCATAGGACCTAAGATTCTGTTGGAAATCCAAGTAAACTTCCTGCCTAGCATTATTTCCCTATGGTTTCCTTTTTCAAGTTTGGGGATTCTTTGCCCTTTTTATTTGCCTTAAAGCTGAAGATCATATCTAAATTTTGTTCAAGAAACAACATGCATGTATCAGCACTATGGAGTCTGAAACTAGACCACCATAGCTACCTGGGGAACAAGTGAGCATGGTGCTCACTTAGTAATAACAAGTTAGAAAAAGGAAGACAGTTGAGGAGGGCAGGCCCTCCATGCATTCTGATAGTAATGTTTCTGAGCATCACCTTTGAGCCATTCCCTGTGTGAAGGTCCAAAAGGACAATTTTAATCTATATTGTAGATCCTCAATAAACATTTTCTGAATGAAAACATAGCCCAGTGATGCCCTTAGGAAGCTTGCAGACTAATTGAACAGAAGACAGAGCATGAATATACGGGGAATTAGTTGCCTGTTCCACCCAACAGAGAAAGAAGTTGAAAACCATTTCAGTGGGCTTCTCTCAGCTTCCCTAGTGAAAATCAAGAACCACCTGACAATTTTCAGCAGGATGGGTAACCCTGTTGAGGTGACAGGAAGATTTTTGACAGAAGTGTAATAGTGTCCTAATGTATTACAAATTGAGTTGGTGTGATACTGAGGGAGCTCACACATCCAAAAGAGAATGGCCACATTCCCAACACTTCTGAATTTCACAAGGGAGAAAACCCTCAGGGCAGCAGCTACCACTTGGCTTAACAGGATGATGATGGAGGCACTGTGGCCAACTTAGCAAAACTTTGACTAGGTAGTGAAATGGGCTGTACAGGTTTGATGGCTATTCATCAGATGATTACTTTAGGGGAAGGATATCCATTAAATTGAGAGGAAAGGACTTTCTTCCACTCAACTTCCCTTGAAAAGAAATTAATTTTCTAATAAATACAGGCTATACAAGGATCCCTTTGTTCTCAGTTTCCTAACAGTCCAAGAAGCTTTGAGTGGGGGCTTACCACTGATAGAGTTCACAGTCCCATCTGATACTGGCCCAAATTCAAGTTACCTTTTCTCTACTGGTTGCTAATATGGAAGCACAAACAAACCTTTACCAGGTACTGCTGAAGGCCAGACTCTATTCTCATGGCCACAGACCATATGACCTGACCTGTGAGGTATGCCAGGGTTGCTGTATAAGACAGGGGAAAGAGCTGAAATCCAGAATGAGAGAATTTGGGTGATAGGAAAGTCAGCCATTTAAACCATCAAACCCCAGAGAGATAAAGCAACCTGAAATTCCATCTGAACTAGTGCTAGTAATTTAGGGAATTATCAGATGGTAAGGCTGGAGAATTCCTTTTGGCAACAATGGCTTTCAACATCAAGATGACAGTGGAGGACCAGACACCACACAGTGGTCAGTAAGCAACCAAACATTACTCCCAGGAAAGGTGCAGGTGAAAAACACAAATAGATTTCAGAAAGCATAGAGAGTTAACGTAAAGTTGCCTTGAATTTCCATCAGAAACTGTTTGCAATTAAAGTGTGGGACAGAAACAGGCTTTTCCCAAAGCTGGTACTACAGGCAAGTAGAAAATCAATTCTGGCTATCATCCCTTTGTAGGTTCTGATTCTTTTCTAAAGAGACCAAATCTAGGGAAGATTGGCCTGAAAGTATCTCTTCTATGGGGATATCCTTGATTTATGTATCTTGCCTCTTCCCCTGGCACCCTGGTACCTGACTTATGATCTGTCCATAAGAAATTACTGGATGATGAATAAACCTCTCTCACTCTAGTTCCTTTGCTCATGCTGCTCTTGATTTTCCAATCTTTTGACCTGGATTATTCCTGAATATCCTTCAAAATCTGCCTGGAAGTTTTCTCTTCTGGGTAAACCTCCCTGATCCTCCAGGATGCTAAGGGTCTCTTCTCTGTTTTCTGGAACACCTTGGACTTAGCCCTCTGCACACATTTTTCATCTTTTGTTATTGATGTTTACTTATCTGTACGACTAAGCTGTCAGCTCCTCCAGCCTGGACTGTGACATCCATCTTTAAGCCACAACATCAGGAGTAATGCCTGACACGTTATTAAGAGCTGAGTAAATATTTGTTGGGTGTGTAAATGAAAGAATGGATTAAGAGTTATTGAGGCTGATACCTTTGAAACATTGTAACATTTTGAGTGTAGAAAAGAGTTTCTAAAATCCTTCATTTTACAGCTATAGAGAAAGTCTGAGAATATTCACGATTTTTTGATGATTTTGTATACTTCAGATTGCAGTGCAGTTCATCAAAGTTGTCATTACTGACATAAGACCTCAGTTTCTCAGAGCAACCACTTGGAAGAACTATATTGATTTGGAGGCTTGTGTTTGTTAAAACCACTTTCATTTTTTAGACACTCTCTTCTCTATGAGTTTGTTTTCTTTCAACTACTATACACATAGTGAATAGAATCTGAGATCCCCAAAATTATAGAACCACTGGCCAATGGGGTTGTACTCTAATAAGGAAAAGGAGAGAATTCCATAGCCAAGGACAGTGCCCTAAAGTTAGAGCTATCTCATCACTATTTTTGTGCTGTTACGTACTTTGAACTTTTAAAAGTGATGTATAAGCAACATAGAGGGGAAAATGCCATGGATATCATGCTGTATATAACTTCTATAAAGTTCTTTCAACCATTTCCTCATCAAAGAGTCCATTGCCTTTTGGGTCTAGCCAATCTTTCAGACTCCCCAGGAGACCAAAGTTTCATCATGGAAACAGTCAATAATATGTCCCAAGGTTCAGAACCTCAATTTTTACCCAAGGTCCCAAGCACATTTTCTTGTGACTCCCATGACTTCCATTTACTTGTGACTTGGGAATCAGAGAACCAAGTTCAAGCTTTTTCTAAACATACTCTCAGAATATTTTCCTCTCACATCTCGATCCAAAGACCAAATTGTTTCCTTAAAATCAATGGTTCCTTCTAATGTGAAATTTTGAAACTTGAAAAACTATCTAATTAACCATGTTATTAGAGGACACCACTGAGAAAATAGTACAAATGAGCAGAAAACCTCCAAATTAGTTTCCTTTTCTATTCTTTTTCCCTAGAAACCAGCCTTCATATTTATGTTGAGATGACACATCAGAGTGAGTTTGTATTTGATGCTTGCATGGTACTCAAAGGGAGGAAAGTGGGGAAGAAGTTCTAAAAGATATTTATAAAGATGATGATGATGCAGAATGTTTAAGATTTTAGAATTCATGACACGTTCTCATGGTTTCATTTTCTTTAACTCTCATGACAGCCCTGTAAGAGTTGCTGAAATGGATAAGTAAGATCATGTCCTGGAAAGAGCAAAAATTATAAAACCATACAATTTGGCCTCCAATTCCAATAGTGCCATTCATTAGCTCTGTGATCTTCATCTGGTGGCATTATGTGCCCCAGAACCAATTTCTTTATAGCTAGGATAATGATACTAATTTTGCGCCTATATCATTCATTCAGTAAGCATATACTGACCATCTGCTATGTTTCAGGTGTCTATATAGGTTTGGGAATGCCATGATAAAAAGATAAATTCATAAAAACGAAATAAAGAGCAAATGACCTAACCTATATAAAGTCCTTAGCATATGATTGATGCTCAATGAATATGATGATCTTCTGCAACTCTGTTTTAGAGATGAAGATATTAAGTTCAGAAAATTATATGATTCATCCTTGGTCACACAACCAGTAAGTGACAAAAAGCATCATTTGAAACTAGACATACCCAAGGTCCAGGCAGGAAATCAAAACCTCAGCTGGAATTGTAGAAGAGTTTTTGTAGGGATGTAACTATTTACAGAAGTGTCAGTCAGGTTAAGGAAGCCCAAAAGGAATGTCGAGGTACCCAGAGATGAATGTTGGCTGGAGGTCTTTAATAGCCCCTTAGTCCTAATGGGAAAAGAAAGGGAGTATATAACAGAAAGTGCACCTGTAGAGCTATATCTATGAAAGAACACAGTCTCTGCCAAAACCACTCTGAAGCAGAGAGGAAGCAGAAAGAGTAAAGTCATAGCCTTGTTCTTCTAATCTCTTGTCTCCTACTGGCACCTCCCACCGCCAAGACTTAGGTAAGCCAGAAGACAAAGGAACCCTGATGCAACAATCTGTAAAGCTCACCCCCTTTATGAACAGAGAAGTATGGAGTAAAGCAAAAATTATCCATTTTCCGTTTTGTCCCAGTAACTTGTACCTCCTGACATGCAAACTATACTTTATCCTCCCTCAAGCTTCCCCAAATCTCATCCATCATGTCATCTGCCTTGATTGGATCTATGATCTCATGCTGTCTCAAGTCCAGATGTGGACAAGATTATTTGGGGGCAGACCCTTGTATGAAGATCCATTGAACCAGAGATCCATAAACTAAAAACGCAGGTTACCTTTTTCCCATCACCCAATATGCAGTGGTGAGACAGTACCTTAATCCATTCAGGCTTCTACAACAAGAACACCATAAACTGGGTAGCTTAACCTTAAGGGAAAGGCCCTCAGTTTTTCTCCATCGAGAATAATATTTGCCTTGGGCTTTTTGCAGATGTCTTTTATGATATTGAGGTATGTTTTCTCTATCCCTACACTTTAAAGAGTTTTAATCAAGACAGGATGCTGTATTTTGCCAAATGCCTTTTCTGCATTAATTGAGAGCATCACATGGTTCTTCCACTTTCTTTTATTAATGTGATCTATCACATTGATTGATTTGCAAAGGTTGCACCACAATGTTCATAGCAGCAATGTCCACAATAGCCAAACTATGGAAAGGCCTGAGATGTCCTTCAACAGATAAATAAAGAAGATATATATATACTCTTCTGACGAATATAAGAAATAGTGCAGAGGACCATAAGGAAAGAGAGGGAAAACTGAATGGGAAAAAATCAGAAAAGGAGACAAACCATGAGAGATTCTTAACACTGGGAAACAAACTGAGAATTGCTGAAGGGAAGGTGGGTGGGGGGATGGGGTAACTAGGTGATGGGCATTAAAGAGGGCACATGATGGGATGAACAGTGGGTGCATATGCAACTAATGAATTATCGAAAACTACATCTGAAACTAATATACTATATGTTGGCTAATTGAATTTAAACTTAAAAAATAAACTAGGTAGTTTACAAACAGTGTCTGTTTATTTCTCAAGAGTTCTGGCATTTGGGAAGTCCAAGATCAAGGCCCCAGCAGATTCAGATTTGATGAGAACCTGCTTCCTAGACTGCTATCTTTTTGCTGTAGCTTGACCTGGTGGAATGGACAAGGGATCTCTCTGAGATTCCTCTTATATGGACACTAATCCCATTCATAAGGACTCTGCCGTTGCGATCTAATCACCTCTCAAAAGTCCCACCTCCAAATAACACTAATATTGGGGATTAGGTTACAAATTTATAATCTTGTGAATTGGGTGGAGATGGAGGACACACATATTCAATCCATAGCAGACAGAAACCAATAATTGCAACAGACAGCATTGAAAAGGGAAAGATAGGAGGCACATAGTAGTTACCAGTCCATAGCAATTCTAAAATCTGTCTGGCAATAAGAAGTCCTCTGTTCTAGGACCAGGGAATTTTCTTTGACTAGGAAATTAGTTTTGTAACCTGAGAGTGATTCCTTAGTCCACTGTTCTGTCTCTGCTCTTTTCAATGGGTGGAAATGAGAGAGACTTCTCTCACAGGGACTCATAATGAGCCAATAAAAATTGTACCTCTATGCCACTACCTTGAACTCAGCTGGTTTAGAGGTGTCAGTTTGCCAGAGGTAATGCCTTTCCCAGGCAGTACAACTATGACACCATTGATAGGAAGTTGAAACCACAAACTGGCCATTTGGGGTTCCTCATACCACTGAAACTATCAGCAAAAAAGGGGAGGATGCTGCATGGACTGGGTGACCAATCCTAACTATCAAAGAAATATTGGCCAACAAGGCTAGGGAGCTGTATGTGTGGAATACAGTAGCACTTCTGGGGCACTTTCTGTATTCTCATATGTTGTGATAAAAGTTAACTTAAAAAACTCCAACATCCCAAAATAGTCAGAAAAGCAAATAGTATAGACCTTCTGGAATAAAGGTTAAAAAAAAAAAAAAGGCAAGGAACCATGACCACTCAAAGTTGCTTACTGAGAGCAAAAGAAATAGGAAATGGTGGCAGTGGAAGAACTTATGAATGCTAGCTATGAACGATGTGACCATTTGCACATCTGAGGGCTCTGCAATTTCTTTTTTGCTTTGATACAAACATATTTATTTGATAATAAATAATTTTGGTTCTTTTTCTCTATCCTACTATCCTTTCATAAGATACAAAGCATTTTAATAACAGTTAACTTTATATCTCATTATTTAAGTTATTGCGTATGCGGGGAGAGTATGATTCAGCAAGAAGAATAAGCACCCACAAAAAAAGGATAAAGTGGTATAAGAGACTTTGTGTATCTGATTTAGGGGATAGACTTAACATATTTTTTGCTGCATGAAGGATGGATAGCTACATTATGTGAAATTGAAATATGATTTTGGTCTTACTTAAATTCAAAATTCAATATGATTTTTAAATTTTTATATATTTTATTTATTTATTTTTAAATTCAATTTAATGACTTTAAAAAAAGGGGGGGAGTTATGTGGATGCCAAGTTGCAAAGGGGTGGACAGTGCTTCATTTTGCTTCATCGATTAAGCTAAAAACTGTTTCCTCAAATCACCTTATCCAAGAGGTACTATGTTAGAATTGGCCAAAAGAAGAGCTTGTATGAAATTTGAAAGATTATTACTTTTGAAACTCTTTGTGGTCAAATGCAGAGATGATTGGCAGGTTCCACGTTGTCCTCACTGTCTTCCCTACATCTCACTCTTCAGTCTGTTGGTCTAACTAAAGTCAACACCAATGGCTAGATATTTGAGGCTTTAGACCACTTGACATAATCAAGTGTCCAGAGGACTGCTATCTTCTGAGTGCCACAAGTCAGACAAGAAGATCCACCAATATGGATCTAGATGAAATTGCAGATCCACCAGATTTGTAAGCAGAAAACAGGTCTTTAATGTGTAAACCACTAGATTTTGAGGTACTTTTTATGTAACAAGAGATAGAGAATACATTTGGTATTAATTTTTGCAGATGTTATTAAATAGATATTTTAAATATATAAAGATGTTTATTTTTTTAATTTTTTAAAGATTTTATTTATTTATTCATGAGAAACACAGAGAGAGAGGCAGAGACACAGGCAGAGACAGAAGCAGTCTCCACGCAGGAAGCCTGATGTGGGACTCAATCCCGGGACTCCTGGATCATGCCCTGGGACAAAGGCAGATGCCAAACCTCTGAGCCACCCAGGGATCCCCAGTAGATGTTTAAATATTTATTTTAAATGTGCTTCTGAGCCAATGGCAAAATCTTTTAATGACACTGCAAACCCCAAAGGATCTTTTTCCTACCGGGTTACTGATCACCTCACATTAGGCAGGGCACATGAATGTGTGTGTGTGTCCGTGTGCACGCACACAAGGGTGTGTTGGTGTATGTCCAAAACCTACCACAAACTCTGACATACACTAAGAAATCAATAAATGTTTTTCTTTTTAAAAAAAAGATTTTATTTATTTATTCATGAGAGACACAGAGAAAGAGGCAGAAACACAGGCAGAGATGGAGAAGCAGGTTCTATGCAGGGAGCCTGATGTGGGACTCAATCCCAGAACTCCAGGATCACGCCCTGGGCCGAAGGCAGGCGCTAAACCGCTGAGCCACCCAGGGATCCCCTCAATAAATATTTTTCATTGAATTGAATTGAATTGAATTGAATTGAATTGAATTAAATTACCTGAAAACATTTTGAGCCTCATGGAATAGTGGAAGGTGCAGAAGCTTCAGATTTGGAATGTTCTATCAGATAACAATTCTGTGCTCTCTGATAAACCGATGTCAAATATGGTGAGATGAGACAAGTGTACTATAGAACCATATTATTTTGGGCTAGCTCCCAGATCAACCATTCACTAGTTATTTCACATTGGTCAAGTTTCCTGGATTCTTCTGTCCATTTCTTTATCCATAAAGTACCCATATGTAAAGCTGTTGTGAAGACGGAGTGGGTTAGATCCAAATGTCCTTAGAATAGTAAGTGTTCAATAATTATGTGCATTGTAATTATGTAACTATCCTCAACCTCAATTTCTTCATCTATAAAAATGGTATTACATCAATCTCCTAAAGCTGTGCAAATTCCTTGGAAAATATGTGCAAAGGTCTTATCACAGGTCCAGCTCACAAGAAACTTTAATAATTTTTTTTCCTCCCTCCTGTTCTGACTTCTCCTTTTCTTCCCCTCCAGCACAAGCCTGAGAACAACCAAGGGAAGCCCATTCACACCTAGGTTATGTGAGGATCAAATGAGAGTATACATACATTCTCCATAAAATGTTCTTCAAAGGCCCCACAAGTTTGTTTCTCTTCCTTCCTCTTCTCAAATTAGCCAAAGCAAAGACTTAGACGCTCCTGAAGAGAAGGTGTAGCTCTCTCCAAAGTTCCCTTCTTTAAGGCAAAATGTTAGTTGAACTGCTTGGTATCTCTGTGCCTTAGTTTTCTCATCATGAGAAGTCTAGAAGACCTATAACAGTGAGTGGTTTGGGATGAATTTGGAGTCAATAGCACAAAACCAGAGATGCATAAGGAGAATGCAGAAGCTGAGCTCTGACCGTATCACTCTTATGCTCCAAATTTCTCAGAGTCACCTCATCAGATAAGGGCAGGGGACAAACTCCTGAAAGCTGATCTCTGAATGCCTTTTGCTATCTTGAAAAGCTGCATGGTACTCTTTCCAAGTACTACATTCTTCATCAGTACCAACACACCTGCCAATTTTCATTGTGTGCTAGACTTCCAGTCTTCCAGATCTTGGTTTCTGTCTTACTTTATTCTTTGAAGACTCTTCCCTGAGATTTTTGTCTTGTAGAAAATCTTTTATTGAAGTCCCCCATGCCCCAGTTAAAATATTGTGACCCCTTTCTATTTACTTCCATTGTACCTGGTTAGTGCCATCATCCTAATACAAATTATACTCTACATGATATTAAGGGAGCTTCTCCTCTAGTTGTCCAGCTATTCTTTGAGGGCAAGGATGATATCTTATTCATTTTTTATATTCCCTATTTCAGCTAACATTATTGCCTTGCACACTTTGTATGTTTCATATATTTTTCTTTATGAATAGATGAACAAATGAATTGTTCGAAGGAAGATCTCACATATAAAAGACAGTTGTGTTTAGGGATGAAAACTTAAATCATAACACATTTTCAGAAGTTGTTTTAAAAGGGCTAAGGTCTAGAACCTGCACCTAATCCAATTATAGAAAAATGAATGCAATTGGAAAATAATAAATGATACAACGAAGGAATTAATTGTTTTTGGATTGTCTAGTTGCAATTTGACTATTACAGACAAATAAAAAATTACTGTCAACCTTGGTAAGATATGAATGCTAACTAAGTATAGCAATTTGAATGGGATTGCACTATGTAAATAGTATTGATTTTTTTTGTTTGTTTTTATTAGAGTAAATCACTGTTGGAAAATAGCCTTCCCAGTCAATGGTTCTAATTTAAACTTAATTATTTTAATTATTCCCCAAAGCAATCACATTAGATTTTGCCTATATATCCCTGGAGAGTTTATACCAAGCATTTGTATAGACACATACCCACCAGAATCCCAGATACAGAGATGGCAGCTCATCACCTCTGCTGGTGTGAACTCTCCTCAGGTCCAACTTCACCCTCTCATGGACCATCCCTCCACCTGCTCAACCCCACTCAAGTTCTCTTTTGGAACTTTCTTGTCACTATAAGAAGTTGGACCCAAAATCTATATTTGTATTATCTTACTAAAGTGAATCAATTTTTAGTTGAAGCAAAGGTGAAGAAATGTGATGGTGACAGACCTGGACAGCTTGCCCTGTGTATTAAGGGTCCCAGCAGGAGCTCAGACGGGGTTAAATATATATGAGAAGATTGACAGGGTGACAAGAAGCAACCCCTAGAAGCAAAACGAGGAAAATATTTTTGCATGTACATTTGGGGGAAGCAGGGACAGGAAGCAGTGTCCTTTGCAGTTAGAGGTCCCCCAGCCCCATGGATGGTCTTAGCCATGAAAAGAGAGAGGTGGCCACCATTTTACTACAAGACACAGGATCGCTGCTTTGGTACCTAGGGGAGGAAATGTGACTGAGTGACACCTGCACCACAAGGGGTTCAAAGTGCCTCAATGCTCTGAGGCAGCAACATGCCTCATAGCCCCCACAATGCTGAAGAAGTTTCTGGAGAAGCCTTTGCTAAGACATCAGTTCTGAACTCAGCTGTAGCAGAAGGGGGTACAACCCTCATTGGTTTTCCACGGTGGACATTGACAAGAGAGAACCAGAACAGATGAAGGGTAAGGGAAAAGCTGGAGAGCTCATGTGACATAAAACTGTGAGGGCTCCAGGAATGCAGGGCTAGGAATGAGCCAGAGAAACTGGCACTGCATTACTTTGGCTTTATTTGGACAGACCGACAAAATGATGAATCCTGGAGAAATTCTTCACATAAGGAGTAATTGAAAGAACCATTGGCCTGGAGAAGACAGGAAGAATGCCTCTCTTTCATTACCATAAAGCCCATTTAGAGAAAGGGAGCTAGAACTTTAAGCAACTCTAGGGGAGCCAGTGGGTGCAAGTACAGGGAGAGGCCAGTCAGTTTGGCTGAAGGAAGAATTTCTAATCATCAGAGGTGGCCAATGAAGGAGAGCAGAAAATTTTCCTTGGTTCAAAGTTCTTCTACTGGACTAATAATTAAATTGATGTGACATTAATTCACATTAATTCTGTGATATTAACAGAAGAAAAAAAACATTTAATTACATGTGCACAGGGGCCCAATAATGAAACTGAGACCTAAAGAAATGACCAAGCAGGCAATTTTTATACTTTTTAGACAAAAAGACAATGAATCTATGAGAAATTGACAGGACAAAGAAAACTTAACTTTGGGAGCTTCAATTAGTAAGGAATTCTAAACAGAATTTGGGCTTGAATAGTAATTTAGTAAAAAGTAGTAAGAGCTGTTTTTACTGCCTTCTAGGCTCCAAGTTTCCCACCTCTGGTGATGAGAATTCTCTTTACCTTCTAGTACAAGGAGGGCCTCTTTTACAAGGGAGATTTATTTCCTGCTTTCAGAGGGACAGAGGGTCTGAGTGTCCTTCTTGCATAGATTGCCTCTTAAGTAACTTTTATTTAAAATAATCAATATGCCAAAGTGGTACATTTTGGGCAGCCTGCCCTTGGCCCCTACACCGACAGCCAGACAAGATGCCTCAGGAGGTAGTGAGCTCATTCCCATTGGAAGCATGTAAGCAGAGACTGGATCTCATCAATGATGTTGAGCTCATTCTTGGGCCAAGTGAAAGACTAGCTGTGATAGGGAAGTAAAAGAGATTAATTCTGCATGATTCCAGAGGGAAGAAAAAGGGCTCATTGGTTGAAGCTACAAGGAAATAGATTTTTAGCTCATTAGCAAGAGCTTATTACCAACAAGCAGGCAGCCATACAAGTTGATGAAATAGCTCTTTATCACCAGGCATGTTCAAGCAGAGGTAGTTGACAACATTACAGGGATTCTTAGCACTGGTAACATTAGCAAAAAACCAGAGTATGTCTATGGGTTTGTAAAGTATTTTCTTATCAGTTAAACCTTCTCATCAGCTGATGTGTGTAGAATTTCAGTGACGATGATGACATAGACCTATTAATAACAACAGAAGAGATGTCCATAGCACTTGCTGTATGACTTCCACTATGATAAGTGCTTTAAAATATATTAGTTCATTTAATTCCCACACAACCCTATGGGGTAAGCATTAGTATTATTTTATTTCCATTTTACAGATGAGTAACTGGGGCACAGAGAAGTTAATTAACTTGCCTTAGATCTCATAGTTGATAACCAGAATCACACCCATCAAACCCAACTCTGCCATCCATGCTCTTAACTAACCCACCACATTGGCCAAAGTGGGGCTAGGGGACCCACGGATCCACCCAACAGCCTCAGCAACCTTGAGGCACCTCCAATAATTGTGTTCACCTTTGAGAGCAATCTGGAAAGTCACTGAGCCTAAAGGACTGTCGGGTCAGTTCCAACTTTAATTTCTCTAGAGAGGAATTCACAAATGGAAAGCTCAGAGGATTTGGGATCTGCTGAGCGAAATCAATTTGTTCCCTTCCTTTCCTGGATGGTGTGCACCGGGAGAGGCCATCCCTCAGTGGAGGGAGAGTAAGCTCTGGCCTGGCTCCAGAGACAGCCACATTGCCTGTGGCCTCTCTTCTTTTCAAGACTTGCCAGTAAATAGAAATTTGTCTCATAAAACTATCTTTTCATCTAGTGGTCACAGATTATCCCCCAAGGAACTTATTAGCAAAAAAGAAAGGAAGGGAATAAGGGAAGGACGGAGTGACAGAGGGACAAAGGAATGAAGGACCCAAAGAATAAAGACAGACAGACAGACAGAAAAAGAAGAAAAGAAAGGAAGAAAGAAAGAAAGAAAGAAAGAAAGAAAAGAGAAAGAAAGAAAGAAAGAAAGAAAGAAAGAAAGAAAGAAAGAAAGAAAGAAAGACAAGCACAAAGAAAGATGCAAAGGCAGACAGATACAACAAAGACAAGGAAACAACCCAATGAAGTTTCTGAATGCTAAACATCAACCCCCAGCTAAGTTGAAGAGCAGGCTTCACTGATGTAATGCCCCTATCAAGAATAGTCCCTGTTTTCTACTCTCTCTTCTGTCATTTACTAGAACTGGAAAGACAAATGAGCCAAGGATATTAACAAGAATTTGAACTTTATTCCAAAGCTGCCATATGCTAGGCTTTAAACCAAACTCTGTAGCATATGTGCTCAACAGCAACTGAATGCGAACAATTTCACAGAAACGTCAAGTACAGAGTGGCTTCATGCATGTGTCTTTAGGAATTCCCAGAGCCTTTCTAAGCATGGCAAATCCTGTGGCTCGCCTTGGTCCTCTTTGAAGCACACTCAGTTCATAGACTCTAGGGCTAAAATGCTTTAAACTCTCTAGGAATTCCTCATAAATTAATACAACCCGTTTACTTTACCAACATTAAACCAAGAATAGCACGATGTGAGAGATGAAGAGAGGGATTTCAGTGACCATCAAATATAATAGTGTCATTTTTAAATGAGGAAACTAAGCCCCATGATACAAAGTCAGGACTAGAGCCTAAATTTCTGGTTTCTAATCCAGCATTTTTCACTGAGTATTTTTCCTCTCTCATAGCTCCACATCATATATGAGTCTTTCCAAAGTATTACATGTCTCTTGTTTTCTTTAACCCCTCCCTCCTCTATAAGTTCACAAGAGATTCAGTCAATGTCACTGGCCAGCCCTCTTCCCATCTATTCTGAAAGGACAAAATCTATGAAAGGTCTATTTGGCCAGATATAAATTCATCACAAAGGAACCCCCAAGGATTGGTCATTGCTGTCTGCTACATATTTTTTGCTGAAGGATAAATGGGTTTTTTTTTTCAGATTAATTTAGTAAATTTTGGCCCTCCGTACTCCAGGATAGCATAAATGGTCTCTGATGCATGTCTCAATTCAGTAAGCAGTTTTAGATGGAGTCGACCCTGTTCTCCCTCCTTCTGGGTTCCAGGTGGCCCTTTGGTGCTCTGTGTATGTGTGTGTGAGTGTGTATGCCTCCATCTCTGTCTCTCATATTCGTATGCTCTGTTCTCTATTTCAGTATCCACAAGTAGATCCAATATGCGAATATAGATATTTCAATGCATAACGGAAGAGAAGGCTCAACTTATACTGAACCTCCAACCATCCTTTCTTGTATTCTTTCCAATGTGACTAGGGCAACTGTGAAAAGAGTGCTTCTGTCTACAAGATAATAATGGTAGTATTGAATTTTAACCCATAGAATGGCATAAATACCCATGAGCTCTATTGATTTAATGAAATCAATCAATCAATGAGAGAGCTCTTCCACACAATAGAATCCCAGTTATTAAATGGAAGAGAATAGAAAGAAGTCTAGAATCACCGGTAGGCAAACACCACAGTAAAAAGCATTGCAACTAAGATCCACAAGCCAAAGGATAAGAGTTTGAGGAGAATCACAATTTCCATAATCTCAGACATCTCACCCAAATATTTAACAGCAAAAGAAAAGATAGTCATTTACAATGGAGAAACTTGACAGACATTATCTTCACCAAGGGATCAAGGTAAGCATCACTAGCTATAAGACACTGACATCATGAACTCTTTGATAAGGTATACAGGAGACACAACAGCACTTTTGCAGCACTCTAGGTAAAAATGCATAACCATTGATAAGAAAACAAATCCATTCCTGGCACACATTCAAATTGAAGGATCATCTACAAAATAACCAATCTGTGCTCTTTAGAAGTGCCACGCTCATGAATGAGGAGAAAAGACAAGGAACTGTTACAGAGGGGAGGGAGCTAAGGGCATATAATAAGGGAGATATGCATTATGGGGTCTTGAATTGGATATCAAGGGAGAAAAAGAACACTTGGAAAAACTGGTGGATTTTGAAGAGAGTTAGTACTTTAGGTAATAAGATTGCACAATGTGAATTCCTGGTTTAGATAATCCCATTTTAGTTACATAATATGTTAACCTTGTTAACTTTGGGGAAAGTAGGGTCAAGCCTACAAGGGAATTTTTGTACTATTTTTGCAACTTTTATTTAAGTCTATAATTAGTCCAAATAAAACCAAGAAAAGAGAATACTACTTATTTTTATTCTTCCCTTGTACCTCACTTGTGTGTATCTTCCTGAAGTATGACTGTCCCTGTCATGATACTAACAAAATAACCAAACCCAACATTGATTCTTTAGAATTCATAACAAAAATAATAGTAAGGAATCATTCAAATTGTTCACCCAATATGCTCTTAATAGATGTCATGGAGAAAATGAAACACATAATGGACCTTACACTCTGCCTTGCTGCTTCTGTTTCTTCACCAGTTTGATTGTGATAAAGCAGGGTCTGTAAGAGGAACAGCAAGATTTTAATCTTGACAGATCAATTGTGTTTATTGTGTCTTGGAGTTAGATGTCCTCCCTAACATTTATTTGCTCTTGGAATACATGTAATGCCATTTTTATTGTTTATCCCTTAAACTTATATTTTTGTTATCTCTTGATTATGCTAGTAATAATCTTTACCAACCATAGCATTTTCCAGAAATGTAATCCTTGCATTTGGCACGAGTTATTATTACCAGAAAGATGGAATGGTATATGCAGATGGACTGTTTCTTTAATAACCTACGTTTAGGATCATCTTGCATGAAGAGGTTTTGTGTGTGAATAATGGGAACTAAACTGCAGTTTCTTAGAAAGGGGGCCTAGAATATTCTACAAATACAGATAACATTATGATAACTACTGTTCATTGAGTGTCTTCCGGATCCCAGAGACATGCCTGATCCTTGACCTGCATTATCTTAGTCAATCATACGTCAGACCTTCAAAATAGATTTCATTACATTCTTTTTTTAAAAAAATTAGAAAATTGAGATTCAGTTTTCACACAACTAATAAGTGGTGGGAACCAAGAGCCAAATCCTGGTTCCTCTGCTTCCAAAGCCACACGTTTCTTTTCCTTGTAACTGGTAGCCCAGACACCAATATTTGAATATCTTGAAAGATAGGATCAAGATGATTTGGCCAAATGAATACCTTAAAAAATATCCAGATACCTCTTGTCTGAGAGTATTAATGATATTGCTTCTGCTGGCTGTGTCAGAATGATCTGAGCTCTCATTCTCTGGCTGAGGTGACAGTGAGCAGTTCTGCTTCCCGTCCAAGAAATACCGAGGGGATAAAGAAGGCAAATTTAAACTAGCCTCACATGTGCTCAAGCAGCCCCCTTCCAGAGGAGATGACATTTAAACTTAGTCTTGAGAAATGAGCTACACAGTCCATAGGAACTTGTTCCCAGCAGAGAAAACAAAGATACAGAGGCATGAACTGGGAAGTGCAAAGGATAGCTAGAGTAATGGGATACTTTACATGGTGTCCATGTACACACAAGAAACACAAAGAGAGCTCAATCATAACTGGTACCTTAATAGAATTTGTGGTCTAGCCAGGGAGACTGAGCTTCCACACAAAAAGCAGATAAATTTTAGAATAAGTAGTAAAATTCATCTCTTGATGCACAGTAAAATGCCTCTCAAGCATCTTACCTTCTCCTGTACCTTCTTCTCACTCCTGTTATATCAAAAACACATGGAAATTCTACTTTAAAAGTAAGGGGAGAAAAGCTGTCTACTTCTCAATATTTTTTACTTGGAAAACCCAGTGGTAGACTTAGTATTTTTTGTGTGTGCGTGAAGATAGCATATACAATTCTTATCCCTGCCAATCAAGTTCCTTAATAAAGAAGCTTGATTCAGGTGAGTGAATTTGCCAATTTTATAATAAAAGCTATCGTGGTACTTCACCCATGTATTATGTCACCTGAAGCAATGACAGAACAAATACTAACCAGTAGGAAATGGGATTGCTATTTATCATCAACTACTGTGTCTTAGGCACTGAGCATATTAGCAGTGAATATTTATTGAAGAGTCGCTCTGTGTCATGCAGGCACAGAGATAATTCTTTTAAGGAATCTTCTTGTGTAATCTTGACAACCACCTGAGGTCTTAGAATATTGTCCTCAGTTTGGAAGAAGAAACTGAGGTGTAGGGTGGTTGGGTAAGCTGGCTAAGTACATTAATAAGTAGAAAAACCAAGAATTTACCTCAACTGTATCTGACACCATAGAGATTCACTTTATCTGTCTAAAGAGAAAATTGAGTAAAAAAAGTCCTATAATTTAGTGAGTGATTCTCCCAGGGCAGAGGTGCAACCCTTGACTCCCCAGATTTCATTGCCTACAGGCAAAATTGAGGTACAGTATTAAAATATACCATACTCCAGCTAGCCCCATCCAATTTTGTAATGAGTAGTCCAACTTTCTGTACAAAGAAATATGGTCAGAAACTGCCTAGGTAACTTGAGCCTTCATAAAAAGAGAACTAGTGGCACATCTTTACAATATGCAGAGGCCATCTGGCTGGTGGCAAAAGCCATCTGGGACCCAAGCATCTTCACATGCTGGGTAAGAAAGCTCATCTCATGCCTCCCAAAGATATCACAAGAGGCATGCTGTGGTCTGGAGGTGGGGGGTGCGAACTGAATGTGGGGCAAAAAGACATTTCAAGTGAAGTGCCTGAATTCTATTTATCTTCCACTGAGTGTCCAACCTTCACATTCCCACACTCCCATGGTGTTGCCTAAGAAAGGATTTGAATAACTTGCCCAGGATACACACAGTTGGTAAGTAACAGAGCAAGTGTTCCAAAGAGCTGTCTGTTTCCTAGTCCTTTGTTCTATCTGATTTGTTCTGACTTTCAACTAGTGTTTGCCACCTCATAGGAAACATACTTAGGAGCCATCCTGCCATGAGCAAGTCATAACATAACTGAAGTTC
The DNA here is from genome assembly GCF_048164855.1 of Canis lupus baileyi. NCBI lineage: Eukaryota > Metazoa > Chordata > Mammalia > Carnivora > Canidae > Canis > Canis lupus. The sequence continues at coordinate 67,666,082 of NC_132839.1, forward strand.
CAAACTTCAGTTTCTCTCTCCCTCTTTCTTCTCGTAATAGAGATATCATAATTTCTCCTTCCAAAATATTTGAGGAGATTAAATGAGGTGATGTATGTGTCAGCATGATAAACATCACAGTGCAAGCTCAGAGCAAAAGGGCCTGAAATTAATGTTTAGATTTCAGTAGAGCCAAATACCCCTCAAATACCCTTTGTCCTCTGCTTAAGGGAGGACAAAAGAGTGGGAAGAGAAAGAGAAAGAGAAAGATGAAGATAGAAGTTGGGGAAGGTTACAAGAAGAAAAATTAAATGCATTGAATAAGGCACTTCAACCAAAGCTTCCCCTGACCTGTCACCCCCCTTTTTCATATTCATTATGATCCTCTCCCCTCTGTGAGGCAAATCTAAAACCAGCTCTCTAGGGAGTTACAACAGCCATCTTTACTAGTTGCATGAAAATTCAAAGCATCATTGAAATAATGGTTTAGCAAAAGGGTAGAAATTATGGGTTATACTTTGACAACATATGGTTGGACCAGAACTATGGTTACTTAAAGACGGAATATGTAGCAACACTGTGAAGCTGTTTTGCACACAGCATTGGCAGAATGCTATACCAGTAGCACTCTCAGCTACAAAGAGTGACAGAACCTGACTCTGTATGATTATTTAAAAGTCATTGGGAAGATCACAGAATTGCCAGGAGGCTATATCACCAGAGTTTGAAAATGGACAAGAACAAAAGATGGCAGCTCTCATCACTGCCATTGGAAGTCTGGTAAGTGAGAATCTTGCTGCCAAGAAGCCTTGTGGACCTGACAATATAGTTTTAAAGATAGTGAAGTAAAATATCAAGTTCAGACCAGTTTCCAGCCTCATTTCCTTTGACTCAGGTTGGACTCAAAAATGGCAGCCGCCATTGGTATGAGACCCTTTGTCTTCTAAAGCACAAGTCACAAAGCCAGCCTTAGGACCTTGTGGACCTTAGGAACCACATAAGCTCCCTCCAATTCAAGTTCTGCATTTTCCAGGTAGAGATAGTAACCCCCAAACTGTTCATGCACAGGACTGCTGTGAGAAGTAAGCGGGTGGGGAGTAGCAATGGTCTCAAAAACTCTTAAGTCCCTGCAAAATGTTAAGAATACTCTTCATAATCATTAATTTTTTTTTATTATTACTGGTGATACAGCACATGTAAAAAGTGGTGTCTGGAAATAATTACCCTAAGGTCAAACACCTTTTACCATCCTTATGCCTTAGGAAAGCCCAGTTGACTGTCTCAGCCTGTTCACTCATTTGTAAGATGGGGTTAAAATTGTCTTTCTCCTAGAATTAGTGTAAATATCAAAAAAGATGTCACATGTGATGAAGAATTCTTAGAACTTAAAAATAATGGTAGACAGGAATAATTAAACTGAGCACTAGTAATAGTAGTATTAATAGATCATGCCTCATCTTCCCGTGGATACTCCCAACTCTCTCATCACCTATAACAATTAGTCTCATATAATTTCATAACATCTCTTGAATTACTACTATTTGGAAATTACTACTATTGGGATAATTAACATTTTATTTACATTTCATTGTTGCTGTTGTTGACATGCCGTCTCTTACAGGTCTGTTTGATTGAATTCACTTTAACCTCAGCCAAGAAAACTAAAACTCCTTCAAGAATCCTTGCTTTTCTATGTGTCAGCCACAGACGGAAGAGGTTACTGAGGATTCAGAACACTTGCTGAAGCATAAGGCATCTGACCTTGTCAGGAGCCCTCGGGTTTTTGCCAGCACTTCTGCTCTTCCCTAAACACAGCCCTCAGTGGAAAAGTACTGCCCAGATTCTGTGAATTATTAATCTCTTCATGACATCAAATACCCACTAGATGAAAAGAACCAGTGGCCTCCACAGTGAGTATCTCAGAGAAACCAGGAGCCAGTGATATCCTTTTGACCACAATTAGGATTTTCTTTTCTATTCTCCTGAGTGGGAGACACCTTCACTCATTCTCATAACTTGAACACCATCAGGCTCAATAAAACACAACTGTTTTCTTTGGGGGCTGATATGGAGGAAAAGGCTTTAAATGACTCCTCATTCAGTCAATGATGTCACACAAATTTTAAATGAATTTATGTTTTGAGTTCATGGCAACTGGAGAACAAGAAAGGCTTCAAGGTCTTTTCAGTTTTCTGTTTTCCCTTCAAGGATCACTCGCTGAATCCAACCAGATCAAAATCACTGGAGGGTAGGAAAGTATTGACACATGGAAAATTCTAGTAGTAAAAGGTCCATAGGAAATACATCTGTCATTTTCTACATTACTTGACAAGGCTTCCAGCCAAGTTCTTAGCAAGGCTAACCTCTGAAAGAATGGATTTATTTTTAAGTCAGAGAGAGAAAATGGCAGGACAGAAAGATCATGGCTCAAGAGATTTGCGTTCTGTAGCCTTGAGCTTTCTTTCAAAAGCATTTACTGAACACAGGTACTCTGGAGTATACTGACATATCCACCAATGAAAGCTATCTACAATTTATGCAATACCTAGTATATATCAGACATTTGCCAGGTAGTTTATTCATAATAGCTAATTTGCCCTCACAACAACCAAAGGATAAATCATTTTGTGCCCCTTTTGCTTTTGAAGAAATTGATGCTTAATGGAATACGCATTCTAATGTCAGCAGAGTTGAATTTCAAACTCAGATTTATCTGGATCTAAAATTCTTAAGAAACATGTAATTTAGCAGGAGAGGTCCATAAGTAAACAATTAATGACAGAGCAATATGTAATTAGCAAGACTGAATGAAATCTGTAATAGCTAGAGAGTATCTAAAACCATAGAGAGATAGCAGAGTGACCAGCTGCCCTAGTTTATCCAGAACTGAGGGGTTTCTCAGGATGCAGTAATTTCAGTGCTGAAACTGGGAGCTGTCTGGAACAAACCATGACAAGTAGCTACCCCAGAGGCAGGTAGGGATCAGGTACTGAAGGACAATTTATGCCAACGTGAGGGGTTTGACATATAAAGAACAAGATGATGGAGACACATGACTGTTCTAAAAGGAGGAGGACAGAGAGAGAATTCTGGCTGCTGCAAGAGTAATGGATTAGATATGGTGAGAAGGGTGGCTCAGGAGGCTTAGAATAAAGGGAAAGATGGAGGGAAGGGACTTGAAGAGGGAAGAAGCAAAATAAACAGCATATTTCCTTTCAGTTCTAAGGCTGCTATTCTAGGATTGGACTTCTCCAATAGAGGAATCTAGTCTAATCTAAACAGAAGTCTATGATATATTGACTAAAGAGACTAGAGTATTTTAGCATAAAATTCAGTACTAACTTGTTATGGGTTGAATTGTGCTGTCCACCTACCCCCCCCCCCACCACCACCAAAAAAAAAAAAAAAAAAAAAAGGATATGTTGAAGTCCTAACTCCTTAGCACTTTGGAATGTGACCTTATTTGGAAACAGGGTCATTGCAGGTGTTATTTAGTTTAGATGAGGTTATATAGGTGTAGAGTGAACCCCTAATCCAATATGACTAGGGCCCCTGTAAGAAGACTGTTATGTGAAGACAGAGAGACACAGGGAAGGTGTCATGTGACAATAAAAGTAGGTACTGGAGTTGACGCAACCGCAAGCCCAGGAATGTCAATGATTTCTGGCAAACTACCAGAAGCTAGGAAGAGGAAAGGAAGAATTTCTTTAAAGGCTTTAAAGGGAGCACAACCCTGCTAACACCTTGATTTAGGACTTCTGGCCTCTAGAACTGTGAGACAATCAATTTTTGTTGTTTCAGGACACCCATTTTGTGGGACTTTTGAACAGCAGTCCTGAGAAGCTAATATCCTAGCCAAACTATATCCAAACTTTCTTTTACCAAAAAGAGAGAGAATGTACATAGGGCAGGGAATAAATGCACTCCTTAGCAACTTCTAGGAAGCAGGCACCAAGCTGAGTGCTTTCTTGCAACCTTTTCAATGAATCATCTCAAAAGTCCTATAACAGTCCAGGCAGAGGTAAGAAACTGAGACTCAGAAGGAGGTCACAACTAAGCCACACATACATAGCTCAGAAGTAGCAGACCCAGGGTTTGAACTCATTTCTATCTGAATTCAAAACACAGATTCTTAGCTCTTTCTCCCTTGGATTTCCTAAAAGGAGTGACAAAGAAGCCAAGGCAATGAGCCAGATGAAACCGAAGAACCTGGCAGAGCCGTCAGCAATTTACAAAACATGAGAAAGCACCATCTTGAGGGTGCTGGGATTGGGGTGGAGAGGGACAAGTGGAAGACAGACTTCTTGCCTCGCAGCTCTGAGACACCATAATGTGATAGCGTTCTTATCAGCAGGACTTGCCTCTCATCTTCTCTTTGGACTCTGGAACACAGAGCGAGGCAAAAACAAAGTGTGTTCAGAGAGAGTCGAGAGTGAGGAAGTCTTTTTACAAGTCTCTGAGGCCTTACAGGGAAGATACTTTCCTAAAGTTAATTACTTTCTGGATGAATATCTGATTAGAAATATCATTTGCAAGCCCCACCTGCTGCGGATGTCTCTTGTTTTTAAAGTAGATGTTCAAAAAATGTTAAAATCCTAATATATATCTTCATCTCCCATGGAAAACAGAACAGTGATTATTTTGGTCCCTAGGGAGTTGGGATCTAGTCACGGAATTCATTTTAGCCTTATGTAATCTAGGAGAACAGGGAACAGATCGGATGAGAAATCTCAAAGTAAAACATGCCGCCCACAAAATTAGCCTGAGTCATTGCTCTAAGTGAGAGACTGGATTTAAATCAGAACTAATTTTTAAAATTTCAACCAATGACCCTTCGACTCTGATGATGAGGCTATTGTCTTGGAAATGAGCCAGTGTGTTTTTGTCTCTGTGTTAAAAATGTACTTGCTGCAATATTCACAAGATACAAGAAAAAAGGGCAGAGCCAGAACCCATGAAATGAGATTCCAGTCTCCACCATATGACTTAGTTACTCTGAGCCTCAGTTTCCTCACCCATAAAATTCTGATTCTGATGTGTTTATCTCTTTCCTGGTTACTCTTCCCTGTTATTTCCTCCCGAGCCCCATCTGCCTTCCTTCTCAACTCTCCACCTACCTACTGCCATGATAAAGAGAGAATATAAGTTGAGGGGTTAATGAATGCACTTGGACAAGCACAGGAACATCCCATACCATGTATTCATTCATTCATTTTTTTTCATACATTCATTCACTCATTTCGCAGAGCATCTATTTAAGTCTCTATCAAGTGCTAACTAGGCTTTAAGGCTGGATCCCACAGTCCTGGTGAGAAGAGAAAAATAAATGGTTAATCACAAATGAGTGTTACAGGCAAGGAAACACTTGAGATTGAGTGCAACCAGGGATTAGAGAGACTTATCTAGTTTTTCTTTGGGGGGAAGGTGATGGAAAGATTTCCAGAGGAGACAAATCTGGGGGAAAAATAAGAAAGAGAATATTCTTGAAGGAAGGGGTACTAAGCAATAAGCAAATGCTCAGATAGCTATATATATCTGTAATTTTAGGGCATGAGGCTGAAGCAGAAAACAAAGAGCCAAGGCCCTATGGGCATTGTTGAGGGAAGCAATTGACTTACTGATCATGGTCTGCATAGGGAACTGGAAGGGTCAATAATCACTTTGCTGATACTAGCATATCTAGCAGCGGGTCCACAGCTGTTATATCTCCATGCTTAAAAGGCATCACTTACGGGAGTGAAGAAAACCATTGTGTGGAGCTCCAGAGGATTTGAACAGAAGGGCAAAAACTACAGAAAATCACAAACGTTTAGCACTCAGTGCTATTAAATTGGAAGAGGGTGCTTGGAATAGCAATAATACTCCACCAATGGCTGGCCTACCACTTGCTAGAAATGTATCATAGTTGGACAACATAAGCTTTAAAATCTCTTCCAAACCAGTGAAGCTTAATTGGTATTCACTTTTCCTCCCAATGGACATCTGCTGAGTCTTCTATAAAAGAGAACACAACAATAAACCGGTGATATTTCTGAGACTTTTTTTTTAACCAATAATTTTTTTATGAATTCTTTCTTTCCCTCTTACCCCAATATGAAGCCAAATCTTGTGACGCTTTCTACTAGGCAAATTGTATTTATCAAATAATTATTGTCCAACTTTATATTTCAGTAGTCAAATCAAACAACAGTCCTGTGATTTAAGTAGAGATTTTTGGATATTGAAACTAGCTTGAAGTCTTCTACCTGGGGACTGAAGATTGGAAACCTGCAGAGAAAATAATCTCCAAGGTCCCCTCCAGCAATGATAGTCTATGACTCTAAAGATTAGAGTGAAAAAAAGGAGGGAGAAGGTGGATCTTCTCAAGATTCTGCAGACAAGCTCTGAGAAGAGAAAGCAAATGTGAGTGTGTATATATGTCAGTGAGGAGGGAAAGCCACTGAGAGGGAAAATCCCAAGAACAGTCTACAGTAGCAGAGAAGCATGAATGTGGATAGAGCATCAGGTGTATGAGTATGAAGATCTGGCATAGAAGTCCACGGGTCTGTGGGTTGGCTACACATTGACTTTTGATTAGGAGCAAGTATTTCACTGCTCTCAGTCTTCAGTTCTGTGTAGCAGGCCAATGATTTTTAGCTTGGAAGTGTCATTGCAAAGATTAAGTGAAATAACATGTAAAGCAATGAACCTATCCTTAGCACACAGTAGGTTCTCAAAAGACAGTAGTAATTATAAGACAATGATGCTTTAATCAAGAGGTTTAGACACCAAGGAGCGGTTTAATTTGTTTACTGTGCAGAAAGATGAGAGTCTTTATTGCTCTAATGACAGTTAGATGACTTTAGAGGCCGCCTAGGGATAGTGTGCTGTTGTCATTGTAGATAATAAAAACAGAAATGAGAGGAGAATTAATGAGGAAACCAGACAAATCCAAAATGCTGGGCCATCATCCGTCTGGACCGCATCAATGCAGGAAAGGGAAGAGATGACGTAAGTGTTTATTTCTAACTCTCCCTCTCTGAGAATGCTGAGTGTTTTCTGTCTGACTTCTGCTTTTAGCATTTCCAACACACCTGGACTCCAAGCAGCATTCTTTTTAAATCTTTTGTTGCTATTGTTGCTGTTGTCATTGGCCTGGATCCTGAAAGCACCTGTGTGCATGATTATGTTCTTGGTACACAGGTAGGAAGGTAATAATGATATGCTCCCCAAGAACTAGGAAATGAAGCAGAACTAGGAAATGAAGGATTGTCCTCCCAAGAGTTAAGCCTAGAAATTAATCCAGTTAAAACAAGATATGCAAATTTATCTCGCAAAGACCTTGAGCCCCAGGCCCCAGGATTGGGGCTAGCCTCAATGAAGATATTAAGGTATCTACAGAAAAACTTTTTTGGAAATTGGAAACTGGCATGGAAATGTAGAAAAAGAGAATGAAGCCCTGTTCAAGGTCATGCTACTTATCCAGTGCATTGGAATCTGTCATGACACCGATCGATTAGAGGACAAACTCCAAATCCCTCATACGGCTGCTGAGATCTGACATGATTTAGCCCCCTGCACCTCTGTCCCTGACTCAGTCCCCTCTGCCCTGGACTTCTTGCTGTTTATACAATGTCTGTCCTCATGGCCTGGGATTCCTTTCTCCCTAATTTTACATGGTGCTGTCCCTCACTTCGTGGCTCAAACTTAACTCCAAAGGGAAATGTCTTTGGACTACCTTGTCTAAAATCCATCCAACAAAGGCATCTGGCTCAGTCAGTTAGGTGTCTGCCTTCTGCTTGGGGAATGATCTTGAAGTCCTGGGATAGAGCCCTGAGTTGGGGACCTCACTCAACAGGGAGTCTGCTCGAGGATTCTCTCTCTCTACTTCTCTCTTTGCCCCTCCCCCTGCTTGTGCACTCTCTCTCTGTCTCTGTCTGTCTCTCTCTCAAATAAATAAAACCTTCAAAAAAATAAAAATCAAATTAAATTAAATTAAATCCATCCAACATAGGACCAGGGCCCCACAATACATTTGTGACTTATGAAATGACCAGGCACTGTCCTCAGACTTATGAAAACAATGAATGCAAAAACACAATTCAAGTACAAAAGCCAATAAATATCATGGCAGGAAAAGCTGATTTAAAAAGTTGAGAGAGGTATAGTCGGCACAACATAAAGCTGGTGAAATATTTAGTCTTGTGGATTGCAATGCTGCAACAATATTTTCTGAACAAGGAGGAAAGTCCTCCAGAAGAAGTTTATTTATTAGAACAAGGTTTTATTGTCATGAATCTGGCTTGCTAAAGCAAGTGAATATCTTCTAGAATACTTATTCACTCTGTCACTTAAATGTATTTGGTGAAATTTTTAAACTGTTTTCCTCAACCCGTCCTTTTCTGAGAGCTTGATCTTACCAACTGAGGTTTTTGAAGCCATGGATCTTTTTAAGAGAGAAGAGAACTCGTTTTTATTCCAATTTGGCAAAAGCATTCCAAATGGAAGATGGAGATGTCAGACTATCTTATGATATCACTACACTCCCAAATCTAATTCATGGTCTTTGTTCTGATTGCATTCACATTAAGCAAGGTTATGATTATGACTTGCCTTTTCATGTAGGTCTCCTAGGGAAAGAAAGAACTAGAAATGTGGACCCAAACTTTCTGTCTTCCTATATCAATTGTATTTCTCACTATTAATCAATGTAGAGCACCAATGACCTACTGAATACTTAACTTGTGGTTTCATATTTGGTATTTGTGTGTTTTGTCCTGTAGCAAGATGCCTACTTCAGCATCCTGATGAAGATGGGAGGGACAGGTCTCTATGGATGTTTATAGCAGAGAAGAATGGAAGGAGAGGAAAGGATAAAGCCTTTTTGCTTGCCAGCTTCTGGGTCCTTCCAAATTACTATCTGATATTTCATGGACCATTGGGAAAAACAAGAAGAATGTGGTGTGTGTGTGTGTGTGTGTGTGTGTGTGTGTGTGTGTGTAACTGATTCAGAATTTTTATAGGGAGCCAGGGGTGGAAGGAAAATGCCATTGGAAATCTGGTGGATCCCTTTATACATGGTGCCTATGAGGAAGTGGGGTTTGGAGAAGAATGGCCTGGAGAACCAGAGTCTTGGGACCCAAAGCCCGGAGCACTGTGGTCAAGCATGTTGCATGGGGAACAAAGCCATCCTGTTCTAAAGCATCCTGAGAATCTTAACAATGAACTGGGCAAGTGCAACAATCCAGTGGATAAAGTTTGAGTCAATTCTAATAATTTGAAGATCAAAAATGAATGGTGATGCAAGCAACCTGTGATTCTAAAGACCTTTACTCCTCTTACAAATGAAGTGGCACCTCATGTACCCTTCTCTGCCCTGACTCAGCATGCAGACAAATCAAGACTCTGATTTTGTACTGTGCATGTCCAGTGCTATGGTGATGAGCACCAAACTGAGAGGTAATTTTGCTAAACACTGTCCAGCCTCTGGGAATAACACACAAGACTCTGTAGTTTCTCTTTTGAAATTTTAACTGCAGATTGGGGCTGGTCTTAGAAATTACACAAATAGATAACATTTCTAGAAGTAAACTCTCAAATGTATTCCCCATTTGCCCTCTACTGAAAAAAAATAAAATAAACTTTGAAGGAGGTATGATGTTTTCTACTTCCTAAGTGAGTATACTAAGGCTCAGAGAAATTTAAGAAAATCCTCACAGTCATTCAGCTAGTAGATGACGCTCAAACCTGAGTGCCCAAGTCCAGTGCTGATCTGATAAAACTAAGTCATTTTGGAGTCATGAGAAAACTTGAAAGTTACACAAAGACACAATCCATTTACTTTTTTGAATATATATATATTTTTTTAAATTTTATTTAAATTGACTTAACTAACATATGTATTATTGATTTTAGAGGTAGAGGTCAGTGATTCATCAGTCTTAGAGGATATCCATTTACTCTTTAAAAGGAGGAACGTATGGTGTACCAGACATCATGTTAGGTTCTGTTAATTAAAGTCCCAGTCCTGAGTAATGTAATTGTCCTCTGGTGGAGGGTAAGCACATGCTTTGAGCTTACTCATGACAGGTACTTACGGATTCTTCCATATAGATGGGAAAATGGGAGGAAAGAACGGGAAGCTTCTTCAAAAGAAGAAGCTGGGTTTCAAACAAAGACGTTTAAAGCAAATACAGGCATAGAAGTTTGAAACAGGCTGTGGGCAAGGTCAAGGAACAGTGAGCTGCTTATTTTGCTTTAAGAATATGGGGCGAGTTTCAGGAGTGAAAAAGTGGTAGAGGATTTCGTACAACTTAGGCAAGATAAACAGTGTCACATCCTGGGGACTGCCAGAAACACCCCAGAATCAAGACAGGGTCCAAAGATCAAAAACTAAACTCTTAAGAAGTCTAAAATTCTAGGACTTTAGTTACTTCCCTACTGTTGGGAGTCTCATTATGTCTATAACTTTTCCTTGTAGGAAGAGACATTAAAATCTTTAATTCAAAAAAGATCCTGTGGACTCTCATCCTTAGCAGCACAAAAGCAGGGAGCCGATTTAGCTGATCTGGAAAACAAACTGGTGCATGGTGGTGGCCATTTGGAAGATCAGAAAGAAAGTGAGTCTCTGGGGCCTGTGATAAGAAAACCAAGATGAGCACAGGAAATAAATCCGGCTTGTTGAAGGAGCCCTGGGGATGAACAGTGGATAAGCTCAGAGATTCCTGGATAAGACGAAGAACTCCCAGCAAGTTGCCCTCCTTGAGCCACTACAGAGCTCTGAAGAGATAGGAGTGAAATCACAACCCATGTGCTCTGATGATTTTCTCTCCTGGGCTCTGAGCAGGAACATAGGAATCCTGCCATTAAACTGCTACCTCTGGATGCTCATGCTTTGGTTTGTAATCCAACATTCCTAAAGCCTTTCATCTGTGTCTCTGGACTCAGCCTATTGCCAGAGCAGAGCCTTGTTGGCTGTTTAATGATAGTCTAATGAGGTCTCAGAGTGTCCTAAAGGGATGCCTCTAGCCTGCTGCTATCCCTTTAAGGAGGGGGCCTTTGAATCTAGGTCTGCATTAAGTATAAATCAACTTTCCATCTGTGTCTGGTGCACACATGGGTGAAATCCACCTTCCCTATCACTCGTTCCTGGAGGGGATTTTCTCTCTGCATTACACCTGCAGAACGCCATCCTCTTTTCTCTGGCAAGCCTGGATACATGATTAATATTTTAAGCCTCCCAGGTTCCGCTTTCCCTAGTTTCAAAAGTGCCTGAATGTTGGACTTTTAAAAAATGTATTTATCTCCCCATCCAGACCACTGAGGAGGAATTGCAAGTAGAAGGCACAGCCACGGGGGCCGAAACAAATCCGGGCAAATCTTTAAATTGCTTCTGCAGTCATCTGGGTTTTCTTTCATTAGCATCTCAGATGCTACTTCTCTCCCCTGCTGACCTTCGTTTTGGAAAGGAAGAGAGAACAGATTTAGGAGGGTATTATATCTTTTCCTTCTGAAATGTGGACTTGAAATGTATGGTGAGTGTTCTCAGCTCGGTTCAGAGAGAAATCGGTCTGGCTTCTCCTGTCCTGGGCACTGCCGTCCTCTTCAGCTCAGCTCTCAGGAGATTCTTCTAATTTCCCCCTCTCTTTCTCTCCCTCCTTCTCTCCTGGCAGCTCTACTAAAGTTTTCCCTACCAGGCTTCTTGCATTCACCTCACGACTGGCTGCAGGCACTTGGTTACCTCCTCATCCGCAGTCTCCTTACAGCTTGGTTGTTTGGCTCCAGAAGCAGAAATAGCCTTAGATATGGAGGCAGGAAGGGCTGACCACATACCCAAGAACCTGGGATCTGAGTATTTATGTCCAAGTTCATCTTTGACACTAATTCCTAAGCCAGAGCACAGATGTTGATCCCGTTAAGCTTCAATTTCTTCACCTGTAAAATCAGGGATGGTAATAATAGTAAATGAATAATAAAGAACAAATAAATAATAAATGAGAACATAAATATGATTCAAATGTCACAAAACATGTGCAACTTGTTACATAGATCTATTGTGTGCATCTACTGCACGGGGGGGGCTGTCATTTGGGAGACTTCAGTCTGGAAAGATGCTCACTCAGTGCAGCCCTTGCATCTCTAAATTCCTAAGCATTGATCCATATAATAGACAACTATTTATTGAGAGACCATATCTGTGTTGGGTACTGGAGACACAAAGAAAAATGGTATTTGTGGTATTCACAGTCTAGTGAGACAAAGTCACCAATAGCCCCAGGAGAAGCTCTGTTCACTGCCCTCCACTTAGCTAAGTAGCCAGGACAATGGAAGCCCTTCTCTCATTGAGAAATATAGACTGACTCATTCCCAGAACATACTGAATGTCTGCAACTAGTAGAGTCTTCTCTATACACTGTGTTCTTCTGCCCCCCACCAGCATTTGATTGAACACCATTGTCCTGATTTCATAGAATCAAAGATCTCTGTGCATTGACAATATATTATGAGGACTTGGAATGCTACAAAGGAGCGCAAAGTAGCAGAGGCACCAGCCTTCAAAGAGCAGTGCTGGAGAGCAGGACAATAACAGGACTTGAAAGCCAAGGACCCAGGAGGAGTCATGGCACTCCCCGGTTCTGTGAGTTTGGGCGATGCACTTGACCAAGCCCATATTCCCCATTTGTAAGATAGAGTTAAGTCTACCTGCCTGTCAACAGTGTCATGAGAAATAAATGATACAACTTATATGAAAGTATTGTTTAGATTATAAATGTTCTCTTGTTAGTTTCAGAGCCTGGCATAAAGAAGATGCTAAAGAAAATTCACAGAAGGAATAAGGAAAGATGAAGAGGAGAGAAGAGACAAGATACATAGGTATATTTTTCAAAACTATGAAACAGAAAAATATCTGCCAAGAGCTAGTAGGCTCTAGGAATTGAGTAGGAATTGATGACAGAAGCATATTAGGAGCTGGTTTGTATTTTAGTATTAATTTTAAAATACTCTAGTAAGTTTAAGTATGGTGGATCTGTGAAGGGAAATATCAGAGATAAAAAGACAAGCTAAAAAACATCTATAATAGTCAATAATAACCTAAGGCAACATCATTCGGAATGCACTCAATATATTGGAGGAGCATAAGGAGGACATTTTACGATGTGGGAAGGAAGGGACATGTTGAAAATTAATTTTCAGATTCCTCACTGGGAAGCTGGCTGGAGGAGCATGTCATTTAACTAGGACAGGAAATATATGAGAGAAAGAAGGTTTGAGGAGGCAGTGATGAATGCAGTTACAGACAGGCTGAGTGGCAGTGTCTACAGGACAGTCAGGAGAAGATGGTGGCACCTAGCTGGATGCAGAAATCTGAAGCTCAAAATCACATGTGTGGGGCCGATTCAAAGGGAGTGACTGAGGTCATCCTCTGCAAGCTGTGTCATGTGAGAATAATAAAAATGGGCTCAAGACAGAACCATGAAGAAGTCTGATATTTTCATATGGTTCTAAAAAGTTGTCATCAATCAAAGCTAGACAATTTATATGCAATTTTCAAAGATAGGCTTAAAAGCACCAAATCTGGAGTCAGACTGCCTGGTCTCCAGTGCCAGCTCCACCACTTATTAGCCTGGGCAGGTCAAGTCAGCTCTTTGAACCCCAATTTTGCCATTTGTCAAATGGGAACATGAGAGGAAGCAGCTGTTGGGAGCATTAGCCAAGTTAATGTGGGTAAGATGTTTATCCCAGTGCCTAATTCATAAACACAAAAATATATTTAAAATATTAGATATTTTAAGAGACTTTGGGGGCAAGACTCACATTTGTGTTTTAAGCCTTTTTTAAACTCTGAATGAGAGTTGTTTTCCAGGCCACCAGTCTAGAAAAAGATCAATGAAAGGGTCATTTGTCATTTCCTCTTAGTTTGGTCTTTGAACAGCCTCCAGCCTCCCTCCACCTCTTTCCACCTCTCTCTGCAACCCTCCACCCACCTCAGACATCAATGCTTGCTCTCCATGCTAGAGCTCTCAGTGCTCTTGGCCTCTATGCATACTGGAGGCTCGCAGTGGTACCACTGGGAGTCCTGGGCCAGCGTATCTGCTGCCTGCCATGCAGAGGCCTGCTGCTACCTGCCCCCCAACACCACCACCACAGACTCCTTGTCCCAGCAAACCAGAATAGCCATCCCTCCTGTGCAGGCTATTCCAATACTTCCTGCCTCTGCTGCCCCATCTCTGCCCCAGCTTCCACTTCTTGTAAACAGTGGTCCTATTACCCTTGTCTCTGGCCACCAACACTTCTGAAATTTGAGAATTCATTCACTCCTTCAAGAAATATTTATTAAGTTCCCATCATGAGCCACTGAGCTAGGCATTATTGAGGAGAATAAAACTTTCCCTTATGGAGATTATCACAAGAAAATAATATGTTGTTTTAAGAAAATAATATGTTAATCAACCAAACATAAATCAAGAAATAAGATAATTTCAATGATGAAGGAAATAAATAAAGAGATGAAATAGGATAAGTTAGAGTAGGATACAGTAGGATAGGGTAGAGTAAGATAGGGCAGGGTAAGGTAGCGTAGGATAGGATAAGATAGAGATGGATAAGGTAGGATATGGTAGGAAAGGTAGGATAGGATAGGATAGGATAGGATAGGATAGGATAGGATATGGTAAGGTAGTATAGGATACAGTAACACAGAGTAGAGTATGGCAGGGTAGGGGAGGGTAGGATATGGCAGGGTAGAGTAGGGTAGGATAGAATAGGTTTGAGATGGATCTCTAACACAGTGACATTTAACTGAAACCTGGATCCTAATAATGTTGTGTGTGTGAATGTGTAGAGGAGAGGGGAGTGGAGATTTTCTTATTTGAGGTCTTATTAAAGCCAAGCACGTTGCTGGATATCTTCTTAGATTTGCATTTCTCATTTGCAAGTCTCTTTCTCCCTCTTGAATTAAGCAAGCTCAACAAAAGAAATATTCTCCACCCCCTTTCCAATGAAACGAAGAATGCTTTGAATTACATGATAGATTTTTCTGTTTCTGCCACTCTCGGTGTCTCCATATTTTAAGGTGTTTGATGAGTGAGAACATGAGGTTCAAAGATCCTACCACGTAGAAGATGAACTAGAAGAATTTCTTCTCACCAACTAAAATCCACTGTAGCACCAACTAGTTGGAAATAATATAACAGCCTCTCAAACCTGTGCAGAGCTTGACAGTTTGCAAAGTGCTTCTGTAGACTTGATTTATGTAAGATCCACAGCCACTACATGAAATAGTATTTTCTCTATTTTGCCAATGGAGAAACTGAGGCTCAGAGAAATCATGTGACTCTCCAAATATGCCACTTGTAAGCGATGAAACTGAGATTTGAAGCTGTTACCCATCAGTCTTTGGGCACATTTCCTACCACTGTTATTGCACAGCTTCTGAAACAGTCTCAGGTCAATTTATGACATTGGGTCTGTCCTAAATTGCTATGGTTAGTTTTTACTCAGCCATAACTTATCTTTGTGTCCTGTAGTTTTGCCTCCCTAAGGGTCGAGACAGACACCACTGCTTTTCTGGCTTACTCACATGATGAAAGACAAGACTTAACTAAAAGCGTGTCCCCTGCTCACCTGGCAGTCCCGAGTGGGTGTCTAAGAGTCTCCCAATGCAACACCTCTGCTGTCCTGAGGGCTTCCATGGACAATTTGTTCTTGCCTCTCACACTTAAAATCTGGGCAGCCCAGGTGGCTCAGCGGTTTAGCGCCGCCTGCAGCCCGGGGTGTGATCCTGGAGACCCGGGATCGAGTCCTGCGTTGGGCTCCCTGAGTGGAGCGCCTGCTTCTCTCTCTCTCTGTCTCTATGAATAAATAAATAAAATATTTTTAAAAATCTGGCTCCATCAGCCCCTTGCCCCATTGGGCCAGAGAATGCAGTGGCTGCTGGGAGCACTACCGCCCCTATTGGTTCTGGCACTGTCTAATGAAATCTCCCCTCCATGCCCATCTCAGGTCCCAGGAGGTCAAGGCACCTTACTCTGGAGCAGAAAGAATTCTGTTCCTCCTAACATTACTTCATTTAGATTTCCCAGCTGCTCTCTGGTATTGTCCACTCTGAGCATCTTTACATTAAAGGTGATGAAGCCAAGACACAGAGACATTAGCCTCTTACTCAGATCCATACGGTAATAAGTAGAAATGGGATTTGAACCCAGGCAAGTCTGACTGCGGAATCCACATGATGAAACCCTGTCCCCTAAAGGAAAGCACTCAGCCTCAGAGAACAGATGCTGACACACAGGCTTTATCTAGTGAGGCATGTGACTGCCATCTTATAAGGCATGTGACTCGGACTTGTCCCCTGTCCATCCTCAAGGACTTAGGTCAAAAAGCCTGGGATAAACAGGTTGCAGACACATAATCAAATGAAACAAATGGCATTCAGTCATCAAAATATGAGGGATCTGTTTTCACATGCACACATGCATGCATACACACATCAACAGTATATTTGGAGAACAGGCAGCAGCATTTGAGCTCTCAGACACACACTGCCCTGTTAAGAAACCCGAGAGTGTGTCAGAGAGCCAGCAGCTCTCCAACCCTAGTGCACTGTGACATACTAGCTTGTTAAAAAAATTCTTTTGAGTGGATGAATAGAATCTGGAGTGTCTAGATATTATTGCCTTATTACTGAAGCTTTTGAACTAATTATTTTGTAATCCCACATATTCTAATAAAAAAGTAGTGAGTTTTAGAGGCAAGAGCCAGATTTAGCATATACCTAGGTTTGAATGTGACCTTGTAGAAGCTGTTTAATTTTCTGAAGTGTGACACCCCGAGCTACAGTACACAGCTAGTAATGGATAAGGGTTACAAATGCAGCTAAACCTGGCAGCTCCATACTTGCTGGGCACAGCTGGCACTGAACAAAGGCTTATTCCCTTCTTTCAGCTTCCTCATTGGTATTTGTACCTTCAATCTCAGTGACTGCTTATCTGACCCTTCATGGTGTGAACAAAGGGAAATGGTCCTAGGAGTTAGGACACCTGATCTTGGTACTACTAACTCTCTCTGGGCAGTGCTTTAAGCTATTCAGACTTGCCTCATCTCACATTCTAATCAATCAAATAAGACAAGACTAGATGTCTTAGCATGTATTTGTGAGGAGGAAATTAGACTTTATCTTGAGAAGGAGATATAACAAATCCCATTTCTCAACCTCAGCACTATTGACATTTTGGGGTTGGAAACTTCCTCATCGGGGGCTGACCTGTGTACTAGCAGCATGCCCAGTCTCTATCTACTAGCTGCCAGTAGCATCTCTCCTCTCAGTTGTGACAACTAAAAATGGCCTCATTTGAGAACTACTGAGCTAAACAAATGGTGGGCACTATTATTGGCCTTTTTGCAGCATAGAATTAGAATAGGGGTGTGTGGGCAGCCCTGTCCACAATTTCTCTTTAGCTCACTTTCACTCTGTTACAGATGGGGTTTAGGACAGTAATTCTTTACTTCTAATACGTGTGTGATAAACTCTGATTTTCCAAGTGAGCAATATATGACTTAGCCCCTCCTCTCATTGAGTTAAACAAAAGATCTTATAAATTTTAATCCCTACCTCTCACTAATAAGCAAACATATACTCCATTAAGTAAAAGAATTAAGAACAAAATGCACTCCTAGCTACCGATTGATTCCTCTTCACATTTGTGTTCCTTTCTATATGAAGACAGAGACGAATCCTCTCTTGCACTCCCACCCAAAGCTTCAGCTCTTTCTGTGGCCTCCAGAGGTTACTGGAGAACAAGAACCACACTTCCTCCTCTGTAACTTTTCCTTGTGGCCCTTCAAACATTAGCACTGTCTTTCAGCCCCTTAGAAGGCAGCTCTTTAATCCTGCCAGACCCAGAAGACATCCTTCCCCCTCATACCTGTAAATTTCTGGTCTCCAACCTCTGTTTAATCTTCTTCACAGCACCTCACTTTCCTTTGTCAAAACTGAGAACTTGACCCAGCATTTCTGCTTCTGGGTATATATCCAAAAGAACTGAAAGCAAGGTCTCAAAGAGTGAGTTGTACACCCGTGTTCATAGCAGCATTATTCACAAGAAAGAAAAGGTGAAAGTAACACAAGTGAACATCTATCTATGGATGGATGGATAAACCAAATGTGGCATATACATAAAATAAAATATGATTCAGCCTTCAAAAAATGAATTCTGACACAGGCTACAACATGAATAAAATTTGAGGACATTATGCTAAGTTAAAAATAAGCTAATTACAAAAAAAAAAATATGACTCTACTTACATGAAGTCCCTAGAGTAGTCAACGTCATAGAGACAGGCAATAGAGTTGTGGTTGTCAGGGACTGGGTAAAGGAAGCAATAAGGAGTTAGTGGGGTTCTTTTTAGAATTTTAGTTTTGCAAAATGAAAAAGTTCCAGACATTGGCTACACAACAATAGAAATATACACTAGTGAACTGTACACTTGAAAAATGGTTAGCATAGAAAATTTCAGGCTATATATATATTTTGTCACAATTTAAAATAAAATTTAAAAACACTGGGATCCCTGGGTGGCTCAGCAGTTTAGCTCCTGCCTTCGACCCAGGGCATGATTCTGGAGTCCTGGGATCGAGTTCTGCATCAAGCTCCCTGCATGGATCCTGCTTCTCCCTCTACCTGTGTCTTTGCCTATCTCTCTCTCTCTCTCTCTCTCTCTCTCTCTCTGTGTGTCTCATGAATAAATAAATAAAATCTTTTAAAAAATTAAAAAACAAAGAAAAACCCCAAGAGATCTATGTCCTCTCCTCATCTCTGCATCAGGGATCCCACCACCTCCTCAGTGGCTTCATACGTCTGCAACTTTCCTTGTCTTGCCCCCTATTTCTGGAAGGTACAGGAGAATGTTTTTCCCTCTGCATGATCCTTCCTTGGTCTTTAAAATAAGGAGGGTCATCTTCTTCATTCTTTTTTCTCCACTTCTCACCAGGAAGTGAATCTTCTCTCACTAGACAGTTAAGTAGTGGGCCTTCCTGCATCCCTCCCCTCTCTCTTTTCTACTCCTTAACTCTATGTAGTTACATCTCCATCTTGGTTATACCTGCTCCATTTCCTATATCTTGCCTCCTGGGACATAAATTCTCCAGGCCTTCCAGGGTAGTTTAGTTCATTTCAGACACTTGAGTCAAGTTCTATTGTCCAATTCAAGTTTTAACTGCAATAAAGCTGACTTTTTAATCATTATCTCGCTCCTGGGTTATTTTTCAACTGGTTCAGAACCCACAGAGGAGGGCCTGTGATTAATAAGTGTCCTCAAACTCATTCCAAACATCCAGAGACTCTAGGAGCATTTTTTGTTTGTTTTGTGTCAACCTTGAATGACATAAAGAGCAAAGGCCCAAACTTGATGGCCAAATTACATACAAATCCACCATATAAGGTTATTTAGAAGGCCTTTATGCCACAGTTCTTCAGCTGGCTACCCACTGTGTTAGCATTATTATGTCACCACACTGAGAGCATTGCATGTTCCTTTCACAATTCCAAACTCTGCATCAGGTGCAGAGTGGAGCTGCTCCTGCCTGTTTGCTGCCTGACTGACTGTTATTACAATACAGAAGGGAGATGACTCTCCAAACACTGTCCATTTGGGTCATTCTTCACTTGGACAGATGTCACTCTCAGTTGCTAATAACACATGAAAGCAAAAAAAGGTGGGTGACTAGGGATAAATAATATCTCATCTTACTGATTTAAAGGAGACATACATCTAAATTTGATGAATTTAGGCATCAAGCTTCTTGGAAAATTGCTTTTCCCTTTTGAGTCTCCATTCCATTGTCTATAAAATTAGAGGTTTTGTTCTGATGTCTAAGCTCCCTTCTATTTCAAACATACTTTTAATTTAATGATTCAATTGTGTTTTCAGCCCAGTATTAAGAGATTAAGGCAGAAACACCCCATCCTATCCTTCCTACTGCATAAGTGTCCAGCAAACATTTTCGTTTTTGTGGACATGGGAGGATCCAGCAGCCTGTTGAACCACAGTATCAAACTCCAGTCAGATGGTCCACCTACTGGGTTTTTAAATCATGGAATGGTTCTGACCCAACATGAGGGCAGCTAGAATTGGCAATCCAAGGGTGACTATGGGAGGTGGCCCAAGGGGTACTCTAGATAATCAAAATGAACAAAGTTATTCCTTTCATCACGTCATCAAAAATAAATCTAAGCTATGGGTTAGTTCTGGAGGAATACCATCCAACCCTAATCTTATTCATCCCCACAGTCCACTATTCCCTCCCTGGCTTGGCAGCTTGCCGCAGGGGGAAGTGAGCTGCCTGGGGTAATAAGCTGTCAGATTCTGCATTTAAATATTACTCACCCAGCTCAGTTCAAGGTACAGGTCAGCCCATAGTATTAAGTTAAGTACACTGGGAAATACATTATCTTTTGGGTCACAAGGGTACAATTCAGTGAACAGCAACAGGATTTCCTGGTTGATAGATGATTCCACAAGAGGTTATAACTCGCTTGCCCCAGAAATAATAGCAATAATCCTCTACATTCATATTCTGCTCTGGAGTCTGTGAAGGATTTTCACATCTGTTATCAAATAGGATATTCTCAGTGGAGTCAGCCCAGCATGGGAGGAGGTGGGGGCATAGACATAGGCTGGAGCACCTATTTCCCACTGTCCATGCTCTGTTGCTTTAGGTAGTCACTTCACCTCTTGAAACTGAGATTCACTAGCTATAATCAGAATATGCCATTAATGTCCACCTTGTGGGGAAATCAAAGAGATCAAATGAGGTGCTGTTTGTGCATATATTTTTAATTAAATGTCACAGAAAAGAACCTCTTGGGCATGTTCTATAAAAGCAAAATTAAAAATTATGAAAATCAGCCCCAATTTACTTTCTAAAGCCTAAAAACTATAAACACAGGAGAGCTAAAACAGTTTTAAAATGGTCTTCTCTTTATTTTTTCTTTTAATTGGCATTCATTCATTGGGTACCTTTGTATAATAGCTATAAAACTTAGTCACTGCCTTTCAGGAACTTGGAAAATTAAGCTATACATAGTTTTAGCTACAGCAGTGACTTTAGGTAGAGAATAGAAATGGAGAAGACAGGTCAGTTTCACAGACGTAGGTGTCAATGACTGCCATTGATATGATGCCATTTAAAGACACTTAAGGAACAAGATGACCTTGCACCACAGTACTGACATGAAGGAGTTATCAATGTCACTCTTTCAAGATGGGGCAGCTCCTAGACATATTGTCTCTGACTCTCACATACACCCAAGAAGGCATTATTTTTTTTTTATTTTTATAAATTTATTTTTTATTGGTGTTCAATTTGCCAACATATAGAATAACACCCAGTGCTCATCCCGTCAAGTGCCCATCTCAGTACCTGTCACCCAGTCATCCCCACCCCCCGCCCACCTCCCCTTCCACCACCCCTAGTTCATTTCCCAGAGTTAGGAGTCTTTCATGTTCTGTCTCCCTTTCTGATATTTCCCACTCATTTTTTCTCCTTTCCCCTTTATCCCCTTTCACTATTATTTATATTCCCCAAATGAATGAGACCATATAATGTTTGTCCTTCTCCGATTGACTTACTTCACTCAGCATAATACCCTCCAGTTCCATCCACGTCGAAGCAAATGGTGTGTATTTGTCGTTTCTAATGGCTGAGTAATATTCCATTGTATACATAGACCACAGCTTCTTTATCCATTCATCTTTCGATGGACACCGAGGCTCCTTCCACAATTTGGCTGTCGTGGACATTGCTGCTAGAAACATCACGGTGCAGGTGTCCCGGCGTTTCATTGCATCAGTATCTTTGGGGTAAATCCCCAGGAGTGCAATTGCTGGGTCGTAGGGCAGGTCTATTTTTAACTCTTTGAGGAACCTCCACACAGTTTTCCAGAGTGGCTGCACCGGTTCACATTCCCACCAACAGTCCCCCTTTCTCCACATCCTCTCCAACATTTGTGGTTTCCTGCTTTGTTAATTTTCCCCATTCTCACTGGTGTGAGGTGGTATCTCATTGTGGTTTTGATTTGTATTTCCCTGATGGCCAGTGATGTGGAGCATTTTCTCACGTGTTTGTTGGCCATGTCTATGTCTTCCTCTGTGAAATTTCTGTTCACGTCTTTTGAAGAAGGCATTATTATTATCATCATCATCATCATCATCATCATCATCAATATCATCCTCAGCTCAGGAAACTGAAGCTTGGGAAAGTTAAATAATATGTCTATATCTGGTAAAGCTTCAGAGCATGGGTGTCTGAACCCAAAACTCTTGTCTGTTGCCCTGCATGGGGAAGTATATCTTCTCAGAAATCAGAGAAGAGAGAACCCCCAAAATAATTGTTTTGCTGGACCCTAAAAGACCAAGAGAGGGAGAGAGTATGAAGAAAGCCATTTCAGGAAGAGGTCACAACATGAATAAATTATGAATGTATATTTTTTAAGATATTGAGGCATCCAGTCTGTCTAGTGCTGATCATTACCAGAATTTTCAGCAACTTGTCATCCACCTTCTAAAGACCAAGTGACTTTAAGATTCTTCTTAAGAGGGACCTGGGTGGCTCAGTGGTTGTGCATCTGCCTTTGGCTTGGGGTATAATCTCGGAGTCCCGGGTTTGAGTCCCTCATCAGGCTTTCTGCAGGGAGCCTGCTTCTCCCTCTGCATATGTCTCTGCCTCTCTGTGTGTCTTTCATGAATGAAGAAATAAAACCTTAGAAAAAAAGATTCTTCTCAAGATAACTTCTTAAGAATCCTTTCTCAAAGTAGACTCAGCTTCCTGATTCTGCAGCCCTATCTGCTGTCACTTCAATCACTCTGCTGCTTCCTATTCCCCCTACCTTCTCCAGGCTAAGCCCTAATGCAGATTCCATATTTAGAATAAGTGCTTGATTGTTCATCAGATGGTGAATGAAACCGTTTTATGGTATACCAGCACTCTGACTTGGTTTGGTTTAGTTTGATTTCCAACTCTACTTGTAGGGTAGAAGTGGCAAGTTCAAATGTCTATGTTGACAGATCCCTGTGATCTTACATTGAAAAAAGTTAAGAAGACCACCATACTTCCATACTAGCACCAGTAGGGAATCAGCAAGCTTTTTTTTTTTTTTAGGCTTTTTATTTTAAGTATTTTATGTTGACTTTGATGCCCTGAGATTATCAAGTATGCAATATTCATGTATGATAAAATACAATTATGGAAAATTCAACTGAAATGGACAAATAAAGGTAAACATGACAAAGAGATGTGGTGCAAACTGCTAACAAGTAGCAAATATAGGCATACCCACATCTCCTTTTTTATTAAAAAGAAATGCACTGTCAATAAGCAGAGTCAATGGCATCTGTTTGCATCACTTTGGGTACTCTGGATGGAAACAGGCAAAATTGATTCTTTCTAATTTAATAGAAGTATTTTAGGACCTCAGAGTCAAAGGAAGATTTGACTATTCAAGCTTCATGCAATATGCGAACCAAGGACCCTCAGAGCATTCTTCATTTGTTCATTCCACAAATATTGTTGAGCACCTGTTTTGCCTGGAATTGCTCTCCATGCTGAAAGCATAGTGGAGATGGAGTCTAGATGTGATTGCAAAAGCTAATGAGCACATGTTCCAGACACAGATGCTAAATGTTCAAATTCCAGTGCCTGCCTTCCTTGTAAGGTTCTGCTCAAGTTTCAATTCCCATAAGAGTCTGAGTAACCTAGCTTGGATCAGGTGCCCACCTCCTTGGTCAATGTTGGAGGATGTTTTCTGAGGAAACTTGATGAACAGCTGCACCATGAAAATAGCCACAAACGATGAAAAAAAAAAAAAAAGAAAAAAGAAAAGAATGGTGCTTTCATAAGAAGGGGAAAAGGATGCCAAGAAGGAAAAAGAAAAATTGTCTCATCTTCTGCCTTACAGGATAGAATGAGATCATGAATATGAAGACATCGGCACAGAACGTGGCAAAAAGTAACTGTATGATGGATAAATAAATAACAACAAGAAAAGTAATTTTAAAAATCCATCTTCTATGTGACTAGACATCAGAGTATGGTAAGTAATTATGCAGGGTTTTTTTTAATACAAACATACACTCAATATGTCAGAAGTAAGATACCAGGTTTAAATTATTTATGAAATTTGGTAGAGCATTAATATAAGTATTTAATGAGGAAGTGTTAGTCCTGATTTTCCCTGTGCTTGGAAGACTTCAATTTGGTTGCAAATTTAATTAAACACATGCTATAATCCAAATCCTTGGAGCAACACACATATTTTAAGAGAGATCTCAGAATACAATAACCTACCAAAGAAATAATAGATTATAAACAGATCTGAAAACTATAACATA
This sequence comes from Canis lupus baileyi, assembly GCF_048164855.1. Classification (NCBI taxonomy): domain Eukaryota; kingdom Metazoa; phylum Chordata; class Mammalia; order Carnivora; family Canidae; genus Canis; species Canis lupus. The sequence goes on from NC_132839.1 coordinate 67,690,427, forward strand.
TGTCAATGTTTAAAAGGATGGGGCATCTGACCTAACTCAGCATTATGCACATCAAATTGTATACAACTCTAGTCGGGACAGAGTCCTTCTCCAGAAAAGGAAAGAAAGTTTCTGGTGAATATCTTGTGGCTTCTAGAAGAGAAGTTTTTGAGTCCAGGACAGGACAATGACTCAGCATGGCTAGTTTTGCCTTTAGCTAAAGCATCAACTGTGCTATGTCTTTCACAAAACAGCCCCAATGTACCTTGTCTTTAGAATGGCAGGAAGAAAAAATCTTGCCTAGTGTCTCCATTGTTTCCCAAGAAATTAAGAGTGAATTTTCTTCAAAGCTGGAGAGAAAGAAGAGAAAATCCAAAGGACAAATGTGGGCAAAACACATACTTAAGTCTCTCCATGTGGCTGGGGGTTCCTCACAGTATGGAGGAACTAGGTCCAAGATCAAGGATACCAAGAGACAACTGGGTGGAGATGACATTGCATTTTACGATCTAGTATTGCAATACTATGCCTGGGGTGTTACTGCCCTCACATTCTGTCTGTTAGAATGGAATTACTCAGACCAGCCCATACTCAAGGAGAGTGTAATCAGATCCCATACCTCAATGAGAGAAATGTCAAAGACTTTTCAGATCTGTTTTTAAAACCAACACAGACATGTTTACACTCCTCTCCATGAAAATGACCTTCATCTTCTCCTGTGACATCTCCTTCCTCCAAGTTTTATTTGGTATTACAACAGGTTCAAGCTCCAGATCCAGGATCCAATCACCAAATTCTATAAAGTGGAAATAACACTTTCTCCAACTATATCATAAAGGATCATGTTAAGTGTACACACACATATGCACAATCTATACACAAACCTAAAATCATGATGCCTTTTTCAAAAACACTGACTGTTAATTATACATAAAACACCTCCATTCATGAAATTTTATGTCCCCTCCCAGGTAGTTAATTTTATGGAAATGTACAATCCTTGTCCTTCTGCTTGCACCCCTCCCCTGCCACCTCTACATACACACACTACACTGCTAGCACTTGGGAATACTTGACAAATACTTTCACCAAGAAATTACATTAAGGAGTTAAATTAACATTAAACATTGCATGACACATGCATCAAACAAGTGTTGTTTTTAGATGCTGAGATTTTCTGGGCAACCTCCAAGCGCTAAAGTGTTTAACCTCAACCATTGATTCCTTGTTCTCAGATGGCATTTAAGACATTGAGCTATGTCTCCTCTTGAATTCACCCCCCCCCCCAGCATTTCTGGAAGGTTGTATTTTGCTGACTTTGGACATTAGCCAGGAAAATGTCTCCTATAAGATGAAGATGACTGGTTATTTCCCCAATACCTATTCTCTCCTTCACTTAAAAAATAAAGATTCTAGCTAGGCACATGGCCATGTAGTGAAAGTTTATTTTTGAATTCCCTTGAAGCTTGGTGTAGCCATGTGACTATATTCTGGTCAATAGTATATGAGTGGAAGTGCCAACTTATTAGTTCTGGGTCAGATCCTTAACATATAGTAAGCATGTAATTCCTTTCTCTTCTCTACATCCTGGTTTCTGGAATATGGATGTTATAGTGGGAGCCATAATAGCCATTTTAAACCACAAGGTAGAAGCAACATGCTTGAGGATGGCAAAGGAATAAGAAAGTCCATACCAGATTGACTTGCTATGGTTGCCTGCTTATACTCAGATACTTAAGAGAGGAAGAGCTTTTATCTGGCTTGATTGTGTGATAGGACAAAAAAAAAAAAAGTTAAATAACAGACCCTCTCAGATCCAGGCCCACCATAATCTCTCAGATATGCCAAGCATTGGCCCTAACTCCACTCCTTCACAATCTCTTCTTTTCCAAGAAGTCATGGGCCATCCAGTGGCTGCAGCCTGCTCATAATAGGCAAATGTCTGCAGACATTTGCCACCAAATCTCTCAGACAAAGTTTAATAGCCCACTTCATCCACTAACCCTTTGCTTCTAGTCTTTTCACATCTAATAGATCTTCCAAAGTCCTGTTGACAAGAATAAGAGTGCAAATACTTAAAACTGGAAAGTTCCAGGCAACAAACAATCAGAATGAGCTATCCATAAGCGACCACACCAGCTACTGTCCTAAGCAGCGGCCCAGCCATCTGGTGCCTGCCTGCTAATTCCTGCAGGTGATCTTTCTTGCCTCCTAGCCTGCTCAGTCCTACAGTGCCCATCCCTCTCCACAGCAGAACACAGTAGTGGAGACTTGCTATAAACAAACAAAAAAGACATTACAATTAGAAGATGGAAGCCATCCTTAATTAAAAGTCAAAAAGCGTGTGACCTTAAAATGGATAACAAGCCAGAATATCCACTCTGGGTATTCATTTATACCTATGGAATCCCCAGATGCATTTTAGCATGTGTGTGCTTTCAGACTTGCTACAGACCACTAACTATAGCTCCTGCACTCTTGGTTTTAAATTGTGACTAGCACATTAAGAAACAACATATCGTGGACACAAGCAATCCTGCAATTAGCAAAATATTTCAACACTCAAGTGGGAATACAGTGTTTGCACAAATGCAGCACCTTGTATGCCAAGCAGTTACAAAACAAAGAGACCAGTAGCAGAAGGAATGTATATCTCAGCCTCAATGACATGAGAGCTGTTTTGAGTACCTCAGTGCAACACAATTAAATATTTACTGAGTGGTTATTCTGCACCAGGTGCTGACTCTACCAGGTGTTGGGAGGCAAAGGTTATGAAGACAAGGTCCCAACTCTGAAATGAACAAATTGATAAACAAAAAACCTGGAAGTGTCTTTAAGTACCATAATAGGAAATGTCTAGAAATGTGTAATGAGAACACAAGTGAAGTAGCAATCATCTCTGACTGGCATCAGGCTGCCTGGAAGTGTGCAGAAAGGTCACACTGGAATCAGATCATGAGGATGATGTGATCCTCACCAGGCAGACAAAGAAGGGAGAGTACGCCAGTAGTAAAAGCAGCAGAGGCAAAGGCTATGCAGGCAGGAAGAGGCACAGCATCCAGGGTGGCTCTCTAGCAGGCAATGAGGCTGCAAGGTATCATTTTCAAATGCTGCTGTCAGTTAGAATCACTGAGAATCTTATGGGAACTACCATGCCAGCACCAGCCAAGAATATTAAATCAGAATTTTTAGAATGGATCTGGGCAACAGGACTTTGTAAAAACTCCCCATGGGATGCTAATTGTAAACCAAGGTTAACAACCACTGCCCTGGTGCAGACCGAGTAGGTCTCCAGATGTCATCCTGAAGAACTCTGTTGCACTCTAGGTTATGGGATCCTAGGCAGTCCTGTCCAGCTCTTGCAGATTTTTTATGACAAATACCTGTGTGAAATTGTGTACTATCATACTGCTGGGGAGAAGGGGCAGAAGATAAGTAGCTATTCATTTCTTAGAAGAAATACAGGAATCTCAGTTATAGGCAGAGCCAGATTCCCCTAGAGGGGGTAGATGCTCCATCCCAATCCTGTGAAAACTAGTTCCATCCTGCCTCAGTCTAAATGAACCGGAAGTCATTCTCAGGAGAAGATCCTAGAAATTAAAATATCTAAGACATGTGACTCAACCAAGAGAAATACCATTTCTACAGGAACATAGCTATCATTTCACTCAGCAGGCATTTATGGAATGCCTGTAGGGGCCGAATCCTAGAGATGCAAGAATGAGATATTTACATCTCCAAGCAAGTTTCTATGATTTGAGAAGTAATAGATGGAAGGGTATTAGCATGCAGACCAGCTTGCATCCAAGGAGATGAGAAGCAGTGTGCCTCCCCAAACTTCCCCAACTCCCATAGTCGGCAGTTCTCACCAGCATACCTCACTGTTGTGCTCTGTGTGTTGGAAACATCTATGAGATATTTCTTTTTCTCTGCTGAACTACAGCTTTTCAAAAACAGAAGAATACCCTAAATAATGTAACAGCAGTTCGCATGCACATACTTTTTTAGATACTCCTAGGACACTGCTGTCACTTGGCATATTCAACACATGGCATCAACAGCTTGGAGGAGGTGTTTTAAATACACCAGGCTCCCTTGCAGATGTTTTGAAAACTGCTGGATTCCAAAATTTAAAAGAAGCAGAATTTTCTTTTATATTTTATATTTCATGGAACTCAAAAATCTCTAGTCTTCAAGACTGAAGGCCTGTAGAGTTCAGAGATATTACTTCACTGATCTGGCCAATTTCTACCAAGCACCTACCATGTGCCATCAGTAATGCAGGCACTTAGGAAAGAAATCAATGAGCAAACATATTTGCAAAATTCCTGCCTCTGTAGAACTTACATTCTTGCAGACTCTGACAGAATGTCAACTTCGGAAAGTTATGAACTGAGTGCAAATCACTTATCTGCTGTGACACTCTGAGTACCTGACCAACCCCATATGAGCCTGTTTCATCATTTTGAAATGGAGCTAATAATACCAACCTCCTGAGATTATTGTGAAAATAAATTGCACAACCATAGCAAAGCATCTAGAACAATCTTGGCTAACAGAGGCTCCTAGAGGCCTATTAGATCCCCTTTCCCTTCTACTGTTTATGTCTAGGACCTCATGCTCTCTCAGATAGAAAACCAAAGAAGAGAAGGCATTATTAAGTACTGGATTAATTAGAGACACAAGATACTAAACAAACTCAGAAATAAACTATAAGCCTGATGTTTTGACCAGGGAAACTGCTGCTTCATCTTTCCTCATACAAACTTCACCAAGGCAGTGTGAGGTAGAGAGAAATACCACGGGCCATGGTCAAGAGACTAGATTCTAATTCAAGTTCCTCTAACAACAGCTGTGTGTCTTTGGGCAACTCACTTTCCCTCTCTAAGTCTCCATTCCCTGACCTGCACAATGAAGGGCTATCCTGTATCAGTGTTCTCAGCCTCCACAGCAGAATCCCCTGGGGAGCTCTTAGCACATATTGATGTCCAGAAAATTAAACCAGGATCCCTAGAGGGATTTTTTTATTTTAACTCTCCTGATGTGAAACCAGGATTGAGAACATCTGGTTTGGGCTCCTCTTTGAGCTCTAACATACTAAGACAGGGCTTGCAAATTTAAGTGCCTTCACAGCCAACCACATGATGTAAGTGAATGAAGCCAGGCAATAGGTGATCTTGGCCAGACCACTCTTTCCATATGGGAGCTAGAGATGGAAAGCTGGACTGGGGGTCCAGGGCTGCCAAATATTTCCTTACTCAAGGGAAGCTGGATATCAGGTATGTGTGCATGCCGCATGCATGTGCTTACAGGCAAAAATCTCGAAAATTTAAGATGGTAACCCAACTGGGATTTTTTTCAGTTGTATAAGCAAAAACAAAAAACAAAAAAATCAAACAAAATCAAAAAGCGTTGTATACAGTGGTAATACTAAGGACACCAGTGGTAGACTCCTGTTCTCTGAGACTTGTGACCAATTCAATTCTTGGAACACAAAAGCCATGATTAAAACCTGGGGTTTAGAGATTCCTTTTCTCCCTTTCTTTGTATTCTGTTAAACATTTTTTTTTATTATTGCTCTCCTTCTAGGAGCCATTTAAGACATTTTTTCCCTATTCACCTCCCATTAAATTTTAATACCACAGATATGCTGTGTATCTGTTTATGTGTTCTATGTGCTTTATATATAAAGAGAATATAATCTCTTACCGCCCCCCCTTCACCATCCCCAGACTTACTTCTACAAATTGCCTCACTGAGAATGCATGCCTTTTATAAAAGAATTGAGGCATCTTGACCTGTCTATTCATCTAGCTCAAGTCTGGTTTTGGGCCTGTGTTCTCTACCATGTCCTCACCCACGTCCACTTCTAGGAGAGACTGAGTGAAGCAGAAGAGCTGTGGTCCAGGTCTGAGTACCCAGGTGATCAGTAAGCAGGTGTGCAGTCTACAGTGAGCCTCTTACCCTCATGATCCCATTCTCAGTGCTGCACTGACTTCAGAATTGTTTTAAGCATTCAGTGAATTTCAAGGCTGGCTGAGACCAGAGGCTGGTGAACACTGTACTGTACTATCCAGATCCTCCATCTGTGAAGACCTTGTCCCTGAGGGTGGACAATTTTCAGCTGTCAGCCCCTCTGGAGATAGCCTCTGGGTACCCATATTCTGTGGTCAGTAAGGGAGTAGAAAGGGCTGGTCATCTCAGCCCAACAGGGAACAACCCTGAAATGCCACACTAGCTAGCTCCAGGGTGTCCCTTGGGTCTGGCCAAAGCTGTCACTGGGCTGGGACATCTGAACCCACTTTCATCCTCTGCCCACTCCTGTCTCATTCACTCTCTACTGGATTAAGAACCCAAGGACACACTTGCACCAGTATCAGACTACACACAAAGCTCCATTTCAGAATCTACTTCCTAGGGAAGTAGATTAGTAGCTAATTACCACAATAACTACATACATAGCTAGTGCAATACTTATTGGCATTATTCAAGAATAATTTCTTTCTGAAATTTTAAGCATTTTCACACTAAGTTGACAACTGAATTTGCAGCTGGAATTTCATATCAAGGATGATGTGTCACATGAAAGTAACCACAATGAAGAGCTTCCAGGCCTGATCCAATCAAAGACCTGAACTCAGGAGAGGGCTTTATTTAACATATTCCCCTCTTTTGTGATCTATCTACCCTTTTTCATTTCTGCTCTGGCAGATCTGCATAATTCCCGCCTAAGGGATTTGTCTCTTCTTTGTCAGATGAGTAAATAAATCCAACTTTGGGTTGGATCAGTCTGGTGATCTTTGTTTCTTACTCTTGACATCACAAATCCCTGGGATGCTCACCCTCCTCATAAACCCATTGCCTAATGCCACTCCTGGGTTCTCCAGGGTCTCTTGTTGGGAAGCTCAGTACACCCTTCCCAATAGCTCATCCCAGATGCTTTATCTTGCCAGAATAATAGTTATTATTTTAAACTAATTATAAAGCTTTCTGGATTCTTTATGTATATTAACTGATTTAATCCTTAAAATCAACTTATGATGTAGCTATCCCTAGGAAACAGGTTAGGAAAAGAGAGATTGATAGCCATGCTATAAGATGCATCTAGTAAGTGGTACAGCTGGCATCTGAACACTTTAGGACTAAAGCCTAAGCTAAGGAACTACTACACTAGAAATCATCTCCACCCTGGTTCTTGTTTCTGAGCAGCTGCTTTCAAGATGGTTCTGTGGATAATATCAAATAAAATCTCACAGGCACACAAATGAATAGGCACAGTTTACAACAGGGGACACAGTAGTGGCAGAGACCTAGATATAGGATCCATGGCAGTAGCCCCAGTCTTCAGGGCATGGTATAGCTCTGTTTTAGGATGAACTGTCCTCTGTGCATTCTGACACTAGGCATCCCTCCTTCCCTTCTCTTTGGTGATTCCAAACTCAATTTGACTTTTTGCCTTAGTTCCTGGTGCTCCTAGACCAGGATTTCTTAACCTCAACTCTGTTGACATTTGGAACCAGTTTATTCTTCATTGTAGGGGCTATCCTGTGCATTGTAGGATGTTAAGCAGCATCCCTGGTCTCTACCTACAGATGGATGCCAATAGTACATGTACTTCCTCCCTCTGTCATCATAATCAGAAACATCTCTGATAATTTCCAAAGATTCCCTAGGAGAGAGAAAATTGTTCCAGGTTGAGAGCCACAGGCTTAGTCTCCTCCCCCCAACTAGGCATTTTCTCCCACTTCTGGAGCAGGTTTGACTTCATGCTGATGACTCAGCACCCCCATCTGGGCAGACACCCCCTGAGTGATTGTTTATCTTGGCATCTTCCTCAGGAGTTTGACCTCTTGACATCCCAGAAACAAACTACGATATTCTTAGCTAAGAGAAATCCTCCTCTGATGGAAAAGTGTGTCTCATGCCCCAGACCAGCCCTACATTTTAACTGGTGCCTCCTATCCAGTACTGGTGTGTTAGAACTCCAACCCATTCTCATAGAAACCCTGGTGAGAGGATGAGACTGAACACATACCTGTAATACTCAGTGTTTCTCCATGCCAAACCCATTACTTTTTATCTTAATTCAAATTTTCATTTTTAAGAAGGCATCAGGCATGTGCCATGTACCCTATTTTATTCCTACTGTGTCTGTCAAGGACTTTTTAAAAAGCCAGCACCAGGGGCCAAATAATAGATTTAACTTTATAAAGGGTCATGTAAATGGCTCATTGACACATCTCCCAGGCCTGGCAAAGCTGGTAGCCAAGCTCCAACAGAGCCTGAAAATGAATGTCCCAGTACTCAGGTTCCAGGGCTGTGAGCCACTGTTCTCCCCCTTGGCAATCAAGCTACTCCCTCAGCCCAGCCCCCTTCTTTCTGCACCAGTACCCTCATCTAAAGGATAAGGATGGACAAGTAACACTTCGGTCTTTGGCTTTTTCAAGGTGTGACTGTTGATAAGACTCTTGGCCTGAATTTCATAATGCAGATCATCCATTCTTCACTTGTTCACCCTCATTATACATCAGTTCTCATGGCCTGCAGAATGGAAAAGGAAAATTTCACTTTATGATCATATTGACCTCAGTTTCATTTTTGCTGTGTGTCCTCAGCAAATTTCTTAACTTCTCGAGACTTGCACTTCTCTTCTATTTGTGGAAATGTTAATAAAAACTGTTTTTTCTGTGTATGCCGTTGAAAAGATAAAGTTACTGTGTGCAAAGTGTCTAGAAGATTCTTACTGACTAAAGGCTGCTGGAGTGCAGGTAATGTTGTTGGTATAAAATAGCAATGAAAATAATGATGTCAATGAATTCCTTTCCCCCTTGGAAAGAGAAGCTACCTAAATTTCCAAATCCTTTCTGACTCTGAGGAAGTAGGTCATCCTAAGAAATAAAACAAACAAAACAAAAAACATACACATTCATTAACTCTCTTTTTTAAGATTAGAGTTCTTTTGAGTCGGTCTTGAGCATCTGGATCCCTGTTCCCTCTTATCTGGGCAGACTGTACAAAACTACAGGAAGTTTCCAAGAAGAAAGTACTCCAAATAGCACTCAGAGATTTAAAACCTAAAAAGCTGCAACAATGATCCTGAAACTGCCTTCCAAAATGTGTGTGTGTGTCTCTTATCATTATCTCCTCATAACACCATTGTTATGAACTTGTCTGAAAACAAGAAATAAAACACTAACTGAGAACCAATTACTATCAGTGCTGGATGGTATACATTTTATAGTACACTATTTAATCCACATGAAAACCATGTAAGGTAAAGATAATTATTAGGCTCATTCCAATGTCCACATTGAAAAACTAAGACTCAGAGCAACAAAGTAAATACCCCCAAGGGGTGTCAAATGTTTATTACAATCTTAGACCCTAATTGAAAATCTAATATTCTTTCCTAATATTGCTTCTCAACCTTGTTTCTCTCAAACCTCTTTCACATCGATTTAACAGAGCTTGAGAGTGGAGAGCCCCGCATGGAGCAATAAGCAGTGAAGGGAATGGTTGTCACATTTTGGATAGAGAATTTGTTGTTAGGTATTGTGACATCTGCCCCAAAATAATTAGGTGTTTTGTTTTTTTTTAAAAGACATTGTAGGAAAAAAGTTCACAAACGAAAAATGAGGAAAATTAAAGTTCTATTCCCTTATTAGAATATGGCTGAAACTCTTCCCAGATCATTGGCCTTGTATCCTTTGCCAACACTTGATTTTTTACTGCATTCCTTTGGTTGTACATCTCTTTCCCTCTTCCTTTTAGAGTCTTAGTTGGCTTTGATTGCAAGTGTCTTATTTTACATGATTAGAAAGTTCTGGCATGGATAGGTTCTAGGTTTTTTCTTTCTCTCCATATCTCAGTCCTCTTGAGGTTATCTGATGAAAGGTCCTTACATACCTACCCCCATCTCTAAACCCACATCTTCCTAGTTTGGCAATGCCAATGGGGAAGGGAGAAAAACTCAACTCCCTAATTCTACGTGTTGTTTTTTTTAAGATTTTATTTATTTATTCATGAGAGACACACAGAGAGAGAGAGAGAGGCAGAGACAAGACAGAGGGAGAAGCAGGCTCCATGCAGGGAGCCCGACGTGGGACTCAATCCCAGGACTCCAGGATCACGCCCTGGGCCAAAGGCAGGCACTCAACCACTGAGCCACCCAGGCATCCCTTAATTCTACATGTTAATTCTAGAAAAGATACTGGCTGATTCTGCTTGGGTCATGCATACACGCATGTAGACAGTAACTCTACCCAGAGTAGAGTTCAAGTTCTGGCTGTTCTGTCCAGTCAGGGTCACATACCCCCTCTTTAGCTGAGGGTAAGAATAGAATGATTACCATATCCTACCTAACAAGCCCATATGGACTAAGGGAGGGATTCTCCCAAAGGAATCAGAAGAAAGGGGGTTAGAGAGCATGCTGAACACACACAAAAAATACATAACTACCATGCTCTACTATAATAACAAAGTTGAGTGATGTCTGAGTGGCTCAGTGGTTCAGCATCTGCCTTTGGCTCGGGGCATGATCCCAGGGTCCTGGGATCGAGTCCCACATCAGCCTCCCCATAGGGAATCTGCTTCTCCCTGTGCCTATGTCTCTGCTCTCTCTCTCTCTCTCTCTCTCTTTCATGAATAAATAAATAAAAGCCTTTTTAAAAATAATATAGTAGAACAATTTCAGGATCTTCACACCTTACCTAAGCCCTCTAAAACTCTCAAAGGTGTTGCCACTTGTGAGACACAGAAATGTTTCCTCTATGGTGTAAAGTTGTCCTGGTGACATTCTGGTGATTTTCTGTCCCCTAGCCATCCTTTCTGTCCCTACCAACCACTCTGTTACCTATGAACATTTGGAAGCCAAGGAACATTCCCTTATTCCTGCTGTCTCTGAGCAAATTGCTGCCAGATATTATCTCCTATTGTATCTTCTCTATTCTGTGACCCACTATCAGTCTATCAGATATGAATTTTACGATGCTACTGGTTGCTCATGAAGTTTCTTTGGCAGGTTTTCTGAATGGTGTGACACAACAAAGCCTCTTTCTTATGTCCCTATTTCATTTCATGGTTTAAAATAATCACAAAAAGAAAGTAGATCTGAAATTCTTTTCCCAAGACATATTGACTTGATAGTGAATAAATCAGAGAAGCATTGCTATATCAAGGATTGCTCATTCCTTTAGAGTTGGTTCTGGTGAGATATGCTAGAGAGAGTTATGTCAATATTTGACATGACAGGCAGGATATAGAACTAAAGTGATGTGACCAAAAAAAAAGTCCAGTTATTGTAGAAAGAAAATGAAGGAAAAGTTGGTCCTGTTCTAAGAAGGAAATGATGGTTAATGAAATTGTGCAAAAGAACCATCCATCCCATTGCTATGTACTCAATTCAAGTATTTCAACTCTAGCTGCTTAGGGACTTCAAACCTGCCATTATAAAATATGATGCCCAAGTCACATTAAAGATACCATGAAGTGCAGCTTCAGTTATATCTTTGCACTTAATCTGTTAAACTCAGGTTTTTAAAATAAATGTAAATCCCAGTGAAAGTGAGATTCCTCCATATGTGATTCTAGCTCCAAAGACAGTTCCAGAACTAGTAAAGGAAAACATAGTTCAGTGTTCCATTCTTTGCTTTGGCTACCAGGGCTAAATTACCAGGGGGCTAAATTTTGTCCTAACTTATTAAACTTTGCCTATAGATGCTTTTAAAACCATCATCTCAATCTTCACTACAAACCTAAGTTATGTGTTCTTATTCTGAATATATAGATGCAGAACAGGGACTCAGAGTGATTAAGACCCTATAGTGGCAGAGGCACAACTAGACTCTGGTTTGGTAGACTTCAGTTCTGGTGCTCTCTTCTTGCAACCTCTATTCTGAGCCTTATGCAAGTTGGCCTCTGCCCTAACCTCCTGGATTGGCAGACATACTAGATTGGGCTAACATATTGAGGAATATCAATGAGCTACCACATTGAATCAATATTTTTAGAGCATTTTTAGCATCAATGATATACTGTGTTGTCCAAGTACTAAGCAACTGTTTACTTGTCATAAAGGCTCTGTGCTTCAATTCAGTCTTCCAAACATTTATTGAATTGAGTTAATAGACCTACCTTGTGTTTTTCTGGAATATAGGTTTTATGTCACTAATATTGGAGGCTCAAAGGCAGCTCCAAAATTAGTGTTGAAGGGAGGTCAAAGAAGTGACTCTTTGGACACTGTGCCAGTTGCATGCTCATTACCATATTAATGTTGCCCATGTGAGGCCTTCAGTGGCATCCTTCAATACATGCAAATATGCATTGGGAAAAATGGAAATATATGTAAATGACACAGAAGTTATACTGCCCTATTAACATCACAAATCCCTATTTACAGCCCACTCTTAATTTAAGTGATCTTTCTATTAGAAGAACCACTTATGAAGTTAATCTGGAACGGAATCGCAGCATGTCAATTAAAATGGTGAGACAGTGAGACCACCATCAATTGGTAACTCTTTAGCAGATGTCTTAATTAGGCTTCTCAGTGGCAGGTTGACCGACGACACTCTGTGAAAGTCATTTTCAAGTTTGCACCTGAGGACTCTCTTCTCCAAACTTTTTCTGTTTTTCTTCTTTCTGTTTAAACCTTAGCTATTATGAAGTTTCTCTTTGTGCGTATTTTTCCCAAAGATTTGATTCTTTTTCTCTTTTCTTCTTACTGTAAGAGTATTCAAGAGAGAATATTCCATTCCTAGAGACTGGGGCACCACAAGTCTTAATTTAAGTTTTTTGTTTTATTTTAAATATTCATATGAACTTGGTGTTCTTCTTAAAAATATCCAGGCTTGTTTTAATGTAAAAATTTGTTTAAAATCATACACTATTAAAATTGAAGCCATGTTACTTTGCATCTTTGTATATTCTTGGCTCATGCTACATGAGGAGTGTGAAAGTTAGGGCTGCACATTCCTTAGTTTGGAAAACACAAGTATCATGTAAAGAGAGCTTTGGAACCATCCAGATTTGAGTTTAAAACCTTCCACTGCTACTTATTAAGTGCATAACTTAGGACAACTTTTGTCATTTAGACTGAGCTCATGGGGCTAGGCTATCTCTCTGAACATTTTTATTTTTCCCCAGCTTCATTGAGATGTAATTCATATATAACATTGTATAAATTTAAGGTAAACATATGTATTACAAAATGATTAACACCATTACTCTTTCTTTTTTGTGGTAAGAACATTAAAGACCTACTTCTTAACAACCATCAAGTATTTACCACAGTACTATCAACTATAATCACCATGCTGTACATTAGATTTCCAGAATCTTTTCATCCTATAACTGGAATTTCGTACCTTATTACCAACATCTCCCATTTCCACCACCCTATCGCCTGGCAACCACCATTCTACTCTCTGTATCTATGAGTTCAGGTTTTTCAGACTCCATGTGCAAGTGATATCATACAGTATTTATTTGTGTCTATCTGACTAATAAATTTGGCATAATGCCCTCAAGTTCTGTCCATGTTGTTATAAATGGGAAGATGTCTTTCTTGTGGCTAAGTAATATTCCATTGTGTATATATAACAATCTTCTTTATTTATTTATCTGTTGATGGACATTTAGGTTGTTACCATATCATGGCTATTGAAAAATGTTACAATGAATATGGGAGTGTAGCTATCTCTTTGAATTCTTGATTTCATTTCCTTTGAATATATACCCAGAAATGGTATTGCTGGATGATGGTAGTTCTATTTTCAACTTCCATACTGTTTTCCATAGTGGCTACACCAATTTACATTCCCACCCACACTGCAAAGGGATTCCCTTTTCTCTACACCCTTGTCAACACTTGCTATCTTTTGTCTTTCTGATGAAAGCCACTCTAACAGGTAGGAAGTAATATCTTATACTGGTTTTGATTTGCATTTCCCTCATCATTAGTCATGTTGAGCATCTTTTCATGTACTAGGTCACTATTTGTATGCCTTCTTTTAAGAAATATTTATTCAAAAAAAAAAGAAATATTTATTCAGATCTTCTGCCCATTTTGAAAATTGCATCAGTTTTTTGCTATTGAGTTGCATGAGTTTTTAAAATACATTTTGGATATTAACTAACACCTTATCTGGTGGATGATTTTCAAATATTTTCTCCCATTCCATAGGTTAGCTTTTCATTTTGTTGATTATTTCTTTTGCCATACAGACATCTTTAGTTTGATACAATCCCACTGATTTATTTTTTCTTCTGTTGCTTGTGCTTTTGATATCATATCCAAAAACTAGATGCCAACACCAATGTGAAGGAGTTGAGATTTTCCTTATGTTTTCTTCTAGGAGTTTTACCATTTCAAGTCATATTTAAGCCTTTAATCCATTTTGAGTTAATTTTTATAAATAGTATAAGATAGGGGTTGAATTTCATTCTTTTCAACGTGGTTGTCCAGTTTTCCCAGTACCAGTTATTGAAGAGATTATCCTTTTCATACTGGATATTCTTGACTCCCTTTTCAAAGACTAGTTGACCATACATGCAAGGGTTTATCTCTGGACTCTCAATTCTGTTCCATTAGCCTATGTATGTATTTCTGTGCCAGCGTCCTACTGTTCTGATTACTTTAGGAATCCTGTCACTTCTACTCCCTTCTCATCTCTATCATTTAATTCAGCACCTGATACATAATAGGCACATAGACTTTTAAATTTTATTTATTTTTTATTGTTTTTTTAAATTTAAATTCAATTAGCCAATATATAGAACATCATTAGTTTCAGATGTTGAGTTCAGTAACATGTCAGTTGCATTTAACACCCAGTACTCATCACATTATGTGTCCTCCTTAATGCCTATCACCTAGATACCCCACCCCCTACCCATCTCCTCTCCAGTAACCCTCAGTTTCTTTCCCATAGTTAAGTCTCTCATGGTCTGTCTCTCTCTCTCTGATGATTTCCCATTCTGTTGTTCCTTCTCTTCCCTTATGATCCTCTGTGCTGTTTCTTATATTCCTCATATGAGTTAAACCATATGATAATTGTCATTTGCTGATTGATTTCTTTCGCCCAACGTAATACCCTCCAGTTCTATCCATCTCAGTATAAATGGTAAGATTTCATCCTTTCTGATGGCTGAGTAATATTCCATTGCATAAAAATATCACGTCTTCTTTATCAATTTATCTGTAGATGGGCATCTCAGCTCTTTCTATAGTTTGGCTATTGTGGACATGGCTGCTACAAACATTGGAGCACAGGTGCCCCTTCAGATCACTACATTTATGTCTTTGTGGTGGATATCTAGTAGTGCAGCAGATTTTTTTTTAAATGAATACTGTCTCTATACCTAAATATATTTCCTTTCCAAAGTGGAGATAACAAGTTCATCAAGAGATGAATTTTTTTAAGATTTTATTTATTTATTAATGAGAGACACAGATAGAGAGAGAGGTAGAGATACAGGCAGAGGGAGAAGCAGGCTCTATGCAGGGAGCCCGATGTGGGACTCAATCCCGGGTCTCCAGGATCAGGCCCTGGGCTGAAGGTGGTGCTAAATAGCTGAGCCACCCAGCCTGCCCAAGACATGAATTTTAAAGAAATGTTTCTACATCTTTAAAAAAAAAAGTTTCCTGTAGAAAGAAATAAGTATTTTGTGATGAAGAAATGTCCAAGCAAATTCAGATACTATAAGCAGGAGTTTTATAATTTTTTTTTAAACAGACAGAATGAAGCGTTAAGTATAGAGCCCTAATTAGAAATAGAAGATTGATGGGGCATCATTTAAACATCAGACTCTCGATTTTGGCTCAGTTCATGATCTCAGGGTCCTGGGATTAAGCCCCACCCATGGCTCTGTGCTCAGTGGGAGGTCTGCTTGAAGATTCTTTTCCTCCTTCCTTCTCCCTCTCCATCTGCCCCTCCTCCCAGCTCATATTCTCTTTCTTTTTCTCTCTCAAATAAATAAATAAATACGTTTTAAAAAAGAAAAGAAGAAAAAAATTTAAGATTGAGGTATTTCCTGTTGTCACAGACCAGGAGTAAGCAAGTATTTACTGAAAGGGGTCAAATAGTAAATATTTTCAGTTTTGTGGGCCATACTATCTTTGTTCCAACTACTCAAGTCTGCCATGTATCACAAAAAGAGCCACAGACAGTACTAAATGAATAGATGTAGGTAGCTATGTTTCAATAAAACTTTATTTACAGTAATAGGTGGTGATTTTGATTTGGTCCAAAGCTGAATATACTATACAGACCTTTGTACAGACTACACAAATGTTATGACCTTGAGATTGTATTAGGCATAAATGGTTTCTAATGTCTAAAATTAAAATAGATTAAATTAAGTTAAAAAATAAATCATTAAAAAATAAATAAATAAATAAATCATTAAATTCTACCAATGAAACTAATAATACACTATATGTTAAATAAATTGAATTTAAATAAAAAATAAATAATAAATAAATGTAAAACATAAAGCAAAACCTAAACACATAATAGGCTGTCTCTAATACTGATGACAATATTTTTTACCTGTAAGACATGGTGTTCAGCCTTCCCTCTAAGTAAACTTGATTCCAGAACTGTTTGCGTGGACTACAACAATGTCTAGTTGTGAGGTTTCAGGATTGCTTCTGTAGATTTCAAGCTCTAATCCAAAAAGGGTATGGAGCTCTCATCTGATGATGAGGAAAAATATCCCGACTAGGGAAAGGTTTGGCATGCTGGTGTCTTTGGTTAAGTCACTAACCCATTAACCCAAACAGAAGATAGTACCAATGATAGAATAAAAATATTTTAGGGATCCCTGGGTGGCTCAGCGGTTTAGCACCTGCCTTCAGCCCAGGGCCTGATCCTAGAATCCAGGGATTGAGTCCCGCATCGGGCTCCCTGCATGGAGCCTGCTTCTCCCTCTGCCTGTCTCTCTGCCTCTCTCTGTGTGTGTCTTTCATGAATAAATAAATAAAATTTTTTAAAAAAAGAATAAAAATATTGTACTTATGCCTTCAGAGAGCCAGAGTGGAAAATGCTTTGTAAGAGAAAAAGCAATGATCTTCATTTTCCTGTAGTGATGTAGTTAGTGTCCCAATATAAATCACAGTCAGCAGTTTGGTGGAATAGGAAAAGCATGGGCTTTGGAGACTAAGATCCAAATTCAGGTCTCATTTTTTTTCCACTTAATTTGTGAGAAGTACAGAATTCCTTAATCCCTATAAACCTCAGTTTCCTCATCTGTAGAGTACAGATGACAAATCCTGTCTTGAAGGCTGTGGTTGATTAAGAGGTTTCAATGAGTTGCATGTATGAGTTAATAATATATGTTCTTAGCATCGCCGATAATGCACAGTATAAGCTCCATAAATGTACATTTCTTCACTTTACCATCTCCTTTCTCCCAACAATGCATAAAATAAGACCTTTCTACTACTCTCAGCCAAACCATCCATTTGCCCTGCTAATAAATGAAAGTTTTATCGCTCCTTCCCAGATGTGGAATTATACTATTGGTATCATGCCTACTGTATCTTAATCCCTTTACTAATGTACCATTTTACCTTGAATTGTTACACAGAGTTCTGCCCCTCTTACTCCTCTCCTAGCTTGTTATGAAGTCATTAGTCAATTATCTTCAAATATTATTGTTCTAATAATAGCACTGGCTCTCAAAACATCTCAAGGACCCTCACCTCATCATAATGTACTGTTTTTAAATCATCTAGCTACCTGTTTACAATTGTTCCTTTTCTTTACATAGCTGTAGTAATCCATTTGAAAGCCTCCATCCTATTTGTACACACACACACACACACAGTGTGTGCATATATTTTTTCTATTTTTCTGAGACTTTGTTTTTGCAATTAAATTATTAGCAAACAAGATTTGAGAGAGACACATTAACATATTTAAGACACTGCAAACTCTAGGGTATGGTGAAAAGCATTTTTTAGCAGCATCCATCTGCATTCTCTTGATGTTTTAAATTCCACTTGCTTCTCATCTATTCATGAAAGCAGATCAAATAAGACTAGTTTTTAGCAAGTTCTGACTTTCCTACTTCATCCACAGCACACAATAAAAGCTCCATGTCTGAGGATTTCACCTTCAAGGCTGATATCTCATACAAGCATAAATTTGAACCCATTGGGCTGAAGACCTGTGAAATGTCAAAGAGAATCTCTCAGCCGAAATATGAGATTAGTTGACTGAACATTCAATTTTGAATATTTGGGGACTCACACAGGTGCTCAGAAATATCTGAAGTGTGTGTCAAGAATTCACTGAATTTTTAGAAATGATGATCATCCCATGCAGGACCAGAAAAGATTGAAGAGGAGTAGACCTCAATAAAATGGTTATCTCTGCAAAAAAAATTTCCAGTCTCCCTCCTCCTTCTTTCCATGTTATTATTATATGAGATTAGGGATATTAGAATGAGAGAGTTCTCATTTAAGAGCAAAGTTCAAGTTCACATTTGGGGAAGATTTCCAGTTTTTAATTGCTTACATGCAATAAAATAGATGCAGAAATGTATGTTTTATAGCATCTCCACCTCCTAAAAATATGAGCTTGGAGAAGTACAGAATCCTTGACCTGGTCATTCAAGGCAGGAAGGGGGAGACCATTCTGAAGTTTCTCTTTTCTCTTGCCCCCCACACTCAATCTCTTCTGAATCTTTGCCACATGGTTATGTTAATGCCATCTCTCCAACCTACTTCTGCTGCTAAGTCAGGTGCCCATCTGCTCCTGCTGTCTCTAGTTCTACCCTTGTCTTGTACACTTTTCCTATTGTGGCCAGAATAATCTTTACAAATGTCTAATCTAGTCTTGCTGTTTTCTTGAATAACATACTTCAATTGCCCTCAATTATAGGCAGCAAGACATTCGAACCTCTTAGGATGATTTATAAAATGATATCACCCTGCCTGTCTCTCTAACTTCATTCCTAATATTCCTTACATATAAGGTTGCCAGCATTAGCAAAAAAAAAAAAAAGACACCCAGTTAATAATCTTTGTGTTTATATGTCCCATGCAATATTTGAATGTACTCGTACTAAATATTTTATTCTTCATTTCTCTGAAATTCAAGTTTAACTAGATGTTCTGCATTTTATCTAGCAATCTCAATTTCACAGATACTGTAATCCAGCCAAACCATATACTCGTACACTTTCTTGAATGTGCTCTTTCATCTTTCTCAATTATAACCCTTGTGAATTCAGGACTATGCACTTAAGCCCAAACACTTAACATATTGTTAATATAGACACTCAAGTAAGTATTTATTGAAGGGTGAAAGACAAGCAATGAAAGAAGGAAAGGATGAAAGAAAAGAGGGAAAGAGGTAATAAAAATACCTTTAAGTGTTAAAGACTTACATCCTTCCAAATTTAGAAGTAAAAATCTTCTACTTCTGAATTTCTCTGGAAATCCTTTCCTGCCCCTTCTTGAAAGAGTTACATATTTCTTCTTCTATAGCATCATGTAAAAGCAGCTGTAAACACTTGCATTTTAATCCTATTATTTACTCATCTAAGCTTCCTACTAAACCCTGAGTCCATCAATGGCAGAGTAATTTTTCTTTATCAATTACCCAGAGATCCTTCAAAGGCAAAATGGAGCATTGATAAAGGCTTCCTGGTCCTAAACCATGGGAAAGCAGGTGCTTTAGGAAATTCATGCCAAGGAGCCTTGCAAGGCTGGCTCTACTTTGAATGACTCTCCATAAGAGGATCAACTAAGACCAGTAAGTGCCCTTTGTATCAGATATATTCATGTCAACAGCATCCAGGTGTGCTTCACAGAATTTAGCCAGTATGACAAGGGGACTGCCATCTGGAAACACAAGTACATCTCATAGATTTCCCCAGGAGAGATTTCCTTTAGAGGCAAATAGCTCCTCTTGAGGTGTTGTGAGTGGCCCAATTCCTGAGGCTTTTTCTCCTCCAAATAGCTCTGCATATCTGATTTAGGGCCATCTGGAGTCCCAAGCCCAGTCATTGGACCCAACCTGGAGCTGAGGGATGGAGTACTTCCTATATCTACATATGCAGCAGATAGCACCATGTAGTCCTAAATGAGCAGCTGCCAGATGGATCCTGTTGACATGTGAATCCGATTTTATCACTCCTTTACTCAACACCCTCTTATGAATCTTCATCCTACCCAGAATAAAACCAAGTTTTTGAATGAACCTTGAGGATGTACATAATCTGGCACCCTGCTACCTCTCCATGTCCCATCCTCACATTGTTCCAACCACAATGGCCTCTTGCTGTTTCCAAAATTCTCCAGTGTCTCCAGCATGTTCCCATCTCAGAGCCCTTAAACTGGCTGCTCTCTGGGCCTGGGACACTTCTTCCCAGGAAGTCCACATGGCTGGCATCATTACCTCTGTCAGGTTTTCCTCAAATGTCATCTTCTCCGGGAGGCCTTTCTTTCTTTATTTTTCTGCATAGCCATTTTCCCTTCCTATCATACTATGTCTTATTACAATATATGTAATTTCATCTTCCTCCTGTAGAATGGAAGTTCTGCAAGGGTGGGATTTTTGTCAGCTTTATTTGCTGCTGAATCTCCAGAGCCTAGAATACCTGGGAAGGAAGGAAGGAAGGAAGGAAGGAAGGAAGGAAGGAAGGAAGGAAGGAAGGAAGGAAGGAAGAAAGAAGAAAGAAAGAAAGAAAGAAAGAAAGAAAGAAAGAAAGAAAGAAAGAAAGAAAGAAAGAAAGAAAGAAGAATGAGAAGAAGAAAGGAAGGGAGGGAGGGAGGGATGGAGGGAGGGACGGAGGGAGGGAGGAGAAAATATGATAGGTATCAAAATGCATAGAAAGATCAGATCTTCTTGGCTTTGCCTCTCAAGTCAGGTCTCCAGAGTCTTTGCAAGTCTCAATTTCCTTCTAAGTAAATTAGGAACACTTCTTGCTCTACCTACCTTAATTACAGCTCTTAATCTAGTCTTGCTGTTTTCTTGAATAATATACTTCAATACCTTCAAAGCTGTAGGTATTGACAATTAGGTGCTGAAGCAGCTCTGAGTCTTGTACTGGAGTCTTCCCAGCGGATAGCTTCTACATGAGATCTGGGAACCACTGGTAGAGGGCCTGACATGGTTGAGGAGGCTAATCACTGGGATCCACAAGGCTGAAAACCTTCTCAGCAGCCCCTTTGTGCATGCTCCCCACTTGTAAGATTTGGCACCAGTCACAGTGAAAAGCCCTAAGGCCCATCAGGCTCAAGTCCTGAAATCCCTTCTGGCTGTGTCAGGTTTCTTTCTCCAGACACTAACCCTGATCCTACCAATCCACTTACTTGATCATTTCAGTCCCAAAGGCACCAAGATGCCTCTCTATTCCTAGGGAGAGGTTGAATATGAGGTGGTGTCAGAGGCTCCTCAGTGTAAGACTTGCCTCTTAATTTCCCATCAGGATCACTCTGATCTTGTCATTCTTCTATGTCTTTGTTTCCTCAGTTATTAATGGAGGTATTGTCCAGATCTCAGGGTGATGGTGAAGACTAACTAAGATAGTACAAGTAAATCCCTCAATACAGTATTAGCACAGAGAAAGTATTCAGTGAATTTGACGTCCCTTCTCCTATATTTGAAAAAGGCAAGCCACTCTTCCCTGGCTGTCTTCTTCTACCACCTCCTGACTCACCCTTAGTCATCAGTCCCAACCTTGCTCTGTGCAATGTTTAATGTTCCTCATTGAGCCTGGAGATGAAGCTTGCTGGGCACTCCTCTTAAGAGCTCCTTCTGCTTTCTGCTGAGCAGTCATTTATCCCATAAAACCTTCTGACATGTTCTGCTACCTGAGGAATTATGTGAGAATTGAAGATAGAGTGTGTGTACTGGGTTGCAAACTTTAAAGTAGTATACCAAATATGAGAGACAATTATTTTTAAAGTAAGGTTTTAATCCTGTAGATAAAGGCATGGCATCTGGGTGGCTCAGTTGGTTGAACATCTTACTTTGGCTCAGGTCATGATCTCAGGGTCCTGGGATTGAGCCCCATATATCAGGCTGCATACTTAGCAGGGAGTCAGCTTGTCCCTCTCCTTCTCCCCTTTTTCCTCCCCCAGCTTGTGCTCACTCCCTCTCTCTCAAATAAATAGATAAAAATCCTTTTTTAAAAAATCCTGCAGATAAAGCCAAAGGAAGAAGAAATTCCCATGTATAAGAGACCCCTACAGTCCTTGTGATAATGCTCTTTCTCATACTTCACTTGATTCACAGTAACAGCTAGTTCAACGTTAGTCTTTGCATTTTAAAAAGAGGGACATGGGGGCCCAGACAATTTAATTCCTGTGTTTACATGGCAAGCCTGGAGTGAAGGGGAAATTCAAATACAGATCTGACTTTCTAGATCATATTTTTTGACCTTCACCGTGCTTCCCAGCAGGGTATGTTTAGTAGGCCAGAAAGTATTCCAAGCCAATTCTGACTGACCAAAGAGACCATCATATAAATGTTCTCCACCATTGAGAAGTGATTCTTCTCACCCTTATTTTTTATTTGGACAATTAAGAAAATGTTAGCTCCCTAGAATGAAAACTCCTGGCATAATGAACCATGACTCACTCATGTGTATTGTCACAGTGATCCTGTCACACAATAGGTTATCACAGAATTTTTGTTGAATGCACTCCTTATATTTAAAATTTTAATTGTTTTTATAATTAAAAATCATAAGGCTCCTTACAAGATACAAAGAAAGTAAAAACAATACTTCTCCTATGTTTACTATGCAGATGTAACTAGTGTTAATATTTTGGGGTATTTTCTTCTAGTTTGAAATGTGCATGTTTTTAATTATTATGTTATGACATTAAAATTAAACATAGCTATTTTTACTACTGTCTACTTTCTTTTCATATCAAGAAACCAAATTTCATTCTGTAGAAAATTTAAAAATTTAACAAGTACAAAGAACAAGATACACAATGCAACCTTTCAAAAATAATGATAATCAAATATATTTCTAATGACAACCACAAATAGCTCCTTTTGTTTATGTCTTCCACTTTTTCTGTGTATTTTAATGTGCTTGAAATAATGGCATTATATACTGCTTTTTAAGCATAAAGAGCTCAGACGTGTTCATAGTTCCTGAATGGAAGACAAAATAAAAAGTGGTTTAATGACAGATAATATCTGTCAGTGGGTGGTATATTTCTCTCCAAAAACTCAGGCTCTTCGTATAAATTTTAAAGATCCAGAAAATAACCACTCAGGTTCTGTGGTATTGAAAGTGGTCATATGTCACTCTCTTCAACTCTACGTTTATAAAGACAAAATGGATTTTTTCTTGTTATTGTTTATTAATCTTCTCAAAAGTGTTTTAAACATTTCAGTATTTTAGCAATAATTACCCAGTCTTTGAACAGAATAGTAAGAACTATTATTTATAGTGAGCATTAATCATAAACACATTCTACCTGAATGATGCCAGTTTTGAGAGGGACTCAGCATAAGAAAAAGGTTCTGCAATAGGTTCAGAGTGCTGTAAAACCCACTCTGCCATGCAGGTCATATGATCCAGCAGATCCAATGATGCCTGGAGTGTCATTGGAAGACAGGGATGTAGTCTGAAGGTTTTGATAGGCCCTTACGGGTGAATTGGGGCACAGGCCTTAGGATTTTGGATCAAAGCCTTTCTATCCTCTGCAGATAACTACACTTCTTTTGAGAAACAGCTCTTGGCTTACTACTGAACCGTTAGTAGAGACTAAATGCTTCACCATGGGCCACCAAGTTATTCTACAACCTGAGTTGCCCATCATGAAATGGGTACAATCTGACTCACATGTCATAGTGTTGGGAGTATACAGCAGCACTCCATCATCAAAAAAAAAATATATATATATATATAAAATTGGGCCACAGTAGGTCCTGGGAGGCACAAGTAAATCACATGAACAAGTGGCACAAAAACCCAAGGTCCCTGTTCCTTTTACACTGCCTTCTTTGTCCCAGTCTGCAACTATAGCCTCATAGGGAGTTCCCTACAATCAGTTAACAAAGAAAGAGAAGACTCGGGCCTCGTTTACAGATGCTTCTCCACAATGTGCAGGCACAACTCAAAAATGGACAGCTATAGCACTACAGTCGATTTCTGTGACATCCCTGAGGAGAGTGGTAATGGAAAATCTTCCCAGTGGGAACAGCTCTGAGCAATGCACCTGGCTGTTTACTTTGCTTGGAAGGAGAAATAACCAGATATGCAATTATACACCAACTCATGGATTGTGGCCAGTGGTTTGGCTGGATGGTTAAGGGCTTGGAAGAAACAAGATTGGAAAATCAGTGTCGGGGAAATTTGCAGAAGAGGTGTATGGATAGACCTCTTGGAATGGACAAAAATATGAACATATTTGTATCCCATGTGACTTCTCACCAAAGGATGACCTCAACACATAAGAATTTTAATAATCAAGTGGGTAAGATGACCCAGTGGGCTCATGAACACAGTGGCCATGGTCTCATGGGTGAAGAATATGCATGGGCTCAGCAATATGGTCTTCCACTTATCGCAGCCAACCTGGATATGAACATTTCTGAGTACCCAATCTGCCACTGATGTGTCACCATTCCCCTGTAATGATCAGCCAGTTACCTGGTGACAGGTTGATTACTTGGACTGTTTCCATCATGTAAGGGGCAGCATTTTATTCTTACTGGAATAGACACTTGTTCTGGATATAGATTTGCCTTCCCTGCATGCAATGTTTCTTCCAAAACTGCCATCTGTGGACTTATAGAATCCCTTATGCATTGTCATGGTATTCCACATTGTATTGTTTCTGACCAAGAAATTTACTTCATAGCAAAAGAAATGCAGCAATGGGACCATACTCATAGAATTCACTAGTCTTACAATGTTCCCCACCATTATGAAGTAGCTGACTTGATAGAACAGTAGAATGGCCTTTTGAAGACTCAGTTGCAATGCCAGCTAGGTGGCAGTATCTTTCAGAGCTGACACAAGATTCTCCAGGAGGCTGAATATGCTCTGAATTCCAGTTTGATCTATGGTGCTGTTTCTCCCATGGCCAAGATTCACAGGTCCAGGAACCAAAGGTTGGTGATAGGAGAGATACCACTCACTGTTATCCTTAGAGACCCACTAGAAAAAGTTTTGCTTTCTGTTCCCACAACCCTATATTCTGTTGGTCTACACATCTTAGTTCCAGAGGGAAGAATGCTAAAAAAAAAAAAAAAAAAGGGAAGAATGATTTCACCAAGAGAAATTACAGTGATTTCACTGAAATGGAAGTTAAGATGAGCACTGGGTGTTATTCTATATGTTGGCAAATCAAATTCCAATAAAAAATATACATATAAAAAAAAATACTGCCATCAAGACACTTTGCGTTCCTCCTGAGTCTGAATGAACAAAGAGTAAAAGAAAGTTACTATACTGGCTGGGGTGATTAATCCTCACTACCAAGAGGAAATTGGATTACTTCACATTGGAGGAAGGGAGAATATATCTGGAATATCTAAAAAAAATCCCTTAGAGTGTCTCTTAGTATTACCATGCTCTATGATTAAGTTCAATTGAAAACGACAACAATCTAAACCAGGCAGAAATACTAGTGGCCCAAACCATAGTGAGGCTGAAATGAAAGTTTGTATAACCCCACCAGGTAAAGACCATAACTGCCTGAAATGCTTGCAGAAAGCAAAAGGAATACAGAATAGATAACAGAAGAAAGTATTTATAAATACCAGCTACAACCCTGTAACCAGTTACAGAAACTAGAACTGGAATTATCATGGTATTTGCTCCTTATTTTGCTATGAATGTGTGTGTGTGTGTGTGTGTGTGTGTGTAAAGCAACTTGCTCAATATATATGTTATATATATATATACATTAATGGATTTTTCTTTCCTTTCACATTCTCTTGTCACGTAACATAAGATGCAATGATTTTACGTCATAGTACTTAAGTTTTGTTAATTTTACATTACAGTGTTTAAGTTATGGGATATCAAGGAGAAGAGTAAATATCACTCAAAAATTTTATCTCCTCTTCTAGAGAAGGAGTTAGTGCCTTTTCGGTTGCACTCAGGATACTTATTTCATGTTAGGCAAAATTATGACATTGCTATTGTCTTTATTTGGAAATTAAGTATGGTTTAAGGAGACATACATGAACACCAAGTTGACAAGGAGTGGGCTTGTGATGGTTAATATTATGTGTCAATTTGACAGGGCTATGGAGTGCCCAGATTAAATACTATTTCTGCGTGTGTCACTAAGGGTATTGCTGGATGAAATTAGTGCTTGAATGAATAAACTGAGTAAAGTAGATGACCCCCATCTCCCAGAGTGGGTGGGCATCACTCAATCTAGATATCACTCATGAGAACAAAAAGACAGAGGGAAAAGGAACTGACTTTGCCTGACTCCTTGAACTAGAATATGGATCTTCTCCTGCCCTTACTTGGGACTTACATCCTTACACCAAGGATTTCCTGGGCCTCCAGAATGCAGATGGCAGATGTTGTGACTTCTCAGCCTCCATAATCATATGAGTCAGTTTCTTATAATAAATTTCACATATATACATACATGCATCCTATTGCTTCTGTTTAGAACCCTGACAAATATGTACATATTACCTTTTCCCCCACTTAAAAATCTGCAAATGCAATTCTAATAAAAGATACTTTAACATTCAATGCTCCAAAATTCTAAAATGTGTTTCATATCACACTGATTTTCTGTGATTTCAATCATGTTCTTAACTGCATCCTAATGCTAGCTGTAATTCTACTGTCAAAACTTTAGTGCCCTAGAAATTCTCCCTTATCTCACCCAGCTCCTTTCACATTTCACTCTATATTTCTTTATGACATGTCCTATTTTTTAAAGTTTATTGTTCCTTGCATCTCATCTAAGGATGCCAAATACTTTCCTTAAAAAAGCAAAAGCCATTTCTTGCAGCAGATCTTTGGCAAGGGTTTGTTCTTCCTCTGAGTCTTCATAATAATCTCTGATAATCATTGTTCCAAGTTCCTGCAGTGTGATTGTTGTCGCTGTTGGGGTTCAGATCCTCCATGTGTTATGGCTTCCTCATGCTTAAATAAAAAATGTATCAAAGCCCATGGTTTGCCAAAAGACCTCCAGTATGAATGTTTCTTGACCTCGCTTACTTCTGGCTAATTCTTCTTCTCCAGTATTACTACACACCAGTTGAATGTTCATAGCTCCTAAGTAAGTTTCACATTCTAACACATTTTATTAACTGTGACTCTAATTTACCAAAATGGAATTCTTCCCAAGTTATTTCTGGATTTCTGCTTACATGAACAGTTGTCAGATATGAAAATAATCATAAGTTCCCTACATATACTACTAGCACGGTCTTCCTAGATTTCTTTCCCAAGGAAAGGTGCAGAGATTGTATTTTTCCACCTCAAGATGCTATGCATTACTGCCATTAGCCCAACTGACTTTCAAGAGTAACCATATCTGAAGTAGTAAACTAAACAATGAGAAGGGAGTGAGACCAGAATTTGCTTCATAAAATGGAAGAGCCACACGGCATAAGGGTAGCTCTGTGGAACAGACAGGTGGTGGCAAGTTGGTTCTCCACAGGAGGAATCTAACTCAGAGGCATTTGAAATAACACCATTTTTAAACTAAAATTAGTGAAATAACAAATAAAAAAGAAACAGAGAAATAAAACCAGATTTCCAGCTTCTCTTGTTTTTTTAGAAAGATTTGGCAAATCTATGTCTGTGTTCTTACGAGACAGTTTGTTATCTTTACATAAGGCATATCTTCTCTGGTTTGCCTCAGTCTCCTCCCTGGACAGCTCACTCATTTTCATTACTTTAAGTATTTGAATTTTTTTTTATTGAAGTTGACATATAATATTAAGTTAATTAGGGATACAACAAAGTGACTCAGCAACCATATACATTACAAAATGTTCACCATGATAAGTATATGATATTATTGACTATATTCTATATGCTGTACTTTCATCTCCATGACTTATTCATCTTTAAAAAAACAGATTCATAAATATAGAGAACAAACTGGTGGTTGCCAAAGGAGAAGGGGTAGGGAGACAAGCAAAATAAGTGTTTAAATTTTCAACCTTAGTATAAACTGTATTCATTCCCTAGGGCTGCCATAACAATGTATCACAGGTGTAGCAGCTTAAAACAATAGAAATTTATTCTCTCACAGTTGTGAAGATCAGAAGTCCAAAATCAAGATGAGACCTTCCACACCTCTTCCTCTTCTGGTGGCTCCCTGCATTCTTAGCTTGCAGCCACATTACTCCGATCTTTGTCTCAGTCTTCATGTAGCCATATTTTTTCTATGTTCCTTATTCTCTTCCTGATAAGAATACTCTAATTGGATTTAGAACCTACCTGAATCCAGTATGATCTCATCTCAATCCTTATCTTAACTATATCTGCAGAGACCCTATATCGAAATAAGGTCACATTCTGGGATTCTGGGTAGACAAGAATGTCCACCAGGGGATCTCTTCAGGGACACACAAACCCATAATGTGGATAATGAAAGAAGGATAATGACCCTTCCCACCTCTTTCCTGTTGAAAAATTCCCAAAGAGTACACCCAAGCCAATGGAGCATGCTCTTCTCTTCATTTTCATTGACCTCAAAGTTGGGGGGGGGGGGGAATCCTCCTGAATCCAGCGTTTAGTTGATTGTCAGTCCAAGTTTATGGCTGTATTTTGAGTTTATATCTTCTTCTAAGCCTTCTTAGGTATTTTACTGTGCATTACAGAGAAGCTGTACCAGGGGCTGTTAGCAGACACCATCTTAAACCAGCAGTCAGTGAATCAACTTTATAAGCTGCAATTTAGAAAATAAGGAAAGGATGAGCTTTTTTTTCCCTTCAAGTATACTCCTCATTTCCTCCACACTCCCTCTGCTCCCGACTCCTCTCCCCAAATGCATCAATCACTATGGTGACTTTAGAGTCCTATGGGAAGAAGGATAGCATTGCGCACAAGCATAGAGCTAGAAACTCCATGGGGCTGAGTGAGACACTATAATACAATTGCTGAGACCTTTAAAGTCTGATCTCTAAAACTTTCATTTCTTAATGTTGATTAAATAATGAAAACAATTCTAGGTTAGGAAAATGTTAGTAATCAGCTTAATATAATAACTATTGTCATTGATTTGTATATTTAATGAAAAAACTAATTACTGCATATTCATTATTTTATTATGATTAATATACCATATCAAATGTTTGGTAATAACAAGAAAAACGTCTTTAAGAACAAGAAAAATGTCTTATCCTAATAAACTGAAGAAAAAACAAAGAAGAAAGAAGAAGAAAAATGTCTTATCCTAATAAACTGAAGAAAAAACAAAGAAGAAAGAACAAGTATCTTAAAATTTTCAAAGCATAGCTCTGGAAACCAAGGTTTATACTTGCAAAAGGATTTGTCCTAAGTCACCCTACTAATTGGCCAATTACTAATTGGCACCATACTAATTGGAAATCAGAACCATAACTCAGGCCTTCTAGCTCATTGTTCTCTGTACATATGACACAATTAAGTCGTTTAAGAAAGTTGGGAATATATTATTTTCTATACTAATTCCATTCATTCTTATGTATCACTTTGCAGTTTCCAAATACTTTTACAAAGGACATTATGTCATTTGATTCCCACAATAATCCTCTGATATGAAAACAGTAGGTGTCCTTTTACAAGTAAGAAAATGGAAGTCCAACGTTCCCAACTTATCACATTTATTCATTGAACACCATTCACCTATCCTATATTAGGCCTCCAAAAGCAAAAATGGCTCCGAACTCTGAAGTTTGGGTAGTCTGGAGAAGGAGATAGATAGACCAGACACCACCAGCAAAGTGTGCTAACAGAGGTGTGCCCGATATGCTAAGGGAATGAAGAACCAGGTAACATAAGAGCAGAAGTTAGAAAAGGATTTATATCTGAACTAAGGCTAAAGGATAAATGTTCACAAGCTAGAGAAGAAAAGAAATGGAATCCCAGCTGAAAGAGGGGTACACAGTAGACAGAAGACACAGGTATATGTCATGGTGAAGCCTTTTGGCATGGCTTCTGGGAAGGATGTGAATCAGAAAGGAGATACACAAAGAAATTGAGACCAAGTGAAGAAGGCCTTTCCACACTAGGGTGAAGAGTTGAACTCAATCAGCCAGATGAACAGGTACTGGTTTTTAAAATAGGAGTGTGACATTATCAGATTTGTGTTTGGAATTCAAATATACCTCAAGTTCAGGCATGTAACAAAAAAGAAAGGTAAAAAAACCATAGTGGGAGAAGTGATGACAAACTAGAGAGAAGTCTGATGCCTGAGTGAAAAGAAATGCCCCCTACTGTCCAGTAGGAGCACCTGCCTATTGCTCTGTGTAACCAGTGTGATCCAGATCATTTGAATTTTCAAGAGAAACTGGAAATGTGTATTTTTGTCTAAAACTGTATGATTTGTCTATTTCAACATTTTATTCCAAAAAAGTGATTTGAACAAAAAAGAAAAAGAAATGCATCAGTGGACTGCTTTTATCCAACAAGCCATTATTTGTCGCTTGACCTATGTGCAAGGGAAGAGTCTGGAAGCAGGGAAACAGTTAGGGATCTATAGCAAAAGCATAAAACTAAGGCAGGGCCAATGAGGAAAGAAAAGAAAAGAAAGGGATAGCCGACATCAGAATGTAGAATATAGGGGTATGTGGGTGGCTTAGTCTGTTGGACATTGAACTCTAGATTTCAACTCAGGTCATAATCTCATTCAGCAAAGTAACTGCTTGGGATTTTCCCTCTCTCTCCACCCCTCACCCCACTCGTGCTCTCTTTCTCTTTAAATTGAATTTCAAAATCTTAAAGAAGAATAAAGAAAAGGAGAAGGAAGGAGAAGGAAAAGGAGAATACATACTCTAGAAGAAAGTCACCAAGTGGTAGATGGAGCAATGTGACTAGGTGTTTCAACTCTGGCCTGTGATTTAATCCTTGGTGAGATTGTTGTGATTTAAGTGTAGGTTTTACTAAAAACAGAAACAAAAACAAGCACAGGCAAAACAAAAACAAGCAAGACATAGAAATAAGTATCAAATAATGAGTTCTAAAAAGTGAGCCCTCGCTACCATCAAAGACCAACGTCCCGTGAACCCTCCAAGTTCAAAATGGCACACAGCAGCTCCATTTGGATTCAGAGCTATATTGAGAAAGAAGACTAGTGTTCTCTTTGTTTCTTTGCTTTAGCCTCTGAGGTATTCAGTTAATGTTCTCTGCCATAAAAAAAGAAATGGTTGGTCTCCTTTCCCTAACTACACTGTCTCTCTGATTTAAGTACTTTTCACCTGTGAATGTCCTTGGTTACTCCTAAACTGCATTCTGTCCTATAAAAGGCACTAAATTAAAGACTGCTTTGGCTCTATGTTTTAGTGAAGTGATTTTGAAAAGTGCTATAAGGTTACTCCTCCCTTTAGAGAGCTAGTGCAGTTCACCTTAAATGTCATCTCCTTTCTGCAACTTGCTTTACAAATGTACCCCCTTAAGACTCAGCTCAGATGACCTCTCCCCTATGAAGCCTTTTCTCATCACACCAGCACCCCCTGGCAACCTCAGTTTGGGTCAATGCACTCTGACTGTGTAAATCATCATTGTTTGTCACCATCTAATTAATTTCCACTCTTGAAAATCTATAAGCAATACCCACTACAGCAGCTAGAGTGGTCTTCTTAAAAATATGTCAAATCATATCACTGCCCAACTTAAATTCTCCACGGTCTTTCCTCTACAAGTAGAATAAAGTATAAATTCCTTTGAATTATTTACAAAAGCCTGGATTATCATTCTGTCTTTAATTTCTGACACTCTTTTCTTTCTTCTGGTTACATTCCAATCACACTGACCTTCTGAGGGACCCTTAGATACCACCAGAAAGCCTTTGTACTTGCTATTCTATTTACAGTGCTTTTCCCAAACTTTACACATAGCTAGATTTTTCTCATCCTCTAGTCCTAGGTTAAATTCCATTTCCCCTTAGAGGCCATTCATCCCTAATCATCTAAATTCTTCTTACTTTTCTAGGTTATTCTCTCTCAGCATCTGGATTACTTAATTCATAATTGTAGCAGCTATAAGAATTGCCTTGTAGACCTAATGCTAAAGTACAATTGTGTAAGAACCCCAGTTTCTCTCTGAAATCCACTCATATACATGTTCTGAGGCCATGCTTCCCATGGATTCCTCCTAGCCAAGGGATGAGGGGGAAAGGGATACACTAAGGCAGTCTGTTCCTGGGGACATGGGAATCCTCTAGCCAACAATTTTGGCTTAGAAACCCACCATCAGTTGAAACTCTCTTAGACTGCATGACAGTCTGAGTCTTTTCCTACCTGCCTGCCTTCCTTCCCTCTCTCCTCATTTCCATGAGTAATGGCTCCCACCAGCACCAGTAATGGTCCCTCCAGCACCTTTCCCCATACTCCTTCAAAGGTCTGTGTGTTACTTTTTAGTCTCTTAGAATCTAAGCCAACACAACAGTACTTAACTAAATGTGTCTATTTTTGTGTAAATATGTGTGTATTGAGTTTCACCAATAAAAGGCTCTCTCCTTGAGGGAAAGGCTCTGGTTAGATTCACTCACTGCCATGTCCATAGCATTAGCACAATCCTTGCATTGAGTAGGTCCTTGTCAATATTTGTCTAATTTTGTACATAGGTCTATCAACACATTGACACATACATTGAAATCATCCAGGGGCACCTGTGTGGCTCAGTTGGTTAAGCATCCAATTCTTCATTTCTGTGAGGTCATATCAGAGTTTAAGATCAAGCCCCACGTCGGGCTCTATGCTAGGTGTGGAGCTTACTTAAGATTCTCCTTCTCCTTCTCCTTCTGCACCTCTCCTCAGTCTAAAAAAAAGAAAGAAAAAGAAAGAGAAAGAAAGAAAGAAAGAAAGAAAGAGAGAGAGAGAGAGAGAGAGAGAGAAAGAAAGAAAGAAAGAAAGAAAGAAAGAAAGAAAGAGAGAGAGAAAGAGAGAAAAAAGAAAGAAAGAAAGAGAAAACATCCATGTGCCTACTTTTATCTCTCACTAGGCTATAGAATTTCTTGAGAATATTTATTGATAGGGTTTGGTCCCAGCATGTAGACACAATAGCAGCTCAATTCATGTTTGTTCAATTGAGATAACAATTCCTCCTTCTTTGCTCACTCGGCCAACACACCCCAGGCAATACATGTTGAATCCCTGTCTTCCCTAATACTGTCTAGTTTACCCCCAAGTAGTACCTCTTCCTGTGTCTTACATCTCTGTGAATGTGCCCACCATTCCTCCAGATTCCATGAATACTTCTCCTGGCCTTCTACCTCCCCTCAGGCAATTCCAGGCTACTCAAAAAGCCACCAATTCCTATCATTTTTACCTCCTGAGTATTTGCTCATCCAATGCACTTTTCTCAATTTCTACTCCAAGCATCATCTCTCTCCTTAACCAAACACTCCTTTACAGGTTTCTCTTATTCCATATTTGCACCCCTCTCATGCATTCCCTATCCAACAGCAAGTGTTCTTTCTAAAAGGCAATCTAATCAGGCCACACTCTGCTTACAGTCCTTCCAGTTTCAAAGACTGTTGAGGAGGACTTTCCAGGCAGATGCACTCATTCCAGCCCAGTCTCCTTCCCCACTCTATACACATCTCACCTGATCTTCCAGCCATAGGAGCAGTTTGCTATGCCCAAACTACCTTACTCTTTCAGGAAAGCTGGCTTTCTCAACTCACTTCCACTTTTATCATACTCATTTATGCTGATGTCTCTCTCTTCTTTTGAGAAGCTTTCTAAGAGACAAGTCTAGTCTGGATAAAGTGGTTTTCCATTGAATTCCTATAGAAACCTTAAATACTCCCAAAGTGATATTTGTTTTAGTCAATTTGGGTTGCTATAACAAAAATACCATAGACCAAGTGGCTTAAACAACACACATTTATTTCTGTCTGGAGGCTGGGAAATCTAAGATCAGGGCAAATTGCTGTCTACTGAAAGCTCACTTCCTGGTTCACAGATGGTGGTCTTCTTCCTGTGACCTCACATGACAGAAGAAAGCAAAAGATCCCTCTGGAGTCTCTTGCACAGAGGCATTAATCCCATCCCTGAGGGACCCCACCCTCATAACCTAATTATCTTCCAAAGGCCTCACCTCCTAATACTACCATATTGGGGGGTAGGATTTTAACATATGAATTTGAAGGAAGACACAAACATTCAGTCTATAAAATACTGATTACACGGACTTGTTTAATTGTATTTTAACTAAGCTGTGTAACTCATACTTTAAAACAAACCAAAGATTTGACCAAGTTACCCCATTTCTTCAAATCATTTAAAGATTCCCCATTGCTTCCAGATGTGAACATGCCCTCTTAGATTTCTAGCCTCATCTCTCCACTCCATCCAAAGCTCTTGGCATTCCCAGATATAAACACAGCCTCACCCATGGAGCTAGCTCACAAGTCTTTGCATGTATTGTTTCTTTTGTCTGGACTACCTTTCTTCATGTTTCTTCTGGTCATTAGTCCCTATCCTTCAATACCCATCTTGAGTATCCTCTCTTCCATGAAGTTTTTTGATACTTCTCTCCTTTAGGCAGATGTGAGCTAGTAACTGTCAGAGCTGAGATGTGGCCCTTCTTCTTCTCCTGTGGCCCCATGTTAATTGTACAAATTTCCATTACTTTATGGCATTTCTTGGTTTATAATTCTAATTTTGTGTCTGCCAGTGGACTACAAACTTCTCAAGGGTAGCGTCAAGGTCTTATTCAGCTTCCTTTGTCCATGCCTGCTGCATACAAAGAAGGTGTTCAATACAAACTCATTGAGTGAACAAATGAATGAACACCTTCATCCATTCTTCAGAGATGTACAAGTTTTCACCTCTCCAGTTATTCTATCTTCTGTAAACTACAACAGATGAGATTGCCTTATTTTCTGAGCTCTATACATACATAGCGATACAATCTTTCTTAGTAGATTCTAAACATCTAAAGAGCAGGGGAAAAGCCTTACAGTCTCTTTGTTTCTATGACTTGCACATAGAAGAGCTCAATCTACATTTACTGATTGATTGTTATTGCTCAATTTACTATTCCTTTTTGATTCAGCAAATCACTGAAAAAAATTAAAAAGGAAAGCCTTCTCAGAAATCAAACAACAAAATCACAAAATGTTCTTTTCTAAAAATAACATATCCCCAGAACACTCAAGGCAAAAGCTGTGTGTTTTCTCCTCTCCCATTAATGAGAGAAAGATACGACTTCCTCAGTTTTCATTTTGTCTGCGTCATGTCTGTGTTGCCTGGAGATTTGTAGCTGTTGTTTCAAAAAAGATCAAATGACAACAGGAGATGGATGGTCTCCTTGATTAAAAAGTGGCACTCAGATACATCAGCTTCCTCAAATTCAAGGAGGAGAGGGTTATTTCACAGCTAGTTCCTACTTCAGAGGCACGAATCCCTGGGAGCAGCTGAGGCTGGTCATTCCCCATCAGATCTGCACACACAGGACTCTTAATGCAATGACATGTAGAATAGAATTACAAGGGTTTAGGATTTGTTATTCACTGACTCAAGATAATCTGCATTCAAATCTCAGCTCTGACAGTTACTAGCTGTGTGATCCTGGGCAAGTTACTTAGCCTCTCTAAAGCTTTGGTTTCATCATTGGGAGAATGGGCAGGGGGTGATAATAGCATATGTAATGGAGCTGCTGATGCAGTTGAATGGGATAACACAAAGCATTTACCACTGCCTGTTTCTTAGTGCTCATTAATGGTAGCCATTATCGTTTCACAGCCACAACTGCATGTGTCATAATAGCTACCAAATGTTGAACATTTACTGTGTGCTGTATATACTATGCTAGTTGTTTTTATATAGATGAATTTACTTATAAATCTCAAAACAGTCTTTAATCAGGTACTATCCTCATTTTATAGTTGGGGAAACTAGATTTCCATGAGGCTAAGTAACTTATCCAATATCATGCACCTGTTACAGTGATCTCTGTGACATGAGTTGCCCTCTTTTCCACAGTCCTGTGTTTCTGTTTTCTGTCTTGAGTGCGCAGGAGGGAGAACCCTGAATCCCATACAACTCCCACAGCTTCTGGAAGGATTTGTGAGATGGGGGTAGGCTGGCCTGTTGGATTCTCTTTAGTACTACTAACTTAGTAGTAATTTGGACTGTAACCCCATGAGTCTCTTACATTGGACTCACATTTGAGTTTCAATGGCCCCTTTAATCACTTTAATTGAATAGTATTGGTCCTTAGATCTTTCCACTCCAAGGGAGGAAAAAAAAAAAAGCAGAAAATCCTTCCCTACTATCACCACCAATCTAGAAGGGAAATGGCCTCAGCTGTCCTCCCCTTATTCCTTCCTCATGGACAACATGCTGCCCATAGGTTTTTAGAGACAAAATTGACACCAAGCAGGAAAGGCCCTTTGGCTTTGTTTTATCCCCCACTGGATTCATAGATAAACCCATAGTGAACCACTAGCTCCCTCATCCCCCAATATATCTAACCTTTCCTTTTTCCTTCCTACTAAATATTCTCATCTACCTGGCACTATAGCTTTTATGTATTTGTCAATCCTTAATCTATCAGAGCATCCTCTTTGGGCAGTAGTTGTGGGAGATAGAAAAAGGCCTTGAGCTCCCTCTAGAGGTTGGTATAATGTGACCAAGACACAGGATCCTTGCCTTGACTTCATTGCTTTTTATGACTTTATTGGTAGGGGCAATGTCGCATTCATCTGTGTATGCCAAGAGCCCTACAAGAATGAATTCAAACCAGTATATTCTCCCCTGGAAAAGTGAACCGGGGCCAAAGTGACAATTTTAATAACTCCCTCCAAGTGAGCAGCAGATACAGAGACAACTGCTCTCTCCAGTGTGTAGGCAGGCCACTTTGGCTTCTGGAGCCTGCTGCATCTCAGCAGAAAACGGGAAAGCAACAGAGGGGCTAGCCATCCAACTCTCAGGTTGTGAGGTCTGAGGCCCTACCTGAGATAGAAACAGAAAGAGAAATGTGCTTCCTCCTGGCACCAAACCAGTGAGAGGCACCCAAGGTGATAGACTGCCTAGTGCCAGGCCCTGGAGGTACACAAAGGCTTCCTGATTCAGACAAATAAAAAGCCAGCCACTGTATGAAGCAGGCTTGTGTCTGGAGAATCACTGGCTACATTTCCTGCTCCTGTGCCCATCCTATGCATTGGAAATATTTGGTACTTGCTAAATACATTTTTTGGAATAATGTTGAATGAGTACACACCTAACAGCTGTCCTATGGCTGTTTCCCCTAACTAGTGTAGAGGGCACTTGTGGGAAGAACTATGTCCACCAAAAGAAATATATTCCATTTATAACTTCCAGTGCCTATGAATGCAATCTCATTTGGAAGTAGGGTCTTTGTAGATGTATTCAAAGTCAAAAAGAAGTCATACTGGATTCAGGTTATCCTTAATCCAGTGACAAGTGTCCTTATAAGAAGAGGAAAATTTAGACACAAACACACAGAGGCACGGGGGGAACACTATGTGATGACAGAGGCAAAGATTGGAGCTATATATCCAAAAGCCAAGGGACACCACAGATTTCTGACAACCATAAGAAGCCAGGAGAGATACATGGAATGATCCTTCCCTGGAGTCTTCTGAGGGAGCCTGGCCCTGCTGACATCTCAACTTCAGGCTTCTGGCCTCTATTACTGTGAAAGAATACATTTCTGTTGTTTTAAGTAATTTAATTTATAGTAATTTGATATGGCAGCCCCCAAAAAACTAATACAGGACCTTACTTTTTTCACAGCACAATGAAATGAAAATTTTAGGGTCCCCACAGGGGGAGTATTACATCTCTTACCCCCTCCAAAAAAACCAAACAATATCGAGTTATTATTTTCACTGCTTCCAGTTCTCTGCCTGAAGATAAGGCATTCCAATCATGCAAACAGTTTGGGGCTTAAAATTCAAGGACATACCATGGAGGGGTTGCTGGTAATGTCAGTTAAAGCTCTGTAGTTCCCACAGGGCTTCTGTTCTAAGCAAAAGGAGAATAGAACAGAAACAGAAATTATGGACACACTTCAATTCCCTCATGTGGGACACTGGGAAGCAGCTTTTCCCTTAATCTCTTTGTAAAAATATATTTTGAGAAAGAAGATGTATTTGCAACAATACAGGGCATTACAGACATTACATGCTCTCTGGCCTAGTTGCAGAAATAGCATATCCTCTGCTTAAGGACAATAAACAATCGTCATGGTGTGTTAATCTCATATGCTTCCCAGGAGAAGGGAAAATCATCACATGGAAGTAACAGAGGGTTTCAACATCCTCCCTCCCCACAAAAAGGAATTGTTCTGAGCACCCTCCCTTCCAAAGACCCCACTTCCCAGGAGAGGAACAGCCCCTTTTTGTCATCAAATCCATGATATCTGGCACAAAGGTGGGCATCTTGGAGATTCTCTGAAAAAATTGGAATGGAAGAGCTGGAGATGGACAGGGTCCTCCAGTTGGAGGGATCTGAAGCCACAAAGGTCTCCTGCTCCATCTTTTTCCTACCAAAATCTGTAAAGACATGAGGAGAATCTTTCATCTGAATTTTCTTTAGAAGTTAACATTAATTCAGGGTTAAATCTTCCATTAAAAACCCATTCATGCAATGACTGGGCTTCAATCAAGCCAGCTACACTGCCTAAGAGGACACATTTAAAAATCCTTTCCATTTAAGTGGGCAAGGCAAGGTGAACATAGCATTGCTCAAACCTACCTAGTTTTAGGATAGTTGCTGC
The DNA here is from genome assembly GCF_048164855.1 of Canis lupus baileyi. Classification (NCBI taxonomy): domain Eukaryota; kingdom Metazoa; phylum Chordata; class Mammalia; order Carnivora; family Canidae; genus Canis; species Canis lupus. The sequence goes on from NC_132839.1 coordinate 67,729,271, forward strand.
TAATCAGCCTGACTCCTTGCAATCTCTTTTGTCAGCATTGACCTTGGATCTCTATTTGCTGACTCTCCTGCTATGTTTTCTTCCCAACAGGGCTCCTGGAAAGCCCCCATTTGGCCCAAGCCCCAAAATTCCCTCTGATCGGCTCTTTTGGAACTCATCCCGCTGAGGCGATGGCTGCCCCTACACATTCTGATTCTAGGAGTTGGAGTCTCTGCTTTGACTGCAGTGAGAAAGAGTCCTGAGAAAGCAGCTCTCCCAGACCTATTGGTTCTCCACAGGCTGCCCTTAGTGGGTTCATCTACCAGCCATGAGAGCAGTGAAGCTCAGCTCACCATTCAGAAATAAGAAATAGTGAAAGGGATTATAAGGGAAAGGAGGAGAATTGAAAGAAAAATTTAGAGAGGGGGACAAACCATGAGAGACTCCTAATTCTGGGAAATGAACAAAGGGTTGCAGAAGGGGAGGTGGGCAGAGGGTTGTGGTAACTGGGTGACAGGCATTAAGGAGGGCATTTGATGGAATGAGCACGGGGTGTTATACTGTATGTTGGCAAATCTAACTTCAATAAAAGCAAAACAAGGGCATCCCAGGTGGCTCAGTGGTTTAGTGCTGCCTTCAGCCCAGGGCCTGATCCTGGAGACCCAGGATCGAGTCCCATGTCAGGCTCCCAGCATGGAGCCTGCTTCTCCCTCTGCCTGTGGTCTCTGCCTCTCTCTCTGTGTGTCTTTCATGAATAAATAAATAAAATCTTTAAAAATAAAACAAAACGAAAAGATCTCTCCTTGCATCATTTAGGTTTTTTAGGCAATATGAGCCTTTAAGAGAATAGAATGGGCCAGATTCCAAATAAATGTTCTATATTATCTTGGCTAAACTTGGTGATGGTTAGACAAAGATGGAATCAGAATGAAAAGAAAAGAGGAAAAATGGTTAGGAATATCAGAACAGCTGGTTTTGCAAATCTGCCTTAGGGAAGATCCAAAAGCTGCATTTCCATCAATTAGGGACAGGGTAGTTCAGATTCTAGTGGGAAGGGGGGCAAGTGGTATCAGGTCCAAATAGCCTGAGGTGCTATCATAGAAATTTAAAGATCTACACACACACATACACACCTTTTCCTAGCCCAAGCAGCAAAGCATTTGGATCTCTAGGGTCTAGAAGATGGGAGTTAACCCAGTGACTTAGAAAGGAGGCCAACCTAAGATTAGCAGTAAGCACCCCACTGGAAGAAATGTAAATGGACCCAGTGAAGAAGATATTTTTTGAGGGTGAGAGGTCATTAGACCTCACCAACAGTGCACCTGTCCTGTTACCATGATGGTAACAGAAGAATCTTGGGTCAGGCCACTCCTGAATCTTAATCAATCTACAAAGTGGCTGTAATGACAGCATCTCTATATACTGCAAGGACACTTGGAAGGATTACATGAGACAATGATTGTTAAGAACCTTTGAAAATTACCAATTCCAAACAAATAGAAGGGTTATAATTTGTTTATGACAAATTCCTCTCACCTGCTAAAGGCACAGAGCTTGCTTGTGGGAGGAAATGTGGTGTTAAAACTTTGAGAGGTGGTGTGGGTTGACAAAGGTGTTTGTAAAGTGAATCACATCACAATTAGGTGACCTTGTTAAGCAACTTCAGGTGAAAGTATATTTGGTAATATTGGGAAGAATTTCCCTTGAATCTTGGAACAGTGCCAAGAAGAGCACAAAGTGAAATCTGAGTCACAGTGGGGTCAAGTGAAGAGCCCTCAGTGGGAAATCAGGAGAACTGGATTCTCATACCAGGTATAGCTATGCATGGGCCTGTGTCATCAACTGCCACTGTGGCTATTTTCTCACTTGTAAAATAAAGGCAACATCTCCTAGTTGTTTCCATATGTAATGGTGTGTATGTGTGTATGTGTGTGTGTACACATGTCATGCTTATGAAAGAAGCATTAACCTAACTAGTGTTAAGCTCTGGATTTTGCTTCTGATTGCCAGGATTGTGTAGGGCGCCCCCTTTTCCCATATGTTGCACCTATATGGACTGTGCAACCTTGGGCAAATGACTAACACTATTGGGGTCTCAGTTTTTTCATTTGTAAAATAAAGATGGTAACTGTGCCTATCTATGGGATTGGGATGAGAATTCAACAAGATACTTCATGTAAATCATTTACTGTAGTGAGTTTTTAAAAGGGCTAATATGTTATCCCAGCAATGGATAATAGACTATTACTATCATCCTCACTGTTAGTTCTCTCACAGCCCTACACAGCCCCAAACTGCAGTTGTATATTTACCTGTAGTATCCTCCCACTGAACAGAGAGGCCCACTGAAGGCAAGGATGGGGCCTGTCTCATCATCACTCTACCACCAACCTTTTCCTGAGTACTTTGACTTTCAACAGGTGCTTGGGATGTGTCCTGTCGAATGAAGGGTTCGAAGCAGTGGTTCTCAGCCCTGCCTGCCACTGACATCACCCTGAGAGCTTTAAAAATCTTGAAGTCCAGGGCAGCCTGGGTGGCTCAGTGGTTTAAGCGCTGCCTTTGGCCCAGGGTGTGATCCTGGAGTCCCAGGATTGAGTCCCATGTCAGACTCCCTGCATGGAGCCTGCTTCTCCCTCTGCCTGTGTCTCTGCCTCTCTCTCTCTCTCTCTCTCTCTCTCTCTCAGTGTGTCTATCACGAATAAATAAATAAAATTTAAAAAGAAAAAACCTTGAAGTCCAGCCCCATCTCCTGAAATTCTGAGTGAATTCATCAAAACTGAGGCCTTGGCATGAATAGTTTTTCAAATGTCCCCTGGGGGCTCCAGGAGGCAGCAGGAGTTGAGAACTACTTCAGAGTCTCAAAGATCAGCCAGCTCAGGCTGGCTCTGAGGCCCGCCCTCCAGCTACCTGCTTCCAACACGGTTTGGAAGGTCCGGGATCCCCTAGGGACACAACTTTCTGGGATTAGAAGCATCTTGTCCTGACTGCTAAGCAGTGTCTCCCCACTACACAGCCCTGCTGGCCTCACCGGCTCCCCATGGAACACAACGCAACCCTCGTCCTGAAACATGGCCCAAGACAAACTGCAACTGCTTTTCTTTTATAGCCAAATTCAGGCACTCTCAGCTCTCAGTGAAAATCATTTGCAGGCCTTGTGGGATAGAGGAGAGAAAATAACGTCTAAAATATATAAATAATTCAAGGCTGAGTTTATTCATGATGCCGTGTTTTCTCCAAGCAGTGGTTTGTATAATCTTTCTTACACTGCCAGTTGGGCTGCCTCCATAGCATTTATTACTGCAGACAACCCGTTAGAAGCTGTTTTGATTTATGCATCTACATTGTATTATGGAGGTAAGTTTATAGCACACTGCGGTTTCTGCTGCTGACATCGTAGGAAGGGGGGGATAAAACCAAAATGACTGGAGGAAAGAATAGGGCATAGTCATTCCACCAGTCTAAGGAGGGCAAGAGAAATGGGCCTATGTACTTTTATGAGATATTTAATTAGTTATCTGGTACACACACTCACACATACCCACGTAAGACCAAAAAAAGTGTTAATCAAACATCTTCTAAGGGACAGTTTATTCTTCTAGGAGATAGTGATACATGGGTGAATAAAGTACATAGAATCCCTGCTCCAATAACATATTGTTGTTCCACCAACATCTTCCTAGGGAAAATGATGCTACCACCATCTCCATCTCCCCAACAGTGCTTAGCACAAGGATAATGCATGGTAGGCATTTCACGTCTATTGACTGAATGAGTGAATCCAAGATGAGGAATAAAATGAAGTTACACTGTCAAGATGCCTTTTTAGCTATCTCTCTTCGTGTCAAGGTTACCTAAGAAAAACCACCCAAAACCTCACTCAATAAGCATTTATTGCTTGGATCTCAAGGATGTTAGACTAGACGGCTCTATTATCTTTGCTTGGCTCACTCACACAGCTCAGACATGGCTGGCTGCCCACTGACCAGGTCAGCCTCTGCTGGAACAATTGGGGTGACTCAGCTGTGCTCCCTGTGTCTCTCCTTCTCCAGTAAACTACACACCATGTCCTCGCAGACAGAAGAACAGAGTGTAGGTAGAAATACACAGGCCAATTGAGGTTTAGGCTTGGAACTAGGAAACCATTACTTCTAATGGATTCTATTGGCTGAAACAGATCACAAGTCCAGCCCAGATTCAAAGCATGAAAGAATACCGTCTTTAGTGGGAGGATTTGGAAAGTCACAGAGCAAAGGACAAAGCTAAAGAGGTGACAAACTGAAGCCACCATTGCAATCTGCCACAGATACCCAGCAAATCAGCAAAGAGCTGTGACTGGAACAAAACTCCTAAGTGGAGTCTACTGTCCTTTCAAGTAGCACCCAAGTACATTCTCACCCAGACTCTGAACAAGGCTCCCTGGTGAGTTTAGGGAGAAAGTATGTGTGTGTTTGAAAATAGTGCAGTGTGCCCTGAGTATCCTCCCACCTATGTCCCTGCTCTCTTCACCTGGGCCCCACCTAGGGTTATCTCCTGCCTCTGATCCCTTGCCCTTGCTCCTACTACTTCTTCCTGCACCTTTCTTTCTTTCTTTCTTTTTTTTTTAAATACTTCTTTTTTAAAAATTTTTTTTTAATTTATTTATGATAGTCACAGAGAGAGAGAGGCAGAGACATAGGCAGAGGGAGAAGCAGGCTCCATGCACCGAGAGCCCGATGTGGGATTCGATCCCGGGTCTCCAGGATTGCGCCCTGGGCCAAAAGGAGGCGCCAAACTGCTGCGCCACCCAGGGATCCCTTCCTGCACCTTTCTTAATACACCACTATAATAGAGAGGATGTGTTTATAGTAAAACAATGAGACAGAATTTTATTTAATTTTTTATTATTTTTTAAAGACCATTCATTCATTCATTCATTCATTCATGAGAGACACAGAAAGACAGGCAGAGACACAGGGAGAAGGAGAAGCAGGTTCCATGCAGGGAGCCGGACATGGGACTCGATCCTGGGTCTCCAGGATTAGACCCTGGGCCAAAGGCGGCAGTAAACTGCTGGGCTACCGGCGCTGCCCAGAGACAGAATTTTAGCTGCAATATACTGAGGGATTACCACATCCCAGGCCCAGTGGCTAAAGGACTTTGCACATGTTACCTCACTGAATCCTTATACCTACCCTATGAGTGAGTGAAAATTATCTCTTATTTTACCTCTGGGGGCTGAAAAATAAATACCAGAGGAGATAAAGTCACTTATCCAAGGTTTTAGAACTAGTAATTAATCAAGTCAGGTTTCAAATCTAGTTTGTCTCCATCAGAGCCCATGTTTCTAACCACTATACCATATCGGCCATCCTTGAACGCATTCGGTCTCCTTCACTAAACCATGACACCAATCTTGGTAAGGAATTTCCATTTTCTTAAAGCAAAAGACCATGATCTTCTGCCCTGCCCCTTCTTATCAGCTATTGCAAAGAAGAATTCAAGTTCACACAACAATATCATGGATTATTTTCCACTGGGAACAAGGATTGGGGGCAGATTGCGAAACTTCCTGTCTTATATGATTTCTACCGGCTCCCACAAGAATATTCCAGGCTTTGTTAGTCAGAGTGACTGCAAATGAGGCCATAGATTCAGTTTCTCCTTAGGCCACTTGGAGTCAATGTAATGCCTGCTGTAATTTGCTTGCCCACACAAGCACCAATAATTCTTTGTGTAATTTCCTATTGTTGGTTGGGAAGGATGCTGATTCTGAACCAGAGAGAAAGTCTGAGAATCTCATGTACGTTATTGCAAAAGTTTGATCCCAACAAGAGTGCCTTGATATGGACAGTGGAAGAGTGTGACCAGAGGAACATGTGGCAGCTTATTCCAAAGTTGAGCTGGGAAAGGAGACTGACTTTCCCATAAGTGGACTGTCTATCCAGTCCTCACCTCTGCAAGCTGAATTTAGCCTTCCCATTAACCTCTATTTAACATTGACACCCAAAGAGCAACAGACAAATGGAAACCTACCACCTGACCCATAGGTTTCCAGGCTCATGAAAGTTCCAATGCAGAACCCTGGGGAAAGCTGGATTCTAAACCACCATGGCTTAGATTTAAAGCCCTGAGAAGAACATGCTCAGAGATGCTGGAGAAAAAATACGTTACATATATATCCATAATACTTTTGGTGCAATTAATCAGCCAACTATATAGGTAAAAATAACAGGCCTGTTTCATTCCATTGGTCAAGGGGAGTTTGCTGGGCACCAACCTTCAATGGGAAAGGAGTATACAATCCTCAATAGTGAAGTTTACCACATTAGAGAAAAAGGTGGAAGAGTAGAAGAGAGCCTTCTATGCCCAAACAAGGAAGAGTGGAAATCAGAACCCTGTCTTTAAGGCACAGTGACCCCATCCACTAGTAAACATATCCCAGGGAGTGGTAAGCTGGGATCAATCACACTGGCCATTCCTCTCCCCTTGGAGCAGAGTGAATGAAGGATTGGAGACAGGGCCATAGTCTACCTCCTTAACATTCCTGACATGAGAAAAATGGACAGAAATCACCTCACTTTTGAAAGGATGTTTTGATATTAATAAATGGACATCAGTATGTCTACTCTTACAAAAGCCCATGGGGGGTGGCTAATTTTGAAGACAAGTCAAAAAACCAGCTGAGAGTGCAAGAACATGGATAGAGAGAAACTAAAAGGATTTAGAGGCAGTCTGTTCAATGCAGCCTTTGCTCCTGGGAAGCAGACCCGTCCCTTATGCACAGCTGTGATGTGTGGGACAGAGTTGGGTTCATGAGAGAATGCAGAGGCATCATCAGAGAAGCAGATGCTAAATTGTTCTTAGAATGAAGCAGGGGCTGAGGTGTGAGCCAAATGGGAAGCAGGGAACCAGAAAAAGGAGGGAGGAGACCACCAAAGAGGACAAAAGGGAGGTGGCAGGAACCCACTCTGGACATGGCCGTCTTCCCTTGCAGGTGGACTGCTACCTCCCCCAGAGGGCTCAGGCTAGAGTGGGATGGATGCTGTCCAAGGGAGGCTTAATGACCTCTTCATGTTGGTTTCTTTGTTCTATAAAGGCATGTACAACTGCATTAGTATGCTCAGCAAAGGGCCTCCTTTTGTTGTGGCAGGTGCTGTAGGAATTCAGAACAGCTGATGTTTCATAAAATCATGAGCCTGCAGAGAGCCCTGGGAGGTCAGAAAGCCCAGGCCCCTGCCCCTCACATCTGGTCCCTCTGTTGAATGGTGCTGCAGCTCAGAAATATTTTTAAAATCATGTTTATTGTACTTCATCTTCTTTCAAAAGTGATACATTTTCATTAGAAAAACGTGCAGCATGCAGTAAAGCAGAGAAGAAAACAAAAATAATTTCTAATCTTACCACCACCGAATGAGAGCCACTGTCAAATCTCAGTGGGGAACCAATCGTTCTCTCTCAATCTCTTACCTGCGGGATACAGGTATGCGTATGTGTCTGTATGTGTCTGTGTGTATTGTAAATGTACAAAAAGAAAGTGGGACTTTTCCTACTACTACAGAATTATCAGATAAAGATGTGAACAAAGAGGCATTAAGTGCCACACATTTTAAATAGAGTCAAATGCCTCTCACAAGCCTTGTCAAAAAGTGACCAAACTCACATGGTTACCTTCAACTATCACCCTGCATCACACCATCACCTGCCTTCCCATCTATGAAAGAAGACCAAGGAGAAGAGAAAGAGGCACTCTATGACTATTGAGTGGCAATGCTATAGCATATCAAGATCCCAGCAAAAATTCTATGACATATGGAAGAGGAGAAGCTTTCCAAGAAGATAAGTTTTAAATATATGGAACACTGGCAAGAAGAGAATACTGACACTGCATCCTCCAGTTGGCCACCTGAGTAAACAGCAGTCTTTTTACTGTTGATTTGCTTGGTTCCTGCTTAAGTATGAAAATAGAGCATTTAGAGAGAGAGAGAGAGAGAAAGAGAGAGAAAGTGGAGCTGGGGGTACATCCACAAAGCAGCCTGTTCCTTCAGCTGTCCTTGCAAAGATGCACCAACTTTCAGGAGGTTAGGTGGACACTGTAGAAGATAATTTTGACCCATCTTTCTGGCAATCCCATTAAAGACTGGGTTGTGCAGGAAGAGGAGCTAAAACTCAGGAGGCTGTGGATGAACTCCTAAGGGAGCATCTGAGGGAGAGTCAGAAATTGTCAGCTGGAGTTCCATCTCTGTAGTTGAAAGGCCCCTGAAGAGGAACCCGAGAAAACTGACAATGTGCCCACCAGGAGGGACCCACAGAGAGGGGAATCCACCATGGAGAGGGCCCTGAGGGCCTATCAGTGTGGACCAAAGAAACTATGACTGCCATCAGAGAACCTCAGCAGCAGCCAGCTCAATAAGCAGCGCAGTCCTTGCTCTCTTTGTCTCTCCCGCCAAACACACGAGAGGAGCTGTTGCCTCCAAGGGGGGGGTGAAAAGACTGCCTCCAGAGAAGGGAAGGAAGAGGAAGAGTAAAGAGCCAGCTGGGTCCCTCCTCCTCACGTGTCCTAGGTCTCAAGCCCTGATAGCATTGGAAGGATGAGAAAAGATGAGATTGGTCATTTATGCTGGAAAGATTTATTATAACCAAAGGGAATAGGAAATTATGGAATCTGCTACCTGTTAGGTAAGAGATTTAACACCACATCATTGGGAACAGAGCCTAGGGTCACAGTAACTGGGCGAAAATCCCTTGATGTTTGTAACCCAGCATGTTAACATGTTTCTATAAACTTAAAACACACTCGCACACATATGCAATGCATACACAATACACACATGCATATACACACATGTGTATATACATATACACACATATACATGCACACACATACACACATGTATTGATACACATGCATATATACACAGTTACATATATATGCACGCATATACATGCATACACAATACACATACACACATGCATATACACATAATACACACGTGCACTCATGTGCACATATATACACATATGTGTACATGTATGTATACATACACACATCAAAATACACATTTTTTTTAATCTGGACAAAATAAAACACAGCCAAAGGCGACTTTATTTTTTCACATCCCTGCCTTTTCTCCCTGATTCTGTGACCCTTCCTTCTCAGCACCTGCATGAAATCTCAAGCGGCTTCCAACATTTCTCTATTTACTGTCACATAGAACCAAGACCCCTCACCCAATCTTGCATCCTATTTAAAGTCCCTCTCCTCCCTGCAGCTCACACTTGCCTCAAGTGGGGGAACCTGGGGGAGGAAGCATATGGTGGTGTCAAGGTCAGCTTCCATACATTGTGGAATCACTATGTTGTACTCCTGAAGGGAACATAACATTGTGTCCCAACTATACTCAAATTAAAAAAAATAAAAATAAAAAATCCGGTTAGTGTAACACCCAACATTTGTGAAGTTGTAAAGAAAGTAATATAATCTACTTACTGCTAGTGGCTATAAGCATACTCTTTTATGATGACCAAATAACGAAATGTATGAACAGTCAAAAAATAAAATATTTAAAAGAAAATAAAGAGATTAGAGGGTGTGGTGGCTTTGTTATGAGGGAAGTTAATTCCCAGGATTCCATATCTGTGAGGTTGCAGGGAGGGGACAATATAAGAGAAGTGTGCATGAAATGTAAAAAGGCTTAGTGGAGCAGTGGCCATTTTTTACATCTTAAAGTTTGGTCCCTAGACCAAACCAGGGACCACACCAGGGACCACACCAGGGACCATGACAGCTTGTACACGTGGTCACTGATGCTCCAGCTCCCCTTGTTGGTGTGGAGCAGAGCCAGGGCCTGCAGCACCTCTAGCTCCCACTAGATTGCTTCTTTCAGCTTCTCCAAGTCCCAAGTCAGGAGCATGCACAGCTCCATGGCAAAGGGCACTAGCTGCTCCTGCATGACACCAGGTCATCAAAGTGGGAGGGCATGAGAGACACACAGCAGTTTCAGTTTATTCTTGTGGGATCCAGTGCATCACCTGTTCCAGTTTTTTCCTTGTTCTCCTCCACTTCGTGTCCATTTAATTTTTTTTATTTTTTTTATTGGAGTTCAATTTGCCAACATATCGCATAATACCCAGTGCTCATCACGTCAAGTGCCCCCCACAGTGCCCATTTCTTATCCCAACTGCTAGCCAAGCAAACCTATAGTGACTTCAAGCCCAGCACCAGAGGCAGAGTGCCAGACTTTTATGACTTCTATGTCAACTCCCGCAATGGAAGAAAGTCTAACCCCTTATTTTCTATCACCTATAGTGGTTCTGCTTCTCTGATTAAACTCTGAGAAAAAAAGAACCAATTCCTAGCACCTTGATGCCCTCACTGGCTGGTCATGCATTACTGTCCTGCAGTGCATGGCTTCCTTTCTACCTACACTTAATCCCTTTTTGGTCACCTCATATGTCCATGCAGTCCTCTTCCCTGATACCTCTTTCAAGGAAGTCCACATCTACCACCCCTTCCATGGAGTCAATTTCTGGCCCACAAGGAACATACATAAAATGTAGACCTACAGACTCCAGAACTGCAGTCTCTTTTCACTAGAGCCCTCTATAAATAGTTTGAAGCATGGATCAGATACTAGTCCTTAGGTTCCCCAAATACCAAGGGAAGCATATCAAGTTCTCCAGTTGATTTTCTCCATCAAATTGCTTTTTGTTAGGCAATACAATCTCCCTAAGAGGTAGGATATATTTCTCCATTTCCACTGGCTTGGAGCTTAGCCAAATGACTGGTTTTGTCCAATTATGAGAAAAAGTAATACTGTGTTAATTTTGAATCAAGGTATAAAAAGGCATTTTTCAACTAATTCTTATACTTCTGCCACCACTATTAAAACTTGTCTTGGGCAACTTGCTGGTTCGAGAATAAAAACTTGAATCCACCTATAGCTAAAAATAAACCTAATTAAACCATAGTCTGAAGTAGAGCTTCCCAGAAGAGTCCAGCTTAGATCATCCAAATTGTAGTCAATCTGCAAATCCATGAACATAAACATTTATTGTTATAACCTAATGAGATTATGAGGGGGCTTTTTTGTTGAGTTATGCGGCATTATATTATTATGGCAGTAGTTGACTGGTACATTTGGCTTATAGTGAAAAGGAAGTATATGCCTTCGGTAATTCTCTCCAAACACTTTCCCATATATCCAGACTCCTAATAATTCTTTTTTTTATTTGAATTCAATTAGCCAACAAATAGAACACCATTAGTTTCAGATAATTTATCAGTTAATAATTTATCGGTTTTGCATAACACCCAGTGTGAATTACATCTCATGCCTTCCTTAATGCTCTCACCCAATTACCCCATCCCCTCACCTCCCCTCCAGCAACGCTATTTCTTTCCCATTGTTAAGAGTCTCTCATGGTTTGTCTCTCCCTCTGAGGACTTCCCATTCAGCTTTCCCTCCCTTACTGTATGAGCCTCCGCACTGTTTCTTACATTCCAATATATATGAAACCATATAATAATTTTCTTTCTCTGATTGATTTATTTCCTTCGGCATGATACCCTCCAGTTTTATCCACATCAATGTAAATGGTAGGTATTCATCCTTTCTGATGGCTGAGTAATATTCTATTCTCTCTCTCTATATATATAGAATATATATATTCTTCTTTATCCATTCATGTGTTGATGGACATCTCAGCTCTTTTCACAGTTTGGACATTGCTGCTATGAATATTGGGGTGCGGGTGCCCCTTTGGATCACTACATTTGTATCTTTGGGTCAAATAACTAACAGTGTTATTGCTAGATCATAGGGTAGCTCTATTTTTAACTTCTTGAGGAATCTCCATACTGTTTTCCATAGTGGCTGTACCAGCTTGCATTCCATTCTACAGTGTAAGAAGGCTCCCCTTTCTCCACATCTTCACCAACATTTGTTGTTTCTTGTCTTGTTAATTCTAGCCATTCTGTTGGGTGTAAGGTGGTATCTCATTGTGGCTTTGATTTATATTTCCCTGATGCCAAGTGATGTGGAGCATTTTTCACGTCTGTTAGCCATTTGTATGTCTTTGGAGAGATGTCTGCTCATGTCTTCTGCCCATTTCTTGACTGTATTATTTGTTGTTTGGGTGTTGAGTTTGATAAGTTCTTTATAGATCTTGGATACTAGCCCTTTATGTGATATGTCATTTGCAAATATCTTCTCTCATTTTGTAGGTTGCCTCTTAGTTTTTTTGACTGTTTCCTTTGCTGTGCAGAAGCTTTTGATCTTGATGAAGTACCAATAGTTCATTTTTGCTTTTGTTTCCCCTGCCTTTGGAGACATGTCTGGCAAGAAGTTGCTGCGGCCGAGGTCGAAGAGGTTGCTGCCCATGTTCTCCTCTAGGATTTTGATGGATTCCTCTCTCACATTTAAATCTTTCATCCATTTTGAGTTTATCTTTCTGTACAATGTAAGAAAATGGTCATTTCATTCTTCTACATGTGGCTGTCCAATTTTCCCAGCACTGTTTATTGAAAAGACTGTCTTGGGCAGCCCAGGTGGCTCAGCGGTTTAGCTCCTGCCTTCAGCCCAGAGTGTGATCCTAGAGACCAGGGATTGAGTCCCATGTCAGACTCCCTGCATGGAGCCTGCTTCTCCCTCTGCCTGTGTCTCTGCCTCTCTCTCTCTCTCTCTCTCTTTCTCTCTCTCTCTCTCTCAAATAAATAAATAAAATCTTTAAATCTAAAAAAAAATACTGCATTTTTTCCCATTGGATATTCTTTCCTGCTTTGTCAAAGATTAGTTGACTATAGACTTGAGGGTCCATTTCTGGGTTCTCAATTCTGTTCCATTGATCTATGTGTCTGTCAAACTCTCACTATTCGCAGATGACATGAAACTTTATATGGGAAAACCAAAACACCACCCCAAAATTGCTAGAACTCATACAGCAATTCAGCAACATGGCAGGATATGAAATCAATGCACAGAAATCAGTTGCATTTCTATATACTAACTATGGGTCAGGAGAAAGAGAAATTAAGGAATCAATCCCATTTACAATTGCACCAAAAACCATAAGATACCTTAGAATAAACCTAACCAAAGAGGTAAAGGATCTGTACTCTAAAAACTACAGGATACTTATGAGAGAAATTGAGGAAGACAAAAAGAAATGAACATTCCATGCTCATGGATTGAAAGAATAAATATTGTTGAAATGTCTATGTTACCCAGAGCAATCTACACTTTCAATTCAATCCCTATCAAAATATGTATACAATGGAATATTATTCAGCCATTAGAAACGACAAATACCCACCATTTGCTTCAACGTGGATGGAACTAGAGGGTATTATGCTGAGTGAAATAAGTCAATCAGAGAAGAACAAACATTATATGGTCTCATTCATTTGGGGAATATAAAAAATAGTGAAAGGGAATAAAGGGAAAAGGAGGAAAAATGAGTGGGAAATATCAGAAAGGGAGACAGAACATGAGAGACTCCTAACTCTGGGAAACGAACAAGGGGTGGTAGAAAGGGAGGTGGGCAGGGGGTGGGGGTGACTGGGTGATGGGCACTGAGGGGGGCACTTGGTGGGATGAGCACTGGGTGTTATGTTATATGTTGGCAAATTGAACTCCAATAAAAAATAAATTTAAAAAAGAAAACAAAATACCATCGACATGAGGCATGGTAGATGATGTGCAAGTGCCTCTTCCCACCTGCATCTGTGCACTTCACTCCTTCACTCTGAAGGTTCTTGCAAAGAATGAAGCCTCAATGCTACCTGATGAGGCCCCCAGTCTACCAAGGATTGAGGTAGTATCACATCCTTCATTGTGGCTAAAGTTATCTGGGTGCATTTAAATACCTGATGAATAAGAAATAAGTTAAAAGTTATATTAAATTCAACTGAAATAAAACATATTGAATTGAATTAATGAACCACAGAGAAACAAACAAACAAACAAAAAGACTCCATGCTGTTTCCAGCATGAAGGCTCCCCCAAATCAAATGTGGCAGAAAATATTTTTAAATGATATTTTAAATATTTTCAATAAAGGCAGTAAAAAAAAAATTGTCCAACTGTTTAGAGATTTCTCTTCCAAGGTTTTAGAGATTTTTACTCCTGAGCCAGGCTTTTAGATTAAAAAAAAGAAGAAGAAGAAGAAGAACACAAGTTACATGACAAATGTTTTATTTTGCTAAACAATATAATAAATTTAGATCTCTAAAGGACATTATAAAGCTTTAATATTTCCATTTTCACAAAAGGTTCATTCCCCTTCTCATTCTAACATTATCATCAAAGAAATATACTTGCCTTAAAATTTTCTCAAAATGCCCTATCTCCTATCTTTGTCCTTGATTTTCTCCAAACCAACATGGTTATTCAGGTTCAGTAGTGTTACATAAAAATGCATGGCTATTTACTCATATGCAGAATTTAAGTACCAAAACAACTGAACAAAGAAAAAAGAGACAAAATGAAAACACTCTTAAATACAGAGAACAAATTGGTGGTTGCCAAAGGGGAGGTGGAGGGTGGGGAAATAGATAAAAAGGATAAGACTAAAATTATCCTGATGAGCACTAAGAAATGTATAAAATTGTTGAATCATATCGAACAGCTAAAACTAATACAGCATATCTGTTAGTTACACACCCAGTTAAAAAAAAAATAAAGAAAGAAAAGAAAACGCATGGCTAGTCTCAAAGCATTTTTTTAAGCATACATATAGTTGACCATAAAGCATCCCAGAACCCTCTGGAGTGGTGTTAATAAGCATAGTGCAAATAGAATTGATGGTCTTAAATGTCTGCCTTCCTACACTGATGTTTAGGAATGATGATAGGGAAGCACAAAGCTTCCTTCAATAGCTACTACACAATTCTGATCAATATTATTAATAAAAGCTATCAATGATTGATCAATTAGGCAAGCCAAACATGGTTCTATCATTTAACCCTTATGACCAAAAGCACTCTATGAGAGATACTCTTAATATCTGCACTTACAGATGAAGAGACAGGATCAAGGGGGTTTAGTGACTTAACCTAAGAGAAAATCTAGATGGTAAGTGATGGAACCTATTCTTTCCCTAATCCCAAGACACCAACTCTTAACTAAATTGTATGTCTCAAACTCCATCTCACTATCAGAAAGAATAAAAACAGCAGTAGCTACTACTATTCACTAAGTTTTACTGATTATGCCCTAACTTGTTTGGTGTTGATACATGTGTGCAATGCGAATTTATTCCACATTAGTGTACAAAATATGTCACATAGTTTTATTTGTCTAAATCAAGTTCACTTTACCTGTGAGCTCCTAATGGACAGATTGGCAGAAAGCTCAACAGCAACCATTACAGGGGGAACCTTCCTCTTCTCTAGTGTTGTACATATGCTCCATCCTCCTTCCTGGTCTAGAACATTTGGGGATGGACCTTCTAATCCTCACTCTGTCTACATGATCCCTAAAGTATGCTGCCCAGTACCTAGCCTCCTTAGGTTTGTAACTGACCACACTTCATCCAGGATAAATACATCAAACAGTGCCCAAGCCTCTGCCATTTCCAGAAGCCCCAAATTCCTTTTCTTTGCCAACTCATAGAAATAACCCATGCCAGGTATAAGCTAGTGTTTGAGAATCATTCTTCCAGCGTTGATGCTTAAGAACTAATATCCTCCACTCTGAGAACCTCAAAGAGCTGTTTCAAGAGATTGGACATATGAGGGTGATCTTTAATCAACCATTAATAGAGAGAGGAAAAAGAAATGTGTTGAGCAGTTACACTGTGCCAGACAATTTGCCATATAATATTCCATTTCCCCTACAAAACTGCAAGGCAAAAAAATATTATAACTGTTTTTTAAGATGAATAAACAAAAGATCAAGGATGTTTTTGTAAAGTCTTGAAATCAGGGGATCCTCAGTGGCTCAGTCAGTTAAGCATCTGCCTTCAGCTCAGGTCATGATCTCAGGGTGCTGGGATCAAGCCCCATGTTGGGGTCCCTGCTCAGAGGGGAGTCTGCTTCTCCCTCTCTGTCTCCTGCCCAACCCCGCCACCTGCTTATATGTGTTCTTTCTCTCTCTCTGTCTCTCTCTGTCTCTCTGTCTGTCTCTCTCTCTCTCTTTGTCTTAAATAAATAAATATAATATTTTTTTTAAAAGTCTCCAGATCATACAGCTATTTTATCCTCCAGAGATGACCTGGTAAAAACTTGTAGCTAATCTGAATAATAATTACCATTTCTTAAGTTTTCACTCTACCTACACATTGCATAGGCACTTTACATTCATTAGTGCCCACAACAACTCTAAAACATTTCATCATATCTGCCTGAGAAATGAGAAACACAGGAGCTCAGAGAAGCCAAGTCCTTTGCCCAAGGTCACACACCTGGGGAAGGATGGAGCCTGCATGTGGAGCTGCCATATTAAACCCAAAGTCTGACTCTCAACCTGTGCATAGCACAGCTCTCCTCCAGTTATTAAAATGGAGTTGCAGCCCCAATGGGACTGGAAACTGTGGGAGGCATGAGTGGATGAAGGAGGCATGGACAGGAGAGCAAAGAACACGGATTAGTAGTCCTGCTGTTCCTCTGCCTTACTGCTGAGTATTTTGCAGGATAGAATCACAGAACAAAAGGGCAGAGGTCTTGCTTACTTTGTTTTACAAACCATACACTGCAGAATGAGAATAATTATTAGTCATCTGTGAGGCTTGTGATGCTAGTGGCTTAGTCATTCAAGAAGTATTACAGATCACGCATCTGTAAGCCTCTAGGTAGATCCTCAAGTCACCTACAGAATCCTTAAACAGGCACCAACTTCTCAGACTCCTTGGGGCAGGGGGAAGCACAGACACACTGCAGGAGCTATGCAGTCTTCCTCTTAATAGATGGAAATCTTTTGGTCAATAGCTTTGTGAGAAGTTCAGCAGAATGCACAGGAGTCCCTCACCTGCTTCCAACCAATTTCCTTTTCAGCAAGACAAGATACTCCAAGCAGTTTTATGTCTCCCTATGGGCACTGGAGTTTCCATCTCAATTATGTTTGCTTGGCATTTATGAGAGATGCTGTATGTGTGAAAGAGGTAGGAGAGGAAAAAACAACAGGCGTATAAATGGGTAAAAGAACCCCAAAAAAGCACTGAGGTTGGCTTCATGATGGAAGAGCTGAAAAGTACATGTGACCTTTACCCTGGTTGCAACACCCCAGGAAATTCATACTATGGAAATCATTTAAACTGTCAGAAAATCTTTAAGCACAAAGATACTCATCAAAATGTTACTTATCAACAGCAAAAGCATAAAACACCTGCATACCCAGCCCTAAGGCTTTGTTTGTGAACAGTGTGCTGTATCCAAATAGTGGGTTATCATCATTAAAATGTTTGTTTTTAAAAGTCTTATAACATGTAGAAAGTTATCTCTTCTATGTGGAAAACAGTACTGAATTTGATGTACAGTATAATAATAATCATATAAACCAGCAAGCCAGTTTTTTGAAGAGAAGAGGAAAAAAAACCCTGAAAGCAAACAGGCCCAACTGTGCACAGTGTTTGCCTTGGGAACTGACTCAAAGGTCAATTGTTTTTCTTTCTATTTTTCAGCATTTTCCAAATGTTTATAATGAGCATGCATCACTCTTATAATGGAGAAAAGCAGTAAAAATCGCTGATGAATTATTTGATTGATTATCCTTAACAACTCAGTTCTGCCTATAATTAATCCATATTATGGTTGTTGACAGCAATAATCCAAGTGTTTAAAAGGGAGCCCTTTTTTAGCTTGGCATTCCAAGCCTTGCTTCTTATCAAGCCCACTTTCCAGTCTGAAGTTCTTTCTTGTTACGGCCTCCAAGTAAATGTTAAACAAATCTTTGCAGAACCCACCCTGGTCTGGCTGCCTCCTTTCTTTTGTCTTACCAATTCCTCTTCCCAATGTACCCTTACTCCTTCACACCATCCCTCCATGACAGCCGATATCAAAAGGCTCAGCCCAAACACCTCATACCTTCTGGAGTGATCTTAGGCTCTGGGGCAAATTATTTCACTTCTCAGAGTTTCGATTTCTGCATTTGTATAAAATGAAAATAACTTCTACCTTGATTTTGGTCAATATTACATAAATGTATCTATAGCAAGTGTCTAGCACATAGTAGGCACACAAAATGTATTTAAATGGTAGATATTATTTATGGGGCATTTTTCCCTCTGAATTCTATCCCCAACCTGTAGCTGGCTCAGTGCTGGGCACATAGAAATCACTTGATGCATGTTCATTGGATTGAAAGATACCACCGGTGATGAAGAAGGCCCTAGTAGATAAGGACATGTGGCTGTATGATTTTGGATACTTTAACTTCATAAGGAGGCACAAATTAAAAAGCTAGTCCAAAACAGAACATTCTTCCTACATAGAGGATGAGTTTTATCAACTTTGATCAGAAAGAGGCTTTGGAAAATTGCCTGCAGGCATCACTGGAAAATCTCACTCCCAAAGCAAAGAACATCAGAAAATAAGATGGAAAATTTCCTACTTTTCCTCCCCACCCCCACAGCAGGCCCCTATCTTTAAAGGAGGATTTGGTTGTTTTTAAATGAGCTTTTGCATTTTTTTCAAAAATCAGCTAGATACCAATGCATCCCCACAGCTGAATAAGCACAATTAAGATGAAAGATGTATCCTGGGGACAGCATAAACTGTGATCCAGCCACCCCTCGGGCTTGTGTAACTTCTCCTGTTTGATGAGAACAGAAGACGAGTGGAGTGTCTGTATCCTATGTCATGCAGGGTTAGCAGCCTCAAAGTTCATTTTGAAAGGAGAATTTCAATGCCTAGGGACTGAATTTCATCTGGGTCTTGTCTACTCAGAAAATCCATGGCTATAATGGTGGTGAAGCTCCTTCAGCTCAGCCCTTATAGAGAAACTAGCCTGATCCATAGGCAAGCAAATAATCTTCTTCTTCAATCTGCAAAAGCTTGGAGCAGCTCTTTAGCAAAAGAAATAAAAACAAAATATTGTACAAGCTATACTGTCTTGTTGGTAGATGATTCTAAGGGAGGGGTGCTTCAGAGGATGGTGAGTTGAGGAGAAACCCAGAAGTTTCAGCATAACATTTTAAAACACCTTTTGGTTCAGTGAAAAGCAGTGTGCTTGAGCAATTTTCTTCCAAATCCATTAAATTATTCATTCATTCAATACTCAACAACAAACTACTTTCCATTTGCTGTTTCATTTATTCATTAAATAAACATTTACTGAGCAAGGAATGGATACCATGTACTGTCCCGTGTGTTATGAGGAATATAAATAGTAAATGCTGACATTTGTTGAGTGATTACAATATGCCAGCAATGGGCTACAATCACACAGCTGGTTAGTAGTAGATCTAGTTTGTATCTATCCAGAAGCCAGACCTGGAAGCCATATATTTGGCTTCATGCTCTATTGCCTCTCAAAGATGTTAGCTATCCAGATGTTGAGATGCAAATCCTATCATCAAGGAGCTTAGATTTTAGGAGAACTGAGACATGTGTGCTAAGAGAAGTTCAGGAAAAAGTGTCAAGGACATTTGGAGAAATAAACGAATTCTTCTTTGCTAGACAAAGAGAGATGACTCCTCAAAAGTGGTGGCACTCTTGATGGACAAGTAAGATTTGAACAAGCACCACTGGGCAGAAATGGTATTCTACTTTTTTTGTATATTTTTTATTGGAGTTCGATTTGCCAACATATAGTATAACACCCAGTGCTCATCCTGTCAAGTGCCTGCCTCAGTGCCCATCACCCAGTCACCCCAACCCCCCCACCACCTCCCCTTCCACTACCACTTGTTCATTTCCCAGAGTTAGGAGTCTCTCATGTGCTGTCACCCTCTCTGATTTTTCCCACTCATTTTCTCTCCTTTCCCCTATAATCCCTTTCCCTGTTCTTTATATTGTCACATGAGTGAAACCATATAATGTTTGTCCTTAATTACCCTCCAGTTCCATCCACATTGAAGCAAATGGTAGGTATTCGTCATCTCTAATGGCTGAGTAATATTCCATTGTATACATAGACCATATCTTCTTTATCCATTCATCTTTCCATAGACACTGAGGCTTCTTCCACAGTTTGGCTATTGTGGACATTGCTGCTATAAACATCGGGGTGCAGGTGTCTCAGTTTTTCACTGTATCTGTATCTTTGGGGTAAATCCTCAGTAGTGTAATTGCTGGGTCATAGGATAGTTCTATTTTTAACTCTTTGAGGAACCTCCACACAGTTTTCCAGACTCATGGACTGGAAGAATTAATATTTTGAAAATGTCAATGCTGCCCAGGGCGATTTACACTTTCAATGCAATCCTTATCAAAATACCATGGACTTTCTTCAAAGAGTGGGAACAAATCATCTTAAGATGTATGTGGAATCAGAAAAGACCCCAAATAGCCAGGAGAATATTGAAAAAGAAAACCAGAGCAGGGGCATCACAATGCCAGATTTCAGGTTGTACTACAAAGCTGTGGTCATCAAGACAGTGTGGTACTGGCACAAAAACAGACACATAGATCAATGGAACAGAGCAGAGAATCCAGAAATGGGCCCTCAACTCTATGGTCAACTAATATTCAACAATGCAGGAAAGATAATCCACTGGAAAAAGGACAGTCTCTTCAATAAATGGTGCTGGGAAAATTGGACAGCCACATGCAGAAGAATGAAACTAAACCATTCTCTTACACCATACACAAAGATAAACTCAAAATGGATGAAAGATCTAAATGTGAGACAAGAATCCATCAAAATCCTAGAGGAGAACACAGGCAACACCCTTTTTGAACTTGGCCATGGCAACTTCTTGCAAGATACCTCTATGAAGACAAGAGAAACAAAAGCAAAAATGAACTCTTGGGACTTCATCAAGATAAAAAGCTTCTGCACAGCAAAATAAACAGTCAACAAAACTAAAAGACAACCTACAGAATGGGAGAGGATATTTGCAAATGACCTATCAGATAAAGGGCTAGTATCCAAGATCTATAAAGAACCTATTGGGAAACGAACTAGGGGTGGTAGAAGGGGAGGAGGGCGGGGGGTGGGAGTGAATGGGTGACGGGCACTGGGGGTTATTCTGTATGTTGGTAAATTGAACACCAATAAAAAATAAATTTAAAAAAAAGAACCTATTAAACTCAACACCCAAGAAACAAACCATCCAATCATGAAATGAGAAAAAGACATGAACAGAAATCTCACAGAGGAAGACATAGACATCTCCAAAAAGCACATGAGAAAATGCTCTGCATCACTTGCCATCAGGGAAATACAAATCAAAACCACAATGAGATACCACCTCCCACCGGTGAGAATGGGGAAAATTAACAGAACAGGAAACCACAAATGTTGGAGAGGATGTGGAGAAAGGGGAACCCTCTTGCACTGTTGGTGGGAATGTGAACTGGTACAGCAACACTGGAAAACTGAGTGCAGAAATGGTATTCTAAACCAAGGAAACAGCATCAGCAAATTACAAGGAAGGAAAGCATCAGGTGTGGGAGAATGCAAGTAGCTCAGTTTGGTTGGAGCATCAGTGTATGTGAAGAGCCACAATCAGGGAAAAGGCTGCAGCTGGATATTGAGGCAAGTGTGTGTGCCATGTTAGCTTTTTGGGGTGCTTTCCCAGGTAATGTTCTTCTAGTAAAATGTATCCTGCAAGCAGCTACTAGCCCCTGGTGAGGGTATTTGCTCTATTAGAGTATTAAGGCACTCCTCTAAAATGTCCATGAGAGGGATCCCTAGGTGGCGCAGCGGTTTGGCGCCTGCCTTCGGCCTAGGGCGCTATCCTGGAGACCTGGGATCGAATCCCACATCGGGCTCCCGGTGCATGGATCCTGCTTCTCCCTCTGCCTGTGTCTCTGCCTCTCTCTCTCTCTCTCTCTCTCTGTGACTGTCATAAATAAATAAAAAAAAAAATTTAAAAAAATAAAATAAAAATAAAAATAAAAAGTCCATGAGAAAAACTTCCACTTTAAAGACTTGCTAACAGACTCAAGCAAGATAGTCATTCTGTAGTTTCAAAGACATCCTGTCCATCTTGGGAAACTGTTGATTTGATATCAGCTCTGAAAGTTTGGACAAGGAATTTGAGGAAAGGTCCTCTCTCACTAAAAAAAAAAAAAAAAAAAAAAAAACATTTGCCTGTAGGGTCTGACCCAGAGGAGGTATCTGTTGGGTTCATTCCCAGAGCAGAGGAGGGAAATAGTGCTATTCACTATGGTTACCCACTCCATTTTGTTCTTTCTTTGTGCTCATCAAGCAACATTATGAGACCTATCTGATCTCTCCTGGAGTGTTATGTGCGGCTGCGGAAACATGCTCAGAGGATCAGCATTATGCTGTCAACATACATGAGAGAATTGGCCTTTGAGTTTGCTCATCATGGGTCAGTCCCCACCTGGCACCAAGAGGCCTTTAGATGGGGAGAGAATGCACATCCAGTTAGATGATCAATAATAGGTGTTCAGCCTGTATCAGAAAAGACTAAAGGGGACGAGGTATCTTCACATGTTTAAAACATGATGATATGTAAAGAAGGACTGATTTTAATGGACAAAACTTAAACTAGTAAGTGGACTGAAATTCATATGTATTAGATACTAGGCATTGTGGTAAATAATTATACACACAATGCTATCTAGCTCTCACAAAATTATTACAGGCATTAATATTTTCATTTTTCAGCTAAATATTCACATGATTTAAGAGTCTCAGAAAGATTGGGAAACTCATTTGAGGTCCCACAAATAACAAGTGATGGAGTTAGAGCTCAAACTTCTAACTCCCTGGGTACCATCCTCACTATAACATGCCTTAAGGATCTTTTCTGTTAATTACCATAGGTAACAAACAGGAAGGAACTACAAGGAAGCAAATTTTAGCTCATCATAAGTACTTCCATTATACTCAAACAGAATTACTTACTTTGGGCAGGAATATGTCTACTCTCTAGACCTTAGATTTCCCTTCTAAAAAATAAATAGTACAAATTAGTCCACCACATTTTATTTTTGCAGTAGCTCTCCATAATCTAAGATGGTATTGAACAGACAGATATCTACCTCCCCGGTAGTTCTTGTATCCAGAGGGCTCTACTGGGATTAAGAGAAACCTGTCTACAAGGCATTTAGGTACCTTCCTGATCCAGCCCCTTTCTGTCTCCCCTTCCTCAACCTTCCACTTATCCTACACTCATATCCTCTTGGTCTCCAAATGAAGGACCATCTGTCTTAGGCTTCACACATTCTATTCCCACCACTGGGATAAAATGAGGCATTGACCTTCTTACAGGTTAATATTCTTAAGTATTTTTCAGTATTTATTTGATATCACTGGGGAGAAAATACTTCTCCATTAATTAAAATATCAAGTACATTCCTCTTAGGTCAGTAAATAGCATATCACTTAACTACTTCATCTTCTTTAAGTTCCTTTAAAATAAGATGCCACTCCTGTAAGTATATTAATGGCCAAGGAGAATACACTCAACATTTCATAAAAGAGTTGGAAGAGGGCATTTATATCACATAGAACATAGCATGTCATGGTAAATAACACCATTCTCTAATTCTTTCTTCACCAGCATCTTTATCATCCCTATAGCCATGCTGAGTCTTATCCCAACTATTCTCCTGGTCCCCATTCCTGTGACAATAGCACCCCTATCTCTCTCTCTCTTTCTCTCTCTCTCTCTTTCTAATGCAGAGCATTAAACTCTGTCTACCTACACCCACCAAATGTCCTCACCCCCTATTTCTTAAAGCTATTTTCAAAGTTCAAAAGCTACTATATTAAGAATGAAAATTATGTTTATGACTAGCAAAGAGGAATTCTAATTTTTATTATATATAAAATCCAAAATAAGGGTTTTATGCTATGTGTCAAATAAAAGAGAGACCAAGTTACATTCCTTTAAGTGCAGTAGGAGCCACATGTAAAAATCTAAGTTAACTGGTACTGTATGCCTTTTTTTCTAGAGCAATTTTGTGTGCCTCACAGAGTAGGGCCCCAGTTGCCTTGTATCTTTCCCCTGATCTATACCTGATAGCTCTTGATCATATTACAAGATTTCATAGACTTCAATACTACAATTATTATATAGGATCTGCCAATATTCAGCATTTATCAAAAATCTGTCTCCCCCCACTAAACTGTGAGCTCCTTAACATAAAGACTGCCTAATCAATCTCCAATTCTGCATAGTCCCAGAGTAGAGAGTACAGTAGATCCTGATTTTTAAGAGGGTTTGTTGCATTAAATTGAACAAGCAAGTTTCTTCCAACTGCTTTTTAGATAGATGCATGCATGCTTACCTACACAAGTAAATACATATATATAGAGAAAGAGACATGTACACATGAGTCTATACACACATGCATGCACACACTCACATGATCTTAATCCCAGGCCAAGTCAAGAGTAAATTCACTTTGAAAGCAAAGCCTACCCAGTACTCCTCACTTCTATCCCAGGAAAAAATAAGCTAATCTTGACCCAGTACCAACCACAAAATTTTCTGTAAGTAGGAAAAATATGAAGGTAAAAAAACAGGTGAATCATGGGAGGTGATTTGCAAAAGAAAATGAAGCACACAGCAAGCTAGATTCCCTAAGGTTCCTAAACTGGTAGTTAATTGAATCCAGTGTTCCAAGACCTTAATTTCAAACAAGATCTTTGGGAGAAACAGTCAGTTGCTCTCCCTCAGGCAAAATGAAAACCTTTCCCTTAGCTCTGAGACCTAACAATGCTCCCAACTTCTATCTTAATCCTTGTGCTCACTGGGTAAGGATATACCTTAGGGCTTTCCAAGGCAGGCTCTGAGCCTCTCTTCCTCCTGTCCCTCCCACAACCAGCTTCTCAACAAAACCCTGTAGGTATTATTTAATCCAAAGCTCTCTCCATAAAAGCACCAAACTTCCCAGGCGTGAGTCCCTGCCAACCTGACCCAAGCTATATGTCATCCTCAGGTCTTGAATCAGAGCCATCACCCAGAATAAAATCTCTCCATCTCTTCTAGCAGTTTGGTGCACTCTTATCCTCATTTCCTTGTTCCCTCTTGTGCTCTCATTCACTCATTCATTCAAAGGAGACACTTATTGGATATTTACTGTGTTAGGGCTAAAGATACACAGAATAACTAATAATAACAACAACAGTCACTAAATTTATTGTGCACTGTAACAAAAATTTGATAAAGAGAAGACAAAATCTTAATTATTCTGTTTCATTGAATCCTCACAAAGACCCTTGCTCTTGCTATCTTTGTTTCCTCATTTGTGAAGTGGCATTGCTAACAGTACCAATGCCACTTCACAATGAGGAAACAAGGATAGCAAAAGCAAATGACTTACTGCATCCATTTAGGATTTTATTTGCAAGTAACAGAAAATTAACTCAGTGTGGCTTAAACAGTGATGGAAATGTTTTATCTATGGCAAGAGGCAAAATAGAGGAGGCAGCTCAGGATTGGTGAATTCAGTGACTTCATTCCTGCCAGCCCCCGCAGTCTTCAGGTGGGGTCTCCTCACAACTGCAACAAGGCTATAGCAGTTGAAAGAGATTTATCTAAACACAATAGTCCAAAGGAAGAGAGAAAGAACATACCTTTTCTTAGTGTCTGTGGTAGTTTCCTAGGATTGCTGTAACTAAGTACCACAAATTGGGTTACTTAAAACAATAAAAATGTAATTTCCTCATTTTTCTGAAGGCCAAAAGTCCAAAATCAAGGTGTCAGTAGGGCCATGCTGTCTCTGAAGGCTCTAGAAAAGAATGCTTCCTAGCTTCCTCCTGGTTTCTAATGGTTGCCAGCAATCCTTGGCATTCCTTGACTTACAGATGCATCATTCTGATCTCTGACTCTGAGAGACCGTTTTCCCTGTGTATGTCCCCTGTCTCTTTCCCTTCTTATAAGGGTATTAGTCATGTTAGATTTAGGAGCCTCCCTGATCAGTATGACCTCATCTTATCTTGATTACATTAGCAAAGATCCTACATCCAAAACAAGGTCACATTCATAGGTACTAGAGGTTAGGATTAAACATATCTTTTGGGGAGACCAATTCAACTCACAGCAGTGTCTTCTTGTAAGAGCTAGAAAACCTTTCCTGAAAGCCCCTTAGTTATCTTCTCATATATCATTGTTCAGAAGTACATCAAGTGCCCAAGCCTAAGACAATTACTACATAGGGGGATAAGGGCTAACCATGATTGGCTTAGACCATAAGGCCTATGACATAGTCTTCCCCAAAGAAGTATGTGGCTGGCTGAAAGAGACTAGGTACTTGAAAATCTTTAAAGAAGGACATGCAAATTGATGAAATTGATGTCTCTAGGAAAAGCAACCAACAGTGTCTGCTGCATTTGCCCATGGTCCCACATGGGTGTCTGGTTCTAGAGCTTCAGGTCTATGAGCTCTCAAACCTCCATTTGAATATCTGCTATGGTATTGTTCCCTATAGTTTGCAAGGCCCTATACTATGGGATTTGTAGATACCTTCTCCTTTAATCCATACCACAATCCAATGGGATACACACCATAATTACCCCTATTTTAGTGAGGCATCAAGCTGAAAGCTGCACAACTCTTAGGGGTAAATGTTTAGGAAATGTAAAAGTCTACCCCCAGACTGTGAGCAACTAATGGCCAAAAACTATAACAAATTCATGTTTATGAACCTGGTACCCAGTACCATGCCTGATACAGAAAAAAAAGGGTTTAGTAAATATTTCCTTACATGAAGATCCTAGCCCTTCTCTCCCGGAAAGTCTTACTGATTTTCAAGAGAACATTTGAATCTAATCCTGTAAAACATTGATTTCCCTTTTATCAGTTCCACCATCATGACTGAGAGATACTTCTTTGCACACCTAAATGGAGGTTGGTTCTTTTGATCATGGAAATTAACATAGAAGGTAAGATCCTTTGTTCCTTTTGGCTTCATTGAGCCTAAAAATGCCTCCTGCCTCCTGCTTCACAGATAGGCAGCTAGTTGTTTTTTCCTTAGGGAAGGAATGCCTACCATGTAATCCATCCTCCAAATTCCTTATAATGAGTGCTCTGATTGGAAACTCTGTATCCCATGAACAGGAAGAGACAGAAAAACTTGGCAAGCACAGAGCCTGTACAGGAAGTGCCAGATGTTTCTTTTGTCCAGTAAGATAGGAAAAGGAAGCACTGGCCTTAAACTCATACAGGATCTCTTCTCAGTTCAAAACCTAAGTAGCCCAACTCATGAACTTGGGCAAGTCACTTCCCTCTTCAGGGCTTAGTTTCCTCATCTGTCAAATGAAGATGTTAACTGGGTTATGTTTAAGTTCACTTCAGCCGTGACATTCAAAGCTTGGGAATCATGTCTTCCTAGATTTGCTGAGTGTTACAACTCTGCCTCTCTGTCTTTCTTCCTATGTCCATTAGTTAATTTACCCTGATCTGGGGAACAGGTGACAATAACATGGAGGGTAACAAATTAAAATTATGCTTCCATTGAATAGTTTGCTTTAAAATTGCTTTCATTATCATTATCTTCTTTCTTTAGTCTTGTGAGGATATTAATTTTATGATTTATAAAAATCAAAAAATTGGAGAAGTATGGGCTTACCAATGTCATGCAACTAACGAGTACCAAACCCAGACTTCAAGTCAGTGGTTAGTTCCGTTAATAGTCGGAGTCTGATTCCTCAGCACACAGATTCTCACGGTACACCTGCTGCATCAATCATAGAAGAATCCCAACTTAACATTTATTCCAAGGAGATGATAAACTGTGAGTAGAATTATTAACTTGGATCACAAATGTCTTTGCTATTTTAGAATTAAGCTATAATTCATCCACAAGGTATCCAGAATAAAGAAAAACTGTCTAAAAGCAAAGTTAATTGAAAGACAATGAATTGCTTTGAGAGATAGTGAGCTGCCCATTATAGGCAATATTTGAGCATGGGATAAATAAATGCCTGGTGAAACTATAAGAATTAGACTTTGGATAAATTGTATTCAATTTTCTGTGAGATGTCATTTGTACTGAGATGATTTGGATACTTGTAAGCTTGAATTGAGTTGGGTTTTTCTGTTTGTTTTTCAGAGTTTTTTATGAAAGTAAGTAAATCTATATACCCACAATGAATAATTGGAAGTTGAAATTAAAAACACAACACCATTTACATTAACATTAGAAAAATATTAAATTCTCAAGTACAAATCTAACAAGGTATGTATAACTTCTACATGAGAAAAAGTACAAAATGCTGATAAAAATTAAAAAATATCTAAATAAATGGAGAGATATTGCATGCTCATGGATAGGAAAACTCAACATTGCCAAGATATCAGTTTTTCCCAACTTGATCTATAGATTCAACACAATCCCAATTAAAATCCCAGCAAATTATTTTATTAAGATCGACAAACTGGTTCTAAACTTAATGTGGAAAGGCAAAAGGCCCAGAAGAAAAACAAAGTTGGAGAACTGATCTGACCTGATTTCAAACCTTAGTATAAAGCTACAGTAATCAAGAAAGTTTGATTTTTAAAAATCACAATTTTTAAAGAAAAAAAAAGAATAGATGCAAATATTAATAGGACAAAACAGACAGCCCAGAAATAGAACAATGACCCAAGCAAATACAGTCAACTGACCTTTGACAAAAGAGCAAAGGCAATTCAATGGAGAAAAGGTAGTCTTTTCAACAAATAGTGCTGGAGCAAATCAGATAGAGATAAATCTTACACCTTTTACAAAAATTAACTTAAAAATGGGTCATAGATCTACATATAAAATGAAAGGCTATAGAAAATAACAGAGGAGAAAATTTAGGTGACCTTGGGTTGGTGATGACTTTTAAGATTCAATACCAACAGAACAATCCATGAAAGAACAAACTGACAAGTTGGACTTCATTAAAATTAAACACATACTCTATGAAAGACACTGTTAATAGAATAAAAAGACAAGCTACAGACTGAAAGAAAATATTTACAAAACACATATCTGATAAATGAGTTGTAGCCAAAATATACAAAGAATACTTAAATATCAAAAATAAGAAAACAAATGACCCAATTTAAAGATGGAGAAGAGATCTGAACAGATACCTCACCAAAAAAGATATGCAAATGGAAAAGAAGCATATGTCTTTAGAAAATTGCAAATTAAAATCTAGGAGCAGCCATATAAAATACCTATGTACCGATCAGAATGACTAAAATCTAAAATACTAACTTTTGTGACAACATGGATGTACCTAAAA
The DNA here is from genome assembly GCF_048164855.1 of Canis lupus baileyi. Taxonomy (NCBI): domain Eukaryota; kingdom Metazoa; phylum Chordata; class Mammalia; order Carnivora; family Canidae; genus Canis; species Canis lupus. The sequence continues at coordinate 67,758,526 of NC_132839.1, forward strand.
AGTGTTATGCTAAATGAAATAAGTCAGATAGAGAAAGAAAAAAAAACATATGACTTCCTTTATATGTGGAATCTAAATACACATACACACACGCACACACACACACACAAAAAAACAAACAAAACCAAACTCTTAGATGCAGAAAACAAACTAGTGGTTGCCAGAGAGGAAGTGGGCAGGGAGATGAACAAAATAGATAAAAGGGATTAAGAGGTACAAACTTCCAGGTATAAAATAAATAAATCATGGAGATGAATGGTACAATAGTCAATAGCCAATAATATTGTGATAATGTTGCATGGCTACAAATGGTGACTACATGTGTGGTGAGCATTAAGTAATGCAAAGAATTGTTGAATCACTATGTTGAATGCCTGCAACTAGTATAACATTGTATATTAACTCTACTTCAATAATAAATTTAAAATATAAATGAGTAAAATACTAACCACACCAAATGTTGGTGAAAGTGCCAAGCAATGGGAACTCTCATTCATTGCTGGTGGGAATGCAAAGTAAAACAGCCACATTGGAAGACAGTTTGGCCTAATGAGAATGAAGACACAACCATTCAAAATCTTTGGGATACAGCAAAAGCAGTCCTGCGGGGGGAAATACATCGCATCCATCCAAAAACTGGAAAGAACTCAAATACAAAAGCTAACCTTGCACCTAAAGGAGCTGGAGAAGGAATAGCAAATAAAACCTTCACCCTGCAGAAGAAGACAGTTAATAAAGATTTGAGCAGAATTCAATGAAACCAGAAGAACTGTGGAACAGATAAACAAAACCAGGAGTTGGTTCTTTGAAAGAATTAATAAGATAGATAAACCATTAGCCAGCCTTATTAAAAAGAAGAGAGAAAGGACTCAAATTAATAAAATCATGAATGAGAAAGGAGTGATCACCACCAATACCAAGGAAATACAAACGATTTTAAAAACTTATTATGAGCAGCTATATGCCAATAAAATAGGCAATCTAGAAGAAATGGACACATTTCTGGAAAACCACAAACTACAAAAACTGGAAGAAATAGAAAACCTGAACAGCCTGATAACCAGGGAGGAAATTGAAGCAGTCATCAAAAACCTCCCAAGACACAAAAGTCCAGGGCCAGATGGCTTCCCAGGAGAATTCTATCAAACATTTAAAGAAGAAATCATACCTATTCTACTAAAGCTGTTCCAAAAGATAGAAAGAGATGGAGTACTTCCAAACTAGTTCTATGAGGCCAGCATCACTTTAATTCCAAAACCAGACAAAGAGCCCACCAAAAAGGAGAATTATAGACCAATATCCCTGATGAACACAGATGCAAAAATTCTCAACAAGATACTAGCCAATAGGATCCAACAGTACATTAAGATTATTCACCATGACCAAGTAGGATTTATCCCTGGGATGCAAGCCTGGTTCAACGCTCATAAAACAATCAATGTGATTGATCATATCAACAAGAGAAAAAACAAGAACCATATAATCCTCTCAATAGATGCAGAGAAAGCATTTGACAAATACAGCATCCATTCCAGATCAAAACTCTTCAGAGTGTAGGGATAGAGGGAACATTCCTTAGCATCTTAAAAGCCATCTTTGAAAAGCTCACAGCAAATATAATTCTCAGTGGGAAACACTGGGAGCCTTTCCCCTAAGATCAGGAACACGACAGGGATGTCCACTCTCACCACTGCTATTCAACATAGTATTAGAAGTCCTAGCCTCAGCAATCAGGCAACAAAAATAAATAAAAGGCATTCAAATTGGCAAAAAAAAAAAAAAAAGTCAAATTCTCCCTCTTCGCCAATGACATGATACTGTACATAGAAAACCCAAAAGACTCCTCCCCAAGATTGCTAGAACTCATACAGCAATTCGGCAGCGTGGCAGGATACAAAGTCAATGCCCAGAAATCAGTGGCATTTCTATACACTAACAATGAGACTGAAGAAAGAGAAATTAAGGAGTCAATCCCATTGACAATTGCACCCAAAAGCATAAGATACCTAGGAATAAACCTAACCAAAGAGGTAAAGGATCTATACCCTAAAAACTACAGAACACTTCTGAAAGAAATTGAGGGAGACATGGAAAAATATCCCATGCTCACAGATTGGAAGAATTAATATTGTGAAAATGTCAATGTTACCCAGGGCAATTTACACATTTAATGCAATCCCTATCAAAATACCATGGACTTTCTTCAAAGAGTTGGAACAAATTATCTTAAGATTTGTGTGGAATCAGAAAAGACCCCAAAAAGCCAGCGGAATATTGAAAAAGAAAACCAGAGCCGGGGCATCACAATGCCAGATTTCAGGTTGTACTACAAAGCTGTGGTCATCAAGACAGTGTGGTACTGGCACAAAAACAGACACATAGATCAATGGAACAGAATAGATAATCCAGAAGTGGGCCCTCAACTCTATGGTCAACTAATATTCGACAAAGCAGGAAAGACTATCCACTGGAAAAAGGACAGTCTCTTCAATAAATGGAACTGGGAAAATTGGACAGCCACAAGCAGAAGAATAAAACTAGACCACTCTCTTGCACCATACACAAAGATAAACTCAAAATGGATGAAAGATCTTAATGTGAGACAAGAATCCATCAAAATCCTAGAGGAGAATACAGGCAACACCCTTTTTGAACTTGGCCACAGCAACTTCTTGCTAGATACCTCTATGAAGACAAGAGAAACAAAAACAAAAATGAACTCTTGGGACTTCATCAAGATACAAAGCTTCTGCAACAGCAAAAGAAACAGTCAACAAAACTAAAAGACAGCCTACAGAATGGGAGAAGATATTTGCAACTGACATATCAGATAAAGGGCTAGTATCCAAGATCTGTAAAGAATTTATTAAACTCAACACCCAAGAAACAAACCATCCAATCATGAAATGGGCAAAAGACATGAACAGAAATCTCACAGAGGAAGACATAGACATGGCCAACAAGCACATGGGAAAATGCTCTGCACCACTGGCCATCAGGGAAATACAAATCAAAACCACAATGAGATACCACCTCACACCAGTGAGAATGGGGAAAATTAACAAGGCAGGAAACAACAAGAGGATGTGGAGAAGGGGAACCTTCTTGCACTGTTGGTGGGAATGTGAACTGGTGCAGCCACTCTGGAAAACTGTGTGGAGGTTCCTCAAAGAGTTAAAAATAGATCTGCCCTACGACCCAGCAATTGCACTGCTGGGGATTTACCCCAAAGATACAGATGCAATGAAACGCCGGGACACCTGCACCCCGATGTTTCTAGCAGCAATGTCCACAATAGCCAAACTGTGGAAGGAGCCTCGGTGTCCATCGAAAGATGAATGGATAAAGAAGATGTGGTTTATGTATACAATGGAATATTACTCAGCCATCAGAAACGACAAATACCCACCATTTTCTTCGACGTGGATGGAACTGAAGGGTATTATGCTGAGTGAAGTAAGTCAATCGGAGAAGGACAAACATTATATGGTCTCATTCACTTGGGGAATATAAAAATTAGTGAAAGGGAATAAAGGGAAAGGAGAGAAAATGAGTGAAAATATCAGTGAGGGTGACAAAACATGAGAGACACCTAACTCTGGTAAACAAACAAGGGGTAGTGGAAAGGGAGGTGCGCGGGGGGTTGGGGTGACTGGGTGACGGGCACTGAGGGGGACACTTGGGATGAACACTGGGTGTTATGCTATATGTTGGCAAATTGAACTCCAATAAAAACATTTTTAAATAATAATTTAAATTTTTTTAAAAAAAGGAAGACAGTGTGGCAGTTTTTAAATCTAATCACAGACTTACACAATCCAGCATTATGCTCCTAGATATTTCCCTGGATGAGTGAAAACTTAAATCTTCACAAAAACCTACACACAAATGTTTATAGTACTAAATTCATATTGGCCAAAAACTGGAAGCAACCAAGTTGTCTTCAGTAAGTGAATGGATAAATAAATGTCCAGACCCTAGAATATTATTCAGCACCTAAATGAGCTAGTAAATTAGGAAAAGACATGGTAGAAACTCAAAGACATATTGCTAAGTAAGAAGCCAGTCTGAAAAGGCAACCTACTCTATGATTCCAACTCTGATATTCTAGAAAAACAAAACTGTAGAGATAGTAAAAAGACCTCTGATGGTCAGGAATTCAGAGAGAGGGATAGAGGAGTGAATATGTAGACCACAGGGAATTTTTAGAGCAGTAAATCTATTCTACATCAGACTGTAATGATGAGTACATGGTACTATGCATCTGTCAATGCCCATAGACTGTACAACACCAAGGGTAAATCCTAACACTAAGGATGGACTTTAGTTGATAATAATGTACCAATATTTGTTGATCAATTTTAACAAATGCACCACACCAATAAAAGATGCTAGTTATAGGGGAAATCATATAGAAGCAGGAGAAGGAGAAGATAGTTAATGTGCTCTGGGGTGTTCTAGCTGAAACTGCATGCATACATGTTTTGAAATCCTGACAACTAGAAGCATGCCCCTGACATTTGAAAGCTGCCAACAATTCTGCTTCATTGGAGGTAGAGGCTTGAATTTCTCCGTGAGGGAAGACAGCGCCTTTGTTAAGGGAGAAATATTTATAGGACATTTTAATTAGACAAAGGAAAAGTGGGACTTCTTCTGAAATAAGGAGACGCAAAATAATGAGAAACCAATCATCTTTGTGAGACACATTCCCAGGCCAAACATTTAAAGAGAGCCTTGGTGATTCTCTCTCAATGTGTCCAGAGAGTTGAGAGAAGGATCTGGGTTAGGATAAATTTCCCTTTTCAGAGCACTCTTTCTCAGGACAATAAACTGGGCATGCATGTAAAGACAGAATGGACTATGGAGAATAGCCATAGTGCAGGTCCCCAAATAGGGAGGGACTTGGGTCCAAGGAAGCTGAGAGTTACCACACCTCGTAACATCCATCTGCACTGCCAGGCCTCTCCCATTTCACAAGCCTTCAGTAATGTTTTAGGAACTGCATTATGGAGAATTAAAGGACAAAGCACCAAAGTGTGTGCTTAAGGAAAAGCAGTCTGGAGGTAGTCAGCCCTGAGATAAGCCAGAGGCAACCTGAACATTCTCAAAAACCCCAGAAAGGCAAGTCAGCATGTGTTTAAACACCACAAACAATAGGGCTGTAGAGGTTCTGAAGAGGGATAAAATGGTCTATGAGATGAAGGGATGGAGCTCCCAGCCACACCTTGAAATTCAGAAGTTTGGAATACTGAGAGTAGAGGGCTTTCCTGGAAGAGCTCATGTGAGCAAATGTTACAGACCCACTTCATAAAAAGTAAAATGCATCTGGAAACATCATTTGATGATACATTTTTCTGGTCAATTTGGTAGCAAAGAAATTGTCTCCTTGTGCAAACTTTGGAACCAGTTTGTCAGCTAGAAGATGACACCATACACACACACACACACACACACGAACACACACACTCATGCACTAACTCACTCACTCAACATATGCTGTGTAGCTGTTGAAGGAGTCACAAAGTACATCTGGCTCCTTCTAAAGTTATTTTTCCTTCCAAGCTTGAATACAAAATTGTGCTTTCATATTTCTTTCAATCCAAGTCCTGTGGATCTGCTTAATAAGATTCAGACTTTCATTCTTTCTATCTCAGGAACTAAAGAAAAAAAATTCTCCAGGGGTCAGCCCTGCTTGAATTCTCAGCAGACTTGACAATGGAAAAGTTCAAACATTATGGCCTCCAGTCATTTTCTAAAACAAACAACACCAAAGCAAGCCTGGTAGGCTCTTTCATGGTTTACATGACTAAAATTCTCTCTCTCTCTCTCTCTCTCTCTCTCTCTCGGTTTATTTTTTTCCCTCCCTCCTCCACATAGTCTTCAAAAATCTGTGAGTCATGTGTACACTTGGACCTCAACTGACAATCCCCCATGTATCAGTGTGAAATGTCAGTAAGTAAATTAAGCAAAAGTTCTGGCTTGGGAGATAACTCAGGGTGGAAGGCTGCTGGAGCTGCCTTTTCGGTTCTGATGTCTCCAGAGGAGCGAGGGCAGGTGGGAGTCCAAGACCACAGGAATGAGGCAGCTGTCAAGGAAAAAGCTCACGGACAAATCCAGAATATTACCTGAAGATCCAGGAAGTTGGAGCAAAGCCAAAACTGTCAGCACTGTCATGTGGAGACCTTGCTGTTGGAGGGAGGAGAGCACCTGAGATGAGGCAGGTGGCCATCACAGAGACTAATCTAGTGACACTGCTGGTCAGTGCAGTCTTCAGGGTGGTTAACCAACTGCCACAGACCCATGACCTCTTCCCTGAATATCCCCAGTTCCCTGCCTTAACTGAGGATTGGCTTCCCCCGGTAATACCAATTCCTTTGCAACCACTCCAGGTGGAATCTGCCCATTTTTAACACGTCCTTCCACTTGCTCAGAGTTGTGATCAGCATGATGGTGCCCACTGCCATCCCCAGCTGCCTATGCTCTTGTGTCAAAATCCTGAGCCTTAGGTCTCCCAGCCACCCCAGCATCTGACCCCTGCCCATGCTGCTTCTAACCACCCTCTGGCCATTATTCATTCTGTCAGTGGTCTAAATGATGGTTTAATGGTGTTGATTGTATCTGGCCCACAGCCTCCCCTTCAGCCCATATCACCCCAGGGGCAGTATTCACAATGGCCAGCTTATATGATCACCAGACTTCTCAAGTCCATGCTCTCCCATCTCAGAGTCTCTCTTCTCTTCTCTAGACAGCATTTACTTCCACTCAACATTCAACAAATAGTAACCAGCATCTACCACCACCTACCATTCATTGTGCACTGGACATGGTACTGGGGACTCTTAAGTGAATAATGGGAGAGAGAGTCATACAGAAGAAGAACACAGAGAAATCCAATCTGGTAGGAAGGGTGGGACAATAGAGCCCCCTCTCAGCAGAAAAGCTGGACCTTCAGTATTGAGACAGTAGATAACCCATCTGGGTTAGAGACAGACCCCATCAGTGGAGCCCATCACAGGGACCCAACTCCAGTAGAAGATAGGGAGAGATTAGATTAGCTACATTGTGTCTCATAAAGCCTGTCAAGGCTCAAATTAAGTCCTCAAGTGAGGAAAAAACTGATTATCAACCAGAGATGAAGGCAAAAGCCTAGTCATAAGCATGGATCTTATTCATCTCTGTAACCTGGCACCTAATACTATATTAGGTCATGGCAGATGCTCAGTAAATGTTTTTTAGAAAGAACTCATTCATGATGAACATAATAAGCAGAACAAGAGATGAACAATTCACAGGGCACCAAGCAGTCAGGCTGAATTCCCAGAATTCAGAAATTTTGGAATTTCAACTCTAGATCCCACTTACACTTGTTTACAGGGCTCCTAAAATACTCCACTACTTTGTTTCCAGGAACCAGGGCTTGGCTGCGTCTACAAGTGGGAGGTGATCAGCATGAGGAGCTAGATGGCCATGGAACAATCAGGGCTCACTCAAGCTCAGCCTACCTTGGAAGCAGTATGTGTCAGTAAGAGGAACCAGAAGTCAACCCAATCCATCTTCCAGCTGAAGCCTTTTCTAGACCTTTGCTTGTGATGGGAACCAACTTGCTTATTGGAATACGGACCACCAGGCTCTAAAACAGTTCCTTCCCAACCTGGGTCCCCAGCAGAGTCCCAAGACCCACAGAAATCTTCAAAGGTAACCAGATGATTCATGGAGGGCATTTCTCCCATCCTTAAATCCTAACAGAATTTAAAGCATACAGACTAATCAAAGTGTCCTTGTTTTTTGCTCAAATTAGAACCAAGTCAGTGTGCTAATGCTAGTCATGTAGATCAGAAACTATGATTAGAGGTTATATGTGCATTTGATTAAATTTAAATGGAAAAGCGAATCAAATATTTATCATTAAGTACAGTTTGCTTGACAAAATCTTTCAAAACATGTTGTACTTTGCAGGGAGTTAATAAAAGAGGCCTCTTTGGTGCAGAAAAGTTGAAATCATTTGACAAGAAGAAAGAAAAAGCTTGTATATTTCATCAGCTTGTTATATAAGGCCAGAAGCATCTCATTCCCTGCCTTAGGAGATGCTGAAAATGTGTGTTGATCTTGGCCTCTACTTCAGAGAACAGTATAGCTTAGGCAGGGGGGAGGCTAGTTTACAAATCAAGCACATATCCTGCCTTTTCTATACAAAGTGTATCTGAGAGTAATCAAAGAGTGAATAAGCAGTCCTCTTCATAGAAGTATTCAACTATAGTCCTTGCCCATGGTTCTCCGCATCATTTAATAAGAGATCACAAGCTTGAGATATTAACAAACCTGGATTTGAAACCCAGCTCTCCTACACATTGTAGGGACAATGTATCATGGAAGATATGCAACTGCAAGTATCAAAACTGCCAATAAATGGTGGCTTTAAAAACTGGGGTTTTTCACAAATAACAGGAGGTCAGCTACAGTAATCTCGAAATGAAACAATTCCATAAGGGCATCATCAAGAAACTGGGCTCCAATTTAATTTCTGCTTCTAGGTGAATATACATGTAAGTGTTTCTTTTTGACTTAATCACTGTTACTCCTCCAGCCATTGTATCCACACCCCAGGCAGAGAAAACAGGGAAGGAAAAAGGGCAAAAGGTATGCATCAACTGAATCTATCTTTATCAGGAAGACATTAGCTTATCTGGAAGCCTCATTCAGTAGATTTCTACTTATGTATCTTTATTGGTACATTGTAGGGAGAGTCTGGATAATAGTTAATTGACAAAGAATTGACATTTACAGAAAGCACATAATCAAGTACACATATATATTTTCTTCAAATAGAAATAAAGACCTAAAATTTAAAATTAGTGAATGCTATTGAAATAGTTAACAAGACATTTAAATGGGTTAATAATGGGGAGGAAAGGAAGAGAGGAAGGGAAAAGAAATTGAAGAAGGAATGAAGAGATGAAGGGGAAAAGGTAAGCAGAAAATCTCCTTGATCACTTTTGCTGTTTTGAAAATTGGTAAATAAAAGTAAAAGGAATCAAGCATTTATCCTGGCTTTTCTGTACATAGCATTCCTGAGGGTATTCAAAATCCTAATGAGGGGATTCTCTCTATGGCAATATGAGAGCTTAGAGGAGAAATAAAGAATGATAAAATTAGAACTTTAGTTTTGTGGGGCACCTGGGAGGCTCAGTCAGTTAAGCATCTGACTCTTGGTTTCAGCTCAGGTCATGATCTCAGGGTCGTGAAATGAAGCCCCGTATCAGACTCTGCACTCAGCTGAGAATCTCTCCCTCTGGCACTCTCCCCTCTAAAATAAATAAATAAATCTTTAAAAAAAATAATAAAGAACCTAACATTCTGTGAACTAGAAAGAAATAATGGATCCAGGCAATGATGACGAAGCACTGCTAAAGTCACACAAAGTCCATTAGATGCGATGAAAAAATACACCATCTTCTAAAGATTGTGATTGTCTTGCCAAAAACTCCAAGCTGAACTGTCAAGCTTCAAGATCTAACTACCAATTTACCAAAATAGAGAGGCAGAGGAACACGTTAAATGATGCCACCAGAATTCAATCAGGAAAGTCCAGAACATGAGAAAGGCTACACGGGAAAGGCTACAGGCCAAACAAGTAGTTTTTCAACAAATAAATGACACGGGGAATAAAAGACTAGAGGAAGGGAAAGAAGAGTTGTTGTTGTTGTTTTAATTGAGGTATATCCAGCAATTACAATGTATGACACTCACTGGACTGTTGATAGAAAAAAACTATAAAAAGAATATAAAATAACAGGAAAATTTGAGCACTGACAGTATTTCAGGGTTATAACCAATTATTTTTAATTATTTAGATGTAAAAAATAGTATTGTCATTAGTTTAAAGAGTACTTCCCTAGTAAAAACATGCTGAAGTCTATGTGGAATAAATTATATAATGTCTGGAATTTTCTCCAAAATAATTCAGAGGGAAGGAGGAAAGTGGATGTAGGCACACATGTAATAGCATTGGGCACAAGCTGGTAACTTGAAATTGCATCATGGGTGCAAAGGAATAACTTATTATACTATGCTTTTTACTTTTTATGTGTCTGAAATTTACCATAATAATTTTTAAAATGCTAACCAACCTCAGAATGAATAGCATTAGGCAAAAATACTATTGAACTTAGCCCAAAGTGAAGAAGCTGTTCCGAGGCAGTCAATTCCCTCAGAACTGTCAGAGATCTTCCCAGAGCCCCAATGGGAGGAGCCAGAGGTTGATATCAGAACCGGAGAGCCTTTAAGCAGAAAGTAACAAAATAACAAAACCTCTGATTTCTGTGCAAGAAATTTCCTTGTATCTTTTCTGTGTATCATCTTCACAAAATCCTGAATTTAAAAAAATCTCCTTAGATTTTACTATAAACACTTGAACTGTATGATCCTACCTTAACACAAAAATCAATGTAGGATTTCCCCAAATGATCAAAAGCAGATAAATAGCTCCTTGATAATGTTGACTTTGTAAAGCTTCTTTTTTACTCTCTCTCTCTAGGTATGCTCCCTCATACACATTTACATATATTTTCACATAATTACGAGGTTTTAAAGAAAAGAAAATGTGATCATAGAGAAGTCAGATAGTTTTCAAGATATTCCAAATTAAATTTGTGCACTCAGTCAACAAATATTCGAGTGCCTACACCACTGAGCATTGTCCTGTGTTCTAAGAGATGATGCTGAGAAAACAAGAGGTTCATTTTTTTGCCTGGTGGAACTCCCAGCATGAAAAGACCTTAGGAGACAGAGTGTACACCAAAGACATCCATTAGTAAGTGTAAATGACAACATATGTTCATAGCACTATTGTTCTCGATAGCAAAGTGGTGGAAACAATCCAAGTGTCTATCAACAGATGAATGTTAAAAAAAAAAAAATGTGGTAAATACACACAATGGAATATTATTTGGCCTTAAAAAGGAAGTACAAGGACGTTCTGGCACACAATACAAATGGATGAACCTTGACAACATTATGCTAAATGAAATAAGCCAGTTACAAAAGAACAAATACTGTAAGTCCACTTACATGAGGCATCTAGAAAAGTCAAGGCATCTCTATAGAGATGGAAACTAGAACAGTGGTTGATAGGGGCTGGGAATGGGGGAATGGGAACTTATTATTTAAAATAGATACAGAGTTTCAGTTTGAAAGAAGCAAGACGTTCTGTGCAGGGATGATGGAGGAACTGATTGTACAACAATGTGAATGTACTCAGTGCCACTAAACTATACACTTTAAATAGTTAAGATGCTAAATTTTTGTTATGTGTATTTTATCACAGGTTGTTTTTTTTGTTTGTTTTTTTGTTTGTTTGTTTGTTTGTTTTTTTAATGATAGTCACAGAGAGAGAGAGAGAGGCAGAGACATAGGCAGAGGGAGAAGCAGGCTCCATGCACCGGGAGCACGACGTGGGATTCGATCCCGGGTCTCCAGGATCGCTCCCTAGGCCAAAGGCAGGCGCCAAACCACTGCGCCACCCAGGGATCCCCTTTATCACAGTTTTTTAAATTACAGTCTGCAGTAAATGCCACCAAGAAGAGTTATACAGCTGTTTAAGAAGACACTGCAGACTGCCTCCCGGTGTCTAGTCCCCATGCTCTCCTTCCCAATATACCCTATATTTGCTTAAGGGTCTATTTGTCCCACACATAGTCATACTAATATCTTCTATGCCTCTATTGATATATACTGATTAGTCCAAGCCAATCACACCATGATACTGTTCTGACAGCTGTTGCTGATCTGAGGAGTGCTTTGACACATGAACCATGTTGGTACAATAATAATGAAGTAAAGCATTTATATTCCACAGTTGGAAGAGATGGAAACAAGGAAGCACACTGGTTACATTACTGCTGGCAACCATTTTGTAAACACATGGGGAAGCTGCTTTCAGCTGAAGGTAATGCAGGAAACTAAGCATAGAAAAACTCAGAAGGACCTGGTCACAGAGAGAAGTCACTGATATTGCTAACCCACTGAAACAATCAAACTCTGTAGCCATTCCTACCTCTAGACTTAGTGTTTCTTGAAATAGTGCATATTCCTATTATAAAAGTCAATTTAAGTCAAGTTTCTGATAGTTCAGCCCAAGTCATCCTATCTGAAGCAATAATACCAAAGAAGCAAAAAATAGGAATATAATTGTCCTCGGTGTAGAATTTAGGACAAGTAACATCCAGGCCCTGCAATAGCATATGCAAAGGCCCTGTTGCAAAAGGGATTGGAGTTCCTGTCCAGGAGTTCCAAGAAGTGAAAGAAGTCTAGTCTAGCAGAAGTTCAGAGGAAGGGGGTGGGAGGTGAACAATGTTATTAGAAGAGGTTGAGAATTGGGAGGGGGACCCAGATCCCATATGTAGCTCATGCTAAGAAATGGGTCTTAATCCTAATGTCAGAAGCCATTGGAATGTTTTATAATATCGTGAGGACATGCTCTGATCATCTTTAAGTAGACACCACAATGTGTAGAAGTGATTGGAGGAAGGTCAATGAGAAAGCAGAGAAATGAATATTTCAGGCAGCTGATGGCAGCCTAGGCCAGGACAGCGGCTGAGGAGATGGAGAAATGTGGGCAGATTTGCAAGGTTTCAAAAGACAGTATCAGTGAAACTGATGTTGCATCAAATATATGTTGTGAAGAAAAAAAAAAAAGGGGAGGTGTCAGGTGTGATTTCCAAGTGTCTGGATATAACAGGATGAACGTGAGTGTTTTGTCATAGTAAGGTACACTGAGAGACAACCAGATTGGGGGAGAAAGATCTTGAACTGTAAACAAGTATAGAACTAATACCTAACTGATTTGACTCACTAAGGCTGCATTCTTAAAAAAAAAAAAAAAAAAAAACTTATTTATTCATTTGAGAGAGAAACAGAGCATGAGTTGGTAGGGGAAGAAGCAGAGAGAAAGGGAGAAGCAAGGTGCCTGATGTGGGGCTCAATCCCAGGACCCCGGGATCATGACCTGAGCCAAAGGCAGACACCCAGCCATCTGAACCACCCAGGCACCCCTAAGGTAGCATTCTTAATTATAAGTAATGGAAATAGTAGTAGTTACCATTTACTGAGCATGTATTCTGACCAAGTCACACAGTGTACTGCACTACAATTATAGTCATCATTGCAGCAGACTCTATTGCCCCAAGAGCACCTCAACAATGTTTCATACTCCTCTCCAATGTCACCTTGCCCCTGATCCCATCAAGAGGCGGTGTCTATGTTCCCACCTTGAATGTGGGCGGGCTTATAACCACTTCAACCAATAGAATATATTAGTAGTGCTGCTATTCGATCTCTGAGGTTAAGTCATTAAAAGTCACACATTTGGACAAGTGCTCTCAGAACACTCATTTTGGGGAAGCCAGACCACATAAGTGCTCTAGCTATTCTGAGACCACCAAGCTGGGGAGGTCACATATAGGTACTCTGGTTGCCATATTGCATTGAGCTTCTGGCCAACAATCAATGCCAACATAGTAGCCAGGAGGAGGGACCACCTTGGAAATGTATTCTCCAGCCCCACTCTGGTCACCATCACTGTCTCCATGAGCAGCAGAAACAAGCCATCTCCATCAAACCCTTCCCAAAAGAAAATAATAGCTAGTTTATGGCACTAAGTTTTGGCAGGGTTTATAAGACTCTCTCCACCATTATATAGGTGGAGAAATGAAGACTGACAGAGATCAATGTAACTGGCCCAGGGTCACAGAGCTAGTGAGCACAGCAACCACTATTAAAACTAAATCTCTCTGGCCCCGAATCAGTGCTACTTCTTAAATCTCATTGCTGCCTCATTTCTGGTCACATCCCAAAGTTAAATTGCTACTTCTATTCCAAATCTTACACCTTACCCCAAAACATGTCTGCGAACCCAACCTCAAACACATGCATTTTGAAAGCAATCTATTCTGCTTAAAAACAGCAACCTGCCAGTAAAACAGGGAGTTTTGCAAGTGCTTGAAAAGTTGTGTGTCTGTGTATGTGTGTGTGAGTGTGTGTCTCCCATCCCTCTTCCCAAGCAGTAGGGAATTGATAGGAAATTAAAACAGACAACTTCCATTTTCTTTCAAGAGAGATTTATGACCACTGTCTACAGAATTTCAAGCTGTGAAGTGAACTGTAAAACAAAATGTTTTAAAATAATATGTTTAAAGCAAAGCAGTGTTATGTACAATTAATGTAAAAATTATCAGAAGTGATAGTTGCTGAAAAAAATAAAAGTAGAGAAATATGACTTACGAAGGTACTAGCATTTCATGAAGCACTAATCCATCAGCAAGGAGTACAAATCGAAGGGATAACCCGGTATATTAATGACTTCAGAGTAACTTCTTACTAATCAGATATCTCAAAGTGGAACTCAATCCCTTTGTCACTGCCTTAGTCCAACCTTAGGATTTTGCCCCTTTCTCCCCGAAGCCCCCCTTAGCTGGTCGCTCTGTCTCCCAGCCTATCAGTTCTACGCGAACATCCCACACCCCATCCCACACCTTATTTCCTCTGCTGGGAATGCTCAACATCTGCCCCTGGCCAGGATAAATTCTTCCGATGCTACAGATTTCCATTTACGTGACAGTTCCTCGGAGCTACATCCTTGCTGGGCTAGGATCCCGTGAAATAATGTATGGAAACTGCTATGCCAGGTAAACCTTGTCCTGGTGTTGATAAGTTCGCTCAGACAACAAACCCTCACCTGAGTCCCCCATACCAAGTGTTAGCCCTCTTTGAATCTTTCCTGAGCTGCATGCTCTGTTCTTCAGAGATTTTAGATGCTGGCAACAGAAACAGACACTGGCCGCTGTAGACAGAACAGGGAAGTACGAAAGGATATAAACAGCTCACAATTTCAAGGAGCACTAGAGGACCAGGCTTGAGGTTACACAGTCAAAAGCTGTACCTCTTAGGGAAACCCAGAGTTGCTTGAACAATATAGGGTGCAAAGGGGGAACTAATGAGGTGAAGAACAATAGCAGAAGTCTGAGGGCCAGGTGTGACAGTCCAAGCAAGAGGTGATGCAGGTCTGAGCTCAGGCAGATTATTGAGCTCATCTTATTGAGATGGAGTGAGCAGACAGATTGAAGAAACCACTGAAGGATGGACTAACAGAACCTGCAGAAGGCTGAGAAGGCTGAGGGAGCAGAGGCATTCTCAGAGAACTCCTTTGCTGCCAGCTGGGTCATGGGATGGACGGCAATGCCACTGGCAGCAGTAGGGAATGAAAAGGTGGGTGTGGGGTGGGATAGAAGAGGTATGGCTGAGAGCAGTCTGGGACACACTCAGGTAGAGAAAACATGGCTTTATTAGTATGCCCATCACCCAGAGGGACTAAAGCTTTGGAGAGACAATGGGAAGGGCACAAGGAATGGGTGCGTACGAACATGCTGGTGTTGGAAGTTAGTGGACTTCATGGGACTGCCCAAGGAGCGCTTGTGGAGAAGAAAAGTGGATCAATGCCAGAACTGGGGTGGCCCACTTATCCCAGTCTGCATGACATTTTCCAGGTTTTAGAACTAAAAGTCTCACATCAGAGAAAACTCCTCAGTCCCAGGCAATTCTGAACCTACTGTGTAGGGAGCAAGAAATAACATGAGAGGGAGATGATCTGCCCAAGGTCATCTAGTCAATGGGGTGCAAAACCACACCTAGAACCCAGACTTCCTATTTTCTTTCTTCACAGTCTGTTGGACAAAAACTAAATCAGAATAAAACAAGGAAAGTGAAGTACTAAGGTCCGAATCCCAGACTCCTGACTCACTAGGCATATGACGTCAGGCATATCAGTTACCCTTTCTGAGACTTACTTTCCCTGCCTGGAAGAGCAAAGTTTGTATATGGATATTCCCTAATCCCAGAAAGAAACATAGGATGAAATAAAAACACAGACATAATGAGAGGTGAAGACTTTGTAGGCAAGTTGACAAGAGAAGGAAAGAACCATAGATGAATGTACCTTCCCCTGATGGGGGAATCTAATAAGCTTAGGGGTGCTGGACTTCTCCTGGTCCAGCCTTCACACTGGTTTGAAAAGTTTAACCCTCACAAAGTGTCCTCACTGCTCCTGTGAAAAATATGGTCCCACCACTAAAACTGTCTGGAGTAAAATATATTTCTCCCAGAAAATGCTAGTGGATTTATCACAACTGGGCCATTCATCTGTTAAAAAGCAGAATGGCATTTATTGCCAATTGCTCCCTTTATGGGAGAAAAGAAACAGGGAGCCTAATAAGCTTGGTTAATTTTTTTCTTTTATGGCTCTAGCAACTGCACTAAATATTCTGTCTGCTTTTCTTACACAGTTTGGAGGCGGCTCTGAACTTCGGAAGTGTAACAAGGAAGATTCCAGCAGAACCACACGGGGCAGCCTCAGGAGGAGACATTGGGTGGAAAGCAGCTCTGAGAATCGACTCCAGGAAATGACCCTGCTGGAGGGTTACTTGATTACCCGATCGGTTTAGAACAAGGATGTAACTTTTTTAAATCCTTCAGGCAGTGAGCAAGATACCTATAGTGATTTGGCTGAAATAATTCAGAGATACATGAGGTTTTTAAGTCAAATAGAAAGACAGTGTCAGTTTCTGAAGGAAAGAGATGCTGAGTAACACCCAGGTCTGAGCCTTAACACTGGTTAACTGTGTTAACTTGATTGACATAGGACCTCAGAAGGCCTATTTCAAGTGCTCATCCCCGACATCCCAGAGCACACACACATCCCCCCTGATGCCCCTGCTAATTTCATTCATCTCCCACTTAAGAAGTTTGAGAGCATCTGCTGTAGATCACACACTACTTTCTCTGGAGCACAGCACTGCCCAAAAAACCACCAAGGGCCTGCCTTTTAGATCCCAACTCTACCATTTGAATGAACTTCCAGGCCAGCACTATCCAAAAGAACTTCCTGAGATGATAAGAATATTCTCATACTCACTGTCTGATATGGCAGCCGCTACCCACTTGTAACTAATGAGCACCTGAAAGGTGGCTGGGGTAACTGGTGAGTTGAATTTTTAAGCTTATTCAGTTATAATTAGTGCAAATGTAAATCTAAATAGCCCCATGTGGCTATGGCTATCACATTGGATGGTTCTGATCCAACCTGTTTTGAGATCAAGCCTGTTTGAGCCTCAGCAACTTCATCCATAAAATACACCCTGAGCAAGGTCGCTTTGAGGATCATCTGTTAAAATGCATGGAAAGCCCCTAGCCTTGTGCCTAACATGAAGTCAGGGTTGGTAAGACAAGAAAGTGGGACCTTTCATGAATCTGTCTTCATTTGGCCCTAGAATCAGCACTTTGAGGCTTGACATTAACTGGGGGTGTCAGACAGCATGAAGATTCCAACCAGGCAGTTGTCCTGAGCCCACAGGAAAGCAATCCATCTTTCAGTGAACTTTTCCATTGGTGGCCAAGAATGTTCTGCATGAGGAAATCTATTAACTGCTTCATGTGAGTGAATATTTACAGGAAGTTAGAAACTGCTGACTTTAGCTAAGGAAAATGCCCCTCTGTGGAGTTTCATGACCGATTAATGCTCTGGAATTTCATTGAAGGGATTTATAGATAAAGGTTACCAACTATTCAAGTGCATTTTTAAATATGCTCTCACAAACTGGAGGTTCTATTCAAGATGTGGCACTGGGCTTCCAGAGGGCAAAGGAGAGAGCTCTTTTAATACAGTACTGAATAGTAACAGGACCGTGATGCTCCAAAGTTGTCAGTCACAGGCACCATTTCACAAAGGCTTGGACTCCCAGCCTCAGAGGGACCTTAAAAACCATCTTATCCTGGCCTTCCTCCAATGCCTAAATCCTCCCAACACATTAGCTTCAGCTTGAGCAACTCCTGTAATAGGGGATCTCTCTGTGTCCTAAGGCAATCATTGCATCATTAGACATATGATATTGCTAGAAAGAGCTTCCCCTGGTGAGCAAAAATTCAGAGGAGAAACATGGTATCTTAGAAGAGTGTTGGGCTCTGCCATTTTCAATTCTGTGAGCCTCAGAATCTTCAGACATAAAAGGGGGATAATAAAAATATAGTATGGGGCCGTTGAGAAGATTGAGCTAGACAGAGATGCCATGGAGTATGCTCCATTCCATTCCTTCCCCTGGCTCTGCTTCTTCAGCACTGGAGGCAAGCTGAAGATGGCTAATCTCTTGCAGGGACTCTCTCCTCAGTGGTAATAGCAATGGTAGTAGAAGTAGTCACACAACTATTGCTGTCACTTTTTTTTTTACTAATATTTTTACACTTAATAATTCTTCCACAGACTTAAAATATACGGGCATGTCCCTCCCTTCCCCAGACTCACCCTCTCTCATGTGTTAGAGCTTCAAATACCCCATGGTCCAAATAATTCAACAAGCCTGGATTTTTGTGCCAGAGACCAGCTAACATTGGGAACTGCAATATGAGCGATATCTAGAACCTGTCCATCCCTCCAGCTTCACTTTCTGTGAAAGTACTTAGCATAGGTAATTGCATTTGATCTTTAAAACAACATTGGGAGGTAGATATTAGTGTTATGTTCTACAGATAAGAAAACAGAGTGAGACAAGTTAAGTAACCTCCCCTGAAATATGTAAGTGAAGCTGGTAATTAATTCAGACAAACCTGAAAGTGGAAAAAGAGAGGATCAAGTGCATGGCTTCATAGGACTTGGGGCTTGGTGGAATAGAAGATGCCAGAACTTTTCTCTAAGGGAAGGCCTCAGAGAAGAATAGGAAGAGATGGGGGAAGAATAGCAAAGCCAGTGTCCATCGGGGTAATAAGGCCCCTAAAAATTTGCAAAATGCTGGAACTTCAAGCCACTAGACAAGAGAACTGAGATGCTTTTAAAAAGAAAGGACACAAAACTAAACATAGTCTTACCATGCAGTCTGGCAATCGTGCTCCTTGGCATTTACTCAAAGGAGTTGAAAACTTATGTCTATATAAGCACACGGAAGTTTATAGCAACTTAATTCATAATTGCCAAAACTCTAATGCAACCAAGATGTCCTTTAACAGATGAATGGATAAACTGTGGAACACTCAGACAATGGATTATTATTCAATACTAAAAAGAAATGAGATATCAAGCCATGAAAAAGACGTAGAGGAACCTTAAATGCATATTACTGAAAAGGATACAGAGTGTGTATTTCTACCTATATGATATTCTGGGAAAGGCACAACTATGGAGATAATAAAAAGATCAGAGGTGGGGGGGAACCTGGGTGGCGCAGTTGGTTAAGCATCTGACTTTTGGTTTTGGCTCAGGTCCTGATCTCAAGGTCATGAGAGGCTCCACACTCAGTGCAGAGTCTGCTTCAAATTCTCTCCCTCTCCCTCTGCTCTCCTGTTCTCTCTCTCTTTCTCTTTCTCTCTCTCTTTCTCTCTCTCTCTCATATAAATAAATCAATCTTTTAAAAAAGTCATTGGTGGTAGGGTGTGAGGAATGGGTGGGGAGAGATGAGCAGCCAGAACAAAGAGAATTTTAGGACAGTGAAAATACTTTGTCCTATATCACAATGATAAATATGTGTCATTATACATGTGTCCAAACTCATAAAATGTACAATACCAAGAGTACACCCTGGACTTTGAGTGATCATGATGTGTCAGTGGAGGCTCATCCTTGGTTTAAAAAGTAAAAAGTCCATTTCTGGTGAGTGATGTTGATAAGGTGAAAGGCAATGCATGTGTGGCATTCAGGGGAAATACAGGGAATCTTTGCACCTTCTCTCAACTTTGTTATAAACCTAAAACTGCTCTAAAAAAATTAAAAAAACGACAACAACAAAGAAAGAAAGGACATCTTCATAAAAATAAATTTGACTCTTGGGCCATCAGAATAAGTATTATTCCCAGAGAACTGGTTCTCAAGCTCCTACATCTTTAGCCATTTTTTATTTTATAGTCTTCTGTCTGCCCTTTAAATGTGCTTATCTCCAAAACAAAGTTGCAACCTCTTCTAGTGGTCCAGAGACCTCCTTTTTTGACCCTAAATCTGGTCTTGTCTTCTGTTCGGTTCTACTTCAGACTTCAGTATCTGAGGTGGATTTCTAGAAACCAGAGATACACATCAGGGTTCTGCGTACTGTGTGAAAGTGTGTTTCAAATTTCCTAACCAGTTAGGAGACACTGGCATTTCTTGAGCACCTACTATGAGCCAGGCACTATTCTAGCACTTACATATATTAAGTACTCCTTGACTGACCCTGTGAAATAGGTGCTATTAGTCATGCCACTTTAACAGTTGGGGAAATAGATATCAAGTAACTTGCCAAGTACTAAATAGTTAAGCAAGAATTTGAACCCAAGCAGCCTGATGCCAGAGCCTGTGATTTAAAGCATTTTATATATTTTCAGTTTGGTTCATCAAGTTTATTGAGCCCCTATCATTGGTCTTTCAAGGTATAAGGGACTACAGCTTCCACTTTAAATAAGAGAAAGTATCAAAACCTCATAGAAAAGCAGAGTTCAGGGACATCTAGGTGGCTCAGCGGTTGAGCATCTATCTGCCTTTGGCTCAGGGTGTGATCCTGAGGTCCTGGGATCGAATCCCCCATTGGTTCCCTGCAGGGAGCCTGCTTCTCCTTCTGCCTATCTCTGCCTCTCTCTCTGTGTCTCTCATGAGTAAATAAATAAAATCTTAAAAAAAAAAAAAGAAAAGCAGAGTTTAGGTCTCAAATCAGATAGGGAAATTGATACCTAAGGAAGGACAGTGACTTACCTAAAGTCACTTTGCCATGATAAAACTCAATTCACACTTCTGTCTCTCATTTTGCCGCACTTTCAATGATACAATACAGTACATGAAAATACTTTGAAAAAAATCTGCTCTACAAGCTCATGATATATTTATTATTGTTAACATTCCTCTCCCACAAGGCAAAATGTTTTTCACACAATAGGTGGCCGACAGATATGTTTAGGCTATAAAAAGTGGACCTAGGAATATAATTTAAAATACAAGGTCTTAGGTAAGAGGTCTTTTTGGAAATATATAGAAAGGCATTTTTGCAGGGCCAACATTCCATTAGTACTCCAAATCATTAATCATATTTTGTGCTTCAAGTCAACCCAATGCCTTTGCCTGTAAACTTTTAACAGATTGGAAACAGGTGACCTGCTTCTTGGACTCTCCTTCAGTAGGAAAACACTTGGGAAAAACTACAGGGGGTCGAAACTTAGGTCCGGGCTAATGAGGCCTACACTGCCATAAAATGGCATTGTGGAATCAGCTGATGTGTCATAGGAGCTCACAGTTCAGACCAAAGGAGTCAGTTGGGGAAATAAGATGACCTCTTTATAGAGTAGAAAACCAAAGTTCCTCCAGAGGCCGTGTGTACAGTGGCATTTTATGTGAACTAAAACTAATGGAAGTAGAAACCAAACCCACATCTTACAACTCCAAAATTCTAGAGCATTAACCAAATAGCTTCATCCTAATGAGATAATTCTACTATAGAGGGAAAAGAATCAATAGCTAATTAAAACACAACTATTGAGCAACTGCCTTTTGTTCAGAACTAGGCTGAGTATCTTGAGATTTCATAGTAAGTGTTGGACATAATTTCAGCTGTTCAGAGTGTTTATATCAACAATTAGCATTAGAATATTTTGAAGAAATCTCTAAGGGCCCTTTCAATTCTTGCATGATCCTGGTTGATCCTAAAGCCACATAGAAGAATGGCTAAAACATAGACTTGGGAGCCAGATTTTGGAGGTTCACATCCTAACTCTGACACTTACTAGCTTGACCTTGAGCAAATTACTATCTTTCTGAGCCTCAGTTCCTCCCTCTGTAAAATGGAGCAATATTAGTACATACCTCATAGCGTTGTTGCAAAGATTAAATGAGTTAGCACCTGTAAATCCCTATGTTAAAATTGGGCATGTACTAAGCATTCTGTCAATACTCATTATGTCTCTATAAAATGGAAAACCAAGGCTGACAAGTGTCAATGTGCCCAGAGGCAGTACAGGCACAAGTGACAGTGTCAGAGGGAGAAACCCAAGGCCTGTTGCTGTGATGATGTGCCAGATGGATGCTTCCTCCTTTGACCCCTTTAGGATTGCAAAAGGAATCCTCAAGCTACCCTGCCAGCACTGGAAATGGGCAACTGTACTCAAGCTTCATGGTGTAGGTGCTTGTTTGGATGTAATAATCTGTTTTTAATCTTGTGTGTAAATGAATACCGAGGTTAGTCACTGGGTGCATATTAATCTAAAATAAATGAATACATTTGAATTAATCAGATCTTCAGTCTATGTAAATTGATGATTTATAATGATATTAGCACAAATTGCAACGATAAATCATTTTAAAATTAGATCCAATGTTCCTTAAGGCAGCAAGGACTCTGGAGATTTGAGCATAACTTGTGACAACTTTAAAATGTAGATTGGTCTGGCTATAGCTTGAGGGCAGAAGCAAGGGGCCAGAAGACCAGAGGGCAATGTGGAACTACATCCTATGAAGGGACAATGATAATGGAACCTGCAAGGTCACAAAAATAAGAAAGAGAAAGTCAGTGAAACAGGCACATTCTGCATTTCCCAGTTTATTTTCTGGCTTGGGACTGAAGACCTTGAAACTTTGATTCAATTCAATGCAACAAGGAGGAGTTAAATTGAGACAGCTTAATGAAAAGGAAAGATTTCAGGAGGTTCCTCCACTCGGTGCTTTAGAGCAAACTAACTTTGCCAAGGCTGCTGATTTCATCTGAAAAGCGGGCTTCATCATCTCAACTTTAAAGTACTATTATGAGAATTAAGTAATATTGGATGTGAAGTGAAAATCCCAGTTTATGAAGAACAGAGTAGTAATTCTTAAAATGGAGTCAGACTGCCCAGGTACAAATCCTGGCATTGCCACTTGCTGGCTGTGAGACTTTCAGATAATTCTATAGTCTTTCTGAACCTCTGTTTTCTCCATTATGGGGTGAGGATAATGTTAGGGCCAATATCTTAAGACTGGCTTGAGAATTAAATGTAAATATGCAGGTCTTGTAACTAAGGAGATACTTAGCGAATGTTAGCTGTTAGAAATGATTGTTACTGATGTTACCATGAATCCTGGGTGGTGATACTGTGTGAAACTGACCTAAGAAGAAAAGAGGAACTATTGATGTGGGAAACAAAGGCAATAGAAATGTAGCTTACATTAAAATCTCCTCACAGTTTGCAGCCCACTAATAGATACCCGAAACATGCTGAGTGTGACCTTCCTCAAGGAACTCGTGACTGCCCTAGTGCCTTCATGTTTGAAAGTAACCTTATCTTGGCTACAGCTGGCCCCTCAAGGTCCCAAAAGCCTTGCTTCCAGATTCCTTGGAGACTTGTGCTATTCCTAACCTCCACTAATTTGAAAGTATATAATCAGGCACTCCTTACAATCCCAATAGAGCTCTTTCTGCCCACAGGTCCTGCCCCATAAATAGGGAAGGCATTAAGGTATAGACAGGAGAGACAGAAGGCCCCTGATTCCCCTGACAAGGCTCTGGAACTATTCCTGGCAGGTGGAGACACTGAGGCAGAGCTGCATAAAAGATAAGGAAACAAACCAAGACAGCACAAGAAGTTTAAGGCCACAAGCTTCCTAGTTAGTTCTCAACAAAAGATTGCCACTAAAAGGAAGTACTGAGGCCCAAGGGTTTCAGATGAGGATGAGGTAACCATTTTTTTATGAACTGAGTATATGTGTCCCCTCAAAATTCATATTTTAGGGACACCAGAGTGGCTCAGACAGTTAAGTGTCTGCCTTTGGCTCGGGTCATGATCCCTGAGTCCTGGGATCAAGCACCACTTTGGGATCTCTGCTCAAAGCAGAGGGAGTCTGCTTCTCCCTCTCCCTCTGCCCCACCTTGTGCACTCAGTCTTTCTCTCTCTCTCTCTAAAATAAATAAATACAATCTTTATTTTAAAAAAAATCATATTTTGAACTCCTAACTCCCAATATAATGGTCTTTGAGGATAAGGTCTTTGGAAGATAATTA
Organism: Canis lupus baileyi; assembly: GCF_048164855.1. NCBI lineage: Eukaryota > Metazoa > Chordata > Mammalia > Carnivora > Canidae > Canis > Canis lupus. The sequence continues at coordinate 67,782,546 of NC_132839.1, forward strand.
GGTTTAGATGAGTTTAGGAGGGTGACATCTTCATGATGGAATTAGTACCCTTAAAATAAAAGGAAGTTATGAGTGCCCTTATAAGAAGTGTACACCAGAGCTCTCTCTACCATGTAAGGACACAGCAAGAAGGTGGCCATTTGCAAGCTGGGAAGGCCCTCACCAGGAGCTGAATCAGCCCCCACTTTGATCTTGGACTTCCCAAGCTCCAGAACTATACAAAATAAATGTTTATTGTTGAAGTTGCCCAGTCTATGGTATTTTGTTATAGCAGCCTGGGCAGACTAATGCACAGCTATTCCATAAATAGTACTTGCTAGAGTTAGAGTTCAAATTCAGGAATATCACACCTCATCTTTTTTTTTATTTAAGTTTAATTAGCCAACATACAGAACATCATTATTTTCAGATGTAGAGTTCAGTAATTCATTAGTTGCAATATAACACCCAGTGCTCAGTCCATCTTGTGCCATCCTTAATGCCCAGCTAACCCATTCTCCCAACCCAGCAACCCTCAGTTTCTTTTCCATAGTTAAGAGTTTCTCATGGCTTATCCCCCTCTCTGATTTCTTACCATTCCATTTTTCCCTCCCTTCCCCTATTGTCTTCTGCACTTATATTCCTCATCTAAGTAAAACCGTGTGACAATTGCCTTTTTCTGATTAACTTATTTCACTCAGCATACCCTCCAGTTCCATCCATGCTGATGCAAATGATAAAATTTCAATCTTTCGGATGGCTAAATAATATTCCATTGTGTCTATATACCACATCTTCTTTATCCATTCATCTGTCGATGGGCATCTCAGCTCTTTCCATAGTTTGGCTATTGTGGACATTGCTGCTATAAAATTTGGGGTGCGGGTGCCCCTTCGGGTCACTACATTGGTATCTTTTCACCTCATCTTTAGATTATAATCCTTCTCTTGTGCATATAAGTGTGCCTGTATGCATGCAGACACATACACACACACACACACACACACACACAGTCATACATAAAATGTGCTAACATATAACCATAAGTTGCAAAATCACAGCATTAACTTTATTTTTCCCTCTAAAAAATCATACTTTCTCAATTATCTTACAATTTACAATAAACAAAAATGGAATGTTTTCCTTTAGCCAAAAACAAGAGGTTTCTCTTACTGATGGTCAATTGGTAGCTAGCCTGTCTATCACCAAATTGTTCCTCTTAGAGCACAACTGCTATAACTTTGAAGCCCTGATACTGTCATCAAGTCATCACTAAATACACTGTTTCTAAAAGGGCCAAATCAAATAATTGGGGATCCCTGGAGGGCTCAGCGGTTTAGCGCCCCTGCCTTCAGCTCAGGGTGTGATCCTGGAGTCCCAGGATCGAGTCCCACATCAGGGTCCCTATATGGAGCCTGTGCTTCTCCCTCTGCCTGTGTCTCTGCCTCTCTCTCTCTGAATCTCATGAATAAATAAATAATTTTTAAAAAATAAAAAATAAAATAAAATAAAAGGGCCAAATCAAATAATTGAAAGGACATCAGAACTTTCAAAGACATCTAGCAGATTTGTTCAAAGTTACCATCTCTAGAGAAACACTCAGTATGGGTCCACAGAGCATGCACAAGGATCTCATTATATCATCATTTGAAACAATAGCTAAAGTTAGGAAACAATCTACATGTCCATCAATAGGGGAATGGGTAGGCAAAGGTATTTAGCCTTATTTTGCTTTTAATGTGGTAGCTCTATAAAAATTAGGTCTCCAAAAAGTATTATTGTTGACTGAAAAAAATACTTAAGATGAATAAACAGATATGACACTTTTCATGTCATATAAAATACAAACACAAAATAATACTTTATATTGTCTATAGAGACATGTCTGCAAATGCATGAAAAGGATAGAAAACCGCACAACAAAATAAAGTGGTCTAATTTGAGAAGAAGGGAAATAAGATGAAGAAAAGACATTTCAACATGTATAAAATTTCAATTTTAATAAGGATATATTTTTTATCATTATATAATAAAGATATTAATTTTTTAGAAGAAAGCACTTTCTTCTAAAGCACCTCACCTAGGCTACTTGCAATATTGCAGTACAATTCTGATGCTAACCATGCAGATGGAGTGTCAGATTCCACAGGTTAGGGGCACAATCTCTAAGAAAATTGCCCTCACTTCAGACACTAGCCACAAATTTGGAAGTCCTCGGGCCACCTGTACTTCTGACTAATTATTAACAAGTCCAGAGATTCCCATGACACCCCTCAGTTTCAATAATTTGGTAGAACTCCTAGAACTCAGGAATGTGCTATCCTTATGATTACAGTTTTATTTATTATTATAAAGGCTATCAGTCAGGATCAGGAAAATGAAAGGACACAGGGCAGGGGCACCTGGGTGGCTTAGTGGTTGGGCATCTGCCTTTGGCTCAGGTCATGATCTCAGGGTCCCGGGATCGAGTCCTGCATCAGGCTCTCTGCAGGAGCCTGCTTCTCCCTCTGCCTGTGTCTCTGCCTCTTTGTATGTCTCTCATGAATAAATAAATAAAATCTTTAAAAAAAAGACACAGGACAAAGTCTGAGAGGGTCCTGAATACAGAGCTCGCTGCTCTCAACCTGTAGAATAGGAATATGACATACCTCTGGCACACTGATGTTTTCACCAACCAGAAAGCTCCACTAAGCCTTGATGTTCAGATGCTTTATTGGGACCTCATTATGTAGGGCATGACTGAATGAATCATTGGCCACATGATTGAATGTAATCACCAGCCCCCCCCCTTCCCTCCCTCCCTGATTATTGAAAGATCTAGCTGTTCTCATGTGTCTCAAAGCCTCAACCCTCTAATCACATGGCTTGCCTTTCTAACCAGACCAGTCCACATCCTGAGCCACCTCATTAGCATAAACTCAGATATGTATAAGGCACTCCTAAGTAACAAAGATGCTCCTATTACTATAGAAATTCCAAGAATTTAGAGTCTCCTTTCCAGAACTAGAACAAAGGCCAGCCACATTCCTTATTATACTATCCCAATCCTCTGGTGACAAGCACAACTGCACCTTATTCACTTCAGGCTGGTAGATCTATAAAGTGTCAAGGAGGCATACACTATTAAATTTGGGCTCACGTGTTACAAAAGAAGAAACATGTTAGACAAGATTACAGAGGAGCTGCTCTGCATTACCTATGTAGATAATATAAAACACTGATTTTGTTCTCATATGTACAAATTTTCTTTTTCTTTCTTTATTACTCATTGTTATAGTTACATTTAGGTTAACTATAAGTTTATTATGCAATATTTCTTAGTAATACAATCCTAATGCCAAAAAAAAAAAACCCCACAAAAACTTTTCTTATATCTGCTCATAAGCTTTCCCTGTAGTAGTGCTAATACTATGAAGACTAGCCAAGGGGAGAAGAGATCTATTTATCAAGTCAAATAGATCTGGACTCAAATTCTAGTTCTGCATCACACTCTGACTCAAACCAGCTCCACATGTCTCTTACCTGCATAGCATCCGCATGTTCTCATTGTGATGATCAAGATACATGAGATTTGGAACTGGCATATTGTCATTTCCACCTCACTATTGGTCAAAATGCATCAGGACTGAATCTAGACACCTAGTAGAAGACATGGAAAGGGTATCAATACAGAAAAGGAAAAGAATGGGACCAGTGTAGAATCTACCACAACAGCTTTCTGAGAACTTATGCTATACTAGGATATCTGCTAAGTATTTTATATGCATTAGTACACAACAGCATTTCAGCATTTTGCAGATCAAGAACTTTGGACTTACACAGCTTAAGTAAACTGAAGGTCAAACAGCTACCAAGAGGCAGAATTGAAGTTTGAATCCAAATTGTCTGACTCCAGACTCTTTAGCCCAGAATTATGTAGCCTTGATCAATCTCCCATACCTTGAGGAAGCCAGAAAGGTCAGCAGAAACCACAATTATGTGGCATTAGAGTGCCTAGCTTCAATATTGTAATATAACTCTCCTCGGGATGAAGTGTCACATTTTCCTCATTATTTGGTACTAGTTATCTAGATTGCTTGTTTTTGAATTTCAGTTCCATAACATCAAATATGGTTAACTGGGATAAGCTACTTGACCATTCTGTCTTATTTTCCTCATATGTAAAAGGCAATAAGAGTGAAATGTCTACCTTAGAAGAGTGTTATATAAATTAAATGATGGAATAATTAGTATTTATAACAAAGATATCTAACATTTATATAGGTCCTCCTATATGCCAGGCATTAATCAAACTTTTTTATAAAAATTATCTCATTTAATTCTCACAGGGACCTGTAGGGATAGTACCATTATTCCTCTCAGTTTGTATTCAAGAAGACTGTAATATGAATAGTTTAAGCAACTTTACTCAGGTCACAGAGCTAATAAATAGCAAAAGTTGGACCATAAGGGGACAGTTTGCTTCTTGATATCTACTTTCAAACCAAAAATCCTCTGATCACCAACAATATCAATGATTTTTTTTTATTGTGGTCAATGCTGTGCTATTTCAGAGAACATACTCAGGGATTATGTCTACACAAGGGTTCTATCACTGGGCTCATTAGCCATTAGCCCCTGTCTGACAGGACTACCTAATGGTCCAAAAAGAACCAGATAATGAACCTGGAGGACTCCCATTTTCAAAAGAGGATAACAGAAATACTAGGGCTGTAGGTCTCCTACCAGGCTGTTCCTCTCACTGCAGATTAAAAACAAATAACTCTCAAGAGATCCACTTGTGAGTCCTTAAACTGGATCTTCTGGCAGAGAGACGAGGAGGCACTTAACAAAGTCAGGACCCTGAAGTGTGACTCCTTCTATGAAGATTGATCTGAACAGCTCCGAATAAATAAAAATGTGCTGAAGATGGTGTCCTTAGCTCTGAGGCCTAAACATTTAATTTGAGTACCACATACACACACACACACACACACACACACACACACACACAAAACCTATGACTGCTTTATGGCTCAGACTGCTGTCTTTCCCAAAGCTAAGCCCTGATCTTTCTGGTGATTTTTCTAAATGAAGATTGGAGAATTGTGATAATATGGCTTCCATTTAACTCCACAATCAGAACTGTTCAGGGACACCTGGGTGTCTCAGTGGTTGAGCATCTGCCTTCAGCTCAGAGCTTGATCCCTGGGTCCTGGGATGGAGTCCTGCACTGGGCTCCCCGCAGGGAGCTTGCTTCTCCCTATGCCTATGTCTCTGCTTCTCTCTGTGCCTCTCATGAATACATTTTTTAAAATTTTTTTAAAAAAAGAACTGTGTAATACAGCTGGGAACACAGAAACACAGGTAGACTGACTAGCTAGCTCAAGGTCTAATTGCTAGAGGTAGAAGGGCCAATGTTGATCCCATAGTTTTCTGCCTTTCCCTTTACAGCTACAACAGTGTTTGGGAAGAGATGGCCTCGGTAAACATGATCATCTCTACCCAAGTGTAAACCAAAGCCCCTTTGAGCCCTTCCCATGATCTCACTTCTATCAATAAAAAGAAAAAAAAGTATCAAGGCAAGATGGCAAGAGAATTAGGTTCAGAAATATAAAACAAACTGTCATTCTTCTGGTCTCTGTTGCTTAATACACTTATAAGAAGTCATGGATTTATTCTCAAGCAAAAATAAGGCCTCCTAAAAGATTTTGATCTATTGGTGATTCTTGAGAAGTGTTATTTAAGGACATTAGGTCAAGTGATAATATAGCATATGAGTTATAGAGGAAGAATCTAGACTTAGAAAAGTTAGGAAGTAGTTAGAAGCAAAGACAATGCTACATTTGCCACATATTTACTTTTCCTGTACAGCCAAAATACTATATTTCCCAGTCCACCCTGCAATTAGGTTAAAGCTATGAAACTGAGTTCCAGCCAATAGAAAATGGGCAAAAGTGATGTAAGTCATTTCCAGCCATTCTCTATAAGCAATTTATTCTAAAGATATACTTGTAAAGTTGCATGAAATTATATTACAAGAATATTCATGTAGCATCATTCATAATAGTGAAAACTTGGAAAGAGACCAGAAGTCCAACAGGATACTGAATAATTGGATATCCAAAACTTAAAATTGTGTGTAACCTTCAAAATGAATAAAATAGTTCCAGTAATTATTACTATCTTATTGGGACTAATCCTTCTATTGAAAACAACCTAAAGACTGGTTAAAATACATTTTAAAAAGATACTTTTTGAAGGTATCAGAGAATAGCCAAGGCAGATAAGAATTAAGGGGTCAGAATTCCAAGAGACAAACTGTACTCCATTGTCATTTTTATCTTTTGGGGCTTTGTTAATCCACAGCAAGGGGCACTTGCTATCACTTAAATAACAACAGAGGATAAACAGAAGAGTTGCAGCATTCTCACTGAAACAGAAAGACAAAAATTGGAATTAAGGGTGATGAAAACAGCCAGGTTTGGAGGGGTCCAAAGAAAAGGGCACCTCAGAAAATTAAGCTCAAAATTACACAGGTAATTTTGTCCAATTACTCCTTGATTCTTAACTATGGATTCATGGAACTAGATAATGGGGAAAAATCAAGCAAAAAGCAGCTGCTAAGATGTTTAAAATCTAAGCAAATATTTAGGCATTCTTACAGTAGTAAGGCTAGATAAATTGGAAGCCAGAGTCCATCATGGAGAAGACCCAGGTAGAAAACCCAGGTTTTATATTGATAACATTATAAGGCTATGCCCAAAAAGCAAGGAAACACATAAAAAGATAAGCCCTAATAAAGCCAGAAACTTAGCTTAATTGGATCAATTTTCATATGTTATATAACTGCAAAAAGAAAAGTAAATCCTCTCTTCAGGAAAGTAATGTCATTCAGAGCTTCTAAAATTTTCCATACACAGTGTTGGACATTTAATAAAAAATTACAAGTCATGCCAGAACAAAATAAAAAATGAACGACAACCAAAAAACAAAATAGACAATAGAAACTTAACCAAAGGTGATTACACAATTGGATTATCAGACAAAATTTAAGGAAATTATAGTTAATGAACTCAATAAAATATAGGATAAGATGGACAGTTTTACTATCTATAAGCTAAAATCTATAAGAAATATTTCAAGAGAAATTCCAAAATTGAAAAACATAACTATATTAGAATAAAAGGCAGATTGAAGAAAACCAGTGAAACGGTCAGTAAAAAATGTCCATATTGATGCATAGAACAGAGACATGAATATAGAAAAAAAACTGAAAAAGACACATGGAACATGAAAGAAGAAGAGAGAAGAGAGATAATTGGCTAGAAAAATATTTAAAGACTGGCTGAGAACTTTCCAAAATTCATGAAAAACAACAAGCCACAGATTCAAGAATATCTCAGAACCCAAACAACATAAATACAAACAAACAAAAAAATCACAAAAAGAACATCATAGAAAAACTAATGAAAGACAAACAAAATGAAAATCTTAAAAAAACAGAAAGAAGACAAAAAGAATCTCTTTTCACTTCTTAGCAGGAATTATGGCAACCAAAGACGATATAATGAATTTTCAAGGGCTAAACAAAAATAACTTACCAATCTAGAATACTTTGATTAGTAAATTTTAAAAAATCTTTTAAAATGAAGGTCAAATATATTTTTAGAAAAATAGAAATGGGAACAATTTATAATGAGTAGATCTGTGAGAAAGGAAATACCAAGGGGAATCCTTCAGGCAAAAGGAAAGTAATTCCAACCCACAGCTAACATCATCTTCAATAGCAAAAAACCGAGAGCTTTTCCCCTAAGGTCAGAAACAAAACAAGGATGTTCATTTTCACCACTGTTATTCAACATGGCACTGGAAGTCCTAGCCACAGCAATGAAATAACAAAAAGAAATAAAAGGCATCCAAATTGGCAAGGAAGAAGTAAGATGTCCACTATTTGTAGATGACATGACAATATAGAGAGAAAACCCAAAGACTTCACCAAACAACCACTAGAACTGGTAAATGAATTCAGTAAAGTCACAGGATACAAATCTGTTGCATCTCTATACACCAATAATGAAGCAGGAGAAGGAGAAATCAAGTAATTGACCCCATTTAAAATCACACCAGAAACAATAAGATATCTAGAAATAAACCTAATTAAAGAGATGAAAGACTTGTGCTCTGAAAACTATAAAACACTGATGAAAGAACTTGAAGATGACACAAAGAAATGGAAAAACATTCCATGCTCATGGACTGGAAGAACAAACATTGTAAAATGTCTATACTACTCAAAGCAATCTACACATTAATGCAATTCCTATCAAAATACCAACAGGATTTTTTTACAAAACCAGAACAATCAACTCTAAAATTTGTATGGAACCACAAAAGATCCTAAATAGCCAAAGCGATCTTGAAAAAGAAGAGCAAAGCTGGAAGCATCACAATTCCAAACTTCAAGTTATATTACAAAGCTACAGTAATCAAAACAGTATGGTACTAGCACAAAAAAAGACACATAAATCAATGGAACAGAATAAAAAACCAAGAAATAAATTATCAGCTATATGTTCAATTAATCTTCCACAAAGTAGGAAAAAATATCCAGTTGGAAAAAGATAGTGTCCTCAACAAATGGTGTTGGGAAAACTGGACAGAAACATGCAAAAGAAAGAAACTGGATCACTTTATTACCCTGTACACAAAAATAAATTCAAAATGGATGAAAGACCTAAATGTGAGATGTGAAACCATAAAAATCCTGCAAAAGAACAGGCAGTAACTTCCTAGACATTGGCTATAGTAAATTTTTCTATATATGTCTCAAGAGACAAGAGAAACAAAAGTTAAACTATTAGGATTACATCAAATTAAAAGGCTTCTGCGTAGTGAAGGAAACAATCAACAAAACTAAAAGGCAACCTACAGAATGGGAGAAGATATTTGCAAATGACATATCCAAAAAGGTTAGTATCCAAAATATATAAATAACCTATAAAACTCAACACTCAGAAAACAAATAATCCAATTAAAAATGGGCAGAAGACATGAACAGGCATTGCTCCAAAGAAGACATACAGATGGCCAGGAGACACATGAAAGGGCACTCAAATCACTGATCATCAGAGAAATGCAAATCAAAACTTCAATAAGGTATTACCTCTCACCTATCAGAATGGCTAAAATCAACAACACAAAACAGGACAGGTGTTAGCAAGAATATTGAGAAAAAGGAACACTTCTGCACTGTTGATGGGAATGCAATCTGGTTCAGGCACTCTGGAAAACAGTATGGCGATTCCTCAAAAACTTAAAAATAGATCTACCTTCAATATAGTGATTGCACTACTGAGTATTTACCCCCAAAATGCAAAAACAGTAATTCAAAAAGATACCAGGCATCCCTATGTTTATAGCAGCTTTATTTACAATAGCCAAATTATGGAAAGAGCCTAAATATCCCTCAATTGTTAAATGGATAAAAATGTAGTATATACATATATAATCGAATATTATTCAGCCATAAAAAAGAACGGAATATTGCTTGCCATTTGCAAGAACATGCATGGGACTAGAAAGTATAGCACTTAGTGAAATAAATCAGTCACAGAAAGACATATACCATATAATTTCACTCATATGTGAAATTGAAAAAACAAAACAAACTAGCAAAGGGGGGAAAAGAGAGAGATAAATCAGGAACAGACTCTTAACTATAGAGAACAAACTGATAGTTACCAGAGGGGAAGGGGTGGGGAGTGGAATAAATAGGTGATGGGAATTAAGGAGTTTACTTGTGATGAGCATCAGATAATGCATGGAATTATTGAATCACTATATTATATACCTGAAACTATCATAAAATATCATATATTAACTAGCCAGCATTAAAATGAAAACTTAACAAAATTAAAATCAACATATGAGGTGGAAAAAAAAGGAAGGTAATTCCATATAGAAGCACATTAATACAATAAGAAATTAGATTTGACAGAAAAGAGAAATGTGTTAAAAGCTAAATGAACATTGATTATATAAAACAAAATAATAAAATACTTTGGTGTTTCAAATATAGAGAGAATACATAATAACAATAGCTCATGAGTTAGTGGAAAGGTAAAATGAATTAAAATATTCTCAAATCCTTATATTATCTGCAAAGTAACAAAGGTACTAAATATGTATCAGACCTTAAGAAGTCAAGCATGCATGCTGTAGTCTTTTGGATAATCACAAAAACAAATAACAAAGTTATAATGTGTATTATATGTGTAAATGAACATATACATGAAATAAACTAATAGGGAAGGATATAATTTACAAAAAAAATACTTAATTCTAAGGAAAGCAAGACATGGAAGAAAACAACATAGTGAATAAGAACAGTGGGAAAACAATAAATAAATTTTTTTAAAAAGAACAGTGTAATAAGCAAATAATAAGGCAATTTAGTAAATATATAAGCAATTTACAATAAATGTAAATAGACTAAATATATTTCAATTAAAAATAAAAAATTGTCCTACTGGGATATTCAAGCAACACATCTTAATACAAGTACATAAATAACTGAAAAATTGAAGAGCAGAGAAACACATGCCAGGCAAAAAATAATTGAAAGAAAACAAATCTATCTATATTAACCTTATAATTAATTTTAAGGTAAAAAGTGTTACTAAAAATAGAGGCTTTTTTAAAGATTTTATTTATTTCAGAAAGAAAGAGACAGAGATAACAGAGAAAGCAAGAGCAAGAAGGAGAGGGGGTAGAAGGCTCCCACTGAGCAGGGAGCCCAAAGTGGGGCTCCATCTCAGAACCCAGAGATCATGACCTGAGCCAAAGGTAGATGCCTGACTGAATCACTCAGGTGCCCCAAAATAAAGGGATTTTTATAAGAATAAAAAGTAAGTAAAAAAAGAAGATATAAAAATGCTAAATTTCTAAACATTAAAAAAATCCATATATTTGTGCCAAAAACTGACAGAAATACAAGGAAAAAAATATATAAATATAAGTATTGATTTTCAAATAGCTTTCTCAGTAACAGAATAAACAGACCAAAAAAATCAATAAGGATAGTGAAGTTTTGAATATCATGACTAACCAATTTAACTGAATAGTTATGTATGGAATACTATAGTCAAAAAGTACAGAATATGCACTTTTTCGAGTACACATACAACAACATTTACTATCTGATCATATGCTGATCTATAAAGCAAATTTCAAAAAGCAATTAACACGTGTTCTTGACATCAATGGTATTAAACAAGAAATCAATAACAAAAACAAAAACAAAAAGTCCCCAAATGCTTGGGAATTAAGCAATGATGCAACACACTTATAAACACAAAGGTAAAAATTAAAAAAAGTATAGGGACACCTGAGTGGCTCAGTGGTTGAGCATCTGCCTTCAAGTCCCATATCAGGCTTCTCATAGGCGGCCTGCTTCTCCCTCTGCCTCTGTCTCTGCCTCTCTCTGTGTGTCTCTCATGAATAAATAAAAAATAAAATAAAATAAATAAAATAAAATAAAATATAAAAATCATAATGTAAATGAGAAAACATTTTGAACTGAATTCTAATATAACTATTATAGTTTTTAGAGGGAAAAATGTATAGCCTTAAATGCACCCCGATGTTTATAGCAGCAATGGCCACAATAGCCAAACTGTGGAAGGAGCCTCGGTGTCCATCGAAAGATGAATGGATAAAGAAGATGTGGTTTATGTATACAATGGACTATTACTCAGCCGTTAGAAATGACAAATACCCACCATTTGCTTCAACGTGGATGGAACTGGAGGGTATTATGCTGAGTGAAGTAAGTCAGTCGGAGAAGGACAAACAGTATATGTTCTCATTCATTTGGGGAATATAAATAATAGTGAAAGGGAATATAAGGGAAGGGAGAAGAAATGTGTGGGAAATATCAGAAAGGGAGACAGAACATAAAGACTCCTAACTCTGGGAAATGAACTAGGGGTGGTGGAAGGGGAGGAGGGCAGGGGGTGGGGGTGAATGGGTGACGGGCACTGGGTTGGGGGCACTTGACGGATGAGCACTGGGTGTTATTCTGTATGTTGGTAAATTGAACACCAATAAAAAATAAATTTATTTAAAAAATAATAAAAAATAAAATAAAAAGAAATAAAAAGGCTGAAAATCCATGATCTAAGCATGAAAAAGAATGGTAAATGACATTTAAGGGAAATTTTAAAAAGTAAAAATTTTAAGAGATTAATGCAATTTATAAACTTCTTGCAATTTTAAGAAAAAGTAAAAAGGAAAGAGCAGACTACTAATATCAGGGTAAAAGAGAACACCCTCACAGTTTCTACAGTCATTATAAAGATAATAAGAAGAAACATCAATGACATTTGCAAATAAGCTTGAAAGCTCAGAATAAATAGACCAATTCCTTAAAAGTGTAGTTTACCAAAACCAGTACAGAATAAATAAATTGCATAAATTAATAAATAAATAAAGTACTGAATAAAGTTTGCCTTACTATTTTAACAAGAGTCATGAAAAATTCTCTCATTAATGCAATCACCTCTTCTATTCATCATTACAGGTTTTAACCAGTGCAATAAGATACAAAAAAATTAAAATTAAAAATTAAACTGCTATTATTCACAAAAGTGTAACATAAATAGGAAATACCAAAAAAATACAAATAACTTATGAAAATAAATTAAGTTTTCAAGATTTCTGTTTACAAAGTCAACATACAGAAATTAATAGTATTTCTACATTCTAGCAACAAATAATTAAAAATGAAATTTGATGAAGTATAAGTAACAATACCTACCATTCAGACATATCAATACCTAGGAATAAATCTAATTTTTTAAATGGGCAGGACGTCTGCACAAAAAATACATACATTCATAAAAGAAAGTTAAATAAGAACTAAACAGGTGATGAGTTCATGGATCAAAGGACTCAATATCCCAAAGATAACAATTCTCCTCAAGTTGATTTATAGATTCAATTCCAACACAAATTTTATGGAAATTGATGAAATTATTCTAAAATGAATATGGAAATTAAAAAGTTTCAGCACAGTGAATATAATCCTGTGGAAGACCATAAATGAGTAACTTACATTACCAGATATCTACTCTTACAAAACCACAATTTTAAAGTGTGGTGGTGAAGATACAAGAGACAATAGACAGTAAAGAAATAGATGCTCCAAAAACAAATCTTTCCACATACACACTTCTGATATAGCACAAAATTAGCCCATGAAATACAGTGGAAGAAGCATGGTCTTTTCAATAATTGATGCTACATCAATGAACCTTACCCCTTCCTCACACCATACTCAAAAACTGGTTTCAGATATACCATAGATCTCATTGTGATAGATGAAACAATAAAACTTATAGAAGATAATATAAAACTATAGCTTCATTTGGGTAGGCAAAAATTTCTCAAACAGAATGCAGAAAACACTAATAAAAGAAAATAAAGATAAATCAGACTTTATTAACAGATACTTTAGACTGGAAAGGCAAAGCACAAAGTGAGAGAAGATATTGGCAATACATGCATCCAACAATGTACTTTTATTCAGAATACATAAAGAACTTCAATAAACCTGTAAGAAAGAGAAAACCCAATAAAACAAAAGCAAAAGACTTGTCCAGGCTCTTATAAAAAGAAGCTAACCAAGTGGCTAATAAGCATATGATAATGTGTTCAGGCTCCCAAATTATAAGGAAAATATAAAATAGAGCCATAATGAATTACTATTTAATAGCCACAAAATTGGCTTAAACTTAAATTTAAAAAAAAACCTCCTACCAAATGTTGGCAAAGATATAGAGCAACAAAAACCCTCATAGACTGCCTGTGGAAATACAAATTCTTACAATTGCTTTGGAAAAACTGTTGGCTGTAACAACTAATGCTGAATATGCATTTTTCTATTGCAGCAATTCCACTCCCAGGTATGTGCCCAAGAAAAGTGTATATATGCACATTCATCACAAAGGCATTATTCATAATAGCCCAGAACTACAAGCAATCTGAAAGTCCATCAAAAGCAGAATGAATAAATATAGTATAGCTATACAATAGAATACTCTGCAACAATAAAAATGAGCCAACTACTATCCACTCAATAGTGGAAGAATTTCACTTCTATAACAAGCAAAAGAATCCAGACACCAAAATCAGTTCGTGTTAAATGACTCAATTTATATTAATCTCAAGAAAAGGCAAAACATATCTATGGTGACAAAATTCAGAAAGAATTCAGGGGGAATGGGCAAAATGACATGGAGAGGTATGAGGGAGAATTCGGAGTATTATTATATTCTATCTTAATTTAAGTGGTGATTACATGGCTATATTCATTTTGAAAAAAATCATAAAGATCTGCAGTGAAGTTTGGTGCAATTTACAGCATACTTTAAGCAAAAAAAAAAAAAAAAAAAGTTTAGATCTGCATCCATAGACATAAAAAAAGATGTCCAAGCTATAATATTAAGTGAAAACAGCAAATTATAAAGTAGTCCCTATAATACAGGCCTATGTTGGAAAAATAAGCTTAAAAAGTATAATGGGGCACCTGGGTGGCTCAGTCAGTTAAATGTCTGCCTTTGGCTAGGTCATGATCTCAGGGTCCTGGGATCAAACACCACGTTAGGCTCTCTGCTTGGCACAGAGTTTGCTTCTCCCTCTCCCTCTGCCCTACTCATGCTCTTGCTTTTTCTCTCTCTCAAGTAAATAAATTTTTAAAAAAATAAAAATAATTTAAAAATAAATAAAAAGCATAGTGTGTGTGGATCCAGAAGATTCTGCTACCCAGAGTGAAGGCTGAGTGTGATAATAAGAGATTTTCCCTCCAAGTTTATATTCTTTATTATTTTAGGTTTTTTTTTTTTTTCACAACAAGCATAATTACTTAACTGATGGGGATTTTTTTTAAATAAGGCTTCTGAAAAGCAATTGAGAAAATGAGGCCTTGAAGTGAACTATAATTGAAATAAAGACATGGCATCGAAAGACATTTAGTATAAGATATAATTTGAATTTGATCCTTTTGCCCTGAAGAATGCCTGAGCACAGGAGGTGGGAGAGGAGTCTAGATGTCTGTAATGTTTCAAGCAGGATCATAACCCCTGTATCAAAGTGACATATTTTAACACAATGCCAAAATTCAAAGGATGTTCAGGTTTTCTATTGCCTTTCTTCCATCCTGCTTCCAACCCTTTCCTATATGCTGTATTTTAACCAACTTTATTTCCCTCCAAAGTCTTCCATATTTTCTCCCTCAGGAATAGAATGTACTTTGCCATATTACTTTCAATTACCATTTAATAATTTATGAAATTACTCAGCATCATACCTGCAGTATTTCGGTCAGGCCCCATTACATTGTAATGAGGTTTGATTTAACATGGTCATTATAAATGCTGCTAAAGGTTAACAGGTAAAAAAAGTTTCATTCCAATGCATTTGATTTCAATCATTTAAGAATAAAATAAGCATCTGTCACTAAGCATGGAAGTTTCTTTCCCCATAAGCATCAGAGTATGATTATTTCTCTCACAAAAGTTTAGCGGAACGTAAAGGACCATGGTCTGGCCTAAAGTCAACCTGTGGGAAGCATGTTACAAAGCAGAAATTTCCAAGGATTGTGCCACAGATTTTTTTGGGCAGAACCATTCTTCATTGTGCAGCACTGGCAGGATATTCAGCATTCCTGACCTTTGCCCACTAAATGCCTGTAGCATCACAGTTTTGCAACAGCCAAAAGTAGCCCCACAAATCTCCAAATACCCTCATTGGGGGCAGTATTTCTCCTTCACCACTGACTTGAAGGGTTAAGTGCAAGTCGGCAAGTTTAGGAAGTTTCATTCTGAAAGTTTAATTCATGCGAGACATAATTTTGATGTAATCAAAGAAAAAAATAACTATGATCTCAATCATCCTCTAAGGAGGGTAGATCCTCTGTTTGGTGAGCTCTTGAGACTTGTGCATTTCTCCCCAACACTATGTTCAGTGACCTCACATTGGTACTTTGAAATCAGCCATGGTGAGAATCTGGGGAAAGCCAGTTGTTAAACATTCAGCAGTATACGTTGTTCTTGATGCATATGACTTTTTGGCTAGGAGCTAGGAAATGAGAAAGAAGAACTTCAGAACATGGATTTAAAAAAAAGGAACAAAGAACAGAAAATTGCAGCTCTACTTTGTTGTGACCACCTGTCTTCAGTAAATTCTTCTCAACTTAAGATAAACTTGAAGCAAAGGAGCAACCAGTGAAGATGTGAGTTTTCCTTGAAGGTTGGTCTATTCATTCATTCATTTAACAAATATTTATTGAGCACAAATCAAATGCCAAGCCATTAAGTTGGCATGGCCATTCAAAGACAACACATACAATTACAGAAACGTGAGACAGAGGAGATCCACAGGAAAATAGATTACAGAGATATTATATACAAACTTTATGAAGGATTTTGAACACTTCTTTGGAATCAGTGAAGCTCTGAGCAAATCATACCTGGATGTGAAGAGTAAGGAACTGAATTTCATGTGGAAAACGCTAATTTATCAGAGGTTTAGTTGGGACAAAGCATCCAATTTCTTGGCATCTGGCACTGAATTGCTTTCCCTCCCTCAACCCTGAAAGCAGTATCCTTCTCTAATCACTGAACCCTGGCAGTTGGAAGATGCTGAACTCAAGGGAGCATCCGATGGTGCCCATTCTGGAGGCCATGTAACATGAAGACATCTCTCTTGGAGAAGCTCAGGGGAACATGAGATCTGTCTTTAAATGTCTGAGGATCATGTTTAATGAGAAGTTAGATGTCTTCTCACTAGCTCTAAGGGCAGCAGTAAAAACAATGAACAAAAATAATATGGTGGCAGATTTCATCTCAAAAAGAGAAAAAAACTTTCTAGTGGTCTGACATTGGAGCAACTAATAACCCTATTCCACTATGTCCCTATGTCAAAGGGATAAAATTCATATTCTTTTATGGCTCCTAGGGTTTTCTCCTTTTCTTTCTGGTTCTGGCGGCCACAGCTCCAACATCTTCCACTCCTGCTCTGCATCTGATGTTCAGTGAAGACAAAACTGCTTGTAGTTTTGGGACATGCCAAGGTGCTCATTCTCTCAGTTCCTGGCTCCTGCCTGAAGTGTCCTGTCACTTTTTCTTTATTTGGCTAAATGCTGCTTATGGACATGCCCTTCTTATCTACTCCCATAGCATTCTGTATACATCTCCACCATTGGCCTTCTGCATGCATATAAATAAAATAAACCTCTGTGAGTATATCTATTACTATAGTAGTTGAAAATAGTTAATTTGGGCACTTTATGGAATGGTGTGTATTAAAATACAGACTATTCAGCAAACATAAGATTCATTTGGGTGAGCCTTGGTGTCACTCCAAACAGAAAGACAGTCATCTTCCAGAGCAGCTAAAGCTGCAATGGGGACTGCCAATTGCCGGCAAGCATGCCATATGGGCAGCAGGTCTACTTGTGGCTACAGAAAAACAAGGAGAGCTTCAAATACAAATCCCAAATCAAAACTCACAAGGATAAGGCACTCCAAGTTGCAAATGTGATTTGAATTTGGGCTTATTTTCACAAATATAACTTTTATTCACAGTTGAGAAGTGTTCTTGATCATTACTCTATGGACTAGCTAGTCCTATTAAACATGTCTGATTACTTCCTTTTCTCTAAGTCACTGACTTGGTCAAAGTCAGAGATGCTGTATGTTCTGTTCACCATTACATTTTCCATACTCAGCTGGAGGGAAGGATTGAAAGTACCTGGTCTATGATTCATTTCTTTCTCAGTTGTCAAAGGACACTCTAGAGAAAGAAAAAAAGGAAGATAATCTAATTGAATCACCTATAGGCACACTGATAGCTGGACCTCCTGAAAAATAAGACATGATACTTACTAGAAGAGGGTCATTATTTATAGAATGTTCTTAGCAGGATGTCCCTGGTTTATAATCACTTGTGGTAAACAAACCTAGAATCTATGGAGTTATGTGGAATAATTTCCCAAAGTACACCACATAAGTTGTACAAATTTCTGGGGGCATAAAATGGAGATGTTTCCTAACCCAAGCCTTCTCCTCTGGGTGCAGTAACCCACAAACCTCACTTAGTGACTTCACTGATTATGCTGGGCCAGAGATTCCATATGTGATGTAGGAAGGAAAGATCTGGGAAGTCATAGGATATGCTAGACCTCTCTCTGCTTTGCCTGCGCTGCTTGATTACTTGGATCTCTGAAATTATTAGCAAATCTAGGTACTGTGTGAGAACTTTGATCCATATAAGTCTAATTTGACAATCCAATCTTCTGTGTTAGCTAGTGTAGGCATTTATTGTGGTAGCTCAATAAATACTGGCTAAACCAAATACCCAGACAGAGCGTTAGTTCCCATTGCTAGAATTATTACAACTAGAGCTGAAAGACAATCTTTTAAAGTTACCATATAGTGGGGTTCTGTGTTTGATGACTGCTTCTACTAGATTAAATTTTAAAGGCCTCCAATGTGAATATTCTATAACATAACGATCTGTCTTTGAAAGCTTGAGTCTCTGCACTCAAATCTCACCCCAGACCTCAGTGATATGATAAGCCATCTGCAACAACAGAAAGCTCAATTCATATCGCTCCTGCTACCACAGGCTGACTTAAGAGACAGAGCAAAGAATCATTTGTTCTTAACAAAGCCATTAAAAAAAAACTCATAACAACCTTGAGATAATTTTGATATATTGATTCTATGATCCTCATAATAACCCTGTAAGATTATAAAGGGAGAAAAGCTATTTTCCTATCTAATTCAGAAATAGACTCAGAAAGGAAAAGTGATTTTTCCAAACACACACAGCTAATATTTTCTGGAAATTGGCCTCAAATGCAAGTCCTTGGCTCCCAGAGACAATGTTCTTTCCTTAATGTTCTCACACTACCTGTCTCATTCTTTCCCACCTTGGACAAAGAAGTAACCACACTGCTCTTTGAAGCACAATTTTCTCTTTTGCAAAATGGCAATAATGGCCCTACCTCACATATAAAACAGTGAACGTTTCATGATCGCAAATGTGTGTTTAGTACCCTGGCAAAATTGAGAGTACCAAATAGTATTACAATAAAAATTCTATGCATCTTCATCACATTTTGTAATATTGTATCCCTTTTGCATTCATTGTCTCATCTTATTTATTCCAATCATTTTTCAAGATGGACAAGGTGGGCATTTTTATTCTTTGCAAGAATGTAACCAAGACCCAAAACGTTAAATGAAATGATTAAAGGTGAGAAACTGAAAGAAGATCTCCTTGTTGTCTAATTCTAAAACCCCATCCTAAATGTTACAAAGATTTTATAAAACAGCAAGAAATTTCACTCCCTCTCCACTTGACAAATTTACAGCTTTGTGAACATCTAGGGCTTTTTAAAATGTCATTTTGTATATTATACAAAAAATTCAACCCATCTAGGAAGCAAGGTGTGTGACTGTGGGTTTCAAACAGTGTTTAAAGATCAAAGGCAAGGAAGCTTCAGTCTCTACTCAGCAAGTGCAAAAATCAGTCTTCAGTGGGAAAGTCAAGAAGAACTATGATGACCACCTAATTCTAAGCATATGCTGCAGATGCACAGCTAGGCACACTGTAGATGTTCTCTGAATCCTTGGTATTATAAATAATTAAATCTTGGGTTGAAGTATAAATAGAGAGATAATAAAGTGATCTTGAATTTTCCCCAATCCACGTAGCAGATGTTTTCCCAAGAAACTCACTTAAACAGAATTTCATTGTCTTCATCAGTAAAATAGGGATCAGAGTACCTGTTAGATCTGCTCTGAGAATAATTCTGGTTATCTACTAAGATCTGTTCTTCCTTTCTTCATAGGTATACTTCATTTCCAAGGTTTCTTTGCATGGTTGTGTGACTGGGTCTAAGCCAGTAGGATGTGAGTGGCAATGATGTGTACCATGTCAAGCTGGGCTATAAAAACCTCCAGACTCCTCCATGCTCTCTTTTTTGTGGCTAGAGACCAATAATGATGATTGGGAAGGTCTTGGAAATGTTAAAGATGGCAGAGCCACTGTCAACCTAACTCCTTGGAAGACTGCATGGGATAGAAACTGTCTCCCTACTACCAACCACCTCTACTGACCTGGGACATCCATCCTGGCTAGACTCAGGTAAGAATAATACAAGCTTGCTTGTGTTTGAACTACTACATTTTTCATTTCTTTCTTGTAGCAATTTAGCCCACATAAACTAATACAAATGATAATGCACCCTTCAACTGTAAAGGGTTATTTTTCTTCAGTGTCATTATTCTAAGCTCAGCTCTTCCCCAGTTTAATTTTTATGACATATGTCAGCTTTAAAATCAACTGGTTCGTTTTAATTATATGTTGTTTACAATAATGAAAATATCTCTGTACTACCACTCTACAATCTCTGTCAAACTGTAGCTTTTATCATGGCAATTCTAAGTTAAGAAAATCAGTGGGTCCTAACACCAATTATTCCAAGTTCAGAATGATCTGCTGCAGTAAACAAACTAGTCACACCTTGTGAGAAGAGGCAGTTTATAGAACTGGTTAACTTCCAATCACAACTGAGTTAACTGAAACCTGGAGAGATACGGAATATGGTATGATTCGGGAGCACCAGGGAGGCCCTTCCCTTCTGGCATGTCTGCCATTTATAAAGCATTGCTAGACAAAGCAATTTAAACTTTAAACTGAAATTTAAAACCAAAAAATGGTAATTTGGACTGCTAATGGATATAATAAGTGTTTCTAGTCTCTTCTACCTGAATCCATCTCAAATATCACTTTCAAATTTTTATTTGTGGGGCAGCCTGGGTGGCTCAGCGGTTTAGTGCCGCCTTCAGCCCAATGTGTGATCCTGGAGACCCGGGATCGAGTCCCACATTGGGCTCCCTGCATGGAGCCTGCTTCTCCCACTGCCTGTGTCTCTTCTTCTGTCTCTCTCTGTGTGTCTCTCATGAATAAATAAATAAAATCTTTACTTAAAAATTGTTTTTTGTAAAGCAGCACTTTATCTCACTGTTCCCAAAGTCAAGAACTTGCAATGGCTTCCTATTGTCATTTACCTTGGCCTTCCAGACTCTCCTCCAGGCTCTGGCCCCACCTTGCCCTCCAATTTATTTTCCATCACTGCCTGTCAATCTCCTCCCATACTCTGCACTCTCCAATCTCCTGCTGTCTTAGTAACTCTGCTGGTGACTGGCAGCCACTCTTCTCTGCCCCTCTGCCCATCTAAGTCTCACTCACCATATCAGGCTTAGTCCATCCATTCTGCCTACACCATGATGAATGCGTTTATGTCAAAGACCCCAGCTCACATGGATTGTGATTCCTGAAATCCATGGCCCTCTAGATCAATATCACACAATGGATAATTCATTCTTTACTACTTGGCTTCCTATATTTTTCTTCTGTTGTCTAGGTGGCTTTTAAATTCTATAAGGAAGAAAAAATTCACACTAAGAGACATCATAATGGAGTTATCAAGGGAGTGGGATTCTACTCACTGAACTTGGGAAAGTTATTTAAAATCCCTAGCCCTCAGTTTGTTCATCATTAAAAATGAGTTTCATGAACTATTCAACTCCAAAGTGCATTGAGTAGATGCCCTTTGCATCTGCATATCACTAATTCAACAGACTCATTGAGCCTCTGCTAAATACCACACGTGATTCTAGGAGCTGAGGATTCCTAAAAAAGGTCTCATGGTTGAGGTGAAGATGCTTGCTTTGGAACATAATGAGTTCCCTATTACTAATGGCACGCAAGCAGAAGCTAATGAGGTGTTTGTTGGAAGTGTTGGATGTGTTTGAGCTAGGGCTCCTATAGCCAGCAGAGGCCTACAGGTCCTGTCAGGAGGCTGAGGGCCACACACACTTCCTGCCCTCTGGAATCCAACCAATAATATAGTCAACAAGATCAGTTTGCAAAGGTCATCAGTAAGCAAACTATTGATTCACGTACTTATTTGGTCAGCTTGTCACCAACTAGACCCCAAGACCTGACGTTCATTGCCCACCCGCTTGTCCTCATTGACCTTCATTTTATATTTTTCCTTCAACACTCCAGCTTACCTCTTAACTCAGAAAACTGAAATCCCCAAACCACCCACCATCCCAGACCACCCAGATGTTTCAAACTAATACCCTGACATGTGTCTGCAAAAATGGACTGTGGAGTGACCTCTGGAATTACCTTTACCTCATTATAATACTAAAATCCCCACCTAGGGAAAAGCCTCAGACTCATTCACATAACACACCATATACACATATATGTATAGGCATGTTTCCCAAAGCACATGTGTGACCTTAAACCCGCCTCAACATATCATGACAAGGCTTCCCCATCTAAATAGTCTTTCTAACCCTAAACCAAAGGAACCCGGTTGCCTCCTCAAGGGAAGTCATGGCTCTTGAAGCCATTCCCTATGATCTCCTTATTTGCTACAAGTAAGTTTTCTTTGTTTGACAGCTTAACCGGGTACAGTTTCTAACTCACCAGGACTGAAGCCATGTTGGTTTGGTTACAAGCTCACGCTATTAGAACAAAATCTCACAGGCTGGGTGACTTAAACAACATTCCGACAGTTCTGGACGCTGAAAGTCCAAGACCAAGGTGCTGGTTGATGTAGTTCCCAGCAAGGACACTTGCAGACCATTGCCTTATATCCTTACATGTCAAAGAGAGCAAGCTCTGGTTTCTCTACCTCTTCATATAAGGATGCCATTCCCATCATGGAGAGCCCACCCTCATTTCAACTTCATCTAAACCTAATTACCTCATAACTGCCCCACCTCCAAATACCATCACTTTCTGGGGTAGGGCCTCAACATATGAATTAAGGCAGGGGAGGTGGGAGTATAAAACATTCAGTCTATAATAGGTATTAATTAATTGATACAGGTTAATTATACTTTCATTAATGTATTTACTAATTACATATGTAGTAACTGAATACAGATGCAAAAATTAATAGGCTTACAAGTGTCAGATATTCCTTGGAAGAAATCTGATAAAATATGGGATAGAGAATGTGGCTGGTCATCAAGCTATCCACCTCCCACCTAGAAAACAAATCTTAAGGGAGATTGGTGGAGTGGGAACAGGTGAGAAGTGAGCCTGGAGAATAGCCTCTGGGCAGCCTTGCCCAAGCAGCTGCAAGAATTAGGCCAGGGCCCCACCTCAGCCACTCAGAGTCATGTCTTCTCTCCTAGGAAGGGTGCTGGGAGCAGAGAACACACTGCAAATGTTCTTATGTTCCTTCTCCCCTGTTGCTGCCGGACATAGGAAGAGGACTCACCCACAAGAGTTCTCAATATCCTTTCAAAAATGCAATATGAAGATTTAAGCTGTTGTAGCATCTAGCATAGCAGAGAGTCCTCATAGGCTTTATAAACCATCAGACCATGCCCATGCCAGAATGTCAGCCCCACATCTAAATGTATCTCATCTACCATCCATGGCTCCCAGATCTGGCCCCAAATGACTTACAGAAACCTCCTCTGCAAACTACATCCCCACCTGCCGGATGATGTCATCATAACTCATCCAATACTCAGTCTCCCCCTGCAGGTTCCATGCCACATGCCTATTCCTGAATATAGCTCAGTGTCCCTCCAGCTCTGCCCCCACAACCACTCCAGAAAATGCTTCTCCCCCAGTGCCAGCCCTCTCAGCTTTCACAGACCTCACCTATCATCCTGTCTCCCTGTCCCATGCCTCCAAGAGGATCCCACCCAACAAACGAGGGCCTGTGGGAGGAGCTCAGAGAATGTCTGATGATCTTATCATCTTGAACAGTTAAGGGTTGAGATGTATCCATCTTCATCTGCCTTTTAATTCCTAATGATAATAATAATAAAATAATTTATTAACTGCTGGCAATGATCAAAGTATATGTCAGTGAATTCACATACATTATGTTCTTTGACTCTCAAAACAGCCTCTAAGCTTCTATTATTGGCCTCATTATATAATCAGGGAGCCAAGGCTCTGGGAGGTTACAACTGTGGCCAAGGTAGTAAGAGGTGGTAGGGGTCAGTGTTGCAAAGGGGTGTGGCTTTTTAATGTGGCTTTAATTATACCTAGAGGATCTCTCTCTGGGTCTCTCATGAATAAATAAATAAAATATTTTTTAAAAAATTATACCTAGAGGATTATGGAAAATCTCCCTTTTTGTGTTCTGCTGTTGATTCTGGGATTTTGCTCCCCCTGGAAGACTCATCTTTGTCCTTACACACTGCGTTGGAGTGGCTTGAACATGGAAGGACAATTCCTAGCTGCAGCAGGTTGGGAGGCCCTAAGTCAGTCATGTTACCCCTGTAATTTTTACCTTTCCATCTGCAGAATGGGGATAACACCACCAGCTTTGCCTTTTCCTGCCAATTTTAGAGGACTGTGGGGAAAATCCAGTGAGGTGCTACAGATGAGAGCATTCTGAAAAAAATAAAACAGCCCATTCAAATATGGTTGGGCATCAGAATGATCCAGAGGGCTTATAAAACCCAGATCGCTGGAGCCCATCTGCAGATCTTTTGACCCAGCAGTCCAGGGTGAGGCCTGAGAATCAGTATTTCTAACAAGGTCCCGGGTGATGCTGATCCTGCTGGTTTGCCCACCACATTTTGAGAACCACCATCCGATGCTAACCCCTGCCCTCAACAAAGTGCCCCAACTGTACTCCCCAAGTCATCTCCCTTGTGCGTCAAGAAGGGTGACAGGACAGTGCAGCCATCCCAGGGACTTCACAAACAAAGAAACAAAGTGAAGGAGTCAGGAAACCGTCCTTCTTTCTCAGAGAAGTTATTTGTCAGACCGGGCTCTTGCTGGGTTCATATGAGGGTGGGGGTGCCAAGCCAAGGAGCCCTGGTGACGAGCACAAGACTTACAGGTAAAATTACAGCAGCCGCCAAACCGGCGGGGACATGAGTCTCGGCAGCGACGTCTGAGAAAAGGTAGGAAGACAGCGCGGATCGCAAGGCCACGGACGGCTGCTCCCAACGGGGCCCTCGGAGGCGCAGGGACAGAAGGACACCCCGTGCTCCAGCAAGCCTCCCGGGGATGCGTCCTCCCAGATCTCCTGACAGGCTAATAGGGCTTTTTCCTTCTCTTGACGAGGCAGCCGTTCTCTCCTGACGCCTTTCTGAGTGTGTCTGTGGTTGATAACAGCGTAATTTCCCTCGGAAAATGTCCTTTTCTTCTGTGCCTGCTGGGGGAGGGGGGGGAGGGAGGCAGCGGGGAGGGAGCGAAGAGCAGGTTTTCACTGCTCCCTTAGGCACCTCCGCAGGGCCCATGGGTCCGGAATAGGAAGGTCAAGGCCCTGGTACACGCTGCACCTGCCCCAGTTCTGCAGGTGGGTCCTGTGCTCCCTGGTGAAGGGGCACCTGGGCAGCCTCAAACACCCCCACTGTAGGCACCAGGCTCCATGGGTGGGATCAAGCCCTGTCTCCTCTGGGCTGCGGCTGGACGCCCCTCGGTCACCTGCTGCCTGTGGCCGCCCCGAATCTCCGTTGGGGTGGGCAAGGGGCGGGGCCGTGCACCCAGCGCTGCTCCTGGATTTCTGCCTTCAAAGTCCTCCCGGGTATCCACCACCCCCTCGCCTGCAATAGTCTGGGCTCCTCAGATATGCAAGTGACTCATTTTCCATCCATCAGAGATGAGACTTAAATAAATAAAAAGGTACTTCGTGGGGCGGCTGGGCCTAATGATAAGCAATTATAGGAAGCCAAATGAAGGCAGTGCTTTGTGCGGGGCCTGTGAAATTGGTTAAGCAAAAAAGAATAATGACCCGTTTCAGTGATTCATCCCTTTGCTCATTTCAGAGGGAGCATTATCTCAGTTAAGTGATGCAATTAATATGAAAATGAGGGAATCATTGTTTAAGGAGATGAGAGGAAATCGGGGAGGGGGCCGGATGCCACAGTGAGGAAGCATAAGGACCACTGAGATGAAAATTTGCATAGGTCAGTAGCAATGTGAAGCCTTTAGCACGTATTCAAAGCTTAGCTTGCATTGTAATACTTCGCCATTAAATTCTCATTATGGTGACCTGTGTCCAACACAATTCAATTTTTCAGAATCTTAATGATAAAAAGTTAATTACGTTAAGGTGAAAACCTTTTGTGCTAGGCCCTAAAATAAAACACAGAAAGGGCGCAGTGAGTACCTACCTCAGGACACTGCAGGTAGTGCCAGGGGGGCTTAAATTACTGTTTTATTAACCATAACATGATTTGCAGGTTGATTTTTTTGTGAGCTTTGCAGGATCTTTTGTAATGAAGTCAAGAGTGATAAATAAGGTGTTTGCTTCTCCTCTTCACTTTTTTTCCTTCCTGGGTTCTCTGGTGGTATTTTTCCATTCAGTAACTAGCAGACTATATTCCAAGGACTGGTCTATATCCCTGGATATGGAAAAGGAAGAGAACAGGGATCTAGGATGGAGCTGTGGCTGAGAGCACAGATGTCCAAGAGTCAGGTGCAGGGCTGTCACCAGCAACCTCTGTGCCTTGGGCATGGCATTTTATAACCAAGGGTTTCCAACCAAAGAAGAAAGGAGCATGATCTGGTCTTTAGAGCGTGGAGCTTCTGCTACTTACCTGCTCTGTGTCCTTGAGCCAAGTACTTAACCTCTCAGAGTCCCAGCATCCTCTTGGGCATAAAATGGATAACGTTGCCATCCTTGAAGGAATTGTTGTGAGAACTTGGAATCAAGTATATACCATGTTTCCTGCCAGTGTGGGGGAAAGGAGCATGTTACATCATGAGCATCAATGTGGTGTCAGAACCTCCACTTCACACCCAATAGGAATATAGTAAATATCAGTTCCCTCCCTAGGTGAGTCTCCACTTCTTCCAGTTGAAGCCAGAGAGTGAATCATGATTTTAAGATACTGAAAAGACAAAAAAGTAGCAAAGACTGCTGATCCCCTCCACATAATCCAACACTGACAATTCTCAAGATAGGAAAAGGATGACTAACAGACCTCTGGAACTAGAGGAAGATCTATAAGAATCCAAGGAGCAAGAGAAGGTGATTGAGCCTCCTGGATGTGGAGTTGGAGGGAGTAGGAGGGGTAGAGGGGTAAGAGACACAACCACCCAGAGGAGATGTTCAGGGCAGACCACTGCAAGGCAACAGTAATAGGGTAGCATCAGAATGGCACGCTGGTCAGCTGAAGTGGGAGCACTGAACACATACACAGGCTGAATCTTCCTCCTCCCACACTCCCAAACCCAAAAGCCAGATATTTGCAACAGAAGGAGAAGAAAAGCCCAAAAAGAATTAGTGCCAGGGCAGAGGCAGGGATTGTAACTGAGATGTGGCAGCTGCCACACCATCCACAGGAAACTCATCAAGAGAAACGATAGCCACAGCCTGGAATTTATTCTTTAATGCTGGCAAAATGAGGAAAAGACCAGCTTACAGGGGAAAATAACACAATATCTGAGTAGTAAAATGGCTCTAGTAATAATAGTAAAAACTTATCTGGCACTGAGTGTGTGTGAGGCATGGTTCTACGTAGGTGCTATAGATGCCAGTCTCCTCAATCCCCACAACTACTCTGTTGTCTCAATTTTAAATATAAAAGAAGGAAAGCACAGAGAGGTTAAGCGAATTACCTAAGATCACACAGCTGACCATTGGCAGAGGTGGGCTTTTGAAAGTAGGCCATCTAGCTCCAAAGCCTGTGCTTTGACTGCCACACTTTATTGTGTTCTGACAGAGATACAATAAGCTGAATTATCTGTGCCAGATGAAGAAAATTAATATATCAGATGAAACCATAATTAAAAGACAGTTTATTAAATGTCCTCAAAGAGATAAGGAGGATATCTGAGACATAAATGAAGAACACCAAGTCATTTTCAAAAAATAACAAAATAAAGACAGTATGCATGAAAAACATGATACTTGTAGTTAAGATAAAGAATTCAGTAGATGGAGTGCCTAGGTGGCTCTGTTGATTGTCTTCCTTGGATTTAGGTGATGATCTCAGGGTCCTGGGATCAAGCCCAGCTTGGGCTCCCTGATGAGTGGGGAGTCTGTTTCTCCTATTCCCTCCACCCCTCTCTGCCTCACACTCTCTCTTGAGCACTCAGTCTGTCCTTCTCTCAAATAAATAAATAAAATCTTAAAAAAAAAAAAAAGAATTCAGTAGATGGATCAAATAACAGAATGAATATAGCTGCAATAAATCAATACATTGAAAATATAAAATAAAGATGCTAATGGCATCAGGAAGGGATACAGGGATTAAAAGTATGGAAGAAGAAAATCTGTCAGTACAAACATCAGCATATGCATCATAGGACCCCTAGAAAGAGAGAAAAATATGAGGGAGAAAACATACATATAAATGACTGATAACTTTTTCAAATTAGAGAAACATATGTGATTGAAACATTATAGAATCCAAACTTAAAATAAACCACGCATACTTTAACTCAACAAAGAGAAAAATAAGATCAATAAACACTTGAAAAATGATTTAAAAGCTTCCAAAGGAAAAGGTCACCTGCAAGGAAACAAAGATCCAATTGACATCTGATTTCTCAGCAGGAAAACAAATGCATAGAAAAACTCAAGCTAAAATTTTACATCCATCAAAACTTTTTTTTGAAAGCCAGAGTATTTTCAGGTATACAGGACTTCACTTGGATTACCATACCAAGACTCTCTGAAAAATACTTGGAGAAGTGCTTCTATATGAAAAGAAATAAATAAACTCTTACAATATATGGAACATATAGTAATCTTAGAAACCAAAGAATAGGGTCACCTGGGTGGCTCAGTTGGGTAAGTGTCTGCCTTTAGCTCAGGCCATGACCCCAGGATCCTGGGATCAGCCTCACATTGGGCTCACTGCTCAGCAGGAGTCTGCCTCTCTCTTTGCCCCTCCCTCTGCTCGTGCTCTCTCTCTCTCTGGCACACATGCTCTTTCTCTCACTCCCTCTCTCTCTCAAATAAATAAATAAATAAAATCTTAAAAAAAAGAAACCAAACAACAGGAAATATAGCTGAAAGATGTTCGAAAATGTGCAATAAGTACATTAAATATTAAGAGACTAAACTTACTTCTCAAAAGTCAGAGATACATGGATTGGATTTCAAAACAAGATCTAGTAATTTGTTGGATACAACAGACCCACTTAAAGGACTATTTCAGAAAGTTGAAAATAAATGAATGAGCTGGAGCAGACAAATATGAAGTGAAATGACAATTTTGATACCAAAAGAAAAAAAAATAAAGTAGGAAGCAAAAAGAAATCAGAAAGGGACAAAGAGGAACATTATATGCTACTAAAAGAAACAGTAAGTCAAGAAGCTTTAATAGTCATGAACATAACTGTACTCAAAAATATGGCATTTAAAAATCTGTAGATTTTAATGTTATATATTTAGGCTCTTGCAGTCCTGGAGATAGCAATAGGTCCCCAAGTGCCATCCCAATATCCCATGTTGTTTTGTTAATCCTGCCCACATCTTCATAAGTCATCCCTTCATTAAACCATTTGAGTTGAATTCTGTTTCTTACCAGGCCTCCTTGATTGATCTAACTTTACAGAGTGCAACTCTCTGGAAACAAAAGTCTATGTTTGTATCAAAAAAAGAACAGGGGAAAAAGGAGTAAAATATAGGTTCTGGAATCAGACAGACTCCTCTAGGTATGAGGAGTCTTAACTCCACTGCTTACCATTTGTGTGACCCTGGGCAAGTTGCCCAAATCTCTGAGCCACAGTTTCCACAAATATAAACATTATGTAGTAAGTAATTCCACCTTCATACTGCTTTCTGAGTATTCCCAACATGGCAATCACTCAATAAATTTGGTGATGATAGAAAATGTAGAAATGGTAATACTAATACTAACACTGATGACAGTGCTGAGAATAAAAGAAGTTGTGGTTCTTGGTATTATCATCGAGCTTTTTATGGTGCAAATAGTCCCCTGTGGTCAATTTTACTAAGTACATAAAAGCAAGGCATATACTCTTTCTTCAGTAGCAAGAAAACCCAATTTATAATTCTGATATCTTGATGAGTGTGCAAACGCCCATAGACACCTACCCTGATATATTGCTTAATCTACCCTTGAGGTGAAATATTTAATATATGAAGCAACACTCCCAGAAGTTCTTACTCTGAATAGATTCACATGAGGTTTCATATAGTTGGCTATACTGGATGACACCTGGATGTCAGGAAAAATGCCAAGACCTGGATAACAATGGATCAAAGGGAGAAGGCAAGAATATGAAACCAATGAAAGGAAGATTCTCTGTACAGGAAGAAGGAGATGTGTTCATCAAACAAGCAGTTTGATGGCATTTTGAGGATTTAAAAAAGGATATGCAAACATGACAGGCAGTAAAAAATCAGCAAGACTTGGGAAATTGAAAGAATGAGGTGAGAATCAGGAAACAGGGAAAAGTCAAAATAGTGAGAAGACTGAAATCAAAGCATCCTCCTGCCCCCATCAGGAAGCCACTTCTATTCCTCCTGGTGGGGCGCAACACTACAGAATCAGTGATTCTGATTTTAAGCCTCAGGGATTCGTGACTAAGAAAAGTATCCCAAAATAGTAACCCAGTCTCATGAATGAATGTAGCCTGTCTCTAGCCAATTTTACTCATTTTATGGATCAAAATGTTCTTAAAGATTCACACATTCGATACCAGTGGCTTCAAAGCATGGTTTAGCATACAGTCACTGGGGCAACCTGTTAAAGCTCACATTCACAGATTAAAAGCTCCAGAATAAGATCCCAGGAATCAGTATCTTCAACAAGTAGTCCAGATAATTTCTATGCAGCCAGACAGGAAAATAGGTGTAACGCACAAGCAATGTGTGGAACCACTATTTCTATAGAGCCCCAAGTGACCCATTTCTCTACAAACTCAATGTTTGCTTACTTGTTGTCTTTCTTGGGATATTGGCACGTCCTATTAATAAATTTCTTCAGTAAAAAGGTATCCACTCCATATCTACCATGGCATGAGTGAAGAATAAGGCAATTCCTGATCTCTTTCAAAGAATTCAAAATGTAGGGAATTTGAGGCCTGAACACTATGAACTAGAACACAAAGTAGAATAAAACAAGCACTATAAGGAAGTTCACCAAGAGAAAAGAAAGAAGCTATTGATTTTGACTGGGGGGAATCAGGGAAGACTCCATAAAAGAGGCGCCTTTGAACTGAACCTTAAAAGATGAACAGGATTTAAATTAGAGATGAAAGAAGAACGAGTGCTCCACTCCATGCTGAAGGAATGGCACAAGCAAATGCTTGAACAGGTAAGAAGGCAGAAGGTGTGTTTGGCTAACAATGAGTAGCCCAGTATTGCTAGAACATCTTGGGACCAGATCAAAGGCTCTGAGCATCCTGCAAGGATGTGGGACCTTTGGTAATAGGATATAGTAAAGATTTTTTTTAAGAAAAACAATAAGAATAATTTAAGCCTTGTTATCGGAAGATGACTCTACCAATATACCTGAAAGGTACATTGAATATTAAAGAGGTAAAGGATAAAAAAATAAAATAAAAAAATAAATAAAATTAATAAAATAAAAAAAAAATAAAGAGGCAAAGGACTAAAAGTGGGGTTGTAATGATCCAAATGAGAAAGAATGAGGCTGGAACCAGGACAATAACGCTGGGTGTGGAGAGAAAGAGGGTGTGGCCACTCTAATCTCAGTGACATCCCTTACTGAATACATGTTCTTGGGCAAAGCAGTTACTCTCTCTGGGTCTCAGTTTCCCTCTCTGTAAAAGGAGATTTATGACTACCTATAGGTCTCCTTCCCTGGATTATTATGGGATGTGTAATCACCAAAATCAGGTCAAGTGCTCTACAGGGATAAGGAATTATTAACATTAATGATGATTTATAAGGTCTATCAGCAGAAAAGCAGATGCTCAGAGGCAAGTGTGAGACTCAGCACTAAGGTGGGCAGGCAGGACTTGCCCTTTTCTTGATGGCTTTCCCCTTTAAGCCGCTTGAAGTTTTTACAAAATCCCCTAATACATGATTCCAACAAATCCTAAATCAACCACCCAGGCTTCGTCTTCCTCATTTTCGACTCTAACCTGGCCCTTTGCAGCACTAGTGCATCTTAGCTCATGTTTTCCCGTAGCCACACATCTCAACAGCAGGACATATTTAGAAAGCAACAGAAAAAGCCCACATCTCACCTAAAGCTTAATGTCTGTAGGCAAATGAGGAATAGTTCAAATTTTCTTATTAAGCAGATGGGCCATCTTCTCTGACAGGAGAAAAGAAGGTAATACAAAATGTAGATCCCTGGGGACAAGACTAGGGCTATTATGCTGAACATGTATCTCATTCTTTTCTGGCAGGCAAAGGTGGCAGTAGGAGGTGACACTATTCAGCCTTTTAAGTGATGCATTTAGCTTCAGTGTGACACTTTAAGGAGCCTTAAGCAGAAATCCCTGTGGCATTCTCAGCTTACCTTCTATTCCTCTTTTCTCCCCCACCTGCCCCCAAGACCACTGCCAGACCCTTCTCCCAAGGTCCAGTCCTGATTATGCATTTGCTTATAAATAACGTGAAGAAACATCAGGTTCCAGATGCTCCATACCATGATTTTTTTACCCCAAAACTTGCTTCTCCTTTGTCGCCTCTCCAGAATGCCCATAGGAACCCACTCTCCCAAAGTCCACCTGGCTATCAGGTGTTCTGAGTCCCCAGGTTGACCCCCAAGCCCACATGGATGTCCAGAGCAGGGACTCAGACAGGACAAAGGTCTTGACTTACATCTTTTTGCTCTTTTTTTTTTTTTTTTCTATGTCAGTATAGTGGCCATACAATAGTCACATTAGTGTCAGGAGTACAACATAGTGATTCTACAGGCTTATACAGTATGCTGTGCTCACAATTGCAGTGTCACTACCTTTGCTCCTTTTATGCCACACCATAGAATCTCTTGACCTTGAGTAACTTCAAGGTCAAGAAGGAGCAGAGCCGGCTGAAACTAGCCCTGAAGCAGACCTAGTACTAAAACTAGGAAGGCGAAAAGCTAGGTGATGGCCTACTGATTTATGGAAAGACCAGAAAACTGGGATATTAATTAGGATCATTATATCCTTTAATAATGAGATTCAGTTGACTTATAACCAGTTATAGGTCCACTGTCTTTAACTCTGCATTGTTAATTGTACTTACTCATTTTTACAGTTGCTAAATTATAAAATACGCTGTAGTTGTGAAGAAAAAAGAAGGATTTATGTGTGTTCTGTGCTAGGCTGTGTGATAGAAACTAAAATTTAAAGTGTTAGAGAGTCTACGAGAAAGCCAATGTTATTCTCTCCAACCCACAATCCTCAGATCCCCAGATGAGAAATCCTCCACAGAGAAGAAGGCCAGGACAGTCATCTCCCTCAGCACACACTGCAACTAGGCTTCAACCTATGGCTCAGGTCTCCTAAAGCAGTTTGTGATTCCAGAAGTGGCTCTAAATTTGTGTCACAAACACCCCCACCCCCACCCCCCAGGAGACCTGGTTGTTTTGTTTTGCTTTTGAGAAAGAGAGAGAGAGAGAGAGAGAGGTGAGAGGGTAGGGGCAGAGGGAGAGAGAGTATCCTGAGCAGGCTCCACACTCAGCACAGAGCCCAACATGGGGGTTGATCTCACAACCCCAAGATCATGACCTGAGCTGAAATCAAGAGTCAGACTCTTAACCGACTGAGCCACCCAGGTGCCTGAAGACCCACGCTTTCTTAACTATTTAGTCTCTACAGTGAAGGAACCAAAATTATCACCATAATCATCATTAATTTTCACCAACATAGTGGTTGACCTTGAGCAGGTTACTAATAACCTTTTGCCTCCATTTCTGGTATGTGGCAGAGTTAGAGTAGTTTCTACCTCCATCACACAGGTCCTCACACACACAAAGTATTCAATTCCTATCAGCCACTGGTGGTACCAATCATAGTAGCATGCAGAGATCAAAATTACCCAAATGCAAATCTTTTATCTGACCCAGGGATCTCCTACCCTAGTGCAGTTTCTGACTCCCAGGCAAGCTTCGCCTATTTGGTTTCTCAGAGAAGATGGAAACAAGCAATGATTTCAGCCCTTAGATAAAACCCTCTCCACTCCATACAGGAAAGGCACCCTGCCTCCTACATCATAGGCTGTCTCTTGTTAATCAGCTGCACATACATATACACACAGGAATATACACAGAGCCTCAATGACATCGAAGAAAGGGTATCTTAGCAGCTATTATAAGACTCTTCCTTGTGAAAGATGTTGCATTTTTGTTTTAGAAGAAACAGTGGACAAAATATTTCAGCTAAGGGGTGAGGCTGCAAAGAGCAAGTACAACTAAAAATAGATGCTTGCTCTGCTGCCTTCCAAAAAAGATAGATTTTTCTGGTTGTGGGAACTTTGTTTTTGTTGAACTCCCTGGGGTCTTGGCTCTATAAATCCAAGGACACAACCTGGGAAGAAGAATTTGCTCTGCTTAATAAAGAGATGAAGAATTTGGAATTCCCCCAAAGAAAACCTAGCAGGTAAATCCCCAGACAGAGGCTTCACCTTGGATACATAAAGGAGAGGGTGAGTCCCAGAAGTGATGGGGATTCGGTGAATGAGACTTTCTCTAGGATTGAGATAGATGGTGAGAGAGTCAGTGCTTCTATCTGCTGGTAGCCTGAAGCTGGGTGAGAGAAAGACCAAATGGAACAAAGTGAAATCCAAAAGACCTATAGTGGCCCAGAATTAAAATAAATTTAATGAGGTCTTTGCACCTTAACTAATCAACAACCATGTATCAATTACTGCTATGGTAGTTTATCCATTCCAAGATGCACATTCTTTTTCACGCTTTAATACCTTTGCAGTCAGGATTCACCTTACAACTAATGGGGTATTAATAGTAATTGACAATTTGGGTGTTTTTCTTTCTTTCTTAGAGGTAAGGAAAAGCATGGTGTGTCTTACAATCAGTAGTATCTCAGAGTTTTTGGAATGTGGTAGTTTCTTCGATAGATGTGCCAATGACTCCAACTCTCCAGACCACGATTCACAAATACTGGCATTATCATAGTCCTCAGGGTTACCAGGTTAGATCCTGGGCAGCTAAGACAAGCTCTGTTAATTTTTCATTTAAACTGACATCTCCCAGAGTTCAGAGAGTTCTTATCCGATCCCTAACATGTGATGGAGCACAGAGCAGAGGCAAATTTAATTTTACCTGACACCTTTGCCACGGGCTGATTAGCCAGCTGACAATGTGCTTTGATTAACTCACTGGGTCATAAATATTTTGATTCTTTCCATTTTTGGATTACCACAGGAAAGGCAACTTGGAGCACTGCTCCACTATAAATGAGGAATTTTAAATCCACTTATTATATTCTCTCTCTGCCAAACTCACTGTCCGTTCTTCCCATTCAGTTAAGGAAACATACATGATTTTTCTTTCACATTTTTCTTCTCAAAGAAGAGATTTGAGCTTTCTGATTTCATCTCAGCCTGGTGGAGACTCTGGAGAGAAAACATCCAACACAAGGTCTTCTGTAGACAAAGGAGCACGGCCCCAGGAGACCCTTCTTCAACAGTAAAACAGACTTTTAGTAAAAACTCCAAGACACACAGCACAAATACCCAGCACACCTACAATCACTCACACACTCACTTATACACATGCTCACACACACATTTCTTGTTAAGGATCACAATTTTTGCATCTAGATAGACTTAGAGACAAAACACCCAGCATGCGTAGTTAAGAGAACTGCTGGCATCTGTAATGCAGTAACATTAACTAGAATCATTCATGCACAAAGGCTTAAAAGATGACTAACAGAGAAAGGGCGCTACAAGAATTTTCACTGAACCTTGTAGCTTAGGTGAAAGAGACTTCATCAATAATAGCCAGACTCCTCAATCATTCAGTATGTCCCAGGCACTCATGCACAATATCATTAACACACAAGATGATCCTATAAGGAAGGTTCCATGGTCCAAGAGAAAATGTCATGAGCCTGAGGTCATAAGATCAGCAAGCACTAGGGCAGAGTGTCAGACCCAGGACCATCGACTTCCAAGGTGCCAGCTCTCTCCCTTTGCCAGGCTGCTTCTCATTGTCAGCCATCGTCTCCTTTCTCCAGCCCTTGAAAGAGTTTTCCTGTTCTCTCAGTTAGCTCTGCTTCTCAGAATGAGACTACATTGGCAGCATCGCCAATCTCCAGGTGGTGAGTAACCTTCCTGCTTTGCATCTAACCTTGTGTTCCCCATTCAGTGCTGACAGGTAGGAGCAGTGCCTCCTTTCTGAAAATGTCACCGAGCCATCTTCAAGGAAAAAAGGCGATGCTGACATTCTACTTTTCCTGTGACTCCCTGGAGAACGTTTAATCCCCATGACCTTGTGGCTATTTAAAAAGAACCAATCCCCAGACCTTGTCAGTTGGTGACAGCCAGCATTTTGTCTAATGGGCCCGAGGGTGGGCACAGTTTGCAGTGGGGAAGGGTAACATCTGGCTGGTGTTTAAAAAGCAAATGCGGTTTCTCAATGATTATTATTCATCAACAGTATTCAAAGGCATGTTTTGTCTGCATTGTTCTTTATAGAGAAAAACAAATCCCAAGCACAGATACTCAAAAATCTACATTGTTTTTATGATGAGCTAGCAAGAGGCTGCTTTCTACTAAAAAATCAGAGGAACTCCAGTTTGGTTTTTATGACACCAAAAGTTGAATATTACGGTATTATTAAGAAATATTAAAGCATAATAGCCATGGACATTAATAACTACCACTTAATAAGCAAGACAGTGACCTTGGTGATTTGCATTTTCCCATCATCTCCTCATAATAACTTTCTTTGTGTGAAAGGATTTCCCATTTTACAGATGAAAAACTGAGACTAAGTCAGAGACCTAGGATGGGACTCCACTCTGAGAAATGTTTGCCAGCTGCCTATGACAAGGTTAGTATAGAAACTATGCTAACTTTAGCAACTTTTACAGGCATTTAACACTGCCATGACAACCAAGCAACAGCTCATTTTTTTTCTAGTATTTTGTTTTTTACTTTTTTTATTGTACAAAAGTATCAGTCTACAATGGATTGGAAATTAAATAACAATTTGTCCTTCACCACAGATGGTTTTGAAGCACTGTTCCAAAACAAAAACTCTTGCTCTGGAAGGATGGTCAAATTGGTAGGGAAAAAAATAGATTAAAATGATTCTCATTTTCCATTTAATGATTAGTCATCCTTCATCGAAGTAGCTAGGGTGTCTGATGGGGCCCCAGTATCTGCATTATTTGACACCCTACTAAAGATATAAGGTCTGGGAAAGGGGCATTTGTAGTCCTTATTGTTCACTAGTCTGGTACTAAAGAGATGTTTCACAAACATTGGTGAGTGTGTGAACAAGTGAACAGCTTCTAATGGAGACACATGCTTAGAGGCATTATCTTCCACATTCCCACCTACCCTCAAGATTTTACCTATGTCAATAGGTTGAAGATTCCCAGGAGCTTTCATCCTGGTAGGTAAGAAAAGCAGATAAATAAAAAAAGGTAGAGATGATTATGAAAGTCTAGTGAGTGAAGGATGGAAGCTGAGTGTGGAAAGCAAGGATTGGCCCCTCAAAAATGGCCACATCCTGATCCCCAGAACTATGAACATGTTGGGTTACATGGTAAAGGAAGGATAAGGTCAATGATGGAATTAAGGCTGCTAATCAGCTGATTTAAGATAGAGAGATTGTCCTGGGTTGTCTGGCTGAGCCCTGTGTATTATAGGGCCCTTCAAAGTAGAGGAAGGAAGAATGCTGAAGGAAGAAGAGTCTAGGTAGAAGAATTGAGTGTTGGGCCTCAGGGGGAGGACATGCTTTGGCATGTTCCAGGAGCAGAAAGAAGGACTGAGTAGCTGAACTGAGGAAGTGAGAGGGACCAAAGGAGATAAGGCTGGAGGGAGAAGTGAACAGAGGTCCATGAGGGTCTGGGAGGCCACTGCAGGGCACTGGGATTTATCCTATGAAGCAGTAGACTTCCATAAAAGTTTAAGCAGGGGGATAACACAATACAATAAGAGCCAGAGTTTTATAATCTCCTGGACACTTCATAAGGAGCCCAGACTCAACCAAGTTGATTCAACTCAACACTGAAGTCATCATCTCACATACATCCCAAGTCAGTGATACTGAGATTCACCAAGTCATCCAGCCAGAATCCTGAGAGTTAGCTGAAATTTCTCCTTCCCAACCAAACTCATCAATTTCTCCTCCTAAGCAGTTACCCATACACATTCTCTATGTCATGTCCATGCATTAGGGAAGAAGATCTCATAACTACCCCCTAGCTGGAGGCCTTGCCTTTGCCACTGTCCAGCTCTAACTGTCCTCTGCCCTGCAGCAAAGCTATGTGCCCAAAGGCAAACCTGGCCATTCCCTGCTTTAAACCCTCCAAAGGCTACCTACAGTCCACAAGATGACATCTAACTCCTGGAGTCTGCACAAGGGTGAGGCAAGTGAGACACTTTTCCCGGGAACAAAATTTAAGGGGGTTCCAAAACAGTAATCAAGATGAATAACATGGGCAGCCCAGGTAGCTCACCAGTTTAGCAATACCTTCAGCCCAGGGCGTGATCCTGGAGACCCAGGATCAAGTCCCGCATCGGGCTCCCTGCATGGAGCCTGCTTCTCCCTCTGCCTGTGTCTCTGCCTCTCTCTCTGTGTGTGTCTCTCATGAATAAATAAAATCTTTTTAAAAAAAGATGAATAACATATAAATAACTTTAATGCAATATAATTTACAAAACAAAAAAACTTCGCATGTCTGAAGTATATAATTCAATAGTTTGGTATATTTACAATACTGTACAACCATTACCATATTCTAATTTTAGAACAGTTTTATCATCCCCAATAGTGGCCTTGTACCTGTTAGCAGTCACTTTCCAGCACCTTTGCCACTTGGTCCAGGCCCAAACAATCAGTAATCTACATTGTATCTATATATTTGCATATTCTGGACATTTCATAGAATGGAATTACAAAGCACGTGGTCTTTAGTGACTGGTCTCCTTCACATAGCATTTTTCAAGGGTCATCTGTGTTGCCAAGGATCAGTAGTTCATTCCTTTTTTTATGGCCATATATTATTGCATTGTTTGGATATGACACATTTTATTGATTCTTTCTCCAGCCAATAGATATCTGAGGGTTTCTATCTTTTGGCTACAATGAATACTACTGTCAATACTCATGTGCAAGTTTTGTGTGGACATATGTTTTCATTTCTTCTGGGAGGATACCTACATATGGAATTGCTAGATCACATATCTTGACTTTGTGAGGAGCTGACAATCCATTTTTCAAACTGGCTATACCATTTTACATTACCACCAACAACATAGGAGGCTTGCACTTTTTCTGCATCCCCACCAAAATTTATAATATTCTTTTTTATGATAGTCACTCTAGTGAGTGTGAAGTACTACTGTATTGTGGTTTGGGTTTCCATTTCCCAAATGACTAAGAATGCTGAGCATCATTTCATGTGATTATTAGCCATCCATAAATTCTCTTTGGAGAAATGCCTACTGAAATCATTTGCCCAATTTTTAATTAGGTTATTTGTCCCTTTATAATTAAATTGTAAGTTTCCTTATATATTTTAGATACAAGTCCCTTATTAAGTTTATGATTTGCACATATTTTCTCTGTCTTTGAGTTATCCTTTTCCTTTCTTGATAGTATTCTTAAAAGCACAACAGTTTGAAGTCCCACTTATAATCTTTTCTTGGATTGCTTATGGTTTTGGTGTCATGTCCAAGAAATCGTTGCTTAACCCAAGAACATGAAGATTGATTCTGGTATTTCCCTCTGGGAGTTTAATAGTTTCAGTCCTTACATTTAGGACTATGATGTACTTGCAACTAATGTTTGTGTATGGTGTAATGGAGGGATCCAACTTCATTCTTTTGCATGTGGATACAGAGTTGTCCCAGGAATGATTGTTGAAGAGGCAAATAATATTTTCATGCAATAAAAACAAGATAAGTAACGATCTGTGCTGAGCCATATCAGATCCTGAGGCAAAAAGGAAAAAATCAGTAATAGTGACACATTATTATTTAAAATTTTGATAGTTTTATCTTGATTACTGAGTTTTTAGAGCCTCTTTAAATTCGGCATCTGAAGTAGATGATTCACTCACTCACCTTCATCACAGTCCTGATGACTCCTAAGCTTAGCCTGTGAAAACTTCCCCACGCTCCCTCCTACCTGCTCTTTGAACCACCTGCATCTCGGCCCACCATGCCTCAGTTTTATCATCAAAATACAGTTTTGTTCATGCAGATTTTTTCAAATACAGATTTGACCATGCTGTGTCTCATTTATATCACACTGTTCCCTTGGCTTGGAACATGTTTCTCACTCTCCATTGCTTAGCTCTTCCCCATCCTACAAGATTGGGTACTAACCCCACCAGACAGTCTTGCTTGAGCTTCCAATTGGGTTAAATTGCCTTCATCTGTGCTCCCACACTGCCTGGTCTTCCTACAACATACCACTTATCACACTTGTAATAATCACCTTGTCTTCTCTCTCCCTGGATCACATTCTTTGTTCCCTCTGTCCAACTATGTATTATCTAATGGAACATTCCCAGGTACTAGAACAGTGCCTAGAATGCAATAAATGAAAAAATAGATGTTTAACAGTTCTTCTGATGGGAATATAGCAGGGAGAAAGTAATCCCATCTGCCTAAAGTGAACAGAGATTTTTTTCCTCCAGGAACCTTGAAGAAGGGTGAGAACTAAGTATCTGTTGCAGAGGTCTTGTCTGCTTGAAAGTGAGTCATCCCAAAGAGCTGTGCCCCACACAAGAGCTCCTTGATGACACTCCTATGATAGAAGCAAAGCCTCCCAAGAACTCATTAGAAGGTCAGTCTAGGTATAGGAGGATGATACAGAAATACATTAACAGGCTGGTTCTAGGGGCTCACAGGTGAGGCAGGGAAGTGGCTACCTCCAGAGAGCACTATAGTGACCAAAAATAAGGACAATCTCCCATTGAGATCATTCCATTTTATTCATTCATTCATTCATTCATTCACTAACCAAGAATCCCATAAATATCTATGAATCATCATTTGCGGACTGTGCTGGGCCCGAAAATACAGGTGTCAAAGATCAGGCTCCTGCTAAGATAAACTCAGAATCAAGTAAACTGGCACAAACCTACTATATGCAGGTGGGATAGCAAAAAGATAAGGATTTTGACCACAAAGTCCTGCCTGCAGTCACCTTACTGAATTCTTCTGGTTGCCCACTGAATCCACACTCCACCTTTATCCACTCTACCATATTCTTGGAGGCTGAATACCTTAGACAATACCACTGGGCTCCCTTGCTCACTGACTTACAACTGGCCAATGTTGCACAACAACAGAAGTTTGAAAGGAGAGAAGCAATCAGGCACATAGCATTTATTCCGTTACTATGGGACTGCTACAGGACTGCCATGGGCTAGTTTTGTCCAAGGTCAGGGACCCTACTATGGGCTTCATTCCACACAGACCCTTGGCTCCTAATCCTCTTACCCTTCTCTCCACACCTTCAGACCTACAATGGCAACTAGATTTCATAGCCCTATAGTATTGGACTGTTCTTTGTGCTCTCCTGAAACCCTGATCCCAGCTTTGCAAATAGTCCTTTATTAAATTCTTCTCAAATTACCTAAAAATGAGTGTACCATCTGTTTCTCACTGAGATCTCGACTGATACAATGAGCTCCTAGGGGAGATGTGACAAGAACATCAATAAATGGAGGATGGAAGGAGGATTCCCTTTGGTCATGTGAATGAATACATATGGCCACCCACCAGGGAAGAGGGGCATGGGGAAGAATCAAACCAATGCCTTGTGGATTGTTTACATTCTCGCCCAGGAGGCTAGACCAGTGCAGGGCACTGATTAAGGATATCTGGCAGTCTACCCTTAAAGGTAGGTTAGCAGATTTGGAGAGCAGGGAGGGTTCCTTTCCTCCAGAGAAATGCCTGGCAAACAGTGGTTTTAAGTTTTCTGGGGGTAGACAGCAATGAAGCATTAATGAGCTTAATCCTTCCAGGTCACTCCCTCTTCCCAGGCCACCCTGGAGCCTCAGAGTAAAGGAAAGGGCAAGGTGATGCACCCCAGCTCTAGAAAAAAAAAAAGGAAATAACGTTGTTTCCTAGGAGCTGTAGAAAATATCAGTAAATAAAAGAATAAAATAGAACTCAACCAAATCATCTTAAAGAGACAAAATGATTTCCAAGGCCTATAAAAGTTTCTTGCAACATGACATATCTTGGGGTTCTAGATGTTTCCAGTGTGGGAACATTCACATTAGGAAGAAGTATATGGGGCACCTGGGCAGCTCAATTGGTTAGGCATGTGACTCTTGATTTCAGCTCAGCTCATGACCTCATAGTCATGGGGTTGAGCCCTGTGTCGGTCCCCATTCTGTGGGAAGTCTGCTTAGGATTCTGTTTCGCCCTCCACCCTTCTCCCCATTCTCTCTCATTCTCTCTTTCAAATAAATAAATAAATACTTAAAAAGAAAGAGAAAGAAAGAAAGAAGAAAGAAAAAGAAAAGAAAGAAAGAAAGGAAGGAAGGAAGGAAGGAAGGAAGGAAGGAAGGAAGGAAGGAAGGAAGGAGAAAGAAAGAAAGAAAGAAAGAAAGAAAGAAAGAAAGAAAGAAAGAAAGAAAGAAAGAAAGAAAGAAAGAAAGGAAGGAAGGAGAGAGAGAGAAGAAAGAAAGAAAGAAAGAAAGAAAGAAAGAAAGAAAGAAAGAAGAAGAAGAAGAAGAAGAAAAGAAAGAAAGAAAGAAAGAAAGAAAGAAAGAAAGAAGAAGAAGAAGAAGAAGAAGAAGAAGAAGAAGAAAGAAAGAAAGAAAGAAAGAAAGAAAGAAAGAAAGAAAGAAAGAAAGAAAGAAAGAAAGAAAGAAAGAAAGAAACATGCATCAGGCTCTTTCAACACAACATCACCAAGGGTCCAAATTATACTATTCACATCCCTCTTTCTGTTCCATCTCCCTCAAAAAACTTTAGTATTATTGGTTCCCCATGTTGTTTTCCTGTAAGGAAAAGGGTATCTGATGTTAAAATACATTTGGCATCAGTTTTTATTATTCCTCAGTCTTCTATAAGCACTGTTAGCATGAGTTGTTCTCAAGTCCAGTGGGCTCTGGAGCATTTGGAGCATATGATTTCCCAAAGCCAAGGTCAAACCCCTGGGCTAGGGAGAAGTCATGAAGGTCAGTCCTAGGCAGAGGCCTCTTGGCACACATGCACACGTACATATGCGCACACACACACACACACACACACAATGGTACCTTGGTGAGCCCTGTCTCTCTCATCCCTTTCTTGCCAATTGATTGCTTGACCAAAATTCTTGACCTTGCCTTAATCCATTTTCAATTCCATAGATTGACTTTGCCCCATTGTTTTTCTTGACTGAGTCTGTCAGTCACCGTATTTGCTACCTCTGTCAGACTAGAGTAATCCAGAAATTTGATAAACAGGCATGACCCAAGTGATTGATAAAAACGTTAGACAGGCAGTGTTCTTCAATCCCTTCCTGGTTACTTTTATTTTAAAACTCTGGTCTGTCTTTTTCCTTTGAAATGTAGAGCCCAGAATGAAATGCAAAATTATAGGTATGTAATTTGTGCAAGCGAGTGTGGCTGTCACCTCCCTCACTTCAGCTCTGTGCTCTTACTGACAACAGGCCACAAAGTATCTCTCTACTCCAGCATGGGTCAAATTGCTACCAGTGAAAGCGCCTCAATGGTTCTTTATCCTGCTGATATTAAGTCATATCAGTCCATCTTGTTGGTTCTCTTTTGGATTCAAGCCTAGGCCATTTGATTCCTGTTCAATTCTGCTTCATTGTGCTTCAACTGTTGCTTCAGCATGTTGAAATCTACTGGGATCCTGGAACAATGGATCAGACACATTCCTCGACTTGTGTCTGACTCCCTAGCACCATCTTGTCTCTAGTTCTGTCTCTGTATTTTAATTCCAACAGTGTAAACCACTTCTGGGTCTCCACAGTGTCCTTCAGACTGGGAATTCACTGTGACCTCTTCAACACAGATAGTCTCAGATTAATACAAAGGCCCACACACCAGACTCTGACCCCTACTACTTGAGCACTGGTCAATGCTACTGAAGGCCCAGCAGTGAAAGGATCTTCTGAGGAGTCTCTGGGGCACATGGGCAGGAGTTTGGGGTCCAGCCCTTTCTCCACACTTAAAAGGCTATTTGAGCAGCACATGGTACAGCAGACTGAAAACACACTGGGAATCTGTCTGCCTCTCTATCTGTGGCAGAGCCTGTCACAGCTAGAGAGAGGCAGTTCATTACTCCCTTGCATCATTCTTTTCTTCTCCTAGGAACAGACTCCCTTTTTACCAAAGCACATATGACCACCTGGAATGAAGTATTTCCAGCTCCTTCACAGCTGGGAGTGGTCATGAGACAAAGTTCTGACCAATGAGATGCAAGAGGTGTTATGAGAGGCTTTCGGGAAGGCTATCTCTATAGAGAGATAGGGTGAGTGATATTTTGTCCTTCCCTGCTTGTGCCCACTGCCTAGCTGGAATGTGGACACAATGACTGATTTCCATCCACTGGCTTTTCCTTCTTAGGACCATATAGTGAACTTGAAGTTAGAGGAGGCTCTAGAGGCTTGTGGAGGAGAAAGATCGAACCTTGTTCTCAAAGCCACCATCCCATCCCATCACCAAAGGCCTAGACCATCTCTACACAGCTTCTTTTGTGGGAGAGGCAAAGAAGCTTTTGTTAACCTAAGCCCCTTTCCAGAAACTGCTTTCAGCTGTATTCAGCTAAAGTTATCTTGGCTGTTTGATTCTGGAAAAGGCTCCTGCTCTCTGATCCTGTTTCTCCAACTGCAAGATGAAA
This sequence comes from Canis lupus baileyi, assembly GCF_048164855.1. Taxonomy (NCBI): domain Eukaryota; kingdom Metazoa; phylum Chordata; class Mammalia; order Carnivora; family Canidae; genus Canis; species Canis lupus. The sequence goes on from NC_132839.1 coordinate 67,827,538, forward strand.
ATGCCAATATGACACAGAGGAGAAAAGCACACTGGACACCCCATCCCTTCCCATTTTCTCAGCACATTCTCACTTGGCATCTGTCATAGGTCAAGCATTGACAACATGGTAGGAACACAAAGGCAAAAGATAAAAGGAATCCAGTCAATACAAGTTGTCTTATGATTATCTTTCTTAATGTTCCTTATTTTTATTTTTTTCTCAATAAAAATGTACCAACGAACATGGTCCCTGCCTGGGACAGGCCCTGGGCCCAGGGCAAGTATATTCAGCAAACAATAATACAAAGACAACAAATATTTTTTCAGTATAAATATGTCACATGCCATCATTTTTTATACTGAAAATGTATTCATTGTTTATCTAAAATTAAGATTTAACTGGATGTCTTGTGTTTTATCTGACAAGCTTCCCTGGGGCTACCACAGCGAATAAGACTCAAATATCTGGTTCTTCAAAGAGTGTCTTTCCTTGTGGAGGGGATGGCAAATAAGCCAGTGGGCAGCTCAGTATCATCACTGATGGTAGGGTTGAGCAACATGAAGAAAATAAAGCAGCTTCAGTGTTCACAGGTTGTCAGGGGAGCCCCCCACCCCAAGTAGTTGACATTTCACCAGAATGTTGAAATGGAACCAGCCAAGCCCAAGAAGGCTAAGTCCAGGCTGAAGAGCCAGCAAAAGCAAAAGTCCTGAAGTAGGAACATATTTAGAATCCCAAGGCCAGTGTCATCAGTGCTGAGGAGGGAAAAGTGGACCTGAGCCAGGCCATGTAGAACCTGTAAGTGATAGAAAGGCAATTGATTTCATTTTAAGAATAATGGGACACCATCAAATTTTATATAGCAGGGGAGTGATAAGATCTAATTTATTTATCTATTTTACTTTTGGTAAGCACACTTAACATGAGATTTACCCTTTTAATAGTCTTTTAAGTGCACAGTACAGGATTGCTATCTATACACACAATGTTGTAGAGCAGACCACTAGCACTTACTCACTCGCCACAAGTGAGACTTTATGCCCGTGAATTATGCCTGCGAATTAGCAATTCCCATATTCCCTTCCAAACCCCTGGCATCCACCTTTCCACCCTTCACTTGCGTGAGTTTGACTATTTAAGGCACCTCGAATAAGTGGAATCATGTAGTATTTGTCCTTCTGTGGCTGGCTTATTTCACTTCACTAATGACCTCAAAGTTCATCCATGTCATCACAAATGGCAGGATTTCCGTCTTTTAGTTCAGAGAGAACTTCCTGCCTGCTGGGTGGAGGTGACACGGGGCTGGAGGCATGGTGACAGCTGCAGAAAGAAGAGTGGGGAGGCTTTTCAGTATATATCTGAATTGATGGAGGCTTCAGCAGAGGCTGGTAGTGTGGCTGGGGCTAATGACCCAACAGGTATGCATCTCCAAGACAGAACAGACAGGACTGGTAAATAAATTAACTAGGGGGCTGCAGGAAAGATATGAATCCAATATGACTTCTAGGACTTAGTCCTAAGTAACTTAGAAGGCAGCGTCTCACATCCCAGTTGGGGGCGCTGCTCCAGTGAGTGCAGAGTGGGGGGTAGGAAAGTAAGGAGTCTTGGCTTGGCTGGGTAATTTCCATTAAATATTCGAATGGGAAATTGCCCATTCATGGTTGCTTTTATTACCCCCAATTTACAGGAAGGAAAACTGCATGACACATATTCAAGTCTGTCCAGACACAGCTTGTTTCACTAGACCGCATTATTTTAAACTTTTGCACCTGCAGAGGTGAGGCACACACTAAATGAGATCATAGATTTTTAAACTATAATGATTATGAATGTAGGACACTGTCTGAAGACAGGCCAGGGTGTCAAACCCACAGGGGTTAGAGTACAGATAAAATGTGCCCCGCTGTGCCGGGGAGCCGTGTCCACTGCATGCCAGGGTCAATCACATTTCCCAAGACAAGCTGCTCCAAAGCCAGGCTTCACACCATCACCTCTGAATCATTTACACCACCGTTGCTAAATAATTTACCTCTATGTAGATAAAATGGGTCCACAGGCTCCCCAAACATCGTGGGGCTGGTGCATAATTTACAGAGCAATGCTCAGCCTCCCCGTGCAGAGAGAACAACGAGGTTTGGCCACCTGCCAAAGTCGAGAAGGACATCAGCTGGAATAGATAGAAAAAGCAGCTCATGGAAGAGTGTGTCAGAGAAGCAAATGTACCTACTGAATCCTAGATTCCCAAGGCAAAAGCAAGGTGGGGAAATATGAAGGTTAGGCTGCCATCACTCAGGGGTTGAAGACAGGGAGAGGGAGCACATGGTTAGCATGTGTTTTGGAAGTCTGAGTAAAATATTACCGATGCCACACTTTTCCTGATTGCTGAGACCCAATCAATCAATGTTGTTCTTTGCAAATCTGCATTGCCTCTGGCAAGAAACATATTTAGCAAATATCCAAGCATTTTGAGATGGATGAGGAGTAACAGCATGTGTTTGGGAAAAGAATAATAGGAAGTGCAATTTTCTATGCTTGGAATTCTTTCCTCTCAACCCCTTCGGCACTGGAAAAATTCTCCTCCTTTTCTAAGTAGCATCTCAATGGTCACCCCCTCAGTCAGTTGAGCATCTGACTCTTGGTTTCAGCTCAGATCATGATCTCAGGGGCGTTAGACTGAGCCCCGCATCAGGCTTCATGCTCGGTGAGGAGTCTGCTCAAGATTCTCTCTCTTCCTCTGCCCCTCCCTGCATCTCTAAAATAAACAAATCTTTAAGAACCGAAAAAAACCTACATTTTGTAAATGTTGGTCTCCTATACCAGACTGTGAGCTCCTTAGTGACAAGGATTCTGTTTAAATCTACAGTCCCAGGACACAACTGGGTCCTCACACACAGGTTAAATGTTTGTAGAATGAGTGAAGAAAACAAACAAGACAAATGCCATGACTTACAAAATCTTTTCCCCAACCATTGCATGGAGTATTGCTGCTTTGAAGATCAACATTACGTTAGAAGAGTATGTCAAAATGTGTATGAAAGGAAAAAATTCATAGAGATCATCCAGCATCTTCAGGAACCATACTACATGTTGTTCTATGTGAACTAATACTTCCATTTTTGACAACTTTCAGCTTCAGCCCTTTGAATTTGGCATCTGGTTGGTGTTATAATGACCTGACTCTTCATTGCATGCTTTGGTTCCTAAATCAGACAGACATATTTTATTTAAAAAAAAAAAAGATTGATTCATTTTTTTGAGAGAGAGAACATGCAGAGGGGAGAGGAGAGAGAGAATTCCAAGCAGATTCCATGCTGAGCACAGGGCTCCATCCCAGGATCCTAAGATCATGACCCAAGCCAAAACCAAGAGTCAGATGCTCAACAAACTATGCCACCCACCCACACACACACACACACACCCATACCAGATATATTTTCTATGTAAGTTTTTCAGCCCTGTCACTTAGAAGCTGTGCGACCTTCGTTTAGTAAGTTAACTTCTCTGGGCATTAGCTTCCTTATTTATAAAAAAGACAGATTAGTGGTATAGGAATATTAATAGTACCTACCTAATTGTGACGCTGTGAATATTAAATGAGATAATGCACATAAAGATCTTAGCACAGAAGCTGACACATAGTAAGCATTAAATAAATATCGGCTATGCTTTCACTGCATTCCAAGACATGATTTATACTGTCTCTGTACATGCCTTCTATTACATCTATCAGCACTATATAACTTCAGCTTGGCTCTGAGATTTGCTGTCTGAGTACCTAAATCCCACAATGTGTTTGCCAACCCCAGGCTCCATCCTTGTGGTGTTGACTTCTTGCCTATCTCTGAAAATTTCTAAAGATCAGGATTAAAGATCTGAATTATCTCAATTTATTTTTAGGCTACCAATCTATGCTACTTTGAATGAAACTCCTAACAAAGAATGGACCATATAAAGCCCTGGCTTACATCTGGGTTATTTCTACTTAATCCTAAAGATGTAATAACACTTAGAATTTAAATAGCATTTACTATACACTTGACATTTTCCTAAGTGTTTTACATTTTGTCCTCAAAATAACCTATGCAATGCCAGCATAGTTCCATTTTGCATATGAGATACTGAGGCACAGAAAGGTATCCATGGTAGGAAGGTTGGGCTTGTCATACTGTGTTCAGGGAAGCTTCCTAATTGGGGCTAGGTAATAAGTTCACATCCATGGGAAAAGAAAAATATTATCACCACCGAACACATTATCACCCCCTAGTCTTTCCCAGTGTCAGACATCACAGAAGAGGTGGTTTCTGATATACACAACCAAGATTTTTATAAAGCAAAGCTTAGATGAGCAGAAAGGAAGGAATCTCATTTTCTTCTGAGCTCACTTTTTAGCTAAGATTTTGATATAGCTAAACACAAAGGTAGGAGAAATTGACCTTTGTTTCAAGAAGTGTGTGGATGAGGGCAAAGCATGTAGACAGACTGAGAGGGACCCAAGACTGTGCCAGATAGCAGGTGTCTTATAAACCAAAATGCCAAGTATTACACTGTTGCTAGGGTTCATTCCTTCCTGTGATATGGGAGCCCTACTCTCCATTCTTGCCTGCCTCAGTTTTACTGTGGGGAATGAAGGAGTGGATTTAGATCCACCTTGGACATATATGAAAGTAAGACCAAGAACCATATGATCCTCTCATTGGATGCAGAGAAAGCATTTGACAAAATACAGCATCCATTCCTGATCAAAACTCTTCAGAGTGTAGGGATAGAGGGAACATTCCTCGACATCTTAAAAGCCATCTATGAAAAGCCCACAGCAAATATCATTCTCAATGGGGAAGCACTGGGAGCCTTTCCCCTAAGATCAGGAACAAGACAGGGATGTCCACTCTCACCACTGCTGTTCAACATAGTACTGGAAGTCCTAGCCTCAGCAATCAGACAACAAAAAGACATTAAAGGCATTCAAATTGGCAAAGAAGAAGTCAAACTCTCCCTCTTCGCCGATGACATGATACTCTACATAGAAAACCCAAAAGCCTCCACCCCAAGATTGCTAGAACTCATACAGCAATTCGGTAGCGTGGCAGGATACAAAATCAATGCCCAGAAGTCAGTGGCATTTCTATACACTAACAATGAGACTGAAGAAAGAGAAATTAAGGAGTCAATCCCATTTACAATTGCACCCAAAAGCATAAGATACCTAGGAATAAACCTCACCAAAGATGTAAAGGATCTATACCCTCAAAACTATAGAACACTTCTGAAAGAAATTGAGGAAGACACAAAGAGATGGAAAAATATTCCATGCTCATGGATTGGCAGAATTAATATTGTGAAAATGTCAATGTTACCCAGGGCAATATACACGTTTAATGCAATCCCTATCAAAATACCATGGACTTTCTTCAGAGAGTTAGAACAAATTATTTTAAGTTTTGTGTGGAATCAGAAAAGACCCCGAATAGCCAGGGGAATTTTAAAAAAGAAAACCATATCTGGGGGCATCACAATGCCAGATTTCAGGTTGTACTACAAAGCTGTGGTCATCAAGACAGTGTGGTACTGGCACAAAAACAGACGCATAGATCAGTGGAACAGAATAGAGAATCCAGAAGTGGACCCTGAACTTTATGGGCAACTAATATTCGATAAAGGAGGAAAGACTATCCATTGGAAGAAAGACAGTCTCTTCAATAAATGGTGCTGGGAAAATTGGACATCCACGTGCAGAAGAATGAAACTAGACCACTCTCTTTCACCATACACAAAGATAAACTCAAAATGGATGAAAGATCTAAATGTGAGACAAGATTCCATCAAAATCCTAGAGAAGAACACAGGCAACACCCTTTTTGAACTCGGCCATAGTAACTTCTTGCAAGATACATCCACGAAGGCAAAAGAAACAAAAGCAAAAATGAACTATTGGGACTTCATCAAGATAAGAAGCTTTTGCACAGCAAAGGATACAGTCAACAAAACTCAAAGACAACCTACAGAATGGGAGAAGATATTTGCAAATGACATATCAGATAAAGGGCTAGTTTCCAAGATCTATAAAGAACTTATTAAACTCAACACCAAAGAAACAAACAATCCAATCATGAAATGGGCAAAAGACATGAACAGAAATCTCACAGAGGAAGACATAGACATGGCCAACATGCATATGAGAAAATGTTCTGCATCACTTGCCATCAGGGAAATACAAATCAAAACTACAATGAGATACCACCTCACACCAGTGAGAATGGGGAAAATTAACAAGGCAGGAAACAACAAATGTTGGAGAGGATGCGGAGAAAAGGGAACCCTCTTACACTGTTGGTGGGAATGTGAACTGGTGCAGCCACTCTGGAAAACTGTGTGGAGGTTCCTCAAACAGTTAAAAATATACCTGCCCTACGACCCAGCAATTGCACTGTTGGGGATTTACCCCAAAGATACAAATGCAATGAAACGCCGGGACACCTGCACCCCGATGTTTATAGCAGCAATGGCCACGATAGCCAAACTGTGGAAGGAGCCTCGGTGTCCAACGAAAGATGAATGGATAAAGAAGATGTGGTTTATGTATACAATGGAATATTACTCAGCTATTAGAAATGACAAATACCCACCATTTGCTTCAACGTGGATGGAACTGGAGGGTATTATGCTGAGTGAAGTAAGTCAGTCGGAGAAGGACAAACATTATATGTTCTCATTCATTTGGGGAATATAAATAATAGTGAAAGGGAATATAAGGGAATGGAGAAGAAATGTGTGGGAAATATCAGAAAGGGAGACAGAACGTAAAGACTGCTAACTCTGGTAAACGAACTAGGGGTGGTAGAAGGGGAGGAGGGCGGGGGGTGGGAGTGAATGGGTGACGGGCACTGGGTGTTATTCTGTATGTTACTAAATTGAACACCAATAAAAAAAAAAAAAAGATCTACAGTTTCTGAAGATAGCCTGTTGGTAGCAGTAATCATGAAAAGTCCAAAGGGATGGGTGTGTCTTGGGGATGAGAAAGAACTCTCCCCTACCTGTGGGAGCTCCCCCATCCATTACTATCTGAGGCAGATAATGATTAGATTTCATCAAAGGCTCTGGCGTATTTCTTTACCTGCCCAAAAGTGGGCAAGGCCCAGAGGAGAATGAAAATGGAGGCTCCTTTCAGCCAAACCTGGAGGCTGCTCTAGGTCAGCCAGCTGGGGTCCCAAGGGAAGAAAGAAAATAAATTAAACTCTTTCATCTGGAAAATAAATACCAAATGGCAAGTGATTGTGTGCACTGCATGACTGAGGAAGGGAGGTTTAATTCTCTAATTATTGCCTCTAGTTTCCCCATGGTGATAAATGGCAAGTTGGTGGGGAGAGATAATCAGGGCATAAATACTGTGTCTCCTTGTCTTATCTTACTTAATGAAATAATAAAAATATTTCCTCTTAAGTACTTAGCTCCAGAAAAAAAAAATTCTTGAGACGATCTTTTTATCTTATGCCTGGTTCAAAACAAATCCACAGAGATTTACTGAGCAACTACTATGATACTGTATTCAATACTCCCCATATTGAGCTCTGCTCAGAACACACTAACTCTGGCCTCCCCTGGACACACTTCTAAGAAATATTAGATCCCAAACGGGTTTTTAGAATATGCCTTTGTTTACAATATTCACCACCAAGAGTCTATGATTTCACCAATATTCACCTGTTTTACTTGAAAGATTATATCTATAAGGAAACTATATTTATTAAGTAATCATTAATTTCCATGTGTTATATTTAAAATTTCCAATAAGAATTTCTTTCAAGAGAAGAGCCCCTGGGTAGTGCAGTCATTTGAGCATCAGACTCTTGGCTTCAGCTCAGGTCATAATCTCAAGATGGTGAGGTTGAGCCCCACATTGACCTCTGTGCTCAGCATGGAGTCTGCTTAAGATACTTTCTCCCTCCCCTTCTGCCTCTCCCAGTCATGCTTTCTCTCTCTCTCCTCTCTCTCTAATAAATAAATAAATCTTTTTTAAAAAGAGCTTCTTTCAAGAAATAAAATCATAATGAATCAATAGAATCCCAGACAAAATTTATATATCCGTTTAACAATCATGTATATAATGAGTGCCTGCATTGTGACAGGCATTGTTTGGGGTGTATGGAATAAGACAGTGAGCAAAATGTTAAAAAAAAAAATCTAGGTCCTTGAGTAGCATCAATTATACTGTGAAAGTAAAGTCAAAACAGTTTATAGGAAAATAATAAGTAAATTATATTGTGTATTATAAAATGGTAAAAATTGTTAGAAATGCAACATAAGAGCCATGTCCATGGAGATATGTGGAGGAGGTAGTGAATGTGTGGAGGGTAAGCTGGAATTTAAAATAGAGTCATCAGTATAGAATTCATGGAGAAAGTGCCAGTCAAGGGAGTTAAGAGTGAGCCCCTGGGTATCAGGAGAATGAGCATTCTAAGCAAAGGTGAGAATAGCAAAGTGTACCTGGAGCATCAGGGGGACAGCCAAGCTCAGTGCAGCTGGACAGAATCCAAGAACAGGGTTGTAGATGGCCCGGAGAGGTTGCTGAAGGAGATATGGCAGTGGGCAGAGTCAGACATTGGAAAGATGCTGCCTTTAGTCCAAGGGAAATGCAGCACCTTGGAGGATCTTAAGCCAAGGGATGACATAATAAGAACTGTGTTGTATTTCCTGGCTTTTTGTTCAGCCTGCCTATAAAAGAGCTAGCAGCCTTCCTAGAATATTGGAAATATCCGAAGCAGCTTCCAGGATCACCTCTGAGCTACAAGAAAGGTACAAACACCCAGGTTGGTGCCAACATTGGTATTCTAAAGGATAAAATGGAGAAGTGCCTGGGTGGCTCAGTCAGTTAAGTGTCTGCCTTCAGCTCAAGTCATGACCCCAAGGTCCTGGCATTGAGCCCCACATTAGGCGCCCTGCTCAGCAAGGAGTCTGCTTCTCCCCCTCACTTTCCTTCTGCACTCTCTCTCTCTCTCTGTCTCTTTCTCTCTCAACTAAATGAACAAATAAATAAAGGATAAAATGGTAACCCTGAATGGGCAGCAGACTAGCCTCTGTCCAGCCTCTGTCTGAGGAGCAGACCCACGGCTGGACACAGGACTCTGGGAAGCCAGAACAATACCCTTCTCTCCTCACCATGCAGGCACCAAAATGAATAAGCAAGAAGCAACCATTCTTGGTGCATTTATTTATTTATTTTTTCAGCTCACTTTTTTTGGCCAGGCACCATGCTAAGTGCTTTACAAGTGATACCTCCCTTAAGACTCATAGACTCCATAATGCAGGAGTTGTTCTTCCCAACTCATGGACCAGAACTAAGACCCAGAGGATTTACTGCATTTATATGAGGCACACAACTTTACAGAGTGGAGCCGGGATTCAAGCCTGTGTTCTCTATCTGACTTCAGAGCCCTTTTTTGTAACTGCAGAGGAAGGTTTATAAAAGAACCGAACCCAATTTCATATTTATTTGCATTTCTGAATCATATTATTTAGCTTCTCTCCTTCTTTATGAATCTCACTGAGACTTTCCATATATGTTGATTTAAACTCACAAGTTTAGAATAAATTCAGTGAGAAGTGAGATCATTAATTACATAAAGCATTTAGGCTTCAGTCAATTTCCTTCTAACAGATAGGGAAGATAGATTCTCAAGAACAGGAACTAGACCCAACACCCAGGTCAAGACAACCCCCATTCCCAGGAACTTTTATGCTCCCTTCCTCAAGGGGAAAGAGACCTCTTCTAGTTCCAGGCCTTGTTCTTGGAGCACAGTCCAACTGCTGTCCTGTGTCCAACCCAGATTCTGGGCCAGGCATTTAATCTCCATAATCTCTAAACTTCTCAGCAATCTCTTATGCAGGTACAATCATGATCTCTATTTTACATATGTGTCCATGGAAACTCAAACAAGTTCAGGAATTGTCCAGAATCTCATAGCTAGTGAGTGGCAAAACTCCACTCCATACAGCCTTGGAAAGCTGCCTGTTGCACTGAGTGGGAAACCTGTATTCAAGCCCATTTTCAGGAGTCAATAAGTGCCAGGAAAGCAGGGAACTCATCGCTTTTTGTCACACTCTATCCCCAGCACCTAGATTAGTAGAGGGATGCTTGGTGGATGTTTGCTGAATGAATGAATGACATCCCCTCTGAGGCCCAGATTCCTAATGTGTAAGACTCTGGTTCCATGTAGAGATTGAAGTAAGAAGTGGGGAAAGGCCTTTGTGAAGCATAAAGTCTGAAATAATGGTTATTCGGAATCACAATGCTATGATTTGACCTTTTGTTGCTGTTATGTCCGTGCCTTTTTTCTGCTAATGGCCTGTAAGAATGCCGTGATGTCTGATAGAACATTGAGTCGTGCTGTTGTCTAATGATTAGCCAATCAGGAAAAGTGTTTCATTTTGGAGGATGACAAAGAAGAATAAAAAGATTAAATCAGAATAACTATGCACGCCTCAAAGAGCATGTATGTACTGTAGGTGATGGAACCTGGCCCTTTAAAAACAGAAACAACAAAAATTTTCCCTCTCAGGAGTGACAGGGCTCTTTCAAGGTCGACTTCAGACTTGTGGGTCATTCTCCTTTAGAACCTATATCAGCTAGCAGAAATAACTACAAAAATCAATGGATGCTTCCTGCTGGATAGGGAGAGACTGCAAAACAGAGGATTATCCTTCCTCAGGAGGAGAAGAGATAAAGGGTAATTGATTGAGGGTGTCAGGCCCATCCTTTCATCAGGGCCTTGGGAGGGAGGGTTCAGAGCCCACAGGAGGGCAGATTGCCATTCTAGCAGAACAGGGTCCCCTGGGAATGTTTTCTTTGGATGCCAAGCTGCTTCTGAGGCCCAAACTGTTTTTCTGTTCTTCTCCAGAGAACTGGCCTGTTTTCCTCTCCAAAGTCATCTCGGCCCCAACCCACACACCCTTTATTCCTGCCTCCAGAGATGGGCATGAATGGCCTTTTTGCTGTACTCACCACCCCCATGGAGAAGCAGGGGCTCATAGCAGTCATCTGTGAACCAGCCTGGCAGGTCTGCATCCCAGGCTGTGTCTCAGGAACACCCCATGACCCAACAGTGTCTGGTTCTCTTCTCTCATCCCAGCCCTGTGCTCTGGAACCTGATCCTTGCCATTTCCACATCCCCTCCTCACCAAGCCCCCTCCCCTCTGGCCTCACCCTCTCTGGATTCCAAGCAGTTTCCAAACCCCTCATTTTTAATAGGTATCCAGGAGTTTTCTCATCAGATGTGGCAAAGCTAGAAAAAACTGTCATGAAGGAGGGCATTTACTCCATTCTCACACCACACCATACAGGGCTACATGGGGAAGCACCAGGTAGGTCACGAGGCAGAGAGGGTGGGGATGGTATGGACCAGAGCCTTTACTGTGATTTCCACAGGACAGACCAGGGAGGGGAGTGCAGAATAAACAGGTGCAGGATTGGCTGTGTGAATAATTTTAGTCGGCTCTGGGGCCCAGGGGCTGTCCCCAGCAGTCTGGCATCTGACCCAGAGTTGATTGGGGTAGGGAAGAGTGGCCTGAATTGTAGAGCTGACAAGGAAGTTGGTTGAGGTTTGAGCTGTAGGTGGATTAGTTTGCACATGAAAGGTGCATTCATGGGCCAACTACCTCTAGGAATCAGCTAGCCCTGGCCAGGGCAGTCCCTCCAGAGCTAGCAATGTTCCAAGATGTCAAAGCATCAAAAATACAGAATAAATGTTTACAATTATATTTGTCAATTATTCCTCAATAAAGTAGTAAAAAATGCAGAATAAGAAGACATGATCAACACACTCTCTCAGATATCCAAAAAGGACTGATCTCAGACACATGGGCACCCCAAGAAGGAGGCTAATCATTTCATATCCCTTCTCTCCCATCTCCCAGCCCACCTCAATCAGCAATCAATAGAGACTTCTCACAATTGAAGCAGCCCTCTGAGCCAAGTGCTCCCCTGGGCTCTGCAAGTAGGATTTGAAAGCAAGCAAGAGAAATCCTTGCCACTAAAAAATGGTCCCCAAATTTCACAGTTCAGTACATGTCTCTAGAAGACCATGAGTAGGACCCTGCGTGGGCTTTAGTGGACAGAGTAGACCAGACATATCCTCCCTGAGTCAGTTTCCTGAGATTGCCTTAACCAAGCACCACCACAAACGAGGGGGGCCTCTCAGAAGAGAGAAGCTAGAGGCCAGAAGCCTGAAGTCAAGGTATCAGCAAGGCCATCCTCCCTCTGAAGGTTCTGGGGAAGAATCCTCTTTGCCTCTTGTAGCTGCTGTCATCAGTGGCGATCCTCAGTGTTCTTTGGCTCATGGCTGTGTCACTAGTCTCGGCCAGTCTTCATGTGGCCACCTTCTTTGAGACTGAGTCTATGTTTTTGCATGGTGTTTTCCTCTCTGCATGTCTGTGTTAAAATTCCCTCTTCTTATAAGGACACTAGTCATTGGATTTGCACCCACGCCACTCCAGCATGACTTCATCTTAACTCGATTACATTCACAAAGACTCTATTTCGAGTAACTTCATAGTCACAGGTATTAGGGGTTGTGGAGGGGCGAGGAGGGACACAATTCCAACCACAACACATCCCCAGAATGTGTTCTCACACTAGCCAGGAGAGAAAGACACATCCAGAAATAACCTGTGGTATTTTGAGCTGGGAGGGGGGTGTGGTGGGGAATATATTTTGTAAAGATTCCAGCACCCTTAGCTTTATAAAATGTAAAGCTTTTCATTCATTCCATCCATGTTCCCTCCCAGTGCCCTTGCCCATATCAGGTGTGCTTTCTGCAATGGCTACGTGGCATCCCCTGTGTCCTCAGAGAATGCCAACCAAGGTCATTGTGGACCAAAGCAAAGAATAGCTGATCACATCTCACGTCTTAACAGTGCTGCCCTGAAAAGAAAGTACCAGTGAATTCTGTTTAAAGAAAGCATCTGTCTTAGTCTGTTCAGGCTGTTATAGCAGAAAACCAAGACTGGGGACTTATATACAGCAGATAGTTATTTCTCACAGTTCTGGAGGCTGGAAGTGTAGGATCACAGTGCCAGCAGATTCAAAATCCAGAGAAAGACTTTTCAGGGTCACAGACTCCTTGTTGTGTCTTCACATGGTAGGAGGGTCTATGAAACTCTGTGAGGCCTATTTTAAAAGGGCACTAATCACATTCATAAGGCTCCACCCTCATGACCTAATGACATCCCAAAGGTCCCACGTCTTCAGACCATCATGCTAAGCATTAGATTTCAACATATGATACTGCAGGGGGAATACATTGAGACCATAGCAGCATCCTAAATAACCATAGTCTCGGGAACAGAAGTCCATTAGCAAAACAACTGGAAATGTCGACTGTCAAATCACTTCGTAGTGGCCATGACAGAGGTAATGCTGCATGCTTGCCATATCCATTTCCTTTGTCACCTGCACGTGAAGGCAGCCTACACATCCCTACCTCCATCACAGTTAGGTGGGCCTTTGGCACGGAGTTCAGAGAAATGTGGGTGAAGTGATGTGTACATCATTCAAGCCTGGCCCTAAGCAATCTTCTGTGTGTCCTTTCACCTTGGATCAGTGCAGAGAACCCAGGAGAGAGCACAAAGGCCCCGGGAAATGGCGATCACCGTAAGGAAGAAACTCCTGGGGCATGGGAACCCCACACTCATGGATGGAGACTCACATGAGTTGTGGCAGCAGTGAGGAAAACCCATCAAGGGCTAAACCACTGAAGTTAGGGGACTGCTTTGTTCACTGATTAGCATACCCTAAACAAGGGTGGGGTTCACAGACGAGTCACCAGTACAGGCTGCAGTCAAAGGATGAAGTTAACTGGAGGAGAGAAAACCAGCATTGTAGAGCTCAGATTTACATGATTACAGAGGAGAAGACAAGGGTGCTATGCTGCAGGCAGCAGCTCTAGCAAAGATGGTGAAACTGGAAAGTTGAAAGCACGTGGCAGAGATAAAAAAAAAAAAAAAGGAAAAATGGCTCAATCAGATGGGGAGGTGGTGCAGGTGGAGTGTGAGGGAGAGAACAGTGATGCACATCCCTAGCCAGCTCCGGTCTGGGGAGCTCTAAGTCTTTGGAGATTGGAAAGAAGGGCAGAGATTACAAGGTTAACAAGAGCCATTGAAGATGACTGAACAGGTGAAGGACTTGATCAATACAGTGCATCCAGAAGGAAGCAGGGCAGAGCCCTCCCTGTGCCAGATGGATTTGAGGCAGGTGGGGGCCAGGAAGGGGCAATTGGAGCAGATCAGGTGAGGATATGACTTCACCTGAGGCAGAGGTCCAAGGGTGGCCAGGAAGGCATGAGGAGAGGACAGTACTAACAGCTTTGTTCGGGGGCACCTACTTTAATCCTCCAGATTGTATGTGATAGGGCTATGACTCTATGTGACCTGTTAAGGAAACTGAGGCAAAAAAAAGTTATAGGGCTATAGAGTTAATAAATGCCTGAGCTGGAGCTGGGACTTACATTCAGGCATTTGACTCCAGAGCTTTCTCTCTTAGCCAGTATATGAAGATAAAGGTGGTTAGACAGGAAGAAATTTGGGTACCCTGACAGGCCCATTGCACTTAAAACCTTCATAACCCCCCACCCCTACAGCACCCCTTCCCACTCCCAAAGAACAATGTCAGCTGGAATGACAAATTCTGGGGCATTTTATCATTTTTGAAGTACCTTCCCATAATCACATACTACATCCTTTTCAATGAAAGGTAGAAATGTAAATTCTTTCCTAGCCAGACTTCGCAAGGCCATAAACACAGGTGCACCATTAACTTTGAGTGGTGTCTTGAACAGATGCAAGGATTTCAGGCCCAAAGCTGCCAAAGAGAACTGTTCTCACATCAGAGGGAAGAGGCCAGCCCTGCTCCTCACCCAGATATGGGACAAATAAACTAAAAACTTTAAGAAGAGTTATACTTATGGTTGTGTCTTTCCTCTCTGGCTGAGCAGCAAAATTATCTAAAGAACTTCTTTAAAACAAAACAAACAAAACACTCAAGCTTCACAGTGGATGAGCTTAATCAGAATTTCTGGGTTGAGGGCCAGGCATTGTATTTTTGAAACTCTTCTGGTGTGAGTCTCATGCAGGATGAAAGTTAAAAGGTGCTGCTCCTTTTCTTTTTACTTCAAATTTTTATTTAAATTCTAGTTAGTTAACATATAGTGCAATATTGGTTTCAGGAGTAGAATTCAGTGATTTATTACTTACATATAACACCCAGTGCTCATCACAAGTGCCCTCCTTAATCTCCATCCCCCATCTAGCCCCATCCCCCGACCTCCCCTCCAGCAATCCTCAGTTTGCTCTCAATCATTAAGTCTCTTATGGTTTGTTTCCCTCTCTCTTTTTACCCCACTCTCATACGTTCATCTGTTTTGTTTCCTAAATTCCACACTTGAGTGAAATCATACAGTATTTTTCTTTCTCTGACTTATTTCACTTAGCATAATACCCTCTAGGTCCATCCACCTTATTGTGAATGGCAAGATTTCATTATTTTTCATGAATGAATAATATTCCACATTGTGTATATATACCACATCTTCTTTGTCCATCAGTCAATGAACATTTAGGCTTTTTCCATAACTTGGCTATTGATAGCACTGCTACAAACATCAGGGTGCATGGACCCCTATGAATCAGAATTTTTATATCCTTTGGATAAATACCTCGTAGTGCAATTGCTGGATTGTAGGAAAGCTCTATTTCTAACTTTTTAAGGTATATCCATACTGTATTGCACAGTGGCTGCACCAGTTTGCATATCCACCAACAGTGCAAAGGGTTCCCCTTTCTCCACAGCCTTGCCAACACTTGTTGTTTCTTGTGTTGTTATTTTTAGCCATTCTGATAGGTGTGAGGTGATATCTCATCATGGTTTTGACTTGCATTTCCCTAATGAACAATGTTGAGCATCTTTTCATGTGTCTGCTAGCCATCTGAATATCTTATTTGGAAGTCTATTCATGTCTTCTGCCCATTTCTTAACTAGATTATTTGGGTTTTGGGTGTTGAGTTTGATAAGTTTCTTTATAGATTTTGGATACTAACCCTTTTTCAGATATGTCATTTGCTAATATCTTCTCCCTTTCCATAGACTGCCTTTGAGTTTTGTTGACTGTTTCCTTTGCTGTGCAGAAGCTTTTTATCTTGATGAAGTCCCAATAGTTCATTTTTGCTTTTGTTTCCCTTGCTTCCAGAGACCTATCTAGTAAGAAGTCGCTGCGACTAAGGTCAAAGAGGTTGCTGCCTGTGTTCTCCTCTATTATTTTGATGGCTTCCTATCTAACATTCAGGTCTTTCCTCCATTTTGAATTTATTTTTGTGTATGATATAAAAAATGGTCCAGTTTCATTCTTCTACATGTTACTGTCCAATTTTCCCAACACCATTTATTAAAGAGACTGTATTTTTTCCATTGGAGATTCTTTCTTGCTTTGTCAAAGATTAGTTGACCATAGTGTTGTGAACCCATTTCTGGATACTCTATTCTGTTCCATTGGACTATACATTTTTTTTTGTGCCACTATCATACCATCTTGATAACTACAGCTTTGTAATATAGCTTGAAGTCCAGAATCATGATGCCTGCAGCTTTGTTTTTCTTTTTTGGGATTGCTTTGACTATTCATAGCTTTTGGTGGTTCCATACAAATTTAGGATTGTTTGTTCTAGCTCTGTGAAAAATTCTGGTGGTATTTTGATAAGGATTGCATGAAATGTGTAGGTTGCTTTGGGTGGTATGGAAATTTTAACAATGTTTGTTCTTCCAATCCATTGGCATGGAATGTTTTTCCATTTCTTTGTGTCAAGAGGCACTGCTTTCAAGTAAAGCTGAGCAAAGCAGCTGTTCATGCACCATTTGGGAACTGTCATTCAACAGTACTTGTTTGGCCCATATATATTTATCTGGTATCTCTCTATGCCAGAAGCTGTGCTATGTTCTAGAGAGGCATAGGCAAATGACATGATCTTGTTCTGAAGGGTCTGACCATGGAATGAGTGAGGAGACTATCACAACGGAGTGGTGAGTTGGCTAAGCATTAGATTAGAGCTGAGTATGGGACATGGTAGAGAACAAAAGGAAGGTCAGTCTTGGGGACCAGGAAGGACCTTGAGCAGGAGTTAACACCTGAACTGAGTGCTGCAAGAGTGATAAATAAGCTGGGTGAATACAAAGTCGGGGGTAGCATTCACAATGGAAAAAACATCTCATGCAAAGGAAGAGAAGTAGGAGGTGCAGCACAGAACACTGAGGGACTTAAAGAAATCCTGGCAAAGGGGGAGTATTGATGCATTCAAAAGATTGTCAGGTAGGCTAAAGACCACAGTAGGAAGGACCTGGCATGTGATGAAAGGAATACTAAATTTCTGCTAGAGGGCAGACAGCACCTTCGAAAAGCTATCTGGGATCAAAAAGAGAAAGTGTAAAAAAAGTGCTGAGGCCCATAAATGCAAGGTATTTATATTGGGTTTGTGTGCACTTACTATACAAATAGCGAGCACTGATTGCACACTTTCCATATGTCAGGCTCTGTTCTAAGCACTTCACCTCATTCATTCAATCATTCAACAAGTGTTTATTGGCCAAGCACCACTGCACATGCAGAGAATACAACAATAAAGTCAGAAATCTCCCTCCTTGTGGGTTTACATTTCAGTGGAGAAGATAGACAATTGACAAAACAAGTAAAATAGTGAATTAGATGCTGATATGTGCCATAGCAAAATATAAAACAGAACTAGAGAATAGGGAGTATTGGAGATGTGATTATCCAAGTCTGATGTGTCAACATATGTAGGCTACAGTCCTCATTATTCCAGCAAACACACATCTAGGTGGTCCTGGGAAAGTCTTTTGTGATGTGGTTAGAGTCCATAATCAGTTGCCTTGAAGTGAGGGAGATTATCCTTGATAGTCAGAGTGGTCCTGGAGTAGAGCTAAGGCCTTCCAGAGGAAGAAAAAATCCTGCCTGTGGATGTCAGCTTCTGCCTGAGAGCTCCAGCCTGCCCATCCTGACAGCCTGCCATTTCACTTCCCAAGCCAGCTCTCACAATTCCATAAGCCAAATCCTTGCAAGAAGTCTTTTGATACATACCCCCTGCTACTTCTGTTTCTCTGCTTGGACCCTGACTGAAGCTGTTATTTTAAATAGGGGAGTCCAGATAGACCTCACTGAGAAAGTTTTATCTAAGGAAAAATCTAAAGGAGGAGAGTGAATGAGTGAGCAAACATCTGGGTGGAGGGAAGGAATATTCTGGAGAAAATAACAGCAAACACAAGAGCATTCTTCCTTTTAATCCTCATAGCATTAAAAATTAGAAATTAACATTATTGTCAAAAACTAGACAAAGTCTGAGATTTTTCCTGGTTGTTCAGCTAACAAGTCAACCTGCCACATACAGATGCTATCAGAAGCTTCGAGACTCCTGGATCAGAAGCAAAGGACGCTGTTACTTACAGCACTGCAGGCATCATGAGCTTCATATGGGCATCAGTTACCCCTGCTGTCCCCAAGTTCTACACATGACATAGGTGGGGCCATGCAGATACTGTGCACACTGTGGACCCATATCACTTTTGAGGAACCTGAGCTTATGAAACCCTCAATCTTACAGGAAGCTACTGTCAAACTTGCCAAAACTTTGCCTCAGAGGAGATGCAATGTTATCTTTGTTAAATTCTCAGGAAACCATTCTGCCCTGACACTGAAGGGAAATGCTATACCTTCTAAGACTATTTACAACACAAAGATACTTAAAAAAAAAAAAAAGTTGGTCTAAAACAAAAACTATTAGCAAGAGATAGAAAACATGAAAGACCCACAGATAATTATCTCTCATTTTGCAGATGAGGAAGTTGAGGCACAGATAGGCTGAATAACATGCCTGAAATCACACAGCTAGTAAATGGAAGAGCAGGGATATATGATCATCTGTCTTCCCTCCCTGGAATGAAGCACCAT
Organism: Canis lupus baileyi; assembly: GCF_048164855.1. Classification (NCBI taxonomy): domain Eukaryota; kingdom Metazoa; phylum Chordata; class Mammalia; order Carnivora; family Canidae; genus Canis; species Canis lupus. Next base: position 67,846,515 of record NC_132839.1, read on the forward strand.
AAGCCAGAGACTTTCTTAATGGCCACATACCAGAGCTTAGAAAAATGTTTGCAACTAACACCCAAAATTAAATGTAAAGTGAATAGACAAATATTTGTAGGTGCTCACATACAACAGAGAACAGAATGAGAATGCCTCTTGCTTACCTAAAGCTTAGAAGTCAGAGAGTCAGGCTTAGACTTCTATTTAAATAAATTGCTGCATAATTACAGCTGTGATAAATACTCCAAAGAATAAGTGCATGTATGACAGAGACTGAATGTTTACCTCCCTCCAAAATTCATATGTTGAAACAGAACTAAGGCAATGGCATTAGGAAGTAGGGCCTTTGGGAAGTTATTAGGTCATAAGAGTGGGGCCCCAATGAATGGAATTAGTGCCCTTATCAAATGGACCCTAGAGAGTCCCTTCCTTCTTCTACCGTGAGAGGAAACAGTGAGAAGACAGCCTTCTATGAGCAAACAGGCCTTCATCAGACACTGAATCTGACAGCCTCCAGAATCATAAGCAATAAATGTCTGCTGCTTATAAGCCATCCAGTCTCTGGAATTTTGTTATAGTAGCCAAATGGACTAGGACAATATATGTTTGTGTGTGGGATCCCTGGGTGGCGCAGCGGTTTGGCGCCTGCCTTTGGCCCAGGGCGCGATCCTGGAGACCCGGGATCGAATCCCACATCAGGCTCCCGGTGCATGGAGCCTGCTTCTCCCTCTGCCTATGTCTCTGCCTCTCTCTCTCTCTCTCTCTCTCTGCGACTATCATAAATAAATAAAAAAATTTAAAAAATATATATATATATGTTTGTGTGTGTGTGTGTGTGTGTGTACATATCCCTCAGGCCCCTCAGTTGCAGGGAAGAAATGCAATCAGCTATATCATTTGATCACAGAAACAAGAAAGCAAAACAGGCAAAAATGCAAGGTGCCACAGTTTTGTGACATAAACACACTTATAGATGGACATTATCTCTGTTCCACATGAAGAGAAACGGAGTTTTTGAGTAAAGCTGTCCTGGTTCTTTGCAGTCACAACCAGCTTGACATTTGGATACCCTCTGAATGATAGGCTTTTCTGTACAAGAGTGAAAGGCTTCCAGACACCTTCAAGTTGAAAAGTTCTGCCTTCAGTACGCCTGAAGTGTCTAAAGGGAAAGAAAGAATCCTTTATTGTCACTAAAGAATGAGATTTACACTTTAAGTGGCATTTTTACAACACCTTTCCTTAAACTTATTCGTTGGAACACACAAAGGACAGAGTTTTATCCCTGATAAAAGTGGTAAAGCATTTGAAGACCAAAAGATGGCTTTAGCATGAAGGTGAACATTGGGGGCACCTGGGTGGCTCAGTGGGTTAAGCATCCAACTCTTGATTTCAGTTCAGGTCACAATCTCAGTGTCGTGGGATCAAGCCCCAAGTGCTTGCTCTCTCTCTCTCTCTCTCTCTCTCTTTCTCTCTCTCTCTCTCTTTCTCTCTTTCTCTCTCTGAAATAAATAAATAATTTTTGAAAAAAAGAAAAAAGGTGAACATGATCCACTAACAGTTATATCTGGCAGAGCTCTATGATCTCAAGAGTCATTTCACTTTTCTGAATCTTTTTCTCCTCTTCTTCAAAGGAAAAGTGGCTTTAGATGACCTCCAGGCTCCTTCTGACACTACTATTTTATCACAAATGAAAGAAAGCCCTTGTAAAATATATTTGCCAATATTTGCTAAATGTTGTTCTTTCTGCCCAAATTCCCTTGAGGTGCATATAAAATAATAATTTCTACAATGAGTTTAAGCAAAAAGATTTCTGTCTTTCTGGCATCTCAATTCTCAATTTTTTATGATGGGTTGGCCTTTACTACACAAAAAAAAATGTTAAACTACCTACTGACTTGCCAAAAATGATTGGCAGTGAGTAAAAGGGTCAGTGATGAGTGAGGTGAAATTGTAGAGAAAAAGGCAAAGATCAGACCACGCAAGGGCTTGCAGATGGTGATTAAAATGTCGGATATTGTAGTAACCACCACTGAAACCCAACTGAAGGATTTTAAGATGAGAATAGCATAACCACTTTGCATTTCTGGAGTATCACACACTACTGTGTAGAGAATAGAATCGAGGACAACAGAAGGAGATGTGAGAAAACCAGCCTGGAAGTCAGCCCCACAATCCAGGCAAACATTGGTGGTGGTTTGGACTAGAGTAACATCAGTGGATCCAAACAGAAGAGAGCTAACTCAAAACTATTTGGGGACATGAATTAATAGGACTGAGCGTTGCACTTAATGTGAACCATGAGAAAAAGGAGGTATCCAGAATAACTCCCAGGTTTCAAATATGAGCAACTGGTCGCTTACTGAGCTGGAGAAGCCTGGGAGAGAGGCATATTTAGGGAAAACCATGGCTTCTGTCTTAACATATTTAGTTTAAAATGCCTGGGAGATTTTCAAGTAGAACTGCTGATATGGCATCGAAATGTGAGACTGGACAAGAAAGAGGCTGGAAGAGGGATGATTTCTGATGCATAGTGGGGAGTGTGGAGAGGGAAGAGAAAGGGCCTAGAGATGCTACCAAGAATGTTTCAACATACAGATATCAGGAGGAAGAGAATAAGCCATCAAAAAGGACTGTAAAGGAGCTGGCAAGAACATCTGGATGATTTGCAGTCACAGAAGCCCCAACAGAACTATTTGTTGGACTCTGCACTATGGTGATCATTCGGTGAACTTGGAAAAGGCAGTTTTCAGGGAGTGGTCAGTAGAAGGAGAGGCGATGGAAGCCATGCTAGAACGGGTCGAGAAGCTCTCCAGAAGGGAATAGGTAAAGGCAGCTTCTATATGCATGCCTTTCAAGAATACTGAATATGGAGTGGACAAGAACATTGAATGGGAACTCAAGGGCAACTTGAAGGTCAAGAGATACTTGAAGACTCCCTAGAAGGATCCAAAAATAAACAACAAATTGAAAGATTAGCAAAGAGCAGAAACAAACAGTAGAGTGAAAACAACAGAAGGAGATAAATCTAGGCACAAGGTCTGGAGCAGATTGGGAAGACTTGCCTGTGATCAGAGGAGCAATACAGCTCAGTTACAGGAGAGGATGGGACCAGATGGAGGACTGTATGGGCCTATTTCCAGGGGAGTGGGGAGTAATAGCCTCTCAACACCCTTCACAGCTGCCCCACTCCAATCAGTCCTGCACTATCAAGTCTGGAACCTTTGTTCCCATTACACATATTAAAAAAAAAAAAAAAAAAACGAGGCTCAGATTAGTTCAAGTGATCTGCTTATAATCTTGTAAGATATTACTGGCAGAACCAGGATTCAAACCGAAGTCTTGGGTCTCTCAACATTCCCACCCTCCCTCCTGCCTTCCTCTCTCTCTTTCTCTCTTTCTCTCTCTCTCTCAATCTCTGTGTGTGTCTCTCCCTCTCTCTGTCTCTCTCTTTCTCTTTCAGTCTCCTTTCTTTCTTCCTGCTCTCTTTCTTGCTGCTTCTTTTTTTGAATGCCAGTCAGGTCCTTGCACAAAATCAATCTTGGAGTTAGTGTACTGAAACCCTTAAGCACATTTTCCTCAGCCTGGATTTTACATGCTATCAAAGGACAGATTCACCAGCAGATTAAAGCTGTTTGAAGCCTTCTCTGAGTTTTATGCCTCAGTTGTTTGGAGTTAGGGACCTCTCGAGTTCTGGGATTTTAAAATATGCTTTCTTTTTTTCTTTTCAATTTTGTTGACAATTTCCATTAGAGCCCTGTTATCCCTCTGGATAGCTCCAATATAACTGCTTTGGAGGTTAAAGAATGCATTTGCCAAGGTTGGAAGCAGACTGGAGCCTCTTGAGTTCAATGTTTCACCTTAAATTCCAAACTTGTTCATAGTTCAAATTTATTTACACATGGCATCAAAATCAAAACATTCTGTTTCTTTTTTAAAAAGGGTACTTCAAACGGCCTTAAGAAAAGAACATAAGCAGTGGACATTAAATAATTCATCCAAATAGGTCTCATGAAGTAAATGTGTAAATGAATAAGAATCACATAGGCTACATTTTACTTGAAATGCACCAGAAAATAAATAAAAGGCTTAAAAGCTGGTCTGAAATTTCATAAACCCTAAACACACCGAGTTCCAACTACCTCATTAGTATAAAATAATACATTAGTCCAATTCATTTTGGGTGCTCAAGTGGAAACCTTTGGTGCAAATAAATTATTTGTATGAAAAGATGTCTGCTTCATTGCACTAAACGGTACTCTTGTGGCCCAAAGTGTTAATGATGCTCCCAGCCGCTTCTAATGACAAGCAGTAAAATCACACTGTTGTTTAAATAAAGACAGAGGGCTAATAGCAGTTATGGGGACAGCACAGCAGAGGGGAAGGAGCATGCGTGAATTTGAAGTCAGATGTGCGTTCCAGTTCTGGATCTGCCACACTCTAGCTGTGTGACTTTGAGCACATTATCTGACCTCAATAAATTCTCTGTTTGTTTATTTTCTAAATAAGGATAATAAAAACAAGAAAAGGCTCGCTCGCTCTCTCTCAGGTTTGTTATAAGGGTAAATTCCATGAAAGTGGCCAGCATGGCAATTAGCATCCAGCAAGTCCTAGATGTTATTTCCTTTGAATCCTTAGCTTCTCAGTACCCACTCTGGTGTTGCCGCTCAATCAACATGGGACTCCTAGTTGATCTGCAGAGTGGAGCAGCTGGCTCTGTAAGGCAATGCATCCCATCATCTACCTTTTGCCTGTGCCCCCATTTCCTCCCTCAACTGCCTAGATTTGAAGAAAGAGTCTTACACACCATGGAGAGAACTCAGCATTACACTGTCTTCTCTCTTGTTTTTACAAACAAGCAAACTTGGTCCCAAATAAAGGAAGTAACTAGCTCAATGTCTTTTAGCATAACTGCTTAGCCTTCCATTTCTCTGACTAAATACAAGATGAAAGAAACGCATTGTGAAATACATAGTGTCCTCTATAATTTAGGCAAGTTCACCGGGACAGACCAGAGAATTGTTAGGAGCTCAATTGGTAGAAAACAGCCAATATCCGATCATCCTTCAGTGCTTATTAAATTCTCTCCAGCACAAACCAGTGCTGGAACTGTTGTACAGAGGTGCTTAAGATAAACATGGTCAGGAGATGTGGTAAATATCTAATTCACTAAATTATATATATATGATGCAGGAAAGTCAACATGACCTACCTGAAGAACCAAATTAGAAGGCTACTGTAAATTGCATGTACTAGTTTTCTCCAAAAAGAAAGAAGTCATTTTAATCATCAATTAAATAAACATTTATGCATACTTAGTTCTGTACAGGGTATTATAGAAGAATAACAGAAAAATAAAGTTCTATATTATTGCCAGTGACTACAAGGACTTTATGATTTGTTGAAAAGATAAAACACAGGCTTGCAAGCATGTTATCAGTGTAGTAGAGACTAAAAAGATGGTCACTGAAGTGAACAGAAGGGGAGATTATCTGGGTTATGCCATCAACAAATTTTTTAGCAGCTTCAGTATGCAAGGTATTGTATTAAGGCTTGGAAATACAATGAATTAAAAAGCACTGCCTTGTCTTCAAGTTAATGACACTGTGCTCTCTAGATGGCAAGTAAATAAACAATAAAGTACATCCATATAATGATAGGACTAGGCATAAGGTATTGTGGGAACACGGAAGAAGGGTACCTACCACTGACTAGCGACATAACAAAATCTTCATGGAAGTGGTGACATACCGAATACTGAACATTAATATTTTGAGAGCCCTCAGCTGGGAACAAGAGCCTTCTATATGCATGAGCCTCATGGGTAGGACACAGAGCTAAGAACAGAGTCAAATTCTTAGATGTGAAAAGTTGCTTTCCTAGAAAGAAAACTTTGAGGATTTGGCTGGCTGGTTGTGTTTGAGGGAATTTCACCAACTTGTCTTTTCATCTCTAGAGAAAAACTGAATTTCTGCAGAGCACAGACTTTACATGGTAAACCAGAGAGTGGGAAAGAACAAAGAGCAACAGACACAATTTCTTGCCCTAAAGAAGACAAAAGTCCGATTTTACTAATGTACCCACCAGTACCAGCACCATATCCTAATTAGTCTAATCAAATAGCATAGGACATTCCCTTGATTGCTAGGACAGATGGGGTGCTGTTTGGAGAGCAGTGCTTTCTAATGCAGGGTCTCATCTGAATGCTGGAGATGGACCTTTAGAACTTGAAAGAAGTAAAGGTCCTAGCCATTGTATCTGACCTGACCACTTAGCCCAAGACACTCTAGGCAGCCTGCTAGCTTTGCATCCAATCCAACAGAGAGAAAGCTCTGCTCACGCAACTAGAAAGACTTCCCCTCCTGGGTCTGAGGCTACAACAGCAGCCAGAACGCAGTGGGGGCCCTGCCTTGCTGATCCTATGCTGGGGGAGGAGAAGGTAAAGAAGAGCAAGTCAAGAGAGACACTATGACTGGGAACCTTTGGATCCCTTGGGAATGGACTTTCCAAATTCAGGGCAAAGGGCTGTTAGGAGAGGTTCACCATGAAAGGCAGTCCTGTTGGAGGACAGCCCAGATTTTGGTCCAGAACTCCACATTTTGGACAAGCCTCTTAGTTGCTGTGTGATCTCAGACAAGTGTCTTACCAATTCTCTAAGCCCCAGTTCCTAATCTGCAAAAGCCACAGGGCTATTGTGGAGATTTGATGACACATGTGATCTCTCTTGGTGATTCAAGGCAGGCAATGAAAATATGCAGATTCAGTGCAAAGCCAGGTGACTGCCCAGCCTTTTCCTGGGCCTGAGTGCAAGCAGGTCAGATGCAATGACTAAGACCTTTCTTTCTTTCTAAAAGTCCTCCTCCAGTGTTCAGATAAGACACTGGACTAGGGAACACTGTCCTCACAGCAGTACCCGCCCATCCCACCAGGCCCCAGCCCCTTCTGTTGCCAGAACCAATAAACACAGCAGGCACCCTCTCAAGTATGCAAGCCAGGGAGACACTTGCTGCATGGTGAGATACTGCAATGCTGATTCCCACACCCACCTCAAGTCCTGCACATGACCTTGTTCCAGCACCTCCCACCTGATTCCAGGTGTCTTGTGCTCAGTAAGAGTGTGGTCTGCTCAGGCTCTAGCTGAGTACCTGGATGGCTGGATCCACCCAGCCCTGGAAGGGAAGATGTGCAATGGGGAGGGGCATGGGCTCTGATGCCAAATTCTGTCATGATCTAGAAATGAGTCTAGCAATGTAAGTCCTTTGTCCCTCTGTCCTTCACATTCCTGGAGGCTAGACGTCCATAATCCAGATGTGGACAGGGCTGCCTTCCCAAGGGCTCTAAGAAGTATATCCTTCCCTATCTCTTCTAGTACCTAGTAGCTCCTGCTATTCCTTGGCTATGGCAGCATAAATAAAATCTTTACCTGTATATTTTCACATTACCTTTCTCCTGTGTGCCTTGCTGTGTCCTCTCTTCTTCTTATAAAAATACCAGTCATTATATTTAATATCTACCTGAAATTCATCTACAAACCTTAATTAAATATATTTGCAGAGACCTTATTTTCAAATAAGGCCAGATGTTGTGAGTTGTAAATGAAACAATGCACATAGGAGAGTGTTTAACGTAGCAGCATACAGAAAGCACTCAATCAATGTTAAGAATTAATAATAGTGTGCCTAGATATACCAGTCACTCACATTCTGCCCTTGGGGAAGTCATGTAACCTCTAATTTCCCCATTCTTCCATTTGGCAAAAAAGGAATACTAATGTTCAACAGTCCTGGGGCCCAGGGTTCTAGTCCAAGGGTCAGAAGAGCTTTTCTGTGAGATCCAGATAGCAAACATTTTTGGCTTCATGGGCTATGTAGTCCCTGTTGAAATTACCTAACTCTGCCATTATAGTGGGAAAGCAGCCATGAATAATACATAAGTAAAAGAATATGGCTCTTCTCCAAAGCATCTTATTTACAAAAATGGACAGTAAGCTAGATTTGGCCCATGGACTAAGGTCATTTGCTCCTCTTCTAGTCTCTTTAGCCAGCCCTCCCAGGCCTTACTGGTTGGCCTTCAAAAAGGAAAAAAAAAAATAAAGAAGAGAAGAGAGGAGGAGAGGAGAGGAGAGGAGAGGAGAGGAGAGGAGAGGAGAGGAGAGGAGAGGAGAGGAGAGGAGAGGAGAGATAAAAGCTCATCCATATTTGGAAACCCAATGGGTCAATACACAGAAAATTAAACTTCTCCTAAAGAAACTCAGATTTGCTTTGGTTACCAAATGTATCTCTAGTAATAAATGTTGTCCTAAAGTCACTGTTTTATCTCCCACTGAGATCAAAAAATCTTGGAGAGGCAGTAAATCAGGTGGTTTGAGCTCTATTTTGAATCATTCCTCTACATAACCCTCACTAGCTATACAACCATGTGAAAGTATTTGATGTCCCCAAGACCATGTTTTCTTACCTATAAAATGGGTATAAGAAAAACATCTCCCTCACAGGGAACAGATAAAGCCCCTTGACACCAAGACTGACCAGGAGAAAATACTCAGTCCAGGTCAGGTAGTATCATGATTAGGATTACCACTCCTGACTATTAATAGTGCCAAGCACCAGGCCTTCTACAGAATCTTTGCTGTTTAAGTGGTATCTTTACATTTCTTCCCCAATCTCCTGCCTGCAAAATTCTCCCAGGAATCACCATAGGTGTGTCATCACCTCTGCCAATTATATTGAATTTGCACATCCTTCCCAGTCCCCCACTACAATGAGGTCAGCTCATTTGGGATTTAGTAGTGTCTTAGGCAAACATTTTCTCCTCAGTACCTACCAACTTCCTAAATCAAAATATGAATAAGCTGAGGTCTTCTAACCCAAAGTTTATGACCACTGCCCCCTGTTTACAATTCATTTTCTTGGAGTCAGTTCTGCATAGTTACTGCTTTTTGATCAAATTACTAGCACAGGGATAATAACACTTACCCAGCAATTTTTATCTCCAAAGCAATGTAAAGGCCTTCAAGTCCATCTGTCTATTCAGTGAATTTTCCATCCTTAATAAAAACAAGTTTCAGGCACTGACTTCAAATGCTGATGCAGGTAAACCCGCCTTCTGGGGACCAGGTGCACCATATGCATATTAATGTGCAAACACCGGAACTGGGAGGCAGGGAAGAGGCTTCAAAGGCACAGGATGTGAAGCCAGAAGATAGTCTTTAGAGAATTCTGACTTTGGACAAGTCATTTAACCTCAGTGTCTCAGTTGCCTGGTATGTGAAAATGGGGATAATAAATATGCCTCCCCCATGTCACAGTTTGTTGCAAAAAATAAGGGAAAAAATGGCTGTGGAAATGATTTATAATATGATGTGGATGGTATGCATTCATCATTACTTCCCAAAAGGGATCATTTTATCCACATTTGGGTCCCCTATGAATAAAGCTAGCGGTTTGCCTCTTGCACTTCTCAAACAAAATGTTTCAAAGGTCCCTTCTGTTCCAAAGAAAAAGGGGAAGAGAAAAAAAGGGAGGGGTGGAGAGAAACTGTTGTGCATTCATTGAGGAGTCATGCTAGCTGGTGAAGCATTTACTCAGTTTCACACAGTATCCTAAGAGTATTTACCTAATCCTCAGAGCATCCTAGGTGCAATAGGTGGTATTAGGAGTTCCATTTTACAGATTTGACAACCGAGGCATGGATGTGTTTCAAGTGTTGTCCATGTTTACTAAGACCAGAAGGGGCTATTTTCTTAACCAACAGGTTTCCATATCAGTCCAGAAGCCCCCTGAGACACTGTGCAAGGAGTCCATGAGATCAGAAATATTATCATAACAAGACCAAAGCACTGTTTGCCTTTTCAACTCTCATTCCTTCACAAGTACAATGGAGTTTTCTGGACTCTTCATCTCCATGTCCTATGATTTCACAACAGAGTGAATGCAGAAATACTTAGGAAAACCATGCTGTCTCCTATTAAACCAGGAGAGATTTGAAAGATGTAAATGATGTAATTCTTTCGTTATATTTTGTCTTGGAAAATACAGTTATTTTTTAATATTTATTTATTTATTCATGAGAGACACAGATTGAGAGCAGAGGCAGAGAAATAGGCAGAGGGAGAAGCAGGCTCCTCGCAGGGAGCCCGATGCAGGACTCGATCCCGGATCCGGGGATCACGACCTGAGCCAAAGGCAGGCACCCAACCACTGATCCACCCAGGTGTCCCAATATAGTTATTTTTAATATAAAATGTGATTTATTTCAACATGCAATGCATTTTAGTGTCATTTTTAGTGAATTAATAAATGCATATTTATTATGCATATTAATACACAGTGTTTAAACATTAATACACAGTATTAATTCTCAGTTTTAATTTTTAATATGATATCAGTTACTATAACAAATGGAAACAAAAGCTCTTACGAGTCCTCAATCCTTTTTAAGGGTATAAAGTGGCCCTGACATCTAAATCTTCAAGAACTACTGCTCTTAGCTAGACACAGTATCTCTCTTAATCCTCCACAAAAGCTGTATTGTTATTTCTCATTTTTTGATGTAGAAATTGAAGTTTGGAGAGGTTAGGTAAGTTGTTCAAGGTCACATAACTCACAATAAAAATTTCCAAGAAACAAGAGTTCAACAGCTTTACAGTGACTCAAATTCTTATCTTTTCCAATTTACTGTGACTCTCCCTTCTTTATATGCTACCAGACACTCCAGCTGGTATAAAACTCTGTAGCTCAACTGCCTCTATGTTCATAAAAGACCACAAAACCTAAAAGGTTCAAAAAAGTCTTGTAATTGTCTTCCACATCTCTACTGGTTTCAGGTCTGGATAATATTAGATATTGTACACATTCTCCCTCCTCCATCTCACCAAATTTCCTTTAACATGAAGATCAAATGCCATTCTGATCATGAACCTGACATATTGCCACTACAAAGCATGGACAACTCTGTTTGTCTCTTTTTCCACTTTTATCTCCCTGCTATCAGAGCTCCAAGTGGTTTAGGAGACCAAAAAAGATTTCTCATTGGTTTAAACCAATCATGGTAATTCTGTTCAACTTGAGAAGTGGTTAGTATAGAAGAGGTTATGTGACCTCATGCCGGCCGATAACATGGAAAACCACTGGGTTGAATTTCCGGAAACCAGTAATTCAGGGGGGAAAAAATAGATTTGAAGCATGGTGTTTTTCCTACTTAGAATAAAACTGTGATGTCTAGAGGTTTGCAGCTTCTTGAAAAAATGAGGTTTTCAAGTATAAGAAAGACAACTAAAAGAATCATAATAATCCTAACATTATTGAGGGCAGCCCTGGGGGTGCAGCAGTTTGGCACCGCCTGTAGGCCTGGGTGTGATCTTGGAGACCCAAGATCGAGTCCCACATCCTGCTCCCTGCGTGGAGCCTGCTTCTCCCTCTGCCTGTGTCTCTGCCTCTCTCTCTCTCTCTCTCTCTCTCTCTCTCTGTGTGTCTATGAATAAATAAAATCTTTAAAAAAAAATCTTAACATTATTGAGCTGTTGAATTGGAACCAGCTATTAACAACCTGAAGATATTTTATGTGGTAAATAAACCTTTATTTAGTTAATTTACACTTAGTTCATTATTTTGTTACGTGAAGCCAAACATGCTATCAACTGAAAGAGAGACTTTCATCAAATTTCAGAAATATTTCATCAAATTTCAGAAATATGTCTCTACACAAGAATCCCTTTGCCATTAAAAGTAGATCCAGAAATGACATAGACAAGTCATTTGGGATATGCAGACAAGTATGTTAAAATAGTATGTATGGATGTATTGATGTATTTTTTTCAAGAGTTTATAAGAAAATATGAAAAAGATGAGAAAATAAATTGGAGAAATAAGAGAGAAGCAAGAGGACTTTCTAGACCTGAAAAATACAATATCTGAAATAAAAACTTCACTGCATGGGATTAACAGTAGAAAAAAATGCACATGATCTGAAAACAGCAATTAAAACTACCCGAACTTAAGCTCAAAGAGAAAAATGACAGTAAATAACTAACAGAGCTATAGTAAATGAGGGACAATATCAAGTAGTTTAATATAAATGCAGCTGAAGTCTGAGAAAAGGAGGGAAGCAGAAAAGAATGTTTACAGAAATAATGACTGAATTTTATTTAAATATGATGAAAACTATAAACACACAGTCAAAAAGTTAAACAAGCACCAAGCAAAATAAAAACAAAGAAATCTGTACTGAAACCCATCACAAATTGCTACAACCCACTGATAAAGAGAAAAATCTTAAAAGAAACCATAAGTAAAAATGACACACTATATTCAGAAACAAAGATAAGAGTGACGGCAGATTTCATATCACAAACAATGCAAGACAGAGGACAATAAAACATCTTTAAAGTGCTGAAAGGGGAAAAAAATGTCATTCTATATCCAGTGAAAACATCTTTCAAAAGTGAAGAGTAATTTAAAATGTTTTCAGATAAGCAAAAACTAAAAGAATTTATTGTGAGGATATCTCTGCTACAAGAAATGTTAAAGGAAGTTCTTTAGACAAAAAGAAAATGATACCATATGGAAACTTGGATCTACTCAAAATAATTCAGAACAGTTTAAATGATAACTATCTGTGTAAAGGAAGAAAGTTTTTCCTCATGTTTTAACCTGTTAAAAAGAAGTCATTTAAAGAAAAAGTAAGCACAATGCATCATAGAGTTGATAATATATAAAGGTAAATTCTATTACCACCAAAATATAAGGCCTGATGGAGAATAGAAGTAGACTGTTTTTTAAGAGTATTACATCATAAAAGTAAAAGAATACAAAATGATATAAAATGCAAACACTAATAAGGAAACTGTGTGACTCAGAATGCCTGTCTGGCTCAGTCAGTAGAACATGTGACTCTTAATCTTGGGGTCATGACTTTGAGCCTCAGGTTGGATGTGGAGCCTACTTTTAAAAAAATAAGTAAAATATTTTTAAAAGAAGAAGAAAAGAAGACTGAGTGACTCTACTAACAGAAAAAATAGACTTTAAGATGAGGAATATTGTCAGTGAGTGATAAAGACAAACATCTCATAATAACCAAAGATTCAATATGACAAGAAGACCTATCAATCCTAAATGTTGAGATTCATAGAACTAAAAGGAAAATGAACATATTCACAGTTACAGTGGAGTTTTCAACACTCTTCTAGACTTGATAGTTAAATTAGACTAGACAGAATAAGGTCATAGAAGATGTAAACAATATTTACCTCCAACTAAATCCGTGGTTGTAGAAAAAAACTGATAAAACTAAAGGAAGAAATAGACAATTAAACAATGCGCCATTTTCAATAATGGATATAGCAAATATCCAAATCAATAAGGAAATCGAAGACTTCGCTAACTCTAACCATATATAACAGACATTTATAGAATGTTCCACCCAACAACAGCAGAATATACATTCTTCTCAAGTGTACAATAAAATATTCTCCAGAATAGACCATAGTCAATCCATAAAATAAGCCTCAATAAATCTAACAGAATTGAAATTATGCGAAGTATTGCTTTTCTACCACAATGGAATGAAATTGAAAATCGATCACAGAAAGAAACTTGAGAAATTCAAAAATATGTAGAAATTAATCAAGACACTCCTAAATAACCAATGGATCAAAGAAGAAATCACAAGGAATATTAGAAAATACTTTGAGATTACTGTAAACAAAAACACAACATACACAAATTTATGGGATTCAGCTAAAATAGTGCTTAGAGAACAATTATAGACATAAATGGTTTTTTTAAACAGAAATATTTCAAATAAATAAATCAACTTTTCATTGTGAGAAACAAACAACAAAAAAGAACAATCTGAAACAAAAGCAAACAAGGAAAGAAAACAGTTTCAAATAGAGACTCAAATTACTAATATCAGGAATGAAAGATGGGACATTACTATCTACCTTACAGAAAGGAAAGAGATCATACTATAAATAACTTTATCAATGAAGTATCAAAGATGGAATGGACAAAATCCTAGATAGATTCAAATGACTGAAACTGACTCAAGAAGAAATAGAAAATATGGGGATCCCTGGGGGACTCAGCGGTTAAGCGCCTGCCTTTGGCCCATGGCATGATCCTGGAGTCCCAGGATCAAGTCCCACGTCAGGCTCCCTGCATGGAGCCTGCTTCTCCCTCTGCCTGTGTCTCTGCCTCTCTCTTTCTCTCTGTGTCTCTCATGAATAAATAAATTTTAAAATTTTTTAAAAAGAAGAAATGGAAAATATTGATAGATCCACAATAAATTAAGATACTAAATTAATTGTTTAAAAACGTACTACCAAAAAAAATAAATAAATCTTTCGGGATGCCTGAGTGGCTCAGTGGTTGAGCGTCTGCTCAGAACATGTTCCCAGGTCCAGGGATCGAGTCCCGCAGTGGGCTCCCCACTAAGGAGCCTGCTTCTCCCTCTGTCTGTGTCTCTGCCTCTCTCTCTCTGTCTCTCCTGAATAAATAAACTTTTTAAAACTTGGGCCCCATTGGCTTTATTAATGAATTCTACAAATGTTTAAAGATGAATTAACATCAATCTTCAATCTTTCATAAACCCTTCCAAAAAGTAGAAGAAAAAGACATTTCCTAGCTTATTCTATGAGTTCATTTTTATCCTAATACCAAAACTGAATAACATCACAAGAATATAAAACTATGAACTAATGTCCCTTATGAATATAGATGAAAAATAATTTTAAAAATACTAATAATCTGAATCCAGTAACATATAAAAAGGATTATACATCATGAATTATCCCAGAAATACAGAGTTGGTTTGAAATATGAAAATCAGTCAATGTGGGATCCCTAGGTGGCTCGGCGGTTTAGCGCCTTCCTTTGGCTCAGGGTGTGATGCTGGAGTCCCAGGATGGAGTCCTACATCGGGCTCCCTGCATGGAGCCTGCTTCTCCCTCTGCCTATGTCTCTGCCTCTCTCTCTCTCTCTCATAAATAAATAAAATCTTTTTTAAAAATCAATGTAATACATTATATTAATAAGATCAATACCCACGTGATCATCTCAATAGGGAAAAAACAAAAAACATTTGACCGAATCCAAAATTCTTTCATGATTTAAGAATAAACAAATAAAACAAACTGGAACTAGAAGGAAATGCCCTTAACCTGATAAGGGTATATACAAAAATCCCACAACTAACATGACACATAGTAGTGAGAGACAAAGATTTTCCCCTGAGAGTAGAACACAAAGATGTCTATTCCTGCCACTTTCAATATTGTACTGGAGGTTGTAGGCAGAGCAATTAGACACAAATAAAAAACAAAGGTACACATATTGGAAAAGAAGAAGTGAAATTATGTTTATTCACAGATGATTTGATTGTACATACAGAAAATCCTAAGGAATCCCCCTAAAAATCGAATGAACAAGTAGGCTCAGCAAGTTTGCCTGACATAGAGACATTTATTTAACAAGGCATATGACACATAGAAATATTGCCTAACCTTATCCAACTTCATCATGCCTTTTCATCTTCATCGTAAGATGGAAATAACCTTGCCTGCTTCCCTGGTTTAGATGGATTCAACAAGACAATATATAGAAAAGTCTAATTCAGTGCCTGACACCTAATACACACTCAAAAATGTTAGTTCTTTCTTTCCTTTATCATTTAGCTATTTTGCTACTTAAACTAGTGGCTAATAACAATAATTCAATGAAGTACAAATGTCCTAGGACAGTTGGATCAACTGACATTCATACATCAGCATAAAATAAGCTAATCTAAAATAGTCTACTAATATATGAGCTAAGCTCAGCCAGAATAGAAGTGGATATTACTTTGGTAGTCCTGGCTTCTGTCCCCTGCTCATGCCTTCATGGTGCTCACCACATTCCGTTTCTGGAATAAATCCTACCTAAGGATTAAATGCCCTCAGTCCTTCTGGTATAGTAGAATAAGGTCAAGGGAAAGAGACAAACATGAGAATATGGAGGAAGGTTTAGACTTCCTGACTGCTTCTCACTAAATTACACTCACTACACTCTATTCCCCAAGAGAAGAATATGACTTCTTCCTGCCACTCTACCCCTCTTCCCTCATAAAAAAAAGAAGGAAGGAAGGAAGGAAGGAAGGAAGGAAGGAAGGAAGGAAGGAAGGAAGGAAGGAAGGAAGGAAGGAAGGAAGGAAGGAAGGAAGGAGAGAGAGAGAGAAGAAAGAAAGAGAAAGAAAGAAAGAAAGAAAGAAAGAAAGAAAGAAAGAAAGAAAGAAAGAAAGAACTAGAAAGAGAAAATCTAATTTTTAAAGAGAAAGTTCTATGGCATGGACCAAAAAGAATATGGAATTTCAAGCTTACATGAAAGGTGCCAGAAAACTGGAAGAAGACATTGATGAGGAAAGACAGAATTATACATATAACTATCACTGACCTATTTCCTATGGTTTCTCCCAGTGTGGCCAGACCCAAGATGCTCTCATGTTTTCTTCACTCATTTATACCCAGGGTCATGCAGGACAAGAGGTGGGAAAGGGATAGGAAGGTACAAAGCGTATCATTTGTGCTGGCTCCTAGTCAAAGACTTACATTCGAGGAATACACAACCCCATTGACCTCATATGGTCCAGTCTAGCTCATAGAAGTGTTTGGGACCAAAGACCCAACTAATAATGATTGTGTCTTTTACTGAGCCACCCCTTATTATGGGAAAATTTTAGGGGCTCCTAGTGGCTCAGTTGGTTAAGAGTCCAACTCTTGATTTTGGCTCAGGTCATGATCTCAGGGTCATAGAATCTAGCCTCATGTTGGGCTCCACGTTCAGCAGGGAATCTGTTGGCAATTCTCTCCCTCTCCCTCTGCTTTTCTCCCTATTCCCACTCTCTGTATAAAATAAATAAATCTGAAGAAGAAGAAGAAGAAGAAGAAGAAGAAGAAGAAGAAGAAGAAGACAGAGAAATTTACACAGAGACGTACGCAAAAGGAGAACACCACGTATAGATGAAGCCACAGATGAGGATATGCATCCCACAAGGCAAAAATTATCAGCAAAACACCAATAGGTAGGGGAGAGGCATGGAACAGATACTCACAGCCCTCAGGAAGAATCAACTCTGCTGACACTCTGATCTTGGACTCCCAGCCTCCAGAGCTGTGAAGTACTAAATTTCTGTTGTTTAAGCGTCCCAGTAGGTGGTATTTTGTTATGGCAGTCCTGGCAAACTAATGTATCCCTTCTGATAGGCAATGGGACAAGGACTCAGGAGTTCAGGACCTTTGCTGGGTCTTCTGTGGGAGGTCTATAAACCAAAACATCCCTGTTCAGCATTAGTAATGGTGACCAGGAGCCTCTTCCTCTCCTTCTTGGCTCTGCCTCAGGAGAATGGTTAGCATAATTTTCTGAGCTACCTTATTCTGATCCTTTAAATTAGGCCAGCCTTCCCAGATCCCAGTCCCAAGAAGTATACTCTACTCTAAGAGTACTACAGACTTCAGTAGTTCATGTCCTGAGCTTCACATTCCCACACTGACCCTTCCACATTCCAGCTGTGTGACTTGGAGCAGGTACCTTAACCCCTCTCTGCCACTGTTTCCAGGATGGTAAAACATGCTTCATGGGGTTGTCTTTTTTTTTTTTTTTTTTTTTTTTCATGGGGTTGTCTTGACACACAACCACACAACCACAGTGTCTGGTACCTAGCTAGTTTGTTTAACACATGCCTCATGGGACAGCTACTGTTACATACAATTGCCCCAGACTCTTTCCACTTGCTCTTATGTCCCCTATCCCAGAATGTGGCTCAATATCTAAGTTTTGGAAAAATCCATGGCCTGCTTTCCTGATTTTGATTTTTGGCTTTCCACACTGTCCTTTTCTGCTGTTCTTTCTGAGGTTTGGTTTTCTTCTATAGGCCAGGCCCAAATTCTAAACTCCTCCTCCTGGGCCTCCCCAGGGTCTTTCTAAAGCTCTAAGGGAGAGACACAGATAATGCAGCTATACCCCCAAAACCTAGTCTGGAAAGCCCTAATCATAGTGGAAAATGCCTTGAGGAATGTTACATAAGTGTTGTCTGTGGAGGTGGACCCAGAAAATGAAAAGATGAATAGGTACACAAGCTAGTAGGTTTGTAGCAAATTGAATATATAATCAATTTCACTACTCAGTCTAAGGTTCAAAACTTCTAATGCTGGTCAGAACAAAACAAGCGTGGGAGCAAGGTGTTCCAACTGTCATGCTTTGGCAAGCACAATGCAGAGATATAATTGTGCATCCAGCATGTTTTGATGAGTCTCATGCCCCACCTCCTTCAAGCACACGAGGGGCCTTGTCAGAACAGATAACCAACTGACTCCCACAGACAGGGCTGCATGAGTCACCTTGTAGAAATCAAGACCCCAGCTGCTGAGATGAACAATGTCAAAATTGAGAGTTTGCTGGAGACTATTTTGTGCACAAAAGAGTGAATTTCATCTGGCTTCTGCTCTGATTATTCAGAGTAGCAAACCCAGTGCCCTGCATGAGCCTGCCTACAGCAGCAATTCCCAGCCAGGGAAGACTTTGCCTCCTAGGGGATGTTTAGAATGCCTGGAGACAGTTTTGGTTGTCACAATTGGGAGAGGCAGTACTACCTGCATCTAGTGGGTAGAGGCCAGGGAGGCTGCTAAACACCCCACATTGCATAGAAGAGCCCTGCACAACAAAGAATTATCCAACTGAAAATGTCAAAAGTACCTCAGTTGAGAAGCCCTGTCCTAGAAGGAAAGACCAGCATTATTTCAATGGCTTGTTCTTCCTTAATTTCCTGGTTGACCCTTTTATCTTTTAGCAGGATGGTCCTTAACCTCCATGTGTTTGAGGTCCTTCCAAACTTCTTGTTGTGATTTAGTTCTAATTTCAAGGCATTATGGTCCGAGAATATGCAGGGGACAATCCCAATCTTTTGGTATCGGTTCAGACCCGATTTGTGACCCAATATGTGGTCTATTCTGGAGAAAGTTCCATGTGCGCTTGAGAAGAATGTGTATTCAGTTGAGTTTGGATGTAAAGTTCTGTAGATATCTGTGAAATCCATCTGGTCCAGTGTATCATTTAAAGCTCTCGTTTCTTTGGAGATGTTGTGCTTAGAAGACCTATCGAGTATAGAAAGAGCTAGATTGAAGTCACCAAGTATAAGTGTATTATTATCTAAGTATTTCTTCACTTTGGTTAATAATTGATTTATATATTTGGCAGCTCCCACATTTGGAGCATATATATTGAGGATTAAGTCCTCTTGTTGAATAGATCCTTTAAGTATGATATAGTGTCCCTCTTCATCTCTCACTACAGTCTTTGGGGTAAATTTTAGTTTATCTGATATAAGGATGGCTAGCCCTGCTTTCTTTTGAGGACCATTCGAATGGTAAATGGTTCTCCAACCTTTTATTTTCAGGCTGTAGGTGTCCTTCTGTCTAAAATGAGTCTCTTGTAGACAGCAAATAGATGGGTCCTGCTTTTTTATCCAGTCTGAAACCCTGCGCCTTTTGATGGGGTCATTAAGCCCGTTCACATTCAGAGTTACTATTGAGAGATATGAGTTTAGTGTCATCATGATATCTATTCAGTCTTTGTTTTTGTGGACTGTTCCACTGAACTTCTTCTTAAAGGGGAATTTTAAGAGGCCCCCTTAAAATTTCTTGCAGAGCTGGTTTGGAGGTCACATATTCTTTTAGTTGCTGCCTGTCTTGGAAGCTCTTTATCTCTCCTTCCATTTTGAATGAGAGCCTTGCTGGATAAAGTATTCTTGGTTGCATGTTCTTTTCATTTAGGACCTTGAATATATCCTGCCAGCCCTTTCTGGCCTGCCAGGTCTCTGTGGAGAGGTCTGCTGTTACCCTAATACTCCTCCCCATAAAAGTCAGGGATTTCTTGTCTCTTGCTGCTTTAAGGATCTTCTCCTTATCTTTGGAATTTGCAAGCTTCACAATTAAATGTCGAGGTGTTGAACGGTTTTTATTGATTTTAGGGGGGGATCTCTCTATTTCCTGGATCTGAATGCCTGTTTCCCTTCCCAGATTAGGAAAGTTTTCAGCTAGAATTTGTTCAAATACATATTCTGGCCCTCTGTCCCTTTCGGCGCCCTCGGGAACCCCAATTAAACGTAGGTTTTTCTTCCTCAGGCTGTCGTTTATTTCCCTTAATCTATCTTCATGATCTTTTAATTGTTTGTCTCTTTTTTCCTCAGTTTCCCTCTTTGCTGTCAACTTGTCTTCTAGGTCACTCACTCGTTCTTCCACCTCGTTAACCCTCGTCGTTAGGACTTCTAGTTTGGATTGCATCTCATTCAATTGGTTTTTAATTTCTGCCTGATTAGCTCTAAATTCTGCAGTCATGAAGTCCCTTGAGTCCTTTATACTTTTTTCTAGAGCCACCAGTAGCTGTATAATAGTGCTTCTGAATTGGCTTTCTGACATTGAATTGTAATCCAGATTTTGTAACTCTGTGGGAGAGAGGACTGTTTCTGATTCTTTCTTTTGAGGTGAGGTTTTCCTTCTAGTCATTTTGCTCAGTGCAGAGTGGCCAAAAGCAAGTTGTATTGGGAAAAAGAGAAAAAGAGAGGAGAGAAAGAAGGAAAGAAAAGAGAAAGAGGAAAAAAAAAAAAAAAAAGGGAAGAAAAAGAGAAAGAAAAAGAAAGGAGAAAAAAAAAGGGGGTGGGGGAAGGAAACAAATCAAAAAGCAAAACAAAACAAAAACAAAAACAAAAACAAAAACAAACAAACAAAAAAAGAACCACCGGGGAGTATCTTCTGATTCTATGTTCTTTAAGTCCCTTGGCTTCTCCTGGAAGTTGTCCGTCTAGCTGGTGTTCTGGGGGAGGGGCCTGTTGTGCTGATTTTCAGGTGTTAGCAGTTGGGGGAGCTGCTGTGCCCCTGCCTGGTGCAGGGCTCGGTGGGGGTTGTTTACCCCGTGAGGCCGCAGGAGGAACAGCCCCAGTGGCGGGGCAGCTCTGGAAACCTGGATTCAGCTCCGGCAGGAACTCCGTCTGCAGGGCCTGGAGGCTCCGGGGCGGGGCCGCTGATGTGCTCAGCTGGGGCAGGAGCGTCCTTGCTGTCCTGGGCCCTCCCGTCCTCTGCCTGTCCCGGGGGGAGGGGGGATCCTGGGCTGTGTCCCGGCGCCCTGTGCTCCGGAGCCTGCGCTGGTGGATTCGCGCTCCCAGGCCGCGCAACCCCCTCCGCGGAGCTGCCGCCCGAGCCCCTCCGAGCTGCTCCTGGAACCGCGCAGCCCCCTCCGCACGGAGCCTCTTCCTCTGCCCGAGCCCCTCCGAGCTGCTCCCGGGGCCGCGCAGCCCCCTCCGCGGAGCCGCCGCCCGAGCCCCTTCAGCTGCTCCGGGTCCCGCCGGGTCCCGCCGTGCGCGCTGCAGCCCTTAGGGAGCTCGGCGCACTCTCCTGGGCGCGCAGTTGCTCTGTTACTGTCCCCGGGAGCCCGAGGGCCTCCTCGCCCTCCTGGTCCTGCTCCAACTCCCCGCGAGCCCCTTTCCGCCCGGGAAGGTCGGTGCAGCTCCTGCGTCTCCGGGACGGGGCTCTCCTGTCCTGGGGACACTCGCCCCGGCCTCAGCCCGGCTCCTCGCGGGGCCCCTCCCCCTCGGAGGCCTTTGTTCCTTTATTTCTTTTTCCCCGTCTTCCTACCTTGCTAGATGCGCGAACTCTTCTCACTGTAGCATTCCAGCTGGTCTCTCTTTGAATCTCAGGCCGAATTCATAGATTTTCAGGATAATTTGAAGGTTTTCTAGGTAGTTTGGTGGAGACAGGTGATTTGGAGACCCTACTCCTCCGCCATCTTGCTCCTCCTCCTCTATTTCAATGGCTTGTATACATGGCTCCTGACTGCCCACAGTCTGGCTCCAATCTGGTTGGAGTCTTATTATCAATGTTTGCAATTGGTTGAAAGAATGAATGTCTGAGTTCAAATCAAACTGCCCCGTAAGGTTAAGCAAGATACTTCACCCTGGGTGCTTCTGTTTCCTCATCTATTAAATGGGGATATTAATAAAATTTGCCACCTAGAGTTGTTTAAGGACTAATTGAACTACGTGAAAGAATCTGTGCAAAGTGCTTCATTAAGTATCAAGCACCTAAGAAGCAGTGTTAACTATGATTTTTCTTAATCACAGCTTTATTTATTGTTATTTTTGAGGACACTCTTTTTGCCCTGCCATTGGATGAGAAGCCCTCTCCCTTCTACTGTCCCACCTGTGTTCATTTTTGTCCTCTCTCAAAGTTAAGTTCAAATGTTGGTTCCTCTAGGAAACCGTCCCAGACCTGCATGTAGGGATCAATCAGTCCCTGCTCTGAGCTTCTCAGCATGTCATTTACTCCTGTGTCCACCCTAATTACTCACCAGTCCACTTATGCTCCTGCACGGAAGGGAACACATCCTACCACCCTGCCTGCCCTGGCTCATGCCACAGTGAATAGCCTTCAAATTAATGTCAGGCTGCCTTTATCACCATTGTTAGCATTTGTTATGTCCCTTACCAGCTTAGGAGCACTTCCTTACTCTTTTGGTTTGCTGCATGAATAATGAACCCTACAACGTGCTAAGATCATCTCTGGTGGTGAATGTCTCTTGGGCATGAGCATGAGTCCACGGTTTGTAAGACTTTCTATGAGTGGGACTAGGAGTGGAGAAGGTAGAGTTCCAGTATAGATACTCTGGTGAGATGGAAAGAAGATTTCTTCCCACTGCATATCTAGGGGACAAAAATGATGGTCATTGCTATGACCACTAAGATCTCTATTGATCAGGCATTGCACAGACCTTTTCCATGAACTGTCTCCCTGATAGATCCCATGAGGGAGGTATTAGAATGATCCCTATTGTTGTAATTACTTGACCAATGTCATCTCACAAGTATGACTGCCCAGGTAGATCTAGCTTCCTCAATATCTATGTTTTAAAGACCGTGATTTACTGTTCCTCAAACACAAGTCAATTGGCATCACTCAAAGGACAGTAGAAAAATCAGAGAGGAGGACAAACCAGACTCTCAGCTCTGGGAAGCAAACTGAGGGTTGCTGAAGGGGAGGTGGAGGGGATGGAGTAACTGGGTGATAGGCATTAAGGAGGACAGCTGATGGGATGAACACTGGGTGTTAAATGTTGGCAAGTTGAATTAAAATAAAACTTTAAAAAAAATACAAAAGCAAAATGTGGTTTCAAGTTAGTAACCTTCTTTAGACCCACAGTGCCAGTTAGAAATGCCAGTTGAAGCATTTTCTAAGCTTTTTGTTTCCCTAAGAGCAGAAACTGTTCTTCAAAAGAAAACTTAAAAACAAGTCTGTTTTGCAGAATACATAACACAGAACTGTTGTAGTTTGAAAGAGATGGGGAGATCTCTGGAGCCATGCCCATCTGCCACCCCGCTTCTGCTCCCAGTGCCCTTAAAAGAGTTCTGAGGAGCCAGCCAATTCCACCTTTACATTTTTCAGATGTGGAAACAGAGACTCAGGAAGAGGAAATTGTTTGCTACAAGTAACACTGCTCAAAAATTATTTATATATTTTGATGCCTCATTTGTGACAACTAGACTTTCTTACTGAGAAGTGCAGAAGTATAAAATAAAGCTCAAAAAATCACAAAGGATTACTATGTCTCATCCAATATGATGCCTTCAGTTACAAGATGCATCCAAATTTGAGATGTTAAAAGTTCTGGAGCTCAGAGGCATGGATCATAAGAATCTGGTATATCAGACTTGCTGGCCTAATTCTGTGCCTACTGCAGACCCACTTCCTGTGACTGCTGATGCAATTTCACATCAGCCACCTGTGGGCTATCATGTACTAGTGAACAATAGAGAGACAGACAGACAGAACTTGGCCACTTAGAAGCAGAGGGCAGGAAGAGAAAGGGGGGCAGGCTGGCTGATGCCCCCTCCCCAGTGTGGAGGAATTTATATGGAGAAGTTTTTCCCTGGCCATAGTCTCCAGCTGGTCCCCATCTGTCCACCAGGTGATTTGGGCTCTGACCAGTCTGTTCTCAGTCCCCTTGCCAGGTAGAATCATGCAGAAGGGCTGGGAGATCCAGCCCCCACTAAAGCCCAGAGCTGGAGGCTCTAAACTTATATGTTATTATGCCCTGTCTACTCTCCCAATTCATCTCTATACAATTCACAACAAAATAGGATTTTTCAGAATGACACTAAAATTGCATTAATGCTGGAAAAAAAAAACAATTCTGGACCTCAGGATCAATGAAATGTGGTATATATGTCAAGAGAATGTTTATTCTTCTGAATTTTGGTGGAAGACACTTCTAATGGGTTCTTTCTGTCCTTCAGCACTCTAAGTTCTAAGACATGAGTTCTGATATTAATTCCTATTTCTAAAGCACGAATCTCTTTTACTTATTCTGTCCCTGCAGAAAGAAGAAGGAATTTACTATGTATCCTTAGATGAAGTAGTTTCTGAGACAAAGAATTAAGCTTGTTTTTCAAACTCCTTTACTGAGGCATAATTGATAAGCAAAAAAACTGTGCATAATTAATGTACACAATTTGATGAATTTGGACCCATGAAGCCATCATCACAGTTAAGGTAACAGACATATCCATCACATCCAAAGGTTTACTTATACCCTTTGCTTTTTGTACTTGTTTTTGTTTTTGTGGTAAGAACATTTACATGAGCTCTACCCTTTTAAAATATTTTTAAGTGCTCAAGACAATATTGCTATCTATAAGCACTTATTCATCTTGCATAACCAAACACTTATACCTGTTAATTAGCAAATCCTCATTTTCCTCTAACCCAGTCCTTGCCAACCACAATTCTATTCTTGATTTCTATTAGTTTCACTATGTTAGATACTTCCTGTAAGTAGAATAATAGAGTATTTGTCCTTCCGTGATGACTGATTTATTTCACTTAGCCTAATGTCCTTAGGTTTATTCATGTTGTCACAAATGGCAGGAATTCCTTCTTTTTAAAGTCTAAATAATATTTCATTATATGTATATACCATATATATTGTACCATATACGTACAACTCCATATATGTGTATTTTCTTTATCATCTTTGGATGGATATTGAATTATTTCCATATCTTGGTTACCATGAAAAATAATGCAGCAATGAACATGAGTACAAACATCTCTTTAAGATCCTGATTTCAATTATATAGGCTATATATATATCCAGAAGTGCGATTGATGGACCATAGAGTATTTCTATTCTTAATTTTTTTTATTTATTCATGAGAGACAAACAAAGAGAGAGAGAGATTGAGAGAGAGAGAGAGAGAGAGAGAGGCAGAGACACAGGCAGAGGGAGAAGCAGGTTCCGTGCAGGGAGCCTGATGCAGGATTTGATCCTGGGACTCCAGGATCACACCCTGGGCCAAAGGCAGGTGCTAAACCACTGAGCCACCCAGGGTTCCCTACTATTCTTAATTTTTTGAGGAACCCCCATACTGTTTTCCATTGTGGCTGCATTATTTTACATTCCTACTAAAGGATGGGGATTTTGAATAGAAAAAGAAGTCAAAATTCCCTCCTGGCCAACCATCAGTGTCCCAACCACATTGTTTTAACTAAAAGTTCTTAAATTTTAAAAATGAGAGATCCTAAAAATCTAAAGCAAATGAAACAAGCAAAGTTAATTGTGTTTGGAGTTAGTCACTTAACCATTCAGAAAAAAGAATTTTTTTAATGGACTTTTAGAATACATCCCTTTTTGATACATCCCTCTGAAGACAAAAACAACTAGAAAGGAAGTCTTTTCAGTAATTATATTGTTAGTAGTAATATTGATATTGTTGTTTCGAAACTATAAGATCTCAGCCAAGTGTTAGAGATTTTCTTTGCCTAGATTTCCATACATAAAAACCATGTATGAAAAACCATGAAGGTGGTCTCATGTGTTGGGGAAAGACAGTGGATGCTCTGAATCCTACTACATTTGGCTGAGGCCAGTTAATTACTCAAAAGCAAGTATACATTATCACAGTAATATTTATTTTCTACTGAAGAAAATGGACTTATCTCCAATTACAAAAGAATCTATCCACTCACATGATGGGGACTTTAAGAAATGTAACCTTCTAAGAAATGTAACCTTGATTTTACTATAAGGTGACAATGTGTCCTGGTTTGCCTGGTACTTTCTTGTTTTAAGCTGGAAATCCCAAGTCCTCAGTCCTGGGCAAACTGGGACCAAAGGTCACCCTCGTAGGCAAACAATTCATTCACCTTTTCCCTGGTCTGGTTTCCTTTTTAAAGCCCTCTATATTAGCTAGTAACAGTTCTGGACATGCCTTCTAGAAAAGATGGTACCATACTTCTACCCACCATACTTCTCTCTTGATAGAAGAGGAGGCAAACAGTTGGGGATGGGTAGGATGAGGATGTTCAGTCATCCCACTGTAGGCCTCTTCCCTAGCACTTTATGTTTTCACTGCTCTTAAAGTCCCACTTGCCTTCCCAAAAGTGCCATATCTCCAAGGCACCATTTTACTGACTATATGGAAGGGAAGAGAAGATAGTGGACAATTCCCAAAACAACTTGAGTGGATAACTGAGACAAAGTATGAGGATCGTGTCATAAATTCCCAGAAGCGAAACGAACTAGGGGTGGTGGAAGGGGAGGTGGGCGGGAGGTGGGGGTGACTGGGTGACGGGCACTGAGGTGGGCACTTGATGGGATGAGCACTGGGTGTTATTCTATATGTTGGCAAATTGAACACCAATAAAAAATAAATTTATAAAAAAAAAAGGAAAAAGAAAAAGTCAATTCCAAAGTGCAAATAAATAAATAAATAAATTCCCAGAAGCTTAGGATTTGCATGTGAGTAACTGTCTTGAAGTGGGGCAAGATCAAGATCTAGGATGATGGTGGGGTGGAAAAACAAAACAAGAGAAATGTCATTCTGTAACAAAGAAAAAATTAAAGTCAGACAGTTCATTCAATGAAGGCCTCCACCTATAAGGCTTGGATCAAGATGTGACCAGCTGGTGGAGCCAAGATTGGCAGAAAGGAGTGAGTGTTTTTAAGGAGGAGCCTAGGGAGCAGACTATGGAGAAATTCCATGAAAAGAGTAGGGCCACCACTGCTTTTTCTTTGGGTTTAAGATACTTATTAGGGAGAAGTATAAACATATACAAGAACAGAGAGAACAATATAATAAAACCCCATGTATCCATTTCCAGTTTTCAACAATTATCAATTCATGGTGAATTTTATTTTACTTATCCTTCCCTACCCCCTAACACCAGATAATTCCAAAGCATTTCAAGTATATAGATTTCAAATTTCAAAGTATAGACGCTATACTATTTCATCTATAAATATTTCAGTATATAACTCTCAAATAGAAGACCTTTTCTCAAAGTGTATTTACAATCCCATTATCATGTCTAAAAATGTAACACTAACTCCATCCTAGCATCAAATATCCAGTCTGCTCAGAGTTCTTCCACTTCCTTATTACATCGATTAATATGTCTCTTAATTTCTTTTTTATCATTGTGCTTCGTCTACCTCTTTTGTTTTCCCTTTCAATGTTATTGAAGTTATGTATCATTTGACCTTTACCAGTAAAGTTTCCCACATTCTAGATTTCGCTGAGTTTCAAGATTGTGGTGGTATTTAATATATTCCTCTATCTTCTGCATTTCCTGGAGACCATTAGTTAAATGTAGAGGTTTGATCGTCTTCAAGTTCAATTTTTAGTCATTTTTTATGGTATGATGAAGTTCCGTCAGGAGGCATCTACTATGTATATCTACGTGTATATGACTGTATTTTGAGGTGTATTTAGTTCTATGGAGGTAAAGGGAATAAGGTTAAGTGCTATATGTTTCTCCTGATTTTCCTTTATTAATTTTCTCAATAATTAATGCAGTGTCTAGAATCTTCTAAAAGTAACCAGTGACTTTCTTGTATGTTTAAAATATTGTTATGAGCTCTTGTGTTTTTTTATATATTTGATGTATTTAATTATATTGCAGCTATTATTCCTTTTGAATGTTTACATTTTTTTCCATCTTCAGCTGTTGAAAGCAACTTCATATTGCTCCTGAGTCATTTTAACATGATTCCAAGGGCCTATGATAGCTTCCTTGCTTTCTGGCATGACAAGATATCTCACACTCATCCTATACATCCCCTGTCTCAGACCAGTAGTCATGTATTTCTCCAAGAAAACTCAGTTCTTTTGTGAGAAATGTTATTCGGATACTAAAATTAGGATGAAGGTCTGCATTGCTACTGGATTGGTCATTATTTCTAGATTTTTTTTCAATGGACAGAACTAACTCATTTTTTCTTTTTATGAGAAAACATATCGGTGGTTTGTCTTACTTGTATCTTATCTTTCTAATAAGGAGAATCTCAGTTCCTGATGACATTGAAATCATTACTTATATTACATATTTAAGTATATATTTGTGTATGTGCATACACCCATATATCTTTATATGGCACAAAAGGGACATGAGCAGGGTCCCCATTCTCATGAAAGAGGGCAGTGGGACAACATGGGTAGGGGTACTTAAAGTGGAGTAGTTGGAAGAGGACAAGGAAAGAAGGAAAAGACAAAGACCATTAAGGAGTGAAGGGGACTTCACATGGAATAATAATCTCTGATGGCAAAATTGTAGGGTCTTATGCATAAAAGGTAAATATGTTTATATACCAACAGACAACTCCCTGAGAATAAGACATTCTGATATCACATTCCTTGGCCATTCTCCACAACAATAAACTCCTATATAGCACACCATATACCACGCATTGTTCTAAGTAATGACTATGTAAACCCATTGAATCTCACTACATCACCAAAAGGTATACATTATCACTATTATCATCATCTTATAAAAGAAAACTAAACTACAAAGAGATTAAACCACTTGTCTGGGATCCCTGGGTGGCGCAGCGGTTTGGCGCCTGCCTTTGGCCCGGGGCCCGATCCTGGAGACCCGGGGTGGAATCCCACGTCGGGCTCCCGGTGCATGGAGCCTGCTTCTCTTTCTCTCTCTCTCTCTCTCTCTCTCTCTCTCTCTGACTATCATAAATAAATAAAAATTTTTAAAAAACACTAGTCTAAGGTGAAATTGCTAGTGAATAGCAGAGCCAAGACCCAATCTGGATATTTGGACCTTAGAGTACCATCATGATGCCATATGCCTCTCAAGATAGAGTTTTAAAGAATGACACACAAACACATGCAAATATTCATACACACATATGCTGATACATGATTTGAAAGATTAACATTAGCAAACCCAAAATTATAAACAACGCATTATATAATGAGTTTTGGAAACCTGTGAGATTTTTACACACATAGCACCACTCATAGGGGTAGAAGACCAGGAGATGATTGGAATTGAAACTCTCTCTTTCTAGGTAAGTAAACGATCAACAGATGATTAGATGGATGGATAGATTCTTTCTTTCTTTCTTTTTTCTTCTTTCTTTCTTTCTTTCTTTCTTTCTTTCTTTCTTTCTTCATTCTGTAAATGAAGATACTGAGAGTTAGGGAGGTTAAGTAAGTAACTTCCCAAAGTCTCTCACTCATAAAGCTATGAATTATAATTATTTCAAAAAGCTTGTATTGTCTCTACTTTGAGGAACCCAGAAGTGTTGGATGGATAGTCTTAAATGTGAGATCCAGGCTGTCTGCTCTCAAAATTCAGCACTAGCATTATCCAAGAGGCTCCCTTTCTGAACAGAGAATTCAATCCAACTTTCCCCTAAAATGAACTAGAAATAGTCCATTTTAGTACTAAGTACTTAGTACTAATAGTACTAGGCTGTCTTAGCATAATGGGTGAGAAGAGGAAGTCCCTAATGCAAGGCAGAGCAGGTGCAGGAAGCCATCCACCTCCTCCCTGCATCCCAGAGGGCCAATCATCACAGCCTCGGTACCAGGAGGACCAGGAAGCAGGGCCTACAGCTGGGAAGCCCTTATGCCAAGAATGTATAAACCCAGAATGGAAGCTGGAGGGAGAAAGAAGGCAGGCTTAGCACATCAGTTCTCTGACTTGCTCCCTGTTGGAGTTGGAGCTGAGGAGAGCAGACGCAAAAACAGTACCAGCTGGTGTGTTTCCTGGCAGGGACACCAGCCGCAGACTTGCCTGCCCCCAGACACATGCGTGCCGCAAACTTCCATCTGTAGCTCCATTCCCTTTGTTTACTGGGCCTACGAAGCAGGAGAAGGGAACAAACCAACATTTCAAAGGCCCAACAGGACCTGGTCTCTGCCTCCAGTGGAATGGATTGATGGATGGTAGGCTGGCAGTCAACAGATGAAACCTCATTATACTTGTAAATCCAAGTATAAAATAAAAGAGCTCTCCTGGCACCTCTGCTGTAGTGCCTGCCCTCAGCATCTGCCCTGCCCACACTTTCTCTCTCTCAGCAAGCAGCTCTGTCTGCTCCATGGGACTGTGTCGGGAAAGTCCAGAACAAGCCATGGCCAGCCTGGCAGGGTTGAGGGCAGAGGAGGAAGAGCCAGCCCTATGGGCTACCTTGGTCTTCTGTCCTGATCTATCTACCTGACATGTCAGTCCCTCATCTCTCATTGTAGGAACTGTGGCCTCTTCCTTGTTCTTCTAGGGATGTCCCTGAAATGGGCATCAAGGAAGAGAAATGAGAGAGTGGCTTTCCATGTCTGTGTTCTGACAGGGTTTTCTCCCTCTTCAAAGTTTACCCAGGCCTCTTCTCTTTGCTTCTCTGCCTTCATGTGGCCACACTGAGACCCAAGGTTCTTTCCACACAGTTCAGTTCAGCAAACCCTTTCTCAAGCACTGATCCCCATGCAAGGCCCAGGAAGAGGCAAGATGAAGACCCAGGAGCTCTCTGTCCTCATGAGATCAACTTAAATCCAGCGCAGGCACAACAAGGAGAACCCAGCATGCTCGGCATCTATCCATTCCACAAACACTGAGCACCTCTTAGTAGAAAGAACCCCATTCTAAAGTAAAGTGGACTCTTTCATGACACTGGCAAAGGCAGGCAGAGTGGTTTCCTAACACGAAGATTTGAATTAAAACGATTTCAGACTAATAGGGATCACTGTCTTCTCCAGTGCTGGTCAAGTACTGACTGTATGTGTGGGTGATGCTGTGTGATAGAACCTGTGGGGGATACAAACATGATTGAGTCATGGATTCAGGTCTTACATGGATTCAGGTCCTAAAGTGTGCAAAGTTGAGTGGAGAGACAAAAACAAAGAACATTAAGGTACAAGTAAGGAAGAAAAAACTACAATTTATCGAATGGCCACTTATTGTGTGCCTTGTACTTTACACAAAAAATTAGTAAAGTGTCTTTGGGCGATATTTTCTTTCTTTTAAATTTTACTTATTTATTTGAGAGAGAGTGTGTGTGAGCAGGAGGAGGAGCCCTCTGTATAGACCAAATGCTTGTGTCCCCCAAATCCATATGTTGAAGCCATGATTTATGATTCCCAGTGCAATAGTGTTTGGAGGTGAGGACTTTGGGAAGCAATTGGGTTTGCATAAGGTCACAGAGTTGAGGCTGTCATGATGGGATCAGTGCCCTTAAAAGGGAAGGAAAAGACCCAGGCATCCTTTCCATGCCATGTGAGGATAGAGCAAGAGGGCATCCATCTCTGTCAGGGAGTAGATCTTTCCTAGGAACCAGATCAGCCAGCAACTTGATCTTGGCCTTCCTGACCTCTAGAACTGTGAGAAATAAAGGCCTGTTCTTTAAGCCCCCCAGTCTATGATATTCCAACCTCAGAAAGCCCCGCAGTGAGAAAAACTCCTCTGACCTGAAGGGGTGAATAGAGAATCTTAAACATATCCCTTCTATCCTGAAGGGAAAGAGTGCAGGTACTCCATGTCCAGTGGATCCAGAGCTACTGGTGGACTGTCACTCCCAGAATGCCTTGCAGTGGTCCACCCTCTTGGCCCACACTTCCATCTTTTCTTCTACTCTTTCCTTCCTTCATTATTTCTACCCTTCTTCCCTATGAAAAGCATAGTTGAGTCTATTATTTCTTGAGGTAAACAAACCCAGCTGAAAAGATAAAGGCTTTATTACAAATTCATCAAAATATATACTGCTTCATAATTACATTTGGTGGAATATCTGAACATGTGTTGGATTTTTAATGATGGTGTCTGGCTACCAAACAAATTATAAATTAATTTAAAAACTAAAACTCATTCCTTCAAATTCAGGTTTCCACAACAAATTGATAACTAGAGCCTTCTTCACACTATAAAAAGGAAGAGCTTTTGTTTACTATTATTATCTGTTTCTTGTCTTACCTTGGTAATCTTCAGTAAAAATCAAAGTTCTTGTGAGAGAAAAGAAGAGATACAAATAGCCCAAAAATTACTGCAAGAGTTTGAGGGGGGGGGGATCCCTGGGTGGCGCAGCGGTTTGGCGCCTGCCTTTGGCCCAGGGCGCGATCCTGGAGACCCGGGATCGAATCCCACGTCGGGCTCCCAGTGCATGGAGCCTGCTTCTCCCTCTGCCTGTGTCTCTGCCTCTCTCTCTCTCTCTCTCTCTCTCTCTCTCTGTGACTATCATAAATAAAAAAAAAAAAAAAAAGAGTTTGAGGGGGGTCAAAGGTAGAGCAGGACTTGCTAGAAGTTTGCAATCAACCGTCCTAGGAGGCAGGGTAATTGAAAAGTGCATAGGTTTTGGAGCCAACAAACCTGTGGATGCCACCAAAATCTTACTGTGGCAAGTCGCTCCTGTCCTGGCTTCATTGAGAAGGCAAGGACACTGCTCCATGTCCTCCCTACAGGATTGTTGTAAGTATTAAACAAGATGGTACACATGCATCCATAGTGCAGGGCTGGGAGCATAAGTGTTCAACAATGGATCCCTTCTCTAGTCAGCCCCTCCCCCAAGGGCTTTGTACAGATCTCTACTGTAACACTCATAATAGTGCATTTTAACTTTCTGTCTTTTGGATTTTGTTCTCTCTTTCCCATTAGATATGAGCCACTTAAAAATACAAGCCATATCTTATACATTTATCTCTGGTAAATAGTAGAGTGAATAGTAGCCCTTCAGTTAACCATTTCTCACATGCTAGAGTTTTAAAGCTCTCATTTCAGTCAAGGATCTAAAACAGACACTTTTAAAAAACTAGACCAAGTGATATAGACTTCTCAGAGGTGTTGAAGTTTAGGGGAGAAGCAGCCAGGAGGAGTCAGAAGTCATCAGAGAGAGTCTTTAGAGGTATATGGGACTTGAGAGGAATGTTGAAGACTGGGCAGCCCTGAGTGGAATTAGGAAAGCCACTTCAGAAATGAGAAAAATGTACAAAATAATGGAGGCAGAAAAAGCACATCACATTCAAAGGACAAGAAGAAGATAGATGCACTCAATTTTTTGCACACAATATGGTGGAAGAAAGGAACCACCATAGTGCCCAAGGAGGGGAGTAGAATGGTGTTACTGATGTTTAAGTAAGGCCAAACTCAAAGTCACCAAATCTCCCAAAATCCAGAAAAGGAACATTCCTGGAAAATATATATGCCTTGTCTGGGGCTACTGGAAAAGGAAGTTCACAGAAAGGAAATGAGAGCCTCAGAGCATCCTACATGAGGTGTTTGTACTGGTAGGTCCATTCCCATCATGCTAGAGTTATGTTGGCAGCAGGAGGCTGACCAGGGGATCATTGTGCACCAGCCTCCCAGCCTAGTATCCTGATGGAACAAGCAGCTTACAGGCTCTGATGAGGGGCCATAGCTTCTCAGCTTAGTGGCAATCTCAGAAGGATGCTATCACAAACCAGCTTGTATTAATCAGGGCTGTCCAGGGAAATAGAACCAATCATGTATGTATATATGTAGAATGAGATATATTTTAAGGAATTGGATTACATGAATTTGGAGGTTGGCAAGTACAAATCTGCAGGGTGGGCCAGCGGGCCAAAGACCCAGGAATGAGCCGGTGCTACAGTTTGAGTCTGAAAGCCATCTGCTGCAGAATTCCCTCTTGCTCTGCAGAGGTCAGTCTTCTGCTCTATTCAGAATTTCAACTGATTGGATGAGGCTCATCCACATTATGGAGGTCAATATGTTTTACTCAAAATCTACAGATTTATAAGTTAATTTCACCCCCAAACACCTCATAGAAACATCCAGAATAATATTTGGCCAACTATCTGGGCACCATGGCCCAATTAAGTTGACACATTAAAATTAACCATCACAGAGCCCTAAGCCTTCCAAAAAAGAATGACAAAGGACAAGTTAAAATGAGTTTGAGGAAGGAGCATTTGTTGGAAATGGAGAGTGTGTTTCAAAAGAAGAGAGAGCTCCATAAATGTGAAAATATGTGATAAATAAGATGATAAGATCAATTTTATATGCAAAGTATTTCAGTGTTATGTTGCCCTCACTCAACCCTCTGAGTCTAGTCTTATTCCCACTTCACAGATGAGGGAAATGAGGCTTACAAAATATTTCTCCCAAGATTACAAAGTCCCTTTGGAGACTGGTGGAGCTGGTAACCAATCCCAGACACTATGTTTCCTAAATCCATTACGTGCTTCTTTGAAACCAAACTGCCTGTCTCCAGAGGAAGTGGGATGTTCTAGACACAGAACACAACTCAGATAAGGAGAGAGGACAAGAAAACAAACACCCCCATTGAAACCCACAGAAGCATATAATTCTTGGTGAATGGTCAGCTCAGAGGTGAACTATGTCTTAGCTCCTTTGCAAGATGTGCCTGCTGGTGCCCTCACTGGCTGCAATTTTAGATGGATACATTAGAAGCTCAACAAAGAACTTCTTGGGTGGGGAGCTCCTTTCAGAACAGGTTCAAGTATCATAATTGCTCAGGTCTCTTGCAAATTGCCTGACTCAGAGTCTTGTTTATTATCCTTTCCAAATGACAGAAAAGCTTTTCCTTCCTTTGTGATGGTCTGGAAATCGAACAAACTGAGAGGACCCCATTATCTGCTCCTGATTGCAACCCACAACTAGGTTTTCTTACGAAGCACAAAGGAAAAAAGAAGAAAGGGGCATCTTTCCTTGACAACAGGAAAAATAAATTGTGAGCTGTTATGAAATTATGTTGCTACTATTTTAAGCCTAGCTATAAATCTGTGTATCTGCTGGGTTAGCCTATAGTTGGCATACACATGGTCAATCTAAACTAAGGGTGTCTTTCATGATTCTACATATCACCGGACAAGGGGCAAAAAGACCAGATTCAGCCAGGTCAATAACCAGCAGCAAGCTCAGGTGGTGGACCTAAGCTTGCTGACCCGTCTTGCCTACTTCCCAGGAACGTTGACACATGGACAAGTGTTTTGCAAGCTGTAAAGCATCATGTCAGTGTAAGCCATCATTATCACCATAGTTAAAAACAACAACAGCACTTATTTTATCTCCAATTTATAATTTCATGCCATCATCCATCTGGGGTCTGTTCTGGTCTACAGCCTTTGGGACCTCTGTGGTCAGTGACAGTGAAGCTAGAGAGAGCCTGACACTAGGCAGGCGGGACCTGGAGACCTCAAATTATCATGGAGACTTTACTTATGTAATAGCACTGGTGAGGGGTTTTGCATCTGATTACAACAGTAATTCCTGCAACTGTAGAAAATCCGTAGAAATTGAACAAGCAAAATCTTTGGAGTCAGATCATGATTTAAATCAGGTCTCTGCTACATAATAGCTAAGTAACATGAAATACTTACACATCATTTCTGGACCTCATTTTCTCATTTAAAAAAAGCAGGCAATTAAAAAGCATCATATAAACAAATGTATTTAAGGTAGCACAAAGTTACATAACAAATGTTATATAATAAATGCTGAACAAATGCTAATTCCCTGCCATTTACACTCTTCCCTCCATAATGTACCAAAACAGAAATGACATGATGCACACTACACCTTCCCAAACTATATTTTCTTTCAGATATGATTGCACATCTTGTATGTGCCAGGAATTATGCTGGACACCAAACATACAAATGTGAATAAAAATCATCTTCAAAGTACATGATAATTGATGAATAGAATTAAGTTGAGTCCAAAACATTAAGTGAGGTATTGAAACATACACTATTGGGAAATGAAGATCCTTTGGGGAATGGTTTAATAATAATTTTTAAAAGGTCACATGCCCAAGAACACAGGGCTAGATCTATCTCGGTGATTACCAAACTTTTAGCTAGGTGCTAAAAGCACCTAAAAGCAAAGAGGGCCTTCAATAAATGGGGTGTGTTTTTTTTTTTTGTAAAATTTATTTATTTGAGAGAAAGAGACAGCATGTGCACAGTGGGGAGAGGCAAAGGGAGAGGGAGAGAGTCTTAAGCAGACTTCATGCTGAGCGTTGAGCCTGACTGGAGGCTCAATCCCATGAGCTCAAGATCACAACCTGAGACACAACCAAGAGTCCGACACCTAACTGACTGCACAATCCAGACACCCCACAATAAATGTTTTCTTAAGCAAACCTATTAGGAAACAGGAAAGAATAATGAGTAATTAACAATTACCCATTAATCAATTAATTACACTAATTCTGTTGTATTGGGAGACATCTTCCTGCTAACAAGATCTTCATCCATACACTTTCAAGGTGCAAAAACAATCATCACCTCTCAGGCAAGAATTGCTTAGTGAGGTTCTTGTGTTGCCAAGTGGTTGAAGAACTAGATGAAAATCAACCGTTCAGACCACATTCCTCCTTTTCCAGATGCTGACCAATGTGGCACAGTTAGACAGTAAAGGAACTAGGATCAGCCGTATATTCTGATCCCCATCAGAACTTCTTGCAATGTGTCTTCCGAACTACATTTGATTAAATGGTATGCATAATCTTGAAGAGCTGAAATCTGCCCTCCCATTAACCATAGATACCCTGAAAGAAAAAAACCAGTTGAATTCCAAACAAGTTCTACATAAAACAGGACCCATTCTGCCATGTTTCAGAGGCAACCTGTCAAACGGACAGCATGTCCACAGATCTGGCACCACCCAGAAAGGAAGGTTTTGTTTCCAGTTTCCCGGAACACTCTATGCCATTTTGGGGCCAGTTTCAAGAATGTGAGAGATTCAGTCCAATCTCCATCACTTGTATCAGCCAGGAAAAGAACAGTCTGAATTCTTGCCCTTTATTCTCATTTTAAACTATTTTCCCCTGCTATAGCAACACCAGCAGAAGGATAGCAGTGCTAGCAATCATTCTCTCTCCATCATCCAGAACAGCTCTTGCAAACAGGTGGTCTTCATGATCCAGCCCAACACCACCTCACCGAGCAATCTGGGGGACTCAGTGTGAATGCCTTTGATTTCCCACCTATCAATGTAAGCCTATATTCATTAATACAGTATGGCCTCATGTTTATTGAGCCCTCTGCTAAGTGTTGTATGTATCTCATCTAGTCCTTATAATAGTCCTGCATGTGGGTGATACTATCATCATTCCCATGTTTCCAGGGAAGAGAGTAAGATTTAAAGTGTTCAAAAAAAAAAAACAAAAAACAAAAACAAAAACAAAAAATAAAAATAAAGTGTTCTAGTTGGGGATCCCTGGGTGGCTCAGTGGTTTGGCGCCTGCCTTTGGCCCAGGGCGCGATCCTGGAGTCCCGGGATTGAGTCCAGCATCGGGCTCCCTGCATGGAGCTTGCTTCTCCCTCTGCCTGTCTCTCTCTCTCTCTCTCTCTCTCTCTCTCTCTTTCTCTGTCTATCATGAATAAATATAAATAAATAAATAAATAAATAAATAAATAAATAAATAAATCTAAAAAAAATAAAGTGTTCTACTGCTTGTGAATAGCAGAGCCCAATGTAAACCCAGACCACCCAGCTTGACATCACATTACAGTGTCACCTTCCTCTGCCACTTTTAGGAAATGGCATGCTACTTCTCTGCCCTCCAAGCAAAGGACATCCCCTGCACCCCGTCCCCTCACCCCCCTGGACTCAGTCATGTTATTTTAGGTTTCCTCTCCTTCCTTATTTTTGACTACTACTTCTGTATTAATTCCTTCCACACATCCCTTTCATCTTAAAAAAATAAATAAATAAAGTTGCCTAACCCTCTGTTCACCTCTAGTTCTGTTTCTTCTGCCTTTGGTCTCTCAAGAATCTGAGCTTCTTGAAAGATTCATCTGCTTTTACTGTCTCCAATGTCATTTCCCATTGGCTCTCCAGTTCACCAAAATCAGGAGTCCTTATCAAACCACTCCTCTGTCAATCTCCCAGCTAAAGTCACTAGTTAAGCCAAATGTGCATCTATAGACCAGACTCCCTCTCTGCCCCAGTTCCAAACTTGTATATCAAGTGTGCCTACTGACAATTCTGTTTAGGCAGCATAGGCATGACAACATAGGCATCACAAATTGGTGTGTCCCTTCACTCCCCTCGTGACACCCTAGGCTTCTCTATCTCAACGGGCACCACCATTACCCAGCTGCTCACTCTACATGTCCTCCTTGACCCTTCTCCTTCTCTCTGTCTCCAATTGAACCCACTTGAACAGCAAGATCTACTGTGTTTACCTCCAAAATGTATTTCCAAACCATTCACTTATCTCCATCTCCACTGAACTCTGGGAGATCCAGGTGCCAGCATCTCACACCTGGACCACTGAAAGAGCCATCTAATTGGTGCCTCCCTCAACTATGTTTGCCTTCTCGTGACTTTTTTTTTTTAATATGAATTCAACTAACCAATATATAGTACATCATTAGTTTCAGATGTAGTGTTCAACTATTTATCAGTTGCATATCACGACCAGTGATCATCACATCAAGTGCCCTTCTTAATGCGTGTCACCCAGTGACCCCCATCCCCTACTCACCTCCCCTCTAGTAATCCTCAGTTTGTTTCCCAGAGTTAAGAATCTCTCATGGTTTATCTTGCATAGATTGACATGGATAGAACTGGAGGGTATTATGCTGAGTGAAATAAGTAAATTGGAGAAAGGCAATTATCATATGGTTTCACTGTTATGTAGAATATAAGGAACAGTGCAGAGGATCACAGGGGAAGGGAGGGAAAACTGAATGGAAATAAATCAGAGAGGGCGATAAACCACCCACTTTTTATTCAACAGCTAAAGAATCATTAAAATGGAAATCAAAGATGTCACTTCCCTGCTAAAAGCATTGTGATGGCTTCTAAGTTTTTGTGGAACTAACTCCTGGTGTCCCCCAAGTCCCTGCATGACCTGAC
The DNA here is from genome assembly GCF_048164855.1 of Canis lupus baileyi. Classification (NCBI taxonomy): domain Eukaryota; kingdom Metazoa; phylum Chordata; class Mammalia; order Carnivora; family Canidae; genus Canis; species Canis lupus. Next base: position 67,885,660 of record NC_132839.1, read on the forward strand.
TTTCTCACTTCCCCATTTGTTGGGGATGTGGGCATTGCTGTCAAAAGGATTTGTAGCATTTTTCATGCAACTTTAGTCAAGTTCTATGTAAAATAAAGATATTAATGCGTACTTTATAAAGAGGTTTCATAAAGTTTTTTCAATTAACCTATTGTTAATTAGAATAATTACCTTCAGAAATGTAATATATATCAGAGTTAGAATTTCAGATTATATGAGATAACATGGACCACTCAATAAATGGTGCTGTGACGCAGTCACTTGTTTTGAAAAATAAATTGCAGTGGATGCCTGCATCATGTACGTAAACACATACATGAAAATTGATTCTAAATAATTTATATATTTAACTATTAAAAGCAATACTTTAAAACTATTTATACATGTATATAAGAACATATTCTTGTGATTCAGGGTAGAGAATATTTATTGAAGATACATCAATAAATAATATAAAATGAAAAGATGGGAGCGCCTGGGTGGCTCAGCCAGTTAAGCATCTGCCTTTGGCTCAGGTCATGATCTGCGGACCCTGGGGTTGAGCCCTGTCACGCTCTTGCTTCCTGTCAGGTTGAGCAGGGAGCCTGCTTCTCCCTCTTCCTCTACTTCTCCCTCTGTTCATGTTCTTTCTCTCTCTGTCTCTCTATAAAAGAAATAAAATCTTTTTTAAAAAATTAAAAATAAAATGAAAAGATGAAAGACACCTGGTGGCTCAGTCAGTGAAGCATCTGACTCTTGATTTCCACTCAGGTTATGATCTCAGGGTCATGGGATGGAGCCAAGCCCCAAGTAGGCCTCCATGCTCAGCAGGGAGTCTGCTTGGGATTCTCTCTCTCCCTCTGCCTCTCTCTCCGTGAGTGTATACTCTCTCTCTCAAATACATAAATAAACCTTTAAAATATAAAGTAAATAAAATAAAATGAAAAGATGAGCCATAGGAGACACATTTGTATGATGTATATATACATATATATTATATATATAATATAGAGAGAGTAGTTTATATATATTATATATGTATTTAAAATGGGACCAATTAAATATATGTAAATTATATATAATTATTTTATATTATATCATCAATATGTAAATACATCTAAATATATAATTTACATATATGATTATATATAACATACAGGAGATATATGATACACATATGTATATGAGAATAAATACACATAGAATACATTTGCAAAACAAAACCAACAAAGAATCAATTAGCATTTGGAATATATGAAAATTCCTATATGTCAATAAGAAAAATACAAACGGGGGATCCCTGGGTGGCTCAGTGGCTTAGCACCTGCCTTCAGCCCAGGGCATGATTCTGAAGTCTCAGGATCAAGTTCCACATCGGGCTCCCTACATGGAGCCTGCTTCTCCCTCTGCCTGTGTCTCTACCTCTCTCTCTCTGTGTCTCTCATGAATAAAAAAATAAATTAAAAAAAATACAAACAACCCAAATAGAAAAATGGGCATAAGTCATGAACAGTTATCACACTAAAACATAAATTGTCAATAAACACGTAAAGATGCTGAACCTTATCGGCAATTAAGGAAACACAACTTCAGACCACAATGAGATATTTTACAACCACTAGTTTGGCAAAAATTAAAAGGATAATACCAAGTCCTAGTAATTGGTACGACTATTTAGGAATCCAAATTGAGTTAAGTTGAACATGGGCATAATTCTAGGTCTTTAGATATACTATGGCCTCAGCTTAGAATGCACCTTCTCAAATTATCTGCCTGGAAAATTCTTATTCATACTTTAAAACCCTGCTCAGATGGCATCTACTCACTAAAACCCCAAAATCCCAGGTGTAGTAGAAAAATCTTACCATCCCATATTGCATTGTAATAGAAGTATATGCTTACACTATTGCCCTACTAGCCTAGGAACTTGGCAAAAGAAAGAGCCATTTCAGCTGTGTCAAGGAGCAGCATGTGGCACTCAAGAGATGAACTTAAATGAGCAGGACCTCAAGTCTTCCAGGTTCCATTTCATAATTCCCACACACCCCTCCCTTCAGCAGCAGCCACAAATTGCGGTCTGTGCTTCCTTTTCTGGTAAGCACTAGGCTCCTGCACCATTTCCTTCTTCTCTCTCAGCTTCACATTCTCAGCACTCAATGCTCTGCTGCATTTTCACAGGACCCAACCCCAAAGCCAAATGAAACAATCAAGAAAACCTACACACATGTGGAATAGAATATCAATCAAAAATACCTCACTCTTGAGTGATTTTGGACTCCAAAGCCAGCTTCAATGTTAAAGGACATTGAATTCCTAATTCTATGGACCCCTGTGGGAACCATTTTCCCATCAAGGATTTGGATGGAGGTGACTGCCTGTAACCAATTAAGATGTATGTTTGGTGTTTGGCAGCTCCCTGACCCCCGCCTTCTGTTCCTTCATCACCAGGGACCTTGTATTGAGTGGCAGATGCGGGCAAAGCGGCAGTGACTTGCTTAGACTGCAGCCGATATCATTTGGCTGTATTTACAGTCAGCCCAGCTGCAGCCCAGTCAGTTGCTCGGACACTTGGGAAACAACAGTTGCTTTTCCAAGTCAGTGTATGAGGCTTCGTGGCATAATAGAGCATTACAGAGGAAGCGCTGAGATAGATTTCTAGCTCCACTGTTGTGCAGTTCTGTGGCTTTTCCCCAAAAAATAATCTCGCTGGACCTGGTTCTCCCTGTTTGGAAAGTAATTACTATTTTGCCTGCTTTCCCAGGGCAAGGAGAGGTTTTAAGGATTAAATGCAATGATGAATGTAAACTCTAAGTTAATATTAAAACATTAATATTAGCCAATATTTTAATGCTTTTTAAATGCTTGACATGATTCTAACTGCTTAATATATGGTGGGGTTTTTTGGAGTTCAATTTGCCAACATATAGCAATCACCTAGTGCTCATCCCATCGAGTGCCCCCCTCAGTGCCCGTCACCCAGTCACCCCAACCTCCTGCCCACCTCCCTCTCCACTACCCCTTGTTCATTTCCCAGAATTAGGAGTCTCTCATGTTCTGTCATCCTCACTGAACTAATTGCTTAATATATGTTGAATCACCTGATCCTAGTAGTAATTTTATGAGCTAAGTACCAGAAGTCCATTCTAAATATAAAAAAATATTAAAGGCATGGGGAGCCTGGGTGGCTCAGTCAGTTAAGTGGTCAACTCTTGATTTTGGCTCAGGTCATGATCTCAGGGTCCTGGGATCAAGTCCCATGTCAAGCTCTGCATTCAGTGGGAAGTCAGCTTGAGGATTATCTTTCTCCCTCTGCCTGTGCCCCTCCCCCTGCCCGCTCTCTCTCTCTTAAATAAATAAATCTTAAAAGATAAAAATAAAGGCAGAAAAACGTTTAAGGATCTTGCTGACAGAGCCAATAATGGCAAGATCCAGGATCTGAGACTAGACTCTTCAGCAGCTGATTAAGGTGCTACACTGAACATCCTGATTAAGGTCCTACACTGAACATCAATAGGAATGTTTTCCTATTGCTTTGGATATACTTTTTTTTTAAAGATTTATTTATTTATTTATTTATTTATTTATTTATTTATTTATTTATTTATTCATTCATGAGAGACACAGAGACACAGGCAGAGAGAGAAGCAGGCTCCCTGTGGGGAGTCTGATATGAGACTTGATCCCGGGATCTCAGGATCACAACCTGAGCCAAAGGCAGACACAACCACTGAGGCACCTAGGTGCCCCTAGATTTACTTTTAATAGTATCTTGTCCATGCTTCTATAAAAGTACTTCCCATTTTGTTATAGTTTGGTTTTTGTATACCTGTCTCTCCCTGTTTGAGTGTGAGGGCAGGAACTATATTGTCATCTGAAATGGTCCCAGCACTGAGTACCAAGTCTAACGTATGGTAGGTAGTAAGTAGCCACTCTAGAGATTTGTGGGCTGGAGAAACAGAAGAATGAGGAGAGTGGACAGAATGGATAGGTGGACGGGTGGACAGATGACCAGTTAAGTCCGAAATTGTCAGTTTTGTAGAATGGTATCTGATCATCTTAAAACTACAAAATTATGTATTTTCTCCATCCTCATTGAGTTTTTTTTCCAACTTTATTTTCTACCTCTAATCATGGAAAACCCATTTGCTATTGTCATAGCTTATAGAAACCCCTAAGATTTGAAAAGGGCACAAGAAATGGAGCTGAACCAGTAGAGGAGAAAGGATTTGCTGCTACTTCTCAAAGCATGATCGATTCTATCATTGTACCTTATATTTTAGGCATTTTTGTCCTTGCTTTCTTTGAGCACTTTGAGAGTGATAACTGCATCTTGAACACCTCTGAGTCCAGAGTTTTGTATCACCTACTGTGATACAAAAGTAACCGTGCAGCATGTGTCAGACTAACACTTGGAGACTGACAAGTTGGCCACCTCCCAACATCTCCCCATGTGCACTTTTCCAGCCATATCCGGCAGGTATCACTGCACATGCTCCTCCCATCTTCATACAGTGGCCGGTCCTCCCTCCTCCGGGACAAACATGTTAACTAGAAAGCATCGAATTAACTTTACTCTGACTTTTGTATGGGAAGAGTCTCCTGTTTAACAGAGCAGCTCTTCACTGGAGACATCAGCAAACTCCCCTTTTGGGAAGAGTCCCTCAAAGTGGCTCAAAATCTGATCTGCCAAAATAGAAGTATGATCCTATAGCCAAAGCTTCCAACTTCTTGCGAGACTAGGCTCATTCTTTCTATATTCTTGTCTTCTACTGAGACTTTTTCTCTTACTATCCTTGGTTTCATCCTTCAGTATACAGAAGAAAAAAATTATCAAGGTTACTGGGGTGGAAAAAAAAGCAGGAAGGGGAGAAAGGGAGGAGACGCCAGATAAATAGTGTGGCCAATATTTGTTGAGTTCTTATGTCCCAGTTATTAAACTACTGCCTCTCAGTTATATTTCCACACTTCTGCGCTCTGCTCTGGTGCTGAGACTAAGATGGCAAACTGTATTTCTTTGTTGCCAACTGCTCCCTTCCATGCCCTGCCCATCCAGCCGCAGACATCCAGAATGTCCCTCCTGCTTTACTCTCTGTTCCTGTCTGTGTCACACAGGCAAGAGCTCTTTACCTGGCCAGCAATTTGTTTTAGTTTCCAATTTGTTTTAGTTTCCAATTTGTTTGTTTGTTTCCCACACTCTTAAGATTGGTCTCACTGTGCTTCCTCAAAAACACCAGGTGCTGGCCAGTATCCCCTCCTAGAGGCCTGGGTCCCACGCTCCTCCTCCCAGCTTCCACACTCTGAGAACACCACCACATTCCTTCATTCTCCAGTTACTATGCCTGTGCTGCCTCGGTGGGGAATTTTGGCTTTTGTTTGTTGGCTTTTGTTTTGTTTTTTTCTGGTTTGTTCCTCCAATCACTATTTAGTAAATCCCCTATGTTAAATTCTCTTCTGCTAGAATTTCCGCTTTCTTTTATTTTTTTAATTTAAATTCAATTTGCCAACATATAGTACATCATTCATTTCAGATGTAGTTTTCAATAATTCAGTTGCCTATAACATCCAGTGCTCAATCACATCAAGTGCCTTCCTTAATGCCCAGCACCCAGTGACCCCATCCCCCCACCACCTCCCCTCCAGCAACTCTCAGTTTCCTAGAGTTAAGTCTCTCATGGTTTGTCTTCCTCTCTAAATTTCCCCATTCAGTTTCCCCTCCGTCCCTCATGGTCCTTTGCACTATTTCTTATACTCTTCATATGAGTGAAACCACATGATAATTGGCTTTCTCTGACTGATTTTTTTCACTTAGCATAATAGCCTCCAGTTCTATCCATGTTAATGTAAATGATAGGTGTTCATCCTTTCTTATGGCTGAGGACTATTCCATTGCATATATATACCACCTCATCTTTATCCATTCATCTGTTGAAGGACATTTCCTCTTCTTCCACCATTTAGCTATTGTGGACATTGCTGCTATGAACAATGGGATGCAGGTGCCCTTTTGTTTCACTACATCTGTATCTTTGGGGTAAATACCCAGTAGTGCAATTGCTGGGTCATAGAGTAGCTCTATTTTTAACTTTCTGAGGAACCTCGATACTGTTTTCCAGAGTGGCTGTGGCAGCTTGTATTCCCACCAACAGTGTAAGTTCCCCTATCTCTACATCCTCACCAACATTTGTTGTTTCCTGTCTTATTAATTTAGCCATTCTAACAGGTGTAAAGTGGTATCTCATTGTGGTTTTGATTTGTATGTCCCCCATGACGAGTGATGTGGAGCATTATTTCGTGTGCCTGCTGTCTATTTGTAGGTCTTCTTTGAAGAAATGTCTGTTCACATCTTCTGCTCATTTCTTGACTGAATTGTTTAATTTCTGCTTTCTGAATGAACCCTAACTGATTCAACTTACTATGTGCCAGACACTGTGTGCCTTTTACACTTGCACTTGCCCTTAACAAAACCCTACAAGGGCATTATCCTCTTCCTTATGGATGAGCAAAGAGACACGGAGCAATGAAGCTCTTGCCCAAGCTCACATAGCCTTGCTTATGGTGTTGGAAGCTTCTAACTCTAATGAGATCCTATCTAAAAATATCTATTTCCGTGTGACTTATGCTTTCTGAGAGTGAATCCACATCCTTAGTGCCAGGGTCCTTCTTAGAACCAAAACTATATACAAAGTTCCCTGAATAAAGAAGCATGTCACTCTTCCTCTCCACCCACAGATGGCAACCGCACAGAGATTTATTACCAACAGATGGCTGCAATGTAGGAATGAGAAAGGGTGTACCTGGAACACAGAAGACCAGCACAGCAATCCAAAGTTATTTCCCACCTACACAGCTACAAGGGAATCAAATTCCAATCGAAAAATGATTATGTCTTTCCCCAGAGTTTCTGATGAAAAAAGCAAATGAAGTTCATAGAGTTGGCCAGAAGCCAACCCAGACCAGGTTTTCTTTTGCCTTGTAATAGATCATGTCTCTCTCTATATATTTGCATCAATCTCGTTTCCTCTTTTGTGCATCTCTTCATATAATGGGCTCCTTCAGCCATTTTCATTCCTCTTGTTCCATCATTTTGACACCCTGTCTCTTCTGTAAGTAAAATAAATTCTTGGAAGACAGCTTAATCCTTGAAGGGAGAGATTTGGTCAACTTTTTGAACTTGACACAGAAAGATATTTCCAATACCAATTTTCTCATCAAGAAGTTACTTGTAATCCAAAACCTTCTGAAGCCCTAGTAATTCCTCTTATTTGTCTTGTTGGTGATTGAAAGGTGTGTGCCAGGTGTGCAATGGCAAAGCTACTCTTAGATCAACAGACCTCAGGAGGTTTGCGGTGCTTTCCCTTCACACAAGAAACCATGTTAGGCCATATCTTTGTCTAACAAAGTTCTATTTCATTTTCAATTATTAAAAGTCAAAATGATGTGTATTACAGGTCTCTCTCCATTTTTTTACTAAATATACTGTTTTTTTTAGTTTTGAGAGTCATATCTAATCAGGCTGATTCTTGGATTTGGCATTCTACCCAGTATGGCTTTTTCTAATCATTGTTTGAAAAATGGCCTTTTAAAATGAGGCCTGTTGATATCACAGAAAGGAAGAAAATGACCTCATTTCTTGTTAAAAACTTTATCACCAGAAGTCACAATTGTTCTTGGGAAGAGCCTGGAGTGGGTGCCATTCTGCTGTACCATAAGAGGCATCCTCCTGCTGTCCAACAGGGGCATTCTGGGACCATGCTGTGCATTAGCACCAGCAGCAACCTTCATTAATATTCCATCCCTGTGGGTGACATGAAGGACCCTCTAGGAGGGCGCTGAGTGTGTAATGTAATAGGAGTAAGACAAACCTGGATGTGAATCCCAGCTCTGCAGTTTACTTGCCCACTCAGAGTCTCAGCTGGTTTCATTTTATAAAATGTAGATAAATGCTACCATTAAAGTTAGTGAAAGGGAGGCAATATATCCATGCTAATATACCTAATTGTGCCAGACACAGCATTAGGTACTGGTGAGGACATTTTATCCACACAGCAATTACTCAAGTTGGGTCCTAGTTGGCATCTTTTATTTTACATGTGAGGAAACCAAGTCCCCAAGAATGAATGAAGTTTCCCAAGTAGATAGTCAACCCAATTTAAAATCAAATTGTCCATCCCCAAAGTCACGTCTTTTCCCCAAACCACACTGCTTTCCAAAAAAGAATAGATGGGTGCACTGCAAACAGACTGAATGGTAATGAGGTGGGAAGCCTTTTGCCAGAGCTCTTTAAATTACATCATATATCCCTTTCAAGGACATGACAGCCATGGCAGGAGAAGGGTGTAGAAGAGGAGCAGAGGAAGGCACAGTGTCAACAGCAAGGAGAAACTCTCAAACAGTGAGGGGACGACAGGCATCAGATTAATTTGCTGGGCAAGTCTGCCTTTCCTTGCATCCATGAAGTGCATCACCAAGTGCATCTTGGTCTGACACTATATAATATTGTCGAAGCTTGAGGATACCAAAATACCACTTTATTCTGTCCTAAGAATTCTGGTCCAATTGGAATGTAAATGCAGGCACTAGACAGGAATTAAAATACAGTGTCTGTTTTATTACTGGTATAACCTTAATTGTAGGATGATGCTTAAACTCAAAGCCAAAATAGGCTACTGAAATGACTTATCCCTTTTCTTCCCCCATATTTCTCAGGAGATTCTACTTCTAGAGGAAACTAAGATGTAGACCAAGTGAAAGAATCATTTTCAACACTTCAATCTAGACCCCAGTTTTTCCTTAAAAGGGAAGAGATATTGGTGTAATTAAGTATCAGCCAAGCTAGCTCCAAAGGAAAGGGAAGACAATCCTCCTTCCAAATATATAAATATAGTATTACAAAATGTTACAACCCTCTTTATTAAGACAAAACAAAATAATACTCTTTACTTTGGGTTCATTATGAAGACAAAGACTTGCCTAGGAACCTGACTTCCATATGCAAAAATGTTTCAATGGGAAAATACATTTCACCTACCAAATAGGCCAACCCTGAAAGGTTGGAAACTCAATCCATTTCTCAGTATAAATACAGCACTGCATTCTCACAGTACCCACTATTTCTAAGGGAAGGTCAGCTCCAAAGCTTTCCATTTTAATTGGAAACAAAAAGAAAAAAACACTAAACTCTAGGGATCTTCATAACGTTGAGGAAAAATCCAAATTCCATTGACTCTTTTCCCCTTCGTCACCTTCTCTGTACACAATACCCTCTGTTTATATTTGTCTTTCTTCCAAAGACCTAATTATATAGAAACAGAAACATTTTTAAAGACAAAAATGCTTGTTGATGTTATGTGAGTTCATTCTGTTAGTGCTCTGGGAAGCTAAGTGTTTGCAGGGTCCAGTGAAATAGAATTTGCCAAGTAATTCCCCCAAAGAGCTAATTTGCTATCCTCTATTTTTAGAGACTAGTACCCTCACTTTGGCTCACTGTGAAATAAGATCTACTTATTTCTATCTCAACTGTGCACACAAGAAACTAGTATGAGATTGAAACTTGTCATTGCAGAACAACCCTTCATTCAACAAATATTCCCTGAGAATTTAGTGTTTAGGAAATCATCCTAGTAAGTAGTAATATACAGAGTTTCAGGCTGATACTTTCAATATCAATATAGATGATCCATCCAACATCTAGCTTCTCAATTCTCTTTATATCCTACAACAATTGTATCCTCTAACCCATCTCACAAACCCATCCCATGTCATAGCCCAGATGATCCTATCCGTCTAAAAAGATCAACTGGAAGAATCCTACACTTACTACTGACTCCATCTCCAGCTCTCTCCTGCTGTGCTCACATTCCAACCATCCCTTGATCTCAACCATATTAAAATCCATTCCACTTATTTTTCCTCACCCCTCACCTTTTGATTTTATTCACATAAAAATCCACAGCCCAGGGACACATGGGTGACTCAGTGGTTGAGCGTCTGTCTTCTGCTCAGGTTGTGATCCTGGGGTCTTGGGATCAAGTGCCACATCGGACTCCACGCAGGGAGCGTGCTTCTCCCTCTGCCTGTGTCTCTGCCTCTCTCTGTGTGTCTCTCGTGAATAAATAAATAAAATCTTTTTTAAAAAATCCACAGCACATCATTATAATTAGTTGTCAACACAGACTGGCAACTTTTCTCTCTCCACTCTCACTTGGAGTAAAACAAACAAACAAATGAATAAAACATGCTTAAAACTAGTTCTCAATCTTCTTTTGTGTCTGCAAACACAGCTGGAGGAAAACACATAAGCACATGGGTGTTCCACTTCAAATTCCCAAGTACTAAACTCAAAACAGCCCTCATTACTGTTCATGAAATGTACTGCACGCCCCTATTCAAATATCTCTGACACTTTCTTGGCTGCCTGTTTCTCACCTTCTAATCTCTCTTCAAAGTTGTGTAAAGCTTTTTCTACTTCCTTATTCTCAATGAATGGCCTTGCATCTTATTCAGTTGAGACAGTAGAGCAATCAGAAGGTAATTTCCACCTGTTCCCACATAAATGTACCACACTAAATGCCCCTGAACCATACATACTGGATCTCCTCCCATACAATAATGATATGCTCCCATCTATGACCAATCCCTCTGTATGCCTATTAGATCCTATCTCATTTCACCAACTCAGGGAAACTGCTCCAACTAATCTCCCCCATATCCTCTATCATCAATCATTTCCCCTTCTGGGTCATAGCCAGCAGCACACAAATATGATGTAATGTCCCATATCAACCACTCTCAGCTACAGTCAATTGCTTTCACAGAAAAACTCTTCCCAAGAGTAGTCCATGTTCTGTCTTCACTTTCCCTTTCCATTTTCTCTTGAACATCCTCCAGTCAAGCTTTCAACCTCATGTCCTCACCAAAACTAATTCAATCAAGGTCATCAACAGCCTTTATACTGACATTCAAAATCAGTTCTCAATTCTTTTTTTTAAGATTTTATTTATTTATTCACGAGAGACACAGAGAGAGGCAGAGACACAAGCAGAGAGAGAAGCAGGCTCCATGTAGCGAGCCTGACGTGGGACTCGATCCTGGGTCTCCAGGATCACACCCTGGGCTGAAGGCGGCACTAAATCGCTCTGCCTCTCAGGCTGCCCTCAATTCTCAATTCTTTTTTTTTTTTATTTTTTATTGGTGTTCAATTTGTCAACATATAGAATAACACCCAGTGCTCATCCCATCAAGTGCCCACCTCAGTGCCCGTCATCCAGTCACCCCCACCCCCCGCCCACTTCCCCTTCCACCACCCCTAGTTCGTTTCCCAGAGTTAGTTTCATGTTCTGTCTCCCTTTCTGATATTTCCAATTCTCAATTCTTACCAGACTCAGCCTATCAGCTACATTTGACATAATGACCTCTTCCTACTCCTTGATATACTTCCTTCACTTGACTTCAGGACATCACTTGGCTTTCCTCCTAGCACACACCACTCTTTCTCAGGCTCATTCACTGGCACCTCCTCTTTTTCCTGACTTATGAATGCTGGAGTGCTCAAAGACCCATTCCTTGGATCTCTCTTATTACTTAACTACACTTACTTTCTTGGATAGTTCAACTTATCCAATCTCATAGCTTTAAATATCATTTATATGCTGATGATATGCAAATACTCATTACTAATTTTGCCATATCTCCGGGATTCTAAACTCCTACACTCAGCTTCCAATTTAAAATACTCCCCTAGAGGTCTCCTAGGCATCTCAAACTTCACATTTTTAAAACTCAGCTCCTAAAAAAATAAAAAATAAAAAATAAAAAAATAAAACTCAGCTCCTTCTCTTTTTTCTCCCAACCTGCCCTTACCATTCATTGTCTTTCCCATCTGAGTAAATGATAACTCCATCCTTACAGTTTCTCAAGTTGAAAAATTAGAGTCATTCTTGACTCCATCCTATACCTTGTTTTCAACAAATCTCTGTTGACTTTAATTTTGAAGAATATCTATATTCAAACCACTTCTCACAACTTTCCGTTACCACCCTAGTCCAAGCTGCCATATTTTTTTGTAATATTATAACAGTCTTTGAACTAGTCAGCTACCCTCCCTTTTTCTGTCTTCGCCCTTGAACTGTTCCCCGTATAAGAGCCAGAATGACCTTATAAAATTATAAGACAGATTATTCCTTTCAAAACTCTCCAATAGATTTTTGCTTCACTCTGGTGTCTGGTGTCCCAGACTGACTCCTTCCCTCTTTGATCTCATCTCCTACCGGGGTTCTCTCATTTACTCTGTTCCTGCCACAAGAGCCTTGTAGCTGTTCCTGATCCATCCAAACACATGCCTACCTACAGGAATTTGTCCTGACTGCTCTCCATGCCTGGGAATCACTTCCTCCTGACATCCTTTTAGCTCTTCTTAACACCTATCCCCATCTAACATAGTATATAATGTCCAGAGCCCACCCCCCACCCAACTAGAATATAAATTCCATGAGACTAGGAACTCCATATCATTTTTTGTTTTGTTTTGTTTTTTTGTTTTGTTTTTTATGAAGCCCAAGGTGGGGCTTGAACTCACAACCTGAGATCAAGACCTGAAGTGAGATAAGGAGTCAGACGCTTAACCAACTGAGCCACCCAGGTGCCCCATCTTTTTGCTCATGACTGTATCCCCAATGTTTAGAACAATGTCTCTAGAGGCTTCCAAAAAATATCAGCTGAGTGAGTGAATGAATGAGCAGATGAGAAAACTCTTAGGGTATGGGGTTGTAGAAGCTTTTCCGGAAAAAGCTTTCACACAGCCAGACCACAACACAGGTGGAATAAAAACCAGAATCAGCTTCCACACTGTGATGCTAGGGAGATCCTTTATACCCTTAAATAGAACTTTGTGAGAAATGTTGAGTTAAGGATCATCCCGAACTGATTTGGTTCGCAAAGAGACTGCTATGATTTTTAAATCAACAAATATTGACTGTGATTTGACCCCCAAAAAGAATAACCTTGCTTAATGATGAATAAAAATCAAAAGGACCAAGGATGTTTTTGATTGTTCCCTCCTTGCTTGAAGATAATGCCCACCTGTAAACTCTTCCTAGCAGGTCTGTGCCACCAGGAAACACATGTCTCATCCATTATTCTGACACTGTCCTCTTTTCCATCCCCCAGGTCACTAGGAATCATCCTCCGCATGTGACTGATACAGCCATCATTCACACCATTGGCACTCCGAACCACACATTTTCTGTACAGGTGCAGACCTGAACATCTTACAGGCGTGGAAACGCACAGACCTACAAATTGCCAATGCCTTTTCAACCCACTATGTGGGAACACATGCACAGGCCAAACCCCCATATCCCTAAACTGAAAAGCATCAAGTGAACAGCTGTGTTCTCTGCTATCAGGGGATTGAATATCTTTTGTGTCTGGTCCCTGGATCCATCCATATACTCAAATCAACCTCATTACTCTATTCAGAAGACATACTTCTTCTCGAAGTAGCTTCCACAGGAGAGGCACCTGGCTGATTCAGTTGGTAGAGCTTGTGACTCTTGATCTTGGGGTTGTGAGTTCAAGCCCCACATTGGGTGTAGAGATTACTTAAAAAATAAGTGCCACATGAACCACAGATATGACCATGGGTTTCAGAGTCAGGGAGAGATGGATCTGAATACCATTTCAAATTCTTATTGATTGTGAGACCATAATTAACTACTTCACCTCCCTGGGTGTCCATTTTTTATCAGTAAGGTAGAAATAATAATAATGTCTATTTCATAGGCTTGTTCAAAGATTTACTTAGTATGGGCACAAAAAGCTTTAGCACAGTGCCAGACATATATGGAGGATTCAATAAATAGTTTAATTTTTTTTTTTTTTTTTTTTTTTTTTTTTTTTTTTTTTTACTTTTCAGGGCTCTTATCCTTCTGTGGTAGGTTTTTTCCACAAATGGCAACAATGATCTTTCATCCCACATGCCCATTTGCAACATGACTTTTCCACTCCTCCTGCAAAGAAAGAGTCTATTTCCCACCCACCCACTCCTTGCATATTTTAGGCTGGCCCTGTGCCTTGCTCTGATGGAAAGAACACAACAGAAGTGGTGCTGTGTGACTGCAGAACCTAGAGTTTGAAAGCCTCGGTGCTTCTGTTTCACCCTTGTGGAGGCCACCTGCCACATGAGAGCTTGGACTGAACCATGGAATGGTGGGATAGCACATTGAAAAGCCACGTGGTGGAAAACAGGTGCCCAGTAGCAGCAGGCACCAAGGCCCAGATGTGTCCCTGAGGCAGTTTTGGGCACAATCATATGATTAGTCCACTACCTCTCTAGTGCAACCAGATCTGAGTGCTCACATACTAAAATACTATACATATTACTTTATCTTAAACTACTTTCCTTTTACTTCTTCCTTGGTTATATTGAGACACTATATTGATTTGTTTTGAAATCATATTGCGGATGGGTTGTATTATCTTTCTGGTAAAGTGAGAACAGGTTATGAAATATTAGGTACTCAAAGGAGTCATAAGGTAGTAAATCACTGCCTTTGGGCCATCTTGCCTAGATCCAGGATCCCCCTGATGGATATTTGGATATTTGGTTACCCATATGTTATCTGTATAAAAACTAGTTATACTTTCTCACAAACTCACCGATTCATTTCTTCTCTTATGGATTTTTCTGTCTAGGCCAGGGTTTTTCAACATTATTTAATCCAAGACCTTTTGATTAACATGAAAATAATGTCTCTCATACACACACACACACACACACACACACACACATACACCAGATCTTGCTGTGAGAACCTCTGCCTCCAGCAGAAATCCACCCCATATAGTCATTGTACTACACGGTAGACAGCAGGTTCCTTGAGAAAATCAACACTGCGACTCATCTCTGGACCTCACCTCTTCCCCCAGAGGGCCTAGAACATAGCCAAGCACTTAAAAAACATTAAGGTTTATTTCTTCCATGTTGGCTTCATAGAGCAGAAAATATTGCCTGAAATTAATATCAACTTGTTCAAATTCCTGACTCACTGTTTTCAAATCTCCAGAGGAAGTATTTACCTCAACACCTCCCTCCACACACATACAGAAATCCAGAAACCCTAGGAATTTCCCATGCTACAAATATCTCCACATTAAATGATTTCTGTACAAAACCAAGTTAAATGCCTAGAAATATGCAAGGAGGTCATATTAAATCTTTGGATAACAGCGGTTTACAAAACATTTTTATGTGTGGGGAGCACCAATGTTTATTGCACCAGATTCTTTACACAATTTGTCTCGATGCTCACACAGCATCCTGAGTTGCTATAATTACGGCCATTTCACAGATGAGGAAATCCTCCAAGAACAAGTGTTAAGTGGCTTGAAAGTCAAGGTCATACATTATCAAATGGCACATCCCAATTCCTGAAGACTGAGTCCTTTCTGTTATATCCCAGCTGAGGCTGTAGAAAGGCTGTGGTGGCCTCAAGCAATTACTTACCTCTTTGGTCTTCACTGTAAAACAGGGAAGAAATTATCACTGACATCATCCACTTGTTGCAGACCACAGGAGTTTGCCACAGGTGAACTGCTTGGACCTCCACTGGGCACAGAGTAAGTGCTATTATTATCAGACAGCCTGTAGAAACAGAAACCCAAATTGGTAATCATTATGTCATGGCCTGTGCTGTTTTCTACAGAAGGGATTTGTATGTGTTCATGGGCATTATGTCATGGCCTCTACAGAAGGGATTTGTGTGTGTTCACGGGCAATTTGACCCTGACAAGAATGGGGAAGCAAGAGGTACACCCCCTGTACCAGGTGTCTCCTGTAACAACCTGTTTTATATAGCCCATTAAAAGGGGCTTTCAACACTTGGTGATATTCAACACTTATTTCCATTATTCATTTATTATATGAATTACTCTGACTCCTAAAAGCACGTTCCTAGCCCCGAGGCCATGAAAACCCACGTGGTGAAGCCCCAGCATTGCCGACTTTTCAGTCAGGTTTCACCTTCCTGGGCTTTGGGGAAATCACAGAATGGAATGTGTCTTAGTGATTCCATTGTGATACCACTCTCCATTTTACTGAGAAGGAAACTGAGGCACAGAAAGGGAAAGTGGCTTGTTTTCTCAAGCTATCCCCTCATCAGTTTCTGGAAATAGAGATCACCCTCCTCACTTTAGGTTTCTTCCTGCTACATAATGCACACATGATGGTGCAGTCATTGCAAACCACATGTGAACCCCAATATACCTTCTTCTCATCCCCATGCCTCTCTGCCTTGCACGTGTGCCATCTTTCAGCAAAGAATCCTTTTCTCTGTGTCATCTACTAGGCTGTTTCCAGCTTGTCCATCTAGCTCACCTCAAGTCCTCATTAGGTCTCAGCTGGACTCTGGCAACAGACTCACTTAATCTCCCTGTTTCCACTTTCCTTCCTATCGATGAGCTTCATTTTTTAATGTAAATCACACCTTGATGTTCTCCTGTTTAAACGCCTCCAATGGTTTCCTGGCACACGATAAAAGCCGAATTTCTTGCTCTGCCTCCAAGGTCCTACAGAATCTGGCCCTGCCTACTTCTTATCTCACTTCCTGCCATTCCCCCTGCACTGTGTTCTGTCCACATGGACCTTTCTTCTTCTCCCTAAACACTCATATTCTTTCTGGGCGGTCACTTGCTCTTCCTCCTCCTGAAACTTGTGCCCTCAAATCTTCACAGAGGAAGATTTGAATGAATGGATAATCTTCTTTATCATTCAGATCTCAAGCTACTTTCACTGCCTCAGAATCTTCCCTTTACCACATAATTATTCTGCTTCCCATACCCTAAGTATTTCTCTGATAACATTTCCAAGTGTCTAGAATTATCGTTTGTGTAGTCACTGTCTGTCTCTTCCACCGGATGCTCTATTCCATCATTAAAAGAATAGAGTCTTCTTTGCCAATAATCTTCAGAGCCTATCATAGTGTCTGGCACAGATTTGGTGCTCAATAAATATTTTCTAAGTGGATAAGCGAATCAACATCCAATCCTGCAGGGCAGTCCCTCAATGCCAGTGTTTTCAAAAGCTACATGATGGCGATTCATAGGTATGTCAGTTCTCCTCCGCTTTTCTGCTATCTATTGTCTGTCATCTTGGATTTCCCATGAGAATCCCAAAATATTGATCCCATTATTTGGTTTCATGCGTTGATTTTCTCCAAATGATACCCATTTGTTCTCAAGTAAATGTCTTGTCTGCCCAGAATAAGACATCTCATCCTCACTTTCCAGCCTTATTCTCTGCTTTCTACCAGAAGTGTAAGAAACCACACTCCCTGTCTCTTCTTATGCCCTGACAGATACTGTGTCCATCCAATGTTGTCTAGAAACTGGTTGCCTGTACTTTTACCTCCCCACCAAACATCACCAGTTAGATGGAGCTCAGGGTCAGCGGTAAAAAGAAGCCACCGTTTTATCTATAAAGAAAACACATGAGCTAGGGTTCAAGAGCCTAACCTCTATTCTCCTACTCACTTGGCATGACCCCTTGAGAATGGCTCTTAACTTATCAGGATCTCAGTTTTCTTATCTCTAAAATAGAATATGGTCATCATGAGAATTCTCCTCTCCAATCTCCCATAACATAGAGTATAATTGACTGAGGGCCCCAGTCATGCTGTCTGAAATCCATCACCACACTGGCACCACCAACCAAAGTCTGAGAGCAGCAAGGCCACTTCTGAGAGAAGCAGGCACATTTCTGGGAGATGTGGGACCCCACAGACAGTGGCTTCAGCCCAAAGACTCTCCATCAGCTCTGCTGAAACTTTCTTTGAATTGCACTTCTGCTGAATACTTCCACTACTCAATCCTTCCATCTCTCCTCTGTGGTAGTAAGACCTGCATCGTGGTCTGATGACTCCCCCATTCTCTACTACCCCTTCTCCCTTTTCCCTTGAGGGCAGTTTCCATAATCAATCTCTTGCCTATTTAATCCAATTTTGGCATCTGCCTCTTGAAGGACGTGAACTAATAATTGAGACAATACCTCAACTTCCTTCCTCCTATGTTGTTGTGAGGATAGTGTCAGTGAAAATGTTTAACAAAGTACATAAGGCTTTATAAGGTAGAGATCATCATATGAGAGACATAGCATCATTCATTCATTCATTCGTTCAGCAGTTAGGTACTGAACACCACCATGAGCTGGGCTCCAGGCAAAGGATTTGAAGACACAGGAGAATAATGTTCCTTCTGGATCAGATTACAGGCTAGAGGAGCTGTCCAGATCCCTCATGACCTTGCACTTAGATAATAACAGTTTTGTAGGGAAATTGAAAAGAAAAAAGATAGAGTAAGAGGGAAAGATGATGGAAGGAGGCAAAAAAGAAGTAGCCATTATTTCCAGGCACCACGGGAGTTAGATCGTGCCTGTTCAAGTGTATGTGAGCATTTTTTTAAATTGTGCTCTACTAAACGCAGTCTGCTGCTCCCCTCCTGCCAGAGCCTTGCAGCACCAGGGCGGCTTGTTGGGATGCAATGGTTGTAACGCTTTTGCAGGGAAACTCTTCAACTGTTGTCACCATTTCATGGCCCAGAATATTCAGCTCAACAACAGACCTCCAAGAGAATATGCTCTGTGTTGTAATTTTCCAAAGGCGACACGATTATAAAACCCAAGCAGATGGAAAGACGATTACAGTGGACGGGAAAAGCTGTTAGCAGTTTCCATTTGTAGACAAAACCATTATTTTTTAACAGATCGCTGCCAGAATTTGATGAATCTGGTACTCTTTGCACCCTCTGCTTTGCAGAAAGCCCCGTAACTCTGTCAGACTTTGAAAACAGTTGCAGGATGCTATTTTTGTACATTTGTTTATGTCGAAGGCATTAGCTCATAGGGTTTCACATTTAGCTTGCTGTTAATCTCTAAACTTCCATTAATGTATAGTTCCCAATCCTGAAAATTGGACTTCAAAATAAATGGTTGTGTGATCATCTTTTATTTAAAATATTACTGCACCC
This sequence comes from Canis lupus baileyi, assembly GCF_048164855.1. Taxonomy (NCBI): domain Eukaryota; kingdom Metazoa; phylum Chordata; class Mammalia; order Carnivora; family Canidae; genus Canis; species Canis lupus. The sequence continues at coordinate 67,904,656 of NC_132839.1, forward strand.
CATCACTCTGTGTCAAGGCCAAGCTTGTTTATGGGAGTGCTTGATTACATAATTACATATTAGAAATTATTTGTAAGGAAAATTGATTGGTGTACTTTACAGCAAAGATTTCACCAGAAATAACCCTGTCTCTCACTGCAGGAGTAGAGCGCCACGTTAGAAATGACACAACTTCAGGAGCCTGTCACCATCTTGTTTTTTTTTTCTTTTTTTTTTAAATAAATTTATTTTTTATTGGTGTTCAATTTGTCAACATACAGAATAACACCCAGTGCTCACCCCATCAAGTGCCCCCTTCAGTGCCCGTCACCCAGTCATCCCCACCCCCCGCCCTCCTCCCCTTCCACCACCCCTAGTTCCTTTCCCAGAGTTAGGAGTCTCTCATGTTCTGTCTCCCTTTCTGATATATCCCACTTATTTTTTCTCCTTTCCCCTTTATTCCCATTCACTATTTTTTATATTCCCCAAATGAATGAGATCATATAATTTTTGTCCTTCTCCGACTGACTTATTTGACTCAGCATCTTGTTTATTTCTCATCACAGGAAGGAGTCATTGCCCAAGGAACAATGAGGGGCAGAACTGTTGGCAGTGAATAACTGTGATCCACAAATCAAGCTTTAGGCAGTGTGGTGGGGTGCTCAGCAGAGATTCATGAGGCTCAAGTTCTAGCTTCAACCTTGCTGGTGACTTCTAAGCAAATTACTCAGCTTCCTCAAACTTCCACTCCTCCATCAGTAAAATGGGAATGCAACACTGGACTGCTCAGGCAAAGAAGTGGGCAATGTCTGCACAGATGCGTGGAAGTTGAACGGAATCTCAAGTTTTAGGTGAGTTTCACTCCAGACCAGAAGACCAATGGATGAGAGGTGGACGGCAGTTCCTTTGAGATGGTGAAGGATTACACAGACCTCGCCCACTCAGTTTCCATGCAGCCCCGGGGTTCCCAGACTGAGGATCTCCATTCCGTTCTATCATCCTTTTCTATCTGCATGTTCCCTTCCCCAGCCTGTGACCACTTTTTTTTTTTTTTATGATCTCTGCCAATAGGAAAATTTGTTCTGCAAAATGTGCACCCAAATCTGTCTGTGGCAAGGGTTTGCAGCCTTTATTTCTAGTTCTGCAGGTTATCTGTGTTTTATACGATCTGGGAGTGAGGAAGGCACACCAATTAAAACCTCAGATATTACCAGGCCATGGAAATAAAAGTAGAAATAACAACAATAAAAGTAATGATGTTGTCCTTCCAACAGTATTGATTCTTCTGAAGAACAAAATCTGTAACCATAAGGATTATCATTACTCTAGAAGGGCTTATTTAATTTGAAGGATTTTTTTTTAATTTTTATTTATTCATGATAGTCACAGAGAGAGAGAGAGGCGCAGAGACACAGGCAGAGGGAGAAGCAGGCTCCATGCACCGGGAGCCCGATGTGGGATTCGATCCCGGGTCTCCAGGATCACGCCCTGGGCCAAAGGCAGGCGCCAAACCGCTGCGCCACCCAGGGATCCCAATTTGAAGGATTTTTTTTAATTAACTTTTTATTTGCTTGTTTTTTAATTCTTGAAATAACTCAGGTTTGTTGCATAAAAAGAAAGGAAATGCACATGAACAAAATAGAAGGAGGAAGAGGAGAAAAAAAGGAGAAGAGGAAGAGAGGAAAGAGAAAAATGCTCTTAATTCCTCTTTATAATCCCTCTATCCAAATAGAACGGATATGAACATTTTAGACCATATTCTTATATTATTTCCCATGAATACACACTAAATATTTACAGATGTGAAATCACATCGCATGCACTGTATTATGATCTGCATTTTAACTCAACTATATATCATAAATCACTTCCCATGTTATAACATATTTCTCTGCACCATTTTGAACAGTTGTGTTGTCTTTCATTGCAAATATGCATCATAATCTCAAACATATCAGAAACGCCTTTGTTACCATGTGTTTCCTGGCATTTTTCTGAGAACGTTGTTGCCATTCTGAGGGCAAACCTAACACCTGTACCTGGACCAAAGATTATCTTAGAAAGCAGATATATTTTTTTAATAATAAATTTATTTTTTTTTGGTGTTCAATTTGCCAACATACAGAATAACACCCAGTGCTCATCCCGTCAAGTGCCCCCCCCAGTGCCCGTCACCCTGTCACCCCCACCCCCCGCCCTCCTCCCCTTCCACCACCCCTAGTTCGTTTCCCAGAGTTAGGAGTCTTTACGTTCTGTCTCCCTTTCTGATATTTCCCACACATTTCTTCTCCCTTCCCTTCTATTCCCTTTCACTATTATTTATATTCCCCAAATGAATGAGAACATATAATGTTTGTCCTTCTCCAGTTGACTCATTTCACTCAGCATAATACCCTCCAAGATCGCAGATGAGGCCTTTCCTTGTCAATTCATTGGTCTCTTTACCAGATGACAAGTTTTTTCAGACTGTTATCTCCCCCTGCTGTAATGACACTTGTGAGCTTCCTGGGGGCAGCCATGATGATACTATACCTGCCTCCTCAATGCCAATACCCACCCCAGAGTCCAGTACACAGTATATCTGGATAAATAATTATCAAAATGAACTAACCCAGGCCTTTCTCCCACCATGAGTAAATGCTTATTCATTGTGTAAGCCCCAACTCAAAATCACTTTTTCCCCATGAACACATAGCTTGTTTCCTTCCACAGTAATTCCACAGTACTTTATCCTGCTCCTTTACTATTTATCACAAGAAATTTCCTTGTGTCTGCCCGTCTTTCTCTCTCTACATGCTTATTCCCAGCACCTAGCAGAGTCTGGCATGAAATAAAGTGAATGAAAAGCCAGGGATTGGATTTTTTGGCAACTAGTATAAAGTCATACACAATGTTGGCACTAAATAAACGTTTGTTGAATTGAATAGAATTGAACTGAATTGATACTAGGATTTCCAACAGCAGAACTGAATAAACTGCTACCTCTTTATCTCTAGTTTGAACCTTAATGGTCTTACTGAAGTTCAATGATGGATGAGCATGGCATAAACTCTTTCCCCTTTCTCACCTCTCAAAACTCAAAATGCTGACACTTTTCATGCCCTGTTGATTCTTTTCCTTCTTACAGAGGATAAGGTCGGACACGGTTTACTTGCAGTGATTGTATCGATCTTCATTCTAGAAATGCAATTGGATCTTTCCCTTGCAGGTGAATTGTCATTGACCTTTACTTGGAAAGACATGTTCTGACCATGGGATGCTTTAGGGAAAGTCAAGACTTAGTATTCAAATGTGACCAGCCCAGTGAGATAAAATTTTTACACTGGCAAAATCAACCCTCATAATCATGTCAAATGAGCTCTTTCATGTCACTTCCAAAAGAATTATATACAAACATGGACTTGAACATGAAGTAAAGGAATATGAATTTGTTTAACCTTTCAAATCAAATAAAATCTGTATCCTTTCCAAGCTCATCACTGGTGGCATTAGTCATGTATGTAGTCCACCAAAGGATAGTGAGGGCAAGAGCTAACTGAGTGAGCAAATCCGCTTTGAGCTTGAATCCTTATCTTGGAGTAGGACTGCCCAATACTTTAATAAGTATTGATTCAGTTGTCCTTGAAAGCACTCCTGCAAGGAAAATATATTCATCCCCATTTTACAGAAGATAAAGCCAGGGCTCCGAAAGAATAAGGAATAAACTACAAATAACAAAACTGGTAAGAGGTCTGATATCAAAACCCTTGCTCATTCTACTATATTTTGCTACTATGTGACTTTTGTTTTGGGGAAGTAAAGCTGTTCATAAACGATTTCCCATGCATTATCTCATCTGATACAAATCCCTCTGCTGGGAGCATTGGCTGCTCATGGTTCACACCTGAGTCTTTCCCCAAGACCTTCAGCAGAGGTGAGCTGCTTCACCCCTTATCACACTGCTTTCTCAGGGACAGCCCACACCAGTAACTGGAAATGTGGGGGATACAAAATCCAGCTTCCACTTGGATTGTGACAATTCTGAAGGGCCATCCCAGGGCCAAGACTCCCCCATGAAATCATCTGAGACCTCTCTTACAAGTGCATTACTCCTCCCTCTCACCTCACTCCCTATCTGGAGTTTTCCCAAATATACTCCTCGATAAACTCCCTACCCATAAATCTTTATCTCAGGGTATTTCTTAGGGAACAGAAATTGAGAAAGTTAGTGCTAGGACTGGTCAAAAGAACGGAGTTTTAAAATGGGATTTTGGAGCTGTGTCACTTGCCAGCTGGTCTACACTGGGAAATCTATCACAAGGAGCAGAGGAAGTCCTAATAGCCCAAAGCATAAAATAGCAGGAGTTGTTACAGTTTCGCTGATGGAGAACTGAGATAGAATGTTGGTGAATGGGAATGAACCAGCAGGGCAATAGCTCAACCACTGCTGAGATTTAGGAAAAACAATAAGCACAAGGACCATAGAAGCAGATGGTTTTTATTGGGGGATGCATTAGACAAATGCAATGAAAGGCTAAAGATGCTCAATCACAAATTTAAGGCGAAGTGCAAAACCCAGAGGGTCTCCTTGGCAGCATACAGACTCATCTTCTGCAGCCAGAGGACAGAAAAAAATTAAGGATCAATCACAGGGCTTAAGTATAGAGGTCATGGAGTTCAGAGAAAAATGAATTTTAACCCTGGAAGGTCTCTTCTGCCTCAGTGCAGAAAAGAGTAGGGCCCCAAGATGCTGGATAGAGATGTTGATGTTAATGCCTGTAGAATCTGTAGATTCTCCTGACACCTATGGCCCTAGAGAAGTGACCATTCCTCCACATTAAAGCTTAGTTCTCCTAATTCTTGCTTGAATATGTTGCAGAAGTTTCAAGATAACATGAGCCACATGCCCCTTCCAAGTTTGTCTGCATCTCCAAGCCTGGCCATCAGACCAATAGCTAGGGTTAATATACCATATCAGCCAGCCAGGGAAGTGCTTGGCCTGCTTGAGGGAGGAAAGGGACCTGATCAACCAGTAGCTTCTGGATGAGTATGCACAGAACTGGATCCTGAGGGCACTGGATCAAATGGTGCCCTCAGAGAAAAAGTGAAACATAACTAGGTAAAAGAGCTTTTGTTGATATGGGAGTCTACTATGTAATAAAATATTTTACCAGGATTAAGACACATCTCAGGGCTGGGGTAGATTCTTAACTTCTTATATGAAAAACAAACAAAACAAAATAAAAAAACTTCTTATATGAGCATATAAGATGCTGCATGTCACTAAGGAGGAAATGAAAGTTATTGTAGCTTTTCAAAATGTTGATTAAATAATGGAGATGTGTACTGTAACACAACATGCTACACGTTTATATATTAAAAGAAAGCCCAAGTGTCTGCATGGTAGTAAGACGAGCTATGAACCAAGAAACCAACCAAAAGACAACTTAAAGCATACCACGGACACAGAGTTCTCAAAGACGACAGAAATTTTAAAGAAGCTATCTACTACTTATATTCTTATCACTCAAGTACAGATTAGAGCAGACAATAATAACCCAGAAGCAGTAAAAATTCTTGGAAGAATTCCATAGGTGAAAGAAAATTTTCTTTACCTGGTGTTTAAAAAAGACAATTTAATGACTAGGGAGCTTTAATTGTTTGTTTTTCACTTTTTAACCTTTTTATGTTTATAACCACATTAAGAACTTTAAAAAGTAATTGGTTGACTAATTACGCTATTTGATAAATACAGAAATAAAGATTGCAGGGACCCCTGGATGGCTTAGTCAGTTAAGAGTCCAGTAATTCTTGACTTCAGGTCAGGTCATGATCTCGGGGTTGTGAGACTGAGTCTCATGTCAGACTCCACACTGAGCGTAAAATTTGCTTAAGATTCTCTCTCTCCTTTTTCCTCTGCTCATCTTCCTTGCACATGCTGTCTGTGTATGTCTTAAAAAAAAAAAAAAAGATTGCAAGATGAAGGAATTTGAACACTTTGGCCCAGCAATTCTACTTCTGGGAACATAACCTACAAATAAATACCTTACAGATATCCATGCCCACATGTGCAAAGACATATGCAGAAAGATGTTCACTGCAGAATTGTTTGCATTGGCAAAGGAGGAAGGATAAAACAACATAAATTTTATGGGGCTAATTAAATAAAGGATGTCACATTATTATGATGGATACCAGTGAGTCATCCCTTTTCAAAAGTGAGTTATTGAGTTAGATCGTTGATTGTGCTAATAACTCCAAAATACAGTCTTAAGTGAAAAAAAAACATACAGAATCACGTACCACTCTGCTTCAATTTTGTTTCAAGTTATATACAAATGTTTTTGCATGAATCTGTCCAGAAAGTTTCTGGACTGATACCAAATGAATATTGATGCTGACCTCTTCTCCAGTAAAGGGGGGGGGGGCTGGGGGTGGAGAAGGTAAAGAGGATGCACATCTCAAATGAGAAGATTCAATGCAACTTTTAGAATTTAGTACCATTTGCCCTCTTGGGGTTTCATCCTGTTTGTTTATTAGGTCATTTTTAGATAAGAGAAAAAGATTATTCAGAAAAAAAGGGGAGCCAAGAATTCCATACTAGCTTTAAGTTGTAAAATAGAATTTTGAATAGCTTTGGGAAGTAGTTCTCACGGCTGAGCAAAGTAAGTAAGACTGAGAAAATTGGCTCTGAAATTCAGACTCATAATGGGGAACCAAGTAACCAGCAGTCACTGACCCTGTCAGATAAACATTGTCTACAAGAAGCACTGGTCCTCAGCCTCATCACTGGGAATTACAGGATAAAAAAAGAGAATATTTTGGCCATATCCCCATGAAACTCAAGTGTCTGATGAAAATAAAAACACTCAGTAAAGACCTAGTCACTTTTTGCCCTCCTAACACACTGTCTCAATCCCAAGACATAGTATTGACTATGGACTAGTTTTTTAATTTCCACATGGGCATTTAGAATGGGGAAATATCCCCTTCATCTTCAAAAACACAGATGTATATAGGCAATTGGCAAGAATTCTAGTAGCAATATAGGAGAATGGCATCTTCAAGCTCTTGATTATAACAAAAAAAAAAATTGAACTGGGAAAGGGTTACTACTCCCCAGAACCATCTGAATTTACCTGTTATGGTTAATGCTGAAGTCCCCAGTCAGGATCAGCATGATGTGGATGCCAACACATTTGGGGTCAGAAAAGCTAGATTCAAGCCTCAGGTATAATAATAATATTTAATTAAGTCACTTAAGTTTTAGGCCTCAGTTTTTTGCATCTCCTGAAGAAAAGTGAAAGAGGACCATAAATTTTCACAGGTGGCCTCGGTATTAATTAGAAAGCAAAGGAGTCTGACATTCATGTCCACTTACAAGATGAGACAGATCGCAAACACACACACACGTGCACACACACATATGCACGCATACACACATATACTTTCAACAAAATTTTAGAACTTTCCATAAAACCTATATTCACAGTCTCTATCTAATGTCATATCATCTGTTGTTCTTATGGAAGATGTGATGTCAATATGTGATCAGAACAACATATTAACCCCCACCCTTCATGTAGCAAGAAAAAATTTTAAAGCTCTTACTTCCTTCCCCAAAGGATCGACAATCATCTCATTCTAGATGCTCACATAGCAGCTAATGAAAACGGCAACTTCCATTTTTGAGGGATTACCTACGATTTTCACAAGTTGTCTTCCCTATATACATGGCTAGTAAAGGTAGAGCCTGGATTCAAAACCATGTATATCCAGACAAAAAGCCCATTTATTTTCACTGTTATCACTTGGACAGGTAGATATCTGAAGACAATTCCCCAGGGCCTCTTAGATGTTTTCAGACAGACTCTAAGAATCTGAATCACACACTTAATATCATGTCTTAATATGTTGCTTCCCTTTTGAATCAAACTGTTGAAAAGAGAAGATCCTGAAGAAGTCTACACAAGGAATATACTAAAATAAGCATCCTTTCAACATTTTGGGACTTCACTTAAATAGCTGTGTTAGAGGATACTTTTTCCTCTATCCATCTTTTACTCAGTATTCCCATCAGCCACAGGGCAATTACTGATGAATACATTTCTTTCTATTTTCTCCTGCATTTCTTTCAGCTGAAATTAGGCTTCCCAGACCAATATTTCCAATCACATTCATACTGCTTTTTCACATGTCAGACTTGATCTTTTTTCCCTGAGTTTTACTAAGTGATATTTATACACAATTTCAATTTCAAAGAAAAAATTCATGATGCCTCTTCTCATCTTGAACATATCAGAGTGGCATAGTTGTCTTCATGCCCTGCCCTCTGCTTCTCGTACTCTCTTGCTACCTCACCCTACATACACTCTGCTAACTATCAGACTCCTAGCCAATTAAAATGAGCCTCAGTGAAAAATCCCATGGGGTCCTCTCTCTTCAGACTCCCTTGCCTTCCACAAGAATAGCTCCCCTTTTTTTCACCCTTTTTTCATTGAATGGAGGTAATTATTTTGACTAAGCATAAATGATATTCTTGGGTAGAGAGAGAGATCAAGAGCTAGTTTTGCTTCATGCATCCCAAAGATAGCTATGGAATTTGAGCATTCATCCCTGTTCCAGGCTGTTGGCCTACTCCAAAACAGCAAGGGTGAAAGAGCCTGCTCTTCCCTTGCAGGGGTCCATCCAGCCCTGGCATACCAACTCTCATTGCACTCATCATGAGGAAGGGGATAAAGCCTGCTCCACACACACCATCTTTATTTTTTTTAATTCAAATAGCCAACATATAGTACATATATTATGCCATCTTTATTTATTCTACTTATCAAGAATAAGGGAGACATTAAGGAGAGACTTCCCTACAAACCACATTTCCACATTCTGACTTGCCCTTATCTTACATCTGTCCCTCCATCAAGAGGAATGCTTTTGTTGCCTGAACCCTCTTCCTTCCAGTTTTTCTTCTGCATGTGAGAAAGGGACAAGGTGCCTGGGGTGCTTATGGTTAGCCAGGAGACCACTGCATCCAAAAGCAACCAAAAACACTCATGTCAAAAACACCCACCTTTGAATAATTGCCTTTCACCCTAATGAAGCTTCATATGCCAGATAAGGTCCATGAGCCCCCTGCTCCACATATCATTGATGCACCATCCCCATCTCTGGCCCCAAGGCACCACACTTTTAATCTATCTTTTAGAACCCAGTTCAATACATCCTCCCAGAAGCATTTTCTCAGACACCTGCCCCCACTGGATCTGTGCTTTTCTTTCTGGGCCCACCCTTTATGTTCCCTTTGCATTTTCTTCACACCATGATTATAATCCCCAACATACTACATTGCAATCTTGCCTTTTTTGCTCCAATGAACATTCAGCTTAGTTCTGAATCCCAGTTAAGAAAATAGATCAATTTCACTGAATACTCTCTGTATGCCAGGCATCATGCAGAGCACTTTATATAGATTAGCTCATTGATTTCTCCCACCAAGCACCCTACAACCTCCCCTTCTACAAACCAAAAAACTCAGGCTGGGAATAGTTAATTAATTTACACAAGGTCACACAACTAGAGTCGGGATTTGAACCCAAGCAGTCGGTTGCCTGAGCCACACTTTTAACCACTATAATCCCTTCAAGACACAGAACCTCAAAGGAAGAAGAGCAGTCCATTGGGTAAAAAACAGAAAGTGGGCATTCTGGACTTAATAAAGTACAGATTTAAAGGCTCAAAATACAAAATAATATGGCATCTAAGAAGTGGAGGAGAGTGTATTGGCTGGAGATTCAGAGAACTAGGTAAGAACAAAACTTCAACAGACTCATTTTATCAAAGTTCAGAATTTGGACTATCCTTTAGCCAGTTGGGAGTCATTGAAGGATTTTAAGCAGAAATAAAACAAGATTATAGTTGTGTATTAGAACGGTATATATAGAAATACCTTGGCAGTGTGAATGATATAAGAAAGTAGGACTAGAAAGCATGAACTTGGCAATAAAACCGAATGACTATTGTGTGTCAGGCATGATACCAAGTTCTGGAGTGAGAGGCACAAGATGGAGCATAATACAAGAATGAAGAATAACCATCCCTATTTTTAAGACATTCAAAGAGTGGCAATGGAAAGAGATAAATACAACAACCACAGACAAATCATGACTCTACATTAAGTAAAGGCACTAGTTAAAATTTAACATGCAAGGATGGAAATGATCAATATATGCCATCCTTTCCTGCATTTTCTTCCCCTGTTCCAATATCTTATAAGAAGGCCAAAGGTGGAGAGAGGAAGTAGACAGTAGAGTTGTTAGACAGCTGAAGGATAGATAAGATATGGAAAACACATAGCACCACTCCTCCATCCATGCCCACAGAAGACAGTGTAAATTAATCAGGGCTCTCTTTTTGTGAAGTACGGATGTGAGCTCAGATACCTTCTCAACGAAGCATCATAGGTACCCACTACCAGTTGACCAGATTGGTTTCCAAATTAAGACTGTTTGTCTCCCCTAAAGGCTGAGGCTTCCGATGTGGAATGAATGCGAGGCTGTATTGAAGGATGGCTACACTGGTGGGTGAAAGAAGACAGGTTTCCCATCTGTGTATCCTAGTATTATCATAGGTAACCACAAACTGGAAAGTGATTGAGAAATGCCATTTCAATCAGGAGTTACAAAAATGAATACACTTTCTCTATCCCAGACAGGACAGCAAGGTGGATGTTCATATATATCTTTATAGTCACCAAGAGTGACCTTTCTGCTAGGGATTGAACCCAAGACCTAACAGCTTGAAAGCTTTCCAATCATCTCAGGGTGATTGTGCTGGAGAAAAGATAGGAAAATGATCTTGTAATTAAATGGTTCTCAAAGTCACTTTATTTTTTTTCATAAATTTATTTTTTATTGGTGTTCAATTTTCCAACATACAGAATAACACCCAGTGCTCATCCCATCAAGTGCCCACCTCAGTGCCCATCACCCAGTTACCCCCACCCCCGCCCACCTCCCCTTCCATCACCCCTAGTTCGTTTTCCAGAGTTAGGAGTCTCAAAGTCACTTTAAAAGCCCTTTTTGCCTCATGTAACTTCTCTGAGTGTAATACATAAGATGCAATGGTACCAGATTTCTCCTAAGTTCTGCTCCTCCAGGAACCTCCAGGAATATCCTCCCATTGTGAATGGCCAAACAAGAGATAGAAACTCCATTTTTAATGCTTCCAGGAACTGCATTATAACCCACCCAGCAACCTTGTGAAATTGGCAAAAACATCCCCATTTAACAGATGAGAGGAAGCAACTAGCAGAATAGTTTGGTAAATTTCCCAGTGATGTCCAGCTGTGCAGCAAGTCCAGGATGTGAATGCAGGCCCCTGCACTTCAAAACATGTTCCAGCCATGCACCTGACTCCTTCTGTGGCTGCAAGCCATACTTTGATGGTCTCTGTCAAGGAGGCACATCTGAGCTCACCCACCTTCAGTTAAGCCACCTTCAGGGAGTGGAAATGAGGTCGTCAGGAAAACTTCCCGTAATGATCACTTTGTAAGGGAAAAAAGACAGGAAGTTCAGATTTAGCCCTTGGGAACAAGCTGTTGGCAGAGAAGGCCAAGATGTCCTTTATCAATAATCCCATTCACTTTTACCCAAAAGGACCTACATTCTGGTTTATTGTGCTTCTGCCTAGTTGAGTCTAGCATTGGCATTTTTTTTTTAATATTATGGGCCCAAATAACACTTCATGGCAGAACTGAAGCTTTAGCCAATGTAATCCTATTTGGTTAATAACCTTATCTAGATTGCACAGGGTTAGCAAGGCCTGCCTGGGAAGACTGAAGGGAGGCCTACTGTTGGAAGCAAGTGCCACCACATCCTTTCATTTACAATCATCTTGAGCAGAAATGAAATGGAATTTTCAAAAGAGGAATGTCCTTATGAGACTTTCCATCCTTCCCTCTGTCAAAAACCAGCTTTGGTCCAGATAAAGGATTGCCTCAGTTAAGAAAACAAGAAAAATAACAATTTATTCCATGGTTTTGAGTTTGAATGGGCCCAGATCAGGTGATTAAAGCACAATTTACAGGGTTTCTTCCCCATGTTCCTCTCCCAAGATTACTCATTTTATCCATAACTGGTCTTATAAATGCCAATTCTAGAATCTTTAACTTCTTCACACCCCTACCCCATTCCCATGAGGACTAGGCTCCACTCTTGTCTAGGCAAAAGGATGGAGAGAAGTGAATGAATTGAAGGGCTCTGAAGAGGTAGATTTCAGGGCTTGGCGACTGATGAGGTGTTGGAAGGGAAAAAATCTAGGATGACTCCCAGGCTTCTCCACAGAGCTCCTCAATTGTTTCCTTGTTTGGCATATCAAGACTGAGCAATGGCTCTGGTTCTGCACAGGAAATTGGCCTCAGAAAATGCCATTTCCCCTTGCTGATCCAGAGGCTAAGATTGCACACATCTTCATGTAATCAAGTGAAAGAAGAATAATGTAAATATGAACATAGATTTGTAGCAGAAAATTGTATAAGCAGACCCTGACTCGCAGCAGGAAGGCTCTACAAAGCATAGTCTATGATATTCTCAGGTCATTCAGATCCCAAGTATTTCTTAGTTTAAAAGATTTGTGTAGATAAAAGTAAAAGTTGTGCATTAGCACTTGGTTTAATTTCTTCTTACTTTGATGTGCCCAAAGTGTTTGCAAGTTTGAGACTCATCAAGCATTCCTTACCATGCATACTTCTCCTAAAAATATCCTCCCTGTATATGCTTTCTTCTTTTGTTTATGAGAGCATGTGCCAAAGCACAGTCCAAAATTCTTGCAAAAAAGCGTCATGGGCTTTTAACTTTGACTGTTATAAAAGAGTGAAAAAAATGTTTAACATGTGTCTACTGTGTGAAGGCATAGTGCACCGGCTATATATCAGAAATGATGAAAATGTTAGCCAGCCCTTTCAGGGTCTTATATATACATCAGTGCTTCTCAAACTTTTCAGCTGTGGAGGTGCCTACATCAGCACACAGAAGTGGTGTGTACAGCTGGGGAGCTCTAAAGATAGCCTGAAGTGAACAACACAAAAGGAAAACTTTCCAAATCATATATTATAGATTATGCATTCATGGAAATTTTGCATTATACTCCCAAACATGCTTGCTGTTATATTATATTGATAGAAGAAAATTCTTTGTGCTTGCTTGTCCTATAGTTTTACATTACTCCCATCATGTCCCCATGTGTCCAGATGCAGCTATACCTCAGGGGAAGGAACACTGACTTCAAGTGTGTGTCCTAAAGACCATAGCCCTACCACACACTGGGCTCAACACAGAAATGGGGCTCTGACCCTCTCACATCGATGACAGCCTTATTTCCCATTCCCCATGGAGTACTCTCTGCTTGTGAACCTAACTACAATTTAATTTGATTTTGCTCCATTTCTCTTCATCTAACATGAATCCTTGGCACTGTTTTCTGGCTCTAACTTTTACCTTGCTCCTTCATTCTCATTTTGGAAACTCCCACTGACTACATTGTTTTGACACTCTTTGGTCCCTCCCAGAGCCAGTCTCTCTATCTTTGCTGAGACTATCCATGTGATATACCCTTATCAGATTCTCCCTGGATCCAGGAGTGAGTCCCCACCCTCCACGGAAAATGTTAATATTTGTCTCACAAAGTGTTAAGAAGACCAAGTCTGGGGCTCAAGTAATATCCAATGTATATATCCTAGGGCTGTCCTAACAAAGTACCACCAAGGTAGCTTATAACAACAGAAATCCATTCTCTCACAGCTCTGGAGGACTGAAATCTGAAATCAAGATGTGAGGAGGACCATGCTTCTCCAAAGGCCCTAGGGGAAGAAACTTTCTTGCCTTTTCTTGCTCCTGATAGTTGTCAGTAATTTTTGGCCTTTGGTTTGTAACTACATGACTTCTGTCTACCTCTATTCTCATATATGTTCTCCCCATGCGTCTCTTCCTCTGTTTCCTCTTCATACCTCAGGACCTCAGTCATTAGATTAGAGCCCACCCTAATCCAATATGACCTCATGTTAAGGCATTACATTTGCAAAGACCTATTTCCTAATAAGGCCATATTCTAAGGCCGCAACTAGACATGAATTTGAGGAAGACACTACTAGTCCCACTACCCCAATAAGCAATGATTCTTTCCTCTGAAATATTGGGAAAGGGAGAGGTGATGGGCTACATGATTTGTATCAGAACTGAAGGTATTGGGCAGCCTGGGTGGCTCAGCGGTTTAGTGCCGCCTTCAGCCCAGGGTGTGATCCTGGAAACCAGGGATCGAGTCCCACATCGGGCTCCCTGCATGGAGCCTGCTTCTCCCTCTGCATGTGTCTCTGCCTCTCTTTCTCTCTGTGTCTCTCATGAATAAATAAATAAAATCTTAAAAAAAAAAAAAAGAACTGAAGGTCTTTAAATCATTTTATTGGTCTGTGAATTCTTCAACTCTGGTGCCCTCCCTTAGACACCTTCTTGTCACTGGATAGTGCCTATGCTTTGGGACACCTGAGACAATTGCCACATTTTGCAAAGTCCCAGGAATGATCTGGAAACTTCTGATCTTGTGTTTGTTGTAAGAACAGGGACTGTACCAGGCACACCCCAGAGTTCTCAAGTGAACCGAGTCCCACACTCCTGATGACTTCGTTTGCCTTCACTAGACTCTAAGCACTCCATATGACCAATGATTGATGTTTACATCCTTCCCGGCACATGCTCGCTAGTTGTTTTTGAGTTAAACACAAAAACAATACCAATAATGCACTTAACAATTACTGAGGGTTTACTACTTTCTAGGCCAAAACTATCTAATAGAAATACAATGCAAGCTGAATATGTTACTTCTAAATATTTTGGTAGCCACATTTTAAAAAGCAAAAAGAACTAGGTAAAACTCATTTTTAAAATATGTTGTATTTAACCCAATCTGCCTAAATATTGTCATTTCAACCCAATATATCCAAAATATCATTTCAGAAAAAAAAATATATCATTTCAGTATTTTAAAATTCTTAAAATGCACTTTACTTTTTTTTTTTCATCCTAAGTCCTCAAATCCAGGGTGCATTTTCTATCCACAGCACATCTCAATTTGGACTAGCCACATTTAAGGGTCAGCAGCCACATATGGCCAGTCACTACCATATCAGAACAGTACAGTTTTGGGAACTATGCTAAATACTTAACAAATATTAATTATTTAAATGTCATGGTAACCTGCAAGAAGATATCATATGTGTTCATATTTTTCAGATGAAGAAAATGAGACCCATAGAGGTTGTATGATTTGCCCAAAGCAACAGAACTGATTGCACAGCGAGGATTCAGCTGTGTTTTTGATAGGCTCCTATGCTCTGAACTGTTGCACTACATCAACACCCAGCCTGGATAGATGGATGGGTGGATGAACATAAGTTCTTTAGAGGTTACTCTTTGGATACTGGCTGCTTGATCCCTTTTTTTTTTTTTTCTTTTTACTGCCCTCCAACAAGCAAGTACATGCAGACACATACACTCATGTGCTTGACCAATACTCTTCAACTCTCCTCAAATTAGTTACCACCTGTGGGGATCCCTGGGTGGCTCAGTGGTTTGGTGCCTGCCTTTGGCCCAGGGTGCGATCCTGGAGTCCCGGGATCGAGTCCCGTGTCGGGCTCCCGGCATGGAGCCTGCTTCTCCCTCCTCCTGTGTCTCTGCCTCTCTCTCTCTCTCCTTCTCTCTGTGTCTATCATAAATAAATAAATAAATCTTTAAAAAAAATTAGTTACCACCTGCATCAGGATCATCTGGGTCTTTCAGATTTCTAGGATCTACTCCTGTATGATTCCTACCCAGGAGATCAACAAAAGCTCATGAGTTTGTGCTATTAATTTTCCAGATTAGTGATTTGGATGCCCACTAAAATCGTGTTCACAACATTGGCTGATAATAGAATCACCTGGAACTCAAAAAAATACCATGCTCAGGCTTCATCCACAAGCACACTCATGTAACTAGTCTGGGATAGGACCTGAGCATAAGTATTTTAAGATGGACAGCTGGAGTTGAAATTTCTGCACTGAAGTAGGATATTCACTCTTATGCATCTCTCTTCCAAACCAGTCTGAATAATTATGCATGATAATATTTCGAAGAATCCAGAGAAATGAATTCAAATCAGCTAAGCTTCCAGGTATCCAGGTGGTCAATTAGGACAATGAACCAAACTGAAAATAACAATTGAGGCTTTATTTACCCACGTCAACAATGAAAGCAAGAGACAAAAAAAGAGGGGCTGATTCCCCAGTGCTTCACTTTTCATCCTGGCACCAGGTAAGTTCAGATGGATGCAGCACAAATAGGGGGATGACCTGGTCTCCTACTTTTTTATGAACATGTAAGCAAAGGGTATAGAAGGGAAGGGTGGAGATAGAAAGATACTGAGAGTGAAGAAAAGTGCCTCAGCCAAGGCTCCCAATAGAGGCCTCTGAATGAATGTACCCATCTTAGAATTGCAGATAAATGTTTATGAGCATGGCTTCTCAAGGGGGAATCCTGAATCCTTGCATCTCCTTCCAGAAAACAGCATTGCAAGTTCAATATAGAGAGGGTAGCTTCCTTCCCATGAGACCTGCCAGGCAGAGCCTTGTAATTGCCTTTAGTTTTGTCTAAAAGATCACATGTAGGTTTTTGGCCACTCCTCAAAACATCCATTAGTCTTATAGCTGTGTTGGACATTTTAAGTCAATCTGTACATCCCAACTTCTCTGTACAGGCCTGTTTTGAAGAGCAAGCCAGCTCCTGACCATTGTGAATTAGTCAAAGCTAGTCATTAATGATCCACTTTAACACCCTGACTGGCTTCCATAGGGAGCCCTTTACTATATGCTTCCTTAGACACCCAGGACTATTGGCTACTCCAGGTATAAGTACTCATTGGGATTTTTATCAGTTAAAAATGACAGAAAATCATTTTAGACTAGCTTAAACCATAAAGAAAGTTTTTGTTCCAAGCAACTAAACAGACCAGATGCATGGGTGACTTTAAACGTAGTGAAATACAAAGGTCCAAATATGCCATCAGGAACCATTCTTTCCAACATTCTTTTCTCCTGCTCTCCATCACAAGGGCATCATCCTCAGGAAGCTCTTTGTACAACCATGAGAGATAGCCACCAGCAGCTCCAAGCTTACCCTTGCTCGCAGCTAGCTTTCTGAGAGAAGAGAGCAGCACCTTACCCACCAGCGGCCACAGCAAATTCAAGTAAAAACTGTGCTTACCTCCTCTAGGTCATGTGTCCATTCCTGAGCCAATCACTGTGGCAAGGACAGCAGAGCTACAGAATTGTCAGCCCCACCAAAAATACTTGGAGAGAGAGAGAGAGAGGAGAGTTCTCAAAAGGAAGAGATAGTCTTTGGGCAAAGTATGCTACAAAGGAAGAACTAAGCAACATTCTATCAAGGCTTGATGTGAGGAAATAGCTTTAAAAGTTTTTTTTTTTTTTTTTTAAGAAAACTGCTATGTTTGCAGATCCTATGTTCCTGAAGAGCATAAACCACTTCCAAAAGAAATGTTTCTTTTCCCAGAATACTTAACAGGAATCAAGTCATTAAGCCAAGAGAATAAAGAGGAGTTTCTTTGTGGACTACACAGGCACTGAGTCTAACAATTTTTCTTTCATTTTTTAAATCATTTCTTTTTTTTTTTTTTCATCATCATAAGTGAACTCTTTAATCCCTGTCTTCTATTCCACACATCCCCTACCCACTTCCTCTCTGGTAACCATCAGTTTGTTATTTATAGTTAAGAGTCTGTTTCTTGGTTTCTCTCTCTCTCTCTCTCTTTTTTTTTTTTTTTTTACTTTGCTCATTCATTTTTTTTTTTGTTAAATTCCACATATGAGCGAGATCTTATGGTATTTGTGTTTCTCTGACTAGCTTATTTCCCTCAGCATTACACTGTCTAGCTCCATCCCTGTTGTTGCAAATGGCAAGATTTCATTCATTTTATGGATAAATAATATTCTAATATATATATATATACACACACATATGTGTGTGTGTATACATGCATATATATCATATCTTCTGTATCCATCCATCTATAGTGGACATTTGGGCTGCTTCCATAGTTCAGCTATTGTAAATAATTCTTCAATAAACATAGCAGTGCATGTAGACTTTTAGTGTTTTTGTATTTTTGAGGGTAAATACTCAGTAGTGCAATTACTGAATCATAGAGTAGCTTTATTTTTTTTTAATTTTTTGAGCTCCATATTGTTTTCCACAGTGGTTATAGCAGTTTGCATTCCCACCAACAAGACACAAGAGTCTCTTTTTCTCCACATCCTTGCCAATACTTGTTTTTTCTTGTGTTTGAGTTTAGCCAATCTGACAGGTGTGATGGGCCGTTCAATTTAAAGAGACAGACTCAGAGCACCTGGGTCACTCAGTCAGCTAAGGGGTCAAATCTTGGTTTCAATTCAGGTCATGATCTCAGGGTCCTGGGATTGAACCCTACATTGTGCTCCAAGCTCAGTGGAGAGTCTGCTAAAGTTTCTCTCTCCCTATCCCTCTGCCCACCCCCTGACCCAGCCCAGCTCATGCATTCTTCTTCTCTCTCTCAAATAAATAAATAAATATTTAAAAATAAATAAAGAGACCAACTCATGGAAGCCTCAGAACCACCATCAGGCAAGATGAGAAAACTGGAGTCCAAGATAAGGCACTGCCCAAGAACCCAGAACTAGTACGTGATAGGGCAGCTCTTCTACGCCATGTTCATTCTCTAATAAAAATGCTATGTTTTCTTACCATGAACACCTGGGCTTTCCCACAACACGATTATATATTATCTCATTTGATCTTCACAAGAGTGAAGAAGGAAAATAAGGCAAGCATTATTATAGTTATTTGGTAATACTTCCTTGAGGTCAGTTCCTAGAGATAAAGTTGTGGAAATCCATCAGGGAAATAAAACATTAGAGTGTATAAGGAATCCCTGGCACCTCTGAACATCACATCATCCAATCAGGTGAGAGGACAGTGACGTTCCTGGCTCCACCTATCTTCAAGTGGAATCTCCCAGAGAGAAATAACACATTCCTGGTGCATCTTCTATGTGTCCCCATTCTTTTCCCATAGGCCCTCCCTAGAGGACACCAAGGAGACTAACCCAGTCCAGGTCTGGTTGTGTCCCTAAGCACAATAGCCCATCACAATTGGGAGTGCTCAAATGCTCATAAAACCAAACTAATTCGATTTACTTTACATAATGGTGCTTGGTGCTTAAACTTTTCTAGTAATCAAGGAAAAAATATGAGGTAATGGGAAGAATTCAATCTGTGGAAGAGGGCAGCCCGGGTGGCTCAGCAGTTTGATGCCACCTTCAGCCCAGGGCATGATCCTAGAGACCCGGGATTGACACCCACATCAGGCTCCCTGCATGGAGCCTGCTTTTCCCTCTACCTGTGTCTCTGCCTCTCTCTGTGTCTCCTGTGAATAGATAAATAAAATCTTTTTTAAAAATCTGTGGAATAAAATAGATGATGGTTTGAATCCTGTCTAGGACAGTTTCCAGCACATAGGAGGTGTATACGTTGTTGGTGGGTTTTTTTTTTTTCCCTTCTTCATCTGTATATTTCAATCCAAATGTAATGAAGTGGAAAAAACTTGAACTAGAAGCCAGAAAATGTGTATTCCAGCCCTCCTTCTGCCACTATTTTCCTCTGTGACCTTTGGAAGGTGATGTAGGCTCAATGTTCCCTGGTTTCCTCAATCTTTAAATGAAAACAATAATGCCAAGTCTCGCTCACCTCCAGACTATTGCAGGGATTGAATAAATGAATGTTCATGAATTCACTGTAAAAAGTATAAAGAGCTACCTAGATATTAGGGATCACACTGGGGCATAGCCTTCATCAATAATCTTTGGGACAGCCTTTAGGGAACAGGAATGTTGGCAGAAAAAATGCAAAGTAGCTGTTACCTTTGCAAGGTCACTGCTGTGCTGCAGGCATTGACAAGCCTGAAGAAAATGCAGGTCGAATACCAGGAAAATCTTTCATGCAACAGTAGATTTTTGTCAGCAAAACTGAGTGGAATGCCAAGTCACAGACGGTTCCCTAAAAGCATGGTTAACTTCCTGATCAACATTTTGAAGCAATTTAGAAAAATCATCAGAAGTTTAGACGAGGAAGGGAACCTCGTAATTTATAAATCCCAAATATTTCCTTTTCCAGTTAAGGAAACTGAGGCCTGGATTCACACTGCTAATTTCAAGTCTGTATTCCTTTCTACTACACCAAGTATTTCCTTATGATATAAACTAGGAATAAGAATGCTCAAACTCCTAAAAATCATTTAAGTAGAGTCATTACTGCATAGAGCCTTTCAACCTGGACCTCAGAGGGTATTGAACCCTCAAAGGGTTTGAAATATGGGCAGAATATAGAATCCCCATAGACAGCATAATTTGTAAAATTAGCATGGCATTTGAGGCACTTCAGATGAAAGTCACCACAGAAATGCCCAGCTTTTCATGAAATAACTAGAAGGAATAGAGGGTTTCACATTATATTATAGCTCGCAGGTTTCCATCACATTTCAAAGTTGCTCTGTTTAGTTGAAAGAGTTCGGCCCTTCCTGAAATGACTAACTCCAGAGTTTTAACATTTCTTTGGTAATTTAATATTACCCTGTAAATTTTTTCCTCCAGGCTAGAAACTGGGTTTTGCCACAGAAGAGGTGCCACAAAAATGAGGTAGCCCCCAGCAAATGGTCCCACCAATAAGGAAGTAGGAGGCCTCTTTTTCTTTATTCATTGGAACACTATGATCTTGTTAGGATAATGAGAGAGTTGTGTTCACCGAAGCAGACGTAGCTCACAGAGGGCAGGCTCACAAATGCTGTGTAATCCTGGAGATGAGTCACACTCTTCCTACCTGCAAAGAAAACACCTAAAACGCATCCTCCTATAGTCTCAGGCTTGAAAGACCATTAGGTATTCCATTATTATGCCTCAACCCTTCATAAATGTGATATGCTTAGATACTTTCTGTTATAGTTTTCATTGTAACCCCCCAAAAGATACATTAAAACCCTAACCCCCAATGCCCTATAATGTGACCTTACTTTGAAATAGGGTCTTTGCTGAGGAAATTGGTTAAGATGAGGGTAGACCCTGTTGTAGGGTAGACCCTTCATCCAATATGACTGGTGTCCTTATAAGAAGAGTAGAGATACACGGGGCACCTGGTTGGCTCAATCAGTTAAGCATCCAACTCTGGATTTTGGCTCAGGTCATGATCTCAGAGTTGTGAGATCCAGCCCTGTATTGGGCTCCATGCTGGCCATGGAGCCTGCTCCTGCTTGAGATTCTCTCTCTCCTTCTCTCTCTGCCCTCCACCTACGAAAGAAAGAAAGAAAGAAAGAAAGAAAGAAAGAAAGAAAGAAAGAAAGAAAGAAAGAAAGAAGAAAGAAAGAAAAGAAAGAAAGAAAGAAAGAAAGAAAGAAAGAAAGAAAGAAAGAAAGAAAGAGAAAGAAAGAAAGAAAGAAAGAACAGAGTCATACACAGAAAATGCCATGTGACAATAGAGATAGATTAGAGTAATGATGTTGCAAGCCATAGAACTTCAAGGATCACCAGCAACATCAGAAGCCAAAATAAAGGCATGGAATGGCTTGTCCCCTAGAGCCATCACAGCAGGCACAGCCCTGCTGACATTTTGATCTGGAACTTCCAGCCTCCAGAGCTGTGAAGGAGTAAGTTTCTATTGCTTTAAGCCCACTCAGTTTGTGGTGTTTTGTTGTAGAAGCCCTGGGAAATGAATACACCTTTCAACTGCAAGAAGGACAAAAAAATCAGAGCTGGGACAAGAAAAGGCAATGGGACAGGAGTGCAGAGCAAGTCAGCCAACTTCTTCACCTGGCAGACTGGGCGCTTAAACTCAGGTTTGAAAAATGGTCTCTCCTGTCACGTGGCTTTGGAGAAAGAGTGAAGCCACCTTTATTGCTGACCTGGCATCATAAAAATAATTAGCAAATTGCCACAAGGTGCTTCTGGAAGGTGATTCAGATGTCCCTGTCGTTCAGCCTGGTAGAGCAGCACAGAGTGGCCGCCAGCCTGCTAATGCATCACTCTCTGAGCGAACAGCCATGTTTATGAGCAGATATTACTCTAAATTGTTCTCCACAGCACAGAACATCTTTTCTGCACCAGAGCCATCCAGACTTAGCTCACAGAGAACACTCTCAGGTGAGCAATCAAGGTCAAGTCTGTCTGAATAAGTGGATGTGACAGCTCCCATCAGGCTCTGAAGCCAAAGGACAGCCAGTGGGGCCACCTGGGACCAGGAAGATTGGTTGTCCAACTTCCCACAAACGGGCCATTGCCCAGGAAGTTTAGAGTGCTGGACATGGGTCCTCAAAATCAGTACCTGCAGAGCTTCACAGGCCTATAAGCATCTAGAAAAGGAAAAGTTAAGTGCTTCGCTCTAAATATGTTTGGTAAGATGCTCTCAAACTTGATGCCCGAGCTCCACCTCAAGTTCTAGCAATCGAAGGCTCTCATTCTTTAACCCAACCCTAAGCATGCTTTATTTTATGTACATATGTAAGGGATCATTTCATGGCTATGATTTTAATTTTCATTTTTATTATGCACTGCAAAGTTACATGTTGACCTTGAATATAGAACCAACAGGGCAAGACAGAGAGAGCAAATGATGATTCTTGCTACTACCATCTACTGATGGTTTGGGCATTCCAAACAGCATGCTAAACTCTTTAGCTATATGATGTCTTTTCATCCTTATTATTCTGAAATCACAGATGAGGAAATCAAGTCTCAGATAATTTATATGGATTGTCTTCCCCAAATCCCATCACAAGATCAGGCACAGGTGTAATTCAAGTAGAGAGCTGTTTGCCTTCAAAATCTGTGCTACATATACTGCCTCATGTTTGCAATGAAGAAAAAAAAAAAAAACTGGGTCCAGTTTGTGATTCTAACACTGTGAGTGAATCTCCATGGATCTCAGGGATATTCTCTCTATATTTCCCAGGGTAAGTAAAGATCTGTACACTGCAAAGTGTCATCCTGTAGCCAATGGACAAGTTTCTCTTTTGCCTCCCCCCTCCCCTGCCACTGGCAATGTTTAGCAATGTTTAGCATGTGTGTTTAACATCTCTGCTTCCACAGGATTTTGAACAAAGCCAGTTGTGTAGATGCTCTATGCAAGGCAGGCAGCATGAGCAAGCAATTGATTTTTAAAATGAGATTGGTAGCTAGGGGAAGGGAGGAGGCACGAAATGAAGTGGATTCTCTACCCAGTATGGGAACGGGGGAGAAGGCAAAGGAAGTCTCTAGACAAAGATAGTACTTAAGTCAACACAACCAAGGTACAGAACTATCCTTGGTTCTCCCTTGTGAGAGTCTCTGACTCATGGGGGAAAAAAATCAATTGAGAGCTTGCAACAAAAAGCAACTTATTTTGGATTATTGGAGAGCACCCTTCTCCCCTGTTGGAACATATAAAATGTCTCACTTCCCTGCTTTTAAATCAAAAACAGAGAACTTTATTCAATAAGTTCCACAAATGGTTAAATAAATTAAGGTATAACTATAGATTAGAATAGTATAGCCTTAATAGAAATCATATTTTCAGGAATATTTAATGCCATGGGACAATGCTAATAAGAGAATTTAAGCATAAAAAATATGATTCCAAATGAAATCTTTAAAAAAAAAAAAAGGAATTCAAGGGTGCTTGAGTGGCTCAGTGGATTTGGGGTCTGATCTTTCATTTCAACTCAAGTCACACTTTCATGGTCATGATCTCAGGGTCATGGAAACAAGCCCCACGTTGGACTCTGCACTGAGTGTGGAGCCTGCTTGAGATTCTCTCTCCCTTTACCTCTGCCTCTCCTTTGCTCATTCTCCCACTCTTTTTCTCTCTCTCTAAAAAACAAAAAACAAAACAAAACAAGATTCCAATGGGCCTCTATAACAGAATCATATCTCTTTGAAATACATATAATGTCTGTTGATCTGATGGAAAAGAGTGAAATGAAACATACCAAAATTATTAATGGTGGTTATCTCTGGATGAAGTGATAGCAGTTGATTTTTATTTTTTATATATAGTTTTCTATATTTTTACATTTAATTTATTAATTCATTTATTTATACCTTTTATTTAAATTCAATTAACTAACATATAATGTATTATTGGTTTCAGAGATAGAGGTCAGTAATTCATCAGTCTTATATTAACACCCCGTGCTCATCATATCACCTGTCCTCCTTAAAGCTCATCACCCAGTTACCTTATCCCCCCATTCACCTCCCCTCCAGTGACCTTCAGTTTGTTTTCTATGATTAAAAGTCTCTTACGGTTTGTCTCCCTCTCTGATTTCATCTTGTTTTATTTTTTCCCTCCTTTCCCCTATGATCCTGTTTTGTTTCTTAAATTCCACATATGAGTAAGAGCATATGATAATTCTCTTTCTCTGATTGACTTATTTTGCTCCTCATAATACCTTCTAGTTCTATCCACGTTGTTGCAAATGGCAAGATTTCAGTTTTCTTGATGGCTGAGTAGTATTCCATATCTTCTTTATCTGTTCATCTGTTGATGGACTCTTTCCATAGTTTGGCTATTGTGGATATTGGTGCTATGAACACTGGATGCTGTACCCTTTCGTTTCACTGTATATGTATCTTCGGGGTAAATACCCAGTAGTGCAATTACTGGGTCATAGGGTAGCTCTTTTTTTCAACTTTTTGAGGAACCTCCATACTGTTTTCCAGAGTGGCTGAACCAGCTTGCATTTCTGCCAACAGTGTGCAAGGGTTCCCCTTTCTCCACATCCTCACCAACATTTGTCATTTCCTGATTTATTAATTTTCTGTATTTTTAAACATATTTTAAACAAAGGCTGTATAATGTTTTATAGCAAGAAAAACTAATCAATGTCTTTAAATATTTCTGGCAAATACTAAATAAGAATATTGAGCACAAAATCACAAGAGCCACATTTCCAGTCCAACTCTGCTTCAAATCCCTTCCCTAGGCCACCTCAGTTTCCTCATGGACAAAACACAGGTTACCGTTAATATCTAGGGTCCCATGCCTCCTTTATACACCAGGCCCAGGCAAGCATTTACATTGTAAATGTAGGCAAGCAGAAAGCATGTAGAAGAAATTGAAAAGAGCGGGAGATATAGAGGAGTCAGGGAAGAAAAATTGAGAGAAGAAAGAGAGCCAAGGACCCAGGGATACAGAAAAAGCAGGTGTGAATGCAGAAGATTTTTTAGATGAATGCTGACTTTAAGCCACGGCCTACTGTTAATTGGGCCCTATGTTTAAGTCACAGTGCTTAGAATTTGATTCTTCACAGATTTTCCATCTGCTTTAATTATTAAAATTCTAAACATCTTGCCTAATGGTTTTACCACACAAGCCCACCAGGATAAAAATTAATCTCTGTGTCAAGGCAGGAGAAACTAAAGGAATGTGATGAATTCAAACCAAAATCTGGATCTGGTGCCTCAGGCTAGAAATTACTCACCCTTAAAATAAAGCAATTATTTGCCTTATCTGCCCACTTCACCTTTGGCCTTTGGTTTATGTTGAAAACAATTCAGTTAAAGACGGTACTGATTAACTCCACTCCACTAAAACACTCACAGATCCTTTCTCTTTTGACACCCCCCCCACCCCCCCCACCCCACCCCCCCCCCCCGTACTAGTGACCTGAGAACAAAACTCTCTCCTGTCTGAAGGCTCCCAGGGCCTGTGTTCTGAAGAGCATGATGTGGGAAACAATCATTTTCACTCTACTAATAATATTGAGAACTCCCTTTTTTGTCTCAGTAATGTCCTTCAGAACATCCAGCTACTCCAAATACAGGACACACTCAATAAATACTTGAATTCTGGGGCGATCATGATTTTTCAAGCCTAAAGACCTTCATGGAAAATCAGAGGCCATTAAATCAAGGAACAAGATACAGTAGAACTTTAGCTAGAACCATAGAATGATTGGACCATTATATTATCAGAAGAAATTCCTTAATTCCTTACAAGTACACACCACTTTAGAGTCCACTCATTCATAACCTGGGGATAGGCAGGAAAGCATTGACTTTCTGAATTTATAAAAGTTCAATATTTTCTTTCAGGAGACTTAGGGCTGAATCCCCTCCTGATAAGATTTTACTCATTTCTGCAAGAGGCATTGAGTGAAGTAGTTGAGAAAGCAGATCCTGGGGCCAGATGTCTGGGTTCAAATTCTGACTTTGGCACATACTAGTTACTTAACTCTCTGTGGCTCAATTTTTCTCAACTGTTAAATGGGGTAGGATTATGGTACCACATAGAGTCATCATAAAAATTAATTAGTTAAGCTCTTTACCTAGTCCCTGACATAGTACCTGAAATTGTTTTAGGGAAATGGAGTAATCACCAACTCCTATTTGATTATACATGTGCTTAGAATTTATTCCTTACCTAATTTCTACGAATTTGAGGAAACTCACGATATAGGAATATCAAGGAATAAGTATACTTTGCAAGTTAGTCAATGTGTTTTATTACTCATATCAGAAAGTATCTGAGCCCTGAGAGGAATGAGAGAGCCCAACAGGAGACTGGGAAACCTGCAGTATGTTCATACAATAGAATACTACTCAGCAATAAGATTTAAGGGGAAAAAACTGCTACATGTGATAATAGGGCTAAACTCACATAAATATGGTATGG
Organism: Canis lupus baileyi; assembly: GCF_048164855.1. Taxonomy (NCBI): domain Eukaryota; kingdom Metazoa; phylum Chordata; class Mammalia; order Carnivora; family Canidae; genus Canis; species Canis lupus. The sequence goes on from NC_132839.1 coordinate 67,931,387, forward strand.
AAGAAGTAAGATGCAAAAGAGCACAAACATTTGACTCCAGCAAATGAAGTTCATAACTAGGCAAACTTAATCAGAATTGTGGGCACCACTGTGACCAGCTATCCTGATTTGCCTGGAACTTTCCCAATTTTAGCACTGAAAGTTTCACATGTCAGGAACCCCCTCATCTCCATGCAAACTATGACTATTGGTCACCCTATGACCAGTCCATAAGAGGATTCTGAAAAACAGACTAGATAGAGTCACAGAAGAAATCCATTGAGACTGGGAGTAGAGAACTTGATTTGTGTGTGGTTACAAGCTCTGTACACATGCAAAAATCATCATGCTGAGCAGCAAAGATTAGCATACCCTGTGCACATTATAGTATGTATATCCTGCCTTTAAAAAAAATGAACTAGATGTAGAAAAGATACTGAGCAGCTGGAAAAATGAGATGGCCAACAGTGCAGGAGATGGCACCCAAAGTGGGTATTTCCCTTCCCCTACAGATCTCTGCATCCACCTCCTCACATCTGACTATTGGTCCCCAGGATTTGGCACCGCATCTGTCCTCAAGGAAGGAAGAGATGGTTGAAGGAGCCAGAATTCAGCAATCCATCAGCTTTTTATTCATGGTCCAAACCAATTGTGAAAGACAATTTGATTAAAGATGGTACTGACTAACTCTATTCCACCAAAACACTCACAGGTCCTTTCTTTCCAGACCTTCACACACTGTCAACTTGGGGACAGAACTCCCTCTCTTGTCTCAGTGCTACCAAGGCCTCAATGCTCTCAAGAGCACAACATGGAGTCATGAGGAGTCACCTCTCTCACAAAGCCCCTAAGGCTATACTCCCACTGAATCCAAAGCCACCTTTGGAATTAGTCAACACTCACTTGTTCTGCCCCCACTTTCTCTGACTTTCATGGACCTGGCTTCCACTCCTGAAAAGCCCCTTCTGACTGGTATTTTAGTCATGTTGTTTGGCTCTCTCAAGCCAGCTTCACCTCTGGAAGCTTCTGGAAGACAGAGAACTTAATCTCCAGACCCAATATGCCTGAACATTCCCAGCATTACCATAGTCCCTACTCCTACCACTGGAGAAATTTCCTGGTGGTCCTAAGAGGCCTGCCCTCATCCTCTGTCTCTATTCAAAGAATTGGTTGGTGAGTATTTAGAATACACATCTTCAAACTGCCCTACCATACCCTCAACAGAGATCACTCATCAATGCTGATTCTCTTCTTTGGACATGGATGTGGTGTTGGAGTCTTCATTAGCCCAGGGCTCTGTGTGTGAATCATGGTTGAGAGAAAAATGAAACTGACTTGCTATCCCCACACTGGCTTCCAAGTTCCCAGAGAGACCTAATTAGCTTTGTACACGGCCAGAGAAGCAAAGGCAAAATGGTGCCTGCAGTCTGGCCAGCCTATATGCTACTTGTAGATAACCTCAGCCCCCTAGCTTCGTGTAATGAATTTAGTCAATCCTCTAAGCAATTGGTCTGGCCGGGGTAGGTTTGCCCTCCTAAGGTCCTAATCCCCCCAAGTATCAACTGCCCCACTTCTCTTTGTATTATTTTTATTGGTGTACTGATATCAGTAAAGTGCACTCATCTTAGATGTTCAGCTTGATGGGTTTTGCCAAATGTACCCTGGCCCCTGTAACCACAACCCAAAACAAGACAGCATTTTCCATCCCTTCCAAAAGTTCCTTGACGGTAGAACATTTCCCATCACGGTGAAAAGCTGGCAAAGTTATCTATTCCCTTTACACGAATGGGATCAGATTCCTAGCTGTCTTGTTAAATTGCCCTCTTTCAAGGGACTAGTCCAACTACAGCTATAACCTCAAACAGCGCCTTGTAATTTTCTATCTAAAACAAAGAAAACTCCATTTTGTTTCTGTCCCTGAACTATTGAGTTTTATCTCCCCAGGCTTCATTGACCTTCTAAAGGTTTTTTATATGTTTTCTTATATCCTGGTTTCTCCACTTATCTTCTTTATTGAAGTATCAGTTTTTCAGAATAGACTGTGTAAGTCCTTTTATAGTGTTGCACAGCAATCTTATATATTAGGTATCTGGTAGGAGAGCTGTAAACTCAGGAGATTGTGGTGGGTATAGTGCTTGGGACCTGCCATAATCTTTTTTGTGTCTTCGCTCCCTATAATATCACACATGATTAGAGTGTCTGACTTAAAATCCATCTGGTTCTCAACTTGTGGGTTATGTGATATGTTCCACATAATCTTTCCATCCTATTCCAGAATTTTCTCAAATCCATAGACCCCACAAAAGGAGAAGGGTTTGTTAGAAATGCAAAGAGTCATGAAGTGACCTTGACTTCCATAAGGCAGTCATTTTGCCGGACGATGAGTATGTGCCAGGTTCTGTGGTTCTAGGTACTTGCCAACCTCTATGCCCAAGCAAGTTAGGAATAAAACATTTCCAGGTATTTCCATATGATCCAGCAGTGACCTGGACAGCACAAACATGAAAGACACCCAACTTGATTCATCGGAAAAGAGACAGACACAGGCAAAAGCATGAAGGAGGGAGCGAGAGGTCCTGTGCCTGCTGTGTTTCAGACCTTCATTGCTGCCTGGCTGGATTATTTCAAAAGCCTCCTAATTGGTCCCCTGACATTGGTCTCACCCCAGCTCTGTCCTCTATACTACTTCCATGGCCTCCTATATCAATCTGCAATGGCTTCCCCATAACTTCAAATGAAGTCCGAACCCCACTATGCTGTTCAAAGATCTCCAGAGAGTAGCTCACCTCTCCCCTGCCTCCTCTGTTCCTACTGCTACACCTGAGGGTTATCTTCTGCTGTTCTTCAGACCTTGGCCAGGACAACCTGCTATCCCAGATGCCCCTTACATCCACAGCTGCTTTTTCCTCTACCTACGTTTGCTTCACTCTCTTTCTAGTTAGTTCTGCATCATCATGAATTAGCTTGGATGTCATGTCTTCAAAAACTCTTCCCAAATACTTCTGAATAGCTCATGTCTCCCCCCTCTACACTCCTGTAACCCTCTGTCATAGCCTCTTCAGTGCTTCTGCACACCCCCCAACTGCAGGGATACCATTCCCATTGAATACAATGAATGGGACTCCCTGGAGGTATCCAACATGGAGGCACTGAGCCTTTGCCCCTGAATCAGTTGTGTACCTGCCTATCTCCCACCCTCCCCTCCCACTACCCCCGCAGTTAATCTTCCACTTTAAGCCATGACAACAGCTCTTTTTCGGAAACTCTCTCCTCCACCTGTGTGTCTCAGGTTCCCTTCTGGATCTGCCCATCCTTGAAACCTATTGACTCGACTCCATCAAACAAACCCCTTTTGCAGACTGTATGTTTTGGAGTTTGAAAGTGTTCATTTTTTCCAGTAGTTCTCAAGTTCACCTCTGTCTGAGTCAGTATCACCGACTTCCACTAGGGTCGTATCTGCCATGGATAGGCAGTACCAATCCCCATATAGCCCTAAGCCCCAAAACTCCACCCTGGCCAGAGTCCCAGCGCTCCTTCCAAAAATGAGAATTTAGCCACACAGTGGTAATATGGAAGGGTTTGAGACACACACCCCCACCCTTGCCCCTTTAGTCTCAGTATTAGCTCCTTACAGACAGCAGTCGCATCTTCTATCTCTTTAAATCTTTTCTCTCTCCTCAGGTGGAGTGACTTCATTTTGAATGCCAAAGAGGTTGACTCCATGGTCCTACTAGGCTCGGTGGCATTTAGGTTAATTTCAGTCCCAGAGAGCAGCCATCAACTTGTCTTTACTCTGGCTGTTGCTTCTAACAAAGGCTTAAGGAGAATGAATTAGAAACAGCCCTGTTCTTTGATGCACATACTCTTTGTTTCTAGGTTTGGGCAAGCCAAGGATCCTGACAGGTTGGTCAGTGCAGCTGCTGCATAAGTAAGGATAGAAGGCAAATTTGCATTGAAGCTTCATTTAAAAAAAAAAAAAATCGAGCAGCCCCAGGGGCTCAGCGGTTTAGCGCCGCCTTCAGCCCAGAGTGTGTTGCTGGAGTCCCTGGATGGAGTCCCACAACAGGCTCCCTGCATGGAGCCTGCTTCTCCCTCTGCCTGTGCCTCTGCCTCTCTCTCTCTCTCTCTCTCTGTGTGTCTCATGAATAAATAAATAAAATATTTTAAAAAATAAAAATAAATAAAAATTTAAAAACTCTATCTATAATACACTCAACAGCCAAATTAGGCTTTGAGCAGATCTTATCTAACAACAGTAACTTCGGAGCAGGAAGCCCACCTGACCATGGCATTAGCCCCAGGGCACTGTGTTCACCAGTTTCTGCCTAGAACACGGGCATCTTGGGATCCTTGTTCTTATTTTTCAAGATTTATTTGTGTATTTATTTATTTTCAAGATTTATTTGTTTATTTATTTATTTGTTTGTTTATTTGTTTATTTATTTGTTTGTTTGTTTGTTTATTTGAGAGAGAAAGAGATATCATGAATCAGGAGGAGAGGAAGAAGCAGACTCCCCACTGAGCTGAGAGCCCAACGTGGGGCTCAATCCCAGGACCCTGGGATCATGACCTGAGCCCAAAGCAGATATTAACTGACTGAGCCACCCAGGTGCTTGGGATCCTTGTTCTAATGTTTTCCTAGTCTTAGGGATGAGAGGGCTGGTAAAACAAACAAACAATTAAAAAAAAAAAACCCACTCACCTTTCTCTTTTCCAATTCACTAAATTATAAGGAGTACACAGTAATTACTCATTTAATGATTTTTAGGTAAATGCACTTATAAATTAATGAATAATTTGGAGGTAAGAAACATTCTTTATCTTTAGTTGAGAGACATATATTCTTAAAATAATAAATAAAAACTAGACCAAAACCCTTTTTGAAACATAAGAATCTATGCGCTATCTTGTTGATTTTATTACTATACATTTTCTGCAAACATGAGAAGAGTTGCTTCTAAAAGCCTGGAAGAACAAATCATAACAAAATGCCCAATTTGGTACCTATGATCAATAGACAATCTCTTTGACAGGGAGCATCCTGCATGATGGATAGGTTGTATTTTCCTTACAGGTTGAGTGTTGCAGATTCTCAGTTTATTCCTAGAGACAGTAAAGTCTCCCAAAATCATATATTAAAGGCAGATGTACCATGAGAGAGAGGAGGATGGGAGCAGTGGGGTAGAAGGCAGCTTATTGGTTTATTTCCTGATCATGGAAGAGCATCTTTCTCTGCTTTCAACCTTGGTCCTGTAGCAACCTTAAGTTTCCCACTTTCTGGAACAGCCCACAGCCCTAGAGAATCAATCTGCCTGACTGAATTTTTCCTCATTAAAAAAAAAAAAAATCAACTTGCTCTTTTGAAACCTCCGATAGTCAGGTGAAATAATTTGTTTCTTACTCTCAAATCCTCCCTCTGCTAGGTAGCTAACAGTGGTTGGGGTGTCTGCCTCTGGATCTTTGTTTGGTCAAGTTCGGATCATATTCCACTCATCATTGTTCATTATAAATCAGTTCTTCGGGTCTTTCAATCACCCATGTTGTGTTCTAAACTGGCTCCAGGGCAGTAAATCAATTAGGAAATGTTTGTAAAGTGGCTTTAAAAAATAGAAAGCATGGATAAGTACAGCACATCATAGAAACAGGTCAGTGCACTTAACAGTGAATCTGGTGCTCTAGTATGGCCTTTGTGAGCACTGGGGCATTCTTCTAATAAATTTCACAGTTATGTACTGAGGTGGATTGATTCATTTCCCCTTTGATATTTCTCTTATTTCCTAGAAGCAAAACCAAATCATTTTTCTTTGAGATATTTGCCTGGGTTGAAGGGTAAGGACAGCCCTATTTTTACAGCAGGAGAGATTGTATTTGGATACGAACTTTCTGATGGCTAAACAAGCAAAGAGATGATCAACAAAAGAAGACTGGAGATTCCATCAATGGAGATCTTCAGGAAAATAAACAAACAAGCAAAAAGAGAGTGTGCTTGAATTAAGACCAAGGATTTAAAAAAAAAATAGGCCTCCAGTTAAGTTGAATTTGGATCAGCTCTGATCCATTGGTAGCAGCCACCTGTAAAATGGTTTTATTCAAGAATGTGGAGGCCATGTCCAGGCTCATCACTATCAGCAATCCCTTCCTTGAGTGTAGAGAAGGCAGATAGAGGCATGCATAGTACCTATCTGCCTTTTGATGTTAGACTACCTGAAGGCAAGATTTATAGACGCTGGTCTGACATAAGAAATCCATTACCCTGCTGTCAGAGACTCCACATTTTGATTAAAACAACCTCACATATGCTCCACATTCCATATAAGATATGAAGCCTATCAACTAACATAAACTATATGATTGTTCCATACAGAGATCTATGCTAAGTTGGAGGTGGTGAGCAAATACATTCCACTTGTTTTATACTGAAGTTTACAAACATGTACACCTATGTTTTCTTATTTTACACTCATTTCATTTTTCAACATGTGTATTTTGTGCCTACTAGGAGTTAGGTAGTACATTAAGAGCTGGACATAAGTACTACATTGAAAATAAAACAAGGCTCTGGCTCTCTGGACTTTACATTTTCAGGAAGGATAAGAGGGAAGAAAACATTCTGTATGGAACCCAATTTGGAGATAAGAAAACTGATGTTCAAATAACACATATAATTTGTCCATTAAAAAAAAAAAGTGACAGGCAGAAGAACAGGACTCTAGCCAGCAGTTTCCAGTGTCATTTCTCTCTGCTTAGACTTAGCGTCTCCATTGTTTCACCCAATCCCCATCCCAGAGCTGGGATCCCACTGCTTCCCCTGCTCTGACACCCCGAGGATTGCTTATCTCCTGGGCAAAGCTGACATTCCGGGGGCCCCTCCAACACCATGAGGGCTTCTCCAGTGATAACCTCAATGCCACAGACCCCTGATGGCTCCTTCAGAAAATAAGGACCTGGTCTGGAAGGGTCAAGAGGTTCTTGACAAGCAATGTGGAGTCAAGCCTGACTTCAGACAGCAGTTAAGATCTGAGGTAGAGAAGAGAGGGAAAGGTGTTATGAGTGGAATGGAATGTAAGAAGCAGAATGGGCATGAGCTGTATGTGAAGGTAAAAAAATCACAAAAGAGGTAGGTGCCTTCAGGGAACAATGAGTAGACAGCTTTAATTACCAAAGGGGGAAAATATATATATATATAAAATATAAAAATATAAAATTAAAATATAAAAAATCATATATATACAAATATATATATATACACACACACACACATACCTGCCATAGGCACTGAAAAATTCCATTTAATCCTCACAGCTACTGCATAAGTAAGGAAAGCAGACATCTTCGCTCATCACAGATGAGTAACTAATTTTCATCACTGTTAAGTGACATACCCAAGGTCACAGACTAATAAGTGTCAGAGCCAGGATTCATACTCAGATCTGCCCCTCTCTGCAGCCAGCGTTCCCTCGTTGTGAGTTCATGGTGAAGCATGCAAGGTCCTTGGACACAGGAAGGTAAGACTGGGGGAAAGAGTGAAAGCAGTTATCAAATTGGGTGGAAGAGAAGACAGGCAGACCAGCTTTGCCAATTTGACAATGTTGTTGTTATCCATCCTGGCCTGATGCATGATGTGTTCAGGGAAAGATGGGAGGCAGCTCTCCATCAACAAATCCAAGCTTTCTGTCTGCCATGAAAAGAAACCCTTGACTGTTTCTATTTTAAGGAAAGTTAGAAACCTAGAGATAAATTCCTTATAGGCCCTCAGTTTTCTCCTGCCACCTTTTCTCTCTAGTCAATTCCTTCCCCACCTCTTTGCCTCTCGCTAAAGACACAGCTGGTTGGCTTCTTAGTACTGACCCCTCTCCTTCATCTTTCCTACAGAAGCTCAGCTTTGCTCCTTCACATCCTCCCTCCTCTATAAGGCCATGTGTGTCAGAAAAGGCAGAATGGACCCCCAATCTCAGCAGGGGATTCCACCTTAATCTAATCAACTCTAATCTAAACCAGACATGGTGTCGCATTCCCCTTACTCATGTGGACTTAGATGTGAGCATGTGATACAATTGGGCCAATGAAATATGAAGATGAGTCAGCCTGGAAGCTTCTGGGAGATGATTCACTTTCAAAGGATTACAAGGGAGAAATTATCTCTACTTCTTCGGGATATATATTTTTTTCATCTCTGTGTGATGCCTGGAACTGTGGCAGCCATGTTGCAAACACAAGGGGACCAGGCTAAGGACAGACCAAGGTCACAGACTAGTAAGTGGCAGAGCCAGGATCTATACCAATTTAATAACATTGCCCTTACCAGCTCTTGCCTGACATGTAATATTTTTTTTAAAGATGTATTTATTTATTCATGAGCGACACAGAGAGAGAAAGAGGGGCAGAGACATAGGCAGAGGGAGAAGCAGACTCCCCACAGGGAGCCCAATGCAGGACTCCATCCGGGATCCCAGGATCACGCCCTGAGCCCAAGGCAGATGCTCAACCGCTGAGCCAACCAGGTGTCCCTGACATGTGATGTATTAAAAGGAAGATGGTACCCTGTGCTGATTCACTGTGCAAGAGAGTGTTTTTTTTGGGGGGGGGGATGCTTGACAAAAAAAGAGGTTCTGAAAAGGGGAGGAGTATGAGCTATAGGAGAACGGGGATGGAAAAAATTATAAGAAATATCACTTCAGTTATTAAGTAACATCCTTTGAGAGGAAGGAAAAAATAATGGAACTTTTTAAAATTTTTTGGTTGTTGAACGATGCTTCTTGAATGGAACTTTTTAAAATTTTTTGGTTGTTGAACGGTCACTCAGAAACTAGACCACAGTGATCACGGCTTCAATGGCATGAAAACAGGACTAAAGGAAATGAGTCACAGCACAGGAGGCAGCTGTCATATGCACATTTGTTGGTTTTGTGTACTCTTTACCATGGAACGGGGGTCAGCAAAGTGCAGCCCTGTGGCCAATTCAAGCCTGCTCCCTGTTTTTATAAATAAAGTTTTGTTGGAACACAGCCAAATCCACTTGTTTACATATTGTCCAGAGCTGCTTTTGTGCTAAAATGTCAGTGTTGAGCAATCACAGCAGAGACTGTATAGCTCGTAAAGCTGACCATACTTTCTATCTGTCCCTTTACGGAAAGTTTGCCACCCCTGATTTAGAAGGAAGAGAACTGAACTGACAGGCTGAGTATACAAATGATATATATATCATCTACAAATAAGATTTGGTGGATGACTCCCCTTTCTATAGCTAGTTCAGGATAAATAGCCTTCATTTTTCTCATCTGGCTGATCTCTGTTGATTTCCACAGAACTGAGAGAATCTGAGTCCTCATCCTGGATCTGCCAGTCACTCCATATGTGACATTGAATAATTCACCTCACCTGTAAGAAAATAAAAATTAAAAATTAAAGAGGCAGAGTCCCTGTTCACAGTAGTTCAAAGGCTACATATACTGCAAGGGTGAGATTATTACCATTGTGTGTGTGTGTGTGTGTGTGTATACATATATATACACATATACAGCCAACTAAATATAAAAATGACTCACCTATACATGTGGCCAACAAGCACACAAGAAAATGCTCCACATCACTGGTCATCAGGGAAATACAAATCAAAACCACAATGAAATACCACCTCACACCAGTGAGACTGGGGAAAATTAACAAGACAGGAAACAACAAATGTTGGAGAGGATGTGGAGAAAGGGGAACCCTCTTGCACTGTTGGTGGGAATGTGAACTGGTACAGCCACTCTGGAAAACTGTGTGGAGGTTCCTCAAAGAGTTAAAAATAGATCTGCCCTACGACCCAGCAATTGCACTGCTGGGTATTTACCCCAAAGATACAGATGCATTGAAACAGCAGGACACCTACACCCCAAAGTTTCTAGCAGCAATGTCCACAATAGCCAAACTGTGGAAGGAGCCTCAGTGTCCATCGAAAGATAAATGGATAAAGAAGATGTAGTCTATATATACAATGGAATATTACTCAGCCATCAGAAAGGACAAATATCCTGCTTCGACATGGATGGAACTGGAGGATATTATGCTGAGTGACATAAGTCAATCGGAGAAAGACCATCATTATATGGTTTCACTCATTTGGGGAATATAAGAAATAGTGAAAGGTATTAAAGGGAAAAGGAGAGAAACTGAGTGGGAAATATCAGTGAGGGTGATAGCACATGAGAGACTCCTAACTCTGGGAAATGAACAAGGGGTAGCGGAAGGGGAGGCAGGCAAGGGGATGGGGTGACTGAGTGACGGGCACTGAGGAGGGCACTTGACGGGATGAGCACTGGGTGTTATACTATATGTTGGCCAATCGAACTCCAATAAAAAAAAAATATATATATATATATAAAGAAAAAAATGACTCACCTAAAGCCATGTGAATTCTGATCCACAATCTGCAGCAACCAACCTAAGAAACCAATCCATGACCCACAAGAACCAGCTCAGGAAGCCAACATACTAACTGTAAGTCAGACTTGATGGAAGTGAGACCATTATCTCTAGCAACTGATCCAGAAAGTCAAACAATAAATCCCATAACAATCAGGACAAAACAGTCAGGTCTTGATTAATAACTGACAACTCTCCTAATTTGCATCTTCACTTCCAACAAAGGACCAACCAGAGAAAGTCAAATATGCACCCCAACCAATCACACAGGATGTTTAGCTTTGAAATATCCTGCCTGCAGCTTTTCTGTGCCCACAGTCTCCAGTCAGGACATACCTGAAGCCTTCTTTGTTTCCCACTAACATGCTTTCTCATTCCTCTGCCTGTCTTTGAGTCGGCCCAAACACAAGTAATGGTAGATGACTCTTTTGCTATATTAAGTTCAGAATAGATAGTCTTTGCTTTCCTCATTTCATTGATCTCTTGTTTATTTCCATAGAACTTTGAATCAAAGGATCTCAGTTCTAATCCTTGGTCTGCCACTCATTCCATATGTGACATTGAATTACTTGCCTCATCAGTTAAAAAAAATTTAAAAAATTAAAAAAATTAAAATTAAAAAATTGAAGAGGTAGTGTCCCTACCCATTGTATCTCATAGGCTACGAACACTCTAAGAGTGAGATCATTGCCATACTGAAACTATGTGCAAAGGACAGAGGTAGCTCTGAAGAAGGAATGACAGGTTGCATCTGAGCCCAGCACTGATTAATTGATAATCATTGTTTTCTTTAGCCATTATGAATAGAGTCATTGAGAAACTATCTCTCTCCTAAATTCACAAACTTCTTCCTTCCCAAGCAATACTACAATCCATTCATTTCAAATTATGGTACAGTCATTTGTTCGAAAATCCAATTTCACAAATGGCTCATCTCTTAAAGTAATATTTTAATGGATCTTGATTCAAACTTTAGTCAAACCTTCTTTTCTAAGCTTTCCATTAGTAGACTCAGTTGAGTTTGTCCAAAGCACTATCGGTTTGCTTCATGGGTGCTTAGAAATTTCCACAAATGACACACTTCTGAATATTTTTGGGTGTCCTTAATCTTTTGCAGAATACCTACTTGGTTTATGGTGTGCAAAACAAAAGACCAGTTTACAGAGCTTTCATTAAAATATCATCAAGTTCCTTAGGTAATATTATCATGATTTTATTGTCCATGATAATTCTACAAATGTCCTTAACCTTTTAAAGCTACAGTTTCCATTAGTTAAAAAAGCAAGATATAAATATTTATTTGGATTTTTTAGCTGTAGCCCAAATGTTATGTGACATATAAGCAAAACCCATCTTATAAGTTCCGTAACATCCCAGATTCTCCTACTATATACAAATTGAAAAGTACACTGGACAGTTTGGGGAATCCTGGTGTCCAGTCTGGAATCTACCCCTGATTAAGCTCCAGACACTAACATTACAATTTTGGATTCCTATTTCCTCTCTTATAGGCTATTACTAAAGTTCATCTCAAGACTAAAAAGCTGGGCAGCCCGGCTGGCTCAGCGGTTTAGCGACGTCTTCAGCCTAGGGCGTGATCCTGGAGACCTGGGATCAAGTCCCATGTGGGGCTCCCTGCATGAAGCCTGCTTCTCCCTCCGCCTGTGTCTCTGCCTCTCTCTCTCTCTCTCTTTGCCTCTCACGAATAAATAAATCTTTAAAAAAAAAAGATTAAAAAGCTATCATCAGGGACACCTTGGGTGGCTCAGTGGTTGAGCATCTGCCTTTGGCTCAAGGCATGATCCTGGTATCTCAGGATCAAGTCCCACATCCTGCCTCCTGCATGGAGCCTGCTTCTCCTTCTGCCTTTGTCTCTGCCTCTCTCTCTCTCTCTCTCTGTATTTCATAAACATATAAATAAAATCTTAAAAAAAAAAAGCTAACATCAGTGAGCTCCATAAATTTTAAGAAATTGTAACAGAAAATGACATTTTCCAGATATTCAACTGGATGGTGCCCATCTGGAGGAGGTTTAACATCATGAAATCTCAACAGTTCACCTCAAGGAGCACTAGATTCAAAGTGGAATCTAGGATGACTCCTGTTGAGATAGTGTTCCTAGACAGAACAATATTTAGTTAGTGTCATCAGCATGGATGATTGAAAACGTCAATGAGGGGAAGGCCTTGACTCAACCACTTATAGAGCAAGGGCTAGGGATTTGGGAGTAAGACACTACCCCTCCAGATGCCACAGCAAGTGAGGAGAGAAGTCATTTGCAAATGAATAGAGACCATTCACTTGGCTCTGATCTCACTGCAGGACCCATCTGGTAAAGAAATAAATGATTCTTCTTTATCATCCTAGGTAGTGTGGTAGTTATCAGCAGTAAGTCTGAAACCATGCTTCCAGGGTTCAAATCCCCACTTTGCCACTGGCCAACTTTGTGATCCTGAGTGTTACCTAGAAGTCCTCTGTCTTAGGCTTTTCCTTAACTAGAAAGCATGCATAATATCAAGAGTTTTTGCTAACAGCAAAACTCATGAAGTTTTCTGAGTATTAATTAATCAATATGCTATTTCACATTAGAATCCACAGTACCATACATCTTAAGGCAGAGTTGTTAGAGAACTATAGCTTCAAAGTGCAAGTGATGCAAATATTTTTATTTCCCACAAGAGGGCCAACAAAACACTGTGAGATTCTTCTGATACTGTACAACAATCTAAATTAATAATGCTGAAACAAAACAAACTGCCATTTATATTTAACAAGTGTGAATCGCCACACGTGAAAAGCACAACCAACAGACCGCCCTGATGATGCATAATAACTAATTGTCCTTCCAGAATATAGTGGGAATGCCAGCCTGGATGCAGCCATCCATGAGAGGTTGTTTTTGTTGTTGTTGTTGTTGTTGTTTTATTCATTTGAGAGAGAGAGAGCAAGAGCAGAAGATAGGGGTGGCAGAGGGAGAGGGAGAAGCAGACTCCCCACTGAGCGGGGAGCCCTACTTGGAGCTCCATCCCAGGACCCTGAGATCATGACCTGGCTGAAGGCAAACACTTAACCAACTGAGCCACCCAGGCACCCCCATCTGTGGGAGCTTCTTGAGGCTGCCTGACTTTTTGCTGAACACCAATTTCAGCCTTCCACAAATTCCAATAATATCTAACTTCAATTTCTAAATACTAAAACTTAATATCCCTCAATGAATCACATAAAAGGTAGAAGTGCATGGTATTCGGTTGTGGAAAAGAGAGAAAAGAAGAGAAAGGAAGAAGGAAGGAATGAGGGAGGAAGAATAAGAAAATCTCTGGAATTTTCATCATCTACCAATAAGAATTAAAGAAAAGGATATCCTCCTAATTTTTAAAACCCTTTCCTCCAAAAAGAAGGAAAAAAAAAAACTTTCCTCCCAAAGTCTAGGGTACAGTCTGGACTATGTGTGCCTTTTCTTTTCCCTGGAGCTGGGAAGTTCTAGGAGGTCATGGTCAACCCAAAAGGAGAAATCCCATCTGGCTTCATCCTATAGTTCTGTCACTTCCACTTCACCAACCAATTAACAATTCATAATTAGGTCCAGAGTCAAAATTCCTTAGTTACTGCCCCCTGTGAGGGGAAATTTTCAGTAAAACAAGACAAAAAATATGTCACACTTTTCCACTTGGAGCTGGATCAAGCCCACAGCAGTTAGCTGGAGAGGTGTGTAAGCCCCCGTCACTACCCTACCTCTGAGCACCTGTGGCCAGGCAAGACAGCTGGGCCACTCCCTTCAGAGAATCACAGGACTCTTATTACACCTTTAAGGACAGCACTTCCGAGCATCCTCACCTGTACCCACATCCTCTTCTCTGCTGGCTTGTTTCCCCTCTCACGCCTTGATTTCCGTGAATATCTCTGTGGGTTTTATTAATACAAATGACCCCCACACACACATAGTAGTAGGTACATGGCTTCATTTTAGCATATACCAACATTGAATTCCAGCCCAAGTCTTGGTGACTCTAAAATAGCACATCTACCACCTTTTGTCATTCATTTCTTTTCTTTCTTATAATCTATCCATTTGTATGGAGATTCTGAGACCAAAATTCCCCCCTCCTTTAAAACTGTTCTTTCCTCTAAGTCCCCAGACACAGTCTGCATCTCCATTCTCTCTGACTCAGACTTATTATCATCCGGAGCAATTATTTCTGTGAATGTTTCTCCCTTCCTGTCTATATTAGTTTCCTAGGGCTGCCTTATCAAAGTTCCACAAACCTGGGTGGCTTAAAATGACAGAAGTGGGGACATCTGGGTGGCTCAGTGGTTGAGCATCTGCCTTCAACTCAGGGCATGATCCCAGGTTCTCTGGATGAGTCTCACATTGGGCTCCCTGCAGGAAGTCTGATTCTCCCTCTTTCCCTCTGCCTATGTCTCTGCCTCTCTCTCTGTGCCTCTCATGAATAAATAAATAAAATATTTTTTTAAAATGACACAAATGCATTGTCTTGCAGTTCTGGAAGTTAGAAGTGCAAAAAGCTGTTTCTTTCTACAGCCTCTGAGGGACAATCCATCCCATGCCTCTCTCCTAGCCAGCAATCCATGATGTCCTTGGCTTTAGAGGCATCACTTCAATCTCTGTCTTCACAGGGTCTTCTTCTAAGGACACCAATCATTGGAATTAGGGACACCCTAACTCAGTATAGCCTTGTCCTGACCAATTACATCTGCAAAGATCCTATTGCCAAATAAAGTCACATTCGCAGGTACCGGGGTTAAGACTTCAACATACCTTTTTGAGGAGACATGATTCTACTAACATCATTCCTTTTCATTTTATTTTTTTTTAAGATTTTATTTATTTATTCATGATAGACACACAGAGAGAGACAGAGACAGAGGAAATAGACAGAGGGAGAAGCAGGCTCCTCACAGGGAGTGAGATGCAGGACTCGATCCCCGGACCCAGGATTACGTCCTGAGCTGAAGACAGGGTAGATCAACTGCTGAGCTACCCAGGCATCCCTCCTTTTTATTTTAGATCCTTATGCTTCAGTCAGCTGAACTTCAGAACAATTGACCTGTTCTTTATCCCCAGGGATGGAGCTAGTCCAAGGAGCCATCACCATCTCCTCCTGAGCTTGGAATGCCAATCCCATGATGCAACCAACCCCATGTACACAGCCAGCCATACCCTCCCAAAACTGCCACTCCCTAACAAGATCAAAATATCTATCAGAAAAATAATGAAGCCCTGCCTGTGTTTTCCTTCTTTGTGGGAAACTTTCCCTGCTGGTGCTGTTTTTCCACACCTACTTAGGAGGAGCTGATAATAAGGTACAGTAGGCCCTAGGTCACAACCTAAACATACCCATCATGAAGACATCCAGGTTCCATTTTGGCCAGATTAGGTGGTAAGAATGAAGACACTTATCAGACATATCTGGATGTAGTTAAATCCTGACTTTGCCATTTACCACCTATGTGACCAGAAACAAGATATCTCACCTCTTTTTGCCTCAGATTTTATATCTGAAAACGAAGTTACTAACAGTATCAGTCATGGGATTATTAAAAACATTAAAAATGGTTACATAAAATGTCTGCCTTGATTTATGTCATGAACTGAACTGTGACCCTCTGAAATTCATATATTAAAGCCCTAAGCCCCAGTACCCAGAATGTGACTGTATTTGGAGGTGGGACCTTTAAAGTAGTGAGTAAGTAAAAATGAGGCTGTTAGAGTGGGCCCTAAACCAATCTGACGGTGTTCTCATAAAAAGGAATTTGGAGGCAGAGAGAGACGCCAAAGATGCGTGCACAGAGAAAAACCCTGTGAGGACACAAAGCATGCACATCTGTAAACCAGGACCAAGCCTGTCCAAACCTTGATCTTGGACTTCCAGCCTCCAGAGCTGTGAGGGAATACATTTCTGTTGTTTAAGCCATCCAGACTGTGGTATTTGAGGTGTTTTTTTTCCTTCTGGTTTTCTTGAGGTAAACTTGACAAATAAAAATTGAATATATTTCATGTGTACACTGTGATGTTTTGATACAAGTATGCATTGTGAGACAATTACCACAATCAAGCTAAATGACATAGCCATCACCTCACATAGTTACCATCTTTCTTGTGTGGTGGGAACACTTAAGATCTACTCTCAGCAAATTTCATGTGTACAATACAGTATTATTAACTACAGTCACCATATTGCACAGTAGATCTCCAGAACTTACGCATCTTGCATAACTGAAACTTTATACCCTTTGACCAATATCTCTTTATTTCCCCTTCCCCTCAACTCCTGGAAACCACCATTTTACTCTCTGCTGCTATGAGTCCAACATTTTTAAACTCCACATATCAGTGAGGTCATGTAGTATTTGTCTTTCTGTATCAAGCTTATTTCACTTAGCGTAACATCCTCCAGGTTCATCCATATCGACATGAAAGATAAGATTTCCTTCTGCTTTTCAGTGAGTAATATTCCATTGTAGTTATACACTACATTTTCTTTATTCATTCATCCATCAACAGACAGTTGAGTTGTTTTCATATCTTGGCTATTGCAAATGATACTGCAATGAATATGGGGGTGCAAATAATGAGATGCTGATTTCATTTCCTTTATATACAGACACCTAGAAGTGAGACCACTTCTTAATTTTTTGAAGAACCTCCCTACTGTTTTCCATGGCAGCTCTACTAATCTACACTCCCACCAACAGGATATGTGGGTTCCAATTTCTCCACATGCCCAACGGCATTTATTATCTTGTCTTTTTGGTAATGACCATTGTAACAGGTAAGGTTAGGGACACCCTAACTCAATGTCATTATAGTTGTTTTGTTTTGTTTTGTTGGTCTTGGTTTAGTTTTTTGTCATTGTAATTTTGATTTGCACTTCCCTGATAACTAGTGATGATATGCACCTTTTCATACACATGCTGGCCATTTCTAAGTCTTTTCTGGGAAAACATCTATTCAGATCCTTTGTCTATTTTTTTTTAAATCAGGTGTATTGTTTTTCTTAAACTAGTAAGTTATTTTGAGTTTCTTATATTTTTGGGGTATTAACCCCTTGTCAGATACATGGCTTGCTGCTCTTGCCTTCTTCCTCCATCAATCAAATTCCAAAAGTCTTTCAAACTTTAGCTAAAATTCTGCCTCCTTGATAAATGCTTCCACTGGGAATCATCTGCCCTTTCTCTGCCACCTCCCGGATGCCTGGAAACAGAGTCCAGATCCACCTCCATTTGGCTTCTCTGTATGTATGAGCACAAGGCCCCACAAATTCTGTTTGAAATAAGGGAAAGTAAACATAAAGCTGCAGCCTAGAGTAGAGACGAGGAGTGCCAGTGCATTGTCTACTTAGGAAACAGCTTTATGTTTGCAACTTTGGCAAAATTCAAAACAGGAAACCCTCACACTTGAATTCCAAATCCAATTGCATTCACAGGGAGGGAGTTCTACCAACATCTCCAAGAGACATGAATCCCCCAGGCACGATGAGGGGAAAAAATTTCTTGCCTAATACCCCCAATTCTCAGCAGCTCCCGAGTGAAGGAAAATGAGTGGCTTCCAAAGGGAACCACAGAGGTGGCAGTGGTTCCAATGGTCTCTACACAGCTAAAGACACAAAGCTTAAATGGCTTTATAGGGTAATTTAAATGAAAATAATAGTGAAAGGGAAAATAAGGGAAGGTAGAAGAAATGTGTGGGAAATATCAGAAAGGGAGACAGAACGTAAAGACTGCTAACTCTGGGAAACGAACTAGGGGTGGTAGAAGGGGAGGAGGGCGGGGGGTGGGAGTGAATGGGTGACGGGCACTGGGTGTTATTCTGTATGTTAGTAAATTGAACACCAATAAAAAAAAAAAAAAAGAAAATGAATAAAACCTAAGTGCTGTCAGAGGCAAGCTGCAAAAGTTGAAACCTCAGTGTGTACCCCCCACAACACGCACTGGAGCACTGGGTGCCCAACCCCCAGGAGGCAGGCTGGCCTGCAGCGGGCATCAGAGACAAGAACTGGACCTCATAGCCAGATGGCCCCATTGTTTACCGACAGGATAACTTTGGACAACTTACTTAACCCTTCTGGGCCTCAGTTTCCACTTATCCAAAACTAAAGCCTTATGAGTTAATGTTGAGCTCTTACCACACACCAGACGCTTTGCCATGGGCAGTATGTAACAGGATTGAGTGAGTTTACATGTTTAAGGCTCCTGGATCAGAATCCAACACAGGGTCCACACTGAAAACAGTAAATGGTGATTATTGTTGCTGCAAAGAAAGATGTTATCTCTCTAGCCTATGGTCAGATGGATTGACGGATTTTTCATTTCTAAGAAAGTTCAAGCCCTGGCTTTGTCCTCCACCAGCTACACGGTCTTAGGTAAACTTCTGAAGCTTCTCAGCCTCCCGGCCTCTGATCTTCCAAATGTGCATAACAGCCTCAGCTTCACAAGGTCATTGGGATACCCAGGTGAGATCTGGAGGTGAAAGGCCTTGAAACTTAATGTATTAAATGCACATATCAAATTATTCTGATTACTGCTCCCACCACTGTGTTATTTTCTGCCCCCATTCCCATGGTAAATGGCCATGACTTCATGCTTCAGGGAAGAGAAGCTGTATACCAGGCCTCCCCAAGAGCCAGTGCATGGTGGCGAGCTGTGACTCCATGCTATGTGTCACCCCAGAGGTCTGAGCCTTCTATCCTTCAAATTTAGGGGCCACTAATAAGCCACACCCTGGTAAGGTCAACAGAGCAATAAGTAAGCCAGCCTATCAATTCGGTCAATCTCTTTGTTATCCTCACAGCTGTCACACCACTCGGGCTGCAAGGAGGACCAGTCTACTTAGAAGGTAGTTGCAATGACAATGAACTGCACGATAGCCTGACCAAATAATGGTGGGGTGGAAGTGGGGTGATTGGAAAGGGAACCATGGATTTTGGAAATGCACAAGAAATGTAAACTTCTAGCCCCTGCCTAAGTGTACTTCTCCTAAAGTCTCTCCTGATCATGGTGTCTGACATATCCCACCTTTCCTCATGACTTTTTAGCTCAGTGCCTCAGTTTCCCCTTCTAAAATGAAAGTAATAATTATACCTCTTTTAGGACAATGATATGGATGAAATGCCCCATATAGGAAAATGTTTACAACAAGTATGGCACACGGTGTTTCATAACACTAAGTTTCAGCCTTTATAGGAAGGAGCCTAGACTATCTCTGCACTAAGTGCTTAATAAATATCAGTTGGTTGGATGAATGAATGATTGAATGAGTGAATGAATAAACACTCCCCACACTCACCAGACTCATCTCTCCCGTCCCAACAACATATTTATAGAATGCAGTTTCTTACGTAAAGTTTAGGCATGAAGAAATAGGGGCACTGCAAAATCAGCTTGTCCACATAGGAATGTGGGTGAGCAGTAGGCCAGCTCTATGCCAGGCACCAGATAAAACCCACTGATTGACCGTTGACTGATTTATCCAGCTTTGCGGTCCTCCATTCCATAAATATATATTAAGTTCCTGTCCTGGATCATGCATGGGGCTCCTCTGCCCCATCCACAAGGGAGGCTGCCTTTAATCTAAGGCACTGTTGTGCCTCACTGCCCCACTGTTGTAACCTCAGTAAACACATCAGAAAGCAAGACTTGGAGTAGATCTCACAGTGCAGGGGAAGCCAGGGGCCCCAGCCCCCCACAGCATCCCTCCTGAAGCATCTGAAAGCACAGTGGAGTCTTTTCTCCCTGTGACACCTGATTTCCTCTTAGATGACTGTCACAGCCAGAGCTACATTGTCCCAAGGACAAGGCCATCGGGGTTCAGTTTCGAGAGCCTGCAAGTGTAGCCTTGTTTGTTCCAGTGGGGGCGGGGGTGGGAGGATGTTGATAAGCATCACCATGATCCATGACTTACCGTTCATTTCCTAATCAGTCATCACATTTTGTTCAAGCTTAATGCTGACCTATCGTATTTAACGCTACATTCCGCAGCAAAAAGCTACTGCTGAGATTACTGAGGGAAACCCGCCAGCTCTTGGCCTTGCTGCTGCAGCAAGCAAAAGAAACTTAGATTTTCAGGATATTTTCCCTCTTGTTATCTAGGGGTTTTCACGTTGTTCAAAGACTGCGTCCCCCTCTTCTTTCCTTTTTCCCTCCATGGTGCTGAGACAACTTGAATTACTGAAAGCAGAGCCATATTTGGCTACTATTTCGACCTGCTCTCCCTGCTTCATCCCTCCCCACCCCAAAACTGCACACACACAAATGCGCATACACACACACATGTTAGTAGCCAACAGAACTCTGTGACCTTCGGCCAGTCACCTCCCTCTCAGCTTACATTTCATCAACTCTAAAATGGGGAGATTGGACTAGATCAACTTTTTCTGTTCTGAAATGACACAATTCCAATTTTCCTTCTGATTTTAAAATGATGGCATTAGAGTCCTGAATTATCTGAGATGGAAGGCACATGTAGAGATAATCCAATACGGCATCCTCCACGTTTCAACCATTTAGAGCCACTTCATTGTGTTACAGCATCTACATACCCCCATCCTATATTTACTCAACTATTTTCCTTTAGGTTGACTTTTTTGCTTAAATGCCTGCTTTTAAAAAGGACAACTTATCACTACCATAAAGAAAACCATAATCTTTTGTCATAAATAGAATCATAACCAAAGGGAAATAAAACAACCAAAGAAAATTCTAGCCGGGTACTAGTGCCACCCCCCACCCAAGGACACCAGCCTGCTCCTTGTACCTCTCTGTTGAAAGGGCACTGTAGCTCTTGTTGAAAAGTTGCTAAAGTGTTGCTTCCACAAAAGGTGATTTCTCCTGGTCCTACTCAGCATTGGAAAGGGCGACAGCTCTCTCCCCAGGTGTGCTGGTGATATTTGTCTCAGAGGCTGGATGCCATGCCACCCAAGATCACTCTCACATACTTCACTTGGGGTAAAAAGTCTTCAAGGTTGTTATTTGTTCACTATTGTACTTAGTCCATGCGATGTTCCAAAGTGTCCAAATCTGCATCTTGACCATCTCCTTCATCTGTGAGCACTGCCAGGGAGTGGGGATGAGGACGCAGGAATCCTCAAACATACACTCACACACAAGCACGAAATGCTCCCGTGCAGCTTGGAAACAGCACACTGCCACCTTCCCTGGCACTTCCCCAAGTCCACAGCTCTGGGCATCTCTGACCTTGGGCAGTTCAATGCTGCTGCCTTTTCAAAAGGAATCACTGCCAGTGTACACCCAAGAACAGCTTCCCCCTGAACATCTGAGGAGCCTCTCAGGGGCAGCTTCTCCTTCTCCCTTTTCTCTCTTCAGAGACACCAAGAGGAGAGAGAGCAGGACAGAGACTGGGGGCAGAGGCAGCAAAGAGAGCACAGGGGGAGGCACTGCCTTGGTTTATTTAGTATGATGTCGGGGGAAAAAACACTTCAGTGTTTCCTCCTAGGTTGCAGTCTGGCACCCATCTCCAATTCTATCATTTTGCAGCAACATGAACTTGGGCGAGTTGCTCATTCTCTCTGAGCTTTCATCTCAGCCTTTGCAAAATGGCTCCTATTGTGAAGATGTGAGGAGTTCTGGCAGGAGCGGGGCCAGCCAGGCGCAGAGACAAACATTCCCCCAAGATTCATTCTTTCAGCCTTTCTTAACTTTGGCACCCTTTGTGAAGGTCCCAAATCTGCCCTGTTCATATTTGTTTGTTTATTTGTTTGTTTTGCCTTCCAAATCCTGGGTCTCATCTGCAAAGTAAAACAAAGAGAGAGAGAGAGAGAGAGCACGCGCTGTGAATTTTCATAATTTAAGGGTTTTCTCCTCCGACCTGATTATGGAAAGTGATGTATGGGGGCCCGAGTGGAATGACAAGGGAGCAGAGAAGAGGGAAGAAAGACTTTACACCGGCAAGCCCAATAATCAGCCCCTTTTGAATAATCATTAGCAGCCTGCTGGAAGCTCCAAGTCCCCAAAAGGTTTTCGGGATGAGAGAGCAACACCATGAATCTAGAAAATGTGGTGCATTTTGTGCATAGATTTGAATTAGAGAATTCTTGGTTGGTTTTGCATCTGAAGTTGGGGAGTTAGACGAAGGCACAAAGAAAAACGGAGAAACACTTCCCCCTGCTGGCAGGATGGTAAATAGCAGCATAGATGTAAAAAATTTCCATGAGCATGGATGTAAAAAATTTCCACTCATGCCCTAAATGTTTGCAAAGGATTCACTATGTGCATTTGAATTTGAATTTTATGGAATACATTTCCCCATCTGAAGCTACCTTCAAAGGTTGTAAAAAATGATCACGGAACAGAGGCCTGCTTTCCAACGATTATGTTCTTCACTGGGCATTTTGCTATTTCTTTACTTGAACAGGAAATACATTGTCAGGATTTTAAAATCAAAACAATATAAAAGTTATAGGTTGAAAAATCTCACCCCTGTTTCTGCCTTCCTTATCAGATATTTTTATTGTATTTTTTATATAAATATAAGCAAACATAGCTATATTTTTTTCCTTCTTTCTCATACAATAGGTAGCTACTCAACACTGTTCTGCATATTGCTTTTGTCACTGACCACCACACCTCAAAGATGTTTCCATTTCGGGACACTATAAGCTTCCTCCTTCTTTTTTCACCAATACATTTTAAATATAGAAAAAAAGATACATTGCCAGTTGGAAAACCATATACATTTGTTGACTTATTGCAGAATGTCAGTAATACAAATTTTTAGTATAGAAATAACGATCGGCCCACATCACCCACAAATACTGTCCATGACCCTTTTAATAAACTTGTCTCCTGCTTAGATTTTTATTCTGGTGTTCCTGCTGATTAGCATCTCTCTCCTTGGTACCCACTGCGTTCCATGCCAGAACAGAGCTTTGTCACCAGTGAACTTTACAAGCTGGCGCTCAGAACTAAAACGGCTTCATGCCACCAAGATTTCTATTAAAAACCCAGGGTGAAGAAAAAAGCTTCTTGCTTCAGCTGAAATGCTCTTGTAAAGGGCAAAATGGAAAATACAAACACTACTGCCTTTTTACTGGTTGGGTACCGCAGCCATCAGCACCTCCTGAACGTGGCAGTGAGAGCCAGGTTTGGCTTATTATATTTGAAACAGTTAGAAAATGGTGCTTCCAGTGTAGACAGCAAGCCGGTGAGATTGTCAAGGTCAAAGAAAAACCCAATTATCTATAGCAAACACTGACCGTACAATTAAATTATACTAGTCAGAAAACGTTTGATCCTCTGCAACTGGCTTTTCCAGAAAATTCACCCTTACATCAGTCTGTGTCATTGATCGGCATCCAGCTGATCAATTTCCTTTTGTCATCCAGCATCCTGCAACATGTCACTAGTAAATACGTCAGTGCCCACTTACATCTCTGTAGTCCAGCCTAGAGTTCACCCACAGCTTCAGTGGAGTTCCCATGCACACATGGAGTTCCCGTGCACACAGATATCTTATCATCAAGGAACTGCTTCTCAGTACCCAAGGGCTTTTTCTGGCTGCAGAACTATGCCCTGGCCAGCCCAAGCATGCAAGGCAGGACAAAAGCACCAGGATGTTAAGGTCCCCATAGAGCAATGCTCAACCAATGAGGGATGGAAATTGTTGGATTCATACCATTCATATTCAGCCCCCTTGCCTCTTGCTGGAACAATACTGAACTGTGTGGCACCCCGACTCTCAAGGTGACACAAGTGTGAATGAGTGTCAAGTGCACTCATTAGCACATTCTATATTGGCTCTTTTCCTTCTCCTCTCCCTAGGGTCACCTCCTATGATAATCTGGGTCCAATCAAGAGACAGAAACCTTAGCAACTCAAACAGAACAAGCTTAGTACAAAGAACCACGAATGATGATTGAGTAACTGTAAGATACAAGGAAACTTTACAAGGCACCTTCTGGCTTAGGATGAGTATCCATGCAAAAACCAAACTTGGGAAGGATCCGGACATCTCTGGAAAAGGTGTGACTCTGCCCACTGGAGAGCAGAAAAGTCTACTGCTTTGGCCAGGCTGGGGCTGATCAAGAAGTGCGAGGAGTGCAAGAAGCCACCCTCCAGAGAGCATGTGAGAAAATAGACAACCAGAAACTGATCTTAGGATGGGGGAGTCAGGGATCCAACAGGCCCAGGAGTCCTTCAGAGAGTATGGCTATGCTGCCATGTTGAAAGGGCTGCACAAAGCCTTTGCAGAGCCTGCAAAGTTGCCAAAGGGCCGCATTTTGGCCCATAGCTAATGGAGGCCCCATTGAATGTCCTCACCCCCTTCGTTGAGCTCTATTTTGTAGATAAATGGCAGGAGACCTTCCTCTTCTGCAATATCCATCCCTCCAGCAACCCCTACTGAGAAGATTGACTTCATGCTCACTTTAAAGGAGAAATATGTAAGGGAATTCCTTTATCATGGAGCATATATTGAAGACTGTTTCAGAGCTGAGGAGCAATACATTAATAACATATACTCCCTCCAAATAAACTACTAGCACCCATATCCTTCTCCCGGAGGCTGCTTTTGAAAGAACCCAAATCAGACTTGATTTCAAGGTTGGCTCTGTGACCTGGAGGAAGGAATTCAGCAGTGTAGAGTCCTCACTTTCTCATTTGTAAAATGGAAGTAATAGTAAACAATATCGACCTCCCAGGGTGTTAAGAGAATGAAATAGACTATGTGCAATTCATCTGGTACAAAACAAGTGCTCAAAAATGTCTTCATCAGAATGAGCACTAGGAGGGATGCCTGAGTGGCTCAGCGATTGAGCGTCTGCCTTCAGCTCAGGTCGTGATCCTGGAGACCTGGGATAGAGTCCCACATGGGGCTCCCTGCGTGGAGCCTGCTTCTCCCTCTGCCTGTGTCTCTGCCTCTCTCTCTCTGCGTCTCTCATGAATAAATAAGTAAAATCTTTAAAAAACAAAAAAGAATGAGCACTGGGTGTTATATGCAACTGATGAATCACTAAATTTTACCTCTGAAACTAATGCTACACTATATGTTAATTAAACTGAATTTAAATTTAAAAAAATTTAGGGACACCTGGGTGGCTCTGCATTTGGGCACCTGCATTCAGCTTAGAGCATGATCCTGGGGTTCCAGAATCGAGTGCCACATGGGGCTCCTTGCATGGAGCCTGCTTCTCCCCCTGCCTGTGTCTCTGCCTCTCTCTCTTTATGTCTCTCATGAATAAATAAATAAAATCTTTTTTTAAAATAAAATAATTTTTTTTTAAATGTCATCTTCTGTCTTTCCCCAAATCACAACCCCAAGGTTTCTTCTTAGTGTTAGGATGCTCCAAGCTACTCGGCCTAAGACATTTTGTCCTTGACTGTGGTTTGGAACAGCTTTGGTGGGGAAGGGATTAAAAGGACACTTGGCCCTGGAAAAGGATTGTTTGAAGTATTGGAAACAAAAGATAAAGCTGAACTAGTGCTTCTCTACAGAGAAAAGTTCAAAAGAAGAATTTCCCCAGCAATGTAATGCACCAATTTCTGTTGACACTTAAATAAATGAGCTTTAAAGGGATATAATAATAGATACCATGTATGGAGATCTCGCTATGTGCCAGGGATTTGTATTCATAATCTGGCTTAATCCTCACAGTAAGTTTTTAAGGTAAATGTTATTTTTTAATCTCAACTTCACAAATGATGAAACAAACGCTCAGAAAGATGAAGCAGTTTGTCTAAGGTCAGAGCTAGCACTGGAACCCAAGTCTACTTGACTCAAAGACCCAGATCCAACTGCAATTGTGGACAGAATCTTCATGTAGACCAAGGAGTCAGGAGACTATGGTCCATGCCCCAAGTCCTTGTATGATCCAGGAGACAATTCTCCTTTTCCCAAGATTTCCCCCATCCATAGAATGAAGGTGTTAAATTAGACCTGTGGTTCTCATGGGGATAGTACCAAGGATATTTTGGGAATTTGGGGGGATAATTGGCACTGTGACAAGAGGGCACTTACTAGTATTTCACAATTGAGGACCATAAAGAGTAGACACTCTTTGTGATGCATGAAATAATCCTGTTCAATGAAGGATATGTGTCATGCCACATAATACCCACAGAATGTTCCAGTAGTTGAAGAAGTTATTTGAACCTAGACCCCAATTACATTTCACATAAAGAAAGCATTCTGACACAGTTTTAACAGGCAATGAATTTTCCAGAAGCAAGTGAGGGAAGATTGTACTATTATACTATCTTCTATTAGAAATATTACCAAAAGTGGATCACCACTTGGAAAATCACACCAACAACAGTGCAACTCAAGACAGGAGTTACAAGACCATCAGATCTCTCTCACCTCACTCTGCATTTGTATGGATCACATGTATAGCTGCAAGTTACCCATGTGTCTCATTGTGTCTTCCGATGCAGTCATCCCCAGGCATTTGTATATTGAAATTCTCATTACCTTACTATAAATTACTTTCTTTAGTTTTTCCTTTGTAGAAGAGTTAAAACACCATAGTGATTAAAAAAAAAGATATGCATGTAGACAGGTTGTAACATCTGTGAACTTCATTTCCAAATATTTAAGGAGGCTTTATAAAATA
The DNA here is from genome assembly GCF_048164855.1 of Canis lupus baileyi. Classification (NCBI taxonomy): domain Eukaryota; kingdom Metazoa; phylum Chordata; class Mammalia; order Carnivora; family Canidae; genus Canis; species Canis lupus. The sequence continues at coordinate 67,958,356 of NC_132839.1, forward strand.
TTTGTTTTACAAATAACTAAATCTTGGGACGCCTGGGTGGCTCAGCAGTTAAGCATCTGCCTTTGGCTCAGGGCATGATCCTGGAGTCCTGGGATCTAACCCCACATCGGGCTCCCTGCATGGAGCCTGCTTCTCCCTCTGCCTATGTCTCTGCCTCTCTCTCTCTCTCTCTCTCTCTCTCACACACACACACACACACAAATAAATAAATAAATGAAATCCTAAAAAAAAAAAAAGTAAATCTTTTTAAGGGTGGGGGTGGCCTGGGTGGCTCAGTCAATTGAACATCTGACTCTTAATTTGGGATCAAGTCATGATCTCAGGGTTGTGAGTTCGAGCCCCTACCTCAGGCTCCACACTCAGTGGGGAGTCTGCTTGAGATTCTCTCTCCCCCTCCCTCTCTGTCCCTCCATGCCTGCTCACATTCTTGCTCTCTCTCTCTCTCTCTGTACAAAATAAAAAAAAATACGAAAATATCTGTTTTAACACGGCTGCTCTGGGCACAGGGAGAGAGAGTCTGACCTCTGTTCAATGAAACATGAAAACCAAAATGCACAGTATGCAAATATTTTCATGTACTCACAAACAGCTCATTAGCACTGACTCTGAGCCAGGAGCTGCCGTGGGTTCTGGGGATGTAGCAGAGATGGAGCCCCTGCTCTGACTCTGTGGAGCTTCCACTGGAAAAGGCAATATCTACTGAAGTTAAATAGTCACCAAACCTGTGGTCCAGTAATTACACTAGTAGGCATACACTCAAGAGACTAAAGGCATATATTCATTCACCCAAAGACATTACAAGAACACTGACAGCAGTTTTATTCACAATAAGCAAAAAATTGTAAATAATCCAAATGTCTCCTAAGAGGAGATTAGATAAATAAATTGGGATGTATTCTTAACAACAGATAAAAAAAGACAAAGTACTAATACATTATGATAAATCTCACAGACATTATGTTGAACCAAGAAGCAGGATGCAAAAGCAAAATTACTATAAAATGCCATTTTTATCAAGTTAAAGAACTGTCAAATCACTGAGGGTATGTATTAGAATAGTGGTCATCTCTAGGTGAAGAGGTTATTGACTGAGAAAACACACAAAGGAATCTTCTAGAAAGGTGAGAAAGTTCTGGAACTTAATCTGACTCATTGTTATAATGTGTATTTAAATTACCCAATCTATTTAAGAATTTCACAAGCTATACAGTTAAAATTAGTCCACTTTGACAAACCTTAAACTACTTCATTTTGCCTCAGTTTTTTTAAAGGACTCTACTTGAAAACCTCAGTTTAACAGTTAGTAATTGCAAATAAGGCCTCTAGAATCAGAGTTCTGGGTTCAAGTGTCATTTCCACCACTTCCTATCTAGTGAGAACTTGAGAAATCTACTTATCCCATCTGAGCATCAACTTCCGCATGTATAATAAAATGGGGATAATAACTCAATCATCTCCAGTTTGTGGAGAGGATTCTAGACGTAACACCTGTAAAAGCACCTACCACTACCAGATATTGTGCTCAATAGCCATGCATTTCTTCTCCAGGAATTTCACACTCCCTTAGCTTTGATTTCCCCAAAGCAGGGGGGAACCCAAAGCAGGGTTTGTGTCTGTGATGGCAAATGTGGGGTGGTGCTATCCTCCAATGTCCCTTCCTGAGTCTGAGGACATGGCTAATCAGTGATGCTCCTTTTCCCTGCTGACCCCTAAAATTCATCTCTACAAGGTTCTCCCTGAAGTGCACATTCCATGAGGGCTGTCACATGAAATAAAACCTATGTACCATTCTGACCCAGGTCATATTCATCTTTGCCTTGTCTGTAGCGTCTAGTACAGAGACTTGTCGAGCTTGTGAAAAATGATAAAGGAGCTGATATTTATTTAGCATCTAAAGCTCAACAAACTCAGGCCAGGGTTATATATACATATATGGTACCTCTTAAATCTTCACAAAAATCTTGTGAGAGAAGCATAATTCTTGTTGAGTAGTCAAAGAAAATGATGCCTAGGCTTATTGAAGTAAGAAGCACCAGTCCACAGATTATATAGGTGGCTAAGGCAGGTTCAAATCCAGGTCTGTCTGCCCCAGTGCCCAAGGTCTGTCCACCATGGCATGCCATGCTTCATCAACTATGGAAATCCAATGCATATCTAACATTAGACAATAGACAATTATGGACAAATTATTCAGAATCCAGAATAAGGGAAATAGACATGCATGATGCTATTAGGAGTGAGTTAAAAGAGAGTATAGGAAATGATTTCATGCCAAGAAGTAAATAAAAATAAGTGAGCCCTGATGGTTACAAAGGAGCAAAACAGAATCAACAGTCTACAACTGTAACAATTTATTGGCTGCTAATTCTGCAGATTTGCTTTTTCAAACAAGAGCACATTAGGGTACTCTGCTAATGGAGCAGAGAGCGCCTTGGCTAATCCCAGGTGAAGTACAGCTACGCATTCTGCAAAGCCCTGCCTATTTTTCTTGCTTTCGGTTTGGTTTGCTTTCCTGCCAGTTTCACGTACCTCATCAGAGACCAGAGGTGGGAAAACAGAGCTGGCCCTTGACAAAACAGAGCTCTTTGCTGAGGAGGACTGAGAGGACCCAGAGAGCACAGGCCCTGTGCTATTTTGAATCTGGAAATACACATTGTAAAGCCCTATCTCCTGGGGAGGAAGAGGAAACAGGAGAAAAGACAAGGAGGAATAAGAATGCCAGGATGTTAGAGCCAGGAGGACCTGGCTCCCAATTCCCCAAATGCCGATCATGACTGCCATGTTCCTATACCATTATTCTTTCCTTATTCTCTTCCTTTAAATAAGTCCACTTACTTGACTGTATTGACCCTCATCCTAGGCAATAGATCAGTGAAATTATATATTTGATGTGCTAGTTGTATTTTTCTTAAAGATATTAAAATAAATATGGTAGCTATGAAACTTAAAAATATTCATCCAAAACCACAATAAGATTTAACCTCACACCTCGAATGACTAACTAAATTAAAACCCCAGAAACAGCAAGTGTTGATGAGGATGTGGAGAAAAGGAAATCCTTATGCACTGTTGGTAGGAATGTAAATTGCTGCAGCCAGTATAGCAAAAATATGAAGGTTCTTCCAAAAATTAAAAATAGTAAGAGTACACTTATCATGATAACCACTGAATAATGCATCGAATTGTTGAATCAATATATTATACAGCTGAAACTAATATAACACTGTATGTTAATTATACTTCAATAAAAAAGAAATAAAAAATTAAATATAGAACTATATTATTATCCAGCAATTCCACTCCTGGGTATCTATCCAAAGGAATCAAAACCACTATTTCAACAAAATATTTGCACCCTCATGTTTTATGACAGCATTATTTTGAAGATCCAAGACATGGAAATAGCCCAAGTGTCCACTTATGGCCAAATGGATGGAGAAAACATGGAATGTAAATACAATAGAATATAATTTAGTCACAAAAAAAGAACAAAATCCTGCCATTTATGATAACATTGATGAACCTTGAAGGCAGTATGCTAAGTGAAATAAGTTAGACAAGAATGACAAATACTATATAATCTCATTTATATGTTATCTAAACACTGAACTCATAGAGACTATATTGGTAGTTGTTAGAGGCAGAGTATGAGAGAAGGGAGAAAATAGTTATAAAATAAATAAGTGCAGAGGGATGTAATGTACAGCATGTAACATACAGTTTCTTCTCACTCCATCCTTATACTATAGATTTGAAAAATTGCTCAGAAAGTAGATCTTAAAAAGTTCTTATCACAAGAAAAAAATTGTAACTATTGTGGTTATGGATGGTAACTAGATTACTGTGGTGATCATTTTGTGATCTATACGATATCCAATCATTACATTGTACCTGAAACTCATATAATGTTACACGTCAAGTGTATCTTTAAAAAAATGTTCAGCCATCAAACATGTAAAATTAACAATGCATCCCTCTGGTGGGACATGCATCACACATGTATGACAAAATCTTGCTAAGGTTTGTTGGATTCTAGTCTTTTTTATATATATATATAGCAGAAATTTAATGGTATAGACACCTGACTGGCTCAGTCAGTAGAGCATTCGACTCTTGATCTCAGGATCATGAGTTCAAGACCCATGTTGGGTATAGAGATAACTTAAAATAAGTAAAAAAGATTTTTTTTTTAATTTAAGTGTCCATTTCTAGGAGCACCTGGCTGGTAGAGCAGCAACTTTTGATCTCAGGGTTCTGAATTTGAGCCCCACATTGAGCATAGAGCTCATGAAAAATAAATAAATAATTTTTAAAAAAGACATTTAGTGGTACTAGGGGTTTTGAAGGAACTCCACCTACCCAGTGTAAAGCACAGAACCACTCTGATGAAATTAAGAGTAGTGTGGCCAGGAAACCCAGCCCTTCAGTATCCACATTGCTGCCACGTCATGTCAAGTCCTCGGCAGCCCCTTGTAGATCACAGAAAGTACAACGAGCAGCATTTGGGACACCGTTCTAGCTCTAGCCTCCTGTTGGACAGAGGAAAAAACTGGGCACAGGGGAAAGAGCAGATGAGCAAAGCTTGCATGCAAAGTTATTGTAGGAAAGATCTTGAGCCCAGGGCCTCTGACTTATATCTGGAGAATTCTGTATGACCCTGTGCCCTCCAAAAGCTTCCATCCTGGGCCAAGGAGATGGCACATGGTCTCCCCTCCTGCTCTTTCTCCCTTCACACCTTCTGGAACAACTTTGAAAGGAGCGAAGAGGCAATCTGGGCCAGGAAGGAAGGCAGCACAGTGGATTTGGACAACCATGGCCAGGATGCTATTGTTCTGAAAGCTCTTTGCATCAAGGATGTAAAACTAATGCATGGGATCTTCAAAGGAATAGATACAACTCAAATGCACACAGACCATTTGGATCCCCTATTCTCCCTTGACAGACATTTCAACTGGCTGAAGCATATAGAAACATACCCACAAACAAGCCCAAATCCTACTCTAGAAGCATCAGAGAATAATTTCAAACAGCTTCCATACCTCTATCTCTTTCCTTTACACCTCCCTGTTTCTTCTCACCCCATCCCTCTCCAGCCATACCCCTCCAGCATCCCTTCTCAGGATCTTTCTCTCTCAGGGCATCCAGTATCTTTTCATGGGGAGAGCACCCCACCCCAGCCTCTGCTGATGTCCCCATCCATCATGCTACTCCACACAACACAGGCAGTGCCACCCACCCTGCCGGCGATGGAGTCTTTCTCTTTTGAAAGCTGGAGGTGGGATCATAAATAATGAAACTTGAACAATCTTTCTCTGTCCACTAAATTTTTTTTAAGATTTTATTTATTTATTCATGAGAGACACAGAGAGAGAGAGAGAAGCAGAGACATAAGCAGGAGAAGCAGGCTTCCTGCAAGGAGCCTGATGTGGGACTTGATCCCAACCCCAGGATTATGCCCACAGCCAAAGGCAGATGCTCAAGCAGTGAGCCACTCAGGCATCCCTGCCCACCAAATTTTAGATCAATATAAGGCATCATTTTCCAGAGCAAGAAGGAGAGCAAGCAAATAACACAGGGCCCATAACCTGCCTTTCAATGAAGAGCCTCATCGCTCCAGCTACTGTGGTTTTTTTCACTGGTGATCCTGTGAGAGTTTGTGATCATGGGGTTGCATCGGTTGGGGACTGTGAGAGGATACAAGATGGGGTACTCGCTGTCCAAAGAAGCAGTTCTGATTAGATGCTGATAAGCACAACTAATTAGTAACAGAGATAACAGTAAGACATTACATCTTATTTGTTATTCTCAACTGCCCTGCAAGGTTGCCATTCATATCAAACCCATTTACACAGACTAGACCAGCTTACCCAGAACACACTGGATCCTAAAATTTGTAGAAACTAAGGAAACTATAATCTCTGGTGTTTTGTGTGGTAAAAACTTCAAATTACCTTTGGGGCAAGTTGTCCTTTTTTTTTTTTAAATAAATTTATTTTTTATTGTTGTTCAATTTGCCAACATATAGAATAACACCCAGTGCTCATCCCATCAAGTGCCCCCCTCAGTGCCCATCACCCAAGTCACACACACACCTGCCCACTTCCCTTTCTACCACCCCTAGTTCGTTTCCCAGAGTTAGGAGTCTCTCATGTTCTGTCTCTCTTTCTGATATTTCCCACTCATTTTTTCTTCTTTCCCCTTTATTCCCTTTCACTATTTTTTATATTCCCCAAATGAATGAGACCATATAATGTTTGTCCTTCTCCGACTGACTTATTTCACTCAGCATAATACCCTCCAGTTCCATCCACGTCGAAGCAAATGGTGAGAAAATGCTCCGCAAGTTGTCCTTCGTCTTGGAAATAACCGTTTCAGTAATCCCTCTGAGTTACATATATGCAAAGTAAGTGCATTTCTACCCAGTGATTCTGGGAAGGCAAGAGGCTGTTTTATTTTATTTTTTTTAAGATTTTATTTATTTATTCATGAGAGACACAGAGAAAGAGAGAGGCAGAGACACAGGCAGAGAGAGAAGCAGGCTCCATGCAGGGAGCCCAACGTGGGACTCGATCCTGGGTCTCCAGGATCACACCCTGGGCTGAAGGCGGCGCTAAACCGCTGAGCCACCCGGGCTACCCGGCAAGAGGCTGTTTTAGTGGAGAGGGAGCTTGAGATAAGCTTATGTTTAGAAAAGAGAGGCTGATAAGTAAGGTGATAACGGAGCCTCTCTCACATATTTTTTGTGTAATTTTTGTTAATTGTTTTTACATTTTTTTAAATATATGTGAATCTACTCAATGGGCCCAGAAACCTTCTGGGAGAAGCGGGGTTTGGTATTTACCTACTAGTTACATGTATTAGAACACATCTGATGGACAAGGATTGACCCATCTGAAGCTAGAGAATGAGAAGAGAAAAAAAGGATCTCCAAGAGGAAATTCATCAGGAAAGAGCAGTATGGACTGAGCACCCCTAGCATAGCTTGTTGGAGCAGAGTGCTGGTTCTGAGTCATGAGTGGATGATGCTATAACTCATGACACTGCTCTCTGGGAACTGGGCCGTGCCTTAGGAAATATGGTTGTTCTTGTGTGGAGTGGAAGATCTGACATCTGAGGGGCCATAACACTGGCAACCCAGGCCAGTCAGAGAGGAGTATCCCAAGCCAAAGGTAAGCCAAGAGAAGGAGGGACTGTTCCGAGGGACCACTGCAAGGGCTAGCATTTCTGCTGACCACAGGGATGGCCCAGCTTCAGCATGGTGACAACACTGCACTGAGGCTAATCTAAGCAGGTGGAGGAGTACAGACGCAAAGTGACTGATAGCAAAGGAGACCATGTTGTGTTTATGTGTGCTGTTGAGGTCCAGGGACTTCCAGGTTGTGAGTATATGGACCAGCTGAGGCGTAGAGAGTCTTCCTAAGACGATCTCAGCAATGCTTAACCCTCACTACTCACAGAATTATCCAGGGAGCTTCTAAAACAAACTGATGTTGGGGTTGAAACCCAGTCCAATTGAATCAGTCTGTTGGAGTGGAGCCAAGGAATCGATAATTTTTGAAAAGCTCCCTAGGTAAATCTAATGTGTGGCCAGGTTGTGAAGCATTGGACTAACTCTAGATAGATGAATAGATGGGCGCAGGGGTGGGGGTGGGGGGCTCCCATTTTAAGGATTAGGAAGCTAGGGGCTAGAAATTCAGATGAGTAGCCCCAGTCACAGCAGAATCAAATGTCACGTCTAGGTCTGTCTGATTGCTGACCCCACATTGCTCTTACTCTATCATGTTGACTTCCTGACTCTGGAAAATGAAATAAAAAAGGAACCAAGACAGACAAAATAAAACAGAAACACCCTCCAACCCTTCAGCGTCCTACCTGTTAAAAACATCCTTGCCAAAAAAAAAAAAAAAAAAAAAAAAAAACATCCTTGCCGTGAGTAAAAGGAGGATTTTGCACCCTGACACAAAATACTCCTGCGTATCAATGCGAAGGCATCCTGGCCAAATCAACACATTTCAAGATAGGTTTCTTAATCCCCATTTCTTGGAAACGGAGCTGGAAATGCTGTCAAGCTTGAAGTACTTGAGGTATCACTGGAGGCAGGCACAGAAGCAAGGGAAAAACTATGTGGTTGGTGTGGCTTGGAATACAAGGGAATCACACCTGCGGCGGGGCTCCCAGCTGCATGGGGCAGAGACAGACAGAGACTGCCACCCTGTGGGAGAAATCGTGCAAGCCAGCCTGGTTCTGGGCCTTCAGACATCACCAGGGATGCAGGGCCTCTGGCAACTAGTGCTTTGCCAGCACTTCCAGGGCAGGATCCCTCTGACTGTCTGTGAATACATGGTGAATTTAAATTAGAGCTTCATTTAGAATTTCATCAGAGCTATCATTTATTGAAAACTGACAATGCACCAAGTTCTAAGCAAAGCCTTTCATGGACACCCTTCACTACCCACCCCTGTCAACCACATACATACACACACAAACCATGGGAATTACAGTATTCTAGTATTCTCTATAGTGATGAGGCGACAGTCCTAGAGATGTGAGTAATTGACCAGCTCAAGTCACAGAGCAAGTCGTGATGAGCTAGGATTCAATGCTGAGGCGGGAAGGGAGGTAGGGGAATGAGAGAGACCCTCATTTGCTATTAGGAATAAGGGGTCCATTTGACCGCAGAACTCTTGGCAGAGTGTGTGATGGGGAAAAATGCAAGCAGGAAAAAGAATGCCAGCCAAAAACCTGTCCTGGAAACTGTGCCACTGTCTTTCCACGTCCCCTCCTTGGTCTGTAACTGGGCAGGAAAAACATGTGAACCTGAGGGGCGCTGGAGTAATGTACTGATAAGTATTTAAAAACTAGCTCTGTTGGGGGGGACCCCTCATTTGTGGCATTTTCCAATTTCTGTGGTATAAGTACTCCCACTGTGGCCAATTTCAGGCTACCAACTTGGCATCAACTACTTCACAAATTTCCTGAAAATGTAACACAGACTGGTTTGAACTGGCTCCACTACACCTATGGAATCAATTCCATTCTAAGAAAGTAATATTTGGTAGTTAGAAGTAGGGACTTCCCCCATCCCCCAGTCCCAAATATTCCAAATTGTTTGGGCCTCCCTCAGTGATCTCATTCAGATTTCTTCTCACAAGGGCTAATGTGTAATTTCCTTCATTTTGGCAGATCCACACAATCTGGTTGTGAGGTTGGCATCACACACAGAAAGCTAATGAATGAAAGCTCTGGGTTCTATGGACTGAAAACTCAAGTTAGTGACATCCTAGACCAGAAGAATAGGTTTCATGAAGCCAACTGGGAAAAACGTCCACGTCAAGATTGGGTTCAATTAATGAAAGAACAAATTAGAACCTTTAAAAATGCAAAAGCCAAGTGAGAATGGAGATGAACCACACATGTGTATATACATGTATTCTATATATACATGGACTCTTTCTCCTCTTTCTCCTGTTTCTCTCTTTCTGTGTCCATAAACGCATAATGTGTTTTATATATATACATAGGTGGGGAAGAGAGGAGAGGAGGTCACAGTGAATTACAGCATATTAGTCTTTGAAAATTAATATAGGGCAGCCTGGGTGGCTCAGCAGTTTAGTGCTGCTTTTGGCCCAGGGTGTGATCCTGGAGTCCCAGGATCGAGTCCCATGTCAGACTTCCTACATGGAGCCTGATTTTCCCTCTGCCTGTGTCTCTGCCTGTGTGTGTATGTGTGTGTGTGTGTGTGTGTGTGTGTGTGTGTGTGTGTGTCTCATGAATAAATAAAATTAAAAAAAAAGAAAATTAATATAAATTTAAACAGATAATAATGGGAATTCCATAAAAGAAAAAGGAGAACAGTAGCGGTGCCTGGGTGGTTCAGTCGGTTGAGCAGTTGACTCTTGATTTTGCCTGAGGTAATGGTCTTGGGGTCCTGAAACCAAGCCCTGCGTGGGGCTCCACCCTCAGCAAGGAGTCTGCTTAAGATTCTTTCCGGCTTCCTCACCCTCTGCCCCTCCCCCACTCATTCTCTCTCTCTCTCTCTCTCTCTCTCTCTCTCTATCGCTCCCTCTCTCTCTCTCTCTGAAATAAATAAAACTTTAAAAAAAAAAAAGAAGGAAAATGGAGTATGGTAACTAGGGATCATGAATGAGTGTAAACATTTATCCACATTTATTTCAAGTTATTGGCAAAGGATAAGACTTCAAAAAAACTAGTTCAAAGATTTTCTTTGTGGAGAAAAACAAACGTGATTTAATGAACACTACTCAAATGGAGGTTTAAAAGATGAATGTGTGGTTTATAGATTATTAGGATAGCATCAGGCTTAAAAAAGCATTGTATCTTTGAATATTCAGTTAAAAGTTATTGGGTGCATCTAAAGAACAAGAGTTATCAGAATGGAGTCAATCTAACTTACCAGAAGACTAAATTGCATTAAAGTCCATCAGAAAAAAATACCAGTGCTTTATCAGGTAGGCTAGATCCTTCCCAAAGGAGCTGAAAATCACATCTGCCCATAAAGTTCTGCCCCGGATCAGATTTGGAGTGATTTCCTTTCATGGTAACCATCACATTGGGTTGATGTGAGGATTAAAAGAAGTGCTAACAGCAGTTAACATATACTGAATGTTTATCCTGTGCCAGGACCACTGGTGAGCATCCATTATGAAATCACATCATTCACCAGCTTAAAATTCTCTAGAGCTTTCTCCTTGCCTTTAAGACAAAATATATTTCCTAATCTTTTTTTTTCTTTTTTTTTTAACATTTTTATTTATTTATGATAGTCACAGAGAGAGAGAGGCAGAGACATAGGCAGAGGGAGAAGCAGGCTCCATGCACCAAGAGCCCGACATGGGATTCGATCCTGGGTCTCCAGGATCACGCCCTGGGCCAAAGGCAGGCGCCAAACTGCTGCGCCACCCAGGGATCCCCATTTCCTAATCTTGATGTCAGAGCCCTACATGATCTGATTCAATCTGCTACCCCCTTACCCCTTGCCCAATCCTCCAGCTGCAATGACCTTATTTCTGGTCCTCAAATACAATAAAGCTGATTCCTGCCTCAGGACTTTCACACTAGCTGTTCTCTCTGCCAGGACTGCATCTCTTCATTTTCTCATGGCTGGATTCCCAAGGCCTTCAGATCTGAGAAAGACCCTCCCTAACCTGCAAGCTGCTATCCCCTCACCCTCTATCATATGGATCTACTTAATCTTCTGTAGGGCACTTATCTCTGTCTGGTATGTTATTCATACATTTATTTGTTGACCAGCTAATTCTACCAGATAGAAGCACTGTTATCACAAAGGTTTGTCTATCTGGCTTACCTGCTTTCTCTCCGACATCTAGAACATTTCCTGACATGTAGTAGGAGCCCAAAACACACTTGTGGAATGAATGATCTCAATCATATCTTCTCCCAATCCCTATGGTTGATCTATTATTTTCTGTATTTAACAAATATGAAAACAGGGCTCAGAGAGGTGGAGCAATTTGCCCACAGTCACATCTAGGAAACAGCAAAACTAAAATGAAAACCCAGTTGTTCCTCCAAAGCCCTCAAACTCTACCCCTTTATAGTCGTGCCTGTAAAAATAAACTTCTTCACTCACATAATCTGTTTTATATATTATACTGTTAGGAAATGGGAATAAATTTCCTTTTGCTTTAGACTTAAGTTAGTTCCTCTGCATTCATTAGTCAAAGGGCTATCCACTATTTTATGTAAATCAAAATTAAGAAAAATACTCACTTCAGGATGAGTATGTCAATATTTGTATGACTATGTTTTCTCCATGTCTGACCTTGAAAATTAAGCTAGCTTACTTACTTATGCCTTCCACACCCCCTGCATATCCAGTGTCCATCATCTCTTTCACAACCAAGTTCAAGGCTGCCTTCCTATGGAGTGCTTCACGGATCAACTTGGCTCACCCCAGCCTCTTCCACATATAAACCATTCATCTTCTTCCATTTTCCCCTCATTTTTACATGATCCTATGATACTTATTTTATTTCAAATATGTATTATAATTTAAATTAAAGCTTAAAAACTGTGTATTGTATGTGCCTGCAAAGCATGTTTTGTCTTTACCATGAGCACTTTGGCCCCCTGAGAATGGGGCTCATGGCCACTGGGCTTCCCAGCTTAGGCAAATCTACATGGGACCAACAAGATAGCAGAGAACATCCATTCAGCTGTCTATTAAGAGAAAATGTGAATATATAAATAAAAATGCACTTTTTTCTCTCTTCCTTTCTTGTTGAAATGTCTGGATTTGAGGAACAACACAAATGCTTTCTTTATTGCAAAACTCACTGTTTAGCCATTACTGTAACTTGTTCAACATATTTATCACATCAAAGTATAGATTTCCAATAACCTAAAATAATAGAAATTCAAGTTTACACGTTTAATCAAAAAGAATCCCGATAACTACTCAGGCTTTTCTTTTTTTTTTTTTTTTTTTTTTTAAGAAAGGGCAGCGGGGTGGTGCAGAGGAAGAGGGAGAGAAACCTCAAGAAGACTCCATGCCCAGCACAGAGCCCAATGAGGGGCACATTCTCATGTCCCTGAGATCAAGCCCTGAGCCTCAATTAGGAGTTGGATGACACTCAATTGACTAAGCCACCAAGGCACCCCGGCTCCAGCTACTCAAGATTTAATATTTATTTATTTTTAGGATTTTATTTATTTACTCATGAGAGACACAGAGAGAGAGGCAGAGACATAGGCAGAGGGAGAAGCAGGCTCCCTGTGGGGAGCCCGATGTGCAACTCGATCCTAGGACCCTTGAGCCAAAGGCAGACGCCCAACCACTGAGCCACCCAGATGCCCCGACTTTTATTATTTTTTAAATGGTTACCTGAATCTCACCTGTTAATGTGATCTCACTCACCTTTCTCACAGAAAGAGTGTACAAAACATTCAAACAAATTCCTGGCTTAAATCCAGAGGAGCACAATCTTTGGTTTATTATTCATTGCCAAAATACATTACTGATGGATATTTTATCCAATTTTCTTTCAAGAAGCTAGCATTTGTCTTGTCTTTTTCCACCTAACAATAATATCTCTTGAGGCATGTGGTTCAACTCCATGGAAATCGTTCTCGAGTCAAATCTTTGTAGCAAGAGAGTTCCTTGCACTTAAAGAGTTGCTGCCACCCAATCCATGGCCTCCCTGAGTAACCGAGGTACTTAGGAAAAGAACAGTTCATCGGGCTTGAAGAATATAATATTCATATTGACCCTGTGACACGTCAGCATCAATTAGGAGCAAGTGTCAGGCCAAGGCAGTTTACAAAGGGGTGAACACTAATGAATGTTGGTGTTCATTAGGTTCCTGTGCATCTGCCACCACTTTTCACCAACGCTTCTCATTTTAGTTCCATCCCATAACCATAGCAAGGCACATTCCATGTTAAACAACAGGACTTTCAGGACACCTGGGTGGCTCAGTGGTTGAGCATCTGCCTTCAGCTCAGTTGTGATCCCGGGGCCCAGGATTGAGTCTCACATTGGGCTTCATATGGGGGGCCTGCTTCTCCCTTTGCCTGTGTCTCTGCTTCTCTGTGTGTGTGTCTCTCATGAATAAATAAATAAAATCTTAAAACAAACAAACAAACAAAACAGGACTTTCATCAGTTAGGATTTTTTAAATTTAAATTCAATTAGCCAACATATAGTACATCATTAGTTTCAGATGTATTATTATTATTATGGATTATTGTTCAATAATTCATCAGTTGTGTATAGCTCCCAGAGTTAGGATTTTTTTTTTTTTTTTTTTTAGAATTTGTTTCACATAATCAAATAGTGATAGGACAAGTAACTGGGCTATGGGAATATGTGAAATGGAGGAAGAGCCTTCGCTGTCCATCTTTTGTCTGTGCTTCACTCTGTGGATTGGCAGATTTTTTTTTTTCCTCCCAGACTGGCTCTGTTCATGTGGCAGAGGATCTGGTGGTTTACTACTACACCAGAGATAGAGATACCAATTACCGTCAAAAGTCCCAAGGACGGTTCTAATTGGTTCAGCTCAGATCAAGGGCTTAACCTTAGATTGTTAGCTGTTGTCCATAAACCTCTATATTTTCCTCATTGTCTACAAAGAACATGAGTCACCAGTGTATTGGTGCCATTTGAATTTAAAGCCAATAAAATTGGCCAATAAAATTGGATGTGACCTGAGATAGACCAGCTGGCCACCCAGACTGAGCCCCACAACAATGGCTCAGTTGGTTCACCACAGTGTGGATCCAGCCTTGAGTCTTGCAAGGTCAGAAGGTGAATAGCAGGACACAAAGAATGGATCTGAATCCAGATAGTTTAACATTAACCAAGCTCGTATAGTTTTATGCATAAAAATCATTCACGGGACAGGAATTAAAATAAAAACTTAAAAGTATTCATAGGGAGAAACCACCGAGTAGAAAGCTTCCTCTGTGTGCTGAACACCAGCTTTCCTTCCTAGAGTAAAATCCAAATGTGAAGGGACACCTGGGTGGCTCAAAGGTTGAACTTCTGCCTTTGGTTCAGGGCGTGATCCCGGGGGTCTGGGATGGAGTCCTACATTGGGCTCCTTGCACGGAGCCTGCTTCTCCCTCTACCTATGTCTCTGCCTCTCTCTCGGTGTCTCTCATGAGTAAATAAATAAAATATTAAAAAAAAAAAATCCAAATGTGAAGCCAAATATGCTATCTAATGTTCACAGAGTCCTAAGAGGAACAACTATGATCATCTAATTGACCTTTATGGCTGACTCCTAATAGCTAAAGGGGTTCAGAACAAGTATCTCCAAAATATGCCACTTTGGTATGAAGATTATTTTAAACTAAAAGTAATCAAAACCCAGCATGGGGTGCTTGGGTGGCTCAGTAGGTAAAACATCTGCCTTCATTTCAGGTTATGGTCCTCATGTCCTGTATCCCTAGATTGAGCCCACTCAGTAGGGAGCCTGCTTCTCCCTCTCCCTCGGCCCCTCCCCCTGCTTGTGCATTCTCTCTTTCTCCCTGTCAAATAAATAAATAAAATTCTCTATAAAAAATACAGCAGATTCAGGAAAAGCTCTTTAACTTCACCTCAGCGAAGTTTACCCAGGAATGGGAGCCTGTAACAAGAAGAGGACTGTTATCAGAAGACACTTTTTTTAAAAAGTTCAGCCTTTTATTACACATGTTACAAAAGAGGTTCAGTCAGAAAGAGCAAAGCCCGTGTCATCATCAGACTCCTCAGACTCTTCTTCCTTTCCTTCCAGTTTCTTCTCCTCAGCTGGGGTGGCAGTGGTGGAGGGGACAGGAGCTCCCGCTGGAGCAGCACCAGCTGCTTGGGAGGCCCACCAGCTCCTACACTGCTGAGGCTGCTGAGGTTCCCGGATGTTGACATTGGCCAGGGCCATTGCAAACAAGCCTGGCCAGAAAACTTCAACATTTACACTGGGCTGCTTTACTGGGGCCACTGATCTTTACTGGGGCCAATGATCCTCATTGTCTTGCAGATTAAGGGATGAGTGGATGAGTGGATGCAGTCGTGCTGAGGGATGGGAGGCCAAATAGGTGACTGCTTGGTAGAGCTGCCAGGCACTATGCTAGTCACTCGTGAAGGAGGGCCTCACCCCAACATGGCCTTAGCTTCTTCTGAAGGACTGAGCATCTTAGTGGCAGCTGAAGAAGGGGGCTAGAAGATCCCTTCTTACCTACGAAGCTTATCTGCTGAGACTGGCAAGCTTTGGCCTCCAAATGTCTCTCACCTTCCTGTGAATAGCCTTCCTTCCCTTGGTATCCCCAGACCCTTGCGCCTTTTGTTAGCTAGCATGTTATATAAGCCTCTGTTACCTGGCTGCTCTTCAGATTCTCCTGTACGTACAGAATTACATTTCTTTTTCTCCTGTTAAATCAATCTCATGTCCATTTAGTTGTTTTGACGTAGGAAAAGATGTTAGGGTTCAAAGCCAAAGGCCAAGAAAGAATTCTGAGACATCTTTGGTGCAAAAGGTGATTTTATTCAAGAAGGGGGACAGGACCAGAATGTTGCAGCTCTTTCTGCATCAGGGTCTTTTTTTTTTTTTTTTTAAGATTTTATTTATTTATTCATGAGAGACACAAAGAGAGGCAGAGACACAGGCAGAGGGAGAAGCAGGCCCCATGCAGGGAGCCTGACATGGGACTTGATCCCCGGGTCTCCAGAATCACATCCTGGGCCAAAGGCAGTGCTAAACTGCTGAGCCACCAGGCTGCCCTGCATCCGGGTCTTGAGGATTGGTCTATTATATACTTTCAAGTTAGGACAGGGCTAGGGGTTAGCAGAAGTCTCTAAGGAATTTGGAAGCAAGGTTTCCAGGACCTTGAGGGGGCCTAGCTGTTATCAGGAAAAGGTCATTTATTACTGTCTAATAAAAGGGGTCTAATGAGACCCTTCAGATGTATAGCAGTGGGCCATAGCCTTGGGGAATGACTGCCAATACGTATCTTGGGGGGGTAGAGATAAAGGAAATTTCTTTTTTTTTTTTATTTTATTTATTTTTTTATAAATTTATTTTTTATTGGTGTTCAATTTGCCAACATATAGAATAACACCCAGTGCTCATCCCATCAAGTGCCCCCCTCAGTGCCCATCATCTAGTCACCCCCACCCCCTCCCACCTCCCCTTCCACCACCCCTAGTTCATTTCCCAGAGTTAGGAGTCTCTCATGTTCTGTCTCCCTCCCTGATATTTCCCACTCATTTTTTCTCCTTTCCCCTTTATTCCTTTTCACTATTTTTTATATTCCCCAAATAAATGAGACCATATAATGTTTGTCCTTCTCCGACTGACTTATTTCACTCAGCATAATACCCTCCAGTTCCATCCACATCGAAGCAAATGGTGGGTATTTCTAAAGGAATTTTTATATGTTAAAGTAGACTTACAGAATCCTGGGGATCAGGCTAAGATTGCCTTTTGCCCTTAGCAAAGTAGTAACATTGAGGCACTTGAGTCCCTAGAGGAAGGTCATTCTGCCTGTTTCAAGGACTTTTCAGTGGCTGTGAGTAGTAAGGAAATTTAATAATGTTCCTTCTGCCTTTGTTTCCTACATCAGTTTGACCAGCCAAATAACCTAGCAGGGAACAAGGGAAAATTCTTCTGGCCCTACATAGCAAACATTTCCTCTCCCTAGAGATAGTGTCAATTCTAGACACTTTGATCCCGCCTTTTCATGGATGCCTGTCAGCCATCTCCCCTCTGGAAATATTCCCTACTCAGAGGTAGAATATTCCCATTATTTATGTATGTAATTTCTTGCTTATAATCACTATTTTCTCCTCCTCAGAATTTCTACCTAGATTCTACCTTGACCTGGATTGGATTTAGGCATTCAGATAATATCACATAAATTCTATGGGTCTTCCTTTTACTTCTATCTTTCCTAATTTCCTTCTTGAGGTGTGATTTAGTTTTCAGGGTGGCATCTACCATCTAGAATATTCAAGAAACATATACACACACTAAAGCTATTTTTTTAATAATAAATTTATTTTTTATTGGTGTTCAATTTACCAACATACAGAATAACACCCAGTGCTACTAAAGCTATTTTTAAAATAAAGACAATCTTCATGAAGACCCTTAAAAATGCAGGGCTCCTTTCCATCTTTATAAGCACATCTGTTATAAAGTCACTCCAATTGTCAAAATAGCCAGTAACTCAATAACATTAATAGACACTGGCTACTCAAGTTTATAATCTTACTTTTGAGGGGCGCCTAGGTGGCTCAGTCAGTTAAACACCTGTCTTCAACTCAGGTCATGATTTAAGGATCTGGGATCGAGCCCCAAATCAGGGCTCCCTGTTCGAAACCTGCTTCTCCTTCTACCTGCCACTCTGCCTACTTGTTCTCTGTCAAATCAATCAATCATCAATCAATCTTACTTTTGTTCATCTGATTGCTATAATTACATGTTTAAGTCTTTTAAAAACAAATATGGAAAAAAAGTGACGTTACCTGCATTAAAGGAATATCCTTAAGATTTTATTTGAGACAGTGAGAGAGAGAGAGAGCAAGCGTGCACGCACACATGAGCAGGGGTGATATGGGAGAGCTAGGTTCTTGTCTCACAGTTGAAGAATGAATCTCACAGACTATGGACAGTGAGTAAAAGGATAGAAGTTTATTAAATAAAGATACGGAGAAAGCCCTCAGAAGCGAGAGGGGTCCCGACAAGGTTGCCACTGGGGCTTGTAGGGTTGGTCTTTTATTGAGAGCCTATTCAGGGAACTAAATCCTTTTAACACACCTGTTGATATCGCCATTGAATAAGGACTAGTGATAACATCTTTAATGGCTTACTTCCTTTTTAGAGTCTGATGATTTTTTGTTGGTTATACACCGCTGTTATAACAAGACACCTCCACCTACACCTTAGGGCAGGGTGGTCTGGCTTGTTCCCTTATCTCTGGTTTCCGTACCTCAGCATTTTGGGGATTTTTGTGAGCCTGTTTCAGTGGTCCCCTACCTAGTCCTGCCTAGCCCTGTTTGTCCCTAACTCAGGAGGAGGAGCAGAGGGGAGAGGGAGAAGCATACTCCCCGCTGAGCAAGGAGCCCACTGTAGTGCTCCATATAAGGAATCTAGGAGCATGACCCAGGCTAAAGGCAGATGCTTAATCGACTGAGCTACCCAGGCACCCCAAAGGAATATCTTCTTATGAAAAAAAAAAAAAAAAAAAGTGTTCAAACTAGAAAGCATGGAAAAAATATGACGAAAAGGCAATCACTTAAAGGAAAGATAAATGGCTATCAGGGTTCCCCAAACATAGATGAGAAAATTCATATTTTAGACTTCTATCTTGCTATACCCATTACCTCCCTCCCCCAAGGCCAAGAGCAATTTCTTTACAAAGTACCAAATCTGCATGTATCTTAACGGACAGTTTAATGTTAATTGATGGGCTACATCACAGAGTATTTCTAAAAGAAATGAAATAAATATCCCATAATAAACATTCCCTATACACATAGTATGTACCCAGTGCCATACTAAAGACCTGGTTTTCTACCTTGATTATAATCTCATTTGTGGCACACTCTGAACCTCTTCCTTTATAGCCTGATCTTTCCTTAACTTACAGAGCTTTTCGTTTCTCTCTTGCCAAATTCCACCCATTCTTTTTTTTTTTAAGGCTTTATATTTATTTATTTACTTACTTACTTATTTTAGAGAGAACTCAAGGAGGAGAGGCAGGAGAGAATCTCAGATGTGGGGCTCGGCCTCACCACCTTGAGATCATGACCTGCGCTGAAATCCAGAGACAGATACTTAACTGACTGGGCCACAGAGGCACCCCACAAAGTCTACCCATTTGTAATGATTCACTTTATCTGGGCTGCATATTACAAACCACTGTCATTTATGTGACTTGGCTACCCTGTGAATTAGGCATTATCTCCTCTGTTCAGGGAATCAACTTGTTATCTAGTGAATGGCAGTTCATGAATACAACTGGAAAGTCTCACAACCACACCTTTGCTGCCTTTCTGCCCAACTGTTGGCAAACCTTTTCTATAAAGGGCCATATGGTAATTTGTCTCACCTTTGCCAACCATACAACTTGCAGCCAAAGCAGCCAGACAATGGACACAAAGCAAACGCAATGGGCATGGCTATGTTCCATGAATATTTAAAGACAGGTAAACCAGATTAGGCCTGTGGGGTGTGGCTTGTCTAATCTGTTATTTCTCAGATGGTGACCCAACATTTGTTGAAAACACAAAGTATCAGGCCCTGTCCCAGACCTACCAAATCAGACCCTGGGCAAGCAGCCGGCACTGTGTGTTGACCAGCCCTCCAGGAGATTTCTGACACGTGCTAAAGTTTGAGAACCACAGCTAATCTTCCAGATTACCCACACTAGGACTCTCCCATTGCATAAAGTATGAATAACTATGGTGACTGATATCCCACTTCATAGGAAAGCATCCCTTCCCTGCCCCCCTCCTGATTTCTCTCCACCTCTGGAGTTCTTGCCCCAATATACCAGGGGCTTATTATGTAGTCCAATCCTGGTTCTTTGCTGCCACTCCTACAATCTTGCTGTCCCAGTCTCCATCATCCATTTTCCTATCAGCTAGGTCTCAGCTGCCTTCTTGAATTCTGCAGCTCTTCCAGGTAACATGCGCTCATACAGCCACCATTTCCAAAGCACCTCTACTCTTAAGCTTCCAGACTGGCAAGGAATGAGGTTTCCAGTGTCTGCCAAATGTTGCTGTGGAACCACTCCTCTCCCCCTCTAACCTACCATCCCCCTGTGCCACCCTACCTTTGTCCTGACCTCAGAGCAAGTTGCAATTCTTTCAAGTTCTTTCAAGAGAAAAAGCAATCAATCCCCCCTTCTCACATTCACATTTTATAATGCTCTGACTAACCACTATCTCTACCTGTACTGGTGACTTTATACTGCAACAGAAATAGAGGGAAACCTGAGAGCATGGAGTATGCTGTGGAAAGGCAAATAATACTTCTCTCCCACACAACCTCACAAAACCTTAATAGGTGCTTGAACCCCACCTAAAAATATGTTCTATTGTCATTGAAAACATGAACTTTCAAGGTTTCACCTGGGCTTTGCAGTTGATGGAGGGCCATTTAGGAAATTATATTGGTCAGTCTTTTGATTATGAAAGGCAAGGCCTCAGGCCTGGTTTTGGGTGGGGAAGACCTGGGGAGGTGAGGGAAAGGAAATGATCCTGCCCAATCAGTAGATGCGGGTTAGGAGATAGTCCTATTACAAAACCAATGGTTGACCTTCACTGGATCAACCACAGAGACTGGGTTTAGAGGATGGGGTAGGGGTGAGGCAGGCTGGTCTATAGAAGAGAGGACATCACAGGGGCCAGATACTTGGCAGGAGTATGGTGTCCAAGGGTACAAATGACTATCAGTAAGTTATAACTGACAACAATTTATATTATTATAACAAATAATATAAATTTAGCAACATATTGTATCATTCCCTTCATTCCCAAAGTATTAATGAAGTTTGTTAACCATCACCTTAGCATCAGACTTTAGAAACAAAATGAGAGGTCAATCACCTTCAGAGAGATAAGTATTTGGTTCTTGTCAGAATGTTCTGAATTCAGGCACAGACGATGGGATTGGGGAACAATGGCAATTTTTTTTTCAAGACCTCACACTATTGCCAAAATTACTGTTTCTAAAGAAAGTCACAGGAGAGATCAAAGAAGTCATGGGTAAGAAATGATGACTGCTTAAAATAATTTTTTAAATTTAAATATATGCCATTTCCCCTTCAGTTATTCAAAATACTCCTCTCTAGGACTTGTCTTGAAGAGTAAAGAACAGTATCTTTGAACAGTACAGATCAGTGCCCCTCATTCTGTTCAATGTAACCAGCTTATTTTATAAGGCTGCCAAACTGTTCAAGTTATACTGTATCTACTATATATGTACCCAGTGTAACTTGAACCCATGGATACAAATATTGTTATTTCTTTTAAATTCAATGTGCAGTAAGACAGTTAACACACATTTTATAATATCACTTGTGAATCATCTATTTAAATTACGATCACTTCTCATCTTACTACATTTTTTTTTTAAGATTTTATTTAATTATTCATGAGAGACACAAAGAGAGAGGCAGAGACACAGGCAGAGGGAGAAGCAGGCTCCATGCAGGGAGCCCGACATGGAACTCGATCCCAGGTCTCCAGGATCACGCCCTGGACTGAAGGCGGCGCTAAACCGCTGAGCCACTGGGGCTGCCCTCATCTTACTACATTTTAGAAAATATTTAGGATTTTCTATATGTTGTTTACAAAACAAAAATTTTTTAAGATTTTGTTTATTTGAGAGAGATCATCGAACACAGGAGCATGAGTAGGGGGGAGGGGCATGGGGAGAGGGAGAAGCAGACACCCTGCAGAGCAGGGAGCCTGAACTGGATCCCAGGACCCTGAGATCATGACCTGAGCTGAAGGCAGACCACTAAGCCACCCAGGACCCTAAAACAAAAAACTTACCAGCCACTGGACCAGTTTATTTTTTAGCAGCAAATGTCTTATTGTTTCAACGTATTTTTTAAAAGTTTGATCACTCTTCCTAATTAAATTTATGGAGTTTTGCTGAATTTTTATGGATGATTCTTAGTTATTCCCCAAAAGCTAAATAAATGATACATGCACCCATATATACTAAATAAATGCCATGTCTTTCTACACGCTTAGCAAATGAATAACGATTATTCAGCAACATATTGTATTGCATTGTTGATAATTAAGGGAAACATCAAATTTGCATCTTATTTTCAGTACTAATTTTGAAAATGGATAAAACAATTGTGTCTTACACTATTTTAATCTTCATTGCTTTTAGTAATAATCTTTTAAGATTCATTCCATCACTTTTTCTCTCTGCAGTCTTCATTAGAATCCTCAAAAGGCATGACACTTTATTTGAATTGAAACAATTAAGCCAGGCAGCCCTGGTGGCGCGGCGGTTTGGCGCTGCCTGCAGCCTGGGGTGTGATCTTGGAGACCTGGGATCGAGTCCCGCATCAGGCTCCCTGCATGGAGCCTGCTTCTCCCTGTGTCTCTGCCTCTCTCTGTGTGTCTATGAATAAATAAATAAAATCTTAAAAAAAAAAAAAAAAAAGAAGATGAAACAATGAAGCCAAACTGTTTCTCATGGAAAGTAAATCCAATTTGGCTAGTTTGACATGAAAACAGGCTCTGTTAATTAGGGTATATGACAAACATTTTCCATGCTTGACAAAGTTTCAACCTGAATGAGCTGTATCATTATCTGCAAAGTTTTGACAAAAACAAAACTGAATAATCGGTTAAGGAAACAAAATTTTAAAAAGCAATGTATCTAAAACCATTTATGACAATGTACAATGTCTAGATTTTCTCCAAACTTTTTAAAGATTTTTTTATTCATTTATTCATGAGAGACACGGTGGGGAGAGAGAGAGAGAGAGAGGCAGAGACACAGGCAGAGGGAGAAGCAGGCTCCATGCAGGACTCAATCCTGGACCCCAGGATCATGCCCTGGGCTGAAGGCGGCAGTAAACCGCTGAGCCACCGGGGCTGCCCTATTTTATTTATTTAAAGATTTTATTTATTTATTCATGAGAGCCACACAGAGAGAGGCAGAGACACAGGCAGAGGGAGAAGCAGGCTCCATGTAGGGAGCTCGACGTGGGATTCGATCCCGTGTCTCCAGGATCATGCATGCCCTGGGCTGAAAGCAGGTGCTAAAACGCTGAGCCACCCAGGCATCCCAATTTTCTCCAAACTTTTGAGTATATCAGGTTTAAAAAGGTACATCTCATTGAAGAAAGAAAAAAAAATCTAATTTATAGTCATTTGATACTTTAATAAAGTCTATTTGTTATGTGTCCCAGAAACTGAAAAAGTCTGTTTATATGAATGCAGCTTCTCAGGGCATACAACTAGAGGAGGAGGGGGGGGGGGAGGAGGAGGAGGAGGAGGAGGAGGAGGTGCTCAGCCTTTCTTTTTCCACCAATAGGACATATTCATCCACAGACATATAAATTTGTAAAAGCAACAACATCCGATTCGCCAAGATGCATTTTCCAATAAACTTTACATTTGACTAAAGAATTACGAAAATATTACACTACTTATTTTACTTGCACATTGTAAGAACAGTAATTCAAAAAACAAAACAAAACACAACAAAAACAAAAAAAAAACAAAACCTCAGTCCAGAATCAGGGGATTGTCTTGCTGTCCCTACTATAAACTTTGGCATTTTTACTAAAGGTCTCAGGGCACCACCTGGGTGGCTCAGTGGTGACCGGCTGCCTTTGGCTCAGGGCGTGATCCCGGGTCCATGGAGCCTGCTTCTCTCTCTCTCCCTGTGTCTCTTATGAATAAATAAAAATCTTAAAAAATAATAATAATAAGGGTCTCGGGGCTTTAGCTTCCTGATTTGCAAATTGCGGACAGTACCAAGACTAGGTCATTCTTGTTCTGCAGCCTGAGCGCCCTGCCTGGGCCCGAGTGCGAGGCGAATCCGCGTCACCTGTTACCATCAGAGTGATGGGGGCGGGGGGGACCCTCAGAACTAAAAGCCGCAGGCACACTCGGGAGAGCAAGCGCCAACGCCCACGGGAACGCGGGGTGGGGGGGGGGACACGGACGGGAGGCCCCTGCAACCACCTGCTCGGAGCCACCTGCTAGCGGCTACCTGCTAGGGGCTACCTGCCTGGGGCTACCTGCTCGGAGTTACCTGCTGGGAGCTACCTGCCCGTAGCCATCGGCTCGGGCCACCTGCTCGGAGCTACCTGCTCGGAGTTACCTGCTCGGAGCCACCTGCCCGTAGCCACCTGCTCGGGGCCACCTGCTCGGAGTTACCTGCTGGGAGCTACCTGCCCGTAGCCATCGGCTCGGGCCACCTGCTCGGAGCTACCTGCTCGGAGTTACCTGCTCGGAGCCACCTGCCCGTAGCCACCTGCTCGGGGCCACCTGCTCGGAGTTACCTGCTGGGAGCTACCTGCCCGTAGCCACCTGCTCGGGCCACCTGCTCGGAGCTACCTGCTCGGAGCTACCTGCTCGGAGCTACCTGCTCGGAGCTACCTGCCCGTAGCCACCTGCCCGTAGCCACCTGCCCGGGGCCACCTGCTCGGAGCCACCTGCTCGGAGCTACCTGCTCGGAGTTACCTGCTCGGAAGCAAGCGGGGCCTGTGACGCGGGAAACGGACAGGCCAGCTCGGACAGGCAGCTGCGCCCGCGGTTGGCATTATAAACGAGTGTGGACCTCGGCTGCTCCGTGAAGCGGGAGCAAGAGCCTCAGGCCTACTTGCCACCGCGCGTGGCGCCGGGCCAGTCCCCGCGGGCGCCCAGCCGGCACCCGGCCCGAGGAGTCGCGTGGCTCCACGCCCGACCACCCCGGACTCCTGGACCGCGCCTTTGGGCCCCGGCCCCCTGCGGTGCGCTCCGTTGCGCCGCCTGTGCCGCCGCCGCCTGTGCCGCCGCCGCAGCCGGGCCTCGCGAGGGCGCCCGCGGGCGGCCGGAACTGGCCCCTCGCGGCCCCCGTCGCCGCACCTTCCTTGGTGGTGTCGCCGCCTTTTCCTCTCTTCCCCTGGTTCCCTTTCACTTCCGGGGTTGCTCGGGATCCGCTGGTTCCGTCACAACATCCCGTTGGCTTCCCTCAGGCGGCGGGACCGGTGCAGTCGCCGCCTCCCCGGAGCGCCCGCCCGCCCGGGCCCGCGCCTTCCCCGGCCCAGGCCTCCATGGCCACCAACCCGCAGCCGCAGCCGCCCCCTCCGGCGCCGCCGCCGCCGCCGCCGCAGCCGCAGCCGCCGCCGCCGCCGCCGGGCCCCGGGACTGGCCCGGGCGCGGGCGCGGGCGCGGGCGCGGCGGGGGGCGCGGGGGCCGGCGCCGGGGACCCGCAGCTCGTGGCCATGATCGTGAACCACCTCAAGAGCCAGGGGCTCTTCGACCAGTTCCGCCGGGACTGCCTGGCCGACGTGGACACCAAGGTGCGGCGCGCGCGGGGGCTGCGGGGGCCGCGGGGGCCGCGGGGGCTGCGGGCGCGCGGCGGGGGGCCCGGGGCCGGCTCCTCGGGCCCCGCCGGCATCCGCGCTCGGTTCCTGCGCGAGCGGCCGCCGGCCCCCGGGCGCCGGGTGCGGTGCGAGGCTCGCCGCGCTCATTCATTCGCCGCCGTCCGGCCGTTTAACCGCCGGGGCCCGCGTCCGCTGGGTGCGGCGCCGCCTCCGCGCCTGGGGCGTAGCGCACGGCAGGGAGACGCGCCTGCAAACACTAACGGGCTCCGGCTCCGGCTCCGGTGATGCCTTTTCGCGGCTTACTTTGCATCCAAGTGACTCCGGGTCCTCCCGAGGATTCCCGGGCGGTAAGAGCCCCGTCTGCGTCCTTTGCAGAAACCGTTGAGTGACAGCGTATCCACCTGTTTGCAGTGCGCGTTGCCGGACACCGGGGGGCCGGGGGGGGGGGGCGCTGGGGTCAGGTGGCCTGGGAGGGCCGGGACCCCTGTTCCCGCCGAAGACGGCCCGGGTGAGCTGGGTCAGGTCCGGTCGCTGCTCCGAGGTGACGGGGGGGACGGGGGGCTGGGGTGCGGCCCGCCGAGCCCTCCGGTGGGGAGAGGATGGAGGACAGGTGGCCGCAGAGATGGAAGTGGAAGGATGCGGCCCGGGAGTGCGTGGTGCACGGCGGCGGGGAAGGGGAGAGTCCGCCGGGCGCTTCCTCGCGTGGGAAGAGGGGCTCCGAGGGGAAGGACTTTGTGCCAAATGTCAGAGTGAAAGCGGAGGTAGCAGGAATGGGGTACCCTTAGCCGGTCCCGCAGAGAAGGAGCAGAGGACCCCAGGAGGGAGCGGCCGGATGGGGAAAGGAGTCTGGAGTTCGGGAAGCCGCTTGAGGCAGGAGGCTTCAGTTGGAAGCAAAATTGGAGGTTTGGGCTTATATCTGGTTGGATCCTTCGGATTGGGGTTTTGATAGGATGAAGATTTTCTCAGACTTTGAAAAGTCTGAAAGACATTCAGACTTTCTTTTTTTTTTTTTTTTAAGATTTTATTTATTTCTTAATGAGAGACACACAGAGAGAGGCAGAGACACAGGCAGGGGGAGAAGCAGGCTCCGTGCAGGGAGCCCGACGCGGGACTCGATCCAGTGTCTCCAGGATCACGCCCTGGGCTGCAGGCGGCGCTAAACCGCTGAGCCACGGGCTGCCCCACATTCAGCCTTTCTTTTTTCTTTTCTTTTTTTCTTTTTTTAAAGATTTTATTTATTTATTCATGAGAATACACAGAGAGGAGAGAGAGAGGCAGAGACACAGGCAGAGGGAGAAGCAGGCTCCATGCGGGGAGCCCGCCGCGGGACTCGATCCCGGGTCTCCAGGAGCACGCCCTGGGCTGCAGGCAGAGGATCAACCCCTGAGCCACCCGGGCGTCCCACATTCAGCCTCTCTGAGGAAACCCCATGTCTTTGAGAAAAGAGCATTTGCAGATTCCACAGATTCTTCCTCGGGAGATGCAAAGTTCACCAGGATTGAATGAGAACTGCACGCAATTCTGCTGTCTCCTCTGGGGAAAACCGTCTGGGCAGTCTGGGGATACCCCCGGTCCACCTGGTAGACCTGGTAGAAGGGCACCTGTTTACAGTGTTGGGGTTTTAACACCACAGAGAATTCAGTATGCTTGGGGATGTTTTTCTATGTAGGAAGTATATAGTTTACCCTCTTTGTTTTAGGGAATATGCACAGCCATCTTTTTGAAAATAATGCCAATTGTCCCCCCCCCCCCCGCCTTTTTTTTCCTTAATGGGAGATCAGACAAGTCCAGGTAGATGTTACCCAAAGCTGGTTATTTGTATCGAGCAAGCAGAGATCTCATTTTGCTGTTCTCAGAAACTTAGAGACCTGTCTGTATTTTGTCTTTGTGTACCCACATTGGAAACTTAAATATGCTGATGGAGGCACTACAATATCTAAGGCTCAACTTTTTCTTCATCTTGTTGCCACTAAATGTTATTGTTGCCTGTTGGTAATGTCCCTGCCACATCCTCTCAAAGTGGAGTCTTAAAACCTTTATTGGTGGGAAGGAAGGAAGCACAGTTGCCTTTACAATCTCCTAAGAAAAACGGACATGTACACATTAAAATACAGTCTTTAAAATTCAGAAATGGTTTACTATAATCAATTACACATGGCTCAACCTAGTATATAGTTTCAAGGAGTTCAGTGGCCGCAGAATAAGGTCCCTTGTTTTAATGTTTGAAACTAGAGAAGAGTAGAACTGAAATGATAGCCCTTCCCTGGCAGAAGAGGAAGCCTGGGTATGGTGGAAATTCTTTCCTCACCTCTCATGTCTCTTTCTTCACTCCTGATGCCTCCCCTCTTTTTCCCTTTGTCTTTCTACCTCTGTGCCTGATGTTTCTGGTTGATTATCTTGCTGCTTTCTCCCATGATTGTCTTCCTCTTCTGTAGCTTTACAATCATGTAGATTTTAATTTAAAGTATTTGTTCTTATTTTGTAGCATCTTATACTCCCTTTCCTTATTTAAATAAAAAAAAAAAGACAAGTTTGAAAGTCTCAGAAAACATACAGAAGCCAAGTTTTTTTTTTTTTTTTTTTTTCCATATGAGCTCAACATCCTCTTAATGTGATGAATGGGCCAGAATAGACATAAGATTCCCTCATGCAAAGGAGCATCACTTTAATGGAACTGTTGAGTCTCAGCTGTAAGAACACCTTATAATTGAGACAACTTGTGGTATGGTGCTTTTGATAATTGACACCCTGAAGACTGACCTGCTTTATGTCAAACTCTGACCTGCAGTATATACTGTATAGGGTCGTAGCAGTAACTAGAGTGTCAGTCACATGCATATTTAAAAATCAAGACATTTAATACCTATCAGGTGCTTTCCAAGAGCAAAACTGTCATCCAGTCCTGTGTGTTTAAAGCAAGATGAGAAATAACCAAAGTCTGCTGCCACTCCACAAGACTGTAAAACCCTCCAAACTATCCTGGGGTCATTGATGGTCCTTAACCAACCAAGAGAGGAATGACCATAGCAGACCAAATCAGCCTTCTATCAAAGAATTGGAGCCTTGGACATCAAGATCTAACTACTGCTGAGGCTCCTCTGCTATATAGATTACTAGTTCCCAGATTCCTGGAGCAAGCGGAGAGATTACAAGGCTATTCTGACCCTTTTGTTCTGAGGTCACACTGGAGAGTGGAGAGGGAAGATCAAGAGAGGCCCATCATTCTGTCCCAGGCAGGGAGCTCACCAGCCTTTCTCCCCAGGTAACAGAGGCCGATTTTTGGATACTTTCTCAGTTACAAATGGCTTCTAGTCACTGTGATTATTGCCTTTTTCTTTTTAAATTTGAAAGGAATATCAAAGAGCATATATATTTATTCACCCAACAAATATGTACCAGGCACTGTGTTAGATGCCAGGATATTGCAGTGAACAAAACCTCCCTGCTGTTATGGAGTTGCATCCCAGCAGAGAAAAACAGGCAGGAAGTAATGTGTCATAGGTTCTATGGAATAAATAATGCAGGGTGAGGGTAGAAAGGGTTGCTGATTTGTGTTCAGTAAGTTTTCCGGGGAAGATTTCAGTAAGGTGATACTTGAGCCATCACTGAAGGACCTGAAGGAGCCATCTAGCTATATGGAGCTGAGCATTCAAAGTAGAGACCAGTCAGTGTGGAAGGACTGAGGCAGAATCTGGTGAAGGAGAAAGTGATAGAAGGTAAGATAGGAGTGGCCCCCCTGCCCTCCACCCTCTTTGCAGACCGGGTAGATTGAAAGAACATGAGTTGGAGGGCGGGGGAGGGGGGGGGGTCGGTGAGAGGAGCCTCTCTGAATGGAGTATGCAGTCCTGCTGGAGTGGTCAAATACTCCTTCCTTTTAAGAAGTGACACAATCTGTGTCTTCTCTCCTGCTCCCCTTACCTTAGGGGTCCTCACCTTCAGCACTGATGACGTTTTTGGCTGGATGGTTCTTTGTTGTTCTGGGTTACCCTCTGCACTCTAGGCTATTCGGCAGCATCTCTACCCTCTACCCACGAGATACCAGTAGCAGCTCCCTGAGGTTTGACAACCAAAAACGTCTCCAGACATCATCTAATGTCCCCTGGGGTGGAGGGGACAAAATCATTCCCAACTACCTTACATCAAATTTAGTGCCTAGTTCTAGTGTTGGCCCTCTATAACTTCTCTTGGTTCCATGCCTTTCAGCCCATTTCTACCACCCTAATATAGACCTTCATCACTGGAGTTCTTGCATCCTTTCCTAAGTATATTTTGTGTCTCTTTACCCTCTATCAGAAGATTAATTATCAGAAAATTCAGCTATCACATTTCACTCTGCTTGTGTGCAGTGGGTTCCAGTTCTAAACCCCCTAATCCCAGTCTTGTGGTACCCGAAGCCCTTCAAACCCCGCCCCCAAGCTGTCTCCAGCCTCATATCGCTCCTTTTTTATATTCTCTTCTCCAAACAAATTGAAGGCCTCCAAACTCACCTGACCTCCACGTTTTCTCGTCCAGTTGGTCTTTGCTTCTATTGTTGGCTGTATGTGCAAGGCCCACCTTTCCAATTACCAGCTCTGTGTTGGGGAAACCTTGAAGGTCCAACTCAAATGCCTTGTTCTCAATGAAGACTTAATTCCTCTACTCCTCTCCTTTTCTTTGCTCCAAATCAGCTAACACTAATATCTGTCTTATTTTCTAGTCCCTTGTATATAAATAAGAGGGATGTCTTACTTCTTTGTGTTCTTTACATCTCCAAACATTGTGTCTTAGACAAAATAAGTAGCAGTTGAATGTCTTCAGTTGTCCTGAAGTGGCATGGTCCTAAGCTGAGAAACTTAGTCGCCACATTGATACTGTAATCTAAAAAAAAAATTAACACTGTTAAAGATTCTCAAATTCCTGAGGCTGTAAATATTGATATTGTATAACATTGGAGATTTTTAACATTTGTTTTTTTTTTTTTTTTCCTCTCCAGCCTGCCTATCAGAACCTGAGGCAACGTGTTGACAACTTTGTTGCGAACCACTTGGCAACTCATACTTGGAGTCCCCACCTCAATAAGAACCAGCTCCGAAACAACATTAGACAGCAAGTGCTCAAGTAAGTCTCAGCCTGGAGGCTAGCTTGACAATGTCTACCTACCCTGGAAGGCAGAGACGTTACATGGAAGTCTGATGATGTTTTGTCAAGTTTGGTTGGCCGCTTTATATATGTTACAGTATAATTTTAGAGTGAGCTCTAAAATTCTAAATTTTAGAATTCTAAAGTGAATTCTAAAATTCACTTCACATTCCCCCATAAATTTTAGTCTGATTTTCTCCTGTAGACCTGTGGAAATACCTGAAGGAAAGGATGACAATGTGACTTAAAACAAAACAAAAAACCATAGGGTAGAATATTAATAGATGATAAGTGCCGGAATATCTTCTATAGTTCATTCACAACCATTTTCTTAACCCTAAGAAATCAGGCTTTTTTCTTGCTCTTTGACAAAAAAAGATATTCTAGATTATTGCAATTAAAATAATTTCCTCTGATCTGATTTGAGGCTGTGTCTTCTATCTTCTAATACACCCACCACCACCACTTTTTTTGGCACTTAACTATGACTTTTAACTCTGCTTTTTAGTGATGCTATGGGGAAAAAAAAAAAAAAAAGGAAAGTGTGTTGGGACCTGTCAGAGCCACTTTTGAGTAAACATAAGATAAAGAGAATGAAAAGAGCTGAAATGTTTAGAGGGACCTAAAAAAACCCCACCATATTTGTTCCCAAAAAAGCAGATTTACAATACTATCTTGTTCTTGAATATAAATATTTGCCAAGACAAGAAGACCTTGACACTGGATCTCTGCTTCACCCTCCCAGCTGAAGGGGTGCCTGTTATTTAAAGAGTGCCTAGTCTTCCTCTCTTGACAGATATTTTCGTTCAAGCCCATCTTTTAGAATGAAATGTGACTTTTACACTGTTGAGCAAATCCATTTTCTGCCTGCCACCTCTTCATACCCTCTTCTCCCGTAGGAACCTTGCCAGCCTATAGTGTGCATACTTCACTGATAGTTGTACCTGCAGGAAACTCCACAAAAAGAACTGCATACTCTGGTTCAAAGAGCCATTTAGCCCCAGGTAATCCTAGAAACTGGGAGCCTGGGGGCTCAGACTGTCTCCTACCACCTGAGAAGGGGGAAATTTAACAATAGGTTTAAAGTCTACATTTTAAAGGATGTTTGAGGAACCTTTTAAAAAGCCCAGGAGAGATGAAAAGTTGCCAGGGAGGATTGCATTGTAAGACTGAGAAAAACCAAAGCCTTTCCTGAAAACCTGAGGCAGTAGAGGTCTGTTGGGTGTGGGGAAACAAACCTAGGGGTAACTACTCTCTGGGTTTTCAGAACAGTAGCCATAATAGCAAGGGGGGGAGGGAGGGTGGGAGGGTGGGGGACACTGGGTCTGGAAGCCTACCAACAATGTCATGCACACCCCCTACTTCTACAGAGTACTCCTAATTACTGAGTGCTTTCACCCTTGTCACAAATGATTATATTGCTTTAAAAACCGTTTTTTTCAGGGGTTGGGGGGGGTGCATTCTTTTTTTTCATATGTTAAGATACTAAATTGGAAGGCTGATTTACTGCTTAGCATACAAAATCTACAGAGGAGAGAAGCAGTCATTTATTAGTTTCTTGTCCTTGTAAAATCAAGCACTTAACAATTCTTAGAGCACCAATAAAAGTTATTTTCACAGAATCTTGTTTGGTGAGGGGTTGCTGTACCCCATCATTAATGGGTTCTTGTGACTACCAGCAGTTACTATGTGGCGGATGCGGAACTGACTTCTAGAAATGTTTTGGAAGGAAAGGTGTTCTCTTGGAGAATTTAGTCATTGCTCTACTTGGGACATCTGTCAATTTTTTTCTAGCCATGTTATTTATTTCTAAATAAAATATTCTCTCATTTAAATTCCATTAGTAAAGTTATATGTTACTGTTTATAACATTTTCAGGCTTCCTTAAAGACGCTACAGTATTTAGTCGTGTCCAACTACTGGTATAGGGAGGGACTAACCCCTATAAACACAATTTCAAAACAATTTTTCACACAGAGACTTTGAGAAATATTCAGTTGACCATTAGCTTGAACCATCTACAATTGCCATTTTTGTGGAACAAAACCTGGCTAATATCAGCACTTTTGAATGGTTCGATTTAATCATTGATATTCTGACACTTTAAAAAAAAACTGGGTATCTGCATTTATGTTCTTTCTCAATATTTGCCAGAGTTTAGTATTTAAATGAAAACTACAGCCTACCTGTAATCACAATTCCATATCACCACATGTATTCTGCATTGGCTTTTATTTAATTAAAAAGCTAATTTCAAATCTACATTAAGCTGAATACAAAGACTTAGTGAAGGAGGCCTGGTGGTCTTGTTTATAAAAAAGGGCTACTGTCCTTTGGCCTTAAAACTTCAGGAAAGGAACTTCAAACGGCTTTGTGTTTGCATGTTTCAATGCCAGAGCATAGGAATAGACCCGGGCATCTACTGTCAGGTGTTCTTCAGCTACCAGAACATCTAGTAGTCTTTTTATGCATTCATTTGAACAGCAGAACCTAAAATGCTAGCTGGATAGTTCTAAATAGTGATCTTAACTGAACAATTTAAAAGGAAAACAAGGAAGGAGCTCTAATCAGGAAAATACCACCTACTGGCACTTTTGCCTTTGTCCTTAGATGGATACAGGGCTTCGCCTTCTCCCCTCTGGTGAGGCACCTGTGACCACACCGCACTCGAGTAAGCCCACTAAGAGCTGACCTCGGTGGGAGACTAGGACTGGCCTCCACTTTAAGATCAGAGCTGACCTCGGTGGGAGACTAGACTGAAGTAGACAAAGACCTGGAATATAGGCAGAGAGAGGCCACAGCAATAATTTTAAGGTCGGTGGGTTTTTATTTTTTATGTGATACCTTTGTATTGTGCCTTAAAACATTTTTAAGGTTGCTTGTCCTTGTTTTCTTTTCCACCTGCTACATTTTGAAGGCACCTCTAAGATATAACAATGTTTGTAGGAATTGCGCTTTTTTTTTTAATCTTAGAACTTTAAAAAGCAGGTTACCTCCTTTGTGCAGTGTTGACTCATTTTTCTCTATGGCCCACATAAGTAAAATCATAGTATCACAAGGCAGCAAAGTGCCTCAGGAAATGGAAATCAAATTCATCCTCTACTCCAGACCGAGCTGCACTCAAAAATAGCATTGTAAAAATATAAGGAGAAACACACCCCCCATTCTGCAGAGGGAGCCTGAAGCCTAGAAGCTGGAAGGGACAGCCCCTGGCTCTTCCAGCACTATCCAAGGAACATTAGCTCCTCAGGTGGTTCGGTCTACTTTGCTATGTTTTGTTTTAGAATTAAGTTTTAGGTGCATTACTTAAATCTGTGTCCTCTTATTTTACTCACACTTTTGTGATTTTCTGCACTTTTCAGACTTTGTTGTCTCCTTTGCTCCTCTGTCTCTTGTGTTTATCTCTCTAAACCCATTCTTCTTTGTGTGCAAATCAAGGCTCAGTACAAATGTCTCCCCTTTGTGAAGCATTCCCAGATTACCTTAAACATATCTAGTGATTCTTTATTCCACTCTTTCCCTACAGTATATGGTGTATTGTAATGCCTGTTATCTGGTATTTTAATTGTTTGTGTCTGTCTCTCCTGCCAGACCAAGGATCAGGTCTGATTTGTAGTGAACCAGTGACTAGCATGGTGCCTGTTAAGAAGACACTCATAACATAATTGTTGAATGAATAAATCATAAGTTTTTATAGCAGGAAGATATTCAAAGAAAGCCAGAAGTCTTAAGTTTTATTTTTGTTTTTCTAAAGCTTGCTTGCTTGCTTTTTTTTTTTTTGTAAGTTTGATGAAATTATACTCTGTATGTGTTCTTCAGTTTTCCTAGAGATCCTAATACTTACAAAAAGGCTTACATATTTCTGCTTAAAAAAAAAAAAGTTGTAGAGTACATAGGTTTATTTTATACCCAGAACTCAGCTTTTATGTTCATTTACTCCCATATGCCCTGCCAGGGTTAGGGTAAGGTACGCATCACTTGTAAGTGTGGGCTCTAGATATGGTGTATTGTATCTAGTTTTAAGGGTGTTTTGTTTTTTATTTTGTCTACTTCAGTATTTCCACTTGTGACACTGGTGGTAAAAGGTATACAGACTTTCTTGTAGTGTGGTATATTTCCCACTGCCTGTTCTCTCCATATATGGAGGTGAGTGGTTTGGGGCAATTTAAGGTTGAACATATACGTAATAGATAACAATTTTATTTAAAAGTAATTAATGCAGATAAAGTAAAAAAATTTTTTTTTTACCTCTCTGTAAAAATTATCTTGTGTTTCAGATCAGGAATGTTGGAGTCTGGTATTGACCGAATTATTTCTCAGGTTGTGGATCCAAAGATCAACCACACATTTAGACCTCAAGTGGAGAAAGCTGTGCATGAGTTTTTGGCTACACTAAATCACAAAGAGGAAGCAAGTGGCAGTACAGTCCCTGATGATGAGAAACCAGACTCTTCCATCATTACACAAGGTGCCTTGCTTTTACTCTTGGTCAGTTCCATTGCTTTGCTTCTTGAACTGAGTATCAAGTTAGAGATATTTAGTTCCTTAAAACATCTCTCCTTGGCTACTCTAGTGAAATTATATTTGTTTTAAATATCCCCTATATTCCTCAACTGACAGAACATTTCTTTTTTACATTAATGCAAAATAATAGATATTTTACTAATATACTGAATGTATATGTGTGTGTTTCAATAGAAGGAATAATTAAAATTTAAACTAAAGAGAATTACCAGATTTGCATGGTAGCTTTCTATGATTTAGTATTAGAACAGTAGAGAATTTATAATATGCTAGGTATTAGCACTGGTATCTGAAAGTCTAAAGGTATATGAATGGCCTTTATAGCATATGTGTCTTATAAAGATGATAGTGGCTTATAGCATTAATTCAGTGGCTTGCCTTCTGCATATATTTTTTCTTTTTTTACTTTAAATATTTATTTATTTATTTTAGAGAACGCATGCATGATCCCAGGGAGGGAAAGAGAGAGAGGGAGAGAATCCTCAAGCAGACTCCCCACCAAGTATGGAGCCCAATGTGGGGCTCTGTCCCAGGACCCTGAGATCATGACCTGAGCCAGAATCAAGAGTCGGCCATTCAATCAACAGCTATCAAGTTGCCCTTGCATAAATTTTTTCTAATATTTGTCTTTTCCTCAAAGGTATCCCAACTCCTGGACCCAGTGCTAATGTAGCCAATGATGCCATGTCAATCTTGGAAACCATAACTTCTCTTAACCAAGAAGCTAGTGCAGCCAGGGCTTCGACAGAAACATCAAATGCCAAGACCAGCGAGAGAGTATCCAAAAAACTCCCTTCTCAGCCAAGCATGGACACTAGTACTGAAAAAGAGAGAACTTCAGAGGACATGGCCGAAAAAGAAAAATCTGCATCCGACTCTGCAGGGGAAGGACAGGAAACAGCCCCTAAGTCTGAAGAATTTACTGATCTCCCTTGTCCAGTTGAAGAAATTAAAAATCATACAAAAGAGAGCAATAGTTCAATTCAGTTAATTAAGGAGGTTCAACAGGAAAGCAGTGACCAAAAAAACAAATCAACAGACAAAGGTGAAAAGAAGCCAGAGAGCAATGACAAAGGAGAAAGAAAGAAAGAAAAGAAGGAAAAGACTGAAAAGAAATTTGATCACTCAAAAAGGAGTGAGGAATTACAAAAAGTGAAAGAGGAAAAGCAAGTAAAGGAAAAAGAAGTAGAGTGTTCAAAACTCCCTTCAGAAAAGAACAGTAATAAAGCTAAAACCATTGAAGGGACAAAAGAAGGTATATAAAAACTTGCAAAAATCTACAACTGTTTACAGATCAAAAATTATCCGGGTGGGGGTGTCAAATTATCTTTCAAATTTTAATAAATTTATTTGATACTTGTGTTTCAAAAGCCTAAAAACTCATATCCCCTTTGCTAAAGAATAAAAAATAAACATTTGTATATTCTATGTCAGTGTACCAACTCACAAAGTAAATCAATAGAGAAGCTCTAAACCTTATTTAACCTGCAATTTATGCACACATTATTTCAGGCAATTTAACTCATTAGTTGTACATCCTAATCTTTAAAATATTAGTAAATATTTCACTTT
This sequence comes from Canis lupus baileyi, assembly GCF_048164855.1. Lineage (NCBI taxonomy): Eukaryota > Metazoa > Chordata > Mammalia > Carnivora > Canidae > Canis > Canis lupus. The sequence continues at coordinate 67,995,103 of NC_132839.1, forward strand.
CTTAACATTTGCTGTTGTGTATGTCATTTACATCATAAATTAGTTATTTTTATAGAATACTAGTTTGCCTTTTTTTCCCCCAAAACAGCTCTACCTTGATACTCGTTATAAATGATGAGAGACTTTATTTCTTTCCATTTTTTGAGCAATTTTTATTTTTAAAGTTGAAGGTCTTTGACATGTACTTAATGCAGAAAATTATAAATGTAATTTAGGAATTGGGTGCTGAATATGTTCTTGTAACAACATGATTTATCTTCATGTTTTATTTCCTTCTTGAAGATTGCTCTTTGATAGATTCTGATGTGGATGGACTTACAGACATCACAGTTAGCTCTGTCCATACCAGTGACCTCTCATCTTTTGAAGAAGACACTGAGGAGGAAGTTGTAATGTCTGATAGCATGGAAGAAGGAGAGATTACATCAGATGGTAAAGCATTTTACTTAATAATGCCTCTGTGAAGCTTCCCGTCGAGCATTATTTGTATATTCAGATGGCTATATCGTGAAAGACAGTGTGGTATAGTGGCAAGAGCATGGGACTTTGTAGTTGGAAGATTTGTTTCTGAGTCCCAGCTCCGAGGTTGTCTGTCTGAGCAAGCTTGGTAAGTTACTCAATAAGCCTTGGTTCTCCATCTTTTAACTCCATTCCCCAGGTTTATTAGAAGATGTAGATGAGACAGTGTATATTAAGATGCTGTATGTGTGAGTGTATGTATCTGGGTTCATATGGGTGATGTTGAAGGAGCATAGTCCACAAGATTGTTCTTACTTCTGACACCAGTTACAAATGTGGGGTCTTCAAGCCTACACTTAGGTTTGATAATTTCCTAGAAGGACTCACAGAACTCACTGAAATCGGCTTTAAAATTTGTGATTATGGTTTATTACAGCTGAGGTACACACATTAAAATTAGCCAAGGTAACAGGCACATAGGCTGGAGTCCAGGAAAGTTCTAGACATGGAGCTTCCAGTTGTCCTTTTCCAGTGGAGTCATGGAGAGCATTACTTTTCCTGGCATTGATATCAGACAATATATATGACTAATTGCCAACCAGGGAAGCTCGCATAAGCCCCAGTGTCCAAAGTTTTTGCTGGAGCTCTATCAAGTAGACACGGTGTCTGATCTCAGTCCCCAACGCCTCCAAAGATCAAGCTGACACCCCCTGTCCCAAATCTCCCAACCCAGATCATACTGTTAGATGAGTTAACTTGACTGTAAACCCCCAGGCAAACAGATCCTCCTGTCGACATGACATTCCAGAGACTTCGAAATTGATTCCACCCAAGAAGCTAGAACATAGTTTTGTCTTGTCCCAGGGCAAAACCATACTTCATGGTTTGTTTTTCAGCTAGCCCATATTAAGCGCACTGTGATCCAGGCATTGTATTAAGTTATCACACTGCTCTGTGTACTAGGTTCTGTAATCCTCACAGTAGCCCTGAGAAGTAGGTCCAAGTGAGGAAATAGTCATTAAGAGAAGGGATCCTGTCTAGGGTCACACAGCTTTTGAGCTCCAGTGCCAATTTCAAACCTGAGACTGGGCTTCTAACCAACACTTTGTGCTCCTCTGTATCCCATAATTAAGTTCTGCTTATGACCTTTTTTAAAAATCAAATATTTCAATTACTTATAAATAGCATCTTGTAAATTTGCCATTGGCTTTTGGAGAGAACACCTCGAGAGAAAATCCTAGAGGAGAAAAAGTGGATGCTTTTAATTCCATGGATATATTTTTCAGTCTCTCCTGTTTTACATTCTTAATATCCCCAAAAACAAAATGACCAGCCCAAAAAGCAACATCAGCATTCACTGTTTTTCATATCTCCTTGTGAGGTCAGTTCTGTAGGCCCTATGTAGGATGAATACCATTCATCCTGTGAGCACCCTACTTTCTGAAGCCTGATTAAAATTCTCATTCTAGGTGCTTTTGTGGGGCTTCTCAAATTTTTCCCTGTACAGGACTAGGGTTTTACATGTGTGATATCCAAAAAGTAAGAAGGTGGGGCACTTGGGTGGCTCAGTAGGTTAAGCGTCTGCCTTCGGCTCAGGTCATGATCCAAAGGTCCTGGGATCGAGTCCCACATCAGGCTCCCTGTTCAGTGGGAAGCCTGCTTCTCCCTCTCCCCCTGCCTGCTGCTCCACCTGTTTGTTCTCTCTCTCTCTCTCTCTCTCTCTCTCTCTCTCTCTCGTCTCTGTTAAATAAGTAAAATCTTTAAAAAAGTAAGATGATTATTTTAAGAGTACTAAGTGGTAGGAAATAAAAACCTTGCTTACAAATTTTCTACTTGTTATATAATGGGGCAACGTACCTTCCTAAGGTAGAGGCATTTTATTTTTAAGATTTTATTTATTTATTTATTTATTTGAGAATAAGCAGAGGGAGAGGGGCAGAGGGAGAGAGAGAAGTAGGCTTCCTGCTGAGTGTGGAGCCCAACACAGGGCTCAGTCCCAGGACCCTGAAATCAGGACCTGAGCTGAAGTCAGGTACTTAACCGTCTGCCTACCCAGGCACCCCAAAGCAGAAGGGTTTTAGTATATACTTGGTGGAGGGCCAGTTATTAACTCTTGCTTCTTGCATAAATGTGAGACTTTTAGGTGGTCATTAAAATCTTGAATTAAAAAAAATAAAGTGTGGCTTAGAGTAAATCTGTTCAGTCTTATAATGATAGAATATTCATACCAAGTCCACTGGCATACAAATGAGAATTAACTGTTTGCTTAGGAACCATAAATGACAAGAGATACAATTTTTCTTTTTCTTTGCTTTCTTTATGTGTGAGAAGCTAATTGTAAAAAAATAAAGTAAGATATGGATTACAGCCTTCAAAAATGTTTATTTCTGATTTTTTGCATACTGATATTTCCCATTGGACCTACAAATACACTTTAACTACATTGGTATTGTTTTTGCTGCTTGATGTTGATCAAGCATAGTATTGATTTTATTGGCATTTCATAGAAGCACTCCTTTTTCTATTGGCTTTCTTCCAGATGAAGAGAAGAACAAGCAGAACAAAACAAAAACTCAAACCAGTGATCCCAGTGAAGGAAAAGCAAAAAGTGTACGGCATGCTTATGTTCACAAACCATATCTTTACTCAAAGTATTACAGTGATTCTGACGATGAGCTTACTGTAGAACAAAGGCGCCAGTCAATTGTAAGTCAGACTTGATCTCTTGCTATTTTAACCTATTTAATAAGGTTTGAAAACTAGTCTGTGTACAAGGCACTGGGCAGCGCAACGAACCGTGGCACATCAGTTCTGCCTTCAGAACCTGGCGTTTAATGAGGCAGAACAGACATAAACATGGGACATGGGTGTTCGTGTCATTATGATCAATAGTGAAAAACTAGTAATGAATGCTTCACAGGATGGACATGTTTGAATCCAATGTGGATTGAGCCGTACAGAGGATGTGCAGCCATCAACAGATGGGAAGTGCAGTCTACATAATTTCTAGTTACAAGATGTGTCCTTGGATTATTATACCTTCTTTGAGAAAAAAAATTGTTGCTTCATCATATGTGTATATCAGTTTTAAGATGATTCACAGTTTTAGAAACATTAAAATAGGAATTGGACATCTTAGAATGAGAAAATATTAGAAAAATTATTTGAAGGAAGTAGAAATGCTGATAGTGGCTTATCTCTTTTTTTTTTTTTAAGACGTATTTATTTATTCATGAGAGACACAGAGAGAGAGAGAGGCAGAGACACAGGCGGAGGGAGAAGCAGGCGCTCCATGCAGGGAGCCCAACATGGGACTCGATCTCAGGTCTCCAGGATCACACCCTGGGCCAAAGGCAGCGCCAAACCGCTGAGCCACCTGGGCTGCCCAGTGGCTTATCTTTTGAGAAACTTACTTCATCAGGAGTTAATGCCTGTACTTAGGGTTTTGGGCACTTTGAGACTTTGAGTTCTGAGCAGAGAAAGGATGGTGGGAGTAACCGAGAATGACTGGATTCTTGGTTTTTTTTTTTTTTTTTTTTTAAATAGGAAAGCAGAAAATCCCATGTTCAAAACCTGGGTCCTGAGAGCATAACTAGCAAGTTGTATTTGTTGTACCTACTAACTAGTCCTTTACCTGGCGCTTTGCTTCAACTTTTCAACTTTCTCCTTGAAGAATAATTTAAAGGTTAACAGAGATTCGCCTATGTATACTTGATGTTCATATATATTTTAACAACTATCTTTTTTTTTAATGCAATAGGATTTTGTTTATTGTGGTTTTTTGTTGTTGTTGTTTTTTTGAGAGTGAGAGCAGTGGGGCAGAGGGCAGAGGGAGGCAGAGAGACAGAATCTTAAGCAGACTCCATGCACAGTGTAGAGCCCCACATGGGACCTAGTCTTACAAACCTGAGATGATGACCTAAGCTGAAATCAAGAGTCAGATGCTTAACTGACTGAGCCACCCAGGTGCACCTCACAGCTCTCCTTCTAATTAAACTAACTGGTTTATTAAACCACCATTTCCCAAAATAATGCCTTTGGCATCATATCTGTCTGTTACTCTTCTGGTAGTTTTCAAATTGTGTAATGAATATGCACCTTTGCAAAGCTTATTATTTTGTAAGAACATTTGAAGGGCAAACATTTTTTTTCAGTTGTTTTTGCTTTTTCCTGATGGTTGGTTAGGATAATTGTGAATATTTTGTGGTTTTAGGCTAAAGAAAAAGAAGAAAGGCTTTTAAGAAGGCAAATTAATAGAGAGAAACTTGAAGAAAAACGAAAGCAGAAAGCTGAAAAAACAAAGTCTTCGAAAGCTAAGAGTCAAGGTATAGGACATGTTAACTTTAATATTTTAAAATATCTTATATACTTCATTGTTTTTTATATATTCATATTACTTATGAGATTATAAAATGATCTAAATTCCATCTCAAAAAAGCTGCTGTATGAAGAAATGTGTATTTTCTTTAGGTATGGGAGATTTCCTATTTAATCTGATGTGTTGGATCACTTTTTAAATTCTATTTCTGTGTCTAAACATTCTGTCAGGTACCAGCTTATACAACTTATTTATTTCCCAATGATTGTGGAATTGAATCATCATTGGAAAATGAATTGTTAACCTGTGAGTAATCAAGCCTTGCTGGTGATGTTAGTAGAATTAATCTATGCTTTATGTTAACTAAAGTGACAGACATTTGTCTAGAATTGAACAAAACTGAACTTCCTCTGGGCACTGATCCTCTATAGTATATAAAACCATACACACATACATGTGCATTTGAAATAAAGGTAAGACTCCTCCATCTAAAATTCTATTTTATTCCACCATAACTTCAGAGTACTAAAGCCATAAAGCATTTTTGCAGTGATTAGAAAATCTTAATGAAAACGAAATACTACACTGTTTATAAACTCCGTTCTGAAATTCAGTTTATTGATTCCTTCTTTCCTAGGCAAAAATAGTGTGGACTTAGAAGAATCATCAACAAAGAGTTTGGAGCCTAAAACCCCAAGAATTAAAGAAGTCCTTAAAGAACGGAAAGTTTTAGAGAAAAAGGTAGCCTTAAGCAAAAAAAGAAAGAAAGATTCAAGGTACATATTTTATCTGGCAGCATTCCCATTGTCACATTCCCTGGCATGCTTTCAGAAGAGAGCATTGGCAGTGACAATAAAGAGCCATACTGTGAATGTGTGTATCATTGCATGTTTATGAAAACTGTGGAGTCTCACTTTTCATATCATAATTCATTGTGTTAGTATCTATAGTTCAAAGTAGTGTATCTTACTGTCTTTTTGGGGGGAGATCCCCAGGGCTTTTTCATAATCTGACAGCAGCTTTGGATTCTCCCTGGAAAAACGCACATCCATAGACACAGTTTTTTCTAGAATTTCAGTGAGTTTCTAGACCCTCTAGAACACTCAGGAAATATCCCCACTGTGGACATTCAATAACCTCTTATTTACAATGACTGCTTCCATCTTCCAGGCTTTTGGGCATTCTCTTCAACAGTACCTTATGCTTCCCCCCCATAAACCAGAGGGCTGAACCAAATTCTTACTTATCATTGCATTCTCAGAGTGAATTCCATAAAACTTAGAAAGCTGAAGAGACTGAAAATAGCTCTGACATGCTGGGAGCCATAGGCAATAATCAGGATGCAATTATGTACATTTGTCACAGACTTCAGGGTAGCTGAATCAGTAGTTGACAGAACTCAGAGAAGTCTGCTCTCGGTTTTCTTACTGTAACTTATTCCTGTTGATCTGAATAAATATGACTTTCCTGTTTACTCAAAACATGGTAAGACTTTCAAAATCTATAGCCCATAAAATATTCATCTTTAAGCAACAAATCAGGAATTTTTTTTCAAGTATCCTTTGCTTTAGCACCAAAAGTAAGTTAGTCTGTGTCACTTTGAGAATTGTGTTTGCTTCTGTTGACTAAGATAGGAGTTAAATTGAAATGTAACGAGTCTTCATTTATGGATTAAGTGTTTATAATAAAGGAAAGAAAACTAATTTTTTTTTAATCTTCCTAAGAAATTCTTATATTTGATTCAAATGTATGACTTTTTCCTCCCACTTAGGAATGTTGAAGAGAATTCTAAAAAGAAACTGCAATCTGAAGAAGATTCCAAAGAAACTCTCAAGACAAGTGAGGTGTGTCTTAATAAAACCCATTTTAAATGTTCTTTTGTTAGATACAGGCCACTCAATCCCTTGAAGGAAAACTCAGAGCTAAGTTTGGTCTTTTCCAAGTTAAATTTAAAAATCCCTCACCCTCATCATTCTTGAATCGCCGTCCTGTTATGGCCTGAATTCCTCATTTTGGCCAGTTGATTCCCGTGCTCTTTTATCCAGGTAATACCTACTTTTTTCTACTTTCCTTTCCCTTACCCCCCCAACCCCCCCCCCCGCCCATTTCTTATATTGACAATAACAAAGTTGCTAGTAGTGATAATGGTAAAGAAAGCGGAGGGAGGCTGAAATCCCTATGCCATAGCAGACCATCCATTTCATTCTCTTGCATTTCATTCTCTTCCACAAATGTACATAATTTTTTAGAGTAGATGTAATCTTGCAAAAGGATTTTAACATTCCCTCTTACTCAATGTTACCTTCTAAGCTTCTAATCCTATATTTAACGATTGTATAGTATTCTACTGAATAGACATACCATCATTTAAGCATTTCCTTAGAGTTGACCACTTAGATTACTTCCAAGTTCTGATCAATTTAAATAGTAAAAATATATTCAGTGAGTTAATTTCTTTATCTCATTTGGATTATTTTCTTGGGATAAACTTTTGCTTTCACTGGATTTAAATCTTTATTTACTCTGCCATATTTATAATTCTGAAGCCAAACATTTTTTAAGTAGGCTCCACATCCATCCTGGGGCTTGAACTCATGACCCTGAGAGATCAAGAGTTTCATGTTCTTCCAAATGAGCCAGCCAGGCACCCCCATACCCAAACTATGCTAACATTACCAAGGGAAAACTAATAATTTAGTAATTATTTGTTCATAGCCAATAAATCTTGATTTCTTTATTCAGAAATTAGGGGCATATTTATAAATATGTCCTGATGTTTTTAATGGCATGTTTTAAAATATTTAACTTCATTTTGTAATAAATTTCTTTGAAAAATTATCTCATAAAATTTTATTCACATTAATTGGTTGGAACTCACTATAAAATTAGGTTGATAAAATCCTAATTTTTTTCTTTGATGAGTTTAATTTTAATGTATTTTTTAATATTTTGCTGTGTCCTACTCTGAGTTAGTAGAATTGCGTTAATCTTTGTGTTGCATTGTAAGGAAGGTGCAATGATAAACTGACCCAAAGACACAGATCTTTCTGAGACCTTCAGCACATTATTTGAATAAGCATAATTACAGGATGTAGTCAGTGAGTGTATTTAGTCAGCATTCACTTGTTAATATTAATAATCTCCTCAGTGCCATACTGCGGGGCAGGAAGGAAGGGTCAGATGCACTAGTTCATCAGTGTCTTCCTTTGGATACATAAACATAGCATGCTTTATATGTGATACAGTTACTTACAGTGAGTTATTGTGTTATTGTGTGTATTGAATGTCCTACAAGCAGCCTGGATTCATGAGGTTTCCATAAATAATTCATGCTCCTAAATTAAAATTTAGGAAACCTTTATTTCAGTGAAATTTTTAAATTGTCTTCATCATCAGGTATTATGCTTTAGGTCTAAAAAGAACATCAATTATCATTCATGCAGCTTATATTTATTAGTACTTACTGGGTATTAATGAGCTTTAACAATTTGGAGTTAAAGTCCTCCCAGGTGATGGATAAGTCTAAGGAGAAATAACTAGTCTCTGCACAAACATCTGTGATGTAGTGGGAAGAGTCTTCAACTGAAAATTAAATCCTGTAAACTTGTCTGGTTATCAGGTTATGGAGTCACGCTGAGCTTCAGTTTCCTGGTGCATAAAATGAGATCACCAGTACCTACCACAGGTTGCTGGCTAAGATTAAGTGACATGTGACACATGGTAGCATTCAGCATATCCACTGTATCTAAATATTAAGTTTGAAAATAAAAATTGACTTTAGTATTGCTCATATTTTAACTTGTGTTTTTTTACAGCATTGTGAAAAGGAAAAGGTATCTTCTTCAAAGGATCTGAAGCATGTTCATGCCAAAAGTGAACCAAGTAAACCTGCCCGGAGACTTTCAGAGTCTTTGCATCCAGCTGATGAAAACAAAAATGAGTCCAAAATAGAAAGAGAACATAAAAGACGCACATCTACCCCTGTTGTGGTGGAAGGGACCCAAGAAGAGCCTGATACAAGAGATGGGAAAAGGCAAGTGGAACGGTCAGAAATTGGCACAGAAGAGCCCCAGAAACAGAAAAGCACACTTAAAAATGAAAAGCATCTAAAAAAAGATGATTCTGAAACCCCACATATGAAGAGCCTACCTAAGAAAGAGGCGAAATCCTCTAAGGAGAAGCCTGAAAAAGAGAAGACTCTGTCAGAAGACAAATTATTTGCAAAACATAAATATAAAGGTGACTGTCTGCACAAAACAAGTGATGAGTCTGAGCTTCACTCTTCCGAGAAAAGTTTAAAAGTGGATGAAAATATTCAAAAGCAAAGTCAACAAACCAAACTTTCTTCAGATGATAAAACTGAACGAAAAAGTAAACATAAGAATGAAAGGAAATTATCCATCTTAGGCAAAGATGGAAAGCCGGTTTCTGAATATATTATAAAAACAGATGAGAATGTTCGTAAAGAAAACAACAAAAAAGAGCGGCACATATCAGCCGAAAAAACTAAGGCAGAGCACAAATCAAGAAGATCAAGTGATTCTAAAATTCAGAAAGATTCTCTGAGTTCAAAGCAACATGGAATCACATTACAGAGAAGAAGTGAAAGTTACTCAGAGGATAAGTGTGATACAGACTCAACTAATTTAGATAGTAATTCAAAACCAGAAGAGGTTGTTCACAAGGAAAAGCGAAAAACAAAGAGCTTACTAGAGGAGAAACTTACGTTAAGGTCTAACCAAAAGCCAAAAAGTCAAGGTAAACAGTTAAAAGTAGTTGAAATGGAATCACAAGAAACTGTCACAAAACAGACAGCCACTCCAAAACCAGATAAAGAGAAGAATACAGAGGAGAATGACCCAGATAAACAGCGAAAGTCTAAAGTTGAAGACAAACCTGAGGAAAGTAGTGTTGAAGCTGTATCGGATAGTGCCTCTACTTCACATGGTGCACAGAAGGATTCTAATCACAGAACCAAGTTAGCATTAGCAAAGGAGAAATATAAGGCTGATAAAGATTCAGGCTCCTCCAGACCCGAGAGGAAGTTATCAGATGGGCACAAAAGCAGAAGCTTCAAGCATGGTAGCAAGGAAGTGAAAAAGAAGGAAGAAAAATCAGATGACAAGGATGGTAAAGAAGTTGACAGTAACCATGAAAAGGGCAGAGGGAATAGTTCACTTATGGAAAGGAAATTAAGTAGAAGGTTATGTGAAAACCGAAGAGGAAGCTTGTCCCAAGAAATGACCAAAGGAGAAGAAAAATCAGCAAACTCTTTGAGTGCTCCCAATATTTCCTCTGTTCAGAAACCCAAAAAGACCAGTGATGTCACATTAATGCCTGAACAAGAGCCAATGGAAATTGATTCTGAGCCAGCTGTTGAAAATGTATTTGAAGTATCTAAAACCCAAGACAGCAATAATAATAATTCGCAGCAAGACCCTGACTCTGAAAATATTATGAAACATAAAACCACTATCATGGTTCTAAATGATGAATTAAGAACTTCCACAGTAGATTCAAAAACAGCAGTTGTAGCCTGTAAATCAGGACGTGGGACAGGAGTTGTTAGTAATTCAGAAAAACACGCTGACCATAAGGGCACCCTGACTAAGAAAGTGCATATCCAAAGTACTGTGTCCAAACTGAATCCTGGGGAGAAAGAACCCATTCAACAGGGAACTTATGAAACAAACACAGACTCTGAAACTAGTCATAGACCATTGTGTCGAGCCCCATCAGAAAATGATAGGACACAAAAGAATCTGAAAAACACAACCGGACCCACTGAAGAACATGTTGCTCAAGGACATGCTGATCATGAACATTCCCCAAATTTAGATCCTTCACCATCCTTAAGTTCAGTAACTGTTATGCCTCAGAAACAATCTCGTGATGCAGATGTAAATCCTTTGATTGAAAAAACGACTGTTTTAGAAGGCAGCACAGCCAGCACCTCACTCATGGAGCACTCTGATATTCCTAACCAAAGTGCGACTGTTAGAGAACCAGAAGTCCCTAGGACACATGACAGCAAGGAAAGTGGGGTAGTTTCCACAGTAGATACGCCAACAAAAGCAAACATGGATAACAGAAGACACATTCCAGAAGGTGACCAGCCCACTGTGCTGCACACTAGACAAGGAAAAGTAAACATTGACAGCAAGCTAATAGATGTGAATATGGATAATGAGAATGCTAACAAGGCAGGCAGCTTGATGGACATGACCAGGAGAGAAAGTGACTTTAACACAGAGCCCAGTTCAAAGCAGACAGTGAGAGCTGTACTAGAAAATGGCAAAAAGCATAGCATCACTATTGACCCTGCAGTAGGCATGAGTACAGAACAAGATGCTGAGACTGTACAGCATAAATGTAGTAGTGGCCCAGGTGATACAGAAGACACATCAGTTGCAGTTGAAAGAAGGACTGAAAACAATGAGGTTGACACCAGTGCTGGAAGTAACGCTGCTTTCTCCGTGTTACAGCAGAGGAATGAAAAGACTGCCAATGGGGCAGCTGGGTCTGGCAGAGCAGAGAAGACTTCTCTTGCCACTAGTACTGCAGGAAAGGATGAAGGTGTTCCCTTACACACAGTAAAGGCAGGGGACGCCACAACCACTTCCTCAGAAACAGGAGAGGGTGAGGTAGCTGTGCCCTGCACCAGCATTGAGGCAGATGAAGGCTTCATAACAGGTGCATGTTCTAGAAACAATCCTCTCCATGCTGGGGCAGAAGCCAGTGAATGCACTGTCTTTGCTGCAGCTGAAGAAGGTGGAGGTATTGTCACAGAAGGATTTGCTGAAAGTGAAACTTTCCTCACAAGCACCAAGGAAGGAGAGAGTGGAGAGTGTGCCATGGTTGAATCTGAAGAAAGGGCAGTGGAGCCTGTGGCTGCTCACACAATTACGGTTGAAGACAATGTCAACAGTGGTGTGACAGAAGAGAAAGATGATGCTGTCACTAGTGCTGGCTCTGAAGAAAAGTGTGATGGTTCTTCACGTAGAGACTCGGAAATGGCTGAAGGAACTGTTGCCTTTATTATTAGTGAAGTTGAAAGTGATGGTGCAGTGACAAGTGCCGGGACAGAAATAAGGGAGGGCTCCTTAAGCAGTGAAGAGGTGGATGGATTCCAGAGAAATCTGACAAGAATGGACCCCAAAAAAGAGACTGAGGGGACTGTGACATGCACCGGAGCAGAAAGGAGAAGTGCTACCTCTGTTATGTGCTCTGTAACAGGCGCCGAGCAACAAGAGGAGCGTGTGGCCCTGGTCAGTAACGACACGCCACCAGGAACCAGTGCCCCCCAGGAAGGAGATGCTTCTGTGAATGATGGGGCAGAAGGCGAAAGTGCCGTCACCAGCACAGGAATAACAGAAGAAGATGGAGAGGGGCCGGCGAGCTGCACAGGTTCAGAAGAGGGCAGTGAGGGCTTTGCTCTAAGTTCTGAATCAGAAGACAGTGGAGAGAGTGCAATGGACAGCACAGTAGCCAAAGAAGCCACTAATGTGCCATCGGTTGCCGCTGGGCCATGTGATGATGAAGGAATCGTAACTAGCACAGGTGCAAAAGAGGAGGATGAGGAAGGCGAAGGGGTGGTGACCAGTACTGGAAGAGGAAATGAAATTGGTCATGCATCCACTTGCACTGGGACAGAGGAGGAAAGCGAAGGTGTATCGATTTGTGGAAGTGCTGAAGAAGGTGACAGTCAGATTGGTACTGCAGCAGGGTGCATGGGAGCTGATGCCGGACCTGCCATCACCAATGCCAATGAGAGCAAGGTTGACAGCATGAGTGGTGCAGAGAAGGGCATGAAACATGTAGAGATCTGCTCCAGTGCAAAAGGGATTGTAGAAAGTAGTGTGACCAGTGCAGCTTCAGGGAAGGGTGAAGTGGCACCGATTCCCGAGGGTTGCGAGGGTCCCATGACTAGTGCTGCTTCAGGTCAGAGTGACAGTCTGCTCAACAGAAAAGAAAAAGTTGAGGATACCACTATTTCAACTGGCTTGGTGGGAGGCAGTTATGAGGTACTTGCATCAGGGGCAGTCCCAGAACGGGAAGCTGGTCACACATCACCCAGTGGAAAAGAAGACGAAGGTATCATCACTTCTGTGGACCATGAAGAATGCGATGGCCTTATGGCCACTACAGCCAGTGATAGTGTTACCAACCAAACTTGTGTAGCTGGGGCCAAAAGTCCAGGCAAAGGCTTGATGATTTCCACCAGCACCACAAATGACTACACCACTCAGTTAAGCACAGTTACAGGCATGGAAGAAGGTCATTCAAGCGCCCTTCGAACTGGAGAAAGTATGGAAGGCACCGGAATAAACATGGAGGAATTTGAGGTCCCCATGCCTAGTGCGGTATCAGGAGATGGAAGCCAACTCCCCGCGATGAGAAATGAAGAGAAAGATGAGTGTGCCATGATTTCCACAAGCATAGGGGAAGAGTTCGAAGTGCCCATTTCCAGCGCCACAACCATCACATGTGTGGACAGTCAGCCGCCAGTGGCTGCTGCCGAAGAAAGCACTCCAGGCCCCAGCCTGGCGAGCACTGATGACTTTGAGGGGCCCATGCCCAGCGCACCCGCAGAAGTTGAAAGCCCTCTTGCCTCAACCAGCAAGGAGGAAAAAGATGAGTGTGCACTCATTTCCACCAGCATAGCAGAGGAGTGCGAGGCCTCTATTTCTGGTGTCCTTGCAGAAAGTGAAAAGGCGCGACCTGCTACCATCCTGGAAGAGAAAGACGGGAGTGCCATCATCTCCACCAGCTCGGGAGAAGACTGTGAGGGCCCTGTGTCCAGCGCTGCCCCTCGGGAGGAAGTCCAGCCCTCGGTCACACGAGTGGAGGAGATCAGTGACACCACCATGATTTCCACGAGCACCTCTGAAGGCCGCGAGGCAGTCATGATGGGCGCTGCCCCGCAGGATGATGAGCCACCCACCGCAGCAAGGATGGAGGACTTGAGTGATGCTGCCATCATCTCCACCAGCACAGCCGAGTGCATGCTGGCGCCCGCTGGCCTCGACAGGCATGAGGAGGGCCCGCAGACCGCAAGCAACCTGGTTGGGAAAGAGGACACGTCAGCCACCAGGATGAACAAGAGCGAAGCCCCAAGTCCCAGCCTGATGGCTGAGAACAGCCATCTGCCCCCTGGGCCGCTGGCAGGGAACAGAGCCATGGGTCCTGAGGAGGGGCACCACAGGCTGGCTGTCAACGTGCAGTCTGCTGTGGGTGGCCAACCAGGTGCTACGGGAGCACTGGGAGAGGGGTGCAGCAAGGATGGGCCCCATGAGGTGCCGCTGGCAGGGAAGGGACAGAGTCAGAACAGTTCGTGCCTCGGAAATGCTGCAGACAGGAGTGTGTGGCTGAGCTCTGTTCAGGGAGAGCAGGGCAGCCAGGAAGCAACTCCTGCAGGGCATAGCACCTGTTGGGCAGGGAGGGGCTTGAAGAGGGGAGCAGACTCACCTGAGGATCCAATGGGACCAGAGCAAATGGCGGGGCCGAGAGCTGAGGACCCTTCCCTTAGGACCTCCTGTTTGCCAGCAGTAAGTCTCGGTGCTAAGAAAGCCGATGATGTGCCACCTGCCAGAGACTCCGCAGGGGAGCTGCCCTCCCCTGAGCAGTCCTGGCCCTCAGCCCCCGTGAAGACCACCACTGAATGTATTAATGGCCGAGAATCAGAAATTGGCCCTTCCCAGGTGCCAGTCCTTCCAGCTGCCTATGATGGCAAACGGCTGGTTCAAGGGTCCAGTGAGAAAGCAGGAGATGGTAATGGCATGAGGAAATCATCCCAGCAGGAAGGAGACCTCAAGGTCATTGTTCCACCTGAAGAAAATTTTCATGACCTAGGTGAGAATCTTTTAATAGTACATTTTAGCATTTTACAAAGATAATTGCATGTAGAGTACATTTAAGACAGTCTTCCGAAAGATGGTTTTGCTTCCAGAATGTCACAAAATAACTTCTAATGGAAAGGTTGAGCTTAGAAATTTGGATTTAAAAGCTGAAAACCTTAGACCCATTTCCCGTGTGCCGGGAGAGCAGAGGCAGGAAGCTAGAGGACAGGAAGTCAGCCAGCCATGTGCCATCTGCATGACTACTGCAAGTTACTAAACCTCTGACCCTCAGGCTTCTTGTCAAAATAAATACTAGCTTACTGCAGCCCTGTGTGAAATGAGTATTTTTATCATCCTCATTTTACAAATGAGGAAATAGATTCCGAGAGTTTAAATAACTTGCATAGTACTTGAGGCCCTTTAGGAAAAAGTACCTCTGAGCCTCAGTTTTCTGTTGTATGAAATGGGGATAATAGAGCAAAAACACACCAATCCAGCCCTCATCTAATGTCCTCTAAACTGGTAGTATGTGTCATTTCAGTCCATCTGGCTGGCTACTTGTGATCAGGGGAGCACATTATTTCCTGAGTGTTTAGTTCAGGTAAAATGAATTCTGGTTTGGAATTTGAAAGTGAAAGGAAACATGTTCCCTCCTGACATTTCAGAGAGTGTCGATCTTGCTAGAAATACTTGTTAACTTTCAAAGGGGTAAACTTTGGCCTCAGTCACTGGCACACTGTGCCATCCAACTTGGGACACTTCTGTGCTAGGTTCTGGGGATGCAAAGATAACTTCAAAATGGGGGGCAGCTGTGAATCCAGCCTTGTTTTTTAAGTAGGCAGTGACTCTGGTGGCAAGTGCTTAGATGATGTGAGAATTCAAGGGGATGTCATGGGCTGGATTTGAGAGGTCAGGGATGTTGACTCTTCTACTCTGGTTGTACAAATTGGAGTGTCCTCGACTTTTAAACTGCACCAGACCTTGGATGTCATCAAATACAGCCTCAGGAAGCTGAGGCCAATAGATTGAGTCCTGTTCGTTATAGGGACTTAAAAGGGGTGTTAAGTGTTCCAAGGGTTGAAATAAGGAACTTGAAAATTTTCCATTGAGTTTAGCTTGAGCAAATTGAATGCGCTGCAGATTTTTATGACTTAACCATTGACTACAGCCTGTTACTCCTTCCTCCTCACCTTTGTTTCCCTGAAGGAGCAAAAACAAGAGATTTTAGCAAGGAAAAGCCTGCAGCCTGTAGAAAAAGGAAGGATTTTCTCTGGAGGCTTCTGCATGGGCGGGTGAAAGAACTGGAAGCCATGGTCACAGACAAGGGAGAGAGAAAGGACTGCAGCAGGGATAAGATTGAGTCTCCACCAGGGAAAATGCCGTTTTATTTTGTCTGCCTCATAGCTTCCTCACTTGATCAACTTTGCTGTGTCAGGGTGAAGCAAGCAAAGTGAGTCTGTTTATAAACATTTTCTTTGTTGAGAATATATCTCAGCAGCCCAGAATATTTTCTTTTAGGGCCAAACTTGATGCAGAACATGTAGAAAAATATTTGGAAATATGTCTCCAGAAATAATCTTTTGTTATTCTTTCTGGGCAACTATCTTAATAGTAAGAAACAATTTCACACACACACCCTGCAAAATGAGCAAATGACCCTTGTGTTTCATCCAAGATTTTTCATCGGTATTCCTTTTATTGTTACCTACTGACAGCAAAATAAAACAACAGGGGAAGAGGTCAGGGCATGCTAAATAATATTCTGTTACCTTTTGATTCAGCATGTATTTTTGTAAGCTAATTCTTAAATTGGTTTAATGGTCTGAATTTCATTAGGTGTTGAAGAGTCTCCATTGAATGTTTTGGGAGGACAGGCACTGAAAGGCACCTTGAAAACTGAGGTATGGCTGATGGTTCAGTTACACTGAGCCATAGATGGTGTGAGTACCATGTACTGCACTCAGACATGTGTATCCTTAAGCATTGCACGGCTCCTGTTCCCATTGCACTTAAAACACTTACACATTGTTGTTATCATATCCTGTGGCTGGGAAGCTAAGAACCTCAATAATTTCAGTAAATAGTGCTGTCATAGTTCCATTTACTCAAACCAAACACCAGAAGTCACCCTCAGTCTCTTCCTGTCTCCCCACATTTAATCCATTGCCAGTTCTTAACATGTTCCATTTCCAAAATATAACTTGAATCTCTATATCCCATTTGCAGCCTGATTTCATGGCACCTTCTAAATATATGAGAGACAAGGTAGCAGTAAACATGAGGTCTATGTACAGTGCAGAGGAGACTCAACTTACCAGCAGGAACAATGGGTACACAGATGGGAGGGCTTGCAAGGACATTTGAGTGGGGTTTTACATGTAAAGTAGAAGTTTACCAGAGGAAAAAGAAACAAAAGAGCCATGCAGGCAAAAAATGTGTTCTGCACATGAAACAGGAGGGTCCATTGTGAGCTATGGGCACTGCAGTGATGCAAGATGTGCTGTGGAGAAATGCAGACCTAACTAGGGAGGGAATGTGATCAGCAGGAGTCTCATACTAAGTTGGAGATTTACTTTTAAAGCAGTGGGAAAACCATTGATGAGTGAACTATGAGATTAGATTGATTTGGGTTTTTTTTGTTTGTTTCTGAAGGTTGGCAGGTACTCATTTTCAATTTTGCACAGACTTGAAAGTAGTCTTTCATGTTGTTACAAGATGCTAGATGTTTTAATTAAGTTGAGGTTAGTCTTGCCTTCTTGTTGTAAAAACCTCAGTTAACTTAATCTTTTATGGTGCTTTGGACTTTTTAGACATCTGTATCATCAGAGGAAGAGAAAAGACCTGAAATTCTAGCAGCACCAGAAAGTCCATGTGGGAGAAAGCCAAGTGGAGTAGGTAAGCTCCTTTCAATGGTTGTTCACATTGTTTTCTCAGCCTGTGGTTTTACCTTTGGTTACAGCTTAAAATCAATAGCTGAGGGGCACCTGGGTGGCTCAGTTGGTTAAATGTCTGCTTTCGACTCAGGTCATGATCTTGGGATCGAGCCCCACATCAGGTTCCCTACTCAGTAGGGAGTCTGCTTCTCTC
The DNA here is from genome assembly GCF_048164855.1 of Canis lupus baileyi. Lineage (NCBI taxonomy): Eukaryota > Metazoa > Chordata > Mammalia > Carnivora > Canidae > Canis > Canis lupus. The sequence continues at coordinate 68,012,806 of NC_132839.1, forward strand.
CCCGCCCCCCACCCATGCTCACACTTGCTTGATCTCAAATAAATAAGTAAATCTTTATTTTTTTATTATTTTTTTTAATAAGTAAATCTTTAAAAAAAATAAAATCAATAGCTGATTCATAACAAAACACTGACAGGCTATATGAATTTGCCTCTCACTTTTAAAATAGGTTGGAGAGAATTCTGTTTCATTCTCAGCATACACTTTTTCTCATCAGTTGTCAATTTTATGTAAGATAATTGTTTCTATCTCTTATCTCCAGATACGTATGACAAAGAAAGCAAGCTACTTTGGAGCAAACTCTTGCTCTTTCCCCAAAATGTATCTCCATGTGCTGTCGCATCTCCTTTCCAAAAGCTAGCCTGCAGCCCATGCACCCTCAGACCTCTGCCTGCTGGCCCTAGCACTCTGGCTGGGCCCCAGTGATCGCTGACATGGCTGCCAGTCTCTGTGCACTATCTTCAGGATCCACTTCGTGTTTTGTAGGAGAGAGCCTCAGGATCAGGAAGGATTAAGGCAGCAGCTCCCAAACACTTTGGTCTCAGAACCACTTTACACTCTTTTTTGAGGATCCCAGGGATGCTTGGATGGCTCAGCAGATAAGCATCTGCCTTTAGCTCAGGGCATGATCCTAGAGTTCCAGAATCAAGTCCCAATCAGGCTCCCTGCATGGAGCCTGCTTTTCCCTCTGCCTATGTCTCTGCCTCTCTTTCTGTGTCTCTCATGAATAAATAAATAAAATCTAAAAAAAAAAAAAAAAGTAAAAATTGAGGATCCCAGAGAACTTTTGGTTTTTTGTTTTTTGTTTTTTTTTTTAATAATAAATTTATTTTTTATTGGTGTTCAATTTGCCAACATACAGAATAACACCCAGTGCTCATCCCGTCAAGTGCCTCCCTCAGTGCCCATCACCCATTCACCCCCCCCCCCCCCCGCCCTCCTCCCCTTCCACCACCCCTAGTTCATTTCCCAGAGTTAGGAGTCTTTATGGAGAACTTTTGTTATGTGGATTTTACCTGTTGACATTTACTAAATAAGAAAGTGAAACTGAGAGGGTTGTAAGGTATGTATTCATTCAATATAACTGAATTCATTGTTCACTGTAGGTTAACATAAATAATTTTTTCATGAAAAATAACAAATTTTCCCCAATGACAAAATGTAGTAAGAAAATTGACATTGTTTTGCATTTTTACAAATCTCTTTAAGTCTAGTTTAATAGAAAGCAGCTGGTACTCATGGCTGTTTCTGTAGTTAGCATGTTGTTATCTTGGTTGAAGTATATGAAGAAAATTCAGCATCACGCTTACATGGTTGGATTTTAATAGCCTTTTCAGATAATTCAGGAACATCACATTGCCTCTGGAAAATTGCAATCTCCCTTGATGGAAGATTTCAGGAGTCCCAGGGGTCTTTGGACCACACTTTGAGAACCACTAGGTTAGGGAAATATAAATGAGAATTGTGACAATGGACAATTATTTCTGGTCTGTATTCTAGTCATTATTGTATCATCTCTTCTGATCTGCACATTAACTAGGGAAAAGAGCAATAGGAACTTTAGAGCATGTGACCAAATTTATGCCAGTTCTTTTTTTACTCCCCTAAATGCTGAAATGTCTATGTAAGCCTCATAGAGCAGTCAGGGTGATTTTAGTTGCAAGTTGCAGAAAACTCTACAAATGTTTATAGAAAATGTATTAGTTCACTGTTTTAGGCAGTTCAGGCTGTTAGAACAGAATTCCAAAGACTGAGTGCTTAAGCACCAAATTGACCCCGCTGGAGGCTGGAGATCCAAGTTCAGGGTGCCAGCATGGGTGGGTTCTTGGTAAGGACTCTATCTTTTTGGTTATGTTTTTGCATGTATGAATGCAGAGAAAGAAATCTCTCTTATTTCCATAAGGACACTAATCCCAGCGCAATGTTCCACCCTCATAACATTTAAACCTCTTAAGGGCTCCACCTCTAAATACTATCAGATTGGGGATTTAGGGTTTCTTTTTTTTTTTTCTTTTTTTTTAAATATTTTATTTATTTATTCATGAGAGAGAGAGAGAAGCAGAGACACAGGAAGAGGGTGAAGCAGGCTCCCCACAAGGAGCCTGATGTAGGACTCAATCCTGGACCCCAGGATCAGGACTTTAGCAAAAGGCAGGTAGTCAACCACTGAGCCACCCAGGTGTCCCTTTTGGGTTTCAATATATGGATTTGAGGGGGGTCTCAAACATCCAGTCCATAGTATTCACAAAATTGCAAAGTTCAGGCAGAGCATCATCCGAGAACATGATGATATCCCCAAAAAACCATCTTGCAAAGACCCGGTTTCTCCCCTTTCCCTCAGTCCCCAGCAGAGGTAATTGCTTTCTCCTTTGTAAGCCTCTAGAGAAATACCTTTGTCCTGTCATTCCTGGCTGAAATCCTGAGACTTACTCTGATTCAGCTTAGGTACCTTTGTCCACCCTAAACTAATTACTGTAATCAGATGAATGTAACTTGCTGATTGATTTAAAGTAAATCAAATGCTTTATTCTTGGGGTGAGAGTAGAGTTGATGTCCCTGGAAACACATTGTGCCCCAGGCCACATTCTAAGCTCTTGGGTAGGGTGCTAGGAAAGAAATTCTATGTTTACTATGTGATGACTTGATTCTTTAAATTATTCCCCCAATAAAGATTGGTAAGCAAGGTACTTGTGAGTGCTAAGGAAATTGAGGTAAAGAATGCACATCCTGTCTGCGTTCAGGGAGTTTGCAGAAGCAAACTACCCAGGAGTTTCTCTCTGTAATAAAGATACATCCAGGGCAGCCGGGTAGCCTAGCGGTTTAGCGCTGCCTTCGGCCAGGGGCGTGATCCTGGAGACCTGGGATCGAGTCCCACGTCAGGCTCCCTGCAGGGAGCCTGCTTCTCCCTCTGCCTGTGTCTCTGCCTCTCTCTCTCTCTTTATCTATCTATCTATCTATCTGTCTATCTATCTATCTATCTATCTATCTATATATCTATCTATGTCTCTCATGAATAAATAAATACAGTCTTAAAAAAAAGATACATCCATGTCTGGTGGGGTCAGCTTTGCTGGGGAAGGCCTTGAGGAGGGCCTGGGTTTAAGCTGAACCAATCTCTCTCCCTGTTAATTTCTTTTTTTTTTTTTTTAACTCAGTGTTAATGTATACAGATTGCCTTAATTTAACAGCTGAAAGTAATTTGTAATGTGTTTTCCCATTTGTTAGATCTTTAGTGGTCTCCAGTTTTTATAGTATATACTATTATAAATAAAGCTGCAGTGAACTTTGATATGTGTTATGTGTTTCCCCAAGTATTTCCTTGAAAGAGAATTGAAGGGTCAAAGAATATGTAAGTTTTGAATTTTCATAAGTACTCATCACTCCTCCTAAGTTGGAGCCAAATATCAAAGGATGAGTAAGTGTGCATTAGGTAGAGAAGGCAAAGGGAAGGGCAGTGTGTAAGGAGTAGCGTATATAAACCCTCACCTAGGACTATCTGGAGTGATCAGGGCAGGCACTTTTCTAAGGCAGGACCATCTGAAGAGGTGACCTTCAAAGCATGTGATCTCAAGAGCCTTATAAACAGAAGTATCAAGCAGTCCTGGAGGACCACCCCAAGGCCTGAGAAGCCATTCATGCAGACATATTAAAACGTTAACGATGACTAATATATCCAAAACTTCGATGGTTTAGTTAAAACTTGTTTATATGTGTTAAAGTACAAATAATTGGGCGCCTAGGTGGCCCAGTCAGTTAAGTGTCTGCCTTCAGCTCAGGTCGTGATCCCAGGAGTCCCAAGTCAAGCTTGCCGTTCAGTGGAGAGTCTGCTTCTCCTTCTACCCCTCCCCCAGCTCATGCTTTCTCTTTCTCAAATAAATAAAATCTCTACAAAGAAAAAAAGTACAAATAATTAACATCCCCTTTGTTAATTGTCAAGAAGATAACATTTCTGGATTCTGAAGTCCTTTGTTCCCGCAGTATATTCCAGATGACTTCACTGTGTTTAGGTACGATTCAATAAGAGATCTACTTACGTAAAAGGAAGTTGTTTAAAAGAAAAATGTGCGTTCTGTCACTGTTGAGTAGAAACAGTAGACCTTGTACTTCAAGTTTCCAGAGAATATAAATAGACCATTGCTGTTTGAAGGGATAGAACCTAACTTTTCACTTGATGGCATTATTTTTAGATGAACTAGTGTCACTTTGCAGCTGAACAGTTACAGCAAAGGTCTACCTTTCTTCTGAGCTTCACATTACCAACATAGGTGCAGGGATTTAATGGACCACTGCCATCATTATAAAAATGCAGGCAACATTCATTTCTGTTGTTATTCTGGCATAATGGCAGGCACAGATTATAGAAAATAATAGGTCAGAATTTTATAGTTTACAAGGCAGGTGGACCAGTTAGCGACATAGTCCTGGTTTACCATAAAAAATTCTAAATTTGTTTCTCTATGGTTCAGAAACTATTCAGTTTCCTTAATTTCTCATTTTTATTTTTGAACAGCTGAGCTACAGAGGGAGCCTTTCTTGGGGAATGAATCACTTAATGTAAGTCACTGTAATGCTTTGGGGTTTATTGTGGGCCTTGGTATTTTGAGAGTGAATGGAAAGTGGGCATCTAGCAGAGGGGTTGGGTTGTCTGTGCATCCTTTAGGAGATAGGAGGCTATTTGTGGTGTGCTCTCCCCTGGAGTGCAACATAACAACTGAGATGTTCAGGCCAACTTTTCACTATATCCACTGATGTCTTAGAATTTAGTTGTCTTCCCCAGAGAAAAGGAGTCACTCTGAATTCAACAGCACTGCATTCTACTGGCTCCTTAGGCCAATGTCTTAAAACATTGAAGGAAACAGAAGGCCCACATACCTCAGACTAGGAAACTCACCTGGGATTTACTAATGAAATCCTTCAATGAATTGTGAACTTTCTAATTTTCATTATTGTAATGAATTTTATAATTGTTTTGCAACTCCTGAAATAATCCTGGTACTATAAACAAAACATTTTATTTTGAAAACTAAAGTTCATTTAGTGTCTCTGGAAAGCTTTTCTGAAGATACTAAACTGTAATTGCCAGGGATACATATTCTTTCCCAGCTGTGGCTATCCTAATCTCTTGTGCTTGAAAGAAATTTTATGTCTTTCTTAATGCACAGAGAACCTGATATCTTACCAGGAGAGAACATTTTGTAAAATGCTTGCAAACTGCAAAGAGACATTATTTCCAGTGCCCTGAGAGAACTCCTGGGTGCTCTATGCACTCACTGCCAGACATCAGAGGGCTATCCTCACCTCTTTGAAATATCCTGTTTTATAGCTAGAAACTCCTACGCAGTCAGCTGAGTAAGAAGAAAGAGCAAAGCACTCTTGGTTTCATTCAGATTTACCCTCTAAAAGGATTCCAAACGTAGAGCCAGTGTTCCACCGTACTTTATTTCCCAGAGGGCCCCTAGCATCTAACTTTCCCCATTCTGAGAGTATCACTAGCCTTCCCAAATATGCATGAAATTCTGTAGCTAGGATTTAGAATGTTGTAGGGTATTCTAAGGTGCTTCCCTCAGTTAAAAAAATAAAAGTACAATTGACAAGATTTGCCGAAGACAGATGATGATGACAGAGGATCCTTTAGCATTTTTAAGTAAAGAAAAAAAAAATCATGAGGGATCATTGGGTGGGAAGAGAATCCATAGAATTCAGGAAAAAAAAATTATTTTTAGTTCTTATACTTTTGCCATAACCCTTTTAAATACGAGGAGAATAAAACACAGGATGATAATTTGCTAAACCAAAACTTCTTCAAAAGGAAGATGTTCTGTGCTCTTGAGCTTTGGGTGAAATTTTAAAAAGCATGTATTCCAGTCCATTTCTACATTCCAACAAACAGGTTATATCAGTTCTCCTCCTTATTTGTTTTTTCTGCCTTTAGGTCTTTGGTGAGAATATCCATAAATAACCTTTTCTCTGGTATATTTAGGTAAAAAATTCAGGCTCAAGAGCAAATGAAGAAATTCATAGCAAATCTTCCAACAAAGAAGGTAAGTTAATGAATTTCATAGTATTAATGTTGATATGAATTATATCTCCCATTTGTTGAGTGCCTTCTATATGCCAGATCTTGTGCTAATTACTTCACAAATTTTCTCTTACTAATTCATATCATTTGGTGGGTATTAACAGCATTACTTCTCTAGCTGGGGAAACCAAGGCTTGGAGAGAGGTCCAGTGCCTTGTTCCAGGCCCTGTAGCTTATAAGTGGGGCTTTGTCATAAAATAGCTACTAGAACTTTGCCAGTAACCTCACAGTGGACTTAATCCAATTGAATACAAAAGGTATAGTTGCCTGAGATTTGTGCTTTAGAAGTTCTCCTCTAAATACTTGTGTTTACTTCTGACAGGCAGTCTTAGTTCGGTAGATCAAGGGGTGTCACGTTTGTGTGGCTCTTCTTCTGGGGGTCAGGCTTCATTCCCTGAAACCTGTGGAGGCCACCATCTCCAGAGGGATAATTCTCTCAAACAGAACATAGAATGCTGTTGATTCCTACATTGTTACCTTATGCCAAGAGTGGGGAAAGAGGTCTTTTTATAATAATATATTATCCCATATTTCAAGCCAAAGTAAAGCAGTAGTAATTATAAACACGTATTCATCACCTAGTTTTTGTCATATCTTTAAAAATTTAGTAGATTTGCTTTTTAAGAAAAATGTTACAGATAGAGTTGAAATCACATATGCCTCCTCAGTCTTAATCTCTCTTCTACTCCAAAGGGAGCCACTATTCTGCAATTGCTATATATATTTCTATAAAAATATGTAGCCTGATGTTGCATGTTTAAGGAAAGGGTATCACATTAGCAAAAGTATCTCTACCTTATTTTTTCATTCAGAGTTATGCTCTGAAATTTTGTCATATTGATGTGTATGACCATAGTTACTTTCTTTTCTTTCCTTTTTTTTTTTATTGAAGTTTGATTTGCCAACATATAACTCCCAGTGCTCATCCCATCAAGTGCCCTCCTCAGTGCCCGTCACCCAGTTACTCCATCCCCCTGCCCGCCTCCCCTTCTGCTACCCTTTATTAGTTTCCCAGAGTTCCTAGTTACTTTATTTCAGTTACTGTTTAGTATTGTGTGAATTGTGTGAATATACCACCATGATTCTTTTTGGCTTTTGTTGGTGGACATTTGGGTTTTTTGCAACTTTTCCCAAAGAGTTCTGTGGTGCATGATCTTGTACCTGTCTCCCAGTGCATCGTGATATACCTGAAACTTAGGTATGGAATTGCTGGGTTGGCTGGCACCTCCTCAGCTTTACCGAATGTGCCAAACTGTCCCCATGTGGTGTACCAATTGTAACTCCATGCCTTCTCCTGTGTTTGATATTACCAGACTGGTATATGCTTGCTAATCTGATGGGTATGAAATAATACCTACTTGTTTTCCTTGGACACATCTTCCCACTGTGTTGCCCCATGAGCTGGAGGAAAACTGGCTCTGAAGTCAATGTGTAGAGTCCAGCAGCCCTCATCCTTCCACGACCCATTTACGTACATTCTGCAAATGGAAATCATGGAGTTTACCTGATAGTTGCTGTGAGGACACTGTCTGATTTATAAAGTGTCCTTCCTGCTGCCATGCAGACCCTTCAAATAAGTATTGAAATAAATAAATAACTTTTTTCTTTTTTGTATTTATTAGAGATATCCAACAGCAGAAAAGACAACACAGAAGCCTTAAGAGATTACAGTGTTGAAGCAAATCCTAAAGAGGTGGGTTTTCATAAGAAACACAAATATTTCATGTTTTGTTCATCGTGCTTTGAGTGATACACAAAGAAAGGGTTTTCATCTTTGTATGTATTAAAAATTAAATGGATCTCCAGATCACTTTTATCTGTTTATACTCTTGTGTGGGTAATTATTGGGATGTGTCCATGTTGTACAGTCAGAGTCAGGAAGGGTAAATGATACTTCTTAAACTGCCTTTCCTTGGCTCTTTGGTGGGCCACTGAAAGAGAAGAACACTAATTCAATTAATTTAGGACATGTCATTGATTCTAAGACATAGCTTGACTTCAGAGATGGTAAAAGGAGAAATATTTTTTTAAAACATTGTAGAATTGTTGGAATACAATGTCTAACCAGAAACAGATTTGCATGTTTTGTGTGGATTTACATTCAAATCCAAAAAATAAAGACTCAAGCTTACAAATAAGTCTCATCCAAATGGATGCCTAAAGTGTTATTCTAGATTTTTTAAAAATTTATTTCAAAAACTGGAAGCTAATGTGTTGTCATTTCAGTTGATTTTTGTTCCAAATTCTACTGACTGTAATATATATACTCATTCTTTATTCCAGGTTGAAGAGGAAGAAAGGCAGATGCCTAAAAGAAAAAGAAAGAAGCATTATCCCTCCTCAGAAGATGAACTGGGTATTTAGAATATATATGTTCCTTTTTCAGACATCTTTGAAGATTGTATTATTTTTACATCCAAGATACTGTGCCAGTATCACAGAAAATTTTTGAGAGTAGTAATTGCTCACTTTTATAACTCTTGAGTCCAGTTTGTATCCAAACTGGCTTGCCACCTCCAGGGTCTTTTCTGAACTTGATTTAGAAACTACATTGTTATTACAGAAGATTCAACCCCTGGAATTCACACAAACCTCGGCTCCCTCTGACACTGTGCCTGGGACCCAGACAGATCCACCAAGTTCTTCATTTTATATCATCCCATGCCCCACAGAGCTAGTGAATCACATCATAAAGGTTCATGTAATAGCCATTCTGTGCTTCGTACTGTTGGTTTTCCTATGGTCGATAACAGTGCCATCCAATATAACTTGCCACAATGGTGAAAATGTTCTATATTTGCTTTGTCTAGTACAGTAGCCAATAGCCACATGTGACTCTTGGGCAGTTAAATGTCAATGTGAATGAAAGACTGGATTTATAATTGCATTCAATTTCTTTTTTAAGATTTTATTTATTTATTCATGAGAGACACACACAGAGAGAGAGAGAGAGGCAGAGACACAGGCAGAGGGAGGAGCAGGCTCCATGCAGGGAGCCCGACGCAGGACTCGATGCTGGGTCTCCAGGATTAGGCCCTGGGCTGAAGGCAGCACTAAACAGCTGAGTCACCAAGCTGCCCAGTTGCATTCAATTTTAATTTAAATTTCAACAGCCACATGTAGCTAATGGCTACCATATTGGATGGTACAGACTTATATTTTGATACCTGACACAAAGTACAACTGCAATAAAAAGTTATATGTGAGAAAGAATGGAAAAAATGCTTTCCTTTTTTGCTTAGAAGCATGTAATTATTAATTAATTCTTGAGTTCATATTTTAGGTACTATTCATGTTATTTTATCCACATTCATAATGACTCTGTGAGTTAGGCATTATCACCATTTTAAAAGTAAAGAAATTAAGATTTGGCGAGGTTGTGACTTTATTCTCACCAAGTAAATCTGATTCATAACCCCTTGGTCTCAGTCACTAAGCCATACCTCCTAGGTGATAACTCATGCAGGAAGTTAAAAGTATCTCTGGGATCTCTTATAGGCCTAAGCCCTTTCCATAGAATCTGCTGTTTAATTGGTGTCAGCTGAGCATTTGTGGCTTTTTTATTTTTTTATATTTTATTTTTTACTTTTTTGGTTTTGCCAAGGCCACAGTCAAGTGTTCAGTGCTCAAATCACATGACATTAAATACATTTAGAATAACTTTTGGCTTCACTGTATCACAAGACTAAAAAAGAAGTCTTAAACTGTCTTAAAATAGAACTGTGCATTTCATTTTTCATTTAGCTTTTATTCCTTTGTGATTCTGTCCAAACTGATTTACAGATGATAATCCAGATGTCCTAGATTCCAAAATAGAAACAGCACAGAGGCAATGTTCTGAAACTGAACCACAAGATACAAAGGTATTTTTTTTTTCCACGTATTAATTTAAGTTTTGGGGGTAACCTAATTGCATCACTGAACACTTATTATTATTCTTTTTCATTCTAGTATCCTTTTTACTTTATATTTCTCTATTATAAAAGGTATATTTTTTAGCATCCTGCAAAAGAAACAAATATTATACTTTATAATTTTAAACCATAAGAATAGTGTTAATATCATAGTTTATACAGAAACTTGCTCAGGTTTCTGTTCAGTGATGTCATTGACTTAAGGCTTCTAGATGTTTTCTTCCCGAGTGTTGTATGCTTTACCACAGATATGTTTGCACCAAAACATCAAAATACGGTGACACATATTATTTTAAAATTTTAATACCCTGCCTTCTCTCTACTTTCTGTGCCTAAAATATAAGTAGTCCAAAGATTGGCCTCCCTCTTTGCCTTTTTTTCATATGATCTTATTTTCATCTAATGACTCAGGAAGGTGGCTCACAAAGTTTTATTTCTGCCCCTACTCTATAGTCCCAGATTTTTGCATTTCCTGGTAGATACCTCTTGGGCATGCTTCCATTTTTGAGACTTGGTGCTGCTCATTGTGTATTCCAAACTAGCTCTATCTCCTTCTTCACTCTTTCCCTAATTTATTTTTTTCCACCATGTTTCCAAAGTATTTAATTAAGTCAGCTTATAAAAATATATACAGTTGAATTCTAGCTTAGTAAAACCAGTTCAAAGTCTCTGTTTTCTGCCAGTGACTGATGAGCTAAATAAAAAGTAGTAGAAGAATTTTAACAACCAAGGAGGGAGTCATGTATCGTCATGAATTTCAATTGGTTGTGGTGAAGGAAAGAAACCGGATTTTAACCCCATCCTTCCCCCTGCCTTATCTAGAACAAGAATCCTGAGACAATACTCCTAAATTTGGAGAGAGGCAGATTGAAGGGGGTCTCTTTTTAGTTCCCCTTCAATTTCATGTAAGTTATTTAATGCTAAATTTAAGTAAAATATACCAGCAATTTTCACTAAAAAAATCACCTCTAGATAGATAATGTTTTCAGTGTTAAGATAGAATTCGAATTTTATATTTTAGTGTGTGTGTGTGTGTGTGTTCAATATACTATATTACTTTTACAGTACATTTTGGTATTTCATGCTGAAAATTTTTTCACCTAAGGGTGAATGATTGAACTGGTGAGAGATTATTGCTCTAAATAAGCCCAGCTGTATACCCCCGAAATTCCTTTAGTCACTTTCTTCCTTATCCCTTCCCCCAAACCCCTCCTTCACCACCCAACAAAGAAAAGGAATCTGTTGCAAATTCCTATCAGTTCCTTCTCTGGAGTTTCTCTCAAAGACAAAATTTAGGTTGAGGGAGGAAAAGAGTGATTTCTATGTTGCAGGGAAAAAATAATGCCTTTGTTGCTTTATAGTTAAGCTTTATCTCATGCTGTCCTACCTTCAGAATTTGTATCTCTTTGTATGCCTCACTAGCCACAGAATAGTTGCTTTTTAAAAATTCTGCAACAAACTTGTTAAAAAAAAAACCACTAGAAAATTGTTTTTGAAATAGAAAGCAAAACTTTGGGGAGGACAAGTGGAGACAGGGCTAAGCTTGTTCAACTTAAGAAGTCTTACTCAACTTCTCCACAGGAGGAGAACGCTGGAGATTTGGAAGAATTCTCTAAAACAAGTTCTAAGACAAACAACACTGCTTCAAGGGCCATGGATGAAAAAGGTGAGTAATACACGGACTTAGATAAATTGTTAAGACAGGACTAACCTTTCATCAGGCTTTGCAGCCTAAAGCATAGCTGACTCATTTGCTATCCCTGGAGAATATACTTCATACCCACAGGGCTTGGAGATCATTTGGAATTGGGATCTTAAGTCAACCCAAAGTGTGCTTATCAGTTAGCCAGACTTCTGCTTGTTAACTTGCATGGTGTAGGCCCTGCAGATGGTGTGTGTGCACTCCTGCCTGTGTGACTGGGACCGCTCAGGCCACCTGGGCAGGTATGCCAATGCGGCTGACTGTGGTCCCCAGCCCTGAGCTCAGCTCTGCTGTCTCTGCAGACGAATACAGCAGCGGCGAAGCTGCTAGTGAAAAGACGGAGCAGAATGACGATGACAACATGAAGTCTCAGGAGGTAAGGGATGTCTTGCGTTCTTCCTGTTCAGGTAGTTGAATACTAATGACAAATAAAATGCATTAAATGCTATTACCCAAAGTCTTTGTCAAATGCTTTTGAAGTAGTTCATTTTTTTTTAGTGCAGTGGGACAGCCATTTCATACTGTGCATTTTATCAGTGTCAGTTTGATTAATTTTGTTCTATTCATTTTCATTTCATCCCAACATTTATATTAGACCTATTTCTGTCAAGACCACATAGGACCAGGGACACCTGGGTGGCTAAGCAGTTGAGCGTCTGTCTTTGGCTCAGGGCATGACCCGGGGTTCCAGGATTGAGTCCCACATTGGGCTCCCTGCAGGGAGCCTGCTTCTCCCTCTGCCTATGTCTCTGCCTCTCTCTCTCTCTCTGTATCTCATGAATGAATAAATAAAATCTTAAAAAAAAAAAAAAAAAAAAAGACCACATAGGAGCTGTACCTCAGTGTTGAAGTCCTGTTCCTGTCCTGGCAGCAGGACATGGCCAAGCCAGGCACATGTTTAGGTCAGAGAACAGAGCTGCTGAGCCCTAGAGTCTGGACAGGACTAAACGGAAGCAGCACAACAGTGTGTGCAGAAGGTCCGCAGCAGGTGCCCAGTGCCAAGTGGGGGATTCCTGGGTGGCTGCAAAAGCAGGCCAGTCTCTGGCCCTGCCCCACCCCTGCCTCAGGGGATGTGCAGACAGGCCCAGTGAGGGATGGAATCCACCGGCCTGAAACAAGCCCAGAAATTGAGGGAAACAACCTGTACCCCAACCACATCTGGATAACCATTACCAAAGTTTGCCTGTCTGACACAATCGTCTTTTTTTTTTTTTTTTTTTTCAGATTCTGTTTAAATTCAGGTTAACATATACCGTATTATTAGTTTCAGAGGTAGAATTTAGTGATTCCTCAGTTGCATATAACACCCAGCACTCATCATGTCCCATGCCCTCCTTAATGCCCATCCCCAGTCACCCCATCCCCCTACCCACGTCCCCTCCAGCAACCCTCAGTTTGTTTCCTAGAGTTAAGAGTCTATTCTGGTTTGCCTCCCTCTCTGTTTTTATCGTACTTACTTCATTTTTCCTTCCCTTTCCCTATGTTTATTAGTTTTGTTTCTTAAATTCCACTTAATATACTTTTTTTTAATAGTTCTTTTTTGTTTTCTCACACTTCTGTATGAGAAGTTCAGTGGCCTCTTTTATTTTTCATAAGGGATAACATTTGGTCACCAGTGACTAAGACTAAATCCACATTTAAATGTACATGCATACCGTTTGCAGAAGTCAAAGCTGATATGGAGCACTCAGTTCTACTTCATCTCTCATCATTCCTCACTACTGTGTGAATATGGTTCTCAGTGTTTATCAGCTGATGGAATACACTGAGAAATGAAGCGTGGAGTCATGTATTGTTTAAGTGACAGCTAGGATCTGAGCCCTCGTAGGAGGAAACACTAAATCTCATTTTGAAATCTTTTATTGCTCTTTTGTTTTTTTTCCTTTACCCCTTAGGAAGATCAGCCAGTAATTATTAAAAGGAAAAGAGGAAGACCTCGTAAACACCCCGTAGAAACCATGTTAAAAACAAGTAGGTATTTGTTATGTTTCAGTTCACATGCAAGACATTTTCAGGGGCGAATAGCTGGCTTGGTGGGTAGAGTGTGCACCTCTTGATCGGAGAGTCATGAGTTCAGCACCACGTTAATGTGGAGCCTACTTTTAAAAAAAATTTTAAAAGACATTTCCAAACTGGTTTTCTAAATGAGATTTTTATTTTTTACTTTTTAGAAGAGGACTGCAAAACAGATACTGGCACCGTCACTGTGAGTAATTGCAACAGATAGGAACTCTGGAAGTGTTTGCCCTTGACCTGGATAGTGTATATGGCAGCATTTCTATTTTGTATTCCTTTCATTTTTTAAATATTTGAAAAACATTAAAAGAATACCTTAAATAAAACACTGAATAACCATTTAAATAATATTCCAAGTACTAATATTTTTACATAAATATACTGTTCTTTAATCTGATCCCATCCTCATATGTGAGTTTGCCTATATAAAAATTATCTAGGGACTTCCCTTCTTGTGGTCATTCTTGATTAATACATAGAAAATAGTTGTGTTATGTGATTTTTAGGTAATGGCTTTCTTTATGGAAACCTGAAGTGTGTCTTACCTGTTACTACTCTCTCTCTGGAGTTTCTTTCATAATAAAATATACACTTGATTTTGATTCAGGAAAATCCTCCATGACACTTTATCTTTTTAAACATTCTTTGTCTTTGACCCTAAAGCATATAGTCTACAAAATCATTCTATCAAGACTTCATTACATGAGTTTCAATGACAGCATTGTTAAACAGAAGGTTAAACATATGGCAGTGTTCTACCGACAACTAATGAGGTCCAAGCCTCAGCTCTGCCACTTATTCCCAGATCTGTGACACTGGGCTAATCTTGTGACCCCCTTGAAACTCCTATTTCCTTGAATATAAAGTAGTGTAATGATATCTGTAAGTACTACAGTACTTACCTCCATAGAATTATTACAGAACAGCAAAACCAAAGTGCCATAGGTCAATGCATTTACCAGCATGTAAGACAGTTTGCCAGATTTGGGGAATACTAATGATGGTCATGCCATGTCACCTCCCATGCTCATCTCCCAGTGTCACAGGAGAGTGGCTGGAGAAGAGGCTTGTGGCAGCCCTAATTCTCCATGTGTTCAGAAGCAGGGCATCCATTTTTGCTTGGTATTTTTTATGGCAAAAGATAGGTTCCGAATACTCTGCCTGCATAATAATGATCCTAAACCTCCCTTACATAATTAATGACTTCTTTGTGATGATGACTAACTACTGACTTCAGTTTTTTGTTTGTTTAAATTTAGGTAGAACAGTCTTCACCTGGCAGCAAACCAAAATTAACACAGACAGGTGTGTACCTAGAGCATTGCTCTGCATGTGATCTAAGGAAGGGGCAAGGGCGGCTGGCAGTTGGGGAAGGTTTTAGAGTTTCATTCTCAATGAAGTAGGTTAAAACGGTTGTTCTTGTAGACATACAAGACTATAGCCATTGCCTTTTCTTGTGATCTGAACCCTTCTTGGTTTTAGAAGTCTCCAGGAAGCCTCCAAAGAGGAGGGGGAAGGCAACAGAAAGTACAGTAGGGACTGCACTGGGGTGTCCAAACCCTAATTTACTGGATATGTTTAAAGGAGAAATAGATCAGCCTAGGGACTAGACCATCTTACTGGGAAGACCGGAATTTACTCAAGAGCCTATTGTTCTCAGAAGAATTTTGAAAGCAGCCTGTGTAGCTTCTAGAGCCAGAATGCAAGAGATAAAACTTGTTGAATTATTTTTGTCCTCATTCCAAGGAGAAAAATAGTCCCAAAATGTTGATAATGATTGGCTGTGGGTAGTGGGATAATGGGAACATGCTGTGTTGTTACTATTGCTTGAATTCTCCAGAATTTTTACAGTGTGTGTTTGTTAATTTCATTGTTAAAAATTTTTTATGTGAAAACAACAAGATTGGGGTGCCTGGGTGGCTCATCAATTACGCATCCAACTCTTGACTTTGGTTCAGATCCTGATCTCAGGGTTGTGAGATGGAGTCCCAAGTTAGGCTCCAGGGCTCAGCAGGGAATCTGCTTGAGATTCTTTCTCTCCCCCTTTCCCACCTTTCCACACCCATGTGCTCTCACGAATGTGCTTTCTCTCTCTCAAATAGAACCTTTAAAAAAAAAAGTAATAAGACCTTTTGGTGGGTTTTAAAGGGTTGACATAGGCAAAAAAAGATGAACGTGACAACTCTGTTGGGTAAAACAAATAGCTGGTTAGATCAGAAAAGTACAAAAAAAAGAAAAAGAAAAGTACATAATCAAGGTAAAGCAAATATGTAATTTAGAAACCTCCACATTGAACTATGTGTGATCTTGTGATTGTATTTCAGTTTTTCTTGTCTCTTGGAGAATTAAGGTTGATTTATTATTTTTTCTACAAGGGGAGAGTTTGCTTATGTTTGGTTTTTAAACAGTTTTTATTCCTAATGTTATAATATTTTGAATCCATACAACAAGAAACCTTTATAATTTGAATGTCCTTTAAAGACTCTAATTTGAGCTGTGTAGTTATGTTTTGGTGTGTTTAGCAGTGATTTTCTGAGTCTGGGTAATGATGACCAGTTACAACAGGCTCCTTCACTGTCAGCCTTCTTGGTATAATGTTTCCATCCACATCAGTGTACTGAACTTGCAAAAAGGCTGAACGTGGACCTCACCACCAACGAGAAGTACCTTTGGGTTATCTGTCAGGTGTCCAGTGAGCATCCCCATAACTTTAACTTCAAACAGTGCATTAAACTAAATATTTTTTTCTGATACATTGTCAGAAAACTGTAACATCCACAGAAAGCAAATATATAAAGCATAGGCATACACAACCTACAATAGGCTTATAATATATACTTTTCTAATAGCTCTGATGTAGCTTATAGTCAAAAGAATTCCAGCTACCGCACTACTTATTAGTTATGTGACTGAAGAAATTATTGTTATTATTATTATTATTTTTAAAGATTTTATTTATTCATGAGAGACCCAGAGAGAGAGAGAGAGAGAGAGGCAGAGACACAGGCAGAGCGAGAAGCAGGCTCCATGCAAGGAGCCTGACGTGAGACTCGACCCGGGGTCTTCAGGATCACGCCCGGGGCTAAAGGTGGCGCTGAACCCCTGAGCCACCCAGGCTGCCCTGAAGAAATTATTTAAATCAAATTACTTGAACCTTGTTTTTCCTAATTATAAAACAGGCGTTGTAATAGAGAGAGAGCTACATTGAGACGTCATTATGGTTTGTAATCCTGACCTGAAAGTCCTGGTAAGGTTTGAGGGCTCCCTAGTTGCCCCTCCTCCCTTTCTGGGTTCAGAGTATTTGATCTGAAAGGGACCATACAGGTAACCCATGTTTTTATCTTATGGATGGAAAACTGAGGTTTGAGGAATTTAAGTAATTTTCCCAGATTGCATAGGTTATTTGTGACAAGTCTGAAGTGTGCACATTTGGAGGTTCTGACTTGTAATTGAGTGTACTTTCTGCTAGGTATTAGTCTTATCTGATACAAAATAATGCTATATTGTTGAACAATGCTTTAATCAGCACTGGTACATTCAGAGACAACAAGCCAGGCTGTTGAAAGTTAATTTACACTAAGAGAGTATTAATGCAGACATTTTCGTTTTCTTAAAGATGAGTCCAATAAAGAAACCACTACCCCACAAGAAAGAAGTATGAGCAACGTAAGTGTCAATTTTCTTATCAAAGTATGTCTTTTAGGAATAAACTTAGTAAATGTTCACTTAACCATCCTTTCGGTTTTAATTTTACTGCTTCTAGGATGATGGCGAAGAAAAAACAGTAGCAAATGTGCGTCGGAGAGGAAGAAAGCCCAAGCGTTCGCTCACTCTGTCAGATGATGCTGGTATGTTTCTGACACATTCTTAATTGTGGAGTCTTATCATTTCAAAATCACCTTTTTAAGAGTTTTTCTCTACACGAAGAAAAATCCAGTGGGGCACAGCTAGTATTAATATTACATAAATATGTGTGAAATGGCTCTAATCCCATGTCAGAAATGGTACATCCCAGATGCTTTTTTGAGTACATGTGAATTTTTCATGAATGCTGGCTGTGAACTGCCTAAGTAAACTATCCCAAATGTGTTTGAGATTAAGTTAAACAGTTGTGAATTGCAAGTGCTGAAACAAAAGGAAATGGAAAAGCACTTCTTCTGCCTCCAAGTCCCTAATATCCTACATCCTACACTCCATGACTCTCCTTTGGAAGTGTCTTGGGGAATTGTACAGTCCAGGTGTTACCCTTCTATTTGAACAGAATCTTCAGAACCAGAAAGAAAACGCCAGAAATCAGTTTCTGAAGCCACTGAGGACAAGAAAGACCAGGAGTCTGATGAAGAAGAGGAAGAGGAGGAAGAGGATGAGCCCTCAGGAGCCACCACAAGATCCACCACCAGATCAGAGGCTCAGAGGTAATGGGGGCAGCGGAGAGATTCTAAAGGCCTTCACCGACTTCTCCATCAGAAGGCAGCTTTGGATTTCATGGTATTCTCTTTTCATTGACTCACACATGCCACAGTGTAAGCCATTTCCTTCTGTTTTTATCTTCAGCAGAGAGCACATGTTCTTAGCCCTCGGACTGGTTCTTCATGGAGAAACCCACCTTCCATCTTAAACAATTGTTGAGGATCATATCAGAGTCTGCCAGGTTCTAAATACCTGTTTGGTAGAACCCATTTAGTTCCTGTACAGATATTTATTGAGCCTCAGTAGGAGTCTCAGATACTATGCTGGGCCCATGGGTGAAAGCAGACCCTGTGTACAATATAGTCCCTACATGCAGCATGCTCAGCTCCAGTGTGAGGGACAAGGCAGGTGTACCTATCACTGTCGTGAGATGCGTGTAATCAGTGCTGTGGTATAGGGTGACCATGTGAAATTGCCCATATGTGACCATTTTTTACTAACAGAACTTAATCTCATGTTTCCCAAAATTTATTCTCCCAAACCTTAGTATAGCCAGAAGTCCCTGGAAAAAAGTGTCATGGTCAGATGAGTTTTAGGAATGCCAGTGAATTCCTTCTCCCAAACTTAGTGAATCACAGTGCATGTTAAAATATTAAGGGCTCAGTATAGTCCTAAAGGAAACAAACCTGTTTAACTTTGTCTGAACAAACATTTGCCAATTATACCCCCACCCACTCTCATTAATATCAATCAGTATTTTCCCCACAGCACATTTTGAGACATGTTGCATCTTTTAGTCTGTTAACTTACTCAAGCAAGAATATTTTCCATTTTCAAAGTGATTCACAAGCTGTTAATCTTGGTATCATCTTCTGTCATTTCATTACCCAAGATTAATCAAAATTTCACCGACGTTCATTTCAAGAATATCACTTATTACACCTGTCACCACATTGGGGGTTTTTTCCCCATTTTTAAATATTTTTTAATGAAGTTTGATTTGCCAGTATATAGTATAACACCCAGTGCTCATCCCATCAAGTGCCCCCCTCAGTGCCCATCACCCAGTTACCCCATCCCCCCACCCACCTCCCCTTCCACTACCCTTTGTTCATTTCCCAGAGTTAGAAGTCTCTCATGTTTTGTCACCCTCTAATTTTTCCCACTCATTTTCCCTCCTTTCCCCTACAATCCCTTTCACTATTTCTTATATTCCCCATATGAGTGAAACCATATGGGGAATCCCTGGGTGGTTCAGCGGTTTAGCGCCTGCCTTTGGCCCAGGGTGTGATCCTGGAGACCAGGGATCGAATCCCATGTCAGGTTCCCTGCATGGAACCTGTTTCTCTCACTGCCTGTGTCTCTGTCTCTCTCTCTCTCTCTCTCATGAATAAATCTTAAAAAAAAAAAAAAAAGGGAAACCATATGATGATTGTCCTCCAATTGGCTTACTTCACTCAGCATAATACCCTCCAGTTCCATCCACGTCAAAGCAAATGGTGGATATTCATCCTTTCTAATGGCTGAGTAATATTCCATTGTATACATAGACCACAGCTGCTTATTCATTCATCTATCTAAGGACATCGACCTGTCACCACATTGTAACAGTAATAGTGTCTTGTGTTTATATAAAGACTTAAAATCAATCTATTTCTGATTACTCCACATTGCATTTTATTAGTCATTCATACCACGGTTTGATTTCTCAGAGTCAGGTTTTAGGGCCACAGGACTTTAGGAGCTCACACAAGCTGAAGGTAAGATAGTAGTCTTATACTTGTTTTTTTTTAGGTGGAGCACCTCAGATAAATAGAAGAGACAGAATCAAGTTTCCTGCTGATGGGAGAAGGTGGGGGCGCTGTAGCACAGCATCCCTGCATTCGGTACAGATCCACCCCAGCACCACTGCCTCCCCCTTAAACATTGCAGAAAGATCACCCAGGAGAGTAGGGACCGCCTCATACAAAGTCCTCATACAAAGGCCTTCTTGCTGTCTTTGAGTGACTGTCTAAAAGTAGTGGTCAGGTTTGCCTTTTAAAATTTGTTCTTTGAAAACAAATCTTACTTACGATTCTGTCATCACCTAGACTGTCAGTGCCCTTCCTTAACATACCTTGAGAACTTTTAATTTACAACTGGATTCTTCTCTTATTGTAGATTCCTTGGCATCAGTTAGTTGACTCTAGGGCTCTTCCATCATCTTAGTTCGATTCTTGAGGGTGGTTGGGGTCTTCACGGGCTAGTGCTGCTGGCCCATCAGTGCCTCGCTGTCTGCTCACATCTGTAGCAGCAGCTCCTCAGTATCTTTCTACGTGCAGGCTCCTCAGTAGCAGGGAAGTCCCCTCGCTCTTCTCTTCCTTGTGTCCAGTGGAGGCTGGCCTCCCTGAGGAGTATGCTCTGCCACTTCTGCTCTTGGGGCTTCCCTACAGCATTTCCCTAAATATTTAAGGGCAGCTTCCAAGTCCTCTCTTATTTTAATCCCCATCATCATCCCTGTTTGTTCTCCTGAATTTATGTGCTCCCCTTTCTAAGGCAGCACATGTTCTGTACAAAGTGTGTGGGCTAATGAACTCAGAAGAGGATTGCCCCACCCTATCCTGCAGGGTCTCAGCTGCACCCACACGCCAGCTCAGCAAGTCTTTTCTCTTGGCCATTGCACTGGCAGGCCTGTTCTTCCATCCCCTGGTCCTCAAGCAGTCGACCACTTGGACCTGACCAGCTGGCCTTGTGAATTGTACTGCCTTGGCCCCTTCTCTGCTGCAGTGAGCACTTTGGGGATTGTCATCTTGTCAGCCAGTGTATTTTTTATCACAGAGTCCTCTTTGTCTAGATCATGATAAAATACTTTACACAGTAAAAGCAAAGACACAGTCACAGAGACAGTCGTAGATGACATCAGATCTTCTTTTTACCAGCAGTCCAGAAAACCAACCATTTTCTGCTTTCACCCCCATTCTCTGACTCTGACTCACCTACGAGGAGCCTCATCCTTTCTGAAGAGGCACCGGGACTGGTCTGTTCAGTGTACCGCTGCCCGGTGTTTCTGTAATCTGTTTCAGAAAGCATCATAGCAAGCCACCAGCACGTGCAACATCCACCCTTGGCAACCCAGAAACAATTTCCGCTAGAAATCGCCAAAAATTAGCAAAAGAGAAGTTCTCTACCAGCGAAAAAGTTAGTAAATCTCCCCCATTAGGAAGGTAAGTCCCTGCTTACACTTCAAGTCATTTTTAATCCCCTGTGACTGTTTTTGGTACAGTAAGGTTTTCTTCCCAAGTTCTTTTAGGATCTTTGTCTTGTCAAATAACTGTCTTCTGGGATCATTGGTTTCCCGAATGGAAACCTACTCCAAAAGGAATTGGAGGGGCTGCATAAGGCATGTCAGTCCTCGCTTCACGGCCCCCCCTACACACACTTGCCCTTGACCTTTGTGAGCCTTACATGCTGACTCCATCCACCAGGACCAAAGGCGAGGGGTGTTTCTTCCCAAGGGGTCACAGGTCTGAGTACTTGGCTAAACCAGCCCAGCATAGTCAGGCACCGCACAGGCCAGAATCATTTGTTTTAGCCAGAGCATTGGGAGAGGTGATGGGGTCACAGTAAAACAGCCACTTCCAGCTCAGCCCCTGGCGGGGCTCCCACCCTCCACAGCCCCCTTAACCCTCCTGCTTCTCACAGGTTGCGCCCAGGCCTCCTTTGTGGCCTTGGCTCGTGCCGGTTCTTGAGTGCCCTTTCTACCAGCCGCCAGCGAGGCAGGCTCTGCTATCCTTCGCCCTCCGTCCTCAGGAGGCCCCAGTGCTTCACTTCCTTCTCTGTCCATCATGCGGAACCTCTAGCCTGCCATGCAGAGGATGGTGGTATATGTATGCCCTCTCTGAACTACAGGCTTCTTCCTTTCTGTACATGAGAGCATCAACAGATAAAAGATTCTTCACAGTGCACAAAACTTACACAGTCGATCTTCACAGCGTATGGATAATATATGTGTGTGTTACTATCCCCATGTCCCAGAGAGGGAAGCCACTAAGGTGCCACGCTTCCAATAAGGTGGATTCTCCCATTCCATCCCCATTATGTGAAATGTTATATTTGTCCTCATTTTATAAGTGAGGGAATGAATCTCAAGAAGTTCTGGTCTCTATTTCTCACAATGGAATTGCAGACGAGTTGGGGAAACTCTTGCTGAGATGAAGATTCTGATTCTGTAGGTCTGGGATGGGGCCTGAGAGTCTGCATATCTAATAGCTCCCACGTGATGCTGGTGCCAGTGGTCAGACCGCACCTCGGGTGCAGGAGGGGGCTCACACGGCCGGGAAGAAGCACTCTGACTCAAAGCCGCTGTCCCTGCTACGTGGCATCTAGCACAGGGCTGGCATGCCAACTGCTCAGTTGGTAGGTTCTCACCCAGCGGCCAGTGGCTTTCCCTGACTCGGCCTAAAATGGGAGATCAACAAGCACTGCTTTTTGGCCATTCTCCGCACAGGCGTATATGCTGGAACTGTGTCCTGTACAAGAGTGTGTGACCTGGTTTGGGTTTATTTACTTGTGCTCTCAAAGGAACAATAAGCAAGACAAGCAAAACATCTTATCCATGCAGCCCCATCGGACCATCTCCTGCAATTTTGATTTTCCAGGTCTTTTCCTTCATAGATAGAACCATGGCAGCTTGGCGACGTGTGCCTTGGTGCTAGGTACTAGGGAGAGGAAGAGGAGAAGCATTCTAGCAGGGGAGACATGTGTACATGACTTGGAAGCTTTTTTGGCACCACCTGGCTAAAACTATATCTTGGAGTACATCCAGTGCTCACATGCTGCCGCTGTCACTGCAACATAATTCTCATAAACCAAATTTAATAGAAGTCATACCAATGGTATTTACTATTGTGGTCTCTTTGAGAATTGTTTTAAAATAATGACTGTAGCCTACAGTTGGAAAAAATCAACAGGTAAATCACAGTGGTAAGTGCTGTGGTGGAGACACAAAGTGCCATGGGATTTCCAGAGAGTGGCTTGCTCCATGATGAGGAAGGTTTCCCATAAGGAGGAGTTGCTTTTGAACTGGAGCTTAAAGACAAGGGTGTTTGCTAGGTGGGAGGTGTGGGGTGATTCTCCAAAAACTCCCATGTCAAAGCATAAAAATGTGAAAGAATGTCATGTGTTCGGGATTGGCAGGACCAATCCAGCGTGGTGCAGAAGTCAGGGCAAATTATAAAGGACTTTGTGAAATCTTGGGATGACTTTATCCTGAAAGCATCAGAGAGTTACGAGGAATATATGTGTAACAGATAAACAGGACAGTGACATGATTCATTGGGATTTCTGACAGATAATTCTGCTGGCAGATGGGAGAACGGGGATGGGCTAGGGGCAGGGTGATTGGCCAGAATGCTCCTCTGAAGTTCCCCTGCCTTTTTAACACTGCTGCCTCTCCTCAGTTGTATTGGCCCATGAGATGGGATTGGGCACCCGCCCAGATGGAGTCCCCCATCCTGCTGTGCTCCTTCTCAGTAGCCTCGACTTGGGGCAGTGCGTGAAGGACTGGCTGTTAATTGTTTTGTTTTGTTTTGTTTTGTTTTTGATAAAGATTTTATTTATTCATTAGAGACACACAAAGAGAGAGAGAGGCAGAGACACAGAGGGAGAAGCAGGCTCCATGCAGGGAGCCCGACGTGGGACTCGATCCCTGGTCTCCACGATCACACCCTGAGCTGAAGGCAGCACTAAACCGCTGAGCCATCTGGGCTGCCCTGTTAACTGTTTTCTAGCTCGAAGAACTAGGACCCAGAGAAGAAGGCAGATTTGAGCCAGGCTGGCCCTGGGAGTGTGACCGGGCCAGAACCAGAGTGCGGGTCTCCAAGCTCTTCCTGTTGTGCCCTGTGGATGTGGGGCTGGTTGCACATAACCAGTTAGCACTGCTCTTCTAGAGTCTCCTCTAACTATATAAACATGACCTGGGTTTTCTCTCAGCTCTCAAGTTCAAAATTCTTCCCTTTTTTAAAGAACTCCCAAATTATGGAAGCCACTCCTGTCAGCTCTCACCACTGCCTTGACTTTTGTTTACTGCAGATCGAAGGCCCAGCTCTCCCCTTCCAGCAAGCGCAAGAGGGAAGCCAGCCCCCCCGGAGCCCGGACTAGAGGCCAGCAGAGGGTGGAAGAAGCCCCTTCGAAGAAGGCCAAGCGGTAATCCTGGCCACCACCACCACCATGCCCCTGGCGTGTTGGAGACACAGGCGAAAGGAGAGAATAAGCCTGGGGCCAGAAGCTTTTTTTTTTTTAACCAGGGAAAGGACATGCATGTGCTGTAAGTTTCTAGGTGCAAGCTTTTTCTTGTTCTGTTTTAAACAGCTTTATAAACTATTGTTCATAGAAGATATTATGTACATTTATTTCAGATAAAGGAAAATAAGTTTACTTTGTATCTGAACTCAAAACAAAGTAGTTGTATATTTTAACATCTGAAATTGGGATTTCCCGATGTGACACATCACTAATGCAAACCCTTCCAGCCTATCAGACACCAGGCTGCCTACTGGTAATCTGTGTACAGTATATAAACATGTAAAAATAGGTTGTATTTTACTCTATGTATGATGCTAATCAATGAACACTTTATTTATTTTACAGAGAAAACTTATCTGTGAACTTTACTATATATCTGTTTATTTTATTTTATTATTTTTTTTTAATAAAAAAAGGGTTTTAAATGCTATGCAGTCATTAGTAGAAACGTTTTAGGATGCTGCCTGCCTTGTAACTCTCTATGGTCTGGCAGGAAATACAGGATCTTCTCGCATGTATCCAAGTGAAGTAGTTTAGCTCAAGAAAGGGTCTGCATTGCTTCCCTGTTCACAGTTGTGACTTTTTTAAGAATGTAACTTGATTTTAGATTATGCTCGCATCTGTGACTTTACTTCCAGCCCCACTGGCGTGAGAGGTTCTGGTTCAGGTAAAGTTACATCCTGTCACCTGCAGCAAAAACGCCTCTGTCGGTGTTCATCCCTCCCTCTGTGCTGTTCCGAGGCCTCTACTCGTTCTCTTTCCATGTTGTCCTTTTCAGTGAAGAGAAATGCATTGAGATTAGGTCACTCCTGTCTACTGAGCTTCAAGACTTTATGTTGTTTTATACACAATTATTTCATGATAGAAACTGGCTTTATTGCCGGATTTCTTTTTTAAACATATTTTAACTCCCATACGAACAAACTGTCCAACTTAAGTTTTTCATAAGATTAAATTTTTCTTAAGATCAAATTTGTCTCTAGCAATGATGTGATGAGTTGCCAAATAATTGAGATTATTTTAAAATGTTTTGTTCATATTGTTTTATAATTAAAATTTACATTCAGTGTGTGTGAATTTTTTTTTTGACTCTTAATGTAAGGTGGATATTTCTGTCATTTTACATGGTTTCTTACAAGATTTTATATATAAATTATAAAATGTTTCCAAAACTTGAGTGGTAAGAATTTTTTTTCTGTATTTTAAGTTTTCTCTCTGTGAAAACTACTTCCTCTCTCCAAATACTTGGTGTTAGAAATGCTGTTCCATTTTCACTTTCAAATATGAGTCAGTGATGGTGTCTCAGTAGAATTGAATGTTGGATCTGGAAAGGACCTTGGAGACAAGGAACAAGATGAATTTAACCAAAACCGGGAAAGCTAAAGTGATTTTCCCTAAAGTTAGTCAAGGGAAGAAGCCAGAGTAGGTTCCAAAGCTCTAAAGTCCTTGACCAACAACAGTCTGCATTGTGAGTTGTAGATTGGTTTACCAAAATGCACACCTGAAAATGTGTTCTCCATGGGAAACCAGTGTATTCAGTCTAGTCACGCCCGCTGTGGGCATGACCTCACAGGGACTAAATAGTTGGGTTGTGAGGCATTGCTGCCTCTTAATAAAGTTGGAACTAAAGATTGGTACTAGAATATGGAATTTTCTGGCAGGAACTCAGCTAGACCACTTGGTTTCCAGTTGTTCTGAAACCCAGGTGGGACAAAGGGGCACCGGAACTGTGGGGGGCATTCTTGATCGTCATGGTAATTTGATCCGGCTAGTATTTAGTAGAAGGAAGTTGGGAATGCTACACGTTGTACAGCACACAAGGCAGTCCTCGCCTCTACAGAAATGTCCTTGCCAAATGCCTGCAGCGTACACCTACAAATCCCTGAGACACACGGACCATCTCCACACTTGCCTTTCCCTGGTCTGGGCTCACGGCTCCTCTGTGAGCAGCCTGAAAAACAGCACATGTCAGACCTGACAGGGCTGGGAAGAGTCGGCAGGAGCACCCCTAATTGGAAGTGATGTGGCTAATTCCTCAGCTGGAGCTGGAGCCCAAGACCACAGTCCTTTCTCCCTACTTCAGGCCTCCCTCCTCAGCATTACAACCCTTGACCCCCACCCACCACCACCACCACTAGCTAGACTTTTTAAAGACTAGAACCTACTAATAATGGCTTGTCCTGAGCACCCCAGTTAGGATCGGCCATCACGTGGCATTCCTCTTGACGAGGTCTCACACTCCTAGTGATTGGTGGCAAAGTTGGGTCCTAACTCTAATCACCTAGTGGTCAGGATTCTTTGTGCTGGGCCCCATGGAAGTGGGGCACTGATGGACCTCAGCACCAGGCCCAGAGACCTAAGGATGGTGATCTAGTGGAGGTTTGCCCCAAACATCCTAGCAACTGATTAACCTAAGCAGCTTGAGATTGGGGGTTGATGATTCCAGTTCAGAAATGCTGAAAAGGTTTGCTTTTTTTATTTTTTATTTTTTACTTTTATGTCTTATCCTACGTGCAAGAGCACTTTCCATTTCCCAAAATTACTGCTTAGCTACTATTGTGTGATTAAATCCAGAACAAGGCAGTTTTCATTTTCCGTTGACAGACACCTCTCTCAGGAGGAAATGTTTCTAGAGCCAGCATCTTCCCACTGAAACTGCCATGCTGGAGGATACACACCTGATGAGCTCCTGCCCTGGGATTGGTGTCCAGTCACAGGACACAGCAGGGGGAAGAAGATTTCCTTCCTGAGGGGAGCCAGATGAAGAACTAACTCCTGACAAGAGGAAGAGTGGTTTTGGTGGTGTTTCTTGTGTCTAGATTTTTTTTTTTTAAGTATAAAATAAAGTTTTAAGTACCGTTAGAAAAAGGATGTATGGGTGGCTCAGCGGGTGAGCATCTGCCTTCAGCCCAGGGCGTGATCTTGGAGTCCTGGAATTGAGTCCCGCCTCAGGCTCCTTGCGAGGAGCCTGCTTTTCCCTCTACTTAGGTCTCTGCCTCTCTCTGTCTCTCATGAACAAAAAATAAATTATTTTTTTTAATTTTTATTTATTTTTGATAGTCACACACACACAGAGAGAGAGAGAGAGAGAGAGGCAGAGACATGGGCAGAGGGAGAAGCAGGCTCCATGCACCGGGAGCCCGACGTGGGATTCCATCCCATCCCGGGTCTCCAGGATTGCGCCCTGAGCCAAAGGCAGGCGCTAAACCGCTGCGCCACCCAGGGATCCCCCCCCCCCCTTTTTTTTAAAGTATGGTTAGAACATACAGAAAAGAGCAGTTTGGAAGCTGAGTAACAGGGAGAACTGGAACAGGAGCCATTTTTACCACTAAGTCAACCTTCTAGAAGCTTCCTGGAGAAGATCCAGACAGGTAACCATTTATATAGCTCTACATCACACAGGACACTGGTCCCACGAGCTGCCTTCTCACATTGCAGCCCTTCTGAGTTCACTGGGCACATCATTAGTACATACAAATTTCCAAGAAGTCAGGTGAACTTTTTCCATAGTTATTAAACCTAAAACCCCCTGTTTCCTCACCCCCAACACACACACAAACTTAATTCAACATCCATGGGAAACTTCACTCAGTTGTTCAACTAACAGCCCTGTGAAGGAGCGTCAGACTCCCTGCTTTGTAGTTGGTGGAGGTGAAGCTCAGGTGATAGGACTCACTTTGAGGAGCACGCAAGTTACACCTTGCTGGGACTGGAACCGAGGTGCTGGAAGTCTTCTTCCCCAGGGTGGCCTTGCCAGTGCCTGCTTTGGCAGGTCCATGTCACCTGTGGGTGCATGCAGGATACGGTTATGTCACATTCTCTTAGTTGTTTGCTTGAATTCTTTTTCAACAAATAATATAAAATCTGACTTTTGTTAAATATTTTTTTTAATACATTTTATTGATTCATGAGAGACACAGAGAGAGAGAGGCAGAGACACAAGCAGAGGGAGAAGCAGACTCCATGCAGGGAGCCCGACGCGGGACTCAATCCTGGAACCCCAGGATCATGCCCTGGGCCGAAGGCGGCGCTAAACCACTGAGCCACCCAGGGATCCTAAATATTATTTTCTAAAATTAATGTCTTCATCATAGAAAAACAGTAGGCAAAGATGAAAAAAACCCACTTGTAAACCCACAAGACAGGCATGTTATCTCTTCAGCGTATAATTCCTCCAGACTTTTCTATTTACATATGAGTAAAACTTAACATATTTCATCTAAGATGCTGTTGACTATAAAATGCATCATCATTACTCTATATACTCCTAAGAAAAAAACCTAAAGGTATGACACAAAAATAAATCACTTTGTCACCAGATGCATGAATCCATCATATTCACTTGGCTATTGCTTTGAAATGTCTTTTTTCTATTCCAATCATCTATTTGATAATTCCTCCTGCTGGTAGCTATGTGACTGGGAATGCACTGGAAAATCTTTTGCAGTATCTCAGGAACAAAATGCAACAGCCTTACCTACCCTGGAATATCTTCCTTTCTTAGGTCTCAGAAGATACTTGGTTGTTACTCTGCAAGAAAAATGAGATCACAGATACTTCTCTAAGACTATTTGCCTCAGTCATATAAAATGTATTTTTTTAAAGATTTTATTTATTTGACAGGGTGAGGAAGCACAAGCAGGGAGAGGGGCAGAGGGAGAGGCAGGCTCCCTGCTCAAGATCCCAGGCGGGCATTGATCCCAGAACCCAGAGATCACTACCTGAGCAGATGGCAGATGCCCAGCCAACTGGGCCACCCAAGGACCCCTAAAATGTATTTCTTGCTGCCAGGTTCCTGTAACTTTCTGAGTACACAATACCTCTGTTTTGAAGCCAAATCATAATGTAATCTTTTAAAAGACATTTTAAGTGGTTAAAATCAAAGCACATAGAATCGATGATCCACATAATTAACTGACAGCAATATCAATAGTTAGAAAACAGAACACCCATGTAATGACAACATAGCTTAACTGCCACTTGTTCAGTAGCAATTTTAAGATACTTTCTAATCTCAGAGGTGTTAAAACATGAGAGGAAAAGATGTGCCTTTGAATTAATGAAATATGTAGATAGATTTTTTTACAAAAATGAGATTTTACATATCTACCTTCCTATGCCCTTTTAAAAATATTATATAACTGTACTGAATATTTTTTACAATCAAAAGGATAGAAAATAAGGCACCTGGGTGGCTCAGTCCATTAAGTGTCTGCCTTCTAGGCTCAGGTCATGACCCCAGGGTCCAGGGATCAGGCCCCATGTTGGGCTCCCTGCTTAGCAGGAAGTCTGCTTCACCCTCTGTCTCTCCCTGCTCATGCTTGTGCCCCCCCCCCTCATTCTGAAATAAATAAATAAACAAATAATCTAAAAAAAGAAAGCTCTTACATATACACATGTAACATATGTGTACATACATATGATATATATACAAGTAGATAATATCATATATAATATATGATATGTCTGTATGGATATATCATGTGTTTATGCACATAAGATTATATATAAAGTAATATCTGTATATATATATATATATATAATGAACAACATATGGTAAAAACAACGGTTTCTTTAAAATCCCATTTACCACCCTTCAGCTTGAGACATAGAATAATAGCAGCCCCTTGGAAGCTTCCAGCAAATCCCTCAATATTACCAACATTCTAAATATAAGTTGATCATTTTACTACATGTATATACAACTCTAAACAGCATTTTTAAGTTGTGAATATTTTTTCACTTTACATATAAATAGAATAATATTTTAAGGATCATTTGAGACCTACTTTTTCTTTCACACTGTTTTGAAAATCATCTATAGTAACGGCTGTAGCTCCAGTCCATTTTCACTGCTGTGTCGTATTCCACTGAAAGCTTGTATCTCAATAGACTAAAGCCATTTAGTTGCCTGGTGCTGGTCTTTGTGCTGTTCCCAGGTTAACAGTGCTGCTGCTATGAGTACTCTATGAATATGTTGGGGGCAGACCTTCCCGAAGTTATTAATATTGTACGTAATAGAAAATTATATTTGTAGGCACAGTGACATAAGCAGAAAGACAAGGCTGCTTGCTGCCTGAGGACACCATCACCTGTGAACCAGAGGACCAGGTCAGCCAGCCACTTGGATGGCTAGAAGATCAATATATCCCCATTTTCTACACCAAGACACATGCAGCTTCCTGCTCCAGGGGTACAACTGCTAATTCCTAGGGTAAGCGTGTTTTCAGCTTTGCAGCGTAATGTCCAAGTGGTTCCCAAATGTTTTTACCCCTTGGACCCCTACCAGCTAGGTACTTCTTTTCCTTGATATGTGGTAAGTTTAGACCTTCTCGATTTTTGCCTATTTGGTAAATATAAAATATCTCACTGGGGGTTTTATTTGCACTGGTTTCAAGAAGGTTGAACATCTTTTCATGTATTTTCCATCTTATTTCCTCTTCTGTGAAATGCCTATTCCTGACTTTTGTTCATTTTCCCATTTGGTTTTGTGTGTGTGTGTGTGTGTGCTTTTCTTATTGATTTGTGTGAGCTCTTTATATATTTCTATATAAAGATATAAATATAGGGGTGCCTGAGTGGTTCAGTCCATTAAGCATCCAACTCTTAGTTTTGGCTGGGGTCTAATCTCAGGGTTGTGAGATTGAGCACCACATCGGGCTCCTCACTCAGCGCAGAGTCTGCTTCAGTTTCTCTCACCCCCTGCCACATTTCTGCCTCCCAAATAAATAAATGAATCTTATTAAAAAGATATAAATAGGGACACCTGGATGGCTCAGTAGTTGAGCATCTGCCTTGGGCTCAGGTCATGATCCCGAGGTCCAGGGATCGAGTCCTGCATCAGGCTCCCCACAGAGAGTCTGCTTTTCCCTCTACCTGTGTCTCTGCCTCTCTCTCTGTGTTTCTCATGAATAAATAAATAAAATCTTCATTAAAAAGATATAAATATATGGGCAGCCCGGTAGCTCAGAGGTTTAGCGCCACCTTCAGCCCAGGGCCTGATCCTGGAGACCCAGGAATAGAGTCCCACGTCAGGCTCCCTGCATGGAGCCTGCTTCTCCCTCTGCCTGTGTCTCTGCCTCCCTCTCTCTCTCTCTCTCTCTCTCTCTCTCTCTCTGTGTTTCTCATGAACAAATAAGTAAAATCTTTAAAAAAGATATAAATATATAGCTCTAGTATTTGGGGCAATAACCTTTGTGTATATGTGTCACAAATAACCACCCTCTCACATGAACACACCACACCACACATGCACACATACATATATTGTGTGGTTTATCCTTTCACTTTCTTTGTGGAACTTTTGGTGGATAGTTTTAAATTGTAATGTAATTGAATGTAAATTTCATTTTGTACTTAGCTCTTGTGTGTGTCTTAAGATTTGAAATCAAATAGATACCCTCCTACAAGTTTTGATGTTTTGCTTCTCACCTTTAGGGCATGGCAAGGAAAGTAAGGGCCGTATTAGCATAAGATCCAGGCAACCAAGTATACGAAGACATCTAGCCAAGTTCTCCCAGCCCAAAGCCAAAAGGCATCTCGCTGAAAACAGCTCTCCGCCTACCATCTCTTGGGTCATGCTCCACCAGTGAGGACTGGCTGCTCCTTCATCCTGGGGTCCTCTAACCACTGCCCTGGGGATGCCCTTCACTTCTCTCATTTCTGGGATCCCCTAGGGCCTGTATCATACACCTTCATCTGCTTGTTTACTCCCTTATTTTGATGAAGCAGCAGTAACAGTCTGAGAAATGGCCTCTGTGATAATATGAAGGACCACCTGTCAAATCAGATTCATCTAAATTGGAGCTCATGCCCAGCATCAAGTATTGCTAATTTTTTTAAAGATTTTTTTAAAGATTTTTATTTATTTATTCATGAGAGACACACACACAGAGAGAGAAAGGAAGAGACACAGGCAGAGGGAGAAGCAGGCTCCATGCAGGGAGCGCAATGTGGGACTCGGTCCTGGGTCTCCAGGATCAGGCCCTGGACTGAAGGCAGCACTAAACCACTGAGCCACTTGGGCTGCCCTAAAAAGGCTTTATTTATTTATTCATGAGAGACACACAGAGAATGGCAGAGATAGAGGCAGAAGGGACAGCAGGCTCCCTGCAGGGAGCCCGATGTGGGACTCGACCTCAGGACCCCAGGATCATGACTTGAGCCAAAGGCAGAGACGCTCAATCACTGAGCCCTCCAGGTGCCCCTCAAGTGTTACTTATAATGTCAAGGACACGAGTAGTTGTGGGCACAAATAAAGCACAGAGGTCTGGGACAGATCCCACTTCCTCAGCCCTCTCTTATCAGGACACACATGTGCCCAGATGAACGCATGAAGTATCTAAAAACTACCTGCATCTCCATTCCTTACACAGAAAGAAGGCACTTCAAGTCATGGAACATCCCTCCTCAGATGGTTACACAGCCTGTGTGACATTTTCCAGGGACTATGCCCATAAATCATAGATTCCAAGTGGGGATTGCTTGTTTGTTGTGTTGTTGCTATAAGCAATCCTGGAGGGACTGGGTAGGTCCTGCCAAATATTCCATATCGAGTCTCCCACTAGCAAAACACCATCACTTGTTTGCCTGGGGGCCCATCGTTAGCAAGCTTACAAGAATTTCTAGCTCCAGGTCACCTACCTACCTTCCTTCCTTCCTTCCTTCCTTCCTTCCTTCCTTCCTTCCTTCCTTCCTCCCTCCCTCCCTCCCTCCCTCTCTCTCTCTCTCTTTCTTTCTTTCTTTCTTTTAGATTTTATTTATTTATTCATGAGAGACACACAGAGAGAGGCAGAGATACAGTCAGAGCGATAAACAAGCTCCATGCAGGGAGCCTGATGTGGGACTCGATTCTGGAACTCCAAGATCATGCCCTGGGCTGAAGGCAGACGCTCAACCGCTGAGCCACCCAGGCATCCCCAGGTCACCTTCTTTCTTTCTCGGGGCATCTCTCAGTATTGGATGAAAGGCCCGATGTTATTCATATTCTTCCTAGGACATTCTAGGAAATCACTGCAGGCCTGGTCCAGTCAGCTACGAGAAACCACATCAGTTAGTGTAATGAGTAATTCAATATAGGGAACCAGCTTTGACTAACAAGCGCAAGGGTGACACAGATGTAATACAGAGTAACTTCAGAAAGCAACCATCACCTCAGCGTGGCTTGGGGAATACAAAGGAAAGGTTGAGTCTGGCAGGAAACCCAAGGAGAAGCCCTGCAGTGCTCAGGGACTCAGAGTAGTGCTGCCTGGGAGGTGCTGGCCTCTCTGAGACAGGATAGGAGGACTCGGGTCCAGGGGAGTGGGGAAAACTGGAGCTAAAGCCAGCTGTGACCAATCAGCTGCCACCGCTGGGGTGAAGAAATGTTGCAGGGGTGATGCTAACAAGAGTGAGCCAACAGGAAGCAGTAAACTTCTTCCCAGCTTCACCCTTAGTCTCTTCTTAGTGCCTCCAAAGACAGACCATGGAGAGCCAGCTGGCCAGGGAGAAACCCGGGCTGCAGAGAGCTGGGCCCAGCACCATCAAGCAGATTTGAGAGGCATGGCTCAGGAGCTAAGAAGTAACAGCCTAAGCGTTATCAACAATAGCCAGGGGTGCCTGGGTGGCTCAGTCTGTTAAGCATTTGCTTTCAGCACAGGTCATGACCCTGGGGTCCTGGGATCAGGCCCCATGTCAGGCCCCCTCCTCGGCGGGGACTCTGCTTCTCTCTCTCCCTTTGCCACTCTCTTGTGATTGCGCGCTCTCTCTCTCTCTCAAATAAATAAAAAAAATTTTTTTTAAATAGCCGGAATTTGGAGAGAGCCCACATGTCCATCAACAGATGAATGAAGAAAGAAGATGTGGTACGTATGTACAGTGGAATATTATAAATACTATTCAGCCATCAAAAAGAAAGAAATCTTCTCATTTGCAATGACATAGATAGAACTAGAGAGTATTGTGCTAAGCCAAAGTAGTCAATCAGAGAAAGACAATTATCATGTGATCTCACTCATATATGGGAATTAAGAAACAAAACAAATGAACATATGAGGAAGGGGGAAAGAGAGAGGAAAACAAAGCATAAGACTAACAATGATTAGAAGGGCACCTGGGTGGCTCAGCGGTTGAACATCTGCCTTTGACTCAGGTCATGATGCCAGGGTCCCAGGATTGAGTCCCACATCAGGCTCCTGGCAGGGAGCCTGCTTCTCCCTCTGCCTGTGTCTCTCTGCCTCTCTGTGTGTGTGTCTCGCATAAATAAATAAATAAATAAATAAATAAATAAATAAATAAATAAATAAATCTTAAAAAAAATAAAAAAGACTCTCAATGATAGAGAATAGACTGAAGGTTGAAGGAGGGAGGTAAGTGAGGGAATGGGCTGGATGACAAGCATTAAGGAGGGCACTTGTGATGAGCACTGGGTATTGCATGTAAGTGATGAATCAGTGAATTCTACTTCAGAAAGCAATATTGCCCTGTATATTAGCTAAGTAAAATTTAAATAAATAAATTCTTTTTAAAAAGAAACAATAGCTTAATATTTGGCACACAGCACACTTCTGACTATTCACAGCCCCACACCCTGATGCACATGCTGAAATTTCCACACAGAAACAAGGGGCGGCTTGTGCATTTCCCTCATTCTCCAGCGAGCCGAGCAATGCACGTTAAGCCTGCAATCCAAGCCTGGAAATCATCTAGCATCTGGGTGTTTGCTGCAGTTGGGCCTTGGTAAGTTCCTACCATGGCATGCTTTCTAAAGTGGTGATTCCAAATACATGTTTCAAATCTTCCGCAGAAATCGTTTGTGTCCTCATTCACTCAGTTTCTATCTTCTGAAGGACCAGCCTCTGTGTTAGCTTCTAATAAATGTGTTCCCTAGGATCACTAGCAGCATCTGTGCAATGCTTTCTTTAAAATGTCATCTTTTCAGAATGAATTTATCATCAAAATGCAGAGTTGTTTTTATTTGCGGAAACCAGTCTGTCAGTCTTCAGCAAGCCTTACTTGAAATAGGCAACATTTTCTCGACCAAAAGGAAGTACTCAACAGGAGCTGGCCTTTTCCTATTTTTGGCTCATGTGTCCCTGTTTACCCTCATTGTTGTTCATTTCATCTCTGTCAGGTTGAAGTCCTCTGGCCCTTTCCCCAGCAAACACTACTAGAGTTTAAAAGGATATAGTTGGCGGGGAGGAGACAGGCCGCATCTGGGTGGCTCAGTTGGTCAAGTGTCCAACTCCTGACATCAGCGCAAGTCATGATCTTGGGGTCATGGGATTGAGCCCTGCCTGAGGCTCAGAGCTCAGCAGGGAATCTGCTTGAGGTTCTCTCTCTTCTTCTCTTGCCTCCCCTCCCCCTCTCTCAAATAAGTCTTTAAAAAAGTTAAAATTAGGGGATCCCTGGGTGGCTCAGCGGTTTAGTGCCTGCCTTCGGCCCAGGGCGTTATCCTGGAGACCTGGGATCGAGTCCCATGTCGGGCTCCCTGCGTGGAGCCTGCTTCTCCCTCTGCCTGTGTCTCTGCCTCTCTCTCTCTCTCTCTCTCTCTCTGTGTCTCTCATAAATAAAATCTTTTTAAAAAAATTAAAATTAAAGAATATAGCTGGTCTTTTCAGGTTCTTAAAATTAAAAAAGCAAACCTAGGGCAGCCCTGGTGGTACAGCGGTTTGGCGCCTCCTGCAGCCCGGGGTTTGATCCTGGGGACCCTGGATCGAGTCCCACATCAGGCTCCCTGCATGGAGCCTGCTTCTCCCTGTGCCTCTGCCCCCTCTCTCTATGTGTGTTTCTATACATAAATAAAATCTTTAAAAAAAATAAAAAAAATAAAAAAGCAAACCTAACCTTTATATGTATGAAGTCCATGTCTCAGTAAATGTGTCCATCCTCCAACCCCCTGAACCCTCCCTCCTTGAATCTGGACTGACTATAGAACCATGGTTTGGGCAGAAGTTGCCTTTGCTTTTCTTTTGTGTGCTTCGCTAAGAATCCTTTCCGAGCCTAAGCACTTGTCTCCAGCCCGGTTCACCTGCATTTATGCAGGGATTTCTCCAAAGCCTTCTCAAGCTTCTTCCTTTGACAGTTCCCAGGACGGCCCGGTCCCATCTGTTCATCTGACATTCCATTAAGTCGGCGTGCTACCACGATATCCTGTTTTCCCCTTCCTGTTTCTAGCCACACTTATCAGACAGAATGACAGTTTGCTGTAATTCCTTGACATAAATCTCCCTGGTGAGCCTTCTCCCCCACCATACACCCTTTTCTCTGAAAGCACAGCCTTCTGGCCCTTTCCCTTTCGAAGCCTGGTCCAAAATATCTCATAATGGAAATAAACATCTCCAAGTTAGGCCTTAGAAGATGATTTAACAACAACAAAAGAAACTGAAATATGTTATTTGTGCTAAAAACCTAGGGGAACAGCTATGTAACCAAGGATGACAGAGAACTAGCACATTTTATGGAGTAGGCATCCTACAGTGGTGGCCGTGTTCTGCATGACCTTGAATCAACCACTTGGCCCCTCTGAGTCTCAGGTTCCTCATCTGTAACTGCAAATTCTGATACCTGTCCCACCGGTGGCCTAGCATTGTGTGAGGATAAAAGGAGACTGTCCACTTAATAAATATGATGTGCCAGGCCCCCGCTAGGCCCTGACGATGCAACAGGAGGCATTTAGAACATTGTCTTTCTAAGATGCATCCATGCTGCTGCATGTGGCTGCAGGCTGGTGATTCTCATTGCAGCATAGGATCCTATTCTGGGACTATATCATACCTGATTTATCCATTCTATTCTTTTTTAATTTCATTTCATTTTTTAAAAAGATTTATTTATTTACTTATGAGAGACACAGAGAGAGAGAGGCAGAGACAGGCAGAGGGAGAAGCAGGCTCCCCACAGGGAGCCGGATGCAGGACTCGATCCTGGATCCCAGGATCATGTCCTGAGCCAAAAGCAGACGCTCAACCACTGAGCCACCCAGACATCTCCTATTCTTAAAAAAAAAAAAAAAAAAAAAAAAAAAAAAAATTTAGTCATTTATTTATTGGAGTGAGAGAGAACATGAGTGGAGGGAGGAGCAGAGGGGGAGGGAGAGGGATGAGGGAAGAATCTCAGGCAGACTCTGTGCTGCATGGAGCCCGACGTTGAGATCACAACCTGAGCCAAAACCAAGAGTGGGACACTTAACTCACTGAGTCACCCAGGAGCCCAGAATATTCTATTCTTTTTTTTTTTTTTTCCATTCTATTCTTAATGAGCCTGTGAGTGGTTTCTAGGTTTTTGGAAACAAGAAAATAGAGCTGTGGATAGTCTATGTCTTTGGCAAACTTATGTACATATTTCTGTTGGGTTGCTTCCCTTTCATTCCTTTTCATTAGATCAGAGAGAAAGTCTCAGGTTGGTGCTGCAACATCTCTCTGGACATGACAAGCTGTGCCTATAACGGAGGGCCAACCTCAGGCCCCCAATCTTTAGCATCCCACTCTATCTAGCTATTCTACTAACACCATTTTATTGGCATTCGATATTTTTCCAGGTTGATTTGGCAAGGGGTTCTTGGGGCTCCGTTTATTTCTGTATGTTATTTATACAAAGGTTCTTTTGAAAATAAACCATTTTTCAAGTTCTTTTCCTATTTAATTTGTTTTTTTTTATTTTTTAATTTGAATTAAATTTGCCAACATCTAGTATAACACCCAGTGCTCATGCCATCAGGTCTTTTTTCCAACCAAGTTTAAAAAGTATGACATTTAACTAAAGATATTAAGTAACTAATAATTATAAGTGGCTACAGATGGCAAAAAAAATCTGAAAATGGGTATCAAACAAACATAATTTAGGAAATGCTATTCTTAAAAAGCCATGCATTTGAATTAAACATCTTTGTTTACCATCACTGGGTGGCAACTTGCCCAGATGAGCTGGTTTAATTAAAGACAAAGTGTTCAGGTCAGGTGCTCCAGGAAATTATTCTAAAGCCCTGGGTTTCCTCATTTCTGCTGACAACACATAGAGGTGGGAGGGTCCCCAAAAGACTTGGAACTAAAGCAATAATGTGAGCGGAGCCTGGCAGGTGGAGAACAATATCTTTAAAAATAATAATAAAGTACATTTCCTGCTTCTGTGTTCTTTGGCAGTCTTTGTGGGTCAGTGGGATCTCCACACTGAGGAACAGGGCAGACTTTGTGTAGGTGGGAGAAACAGAAGCCAAGGTGGGAGGGCTTTCATCCCAACATCACAGCATCACGTGGCCATGTTAGGAATTGGGAAAATAAGGCAGGAGAGCACACCAGTCATCGATGCCTCCACCTATCACTATCATCCTTGACCTCAGAGTCAACAACAACCTAAGCATCTCTGAAATCTTGACCAAGTCCCCAAAATCTATGGCCACAGCTCTTCCCAACTCATCTCCCTGATACTCGTGCTCCAGCAAGTATCTTACTCTTCCGGGACTCCTAAGCCATCGGTCCCAAACCTATTCATCACCCTCCTCTTGTCATTATTTTTGCCATGATCAGCTTAGACTCCTTCCTTCCATAATCATAAACCCTCCCCAAAGCCCCTGGCTGCTCTTGTTCCTTGTTACTGACCCCACAATCCCCTCACATCGGGAAGCCCAACAGTCTAACCACTCTTACTGGTTTTTTTTTTGTTTGTTTGTTTGTTTTTGGTTTTTGGATTTATTTTGCTTTGCCAGAGCAGAGGACTGTTGCTGGACAAGAGCACACATCTGTGCTAACTGGTCACACTTTAAGTTCATGCATGTGATTCTCAAATACACCCTCAATCCAGCTGAGCTGTTCTCTCCTCTCCTGGTGTCTTCCTTCCCCATTGTCCAAAATGATGATTTCTCACCTCCCTGCAGCTGCCCAATCCTCCCTGCCCCACTCCCCACACTCATCTTGCCCATACTGGTTGAGAGAATTAAATGAAGTAATAAGCATAAAGCACTTGAAGAGTGCCTGGCTTATAATTTGAGCTCAGTAAGTGCCAGCCACGGTTATGATTATCACTTCGTGGCCGGTCACCTCAATAGCCACCTTACAACATTCTCTTTCCCAGAGACCAGCCCTCACTGGGGCTTCCCAGAGAAGCTCTCACTTTCTCCAGGGTTTCATTCGTGCAATTTTCTCTTTTCTCCTGCACAATCATCCGTCCCTCTTTATTAGATTCTTTACACCAATATATAAACATATTCTAGCATCTTCTATCTAAAATTGATACACCAGATGCATTTCCCATCTCAGTGCTCTGTTCTCTTTCATGATCAAACTTCTTTGCACAAGCAGGGGAACCAGGGAGAGAAAGGGAGAAGCAGGTTGTCCCCCAAGCAGGGAGCCCCGTGTGGTGCTTGATCCCAGGACCTTGGGATTATTACTGGAGCCAAAGGCAGATAGATGCTCAATCGACTAAGCCACCCAGGCACCCCTAATCTAGTCTTCTTTCAGCTCATGCCCGGCACCCTGGAAGACAGTGCCTGTCCAGGTAGCCAATGACTTCCATTGGCCAACTCCAAAGGCCATATCTCTGTCTCCTGCTACTTGAATGCAGCACACTACATGGTCAATCACTCCCTTCTCAGTCTCTTTTGGTGGGTCTCCCTCCACTGCTGAACCCATTGGGCAACCCATGTTGGACTTCTCTCTCATCAGTCTACAATCATTCCCTAGGTGACCTCATCCAGTTCCATCTATGCTACCTCTGTCTGAAAACACTCAACTTTCTGTTTCTGGCACTGACCTCTTCTTGAAATGTTATATTCACTTGCTGACTTCGCACCTCCACATGGATGTCTACAAAGCACCCCAGACATAGTATATCCCAATATGTCCCCCCACTTTCTTCCCACCCTCATTCCCATCGAGTCTCTCAAATTTGTCCTACCTAGGTGAGCAGCAGCCCTGGTCACCCGAGCCCAAGTCCAGAAAGTAGGGTCACTCCCTTTCCCTCACCTCTCCAGCCAATCCTCCTCATGCTTCAAGAATATACTGTCAAACAACCCACAGAATGGTAGAAATATTTGCAAATTATATATCTGATCAGAGTAATATCCAAAACTCAACCACCACTACCACAAAAACAATCACTCCGATAGCATGAACAGACCTATCTCCAAAGAAGATACTAAGATGGCTAATAAGCACATGGAAACAAGCTCAACATCACTCGTCACAGGGGAAATGAGAATCAAAATCACAGTGAAATATCTTTCATATCCTTAGCACAGCTACTATCAAAAACAACACAACAAAAAAGTGTTGACAACGCCGTGGAAAAATTAGATCCCTTGCTTACTGAAGATGGGAATGTAAAATGGTGCAACCATTATAGAGAATAATATTGGAATTCCTCAAAAAATTAAACATAAAATACCATGTGATCTAGCAATTTCATTTCTGGATATATTGCCAAAAGAACTGAGACCAGGGTCTTAAAGAGATGTTTGTACACCCACATTTATATTGGCGGTATTCACAATAGTGAAAAAGTATATAAGCAACCCAAGTGTCCATTGATGGATGAATGAATTGTTTAATATGTAGTATATACACATACAATGGGATGTTATTCAGTCTTAACAAAGAAAGGAAATTCTGGCATATGCTACAACATGGATGAAACATGAGGACATGATGCTAAGTGAAATAAGCCAGTCGCCAAAAGACAAACACGGAATGATTCCATTTACATGAAGAACTTAAAGTATTCAAATGCATGGAGACAGAAACTAGGAGGAGGCTTTGGAGGAGTGGGGAGATGTTTCATGAGTAGAGTTCAATGAGGTTCAGTTCTGCAAGAAGAAAATGTTCTGCAGTTGGATGGTCGTGATGGTTGCACAGCAATGTAAATGTACTTAATGCCAATGAGCTGTATACTTAAAAATGGTTCCAGTGGTATATTTTATGTTATGTACATTTTACCACAATTTTTACAAAGAAATTATTTGAAAAAACATAAAAACACTCCTGGGGTGGCTGGCTGGCTCAGTCAGTGAAGCATGGAACACTCGATCAACGTAATATAAGTTTGAGCCCCATGTTGGGTGTAGTAAAAATATTTGAAAATAAAATCTTTAAGGGGCACTTGGGTGGCTCAGTCAGTTAAGTGACCAGCTCTTGGTTTATGCTCAGGTCTTGATCTCAGCGTCATGATCTCAGGGTCGTGAGATCGAGCCCCACTCAGGCTCTGAGCTAACCGAGGAGTCGGCTTGAAAGTGTCTCTCTCTCTCTCCTTCTGCCCCTTCCCACCCCCATGCTGTCTCTCTCTCTCTCAAAAATAAATAAATAAACAAACAAATAAATAAATATTTTTTAAAAATAAAATAAAATCTTTTTTTTAAAAAAAGAATACTACCAAAATAGATACC
This sequence comes from Canis lupus baileyi, assembly GCF_048164855.1. Taxonomy (NCBI): domain Eukaryota; kingdom Metazoa; phylum Chordata; class Mammalia; order Carnivora; family Canidae; genus Canis; species Canis lupus. The sequence goes on from NC_132839.1 coordinate 68,054,559, forward strand.
AAATCTGGCCATTCCCTCCATCTCCATCTCCATCTCCATCTCCATCTCCATCTCCATCTCCACCCAACCCAAGCCACTATCTCTGCCTGGGACTCACCAGCTTCTAGCTGGTCTCCTCGATTCACCATTTGCCATCGTCAGAATCTTTTTGTTGCAGACAGCAGATGAAGCTCATATTCAGCTCTGTGCATACACTCTCCCCTCGGCTCCCCCCACTAGAATAAAGGTCACACCCTTGACTGTGGCTTATAAAGCCCAGTGCAGCCTGGCCTCTGGCCACTCTGCCCCTCTCACTTCACTGTGGCCACAGGAGGAGGGTCCTGTCCTGGTCCCCAAGCACACAGACCCTCCCCACCGTATGTCCTGGGCACTAGTTTTTCCCTCAGAAAATCTCTTCCTGCACATGTCTCTGCTGCTTTCTCTTGACAGCACCATCTGATGTTTTGTCCGCTGTCTTAATGAGACACGTGCTTCTGGACAGTACTCCTCCACTAGGACGCTGGCCCACGGAGAACAGCGCCTGACGGCCCCTCACAACCCCAGAGTCTAGAACAGTACCTGGGACACCGCTCGCACTCAGGAAATATTCGTTGAATATTAAATGAATGAAAGGAAGAAACTAGAGAAAGGGAAAGAAGTCGGAAATGTTTGTAGGGAGAAACTGGCATAACGTTGTGAGGGCCCCCACAATGGTTCCTTAGAGACAGGAATAGGATAAAATCAGAAGACTGCGTTTCTATTTTACACGCATCTCAAACTCGGCACAAGCGATCGCCCGTAATATCTTCCTCTATCTACTTGAACCCGCTCCTCTGACTTAACCACCCTCCCCTCAGTTGGCATCATCGTCTGCCCACTGTGCAACAGACAACCCAAGTAAAAGAACAAAATCTGAGGGACAAGATTCGTGTGTCTGTAACGCCTGAACTTTCTGATGTTTGGGGTGAGATACCTCAATTAGTCTCATGAAGAAATTAGTTTCTGAAGAAACAGGAAAACCTTCCTTTGGCCCCAGTAAACACACAGGCAGCGTGTGCCCTCAGTCACCATCCATCAGGAGCCCGGGTGGGGCACTCAGCCTGTGGAGCCAGCATACAGGGATCGAGGAGCTGGTGAGCCAGGAGATCTCCCCACTGCAACCACTTGGATTCTAAAACTGGTCCCTGGGGAGCCTGGGTGACTCAGTCCGTTAGGTACTGCTCTTACCGGAGGTCACGATCCTGGGGTCCTGGGATGCAGCTCCTTGATGGGCTCCCTGCTCAGGAGACAGTCTGCTTCTCCCTCTGCCTCTCCTCCTGCTCATGCTCTCTCTCTCTCTCTCTCTCTCTCTCTCTCTCTCTCTCTCAAATAAATAAAAACTTTTAAAAAATAAAAGAAAACTGGGCAGCCCGGGTGGCTCAGTGGTTTAGCGCCGCCTTCGGCCCAGGGAGTGATCCTGGAGTCCCGGGATCGAGTCCCACATCGGGCTCCCTGTATGGAGCCTGCTTCTCCCTCTGCCTGTGTCTCTCTGCCTCTCCCTCTCTCTTTGTGTGTCTCTCATGAATAAATAAATAAAATATTTTTTTTAAAAATAAAAGAAAATAAAAGAAAACTGACCCTTACATGTCCTGCCCCTCAGAGCCAACCTTTCCCCTGGCCTTGAGTGCTGGGGAGTCTCCAGCGGGGGCCTGAACTGTGTCTGCGTGAGTTTTAAAAAAGGAACACCTCTGCTACTACATCACTGACAACGCGGAGTGTGGAAACATAAAACTAGGAGCAAAACCAGGCCGTTTTGTGAAACCAACACCTTCTTTCTGCCTACGCTGCCTATCGCGGTTCTTCCCTAAAGGACCGCCGCACGCCCCGGGGGGGGGGCCGCTAGGTGGCGCTCGTCCTCCACTGTACCCGGGCGGGTCCCCGCGTCCGTACAATTCTTTTTAAACCTGGAAGGTGATCTCCACTCCTGGCTTTTTACAGGTAAGAAAACGAAGCCCCAGAAGTGTCTTCCGTGAGGTCGTATCACTGCATCTTAGAGCCTCCAGCAAACTCATGTCCCCATATTTCTGAACCCAAACAACTTCCATCACCTGGCTGTCTCCCTCTACTCAAGGTTTAGTTTATTGATTAAAACAATAATGGTTGTTTCTTTCTTTGTGTGTAACATGGTTTGGGTTCAGATCTGCAGGCCTCAGAATTCTTTATTTTCAAATGCTCGGAACAGTGGGGGGGGGGGAGGGAGGAGGGAGTCCTATTTGCCGGCCTGGATTCTTTGATTTCCGTGAGTTCCGAGCTCCTTCTCTGATGAATGAGCGGCATAGAAATGGGTAAGGAAGACGATGGGAAACGTTTAACGAGAATAAATGTGAAGGTTTGAGGGGGAAAGAAAAAAAAAACGGTTAGAGTAGAAAACCGAACTAGATTGGCCTTAGAGTCCGATTTAAATCCTGATTTTAACCTCGTACGGACAGTCAAGTCATTGAAACTCTGCGAGTCTCAGTTTGTTCATCTATAAAATGGGGATAATCATGTGCTCTACCCCAGGGTTGTGCAGATGAAATAAAACAACAGGCTCTGGGCCTGGCGCACGGCTGGTGGACATTTCAATATAAAACCTCCTTGGCTCAGAGGCTCATAATAATCCTCTCTTCAGTCTGGAGTGTCTGGATCATGTTCATGGAACATGTTCATGGAAAACCCTGGTGGGGTCGGAAGTCGGACGACTTAGGAAACCAGGAGCGGGGGTGCTGCTGGCCGGGAGCGGCGTGTCCCCGAAGTCTGGGGTGCCGCGGCCGCCTCGAGCGCCCTCGGGGGCCTGCGGACGGGGAAGGGCGGCCCGGTCGGTCCGGGTCACCCGGCTGGGTCCCCGCGCGGACTCTCCTGGACCCGGCCCCCTCCTGCCGCCCGCCCGCCGGGTCGCGCGGGTCGCAGCGGCCCCGGACCGCCCGGGATGCCCGCCCTCGCCTCAAAGCACCGGGAACCGCGGCCCAGAGAAAGCAGGAGACCCCAGCCCAGGTCGGCGGCGTCTGAAGCCCCGCGTGGGCTCCCACGGCACAGCCGCTCCGGGCGCGGCGTCTCCGGCCCCGAAGGCGGTCGGGCCTCTCCGCGGGGAGGCCGAGGAGCTGAGCGCGCAGGTGAGGGCGGCAGGGGCGCGCGCGGGAGGCGGGGTTCCCCCAGCCCAGCCCACCGCAGCCCACCCCCGGGGCTCTCCCCGCGGCGGCTCCAGGGGCTCCAGGGGCTCCAGGGGCTCCAGGGGCTCCAGGGGCTCCAGGGCAGGGAGAGGGCGGGCGGGGCGGGGGGGACGCGAGGCGGAGACGCGACGCCCGAGCGGGACGGGACGAGGGGCGCGGAGGAAGGCTGCGCTCGAGCTGCTCCCCGGCCGCCTCCTCGAGGGCTGGCGGGAGGCCTGAGCTCCCCGGCTCCGCCGAGTCCCGGGGCGGGCCCAGGCCGAAGCGCGGCGCCCACGGGAGGTCAGGCGCGGTCAGGCCGCCGCGGGGCTCCGGGGGCCGCGGCCACGCCCGGGCGGGCGGCGCTCGGGGGGCTGGGAGCGGGCCCCGCTGCGCGCGCGGACCTCGGGGCCCCGCCCCGCCCCGCCCCGCCCCGCCCCGCCGCCCCTCCCCGCTCACCGCCTGGAGGCCGCGGGTCCTGGGGCTCCGCCGACGGGAGCTCTGCTGCGGCCCGCTGAGCCGCGTCGGCCCCACCCGGCCCCTTACCAGCAGCTCCTAGTGGGGGTTCGAGACCAGGCGCGGCCGCACCGCCTGGCCCTGCCTGCAGCCCCGCTCCAGACCCAGAGGTCGACGGCCGACACCCTCACGCGGAGTGCGTCGTACACACCTTACACACCGGGCACGCACAGACACCCGACGGCCCCAAACCACGAACCGCATCGCGAATGCTGTGACCACCTCTGCCGAAGACGGTGGCACGCAAAGGGCAGATCCTACAGCGACCCGGCTTTCTTTAAAAATATATATATATTGGGGGGAGCAGCTAAATGGTAGTTGCCATTTTCAAGTAAGCCTCAATGCGGGGTCGCTGCACCCCAACAACGTCGCCGTTGCCTGTGTGCGCAGAACTCACCCCATTTATTCGTCCACGCCAAGCCCTCACCTCGCAGAGGCATTGCTGTCTGGGACACAGCTCACACCTGCCCACCTCTCACCTTCTGGGCGACCTGTGTCAAGCTCCTCCAGGACGCGCTCCCCGGAGGGGAACAGGATGGTGGGGGAGGGAGGTAATTTAAAGAGTAAATAAAGGTCAGCGGGAGGACGGAAAGGACACGCTTTCTTTTGAAAGCTCAGGAGCAGTTCTGTTCTCTTTCCCTCCCGGCCTGAAGGGAGTCCCGTTCCTTACATTTGCCGGATGCTGACACCACATTTAAACACCTTTCCCTAGAAGGTGATATAACCCCAAAGAGCTATAAAGGGCAATGATCTCTGCAAGTGCGAATTTTTTAACCCAGGTACATGACGGGATCAGCACTGGAGAGCATTTAAGATGCAAAAAAGCATCATGATTATGCAGCTAAAGTGCTGGAAAGTATGGATGCTGCAAAGCCCTCCCCCCAACACACACACACAACGTGGAAACTATGAATTTCATGCTGTGTGTATTTCATACTGTGGTGCACAAGAACCACCAACAAGAAAGCAACAGGGGGAAACGCTATTTATATTAACGACACCAAAAACACCAATTTACTAGAATCATAGTTCTTTAAACTTACCTAATGGTTCAAGTTGTGTCTCTGGTGTTAAACTCTTGGTAAAATTTACGGAAGACAGTAAAGTATGTTACTTGAGCGAATTTTTTATTGAAAAATAAGTAATGTAAGTAAGTAACAAATGTTTTCACACCACGATATTTGTGTTTCTTAGCTTGGTTCTTTCTACTACATAAAACAACCCATTACTTATTTTTTAAAGAGAATGTAATGTCATCAGTGCAGGATCATTACTATGGTAATTCCCATATAGCCTTCTAAACAAACACCTATCTTTTCTAATCTTATTCAACTCACAAGTAACAGAGTATTTAAAGAATAAACTGGGATATTTTTCCCCCTTATTCCTGGTGTAAAATTCAACAAACTCCAATTAAATTCTGTATTAACCGTCCAGGGAAATGACAGCGCAATTTCCAGAAACTCTCCCAAAGATGACTTCTCATTTCGCGCCTACCTTTAGTTCTCTAACTGTACCTAATCTTTTTATTTTGAATTCCTCCATAGAGCTTGAATCAAATAAAATAAGGTGAAGGAAAAAAAAAAGATTTCTAGTGACTTTGATTAACCGATTATTTCAATGAAAAGAATTAGCAGTGAGGGAGCCCCGAAACTATGAAGGTTTTTTGAAAAGACGCATTTCGTTCTGATCTTTGAGCCTTGCGAGGAAACAGCAAGCTGCGCGCGCGCTTTACCCAAGTGCGTTATCTTGGATTTGCCTCCTCCCCACGCTCCCACCCGCAGATTTCGACTCAGCTATTAGCGTGTTGCATGAAAGCGCAGGAATGGGTGGACGCGTCTGCGGAGGCAAGGAACGTGACTTCTCGGGCACCGCGTGTGGGTGGGTGAGCCTCCCGGGGGCCGGAGGATGCTTCGAGGACCCGGCTTGGGAGGAAAGGGGTTAAGCCCGACCCTGACTTTCTCCGCGCGACGTGCCCAGTTTTGTCTGTTAAAGTCAACGTCGCCCAGCCGGAGCCAGCCAATCCGCCGGCGGGAGGGCCCCGGCCGCCCAGCCAGGGGGCGTGGCCTGGGGCTGTCACTCAGCGGTGAGGAATGACACCCGCGCGGGAGGGGGCATGCGGCGGAACGCGGGGCAAGGGCAGGGAGAAGAAACAGATAAAACCGGAGCAGGGGGTGAAAAGGTGCCCCGCGCCTCCCGCGGTCCAGAGGCCGCCGCCGCCGCCGCCCCTGGGGTGGGCTCCGGGAGAGCCGGGCCGACTGGGAGCGAGAGGACGAGCGAGGAGCGAAAGCCTGCAGCCGGGGAGGAGACCCAGGCGCCAAGGAAAAGGGACTCCGGCCGTGCGCCCCGGAGGCGCTCGGGACGGGACTGCGGCCGCGCAGGGGGCCCCGCCGACCCGCCCCCAGCATCCTCGGGGTGGGGGGGCAGACCCCGGCCCGCCCCGGAGGGCGCGAGGCGATGAGATAATCCAGCTGAGCTGCGAGAGGAGAGCGTCTGGCGGCGGACTGGGGGGAGGGGGTCTGCGGGCGGGGCGGGCCTCGGAAGTGGGGGTGAGGGTCGGCGCGGAGCCCGGGCCCGAGGGGGCGGGGGCTGCTGGGCCGCGCAGGAGCGGGCTGCAGGGGCCTCGCGCGCCGGGCTCACTCGCGCTCCGTGCGGCTCGGAGCTGCCCCGCTGCCCCGCGCCCGGCCGGCCGGCCGCCCCGGCCCTCGGCGCAGATGGCTGTGCGCGGCGCCAGCACCTTGACGCCCTTCTCCATCCAGGCGATCCTCAACAAGAAAGAGGAGCGCGGCGGGCTGCCCGCGCCGGAGGGGCGCCCGGTACCCGGGGGCACGGCGGTGGCGGCGGCGGCGGCGGAGGCGCCCGCCGTCTGCTGCTGGCGACTCTTCGGGGAGACAGACGCGGGCGCTCTGGGGGGCGCGGAGGACTCTCTGCTGGCGTCGCCCGGCGGGACCAGAACGGCGGCGGGGAGGACCTCGGAGAGCCTGGCTGGTTGGGACTCGGACTCGGCGCTCAGCGAGGAGAACGAGGGCGGGCGGCGCTGCGCGGACGCGCCGGGGGCCAGCGGGGCCGGCCGCGCAGGGGGGACGCTGGGCCTCGGCCAGCCGGGCTGCGAGCTGCCCGCCGCCAAGGACCTGGAGGAGGAAGCCGCGGGCCGGAGCGACAGCGAGATGTCGGCCAGCGTCTCAGGTCTGCCCGGGCGTCGCGGGGAAGGGGGCCGGGCTCAGGGGCGGGCAGGAAGGCCAAACGTGCCGAGTGGGGTGGGCCTGCCGGGAGCACCCTGCGCCCCAGGACCCGAAGCTCGGGCGCTGGCGCCGGCTGCTCTCCTCCTCCCTCCCGGCGCGGAGCCCGAGAGAGACCCGAGACACTCCTCAGAGCCCTGCGTCCCGGGGGAGGCCTGAGCCGTCCTGGGGCAGGGGTGCCCTGGACTGGGCCAAGAGGAAACCCCTGCGCCCTGGCTTTAAGTCCGCCGCCAGTGCTCCGGCCCCGTCTGCGCCCAAAATCCCCAAATCAGCGACAGGCAAGAGCCAGCGGCCCAGAGACCTACCTCGAGTAGCCAGTGCCCTGGCCCGTTGCCCCTGGCCCATAGAGCAGAAATGCTCCCAGCTCGAGGTCCCAAGGTCCAGCCCTCCGCTCAAGGATAGGTAGTGAGGGGTACCTCTAAGTGCTACCGAGGCGTCCATCTGCCAAGCCTGGGCTTGGCGGGGTGGGGGTGGGGGGCGGGCTTATTTAGCTTTCCCAGAGCCCAGGGTCAGGGGAGCTGGGATGGGCTGAGGATCCCAGACCTGGTGGCACACCCTGCAGCCAGCTGAGGGCAAGAGGGGTTTGAGGTGGGTTATCCCACAAGTGGCAGAGAGAGGAACATCCTCTGCCAAGGCTAGCAGGTCACTGGGTGGAAAGGACGCCCCCACCACCCTGTCGCTGCTGTAGGCCTCACGCTGGCTCCAAGTAAATAGTATTTGCCAGAGGCCAGAGCTCTGAACCTCTCTGCTAGGGAGCTATGGGGGAGATCCAGGAAAAGGCTGAGGAGCTGGCATCAGATTAGTGTTCAAGGACTGGAACCCTAGCTCTCCTCTCATTTTCTTGCAAAGAGAGGGACAGAGGGAGAGAGAGAGAGAGAGAGAGAGAAGCCCACCAAGGTGTTGGAGCAGCCTGTTGCCACAGACCTCACACAGTCCTGGGTGGTTGGGGAAGTGGGTAAGACCCAGTACTTGTGTCCCCAGGATTCGGCCCCCCACTTTCCCCTTATGCGCAGTCCACACGTGTGTGCTGCGACGCTGAGTGTGTGTGAGCGTGAGTGTGCCAGAGGCAGGTGAACCCAGAAACGGAGCAATCTAGAACCCCAGGGCTCAGCGCTGAGAACTGAGAAGGCTTGTGAGGATGCTTCGGCCCAGTGCCCCCACGTTTCCGAGCGGAGCCTGGGGCCCAGGGAGGGCAGGGAGCCGGATCTTGGCCACACGGCACTGACACAGCAGCTGAGCCCGTTTCCCCGCGCGGCACAGGCCTAGATGCAAGGAGCTGGCGGGACAGGGTTGTGAGACTGTTTGGGGGGGACCCGCGGCTCGCAGACCCTCCCCAAGCGCTCTGCTGGGATCAGAGTGGGTTTCCGTAGCCCCCTCCCACCCTCCCACCCCCCACCCCCGCAGCTGCGGCCAGATCTCACTTCTCTGCGGCGCTGACAGTCTGTTGTTTCTGTCCCCCCCGCCCTCCGGGGTCCGCAGGCGACCGCAGCCCCAGGGCCGAGGACGACGCTGTTGGCCCCGGGAGCGCACGGGGGCCGGCGCTGTGCGGCCGGAGCGGCGGCGGCGGAGGACCGGCGGGCGGCGCGGAGGAGGAGGAGGAGCCCGCCGCGCCCAAGCCGCGTAAGAAACGCTCGCGCGCAGCTTTCTCCCACGCGCAGGTCTTCGAGCTGGAGCGCCGCTTCAACCACCAGCGCTACCTGTCCGGGCCGGAGCGCGCCGACCTGGCCGCGTCGCTGAAGCTCACCGAGACGCAAGTGAAGATCTGGTTCCAGAACCGTCGCTACAAGACCAAACGCCGGCAGATGGCCGCTGACCTGCTGGCGTCAGCTCCGGCCGCCAAAAAGGTGGCGGTGAAAGTGCTGGTGCGCGACGACCAGAGACAGTACTTGCCGGGCGAGGTGCTGCGGCCGCCCTCGCTGCTGCCCCTGCAGCCCTCCTACTACTACCCTTACTACTGCCTCCCCGGCTGGGCGCTCTCCACGTGTGCAGCCGCCGCGGGCACCCAGTGAGCCGGCCCGGGGCGAGGCAGCAAAGGATCCCCGCGCCCCCGCTCCGGTCGGCCGCTGACGGTTGTGCAGGCTGTGCACTGTACGAGGGCGCCCCGCCGAGGGGGCAAGCGGACCATGAAATCCAGCCCAGGTTCAGATGTCCAGGAGTGCGCCCTGGCAGCGGGACTGAGTCTGTCCAGAGGGGGCGCCTTTCTCTAATTCGAACGGGGGGGCACCCTGTGGCCTAGGGGCCTAGCTCTCCCGTTGCCTGCCTGGAAGCTCTTGGACGTTATTTATTATCACAGCAAAGTTGGATTTGGATTGTATCAGCCAGGAGATGGTGTTTCCCTGAAGCGGAGAGAACTCCTGGAGAGCAGAGCCTGAATCCCCAGAATTTCAGGCTGGCCCGGAGCTTCGTGCGCTAGGCCACAATCGTTCATGGTATCCATGCTACCAATCTATGTTTATCTACATACCTATTTTTTTTTTTTTTTTGGAAATTGCATTTGTAACAAAGGGGTGTGGAACCCTGACAGCCCCCAAGGAGCCCCGAGCCCTGGGGTTGATCTGAACCGTGAAAGGTTTGCTTTTCAGGCCCTCTGTCCCACCCCTCCCTGTGTCAGAGCTCGGGTGGGGACACCCTGTTGGGTGCTGAATGTAAAGAAGGGAGCCTGGAGCACAGGGCAGGGCAGAGGCCCCCCATCTTTCCTCTCCAAAGTCCAGGGCTGCCCCCAACTGGGGAGCTTCCTGGGAACCTCCGAACCGAACGGGGAAAGAGCAAACCCAGCAGCCGTTGGCAGAAACTTTCCTTTATTTCTTTATTTTTTTTTAAAGGAGGTTAAAACTTGTAGCACTTTTCAGTTGTTTGTATTCAAATAACGGTTATTTTTGTATTCAATGTGAATATCCCTGCCCAGCCTTTCCCTGGCGTCCCCCGTCCCCCGCAGTTTCATCGCCAGGCCCCCCTCTGTCTCTACCGACCATTCTGCTCCCATTCTGGTCCCATTCTGCGCCACTCCAGCGTTCTGACCCAGGATTCTCCTATCCCAGCCCCTGCCCCTAAGACAGATGATCCTGTCAACCTTGTTGCTTTTTGCCTCCTTAAGGGCACTGTGCACTCAACTAGAATATTAACTTTAAAAAGATTTGTGAAGTTTGGAAGCTCTGTTTGCTTTATCTTTCTTTTTCCTTTAATTTATAAACTTTTAGTTTAACATGCCCTCCTGGACGCAGTGTTTTCTCTGAGCCTCCCTCCGCCCGGTTTTGGGGAATCCAGTACCATAAAAATGCCTGGGGCTCACTTTTCCACCGGACCAAGGATGCATCTTCCCTCTAGGGAGCCGCTCTGCTGCCCGCCACGCAGAAAGTGTTTAAACCTGCACAGCTCAGGGTATTGCGATGTAGGGGACTTGGTAAGAGTCACAGATGAATCCCACTGAATGGGAAGCAAATGCCTAGGATTTCTTCTTTTCCTTTCTCCCTCGTGGGATTGATTTCAGAGCTCAGAAAGCATCCCTAGCTGAACCCACAGTCAATTTCAACCCCTACCTAACCTGCTGACACCTCCACCTGCCCAAAATCACCTCTCTGTGATTTTCCCAGCCTTTCTGTAAGTGACCCTGCCTTCATTTCGTTTGGAGAATAGGCTAACAAAAACTCGCTGAAAATCTGAAGGCTATAATAAGCAAGGTTATATAATAAGAGGTCTCTCAAGGAAAGTCAACTGAGCTTTGACCCTTGGCCAGGTGCAAATGTCCCTCTACCTTGTTCCAGAGCATTTCCTCTCTCTGTGACCCGGTGTCATTTGATCCACACAGAAGCCTAAGGTGGAAGTAGAGGGTGAGTAGAGAGAGGGTTATTTATTATTTACATTTTACAGAGGAACACAGCCCGCCCCATGTTCCATGACTCCCCAGACTCACCAATTCGCCAGAGCAAAATGCTCACCACCGCACAGCTCTCATGCCGTCCGGGTTGAGCAAGGAAGAGTTAATTCCACGTTGCTGGCTCCAAGGCTTTGGTGTCCCGGTGGAGCCGGAGCCGAGCCGGAGCCGGAGACGCCAAACTCCGGCCCCAGCTACTTTCAATTTTACCCAGACCAGAAAGGCCGACCAGGCTTTCTCCCAGGCCTGAGACCTTTCCCCACCTCAGGGCCCCCAGGCCTCTGTACCCCAAAGTCCACGGCCGAGGGTCTGAGGGTCTGAGGCCCCACATCCCGGCAGAGCGGAGAGTCCCAACAACGGCTTTTCGAAAAGGATTCCTGCTTGTGGAAACAGCAAATCGCGAAGGGAGAAGCAAAGGCCCTCTGGATACGCACACCCTTACCCCCAAGTCCATCTTCCTTCTAGATTGTTCCTGCAATTATTTTGTTTCTTTTTTGGCATGTTTTAAAAATTCCACTCAAACCATAATTAATCGTGAATGCATTTTCCTTGTAGAACGTTAGAACATTTCCAATAATGCTAGAATTCTCTCCCTTCCTCTCTGCAGAGATTGCCACTCCTGAGGGGTTTGGGGGGGGTGTCGATTTTTTTTTCCCCTTCTGAAATGGCAGTTCATCGCGACGCTGGCCTAAGAGGTAAGTTTGTCCTCCATCCTTGCGGATTTGGAGTTGAGGGAACTGGGATTTTCTTTCGAGGAGGAGGCCGGGCGGCTCCCCTTCCCTTCCTCATCCCCTCTCTGCTCCCTGCCTCGGCCACGGCCACTTATGCTGGGCTGGCTCCAGATGCCCCGGGAAAAATGACTCAAATGAATTCAGTTTGCCCCGGAGTGTTGCAGTTTCACTATGAGCTGCCCCGGAGCTGGCGCTGGCAGCAGCGCCTTGAGATGGGATTCGTGGAGTTGGAATCAGCCTGCAGGGCCAGCAGGCCTTCAGCAGATTTCTCCTGGTATTTGGAGACCCAAGAGGGGTATCTTTACCTGGGCCCCAGGCCGTAGACGCGGGTCCTGTTGGAAATCTGCGGTATTACTTTCTGAATTTCTTTTCCTTCTCCAGTCCCAGCCCTGCCTTTTAAAAAAAGCAGTCAGTCCGGCTCTTTGCCCGCCTTACTTCCGGACGGACGGGACTGTAGTCCACCCACTCTCTGCAACCCCGGGGTGCAGTGCTCCTTGTCGGCTTCCCGGGGGCCTGATTTTCTGGAGTCAGCTGCCAGCTGAGCCTTTAGACCTCTTCATCTTTCTCAGTCCTTTTGGGCCCTTAGCAAATCTGAGAGCTGGCCTTGGAGATAGCTGGCTACGACCCGCACACTTAGACGGATAAACCACGGGAAGGGAATAGCTGGGAAGGGGACTCGCTGTGACCTGCACCGAAATTGAACCCAAGGATTCAGGCTCAGCCCACGAATCTTACTCTGGGCAGCAAATTTGAGATCCACGGGCTGCAAAATGTCTCTGGTGTGTGTGTGTGTGTGTGTGTGTGTGTGTGAGAGAGAGAGAGAGAGAGAGAGAGAGAGAGAGACTCAAACCCCAGCCTGTTGGCCTTGAGTCTCCCAAGCTGCCTCTAACTCCAAGCAACTAGGTTTGAGGACCTCACGGGCCAGGAGTGTCTCCGAAGAGCTGGGCCAAGCAGTGGGAGTTTGGGAATGGGTTCCATTTCAGGAAATAAACGGCTTCCAGGGCACCGAGAATCCCTGGAGCACTCCCACTCCTCCACGCTGGCGAAGGGGAGAGGTTGACAGCAAATCTGACTTCATTTGAGAGAGTTCCGAGGGAGGCTCAAACAAGGTGTCACCTTGCCTCTGAGAACCTGGTCAGTGCTCCCTGATCCCGGAGGGGCTGGGCCCAGGGAGGGGCGGTGTCTGAGAGCTCCCGGAAAGGGGAGCTTTTGCAGACTCGGGAACTGGCAAGCCTGGAAGCACCACACCGAGCATCCCACGGAAGCAAGGCGTCCTCCAAGGCCTGCAGACATCCCAGGGGCGGGGATGCTGTGACTCGGCGGCCCCAGTCAGCCCCGGAGCTCTCTCCTGGCCCAGACGCCACTCCTTTCATGGTTCCTCACTGTTTGCTGGGGAAAAGTAGAATCCGGACTCACGTGAGCCCCTGGAAATCAACGAGCCCCCAGAAATCAGCTGGGCTTACAGAAAGGCTTCTGCCTCGGGGGAAAGCTGCTGCCGACCCAGCCTGAGCAGCGGAGAAATTTAGACATCTCCGGAACGTGAATCCTGGTGGAGGAGCTCCCGGTCTACAAAGGATGGGGAGGGAAGAGAGACAGCCTCGCACTGGGGCCCCACTGCCCAGGGGCTGCAGGGCTTGTCTTGCAGGCCACCAGCCTCACCCTGATGACAATCTTAACTGGGAATTACACTGAGCTGCGTGGGGACTGCAGGAAGCAGCAAATGCTTGAAAGTGCTTTGTAAGTCGGAAAGCACTGAGGGCAGGTAGTGACACAGGCTAGTGGCACGTGGCTACTGCACAAGCCCTGGCCTTGAGTGAGGGCTTCACCTAGACCCATGAAGGAGGCAGGAGCTGAGGTTCCTAACCTGTGGGCGGCCCAGAGGAGCAGCCAAACAATACACAACAACAACAAATATCTATACCTTCTGTTGTCTGGAACATTACATGTGAAAAAGTGCTTCCGCATCCTCCTCTACAGCATTTCCCTGAGGCCTCCTTAGCAGCTTGGACATAGTCTCCATTTTACAGATGGAAAAATAGTGCTCAATGTCACCAGCTGTAAGGAGGCCTTTCAGAGTCTTTCAAAGCTCAGAAGCATATTTTAGTATTTGGGGCCAGCAGTGTGGATAGATGGTCCTTTAGAACTGGCATTTCCAGGTTTGGCTCTGGGGTGGTTGGATTACTAAGGGTGGGTATGTTTTGAAGACCATTAAGCACTGTACAGCTGGTATGGACTTACTACTACTGTTGCCATTATTACTATTATTATTATTATTATTAATTATGAACTTCTGGGCAATGCTTAGTGGGCAGATCTGAAACAATCTTCCTTGAACTCCTGCACCCTTCAGGAGTTTCCAAGTGACCTGCAGTGTGCTCAACGAAGGGTCCTTCAGAGGTATAGAAACTCCTGGCCTTGGCCAGTTTTAAAGTCTCCTGATAAATATGTTTTTTAAAATGAAGAAATGCCAAAGCAGGTTGCAGAAAAATTGTGTTATATTGTAAATGGTTACAACATGTAATAAATTAATTTTTTTCTGTAGTTACACATAGAAGTTATTCAACATAAACTGGGTTGCTCAACTCATTAAAACATTTATAAAAAAGAGATTGATTCCCAGGGCCCTGCAAGCAAGGGTGGTCCGGTATGGAGTCGGGGTTGTTGTTGAACGATGAACTTCTTTCAAACCTGCTGGGTGTGTATGAGGCTGTGACACCTATGAAGGAAACGGCGAACGTTCAAATTTGGGGCAGGTCGTGGACGTGAAAACTGGCGAGTGGCCCTGCCGCCCTGCACCCCGCCAGGAGCGCTGCTGTTACCCTTACTTTTGCTTTGAGGCGGGCAGGGAAAGACAGGCGCCTGGCTTCTGGCCGATTGGGAGCAGACCCGGAATGCGCTGCACAAGCGAATAGCACCTATGGGTTCCTGCTGGAATGTCAAGTTCAAAGGGAATAATGCACAGTAGCTGCGGGAGGGTCCGGGTGAGCCCGTCCTGGGCTCACCCTTTCCCCCAGGCTGGCAGAAGTGTGCGTGACACGCTGCTTTCCCCGCCCCCCACTCGCTCACTGCACTCTGCTTCCCTGAAGCATCCGCGTTTTCCCCCGGGGGACCCCGCCCACAGGCCGGATGAGGCCCCGCAGCCCCGCGGTTAGAGCCCTAGGCCTCGCGGTCTTCACGGTCTTCACGGAGCACCTACACCACTCCTTACTGTTTCCGCAATTGCAACAAGAGCTTCTGGCGTGAGGGGGACTCCTGGGGACTCCTGGGGGCTTCTCGGTGAGTCCCTCTCTTCCCCAGCCCGGCTTGCTTCTGGTCATCACACTCAGGCCTCCCAGCCGGCCAAGCAGCGCTCGGGCGTGCGCCCTGTCCCTTAGGGGAGTGCGCCCTGGACATCGGGGAGATGCAGGTGAGAGCCTCTCCCTCCAGCCAGCACCTCCGAGGGCGGGAAGTGGTCGAATCGGGCTCAACAACCCCCTAGACCCATAAAGTGTTTCTGCCTCGGCCCTGAGCCTGCAGGCAGAAGGCAGCTCTGCCACTGACTCGATGAATCACAGGCAATTAACTCCTCTTCTCTGCATCTATCATCTATCTACCTACCTACCTACCTAAAGGTATGAGATGCTGCTTGAATCTGGGTAAGGTTGGAGTCCACACTGACCTCTGTCTGGCTGGGAGTCGAGGTAGAAGACAAAGCCTTTCTACTTTAAATAATGAGCCATGCCCTTCCAGAGCAGGTTTTTGGAGGGAGTTGGTTTGTTTTATTTTTTACAAGGAGCTGGGCCCTCAATTGCCGCACCGCAGTTCTCTCCAAGGCTGTTATCTCTGGGCCTCGTCTGTCCACTTCCCGAACCTGGGTGGTCAGCTGTGTTGGAAAGCCCGGCTCTTCCTGGGCTTGGACTTCTCCCCACCCACGGCGCTCTGGAGCGGGGAGACCTGAGGCTATTCCTCCTCGGTGGCCGCACTGAGCCCCAGAGAATCCCCTGTCCTTGGACGGAAAATGCGTTAAGGAAAAAAAAAATTAATGCCACTAGTGCTTTTTCTCCCATAGTCCACCAAGGGTGGGCAGCATGTTGTAAAACAAGAGCCAGTAAAGCCGATTATTTTAATAAGCTTATTAACATTTTTGAATGGCTCCCCTTGTGTGCGCCAAGGCCTCCCTCCGCGCGTCATGGAGCTCTGTGGCGGGGATTTTTACGCAAAAACCAGCAGGCTACGGAGCGGGTGCTGGCCTGGCTGGGGCTGCCTGGCGGCGCCCACAGTTTTCTCTCAGGACCTCGGTGTACCCCGCTGGTCCCTGCCTTGCTGCGCCAGCCGAGAGTCTGAGGCCACGGATGGATGCGGGGCTGCACAGGGTCAGAGGTCGCCAAGGAGTGACCCAATGAGGCACCGAAGTGTCCCCGCGGCTTCAAGGAATGCGCAGGTCTGGGGTTTTGTCCCGCTCTAGTACATTTTTGCTCGTGTTTTTGCAGCGGTCGTCAGTGAAATTGATCCTCCTCCCTGAGGACTGAAAAACTAAATAGTAAAATCACTGCTCTTGCGCAGGTGTCCCGAGTATTCCTGCAGGTGCGTGCGGACATGGGTTCGGTCCACACGCGTCCTAGACCTGGAGCAGGAGTGTCACTAGGAGGAGGACCTGGATGCTGCTGCCCCTCTGGGGGAAGTTGAGTGACTGGCCCTTGCCCTCCACTCCCAGCTGTGGGAAAGGACACAACACACATATAAGGTAGTGACAAGAGTAGACAGACGTTAGAGAACACAGGGTAGGTGAGAAAAAAGACGGGGCTAATGGGAGGACCTAGCCTGCCCAAGTTCCCTATCCCTTCAAGCCTCAACTTCCAGGTCCCGGGCCTCCCCCCCAGTCCACCTTCCTGTCAAGTTTCAATTAAACGTCCCTCCCGGAGCTGTCCCAGCCTCCGTGCCTTATCACTTGCTGCAGTGAGAAGTGTCACTGGGTTCAGTGTCCTGCTCTGGCATGGTCTGACCTGGCCTTGCGAGCTCTGGGAGGACAGGCTGGGAAGACTTGCCCCCACAGTGGCCCCAAGCACCTAGCATGGAGCCTGTTGTTCTTTGACATTCAATACAAACTTGAAGGACTCATGAATGAGGATTAGAATCCTTGTTTGTCCTTGTCTGTCTCACATCACTCCCCCTCAGATCAAAGTATGTATCTACAGGCCTGTGGCAACGAAGCCAGAAGCCAGCAGAGGACAGGAGGGCTAGCAAAGCTTTTTCAAACCTCCCCAAGGTCTCCAGCCTGTTGGGCACCAGTCCTGGGGGAAAGGCTAAGCAGGAGACCCCCTCAGGTGTCGGGGTCAGGCTCTTGAGCCTTGGCTTCAAATCCCTCCTGCTGCCCTGGCAGCCACCTGAGCTTCACACAAACTTGACAAATCATCTCATCATCTCATACTTGATTCTATTAAAATGTACACAATACCTGACCAGCTGAGGACTGGAAAAACCATATCCTGAATGTTCATTGTGCTTCTGGTTTATATGGGGGTGTGAGACGGGGTAGGAGGATGGTCCAATTTGGAAATTGGACAGTGACAGTGGTCTGGAGAGCATCAGCGGCTCCTCAGAGCACAGAGCCAGGCCTGGTGGATGGGGACATCCTTGGAGAGATATTTGTGGTGGATCTGGTGGTGGGACTGAGCTAAGGGGGGTGCTGGGCCTCAGTGGCCCTGGGCAGAACTGCTTCTCCTAGAGGCCTTGAGGTGAAATGGACTCCTACCCCCCTATGGGCTTATGATCGCCACCTAAAGACAGTGCTGCTGGTTGAGATAGCTGCTTTGGATAAAGGGCTCTAGCTCTCTGGATTCCCCAACTCAGGGTCTGGCACTTCCATATTTTTAGATGAAGGGTTCCTACTCGACAGCATCTTAAGTTTCGTGAATGTATTCTTCAGCCCATTTCCATTGATTCTCACTGGCAAGTAGTTCTGATTCCAAGGGTAGCCCCAAAGAGGGAGAAGCTGGTGTTTGTGGGGCGTGCCCAGCTGGAGAAGCTGACCCAGGCATTCAAGCATGAGGTTGTTTTGATCCTTCAGGAGGGAAGACATTAAAAGCTACCTCCTGAAAAAATCCCAAGGGAATAGAGCTTGGATTTGGAACTAGACAGTTGATGAAGACCCAGAGCAGTTTCTCTGCTGAAAATATGGAAAATACCCACAAAGATGGGGTTGTCTAAGAATGGAGTGCTTCCTGAGCAGCAGGCACCATGAAATGCTTATAGCCTAATTGATAATATATATTTTTTGCCAAGTTAAATAAAGACACTAACCATTTAAAGAAACGTATCTGTGGAGATGGGAAAAGGTGGACAAGAAGTGTTGAGTGATTGTAAAAACAACCAAAACAGTGAGAACAGTACTCACTGGAACAGTACTTACTCCCTCCCTGGACACCTTGGATGCAATAGGTTTTATGCGTTTTTTGCAACTACAGTTGTTCTTTTAAAATAAATTCACTATATAGACTTCTAAGGTTTAAAAAAGAAGTACTTTGGGGCCCTTTTAGTTCAGCCCATTAAGCATCTGTCTTTGGCTCAGGTCTTGATCCTAGGGTCCAGGGATCCCTCTTCTGCTGCTGCTCCCCCTGCTTCTGCTCTCTTGCTCTCTCTCTCTGAAATAAATAAAAGCTTTTAAAAATTAAAAATTAAAAAGAAGTACATCAACTGCTTTCCAACTGATTACTTCTTTAAAAAAAAAAAGATTTTATTTTTTAAAGTAATCTCTGTGCGCAATGTGGGGCTCAAACTACAACCCCAAGATCAAGAGTCGCATGCTCTAGGACTGAGCCAGCCAGTTGCCCCCTCCAGTTAATTTCTTCTGTCCACAACAACTTGCAGAAAAGGTTCTTAAAATAATTATAAGATGCATATTGTTTATTTGATTCACACTAATTGTTCTCTGCCGTGCTAAGGGAAGGGCCTCCCACACATGCTGGTCCTTGTATTTGTGGGAGGCTAGTGTCCTGCTTTATGATTCCGTGTGGAGAAGGCAATGCAGGACACACTTGGAAAGACAGCCACAGGATACCGAGGGAGGAGGACTAGGGTCTTACCCTTCACAGGTGTAGGGCCACGGGGAGACCTCAAAGGAGCTGGGAGGGGAATTATAAATGGGAGATTTCTTTAAGAGCAAAATCTTTTTGTGGAACTGCTGTCTGACATTCTTTCCTCTTTCATTCATTTGTCCAGATACTCAGCAATATTTGTTAGGCTGCTACTGGGTGCCAGGAGCACAGAGGAGAAAGGCCCCACCCTCGTGGAGTTTACCATCTAGAAGGAGACAGGGATAGACGCGCCGAAGCGGAAAATGAAATCAGCGGTGAGTTAGCGCAAGGCAAGCACGGGGCATCGGGGCGTCGTTTGTGAGGTTAGTCGAGGAAGGTCACTAGAATAATTGTTCTAAGGGGGCGGCGGGCAGAAGGAGAGGGAAAGAGAGAATCCTAAGCAGGCTCTACCACCAGCACAGAGCCCACATGGGGCCTGGGTCTCACCGCCCCGAGATCACGACCTGAGCGGAACTGAGCCACCTCAGGCACCCCAGGAATGTTAAATGCAAGAGCGCTTTTGGTGTGTGCAGATCGCTGGGGCTGCATCTTGGCCTGACCCCATCGGGAGGTGTCTATGCGGGCTAAGCCTCGGTCCTGCTGCGTCCCCTCGTTTATTTCCCTGCCTTGAGTCGGCCTTACTCTGCATGTGCACGGAGGCGGAGAACAGGCCGGGAGCTCCTGCGCATCCTCCCTTTGGACCAGCCCGTCCGTCTCCTGGAGGCCTGCGGGAGAGTCCGGGGGGCGCAGCCCTAGGACCCGGGAGCCCTGGGAGCCGGCTCCCGAGTCCCCGATCCCTGGCGCTGGGACCCGCTGAAACGCGGAGAAGCTTCCGGAGGGGCCTGGGGGCAGCTCCTCCCCCGCGGCCCCCCTCCGGGCAGCAGCCCTCCGAGCCTGCGCGGGCCAATCGCCGCTCCGGTAATCAGTGCTTTATTTAGCGCTTAATCTCTTTCCCTAAGTGCTTTCCTTGAATTATTTCATTCATTCCTCCTGGCAGCTCGGTTACTAGGGCCCCGCTTTGGGGACCGGCCGTGCGCTGCGGCTCTCGCTGGCGGAGATGGGGCTCGAACCAGACTGTCTGGCTCCAAGCTGCTCCGCGCTTGGCCGTATTTCCGTTCTGCTCCCCACCGCAGAGCCGCGGCCCCGAGGATCCCATTTACAGAGGAGAAGAATGAGGCCCGGAAAGAATGCGCTCCGTCAAGGCCCCAACTAAATGTTTTACTTCCTTAGCTCATTTCATTTTTCACCACTTCTCCGAGAGGCGGGATTCCCCAACGTAGCAAGAGGAAGGAGAACCAGCTCTGGGAGGGGCGGCGGGCCACCGCGGCGTAGGTGGAAGCGGCCGCGGGGGCTTAAGGCTTCGCAGGTGGAGCAGGCTTGGCTCCCATTTCTCCCACCCTCCGGGCCCTGGATGACTTTCCCACGGGAGGGAAGTACGGAGACAGGGGCTTGGTGGGAGGTAAAGGGAGACAATGTGCCGAGAGCCTTTTGGAGTTGGTGTTTGGTGCAGGCCAGGCGCTCAGAGGTGAGAAGGGTCCATAGCAGAACAGGAACCAGCTTGCCTAGACTCACAGTGGTCTTTTGCCCCATCTTTTTTTTTTTTTTTAAGATTTTATTTATTCATGAGGGACAGGAGAGTGAGAGAGAGAGAGAGAGAGAGAGAGGCAGAGACACAGGCAGAGGGAGAAGCAGGCTCCATGTAGGGAGCCCGATGCAGGACTCGATCCCAGGACCCAGGGATAACGACCCGAGCTGAAGGCAGATGCTCAGCCACTCACTGAGCCACCCTGCATTTGCCCTGTCTGCATTACCTGCAGAACGGGAAGATTTTTTCCCAAACTCCCTTCAGGGAAGGTATCAGGGAATAATAAAGTGCCTTTTCATCCTAGGGGGACTGAGACAGCTGCCTGTTAAGGAAGGTTTCTTATTCCTGGCTCCCTTTACCATTTACCTCTTCTTGGTAACAGTGTGGTTCGAGGTGACACCATGGATCCTTCTGGGCTGGTGGCTGCTGCAGGCCCAAAGAGGCTGGTGGAGGACTCAGTGACCCTTTTCTTTGGTCGTGTGATAGGGAAGGGAGTTACAGACGACCCAAGGCACAGGGGTTGCTCAGAGATTACCCCTCAGGGATTTTCAGAGATTCTGGCTTCCTTTCTCCCGCCCCCGGATTGGCAAGAGCTTCTCAACTCCTGCCACTCAACCCCTCCCAACACCAGGAGCAGCAGCCAGCAGCTAGCAGGGCAGTATCTCCAGGGGCCCCAGTGCAGAGCGGGGTGTTCCAGGAAAGAAGAAGGCATCCCACGGGTCTGAGGATTTCTAACGTTCTGTGATGACCATATTTGCTCTCAGGAGCCTCAGGAGAACCCCATGAAGTGGGTGGGATTATCTCTCCTTTACGGACAGAGAGCGAAGTTCAGGAGGGTCAAGTGACTAGGGCAGGGTCACACAGCTTGCGAGTAGTGAACTGGGAACTCACCCAGGGGGCCAGTGGGACTTCAAAGCTTCCAGCTACTGCCTGCAACACCTCCGCACCCCACTCCCTCTCTTGGGGTGGGGTCTGCACGGTGGGGAGAGGAGGAGGAATGGTGGGGGGGCGACAAAGGGAGTATTAATTCTCTGGGCAGTTTCCTATTAAGAAAACACCCGGCTCTGGCCCACCTCCTCCCCAGGGCTGCTGCTCGGCGGCCTGAAGGCGAGGCCTGTATATTTGTAGTTTGATTCCGCCCGTCAAGCCTAATTTCTCCCTACAACTTAATGGACTCGGCTTGACATGCGTAATGATTCCTAATCACGAACATTATTTTCGCTAGCACGGAGACATGTTCCAGTTGTTGTGACAGATCGCGTTTCAGCCATAATGACGGAAAATTACCATTTCTAATTCTCCGGTTTTTGACACCTAAATCCACAGACCATATGTGGCAGCGGGAAACTCTGGGCCCCATGGCTCTCCCTCCCCGCCGGGGCAAGGCGATCTTGCGGCTGGTGCTTCCACCCACCCGCTTAGCCGCGCCCGCAGGGGTGGAGCTGGAGGGGCCCTAGGGATGGATCCGCCTGGTCCTAGTCTTCCCGCCCCTCCCTCCGAGGACACGAGGTTCCCCGACTACCAATGACAAAACTCAGAACTTGGCAGAGGCCTCAGAGACTGATGCGTTTTAGGGACCCACTTAACAAATGGGGACACAGAGGGGCAGAGAGGGGGAGTGTATCTTGTCCAAGATGTCAGGACTGGTCCTTGGAGGGTAAGTTATCTGGCAAAACCATCTCTGGAGTTCTGAGCAAGGCGGCTGTTGCGTCACTCAGCTCCAGAAAGGGGGACATGGTTTGTTCCTTTATTTGCAAGCCTCAAAAGCAGTGAGGCAGATCTTTCTAGGGAACCTAGTGGTGAGCTCAATGCAGAGGGAGGAGTTGAAGCACAGAGAGGTTATCAGCCCAAGAAGCAGGGTTGGTAGAGACTGAATGGCGCTCTTGACCCGCTTTCCAAGCTGATGCAATTCACCTTGACTGCTCAGATTCAGCGTCCACCCCAGCTGGGTGCAGATTATTATTATCACTTTGGGTTGTGAAGAAATTGAGGCCAGCAGGCGGGAAGCTGAAATCAAGGTTCTCCTGTCCATGGGTCAGGTGTTGCTCACTGAGTGTTGCGTGGTACCCCCAGCGTACCTCGATTTTGGCCAACATTCTCCAGTTTGCTCAAGAGTAGACTCCCTTGCGCTTCTCCCACCTCCCCCATTTCAAGTGTGGGTTTGAGGGAGCCCCTGAAGATAGAGAAGTGAACAGATACAGCCCCTCTGCCAGGGGTTCAACAATAACAGTCGCTCATTACACAGACCTGAAGGACCTGATATTCCGACACACTTCCTTCTAGGGAAGTGCAAAGGTCCAAGGACAGGAGGAACTTCTGCTCAGTTTATTGACCTGGCCTTGGGAGCGCGTCACAGAACCTCAGATCCATTCTCTGTAAGAGGAAGCTGAAAATACCCCCCTTCGAAAATGGTTGAGAGATTGGTAGAGGCCTCTGGTCCAGGCACCTCTTGTCCAGCCAACCTTCACTGAGGCTCCATTCCAGCAAACTGCTGTGCCACCTCTGCGGTGGTGGGTGAGGGACACCGCTGTTGCTAAGGAAGGGGGATGCTGCTGTTGCTAAGGAATGCAACCCAATCATGAAAGGAGCCCTGAGCTTCCATAGGGGGTGCAGGTGCATCCCAGGGGTTATCTGTCTTGCACACGCAGTCCTGAGCCAAGGGTGGCATGAAGGCCCAAAAGAGGATGAGCCCCGACTGACTGCTCCCTGCAAAATCTCTTCTGGAAGGAACCACCTGAGTTTGCAGACACCGCTAGGGTCTAAGCATGCAGTAGCTATGTGGACTCAGCAGGGTCAATTAGACCAGGCACCCACTCGGGGAAACAGTTGGAGAGGAGGGAAAAAAAAACCCAATACACCAAGATCTGAAAGCAGGGTGCAGTTTCTCTGACTCCACCTTGCTCTATCCCAACCGCTTTTGCGCCCATCCAGGTGCACATGGCTCCCTGCTGTGCCTACCACCTGTGTCTGCCCCACGCTTCGCCACAGGTGTCATCAGGCCAGGCACCTCTTTCCCTCACAATGCTGTGCACTCCATTCTCTCACTGCCACAGCCTCAACTGTTTTTTCCGACCCAACGACTTTGGGGATGCCTAGGGAAGGGGTGGGAAGAGAATGGGGCCCAGGTTCCCCTGCTAGTGTAAATGCTGAAGCAGCTGGCTTCTCTGTTACACCTGTCCCACCCTATCCCCAGAGTCAGCTTTTGTTGACTAAAAGGAAATGTGTTAAGAATACATTTTTTTTTAGACACAAATAAGTTTGAGGCTTCCATGGAGGAAGGCTGAAGGTAACTATTAGGACAACTGGGAGCTTGTTTGCTCTTGCCCTAGGCCAGCCTAAATCCAAGTGGGTGTTGTCCACTGTGATTTCTGGGTCTTGGTTTCTTATTAAAAGTTAAGGAGTAGCAGATTCCCCCTCCACCTTCCTCAATGGATGGCACAAATGGAAGTGTGGGTTCGAAAGCTCAGGGTAACCCCCAGAATATACAAAGAGTGCTGGGATGTAGCTGATCAACATTTACTTATAAAAACTTACCCAGAGACAGCAGAAAGCCCCTCTGGCCTTCCTGTCATCCAGGTTCCAGGCACAGCCTCCAAGCCTCAAACCTACAAGAGTTGCATCAACTGCTCATTTTACTAATTTAGAGACTGGGGCCAAGTTTGGGGATGGTGGCACTCCTCTTTCCTTTAGGCTGGAAAAGCTCTAGCTCAGTAGAGAGATTCCATCAGAGAGGACATCCCTCTAATTCAAGCTAAAAGAGATGGGAGGCAGTGGTGCAGGAGATTCTGAGCAGAGGGAGCTTACATTTTCACATTCAGTATAGCATCATTTATAGTCAGTGTACCTGGGAGTCAAACCCAACTCTGCCTTTTACTAGTTGTATGACAGTGGGCCTCAGTTTGCTCATTTGTAAATTGGGGATAGGAATAGAACCTACTCCAAAGGGTTTTGCTTAGCATTAAATGAGTTAAAACTTAGAACAGTGCCTGATATATAATAAGTGCTCAGTTCCTGGTGCCTCATGTATGATGAGCAATCAATACATGTTAGCTATTTTCAGATACGGTGGCTCACATGTGAAGGAATCTAGGGTCTTTGCTTGGATTTTTTTTATAAATTTTTTTTAAATTTTTTATTTATTTATGATAGGCACACAGTGAGAGAGAGAGAGGCAGAGACACAGGCAGAGGGAGAAGCAGGCTCCATGCACCGGGAGCCCAACGTGGGATTCAATCCCGGGTCTCCAGGATCGTGCCCCGGGCCAAAGGCAGGCGCTAAACCGCTGCGCCACCCAGGGATCCCCTTTGCTTGGATTTAAGCAACCAAAGATAGAGGTTACCATAAACTGAAAGCCTACAGATGCTGCAAAAAGATGCTGCAAGTATTGCCTAGAGTTTGGCAGTTTGGAGGGTAGTCTGGATGTCAATTTTAGCTCGGCAACTTCCCAGCCCGGTAACCTTACACTAATAGATAATTTGTCTGTACCTTGGTTTCTTGCTGTGTAAAATGATTTTTTAAAGGTAGATATAAAGCATTTATCTCTGCCTAACATTCAGCAAGAGTTCGATATTGTTAGCTCTGTTCCTTCTTGGTATATGAGCTGCCCTTTACAGATACTTATACTCCCATTATAGAGGGACGTGACACAATTGTTTAATGCTCTGGTAACTAACTGTGTGATTGTTCAGGGACAAGGACTTTAGAGAGGACCAGAGTTCAAGGTTGACATGACCACTCATAGCTGTGTGGCCTCTGCACCCATTACGGAATCTTTGGCCCAGCTTGCCACCTCTCCAAGATGGATAATCATTTCCATTTAGCAGCAGAGACTACAGAATTTCCCAATAGGATGGGTTGTGGAGGCTTGGGTCAGTTGGAAGTTTGTCCTAAAGGTGTTGTGTCAGAACAGGTAGGCTCTTGACTTGGATTGGATGCTGTGATCCACTGGAAGAGACACTGCTAGGCCATGGCTCTAGCTGCCCTGGCCACCCAGTCCACTCCTAAAGAGCAAAATTCCTGCTGTGGTCCCTCCAGTCTGTGTGTGTGTATGTGGGGGGCAGACAGGATGGATTAAAGTCTGAGAGGGAGACTTGATACTTAGTCCTTCACAAAAGGCCGGCAGAAGGGCAGATGGGATTCTGGGACTACTCTTCTGCAGGACAGTTAATCAGAAATCCTGATTACTTACTAGATCTTAGGACCCACTTTCAATATGCCTGCAAGTTTTTTTTTTTAAGATTTTATTTATTTACTTATGAGAGACGCAGAGAGCGAGAGGCAGAGACACAGGCAGAGGGAGAAGCAGGCTCCATGCGGGAGCCTGATGTGGGACTCCATCCCTGGTCTCCAGGGTCACACCCTGGGCTGAAGGCGGCGCTAAACCGCTGAGCCACCTGGGCCACCCTATGCCTGTGGGTTTTAAAAGTCCACAAGCTTCAGCATCTATTTTGTAGGTTTAGAATTAGAGCATGTAAAATGTTTGGCAAGGCGCCTAGCACACGGTCTTGGAAAAATGGGAGCCCCTATTATTAAGTCAGATCATAAATGCCCGAAGTAAAAGGGCCTAAGAAGGTCCTTTGGGGACTTGTTCACCAGAAGGTTCGTGGTGCATTATTAAGCCTTCCCAGGTGAGCCTTTTAAGACGCTTGGGGTGCAACTTCTGTCCAGTTCACTGAAGGACAGCCGGAGGGTGAGACGGTTTTTCCACTGGAATCCCCTAAGACAGGAGTCTATCTAGCAACTCATTTCGGAAGACGCGCAGCCAGGGCCTCGGGTGGCACTTGCTCCAACTCTCGGGCTCCCGGGTACCCAGTGCGGGCGCCTGGCTGCTCAGTTGCCGGGGGAGGAGGTTGGATGAGCTGCGGGGGCGGCGGCACCTGCGCTCGCCTGGGCGGCTCAGCGTCCGCGCTCGGGCTTCGTTCCGGGCACCCGGTGGGCGCCGCCGCCCCGCGCCCTGCTGGCTCGCCCCGCGGCTGAGCACCCCGAGGGCCGGGAGGGCGAGCGGGCTCTCGGTGCTTCGGCGGGGCCGAGGGTTGGCATCCGCCAGGCTCGCGTCCCCCCTTCGGGCTCCTCTTTGTGTGCGCCGCCTCCGCACCTCTTCCTTGGGACCCTTAGGGAAGGTTGTTGTCGGGCCCGACGGGTATCATCCCGCCGCACTTGAAGCAGGTGTCGGGGGTGACAGCTCGCGATCTGTGGAGCTTCCCACAGGAGCCAGTCACCCCGGCAAGCGATCTGTGTGCATCGATAATTTGTCGCATCCCCCCTTTGAGGGAGGTACGCTATCGTCCCCATTTCACAGCTATGAGGACGGCCGAAGAGAGAGCTGGATTCTTCTCTCGTTCTGTAGTTAACCAAGAAATAGAGGCTGGATCCGAGCCCTGACAGCGCGTCTGTAACCAGCCTCTGTGCTGCTGTCTGCTGCGCGCCTCGGCCGGGCCCGGAGCGGAGCCTGAAGGCAGGTGGTCCCCTCCCTGAGTATTTGTGGGGAGAGGAAGGCCCTTTACCCTCGCCTTCCCGACGGCGGAGCAGGCAGACACGCGCTGGGCTAACCTCTGGCAGGAAGGGGCCTGAGGCCGCGCTGCGCGTGTCTTCTCGTCTGCGTCCCCGGTGGACTCGAGGACGTGGAGCAGGGCCCCTAGCCTGATACACCCCTTCAAGGGCCTTCAATACCCTCCTCCTTCGGTCCCAAGAGGAACATGAGCTTCTGTGATGCTCTCTGCCTGGCGCGCAGAGGACGCTGATTAAGTTTTATTTCGGAGCTCTCCAGGGAAGGCCACCCCATTACCACTGACTTGATGCTCCCCCCCAACACTGCGCCCTTCCAGGGTGCTGGAGGCCTAGGCTTGAGAGCCGGGGTGCACATGTGCATGTGTGTTTGTGTGCGTTGCGTGCACGAAGGTGGGGGGATACCCAGCGGCTGCAGCGATCCTGTCCGCGCGCCCCTAGCAACGCAGGCAAAATGCGTTAGGCCTGGAAGCTGTCCCGGGGTGGTGTTTGGAGTGGGGTGGGATGGTGGGGGGCGTGCACCCGACGTGAGTGAACTGTAACCCGGGGTGGGGGGCGCGGAGGCCTGGCGCGGGTGGAGTGAGCTGGCACAGCTTGGGTTGGGTGGGATGGGGTTCGGGGACGCCCTGCTCTCCAGGGCGAAGGTGGCTGACCCAGCCTCTGCGCTCAAGCCGGGCGCTGCTTCTCCGCTCCCGCCCCCAGAACGCCCAGAACTCCCGAACGCCGGCGATCGAGGTCCGGCGGGGGCGGGCAGGGAAAGGTGGAGGGGGGCGGGAAGCGGGAGCAGGAGCTGGAGGGGGGATCTCCCCAATCCTAGCACCCTGTGCTCCGCGGGGCCGCGCTGGTGCCGGCACAGCCCCGGCCGTCTAGGACCACTGCCCGCGTGGGGCTCTGGGCGCCCCCATCCCTCTTTTTGCTGCAGGCCGTTCTTCCGTGCGATGCGGCTGATAGTACCTCCCTCGTGGAGAGGCTACGAGGGAGCGGAGGTCGGTCAGGCCCCAGTGCGCATCCACTTTCGGCGCGAGTAAAAATTCAGCAGGGAGTGTGCTCGGCTTCAGTGGGCGAGGGTGGGGCCCGGAATCCGCACTTTGAGCCCGGGGTGGGGGCGGGGGCGGGGGCGGGGGGTGCTGTCCCGGTGCACGCGGTCCCAGGGACCTCACAGGCAGCCTCCGCGGGCTGCGGGGCGGGTGGCGCGTGCCGGGCAGTCCGGCCTGGGCTCGGGCAGCCGGGCTGGGAGCCACGGCGCCGGGGCCCTGCGGACACAGGGACAGCCAGAGATCCGCCCTCGGGGAGGTGACGCTTTAGAGGCTGAGTGTCAGACCCGGGCCCGGGCTCTGCATTGAGGCCCCTTCCTCCGGCGAGGCCGCCCGCCGCCAGCCCCACTTTCCGCGGCCCCCTTGGCCTCGGAGTAGCCGTCGCGCCGTTGAGCCTCGGGGCGCACGCGGTGCGGGTCCGGGGCTACGCGGGCGTCCCGGGGGCCCGGCAGGGGAGGGAGCGGCCGCGCGCTGCAGCTCTGCGGGGCCCCGGGCGCCTCGGCGAGCATCCGGCCGACGCTCACTCCGGGGACGGGGCCTCTGCCAACCTGGGGGGCGGGTGCGCGGCGGTCACCAGCTGGTGAGCGTGGGCCGAGCTGTTCCTAACCCGGGCCTCGCGCTGGTCCCGAGGCAGGCGAGCCAACTGCGCCCCGCGGCCGCCGACTCGCGGAGGCCGGTTCTCCCCGCAGGGAGCAGGAGCGCCGCCGCCCGCCAGCCTGGCCGGGGGTCACGTCAGGCTTCCCAAGCCAGCGGGCTCGCGCCGGGCCTGGCTGCCAAGGAGAGCCACCTGCGGAGGCCGCTGGCGGGGGCCGGGCTGAACCCACACCTGGAACGTGCCCCTCCCCCGTTCCCTTCTCAAAGCCCTTTCCTGGCCGGCCTGAAATGAAGCGAGCCTCCTCCCCTGCGTACAAGGCAATGAAGTTGTCAGGGATTCACAAGCAAACAGTGTTTGCTCGCCTTTACCTATCCAGGTGAATTATTTGCGGTGACTTCTAATTTCCTTCCCCCAAAGAAAACCATGTCCTCCCATCTTTCCACCTTTTTCCCCCCCTTTAGCTTAAATGCTTATGGAAAATTGATGGAAAAACATCTTCAGTGGCCTTTGGGTTCTCCTAGAAAAACAACCCAAACCCAGACCTCACTAGTAATAGTGAAAATCTTAAAATTCAGCTCTTTATCCCATGCTTCCCCGGTTTTCAACTGACAACTCAAAATGTTTGGACTTCAAATGTCAAACTTGATATCTGGCTGTTTTACAAAGATGGCTTGGCTGAGAAAGGACAGAAAACGTGAAATGTTAATTCTGACAGATATGGGACTCTCCTTTTTTTTTTTTTTTTTTCCTAAGCCGGCCATCACTCCCAAGCCGAGTGACCATGCTAGACCCTGAAAATTTTGTGTCAATATATTGGCAGTTTATAGGGGAGAAAAATAAGGTACAATATTGAGCTAATGAAATTCAGTAAGAATACCATTAGAATTTTCCCTTATTCGTCATTCCCCCTTGGTTTCTTTTACGTGGAATTCCATATAAAACACAAACTATTTATATAAAAGTTTGCAGAGTGTTACATTAACCCAAAAAACAGGGAATGAAACAATTAAGGAGCACATATAGGCATATTAATTACCCCACCTTGCACATGCAGCTATATGTTCTACATGGCATTTTTCATTACTACATGAGCTGTTAAATGTATAAAGTAGGTACATTTGTGGGCACATTAACACACTATGAGAACTTGAACTTGTTCATTTCCTGGCTTTTATGGGCCTGGTTGGGCTGTATGGGCTTGCTTTACACAGGCTCACATGCCCTGAACTCCCATTGACTTCTCCAGTCCCCACCTCCAACGACAGAGGGAGGCAAGTAGAAAATGACCTGGTTGGGGGTAAGCCGGCTGAGTCTGTGTTGTCCTATATGCCTAACAACTGGTCCCCACAGTGGCCTTGGTCCTGGCATGGAAGCTCTTGATTCTTCAGGAAACTGGGCACCTTTCCGCAGTCTTCTTTTCAGAGACCACGTGGCAAGTCCATCATTATACTGGAGGTGGTGTCTGGGCGTTTTGTTTTGTTTTGCCCTTAGTTTGCCACAGCTGTCCTCCCAGCTTCACCTTACAAATATGAAGCCTACATTGAAACTGGCCTGCTCCCCTAACAGGATATCCAGTTCTCTTCTTGAGGGCAGATGAAATTGAAATAACTGTCACCCCCCATGCAGACAGTGAGCCACCTGTGGCTTTTATCATGGGTTTCTCTACTCCTTTATTTGAAATCATGGAACTGAAAATAATTTTCATAAGATAAGTAGAGCTCTAGAAGTGGGTTACTCAGTAAAGAACAGGTAGATTGACATAGAAATCAGTAATCTTGATTATTGCACCTGATTGGTGTTGCAGTGTAAGAAAATTTGTATTACCCAGATTGAAAAATAATTGCTTGTGTCTGCAAGAGAACTGAAAAAAAAACCCATATCCCCCTACTTTCTGTGTGTATACACACACACATGTAGTTTTTTGTTTTTTTAAATCAATACTAGCAAAAAAAAAAAAGTAGCTTGTTTGAATCTGGAATTAGAATAAAGAACAAAGCTTGAGAATTCTACTTGACAGCAGACAGTGGGAAGAACTTTCAAAGTCAGCTTCAAGATAAATCTTGAAATAAATGTTTAAAATATAATTTTAAGATGGCAAAAGGCTCTGAAGGAGAGTGAAAAATGCTATTTGTCCCTTTCAGTCTTGTTTACGAAACAGATAACCAGATATTTTGGAGGGAAAAACTGACATTTGTGTATGTGTGGAGGGGGTAGGAGTATTTTATGAATGATCCAGGTTTTCACATTTTATCTGGTGGACATAAGTAGTCTGTGATGGGTTGATTGAAATCTGAACTGAGTACTGATAAAGTTTTAAAAGATGTGACTGGCCATTTTGGTCTAAAACTATTCTATTTAATTTTTTTAAATGATCCCATCAAGCATAGAGATAACTACCATTATGGAGGGCTTCCCATGTGCTAGGCACTATGCTTGATGTCTCACAAACATTATTTCATTTCCTTCTTATGAAAAATATTTGATATATCCCCACTTAACAGATGGGAAGGTTGAGCCTTGGAGAGTATAATTAACTTCCTGACAGTGGTATGGATAGTAAAAAGTGGAATAGGGATCAATTGACTTTAAGATCCAAATTTAAGCTACAACTCTAAACGATTCCCTCCATTGATATGAATAACCATGTTTCACTGAACAGACATGAATTCACAGAACTTGTATTTTTTTTAAATGTTTACTAAATTAAATGGTTCAAGTTGAAATGAAAGAATTGGCTATGAACTTGGATTTTGAGAAAAATTACCTGGCTTTCCAGAAGGTGGTCTTATTTGCTAGGCCTAAAATGTTTTACTTTACTGTTCTGTTTAGAAATGTTATTTTTTGGAACAAAACCAGTGGTAAAGTTCAGAAATGGAAATGCCAATATAAAGGATGAAATGCTGGCACCTTTTCAAGTTGTAAACCAGAGGGAGCTCAAGTGGGGGAGTTACTATGTATACCAATTTCATATCAGACCATTTCATATATCTGACAGATTTCACATGGCCTCTTTCTGTGGAAAACTTTTTTTTCTTTAACATTTGTTTGCTAAAAAGTGTAACTCCAAGCGCCAAATTCCCTGGCTTGTGTACTGAAGATATTCAACGTTTTGAGTGTTAAGAAGAGCTGTGAATTAATCCCTGGGACAAATTCCTTCCATTTCCAAGTCTGCCAATGCGGGATTTTCAGAAAGGATAGTTGACCAAGGAAATTAAACTCCCTTTTACTATGCAGATGTCAAGAAAGAGCATGCTCTTCAAAGCAAAGCTATGAAACAGAAGAATTTTTCCTTCACTTTGAAATATATTTTCTTCTTGCTGTTGGTATCTAAGTTTGAATGTCCTATGAAAGGTTTAGTTTCTTTATTCTTTGTTACTGTGTGGTACTGATTTTTTTTTTTTTATAGCCCAGCAACAAGATCATGTAAAGGAAATTTAGCATTTCTTTTTTTTTTTTTTTTTTTTTTGAAATTTAGCATTTCAATTACAATATCCAATTCTCTAAAATGGAAAAAGAGTAAACTGGAATTAGCATACACACCATTGAAGGCTGGAATTTTAAGCTTGGTCCTAATTGTCCCAGTATTTAGAAATAGCAGAATTATTTTGTGGTTAAAGATTCTTTATTTAATAGTATTTATAGAATGCGGTGCATGCTGGTTGAGCAGGTTAATGTGCTGCCTTTTTAATAGGGAGCTATTGCTACTGGCTTACCTTCCATAAGGCATGCACTTGGAGTTGTTTTTCAGTGCTGTGAGCACTAATGAAGGCCAATTTAAAGCAATTTTCCTGAAGATTGCTTCTCAGCGCCGTCTGACTTGTAATTCCAACACTTATGCCAGGCTGGAGGGTGTAGCAAGAGGTTAGTAAATACAATTATATTAATATTGGTGTTATTTTAGTTACTAAGAGTTCAGTTATCTGAAGGCAACCAGTCAACTACTATAGAGCCAATATATCCAATGGATACGCTACACCAGTAACCTTTTAGCATTTTAACAGACATTGAAACTAAGTGTCCGAGGAAGGGGCAGCATGTAAGTATTCACCTTCAGCTTGAGTTTGCTCTGAGCTGCTGAATGAGGGCAAACTATCCTTTTTCCAAATTCTAGATTGTAGTAGGTGAGTTATATCTTAACTATGTCACTGCAATGTTTACCATGACATTATTATGTTGTCAGGTTTTTTTCTTTGAGAGGTGAAATTGTTTTGCTCTGTTAGAGATAGGTTCTTTGTTTATATTTTCTGAGCAGGGTGTAATCTTTCAGAACGGACTTATCAACACAGAATCGAGTGGTTCAATGGGACAGAGAATTCAGAGGCTAGTTCAGTGATCTTTGTACAGTGAAAACTCAGTAGGGTCCCTCTAGCTCAGTGACTTCATTATTAGGAAAATAAAAAAGAGAAAAGATGACTTTTATATATTCTTCTGTCATTTGGAGCCTCCTAGCCATTTTCAGGTTTCACTTTTCATTTTAAAAACAAAGTTTCATAGGCTCCCTTCCAAACTGTTTAATTCACTTCTGGCAACTAAAAAGAAAAATGAGGCATAAATTGCTTTTGAAAACCTAGTAAGGTACCTGCATTACTGAGCATAATATTGTATAGGGCTTAATTGAGTATAATATTTTATACTTTCAATTCCTTTGAGACCAAAATGAAAAAAAAAAAAAAAGGTTCTCTTCGAGGCAAAAGATAAAAATGATTTTAAACACAATGACTAAAATAGGGTATTTTTTGTTCTTTCTTATTTTAAAATTTATGTCTTCTTATCTAAGAGAGAATGCAAAGTTCCAGGGAGGAAAGCTTAAGGATATCTAATATTCAATCAAAATTAGTAGGTTGGTATTTGGAAATTCTTTTGCAATTTTTGAGCTATAACATGGAGATTATTTGATTTATCAAAGGCATTTTGTGCTTAAATTGAAAAGAAAATAGATGATGCATGCTAAGTAAATTTTGACATTTGAAGAAAATTACTTAACTTTTTTCCTTCAAGTATCAATTTCTATCATCATGTAAGGATGTGCCCTTTTATATGAATGCTGCAATTATGGAGATAATTTAAAGAAAATTTAAAATGAGGTCATTTGAATTTTCATTGTCAGTGATTTGCATTTAGTTCAATAATTTAATTTTTAATATTTGAATAAGGCAAAGGTAAATTAGGATGAATTTTACACTTTGGACCTTTTTTCCCAGTTTGCATTTTGATTTGCATATAAAAGAAATGCATTCTAAAAAAAATGAAGACTTTGAGGTTGGCATTCAAGGCTTCTTTGAATGTTAAAAAATGAGATACTTTACAAGTGTAATGTGCATTTTTCTGGTGCTTACTTCAAAAGAATATCAGATTCATATCAATAGCAAACAATTTTAAGAGATTTTATTACAGTGTGGCCCTTGTAAAAGTGTGAGAACACATCCTCTCTCTCAGAGTCTCTCTTTGTCTTTCCATTTACGTGGAGAATAAGGAAGTGTGTGTAATTTATTACTATTAAGGAACTTTATGAATGGTCTTTCTCATATTTCCCCCTTGGAAGCCATTAGATAATCTGTTTTTGTAATACTGAGTCAAACATTTGGTTTAATATTCTTTTTCAGAACAGACCACATAATCATAGGATTATTAGACATGTCATAATTTTTAGAGGTGTCTTAAACCCATGCATGGTTATTCCTGTGCTGAGTTTCCTAAAGTTACAATCTTTAATTCTTGTTCTCAAAAGCAAACAAACAAAAAATGTTACCCAAGATGCACATAAAACATGCATTAAAGGCGTTTCCTACTCTATGTTTTTTTATTATCCCTCTACCTTACCACCCACCAGTGTTGTGGATTTAAGAGAGTCGACATAATTGAGTAAGTAAATTACCAAAAACCTAGGCAGCTGTTGCAGACACCTAGCAATTGGCTGTTCCTTGGTTCTAATGTTCTCGTATTAGCACATTAAAACAAGCAGAAAGGGGGCTCTTAATTACGCCTTGCTTTATGGGAGCACAATAAATTCCTTTTGTTGACCTTACTGCAAGCTCAATGGTGTTTTTGTGCAGTGTTGAATTAAGAGATATCAAAAGTCATAGATTGAAGGATTATTCTGAGCATTTCAAGAACGTGTAAGTAGGTAGTAATGAACCCCCAGTACAACCAAATCTGCTCGTCTGAATGTGAAAGTACCAGTTACTCAACGTTTCAAACTGACAGCTTGTAAATGTAAATTTTATTAAATGCACAGCCATAAAAATTTGTAGGTTTCTGTCACTTTGAATTTTAGTGGCTCAAAATGAGGCCTCTAGCCTTTTAAATCACAGCAGGTAAAAGCAGAGCTCTCAAGCATTCAGCATTTTAAAACGGGAACCTTTTTTCGGGTTTCACTATGTGCATTTGCTCACATAATATCCTTTGCAGGATTCAAGAATGGGTGTGTTATGTCACTTAACAGGCTTGCATTTTCCACCGCCTTTATATCACAGCACACAAAATGTTTCCCTTGCAACCCTAGGAGAGAGGGAGGGAGATAAGAGAAAAAGAGGGGGTAGGTGCTTAAAAGGGAATAATGAAATTAAAGATTTAAAAAGAAAGATAAATGAAGAATGTAAGAGGGTGGATCGTATTAATGTTTCACAATGTGAATTGATGCATTTTTTTTAAACCAGTCAAGCTTCTTCTCCTGGACATTAAGGAAAATATAAACCTGATTAAAGTCATATAAAATAAACATACAGTGAGAAAATATTGTGGGGAATGAAATCTTGGTTAAAATGCCCTGGAAACTTCTAAAACATAGAAGGAAAATCAAAAATAGTCATGCATCAAGGCTTGGTTTATTGGACAGAAAGATCATTGGTGTTTCATTTAAGGAAGGCTGATGCTAGATTTAAATAACAATTGTTTCCTATGTTCTAACCTTGCTTCTTAACAGAAGCATTTCCTTTCTCTAGTTGTTGTCCTATAGACAAGTAGTTTCAATAGATAACCTGACAAAAGTCAGAATTTAAACATAGTACTTGAAAATGCAGTTTGTCAAATAATATTATTTTACTTTGGTGAACACTGTTGCCATAAGTGACTTTTCTGATGAGACTTACGAGAAGGCTTTTGGCCACCTGCAGTTGTTAAATATCCCCTTGGCATTTTCTCTAAGAGTTGAAGTATTACCCGGTGTTTTGGCCACGTTCCAGTTTGGGCTAATGGCATTCGTCCTTTCGAAGTTTCCTTTGCAGTTTTAATTGGGTCTGACCCTTCCCTTTAAGGAGCTTTCTCCCTGCCCCCCAAAACATTCCCATTCTGGCAGAAAGAGAGAAGACAGTCATCCCTTCTTCGACTAAATTTCTGAGAGTATTATGATGTTCTATATGCGATCAAAGTAGCTAAGGGCGAATTTCAGCACTGTGTATCAGGCAACTTTTAGCATTTATAAGTTATAAACGTTATTTGGTGGGTGCATAGAATCTTCTTCAAAAGATCTTACTATTAGGGTACTTTATGAGATAAGGTCAAGCAGTTATTTTAATCTCAGAGTATCAACAGCTCATTTTTATTTTGTATTTTTAAAAGGTTTTATTTATTTATTCATGTGAGACACAGAAAGAGGCAGAGACATAGGCAGAGGAAGAAGCAGGCTCCATGCAGGGAGCCCAATGTGGGACTCGATCCCGAGACTCCACCATCAGGCCCTGAGCAGAAGGCAGATGTGCTTAACTGCTGAGCCACCCAGGCATCCCTCAACAGCTCATTTTTAAAGTGGTAGAAATTAAGAATGCTTTATGATAATAATTTGTACATATTTAAAGATGGTGATTCCTAAGATAGTAATCTCATCTTTGGAGGCTAGCTTTCCTTTCCATATTCAAAGTCAAAATCCTTTCTTCAAGACCTTAACATACTACTTGAAGCTGTTCTAATTAAAAAAAATTTTTTTTAAAAGATTTTATTCATTTATTCATGAGAGACACACAGAGAGAGGCAGAGACACAGGCAGAGGGAGAAGCAGGCTCCATGCAGGGAGCCCGATGTGGGACTCGATCCTGGGTCTCCAGGATCAGGCCCTGGGCTGAAGGCAGCGCTAAACTGCTGAGCCACCCGGGCTGCCCCCAAGCTGTTCCCATTTTAATAATTTTTGTTCCTGCTTCATCTATTGAATCAAACTAGTGTTGAGTACAGAGTACATATCAGTCAAATGGTTCTTACATTTTCCTTCTCTTGTATGTTCAAATTTGAGAGGCAGGTACTTTTGAGAATGTTTCTATTTGTGATTTCTCTTCTTCCCTTATCACTTCTGGCTGGATCTTCTACGAAGGCCAATTCTGTCTTGTTTGGATTACCAATATTTTGGTGGATAGCCATCCAAGAAGGAAGGTGGAATAAACATGGACAAGTGGCCTTAAAATCACAGAATGTCAGAGTTGGAATTTCAAGGCTCACATTTAGTCACCTTGTTTGAAGCTACTTCATGTTTTTTTCCCCTTTCTTTCTTTCAAGTTACATAAGTAATATATGACTATTAAAAATACGTACGTTATATAAAGTAAAATAATTTGCTTTCCCTTCATCCCCCTCAATCCTAGAACCTTCCCAGCGGTGATTACTGATGTTACTTTGGCGTTGGTCCTTCCAATGCAAGTGTATTTTCGTATATGATTTTGATTTATGTGATTTATTTCAAGCATAAATGGAATCGTACCATACTTCTCATGCAACCTTTCACCTTATAATATTACTTTAAAAGCTTTCCATGTGGGCAGCCCAGGTGGCTCAGCGGTTTAGCGCTGCCTTCAGCCCAAGGCCTGATCCTGGAGACCTGGGATCGAGTCCCATGTCAGGCTCCCTGCATGAAGCCTGCTTCTCCCTCTGCCTGTGTCTCTGCCTCTCTCTCTCTCTCTCTCTGTGTCATGAATGAGTAAATAAATCTTAAAAAAAAATACATACTTAAGAGAAAATATTTTTTAAAAAAAGCTTTCCATGTTAGTGCATATAGACATACCTAATTCTTTTTGATTGGGACTTGTAAACCCACCTTATTAAGCACCTCCCAATGTTTCATTCTTTTAACTATGTCCTTTGCCCTCTTTACATACATGTGCGATTATTGCTCTAGAGTAAATAACTGGACTGTGGTGAAATCCTCTTATTTTATAATTGCGGCACCTAGGGTCCATAGGCATGGAATGATTTGCCTAAGGACCCACAGAATCGGCAGAGCCAGAACCAAAGCTCAGGTCTCCTGATTTGTAGTTTACTGACTTTTCTGTGACACCATATATGGTGGCTCCTCAGAGGCTCTGCCCAAATCCTCTGTTCACAGTAAACGTTCTCCTCCTCAGAGGCTGGGGCAGCAGCTTCTGGCAGCTCACAGCTGCATTCCTCACAGAGAACTGCCCTCTGTTGCAGGAAACTGCTCTGGCCAAGGTTATGCCTCCCTCCCAGAGAGTGTCTCATGGTGAATGATTGGCTGATTTAAGAATACAAAGATCTGGCTCTCCTCTTTCAATTTGAGGCAACTCTGAAGAGCCACACCAGCTCCAGAGCACCGTGTAGAGTGGGCTGAGGCCTCAGCGCAGTCCTATTCCTATTCAGGGTCAGCTGCTCATGCTGCCCCATCCAGACTTCCCTCCAGGAATCTCTCACTGGAGCACTCACCAATCAACCTTCTGCATGCAGTTCTCTGGCTCAAATTCTGTTTTCAGGGAACCTCATCTGAGAAACCATATGTCTTCATGTACATCTTCCCAGAATAGGAACTTGGAAACTCAGAGGCAGGACAAGAAATGAGGTTCAGAACTAGGGAGTGTCAACAGGATTTGGGACCTGGGCAGAAATGAGGCTGAAATTGAAGGATAAGAGAGTCTGAAGGGATTTCTGTTAAGTTGTTCTCTATGGACTATGAGATTCAAGATAGCTTCTCCCTCAGGTAAGTGTCCTCCCTTACTAAGGACCCTGTCTATGACCCTGCCCCCCAGCTTCCACTGCTTAGACCCGTAATGGATCCCCAAACCCAACTGGGCCAGTCAGAAGTTTGGAATTGGGATTCAGAGACAGAGAATTCATCTCTGCATGCAGTTGGAATTGCAGTAATGTAAGCCTGGGAGCTGAGGCATGGCTGTCTTCCAGACAAGGAAGCAAAGAATACCAGGCTAACTGGAGTGGAGTACATTACTTGCACAGAGAATATGAGATATAGGCAGACTACTCTGTCTTCCTTATGGATTTCTAGGTTTTGCTTAGAGTAGTCTGTGTCAGCTCCACTCTTATTCTTTGGTTCTATAGAACACTCTTGTATCCTGATAATAAAGTAAGTCTAGTCCAAGTTACATTTTATTACTTCAATGAGAAGAGTTTTCCACTTCTGGGGTTTTTATATGAAGAAAATGGAAACATTAACTCAAAAAATATCTGTACCCCCCATGTTCATTGCAGAATTATTTATCATAACTAAGACATGAGAGCAGCTTAAGTGTCCATTGATGGATGGAGGAAGAAAATGTGGCATATATAAATACAATGGAATATTACTCAGCCATATAAGTGAAGGAGATCTTTCCACTTTTGGCAACATGGATGGACCTGGAGGGCATTAGGCCGATTGAAATAAGACAGAGAAAGAAAAATATGGTATGATCTCACACTTGTATATGGAATCTAAAAAAAGCAAAAGAAATAAAAAAGAAACGGAACTCATAGATACAGAGAGCAGATTGGTGGTCGCCAAAAGTGGGAGGTGGGAGTGGCTGAATTGAGTAAAGGAGATCAAAAGGTATAAATTTCTGGTTGTAAAGTCTTGGGGATGCAATGTACAGCACAGTGACTATAGTTAATGATACTGTATTGTGTATTTGAAAGTTGCTAAGAGAGTAGATCATAAAAGTTTTCATATGAGAAGAATTACTGCATCACCTATGTGAGGTGATGGATGGTAACTAGATTTATTGTGGTGGCTATCTCATGTTTTATACCTGATACTAGTATAATGTTATGTGTCAGTTATATACCTATAAAAAAGTCTTAACTAAGGATGTTGGTACCAGAAATGGGGTGGCAAAAAATAGCCCTTTAGAGAACCTGTAGAATTGGTTCAGTTGAAGTGATATAAAATGACATAAAGGGGCATCTGGGTGGCTCAGTGGTTGAGCGTCTGCCTTTGGCTCAGGTCATGATCCTGGGATCCTGGGATCCAGTCCCACATCGGGGTCCCTGCAGGGAGCCTGCTTCTCCCTTTGCCTGTGTCTCTGCCTCTCTCTCTCTCTGTGTCTCTCATGAATAAATATTTTTTTTTAAATGAAGTAAATAATGAAGACTTCTCTAAAGTGGGACAAGAAAGTAGCTTGAGTTTCTTACATGCAACTATACAAATTTGCCTAATGATTACAGCGGGAAGAGGAAAAATATCAAGGGAAAACTATTTCACGAATTCCCTTAGAGACCACTAGAGAAAAGAAATGGGCATGGAAAGGAGAATCCAGGTAAAAGTGTTCAGGAAGTGAATTGATAACAATATTTATGTCTTTAGATGAAGAAAATGTTAGGAAGAAGCAAAGCCAATTTTACATTTGAATCTGATTAAATATGAGCACTTATAAATAAAAAAAAGCAAAATGTAGAATGACATATGTCATATTTGTGTGAAAAAAATGGAGGCTTTGTGTATCAGTTTCCCAAGGCTGTACAGTTTGTGCTGTAACAAAGTAGCACAAACTGAGTAGCTTAAAACCAATGTATTCTCTCACATTCTGGAGGTGAGCAGTCCAAAATCAAGGTGTCCCCAGGGCCATGCTCTCCCTGGAGGCTCTAGGGGAGAATCTTCCTTTGTCTCTTCCAGCTGCTGGTGGCTCTAGGTGTTCCTTGGCTTATAGCACCATCACTCCAATCTCTGCCTGTGTCTTCACATGGCCTCCCCTCTCTATGTGTCTCAGTGTCTTCACAGGGCATTCTATCTTTGCTTTCTTCTCTTCTTATAAAAATACTTCGTATATTAATTAATTTAAAGGCCCACACTGGGACACCTGGGTGGTTCAGTGGTTGAGCGTCTGCCTTTGACTCAGGGCATGATCCGGCGGTCCAAGGATGGAGTCTCGCATCAGGCTCCCTGCATGGAGCCTGCTTCTGCCTCTGTCTCTGAGAGTCTCTGCCTCTCTCTGTGTCTCTCATGAGTATATAATGAAAATATTTAAAAAAGAAAATAAAGGCCCACACCAATGACCTCATTTTTAACCTGATGACATCTGCAAAGATCCTATCTCTGAAAAGGTCACATTAACAAGTGGTGGGGGGTGGGGAGGAGGCAGGAGCAGGATGGTTAGGATTTCAAAATTTTTTTTTGGTGGTGGTGGTGGGGAAACAATTCAACCCCAAGTGGGTTGTGTGTAAATACATGTTTCATTATTCAGTAGACAAATGCCTTTTTAAAAAAAATGCTGTGTTATTTATTTTTAAAGATTTTATTTATTTATTTGAGAGAGAGAGAGAGAGAGCGTGCACACAATGAGAAGAGAGGGAGAAACAAGCTCTCCATGAACAGGGAGCCCAACGAGGGACTCAAACCCAGGATCATGACCTGAGTCGAAGGCTGACTTTTAACCGACTGAGACAGCCAGGCACCCAGACAAATGTTTCCTAAACTGTGGATATTATAACTCATATCTTCCAAAAAAGGCAGCAAAGTGTCTCCTATTCTAGGTACTCTCCTGCAGGGAGCACTTGCCACTCCTCCAAACTGATAGAAGGAGTATAACACTCTCTCCCTGGAATACAGGCCTGCCTTATGACCTACTGTAACCAGTAGAACGCAGCACAAGTGACATCATATGACTTCTGAGGCTTGGCCAGATGAAGCTTTGCAACTTCTGCCTGGGTGTTTGGAAATGCATGAAAATATATTAGTTTTATCTTTTTCCTTGTACACTATTTTCTCTGTGCATAGGAACCTAGCATGACAGCTATTCTCTTGTAGAACGTTGAGGGTTCCATTCCCCAGTCTTCTGACTTCAACTATGGACGGCTGTTGAGAAGTCAAGGGTCAATAGACTACTCTCCTGGTGATAACTTTCGGATCCTCTCTTTGTCTTTGAAGGTCTGTATTTTCACAGGATGCATTGGGGTATGGATTTATTTTTATCTAATTTGTTTAAGATTCACTGTGATTTTTGAGTCAGTAGATGAATGCTATGCATCAGTTTTTAGAAAATTCTTCCCCCTTTATCACTACAACTCTCCCCCCTTAGCACCCACCCTGTTTCCTCTTTCATTGTGTTCTAGACTCAGATTGGGTACTTGATAGATCTCTTCACTTTATCTTCTATGTTTTGCAATTTTTATTTCATATGTTTTATCTTTTTTCTTTCTGTGCTGCATCCTGAATACTGTGAACTGGACTGTTTTCTAATTCACCTCTTTTATCATCTGTGTCAAATCTCTTCATTGTGTTTTTAATCTTAATTATTTTAATTTTCATGTTAAGACATACTATTTGATTTTTTTGTATATCTGCAGTTATTTTTTTTAATAAAGTCCTCTTTCCTGGAAATATATTAAAGCTTTCAAGCTTACCTTTTATCTCTTTAAACATACCAACCAAATTTTCTTCATAGTCTGTATCAATAATTCAATTATATTAGTTATGTAGATTTGTTTATGCTATCTGCTTGCTGTCATTTCAGCTGATTGTCATTTATAGTACCTTATAAATATCTTGTGTTGCAAAATATCTTTCTGACTTGTTTATTTTTCTC
The DNA here is from genome assembly GCF_048164855.1 of Canis lupus baileyi. Classification (NCBI taxonomy): domain Eukaryota; kingdom Metazoa; phylum Chordata; class Mammalia; order Carnivora; family Canidae; genus Canis; species Canis lupus. The sequence continues at coordinate 68,096,553 of NC_132839.1, forward strand.
TGAAAACCAATTGTGGGGATGCTTTGTGGCACAGGACATGGGTGTCTACCTCCAGAAATGATTTGTTTTATTCATGTGTTAAGAGCATTAAGGTTAGAAATTCATTTTAAGCTAAATTCATGGCTTGAATTTTATCAGTTATGTAAGTGGCATAGGTCTTCCCTCATAGATTGCCTTTAAACTTTGTTTATAGTGGCTTTATTTCTTAAGGTTTTATTTATTTATTCATGAGACACACACACACACACAGAGAGAGAGAGAGAGGCAGAGACACAGGCAGAGGGAGAAGCAGGCTCCATGCAGGGAGGGAGCCTGACATGGGACTGGATCTCGGGTCTCCAGGATCATGCCCTGGGCCAAAGGTGGCACTAAACCGCTGAGCCACTGGGGCTGCCCTATAGTGATTTTTTTTTCTTTCTTTTTTTTTTTTTTAAAGGTTTATTTATTTATTTGAGAGAGAGAGAGAGAGAGAGGAAGAGAGACTGTGCACCAGCGGACGGGCAGAGGGAGAGGGGGACAAACAGACTCCTTGCTGAGCAGAAGCCTGGTGTGGGGCTCAGTCACAGGCCCCCAAGATCATGACCTGAGCAGAAATAGAGATCTGGATGCTCAACTGACTGAGCTAGCCAGGTGCTCCTATTTACAGTGTTTTTTTTTTTTTTTAATTGAACTTAAGATTTTTTTTTTTTTTTTTAAGGAGAGCATTAAAATTTTCCTTTGTTATTTTGTTTTTACTCCTGAGAGGTCTTTTCCTACTCTAAGTCATATGTTCTAAGTTTTTTTTTTTTTTATCTAAAATACTATACAGTTTGATTTTTCTACCTGTAAATTATTTTTATTTATAGTGTGAGATAGAACATTAATTTTTTTTTCCTAATAAATATCCAGTAGTCGAAATGCCAATTACTAGATAGTGCATCCTTTTCTTGCTGATTTATTTATGTTTTGGGTTATGTGTGAGTCTGTTTTTGGGTTCTCTATTCTGTTCCACAGGTGCCTTTATCTCCCCACTGTCTGCCTAACTTGTTTTCTTTTTTTTTTTCTTAAATTTTATTTATTTATTTGTGGGTGGGGGAGAGCACAGAAGGAGAGTGAGAGGGAGAAGAAGACTCCCTGCTGAACAGGGAGCCCAAAGCGGCTGGATCCCAGGACCCTGAGATCATGACCTGAGCTTAAGGCAGATAGATGCTTAACCAACTGAGCCACCCAGGCGCCCCTTGTTTTGCTTTTTCAAAATTACTTGACTAATAAAATTTAGGATTATCCTGTCAAGTACTACATTAAAACCTGTTTGAAAAGTAATTGAAATTGGGTAGAATTTATGTAGATTTGGGCCTATTTTGCAGTAATGACTTTTAAAAAATTTTAAGTCTTTCTACCTACAAATATGGTATATATTTTCATGTATTTCTTCAATGATGTGTTATAATATTCTCAACAAAATTCTTGAATACCTTCCATTCCTCATTATCTTTGTAATTTTTGTGTTTGCCTGTGAATGGTTTCTTTTTTTTTTTATCTTTATACTTTCTACTTGATTTAACTGGTCTTTGGAAATAGTACGGATGACTGGGTGGCTCAGTTGGTGAAGCATCTAACTCTTAGTTTTGGCTCAGGTTTTGATCTCTGGGCTAGGAGATCGGGCTCCATGTTCTGTGGGGAGTCTGCTTCCCCTCTCCCTCTCCCTCTGCTCTCCCCAAAGAAATAAATCTTAAAAAAAAAGAAATACCATTAGTTTTTGTATGTTCATCTTGTATCCAGCAACCTTAATGAACTATAAGCTTATTAGAATGTTTTAGTACTATAAGTTTATTTTTAAATTTTTTATTTAAAAAGAGTTTTTTAAAGATTTTATTTAATTATTCATGAGAGATATGGAGAGAGAGAGAGAGAGAGAGAGAGGCAGAGACACAGGCAGAGGGAGAAGCAGGCTCCATGCAGGGAGCCTGATGTGGGACTTGATCCGGACACTCCGGGATCATGCCCTGGGCCAAAGGCAGGCACTAAACCGCTGAGCCACCTGGGGATCCCCCTAAAAATATTTTTTTAAAAAGATTTTATTCATTTATTCATGAGACATATGGAGAGAGAGGCAGAGAGAGAAGCAGGCTCCCTGCAGGGATCCAATGTGGGACTCGATCCCAGGACCCCAGAATCATGATCTGAGCTGAAGGCAGATGCTCAATCACTGAGCTACCCAGGTACCCCCAATTTTTTATTTTTAAAAAAATATTTTATTTATTTATTTGAGAGAGTAAGAGTGTAAGAGCATGAGTGGGGGAGAGGGGCAGAGGGAGGGCAGACTCCCCACTGAGCAGGGAGCCCAAGGTGGGGCTCCATCCCAGGACCCTGAGATCAGGACCTGAGCCAGAGGCAGATGCTTAACCAACTGAGCCACTCAGGTGTCCCTAGTACCATAAGTTTTTTAGTACTATAAGTCTTTTAGTTTACATTCTAATAAACTTAGTACTGTAAGTTTTTTAGAATGTTTCCTTGACAAGTCTATGTAATTGATCATATTATCTATAGGGTTTTGCATTTTGCTTTTCAATGTTTATTCCACTTAAAAGTATTGAATAGTAAGCATTCTTTTATTTTTTAAAATATTTATTTATTTATTAAGGTTCTATTTATTCATGAGAGATATAGAGAGAGGCAGAGACATAGGTAGAGGGAGAAGCAGGCTCCTCACAGGGAGCCCGATGTGGGACTTGATCCTTGGACCAGGAACATGCCCTGAGCAGAAGGCAGATGCTCAATCCCTGAGCCACCCAGGTGTACCAGCATTCTTGTGTAACCCCTGAATTTAGGAATGCTTCAATAGTTTTGCCATTTAGTATGATGAAGGTTGCAAAAGTTTTGAAGATTTTGAGTTATTTTATCAGATTATGTAAGTTCCCTTCTATTCTATGTTTTCTAAGAGTTTTTAAAAAAATTATTAATTAATATGGACTCTGGCTAAATGTACTTTTGGTATCTCTAATATTGAAAAATATAAATTCTTTTGTCTTTTCAAGACCTGAAGTCACTTATGCCCATAGTTTCAGTTGTGTCTATGGCTTTAATCTTCTTCTTCTTCTTCTTTTTTTTTTTTGAAGACTTTATTCATGAGAGACACAGAGAGAGGGTCAGAGACACAGGAGAGGGAGAAGCAGGCCCCATGCAGGGAGCCTGCCATGAGACTGGATCCCAGGACTCCAGGATCACGCCCTGGGCCAAAGGCAGGCACCAAACGCTGAGCCACCCAGGGATCCCAGCTTTAATCTTCGGATTCAACATGACTTGTATCTTTAATTGTAATTTTCTACCTTAATTCTATTTTTATACTTTATCTATGCAATTTTATATGTATACAGTATAGGAAATTGCCTCAAAGCAAAAGTTTATAGAACTATTTTTTTATAGAACTATTTTAACTAGAAGTCTGATTGATAGGTGTAGTAGGTGGCTCCTAAAAAAGTATATCCATAGTCTAACCTCTGAGACCTGTAAATGTGGCCTTATTTGAAATGTATCTTTGCAGATGTTATTAAGTTAAGGATCTCAGGATGAGATCATGCTAGATTATCTGAGTAAACTCTAAATCCGTGATAAGTGTTGTTCTATGAGACATACAGAGGAGGAAGGTGGATTCTTTATGTGGCCTTCTCCTCTCTATCATGCAGCTGTAAGCCAAGGACTGCTAAGAGCCACCAGAAACAGAAGAGGCAGGAAAGTTTTCTACACTAGGGTCTTTAGAGGGGTGCAGCTCTATAGAAAATTTGGTTTTGGGCTCTGGCTTTCAGATTGTGGGACAATAAATATTTGTTGGGGCAATTTGTTATGATGTTCCTAGAAAACCTTCACACTAGGGATTCTTTATTTATACTTGTTATTAATTCTTCATCTGTTCCATACGTTGCCAACCTCTTCCATGAACCTCTTGTTTTTTAATGGCATATAGGTGATCATCATCTCTTTTCACACAGTGAGTCCCATTGTCTTCTAGAATGTCTCTGATGTTTTTCCAGAAAGATTATTTATTTATTTAGCTGTAATTAAGGTAAAGGTGGAGTCAGCAGTGTCATGGAAAGGTATGTTTCTCCTTAGAGGCACTGACAGCAGAGAAGTCTCTAGGCAAAAACAAATCAACTTTGAAGTTGTTATAACATTATTGATGGATGGTACCAAAATAAGGAAGGATTGCACTTTCACATGGAACAAGAAGACAATATTTTTGTTATTCTAGGAGAATCAGAGAAGGAAAATAAATCTATAAGATGCATGGAAAATTAGCTGAAATCTATTAATTCAGCATGTATGCAGGTGAAAAGTTCTATGTGCTTTTGTGCATGTGTGTATGTTAATGCCATTGTTTATGGTATTTAAGATGTAGCCATTTGTAATCTCCATACCTTCTTTTCTCGGTCTGAGATATAGCTCTTTGTTTTTATAGACCTTTCCATTTATTTATTTATTTATTTATTTTTATTATTATTATTTTTTGACCTTTCCCTTTAGAAGGACTTAAACTTAGAAACTCTCAGCAGGTAATATGGTGCCACTAATAGTTACTACGCCATCACTGTAAATAGATCACTATGCAGTAGTTCAAAAATTAAGTGCATTATCTAAATAGAAAATTATTTTCAAGATTTTTAGGGTAAGTATTGTGTTGCCATTATCTCTAAAAGCATGGCTCTTCCCCCACCTTGCGTCACCAGGAGGGGAATCTTCACATGCACTCACATCAGTAAGTATTTTTCTCTTTTGCTAACAAGAAAAATTGATATTTTAAGTGAGGGCTTTGGAGAGGAGAAGCTGGAGTCTCTTAGCTTAGTGTATCATATAAGGGAGCTCCGAGACAGGTATTTTTCCCTCAAGTACTTTAGCTGTGACCTGAACTACCAGAGCTCAGATTCAACATAATTGCAGCACAGCAAGGAGTCCCTTCTGGAAACCAGCTGCTTGATCAAGGATTCATTTATCAGGAGGATTATGACTCCAAACATTTTTCTAAACTGTTGTGGCCATTTAAAGGGGGGAAAAAAGAGAGGAGTCTGGGGAACTAATTAGGAAGGAGTGGCTCCCCTCCGAGTCTTGACCTTAACCCCACTGAGAAAGTATGGGATTTACTTTACCTAAGTAAGAGAAGAACATAAATAGTTGGCAAAAATGCTTTGTGGTATGAGTTCCAGCAGGTAATGAATTGGCCTGATACAGAGAGAGACAAAAAAAAACTAACACAAGAAAAACTCCAAATGTTTTAAAAATAGCAATTAAATGTATCATGATAGCATATTATTTCACACTTATTTTCCTGATTACAAGGAAATCAGTTGTGATTAGCAAATAGAATATAACATGCAAACCATATTTTTTTTGGTCTTTGGCAGGTTATGAAGTTTTACTACAATTTTATTCTTCCCTTAATATATTGTGGTTTTTATTTATCCACATTAATGCCCTTCATTAATTTGGAAAATCCTCAAGCTTTGCTTTGCAGAATATCACTTCTGCATCTTTATCCTGTCCTTTTCCGAGTCCTGTTGAATGTTATACTTTTTCATCGGATTCTCCATGTGTCTTAATCCCTCTTTCATTTTTTGAATCTCCAGAAATATTTGTGCTACATTCTGGATAATTTCATTATATTCACCTTCCAGTTAGTGAGCTGTTTCAAATGTATTACTGAATCCATTCACTAGGATTTCAATTTCAGCGACTGCAGTTTTCATTTCTCAAAGTTACGTAAAAAAAAAACCCAAAGACCAAGTGTTCATTTTTGAAAAGTATTTAGTTGTGTGTTGGGAGGACTTTAGAGGGTTTATAGTCTGCAAAACTGATAGACACAGAAATTTAGCTTCTTTGCAAGTCTGTCACTGCTATAATAAATAATCAGACAGAAGAAAATGTAACAGCCAGAAAGCTCAAATTAACAAAAGCAAGAGCTTACACATCCTCGTGTAGTTTACAGAGTTCTTTAACATCCTGGTATTTAGTTTGATCTTCATAGTAATCTTGGGGAAGTACTAACTCTTATTTCCATTTTGTGTGTAACAAAACTGAGGCTCAGAGACTTACCTAAGGTGTAGAGCTGAAAATACCCCCATGTTGTATGCCTCTCCTTCTATTCTATAATTTCTTGGTATATGTCCTTAAATAATTTTCATGTATTTCCCACGGGATAGTGGAGGCCTGAGTAATTAGGGAAAGATGTGCTTTATTCCATTTTCTAAAAACTAAACTTTCTTTGGAAAAAGCTATTGAGGCTCAGCCCAAGATAACTCCAAATATTTCCTCCAAATTACAACAGGCTTTCAGTTATTTATTTTTCCCTACTTCCTTTTAAAAAAACTATATATTGCTTTATTTTTTCTACTTTTCTACCGTTTCTTTTTTTTTTTAAATTTTTTAAGGTATTTATTTATTTATGATAGTCACAGAGAGAGAGAGGCAGAGACACAGGCAGAGGGAGAAGCAGGCTCCATGCACCGGAAGCCCGATGTGGGATTCGATCCCGGGTCTCCAGGATCGCGCCCTGGGCCAAAGGCAGGCGCCAAACCGCTGCGCCACCCAGGGATCCCTACCGTTTCTTTTAGGATCTTATGTTCTATACAGAAATTCACAAATTGCAATTTATAATAGTTTAAGATCTACTTGGATCAGGGCACCTGGGTGGCTCAGCAGTTGAACATTTGCCTTTGGCTCAGGTCATGATCCTGGAGTCCTGGGATCGGGTCCCACATCAGGCTCCCTGCATGGAGTCTGCTTCTCCCTCTGCCTATGTCTCTGCCTCCCTCTCTGTGTCTCTCATGAATAAATAAATAAAAACTTTTGTTTTTAAAAAAGATTTACTTGGATCATTAGGAGGATGAAGTTAGATGATGTACATCAAAATTCCACATAAGGTATTTGGTTCATAATGGGCATTCAAAAAAAATAGGAATTTGTGGGTTATTTTATTTACAAAAAAGTAAATGTGCTAATCCAATGAGGTCATAATTCATCTTGTATCCCTTATAGCATGTATCAATCAGGGTTCTCCAGAGAAACAGAACCACTAGTGTGCATGCATGTGTCTATGTAGACAGAGATGGAGAGAGAGAGAGAGAGATAGAGAAAGAGAGAGAGAGATTTTAAAGAATTGGCTCACATGATTGTGGGAGACTGTGAAGTATGAAATTTGTAGGTAGGTTGGTGGACTGGAAACAGCCAGGATTTCCATATTGCCGTCTTGAGGTAGAATTTCCTCTTCAGGAAACCTCAGTTTTTGAAAATTAGCCATCACACAGTATGTAGTATTAATCCACAGCTTTGTGTAAACAGAGCCTATATCACATGTTTTTATTGAGTTCAGTTAAATTACTTTTTCAGGAGGATATTTCTTACATATCACATCAAACTTTAATTTATCCAAATTCAGTCAGAAAGCTTACCGCCTCTCTTTGCTCACCTTCCAAAAAAGATATTTAAAAAATATTGGCATCATTGGCTTAACTGTATACCTTGCCATGGTGACTGCTTTCTGGCAAACTTCATTTGAATATTTATATTCTAATGTGCTTACTTGGATATCAAAATGAGACCCTTAGTAATAGGTCCTAATGTAGATTTGGTGGTGTGTGAAGCCTTGTATATATATTTTCTTTTTATGATTTTATTTCTTCATTCTTTTTAAAAAATAATTTATTTTATTTATTTGAGAGAAAGAGTGAGAGAGAAAGGAGCAGAAGGAGAGGGATGAGCAGGTTCCCTGCTGAGCACAGAGCCTGACAGGCTGGATCCCAGACCTGAGATCATGACCTGAACTGAAACTAAGAGCCAGGCACTTTAACCCACTCCACCACCCAGGCGCCCCTGAAGATTTTATTTTACTTTTAAAGATTTTATTAAAAAAAATAAAGATTTTATATTTATTCATGAGAGACAGAGAGAGGGAGACAGAGCCTCCCTGTGGGGAGCCTGATGTGGGCCTCTATCCCAGGACCCTGGGATCACGACCTGAGCCAAAGACAGATGCTCAACCACTGAGCCACCCAGATACCCTGAATATTTTATTTTTAAGTAATCTCTACACCCAAAGTGGGGCTTGAGCTCACATCCCTGAGATCAAGAGTTGCATGCTTTGCCAACTGAGTCAGCCAGACATCCCTGTCTACGTGTTATTGATAAGCTTTATAACAATCCTATGAAGTAAGTACCATGACTGTAATTTCTATTTTATAGATGAGGATGTGGAAACTCAGAGGACTTGTCGAAGGTCATATACTTGACTACAAGTGAAAATCAGATTTGTTTGAATCTAGGCTACAGTTTACCGGCTATAGCTTTAACCACTATTCTTGAGCAGCAATTCATGTTCTTGTGATATGAATTTATTTATTTTAGTAATAATACCTAAGGCACTGGAAAATCTTTAAACATATTCTGAATCAAAAAAAATATTCTGAATCAATGCATTTTTATACAGTAAGACCAAATCTTGATATATGTAGGAGAACTGAGGCCTTTTTCATGTGAACCTTTCTACAATAAGGATCTAAGTATTGGAAATCAGTGTTTTAACTACTTCTAAGATTTCTCTCCTGGAATTTTTTAAAAGTAGAGTTTCTGAAATAATGTTTTATGCAACCTTAGTTCTATATGCTATCAGGAAATGGTACTTGGTAAAAGGGTTCTTTGGTCAAATAAGTTTGGGGAATTTGGGGCTTAAAAGTCTAAAGAGAGTGTTTTCTTCTGTATATCTCAGAGCATGCTGTGCTCAAGAGCCTGATAGCTTTGCAAATGTAGGGGTAGCCATGGCCACTTCTAAACTTTATTTGAATAGCAGTTCAGGTGACTAGTGTCCCAAAGAACACACTTTTGGGAAATGCTATCCCAAGGTTAAGATAACACTTAATAATAGCATCTTGCTTGTTGGAATGTTTTAAACCTAAATTTAACAAAGTAGATAAGCTGGAAACCCAGACAGCAAAGGGACACCCCCGGTAAAGCAGTTACATTCTAGAGGAGAGCTATGTAAAACAAGGTTTCAGAAGGGATCAAAGTAAAGGATATTATGCTTCTGGGGAACATTTGTGCCACTACTCTCCATGGAACATGGAAATGGAGAGTTTCCTTAAAATCACTGACTTCTCTATGCTGGTCCTTGATGGTCAGGGAAATTCACATGCCCCAAGCTCCCGCACCCAAGTTTCAAATAATATTTTGCATTTGTACCATAACTTCTCTTTTTCAAAAACATTTCTACACATATTACCTTATTTAACCATGTCAGACTCACTGGTAAGTTGTGATAGGTCTGGTTTTCACAGCTGTAGAGGTGATTTGAGAATTCTCCTGCTTTACAAATTTTTGGTTTTGTCTGGAGCTATGCTTGAGGAATCAGTGAAGCACGTCCCTAAGCAATGAGGCAGAACTGCGGACAGCTGGAAATTGCAGCTCACACACCAGTCCCGGGTTCTGCTGCCAGCAAGAGGGTTTTGTTTTTTTTTCTTTTCAAACAAAGGCTCTTAGATGATTATGAAACTAACAGGTTTTCTATATTAGTGGAATCTACTTATCACATCACGAAGTTCTCATCTGCCCTCAGTGAAAAGAATTGTAGCTAACTAGTCTTCTATTGTTGATGATATATTTTTTCATTTTTTTTCTGGTTATAACATACATTCATGCTCACTATAAAAACTTGTATTCTGCAGAATAGATAACATGGAACGTGACAATTCTTGATCATCTCATTACTCTCAATCGCTGTTAAGAACATGGTTTTTGGGATGCCTGCGTGGCTCAGCAGTTAAGTGTCTAACTTTGGCTCAGGGTGTGATCCCAGTGTCCTGAGATCAAGTCCCGCATCGGGCTTTCTGCATGGAGCCTGCTCCTCCTCCCTATTCCTGTGTCTCTCATGAATAAATACATACAATCTTTAAAAAAACATGGTTTTTATTCTTCTAGATGTAATTTTACTATTTATTTTCTATTGGCTATATATATATACATACACATAAATATAATTTCTTTAAAAACTTATTTACTTGAGAGAGAGAGAGAGCAAGCGAGCTTGGGGGTAGTGAGGGAGAAGGAGAGAGAGAATCTTAAGCAAACTCCCCACTGAGGACAGAGCCTGATCTGGCGCTCAATCCCAGGAGCCTGAGATAATGACTTGATTTGAAATCAAGAGTTGGACACCTAACCGACTGAGCTATCCACGTGTCCCTAACTATATATAATTTTTAAAAATTTATTCATGAGAGATACAGAGAGAGGCAGAGACATAGGCCAAGGACTCTGGGATCATGACCTGTGCTAAAGACAGGCACTCAACCACTGAGGCACCTAGGTGTTCCAAATATATAATTAAAAAATAATTTTTTTAAAGATTTTATTTATTTATTCACGAGAGACACAGAAAGAGAGGCAGAGACTCAGGCAGAGGGAGAAGCAGGCTCCATGGAAGGAGCCCGATGTGGGACTTGATCCCGGGACTCCAGGATCAGCCCTGAGCCACAGGCAGACACTCAACCGCTGAGCCACCCAGGCATCCCACCAAATATATAATTTTAATTTAAGAATAATATGCTTACAGAAAATTGCACTATCTTAAGGATATGCCCAGTGAATTAGGAAAGTAGACACACCCATGTGATCACCACCCAAATTAAAAAAATAGAACATTTTCAGTACTCCAAAAACTTATGCCCTGGTCTTGATCACTATCTTCTTCCTCCTCTCCTGAGGTAGCCATTAATTTCACTTTGAGTACCAGAGGTTCATCATGGAGAATGTACTCATTTGCATCAGGCCTCTTTTCCTTCCATGTTATATTGATGAAATTCTTCCACCTTGTAACATGTGGCAACTCATTCATTTTAACTGCTGCAAATTTCCCACTGTATGAATATACTGCAGTTCAACTGTTGGTGGACATTTGGAATGGTTCCAGTTGCGGGGGGTTGGGGGAGATCATGAATAATGCTGCTATGAACATTGTTGTGCATGTGTTTAGATGCATTTTGGTTGGATAGGTACCAAAATGAAATTGTTGGACTACTGGATATATATTCAGTTTTAGTAGATAATGCCAAAGAAGTTGCTGAAATGGTTATAGAAATTCATTATCCTGCCAACAGTGAATGGAAAATTGAAATGCTCCACATCTCCAACATTTGGTAATGCTGATCTTTCTGATTTTAGCCATTCTGGTGTGGGAGTAGTGGTAGTTCATTGTGATTTTCCTTCACATTTGCCTGATTATTAATGAAGTTAAGAATCTTTTATTTGGGGATCCCTGGGTGGCGCAGCGGTTTAGCGCCTGCCTTTGGCCCAGGGCGTGATCCTGGAGACCCGGGATCGAATCCCACCTCAGGCTCCCGGTGCATGGAGCCTGCTTCTCCCTCAGCCTATGTCTCTGCCTCTCTCTCTGGGTGACTATCATAAATAAATAAAAATTAAAAAAAAAGAATCTTTTTTTTACGTTATTGGTTATTTTGTGAAGTTTATTCAAGCTTCGTGTCCAATATATTATTGGGTCATTTGTGTCTTTTTATTATTGAAGTAGGTATATTTTCCAATTCTAGATTCAAATCCTTTGTGAGTTATACGTATTGAAAATATCTTCTCCTACTCTGGAGTTTTCATATTTTATTTTCTTAAAGATGTCTTTTGATGAGTGCAATTTTAAAATTTTACTGTAACTCATTTAATTAACTTTTTCCTTAATGGTTGGTTTATCTGGTGTCTTAAGAAATCTTCACTTAGCCCAAGATCATGAAAATACTTCCCTGTGTTATGTTTTTACAGATTTTCTTTCTTTCTTTCTTTTCTTTCTTTCTTTCTTCTTTTTCTTTCTTTCTTTCTTTCTTTCTTTCTTTCTTTCTTTCTTTCTTTCTTTCTTTCTTTCTTTCTTTCTTTCTGATTTTATTTATTTATTTATTTGAGAGACAGAGAGTGTGTGCACATGCACAAGCAGGGAGAGGAGCAGAGAGAGAGGGAAAAGCAGACTCCCCACTAGGCAGGGAACCCAACCAACTGAGGCACCCAGGTGCCCTTTCTAAAGCTTTCTTAATTACTTTATTTGTTTATTTATTTATTCAGCTCTATGCTGAATGTGGGGCTTGAACCCAAGACCCAGGATTAAGAGTTAGGCTTGAACTCACAAACCTGAGATTCAAGAGTCTTATGTTTTACTGGTTGAGCCAGCCAGGCACCCAGAAAGCTTTCTTACTTTAGACTTTACAAAATGCCTGGAATTGATTTTTTAATAGATGTAAGGTAGGGATCAAGATTCATTTTTGTTCCATATGGATATCTAATTGGCCCAGGACTATTTATTGCAAAGATACTCCTTTTCTCAGTGTTCTGGAGTGCCACTTTTATGATGAATCAAGAAAAAGTATATCTCGGGGCACCTGGGTGGCTCAATTGGTTAAACATCTGCCTTCAGCTCAGGTCATGATCCCAGGGTCCTGGGATGGGCCCTCAGATTGAACTTCCTGCTCACGGGGAGCCTGCTTCTCCCTTTCCCTCTGCCTCTCTCCCTGCTTGTGCTGTCTCTCTCTTTCAAACAAACAAATAAATAAGTAATTAAGTAAGTAAGTAAATAAAATCTTTAGTAAAAAAGAAAAGAAAAAGTATATCTTTTGGAACTGCAATTATATATTGAACATATTCCATAGTCTTCTCAGTATTTTCTATCTCACTATTTTTATGTCCTTTGGTCTAGATATTGTCTTCTGACTTATACCTTACTTCTCTCTTTAACTATGTCTAACCTACTATTAAGCTTACTCATTGGGTTACTTTCATTTATTATATATATATAATATATATATAATTTAAGATTTTATTTATTTATTTGTGAGAGACAGAGAGAGGCAGAGACACAGATAGAGGGAGAAGTAGGCTTCTTGCAGGGAGGCCGATGCTGGACTTGATCCTTGGACCAGGATTACACCCTGAGCCAAAGGCAGATGCTCAATAGCTGAGCCGCCCAGATGTCCCTCAGCAATAAAACTATATTTTTTATTGCTACTTTCCATCTGGCCCTTTTTTATAGTTTCCATCTCCCTAACAGAGTTCTCAATCTTGTCATATAAACTCTTACACATACTAGCTATTTATTTTATTTTTATTTTTTAAATACTTTATTTAAGTTCAATTTGCCAACATATACAATGCTCATCCCATCAAGTGCCCTCCTTAGTGCCCATCACCCAGTTACCCTATCCCCCCCGACTCTCCTCTTCTGCAACCCTTTGTTTCCCAGAGTTAGGAGTCTCTCATGGTTTGTCTTCCACTCTAATTTTTCTCCACTCAGTTCCTCTCCTTTCCCTTAGAGTCCCTTTCACTATTTCTTATATTCCACATATGAGTGAAACCATATGATAATTGTCTTTCTCCAATTGACTTATTTCACTCAGCATAATACCCTCCAGTTCCATCCACATTGAAGCAAATGGTAGGTATTCATCCTTTCTGATGGCTGAGGAATATTCCATTGTGTATATACCACATCTTCTTTATCCATTCATCTGTCAAAGGACATAATGGCTCCTTCCACAAACATACTATTTAAAGTCCATGTTCCACAGCTCCATTATCTGGACCTCTGTGGTGTCCTTCTATATTTCATAATTTCTTTTGAGTTTTAGTCACAGAGTCTTGTTCCTCATATACCAAGTTTTTAATTGAATGCCAGAAATTGATTATGGAATATTGTAGGGATAATCTAATATTCCTCTAGAGAGGATATGACTTTGCTTCTGGTAGTTCACGTATGGCATCAGCAACCCCCAGTCACCTGAGTTCAATGAGGGATTGAGATAACACAAAAACTGGGGATCCCTGGGTGGCGCAGCGGTTTGGAGCCTGCCTTTGGCCCAGGGCGCGATCCTGGAGACCCGGGATCGAATCCCACGTCGGGCTCCCTGCATGGAGCCTGCTTCTCCCTCTGCCTGTGTCTCTGCCTCTCTCTCTCTCTGTGACTATCATGAATAAATAAATAAAATCTTTAAAAAAAAAAAAAGAGATAACACAAAAACTGACTTTAGTTTCTGTGGAGATGATTTCTTCCTGGTTTATTCACCCTTCCTTCTAAAACATAGCTTTTCAGGGTCTTAAAAAAGATGGGAGTTGGTTTATCAGGGCTCCTCCTCCTTGATGTGTGCTTAACTGTGATGTTTGTTTAGCTTTCTGCTCCCAAGTCCAGGAGACTATTGAGAGTACTACTTACCCATCTTTCCAGCTGACTCTTGAATCAGCAGATACCTTCTGAGGAGAGTGGCCCAAAGCTGGATTCTGCTTTTTGAACTTCCTTTTATCCCTTAGACCTTTAGGAAACTCTCTGATAACTTCAAACAGATTTAATAAATATTATGGCTAGCTTTTTGAGTTTTCCTTTGTGGGAAGATTGGTCCTAACCATCTAAATCTATTTTTGCTAGAAGCTTATCTGATCCCATTGGTGCTTTTTGCCACATGGATATTTCAAATTGCATGTACACAAATGATCACTATTTAATTTTTGACTTCGAATTTTGTATGATGCTTACAGGATCTATTTCCATTCAAGGTTATAAATACTTACCCTTTTTTTTTCTTTTGCTTATTTGCTTCCTTTTAGTTTCTGCCAATGGCAGGGGGTGCTAGAGAGAGTTTGGAAGGTAGGAGGAGGCAGAAGGGCCTTTTTTCCCCGTGTTTTTGGGGTAGTTCTATCAATGTTCTTCCAACAATGGCATTTCACCTCAGCAGCAGAAGTTGGTTCTTTCTGGCTTCCCACTTCTTTCCACACTCCTAGAATCAGCCTCATTGTGCTCACATGGAGACACCACAGCACCAGAGCAGTTCTCTCTTCTCAGCAGACAGTTCTAGCTCTGGGGAGCCTTGTGCAGATCTTCCAGTGCTTTGCCAGTAGCAGCCAGTGGAACTCTGTCTCTGACTCTCAGCTGCATGGGTTCTTCCTCTATGTACCTAAAGCATAGCAACAGTGAGGCAGTGGGCTGGACCCCAACTCCCCAGGCCTTCTCCTTTCAGCATCAATGTTATGATAACTCCCGACCTCTTCCCTTTGTCCTCTGGGTCTTGGGGGTAGTAACTGCTTCCTGTAATAACTAACTTTGTATTACCTCAGTGTTTCCTTTTGGTTCTTTTCAGTCCTTTAACACCATGTAACTGATTCCGTATGTTAAATTCTCTCTGAAGACATAATTATGTGGCTTCTATTTTCTTGACTGATAAAGATAGTGTTGGCCTTTTTATTTTTTGCCAGTGTACTAGGCATAAAATGGTATCTCATTCAGCTCTTTGTGTATGTGTGTGTGTTTCTATGGTATATTAAGGAGGTTGGATATTTTTTAAAAATTTATTTTATTTTATTATTTTATTTTATGAGAGGGAGTGAGTGGGGAGGGGCAGAAGGAGAGGGAGAGAGAGGATCTCAGGCAGGCTCCATGTTTAGTGCAGAGCCCACCATGGGCTTGAACTCATGACCCTGAGATCATGACCTGGAACAAAATCAAGAGTTGGATGCTTAACTGAATGAGCCACCCAGGTGCCTCAAGGTTGGATATTTTTGCATAAGCTTACTATTTGTATTTCATTTTCTGTGAAACAACTTTTCATGAATTTGCTCATTTTTTCTTCAGGATTTTTGTTTTCTTTAAGATTTTTATTTATCTATTTAACAGAGAGAGAGAGAGAGAGAGAGAAAGCGAGCACAAGCAGGGGGAGCAGCAGAAAGGGAGAATCAGCAGGGAGCCTGATGAGGGACTCGATTCCAGGACCCTGGGATCATAACCTGAGCCAAAGGCAGATGCTTAACTGACGGAGTCACCCAGGCACCCTTAGATTTTTATTAATTGATTTATAGTTCTTTGTAGATTCCGAATATCAACTGGTTGTAAATTTTAAGTGTGTTAAAAGTATCTTCTCCAGTTTGTAATTTCTACTTTCCTTTTCTTTATGGTTTCTTTTCATGGAATCGTTTTTAATTTTAATGTAATTTTCTCTATTTTTTATATATAATGCATAACCTTTTATGATTAACTCTTTCTTTTTCAAGAAATTCTCTATCTCAAGATAAGAAAGATAGTTACCTCAAATTACTTAAATTTTGACTTTCACATTTAGAATCTTGATTCCAATGGAGTTGTGAAGAAAGCGAGAGAGAGGGATAAGATGTAGCATTCCAATTTCATTTCTTTTTCTATGTGGTTTCTAACTACTACCTTTTTACGTGCTAGTGTCATATATCAACGTTTTGTGTATATCGGAGTCAATTTTGTGACTATTTTGTTATCATGGTTAATTTGTTTATCCCTGAAATAATAAATATATTGTATCTTAATTATTATAACTTGATGCAAAGTCTTGATATCTGTAAAGCAAGTTGTTTGCCTTTCTTTTCCTGGAATATCTTCAATATTCTTGGATCTTTGCCTTCCATATGCATCATTTCAATATTCCATGAATAATTTTATTGGAATTGCATTGACACTGTAGGTCATTTGGTAGAACTGATCTATTTACAATATTGTCTTTATTGACATGGGATATCTTGCCATTATTTAGTGTTTATTTAATGTTTTTCAACGTCTTATAATTTTTTCCATATACATATTTAAGATAAATTCCTAGGTATTACATGGTATAGTTGCAATTGTAAAAAGTGTGTTTTAGAAAAATTATGTAAATAGTGTCTTTTAGAAAAATTGTCTTCTAAAAAAATTTTAGAAAAAAATAGTGTCTTTAAAAAATAATTTAGAAAAATATCTGTTGATCCTTTCATTTCTTGCTTCTCTTAATTTTCCTCATTGTTTATTCTTTTGGATGAAGTTTAACGTCATCTGCCATTTAAAAAAGTCAGGGAGGTTTTTTTTTATATAAATTCTTTATTGGTGTTCAATTTGCCAACATATAGAATAACACCCAGTGCTCATCCCATTAAGTGCCCCCCTCAGTGCCCGTCACACAGTCACCCCCACCCCCCGCTCACCTCCTCTTCCCCCACCCCTAGTTTGTTTCCCAGAGTTAGGAGTCTCTCATGTTCTGTCTCCCTTTCTAATATTTCCCACTCATTTTTTCTCCTTTCCCCTTTATTCGTCAGGGAGGTTTTTTTTTTTATAATAAATTTATTTTTTATTGGTGTTCTATTTGCCAACATACAGAATAACACCCAGTGCTCATCCTCTCAAGTGCCCCCCTCAGTGCCCGTCACCCATTCACCCCCACCCCCCGCCCTCCTCCCCTTCCACCACCCCTAGTTCGTTTCCCAGAGTTAGGAGTCTTTATGTTCTGTCTCCCTTTCTGATATTTCCCACACATTTCTTCTCGTCAGGGAGGTTTTGCTTAAAAGTGAGCTTAATTTGTTTGTGTGGAACTGGCATGTTTATAATGCTGAACAAAACACTGTATGAAAGCTGAAGTTTCAGTGGAGACCAGTAGATACAATGGATGAGCCACTCCAAGAGCAAATCAACAAATCTAGATGTTACAAAGGTATATCCAAAAACCAGTTCCATGATTATGAGATGATCCAAACACCTCCAGGCTATAAAATGTAGATGGAGGATTTGTTTGTATGTGCTTGTATGTGCACATGTGTGAGCATGTGAGAATGTGTGAGAAGAGTGTTATTTGTGGACTGGGGTTTTATTTGGGGGAGGGGTGAAACATGCTAAAGAGCATTATTCACAATATCCCCAAACTTGAAACCATCTATTTGTCCATCAACGGTAGAGCAGATAACCAAGTTGTAGTTAATTCAGACAATGGAGTAGTATGCAGTAACGAAAAAGCAAAGCTGCTACACATGAAATGGATGATCCTCACAGACAATATTTAGTGAAAGGAGCCAGATTCCAAAGAGTACATGGTGTCTGGAGCCTATTCACATAAAATTCAAAACCAGGTAAAATTCATTTATGGTGCTAGAATTCAGAATAGCAGTTATCTTTGAGGAGGTGGTGACTAAGAGATAACAGAAGGGAGCCTGCTGGGATTCTGAATTGTACTATATGTTAATCTAAATGGTGGTTACATGCACATGCAACATACACAACACACACATACACACACACACACACACACACATAATCAAAGGAGAAGAGAATTTCAGGAAGAGAGCCTTATTTATTTATTTATTTATTTATTTATTTATTTATTTACTTACTTATTTGTTTGTTTTGTCCTGTAGGAGTTCAATCAACCAATACATCTTCTGTACCATTTCTGTATTGTTCTTATGTTTTCAGCAGATATACAGCAATGTCAAGTGCATGAACTGAAAGCATGGCCATTATTCTGCTTTACTCAACAATATTTTATCTTTCTTTCTAAGTCCCATATTCACTTGGGCTTTAATCCTAAGGTCTAAATCTTAAAAATTATGAAATATTTAAAAGATGATGGAAAACCAATGGATAATTTATTGTATTTAAAATGATAGCAGAGATTGGTGGTTTTAAAATCAGTTTACTTGATTCACTTACCTTTTTTTCACCTTTATGTTGATAAATACAAATGTTCAGATAGTTTCTTTATCCCATCCATTGACCATTTTACTCTTTTTTTACCCAAGTCTAAAATTTTCCTGTTGATTTATGAAATTTCTGTGTTCCTTCTTCATTTCTTGTGGGCATTGTGACAATTTATGGTAATTTGTCACAAATTTAAGTCACTGGTGGTTTAAAACAATGTTTATTCTCTTACAGCTTTGCAGTCAGCAAATGCTAAATTAGTATTCACTGGGCTGAATCAAGGTGTTGACAGGGCTGCACCTTCTCCAGAGGTTCTTGAAGAAGAGTTTCTTTCTTGCCTCTTCCAGTTTCTTGTGGGGCCAGCATTCCTTGGCTTGTGACTGTATCACTCATTCAGCCTCTGTGGTCCCATTACCTTCTCTTTTTCTGTCTGGGTCAAATTTCCCTCTGTCTCTCTATTTTAAGGGTGCATGTGATTGCATTGAAGGCCTACCCTGATAATCCAGGGTCATCTCTCTATCTCAAGATCCTTAATATAATCACATTGGGAAGATACTTTTTCTGAATAAGGTAATATTTATAGGTTCCAGAGATTGGGACCTGTTATCTGTGGGCCAGTCACTATTCAGTCTACTGTACCTTGCCACCAAATTGCAAGTTCCATGGGAGCAGAGCCTTTGTATGTTTTGTGTGTTCTCATTGGTTAAAACAGCTGTGAGTGAGAATTCCTGGCACACCGTAGGCATTCACTTAATATTTGTCAAATAAATCATTAATTATAATGAATAAATTTGAGGACCTTCTTTCAGAATGGGAGAGTTCTGTGTTCCTCCTAGAGACCTACCTGATGCCATTAGTTGGAATTTGTAGTGAAGGGCTTCAGTTCATCTCAGAAAGAATGTTCTAATAACCAGGCTTATCTGTCCATAGTCCAAGTTGCTTCGTGAGGGTATAAACTTGCATCTAGATGTATCCCAACAGGGTCTGGATTATCATCTATTAGCAATGCTAGAGAAGATACTTTAAAATTAGGTGGGAAGGTGATAGTAGATAGCAGTCAGGTTTATCCTATGTAAATACTGTTACTTCTTCATATCTAAAGAACCCCAATCTCCTGAAATTTCTAGAATTCATCTTTAAGCATTTTGTTAATATGTTGGTTTTATGACCACCGAAAATGATTCCCTTGGTTTATGATCCTGTTGTGGGTGTTTTACATAAGCTCCACAGAAACATTTTCCTTTTCTGTGGATCAGCTCTATTTCTCTTTAGAATGGTAAAGCACTGTACCAGAAGCTTTCAGTGCTAGCATGCTCTTCTACACAAGAGGAATATTTTAAAAAATATATTTTATTTATTAGAGAGAGAGAGAGACAAAGAGGGGGGAGAGAGAGCATGAGCAGGGTGAGAGGCAGAGAGAGAGAGAGAGAGGGGAACAAGCAGACTCCCTTCTGAGCCGGGAGCCCAATGCAAGGCTCAATCCCAAAACCCTGAGATCATGACCTAAGCTGAAGGCAGACTTCACCTTAATTGATTGAGCCACCCAGGTGCCCCCTTTTTATCTTTTTAATTTACAAATATGGTTCCAAGCCTTCAAATCTAATTTTCAGCCTGGAATCTTGCCATAGATGTATAAAATATGATCACTAAAATAATGCAATTGGTTTGTTTCACGTAGCAGCAGTGCCCAGGAATGAATCCGTATCCAAATAAATGATGTCTCTCCATCAAAGCAGTTATCTAGGAAAACTTTTTTTATATCTAGGAAATTAATGATAGGAAAATGCAAAGTTTTCTTCTAAATTTCCCTTCATATGAAACCACACATGAAAATTGGTCTTATGACCTTAGTTAGCTAAGTCTAGTTTTGGGGCAAAGTAGTTGTGCCAGTTGGGATGTTTCTATCTTCAGGTAATAGAATACATAGCCAAAGTGCACCATTACGAGAAGCCTGGAAGGCTGTGGCAATTCCCAAAAAATGACAGCAAGGGAAGTGAGGGAGAGATATTTCTTTTTGCATCTCTCCTTTTTCATTATTATTATATTTTTTTAAAGAGAGAGAAAGCATGTAGGCGAGGGAGGTGGGTAGAGAGAGAGGAGAGAAAGAATCTTTTTCAAAAAACATCTTATCTATTTATTCATGAGACAGAGACACAAGCAGACTCCACACAGGGAGCCCGACATGGGACTCGATCCCAGGTCTCCAGGATCAGGCCCTGGGCTGAAGGCGGCACTAAACCACTAAGCCACCAGGGCTGCCCAGGAGAGAAAGAATCTTAAGCAGGCTTCATGCCCAGATTGGAGCCCGATGACCTGGGGCTTAATCTCATGACCCTGAGATCATGATCTGAGCCAAAATCACGAGTCTGATGCTTAACCAACTGAGCTATCTAGGTACCCCTCCTCTTCTTCTTTTTCAAATCAGGGAGGAAAATCTTTTCCAGATGTCTCCCAAAGGACATCCTCTTCTGCCTCATTGGTCAGAGCTGGGTTACATAATCATTTCCGTTAAGGACGAATGTAAAAGCAAATTTCTGTAATAGTAACTCTCTTCATGGACAAGAAGGGGTTAAATCTGTCTTCATGAGAAACAGATTCCTCAAACTAACATTTACAAAAAACTTTGCAAAGCCCTTTCAGGTACTTTTTCATGCCAATCCTCGTTAACACACATGGTAATGTAGGAAGTTGTTAGTGGTGATGGTTGGGAGTAAGGAAAGTACTGGGAGCTAATAACAGTAATAGGGTAGCTACTATTGTGGACTAATCCCACCTAAAGATGAAGAACCTAGGCTCTATGCATCGAGACCTTTATGGTGAACATGATAGCGCTTTCTTCCCCTAAAATTTAAAAGGTACCAAATGCATGACACCACAGTTATGTGCGATTGTGGGCTGAGTAGTCATTAGTTCCTCCAGATGTCCCATTTGAGAGGATTTGTAGTAGTAGAGTTACATGGCCCTGAAGTAAGAACCAGAGGCCAGGTATAGTTTTAATATAGGAACCCCCCCATGTTACAGGTCTGTAGTGAGAAGAGGTTCACGTTTGTGCAAGGATTGCTGGTTTTTCGAGGCTTGCTGATCAGGTCTTTTTTGGATAAGTGAAGTGCATTCCAATTTAAGTATTAATGGAGATTAGTTTAGCTTAATGTCTCATGCAAGATTAATAATTGTATGTACATGCTTATTTGCATGGGGTGTATCATTAATGTATGACAATACATGGGGGTCCTGCTGGCATACATAATATATACATGCTTATATGCATGGGGCATATCATTAATGTATAATAATATGTAAGGAGGAGAATGAACTATTAATGTATAATTAAATGTAATCTACATATGAAACCTGTCTAAAGTAACATGGCTAAGAAGCAGTGATGCCCCAACATGGACCATATCTACTGACAATGGTGAAATTGATAATTACATCTGTTAATAAGGCATTGTGCTTTACATTGATTACTTCATTTAATTTTCAACCTGTGAAGGAGGTAGTACCTCTATTTTATAGGTCGACTGTCACACACCTAGCAAGCACAGGTACCTGTGATTAAACTCCAGTGCTCCCTCTAGGGCTGGGCATTTCTTAAAACCGTACTGCTTTCCTAGTCTACTTCCTACATTCTTTCCAAGACCACTGCCTCTGAGCTAAGCTTCTTGTGCCTTAAGCTTACTCATCTGTAAAATGAGATAATTCTACCTACTTTACAGGGTTCTCATGAGGAATGAACTGTGATCATCCTTGTCATCAACAAGAGACAGGCATAATAGGTTGGCATTATTATTGTAGAATTTATCTCACTCTGTTCATTTTTTCTGACATCTTTTACCTACTGTACTGGACCGAGATCATCCAGGACAGCAGGTCCTACATTTTGTGGGCTCTGGGCCTCTCTACACTCTTAAATGTTTGTAGATCTCAAAAAGTTTTTGTTTATGTAAGCTATAGGTCTCATTACTGCTTTTAAATTAGTATTTAAGAAATGTTTAAACTTGGGCAGCCCGGGTGGCTCAGCGGTTTAGCACCGCCTTCAGCCCGGGCCTGATCCTGAAGACCTGGAATCAGCCCCAGGTCGGGCTCCCTGCATGGAGCCTGCTTGTGTCTCTGCCTCTCTTTATTTTTTAAATAAATAAAATCTTAAAAAAAAAAAAAAGTCTTAACTCTGTAACAAGCACCTGCTTCCTTAACTGCCAGAGCAATGACATCATAGACATCATGCATCCCCGGGAAAACTTCTACTCGTGAGAGAATGAACGCGAAGAAGGCAAAAAAAAAAAAAAAAAAAAAAAGGGTAGTATTATGAAAATAATATATATATTTTTACTTTATTGGAGCCCCCCCCAAGGGTTCTCCGGATCACACTTTGAGAACTGCTGCTCTAGGTTACTTGCTTGATGAATGAACCATCCAATTCTGTTGTGTCCAGAGAATCCACGGTTTGAGACGTCAAAACCAGAGGCAGAGCCAGAGCTCTGTTAAACTGAAGGCCACTCAAGGTGCTTTCCCGCAGGCGGACAGGTCCTCAGCAACCTCCGCGGCGGCCGCGCTCCTCCCGGGGCGCGACCCCCAGGCGCCGGGACCAGCTCCGGGAGCCCCTGCCCGGTGCTGCGCGCGCTGCACCCCGCTTCCCGGGCGCCCGGAGACAGGCCCCGCCCCTCCGCCTCTCCTCCTCCTCCCGGCTTCCATGGCAACCGCGGCGCGCGTCCCAGGCGTCCACGCCCCCCCCGTCGGGCTAAACCATTCGCTTCAGTGGGGGACCTGCTCAGGGGGTGATGGAAACACGGAATATGATAGAACATCCGAATGCCACTCGGCTCCTGTTTTCCTACCTGGTTACAGTGCTACATTTTACTCTTCTTCTTCACAGCCGTTCCTGCGGGACTAACGCCCGTGTCGCCCTGCTGGGCTCGAACGCCTCCCCCATCCCCGGCCGGCGAATGGGCCGGCTTGCCAGGGCGGCTCGCGTCGGCGCGGGTTGGCGCAGAGGAGGGGGAGCGCGACTGACGTAGCGCGCGGGGGGCGGGGCGGCGCGCGGGGGGAGGGGCGGAGAGGCGGGCAAGATGGCGCCCGGAGAGTGATTCACCCTAGTTACGTCCAGCGGCCGCTGAGACACCCGGGCGGGGGGTCCTGCCCCTACTGCCGCCCGTCCTCCTCTCCTCCCGCCCCCGGAGACCCCCCCTACCCTTCCTCCCTCTACCTCGGGGTGGGGGTGGGGGTGGGGGTGGGGGAGCGGGCCTGGTTCCCGGGACACCATGTCGGACTCGGAGGAGGAGAGCCAGGACCGGCAACTGAAAATCGTCGTGCTGGGGGACGGCACCTCCGGGAAGGTCAGTCCTCCAGCGGGCCCGCCGTCCCCGGGCTGCAGGAACCCCGGCACCCCCCGCCTCCTCCCCGCCGCTCGGCGTCGCCTCATTACCGCCGGGGCCGGGGCCGGGGACCGCCAGCCTGGAGGTGGCCTGGGGCCAGGCATCCAGTCGGCGCCGGTGAAGGCTGAGGAGAGCTGTCCAGCTCCCCTTACATTAAAAAAAAAAAAAAAAAAAAAAGGAAAAAAAAAAAGTCACTTCCCACCTCCCCGCCTGGATCGCGAACTCCTACTTGTTCAAGAGTCGGGCCAGCATCGCCCTCCGGGAGGCTCCCCAGCTCTTCGCCCCCGGGGACTGGCAAGGACCTGCCAAGGCATCTCACCCCTTTTTACTTTAGTCCAGGGCACACTTCGCCGCCGCCCCCCACCCCCGCCCCCGATGCCGGGCCCTCCCCCTCCCCCTCCCCCCTCCGGCCCCTTGACGGCTTCTCGCACCTCCCCTGCGCTGGCAGCTCGCGAGGACTTGGCTCCGGAATCCCATTCCCTGGGTGACCACTGGGGCTCCTTTCCCTAGCGGGTCGGGACATTGGAGGGCAAACTCGCTGACCTCCTTGTGCTCCAGCGGTCAGGTGGGTATTGCCAGGGATCGCCTCCAAGGGCGAGGTGTGCAAAAATACACGTGAAACGTGAAAACCCACGTAAAGCTTTCAGGACATGGTTGCGCGCTCAGTGAACGCTAGTTGCTGTTTTTATGGCATCGTACCTGTTGGTCCTTGCTCCTGGCACAGCACCTGTCGGCACAAGCATTCATTCCGCAGATACCCGTCGAGCTCCAGCTAGGGGGCTGGATGCTGCGGGTAGAGCTGCGCCCCGGACGGCGGGGGGTCCTACTTTAGGGCCTGGGGGTTGGTGCCGGCTGGGCTGAATAAAGGACACTGAGTGCCCGGGGCTCTCCGACATCCAGGCTGCTTACATGCTGGGCTATAGGGTCTTTAACTCTGGGTTGTGGAGCTCCGGAAATGGGATCCTCATCTCTGGATGCTGGCTCTTTGGGGGAGGGTCCGTGGGACCTCGGAAGGGTCAACGACCGCCCCCCCCCCCCCCCCCCCCATGGAGTGAAGCGCCTCTGCCCCGGGTGTCTTCACACCTGTCGCTTCTGTCCCAGGCGCCAACACTGCTTCTGGGAATATTGCTAAAGTCCGTCTCCTTTTCTTCTTCCCTCCCTGTTCCCAGCCAGAGTCCCCAGAAGCGCAGGTTGTTGTGGTGACCGGTTTCCGGCGTCACGATTCCCGGTTACTGGTGCAGCCTGGACCGTGGTTTCCG
The DNA here is from genome assembly GCF_048164855.1 of Canis lupus baileyi. Classification (NCBI taxonomy): domain Eukaryota; kingdom Metazoa; phylum Chordata; class Mammalia; order Carnivora; family Canidae; genus Canis; species Canis lupus. Next base: position 68,121,638 of record NC_132839.1, read on the forward strand.
TGGTGACGGCTGCTCCTTGCGTCTCCCTGGCGGTTGGCCCTTGCAGAGCCGCTCCTGTCGTGGTTTCTGAGACTTGAGATCCTAGGGCACCTGGGAGAGGGGTCCTTCGTGTGCAAAATTTGGAGCATTCTGTTATTTCCTTCTTGCCTTCCCGGAGGATGTTTTGTCACTGCTTTTTGTTGCTGAGGGAAAGCAAACCTAATATGCTCTGATGACCTTTAAAGGTTTTGGGGAACCAACTTTTTGAATGGTTCGGTTGTTTTAGATAAATCACCATTGTTTCTAACACTCTTATTCAATAAAAATTTTAAGGTGTATTTGCACAGTATTTTTATTATTCGATTTTCTTTCGAATACCTTCTGATTTTTTCATTTCCTAAATCCTTTTACGGTCAACTCATAAATGAATTTGTTTTCTGCTTAAAATTACCACGACGATCTATAGCACTGATAACGGTTGTTAAAAGAGACAAAAAATTGCCCATTACCCTACATTCTATCATAATTCTTTAAGCTTCTGTTAATTTCTTTTTTTCTCCCAGTATGTATCAGTTTCATACATGTGTTACTAGTTGAAGTTTGTTCATCACCTTGTATCTGGGTTTTTTATTTAGCCTGTTCTATGTTTTCTTCTCTTTGCTAATTTAGTGTGAATAATTGTGGGTTTTCATCTGTCTAAAATTCTGTCTAGTGTAGGACAAGACATGATTTCTTTCTCTTCCATATTGTTGAATTAGGACTATCATTCTGCTTAAAAGGGTAAGAGTGATAACTCTCTATGGGGTTCTGATTTAGTCTTTATCATCTTAACTAATCTCTTTTAAAACTGTAAAGGCGTTTTCTGCCAGAGATTTTCAGATACCAAAGTCAGAAACCTAACCTTTTTTCATTATTTGTGTATCAAGCTTTTTTCTTCGCCATACCCTATTCAGCTCTCAAGTTATTGGCAGCTACCAACAGTCCCATTCTATTTCCTTTACTATCCTTATATGAATTCAGCCTCTTTCATTTCATTCTTATTTGTATCCTGATTGAACTCGTGGCTATATTTTCTAGCATTAGTTTTTCTTGTCAGTTTTAACTTAATGACATTTAAGTACATGTTGACTTTAAATACACATTGACGGGAGCAATCGAGTATTGAGATAATCATCATTAACAGTTTCTCCAAGAGAAATTTTGCTCCTCCTCCTAGTAACATGTGTTTCTGTTTCTTTCTGTTTTGATTCATACTTTTGATTTTATTACATATTTCTTAAGATTTTTTGAGGCAAAATATTCTTTCTTGGTCTTTTTTTTTTTTTTTGTATTAGTAAATGTAGTATGGTAAAAATTGTTAGCAGGAGCTCACCAAGCAAAACAATGTAAAGGATCAGATAAAGATGTTTCAGATATGGTAGATGATTGTTCACCTCACAATTATTTAAGAAGGGTATTTATATAATGACTTGAGAGAAATTATTGAATGTGAAAGAGGCCAGAGAGTCTAGAGTATTGAAGAGGAAGTGCCTACCACTGATTCAGTTGATTCTCTGTTTAATTTTTATGGTATGTCTAGAAATGGTATAAGAACCCATTTTAATATTCTGTGTTCCCAAGCCCCCTGCTTTTGACAGATTATACTTTATTCTAATCAAAAATCTTAGTTTTATGTTTGCCTCAAAAGTGTGAGGGTAAGGCTTTCAGAATCTCAAAGTCCTATTTCCAAAAAAAGAACCCTTGGATTTTTAAAATATTCATTAATATAAAAGTACTGAACTCCGAGAACCTTACGTGAAAGTGAAAAATTACCTTAAATGGCACTATGCTGTTACTTGTACCTTGAGTTTCTCTTTGTCTTGTAGAACTTTATCTACCATCTCTATATTAAACATTTTGAAATATCTGTAATAAATAGTGGCAATTATTTTTCTCTGTAACTCTGAGCCTCTTAACAGAAGATTCTGTACCCTAAGTTAAACAAGTTCAATGGCATAAATAAAGCTAAATGAAACCCAAAAAGTTTTAAAAAAGAATGCTTACCTTTTTTTATTCCAGTCTCTTAGTTTTTATATTATTGTTACATGCTTCAGGAAGCCAAAGAAATATTCATTTGGGTGTAGTGAGTTTATTTCTAAGTGCTTAGGAGAACATCTTTCTTATGGTGCTCAATAAATATTTGGCAATATATCTTAATTATTACAAATGCTGAATATTTAATAAAAGAATTAGAGTTAGGATGTACAAATTGTCATCTGTGTGAAAAATATGGCTTTTGTGTCCAAAGGAATTTTAGGTTTTTTGTTTGAAGGAATTGAAATTTGGCCAAGTTTTCTTTTGCATTGCTGTACTTATGTCATAATTAATTATACTAAGCTATTTTGGAAATTTTATTTTAGTTTTCATTATTTTGGGAATTGACATCTAATTTTAACTTTTAAAATAGAAAAGGGCTATTTTCACTTGGGTAGTCTTTCTTAAAGAGCATGAAAGCATCTCTTGAAGCTGCCTTTCTTCTTTTTGGTGAAGTTTACAAATAGTGCATTTCAAATGTTTAAGAAGCTTTTAAGTTATTATTTCAGTTGTTACCAGAATGATTTTAATTCTTCTTTGATAGGAAACGGTACTCCTGAGTTTTGAATACAACTTTATTAAAAAAAAAAGTGTAGATCTATGTATGTGTGTTCTGGTTATAGTATTCATTAATCTTTATGGTTGTTGGATGGAAAATACTTACTTTGCTAATATTAGTCTTAAAAGTACTGACTTTTAAATTTTAAAGATAAATATTATCTCAATCATACTGTAGGATCATTTTCATTTAACATCTTTAATTTAGAGAAAAATTAGACATTTAAAGATACTTTTTTTGTAGGGAAAAAAGAAAAATTTTATGAATAGGTTTTCCCCTTTTAATTAGTACTTCTTATTTTTGGCTGAGAGCACAGATATTCAGAATATTTAACCTCAGACATGAAATTTAGAGTTCTTTGAAATTTGTGTTAAACTGATTTATATTGATATATAGGATTCAGATCTTTAGTTGTGTTGTTTTACTTTTCTTGTTGATAAATCTCAAATTCTAATTTCTAGCAAGGAGAAGGAGCTTGACTATCAAGGGATTTAAGGAGATCTAACAGATTAGTCTTTTGTTCCCACTGATAGCTGTTGGCAAGTGAAATTTACCTGGTGAAGTATTAAGTCTCTCCTCCCTTTGTAACTGATGAGAACTGCTTAAAGTTGTTTGTTGGATTAATGGTAGTGTAACTACTAAGATTATTTAGTAAGGTTTAGTAATGATTTTATGTTTATATTTTTAAAACAGAGTCATTAATTTTGATATTCTGTGCATCAATTTTTTTAGACCTCCTTAGCTACGTGCTTTGCTCAAGAAACTTTTGGGAAACAGTACAAACAAACTATAGGACTGGATTTCTTTTTGAGAAGGATAACACTTCCAGGTAAGAGAGTAAAAACTCTTAACATAGAAAATGGTACATATCTTACAATAACAGAAATGTGTAAAATAAATTTGGGGGCTGCATCTGCATGAAAATATATATAATTAGCAAATCTATCTTAGATTAGCTTTAATTAGCATCTACCATGAAGACATACTGTCCATGGGTGTGAGAGAAAAGTTTATATATTCCCCTACTTTCCCGCTGTTTTTGACCACTCCACACATTTTTCAAGGATAAACAATAGTTGCTTATAAAATTCTAAGAAGTTTAAAAAAAATCAAATGCTATACAGTTATAAACAGATATCATGAAAACTAAATGTGAAAAGACTGGAAAGGATTATTTTTTTAAAATATTATTTTGATTAGCCTCTGCTTCAGTTTTTTGTTCGAGAGAAAGTTGGAACAGAAGTATAATGTAGCTATGGAACTTCTGTGCTCTAATATGTGAATGCTGTTTTATGCAAGGCAGCATGAAATTGCTGGCATTTAATAGACCACTAAAATTTAGGGTCCCTAGGCACTCATAAAAATACAGTTTGAGCATTCAAGATGTTTCAGTTCACCATGCAAAGAAACTATTTAGATGCCAGTTGCAGCACATTTTGTGGGAAATACAGGGAAATAATAACAAAAAGAGAGTGGTTTCTGTTTTAAGTTAGTTTCTGAACAATTGGGGCTTTAAAATGCTCTGTCCATTCATTTGTGATGGTTAAATTATATGTTTAAAGTATTTTATTAAAAGCAGTTTATCTTGATTGACTTTCTAAACCAGTCCATCCCTCTCCTCTCTGAGGAAACACATTTGAATAAAAACGGTTGCAAGTGTAGTGTCAGATTCATATACTGGAGCATGAGTGATATAGTGGGAAGGGGTTTAATAAATTCCAATATTATTGAAATATGTTAACCTCTCAAACACCCCATCTGTCAGAAAATTCTCCATGAAAGTTTTAGAGCAGCTAATGAAAACTCTTGGTAATTGAAAGTATTCTGCATATCTTACTAGTAATATGCTCTATTATATTTTGTGATTGTCTATATTCAGCTACCAATGAAAAATAAATTGAAAGATACAGTATGAGAAAAGAATTCCAACTTTCTATTACTATGTTATTGTTCAGCAAGAGGCTTAATGAGAAACATATGTATATTTTGTTTCATTTGTATTTCCTTTTAATGTATTCAAAACTGAAAAATCTCATTTTATTTTTATTATTCTCATTTGTTTGGATAGGTTAATGCTACATTCAGAGTATTTATAGAGGTCACTAGAAGAATACATGCACAAAATATATAATGTACATGCTGAAAGCTTATTTATTGCAACAGTTGTCTCAGAGATGCTAGTTGTACACAGAGAACCTTAATATATACATTTAGTTATTGACTGTTGTTTTTGTTGCTAATTAGCAAGAGCATCAGCTTTCTGTACCATTAATATTATTTCATTTTTCTGACTTTTTTTAGTTCAAAGGCAACAAGCACCATTCAATCATTAAAACTATTTTAGGACAGATTTTGAACATTTTATGTAGGTGATACATATACTGATTTCTCATCTGTTGCACAATACTACCCATTTTGAAGTTTTGATTACTTTGTAAAAAATATTTGGTATTTTTGAAATCAAAATTTATAGTATAATATTTTAGAGTTAGAAAATACTTGCATTAAAAATGTTAGGAAATTTATATTCTTAACAAATGTATATTTTAATGAATTCCTGATTAAGTTTTTTTTTGATGGGTAAGTTCCAGAAAAAAAAAATTTTTTTTAAGGCAATTGGTTTTATGTTACTTAATGGATTCAAAATTGTGTTAGCAATATCAGTAGGAAAAAAAAATTTTTTTTTTTGATTTTATTGATTTATTCATGAGAGACACACAGAGAGAGAGAGAGAGAGAGAGAGAGAGAGAGGCAGAGACACAGGCAGAGGGAGAAGTAGGCTCCATGTAGGGAGCCCAACGTGGGACTTGATCCCGGGTCTCCAGGATCACACCCTGGGCTGAAGGCGGTGCTAAACCTCTGAGCCACCTAGGCTGCCCGAAAAAATTGTTTTAATGTGACTTGATTTTATATAGTAAGTACATTGAGAAATGAGATAAATAAATTACAAGGTGCATAGTATAAACTTTATGTATTTTAACCTTAATTTTAATTCATTGTAAGTGTCAAATTAGGATGATTAATATTTGTATCATTTGCTAAAACATCAGAGGCAGCATTATTGAATTTAAAGTAAAGAGCATACTGGGTGAATCTAATGTTTGTTAAGTATTCTAGTAAGTCTTCTGTCCATTCAGATTGTTAGAGGTGAATACCTCCTGTCCATCTATTGACATTCTCTTCATGCAAGTTTTCAAGGTCATTACTTTGTAAATATTCATCCATTTTAGTATATTTCATGTTCCGGTATGCTGTATAGTCTGGATGCAACCACTGTGCAGAGTTTACTGCTTAAAATAGTGTATCTGTTAGTCAGAGATTCTGCTGATAGAGCTTCTTAAGAGCCTTAGTCAAAATACTTTCAGGAAGCTTGTGGGTACAGTCCAGTAAACAGCGTTCTACTGTGAAAAGGATTTCTAAGTCTTTAGCACAAGAAGTGGGCAGACTTGTGTTTTTAGTTCCATCTTGACTATGCAGCACTTTAAGTAAGGTTAACCAAGGCACCAAGTGTACTTTTACAAGGTCACTGTTGAATCCTCTTGGTGGCTTTGATTCATACCAAAAGCAACTTACCTGTATTTTGTCACCTCATTTATTTTGTTTTTTTTTCCCTTGGTTACATGTCATTTCTTACCGAGAAACAGGAATTTTGTAGCATTTTGCATTTGAGATTATATTGTGGACAGTTTCCTTAATGTTCTTTGTTAGTTGGAAATTTATATTAGATGGGTTCTTGATTTTTTAAAAATTTTATAGTATTGATTATTTGAATACTCTTTAATAGGTTATTAGCTATGTCATTTTGAAAATATACATGGAGACTTTTTATATTTATGTTTGGGGAAATTAAAATGAATATTGAAAAAAAATAAAATGAATATTGATTGGAGTTCCATCTTTATGTGATTTTTGTTTCCCAAATAGAGAACCCGTTTATTTTTATTTTTATGTGTTAATAAGTCTAAAATTCAAATGTGGAAGTTAAAAATATGTTCCTAGACATATGAAATAACTATGAAGTTAGTATCATTTGTTGAAGCTATAATGATGGCAAAAGTGCTTTTTTTGGCTAGTTTTGTGGGTTATCAGTAATACATAACTATTTTTATTTCTGAGGCACTAGAATATGTATATTAAAAAAATAAGCCAACAACAACAGTGTTTATTTAGAAAGATATAAATTTAAAAAAACCCTGCAACACATGATATAAATATAAACTTCTCAGATGGGAGGCAACTGAATAAATGATTTAGTCTTGAAGTGATGTAGTCAGGATTTGGAAATATGAATATCATGTTCGTAAAATTGTAGCTAAGGTGTTCGCAATAACTAATTTAGATGGGATCTGTCAGAATTTAAAGGAAGAAAAGCTTTCTAATTTTTGATATGAAGCTAAGGGATAAGATTTATTGGCCTTGAAGAAAATGGGAGTCAGTGCCTTTTATGAAGTGTTGCGTACGGTCTTACTGTAAGAAAGTTATATTGTTAAGCACTGTTTTTTTTTTTTTTTTTGAAGTAAACAAATGACTGTAAAGAGTGTGCAAGTAAAATGAATAGAGTACTGCCTATTTATCTAGGGGCCTCAGAAGAGATTTAACATACTGCTAGTGACTGCTAGTCCTTTCTCACCTGCTTAATTTGAGACAGTGTCATAGGAGAATGAGATCAGCTTTGAAACATGAAAAATTTAGATTTTTTCAGTAAGTGGGTTTATCCCAGTTGTTGAATAAGTCTTACTTGATCTGTGACATTTTGGTTTTCGTCTTCACAGAGCTTTAAGAACATTTTTGCATTAGTCTGTGAGCGTTGAAAGTGTGTGTATGTGGGAATGATGATGGGTGATAAACTTCAGGAACTCTCATTAATGCTAATGGAAGTTCCTCATGTAAATCTCAGCACGTTGGCTGAAGCAGAGACCTATCTCAAAATAATGGAAAGATTGTAATACAAACCCAACACAACTTAGAGTTAAGGGTAAAACTTGCCTGGTTAATCCAGTGTTGTACTTGCTTTTCAGTTAAATGGTGTGACTAACATTCTCTGATTTTAATGTTTGGCATTGGCATAAAAATTCAGGTCTATAATCTTTTTTTTATTGTTTTTGAAGCAAACACATTTTTTTTAGTGCCTTACATTTTTGTTTTAAGCTTTTTTGATTGCAAATCATTCAGAAAGGTTTCTTTTTTAGTATGGGAGCTTGTTTTGAAGGTGCTAGTTGAGGCTTTGTCTACTTGTGGAAAAAATTGCATTATTTTATTAGGAGAAATACTTTGAAATGTTAAACTAAAAAGTATGTTGGACATGGTCTTTAACTTCTGGGGTTATGCATTTATAAGAGAAAATAGCTTATCTAGTAAATTTTTGTATCATCCAAATATTTTAAAAAATAGACATAAGAATTTTAAAGATTGCTTTTTAGTATTTCTAAATGCTTTTGTAATGATTGTGTGGAGATTTGTTCCAGCATTATGAAGGCTTTGAAGCACATGTTATAATTTGTTTCAATGGAAATGCTTTAAACGATTACAAATGCTTCATAATATTTAGTGATATACTGGGTATGTATCCTATACTTGTTAGGAAGAGGGCTATCGTATGTGTTTATATTTTATAGGTTAAATTTGAAAACATGTAGTTTTAAAAATTATGTTTTCTATTCCATATCATAAGTGACATTTAAATTTTAGAAGTTCATCAATTTAAGTTGAAACTCTGGGTCCATTTTTGTAGTCTTATTAATCTGTATTAGAACCTATAGAGTTTAGAGTTTATAGTAAAATTCATTATGTGCTACAGGGTAGGTTAGTATATAAAGTTTATTTTTAATGTATAGTTTTTTACCCACTGTACAAGTGTTTTATCATTCCGTTCTCTGTTTAAGAGAACTTTTTTAAAAGTTTTGAGTAGATTATGAATTAAAGCTTTTTGTTGTTGTTGTTTTGAAGGTGATTATAAATTTGGTTCTATAGAAATGGGGTAAATGCGTAAACCTAAATTCCCCATTATGATTTCTTTTGATATTGTTTCACAATTCCAAATATCTGACCATGCAGAATAAAAGGCAAATTAGCTACACAGTTTATCATTGTGACTTAGTATTTCCTGAAACTGTATTCATTTCTTATTTTCTTACTTACCTTTTCTGTATTCTTGTTTTTATATTTAAGGAAACTTGAATGTTACTCTTCAAGTTTGGGATATAGGAGGACAGACAATAGGAGGCAAGATGTTGGATAAATATATCTATGGAGCACAGGTACGATGTAAATTCTATGATTATTCCAATACTGAAAATACTCCTCTCACAAGCACATATAACTGGGTACACACACACACATACACACACTCTTTATAACTTGATTTTTATCTGATATGTTAGAGAAACTGATTTTATCTTTGTGCTAATCCTTTGGTTTCATCCTCCCCAAATTATAGTTGAAATGATTTGGGTCAGGGAATTGGTGTGACTCTAATAGCTTTCCTATGCTTCCTTATATTGCTAGATATTTTTATCAGCAGTTCAGTAAATGTAGTGATAGGTGATATTTTATATTTATTAGCTGATTTGGTTATAGAGACTGCTTTCAGAATGTGTAAACTGAATGAAAAATATAGAAGGGGAAATTTCATTTTAAGTTATAAGGACAAAAAGCATATTTATATATTTTTGTGCTATGAATTAGTTTACTAAATATTTATAGTTCTTCAGATTTAATACATATCAGTATATTGCATAAGCAAACTATGAATAATTCTATATATGAAGCACATAACAATATTTTTACATGATAATGATGTCTTTTCAGAAGAAAATCTATGTAGGCGGAGAAAAACTGCTTAAATAATAATATGACAAAATTCTTAGGCAGCATGAGTTTATATAGACATAATTTATAAGCTGTTAAATTATTATACCAATAGAAAATATGCATGATAGTGATATACTTCAAAAAGTTAATTATTGACCTGCTATTTATTTTTGCTTATTCTTCCACTCTACTGTGTGTCTTTTACACTGTCATGAGGCATTAGAGGGGATAATAGTCATAATCCTTCTTTAGGTCTTTATTGGATTTAAATGTTTTAAGTGGGAGAGTCTTACCTTGCTTCTGTGAAACTGTTGTTTCTGAGGAGTCCAGGAGACAAAGACAGAATGTTAAGCACTGTTCTGTATGAAGTTTAATGCTTTACTTATATGATGGCCTTCATTTTGGATGGAAAATAGATTCTGAGTTATTTTCTAAAACATTTAGAGGAGGATAAATGAAGCTCATATGGTTCTAAATCATATGTGAAGGCCCCAGAATTTTGTTTTTTTGCATTATTGACAAATAGATTTGGCTCTTAGGATTACTTTTCCTATGCCACTTCTATGCTGTCCTTTGTCTCCTGGAAAATCTTCCTGCTCATTTAGGATTTTTGCTTGTGACCATAACATTTGATATTTATGCATGTTTGTTTTTCTCTTAAAAGATATACCTCAAATTTTTGTGTCTGGCTTTTTCGTTGTTTAATTTTTTCTATTTTAAACTGATTACATTCAAAGTAGATATTAAGATAAAGAAAAATTGCTGGACAGAGATTTGTGGAAGTCACAGTTCTTTCTTTCACTCACCTATTTGATAAAATAATCTCTTTCCTCTTTGTCCATTAAAGTCTACCTTTAAAGGTTCGTATTGGATTTAAAAAAATGCATTAGGTTAGTCAAGCTTCTCATAATATTTGACTCTCAATGTCAAATAAAATGACTTTTTATTGTTTATAGATTATCTAGAACGAGTTCCTCTTCTAGAACAGGAAGATTTTATGAATCTCAAAGCAAATAATACTATAAAATTCAATGAACAAATTTTTTTTTTTCACTAAAAATTGAGGTAATATAATGCTCGTGATTTGGATTCTCTTAATTTTACCTCTACATCATTTAAAAATTTATTATTTGATTTATTTATTATTTGCTTAATATAAAATTGTATATAAAATTAATGTTGATGTGAAATTGACATGATATAAAATTAACCACTATAAAAGTATATAATCAGTGGCATTTATTGCACTCACAATGTTAGGTGGCCATTCTTTTAAATCATTTTTTTGCAGTATTTTATGCTATTATGTAACTGCTTAAAATCAGCAGACTTTATTGGTCAAATTTGTAGAAATTTTTAAAAATTTCATCTTTTTTGAGAGGACCTGAGTTTAGTAAAATGTCTATATTCTCTTCTGTGAGAGAGAGCATGTTATATTCCTTCTTATAACTTGTCTAATATTTCTGTTTTGAAGGTACATATGACAATTTTTTCTCTTGATGGTGCCTTATATTGTTTATACTTCACAATTTCTGTGGATATAATAAGAGTATATACCCTGTATTATTGAATAATAACATAAGTACAGTATTTCTGAGTTCATGAACATTTTCATGAAATTCTACCAGGAAACTAGGAATTCTGAGATGATAAAATTAATTATCATAAATTAATGATAATATAATAAATTTTCTCTGCTTTTCAGAGATTCTAAATTAGATTATGGAAAATACATAAAATACATTTACCAACAATTTATTTGGTAAAATATAGGTAAATTTTTTATCTAAACCAGAGAAACTCTGATGACAATTTACTACCATAAATTGGAGGGGGGGATGTTACTTTTCAAAAACATTGATTTCAAAAACATTCCAATATTAAGCTATACTTAATAGTTTTATATTATATAATAATATAATTATTCCTCAAAGTTGATCGGTACTGCTTCTGGAGTTCTTGTAGATGCTTATATTATTCATGAGTCCTTTGCATTTTGGTCTATGTGCCACAGGATAGAAATCATTCAGAAATGATTTTTTAAGATTTTATTTATTTATTCATGAGAGACAGAGAGAGAGAGAGAGAGAGAGAGAGAGAGGCAGAGACACAGGCAGAGGGAGAAGCAGGCTCCATGCAGGGAGCCTGATGTAGGACTCGATTTCGGGTCTCCAGGATCACGCCCTGGGCTGAAAGAGGCGCTAAACCGCTGAGCCACCCAGGCTGCCAAGAAATGATGTTTTGACAGACTGTTTTGAGGACATCAGTTTAATGTATTATTTAAGATTTTACTTTAGGTTCTCTATGTATTGTATATAGAAAGAATTATCATATGCATATCTGGGCTATTAAGCTAGTGAATCTATTTTCCTTAAAGCATTTCTTAACTTTAAGAAGCTTATTGGTGGGCTGGGAATGGACTTAGATTCAAATAGAACTGATTATTGTACCCTGTTCACATTTTCCCCCCAGTAGGATTAAACTTTAGTAGTCGTCTATTGAATAGTGTTGGTTGAAACAAAATTGGATTGACACCCAAGAAAGAATTAGTGAGGTATTTTGACAAGAACTAGTTCTAAGAATTGAAGTATTTCCCAGTTAAATTCCCAGATTTTAAATTAACTTAAAATTTTCTAGGAGTCTTCAGAAAGATGTTATAGGCTATTTTTCATAGTGGTTACGAGCAAACACACAGTACATAGTGTTTAGTGCCCTGTAACCTGTGGCTAACAGAGGCTAATAACAAACCTCAGAGAAGGACTGGGTGTTTCATTTTTGTAGCTCTTTCCGTCCTGGAATCTAAGTGGTTTGCAAACACTGCCCTACTGAGTATAAACTCAATGAAGTGTAGTCATTTGTGAGGCAGAACATAACTACTATTGTGTGCCAGTGCCCCACACAGATGAGGCAGCCTGTTAGCTACCAACAAAAGGATTTGGCTGCCTGTATGGCAGCTGCGGAGAGTGCATCTCAAAGCTGGACTCTCTGAGACCCTCTGCTGTCTTTTACTGTGCATTTTTTTAGTTGGATATTTGCCAACTTATAACTGATTATACAGACCTCTCTTGCGTTAGTGTTTCTTCCTACAAGTTGTACTTTTTCAGCAAAGTGTATATATGGTAAGGACTATGGTACCATCTATATGATTTAACCTATTTCCACATATTATTAAAAGCTAAAGTAGATTGTCATACAAATCAGGGAGAAAAAAAGTACCTGGATTATGGGAACTGGGAACCTTTCATTTTGGGCAAGGTTAAGTAGTTGTCTGTGTACTGTGCCTGTTAAATTTCAGAACTAAATCCGTACAAAAATTTACAGTAGTTAAGTATTGTCCTTTAAGACTTCAGTATTCCTTTGAAAATGCTATCTGGTTAATGGCTCATCATGTTCGTTAGATATGGTGATAAGTAAAATAGATGAAAACAAAGAACTGTATAAAGAAACTTTATGTAATATTTACTAAAAGTTGAGGTTTATGAAGAGAAGGGGTGGGAATCTTTTAGGAATTGCAAGGGGAAAAGGTGAAGTTAAGGCATAGAAAATATAGGGAATTTTTGTTGAAGAATTTGAAGATATAGAAGGATGTATTAAGCTTGAAATCTGATTTCCAAAAGTCACAGCAAAAAGATTTGGGATGAAGGGAAACAGTTGGAGGGTAAATCGGGAAGAGCAAGCATGGGGCAGCATGGGGAAAAGACACAGGAGAAAGATGAATGGCAGATAGGTGATAAAAGTGCGGTGATAAAAGTGCATTGGGGACATGAGACTGGGAGATGGGTTTCGATGGCCACAGGGTTGCCAAGAAAATTACTTCCAGCCGTTCCTAGTAGATTGCTTCAGTTGTTGCCAAGTTGTTACATTTCTGAGGGTGTTATACTTTCTTGTGGCTGAGAAGATTCTGATAGTTTTCTGGAAGCAGTCAGAGGAGGTCCTGATTGATGGATGTGGTGAGAGATTCAGGGCTTTGAGGGTGCTTGTGTTATAGGCTCCTGAAAAGGTGAGTACTCAGAGGTCTGACTTTGGTATATTGAAGCTGGTGTGTAGAGGCCTTGGCGGGGGTCAATGCCTGCTTGTATGAGTTTTGGTAGTTCGTGTCTTTCAAAGAATTGGTCCCTTTCATCTATGTGATCAAATTTTTGGCGGTAAGAGTTGTTTATATTACTCCCTTGCTATTCTTTTAATGTTTGTGGGATGGCTCCTCATTAATTTGCATTTTCTGTTCCCTCCTCTCTCTCTCTCTTTTTTTTTTTTTTGGTTAACCTGGCTATGGAGGTTTACTATCTTTTGGTGTTGTTGATTTTTTCTATTATTTTCTTCTTTTAAATTTACTTGATCTCTGCTTTAGTTCTTGTGAGTTTTCTGATCTGCTTTCATTAAGCTTAAATTGCTTTTCCTCAGTTTCTTCAAGTAAAAACTTAGATTATTGATGTTTTTTTTTCTTTTCTAGTATGTACATTCAATGCTATACATTTTCCTCTACCCACTGTTTTTGCTATATCCCACAAGTATTGATAGGTTGTGTTTTTATTAATTTAAGATATTTTTTTTTTAAATATTTTATTTATTTATTCATAGAGACACAGCTAGAGAGAGAGAGGCAGAAACACAGGCAGAGGGAGGAGCGGGCTCCATGCAGGGAGTCCGACGTGGGACTCGATCCAGGGTCCCCAGGATCACGCCCTGAGCTGCAGGCGGCGCTAAACCGCTGCGCCACCGGGGCTGCCCTAATTTAAGATATTTTAAAACTTATCTTGAAACTTCTTTTTTTTTGATCCATGTGTTATTTAGAAGCATGATGTTTAATTACCAAAGGTTTTGAGTTTTTCCAGCTATCTTTCTGTTATTGATTTCTAGCTTAATTCCTTTGTAGTTTCAGAACATGCTTGGTATTATTTCTAGTTTTATAAATTTGTTAAAGTATGATTTATGGCCCAGAATGTAGTCTGTTTTGGTGAATGTTTCATGTGAGTTACTTATTATCTGCTTGCTTAATGTATCAGTCAGTGAAAAAAAGTGCATTGATGTCTCCAACAGTACTAATGGATCTGTGGATTTATAGTTCTATCAGTTTCGGCATTACATATTTTGATACTCTGTTGTTAGATGTATATTCATAAAGGGTTGTTACGCATTCTTGGAAAATTGACCCCTTTATCATTATGCCGGGTTTTATACTTAATACCTTTCCTTATTCCGAAGTCTGTTTTGTCTGAAATAAATATGAATAGAATATTCCAGTTTTGTTATCAGTAGTGCTAGCATGGTATTTCCCGATCCCTTTACTTTTAATTGTGTCTTTATATTTAAAGTGAATTTCCTTTGGGCAGTGTATAGTTGAATCTTGAATCTTGTTTTTTCGTATCCTCTGGCATCCTGGCCTTTAATTGGTATATTTAGACCATTCACATTTAAAGTGATTATTGATACAGGTTGGTTAATTTCTGTCATACTTGTTTTCTATTTCTTGTGCTAGTCTTTTAAAGTTTTCATTGTTTTATTTGAGCATTTTAACTCTTAGCCTATTAGTTAAACACTTTTTTTTTTTTTTTTAAGCAATTGCCTTGGAGTTTCCAAATATATATATTTTTAACTAGGTTAAGTCCACCTTCACATGGCACTGTATTGCTTTGCCTGTATAGTTCAGATACTTGATAAAAGCATATTCTTAATCCATCCCCCATCCTTTATGACATGGCTGTCATTCATTTCACTCACCCATATGCTGTAATTATTCAATACATTGTTATTACTATGGCTTTAAAAAGTTGTATTTAAAAAAAGTTGTATTTTATATAATCTAAGAATAAAAAAATGCTTTTATTTTACCTTTACTTACTCCTTTTCTGATGCTCTTCCATTCTTTATATAGAAATCAGTTTCTGACCCATATCATTTGTCTCTCCCTGAGGGCCTCTTTTAATGTTTGTTCAGAGTAGGTTTGCTAGCTATGAAGTCCCTCAGGTTTTGTTTATTTTGAGAAAGTCTATGTCTCACTTATGAAGCATAATTTTACATATACAATTCTAGATTGGTCCTTTCCTTTTTCAACATTTTAAATATTTCGCTCCTTTCTTTTCTTATATAGTTTCTCTGTTCTGTAATTCTTATCCATGTTCCTCTAGAGATAACGTAGTAGTTCCTCTCATCAACCCTTCTCTCACCCCAGGCATCTTTTAAGATTTTTCTCTTAGTTTATTTGTTTTTTTTTTTTTAAGCTTTTTATTTATTTATTCATGAGAGACACAGAGAGAGGGAGAGAAGCAGAGATACAGGCAGAAGGAGAAGCAGGCAAGGAGTCCAATATGGGATTCGATCCTGGGACTCCAGGATCACGCCCTGGGCCAAAGGCAGGCACTAAAGGAGTCCGATATGGGATTCGATCCTGGGACTCCAGGATCACGCCCTGGGCCGAAGGCAGGCACTAAACTGCTGAGCCACCAAGGGATCCCATCCCAGTTTATTTGTTTTAAGAGAGAGCGAGAACTTGTGTGAGTGAGAGGCTGTGGGGGAGGGTTGGCAAGCAGAGGGAGAGGAAGAGAGAATCTTAAGCAGGCTCCATGCCGATCTCATGACCCTGAGATCATGATCTGAACCAAAATCAAGAGTTAGACACCTAACCGACTGAGCGACCAAGGTGCCCCTCGTAGTGTTTTGTGTTAGTTTGAATATATGGTGTGCCTACATGTAATTTTTTTGGCATTTGTCCTATTTGTTGTCTTCTGAGATTTCTAGATCTGTGGTTTAGTGTCTTTAATTGATTTATGGAAATTTCTTGGCTATTGTTACTTCAAATATTTAAGTTCCATTCTCTTTTCTCCTTCTGGTAGTACAGTTACATGTATGATATACCATTCAGAATTGTCACATAGTTTTTTTGATGTTCTGTTTTATTCATTCTTTTTCTCTTTGCATTTCAGTTTTGGAAATTTCTGTTACCTTAAAGCTTACAAATTCTTTCCTAGGCTGTGTCTAGTCTACTGATGAGCCCATCAATGGCATTCTTCATTTCTGTTGTAGTAGTTTTGATATCTAGCATTTCCTTTTTATTATTCTTAGTGTGTCCATCTCTTTGTATACATTATCCATCAGTTCTTGTATTTTGTCTACCTTTTCCATTGGAACTTTTTAAGTCATTAAATTTTTATTTCCTTCTGCTGCCAATCACTGTAGTTCCTCTAAAGTCAGAATCATAATCTTCAAAATAGCCCTGAGGACAAATGTATATTTGAAAGACATTTCTTCTTTCCTACTTGACCAGTCCTGGATAGAAGCAGCTAAATCTTGTATCTCTTCAGGAAAACATAGCACTATTACATCCTATGGAGAACTCTAATATTTGGTCACAGAGTTAAGAGCCCTTGGTTTTAGTTCCACAAAGCCCTCTTTGAAATGACCTAGCCATTGGAACCTTTTTAAAAATATTTATCATAGTTGTTTTATAGTTCTGATCTGATCATTCCAAAAATCCATATCATATTTGAGTCTGGTTCTAATGCTTTTTCCTTCAAACTGCCTTTTAGTGTGTCTTCTAATTTTTTCTTGAAAGTGAGATATGATGTATAGAGTAATAAGAACTCAGGTAAATAGGCCTTTAGTGTGAGGTTTTATGTTAATTGGCCAGGAGTTGGTCTGTCTGAATGTTTGCTGAGGCTCTAGGTGCCAGAGACATCCAATTCCTCTAATATCTTTGTTTTTTTCTCCCCTTTCTCAAAGAACGCTTCCTTTGAAGTTTGTGTTTTGCAGTTCTTTCAAGTGTAATATACTACTATTACACTGGATCCCAGTTGGTGTTATGGTAAAGTATGGAGGCAGGGAAGCTTTCTATACTCTTACGATTAAGTCACAGTGTTATAGTGGACCTGTGTTCCTTGGCTGTGACTGTCACAGGTATTCATTAGCTCTTCCCACTTGGGTGAGACCGGATGGCTAGAAGGGCCTGGAGATGGGAACCAGTTCTCTTCCTGTGTGAAATAGGACACCGACTAAGCATTTTTCCTGGACAGTATGCCTTTTTTAATGGATAGTACTCTGGGTGTATTTTAAAATGGTTCATTTCTCCCTTGCCATGTCAGAGCCATGTGAGCAATCTTTCTTGATGCTTTACCAGGAGGATCTGATGGGATTTCTGCAGGTAAAATCCATGAGTTTATCCCCGTAACAGTGTTGCCTTGCAGTTTTTCATTCTCAAAGTGGATCACACGCAGCCTCCAGCAGTTTATCAAAATTGTTATTTAAATGTTGCCACCCTTTACTGGCCATAGTGGCTTCTGCTTCAGGTAAGTTCATTTTGGCTCTGACTCTTTGGATTCACCCAACTCCCAGATTTCAGAGTGGTGATTTATTCTGCAAACTCAGCTCTCTGCTTTGTTCAAGAAAAGTCATTGATTTTTAGTTTGTCTAGGTTTTTTCTTACTGTAAGGACAGACGTGACGACTTCCAGGCTTTTTACAGGTCAGAGTTGAAACTGAAAATTCTAGAACTTTTTTTGTATTTTAATGCCTTTTTGGTTTTCTCATTTTCCCTTTTCAGATTTTGACCTCATTGGTGTAGGTCAGAACCGATGAAAGATTGTCATGTTAGGAGCAAAGATGGAATCACGTTTTTTTTTACGTTAAGGTGTTATTGAGACTGGAGTATGTGAACAGATGTTTGGGTTGGTGGATAGTTAGATTAATGAGAGGCATTTATTCTTCTCCCTTTCTTATGAGTTCTGGAAGATTCATAAGTATTGCTCTCTGAAAAATATAGGACACATTGATCTAGATCAGGAATTGGCAAACTTTTCCTTAGAGAACCAGATAAAAAATATTTTAGGTTTCACAAGCCATACTGTCTCTGTTGTAGCTACTCAGTTCTGCAGTTAGTTGTAGTATAAAAGCAGCCATTGATGATACTTAAACAAATAAGTATGACTATATTTCAATGCAAGTTTATTTATAAATATGGTCTTTGAGCCAAATTTGACCTGGGGCCATAGTTTATTAACTCCTGTAGTATTTAATTAAAAATATTTTATTTATTAGAGGGAGAGAGAGCCTGCTCTAGTGGTGGGGGAGGGGCAGAGGAAGAGAGTGAAGAAGAAGTGGAATCCCTGCTGAGCAGGGGAGTATGATGTGGGGCTCCATCCCAGGACCCTGGGACAGTGACCTGAGTCAAAGGCAGACACTTCATGGACTGAGCCACCCAGGTGCCCTGATTTTTTTTTTTTTTTTTTTTTAAGTAGGCTCCATGCCCAGCATGGAATCCAATGTGGGACTTGAACTCATGACCCTGAGATGCAGACCTGAGCTGAGGTCAAGAGTCAGAGGCTTAATCAACAGAGCCACCTGGGTGCCCCAGTAGTATGTAATTTTTATTCTGTAGTTCTGCTCTAGTACTGATAACAAACAGATGGTGACCACATTTTATTTGCATATTCTATCATATTCACATATTGACCCATGCTGAGGTGAAGATTTTCATATATTGATTTAGAAGAGTTACAAAAATCTTAAGGTTTATTATTATTTTTTATTTTTTTAAAGCTTTTATTTATTTATTCATGAGAGACATACAGAGAGAGGCAGAGGCACTGATAGAGGGAAAAGCAGGCTCCATGCGGGGAGCCCGATATGGGACTCAGTCCTAGGACTAGGATCACGACTTGAGCCAAAGGCAGATGTTCAACCACTGAGCCATAGTGGCGTCCCAGTCTTAAGGTTTAAGAGGTATCCTAGGTCAACGGCTCAACCTATGAGTGTAAAAACTATCTCAAAGTTGCCTTGAAAATGTGATTCTTACTCGAATAATAAGAAATTCCCAGCAATTATGTAGCATGTTTTTTTTTTAAATAAGTCTGTTTTGGGGTGCTTAAGTGGCTCAGTTGGTTAAGCATCTGCCTTTGGTTCAGGTCAGGATCCCAGGGTCTTGGGATTGAGTCCTGCATCAGGCTCCTTACTCATCAGAGAGTCTTCTACTCTCCTCCATTCACCTCTCCCCCCACTCAAGCTTTCTCTTGTTCTCTGTCTCTCAAATAAATAAATAAATAAATAAAATATTTAAAAAAGAATAAGTATTTTTATACTTCACATAATCGTGTAGACATGGCAAGTATTATAAAGGTGAATGACAGAAGCATTCCCCAAGATCAGCAGGTGGTAGGGCCAAAACTGCAATCTAATAACAATCTGACTTTCAGGGCAAAGCTCTTTTAACACAATATATTGTATCATTCAAGTCAACTGGACATAGAGTCAGTAGGTTGAAGATTAGTTTTCTTCAAAAGCCAGTTCTGGGGCATTTTTCTTTTTTTTCTTTAAGATTTTATGTACGTATGGATGAGAGAGAGAGTGCACGTGTGTGCGCATGGATGCGTGTGTGTACAGGAGAGGCAGAGGGGGAGAAAGAGGAAGAGGGAAAGAATCCCAAGCAGATTCCATGGAACATGGAGCCCAACCCGGGGCTTGATCTTATGACCTGAACTGAAACCAGGAGTCAGATGCCCAGCTGACTGAGCTACCCAGGCACCCCTGTGGCATTATTCTTAATAAGAAAAGTGGACTTTTGCTGAGTATTTCAAATAATTCTATGTTGGGCATTATTTCAAAGCATTTGGGAAAATAGAGATAGGTGTCTGTGTTATCAAAATGAATCAGTCAAGTGATTTTGCATAAAAATTTTAGAATATTTAAACTGGAAGGGATCTTATAGACCATTTACTTTTAATGATCTAATTTTAGAGGCGAAACAACCTGAGGCCCAGGGAAGCTAAGTGACTTGGGAGCCAGGTGTAATTTAATAAAAGAGCATGGTATTAGAAAGTTATAAGAGTAATATGCTATAACTGACTTGAGAAAGTCAGTCGTTAAGTTTTTGGAAATTTTTGTGACCCAGTTGAATACATTCATGATTAAAAATTATATATAAACTCATAAAATATGCTAGAAACAAAGATACATACACAAATACATCATTTACTAATTTTATCATATATTTTTGCTATTTATGTTTTTGAAATTATTTATGTCTAGTGTATTTGTATGGTGCAGGTGTAATATGGTGGTGTCCTACCCAGCTCTCCTCAGTAAAGTGACCTCAGTAGCTTGAAAATGGCCCTAGTGGAGTATTTACACCATAAAAATAGGTAAATTCTACAAATCATACTCTGAAATTCCGTACCCCTACCACAACCCTAGCCAGTTGATTAATATTTACCGGCATATCACTGGTATGTGTGTTCTATACTTGTCTGTTTACGTACCTGGCCTTGCTGCAAGACAGTGTCTTGAGGTTTGTAATTTATGCCCTTAGGACCCAGCACAATGCTTGGCATATAGTTGGCAGACAAATGCTTATAGAATGAATGAGCGCGCTTTATATTCATTCAGCCCTTGATTCATATCTGGCTTCATCACTTGCCTAGCTGTGTGACCTTGGTTATTATAATGTCTGTTTATTAGTATAATGAGAATAAGAATACCACTGTTGCATGATTGCTGTAAGGCCTAATGAAAAGGTCTAAATATATGTCAAGGTACATAGTAGGTACAAAAATGTAGTTAAAATTTATGATTATAACCTAAGAAGAAGGAGACATAATGCTATTAGGGTCCAGACTTACACTATATGCAGAACTTTGATTAAGTGTTTGACCACAAACTGGATGAGAATCAAGAATGTGGCACTGTTATTTTTGTGTATGTACATACTTCTCCTTCCCACACAAAATAATGGGATATATTAAAAGGAATATGATATATAAGAGGCAGGAAGCAATCCCTCTGTTATATTTGGCTTTGTTCAGGCTCTTATTACAGTATCATGTCCAGTTTTACATTGCTCATTTTAAAGAGGATGTCAAAAAGCTGTATGTAGTGTGTCCTGGGAAGAACCCAACAACTATGATTAAAGGGATAGAAAATAGGTCCTTTGAGGCAAGTTTAAGGAATTGAGTTTGTTTATTCTGGAAAGGAGACGGTAAAGGAGTTACTTAACTATCTTCAAGTACATGAAGGGTTATTATAAAGAGGATACTCTCATGTTGTTCTCCAAATGCACAGAGGACCAAAAGAGGAAATCGACTTATTTCATTTAAAGAAAATTGTGTTAAACATTAAAATTGACTATCAAGGGATGTCATGGAATCTCCATTTTTGAAAATATTTAAAAAGAGCAGCAGCAGATGGTTATTTATTGAAAGGTTTAAATGTTTGACCTCGTGAAAGTTACAGGCAGGATTGTAGACTGTGAAGCTTTTTTACCTCTATGATACAATTTTCTTGAATTTATTTTAACTTACCATGCATATGCCAAATACCTTACAAAGATTCTGTAACTCTTTTGTGACAGGGAATTCTCTTGGTATATGATATTACAAATTATCAAAGCTTTGAGAATTTGGAAGACTGGTATTCTGTGGTGAAGAAAGTGAGCGAGGAGTCAGAAACTCAGCCGCTGGTTGCGTTGGTGGGCAATAAAAGTAAGTTATTAATGCTTATTTATGGATGGTAGCTATCCTATCCATAGACTATCCTATAGTCTTTATTTTTACAAAAATGTTGATGTTTAGAAACATAAAAGATTCAGCTTTCCTGGAGTAAGTACATTGCTCGAGGAGACCATATTTAAAGATGTATACAATGTTTTCAGTAACAGTTTTGATGCTTGATCTGTTGTAACTGCTCTGCTGCTTTGGCCAGTTCATGTTCAGGTAAGTTCTGTTCTGATGGTGTGTGTTTTGGCTTCCTGTGGTCTGAGGAAGCAGCATGGACTGTTAAGAACAGCAGCACAGCTGCAGATTTTATGATACTGCACTGCAGCTTCAGCTCTGCCCTAGAGATTTTGAGAGATAGATTTCATTAGCGATCCTCTGTTTCTAGGAAAGAAAGCAGTGGAATTTTGTGTGTGTTGTTCCTTACTCTCATTTCTCATAAAGTTCTCTTTCTAAATTTTTGGCGTTTGTTGTAAAATATGTTTTTAAGAGAGTATGTTGGGGAGGAGTAGTGATTGGTAAAAATGGTGGGTAAATAATTTTTGAGATCTGTCTCTTGGGCTATAATATACAGCATATGAAATTATAAGACTGCATTTAGTACAAGACTGTTAGTTGGTTCATAGTCCTGCAATGTAGTTACCTGGAAAAGGAGACGTTAGTAAGGGTTTTTAAATATATAAAATATTATGATACGACCTAATCTTCTACAACTATTTGAGGTCAGAAAAAGAAAAAATGAATTTAAATTATACCATGGAGGATTTAGGTCAGGAATAGTTTCCTGACTACAAGCATTGTTAAACCAATACCAAGTATACTACCAAGAGAATTATCTTCTCCAAAGGTCTTTAAAAGTATAGTGCATTTTTTTTAGTCTGTAATTATTTAGGAAATAGTCCTTCCTGAAGGACTAAACCAAAATTTCTTCATTATGTGGTTTTGCACACTTAGATGAACATTTAATAAATCCAAGCCTTACTTTAAAACCATTATAAAACAGGTGTGGATACCGTTTCTCTGAAGAGTTAAAAATATAAATTTTATAATACTTTTTTTTTAGAAAATAGTATTATATATCATGAAATGGATGACTTGGGTAAGAGATAGAGTTTTTTTTAAGCTTTAGTTGAATTTTGCTCTTCTGTTCATAAATGATTATAATTTAATGAATCAGATGCTTTTCAATTCATTGAAATTCCCCTTTAGAAATCATAAATTTTAAAAAAATTTTTTTTAATTGGAGTTCAGTTTGTCAACATCTAGCATAATACCCAGTGCTCAGAAATCATAAGTTTTGATGACCTTAGTTCTATTTCTGAGCGCAACTTTTCATTTTTAGGAGATTGTTTCTTAGTTGCCATGTTACTGAAGCACTGGCTTATGTTATGGTTAAATTTGTGCTTTATTGGCAGTTTCTCATCACCTTTTAGGAAATTATAGAGCAGGAAAAGGATGGGGGTTGAGAATTGTTTTCATTTCTTTCAAGACATAATCTGACTACCATCTAGAGTAATGGTATAGTGGCACATAATTATATACATTATGTTATGTGTTTATGCTGTCCTGTGAGGCATCTGCCATTGGTCACTGTCAAAGAGAGGCTGTTAGACTAGATGGGCTATTGGACTGTGCTGTGATGCAATTCCTAAGATTTAAAAACAAACATTTATATAAGTTATATGAATTTATGCAAAAAAAATTATTATAGTGTTATGTTTGAGATTTAATAGCATAAAAAGTTGAGTTTTTTAGCTTTTGGTTTAGCTCTAGCCCTTTCCTTGTATTTATAATACTCTTTTTCAGAATGAGATCATAGAATAAAGTGTGCAGTTACATGTAATGTTACATTTGTAAAATGAAGAGATTCTAAGGTGAACATTTTCCTGGATATTATTTATTGCATACTCTGTCACTGGCCTGATTTCATATGGTCATGTAACAAAAGATCTTGGAAATCTGTGTTTCCAAGTTAATGTTATATCAGTGTAGTAGTATGTACTCATCTTCTGTTTTGGGGAACAAAATTATATTAGAAAGCAAAGATTTTACATATGGATTAAAGGCAAAGCAAAGGAAACATGATGGGAAGGCATCTGAAATTGGATTATTATGTTCCTTATTTACAGGGAGTCATCTACCTAACTGTGCTTTTAAAAACTCATCATTGTGTCCTGTTCTTTGCAACTTTCTAAGTTGCAAAATGTGTTGAAAAGAAATATGTATAGACTATGAAAATATTGGTGGCAGTAGCCAACTTTCATTTTATTCTATTTTTAAGAAGATTTTATTTATTTTAGAGAGCGAGAGCACCTGTATGTTTGAGTAGGCGGCAGGGAGTAGGGTGGGGGAGGCATAGCATGGAGGCTGGAGCAGAGAGAGAGGAAGAGAGAGAATCCCAAGCCAACTCCATGCTGAGTGAGGAGCCTCATGTGGGGCTTGATGAATCCCACAATCCATGAGATCATGACTTGAGCCGAAATCACCCGTCTGATGCTTTAATGACTGAGCCACCCAGGTACTCCAACAGTAGCCAATTTTTAGCCAAGGTTTAGCAGAAGTATAAGATAGAAAATTTCTATACAGGGAGAGAGAGGAAGAGAGACGGGGAAGGAGAGAGGGAGAGAGTGGGAGGGAGAGGAGAGGAAGTATGCATATATGTATGTATGTGTGAATTTGTTTTATAGGAAGAACTTATAATTAATGTTATAAAATCATTTGTTTTTTATTAAAATATAGTAAATTCACAGAAATTTGGGCTGAGGATTGAGGGTATTCTTAGGTTAAAATGAATTATGAGTTTATTTTTTATTAAAAATTGTGTTTTATTTTGTTTAAATATAAAGAGTAACTAGAATAGGTTAATGAAGTAGCCAGTAGAGGAAAAGATTTACTTTTACAAAATAGAGTTGGTAATGACTAAATTATTTCAGTGTATAATGCCTAAAACAAATTTTTTATTCTATATTCTATTTTGAAAGGCTCTAAGACACTTGTTAGTGTCTTTGTACTCTTTATGATTTTAAATGAAGTATTGAATTGTGGTTAAGATCATAGGGCTTTGAATGTCTGTATATTTTGCTTTTACAAGCCCAGTTTCTTCACTTAACAGCGGTGTGACAAACAGGTTACTTTGTATCTGTACACCTCAACTTCCTTGTCTGCAGATAAGGATAATAGCTGCTGTCTGGGAAAGTTGGTGTAAAGATTAAATGAGATATTACATGGAAAGCCCTTAGCATTAGCCTGTACACTGTAAGTGCTCAGAAGTATTATTATTATTATTATTATTATTACTTATAATAGCCTTTTAAAAACACTGGCTATAGCTTCAATTTGAATGATCACAAATTACAAATTAGAAGAACTGAAACATATTTTTAAAAAGTGGCCTAGAGGGAAAGGTTCCCAGAGAATTTCTTTGTCATCATCTTATTTTTATTTTTATTTTTTAGATTGATACTTCCCATACCATATGATGGGTAGAGTATTTTAATTCAGCAAACACTCTGGAGTGCCAACTATGTGTATTTGGTTAACTTGTTCATTTGCACAAAGGTTGGGGGTGCTTAAGAGAGTGCTTAAGGAGTGATAAGGGACCTGCTAACTTTAGTCTAATTTTATTATTTTACTTAGCTCCCTTTAAGTTTTCTAAAAATCTGACTGCCTGTCTTTTGTTCTGTTTGGTTGTTGGGATTAATAAATACAATTATGTCAAAGATCTTCATGGAAGGCCCTACTTTTCCCTAGCAAGGTAAGCATAAATTCCTGGTCAGTAACTTCTGAAATGGGAAAGAGGGTGCCATCTACTTATTCTGTGTACTTTACAGAAGTTCTGTTGAAGTTTGATGGTGTCTGAAGCCCAATGTGAAAGGAAACAACTGATAGCACCTGAAAAACATTTTATTACCATACAAGGCAATATCTGCAATTCACGGAGCCAGATTTACCAGGTCTGGTACCTGGTTTCCTGGCCTTGAAGGTCTTGCTCTCTCACTTGATCAGAGCCTACACCATGGAGCCTCAGGGTTTTTCATTTTGTCTGCTTCTGGGCTTATAACAGGTAGACCTGGTCATGGCCTGACACACCACTATCACTTCTCATGTGAACTGCTACAGTAGCTTCCTAACTGTCCTTCCTCCTCTTGGGTTTGCTCCTCTACAATCTAGTTCCCAAATGGCAAATCATATTGTTATGCCTCTTCTAGTGCTTTCTCATCACTCTTAGAACGAATTCCAAACTCCTCATCCAAGTTTGCCAAGCACTGGGTGATCTGACCCCTGCCTGCCTCTCAGACCTCTTCTACTGTATATTCCCTCACCCACTAGATGCTAAGGCACACATTTCTTTTTTTTTTCTGTACTTAAAACATTCTAAGTTATTTTGTACCATAGGATTTCTTCTGCTTGAAATACTTCTGGTCTTTGCTTGACTGGCTCCATTTTGTCTTTTGGATCTCATCTTAAATGTTATCCCCTCAGAATTCCCCTTCTTGGCCGCTCAGCCTAAACAGGCCCTGCAGTCCCTTTCTCTTTGGTTTCAGTTATCTGGGGAGCCTCAGTGCCATCTGATGTTCTTGTCTGTTTCTTGTCTATCTTCCCCACTTAATTCCAAGCTCAATGAAACCAAGGAAACTCATCAGTGAAAACAGTGCCTGAATGAATGAATAAAAGCCTTTTCATGAAGCCTCCGTTGAAATTAGAAGTGTTTATGGCCGGGGATGTGTTATTAAGGGAAAATGGTTTTCTTAATGAGGAAAAATACATGGGTAGATACAGGGAATCTGTTAGATGGCTTTCGGGCCCAACTGGCCTACTGAATTCCACCGTGGTGAATAATGTCAGAGTATTTCTTAGCTAGTATATTGAAGTTATATTATGCAGGATCATGTTTGAGATAAACTGTCATAGATTTTATATCATGATTTTAGGTTAAATAAATATAAAAGAATTAGTAATTTTGCCTTTTCCTAATGTGACTTTTATGTAATGGTAGAAACGTACACATTTTGGCTCTTTTTTGTTTAATTTTTGTGTTTAATTCCAAAAACCATCTGTGTTGAAGTAACAGTTTTAATTTTTCTATCAGTGTTTTAGGAAAGGCTCCCATTGAAATGAACATTCAGGAATATTAATTTTTTAAAGATTAATTTTAAATTTAATCCATGTTTTATAAGCAATGGCGTTTTGTCATTTTGTTATTTTCTATCTTTAAGCTGTTATGTTTTCCTACTATCTGATCCATCAGCTAGTTTCTCCCCTGACTAGCTAACATTCTCAGTTGGATAGATTGTAAACAGAAATTAACAGGGGTTGCATAGAAGCTGCCCTCTTCCTGATTTATAGCTTCTTAGTTAGTGGAGGGGTGGTGGTTATCAGTAACTTGTATTGGGGGTAGGAATTATCATGCTCTGGGATAGAGTGGATGGATGAATGATTTCTGCTCTTAAAGATATTAACCAGATCCTTTCCCAAATAAAGACTAATAACTCAGATTTTTAAACAATCTTCATGACAGATGAGGGCATAGAGGAGAGTGCATCAACACTAATTAACAATGTTGAGTGTATATTCTTCTTAACAGTGATTGATTGTTCTTGGAGTGCTATCTCTGCCCAGGAAGTGATGTTTTACACTGCGAAGTTCAAAGGTTACATTTTAATGTACTCTGTAGTTGTGTTCCCTGAACTCAATGGAAATGTATTAGTAAAACAAGTAAATTTCAGATTGAAAAATTTAACTGATGTCCTCAATAAAATTACCACAAAATTTGTAAAAGATTATTCTTAGTGACAGAGGAGTATAAGAAATGGTTATACATTCAGTTTGAAAAACTTCATGGGAATTTACACAAATGTGCTTGCTTATCCTGTGACTCTTTTGAGTGTTCAAAAATTCTTATTTTATCTGGAGAATAGAAAATATGAAGTAGGTAACATTTACTTTGGTTCCTATTTTGGAGGATTCATATCAACTTCTATAAAAGTTATCATCTACAATATTATAACAAAGTGAACGAATGACTCATTATCAGTTTGCTTAAGAGAGTTTATAATTTATATAAAGCATGAACAGAAACTCTTGAGAATTTGAAAAGTTCATTCTGTTTATACATTGTGAATTAAAACATTCTGCCTTCTTATCCATTTATTTTATTACTTTGGTTCTTTTTTTGTTCTGGGAATAGTATTCCCAAAGTATCAAATCCAAGTGTCTTTTTCAGATGGACTTATATTTTTGTTTCTATTGCTTCATTTTTTTTCTTTTTCCTCTCTTTTTTCAGATGGACTTTATATTTTTGTTTCTATTGCTTCATTTTTTTCTTTTTCCTCACTTTGCATGTAAATTTGTTAACGGAGCTATGATTATTTACTTACTGGAAGATGCTAAGAGCATCTGATTCTGATACAGCATCAGTATTCTGTATAGCAAGAGAGTATTTTAATTTATACTCTTAAAGCTGTTCTTTTACATAATACTTCATACTCCTGCTCTACTTTCAGAACATTTTGTTAGTATCTCCAGTTCAATTGGTGGAGTAGTTTCCTCAAATTAAATGCATAAGATTGCATTCAGACTGGTATTAGGACTGATACTTATTGGGGAAGAAGATGTCAAATGAGTGCTTTTTCATAATACTCATCAAAATCATTTTTCACAGGTGTTGCAATAATGTTATTATGTCATTTCATAGTTACTTTTTTTTTTTTAGATAGCCTACTACAAACCATTTGACAGTATTATGATGTCCTTAGCCTGAGAAACATTACGGTTTCTGTGGTTTTGTCCTGATTGTATTGTGTAAGCATTTCTGTTGTAACAATCTGTTTATGAAATTTCTGTCCATCTTCTTCTTGTCATGATAGAGAAAGTTTATTAAATGCTAAAGAAAGGATCATCCACTTTACTTTTTGTTTTCTGTGGTGAGTCTCTGATTATAAAAGTTAGAAGAAATTGTTAAATATTAAATTTAATTTTAATTCATTAAATTACAATTATAAAAATGTATAGCTTTATAAAATTTATAAATTAAAAAAATTATAGCTGTAGACAGATTTCTTTGTGAAAAGGAGATTTAAAATTTTCATAATGTCGTTTAAGCCCCTTTAATAATTAATTTAATTTGCAATGATTGTGGAACAAAGCCAATACAGATTAAAGAAACACTTAGAGTGGGGATCAGAAAACTCTAGCTTTTGTCCTGGGGCTGGCATTTTTTCTGATTATGTCACCTTGGGCAATTTACTTACATCACATAGGATCATTCTCATGCATAAAATAAAGGATTGTACTTGGTAATCATAAGCACCTTCAGTTCCTAAAATATGATGACCCAAACATGTTTAGTAATAAATCTGCTTAATTGAACAAATTTACTGCATATAATTTTTAAAAGAGTTTAATTTTAACTTTATATGTCCTGTAAACCCTGTCATCTTCTCTTTGCAGATGATTTCTTAGGCTCATTTTATTCAATTGTTAGATTAAGGATCTATTTTCTTTATACATGGATAGGTCCATATACCTAATAACAGTAATAATAATGACTCTGGCTAAGATTTATTGAGTTCTTATTAATTGCCAGGTACACCTTGGAAATATTGTCAACTTTGGAGTGTTTTGGGGACTCTGAAAATAGTGCTTCTTTTTAATTTAAAAATATTCTTGAGCTTAAATTTTACTTTTTTCTGTGACATTATTTTCTAAAATTTCACATGAATGTCTAATTTTTGCAGTATAAATAAATCAATTCGGCAGGTATTTCCTTTTTGTTTTCTACGTCTTCTCTCATTTATTCAATTTCATTTAACAAATAGTTACTAGCACATGCTTGTCTAAGTGTTAAGGATATAGTAATGAACAGACAAAAATTCTTGTCCTTATCTAGCCTGGTTCCAGTAGAGGAAGATAGTAAATAAACGAATAAGAAATATATAAAATGTTAAATGATGATAAGTTGTGTATAGATGAAGCAGGGAAGGGAGAAAAAGGAAGATTTGGAAGAGGGTGTTAAGATTTTAAATATAGTAGCAGGAAAGTTTGAGAAGATGACATTTGAGCAAAGAGGAAGAGAGCACCACATAGATACCTGGATGAAGAGTAATCCAAGTAGAAGGGAAGAGTTGGAGCAAAACCTTTGAGGTATTATTTTGGTATTTGTCCCTTCTCTGGAACTACAAGGAGGGGAGTGTGTGTGTGTGTGTGTGTGTGTGTGTGTATGTGTGTGTTTGTAGCTGTGTGTGTATATATAGGGAACAGTCAGTGAAAGAATAGTGTAAGACATGAAGTTAGATATAAGGAAGAAAGGATCTAGGAAGAGGACAGATCAGTATAGCCATTCTAAGGCCTTCAACTTTTACTCTGTGTGAGATGGAAAGTCACTGAGGGATTTCGGTGGAGTGAAGCGATTTAACTTGAAAGGAGCACTACAGTTCTTGTTGTGAGAATTTACTGTAGTGGGTATGCGTGGAAGTAAGGTAAACAGATAAGAGGCTTTTGACATAATCCAGGTGAGAAATAATGGTGGTATGGACTAGGGTGACAGCAGTACAAGTAGTGAATAGGAATTGGCTTCTGGATACATTTTGAAGGCAGGCATCATGGATTTTCTCATAGATTGTGGAGTTAGAGGAGAGAAGACACCAGATAATGCCAAGATTTTTGGCCTAGGCATCTGGAAGGCTAATGATCAATCTACCGACTTGAGAAAGAGTCCAGGAAGAACCAGTTTTGGGTGAGGGTCACAAGTTTGCTTTTGGACATGCTATAAGTTTGAGGTACTTACGTTAGTTATCTCTGTGGAGATATTTAATAGGTAGTTGGATATATGAATCTGGAGTTCAGGAGCAAGAGGAAGTCTAGAGATAAAAGTGTGGGAGTCCACAACATATTGATGGTATTTAAATCCTTGAGACTGGATGAACATTACATAGGAGTGAGTATAAAATGAGAAGCCCAAAGATTAATCCTTGGGTTACAGCCATGTTTTAAAAGTTTTGTGAAATAAAGATCAACAAAGGAATTAGTATGTGGCCAGTGGAGATTGGAGGAAAATCCTGAGAGTGTAGTATTCTGGAAGCTATATTTAAAGATGTTTTAAGAAGGGGATGAGCGACAGACGAGGACCTAGAATGGTTATTAGATTAAGTATGTAGAGGTGATGGGTGGTGACCTTGGCAAACAGGTTCATTGGAGTGGTGGGGGTGAAAGCTGAGGAGAGTAAGTTAAAGAGAGAAGTCAGTGAATTGTTGACAGTTAATAGATGTGATGTGTATATGTAATGCCACTCTACAAGGGAGCTGGTAAATGGGGCAGCAGCTGGAAGGAATGTGGGTCAGAACTCTGTGGTGTTGTTTTTTAAGGATGGGATATATTATGGCATGTTTTATGTTCACAGGAAGAGAAAGACATAGGGTATGTGAACAAACACCTGATGATATAAAAATGCTTATCTTTTTGTTTTTGAACTTGTTCTGTTTTTAGATATAATTTTGAATGAGTCATCTCCATTCCTTAATCTTCGGTCTATTGCATTGATCTGATTTAGTGAAAAAGTAGAACCTGAGGAATCCACAAAGACTTTCCTAAATCTTAAACCCTTCAGAGAAACCAATAAATAGAAGGACTAGGACAGGATACTAGGTGGTTTCTCATGTGATTTTAATAATTATTAGCTATTTAAAGATCCCCCCCTGCCCCACAGTTAATTCAGGTGTTCTGTAGTTGAAACTCCATGAAGGCAGAGACTGCCTTGTTCATGGCTGCTGCTTTAGTATGTAGCTTAGTCCATGCACACAGGAAGTGGTCAATAGGTACTTGTTATGAATGACTAGTATTAATTCTCTATCTCAGTGAAAAATGGAATTACAGACCTCTTGAGATGATAAAGTGAAAATAATACTGTTCTAGGTTCTGTACAGCTCTGACCCTGGGTGTTTTTCATTTGGAAGAAGAGTTTAATAATGACAGACTCACTTTTTGCTTATGAGTCACTCTACCTCATCAGACCACGTAAGACATCTGCTACATTACACACATATTTCTTTTGAAAACTGAACTCCTAACTCTAATGAATCTCTTAATTTCCATAAAAATTTTATTTTTAAAATGATGAGAAATTGTATTTTCCTTTATAGATATTTATATTAAGGGCACAGACTTCTAAGTAAGACAACTTAAGTTCAAGTATGGGCTCATTTATTTATTGTTAACCATGGTAAGGTACTTAATGCTCTTCGTTGCTCAATTTTCTCATCTGTAAAGTGAGAGTAACAATAGCACCTACATTATAGGGAGGTTGTTGTAAGATATATATATATATATATATATATATATATATGATATATATAAGATATATATAAGATATATATACACACATATATATACACACACATATATATAAGATAAGATATATATATATATATACACATATATATATACACATATATATGTAGCCCCTAGAATCAATGCATGTATGTAATAGGTGCTATATGTGTTGTTACTATTGCCACTCCTGCTGCCATCTATTGAACAGACTTTTGGATTAAGTGTATTGGGGAAGAAGATGAGGTTATGTCTAAGACAACTCCTTGAGTTGGTCCTTCAGATAAGAACCATCATGGTGAGAGAATAGACACTTGTGTTAGGGGTCAGAATACATGATGGATGAAATTCTTCACTTGTTTTAAATGGAATGAATTTGTTTAATATAATAAAGTTTGCTACTTATCTGTATGGAGGTTGCTAAAAAGGATTTTCTTAACTCAGATTTTAAGCCAAATAACCATTTAACACTAGTACATGTTGAATGGGGTATTTTTCTGTATTTGTAGGTTTCACTATAATAAGGAAACTAAGGATAATGTGCTTTGAGAATATTTTGAAAAACAATCAGTTGACTCATTTTATTTCTTGGTCAATTGCTGTTTAAATGATGATTTTGAAAGGTTATACTTGCACTGTTGGTATTGTGTAGTGTATGGACCAATATTGTCCGTAATAAAGATTTAATATATATATATAAAAAATTCTCTTCTAGTCATGGGTAATGGGAGGAGGTATTGCTAAGTTGTGTGTGTGTGTGTGTGTGTGTGTGTGTGTGTGTATGTATACATATGGATTTAAAAGTCAAAAACATTAAGTAAGACCACTTAAGTTCAGGTATGGACTCATTTATTTATTGTTAACCATGGTAAGGAACTTACCTTCTTCATTGCTCAATTTTCTCATCTGTAAAGTGAGAGTAATAATAGCACCTACATTATAGGGAAGTTGTTGTAAGAGATATATATATAAAGCCCCTAGAATCACTGCATGTATGTAACAGGTGCTATATGTGTTCATTGTTATTATTGTGTCTCCTGCTGTCTCCTCAGATTCTCTTCTAGTCATGGGTAATGGGAGGAGGTATTGCTAAGTGTGTATAAATATATATACATATATACATTTAATTTAAGGATTTAAAAGTCAAAAACATTATTAATTGAATTAAATGAAATGTCCTTGAAAATACATAAATAATGATGAAAGTTTCAGTTATAATTAATGTTTGGAAGTTAGCCTTCATTTAACTTATATTTTAGAAATATATTTTTCTGAAAAATTATTTGAACTCAGTTGGTGGTGATATGATTTTGATATCTAATCTCAATGGTGAAAGCTGGTGTATAGTTGCCATGAATTTTTATCTCAAGTTTATTTTGTTATGTAGACATGTGTCTAATAAAAAAAAAAGATGCTGCATAAACGATGGTGTGAGTTTCAATGTGCTTCTGTTTTTGGTTGAGGTATAAATGTTATTTCTGGCCGTGTCCTTCATACTTAGCTCTTCTTACAACAAATGGAAAGGCCTTAATTGTACCTAAGGGAATAGTTAATCCACAGTGGACATATGGTGGACAAAAGCCGAGTCTAGTGAATGAAATAAAATTATAAATGGTAAACATGTGAATGCTTGCAATGTCTGGCAGCTATGAAAGATAGAGTATTGTTTGAGATTAGCAAATTTGTATGCAGCATAATAATTCTTTTCTCAGCATGTTTGTATTGTACAGGTATATAGAGATTTGATTAAAATGTTCTTAACATATATAAGGCATATTTGTCTTTTTTATTGTTCTTTAAGCTTTGCTTTATGACTTTGATGTCAACAATAGAGGTTGATGATCTTACATTTTTGGAAAGTTACTGGTCTTTTGATTGGGGGCAGTTAATTAGCATTAACCCAGAACAGCTCTTGGGCTTTATGGATTTGAGCGTTATATGTGGTTGCACTGCTCCAGCAAAAGGTTAAGTATTAATGGAAAATGGTCACAGCCCTTTTACTTAAAGAAAACATGTTACTTGTAAGTTTTCTTTTGATTTTACTTTTACAGTTACATTGAATGTCTTCATTCATGTAGCCATCCATAAAGCAAATATTGTTGCACATGCAGTGGATAATAAGTCTTTTTAGGACTACTTGTGTGGTATGTCACAGATCATTAACTGCAAGTAACCACCTGACTTGAGGGAAGCCTGGAAGCATCATTATAGTGAAATAAGCTTTTATTTAGGTATCACTGTAGCACATTGATTTATTGAAATGTCACCAGTTGCTACTGTGAAAATATATTCTCATTATCATTCAGGGAATGGTAGAGATTAACTGCTGTAGACTATAAAAGAGATATATTGCTAACAATGGAAAAAATAAAAAATGAGAAAAATGTTATTGTAATCTGTATTTTATCTAATAATTACTTCTAAAGAATTAATTATGCTAAATTAGGTGATTCTTTAAGATGCTTTCAGATCAATATGTGGTTCTATATATATTCTACATTCTCCCTAATTTGAAATATGTTTTTTTCTGTTTTTATTTTTTTTTAAGATTTTATTTAGGGCACCTGGGTGGCTTAGTGGTTGAGCATCTGCCTTTGGCTCAGGTCGTGCTCCCTGGGTCCTTGGATTGAGTCCTCCACCAGGCTCCCTGCAGGGAGTCTGCTTCTCCTTCTTCCTCTTCCTCTCCCTCTGCCTATGTCTCTGTCTCTTTCTGTGTCTCTCATGAATAAATAAATAAAATCTTTTAAAAATTACAAATGCAATTTCTTAAAAAAATAAAAATCTTATCCATTTAGTTTTGCTAGAGAGAGAGAGAATGTGAGCACAAACCGGGAGGAGCAGAGGGAGAAGCAGACGCCCCACTGAGTAGGGAGCTGAATGTGGGACTCAATCCCAGGACCCTGGGATCATGACATGAGCTTAAGGTAGGCACTTAACTGACTGAGCCACGCAGGGGTCCCTAATTTGAAATACCTTTAAATTAAGTAACATAGAAAGGCAGTAGCAAACTTCTTTATAACTGCTTAACACAGTCTATAAAGTAGTATATTCTTTCTGTGAGTACATGGCTGCTTTCTAGGTCCATATATTATGAATCCTACTGTCAGGAAACTTCAAGTCTTGTTGTAGAAGTAAGACTAACATAAAAAGTATAGAGGAAAGACAACATATAATTTAGTACTATTCCATCAATGGGAGGGAAAAATTGTCACCAAAGTATTAAGAGGAATGTGGAACTTAAAACTGAAGTCTTTGTAAAACTAGTAGAGTTTGGGTGCATAAATAGAAATACTGAATTTCAGGCAAAATATAGCATTTTAAAAAAAGGTCTGTTTAGGGAGAAATTGGCAGAAATCTTGAATCCTTAAGTATTCGAGTCATTAAAGAGAACCTATGCCAGGTATTTATTATTTTTCAAAGCAATATAGGCTGTGGTGTCAATTTGATTATATTTGGGCTTTATTATTACTTAAATTATAGTAAAAATTAGATAATAGTACATGGCACATTGATGCCACACACAAACACACACACAACACACACACACACACACACACATGCTGCTTAGGTAGATAGCTTACTGTTCCTTTTGGCTAATGTTGAGTTGTTTAAATACAGTGATAAAATGATGCCCCTTTTTATAGAGCATTGGTTATGTGCCAGGCATCTAAGTGATCTCCCTTTATAACTGAGGAAACTGAATTTCAGAGAGAGTAGATTGATTATTGTTAAGTAGCTAGGAGGAGGTGGAGCCAAGATTTGAACCCAGATCTTTTCCTCCAAAATACCTCACTTCTCTCCATCTTGTTACAGCTAAGTTTTGATCCAGCTCAAGGGTATCTACCAGTCTGGAATTTAATATAGGCTCTTTGCAATTAAAAAAATCCCAGCTAAACAAACATGTATACCTATACCAAAACACAAAAAGCTAGTAGGAAGTTAACTTTTGCTTTAAGATGTGGAATTGCTATTTTTATAGTCCTGCTGCAACCAAAATAATTCAGCTTCTAAGAAAGGATGTCCAGAGCCTTTTTACATGTTTATTTCTCCAAAGAACTTATTTTACAGTTTCTTGAAATATGAGTTCTTTATTTTGGTGTTGGTTTCCATACTAAGGAGATCTAAATAACTGAAAAAATTAGAGCCTGTGTTAGTTTGCCAGGGCCATAACGAAGTGCCTCACACTGGGTAGTTTAAACAAATGTATTTCTTCCCTGGAGGATAGAAGTCCAGGATCAAAGTTTCCTTTTGAGACTTCTCTCCTTGGCTTGTAGTTGGCAGTCATCTTCCATTGTCTTCACATGTTCTTTCTTCTGTGCATTCCTGGGTCTTAACTTTCT
Organism: Canis lupus baileyi; assembly: GCF_048164855.1. Classification (NCBI taxonomy): domain Eukaryota; kingdom Metazoa; phylum Chordata; class Mammalia; order Carnivora; family Canidae; genus Canis; species Canis lupus. The sequence goes on from NC_132839.1 coordinate 68,158,194, forward strand.
TTTTTTTTTTTTTAATGTATTTTTTTATTGGTGTTCAATTTGCCAACATATATGATAACACCCAGTGCTCATCTCATCAACTACCCGCCCCTCAGTGCCTGTCACTCAGTCACCCCCACCCCCCACCCACATCCCTACAACCCCTTGTTCGTTTCCCAGAGTTAGGAATCTCTCACGTTCTGTCTCCCTTTCTGATATTTCCCTCTCATTTTTTCTCCTTTCCCTTTATTCCCTTTCACAATTTTTTATATTCCCCAAGTGAATGAGACCATATAATGTTTGTCTTTCTCTGACTGACTTATTTCACTTAGCATAATACCCTCCAGTTCCATCCACGTCGAAGCAAATGGCGGGTATTTGTCATTTCTAATTTATGTATTCCATTGTATACATAAACCACATCTTCTTTATCCATTTATCTTTCGATGGACACCGAGGCTCCTTCCACAGTTTGGCTATTGTGGACATTGCTGCTATAAACATCGGGGTGCAGATGTCCCGGTGTTTCATTGCATCCGTATCTTTGGGGTAAATCCCCAGCAGTGCAATTGCTGGGTCGTAGGGCAGATCTATTTTTAACTCTTTGAGGAACCTCCACACAGTTTTCCAGAGTGGCTGCACTAGTTCACATTACCACCAACAGTGCAAGAGGGTTCCCCTTTCTCCACATCCTCTCCAACATTTGTGGTTTCCTGCTTTGTTAATTTTCCCCATTCTCACTGGTGTGAGGTGGTATCTCATTGTGGTTTTGATTTGTATTTCCCTGATGGCCAGTGGTGCGGAGCATTTTCTCATGTGCGTGTTGGCCATGTGTATGTCTTCCTCTGTGAGATTTCTGTTCATGTCTTTTGCCCATTTCATGATTGGATTGTTTGTTTCTTTGCTGTTGAGTTTAATAAGTACTTTATAGATCTTGGATACGAGTCCTTTATCTGATATGTCATTTGCAAATATCTTCTCCCATTCTGTAGGTTGTCTTTTAGTTTTTTTTTGACTGTTTCTTTTGCTGTGCAAAAGCTTCTTATCTTGATGAAGTCCCAATAGTTAATTTTTGCTTTTGTTTCTTTTGCCTTCGTGGATGTATCTTGCAAGAAGTTACTGTGGCCAAGTTCAAAAAGGGTGTTGCCTGTGTTCTCCTCTGGGATTTTGATGGAACCATGTCTCACATTAAGATCTTTCATCCATTTTGAGTTTATCTTTGTGTATGGTGCAAGAGAGTGGGCTAGTTTCATTCTTCTGCATGTGGATGTCCAATTTTCCCAGCAGCATTTATTGAAGAGACTGTCTTTCTTCCAGTGGATAGTCTTTCCTCCTTTGTCGAATATTAGTTGACCATAAAGTTGAGGGTCCACTTCTGGATTCTCTATTCTGTTCTGTTGATCTATGTGTCTGTTTTTATGCCAGTACCACAGTGTCTTGATGACCACAGCTTTGTAGTACCATCTGAAATCTGGCATTGTGATGCCCCCCCGCTATGGTTTTCTTTTTTAATACTCCCCTGGCTGTTTGGGGTCTTTTCTGATTCCACACAAATCTTAAGATGATTTGTTCCAACTCTCTGAAGAAAGTCCATGGTATTTTGATAGGGATTGCATTAAACGTGTAAATTGCCCTGGGTAACATTAGCATTTTCACAATATTAATTTTTCCAATCCCTGAGCATGGAATATTTTTCTATCTCTTTGTGTCTTCCTCAATTTCTTTCAGAAGTGTTCTGTAGTTTTTAGGGGATAGATCCTTTACCTCTTTGGTTAGGTTTATTCCTAGGTATCTTATGCTTTTGGGTGCAATTGTAAATGGGATTGATTCCTTAATTTCTCTTTTGTCAGTCTCATTGTTAGTGTATAGAAATGCCACTGGCTTCTGGGCATTGATTTTGTATCCTGCCACACTGCCAAATTGCTGTATGAGAGTTCTAGCAATCTTGGGGTGGAGCTTTTGGGTTTTCTAGGTAGAGTATCATGTCATCTGTGAAGAGGGAGAGTTTGACTTCTTCTTTGCCAATTTGAATGCCTTTTATTTATTTTTGTTGCCTGATTGCTGAGGCTAGGACTTCTAGTACTATGTTGAATAGCAGTGGTGCGATTGGACATCCCCGTCTTGTTCCTGATCTTAGGGGTGATGTTAGTGGACATCCCTGTCTTGTTCCTGATCTTAGGGGAAAGGCTCCCAGTGTTTCCCCATTGAGAATGCTATTTGCTGTGGGCTTTTCATAGATGGCTTTTAGGATGTTGAGGAATGTTCCCTCTATCCCTACACTCTGCAGAGTTTTGATCAGGAATGGATGCTGTATTTTGTCAAATGCTTTCTCTGCATCTATTGAAAGGATCATATGGTTCTTGTTTTTTCTCTTGCTGATATGATCAATCACATTGATTGCTTTACGAGTGTTGAACCAGCCTTGCATCCCAGGGATAAATCCCACTTGGTCATGGTGAATAATCTTCTTAATGTATTGTTGGATCCTGTTGGCTAGTATCTTGTTGAGAATTTTTGCATCTGTGTTCAGGGATATTGGTCTAGAATTCTCCTTTTTGGTGGGCTCTTTGTCTGGTTTTGGAATTAAGGTGATTCTGGCCTCATAGAACGAGTTTGGAAGTACTCCATCTCTTTCTATCTTTCCGAACAGCTTTAGTAGAATAGGTATGGTTTCTTCTTTAAACATTTGATAGAATTCCCCAGGGATGCCATCTGGCCTTGGAATTTTTGTGTCTTGGGAGGTTTTTGATGACTGCTTCAATTTCCTCCCTGGTTATTGGCCTGTTAAGGTTTTCTATTTCTTCCTGTTCCAGTTTTGGTAGTTTGTGGTTTTCCAGAAATGCGTCCATTTCTTTTAGGTTGCTTAATTTATTGGCGTATAGCTGCTCATAATATGTTTTTAAAATCATTTGTATTTCCTTGGTGTTGGTGGTGATCTCTCCTTTCTCATTCATGATTTTAGTAATTTGAGTCTTTTCTCTCTTCTTTTTAATAAAGCTGGCTAATGGTTTATCTATCTTATTAATTCTTTCAAAGAACCAACTCCTGGTTTTGTTAATCTGTTCCACAGTTCTTCTGGTCTCTATTTCATTGAGTTCTGCTGGAATCTTTATTAACTCTCTTCTTCTGCTGGGTGTAGGGTCTATTTGTTGTTTTTTCTGCAGCTCCTTTAGGTGCAAGGTTAGCTTTTGTATTTGAGTTCTTTCCAGTTTTTGGATGGATGCTTGTATTGCGATGTATTTCCGCCTCAGGACTGCTTTTGCTGTATTTCAAAGATTTTGAACAGTTGTATCTTCATTCTCATTAGTTTCCGTGAATCTTTTTAATTCTTCTCTAATTTTCTGGTTGACCCTTTCATCTTTTAGCAGGATGGTCCTTAACCTCCATGTGTTTGAAATCTTTCCAAACTTCTTCTTGTGATTTAGTTCTAATTTCAAAGCATTATGGTCTGAAAATACGCAGGGGACAATCCCAATATTTTGGTATCGGTTAAGGGTCTTAACTTTTATAAGGACACCAGTCATTTTGGATTAGGGTCCATCCATAGGACCTTGACTTACCTTATTACTTCTTTGAAGGCCCTATCTCCAGAGTCGCATTGGTGAGATGAGCGTGACACAGTTAACTAAAAAACAGAACCATTATGTTTAATATGTTAGAAGTGAATCTCAATCATGGAAGTTGTAACTTGAAGAATCTAGAACTCTTCTAATTTCATTATTTTACTTCCTAATGAGAAAACCAAAATTAGAGCTTTTTTTGAAAACAAAAATGAGTCAGAATTAAATTTTTAACATAGCTTTAAATATTTAGTATATAAAAATGTAATTTATTATGGTGATGAAATATCAGATTATAAAAGTTATAATAGATTATAAAAGCTATGAATAACTTTTTTTTTGGTATTAGGATATTCAAATGCATATACTATGCAAATTAAAGAAGAATGCTTCTAAAAGTAAATGGTGCCCTCCCTCTTTTTTTTCTGTTCTAGTACTTCTCAAATTATAATGGAAGCCAGAGGAAGGATGAAAGTGAGTTGATTTACAGAAATACAGTATTACATACAACTTTTAGAAGCATATCTAAAATTCAAATGCACTTTTTTTTTACTGAGTTAAAAAAGGTAGGTTTAATTCCAAAAGTTTGATTATTTTACCTCTTTTTGAACTAATACTTTTCTATTGATTTTTCTCCAATTTAATAAATGTGATATGTATGAAACTATTAGTTTTTAGTCACTTTTGGTAGATGATGAGATACAAATGAACTATCTGTCCAAGAAGCTACTGGACATTTACTAAAAGTAATTGTTTTTAAGAAGAATCTCTAGTCTTATAATCTATCAGTCTTCATATGATCAAAGATTTTGGTGTCAGTAGTTGTTTCTCTTTTCTTCCAATGTAGTTAACTCATAGTGTCGTATTAGTTTCAGGGGCACAATATAGCAATTCATTAATTACTCAGTGCTCATCAAAACAAGTGTGCTCTTTTTTTTTTTTTTTGATTTTATTTATTTATTCATGAGGGACACAGAGAGAGAGAGAGGCAGAGACACAGACAGAGGGAGAAGCAGGCTCCATGCTGGGAGACCGATATGGGACTCGATCCAGGGTCTCCAGGTTCACGCCCTGGGCCAAAGGTGCTGAACCACTGAGCCGCCCGGGCTGCCCTTTTTTTTTTTTTTTTAATTTAATTTGCCAACATACAGCATAACACTCAGTGCTTATCCCATCAAGTGCCCTACTTAGTGCAGGTCACCCAGTTACACCATCCTCCCCTCCCCTTCTGCAACCCTTTGTTTGTTTCCCAGAGTTAGGAGTGTACTCTTAATCCCCTTCACCTGTTTCACCCATCCCTCCCTCACCTTCCCTCTAGTAACCCTCTCTTTGTTTTCTGTAGTTTAGAGTCTATTTTTTGGTTTGTCTCTTTGTTTCCTCTTTTTTTGTTTTGTTTCTTAAATTCCACACATGAATCAAATCATACAGTATTTTTCTTTCTCTGACTGGCTCATTTTGCTTAGCATTATATCCTCTATATCCATTCATATTGTCACAAATGGCAAGATTTCATGATTTTTTTATGGCTGATTAATCCATTGTCTATATATACCACATCTTCTTTATTCATTCATCTTTTGTTGGATACTCAGGCTGCTTCCGTATTTTGGTTATTATAAATAATGCTGTAGTAAACATCCCTTTGAATTAGTGTTTTCATATTCTTTGGGTAAGTACCCAGCAATGCCATTACTGGATCATAGGGTAGTTCTATTTTTAATTTTTCGAGGAACCTCTCTACTGTCTTTTTGCAGTGGCTGCGGGAGTTTGCATTCCCACCAACAGTACACAAGGGTTCCTTTTTCTCTACATCCTCACCCACACTTGTTTCTTGTGTTTTTGATTTTAGCCATTCTGACAGATATGAGGTAATATCTCAGTGTGGTTTATTTTTAAGATTTATTTATTTTAGATAGCACATGTGACCAGGGGGAGGGACAGAAGGAGAAAATCAGATTCCTCACTGAATGGGGAGCCTGGCTCAGGGTTCAATCCGAGGACCCCAAGATCGTGACCTGAGCCAGTATCAAGAGTCAGATGTCCAACTGACTAAGCTATCCAAGTGCTCCTCTCATTATGGATTTGATATGTATTTCCCTGATGATGAGTGATGTTGAGCATCTTTTCATGTGTCTATTGGTCATATAAATGAGTTCTTTGGAGGAATGTCTGTTCTTGACTTCTGCCCATTGTTTAATTGGATTATTTATTTATTTTTGGTATTGAGTTGTATAAGTTCTTTTTATGTTTGGGATACTAACCCTTTATCAGATATATCATTTACAGATATCTCCTCCCATTCAGTAGGTTGTCTTTTGTTTTCTTTCCTCTGCAGGAGCTTTTTATTTTGATGTGGTCCCAGTAGTTTACTTTTGCTTTTGTTTCCCTCACCTCAGAAAACATATCTGGAAAGATGTTATAGCCAATGTCAGAGAAATTATTGCCTGTGCTCTCTTCTAGGATTTTTATAGTTTCAGGTCTCACATTTAGGTCAATTTATTTTGAGTTTATTTTTGTGTGTGATGTATAAATGTAGTTGACTTTCATTCTTTTGCATGTAGATGTTCAGTTTTCCAAATACTGTTTATTGAAGAGACAAAAGCTGTTTTTTCAAGTGGATCATCACAGAGATCAGGTACAATAAAGGCAGGCATGATACACTTGATGTGATCAGTTGTGCTCTGTATTACAAATGATTTAATAATGAAGCAGATATATATATAATGTGTGATATATATGTAATGTAACATATATATTACTTTATATTTTGATATGCTTGCTAAAGAGAGAGAAATGGGTGGAGATACAGTCAGTGCTTTAGTAATTGTACATACATAATTGTGTTTGATGGCATTATTCACTGGGTTTTGAATTGGAGAAAAATTTGAGGATTAAGAGAGGATCTGGGAGTTTTGAATGCATTATATTCATTCAGATTGGTAAAATAGGAATCAGAATATATTTATCACTCCAAGAGACTATTGACCATTTTATACTTTTACAAATTTAAGATACTATAGTTATGGGATTTTTTTTATATTAAGAAATAATTCATATACTATAAGAGTCACCATTTTAAAGTAAATAGTTTTTGGTATGTTCACTAGGTTATGCAACCATCACCACTATCTAATTACAGAACATATTTGTTACCCCCAAAAAGAAACTCTTCGCCCATTAGTGGTCACTGCTCTTTTTCCCTTCTTCCCTCTCTCCCCCATTCCTAACCCCTGGCAAATACTAATCTATTTTTTATCTCTATGGGTTTGCTTATTCTGCGAATTTCTTACAAATGGAATCATGAAATACATGGCCTTTTGTGTCTGGGTTTTTCACTTGTAATGATGTTTTCAAGGTCCTCTGTTATGATGTGTATCACTACTTCCTTTCTTTTCATTGTATGGATATACCTCACCACATTTTGTTCATTTATTCATCAGGTGATGGACACTGGGTTGTTTCTAAATTTTGGCTATTATATATAATGCTGTTATGAACATTTGTGCATAAGTTTTTGTATAGACAGAAGTTTTCGTTTTTCTTGGGAACATACCTAGGAATGGAATTGCTGGGTCATATTTGAGGAACTGTTTGAGGAACTGTCAAGCTGTTTTCTATAGCAGCTGCCCCCTTTAACATTTCTATCAGCATTGTAAGAGGGCTGCAGTTTCTCTATATCCTTACTATTATTGTACCCGTTTTAAAAAATAACCATGCTAATGTGTGTGAAGCGATAGTTCATTGTGTTTTTGATTTGCATTTCCATAATGATTAATGATGTTAGGTATCTTTTCATGTACTTCATGTGTATTTGCTTATCGTTGGAGAAATGTATATTCAAATCATTTGTCCACTTTTTAAATTGGGTTGACTTTTTATTACTGAGTTGTTAGTGATCTTTATAGAATATTGTACCTTTATCAGATCTGTGATTTATAAGTCTCTGATTCCCGCAGTTTACTTTTTTATTTTCTTGGTAATGCCATTTGATACACATAAGTTTTAAACTTTGATGAAATCTGTTTTATCTATTTTTTTCTTTGGTTGTTTACACTTTAAGTGTTATATCTAAGAAATTGTTGCTCTCTCCAGGGTCATGAAGATGTGTTCCTATGTTTTCTTCTAAGAGTTTTATGGTTTTTGCTCTTTGGCTTAGGTCTTTAATCCATTTTGAATAAGTTTTTATATTATGTGAATAGGAGTCGAGATTATTTTTGCATTATGTCCCAGCATAATATTCTGAAAATATTCTTTTCCAATGGTCTTGGCACTTGTGACTGTCAGTTGACCATAGATGTATGGATTTATTTCTGGACTCTCACTTGCATTTCATTGATTTTTATGTCTGTCCTTATGGCAGTACCACGTTGAGTATTACCACATAGCTTGGTGGTACGTTTGAAATCAAGAAGTGTGATTCCTCTTATTTTCTTCTTTTTCAAGATTGTTTTGACTATTCTGAGTTCCTTGCATTTCCGTATGAATTTAGGATCTACTTCTCATTTGCTGCAAAGAAATCAACTGGAAATTTGGTACATATGATGTTGAATCCATAGATTAATTGGGGAGTAATGCCATCTTAGCCATGTTAAGTCTTCCAATCTATAAGCATGAGAAGTTTTTCCATTTATTTAGTTTTTCTTTAATTTCATTCAACAATGTTGTAGAGTTTTCAGAGAATAAAATTTATACTTGTTTTGTTAAATTTATTCGTATTTTGTTCTTTTTAGTGCTATTGTATCCTATTATTAATTGAAATCCTTTCTTAATTTCATTTTCTTAATTTCATGTTTATTGCCAGTGTATAGAAATGCAAATGATTTTGTATATTGATCTTATGTTCTGCAACCTTGCTGAACTAGTTTATTAGTTCTAATAGTCTTACATTAGAGTGTGGATTCTTTAAGATTTTCAACTTATAAAAATCATGTCATCTCTAGGTAGAGATAATTTTACTTTTTCCTTTCCAATGTGGATGGCTTTTTTTTTTAATTTATTTTTTATTGGTGTTCAATTTACTAACATACAGAATAACCCCCAGTGCCCGTCACCCATTCACTCCCACCCCCCGCCCTTCTCCCCTTCCACCACCCCTAGTTCGTTTCCCAGATTTAGCAGTCTTTACGTTCTGTCTCCCTTTCTGATATTTCCCACACATTTCTTCTCCCTTCCCTTATATTCCCTTTCACTATTATTTATATTCCCCAAATGAATGAGAACATATAATGTTTGTCCTTCACCGACTGACTTACTTCACTCAGCATAATACCCTCCAGTTCCATCCACGTTGAAGCAAATGGTGGGTATTTGTCATTTCTAATAGCTGAGTAATATTCCATTGTATACATAAACCACATCTTCTTTATCCATTCATCTTTCGTTGGACACCGAGGCTCCTTCCACAGTTTGGCTATCGTGGCCATTGCTGCTAGAAACATCGGGGTGCAGGTGTCCCGGCGTTTCATTGCATTTGTATCTTTGGGGTAAATCCCCAACAGTGCAATTGCTGGGTCGTAGGGCAGGTATATTTTTAACTGTTTGAGGAACCTCCACACAGTTTTCCAGAGTGGCTGCACCAGTTCACATTCCCACCAACAGTGCAAGAGGGTTCCCCTTTCTCCACATCCTCTCCAACATTTGTTGTTTCCTGCCTTGTTAATTTTCCCCATTCTCACTGGTGTGAGGTGGTATCTCATTGTGGTTTTGATTTGTATTTCCCTGATGGCAAGTGATGCAGAGCATTTTCTCATATGCATGTTGGCCATATCTATGTCTTCCTCTGTGAGATTTATGTTCATGTCTTTTGCCCATTTCATGATTGGATTGTTTGTTTCTTTGGTGTTGAGTTTAATAAGTTCTTATAGATCTTGGAAACTAGCCCTTTATCTGATATGTCATTTGCAAATATCTTCTCCCATTCTGTAGGTTGTCTTTGAGTTTTGTTGACTGTATCCTTTGCTGTGCAAAAGCTTCTTATCTTGATGAAGTCCCAATAGTTCATTTTTGCTTTTGTTTCTTTTGCCTTCGTGGATGTATCTTGCAAGAAGTTACTATGGCCGAGTTCAAAAAGGGTGTTGCCTGTGTTCTTCTCTAGGATTTTGATGGAATCTTGTCTCACATTTAGATCTTTCATCCATTTTGAGTTTATCTTTGTGTATGGTGAAAGAGAGTGGTCTAGTTTCATTCTTTTGCATGTGGATGTCCAATTTTCCCAGCACCATTTATTGAAGAGACTGTCTTTCTTCCAATGGATAGTCTTTACTCCTTTATCGAATATTAGTTGACCATAAAGTTCAGGGTCCACTTCTGGATTCTCTATTCTGTTCCACTGATCTATGCGTCTGTTTTTGTGCCAGTACCACACTGTCTTGATGACCACAGCTTTGTAGTACAACCTGAAATCTGGCATTGTGATGCCCCCAGATATGGGTTTCTTTTTTAAAATTCCCCTGGCTATTCGGGGTCTTTTCTGATTCCACACAAATCTTAAAATAATTTGTTCTAACTCTCTGAAGAAAGTCCATGGTATTTTGATAGGGATTGCATTAAACGTGTATATTGCCCTGGGTAACATTGACATTTTCACAATATTAATTCTGCCAATCCATGAGCATGGAATATTTTTCCATCTCTTTGTGTCTTCCTCAATTTCTTTCAGAAGTGTTCTATAGTTTTGAGGGTATATATCCTTTACATCTTTGGTTAGGTTTATTCCTAGGTATCTTATGCTTTTGGGTGCAATTGTAAATGGGATTGACTCCTTAATTTCTCTTTCTTCAGTCTCATTGTTAGTGTATAGAAATGCCACTGGCTTCTGGGCATTGATTTTGTATCCTGCCACGCTACCGAATTGCTGTATGAGTTCTAGCAATCTTGGGGTGGAGACTTTTGGGTTTTCTATGTAGAGTATCATGTCATCGGCGAAGAGGGAGAGTTTGACTTCTTCTTTGCCAATTTGAATGCCTTTAATGTCTTTTTGTTGTCTGATTGCTGAGGCTAGGACTTCCAGTACTATGTTGAACAGCAGTGGTGAGAGTGGACATCCCTGTCTTGTTCCTGATCTTAGGGGAAAGGCTCCCAGTGCTTCCCCATTGAGAATGCTATTTGCTGTGGGCTTTTTGTAGATGGCTTTTAAGATGTCGAGGAATGTTCCCTCTATCCCTACACTCTGAAGAGTTTTGATCAGGAATGGGTGCTGTATTTTGTCAAATGCTTTCTCTGCATCTAATGAGAGGATCATATGGTTCTTGGTTTTTCTCTTGCTGATATGATGAATCACATTGATTGTTTTACGGGTGTTGAACCAGCCTTGTGTCCCAGGGATAAATCCTACTTGGTCATGGTGAATAATCTTCTTAATGTATTGTTGGATCCTATTGGCCAGTATCTTGTTGAGAATTTTTGCATCCATGTTCATCAGGGATTTGGTCTGTAATTCTCCTTTTTGGTGGGGTCTTTGTCTGGTTTTGGAATTAAGGTGATGCTGGCCTCATAGAACGAATTTGGAAGTACTCCATCTCTTTCTATCTTTCCAAACAGCTTTAGGAGAATAGGTATGGTTTCTTCTTTAAACGTTTGATAAAATTCCCCAGGGAAGCCATCTGGCCCTGGACTCTTGTGTCTTGGGAGGTTTTTGATGACTGCTTCAATTTCCTCCCTGGTTATTGGCCTGTTAAGGTGTTCTATTTCTTCCTGTTCCAGTTTTGGTAGTTTGTGGCTTTCCAGGAATGCGTCCATTTCTCCTAGATTGCCTAATTTATTGGCATATAGCTGTTCATAATATGTTTTTAAAATCGTTTGTATTTCCTTGGTGTTGGTAGTGATCTCTCCTTTCTCATTCATGATTTTATTAATTTGAGTCTTCTCTCTCTTCTTTTTAATAAGGCTGGCTAATGGTTTATCTATCTTATTAATTCTTTCAAAGAACCAACTCCTGGTTTTGTTGATCTGTTCCACAGTTCTTCTGGTCTCGATTTCGTTGAGTTCTGCTCGAATCTTTATTAACTCCCTTCTTCTCTTGGGTGTAGGATCTATTTGCTGTTTTTTCTCTAGCTCCTTTATGTTTAAGGTTAGCTTTTGTATTTGAGTTCTTTCCAGTTTTTGAATGGATGCTTGTATTGCGATGTATTTCCCCCTAGGACTGCTTTTGCTGCATCCCAAAGATTTTGGATGGTTGTATCTTCATTCTCATTAGTTTCCATGAATGTTTTTAATTCTTCCTTAATTTCCTGGTTGACCCTTTCATCTTTTAGCAGGATGGTCCTTAACCTCCACGTGTTTGAGGTCCTTCCAAACTTCTTGTTGTGATTTAGTTCTAATTTCAAGGCATTATGAGAATATGCAGGGGACGATCCCAATCTTTTGGTATCGGTTCAGACCCGATTTGTGACCCAATATGTGGTCTATTCTGGAGAAAGTTCCATGTGCGCTTGAGAAGAATGTGTATTCAGTTGAGTTTGGATGTAAAGTTCTGTAGATATCTGTGAAATCCATCTGGTCCAGTGTATCATTTAAAGCTCTCGTTTCTTTGGAGATGTTGTGCTTAGAAGACCTATCGAGTACAGAAAGTGCTAGATTGAAGTCACCAAGTATAAGTGTATTATTATCTAAGTATTTCTTCACTTTGGTTAATAATTGATTTATATATTTGGCAGCTCCCACATTCGGGGCATATATATTGAGTATTGTTAAGTCCTCTTGTTGAATAGATCCTTTAAGTATGATATAGTGTCCCTCTTCATCTCTCACTACAGTCTTCGGGGTAAATTTTAGTTTATCTGATATAAGGATGGCTACCCCTGCTTTCTTTTGAGGACCATTCGAATGGTAAATGGTTCTCCAACCTTTTATTTTCAGGCTGTAGGTGTCCTTCTGTCTAAAATGAGTCTCTTGTAGACAGCAAATAGATGGGTCCTGCTTTTTTATCCAGTCTGAAACCCTGCGCCTTTTGATGGGGTCATTAAGCCCGTTCACATTCAGAGTTACTATTGAGAGATATGAATTTAGTGTCATCATGATAACTATTCAGTCCTTGTTTTTGTGGAATGTTCCACTGAATTTCTTCTTAAAGGGGAATTTTAAGAGTCCCCCTTAAAATTTCTTGCAGAGCTGGTTTGGAGGTCACATATTCTTTTAGTTGCTGCCTGTCTTGGAAGCTCTTTATCTCTCCTTCCATTTTGAATGAGAGCCTTGCTGGATAAAGTATTCTTGGTTGCATGTTCTTCTCATTTAGGACCCTGAATATATCCTGCCAGCCCTTTCTGGCCTGCCAGGTCTCTGTGGAGAGGTCTGCTGTTACCCTAATACTCCTCCCCATAAAAGTCAGGGATTTCTTGTCTCTTGCTGCTTTAAGGATCTTCTCTTTATCTTTGGAATTTGCAAGCTTCACTATTAAATGTCGAGGTGTTGAACGGTTTTCATTGATTTTAGGGGGGGATCTCTCTATTTCCTGGATCTGAATGCCTGTTTCCCTTCCCAGATTAGGAAAGTTTTCAGCTAGAATTTGTTCAAATACATATTCTGGCCCTCTGTCCCTTTTGGCACCCTCGGGACCACCAATTAAACGTAGGTTTTTCTTCCTCAGGCTGTCGTTTATTTCCCTTATTCTATCTTCATGGTCTTTTAATTGTTTGTCTCTTTTTTCCTCAGTTTCCCTCTTTGCTATCAACTTGTCTTCTATGTCACTCACTCGTTCTTCCACCTCGTTAACCCTCGTCGTTAGGACTTCTAGTTTGGATTGCATCTCATTCAATTGATTTTTAATTTCTGCCTGATTAGCTCTAAATTCTGCAGTCATGAAGTCTCTTGAGTCCTTTATGCTTTTTTCTAGAGCCACCAGTAGCTGTATAATAGTGCTTCTGAATTGGCTTTCTGACATTGAATTGTAATCCAGATTTTGTAACTCTGTGGGAGAGAGGACTGTTTCTGATTCTTTCTTTTGAGATGAGGTTTTCCTTCTAGTCATTTTGCTCAGTGCAGAGTGGCCAAAAGCAAGTTGTACTGGGAAAAGGAGAAAAAGAGAGAAAGAAGGAAAGAAAAGAGAAAGAGAAAAAAAAGGAAGAAAAAAAACGAAAAAAAAAAGAAAAAGAGAAAGAAAAAGAAAGAAAGGAGAAAAAAGGGGGGTGGGGGAAGGTAACAAATCAAAAAGCAAAAGAAAAAAAAAAAAAGAAAAAAAAAGAACCACGGGGGAGTATCTTCTGATTCTGTGTACTTTAAGTCCCTTGGCTTCCCCTGGAAGTTGTCAGTCAGTCTAGCTGGTCTTCCGGGGGAGGGGCCTGCTGTGCTGATTTTCAGGTGTTAGCAGTTGGGGGAGCTGCTCTGCCCCTGCCTGGTGCAGGGCTCAGTGGGGGTTGTTTACCCCGTGAGGCCCCAGGAGCAACAGCCCTAGTGGCGGGGCAGCTCTGGAAACCTGGATTCAGCCGCGGCAGGAACTCCGTCTGCAGGGCCTGGAGGCTCCCGGGCGGGGCTGCTGATCTGCTCAGCTCGGGGCAGGAGCGTCCTCGCTGTCCTGGGCCCTCCCGGCCTCTGCCTGTCCCGGGGGAGGCGGGATCCTGGGCTGTGTCCCGGCGCCCTGTGCTCCGGAGCCTGCGCTGGTGGATTCGCGCTCCCGGGCCGCGCAACCCCCTCCGCGGAGCCGCCGCCCGAGCCCCGCGAGCTGCTCCTGGAACCGCGCAGCCCCCTCTGCACGGAGCCTCTTCCTCTGCCCGAGCCCCTCCGAGCTGCTCCCGGGGCCGCGCAGACCCCTCTGCGGAGCCGCCCCCGAGCCCCCCGAGCTGCTCCGGGTCCCGCCGTGCGCGCTGCAGCCCTTAGGGAGCTCGGCGCACTCTCCTGGGCGCGCAGTTGCTGTTACTGTCCCGGGGAGCCCGAGGGCATCTGCTCCCTCCTGGGTCCTGCTCCACCTCCCCGCGAGCCCCTTTCCGCCCGGGAAGGTCGGTGCAGCTCCTGCTCCTCCGGGACGGGGCTCTCCTGTCCTGGGGACACTCGCCCCGGCCTCAGCCCGGCTCCTCGCGGGCCCCTCCCCCTTAGAGGCCTTTGTTTCTTTATTTCTTTTTTCCCGTCTTCCTACCTTGATAGAAGTGCGAACTCTTCTCACTGTTGCATTCCAGGTGTTCTCTCTTTAATTCTCAGGCCGAATTCCTAGATTTTCAGGATAATTTGAAGGTTTTTTAGGTAATTTGGTGGAGACAGGTGATTTGGAGACCCTACTCTTCCGCCATCTTGCCCCTCCCCCCTGGATGGCTTTTAATTCATTTTCTTGCCTAATTGCTGCAGCTAGAACTTCCATTGAACAAAAATGATGAGAGCAGCTATCTCTGTCATGTTGTTATCATGGAAGAGTATTGGATTTTGTGAAATGCAACTGTATCTGTGGAGACAGTAATTTTTTTCTTTTTTTAAAAAAAATTTTTTTTCTATTACAGTTTGATTATGAATAATCTCAATTGACCTATCTCAAGCTCACAGATTGTTTTTCCTGCCTGCTTGAATCTGCTATTGAATCTCTCTAGTAAATTTTTTGTTAGTACTTGATAATTAACCCATGATTTTTATTATTTCTGGATCTGTTTCCCCCTGAGCTTGCTCAGATTTTATTGTTTATATAGCTAATATTTCTCTTATTAGACTTCAAACTTTTTTGTTTGTTTTGGGCTCTGGACATTCTTGAGTGTTGTACTTTATTATTATCTTTTGTACTTGGTAGGCATTTAAATTATCTGTAGCTTGCTAGTCTTTGAGCTTTGTTAGAGTGCCTATCTCTAGGGCTAGTTTATTTCCATTCCTAAGGTGTTATCCTTTTGTGTTCTCCACTGAATGCTTGGGTATTCCATGAGTACCTTCCTCTGTAGTTGGTTGGAAGTTGAATATTTCCCAGGTCTGTTTGCATTCTGGGAGTTTTTCTAGTTCCTCTTTGCCCAGCCTCATGGAGTTTTGCCCTCCATACGTGTAGCTTAATTAAGAACAGGCTCAAAGAGACCCTTAAAAAGATTTCTGGACCTTTTTATCTTTGTAGAGTTGTCCTTTCCAGTACTCTGCTTCACAGAGTCCCAAGTGCTTCCCTTATTTGAACTGTGTTCTCAGTCTTCCCCAGTCCCGGACTAGTGGTGCTTGCCTTTAGTTCTTTGCCTTTGTGTGGTCCAGAAAGTACCTCCAGGTAGAATGTCAGAGTGACTATAAAGTCATTTATTTGTATCTCATCTTTCAGGGATCATCCAGCCTGATGTTCAATGTCTGCTTTATATATTTTGTCCAATTCTCTGGTGGTTTATGGCAGGAGGAAAATCTTGTCCCAGGTATTCTCTCATACCTGGAAGATAGTACTTTCAGAAGGGTTTTAAGTCTTCAAGTATTTTATATCTTCAAAATGTTTTGTATTTTACAGTTTGCATATCAAATAAAATATAGATTATATTTATCAGTGTTTTGTATTAGATGTTTTAATGAAGAGAATTTCAAAACTAGAAATAGAGAAGCTCAAACATAGATCAGTTTATTTCAGAATATCAGATCTATAGGGAATCTATTCATTTGGACCATGAGGCAGAGCTATTTTCTTACACCATGCGTATCTTAATTTCATGGAAATCTAGGAGAAGGACATGCTAATGATGATTAAAAAATATACAAACTTTTTAAGGAAGTGGCCTTGAAAATCCAAACTTCTGAAGTACTGTTGTTACCCATAGGGTGAAAATAATGTCATTAGTCATAATCTTGAGAATAAAGATTACTAAGACTAATACTAATAACTAAGCACTTTAAAGGTCAGCCAAATATTTTGACTAACTATTGAATAACATGACTGTCATCTCATCAGTGCAATATGGTAGTATGCTTTTATTTAGCAAACATCTGTTAAGGGCCTGCTTTCACTAGGAATCATACTAAACACTAGGAATACAAGAAGAGTAAGATATGGTCTACCCTTAAAGACCTGATACTTTTCAAGATAATGGTCTACCCTTAAAGACCTGATACTTTTCAAGATATGGCCATGAAATTTCGAGGAAGGTTGGATTTATGAGACTGAATGTATGGGCAGGCAGAGGAGGGTGGGATATTAAATGGGGATCAAGGTAAAGGATCAGTACTATGTGAAGACTCTGAAATAAGAAAGTCATAGATATTGATGAAGTATTGTTTGGGGTTTTATGAGTTCATTTACTTTTTTTCCTCATGGCCTTCATTCTATTGAGGTTTCATGCCAGGTTCCTCTCCTCAGAGATTCTTCTCCAAGGTTTCTTCTGGAATTGTGCAGGATTCCTATCAGATTGGCTCAGATGATAACCTGAGGCTAAGAAGAGGATGAATTCTGCTCTGTCCTCTCTTCCCCAGTAAGGCTCTTTGTACTGAATCTTTATGGAGTCTTAACAGGAACTTTTTCAAAAGATGGGGATGTTAAAGAGAGAGGGTCTTCAGGTTGAAGCAGCAATCAGGCAAATTTTTGTCCTCATCAGTTTGAATGTTATCTCAAGTTTAAATCTCTAGAGAAAATAGATATGAGACTAATATGATAGTCATAAAACTTAAGCTAAAGTCAGTGTGAAACTTGAAATCTAGTCTTTAACCTAAGCTTTAATTTCTTGTTCTTTTATATTTCACTACTAGAATATAAGGTGTTGAGGGGGAGTGGAAGGGGAAAAGTAGTGATATCCTATGAGGATAGTCACTTATGTATTGCTTAGAATTGAATCAACTCTATCATACTGTCACATTTTTCTTGCCACAGAACTTTGTATACATGTGGGAAATTAAAAAATCAAAACCCCCAAAACTGCCAGGATCTATTAGAACCAAGAACTTTGCTGGAGGTTAGAAACTTCTGTTGATCCTCCTATAATGCCAAATTCATCAAGATCTTTAAAAAAATGTATGTAGATCAAATTTGGCTTTCTCTAAGAATTCTTCCTATTGAATTGAATGTGTACACACATACACACAGAGCTTTGATATAGGATCTTGAGTGCTCTTCATGAGGCTAGAAATTGAATTTGCTCATATTTGCTTTTGAAATGGAAAGATCTGTGTTGAATTACTATGAAGTATTTCAGGAAAACGGCATTTGTTGACGTAGTTTTTATTTGGGTTTCAGTCTTTAATTTAAGTAATATCCAGCAAGTTTATTTAATTCCAGAATCAATTGACTCTTGCTGATGGTCTTTTGTTTTTTTTTTTTTTTTTAATATATTACTATCACGACTGATTTTTGGCAGCGCCTGGGTTGGCTCGTTTGGTTAAGCGTCTGCCTTTAGCTCAGGTCATGATCCCAGCGTTCTGGGATCCAGCCCCTGTCAAGTTCCTGCTCAGTGGGGAGCCTGCTTCTCCTTCTCCCTCTGCTTGCTGCTCCCCTTGCTTGTGCTCACTCTCTCTCTTTCTGTCAAATAAATAAATAAATAAATAAATAAAAAAAATCTTTTTTAAAAAAGACATTTTTTTTTTAAAGAGCAGTTTAAGGTTCACAGCAAAATTGAAGTGAAGATACAGAGATTTCCCATATACCCTACCATATATCTCACACATGTATTGCTTCTCCCATTATTAACACCCCATCAGAGTGGTACATTTGTTACATTTGACAAACCTACACTGACATGTATCACTCAAAGTCCATAGTTCCCTGATTCATTCTTGGTATATTATACATTCTCTGGGTTTGTGCAATATATAATGACATTGGTCCATCATTGTGGTTATTATACAGATTATTTTTACTGCCCTGAAAATCTTTTGTGCTTTACCTTTTCCTCCACCCCCCGATCCCTCTGCCCAACTTCTGGCAACCACTGATGTTTTTACTGTCTCCATAGTTTTTTCTTTTCAAGAATGTCATATAGTTTGTCATATAGTATGCGGTGTTTTCAGATTAGCTTCTTTTACTTAGTAATATGCATTAAATCGCCTCCATGTCTTTTCATACCTTGATAGCTCATTCATTTTAATGCAGTCTATTTCTATTAACCTACTGAATGGTTGTTTTTAAGTTTTAGCAATTATAAATAAAGCTGTTATAAACATTGGTGTGCAGGTTTTTTTTGTGGACTTGTTTTCAGCTCATTCAAGTAAATACTAAGGAGCACGATTGCTGGATCAAGAGTATGTTTAGTTTTGTAAGAAACTGTCAAACTGTCTTCTAAAGGGGCTGTACTATTTTGCATTCACAATAGCAATGATTGAGAGCTCCTGTTGTTCCACATTCTTACCAAAATTTGGTGTTGCCCATTCTAATAGGTTACAGTGGTATCATGATTTAATGTGTGTTTTCCTATTGATATATGATGTGGAACACACTTTCATATGCCATTTGCCATCTGTATATCTTCTTTGATGAAGTGTCTGTCAAAGTCTTTGGTCCATTTTTATATTTGTTTTCTTATTATTGAATTTTAAGAGTTTTTTTGTATACTTTGGATAACATTGCTTTATCAGATGTATCTTTTGCAAGTATTTTCTGCTAGTGTGGGGACTTGTCTACTCATTCTTTTGACATTGTGCTTCCCAGAGTAGAAGTTTTTAATTTTAATGAAGTCTGACTTATCTTTTTTTTTTCATGGATTGTGCCTTTGGTGTTGTATCTAGAAACTTACCATCTCAGTTTTCTTTTATGTTATCTTCTAGGAGTTTTATAATTTTGTGCTTTACATTTAGGTCTGTGATCTGTTTTGAATTAATTTTTGTGAAGAACATAAAGTCTGTATCTAGATCCATTTATTTTTGCATATGGATGTCTACTTGTTCTAGCACCATTTATTGAAAAGACTGTCTTTGCTTTTTTGTTAAAGATAAGTTGACTCTATTTATATGGGCCTATTTCTGGCTTTCTCTTTTATGTCATTGATCTATCTGTCTTTTTTTTTTTTTTTTTTTTTTTTTTTTGCCATACCAGAGTGTCTTGATTACTGGAGTTTTATAATAAGTCTTGAATTTGAGTAGTGTCAGTTCTCTTACTTTGCTTTTCTCCTTCAATATTGTTTTGGCTATTCTGGGCCTTTTGTCTCTCTAAGTAAACTTTATTTTTTTTTAAAGATTCTATTTATTAATGAGAGGCAGAATGAGAGAGAGGCAGAGACTTAGGCAGAGAGAAAGAAGTAGGCTCCATGCAGGGAGCCTGATGTGGGACTCAGTCCTGGGACTCCAGGATCATGCCCTGGGTTAAGCCAGACGCTTAACCACTGAGCCACCCCAGGCATCCCTCTATGTAAACTTTTTAGAATCAGTTTGTCAATATGCACATAACTTGCTGGGATTTTCATTGAGATTGCAATGAATCTATAGATCAAGTTGGATAGAATTGACATCTTGACAATATTGAGTCTTCCTATCCATAAACATGGAATATCTCTCCATTTATTTAACTCTTACTTAATTTTGTTCATGAGATATTTGTAGTTTTCCTCCACGTATACATTTTCTCTACAAGGTATAGATCTTGCACATTTTTTATTAGATTTATACCTAAGGACTTCATTTGGGGGTGGTTACTAATGTAAATGGTATTATGTTTTTAATTTCAAATTTCAGTTGCTCATCACTTGAATATAGCTGTTGACGGTTTTTATATTAACCTTGTATCCTGTAACTTTGCTGATATTCTACATTGATGTTATTTCAAAGAATGCCTTAAAGTACTGCATCTCAGTGTACTTCTAGAACATTTCAAAGAAATGTTACTTATCTAGTTTTGGTATTGAGTATGATATTCTGGATGCTAGTTGAAGAATATGTTCCAAGGAGGGAGGAATCAGCTACTTTAAGTGCTACTGATAGGTAAGTAATATCAATAATTGACTATTAGATTAGCAGCTTTTCATTATTTATCTTTTTTTTTAAAGATTTTATTTATTCATGAGAGACAGAGAGAGAGGAGAGAGAGAGAGAGAGAGAGAGGGGCAAAGACACAGGCAGAGGGAGAAGCAGGCTCCATGTAGGGAGCCTGACATGGGACTCGATCCCGGGTCTCCAGGATCACACCCTGGGGTGAAGGCGACACTAAACCGCTGAAGCACCGGGGCTGCCCTCATTATTTATCTTTATAAGATCAATTTTGGTGAAGTGCTGAGGACAAAAGCCAGATTGGAATCAATAAGTATAGGTTATTCTTCTGAGGAGTTTTCCTTATTTTCCTTTTTTTTTTTTTTTTTTTGAGAGAGGAGAGAGTAGCTTGAATGTGAATGCACGAATGTGAGTGGGGGTGAGGGAGGCCGGGGCAGGGGGAGAGAGAGAATCATAGGCAAGCTTCACACCCAGTGCGGAGCCTGACGCAGGACTCAGTCTCATGACCTTGAGGTCGTGACCTGAGCCAAAATCAAGAGTTGGAAGCTTAACTGACTGAGCCACCCAGGCACACCTCTTCTACCATATTTGACGTACAGATTTGGTGACACATGTAGAAGGTTTCTTGACTGTTTCAGTTTCTTAGTGAAATAGAATAGCCTTTGTTGTGGGTTAAATTGTTTTCTCCCAAAAAGATAAATTGAAATCCTGACCTTCAGTAACTGTAAGTATTACCTTACATAGATGTGGGGTCTTTGCAGGTATAATCAAGTGAGTCATACTTGAGTAGGGTTTACTTTAAATCCAATGACGTATCTTTTTTTTTAAAGTTTTTAAAATTTATTTATTCATTCATGAGAGACAACAGAGAGAGAGATAGGCAGAGGGAGAAGCAGGCTTCCCACAAGGAGCCCGGCGTGGGACTGGATCCCAGACCACAGGATCACACCCTGCGCCAAAGGCAGACGCCCAACCACTGAGCCACCCAGGCGTCCCCAATGATGTATCTTTTAAGGAAGAGAAATTTAAACAGAGACACAGGAAAATAAGGAAGAAAGCCATGTGAAGATGGAGTCAGAGTTTGCAGTGATACAGCTATAAGCCAAAAAGTGCCAAGGTTTGCTGGAAACCTCAAGAAGTTAGGAAGAGACAAGGCATAATTCTTCCCTATAGCCTTCAGAGGAAGCACAGCCCTGCCAATACTTTGATTTCTGACCTCTAGCCTCCAGAATTGTGAGAGAATAAATTTCTCTTGTTTTAAGCAACCTAGATTGTGATACCTTCTTAATGGGATGAATGGATAAAGAAGATGTGGTTTATGTATACAATGGAATATTACTCAGCCATTAGAAATGACAAATACCCACCATTTGCTTCAACGTGGATGGAACTGGAGGGTATTATGCTGAGTGAAGTAAGTCAATCAGAGAAGGACAAACATTATATGTTCTCATTCATTTGGGGAATATAAATAATAGTGAAAGGGAATATAAGGGAAGGGAGAAGAAATGTGTGGGAAATATCAGAAAGGGAGACAGAACATAAAGACTCCTAACTCTGGGAAACGAACTCTGGGAAACATCTAGTGGAAGGGGAGGAGGGTGGGGGTGAATGGGTGATGGGCACTGAGGGGGGCACTTGATGGGATGAGCACTGGGTGTTATTCTGTATGTTGGTAAATTGAACACCAATAAAAAATCAATTTATTAAAAAAAAAATAGCCCTTGGAAGCTACCAGTCTTCAACTGAGAAAGAGTGGAGGAAGGCTTGATGTTTTGATTTCTTATGGATGTCTGTTTTCTTTCTTTGATCTAAGACTTCATATGATGTCAGTTTGCCTTGATACTTTCACTGGCTGTTGCCCAGTTTTAATGGACAGGGGCATCTCTTTAGGATTCTCAGCTTTAGAAG
Organism: Canis lupus baileyi; assembly: GCF_048164855.1. Classification (NCBI taxonomy): domain Eukaryota; kingdom Metazoa; phylum Chordata; class Mammalia; order Carnivora; family Canidae; genus Canis; species Canis lupus. The sequence goes on from NC_132839.1 coordinate 68,180,411, forward strand.
AGTCTTGGTGCTATTTTTCTCTCCATTTGAGATTCTTAAACACATGATTTTTTCTTCTGGGTAGGTTTTAGAAAAGCTGCCTACAGCACTTAAGTCAGATAGAATCTCCCTTAACCTCCCAATGGGCCAATGTAGAGTCAGCTAAGATACTGATTTTATTATATACTTTTTGCATTCTATTATATTTTCAAACACACAGAAAAATTGAAAGAATTAAACATTTGTATACTCATTGCCGAGAGCAGAGATTGGCAAACTTTTTTGAAAAGATCCAGATAGTAGATATTTTAGGTTTTGCAAGCCATACAGTATCTGTTACAACTATTTAACTGTCCTATTATAGTGCAAAACTAGCCGTGGACAGTATGTAAGTGAATAAATGTGGCTGTGTTCCAATCAAACTTTATGGACATTGAAATTTGTATTTCAGAATTCACATTCATGTCATGGGTTAGTCATTTATTTTCAACTTTTAAGAAATATAAAACCTGATATTAGCTCATGGGCCATAACAAAAACAGGTGGGAGACCAGAGGATGTGGCCTACAGGCTATATAGTTTGCTGACCCCTGATCTAGAGTTTACAATGGATATTTTGGTATAATGCTTTATCACAAATTTGTCCATCTATCCATCCCTCTATCAGTCTAGCAGTTCATCTACTTTTTTGGAGCATTTCAAAATAAGTAGTTGCTGACAGTGCTTTTTACACCTAAACATTTCATTGTGCATGTCATTACCTAGAATTTAATTTTTTTGGTGGTGAGATTTACTTACAGTGAAATGAAAAAAAATCTCAAAAGTACCATTTGTTGATTTTGACAGTTCACACACCTGTATAACTCAATCCTGATCAAATACAGGAGATTACCATCTTAGATGAGCCCAGCCTTCTTCACTGCCCTCTGTATCCCACTGCAGCCATTGTCTCTGCCATGATGCTGAAATGAAAGCAGAATTAGCAGCAGTAGCCCCAGCTGCCCGACAGGAAGCAACTGGAGATGAGGAGGACAGGATGCATGCATTTTTTTTTTTCTCTTTTGTACTTCATTTTCTTTATTTACTATTTTCTTGAGAGCCAATAGCTCTGTGGCCTCAGTTTCATGTTTTTGATTCCTTATGATCTGTGGATGCTTGCTTATTCCTATTAAAATATGAAGATAGAATTGTATTAGTAGCTGATCTGGGTTTTTAAATTTATGATGATAGTCAGTGTTGGATTTTCTCAGCAGTTGTTACCTTGAATGTGAGGATGGACCTCAAGACTTACAGTATCTCTCACCCTAACTATAGAGTATTGGTGGCATGTTGTCAAGTCAGGCTTTAAACATGGGTACCTAGGCAGGCTATAACTGAATCCCCTGCCCATTGTAGAAGAAAAGGAATTTCCTTAGACCTATTTACCACTGATTTACCAATCTGTCTAGCTGTCCTTCTTCACTCTTTATACCTTTGTAATAGTTCAAGGTTATGTGGACGTACTGATCTGTTTTATGTCTCAGGTGGTGGTGTACTAGGTCTGCTTGGCTAATCTGGAATGTTTCCCCAGATTTTGTTCCCTGTATTGTTTTGAATAGTAGTGGTCACAAGAGACACAAGGAAGTGGCAGGCATGCTTTTTGTCTCTCTGAGGGCCAGTGCTGAGTACCAGACACTGTGTTAGCTCTTTTACAGTATCACTGATTTGTTAGCTTACCTTGTAGGTGTGGGATTGCATGAGGATCAGCAGTTCCTTTAGCTCCTGCCAGATTTCCCCCTTCATTGTCTCTGAGTACTTGTCCAGCTTGTACATAGCTCACCCTTGGCATCAAGGTTAAAGTTGGTGAGAGCAGATGTGAGTTCCAGTTTGTCATTGCCAGTTTCTGTTGTCCTCTCAGAATCCAGTTTGTTCTTGTAGATTTCAGTTGTCTTTATCAATTCTAGCTCATCCTCATAGGTTCTAATTTGTTTTTGCTCCTCTGTTTATCCAGTTCCCTTCCTGACTGCTGGTCAGGTTGACCTGTAGTGACTTCAGGCTGAAGATTAGATTCAGAGGCAACAGCCTGTACCTACTGCTCCAACAGCCTCCACAGTTTATTCTAAGGTGTAACCCTTACAATAAATTCTTCTTTATCACCCATACTGGGTTCTGTTGCTTTGATCCAACCCTAATTGATACACTTTACCCTCCTAGGATTCATACTAGAAACCTTTCACGTTAGATCCCATATTTAGAGAGTTATTTCTACCATCTTATTTTATCTTCCAGAAATTTTTTTCTGTCTTCTCCTCTTGGCACCTTTTCTTTATTTTTAAAAATATTGTGTGTATTCTCAGTTTTAATATTTCATCTGGCATATCAGTGATACTTTGAACCTTAAATAATAGTTTGGGTTAAAAAATCCTTATTGTGCTTAAGTACTGTTTTTCTTTTTCAAAATTTACTTAAGATTTTATTTATTTATTCATGAGAGACACAAAAAGAGAGGCAAAGACATAGGCAGAGGGAGAAACAGGTTCCATGCAGGGATCCTGATTTGGGACTCAATCCCAGGACTCTGGGATCACGCCCTGAGCCAAAGACAGACACTCACTTGGTGAGCCACCTGCGCTTCCCACCCTCAGCCAATATTTAAAAACATGGTCAAGCATTATATACAAATACAGAAGGCCTATATCATGGAAAAATGAAAAATTTAACTCAAAATAATGCATTCATGCTAAGTACATTAGTATACACAGAACAAAATGATGCTGGAGAGTTTACAGACTTGGTGATGTAAAACAGTAGCTTCCAAGGAACTTACTTAATCAGATCTTCAAAGAGCCCTAGAAAACTTCATTTTTTTTTTTTTTGAAAACTTCATTTTTAACAAGGCCCCCACAAGATTCTAAGCCTTGATTAAAAGTGTGGTTTAAGGAAGCACTTTTTCACCCTGTGTCAGATTATATATACAATAAAAGTAAATTATTATCAATTATTGAACAAAAAGCTTTTCTTTATAGAAACTATTGATACCTAAATACAAGATGGATTTTAAAATGAAATCATGTGTATTTGTATTCATAAAGATATATACACTAATCAAAAGCTATACAACATTAACAGCAAATCCAGGTACAAACGAAGATAATCTTCTGAACTCCATGTTTCATCGAGCATCAAAAACCACCAATCTTGGGATCCCTGGGTGGCGCAGCGGTTTGGCGCCTGCCTTTGGCCCAGGGCGCGATCCTGGAGACTCCGGATCGAATCCCACGTCGGGCTCCCGGTGCATGGAGCCTGCTTCTCCCTCTGCCTGTGTCTCTGCCTCTCTCTCTCTCTGTGACTATCATGAATAAATAAATAAAATCTTAAAAAAAAAAACAAAAAAAACCCACCAATCTTTTAGTCCTTTTCTTGTACATTATTCTATATCCACATTCTCTGCATCTGATTGGATCCCTGGATTTTATTTCATTTTCTGTGTGACATTCTCCGCAGATATATATCATTGGCTGCTGCTTTGGGGGTTGAACGTCCTTCTGGGTGTCCATTGATAGTCCCTCCAAATCCTAACCAACCACTTCCCTGACCACGCTGCTGGGAGAAACTTCCTACTCTTAAGTACTGGTTTTAAAAACATTTAAAAGACTTAATAGTCTTGTAAAGACAGTTGAAGTCTTTTTACCATAAAGACTCATTTAACAAAACATTGAGCTGGAGAGGTTACAAAAACCCAAAGAAGTTTGTATATGTAAATTGCCTAGAGTGAGACAGAAGTGGTATTTTACATCAACACCATGACAGAGGCATAGTGAGAGATGTTTTGACAACCAATATTCAGACATATTTTTGTATTAAACTATAGATGGGTGATATAATGTGATGTGATCATTGTAAAGTTAGGTCTAAAACTTTTCTTTTCAGCAACTTTAAAGTTCAAATGCTTGTTTCAGTGACATGTGGTTCTTTATTGGAAATGGCTTGCGTATCTTTTGTTTTCATTATGGTTGTTTAGTATCAGAGGTAGTATGTTTTGATTTTTGAAATTGACTTTTTTGTTGGCAATTGATAGAATTGTTGATAGCCATTCATTTTAATTCGTGACCCAAGTGAGATTTTATAATAGTGCTTATTTTCTTCTGAGACACTTGTATTTAAAAGATGATATAATAAATAATTATAGATTGGATTAATTTCCAAGAGGAGATCTGAAAATATTAAATTTTAACATAATATTATTAAATGTTAGAGTAATTTCATAACTTCGTAGAGTACCATTGATGCCAAAGATGCCACTGATTTACTTGTTTTAAAAAAATCACCTTTTCAGTACATGTATCTCATTGATGTTTTAGCATAGTGAATTATTTAAAATATATCGCTTGTGTAATGTATTCTAAGATGTTGTTATAGTGTTATCCTAAAGTTATTCTACAATTATTCTATAATAGATATTTTGTAGGATTTTAAAGTATAATCATTACATATTCAATTTAGAAAATGTGGAAAATGCAGAAATTTATGAAGAAAAAAATAATCACTCCTAATTCAACCTCACAGAACCAAGCAGTTGTTAATATGTACATGTATTCTCTCAATATCTTTGCATATGTATATATTCTTTTCACTTAAGGCTTTAAGCCTACATATCTTTCTTGTATGCAGACTTTTTAAAAGCTATATTTGGAAGAGCCACCTAAAATTTTTACTGATTGGATGCCCCATCATTTACTGATTGTATTATGGACATAGAATTGGAGGGAATGCTGTCCGTTTTTCTTATTAAAAGTTTTTCTCTTGGAGTAGTCAATAAAAGAAGTCTATTTTTTGACAGTCTCAGAATTAGATGATTCGTCAACATGAAAACAGTTTTCAGGTAGATTTTCTGCAGTCTCTTTTTTAATTTAAATTCAATTTAGTTAACATATAGTATATTAATAGTTCTATAGTCTCTTTAACTTATAGTATATTTTATATAGGTTGACAGCTTTCTTTTGCCTCTTTTGGGTATAAACTCTTGTGTTTATTGTTTCAGCTTCATTGAACATACTGTACTCATGAGATATATTTCTGAGGTTTAATTTTTTAAATTATTTTTTTATTTTTTTATTTTTAAGTAATCTCTACACCCAGCATGAAGCTCAGATTTACAACCCTGAGATCAAGAGTTGCATGCTCTACTGACTGAGCCAGCCAGATTCCCCTCTGGGGTTTAATTTTAAATAAGAAGTACCATGTACTATATTTGAAAGTATTTTAAAGTTAGAATGTATCATATGGTAACATACCTCAATAAAAGAAATACTGCTAGTTTTAAGTCACAGATGCTTAGATTTGAGATTTTGGCTATATGCATTTGTTTCCTACTAAGCCAGAAAATTTTCACTCAGTCTTCCAACACAAGCCATTTATTTCTCAAATATAGGTTTACATTTTCATTAGGAGACAGAGATATTCTACACAAAAATGATAAATCTTTTGAAAATGAATACCTGAATGTAGTGTTTTAAAAATATTCAGGAGTCCTTTTTAAATCCTACTTCAGAATTTTTCTCTAATTTGGAACTAGCCAAAAAGTACACAGCAGTCTTAACAAAAAAAAAAAAAAAAAAAAAACAACAAAAAACAAAAAAACAAAATGGCAGATATCTGAAAACAAAAAACAAGTGTTATTAAAATTTAGCTGCTGAATGTGTCTGTTTTTGTTTCAGTAAAGTATTTTTTTGGTTTAAAACTGAACACCAAAGGTGGTTGTATAAAAAATTTTGTTCTTAAAAAAAAAAAATTGTTCTTTATTCTATCTTCTTCCTCATCACTGCTGCTTATATCCATAGAGTTATAACCTGATATACTGATATGTTGAGACTGTGAGCAGAAATTTTTGTCAGTGGAGATGAATGTTTTTCTAGTTTTGCAGTGAAAGCTCCTTCTTTCTTTGGGATCTTTCATTTTTTAAGTATTATAGATTACTAGTCATTCTTTGAAATTTAAGTAAGAATTGACAAAAATTAAGTCTTACATTTATTCTTAGATTCAGGAGTGAGTTTTCCTCTTTCAAAGGAAGATTCCTGTTAGGAATTATCTATATTTGTGCCTTTTCCTTAAGAAGAGACTTTTTAAAATCTTTTTTTTTAAGATTTTATTTATTTATTAATGAGAGACAGAGAGACAGAGGGAGAAGCAGGCTCCATGCAGATAGCCTGAAATGGGACTCGATCCCACGTCTCCAGGATCACGCCCTGGGCTGAAGACAGTGCTAAATCGCTGAGCCACCTCGGCTGCCCGCTAAATCGCTGAGCTACCTCGGCTGCCCAAGAAGAGACTTCTTTATTAGAGGAAGTGTTTTCTTTGCTTATTGTCTTAACTTATTTTTTCTTGCTTATTGACATATTGGGCTAGCACAGTCTTCTGAGCTTGTTACATAATAGTTTAATATCAAAGTCTAAGGGACACTTAGTAATTAAGAACATGCTTTCAGTTTTTTTGAGAATGAAGATTTTTTTCTAAAACCAGTTTGGTTAAAATGCATGCTGATGACCATTAAAACCAACGATGTGTGGGAATTTGACTGTTATTATTGTAAATATTTGCACACATTCAGTTTCCTCTTGTATTTAAAAGTATCCATTCATTCATTCATGAGTATCTTTGCTGTACCAAGCACAATGGTGAGGGAGACAGTATGATAGTGTTGTTTTAGAGTGATGTGCTGAGTACATAACGGGACTTTTACAGCAGAAGTAAATACATAAACAGAATCTTAAGAGATATGCAGGAACGTCACATACAAAAAAAGGGCAAGAAAGAGCAGTCCAGGTGAAGTAAAACCTTAGAAGCTAGAAAAGAGCCTGAAATATAATGTAAATTTATTTGTCCCATTTGGAGGTTAGGGTGTAAGGCAAGGAGAGCTGAGAAACATATAATGTTTTAAGGAGTTTAGATTTTCTCCTAAGAGCAAAGAAAACCTCTGAAGGCTTTTAAACAGAAGAGTGGTTTTGACCAGTAGTGTAGAATAAGGGTCCACTTTTTGTATGGCCCATTATATAAGAATGGTTTTTACATTTTTAAATGGTTGGAAAACATCAAAAGAAGGATATTCCAAAAGTTATATGAAAATTGTCCATATATAGTTAGTTTTATTGGAAGAGAGCCATACTCATCTTTTACATTGTGTCTGTGGCTGTTTTTTCACTACAATGACACAGTTGAGTAGTTGCTATGGAGAACATATGACCCACAAACTCTAATGTATTTACTATTTGACTCTGTACAGAGAAAAGTATGCCAAAACCTTATCTAAATACATCAATTAAAATATAAAGCTAGTCAGAATGGATAAAAAAGCAAGACCCACTTAGATGCTGACTATAAGAAACCCATTTAAAATATGAAGATTCAGAGAGGCTAAAAGTGAAAGGAATGAAAAAGAAATATTCTGCACATACTAATTAAAAGAAAATTGGAGCAGCAACATTAATAGTATAAACAAGGAATTTAATGCAGGTATTAAAAAAGAAAATATAACATTCAGAGGGTTAATTCCCAGAAAGTCATTACAATCCTTATGTCTATAAACCCATAAAGAGATCTTCAAAATACTTAAAGCAAAAACTGATAGAACAGAAAATAGAAATAGACAAATCCGCCAATGCAGCTGAGACTTCAACACCCCTCTCAATACTGGTAGGGCCTATAGACAAATAATCAGTCAGGAGGACATAGATGACATGAACAGCATTGACCAGCTGGACCTGATTGACATATATGGAACATTCCATTCAACAACAGCAGAGTAAATGTGCTTTCAAGTGCACACAGAATAAGATAGACCATTTTCTGGTCTATAAAGAAAACTCTTAACAAATTTAGGAGAATTGAAAATGTTGTTTGTCACTAGTGAAATGAAACTAGAACTTAGTAACAGAAAGATATTTGTAATATGCCAAAATATATGGAAATTAAACAGCTCACCTTTAAGTAACCAGTGGTCCAAAGATTTTTAATTGAACAAAAACGAAAACACATGTCAAAATTTATAAGATACAGCTGAAGTACTAGTGTTTAGAGATAAGTGGTTAGTATTATTAAATGCTTATATTTGGAAAGAAAAAAAATTCTCAAAATCCGTGATCCAAGCTAAGAAATTAGAAAATGAAAGGCAAATTAAACCTAAAGCAAAAAAAAAAAAAAAAAAAAAAAAAAAAAAAAATTTTAACCTAAAGCAAGCAGAAGAAAGGAAATAGTAAAGGCAAAAGTAGAAATCAAAAACAGAGAAATCAGGGTATCCGAGTGGCTCAGTTGATTGTGTCCAACTCTTGATCACAGCTTGGGTCATGATATCAAGGTCATGAGATCAAGCCCCACATTGGGCTTTGTGCTAGGGATGGTGCCTGCTTAAGATTCTCTGTCTCCCTCTGTCCCTATTTCCCTCCATCCCCTGCCCCCTGGAAAAACAAAACAAAACAAAACAGAAATTAATGAAACTAAAAACTGGTCCTTTAAAAAGAGCAACGAAATTGATAAACCTCTAGCCAAATTGAGCATGAAAAAAAAGGTACAGATTTCAACATCAGGAATGAAAGAGGTGAATTTACCACATATCCTGCAGGTGTTAAAAGGAGAATCTTGAATATTAAGAAAAATTTTACTTCCGTAAATTTGACAACATAGCTTAAATAAACAAATTCCTGTAAAAATACAAACTACTAGAGTTCATTCAAGAAGAATTAGATTAAACTGATACTGCTATATTTATGGAAAAAATCGAATTCATAATTTAAAATGTTCTCAACAAGTAAAACTGTAGGCCCAAATGGTTTTACTGGTGAATTCTACCAAACATGTTTAGAAGAAATAATACCCATTATATTTAAACTCTTTCAGAAAACCAAAGATATCACACTTTCCAATTCACAGCAGCAGCATTAATCTGATACTAAAATCAGATAATGACACTATAAGGAAACTGCAGACCGATATCCCTCATGAACATAGATGCATACACAAAAAATTCCTTAACAAAATCCTAACAATGAATTCAACAATATACAGTGTAAAAAAAATACTACATCATGTCCAAGTGTGATTTATCCTGGAAATCCAAGGCTAATTCAGTATTCAAAAATCAATTAATATCATTTACTATATCAATAGGCTAAAGAAGAAAACCCATTTGATAATCTCAACAGATGTAATAAAAGTCATTTGACTAAATTCAACATCAATTCATGTTTTAAAAAAACTCTCAGCAAACTAGGAATGAGAGGGAACTTCTTCAGTCTGATAAAGGGCATCTTTAGTTGCCTTTTATAGTTGCCTAACTATAAAAAATAGTTAATATTACACTGAGTAGTCCAAAGTGAATGCTTTCCTCCTGAAATCAGGTACAAGGCAAGGATGTCTGCTCTCAACAATTCTTGTGTTCAGCATCATTCTTGAGGTCCTAGCCAATAAGAAAAAGATAAGATATGCAGATTAAAAATGAAGAAGCAAAATGACTAAATTTTCAAATATGATTATGTTGAAAATTCCTGTGTTGAAAAAATTGTGCAAGCACAAGACCCAAATAAAATAAGACAAATATCACATTAAAGGCGACAAAGACTAAATATTATAGATGTTAACTTCTTCTCAAATTGATTTACTGATTCAGCATAATTTCAGTAAAAGCCTGATGGTATTTTTGCATATGGTATTTAGACAAACCATATCTAAAGTGTATATGGAAGGGTAGAAGGCCAAGAATAAGTCACTCTACTCCTGAATTACAAGCTGAGGAACATTTACCATGCTATTGATCAAGACTTTTTATAAGTAGCTTATAATAAAGACAGTGCGGAATTCACTCGGGGAAACAGAATAGAGATGCTGGAAACAGAGCTCATGTAGATGGAACTTGGTTGTTATTTTGAAAGTGGTATTGAAAATCTTTGAGAAAGAGTAGAATATTTAAAAAGTAATCCTGGGACAGTTTATTTGAAAAGGAAAGTGGATCCCTGTATTAACCCCATATTAATGGATTAATATTAGTGGATCCCCATACAGTGGATCATCTGTATTAACACAAAAAATCACTTCACCTGGAATGAAATGTTAATGGCACAATTTTTAGAAGGAAAAATACAGTAAGTTCTTTCCTATCTTGGTATGTGGAAGGAGTCTTTAAACAAGATGCAGTTGCTAAATTTAAATAATATATCAATCACATAAGAGAAGTATGTTTGTTTCTACCAAGTGACACATTAAAGAATTGAAAAAGATAAGGCACAAATTGGGAAAATATATTTATAACAAAGTAAATGACAAAAGATTACTATACTTTTACAATTGTACAAGGAAAATACAACTCACTAGGGAAATGGACATAAAACAGAAATAGGAATTTCACAGAATAAGAAAGACAAATGGCCCAAAGACATGAAAATAAGTACAGTCTCCTCACTGAGAAAGAAATGCAAAATATGACCACAGGTACGTGATAAGGTACAAATCAAGAGGCCTAAGAAAAATAGTGATGGAGACGTAATAAGGATCTACAAGAGTTCATATTCACTGCTAGATGGATTACAAATTGGCACAACCACTTTGAGAATAATTAGGCATTATTCTATAAAGAACATTTGTAGACTATACTTGATCTCAGCCAAAGGCTGAGAACCAATGAACATTCATAGACTAGGATTTAACATTTTTTTTCCTCTACTGTATATCTCAGACTGCTTCACATACGTATCAGGTGACAGGTACTGTGAATAGTCACGTTGCGTCATTGGTAATAGCTAACAATTGGAAAAAAGTCAAATATCCATCAGTTAGGAGAAAAGAGATATAAATTGTGGTATGTTTATCAAAGGTATCTTATATGGCATTGAAAGTGAGTGAACTGGGACACCTGGGTGGCTCAGCGGTTGAGCGGCTGCCTTTGGCCCAGGGCATGATCCCGGAGTTCCAGGATGGAGTCCCACATCGGGCTCCCTGCATGGAGCCTGCTTCTCCCTCTGCCTGTGTCTCTGCCTCTCTCTCTCTCTGTTGCTCATGAATAAATAAAATATTTTAAAAAGTGAACTATTCTACTTGGGATAACGTACACGAAACAATGTGGTATAAATAAGGCAGTCCCAGAAGACGACATGTGTACATATGTGAAGAGAAAGTTGTGTGAGTGTTAAGAATGCAGACTCTGGAGCTGGATTGCTGTGGGTTTGAGTTCTGACTCCCCTGCTTACTAGATGTGTGTTCTTACATAAGTCATTTACCTTTCTGTGCCTCAGGTTTTTCATCAGTCAAATGATGGCTGTTGTGAGGATGAAGTGATTTAATATGTATAGAGAAACTGTAAAACTACTGCTCTAGAAATGTTATGTCTTCTTATTACTGAGTTCTTTTGCATCAGGCACTTTTTACTGTTTTCTTTTTGTTGTTATTTAAATGATCTTTTATTTCCTCTCCCAGTAGATCTAATATATTATGGGGAATTGGAAAATACAAAGACTTAAATAACCATAATGTAATTGCCAATAGAGGCAATTTTTTTTTTTAAAGATTGATTGATTGAGACATAGAGAGAGAGAAAGAGAGAGGCAGAGACATAGGCAGAGGGAGAAGCAGCCTTCCCACAGGGAGCCTGATGCAGGACTCAATCCCAGGATCCCGGAATCATGACCTGAGCCAAAGGCAGATGCTCAACCACTGAGCCACTCAGGCACCTCCAATTGAGGCAGTTCTTACCATGGCTTCTGTTCTTTGCAAGATCCCAAGGTATGCTGGTATCTAGACAGGACAAATACAGTTTTTTTTTTCCATGCAAATCTGTGTATGAAAGGCATAAGTGAATTTGGACCCTATTATATCTATATATCATGCAGAATTTTGTGAACCTGTACAGTTCTATGCAGGTATGAAATTCTCTAGTAAGAATTCCTGTGGAGAATATTCAAAACATTAGTTAATTTTCCAGTTCATTTAGGCTTTTGGCATTTGGGCAAATCCTAATATTGATGATTTGTGCACACGTTATAGAAAGCAATAAAAAGTTGTAGATAGCCACAAATATAGAAAGATTTATTTATCCTGTGGTGCTATGTTCTCAGACCTATTATATCATTTTAGTGTGAAGTTAGAGGGGAAGTAGTTATCCATTATCTATCCCCAGAAAGAAATTGGATAATCTAAATAGCGAGGCTAAATAAGTTGAGGAAATAATATGAATTCGCACGTACTCTCTCCTGTCCTCTTGATCCTGGCTGCTGGTGGTGTTGCTCTGGTGGCTCTACAGAGTTCATGTTCATTACTGCTTCAGAATTCTTACACGTTGGTTTGTGATATATATGTGACTACAAAGGATATGCAATGCAAAGTGATTAGGCAAATTTTGTAATAATATGGATAATCTATAAAGGTGTTGGAGAATTATTAGAAGTAAAGTAGTTAACAAATGAGGATCTGGCAGAGTCAGGTGATAAATAAGTAAATCCATGAGGCTCATGGCACATACAGGAGGTCAAAAGAATCTGATCTGGTAAAGGAAAAATATAAAAACTATGAATATTTTAGCAACAGTGACTTCTTTATGATCATATGAAAAATTAGGTTTGAAGAGAATATTGTCATTTTAATTTTAACAGGAAGTTTTAATATAGTGGGCTATACATACATAAGAATCCATAAGACATATGTATAGGTAGAAGAATAGCCCTTCCTGCGTCAGGATGTAGAGTGTGGCCAGGCACCCCAGAGGCCTCTGAAGTGTCTTTTAACAATCCTCTTGCCAATGTTAGGGATAACTCGTATTCGTTTTTCCTGATCTTTTCCTTGCTGTTGTTTTTATTTATTTTTATTTTTTATTTTTTAATTGAAAAATTTTTAATTTTTTTAAATTAAAAACATTTTTTTTACATTTTTTTTTACTTTATTTTAGTTTTATCATCTGTATGTACTTCACTAAATAATATTTATTTTGGTTATTTAAAGAATTTCATATGAATGATGTCATTTATGTGTATTCCTTTGTGGCTTACGTCTATTTTTCACACCTTTTTGTGATATTCATTCTTATTATGAAGTGAGACTCTATTAATTTTTCAGTCCTGTATAGTATTCCTGCGAAACAAGAAAGGATATAGAGGTGATTCATGAACAATGTAGGGGTTAGGGAATGACATCCACGCAGTCGAAAATCCACATGTAACTTTTGACCAAAAACTTAACTACTAGTAGCCTACTGTTTACTGGAAGCCTTACAGATAACATAAGCTATTGGTTAACACGTATTCTGTATGTTGTATGTGTTATATACTGTATTTTTATAGTAAAGTAAGCTAGAGAAAAGTGTTATTAAGAAAGTCATAAGGAAAATAAAATACATTTACAGTACTCTACTGTATTTATCCCAAAAAATCTACACATGGAAGGGAGCTCTAAGGGTTACTGTCTCTGCCCCCTACTGTCCAAGGGCTTAGACAGTAGGGGGCAGCCTGGGATGTAGTTACAAACTGGGCTCAGCGCAAGCTTCCCAACCCCTCTTAAGGTCCCAGCTGTGTGATCCAGCACTCACCTAGCCCACAGAATGCCACACTTGATGCCTGCAACTCTCTGAGCCCTGGAAGCTACCACTAGTCTGAGAGCCTCCTGCCTCTGGCCTATTGCTTCCACCCTTGGCTCACTCCCTTATGGTCCTCCAGAAAGCTTACAGTGGGACTCCTACAGCACCCAGGCTTCCCCTCAGCAGTCCCAGCTGTCCTGCTAAAGACACAGAAGCAGCTTAGCTGGAAGGCAGAGGAGTTGGATCAGAGAAGGTAAGGGATGCAGCATGCTGCCTGGAGGAACACAGCTCCTCGACAGAATAGTTAGCCCTTCTTTTTGCTTAGCTTGACCCTACTTTGTACAGGACATCTCCATGGAGATCCTCCAAGAATTTCAGAAGAGCCTATGCACCATGTATGACCTCTGCATGGGCAGCTCTCTGACTCTTCTCCTGAATTTCCTCTCCTGCCCAGCTTTTCATGGAGACCAGAAGTGGCTCAGGCTTGGGCAACTCCTCTGAGTTGTCCTTTGCACTCACTGCTCCTTTGTGTGCTGATACTGCCCCATGTGTAAGGCTTTCGGGAGCAATAGTTCATTCAGTTTCTTTGTTTTCTTCATTGTCTTCATCCAGGATTTTTTTTGTCCTCCAGGCCATAGGCATTCCAGGTTGGGGGTTCAGTGGCTGGATCTCTGCTCTGATGGTGCTGAAGACACTGTCGGCCTTCAGTGGCTGTCGCTGTGCTCATGCTGTTGCTTGCCCTGTTCTTCATTAGCATCAGTGTACTGGGAATTGTGATGCTCAGGCAGATCCACTCCTTGTACTGCTGCACAGATGCCAGGTTTTAGGAGGCCTGGCCAGAATTTGCTTCTGGTGTCTTCAGTTTGGTGGTACAAACTGTAGCTTACAGTGCAACCACTGGGGTTCAAAAATGCCTTCCAGGCCCCGTGACCCCTGACTGGGATGCCCTGGCTCTGCCACTGGAGGGAGCTAGCTTAGTTCACACCCCTGAGATCTCTGGGACTTGGCAAGAGATCACTACTTGAGGTCTCCTCTCTCATGCCCTGCCCCTGCCCACTGCCCACTGCCCACCGTCCCAAGAGCCCCCTGTGACCAGTCACTGCTTCCCTCCTCTACTTCCTAGTTAGGCCACACCACTGCCACCTCTTACACACTCCAGTCCAGCTTCCCTCTTGTGCCAAGGCAATGGCTTTGGTTATTTAAATATAAGGAAGTAGAACGGAACTCAAAACAACAACAACAACAACAACAACAACAACAAACATGTAAGTGGACCTGTAGTGTTCAAACCCGAGTTGTAGAAGGGTCAACTGTATGTTATTTTAGAACACAGTTGATACTTTGTATTTTTTAAGGCTTAAAAATATTTTTGTCTTTATTCAACACATACTTTCTAAGTGGCTATTGTATTATATGCTTTTTTGGGTGCTTATCTGCTTTTGTTTTTAGCTACATTGAATAAAAGAACCAAATGAGCATGGCTTAAATAATGAATTTATTATATCAATACATTTGATTTTATAAAACTTCATTTCTGTGTCTCTAAAGCATGAAACATTTAAAGGGAAAATCCTAACGAGGGGAATATTTGGAACAAATTTGGCAATTTTCCTTATTAGAGAATGTACTTTTGCACATTGATAAGGTTAGACACTTAAAACACAGTAGAAAATAGAAAAGGAAGAGACATTTGCTAAATAAATATAAAAACTAATATGCAGGAACAATGTTAAACTGCACTGAGGTTTTTAAATTTATACTAGAAAGTAGTTGTTTCTTTGATGATACCTTTTTTTTTTTTTTTTTTTTTTTTTTTTAATCTGTGGAACAGTGATCTTCAGGTAGTTCTGTTTTTTAAAGAAGGTTGGTTTTAGAATCTGCAGAGTCAAAGTCAAGTTCTGGTCATTTTTTTATTTTGTGGCATTAGCAATTCTTTTAATACAGTATGATTTACTATGTCATCAGAGAAAGACAGCATTAGAGAGTGTGCATGGCAGGGTAAAATTAAACACATGCTCACAATCAAATTAATGTATTTCATCTGTCTTCAACTAATAACAATCTGTCATGTTATCTATCTGAGTAGGGGCATAAACAGTTTATTTTGTGTTTGGAGTAACTTCCTGGAGGTAGTTAATGTGACAAGTAGTTTGTTTGAATTGAGTATAACCAGATCAACACTCTAGATGTTTCCTTGATACCCTAAAAATTACTGTGAAAATCTGTACAAGTGCTATATTTGTATTTTGCTTATATTTCTGTAAGTTAGACAGTGACATATTTTATAATTATTTGACAGAGAATATTTCATTTCGGCCATCATATATGATATTATCATATATGAACTGAGGAGCAAATATAGTTTATCCTTTTAATACTTTCTTTCCATTGATAGGGAATAGACATTAATGATCAGCATCATACAGCACTTTCCCTTTTTGTAAAAACAGTACATTCTGGTTTGGATGAAAAAGTCATATTTGTTATCAAATATGTTTTTATAGCATGTTGAAAATGAATATTTAGGAAAACAGGAATATTATAAAGTGTCAGGCCGAAATAAAAAAGTAAATGATACTATTGTGATGTTTTTCAGATTTTAAAAATCTTAGGATTTTTCATCACTTAGTCTAATCAGTGGGTTTGACTATTACATATTTGATACATGTAGTTTATAAGCTATTTATTACATTTGTACTATAACTTTAAAGACTGTTCTGTTCATTACCTCAGTAATCCAATAGGTAGATGCAGTGGAGCTCTTGAATAAGAATGCCTGAATGCCAGTAAACAAATAGGACTTAAAAAAGGAAGTTATCATGTACTTGGCTAATTAATATTAGTGTGTATGTTTTAGAAGTCAAAATATATACATATTTTAAGGACATGTAAATAAAATTTAATACATTATTAAGGATATTTTACTTGTCATATTTGGGCTAATCATGATGAATCATTTTTAAACATTATGTAATTTCACAATTTGTACAGCTGCAAGTACTTTGTAAAGAACTTTATATAATCAAGTGTTAAGGCAAAGAGTATCTTAGTTTATAATGCTGATGGGCTTAGTTTTATGATTTAATATCATTAAAGAATACTTCTAAAGTACTGATAAGAAATAACTAGGTATATAATAGTTCACTTTTTTATAATGACAAGCATTTAAAGCTTATATGTCTTTATTCTTTTAACTAAAACTCTCAATAAAAGACTGCTGAGTGATCATCCCCCAAGCTGATGCTCTTTGTTCTTTGTGAGACACTAGGTGGATTTGGAATTAGATGGCTTGGTTCTGATTCTGGTGCTGCTGATGAGTAGCATTGGGACTTTGGTTGAGTTACTCTGAATTTTTTTTTTTATGTGTGAAAGAGATCAATGCTTTACCTATTTGCCAGGAGTATTACAAGGTCCCAAAATGTTTTGCAAATTTTGAAACAGAGTTTAGATAGTTTCCCAAATCTTCTAGATTTGTTTCTTTCTGTTTTTGCCCTCTCTCATCCTTCTTCCTCATAGTAGCCAAAGTAGTGTTTTCAAAATGCAAGATCACATTGTGCCATTGGTTACAACCCTGCAAGGGCTTCTTATTGCTGAATTTGGATAATATCCTCATGTTATACCTGATATATGTCCTTACTCTTATTTATTATGCTTCTTGGTTTTTCTCAGCTGTACTCAGTCATTTTTCAAAACTCAGTTTTTATCCCAGCTGTTCGAGTAACTGAAACATTTTCCTTCTCCAGTCTCTTCTTAGCATGGTTGGCTTATCCTCATCCTTTAGATCTCAGATCAAAGAGGTCTTCCATAGCTACCATATAAAACTGGCAGAATTACTATCTTGGTTCCTGTCACTCTCTATCTGCTCCTCCCCCAATTTCAGATTATGAAAATTGTTTCATTGCCTTGTTTATTTGTGTTTACTTGTTTATCTGTCTCCCTCATTAATGTCAGAGCCATTTAATGGCAGAAGAAAGGACAGTTCTCCAATATTTCATGTTTTGTTTTTATTTTCCCTAGTAAGTAAAAAATGCAAAAAAAAGACTTCTCAATTTTTAATTAAGTTTAATGTAATTTTGTGATATTCGAGTAAGACATAACCATAATGAAAGAGACAGTTGTAATGCTTAGATTTTTGTTATTTTGCTAATTATAACTTTAAGTTATCATTAGTTAATGATTCAAGACTCCATGTATATTCAGGAAGAGGTTCATTGTTAGCAAGAATGATATAGATCTATATTTTATGTTAGGTAATCTATATTAGTTAAGGTAATACTAATTGCTATGAACAGACAATCCCTAAAGTTTCAACATCTTAGCACAATAGAAATTTATTTCTTGTTTGTGTAAAGACCCAAATCAGGTAATGCTGACCATTAGTGGTTCATCCCACTTTCAGAGACCTAGACTCCTTTGATTTTTCTGGAACTGCTGTTTTCAACAGATGGCTTCATGGGTTACCATGAAAAAGGAGAGTAAGGACTGCCACACGTGGGAGGTTTATATGGGTCAAGCCTAGTAGTGTGTCACTTCTAGTGTCACTTCTTTCTTCATCATTGGTCAGAAGTTAGTGATATGGCCATACCTAACTGCAAGCCAAGCTGAGAAATGTGGGGTAGGTTGAAGAACAGCTATCTACTCTGGCCATCTTATCTATTTTACTCTTCTTTGTGTTAAGAACAGTGAAAGATCTTAGATTTTACCTTGCTTGCGAGCTAATAAGTTAGCCTGCTACCACTGTGGACACTGGTAGAAGGCATGCGGCTCCTGGTTCAGAGATAAAGGACTTTGTTACTCAAAGCACAGCAAACAAGCAAGGTCAGCTCCCTGTTTGCACTAGTTCTACTTGCTCCTAAGTTCCACTAGGGCAGTGTGAGGAGGCCTATGTAGATGATGTGCATGCACTGGTTTTTATCATAGCTGAGGAACCCTGAGCTTAGGAAACCTAAATCCTTTGTAATAGATTATAAGTAAACCTCTGAACTTTGGTGTAGAGAGAGATACTATCTTTATTATAATAGACAATGGACAGACTTACACATATCCCTGAGGAAGGCACTATCTCTATGTTGGCTGCTTGCCAAAAAAAATCTTTGAAAGGGTAGTCCAAAATAAAAGCTGTCATTTAAAAATTTTACTCTTCCCAATTTTAATTTAAAAGATGATATAACAAAGGTACCTGGGTAGCTCAGTCGGTTGAGTGTCTGACTCTTGATTTCATGATCTCAGGGTTGTGGGATCAAGCCCTGTGTTGGGTTCCACTGTGGAATCTACTTGAGAATTCTCTCTCTCCCTCTGCCCCTTCCCCTGCTTGAGAAATAAATAAAATCTTTCAAAAAATTGTGTAACAAATTCTAGCATATTTTTGTCATATATTTATGCATATATATATACATCTATAATATGTTTACAAAACAGGAGCTTTATTAAATGCATGATTTTGCACCCTACTTTTAAATTTAACATCCTATATTGCTTATTTCACTTAAGAGTCTTTTTTCTTCACCTTTATTGGGAGATAATTAACATAGTATAAATTTAAGGTGTACAACATGTTGATTGGATACACTTACATATGCATAAATGATTACCACCAAGGCATTAGCTGACACCTCCATCACCTCACATAATTATTATTTCATTTTGTGGTGATATCATTTAAGATTTGCTTTCTTAGCAGCTTAATGTTGTATATTAGAATCCTAGAACTTACTCATCTTTTTTTTTTTAATTTATTTTTTATTGGTGTTCAATTTACTAACATACAGAATAACCCCCAGTGCCCGTCACCCATTCACTCCCACCCCCCGCCCTCCTCCCCTTCTACCACCCCTAGTTCGTTTCCCAGAGTTAGCAGTCTTTACGTTCTGTCTCCCTTTCTGATATTTCCCACACATTTCTTCTCCCTTCCCTTATATTCCCTTTCACTATTATTTATATTCCCCAAATGAATGAGAACATATAATGTTTGTCCTTCTCCGACTGACTTACTTCACTCAGCATAATACCCTCCAGTTCCATCCACGTTGAAGCAAATGGTGGGTATTTGTCATTTCTAATAGCTGCTTACTCATCTTTCTACTAGAAGTTTGTACCTTTGACCAACACCTTCCCATTTCCTCCAACCTTCAGCTGCTGGTAACCACCATTTTTTGTTTCTCTGAGTTCCACTATTTTAGATCTCTTTTTTCAAAAAAAGATTTTATTTATTTATTCATGAGAAACACACATAGAGAGAGATATTGAGGCAGAGACACAGACACAGGTAGAGGGAGAAGCAGGCTCCATGAGGGAGTCTGACGTGGGACTCAGTCCCGGGTCTCCAGGATCAGGCTCTGGGCTGATGGCGGCGCTAAACCACTGAGCCACCCAGGCTGCCACTTTTTTAGATTCCACCTATAAGTTATATCATACAGTATTTGACTTTCTTGGTCTTTTTTCACTTAGCATAATGTCCACAGGTTTCAACCATGCTTTTGCAAATGACATGATTTTCTTCTTTCTCATGGCTGAATAATATTCCATTGTGTGTGTGTGTATGTATATATATCTATATATACACATCTATCTTTTTTTTTTTTAAATTCATTTTCACATAATGTTTTGATTTCCATTATTTTTATTTTTTTTTAACTTTTTTTTATTTATTTATGATAGGCACACAGTGAGAGAGAGAGGCAGAGACACAGGCAGAGGGAGAAGCAGGCTCCATGCACCGGGAGCCTGACGTGGGATTCGATCCCGGATATCCAGGACCGCGCCCTGGGCCAAAGGCAGGCGCCAAACCGCTGCACCACCCAGGGATCCCTATACACATCTATCTATCTATATATATCTTTCTATCTATCTATCTAATCTATACACACACACACACTCATCACATCTTTTTTTAGGAGGGAGAGGGTAACAGGGAGAGGGAGAGTGCAAGGAGGGAGAGAGAGAGAGACAGAGAATCTTAAGCAGGCTCCACTCCTAGCCTGGAGCCTAGTGTTGGGGCTTGATTTCAGAACTGTGAGATCACGACCTGAGCTAAAATCAAGAGTTGGATGCTTAACTGACTGAGCCAATCCGGTGCCCCTATACCACATTTTTATCTATTCATCTGTTGGTGGACACTTCGGTTGTTTCCATGTCTTGGCTATTGTGAATAATGATGCAGTGAATATGGGAGTGCAGATAGCTTTTCAAGATCCTGTTTTTATTCCTGTTGGTTATATACCAAGAAGCAGGATTTTTTTTAAAATTTATTTATTTATGATAGTCACAGAGAGAGAGAGAGAGAGAGAGAGAGGCAGAGACACAGGCAGAGGGAGAAGCAGGCTCCATGCACCGGGAGCCCGACACGGGACTCGATCCCAGGTCTCCAAGATCGCGCCCTGGGCCAAAGGCAGGCGCCAAACCGCTGAGCCACCCAGGGATCCCCAAGAAGCAGGATTTTTAAAGGAACCTCCATACTCTTTTTCCATACTTCATACTGCTTTATATTCCCACCCACAATGCAAAAGGGTTCCCTTTTCTACATTCTCACCAGCACTTGTCTCTTTGATGATAGGCATTCTGGCAGATGTGGGGTATCTCATTCTGTTTTAATTTTTATTTCCCAGATGATATTGAGCATCTTTTTGTGTACTTGTTAGCCATTTGTATGTCTTCTTTGGTAAAATATCTCTTCAGTTTCTCTGCCTGCTTTGTAATGGAGTTGTTTGTTTTTTCACTGTTGGGTATATGAATTCTTCATATATTTTGGATATTAATTCCTTACCAGAAAAATGACTTGCAAATATTTTCTTCCATTCTATAGGTTGTCTTTTCCTTTTGTTTGATGGTTTCCTTTGCTGTAGAGAAGTTTAGTTTGATATAGTCCCATTTGTTTATGTTTTATTTTGTTGCCTTTACTTTTGGTGTCAGACCCCAAAAATCATTGCTAAGACGTTAGTTAATGTCTTTATGATTTTTTTAAAATTTTTATTTATTTATGATAGTCACATAGAGAGAGAGGCAGAGACACAGGCAGAGGGAGAAGCAGGCTCTATGCACCGGGAGCCCGATGTGGGATTCGATCCCGGGTCTCCAGGATCGCGCCCTGGGCCAAAGGCAGGCGCCAAACCGCTGCACCACCCAGGGATCCCAGTCTTTATGATTTTTAAGCCAGAGAGTTTGTGCATGTCTCTTTTGGGACATTTATCTTTCTTCTGATATTTTTTATATTACAAATAACTCTGTGGTGAAGTTCTTAATTTATAATTGTTACTATTACACATCCCTGATGTTTTCTTCAAGATAAACTCTTCCAAGTTGTGTTATCTGGTCATAGAGTATAAATGTTGTAAGATTCAGCACAGATTTCCAAGTTGCTTTTCAAAACCTAGTAACACCATCAACCCTGGGTGTTCTCATGCTTTTTGTTTTGTTTTCAACTTTACCATTTAAAGGTAAATCTCAGTTCTTTTTTTTTTTTTAATCCAAAATCTGTTTATTGGGATAGTGTCCCACTCATCTTGATTCAGGGAGCTTTTAGTGCTGCATCCACCTGAATTGCTTTTCCTTCCGTGGGCTGGCAGAGGACGGTAGAGCAGTTAACACACAGAACTACTGTCTGTGCATGGCTGAAGACGGTGGTGATTTTGTAGCATCCCGGGCACTTCATGTCCATGAAGTAGGATTTGGGGCTCTGCACCAGGCGCTTCTTCTTGTGCTTCCTCTTCTCTTCCAGGGACGGGTGCAGGAGATCCTTCGCAAGGGGCATGTTCTCGTGGGGAGGTCGTCACCACCGGAAAGGCAAATTTTAGTTATTTTTTTTACTTGTTTTTCTTTGCATACCAAGATTGAACAATACTTTCACAGGCTTATGTGAAACATTTTTAAAAAGGCCTTTAAGATAGCCTAACATTCTGTCAAATATAATTATTAGTTACCAGGGATCCCTGGGTGGCGCAGCGGTTTGGCACCTGCCTTTGGCCCAGGGCGCGATCTTGGAGATCCGGGATCGAATCCCACGTCGGGCTCTCAGTGCATGGAGCCTGCTTCTCCCTCTGCCTATGTCTCTGCCTCTCTCTCTCTCTCTCTCTCTCTGTGACTATCATAAATAAATAAAAATTAAAAAAAATTATTAGTTACCTTTCTGAGAAAATATCACTCTCACTGGATTATTAATATTCCATGAAACCCTGTTGGTATCTCTTGATGTAAATCTAAATTTTAAAATATGAAATATTGTAAATTGTATTTTAAAAATACATTAAACCAAAAATTTTGCGTGTTACTCTTTCAAACAACTTTGTAAGTTTTATTGAAGTTATTATTGCTAACCAAAATTAATTAAGCTTCACATATAATTTCTGTTTCATGTACCATGTCATTTTAGGAGCATGACTGATATAGACTTAGTATTTTACCAACTTTTTTTTCCTTTTCCATTTTAATGTATAGTTAGGATGCTCAGGATGCATGAGCCAAGTAATTTTTTTTCATAGTTGGTTTTGATAGTAAAAAAATTTGGATTTTCTTGTCTAATATAGTATTAGAATTTTTTCATCTTTGTGTTTTTTATCCCTATTGATATTAGCTATACCAGAAGGCCTAGGACATTGATATCATTGGTTTATTTCCTGCATTCTTATCCTATAGAGTCTTGACCTCCTGTTTTCAGACCCTAGTTTCGATCTTTTCATAATTTCTGAGACCCTTCCACATCAATAAAGACCTGTATTTTTAATATTTTCCTTGAACAAAAATTTTAAAACTTCTGCTATTTAATTAATGTATGTCTTTTCACTTGTCTTTTCTGTTGGAATAGTCTATCTTCTATAAGGATGATGCTGCCTTCTCCTGAAGCGCTTTTCTTCTTCTTAGATTTTATTTTATTATTATTTTTCAAGAAACTCTATCCCCAGTGTGGGGCTCGAACTCATGACCCTGTGATCTAGAGTCACATAGTCTCGTGCTCTACCAGCTGAGCCACCCAAGTACCCCTCCTGAAGCTCTTTCAAGTGTTGATTTTCCCCTATTGTATCTACCTTATCAGTCAGACTGGAGGTGGGATAGATGACTTTGTTCCGTGTTGCTCTTTCCAGAACATTCTTTTTTTGTCTTCCCTAAGATACCTTAGATTTGAATATCAAGCTATATGTTCATACCTCCTGCTAGCTACTTGTATTTGTTGGCAGTATCAGCCAGCCCCTGCCTGAATCAACTCCATGAATTTCTGAGATTTATTCCAGGTCACGGTTGCTCCATTACTGTTGCTGTCACCATTCCTGGTAATTTCAGTGTCCACACAGAGTATTCTTGCTCTCTCATGTTCCCTGAGTCCTTTACTTCTAGCCTTCCTGCCCCTGACCTATGCTAACATACTTATTCTGAAGACCTAGTATCAGTTTCTGTGCCTTCTCTGTAATGTTGACATCAATTTCATGTATCCCAGTCTATCCGTTACCTCCTGTCTTTTCAGCTAAGCTCCTTGAGTAACTCAACTCCAGTTATTTTTAGACTCACACAAAAGCTTAACATCAGTTACCAATTACATCTTAACAATTTTAATTTTCCTGAACCCCTCCTTACTCAACTTAGATTTCATGCTCCATCAATATAATCACTTCCTTACATTTACTATCTTCAGCTTACCTGCCCTTCTTTTCAGTAATTGTACATGGTACAGTTTCTCTGCCTAATTACTTAAGTAATTTCTCTGCTTGAATGCAAACCTTTATCTGCTCAACACTTCCATCCATGCAACTGAGTGTGGCTAGAACAAATCCTATAATATACTGTATCTCATTTTATTTTTATTTTTCAATTTTTAAAAAATATTTTATTTATTTATTCATGAGAGACACAGAGAGGCAGAGACAGGCAGTGGGAGAAGCAGGCCCCCCGCAGAAGCCTGATGTGGGACTTAATCTCCAATCTGAGGGTCACGCCCTGAGCTGAAGGCAGATGCTCAACCGTTGAACCACACAGGTGTCCCCGTGTCTCATTTTAAATCCAAGTAACTGTCTTCAAGTGATTTCTCTGAATGCCTCACATCCCATGTCAAATCCATTAGCATTTGGATTTACTTTTTATCCCAAAAATCTATTGAGAATCTGCCCTACTTTTTTTTTATTGGAGTTCAGTTTGCCAACATATAGCATAACACACAGTGCTCATCCCGCCAAGTGCCCCCTCAGTGCCCATCATCCAGTCACCCCAACCCCCCGCCCACTTCCTCTTCCACTACCCCTTGTTCATTTCCCAGAGTTAGGTGTCTCTCATGTGCTGTCACCCTCACTGATATTTCCCACTCATTTTCTCTCCTTTCCCCTTTATTCCCTCTCACTATTTTTTATATTCCCCAAATGAATGAGACCATATAATGTTTGTCCTTCTCTGATTGACTTATTTCACTCAGTTCCATCCACGTCGAAGCAATGGTGGGTATTTGTCGTTTCTAATGGCTGAGTAATATTCCATTGTATACATAGGCCACATCTTCTTTATCCATTCATCTTTTGATGGACACCGAGGCTCCTTCCACAGTTTGGCTATTATGGACATTGCTGCTATAAACATTGGGATGCAGGTGTCCCGGCGTTTCATAGCATCTGTATCTTTGGGGTAAATCCCCAGCAGTGCAATTGCTGGGTCGTAGGGCAGGAGAATCTGCCCTACTTTTTAACCATCTCTACTGCTACCAAGTATTGTCCAAACTATCATCTTCTCTTTCTTAGACTTTTTTTTTTAACCAAAAATGGAGGGAATTTTATTGCCTTCACCTCACATAACTGAAAAACCCAGTAACTATTCTACCTGTAGGTATGGTGTGATCCAGAGACTCAAAAAATATGTATATATCACTGCAACCCAGTCTCTCTTGGCTCTGCTTTCTTCCCTGAGGTTCTTTTTTTTTTTTCTTTTAGATTTTTACAAAAGCTTCCTCAATGGCTTCTCTGCCTTACATTTGACTTTCTGTAGTTTATTCTCAGCAAAACAGCCCAAATGAACCTTCTAAAATGTCATATTACACTGGGTTTTCTTTGTTTTCTTGAAATATGGCCAGTGCACCCTGTGTGATCTGGTTCCTGGCTTTTTTTTTTTTTTTTTTTTTTTTTTAAGATTTTATTTATTTACTCACGAGAGACACAGTGAGAGGCAGAAACATAGACAGAGGAAGAGGCAGGCTCCCTGTGGGGAACCCGACATGGCCTCGATCCCAGGTCTCCAGGATCATGCTCTGGGCTGAAGGTGTCGCTAAACCATTGAGCCACTGGCACTGCCATGGTTCCGGCTTTTAAAACTCATTTCAGCCACCTTGGCCTCCTGCTTTTCTTTTACTGCTAAACGTAATCTTCCCATAGGGCCGTTGCACTTACAGTTCTATGTATTTTACTTGTTAGTCTCTTGCCTTTATTAAAATGTAAGCTCCTTGTATCTGTAGCACCCAGGACAGTGCCTGGCCAAACAGGCACTCATATATTTGTTAACTGAATGAATGAATGATCTAGAAAGTGGTTATCCTTTGGAATTGTTAAGCACGTGTTTATGGAGGCTATAGAATGGTTAAGAGAAATTGCATGTATGTACAATGTTAATGCCTTTTTGACCTTCAGTTGCTTAGATATTGGAAAGATATATACTAAAGTGTTATCAGTAGTTGTCTCTAGCATTTTACATTTCATGATTGTTTTTCCGAGTATTTGGGTAATTACTGTTATTAAGAAATTTTTATTCCACTTTCAAAAACAAAACAAGAGAACTAGGAAGTGTGGTTCACTGAAGGACATAACAGAAATTAAATCAAGGCAGTGAGCAGAGAGTGTTATCACATGTATCATAGATGGGTACTGGATAATAATTTTAAGGATGCTCTTAAAAATGAAGAAAGGAAAGATTTAACCAGCATCTCACTATAACTTTTTCTTTGGAATATACATTTCTGGATTATTTAGAATTAAATATTCTAGTAACTGAGTCTTCTTAAGCATTGCCCACTAAATTTAACAGAAGAAAACTTTGTAGTGAAGTTCTGTGAAGGCCTGTTCTGTATCTGCTGTCTCCTTTGTCAGAATCTCAGTTATTTAAAATAACTGTTATGATTGCTGATGGTCTTTTATGTTCCTAAAATATAGGTGGTGGCTTTTTTAGGATCTGGATTATATGTTTTTTACCTTTGGGTTCCCACTGCCTACCATAGTGCTTGGCATATAATAGGTACTCAATGAGCTTTATTGAATAAATGTTGTTTTCAGTTGACCAGTGAAAGTACTAGTTTCTCATGGTTATCTTATATTTTTTGTAAGATTTATTTGTTTATTTTAGACAGAGAGAGTGTGAGCCAGAGTGGGAGCGGTGGGATGCAGAGGGAGAGAATCACAAGCAGACTCCCTCCCTGTTAGTACAGTTCCTGATGTGGGGCTTGATCTCATGACCCTGAGATCATGACCTGAGCCAAAACCAAAAGTTGGATTCTCAGCTGACTGAGCCACCCAGGTGCTCCATCATGGTTATCTTCATTAGGAAAAACCTTTTGCTTGGATAGTAAATTCCCCAGTGCTATAGATAAGTGTATGTAGTAGTTAGGGAGTTGGGGGATAGAAGAGAGGGAGGAGAAATGAGAAGGGAAAAACAGAACAATGACAGAGTATTCCATTCAAAAAGATTAGTTAGCACAGACATGTTAAATGACAAACTTCATGTGTTGTTTTTATTTTTAATTGGACAGTGACATCATTGGGTAATTTTCTTAGTGACATGATTAGTTCTTACTCATGTTGAATTAGGAAAGCATTTTAGCCTCATTACTATGATAAACTAGATGTATAAATGTCAGTGCTAATAGCTTAGTATTTTAGTCTTCTACAAATTGATGCCTGTGGTATCTGGACATTTTTTGGCTTGTTCTTGTAAATAAGGTTTCAGTGATGTTTAAGGAACAGCAGCTTGTGGCCAGAAAAGAAAAAAGCTCCATATTATCCAAGCTAAGCAATATAAATGAGACTCAGAAATCCCTCACTAGATCAAAAATCTACTAGAGAAAGATCTCTTGAGCTTACAGACTAAAGACCTTGAATATAATTTTAAATAAAGCCTTTTATGTAGTATGAGAGCATTTTTTAGTTGATTATCAATTGCCACTATTATGTAGGCTTAGTAGATTTGCAAATTTACAAGTTTTTACAAGTCAGTTGGGTCCCTTCCTCAGGAAATCAGTTTAAGTTTTTTTTTCCTATATTGACTCAAAGAGCCTAGTTGTCCTTAAATCCTGTGAATATATTTGCCTTATAATTTGACGGCATTGAGTCAACACCCTTATAGAGTCTGTAGTGTTATAAAAAGAGAAACTATCCAATAAAGGATCACATTTGAAAAAATAGACTATGCTGGATAAAACCAGTATTGGCTATGAGTACCATGCTTTACTTTAAAGCACCTACACCTATTCAAGGAAATATACCCTTACCCATTACTTTCAAAATGTGTACTTTAGGTTTGGAAAGCAACTGAGATGTATGTTTGTGAAATTAAACTGTGGTTGTAAATAAAGTAAACATGCAACAAAATATTGCTATCTTTTGGCGCAAAATTAATTCTGTATTTGTTTAACATGAAAGTTTATAGAGATTAAAGAGCTATTGTAATTATTAAAGTAGTTAAACTGTTTCAAAGTAAATATGCTTGGGTAAGTGCATCTTACTTTCAGTTCCAGTTGACCCTTGAACAACATGGGGGTTATGAGTGCCGATCCCCTGCATGCACAGCCAAATCCACGTGGAACTTTTGACTCTCTAGAACATAACCACAAACAGCTTATTATTGACTGGAAGACTTACTGATAGCATAAACAGTCAGTTAACACATGTTTTGTTTGCTATGTGTATTATATGCTATATTCTTAAAATAAAGTAGAAAGAAGAATGCTATTAAGAAAATCACAAGGAAGATAAAATACTTTTACAGTGCTGTACTGTAAAAACTCACATGTAAGTTCAAACCCATGATGTTCAAAGGTCAACTATAATCATTATGTTTAAACATGTTATACTAATTAGATCTTTTTTGGGTCTCATCAATGTGCCTGAAGCTGTAGGTAATTAGAATGATAAATTTCATTTTTCAAGTACTTTTCATGTGCTGGTCATTGTGGACTGTCCTTGGATTCACTCTCAGATAACTCTACATAAGATAGGCATATTTGTTATTCTTAGTTTTTTAAATTTGACAAATACCCACCATTTGCTTCAACATGGATGGAACTGGAGGGTATTATGCTGATTGAAATAAGTCAATCGGAGAAGGACAAACCTTATATGGTCCCATTTATTTAGGGAATATAAATAATAGTGAAAGAGAATAGAAGGGAAGGGAGAAGAAATGGGTAGGGAATATCAGAAAGGGAGACAGAACATGAAGACTCCTAACTCTGGGAAACGAACTAGGGGTGGTGGAAGGGGAGGAGGGCGGGCAGTGGGGGTGAATGGGTGATGGGCACTGAGGGGGGCACTTGACGGGATGAGCACTGAGTGTTATTCTGTATGTTGGCAAATTGAACACAAATAAAAAAATAAATTTATTATTAAAAACGTGTAGAGTCAAGTATAAAAAGTTTAAAGAAATTGCTCAAGGCGATGACACAGCTAGTGTCTAAGCTGGTATATAATATTGGAAAGTAAGTCAAATTTAAGCATGTTAACAGTGAATTGATTGACTCAGATAATCGAGTTTTGTTCTGTTTTTGTTCACTTTTCTAGTTGATTTGGAGCATATGCGAACGGTAAAACTTGAAAAACACTTACGGCTTTGCCAGGAAAATGGTTTTAGTAGCCACTTTGTCTCAGCAAAGACAGGAGACTCTGTAAGTAAAATAATGAATACTGAATATTTTGTTTAATAATAATATTCACTGGAAGTGTACTTCCTAGGCTTAATTTTTGGAACAAATTAATTCCTATTGAAGACATAAAATAGATATGTTTATGCTGTTTATATTATCTTTACAATTCATTTAATGTAAGTATATGGTTATTTTAAGGAATTTAAAAGTACAAGAGTTAAAAAACATAAATTTAAAAAAAGAACATAAAAATCACCTACTATCTCAGCATCCAGAGATGACCATTCACAACTTCATGTGATTCCTGATAGTTTCTGATACTCTCAAATATTCATGCTATTGCTGTTGCTGCTAGTGAATTGCATTCACTGAATACTTGTTTCCTGACTTGCAAGTGCTGTGCTGCTCTCATTATCTCTGTGCTATAGATGAGTCCTAGAGAGATTATGTAAGGGGAGTCCAGGGTACACAGTTCAGGAGTGGTGGGGATAGGATTTGCAAACCTAATTAGTGACACTCCGGGGTTATTAATTGTACTAAATATTTTAAAAAGTAAGATTATAATATAGAAATAATTCAGTCTTTTAGTTTTTTTTTTTTAGTTTTTTAATTTAATATATTTGCACATAGAAAATTTGGCCATGTCATTTAATATTACTAAATAGGTTTAATAACCCATCAGATTATTGTATGAGTACTGTATCACTGCAGTATTTTTTTTTTAACATCCAGGATTTATTTATTTCCTTTTACATCTTTGTCAATTTTGTAGGCCAAAAAAACCCCAAAAAGACAAAAAAATGATATCTTGCTACTTGAATTTCTTTGATTGCTATCAGGGTTGAACTTTTTAAAATTTCATTACCTGTTTATTTTCTGATTATTATCAGAACACTTTCTCCCAAGATAATGCAAACATGGGCAATACCCACACATGCCATTTAAAAATATATAAAATCAGTACCATGGATTGATCTTCTACCTTCACTTACTTTCCTAGGGGGTCTTCTGTCATTTTAGAACTATTTTATTTTATTTTATTTTATTTATTTTATTTTATTTTATTTTATTTTATTTTATTTTATTTTATTTTATTTTATTTTATTTTATTTATTTTATTTTATTTTATTTTATTTTATTTTATTTTATTTTATTTTATTATTTTATTTATTTATTTTATGTATGAGAGAGAGCATGTGAGCGGGGAGGGAGGGGCAGAGGGAGAGAAGGAGAGAGCATCTTTTTTTTTTTTTTTGTATGTATATTTTTATTGGAGTTTGATTTGCCAACATATAGCATAATACCCAGTGCTCATCCCATCAAATGCCCCCCTCAGTACCCGTTACCCAGTCACTCCATCCCCCCACCTACCTCCCCTTCCACCACCCCTTGTTCGTTTCCCAGAGTTAGGAGTCTCTCATGTGCTGTAACCCTCACTGATATTTCCCACTCATTTTCTCTCCTTTTCCCTTTAATCCTTTTCACTATTTTTTATATTCCCCACATGAATGAGACCATATAATGTTTGTCCTTCTCCAATCGACTTACTTCACTCAGCATAATACCCTCCAGTTCCATCCACATTGAATGAAGCAAATGGTGGGTATTTGTCGTTTCTAATAGCTGAGTAATATCCCATTGTATATATAGGCCACATTTTCTTTATCCATTCATCTTTCGATGGACACCGAGGCTCCTTCCACAGTTTGGCTATTGTGGACATTGTTGCTATAAACATTGGGGTGCAGGTGTCCTGCCGTTTCACTGCATCTGTATCTTTGGGGTAAATCCCCAGCAGTGCAATTGCTGGGTCGTAGGGCAGGTCTATTTTTAAAGGAGAGAGCATCTTAAGCATCTTAAGAGCATCTTCCATGTCTGGTACAGAGCTTGATGTGGGGCTCAATTTCATTATCCTGAGATCATGACCTGAGCCAAAACCAAGAGTCAGAAGCTTAACCAACTGAGCTACCCAAGTGTCCCTAGAATTATTTTAACTTCCAGTATTTTGGCTTGTGTTTAACCGCTCCAGATTTTTGTGTACTTGTGTTGAGCCCTCCTTAAAAATTCTTGTTATTTTGTCTTGAAATGCAACTTTGAAGTGGTTTATTCTTATGGAACCACTTTAAGACTTTAGTGATCCCCATCTTCAGATTATTCCCCCCATCACCTGAGCTTCTAACTGTACTTTCTCTAATACTTACCTTTGTCATAATTCTTAGTAATTTCAATATCTTTGTTTGTCCTCCACCTCACCTCAGCCACTCACTCCCAGGCTCTCATTACAGATCACTACAGCTCTTCTGTTACCTTCCATCTCAATGTCAGACATCCTGGTCACTGACCACCCTCCTGTCTGTCCAGCTCATACCCTTGACTTCCCTAATTCATCAATCTGCAGTTCTGATAGGACCTGGTAGATGCTGATCTTAACCTTTTTAATGTCCCTAACCTCCTTTCATGTCCTCATTTTCCTAATTTCCTAACTTAAATCTCATGACCAACCAAAATCTTTGCCATGCATATGCCCTTAATTTCCTTTCCTCTATGACTTTATTGGACTCACTTGGCTAAACCTGAACTCTGGTTTAAACCAAAGTTTTAAAAGATCTTCAACATTTCCTCATCCATTCTCTCAGCTGATGACTTTGTTTCCTATTTTACAGAAATTTGAAGCCAACAGAAGATAACTGCATACTCTTACCACCACTTTTACCCCCACCCTTCTTGCTCCCTGTCTCTGTTCCCACATCTTCTGTCTCCTGTACGATTATTGTGAGACAAGCCTTCTGTGCTCCTGGCTCAGGCCTGCGCCTCCATTGTGCTTTAGTCCCATTTCTCTTGGCCTAGTAACGAACAGTGCTCAGCAATTCTCTTTCCTTCCTGCATCATGACTTTTTTTCTGTCTACTGAATTATTCTATCGGCATACAAAATATTATGGCTTCTCATCTTAAAAACAAGAAACTCTTGATCCTACATCCTTCTTGAGCTGTTGCCTTCTTTCTTTCCCTTAGTTCCAGTGGAGTGTGTTTTGAAAGAATTGTCTCTAGTTCTCTCTTTGCAGTTTCTCTTGAACAGTCAGCTGGACTTCTTCACCCAGTATTTCACCCAAACTACTGTTATTAAAGTCACCAGTGACCCTGTTTTTGCTAAACGTGGTGGTTTGCTGTTAGTCCTCATCTTCCTTGAGTTAGAAAATAGTTGATCACTTTCTTTTCTTTGAAATACTTTCCTCGTTTACCTTCCAGGATACTGCAACCCCTGGTTTACTCTTACCTCACTAGCTACTCTCTCTCAGTTCCTTTCTTTTTTTTTTTTTTGATTCCTTCTCACTCTGACTTCTGAATATTGCAGTTCCCTAAGCTTAGCCCTTGGATAACATTTTTCTAAACTTATTTCCTTAGTGACCTCATTTAGTCCCAAGGCTTTGACCAGACATCTTTCTTGAACCCAGACTCATATATTCCAACTGGCTGTTCATCATCTCCACTTAGATGCCTAATAAGCAGCCCTAATTTTATTCAGGTTCAGAACTAAATTCTTGATATTGTCTCCTGAAATCTCCCATAGTCTTCCTCAGTTCAATAAATGGCAGATCTTCTGCTAGTTGCTAAGGCTGAGAAAATTTTAGAATCATTCTCAACTTGTCTTTCTTTTATATACCACATCTATCTATTGCCAAGTCCTGTTGGTTCTACTTTCATGACGAATCCAGAACCTGGTGACTATTTCTACCCTCTCCACTGCTAGTACTTTGTTTCAAGCCTCCATCATCTCTTACATTAGTGTCCTTCTGGCTTGTCTTTTTGTACCTTTGATCTTCTGTAGTGAGAGTACTCAATACAATAATCAGATCGACCCTGTTAAAATAGAGGTCATCAAGCTACTTTCCCATGGCTTCCATTTAACTCAGTGTAAAAGCCAAAGCCCTTCCATAGCCTACCAGATCTTATATGATTTATACTCCCTTAACCACTTTGCTTATTTTCCTTTACAGTCCCTCTCTTTCTCTCCATTCTACCATGCTAGCTTTCTTATTTTTCTTGAGTGTTGACCATCAGTGAACTATAATGTATGATGCTATTTCGAATGTAAATGACATAAGCCTTTTGGGGATATGTGTATCTCTCTCTCTCTCTCTCTCTCTCTCTCTCTCTAGAAATCACAATTAAATTAGTTGCAATATTCAGTAAGTATTCACAAGATAAGTAGGGATAAGAATATGATAAGACATTTATGAAGCAAAAACAAGTATAACATTATAGGCAATGTCT
This sequence comes from Canis lupus baileyi, assembly GCF_048164855.1. Classification (NCBI taxonomy): domain Eukaryota; kingdom Metazoa; phylum Chordata; class Mammalia; order Carnivora; family Canidae; genus Canis; species Canis lupus. Next base: position 68,213,996 of record NC_132839.1, read on the forward strand.
GGATTGGAGTCCTAGAATCATAGTGGGACCAGCATAAGCTAGGTATGTATGAAAGGCTGTTTACAGAAAAGTACTGTTGATTTTTGTTTAAGGATAACAGATTATGCTGCTCCTGCACCAATAAAAAGAATAAAGATTACTAAGTTGTTTTGCTCAAGAAATGATGGAGAATTTATTGAAATTGGTGAAAGCCACAAAGATTATTAAAGTATTGGAAGGTGATCTTTTAAGATAGGCTAAAGCCAGATCAAAAGACCAATAAAGAATTGCCAGTGAAAACCTGGGTGCTAAAGTACAGACTAATTTATTTTTCCCAGGACTTTCAGGAGTTTGTTATGCTAGTAGTTGTTTTATTTTTTTAAATGTGGTATCTGTAATTAATTCTCTTATGTTAAAAATTTTTTTAATGTAAGGGTGCCTGAGTGGCTCAGTCATTAAGTGTCTATCTTTGGCTCAGGTCATGATCTCAGGGTCCTGGGGTTGAGCCTTGTGTTGGGCTCCCTGCTCAGCAAGGGGTCTGTTTCTCCTGCTGCCCCTCCCCCTGCTCGCGCACTCTTGCATGCTCTCTCTCTCTCAAATAAATAAAATCTTTAAAAAAATAAAACAAAAAAGTTTCAATGTAAATTTTTAGAGATAAATGTCTGTGTTTAGACTAATTTAGTGAATTGCATGATTTTCAAATTATGATTTAATCATCTAAAATTATTACACTTAAAATGTTACTGTATTTAACAAAGCTATTTTTGGAGTAACCTGGTACATCATATTTTCACAATTCTTGATGTTTATCATTTTTAAAGAAGGTTCAATTTATTTAAAGGTAACTTAAGCATGCCTGTTTTAAATCATTTAAACCTATTTTTGTTATGTAGGTCTTCCTGTGTTTTCAGAAGGTTGCTGCTGAAATCCTTGGAATCAAGTTAAACAAAGCAGAAATAGAACAGTCACAGGTGATTATATTCAGCTTTATATTTCTACAAAACAATTTATTTCCTAAAAGACATTAACTTTCACCACTGACTCTTATCACATTTATGCATCCTATGTACATATCCCTAAAAGCTTTAGGAATAAGTTGTGTTTATGAATGAATCAGTGTTTTTTGTGGAAGATGGAAGATGTTAACTTTTTGCCCAATTATGATACCCTTAAAACTTCATATTGCCCTAAAATTGAGATTAATATAATACAAAGTTCATCAGTGGTTAAATAAGGAGTTAAGATGCCGACCATATTGTTTTATACTTCCTTATTTAAGTTCTTCCAGGATTATTGTACTGCAATATCCTTTTTTATTTCATACATAATCCCAACAATTTATCTAAGTTCAGTCTTAGAGTTTACTCCATTTGGCATCCTTTGTGTTCACTTTGGTGAAACATTATTTTTTCTTTAAGTCTGTGTTCTCTGAACTTCTCTAAAATATCCCCCACTGTAATGACATTAATTCTTGGTGTTATTTGATTGCTAATTTAATACAGAATTTAATAATGGTATTAATTGTTGAAGATTTCTGAATTCTTTCAATATTTCTAGACAGTTCTTAGAAATGTAAATGCCAATGATTAAGCACTTAAAAATACCACCATAATAGTACACTAATTCACATGTTTGATAGAACGAAAAATCAGAGTAGGAGCCTAGAGTTTAAAGTTAAGCTTTTGGTTTGCTGAGAAGCAACAAATAAATTACATTTTTCCTCAATTCTGTCCACTCTATGCCTACCCCAAATAGCTAAAAAGATATAATTGTCTTCTCCCATCCTTAATTTTTTCTTTAATTCTTTCAGTGTTCTGTGTCTTATTTTCATGGTCACTGTGTATGTGTGTGTGTGTGTGTGTGAAAAAACAGCAAATTTCAGCTGAAAAATTTTCATGCTGATGTGATTGATTCTAGGACTTGATTGCAATATTTGAAACTCTGGAAATATTTTTTTATTAATCATTTTACAAGACATTTATTTCAGCACTTATTATGGTCAGGCACAGTGTTATGGCATCTTATGCCATGTAAATTACTCCCAGACACATAAAAATCATTACAATGGACTCTTGAACAACATGGAAGTTGAGGACATTGACCCCCTACATAGTTGAAAATCCATGTGTAACTTCTGATGCTCCCAAAACCTAAGTTACAGCCTCCTGTTGACTGGAAGCCTTACCAACAGCATAAACAATTGATTATGTTATTTTGTATGTTCTGTGTACTATATACTGTATTCCTTCAATAAAGTAAGCTAGAGACAAGAAAATGTTTTTAAGAAAATCTTAAGAGGAGGAGCAGCTGGGTGGCTCAGTGGGTTAAGCTTCTGACTCTTGATCTCAGCTCAGGTCTTAATTACAGTGTTGTGAGTTCAAGCCTTCATGCTGGGTGTGGAACTTACTTAAGAAAAATCATAAGAGGGATCCCTGGGTGGCGCAGCGGTTTGGCGCCTGCCTTTGGCCTGGGGCACGATCCTGGAGACCTGGGATGGAATCCCACTTCGGGCTCTCAGTGCATGGAGCCTGCTTCTCCCTCTGCCTGTGTCTCTGCCTCTCTCTCTCTCTCTCTCTCTCTGTGACTATCATAAATAAATTAAAAAAAAAATTAAAAAAAAAAAAGAAAAATCCTAAGAGGAGGAGGAGCAAGATGGTAGAACAGTAGGATCCCCAAGTCACCTGTCCCCCACCAAATTACCTAGATAACTTTCAAATCATCCTGAAAACCTACAAATTCGTCCTGAGATTTAAAAAGAGAACAGCTGCAGGATCCCTGGGTGGTGCAGTGGTTTAGCGCCTGCCTTTGGCCCAGGGCCCGATCCTGGAGACCCAGGATCAAATCCCACGTGGGGCTCCCGGTGCATGGAGCCTGATTCTTCCTCTGCCTCTCTCTCTCTCTGTGTGACTATCATAAAAATAAATAAATAAAAATAAAAATAAAAAGAATGCCACAGTGAGAAGAGTTTGAGCTTCTATCAAGGTAGAAAGACGGGGGGGGGGGGGGGGCGAAGGGGGGAATAAATAAAAAGCATCCAAGGGGGAGGGGCCCAACAAGGAGTGGGCTAAGGCCACGCAGCAAAAGCCCCCAGGACAGGAAAGCCCAGTCCGGGAGAAGCAGGAGCTTCACCAATCTTCCCGGACAGAAAGGCGCATGCAGGGAGTTGGAGCAGGATCCCAGGATCCCAGGATCCCAGGAGGGGCGGGGATGCCCTCAGGCTCCCAGGGGCACCAACAGAGGACCTGCGCCCTGGGGAGAGCGCACCACACCCTGTGGCGGAGCTCCCTAAAGGGCTGCAGCGTGCCGGGCGGGGCGGGGAGCAGCTCCGACGCGGCTCCGGCGGTCTGAGCGCGATTCCAGCCGCGCAGGCCCTGGAGCCCAGGGCGCCGGGGGACACAGGCCAGGATCCAGCGCTCCCCCGGGGACAGGCGAGGCCGGGAGGGCCCAGGACAGCGAGGACGGTCCTGCCGCTGGGCAGCTCCGAGCTGTGCAGATCGGCGGCCCCGCCCCTGGAGCATCCAGGCCCCTGCGGACTGGGAGCTGTGGTAATTCCTGCTGGATCTGACTCCAGGGCTGGAGAGCTGGCCGCTGCCACTGTTGTTCCTCCTGGGGCCTCACAGGATAAACAACCCCCACTGAGCCTCACAGTGGCCTCACCGGACAAACAGCTTAAACAACTTTCACTGAGCCCTGCACCAGGCAGGGGGCTGAGAAGCAACCCCCAAGTGCTCACACCTGAAAATCAGCACAGTAGATTCCCCTCCCCCAGAAGAACAGCTAGACGGACAGGGGAAAAATAAATAAAAATAAGTTATCGACAAAGCAGCACTGGAAAGTTCTAGGGGAAGTCGAGGGATTTACAGTATACAGAATCAGAGGATACTGATACTCTCCCTTGTTTTTTGTTTTCTGTTTGCTTCCCCTCCTTTTTTTTTTCTCTTTTCTTTCTTTCTTTCTTTCTTTCTTTCTTTCTTTCTTTCTTTCTTTCTTTCTTTCTTTCTTTCTCTTTCTTTATTTCTTTCTTTCTTTCTTTCTTTCTTTCTTTCTTTCTTCTTTCTTTCTTTCTTTCTCTTTCTCTTTCTTTCTTTCTTTCTTTCTTTCTTTCTTTTTCTTTCTTTCTTTCTTTCTTTCTTCTTCTTCTTCTTCTTCTTCTTCTTCTTCTTCTTCTTTCTTTTTTTCTTTTTCTTTTCTTTTTTCTCTTCTCTCTTTTTCTCCTTGTTTTTGGACTCTGCACTGGGCAAAATGACTAGAAGGAAAAACTCACCTCAAAAGAATCAGAAACAGTCCTCTCTCCCACAGAGTTACAAAATTTGGATTACAATTCAATGTCAGAAAGCCAATTCAGAACTACAATTATAAAGCTACTGGTGGCTCTAGAAAAAAGCATAAAGGACTCAAGAGACTTCATGACTGCAGAATTTAGATCTAATCAGGCAGAAATTAAAAATCAATTGAATGAGATGCAATCCAAACTAGAGGTCCTAACGATGAGGGTTAATGAGGTAGAAGAACAAGTGAGTGACATAGAAGACAAGTTGATGGCAAAGAGGGAAACTGAGGAAAAAAGAGACAAACAATTAAAAGACCATGAAGATAGATTAAGGGAAATAAACGACAGCCTGAGGAAGAAAAACCTACGTTTAATTGGGGTTCCCAAGGACGCCGAAAGGGACAGAGGGCCAGAATGTGTATTTGAACAAATCATAGCTGAAAACTTTCCTAATCTGGGGAGGCAAACAGGCATTCAGATCCAGGAAATAGATCCCCCCCTAAAATCAATAAAAACCGCTAAACACCTCGACATTTAATAGTGAAGCTTGCAAATTTCAAAGATAAAGAGAAGATCTTTACAGAGCTAGAGACAAGAAATCTCTAACTTTTATGGGGAGAAATATTAGATTAACAGCAGACCTCTCCAAGAGACCTGGCAGGCCAGAAAGGGCTGGCAGGATATATTCAGGGTCCTAAATGAGAAGAACATGCAGCCAAGAATCCTTTATCCAGCAAGGCTCTCATTCAGAATAGAAGGAGAGATAAAGAGCTTCCAAGATAGACAGAAACTGAAAGAATATGTGACCATGAAGCCAGCTCTGCAAGAAATATAAGGGGGATTCTGTAATAGAAAGAGGAAGTCCAAGGGAACAATCCACAAAAACAGGGACTGAATAGGTATCATGATGACACTAAATTCATATCTTTCAATAGTAACTCTGAACGTGAATGGACTTAATGACTCCATCAAAAGGCGCAGGGTTTCAGACTGGATAAAAAAACAAGACCCATCTATTCGTTGTTTACAAGAGACTCACTTTAGACTAAGGACACCTACAGCCTGAAAATAAAAGGTTAGAGAACCATTTACCATTCAAATAGCCCTCAAAAGAAAGCAGGGGTAGCCATCCTTATATCAAATAAACTAGTTTATCCCAAAGATGGTAGTAAGAGATGAAGAGGGACACTATATCATACTTAAAGGATCTATCCAACAAGAGGACTTAACAATCATCAATATTTATGCCCCGATTGTGGGAGCTGCCAAGTATATCAATCAATTAATAACCAAAGTTAAGATATACTTAGATAATAACACACTTATACTTGGTGACTTGAATGTAGCACTTTCTACAATCAACAGGTCTTCTAAGCACAACATCTCCAAAGAAACAAGAGCTTTAAATGATACACTGGACCAGATGGATTTCACAGATATTTGCAGAACTTTACATCCAAACACAACTGAATACACATTCTTCTCAAGTGCACATGGAACTTTCTCCAGAATAGACCACATACTGGGTCACAAATCAGCTCTTAACCGATACCAAAAGATTGGGATCGTCCCCTGCATATTTTCAGACAATAATGATTTAAAATTAGAACTAAAGAACCTGTGAGAAGAAGTTTGGAAGGATTTCAAACACGTGGAGGTTAAGGACCATCCTGCTAAAAGATGAAAGGCTCAACCAGGAAATTAGGGAAAAATTAAAAAGATTCAAGGAAACTAACGAGAATGAAGATACAAGTAACTGTTCAAAATCTTTGGGATACAGCAAAAGCAGTCCTGAGGGGGAAATACATCACAATACAAGCATCCATCCAAAAACTGGAAAGAACTCAAATACAAAAGCTAACCTTGCGACTAAAGGAGCTGGAGAAAAAAACAGCAGATAGATCCTACACCCAGCAGAAGAAGAGAGTTAATAAAGATTCGAGCAGAACTCCATGAAATAGAGACCAGAAGAACTGTAGAACAGATTAACAAAACCAGGAGTTTGTTCTTTGAAAGAATTAATAAGATAGATAAACCATTAGCCAACCTTATTAAAAAGAAGAGAGAAAAGACTCAAATTACTAAAATCATGAATGAGAAAGGAGAGATCACCACCAACACCAAGGAAATACAAACGATTTTAAAAACATATTATGAGCAGCTATACACCAATAAATTAGGCAATGTAGAAGAAAGGGACGCATTTTTGGAAAACCACAAGCCAGATGGCTTCCCTGGGGAATTCTATCAAACGTTTAAAGAAGAAACCACACCTATTCTACTAAAGCTGTTTGGAAAGATAGAAAGAGATGGAGTACTTCCAAACTTGTTCTATAAGGCCAGCATCACCTTAATTCCAAAACCAGACAAAGAGCCCACCAAAAAAGGAGAATTCTAGACCAATATCCCTGATGAACACGGATGCAAAAATTCTCAACAAGATACTAGCCAATAGGATCCAACAATACATTAAGAAGATTATTCACCATGACCAAGTGGGATTTATCCCTGGGATGCAAGGCTGGTTCAACACTCGTAAAGCAATCAATGTGATTGATCATATCAGCAAGAGAAAAGCAAGAACCATATGATCCTCTCAATAGATGCAGAGAAAGCATTTGACAAAATGCAGCATCCATTCCTGATCAAAACTCTTCAGAGTGTAGGGATAGAGGGAACATTCCTCAACATCTTAAAAGCCATCTACAAAAAGCCCACAGCAAATAGCATTCTCAATGGGGAAACACTGGGAGCCTTTCCCCTAAGATCAGGAACAAGACAGGGATGTCCACTCGCACCACTGCTATTCAATATAGTACTAGAAGTCCTAGCCTCAGTAATCAGACAACAAAAATAAATAAAAGGCATTCAAATTGGCAAAGAAGAAGTCAACTCTCCCTCTTCACAGATGACATGATACTCTACCTAGAAAACCCAAAAGCTCCACCCCAAGATTGCTAGAACTCATACAGCAATTTGGCAGTGTGGCAGGATACAAATCAATGCCCAGAAGTCAGTGGCATTTCTATACACTAACAATGAGACTGACAAAAGAGAAATTAAGGAGTCAATCCCATTTATGATTGCACCCAAAAGCATAAGATACCTAGGAATAAACCTAACCAAAGAGGTAAAGGATCTATCCCCTAAAAACTATAGAACACTTCTGAAAGAAATTGAGGAAGACACAAAGAGATAGAAAAATATTCCATGCTCAGGGATTGGAAGAATTAATATTGTGAAAATGCTAATGCTACCCAGGGCAATTTACACGTTTAATGCAATCCCTATCAAAATACCATGGACTTTCTTCAGAGAGTTGGAACAAATCATCTTAAGATTTGTGTGGAATCAGAAAAGACCCCAAACAGCCAGGGGAGTATTAAAAAAGAAAACCATAGCTGGGGGCATCACAATGCCAGATTTCAGGTGGTTCTACAAAGCTGTGGTCATCAAGACACTGTGGTGCTGGCATAAAAACAGACACATAGATCAACAGAACAGAATAGAAAATCCAGAAGTGGACCCTCAACTTTATGGTCAACTAATATTCGACAAAGGAGGAAAGACTATCCACTGGAAAAAAGACAGTCTTTTCAATAAATGCTGCTGGGAAAATTGGACATCCACATGCAGAAGAATGAAACTAGACCACTCTCTTGCACCATACACAAAGATAAACTCAAAATGGATGAAAGATCTAAATGTGAGACGAGATTCCGTCAAAATCCTAGAGAACACAGGCAACACCCTTTTTGAACTTGGCCACAGTAACTTCTTGCAAGATTCATCTATGAAGGCAAGAGAAACAAAAGCAAAAATGAACTATTGGGACTTCATCAAGATAAGAAGCTTTTGTAAAGCAAAAGATACTGTCAACAAAACTCAAAGACAACCTACAGAATGGGAGAAGATATTTGCAAATGACGTATCAGATAAAGGACTAGTTTCCAAGATCTATAACGAACTTATTAAGCTCAACAGCAAAGAAACAAACAATCCAATCATGAAATGGGCAAAAGACATGAACAGAAATCTCACAGAGGAAGACACAGACATGGCCAACAAGCACATGAGAAAATGCTCTGCATCACTGGCCCTCAGGGAAATACAAATCAAAACCACAATGAGATACCACCTCACACCAGTGAGAATGGGGAAAAGTAACAAGGCAGGAAACCACAAATGTTGGAGAGGATGTGGAGAAAGGGTAACCCTCCTGCACTGTTGGTGGGAATGTGAACTGGTGCAGCCACTCTGGAAAACTGTGTGGAGGTTCCTCAAAGAGTTAAAAATAGACCTGCCCTACGACCCAGCAATTGCACTTCTGGGGATTAGAAGATACAGATGCAATAAACGCCGAGACACCTGCACCCCGATGTTTCTACCAGCAATGTCCACAATAGCCAAACTGTGGAAGGAGCCTCGGTGTCCATCGAAAGATGAATGGATAAAGAAGATGTGGTTTATGTATACAATGGAATATTACTCAGCCATTAGAAATGACAAATACCCACCATTTGCTTTGACGTGGATGGAACTGGAGGGTATTATGCTGAGTGAAATAAGTCAGTCGGGTAAGGACAATCATTATATGGTCTCATTCATATGGGGAATATAAAAAATAGTGAAAGGGAATAAAGGGGATAGGAAAAAAAATGAGTGGGAAATATCAGAGTGGGAGACAGAACATGAGAGATTCCTAACTCTGGGAAACGAACAAGGGGTGGTGGAAAGGGAGGTGGGTGGGGGGTGGGGGTGACTGGGTGAGAGGCACTGAGGCGGGCACTTGATGGGATGAGCACTGGGTGTTATGCTATATGTTGGCAAATTGAACTCCAATATAAAAATAAATTATAAAAATCATAAGAGGAAATACATTTATAGTATCGTATTTATTTAAAAAAATCCACACATAAATGGACTCTGGTACATTTCAAACCTATGTTGTTCAAAGATAACTGTGCTTGGATTTGGCCTAGGAGGAAAGCTACAAAAAGAAAAATCATCGTGATTTGCTTGACTGCACAGAACTTGGCAGACTCCACAGGTCAAGTGATTCCACTGCTGTTTAGCTTCTCTTTCTAAATGATGTTTGTCTCTGGTTAATTAGAGAGTTCATGAGTTATTATCAAACTAATCATAAGCGGTTTATTGATCATACATATGTATGGTGTATGGGTCTAGAGAAGATTTAAAGGAGTTTAAGATGCATAGTCCCTGCCTTAGGTGAAGAAAATATTATGTGCCAGGCACTGTGTTATCTCACTTCACTTTCTTCATAACTCTGTGGGGCAAGTGGTAATTCATCATTTTATGGGCAGGAAATGGAAACTGTTGGGAGATTAAGTAACTTGATCCACTGACCTGTGGTTAGCCAGTGGTGGAGGTAGGATTTGAACTCAGGCTTGTTTGACAGCACTGCCCCTACTGTTCCCACTCTGCTCTATTGGGGGAAGATTTACTGAGCAGTTTGAAGTGGGAGGAAGAGAAACTGGCCTGAACAAGCTGAAAAGCTTAGGTTATATTTTGAAAGCAGAAGAGCTGTTTGCTTAAAATAAATGACCACTGCGTTGTAGTGTGAAGGGATTGAGAAAAGATTATGGAGACTTAATGAATGCTAAGTTGATAAATTTTATGTAACATGTTGATAATGGGAAATAGTTTTTAAAGCAGAGAAATATATGAAGGCAGTTTTTAGGTAAGGTTAATCAAGTGGCGGGGCGTGTGTGTGGTTGGGAAAGATTGCAAGGAAACTACTGATTTCATGTGATAAGGAGCAGAATCAAGGCGGGAGAGAAACAATGGTTGTAGCAGAGCAGAATCAAGGCTTGTGGAATGACTGGATAAAGGAGAGAAATCCCAGATTACTTTGAGATTTCTCTCCTAATGGAATGGAGAAAGGGGAGCTCTCCTTATTGGTGGGCCCTCCCTAGAGGCGAAGGTGTGCTAAGATGTCTCAGGGAGAGAATTCTATGTACTCCCTCATTCCCACAGTGATTAAGGAATAGCTCCAGAGAGATGGGCTAACCCTGGATACTTTTGAAAGGCAAAATTGTAGGGAGGCTTTATTAATGTTCTTGGCACACTCTTAGTCATGAGAGCCAGAAAGCTACTATCTTGATTTTAGAGATGGACTTAATATTTCGCATATTTTAACTAAAGAGGTACCAGATATGTTCACTGCATAGCTCTCTACCCTTTCTGTACACTGTACCTTTCAAGCACATCCCATCTTGTTTATTATGCAGTGACAACGCAATCTTCAGTTTGTTGGTGGAATTTACTTTGAATTCATTCTTTTGAAGAGGAATTCAAGTTACTAGAGCCCTCTTTTGTTATGTTTGTAAGAATCCTTTGTGTAGGGAGGCCTCATTCTTCTTTCTTGAATCTGATGAATTTGATGCCTTTGCTAATTAGATTATTGATTTCACAATTAACATTTTCTCAGTGGAAATGTTTTTGAAAGCTCAGTTTTTTAAGAAGTCTCTAAGCCCCTACATGCAAGCCAACAAGCTGTGTTGAGCACAGTTACTTCTTTTTTTTTTTTTTAATTGAAATGTATTTGACATATAACAGTGGATAAACTTAAGGTCTACAATGTGTTAATTTGGTACATTTATATATTGTAATTTGATAATTAGCACCTTTATCATAACACGTAATTATCCTTTCTCTTTAGAGGGTGGAATAATTAAGTTCTAGCATCTTAACACGTTTGATGATTATAATACAATATTGTCTATCTTCTCTGTACTGTGCGTTATATGTCTAGGGCATATTTACTATTTGTAAATTAAACAACATCTTTGGTCCTCCCCATCCCCGATCCCTGGCCACTACCATTTTATTCTCTGTTTTCATAAGTTTAACTTTTTAAAATTCCACTGATAAGTGATATCATACAGTGCTTGTCTTTGACATCTGTCACTTAGCATAACATGCTCAAGGTCCATCCATGTTGTCACAAATGACAGAATGTCTTCCTTACTCATGGCTGAATAATACTCCATTGTATGTATATGTACCACATTTTTAAAAAAAGACTTATGTATTCATTTTAGAGAAAGTACACAAGTGTGCATGTGGGGAGGTGGGTAAACGTAGAGGGAGGAGAGTCTTACGCAGACTCCATACTGAGCGCAGACCCTGACATGGGCCTCGATCCCATGATCCATTAGATCACAACCTGTGAGATCACCACCTGCGCTGAAACCAAGAGTTGTATGCTCAACAGACTGAACCATCCAGGTGCCCCATATATGTACTACATTTTTTCTATCCATTCATCTATTGATGGACACTGAGGTTGTTTGTATATCTTGGGCTATTACAAATAATGTTGCAATGAACATGGGGGGGTGCATATATCTTTTCAAATTAGTGTTTTCGCTTACGTTTTTTTTTTTACCCAGAAGTAGAATTGTAGGATCATATGGTAGTTCTCTTTTTAATTTGGGGGGAACCTCCACACTGTTTTCCCTAGTGGCTGCACCAGTGTACATTCCCACCAGTAGTGCAATAGATCCCTTTTCTCCACATCCTCGCCAACATTTATCTCTTTCTTCTTGATGATGGCTATTCTAACTGGTGAGTGAGAAAGAAGTAGGAGAGAGAAAAAGGTGGAGAAGGGAGGCAAGGCAAAGAGGGAAAGAGAATGCACACTTATGTTCTATGTTTTTTTGAAAGATTCCTGAGGGAATTTGGTATAACATTTGAAAGTGGTATTATTTTATGGGGAAGGAGCTATTTGGTAGATTCACCAGTCACATGGAAATTGACTCCATAGTAATTCAGTTTGTGACATAGTTATTTATAATCAGGTTATAGACTTGGTTCCATTCAGTGATTATTTAAAGAGATTCCGCTATTTAGTTCTAACCTAGTTTGTTCCTTTTAGGGAGTTCTATAAAATGAATTTCCAGCACTTTTTTGTAAGCTTTACAAGAAGGGAAGAAGGGGAAAAGGGAGGAAAGAAAGGGAACACAGTTTATGAATACAGCAGACATTGTTTGGTGGTCTACTTCTTAGCAGGGACCACAGTAGAATTTGGGGGTACAGAAAGGAATATGTGAAAGTCCTTGTTCTCAAGGAGCTACCAGAACAAGTAGGGGCAGACAGCTATTTAAACACTTATGTCCATTTAAGATGACTTGTCGGGATCCCTGGGTGGCGCAGTGGTTTGGCACCTGCCTTTGGCCCAGGGCGCGATCCTGGAGACCCGGGATCGAATCCCACGTCGGGCTCCCGGTGCATGGAGCCTGCTTCTCTCTCTGCCTGTGTCTCTGCCTCTCTCTCTCTCTCTCTGTGATATCATAAGTAAAAAAAAAAAAAAAAAAAGATGACTTGTCCACAGTCCCTGATTTAAGCAATAGTTGGCATTTCTATCATTTATTTGTTCTCTTTTCTCCCCCAACTGTTCTCCTCTAAGATAATGTAAAAGTTGGGACTAATTGTTAACAAATGTTCCCATTTCCCATTTTGTTTGTTTGTTTGTTTAAAGAGTAGTCAAACCTTTAGGGACAAAAATTGAATTTCCAATTACTGTTCTCTCAAAGGTGCAGCGTTCAGCCTTTCGGTAATGCATCAGATAATCCAAGTAGAAAATGCATACTCCTGTGTCTTCTCTTTCAGTCTGAATTGCAAGGAGTTTTTCCTTATATACTTGGTGTTAAGAGTACTTAATACATTCTTTAAGCCTTGACATTTTCACTTGCCAGTTAATAAACTTATGAATTTCTGTTTGAACTTGGTAAGCATTAGTTTCCTTAAAACAAAAATTTCTCACTTGTGTGAGATACTAAACTTGCTAATATATGTGTGTGTGTGCGTATATATATATATATTTTTTTTTCTCTATGTCCTCTCTGAATATTTTCATACTATATATGAATGTATCCAGTACAGGGCCTGGCATGTAGTAGGCATATACATAACTGTACAACTCGAGCACCCATTTAACCCCTGGTCTTAGGGGCCCTCTCCTCAGCTTTATCTGAATATTGACCTTCCTTCAGAAGCCAAAAGGAACTTATATTTTTCTTTTTCTGTTTTTTTTTTTAAAGATTTTATTTATTCATAAGAGATACACAGAGAGAGGCAGAGACACAGGCAGAGGGAGAAGCAGGCTTCATTGCAAGGAGCCCGATGCAGGACTCGATCCTGAAACCAGGATCACGCCCTGAGGCAAAGGCAGATGCTCAACTGCTGAGCCACTTAGGCATCACAGGAACTTAGATTTTTCTTACTTAGATGTTAATCTTTATCATTTTTTCCAATTTGTTTACAAAAACGGCACTGGGATTCCTTTCTTACCCTAAACATCACTTGCCTTTCTTGCAGGACATATTTACTCGCTTTGTACATACTATTCTAATCCTCAGATACTGAACATTGAGTGGATTTCCATATCATATCCCAAATTTTTCTTTTTCTCCTCACCTTTTAAAAGAGTTATTTTTTCATATAGTTTCAAGGTCTTAAGGTGGGACTTAATAAACCATGTAGATCTGTTTTATGGATTAGGAGATTGTGAACACCAAAGTGGTAAAGTAATTTGCACCCAAAGTTATGAAAGTTACTGGCAGCATCTAAGGGCAAATTATATGGAAGGAAAAGAAAAGTAGTGGAAGTTCCTACTGTGTGCAAAGTTCTATGCTTTTAATAATGCTATAACCATGCTTTAAATGGTAATCTGTAATTTTGTTGCACTTTGAATTTATATCATAATATTCTTTAATAGTTTATGTCTCTGTGTTCCATGCTAGACTCTTATGCATTTTAGAAACAGAGACTATGTATTATTTACCTGAGTTTCTTCAGTATCTAGAATAGTGATTAGCTTTGAATGAGTGATAGTGACAAGTGTTTAAGCCTTCAAGGTATGTTTACTGCATATCCTAAACATGACAAACTACAGCTTTTGCAGTGGTATATATGTTACTACTATCTGGATTAAGACACAGTTGCAGAATTGTCCTAATTTATCTTTACTGTCCTCCCAAGAGCCCATCTCTACTCCTTATACCTACTGCCCCAGCTCCTAACTTGCTTTCTTACTTATCCTCTGCATAGCTGCCACTTCCATTTCCAATATCCACGCACAAGTAAATACTCTGACAAAATATGGGTTAGGCTGGTTTTCAGCCACAACGGTTTCTTTCCTCTTAGGGCCATTTCTTTATTTTCACTCCATTAACTAATAGAGAATAATAGCAGAGTGTACTTTGTGGCTAGGTACTTTGTGTTTTGTAGGTAACATTTTCTCTGAAAACATCAATGAATGGCTTGTAAACAAGCTAACTACTATGAAGTCACCTACCATGAAGTTTATGGCATGGAAATCAATGTTTTTCTCCTCATAGAAAGTAGAGTTTTGAATCTGCGAAGCCTTAGTCTGGCTTCCATTTGAGAAACTTTGTACAGATCTTTATGTCAGACAGCCAAGGCTTCCAAGAAAGATGTTGCCTTGTTAGTTCTTCATTAATTTGATGAAAATTAATGGTGAAAATCCAAGTCATTTATGTTAGTCAATACTTCAACCAAAATGTCTTGACCACAGGTCAGTAACCTGGTTGTGTTTATAGGATAGGGTTTAAACCAACATTGTGGAGGATTAATGAGTCGCTTACTGATTATGAAAATCCCTTTTCTTTATTGTAACCCATAGTTTGGCATGAAACAGTTAGGTTTGGGGAGGTCAGATAATGGTGTTCCACATTAATACCTCATGTGGCAGTTGGTAATGCTTCTGTTGATAGCATCAGGCTGAATGCCTAGTAAATCATGAGTCTTGTCCAGAAGTTAATGCTGCTTGCTAGAGAATTGGAGCAGAGCCCATTCAAGGCTAATATACCATAGCATCCTCTTCATTTACTCTGAGTTGTTTATTCAATCTTTATAAATATTATCACAAACAACTGCCTATATTAACATGTTTTTCTATATGTGTTAACTAATAGATACTAATATGAAGAAAGATTTTCTGAAATATTTGAAAGCGTAAAAAAGGTGAGGCTAATTTCGAGTCTAAAAAATTTGAGGGAAGCGTCTTATCTCTATCATACATACTTGTCATACGTCCTCTTCATCCTGAGGGTTATTGCAATCAAAAACCTAACAAGGTAGTTTTGATTTTTTGTTTAGCAAAACTCTTAGATATTTGAAACCGTAGCTATCATGCTTATATATTGTATGTCAGGACTTTTTTTAAATGATAGAAAAGTATATTTTGAACTTGTTTATTTCTATATAGAATTTGGAAGCATGGAGGTTAGGGCTGTGTGGGACAAGGGAATGAGCACCAAAAAGAAGTCTCTGACAAGTAATAGTTATTATTAAGTGTAGAGATTGTAAGTGGCACATGGCTTCTTCAGATTTATGCATCCACTCCCTACCTTCAGAGAAAATTAATTACCCTTTCCCCTGTGGTCAACCCCACAATGTATTTAAAGTCAACTAGCAAAGCACTTATCTCCTATGGCAATTAGCTGTGTACACGTTTCTCTCAGCATTTAGTCCAGAACACCTTGTGGACAGAGCCTGTGTCATTTACCTGTGCATTCCCAGTATTAAATGACTGGCACGTAGTGTAGAGAGATCTTCAGTAATATTTGTGGAAGAGATAGAATTAAATACTTTTACCGCACTTTAGTATGGAAAAGCCTTGTAATTCTCTGTTGTCCTTTGTAGTTCTGGGTGTTATAGATGTTATGTATCATTGTGATACCAAAAGTAGAACTCCCAACTTGTCTAGGAGGTTCAGTAGACAAGGCTATTTCAGTAATTAAATAGAGTTGCAAAGAATAATGTTTCATGGATGTTCATTCATTTTCTTTTCTTTTATATGCATATATTCTGCTGTTTCTTCTGTGACATGTTTAAATTTGTGTTTCTTTTTCTGCTTTGGCGTTCCCTTCTATTTTCAGTCATTGAACATACTTTCCATTTTTTCTTTCTTCCCGCCCCCCCCCGGCCCCCCTTTTTCCTCCTCTTGCTTGTGTTGTACGGAATTGGCAGCATATTGTCAGGGCAGAAATAGTGAAGTACCCGGAAGAAGATAATCAACATACCAACTCTGCTCAGAGTAGAATCTGTTCAGTACAGTAGTGCAGGTATTAATGGGTAAATTGGTTATAATTTGGGGGAGGAGGGTGGGAGAATTAGTGGATGCTGTCTTGCTCTTTATTCCTTATGAGTAGAGAAATTCAAATGATTATTGTACATTATTGGGAATTAATATTGTTAATTGTAAGTCCTGTTTTAGAACTTTGAAAAATTGATTCTGTGCCAGGAGACTGACAAACGAGGAATTGGAACAAATTAAAATAACATTTCAGTTGCTTTCAAACATATTTGTCTTTATGGTTGTGTTTATCACATGTGCAGTGAAGTGGAGAGTTGAGACGGTTATTTCATTATTCAGTCCTTCCCATTTTTCCTGAAATAGCATGGTAATTGAAAGAGTATTTTTAAAATTTGCCTTGAATTACCTTTCTTTGTCTGCTTCTGTGTGTGCAGACTTAGTAATAGAGTTGAGAACAGTGAAAGAGCTGTTTTAATTTAAATTATTACTTAGGGCACATTGCTAAATTCATCATTGACGATATTTCTTGAAATGTGGGTTACGGGGGTGGAAAGAAGAGTTAAAAGTGTCTTTTGGTTTAAATTATTTTAAAAACATGAATATGAGGTAATTTTCTAAATATTTCATTCGGTATTTTGTTAGAGTCATTATTCATAACCCAATAGTGAGCTCTTTGGAAGTAAGTTAGGGATTTGGGAGGAAAGTTTTAAAATTGGAAAAGTTTTAAAAATTGGGTTGCTCAGTACATTTCTCCTGTATATTTGACTCCTATTTAACATTTACACGTTTTCTTACTCACAAATTGCTGCAAACATTCTAAAAAAGTTATGGCTGGATATAATGGTTTATTTAAATATTAATAAATGATGACATATTTTACTTTTAAATTATGAGGTCTTGCGTATGAATTAAAATATGTGAATGACTAATTCTAATTCCTTTGCTTTAAATTATAACCAGGGTTTAATTTTTCATACTGGTTTGTTAATTTTGTGTTAGACTTGTGGTAACCTCAAGTTAATGTCATAAAACCAGGGAAGACTGAGTAAAGGAATTACTATTCTGTTCTTAAAAAGCAAAAAAAAAAAAAAAACAAAAAAAAAAACAAACCCAAGCCTCGCTCTTCAGCATCTCAGCTCTACATTAGTTTGTTCTGATGGATTCAACTCTGGCTTCATTTATGATGTCTGTCATCAGGAGTTCACCATAGTTTAGAAAATAAAAATATACTTTAACGAGCTCTTTCTAAATGTTCTGATGTTCTGATAATAACTCTGTTTTCTTTTATGACAGAGGGTGGTGAAGGCAGATATTGTAAACTACAATCAGGAACCTATGTCAAGAACTGTTAACCCTCCTAGGAGCTCTATGTGTGCAGTTCAGTGAGCACACTCTACCTTTGCACCAGTATTCCTGGCTGCCCTTCACCCCCGCCCCCATGGCCAGAGGCCTCTAGAAAGCTGTGTTATCAGTGGCCATCTCTGTAGCATTCAGTTAACACCTTCTCCCAGCTTCCTCAGTGCACACCGCTGCCACAGCTGACGCAGCTCCTTGGCCTGAAGGATCAGCTTCAACTTTGGGACAACACTCTTGGAATCCAAAATGGAAAGCCTTTTCTCTGGAATTAAACTGCTTCACTGAAAAAGAATAATTTTGGTTCTCTTTACATTCTCCCTTCTTTTTTCTTCGACGTGAACTTTTTTAGACAAATATGAAAACAATACAAGTCTTGATCAGCAGCCTGGATTTGGCACTGCACAGTTTCATTCTCTTATCTGAACTACCTGGCAAAGTGCGTTTCATAGTGCAAACACTTAAACAAGTAATATATTTTATCAACAGATACTTCAGAAGGCATTCTTTTGCTGTCTATTGTGAGTGAAAATATATAAAGTTGTATCCAACTGAAAATGCTTGAAATAAAGCTGTAATAGATATATTTTTTTCATTTTTTTAAAGAAGGCCTAAACTGTTTATATTGTAACTGTAACTCACAAAGTAGTGAGTATTTGCTATTGTATTTTTATTACCATGTCATGGTCATTATGTATCGTGTAATACTCAGGTTGGATGGCTTTATGAAGTTTGGTAACTGTTCAGCTGTTGCTCCACATGGACTTCCTCCTCCAAACTGCCCAAGAGCACTCCCAGAATGAGTCCCGACTATTGTTGGATCATTGTGGATCAGACTGTACCTGATGTTCAGATGTTCTTCTCCTGCAAATAAACTTATTTCAATTACTTTTTTGGAAGAATTTTCTTTCAGGCATCTTCCTTTTAGTTACAGTAAACAAAGTGTATATGGATACAAAATGAAGGATCCTGTCACGTTTAGTAAGCTCTGTCTCTTAGAGTCGTTAGGTTATTTTGTTGGACTGACTCAAGTCCGTAGCCTGGCATGTCAGGGGTCCACATGAGGGGCATCCAACCTCTCTACATTTTCTCATCCTGATCTCCTGAGCACTGCGTACCTCTGGGCCCTGGCCTCACTCCTGTGTGCTTTATGATGCTCTGCCTTCCTGTCAATGCTTGGGTCCCTCTGCCTGGAATCCCCCTGCCCCCCGAACATCCATCTTCTGCCAGCCACCCTTCAGGCACCATGAGGGCAGGCTCTGTTTCCCTTGGTTACAGTTGTGTTTTTTGTACTAAGGCACAAAGCCTGACATAGTCGGTGCTTCCTATTTGCTGCATCAAAACAGGAATGAAGGCCATCCCTCCGCAAAGCCAGTCCTCATGTATACAGTGCAAGTTGCACATGAGTACCTCCTGGATGGCCATTATCCCATCCTGCCTCGAATCACAGTTACTTGTGTCCTCCTGTTTCATTACTTAATAAGCCACGAACCTACTGAGAACAGTCTGGTCTGTTCTATTTCACGCCTCTCTGGAGTGCCTAACAGGGTGCCTTTATCAGGGACTTGCCACGGGTATGGATATCTAAATTTTGGACACCTAATTTTACAGCTATAAGAGATTTTAGAAAACTTGTTATTTCATATCCTGTGTGGCTAAGGAAACTGTACTTTGGAGAGAAAAAGGAACTCGCCAGAGGTCATGGAATCAAAGCTAGATCCCATAGGAAATCTGTCTCAAGGCCAGGGTGACCCTGACACTTTCCCAAGAGTGATTTGAAGTTGAAGAAATTTTAAAGATTGTGACTTCTGTAGTCATCAGGTAGCAAGTCCAATCTTTCTCAGATCTGATTTCTATACTTTTTATTTTATAGCTAAATTAAGCAGCCTTTTATGCCATTCAAGGTGATAAGCCCTTCAGAGTATTTCATTTTATCCTTCCTTTCAGCATCTCCTAACATGCTGGCCAGTCTTCTAGGGACAGGATATTCTCCATATATATTCCTCAGAATATAAATTTGAATAAAAATAGCTCAACTCTCAAGGACCTTACAGTCTAATAGGAGAAATGTTTGATGTTGCTATTTTAAAAGCTGTGACGGAGTCTACTACTAAACTAAACTTTCCCTAGATTGTATGTTCAATAAGAGATGAGGCCATGCTCTTGTGGTCATTTTGTGTTGTTTTTACATCTATGTGGAAGATTTTCAGATTTTTTTTTCCTAATCCAATTACTGCAGGTATGATTTAACACATGCATATGATTGTACAAGCTAAGTGCTACAGGCATTCTGGAGGAGGCAGAGAGAATTATGAGAGGTCTGTGATCACACCAAAGCACTTGAGTTGGGTGTTTATGCAATTCGAGCACTGAATGGGACTGAGCAGGGGGCAGTAGGAAGAATGGCCTTTGTTGGGTTGCTTTGTCCTGGACATTTTCAGACACTTTGTCACATGAGCTATTTTTTTTTTTTCTCAAATTAATCTGTGACAGTATCATTGCCCTCACTTTACACATAAGGACACTAAAGCTGAGAGTAAGTGAGTGATTGCACTAATTCCTGCCTTGAGAGAACAAGTGGTAGAACCAGGATCCCCACAAACCATTTCTGAGATAGGATGGACAAGGCTGGGTACCGATTTAGGCTCCCTTCCATTTGTGAAGATCATACACCTGACCTCCTTCCTGGGAGCTGACCAAGCCTGATTGTTTCAAGAAGTAGTGATGGTCCTTGCATCTTCTCACATGACCACCAAGACCAGTAGTGTGGTCCAAAGAGTCTGGTGGTGGTAAGTTTCCTCTCTGATCACCAAGGTGAGGATAGAAAATGTCTCCCCTCCCCACTCTGCACCTTTTCCCCATCGGCCTCATGTCTTTCCCAGCTAAGCTTGACCCATCATTGAGAGCCTTTTGGTCCAAGGAGAGCAGGCAACAGTGAACATGCAATAGAGCATATGGCCAAAGCAGATTTCTGAATTCCATATTACAATTTTCCCCATACCTCGGTTTTTTATTTTTGAAACAAAAACGTAGGATTCATGCTTATTTTACTTTGACTGTTACCTCTCCTGTCTACAGTTTTTAATTTAAAAAATTACAAGTCTTTCCATCTAGTTTTAGGCACTTTGTCTCCTGAAGACACATGCTATAAAGTTTCAAACACATTGTGGTCACTTCTGGTGCTTATTGAACTTTCAAAAAACACAAAAGTTTTCAGCCAGAACTGGTCATTGGATGCTGCCTTTCAAGTGCACCCTCTATTATGTGTGGCAAACCGCTCTGGAGTGGTTTTTGGAGTGGCCCAAAGAACTCCTGTGACTGCTTTATTATTCCAGGAGGAGGTAAGCCAGGGCCCTTTAAAGTCGATCACTGAAACAATGTGATGGAGCATAATAATTTGTGTGTCATTTAAAAATAGAAAAGTTTTCTGGCCATAACCCATGGTGACTGCTGTAACATTGGACATCCTGGAGAACGGTTGCAAGATTCAAAGGCAATGGAAATGCAGACCTACTGAGCACTATAATAGATGCCTGTTTGCAGCCTCTCTGGCATCCACGCCTCCACTCCTCCCAGAAGCTTTTCCTCATTGCCTGGTGGATCCTCCTCCATTTCCAGCCACTCATAGCTCTGGGAGTGGATCCTCATTGGCTTGAACTCAGGATATTTCCCCTGCCTCAGGGATTGGCTCAGAAATGAGGGGGTAACTCCATGAAAGCTAATGAAACTGGAAGGGACATTTACTGAGGTTTCTAAAAAAGAAAAGAGAAGAAAAAAAAGCTTCCATCCCCTGAAGTTTCCAGATTACTCTTTGCCCACTGGCCTTGAGTGAGGAAGGCTATGGCTCTGGGCAACATTGGCCACCATCTTGAGGACACCGAGGGAGGGGGTTGCCCAGGTACCAAGGGGGCAGAGGTGAGAAGTGAGACAATCCCAGTCCCTGAAACTGAGCCCATATCACAAGTTGTTTTAACAGCATGACTCTCAATTCCCTTTATCATTTCAGCTACTGTTAGTTTATTTTTTTCTTAATTGTTACACAAACAACTATGATGTACCGGGGCCTTGGCTTGGCATCAAAGACAGGGGTAAACATGATCTGTGTTTTGTCCTTAAGATCTTAGTCTATGTAGGCACATCTCTAACTCACCAAAATGTAATCAGACTGTTACGTGCATCAATAAAACTGATATGATACGGGAAGATGTGGCTTATCAGTGAGTGTGGTCAAATAAGGATTTCAGGTAACAGGAATCAGAGTCACCCATGTAACATAATTACCTTCAAAAGGAAATGTAATCTTAGGCTACATTGATGCATTCTCTGAGGTGATTCGTGCATGCAGATCACCTGGAGAATCTTGATTCAGTAGATCCCAGGTGGGGGTTGAGGTTCTGCATTTATAACAAGCTCCCAAATAATACTTAATGCTGCTGGCTTTTGGATTACACTTCGAATTACAAGTGTAATTGCAAGACTATGCTTGCAATATATTTCCCCTTAAACAGGTACCCCTCTTTAAGAGGATGACAGAGCACAACCAGGTAGTGATGAGGGGATCCGATGTCATATAAAACAGTTGAAGGAAGACGGTATGCTTAATACAGAAAAGAGGGCCTCAGAGAGACTCTGATGTTGGTCTTTAGGTAGGTGAAAGAAAGACAGCTGTAGAAAAAGATTAATCTTCTACTGTAGAACCTATAGGACGTCAGAAATAGAATGGGTAGGTAGAAGCTGTAGAAAGATTTCAATCCAGCCCAAGAAAGAACATTGAAAACATCTGCTTCCCAAGGAAGGAAGAGATTGCTTTATGGAAGTGTTGTATCACATCTCAGGTCTGCAAACTCACGTGGCATCAGGGGCTAGGTAGGCAAATAAAAGAATAAAACGTGATAAAGATATAAAGAAGTAAGGAGTGGGTGTTAAGTTGGAATGCCCTGTCTAAAGCCATTCCAATCCAGTTTTTAAGTTCTATCAGCCCAGTAAAACTTCTGTATATATAGAGCCACTTCTAGCCCATATAGAATCGTTGTGCCAACTGGAAAAACAAAATGTTCTTTTCTCAAGTCACTTGAGATCATCTTCCCTCTTTTAGAAAATTGTCACACTGTTCTGTTAGAATGAGGCATTTTATCATCCTGGAAAATAGGTGATAAATCTACTCTACCTGTGATATGAATGGCAGCCCATAGATGTCCATGGCAGCCAGACTGCAACCCTTGGGACTGTAAACCTTAACGTCTGGATGTAAGACGGATGCAATCAGAAGAGAAAATTATTTGCCAAACTTTTACTTGGAAAGCAAAATCACTGTGTTCCTACTGGGCCCTGGGGGCATACGCTGCCCAGGGATATGGTCTCTGGCCTCACGTCTTCAGGGCCTTGAATGAGGCATCCTAGGGGTCAGGGGAGAAGCTGTGCTTCTTCCTGTGGGAAGGGCGCTGAAAGTAGGTGAGCTCTGCCTGGACAAGCATGAAGGAGTGGTCAGGACAGACTTGATAGGAAAGGTGAGGCCCCGACTGACCGCCTGGCCCAGACACCCTCCCTCCTGACACCTTCAGCCCCGAGTTAAGCCAACTGTCTGTAGACTAGGCACTTTGGGCTGAGCTCAGAACCGCATACATTTCATTCTGTCCGGTCCTTCATCGCATCAGTTTTCCACACTGGAGAGCTGGAAATGAGAGGAAAGCAGACTATTTGTTTTAAAGTCCTGCTTCCAAGTTGTATTGAATGTCCCTAGGCCTCCCACGCTGTAGATTGAAGTGAGGCTCAGGGCTGGAGGTTGGGCTGGAGAGGCAGATCTCACTGGCATCGCGCAGGCCAGCTTAATTAGCCGCTCTCACCTAAGCCTTGAGCCCTGGCCTCCTCAGGCCTTAATTAACCCACATCCACAGGTGGCCCATGAATGGGATTCCTAGCCACTGTGTCTGCCGAGCCCCTTCTCCTTTCCCACTATTGCTACCCTCATCCCTGGTGCCTGCATTTGTCCAAAGGCTCGCTTCCTTCAGAGACCTCCACAATCTGCTGCTCATGCATCTGTGAGAATGAACTTGGCCCATGGGTTTGAATTAAGTTACTCTTGTTCCAAACTCCTCAATGGCTCCCCATGGCCTTTTCCATGAAAGGAAAATGACTTCCTCAGCCTGACATTCAGAATCCTCTAACAGTTTCCCTATTCTTTCTTCTGAGACATCTGTTCATCTTCAACTCTGGTGACTACGTCATTCTAGCAAGTGGTCCCTCACCTCTGTGTCTCTACTGGGATTTTTTCTATAGAAAGAGGAACCCTGAAGAAGCAAGTTAGAAAACTGAGGCTTAGGACAGTTTAATAACTTAGAGGTTGTACAGTTGGGGAGTGATAAGACAGGGATCCAAACCCAGGTCTGCCAGGCTCAGAAGCTTGACTTTTTCTTCTTCTTTTTAAGTTTATCTAAGTAATCTTTACACCCAATGTGGGGCTCCAACTCATGACCCTGAGATCAAGATTCACATGCTCCTCCACCTGAGCCATCCAGGTGCCCCAAAAGCCTAGCTTCTTAGCTATTGTGTGATATTCGTTACTTATTAGTGTCCCTGTGGCTGATTCACAGTAGGTGCTTATGCTTATTAAGCACTTTGAAATGAATGAACAAACTACTTTGACAACTGAACATATAAATAAATTGCATATATATACACATATATATAAAATGAATATTTGCAATCTCCATTAAATCAGGTTGGAGTTTTTTATTGCCTAAGACTAATTTATTTAAAAA
Organism: Canis lupus baileyi; assembly: GCF_048164855.1. Taxonomy (NCBI): domain Eukaryota; kingdom Metazoa; phylum Chordata; class Mammalia; order Carnivora; family Canidae; genus Canis; species Canis lupus. Next base: position 68,238,441 of record NC_132839.1, read on the forward strand.
TTTTAATCTCCAATGGAAAGACCCCTATCATTTTTCTGATTACATATTCTAAAATACTCATTCACTGTTGGTAGGAATGTAAATTGGTGCAGTCATTGTGCAGAACAGTATTTTCTCAAAAAATTAAAAATAGAACTACCATGCAATCCAGCAATTCCACTTCTGGGTATTTTTCTGAAGAAAACAAAAACACTAATTTGAGAAGATATATGTGCCCTGTGTTCACTGCATCATAATTTACAGCGGCCAAGATATGGAAACCACCTAAGTGTCCCGTGATAGACAAATGGACAAAGATGTGGTATATATGTCTAGTGGAACATTAGATGTAAAAATGGATGAGGTCTTGCCATTTGTGATGGACTTAGAGGGTACTGTGCTAAATGAAATAAATCAGAGAAAGACAAATGACATATGATTTCACTTACGTGTGGAATCTAAAAAACCAAATACACGAACAAAACAAAATAGAAACAGACTCTTAGATACAGAGAACAAGCTAGTGGTCACCAGAGGGGAAGAGGGTGTGGGGATGGGAGAAATAGGTAAAGGGGATTAGTAGGTACAAACTTCCCATTATAAAATAATTAAGTCATGGGGATGGAATGTACAGCATAGGGAATATATTCAATAATACCGTAATAACTTTGTATGGTGACAGATGATAACTAGACCTGTCACAGTGATCATTTCATGATGTATACAAATATCAAATCACTATCTTGTGCATCTAAAACTAATATTGTATGCCAATTATATATATATTTTTAAAAAGCTTAATAACTGTCCTATTCCTCAGCAATAATCACTAGATGACTTTTCAAATCAGTAGGGAAAGGGTGTATCATTCAACAAGTGATATTAGGACAATCAGCCAACAATGAGGAATAAGTATAACCTGAATCCTTGCCTCAAGCAAGTCCACTCAAGCTGTAAATAAGATAAAACTTTAAGAATCATTTTAAAATACTGTAAAGTAATGCAGAGAACAATAAAGAAATTAAAATCACCCCTGCCCTGCTCATTATTGTTGACATTTTGATGAAAAGCCACCTTCCAGATGCCTCTGTGCATCAGTCTGCAAGTCCAGAAGCTATACTAATGAGTTGCATTATATTAATTTTGAAATTAGTGCTTAACACTAAGTGATAGTACAGGTATTTTCCTACATCCATTAAGTATAAACACACATCATCGTTCTCAATGGCTTCCTGGTTTTCAAGAGTGTAATATGGTCATTTATTTAATCATTCCTCTTTCTATGGATATTGGTTGTTTTCCCAAGTTTTCACTGTTATTGGAGACTATGCTTTGTTCAACATCCTATGTATAACTTTCTTTATTTGCCTTTATATACTTATCTGTGGAATAAATTTTAGAAGTAGAATTCATATAAAAATTTTATATTTTCATAAATTTTATCAAACTGCATTTCAGATACATTGTACAACTTATCCGGCTAATGGCAAGTGAAAGTGTCCACTTCCCCACAACCTTGATGTCCTTAGTGAATTCCTCATGTAAATTTAGCCGTTTCGCTGACTTGCCTCATGCCCTACGCAGCACTGATGTGGACCTACTTTCGTGAACAATCATCAACAACCGTGAGTAGAGGCAGATATAGTCTCCATGTGACAGTGAAGACTTGAGTCTACAGTAACATTTTCCTGCTGCTCTATTTTGGTCTTAACATGGTTTAGGTGTCAGGTGGTGCCCTACATACCCAGTAAATATCCTTAGAAAGCTTTCATTCAAAACAACAACAACAACAACAACAACAACAACAAATTTTGTTTCCCTTATTTTTCTCTGCCTTCCTCTGAAGTCTTCATTGTCCTTCCACCCTCAACCCTGCTCCCACCGGGTAGAAGTTTCTAAGCCCCTGGTGCCCTGGACTCATGCATGGAGGTGAGTTCTCCAGCTTTTCATCTGACTGCATCCTCCCCACACACCCCAGGCTGGAAGCACCCGGCCGAGCCCGTGTGGCACCACCATACCATTCTGCACCAGTGACTCCCCTTGCCTTGCTGCCCTTCCCACCATGAGAGAAGAGCCTTGTTGTTTCTGTCTCCCTGGTGCCAGGCACTGAAGGAGCACCCAGTGACATTCACCGAGTGATAGGTTGTCAGGAATAATCCAGTAACCCGTGGGAGAGCTGGGAAGAGCTCCATCCTGGACTCTGTGGACCGAGGGCCTGACCTTGTCTGAGCCGCTGGCCCACTCTATGACCTTGGGCAAATTCCTCCACCTCTGTCAGGCTCCGTGTCTTTATTTGCAGCGAGTTTGATACATGCTCTCCGTGGTTCCCAAACTGGCTGACTATCAGAGTGACCTGAGAAGCTTGACCAAATACCCATTCTGGAGCTTGATGCTAGTTGCAGGGCCCCAGATTCTGTTTGGAAACCACTGGCCAAATAGAGTGTATCTACTGCTCCCCTGTGTGACCAAGAACGTATTGCCAATTTGAAGCCTCCGTTTGCAAATCTGTAAAATGGGATGATAGCCATGGTGATTATCCTAGGAACTTCCTGGGGCTGACACGAGAGTCTAATCATGGGAAGAAGGACTTGGAAAAGTTCTAACAATTCCAAACAAGCATGTGAACTATTGGTCTTTTCTGTATGCTTCTCTTGGTGTGACCTGGAGTTGGGTTTTGGCTCACAGAGCCTGGGGGAGCCCCCCGCCCCCACCTCTTGTCCTGGATAGGCAATCTTCTGCTGAGGCCCCTCTTTTGCTTCTTTCACCCGCAGTCCAGATTCCCTTGAAATCTCCTCATTTGTTTCTAATTTGGAGGTGAGGAGTTGTTTCCTCCTGTCTTTCCAAAGACCCTTGGCTCTTGAGCCAGCTTAACCATTTCCTCTTACCCCACCCCACCCCCCATTCTGTCCCTATCCCAATCCTCTGACACTTTCTCAAATTTGTCTTCCACATTGGCAGGTGGCCCACGAACGGACTGGCTAGCTGCCCTGTGTTTGGGTCGGGGTGGAGGGAAGATGCCGTAGAAGCTGACACACAGCTGAGTGATCCAAGATGTGTGCTCTGTCTCACAGCTCCCTTCCCTAGCCCTGCACAGAGCGGATCTAGTCTGGCTTGTCCTCAGAGCCACCCCCCCCCACCCCGCCCGAAGACAGTGGAAAAGGGGGGATGGGAGGGGAAGGTAGAGGGAGGGTATTGGGGGTTTACTGAGTGACGAGCTTCTCAGCACCAGGTCCCAAGCCAGGCACTTTGCACCTCTTTTTCACAACAGGCAACCTTTCTCGCACATCTGCTTTGCCGTGCAGTATTTACATAGGCCATCTGGTTGAATCCTTGTCCCCCCGCCTGCAGTGGCAGTTGTGATTCTCATCTTACAGATCAGAAGGCAGAGACTCAGAGGAGTGATGGGTCTCTGTCCAAAATCACACGGGCAGCAAGAGGCAGAGCCGGGATTTGAACCCTGTTCTTAGTGACTCCAGAATCTGCCCTGCCCCGCGGGAATGCCATTTATTCACGCTCCATAGTTAGCCTTTATATTTCCAAGGAAACACTTGAACTTAGCATGGGACTTCTTCTGAGTTTTTGGAGCCAAAATTATTTTAATTTTATGGCTAGGAAAAATGTAAACTTACATTTTCAGCAGACCAGAGATGATAAAGTATGCATTTGTCAAATAAAATTCTTTGCTGTGATAAAGTAAATCATTCCTTGGCCTTGTAAAAAATTAGGCCTCACTTGAATGGTTTCCCCTGCAGCCTTTGCTAATATTTCTGTTATCTCTATTAGGGATTACAATGATGAATGCCTTTTATTCGCATCGTTAAGCACTTCAGTGAATGTGTGAACACACGGAGCATCATAAGTCATAGGGAAATGAAACAACATGGTCTCCTGGAAAGTAAAAAAAAGTCTTGAGAGCCTGACTTATTGGGGTTAGCATTCTGTCTCTGCCACTCTCTAGCGATGCAAACCTGGTCAAATTCCTTAGCTTCTCTGGGTCTCAGTTTCCCAAATGTAAAACATAGGTACTACTTGGCTGACTGGGTAATTTTAAGGACGGAATGAAGTGACATAGCACTTCACACAATTTCTGGCATGAAGTAAGTGCATAATAAATGTCAGAGTTATTATTGGAATAGCTCTCAAGGTAACTAGTTATTTAATGACGTGCCCGGGCTCACTTTAGTTATTAGTCTTTTGGGCAACAAGACTTCGTCTCGCTAGGCCTTACTGTCTGGTGGGCCCCAGCAGCTGATGCACCTCTGCCCCAGTTAGAAATGGCTCAGGCAGGAGGCAGGTAAAGCTAATTAGGGGGCATATATGTTGAGATCTTTTTGGCTTCAAGTAACAGAGCATTTAACTTAAAGTGTCTTAGACAATATCAATCACCTCTTATAACAAATATCCTCAGGGTAAGCTGATTCCAGGGTTTTTAAACTAAGTTGCTCAAAGACGCCACCAAGATCCCAGATGCTTTCCTTTCTTCTTTGCCTTTCTCAGTCTGTTGGCAGTTAGGCTGGCTGCCTTGTGGTCCCAGAATGGCTGCAGTAACTCCAGGCTTTACATCTTTATAGCGCAAAATCCAAAGGTCAGAAATAGGAAAGGGGGTCCATCCCATCCTCATGTCTCCTCTAAAGAAAGAAGAAAAATGTCCTCAAAGCCCCACCTCCCAGAAGACTTCTCATTTCTTTTGTTGGCCAGAATTTTATCAAATGCTCAGCCCAGACTAGTGGTAATGGAAAAGGTTAGGGCCAGTGACTCTCAACTCTGGAGGAGAGAGAATTGGGAAGCTTTTAAAATACATACCGATGCTTAGGTTATACCCTTAGAGATTGGTTTACTTGAACACGGTTGTGCCCTGTTGTGTACTCAGGTGAGCATGTATGTGCATACACACATCTACGGTTAAGAATCGTCGGTGTAACTCTCCCAAGTTTCAGCCCCTCGTATGTGGAGTGCCTTAGCCTTCACTGAAGCTCATGGCCACAGGATATCTTAGCCAAATTGAAATTCTGGAAAGGTAAGTGTGGCTCTTTAGACATCCAAAGGAATCTGCCAACACAGGTGCAGCTACAGGGAGTTAGGGAAGCTCTGGAAAGAAGGAATGGAATAGGAGCTGATAACCCCTCTCATCTGAGACACTTGCACTCTTGGGGGTTGGGCCCCCCTGATATGCCCTCTGGAGAGCCTGCACCACAATGACCACGGCTGCTTATGATTGAAAACGCAGCTTCCTGGCTGAACTGCAGATCCAGTGTCTCTGAATCTCTGTGAATTGGTGCTTTTAACAAGCTCCCTAGTTGATTCTTACGCTCATTGATGATTCAAGAAAACTGCCTCTACTGGATTTCACTGTCAGCGCCGTTACCACAAGCCTTCTGAAAATGACAAATGCCTCCTTTTCCTAGAAAAGTCAGGATACATGGATTAGGGCACACGACATTGTGAGAAGAACATATATACTAAAATCTGACAGACTAAGTGAGAACTTCGGTTCTACCACCTGTAAATTGCATCAGTTTGGTTAACTTGACTCTCTGAGCCTCGGTTTTATCGAGAACTATGAGGAGAAGAATATTACCTGTTGGAGTAGTTTTGAGGTTAAGCAAAATTAGTGCAGTGAGAGCAGCCGGCACAGATTAGGACTCAGTACATGTTAATGTTTGCAGAGAGTGGGTTTTCCTTTTCCAGATAAGAAAATATACTTGGACCTGCCCTGGGGTCCTCTCGGCCTGACCCAAGTGGTTGTGACCGGAATATGTATCTGACTGGGGCAGCAACAGCTAAGTTCTAGTGTGTCGTTTGGACAGGATTCCCAGCACAGAGTGGGCCAGAGAGGCACCCTGGGAGGGGCGGGAGGGGCAGTGGAGGGGAGAGAATAGGTGAAAGGTCTTTGATGGCCACATAGGAAAGAGCGAAATGTGAGTTCTGGCTGGATTCTGGGCTGTACCAGAGCCTGCAGAGTCCATGCTTTGCCGCTTAATGTAAGCTCTGGGCATGGCCAGCCTCCCTGCTGTCAACCCGGCAGCCTCTTTATCTGCCTACCACCCAGGAAAGAGTCAAGAGTAAACTAGCAGTTCGTGGAAATGCACTAAGAGGTCACTGAACCAACATGTTATAGTTAATCTGTTAAAAACAGCAATGCTCCCCACCGCCCACACCCCATTTGTAAACATCTCCTTGATAAGCTCTTTATAGCATATACAACCCAGGAAAGTGAATGACATTGCACCAGCTGCCCTGGAATTGCCCACCCCTGTGCTTGCCCAGATGACCCACTGATTCTGCTTAGCCCAACCTAACCCTACTCACATGGATCTACCTGAGCAGCACTCAGTTTCTCCTGGGCTCGGGGCCAGGGATTTCCTAGGAGGAGAAAGGCCTTTAAAGAGGCCCTCCACTTTAAAAGCCTCAGAGAATGGGAGACACTTGGTAGGGGCATGATCGTGGACTGAGAAATCAAGCAACCCCGAACTTGATTCTGGTTCTCAAGCTCCATGCTGTGTGGCTTGGCAAGGTAATGAGTCTCATCCTAAATGTATTTTAATTTCTGAAGCTTTAACTCCACACACTTGGTAAAACAGCATGAAAAGAAGAGAACATTATAAATAATGTGGGTGGCTTTGCCTGTCAGTCCATGCAGTTGAGCACGTACCCTGGAGTGAGTGGTTCTATGCTGAGTCGGTTTGGTTCTGCTTGTCTCCTGTCTTGAGGATCTTGTTGTGTTGGCTGTAATTCAAGTATTTAGGGCAATCATATTTGACTGCAGACCTTTTTTGCTTTGCTTCCTAACTTCAGAATCCAAGCCCTGGGTAAGAAGGGATTTCATTCTATCTCTACCCCTCACCCCCATGGCAGTGGCACTGCATAGGCTGTATTATGTCATGTTCCCTCCCAAAGTGGGAGTCTCCTTAAGGGAGGAATCTGATTCTTCACCAACTTTTTGTTTCCCTTGCTACTCTTCTCTCTTGGAGCCTAGCACAGAGCCCTACACTTAATAAATACTAAAACAAACATTCAGTGCCTGTCTGCCCCCAGCTCATCCTTAAACGAAAGCAGAAACTGGAACATTTAATTGCACCTCACCCTCTCTTGCCTCCTTGGTCAACTCAGGGTGGGTTCTTGACCCAAACGGACCAGTGAGTCCCTTCTCTAGGATTACTGAATTTAGAAATGGAATGTGGCTTAGAAATGAAAGATGGAAACAGAGTTTTTGATGGCATTCAGACCCCTGGTTTCTAAATCCTAGAGTCCAAAGACCTGTCTGTCCTCGAATGAGACTCAGTATCCTTACAAGAAACTCACAGGCTTACTTAAGCTAATTCAAGGTAAACTTCATTTACTTGCAGCCAAAGTAATCTTAAGCAACAAACACAATAATTTAGATAGAAAATGACCCCATGTCACTTGGATTGAAGGTTCAAGAGAGCCCCACTGGCAGAGCTCCTCACAGGCAATCCTGCCTTAAGAATGAATGCTGCTGAAGGATATGGGAGTGGCTGTAGAGCTGAAGCCATGAGTTGATACCCACAGGCCTGGACTGTCACTGCTTCAGCAAACCCTGATGTTCGTGTACTCTGTAGGTGAAAATCTCTCAGGTCAATCAGCTTGGGTGCACTGGTTATGTGTCCTCAGGCATAACTAAGGAACTGTTGGCTTTGCCTTTCCCATAATGACTCCTCCTTCAAGCAATTGCAGTTTGGGGAAATGGCTCAGCCTCAGTGCTTTGGTTCAGTCCAACTTAAGGCATCACATTCCCATTCTATTGCTTTTGGTAAAACCATAACAAGCTATTTTGGGAGGCAATGTGAGCCTGAGATTTAGAAGACCTAAATTCTAGTTTGCTATGTGATTAAGAACAATTTGCTTCATCTGTCTGGACTTCCACTGACTGCTTCGTAAAATGTGAGTATTAGATCAGGAATGGGACATGGACTTGTCTTGCTGCCTTTCTCCCACCCTTGCAGCTAAGCCTACTGCCACCTTTCCACACAAGTTAACCATGCAGTGTTCAGTGCACAAGCTCTACGGAGCCAGATATATACCCTTATTTTTCTACAACAAACTTAACTTTTGTCTCAAGCCCCTTGTACATTTGAATGGTGTGTTCCGCCTTTGCTGAGGCTTACAGACAAATTCTGGAAGATTTTTAAGGGGCTGTTTCTTTTGGTCTTTACTACCATCTATCCTCACCAGCATCCACAGAGACTCCCCTTGTTATCCTGTCTTATCCTCAGTCATTGGCGGTTAAGTAACTTGCTCACGGTCTCAGACAGTTTGTAAATGACCACGTGGAAATACAAACCCCAGGCTGTGAAATTCTAAAGTCTAAATGTCTAAATTCTAATATAGACATTTAGATATAGATGTTATCACATATAGATATAATAAGTATATACATATAATTGTTTTTCTAAAAATTTGTTTATTTTAGAAAGAGAGAGAGAGCATGTGAGTAGGCAGAGGAGCAGAAAGGGAGGAAGAAGGAGAGGGGGAGGGAGAGAAGCCCAAGCAGACTCTGTGCTGAGGGTGGAGCCTAATATGGGGCTTTATTTCACACCCATGAGATCATGACCTGAGCCAAAACCAAGAGTCAGATGCTCAAATGGCTGAGCCACCCAAGTGCCCCATGATTCTGCAAAGTCAGCAAGGCAGGTTTCATTACCCCCATTTTACATTTATCAAAACTGAAGCTCCAGTTTTGTGTCTTATTCTAGTAAGAAGAGGGCACAGAGATTCTAACCCAGGTCTGTCTCCCTCCAGCCCCTGGCTTCTCCCTGTAAAGTCCCTGACTCAATTATATTTGTAGAATTAGGTGAGACCTTTGGCAAAGTATCCAATGGAACACGTGTTAACTTCAGGGCTGGCTGGCACCTCTGCACCTGCCCCATGGGTGAGGACAGAAGCTTTCCTGTGGTTTGGATGCAGCTCTTTGGACATAGCAACTGAAAGCCTTGTGTTCATGGCAGAGGCAGTCTTCAGATTCTCCAGCAGAAGGGCAGCGAAGGAAAAGGGGAGATGGATGGTCCCATCATGTGTAATGTGAAGAATGGGAGAAAGACTTCTAGCTGAGGGAAATGCTGTCTGGAGCTCTGATTCTTGGAGACATTAATGTGGAAGGGAGGGAATTATCAACTAGGAAAAACTTATCAAGTCTTATTTTATTATTTTAAAAAATTTTCAAAATAAATTCAACAAACTTGTAAAAAATAAAAAACATAGTACTAAGAAGCAAGCACCTGCAGAATCTCTACACAGTAACATGATCACAGTTGATAATAAATCATTTAGAAATCTTTCTGGTTCCTTTTTTAAAAAAAACTATTTTATTTATTTATTCATGAGAGACACACAGAGAGAGGCAGAGACACAGGCAGAGGGAGAAGCAGGCTCCCTGCAGGGCGCCCGATGTGGGACTCGATCCCCTGACTCCAGGATCAAACCCCGAGCCAAAGGCAGTTGCTCAACCACTGAGCCACCCAGGTACCCCTTTTCTGAAGTTTCTTATGAAGAGAATTTTAACTCTTGAATTGGTAATCATTCATCTTTTTTGTTTAGCATCACTTTATAACTCTTTTTTAATATGGTCATATAGTCTTGTAACTATTATTTTTATGAATATAAAATATCTTATTGGGTAGATATACAACCATTTCCCTCTTTTTGGACACAGAGGATTTCCCCAGCTTTTAAGCTATAGTAAATGATGCTGTTTCTGTCCTCTGTTCTTGCAAAGGAATCACTGCCTACCTGTGTCTTCTAGGTACTATCTCAGATGAAGCCACAGCACCAGTCCTTTCCACATCTGTTGCCAGTCTCCTCCCTGGGAACCTCCCGTGGCATCTTAGAGGATGGATGATCCCATCTCTTGCCTGTATTTTTAACCCTTTAACCATGCGAGCCATGTGTAAGGCTCTCCTGTCCTAAAACATCCCCCCTTGACCTTGAGTCCACCTATGATCCCACCTAGTCTCCCGCTCCTCACCCCCATGTTACATCCCAGGGTATTCTTGCTTCTGTCTCCTCTATTCTACTGAGATTGCTCTTGCAGAGATCCTCAGATGGCTCCTGTGGACCTTTCTTTGTGTGCATTTTTAGGACCCTACTGCTCCACCTGACTTCCTTGGCTTTCATGACATTGCTGTCTACACCTGTCTCCAATCTCTCTGTGCCTTGGTCTCCATCCCCTTGTGCTGGGCTGTCTCACCCATTTCTCATGTTGGTGCTCCCAAGGATCTCATTCTGGGCCGTCTTATCCTCTCACTTTAGAGACTGGTTTTCTTTGCCATTTCATTCATTTTCAGTTTCAACCACTCCCAGTAGTTGCTAACCTCCGTTATCGCCTTGAACCATTCTTCTAAGCCTTGTTCAGGCCTCCATCCTTAGAAATTACAAAAAAAAAAAAAAAAAAAAAAAAGAATTTACAAATACCTGTCAAGAGCTTTATGTGTGCTGGGATTTGCACTAGATTGGCTTAAAAAATGGAGAAGGTATGGCTTCTGAAAATTATATGTCCATTTGCTGTTGGACGTTTCCCCTTGGATGATGCACACACATTCTATGACTCCTCTCCTGCCCAGACCAGCTCCCATGACTGTGCTTAGTTACTGGTATTACCCCAAGCTACCCCAGCTAGGTGACCAAGCCAGAGACTCAGGGCTTATCCCAGACTACTAGTGCTAACCTCAATCTCTAGATCCTGTGACTCTGTCAATGAATGTTTCAGAATCTATACACTGACCATTTCCCCTCCCACTGTAGCCCTATCGTTGGGTCTCATCTCCTATTTATTCTTTTGCAGTTACCTTTCTTTCATTCTTTTTATCTTTAAGAGAGAGAAACAGTGTGTGTGTGTGGGGGGGGGTAAGGAGAGAGAGGGAGAGGGAGAGAAGGGATCTTAAGCATGCTCTGCCCTTAGCACAGAGCCTGATTCAGGGCTTGAACTCATGACCCTGAGGTCATGACCTGAGCTGAAATCAAGAGTTGATTGCTTAACTGACTGGTGCTGCTGAAATTGCCTTTTAATGGACTTGGGGGCCTTTAGGATGTTCCTAGCCATAAATATGGCTGAATCATCCCCTGGTTGAAACTTCTGATGGCTTCCTATTGCATATGGGATACACTTTAAGTACTCTCCTGTGATATCCAAGTTCCCTATCCTGCTAGAGACATCCAAGGGCATCCTGGCCCTTGCTTGGCCCTTTAGCTCTTTTTCTGCCACTCTGTGTCTTACACTCCATGCTTTATAACACTGAACTTCTTGTCGTCTAACAGTCATAATTGCTTAGTAGAGGCATTCCTCCCTTTACTTGAAATCCATTATACTCGTGTCTTACTGTTCCAGTTCAATTTTTTCTTTAAATCTAACCTCAGGCTTCATCATCCCAGAAAGCCTTGCCTGGTCTCCTCCTCCTCCTCGAGTCATGGGCTTGGTCACCCCAGGTTGTGTACAATCCTAGCAGCCTGTACATGTCTTCTCCACTATATACATCAACACTGTTTATCTGTTCACATGTCTGTCTTCCTGAGGAATCCAAACAAATGTTGAACAAATTAATTGTAAAAATCCCGTGTATGTACCTAGAAATTCTTTGTTAGGAGCCGGTCACTCTAGTTCAGAATAATTTGTGCCGTCTCCTGTCATGAAAGCAGGGGAGAAACGTGTCCACAAGATTATCCAAAGTTCCCAGTTGGGCCCAGAATTGGGATTTCACCTTTGACCTCCTGACTTCCCATTTTAGGCACCCATTTTTTGACCACAGCAAAGCTCCCAGAATTTCAAGGCTCTGGACAAACTCTCTGCCCTGCAGATTAATTTTAGAGTCATTGAAATTCTGCCAATTCTGGGGGCAACGATTGGGAGCCAGGCTGACAACCAGCAATGGAGGAAATTGCTCTGTGTCTATTTCAAGATGAGAGAGTTGTAACCACGGTCCCTCCCCCAGTGATGCTGTTCGAAAAAACATAAATTTAATACTTTCATGAAACTCAATCTTCTAACCATAAGAGTTTCAGGGCTCTCTTTGATGTTCAGGAAAAGTAGCTTGGTGCCAACGTCTTTTGCACATATGGTGTGAAAGCCGCCTGGCACATGAGCTCAACATCTTGGGTCCCTAACTATCTGGAATAAATAGTTAATATTTGTCTCAATAACTTCACAAGTATTTATTCAGTGCCTGCCATGTTCAAAATGCCTCATGTTGCTGGAGAACGAGTACAGATTTCTGGGTCAGATGGAAGGGTGTTCACGTCTTATCTTGGCCCCTACTGGCTGGACTTTGGCAAGCTTTGGTATACTCATGTGTGAAATGGGTTTTGCATATTTACCTTTCAGGAATATAGGAAGGATTTTGTGAGGTAGAATAAGAAAGAGAGTCTGCCAACCACATAGCACCTAGTACCTAAATGTTCACTTAAGACAGAAAATAGGAGAACTCAGTTTCCTACAAGTGTAATTTGAGTTGACAAGTTGAGGCTTTTGTCTTACTACAAGTAGCATGAAAAACCATTAGGGATGCATCAATTAGAAATATATTTGGCTGCAGAACACATAAACCAGTGGCGAGCCAGTAAATGATTAACAAGTGACTCTCTGGGGAAAAATAAAATGCTGATTTGTAGTTTTTGCTGATTTTCATGGTGGAAATACTCCCACCAGGGCTGATTTCAAGCTCCCATTGTGATGTCACCAAATGTGGAGGTGGGGAAGATATATAGTATCTGGTAGAGTGTACTATCATGTAGTATGGAGTCAAGAGATATATGCTATCCCCACATTCAGATATAATTCATTTCTATAGCCTCATGAGCATAGATATAGCAAAATTTGGAAAATATTTGGAATTGATGAGTTTTGAGTATTTATTACTTTTTAATGGTTTGAGTGTAAGATTATGTAACTTACTTTTTAATAATGTCTGAATTTGGCCCACCAAGTTTCTGAAAATTTAACAATTCTCTCTCAGGAGCTGGTTCAGTCAGCTGCAGCACACCCCTGCACCAAGTGACTTAAACACTTGGTGACTTAAACACTCATGTTTTATTTCTCTCATGTGATAAGAAATTCAGGGATGAGTAGCTTAGGGCTGGTGGCACAGTGAAGTTATCAGGGACCCAGACTCTTTTTGCTCTGCCATCTTGAGTATGGTCCCTTCATCCTCATGGGTGTTGCTGCAAGATTGCAAGATGGCTGCTATCCCTCCAGACTCCGTATTCACATCCCAGTGCAGCAAGAAGGGGGTAGGAGAAAAAGGGTGGCATGTCTTTATTTGGGAAGAGACACTGTATAGTTTGCAATTGGCTGCTGTAACAAATTATCATAAGTTTCACACAAAAGCAACAGTGGCTAAAACCAACACAAATTTACTCTCTTAGGGCAGCCCGGGTGGCTCAGCGGTTTAGTGCCTGCCCTCAGCCCAGGGCGTGATCCTGGAGTCCCGGGGTTGAGTCCCATGTCGGGCTCCCTGCATGGAACCTGCTTCTCCCTCTGCCTGTGTCTCTGCCTCTCTCCCTCTCTCTGTGTCTCTCATGAATAAATAAGTAAAATCTTAAAAAAATTATTCTCTTATAGTTCTGGAGGTCAGAAGTCCTTAATGATTCTCACCAGGCTATGGTTGAGGGGTCAGCAGGGCTGTGTTCTTTTGTGGAGGCTCTAGGGGAGAATCCTTTTCCAGCTCTAGAAGCTACAGTGTTCCTTGGCTTATGGTCCCATTCTGTGCTCAAAGCCAGCAATGGCCAGGTGGGTCTCTTTCTCCTCACATTGCTCTTACTCTTCTCTTATCACATCTCCTTCCCTGACTCCCCTGCCTTCCTCTTTCACTTATGAGGACCTTGTGGTAACATTAGGCCTACTGGATAATCCAGAATAATCTCCCCATCTCAAGATCCCTACCTTCATCCCATCTGCAAAGTCCCTTTGAGACAGAGAAGGTAGCATTCACAAGTTCCAAAGACTAGGACATGAGCGGCTTTGGGGGCTGTCATCCTGCCCACCACAGGCACCTTCTCCATAGGCTATTTCCTACCTTCCGGTTCAGAGCTGAACTGTCACAAGGCCATCCCAAGTACAGGACAGGCCAAAAGGTCAAGTTTTAGCTTTAAGAACAACATGTAAAACATAAATAAGGAAGTAGCACCTGGAAATGGCATTTGGGTCAATCAACCAACAGTGTCTACCACATTGGGAAATAATTAACAAATAGCCAAGCAGGTCCATCCAGAAGTCTGCTATTTGACTCAATGTAATTATTATTATTTTTTAAAGAGGCTGCTATCCTAAATTAGTATTAGGTGGGTTTACTAATTGAAAGGTGATTTTCAAGCGTACTTCCTTGCTTGCCTTTCCTTTTCTCTATTCTCTCATCTCTTTCTTCCTGTGTGGGGTTGCTTCCGGTTTCTAGCCAATCTCTTGGCATGTAAAAGACAATGGAGGTGAGTTTCTGGGCTCACTTTTGTGTCTTCCACAGGGTGGGTGAGAAGTTTACCACTATTCTCTTCAAATCAGGGAGGTGGTAATAGGGTGTAGCATTATGGCCAGTTGCTGCCAACGATCCACCATTAATCGTTTGTGGGGAAAATTTATCCCACATGGCACTCCCATCCATTTTTCAGTTGTTTAGACACTGTAATGGGATGAGTCAGTAGGCAAGGGGTTAGGTAGCCACAGGTGTCTCATAGTTGGATACAGCGACATGGAGAGTAGATTTACCTCTCAGGAAGGACTTCACGGTACAAGAGGACACAATGGCTCCTCATTGGCTTTACCACAGTACCTGAATTTTTCCACATGACAGGAAATATGTCTTAGAAAAGTTTGTAACTGGGAGACTTGTTAATCCTCAATTTAGCCACTGCAAAGAGGGTAGAACCTGAGGGAAAGTGGTCTTGTGGTGTCACTCAGGTAAATCTCCAGCAGGTAAGCACCGGAAGTTGGAACACGACTCTGTCACTCAGTATCCCTTTTACAAGGTAAGAAATGTCAGGATTTACCACCTTCGAAAGCTTTGTTTCACTTAGAAACATCTAGGCTTCTTCATTTTGATGAAGACAGCTCATGTGACAGTGCCTCTCTGAAGTGAGGCTACCGCAGCTGTGTTTTTTATAGTTTAAGTATTTTTTGTCCTTTCCTCCCCGCAGTCCAGATCATGCCTATTTTGCTAACCTTTCTGTGTCTACGTTCTTCCCCAGTCTTCTGGGCAAACAGGTGAAATAAAAAGAAATGTGAAGATGAAAAGAGCGGGCAAGCAAGAGTCGAGGTAGCAAATCAGCTCTTGGCATCCTAGGGCCGGCGGCCTGAGAAGCCACAGGAAGCAGGAGGCGATCTGGGTAAACACTTGATGTCTCTATATGGTGCTGAGGTTGGAGGAGGCCCGGAAGGAATTTCAGGGAAGAGATATTATAGACTATGAACTTCCCTTTTGAGACTCTCTAAACAAGGGCTTCATATGCATACGGAGTGGTGTGGTTTTTTTTTTGCTGCTGCTTCTCCCTTTTGTAAACCGCATGTGCTGCATAAATGAAGCCGGCAAATTCCAGCTGCAGCTGAGCAGGCGAGGAAGCTGGCCGAGGATCCCGGGCTCCCCTGGAGCCAGCCCCAGGCCTCTGCTGGCCCCGTCAGCCGCTGGAGACGGCCCGGGCCCACCCCTTTGACCCTCACCTCCCATTTTTCTTTGTCCCTTCCGGTTCTCTGCCACATGGTGGTAGCCTGGGTTGCACAGGATCTTGTGAATCCACTTATTCACGGCTGCCAATGGGAGCCTTTGGAGGGTAACCTTTATTCATCCGGGTGATTTAAGTCATGTCTTGGTGACAGGGCATCCATCTTAACAAATGGTGTGGGGCCAGCAGAGCCAGACTCTCAACTTGGATACATGATCATTGTTCAAAGACATGTGAAAAGTGTGGAAAGTACATGCTCTTTAAAAAAAAAAAATTGTGGTAAAGTATATATGACGTAACATTTACCATTTTAATCACTTTTAAGCGTACAGTTCAGCGGCATTAAGTATATTCATATTGTTGTTCAACCATCACCACCATCCATCTCCAGCACTTACCCAGCTTCCCAAACAGAAACTCTGTTCCCATTAAGCAATAGTTCTTCATGCTCCTTCTTCCTCACTGCCTGCAAATGCCATTCTGTACCATTCCACTGTCTTATTTCTGTGAACGTGGCCACTCTGGGTAGAGCAGGCAATATTTGTCCTTTCATACTTGTTTTATTTCCTGTCAAGATTCATCCATGTTACAGTATATGTCAGGGTGTCGTTCCTTTTTTTATGGCCACATCATATTCCGCTGTATATGCAATTTTGTTTATCCATTCATCTACCTGTGAAGTAGTGTCTCATTGTGGTTTTGACTTCTATTTCCCTAAAGATGAGTGATTTTGAGTATCTTCTCATGTGCTTATTGCCCATTTGCTCATCTTTGGAGAAATGTCAATTAGTGTCTTTTGTCTCATTTTTAACCAGGTTGTTTACTTCTTGTTGTCAGGTTCTATACAGTATAGATTCGTGAATAACAGACCAGGGTACAGTGATAAACGTGACATTTTGAGTATTCACTCACCAGTAAACAGGCCTGCCCACCCTTCCATCATTTTAGGTCAAGATTTTAAAGTTTCACCTACATCACTTTGTGTCTGGAATATTCCAATCTCACTTTGTCACCTTGGTAATCACTGGGTAGTTCAGTTAAAAGGTATCCATGAAGATGGTGTGGGATTGTTTTAGAACTAAGGGAATCCAGAAAGAGGAGAATTAGAAATCTGGCAGCTGGTCTGTTTAATCTATAATGTTGATGTGGATGGAGGGCCCGAAATGGTAGAACCTGACCCAAGATTTCCATGTTCTAATTGTCTCTTGACCACTGGTGGGCAAAGCTCCATTTGGCCTACCTTATTGGCACTTCTGCTGCCTATGCCATCTTGTGGGAAGATAAGGTGGCTCTCTGAATAAAATGCCATGGAATGTAAAAAAAAAAATTAAAGCAACTCTGCCTTACTGTCAGGGGTGGGGGGGAGTGAGAGTGGAGTAAGAAGAAACTCTAGCCTCCAAGTGCCCCTCAGAGTCTTCCAGAAAACCCCAAGAAGCGGCTACATCTTGTGTCCTCTGGGAACTTGTTCTTTTGCTGTTGTGTGGCTTCAGCTTTAGCTTGTTCCTCTGTTGCTTTTGGTTTCTAGAGCTGTACATCTTCTGGGTAGTGCTTGTTGGGGCTTGCAGGAGGGCTGCAGATGCCTACCAGTGTCTGTGCAAGACTGCTGAAACTGGCCTCAAACACACCAGGTCCAGCTGGTGCATCTGCTCTTGGCATCAAGGTGGCAGGTACCTTGTCCTGAACCTGTCCCATTCTTCTGACTTGGATTTACTTTTCCATGGCAGCCTCCCTTACCCCAATCTGGCCTGAGCCCTGAGTATAGGACCTATGGGCTGTCTAATTGACGACATGAGCTGTACCCAGACTCACCCGCAGATACAAACACATTGCTTTCTGGTCAAACTTGTGTGCAGAAACTCATAGGGTGACCTTTTCTCTACCAAGATACTCTTATCTCTCTACCTTATTAAAACATATCCTGTCCGTGGGGCACCTGGTGGCTCAGTCCGTTAAGCATCTGACTCAGCTTGGGTCTTGATCTTGGGGTCATGAGTTCAGGTTCCCATGTTGGGCTCCATGCTGGGCTAGAAGCCTACATATATATATATATTTCCTGTTGGGGCCCCATTGTTCCTCCATCATTGCCAGTTGTGAATAAACCTCAGGGTGGGCACAGATGAGGCTCAGAATAGGATCCAGTATATATATATATATATTTTTTTTTTGTTTGTTTGTTTTGTTTTGTTTTTAAATATTTTATTTATTTATTCATGAGAGACACAGAGAGAGAGGCAGAGATATAGGCAGAGAGAGAAGCAGGCTCCATGCAGGAAGCCCAATGTGGGACTTGATCCCGGAACTCCGGGATCATACCCTGAGCCAAAGGTAAATGCTCAACCGCTGAGCCACCCAGGAGTCCCCCAGGATATTATTTTGAGGAGAAAGACACTATATTTCAGCTACAGTGATTCATCTGCTCATTTTTTCTGGAGATGATTTTAACACAAAAACGCTTCCATGTTTCAAATTGCAAGGTCTAAATTTTATCCTTCCAGTGAGAATATTCCACATATTTGGGCATTGTATCTTAAAATATTTTGCTCTGTTTTTTGTTTGTTTGTTTGTTTTGGTTTTTTTCTCTTTTTAAGTATATAAATATATGCCAACTACTACATTCATTTCCCAATCCTCTCAGGGAGATCACTGAGAATTTAATTGAGTTTAGAGTCTTCCTAAAATAACTAAAAGAACATCCATTAAAGGGTAACGGGATGCACTGATTATTCTGCTAGGCTCCTCTGTGTACTGTTTTAATAAACAACTCTGAGGGAGAAGAACCCAAAGCTAGCTGTGTAACATTGGGACTCATGGATGGGGGAAGGCAAAGTGCTAGGCTCCTTGAAGAAATGTTTCCTTTTTTGACCTGGCTTTAAATGGCATTATAATCAAAGATGGAAGAAGCACTTGTGGCTAATTTAACAGATCCGTTAGTGAAAGGACTTTTGGACACACGTCCAGACTTTTCATTATATAAATAGGGAAACCACTCGAATGGGGAAAATGACTTGCTTGAACTCAAATCCTAAGAGCCAAATGTCACTTGTCCATCATCTGTGGCCAAATAAGTCTATGTGGGTAGTCCTGAATCATAGTTATTATCCTTGAACTGTTTGTAAATGGTTGTTACTGACTAGTAATGACTCGTGGTATTTACCTTTCCAGGGTCTAACATTTTAACATGGAACAGAAACTTGATGCAGAGGAAGAAGGTTTTGATGGTAAAATCAGCTCTACTCTAAGACCATCGAGAGAACGGGGTGGGCAGGGCTCTCTACCTAGGATCCTTGGAAGGACTTCAGTCTCTGATATTATATGAATTATTTTATGCACGGGTAGGTGTGTGTGTTTTCTTTAGGGAGAGGATCTGTTTATCCTGGACTCTCTTGGTTGTATAAGACAGAAACCTTGAACATAAAGGTAATTTATGGGCTTATTTTTCATGGGCTCATACCCAGGGCACTAATAGCTTCCAGAATGGCTGAATATGGTTATTCTGTTTCTCTTTTTCCACCTCTCAATTCAGCTTGCCTGTCACTTCATCCTGATTTGGGGTTCTTTCCACTTGGTAGACAGAAAAGCCATCAACCACTCCATGCTCACCCCTCCCAGATTAGTATTCCAGGTGGTAAGAGAGTGACTCTCAATCCCTTCTGCACGGGTCATGTAGATATGCCTTCACCACTTTCTGGGCTAGGGCCTTGAGTCACTCTGGTTGATCAGCCTGGGTTGCCCTTTTGCACCCTATCTGTACACAGTGATATTGCCAGTCTCCCTGAACCACATGGGGGGAGGAGGTCCACAAAGGCACCAGAAGGAGGGGGCCAGGAAAGCACCGGGAGCATAGGTTGTTGTTCACACATTCTCAAAGGATCTGTGATAGAAAAGTTTAAGAACTTCAGGCATTTTTAAGCACAAAGGCCATATTATGGCCTACTCCTACTAAACATGCTCCTGGCCTAACTCAAGGAGATAGGACATTTGTTTTTTACCCTGGAACATGTTTTTTTTTTTTTTAATTTTTATTTATTTATGATAGTCACTCACAGAGAGAGAGAGAGGCGGAGACACAGGCAGAGGGAGAAGCAGGCCCCATGCACCGGGAGCCCGACGTGGGATTTGATCCCGGGTCTCCAGGATTGCGCCCTGGGCCAAAGGCAGGCGCCAAACCGCTGCGCCACCCAGGGATCCCCCAGGAACATGTTTTGCTTCATTCACACACAGGTGTGCTTTGAGTACTCACTCTGCAGTGTAAATGTGTTTGTGACTTCGGGTCCTTATTAAGGAGACATATTGTGTCTGGCTTCACTTCATCTGCACATTATACTGATAAGGTCATTGCCAATTTACTTGGAATCAATAAAACAGTTCTGTTCTTTGTAAGATGTAATTTGCACACCATGTGATTTTGTTATAGCCTGACTGCCCGCAACTGTCATCCCCAGAGGATCTCCACAGTTCCCTTCTCTGGGAACTCAGGAGCAACCTTCTGCGGGGAGATCTCCCTGTATAACCACTACTTCCCTCAGTCTAGGTGCATGGAAACCCCACTAAGTCCTGCATGGGGGGGTGGGGTGCTCAACACTTTTCCGGAATTATAGGAATGCTCAACGTGTTTTGTCTTCCTTTTTGAAATTACAAGAAGGAATATTTGGGGCCATTCTAAAGAGGGGAGTAATCTCCCCTTGGATTGATAAAAAACATCTACCCAGGAGAATGGAAATTAGACAATGTTTTGCATGGGTGGTGCCCAAGGACAGGAGCTTCCATTGATAGGTTAATGCTCAACAGAAGCTCTTTCTGATGGCGTATCTGGGTGTATTGAGAGGGATATTAAACTCCAGGGCTTTCTGTATGGGAAATCAGGTGGGATGGGGTGGGGTGATGGAGCTGCAAGGACAGTGGGGGTGCAGGGGGAGGAAGGGGGCAGGGGGTGTCCTGCTCAGCTCTCTTGTTGGAGGGGGACCTATACTGGATCAGTAGCCCTCCCTCCAGGAAACTAAGCTCCGCCTTTGGGAGAACTCTACCTGCTGCCTCCTCTCAGGTCACCTGTCAGGCTCAGGAGGCGCAGGAGATGAGGCTCTCCTACTCTGCTTGAGATGCTCAAGTGAGCCTCTCCAAGTGGGGAAGGGCTATCAACATGAGTTACATCTGTCGGTTGAAATCATGGTGAATGGACTGTTCAGGAGACTCTCCCATCAAGGTAAGCACCACTGCCTCCCACCTAGGGTGAAGATTTCAGGCTCAGCCCTAAATCACAGGGCCTGGGGCTTGGGGATGACACTTCCCAGAGTTCCTTGCAGCAAGCTTCGCGATTAGATTTTGTCATCAACAACAGGCACTAAAGCGTGACTTACAAGATGAAGAGGCCAAATCAATGCCTTTGCTTCTCTGGCAGCCCTGGGCAAATGTGTGGGTCAACAGGAGGCGTTGTGGTGGCCTCAGGTGTCACCCTCAAATGACCTCTTCACTGCCCTCCGTTGTCATCCATGATCATCCCTTCACTCCTTCAACTTCGGATCCTCTCACAGCTAGTAGTGAATGGGAGAGCTGGGGGAAGCCCTCCCTGGTGCTCACTTTTTCAGCTCTCCCAGTGGTTCTGTTAGAATAGATTTTCCTTCCTCTGTGCAATACCTGCCGGGTATCTTTCAGACTATTCCTTGACTGCTACTAAAAAGGCCAGGCACGTGCAAAAATGTCTGTGAGTGAGAGCGGATGTGAAAATTCAGAGTTTTCAGAAAGACAGAAGCCCAAAGAATACTACCTGCTGTACGTATTGATTCCAAAAGGCAGTTATTTGGAGACAGTCTAACGGAATTTCTGGGCAGTGGCTGTTTGATTTAGAAGAGATTGTTTACTATTATAACATACTTTTATGTTTAGAATGCTAAGAACAAAACAAAACAACCCAGGATATTGTTTTGTTAATGTAAATTCCTGAAGCTGGAGCTCAACAAAGTCTTGGTTGGTGGTGGTACTTGGAAGACAGAAGTGATTCTTAAGGATTTGAGGAAGAGAGGGCTGAGCCCCCAAAAGGAAGAATTTCAGATGCTCCACTGGGCTTGGGCTACTCCCTATGTTCAAATGCTGTCTGGTCAGTGGGATTCACTGTGAGTGAACACTCTGTTTCAAACTGCCCTCACCTCCACCTTCATTTTTCATCATGGCGCACTCTCATCAGCATCTAATAGACTATGTATCTTGCCTGTTTCACTTTTACTGTGTGTCTCACCACACTGAATCCCACAAAGGTAGACTGGTTTGTTTGTTGTGCCCAAGGCTGTATCCTTAGTTCCTGAACTCTGCTTGGCACCTAGAAGACACTCAGGAGGTAGTTGTTGAACAAGGGAGTCTCATTGCCCACACATAACCACAGGTAATACTTTCTTGTTTTCTTCTTTTTTTTTTTTTTTTTTTTTTTTATTTATTTATTTTTTTTATTGGTGTTCAATTTACTAACATACAGAATAATACCCAGTGCCCGTCACCCATTCACTCCCACCCCCCGCCCTCCTCCCCTTCTACCACCCCTAGTTCGTTTCCCAGAGTTAGCAGTCTTTACGTTCTGTCTCCCTTTCTGATATTTCCCACACATTTCTTCTCCCTTCCCTTATTTTCCCTTTCACTATTATTTATATTCCCCAAATGAATGAGAACATATAATGTTTGTCCTTCTCCGACTGACTTACTTCACTCAGCATAATACCCTCCAGTTCCATCCACGTTGAAGCAAATGGTGGGTATTTGTCATTTCTAATAGCTGAGTAATATTCCATTGTATACATAAACCACATCTTCTTTATCCATTCATCTTTCGTTGGACACCGAGGCTCCTTCCACAGTTTGGCTATCGTGGCCATTGCTGCTAGAAACATCGGGGTGCAGGTGTCCCGGCGTTTCATTGCATTTGTATCTTTGGGGTAAATCCCCAACAGTGCAATTGCTGGGTCGTAGGGCAGGTCTATTTTTAACTGTTTGAGGAACCTCCACACAGTTTTCCAGAGTGGCTGCACCAGTTCACATTCCCACCAACAGTGTAAGAGGGTTCCCTTTTCTCCGCATCCTCTCCAACATTTGTTGTTTCCTGCCTTGTTAATTTTCCCCATTCTCACTGGTGTGAGGTGGTATCTCATTGTAGTTTTGATTTGTATTTCCCTGATGGCAAGTGATGCAGAGCATTTTCTCATATGCATGTTGGCCATGTCTATGTCTTCCTCTGTGAGATTTCTGTTCATGTCTTTTGCCCATTTCATGATTGGATTGTTTGTTTCTTTGGTGTTGAGTTTAATAAGTTCTTTATAGATCTTGGAAACTAGCCCTTTATCTGATATGTCATTTGCAAATATCTTCTCCCATTCTGTAGGTTGTCTTTGAGTTTTGTTGACTGTATCCTTTGCTGTGCAAAAGCTTCTTATCTTGATGAAGTCCCAATAGTTCATTTTTGCTTTTGTTTCTTTTGCCTTTGTGGATGTATCTTGCAAGAAGTTACTATGGCCGAGTTCAAAAAGGGTGTTGCCTGTGTTCTTCTCTAGGATTTTGATGGAATCTTGTCTCACATTTAGATCTTTCATCCATTTTGAGTTTATCTTTGTGTATGGTGAAAGAGAGTGGTCTAGTTTCATTCTTCTGCATGTGGATGTCCAATTTTCCCAGCACCATTTATTGAAGAGACTGTCTTTCTTCCAATGGATAGTCTTTCCTCCTTTATCGAATATTAGTTGCCCATAAAGTTCAGGGTCCACTTCTGGATTCTCTATTCTGTTCCACTGATCTATGTGTCTGTTTTTGTGCCAGTACCACACTGTCTTGATGACCACAGCTTTGTAGTACAACCTGAAATCTGGCATTGTGATGCCCCCAGATATGGTTTTCTTTTTTAAAATTCCCCTGGCTATTCGGGGTCTTTTCTGATTCCACACAAATCTTAAAATAATTTGTTCTAACTCTCTGAAGAAAGTCCATGGTATTTTGATAGGGATTGCATTAAACGTGTATATTGCCCTGGGTAACATTGACATTTTCACAATATTAATTCTGCCAATCCATGAGCATGGAATATTTTTCCATCTCTTTGTGTCTTCCTCAATTTCTTTCAGAAGTGTTCTATAGTTTTGAGGGTATAGATCCTTTACATCTTTGGTGAGGTTTATTCCTAGGTATCTTATGCTTTTGGGTGCAATTGTAAATGGGATTGACTCCTTAATTTCTCTTTCTTCAGTCTCATTGTTAGTGTATAGAAATGCCACTGACTTCTGGGCATTGATTTTGTATCCTGCCACGCTACCGAATTGCTGTATGAGTTCTAGCAATCTTGGGGTGGAGACTTTTGGGTTTTCTATGTAGAGTATCATGTCATCGGCGAAGAGGGAGAGTTTGACTTCTTCTTTGCCAATTTGAATGCCTTTAATGTCTTTTTGTTGTCTGATTGCTGAGGCTAGGACTTCCAGTACTATGTTGAATAGCAGTGGTGAGAGTGGACATCCCTGTCTTGTTCCTGATCTTAGGGGAAAGGCTCCCAGTGCTTCCCCATTGAGAATGATATTTGCTGTGGGCTTTTCATAGATGGCTTTTAAGATGTCGAGGAATGTTCCCTCTATCCCTACACTCTGAAGAGTTTTAATCAGGAATGGATGCTGTATTTTGTCAAATGCTTTCTCTGCATCCAATGAGAGGATCATATGGTTCTTGGTTTTTCTCTTGCTGATATGATGAATCACATTGATTGTTTTACGGGTGTTGAACCAGCCTTGTGTCCCAGGGATAAATCCTACTTGGTCACGGTGAATAATTTTCTTAATGTACTGTTGGATCCTATTGGCCAGTATCTTGTTGAGAATTTTTGCATCCATGTTCATCAGGGATATTGGTCTGTAATTCTCCTTTTTGGCGGGGTCTTTGTCTGGCTTTGGAATTAAGGTGATGCTGGCTTCATAGAACGAATTTGGAAGTACTCCATCTCTTTCTATCTTTCCAAACAGCTTTAGGAGAATAGGTATGATTTCTTCTTTAAACGTTTGATAAAATTCTCCTGGGAAGCCATCTGGCCCTGGACTCTTGTGTCTTGGGAGGTTTTTGATGACTGCTTCAATTTCCTCCCTGGTTATTGGCCTGTTCAGGTTTTCTATTTCTTCCTGTTCCAGTTTTGGTAGTTTGTGGCTTTCCAGGAATGCGTCCATTTCTTCTAGATTGCCTAATTTATTGGCGTATAGCTGTTCATAATATGTTTTTAAAATCGTTTGTATTTCCTTGGTGTTGGTAGTGATCTCTCCTTTCTCATTCATGATTTTATTAATTTGAGTCTTCTCTCTCTTCTTTTTAATAAGGCTGGCTAATGGTTTATCTATCTTATTAATTCTTTCAAAGAACCAACTCCTGGTTCTGTTGATCTGTTCCACAGTTCTTCTGGTCTCGATTTCGTTGAGTTCTGCTCGAATCTTTATTAACTCCCTTCTTCTCTTGGGTGTAGGATCTATTTGCTGTTTTTTCTCTAGCTCCTTTATGTGTAAGGTTAGCTTTTGTATTTGAGTTCTTTCCAGTTTTTGAATGGATGCTTGTATTGCGATGTATTTCCCCCTCAGGACTGCTTTTGCTGCATCCCAAAGATTTTGAACGGTTGTATCTTCATTCTCATTAGTTTCCATGAATCTTTTTAATTCTTCCTTAATTTCCTGGTTGACCCTTTTATCTTTTAGCAGGATGGTCCTTAACCTCCATGTGTTTGAGGTCCTTCCAAACTTCTTGTTGTGATTTAGTTCTAATTTCAAGGCATTATGGTCCGAGAATATGCAGGGGACAATCCCAATCTTTTGGTATCGGTTCAGACCCGATTTGTGACCCAATATGTGGTCTATTCTGGAGAAAGTTCCATGTGCGCTTGAGAAGAATGTGTATTCAGTTGAGTTTGGATGTAAAGTTCTGTAGATATCTGTGAAATCCATCTGGTCCAGTGTATCATTTAAAGCTCTCGTTTCTTTGGAGATGTTTTGCTTAGAAGACCTATCGAGTATAGAAAGAGCTAGATTGAAGTCACCAAGTATAAGTGTATTATTATCTAAGTATTTCTTCACTTTGGTTAATAATTGATTTATATATTTGGCAGCTCCCACATTCGGAGCATATATATTGAGGATTGTTAAGTCCTCTTGTTGAATAGATCCTTTAAGTATGATATAGTGTCCCTCTTCATCTCTCACTACAGTCTTTGGGGTAAATTTTAGTTTATCTGATATAAGGATGGCTACCCCTGCTTTCTTTTGAGGACCATTCGAATGGTAAATGGTTCTCCAACCTTTTATTTTCAGGCTGTAGGTGTCCTTCTGTCTAAAATGAGTCTCTTGTAGACAGCAAATAGATGGGTCCTGCTTTTTTATCCAGTCTGAAACCCTGCGCCTTTTGATGGGGTCATTAAGCCCGTTCACATTCAGAGTTACTATTGAGAGATATGAGTTTAGTGTCATCATGATATCTATTCAGTCTTTGTTTTTGTGGACTGTTCCACTGAACTTCTTCTTAAAGGGGAATTTTAAGAGTCCCCCTTAAAATTTCTTGCAGAGCTGGTTTGGAGGTCACATATTCTTTTAGTTGCTGCCTGTCTTGGAAGCTCTTTATCTCTCCTTCCATTTTGAATGAGAGCCTTGCTGGATAAAGTATTCTTGGTTGCATGTTCTTCTCATTTAGGACCCTGAATATATCCTGCCAGCCCTTTCTGGCCTGCCAGGTCTCTGTGGAGAGGTCTGCTGTTACCCTAATACTCCTCCCCATAAAAGTCAGGGATTTCTTGTCTCTTGCTGCTTTAAGGATCTTCTCCTTATCTTTGGAATTTGCAAGCTTCACAATTAAATGTCGAGGTGTTGAACGGTTTTTATTGATTTTAGGGGGGGATCTCTCTATTTCCTGGATCTGAATGCCTGTTTCCCTTCCCAGATTAGGAAAGTTTTCAGCTAGAATTTGTTCAAATACATATTCTGGCCCTCTGTCCCTTTCGGCGCCCTCGGGAACCCCAATTAAACGTAGGTTTTTCTTCCTCAGGCTGTCGTTTATTTCCCTTAATCTATCTTCATGGTCTTTTAATTGTTTGTCTCTTTTTTCCTCAGTTTCCCTCTTTGCTATCAACTTGTCTTCTATGTCACTCACTCGTTCTTCCACCTCGTTAACCCTCGTCGTTAGGACTTCTAGTTTGGATTGCATCTCATTCAATTGATTTTTAATTTCTGCCTGATTAGCTCTGAATTCTGCAGTCATGAAGTCTCTTGAGTCCTTTATACTTTTTTCTAGAGCCACCAGTAGCTGTATAATAGTGCTTCTGAATTGGCTTTCTGACATTGAATTGTAATCCAGATTTTGTAACTCTGTGGGAGAGAGGACTGTTTCTGATTCTTTCTTTTGAGGTGAGGTTTTCCTTCTAGTCATTTTGCTCAGTGCAGAGTGGCCAAAAGCAAGTTGTATTGGGAAAAAGAGAAAAAGAGAGGAGAGAAAGAAGGAAAGAAAAGAGAAAGAGAAAAAAAAAGGGAAGAAAAAGAAAAAAAAAAAACGAAAAAAAAAAGAAGAAAAAGAGAAAGAAAAAGAAAGGAGAAAAAAAAGGGGGTGGGGGAAGGAAACAAATCAAAAAGCAAAACAAAACAAAAACAAAAACAAACAAACAAACAAAAAAAGAACCACCGGGGAGTATCTTCTGATTCTGTGTACTTTAAGTCCCTTGGCTTCTCCTGGAAGTTGTCCGTCTAGCTGGTGTTCTGGGGGAGGGGCCTGCTGTGCTGATTTTCAGGTGTTAGCAGTTGGGGGAGCTGCTGTGCCCCTGCCTGGTGCAGGGCTCGGTGGGGGTTGTTTACCCCGTGAGGCCGCAGGAGGAACAGCCCCAGTGGCGGGGCAGCTCTGGAAACCTGGATTCAGCTCCGGCAGGAACTCCGTCTGCAGGGCCTGGAGGCTCCGGGGCGGGGCCGCTGATGTGCTCAGCTGGGGCAGGAGCGTCCTTGCTGTCCTGGGCCCTCCCGGCCTCTGCCTGTCCCGGGGGAGGCGGGATCCTGGGCTGTGTCCCGGCGCCCTGTGCTCCGGGGCCTGCGCTGTTGGATTCGCGCTCCCGGGCCGCGCAGCCCCCTCCGCGGAGCTGCCGCCCGAGCCCCTCCGAGCTGCTCCTGGAACCGCGCAGCCCCCTCCGCACGGAGCCTCTTCCTCTGCCCGAGCCCCTCCGAGCTGCTCCGGTCCCGCCGGGTCCCCCGTGCGCGCTGCAGCCCTTAGGGAGCTCGGCGCACTCTCCTGGGTGCGCAGTTGCTGTTACTGTCCCCGGGAGCCCGAGGGCATCCCCGCCCTCCTGGGTCCTGCTCCAACTCCCCGCGAGCCCCTTTCCGCCCGGGAAGGTCGGTGCAGCTCCTGCTCCTCCGGGACGGGGCTCTCCTGTCCTGGGGACACTCGCCCCGGCCTCAGCCCGGCTCCTCGCGGGGCCCCTCCCCCTTGGAGGCCTTTGTTCCTTTATTTCTTTTTCCCCGTCTTCCTACCTTGATAGAAGCGCGAACTCTTCTCACTGTAGCATTCCAGCTGGTCTCTCTTTAAATCTCAGGCCGAATTCATAGATTTTCAGGATAATTTGAAGGTTTTCTAGGTAGTTTGGTGGAGACAGGTGATTTGGGGACCCTACTCTTCCGCCATCTTGCTCCTCCTCTTATCTTGTTTTCTTCTTACATATATATTTAACATAGCTCTACACAGGATCGTAGATTCTCTTTTTTTTTATTTTAAATTTTTTTCCACTCAGCTTGAAGGAACACACTTCAATGCAAAATACAATGAAGATGCACATTTTTTTTCAACGACTTTAGGTGTGATGGGAGGTGAGGAAGGCCTGGTATCTAGCACTTGGCTAGTCTTCTGGCTTCTCCTTCTGTTGGGGACTCTTGCTAGTGTCTGAAGGGAGTAAAATGTAACAATAAAATAATAGTCCTTTTTTTTTTCTCTTTAAGGATTTTATTTATCTGAGAGAGGGAGAGAGAGTACATGAGCAGAGGGAGGGGCAGATGGAGAGGGAGAAGCAGGGAGCCTGACAGAACTCGATCCCAGTCAAGACCCTGAGATCATGATCTGAGCCAAAGGCAGACGCTTAACCAACTGAGCCACCCAGGTACCCAAAGCAAGAGTCTTCACTGCACATCCCTGAGATGTCTGAAAGATGTCTCTTAAATAGACAAAACCAAGTAGGTGGTAGATTTTCCTCTGCCTCAGACTTCCCCAGTGTTGGAGGTGGCCAGAACAGGGGTTTCCTGCTTCTGGGGCAGGAAGTGGCAGAGATGTCACCTGACCAGGCACTGCAGGAGATGACATGGCAGGCTCTGTCCCTCAGCCAAGAGGACCTTGTTTCCCACTACGAGTCTGTGTTCTTAGACACACAAGGGATACCACGTGGAGACTTTCTGAATGGATTGGGAAGAATTAGGAGGCAGGGGCTCCCAAAGAGCCTGACAGTTCTGTTTTTCCACTCTGATTGTGGACTCTATTTTGTTCTCAGCCTGCAAGATCCTAAGAAGCCACAGATTATACCTTTGCTGCTCTGACTTCATGGTTGCTGAGACCGTTACAGCAACCCCTCCTGTTCTCCTCTGTGCTAATAGGACAGCTTCAGTACAAATTTAGTATGGCTGTTGCTGCTACTGGGAACAGCCACATATCATGTTAACTGAGTTCTTGTTATTTTCAGCCTTAGCCTTTTCAAAGTGATGTTGCATAGCTCCATTTCAGTGGCAAAGACAAATCACGATTAGAAGTCAAATCTTACGGTAGTACGTGTTGATAAAATAGTGATCTAGAACAGCATCATCTAATAGAACTTTCTGTGCTGTCCACTGTGGTGGCCATGAGCATGTGGAATGTGGCTGGTGTGACCGAAGATCTGAACTTCTGAATTTATTAAATTCTCATCAATATGAATTTAAAATTTTGGTACCCTTGTTGTGATGAGCACTGTGTGTTGTATGTAAGTGTTGAATCACTATATTGTACACCTGAAACTAATATTACACTGTATGTTGACTAACTGGAATTTAAAGAAAAAATTAAAAAAAATTTTGGTATCCACATATGGTAGATCTAGAATATACTTACATGGTTTTTTAAAAAACTATCATCAAAAACAAAACACAAGATTTAAATGAAAACTTCATCTTTAGAGGACAGCAATCTAGGTGATATCTGGATTCAAACTTTTCCATAACTTTGCTTTCATTTTGCTCACTATGGGATGATTGTGATGACCAACCTTTGATATTTAGGAAGAGATGCCAGGAATGAGTTAGACTTCTCATATTTGCCAGCAGTAAGGGATTGATCCTTTGGGTATGTTGAACCAGTTTCTAAGCCTCAAAGATGAAGGGCCAGACCCTGGCCCTGATGCATTCCCAAAGGTTGCCCCACAGAGGGCCACCAACTGATGGGGCACCTCTTAACATCACCTCATCTGCAGTGCCTAAAACCTTTTCAAAAGTCAGCAGTACTCACCATAACTAAGAAGATAGGCACAGATATCAAATTGTCACTTTAGGCCAGACACCATGGTAGGTATTTCTATATGTATTATTTCATTTCACTCAACTTTCCGTGAATAGTATTTTCATCCTTATTTTATACATGAGTAAACTTAACCACTCTCTTCTGATCACACAGTTAGATACTTCCGGGGTCATCCACATCTAATTCTTGGCCCATGTGAGGACCCTCTCTTGTCATTAGGTGGGCCATGGATCAGTCTGCCAGTGGGCTATAAGCACAGGAGAGGGGCATCACCTCTAGGCTAAAGCATTTGACTGCCAGTTGAGACCCTTCTGTGCTTGTTTCCACAACTGTGCCCGCACTGGAAGATGTGAGATGGACCTTTCATAAGATTGAGGCAGGATGAGTGTCTGAGCCACCACAGGACGGCATCCATCCTGGAATTATCTGAGTCCACAATGGACTTTATGGTGGGGAGCTGCTCATGAGATGTGAGGGTGTTTGTTACAAAGGTCTGATCTTGGCCATTTTAACAAATACATCTTTTTCTTTTCTACACAATAAGAATACTGAGAAAGGACCAGGAGTGGTGTTCTATCACATGCTATGCTGGCACTGAGCTCTGGATGAAAATGATTTCCTTTGGCTTCAGCATCACTTTGCAGAGCAGTGGATGCTTTCATGTGGAGAGGCTATTTTGAAGATGAAATTAGATAAGGATGAAAATATGATAGAGATTCTCTACCTGGCATGCTCAACACCCCAGCCCCCATGGAGGGAGCACCACATCAAAATCCTGGGGCAGGCCACTTTAGCAGGAAAAAAAAAATTTTCATACCACACTTTGAGCACCACTGTTACACTATTTCAAAGCTGTATGTACTTTAGGGCCTTTGCATGGAATTTCCTCTGCCTGCTATGCTCCTACTCCAGGTATTTTAATGACTCCCTCAGCACTTTCAGGTCTTTCTTAATGACCCTATCCTGAGCACCTCATTGAAATCACAGTGACTGCCCCCTACTGTCATGGCTATTCAATTTGTTCCTTACTCTGTTGGGTTTTTCTTTTTTTTTTTTTTTTTTTAAAGATTTTATTTATTTATTCATGATAGTCACAGAGAGAGAGAGAGAGGCAGAGACACAGGCAGAGAGAGAAGCGGGCTCCATGCAGGGAGCCCGATGTGGGATTCGATCCCGGGTCTCCAGGATCGCGCCCTGGGCCAAAGGCAGGCGCCAAACCGCTGCGCCACCCAGGGATCCCTCTGTTGGGTTTTTCTTCCACAGCACATATCACTTTCTAGGGTTATATTATTTACTTATTTTCTAATATTACATAATTTACTTATTTACTGTTTGACTCTTCCGTTAGGACACAAGGTTCATGATAGCTTATTTTGTTCATAGATATATTCCTAGCACCTAGAATGACATCTGGCATGTAGTAGGTGATCAACAGATATTTTGGAAAGGAAGGAAAGAAAGAATGAAAGGAGGGAAGGAGGGAGGAAGGAAGGAAGGAAGGAAGGAAGGAAGGAAGGAAGGAAGGAAGGAAGGAAGGAAGGAAGGGCTCCATGGGACCATATTCACATAAGGTTATATATACTCTGCTTTACATAGATTGTCTTCACAACCTTTATCCACTGTTCATTTCTTGAGCATTCACTATGTATCAGGTACTATTTTAAGTAGTGCTGATGTATTAGTGAGTAAGCCGAAAAAATTCTTACTTTTCTGCTTTCGTTCTAGTGTGTTGGCACAGTAGGAGAAGACAGATGACAGACATAATAAGTAAATTATATGTCTGATCTCAGAAGCTAAGTAGGGTCAGGCCTGGTTAGTACTTGGATAGGAGACTGCCTGGGAATAGTGGCTGCTGTAGGCTTAAAAAAAAAAAAAAGGAAAAAAAAAGGAAATTATATAGCATGTTAAAGGTGATGCTATAGAAAAGGAAAAACTAGGGCGGGTTTAGAGACTAGGACTTATTGAGAAGATGGCAATTGAGCAAAGACTTGAAAGAGGTGAAGGAGGTGAAATGGAGTTTCCAGGCAGAGAAAAGAGCTGGTACAGAGGCTCCATGTAGGAGAGTCACTGGAACCTTCCAGCTACATCATGGAGGTCAGTGTAGTTAGAGAGGAATGAAACAGGGAGGGTTGAAGGTGGTGTCAATGTGGGCAGTGTGTGTAGGGGTGGTGCAGGGACTTGGGGGTGCTGAAAGATCTTTGAGTTTTCCTCCAAGAGACATGGAGAGCCACTGGGAGCTTGTGAGTGAGGGAGTGGCTTGTTCTGACCCAGGTAAGTCTTGGAGGCATATTTTACATGCAGTAAAATGCAGATCTGAAGGGCGTCATTTGATAAGTTTTAGAAAATGATGAAACCATCACCCAGGTCAAGATATAGAACATTTTGCTCAGTCTCAAAACTTTTGTCATGACCCTTTGTTATTTATTGTGTTTATTGTGTCCTTCTATTTTATTTAGGTTTCATTTTCTCTTTTTCTACTTTCTAGAGGTGGTAGCTTAGATCAGGGGCTGGCAAACATTTTCTGTAAAGGGCTAGATAGTAAATATTTTAGATTTTGGAGGCCATACACTCTTTGTTGCATTCCTCAACACTGCCATTGTAGTCCAAAGCCATGAGAGGTAGTATATAATCAAATGAGCATGGTTGTGTTCTAATAAAACCTTTTATGACAAGAGACAACAGATTGGATTTGGCTTGTAGGCCATAGTTTGCTGACTTCTGGGAAATTTTTGCTATTATATTGTTCAGTTCTAAAATTTTCATTGATTCTTCTTTATTTCTTTGATAAGACTGTATTTTTTTTTCTTTTGTTTCAAGACCATACAATGAGTGAATTAAATTCTTGGGCAAGGACACCTGGGTGGTTAGGTCAGTTAAGCATCCAATTCTTGATTTCAGTTCAGGTCATGACCTCGGGGTTGTGAGATTGAGCTCTGTGTCAGGCTCTGTGCTCAGAGCAGAATCTACTGGAGATTCTCTCTCTCTTCTTTTACATCACTCCTGCTTGCTCTCTCTCTCTCTCTGAAATAAATAAATAAATCCTAAAAAAAAGTCTCGAGCAGAGAATTCTATCATCTTTGTCATCTCATCTTGGTGTGATTGCCTTTTCTTATTCCAGTTGAGATTTTCCAGGCTTGGGGAATAATGAGTGATTTTTTTTTTTTATTGAAACCCTGACAATGTGGGAATTATGTTATGAGCATCTGGGTCTTATTTCAAACTTCTGTTAGCGTCAGCCTTCTCTGACTCTACTTTGGTAGGAGAGGAGGGCACTGCCCCATTACTCCTGAGTGGAGATGACAGTTCAGGCTCTCTGCTTGGCCTCCACTGATACCATCCTGGCTGAGAGAAGCAGAGATACTTAAGATTTGTTGCTCCCCAGGGGCCTCCCCTGACACTGAAGAGAGTGGCCTGTTACACTGAGCAGTGGAGGAATATCTGGCTCTTCACTAGGTGTCCTATGACACCTCACTACAGGATGAGTGCTTCTTTACCACCAGATTGGGATGGAAGTTCAGTTCCCTGGAGCTCATTACTGCCTAGCAGAGATGAACATTCGTGTTCTCCAGTTTGCCTTCTCTGACACCACCCTGGTGGTAGGATTTTTTTTTTTAAATTATTTTATTTATGTTTTTGAGAGAGAGAAGGGGCAGAGGGAGAAGGAGAGAGAGAATCTTAAGCAGGCTCCATGCTCAGTGCAGCGTCTGACATGGGGCTCGATCTCATGACCCTGGGATCATGACCCAAGCCCAAATCAAGAGTCAGATGCTTACCCAACTGAGCCACCTAGGAGACCCTAAGGGTGGGTGTTTTGTGACAGATGGATGAATGCAGAAATCTTAGCTCCCTACTTGGCCTCTGCTGGTGGTGATAGGAGTGGGACTATAGGTTTTTATATTTAGCTGGAGGAGAGCAGTTAGTGTCTAAAAGTTTCCCTGTCTAGTTAAGCTGCACTTTACCTGGTCCTTCAGCTAGTGTTTTTTTTTTTTTTCCTGTACCTCTTGGGGTTTGGGTTTGTTGGCTTCTGCATTCTGTCTGGAATATCTGAGGCAAATAGAAAACCCAGAGACCTCGTTGTCATGTTTTCCTTTGGTCAGTCTGCCTTCTCTCCATCTTCACACTCCTCATCACCTGCTCACAGAGGAACTTCAATTCCTGAAGCTCACCTACTTGTTTCCCATTTGGCCATCTTACCTGGAACTCTCTGGCTCTCATCACTTCCCTGCACAGAACCACCTTAAGGCTGTTTTTAATGACTCTTACTTTCTTCTGTGTCTGTCTCCTCCTGGTCTTTGCTTAGGCTATTTTGTCTGGCTTCGGAGGGACCTCCTCACAAGAGAAGATTTCATCTTTCCAAAACCTGCTTAGCAGAACCTTCCGAGATGTCCCCTATGTAGAAGGAATCTCTGTCTTTTCTATTCCCCTGCAGTGTTTTGTAAATAAATATCTCCATTATTGAAACTCAACAGAAGCCAAAGAAGTCTCCATTGTGTGGTAGGCACTGTGCCAGGTGCCAGGACTCACTAATCAGTCTCCTTTCTCAAGGAGTTTGAGCCTGGCCTTGTCACCACACTGGAACAGAGCTCCTAGTCTGCTGCTCCTGCAGGTGGTCTCCTGCTAGACCTAATGAGCACAAGCCTATGTTTTCTAGCTCGTCTGTTCCACAAGGACCTAGCATCAGACATGACATGTAAGAGGAGCTTCAGTGCTTGAAAAATCAAGTTATGCTAAGAATACGACCTTCACTGTTCGGGCTTGTTACCATCAGCAGTAGGTTTGGGATTCCACGGATACCAATTAGAGGATTCATCACCAGGGATGTGTTGAAATCCCAGCCACAATGTTTGTATCCTCAGGAACTAAAAGTAATTCCTCTATGTTGTGGAGCTGCTCACTGTCGGAACTTATCATAGAGATCAGCTAATTAATCCAGTATTTCCAAAAGTGTGTATATGTTGGACTGATGGAATACAAGGTGACTTAGAGTGTAGATGGATTCAGTTTCTCCCAGTTATATATTTTGAGTGTATATTAGAAAAATATACATAGCATACTCATGATATTACTGCTCAACAAATGAGTAAGTATAAAGGCAAACATAAGATAATTATGTTTTAAGTAATAGAATAGGTAATATGAAGAAATGGTAAAAATTGTGAAGGTGGCACATGAATGAGACAGTTTGCTTATTTTACAAATGACTAAAACCAAGGCAAAGAAGAGTTTTGCTCAAGGTCCTACAGCTTGAGAGTGGCTAAGCAGGAATGAAGCCTCTGACCACCTTGGTCTCTAGCTGGAGAAGTTTCTAGGTTACGTTCCTAGCTCCAGGTGGCTGTAGAGAAGGACAGTCTGGAGAGTAGGAATTTGGGTGTGGGCACCAGGTGGCCTGTGTGGAGCCATGGAAGAGTGTGGGAAAGGAGGAGGAAACCAAAGGGAACAGAGAGGGCTGGGGTGTGATAATAAGCCCTCAGTTGAGCCTGGGCTGCCGACAGCAGTGGGTGGCCTCACTCTGGTTACTGCTTCTCTCTGCGGGGGGGCAGAGTGGAAGCTTCACTTCAAGAGAGGCTGCTGCTCTTAGCTGCATACTAATGTCAGTGGACCCTGGTACCAGAAAAAGGCCAAGTATGGAACTTTTTTTCCATTCATGTCCAGACAGTGTCTCTTTTTTATTTTGTTACACCATGTAGTACTCTTTGGTGCCTTTGGATAGGAGGTATGTTTTCATCCCACTGGGAGAACTTTCTTTGGGGATTGGATTGGAAAGGATAGAAGAAAGGAATCCCACTATCCTTCCATGTGCTGCTCCCCAGCCTACTCTGACAAACATTGCAGCAAAGAAAAAACATGGCTCTACCAAGAATTAGTTCTTCAGAGAAATCCAACCTTGTCTGCACAGGGACCTGTGAGCTATCAGTGTACTGGAGTTGGCTGGCTATCCTTGGAGTGAATATTGTTTCACGTTCCTTGATTTCCTTGGGAAGATATCTTCTTGAAGGATGGGATTTTCTAATGCCAGGATTCAAGGTAGGGAAGTCTACCCCCAGGCTCTCCCCACAGAGCATTCATTTTTTTTTTCCTGCTTATTCAACAAATATATATTGGGCCCCTACTATGCATCAGATGCTACTTTGGGCCCTAGAGACTCAATGGGGGAAAAGCAGGCAAGACCTCCACCCTCTTACATTCTAGTGGGGAGATGCCAATATATGAGTAAAGGCAGGAGTAAAATATGTAGATTGTGATCCATGCCATGGGGGAGAGACACTGGAGATGACCTAGAAAATGATAGACAAGGCCTCATTTCGAGGGGCAGGCAAGGCAGACCTATGGGAGGAAGTGACAATACATTGAAACCCAAAGAATGAGGAGGCACCACGTGAAAAGCTGGGGAAAAAGTCCTGTTCACTGAATGACCAAACACATAGGGTTGGAGAAGGGAGACAGCTTGGCTCCCTTCCCAAAAGTCTGCATGGCTGGAGTGTGGTGGAACTGAGTGGGAGGGAGGAGGAGCCGAGGACCCAGCAAGAGCCAGATCATGCTGGTCTCTGCAGGTCATGGTAAGGAAGTTGGAAGGACTTGCTTGGAAGAGCAGTGGGAGCAATGAAAAGCTCTGCACCAGTGGCCACTGTCAGCACTCATGGATGAGGTGGTGGTCAAGGTAGCTGCACTCTGGCCTGACACAAAGCTAGGCATCAGCAACATCTGCCTGGGAGGATACAGGAGTGACT
The DNA here is from genome assembly GCF_048164855.1 of Canis lupus baileyi. Taxonomy (NCBI): domain Eukaryota; kingdom Metazoa; phylum Chordata; class Mammalia; order Carnivora; family Canidae; genus Canis; species Canis lupus. The sequence continues at coordinate 68,275,292 of NC_132839.1, forward strand.
GACTCAGGTGTCATCCTGTCCTCTCTCTCTGGCCACATTTTGATTAATACTTCCATCTTTTATAGAAGGACTCTCCAAGGCCTTGTAGACCTCATTATATACAACAAATCGGGTTCAAAATATAAACCTTTGTTTGAAATAACTCCAATGAGAACTTTTTACAACGCAATACTAGGAAAAAGTAGCCTACCTTCTGAAGAACAATATGTGTTTTTTCCTTCTCTCTGACAGACAGATTTATGGGACTGACTCTGGTTTTCCAACCCTTTTGGTTGTCAGATTTTACTCAGGGTGAAATCTATGGTGCTCAAATAGATGGAGGTAGCCTCATGACCTGAAACATTCTATTGCCCATTATTGGTCTTGACTTCTACTTGAAAAAAATATAATTTTCCTTGTCCTGACTTTTTTAGATCCTTTCGAGATCAAAGCAGGCATGAATAAAAAAATTACTCACTTTCCAAAATGGCCCTGCTGTGGTCCAGGCCAGTGGCTCTCTCATTCTCTAGCTTTCCAGTGTCTCCTCTGAGGCCCAGGGGGACTCTACCTCCTGTAAGAGCTCTTCCCAACTCGGACTCTTCTCCAGATCTCTGCAGCTTTTCTGGTGAGTACCATACTGTTTCATCTCAGGCCCTGACTCATATTTTTCTTGTGTGTTCTTCTTCTTTCTCTAATTAGATTTTACTTTTAACTCCAGGGACCAGAATTTAATAAAGCTACCATTGACTGAGTGCTAATCAGGTGCTAGATCTTTACAAAAATTTGCCTCCTAATGCTCACGACTTCCTATCAGGGAAGGATCATTTCCATTTTACAGACAAAACTGAGTATTAGAAGTTTGACTGTAAATTGTGAATAGAGCCAGGATTCATTCCCTGTTTCGCTGCAGAGCATGATCCTTGGGGCCCCACTACTCTTAACATTTCTGAGCTCACCGTGGGCTCCCAATAAAAGCTGTCTCTCACATAACCATGAGAACATCTCCCATGGGCTGTCTGCTGCTTGAAATTCTTCTGATGGAGAGTAGGTTTCCATTTAGGGCAATAAATTGGATTTTAATGCAAATTGCTCTCCATAAATCACATTCAGTGCGTCAGCATAGCATTATCAGGCATAGAATGGGCACCGTCTCAGATGCTGGGCAGGATACAGAAGTGCCTGGCCCATGATTTCTGTCCCCAAAGAGCCCACAGTCCAGAGCTCAGAACAGATCTCTTCTTAAGCCTCACTTTCCTTCCTTCCTTCCTTCCTTCCTTCCTTCCTTCCTTCCTTCCTTCCTTCCTTCCTTCCTTCTTTCTTTCTTTCTTTCTTTCTTTCTTTCTTTCTTTCTTTCTTTCTTTCTTTCTTTCTTTCTTTCTTTTTCTTCTTTCTTTCTTTCTTTCTTTCTTTCTTTCTTTCTTTCTTTCTTTCTTTCTTTCTTTCTTTCTTTCTTTCTTTCTTTCTTTCTTCTTCCTTTCCTTTTTATTTATTTCTTTCAGATTTTACTTATTTATTCATGAGAGACACAGGGAGAGAGGCAGAGATATAGGCAGAGGGAGAAGCAGACTTGCTGTGGGGAGCCTGATGTGGGACTCAATCCCAGGACCCTGGGATCATGACCAGAGCCAAAGGCAGACACTCAACCACTGAGCCATCCAGGTGCCCAAGCCTTACTTTTCAGTAGAGGACAGTACTTCCCCTTATTGAAGTGGCAAAGAGACAGGGAGAGGGAGAGAAGATGCTGTTCAAGGCCTGGATTATTCTTTAATTTATTCATTCAAGAGAGATTTGCTGGATACCTGCTGTCTGCCAGGCATTGTTCCTGGTGCTGGGGAGCTGACAGCCAACAACGCATACCTGCATACCTGCCCTTATGGAGCTGATGGTCTAGAGATGTTGTGAACAGTGATTAGATAGAACATATAGTATGTTAGGAAATGATAATTAAGTAAACCATATAGTGATGGAGAAATATTAGGAGGTGAAAATAAAGCAGGGAAGGGAGATGAGGAATGGGGGTGGGCAGCAATTTTAAATAGAGTTTAGGAAAGACTCACAAGGACAGTGCTTGAATGAAGAGCTGATGTGATGGTATTTGGAAGTGAGGTCTTTGAGAGGAATCAGGTTTAGGTAAGGTCATGAGGGCGGGACCCTCATCAGTGGATTTGTAGCCTTATGAGAAAAGGAAGAGAGATTAGAGTGCTCTCTCTCCCTTTCTCTCTCCCTCTGTCTCTCTTTCTTGTGTGAGCACTCAGTGAGAACACAGCTTCCTGCAAGCCAGGAAGTGAGCTCCCACCAGGGATCCACATTGACCTTGGACTTCCAGCCTCCAGAACTGTGAAAAAGAAATATTCTGTTAGAGCAGTCAGAATTGACTGAGACCCTGGGGCAGGGGTGAGAAGAAGAATGACAATGGAACCACTATATCAGGGAAGATGAGAGAAGTTTGATACTGGATATATTTGGAAGGAATTTATGTGGATTATAAAAGGGCAGATTAAGGATGGCTTTGAAGATCTGGGCCAATGACACAGAGGGTGGAGTCTCCACTGGTGGGATGGAGAAGTCTTCAGGTAGAGTATGTTGGGGGTTGGAGGGGAGAGACCAGAAGCTCCCGTGCAAGTATGCTAGCCTGGGCCACCCATTAGCCATGTGAAGCAGAGACACCTGTGGCCTGGGAATCCGAGGTCTCACATCACTACTTGGAGCCTTCCTTTCCTCTTCTGTCAAATGGAGATAGTAGTAACCTTCATGAGAGAGAGAATCAGAGAGGTTGGGAAAGACGAATGGATATACAAGTGCTTGCAGAGGGTTGAGCAGATACAAAAACCAGTCATTTCACCAGCTGGTCACGTACTGGTGGAGGCTGGTGAGGGCTGTTTGAGAATATGCTATCCAAAGAGCATCTCAGCTTCTTCCTCCATTTGAACCACCCGCCACATGACATGCAGATTCTTTAGCACATGATAGACCTAGCAAATCAGGATTTCTGAAGCTAGAACTCAGGAATTTGTTTTTCCAGCTGATTCTCATGCACCTAGTACCTTGAGAATCATAGGAATAGGGAGAAAACCACCTCCACTATTGTTAGGCAGTGTGTCTTGAGCATCCTAGGAGTGGATAGAACCAGTGGATAGAACATACCATGGACATGACTAAGTCAAGAAGTCCTAATTAGGTAGAAGGGGAGGAGGGCGGGGGGTGGGAGTGAATGGGTGACGGGCACTGGGTGTTATTCTGTATGATAGTAAATTGAACACCAATAAAAAAATAAATTAAAAAAAAAAAAAAAAGAAGTCCTAATTAAATTTAAAAAATAAGCTTGAGGCTGGAGACTGAAGGGGCAGCTACCGGGATGGAGGAAAAAAGTGCAGTCAGGAGCACAGTGAGAGGGTCTAGATGGGCCCAGAGAGCAGGCCTGGAGGGAGGGCAGCGGGTGGTGGCTTGTGTTGCTCCCCAGTGATAAGGCACATGCAGTGGGCTGGGCTGGGGTAAGTCTTCTGAACAGAAGTCTTCTGAGGGCCAAGTTCTACATTTAGGGACTTCACTTTGGGTGATTGTGCTCATGGTACAAGTTTGATTCATCTCCTTCCTGTCTAGCCCCAGGCCTGGGAAGGAGGCCCAGTGAGTGGCTGGGGGCCTCCCTGTGCAAGACCGGCCTTTCTTTGTTCTCACCAATCCCTGCCCTCGTGCTTCTGAGTCCTCCTCACCACCATGTAGGTGGCAATTGATCCATAATGGACATGTTTTTATTAGAGTAATGGTACCACTTTCTGCAGAAAAGAGCAATGTAATTTTGTTAATGAAAGTCATGTGTTGAGACAGGGGTGGATGGGAACTTCTGGGTCTGGTTTGGCCCTGGCTCAAAACCTTCCGGGAAAACACAAACTTTCAGGGCCACACCCAGAAAGCCCCATTTACCTCTGTCAGGCCCATCTGCTTTGGATTAGAGAAATAATAACAGTCCTCTCTCAGTGCCCTTTTATAAATATAAAATGTGTAATAAAGTGGTTATTAGAAGGTAATCAATGGTGCTTATGTTTTCTTTTGGGAGGACATTGATGGTGAACTTGCACAGAATGCCATGACCACTGCAAGGGATCCATTCTGTGTGAGTGGCCAAAGGCCATTTAGCTCCTTGGGCCTTGGTAGGTCAGAAGGCGGAATCTCTCTATGGCAGGGAAGCATCTCTGTGGATCCTAACACAGGAGGATGGTGAGAAGGCTAACTCCAGGGTTTGCCCAGAAAAAACCCACACCTGCTTAACAGCTTTAAGTTTGTGTTTAAATTGATAAAGAGTATAAATCCGTCATACTCTACGTTGTCACAGCTTATTTCCCCTTCCCTCACCTCTCCATCTTACCTTGTTTGAGTACTTTGGGGAAACTTGTAAAATATTAAGACAATTAAAGGCACTTTTAAAGAAAGTCTTCCCTTGAGAAAGTCCGCATGATTTCTCCCTTTTCTCCTAAAGCATTCTTTGTAGGGCCCTCACAATTTAGAATTTGATCAAATGAGATAACCTCTGAAGGCTAGCAGGGCCTGGGCCTCGTGGTACTTTATAAAACTGTGTTAGATTTTTAAAGAAGTTTTTATTTAAATTCCAGTTAGTTAACGTACAGTGTAATATTAGTTTCAGATGTACAATATAGTGATTCAACACTTCCATACAGCCCCCGGTGCTCATCACGAAGAGTGCCCTCCTTAAACTGTGTTAGATTTTGTTATAAACTTCTTAAGTTAAAAACTAACAGTATTTCTCTTTGTCATCAGATTGCAAAATCCTTGGAAATAAGAACCATGTATTTTTTTCCTCTTCTTTTTCAGTATCCAGCATAGTATTGGGTACTTATTTGGAATTAATAAGTATTTATTGACTAGTCAGTGATTGCCACATCAATATTTAGTTAATTGATTGATTAATTTTTTTATTCAGCAGAACTTTATTGACAGGTATTGTGCCAGATATGGGAGAAACTGATCTAATAAAAGTAGCTAATTTTCTTTTGAGAGCCTACTCCACGCTAGAACTGTTTTAAGCACGTTATGTGTATTAACCCTTTGATCCTTACACTAGTCCTATGAGTGTCTCAGATTACAGACTAGGGAATGAAGTGGTTTGCCTATGAGACTTGTACTCTTAACCATCGCAACATAGCTGCCTCCTGAACAAATAATGCTTAGTTCCTACTCTCAAAGGGTCCCCACCAAAGGGAGATCAGGGCTGCATGGGGAACTGATGAGTGATCGATAGGTCTGGCGGGACCGGATACTGAGGGCCCATAATGATGAGGGAAAGGTTAGACCAGCTGGCTTTCCAGAAGTTCCACAGAATGAAGCCCACATCTGCAGAGATCTCACCTTTATGTGCTAAGGGTGGACTCCATTCCTCTCTTCAGAAATCAATTGGGACAGGTGATAGAGTTGCCTGGGTGACAAGCTGGAACCCTAGACTGTCCAAGCTGCATGCATTTAAGGTGTGGTTAGGCTGACATGCTGTGCCCTGGTCCTGGGAGAATGGCATTCATCTCTGTGTACGTGTTCTCGGTGCCGAAGACCTCCCTGCTTCACTAGATGGCCCAATCCGTCAGTGCTGAACTGAAATAATTTCCTCCAATATTGCCACAATGGTGTTCTGTTTCTACAGGTCAGCCCTTTCAGGGTATTCTGAACCAAGCCTTCTCCAAGATGGCATTTCCAGTTTCTTCAATTGTTTCTCAAAGAACATGGTTTCTAGACTTCATTTGTTCATGTACTCATTCAGTGAACCCTGGGCTAGAATAAACCACAAGTGGTTTAACCCTGGCCCTGTCCTCAGACAGTTCACAATATTGAGGGGAGGAGGAGCCAACACGGGTCCCAGAGGTGTTTGGTTCTGGGTGGTTCCTTCTCCACCCCTTCTGCACTGTTCTTTGTGCATCTTCTCTCTGGGTGTGGCTGCAAGAAACACACACATGTAAATTAACTCCAGAATCCCTTCCTCTCCCTAGCACAAACCCCTCCCCAGAGCTCTAGCCCTCACCATCCATGTGTCTGCTGGATGCTTCCCTTCCGTTGGCAATCCCAGAGTCACTTCCAACTCCACAGAACAACATCCTAATTCATGGTCCTTCTCCCGAGACATTCTCAGAAAGGCTAGGGCCGCCGGCCTCTCATTCCACAGCAAGCAAGTAACAGTGGCCACAATCAAAGCCAGCACTGTCAAAGTCCACTCTGGTTCTGCCGCATGCTGTAGTCTTTGGGAGAGGAAATTTGGGAAGGATTGTACAGTCTTTCCCTCTGTGGTATGTCTTTCCTCTGTGGTGCCCTCCTCTACCATGCTCCATTGGTGGCTTGCTCCTCCTTTCTGGAGCACTCTTGTCTCAGTAAAGAAACCAGCCCTGGGGATTTCTTCCCTGAAGCCGTTAACACTTCAAGCCTCAGCTTTCAAGTGGGACTTGATACCAAAAAGCTTCTCTGGGAATGGAGGCCATCCCAGCCCTCCCTATATAATCAGATCTAGTACCTTCCTATAGGAGACAGGATTGCTTTTATCCATGAGCATATCCATGAGCAAGCCTAGAGTAGTACTTGGCTTATGGTCAGTGCTCAACATCTGCTGACCGATTGAATACATACTCTCTCTACACCAGGCCAGAATATTTTTCTTGAAATTGCATACATTTAAAGATTAGCTTTAGAATGACTGCTAAGTTTGAAAATAAGTTGTCCAATTGTTAAGAATGCAATTAAATTCGACATCCATTTATTAAGCATTTACAGTATACCAGGTATTACTCCAGGCACTAGGATTGCAGCCAGGAATAAGACACAGCCACAGGCTTCAGGAGCTCAGCAGGGATGGAAGGTGGGAAGCAGAAGCAGTGGTAGTGGTGGGACAGAGATAATGCAGTGATGACCCTGTAACTGGTACGGGACACAGGTTGCTACATGGGGCAGAGGAGGGAGGAGCTAACCCTGCAGGTCTGAGAGGGGTTAGGATTGGGGTGGCAGGATTGGGCTCCTCAGACCCTGTGATCCTCAGCTCACTTGCCAAGGACTGAGGATGCCTTTCTCGATCTCTCTTAGGTGAAAGTGAAACTTCTTTCAGCATCTTAAAGAGAAGTAAAATCTAGAACTGCAGCATCTCGGAGCTGAAAGAGTTATCAGAAACATCTAGTCCAGTGGAGTTCCAACTTCCTTTTAGTAGCAGAAACTTCAACCTAAATCTTACCAGAACACCCACTTTGCAAAATGGATCCAAACAGAGTCTCTTTGATAGGTGGAAAACCACGATCTAGGCCAGGCCTCTTACTTTTGAAGTGAGGAAACTGAGGAACAAAGTCCCAGAGCACATGAGGGGTGAAGCCAAGTATGTGTCCCAGGTCTCCGCACTGTGCGGCAGGTGTGGGTGGTTCGGAGGAGGGACAGACCGACAGCCCCGCTGGCCTGAGATTAACCATCAGGTGCGGGAAGCAATTACATTCTGCACAGGCGAGATCCGTTGGTCCCATTCTCCCTCCCTGCAGGCTATGTCAAAACACGCGGGCAGGATCCTGCTTCTTCTCACGTTTTAAAAACATACAGTGGACTTGTGTTTACAGTACTGAGAAGGGATGTGACGTGGAACAGCAGAGCACAGCACCCCCGGGAAGAGCCACCCTGTCTTCACTGGCGCTCTCTCTGTCCAAACCACAAGCTCTTGAAGTGCGCTCCTCTGGGCTCCAGCTCAGAGAGTCTTGCCAGGGGATGTCTCTGAACTTCAGGCCTTAAACAATGTTCTGCGTTGTGCAAACAAACATCACCAACAATGATCTGACCCTTGGATCAGAGCCACATCTGTCTGGGCCACTCAGCCTGGGATTCTTGCAGGGGTGCAGAGGGAAAACAGATTAGGCATCAGATTTCCAGTTCCAGACCCTGTTTTTCTGCTTCTGTGGGACTCTAGGTGGGCTTTGGAGTTCTCATGGCCTCTGCTTTCCCATCTGAATAATGGCAGAAGCTAGGTAGCTCTGAACTCATTCCTTGGTTTTCATATTTGTGTGTGTGTGTGTGTGTGTGTGTGTGTGTGTGTGTGTGTTGCAGTGAGATTTCTTTTTAAAATGGAATCTCACAGGCAAATCCAAAATATGAAATAGATGAAAGCCAAGCACTTTGGGTTCATGCAGGAGCAGAGGTCTTGGTCACTACACCTCCTCTGCTCTGGGAGTCCTTGAGAGATCCCTGTGGATCCCTAGGATCCTCAGAATGTGGTTTGATACCACTTGGCTATGTGCTTTCTCTGTCAGGTCTTTTGGGGCTCAAATGTTCTATGATCCTACAAATAGAACTGTAAATGTTAGGTCATGGTTATGAGTACAAAGCTATGTGTGTGTGTATGTATGTACAAGAAGAGAGATTACAGTCGGATATTTTATTTTACTTTGATAAAGGCATTGTATTTTTAAAAATGAAGACAGTTTATGGGTCACCTGGGTGGCTCAGTTGGTTAAGTGTCTGACTCTTGATCTCGGCTCAGGTCTTGATCTCAGGGTTGTGAGTTCAAGACATCCATGCTGTGCATGGGGCCTACTTAAAAAAACAAAAAGAAAAACCAAATTAAGATAGTTTGAGGTTCACAGCAAAATTGAAGGTAAGGTAGAGAGATTTCCTGCTCCCATACATGCAGATCCCCCGTTCCCCATTTTTGGCATCCTCCAGCAGTGTAGTATATTTGTGGTACACTTGTTATAACTGATGAACCTCCTCTGACATATCATAACCCCCCAGAGTCCATAGTTTATACTACGGTTCACTCTTGGTGTTGTATGTTCTATGGGTTTGGACAAATGTCCAAATGACATGTATCCACCATTATGGAATCATACAGAGTATTTTCACTGCCTTAAAAATCCTCTGTGCTTTGCTTATGCATCTATCCCACCTGCCCCTCCCAAGATATAATATCTTCACTTATTTTTTCTTGATTCCAAAAATAGGACATACCCATGAAGTCACTATGAAATAAAGATTATATGAAATCCCACCCCTCTGAATTGAAATTATGGTGGAAGATGACTTTACCATTTGCAGAACTTTTCATGTTAAATAAGCCAAGCTCAAAAGGCAAATGGGCAGAACCACTTGACTTTGCTGGTTAGGAGGTAATCATAGTCTCTCACGTGTGCATCATTTAACAGTAAAAGTAAATCAGGTCCGTGTAGTGTGACCCACTTAATAGTCAAACACAGGAAAAAGAAAAGTGATAAGTACTTTTTAGAGAAGGAGAGAAAATGCCTAAGATTGCATGGTGAGAATGGGAGGAACCAGGAGTAGAACCCTTTGTGGTGGATTTAATCTGAGAAAACAAACATTTCACCCACTGCAGCTGTGATTCTTTTTCTTTATTTTCAGCTCTCTTGCTTTTGGTGCAGTACGGGAAAGGGGCTTTGTATCTTCATCCTGGACCCTAATTTCCAGCCCCTACCCCCCATCCATCCCTGTACCAATTCCCTCTCTGCTCCCTCATTCCCCAGCTCACATCTCAGACCCCCCAGTGCCCAGAGAAGACTTTGGAAATCTAATTTACCATAGGGTGAATGATGAATATGGCATCCTCAGCATCATTACCACCCTCTTTCTGTATGCCATTCTCATCCTGCAGAGGATGTAAAGCCAAGAGAACTACATTTCCCAGACTCCTTTGCAGTTAGAGTTCTAGATCCCATTTAGGTTTGTTTGGTAGATGCACCTGAGATTTGGAAGGTGAAAATGAAGCCCTGGCTCCCTACAGTTGATGGCAAATCAAATACAGAGCAACAATTAAGCTTTCTATAGCCCTCTTAAGGTTTTTGAATGAACACTTTGAGGTCATTGTGTTGAACAACCATCCTCTGCCATACACATCATCTCTGAGTTTCCTCTGTCGTATCATTTCCCAGTTGTACAGTAGAAGTTTGGGGGAGGGGGGTTTGAAGATTAAATCAGCTGATGGGAAGTGGGAAGTGCTCATCACACCCCTGGCACCGTGCAGGGGCTGATTTACTTCATTATTGTTGTTTTTCCTACTCTTTGTGAGGCCTTCACTTACCTCCTCTGGGATACTGAACTTGCCTTGATGTAAACTTGCATCTAACACTAGAACAGTGTTACCATCTCCTTAGACACTGAGATTCCCAGCACACAGTCTGGGAAACACCATCCTACAATATTATTCCCAGAAGGAATCTTAGAGATCTTTGAATTTATAATCCCCCATTAAAAGAAGACTGAGGCTCAAAGGGGGGAAAATGGCCTTTTTAATGTTATATAGTAAGTGACTTGTAGAGGTCTAATTTTAGGGTCAGGAGAAAAAGTCATTAAATCTCCATGGGCTTCAATTTCTCTATCTGTAAAATGGTTATAATAAAGCCTATTCTTCCTGTCTTAATATGGGACAAACGAAAACACTTTGGAAAGCTCATATCTGTCTATTATCTATCTATCTATCTATCTATCTATCTATCTATCTATCTATCTATTTATCATCTATCACCTATCTCTATATACACATTTATATTTAGCAAGTCTTTACATGAAGGGAGTGCATTATAAATGATCACTGTATGTTAATTAATCAACCGAAAGCTTGTTGAGTACCCACAAGGTGCCAGTGACAGTTCTTGGTGCTGGGCACACAGTGGAGAACTAGACTACTGTGGTGATGTCCTCCTGCAGCTTGCACTCTGGGTGAGCTGGAGCTGCAAGGAAAACAGAAACACAGAGAGAACAAAGAAACAGATGAATAAACAAGACAGGTTGGAAGGTGGTAAGTGCTATGAAGTAGTAAAGTAGGGTATTATGATCGAGAGCACTGGGGGCTGTTTTGGACTGGGAGGTCATGGCAGCCTCTCTGAAGAGGCCGCCTTACACTGGCCCTGGATCACCAGAATAGCCCTGTTCTCAGGTTCCTTATCTGGCAACCAGGAACAGAAATCCTGCCCTTACCCAGAGGTATGCTGTGACAGGGGTATGGCCAAGGGCGGACCTGCCCTCAAATGTCCCTGCTTTGAAGCTCCTGTGATAAACCCCGGTCTGGCTCAGGCCCTTCCTGGAGTTGGGGCTGCAGGGATGAGGGGCCCACAGACCATCCGCCCTCACACACAATGCAAGCCCTGTGCTGGCCCCACGGACAACAGGCGCGGGAGAGAGGGTCTGCTTTTTCTTCTAGTGGACTCAAGCCTTCAAGTCTTTGGACTGAGTGCCAACAATAATTCATCAGGAACGCTTTACAACTCAGCATTACAAAACCTGTTAGGAGACAGATCGCCCACAGGACGGGATTGAGAAGGAAACGTGTTCAGGGCTGGTGACCTTAAGATGATTAATGATTTTTCACAGGGTGAACTCTGTCCTCCACCTCCCACGTGCTGTGTGCTCCCTCCCTCCCTCACCAGCTTGTTTTCAGGGGGAGGAGGAGGGGGAGGGGAATGCATGAAGGCGAAGCCTACCGTCCCAGACACAGTGTGGGATGAGGGCCTGTGCTGGAAAGGCAGGAATGGTTTCTCAGCATTATTTTATTTTTATTATTCTTAAAATCCCAATACAGGTTCTATATCTTGAAATATGTACAATTGGTCCCTTAATTCGGAGCGAGTTATGCATCTTGTCCCTGTTATGCCCCTGTCCTTTGTTATGCATTTTGCACAATGTGGTCTGCTTTCAGCTCTGGTTCCTGTGATTATCACCTCTTCTGTCTCTGCAGACCCAAATCCTGACTTGATTGAATATGGGATGTAGCAGAAAAGGGTATCACAATTTTATCTTTTGATTTTCAAGGTCATGGTAACTTGATTTTGACTTTGTTAGATTACAAAATATACATACTGTGTATGTATACACACTGTGGTACATACTGTTTTAATAAACTGAAAAACATAGAGCTATTGAAAGAGACATTTCTGATCCCTTTCTATGTCCTTCTTTGGCCCCACACACCTGAAATCCTTAGTGTCTAATCAGTGCCACCAGAGCAATATTCTCAAGTGCCTTCTGCGTAACATGAGTGTCTAGATGCAAACTGGAATAATGGCAGAACTTTCCAGTTCTGTGGGGGAAAGGAAACAGTTGATGGGGATGATCGTTCGTATGTACTGACTACTTAGGTCGAAGATATGTTCCATATGCCATTCAATCCTTACAACAACCATGGGAGGTACTTATTAATATTATCTCCATTTCACAGATCAGAAAACTGAGCTTTGGGGTCAAGTTGGAAGCAGTAGAATCATAATTAGAAGCCAGGAGGCCTCATTCCAGGCCCTGGGCTCTGCTGGATGAATTTTGATCAATGTTAAGTCTTTTATAATCTTTCCTAAAACCTTGCTGGCTTCCCTGAATGTCTTCCTCTAAATCCTTACATGCAGCAATGTAAATGAGAAGGTAGTAAGTGATTCCAGACTCACAGGATCCCAGTCCTGTGTGTGCTGGGAGCTCCTTCCTACATGGATTCTTGTTCTGGATAAGACTCAATGTCATGGACACATAGGTGTTTCTGCTCCCATTCCAAAAATCTAGGTAACCGTGTAACTACATTTTAGTATCTTGCCTGACTTTTATTTGCTCCAACAACACATGAGCATGTTTGACAAACAATGAACTTGACCCAAGGTCTTGTATGAAGTGTGTAAAACTCATTTGTCAACATGCTTCGCACGATTGTATCATAAAAACTGTCAAAAAGGTCACTATATAGTAAAGTATTTACCAGCACAAGCTTTAGAGTCAGAGCCTTGTTACAATTATGTGTCTTCCATATAGCAATCATATGACCTTGGGTCTTAGTTTCCTTACCTGTAAATTGAGGATAATAGCACCACTTACTTTATAGGGTTGGAATAAAGATTATTTGAAATAATATGTAAGTAAAACATTTAATAGAGTGCCTGAAAGATTGTATGGACTTAATGCATAAGTTGCTGTAACTAGAGCGGTATTTTATTATATCTCCTCAAATTCTTTCCCTTGCCCTTATTAACTCATTAGGAAGAATTATTAACTGAAATTTATTGATAGTTTCACACTAGACAGGGTTGCTATTCCATGGCCTTTCTAAAGTTTTACAGAACCTGATGAGAGTTGTGCATTATAGAAAAAGAAGACACTGGATAACTTATATAATGCATCATCTGCATCACTATAAATCAAGAGTCAGATGTGTCATGCCTACACACTGGCCAGTTCCTGTCCAGAAGATCAGTTGAGGTGGAAACCTCAGTCTCCATGTTGGATGGGATATCCCTGTTCTTACAAAAACGCTACTAGGTTGGGCCACCTTTGGAGGACTCAAGAATCCAACTTAAGTCTCAGACATGACCATGATGGCTCTTTGGGATCAAGGGCTAAGATGGATGAGAGTCTTTACCAAGTTTTAAAGGTTGCAGGGGATAGACACCCATCCAGGCTGCTCTGGTGATGGAGGTTTAAGGAACTTACACAGGTTTAAGGAACTTACACAGAACAGACCTTCATGGGAATCTGAGTCAGCCAAATATGCAAGATGTTCTGATTGCACAGCCCTATCAGTAAACATACTCTAGTATACATTGAATTTGTCAAATATAAATATTGAATATATATTCATAGCAAAATATCAAAGATTGGGTGGCTTAAACAACAGAAGTTAATTTTCTCACCGTGCTGGAGGCTTAGAGTCCAAGATCAGACTTAGTTTCTCCTGCAGCTTCTCACTGTGGCTTGTAAGGGCCTCCCTTTTGCTGCCTCACATCTCTTGGACTCTTCAAACAGATGTCTGTGTCCAGGATTCATAAGCCACACAGCAGTCAAGTGATCTTTCTAGAACAGAATTTCACCTTCCTGGTCCCTGCTCTGTTGTTGTTCAGTCACCTATGGGAGCAGGGTAACCCTACGGATGACAGTGGTGTGGGCTGCTGCTCATATATGCTGGGCTGACAACTATACTTCTGTGAGTCCCAAAAAGATGGCACATCAGAATATGAGTGAAAACAAGTAAAATTATAACATTCTAGGATCACCTTAAATGTACTGTAATTTACTAAAAAGATTTAAAAAACTTTACTTCTTTATTTTCTGCAACACAACCTCATAACTAACCAGTGTGTTGTTGTAGCCATGTAGTTGAGATCCACCCACCTCAGCACAGAATCCTTGGGTTGGCCAATGATGGCTTTCGTCGTTTGGTGACTGCTACTGCCAATACTTTGACTTTGGCAACCTCCTCCTAATGAAGAACACCTATGGGCATTTGCACCTTTGTGTGGTTTCCCTCCTGTTCCCACTTTACCCCAGGCTGGGTCTGTGACTACTTTAACCCATAGAATATATATGGCAGAGTGATGTTGTGCAGCCTCTAATGTGGCCATTGGTTGGCTGGGCAGCTGCCATATCCTCCTTCGTGGGCACTTCTTTTTGGAATGCAGATGACATGCTGTGAAGTAGGCCAAGCAGCCACATTGGGATGCCCACTGGGAGGAAAACTGGGCCTTTAGCCCTAGCTGAGCTTCCACTGGATCCTCCAGATAACTGTAGCCACCTCAGGGGCCCAGGTGGCACCAGGTGGAGAATAACCACCAGTAACTTGTATCTCATGGGAGAGGGGACATTATTGCTTGAAATCGTTATGATTTGTGATGGTTTGTTTATTTTTAAAGACTCCATCTATTTATTCATAAGAAACACACAAAGAGAGGCAGAGAATAGGCAGAGGGAGAAGCAGGCTCCCCGTAGGGAGCCTGATGTGGAACTCGATCCCAGGACCCTGTGATTATACCCTGAGCCGAAGGTAGATGCTCAACTGCTGAGCCACCCAGGTGTCCCAGTGATGGTTTGTTATTCACCAAGGGACACTGAAGTAGGGTCAAATGACCTTCTCTGGATCTGCTAGCACCTCTCCTGCTTTCTTCACATCCTGAGCTTTAATTAACCCAAGTGCTTTGTCGGTCCTCACATCAGCCTTTGGTCCTTTTTGCTTGCTCTTTCTTGCCCCCAAATGCCCTGCTTTGCCTCTCTGCAAAGAGATTTTCTGTACTCCAAGGCAAAGGTTGCTTCTCTTTTTTGAGGCCCCCTTGACACTTCCCCTTTACTTTCAGGCAGAATTAATGTCCTCACTCTGCCCCTGTGGCAGTTTATGTCTTCTAGAATGCTACATGACTGTAGAATCTGTAGTGTTAAAAAAAAAAATACATTGAATGGCCTGTCCAACCACACAGGGAGGGAATAGGGGTCACTGTGGCATTCTTTGGAAGTAGCAAGGGCCTGGCTCTGACACATCTGGACTTGAATCTCAGTGCCTGTTCACTCTCAGAGCTATCTCTGGATGCTTCTCTTAGCCTACACTCTCTCTTCTGTAAAACAAGGACAGAGATTGCCCCCTCAGGAGACTTGTGAAGACTGAAGTGCAGTGTGGTATGTCAAACACCTAGCATGTGACCTGGCCTAACCAATGCTAGTGGATTCCAGAGAGATCCCCACCTGTCATGTGTGCCCATGCACCTTCCCCTGGCCTCTCCCTCATCCCACCTGCTCCCTGAGTTAGGCGTCCTGCCCTGTGATCTTAGAATAGCTCTTTTTACTGCCACCACAGTGTTCTATTTTTTAAGACTTATTTGTTTCAGAGAAGAGAGAGAGAAAGAGAGAGAGAGCACTCATGTGAGCATGTGAGCAGGGGGAGGGGCAGAGGAAGAAGAGGAAGAGTATCCCAAGCAGACTCCCCGCTGAGCATGGAGCCTAATGCAGGGCTCAATCTCACTACCTTGAGACCACAACCTGAGACGAAATCAAGAGTCAGATGCTCAACTGACTGGGCCACCCAAGGCACCCATCATCATAGTTTTTATGTCACTGACAGCCTCTCTCATGGATGGGGAGCTCCTGAAGGCAGGTACTCGTTGTTTCTTATAAATTTCTCATTCCCAGAAAAATAGCACAGCATCTAACACCTAGTAGATTACAGTAAGTACTCACTGAGTTATGGGCCTCAATATCTGGGATTGAATTTAGGATTTCAAGGTAGTTAGGGTGTAGGGAAGTTACCTTGGTTTTGACTGAATGTAGCTTAGTGTCTTTGGTGGATTACCATTGTTTGCCAAACTCATAATGTATGTGGAGTTGACTGAATGTACAGAAGTTGCCTGGGGTGAGGGGCAGGGATGTAAAGGTACTGTCAGCAGAAAAGGACTTGTGTGACTCTGAGAAACTATCATAACTCAAGCCTTCATTTTTCTCAGTATCGAGGCATATGAGCTATAATGCCTTAGCTTACAAATTCTGAGGTACAACAATTTTACATTTGATAAGGCCTCTCTAATCTTCAGTTCCACTGACCTAACTTTTTTTTTTCTTTGCTTCTCCTCAATCCCTCAGGAGCTTTTTGGGAAAGAAATCTATAGCAGGGATCCCAAGTTGTCAAGGAGTGTTTCATAATGTTAAACAATGAAGATACATAAGCTATGTGATATTTTACAGAATTTGAGAATATTCCCCTGTGCAAATGAGTGGAAACACGGACAAAGCTTTGTGAATAAGCCATTTAAAGGAGTTATCAGTTGAAAAAACTGAAAGCAACATAAAAGTCCAATATTAAGGAGATAGTTCAGTCAATTTCTAATGTACAAATCAAAATATTCAACATTTATTGAGGATCTACTCATGTCTCATGTGTCCTAGGCATCATTTAGCACAGACACCCTTTAAGGGTCTCATAGTTCAGTGACAGTGACATCAGTGACTCATCCAGTATACAAGGGAATGATTTCCATGAGAAAAGTATGAGATGTTATGGGCACTTTTGCTGGATAAAAGGGTGGGTGAGGAAACATGGAGGGAAGAAGGTGACATATCTACTGTTCTGGTGAGTAGGAAAGTGTGCTCTAGATACAAGAAGACCATTTGCAAAGGCCAGAGGCTGAGGTGAACTGGGAACTGTGGGAAGGGAACTGGAGAGTCCTAACTGGCTGGAGTTCAGAGTGTGGAGTTTTCCTATGGGAAGAGATGGGCTACAGCAGGAAGCCTTGTTGAAATATTTAAGTTTCTTCTGTGAGAAATAGAGAGCCACTGAAGATGTCCTTTTTTTTTTTTTTAAACCCACAGCAATATTTATTTATTTATTTTTGAGAAAGAGAGAGAATGGAGGGACAGAGGAGAGACAGAGAGAGAATTATAAGCAGGCTCCACGCCCAGATCAGAGCCTAACACAAGGCTTGATCTCAGGACCCTGAGATCATGACCTGATCCGAAATCAAGAGTCAGATGCCTAACCAATGAAACCATCAGATGCCCCAAGATGTCTTCTTTTCTTCTTCTCTCAGGAAGATAGAAAACTATGCTTGCAGAAAGCTTTCAAGAACAAAGGAAAATAAGAAGGATAAAAAACAATGAAAAAGTTTGCACAGTTCTGTATGTAGTGTGATCTTATCTATGTAAAGACATGCAAAAAAATGTGTGGGTGAAGGGGTGCCTGGGTGGCTCCATTGGTTAAGTGGCCAACTCTTAATTTCAGCTCAGATCACCATCTCAGGATTGTGAGACAGCCCTGAGTTGGGCTCCATGGTCAGCATGGAGTCTACTTGAGATTCTCTCTCTCCCTCCCTCCCTATAAATAAACAAACAAACAAACAAATAAAATCTTTAAAAAATGTGTGGGTGAAGTCTTGGAGGAAAATATGGCAAAATGGCAATAGTGGCCACCTCTGCGTGGTGGGATAATGAGGATCTTCTCTTGCTGCATCTTTACTCTTTCTCATACTGTCTAAATCTTCTACTGTGAGCGCATATGGTTTGAACAATCAGAAAAATAAGGGAAAAAACTCCAACCTTGAGGTTGATGAAAGATAAATACCATCCACATGTGTTGTGGGTCCTCATGGTGGTCTTGATTTGGACCCCCCGCCCTAAGCTGATGTTCCCCCTGGGGAAGGAAGGCTGCTGGGGCTCTTCCCTCAGGCACGTGCCTTCCCTACTGCAGAGCTGGGCTGGGCTGTGCTGCTTGGCTGAACATGAGCCCCGGCTCCTGTCTAAAGAAAACATGGGAGATTTACATTGATCTGGGGATGTGATGAGAAATGGTCATGGTGAGTGTGGAGAGTTCAGAGAGAGGCTGACGGGAAGGTTACACTGCAGCAGAGTCTGTCTCCATTATCACCAAGAATGGAGCATGGAAGAAGGGAGAGAGGGACCCCAACAGACAAGGTCAGGCAGACATAGACAGATGGCTGGAGACAGAGACAGTCTTGGGCATAGGAGATACAGGGACAAGGCAAGGAGCCAGAGAAACAAAGGAGAGAAACAAGGAAAGCGACTGAATGGGATAGGGAGACAAGAGAGAAAGATGGTGAGAGAGAGACAGGGAGAGACAGAAGAGAAAGTACAAGGCCACAGAGAGAGGGAGGCAGAGACAGGAAATGATGGGAAAACCCAGGAACAGAGAAGTGGAGAGACACACACAGACCCTGCAGCTGGGAGCACTTGACCAAAGAGCTAGAGGCAAACAGAGACCTGCAGAGACACAGACAGAGATGGATGCCAAGAGATGGACTGATTGAGACGGAGACTGTAGCCCAGGCAGGAGAGACAGTGGATGAAAGGTGGTGAGTGGGGAAGGTCAACAGCAGGTGCCTCAGAGGACCAGTGTTGGCAGAGTCCTGGGGTGTGGGTCTTGCTTATAATATTTTCAGAGTGCATGGCCTTGTCCAAACACTTCTCTTTCCCAGTTGTGTTCTGAAAGTGTAATATTTAAAAAAGTTTTAAAAATCATTTGTATGGCAATTTATAAGTTATGAGTCTCTTTTATATCCTTGATTTCACCATCCCTTCACTCAATCAAGTAGTCTAGTAATAAGGTCCCTCAATTTGATTGTTTAAAAAAGGTATTATTTATTTATTAGAGAGAGGGAGCAGAAGCAGGGGAGCAATGCAGGCAGAGGGGGAAAAAGAGTTCCCACTGAGAAGGGAGCTGCATGCGGGACTCCACCCCAGGACCTTGAGGTTATGACCTGAGCCAAAGGCAGGCTCTTCGCTGACTGAGCCACCCAGCTGCCCTCAATTCAACTTTTAATGGCCATTTTACGGGTGTGGGATCTGATGCCCAGAGTAGATAAGGGCCTTGTCCTAGTGGCACAGCTAACAAACTGTTGAGCAGGGATTAACACCTGAGCTGTCCAGGCTCCTGGCTCAGGGCACCGGTGGTGATTCCCCAGGGGCCATTATCAAGGCTTCAGTGAGGTGTGCTGGGTGGTGTAAGGGAGAACGTGGAAACAGCTTAACTCATAGCAGGTATTAAGTACCCATGGTATGCAGAGGCATTGGGTGGTCATGATACAGTGACAACCAAGACTGGGTTTCTTTTTTAATTTTTTTAAAAATTTATTTATGATAGTTACAGAGAGAGAGAGAGGCAGAGACACAGGCAGAGGGAGAAGCAGGCTCCATGCACCGGGAGCCCGATGTGGGACTTGATCCCGGGTCTCCAGGATTGCGCCCTGGGCCAAAGGCAGGCGCCAAACTGCTGCACCACCCAGGGATCCCCAAGACTGGGTTTCTATCCTCAAAAAGCCTCTGCTTCAGTTGGGAAGACCAAGCTAGCAAACACACAAGGGTGATTCGGCTGTCCCTCAGGGCTGTTCGGACACCCAGTGTTTTGGTGGTGAGAACCGAGTCTACCTTGCAATTTCTTCAAATTCTTGATCATCTTCCTCACAGCCTCCTCTGTTTCTGCTCCTGCAACCCTGTATACCGTCTTGGACTGGCTCTGGGCCACTCAGGAAACAGACCTTGGGCCCTTTGCCATTTTATTTACCCCCCAAAATTTATTCATACAAGTAAATGTGGTGAGTTTAGTAACTTTAATAAAGATTTGCCAGTGAAAGACATGAATCCTCTCTCAGTATCCAGCATCTCCTGACCTTGAAGACTTTCCACCTTTGATTTGTTGTGCACCCCAGGCATATCTACCCATGCTATGCATGGGCTCTGGGACACAAAGTTCAAGGTTATTCCTTTGAGGCTTAGCCCCACCTCACTGCCCAACCTTCCCCAGAGTACCTGAAGTTGAGAGGCATGCATTTTTCTAGGTCCTATTACACTCAAAACAATCAGAGATGCACTGAGCCTCAGTTTTGAGGTCATTGTGAGGCAGAAGGAAAATAGGAGAGTGGATGGAAGCTATCAGGGCAAAGTGCTGAAAGCAGTGGCTCTAGAGATGGGTTTCTGGAAAGCTCCAAAGTTCTGGGGAGGGAGATGGCTGTGTTCCTCCGGGACATACAGGTTGCTGGAACAATGCCCAGCCCTTGAGCTTCTCTCTGCAGCCGTTAGACCCTTCCTTGACTGCAGAGTAGAAGCTACAGATCCTACTGGTCCTGACCTATAGAGACCCTCCCCTCCCTAAGCAGTTGGCTAGGGACCGTGAGAGGTGGCCACAAGGCTTGCATTTGTCTCTCTGGAAAATCCAGGTTCTTTCTTTAAGTATTCACTTTGTTAGAAGACAGGACTCCCTCTTTGACTTTCAGGACTAAGAACTTACCCTCTCTCCAGACTGAGACAGAAGCACAAAGGTATTATTTGCATGGAGTCTGTTTCCAGCTGCCTTTGAGCATAGCTCATCCTTTCGCACAGCCGAGGGTTTAATGTTTACCAAATGCAACAATGCATGCAGCCCTGGATAGAAATCACAAGTGCACGATTCCCTGTCTCCTGGGCCTCCTTCCCTAGAGGATATGATCTCACTCAGGGACCCTTGATGTCCTTGGGCATGTCTGTCTTCTGTGTGCAGCCCGAGTGAGTTTTTCATTAACATGCATGAAAACTGTTCCAAAAATATGTTCATAGGCTTTCCACTGCCTTTGGCTAACACAGGTGTTGTGTCTTCTGGCCCGGGCCAAATTCACCAGTTTATGTTCTTATTTTTCAGCTGTTTGCTTTGATATATGCCTAAATAGTTGCCCATCACAAGTGTATTTTTAAAAATAATACCTCAGAAAAGAGAAGGAGAAGGGGAGAGAGGACATGCAAACATGAGCACGGGGTTAGAGCCTGAAGCCCCAGGCCCTTTGCTCCTCCTGACCTCATCCCGTGTAACAGCTCGGGCAGCTGGATTTCCAAGAACCTCCATCTCCACATCTGCACATGTGAATAATAACGATCCCCCTGTTGAACTTACAGGCTTGTCGGGCGTGGGGGTGGGGTGGGGGGTGTTTCATGTGCTGACAGACTTGAAAGAGCTCTGAAAGCTGTGACACAGGAGATAGACAATAGCTACGCACAGAGAATTTCACTTTGTGCCAGGCCTGGGAGGAGCAGTTTGCAGATTATTTAATTGAATCTCCTGAGCAGCCATATGAGGCAGGTACTATTAGTCCTATTTTATAGATGAGGGGACTGAGACTTCATGGGATGAAGTACATTACCCAAGATTACACAGCTTGGTAAGAAAATTTAAGCCTTCTATCTCTCTCTCTCTTTTTAAAGATTTATTTATTTATTTTGAGAGAGAGCAAGAGTGAGAGCCAGCACAGGTGTGAGTGGGGTGGGAGGGGCAGAGGGAGAGAGACAAAAGATCTCTAGCAGACTCCTTGCTGAGCATGGACCCCGACCCGAGGCTTGATCCCAGGACCTGAGATCAGGACTCGAGCCGAAATCAAGAGTCAGCCACTTAATGGACTGAGTCACCTAGGTGCCCCTAAGCCTTCTTACCTCTTAGTACAAGCAGTTTTTAATCGTTCTTTTTCCTCTTAGTGTGGTTTTTTTCTCCTTCTTATTCTCCATCTTTTCCTCCTTTTCTTCTTCCTCCTCCTCTTCCTTCTCTTCATGTGAATTGTATAGGGAAGTGTGATAGTCCTTAGGGCTGTTCCCTAAATTCTTCTCCATGTGGTAAATGTTTACTTCTCTGGTCTTTTTGAAATCAGCTACAGTCACATGACTGGTTTGGCTAATGAAGTTTGCAAGAAGTGGCATGTGTGCCTTCTGGGTAGAAACTAAAAAATCTGTGCATGATTTCCCACATTCATATCCTCCTATTGGAAGCATGCATCTGGCTGAAATGTCTACCAACCTGGAGTGCTGAGTGATTAGGATAACAGAGCCCTCCCCCACCTCCCACCACATCCACCTGCACTGGAAATGCGCATAAGGGTAAGCTATGTGTGCATGTTGAAAGTCTGTAATTTGGAGGTTGTTGTTAATGCAACATAACAGAGCCCATCCTTACTGATATGGAAGTAAACGTGTTGGGAAAGCACTGACAGGGAAAAGAGCAGATTATAAGGGAATAGCACTGCTTGGAGTAGAAATCTTCAAGGTTGAGTACTGCTGTCAACTTATGTGGTAAACTCGGACATTTCAATTCACTATATCGGAAAACAAGAGAGGTTGAGTCACATTACTCAGCCATATTCAGGAGACAGTGCTTGAAGTCATGGTATTTCTAGTTGACAGGAAACACGATGAGTTACATGAAAAATAACTGTGTGGAGGGCACCTGAGTAGTTCTGTTGGTTAAGCTACTGACTTTGGCTCAGGTCATGATCCTGGGTCTGGGGATCGAGCCCCACATTGGGATCCCCGCTAAGCAGGGAGTCTACTTCTCCTTCTCCCTCTGCTTCCCCCACTCATCTTCTCTCTCCTTCAAATAAATTAATAAAATCTTCAAGAAAAAATAAAAATAGCTGTTTGTTGTTGCTCTGCTAGGTGTCATTCCATCTAAAATGAGATAAAGATAAAGGCGAATCAGCAAAAAGCAGCTGCTGAGACACCTGGAGACACTGGTGTCCTTCAAAAAGGAGCAGCCCACAGACCCCCACCTTTGGAGCACTGGGCTACGGTTTCCAGAAGCAGCAGGGCCGTCCTGTTTTACAATGAGGAAGGAGCCAAACTCAGGTCACAGTCAGTTTGAGCAGCTGTATGTTTCCCCCAGGGGAATGAGACCTAGCTGTGACGAGGAGCCTTGTCTCCTGGCTCAGAGCACCAGGGACCAGACAGGGGACTGATCCAAGAACTTTTCCTTCAGCTAAACACAGTGTACTAACAGGATGAGGAAAGAGAGAGGAAGACAAAGACTTGGCTTTTAGAATGACTTTTGTAAATCCCAGTGGCCTACATTTTATTGATTTTATTGGTTTCTTTAGTGTTTTTTATGTTTTTTCTATCTTGATGGTTATTAATGTCACAATGGCAATGATTCACTCTGTTTTTGAACCCAGGTCTGGTTATAATGAGCATAAAAACTTTATTTTATTTTATTTATGTTTTACATAGGCTCCATGCCCAATGTAGGGTTTGAACTCACAACCCTGAGATCAAGAGCTGCATGCTCTACCAACTGAGCCAGCCAGGGGCCCTGAACATAAAAATTTCACATGGTCTGTAAGGTTTATTTGAGATTTCAAAATAAATACTGTCAGTGGAGGGAAAAGAAGATAAAGGCAAATATACTGAACAGTGGAGAAAAATGTTTTTTAGTAAAATTTGAGTGATTTTCTATATATTTATTTAATGCCCTTTCACCAAGTCACATTACCTAAAAAATAGAAAGTTTTTATGAGTTTTGGATTGTTTTCACTGGAACCCATTGCCCAGTCCCAGACACCAGCATTCTGTGGGTGCATGGTTCAAGAATTGCTAAAATAATTAATGGCTTCTTGTTTCTCTTCTGCTATAATGTCCACGAAAGTCAGGCCTTTCCTAACATCTCTATGAGCCATTTTTGCCAAGAATGCCACTCCTGGATTATATGGTGATAGGTGGCTAAGATAATTAGCTCTGGAAGATTGAAAAAAACTATAAATAAGCAGGTTAAGCAAATGGGAAGGAAAGCCAGTGGTTTTTTTAGGCATATTGGTTGAGATGTGTGCAACATGAGCTGGAGAGTGGGCTTCATGGTTTCTAGGTCTCCCGGGTGTCTCTCAGATTGGCCCACTCTGGCCATTACCATGGTGGCTGTCAACTTGTCTGAACTGTTTCAATAACCTCCCAAAGAGCATCCCTGCTGCCCAGGGCTGGCACCAGCACTGTGAGGGATGGAGGCAACTGGACATAACATTTAAGGCAGCACCCACTCTCAGGTGTTGGCTCCATGCTTGTGCGGCCATGAGGGGGAGTGCATCCTTAAATGTTTGCACTGATGTCTTCCTTGCCTCCTCCTCATTCCTGCCCAGCTGCCTCCAGGCTTGCCCCCTTCCTGTCATTGTACACAACACAGCCAGGGCAATGGCTCTGAAATATGAATCTGATTATGCTGCTTCTTTGCTCAAAATCCTTAAAGGGCTGCTCACTACCTCCAAGATGAAGCCACACTTTCTTGTACGTTTGTTGGTCAATTCATTGAGGTTTTGATGCATTGGGTGATTCATTCAATCATTCCCATATAGAGCCAAGCCCTGTGCTAGGGGCTGGGATTAGAATGATGAGTGAGGCCAGCAGGATCCCTGTCTACCTACTGCTGCCAGTTGAGTGAGAAAGATAGATGGGACACTGTGGACAAACAAGAATAGAAACAGTAAACTCTGATAAGTGCTGTCAAGGAAACAAACAGAAGCTGAAATGTGGGGCAGACAAGGGCAGGGCCTATGTTGGGTGGAGTGGACAACGAAGGCCTCCCTGAGGCCAGTCAACAGATTGGAGGATGGTGTGGCCAGGTTTCCAATCAGTGAGAGAATGAATCCCAGGAGAGAACAGCATGTGTGAAGGTCCTGGGGCACGAGAGGGCTTGGCCAGTTCACAGAACAGAAAGGAAGCCAGTGCAGATGGCGTGTAGGAGGAAGGGTAAAGACGGGCACAAGGGCCACACCAGGTGAAATCCTATGCAGAGAAGTAACTTGGCTAGGTGAATATTTTGAAAACATGATTTCATGTGTTATGTTGAATGTCATGTAGAAGGGGTGCAGATTGAACAGAGGAGATGGGTGTAGAGGCTGTAGTGACACTGGAGGCAAGAGGTGCGGGCGGTGTGGACCTGCGTGAAGGCCCTGGAGGCGGCAGAGGACAGGTGCAGTATGTAATTTGGTGAGCGATGGGTGGAAGTGGTGGATCACTTGGGTGTGAGTGTATACACGTGTGTACCTATGTGCCTGAGTGGGGAGTCGGGGGAAGGACCAGGAACTCCTCGCTCGGGGACTGCAGGTGCCTGCTGCAGACTCAGGTTGGAAGTGGGTTGGGGAGGGGCGGACAGGTGTACGTGGGGCCCTAACTCAGCGTGCTAACTGTCAGACACCCGCATGAAGGTGTCAGTGAACAGCTGGAGGTGGAAGCCTGAGCCTGGGAGCCAGAGCTCACAGACGGGGCGTTGTACGTCACAGGAGCCGTTTCCATTTCTGGCCATGATGGAGTGAGATTTACCCCCACATCTGAGGACCCAGGGGACCGCACAGAGTGGAAGGAAGCATCTCCTACGTGCCCACACCCGGTGGGGAAACTCCCGAGGCGAGCTCTGACGTCTACCGCCTGGAGCCCCGAGACTTTCCTGGAGGCAGCACAGGGATGGGGAAGCCGGGCAGAGGCTGGGGTCCCCCCGGGTTGAGACGACACAGCGAGAGTCGGGGAGGCCCAGCAGGTGGAGGTCAGAGCCTGCCGAGGAGAGGGCGCGCCTTCTGCGGGGCCAGGCGGCCTCTGCTGCCTCTGCCCCGGGCCGGCGATCGCAGCTTTCTCAGCCTCCTTGCACGCGTGGACGGAGCCCTCTCAGCTCCAGGGTCACGCGTTGAGCCTGACGCTGGCCCCCGTCACACTAGGTGGGCCTCTTGTCGTCTGGGTTGTGGACTTTTGGCTGCCCCTGCTGGCTTTTGGCCCAGAGCTCTGCAGGCCTCGCTTCCCTTCCCACTTACTGCTGTGTGTTTCTCTTCTGTGTGTGGGGCCTGCAGGGCTACGGACCTGGTATCCAAATAGGGCTGTCTTTTAAAAAGTCTTTTATATCGTATCTATTCTGGCTATTTTGGTTTTCATGCTTTCCTCTGGGGGGAGAGTAATGGAACAGTCCCCATGTCTGTCTTCCTGCCATCAGAGCATTTCACCCTCTTCCTTGACATGCTGTCTTCCTTTGGCTTTCCTGATACCACTTCCCCGCTGTGTTCTCCTCCCTCCCTGGCCAGGCTCAGTGTCTGTGGAGAGCTCAGGGATCTGCCCTTGGCAATAATCTCTCACCTGATTCCATCATGACCAGTGCCACTGATCCCTGCCCAGGCCACTCCTGGGCTTGCAAGGCCACCAGGTCCTTCCAACTCAATACATTCAAGATCAAACCTGAAAACTTTCACCTCAACCTCCTCCTCCACCTTTATTGCCTAGTGTGGTAAATGGCACCCCATAAAACTAGATATTTAAGTTAGAAACCGAGTGCTATCACAGATTCCTCC
Organism: Canis lupus baileyi; assembly: GCF_048164855.1. Classification (NCBI taxonomy): domain Eukaryota; kingdom Metazoa; phylum Chordata; class Mammalia; order Carnivora; family Canidae; genus Canis; species Canis lupus. The sequence goes on from NC_132839.1 coordinate 68,301,580, forward strand.
CCCCCCCCTTTTTTTAACTGGAACATCTAATAAATTGCTGTCCCATAAGTGTCATACTTACAACCCACGTATAACCCGACCTGCTGGTTCTTTCCTGGAAGTCAGCCTTGGCTTAGATTCATGGGGAAAAAAAAGGCCCAGGATCTGGCAACAACAACAACAAAAAAGTTTAAAACAATTTTAGCCTTTACTGAATCCTATAAAGAACTAAAGAGAGGTTACATTCATCTCCCACAGAAAACCTGGACATCTGTTCTCTTTTGTCATCTATCTATCATCTATCTATCTATCTATCTATCTATCTATCTATCTATCTATCTATCATCTATCTATCATGTATCTATCTATCATCTATCATCTGTCTATCATCTATCTTAACTATCCCTGAGAAGCTCCTTTCTTTTGTTTTGTTTTGTTTTTCCCCTGAAAAGCTCTAAAACCCTGCCAGGATCCCCAAACCCAAGGATCTTGTATTCCTCTTCTTTGTTGTTTTGTGATCTACTCTGGACTGTTTTTGATATACATCGGTACCATAACTGTCTGTACCTCTCAGATTTCCCCGTGATTCATACCTCTTTCAGCACCACAAAAGAAAAGGAACTGAATACATTCACAGACATGTCCTTGGAAAGGAGGGAGTGTATTGAAGAGGGAGAATGCATTAATTTCAAATCAGAAATTTGTTCTTCCCTCACTGCCAAAAACCACTTAAATGCCTTTCATATCCGTTTGCTTCTCTTCATTCCTGCTGTAACAATTATGTTCCAGTATAAGGAATTGGGAAGGGCTGGAGATTGTTCCCTAACTCTAAGTGAATAGTTAAGCCTGCCTGTTGCATGGAAGCTGGTAAAAGATACAGGCTTGTGGGTCTGAGACGAAGGACAATTTATTGCTCACAGCAATAGGAAGGGTCAGATGCAGTGTTATTGTGCCTGTTCCTGGAGCCCACAGGATAATGCAGTGAGAGCCAGGAGACTTCTGCACACCGCGAGCTGTGCTGCCCCAGAGGAACTCTGAACCCAAGGAACCCAAATCTTTTATAATGGGCAGTAGCCATGCCTGCTCTATCTTCTTCTTTTCTACTATCAGCAAACCTTCCCTTTGCTCTGGAGGGAGACATCCTCTTCCAAGGCTGATGGATGTGCAAAGGTCCTTGAAGGGACAGTGTGGAACACATGGTAGCCAGGGCCTCACTCACAAGATGTGCAGAGACATAAAAGGTCCAGGGAGAATTGCCTTCTTTCACCACTCCTGGACAATCATCATTTATTGTTGTAGTATCGCACTAGTTGCCCAATTGGCCAGCCTGCTCCCAGTCTTGCTTTCTTCCAACTCATCCTCCGTCTGTGTCCAGGATTGTCTTTCATAATGCAAATAGGGTCACACAACGACCATTGCTTATAATTATTCAGTGGCTGCTTATTTCCTACAGGATAATTTCCTCACTGTGCAACAAAAAATATTTTCTGATTTGACTTTTGCCTGCCTTTTTTTTTATTTTCTTTTTTTTTAAAAAGATTTTTATTTATTTATTCATGAGAGACAGAGTGAGAGAGAGAGAGAGAGAGAAAGAGAGAGGGAGAGGCAGAGACACAGGCAGAGGGAGAAGCAGGCTCTCTGCAGGGAGCCAAACGTGGGACTCCATTTCAGGTCTCCAGGATCAGGCCCCGACTGAAGGCAGCGCTAAACCTCTGAGCCACTGGGACTGCCCTTGCCTGCCTTTTCAGCTGTCTTTCCCATCCTATGTTGAAAATGGCACTTAATAATTATAATCTTGCATTTAGTATTATAATACTAAATGTGGAGCTACCTCCTTTACATGGAAGGCCAATTTACAGGTTAATGGGCCTGAGGCAACCTTTATAAACTGATAAACTATTCTTGATGGAGTGATCTCAGATTCTACTTGTACGACTTATGTGTGAATATATGCGTGTGCATGTTAATGACAGACAGAGGAAATTTAGCAAGAGAACTCTTCTGTAAGCCCAACAAATGGAAGTATGCATTCCATTTATTTATATTTACTCTGCAAGGATCTAGGCCTTGCATAGATCAATTGCAGCTGAACTTGTCTTCTGTCTGGTTCTCACAGTGACCTCTTGCTCTGACTTGCAACTGGGGTTTAAAATCCCCTCTCTCAAGTTCATACAACTGTCCCTTCAGGGGCTGTGCATTTTCTCCCAGTCTGAGCTCTTTTAGACAAATGTCAGTTTTTTTGTCATTAGCCTTGTGAGAATTTCTGAAAATAAATAAACAGTTTGGAGAAGGAAACCCGCTCTGGGAGTGGAGAATATGAGTCAGTGCCATGTTGGGAGGAGGGGTGTGGAGACAATGAACGTTTGGCTTATGTCTTGGAGGCTCTTGCATGGAGACCTGAAGCTGGGGGTGGCCTTGCAGCATTTACCCTAGAATAGAAGTCCATGCCAGGGAAGTGGTGAAAGAGCAAAGTTTATGAAGACCACTGATGACATACTGAAATGGATAGATGATAATTATAATGACTTGAAAATTTCCAAATTTATAAGGGATTGCAGCATTTCATAAATGTTGCCTCCAGAAAAACTCAGGCTCCCTCTAATCCAGTCCTCACTGACCCCACCTCCTTCTTTTCCATTACTACCCATCAGGGGTTTATCATTCCTGCCACTTGCTGATTGAGTGACCCTGGGTCAGTCAGAGCCTGCGCTTCTGCTTCCTACTCATAAACGGGAGTACCAAAACCATGGGGGTGGTTGTGAAGATTGAAATGAAATAAGTAATGTTAATGGAAGATTTTAAGTGATAAAATGCTATAAGAAAGTAAGAACTTCTATTCTTTGGCTTCTGAAATCCAATTTTTCCTTCTTATGCTGGTTTGTTTTGACCTCAGGCTCTAATAGATTTATATACACAGAAAAGTCATGAGCATTTATAGGAAAGTTTTTTTTTTTTAATCAACTGTGCTGACAAATGGAAATGTTTAAAAATACAATTAAAATGAAAGTTTTGCTATTTTTAAAAACTAGAGGCAAGAAAAAAACCCCAGCAACTATGTGTAGTATTAATTCTAGTCTTTGCCCTGGAGTGGTATGAACATGGGTCAGTCATTGACCAGACTTGCCTGTTGACAACGCTTTGCTAGACCATGAGGTCCTCAGGGGCGCCATAATCTTGTCATTTCCCGAATTCAATACACTATGAGTTCGTAGATAGCAGTAAATGTTTAAAAAGTCAAATGGACTTTGGTTTCTTCTTCTTTACAGAATGAGAGTAGAACTACATCAGAGTTCTTCTAAGTAAGGCTGGTGACTCATTGGTGTTTTTATTTTTAATTTATTTATTTATTGAGAGAGAGAGCGCATGTGGAAGTAGGGGGAGGGGCAGAGGGAGAGAGAGAGAGAGAGACAGAGAGAGAATGAGAGAGGGAGACTCAAGCAGACTCCATGCTGAGAGGGGAGCCTGATGCTGGGCTCCATCTTGAGCTTGATCTCATGACCTTGAGATCACAGCCTGAGCCAAAACCAGGAATGGGATGCTTAATGGATTAAACCACCCAGGTGCACCTCCTTTTAAAAGGATTTTTGTGGGCACCACTAGCATATGAAGATGCAATGGGAGGGAACAAGATAAAAACTTAGACTACACATAATATGGTAGATATTGCTTTGTGGGGTCTTGGTTTCAGTTGTGTGTGCATGTGTGTGTGTGTGATAGGTCTAGACATCAAATTCATTTCTTATTTTTCATTGTGGCTAAAAATGTGAGGAAAATATTGGACTAGACCTTTTGTCTCTAGTGTTACACTGCTGCTACCACTCTCTTAACTCATTATGTTCGATAGAATTTTACATTCTGCAAAAAATGTTTGCACCCATGCCTTCATATGGTCCTCAACAGAACCTGGGGTGAAGAGGGACCTGTTATTGCTCTTTCCATTCTTCTTATAGAGGAGACGAGATGTATCCTCAACCCTCCCTTCTAGGGGGGACTGTGTTTGGAGAAACATTTTATCAAGGCTTGGGGAAAATGGATGGATCAGAGACGCTCTCAGGAAGAAGGAGCAGGGCCCTGACTCCTGAGCATGAGGTGAATTGGGGAGGGGACCTGAAGGTGCAGAGAGGCCAGTAAGGTTGTATGGGGGAAGGAAAGGCTGAGAGGGAACCTTTGATGGAACCCTTGGGGAATATGAGCTCTTTAGTGGAATGCAGCTAAGCATTGCATGATCTGACCTTCTTCCCAGGATTCCACCAATCTTCAGGTCCAATCACTAGAAAGTCATAAACTTTTTACTGCGACTGGATTTCTTAGGGACTCTCACACAGAAGTTGAGTTCTGCATCAAGTTGTAGCCAGAGTCAAAGGGGAAACACTAAGCATAGATGCAATGACTTGAGGATCTAGGTTCCATACAGACCAAGAGACCGAGGGTCAGGGAGGTTTTATGACAGCTTATCAAAAAAGATGCTATGTGAGTCACCAGAGGCTCTCAGAAAGCTTGAAAATAGAGGAGATGGAATGACAAGACCACCCAATTTTATTTCCCCCACTTTTTTTTTTTTTAAACTGACATGGCTTTATGTATTCTGACCATAACAGTGTTGTCCTGAGGCTTAAATTTGGTAGTTGGCTGTAGAGGGATGGTCTACACATGAATAAGCTGAAAATGGTCAGCCAGAAAGCCACAGGCTGCCTCAAACAGAGAGCATGCCCCTGGTTTTGTTGTTGTTGTTGTTATTGTTGCTTTTCCAGTACAGGAAATAACTCAGAGTTGTTTAGGTATGCACAGTGAGGCAGAACCTTCTGCTAGTGCTAAAAATTGGGGCTATTTGCATCATGTTTCCCACCGCTATACCACAGGGACAAACAGATTGATGTCATCCTCAGTTCCAGACATCTACAGTAGGCACCTTTGTAGGGTGTCTATAGGAAGATAGCGAGTATCCCCAAATTTTGTCATTACAGGGAGCTGGACTGTCACCATTAGGAAAACAACAGTGAGAACCATAAAAATACAGTCGAGAAAGTAGATAAAGAGACTGGGAATTTCTTATCAATTAGGCATTCCCATCCCAGAGAGAGGAAATGTCTGTCCCCGTGCAGGTTGGGTTAAACTCTGATCATCATGTGGCAATGAGAGGACCTGGGACCGATGCAGTATCAAGGTGACCAAAAAAATACAGGTGCTGGACAGGATTCCATGGGAAAGACAGGGCTAATGCCAACCCCACTGCACAGAGTCTCAACTTGGTGTAGGGGGCATAAGTGTCAGAACTTCCAAGAAGGTCTTGGTAAATAATCTGCTCTATCCAAGCAGATTTTAAGAAATTCTTCTATGACATCCCATCTCCTTCCCCATCTCTCCTTATTTCAATCCTCAGACATTGCTACCTGCAAAAGAGGCATTATCTCTGCGCATGTGCTGGTGTCTGAGAAAGTCTGAGGACTCGTCGACAGCATTTGTAGGGGATGCACCAGTTTATATCACATGTGTAGAGCACAGGATATAGTTTTTTTTTTTTTTCCTAGAGTCTGGATTCAGTTATTCTCAGTGTATTCTCAATTCTACCAGCATATAAGGATCTTAACTGAATATCAGTTAAGTTTCTTGACTCTGGGGTGGGCAAACCAGGTAAGCAGCTTCTGCCCCCAGGGGACAGTCACACCTGAGGGAGGCTAAACCTAGTCGAGGTGCTCTATGCATTACAAAAACGCCTTTGTAAACCACAAAATACTCTTCAAATGTAAGTGGAAATGATTTCTGCCCTGCCCGAACAGCCTTCTACACTCAATAAGTCACTGCATTCACAGTGGTCTCTTTATGAAATTCCCTGTTCCCCCATTTATGAGCCAGTAACTCGATATAGCTTTTTGGTGCCTTCTTTGTCTGTAGGTAAATAGCCCAGGGTGAATTTGTAAGAGCTTCTCTCTCCATAGAATACTCACCAACCTGAGTACTGGAAGCAGCTTCCACATCTTTGACTTCTCAATGGCATTACAGCTTTATAGAGGAGGTAGGATAATACCCATTTTACAGTTGCAGAAACTGAGACTTGGAGAGGCCAAATTGCCTGTCCATGGGCTTTAAACAGAGGTCACCTGACCCCCAGCATGTCTTCTAACTATGACACTGTTGATGTGGTCAGGGATGAGATCTGTCTTGCTCACTGCTGCAACTCTAGAACTTAGTGTGTGAGCAGTGCTCAGTCCTATCCCCTGAATGAATGAACAAGTGAATGAACAAATGATTGCATGGGGACAGCTGCAATATTTGAATCCCCCAGGGCCTAGCATGGTTTCTGGCATGCAGTATTGCTCCGTGGACATTTGCTGCCAGCATTAGTGAGTGAATTTATTAGAGCCTGCCTCTGTGAGGCTCAGACGTGGGGCAGGAGGTTATATGCTTCTTACCTGGCTTCACCTCTGTGTTCTGGGATGAGGACATTTCTTTGGGTTCTTTTTGACTCTTCCTGACAGTTCTAGCGGAAGCCTCGCCCTTGGGGCTCTCCACATATGCAGGGGGCTGCAGGAACACACATCTGTCAGGAGCGCCCTTCCTCTACAGAAAGCAGACACAGAATGTCAACTGAGCGTCCATATATGGGCATCGCCTAACCCACAGACCAGCAATAAAAAGTCCGCTCTGCCTGCCTCTCTGAGAAGCAGCATCTCAGTGCTCCAGGACCTTCCTCCTGGGTCTTATTTATTGTAGGCCTGTTTCAGAGCATTCACAAATCCCAGAGAGGCCGCACTGCTCTGCTCTGGGCCTTTAGAAGACTGTTGATATTTGATCTCCTGTCCCAATTCATCAGCTGCTCTGTGCATTTGAAATGTCATCCTGCTTGCATCTGTGTTGTTGGAATGTTCTCCTTGCCATGGCTTTGCCACATCTAGGCTGGAGCAATGGAAAGGAGATGCACTCTGCTCTTGTTCCGTCCTTCCTATCTCTGGAATAAGCATATTTTGTTCACGCGAGAACAGCCCCTACATTCCATCCACATCCACTGTGTAGGGCTACATCTGACTCTCCCACCTTCTGGCCAGTTGATAACTCAATTTTCTTGATGTACCAGGAGGACCTTAAGACCTGCCCTGCCTGCCAAGCTAGAAGTCAGTTTTGGCTTAATTAGTCTGCTTCCAAGATGCATTCTAAAAGGAGCTTGTTTGTGGAAATAAGTTTTTCTTGTTTTCATTTCCCATTTTCTCCTTAAAGCGTAATATACATTCATTAGAAGAAAACCAATAAAAAACAAAAAACAAAAGAATTGACATTAACTGAAGGTCAATATACAATAATCATCCATTACTTCAATCCAAACTCTTTAATAAGCCACTGTCAAAAAGCTCTTTGCTTGTTCTTTGTGTGTCCCTGGGTGTGTGTGTGTGTGTGTCGGGTGCGGGCCAGGAAGCAGTTTAGCACCACTCACGCCTACCACTTGTCCCTATTATCTCCACGCACCGGCTCTTACTCAACCCTCAGAGCATCGCCTGTGATAGCACAACGGTCTGTTGTACAGCTCAGAAACCCTGTCCAGGTTCGTGCTTTCATTACGCTTGTGTAGAAGAGTGGTCACTTCAGAGGTGCAGCTCTTCCCTCTGCCTCCTCCCTCCTTCCAGAAAGAAATGGTCAATGGAAAACACTCAGTGGCCCGTAATCAGGAACCGCTTTGGTCTTTGTGTCCAGGAGATCTTAGACACAAAACTACCACACAAGGCTTTGAAACAGTATTAAGTTATAGACTTGATCATTTTGTCCTGAAGGAAGAGTTTCTGTACATTCTCAAAGGAGAAGGTGCTAAGAGTGTGTGCTGATGTGTGAGCTCACAGTTAGCAGAATTAATAGCTACTGAGCATAGACTGTGCATCTGTGGTAGCTCATTTAATCCTCCCAATGGCCCTCCCAGATAGATACTCCTTTTTCATGACTTTTTGATTTATTTTTATTTTCATCATGAACAATTTCAAACACATATAAAACTAGAAATAATACAATGCACATTCTTATTTCCTTTATCTGGATTAGCAGTAATTATCACTCCTCAATTTTTACTTTTTTTTTTTTTTGCCTCTCCTTATTTTAGAGAGAAAAAGAGAGAGAGCACGTGTGCATACACACACATGCACGAGTTGGGGGAGATCAGAGGGAGAGAATCCCCAAGCAGACTCCCTGCTGAATGCAGAACCCTGCGGCTCAGTCCCATGACCCGGAGATCATGACTTGAGCTGAAACCACCAGTCAGTCGCTCAACCATCTGAGCCACCCAGGTGCCCCTCCCTGCTTAATTATTTTAAAGACATAGAGATATCATGACATTTCATCCCAACATATTCTAATGTGTATCTCCAAGACATAAGGTGTTGTTTAATATAATTATAATATCACTGTGACACAGAAGAGAAGGTCTCCCATATTAAGATGAGGAAGGCTCCTCAGAGATGTGTGGAGCTCCAGACAAGTAGACTATGCTTAGGGCCTGGCAGGATGACTCACTTTTCTCTCATGTTATGTGCTGAGTTAAAGAGCTAACATTTTGGAGGATGAAGTCTCTAAATTCCTTGAAGTTAAGGGGCTGGAGATGGTGTTTGGAGGGACTGTGACCTGACCGCAGCCTCCAGATAGCACTTGCATTTGGAAGCTTCCATTTTTCAACCTGTTTCATACACATTAGGGTCATGCAAAGTGCAGAGAATGTTAGGCTCCTGCAGCCATTGTAATCTAGGGGACATAGCTGGGCATGGTCTACTTTAAATTTGAAATTCTTAAGAATCCTGTTTATCTTTAAAAAAATAGGAATTCTGGGGGTGCCTAGGTGGCTCAGTCAGTTGAGCATCCGACTCTTGATTTTGGTTCAGTTGATTTCAGGGTTGTGAGATTGAGCCTCATGTTGGGCTCTCGTCTCAGTAGGAAGTCTGCTTGTCCCTCTCCCTCTGCTCCTCCCCTCACTCTCTCTCAAATAAATAAAATGTTTAAAAAAAAGGAATTCTGTTTTATAGTTTCTCTGAGTGTGTCTTCATATATATTCGTGAGTTTATTTGTTCTTTCATGCAACAAATATCTTCTGAGAACTAACTATAGCTAAGTACTGGGTATATGTTAACAGACAACTTGGATCTAAGAGGTGGAATATTTTTATCCTCACTTTCTCAATCCATTTTTCTTTTCTTTTCTTTTTTTTAATAAAGATTTTATTTATTTATTCGTTAGAGACACACACACAGAGAAGCAGAGACACAGGCAGAGGCAGAAGGAGAAGCAGGCTCCACACAGGGAGCCCGAAGCGGGACCCGATCCCGGGACTGCAGGATCACGGCTTGGGCTGAAGGCAGGCGCCAAACCACTGAGCCACCAAGGGATTCCCCCCACTCCATTTTTCTAATGAAAGTAGCACTCCACAGGAGTTGCCATGCTGATCCCGTGGCTTCCTGTGTTTCCTTCTGTCTTTGCACACTTTGCTTTGCATGAGCACTCAGCTTTGAGAGGCCTCTAAGGCAGAAGATGTCCAAGGGCATTGACTGGTGTGGCTGTCTGGTGAGACATGGTGCTTGTGAGTTGGCTGCTGGCTGTTCACAGTCTGGCTTACAGAGAATCAGATTCACTACGTGTCCATTGCACACCTACTGTGGCTGAACTTAAGTAGGCCTACAAAGATGAGTAAGATAGGTTCTGGGCTATGGAGTGGACAGATATGTAGAAAACTATATCATAATGTTATGGGGATATTTAGTGTTCATCTGACTTCTAGTCCTACATTCTAGAAGAATCTGTTATTAATTTATTCATTCAACATATATTTATTGTGAACCTCCATTTTAGGTGCTGGAGGTGAAGAACAAGACAGAGTCCCTACCCACAGGAAGCTTACCTTCTACCATGGGATCCTATTCCTTCCATAAAACTTATGTTTGCCCAGTGGCTTATCATTTCAAAATATTTTTTCATATATGTCTAATTTTGATACAATATTCCATGGAATAGGCAAAATAAGTCTTCTTATTCCAATTTTATAGGACAGGAAATTAAAATGTGGAGAAATTAAGAACTTGTGGATAAAGCACAGGAATTTCAACATTGTGCTCTTCTGTGCATATGACATGAATATAAGCTATGGAGGTGCCAAAAGTGTGTGTAGCATTACACTGAGCGCTAGGGATGAAAACATGAAAGGTCCTCCATAGATAAACTTGTCTTGACTCCTGCCCCAAAATTCAGTCTTTTAATAAACCCAAAAGAGAACAGTTAAATTTCTTCCTCTCTCCTTCCTTCCATCCATTCATTCCTCATCTTCCTCTTATCAGTGAACAGCACCACGATTCACCCACTTGACCAAACCAACATTCTAAGGATAATGTTGGTTCTCTCTTTACCACATCCAGAATATATTCTAAGTGTATTCTCTTCATCTTCACCATGACCTGCATAGTTGGTTATCCCCTTTTTCTTTCTGGACCTCTACAGTATTCAAAGATATGTCCTGTTTTTGTCCTTACTCAAAGAGCAGACTTAGTGAACTTTGACCTTAAATCATGATATTTAAGTCCTTAATATGATACTATCATGACTTTAAGTCATGATACTTCAGTACTTAATATCTCCTAATGAACTCAATTTCTCTTAGAACAAAGTCTTGCCTCTTTTCCTGGCCTACAGGGTACTGAGTGATCTACTAGCCACATTGGTGTTCTTTCTATTCCATGAGAACCCCAAGGTGATTCACATTGTAGGGTCTTTGTTGTTTCTTTTGATTCTCCCATGGGTAAGCCCTTCTAATCAGATTAAATGTTCTAATATTTAATTTGGTTCTTAGATTAAAAGTCACTTCCTCAGAGAGGCCTTCTTTGACCTCCCAACATTCTATCAGGCCACCATATTTTAATCTTCTGTGTTTAACCAATCTCTATCAGATATTGCTTGTCTACCCATTGTCTGTATTCTCTAGTAGACAGTAAGCCCCACAGAATAAGAATCTTGTCCATACAGAATCTTTATTTCTGTACCCTCAATGCCCAAAACATGGCTGGTACATAGTAAGTGCTCAATAAATATTTTTTGATTGAAGGAATTGAAGAAGGCAGGGCTGTTGCAGCCCAACCTTGAATAAATTTTACCAATTCATTGCTCAAAGCAGCTGGTTATAATGACCAGGTAAGGGCTCATAAGGTTATAAATCTTGTTGGCCTGATAAAAGAGCAAAGCAGAAAGGTCCATGTGCAAATTCTCTAAGTTAATAATGAACCCAGTGATTGTTCTCTTGGCAAACCCTGTCTTTCAGAGGCTCTTGGATAGTGAATATTCCATAAGGCTCACTTCATGCTCAGTGTTTCCCAGTCTGTTTTCTTAGACCCATGCAATAGCCCTACGATGTGAAACTTAATCACTTTATGGTACAAGTGAGAAGATGATGCTCAGAGGGATGAGTTAACTCGGTCAAAGTTACCTGTCCAAGGAGAGCTAGAGCTTCGATCCAAACTTAGGGCTATTTAGCTGCTGAGTCATCATCTTTCTGCTCCACATCTCTGAGAGCCAGTAGCACACTTGAGAGCAGGGCCTTTTTAATATTTAAGAAAGAAATATGCAGGTGACTGGAACAGTCATGACACATCTGAGTGGTTGATGTTCAGACTCTTGGTGAGTGGAGGACCAGTCTGAGACAACCCTCTGTTTGAATGCTGTTTTCTTTTAAAAAGAGCAATTTCACTATGAGGTTTGGAAGGGCTTTCCTCACAGAGAGCCCAATTACAGGGGCGCCACATTCAAAATGCAAGAATGCCTGATTTGTGCTTTTTTAAACAGTAAAAAGGGCTCTGAAACATATTAAATTTTTATGAGGTGTGTTGCTGACTAAAATTTTTTTGAGCAAATAATCATACAAAAAGAGTAGACCGCATACTTAAAATTAAAACCTCCAAATAAGAAAAATATTTATTAAATAAACTTACACCAAGCCACAGTGGCCTTTCGCATGGGCTTTCTCCTTGAAATATTAGGCCATCCATTTCAATTCTTGGGATAATTTTAATCTACAAATCGATAGATCATTATTCGAGAATGGCTGTCTGTGAGGTATGGCCTTTCGTATAGAGCATCCTGGGCTAAGAGTGAAAAAAGCTGGTGAGTTAGTCTCATCATTAACTGTTTGGCCTTTGGAGGCCAGAAGGCTGGTTGAGATACAGTGTCACCATCTTTAAAACAGAGATAGTGGTATATCCCCTCATTGCTTCTTAGGGTGATTGTGAAAGTCAAAGGACTAATGGTTGTGGAAATAGTTTGAGGTGCAATGAAGGTGTAAAAACACTTATTTATATTAACAGTACTAGTTATTCTAGCAATGCTAATAAGTAGACTTATTTGCAGTGGCCAAAAGAAGGAGACTTTTATCTTAGAACTTCTTTCTCTTGTCCTTTCTGTGTACCTTATTCTTGAGAACATTTTTTAAAAATTTTATTTATTTATTCATGAGAGACACAGAGAGAGACAGAGAGACAGAAAGACAGAGACACAGGCAGAGGGAGAAGCAGGCTCCATACCGGGAGCCTGAGGTGGGACTCGATCCCGGGACTCCAAGATCACGCCCTGGGCCGAAGGCAGGCACTAAACCGCTGAGCCACCCAAGGATCCCGAAAACATTTTTTTAAAAAAAGATTTATTTATTTATTTATTTGAGAGAAAGAGCACATGAGTAGGGGGAAGGGCAGAGGGAGAAGGAAGGTCCTGAAGAAGACTCCCTGCTTAGTGCTGGAGCTGGACTCAAGCCTCCATCCCAGGACCCTGTGATCATGATCTGTGCTGAAATCATGAGTTTGATGCTTAATCAACTGAGCTACCAAGGTACCCCCTGAGAACTTTTGTCTTTCGCCCTAGAATAATCATATTTGTAATTTTTGTGGCCTTTGCTCTAAATATTGTCTATTTCTTGGCCCTACCTATTCACGAGATTAAAAAAAAATTCTTCTTGCCCTCAGTTCCTTTCTCTTTCAGACCATTCTGTTATCTTAATGTCACCCAGAGTGAAAATATTCCATGACGTTCCACAGATCATCAGAAACAACTCTCCATACAAGCATCCCATTTAACCTCAACTTTCCACCTTTCAGTCTAACTTGGTTTTAGCTAGATGTACTTCTTCTTTATCCTCTGAATTCCCATTGTATTTCCCCACCTTCTAATCTTTGCATTTGCTGCCCTTCTTCCTGAGAATGCTCTTTCTTCTCCCAAATGTCCAGCTCAGGATGAAAGATAGTCTGAGACTACATCTTCAATATATAGGAGGTTCTCCCTTGTCCAAGGGGAATTTGTCCCAAGACCCTCCAAGGTTGCCTGAAACTATAGATAGTACTGAATCCTACATATAACGTGTTTTTTTCCTATACATACATACCTATGATAAAGTCTGATTTATAAGCTAGGCACAGTAGCAGATTAATAACAATGATAAAGTAGAACAATTATAATAATATACTGTAATAAAAGTTGTGTGAATGTGATCTTTCTCAAGCTATCTTATTGCCCTTTACTCACCCCTTTCCTTCTTGTGATGAGGTGAGATGTTAAAATGCCCAGAGGATGTGATGAGGGAGGTGAATGATACAGGCATTGTGACATAGCATTAGGCTACTATTGATCTTCTGACTATATGTCTGGAGGAGGATCATCTGTCTCTGGCCCATGGTTGACCATTGGTTATATGCAACTGATGAATTATTGAAAACTACCTCAGAAAGTAATTATGTACTATATGTTGGCAAATTGAATTTAAATTATAAAAATGTGTAGAAAGTGATACCAAGAATAAGGAAGGGATGACTGCAATTCTTTCAGTTCTTTCATACTCTTGTCACCTCTGATCTGACACATTTTCTCAGTTGGAGCTCATTTATCTAGTTTGTGGAGAGGCTGGGCAATCAGACTCTTCCTCAGTGTTTCCCCAAATTTATCATTCATGGCAGTGTCTTTAAAGTCCTTGACACATCTCATATAGTAAGAAATATATTTTACATGGAAGCCCAACATATACATGAATGTACGTGCATGCATCCAAAATAAAAATTTCAAAAACCAATAATTATCCTTATCTATGTAATGCACTCTGGTGTTTTATTCTACTCTGGTCTCTCATTTAAAAAATCTAGTTGCAACCTACTGTGTTGATTTCACAATTCACTAACAGATCGCAACCTGTAGTTTGAAGAATACTGGTTTATAGTCTTAATATTATGTACAGAATCCTTTGGGGGCTGGTTCTTGCTATTTCAAGCTAAACTTTGGAACTAAAACAAAGTTTTGGTACTCTACTTTTAAGCCTTGGCATCAAGACTATTTTCTGTGTTATACGTTAATGAAAAATTTCTTTGGAATCTTCATTCACTATTGATCACCTCCTGTAGTAATGGATGCCACTGAAAGTGGAAAGCAAAGCTTCAGTTACCTTGCCAGAATTTCGTCTTGTCACATATTCACCACTTGTTTTGGAATTTGATGAGGTCCAGCAAATAATATCTTTCTTCCCTGAGCTAATTGTAACCTGATTGAGAAATAGAAGTGACAATTAGGAAGGATATCCACATATCATCTTCATTTCTCATAAAGTAGTTGAGAACAGAGCTTGGGTGTGATAGCCAAATGAGCTTGCTAACATGCCCACTCTGAATGAGACTTACTTTCTTAGGCATAGGTGGTACAGGCAACTCTCAGCTTTACTTGTTGCCACCAACCAGGATCTTGCACTAGTAAAATTGGTATTTTTTATTGTCTGAATTAACCTACCCTTGAGTTCTCCCACCTCTGGGCTTCCTTTGTATGAGACAATAAAAATATTTTTTATTTAAGCAAGTGGAATTGGAGTTACTTGTAGCCCAAAATATCATAGCAGGGCATATTTACTTATGTCTGAAAAACCAGTGTGGGCAACTTTTGGGTATTACTTAATGTTATCTTGGATGGAAAATAGAGGAACATTTTTCTTGATTAACCCAGGATAAATTATGTCTGCCTCTATGAGCTCTGATTGATTTATTCACTGCCTTATTTAATATATTAATATATAATAATAATATGTTTATATATTTATTTATGTTTATATTTATATTTATATTTATATATTTAAATTTATAAATGAGGGCATGGCAAAAAGAAGGAAATCTCCCTGATCTCTGGACAGGAATTTCCCTAAAACCACTATGAGGATAATTGTCTTAGAAAACACCTTTTTTTGACTCTTACCACCTATAATTAGAGCTTCACAACTTCCTTTTCTCTTCATTGACAAATCTCAAAAAGATTTTCTTCTTTTGCTTTCTTCATCTGTTTATCTCTTTTATTTTTCAACTCATTTATCAAGCAAGTGTCAACAATATTTTTCTGATTCTGAGACTGTTTCAAATTCTCATGTTGTTTAACCACTTCCTGCTGCTATTAACAGGCCCTTCTTTGTCATCTCTAATTTCTGTGGCACCATACCAACCTTCCCTTCCTTTTACTTCTTGGGCCACTCCTCACATTCTCTTACTGTTCCTTCTTTCCTGCTAGATGTTGGTGATCCCTTAGAGCTCTGCCCTTGTCCATTTTCTCATCCCATTTAATCCATTTTCTTTGGGAATCACCTCTAATTCCTGAACTTCTATAGGCTGATGACTCTTAAGTCTACATCTATGACAAAGATCTCAATAACTATTCATTAAATAAATAGTGTAAATGAAATAGGCTGTTCTAAGACAAGCATCACACATTAAGGTACCTGGATTTTCACTTTGGTGTCTCACAGGAACTCAAATACAACATGTTTCAACATTTTTTTCTCTCCAAATCCTGCTCCTGCTCCCTAACTCTCTGCTTCAGTCAGCTGATTTGGATATGGCTAGGAATTATTCTGAACTATATCCCTCACTTCTCATTTGCTTTGTTTACTACCCTCTGTCAAACTGTAACTCTTAAGAATCAGCCAAATTTTCTCTTCCTTACCAGATCTGTTGCTACTCTACTACTTCAGGGCTTTACCATCTATTGCCTAGACTATATCACTGACCTCTCAATTGACCTACCAGTCTCTAATATTGTCCTTTTTCCTTTGATTTTCCCACAGGTAAGGTGTTAATTTGCACATGGTATTATGTCAATATAGTATAAATTCTATAAATAACATATAAGTACTCTGAGTACGAATCTAGGAAATTTCTTTTTAGGTCTATTCATAGGAAGTTAAAATATTTTTATTGTAAAAAGGATCTTATCTCATATAATTTATCATTGTAGATATATAAGAAAAATTATCTTAAAATACATATTTGTAGCCACACTGTTGAACTATCTTATTAGCTCAAAAGTTTTTCATTCAATTTTTACAATTTTTAAAAAATGTATTATTGATGTGTAGTTGACACAAAATGTTATATTAATTTCAGGTGTACCACATAGTGATTTGACAATTCTACACATTACTCAGTGCTCACCTTAGTAAGTGTAGTCTCCATCGTCACCACACAACATTGTTATAATATCATTGACTATGTTTCCTATATTGTACATTTTATCTTCGTGACTTATTTATAACGGGAAGTTTATATCTTTAAAAAATTATTTTTTCTTTATTTATTTTAAAGAAAGAGAGAGAGCAAGTGGGGGTGGAGGTAGAGGGAGAGTGAGAAAAAATCTCCAGCAGACTCTCTACTGAGCATAGAGCCCAGTGCAAGGCCGTGAGATCATGACTCTGAGATCATGACCCTAGCCAAAATCAAGAGTCAGGTGCTTACCCAAATGAGCCATCCACGCACCCCTGGAAGTTTATGCCTTTTAATCCCTCTGCCTATTTTGCCCATTGCCCACCCCATCCAATATATTTGTGCATGTTTTCTAAGTTTACAATGATATACTCCCCA
The DNA here is from genome assembly GCF_048164855.1 of Canis lupus baileyi. Taxonomy (NCBI): domain Eukaryota; kingdom Metazoa; phylum Chordata; class Mammalia; order Carnivora; family Canidae; genus Canis; species Canis lupus. The sequence continues at coordinate 68,318,427 of NC_132839.1, forward strand.
AATAAATAAAGCTTTTCAGTTATAAGACATTTATATAGCATATAAGACACATATAAGTCTTGTTTTCTTATTTTATCTTGTATTATCCAGTAGTTACACAAGAATGGTAAAGCACAGGGTACCTATTGTTCTAGTCTTATCTTCGGCTTTCATAGGAATTTATCTGATATACTACACTTGTGGATGCTTCTGTCATTAATTTTGAGATCAATATCTTTTGTCATGTTAAAAATAGTCTTCTATTCACTTTTACTAAGATTTAAAATAAGCAATAGCAGATTTTGAATTTTTTCCATTGCTTAAAAATTTGTTAAAATTAATACAGAGTTATCTTCTATTAATTTGTTGATGTGATGAATTATATTAACAACACCCTGTTAGAAATAATATGTGGATCTCAGTAATATTATGGCAATGGGTCAGAGGAACTAGGAATACCTGAATCTTGCCTCAAGTTCTTGTCACCTCTCCTAATGAAATTCCTGAAGAGGAAATTTGCACAAGGAATAATTACAAAGAAGATCATAATCCAATTTAAAGAACTCTGGAAAAGAAGGCTGGGCCACATAGAATACCAATGTTTCCTAAGCTAATTAGGCTTCAGACTAAAGTAGGCAAAGAAAGCTACTATTTCTATTTCACTATGCCCAAACCCAAACTGAGTCTCAGAGTTTTACACTCTGGATCCATGAAATAAATTAAATAAAATGGAAAGGATGGCTAGTCTTTCTTGGAGAAAGGTTAAGTTTGCTCATGGCATCTGCTATATGAATAGAAAGAAATAATATAGAAGTTAAGTTTGTTTGAAAAATTCCCTAATAATAAGACAGCTTTACTTTCTAGAATAAACTCATCAACAAATCCTTTGGTTCTCCCAAAATATATCCAGTACCCGATATATTCCCACCACTTCCACTTCTAGTCCATGGTCCTGGACACTATGAAGTCTTGCTGGATTACAAAAGTAATCTTCTTTTAAATTAGAACATTTAAATTAAAACAAAAGGCAGAATATAGCACTTTTTTCTTCAAAACTCTCTCATGGCCCCCATCTTGAAGCAAAGCCTGGATTCCTTTCCAGTGGTTTACAAGTCCTTACCTAAGCCATCCCCTGCTGCCATTACATCTCTGATTTCTCCTCCTACCATTCTCTCCTGGATCTCCACAGCCACATCAAGCCTCTTGCTATGCCTCAAACTCCTCAGACACACTTCACCACCAGTCATTCTTGTCCCAGCCTTGGTGCATTTCCTCTCATGCAGGTGTTGAGCACTTGGATAAATACTAGAGGTGGGCCCTCTGAAGATCTCCAGGGTTTTCTCTCTGAATGGCTTTATCTTCTCTGGTACACTTTCCTGAAAACTCTAGCTGCCTTGGTCTCCCCAGACTCTCAGCTCCATCTTCTCAAATCAGGCACTACCCTGGGCTTGGCCTGTGCTCTTCCTTCCTGCGCTCCAGCCTGAAAAATCTCTCCAGACAGTATACCTGCTTCATTTGTTTTCTGTCCCTGGTCTGTCATTCACCACCTGATATCTGATGACTTAAAAACCATTGTTTTATATGTTTTATCTCGATTTTATAGTTCTTTTAAATGGAAGGGTATATATGGTTCCTGTCACTCCATCTTGGCTAGGAGCAGAACCTCTTAGCACTTCTTGATTCCCTTTCCTGCCTTAGTTTTCCTTCATAGCACTTAATAATATCTGACACATTCTATATGTTGCATATTTATTTACTCATTGTTTGTTTTTCTCCTCACTAGGCTGTCATGCTACAAGAGATCTTTATTTGTTCACTGATGTATCTTTTGACCTTGAGAAGGAGTTAGCACATCGTAGGTACTCAATAGTTATTTCTTAAATGAATGAATGCAATGAGTGGCAGCATCAGGAAGAATTTTCCTAGACCATCAGGCTGTGGTTCTATTTCTTCAAGAAATCCTCAATGTCAGCAGGGTCTGTGTGGGCCTAATACTCTGTTAGTTGCAAGACTCTATCACCTTCTCAGTCAACACCCCTCTTTGTGGATCACTTTCTCATTCCTCTTGCCCTCTCCCTTAAAGGGTTTTGTTTACACAACACTCCTTAACTGGATCACAAGACTGAGAAGCATGGGCGGAGGGTTTTAAGTTTCTTTTTAAAATATAATCATTTTACAACCAAGCATATATGTGTTTCTTCTCTACTCTAAACCCTAAGCAGCTGCTACTTAATCCTCATCTCTTTCTTTGTATAAAACATGAATGTTAAAGGTCTTTTTAGCTCATAAGGGTGGAAGTTCAGGTGGGAATGAATCCAAGGGAAACTTTGGACTCACTCAGCAGGGGTGGGCCAGCTAAATAACAGCACCTTTTCCCACAGACTTCCCCTTGTCATAGCTCCGTGCAAGGATTTCCCATCTGTCAGCTGGTCCGTTCAGCAGTTACTCACTTCAGGAAACTAAGTTAAGTGTGCGCATGCGTAAGCCTGTGTGTGTGTTCACTGGAATGTATGGAGGCCTGGGGGACAATTTTTCTCTATTTTAATTTCTACCTGGGTTTCATTTGGTCTCAGGGCTTTGCATAGAGTCTTTTTCCTCTCATGTCTTATTGGCTCCTTTTCATTCTTTAGGTCTCAGTTCAAATATTTCTTTTTTAGAGACAACTCTTTCTCCTAAACCATTTGATGAAGGTTTCTTCTAGTTACTATTATCCTATTTAATCTCCTCATTGAAGTTATAGAATTTTGTAATCACTCAGGTTTTTTTTTTTTTTATCACTCAGGTTTTTAAAAATTAATTTACTTGATCATAGTTTCTTCTTCTGATGTGACATCTGCAGGGAGAGGAACTTTGCCTGTCATGTTCATTTCTTTTTACCCTGTGCCTTACATAGGACCTGACACATGGTAGATGTTTAGAAAATTAATATTGAGTGAATGAATAAATGAGTGAATGAATGAGTGTATTCACTAGGAGAACAAGGGGTAAGAATACTTATAAGAGTGCAGAATTTATACGGAAGTTCATACTTATGTATGGCTAGGCTAGGAGCTGCAAGGGTAGAGAGGAGGTTTAGGGCCAAATCAAGAAAGCATTGTATGCCCTGCTATGATAATGACTGAACTTTATCCTGAAGGTGATGTGGATCTATGGAAGGGCTTAAGAAAGGGAAGATAAGGTCATATTTATATTTTTACATGACCAATCTAGCTCTGGGGTGGTGAACAGATTTGCAGAGAATAAGACATGCTGCAAATGGGCCGATTTGGATACTATTGTAATAATCTGGAGGAGAGATGATAAAACCTCTAAGTAAAGAATATTTGCAAGACTTGAGGTCTGACCAAAAAAAAAAAAAAAGTTTTGAGTGAAAGTGGGAAATGAGGAAACGGGAAAATGGAAAGGACCAGAAACAGGGCAGCCAGAAAAAAAGTGTGTCTAACAAAGCAAAGAAACATTGATATAAAATGAAATCTGGGCTGGACCTCAGTGAAAATGATGGAATAAAAATCTCTGAAGATCTTTTCCTCCATAAAAACAATGAGAACAATGACAAAATTGCCAAAATCTATTCTCTCAAAATGGTGGAAATTAACCAAAAACTTGAAGCAATCTGTGAAGCATCATTTAATCCAGAAAAATAGCTGAATCTTAGTATGAAAAGTTGCTATGAACAAAGGAGTTTTAATTTTCCCCAGTCTCATCCTCTTATTTCTAGCTCTATGGTAACCTTGAAAACCAGCAGCCTGTAATCACAGTGAAAACCAGCAGTCTGCCATCCACTAGAGGGAGCAGAGCAGTGTTGGAACTCTTTCAAAGCCCTATTTTCAGAGAACTGTAATTATTTCACCTGTCATATGGATTCCTGGAAGAGTCCATTTTCACTGCTATTCTTATTTAACTGATTCAGAGCTCTTCTAGTGTGAAAGTTTTTTTCTTAGGGGGCACTTGTTGAATACAATGAGGGATGATTGCTTAACATCATGGTTGCCCAAGGTAGTGAATAAAAAAATTAGGCTTACAAATAAGAGGCTAACCAAAATATTTTAAAAGGAAAATCTCAGGAATAATAATTTCATTCATGACTTTAAAGGGCTTTAACATATTCTTGAGAATCTAGAAGCCCAAGTACATGCTTTGGCCTACAAATGCTCAGGAAAGATCCAAGAAGGCCTTTAGCTCTCATCTATGGCTGCCTTGGAGGCTCTTCTCAGGAAGAATTAAAGCTAAAGCAGAGTTTGTTAACTGCTTTAAACTGAGTGTTGATGGAATGGTCAGCATTCACACAGAATCCCTTGGCAAAGACTGGAAGACTTATTGATTCCAGAAATTTAAGGAAATCTTTGGCTTATTATTAGCTGACTACTAAACTAACAAAGCACAGATGTCGGTATTGACATATATCAGAAAATGCCGACCTTACTGTATTAGTTTAGGAAAGTCACTAAACCATCAATTGCAGTAACAATAAATAATAAATAATAATAAATAATAATAAATAAATAGCAGCAACAACAAACCCTGGTTGGAGGATGGGAAAGAATTTGATTCCCAGGATTGCCACATTATTTTAAATGTTCAGCTTTGACAAAAGTTTATTAGATATGCAAAGAAACAAGGAACAAGGAAATATGGCCTTATACACAGGAATAAATGGAGTCACCAGAAACTGAGGAAGCCTAGATGTTAGACTTATAAGGCAAAGACTTTAAATCAACTATTTTGAATAGGTCCGAAGAGCTAAAGGAAAACATATCCAAAGAACTAAAGGAAACATGAAAATGATGTCTCACACAATAGCTAATATCAGTAAAGATTCAAAAATTATAAAAAGGAACTGGATAGAAATTCTGGAGATGAAAAGAACAATAACTGAAATGAAGAATTCACTATAGGGTAGCAACATGTGAGTAGGCAAGCAGAAAAAAGCCAGCAAGCCTGAAGGTAAGTAATTGAAATTATTTAGTCTGAAGAAAAGAAGGAAAAAAAAGAGTGAAGAAAAATGAACAGAGCCTGAGAGACCTGTGGGAATCATCAAGAATACCAACATATACAATAATAGGAATCTGCAAAGGTGGGAGTGGGGCAGGGGATGGGCAATGGGAAGAGAGAGGTAAAAAATGTATTGAAGAAATAATGGCTGAAGACTAAATATGATGAAAAATCACAATTTATAAGAAGCTTAATGAACTCCAAAGAGGCTAAACTTGAAGATATATACACTTTTATACATTAAACCAAAGATGGAGACTCTTGAAAGCAGCAGATGAGAAGTGATCAGTCATGTACTAAGGTGCATGAGCTGCCAATCTTGACAGTGGGGAGAAAGAATGGTGAGAGTGTGCCAGACACATCGAAACAAATTTTTAATCTTACCCGTACATATTAGGAACCTTGCCAGGGAAGTTTATTTCAAAAGACTACATTTCCTTGACTGTGGGGTAAGCCATTAGACAAATTCGCCTGTTGAAGAATATTAATAAAATTAAGTGCTGATTTCCCATCAGAAACCATGGAGTTCAGAAGGCAGTGGGATGGCATATTCAAAGTACTGAAAGGAAATAATAACCAAAAATTCTTTATTTCACACAACTGTACTTCAAAAAATGAAGGTGAAATTTAAGCATTCCAAGGTAAACAAAAATTGAGAAATTTTTTTCTAGCCAATCTGCCTTATAAAACTAAAGGAATCCTTCAGGCTGAAATAAAGGAAAGGACACCTAAGAGTAACTTGTATCTGCACAAGAAATACAGAAAATCAGTAAAGGTGCTACATAGAGAAATATAAAACAGTATAAATATACTTTCTGTTTGTAGCTTTTTTCCCTCTTGCCCTACTGCATAAAGCAATTACAAATTTGCGTTGATGGGCATACAACATATAAAGATATAATTTGTATAACAAATTATATGAACAACAGAAAGGAGGGGAGAGGGAATGGTATTATATAGGAGCAAAGTTTTGTACACTGTTAAAATTAAGTTGGTATTGATCTAAGGTAGATTTCTATAAATAAAAATTTAGTAATTCCCATGCAATTACTAAGAAAATGAATGAAAAATAGTGATAGAAACAAGGAAATTAAAAATACCTCTTTAATGACTTAAAGAAGAAAATGGTAGAAGAAGAAAAAGAAAGATAAGACACACAGAAAACAAATAGCAAAATAGCAGACGCAAATCCTACCTTATAATGAATTATATTAAATATAAATGTATTAAATACTCCAATTAAAAGTCAGAGATGGATAGAATAGATTTTTAAAAATCACCCAACTATATGCTGTCTATTAGAGACACACTGAAATTCAAAGACACAAACAGGTTGAAAGTGAAAGGTTTAAAAAAAAAAAATCGTACCATGCAGACAGTAACCAAAAGTGAGCTGAGTGGCTCTACTAATGCCAGATAAAATAGACTAAAGTAAAACATAAAACAAAAAACTGTTATGAGAGACAAATAAGGGCATTATATATAGGTGAAAGGGTCAATTTACCAGAAGATACAATTATAAATATATTATTAAAGTAAATCTAACATTAGAGCTCCAAAATCCATGAAGGAAAAAGTAACAGAAGGGAAAGGAAGTTAAATGCTCTGCATTGGCTGTAGCACCAAATAGATCTAATCCTGGCATTTAACATGTGTGATATTGCACAGCCTAATCTGTTTAAACTTTAGCATTTTTATTTGCAAGATGATAATGACAATAGCATCTATCTCTTAGGGCCATTATGAGAATCAAATGAAATAATAATGTTAAGTCTTTAGCTCAGTGCCTTCTGGGTCTTGTACTTGGTAGATTAAATATTTTTCAAAAGGTCCAAATCTCATTAGCCTTGAGTCCAGAGTGCTGTCCAGGGAAACATCATTCTTTTCATTTAGGTAAATTATTTTCTAGAAAGTTACTGCACCAGATCAAGCTATATTATAAAAGAAATCCCAACAGCTCCCCATGGTCTTACTTTTCCCTGGTAATGTAGTCCGTGGAGGAGAGCCACGAAATAGTTAAGCAGGAAATACTCTGACCTGCTCCACTTAGGGTGAGTGTTTATTAATATTACACAGGAAATAACAAGTCCCCTTGCTTCCAACAAATGGAGCAAATCCATTTGTACATTGGAACTCCCCCTTCTCCATCTAACCTTTTTGTAAAAAGTTGTCAAATACAGAAATAGCCTTTTATTGCTAGGGTAAGAAGCTTGAGAAAAGCACAAGCTGATACTGAAAATTATGACCTTGATCCAGGGAAGGAAGTGGCATTCACAAGGGAGGAGAACTGTGGGGCCCTATGAGGATTCTCATAGTCTGGAAGAAGATGAGTACCCAGAGCAGACCAGAACAAGGAGTCTTTCCTTACCCTCTACAGCTCAGGACTTCTACCCAAGGAAGAATAGAAGCTGATTGTTTTTGTATGACTCCAAACTTAGGTTATCACTCAAGAGAAGTTTTCATTTCAGAGCATGAGTTGAGTGCTTTTGAATGAACCCTGTTATCATTAGCTGTTGACTAATACAGACTAATACCCTAAAGGTATTAGTCTGAAGAGATGCCTGAGCTGTGTGAGCAGAATTTTCTATTACAGCCAAAATTTTGGTGCCCAGAGTGATCCAAACCAGGTCGAAAGTAGCTTTCAGAATATTTCTTTAGCCAGTTTACTCCCTTCTGTTTAGTGACAGCAGAAGGCTCATTCCCTGTAGATCCCCCCTTGCTTCCTCCACTATAAAGTAAGAAACTTGGATGGGTGAATTCTTAAGGTACCCCTGTTTCTAGGATCCTCTGATTCTGCCACAATGCATAAACCCCCAATTCCCACCTGTAGTGAATCTGAGTAGCAAGATTGTCCTGAGGGAAGGGAACTCTAACAACTTCCTAGTGACCTCACACAGCCCAGCCACGGAGAGAAGGAATAAGGAACAAAAGGTGGTAGGAACGAGATCTCTGCTGATATATTAGGTGAGGGTTACTGACCATGGCCCACCCTTTCAGAAGGGTTAGAAGCTGCTAGAAGGAATTTTACCAGCTACGATGCATATATGTGAGAAGGAGCCTGTTGTTGGGAACTTTTCCAAAGTCTAATAAAGCTGTGCTTTGCTCCCTCTGACCTTGGCCCAGCGACAGGTAAGTCCCACAACTTCTACCACCTTATAAACACTGAGATGGGCTATAAGAAAGGACTATAGAGGCTCTATTTAAAGGCTTAGATCAGCAAGTAGGCAGAAAAATGTCAAAACCACTAATCTAATTTATTGATGGCTTTAATGGGAGTACATAGAAAAAAAATTCTGCCTCACACTGCAAATATTGCTTCAGTTCCTTCTTTTGCGGTACCCCAAAGTTAAGAAATGGCCTGACGAATATGCAGTGCTACTGTCAGATGCAGGTAGAGGGTAAAAATGAAGAAAAGAAAGTATAGGTGAACTTGGGTTAGGGGCATCTTGGCCCTTCTTTTTCTCCATCTCTTTTTACCCCTCCCTTCCCTTCCCTTTCCTTCCCTCTTCCCTCCTCCCCTTCACTTCCTTTTCTTTTTCTTTCTTTCTTTCTTTCTTTCTTTCTTTCTTTCTTTCTTTCTTTCTTTCTTTCTTTCTTTCTTTCTTTCTTCTTTCTTTCTTTCTTTCTTTCTTTCTTTCTTTCTTTCTTTCTTTCTTTCTTTCTTCTTTCTTTCTTTCTTTCTTTCTTTCTTTCTTTCTTTCTTTTCTTTTTCTTTCTTTCTTTTCTTTCTTTCTTCTTTCTCAGACATAATTTGAGTATTTACCATATGCCATGGCACTATGTTAGGAATTAGAAATAGAGATATTAAAAATATGTCTTACTATTGACTTATTAAAATAATTGTGCTAAAGAGTATGCAGTGTTTAGCAAACAATGCATGCATGATAGATAAATGGGCAAAGTAACACAGAAATAGACAAAGGCATAATTCACTTTCTTAGGACAATGGTGAATAGTTAACCAATGCATTGACAACTGAATGAGTGAGGGTGATTTGGAGATTTTGAGGTGGAGGTATAGGGAAAGGCATTCTATTCTGGGTGTGGAATCATATGAAAACATGTAACAGGGTAGTGGGAACAGTGTGGCATTTGGTCTCACAGGATTATAGGGCCAGGAGGAGGAATGTGCTGGAAGATGAAGCTGATAAGGCTGGTTGGTTTAAGATTATATAAGGTCTTACCAATGAGTTCTTCAAAATTATTTCTGACTCGGGAGGCCATACGACTGACTTCAGTTGGTTGGGTGGGACAGGGGTCCTGGTTAGATTTGCACTGTATAGAGATCATTCTAGTGACAATGGTGGGGGGAAACTAAGAGGACATTTGGAGAGCTGCTGAAATGGGCTGAGATGACAGTGGAACCAGCTCTCCAGGCCCCCAAGCAGGGAGGTGGGGGCTGACTAACATTAAGAGTCTGGAGGAGCCACATGAAATTACCCTGGTGTTGGGACATCTCTAACTGTGAGGGATCTTTCAAGCTACTCCTCACAGGCAGATGCCATCTCAATGAGAGAAACAAAGTGACAACTGCTGATAAGTCTTAGACAAATCTCAATGTGGTAGATGCCATAAAGGTTCTGGAAAGTTTTAAATTCCTTTATAGAGCAACCAGATTAATAACAAGGATCTCTTTGCTGGTATGAATGGAGTTGCAGCAACAGCAGACAGCATGAAGCAAATTGATGTTTCCTCCTTGCTCTGGGTGGGGGGTGGTTGATGGAGAGAAGAGGATGGAGAGAAGGTCTGCATGTCTGAGCTGACCTCCACAGCCAGCTGTGTTTGTGAGCCTCAGGCCTCAGTGTCCTCATGGCTGTAGTGGTCAGAGCACTAAGCTGCGGTCCAGGCTACCCTGCTGAAGTAGTTGTGTGGTTGTGGGTTACCTCCCCATCTCCAGGACTGCTCTCTAGCAGGAGAGGGTTGTAACAGGTGATCTTTTAGACTTTCTTTGGACTCCCTACTGTCTGGCATCTTGACCCTAGTTGGGGAATCCTATTGAAAGTGTAGTGAGTAAACAAATGCATGAACAGGGCAGGGTGACTTGGAGAGATCATGTGAAAATTGTAAATGGCTTGCATCACAAAGCTCTAGGGTAGTCTCCCTGGTGGCAGTTCCTTAGAGTTGAGAGTCTGATTCCAGGGCGAAGTTCTTCTCTTGGGGTGACAGGGAGGAAGGGGCTGAGTTCAGTCCTGAATCATGGAAAATGACCACAGTGAAATCAGAGCTCCTCTGTCGGGTGCAGATTTGTTCCCAGGGGTCAGCCTGCAACAGCTGGTCATGGACAGCAGGGATGCTGCAAAGGTTGTATGTTTTCCTGCAACATTTGGTAGAACGTTTCAGGCGGGGCTGGGGGGAGGAGAGGGGGATTATCCGAACCAGATGTTTGGGGGCCATCTCTCTGACACAGATGAATAATTAGTTTTAAGTGATTATCCATGTGACCAGTCTGGGAGCACTCACCCCTCTGGGCTGAGGAAGCGGGTTTGGCTGGACAAGAGAAGTGAGATGTGAGGAGGGCCATCTGCATGTGTGTACCTGTATGGGGAGATTATTTCTGAAAAAGTTTCATGAGTCAAGAGTAAATGGCTGGTAGATGGGTCTGTGATGGCTCTGAAGGATTGTAGAGCTGGTGTGACTGGCTGAACCATTGCAAAAATGCTTCTGTGTGCAGAACAGCACAGACTGACAAGAAAAAGTCAATCTCTGGACAGAACATAAGACGGGCCCAGGAGTGTCCTGTAGGAGCCAACCACTGAGGGCCATCCCGATGCTGGATGTGCCAGCTGAGAGTCTGGCTTGGGGGCAGTGAAGACCAGCTGGCCCACCATCCTCCCAGCCCTGCGTAGCTTCCACAGCCTTGGTTCTACATCAACCTCAAGTTGTGTGTTAGACTCCAGGCAGAGGAGAGGAACATACTCTATGGATGGACATTGAGCCTCCTGGTGGGAATAGAGGCACAGAATAAAAACTATATTGAATTCTAGAAAAGAGAGCACATTTCCTGCATATATGTGTGCATGACTCTCATGAGATCTGTACCTGCAACAAAAATGAGTACAATGCAGTGACAGAATTTGCGGCCACTGCAAGTCCCCATGGGGGTGTGTGGTGCAGACACAAAAGAGGGAAGGATAGGGCCCCCTGGGGGAAGGGGCAGAAGCAGTTTCACAGACAAGATCAAGATCAAAAGACCTTGGGTTCCACTTTTAACAGAAGGCTAATAAAATCTGCTCTTTTCCCATTGATTTTGTGCCTCAAATGTCTACAGAGAGGAGGACTCAAGCATGCAGTGGCTTTTTTGGCTTCTACAGGAGGCACCCAAAAGGCACTATGCCGTTAGTCTCCTTCCCCTGTGTCTTCTCTAGCCTGCACTCCAGAAGGTTCCTGTTCTTGTGAGCCAGGGAGGAAGTGTGAGATGTTTTGGTTGAGACAGATAACTCACTGAGCGGGGATGGGTGGCTGGCGTGGGGAGTGGTTTGTCCTCATTGGGCCTCTGTGGGTTTGGTTGCTTTCCTTCCATCTGCACCTGAAATGCAGGGTGCCAGCACATGAGTGGACATGGGAGGAGCTGGACCTTTCTTCCTCCATCCCACAGGAGCAGGACTACTGCTTGCCAACACTGCCACCTTTGTCTCTTCACCAAGACCAAAGGCATGCTGAAACTTCTCTAGGTAAGGAATACTGTGCTTAATTCTTATTATAAGTTAGCTTTTAAAAATTTAATTTAGGGATCCCTGGGTAGCGCAATGGTTTAGCGCCTGCCTTTGGCCCAGGGCGCGATCCTGGAGACCCGGGATCGAATCCCATGTCGGGCTCTCGGTGCATCGAGCCTGCTTCTCCCTCTGCCTATGTCTCTGCCTCTCTCTCTCTCTGTGTGTGTGACTATCATAAATAAATAAAAATTTAAAAAAAACTTTAAAAATTTAATTTATTTATTTGAGAGAGACAGAGCACAAGCAGGAGGAGCAGCAGAGGGAGAGGGAGAAGCAGACTCCCCTCTGACCAGGGAGCCCAATGTGGGGCTCGATCCCAGGACCCTGAGATCATGACCTGAGCTGAAGGCAGATGCCCAACCGAGCCACTCAGGCACCCATGAGTTAGCTTTTTAATCCTTTAAACAACCTCACACTGAAAACACAGTTGCTACTCAAATCTAACGGAGGGAAACGGAGACACAGAAAATTTGACAATACATTTCTGTAAACCTTACTCTATACCAGGCCCTGTTCTAAGCATGTTAGGTGGGTCATACATTTAATCCTCATGATAGCCCTGGGAAGTTAAGAAAAATTACCCAATACTTGGAAACAAGACAAAATTTGGAGTTCACATTCTCTTGAGGTCATACTCAACAATGTCTAGCAAACCTTCTGTGTCAGGAAGAACATCAGCTCCCCAGAGGTGTTCACATCCTAATCCCTGGATCGTGTAAATTTATCATGTCATGTGGTAAAAGGGACTTTGCAGATGTAATTAAGGTTATAGAATTTCAGATAGAGATATTACACTAGATTGTCTGGGAGGGCACGAGCTAATCACTGGACGCTTTAATGGACACAGAGAGCCTTCCCCAGCTGTTGTCAGTCTGGGAGATACAGCAGAAGAGGAATTGGAGACATCTGAGGGACTTGACCTGTGTTGCTAGGGAAGGCCACATGGAACACAGGAGAAGGACCCCAATCAGCTTCTAGGAGCAAGACCAGCCCCTGGCTGACAGCCAGCAAGGAAGTGGGCCTCCGTCCTACTCTCTACCTAATGGAGCTCGGGAGTGGAGTCTCCCCACAGCTCCCCAGTAAAGGTCCAGCTGTCTGAAACTTTGACTTTGGCCTTGGAAAACCTGGAGTGGAGAAAACAATTGAGCACAGCCAGAGTTACAGACTTACAGAACAATGAGATAATGTTTGTGTTGTTTTATTTTTTATGATTTTATTTGCTTATTTGAGAGACAGCATGAGAGAGAGCACAAGCAGCAGAGAGGGAAGAGGAAGAGCAGGGCGAGAAGCAGACTCCCCACTGAACAAGAAGGCTGATGTGGGGACTTGATCCCAGGACCCTGGAATCATGACCTGAGCCAAAGGCCAAAGTTTAACTGATTGAGCCCCCCCAGGCGCCCCTTGTTGTTTTAGGGCACTAAGTTTGCAATAATTTGTTTCAGCACCCAGAGGAAGCTAACACTGCCACCCAAGAATTCTCGAGGATGGTGCTACTACTATAACATTCAGCTATGATGGAAATGCTCTAGTCTACCCTCTCCTATACAGCAGGTATAGCTACATTTGACTATTGAGCACTTAACTTGTGACTATTGAGAAATTGAATTTTTAATTTAATTTATTTATAATTAATTTAAATTTGAATTAAAGTAGCCACATGAGGTTAGTGGCTACCATATTTGATGGTATGGCTCTAGGGGGTACCTACATTTCACTTACATTTATTGTTACTTAGGGCTTAGAGTCTTCAAATTATCTGCCAATGTGTAGGTTTCGTCTGGTAGAGATGCAAAAGTTTTCTGTCTAGTGGACAAGATAACTCCAAAGGTTATGGATTTATTGCCTGTAGGATACTAACCAGCTTTATAGCTAATCTAATGGTCTTATTCTGATGTCCTTTCTTTAGTGTCTATAAAAATCTCAATCCATCAAATATTCTCTGAACCATTTTTACCCACTTCTTGGTCCCTTACTTAATAAGGTAGAAAAAGCTCTGACAGCTATGCACTCTATGTTTGTGTGATGTTTTTTAACTTCTTGAAATTGATGCTATTATTGGATACTGATATCTAAGTTTATTTGAACATAAATCCAAAACTACAACATCAGAGCCTCTTAAAACTTGCTTGGGGGACCCATCATTAACAATGAATATTCATAAGGCAGAGAGATGTCCAGGTGTATGGGATGGCAGGAAATGCACAGGGGCTAGCAGACATGCATATGAAAACTGTGCCAAAGAAGGGCTGAGGCTATTTCTTGGTGGCCACTTTTCTTGTTTCCTAGGGTTAAGTTATTTTTCCTTGGTTTTTGTTGAGGAAACTGTGTAGAGAAGACACTAGAACTCTCAGAAAGTGACTTAGCTAGTTTCCCATTTCAGATACATCTAGTAAGGTGCCCACTTGCAGAGTCACCCACATTAACAATTGGAAGAAAGGCTTCCCTCCCCTGCTGTGATAATGTTATAGTAAATATGAGCTTTATTTCTCTGGGAGGTGGTGAATCTCTGTAAGTGCTACTAGACCTGATGCTGTAGGACTGTGGCTGGAGGCTCCACCAGCATCAAAGGAGACATGCCCATCTCCCCACACTTAGCCTGGCATTGGATTTCTCCAAAGCTCCCAACTCTGCTTTCAAGTCAGGATTTCTGGATGAAGTTGAGATGTCTGTCATTTCCTCTTGGAGTTCCTAATTCATTATTCTTTTTAAGGAAGGCCACCATGAAACTGACTTCACCTTAAAAATAAAAATAATGGATTTGTGGGACTCCTGGGTGGCTCAGTTAGTTGAGCATCTGAGTCTTGGTTTTGGTGCAGGTCCTGATCTCAAGGTTGTGAGATAAGCCCCAAATCTGGCTCTGTGCTCACTATGCAGTCTGCTTCAGCTTCTTTGTTTTTTCCTGTGCCCTTCCTGCTCATGCTCTTTCTCTCTCTCAAATAAATAAATCTAAAAAAAAAAAAAAAAAAAAGAGAGGATTTGTGAAGAATATTTTTGTAAAGATTTAAAAGATGGAAAATTGGGATGGCCTGGGTGGTTCAGTGGTTGAGTGTCTGCCTTTGGCTCAGGTCACGGTCCTGGAGTCCTGGGATGGAGTCCTGTATCAGGCTCCCCAGACGGAGCCTGCTTCTCCCTCTGCTTATGTCTCTGCCTCTCTCTGTGTATTTCTCATGAATAAATAAATAAAATCTTTAAAAAAAATGAATAAAAGATGGAAAATGTTTTATCATAAACAAATGTTATCAATGATTCTAGTTACTACTTTTGAACGTATACTATGTGATAAGCATGTGATTGTCATTGCATATATTTGATCTCAGTTATCCCACCGCACCATCCAAAACAACTCATTTTTGCCACATTCAATAGATGATGGAACAGATCTGTAGAGGCTGGCATGATGAGAGAGGCAGGATGCACCCCTAGATCTGTATGACCAAAACCTGTACTATTCTTAGGATTAGAAAACATAAGTAAAGATTAATATCTTTCATTTTTGTAACTCTAGTATATAATACTTTGCCTGAGTTTGTTGGTGCTTCATAATATTTGCTGACCAAGTGAGTGCTTAGTGATTGAAAAAAAAGGTATACAACAATTCATCCTTTTGTTATTCCACAAATATCTATTGGGCACCTGCTGTATGCTGTATGCTGTGTGCTGGCTACATGCTGTGGTGTAAATAACTAGAGCTATAAAATGGAAAAAAGATACTTCAAGTGAATGCAAAATGGTACAACCATTTTAGAGGACAGTTTAGTTTAAAACTAGTCATACTCTTACTATATAATCCAGCAATCATGCTCCTTGGTGTTTACCCAAAAGTGTTGAAAACTTATGTTCACATAAATACCTGCACACAGATATTTAGAGAAGCTTGATTAATAGTTGCCCAAACCTGGAAGAACCAATTTATCCTTTAGTCGGTGAATGGATAAATAAACTTGAGTACATCTAGACACTGGAGTATTATTCAGCACTGAAAAGGTATGAACTACCAAGCCATCAAAAGACATGGGGGAAACTCAAATGTGTATTACTAAGTGAAAGAGGCCAGTCTGTATGATTCCAACTATTGGACTTTCTGGAAAAGGCAAAACTATGTCATTAATAAAAAGAAATTATCAGGGGTTGTGGGGAGGGAAGTATGAACAGATAGAGCATGGAAGTTTTGAAGACAGTGAAATTTCTCTGCATGATAGTGGTGCAATGGTGGATACGTGTCATTATGCAAACCCACAGCATGTATAAGAAACACTAAGAGTGAACCCTAAGGTAAACTATGCACTTTGGGTGATTATGATGTGCCAGTGCCAGGTTTATCAATGGTAACAACTATATTATTCTGGGGGAGCCTTGGTGCCTCAGTCAGTTGAGTGTCTGCCTTTGGTTTAGGTTGTGATCTTTGGGGTCTTGGGATAGAGCCCAGAGTCTGCTTTTCACTCTCTCTCTGTCCCTCCCCCAGGTCATGCTCTGTCTCTCTTTCCAATAAATAAATAAAATCTTAACCCCCCACCCCCCCACAAATGTGCTATTCTGGTGGGGATGTTGGTAACAGGGAAGACTCTGCATGTGTGGAGTCAGAAGGGTATATGGGAAATCTCTGTATCTTCCTCTCAATTTACCAAAAACTGCTCTAAAATATAAAATATTAAAAAAGGCACCTGAGGAATTCATGATCTGAGGGTTGGGCTAAGGTATTGAGAGCTTATCATTTCTTCATGTCAATATTAAGAGATCTTTTCAATGATATTAACTGTGATATCATTGTTTCATGGAAAGCTGAAAAAGTCCAATTTTCAGCGGACTAATACACTGAAGTGATCTTTCTCCACTAAGTTTTATTTATAGTTACGATATCTTGATTACACTTATGGCTTATGACTTTTGGGGAATGCATAAATTTTTTTTTTAACTGTCGACCTCTAGTGATGTTTTGAAGAAGGTTTTTATTCAAAAGGAAAGATTTCAGAACTACCTAAAGAGATGTGGTATTTTATCCTGAGGTCTAGGAACCACATCATGTAATCCAAGGAATTCTAGAAAGTTGGTAGGTCCTTTATCACAAAAGCATGCCAAAGAGCAACCAAAGATAGTGAGCTGCACACTGATTTTGGTATCAGAAAGACTTGAGATAAAGACTTGACTCGGCCATTTATTAAATAGTGAGCTTGAGAAGTTATTTACTTTTTTCGAGTGACAACTTTCTCATCTGTGGAATGCATTCCTTTCAGGGTTACTGTGGAGAGTCAATGACAATATGTGGAAAAGAACACGACACTACTTTGGCACCGTGTATGTGCTCCATCAGTTCTAACGATGATTATTGTTCTTTTTCTTACTACTTTGCTCTTCATCCTCTATCTTAAAGTTAACACTATGCTTCCCAGACTTTAACATGCCCACAAATGGCCAGGGATCTTGTTAAAATGCACTGTCTGATTCAATAGGACTGGAGCAGGGACTAAGGGGCTGCATTTCTAGCCAGTTCCCAGGGGAGATGCCACAAGCTTCAAGGCTCTAGTGACTCTTTGGGAATTACAGTGAAGAAGTGTCAGTTTACATACTGTGCAAGTTCCACCATTTTCTTTTCCTTTGCTGGAGGAGATGAGAATATGATACTTGGGATGGAAACCTCAATTGAAATATGATTTTTTCTCAGATTAAGCTAAAAACAACAGAAGACATTTATAGGCCAATTTTCTGTCAGTTTTGCCAGGCTAAATCTTTGGCCTTTTGCTGTTGGAAAGAAACCTTTCTCCATTGTGTGGAATATCAAAACATTTGTTTCTCCTTATGCCTCTTGTGGGCCAACTCCCCACAACCTTTTATTGTCTTGAGGCCAGTGGCTTCCAACAGATGCCTATCAGACCAACTCACTTTAGACTGGTAGGCCACCTGGCTGATACCCATTTTCAATCTAAATATGCCATTTTAATTTTGGTAAAAATGCTTTTCAGAGGAAAATGAAAATTACAATGAGAAATCATGACTGGCAAGGGAAAAGACCATTTTGAGTAATCTCTCTTATAATTGGGATAATTTTGACAAACTCAAAAAATGTAGAATTTCCATGCATCCTCACCAACAATACGTGAGGGAAAAGTATTTTTTACAAGGCAAAAACCTTAGAGTACTCCCCTTCCTAGCCCATAGCGATAATGTCATGAGCTTCATGACAGTCAAGCTTACTACCCTCTAGAAACATGTTTTATTCCACCCCTGGTGAGCAAATAGAAGTTTTATGGCTTAAGCCGGGAGCAGGGTTGAGCCGGGGCTGGCGAGTTGGCCATGGTTATTGAATCACAACTTTGGTTTTTACATTGATGAAAAATATGCGGGGGATCCTCTGAAACAGAACAAATTGATCGGTGGCTTAGGTTTCAAATAGACATAGCAGATTTCTTATTCTCTTCTGTTTCATACTGGGGACAGCTACCAAATGGTTTTTCCTTTTA
This sequence comes from Canis lupus baileyi, assembly GCF_048164855.1. Taxonomy (NCBI): domain Eukaryota; kingdom Metazoa; phylum Chordata; class Mammalia; order Carnivora; family Canidae; genus Canis; species Canis lupus. Next base: position 68,336,565 of record NC_132839.1, read on the forward strand.
GAATACTGGGTTTCCCTGTGATTACAGCTTGATTGAGGGATTGGTTCTTATAGTGGTGAAGGACCTTTTGTGATGCTGTGGTGTGTATTTTTGTTTACATGTGCACCTGCCACATCCCCATGCTACTCTACTGTGTTTCTAGGGCTGAAGTCACACTTCAGGGATCCCTGGGTGGCGCAGCGGTTTGGCGCCTGCCTTTGGCCCATGGCGTGATCCTGGAGACCCGGGATCGAATCCCACGTCGGGCTCCCGGTGCATGGAGCCTGCTTCTCCCTCTGCCTGTGTCTCTGCCTCTCTCTCTCTCTCTCTCTCTCTGTGACTATCATAAATAAATAAAAATAAATAAATAAAAAATAAAAAAATGAAGTCACACTTCAGTGATATCATTTCTCAGGATGCTTAAGTGGGAGACTCATCTTTTAGAACGAAGTATCATGGATAGAATTGCTTGCTTCCACAACTGGATGACTGGTGTGATCAAGGATGTTGGAGGCAGATGGACCTGAGTTTGAATCTCAGGTGTACTACTGCTGTGTTGCACATGACATGACATGGCTAGGGTGAAGCAAAGGAAGCTCCTAGGAGGTAAATTTAAGGTGGCACTGACACTCTGATGACGGCTCTGAACTCATACAAGCTTGAGAGTGAGTGTATCTTTAAGTTCTATACTTAGGTGCTTCTCTTTCCTTATCCTAGTCTGGCCCTGGTGTTGTGATCATGGAAGAACCACTCACTTCTTTGAGTCTGTTCCCTCATCTATAAAATGGGGTAATAAGAGCTATATCTCACGGGATGCCATCCTAAAAAAAAAGGATATTGATAAACTTCTTGACATGGTGCCTGGAACTAAGAAGGACCAATATATGGTAGCTATGTTTAGTTTTAATTCATTCATTAATTGAGCATCTTGACTACAACCACTTTTAGGATAGCCAGAGTTAATACCTTTGTCTTTTGGAGGCAAACAAAAATCAAGGAATATTTAGAAAAGTCTTCTCTTCAGACATTGTTTCTTTTGAGTTATTTTTTAGGAAATAATTTATTTTAAATCCCCTTTTACATGATTCAATTTCTCACAGTTGAAGTATAAAGTGTTACACCAGCAAAATGAGGAACTAAATTTTGAGTGTATCTAGTTACATGCAGGGCAGAGCTGGGGGCTCCCCTGAGAGCGAGCACTTCATTCTGGGGAGACGGAATGTCTCACCCACAGAGTGAAGTACCCAGTGATTTGGGCTGTATGCGTGAAACGTCTGCTCGCAGTCTGGTCCAGGAAGGAGCCAAGAGGCTCCGATCTTGGTGCTCCGTCACTGTGATCACTCACTTAGCACGCACTCAGAGCAGCTTAAATTTCTACTTGTAAGAGCATGTACTTGCCCTGCTTTGCCTTCTCCCTGCTTGGTTTTTCTGTTGGGAGGCTGACTGAGGCATTCATCATCAGGATGGAGGGGAATCTGTTGGAAAACTGACATGGTAAGATGAGAAGCTCTGAGGGACTTTATTCTCCCAAATGATAATCTTGCCATGTTGCTTTGAAGAAAAAAAAAAAACAAAACAAAAATAAAACCTAAAAATTCCCATGTTTTTATACAGTTCACTACATGAAGACCAGGTACTACTGATTCTATTAGATTCCTCTTCCCTTCTTTTGAATATTGCGTCCAACTTGTTTGCTAAGGGATAATGACAATAATTGAGTTACATTCCTGACTTCTGGTTCTATTTGAATGTCTTTTTTAAAATTTCAATTCCAGTGTAATTAACATATGGTGTTATATTAGTTTTAGGCGTATAATACAATGATTTAACAATTCTTTTTATTACTCAATGCTCATCGTGAGAACTGTACTCTTAATCCTTTTCACCTATTTCATCCATTCCCTCATCTGCCCACTTCTTTGGTAACCATTAATTTGTTCTCTGTAGTCAAGAGTCTGATTTTTGGCCTCTTTCTTATCTTTGTTTGTTTTCTTTCTTAAATTCCACATATGAGTGAAATATGCTATTTGTCTGTCTCTAACTGACTTATTTCGCTTAGCATTATACTCTCTAGCTCCATTCATGTTGTTGCAAATAGCAAGATTTTATTCTCTTTTATGGCTGAATAATATTCCATTGTGTATATGTACTGTATCTTCTTTATCAATTCATGTATTGATGAATGTTTAGACTGCTTTCATAATTTGGTTATATAAATAATGCTGCAACAAACATGAGGTGCACATATCCCTTCAAATTAGTGTTTTCATATTCTTTGGGTAAACACCCAATAGTATGATTACTGAATTCATTTATCAGTTCTAGTAGTTTTTTGGTAGAGCCTTTATTATATCATCTGCAAATAGTGAAAGTTTTACTTCTTCCTTACCAGTTTGGTACCTTTTATTTTGTTTTTTTTTTTTGTTGTCTGATTGCTGTGGCTAGGACTTCCAGCAGTATATTGAATAAAATAATGACAGTGGACTTGTTCCTGATATTAAGGGAAAACCTCTGGTTTTCAACATTAAGTATGATGTTAGCTGTGGGTTTTTCATATGTGGACTTTATTATGTTGAGGTATGTTCCTCCTAAACCTACTTTGTTGAGGGCTTTTATCATGAATGGATGTTGTCCTTTGTCAAATGCATTTTCTGCATCTACTGAAATGAGCAAATGGTCTTTATCCTTTCTCTTTCTGTTGTGATATATCACATTGATTGATTTGTAAGTATTGAACCACTCTTACATCTAGGTATAAATCCCACTTGATTGTGGTGAATGATTTTTTAAATGTATTGTTTGATATGGTTTGCTAATATTTTATCAAGGATTTTTGCATCTATGTTCATCACAGATACTGGCCTGTAGTTCTCTTTTTTTTTGTAGTGTCTTTATCTGGTTTTGGTATCAGGGTAGTGTTGACCTCATGGAGTGAATTTAGAAGCTTTCTTTCCTTTTCTATTTTTCAGAATAGTTTGAGAATAGGTATGAACTCTTCTTTAAATGTTTGATAGAATTTACCTGTGAAGCCATCTGGTTCTGGGCTTTTGTTTGTTGAGAGGTTTTTTGTTTTTGTTTTTGTTTTTTTTTTTAAATTACTGATTCAATTTCATTGCTGGTAATCAGTCTGTTCCATTGAATATCTTTTAGTCATCTAAGTAAGGGTTGTCTATACTAGTTTCTTTTCTTATCCTTTTTTCCTTTTTTTTTTTTTTTTTTTTTTTGAAGAGGGAGAGAGGACAAGGAGGGTCAGAGGGAGAAGGAGACCAAGAATCCTAAGCAGGTTCCCACCAAGCATAGAACTGGATGTGAGGCTCAATCTTACCATCCTGAGATCATGACCTGAGCCAAAATCAAGAGTCAGATGCTTAACTGACTGAGCCATCCAGGTGCTCCTATATCAGTTTCTTAATCTGTAAAGTAGGAGATTTAATTTCTGGGCCATCCTTTGTAGGATGAACGAATTCTGTGGCCATTGTGTGTGTGTTAGATTTGAAGGCTATACTAAGTCTAAACACATTAATTCACAAGTTGTGTATTTAGTTCTAGGTAAAACACCACTTAGGGAAGGTCAGGACACATACAGTCACTGCACTTTCCTGCTAAACCTGTATTTTTTTCATTTTGGAGTCCCAGGTAATTCCTACTAACCAATCAGTTGTTTCATAGAGTAGAACCTATTTAGTATTCTGAGCCTAGTGGATTAAAAAAAGGAGAGAAAAAACTTCTTTGACTTGAAGAAACTTAGAAGCTGGCCTGATAGATGAGGCCTGTGTGAGTTGAGTAAGATCTAAGGAAATGCACAATGAATGTATAAACAGTTGGGAGTTTATGGGGCATAAGCTAACACTCCTATAGAAAAAAATCCATCTGACTTGGAAGACTTAGGTGGCTGGCTTAACTGACATCTTTAAGATGGTTTGGAGTTGGATTGCAGAAGGGACAGATGACCTCCCAGACAGAGAAAGCTGTAGCAGCAAAGAGCCCTTGGCAGTGATGAATGTGAGGAACACAGTGGTCATTTATTACTCTTAAAATAGAAAATAAATGCTATGTAATTTCAAAATACATAAATTGGATTGGTCTATTTTGAATGTTACTAAATTAAAATAATATGTTAGATTTATCTATATTAAATGCTTATTTAATTCTAGACTAAATATAAACATATTCTCCCACTGTTGAAAGAGCTTCTGGCCAATGATACAGGTGGAATTTCCCATCTAAGTTTGAGAATAAAATAGTACAAAGAGCAACGGGCCTTCAATTGGCATTGAAGAAAAGCTGGAGAACACCTGGGGTGTGCAATTTATACACGTCATTTAATTGATTACTTATCTGTCACATATTTCACTGCCCCTGTGCCAGGTGCAGAGACACAAAGATGAACAAGGTAGAGGCCTTTCTCTGAGACTGTCTTAGTCAAGTGGGATAGAAAGACTCATAAACAGCCCAATGTAATTTTAAGTGTATGATGGGAAAACCCATATTTCTTCCCATGTTTCTCCTTTCCACTGACACTGCTACCACACCCACAACACTTCTGGCACAAGATGTGGGAGTTTTCCCTACCAAACTGGGTGCCTTACAATTTTTTTTTGGTGCCCTACAATTTAACTTTGTTCTGACACTGTCTACTTGGAGAACATCTGATCCCACAGGCTAAAAGTGTCAGATCCTAGAATCCCTTTCTCACTTCAGACACCAGTCCCAAGTCCAGCCAGTCACTTCTGACTCATGGGCTATAAATCAGAAGTTCTTACCAACTCCTCCTTGAATTTTAGTAAATATTTTCTTCATAGAACTGAGGAAAAGTAGTTTACTTACTGTTAATGCTTATTATTAAAGGCTATGATAAAAGATACAGGTGAACATTCTAATGGAAGAGATGCATAGGACAAGGTAAGGGGCAAAGGCACAGAGCTCTCATGCCTTCTCCAGGCATGCTGTTCACCCTGCACCTACAAGTGTTCTTCAGTCTGGAAGCTCTCCCAGCCCTATTCTTTTGGGATTTTTATGGAGGGTTCATCACACAGGTATGATCAATTATTAACGTCCATTTCTAGTCCTTCTCCCCTTGCTGGAGAATGAGAGTGAGGCTTCTAATCATGGCTTGGCCTTTCTGGTGATGAGCTGTTATCCAGGAGTCCACCAAAAATCACCTCATTAGAACCAAAGACACTCCTAACACTTAAGAAATTCCAAGGGGTTTAGGAACTACAAAGGTTTTAGGAACTCTGTGCTAGGAGTGGGGGACAGAGACCAATACATACATTGTCTGTGATCTCATAAAGTGGATTGTCAGCAATATGAAGGGTATATTGTGGAAATATAACCTCCTCTAATGTTGTAAGGTTGTAATTGGAGGTGTAAAGTAATTGCAACAAGGGATCAGAAAATAAGTATAACAAACTTAACTCAACCCATTGAATTACAGAAGATTTAAATCAGATCCCTGAAATGACATGGATTCTGTGTTCTAGCTGAAAGCTAAACTTGTGCAAATCTTTGCATGAAGGCAGTCCCAACTGGCAGGAACTTGAAACATAACCGAATCTACCTCCCTAACCAAGAAATACAATAGGCTGCTTATTGGGGCCATTTGAAAAGAGACTATATAATCATTTTCTGATCTCTCTGATACATATTTCTACAAATAACACTAGGGACAAGTGAAAACTGTTTTATGGTTCATAAGAAATCAACTCCCTGAAACATGAGTTTCAGATGGGGCTGGCGTACACATGTCTGAATCCCTGTAGAATCTTTAAAAATAAGCATATGCTTCCCCAGCATTATCAGAGGCCTCTGATCTGCTCTGTGTTCAATGCCCCTTCCTTTCTCCATCCACTCACAGAAGACAAAGACGGCCAAAGAAAATCAAGCCAATTCCACATTCATAACCCTTATTCCTTCTCTCTGATTAAATATATTTTGCTAAATATGCCCTCTCCTTTTTCGGTTTGGCCAGGATAGACCTGAAATGAAAATGCCAACTCATTTGAAAGGGAAAGTAGGGCCGTTAAATGGTAGTGTGGTGTTGTGGAAAGGATGGGAGTGGCTTTGTATTTGTGCCTGCCCTAAAATCTCGGTTCCTCTGTCTTCTTGTCGTGGGGTCCTCCGTGTGCTACAGACTAGGTCTGTGCCCCTATTTCCACATCTGTTCATTGGGAAGGATAAAAACTAGTTGGTAGGATTGATGTGAATATTAGAGTGTTGTGAACCATATAATCATCAGTTATTTTTTCCACTTGTCCCATCCTGAAAGTTCTGAGGGTTATCTGTAATAAAAAATGGCAGCAGGAGAGGACAAGAAGCAGAAATGCTAGAAAATGAGCACATAGTAGAATTTAGCTTCCTGGCTCCTTTGTGACTGGAGATGACCTGGGGTTGTGAGTGGAAGATATATATATACACGCTCTGGACTGGAACATTCAATTGTTATGTAAGACCCCCACTGTGTTTTCTTACTCTGAGATGGGAGCTGCTCTGTTAGCCTGGTCTCCAGGGTGGCTCTGTCGAGCAAAACCCTCTGCTGATTCTTGATGAAGATGTAGTGTGATAAAAATATATATATTTCTGCTGCTTTAAACCACTAATATTTTGATGTTGGTAGTTATCGTAGCAGAACCTAGCTTATCCTGACTGATATGGCTCCTTTTTGGATTACTGAATTTCTCTTTGGTGAAATTCACACATCTTCATGGTAAGACCATATTCATCATCTTTCAAGCTCCGCCTCAAAATTCTACAGTTACTATTTGGAACAGTAGTGTCTGATTTGGCTGTGATTTGCCCAAGAGGGCTCTTCTCAACTGCATCTCTTTCATTATTTGATTTCAGCCATGTTCACTTTTTGGCCAGTACCAGCTCCAGAGAAGCCAGTCAATGTTCTCTGAAAAGACACCATATTCTGACTTCACTTGTTACTGATTCTCAGCTTTGTATCTCTGGTCTGAATCTCTTCCCTGACCTGCAGATTTGGTTTCCAACTGCTGTTTGATGACTCTGCTTGGGTATTAGCCATCTCACACTTAGGTTAGCCAAAGGACTATTGATTATTCTCCAATTTGTATCCCACCTATTCTGCACTTGTTCTCTGCTATAATTCAAATAAAATCTCAATTCCTAACCCAGGCCTACAAGACTGTACTGGCCTCTTTCATTCCTTCCTCCTCCATCCCTCCACCTTGTGTATTCAGATCCAGTCACACTGACTTTGCTCCTGAGCCTTTGATACAGCCATTTCTCTCTAATCTCAGGCTCTCTACATTTGCTTGTCCCTCTGCTTGGATCCCCTGCAGCAATCTTCTTATAACTCAGTTTCCTTTAGATAGATCTCCTTGACTGCCTCAACTAACACTCTTGCTGATACTAACCTAGGAAATTATCTTATATATTTGATTAACTGTTTACCCCTGCCTCTTCATCCTCCCCTTAGAGTGAAAGCTGAATGAGGGCAGACTCTCTGTTGGTTTTACTCTGTATCCCCAAGACCTATAATAGTACCTTCCTAGGACATAGAAGGCACTAAGTAAATATTGGTGGTGTGAGCTTGAATAGGCATGGGGGTGGAGCTATGCTGAAATTATGTATGTTAATGTCCTTTTCCCCCATAAGCTCTTGAAGGCAAGAGCTATCATCTGTAGTAAGAATTCAGTGAATTTAATCAATGACCGTTCAGTCAATTAAAGCAATGCCTTTTAGTCAGTGAGCTATGGATTAAGCATGAGATGAATTTCATCTTTGCCTTTTGCCAAGACGCTAAGGGCCCAATCACAGTTTGTGGTGTGCCTTCTATGTGCCAGGCACTGTGATAAGCACTGTCCTTCAGTTCATTCTCACACTTGCTCTGTAATACCCCATGGCATGTTTTCTCAAATATTTCCTGCTCCTTCTCTTCCAAGAACATGGCATCATTACACTCTCTGATCCTCTTACTGATGGATGGGGCCTTGTGACTAGTTTTGGTTAATAAAACTAGCTGAGCTGGTGTGACATGCCCCCCACTTCTGGGGCAGAGCACTTGATTGTCATTGAGAAGCCCTCCTGAGCTCATGTTTCCTCTGGCACATCACCAGAAATGTCTGAGAAGAAGGCTGCCTTGTCAGCCTGGCTTCCTGAATGACACAAAGAGCAAAGCTCCCTCACTGACCCCTGATGGGCATGTTATGTGGTCAAGAAATACCTCTGTTAGTTTGGGATGTGGAGAATTGGGGACTATTTGTTACTATAGCATAACCTAACACATTCTGACTGAGAAATGAGGTACAATGATCTCATTTTATAGATGTGCCACTTCATGGTCAGAGAGGTGACTTGCCCAGCATCATTCAGCTAGCAAGTGGGCACCCAGATTACATTATTTTTAATGGATATATATAATTTAGCCAGTGCAAACTTTACTTATAGATTTTTCAATATACATCATGTATCTCAAGTGCTGGTGGAAAGCTCAGTCTCACTTGGTCATTTTTGTATCTTAGTTTTGTCTGCCCTAGACTTTTAGAAGCAGCCCAGATGTTATCTCTGGAATACACAGCTTTGGGAGATCTAGTCCACCTCATGGTTACTCCTAATACACTGTATGGTCCCTACACACCTGGAGGTTTTATTGATTTAGTGGCATACTTAGATGTAGGAATCAGCTCAGTCTTGGCTGTGTCTAGAGATCAATAGCCCTCAAAGGTCCTGCTACCTTTTCTAGGACTGGGAAGGAGGCTCCTTATATTCTCACTATCCTGGGCATCTGGGATCTCTGGGCTCCTCCCTCTTTCTCTCCCTCTATAATTCCCTTCCTCCCTTTTTTCATTCCTTTCTCCTTTTTTTCCTTCCTTCCTTCCTTCCTTCCTTCCTTCCTTCCTTCCTTCCTTCCTTCCTTCCTTCCTTCCTCCTTCCTTTTTTCCTTCCTTCTTTCCCCAATACTTATTGAGTGCCTACCATATAATCAGACACTAGCCTTTATGTTGGGGAGAGAGAAGTGAAACAGACAGAAACTTCTGCCCTCAGGATGCTCAATAGCAGAGTCATAGATAGGTAGACAACAAATAAAATCAATGAGTTATATGGAAGCTAAGCAGAGTTTCGAGCTACAGAGAAAGCAAAGTAGGGAAGAGGATGGATGGCATTAGGAAGAGGTCAGGGTGAGCCTTGCATTTACATCCAGAAACTGATGACTATCTGGAAGGAGAGAGTCCCTGGCAGAGAGAAATGGACCCTCCACTGTGGAGGGTGAAACAACCTACCTGGTGTGTGCTGGAAACAGTGGGGGCCTGGAGTGGACACCGGGCAGATCAAGGGAAGATCAAGCTTCACCTTTTGTTTGAAGTGAGATGGAAGCCAAACAATGAATCGCTGATAAATGGTGTGATCTGATTTTCATTCTAAAAAGCAGGTGGGGAGTGCAAAGGGCAAGAGCTGAAGCAGGAAGACCATTTAGGATACTATTTCAATAATAGTTTCTTTCCAGTATTGGGGCACCTCCCTCTCCTGTCCCTCTGTTTAGGTAGCACCCGCATCTCTTCAAATGTGCTTCTCCTGCCTCCTCTTCCTCCCTCAGGGAAGGTTAGCTGCACTTATCTGGGTGGATATACTTTCCTGGAAAACAGAAGGACCCGGGATCCCTGGGTGGCACAGCGGTTTGGCGCCTGCCTTTGGCCCATGGCGCGATCCTGGAGACCCGGGATCGAATCCCACGTCGGGCTCCTGGTGCATGGAGCCTGCTTCTCCCTCTGCCTGTGTCTCTGCCTCATTCTCTCTCTCTCTCTCTGTGACTATCACAAATAAATAAAAATTAAAAAAATTAAAAAAAAAAAAAGAAGGACCCCAGCACCTGCAAGCACTGTTTGAACTGGCCTGGTCCCTGAAGTTAGGGAACACAGGGGCTCAACTGATCTGGAGGGGAAGGAAAGGCACAAAGACCAAAACAGAAGTAGTGCCATTCTTTTGGAATATTTCACCGAAGAAGCAACAAAGCACTATCATCTCAATAAATAGCCTGCCCCATAAGTGATAAGTATTAACAAGTGCTCAAAGTAGGTTGGGGTACCTGAGAGGGCAGAAGAAGAGGTCAGGAAGAAAAAAGCATGGAAGTGTGTGCATGTATGTGTAGATGGGAGAAAATATCTAGCAATTAAGATAGAATTTCTAGGAGGGATGAAGGTAAAGGTAAAGCCTTTCAGATAGTGTTGCCAGATAAAATACAGAACATCCAGGTAAAGTTGCATTTTAGATAAACAATGAATAATTTTGAAAAATGAGTATGTCACAGACATTACATTATATTAAATTATTTTTCTGAAATGCAAATTTAACTGGCCGTGCTTCACTTGTATTTGCTAAATCTTGCAACTCTGGTCTCAGATGATTTTTGAATGTAGCTGTGGTTGAGAAACGTAGCTTGATTCCCCAAAACTGTGTGTCCTCTGGACAAAGAAGTGGGGGAGGAGGAATATGGTGTCTTTGGAATGCCATATGAACTATGGCAGGGCTGGCAATAGCCTGACTTGTTTTATGCAGGGAGAAGGAAAGTTGCATTTATTGTGTCAACTCACCTTGCCAAGTGCCTAAAGTGTAAAATGTGAATCAAAACTTTTGCTTTACTTCTTTCTTACCTGCTTTTCATCCTGGGTGAAGATGTATTTGTCAACGATCAAGGCTAGCATCAATCATGGTGTCATTTGTCTTTAGGTTGCATTTTCAATTTAATTTGATAGTTGGGATGTAGTTATTTCATGAAAAAAAGTCCTCCCACTTTTTCCTTCTGGGCTCTCTGATGGTGTATAATAAATTAAACATTCACAAAAGCCTTGTTGACACAAAAGGGAAGTTTTGGACCCAAAAGACCCCAGACTGAGAAAATGAGACTTAAGATGAATGAGGTGTCTCCCTCTCTTTTATCCCAGGCGGGATCTCTCAGGGCTATTCATTGTGGAGGGTGCAAACAACCATGCTGCAGCCTGTTCACAATTGTCCACCTATCAGGGAGCCCATCCATAACATACATTTCTGAGGTTTCCAGTGCAGGACATTTGTCCTTTTAATACTTGACTTACAGCACATATGTGTGATGACTCTCATGTATTATGTGTTCTGGCTTCATGGACTTTTCTTTGCTCCAGTGGAAACTATTTTAATGGGCTTTCTTTGAGTCATGAAAATACTCAGATTTTGAAGGAAAGTCCCTGAAGGGGACTACCTCCTTAAATTTTTCATTCTACAAGGAAATTGGGTTTTGTACATCTTCCAGTTTGCTGCACTTTGGTTGGGTAAATATTTATTGAATACCTCCCAGGTGTGAGCCCTTGGACTTGGGAGGCAGCAGGGGACAGTGGGAAGGATGTGGCACTTATATTTCACAGATAGGAATTAGAATTCAGATTTCAAAGGCATTTCCTGGACACTACCTCACTTCCAGTATCAGTTGGGATGTCAGCCCTAATTCTAGTCCTAAGAAGGGTAATGTTAATACTAGACCACTACCAATGTGAGTAATTTTAGTAATACTGATATCAGTTCCAACAGTGACAGTGATTGCAATAGGGATACCCATCCTAATACTGTGGATCAGTCAGGGTTCTCCAGAAAAGCAGAACCAATAGGATGTCTACATACAGAGAAAATAATTTATTTTAAGGTATTGGCTCACATGATTATGGAGATTGGCAAGTCCTAAATCTGCAGGATGGGCCAGCAGGCTGGATCTCAAGAGAGGCTAATGCTGCAGTTCAAGATCAGAGGCCATCTGCAGGTGGAATTCCCTCTTGCTCAGGGGAAGGTCTCTGTTCCAGTTAGGCCTTCATCTGATTCAAAGGGATCCACAACATTATGAGGGGCATTCTGTGTTACTCAAGCCCACTGATATGTTAATCTCATCTAAAAATACCCTCAGAAAGACATCCAGAATAGTGTTTGACCAAACATCTGGGTGCCATGGCCCAGCCGAGTTGACGCATAAAAGTAATATACTGGTACTGATGCTAATATTAAAATTTATTAATATTTATTTTAAAGATTTTATTTCCTTATTCATGAAAGACACACAGAGAGAGGCAGAAACACCGGGAGAGGGAGAAGGAGACTCCCTGCAGGGAGCCTGTTAGGGGACTCCATCCTAGGACCCCAGGATCACGACCTGATCCAAAGGCAGACGGCCAATCACTGAGCTACCCAGGCGTCCCTAAAATGTACTAATATTAAAATGCATCATATTAGGTTTCCACCAGAGCAACATAACCAGTAGGATCTATCTATCTATTATCTATCTATCTATCTATCTATCTATCTATCTATCTATCATCTATCTAAAAAATATAGACACAGAGAAAGATTTATTTCAAAGAACTAACTTACATCATTTTGGAGGCTGGCTAGCCAAGCCTGAAGTCCACAGGCAGGGAAGTACTTGCTGGGGCTCTCAGGCAGACACCGATGCTATAGTCCACAGGTAGAATTTCTTTTTCTTCTGGGAAGTCTCAATTCTACTCCTGAGATCTTTCAACTGGCAGACTCAGGCCCATCTGGATTATTAAGATACTCTCCTTTACTTAAGGGCATTTTCTTATGGATGTTAATCACATCTACAAAACACCTTCAAGCAATACCTAGCTTAGGATTTGACTGACTATATGGGTACTGTAACCTGGCCAAGTTGACACATAAAACTGACCATCACAAACATATGAAGCAGTAAGCACATAACTTGGCATATAAATGTATCCAGCCATTTCTAGCTAGGGTGGTGAGAAATTCAAAGGCAAACTATGTATTAATCTTGATATTAAGAAGCTTGTGATATCAGAGGAAGACATAGACATGGCCAACAAACACATGAGAAAATGCTCTGCATCACTGGCCATCAGGGAAATACAAATCAAAACCACAGTGAGATACCACCTCACACCAGTGAGAATGGGGAACATTAACAAGGCAGGAAACCACAAATGTTGGAGAGGATGTGGAGAAAGGGGAGCCCTCCTGCACTGTTGGTGGGAATGTGAACTGGTGCAGCCACTCTGGAAAACTGTGTGGAGGTTCCTCAAAGAGTTAAAAATAGACCTGCCCTACGACCCAGCAATTGCACTGCTGGGGATTTACCCGGAAGATACAGATGCAGTGAAACGCCAGGACACCTGCACCCCAATGTTTCTAGCAGCAATGGCCACAATAGCCAAACTGTGGAAGGAGCCTCGGTGTCCATCAAAAGATGAATGGATAAAGAAGCTGTGGTTTATGTATACAATGGAATATTACTCAGCCATTAGAAATGACGAATACCCACCATTTGCTTGGATGTGGATGGACCTGGAGGGTATTATGCTGAGTGAAATAAGTCAATCGGAGAAGGACAAACATTATATGGTCTCATTCATTTGGGGAATATAAAAATTAGTGAAAGGGAAAAGAGAGAAAATGAGTGAAAATATCAGTGAGGGTGACAAAACATGAGAGACTCCTAACTCTGGGAAATGGGGTAGTGGAAGGGGAGGTGGGCGGGGGGTTGGGGTGACTGGGTGATGGGCATTGAGGGGGGCATTTGGCAGGATGAGCACTGGGTGTTATGCTATATGTTGGGAAATTGAACTGCAATAAAAAAATAAAAAAAAAGAAGCTTGTGATGTGGTAGAAAAGGTATGACTAGTGGCATCTGGATGACTCAGTTGGTTAAACACTTGCCTTCGGCTCAGGTCATGATCTCAGGGTCCTGGAATTGAGCCCCACATTGGGCTCCCTGCTTAGTGGGGAGCTTGCTTCTCTCTCTCCCTCTGCCCCATACCCTGCTCGGATGCTCTGTCTCATAAATAAATAAATCTTTAAAAAAACAAGGTATGACCTGACTCAAGTATTTATACAAGGTAATCAGCAAAACAACAACTTGTATTTACCAGACCATTAGAATATATTAGCCACTGTGTTAAGAGCTTCACATACGCTTTTATGCATCTCATTTTCATACAACTCTGTGAGATGAATATTGTTATTTGTGTTTTGCAGCAGAGGAAATGGAGTCTCAGAAAGTTTAAGTCATTTGCTGAAGATCACACAGTTGACAAGTTCCAGAGCAAGGATGGCCACCTGCGTCAAGCCAGTCTCTTAGCCAAGAGAGAAAGAGGTGATTTTGGTAGGATGGAAGCAGAGTCAGATCCGTGGAGTCAGAGTCAGGGAGAATCATGCGGGTGAGTGGTGTCAAGCCAGGGCTGCTGTGGTTGGAGGACTGGATGGGTAGACCTGAGGGGGAAAGGCTGAGAGAGAAGGCGATCCACAAGGAGGAAAGACCAGGAGGAGAGAACACATATGTGGGGCCCAGGGGTGCCCGCTGCAGTGCCCTCCATTGGTGGAGGATGTGAGACAGGAGACAGATGCACAGACACAGCAAACCAGTGGCATCCATCAAACTCAGGCCATCTTTGAGGTGAGCAGACTTCTCAGGAAAAGCGGTAAAGATGCTGAGTTTGCTTTCTGGGTCCTCAATGTCCCTCCAACGCCCCCACCCCTGAAGCAGGAGTAGAACCAGGAGCCCAGGAGGCTTAGAAACCATTGGTGATATGGCCAATTAATGTTAATGGTAGTAGTGAGAAGAGGAAGAAGAGAAGGTAAAGGGGAAGGAGGAGGGAGAATTCTGAGGGGGTCACTTTTTTCACAGAGCCTCTGATTTTTGTGGATCATTTGTAGGAAAGTGAGCTTTCGTGCTGTGCTCATGTAACTTTTTGGGACACGTTCTCATTGTTTTTCTTAAGTCCCTAAGCCATAAGGAAAATCATGGAAAAACGGAGGATTTGAATATCTGAACGCAGCTAGTCCAACTTGGCTGGGGCATTCTTTTGGGTGCAAAATTTATAAAATGCCTTGAAAGTATTTTCCACGGCACATTCGGTGACTTCACTCAGCCTCGCTTGGACGGTCTATTTTGGTTTTGAGTTCCTAGAGCCCCTCTCTCTCCCCCTCGTCTCCCTGCTCAGGTTCATGTCCAGATAAAACAGCTAACTCAAATATGGTGTAAAAATACAAGCCCCTTTTAGCCTGGCTTTTCATGCTGCGCCCCAAAGTGGGCCTGGGCGGTGAAAGTAAGGAGGGGCGGGGCTGGGGGAGGGTGTTTTTCCAGAGCTGAAGTTAGGAGAGCAGCGGGCACCTTCTGGAACCCGGAGGGAGAGCCAGTGCGCCCTTGCTGCAGGGAAACTCACTCGGGATGATGCCCGCATACAGCGGTCGGTGGAGAGCTGGAAAAGCTGCCAAAGTCAGCAGCTGGAGTAAGTTGAGTAAATCATGTTAAGAGGGAACGGGACAAGATTTTGGAAAAGGAGAGAATGCATGGGTCAAACCGTTAACCAGACCTGCAGGGTTAAGATGATGAGATATAAATTGACTGGTATTTCCTGGGTTTAGGAAAGGAAGTCTGGATGGGATTTATATCTGGTCCTCTGGCTCTGCTGCTCTCTGGTACCTCCTTACCCCTGCTGCCTGCCTGCCCAGTGGGCCTCAGGTGTGGGGCATTTAGAGCAGGATGGGGAACACGCCAGAAAGCTCTGGGTTTTGCAGCTATAAATACATTTATCCAGCCCGTCATCCTCAATTAGTGCTGGACCGCTCACAATACAGCGCTCTTCCCACAGGCTCTATCGAAGACCACACAGGCCTCCAAACCTCTCCTTTCTGGCGTTTTTAAACAACCTTTTCTCTTCATATCCTGACAGATACCTGTGGGACACAGTCCTGCCTCTTTTGGAACCAGGACAGTCAGGAATAATGGCCCTGTGGGGCTGGGTGAAAAGGGAATGGTGCCTCCAGGCGAATCCGGAGGTTGATCTGGCCTCGAGGCATCCTTCTCCCTAACCCAGCTCTGCTGGCTCAGATGGGGATGGAAGAGCTGTGTCCCAGTCTGCAGCTTCTAGGAAGGTGGCCTGGAGGGTACTCTTGTACCAACCTGTTGTTGTTTCACCGAACCCTCCATGCACCCTGTGAGAGAGGTAGCAACGGTTATGTGCTCCATCTCACGGATAGGAAAAATGAGGCTTGGAGTGCTTCGGTGGCTCGCCCACAACTACACAAGTCATGTGCAGCAGATGCAAGACTATGAGGTTGATACAGTTGTCCCCATTTTACAGATAAACTGAGGCTTAGACAGACTAGCAAAGTAATACAAGGACACGCAGTGAGTGAGTGGCCAAATTAAATCTTAAATACAGGTCTGTCTCACTCCATGGCATCAATGACCTCCACCTGCTCTGGGGTCCTGTCCTCCCCACTGCTATCTCTATAAAAATGACTGGTATGGGACGCCTGGGTAGCTCATTGGTTAAGTGGTCGACTCTTAATTTTGGCTTAGGTCATGATCTCAGGGTCGTGAGACTGAGCCCAGTGTTGGGCTCTGTTCTAGGAGTGGAGACCATTTAGGATTCGTTGTCTCCCTCTCCTTCTGTCCCTCCCCCCCCACTTGTGCGTGTATGTTCTCTCTAAAAAAAAAAAAAACAATGTCTAGTGGGACCCCAGGAATTGAGAAAGATGGCTGCTGCCTCCCTCACACGCCCCACACATAGAGTTGCTCTAGACTCTACTTCTCATGATCATCCTATCCATGTATTCATCCTTCCATCCTTCTATCCTTCCATCCCCTCAAATAATCGCCCAATGCTCCTTGTGTCACGACTTGAGCGGGGTGTGGGGACACATCTGTGATTAAGCTTCTAACTTGGGAATCATCTTTGGTTTCCATTTTTCCTTATTCTCAGTGTCTCCATACCTGATTCATTGCTGATCCTGTGAGCTCCACCTCCAGCCTGGAGTCATTCCTTCACTCCCCTCCGTGGAACCATCCTATCCCAAGACCTGGTCTTCTCAGAATTTGCCTCCTGTTTGTTTCCTGTGTCCACTAGTCCATTCCCCACATGGCAGCTAGAGTGGGTTTTTGGAAAGCTAGATCAGATCATTTCACACCCCTGCTTCAAATCTCCCAGTGGCTTTGCATGGCACTTAGAAAAAAGACAAACTCCTTACCACAGTGGGTAAGACCTTTCCTGATCTGGCCCCCATCAGTCTCTGACCTCATCTCCTACCATTGCCACTCATCCTTTCCCTCCTCGAGCTCCAACCACTCTAGCTTTACTGCTGTTCTTCCCACACCCTAAGGTCACTGCTGCTTCAGGGCTTTGGTTCACTATCTCCCTGCCTGGAAGGCAATGTCCTGGGGCTGGCTCCTTCCCATCTGTTCTATCTCAGCTGCAGTGTTGACTCCTGCTCAAAGCGTTTCTTGGCTTCCCACCTAAAGCAGCCACCCTATATCTCTGCTACCACTCTCTAATAACATTTTTAATTTGTTTATTTTCTTTCTCTACCATTAGCATACAATCCCACGAGTCTTTCTTCTCCACTGTTGTGTTCTCCACACTTAAAACAGTGCTTGCGGGATACCTGGGTGGCTGAGAGGTTGAGCATCTGCCTTTGGCTCAGGGTGTGATCATGGAGTCCTGGGATTGAGTCCCACATTGGGCTCCCTGCAAGGAGCCTGCTTCTCTCTCTGCCTGTATCTCTGCTTCTCTCTGTGTCTCTTGTGAATAAATAAGTAAAGCCTTTAAAACAAACAAACAAACAAACAAACAAACAAACAAACAAACAAAAACAGTGCTTGCATGAGGTAGGCACTCAGCAAATGTTTGCTGAACAAATACTATGGATAGATATTGTCCCTGCCTTTATGGAGCTTACAAACTGGTGGTGGTGGGGGATGAAAACATTTAAGTGTATGTTAGTATTACCAGATGTCTGATGGATCACATGGTTTCAGACCCTCTCCCTAATTCTGACCACTGTGTTCTGCAGGTAGCTGGCCTTTATCTTCATGGTCCACACTGGCTCCACATGCACTTTTGTTCTCATTTCATGGAGGCGGGAGGGGGGGATCAGAGCACAGTTGTTCAACAAGTGTTTTGATTGGTCCATTATTGGGAGAGACTTATGGGGATGTTTAAATTTGAGAACGAAGGCTTCTGTTTTCCCTGTTCTGTGGGACCCTGAGGACCTGAACCTTGTGTATTTTTGAGTTTGCACCTAAGAGTTCCAGTTCTGCCCTCTGGAGTCTAATAGGCTGTCTTTGGTGTCTTTCTCCCCTTTTGAACTAAAATTTTGGAATATCCAGTTAAGTGCAGAGAAGAATATAAAATTACCTGAAATCCCAATCATCAAATATAAAAGCTATTAATACTTCAATGTTTTCCAGGATTTTGGATAAATCCGTCTATCTTTATCCATTCATTTAGAACTTTTCACAGATTTGGGACCATGGAGTAAGCATGAAGTGGTGAAGCAGGATGTCTGCGGGATAGGAAGA
This sequence comes from Canis lupus baileyi, assembly GCF_048164855.1. NCBI lineage: Eukaryota > Metazoa > Chordata > Mammalia > Carnivora > Canidae > Canis > Canis lupus. Next base: position 68,354,863 of record NC_132839.1, read on the forward strand.
ATCCATGAGGAGAGACAGATGAGCGCTATGGGTGCTCAGGCTCACGTGAGATCTATAAGGTGGGCATTTGTGCCAAGGGCAATGGGAAGGCACTGGAGAATTTTTTTTCTTAAATTTAGTTATTTATTTTAGAGAAACCCAAAGCAGGATGGACAGAGGGAGAGGGAGAGAGAATCCTAGCAGACTCTGGTCTGAGTGCAGAGCCCAAAGTGGGCCTTGACCTGAGCCTAAATCAAGAGTTAAGACATACAGGAATGGCAGAGTGTTGAGGGCTTGCCACTGGCTTGGATATTGGGATGTGGAAGGAAGAAGGGATTCTTATACAGCAAGGCTTTCATACACTGTTGCTCTAGGTATCCTAACTATTTTAATTAAGAATAGCATGTGATTGAAGACACGTTCAAAGACATCAGAAAGGGTTCACAAACCTAACAGACAAGGCTAGAGACTGAGCTGCAATAGCATGATATATTGCCGTGATTAACTGCTTTCATAAGAAGAGATGATGACTGTTTGATCACTTCATCTCAAGCAGGGGGAGGTGCCCAGGTGTCAGTGAGTTTTCTTCTGTCCAAACAAGAATGATTAACCTCAATTATGGCTGCCTTTGGAAAACTGTGCAGGTCTTTTAGCATGTTTTAAAGTATTTCATTTAGACATTTTGGAAAAACATACATCTCTATTCATAGCAATGGTTACTGTTCTGATTTATAAGTTCTGCTCCACTGTAAATCATTCAAAACTCAAAAATTAAATTTTATGGCATAGCACTTTGATGGCTCTATGCCTGAGCAAAGGGCAGGAGGAATGCAATTTTTCTTACTACCAATTATGATTGGGCCTCTTTTCATTATGCTTTTTTTTTTTTTTTTAAATAGAGCAGATGGTTCAAGTCCCATATAGACAGAGAGCAGTACATTTATACTCTGTTAAGAAAGACATTCAAAATTTGACTTTTAAGAAAAGTATGCTTTTCACCATTAGTTCAATCTTATTTAGTTTTAGAATTATGTATCCTAAGCATGCTAAAAATTTAATATATATAAATTCTGGTGTCTAAAACATAGATGGATGTCTGTGGGCCTTGGCCATTTAATTGCCTTAGGTGCAAACATGAATTATTCAGTTATACTTACATGAGCAGGAGGGCTCTTCATACAAATGTGCTTGCTTTTTCTGACATTACTCAATTCTGTTCCATATATTTTCCCCCTATTAGGATGATGGGATTAGTATGATCTCTTCACTTGAGGGATGGGAGGAAGCCATGTTTACTGAGTGATCACTGTGCTTGAGGGTCTGGGCGCTCTAATGTGCTTTCTTGAATCTTTCCTGCAATCCATCATACTCCTAGTTTTACGGATGGTAAAACAGAGTCAAAGAGGTTCAGAGACAAAGTGTCACACAGATTCCAAGTTTATGGAGTTAGGATTGGAATTCAGACCCTTTGGGGCCACCCTGTACTATTTCCTCTTCACCATGGGGAAAAAGAAGACATGTCCTTGTAGCCTGTGTTCTCATGCTCAGCTAAAGATAACATATGTTCCTGCTTATTGGGCTGATACATAATATTTGATGATTCCCCCTTTTGAAGAGTTTTTACTGTTATTTATTATCCAAGTAGTTTTAAGAAATAAAAGGAAAACTGGGGGGAAAAAAAGGTGATTTAATAAGTATTCACTGAGCAAGATCTGGGCACCATGCTCGTTGCTGGGGAAAGGTTCCCAGGGGTGAGTTAAATGGATTTGGAACAGTTCCTGCTTCTAGGAGCCTGTCAGAGGGAGCACAGAGTGCAGAGAAAATGCAGCGATTCTATGACAGGAGCTGGGAGCAAGGAGAAGGTGGCCAACCAAGCTGCGGGGATGTGGGGAAGGAAGCTTTATGGAGGATGTGGCCTTTGAACTGGGCCTTGAAGATAAGTAATATTCAGAGAGCACAGAAGACAGGATTTCTGGCTCAAGACCAGCTGGAGATTGGCTTTCTCCTTAGTGTTTGGGGTGGGGAGGGGCGTGTGTTTATCTGTTAAGTTATTTACAGCCTTTTGTCCAGGAAGAAGACTCTGGCAGGTCCTTGTCTCAGAACAGAAGGCAGCTCAGAGCCTGGGGAACTAGACTTGGGATTCTGTCCTGCGGGTGCATGGATATCTAGAGAATGTCCTGGTGAGCATTGAGGTCAGCCACAAGGGGAGCCTGACTGAGCTAGAGACCCAGTGAATGATACCAGTTTACCCAGTCCTGGGCATCTGTACCTTGTTTTGTTGTAGCTTAGAACCACTGTTAGATCTGTTGTGAGAAAAAGGTTTACATAAATCTCCATGCCACGTTGATACAACTAAAAGAAGTTTACATGAAGATAATCATCACAACAAGAATGATGCTGCTTTATGCTGTCCAGTGGTTAAAACTGCGCACGTCTCATGCATACATTCGTCGACTTACAGTCGAGCACAAGTTTATGGAGGCTTCTTCCAGACATGCGCGTGTTCCTTTATTTATAACCCTCTTTGCTCGAGAAAGGATTTCCAGAGATTTGACAATATTTCTAGAGAGGCTAAACATAAAACAAAGGGGAAAATTTAAGCCAAAAGAAAAAAGGAAGGAAGGAAGATGGTACCATGAACAAGAAAAGGAAAAGACATGCCTTAACAGCTCATGCTTTGGGGGCATGAAGGTTACAAGTTTGGTACTAATGTCTCTGGCTGTCCATGACACCGTTTCATCTGGTTGGTTATTTGATATGACACTTACCACTCTCAGTGAGAATGTTATTTTCCATGAACCTGTCTCATCATCCCTCAGACTGGGAACCTTTGTGGGTAGGGCCCCATGGTGCATTCACTTTTGTACCCAGTGCCGCCTTAGACAGAGTGATTGAAAGAAACAAATGACTGGCTAAATAAAGAAGTGATTCAATACTATTGGTCCCGTTTTACAGATGAACAAGAGAAGAGGTGGATCCAGATCAGGAGCAATGCCTTTTGACTTCTATCCTAGTTCAGTGCTTGATCTTCTGGATCTTAACACAGCTTTTTTCTTTTTTCTTTCTTTCTTTCTTTAATTTTTTTTTTTTTTTTGTCCTCGTGCAGCCTTTGCAAATTCTGTAAATGGTGAGGAATGAGGTATTCCTCAGACCAGGCTGAGCAGCGCCTCTGGTACATGGCTGCATTTGGCTGAAATGTGCATCATGGGATGAACGGTCCTTTGATATTTTCATTTCCTTTTTGGTATTTCTTTTCTTAGAACTGAGAAGTTGGTTTTTCTCAGCCTTTGTTCTTTTTTCCATAAACACAGCATTGCCTAATCGCTTTCCGCTCATGACCATCACACCAAATAGCAAATATTAAAGAGGGAATATCAATGAGTCTGTGAATCATGCGGCATTAATGCAGAGAGTCTTCTAAGAACGCACACCACAGAGTTCTGCAAATGATTAAGGTTCTGCCGTGGTTATTATCTCTTCAGCCCGACTTGGGAACCTGCTTTGACTCCAACAACTAGAAACGCCCTTACACATTAAGTACCTTGACACAACAGCCTGTGGCAGCTGAAGTATTGCAAATAGTCTCCGTCTCCAGGTTCGATTCTTCCAAGAAAATAACTGGACTCTGGGCTGATGAATCAAAAGTGATTTTCCATGAGCAGAAAACATGATGGAACTTTTAACCTTTGCTTTAAACATTCCAACCAAGGAACATATCCATCTTTTTGTATTCTTAATGCAAAGGAAGTATTTATTTTATGAGGACTATTAAATGGGTTTCCTATGCAACGTGCCTTCTAGAACACAGACCATGTATGTTACATAAAACAGACATGCTTCCATCCCAGGGGAACCTCTGGTCTTCTTGCTTTTCTTCTCACCTCTCTAAGCTTTGATCTTGATGGAGAGATGCTTTTGCCTCTAGCTGGAAGATTCATAAATCTGAGGGGAGGAAGAGGTTGACTTCTTGGCTCTTCCCTCTCTTAGAGACTCGTGTTCAATTTATCAAAGGCCTCGTCTCTAAGAACACGCCTGTAACACCTCAACATCCTTGTAAGGTTTCTGTGAGCCTTTCCCCTCTGCCCTTTTGATTTTTAAAGGCTGATGCAGCTTCTGGTATGTGGGGGGATTTGTGAGGTTAATGGGATACTTCTAGGAGGTTCAAGTTTCCGCCAAATTGACTAATGCTGAGGTGAGAGGAGGGTTTACTCTTGCTACATAGGACACTTTAACCTGATATGGGACATGATAAGTGTCTGTGTCTTCTGCATTAGGGGATCTCTTTTAGGCAGTTGTCCAACAGGGTAGCCCTATGACAAGGAAGCCACAGATTGCTGGCTCTGGTATTTTACCCTGGAGTTTTAAACACTTCTCACAAAGTACACTGAAGTTTAGAGCCCTGGAATTAACAATAAACAGCTTGTTTTTGTTGAACTTCCATTTTCCCAAGGAAATCAATACAATTCTCCTAAGTCAGACACTGTGCAAAAACATTCCAGTTTTCTCCTCCCTCTTGTTTCACTGAACTTCCTCTTTGTCTAGGTTGTCAGGCTCATCTGCTCCTTAGGCTGGGCTTAGTATTGCTCTAATTCTGAACCAGGATGCTTTGGATTTTGTGGAAGCACAGATGTAGCAGAAGAGTTTTGAAGTCAGACAATTTTGGTCTGTGTATTAGTGTCTTAGTTATCTATTGCTGTGTAACAAATGACCAGTTAGTGGAGTAAAATGGCATACATTATTGCCTCACATTTTGTGTGTGCTAGATATCCATACATGACTTAGACAGGTCTTCAGTGTCTCTCATAAGGCCGTAATCAAAATGTTTGGCAGAGTTGAGGGCTCATGTGAGAGCTCAACTGAATAAAGATCTACTTCCAAGCTCATATTGGCAGGATTTGATTCTTTGCAGGTTGTTGGGCTTCAGACTTCATTTCCCTCCTGGCTTTGATCTGGAAGCCACCTTCAGTTCTTTGTCATGTGTCTCTCCATGGGGCAGCTCAAATCTAGCAGCCTGTTTCAACAAAACCAGAAGAGTGAAACTCTACTAGGAAGACAGAAGCCAGAGTCCTATGTAAACTATTCATGGACATGACAGTCCATCACATTTGCTGTGTTCTAAGGATCAGGATCAAGTCACTCAAGGTGATGAGGTTACACAAAGGGAAAGGATGTCACCAGGATGTAGGGATCCTTGGAGGCCATCTTGGAGTCTATGCCCCACAGAGGGTATCAGTTAGAGGTAGATGAATGAAAATTGGAAGAGTTTGAGTAGTTAGGTAAGGGATGGCTGTCAGAACAGGATGGTGATAGTCTAAGTGGAGGGAGGCACACATGTTTGTCATCTATTTAGGAGACAGAGGAGATGGGATTGATAAAATAGGGATAAAGGTAATTCTCAGGTTGATGGCTTACTCAGCTGAGGATAAAAGGTGGTGAGAATCTCTGAGAAGCAGAACCAGAGAGGTTTTAGGGGGCAAAAACAATAAGTTTAGTTTCAGTTGTGTGTTTTAGAGACTTCTGCTATCATCTTTATAGTGGGGCTGGTCAGCCCAGGGCTCACTTCTATTCTGGTAGAATTTTATGCAGAATCCTATAACATAAAAAGATAAAAAATGTACTTGCTCTGGTTGAATCTAGGATGGGGATGCATGGGAGTAGAACCTGTGTAATCAGTAAATATTGAGAATTTATGTGACACAACACAGCCTTTTCTCTGCTTTCTGTAGAATCCCCTTGGTAAATAAAACTAAATTTATGTGACTTTGATTATCTCTACCTTTTTGTTAGTCCTGTGACCCTAAGGAGATCATAGCTGCCTGGAAAGGAGACTTAGAACTAATGCTTCCACTTTCTAGATCCTGATTGTAGTTCCCCTATCCAGCGTTATCACTAGTTCCTGAATTAATCTTTTGTATAAAGACTTTTGAACTCTTCATGTAGCCATAATAGGTAGAAATTATTTCCCTATTATTATTTTGGAGTGTCAATCAGTTATTGCTGCATAAAAAACAACACGAAATCATGCCATACAAAATAAGCATTGATTTAACTTAAATATCTACAGGTCAGCTGGAGTTTGGTGACCTAGATTGGGTTTTGCTTACTGGTGCTAAGCTACAGGTTAAGATAAGGTCTATTCCTTCTTGAATCAGTTGGCCAACCAGAGTATATTTTTTTTCATTATGATAGTAGGGTCATATGAAGGCATACCATATTACTTAAGCACATTTCAAGTGCCCACTTATATTCCATCTGCTAACATCCCACTGACCAAAGAAAGTCAAATTTCTAAACCTAAAGTTATGGACAAGAAACTATACATCCACGGACACCTCAGGGAGGGTGTGAATATCTTTGAACAATAATCTAGCAATCAGTCTATACAATTAGTAAATTTTATAAAGAACATGAAACTCCTTGACAATGTCTTGATATGTATTAGTAAATATTTGATAAATATTAATCCATATTCTCCTCTTTCCCTCCCCTCTCTTCACCTGTTTCTTTTAACCACTCCTCCATCTGAGGCTTGGTCATTTTTGCACATAATTGAGTAGTAGCAGCAAAAGGCATTGCTCTATCAGCAGCTCATACAAGTATGAGACTATCACTAGAATGTGAACCACTTCCCAAACTAAGAGAAAGAATTTTAGAGACTCATATTAAGGAACTAGAACATGGTTTTTAGAGGCTTATGCATGCACTCTGATTACACTGTGTACTAGCGTGGTGTTTAAGTGGATAAACGGAACCAGCAGGAAGTATATAGTAGGAGACTCATTGTGGGGGGGTTCGCTTACATGATTGTGAGGGCTGGCTACGTAGATGTGAAATCTGTAGTGCAGGTGGCTGGGCAGGCTGGAGTTCTCAGGCAGGAGCTGACACTGAAGTCCACAAGCAGAACTTTAAACCCAGGGAAGTCTCAGCTTGGCTTTTAAGAGCTTTCAACTGATTGAATCAGCCCCATGCAGACTATTGGGGATAATCTCTCTAACTTCATGGCAACTGATTATGACTCTAATCATATCACAAAATACTTTTCCAGCAACACCTATGATTGTGTGTGAATAACTGGGGACTGTAGCCTGGGCATGTTGACACATCAAAGACTATCACATTGAGTATACCTGACAGGCCTCTGGTTCCTTATCTGTGAAAGTGGAAATGATGGTTTCTACCTCATAGAGTTACCAACAATTACTTGTGACAACTTCTTTTCTTGTTTTCTTCCTCTATTCCTTCAAGCTTTGCTGCTAAGACAAACCTGTCCATCTTTACTGAATTCTTGTTTTTTTAGGACTTCCAAGTAAGTCCTAATTATTCAGTCTGTATGGGTCCAGAGGTTGCTCTAAATCTAAGCTAATAATAAATGTCACCACAGTCTGGTCAGTTCACTGACATGGATTGTAACTGGCATATACACATCTCATTTTCAGTGATTCAAGTTGTTTCAGAAAGAGAGTGCTTCTGATGATCAGAATCCCACACAGACAGTGGGACCAGAAGTTCAAGCCATGAGTCAAGCACTGAGAGAGCAAAGGGGGCTATGGATTCCAGCATTTCTCCAGAGTTTTAAAAATGACTGGGTTGGGGGAGATCAGGGTGTGGGTGTCAGCTATGGCCTATCACTTCTTCCTCGTGGGCTGCCCTTCTCTCTTCTGCACAAATGAGAACACTGGCTGAGGTTACCCTATGCTTTGTTATCCTATCTGGTGTACCATTGATGGTGAAGGGAATAATTGTTCCAGGACAATAGCTCTAAATCGGCGTTGTCCAGGTCATTTGAGCCCTACAGTCCTCCTAAGGTTGCATAAGTTCTCTGAGTCCATGAATCTCTAGGAGAGATTAATATTTACCAAGATCATTCATTTGCCAGACCCTGGCTTACCATCCACATTACCTACCATTATATATTTAAATTTCTTTGGTTTTGCTTCTTCCTCTGGCCAAACCCTTGGGTCCAGGCTGCCTTATTACAGTCTTTGGCACAGGATAGTTTTCCCACCAACCAATGCTGAAGCCTCTAGATCCTCATCAGTCCAGTGAGGTAAGTAGTCATGTCTGCTCCCCAGAGATGAGGACAGGGAAGCCTGCAGGCGCCCCCACAATGGGACCAGACATGCTTGCAGCATTTGCAGGGCTACCGGGCAGAGCTGTGGTTCTGGGGGTGCCATGCCTGCTCCCCATCTCAGGCCCCAGCCCTGGGATTTCCCAGGCACACGTTCCCTCTGATTGATATTAAAGGTCAGGCAAGGTCCTTTATAGGCCGGGGGAAGTGAAGCTTATTTCTTGCCAGGGGAGTTATTATGGCTAGTATCACAGGGTTTACAGGCCCCGGGAACCATGTCCTGGGGCTTTTGAGTTTAAATGGAAGCAGTTCATAGGCTCCAGAAGACCTGTAATGTTTATAAGAATTGCACAGTTGCATGCAACTCTCAGGTGCCTAAAATTCAAGCCGCCGTTTCTCAGTCATTGTATGATCCAGGTTGTCAAAGTGAGTCTCATGCTCCAATTTCGGGGACAGACCATAGAACTAAATAAAACTCAATATGGAGCTTAAAACACAACTCTCCAGGCTACTCTGAAAACATGAAAAATGCCCTCTGCTCCTAAGGTTATCCTAGCTCATAAACTAAGGCAAAGTTTTCCACTGATACATAAAACTTGAGAGATTATAGTAAAGAATGCATTTTTAGAGAGACAAATGGAACATCTAATGTTTAGTAGGAACCAGCCTGGAAGGTGTAGTTGCCTCTGAACTTTACATTTATGATGACTTAAACCTGTGTGTGTGTGTGTGTATACGTGTGAATGTATGTGTGTGTATAAATGCAGGTGTATATGTGTGTGAGTGTGTGAATGTATATATGTGGGTATATGTGTGTATGTCTTGGGTGTGATTGTATGTAATTGTGCGTGTGTGTGTGTGTGTACGTGTGTCTACTTTCACTAGGGACACCAGGGAAACCCTCTCTGAGAAGCTGACACTTTGAATGAAGGAGACAGCCATACAAAACACATTATCAAAGTCTTTGAGTTGGAGAGTGTAATGTGTTCAAGGCATTAAATGAAGGTAGTGTGGCTAGATCCTGGGGTTCCAGATGCAGTCAAAGAAGATGAGATCAGAGGGGGAGGCAGGCTCCAATCACACAGGATCCTGTGGGCCACTGCAAGGACTTTGATTTTGGACTCAGGTTTAAGAGACACCATTGGAGAATTTTGATCAGCAAAATGATGTATTCTGACTTACACTTAAATATGGAATGAATCAGTCATGGGAACAGAAGGTACAGCCTAGAGAATAGAGTCATTGATACTATAATAGCCTCGTATTGGTGACACATGGCAGGTACACTTGTGAGCACAGCATAACATAGAGAAATAGAATCACTATGTTGTTCAACTGACACTAATGTGACATTGTCAACTATACTCAAATAAAAAGATTTTTAAAAATGTCCCTTTGGCTTTTGCGGGAAAGCTAGAGAGGAAGCAGGAAGGGCAGTTAGGAGGCCACTCTGGGAGTTCAGGTGGGACTTGGAGGAAGATCCAGTATTGACAGCAGTGGGTAGGGTTGTATCTGCTTTCTACTTGGGAGCTTGATGACTATGCTGGTGAACTGAATGTGAGGGGCGAGGGAAAGAGAAGCATGTGAGATTTTACCTAGGCTTTGGTCAGTGGAGCAAGGTAGTTGATGGTATCCTTGGCATTATGGAGAACACTGGAAGAAGTACTGGTTTGTGGCTGGAGGTGGCTGAAATCAAGCATTCTTTAACCATGTTAAGTTTGAAAAGCATACTCTCTTCCTCTTCCCTCCCTCCCACCTCCTCCCTTCCCCTCCCCTTTCCTCATTCCCTTCTCTTCTTTCCTGTTTGTCTCTCCTTTCTTGTCTCCTTTTCTTTTCTCCTTCCTTACCTTTTCTGAAGGCCTAAACACCATATTAGGTGCTGGTGACACCCAGGAGAAGGTGACAAGATTGTTGCTCTTAAGTAATTCACACATGGGAGCGGTTGATGCATAAACAGTTATGGGTATTAAGAGACGTGTTCTAATAAAAATAGAAATAGAGGGAGTGAGGGACACCTCAGTGGCTCAGTAGTTGAGCATCTGCCTTCAGCTCAGGGCGTGATTCCAGAGTCCCAGGATTGAGTCCCACATCAGGCTCCCTGCATGGAGCCTGCTTCTCCCTCTGCCTGTGTCTCTGCCTCTCTCTCTCTGTGTTTCTCATGAATAAATAAATAAAATCTAAAAAAAAAAAAAAAAAAAAAAGAAAAAAAAAGAAAAAAGAAATAGAGGAGGCGTATCTAGTTCTGGCTTCTTCAAGGAATCCCATAAAAGAGACAGCATTTCTTGACTTGTCTGAGCTTTCCTGTCCTGTACCCAAATCCTCATTTTGTTCTCTTGACTCTTAACTTTTAACCTGGCAACTGGTCACTGATTCTCTGGTTATACGCACATTCACTTTTCCTGGGTTGAATTGCTGGCTCTCTTCTTGGCTGAGGTTTTAACCTGTAAACTTGATGTATCGATAGATTCAGAGTGACAGCTGGCTGAACCTGACTTCTGTTTCAAGAACAGCTGACCCTTGAACAACATGGGTGTGAACTATGCGGGTCCACTTATATGTGCATTTTTTTCAGTAAATATATTGGAAAATATTTGGGAGATTTGCAACAATTTGAAAAACAGATGACTCACACAGGCTAGAAACACTGAAAAAATTAAGAAAAAGATATGTCATCAGTACATAAAATAGATGTAGATATAGTCTACCATAAAATTTACACATATCTATTATAAAAAGTTAAAATTTATCAAAACTTTCATGCACACTCATAGACCATACACGGCACCATTCACAGTAGAGAGAAATGCAAACAAATGTAAAGATGCAGTATTAAACTATATGTATAAAATTAACTGTAGTACATACTGTACTCCTGTGACAATTTTGTAGCCACCTCCTATTGCTATGGTGGTGAACTCACATGTTGGAAGCATCCACTTCAAACACCTGTGACGCTAATTGCCTCCATGTGAGCAGGTCCTGCCTCCAGTAAATTATGGATGACAATAAAAAGTGATGTCTCATGGTTTTCAGTGTTAGTAAATTTGGGGAGATTTGAAAGTGATGCATGAATTTTCAACTGCACAGGGGTCAGCACCTCTAACCCTGTGCTGTTCAAGGGTCAACTGTACACAGTTCTGTAGTTGGCTCCTCACTGGTCCTGACCTGTTGGGCAGGACGCGTACAGGTTCTACCTAGGTCTGGGGAAGGCTCTGGGAGGAGGCGAGTGTTGAAGGAAGCATAGTAACAAGCCAGGCAAATAAGGCAAAGTTCTCATCATTGCCTGGCTCTACTTTTGGGTGTAATAAAAACACATCTCAATTCTTCTCCCGTACAGCTTCCCTTCACCCAGTTGCTGTAGAAGAGGTGGGGTAAGGCACTGATTAAAACTGTAAAGGTAAAGTAGCATAATCTGCGAGGTTTTAGGCTAAGGGTGTTCACAAAGGGTGCCTAAGGTATTTCCTGTTTGCACAGAGCTCAAAGATCAGTGGTGGAACAGGCACGTCGATGAGTGATCCTGTGATGCTACTGTAATAGAGGCATTTATAAGATGCCTGAGGACACAGTGAGGGGAAGGACTTCAGTCTTCCAGAGAAATCTGAGGACGGTGTCACAGAGGAACCGATAATTGGATTGGGCATTGAAGGTTGAGAAAAAGTCCACCAGATGGAGATGGGATGAATTCCAGGCAGAGGAAAGGGGAGGTGCAAGGCACAGAGCCTGGGAGAGGCACATATTCTAGGGCTGGTGAGAAGCTGAGTGCTGATAGACCATGAGGGCCTGGAAGGGCTGTGGATAGGAAGTATCCTGGGACCAAATCGTGTAGGAATTTAAGTGCTATGCTTGGGAGGTGGGGCTGGGGGTTCAGTTGTAGAAAATGGTGAGCCTGATAAGCCTCTAAGTCAGATGTGGGCATTATAGGTTCCTGTTGGATTCCTACAGTAGGGCATGGGCAGAAACTGCCTTTGCACCACCTGTGGACTTGCATCATGATGTAGAACCATTTATTTAATGAATGAAGGAATTTACCAATTGACCATTCAACTCTGGGAAAATAAAATTTTGTTTTTCTTTAGTTTACAGTTTGAAATTGCCTTGTATTATTATGTATTTGTTACAAGTATGTTAATTTTACTGTTTTGAAAGTTTATTCTTTCCTTCTTTCCCTCTTTCCCTCCCTCTTTCCCTCCCTCTCTCCCTCCTTCCCTCCACCCCTCCCTCCCTCCCTCCCTCCCTCCCTCCCATTTTCTCTCTTTTCTTTATTCTATAAAATTTAATTAAACACTTACTATGGCATACTTTCAATATTGCCTCAGGACACATGGTGTGGTGGGAAAGCCATGGGCTTTGGCATCAGGTGCATCTGGGTTCATATCTTTGCTCCTTTATTTTTCACCAGTCCTTCAATCTTTCCTAATCTTCACTTTCCTGATCTGTAACATGGGATTAATAATATTTTGTTTTAGGCTTTGTTGGGAAAATTGAGACTTAGAGATATTTAGTGAATCCTGATGAAACTGATCAAATAATGGAAAATGGTTTAAGACCAACATCGTTGAATGCTGTGAATTGGAAAGATACTTTTTTAAGGATCAATTCCGTTCAGTGTATTTTAGTGTATAGAACATCAGTCTGAGGTGTTTAAATGATAGTTAATTTAAATAAGTAAATGAGTGAAAAGAACCTGGAGTGATACCTGGCAGAGTCAGTGCTCATCAGATTCTTTTATTACATAATTATCCATAGTCCCAGAACAGCTTGCTTTTGGTCTCATGAAAATTGTAAGATACAAAATTACCTCTTAAAGACTTTTTTTTCTCCCAAAATGTGCATTCCAGAAACTGGTCTTATTTGATCTTGAAGTCAACTCAATTGGTATATATATATAAAGTTAAAGGGCAAAATGAAGCAGAGATTTTAAATGTGCTAGTATAGTTTGGCTTGGCTCTTGGTCCAATAATCGCCATGGGAAGAGTATGCCTCATGTGCATGAGAGAGGTGGAGTCTGCCTGAATGTTACCTGAATATTACCTGCAGCCAAGTCCAATCCACTCATACCATAAAGCAGAGTCACTCCAGCTATGGATCCATGAGTATGGTGATACAAGCTTATTGATGGTGGCCACCTACTTTTGGGCTGGCTTGTTAGGCACCATTACTGAGGAAATTATTGCCTAATACACTGTGCCCACATCCTTTTTATGTGGACCCTGCATCTAAGTGTTCTTATTCAGCCTGGTATCATGCCACACCTATTGCTTGACTTTTGTAGACAAACTTTTTATAGTTTCATCCATCTGAGTAGACCAAGCTCTTGAGTTTGAGAGGCAGAAGGTCATGACCATAATGTTATTTATTCTGGTCTCAGCAATTTACAGATGAAGAAGCCAAGAGAGAAAGCAATTTGGCTAACATCTCACTGGAACAGAGGGAGACTGCAGGCATCCTGACTTGCCCTTCTGTGCATCTTTTCCTTCTGCAAAATAACTTTTAATCCCATGAATCAGATGTTTTAAGATACTGTACATCTGCTTTAGCAGCAGAGAAAGAGTTGATATACAGATATGGAGAGAAGGTGAAGGCATCAGCCTAGTGGTGGGAGGGAAGCTGAAATCGATAGGTTGGTCAGGCATTTGTCATGGCTAGACATAAAGGCTCTTCTGAAGTGCGCAATCATTGGACTTGTTCAAAGAATTTCTCTGGGAAGAAAGGGGATGAAATTAAGCCATGGAGAGTTTTGGCCAAGTCATGAAAAAACATTTTCCAAAAGAGCTGTTAATTTGATGGTGGAATGAGTCACAGCCCATGGGCAGGGCTGAAAATCCCATCAGCTGAATTGCTCAAAACTTAACTGGACAATAAAAAAATGTATGGTCGAGGCAAACATCCCTGCAGGGTTAGGCCAAAGAGACACTGTGTCCCTATTTGAACCTTTCCTTTGTATTTTCAGGCCAAATCTACATGGAAAATTACCTGGTACCTCAAATCATGAGAATTTTGGGGCCAAATTATTTCAATACAGAAGACTTTCCCCATTTCACTTGTCTTCAGGGTCAAATTCATTGAATGGTGACCAAAATTTCAATATTGTTATTGTGGCAGACCTGGCACTTACCGGTTGGGATTTGGAAAATAAAGTTTCTCAGTGAAACTAAACCTTGAATTTCCCAATTTATAGAATAATGTGGTACTGTTTAATAATAATGATATCACAATGGAGCTTACCAACTACAAGTGTACAGCAGTGTGGTTTCAAAAATGGAATCCTGGCTTTAAAAGTGTTCATCTTTAAATATACCATCATCCTTCCTTCATTTGATCTAAAGGATCTGCACTGATTCCAAAGGGTGAGTGTGGGTCTTCCCATGCCAACAAACAATTCTCTGACCCCGGCTGGGTGTCTTATTATTCAACTCAATTCTAACATGATCTACCTGGAGATAGCATTGGATTGCCCAGGGCAAGGGCTCAGGCCCACAAGACTGGCCTCACTGAGATGTCAGTCACAAGTGTAGGCTGTTACCTGCGTTTCTAACTGGCTGCCCATCAGAGATTGTTAATATCCCCCTCCTTGGGCTCAATTACTTTGCTCACAGAATTCAGAAAACCTGTTTCCTCACTGGATGACTGGCTTATTTTAAAGGATGTGAATCCACAGCCAGATGAAGAGACACATAGGGCGATGTCCTCAACGAAAGAGCTTCTGTAGTAGTGGAGTTTGGGGCCTGGCATGATTGCACGCAGATGCATTCTGGTTCATAATCCAGAAACTCTCCAAACGCGGTCCTTTTGGTTTTTTTGGGGGGCTTCATTACACACACAGAACTGATTAAATCTTTGGCCATTTGTGATTGATTCAACCTCTAGCCCCTTTCCCCACCCTGGAGGTCAGTGGGGGTGGAAATACAAATTCCAACCCTTTAGTCACATGATTGTTTCCTCTGGCAGCAAAGACCATCCTTAGGTGGAGGTCCAAAAGTCACTCATTAACATAACAAAAGGCCCCTGTATTGCTGTCATCACTTAGGAAATTGCAAGGGCTTTAGGAGCTCTGCCAGAAATGGGAATGAAGACCAAATATATATTTCTTTTAATAAATCACAGTATCACACACCCTGCTTAATTTTTGTTTTGAAAGAAAAAAATATGAGCCATGTCTCCACATGGTGGTGAAACTCCTCAGGGAAGGCCCTTCTTGTGCTCTCAATCAGGGTCTGTGGGAAATTCACAGATGCCAATTCTTCTTTTGAGAGGATTTATTTCACCCTATCACTGTGCATTCCCTGGTGTTATTGCTTATTAATATCCATCTTCATTAGTCAGTAAGCTCTTCCCTTAATGTCTTTGATTCAGTGAGTGAAACAGACTGAGGGCGATACTCTAGTGATTCTTTCTTTTTTTTTTAATAATAAATTTATTTTTTATTGGCGTTCAATTTGCCAACATACGGAATAACACCCAGTGCTCATCCTGTCAAGTGCCCCCCTCAGTGCCCGTCACCCATTCACCCCCACCCCCCACCCTCCTCCCCTTCCACCACCCCTAGTTCGTTTCCCAGAGTTGGGAGTCTTCATGTTCTGTCTCCGTTTCTGATATTTCCTACCCATTTCTTCTCCCTTTCCTTCTATTCCCTTTCACTATTATTTATACTCCCCAAATGAATGAGACCATATAATGTTTGTCCTTCTCCGATTGACTAGTGATTCTTTCTCCTCGGGTGTTGGTGCATACTCCTTGTGTCTCTTGTGAGATGGCTGTTAGTTGTCCTCAGGACAACTAACCCCCTTGAGATCCTGAAGACTTCTCAAGCTGCTGGCTCCTCCTACCCAACCTGACTGTTACCTTTCTCGCTAATTCCTACCTGGAGCTCAACTTTCCATGTGCCACTGGACTTCTTCCATTTCTCTAATAGAAGGCTCTAATTTTTCCTTCATCTCCTATCTTGCTTATGTTTCTCTCTGGTTTTGCATCATGTTAAAAAACAAAACTCAAGTGAGTAAATTTGAAGATCTAATTGGCTTTATTAAGTGAGTCATGAACCAGGCAGCATCCCATCCAGCAGGTAGAGAGGTGCTCTGAGGAGTTGTATAAAATGGAATGTTTTTTACAGGCAGGAGGGTGGGGCAAGGATGTTACTAGCAAAAGCAAAGCAAGGAGGTTTCTGATCAGGTCGTCTTTGGTAGGGGATGTGTTGAAGCCAGGGGTGGGGTTTATAACATGCAGATGACTTTACTAGTGCTGATCAGGAAATTTCAGATTGACTTTTTAAAGGTCCCATTCCTGGGAGCAACTGAGAAAGAGTTGATATGCAGATCAACTCTGGGAGAGGTTGAAACTATAAGTAAGTCTTTTTTTTTTATTTTTTATTTATTATTTATGATAGTCACACACAGAGAGAGGCAGAGACACAGGCAGAGGGAGAAGCAGGCTCCATGCACCGGGAGCCCGAGTGGGATTCGATCCCGGGTCTCCAGGATCACACCCTGGGCCAAAGGCAGGCGCCAAACCGCTGCGCCACCCAGGGATCCCCACTATAAGTAAGTCTTGATTGGCTGTTGTGGGGAGCAAATGACTCCATATTGGGCCTGTTGTTTCTTTTTTAAGTTTCCTATGGTGACTGTAACAAATTACCACAAACCTGATGTTTAAAACAACAGAGACTTATTTATTCTCTCCCAGGTCTGGAGAGCAGAAATCTGAAGTCAGGGTCTCCACCAGGCCATATTTCCCCCGGTGGTTCTAGGGAATAATCCATTCCTTGTCTCTTCAGGTGTTGATATTCCTTGGTTTGTAGCCAAATCTCTCTGCTCTGTCTTTACATCACCTTCTCTGTGTGTCTTCTTCTTTGTATCTTACAAAGATATTTGTCATCAAATAGGGGCACACTTAAAATTAATCATCACAGTTACATAGAATCACTTCTGCTGCATTCTATCAGTCAAAGTTTATGATTTTGACAACTTTGAAGATTACTGGTCAACTATTTTATAGGCTGTCCCTCAGGGTTTATCTGATGTTTTTCTTTTTTTGTAAGATTATATTGGGATTTTGCATTTGGGGGAAGAATCCTATCGAGGTGAAGTACCCTTCTAATCATGTGGTGTCAGAGAGGATGTGAGGATGACAGGAGTTACTGTTGGGGATATTAACATTCATCACTTGGTTGAAGTCATGTCTGCCCGTTTTCCCCACTATATCCCTTTATCCCTGTCTACATTATTCATTGGAAGTGAGTCACCATGTTCTACTGCTCTCAGGGGGTGGGAAGTTAAGCTCCATCTCCTGGACAGGGAAGTATCAACATATATGACAGAATTCTTCTATAGGGAAGATTCCAAATAATGTATGTTTGGTCTTTTAAATAAAGGAATTTTCAAAGGAAGGACATTGGATAAAATGGAGAATCATAATAGCATTGCTCAGAAAAAAAAAAATGAGTTCCACTTCCTCCCATTGTATCCAATTAATGCACTTTCTTTTCTTCAACTAGACCCCACAGTGTGGGTACTATCTTTAGGATCTATCGGAATATCATATGCTGCCTTGATAAAGACTATTTCTTGAATTCAGAGGGTCACTAAGTCAGCTGCCTATACCAGACTTTTAAAAATCAAGTGAAAAAGACCATGCCATGAAAAGTACAATTGCCAGCATTTCCATGGAAACTGGAGTACAAAGGGGCTGTTTGCCTAGAGAGGTCTGTTTATTTTATTTTATTTTTTTTAAAACTATCAAGAATAACCCTTTGAGATGTGACATTCTGTTTTCACAAGCGCACTCAAGGTGTCAGACAGAGCCCAATTTTATATTCCTTGAAAATAGAGTGCGCTGTAGTGTTTGCCGGACTTTTCAACATGTCACTTTCAACCAATTTTATGTACAAATGGGTTACAGTCCCATGAAAATATTCAGAAAAAGAGGAAACTGTTTCAAAAAAGAGTATTAAGTATTATTACATTGAAAGCCATTCAGAGTGGAAAACCTTCCCACCCAACCTCCATCTTTTGGAGGAACAAGGAACCAGAGTATTTCTAGAAAATGCATTCGAGTCCCATCTTTACCAACTAGAAGTCTGAGGGGAGCTCAGTTAAACTGGTCAATCATCTCCCCTCATCTAAAATCATGCTCGCTTTGGTGACATGATCTTGGAATTCCTTTCATAGGCATCCTTCGTCCTCTGCCCTAAGAGACACTCATTTCAATTCTCCCTCCAATATGGTTCCAGGATGCACATGCTTATCCTGAGACCAGGTCTTCCGCCCTGCAGAGAATTTATTACATAAGATTTACTGAGCAATGTTGGATTGCAGGGTATTCCAGGAGTCATTTCCATCTTTAAAAGAATATATTCATTTAGAGCACTGAGGGCTGGCTTCTTAGATCTGTCACTTAAAAATATGCCCCTCTTGCACCGATGTAGCTTTGATGCAACCACGTCTGAACAGCAGCCTTTCGAGGTTGTGTCAAGACAAGAAGGGGGGATAATTTAAGGTGACAGGGCCAATTTTAAAACAGAGGCCCAGTGTTCCTTATTTTGGGGACTGGGCTCAAACTGAGCTACTTTATGGCATCTAGAACTTCTTAGAGAATTTCTCAAGTTTTACTCTCCACTCCCAGGAAAATAAGGCTTTCTACCAAGAGCACAGATGGAATCTTTGCCCAGGGCAGATTTCAGGGACTTGACATTGAGGGACATTATATGAATTAAGAGGAGTTCTGTTGATTTCCCAGAGCTTTTTCTTTGACAGCCTCTTTTAACATTGAAAATATTTTATACTTGTATATGCTGTACGCAAATATTTTGTATGTCAAAATGAAATGCCTTTAACTTTTCATCTTGTTTGGAGTGGGCATCAGAAGTGGCCAACCCTTGGAGAAATTATGAACCAGGCCACAAATCCCTTCTTCCCTTCTAATGCATGTTTCCCTTTTTCACCTTCAAGCTGCATAGCCCCCGTTAAAGTGTCTTGAATAGTGTCCCCCCACCCACAGGCTGCATTCGAGTCCACACTCCCAGGAGCTGTGAATGTGACCCGATTTTGGATAAAGGGTCTTTGCAGGTATAATTCAGTTAAGAATCTTGAGATCAGGGCAGCCCGGGTGGCTCGGTGGCTTAGCGTCGCCTTCACCCTGGGGCTGGATCCTGGAGACCAGGGATGGAGTCCCACGTCGGGCTCCCTACATGGAGCCTGCTTCTCCCTCTGCCTGTGTCTCTGCCTCTCTCTCTCCCTCTGTATGTGTCTGTCATAAATAAATAAAATCTTAAAAAAAAAGAATATTGAGATCAGATCATCCTGAATTAACAGAGGATGCTAAATCCAGTGATATATGTCCTTGTAAGAGACAGAAGAGGAGAAGACACAGACACAGATGAGAAGGCCAGGTGAAGACCTATGGGAAGATGGATGCCAAGATTGGACTTATGCATCCACAAAGCAAGGAACATCTGAATCACAAGAAGAGACAAGAAAAAATTCTCCTTCAGAACTTTTAGAAGGGACAGATTATACCAATATCTTGATTTCAGATTTCTGGCCTCCAGAGCTGGAGAGAATACATTTCACATATTTCAGTTGCCCTGTTATGGGGATTTGTCTGTCTGCTCTTGGAACCTCATATAACTGTGTTCTCTGTATCATTCTTATCTCTAACAGCCCTAACTTGCAATAACAGACACTTGCAGATCCCTGGGTTAAACTGCTTTGATCATGGCAGGGCACTCAGCCTCAGTGCTTTTGTGACATTTGGGATGGATCTTTGTTGTTGGACTGCTCTGTGCATTGTAGGACATTGAGCAATATTCCTGGCCTCTACCCACTAGATACCAGTAGCAAGTCAATCCCCCTCTCCATTGCGACAATCAAAAATGTATCCAGATATTGCCAAATACATATCTTCTGAGAGAGCAAAATTATGCCCAGTTGAGAACCACTGGTATATGACATTTCTCTGCTTGGAACATGGCTGTCCTTAAGCTACTGGTAAGCTCTTGATTTCTTCCTTGATTCTCAAACATGGGTGCTTCTCCTTTATTCCAATGACAGTCTGCACAAACCTTGGTTAAAGCAGTGAGCTTACCTCGCTTCATTTTTCTGTCTGAACCTCTGCCTTCTTGTGCTTAAAGTTTTCCAGGAAGAAACGTATGTCTTTGTATGTCTGTTTCCCCCAACCCCCTGCACCTAATGTTTGTTATGATAAGAAGGAAAGACCTAGTGTGGTCACTATAAGGCCCCCAGAGGAGGCAGATGCACATGGCCCAACAGATGCTTTATTAGCAGAAAAGCTTTGTCCTCACACCTCAGTACAGACTCCTGGGAGCTGGACTGGGCCTTCTGCAGACCACAAAGGCTTCTTTTGTGCCCCAGGCCTGAGGCTGGCAATTTGAGCAGCTTCTGAGACCCCTTTTCTGTAGGCAGGCACCCTTATGCTTGCTCTGTGGCTCATCAGTCCCTTGAGCCGGTCCTCAAAGACAGGGTCTCATGGTCATCGACATTTAGGAAACCCTGTTCCTTGTGTTCCCTCTCAGAAATTCACAGTGCACATTAGTAAAGAAGAGAGATTGAGCTAGAATTTGCTTCATATTATTCAGATCACTGTTTTTCTAGACTTCTAGGACCATGGAACTTAAAGCATCTAAGAAATCTACAATGTTGTAACATATATTCTAGGAAATGCTAACTTAAATTCATACCCTAATACCATCCACCTGAGGCAGCACTTGCATGCTGACCCATGTTGGTTTTTTATTTGTACATTTTTAGATTTAAATTAGTCCCTGTATATCAAGAAATTTCTCCTAAAAATGGATGTAGGGGTTTTCTTAATTTTTTTCATTTCCTATTTGGTATCAATTGGCTGGGACTCCCTGTTCATTTTAAAGGGGGAAGAGTTTTCTCTAGTAAACCCAAGTCCCCACCACGCCCTTTCATCTCTCTGATAAAAGCTAAGAGTCAGAAGCCTTTTTTTATTGTAATACCATCATCTTCACTGTAAGTAGAGAAATACTGCTCTCTTAGAAATGGGAGCAAAGAAAAAATAGGCTTGAAGGCTGTGTTTCAAGAAAAAATAGGAGCATGCATCTTGACCTTTCGTATACATGGGCAACATCACCTGGTGTGCTGAGATTTGCATGCTGTCCAGAGAGATCTGAAGGGCACGGAAAGGCAACTGCAGGCAGAGCTGATCAAGGGAAGTAGAAGAGCCTGTCCCTCCAACACCTAAAGGGTGTTGGCACCCAGGATTCTAACCAGAAGTGGACCATTCCTTCACTTCTTTAGGAGAGAGACTTTTTTTTTTTTTTTATGATAGTCACAGAGAGAGAGAGAGAAAGAGAGAGAGAGAGAGAGAGAGAGGCAGAGACACAGGCAGAGGGAGAAGCAGGCTCCATGCACCGGGAGCCCGATGTGGGATTCGATCCCGGGTCTCCAGGATCGCGCCCTGGGCCAAAGGCAGGTGCCAAACCGCTGCGCCACCCAGGGATCCCAGGAGAGAGACTTTAAAGAGAGTCTCTTCTAGTGGAATCTGGGTGGCTCAGTCACTTAAGCATCTGCCTTCAGCTCAGGTCATGATCTTGGGGTCTCGGGATGGAGCCCCATATCAGTCTCCCTACTCAGGGAGCAGTCTGCTTCTCCCTCTCCCTTTAACCCTCTGTTATTTGGCCCTTTCTGTTTCTTAATTAAAAAACCAAAATCTTAAAAAAAAGAATTTTCCCTAAAAAGGAGTTACCACAGAAGTGAAGAATCTTTGGGGTAGATACAATTGTCCAGCTGGATGTGAGAAGGACATGCACACAAGCAAAGAAATCCAAAAGTGCAGAGTGTGTCTAATATGTTTGTGGCAAGTCTTGTTTGGTTGTTACTGCAGCTCTGGGGGTCTGGAGTGGGGATCTCACAATAAACAGATGGAAGAGAAGCAAGGTACATTGAAAAGTTTCTCATGGATCCAGGCTTTCCGGATTGGAAGAATGCTAGTACATACACCCCTTCTGATACCTAAAACTTGACCAGATTTCTTCATGTGAAGGAGAGTGATCATCAGATAGCCCCAAACAGGCGGAGAGAGGGCCACAAAGACTTAAGCCAAGAAAGGATCTATAATTGGAGTGTGACCGACACCAAGGCAGCGGGGTGGGAGGCGGGGGCATCTGTCCCAAATGCAGACACATTTTTTGTATCCTTCTCAGCTAGTCTGAGGGACCATGGTGTCATGAGTTCAGTGGTCTCAGGCCAGCCAGGCATTTAGACTTAGGTGTTAAGAACTGGGATCATGGGTTTGTCCAAACTGAGCCTGTCTTTGTGAAACTGTTCACTTTTCCCTGAAGGAGTTAACATGGTACCTCACAGTGACGACCAGCACAATTAAAATGTCATTTAGACCCTTGGAGAATCATCTGGCTCCAGATTTTAAAGGGCCTCTAATAAGACCTCGCAAGCTCTTTAGGGAGTGAGATAACATTGTTATTGGTGTGAAAGGGGGGTGAGGGAGCATGGGGTCATGGTCTAACCCAGGGAAGATAAATCTCCCTGTGCCGAGCAGAGGCCTGGCCATCTCCTTGCGATGTGGACTTTATATACAGGCTCTGAGTTGTGATTCCTTAAACCGGTCCCACTTTAGCCATGGGTCCCCACGAAGGCAGATCTGTACAATCTCATATTCCAGGAAGTCAATGTAATGTCACAGGCCAATGAAATTGACTAGTCTGACAGGAACACACAAACAACCAGGACGTAAGGCTGCACCCCACATCCCCCTGCCGTGTTTATTTAGGAGTGGAGGTCCATTAAGTGCTCCGTGATGGCCTCCTGATAACACACCCACCTTTGCAGGCCGGCTGGGGCTGGATGTCTGCCCTTAAATGTGACAGCTGACATTTTTGGATACACTTAAAGATGGGCAGAGGACAGAAACCACACATCTTAAAGTTACAGCCTCTCTTGCTTGTGCTTAGGAACAAGTGGTTCTTTTCAGGGCTTTCCATCTATCTTGAGGGTATCTTTTTCTCTCCAAGAATATTGCAAAACCTGGCACGAGAGGTTGGTGCACCATTGCTGGTGGAAGCAACATTTTGGTAGATCTTTGGGGGATGCACCAGGAAAATAATGCTGAGGTGCACATGCTTTCTCAATGGTGTACATTTTGAGGGACAAGGAGGTGAGGCAGAGACCCCCAAATTCTTTAACACTTCTTAACCAGTCATGTGTCTGAAAGTCTGAAAACTGAATTGCACCTTTTCAGGCCAGTGACTCCCTCCCTGAGTTCTATTCTGTTAGTTCCCACAGGCATCCTTGTGTTCTCCCCACCTGAACTTCACAACTGTCTTGTTCATTGCTCCTTGCCCCCTACTCTGCTAAGAATGTCCTATCTTTGATCTTTTTATCTTCATTGATTGGCTGACTGACTGATTGATTGATTGATTGATTCACCTAATATTAGCTGAGTGCCTGGCCCTGAATTCCCTGGTACAAAGGATACTGCAGTAAATAACTCAGAAAAGTCCCTGTTCTTGTGGAGTTGACATTCCGCATAGGGCAAGGAGTCAGATAATAAGTAAATCAGTAAATAAAGATGTGCATTTCTGGGAGGAATAAATGCCATGAGAGAGTGAAACAGAATGAAGGGAGAGGGTAGAGGTGAGGAGGGGCCTGATTTAAGTTGGGTGGTCCAGGAAGGCTTTGCGGTGGAGGGGACAGATATGGGACTATATGGGGCAGCCCTGTGGCTCAGAGGCTGATGTTCCATTTGGTGGTGGTGGTAGTGGAGATCCCCTCCCTTCTCCAGAGGACAGGGTTAGGTCTGGACTGGTTGAGAAATACCAGACTACTTGGGGGCAGGAAAGGTATGAGCCAAGCTGGTAGGGGGAGAGAGGGGAATGAAAGATCCAATCAAAGAACTAGGGAGAGCCAAGGACATGCAGGACTCTGAAGGTCATGGTTAAGGGATTGGATTCAATTGGTAGGAGGGGGAGCCAGAAAAGCACGTGAGCAGCGTGTGATGGGATGGGATGTGCATTAAATCAGTGTTGTATCTCTCGGCTCTTTTGTGCCAATTCAGGTGTAGCCTGTGCTGTGAACCGTTTGCAGCAGAAGGAACGCTCGGCTCACAGTATGAGCGTGCACTGATGACAAGGCCCACCTTCCTGTCCACTGCCCGTGTGTTCAGTGACGACAGGAATTATGCCCGGTTGGCCCTGCTTCTCCACTTTACACACGGTGTCTCATCAATAAATGTCTACTGCATTGACCTTAATTATAAGTTCCTGGAGGTTAATAACGTTCACCCAATTTATTTTGTAAAATTCCAAAGGGCCCTTCAGAAAAGTTCTTTGATGGGGACTTGAGTTCTTGAAACACTGGTATTAATGGATCATCACCCAGATGCTCCCACCTAGTTGGGAGGGTAATTAGGGTGAACTAGACCAAAAGAAATTTATTCGAATCACTCCCTTTGGTCAATTAGTTTCCTGCAGATGATTTTAGAATGTTTCTCAAATGTGTCAGTGTTCAGGCAATGAAACCAAGATTAAAAGCCCAGACTCCTTGTTGCAGGTTCCAGAAAACAAAAAACAAAAAACAACCAAAAAACCAAAAACGTGCATTTTAACGGCTGCTCTCCTAACTTCAAAATTAAACATATTACATTCTTGGGAGTACGATTTCAGCTTCTTTACATTTATGACACAAATGGAGCCATTCGCCCTCACTTCAGTCCATAAAGGCAAGACTCATTAGAAGGAGGAAATTTCCTTTATCATTAATGGGCCACACTCACATGATAAACCCAGCTCTGCTTCTCCCACCCCCTTTCCCGAAACTTCGATTCTCGTTTTAAGCAGTTCCCACATAGACTATTTATCTTCCACATTTCCCCAACTCTCAATGGCACCATTATATCCTTTATTTGGAATCATAAAACTTTGAGAATAAAAAAGAAGCAAATTAATCCTCCCAGGGGAGAGAGGGAAGAGGGATCCTGCCAGCGTTTAACTTGTAGGATTGGACTGGCCTCGAAACACAGTTTTCTTTTTCAACAGCTTAGCCGGTGGGGGGAAATGAATGGTTATGACAGAGAGTCCTGAAATAAAATGCAGAATTATGCAAACGCGTTAAAAACTGACATCTTGAAATAAAAACTGTTGAAAGCCCGAGGAATAAACAATGCGGGCTGGAAGGGGAACGTTTTGAAGCGACGAATGGGTCACTCTGCTTTTATTATTCACAGCGGAAAAATAACCTCGATCATGATGTGAAAACCACAATTTCCTTTATTTGTGGATCATACCAGATTAAAAAGCATTCAGGGAAGAAGTGCGGCGGGGGGGACTGAATGCCCTCCAAAGAGGCAGCCGCTCCGTGCTCAGAATCCTGTCGCAGACACTGCCTTGCTCTGTCCCATTGCCTGAGTCACTTAACCTCCTCATGACTCCCTTCTCATCATCAAGCTGGAATTAAGGAGTGGGTCTTTCCTCTGGGGCCTGAGATCTGGATTTCCTAACAGCCAATTGGATAACATGCTTGGCCATTGCAATTTGCTCTAAGGAGTCTCAAGGTTGTTGTGAAAACAAGCGATAAAAGTCAGTTAACAAGCCGGCTGCCACCAGAATGGCCAATGAGAAAACCTACGGCGTAGAGTGCCTCCAAGTGAATCTCCAGGTTTGGGGTTCTGGAAACAGATCCTATAGCTAGTAAAGCCTTTATGATTTTATTTTATTTTTATGACTTTTTCAATTGTGAGCTAGAGTCCCTAGATAATAGCAGAATATTGCGCTCTCTTAAAGTAGAATGAAAATCATTGAGCTGAGAAACAGTATACAAGCAGAATATGACAGCTTAAAAGGATTTTAGAGATAATCTGGTCTAGCACTTTCATTTTGCAGAGGATGAACTTGCCGATGCAGGAAGTTTAAATGACCTCCCCAAGCTTATGGACCCACAGATCTGATGGTAGCCACCAGCTTTGAAACAGGATTTTGACGGTGGCTTAGTTGATCCAATAATTTCAACAGGAGTCCTCGAAGAAGGCTGGTGAGACCAGAAGTTTCTGCATCCGGTTAATTTGATGGTGGGCCAGAGGGTCAATGCCGGATAATGTTCTTTATTATGAAAGAAGTCTTCCAAATCTAGAGGAGGCACTTTTTAGAAAAATGATTATGAGCTGTAGCTGTTAATTGCAATGTAAATTGCAGTAATTTTTGTTTAGTTTAAATTTTCCTTCCCTTTCTCCCTCTTTCTTTTTAGTCTCCGTCTCTTTCTTCTAAAAAAATTTTTTTTTTTTTAAATAAATTTGAGGAGACATTCTGGAGAAAAACGAGGTAAAGGTAAAGGCAATCTAGCTCATGGTTACCTAGCGCTGAGAGAAAAACCCAGAAGTTGGAGGGAGGCTAATTCACAGAGTAGAGAGGAAAAAGCTCCTGTGATTTACTCTGACTTGCTAATTTTCAGAAGGAAATTAATAAAATTGATTCCAGCAAAAACTCTAAGTGGACAAATAGAAGAAAAACAGATCGAGAATTGTGGATATTTAGGGCAGAGAGAAAGTTCTTAGAGAAATCTTTCCCTCAGGGAGAAATAAATATTTAGGAGAAATCACTAACTCTAAGGGTCGTTAAAGCAAAGATCACTCATAGGATGGAAGCAAACCCTCCCACCAACTATTAATTCCAATTCCTAGACTCGGTGGCAGTAACATGATTAGTTATTGTGGGTTCTGGAAGAAAGCAGGACCCTTGGCAATAAAGCCCTGGAAATATGTATTTTTAAGTACTATAAAAGATGTGGAAAGCAACTTTTCTTTTCATCCTGGGGACTAGAAATAATACACCTGCAAGGACAGATGAATGGCATAATGTTGGCATTCAATGGGGCATTAAACATTTTGCGCCACGTTTATGGGGTTTTCCTGTCATTAATTCTAGGTAAAATAAACTTTTAAAAAATGTTTTGTTGTGTTTTTGGATCGCATTTATTTTTCACCAACTTGCTTTCCTTTGCAATTTTTTTTTCTGTTTTTCTTTTTTTTTTTTTTTCATGTCTATTATGTTTTCTTGTGTCCATTGGGTTCTTGGCTAGTTTCCTAGCTGGCCTCCCTGTGCTAAGGGAGCCTTTCTTTTTCCCGCCCCTGCCCCCTTAGTATTCTTTCTTTCAGTCCTGCTGCACACGTTCGAACCCACGTCAGGGTCGGATGTGGTTGGTTCTGCTGGCTGCAATCATTGTGGTTTGCCTGTGGGGTTGGCAAGGACAGACTGTCCTGGAGCTGCACAGATTGGGGCCACCTGAATCTCTCCACCACCAAGGTACCCATTCTACAATTGATTGTGATGGCAGGGCCTTGCATTGCTCCCTAGTTCAACTTGTGGCCTTCCTCCTTAATTTTGTCTGCTTCCTTAGAGAAGTTCTCTTCCCTATTAGCAGTACACAAACCTTCCCTCTTAAGCTTGGTCAAATTTGCAACTTAGGGAGGAAGGAAGAGTAATGCAGTAGGAGTCAGTTTGTCTAAGTCCCTTGTTCCAGGTCTGATACTCACACAGCACCTCTGACATTAAACAAACCATTGAACCCACTAATGTTCAGTTTCCTAAGAAGTTTAGGTAAGATCAATGTGTCACCTCCTGAGATCTGTAACGTAGGAATTCTCTGGGGCTCCAGGAATAATAGAGAAGTGGAGCAAGAAGGGAGCTGAGAAGAGCACACTTGATTTGTTGGGATAGAGACACCTGAATGGGTAGAATTTGACTTGAGAAAGTAAGGCTAGCAGCTTACCAAGTGTGGTTCAAGGATTAGCCTTTGGGACCCCTTGGAGCTCTTAGGAAAACTGATTAAGTTACTTACCAAGTAATTATGGAAAGCTGACTATGTGCCAGGTTCTGTTTTGGGTGCTTGGCACATAGCAGTAGACAGATAAGATGCATTCCTGCTGTCACAGAGCTTAACCTTGGTTAGTGTTTCAGGCGGTTATACATGCTAGGAAGAGTCTGGTCTTCTACGAGAAGGGTGAAAGGCTGCTGTTTCATACAAGGTAGTCAGGGAAGCCTACTGGAGAAGGCAGTGCTGGAGCAGAGACCATAATGAAGTAAAAGAGGGAGCCACGTGGATGTGTAGGGAAAGAGTATTCCAGGTGGGGGAAGAGCTAGTGCAAAAGCCTGGAGGATGGGCAGCCCATGTGGCTCAGGTTTAGCATCGCCTTCAGCCCAGGGTGTGATCCTGGAGACCCGGGATCAAGTCCCATGTTGGGCTCTCTGCATGGAGCCTCCTTCTCCCTCTGCCTGTGTCCCTGCCTCTCTCTCTCTCTCTCTCTCTCTGGTCTCTCATGAATAAATAAAATCTTTAAAAAAAGAAAAATGAATTTAAAAAACAAACAAACAAACAAAAAAACAAAAGCCTGGATGTGAACGGTATGTTTGAGAAATAGCAAAGGAGGCTGGTGTGGCTGGTGCAGGATGGGCTGGGGAGGGGGAGGGGCGTGGGATTCCTGAGTTCTACCACCAAGTCCATCACTGTATGCATAGGCCTGGAGTTGGGTTAGATTCAGATGCTAAGGAGATGCCCTCTTATGCCCATTCAACATTTGACACTAAGGTTTGCCCAGTGACCAGGTGACAGGTGAGATCTTCTGGTTCTGAATCCTGAGCCCTTTAGGCTAGTCAGTGAGCATTCTGTTGAGAACTCCATCTAAAGAGTCTGTGTTAGTCTCTCTGGAACTTCGTTTTCATAGCCTGGGAACAACCTTCCCCTTGATTCCAGAGAATTCATCATCATCCCTGTTGGGTGATCCTTGGGTGTCTGTCACTATGAACTCTGAACTATTTCCTGGGTTTAGATCTATAATGATCAGCACGAGGAAAGTAGAACAATGAAGACAAGTTACCTCTTGGTGCTCAGAGGGGACTCAGCCTAAATTTAAGGAATGCCCAAGTAATAATTTAGACATTTAAATCTATGAGACATGAGAGTCAAAGTTTTTTAACTGAATTGATCCAATCTAGTAGAGACCCTTTGCTGGCTTCAGACCATGGGTAACGATGGATGTTTGTTAAACAGAAAATTCAGTTGGATATCTTTGTGATTTATCCCATGCTGCAAAGGATTTTGAGTGTGTGGTAGTTTATCCTTATATCTTTCTTTTTCTTTCTTTTCTTTTTTTTTTTTAAGATTTATTTATTTGTTTATGATAGACGCAGGGAGAGGGAGAGAGAGAGGCAGAGACACAAGCAGAGGGAGAAGCAGGCTCCATGCCAGGAGCCTGACGTGGGACCCGATCCCGGGACTCCAGGATCGCGCCCTGGGCCAAAGGCAGGCGCCAAACCTCTGAGCCACCCAGGGATCCCCTCTCATATCTTTCTAAGACCCTTTCCTGAATCTCTTTTAGTTCCTGGGCCCAAGTAGCCAGGCCCTGGGGAAAAGTGTATCTGTCACATTAAGAGCCTTGAGGATCAGAATTTAATAGGCTCCTCATTAGCTGATTAAAAATAGGGCCAGGAGAAACTTCTGGTAAAGAGATGCCCACTTTCATCTGAGTGGTCTGGTTCTCAAGGACCCCCACGATAGCAGCCAGACTGCTCGGTGAACAAACAAATGTCTCATGGGTCCTCATGCAGAAAATCTTTCCCAGATGCACCAGCCACCCCTCTGCTCATTGAGCTTGCTTTTGCAGCTGTGATGTCAGCTCTGGGCTTTGATTCACAGGCTTCTCGGCCAGAAATCCCACCTCTCTACTTATCCCCAGGGAGAAAATCCCACTGTCCCTCAAGCCCAGCTGGAACATTGCTCCTTCCATGAAGATGCCATGGAACAGAAGGTGTCCATTCTCTACTTCTTCTGAAACCTTAGATTACTCTCTGGCTGCCCTTACCTCTTCAAAATCATGACCCTTTTCATGCCCCATCTCCCTATTTTGGGCAGAAATATCTTACAATTGTAATTAAGAGTTTATTCCATGGGACCCCCATCAGACTTTTTCTTTTTCTTTTTCTTTTTCTTTTTCTTTTTCTTTTTCTTTTTCTTTTTCTTTTTCTTTTCTTTTCTTTTCTTTTCTTTTTCTTTCTTTCTTTCTTTCTTTCTTTCTTTCTTTCTTTCTTTCTTTCTTTCTTTCTTTCTTTCTTTCTTTCTTTTTTTTTGTAGTCTCTAGGTTATGTGAAGCCACGTCTTTTTCATTTGGTTATCTCCAGTGCTAGCATGGTGACACATTGGGTGGTGTATGATCATCACACATTTACTGCCAGAATGAATATAATTAGCTGAATGAATTCAGGTCTAGCACAGACAGTGTGCCCAGTGTAGGATTTACACTACGTTATAAAGAACTAGTACAAATGAATAAAAGTGCAATCAGAATACCAAGAGGTACACCATAAAGAACTAGACAAGATAATGCACAGCAGATAGATTAGTAGGCAATGTCTGGCTTCACTAATTATTTTTTAAAAAGATTTTATGTGTTTATTCATGAGAGGAACAAAGAGAGACAGGCAGTGACAGAGGCAGAGGGAGAAGCAGGCTCCCTGCAGGGAGCCCAATGTGGGACTCAATCCTGGGACCCCAGGATCACATCCTGAGCCAAAGGCAGGCACTTAACCGCTGAGCCACCCAGGCATCCCTGACTTAACTAATTCTAAGAAAGCAAAATGATCATGCCCTTTGCTGATGATTTGGGAGACTTGGGACATGTATGCATTTGCTGGCAGGGGTACAGTGTCTATCAGTGCACACCATGCACGTTGATAAATGTGTATTTTGAGTCATAGAACTTTCATATGCTTTGACACAATAATCCTGCTTCTGGGAATTGATTATAAGGAAATAATTCAAAATAAGGGGAAAAAAGGCCCACAATTTTTTTCCAAGTTCTGCTCCTTAGAATTTTAAAAACAAAGCTGCAAATGCTGTATTCAGTAATAAGGGTTAAATAAAACCTGATCCATATATACTTCCTGTGGAATACTTAACAGCCAATTTAAAAGTCACTTACAGAGGTTTTGCACAAACTGAGCTATAGTTTAAAATAAATCTAATAATAAGGTGGAATATTTTTGTTGTTCAGTTGACACACCGACTAGGAGAAGAAAGGCTGAGTTGGAACTAAAATGGGGTCAGGAGCATTTATTTGGCTTGTATTTCATCTTTTCCGACCTTGGATTCTTCATCTACAAAATGGACTCACGAGTTTTTACTTCTTAGGATGAGATATAATGTGTGCAAAATCCAGGGCCTGAGCATAAAGGGCATGCTCAATAAATAGATATTATTATAATTTTAGCAGAATTTACTGCATGTATAAGATCAAGGTGCCAGGACTATGACAGATAGTTAGGGATGAATGGGAAAGAAATGGGCTTTGGTATTGTTTCCTATTGCAGTGGGAATTTTAGGAGGAGTAGATCACTGAGAAGGTAAGGCAAGATTTTGAAGGATGGGGAGAATGGATGGGGAGAGTGTGGTAGGAGGAGAAGAAGACGAAAATGGGTCAGAGACACCTTTTGGCACAACATGGGTTATGCCAAAAGGCAGTGGCTGGCCTGATTAATAGAGACAAATGATGTGGATGAGATTCTAGAGATCTTTGCCAGCACCCATTTTTGAAAGAAAGCATTCTTAAGTGAAGGTGAGTATTTGAATAGTAAAGTAAGGTTTGGCAGAAGACTGAAGCTTCTGAAACTCCTTACCTATGGAATGGAAGGAATTAACAGTCAGACTTCATCCTCTGCCTTCCTTCCTATCCCAGCACTCTGTCAGGACATGATCCAAGATCAGTCATTTACATGTTAGTGTGAATTTATTGTTCCTATTTTCAATAACTGATCAAAAAGTACTTAAGAATTCTTCAAAGTATTTGCACTTTAAGTCTTATTCCTTACTATAGAATGAAATATATTATGTGACAAGAATTCTAGTCATTGGGGACTGTGAAGAGAGGCACACATGCTGACATTGAATATGTAAATTGTTAGTAATTCTGACATAACATATAATTCCACCTCTGTCATGAAGTCATTACTTTGCTTAATTGCTCATTAATTTGTTTAATCAATTGTTTATCCATCTATCTGTCCATCCATTCTCTTTCTTTTTGTTTTATTTTTTTAAGGTTTTATTATTTATTTATTTATGAGGGATACAGAGGGAGAGAGGTAGAGACACAGGCAGAGAGGCACAAGCAGGTTCCATGTAGGGAGCCTGATGTGGGACTCGATCCCGGGACCCAGGATCATACCCTGAGCTGAAGGCAGATGCTTAACTGCTAAACCACCCAGGCATCCCTGTCCATCCATTCTCTATCTATTTATACATCTGTCCACCCATCCATCCACCCATGCATGCATCCATCCATCCATCCATCCATCCATCCATCCATCCAACCGTCTATCCACTTATTTAGCAATTGTTCATAAAGCATGTATCTTGTGGGAGCAGAATGCAGGTATTGGGATTATAAAAGTGAATAGTACATAGTGACATTTCTTGTGGATCTTGGAAGATTATGCTTGAACAAAAACCATCTTCAAAAGTCTTGTACAAAGTTTTCTGTGTAGAATTAGTTAACTAGATGAAAGGGAGCAAAACAATAAAAATAAGCATGGTTATCTCTTGTCTAGGGGCTTTGACCACAGGGGGCAGCTGTGAGTCATCTCTCATAGGCCTCCAGTATAAACACTGTGTGGGATGTCCTACAAAACCCCCTCAACACTTGGTCCCCTGGGCATCCCCAATCTTATCTCCCCCTCTTCCCCCTCCACTTGATAACCCACACTGCAGCTACCCTACCTCAGCTTTTGCTCCTGAGCCTGCCAAGCTCTTTCACATCTCTGTGTTTTCATGAACACTATATATATTTCCAGTCTGGAACATTCCACTTCAGTTGCTCACTGTCTTAATACTCCTTTCCAACCCCATCGTTAGGCCAGTTTCTCCCTGAAGTCTTTCTGGTCTTCCCCAGGGAGAGCAAGCCATTGTCTCATATGTGTCCAAGAGCACTTTATTTTTATTTTTTATTTATTTATTTATTTATTTTTTAATTTTTATTCATTTATGATAGTCACAGAGAGAGAGAGAGAGGTGCAGAGACACAGACAGAGGGAGAAGCAGGCTCCATGCACCGGGAGCCCGATGTGGGATTCGATCCCGGGTCTCCAGGATCGCGCCCTGGGCCAAAGGCAGGCGCCAAACCGCTGCGCCACCCAGGGATACCCTTTATTTTTATTTTTTAAAAGATTTTTTATTTTATTTGTTCATAGAGACACACAGAGAGAGGCGCAGGAGACACAGGCAGAGGGAGAAGCAGGCTCCATGCAGGGAGCCTGATGTGGGACTCGATCCTGGGTCTCCAGGATCACACGCTGGGCTGAAGGCGGCACTAAACCACTGCGCCACCAGGGCTGCCCCCAAGAGCACTTTAGAGATGCCTTTGGCCATGCCGAGAATTGTAAAGTAGCAGACATCTGGGTGAAGCGGAAAGCATGTGTGATTCCAAGAGGAATGGAATTGACCATGAATTCTGCCTTCAATCCTCACACCCCTCACAAACTGCTTGACCTGGGTCTGGTCACCCAACATCTCTAAATTCTTGGCTTTCTCACATTCTCACTGTTTGCCTTATTGCAAACAATTACCCTTCACGAGTCATAATGGGGATAAATTATGCATTATGATGTGTTGTGAGGAGCCAGTTCTTGGCCTTGTACATGGTAAGTGCTCAAAATTTGCTCATTGTGTCCTCTTATTGTCACCCTTGATGTGCCAGACTCTGTCATGGCACTGAGAATGCCTCAGGGTCAGATTACTTGCCTGTGCATCTCTCAATACATCCAGAGAATTCTTGCTTCTCGGAAGCATACAGCATGGTTATTAAGAATAGGGATTCTGGCACCAAACTTCCTGGGAGAACCTAATGCTACTACTTGCTAGCTGTGTGGCCTTGGGGATGTTACTTGAGCTTTCTATGACTTGGTTTTCTTATCCGTGGAATGGGGATAATACTAGTTTTCACCTCATAGGGATGTTATAAAAGTTTACATAAGGCTCTGGCCATGGTAAGCCCTCATTAAGGTAGGCTATTATTAGTAGGTGCTCAAGAACTGTTTATTGAAAGGCCAATGAATAGATGTTAGTGTGTGATAGTCTCAGGAAGTCTGGCTAACATGAAGGTGTTTATTTGGTTCAGAATGCCTGTTTCTTGACCTACCTGTAATTAGTTTCTATTACTAGGTTGTTATTAAGTTGAGAGGAATTACTTTCCTGTGACGGGCAATGTCTTGACATACTGAAGGTTAAATGCTACTGACACGTCTGACATTGACGTTGAAATTATTTTGTTGTTTTTAGTAATATGGATGAGTTCGAAGGTGTGGTGTTGGTCAGAAGTAGAGGTTTTCCTGTAAAGGAGTGACCAGAAATATCTGAGCCGTGGTCTCTGAGAATGTTTGGAAATATCCCCTTCAAGTCTTAAATCTCCTATCTGAAAGAATCCACATTGTTGGCTTTTTGAGGAGGAAATTCAACAAGATTGTAAAGCCCGAGAGGAAGGAGGCCCATCTGAGTCTTTGTATTTGATTCAACGTTCAAAACAGTCCTGGGTCTGTGACATTGCTCGTGAAAGACTTGTGAGTTAATTATGTAAAAAGTGAAGATATTTTTCTTCCCAATCTGGAGCTCATCCTCTGAAATTTCCATGTGATCAGTGCCTGCCCACAAAGAAAGCATTATTGTTCGTTTACGTATATGTTTTATTTCTGATTATGAGATTTAAAAAATATGAAGTAATATTTTCTGTCAAGAGGCTTGGCTTAGGGAGACCTGTGGCTGGCTGTCACTTCTGCCTTCAGCTGGCTGAGTGACTTTAGCCATGTCTTTAACTGCTCTGAGCTTCAGCTTCCTCACCTGAATGGGAAGCAGTTGGACATTAATTATGATAGTAACAAGGATACCATTTTGCTGAGCATGTGATGACACTGCGCTAAGTGCCTTAGAATTCCTTGCATTTTATTTCCATAGCAATCCCGAACAGTAGCTACTTTTTACCCTCCTCATGTTACAGGTAAGGAATCTGAGCTCAGGAGAGCAGTCATTTGCCAAAAGTGTAAATAGCAGGCTCAGGACTTGAGCCTGGGCTTGTTTATGTTTCACAAATCTATGAATAATCGTTGATTTGTGACAAAGAGCGCTAACATGAATGGGGTATTTCAGGAAGGATTAAGAGGTGATTTTTCCAGTATATTAAGAAGTATGTGTACCTCTCCCTCCCTCATTCCTTCCTTCTTTATCCCCCAATGCTCCTTCAATCAAATTTCTGGCCCACCTTCCACTTGATTAGATTTTAGTTCTTTTATTTCTCTAAAAAGGGATTCTCTAGGGTCTTCTATGTTTTTTTCCAAGCCCAGCGAGTATCTTTATAATCATTTCTGAACTCTAGTTTTGTCATCTTACTTATATCCATACTGATTAGTCCCTGGCAGTCAATACTGTCTCCTCTTTTCTTTTTTGAGGTGCGTTTTTCCATCTTGTCATTCTATCCAGAGGAGAATAGATGAATGAGAGAACAAAACATCAACAATCGCAGAGAATTGTACCCTTGCAAAAAGTGGTCACTTTTCTATCTGTAGAATATCAGCTTTTCTTAGATCTCCAGTTGAGTTCACAGGTGTTCAGAATGACTTGATAGCTATCTAGCTGAATTGTAGGGACCAGATGAAAATAGGGCCCTCTGTTTCTCTGTCATCTTTCTCTGACAATCTCTGGTCCACCTTCCAGAGTGCTAAGATTCCTGGTTACCCTTCCTCTATGGTATTCTGTAACAGTCTTTTTTTTTTTTTAAAGATTTTATTTATTTATGTGAGACACACACACACACACACACACACACACACACACACAGGCAGAGACACAGGCAGAGGGAGAAGCAGGCTCCATGCAGGGAGCCTGACATGGGACTCGATCCCAGGACTCCAGGATCATGCCCTGGACGAAAGGCAGGCACTAAACCACTGAGCCACCCAGAGATCCCCTATACTACTCTATTGATGTGCTTGTTATAATTGCTGTTGGTTGTTAAGGTCTGTCTCTGGGTAAAACATAAACTCCTAGTGACAGGGCTGCCTTGACATCATCAGCCCGAATTCAGAGTTTGCCTGGCTCAGTAAACAAGGCCTATGGGAAATGTTTGTTCGAAGGATGAAAGAATGAGCACCTACTATGTGCACCATGATGGGGGAGGCCAGAATAATCAAAGACAGGTGGCTGGTGAACCACAGTAACATTTCTCTACAATACCACACGTGTCTTTCTAATTATGCACTTCCTCAAGCAAGTGGTAGGAAGCTGGTGGGCATGCTCCATTGAACACCAAATGATCACACTTTAGGAGTGCTCTCAAAGATTCACTCTGAATTGTAAGGAGGTTATGCTTGATAACGGTTAAGATCCCTCATGATGTTCTGTTCATCTGTTCGTTACTCATTAGCTCATTTAATCTATTACTCTGTTAAGCAATTATTACTGCCATAAACATTTACTGAGCACCTTGCTAGTTGTTGGTGATATCATTGTGAATAAAAGCTTATTCTCTATTCTATATCATATATATATGATCTCTTGTCTTCACTATGACCCTGCAGCTTATTAGAACCATGTCATGAAGGAGGAAATAGGCTTAGAGAGGTTAAGTGGCTTAGCTGAGGCCACACAGCGAGGAGGTGGCAGAGCTAGGGCTTCGACTCACCACTGATAAGATTCTAGAGTTCTATTCAATGAGAGAAAAGAACATGTGGCTGCAGAATGGGCAGTGTTTCTGTGAAACTCTGAGCTTTATTAAAGCAACATTCACTTATTACTGTAAACTTTGCTCTTCAATGCTCTGCACTGATTGATGCACAGAACCCTAATTCATCACTTAAGGAGGTCACTTTGCAGAAGGGGACAAATGTTGGCAGCCACATAATTAAGGGATTATAAAGAGCGCTACTACTGGGATGTGTCCCTCAGATGGCTTCACTGGGGATGTCACATGGACATAGTCTGAAAAGAAACAACAGTCCTACAGATGCATGGGGATTTAGGAGAGAGAGCTTTCCAGACAAAGAAAAGACTCACATATAAACCTTTTTATTTTTTATTTCAAAGGGGGAAGTGGTTGTATGTTTGCTATTTCTAGAAGGTGTAGTGAAAGCTTACCATACCCTACCTCATTCCCCCTTGGCACCAGTATCAAATGATGATATTCCCTCTGGCTACAAATGAAGATTTCTTTAGAGGGCAGTAAAATTCATTTCAACAATTGCTTCCCGTGATGGTTGAGAACAGGATAAACAAAATTAGCAGCAGTGAGAGAGAATCCTTTTCACCTCTGAAGCCAAAATAGTATTATATGACACCTGAGCCTAAGCTGAGTTTTGGGAGTTGAGTTCTGGGCTTAGCACCTGCTAGCTGTGTGACCTTGACCACGTTCTGTGACCTCTCTGTGCCTTTGTTTCTTATCCCTAAAGGAACTAGGCTGGGTGGACCCAGTAAGAGGATTTCAACTACTCTCTGAGGAGCTACAGAGATTCGGGGCAAGTGCCCTGGGGAACAATGTGGGATCCCAAGGGGACTTTGAGGTAGAGAAGATCCGAACGTGACTTATGTTTCAAGCCCAGCAGTTCAGCCCTTATTTGCTTTCTCCATTGCAGATTTCACTGGAAGGAAGCTTCCTCTGCTTTGAAAGAGATGCCTTGGGCTCCAGTCACCACAGTCCTTCCAAGACCTTTTCCATAGGGCTCCCAGCGACAACCAAGTTCTGGCTAAGGCATTTGTGTGACCCTGGGAGCCTCAGTTACTTTGGAGACATGCAAGTTGGCTCACGGAGGACTGAGGACTGGGATCTGGCTTTGAGTCAGGAGCCCTGGTGCTATCAGTGTGGGTGCAGGATGGAGTCACAGGACCTTTCAGAGAGTGCAACTTTCAGAGGAAATTTAGCAAGTCATTAAGAAAACGACTGGAGACTGGATGGCAGTTAGTGAAGTGTAGCCAGCATCAGCTTATTTGCATGGCTGATGGCTGAAACAGGATCCTACCTGTAGCTTCCACTCCAGTGGCAACAAGCCAGCTCCACTGTAGTCTGCTGCGTCTCAAAACCTTCTAGGTCCCTGTGCACCTAACACTGCAGGACAACTACCAGTCAGGTGCACCAGAGACCGAAGGTGGCAAATTAGAAGGGATGGAACCAAAGAAGGTTGTCGTTGGTGGCTTCTGCCTCTGACAGGAGAAGCCTGAGGAGTGCTATTCGCAAGTAGTATTCTATTTTTTTTTCTCATTAAACTTTTGTTTTAATGGGTCTCAAAATTCTGTGACAGATTTTTGGTCAAGTTGTTTCCATTAAAAAAGCAATGAATAACTTAAAACTACCACACATGCACACACACAAAAAATGGTCCATGAAAACATTCTCCTTTCCTTCTGAAGGTTTTATGATGCATTGTTATCATTAACCAGTTGTTTACTATTAAACTTAAATGGCCAATTGACACAAACAGTTCTGAGACCCTTCTTCCACCACTGATTAAGACTGGGGTAGCAGGTATTGGGGATAATATTCATTTAGCCTTCTGAGCTTTCTGGGCAGACTGGGTGACTTTGCTAGCTCCAGCTGCCTTCTTGTCCACTGCTTTGGTGACACCCACAGCAACCGTCTGTCTCATGTCACGAACAGCGAAACAGCCCAGAGGAGGATAGTCAGAGAAGCTCTCAACACACATAGGTTTGCCAGGAACCATATCAACAATGGCAGCATCCCCAGATTTTAAGAACTTGGGACCATCTTCCAGTTTTTTTCCAGACCGATGATCTATCTTCTCCTTCAGCTCAGCAAACTTGCAAGCAATGTGAGCTGTGTGACAACCCAGCACAGGTGCATATCTAGCACTGATTTGGCCTGGATGGTTCAGGATAATCACCTGAGACATGAAGCCAGCTGCTTCCACTGGTGGGTCATTTTTGCTGTCACCAGCCGCAATGCCACGATGAACATCTCTGACAGATAAACGTTCTTGACATTGAAGCTCACATTGTCCCCAGGAAGAGCCTCACTCAAAGCTTCATGATGCATTACAACAGACTTTACTTCTGTTGTAACGTTGACCAGAGGAAAGGTGACCACCATGCCAGGCTTAAGAACACCAGTCTCCACTCGGCCCACTGGTGGTACCAATACCACCAATTCTGTAGATGTCCTGGAGAGGCAGACACAAGGGCTCATCAGTTGGACTAGTTGGTAGCAGACTGCTATCCAGAGCCTCAAGCACTGTGGTTCCACTGGCATTCCCATCTTTACGGGTGACTTTCCATCCCTTGAACCAAGGCATGTTAGCACTTGGCTCCAGCATGTTGTCACCATTCCAACCAGAAATTGGCACAAATGCTATTGTTTCGGGCTTGTAGCCAATTTTCTTCATGTAGGTGCTGACTTCCTTAACGGTTTCCTCGTATCTCTTCTGGCTGTAGGGTGGTTCAGTGGAATCCATTTTGTTAACACCAACAATTAGTTGTTTTATATCCAGTGGGTAAGCCAGAAGGGCATGCTCACGGATCTGCCCATTCTTGGAGATACCTGCTTCAAATTCACAATCACCAGCAGTAACAATCAGGACGGCACAGTCAGCCTGAGATGTTCCTGTAATCACATTTTTGATAAAGTTTCTGTGTCCTGAGGCATCAGTGATGGTCACATAATACTTGCTGGTCTCTAATTTCCACAGGGATATATCAATGGTGATACCACATTCACGTTCAACTTTCAGTTTATCCAAGACCCAGGCATACTTGAAGGAGCCTCCTTCTCAGCAGCCTCCTTCTCAGATTTTTCGATAGTTCTTTTGTTGATCCCACCACATTTGTAGATCAGATGGACAGTAGTGGTAGCCTTACCCAAATCTACGTGTCCAATGATGATGATGTTGATGTGAGATTTTTCTTTTCCCATATTGGTTTAGGGTTAGCAGTGGTTTTCACAACACCTGTATTCTGGCGGCAAACCTGTTGTGAAAAAGTCAAGTAGTATTCTAATACCATATAAAGAGGTATTATAGAATACAGGTCAGTGTTGGGCTGTGTGACTCCAGACAAATTACTTAACCCCTCTGAGTCTCAGCTTCTTCATGTGTAAAATAGGAATAAAAATTGTGAAGACTTCACAAGACCATTGTAAGTTTTCCATGGTAGCATACCTGTGCAGTGCTTAGCATGGTGTCTGCTATGTAGAAAAGTGCTTATTCTTCATTGATTATTTGATTCTCTGGAACATCACTATTTCCAATTCACTGCCATTCAAATAGTGATAAAATAAAGCTAGTAGATTAAGATGTCATTGACCTTAATGCCTGGGGACGGTGGTTATGTGCGAATGTGCACGTGTTTTGGTGCATATAGGGTAGGCTTGCCTATTACACAGAAATCATGTGAATATATATCTCTAAATTTGGGCCCTAAAGTGTTGTGTCTATTCTAACCATGCTTTTCAGATATTTATTTGCTCATTTATTTGTCTAAGGAATACTCACTGAGGGTCTCTACTCTGGGTTAGGCATTCTTCTGGATGCTGAGGATATACATGGGACTCCTAACTCAGTGGAGTTTACTGTAACAACTAGTTACACATCCATTCATTCAGTGTCTGTTTTGTGCTTGACATTGTTCTTGATGATGTTTGAGATGTAAAGAAAACGAAGTTTCTGGCCTTCAAGAAATTTACACCTGCCCAGAGGAGGGGCAATTTGTGGCAGTGGGTTAAACCCTTACCAGAGGCTTCTGGAGTGCTTTCTTCCCTCAGGCTCCTCTACTCTGCATTCCTATGACCCATTATGGCCCATACAGGTGGTCCTTCCCAGAAAAAAGGCCACTTCAAGGGTCATTT
Source organism: Canis lupus baileyi (assembly GCF_048164855.1). Classification (NCBI taxonomy): domain Eukaryota; kingdom Metazoa; phylum Chordata; class Mammalia; order Carnivora; family Canidae; genus Canis; species Canis lupus. Next base: position 68,395,775 of record NC_132839.1, read on the forward strand.
GAGAGTTGTAATGTCAGAAATACCAAATAAGAGTCACTCTTATTCTCATTCTCATTTTAGGTAGCATATAACTGGGTCTTGTTTTTTATCCATTCAGTCACCCTATGTCTTTTGATTGGAGTATTTAGTCCATCAACATTTAAAGTAATTATTGGCAGATATGTACTTTTGCCATTTTCTTACTTATTTTCTGGTTGCTTTTGTAGTTCCTCTGTTCCTGTCTTCTGTTGCTCTCTTCCTTGGTGGCTTGACAGCTTTCTTTATTGTTATGTTTGGTTTCTTTTCTCTTTTTTGTGTGTATCTATTATAGATTTTTGATTTGTAGTTACCATTAGATTCATATATAACATGAGTATAACAGTATATATTAAGTTGATTTAAGAGATTCACTGCAGACCTAGAAACACATGTGGACCAAAAGCGAAAATATGGAAAAACAGCATGCAAGTGGAAGTGAAAAGAAAGCCAGGGTAGCAATACTCATATCAGACAAATAGACTTTAAAACAAAGACTATTTTAAGAGACAAAGAAGATCATTGCCTAATGATAAAGGGAACAATCCAAAAAGAAGATATATCGATTGTAAATATCTACGCACCCAACATAGGGGCATCTAAATACATAAAGCAACTATTGACAGATATAAAGGAAGAAAATGGCAGTAATACAATAATTGTAGGGCACTTAAACTCCCCACTTACATCAATGGACAAATCATCCAGACAGAAAGTGAACAAGGAAGCAGTAGCAGATTAGACCAGTTGGACTTAACAGATACAGTCAGAACATTCCATCCCAAAACAGCATCATACATTCTTTTCAAGTGCATATAGAATGTTCTTCAGGATAGATCATATGGCAGGACACAATACAAGTCTTAATAAATTCAGGAGAACTGAAATCATATCATACATCTTTTCTGACCATGATTGTATGAAACTAGAACTCGATTGCAAGAAAAAAATCTGGAAAGAATACAAGTACATGGAGGTTAAATAACACACTACTAAACAATGAATGGGTCAACCAAGAAATCGAAGAGGAAAACATAATTTCATAGGAACAAATAAAATTGAAAACACAACAATCTAAAATCTTTGGCATGCAGCAAAAGCCATCTCTGAGACAAGTTTGTAACAAACAGGCCTACTTTAAGAAACAAGAAAAATCTCATATAAACCTAACTTTACACATAAAGGAGCCAGAAAGTGAGGAACAAACAAAGACAAAAGCCTGTAGAAGAAAGGAAATAACCAAGATTAGAGAAGAAATCAATGAAATACTTAGTGACTAAGAAAACAACAGAAAGGATCAGTGAAATCAGGAGCTGGTTCTTTGAAAAGAGAAACAAAATCAATAAGCCTTTAGCCACACTCATCAGAAAAAAAAAGAGAGGACTCAAAAGGCAAAGTCAATTTGGTTAAGCCCATTAATCACCCACAGGTTTTATGTGACTTTATTTTCTGTCCGGTGAAATGGAAATGACCAGCCTCATCTTGTAGATGAGGAATCTGAGGTTCATGGGGAGTTTCTGTCACTTGCTCAGAGTGGCACAGAGCTTCCTGGCAGGGCAGAGCATAGAGACAAGGGTGTGGCAACACCTGTGAGGGGTTTCCAGGAGCCTGGCCTCACTTGGAGAAAATGATACTCCCTGGCGGATCATATTCTTGTTTTCCCTGCTTCTATCTGAAGTAGCAATATTGAATCTCTCTCGTGTCATTGTTCGTTGGTGGCCAATAACCTTTCCTCTGGTAATGTTTCCAGTTTTGATCACCTCTCTCCCAGCTGCCTTCTCTGCTGTAGCTCAATAGATCATGTCTCTCCGGGCCTCATACGTTGAGATAGAGGTTTTCTATCCCACTGTGTCTATTTTTTGTTTTCCAAGAGTCCTGTGTGCTAGAATTTTAATACTGGAGTCTGTTTCCTGGTTGGGTCTTGTCTCTGTTAGCCAATGATATCATGTTTCTTTTAAACACATGGCTGGCGGTTTCATTCTCTGCCACATTTGGATGCTGTTTCTGGCTTCTGGGAGAGAAAGGTTAATTTTCCTTTTTGGTGTCTGATTTTCTTCTTTCAAGATGTAAACAGCTGACATGGTTTTAGTTGGAGGCAGAGATCTTTGTGTTGAATCTCTTAGAGCCTCTGAATAATGCTCAATAGTTCTTGACCAGTATTGCAGAAAGCATACTTTGTGACAATTGCTCGTCTTTATTTTGGCTTTCAAGTCCTGTTGTGTCTACTACTGTAAAAAAAATCTATCCTGCCTTCTCTCCCCATTTCCACTACTCCCTTCCCCATTTAAGCATCTCTTGGGTAACCACAGTGGCCTTAGAAATGGTCTCCTTGTGGCAATTCTTTTGCTGTGCCCTTCTCACCCACTTCTGCCAGGCTGATCTTCCAGAAGCATAGCTCTGATCCCTTTGCACATCTGCTCTAAAACCACCATGATTTCCTTTTCCTTAAAATATAAGTCTGTATTCCTAGAGATGAGTCCTCAAAGCTCTCAGTTTGACCTTGAAGTTTCTATAGGTTTCGTAAGACTCTAAGCCAAGTAGAATGTCTGAGACCTCCTCCAAGTCCTCTAAAAAGTACTTTTATTAACTGGTAACTCTTGCTTGGCCACAAATGGTTGTAGCATTTTCTCTGCCTAGAATCCCTCCTTTTCCCTCATCCGTACACAGCCTGGATGTCTCTCAAGGCTTAGATCAACTCCATCCTCTCCAGCAACATCCCTGTCTTCTCCAGGCCTCTGTTATGTCTCTCTTGATGCCTTTCTTGTTTGAATTCCCAGTATTGTTTACCAGGTAACTGGATTCCAATAATTTCACACATAAGCTACAGAATCTGCCCATGTCTGTCCAGTTAGTCCAGCTGTCAAAGTTGAATTCAGATTATAAACTGGCTCCTAAAGTTGACACATTCTGCAGACCAGTGAAAGACTATGGTTGGTGATGCAGGTGAATCAGAATATTTCCTCTGGCCTGAGCCTGATCAATGGAAGCCTATGCATTCACCTGTGGATCACATTTTCCTATGTCTTCACTAACTTTTTTCCCAAATGTGGCTCCTCACAGCGTCTAGGGTTATACATTCCACTCTACCGTATGGGCTGGACTAGGCATTTGTAAGCACAATTTTGGGTCCCTTGATGCATCTTCTGTTTCACTGGTCCCCTATTTGGCCCTTTCACATAACTGATCAGCTCACTTCCTGGACACATCCCCTCACTCTTTGCCAAGATGGCGACTGTCTCCTCATCCCTCCACTTTCCAAGCATGGCTACTACCCTGGAGGTCTTCTGTGTTCACACGTGTAAGCTGCTCAATGCTGTTCTCTCTGTCCCTGGTGTTTCTCACCTCTGGTGGCTTCCCCTCCAAGCCACTTCACTCACCCACTCTTGTGGCTACACCCTGGACTTGGTCAGTTTCTGGAACTGCTCCACCTCAGAAGTCATAAAATTCACACCTCCCACTCTCTGACCACAACTTTCCTCTCCTTCCAATTCTGTCACTTGCTTGCTCTCAACTTTCTGGTTCTCCAACTCATCTACCCTCTTCTTTGTCCTACACTCTGCTGCTCTTGTCTTTCCTCTCATCCCTGTTCACATTTTTCCACAGCTCATCACATCAACAACTCCTTGAACTTTAATGTCATTGCTCTACTTTTTGTCACACACATATCACAAATGGATCCTGCAGGATTCCAGTCATCTGCTCTTTCTGTTCCCTAACACGGCACCTGAAATTCTCTCAAGGTCAAATCCATTCCAGCCTGCAGATCAAGGCCACTATAGATGAATACAAATGGATCTCTCAACAGATACCTCAGTGCTGCCCAGCTACTACATGCTGCTTTGCTTTTCAGATTTCTCATCTGTTATCCTGGAGTCATTCCAAATATTCTCCTCTTTTTTCAAACCTCAACCTCTACCTGTACTCTAATGCTCAGAACATACAAAAGTGATGACCAGAGACCTCTCCTCATTTCCCATCATGAAACCTGTAAACTGGCATGCAGCCTTACCATTTATTCCCTCTTGGAAGTCTTATGCAGCCTTTCCAGCTTTCTTGGGGACCTTTCTGTTACACCCATTCCTTCCCTCATCTTCTCTTTTTCACAGATACTTTGTATCAGCTTTTAAACATATTTATTTCTCTTCCATCATTAAAAAAGAAAACAAATCTTTAACCCTATGTCCCACACTACTGGACACCCCAGCATCTTCATCCAAAGGTATGGAAGCTACTTGGTTTGAGAAATGGAAGAAGTTCCCATGAATTGAGCATGTGATGTTGGGTTGTGGGAGGTGGGAGATGAGATTGGAGTTTGATGCTTAGTATTTTTTTTTTTGATGCTTAGTAAACATTGATTAAACTGAGTTGAACAAACAGAAGTTTATTGGGTGCCAACATGTTGTTCAACAAATATGACGTAGTAGGTACACAGAACTATGACACAGAGCCCTTGCCTTTGAAGTACCTATGATCTAGTTGAAGAAAGATGTTAGAAATAGCTGAAGAGGTAGTAAAAGAGGGTAGATACTAACTGAATTGGTTCAGCCTTTAAAGTATGTCTTAAATCTGATTCCTTTTTACTATCTCTACATCACTGTGATGCTCTATTTTCACAAATCCAGGATTTCTTTCCTGGATTGTTTCATTAGTTTCCTAATTGATCTCCCTGCTGATATTCTTGCTTCACTTTGGCAAATTTCTATAGCCAACATCTGTCTTTTAAAATTTTTCACATCCTGTCTCTTTTTAGCAACAAACTGTCTCCCTGGATGCCAATCTTTGTTGGAGTTCAAGTTAAATCTTCACCACAATCTTCACCTACCACCAACCCTGACATCATCATCATCCATAGGCCCCTAAGTGGCTCACTAAGCTCCAACCACACAGACTCCCATGCTATTTCTTAAATGCATGGACTCCTACCCAGAGACTTTGTATTTAGTACTATTTCTTCTTGGCAGGAAACTTCTCCAAATATTGCCTTTGCTACTCTATCACTTCCTTAAGTTTGTGTTCAAAAGTCACTTTGCTAAGGAGCCCTATCCTGATGCCATGTAAAACGGCACCCTGACTTTCTTAATTTCATCTCCCCTCACCCTCTTTTGTTTTTCTTCTAGCACTTAGCACCATCTGGCAAGTAATTGTTTTTGTATTCATATATTTTCTGTGTCTTCCTATTAGAATGCAAACTCCATGAGGGTAGGGTCTTGGTTTGGCTTTAATGCATCTCTAGGTTCTAGTGCTCATAATGATCACTATGTAAATAGTGAGTGAATGAATAATGAATAATGATAAAGAACCTTGCTCCATCCTGCTGCATGTGTTCATCCATTCATTCAATGCACATTCATTCAGCAGCTACTATATGTTAGTAGATGCTTATTAATGTCTTTGAGGGGCTGGTGCCCTGCGGTGAACAAACCTCAAAATGATCTGAGTGTTTCAGTGACAGGTAAAGCAGATCAAGATGACCCAGATGTCTCTAATTTGAAATCCACAGCTTGGTGTCTTCATTCTAGATCCCTAATCCCAGGGTTGGTTAAAAGGGTTCAATTAGAGTTGACCCTTGAACAACAAGGGCATTAGGAGAGCTGACCTCTGCAGAGTCAGGAATCCATGTAAAAATTATACATGGATTTTTGACTCCCCCAAAACTTTACTAATAGCCTACTGTTGACCAGAAGCCTTAGCAATCATATAAATAGTCAATCAACAGATATTTTGTATGGGTTAATATGTCTGATACATATTATTATATGTTCCTATTCTTACAATAGAGTAAGCTAGAGAAAAGAAGAAAATGTTATTAAGAAAATCATAAGGAAGAAAAATATATTCACATTACTATACTATCTTTATAAAAAAACATCCACATATAAGTGGACCCGTGCAGTTCAAATCCACATTCTGCAAAGGTCAACTGCACTTTGGAGCAGCAGGTTGTCATGCAAGCAGGAATTCACATCTTCCTCTTCTGCTAGGGGTGAAACAGCATTTTCCAGCATCCAGAGGCTGGAAAGGACATTAAAACAATCTAGACCTAAATCCTCATTTTATAAATAGGGAAACTGAAGCCCAAGAAGGAGGCACTTGCATCAAATCAGAGGGTAGGCTGGTGCAGAATTGGAATAACCGGGGTCCTGCTTCCTGGGTTGGGGATCTTTCTACTATACCACACTGCCTCTCTTCATCACCCCTTCCTTTAATCCCCTCCTCACAATGTCCTCCTTTTCTTCTTGACAGTCAGAACTTTGTTAGGGAGCCGGGCAATGTGTGCTATGAAAAGCAACTTTATAGCTCTGTGCTGTTATGATCATATTTGGGGGCGGGGTGGCCAGAGCAGGCGGGAAGGAGCCAAACAGCCGGGTCTGCATGACTGCTCTGTGTTTTAATAGGATCCCCGCCGGTCACACCCTCTCCCAGGCTCCCTCACCCTGAGGGCCACATCGCGGTCACCAAGCAGTCGGGGAAATGAAAACAGTAATCTTAGAGCCCAGAGCGGAGCTGAAGGCAAGACCCCCACCTGAGGCTGGTGGTCAAACAAGGCAGCAAAAGAAAGGAAGAAAGCAAGAGCAAGAACAGCAGGGACCCTCCTAAAGGAAAGATGGAGAAATTTGTTTTTCAGGGAGGGGCCCAGAGCAAGAGCCTGCCACCCACATGGGGCTGATGTTAGCCACTGCTCCATGTCTACGTTGCAAAACATGGTAGGTGGGGCAGGATAAAAATGATCCTATTATGTGACAGGCTCAGCTTATTTACATATAAACCATTTGTCCTCAAAACTCATCGAAGCAGGACTTTTGAAAGCTGCCTTATAGGAAAAAAATTGGTGATCGTTTGATGAAAAAGCATAATTATAGAGTCTTGAAATAAAACCTAATAGCATTACCTAGCATTTATCAAATATCTATATAAAAGTTAGACACTGTGGTAATGTCTTATACACGTGATCTAATTAATCCTTCAACTCTACGAGGGAAATACTGTAATTAGCCTTGTATTGTGGATGAGGAAACTAAAGCTTAGACCAGCTACTAGTATGCCTCTGGTCACATGGCTAGTAAAGAGTGGCATTAAGGGTCCAACCTGAGTGTGACTTTAGATACCATTCCATGTTCTTTAACACCGTGGCTATGGTTTCAGGCATGGTGCTGGGCACTAGGCATCAAGGAAAGAGTGAAGAGGACTAACAGAGGTGTTCCTGTGCTCAAGGTAGAAAGACTGCTAAAGTAGCCAGTGGTAAGTGGCAGAGCTGGGCTTGAAATGAAGTCCGTTTGACTCCAGTGCTGGTGCAGTTCCCATTTTGCCTGGAGTACTGCTGTCCTTCATGACACAGATCTGCTTGTCCTTCATTGGCCTGGAAGAAACCCAGGTGCACTGCAGTCAAGCTGACCATCCCCTGCTCCCAGACTCCAAATTCTCCAAATAGGCCCAGCAACACCTGTGTGCTTGAATATCCTCTTCCCTCCCTGACAAATCCTCCCATTCCCCCTGGAGGAAATGTCCCCAAACTGCTAGAGCCCTAATTGTCCCAAGCCTAGCTTAACTTGAGCTAGGAGTGCAGTAAGGTCATTTTTAGAACAAGTGGAGGGGGCAGTAGATTTGAGGATATATACCAGCAGATTGGTGGATCAGGTCAGGGTGTGTGGAAGTTCTTTTATGATTATGTCTATCTTTTTTCAGTGAAATAAAGACATAAGATGTCTTATTATGTTATGTACTGAGTATTTGTTCCTCTTCTCCCCCAGGTTCATATGTTGAAGCCTTAACTCCTAACATGATGGTGTTTGGAGGTGGGCATTTGGGATGTAATTAGGTTTAGATGGAATCATGTGAGTGAACCCCTCATGATGGGATTATTGCACTCCAAAGAAGAGGATAGAGAGATTCTCTCTCTACATGTCAAAGAGAGGCCACATGAGCACATAGCAAGAAGGAAGTTGTCTACAAGTCAGGAAGGGAGCCCTCACCGAGAACTGAATCTGCTGGCACATTGCTCTTGGACTCCCCAGCCTCCCGGACTGTGAGAAATAAATGTCTGTTGTTGAAGCCACTCAATCTATGGTATTTGTCATAGCAACCTAAGCAAACCAAGACAGTAATTGGTATTGAGCTTGGGGTGCTTCTATAACAAACACCTGAAATTGTGGAGACTGCTTTGGAAGTGAGTAAGAGGTAGTGGTTTGGGAGGGTTTTGTGGCACACACTAGAGAAAGCTGGAGTTGCCATGAAGGGACTGTGAAAGGAGATTCTACTGAGAACTTAGCAAAGAAAGAAAAAAGCTGCAAGAAAGCTTCCATTTCCTGAAGAGAATACATGAATGATCATGAACAAAATTCTGCTAGAAATATGGATGGTCAAGGCCATTCTGGATGAAGTCTTAGATGGAATTGAGGAACATGCTACTGGGCCATGGAGAAAAGGCGATCCTTATTATCAAGTGGAAAATAACTTGGCTGAACTGTGTTTGTGTTCTAGTGTTTTATGGGAAGTAGAACTTATGAGCAATGAAACTGGGTAGATCAGTAAAGTGCTGAAAGAGTAGCTCGGTTCCTTCTAACTGCTTCTGGTAAAATCTAAGAAGAGACAAATGAATTGAGGAAGAAATTGTTAAGTAAAAAGGAGCCAGAATTTAAGATTTGGAAATATGCCATATTATAGAGAATGCCAAGAGAGGGGTTGAACGGTCATTTGTTAAGGAGATTAGTATGGGTGTTATGGGTTTGAACCGTGGATCTAATTAACCACTGCAGTAGAAACACTGCCAGTTTGAGCTGAAAAGGACAGAAGCAGGATAAAATGGAAGAAGACTGTTGGACTTCTTAGTTTCTACAGGATGGGACTATAGAATCATTCCATTGAAATGCACCTTATTCTTCAAGACAAGGGAAGGATGACTCTGGAGGTGATTCAGAGATCATTGGCACTACCTCCTTGGTTTCAACAGGCCAGATAGTAGCCACCAGGAACTGTGGGGTGTGACTCCTGCTTAGTGGAGCCAGTGGGTCCTAAGGATGGGACTGCTGCTCCGGTGGGTCTAGAAGGCAGAACTTTGAATCAAAGAGGATTATTCTCCAGCCTTGAGGTCTAATGGTATTTGTCTTTCTTGGTTGGCCTTCCATGGGACCCATCACCCCTTTGCCCCTCCAAACGTTTTGGAATAGAAATGTCTATACTATGCCTGTCTTGCCATTGTATTTTGGAAGTACATAACATATTTGGTTTCACAGCTGGAGAGGAATGTTGCCTCAGGATAAATCCCAACTCCAATCTTACCCATATTTGATTTCTGAGACTATCATTAGAGAGAGGGTTTTGGGATTTCAGAAGCAAGAAGTAGATACAGCAGAGAATGTGAGAATGGATGTCACAGGGAACTGTCATAAGCTTGCCAGGTAGCATTAAAGATATACTTGAGAATAGCTGTCATACATTCAGGGTGAGACTGATCACTTGGACTTGTGTTTTTCCTAGCCTAGCACATTTAACTGTCCAGCGTAGAAGCAGAATTCAATCTCACTGGGATTTTCTAGTAGGTATAATAGAGCAGATAGAAGCAAGGAGATTGACTGGTTTCTTCCAGAACTTTTGGAATCTGAGTCAGGCAAGAAAAGAACTGAGGAAATAGGAGAATCACCAGAGCTGAGGTTTGGGAGAAGGAATGAAGAGGGAGGCCTGAGACTGAGATTAGGAAGAGGCTATAGTAGTTGATCATGATGGGTTCTCAATTATGACTGAGGTAGGTAGAAGGTAGGATCATTGGAGGAGAAGAGGCAGGGGCACTGACAGGCCGTGTTAATAGAAGGATTATTTGTGCCGATAACTGCCAAGAATTACAACAGCCGTGCTGGAAAGAGAGACAGTGAGCCAGAAGCTAATGTCATGAGGGAATGGTTCCAGAGTCTCTAAATGGCTGCTACAAGAAGAGACAAGTGAAGGAGCTCAGTTATAGGGGAACTTACTGGTAACAGACTGGCTTGTCTTGGCCTTTGTGGACCTAAATCCTAGTGTGGTGTCTTATCTGGGCTGGCAGCAAGCACATAAAAAGGAAAGGAAGAATGGGGGTGATTGTTCTGGCCTCTTGAACCTTCCTGGTCTTTGCGTCTCTGGCATCCAGCTCATCAGTCACTCAGTGGAGGACTGAACCAATGAATGGATGAATGAGAGGCTGAGCTGGCTCAGAACTGCATAGAACTGAGGCTATGTACTCAACCATCTCTTTCTACTGAAGGTTGGATCAACAAACACAAATTTCTCTATCTGACTTTCAAGGCCCTCTTATTCAATCCCATTCCAACCTATCCTATCTTGTTTCCTACTCTTTCCAAATTCAGATTCTCGGCCCGACAGTTCGGGCTCCTAGCTGTCCTGACAAAACACCACGCTCATTCCTGACTCTCGGCCTCAGTTCAGGAATTTCCTCCAGCAAGAATGGCCTATTGTAATCCTGTTTCTCCAGCCAGGTTTTTGCTGTCCTTCAAGGCCAAGGTCAGTCAAACCCATCCACAAACCCTTTCCTGATATTAAAACCTGCCCTTCTCAGGTTTTCTATAGCTCTCATGAAATGTCCCACATATTGAGGAGTGAGTTTTATCTTGTCTTTTATTATTTGCTATTTTAGAAAGAAGATTAACCTTGCTTTTCCAGCTAAATATTGAGTTTCATAAGGGAAAGAATGTTTTCTACTATTTGTGCTCCATTTCTTGTAGTCTCTCTCCTCATGCCAACAACTGCAGGTTGTTTGAATTGCTTCTATTAGCCCTGTCTCTGTCTTTCAATTATCCTGAACCTGCTGAATTTTTTTTTTTTCTTCTCCAGACTTCCCTCTCACTCCAGGGAGCAGTTCTCCTTCTACTTTTCCCTGTCTGGCTTGTATTCCTTCTTTGTGAGCATGGGGTTTACTCAGTTGAGTTTAGGATCCTTTTCTCTCTCTCCGTACCCTCCCAGAATGTCTTAGTTGGTCTAAACTCTTTACTAGTCACCTTTGTGCAGCAACTTCAAAATTCTTCTTTCAACCTCACTACTTCTCCAAAGATTAGAGTTACTTCCATGACTACCTACTGAACATTTCCACATGGATGATCTGGACATCTCGAATTCAATATATTTGATATCAAACTCGGCATCGTTCCTTTGATATTAGTTCTCCATCTGGAGGGCCCGCATTTCTATTAATAACATTGACCTACTTACACTGAAAGCTTGTATTGGTTTACTTGGGGTAAAATTTAAACTTGTCATAATGCATAAGGATCTATATGATGTGGCCTCCACCTACATCTCCAGCTTCATTTTCCTGACCATACAATTTGACGCCCAACTAGAATGAACTTCTCCAAGTTCCCCAAACATAGCATTCAAGTTCACATCTCCGTGTTCTTTCATATGCTGTCCCTTCTGCCTGGATACTGTTCCTTTCCTTTCTATCTAGGGAAAGCCTTAGATCCAGCTGCAACATCATTTTACCCCTGCAGGCCTTTCTTGACTTTCCAGGGTTTGACACTGCTACATTCATATTCATCTTATACATGGTTATACATATACTGATTATAAGACATATCATGTTTATTTACATGACAGGCTATATGGAATCTAAGCTTTTCTTAGTTTTTATTCTCTAGCATAGTATCTGACAATAATAATGATCATTAAATAATATTTTGAGTCAACCAATGAATGAGTGAATGAATGAAATTTTCCAACCCCCCAGGAGTCAAATTTCAAGTTGAGATTTGAGTTTCCCTTCCCCTTTGCCTTCTGTTGCACCTTGTGCAACATTTTCATTTTCAATTTCATTGAAATTTTCATTTTCAATCATATTGAGAACGCCCCTACCCAGTTCTTCCATGTCTGTAATAATTACAGTAAAACACCTGTATTTCTGCTCCAGCTTCAAATTCTCCTTCCTTTTCTATACAGGGCAGATTCCTATGATAATGCCAGCCTTGACAATACCACTGACTTCCAAGCTTAAAATCTACCCATGGCTCTTTTTTGCTTTTAGAACAAAGCCCACAGTTCGGTCTTTAAGATCTATCGTCTGGAAGCAAGCTCTTGCTGCCACATGCCTCCTCCTAGTCCCCTAGAACTCGGAATTAAGATCTGTGTCTCATTACCAAACATGCTTTCCTTTCCCTCCTACAGAATGTGCTTTAAAAAAAAAACAAACAGATATTTATCGTGAACCTACTGTTGCAGATCCACTGTATTGTTTTCTTAGTCTTCAAAACAACATTTTAAATCTTGAATTGGGTGGTCTTCTCTCCAATTGTATATGAAGAGTCTAATTCTGAGGGAATTAAGTTGTCCAAGATTATACCCATTTTACAGATTTTACAGTTGCTGACCGCCACCTTTTTGGAAGGATTAATTTTTCTTTTGTATATGTCCTACTTCTCCTCCCTTATTACAAGTTCTTTGAATGTAAGCACCATTATTAACTAGTCAATCCCACTGCTTTATGGAAGAGAGATTAAGAGCTCATGACCAATATACTGAGTCCAAGGAGGTGGCAAACCATCTTCCGGAGGAGTTCACGAACAGTGAGTTTGCAAAGAACATCTGTGAAGCAGTCTTTACAGTTCTTTGCAAAACTAAACAATAAGAAGGGGTCTCACAATAATCATGGCATTGAAATAAAGGTTTTGGGGCCATAAAATGATTATTATCCATCACTAATTGCTCATCCTTTCCCACGATTCTGGGCTTTTATATACTTTCTCAGGTGGTACAACTCAATGATTTATCAACTTGATTATCCCTCTTAACATTTCAGATTTATTAGGTGCAGGCCAGTCTTTCAGCTACACTTTAATTGTGTTAACTGCAAATGCAATTAATTGTGTCACCTTTGGGGAAGAATTTCACAGCTACATTTGAGGGAGGGTGGTAAGTCCCTTATTAAAGTAGTATGTGTTGAAATTCTCAAGAGAAAGCCCAGATTCTACGATTTTTGTGAGGCTTGACTATATCCATCTTTCTCCCCACCCCCACCCCCAATTGCTGTTCATCAAGGCAACTGGTAGCTGCTTGCTTGTTGCAATTCAATTTGGGGGATATTAGCAAATGAGGGTCATTTTACTTTCTGTAATACCGGCTGTCAAAATTAATACTCCATGCCTCCCACAAAACATAGGGTACCTGTTCTCCTGACTTGATTTGCCTGTGCTCAGAGCTCTTCATCATCCCTTTTATTCAGGCTCCCTGCCCGAGGCTAGGTTCCTTGGGAAGGGCTCAAATGCCCCTTCCTACTCCCCGCATTAGCCTGACTCCCGCCTGTAGTCACTCTGGGTCCTCACATAATAAATCACTTTAACCTGTTTCTAAAACAAGGTCAGATTGTGCTGCAATTCTTAAAAAGGATTTTCAAATCTTTCCTAAGATGCAGTTCTCACGGTAGACCTTTCGCCTAAAGAAAGGACAGTAACGGGGGTCTATGGTGGGTGCAATGGCAGAGGAGGGAGAGAGTTGTCTTGCTTTGGCCAAAGAATCCCTGCAATGTTTGAGTGGGCTTCCGTGCCGTAAACATCGGGGGCATTTAACATATCAAACGCAAATAAAAATGACACGCAGATGGCTCACTTCTGAGGCAGCCTTGTGCAGTTTTGGGAATCCTCCATCCCTGTGGTTTTCCGAAATATTAGAAGTATATATTCCCGATTAGGCTTACTGTTTTCTTCTCCATGGCACTGCCTTCCAGCCTGAAACCATCTGGGCCCAACCTGAAGACTCAGGTCCTATCTGCAGAATCAAAGGCCGGACCCAGGCTCAAGAGTCACTTAGGATTTTCTGTGGCGCAATTAAGCATGCGCAGCACACCACAGCCACCGAGGCGCTGTTTATTCAGCGAAAGTGCTCTGTAATTTATTTAAAATAATCCATCTTGCCCAAATAAAGGGGCCATTGACGGCCTCCCCCTGCAGGCCTCTGCTGAAAGGCCCCCTCTTGACGGTCTGTTTTGCTGGTCACAGCTAAATACCTGACACAAGTGATTCAGGCTCCCTGCTTCCCCTCAGTTCTCTCCCACTATTTTTAAAAAATGAGATTTTACTAAGCCTGCTTGTTTTCTTTTACACCAGTAATCAGACAAGGCTTCCCCCCTTCTTCTTTTTTTTTTTTTCTTAAAAAAAAAAAAAAACAGATTGGCCATTAAAAATGATTAATGCCAGCCAATTTGATAATCGCCAAGCGGGAGGTGCCAGGCATTTTGGGATTTAGTGCAGCCTCCGAACCAGCTTCTTTATGAGCCTCGGCTAATGAGGAATCACATTAGGCTTTTTACTGTATATGAATTGATTAGCTGAAAATGAGATTACGTCCACGGTGCAACACCAGCGACAAAGAGCCCTTTCTTCTCAAACACTTCCCGGTGCCAGGACGCGCTGCTTGAACTTGAAAATGTTCTTTTCTCCTGGTTTTCAAGGAAAATATTGGATGAGCCCAGGTGTGGCTTCTGCAGGAATGGGCTTTATCTATGTACAATCTGCAAAGCCAACAAACTCAGGTACAAGAATACAAGGACCATGAGGACTTGCATTTGGGTTTGTGAACTTGACAGGTTCCAAGGAAGCAGGCAAGGGTGGATAGGGCACAGGCTTCTGAGTTAAAACTGGCCTGAGAGGGGCATGTCTCTGCCACTCATTTGCTCTGTGACTTGGTTCCAAGTGCTTAACCTCTCTGAGCTTTATTTTCCTCATCTGTACAATGGGATAACACACACTTAGAGGATTATTAGGATTAAATGGATAGTAGGTATAAAATATTTAGCACAAGGCCTGCAACATAGTAGTTCTTTAAAAACACCTTCTCCCCTCTTCCTTCCTTCCTTCCTTCCTTCCTTCCTTCCTTCCTTCCTTCCTTCCTTCCTTCCTTCCTTCCTCTTTCTTCTTTCCTTCCAGATGAATAGTAGTTATTAAAGTTGCTTATTAAGTTTATTTACTGAGAAAGGAAACATCACAGAGCTGGTGATGAAAACGCCAGCATTCTAACCAGGAACTCACCATGCAGCAGACTATGAAACTGTGTTTTAAGATCCACAAAGTGGGCAGAGACAGGGCAGGGGCACTCCTGCTGGTATTTGTATGATCCACGAACTGAGAATGTTTTTTGCATTTCATCTCATTTTAAAAAAAGATTTTATTTATTTTATTTTATTTATTTTAGAGGGAGAGAGTGTAGATGTCAAGGAGAGGAAGGGGCAGAGGGAGAGAAAGAATCCTCAAGCAGACTCCTGGATGAGCATGGAGCCCCAACCTGGGCTCAATCGCACCACCCTGAGGTCATGACATAAGCAGAAACCCAGAGTCTGGCACTTAACTGCTGGAGCCACCCAGGTGCCCCCGTTTTTTGCATTTTAAATAGCCAAACAAAACAAATCAAAAGAAGAATACGTTTTCAAAGATGAAATATGTAAAATGACATTACAGGTCAGGTTTCACAGGTGACATTTGCAATCAATTTTGGTGATAGGGAGCATTGGCTTTGCACCCCAATTAAGCAAAATGTCCCTTGAAGAACGTATTTTTCTCATAAATATATTACAAAAAAGTGCTTAATTTTTATGACATTTTAGATTTCATCAATAAAAAGCTTATGGAAATTTGTTTTCTGTCTTGTGAGAAAAGTAACTATACAATACCCTCAATTTTTCTCCTTGGCCTAAATAAAGCCTAAAATATTTACTATCTGACTCTTTACAGAAAAGGTGGCTGGGCCCTGCTACAGTGGCGTCCTTGGTCCAGTTAACAGACAGGCATTTCCTTTTGGGGGGAATTAGTTATTAATATATGTGCTGGAGGTGGGGGGCAGGGAATGGAGGGTTGTAGGGTTCTAAACTCAAATACAAAGCTGAAAGAGATATTTATATGCTGACTATATTGGCCTCATTGCCTTAGATGCAAACCTAAAGCTAGCTGTTCTTAAAAGCAGGAAGAGATCAAGTCTGGGGGGAGGGAATATAATGGGAGGAAACAAATAATTGGGCTTTTGTTGACTCCCTGACCTTCCTTCAGTAGGTAAAATCTATTGGGAATTGATTGCAGTGTACATGCATTTCCCGCATGAGCATGAGCTCCAGCAAGGCAGGGCCAGCAACTGTCCTGGTCACCACTGCATTCTTGGAATGTGGGGTCATGCCCGGCACTACAGCAGATACGTCATAAAGCATATGTTGAATCATCTTATTTATTCCCATTCCTTCCCTCATTTTCCAGGTTAGGACACTGAGGCTTACTCAGCCTGGCCAATTTGGTGGCTCTGAGAAAGGGGAGGAGCCAATATCTGGAGTGGGACTATTCTCCTACCCAACCCACCTCCATTGAAGTGAACTGACCCTGCAGGTCAGGAGCATTGCCAGTGCTCTCATTTCTGGATCATTCACGATGGACAGCCAGAAAAGGGACTGAAGGAGAAGATGACACTTGCCTTACAGAGGCTCACTAGGCACCTGCATGAAGGGGGCAGCATCAGATGCATCATTAGTGCAAATAAGCTCTGCTCAGTGATGGAGCGGGATGGGGTTCCATCTGATTCCCTTACAAACTTAGAAGACATCAGTGGCCCTTTTCTGAGTTGGTAATGGCTGTGTTCTCCCTCACTTCTTTCCCTCCCTCTTTCTGCTTGCGCATTCCAAATACCATCTTTTGGGAAGTGTGGCCTCTCTAGCATCTCAGACCCCAGTCCTGAGGGAAGTGCTGCGAACTGAGGAGCTGGAGAAGAATGTTGCTCTCTTAGCTCTGACCCACCTTCACATCTGGGAGACCTTGGGCAGCTCCCTGCACCTGAGTCTGCATCTGTCTGCTGTTTCCTGAAATTGTGATGATAATCCCTGCCTTGGCCCCTCACCAGCTGCCAGAACAGGCCTTGCAAGGCCTAGTTGGATATTAGGGGTTGCTGTTCTTTGTTGGGAAGCTCTGGACATGCATGTGTATACACTGTACACATGTGCACACACACAGCTGCACACAAGGTTTTTTATTGCTATTGTTTCCAAAATTCTAACCCTTCCAGTTTCTGTTTTTGACTGAATGTTTTCACCACCCTGCCCCCTTCATCCTTGGAAGCCCTGCTCTGCAGTGCAATGGTATGAGAAAATGGACCTTTGGAGGTGATTAGGATCAGAGGAGGCCACAAAGGTAGGGCCCTCATGTTGGAAGAGTCACCAGAGAGCCTGCTCCCTGGCTCTGTTCTCCAGTACGTGAGGATACAACACAAGAGGAGAAGCTGGCCGTCAGCAACCAGACACTGGATCTTCTGGCTCCTTGATCATGGATGTCCAGCCTCCAGAGCTGTGAGAAATAAACTGCTGCTGATAAGCCCCTAGCCTGTGGTATTCTGTTACAGTAGCCCAAGGGACTCAAACCCGGCAAAGGTGGCTCAGGGCTCCACAGTGAAGTGGACAACAGTAAGATTTACCACGTGGGAGTGGCTACATTGTCCTGACACTTCACACAGGATGGCTGGTCCTCACAGTAATCCTATGAGGGAGGCATCAAGAGCCACAAGTTCCAGGTAAGGACACTGAAACTCAGAAAGTTTAAGTGAGATGCTTGGGTCACAGCTGGCTAGAGAAGGAGTTGGGTTTAGAGCCAGGTCTGTCAGACTCCAAAGCTGGCATTCTCAGTGTATCACTATCTTGCCTTCCTAGTTTGTTGTCAACACTGTTGTTGAGATTGTCCTACCCATGTTGGTCCCTGCTATGGCACTCAAGCTGTCAGTGGCTCCCCCGCCCCCAGGAATCTGCAGCTGTTCTGCAGCCCTGGCCACCAGCACCCAGCCTGCTGCTGTGGGGGCTGATGAGACAGACATGTGTGTCAGTACAGATGGGCTCTGCATTTCCCTGAATTGCCAGTGAATAAGAACCATCTAGCTGGGTTGTTGAAATACAAACTTACAAGGCACGCTATTCACACAAGTGCCTCAAAAGATCTGATGTCTTTCCTTGTTCTTGCAATTAACCTACTATTCATTCAATGTTAGACAATTTCTTAACTTCTGTAAAAACTGGCATTTCTTCATCTACAAACTGGAGGTAATGACACATGCCCAGGCTATGGGTGGGTGTGAAAACCTAGCCTAGCACATGTGTGAGGGACGTAAGCAATAAGTAAAAGCTCAAAAAGTCTTGCTGATGATGGAAAGCCATCCGTGGAGACTTGGCTGTTGGCTGCTTCTGTGCATTTTACCTCCGAAGGAAATGCCACTGCTTCCTCTTCATGGTCCTCTTGGAGTCTTCCCTTTCTCCTTACCCCCATCTAGGATTTTGCATCTCCCTCTCTTATGAGAGTGGTGACTTCTCACCTTATTTTTGTATTTTCAGGCACAATAAGGTCTATGTCTATTACCCTTCACTGGAGAGCTTCCACTTCTAAGACTCCCTAAGACTCTAGTACCCCTGGTCGCAGAGCTGTGCCTTGCTCCCTACACCCATATTCACCCTTTCTCAACTGGTGGACGTTGGCCAAACAGAACCTGAACTTGTTAGAGACACTATCCCAGCTCTGAAGTGAGCTCTTAGAGGTCAGAATATTACCTATTTTCCACATGTGAGATTCAGTTTCCCATAGGTTAGATGACAGCTAATAATTATACTGCTCTAAATAAGTTGTTGTGACAATAAATGAGACATTAAATTAGTCAACCTTTTAATACAGTATGTGGCATGTACAAAGCACTCACCAAAATGGTACCTATTGTTGTAGTTACCTTATTCTGACCCAGCCATGCTAGTGTGTGATGAGGATACAAGTGTACTTTGTAGAAGGAAATTTGAAACCTACATCTGACCCTTTGCTCTTATATTGTAGAGTGGGATAGATGCTTTCACCAAATTTACCTATTTTTTGACATATGTGGTGGGCATTACAATGACTGATTTTATGTCCTCGTTGATTAGGCCCAGGAGTGCCCACATAATTGGTAAAACTAGGAATTTCATTTCTGAGTGTGTTTGTGAGAGTGTCTTTGATGAGATTAACACCTGAATCAGTAGACTGAGTACAGAAGATTGCCCTCCCCAATGTGGGTGGGTCTTATCCAATCCATTGAAGGACTAAATAGAATAAAAGGCTGAGTAAGAAAGAATTTTCTCTCTCTCTCTCTGCCGTGAGCTGGGACTTTAATCTTCTCCAGCCTTTGGACTCACACTTGTACTGAATTTATACTATTGGTTCTTCTGGTTCTCAAACCTTTAGACTTGGACCAGATGTTGTGCCCAAGATTGTGAATCCGAGAAACCACCAAGGAGCCGACACCAATGCAAGCACACGAGGGGTTATTAGCAAACTCGAGCTTGGGTCCAAGTATACCCGACACAGCAGAGCAGGGACTTGGACCCCGAAGCGGGTTACAGCTGGGTTTTTTATAGGCTGGTCTAGGGGATTTTCAGAAGGGATGGAAGAATTTCTCAAGTGTGTTTACATTTTGATATGGGGCTTTCAAGGGCATTGAGTTCTGTTCTCATTCTAAGATGGGACTTTCTACCACGGGCGTGGGCTCTGTTGTCTTTCTGATATGGGATTACCTGCCGAGGACATTGAGGACATTCTGCAGTTTTTCCCATAAAGTTCAGCTCTTATTCACAGGGACCTAAGATGGTTGTACTTGTGCTAATGCTACACTTTAGGTGGGATGGCCTTAATTTTTCTCGGCCTCCACACCAGAACTATACCATTGGCATTCCTAGATCTGGACTTCTCAGTCTCTGTAATTGTGTGAGCGAGTTCCTTATAGTCTCTTTCTCTTTTTTGCTTTACACAAGCACACAAGCACATACCCATCCACACACACATATCCTAGTAGTTCTGTTTCTCTAGAGAACCTTGACTAGTAGAAGCATTGTGGTAGGTGTTAGAGATACATGTAAAATAAAACATAGCTTCTGGTCTCAAGGAACTTATCTACTGAAGTAGAAGAGTGTGTGAGCAAATTAGAGAAAGCAGTGTCATAAGAAGCAGTGCTATAATTCAGGAAAACAAAGGTCAGGGCAAGAGGAAGTATCTCCAGTTGTTACTAAAAATCAGGTAGGCTTATAGCAAGAATTCATAATTTCAGCTCTCTGTCCATTCTCAGCCACAGCAAATAAATAAAACATCCTGATCCACATACCAATATTTTTTTCTCCTTTAGGTCTCTCATTGACATTTTCTTCAGTTTGTGTTAGATCAAATATTACGACTTTCCCAGGACTCCTCATTCCTTAGGATCCTAGTAAAACCTCCTTTTATATTTATACTACTACTACTATACTACTACTACTACTAATTTGACAGGCAATAATGATGCAGGTACTATTTCATGTTCATTTTATAAGCCAGGGGATTGAGTTTGGGGAACCTAAGATGATGAGTGGCAGCCATCTTTGACAGAGAGGGGAACTAGCTCTAGGGTACGGTGAGGGTAGTACATGGAAGAGGAGAGAGAGGAAGGCCTGAGTGCTCTGCTGATCTGGCTGAGGCACTAAATCACCCAATGCTCAAGCTTGTCCATGTTTGGCAAGCTTCTTGGAGAGAATCTGGCAGCATGGCAGTTACTGGAGACACTACATTTCCACATTGTTTAGGCCTATATCTCTTGGGTGTCTGTTACTCAAGTTGAGATTTTCATCTGATAGAAAACTCATCATAATCTGCTATAGTAAACTATCAGATTAGATAAGTAGATCTAATTTCAAGGGAATTTCAGGATGGGGAATGTGGTAGGCAGCTTCTAAAATGACTCCCAATGATCCCAGCTTTCTGGTATTCACACTTTTATGTAACCCCTTCCCTTAAGGGTGTGCTGGACCTGCAGACTAGCTTCTTATGAATAGAATATAGAAGTTATGGGGTGTCATTTCCAAGATCAGGTTCAAAGAGACTGTAGTTTCCATCTTGGGTGACTGTTCTTTTTTTCACAGCCCGTACTCTGGGGAATAAAAGCCGTGTGTTGGGAATAGGTCTAAGGATAGGCTTACATGGCTAGGAATGGATGTCTGTGGAGGGCATTGATTGAGTTTGGAAGTGGATCCTCCCTGTACCTGCTTCTTTCCCTCCATTGACTCAAGATGACTTAGGCTACCTTGGCCAACAATTATGAGACCCTGGACAGGAGGACCTGGGTACACTGTGCCCCGATTCTAGATCAAAAGAATCTATGAGATAATAAATGTTGCTGTTGAGTTTTGGGTTAACTTGTTATGCAGCAGTAGATAACGGATACAAGGGAACAAGAAAGGTCTTTAGTTTCATCCATTTTGGATCCTCTTACATGGATCACTTTCCTGCTCAGATGCATCTGAAGGTGAGAGACTTCACCTGGGGAGGTGTGCTGAGGTCTTGTACTAGTGGTGATTTTAATAATACATGTCAAACCTGTTTCATTCATCATACTCTTGGAAATATTCAGGAAAAGAGAGTAGAACTAAAATCTAGGTGATTGAGAACTGCAGTCTTGATGGAAATGAAGTTGTCAGGGGCAGGAAAAATCCTCAAGAAGGTGTAGGGATGGGTACATATATTAGTCAGCTCTGGCTATTATAACAAAATATTGTGAACTGAGTGGTTTCAATAACAGATATTTATTTCTCAGAGTTCTGGAGACTAGAAAGTCAATCAAAGTGCCAGCGAATTCAGTTTCTGATGAAGGCCCTCTTCCTGCCTTGCAGATTTCTTCCTTCTTCCTAGGTCCTCACATGGTTATGGGGTTGGGGAGAGAGTGAGCAGGCTTCAAGCCCCCTTGTGTCCTTTCTTATAAAGGCAAATGTCATCTAAGGGCCCTACTCTCATGATTTTCTTACCCTAATTACTTCCTAAAGGCCTCACCTCCAAATACTGGCACGTTGGAATTACAACTCCTACATACGGATTTGGTGGAGGGGGCACACACATTCAGTCCATATCAGTACAGAACTGGAGATTTCAGTATAGAACTGGTGACTGGGGTGGAGGGTGGGCAATTGTGCTGCCAATAGATACAGCAGAGACACTCACTTTGTGCCATTCTGGCCTCCAGTCAAGGGAAAGATTGTAGTCAGTAGTGGTGTGAGTAGGTCTTAGAATCAGACAGTAGAGAGTGGTGGTTACAAGCACAGACACTGGAGCCAAACTGCCTGCATCTGACTTCTGGCTCTGTCACTACTTACAAGCTGTGTAGACTTGTACAGAAAACTTCATCTTACCTAATTTCCCTTTGCCTCAGGTTGCTCACCTATAAATGGGAATAACAATAGAGTTATTTTGAGGATTAAACAAGTTAATAAGGGTACCTAGCTGGCCCAGTTGGTAGAGCATGAGACTCTTGATCTTGGGGTTGTGACTTCAAGCCCCACATTGGGTATAGAGATTACTTAAAATATTTATTTTTAAAAATTTAAAAAAGATTTTATTTATTTATTTATTTATTTATTTATTTATTTATTTATTTAATTTATGAGAGAGAGAGGCAGAAACATAGGTAGAAGGAGAAGCAGGCTCCCTGTGGGGAGCCCGAAGTGGGACTCAATCCCAGGATCCCGGGATCACGACCTGAGCCAAAGGCAGATGCTCATCCACTGAGCCACCCAGGTGCCCCCAAAATAAAATCTTTAAAGAAAACACCACAAGTTAGTACTTTGTGCTGTGTCTAGCTGGTAGTAAGCTTTAAATAACCATTGTTTGTGTCATTGTCTTCACCGTCAGACTACCTGCACTTCCATTCTGTCCGAGGCCAGCTGTGTGGCTGTAGGCATGTGAGTTATCCTTTGATTCTCCCCATTTTCTCATCTGTCAACATGGGAATAATAACAGCACATCCCACAGGTTTATTGGGAATGTGACAAAAATAACACATACAATGTGTTGAGTGCCTAGTAAGCGTTTGGTAGAAATCAATTATTATTGTCTTTCCACCTTGTTCCATAAAATATCAGCTCATTTCATCAACTCTGAGAATCGATATAAGATTTGAATTTGCTTTATAAAAAATGGCTTGAGAATCAGTTTTATTGGAATACTTCTAGGAAGGGAGATGCCCTAACTCATTTCAGGTGGCTTTTTTTTTTTTTTTAATCTCCTATCAGAACTTATTTCAGTTAAAAGCCCTCTTGTTGAGGGGCCATGGGTTATAGTGAAAAAGCTTGAAGTCTGTTGTCAATGAGGGCTGCTTTTGCTTTTCTGTTCTCCTCCATGTGAGTAGGGTAGGGAAGAAAGCCCATACAATTATTCTCCCATCTGTACAATATGGGCAGCAATGCTCTCTTACAGTGTTGTCACAATGATGGACTGAAAGAAGTAAACAGACACTCCTTATCAAGACTTGCACACTCACCCCGTGAGTGTGCACTGGCGCTTCCTTCTTTCCAGAGACATCACTGACTGTCCATTTCCGCTGTCTTCTTTTCCTCCACATGTAGTATTGTAACAGAGCGAGCATTTACAAATTCTGCCAGTTAATTAATTTCATGCAGTGTTGCTGGGTGGCTTAATCCCCTTTCCTAGCACTCCTGGGACTATATGAAATACAAGACAAGCATTCTTACCATAAAGTTATATTGAGGAATTTAATGAACAGAAAACGCCATATACCATCTGTCTCGAGATGAAGTATGTAGCTTGTGCATAGACACGAATTCCTGGGCGACCTCATTCTGTAGGGCCTGTTTGCTCTGCTGTCCACCTCCTGGCACTGTGAGGCATTCCTTGATGTTGCCTCTGGGCTCGCCTGCTGTCAGGGAACACCGCATGGCAGCATGGAGGAACGTGGGCTCTCCAGAGCCCATACTTACAGTGGATGAAGTTCATGGGCTCAGGCCAACTGCCCGAGTTCAAGGGTGGGCTGCAGTACCAACCAAGGCGAGTTACTACAACTGTGCGTCAGTTTTGTCCTCTGTAAAATGGTTGCATAATGCACTAACAGGGCAACTCTCAGCGGCTTGACACACTTACTCTTTCTTTCTTTTTTCTTGTCTTTTCTCCTTCCTTCCTTCCTTCCTTCCTTCCTTCCTTCCTTCCTTCCTTCCTTCCTTCCTTCCTTCCTTTTTTCTTCTTTCTTTCTTTCTTTCTTTCTTTTTCTTTCTTTCTTTCTTTCTTTCTCTTTCTTTCTTTCTTTCTTTCTTTCTTTCTTTCTTTCTTTCTTTCTTTCTTTTTCTTTCTTTCTTTCTCTCTCTCTTTCTTTCTGTCTTTCTTTCTTTCTTCCCTCCCTTTTCCTCCCTCCCCTCCTTCCTTTCTCCCTTCTTTCTTCCTTCCCTCCCTTCTTTCCACATTTGCTATCTGATGAAGGAGAGTGTGGGAGACTGCAGAAGGATGGTCACTGATGATCCACACCTAGAAGTGGGCGCATCTCTACATTGTAGTAGCCAGAAGCCAGGCATAGGGTCCTTTACTGAATCAAGGTAAGTGGTGGTAGAGGCATGGCCTTCCTGTGTGCTGGGGAAAACCCAGAAGCAAGAACTCTTGACATTGTCATTCCTATAATGGGGATAACAGTTTTTCTGTCTCCCAGAGATGCTGTGAAGATTGCACATGAAAATCTGCATGGAGCACTTAGAGTAAGCCCTCAGCATCTCATCTCTTACTCTGCACTGTGCATCACTGCTAGTTAGTCTTCCTAGTCCTCTCCATGCACATTGATTGCAGGGAATCTGAGGGGGTTGGAATCAATCGTCTTAGAGCCACAATCTTGGGGCTTCTGGCAGATACTTGACTCAGGACATAGTTAAAATTTGCCCCCAAGCTGCCACCTTTTGGTAATTTGTGCCTCTTGCCATTGACTTGGGCTTCTCAGTTGGCTCTAGGTGACTGGTGGTTCCAGGTTAACTGCTTGCTGATTTCATGGGTGTGAAGAGTGGGAAGAGGGACTTGATTAGCCCAATGTAAGCCTTCCCATCCCTTTCCTTTGCCTACAGGTCATTTTCCATCTCTGCTGTGTTCTCTGTTCTCCTATTAGTCTGCCAAAGAGTTGGAGACTTCTCTGGTCCTTCACTCATTCATTTATTTATCTGCTCCTTCATTGATTCATCCTAAAAGTACTTGCCTAGTGTCTCTTATGCACTAGGCAATAATTGGGGGCTATATCAGTGAACATAAGATATAGATATCTCTATCCTCATGGATCCTGCTTTCCATATTGTATCCATGTCAGGAATGGAATGGACACCAACAATAAACAGAAACATGAGTTTAATAATGCTATGTCAGCCACGAGTACCCTGGAAAAAATAAAAATAAACATTATGGACAAGATAAGTGTTATGGACTGAATGCTTGTGTAGTCCCAAAATTCATATGTTGAAATTTAATCTTCAGTATGATGGTACAGGGAGGGATTTGAGGAGGTGATTACATCACAAGCATCTTTCTCCTCCACATGAGGGTACAAAGAGAAGTCATCTGTCTACAGCCTGGGAGTGGACCCCCACCAGACCCTGGCCATGCTGGTACCCTGATCTTGTACTTCTAGCCTCCAGAACTGTCAGAGATAAATGACTGCTGTTTATAAGCACCCCAGTCTATAGTTATTTGTTATAGCAGCCCAAGCTGACTAAGACAAGATACTTTGTTAGATGTACTAGAGATGCTTTTTTGTTTATTTCTAAAAATTAATTCATTATTTTTTAGGGTAGTTTTAGGTTTACGGCTAAACAAACCAGAAAGTATAGAGTTCCCACATACCTCTCTTCCCCTGCACACAGTTTCCTCAATTCGTAATATTTACATTAGCATAGTGCATGTGTTACAATTAATGAACCGATATTGATATGTTAAGGTCTATAATTTCAAATTACAGTCCTATTGGTGAGCTGTAGTTTTAAAAAGAGTGATATAGGGGTGCCTGGGTGGCTCAGTTGGTTAAGTGTTTGCCTTTGTCTCAGGTCATGATCTCAGAGTCCTGGGATCAAGCCCTGTGTTGGACTCTATATTCAATAGGGAGTCTGCTTCTCCCTCTCCCTCTGCCCTTTACCTCCACTCTGTGCTCTCTCTCTCTCTCTCAAACAAACAAACAAACAAACAAACAAACAAACAAACAAACAAACATATCTTTAAAATAAACACCTCTTGTGCCTACCTGCCTCCTGGGATACCTGCTGGACATCCCCTTTCTGATGAATGCATGTGGACACCTGCAGGTGAAAGGGTGTAGAGCATTTCATGGGAAAACCTTCTCCCAGCGGAGGGTGGGAGCAGGTGGATGACAGCTTGAAACCATAGAGCACAGGGCTGAAATGGATCTAATAATGTTATTGTTGAACACATGATGCCATAAGCCCAGAAAAGCTAAGAGATTTCTCAGTGACACACAGCTCTTTAGTGCACATTCTGGGGCTTCGGGGCTCCTGGTGCAGTGCTCTATTAGGAGGGGAATAAAGAAAGAGAGAGCCTGTTGTCATCAGATTCCAGGTGAATGTGTAGATCAAGGATAATCATTCTGCTGTCCAATCCTCTTGCCTCAATTTACATCATTGTCATGTGTTCCCTTGTTATTATTAGTAAGCAATGCATTCATGTTTTTATAAAAGGACTATAAATACTCGCTTTTTAAATAGCAATTTCCAGTGACTCATTTAGGAGGAAATCTCCCTAGGAACTAGGATATTGGAAGATTGAATAATTTGAACTTATGTTTGTTTTTCTGTCTTGGACTTCGATCCTGTGATGGTTTCTACACCAATAGCTCAGAGGTTTAAAATATCATTTTCATTCCCTTTCCATGCCTCAGTACAGGTCACCCACACCAATCGTCGTCCATCGTCCTGGGATGCCACCGTGCAATTTGAAGGTGACCCAGACTGACCACATCTTGGAGGTTTTTAAGCCATCCCGTTTCCATATTCATTTAGTCACTGGGCTTTTTATGTGTGATTTTTGGTGACCATGAAATTGAGAGATGAAGAGGCCTGGATGCTGCCAAAAGCTGTGTGGCCACGGCTCCGTGTGAGTTCCTCTGGCTTTGCCAGCACGCTTTATTCCTGATGGTGGCTTTCCTCCCGCTCACTCTTCCGTCCTCCCAGCGGGGCCAGTGACTCTCTGCAGGCTGACCAGACTCAGGGCCCAAGAGCTATAGGTCTCAGGGATTTGGTGGAACAACTCTCCCCTCGTGTGTTCAGAAGCAAATGTTAAGTTCTTGGCTTTTGTTTATCACTCCCTTATTCTGAAATAAAGAAATGAGACAGAAGGTGTTCATAGTATGACCTTCAGAAATCGTGCTTCTTCATCATTAAACAGTGATTAACCCTTATGTAGAGCTGACTATGTGCCAGGCTGTCTTCTAAACAGTATATAAAATATGTCATTCGAGTCTCATAACCCTACGAGTACCAGCTGTATCTATCTATCTATCTATCTATCTATCTATCTATCTATCTATCTATCATCTATCTATCATCTATTTATCTGTCTATCATCATCACTATTTAATGGACAAGTAAAGGGCTGGGATTTGAATCCAATCAGTCTGGCTATAGAGTGATGCCCTAAAGTGCTACATAAAAAGTTTGAAGTGAAAGGAATCATCACAGCTGACCTTCTGATTTACTTATGTGGGAATGTACTCATGTAGCTCAGAGAAGGGTACTGACTCTTCTAAAATCACAGCCAAGTCAGTGGCTGCTTGGTCCATCATGAAGTTACTTTCCTTCCTGGAAACAGACTCTCTGTCTCTGAGGTTTAAAAGAGAAGATCGAATGCTTTAGGCATTTGGGATTGAAGCAGCCATTGACGGACTTTTTATTCCAAGTAGAAGGATCTGCCCAGAGAGGCAAGAAGAAGGTGGTGGAGTAGGGAGTATGTGTGTGGGGGGAAGGAGGATGCTGAATTTAGCAGTTGTGCTGCATTAGGCTCTGGCCAAGCTCCAATGAGTTTTATTCGTTATTATTATTTTTATGGGAAAAGGAACCTGCAACAGTTTAGGCTCAGCTATTTGCCTTCAGGCATTGGTTTGTCAAATTTGGAGCCAATGCCAGTTCAGCACAGTGGGTGTTCACGGGTGGGGTGTATGTGTGTGTGTGTGTGTGTGTGTGCGCGCGCACGCGCTCAGGTGTTTGCATGTGTCCCTCTCTGTGTGTGTCCACGGTGTTGGCATAAAAGGCAGTCCATCCTAGGCTTGCTCACTACTTCTTACCTCCAACCCACCTTCCTAATGTGTCAAGAATTATAAATTAATCACCTGGCTGGTTTGCACTGAACTTACTAGTGTTTATGAAAGGGAATTCATTGGATATGCCTGTTAATGGAACACGTGTAATAATACTAAATCCTGTGATTAAAAAGAAATTTAAGGCCCATGAGTTTTTAATAGAAAAACATGTCATTTGAGTGTTTATTTGCTGGAGTAAAATGGCTGAGATTTTTTAAGGGGAGGGGTGCCTACTTTAATTTTAGAAGGACCATGGCATTCATACTGAAAGTTACCAATGCCTTTGCAGAAGCCCCTTTAGATTTTTTGTAGCAGAAGACTCTTTGATAAAGCAGAGCTGGTTATTGCTTCCTTCTTAGATGGCAAATACATTGCAGAATAGTTCTACTCATGGGTTTTATTCATTCATTCACTCATTCATTCACTCATTCATTCATCAAAAATATATTGCACATCTACCATGTATAAGCACAGGACTAGCCTTAGTCCTTGCCCTTATATGGCCCACAGTGTGACACACAGCAGATACGTGAAGGAATAATCCTGATACTTATTCTAATAGAGGTGTGCAAGGGGCAAGGAGGATATACCAGGAGTCAAGACTGCCCTGGTAGAGGAGGTAGGATTTAAGTTGAGACTTACGTAGTTTATCAAGATAGAGGGGGCTATCCCAAGGACAGCACTGCAGATTCATAGTGTCTTGGGAGCAAATTGTGTTTGAGAGAATGATAAGGTGTTTCTACCTTTAGAGTCTACTTGCCAGTTAGCTAAATGATATTAACTGCATAAATTCTCTCATGCAAATATTAACTCAGTTGCATGATGATGCTATTTTTGTTCATGTGTGTGTAGATATATACATACACACATACATATGTGCACACATCTATGTGTATATTAATATTCTTCGGTGGGGGGTGATACCTCAATTTTCTTGAGTTTTAGTGAGATTTGGTCATCTGCATTATTTTATACTGAGGTGTAGAAAGTCCTGCATGTAAAATGAAGCTAGTTGACTTTGGCTTTTCTGAAGTTTGCCTGTGGGTTTTTTAGAAATCTTTTTATTTTCCAGGGAAAGTTTGCATAATTTCTCCACAAATCCTATTTATCTTTCGAAATAGCCAGGAGAACAAGCTGCTTTGGGTTTCATGGAGTTGGAAGACTGCAAAATCTTTACACATTTTCGGGACAACTGAGTATAGGTTTAGGAGTTTGGGATGTCTTTAAGAGAACAATTGTTTTAGCTTTAGTTTTTATTTTTAGCCTTGCTGGCTGATTTTAGGAAAGTCAAAATAAGGCCCTGTGCACTTGGATTTTCTAAAACTCAAATAAGTATGCATTCACTAAATATTGATCAGGCATTCTTAATGAAATTTAAGAGGGAATGAGAGATGAAAGCAATCCAGCCAGTGCTTAAGAAGTTTACAGTCTATTGAGGGTGACAGACATATAAAGGGATTGGGGCAAAGGGTGGACATTGTTACAGAGAAATTCTTGGAAAAGAACACTGAGATGAGTCTTGAAGAACTAGTATGGCAGAAACAGGGCGTGTGAGAGGAGCAGTCATGGGCCATAGCAGGGAGGTGAGACTGAGCAATCTCATCTGGTTTCTGAAGGATGAGTAACATGTCAGAATAAGATATAAAGTTTAATGCTTTGAGGCCACTCAACTCTGCTTCTCCCCAGATAACACTTGATGAAAATATAATAAAAGAGAAAAAAATCCTCCATAATAGTTCAAATATAGGACACTCTTCTCTGTACTTCAGAAAAATGAAAATAAATATGAATCTGAGAGCTGTGATGGGGACTTGATAGTTTCTGGATTCCTATGGAGGCAAGGGAGGCTTGACGTTTTGGCCTGGCTGGGTAATTGGGACTAAGCTGCCCTAATGGTGCCACAATCACTGCTTTTCAACAGCACTGGGATGTGGTTCTGCCTATTGGTGTGAACAGTTGGTACTTTTTTAGTTTGTATGAAGTTGTGTACCTTTCAGTTGTGTGTCAAAAGAATCACCTGGCTCAGTGACTGTATCTGTGGGTGCTTCCAGGGGCAGGAACTTTTAGTTTCCCATATGGGATCTAGTTCTAGCCCAGAGTTCCAGGGGCCCATGTGAATGAAGGTCAAAAAGCCTAGACACAGAGGAGTAAATATATACAAATATATTCACCACCACCCCCACCAGAGAGAAAAGCAAAAATACTTGCTTCCAAACTATGCCTACAAACCAAATTTTTAATTATGAAAATATTGAAAGGTAGTCAACAAGATCCATGATTGGATGTGTCATGGCACATGAAATAGAATTAATAAAACAATTCAAAGAAGATTTGTAAAAGTATATCAGGATTGATTAGAGATTAATAGAGGAAAATATAATGAGCAAAAATAAGCTATTAGTGAACAAAGAACATATATGTATTTAAAAACTTCAAAAATATATTGGAGATTAAAAATATAATCATATAAATAAAACATTCAATAAATGGAATAAATGCTAGATTGGACAAGCTTGAATGCAATTCATAAATTAGAAGGTGATACTAGTAATTTATCTAAAATATAAAGGAATTATAAAGAAATAAAAATTGTGGAAATGGTAGTGAGGAGATTTTTAAAGATCTAATGGCTATGGATTTCCTAGAGTTGAGGGGGACAGGAGGACAGAATAGGATAAAATAAAAGATCTAAATGATCATAGTAAGCACTTTAAGCTTAAAAAGACTAATCCTGAAGCTGACAGAGAGAAGAAGTCAATTAACAACAAACTAGTGACAAATATACTGATAGTGATTTCTCTTTCCCAGAATAGGTGCCAGAGGCAACACAATGATATATTTAAGGTGATAGAGAAAATAACTGTCAATTTATAGTTTTATACCCAAGTGAACTATCATTCAGGAGGAAAGCTTAAATAAAGTTTCAGACAAAAATGAAGAGAATTTACCATCCCTAGTTCTTACCAAAAGAACCAATAGAGAATGTACTTAAAAACTGAAGGAAAATAAATCCAGAAGGAAGGGATAGATTTAAGTAAAAATAGCACAGAAATAATAAAATAGTATATTTAATTAAGGTGAAAACTTAAAAAAGAAAAATATAATATTAAATGACTAGATAATACAAAACATAAGATAGATATTGGGCTTTAAAAGGATAGCTAAAACATGATAAAGTCCTTAACTTGGGGCAGCCCCGATGGTGCAGCAGTTTAGTGCCATCTGAAGCCTGGGGTGTGATCCTGGGGACTCCTGATCGAGTCCCACATCGGGCTCCCTGCATGGAGCCTGCTTCTCCCTCTGCCTGTGTCTCTGCCTCTCTCTCTCAATCTGTGTGTCTCTCATGAATAAATAAATAAAATCTTTAAAAAAGTCCTTAGCTTGTTTGTAGAATGAAAAAAATAGTGAATAATTTTAGATTTGTCAGAAAATTATAAAATTTTAATGTTAATACTAAAATAGGACCACAATTTACAAATTTCAAGCCAGCCATGAAAAAAGAAAGGAATGTAGATGTCTCAGAGAATTAAAAAAATGAGAACAAAAGAAGTAAGAAATAGGATGTTGTGGTGGCTCATTTTATGTGTCACTTTGACTGGATTCAGGGATGTCCAAGAGGCTGGCACCACATAGCTAGGAATAATACATCCATTCTGAAGGTGTCTGTGGGGGTGTTTTCAAAAGCAATTAGCATTTGAATTGGTAAACTGAGTAAAGCAGATGTCCTTTCCCAGTGTGGGTGAGCATCATCCAATCCATTGAGAGCTGGAATAGGACAAAAAGGTGGAAGCAGGGAGAATGTATGCTCTACTTGAGCTGAGACATCCATCTTCTCCTGGCCTCAGACATTGGTGCTCCTGGCTCTCAGGCTTTTAGACTCAGATCAGGACTTTCACCATCAGCCCCCAGTTCTAAGGCCTTCAAACTCAGTCTAAGTTGCTCCACCAGCTTTTCTGGTTCTCCACCTTGCAGATGGTGGATCTTAGGACTTCTTAGCCTCCATAACCATGTGGGGAAATCCCTAAAATAAATCCTCTCTTATACATACCTTTATATATCTCTATCATTTTCTCTTTATTTTTTTAAAAAATATTTTATTTATTTATATATGATAGACACACACAGAGAGAGGCAGAGACACAAGCAGAGTGAGAAGCAGGCTCCCTGCAAGGTGCCCGAAGCAGGACTTGATCCCTGGACCCTGGAATCACACCCTGAGCCTCAACCACTGAGCAACCCAGGTGTTCCTCATTCTCTCTTTAAATATATATCCTATTGATCCCGTTTCTCTGGAGAATCCTGATGCAAATGATAAGTGGAAATCATAAAAAATATATATGTTTTGAAAAACATGGGAAAGTCCTGGAAGTTCAATTATAGATACAAAAGATCAGTTGTAGAATGAAATCTACAGTATGACAATACTTTAAATTTTACTAACTATTCAAAAGAATACTACTTTAAGATGAATAAATGCATATCTTGTATGTATAGTTTTTTTGTTTTGTTTTGTTTTGTTTTGTTTTTTGGTAGTGGACATAAGGAACCAATGCCAACATCAGAACACTGATTATATCTGGAGTGGGATAGAATTTAATAGGATAAGGAAGGAGTCTTCAATTCTGTCTGTAACATTTTTTGTCTTTAATAGCAAATGAAACATATTTTAAGGTGTGTTCAACCTAGGTGATAGGTACAAAGGTATTACTTTCTGTATTTTTTGTTTGTTTAAATATTTCACACAAAATTTGATGTGAGGGTAGTGTGGGAAGTGTCTTTACTTTCTCTCTTCCTTGGTAGTGATTTTAAGTCATGGTAGGATTTCTGTAGAACCCATCCTCTATGCCACTCTACCTATCATCTACTTGTTTGTCGGGTCTTAGTCTCATATACGAGAAAAATAAAAATTGTTCTTTTCATGAATGAATCAACCATCTTCTTAATAAGATCTTAGTTTCTATGAAATCTAAAGACCTCATATACTGAATATTGTCTTCAATGTCCATCATGCCTGTAGTCAATAAGCTCCATGAAGGCTGAGATTCCACAAGGCTTATTTAACCCTTTAAATCTAGTGCCTGTGCATTGGCATGAATATTGGTTTTATAATTACATGGGCAAGAGGAATGGCTGCTGAATTTACCCTGTAACAAGTCTCCACTCTTCCACATGCCTGACTCTTCCATGTCTCTATGCCTCTGAATGATGAAGGATTCATCTAATGCCTCTATGCCTCCTTTTAGGAATGGCCTTTGTCTTGTACACCACTGTGAAATTTCCCCTTCTCCTTCTTCTCTGTAGAGAGAAGCTTCATTAGGGCAGAGATCCTATCCTATCCTATCCTATCCTATCCTGTCCTATCCTTTAGGGCTGAGTGCCCATCACCTGTCCCACTTGTAGAACAAATGTATTCTTATTTATGAGCCCAGGGTATATGTCACCTGTCCTTGAAGCTTTTCTTCACACAGCTCCCATTACCCCCACAACTTTGACTCCAGACACAATTAATCATGACATTTTTAAAATGATACTACACCTAGTAGCTATATTTCCATGGCTGCAATTAGTACATTGTATCATAAGTCATTGTTTTCCTCATTAGATGTTCATTACTCAAGAACCAGGTTCATATCTTTCATTCTGTGTTCCTAATTATTTGTCTGGCAGGTGTAGAGAATTTTGATACCTATCTGATGAACTGACTTATATCCACTTATGAGTTCTGCTGTGTGCATTTCCTGAAACACTCAAAACCTTCCTGATGGTGCTTCCCTTTTCCAGAGGACTGTTAAGTGATCCCAGCACAGTTAAATCTTCTGGCATTTCGGAGGGAGCCTAGAATTAGGTCCTCAGGATGGATGCCTAGGAAGCGTTAAGAAAATGTGAAAAGTGGGAAAACGGATGGGTAGTTAACCTCATCTGATCTCACCAGGTCTGTGACCAATGAGTTGCCCCGGGGATTGGCACAAGCCCTCCTGTGGGGAGGACTCTTCTGCTCTCTCAGTCCCCTACTGCTGCCATCTGTTGATAATTACTGTCCGGTCTCTGCTGAGAATGTGTGATATTTAATATTTCCTCACCACTTGAACAAACACACGGCAATAACAGAAAGGTACTTGGCCACAGGAGTAGAAAGATGTATTTGCATGAAAGACTTAGTGTACACCTCGGCCAGGCAAACAACTGCCTTCTCTTTGGGAGGGCACAAGAAGTTTGGAAGTTTCAGAACCCGGAGAATAGGTACATTGACATAGGTTGTATTTTTGGAAGAAAACTCTTAAAAATCCAAAATATCAAGAAGATTGCAAAATAAAACATAACAACCTCTTTTTATGACTGATGTGATTTTTCTCTTAATGAGCAATTATGAAGTTTTCAGATAGCTTTTCAGCATTTTTAGAGAAACTTGATGCTCTTATCAAGTACAAAGAAAGCGGTATTTTGTTTATTTGAAGAAAAGTTCTCCCGGTTGAAGACATCTTCCTTTTTTAAGTTCTTTTGGGAGTGGGGAGAAGGGGTTTCTAGTTTCATTTGCAGGTGGGGAAATTTAACTTCCTCTTTCAAGAATAACAAGAAGTTCTCTGCCCTGCTTTGCATATACGATAAACTCTGGATTACTGATGTGATAAGAAATAGACTGTTTTGGTTCATTAAGTGCTGGATCTGAAGCAGAGAAAAGTGGGAATACCAATGGCCTATGGATACACATGGTTTGTGAGTCATCTTTTGTGATGTGGCAGCTGAGATTGTGGAGGGAGGCAGGAGTGGGCATTGCCTCTAATACTAGATGAGAAAATCAATCATTCCTTGATCTCGTTCCTCATCATCATGCATTTCCATTTGGGGTCAATATTTATCACAAATACTTTTAAATCCCTAACATCTATCATGAAAATCTGCAGACATATTGAAACATTGTAAGAATTTTACAGCGAGGACCACTTGGGATTCTATTATTAACAGTTTGCTCTGTCTGTTTTATTGTGTCTCTACTCATCTGTCTCTCCTATCCATTGATCAATACATATTATTATTTTCTGATGTATTTTAATATATGTTGCAGGCAGTTATTAATGCTTTTACTGGCTACAGTTACCCAAAACAGAAACTTCAGTTATTTAGACACTTCTTCCTTTTCCCAAAGGCTCAGCCTGGTAATTGTAGCAAGCGTTGTACTAGGCCTCAGATAGTCTGTGCAGAGACATGGCATTTACTGGCCACTGGGAGGCAGAAGTTAAAAGACAATAAAGACAAATAAATGTAAAATTATACATTACAATCATAATCATAAAAGGGAAAACAGGTAGAATAAAATGACACCTCCAAGGCTGTCCCCTTCCCACAACCTACCATATTGCTACTAAAATGACTTCCTGGGATGCTGCTTGGATCATACTGTTGACATCCCACAGCTCTCAGGGTGCTGCCCAAAGTCCCTAGCTGGACACTGTAATATTTGCATTACATAGCTAGACAAAGTTTATTTCCACTCAGGAAATATTTGTTGGCTCCCTATTATGTATTGGGCGCATGAGATGAATGCCATGACCATTAGAATAAGCACACTACGATCCTTAGATCTGAACATTTCATGGTCAGATTGAGGAAACAGCTAATTTCAATATGATGTTCAGGAGGCCATGCAAGCATAGAGGAAGGGCAACCCAGTTATCACAAGTGGTCTGTGTTAAAAAGGTCTTCTCAAGGGAAAAATGGATGTTCTGAATCCTGAAGAATAAAGACATACACAGGTTAAGGATGGGAAAGTCTTCCAGAAAAGAAAAGAAAATATTTAGGCCAAACAAAAACAAAAACAAAAAAACCCAAACAATTATGTGGGAGAGAGAAACAAACCACTCAGTATTTACTAGAGCATAAGTTGTAAAGTTGAGTGGATAGTGGTGAGGCTTGGAGGCTGGCTCACAGAGGGCCTGGATAATGGGCAAAAATAGCAGAAGGAAGAAGGAGGAAGCACTGAAACAGATAGAAATACAGTGCAAAGGATGGCTGGGGAGTAGGAGTGATGATACTATAAGCAGCAAAGGAAGTTAAGAGTGTGCTGCAGTAATCTAAGTAAGTCAAACTGATGTTGCTGGTAGTAAAGATGTAGAAGGAGGGCTAATTTAGAGACACCTTTAAATGGTAAAGTGAGGAGCATGGTGTGGTGTAAAGAATGGTGTGGCTGAGTACAGAAGGAGTGAAAGAGGAAGGTAAAAAAATGAATCCTGATTTTTTTTTTTAGTTGAATGGGTGAGTAAACAATGCATACAACCATTAAGATAAAAATATTAAGAGAGATAATTTAGTTTTGGGGGTTAAGTGTGAAGTGCCTGAGAGAGCCCAGGGGAGGTGTCCACAACATGACAGACAAAACTAGGAGCTTAAGAGAGAACTTTGGCTATCTAGGTTGATGCTGGTTAGAAACATAAAAGTCTGGGGCAGCCCCGTGGCTCAGCGGTTTAGCGCGCCTTCGACCCAGGGCCTGATCCTGGAGGCTCAGGATTGAGTCCCACGTCTCAGCCTGCTTATCTCTCTGCCTGTGTCTCTGTCTCTGTCTCTGTCTCTGTCTCTCTCATGAATAAATAAATAAAATCTTTTAAAAAAAGAAAGATAAAAGTGGATGAGGCACCTCAGATATATTTCACCTTCGGATGAAAGAACCAAAGTACTTTTATATCATTTGTCATTAGTCATTGACTGAAGGCTCCTGGGGAATGACATGTGTTCCATATGTCTGGGCTGCCTTTGTAGTTAGACATCAATAAGACAGTAAGTTCAAATTTTTCTATTTTATTGAATCACTGTGGCTAGGTCCAGGGTCTCCTGACTTCTATGTCAGGTATCTTCTGTGATCATCTCCACTCCATTCTCGGTGCTACAACAATCATTCAATTGGTCCACCCAGGCATTCATTTGTAACCTCAACAAGGTTGAGGCACCTTCCATGAGCCATGCAGGGCCAACTCTGGAGCTGCTGGGAATAGAGACATCCACACACACATCCTTGAAGAACCTCAATGCCACTCACTTCCAACTGTTTCCACTTCCTGAAAGGGGACTTGTGTTTAGATCTGGAGGAAGACCTGAAGAATAGGAGAGCCAGAATCACATCTCCCAAGGGCCCCGGGAACTTGAATGAGTCGGTGTTGAGGTGATGTGGAAAATGATAACTCTCTGAGAGAGCAAGGCCTACTTTAGCTTATGCGAAACTATAAAGAACTCCCTGTCTGGATTTACAAAAGGAAAATTCATGTTTCCTATGGCCTTTAACTCCTAATCTTTACTGGTTACAAGAGGGTATTCCAGGCAGTAGAGCGCTTAATAAATATTATATTGTTTGCTAATGGCAATGCTATTTGGGGGTGATATTTCCTTCTGAATGTGCTAGCCTGGTTTAACAAATCTACTGTGTATAGTTTCACCTTTCACTGTGTGGCTTGTGATGTCTCAGGGGTGCCTTCAGCCAGAGGCTGAGGAACAGCTCAGAAACACAGAAGTAAATGAGTCTGCCGGATGCATTAATAGGTTTTGTCTGTGCTGACTTCCCTTTTGTTGTAGAAATGTAACCTATACCAAGGGGCTCCTATATGTTAAGTAAATGTGTGCATTCTCACTGTGAAGATGTGAGCTGCCTGAGGGGCTGGCAGGAGCGTTTCCCTGCATATTTGTCTTGTTTTTATATCCTTTTCTATGCACTGGTGGTTGATTCTGACCGAACTCCTCTCTCGTTCAAATCCAGCTTTTTAGAAATGGTTTTGTTGGATAATTGACAAGTGGTATTGGTATCTAATTCCAATTTTCTCTTACTTCCAAAAGAGCTAAGTGCCAGCTCTGAGTAATTGTTACCTGTGAGGTATGAAAGCTTGGGATTCATGAGCATGGTCTACTTGTACTCAAACAGACTGGACTTTGAATCCTGTTTTGGCTACTGAATGTTCTCTCTCAACCTTGGTTTTCTCATCTAGAACACAGCTAACTACTAGCACTGGGTGTAAATGCTTGGAACTCCATCCATTCTCCCTCTCTCCCCCCCCCTCTCTTTTTCCCGTCCATTGTACATTGAATCAGTCTTTTTAAAAAATTTAAATTCAATAAATGTACATATTATGTATTATTATTTTCAGAGGTAGAGTTCAGTGGTATATAACACTCAGTACTCATCACATCATGTGCCCTCCTTAATGCCCATCATCTAGCTTACCCTATTCCCCTACACACCTCCCCTCCAGCAACTCTCAGTTTGTTCCATAGAGTTAAGAATCTTTTTATGGTTTATCTTCCTCTCTGATTTCATCTTGTTTTATTTTTCCCTTCTTTGCCCTATGATCCTGTCTTGTTTCTAAAATTCTACATATGAGTGAAATCATATGAGAATTGTCTTTCTCTGTTTGACTTATTTCGCTTAGCATAATACCTTCTAGTTCTATCCATGGAGTTGCAAATGGCAAGGTGTAATTCTTTTTAATGGTTGAGTAATATTCCATTGTATATATTATACCACATCTTTTTTATCCATTCATTTGTTGATGGACATCTGGGCTCTTTCCATATTTTGACTATTGTGGACATTGCTGCTATAAACATTGGGGTACAGGTCATATCATTACATTTGTATGCTTGGGATAAATACTTAGTACTGTAATTGCTGGATTATAAGGTAGTTCTGTATTTAACTTGTTGAGGAATCTCCATAGTGTTTTTAAGAGTGGCTGGACCAGCTTGCATTCCCACCAACAGTGTAGGAGGGTTCCCCTTCTCCACATCCTTGCCAACATCTGTTTCCTGACTTATTAATTTTTAGCCATTCTGACTGGTGTGAGGTGGCATCTCACTGTAAATTGCTCTTTCCTTTTGGATTAGCTTTATAATCTTAAATGCATCCAAAAGAAAATTCATCTTAAAATAAAAACAGACAAGATAAAAAACAAACTTTCTTGACCCCATGTCTTCCTGCTACTATCTTATTTTACTCATCCTTTTATGGTAAAGGTTTATGAGATGTTGTCTACATGTGACATATAAACTCCTCATAGCTTACATACTCTCTAGCCTGCTGTAGCTTGGCTTCAGCCTCCACTGTTCCACTGAAAATGTTCTAGTCAAGGTGAAAATATTTCCCATAGATTGATTTACCATCACATTGCATTTATCAAGGTAACTTTGTGCTGGTCGTATTTTCCATTCCTTATTGGTTTGTATTGGCTAGTCCATTTTAGGAGGAAAATTGTTTTCTAATGGAAATTTTGCATGTATTTTGGGTACATGCTCTTGTCTTAGATAGGCCATTAGTTATTGTTCTATAACGTGAATCCATGGAAGTCTCAGAATCTTGATCAATGGGGAAATAAATAAGACTTCTCTGATATTTAACTGTGCTTTTTCTCTAAAAGGAAAAAAGGAGTTAAGCACAGAAATTATAACAGCACAAATGACATATTTAAGTTGGACATCCAATTTAAAACAAAATATGCAGAAAAACATGCTTTTGCAGAATTATGATTTGTTTTCACTTATCCTTTAGCATTCTCCATCACTGTTTAGTCTAGTTCCAATTTTCATTTTGACTTAATTAATTATTAACTATGAATGTTTCCTTCAACAACCACAAATTATTTATACTTCTTGGTGAAAGTTCTACTTGGATATATAAACAAGTGCCCCTTTATAGGCAAGATTGTTTTGAGTGTACAACAAAGGGTCATGAGAAGAAATTGATGTGAACTCATCGAGTTGATCCTCTGGCTAATATGAAGCCTGTGGATTTTAACCCTCCTTGGATCTACCAAGCATAAGTGCTCTAACTGTTCTGTTGTAGTGTTAGAATCAGAGATCTTACTTTTTCCCCAACTCCTGATATTAGTCATGTTTTTGGCTTTAAACTTAATTTCCATTACAGCTATGTGGACAGTGTAGTTTGAAGATGCAAATAGTTCAATGGGATAGGGACAGTACAATTCTCCCACTACAGAAGTTCTCATCATTTTTTGATTTACTCTGGATGGATATTTGCCTCCATTAAGTCTAGATATTGTGCTTACCCAACTGTTTGTAGATTTGTTAATTTCAGGCATTACTGACTGATTTCCTATCTCCTATGATGG
This sequence comes from Canis lupus baileyi, assembly GCF_048164855.1. Classification (NCBI taxonomy): domain Eukaryota; kingdom Metazoa; phylum Chordata; class Mammalia; order Carnivora; family Canidae; genus Canis; species Canis lupus. Next base: position 68,435,974 of record NC_132839.1, read on the forward strand.
AAGACAGGACACAGTTCTCTTCTATGCCTCCTCTTGACCAATAGATACATTTCTAACCATTAACCATCCATAACTTTCCATTGTGTTATGTTGAATTCTATGAAATTGTCATTGTTCTTGGTGAAAAATGTTTGAATGTTGGTACTTTCATAACCTATAGTTATGTCATGATTTTAGATAAAGCAAAATTCAATGTTTATAATAGCTGAGCCAGTTGGCAATTATAAATACTTTCCCTCTATTGTGGTACATATTTGGTTGGTTGTTTTTTTTTTTTTTAATAAACCTTATTAGTAAGTCTTCCCCATACTCTCTCCCATTTACTGAATCTCCTCTCAACACAATCAAACAAGTGGAACATTCAATTTTTATCATCTGGGAGTCATCTTTGTTGGAGCCTTTTGATTTACTTGAGTGGACTGGTTACTTTCTAGGATAGCCATTGGGATCCTCCTAAAACATCATTCTAGGAATACTCTTGTCTCTTGTATCAGAGTCTCTGTTTTACATTTTCATGACTGCTGCATTTTTGGTTTACTCTCCTTAGTAGTGGCCCTGCCTTTCTAGGTTTCTGGAAAAGGGAGAAAAGGAGGTAACATTTTGGAGCATCTAAGATGTCATTATTCTCTGTTCACATTGAGTTAATATTTCATTGCTTAAGGTGATATATTAGAGTTCTATAGAGAAAGAGAACCAGTAGGATGTGTAGATAAAGAAGCAGACATACAGATAAATAATGGATGGATGGATGGATGGATGGATAAATAATGGATAGATAGATAGATAGATAGATAGATAGATAGATTTATTACAAGGAATTGGCTCATGTAATTACGGAGATTGGCAAGTTTCAAGATCTGTAGAGTGAGTAAGCAAGCTGAAGACCAAGGAAAGCTAATGGTTTAGATCATTCAAATCCAAAGACCTGAGAACCCGGAGAGCCAGTGACATAATTCCTATCTGAAGGCCTGTAGGCTCAATACTCAGGAAAAGCTCATGTTTCAGTTCTAGTCTGAAGGCAGCAAAAAAGTCAGTGCTCCTGTTCAAAGTCAAGCAGCAAGAATTTGCTCTTACTCAGGGGAGGGTCAACCTCCCTGTTTTTGTTCTGTTCAGGCATTCAGCTGGTTAGATGAGGCCCATCCACATTAAGAAGACCAATCTGTTTTACTTAGTCTACCAATTTGAATGTAAATCTCATCTGTAAACATCCTTGCAGAAACACTCAGAATAACATTTGACTGAATATCTGGACACCCTGTGATCCTGCCTGTGGCCACATAAAATTAATCATCACAGTTGAAAATCACTTTTCCTGAGCAATTTGAAGACATTTCTCCATTTTCTTCTAGCTTCAAGAGTCCCTCTTAAGCAATATGATGCCTAATTCATTTTTAAATTAATCTGAAGCATATGCCTGGGGTGCCTGGCCCTGTTCCTTGTAATCAGATCCCTGTAATAGCTGGGCTTTTTGTATTGGAGGTCTCTGATATGAGTATCTTAGATAATTTTTTGGCAGCTGGTCAGTTTTCCTAAAGAGTAATCTTTTAGTGTCATGTCTGGAAGATAAAGGTCTGGCTTCTAGAGACTTAAGAGCTTAGGAAAATAATTAGGATGTAAACTTTCATGCAATCTTTTTGCTTTTAGAGCACCAAACCTAAACTTTGCTTGGTGTCATCTGGTCCATGTACCCTCTCTTTTACTTCCTCTAGAGAATAGACTTGTATTTACTGCTAGAGTTGGAATGGTGGAGAGGATATGGAGGTCCAATGGCTTCATGAAGAGATTTTCAACTTAACTGTCATTTTTGCCTGTCTCCATGCTAATTTCTGACCCTTATAGAGGTACTATGGTGCAAGTTGGCTAGCTCTCATGTCTATGGTATCTTCTAGGTCAGTTATTAGTCATTTTTTCTGTTTCCTGACTCCCAAAATTCTGTGGCTATTGTTTCTTTTTTCTAATTTTCTTTGCCCCTATTCTATCCATTAAAACATTTCTTTACTTTTTTCAAAGTGAGGTTTTCAGATGAAGTGATACTAAATGTTCAGTTTGCAGTCTTCACCTGAAGGCTAGAGCTTGCTTCTTACTTTCTAGTGAAGGATTGGGGGTGAGGGGTGGTGAGGAGGAATTATATGGTAGTGTGATGATACTAAAATTCAGAGTCATTGTCTTTCTCCTAATTCAAATGAGTAATTTTTTTTACTTTTAGTCATCTGACTAAATTGCTCAATCCTCTGAGCTGCACATGAAAAATAAATTCTAAGTTTACTTATTAAATATTGAATTCTACAATATCACAAGAACTTTTTATTTTATTTTTTAAAAGGTTTTCTTTACTTATTCCTGAGAGACACAGGGAGAGGAAGAGACGGGCAGAGGGAGAAGCAAGCTTCCCACAGGGAGCTCGATGCAGGACTCTGATCCCAGGACCCTGGGATCATGGCCTGAGCCAAAGGCAGACTCTCAACCACTGATTCTCCCAGGTGCTCCTATCACAAGAACTTTTATAAATAATTTAAAAATATTTCCTGAACATTCATCATGTGCAAAATCTTGTTATCTAGCTATATTTTCAAGTAATTTATGATTTGGTATGAAAAATTGATCTGTAAAATAAGAAGAAGTAATTAAGATAGATAATAATAAAAGCAATTTTATTAATTTCTACAGTACTACATTTCAAGTACCCCAATGCAAACAAATTATCATTCATGTGACTATGTGACAACTTCCCATATTCTGATTCGTTGGAACACATGATGGGACTATACTTTATGATGATTAAGTACCTTACTTAGCATATATTTGTGATTTCTACCTCTTTGGAGGTTTTAAAATTAAATCTGTGTCATCTCTCAAAATAAGTGTGACCTAATCTGGAAATGATGGGAATTTTAGTGCTTATTTTCATTATGATTAGGTTCATCTATATGTGACAAAGGACCTTAACTTTCCTAAACATAGTGATTTTATGAAGATAAACCAGTCTTTCTTGTTTAGATAAATAGAGAATTGGGTCCAGAGCTTATACACTGTAATTACCTGGCCCTAGAACTCTCTGTCTTACCACTTCAGTCTTTTATTTATTTATTTTTTTTAATTTATTTTTTATTGGTGTTCAATTTACTAACGTACAGAATAACCCCCAGTGCCCGTCACCCATTCACTCCCACCCCCCGCCCTCCTCCCCTTCTACCACCCCTAGTTCGTTTCCCAGAGTTAGCAGTCTTTACGTTCTGTCTCCCTTTCTGATATTTCCCACACATTTCTTCCCCCTTCCCTTATATTCCCTTTCACTATTATTTATATTCCCCAAATGAATGAGAACATATAATGTTTGTCCTTCTCCGACTGGCTTACTTCACTCAGCATAATACCCTCCAGTTCCATCCACGTTGAAGCAAATGGTGGGTATTTGTCATTTCTAATGGCTGAGTAATATTCCATTGTATACATAAACCACATCTTCTTTATCCATTCATCTTTCGTTGGACACCGAGGCTCCTTCCACAGTTTGGCTATCGTGGCCATTGCTGCTAGAAACATCGGGGTGCAGGTGTCCCGGCGTTTCATTGCATTTGTCTCTTTGGGGTAAATCCCCAACAGTGCAATTGCTGGGTTGTAGGGCAGGTATATTTTTAACTGTTTGAGGAACCTCCACACAGTTTTCCAGAGTGGCTGCACCAGTTCACATTCCCACCAACAGTGTATGAGGGTTCCCTTTTCTCCGCATCCTCTCCAACATTGGTTGTTTCCTGTCTTGTTAATTTTCCCCATTCTCACTGGTGTGAGGTGGTATCTCATTGTGGTTTTGATTTGTATTTCCCTGATGGCAAGTGATGCAGAGCATTTTCTCATGTGCATGTTGGCCATGTCTATGTCTTCCTCTGTGAGATTTCTGTTCATGTCTTTTGCCCATTTCATGATTGGATTGTTTGTTTCTTTGGTGTTGAGTTTGATAAGTTCTTTATAGATCTTGGAAACTAGCCCTTTATCTGATATGTCATTTGCAAATATCTTCTCCCATTCTGTAGGTTGTCTTTGAATTTTGTTGACTGTATCCTTTGCTGTGCAAAAGCTTCTTATCTTGATGAAGTCCCAATAGTTCATTTTTGCTTTTGTTTCTTTTGCCTTCGTGGATGTATCTTGCAAGAAGTTACTATGGCCGAGTTCAAAAAGGGTGTTGCCTGTGTTCTTCTCTAGGATTTTGATGGAATCTTGTCTCACATTTAGATCTTTCATCCATTTTGAGTTTATCTTTGTGTATGGTGAAAGAGAGTGGTCTAGTTTCATTCTTCTGCATGTGGATGTCCAATTTTCCCAGCACCATTTATTGAAGAGACTGTCTTTCTTCCAATGGATAGTCTTTCCTCCTTTATCGAATATTAGTTGCCCATAAAGTTCAGGGTCCACTTCTGGATTCTCTATTCTGTTCCACTGATCTATGTGTCTGTTTTTGTGCCAGTACCACACTGTCTTGATGACCACAGCTTTGTAGTACAACCTGAAATCTGGCATTGTGATGCCCCCAGATATGGTTTTCTTTTTTAAAATTCCCCTGGCTATTCAGTCTTTTAGGATGGCCTTTTATTGTCCAAGATTGCAGCATGAGCTCCAGCCACCATTTCCTCTTTCCAACCAACAGGAAAGAGGAAGGGCAAAGAAAGACCCATGTCTTCATCTCAGGTACACTTCCCGGAAGCTACATGCATCCTGTTGGTTAAACCTTGGTCACATGGCCACAGTTAACTCCCAGATGGAAAATGTATACAATCCAGGCTATCTTGGACTCAGTACCTATGGGGGTTTCTATTTCTAAGGAAGAAAAGAAGAAAGCTAGGACAGGTATAGGAGAGAAAGTGCAGTCTACTTTACAGGGACACTATATATCCAACCTGTGATTCTACACTGTTTGTAACATTGGGGTGACAAGAGATAGTGACAAGTGATCCTGGTAGTGGACATCATGTCAGTGGCAGGATCGACAATCAGTCATCTGTTTTATGGCTATTGCTGCTATGCTGGGATCCAGCTTGGAAGGAAATACTCTTAAAATTGTGTATTTTGATTGTAAAATATCTCAGACACACAGAAAAGGCAGATGCCTATTATCCCTCACTCAAGATCCCTCACCCAACTTTGAACAGATTTTGTCAGATTTACTTCTGATATCTCTAGTCCTGACAGTAATAGAAGTACCACCACCTCCATCTTTTCCTTTCTGAAAGTTGAATCTTTACCAGTAATGTGGTGTATTTCCATTGGAGTAGAAAGTATTCACTTGGCATTATGTGCATGCCATGTGCTGATAGGGATATCTTAGCTAATAGGGATCCAAAAAGTAGTATTTTCTCAGGTGTGATTACTGATCTTAACAAGACACAATCCAAAGAATAATGCCTGTGTCTATTAAAAAATATAAATTTTAGCTTAAAAATCTACAATGTGCTGGGGTTAAGCGTCTGCTTTCGTTTCAGGTTATGATCCTGGTGTCCTGGATGGGGTCTTTGTCTGACTCCCTGCTCAGCTGGTAGCCTGCTTCTCCTTCTCCCTCTACCCCTCCCCCATGCTCTCTCTCTCATGCTTTCTCTTTTTCTCAAATAAATAAAACCTTTAAAAAACCTACAATACTATTTGTACACATATTTGAAGGATATAGCGTATCATGTAATTTAAAGAGAAATGAATATCTATAATAAATATATGTGTGCATAGAGACATATGTATATTTATTAAGTGATCTACTTGACTACATTTTTTATTGTTATAAATCATTGTATATGATACTTAACTTTTTAAAATCTATTTAAGAACAGTCCTTCAATGACAGATCTTATAGTTCAAAGTGATACAGTGGCACCCACCTGTCCAGATGGGGCTTTCTGGAAGTAGACTCTGATGCTGTGATTTGCAGGCAGGTGGTTTCAGGGGAGGGTGTGGAGTGGAAGAAAGGAACTGAATGGAAGAAGGTGGGCTGAGATATGGTTGTAGCAAAAATCTGAGCTAATCCTACAGGGGCTATAGCTGGGTTGGCACTTTAGACTTCTCCCTCCCCTTCCACAGGACAGTGAGGGGATAGGAGCCACATCTGAGGAAAAGGTGTGATCTTGGGCAAGCGTCTCTCTTCTACCTGAGGCTGTGGGATCTCAGAGCCAAGTGTACTCCAACCTGAAAGGGCATCTGGGGGGTACACTGCTCCCTTCATTTTGAGGGAGATGCATCCCTGGTTCTTATACCTTAACTAGTCATATCTTCTTTTTATTTTTAAGATTCTTAAAATTTATTTGAGGGAGAGAGAGCACAAGTGGGGAGTGGGAAAGGGGTAGAGGGAGAGGGCGAAGCAGACTCCTTCCTTAGCAGGGAGCCCGAGGCAGGGCTTGATCCCAGGACCTTGGGATCATGGCCTGAGCCAAAGGCAGATGCTTTGTTGACTGAGCCATCCAGGCAGCCCTAACCAATCATGTCTTATATTTTTTTGTGTTTTTGGCCACTTCTAATTCATCCTCTTGATTCTACTGAATTCCCTTCCTTTTCATCAGACACACAGTTGTCAGGGTTCAGTATAATATTCAAACTTCTTTGCAAAGAAATATGATGAGGAATCTCCATTAAGAAAATAGATAAGGAGATGTGCTTATTTGTAACTGAATTTTAAAAAATTATTAAAAGTTTTTCACAAAAAATCTTTTATTTCTTGATGGAAAATGCTTTCTTTCTGAATCTCTGAAGTGTCTTTAAGGAGACCAATTTCTGAGACTCTGGTCAGCAGAAAAAGCCTGCTTTTGGAATCAGATGTACCTGAATTTGAACCCAGACAGTTAGTTGCTTGCTGTGTGACTTTTGGAAGTCACACAACCTCTCTGTGGTTCCATTTTCTGAATTAAACAAAGCCCTTCTTCCAAGGTCCCTCTGGACTCTGAGACTCCCTGACTTATGAGTGAATGAAGCCAGCACTTCCAGTGAAATGAAACTCGGAACTATTGTAAGCCTGACCAATCTCCTGGTCCCCTGTCAATAGAATGAACTTATCAATGAAGGTTCCTTTGTCAGGCAACTGTCATTCCAGGAATGCCCTGGGAAGGCTGTTGAATGTGACTTCATGCCCAGGCCTCCCTCCTGCCAATCCCACCTTATGAAGGGCTTAATTTTTTGGCTCTACCTGCAGTAGGGAGCAAGGGAAAGACTTGAGGGGAGCACAACAGGTGCCAGCAGCATGAAGCGCAGCCTCAGAGCTTGGGTCCAGATCACATTTCAAGCACAGGCGTTGGTATAATTGGATTGCTATTTGCCCGGTGCACACCCACCCTGGCGTCCCTAATGAGCAGCCCCCTCTCTCTATCCATGTGTGAACATAAGAGTCTTTAATTAAGATGGAGGGGCAGCCCATGGGGAAGGTGTTGGAGTCTGTTCAGCTCCTGAGCTCACTGAGCATGACTCATCCTTCGAGCTGGGGGTCTGTACTCTGAGACTTGTGTCCCTGCCCTCAGGTCCCCTCACACATATATTCCCTTTTCTTTCTTCCCATTTCTAATTGAGAGAAGATGTGCTTTATTTGAAGTGAGAATCCCCCTGTGTCCATGAATGTCCTCCACTCCTGCAAATTACCGCAAGGGGAATAATCACTCACGTTGTGCAGACAGAAGGCAGTTTGGTGATCTCATAGAGGAGTCCAGTGGGCAAACCTCAGGGCAGGGAGGCCCGGGGAACTTGGCTCATTCTGAGCTACGTGAGCTTTCTTCTCCTCTCTGAGCAAGAAAGAGCATAGGCTGTGCTCTCTACCCTCCTGGGGCTGCAAGTCAGGCACACGACAGGGAGATGTGAAGGGGAGCTCAGCCCGTGGCAATCCAGGATCAATCAATCTGTCAGCAAAACCTACCGGGATATTTATGGAACATCTGATATACAAGTGAAGGAAACCCAATGTGCATTATGATTAATTATTTTAAAATATTCCTTAAAACATTCAGAGGTAAAAAAAAAAATTGGCTCCTTTAAAAACTGAAAGGAAGTTTCTGGCATCGTTGAGAATGTAAAACTGGCTGGAAACCTGCTTTGTGTGTAGTGGGTCAAGAGACTACTTAAGCATTGTTATTTTATTTGTTTTTTTGTTTGTTTTCCCTAAAGTAATCTTTCCTTCTGATTCAGTCAGGTATTTATACTCTGAGTAGACTGGATTAGGCGGAGCGGTGTCATCTGCATCACTGGTATCCCTCACCTCAAGTCCTCGCTCAGCTTGGGACTCCACTTTTACCCCAAACCCTACTTCAGCAATTGGCCTGGCTTTGTACCCAAGAGGCAAGAGAGGCTGGCCGGTGGGCATTTCTCATCATGCAAACCATGGCCATTGATGCTTTTGTCCTTCACATCCTAGAATAAAAGTGTTCTTGCTTTCTTCCTGCCTTCACTCAGGGCTGGCAAGAGACTTTTTGCAATGCCCAGGGCAAAATGAAAATCCAGGTCAATCTCCCCCTCCTCTGGCCCACCGCTTCAATTCACAGTGGACAGGAGACCCCCAAGAGATTGGAACCTTCTTGGTGGAATTTGTTTAATACCTGATGGGGGGGTAAGGGACCTTCCCTGGGTTGTCCACTGAGCAAGCCTGGTGCTGCCAACCTGGGTCAGAGCTGGCCACTTCTCTGCCCTGCCCAAGATGCTATGGACAAGAGGGTGATGGCAAACATGGGTTTCCCTACCCACACAATCGGCTCTCTGCCTTATGCAGCAGGTGAACATGTCTGTGGGGTGTGCAAGAGCACATTGGGAGCCACCCAGGTCCCCAGAGGGCTGCTCTGAGTCCATCCTAGGGAGGTGAGACAGCTTGTTTGCCAAGACTTCATGCCCCTAACACATGCTCCACTTGCAAACCAGAAAAAGATAAAATTATTAAGAATTTTAAGACAGCGACCACAGAGCTTTAAACAAAGTGCATGGCTATTCTGAACTGCAGAGGTCACCTGCTCACAAAGTTGGTTCTGACCCTACCTCTGCTCTGGGAACCACCCTCTCACAAATCCTCCATGGGGCTGCTGAACCACCGATGCCTCTTCTCCTGGACCTCGCTCCATCTCTTTGCACTGACTCTTCACCCTTAGACTATGTGTTCAAGTTCCATCTATCATTTAGATGCCTTTCTACCTTTTCTCCCCACTTTTCTTTTGATCACCCTGTTTCCACAGGTGGGCTTCTTGAAAAGAGTCAGCAGTCACTGGGTGTCTCTACTGCGTCATGTGTCATTCACCCTACTCGCTTGCAATAAGGTGAGCTCTTTCCTTACGCCACTGAAAGTCTTCTCTCAAAGGTCGTTGTCAAACTCCTAATCACTCAAGCTAGAGGTCAGATTTTCAGGGTTTTTTTTTTTTTTTATCTTGTCTGACTAAAGATGTTATATTTGATGACATTGATGATGCTTCCTCATGTGACCTACTCCTCAGTTTATTCTCTCTCAGTCCTGAAGGTAAGAAGTCTCAAATCAAGGTGTGGGCAGGGCCATGCCTCCCCACAAAGCCTCTAGGGAGAGGTCACAGCTTGCCTCTTTCAGCTTCTGGTGGCCGCAGGGGTTCACGGGCTATGGCAACACCATTCTGATTTCTGCTTCTGCTTCCACATGACCAGCTTCCCTGCATGTCCCTGTTTCTTCACATGACAGTATTTTTCTTTTTTTTTAAGGATTTATTTATTTATGATAGACATAGAGACAGAGAGAGGCAGAGACACAGGAGGAGGGAGAAGCAGGCCCATGCTGGGAGCCCGATGCGGGACTCGATCCCAGGACTCCAGGATCGCGCCCTGGGCCAAAGGCAGACACTAAACCGCTGAGCCACCCAGGGATCCCCATGACAGTATTTTTCTAAGGACACTGGTCCCATTGGATTAGGCACCACCCTACTCCAGTATGATCTCATCTTAACTAACCATATGGGTAGAACCTATTTCTACCTAAGGTCCCATTCTAAAATGCTGGGTACTTTGAACTTCAGCAATTCAAGCCCTAACATATTGTTGTTGTTGTTGTTGTTTTTTAAGATTTTATTTATTCATGAGAGACACAGAGAGAAAAAGAGAGAGAGAGAGAGAGAGAGAGAGAGGCAGAGACACAGGCAGTGAGAGAAGCAGGCTCCATGCAGGGAGCCCAATGTGGGACTCGATCCCGGGACTCCAGGATCACAACCTGGGCCGAAGGCAGGCGCTAAACCACTGAGCGACCCAGGTATCCCCCATATTGTAAAAATAAAATCATGTTGATTAAAAAAATGCGTGCCATTTAATTTCTTGGCTTTAGCGTATTTATCTATATAATGGGTATGATAAAGAGCAAATCAAATAGTGAGTATGCAAGTATGAGGATTTAGCATAATTTTAAATATGATCCCCTTTCATTTTTTTGTGGCTGTTGGGTTGTGCATCCTCAGACACACTGTGCTTTCCACTCTTGGTGTAAAGGGTGCTCACTAGGTGTTGTACCAGGGCTTAGTTCTTCCAGAATGTCTTGGCAACTCCTGTTTCTTCACTCCATGTTCTCTCAGCCAGTGGGTACTGCTGGGCTGTGAAAAGGGGTGAGATTTTGTGCCCCAAAGGGGCACATTGGAGGAAGAATAGGGGAAGGAGAACTTTAGGACTAGGGCTGTGGGAGGTTGGGGGTTCACGAGCCCATGGCAGCATGCTCCATGCTTCCATATACCTTCTGCTCTCACAGCTGGAGCCAATTGACCAATCAGTTCTGCTTCTGGTCCTTGGAACTGTCAGGCTTTTAGACAGTTGAATTTGAGGTGTTTCAGGAGCCTGCATTGAGCAAGCCTCCTTGACCTTGGCAGGAATAAGTCCTGCCTCATGGCTATTAAAAATAAGAGCACTTCCAGGTTCTTAGTAGTTGGCCTCTCGCACCCAGAGCCCTGTCACTATACCCCTTTCCAAAATTACCTTCTTACTGGCCTTGCTGTGGAGCCTGGACTCCACCGTGATTCCCATTTGAGGTAAAGCACTGAACTGCCTTGTTAAGTGGCAAGCCAGAGGAAGACAAGCTTCACCAGCCACAGAGCTCACAGCTTGCTCAGTTCAGCTCCTGCTCGGACAGTCTATGTAGTGCAGCAACATCTGCCCAGAGTTCCCAATGGAGCGATAATCGAAATGACTTTTGGGGGAAAGGCTGTCTGGCAGCCCATGGACTAGGGCAGGAAAACAAAGCCTCAGATCCTGGTTGTATTACTAACTGAAGACCTTGATCTTTATCTTTGTTTTCTTGTCCATAAAACAGAAATTTTCCCACTTGAGCAGAGCTCAGCAGGCAGTGAAGAGGAATAAATGAGATCAAGTAGACAAGGTGCTTGTAGAGTGTCTGGCATGTGCTGGCGAACATGAACGTCCAAGTCCAACACTCTATGAACCTGCGTGTGAAAAGCATGTAGGAATCCTTTTAAATGGAAAAAGTGGAAGTAGACTCATTGTTCTGCCTTTTTGTACCCATGTCCCATCCCTTTATTCCTCACTTTTTTGGATCATCGATCTGCTGCTGACCTTGTTCACTATGTAAACATCCTCACTGGTACAACCATGTTTTTTGGTTGGCTTAACACAAGGAAGACTTTTCTGTGGCCAGAGCTGGAGATGGAGAGGAATTCCTCACAAGATGCTCACTATTATAGGGGATGTGTAAGCAAGAAACTGAATAACCACTTGGTCGAAATGTTGATTTTTAATTATTTATTTGACAAATATTTACTGTACACTCACTTTATACCAGGCATTGTATTAAACACTGAAGAAACAAAAATAAAGTTTGTGAGTCTAAAACTTCAACTGTAATTTTTGACTGGAGCTATAGCTAACTACTCATGCTATTTGTCAGTGCTGTGCCTCTTTTTATGCTTCTTTCCAACTTACTGTGTTCGCAGCTTCATGCAGGCATCCCTCCATCTAGAAAGTCTTATTTAAATTGCATTGGTAAAAAAAAAAATTGCATTGGTTTGGGTTCATTCCCTTTGTGTGCTCCCAGAGTACCTGACTATCATTGTATGTTCTCATCTTTGATATGCTGTAGATTCTTTGAGGGCCATTGTGATAATATTTTATTAATCTTAGTATTAATCACAGCATTAATTAACAGCACAGCACTTGGCATCAGGTAGATGTACACAATGCATTTATTGATTCAGTGTCAAATGAGACTATACCTGCACAGACAATGGTCAGATTAGGGAGGTTTTTCCCTTTAAGTAATTTCTGAAATTATAAAATCAATTCATGTCCCATAGAGATTTGAGAAATCCAGAATAAAGAGAGAATGAAGAAAAATAAAAATATACTTGCTATCTTACCACATAAACACATTGATAACATATCCTTCTGATTTTATATATATATATATTTTAATATTTTAATTATTGATTCATGACAGACACACAGAGAGAGGCAGAGACACAGACAGAGGGAGAAGCAGGCTGTGTGCAAGGAGACTGATGTGGGACTCAATCTCGGATCCCGGGATCACACCCTGAGCCGAAGGCAGATGCTCAATCACTAAACCACTCAAGTGTCCCTCCTTCTGATTTTAGATTTTATAGTATCTTATGTATATACACTTTAAAGATTATTGTATATTAGTCAATATTTTGCTATGTGCGGTAATAGAGAAACTTCTAAATATCAATAGGTTAACACAATAAAATTTTGTTTCTCACTCATGTAAAGTTCATATGGATGTTTCTAATTGGGGAATATCTCTCTTCCCAGTGATGATACAAAGTCTCAGGCTTCTGACATCTTGTGACTCTGCCATCTTTGGCTCAAGGCTTCCAAAAATGTTCACTTGGGGAAAAATGGCTGGGGGATCTTCAAGAGAAATTTTTATAGGAAGACCTGAGAGTAGTCGCATAACTTCCTTTTGTAGTTCTTTATCTAAAACTTTGTAATAAGTTAGTATTATGTTAAGCAATAAATCAGTAATGAGGCCACAACTGACTCCAAGAAAGGCTGAGCAGTGTAGTATTGCTGAGAGCCCAGAAAAAAGATGGGTTTAATGAACTTGCTGCAGACTTTCCACAAAATCAAATGCCTTTTTTTAAAAAAGATTTATTTATTTATTTGAGAGAGACAGCATATATGTGTATGCATGTGCAACAGGAGGGAGAGAGAGAGAGAGAGAGAGAGAGAGAGAGAGAGAATCTCCAGCAGACTCCCTGTTGAGCACAGAGCCTGATACAGGGCTCAATCTCAAGGCCCTGAGATCATGACCTGAGCCAAAATCAAAAGTCCAATGCTCAACCTACTGAGCCACCAAAACGCCCCTCAAATGCCTTTTTAAGTACATATTTCATAGATTATATTTTCACTAAAAATAATCATAAGCCTTTCCATTTATTACATAATCTTTCTAAATAGTGGATAAATATTATGTTCCTATGTTACAGATGAGGATGATGGAGGCAAAGTAATTTGTCTGAGGCCCTCAGCCAATACACAGCAGTGCTGGGCCTCAACCCTTCTATCCAGACTTCTTTCAAAGCACTTTGTAAGGACATGCATCTAGGAATGCAAAGGGAAGAAGGTTAATAAAACCCTTGTCAAGAGGGAAACTGGGAAGATAATGTTGAGAGTATCTTGAAGCTTGATTAAGAGAGACCAGTGCTCAGATGTTTCAAACTAGATACATAAGACAGAGAAAAACAAACCAAAAACTCTCAACAAAATGTGGTATGGATGAGGCTTGGTGGGTTGTGAGTGTTTAGATTGCTCATCACTTAGAGTAAGTGGGTGGTTTGGCCCATGGCCACTGTTCTTTGAGTTAGCTTTGACCCTTGACAACTTAGTGGACTGACTGGCTAGCATACAAGACCATTCAAGCCATGCTTGAGATTCCCAAGAGGAGAGAGCTGGTCCCGCCTGTTTGTGAGTAACAACACTGATTCTTGAAACCAAGAAAATGTTTTGTTAGGCTGATGATGCCTCTTTTCCATAATATCACATTGAGGGTCATGGGTTCTTGAGGTGTGAAAATAACTGGGAAATTTCAGAATTCAGCTAATACCTATTTGCTGAATTCTGAACATATAACAAAGCTTTGTAGAAGCCAAGAACATATTTATCAACAGACAGAGCAAAGTTTCATGTCTCCTGTAAAATGACCCCTTGATGTGATATATGTATATTAAGTGCCCTGCTGTGACTAAGAGCTATCTAAAAAAGAAAAAATATAGCCACCTCCTGAAGCATGTATAAATTGCTTTTTTAGACCCTATAAAATTTTAGCTAGCACCAAACATAGAACTTCATTCATCATCCTGCAAGTGAGGACTGCCAAGGGAAGCCGGCTCTTCCTGAGCCGAAAGTGGCAACACTCCAGGATTGGCAGGAATCAAATGAATCATTTCCTGCTTTTAGTTTTAGATAAATAATCAGAAAAGATTGTCTAGATTATGATCCAAAAGCCATTTTTCATAGCTCTGAGGATCCAGAATCCTTAACTTCATGTGGAAGCCCCTTTTTCTAATGATTTTATTGCATAGTATTGGGGAGCAGGTAGGCAAACCTACCCAGGCCAACCTAAAGTTTTAATGCAGTGAAGACTTATGATTTCAGTGTGGTGAGTATATTCAGCATATCTTTTTATTTATTTTATTTTGATGTTTTGCTATCTGGGGCCTTGCTAACCCCAGAGGGACTGCCCCTCTCATGGTTAACTAATTCCTAGAGACAGTAACCAGCTTAGCTGGGAGTGTGCTCTCATATACAGACGGATCCATCTAGAGCTCATACCCCTAACCACCTCCTCTGTCTGTCTCACACTCTGAGTCACCTGCCCCTTGCCCTATCCCCTCCAAGGGCCACGTATCAGACAACTAGGGACAGCACCCGTGCTCCAGAGCCTGCTAAACTGATTCATATTAGCCAATCCTCAGTCTGCTAACTCTCCTCACCTGGTCTTCCCTGTGGAAACCACACCAAAGGCTCTTGCCATGTTTTCCTGTGTCCTCTGCCTCCTGGCCACCCTGGTCCTTTCTCATATGACCATGCCCCCCACCCCCACCCCAATGCCATGACCTGCCCCCTCTCTTTGGATCTGTTACTATGACAGATTCTCTTTTCAATGGCAGTTGTCTCCATACCTGTTGGCCTGGTCATACTTGAATAATAATGAAACCTACATTTTAAAATGGTAAAGGGAAAGAGAAAGAAAATAAGAGTCAAGGGCTGGGGTTCCAGTCCTGATTCTCTTGATGCCTTTCCTGGGAAATCTTGGACAAGTCTTCTAATTTCTCAGGACGGATATTCTTGTCCTTAAAATGAGATGGCTGGATGTCTCCAGATGAACCCTGAAATTTCTTCAGACATTCAAATTCTAGGAGTTTATTTCTTTAGCATGAGATAGGCAATTTTTTATAGAGACTTCCAAATGATGTGATTTCTTCATCAGGCATTTGCTGAGTACCTGCTATTTGATGAGCACTGAACTAGGGGCTGGGGGTCCAAAGATGGGTAAGAAAAATTTCTGGGTTTCAAATGCATAGTGCTACTTTCACATCTATGGTGATGGTTGTAGAGGTTCAAGAAACACCCTGCTGGCTCTCCTGAGACAGTCTGCTATGCCCTAAAGGCACTGGGAAGCTCTCAAGTTAAAAGATTAAGCATCAGCTGAGAAAAGACAGAATTAATGTTGGATACATAGACTAGATACAATGATGAAATCTGTCCCCCACCTCCCACCCAGGTCCCTTTCCCATTGCGTGTGTACAGACATTCATAAACTGCATGGCCAAACAAGAGGAAAGTGGGTCATTTAGCCCCAGACATTTTTGTATTTCTAAGCTTCTATCTGATCTTACGAGTTTCTTAATTATTGCTTCTCTATGAGTGGACTCATTCATTGTTCAAGCGCTCCAGGTTCCTTGGTTAAATACTTCTCATCCCCTAGTACCTTTCCCCACCCCATCACACCCACAAAGTGGCATATACTCTGTCAGTGCCAAAGGGGAGGACATTTTTGGGGGATTTTTGGTTTCTGTTTTATTTTGTTGGTAAGAAAAGGACACATTCCATTCTAAATTCCACTTTCCAGAGTTTCCATCCATTACGTGCCCCTCCTCCTGATTCTGTTTTCTTTATCTTCTGTGACCTCCCCACTGGTAGTTAGCCACTGTTAAAACTTTCTGTTGCTGTCTCTCCAGGATTTTGCTGTTCCCCTTTTCAAGTATACTTTCCTATGCTGTAAGTAGGGATAATATTTTCAAAAAATATTAAAACAAGATATTTTTCCTTCCCCATAAACTATGTTGCCTAGCAATTCCATCTGCGTAATGAATCAATGCCATTCATTGCTTTGGGGAGATTGTGGCTACCAACTAGAACAAAGAATTCATTGCTCTATTTGAAGTTTCATACTAGATTTTTTAATATACATAGAGAGATAGTAGTCCTGTCAGCCTATTTTTCATGGAGAGAGAAGAAAGTTTTTTTTTTTTCTTTAAATTTCCCCAAATTTCCGTTTACTTATATAAAACAAAAACAAAAACACCAACAAGTCTGAGTATCTGAGCTTTATTTGTCCTTAGCCGCTAGATAGAGAAGACAAGGAGGAGTATGGAAGATGGCTTCAAACAGGAAGAGAAAGCCTTTGTTGATGTGATGGGGGGGGAGCCAAATGGCTGGGGAGAAGATGCTGCCCTCCTTGCCAAGAGTGACCTGGAGTTTTCACTCTCTGGATCATTGCCACTTATTCTGGAGTTCGTGTTGGACATATCCCTGACAGGCTGGAACAGAACCTAAAAGAGGAGATTGCTTGCTTCTGAAGTTCTGGAAGGAGAATGTTTAAGTGACCGTGGTGGGGCAACAGTGGGGTTTGGCAGAAGCCAGACAGGGAATTCTCAAGGGCATCTCAAGTTCTCCTCAAAGACTACCACTGACATGGAAGGAATCTACATTTTCAAAGGTAACCCTGTGTGGGACAAAGAAGGTAGCAAGAAATGAGATACTTAGAGGTTCACGGAAACCTGTGCATGATACTCTGTACACAAGCTGCCAGGGTGGACTAGCCCAAAGAACCCAGCCAGATGGACGAGACAGTGCTTTCAGAGGGCCCACCTTGTCAGCAAGAGCAGAGATAGAGCATCAGGGAAAGGTGGCTGAGCTTCCAAGGGCGCTCACCCTCGAGGAGCAGCAGTTAGCTCTGCAGAAGCACTGAGGGAAGAGGTCAGGGGTTAGAATTTAAAATGACCTCAAACCAGGAAGTATGAAAAATATGAACTTCCCTTACACCAGAGGTTAGCAGGAGCCAGCAAAGAGGGATAATGCACAGCCCAGACACCCTTCTCTTGCTTTCATATTTTTACAGAGTTTCGTCTGGCATCCAGCTATATGGAGAGGTGAAAAGCAGAAGAACTATGGGGGAGAAGCATTAGAATCTGAGGATTTACCCTGAAGAGTTCAAGTTTACCTACAGGATGCTTACCTTATGTTTATTAGTTGGCTATCTCATTGCACTAATACTTTATTTTTTTTAAATTTTTTTTTTATTTATTTATGATAGGCACGCAGTGAGAGAGAGAGAGAGGCAGAGACACAGGCAGAGGGAGAAGCAGGCTCCACGCACTGGGAGCCTGACGTGGGATTCGATCCCGGGTCTCCAGGATCGCGCCCTGGGCCAAAGGCAGGCGCCAAACCGCTGCGCCACCCAGGGATCCCCGCACTAATACTTTAAATCAATCTTGCAGTTAGTGAGAGGTTCTGAAAAAGTACATGAACATACACATCTATATATCCAGTTGTAATGAGATCGTACGATCCAAGATCATTATTCTACAGGCAGGAAGACCAGAGGCATGACTTACTATGTGTTATAGGGCTGGTTCACCATGAAGCAGGACGAGATCCATGTCCTGAGGAAGCCAGGAGGGCCTGGGAATCTCTCCATGACATTAGCCCCTTGGAAATATTGTACATGTTCATTTTGGTTATGGCAAGCCTGCTGTCATTCTTAAAAGATTTTATCAATTCTTAGAATTTTTTTTTGTATAGTGTTTTATAATGTCTCCTCCAGTTTCAATCCTTTAGACATAGCTAAAATGAAAACATTTTAATGTCACATTAAAAGCTTTTCAAAGTCTGGTCACCAGACTCATAGCATTGGCATCACCTGGGAATAAGTCAGAAATTAAAGTTTCCAGGTCCCATCCCAGGTCTCTTGAATCAGAAACCCTGATGGTAGGTCCAGAAGTCTGTGTTTTAACAAGCTTTCCAGGTGATTCTGATGCATAACCAAGCTTGAAAATTCACGATATTATCATATTGTAATTAGTCAAAGATCCAGAAATGTATCTATTACTTCTTATTAAGGCTCAGATGTAAAATTCATGTGCATACTTTTAAAATAGAGATATGGCTGTCTGTAAACTCAGCAGATAAAAGAGCATATCTGTTTTAATCCTTTCATCAAAACTCACTGGAAACCATAAAAATAGGTAAAATAGGGAAGAGAGAAAACATATATGCTGTGTGTTGGGAAACGGATGGAATCAAGGGAGATGCGGAGCTATGATGCATTTGCTCTCATGCTTTATGAGCAAGATATAGATTTCCCTCGAGGTAGGTGTCCAAGTCTTGGAAAATCCAGCCAGTGATTTCATTAGTGCTGTCAGCCACAGAGCTGTGGATGGAGAATGCCCTTGATTGACACTGATGCAGCAGCAGGACAGACAACAGACAAAAGCCCAGGGGCTCACAATCTAGATGGAAGTACTGAATCAGTACTATAGAGCACTAGCAAATGAGAACTGTGATAGAGAAAAATAAAGCAGGAAAGAAAGATAGAGAATATTAGAGGTGAGGGGTTACCAAAATTATGCACAGGATGATCAGTGGTGCTGTCTTTGTCCATTGGGATGTTCTAAACAACAGAAACTTTTTTCTCCTGATTCTGGAGGCACTGACTTTGAGATCAGGGTGCCAGTGCAGTTGGGCAAGGGCCCTCTTCCTGCTCATGGACTTTTCCTTATGTGGTCACATGGCAGAAGAGTCTGAAGAACTCCATGGAATCATTTTTATGAATGCTAATTCCATTAATGAGGAATCCACCCTTAGGACCTAAGCATCTCCCAAAAGTCTGATTTTCTAATGCCATTGCATTGGGCAGAAAGATTTCAACATATGTTGAACATATTTGTGTGTGTGGAGGGGGCGGCATAAATACTCAGATCATAGCAGATGTCCTCACTACAGGGGTATTATTTGACTAAAGATGGAGAGAAGATGAGGGAATGACCCATGTAGACCTCTGGGCAAGAGTGAACTGCAAGTGCAAATGGCCTGTGGCATGAGTGTGGCTGGTGTGTTTGAGGTGCTACAAGGAGGCCAGTGGGGTCAAGTGGCATGAGGGAGGAGGACAGAATTGGAATAAGTCACAGAAATGTTAGAGGCAAGGTGACAACATTGGCATGTGCTGAGTGATGTGGGTCCCCTAGACGGTTCTAAGCAAAGGACATGATGTAGCTACTATGCAGGGCAGAGATCATGGCAACAATGCAGGTGAGAGATAATGGTATCAGTGGAAGAGGCAATGAGAAAGAGTTAGATTCTGGATTTTCAGTTTCATCTTGAGTATGACTATTCAGTTTACAATTTAAAGAATATATTTTATTTATTTATTTGAAAGAGAGAGATAGAGAGAGAGAGAGCACAAGCAAGGGGGAATGGCAGAGGGAGGGGGAGAAGCAGGTTCCCCGCTGAGCAGGGATCCCTATGCAGGGCAGATTCCAGGACCCTGGGATCATGACCTGAAGTGAAGACAAGCATTTAACTGACTGAACCAACCAGGTACCCCCAAGACATTTCTTTATTCTGCCTTAAAAGTGTTCCTCTGTTCTGTAAGTTTATTTTTGATCTGGAATGCAAGTCCATCAAAAAGCTGAAAAATTAGTTATGAAAATAATGCTCCTAAGAGTGCACTTTCTAAACAATGATCTCCAGCACCTCAATCAAGTTCTCTATACACCATCAAGACTTCTTTCCTTGCTTTTGAAAGTTCAATGTGCTATCCTTGCTTTGCATTTCATCTACAACTCTACTTGTTTACTTTTGAATTACTCTTTATTGCTTATATAAACATTTTAAATAAATTTTTTACATAAATATTTTTTCATTTTCTTCATCAAGGTATTTTTCGATATGTAAAAATTGTTTGAGTGTCTTGGGCTGGGATGCAATTGCATTCTAATTTTCCCATTAAAATGAATGGACATTTAAAAAATTTGATAGCAGGGTTTTCAAATATATATTAAAGTTGCTTTAAAAAAAGTGGAGGTATATTTTGAAGATAGAGCCACAGAACTAGTCCAGGTGTGTGAAAGAAAGAGAGGAGTCAGGGATAAATCCAAGGCTTGCAAACTAGAAGAATGGAGTTGACAGTAGGAGAGAATAAAAAAGCTGGGGAAGGAAGAAGGCAGTAGGGAGGGAGAGGTAACATCAAGGCCTCAGTCATGGCAATGTTAAATCCTGGAAATAATGGATGGATGATGGATAGATAGATGACAGATGGATGGATGGATAGATAGATTGGAGATATATATATATATATATATATATATATATATATATATATATGTTGAGTGAGTAGTTGGATCAGTAGCCTGGAGTTAAGGAAGTGGTCTAAACTAGAGACATGAATTTTGCTGTCATCAGATACAGATTAAAGGTATGAGTCTGGATGTAGGTAGAAAAAAGCAACTTTGAATGACTCTAGTGCTGTCCAAAGTGAGAAAGTTGAGGAGATGAGCAGGCAGCAATAGTGAGGGAGGAAGAACCACACATAGAGTCCTGGAAGGCAGGCCAGGAAGATGTTTCTAGAAGACAGGAGTTCCTCTGCTATCAATAGGGGAAGTGAGATGAACAATGAGGTTTAAACAGCAGATCTGAAAGAACTGATGCCACTTTAACAAGATAGCTTTGGAGAAGGGGTGGGGGGGGTGTTAAGAGTGGATTGAAGACAATGGAGACAGACTCAGAAGGGTACAAATGGTATGATTCTGTTCATATGGCATTCAAGAAAAGGCAGATCTAAAGGGACTGGTCACTGGTTATCAGCCTAGATGTGCTGGAGACGTGACTTCCAAGGAGAACAGGCAATTTTGGGGGGTGACAGAGCTGATTTCTATCTTGAGGTGATAACAGTTACACAATTGTGTTCACATGTCAAAACACAGAAAAAGGTATTACAAAAAGGGTGAATTTTAATGTATGTGAATTATAAGTAAGAGATACTGTGAGTGGTTACAAACAGGACAAAATAATAAAAGTAGCGGATCTAGAAAAAGTGAGTGTAGACACGTCTTTTCAGGGGTTTTGTTCTAACGGTGAGCAGGGAAATGGGGTCAAAGCTTGAAAAGAAAGTAAATTCAAGAAGATTCTATTTTAATTAGAGAAAGGATGGGTGTGGAGGAAATTGAAGGCTACTGGGAATAATCCAATCAAGATGGGAACTTTGGACTGCTTTTATTTTCTCAATGAAATAGCAAGCTAGAAAGGGAGGGAGGAAGTTGTTGGGGTCTGGAGAAGAAAGGAGAAGAGAGGATGCAGTTGTCTTGGAGGGTGGGAGATGGATGGCAGGAAACTGTACTGTGATGCCCAGGAAAATGGACTAGGCATTCAAGTGTGTTCAGAGAACATGGTTCTATGATTTTCTCTAGCTACTGAGAAAGGGGCGAGATGAATTTAATCAGGGCTGAGGCTTTGCTACGTGAGTCACCATTTAGTGAGATGGGCAAGATGTTGAGGACAACGTGATAGGGTGACTGGTGACAGGCCTCTACAACTGTACTAGTCTCTCACCAGGAACTGAATGCCATTCTCCAAAATTCAACTCTAACCCCCCCAGTGACACAGTGTATGGAGATGGGGCCTTTGGGAGATAATTAGGTCTAGATGAGATCATGAGGGTGTGTCCCTTGTGATGGGACTTGTGTTCTTCTAAGAAGAGACACCAGAGAGCTTACACCCTTGCCCCTAGAACCTTGTGCAGACACAGGGGGAAGGGGCCATCTGCAAGCCAAGAAGGAAGCTCACCAGCAACCAAATCTGCTGCATCTTAGTCTTGGTCTTCCAACCCCCCCAAACTGTGGGAAAATCCACTTTTCTGTTGTTTCAGGCACTTAGTCTATGACATTTCACTATGGCAGCCCAAGCTGACTAAGACATCCCCCTTCTATTTACCAAACTTGCCAAGTATACTCCCTCCTATGACATCTGTGTTTTTTTGTCCCTTTGCAGAGAAGGCTTTCTAATTAGCTTATCCACATCCCCTTTGCATGTGTGTACAAAGGTCAGGTTTTCAGTTTGGTTTCTCCTAGTGTACCATTTAAAATTTCATTCTCCTTGCTACCCAAAGTACCCCTTCATTTGCTGTCTTCTTTCCCTGCTTTATTTTTATCGTAGTATGTGAACTTTCTTTTTTTTTTTAAGATTTTATTCATTTATTCATGAGACACACACACACACACACAGAAAGAGAGAGAGAGAGAGAGAGAGAGAGAGAGGCAGAGACATAGGCAGAGGGAGAAGCAGGCTCCATGCAGGGATCCCAATGCAGGACCCGATCCCAGGACTCCAAGATCATGCCTTAGGCCGAAGGCAGGTGCTAAACTGCTGAGCCACCCAGGGATCCCCGCTTGTGAACTTCCTAATGTTTTGTATACCTTAGTCATTTAATTTTTATTATCAATCTCTTCCCATTTGATTGTAAGCTTCACGAAGGCAGGGGTTTTTGCCTTTAGCTCACTGCTACATCTATAATGTCTCCAACAGTGCTTGGCGTGTCACAGGCACTCGGTAAATATTTGCTGAGCCAGTGAATGAAGTCAGGACATTTTTACTATTTGACATTATGTCTGAATTATAAATCAACATTCAAACATTCCACCCCGTTGTCAATGTCTCTGTTGAATCTTGCTTTCTCTTCTTGGGTCCTGGAGCAACCCTTGCCTCTGCAGCTAAAGTGCCATAGGCATGATTTGGGGACCAGCCCATCTAAGTTCTTCAGGCTGTATATTGAGACAGTATAATATGCGGTTCCTCTCCAGAGCTCTCATTAGAGAGAGTATCCAGGGTTCAGTTGATTCCAATTCCATTTTCATCTGTGGTTCTTTCTTGCAATTCCAAACCTGAGGTTGACTTTGGAACATCATCTTTCTTGAGTTCCCACAATATTTGCTCTAGACTAATGAAAAAATGAATGATCATAAATATAATTACTCTGAAGGCCTGAGGATATTTTTGGTATACTTGGAAGGAAGATGGGTTTGAAAGAAAAGCAATTGATGGCTGAGGACTTCAGGTGTTTTTCTCTGTTGGCACTTATAGGTACCAAAAATAAATAGCGTTTCTCCTCCCCTTTTATGTTCTGAACAAATGGAGAAATACAAAAAATAAGGAGCATGACATAGATAGGCCAAAATATCACTTTAATTACTGGTAAGAGTTGAGGGGATAGCTTAGTGTGAGCGCCAAAGAGGTCTGCGCCTAAGGCAAGCTAGACATTACCACACTACCGCTGCAGTGGACAGAGCTGGTCTACACCTGGCCAGCAGGGGTGGGACTCCCTGGTGACAGCAGAGGCCACTGGCGCCCCACAGTCAGTCTGGTCCAAAGAGGCAAATAAGGAAGGCCACGACTATATTCTGGGAGCTCCATGGCATTACTTTTCCTGGGGAGGGAGCATTTCCCAAATGTATTTGTTCATAGAATTGTTTTGTCACAGAGAGTCTCTTTGAAGCAAGAAAGTCACTTGGAGAAGTGCTGGTATGGGTAATTGAGGTGCTCCTTCATCTCGGAAATTCCATGAGATAGCATAAGCATGAGCATAAGCACTCTCTTTGTGAAGTTTGATCCGTTCCTCCCATTGGCAAACATGATTCCTCCCTTTGTAATATGCTGGGTGCTGTGCTAGCCATCGGACAGGTAAGGCTAGGAGAGAGGAAGATGCAAAGACAAAGGAGACAAGCCCCGGTTTTCAGAGAATCTGTAATTAAGTTAGTGGGATTGATACATACACTAACTCTCAAGACCTCTCATGGAAGCAGTTAGAAAAGATATTCCAATGTGATGTGATGGATACCTCTTTTCTTTAGGTCATGGTCTAAATGACTTGAGCAAGGAAGAGAAACACTTCTTCAGTTTGTTAGTATGATCTTGACTGTTTTTTTTTTTTAAGATTTATTAATTTTAGAGAGAGAGAGCACAAGTGGGAGAGGTGGAGGGAGAGGGAGAGAGAATCTCAAGCAGACTCCATGCTGACACGTGTGGAGCTGGATGCGGGGCTCAATCTTACACCCCTGAGATCACAATCTGAGCCAAAACCAAGAGTTGGCTGCTTAACTGATTGCACCACCCAGGTGCCCTGGTATGATTATGACTCTTAAAATGGAAAGTGATATTGGAAAAAAAAATCCAGTCATTTAGCTGTACAAGGGGTTGAATTCTATTTATTTGAGATTTTTAATGGACAAAAAAAAAAGATTATATGGAAACATCAAGTCACACCCAATATTTTGCAATCTGTGGGTGCAAGTTAATGTGGAGCAAACAAAGGGATCTGAATTGAAACCTTAGCTTTGCTAATAGTTGGCTGTGTGACTTTGGACAAATTGCTTAACTTCTCCCAAAACTTTGCCTGCCTATCTGTAAGATGGTGGGCATTATGACAAGAATCTTCTTGTCTTGCAGCTTCCTGCAGGGCAGGTAAAAGGAGAGATGAGAAATTCAAGTGTAAACTATAATATGCTAAAGTGGCTACATTATTACACACTTAGCAAGATTCCTGGGACTGTGTGGAAGTGTCTATGGCCTTATTTCATATCCTTGATTCTGAATTTTAATACAATCTGGAAATACACAGATAGTATTCAACTCAACTCTGTTTCGTCTTCTCTCCAAAGTTTTGGGGTAAGGCCTATGATTTTTAATAAGGTGCTTTTAAAGTATGGATTATTTAAAAAGCATAGAGAAGATCACACTGAAGTCCTATAAGAAAAATCTTTTCTTTATACCCAATTTCATAAAGTCAACTTTTCTTTAAATGTGTCAAGACTAAAAAATAACCCAACAACAACTGAAAAAAGGCTTCTGGAAGGAGAGATATTTTACCTGAAATATCAGCGTGAAGAGATTTTTATGGCTGGTTTAAAACCCCCTTAAATTAGGCGGTTGTAATGGAAAGTCTGACAGGCTCAAATAAGGCAGTTCAAAAATATACTCTTAACACTTAACACATACTGTACATGAAATGTATTTTTAACATACTATATGTTTATTACAGATTAAATACTTAAAAATGGAAAAACAGCCCAAATGTTTCTTAAATATTTGCTTAATATAGTCAGAACACATTGCGAATTGTAACCGTGAAGAGTACACTTTAAGTGTTTAACTAACATCAAATGCAATAAAGTGTTTCATTTGAAATGTTAAGCAGGCGATAAAAAATGTCATGTGAGACAGCAGATTATAGTTTCACCAAAATTCTCTCTAATTAAGCTGAAACTATGGAGAGACGTTTGACTGGCTGCAAGTCCTGAACTTGTGAATATCATGGCCAGACTTGTGTCTTGATCCATTTTCTCTCCAAGAGGACTGTTTAAGAGCATCTGAAACAGATGCCCAAACATCTTGAAAGAAAGGCAGGATGTTGCCTCCTCTTGGAAGCCATCTCTGACTGTTTTCAGGAGGGTTCAAGCACATCTTCTCTGCACCTTGTGTGTCAACTTGCATTCTATTGTAACACATTTTATCACAGTAAGTTGGACAGAGAGTGCTAACTCTCTTGCTCCTGGTTGTGTGACTTGGGGCAAGCTTCTTAACCTCTCCGTGCCTTAGTTTCTTTTCATATAAAATGGAGATGACCATAGGACCTACTTCATTGAGTTGTGAGGATGGGTTGAAATGTGCAATAAAGCAATGAGCTTAGAACAGGTCCTGACACAAAGTAGGAGTTCAACACTTAACACTTACTCTGTGTTCTAAAATTTGCAACATGTTTTGACTGGAGTAAGCAAATAGTTAAGAAACATTTACAGTTCCCTTCCCATTTTCAAGTCTTAAATTTGCAATAAACATCTTAAAATATTTTCCACGTTATACAGTATATATTAAGTGTTGATTTAAAAAAAAACAATGAATGGGGAATATCTGTTTAAAAGTATAGCTTATCTCCCCACTGGACTATCATTTTCATCGGTATTTTTGGCCTATTTCTCTTGGGGCTCAATATTTATGTACTGAATAAATAAGGAATGAATGAATAAATGAATGGATATAGAAATCCACTAAATACATGTTTGCCTAATTCATCTGATTAGGTTCTTTTTTTTCCAGTTTCTAGAGCTTTAGAGATTACTGATTAAATATCATTAATGAGATAAACTACTTCTAAACTGCAAAGGTGGGCATTTGAACCAAAAAAAATATTTAACGGGTCCATAAATTAATGTCTTAAGCAAGGCAAATGGAAATGAACTTTGGCAACTACCGCAGATATTGTGAAACTACTTGCTAGTTCTGTGACTCTGGCTAATTATATAAACTCAGTGAGTTTATTTCTTATCTGCAGGATGAGAATAATAAAATATGTACTTCGTAGGCTAAATGAATTAATATTTAGAAAGTACTTAGAACAGTGCCTGGCACATAGCAAGTGTTCCATGAGTGTAAATTAATGTTATTGTATTATAATAAATATAATGATTTCTTATAATTACACTTACTATAATATGTTAAATGCATTACTACTTAGTGCTGTTATTAGTTTTTAGCATACTGAAGACATTCTATTCTGTTTTTGCCCTGGTATATTTTCATTCTTGTTTTCATTTCTATTTTTGTCTAGAAGAACCTGGAAGTAGACAGACTGTGTACATTTTAGTTCCACTAAAACTCCCAGAATCCCTCTCTATGATTCCAACTGGCAGGGCTTCTTGCAGGATGGTCTACTTCTCCTGTTTCTACCTGCAGACAAGTATTTCCAGGGACCAAGGCTGGAACTCTGCTGTAAGTGACAACAGACATTACTGAGTGGCCAGAATGGCAACTTCTTAGGTTAAAAAAAGTTTCTTAAGATAATTCAGAATTTGCCCTCCTCTTTTTTGGAAGAAAACATTCGTAGCTAAAAAAAGAAAAATGAAAATGAAACAAGTAATTGAGTCCAGCTGGCTCTGCTGCCAACAAAAGTCTGTCTTTTAGAGTCAATGTGGTTCAGAGCACTTGGAAATTAATGGTGTGGAATTAGATCAAAGGTCATGGCAATTTTGCACACAAGTGCTTTTAACGCTAATCTCGAATTTGGAGATTGTTGGCATTGACTCTGATCTCATCCTTTTATCTCGGCATCTCTAATGGATTCATTCCTTTATTTAGAACATTTTCAGGATTTACCCTCATTCTTGATAAGTAATCACAGTTTATAATTGAATCTTTTCTTTTCTCAAATTCCTGTGTTGTTGTCGTTTAACTTTAAGAAGGCTTTCTGTGCCTTTATTTCGTTATCCTAAACACATGATTTATTTCTAGAACTGTGGGCAAAAAGTCAGTTTGTGAAATCCAGCTAATAATTCCTTCAACTAGACTACTTTCAGGACAAGTGCAGGGAAGGCAATGGGCTTATTGAATTTTAGGCACTTTACCTAATATACACTTGACAAAACTAAGGAAAGCCCTTTGGGAACTATGGAACATAGAAGTGTGTCACAGATTTCTTTAAAATAACAGTTTTATGGGATCCCTGGGTGGCGCAGCGGTTTGGCGCCTGCCTTTGGCCCAGGGCGCGATCCTGGAGACCCGGGACCGAATCCCACCTCGGGCTCCTGGTGCATGGAGCCTGCTTCTCCCTCTGCCTGTGTCTCTGCCTCTCTCTCTCTCTCTGTGTGACTATCATAAATAAATAAATTTTTTTTTAAAAATAACAGTTTTATTGAGATATAACCCATGTCATAAAATTCACCCCTTTAAAGTGTACAGTTAGGTGGGTTTTGGTCTATACATGGAGTCATGCAATCATGATTATCTAATTTTAGAATGTTTTCATCACACCCAAAGGAAACCCCATGTCCATTAGCAGTCACTCCCGGCTTCCCCCTCTCCCAGCTCTTGGTAACCATGAATCTATTTTCCATCTCTATAGATTTGCTTATTCTGGACATTTCATATAAATGAAATCTGTTGTGTCTGGCTTCCATTACTTAGTATAATGTTTTCTCAGCTCATCCATGATGTGGTCCTTTTTTGTTGAATAATATTCTGGTTTTTGGATATGCTACATTTTGTTTATCCATTCATCAATTGGTGGGCATTCACATTATTTCCATTTTTTAAAGGATATTGTCAGTAATACTGCTCTAAACATGGGTGATAAGTTTTTCTATGGCCTTGTATTTTAATTTTTCTTGAGTAAATACCTGGGAATTTCTAAATCCTATGTGAGAGACTGAATATACAAGTGGAAAATGCCAGGATCATATTTAAAAATGGCAGTCTGACTCATAACGTGTAGCAACCTGTCCAGAAATCCATCTCCCTATCTAAAATAAACAGCTCACAATGCCAGCTCACTGGAAGTCAGGCTTGTGGGAAGCCAGGTAGCTACCTTTAGTAACACTCCAGGATGCTAAATAATAACTTCAGTAACAACTGGCCAGGTGGTCAGGACTTGATTAGTATCTGATAGCTCCCCTAATTTTTATTCTGGCTTCAGAGTAGAACCAATCAGAGAAAGCTAGATGTGTGCCCCTAACCAATCACAAGAGGTGCCCCACTTGTAGTTAGCCTGCCTACACCTTCCTCACGTCAACAGCTTTCAATCCAGGCAGACCTGCAAACTTCTTTGTTTTTTTTCCCATCATGAAGATTTCCTACCTCCCCGAGTCTCTGCCCAAGCCTAAGTGTTGGTGGTTGACTCCCGTGCTATAGAGCAAGCTCTGAATAAATAATTTCCTCCGCTTTTCCCATTTGGTTGGTCTTTATTCATTTTCATATACGTTAATGCTGTGTTTAACAGGAACATTAGCAGACTGTTTTCCAAAGTGGCTCCCATGTCAGAGATTGTAATTCTCTTTTTGTCTTATTGTTAGTCCAAGCCAGAGACAATAGGGAAAAACTGCGGAGCTGACTGCTGGAGCCAATGAATTCATCGTTAACAGTGTTTTTCATTAACTTGGTGGATAACAGAGGAGGAAGAACTAGCTTTAAAAAAGTGAGCTGTTTGGTTGGGGGAGTCAGGGTTAGATCTTTGAGAAGCTTCAAGTAGATATGTTTAGGAGTTATCCAGTCAGTCTTGAGGTTCAGGAAAAATAGTTCAGTCTGGAGAGAGTCCCTATCTTCTACTTTTTTTTTTTTTTTAAGTCATGTTTGCTTTTCCATAACCTTTCCTTTTGCCTCTCATACCTCTTCTTTGAGGTTTCTCCTCATTAAAGCTCATTCCTTCAATCCAGTTTCTCTATCAGTTTACCTTCCTCTTGGCTCATTAAGAAATGTACTGCCCTCTTTTCCCTTAATAACTGATTACTGGTACAGTGATCGCAGCTTTTGGTGGAAAGGTCTCAGTAATGAGACAATAAACCAGGGACACACAGTCTCCTGTAAAAGTCAGGAGACACCAGAACCAGCTGGACTTGTCTAGAATAAGCTCATTACCTCCTTTTTAAAGATTTGTGACTTCATTTGTTTACAGTTACTAAGAGTTAGCATGCTAGGTATTTCTAAACTGTCTCCTCATGTAAGTCTCATAACTTTGAGATGTAAGTATTTTTGTACCTATTTTATAATGCAGATTTTGATCCTTTTATGCTTACTGGTAAATCCCAAGTGATTAGAACAGTGTCTGGCACACAGGAGGTGCTCAAACAATTCTTGTCCAAAGAGGACACGAGCTTTTTTATTTGCTTACATCAGACTGTAGCTCTGAGGTAATAGAGTTGCAATCCAGTGTATACTTCTTTGATTCCAAAGGCTGTGTGTGCTGCTTTGTCCCACACCTTCTCCAGTGTCCCTGTCACTCTAATGAGGACAATATGCCAGGTGAGTTTCCCAAGCTGATGTTCTTACTATGGCAGGTGACTCATCTGTGTCTTCACGGATGTTTGGCTCCAATAAATTAAGAACTGGTAAGTGCTCAAAGATTGTTTTCTTTCCTTGGGACTTGTCAGCCTTTCCTATGCTAATGCACATTGTGAATCCAAGAGGAATAAGTAGTACATTGGTCTATGGAGTCCCCTGACACTTCCACCCGTGTGTGTGTGTGTGTGTGTGTGTGAGTGTGTGTGTGTGGCATCTGTTAACATCTCCTAGAAATGCAGTTTCAGAGTACATGGTCTCAATTTCTTGTGTTCTTTTGATTGGCTACATCTAGCCCTATAATTGGTTGACTAGAATTGTGGTAAAAGAACAAATTAAGGAAAAAAAAAAAAAAAAAAAAAAAAAAAAAAAGAACAAATTAAGGTCAAATCTTATTATAGAAAATACAGTTAGAAAAATATTACTATAACAAAGATATTTTAAAGACCTGGCCATAGGCCTAGAGTAATAGGGGGCTTGCTGATTTCTTTAGAGTTAAATATGCTGCTACAAATAATTTAGTACAATAAATACTTTTCTCCTGCCCTACTTTTACAATAGAGTGGGAAAAAGTGGCACCTTGCTGTGTGGTATTTACCCTTCCAAGAAATATTTATTGAAGCCTCCCAAGCACTGCATGACCCTGTGGGGGACAGCAGGCGGGCCAACACAGGACTCCAGCCCCCGGTATTCATAATTTGTTGTGGAGTGATGAGATGGTGCATAGGATCACAGGGTTAGTAGCAGAGCAGGAAATAAATTCCCCTGGGACGAAGTACATGATAAAAAAAAAATAAAAAAGTCATTTAAGACAATTTAAAAGACTAGGTAAGATTGTTGGGGTTTGAAGCCCAAACAGACCAGGTTGCAAGCTTCCTGGGGGCAGCAGTGGCATTGCTGTGCATATCTTTTCTGTGTTCTTTTTTTTAAAAATATTTTATTCATTTATTCATGACACACACACACACACAGAGAGAGAGAGAGAGAGAGAGAGAGAGGCAGAGACATAGGCAGAGGAAGAAGCAGACTCCTTGCAAGAAGCCCAATGCGGGACTCAATCCTACACCTCAGGATCATGTCCTGCGCCACCCAGATGTCCCCTCTTTTTGTGTTCTGCTTAGGGTCTGGCAGGGAGTGGGTTGGAGGGAACCATTACTGCATGCAGCCTCAGCCCTCAGCCTTGCTCCCACTACTCTTGGGTCTAGGGCACTTTGCAGCTGAGTCTGCTCCTGAGCCCACCTGAAGATGCAGCCCCAGCTTCTCGACACTTACCTTTGACGTGCCATTCTTCTTGCCAGGCCCTGAAGCTTAAGAGAATGAAGGGTGTCAGCCGTGTAATCAAGCACATTAGGTCCTTGATGCTAGCACCACAGCTGTGCCCCTTGGCCTCATAAGCCTCTCTTTCTTCCACTGTGATGGAGATACATATATATTATATGTGATATCAGATATATGTAACATATATGATGTATAGTGGTATGTAGCACATGATATATGTGATATCACATCTAAATAATATATAGTTATTGTGATATATATACACACACACACATCACAATGGACATATATATAACTTATGTATATGTAATACTTTAAAGTTTTATGGCAACTGTTACACGAAACGGTACATGGAAGGTCTGAGTCCTGGGCCTGTTGATGATTGGCCTTTGCTTCTACTGTTAGCTCAGACCCTTGGGCTCCATACGGCTGCTGGGCTCCCCTCTACACAGTCTCCCCTCCAGCTCACTGCTGTGGCAGAGCAGGGGTCTGGGATATGGCATCTTGGATCACAGCCCTTCTTCCCCTTCTGGCTGGATCATTCTGACAAATCAGACTTCTAAGTGCTCTTACCTGCTTTAGTTTATTTGCAGTAGCCCCTCCAGATCATGATTATCTGCCAAGTGTGCGGTAGTGCTCTTACATCATGGCAGCAAGGATTATTTCTGGTAGCTCTAATCTTATAATATTTCAACTAATAGTAATCCCAGACAAAAGAATGTGATTCTCGGTTTCATCTGCATGGATCCTCTAAAAATACTCTAATTGGCCCAACTTGGGTCCTGCCTGACCAATCACTATTCCCACCTTGACCAATCATGGCTGTGCCTCTTCTAGCTAGAAAGGTAAAATCACATGACCAATAGCCACATCAGAATCCCACAGGACAAGGAAAAGGCAATTTCCCAAAGAAAAAGAAGCCAGACCCCTACCTCCTCTGCCTTCCCAAGGTATTGTGTCCACAATACAGACAATGCCTTATCCAGCTTCTGCACCAAACTTAACTTTAGAGTCTGGATTCCTGGTGATGAGAATGTTCTGAATCCCATAATAGTTAGCCGTGCTCTTGGGACACCATGGTTTGGACCTGCCTGGATGGCCTCGCTTGTTTTGCATGGGTACTTTCCTGGGAAGAGGCTCCTCCCCAGCTTTCATTAGATCCTTAAGCACAGCCAGGACCCAGGATGCTTCAGAGACTCTGCCCTAGAGAACAGATCTCCAGATGACTCCATAAATACCGTGTGCCAAGTTTGTTCCCAGGCACTGGGGATTTGATGCTGCATGAGACAACACTTAAGGGGCTCTTAACGTGGTTGAATTTTCCTTCCCTGTGGGACCCCTGGCTGCTGATGTCTGGCAAGCAGGAGACTTGAAGAGAAAGTTGCCTCTAGGGAGGCAGAAGGGAATTTTCCTCAAAGTTAGAAAGTCCAGTGGGAGTTTGTGGCAAAAGGATAGAGTCAGTGAAACAGATTGGGGGGGGTGGGGGAGCATCCATATGATGCTGCATCAAGGGGAAGACGGATTGTGTTCTTCCTGTGGGAAGACTGGAATGTCATAAAAAGGACTCATAGATTACAGGATTTCAGAAGGTCATTAACCATCATACAGAGGAAGAAATCAAGGTACAAAAACGTGAATTGACTTATACTGGGACCCACACCAGAATTCTTTCTGCTCTGAGATGCTACACTGGGATCTCCTGGCAAGAGCCCACTGTTCTTTGCTTCTCCCTGCATTCCCCCTCTGTCTGCATGGCCAGCACCAGGAGAATCGGTGGATTCCATAGAAACAAATGACCCAGGAGAGAAGAGAGTAGATGTCACTGAGAAGCTGACCAGGAAACCAAGGACTCAGTGAAGCTGGACTACCATCTCCTGCTGCTCCCCCCCACCTCATCTGGCAAACCTCCCCGGGACTCCTCCCATCAAATAGGACCCTCTCTAGACACATTTCCTCCAGGGTCCTCTGAAGGAGTCAGAAAGGAACAGCATGCACTTTTGATAGTCCTGGTCTTGTTCCAAATGAGAACGCCTGCTGTAGAGAAATGCAGATGCCTCCTGCCTATTTGTGCCAAAAAAGTACGCCCCACCTACAAAATTACAGAATTATTAGTTCTTGAAAATACAGTGCTTCTACCCCTTCCATTGAAATTCAATCCAATGCAATTAAAACATCGTGGCAGCCTCCACGAGGGCACAGATGCCCTGGAAAATGATTTTGGGGGTGTTTTCCCTGGCTGTGAATAGTCCATCAATGTGGAGGCGACCACACACGTGCTTAAAAATGAAAACAGTCCTGATGGTAATGGAGCAATTCAATAATACAAGCTCGCATTTTGAGAGCCACTTTGTTTTAAAGTTAATTTTTGGTTGGTTGATCATGAACAGATATATCCAGGGCTCTGTCTCCTCTCTAAACTTGTTCTCTTTGCTCACTCCTCTCCCCTGATGCCTTTCCTCCTCTGTTTTTCTCTTGTTCCTTAAGTAAGGCCTATGTGCTGGTGAGTCACAAGGAACCCACTCTGATGACAGAATAGCAAATGCTGTAAAGATTCTCCACCCAGGCAGTGTTTCTAAGGGGCTATCCATGAGGCTGGTGACGCCTCAGTTGTGCCTGACTCACCTACTTATCACAGAGCGGAGTGCTGTTCCTTAGCTTGGGATTCCGAGGCCCCCAAACTGACCCTCACCAGTTACACCTTCTGTGTCTCACCACTCCAACCAAGCCTGGCCTTTTCCTCCTTTACTCTGGATTCAAAACCTAAGTGACACTGTCGTTTCATCTCTATTTAGACCCTTCCCATTGACTGTGGCCTGATACATTCTCCATGTTCTCTTCTTGGAGTCCTTTCTGACATTTCTGAATCCTTTGCCACCTATTACCCACTGCTCCATACTACTGGGTTTGTTTTACCAAATTAGAAATGGTGTCTTGCTTCCAACAGAGTATAAGATCCTGAGTTGGGGTCAGTTTATATGGATTGATATACTTCTCACATTTGTCTTATGCACAGAGGATGTTCGATGGCTATCTGTTGGTTTATGGATTTTTGTGAACTGAAACTCTTATGTCAGGAAAGCTTTTTGGAAGCAGATTTATGCACACATAGGTTTGTATGACTTGACCAAAAATGCACAAAGCCAAAAAACTCACTTGGAGGGATATACAAGGACCCTGGAGTCCATAGGTCTGGCTTGTACCTGGGCTCTGATATAAAGTAGTCAGGGGACATTGGTGAAGATACTGCTCTTTGAAACCATTTGCTCATCTGTAAAATGGGATAATAATAATAATAATAATAATAATAATAATAATAATAAAAATTCCTGATGGTGAGGGTTAATGAAGACATAAAGCAACATTCTCAAGATAGCAGGAGGTCTGGAGTTATATTGCCTCAGATCACCTCTTCTGCTTCTTAACCGCGTGTTCTGGGTAAGCTATGTAACCTTTCTGTGTTATAGTTTCTTCATCTGCAAAGTGGGGATACAAATATTAATAATATCCACTACTTAAGGTTCTTATAAAACCTGAATAATTTGGAAAGTAATTGGAATGATGTTTGCACCATGGCTTGTTCAATAAGCAAACTAAACAATAATAATGCATATAAGTCACTAATGCTATACAGGTAAACCATTCAGTGCTCAGTTACTATTGTGCTCTGTTACTTCTTTTATGAGGAAAGCTGCTATCACTGCCACTGTTATTGCCACCACTAACAGCAAACCTCTGGACCAGCTTGTCTGTTTCACTTTAAATTTCTAGATTTCCATGTGATAACAGCTAAGCCTTTGGTTCTCCTGTACTGCTAAAGTTGATTCAGTGCTATAATAGTTTCTTTCTTCTTAATTTTTATTTTATTATCTTTTTAAGATTTATTCATTCTTTTGGGGGGGGGCAGAGGGAAAGGGAGAGAGAGAATCTCAAGCAAACTCCCTGCCGAGCATGAAGCTCAACATAAGATTCGATCTCACAACCCTGAAATTGTGAGCAGAAATCAAGAGGCAGATACTTAACCAATTGAGCCACCTAGGTGCCCCTTTCTTCACTTTATTTTATTGCAAGTTTTCTTTCTATTTTATCCACTTCCTTTGTAGGTTGTGTTTTGGTTATCTAGACCCAATCATACAAGAAACTTGGTATGATTTTAGATTGCATTCTATGGTGGGATCTTCCAGCTTCTCACAGCTTAATGTTGCAAATCTCCAAGTATTTGCATTGCCATTTCTCTTCCAAAAAAGTTATTTCTGTCCCTTGTCTGCTGACAAAGTTCCACTTGACCTTCAAGAGAGCTAAAGCATCTTGTCATTTATTCCTTTTACTCCAGA
This sequence comes from Canis lupus baileyi, assembly GCF_048164855.1. Lineage (NCBI taxonomy): Eukaryota > Metazoa > Chordata > Mammalia > Carnivora > Canidae > Canis > Canis lupus. The sequence continues at coordinate 68,471,652 of NC_132839.1, forward strand.
AGAATAATTCCTCCTTTATCTACTTGTCATTGTATACAGTTTTTGCATGGCATTGACTGAAACTCCAAGAGTAGTGGAACCATTGTTTACAATTGTGCTTTCTGCATCACAGATTGACATAAAATTAGCACCTGTATTAGTCAAGATAGACTAGGATATGTGAGTAACAAATAACCTCAAAGTCAGAGAGTTAGCACAATAGTTTATTTCTTATCTTTGCTAACGTAACATGAATGACAGCAGGAGGCACTTCTCCACACAGTCACTTAGGGATCTAGGCTGAGGGAGATTTGAGGATCTCCTAGCTATACAATCTGGAGTTCATAATCTCTTCAGTACTATTTCAGCAAAAGAAAGAGAGAGACTCAAGGTTTATGCATAGCCTCTTCATGGTCCCGACCTGGACATGATACATATAACTTTTACTCGTTATTCATAACCAATGGCTACAGATCATGGGTACACCTAATGGTGTAAGACGGAAAATAGGAGGAGAAGATGTAATATTTGGTAAATATTATTGTCTTTGCTACAGAATGCCATAAATGTTTGTTGAATGTATGAAGGGGACACTGTGGCCCAATGGAAAGAGCACTCTCTGCACCCATAGAGAGACTAAGCTAGTTGGAACAGGTTTGGAAAAGCCACTTGGTCTCCTGGAGTCTCCACTTCCTCTTTTGAAAAATGTGGAAGGAGAATTATGAAAATGCATACCTTACTCTCAGTTTTGTTTTGACTATAAGAGATGATTTATGCAAAGCAATTAGTGCAAGCACTGATATATAGTAAACTGACTGCAGCTTGTTCCTTGTGCCAGTTATTCTCAATCCCCTTGCCTATACACCCTCCCCCTTTTTCCCTCTAAAAGCTGCTCCACCCGGGCTGCTTTGCTTTCTGCCTCTGGTTAGGAAACACAGATGGAGATAGGAGAGAAAGAGGAGATGAAGGTTGATGAATTTATTTCTCTCCATCTGTCCCTGGTTCAGGATGCTCTGACAGTGTCAGACAACCCCTTTCAGGATTCCAATCTCAATTAGACTCACTGCAGTAACACTGTTTCCTCTCTTGCCTTTTCAAGCCTGTGTGTGGTTACAGCTTCCTGCTGTTGCTAGTCTCTGGGTGCCTCAACAAAACATGTGACTTCTGTAGCTCTGAACACACCCCTGGAAATAGTCTCTTCTTTAAAGTCTACTCACAAATCCTACTGAGCGTGCTGTCATCTCCCTGCCCTGATCGTGGCTGATAGTTGAACCATCTGGACTTAAATGCTCTTTTGGGGCATGAGCTGTGATTCATCTGTCCTACTAATTCCCAAACATAGCACAGTGTTCAAAATAGAGGACATATTCAATTTTTAAAAGAAGCTATTAAATATTAAATTAATAGCTACTCTTCTGTGAATGCTTCCTATGTCCCAGGCACTATATGGCATTATAATTTCATTCATCTGTGAGGTAGGTACCATCACTGCCCTCTGATTTCATACAGTGATATTGAGATCCAGAGAAGTTGAGCTACCTGACTTGCATCATCTAGTTAGAAAGTGGTGGATCTGGGACTTGAACCCCAGATGCCTGTTTATGGGCTTCCTGCTTATAACTACTATCTCAAATCAGTTGGTACCTACTAAAGAGAGGCTCTAGGCTTCCAAGATCTTTTGGATAGACAGCACAAAGGCTTCCATTGATGATCACTCAGAAAGTATGGAAAATAAGGCCACCTTTATTCCTTGTGGGGTTCTAGGTCTATGGTTTAATTGAGGTACAAATAGAATTTCAGTGAAAGTACAGGATAAGTTTGCCTGAGGCTTTTCCTTTGCCTTCTACAAGGTGCTGCCTGGTTAATGAGGCTATTGAGAGAAGGTAAGGCCCTAAATTTGTGGGTGGGATTTGGGGGTAAGGGCAATAACCCATAAAGGACGTCTGTGTCTGCAGCTTCCATGGATTGGGGCTGAGGGTGGAAGTTGGTCATTTCAGCCGAGATGGTAGAGCTTATGAGAAGAGAACTACCTGCATGGTTCAGTAATGGAGATGCAACTTGAAGCCTGAGAAAATGCTTTGAGAGTCTGCTTCTCCTAGCCAACCTTACGTGTGCCTTCCTACTCTCTACATAAATGAATAGTGATAACTCTTGATACAAATAAACTACCAAGTCATCTCACCAAAGGATCATTAATTCATTCAACAAATGTGTAATGAATGCCTACCCTGTGTCACATGCCAAAGGGCACTGGAGAGGCATCAGTAAACAGTATACTTCAATATTCCATATTCTTGTAGAGATAGTCAATAACCATGAAAGACATGTGAATTTGATTTTAAGTCAGTAGGTCATATTGATAAGGGCCACAGAGAGAAGTGAAGCAGAACACAGGAAGAGAGTGTGCCAGGAGGAATGGTCAGGGCATGTTAAGAAACAGGTCACATTGCAATGACTTGACTTGGTAAGAAAGTGAGCCATGGGGTATCTGATGGAAGTACCAGAAGGAAATGCAAGTGCAGAGGCCCCATGGCCAGAGCTTACCTAGGGTGTTTGAGGATCAGAAAGGAGTCCAGTTTGGCTAAGCAGAGTGTCTGAGGTTGAGAGAGGTAGGAGGTGAGGTGGGAGAAGGGAACACTTCATCAGCCATTCAACAGGCTTCAGCTTTTATTGGGATTGGGATGGGAAGCTGTTGGAGGTTGGGTAGCAGAGGTGTAGATGACTTGGATTGGTGTTAACAAGAGTCTGGCTATGCTGTTGAGTATAGAGTGTGGGGAGCAAGGGTGAAGATGGGGGAAGGGTTAAACTTTGTGTTTGCATTAATCCCATTACAATATGAAGCTAGCTTCAGTGAAGGTTGGGGAGGTGTAGGTGGTACGAGGGGGTGGATTCTGGGAAGATATTTTTCAGAGCAGGGGAAATTTCCTTGCAGTATGTCTTCAAGCTCTTTCCCTAGCCCTGTTCTCACTAACATTTATATGCACAATAGGAAATCTGCTAAGCACATACTTTGCAAAACCTGCTGGGAGGATGTGGACTAAATCGGAAGATTGGGTGGTGGGACAGGGATCCAGAATTAGTAAGACAAATGGGAGCAGTGGGCTCAAGGTAATTTATTCAGTGGCAAATGGCTGGCTTCCCCAAACCAGCCATATACATAAACAAACTATATTATCACATTGCATCAACACTCTTTAGGATCTCAGTTGCTGTAGGTTTGCTCAGTTTGATATTTATGATGTGGCTCTCAAAAAAGTTCAATGCTTTATCACTAAAATACAGTACTGAGGGAAAGGAGGGTAAGAGCTCGATTCTTCTCTACTCTAATTGAACCACGTGTCATAGATTGACATCATTCCATATTCTCAAAAGGATAGGCAAGCTGAACAGAGTTAAGAGAAAAGTGGACAGGATAATTATGAAAAGTATAAGGCAGCACAAAAATGATTCAGGAATTAGAGATATCATGTCTGAAAAAGAGAAGAAAATATTACAGGATGGAGAGGTAACAAACAGTTTTAGGTAATTGATGCTCAACATGATGAATAGAGAATACTTAGATTTTCCTAAGAGATTGCAGTGTAAACTGATTGGCAGAAGTCCCAGATGAATATATTTCAATTTCATATAAAAAATGTCCAGCATCCAGAATTGTTCAAAGATGAAATGATTTGAACTGAAGAGTTCTGAATCCTCTATTCCCGGAGATGCTCAAGCAGAGGCAAATAGACTGTTATACTGGATGTTCTTTGAGAAATCTTCCAGTCTGGGGATCTCAGTCATCTGTGATTCTGGATTTGCCAGAGCCATAACCCTTGTATCTTAATTCTTGAGCTGGGTTGTAAACTCCATAAAGACAGTACACATTATTCATCTTTGTTTTCCTCAGAGCACCCAGAACAATGTTTTACTTATTTTCAATTTTAAAAGAATTCTTGGAGAAAGAACAAGCATATGGTTTATGAAACTATTATAGGCTTGGTTTCAACACCATTTTAAACCCACACTAGACTTGTAGTATTTGTGTAGGAGTGGTAGCTAGGAATATACTACTTCTATTTTTGACTGAAGTATACCAGGAAGGGAAAAGAGGGTTCATTTAAAATTTTAATTTCATAGCTCAGTTTTTTAAGCTTCTATCTGCTTTCCTTTGGACCAAAGAAGGATGGAGGGTGTTCCCAAGCAGACAGTCAGATAAACTGAGGAGCCAGTGCAAGGATGTGGTGGTCTCAGTGAGGCCTGCAGGAGTAGGGGGAACTGGAACAGCCTCAAGCTGCAATCCTTGGGGCCTACAAGAGGGGCAGGCCCAATCCATGAGGCAGGAACAAGGTCCCAGCTAGGAAATGAACCCAAGGGAGATGTGCCAAGTGAACCTGGAAGAGAGAAAACTTTAAGGAGGGATCTGAACTTGCTGGGAACAGTTGTCAGTGGTGTGTGGGGATCATGATGTATGGTATGAGTCATCTTTGTGGATTTCCTTCTTAGGTCCTCAGCTATAAGCTACTTTCTCCTAGGGCCAAGGGCCTGGAGCAAACAGTGGTGCTCAGAAGGGGACACAGGTCTTGCTCCATGTTCTCTTCAACCTGTTTCTTCCTGGAGTCAGCAGAAGAGAGCCAAGTCTATGATGATACTTTCTCTGTGAATTGATTTTAGTTTAGAGAGAGGATAGATGCAATGCAGTATCAAGGATCCAAAATAATGTCCCTTCCTATTTCTTTCTTCTTCTGCTCATGAGCATAATGAGAATTAAGGACAACTGGAAGACTTTCTTCTAAGGTTCTATCTTCCAAGGCTTGGACCCAAGCTTATATATTCACTGGAGTTAAGGCATCTGCCATTTTTCAGGAGTTCCTCTCTTTACAAGCATGTGTGATATAAATGAGCTTCTGCAATGTTTTGGGGCCACACAGTCATGACCTTCTGAGCCTTAATGGGATGCCTGAGAAAGAACCATTTCTGGGTAAGTCTTGTCGACAATGCTGGGACATGAGGGTTGGAGCCAAATGTGCAGAGCCTTGTTATCATCACAGACCATGTCTGCCAGCAGGGAATGTTCTGTTTATTTTCTGCTGTGAAGGTATGAGCAATCCCCTTCTGCTATTGCACCATTTCCCTGAAGTTGAATGATAGACCCTGAGAAGGCCGACTATTCATCCAACATCTGTTTCTCCGATTTTCCAGGCTCCTTGTTGTTTTGAAGTGCTTGGAATCAGTGTTTTAAGTGCATGTGGGCATAATATTCAGTATATTAATACACACTGGAGACAGTTCTGCCTACTAGAAAGCCAGGTACTACAGGGTTATAAAAGTCATTTGATACCTTGTAAAGCCCAAGACACCTCACCAATGCCCAGGCCCTGTTACTTGATGTAGTCAGGTGATAACATGTGTACACTTGTACAGCCTTCTCCAGCAAGTGCCAAAAGTTCATGCTAAGTACTACATAAATTATCACCTAATTAAGTACTGTTATGGTTTGGATTGGGGGAAGTGTAAACTCAATTCTCCTTGGAGAGCAATATGCAGAAATATGATGTGGAATTAATTGTATGGGTCCAGGTCAAAGATCAAAGTACAAGTGGAATTGCCTTTGCGAATGGAGAATTTGGAAAAGATTTTTTTTGGCATCATAATAATTTCATTTTTTATTACTAGATTTCTGCCAGTCTACAGTCCCATTGTTTCCTTCCTTCCTCTCTTCCTTCCTTTCATTTTTCCTTCCTTCCTTCCTTCCTTCCTTCCTTCCTTCCTTCCTTCCTTCCTTCCTTCCTTCCTTCCTTCCTTCCTTCCTTCTTTCTCAGTTGTCTGTAAATGTGTTCACTGGACATCCTCTCCCTTCCTTTCTGCAGTCTCTATCCACCCTAGTTCCCCTACAAATCCAAACTGAAGGAAGAAAGACTTGGGATAAATTAGAAGGCCTTGGGTTTGAATGTTGGCTCTCCTAATTACTGGCAGACCTTGGACAAGTTACTTAACTCTGGAGCCTTAGGTTCATCTGTAAAATGGGGATAATTATAGCCCCTATGGCCTTAGGTCATGGTGGTATAAATGAGATAACCCCCATAGTACACTTGCATAATGCTACATAGTACACTTAAATGATGCTACAAACACCAACTGCTACCCGCCATCTTCTCTTCCTTCATAGACTGACAGCCATCATAGACCATCACCCTTTGGTGATGGTGAGTCATCCCTCTTAGTTTTTGGGTTACCACCTATTCTGCACCCCAGAAATCATTCAACTTAAAGGGCCCATTCACTTATTTATAAATTCAATAGATTCATTTGTTAAATACTCTATGTGTAGTAGGTATTGTGCTGTTTGCTAGTTCCTGAGGCTGCAGATTTTCCAAGCTTGAATTTCTTCTGTGATCCTATTCTTGAGATCAGGGATTTTCTTTGGTTTTCTGGGAAGATGTCCCTGCCCACCTCTCTACACCAACTGAATTAACGTTCTCACTCAACTCCATTATTTATCTGTGAGTGGGTGTGTGGCAGGATGGATAAGAATGTGGAGTCTAGGAGTTCAATTTTTTGATCTTGGGCAGGTGGTTTTTATTTCTCCATGACTTAATTTCCTTATCTGCATTCCTTATAATAGCACCCAGCTCACTGGTTTTGTGCTAGTCACTTACCAGTTTGTTCTCAGATCCATTACTCACTATTCCTCTGAAAGCTTATCTCTTGCCTCCAGCTGTGTTCAGTCAATGGGAGACTTTGGCAACAGATAGGAGGCCCAAGGAAGGGAGAAGTCATGTGATTTGTGTTATTCCTCCAGGGGTCTGGCCCCTGCTGGGTGGCCTCCATATGTGGATTGAGTTTCTCTGGTCACCCTGGTTCCTCAATTCTTTTTTTTTTTTTTTTTTTTTATTGGTGTTCAATTTACTAACATACAGAATAACACCCAGTGCCCGTCACCCATTCACTCCCACCCCCCGCCCTCCTCCCCTTCTACCACCCCTAGTTCGTTTCCCAGAGTTAGCAGTCTTTATGTTCTGTCTCCCTTTCTGATATTTCCCACACATTTCTTCTCCCTTCCCTTATTTTCCCTTTCACTATTATTTATATTCCCCAAATGAATGAGAACATATAATGTTTGTCCTTCTCCGACTGACTTACTTCACTCAGCATAATACCCTCCAGTTCCATCCACGTTGAAGCAAATGGTGGGTATTTGTCATTTCTAATAGCTGAGTAATATTCCATTGTATACATAAACCACATCTTCTTTATCCATTCATCTTTCGTTGGACACCGAGGCTCCTTCCACAGTTTGGCTATCGTGGCCATTGCTGCTAGAAACATCGGGGTGCAGGTGTCCCGGCGTTTCATTGCATTTGTATCTTTGGGGTAAATCCCCAACAGTGCAATTGCTGGGTCGTAGGGCAGGTATATTTTTAACTGTTTGAGGAACCTCCACACAGTTTTCCACAGTGGCTGCACCAGTTCACATTCCCACCAACAGTGTAAGAGGGTTCCCTTTTCTCCGCATCCTCTCCAACATTTGTTGTTTCCTGCCTTGTTAATTTTTCCCATTCTCACTGGTGTGAGGTGGTATCTCATTGTGGTTTTGATTTGTATTTCCCTGATGGCAAGTGATGCAGAGCATTTTCTCATGTGCATGTTGGCCATGTCTATGTCTTCTTCTGTGAGATTTCTGTTCATGTCTTTTGCCCATTTCATGATTGGATTGTTTGTTTCTTTGGTGTTGAGTTTAAAAAGTTCTTTATAGATCTTGGAAACTAGCCCTTTATCTGATATGTCATTTGCAAATATCTTCTCCCATTCTGTAGGTTGTCTTTGAGTTTTGTTGACTGTATCCTTTGCTGTGCAAAAGCTTCTTATCTTGATGAAGTCCCAATAGTTCATTTTTGCTTTTGTTTCTTTTGCCTTCGTGGATGTATCTTGCAAGAAGTTACTATGGCCGAGTTCAAAAAGGGTGTTGCCTGTGTTCTTCTCTAGGATTTTGATGGAATCTTGTCTCACATTTAGATCTTTCATCCATTTTGAGTTTATCTTTGTGTATGGTGAAAGAGAGTGGTCTAGTTTCATTCTTCTGCATGTGGATGTCCAATTTTCCCAGCACCATTTATTGAAGAGACTGTCTTTCTTCCAATGGATAGTCTTTCCTCCTTTATCGAATATTAGTTGCCCATAAAGTTCAGGGTCCACTTCTGGATTCTCTATTCTGTTCCACTGATCTATGCGTCTGTTTTTGTGCCAGTACCACACTGTCTTGATGACCACAGCTTTGTAGTACAACCTGAAATCTGGCATTGTGATGCCCCCAGATATGGTTTTCTTTTTTAAAATTCCCCTGGCTATTCGGGGTCTTTTCTGATTCCACACAAATCTTAAAATAATTTGTTCTAACTCTCTGAAGAAAGTCCATGGTATTTTGATAGGGATTGCATTAAACGTGTATATTGCCCTGGGTAACATTGACATTTTCACAATATTAATTCTGCCAATCCATGAGCATGGAATATTTTTCCATCTCTTTGTGTCTTCCTCAATTTCTTTCAGAAGTGTTCTGTAGTTTTGAGGGTATAGATCCTTTACATCTTTGGTGAGGTTTATTCCTAGGTATCTTATGCTTTTGGGTGCAATTGTAAATGGGATTGACTCCTTAATTTCTCTTTCTTCAGTCTCATTGTTAGTGTATAGAAATGCCACTGACTTCTGGGCATTGATTTTGTATCCTGCCACGCTACCGAATTGCTGTATGAGTTCTAGCAATCTTGGGGTGGAGACTTTTGGGTTTTCTATGTAGAGTATCATGTCATCGGCGAAGAGGGAGAGTTTGACTTCTTCTTTGCCAATTTGAATGCCTTTAATGTCTTTTTGTTGTCTGATTGCTGAGGCTAGGACTTCCAGTACTATGTTGAATAGCAGTGGTGAGAGTGGACATCCCTGTCTTGTTCCTGATCTTAGGGGAAAGGCTCCCAGTGCTTCCCCATTGAGAATGATATTTGCTGTGGGCTTTTCATAGATGGCTTTTAAGATGTCGAGGAATGTTCCCTCTATCCCTACACTCTGAAGAGTTTTGATCAGGAATGGATGCTGTATTTTGTCAAATGCTTTCTCTGCATCCAATGAGAGGATCATATGGTTCTTGGTTTTTCTCTTGCTGATATGATGAATCACATTGATTGTTTTACGGGTGTTGAACCAGCCTTGTGTCCCAGGGATAAATCCTACTTGGTCATGGTGAATAATTTTCTTAATGTACTGTTGGATCCTATTGGCCAGTATCTTGTTGAGAATTTTTGCATCCATGTTCATCAGGGATATTGGTCTGTAATTCTCCTTTTTGGCGGGGTCTTTGTCTGGCTTTGGAATTAAGGTGATGCTGGCTTCATAGAACGAATTTGGAAGTACTCCATCTCTTTCTATCTTTCCAAACAGCTTTAGGAGAATAGGTATGATTTCTTCTTTAAACGTTTGATAAAATTCTCCTGGGAAGCCATCTGGCCCTGGACTCTTGTGTCTTGGGAGGTTTTTGATGACTGCTTCAATTTCCTCCCTGGTTATTGGCCTGTTCAGGTTTTCTATTTCTTCCTGTTCCAGTTTTGGTAGTTTGTGGCTTTCCAGGAATGCGTCCATTTCTTCTAGATTGCCTAATTTATTGGCGTATAGCTGTTCATAATATGTTTTTAAAATCGTTTGTATTTCCTTGGTGTTGGTAGTGATCTCTCCTTTCTCATTCATGATTTTATTAATTTGAGTCTTCTCTCTCTTCTTTTTAATAAGGCTGGCTAATGGTTTATCTATCTTATTAATTCTTTCAAAGAACCAACTCCTGGTTCTGTTGATCTGTTCCACAGTTCTTCTGGTCTCGATTTCGTTGAGTTCTGCTCGAATCTTTATTAACTCCCTTCTTCTCTTGGGTGTAGGATCTATTTGCTGTTTTTTCTCTAGCTCCTTTATGTGTAAGGTTAGCGTTTGTATTTGAGTTCTTTCCAGTTTTTGAATGGATGCTTGTATTGCGATGTATTTCCCCCTTAGGACTGCTTTTGCTGCATCCCAAAGATTTTGAACGGTTGTATCTTCATTCTCATTAGTTTCCATGAATCTTTTTAATTCTTCCTTAATTTCCTGGTTGACCCTTTTATCTTTTAGCAGGATGGTCCTTAACCTCCATGTGTTTGAGGTCCTTCCAAACTTCTTGTTGTGATTTAGTTCTAATTTCAAGGCATTATGGTCCGAGAATATGCAGGGGACAATCCCAATCTTTTGGTATCGGTTCAGACCCGATTTGTGACCCAATATGTGGTCTATTCTGGAGAAAGTTCCATGTGCGCTTGAGAAGAATGTGTATTCAGTTGAGTTTGGATGTAAAGTTCTGTAGATATCTGTGAAATCCATCTGGTCCAGTGTATCATTTAAAGCTCTCGTTTCTTTGGAGATGTTTTGCTTAGAAGACCTATCAAGTATAGAAAGAGCTAGATTGAAGTCACCAAGTATAAGTGTATTATTATCTAAGTATTTCTTCACTTTGGTTAATAATTGATTTATATATTTGGCAGCTCCCACATTCGGAGCATATATATTGAGGATTGTTAAGTCCTCTTGTTGAATAGATCCTTTAAGTATGATATAGTGTCCCTCTTCATCTCTCACTACAGTCTTTGGGGTAAATTTTAGTTTATCTGATATAAGGATGGCTACCCCTGCTTTCTTTTGAGGACCATTCGAATGGTAAATGGTTCTCCAACCTTTTATTTTCAGGCTGTAGGTGTCCTTCTGTCTAAAATGAGTCTCTTGTAGACAGCAAATAGATGGGTCCTGCTTTTTTATCCAGTCTGAAACCCTGCGCCTTTTGATGGGGTCATTAAGCCCGTTCACATTCAGAGTTACTATTGAGAGATATGAGTTTAGTGTCATCATGATATCTATTCAGTCTTTGTTTTTGTGGACTGTTCCACTGAACTTCTTCTTAAAGGGGAATTTTAAGAGGCCCCCTTAAAATTTCTTGCAGAGCTGGTTTGGAGGTCACATATTCTTTTAGTTGCTGCCTGTCTTGGAAGCTCTTTATCTCTCCTTCCATTTTGAATGAGAGCCTTGCTGGATAAAGTATTCTTGGTTGCATGTTCTTTTCATTTAGGACCCTGAATATATCCTGCCAGCCCTTTCTGGCCTGCCAGGTCTCTGTGGAGAGGTCTGCTGTTACCCTAATACTCCTCCCCATAAAAGTCAGGGATTTCTTGTCTCTTGCTGCTTTAAGGATCTTCTCCTTATCTTTGGAATTTGCAAGCTTCACAATTAAATGTCGAGGTGTTGAACGGTTTTTATTGATTTTAGGGGGGGATCTCTCTATTTCCTGGATCTGAATGCCTGTTTCCCTTCCCAGATTAGGAAAGTTTTCAGCTAGAATTTGTTCAAATACATATTCTGGCCCTCTGTCCCTTTCGGCGCCCTCGGGAACCCCAATTAAACGTAGGTTTTTCTTCCTCAGGCTGTCGTTTATTTCCCTTAATCTATCTTCATGGTCTTTTAATTGTTTGTCTCTTTTTTCCTCAGTTTCCCTCTTTGCTGTCAACTTGTCTTCTAGGTCACTCACTCGTTCTTCCACCTCGTTAACCCTCGTCGTTAGGACTTCTAGTTTGGATTGCATCTCATTCAATTGGTTTTTAATTTCTGCCTGATTAGCTCTAAATTCTGCAGTCATGAAGTCTCTTGAGTCCTTTATACTTTTTTCTAGAGCCACCAGTAGCTGTATAATAGTGCTTCTGAATTGGCTTTCTGACATTGAATTGTAATCCAGATTTTGTAACTCTGTGGGAGAGAGGACTGTTTCTGATTCTTTCTTTTGAGGTGAGGTTTTCCTTCTAGTCATTTTGCTCAGTGCAGAGTGGCCAAAAGCAAGTTGTATTGGGAAAAAGAGAAAAAGAGAGGAGAGAAAGAAGGAAAGAAAAGAGAAAGAGAAAAAAAAAAGGGAAGAAAAAGAAAAAAAAAACGAAAAAAAAGAAAAGAAAAAAAAAAAAAAAAAAAAAAAGAAGAAAAAGAGAAAGAAAAAGAAAGGAGAAAAAAAGGGGGTGGGGGAAGGAAACAAATCAAAAAGCAAAACAAAACAAAAACAAAAACAAAAACAAAAACAAACAAACAAAAAAAGAACCACCGGGGAGTATCTTCTGATTCTGTGTTCTTTAAGTCCCTTGGCTTCTCCTGGAAGTTGTCCGTCTAGCTGATCTTCTGGGGGAGGGGCCTGTTGTGCTGATTTTCAGGTGTTAGCAGTTGGGGGAGCTGCTGTGCCCCTGCCTGGTGCAGGGCTCGGTGGGGGTTGTTTACCCCGTGAGGCCGCAGGAGGAACAGCCCCAGTGGCGGGGCAGCTCTGGAAACCTGGATTCAGCTCCGGCAGGAACTCCGTCTGCAGGGCCTGGAGGCTCCAGGGCGGGGCCGCTGATGTGCTCAGCTGGGGCAGGAGCGTCCTCGCTGTCCTGGGCCCTCCCGGCCTCTGCCTGTCCCGGGGGAGGCGGGATCCTGGGCTGTGTCCCGGCGCCCTGTGCTCCGGAGCCTGCGCTGGTGGATTCGCGCTCCCGGGCCGCAGCCCCCTCCGCGGAGCCGCCGCCCGAGCCCCTCCGAGCTGCTCCTGGAACCGCGCAGCCCCCTCCGCACGGAGCCTCTTCCTCTGCCCGAGCCCCTCCGAGCTGCTCCCGGGGCCCCGCAGCCCCCTCCGCGGAGCCGCCGCCCGAGCCCCTTCAGCTGCTCCGGGTCCCGCCGGGTCCCGCCGTGCGCGCTGCAGCCCTTAGGGAGCTCGGCGCACTCTCCTGGGCGCGCAGTTGCTGTTACTGTCCCGGGGAGCCCGAGGGCATCCCCGCCCTCCTGGGTCCTGCTCCAATTCCCTGCGAGCCCCTTTCCGCCCGGGAAGGTCGGTGCAGTTCCCGCTCCTCCGGGACGGGGCTCTCCTGTCCTGGGGACACTCGCCCCGGCCTCAGCCCGGCTCCTCGCGGGGCCCCTCCCCCTTGGAGGCCTTTGTTCCTTTATTTCTTTTTCCCCGTCTTCCTACCTTGATAGATGCGCGAACTCTTCTCACTGTAGCATTCCAGCTGGTCTCTCTTTGAATCTCAGGCCGAATTCATAGATTTTCAGGATAATTTGAAGGTTTTCTAGGTAGTTTGGTGGAGACAGGTGATTTGGAGACCCTACTCCTCCGCCATCTTGCTCCTCCCCCCCTGGTTCCTCAATTCTGAAAACATCAGCCCATCCCTGTGTCCCCTCAACCTACAACCTCATGGATATGGTGGTGTTTTCGTGTTTCTGCTACCCTTTGGGTTGTCTATTTGGTGATGGAGCTTTCCCAGATACTTGTAACCAACTATCTGTATTAAATTCTTTCTATTAAACTATTAGAATGGGCTCTACTTTCTTTACTGTGTAGGAATTTTGTGAGACCAAATGGATTCATACATATAAAGCTCTTTAGATGCTACTTCTACATACTAAGCACTCATCATATTTTAGTTATTTCATTTAATTGGGAAATTTAACCTGTTATACCATAAATGTTGGTTTATTTGACATGTCTCCCCTCTGTGAGTTCTCTCTGAGAGATTGAGGTTGGTCTTATGTTTACACCTGTATCCCCCACCTCTGCTATAGCACCTGGAGGATAACAAGTGCTCACGAGATGGGCAATGACTGTAATTCCACTTTGAGTTTCCTTTTCTCAACTTGTCCATTTCTGCTACCACCTGCCTTTCAAGGGACTGGATCCTGCCTTGAAACCCAGGCTGGCAGGCGATCACTGACCTGCGCAGCAGCAGTCCATGGGGATGATAATCTACACTTGTTAGAATGGATGTGCAACTCTTCCAGACTCCCCATCATGGCCTTTTTGTGGCCTTTTCTCTCTCTGCTTCCTCTGCTTGTGTACCTACACTGGCTAGGTGATGGCTGTGGGCTGCTATCACTATTCCCTTCCAGCCCGGCAATGTCTCCCTATCGTCTTCTCCACTAGAACTATCCTCTTCATTCCTCTCATGTCCTGTTGGTGGGTAAGAAGCCAGACCCTGGATCCTCCTTTTTCTCAAAGTCCTTCTGCGAGTGGACATGAAGGATCTCATACCCCAACATCCTCAGGTCATTCTCGACTGATGCTGAGATTTTTCTCTCTTTTCAATTGATTTCTGATACTTTTAGAATCGCTAAGATATTCTTCAAACACGATTTGACCTTACCTAAATGTCCACATGTTGTTAAATATGTGATCAAGCACTCAGATGTAATGTTTTCCATGATTGTTATGGATAGACTCTGCTTCATTCTCTCCTTTAGGAGAGCAAAACTTCAGTGGCTAGACCCTAGTCATTTGAAATTTTACTTCTCCAGACTTTTATCTTTACATTCTAAAGGGAGAGACAAGGAGAGTCAGTTAAATGCAAAGCAGATTAATTGAACTTTCGCTGTGATCCAGCAAGGCTGTTGAATGCCAGAGGCACCCACATGGACAAGACATGAATTGCAGTCTCAAGGAGGCAAGAGTCTGGACCAAAGACAGAAATATCTATGATTATGATAAATAATTGAACTGTGTTCATGCAAAAAGTCCCTCCTGAACATAGAGAGGGGTATTCATCCCATCACAGTGGATATTTGGGGAATCTGGGAAGGAGGTGAAGAGAGATGATGATCAAGTTGTTAGCAGAGATATTTTGAAAGCTAATTTTCAGGCACCTGGCTTCTTTAACTCTAGGCTTCTTTGATTCAGTTACATGCCTGTCAAAGAGAAAGACTACTTTTCTTCATAAGTACTCTGAGATTTTTGCATGTCTTGGAGTTAACAAAGCAAAGTTTTATCTTGCTTGGTTTTTTTTTTTGCCCTTGTACTACTACTACTATCACCTCGATACCACTACTGTGGTAAGGATTACTCCTTCCGTCATCCTGATGGCTACTACTAATAGAACTACTATCTACTGCTATTCCTACTGCTGCTACTAGTGAATCCTTACTTTCTAAGTTATTTATTTAAGAGAAAAAAACTGTATCGATTTTTAAAAATATATTTCAAGAGGAGTGCTAAAAAAGAGTGATTATTCCACCAGAAAAACTCAGTTAATAAAATGATTCCACTTCCAAAGTATTCTGATAAATCACATTCTAATTCTGAGTGGTTGTTCTACTTTCCTTTCTTTCTCTCTGTTGTCTTGGTAAGTATGAATTTGTCCCCAGATCGTCTCTTTTTAATATCGATCACTAAATCTCCTCTTCTGTATCATTCCAAACTATTTTGTGTCAGACATTGAATACTAAATAATGCCAAATATCTGACAGAAGGATAAGCTATGTGCGTACAGTTCTCTCCAATCATGAAATGTCCCTATGGTTCCTCAAATGTAATTTAATGCCTTGCAATTTAACGCCCCTGTGCCTTGCACATGTTCTTGTCTCAAACAGGAACGACCTTTTTCTTTCTTTGACAGGTCAACCCTTGGGCGTTCTTAATGTCTAATTCAGAGGTCCTCTCACCAGAAAACCATTTCCTTAGCTGGAGGTCAGGATTAGATGCAGCCTTTCCATTTTTGTCACAGTCTGTGCTGCTTCGTTTCCATCATGTACATGTTCAATACTCTAAATATTATAATTTATCATATATGATTATGCTTATTTGTCAATGATTCACTTGTTTGTCAACCCCTGTTATACTATTAAATCTCTGGGGGAAAGGATTTTGTACTCTTTTATAAACAAAGATTTATTTATGAGAGGGGGGAGAGAGTGAGCACACGCGCACATGAGGGCAGGGGCAGAGGGATGGGGGGGTAGAGGGATAGGGAGAGAATCTTGAGCAGATGCCACACTGAGTGCAGGCCCCAGCTGGGCTCGATCTCACAATCCTGAGATCATGACCTAAGCCAAAATCAAGAGTTGGATTCTTAACCAGCTGAGCCACCTAGGTGCCACAGGATTTTGTATTCTTGGTACTAACTCCTCTCATTGTCACCCAGTATTTCTGGAGCCAATGAACAAGTGAAGTTAGATCCAGGGACCATGTGGAGTAGGGATAAAATTCATTTTCCAAGTTCTAAGCTTTCTATGAACAGAATTCATCTGGTTGCACTGTGGTACTTTTTTTCATTTCCAAATTTAGCTCCATTAAGCTATATGCCTCTATGTGTCAATCTGACCTACCCCCGCGTGCTAGAGTGGTGGAAACATTTCACTCACTTTGGCAGAGCAAGAAGGAGATTGGAGAGCACATCCAAACATCAGCAGCTCAACTGAGAGAGCTGGAGTCTTTATTTCCAGTCCAAGGACTGGATATGTTCTCAGGGTGTAATAATTTGTGTGAGACTCTCAGCTGGCAACGTTGATGAGAAAAGGCCTCTTTCAGGTTTGAATGGTGTGAGGAAGGCCCTGTGAGGCTGTGTCTGTTTTAAATATCTCTCAGCTTGAATCATCTTGGTACCAGCTCCTCCAAACTCACAGTGCCTTGGACAGTTTTCCTCTCTCTGGAGTGGAATGTGTATGTTGGCGAGGGCAGGCCAGGCAAGGGCCATCCCGGCTTAGCTGATTCATGGAGGAATGTTGTAGTTAACCGGGTAAAAACGTTTGAAAGAAGTCACTCAGAAGAACAGCAGGATGTTGCCTTCAAACAAGATACCTTCAAAGAAAGTCACCTGTGTTTACTTAGAAGCCATACTTTGACTTCCAGATATCTAAAAGGCTTTGGACGAGGTGCTCAGTTCAGAAGAAATCTCATGGCCCATTACAGATGAATAGAAGCTGGGAGAGCATATGGTGTTCAAGAGATGTGGAGAAGCAATGAAAACAACCTCTCTTCTACTCCTGCTCTGGCTTCACTGTCTGCAATGAGATATAGGATCAAAGAGTAAGGCAGATACGGTCAAAATACCACCTCTTGACTGATGGTGGCAAGATCAGAGCACAGAGTTTAGTGAGATGGTCAGGCTGCCTAAGTAATAGGTGCTGCTGGATGCTCATACTTGGGGTGTCATACAACTGAGGACAAATGTACTCTGTGGGCAAGGAGAGATGCATATGCTCCCAAGAGGAAGGAGAGAAGAAGGAGCAGGCATGCCTTTATTTTCTTTAAAATTCACCTACTGGATATGTCTTTCTTCTTCCACTAGTGTGTAGCAAATGAGGAGGGGCAGTGGGATTGAGAACATTATGTTGATGGGTCTCCTTTTATGTGAAAGATCAGGAATGGCAAAGAAGCATCCTCTCCTTATCCCATCTGAGCCTCAGACACCCACCATGTGTCCCACACGTTGCTTACGTGACCTGATGCGGCCCTCACTATAACTCAATATGTGCTAGGCTCAAATCTGTATTCTGATTGTCTGGTTTGCATCTGAGCTCCACTGTTTGCTAGCTTTGTGACTGTAGACAAAGGATGCAGTTCTGTGAGCAAGTTTCTTAAAGTGCAAAATTGAGGTAATAACAGTGTCTACCTTATAGTGTGTTTTGTAGTCTAGTTAATTAGAACATGAAATACAGAACATAGTTTATATATTACAGCACACTTAATGAACAGTATATATGTGTGATATTATTATTTTCACAGATTAAAAACAATAGTAACAACAAAGCTCAGAGAAGTTGGGTAATTCGCTGACAGTTCCATAGATAATAAATGTCACACAAAATTCAGGACTGTGTGCCCCTGATGCCCATGGGTTTTCTGCTTCATTATGCTTCTCTCTTTGATTCAATAATTGGGCATTGGTGGATGATTCAACCTCCAGCCCCTGCCCCTTAACTGAAAGTTTCAACCTTCTAATCTCAAGGTTGGTTCTCCTGGCAAATAGCCCTCCTTCTTAGGTGGGGTCTCAAAGTTACCTCCTTAACATAACAAAAGGCCCCTTTACTGCTCTCATCACTTAGGAAACTCCTAGGGATTATGAGACCCATGAGCTGGGAAATGTGGATGAAGATCAAATATATATGAGAAATATATGAGAAAATGAAATATGGGAAATATGTATTTAATCATCTGAATGACCAAATATATATTTTTTATAAATCACAATATTTTAACAAACTCCTGTCTTCTCCATTATTCTCAACTCCTATGACCCCTCTTTCCCCAGAACCTATTGTCAACTCTTTTTCATCAGAAAAACCTGATAATGATGACAGTTAATGGTCAGCAAGTGCTAAGTATGCACCAGATTTTTTCTAAGTGTTCTACGTTTATTAAAAGATATTATCTTCACAATAACAATTTGAGTTAAGTAATATTTTTCCTATCTTACAAATAAGAAAAGTGAGGCTCAGAGATGTTAGGGAACTTGTCCAAAGTCTCACAGCTCATAAGTGGTGGAATTAAAATATAAACCTAGGCAAGCTGGCTTCAGATTGTAAGCTCTTAACTATTAGCTACATTGCCTCTCTTGAGTTGCTAAGATGAATCATGCCAGGTTCCAAATAACCATCTTCCACTTGGGTTTTGTCCAACACATCAGATATCATTCCAGATCTCATTCTTGTCTTCCAACCCTCCACCTCTCCCAACCAAGCTGACCACTTTCATTTTGGTGTCACTATGGTTCCTGTCAATCATTTCTATTACAGACACTAATATTCACTCTGGCACATTTTTTATTAGTATGATGTCTTATTTTATTGAGATACAGCTTATATTCAAAGAAATATAAAGCTCTTGAGTGTATAGTTCAATAGTTTTGACAAATGCACACAAACTGTATATAACCCACATCCCTCTAAGATATGGAGCATTTTTATTGCTTAGGAAATTCCCTTATGACTCCTTCTAGCCAATTCCTGCACATTCTTCTCCTCCAAACCAGCCACTGTTCTGGCTTCTTTCATTGTTAGTTGAGCTTTGCCTCGAACATCATATAAATGGAATCATACAGTATGTAACTTTGTTAGCTTGTGTTTATTTTACTAAGCACAATGTTTTGAGATTCATCCTGTATCATTGCATGTATAAACTATTGTTTATCATTTCACTAGTTGTATTCCATGATATAAATATGCTGAAATTTGTTTAATCAATGGATATCTTGACATTTGTTCATTTATTTTTCTGATGGGACACTTGTATTTCTCTTTTCAGATTTTGACCTTCATGTATAAAGAGCTCTGAGCACTTCGACCAATTTTTTTTTTTTGGACATAGAATGTGTTTTCATTTCTCTCAGATAAATACAAACCAGTGGAATTCATGGGTCAGAAAGTAGAAGTATGTTTAATTTTATTTAAAAAAAAACTGTCAAACCATTTTCCAAAATGGTTGTACCATTTTATACTCTCACCACCAAAGTATGAGAATTCCAGCTGCTTCTTATCCTCACCACCACTTGGTATGTTCGTCTTGAATTTTAGTCGTTTTGATGGGTGGGGAAGAGTATCTCCATGTGGTTTTAACTTGTATTTTCCTGCTGACTAAAGATGTTGAACACTTTGTCCTGTGCTTTTGGCTATTCATCTATCTTCTCTCATGAGATGTCTGTTCAATTATTTTGCTTTCCTTCCACCTCTACCATTTCTATATAGATTTCTTTATTTTAAGTTTTGAATTATAAGTGCTTATAGATCATGGATAAAATCTCTTGATTTATACTGCAAATTTTTTTTCCATTGTGTGGCTTGTACAGTCATTGTCTTAATGGTGTCTTTTGATGAATAGAAGATCAATTTTGATAAAATCTAATTGGTCATTTTTTTTTCTTCTACTGTTAGTATTTTCACAGTTCTGAAAATCTTTATCTACATCGAAGCCACGTAGATGACCTTTAATACATCACAGTTTGCATTTTACTTTAGGTCTATAATCCATTTTGAGTTTTTTTGTGTGTGTATGTGCTGTGAAGCAAGAGTTTACACCTCCTCCCCCCCATATCTAGTTATTTGGTACAATTAATTGAAAAACTTTCTTACATTGAATTACATTGTGTATTTTGTTAAACCTTAGTTGACTGAAAAAGTAGGAGTATGCAACTTGCTTGTTTCTATCCTTAGGGGAAAAGTTTTATATTGTTTGATTTATAGATGTTAAGTCAACTTTGCATTTCTCAGATGAATCTCTCTGAATCATGATGCATTGCCTTTTTTAATATACTGCAGTATTTGAATGACTAATATTTAAAAAAATATTTTTTCTATTATATTCATGTGTAAGGCTGATCATCAGTTCTCTTTTAATGTTTTTAATGATTTCTGATCATGGTTATGCTGTGCTTATAAAATAAGTGTGCAAGACTGTGAGTTTTTACTAATTTAATATAATCTAGTGTCTCCATTTGGCTCTATCTCTTTGACAGAATTCACTAGTGCTAGCTTCTCCATTTAGCTCAGAGCTTTCTTTGTGCTTTTTATTTTATTTTTAAGTTTATTTTTAGAAATTATTTTATTTATTGGGGGGGGAGAGACAGAGACAGAGACAGAACATGTGAACAGGGGGAGGAGCAGAGGGAGAGGGACAACCAGACTCTGTGCTGAGCGCTGAAGGGCTTGATCTCATAACTCTGAGATCATGACCTAAGCCAAATCAAGAATCTTACGCTCAACTGATTAAGTCACCCAAGTACCTCTTCATGGTATGCTTTTTTAAATACTATTTTGATTTTATTAACAAATATAAGAATACTCAGATTTTTTATTTCTTCTTGGGTCTATAAAATCTATGGTAATATTCCCTCTTTCATTCCTGATATTAATAATTTGTGTTTTTTTCTCTCTCTCTTTTTATTTAGTCTAGGTAGAGACATCAATATTCTTGAAGTTTTCAAAGAACCAACATTTAATTTTATTGATTTCCTTTATACTTGTTTATTTTTTATTTTATTGATTTGTATTACTTTACATTATTTTTTTCTTCTACTTACTTTAGGCTTAACTCCCTCTTCTTTTCCTGGCTTCTGTGATGGAAGCTTAGATCCTTGACATTAAGCATTTATTTTTTTTCTAATATAATAGATAGAGCTATAAGATTTTCTCTAAGCAGTGCTTTAGTTGTCCTCCAATGCATGTTTAGATGTGTCTTAATTATCATTCCATTGAAAATATTTTCTAAATTTTCTAGCTGATTCTTCCTTGACCTCACTTGATTTGCAGTGTGTTGTGTAATTTTCAAGTACTTGAAGATTTTCCAGATATCTTTTTAGTATTGATTTCTATTTTATTTCTGTTATATTTAGAAAAATACTCTGTATTATTTAATTTCTTCCAAATTTATTGAAGGTTTTTATGGTCTAGTAAGTGTTCTCTCTTGGTCAATATTCCGTTGAGAAGTGAAAAAATGTTTATTTTGGAGCCGATGTTTGTAGTGTTCTGTAAATAAGCATAAGGGCAACTTAGTTGATAGTGCTGTTCAGATTTTCTAGATAATTCCTAAATTTTTATCTGTTTCTGGCACCAAACACATGATACAGTAGTGTTGAGCTCTTCTACTGTTATTTTATGTCTATCTATTTGTTCTTTTAGTTCTTTCATTTTTTTCTTCATGTATTGTAAGGCCTTTTCATTTGATAAATATATATTTAGTGCTATTTCTATTATATTTATTACTATTTCTTCTTGATGAATTGACTGTGCTATCATTTAAAAATGTCTCTCTTTATTTCTTATATTCCTTGTCTTAAATTGTATTTTGTCCGATATTAATATAGACACTCAACTTTCTTATGATTAGTGTTTAGGTATCATATTTGTTTTTCCATTCTTTATCTTCAAGGTATCTTGTTTTTCAATGTAAAGTACATCAAAAAACATACAGTGTATTATTGCATCTGACTTTCTATTTTTAATTCAATCTTATAATTTCTGCCATTGATTGGTGTTATTAGTCCAGTCACATGATTACTGTTATTTTAAAATTTAATCTATGATTTTTTTGTCTACTATGAATTAATTAAGAGCATGTCCTTTACATAAGAATCCTTTTGTGAAGTATATTTCCATTTGTCCATTTTACTCTATACTGGAGATTGTGGATTCTACAGAGTTGAACACCTGGATTTTGTGTTCCTGTGTATTGCTGATTTTTGGTCTGATAGCCAGTTAATGTATTTGTGGATCTGTCTGAACTTTTTTGAGGACTTTTTAGAACTTTATTAGAGTGAGTGAGGGGACTCGATACTTTCGTGTTAGGGGAATGCCCCATCCTAATGCATGGCCTTTCCAGTATTGCAACGGAAGTCCTGACTGGTTTTAGCAAGTTCTCTTCGCTCAGTCTGGCTGAAGCTCTAACATTTCTCAGTCCTTCCTGTCCCTGAAATCTGTTCTGCTCATAAAACCCTGGTCATAGTTTTTGCCAGGTGTTATGGGTTGAAATGTGTCATTTCCCACCTGTCCTCCACCCCTGCTCTTGCCCCATTCCAATGTTGAACTGTTAACCTGCAGTACCACATAATGTGACCGTATTTGGAAGCAGGATCATTGCAGATATAATTAGCTAAATTAAGATGAGATCATCCTGGAGTAGGGTGGAATCTCAATCCAACATCACTAGTGTCCTTGTAAACAGGGGAAATTTGGACACAGACATGCACACAGGGATAATGACAAGTGACTATGAGGGCAGAAATTAGGGTGATAATATTTCCAAGACAAAGATTGCCAGTAATAACCAGAAGCCAGGGTGCAGATGCCTTCCTTCTGTCTCCCTTGGAAGAAACCAACCCTGTATACACCTTGATCTTGGCCTCACAGCCTCCCTAATATGAGACAGATTTCTGTTGTCTAAGACATGCAGTCCATGGTACTTTGTGACAGCAGCTCTAGGAAACTAATATGCCAAACCGCACAAAATTGCCAATGATATATATATGCAACTTACTAATTGGCCCCAGACTCCAGGAGACCCCTTAGAATATTTCTAGATCTCCTTCCCGACACAGTGTCCTCCTTGTTGGCATTGTGTGTCCTGGATTCCAATGACCTTATTTGTCCTTTCCATCTCTGCCTGCTCAGCTCAGCAAGACCATGCTCTGCTTGGGCTTCACCTCCTGTGTTGCAGGCCAGAAAATTCTTCCAAAAAGGAAGCTGTGCAAACATGGGCTACTCCTTAAGCATCCCTCATCCATCTCGGGTAGCACAGCACTCCACTGCCTGTTGTCCAATGTCTGAATTATTTCATGTGTTTCATACTGTTTCCAAAGTTTAGGATCAGAAGGTAGTCCTATAACAATTTCTCTGTCATGATTATCTGGTTTAATTTTTTTGTATGCCAGATTACACCTATATGTGGATAACTATATGATAAATCATAACTTATGTTCCCGTCTTCCCTCTTTCAACATTGTCTGACACAGGAAACATGCATTGATTCAATTGATTCTGTGTTCCTTCCTCCTGCTCTTGACTAAGCTAGGGACTTGGAGAAGAAAATGATATCCATTCTTTTCAAGTGGGAGTGCAGACAAGAAAAACTGCTATTGCAATACAGTTTAATAAACAACTTGAGAGGGTAGGACTAGGCATTATTATGGGAACACCAAAAGGAAGTGCTTACTGCCACTAGATACTCAGCAAGTGTTCAACAAATGCTTGTCAAATTCAAGAGTGAATGCTGTATGTGTTCTGCAGGATTTCTAAAATACTTCATTAATTCATTTAAGAAATATGTACTTTGTATTCAAGTAATAAGCTCTGTTCCAAGAATATGGAAAGTAGCTGTAAACAAGAGAACCCAAATTGTTTCTTAAACAAGTCCATAGGTGCAAAATGCTTTATTAATAAATTCCCTTCATAGATATTTGTTAAGTGCCTTCCACGTTGTAGGCACATTCTAAAAAATCTTACCTACTCTTTAAAGCAATTAGTGAGAATAATCTATCACGGTATTATTTGGAAGTAGAATTTTATGACCCAAATTCTGATTTAGGTGCAAATATGTAATCGATATGGTAGATTTCAGATAATGTGAGGTAGACCACCCTGGGGGAATCTTCCAAGGGGATGATCAGGATCCAATTCCATGATTCTTGTAGTCTGTCATCTGCTTTGAGAATATAAAATGTTTGAGAAAATGTAGAGAAAGAATGGTGGTAGGGGTATTTCTTTGTAAAGGGTTTCTCTTAATTGTCACTTCCAATTTCTTCCCAGTCACAAGTGAAGGGTTGAGGGCGCTATGTCTTTCTCCTGCTTGGAGAGCTTGTTCCAATGGGAGTGCTCACCAAGCTTAAGTTACGTTCTCTGCAGTTGGTGGACCCCAAGGACCCAGACAATCACCTCAGAAAAGCTATAGCAATCTGTGACAGGCAAAAGAGAGTAGACTAAGGTGCCTGGCAAGTAACCAGAGGAGGAAAAAATACAAGAGCATGTTTCATGCACCAGAGAATGACAGAGGCAACCTGGAGCCTGCCCAAATGGATTTCCTGGGAATGCTTTTGAATTACATGGCACAATGGATGTGGATCTCATCTTTGAGGAATCTCGGATGGGGGAAGCCGCCAGGTAAAGGCAAGGCATTGCCCGTGTCAGAAGAGTTGTAGTTGGAGGGACCAGCAGAGAAGCTTGCAAACAACTTTCAAAGCATCTACGAGGAAAGAGCTACTGCTGTCCAATTGCCAGGTCCAGAGAACATGAAGCCATTCAGTCCAGCAGAAACTGCCCTTTCTCCTCCTCTTCTCCTTGGCAGCCCATCCTCTTTGACTTTTATGAGGTGTGGAGCAGCAGCTAGTGAGTGGGGGAGGAAATGGAAGAGAAAGAGGACAGAAGCCAAGCACAGCCTTCTGTAAGGACAGCTGTCCACCTAGCCTTAGGTGACAGTGGGATGAGAGGAGTCAAGCCTTGAATGAAGATCGAAATGTGACTGGTACTTTGGGCAGACACTTCCAGTAACTGAATTGAGATTGTGTTTTGTGACTTAATATAGTTGTAGAACTACAGGAACTAAATGAAAAATTATGGTTCCTGACCATTTTCATCTTCCTCCTCTGAATAAATTTGAACAAGACCATAGGAGACCAAGATTCAATGTTTTTGATTACGTCTAGTGAGTAAGCTGTGTTTGTCTAATCAACTACCCTGCACTTTGAAAGTTTTCTTTCACTGCTGACAGGGATTTCATGCATTTTTTTCTTCTCCAATCCTCACACCAGATGAGCTCTGTCAATATTATCCACACAAATGTTAAGGTCTTAGTCCTTGGAAGATCAAGGATTTTATAGTCTGTTTGCCAGAGTTGTCACAAGACTCAAGTCTGCGTGTTTAGGAATCTGGATGTCAAGGAATTTCTGCTCTAAGACTTGAGTCTTAGAGTGGGGGAGGGTCAATGAATTACTTGAGAATTTCCTTTCAATGTTTGGACATTTTATTCCTCAAGGGCAGGGATGAGGAGAGGGGTCAATCACTAAAAAGCCCACTAACAATGATAGACAGACAGGAATTGGGGCTCTACCAGAAGCGACTTTTTGGTGACTCCTGATGGAGGAGTTGCCTCTCTTGGCTATTTCTTGGGTAACTCTCCAGTCAGTTCCACTTGGAAATACAAACAGCATTAAAACTAAAGAAAGTTCCACAGCTGACTCTATGGCATTAGAATTATCACCCAACAAAATTGTGGTCTGTAGCCAAAGGACACCTTGTCACAGTGTCAGAGCAAGCATGGCTGACGGCGTTCAGGGGAAAAAGAGAAGCCTGTCTAGACAGATTGGAACGTCTCGTGTGCCTAATTAAACAGTCCCTCTTACAGCCGGAGCTGTGTGAAAAGTTTGCTTGTTTATTAATTACTGGTGGAACATACCTTTAAAGAGGTGCCATGCACTTCATCCTCTTCCATGGATTCATGGGGATTAGGAGCCCAAAAGGGCCCTAGGATCAAATAATCCAATCCTGTAAATTTCCAGAAGAGAAAATCTGAAGATCAGAGATCAGAGAGAATGACAAGGATGAGGAGTGAGCCAGTGGCAGTGACATTAGAATCCACATTTCCAATATCCAGTGCACGGCTTTGTCTACTATGCCAGCCTGCCTGTTGTGTAGACAGATGATGTGGCCACCCCAGAGATGATGCTAGGATGGTTCTTTGTTGAGACTTATTCTCACACATGACTATCCTGTTTATTAAAATTCCTCATTACTGGTTCATCCCTTTGGTCTGTCAGTCCAGCTATCTACTTTAAAAGAATGAATACCCCTGAATGAAGCAACAGAACCCAGGGTTGGATTCTCCTAGAAGTAGCCCCAGAGATAAGGATTTGAGTAAAAGCAGTTTATTTTGGAGATGATTCTGGGGAGCATTGGAGTGGGAGTGTGGCAGGCTCAGGGAAGACAAGGAAACCAAGAGAGGGTAAGTTATTAAATAGGCAACTGCTATGGGCAGCTGTGCTCCAGGCTTTGGGGGTAGGATTCTCAGAGGAAATGGCCAATTTATGTCAAAGTGACCCATCAGAATGACAATAAACTTAGGGATGTTGTCACTTGCTCTAGGTGTCACTGGTTGACAGCCACTTCCCTGGGGGCCATGGGCGCTTTCTCTTCCTGTCTGTCATGCTTGGGCCAGGCACTAAGGCAGAGAGTCACCAGTGTTTGCAGTAGGTCCCTGTTGGGTGTGTCTTGGGAAAGGGGCGTTTGAAAGGCACAGACAGCAACTGTGCATCAGAATTGCTAGATCCGTCCTTGCCAGCTCAGCATTAACTATGCTGTTCGAGAGCTTGCCTCCATGACATCTAAGGATGGAGCAGTGAGGAAAGTGGCCCATTTGTTGAGGCTACTAGGAGTTGAGTGAAGAGTTTGGGCAAACAGAACACTGTCTGCCCAGGAAACAGCAGACTACCATGCTTTTAGACAAGTTACCACGCAGGTCTGGAGCTCTGACCTGTTTATAGAATTATGAATGAATTACAGCCAGAAATTTATAGTCACCACACCCGTCCATGACCTTCCTCCCCTCTTCTGCTTATGTCTCAATATTAGCCAAAATACAGCAAGTCAAGGAGTAAAATACACCATAAAATTCAGTTTCATTTAAATGATCTCAGGCTAATTCCATTAAACATTTCATTCCATTTTATTTTCTGTGATTCACTTAAATAAGATGAAATAGTTTTTGATTACTTCTCCATTTAATCAATCAATCAATTTAGGGGAAAGCAAATTGGACTTGAAATCCGATTTAGTTCTGCAGCATTACTCAGTGCCTATTTAGTCAATAAGGCATGTGGAAATCTTTATCACAGTCTTTCTTTCTGGAAAATGGGGTAATCGTCATTATTCTGTGTACCTCTGTGTATTCTGTGTGGGATACATGGATTAACAGACAGGAGAGCACTCTGTAGACTATAACACATGTCTCACACTTGTTCTACAAATACTGTCTCAATGCCTGCTGTATGCAGGCACTGTGAGAGTGCTGGATACCTACTGATGGAAACCCCTGATCCTCACTGCCATGGAACCTACAGTCTAGAGCTACTCAGTGGCATTGCAGTTCTTTACAACACAGTGCGGGGTGCGGGAGGCACAGACACATATACCATACAATCTCTGTTTTTATGGGTTTTGTGATCAAGAAGAGGGAAAGTTAATGACAAAAGAATGAGAGAGTGGGTATGGTTGTAGCATAGTGCTAAGGTACAGGGAGAATTATTTGAAGGATGGGTAAGATTTCAATAAAATAAGCTGGGGTAGCAGGCACTGTTGGGACTCCACCTAGATCTTCTTGGAATCCCTTTCTGGCTCTTTGCTCTTCTGTCTCAGCTTCCGTGCTTGTTTGCCTCCAAAGCCTGCACCTGTGTCTCTTCTTTGGAGGGCTGCCCTTGGCTCTCCCCACACTTGCAGACAGCTGGAAGTACCTGGGAGTTTACATCCCTGGGGCAGCCCTTCGTTGAGGACTAATTAGCATGGGAGTGTGCAAGCTCAACTCTCTTGCCTGGGGTTGGGACAAACTTGGAGGCATAATTTACACTTGAGAACTCCCCAGTGGGATTACGTGGAAGTTGCCCTCTCTGGGAGTCTGCCTGAAATCACACCCTTGTCTGGCTTCTTCTCCTTCACCGTCATGCTTCCCCCACTCTTACTGGTTTCTCTTGGGCGCACTTCCTTAATAAATTACTTCCACACAAATTCTTGTCTCACAGTGTGTTTCTGGGGAATGCAACCTAAGACACAAGGCATTCTAGGTGGAATGAATAGCCTCGGGAAAACAGTGGGTTTAGGAAAGTGGAAGGTGCAACTGGGGAACAGCATGGTTTGTGGCTTGTGGCTGAAAACTGATTTTGATATTGAGTCATGTCAAGTTCATTTATTCATGAGACATTTATTTGGGTAATTCCTGTAAGTCTAGCGCTGGTTTTAGTCTTTGGGATGTATAAATGGAGGTGGGGGAGAAGATGAAATCCTTGCCCTGGTGCAGCTTATATTCTAAAAGGACAGAAAGAAAATAAAGAATAAACATAATAAGCAAGCCAATTTTATGAAAATATGTTAGAGTTAGAGGATAAGAGATACATGAAGAATATGGAAGTTTATTGATTTCATATAACTTAGGAGAGGATCCTGCCAATGAGTCATGGTAAGGTGATTTGTGGCTTGGGGTTGTCAATTGTTCTTTATCAGTGCTCTTATTTTAACAGCTAGAGTTTTAGGGTACACATCATCAATGACTTATGGAGAACTACCTGAAAGTTGAGAAGAGGATTATTGTGTTATTACATGTTGTTGCATAACCAGTTATCCCCAAATTCTGTAGCTTAAAAGAACTTTTATTATTTCATGATTTTTGTGGATGAGTGACTCTGAGTGAAGCTTAGGTAGATTCTCTGGCTTGGTGTTTTCTCACAGGCATCAGCCAAGAGATTGGCTGGGGCTGCTGTCCTCTCAAGGCTTGACTGGTAGGATGTCAGAGGATCTGTTCCCAAGCTCGCTCACGTGCCTGTTTGTGGTGTCTGTAGCTGCTGGCCATGGACATCAGTCTCTTGTCACATGGCTGTATCTTTAGGGCTACTCACAACAGAGTAGCTTACACTCCCCAGAGTCCGGGCTCTCGGCAGAGAAAGAAAGGAAGGGGAGAGAGACAGAGAGAGAGTGAAGTAACAAGAGAGGGGAGCAAGACAGAAGTCACAGGTTCTTTTTTTTGTGTGTTCTAATCTAGAACATAACATCTTTTTCTGCACACAGATAGAAGCAAGCAAGTCAGTAGCAGCAGTGTACACACAAAGGAGAGCCCAAGAGCCTGCATTCTTACTAGGAGGCAGATATCACTGGGGACCATTCTGTAGGTGCCTACACAACGATACTTTGTTGATGTTCTGAACGTTAGGGCACTCACTAGATCCTTGCTTTCTCAGAAACAGAGACATGAAGTCAAGTCATCTCCAACATATCACTGCGATGTGTGATTCTTGCATAAAAATTGCCAGGTGAGTTATCACAATTCAAATTCTTAATCTCATATTACAATAAGACTTGACTGAACAAAGCCTATTTCATGCTTTAAGATACAGTGTTTATCATATCGTTATGCTTTTGCACTTAAATACCCGAAGTTGATTACTCAACATTAAATTTACAAAATCGTAAGTTCTTTCGAGGAATGCTGCAAAGTGGGCTACGCTGTGTGTGGCTTCTCAAAATCAGAGAATGAAGTTTAGAATGAAAGTGGGTTCTTTATTTCTTAATGAATATTGCCACTCTTCCTTGGGATCGCCTGTCTCGGTGTTTTAATGAGGTCGGCTACTGCTCTGTTCTCTGCCCCCTCTGGATTGTTAGTTTTTTTTTTTTTAATTTTTATTTATTTATGATAGTCACAGAGAGAGAGAGAGAGAGAGAGAGAGAGAGAGAGGCAGAGACACAGGCAGAGGGAGAAGCAGGCTCCATGCACCGGGAGCCCGACGTGGGATTCGATCCCAGGTCTCCAGGATCACGCCCTGGGCCAAAGGCAGGCGCCAAACCGCTGCACCACCCAGGGATCCCTGGATTGTTAGTTTTGATAATGAACTTGGGGGATTACAATGAAAATGAAATCTGTAATGAAAATTATTGTAAAAGGTAGGGGTTGAAAGAGAAACCACTGAAAATCAGAGCCTCCTGAAGCCCCGAAATCTTGCTTTGAGATTTACAAAGTTTTGATGGTTGAATGCTACATTCTCAATAAAGTTGTATTTTTAAAAAGAATACCGTTATCCCAACATCATCACTGGAATGACCTACCCTGGGCTAGTTACCTTTACTTTGGAAATTTCCTTCTTTTTCCCACATTTACACAGATAGAAAATACTTCAAATTGTGGAGCAGCTCTGAGGCACAGATTTTGGAAGGAAGAATTAAGATTGGGAATCATTTTCCAAATGAAACTTCCTCTTACTGAATACACATTTGGCACTAGTGATCGATTGGAGTGTCATGTAATCCAAAGTGAAATATCAGGAAAACAGGGCGGCACCAAGTAGGAAGGCAGGGAGCATTTCTGAAACAAGAATGTAAATCAAGGGTTTCTTTTTTACCTTTTATGAGAGGCCACCGGGATGGTCCGAGTGCTGAAGTAGACTATGATGTTGTGAGAAATAACAATGGAGCTCGCAGGATGTCATAATACAAACAGCTTCCCGAACAGGAGGGAAGGCTGCCTCCCAGCCAGTCATCACTCTGCTTCCCCCCTGCCCCGGGTCCTCACTGTCCTCTTCCCCTCCCCACACCTCCCGTCAGTGGCTTCTTCACATGATCCTAGTTGGGCCTGGATGGCCCCCAAACACCTGGTTGAACAATAAACACACAAGACTGTGGTGGTCCTGTCAGCCCCTGCTCTTTGTAAAATAACCGCTGACCCCCAGTCCTGGCTGGGATTGATTCCCCAGACGGCCTCGCATCTCTGCACTGACAGGCCCTGGGGCCTGCCTTACACTGTCTTCACCCCATTATTGGAAAGTCTTCAGTAGCCAGGAGCTGGGAAGAACGCATCTCGGCGTTGCCCCTGGAATCGGTTACAAATCAAACACTGTGCTTACAAACTCTTACATTTTGAGAAGAACACTTTGCAGTGATTAAATATTTATGCATGGCACGCCCTTGAAACTTTGATGATTTATTCAGATTTTATAACTTAGAGTAAAATAGAAATTGTTCAGTGTAAGATATATATAAATATAAATAAATATATATGAATATAAGTATGTAAATATAAATACATATAAATATATAAATAAGTATATATATGTATATATATATACATATATATATATATATACATAAAAGATTTCTTTTCCCTGAATGTTGGGTGTCCAAGATGCTGGATGACAAAATGCATCTGTTTTGCTGTGTGTTTGCTTTTTTTTTTTTTTTTTAATGGTCTCCATAAATCCAGGGAGCTCCTTCTTGGACCGCTAGCCTCTTTCAATAGAACCATGTTTTCACTGGGATTTCCACGTTCATAATTATTCCTCTCATTTCTCTGCCGTGAGAAGACAAGCTGGTATTTCATTGCTTTGGGGAAGTTAATAATATGGTAGGCAAAACATCAGGAAAAATTATAATGAATGAAGCTATACAAATTGGGGGAAACACAGGCTGCTGTTCTAAAGTGTTCCCGTCATAAACCCTGGGAATTCCACTATAGTCGCAAGCAAGTAATGCTTTAGCGCATAAACACTCAATTAATTAAATGTAATATGCTATATAAGTTTGAATGAGTTCTAAATACAGAAATGGTCAAATAATGGTGCTTGAAACCACGGGCTAGGAGGAATTCCATGTCTTATTCTGAATTTCTTAACTGGAATGAGACCCAACCGTAGCCCTCCTGAGAAGGACTACGTGCATTGTTTATAAATAGAGTATTATTGATTCCTTACTTAGTACATAATGATCACACCCACATATAAAAAAAAAAAAAACAAAAAACAAACAAAAAAAAAGCCCCAAAACTTATTCTTGTCTTAAATTTCTATCTCTCAGGATGTCTCCAGAGCAGTTTGAAAAGTTCTGTTTTCTTCATTATTTCCAATTTCTGGAAGCGTAGGTTTTATTATCCTCATGCCCCTCTTAAGTTTCTTGAACCATTTTTATATGGTGCTTAAGGGGACACATCTCACCTGACTGATATTTTGTAATCCCTAAATAGCTACTTCTCAAATGTGACTCTGAAACTACTCCCGATGGAGGGCAAGCCTTTTGAGAAGTGAAAAGCCTTGTCTGACACTAGGCTGAGTGTGATGGTTATTGTGTGGGCTTTCGTGTCGCCTTGTGTCTGTCATTATTCACTGTATGTCATGGAAGTCAGCTTGGGGTTTATCTCTGCCTTCTTTCTCTGAGAAAGACTGTATCTTTCTCATCTTTGGGATCTTAGTGGTTACCACAGTGAGTGCACCGTGTAATGTTCAATATATGTTTCATGCATGTACTTCATTCATTCATTCACTCATGCATTCATTCATTCAGCAAGAACTAGTCCAGGCCTAGAGAGCTATGATAAACCATATATAAAAGAATCCTCTGGATCTTAGGGTCCTGGCTGCTTTTATAGATTTAGGTGAACTAAAATAATTTAAAAAATAAAGTAAAAAATTTTGTTAGAAGAAAGGACTTGGAGATGTACCATGCAACCCTTTTGTGTCTAACAAGGAGACATCGATCCGAGCAGGAATGGGCCTTATTTTTAAAATGTGTCTGAACTGACCAGACTCAGAACTCAGTTCTTTTCCAGAGTGTGTCCCCCAAGCTCTGCTGCCTCTGCTTACTCTTTCAGTTGTGCATCAGACACTTAAAAAAATTACGTAACTGTCATTGAACAGATGAGAGAAAGAGCAGGCCTCTTCTAGGAAAAATCATTGGGCAACTTCTCTTATAGGAACCAGAAAAATCAAATCCATTGATACAGAGGCATTGCCTTAACCATAAATCAAAAAAAATTACAGAAATGATAGCTCTTAGTATCAAGCTTAATGCAGAACTCTGCATAGAAGTTTTAGAACTACAGAATATTTTTCTACAAAACAGTAAAGAAAGGAAGATTTGTAATATTCAGGTTTTGCTGCATTAACAACGGCCCTCCCCCCACCCCCTACAAATCTCAAAGGCTGTAACAGCACACATTTCTTTCTTACATGTTGGCCACTGCAGGTCGGCTGCCATCCAGGAACCAGGATGAAGGAGCAGCTCTTACTAGGGACCTGTGTTTTCATGGCAGAGAGAAATGAGTCCACTAGAGCCTGCAGAAAAGCATGCAGTGGATTTGGAATCTTTTACATACCCAGGGCATGTCTCAAGTCAGCCTGCAAATGACACAGCCAAACCCAGCATCCACGGGGATAGAGATGTGTGTGTCCACCCACCAGGACCGACAGGACAATAAAGTCCACCTGGGGAAGTGAGTGTTTGTCAGCCAGAGCCCCTCCTACTCTTTCCCTGCCCTGAATAGCTTCAGCCCCTTTTCCCCAGGGTAGACTCCTGAAAATACTCCCAATAGACAAATATGGACATCTGAGGAAGCAGGATTAGTCTCTTAGTCTTGGGGAGCTCAGGGTCCAGCCCTCTTGGGACATTTATCATACTCTGTTATGTTCTACTCATTTTGTTCCTTAAGAGCCTAACAGTGTCTCCAATATAATGTGGGATCCTCAGAAATGCTTGAGGCATAGAGTATGGCTGAAATGCTTGTGGTTTTGAAATGGCTTAAAAGTAGGAAATAGAAATGATGTTTACAGGTGGTTTTAGAAACCAAGACCCACATTTGTTAATTCTCTGCAGGAAGAAACAGTTTTCTGTGGGACTGTCTTCCTGTAATGTCTCTTTTACTACAGTCACAAGTACTAAAGCAGCAGAAATTTTTTTTCACATTTATTTCTGTGATATTAAGTTAATTTAGAAATACCCTGAGGGACTAAGAGAAAAATCACCCCAAAGCATGAATCATGCTGCCCTGCACCAAGTAGGGCCCTTCATAGATTTTTAAAAAACTAATTTGCATATGATAAAAACAAGGAACACGAGAGAAACAGGGGCTTTAGTAACGAGTCTAGAAGTATCTTCTGAAACACTTCTTGGCAGGACGAGCTAGGATGCAATAAGCTAACATTTCAGAGGTGAATTTAAAAAATGAGGGGGTGGGACAGGAAAGAAAGCAGAACAAGCAGATTGAGGAGAAAGAAGAGGGAAGAAAGAAGGCCAATATTACATGGAGAAAGTCTGAAAATTTGGTAGTGACTGATCCTGGAGATGTGTGGTAGAGATCAGGCATTTCCTGAGCATCTGAATGATGCTGAATATGAAAACATAGGAATCCAGAGATCCGTCTTTCTGGTACTTTCACATTTACAGACTCATTCCAGAAGTCTCTGGAATATACAATAAGTCCTGTCTACTCTCGTCCATGCTCAAGTCACTGAATTCCCTGTCACAGCTTCTGCTGAGTGTCCTCGAAGACCAACTCCTATGAACTGACATTCTTCCTCAGGGCATAGACATTTGGCAGTCTAAAAGGAGGCTATTTGGAGGGAGAAAGCCAGCAAGAGGAAAGAGTAAAGTAGGAGAAGGGGTGGGAGGAAGAAAGAGGAGAGGAAAAGGATGCAGATGCTGATTTTGAATTTAGTGAAACGAAGTTCTAAAGGATGTATACATATGGTGTATATGGAGGGGGAGAGAGTGGAAGAGAGAAAGGCAGAGCGAGAGAGAATGTTATTGGCTCTTCCTCTGGCAACTCACCCTTCCCCAGATGTCAGGACAATGAAAGAAAAGAAACTCCCATTTCTTGAAGGCTTCCTGCTTGCCAACTTCTCTTCTAGATGTTTTGCATTTATGATCTTACTGAGTTTCTATTTTCTGATATATGTGTTCTGACCTCCTCCTAGAGGTGAACAACTGGCTCAGGGTATGTGAGTGACCACGTTGAGAGTGCTGGTGAATGGGTCAGGTCCCCACTGCTGTGGGGCTTAAACCCAGTTACAGATCAATGTCCTGATTAAATCAAGAGGACATCAGTTATTTAAAAACACATATAAACCTTAAAGGCAGGGAAGAGACCCTAAGACTGTCCTTATTCATTTTAAGGAGTCTATGAGAAGAAATTGGGCCCTGAGCCATGAACGACCACTACTAGAACCAACCTGGTTTAACACAACAGTTCTCAAGTATTCGGGGGAGACGTTAATTAATATTTTGAGAAGGTAACCTGTGCTCACATAGACATGGCATATGCTGGGTTAATCTGCAGGCCTTCTCAAAGTCTTTAATATGCTAATGAGAAGGTTGGCCCTCTAAAAGGCTGCAGCCTGCAGGCCCCTTACATCTTTTGGGACTGCTTGTGCTCAGAACTTATAATGCTTTGGAGTCCCTGACTTAGGCTCAGAGTGGGAACTTGTCAAAACAGGTGCCCTGGACTCCCTGCTGGGTACTGTCCCCCTCCCACAATCCCTACACATAGTGTCTATGAGAGGCACCAGGTTCATGCCACACAGCTATCAATTGTTTCAAGGATGAGTGTCTGACCACTCTGAGCCACTCAGTGGGCTCCTCCAGGAATTTTATTTATTTATTTTTAAAGATTTTATTTCTCATTTATTTATGAGAGAGAGAGAGAGAGAGAGAGAGAGGCAGAGACACAGGCAAAGGGAGAAGCAGGCTCCATGCAGGGAACCTGACGTGGGACTCGATCTCGGGACTCCAGGGTCACACCCTGGGCTGAAGGTGGCGCTAAACCACTGAGCCACCCAGGGATCCCCTCCTCCAGGAATTTTAGAATCAAACCTGAGATGAGTATCTTTCTGGGTGCCCAGAAGTGAGAGCAGGAAAGGGGGCAACTCCCTGTGCATCCCACCAGCCCGTGTTACAGATGCACAGGAAGGTTAGGCAGTGAAGCGAGAACACTCTGGAGCCCTCTGCACAGAGCCGGCCTCAACACGGCTCACCTCCTGTTGCAAGAACTCAGTTCCAGAATCCCATCAGGTACCTAACATCCTTCCACGGGATCCCCTAAGCGGTTTGAGCTGCTTTATTCAGGATTTCCGTTACATAAGTAACAAAGTAATACAAAGTAATTAAAATGAATATCCTGTAATCAAACAAAAATATATATAAAGTGTTTGAAATAAATGCAATGCCTGAAATAAATGCAAAGCAAAATGTTTTGCTTGCCTGGAAGGAATAATAAAAAAAAGAAAAAAAAGGGAGAGAGGGGTTTAGAACAGTAACTAGTGAATGGGAGGCGAGAGAAAACACTCGGCAAGCCAGCGGAGGAGTTCTAAGGCTTTATAATGGGAGCAGATGGCAATTCCACCCACAGACCGAAAGATTTTTTTTTGTGTTATCTGAAAATATTATCCCATTTATTCATCCCTAACGACATCCCTCCTCTTCCTCCTCCTCTTTTTTTAACTGATTCACAAAGATCCTTGTGAAGACATCATCATGGGTGTCGTGGATGCATACGTGTGGATGATGTGGTCTCTGCTTGAAGGAGTCTCATCTTCCACGTGGATAAGTAAGTAAAAAGATGCCAATGTATCATGTGTACTATTTTCTGCTTGTTTGTTTTCAGACATTCCACACCCTTCCCCTAATCTGCTTTGCATCACGGGGAGTGACCTCTGCGAAGTGCATAGACCAGCTCTGGTCAACTGTCTGACGGAGGCCCTTCCAGGAGATCGGACAGCTGGGCGAGCACGAAGGCCAGTCTTTCTGCCTTCCTCTCGGCTTCAAGAAACCTCTCTGGCAGTAGTCATGCTGCCCTGGTGTTCCAACTCCCTCAGGCAGTGCTCCGCTTCAGAGTGGGTGTAGATTCTGGGCTCTGGTCACCTGACCTCCTCCATTTGACTTTCTGGCCCTGAGAAGGAAAGTGGCTTCTTGTCTTTGCTGACCTCTGGATGGCCTCATGGTCTCCTGTTTGCCCTCTTTGGCCTTCCAAAGCTGTTGTCACTGGTTCCTTATATTAAATTACCACACTGTACTCTCTGGCATGGCTTGCTCTCCTCTGACTGGACCCACGCGGACACACCATCTTCAGTAAGTGGCTTAACAGAAGAAACCCGTGATGGGGGCAGGTCAGAAAAGTTTTCCTAGCGGAGGTGTTTATGATCCAGTCTGTGAGAATCCAATAGGCACCGACCGCACAAAGAAAACAAAAAGTATCCTAGGAGAAACAATAGTAATTATATTTTGCCTTGTGTTTAGGGTTCATTGGGTAGAATTATGTAGGAAAGCTGTGGCCAGGCTGTGAGGGCACATGCGTATGATACACGTCCAGTTACAGTTTGGATGTACTCTAGGTACAATGAAAGAGCCAAAATATTAGGGAAGCAACGGAAGGTGAACTCCAGGGAAATAAATGAATGTGTCTGATTGGAGCAAAGAGAACAGCCAGAAACAGAAAAAGCATACAAGTAAAAAGGACTTTTGGAGGCCAGAGTCAATAATATTCTGTTTGTTGCTCTGTTATTATTTTCGGAGGGTCTACACATTATTATGTGTGATGTGTCTGTTCCTGTATTGATTCTTTTACTTAGCCAGCATTTACTGAGCCCGTGGACCATGTCAGGCCCTTTGCCAGGGGTGGGGCACCCAGAGACAAGTGAGAAGTGGCCTGTACCCTAGCAGACAAGTGAGAAGTGGCCTGTACCCTAGCAGTGCTCAGAGCCTAGTGGGAGAGGCAGGAGGGCGAGGGCCATGAGGTGCAGCGCATCACCACTCTGGAGCATGACTGTGCTGGGGACGGGGGTTAGCCAGACAGGGCTTGCAGGGCAGTCTGAGAGGTGGGATTAGCAAAACTGAGTGGTCAGTTGGGGTTAATAGGTAGGGAAGAACTAGGAATAAATTCTCAGAGATCCAATATTGCCACATGCCAAGGAGGTAGTGGCAGGGCAGCAATCCTGTGCCAGATGTGGATTAAAATGATGAATCACCCATGCTGCTGACAGATTATGGTGGCCACTGAGCCACTGAGGCAAACCTGGAAGTCAAATCAAGAATCAACACATTGATTGCTGGTGGTTTTTGGTTTTGTTCTGCTTTGTTGTTTTTTCATC
Organism: Canis lupus baileyi; assembly: GCF_048164855.1. Taxonomy (NCBI): domain Eukaryota; kingdom Metazoa; phylum Chordata; class Mammalia; order Carnivora; family Canidae; genus Canis; species Canis lupus. Next base: position 68,509,523 of record NC_132839.1, read on the forward strand.
TTGTAGATTATTTGGAGGGAGAAGGGATAGAAACCCAGGGCCTTCGGCTCTTATAAAAATGCACCTTCTCTTTTAAAAAGACAAGAGCTTTAGTTTTACACTTTGTTGGGATGGAAATCTCATTCCATCACAGATTTTTGATGTGGCTTGAAGCAAATTGCTTCTCAGCTCCAGCTCCCTCACCCCTAAAGGGCGATGTTCCTGGAGGAGACAGGTAATATCACTGCTCAGTGAGCGCTGGTGCTTGGATCACTGAGATTTGAGACCAGAAGGGGCTAGGACTTGCTGACTCATGGTAGGTCTTCCTGAAATGTTAATTTCCATTCACCACACACTTTGTCTTTTACATACCTGATGTAAGGCTTCATATTTTAAAACATCAAGGAAATTATATTAGCTTTTGAGAAGATGCGCGGTGACTCTCCTCGCGAGTGAGTCTACCAGGGAGAATTTCAATGGAAAACTTTTTATTGTGAATGAAAAGACCCAAGGTCTTAGGGTGTGTCCCAGACACCCAGGCACTACTAGAAATTAAATACATTTTTAAAAATACTCAACTGACTCCTCAAACACTTGGAGGTATTTTCAGGTATTTGGGGTTCTTCCATGTATAAAATATACAATGTTTTTGTAATACTGGTAATTTGGTGACAGATGCTGCTGACGTTCATATAATGGAGCATGTAAAAATGAGGAAGCAATTAAGGCATTTTTAGTTCCCTCTGAGGCTTGCAAAAATTGCTTAAATATAGCTATCCAAAACAACATACATTTTTTATCAAAGCCAAATTTAAATGTTATTTAATGCTCAACCTTTTGGCCAGGAATAGATGTCAAGTTTTTCTTTTTATTGTTATTTTTAATTTAAACAAATGTTGCCTTGGATCACTTTCCCTTTAGTAGAATGTTTGTGAGTCTCCGAGGAAACCCTGAACATGCTTTTTTTCTTACTATAGCATTTACAAAAGATGCTGGCTTCTCTCGTGGAAGGGATTGCTGCAAATATCAAATGCACACTGTAGTAAGTGGCGTGGTCATATCCCACTTTCCTCTCTTTCATGTCTCTGCCATTTGGAGTCCCATGCACCTTTCAAGGCCCAGCTCAATTTGCTTGCAGTGGAAAGAGCTTAGATTTTGCGTGGGGTGGGGTTGAGTGGGATGGGGAGAGGTCGAATCGCAATGCCCTTGGGCGTTAAACACAGGCAAATTTTCTATTCAAATTTCTTGGGCTGGTTTCTTTAATTTGAGAGCCTCAATCTTTCTTTCTATCAAATGGGAGTCCTAGTACTTCATATGGGAGCCGAGAGGGGAAGGAATGTAACAGTTAGCTGTTGTTACTGCCGCCCGACATCCATTCCCCCTTCCGGGATTAGCACTGCAATTGTACTTTGGACATCTCTGTGAAGAGACCATCAGGTCAAGGTGACCTGCCTCTCCTGGGCAAGAGGTAGCCAGCCATGTGACCAAAGTGAGACCAATCAGAGCTTCTCACCCTGGGAGTTGAGTCTTTTTATTTTTTTATTTATTTTATTTTTTTGGGGAGTTGAGTCTTAAGGGGAGAGACACCAAGATAGAAACTCTTGGAGCTCTTCCTGTTGACAATGGTGTTGTTAAGCCATCAGGACTCCCTGCCTGGATCTCCAGAAACCACCTTGGGCCCTGCTCTTTGTGAAATCTAGTTTTCCTGTAGTTCTTCTACCTACTGTATTTCCAGTAATTTTTTTTCTTACACTATGAATAATTGACTTCTGTTGCTTATAGTCAAAGAGCTGCCAATAAATATTAGCTCCTTTACCGTTTTCATTCCTCCAACAATATCTCTTTATGTTTCTCTTCCATGAATAACCAAGCTTTCCTTCCTCCAGGTGGTGTTACTTGTATCACTATTAATGATTCTTGACTCCTTGTGCCTCATGGGGGCATTGGCTCATGGCCCTGGTTCCTTCTTGGACCTTCTTTCTCTGTACTCTGTGCTTGGTGGAGCCTTTGCTTTGCTGACTTGCCCATCTGCAGAGGTGTGTGGTCCTGTAGGAGAACACATGTCCTTAAGGACTATTTTCCCAACAAAATGGCATCTGGGCCAAATGGCTGGGAATTCCTGCACTCTGCAGGCCCTCGGGCTGAGAAATTCCATGATAAAGACAAATCAAATCAAAACAAAATGGCTTAAATGTAGTATTTTCTCAATTAATTTGAACAAAGAAACCACCCCCTATCGTTAATAGTATTTCTTTGGATAGACCTGCAGTGGAGCACTGGGGAGGAAGTGCCTGCTGAGAACATCCAGCCACAGCCATGGCATTCTGTGATCTTCTGGAACCAAGGTGCATTGCATAGTCCCAGTGTTTCGGGGATCACTGCAGGTTTCTCTGTAGAATCTAATTTTATTCATTACCATTTCATCTAAATATTTTTTCTGAACAGATGTTTAGGCAGGGTCACTTAACTCAATAATGAAACAACTACTTTGTAGTGAACCCTGCACCTGAGTCTTGGGGTGTAAGGATGAATGACATGCAGTCTCCACTCTCTAGGGGCTCACACAGGGCTAGCCCAGCTCAACAGTGGTGATTTCAACAAAGTAGGTTAAGTTCTGGGATGTAGCAGACGTGGGGTGTTATGGGAGTGAGGAAGGAGGCATGACCTACCTGGATGGTTGGGGGGTGGGCGTTGTGGATGTCATTACACCTTAGCTGATTCTTGAGGGGTGAACAGGAGTTATTGTCAGTGGGAGTGATAATGTCATAGTCCCAGCTGACCTATGCAAACAAAGTGCTTACCTCAAGGGAAGCCCTTTCTGTATGTTTTAAATTTATTCCTTACTCACATAGAGATGGAAAATAGCGTTAACTATTTTCTCTTTCCTAACACCTCACACCCACCTTTCCTGTGGATTTTACCTTATGGTTTTGAGTATTTGTTTACTTTTAGCAGAATGTGTGTGGTCTAAATAGATCACAGGGATGGTTCTTTGAAGAACCCTTTCATATGCACAGCCCCAAGAGCATCACTTGACACCTGGCAGGCTTTCATAATGACTTCTTCATTATTGCAGACCTTCTAAAAATTGGTCTGATCACAGTCATAGACTCCCTTGTATCAGGATAGATCATTGATATTTTAAGACTGTCTTGATCAATATTTAGCCAAATTTCAGGTACAAACTGGGACTCTGTATATATTTGTTGAGAGTCCAGCTGAAATAAGGAAGTCTGAATGAACCTCACATCCAGAGACCATAGGGCCTGGTTTCCAAAGCAGAGAGAAAAAGAGCCTTTGGTGAATAATGGCCCGAGGGCCCACGCTGACGGTCATCACAGAGTCCTTCCTGAGCTGGGGCAGGCCTGGCATAGCTTCTGTCAGTTGTGAGGATTTGAGGTCCATGCTAATGTTCAGCACCACAGAACATCAGTGTCTTCTTCCATTTGAAGTTATCACTCAAAGTATCTTACCTCTATTAAACCTAACAACTTGTACTCTAGGGATTGTGATTTTTTACTACATTGCTTAATCAGGGACACAGATTCAGAAAAACAAATTGACTTCCCTGATCATATGTTAGGATTTGATGATTTGGAATAGGTTCTTTTTCCTGCTGCAAATATGGATGCTATGCAGCTCTGATGTGACACATATTCTAGAAAATTGTAGCCCAAGAAGAAAAGAAATAAGCTGAGGGCATGCTGTAGCACCTTGGCTTTAGCCTCAAACAAGTTGGGAATGGGTTCTACATTTCTCATACTGAACTGCTTTGATGTCATAGTAAGTTGGACATTAGGATGCTCAGCTCCTGAGTTCTATAGCTTAAAAAAAAGAGAAACATATTCTCTATTCCTCTATAGTGTTTCAAGTTTCTAGCATTCAAATGCACTACAGTCTTGGATTGTAATTACCAAGATAAATGACGAACATATATTTTTAAAAAAATGTGTTCCCTGGCAGAGGCAGCTTGACAGGTTGCTTTGGTCTGTTTCCATGTGTCCTAGTCTATGAGGTGCATTGGCAAGAGCCTCTGAAGAAATTTTCATCTCTTGAGCCCAGATCCTAATTCTCTGCAAAATGTCTCTACATTTTCCATATGGATTTTTCACATGTTCCCTATCTTCTTGGGCCAAAGAGGTCCAACTTTAAAACCTAGATTAGCACTTTTACCTAAGATGTTGGTAACTACCGTCTTCACTGAGTTCATTACCTTCTTCTTGTCCTTGGCTTCTCCCTGACCTGCTTTAACCATGATCATTTTTTTCTGGTACTTGATTGATATTTAAAGCATAAGCGTGCGTGCGCACACACACACACACACACACACACACACACACACGCACCCTTAAAAAATGTAGTGAACTTAGGAAGTTTCAAGGGATATCAAATTTAATGTCTGGGTCCTAGAGTAGTAGTCCTGTATTCTTGAACACGAGTTGATGTTTATCCACCTCACCCATTGGATGACCTGAGGAAACTTTACCCATAAATATTTGAGGCAGAAAAGACTGATGTTGAAACAAAGTGCTCTAGCCCCTTCCTCCACATTTCCCTCATAGCTTCCTGAGGCCACAGAATGTAAGAAAGGTGCCAGGCTAGGAGTCAGGATCTGGAGCCCCCAATTCAGCCCACGTGTCGCTGCCTCAAGTGCTCTCTGGACCGTGACCAAGCCTTTTAATCTCCCTATCAGTTCCTTCCACTTTAAGAGAGCCCTCATCTCACCTTTATCACAAGATGTAGCATTAAAATGCAAATTCTTTCAGGATATGTCAAATATTACACAATCACACTTATTTTACCTCACTACGAGCAAGTAATCATTTAAACTTCAGAAGCTTTGTTGTTTATCAAAAATTAAATCTCATTTCCTTCTTTTAATTACATCTTCTCCACTGGTCAGAAATAAAAAAAGATTATTTTAGATAGTGTAGCAGACCTAAGATGTTTATATATGGACAACCACCTTCAATTAGGAAAGCATAGATAGACTAGAGCATGCTGAGTAAGTATAACATGGGAAAACATTTTAGGTTTGACTTTTTTTTAAGTGAACTGCATTGCCTTTGCCTCTATCCTTTTGATTAGTTTAGTGTGTAAATAATCCATGTTCACAGACTTCAATATGTTCTTGTATTTCCACGGTGCTTGAGAGAGTGGCTCAGGTGCGTCAGAACTCTTTATAGAGTGCTCGGTTTGGTTGGCTGGTCTCCTGACTGGGAGAATGTCTGCTTTATGAGATGGTTACGTGCCTCACTGAAGAGCAGTCTTGGTCAGTCAAATGTATATGAGCTAATGTGTCTCCAATGGGCAAGACCTCCAAAGCAATCGTCTGCTTTTTGCTAAGAGTTGTAAACTATAATCTCCATTGGTGCTCTTCCAACAATATTCACCTTTTGGAACAACCTCTTTTTGATAGCAATTTGAATAATGGTATGTATTATGAGTTGAATTGCGTCTCCCCCAAATTCATATGATAAAAGATAATGCCTAGGACTTCACAGGTACACTTTTTTGGAGATAGTATTGTCACACAGGTAATCAGGTTAAAATGAGGTCACTAGGGTGAAGGGCCATAATCTAACGTGACTAGTGTCCTTGGAGCATGGGGCTGTTTGGACACAGAGCTACACATAGAGGAAAAATGATTTAAAGAGACACAGGGGAAAGATGGATATCTACAGACAAAGGATAAACATCTGCCACAGGTCCTTACCTCGCAGCCCTTGGAGGAGACTAGCCTTGCTGACACGTTGATTTTAGACTTCTAGCCTCCAGAACTGTGAGATAAATTTCTGTCATACTTTATTAGGGTGGCCCTCGCAAACTACTAGTGTTAGTTAATAGCAATGGTTAATTCTAGCTGCTATGTATTGAGTACCTACTACCATTCAGGTCCACCATATATATTATATTGGTGCCACTGTTGTCCAGAGTAGTCACTGAAGGTCTCCATCAGAGGATGGCTTCACAAGTAAATAATTAAAAAAAAAAAAAAAAGATTCCAACTATTTGGATTATATGGAGAAGATCATTCTTAGCAGAGGGAATATTAAATTCAAAGGCTTTCACAGGATATGGATCTTGATATATTAAAGAAGCAGAAAGGCTAGCATGGCTAGGGTCACATGCCTGAAAAGGCAGGCTGGTACCAGATAGGTCAGGGAGTTCAAAGTCAGGTAGGACCCTCTCAGCTGTTCTAAAATATAGCTGAGCTCACCAGTATCAGCTTATGTTTGGAGGACTTCTTCCTGTAAGATATTTCTCATATCTATCCATTTCCATAAAAGATTGCACATAGATATGGAAGAAAACTTACAGTTTTTTGAAAAAACACCTTATGTCTGATACCTTAAGCAGTTCTTTCTCCAATCCTGTGCAAGTCAGAGGCAAGCAGAGCAAGGGTTCAAGAGGAAAGGGATGATTTTTATTTCAAATGAGAAAACTATGAAAACCAGAGAATTTAGACACACACTCAGAGATTGAGTCAGGCCTAGAGGCCATATATCCTGACTCTGAAATCAGTATGACTATTGTTCCTCACACCTTGTGTACATAAATGCCATCCTGGGGATTTAGAAGACAGTGGTCTGCACTGGAAATGTCCAGCCATTGACATCCCATGTATTTTCTGCACAAGGGCAATTTTCATCCAGCAAGTCTTTCTGTTTTTCTACTGAATCTCTCCCTCCTCTAAAATCTACCTCTCTAGGACGTCACTTTTTACTCTCCATGTGCATGTCTTGTTTTCCCTGCAGCAGAGTAAACTTCACTCATTCAATGTCCTTCCAGATGGCAAGGCTTACTTATATAGATATATAGCCAAGAAATTAAAATGAGTGCAAGAATTGAATAAAAACGTTAAAAAATCACTTATAGATATTTACCCAAAAGAACTGTCGACACATTGATTTGTGTACAAATCAATGTCCACAGGGACTTTATTTATGATAGCTCCCAAAGTAGAAGCGACTTAATGTCCCTCAACGGGGGAATGGGTAGACAAAATGGGGTCTATCCACATGGTGGAATCAGAAGGAAAAACTACTGATGCATGCTACATTATGGATGAACTTCAAAAACATGACGCTAAGTGGAAGAAGCCAGACACAAGAGACCACATGCTATATAATTCCATTTATATGAGGTGTCTAGAAAGGAAAATTTATAGAGACATAAAGTAGATTAGTGGTTGCCTGGGGCTAGGGGTAAGAATGAGGATTACCATAAATGGGCAGACGGGATCGTACTGGAGGGATGACATGTTCTAAAACCAGTTTATGGTGATGACGGCACCACTTGGCAAATTAACTAAAAATCATTGAATTATACATATCAAGGGGTGTATTTTATGATATATAAAATATACCTTAATAAAACTGTTACAGAAAGAATAAAAATATGATCCAAGACTACTGGAGGGTAGAATAGAGGTGAAGATAGAAGAGGACACAACTCTGCCCCCTTTGTAATTTCTTCATATCATATAAAGATGCCAGTATAGCACTCCATAGTCTAGAGTAGAAAAACGTTATGGAATATAACCATCAGTAGTTCCTGAAGTCAGGCTTACAAATTGTGAATCAATAGTCCTGTTTTATTTTGTCTGTGGTGGGATAACATTTGTATTTTCCTTTCCTTTTATTTTTTATAAAGATTTATTTATTTATTTGAGGGAGAGAGAGAGAGAGTGAGAGAGAGAGAGTGCGAATGGTGGAGAGGGTCTGTGGCAGAGGGAGAGAGAGAGAGAATTTCCAGCAGACTCCCTGCTGACTGTGGACCCCCCCACACAGGGCTCGATCTCAGGACTCAGAGCCAAAATCAAAAGTTGGATGCTCAGTTAACTCAGTCACCCAGGGGCCCCAACATTAGTATTTTCTTCTAATATAAATAATAAAGATGTCATGCCACATCCAACTGAATTGTGGTCTCCCCTCAACTATTTTTTTTCCTAAATTTTTTTACCTAAATGTATAAATAGCAGAATAATCAATGACTTCTGATAGAACTTTTGAAAAGAGGGATTAATTCTACCAATGAGAAGGGCCACTGGAGAAGATGGCATTGGAGCTGGTGTTTTTGCTCTAAATTTATTCTCTGAATATTTTCATAGAGAAGACTGTATGTAGTATGCCCTCTCTAGAAATAGCTCATTAAGGCTTTTGCATAATGGATGGTGAAATAGTTTGCAAAGGAAAACATAATTAGTCACGCAATTGAATCCTTCAACCTGAATGACAGGACCATTTCCTAAAAAACAAGGCCATTCAAAATAGCACTAGGTGTGCCCTTTCCTAGTGGAAAGGAGCCTGGATCCTTTCACTGTAGAGCATTTCAACTATCCAAGGCAACATTCTCTTAGACTCCAAGAATTGCCCCCAAAATCTACAAACTGTATCATATTAGGTTTTGACCTATTTAGAAAAGGAAATGCTTGCAGCCAACTGGAAGACACTATTCACTACTATCAGGTAGAGGCACTTATTATTCTTGGGAGTATCAACAGGGATCTTTGCCAAGTTTTACCAGCCAACTTCCCTATGACATTGAAGGGAAGCTCCGGGGAAGTGCCCGAGTCCCTGGCACATTTTACCCCAGCTACTTTCATTTTCAATATTGGGTGAAAGTCTCTTAGTTATGAATATTTTCCACCCAAGACAGGATCTTGACTTTTTTTTTTTGCTGCAAAATATCTTGTGGTATCATAAGACTATTTTAAAAATCGTTTAGAATAATCTTTTGAAGAATCAGAAATTTATAAGTTATGCATACATTTCTACTTGGTTACTGGGTTGGGAAATGTGATATATTAATGATGAAATAACCAGAATGCAGCCAATATCAAAAAGTTTTGAAAGTCATGAGTTGGTAAGGGTTTTAGAGATCTAATGCCTATTTAGAGAAGAGGAACTTGAGGCATGGAGATGTTGATTGCTCTCCTAAGGTCCCACACACCACATTAGCAACAAAGCCAGGACTAAATTGAAATTGTTTTGACTCTGAGTCCACTGCTTTTCCCACCACACCAAGCACTCTGTGGGCCAAATTTCCCCCATTCTTCCTATTGCATTTCCTTTGGGAGATGTGGCACTGCTTGCTAATAAAATCTATATGATCTTCTGTCCTTTTTGTAAGGCCAATTACCAATATGTAATTTATTGGTAGCATTTGTGAAGAACAGAATTAATGTTTTTGTTTGGCTGATGCCCCCGATGATGGAGAAGCCAGGAGGCTGCTACAAATGAAGGCATTTGTATGGTCTCACAATATCAGGATGGTATGGAAGTTCCTTCCAAGGTGAGGCAGGGCAAATCCTTCATTTCTTTTTTTCAAAAGGTAAAACAGAGGTTATTAATGGATCTAATGAAAACTTCTGAGCCATAAAATTAGCCACAAGTTTGGGAACAGGATCTTTACTCTTAAAACCATCCCAAGTTACTCCTTTCCAGGTATGTTCATTTGATAGCAACAAAGGGTTCACAGAGAGATTTTGGGAATCAGGAGGTACTCCTGCAATGGCACTTAAACCATGTACCTCTTAAGGGTATGACAAGGCATTCATTCATTCATTCATTCATTCATTCATTCATTCATATATTCATCCAATGAAGATGTACTTAATGATGGCTATCAATCAGTTGCATGAGGGTTGAGACATAGACACTTAAAATTGGTAATAAAGGTAAACATTTTGGTCCTTGACAAACAAGGTTGTTGTAAGGAGTCATTTTGACCATTTATTTTCTCTATGAATCTCAGTGATGGTTCTTTGGATTCAGCACATAGCTCATCTGTGATTAAAAGAATGCTTAATATTTTTAAAGGAAAATGTGGAGAAGTTGCCCAGATGAAGAAGCTTGTTTTTGTTATTGCTTTACAAAAACTCTTCTAGTATGAGCTAAGTTCCCACTGAGGCATATGTGTCAGCAGCACCTTTTATTACAGCTTTTATTACTGAGCCAGAGCTGAAATGGGAGCAGGTGTCCCAGAGAGAGACCCAGGGGAGTGGTCACCTAGATAGCTAGTGTTTATGAGCATATTGATAACTGAAGCCAAGGCTCAGATCCTGAGTCCTCCTCACCTAGAGTGCTAGGCACTCCCCAAGTGGGTGTTGAGTTGAGTAGAATTGAGAGAAGTAAAGATGGTTTCTGTAAGAAATTCCCTGATGTTGGTGCTCAGTAGAATTACCTGTGTTTTAGCAAGGCGGGAATTGGCATGGAGCAACTATCTGGGGGAAGGAGAACTTGCATAGATTTCTAAAAGCAGAGTAGAGATTTCTCTTCCTTGTTTGAAGATATTTCACTTTCATTTTCAAATTTTAAAAATATCTATAATTTCCTATTGCCATTAGAACAAATTATACAGAATAAATTAAGGATCATCATGTATTATTTCAGACTTATTGTATGGGTACTGTGATAGGTCCCAGGGACACAATGGAGAGAGAAAGCAAACCTGGTCTCTACCTACCTGGTCCTTACCTCATGGAGTTTGATGGAGGAGATTAACCTTATTTAGGCAGTCACATAAGTAAATGGAGCACTGCAACTACGATATGCTCTCTAAGCAGAATTCAGGTTGCTTTTGTTGTCTGAAATATTTAAAATGCTAAAAAGTGATGATGAGCAGTTTAGCCTGGTCGTGGAGGTAAGCTGTATTTCCCCTGGGGGAGAGATGGTTGAGTTGGGAAGTAGATCATCTGCAGAGATCTTGTGATGAAGACAGGTGCTCTTGAGCATGGAGAAGAGGGTGATGTGAGATGGAGCCCAGAGTCCTGTAGGACTTTTGTTTTCTTTAAAGAATTACATGAAAAAAGTTGGAGGATTTTAGCCAAGATTGGAATAGTTAATGTGGACCGCTTGCTGAATAATGAATCTAAGACAGCAAGAGTGAATGATGGTAGATCAGTTACAAACTTTGTAATTTGTGCTTAAGGGTGATATATATGGAGAAATGTGAACAGAAATCAGAACTATTTAGTTGTGATTATAATAAGGGCAAGAAATGGTGGGGTATGAGGGATGATGGAGGATAGGCCAAGATAAATCCTAATTTCCTGGCTTACATATCTTATTGGGTTAGAGTATTTTTTTATTGCAATAGAGAACAATGGCAAATGACCAGGTTTAGGGAAAAGACTATGAATCTGGCTTTAGATAGTCTGAGTTGCAGTAGCTTTGAGGTAGCTAAGAGATGATGGCACTTAGGTAGCCAGATATAAGGGACTCTAGATGTATATTAACTCTCTTCCAAAAGTGGGTCACATGGTACTGATGGTCCCTGATATTTATATCGTACATGCTTTGCCCTACAGAGAGACTAATCTTGCTGTTCCTGGTTCCAAGACCAAAAGTCCCAGGTAAGTTCTCTTACAGGTGCCCAGCTTGGTCAAAATAATTGGAAGTAGGTTTAGATAGGGTCATGGACTATCTGGTAGCTTTTATGAGAGTGATAGGCTTCTGGAAGGAGTAATCACCAAGAGGAGAGAAAGAAGAACAGGTAACATCTAAAATTCTACTCTAATTGTACCAGGTAGATTAGATGAATGAAAATAAACTTGTGGTTGATCTATATTTTGTAGTATTTTGGATTTTTCCAGGAGCTCTGGGATGTGGAATAATAGAGGACTCAAGGGCAAGAAAAGCAGCCTAGGGAGATACACAAAGGGACACTGCTATGAATAGTATATTATATTATATTGCATGCTATAAGCATTATGTGTTTGTGTGTCTGTTAACTTTAACAGACTGCAAAATTCCTGAAATCTGGGATCATTTTGTATTTATCCCTATGTTTCTAGCGACTAGAAAAATAATTTCAAAAATTGAGTTAGTTATTGAATGAATGGCTTAATAAAAGCATGTATAAAAAGTTGAAGCTAGGGGCAGCCCCGGTGGCTTAGTGGTTTAGTGTCGTCTTCAGCACAGGGTGAAGGGTGATCCTGGAGACCCGGGATTGAGTCCCATGTTGGGCTCCCTGCATGGAGCCTGCTTCTCCCTCTGCCTCTCTCTCTCTCTCTCTCTCTCTCTCTCTCTCTCTGTGTGTGTGTGTGTGTCTCTAATGAATAAATAAAATCTTAAAAAAAGTTGAAGGTAATATGACTTTGAATGAGATCCTTAACCCTCCTAGACTTTAGTTTTACATCTGTATAATGTGCTTCTTAATATCTTCTGTATGTCATAGTTTTAAAATTCTATTATACTAAAAATTTTTTTGCTCAATATTCAACTCATAATCAGTATGGGTGTTGTGCAAGTAGTTAATCATTTCAAATTCTGGGTTAATTTCTTTTTTCTTTTAAAGATTTATTTATTTATTTGAGAGAGAGAAAGAGAGAAAGAGAGAGAGAGGGAGAATACAGGTGGGGGTGGGTAGAGAGAGAGAGAGAATCTCAAGCAGATTCCCTGCTAAGCATGAAGCTCATGTGGGGCTCCATCCCATGACCCTGAGATCATAACCTGAGCCTAAATTAAGAGTCAGACACTTAACTGATTAACCAACAGAGCTACCCAGGTGCCCTTGGGTTAATTCCTACTCTCCAATGTATTGAAACGGGATGGGGGAGAAAGAACATGGGCTCTGTGTTAAATGCCTATGAGTTCAAATTTTAGCTCCTGCACTCACTAGATTTGTGCGCCCTGGGTAGTTTATTTAACACTTATGTTATTTTTTTTAATTTCTAAAATAAGAATGAGAATGTCTAAGATGCAAGGCTTTTGTGATGGGTAGAAAGAGTAGATTTATAGACATGGAAGCATAGGAGGCCCTGGGGCAGGGTGGTTTACTTTTCTCACCTCTGTGCCTTAGTATGGGTGGGCATTTGATTGAGTTGAGCTGTGGTAATAAAACATTTGTCAGCTTTTGTTAAGTTGACCACACTTTACCTTTTTATGTGCTCTATGTGGTTTGGGATAGTTTAATTCAATTGGTCTTAATATTTTCACAGAATACCAATGTTCCACAGGCTGGATCAATAACGCTAAATAATATCCATCTTTTCCCAATGATCAGAGAAAGAATCAAGATGTATTTTTTTTTTAATTTCAAACTTTTACTTTGTAAATTTTTCTTAAAAGAGATTTCAGACTTCTTCCTGTTTTTTTTTAATTTATTTTTTATTGGTGTTCAATTTACTAACATACAGAATAACCCCCAGTGCCCGTCACCCATTCACTCCCACCCCCCGCCCTCCTCCCCTTCTACCACCCCTAGTTCGTTTCCCAGAGTTAGCAGTCTTTACGTTCTGTCTCCCTTTCTGATATTTCCCACACATTTCTTCTCCCTTCCCTTATATTCCCTTTCACTATTATTTATATTCCCCAAATGAATGAGAACATATAATGTTTGTCCTTCTCCGACTGGCTTACTTCACTCAGCATAATACCCTCCAGTTCCATCCACGTTGAAGCAAATGGTGGGTATTTGTCATTTCTAATAGCTGAGTAATATTCCATTGTATACATAAACCACATCTTCTTTATCCATTCATCTTTTGTTGGACACCGAGGCTCCTTCCACAGTTTGGCTATCGTGGCCATTGCTGCTAGAAACATCGGGGTGCAGGTGTCCCGGCGTTTCATTGCATTTGTATCTTTGGGGTAAATCCCCAACAGTGCAATTGCTGGGTCGTAGGGCAGGTCTATTTTTAACTGTTTGAGGAACCTCCACACAGTTTTCCAGAGTGGCTGCACCAGTTCACATTCCCACCAACAGTGTAAGAGGGTTCCCTTTTCTCCGCATCCTCTCCAACATTTGTTGTTTCCTGCCTTGTTAATTTGCGACTTCTTCCTGTTAAAATAACCTATCATGGTTAACCAAAATTCCTTTGTCATGAATTTACAATTTGTTCAAAAAGACATTTCTGTGTACTTCACAAGAACACTGTGCTGTGTTACTGTCAGTACAAATTTACATCAGACTTGGGTCCTTCCTTTCTGGATTTGATAGTTATGCAAGTGGAGGAAGAGTGAGTAGAGAATTTTTTGAAGCAATGAGGACACTTCTGTTGAGCTTTTAAATGTACAATCTAAGTTAGATGGATGAAGAGGTGGGTGCCGGGCGTGCAAGGTGAGAGTAGGCAGAGAGGGTGAACCTCTTAAGTCACCATGTAGCTTTGGTTGTAAACACGCAGTCGTTTGTTGCCAACAAAATCATAGTATTACCAGCTTTTGGGACAGGTTCCATGGACAATGGCATTCCTAAAGGAGCAGGGGGAGATGAAGAGAAAAGTACAGGTTAAATTGTATCATTCCTGGGTGAGCTTCAAAAATTTCATTTGTGAAAAAAAAATTCATTTGTGGTGTGCCTAATACTCTGGCATCCTTTTTCAAAGTGGCACTTTTCCACACCATCAGAGTGCTGCTGTGATGCCACATGATGTCATCTTCATGTATTTTCCTTGGCTGTCTGTGTGCCTTTTGTTATAATGAGCATGCAGAAGTTTATACAAAGATGTCTGTGATCTTCATTTTCTTTTAATAATTCAGAATAAGATAAAGCATATGGAAAGCCATAATAATGGCAGATTGCCAAAATTGGATTGAAAACAAAGGGGAAGCTAGATTAGAATACATTCCAGGACAGGGAATAGCCATGACACTTATAACAAAAATACTTATTTGTAGTCTTATATCATTTGAGGCTTTAGATCATTGAGTCTCACCTTAACTCCATGTGATGAGTACCAGTATTTTCCTTTCACAGATGAGAAGTTGAAGCAGAGAGGTTAAGTGATTTACCTGAGGGTGGTGCAGTTAGTAAGTGGTGGATTTTAATCCACACAGCCAGGCTCCAGAGCAATGGTCTTAATCGTATTTCTCTACAGTCTCATTTTATTTGAGGATAATTCTACTTTCTCCTTTCACAACATGAGTTTTTATTAACTAATTGATTAACCTGGTCATTGGCTTCAGCTTTCACTGAACACTGTTTCTGTGTCAGGCCCTGAGCTATGTGTCAGAGTGGCAATCAAGGATGACATGTGCTCTATTCTCAAGAAGCTCATTCTGGTCAAGGATAGTTAACAAGACATTTTGTACCTGTGTTTTATTATTTGAGCTGCATAGATGGTCAGAAGGTTGGTATCTATTTCCATTTTGCAGAGTAAGAAGCTGAAGAGGAGAAAGGCTGTGTGACTTCTTTAGAACAATCTCTAGCAACCAGTAAGTACCAGAGTTTGGATCAGACACTGGCTTTCTAGCCAGAAACCAATATCCTTGGACAATTCCAACAAATAAAGCATTAATTTGTTTGAGTAGCTGGGCGATCTTGAATAAGTCACTTACCATTTTGGGATTTGTTTTCCTGTCTATAAAAGGAGAGGCTTAAAAACATGATTTAAGGTCTGTTTCTCTTCTGATATATTATAATTACAGTCATAGAATGACTTTTTATAATAGGACTATTGACAATTTATTTTTGAAATGTTACCTTAGTTTGCCAATTCAGTGCACTTGAGTCAAAATCAATAGAGTAATCTAGTATGAAAGATAAGAAGAGAGAAGTGAGTAACTCTGGCTACAAGGCTCTCACATTCTCCTGAAACTGAGAAATGCAAACTAAGTATACATGGCGGCCAGGTTTGACTCCATATTTTGAGCATTCCTAGAAACCAAAATCATAGAGAAGAGCTAGTGAACGAAGTGGGCTAGCAATGAGGGATCCCTGTGTCTTCTAGGAGAAGAAGAAATGTTCTTCTCGAGGAAAATTTTGGCTTGGGGACCCAATCCTGACAGTCAGTGTCTATTGAAGTCCTGCTCATTAGCTTGTCCATGGCCATATCTGAGTCCTAAGGATGTGGGAGTTATGAGGAGGAAGCTAAAGGAACATTTTACCCTTCTGCAGCTAAAACTCAGACATTGCAAAACAAGGCAACTGTGCTCTAGAACCTGCAGTCAGAAGGCAGCAAAATAATGCTTGTCTGGTGAATTTCGCATGGTAACTGAAAATAGGAAGCATTCCTTGGAAGCCAAAGCACAACTTCATGGGGAGGTGTTTTTATTTTTTAATTTTTAAGGAAGACTGTGAATGTGAACCAAATTATACCCAGCATCTGGTAAAAGCTAGGAAACCTTGGATATTTTTCCTAGAACACAAAGCAAGGTGAACTCTGACCTAATAGAAGGGCACAGATAATCCAAAAGACTGTAGTAAACAACCCCTTCATACTTAATATTATAATGTTTAACCTTTCATTGGTACAAAATTCTATGATCAGATTCTACTTCATCTTATACTATGTCACCCGGTACATGTCTTCCAGGGTCTTTGAAGCTGGAGAGAGATGTGGAGGAGATACACAGACTCTCAAGTTCTTTAATTGATAATAATACACATTACTTTCCATTCTGGTCTATTGACCAGAACTAGTCAAATTAACACAAACTAACTACAAGAGAGGTTGAGAAATATACATGTTAGGAGAAACCATGTACATTTGGCAGCATTAATGGTCTTTGCCATGTATAAGAATGAATTATTAATCTTGATTAATTTAATTTTCCACTGAAAGAACTGGGCTCTTGGGCACACAGTGACCTTCATTAGTGATTACTTTTGACTTAATTGATTCAAATGTAAACTTTGTTTCACGTTAACGCTGACTCCATTTTTTTTTTTTTTTTTTTAGTTCTATAGGATACAATTCTGATTTGAAGTGTCTAAGTTTCTTGGGGTGCCTGGATGGCTCAGTCAGTTAAGCATCTGCCTTTAGCTCAGGTCGTGATCTCGGGGTCCTGGATTAGAGCCCCATGTTAGGCTCTCTGCTCAGAGGGGAGTTTGCTCCTCCCTCTCCACACCCCCTACTCCTGTTCTCTCTCTCTCTCAAATAAATAAATAAATAAATAAATAAATAAATAAATAAAATTAAAAAAATAATGTCTATGTTTCTTAAATTCTATTGTAAGTAAACAAGAAAGATCATCAGCGAACCTTTCAATACGAAAAATAAAATGAGAAACATTCCAGTAGTCATAATAAATTTTAGATATAGTTTATAGGGCATCACTTTGGCAGTCTTGCACATTTCACAGATGATGCAATGTTAGAAGAAATCTTTATCACTTGTTAAGAATGGCAGTGCTAAAAAATATGGTTTGTTCCTTAGTTGTAGCCCCTTCCACACAAAGCCTAAGATTAATCTGGTGGAAATCCAGAGATGCGAGTTTTATGTCTATTACAAAGAAAAAGAAGGAAGAAATTAACATTTCTGTGTCACCTGTTGTTGGGCAGGACTGTGGCTGGGTGCTCTGCTTTTAATTATCTCATTGCATGATCATACCAACCCTGTTGAGTGGACGTCATTCTCCCCAGTTATAGCTAAGGAAACTGAGGTATGGAGGTTTTAAATGACCAAGGTTGCACAGCTGGCAAGTGGAAGAGTGAGCCATCAAGCTGGGTCTTTCTCAGTCTGATTCTCTCCTCTTGTCCCTTAGCATATTGTCTGTCTTGTTAGAAAACCAATGCCTTGAACTTCATTGGCAGTGGGTGCTGTTGGGAGAGCAGGGTTGCTATTGTCTAAGCACTTCTAAGTGCAAAAAATAGAACTCCGATCACGAGCTACAGAAAAAGCTATCCCCCTTTGGAGGGTCTTTTACAAATAAGCTATTTGTTTTTGTCAAGGACAGGTTTTGGTTTCATGGGATACGACTTTGTTTTCAACGACTCATTAAAGAAAGATGACTTACTGCCCTGTTTTCTAAATCTAGTCACAGACCACAATCATTTGCAGGAAATGGAATGTTTACTCGAGTTTATTATACAAGGCTCTGGATATGAGCTGTGGGATTTTTACACCTCATAGCAACGGTATTACAATTTATTTACAACTTCATGTTGGCAGCTGCACAAACTCTTATGAAAAAGGACAATCACACCTTGGGGACCAGTAATTATAGGCAAAGGTATAAATTGGGCAAAGCAGTGTAAGCATTTGGCACTTAAGTTGAAGAGAATAGAAATGGCTTTGGCAATTGGACAGAAAGCCAGTCTCTTGTTCGTTATGAGGCCATGAACTAATTAAACTGAACTTGTCAGAATGGACGGATGAATACATTGAACTGGATTTTGGCACTGACTGGTCCCACGCTCATGAAAACCAAGTTGTTTTAGTGATGTCATCATTTGGAACTTCTAACTATGATATCACTTTTGACAGAATTAATGTGGAATTAATACCATATGTACAAGCATTAATAGGTATTGACTTTGAACACTCAGTGATCATTTGAGGTTGGTCTCCAACAGAAAACTATGAGATAGGTCTTCTTAGCATCTCCTGTTATCAAATATCAAACCCAGATTAGATGAGGATTTCAAGACATTTGTTAGAATTCCTCCAAGACAAATCTATAGATGTGTTTCTAAAAAAATATTTGCATAGGGACATGGTTTAAAAGAAGTTTTACTTGTAGTAGCATTGAATTAGAGGGATGAGTAGATCTAAAATTAAATTCACAGTTAACTAAGAAGAAATTGCAGAGTTCTTTTTGTTTTTAAATGAAACTTTGGGTTTTAGTTATAATTTAAACTAACATATGAGATGTTCTTATTAATCAAACTGGTGCTTATGTTTTCTAATTTTCCAGGGTAAATGAGCTCTCTTCCTTTTCTCACCTCTAAACATACTGTCTCGGTGAAATTTATCTTATGTTCATCACAGCAGGTTCTTCTGAATCTTGGGGGTGAAGTGGGTGTAGTAGTTTTTATTAATTAAACAAGTAAGTATTTAATATCTTCTATGTTCTGGGTATTTTTAGTATCTTTTCAGATTCTTTATAAGTAATTCCTTGCATTTGCATGGAAATGAAAATCTAGAAAATGTTATTTCATCCATGCAACACCACAATGTCTATGTATGTGATTTAACACCTCAGCAAAAGACAAAAACTCAAGACAGCATCCTGACTCAATGGGGAAGCTGGGGGTAAGCCAGGGTATTCTTTGGATAGTGTAAAAAACTTATTTAGCAGGATTCTCTGTGGGATACTTTTTATAGTTGATTGCATTCATCCTCACAATAGTCTATTTCACAATTGAAGAAATGGAGGGTCTTGTTTAAGGTAACTGTTAATTGAACTCACATGTGCTCCATTTCAAAGGTGGTGCTTTTTTTTCTAATAGGTACCCTGCCTGCCTAGTACTTTGCCTGACTGGAGCTAAGAAGCAGATATATCAGATGCAGAAGCAGGTTAAGCTTGTGTTTGTGGCGTCAAAACAACATGATGGACCAGGAACTGGCTCCAGTGCTGGTTTGGGCACATGTTCATTGCTTCACTTTGGCAAATCCCACAGTGTTTTTGTGTATGTTCCCCCTTTGAGATGGTGACATTTGCTCATGAGGATTCCTATGAAAACCTAAGCCAACACCACTAAGTGTACAAAGTACTGTTGAAATGTCTGCCATTATTCTTTAGGATTGTGATGTTTCTCAATGGGATAGGTCAGTAGTTCTTATGGGTATAAATGAGTTATTTTATTAAACATATTTGGTTTCTTTTTTTTTAAAGATTATTTATTTATTTATTTATTCATGAGAGACATATACAGAGAGAGGCAGAAACACCAGCAGAGAGAGAAGCAGGCAGGCTGCATGCAGGATGCCTGATGCAGGACTCGATCCTGGGACTCCAGGATCACACCCTGGGCCAAGGGCAGGCACTAAACTGCTGAGCCACCCAGGGATTCCCCCCAAACATACTTGGTTTCTGAGAGAGTTTAGTCACCCAATGCAAACAGAGCAAGGGACATCTTTTTTTTTTTTTTTTTTTAACATAAAGATTAGAAAGAAGGTGGATGATGGAACCCACATAGCCCAGCATAGGGCCTTCAGAATAAGGCTGTCCCACCAACTTTACCCAACTACCAACAGTGGTTCTTTGGGCAAGACACCAAACTTTCTAAATGTAAGTTTCCAAAAAGTGAGACCAACAATACGTCTCTCTGAGGGTTGCTGTGTTAGTTTCCTGCAGCTGCCATAATAAAGCACCAAAAGCTGGATGGGTTAGACAACAGAAATTTATTGTCTCATGATTCTGGAAGCTTGAAGTCTAAGATCAAGGTGTTGGCTGGGTTGCTTTCTTCTGACAGCTGTGAGGAAAAATCTGCTCCCTGCCTCTCTTCTAGCTTCTGAGGGTTTGCTGGCAATCTTTGGTATCCCTTGGCTTGTAGAAGCATCACCCCAATCTCTCCCTCCATGTTCACATGATGTTCTCCCTATGTGTGTGTGTGTCTGTGTCCAAATTTCCTCTTTTTTTTTTTTTCTTCCAAATTTCCTCTTTTTAAAAGGACATAAGTCATATTGGATTGGGGCCCACCTAAATGACCTCATCTTAACTAATTATATCTACAAGGACCTTATACCCAAATGAAATCACATTCTGAGGTCCTGAGGGTTAGGGCTTCAACATATGAATTGGAGGGGGGTAGATAATTCAACCCGTAACAGTTGTTTTGTGGATAAAAAAAAACAAGATAATGCATATGAAATGCCTAGTACATTTGACTCCTGGCTGGTACTCTGTGCTAATAGAGCTTCATTCTTGTTGGTTAATGATGCTTTGGAGTTAGGGCAAGAGTTTGAAATGTGGAATTGATCTCTTTATGGCTTTGCACAGGAACTTTATCATGAGGACTAGAAGCTACGTTTGTAGTTATTAATTACTGTTTTCTCACAGTTCTCTTGGACTTTTTCCTTGGTTCGTGGGCTTTTGAGGGACGTCCAGCTCTACATACAGACCAATATGTCCTGCCCAGCCACCTGCTTTGGATTCAAGTCAACTCCCAGGGGTTTTGTAACAGATGTGTAAAATGTTCCAGGCTACCTTTTCATCATTTATATTAAAATAAAATAAAAAAAAACTTAGATGAAAAGTTTGCCCTGAATGCATTCTATATAAAAATCACATTAGTGGTTCATTAGAAAGAGCAGGCTAAATTTAACAAAGAAATTAATAAATGGATATAACAAAGAGTAACCATTAATGGGACGCCTGATTTCATGTATGTGTACTAACAAATTGAGCTACTTGCACAACAACCCTGGAAAGTAGGTACTATGGTTTCTGTTTTGGATGGAGAATCTCAGATCAAATACACCACTGATGGTCAACAATTGGCAACCAGCCAAAGCAGACCTCATGGTCAATTGTGGCTGCTCAGTGTGTTCATCCCATGACCCCACAGAGTGTGAGTATCAGCAAGATGGGTGAGAGAGTCTCTGTTTCCTAGCTGGGACTGTCACCTAGCATCTCCGAGTCTCCATTTTCCCATTAAAAAATGGAAGCAAATCTATCATTTGCATGGGGGGGCGGTTTATAAGGATTGGGGGTGAGAATCTATGACACAGGATTTAGCTCATGCAGGAAGCCCAAAACATTTTGTTGAAGAAATAAGAATGAACAAGTAGATGAGTAAGAAAATTCACAGAAAGACTGTTGAAGACTAAACATGATTGTATAAGCAAATATCAGGGAATGTGATTGAGTGTACACACTAGAACTGATTTTCTTTAACATTTGAAGATATTTAAAAGGCAGAATCTATTACAAAAGAAAGCAATTCTGATTTGGAAGCACTTATTGAGCATTTGCTGTGGGTGAGGCAATGTTGTAAATGTTATTTACTACCTACCTCATGAAGTAGATGTTATGTCCACCACTATTTACAGATGAGCCACAGAGAGGTTAGGCGATTTGCCTGAGGTTACCCAGCTTCTATACATCACAAAGCCAGACTTTGAACCCAGGCAGGCTGGCTCCAGAGATGGCTCCCACCCACCATGTTCACCGTCTCCCTTGTGGGAAGATCTACACCCCTAAGAATAAGAGATCAAGCTTACCATCCTTTGCTTCTTACCAGCTGGTCTAACATTGAACAAGATGCTTAGATTCTCTGGGCCTCAGTTTTCACTTCTATAAAGTGGAGATTATGATCTACCTTATGGGACTGGAGTGAGGAATAAATGAGTTAATACCTATTAAATGCCAAGAACAGTTCCTGGCACACAGTAGGTCCTCAGAAATGTTAACCACCATATGGTAATTATGACCATTGTGCCTTGGGGTAAAGTAAAGCCACGTTGGGACATTAGATAAAGACCCCTACCTCATTTTCTGTTATAAGGCTTAGGATTTCTAGTAATATCAAAATATTTCAGCACCAGGACAGCCAACTTGACTCAGTCTTAGAAACTGGTAACCTGGAAAATAGTTTCCTATAAAGAAACAAAGCTGGAGATTTTCCTGGTAAATCACTTATCTCTCCTTAAGAAACATATTTTCATTGCTTCATATGGTTTTACCCCAACTGATTCTCTTTAGAAATGTTTTAAGTAATTTTACAGTCATAAGCATATATTAACATTTACTATATTTCAGGCCAATTCTAAGCATTTTGCATGTATTATTATCTTAGTTAAGCCTTAAAGCAACTCTGTGAAATAACATTCTTATATCCTCCATTGAATATATGAGGAAACTAAGGAACAGAACGTTTAAATAACTTGCCAAAGCCACTTAGCTAGTAAATGGGAGAGCTAGGGTTTGATCCCTAGAGGTCTAATCCAAGGACCTATTTATATAACCCTTTTGATTAAGTACTTCTGTAGCACTAAGATTCTTATTTGTCTAAATGAAAATAGAAAATGTATTTGTCTCATTTTTTAAAAACCCAAATTAATTCTAATTTCTATGCTTGAGTAGTTCAAGTTTATTATATCAATGTACTGGACATGCTACCCTCAAAATATCTGGTATTTAAAAACCTCACAATTTATGAGAGTCTTCTGCAGAGAGAAGGAGACAGAGAGGGAGTATGAGAGAGATTTGAAGATGCTGCGCTGTTAGCTTTGAACATGAAGGAAGGGGCCACGAGCCAAAGAAAGCAAGTTGCCTCAATAAACTGGGAAAAGCAAGGGAACTTATTTTGTGGAGTCTCCAGAAGTAGTTCAGTGCAGTTGACACATTTTGGATTTCAGTAAAATAAAAAAAAAGAAATTATGTTGTTTTAAACTCCTAAATTTGTGGTAATTTATTATAGCAGCAAAAGGAAGCTCATGTATACTCTGATATGGCACCATCAGTGGTTTTGGTGCTAACTGTAGGAGTTTTCCACTTTTCTTCCCAACCCCCCATAAGGATTACTTCTTTTGCTCAGAGATAAAAGAGAATTAGACACCAATCCCACTCCTAGGCACATGGGGAAAAGAAATGAAAATACATGTCTACACAAAAAATTGCATACATATACTGATAACAACATTATTCAAAATAATCAAAATGTGGAGCAGCCCGGGTGGCTCAGTGGTTTAGCACCGCCTTTGGCCCAGGGTGTGGTCCTGGAGACCCCGGATCTAGTCCCATGTCAGGCTCCCTGCATGGAATGGAGCCTGCTTCTCTCTCTGCCTGTGTCTGTGCCTCTCTCTCTCTCTGTGTGTGTCTCTCATGAATAAATTAAATCTTTAATCAAAATGTGGAAACAACCTAAGTGTACATCAACTGATAAGTGGAGGAACAAAATATGTTATCTACATATAATGAGATATTATTCAGCAATCAGAAGGAACAAAGTACAGATAAAGTGTAAAACATGGGTGAATCTTGAAAATATTGCACTTAGTGAAGGAAGCCAATCCCACGAAAACACACTTGTGTGCTTCAGAATACGCAAATCTATGGAGGCACAAAAGCACTTTAGTGGTTTCCAAAGGCTAGCGGTATGGAGTGGGAGGTGGCAAGTAATGGCTATGGGGTGCGAAGTTTCTTTGTAGGCGGATGAAAATGTCCTACACTTAGACCATGGTGATGACTGCATATACTAAAATCACTGGTGTGCTTGCTCTGAAAGAGTGAGTTTTATAGCAGTGAGTAATATCTCAATAAAGATGTGAAGAAAAAAGATAAAGAAAGCCGGTGTTTTCACTCTAAGCAGTAAGTACTCCTAGGTTTTGTTTGATTGTTGTATTCATGAGGGCTCTTCAGAGAAATGGAACCAATAGGAGATATATAGATATGTATCTTCTAAATACTTAACAAATGTTTTTTCCTTTCCCTAGTACAGAACAAAGCAATTTAAGCACATGATTTCCTGAAACACATGACCTTGGAGAGCCCAGTGCTATAGTTAAGAAAAGACCATCCATATTCTAGATATACCATTCCTGGTGGTTCTGACATGAGCTATACAATTGAGTGCCAGTTGCAAGGTGGAAAGATGATGCCTTGTTCAAATTAGGATAACCTCCAACTAGGTCCAAAATACATGAAAATCATGTAATACAAGATTTTACTCACCTGAGGGAACAAAATATTTTTACTGGCCCCGGTTCACCTTCTTTCACACATTTTACAATGTGTGGTATTTTAATCAATGTCAACCTGCTGTGACTTTCAGAGTAGGGGCTTTGGAAGTGCCTAATATCTTTTTTTCTTTCATTTGCCCTTGGCAGCATTTGACTTTACAAGAAGATATATGCTCCTTTCTTCACTGTCTGCCACACAGTAAATTAAGCATTAATTAAAGAGGTTCTTGAAAACTGAGACCTGCACTTAACACATGCATATCCAAAAAAACAAGGAAGGAAATTCTAACATTTAAAACCAAGAGGTATGTCTATCCTATGCAGGGATATGAAATTGATTATGAAAGAACAGGGAAAATGATTTAGTTTGGAGTGCTGTGACGTAAGAGAAGGGAGGGAATATACGATGTCATGGTTCAGGGGAAGTGGTGGGGGGCGGTGTAGAAGGTGCCTGGAGCAGCAGAAATTATCTGGGAGATCTCGACATTCCAGGCTTGTTTTGAGCCTTCTTGTCAACCAAGTCATTGATAGTTTTGATCTTGGATTGCCCATTGACCCTATTTCTCCAGTTCACCCTGTTTCAGAAGTGACCCTCTGGCTGCTTGATCTGGAGCTCTGCCCATTCCTTTCTCCTCTGAGGACTAAGATTTGATTAGCAGGGATGCTTCACCACTTTGTGTATGTTCTTCTGTACGGAGAGTGTCCATGAGAGTAACACTTCTGGCCTCCCATATTGCCTCACTCGGTGGCTCTTGAGGGCTTTTCTGATTATTGAGTTATGAAGGAGAACTGGACACACATAGCCTGGTTCCATTCTCTCCCCCTTCGCTCTTGGGAACCAGATTCCCACAGAGAGACCTTGCTCTCTCTGCTCTAAGCAGGGCAGTTCTTGTGGAGATTTGCCTCCCATGCGGTGACCAAGCACAGCTTGTGGTGAGCTATAGATGGCTGTGTAATTCTGAGGTTTCTTGTAAGGAACTCCAATTTCTCCTAGACCTAGTCTTTCTTACTAGGAATAAAGTTAATATTTTATTTCCCATCTCCCCAAATCTTTATTTTTTATGCACAGTTACTTCACACTGGGGTGGGAAAGAGACATCTTTCCTGGAGGACATCCTCCCCATCCCCTCTTCTTTGACCTGGCTATTCTGGTCTCTTCATATTTATACCTCATGGCATCCTTTCCCAGAACATAGCTATGAAAAATAAGGTGATGTGTAGACTTTTGAAAGAATTATCTAATAGGCATGTGATCATGAACCTTTTGTTCATTTTCACTCATTTCTGTATTTTATGGATGAAGATTTAAAGAAAAGACTTGAGGGATCCCTGGATGGCTCAGCGGTTCAGCGCCTGCCTTCAGCCTAAGGCATGGTCCTGGAGTCCCGCGATCGAGTCCCACATCGGGCTCCCTGTGTGGAGGCTGCTTCTCCCTCTGCCTGTGTCTCTGCCTCTCTCTCTCATGAAAAAATAAATAAAATCTTTTAAAAAAATTAAAAAAAATAAAGAGAAGACTTGTTCTCATAAAAATTTAAATTTGGGAAATACATACACAGATCCAGTTGGTTATTCTATGACTACATATATTTATTAATTACCTGTAACATGCCACCAAGTGAGAATAGAATATTTTTCTTATCCTCAAAGATGTGCTATTTGAAGGGGAGCTATAGTCATTTAAAGACATAGGTTGTAAGTTCAGTGATAGATAAATGAAGAATATTCTATCAAAAATGGCGTGGTTGGGATGTCTGGGTAGCTCAGTGGTTGAGTATCTGCCTCTGGCTCAGGGCGTGATCCTGGGTCTGGGGATCGAGTCCCACATCAGGCTCCCTGTGAGGACCCTGCTTCTCCCTCTGTCTATGTCTCTGCCTCTCTCTCTGAGTCTCTCATGAATAAATAAATAAAATCTTTTAAAAAATGGCTTTGTCAAGGTGACATAATGAGGTGTTTTTGTTCTAGGCGAAAGCACATTTGGTCTAAATATATATGTTATATTCCATCATAAATTAGAGCAGCCTGATTATTGAATTGTGAATTATGATCAGAACCAAATAACTGAAGATCTTCAAAAAAACCATTTTGTTCTATTTGGTCTTTTTTTTTTTTTTGTATCCCCTCAGCTTGAAAGCATACCTGGCACAGTGGATATTCAACATATATAATATAATACCAACTTATTTTTAACATATATATGTATATATATTTCATCAGTTCATCTTCCATCTATCCATCTATTCCACAAATATCTGAGCTTATACTAGAGGTACTGAGTATATAGTTATTTTTTAAAGGTTTATTTATTTGAGATAGAGAGAAAGTGAGAGAGAGAAAGAGCTTGCATCGAGGCTGAAGGGACAGAGGGAGAAGGAGAGAGAGCATCTTAAGCAGATTCCCTGCTAAGCACAGAGCCTGTAGCAGAGCTCTATCTCATGACCCTGAGATTATGACCTGAGCCAAAATCAAGAGTCAGACATTCAACTAAATTACCCAGACACCCCTCTGGGTATACAGTTATAAATAAAAGTGAAGGCGTCTTGTCTGATGGAGTTTATAATCTATCAACACTAGAATTCTAGAGATAATATTATGGCAATGCATGTACCTTTTAATGCACATTTACTGAATGTTTGCTGTTTTAAATCATATGCAATTACTTACAGGCATAAATATCACCTATTGTTTATGTGCTTATCACCTCCCATAAGATATTTAGATCTCTCTTATAAACTCTTACTTTTATTTCCAATTTCTTTGACATAGGGTTTCCTATATGAAGGGAAGAATAAAAGCAGTATACTAAAGGTTTGGTCTCTAGTTCCAGGCCCTAAGAGAATCCCAAGTTGAAAGTCATTTGAAGAAGATTCTACAAGCATACTTAACATTTCTGAAAAATAAATCTCAACAGCAAAAATATAAAAAGATACATTTAGTTTCATCGTTTATATTGTTTTGGAGTAAGAGTCAATAGTACTTATTGAAAATAGATAACTCCCTTCCACTGAGTTGAATCTCTGGGAGATAATTGCAAGTTCAGGAGGTTCACATCTCTGGACCAATTCACTGCCTACTCAAGGCTTTTGTCTTCTGTAACAGCTTAGGCTGATGAGTGAGGACATATCCTTACACAGGCTGAGATGATTTCTAAGAGGGGACTTCTGTTCCTCCCTCCATGCTAAGCCTCACTAGAGAGCTTCCACATTGGCCACCCTCCCCCAACCCTCTCCTCCTCAACCCCAGCCCTAGATGCAGCTGTTTATTTGAAGTCTTCCTACTGAGCCACTTCCCAGGGTATAAGCCTTAGACCAGTAGAGCTTGTCAAGATTAGTTCTAGAATGCTTATCTTTTTTGTCCTCAGAGGATCATCAGAGGATGGACACTTTTCTCCTAAATCCCCCAAACAAAATGGATTGTTGCAACCAATTGCTTCCAGACAACGTCTTCTCTTATATTCACCTCTCTGAGAAAAGTCATCCTTAGAGATGTCGAAGTACATGAAATATTCTGAGACATGAAAGGATGGATAAAGTGGTGTTAGGAAGGAGATTGGAGAGAGGGAATTGGAGTAGAGATAGTAGGGTTAATATTGGCTCCGAGCAGGGACATGCCTTCATGAGAGACAGGAGGAAAATGGAAGACAGAGTAATTGAGACAGATGAGTTAGAGATTACTTTTTCTGTAAATTAAAGAAATTACAAAGTACTTAGATTCAGATTTATATCATCTGCTAAAATAATGCTATGTAACAAATTTCCCCAAAACTCAGTGGTATATGACAACAAATATTTATTTCTAGTTTATCAACAGGGATCAGATCATCTAGGAAGGGCTTGGCAGGGTTTTTCTGGGCTCATTCATGAGTCTACAGTTTTGCTGGGCTTGCTTGCATGTCTGTATATTGACTCTTCTTCACATGTGCCTCATCCTCTCTTGGGGCCAGGGTCTAGCCTAGGCATGTCTTTTTGCATGGTTGTAGCAGAAGACAAGAGAAGCAACCCTAATAGTACATAAGTTTTTTGAGACTGCTTATATCATATTCACCAATATCTCATTGTTCCAATAAAAGGCCCAGATAACACCATAGTGGGATGTACAACGTCATTCCATGGTACCGATTTGCGAGTGGGGAGAACTGGGATCATTATACTACTCTGCTAAAAGATTGTTTATCCTTACTTATCCTCTTCCCCTTTCTCCAAAACATCCTAGTAATTCGATGCTTAAAAAATACAGCAATATAACCCTAGCAATATTAATTCTTAGGATTTAAAAACTCTCAGAATAATCTTTTAGCCACTAATAACACAGTCTAGCAAAGACTGCTTTATTTAAAGGGGGATCTTAGAGCCTATTTACTTCCAACTGTTTATGTTACAGATGGGAAAGCTGAAAACAAGAGAGATTGTTGGTAGAAAAGCTGGTATTAGAAAGAAAATTCCAGCCTATTAAACTTTCCACTTGATTTTGGATTGTATGCAGCACTGTAATGGGTGAAAGAATTAAGACCCCATTTTACAGATTGTTAACTAAGGGATGAAGTTACATCCTTGTGGTCAGATAGCAATTAGAGGTCTGTCTGTGTTATTTGACCGTTTGTACATTCCATTCTCCTTCTCCCATTGTAGGGCACTCAGCTAATTTTGAAAGAGGAAGAAGTGAATGTTCACTTGGAAGCCACGATGCCGTGAAACTGAGGTTTGATAGAGAACTTACAAATTAGATATTAGCTCGTAATGTGATCTGGCCGTGAGGAAAGCCAACCCTGCTGGGGCCGGCCTGTGTGAGGAGTCAAGCTGCAGGAAGGGGAATAATCCCCCTTTATATGGCACTGGTGAGACTGCACCTGGAAAACAGACCCCTGTTCCAAGCCTCGGTACCCAGGCCATGTGGACGGGGAGAAGGAAACTGTATGATTCATTCGTAGCTGGAGGAAATGACCTAGGGGGGAGAGATTAAAGAGCTTAATGGGCTTGACTTCCTCCCCCAGCCAGGGACCCCTGACAGCCGAGAGGCCCACTGGCGAGCCCACAGTATTGAGGTCTTTGGGTCCTTGAGGTAGGGGGTTCTACAACATCTGGCTCTGTTGTCCCAGTCTCAATGCATGTCTTTTGCCCCCTCTTCTTTATGCTTCTTTTTCCTCTCTGGACTCCCAGCTTCTCAGATTTTCCAAAGTCTTTCCTGCCTTTGGCCTTTTGTATCTGTACCTCTGCCTAGCAGCTGTTTCTTGCCACCGCTTTTAGATATCAGCCACAATGTCATTCTTCAGCCAGCATTCCCTGGATTCCCTGGCATGATGGGAACTTCTGTTACCTGCTCTTTTAACACCTGCTTAATCTCCAGGCCTGTCTTGTCTCACCTTGAATGGCTAGCTCAGTGCATCTCTCTATGGCACCAGAAACTGTGTCTGTTTTGTCCACTGCTCTAGTATTTCTAGGGTGTATTGCAGGCTCATAAATATCTGCCAAGGGAACAAATGAAGAACAGCCAGCAGTTGTTTGTGGTGGCAGCGCATGGAATATGCACGCCTTTGCCTGTGCCGTGCTACCTGCCCTGGGTGCTCTGATGCAACAAGAAGAACCCTGGACCAAGAGACTGAAAAAGTGATTTCAGTTCTACCTCTGTTACTTATCAGCCAGATGGTTGGAGGCAAATCACGAACCCTTTCCAAGACTTGGCATCTTAGTCTGCAGAATTGAGAAAGTAATGCCTTTTCTGCAAGGATGTTGTGAGGATTACATGCAAAATCCCATCATAACCATTGCACATTCACAAATACAAGGTCAGCCTCTCCTTTGGTCAAATGTTTGTTCCTTACCATCCTGTCATGATTGCCCAGAACATTTGGTTTCTCTCTTAGGAATAGGATATTCATATCTGTTCAGTGTTCAGCGTTGCAGTGGGGATGGGCATGAGGAAGGAAATTGGGCAAATGGAATATGGTAGTGAGGGCATGGGCAGCATGGGGAGGGGGAGTCATACCCTTCCATGAAGCTCTATGCCACTCCTTCCATCATGGTGACACAGAGGTAGTCAGTAGGTGCTCCCCCTCCCTGGACTCACAGGACCACTCTGGTGTGGACATCTCCATGTGCTCAGGGATGTGGGATGAGTAAATATACTGAATTCAACTTGAATTGCATCTCTTTAGTGGGGCATACGGAGGTCCGGGGGGTCTCAGCATCAGCATCTTTCATCACCTTTGCAGCTGCTGGTTTCTCACATGCCTAGACACCGCCCCCTCCCCCACCCCATGCCAGTGCCTTGCACAAATACAGTTGTCTGTATTTGGCAAGAAGAAGGAAACAAGTGCCATTTAAAACAAAAACTGATTCTAGCCTCATTCTGTCCCTTCAGGGGGTGTTCAAATTAATTTAAGTCCAGAAATATCTTTTTTTTTTTTCCTTAGGAAAGCTCACTACTGGGTGGGCCAGCCTGCGAAGGAGTCCTGTGCACGTGCCCTGCATCCGGGACTGTAGCTCTGAGTGCAGGTGCTGAGGCGCGTGGCTGTGAACTGAATGCTGGCTCCTCTCCCAGGCAGCTGGGTGTTTGAGATGCTCCGTCTATAGTTTCCTTATCTGTGATTTGAAGATAGGAACTGTACCCACCTCAGGGAGTTCTTGTGAGGATTGACTGGGGTAAATACCTAGAGTACAGAATAGTGCCTGGCATGCAGTGCCTGAGCAATAGACGGTAGCCTTTTTTTTTTTTTAATTACGATTGATCTTCATTAGTTATGAATTCTGTATTTGCAAATTGACCTACTGCTAAAATTTATTGTAGCACCCAAATCCACATTCATGGTGCTTTCATGGTCATTTTGGACATGTGTGGTGACTTGCCACACACATTTTGCTCTGAGGTGAAGCAAGGTGATCCTCTGCCTTCCTATTCTGGCTCTTTTACTGTAAATGAGCATCTCTTTCTGTATCTACTTAGTGCCATGTTTTTCACATTCTTGTGCTTTTTCAAAGGTTTAATGACCCCCCCCCCCAGTCTTAGTCCTGAAGTGTTGTCTTGTGTCCCCAAGTGCAAGGAGATTGTGATGTGGCTTACAGAGAAAATGCATGTGTTAGATTGGCTTTGCGCAGACATGAGTGATAGTTCTGTTGGCTGTGAATTCAATGTTAATGAGTTAACTTATATATTAAGTAAGATGTCTTTGATCACAGACACATACGAAACATGGATATGAGACACATACTAAACATGGATATGTATTGATTGTGTGATAAAAATTTTGTGACCAGAAATTTGCAAAAACCTAACACTACATTTCCTCTAGGAGCAATGGCTCAGTATTCACTAA
This sequence comes from Canis lupus baileyi, assembly GCF_048164855.1. Lineage (NCBI taxonomy): Eukaryota > Metazoa > Chordata > Mammalia > Carnivora > Canidae > Canis > Canis lupus. The sequence continues at coordinate 68,541,103 of NC_132839.1, forward strand.
CTTCAATCCTTTTGGTGACTTCATGGAGCACAGCTACTGCAAATACTGAGAACCTACTATACTGTCACTTGTATCCTCCCAAGAAAAAGACAGAGTGGTTGGGGTTTGGAAGAGTCAGGAATATGTAAGAGTGATAGCTTCCTCTGTCTCTCTCTCAATATGTATGTATGTATCCATGTATGCATGCGCGCCGAGAACTGATGAGAGTCCACAGGGGAATGTAGACTGCACATTTCTAGCTGGCTAGGAATGGCCCATCCTTCCAGGAGAAGTATCTTTACCTTGATGGGATGGAGATTGGAGAATTCTGACCAGTAGTGGTTCTTCCCAGGCCCCACCTGTGGTCAGTAATGAACCCATTTCTCCTGGAAAGAAAAAGCACCAAGTCGTTTTGTGGTTAATACAGTACTGATATTCTTCTGCTTTTCCGATATGAAAGCAGCTTGATCCACACTGATAGGTCGTGATACAGAATTAGAGAAATGAAAGCAGGTTTCCCCTGTATACTCTTAAACTGGCTTTAGCACCTAAGAGGTGAAGTGAATGTATTCGTGCTAATAATTCATGACTTCAAATGGAGGGCCTAAGGAAAACACGGACTTTACATGTCTGTTTAGTTCCCTCACTCAGTCGAAAAGGCTTACTTGTTCATCTTTTCCCTTCCCTCTTGTGTCTGTCCCAGCCTGTACTTCATTTATTCATCCTTTCCACCTCTGCTGAGCATTCACTATATCAAAGCTGCTCTATGCTGCTGGTGCTAAGGGGACAAAGTCCTACCTTATAACCACAATTGTGTTCAGCACACTTATTATCTCTTGGGCCTGCCAGAAGTTTTCTCTTCATCTTCACCCATTCTGAATTCTTCCCCTGCTTTCTCACTTAATTATTATTTGAGAAGTGTTTCTAATAGATCAGGGAGAGGAAGATTCCAGAATTAAAGGTCTGTGATGACAAATTTTGCCTTAAAGTAATTCATAGTCTAGTGAGTTTGCATCTTATTCCTTCTAATTACACCTTAATCTTTGTGTTTTATTCTTTTTAAAAAATTTTATTTATTCCAGAGGCGGGGGGGGGGGCGGGAAGGGGCAGAGGGAGAGAATCTTCAAGTAGACATCTCCCCTTGAACCCCGGCAATGAGTAAAGAACACCATGCCAGGCTTGATTCCACAACCCTGAGATCATGACCTGAGCAGTAACCTAGAGTCCGATGTTCAAGCCACCCAGGTATTCCATGCTTTATTTTTTTTAAGATTTTATTTATTTATTCATAAGAGACAGAGAGAGAGAGAGAGAGAGGCAGAGACACAAGCAGAGGGAGAAGCAGGCTCCATGCAAGGAGCCTAATGGGAGACTCGATCCCGAGACTCTAGGATCATGCCCTGAGCCAAAAGGAGATGCTGAACCACTGAGCCACCCAGGGATGGCTCACTCCATGCTTTATTGTTAAGCCTGCATCTTGGTGTGTGAGGATCATCTGACTTTTGCCATTATGTCTCATTTCATTTCCCTTTACTCTTTGCATAGGCAATTTCATCTCAAGTCCATGGCTGGCGCTGTCAGCATTTTAATCACCACCAGCTACATCCCTTGCATCCTAACCTCTCTGTTTCTGCCAAGGTCTGGACACGTGTGTACACCTCTCTGTTGTGCATTTTTCCTTGAATAAAACCAACAAATTACCTCATGCTGTGTAACTCATGAGGAGGGGACTTAGGAAGGAGCCTATTAACTGAATGACAAGCCAAGTTCCTGATACATGACTTTAGGAACTGTAGGAAATGTACCAATTGAAAAACTCTGGTGTTTTCTATAAAGTATTGCAGTAATGGTAATGTAAGCACTTAAGAAGACATTGGAAAACATGAATTAAAATGATATTTTTACGATGAGTGATAGAACCATTACTGGTGTTGTGGTTTTATGAAATGTGATTACTCTAAGTCAAAGAAGTGGATATATTTGAGAACAAACAAGAACTTTGAACACAAAATTCCTTCCAAAATAAAAATGTGAATTTCAAAGTGAGTACACTAAAGCCCTCCATTGTGGATCAGTGTATTTCTGTAATCCCTCTCTCAGAGAGTTTAGAGTAAATGCTTGTGTTTGATCTGAAGATGTAAAATAAATGACTCAACAAGTTTCAACTGAAATCCTCATCCACTCCTACTCCCATCATTCTCATACACACTTGTTCAGCTTCCTCAAAATCTTGGTTAATGGCACCATAAAAATCATATGCACACATTCTTTGAGAAGCAGAATGTCAGTAGTAAGTAAAAAATTAACATCATTCCCCATTCCTATCCTCTTTCCAGAGTCTAACTCCATAGTAGGATTATTTATGTTTTTATTTCTTCTAATTGTTACTAAAGTAATATTAACCAACTTACATATTTTTCTGTTGACCCTTTGCAGTGAAAATTAGGCCATCAGGTCACATACACTACTTCCAGTTTTGGTAAATGTTGTATTTAAAACCGTGTTTCTTGTTCCACCAAATCCAGAGAGGATTTCTCGGTGCTCCACCATTTATAATAAGAAAATTAGAGCCTCAGCAGACTTTTGACCTCTGTGCCTCCCGAATCTCCCAAGTGATGTCAGCTGTATGATTACTTATCCAATATCAGAGTTTTGACATTTATAATTTGTTTTATGATTATATTTGTTTTTTTATTTTTCTAAAGTTGATTCTAAAAATTTGAAAGCAAGCAATTAGCCTTAACAGTATTATGGTGATCTCAATGTAACAGCGACAACTGTACCATAGAAGCAAAAGTGGTTCTGAAATCAGACTGAAAGAAAAGTAATTCTATGTCATTTAGGACTGACAGAATTAAGTTCAATAGACTCTTTTTTTCTTTATTTTATCTTCAATTTTATTTAAAAAATTTTTCACTGATGAGATATATGATTAATAAAGTTTGGAAAATTCTTGCCTAGGGACCTGCTGCCTATCTCCCCTCCCACAGCAAGCCAGTGTAGACTTTTTTTTTCTATTCTAATTGCTCAGTATCATGCTACATTTTAGTTCACTTTATACTTTAACCATAAATATTACATATCCTTTATTTTTTAAAAAGATTTTATTTATTCATTCATGACAGGCACAGAGAGAGAGGCAGCGACACAGGCAGAGGGAGAAGCAGGCTCCCTGCAGGGAGCCCGATGTGGGACTGGATCCTGGGACCCCGGGATCACACCCTAAGCTGAAGGCAGTTGCTAAACTGCTGAGCCACCCAAGCGTCCCTATATCCTTTACTTTTCGTGGTGTTTCTAATTGCTTTCTTTTACTTGCTGATAGAAGAACCATCCACGTTGTTTACCATATCTACACATTTCTTAGCTTTTTAATCAGATTCTTTAATAAAGTCTATTGTTTCTTAAAGATAAAACTATTGAAGTGCTTTGAATTCTCTTCAAATTTGGATTTAGTGCTTTCTAAGCCTTCTGCATAGCCACTTTTCCATAATTCTCCCCATTATATCTTATGTTATTCAGGTTTGATTTAGAGCTATAGTATCTCCAGATTTCAGAGCCTTAAAATCTATTCTTCACTCACATCCCAATCCAACTAGGAAGAGAATGCAGCTCTGTTTCAGGCAGACTTTCTGGAAAAGAGACATTGTCCTCAGGTGTCTTACTATCTTGTAGATCTCAATCTCTTCTGCAGTCAGCCAGGCAGGTTGGCAATGGGGAAGGCATGTGTGCTTCTAATTTCTTTGTGCTAGAAGTGGTGCACATGACCTCTGATCATATTCCACTGATAGTAACAGTAAGACGGCTAGTTGGTTAGAGGAAGGCCAGGAAATGGATCCACTGTTTGCCTAGGGAGAGATGGAGAACCCAGCCTCTACTGACATTCCTTTTTTTGTATATTCTTTTGCTTTGTCAGAATATATAATCAGGTTTGTTTGTTTCTTTGTTTTTACCCCCAGAAGCCTGCAGAAGACAAATGTTTGGATTCTTTTCATGTCTAGAAATTCCTTTATTTTACTCTCACATTTAGTATTATGACAGGGTATGGAATTCTGAGTTCAAAATAACATATTCCATTGCCCTTGTATCTTGCAGCATTTTTAAAGAAGTTCTTCATGTTTTCATTTCTCTTTTTCTAGAAATCTTTCTGGAAAAGGATGATCCTTCTAGGTTGACCCTTTAAGATTTTACTTTTATCCTGTTTTTCTCTTCTTTCTCTTTTGTGTCCTAGGATTTTTTTTTTCAGATCATATTATTAAATTTAAAGAACAAAATTCAGCCATCATGTTTTAAATTTCTACGAATACTTCTTGTCTCCTGATCAATCCTTTTATGTTGACTTATGCTTAGCTTATTGACGTGACCTTTTCTCAGCTATCTCTGGGGATCCTCATTAGGGTCATTTTAATTGTTCTCACATTCTATGGGTTATCTCTGTTCCAGCATTCTTTTTGTTTACCTTGATTTTTCCATTTTGTGCTCTTTTTTTCCCTTCACAAGGTTGGAAATCCTTAGTTGTTTGAATTAAGTAGCTGAAGGGTGTTTTCTTTATGGTTAGATCTGTTTCTCTGATTCCTCAAGTGTCTTTCTACCATTCAGTATATAAGAGAATATCATTTTAAAATTCTGGAAAACTAACAAACACACCAGAAATTCTAAACTTTTCTAGAAACATCTGTTCATTTTCTCACAAAGCAAAGCTCATCCTATTTAGTGTCTGTGGTTTGCAGAATAATGGCCTTCCAAAGCTGTGTGCTTACTAATCCCTGGCACCTGTGAGTATGTTATATTACATGGGTCAAGGGGACATTAAGGTAGAAGATAGAACAAAGGTTGCTGATCTATTGAGTTTGAGATGGGAAAATGCTCTTGGAGTATTCAGGTGGGCCCAATGTAATCATGAAGATTTTTCTAAGTACAAGAGGGAAACAGGGAATATGGGTAGCATCTGACAATTGGGAAAAGCTAGGAAACTGATTCTCCCCTGCCATCTCCAGAAGGAACACATTGTTGCTGACACTCTAACTTTAGCTTAGTTAGACCCATCTTGGATTTTTGATCCCCAAAACTGTTGATAATAAGTTTGTGTTGTTTTAAGCCACCAAGATTGTGGTAATTTGTTACAGCAGCACTAGGAAACTGACAGAGTCTCATATTAATGTTCCACACAGGTGGCTGTTGTCTCCTTTCTAAAAATTCCTCCTCTCTTGGATGCTGTGCTCCCATGCTCTCCTGTTTTCCTTTCACCTCTCTGGTCTTTTTTGGATTTTCCTTCTTAGGACATCTATGTATTGAAGGACTCCATGGATAGGAAATGAGCAATTTTTAAAATCTTTCTTTCTATATTTCTACTGAATGGTATCATCCATACCATGATTTTATTTTATTTATTTTATTTTTTTAAGTTTTATTTTTATTTATTTATGATAGACATAGAGAGAGAGAGAGAGAGAGAGAGAGAGAGAGAGAGAGAGAGAGAGGCAGAGACACAGGCAGAGGGAGAAGCAGGCTCCATGCAGGGAGCCCGATGCGGGACTCGATCCCGGGACTCCAGGATCGCGCCCTGGGCCAAAGGCAGATGGGAAACCGCTGAGCCACCCAGGGATCCCCATACCATGATTTTAAATATAATCTTTAGACTGGTGGCTCCAAAAAGTTAAACTGAGAACTCTATCGCATATTTCTGGCATTGTGTGTTCTGCTTTCCTAATGGATTCCATTTGGGTATTTCACAGCTCTTTCGAGTTTGATACTTCAAAATGGAATGCATAATTTTCCCTTGAATTTCATGGTTCCTGCCTCACCTAACTATGGACACAGTAATGCTGCAGAATTAACTATCCCCCAAACTTAGTATCCATATGCATATACTATGACATTGACATGCACAGGTCTGGGGTGGCTGGGGTAGTTCTTTTTCAGTCTACAGCCCAATAATCTAATTTATCTGTATTCCAGAGGTTTTCCCAAGAAATGCCTTTGCCACTTGTTGCTCAAGTCATAGATCACCCTCTAAGTGGCTTCACTAATGGTGTTCACTAAAATTCTGGCTTCCAGTATTTTCCAGAGTAATTTGTTCAGTAACTTTACAGGGGACACTCAATTTTCACATATGTATGTGTGCATTTACCTATTTCATTCAATCTCTCTTTTCCAACTAGACCATGTGTAAGATCCATGTTTGTTTCATTCACTCTTGTATGCTAGTGCCTAGTACAATGTCTGGCATGAAAAAAATATGTAGGTATCCAAAAGATTTTTTTTAGAGTAAGTATATTTATAAATCGTGGTATTTCAGGCATTGGAGAAGACGTATAATGGGGGCTGTGAATATTATAAAGCTGGGCCTCAAGTCCCAGTGGTGACTTCTTGGCATCCCTCAAACCACAAAATATAGGCTTACTGGTAAGCTTAGCCTCATTAGAAGAAATTATTTTGTAATTAGGTAAAACTAGGGCAAGGCAGGGTGAATGACTTGTGTAGGGTAATGCAGGAAAATCATTGTGGAGTTGGGACAGAGCCAGGTCCATAGCACAGGCCTACCCACTGGAGGCCAGGTCTTCACATTCAGTTCCCAATATAGGTCCCATGGGGGCAACTCAATGTTCCAACCACACTGTGACCCACTCACCCAAGAGGGGGCTGGAAAGGGAAAGGCTCCCGCCAAGTTTGAGAGTTTCCAGGCCACTTTGCTTATGGTTTGGCTTGGGGTTCCTGCTTCCCTTCACCATTGCCCCTTGGGCTCCTGACCTTAAATCAAGCTCTCAATCTTTTCTCCTACTCAGAATGAACCGGTGACTTTTAATTGTATTTTTCCATTCAGAGTCTTTGAAATCAGCATAGCTTTGCTTTTGTGGGTTTAGCTTGACCTTTAATGTTCTCTTGGCTGATTTCTGTTATTGGAGGGGATGGGATTTTTGATTTGTTAGAGAGAATAGAGTCTAAGCCTGGGACTTCAGACCCTTAAGCTTTCTGTTAAAAACAGAGAGATGACTAATAACTATTTAGTGTGTAATGATGGCTTAGCAGTATTTACCACTGATTTAGGCTCTCTGGCTCCATTACCTAGGATATTTTCCTGACTTAAACATTTCTCAGTTCTCTAGCCAACAGCTGTCCACATTTTTTTAAGTCCCCAAACCTCCAGAAATTATGATTTCACATTTCTAATAGGCTTCTTTCACTGTTCAATCAAAAAGGCCTCTTGTACTTTATAGCATGTGTCCCAAAGTGAATTTAATACAAATCACAAGTGGAGAACACAAGCAAAGGATAAAGCCCAAATCTTCCCTAATGGGGTTCACACCCAGCCCCTCTATCCCTGACTGAATAAGAAGCAGGTGTGTAAAGAAGCAAGGGGTAAACAGAGATGAAAAAAACGCAAAAAGAAACAACCCTTGAAAGAACAGAAATGTATTATTTGACCTTCCTCACCTTCATCAACTTCTGTAGTCTTCTTCCTTGTGAGAAGGGAAAGAAGCCCTCCAGGAATTCAAAGAAAATTAATTATTCCCTTAGGATAATACTTCGAATGAAGGCTAAGACATGGCAATTATTCATTACACGTGACATTTGAGAAATATGAATTGATTTGGGATACAGAGGCAATGGAGAGAGCCTCTAGCCTGAGTGCAATATATATATTTCTTAAAGTGTATAGTATAGAGAGATAAAGAGTGGAAAAAAACATTGGTAGTTCAGAATTGTGGGTTTATAATAATAACAATAATTGTAACAAAAAGTAATTAGATAATTTATGCCATTCACAGAGTTTCCATGTGATAGGTATTATGCTAATTGCTTTACAGTATATGCCCATTTAATTATTTCTATAAGCAGAAGAGATAGACAGTTTAGGACCTCTACAGTAAGACAACTATAGCTCAACAGGACTTTTTTTATATACTTGTAGCCACAATGCCTCAAATTGGTGCATTTTAACCCTAATCTTCCTACCTTCCATCCTAAACTTTTAACTATAGTATTAGTGGAAGTTTTCAGGGATGGAGGTTGGAATTTCCAATGAGTTTTCTAGCTTTATTACCCTATGTAGTATAGGCAACTCAGGGAATTATCAGTGGAGATTCAGAGAGAACTCATGTTTTCAGCATCAGGTCTGTGGGGCTGCACAGTGGACAAATTAGAACTCTGAGCTTGGGGTCAAAATGCTGAGACTTTGTTCCTGACTCTGCTTGTTACTGACTGCAAGACCTTGGTTTCTTCTTCTACAAAGTTGGAGTTATCAAACCCAATTTCACAACTTCTGAGTGTTAGAGAGTAGGAGGAATGAACTGGTGGGTAAGAAAATATTTTGTAAACTATATTAAGCCTTGAAGTTGTAAGGAAGTACCATTATTGCATTCATAGTGGACACCACCTGATCTGGCTTCTGGTTCTACAAACTAATAAGGTAATGACAGCTGTCATCCACTGCTGGCATATTATGTGGGAGGCAATGTGTTCAGTACTCAGTGTTTTAATTTAATCCTGGGAAGAACATTTCAATTACACATACTACTACTCCCCATTTTACAGAAACATATAAGCTTGTAGAGGCTAAGGAAGTAGGTTTTGGAATGAGACAGTGAGTAAGTTAGGACTCAAATTCAGGTCTACCTGATTTCACAGTTCCTGCTCTTTCTACTATGCTGCTTTCCTCAGACAGATTAGTTTTAAAACTATATATATATATATATATATATAACAATAAATTAGTTATAAATTGTTATAAAACAATAACTACCAAGTGGTAGAACTGGAAAGAGATCTTAGAGATAATTGAATCTGTCAAACCATTTATTGAAATTTTTAATATGCAAATATAAGGTCCAATGCTTGTATTCAATTGTAAGTCATGGAGCTTCTGGTCAAGTGGTAAAAACCCAGCTGGCTTAAACAGAAAAGGGACTCCACTGGATTGCATAAATGAAAAAAGAAGTTTCAGGCATGGTTGAATCAAAGGCCTCTGTCAGTATCATCATGACTCATTTTTATTTTTTTATCTCTGAGTTCTGCTTTCCCTTATTTTGGCTTTTTTTTTCATACTTTATGTGATAGTTCATGGCAGCTCAAGGCTTATCATCCTTGCTGTGGGTAATTTTAGGAGGAGAATTCTCTCTTCAACCTTCATAAACTTCTTACCAGCCCCAGGTAGGTTATGTACTCATCACTGAGGCAGTTATTGTATTTAGGAGATAGACCATGTGGTTAGTTAAGGCCCATGTCTATTCCAGAACCATATATCCTGAGAGTAGAGGAGAAATTGGTTTGCATTTACTGAAGGGAGGGGTATGAATGGTGGCCTGGTAAAAACAACAAAAATACATCCCTTGAAGACCCAAATTTATTTGAGGAAGTCATTCAAGTTGCTTCCTTATATGGCCTTTATCCAAATTTCCCCTTCTCATCTCACAGGTGGACTCCATAGATTATATTTTGGCATAGTGCCGCCTGATACCCCCTCTCTGACACACAGTGTGATACCTGGAAATGATAGTGTGCTAAGCCTAAGACAGATCTATAGCAGGTCGGTTAGTGGGAATGTGCACATGACAGACATGTAGGATTAAGAGAAAGCGGCAGTCTACTCCTAGCTGGCATTGATGGACAATGGCAATCACACACACAGGAGACTTAGAGATTGAAGGAGACTGAAGACCCTCTTTTTATTTAGATTACTTCTATATCTCACCAGATAAGAAGGATTGATCCCATTTTCTCTTAAAAATCCTCATTTAGATGAAACTCTTGAATTGTGAAGCTGGAAAAGCTCTTTAGAGAAATCTAGCCCAACTCTCTTTTTGGACTTTTGACCAAACTGAGATTGAGTGAACTAAGTGACTTTCCTAACCATTACATAACTAGCGAGAAGCACAGCTCAGCCCAGAACCACAAACTCTTGACTTCACACCCCTCTCCCCTGTCCCAAAGGACTGTTGGATAATGTAGGTCTTCTGAAGCACATGCTATATGAATAAGTAAGAAATCGGCATCCAGCAAGGAGGGCAATGTCTGCTGAGAACTTACATATTCTTTCTTGGCCTTGAATGTTCCCATAAACATTGCGGTGCTGGAGGAATGATTACAGACCCAGACCTCAATGTTTGTGCTCCTGTTCTGCCTTAGATTAAGTTAAATATTGTTTGTAGATGATACAGATAAATCGACTCAACCATGAGCCTGTCTGGATGGTTAAAAGGATGCTGTTTATTTCTCTAAGAGGTTGCTCAGTTGAGTAAGAGGGCTGCTGGACTATTGCCTCATTTCACACACAGCCTTCCTATTTATTTCAGGACTTGACTTCAGAGAATGCACTTAACTGGTTTGCCTGGTTGTCATCTGTCAAACTTCTATTGGACTTAAGTACTCCAATGGCAGTGAACTTGTCATTTCCCTCCCTCCTGACCCCCGTGCCAAGGATGGTGAAGCAATCTGTGGCTACTGCTTCAATGGAAACTGAACTCAGTGTGTGAAAGATTGATTGATTAATTAGAAAATTAGGAGAGGTTCTCAAGCTTCAACTGTATAAAAGTGTAATAGATGAGTGACAGGGAACAGTTCATCCCTGTGTCCATCAGGCAAAGAAAACGATGAAAAGAGATTTATGTAAAGCAGTTGGAATGCAGATTAGCCATTTAAAGGATGAACTGGTAATTACTGTGAAAATTCTTAAAATCTTTGATTGTAGAAAGGATACTATATTCAAGAATATGCTTAGTCATTTATTAGCTATGTAACGTTAAAAATAATTGTTGATCATCTTAGCTTCTCTCTATAGAGTGCTCTGATGTGTCAGCTGAATTCATGAGATTGTTGTCAGGACAAAAATTAGGTAATGTATGAAGACCCTGGCACAAGGTTTACATGTACTTGTTTTACATGCTAGCTCCCACCTTTTGTTTTTGTTTTTTCACCTTAATATTTAATTTCATCTTCCTATTAAAATAAATAAAACAGGCTTCCAAAATTAGAAATTGAGATGATGAAGGCTTGAACTAGGGTGGTATAAATGGAGAAAGGAAAGTGCGAAGGATTGAGAAATACTAAGAAAAATTGGATGGACAGGATTTGGTGTGTGAATGGTGGCCAAAGTTAAGAAATAAGAGGTGGGATTCCCAGAGATTGGACATGTTGGAGGCAGGGGTGGTGTGTCACACTATCCAGACAGATTGACACACTAATAATAATGTAATCAGAGAAAGGACTGTCTTCTCATGTGTGATGTTTTTTAAGTGTCTGGAAAGTGCATTTATTATTCCTAACAATATTTTTCTTTATTTTTCTAATTAGACTAAAAGTTCCAAGAGCATAATAATGGTCTTATACCCTTATTGGTTTCACCAGTGTGTGTACTGTGAAAAAGTTGTATGGTTAACACCAAATACTCATGAAATACATAGGAAATTAATGTAGACTGAATATGTTGCACAAAGGAGTTGTTTCTATATCCCAGTAGAGCCATACATACCCTAATGCTCTACTGGCTTAATGCAAATGGTAAGTGAGGTCTGGGATCCATGACTGGCTGTGTGCTAGCAGATCCTGATCCTCAGGATTTCCTTTCTGATTAAAGGTTATCACTGATTGCACCGAAAGGAATTAGCCTAGGACCAAAGGCTGCATATTTGCACCAAGATAAATGAGTGTTCTGTCCACAGTCTGCTTTGGCTTCACAAAGTCATAATTTCTCCACTGGCCTCTGAGGGCATGTATGACATGTACCTCCCAGAGGAGTGTTGGATGAGGACAGGATGCAGCAGTTTGCTCTCTGCTCAGGATACAGCTTGGAGCTGAAGACCTGAGCTCAGCCAGCCTGGATGACATCCTTCTGGGTGCAGACCCTGAGTTATAACTTTAAGAACTGTACCAGTTCCAACTTTCTGTACAAAAGATGCTTGGGGAAATACTTTAATATCGAGCACACAGATTTCCTCAATTTTAGTTCTGTCAATTTCTACAAAGCATCTCCCTCAATGAAATGTGACCCAAATGTGATCTTCAAAATAATTCTTTAAGTATTAACACCCTATTAGGGTGGACCTGCCACTGAGATTGTCTTAGGTTCCATCCTTCTCACCAACTCCTGTGGTACACATATGCAAATGATGTTGTCATAGTCTACCCTGAATTCCCCAGTTTTACATCTTAAAAATTACTGGGACTTATAAACTTTCAGGTGAGCACAACATTTTTCAAAATGAAAGATATTATTTTGAAAAAAGTATACAATACTAAACTGTATTTTGAGAGCAAATATTGAGGGTTCATTCTGGAATCATATTCTTTTGGCATAAATCCTCAATTTGATATTTAATAGTTTAGGGTTTCCTTTTTTAAAAAAGATTTTATTTATTTATGAGAGACAGAGAGAAGTAGAGACACAGGCAGAGGGAGAAGCAAGTCTCCTTCAAGAGCCTGATGTGGAAATTGATCCCAGGACCCTGGGATCATGACCTGAGCCAAAGGCAGATGCTCAGCCACTGAGCCACCCAGGTATCCCAGTTTAGGGTTTCCTAACCTCAGTTGCATTGAAATTTTGGGCCAAGTGATTCTTTGTTGTGTGTGGGAGGGTTGTCCTACATTGTTGGATGTTTAGTGGCATTGCTAGCCTGAATTACTAGATATGAGTATCACTTTCTTAGTCATGATGATTAAAAATGCCTCCAGATATTGCCAACTATCTCTTGGCTTGAGAACAGAATGGAATAGAAAGGGAGGTAATTGCCCTGGGAAGAGAACCATGGCACTAACAGTGACGTTAGAGAATATTTAAACCTCTGTGGAATTCTTTTTAACTGTTAAAAATATGTATGAAGAACCCAACTTATATGGTTATGAAAAGATATAACATAAACTCATTAGAATACACTTGGTATAAAGTGAGAGGACAATAAATATTAGTTGCTAGTATTAGTTATTTATCATTGTTTATTTATCAAAGAGTAAGTATAGTTGGAGTGTAGAGGTAGGTCATACTAAAATTGGGGGAAAAACGTGTAAGTTGTTTTCCCTAAATTTTTATAAAAAGCTTGAATCACAGATTTAGAAAAACCATATCTATATAGTCTAAGGTGTTCATTTGAGTAACAGTGCCAGGTTCTGCCCTACTAATCCTTGAGGTAAATTTCTGATTTTTAATTCTAACATCTAAACAATTCTTTCAGAGAAACCTTGCATAAAGCCTTAACTTGAATGTAAAAAAATGACTAAAAATTTATTTCTCTTAAAAATGTATTGAATTTCAAATAATTAAATTCTTAATTCTAAGTGTCCATTAAATATACAGGCCATTCAGGAATTCTCTGATTTGTTCCCTTGGAAAATCTTCCATGGCCTAAGAGCACGATCCAAGGGGATCCAAGACAAACTTCATAAGGTATATAAATCTCCTGAAATTACATGAGAAATCTTGAGTGACTGTGCATTTTGGCAGGTTCCATAACATTAATCCAGTTCTCAAAGGGCTTCATCACTACCCTAGAGAACCACTGTTGAACTTGTTGAATTAGAATGGAAGTCAGACTGGTTGTCTGCAGAATCCACCATGGACCATAAGCATGATGATCTTGCTCTCTGGACTTCAATTTTCCCATCAGCAAAATGGGTATGGTTTAATTAAATGATATCCCAAGTCCCATTTCATTCTATCATCCTATAACTAAAAAAATTAGCCCTTATAAATCCTATCCTACTTATAGGACTACATTATTTTAACCTTATCACTTTATATTATTATAACCTTCCCAAAGTATTGTCAACCTAAATCTTCTCTAGAAATATTTACTTCTCAGAATTCTCAGATTCATCATGGTAGTTATGATAATATTCATATTTTTAGCTTTTATTTTGCTATGTATAGAAAGTATACAGTCACGAACTAGGTTTATGAAGTGTTTTATCGGGTGACAGATATCATAAGTAGCAAAAAAGTCAAGACAGCTGAAAGAGACCTGTCTGGCTTGGTGCAGAGCCTTATGGGCTCTTAGGAACCCAGTCTTGATTTTCAGCAGGAAAGAAAGCAATGAAGTGGATATGCTTTTCACTGCAGAAAGTTTCGTTTGCCCCCCAAAGGCACCTCTCTGGAAGTACCCATTGGGGTCCTTGGATGATGTTGACCATAACCTTGTTGCTTTGATTTGTGGAAAACTAATAAAGCATGAATTTCCTGGTTTTGGTGTTCCCTCAGTATCCAATAACAGAGGCTGTTCTTTTTCCCAAAGAGTAAGTGGTGCACTCACTCATATTTAAAAAAAAAAAAAGTCAATTCTCAGAGACACATTACGCTCAATGGTGAAATGATCTCAAGATCATTAAGTGGGAAAATAATTTCTGTTAAGAATCAATTATCAAAAAAAGAATCAATTATCATTAATTAATAAATTGTCTTTACTCATTAAATATTATAATAGTACTTTTATTTTTATTGTTATTAATTCTATCATAAAACTCAACTTGGGGAAACCAGGAAAACAATCTCAAAAGGCTAACACTATATACTTATATTTTATTATTAAAATAATGTATTTAGGGGATATGAATTGTTGCTAGTGTCATCAGACCCTGTCTAACCCAAAGATGAAAAGTTTAGGTCTATGATCTATTGATCTCATAGTTTATGGTAGTATTTTGCCTCAGACTTTGGTAGCTGTAGAAAACCAGAGACAATCAAATATCACCAAGAAACCAATTTTGGTTGAATAATAGAAACTAGTTGGAAGTTATAGTAAGGCACATGTCATTTCATTTAAGTTGGAAATTAATAATTTCCATCGTTCAGCAATAATAGGGTGACTAGCCTTCCCAGTTTGGTCAAAACTGAGGGGTTCCCAAGATGTAGGACTTTCACTTGTGAAGCCAGAAATGTTCTTGGAAAAGAGGACAAGCTGGCCATTTTAACAGTAGGTTGAGAAAGCTTTTGAAGCAATGTGTGCTCTATCATTAGAGATGATCAAGTAGTGAGGCTGACCTGTTCTCAGTGATGTGCCAGAGAAGCTTTTGTTTTTTGGGAAGGAGAATGAGTCAATAACCTCGATGGGAGTTAGTCCAAATCTGAGGCAGTGAGAGAATCTACAAAGAAAAATAGTCTGCGGTAGAGCCAACCTCATTGCTAAATCCTCTGGAATTATAAATCCTTCCATATTTAAATTCCACATTTAGAATTCAAGTGAGCTGAATCTCCTAAAATAATCTCTAATCCCCTGGGAGAATTTCTGCATAAAGTTATCCATCAAAAAAATATTTTGTACAGAGGCAGACATTCAGCATATTTACAATGAGAAAAGCAAAGACTTTGAAATAAAAGGATTTACTCTTGAGTTCTAAACCTAGCACTCAGTATATTTAGACAAATTGTTTAATCTTCTTGATCATTGAGTTTCTTACTACTTAGATGAGAAAAGAATATCTACTCTGCCTATTTTATGGGGTTGTTGGGAGGATCATACAAACCAATGTATATCAAAGCATTATAAACTATAAAGCACATCCATTTTCACTGAAAACTTTTTAAAACATAGTTCTCCCTTATCATCCTGAGATGTTGACAAAGCTGGTATTGTGCTTTTGAGCCAAATGGGTGTGGACAAATTACATGATTTAAAGTAGGCTAAACTATAGTAACAAAAAGATGGCATAATATGTAATAAAGCAATCTCAACTGGAGATTATTATTGGCTGGCATTAATCTTTCATCACAGTAATTCACAGACCCAGGTACCTACCAGCTTGTGACTGGAGTTCTTTAGAGTTTCATTGCCATCCCCATCTAGTTGGAAGAACAGTGAATGTAGAAAATGAAGTCAGCACGTTTGCTTCTTAAATGTTTTGGTTTTGGTACTAGCCCAGTCTTATCTACTCAAATATACCATAAGCAGAACAGTTAATGGAGAGTATCAAGACAGCACACTTGCTTCTTAAAAGATTTAGTTCTTGGTACCAGCTTAGTCTTATCTACTCAGATATGCCCTAAGCAACTGGAAAATGCCTAGATGAAACTAACAATAGATATTATTTACCAGATCCCTAGTCTCATTTAATTACTTAATTTTGCTTTTATAAAGAACTTACCAAATGCCAGGCATGTTGCTAAGTACTGGATACCCAACAATAGAGAAAATGTGGTGCTTGTCTTCAAGGAGATCACAGACAAATTGATTTATTTTCCTTGGTTTTTCCAAAAGTTTTTCTTTCTTCCACTTGGTCCCTGTCAGTCCAATATGCATAAACATTTAAGCTGTTGACTTGAACTCTGTGATAAAAGTGTGGCTTCACCTTACAAAATCAGCCCATGTTACTCTGCATGTGTGAGGTAATAGGATATTGCCTTAAATAAAACAAGCTCTAAGCTCCATGGGTAGAATTCTTTATTTTTATTTATTTTTAATTTTTATTTATTTTTAGATTTTTATTTATTCATGAGAGACAGAGAGAGAGAGAGAGAGAGAGAGAGAGAGAGGCAGAGACACAGGCAGAGGGAGAAGCAGACCTGGGCCAAAGGCAGGAACTAAACCACTGAGCCACCCAGGGATCCCCCAGTAGAATTCTTTATTAAAGAGTTATACCTCCTCCTTTTTAGTGTTTCCCACCACAGAATATTCAACACAATTATTAACTCTACTGTTGCAACTTCGTGTTCTAAATCAATCCCAGGGGTTCTACAGCAAGGTTCTCCACTGGAAAAGGTAGGTTTGGGCATGAAGACCCCAGCATTCTCTGCTTATCCGACATCATGTCATGTTTCACTGAGAAAGGCTGGTGTTTCTATGTTGTATATGTGCTGCACATATCGAGCTGCCACATAACACTTCTTTTGAACAAAGGTTTTCACTACTTAAAAATAATTTTAAATGACTCAAATATAATCACTTAGGAGACCACCTCATTCCTTCTGATCCCAAACTGTTTGTACTAGATCTTATCTCCCTACTTTCAAACTCTTGACTCCACAGGCTACATCTTTGATCCTACCTTCAGATCTTTGAAAATTGGACATATGTTCTGACTCTACCTCTTGGCTTTTCACATAGGATTTCTCTTAATATGCAATCACCCTCCTTTCTCCCACCATCTCCTAAAAAAGACCAGGTATCCTCTATTATCTACGGTCAGAACCTATAACTCTGATTATGTCTTTTTGCATCACCTTAGCTGGTTCCTGGTCACAACTGTGCCAGTCCTTTCTGTATCATGGACAAAAGGACTGAACATTGACAAAATTTCTTTGGATTGATTCTAGGAGATCCCTTCACGTGGCTCTGAGGCTACCTTAAAACCTTGACTGCTTACAGCAATTCCTTTTTCTTTCCCAATTGTGATTCTCCAGGCACCAAACTCTTTGTCTTCTATGGAGGAAAATACCTACTTTAAAAAGAGCCAATGCCTATGTTTCAAAGGCTGACTGAAATTATGTTACTGACTGAAATCTCTACTATGTCTATATTTGCCTCTTTAAATATGGTAAATATCTTGCCCACAGAATCTGTGGAATTCTTGTCTCTTGAGACATAAGAAATTGAACTGGACCTGGTCCTCAAAAAGATGATTGTTGTGTTGGCAAGGTGTTCCGGGGATGACCTGGAAGGTCTACTCCAGCTCTAATTTTGATGATGTGATTCTAACCAGATGGGGCCAATGGCGTAGTAGACGTCTATTGATGCTACTTCTGTGCTTTTCATCCTGGGTTTATTCTTCTGGTAACTGTATATTTTCTTTGGCTGGGGCTCTCCATTTGTGATGCACAGCATATGCGTCACAAAAGCCCTTTGTGTCTCACATGGAGCAGGCTGCAAAGGGTTCATGAAGAAACTGAGCAAATCAGATGTCTGCATCTACATTTTCATGTTCTCATGGAAACTCTGCGATCTTTCACAGATTGCGGCTTTTAGTGTATTTTATTTATTTGAATATGGCCAAAGACATGACTTCTTAATGTTATGGTGTCATGTCTGTGTCTGAATAAAAATAATAAACGATAGCACAATATCACACCAAGTATGGTTTTCCCTTAATAAGAGAGCAGGATAGTTATTAAACAGTAATTTAAAGATAGTTGGACAGTCATTAGATAAATATAACTTGCCTAGAGATCAGATCTTTTATAACTTTAGCAATTATGTATTACACATTACATATTACTTGGAAATATGCACTATCTATACTTCCGTAGGCTTCTTTTTCATCTATTCACACCACACTGGGAAAAGAGGTGAAAAACAAGATGTAATCTATTGGTAATAGGAGCTAAGGGATTTCTTTGTAGCTCATTTTGGGGTTCATCAACACATGACACTATATCTCATCACGGACCCTGCTGTGAACTGAATGGGGAGGCTGACCATAGAGATAAAAGCATTTCTATTTAAAACAGTTGAACTCTGGACATCTATTGTAGTAGGACACATTTTATCTTTCCTATTTCTTTTCTGTACTGAGAAATTACCCATGATACTTGCTGATCTGGTCATCTTCTAGTGCTAGGGCTTGCTGATTTCCCTTTGCTAGAAAATAAAATCACAATTTCTCAGCCTAATATAGGAAGCTTCTTTTTTAAAAAAAGATTTTACTTATTTATTTGAGAGAGGCAGGGGGAGAGGGGGAAGTAGGCTCCCAAGGAGCCCAATGTGGGGCTTGATCCCAGGGTCCTGGGATCATGACCTGAGACAAAAGCAGATGCTTTAAGTGACTGAGCCACCCAAGTGCCCCTAGAAAGCTTTTCTTAATCAGACCTAAAGTCATTTTTTCTATTCTCATTACATATTGATATTTCTCACTGAATGTTAACCTAAAAAACCTAACACCATTTGTCATTCTCAGTAAACACTTCCTGGTGTATCTTGAAGCTTTTGGTCTACTCTTTCCTTTGTCAAAGTTTTCTACCCAATTCAACTTGCTCCTAGAGATCTCCTATTAATCCTTCAAAACACAACTGAAATGCGATTACCGTTCATTCAAACCATGTATCAGACATCTCCTAAATCTAGGATGCTAGGCTTGTTCTTGCCCTCACAGAGCCAGATTAATCAAGTGGGAAAGATAAACTCAATAAACAACAATTAATTACAACACCACATGCATGTCATGGTTGGAGTTGTCTGGGGTGTCTGAGATGACACACAGTGCAATAATTTTTAAAAATCTTTCTTTTGACCCAGTTTTGGGACCCTCACTATAGGCCAGTTATTTCTCCTTCTTGATTAGCTGATAAAATCCAATCCCTATCTGCCTCTGTTCTGGGTTTTCATAATCTAGATAACTAGTATACCTCCCCTAAAACTCCCAGGGTCAGGTGCCAGACAACCAGGAACAGCCCGTGGCCTAGAACCTGCTGGAGTTGTTCAAACTATCCAATCCTAAGTTTGCTAACTGTGCCTTGCCCACTTTTTCTCATGGAAAGTACATAAAGGCACCACCCACAGTTCTACCTTCTTCATGGCAGACCTCAATGCTTACCTGTGTGGCCCTGCATCACATGCTGACGGGAACTATTGGTATCAAACCTGAAACACCCTTTACAGTTTCCCTCTCTTGATCTATATCTGATCTCACCATGGCTCACCCAAGCCAATGTGATTTTAGGCATGTGATAGAATCTGCTTTAATTCCCTGAGCCATAAAAATCGATAAAGTAACACTTAGCTCCCTGTTATTTTTCTTCTGGTGAAGTTAGATATTGAATCTAAAACACCTAGTGTAGGGTCCCCTGGATGGCTCAGCGGTTGAGCGCCTGCCTTTGGCTCAGGGCATGATCCTGGAGACCCGGGATCGAGTCCCACATCGGGTTCCCTGCAGAGAGCCTGCTTTTTCCTCTGCCTCTCTCTCTATGTATCTTTCATGAATGAATAAATAAAATCTTTAAAAAAATAAAAATAAGGGATCCCTGGGTGGCGCAGCGGTTTGGCGCCTGCCTTTGGCCCAGGGTGCGATCCTGGAGACCCGGGATCCAATCCCATGTCGGGCTCCCAGTGCATGGAGCCTGCTTCTCCCTCTGCCTGTGTCTCTGCCCCTCTCTCTCTCTCTGTGTGACTATCATAAATAAATAAAAATTTAAAAAAAATAAAAATAAAAAATAAAAAAATAAAACACCTAGTGTAATGATGACTAATATTATTAGGCACTTAAAAGTGTTAGTTGCCTTACTTTTCTCCTTCTCACCCTACCTTATTCCTAGAATGTCATTAGAGGTGTTTTAAAACCGTTTAAGATAAGGATAGGAACAAACTCTCTCACTAATGATCTAAGTGCTCACATCTATAAGGAGACTCAAAAAGCTCCTTGTTCAGGGGAATCCCTGGGTGGCTCAGTGGTTTGGAGTCTGCCTTTGGCCTAGGGCATGATCCTGGAGACCTGGGAGAACACAACTTTTTCTCTTAAAGTTATGATCATAGGCCTGCATCCTGGATTTATTTGTTTTGTCTTCTAGATTGCCAGCTCCTTCAGTCAGCTATCTTCTAGATTGCCAGCTCCTTCCATCTTTATTCCCTTTATTGCTCACAGAGAATGGCACACAGTAGATGCACAATAAATGCCAAATAGTGGAAAAGTAATAGGTAAGTGAATGGATATCATGAGATTGAACGAGTTTTTATTTTTGGCCTTTTGATAGTTGCTTCATGTCCAATTTTGTACCAAGTTGATTTTCTCAATTATGTGAAATTTAATATAATGTACTAATCCTTTTTTTAAGTTTAAATCATTTCCATATAACTAGTAATTACTTCTTACAAAAAAAATCTCCACATGTATTTCTTTTTCTCTAGATCCTGAAAATGGAAATAATCACTAGTGAGTTAAGAACTTATTGCATGTTTTCTTTTAACTGAATGAGATTTCTAGCAGATGTTTCAACTATTAACTATTTTCATCATAACCATATCAAGCCTGGCTGTAAGAATACAATAAATTTATCACTATTTCGTTTCCTTGTCTGGGGGCTACGGTATGGGCTTACAGTTATTTCATTTCACTTTGGTTGTATCCAATGACATAATTTTATGTTCAACAGTGGAATGATGTTCCTTGGGAAGTAACGGTACCAATTACTGGACATTTGGAGCAATGTTTGGTTCAGTTCTAACAGGATATCTTTCATTAGTGGAGAAGTTGCAATTACACTTATTTAATGTCCTTTTTATTATTTTAAATTATTTTTAAAGATGTATTTATTATTTGAGAGAGGGAAGGAGGCAGAGGGAGAGGGAAAATCTTAAGCAGACTCCCTGATGAGCACAGAGGTCAACCTGGAGCTGAATCTCATGACCCTCAGATCATGACCTGAGCTAAAATCAAGAGTCGGATGCTTAACCAACTGAACAAGCCACCCAGGTGTCCCTGATGTCCTTATTAGATATAAAACTTAAGTGACTATTGATACTTTGAGAGAGGATAAACTCTTGAAAATTCTGTTAGTCAAAAGCTGAGTAGGTCCCAATATTGGCATTCTGGAAAATATTTAAATAGTTTCCTTCTATTTGTTTTGGCAATAATGAAATTCAGCTCAGGAAGTTTATGTTAAATCTAATCTCATTAGAGTTTTAGAGAGTTTTTCACCTTGACTGATGGATGATAAAGAGTCAAAGCTTCTGAGATGAACTGTGCCTCTTTTTTATACCACCACCATTCTGCTAAAGACCACATTTCATGTAAATGGAGGGTTTTATTTAGTGCAGATCCCAATCCAATTTGGATTATTTGTTATCCACTAAGATTGGACCACTAAGAAGAAAAAATACACTAGATAATATTTACAAATATTGACTTCAGTCTAGCCCTTTGGAACTTAAAATATAGTCCCTTGATTTTCCGGCAATAACTCAGAAGGAGACATTTTGGTTGGGCAGTGCACAGTTCCATATTTATAATCTAAAAGTTGGTTTGTGGGGAGGTGCACAAATATGAGTCAAATTATCATTAGCATTTTTGCAAACAGCATGAGGTTTTTAATGACCCCAGATTCAGAAGTATGGAAAGATTGAGCTGTAATTCTAAGTTTTGCACTCAC
Organism: Canis lupus baileyi; assembly: GCF_048164855.1. Lineage (NCBI taxonomy): Eukaryota > Metazoa > Chordata > Mammalia > Carnivora > Canidae > Canis > Canis lupus. Next base: position 68,563,073 of record NC_132839.1, read on the forward strand.
AGTCTTGTTAAATAGGGATAACAAATTCAGTTCCATCATGATTGACTAAATCTGTCTTATGTTTATGACAAGGTCTAAGATATTGCTGGGAGTGAAAGAACTGTAGAAGAGTGAAGAGAGACTAGACTATTTATGTTTCTGGGCAAGTCATAATCTTGCTGCTCCTTATTGCAGTTTCTGGTTTGTGAGTTCTGTAAAATTAATACAAAGATTGAATGTGATGGTGTATGGGGAAGCAACATGTAATCTGGAAAATAATTTAGGCACTACTACTTAGTCTGGGGTCAAGGGAGAGAGGACTTGGAAAGCAGGTCTGACTAACGCCAAGGCATACCTCTACTCCTACTGACTAATAGATTATCTTTTACTTAACACTCAACATCAGGGTAAACTCATACCACTGCTTGTGGCTTGTCTTTCTCACTTCCTATTTAAGGGATTACCATCTTGAATCACACTGTCTTGGGAAAGTTAGCTGATCTAGTAAGCTGAAGTGTTAATACATAGTCACAGATAAATATCATGTGTCTTCATCTGTGCACGGGGATGACAAAGCCTTTAGATAAGACAAATATAAAAATATATACATATATCTAAATGTGTTACATATAATATGCATGAAGATTCAATTTTATTCATACTGGGAAAATATAGTTTTTAATGAAAGCAAATAGAAATGTATCTTGAATATGGAAAGCCCATATTTAAATCTAAATATTTAAAGTTTACTTTATTTCATTAATTTTTATTAAATAATTTTATTATTCAATTAAAGTAATTAAATTTTCATTAAATCCATTTAATATTTAGTTAAGATATTTAACATTTAAGTATGAAGTGCTTTTTCTTAAATATCGGAAAGCTCAGTGCATATGAAAGTTTAAGAAAAGGGGAAACTTTAAATGAGTTTCACACTTTTTGTAGGATGATGTGGTTTTGTTCACAGCTCCCAGGAGCCCAAGTAACTTTTCTCTATCATTTGGGGCACTTCAAAGGAAATGTTTCACAAACACCAGCTTAATTGTTTATTCCTTTGAAATAATGTTGTAGAGAGGGTTATAGAAACCTCATTTAATAAATGAGAGCTTATAAATACTTCAAAGCTTAGTGGCAAGAGGTAGGCATTCACAGATGATCCATCCATGTTTCAGAGACACAGAGATGCAGAAACAGATGCAGAGACAGAAAAACAGAGATGAGAAAGAGAGAGAAATTTCCCTTTAAACTACATTAACGTGAACAATCATTTGACTTACTCCTTTTTGCCTAGACTTTCTAGAATGACATTGTCCAAACTAAGTGCCCTCCCAGAGTGGACTTCTAAATTTTTGTATAGGATAGTTTTAGCAGGATCAATCTGTGGAAAGCGGTGATTTAAGCTGAGGTGACATGACATGAATATATTTTTCTTGTTCATTAAATGGAATGGATAGACAAAGACTGGAAGGGAAGGGGGATGATGGAGATACTTAAAGCCCTTTAGCTTCTTATCCATCTTGGGCTATTCTGACACTCTGGGATATTTTGATATTTTGGGTGTCTATGGGAAGATATTGTGATGCCGCAGGTGGCACAAGGCTTGCTAGGTCGTGTAACTGACACATTTCACTCGCTTACCCTCATCCCAGAGTTACCAAGTCAAGATGTCCAGATGGACACCTGGAAACATATATCATATCAAGTGCTCCAAGTGATTCTCTTACTCAAAAGTACACAGAAAATACTGGTTTAGTAGAAATAGAAGCTTTGAACCCAAAAGACCTACTTAAGCATCCCAGCCACTTACTAGCTATATAACTGTGAGTGCATCAGTTCCCATATCTTTAGAATGGTAACCATATTCTGTCTTTCTTATGAGACTGTACAAACCATAGAAAATCATTCTACCCATAACATGTGGTGCAAAGTAGACACACAACACATTTTCAATTCATTTTTCTTCCACTCATCCCCTTCCAGGAACCCAATATTTGTTTTCTATTTTCCTTCATCTGTTAGCAGATTAGAGCCAGTCCATGACTCATGGGGAGATATGCTTTTTTTCCTTCAGTGGCCAAGAGGTTCAGGCAGCATCAGCATGCACAATGAGAGAAGTGAAGATTCTCTGAGTTCTGTAGCAGTCAAACATATTTGCTTATTTTGTTCTTTCCATCCCATCTTTGGAGGGGTTGTTTTGATAAGTGGCAAATATTTCAGTATTAAAATTTTGAGTAGTCCTGCCAAAATGAAACAAACCAAAAACCCAAACCCCAAAGAAAAACTTCTGCCTCACCCCAATCTTCCATTCTTATTTTCTCGTTCTTTTACAAAAGCTCTACCCTGATAGAGAAGAAATATTAGCCCTTGGAAAGAAATGCAGCAAAAGGGTTGAATGTTTACAAAGTATTACATTAAAGTACATATGGTTATTCCATGGACAAGGTTATTTCATAAATGGAAAGATCAGTTGTGGAATCAATGCACATTCTGTAAATATCTATATACTATTGTGTAGTAGGCATTACTAGGGGTTAGAAGATTAATTAGGCACAGGTGTTACCTTAAAGGATTTCACAAACTAGGAGAGAAAACAGATATATAAAGATAAGCTTGCCAGATATATGTTATATTAGTGGCATGAGCACTTTTAACGATTTTTTAATTTTATTAGTCTATACTGACTTGTGTGAACTTCCAGACAAATTTAGAATCAAAACTCTTTTGCCCAGTTTTATTGAAATGGTAATCAATAATCTCATTCAATCTCGACCATACCATTGGAACTAAGTTATAATCCACTTTACTAGTTTCCTGTGTGAAAGACATTACAGTTGTTAACTGACTTTGCCAATATATTTTTTCACGGCAGCTTCTGTCATTAACTCACAACTCTTTTTAGCTCTTATGAAGTGCTTTTTCATTAATAGATTGTGATGGTCTTCTATCCCCCACAGGAAAAAAAGGAGATTGATATGTATTGAACATTGACTGGGCTCTAAGTTCATGACACTAGTTTTCCTTACACAAGGTTACATTTCCTTATTTATTAAGGAGTTGGGAACAAAAACAATAAGATTACTTTCCAAAATCTAAATTGCAAAGGCAGCACATGGTGGGGGAAAATTAACCAATCCTGAAAGAAGAAGCCTAAAATGGCAGTGTGAATCATTCAAGAGGTTATTCCATTCTGGAGGTAGCTAGCAATGTTTGGGCTATAAGAACATGATAAAGTTGAGTTGTAGACAATACTATTAATGAAAAGAAGAGAGAGAAAAAACACCAGCTGAAGTTAATCAGAAAAGTACATCCAAGAGAGAAGTAGGTGAAGACATGGTCAATATGTCCCAACATTGCCTGGGAGAGAGGGCATCTTGGTCAATAGAAGTTGGGGAGGCTATTCTTAATTTTCAGAGATCACCCCTATTTTGTGAAAATCCAGAATCTTACAAAAGAATGTTACTTAAGGACATTACATTAATGGGGTACCTGGGTGGTTCAATTGGTTGAAAGTTTGACTCTTAACCTCAGCTCAGGTCTTGATCTCAGGGTTGTGAGTTCAAGCCCAGCGCTGGGATCCACATTGCATGTGGAACCTACTTAAAAAAAATCATTACATTTTTATATTTTGACTTTCCACTCCTCTAAGTATACTTCTGATTAAAACAGATTCTTAAGGAGCATAACGGCAGAGAGAGCAGACACTCGTAAAGATTTCATATAATCTCATTCTTCGGATTCATTCTTTTTCCTCTTTGAAAACATGGCATGTATGTCTACTCCTTAAGTTCTAGGTAAGATCATCGCAATCCCCCATTCCATGTCATTGTGGAAGAGTTCAATATTCTTCCCAATATTTCTGAGAGTTTTCCATGGTGGGGCAGAGGAGGCATGTTCACATTCTTGGGGTCACTTTTAGCCCTAATTTGCTATCTTTGCTCATTGGGGTTTTGTGACTATTCCTTTATCTTTCATCTGCCATTGATCCAGGAAACTCAAACTCTCTTTCATAACAACATAAAATATACAATATGCACAAGGCCAGAGTAGGCCTGGAAACAATCTCTGCAGTTTTGAGATAACAGCATATTAGATCAGCACAAATAACTTTAAGATAAACCTTATAGTTGTTTTCTTCCAACAAGTCATTGAGAAGTCATTTCTCTAGTCAGTTCTCTCTTTGCCATCCTTCTTCCTCATTCCCCACTCTTTCCTTCTGAGATCTACCAGGACGCATGCACACACACATACACACACTTTCCTATTTTAGTTTTAGGAGATCTCAGCTTTCTCTAGTGCCTATTCATAATTCAGTTAAGCTTTGCAATAACTACCGATGTGGGCTTACTTCCATTTTTGGATAAATAGCTATGTAACTTCTTAATGTAGTTTTAAGATAGGGTTCAAATTCAGATTTCCAGTTATAGTAACATTCTGTGATCTACCTTCATCATCTGCTGTGCATTTTGGTTGGTTTCTCTAAAACTGATCATCTCTGGGGCTGCTGTGACTAGATCGCTGAGCTTTCAGAGCAGAAACTTAGACTCAGGAATGGAGGTTACTCAGCTTTAGCTGGACTTTCAGTCACAGCACAGGCTTTCTTCTCTCTGTAAGAAGTCCTTATATTTATGCCTGCATTCATCCCTAAGGCTCTAGTTTCCAAGACAAGTAGTAGCATAGATAATCTACTAATGATTATGGCACTTCCAGGCACTAGAAATTATTACTATTTTAATTTTATAGCCGAAATAATCAAGGTTTAGTGGAGTTTAAGGTTATTGCTCAAAGTTACATGACATGTAACAGAGCTGGAATTTGTCTTGAGTTCCAACTCCATCCTTGTGCTCTTTCTGCAATACCAACAAAGCTTGTATTTTATTTAGAGCCCATTTACATGTCTAGCTGGTAGGATAATTCCTACAACTAAAATACAAACCCTTTTTTCACAAAGTTCTTTGTACAGCTCTGATAAGGTATTACTCTAATGTGGTATTTTAAAAATTATTGTTCTTCAAGAGTTTGAAGAGTTAGTCTTTGTCAGAGAATTAACAAAATTGTCTTCTCTTGTCTGTTTCACTCCCAGGACATATAATGCAAATACACTGACTGCCATTGTCCCATTTTCCCAGAGTGGGCATGAGGTCAGGCATGTGTGATTATTTGGAGTAGATGTGTCATAAACTAGAACATAATAATTATGTGCACATGTATACAGTTCAGCCCCAAGAGATGCAATGCAGCTGAACTGATGCTTTCAAGAGCAGTTGGAGAAAACTGAGCTCAAACTAGGAATTAGGATGCACAGAAAGTCTTTGGCTGAATTTATTTAGTATGTGTCAAATTGCTTTATTCAGTCATATCTATGGCGTTGATTCAAATTGCAAATTATCTTGATAAATACCCGGCTACATTTGGGGAGCAGGGATAATTGCATATATTTAGGGATGTGGTTAGTGTACACTGCACCTTCAGAGGGTCAGCTTCTCTCTAAGTGAGTTTGTCATAGAGTCTGAGGTCAATAAATGTCTAAAAGAATGAGACTTCAGTTGGAAATTTAGGGGAAAGCTTACATCTTAGAGGAAATGAAGGAAATGCATATCTTACCCCTATTCTACAGAAGTAGAGGGATGCTATAAATATTCAGTTGCAATGGATTTCAATGAAGCCTTCTCTTACTATCCCTTCCCTCTATAAGTTATGATGTGCCTTTTCTTTTTTAAAAACTTATTTATTTATTTTTTTAAAGACAGAGAGAGAGAGAGAGAGAGAGAGAGAGAGAGAGAGAGAGTCATAGGGAAAGGGAGAGAGAGAATCCCAAACGGACTCCTATGTGACCTGATCTAAAATCACCAGTTGGACACCTAACCAACTGAGCCACTTAGGCACCCCTGATGTGCCTTTTATGAGGTGAATTTTAAAGAAGAAGGCTGAGTTATCACATAGCACGAGCAGAGGAAAGAGGAGCATGGAAAGTAGAATATGTGGCAAGATCAAAGACATGGGTTATTGGAGGGAAACCTTCTCCAAAGAGCTGCAGAAAATTCAATAAGAGGAAGGAAGTATATCAATGACAGAGCAGTGAAGGGGAATGAGAAGAGAGATTAGAGAAGTAGGTAAGGATCAGGCCTTGGAGGCCTTGAGTGTTATGCCAAACAGCAGGGCCCTTATGCTGTAGGTAGCATCCAGGGGTGAACTCAGCAGAATTCCTTTTCCTTCTAATCAGAGAGGTGGAATAAACAAATAATTAGAAAATATCAAGAAGAAAAATAAAAATAAAATAGGTTGAGGTTGAAAAAACACAGTCATTGGAACTAGAAAAACCTCATTCAGATCCCAGGTCTACTACTTACCAATAGTGTGAGCTTAGACAAAGCATGAGTTTCTTCTGATAACAACAGGAACAATTCTAGGGCTGCCTGTAAGAAATAGATAGTGGATCTCCAAGTCATTGTCAATTGCTGGACCTGTAGAAGTTGCCCAAAATGACATCCATTGAAAGATCTGGATAGTGAAGCCAAGGATAAGAAGTACATGTGAATGGACTAAGCAGTTGCTTTTGCTAGAACAACAACAACATCAATAATAATACTAGTTAATATATATTGAACATTTGTTATATACAGAAACTACTCTAGGGCAGCCCCAGTGGCTCAGCGGTTTAGTGCCGCCTTCAGCCAAGGGTGTGATCCTGGAGACCTGGGATCGAGTCCCACATCGAGCTCCCTGCATGGAGCCTGCTTCTCCCTCTGCCTCTCTCTCTCTCTCTCTCTCTCATGAATAAATAAATAAAATATTTTAAAATAAAAAAAGAAACTACTCTAGAAGCACTTTACATGCATCTGCATGCATGTACTGTAAAGAACGCATTGCTATCATCTTCCTTTTGCAGATGAGAACACTTCAGCACAGAGAGGGTAAGTGCCTTGCCCAGAATCATGCATCCAGCAAGAAGCAGAACAATCCTAGGTAGTCTGCCTCCCATACTTACACTCCTAATCATAGCCTAATACTGCTTTACTTTAGTGCATTAGAGCTGATTAGCTTCTAGCAAAGCTTGTGACACAGAGAAATTATTCTGTTAATATTTGCTTAATATGTGGATACAGGATCTATATGGAACTTTATCTCTGGGATAAACACGTATTGCTTCACATATCACTTCATTTTGTGGGTATGCTGAGGCTCAGTTTGGCAAAATTACCTCCAAAGCTCACAAAACTAGTAAATAGTGGAACTGGATCAGGAAACCAGGTCTCCTCTACTCCATTCTAAAGCTATCTCTTGGTTAAGATTGGGGAGTAGCTGAGAACTGTATTCTCAACCAAAGGGTAAGTTTCTTTGGTCCTTGGCCTATAGTGGCCCTAAATCTCATTTTCAGAACCATTCATTTTGGACACTGAAGATTCATGGTAGCTTAAAATCACAAAAGTATGATAAGATAGTATTGGTTATTTATAATATTACTAGCATTTATTACATTCGAGTGATAATAAATAGTTCACAAAACTGTTTGGCATGTATTCTCATGTAACCCTTATCATTGTCTACACTGACCATAGTCCTTAAAACTGGATTAATTCTTCTAGAAACATACCCCTATAAACACCTAATATACACATATAAAATATATCCAATGCTACTAAAAAGCTGTAGTTCTGAGTAATCACATAAGCTCTTCTCCTTCCCACTTCATCACATTACCTTTGTTTTGAGTTGCTTGCAAATCAAACACCATAGATATGACTGAATAAAGCAATTTGACACATACTAAATAAATTCAACCAAAGCACTCCTTAGTGCTGACTTTTGCTTCCATCTCCATCCCACCCAAAAATATCTCTTTCTCTGTGCTTGGACTGAGATCTCCACTATCCTGCCACGTTCTTGTTGAATCCACACTAGTGTTGTGGAAGCTCACATATCATAGGAATAAAGTCTCTGACTCTGGCATCATCTATTTCAAAGCTGGTGAATCATGACCAGGAAGCTGCTGCAGCTTTGCTTAAGGACAAGCCTGTGAATTAAGGGTTTCTATGTTTCTCAGATGAAGAAATAGGTTCAGAGAATACACATAACTTGCTTAAGGTAATAGCAGAACCTGCTGGTTGTCCTCCAAAATTCATTTTCTCATTATTCTTTGCCAATGAGATTTTTAGTTGGCCACACGATCTGAAATAAGACACATTTCCCAGTCTTCTTTGCTGGTAGGTCCGTCCCTGTGTCATATGACCAAGTTCTAACCAATGAGAGATAAGTAGAAGATGGATATGGCAGCATGGAGATAGATGTTATGTACCCTGTGCTCCCTTTCTTCTTCATCTTCTCTTCCCTTGTGATGGCTGGATTGTGAGCTGGATGGATGAAGTCAAAGCAGCTGTCCTAAAGTATGAGGTGGAAGCCACATGTTAAGAATGGTGGAATAATAAAAGTTTAGGCTTCACCCTACCAGCCTTGGACTGTAAAATTCTGGATTCTGTTATATGACAAACAGACCTGAACCACTATTATTTTAGTGTTTTTTTGGTCTCTCAAGGTTCATATAAACCTTAACTGATATAAGATCACATGGCCAGTTACTAACAGCACTGAACTTTCCGCTCAATTGTCTTGACTCCAGATGCAGTTGTTTTTATTTTACCCCACAATGACTGGCACTTCCAATGCCTCACTTTCAGGGCTTCTGTGAGGATAAAATGAGGAAACAGGTAAGAGAGCACTTTATAAACTGTAAGGCTTCATTTATATGTGAGCAGAAGCAGCATTTGCATTTGTGGAGAGCCATGGAAAAATACTTAATGTCTTAGCTTGCTTGTTGGTTGAACAGGTAGGGAAAGGAAAACAAAACAAAACAAAACCAAAAGCCATGTTGTGCTAGAGTCCTGGATTCCCAGTGAACCGGAAACTCCTTTGGCTAATTCCAGGGCCAAAAGATGCCTTTCAAGTGGGGAAGGATGAGTTAGTCCATGCGTCCAGGACCTCTCTGACTAGCTGTGGTTTAATGCTGCCCAGACTTTTGTGTAAATACACCTACAGCTTAAGTAAAATAGGAAGGATTGGGGGTCAGAATTGCCCTAGTTGGGATATACTCTGTGTCCAACATCTCCTTATGAAGGAAATTGTATTAGTAATAAGTTAGATTCCCAGTGCTGGAATTTGAATTGCTTTGGGAGTGAATGGCCAGGTTTGCAGAGGCTTGTTTGCTTTATGAAGAGTATTGGGGTCAGTCTTTGCTGGCCAGAGGTCTCTAACCAGAGACAGGTTTTCACACAGGGCTTTTCATATTTTCTGCCTTGAGCCAGGCTCAAATACCAAGAAGTCTCTCAGGGGTATTTTTGCAAGTTTGCTCTTTTTCCTTTAGCAACTGTCAAAGGGCAGCTAAAGCCAATGCTTAGAAGGTATGCATATGCCCTGAACACTTTGTTCAGGCTCCTTTGAAAGGTGTTGGGTTGCATCCCAAAGCAAACATTGTTTTGGAATATTCTGGAGATTCTTTCAATCCTTATTGAATAATTTAAGGCTGATGATGCCCTATTGTGGAAAGATAGGGCAAAATATAGTTGTAGCTCAAGAGACAAGTCAAGGAACAGGCAGTGTTAGGAGTAGGGTGAAGAGATTTTAATTATAACAACATCTAACACTGACTGAGCAAATTATGTTTCAGGCACTGTGCTAACCCTCTACATATGTTGTATTACTTAATCCTTTTAGCAGTTTTGTGTCAGAATGATTAAAAACATTTAATAGCAAGTAGAACACAGCATCAGTAGGTGAGAACAGATGATGCTTTAGTGTTGGGTCTGGGTCCTGGAAGCTCCTTGTTGCCCAGGTATTAACACCTTAGTTTCTGGATTGTGTTATAGAGCGAGGATGAGACAGGATGTTTACCTCTCCAGCCATACCCCTCTACTCCCCTTCCTCTTTCTTCTCTTTCCTTTGTTCTTCTCCCCTTTCTTTTTAATATAGTGTTCTGGAGAGTGAGACAGTGATTCTCCCTCACAGGGTTATACCAGCAAGGGCTTAGAGTTATGATTTTGAGATAAGGAATACAGAACTGAATTAAAGCAAATTGGATTCAAAGAGCAAGGAGATAGGTAAAGAAGGATTATCAGTGATTGTTAATTTTTCTATTTATTTAAAGATGTATATATGTATGTATGTATTTGGGGGGGTGGAGTCAGGGGAAGGGCAGAGGGAGAGAGAGAACAGACTCCCCACTGAGCCACAGCCAATGCAGAGCTGGATCTCAGGACCCTGAGATCATGACTTGACTTGAAATCAAGAGTCAATGCTCAATCGACTGAGCTACCAAGATGCCCCTCAGTGATTATTTAGATCAGCAGTTCTCAAACTTTATGATCTTAGGATCTCTTTTAGTATTAACAATATTGAGAACCCCAAAGAGATGTTAATTATTTATTTACATTTATTTAAATGTGTTTTTTTTTTTTTTTTTATAAAAACCACAGCTCCCTTCTCCACTCTTACATTTATTTAAGGTAGATTTGCAGTGCTTATGATATACATTTCACCAATTAATCAATAAGAATTGAAACTTGTTTGACTCATTAATGCCACCATCATTTACTCAGATTTGTTATTATTTTAATGATGGTGATTTTGTTTTGTTTTTTGTTTTGTTTTGTTTTTTTAATTTATTTTTTATTGGTGTTCAATTTACTAACATACAGAATAACACCCAGTGCCCGTCACCCATTCACTCTTATTAATTCATTTAAAAGTAATAATGAATTATGAAGTGCTAACCTACATACTTTGTGCAAAAATATTATATTGGAAACAAAATCTACTCGTGAGAAGATTGTCATTGTTTTATTGTTTTGCAAAACTTTTTATTTTTTTTATTTTTTTTAATTTATTTTTTATTGGTGTTCAATTTACTAACATACAGAATAACCCCCAGTGCCCGTCACCCATTCACTCCCACCCCCCGCCCTCCTCCCCTTCTACCACCCCTAGTTCGTTTCCCAGAGTTAGCAGTCTTTACGTTCTGTCTCCCTTTCTGATATTTCCCACACATTTCTTCTCCCTTCCCTTATATTCCCTTTCACTATTATTTATATTCCCCAAATGAATGAGAACATATAATGTTTGTCCTTCTCCGACTGACTTACTTCACTCAGCATAATACCCTCCAGTTCCATCCACGTTGAAGCAAATGGTGGGTATTTGTCATTTCTAATGTTTGGTTTACTAGAAGACAAGTCCTCTCCTATCAGCTTCTGCATTCAGTTCTTATAATATATTGTTTAGGTTGAAATATATGTAGATAATCCAGTCTCACACAGGTGTACGAGCAAAGAAAGAGCACTGTAATCAGCTTTTCAGATAATTGTGGATTTCTTCCTAGACATTGCGATAGAACTGCTAAGTAGCAGTTTCTAACAGGCTGGTTGCAATGTGTAATCTGAAACCATATTAATAAACTGGGTTTTCTATTACACTAAAATCCATTGGTCCATCTTGACCTATTTTGTAACATGGCATAATGGTCATTTGAAAAAATATTAGGTCACTGAATTATCTAGATCTAAAGTAATACTGATATTTGCATTTGTTAATATCACCACCAATCTTAACAGAAAAGTTTGTGAATCGAGAACTGTCAATCTCACAGAGAAGGATGCAAGATTTCCAAAACCCTAATTTTCACTTTTAAGTTTGAATTTTATCCTTGGCAGCAAAAACTGCAGTATGTTGTTTTTCTTGACTAGACAGTCTCACTTCATTAGTGTTCAAGGAAATGTTTGTTTAATAATCAAGTTTGAACAAACATAGTTTGTCAGTCATTCTTTTAAATAAAAATGGTATTTCATGAAAAAGCAAAAACAAAAGCAAAACCAAAACCCCCAAAAAACAAACCCACCAATAGTAGGTTAACTTTTAATTCAATTGATTGCATCAGTGTTTGTCCTGGAGATAACCATCAGACTTAACTCTGAAGCAGAGGCACTATTATAGATATATCCCATTTCACCACATGAAATATTAAAACATGACTTGTCATCAAGAGGTGATATTTAATAACATTAGTAACTTATAGTTCTTTACTAAAGATGTTCTTAAGTAATACTGACTTTTCCTGTTCACTTAAAAAAATTTCCTGCAAATCTACAATGGTGAAAAACAACTTAAGTTCAATTCTTCAGTGGAGGTCTTCATATTTACAGCTACATCTTTCATTTGACAAGTTACTGTGTCATTGAAAACTGGCAGTGCTGTGATTTCTTTTACTGACTTCATTCAGCAGACATTGGGAAATGTCAATTTGGCAAGATTTAATTTTAATTTTTATTATTTATTTACTTTTAAGTTTTTAAAAAAAGATTTTATTTATTTGAGACAGATTGAGAGAGAGAGAGAGAGAGAGAGAGAGAGAGAACACGCATAAATAAGGGGAAGGGCAAAAGCAGAGGGAGAGGAACAAGAAGATTCCGCCTGTGCGGAGCCAAACCCAGAACTCCACCCCAGGACCCTGAGGTTGTGACCTGAGCTGAAACCAAGAGTTGGATGCTCAACAGACTGAGACACCCAGGCATCCCTAGGCAAGGTTTTATTAAGCTCTTAGCTATTGATTGCTCTTCTTTAGCCAAGGCAATATGTAACATGCCCTACAACATGCTTCAATGGCTTTTTAAGTTTGAAAAATTGTACCAAACAATTGTTGGCTTAAAGGGTTCATTATGCCTTTATTTAAAATATTCAATTTCTTTTTCTCAAACTCTGAATGTTTAATTTCAGAATAACATCTCAATTTAACTGGCACCATAACACTATTTTTTAAAGATTTTATTTATTTATTCATGAGAGACACACACAGAGAAAGAGAGAGAGAGAGAGGTAGAAACACAGGCAGAGGGAGAAGCAGGTTCTGTGCAAGGAGCCCGATGTGGGACTCTATCCCAGATCCCGGGATTGTGCCCTGATCTGAAGGCAGATGCTCAACCTCTGAGGCACCCAGGCATCCCAGCACCATAATACTGTTAAAGAATGTTGTATTGCATGAGATGTGATCAAGTAAAATATTTTTTCACTCTCATTTTTAAAATTTTCCATGTAATTTCCTCATATTACAGTTTTCAGCATATTTTTTCAGCAAATTGTTCAGCATATTTATTTATTTTAAAAAAATATATTTTATGTATTTATTCATGAGAGAGAGAGAGGGAGAGAGAGAGAGAGAGAGAGAGAGAGAGATAGATTTAGGCAGAGGGAGAAGCAGGCTCCCCACAGGGAGCCGGATGAGAGAGAGAGAGAGAGAGATTTAGGCAGAGGGAGAAGTATGCTCCCCACAGGGAGCTGGATGTTGGGCTTGATCCTAGAACCCTGGGATCATGACCTGAGCTGAAGGCACTCAACCACTGAGCCACCCAGATGCTCCTGAGCCACCCAGGTGCCCCTGTTACATATTCAAATGTAAAAGGTGACATATGTAGGGCTAGAACAAGTGTTCCATTCTCCCTTTTTAAGCCTAAGACACAAGTGTAAAAATAAGTACAAGTGTGCTTATTTCTTTTTGTTTCTTATTTCTTCTTCCCCTTGGTACAGGGAAATTTTAGAATTTCAAACAAATGATTTTTAGATAAAAATGGAATACAGAGATTAAAGCAGATATTTCCAAAGAAAGCTACAAGTACAGTAGAAGTACTAGGAATAAGCCTAAGTTAATCTCAGAAAATGTACACATTTATTCTCTAAAACTATAACATTAGAAAATTCTAGAAAAACATGATAATACACACTCATTCTATTAGTCATCAGATGGATGATGTCATCACATATTGTAAAGAATCTGGAAAAGTCCGCTGTATAGTCATGAAAAAAAAAAGAGTATAAAAGGGAAATAACTGTTAGTATTATCAGGAAAATAGTTTTCACCTTATAGGTTCCTTAAGAAGGTCCTGCAGATTCCTTGAGAATGTCTTACAGATTGTAGGACCACACTTTGAGAACTGCTAGTTATGAGCATTTAAGGCTGAAATATTTTTATAAACTGGAAGAAGTATGATATATAAATAGATTGGTGTTATGAGTTGAATTGTTTCCCCCAGCACATGTTGAAGTCCTAACCTCTAGTACCACAGAATGTAACCTTATTTGGAAACAGGGTTATTGCAGATGTAATTAGTTAAGAGGAGATCATCTGGGAATTGGGTGGTGTCCTTATTAGAAATGGGGAGAGACAAACAGGGAGAAGCATGTGACAGCAGAGGCAGAGGCTGAAGTGCTTTACCATGCAAAGACTTGCCTGTTGTCACCAGAAGCTAGAAGAGAAGCATGGAACAGATTCTGCTGTTTGAACCACCCACTTTGTGGTGCTTTGCTATGGCAGCCCTAGGAAACGTAACAAGCTTGTTTGAAAGACACATGGGTGGGATAGACATCAATTTCTATTGTAAATGCTATTATAAAGGTGGTTCTCCTATGTTAAAGAACTTTCTGTCAAAGACAAACCAACCAACCAACAAATAAAGCCTCTCCCGCCCCATTATGATGGATGGCATTTAGAGATCTGGAAGTTTATTCCCATCACCCATCAGTCAGGAGTTCTTATAATCTTCCACTATCAGATGTTACTGTTGCCAGGTCCCTGGCAAACAGTTTCACCCTATGGGGTCCTGGAGCTGTTTAAGAGAAGATAAAAATCTCTCACTCATAGGAACTTAGACTACTGCATTGATGTCTGGAGGCTGGCCTGGTATGGAATGAAGACATTGGGAATAGGGCATGTTTTGTCTCCAGCTTAGCTTCAAAGTGGACATTCTTAGGGTAGAATGACAAAAAAAAAAAATTAGCATTAATTTTCATTCTCACCCTCAGACCTGTATCCTAAACTCAAATGTGTTTGTTTTAGGGGATCTCCTTTCATAGTTTCCTTAGAAACCATTCACATCCTATGACATCCAGTTTGACATTTTTGGTTTTGCTTTTCTCCCCAGTGTCCAACTTCTGTTGATTACATCAAAATTTCATAGATACCACTTATCACTAAAGGGAAAAGCAAATTACTCTTAGGAAAAGTGGGCTGCAGACTATCACAAGTTGGCTCTGTTTAATAGATAAGGAAATTCAGATGACAGAGAAAGACAATTACATTGATTAATACTGGAGCACAGAGAGAAAGAAATATTAACCAGAAGGCTTTGACTTCCAATCCCTACTGCTTCCACAGGCAGCTCCCGAACCCTGTTCCCCTCCCCCCGGCCCCCAAAAGTTCCTCATTTCTGTTGAAGCTGTTGAAAACAGCAGACCTCTCAATGACTTTAACTTCAGAGGTTTGGAGCTTTTTTCCCCTTGTTTAAGCTAATTCATGGTCGTACATGTGGGTTACTTTGGTTTTACTCTGTCGGTACAGACACAAACTATTTTGCCACAATTAATGTTTTGGTCAACAATGTGCAGACTTAAAGCCCTGAGTTATATGACTAGGCAAATAAAAGCAGACCACAAAATTTGGTCTCCTCTGGTTGGCTATGATTCACCCACATGGGCAAGCCAGCAGTCTTGCTGCTTTCCCCAAAACCCCAGGAAAATCAGACTGTCATGTTATACTTCTTTGTCCCTTTACACAGATGAAGAGTCAGTCTGCTGAAATTGTGGAGATCAAATATTTAATTTGTGTAATGCAGTGGAACAATTTTAACAGGTAGTGATTAGTCAAGTATACAAACTGAAAAACATTCACACATCGCTCAGAGACACATGAAGTTCTGGCCATTATTGCAGGAAAGGAGCCACCTGGGAGTCCGTGAGATTTACAGATTCCAAAATATTTGATATAATAGGTCTTTTTTTTTTTTGATGGGGGTTCAAGCTGAAAAGTAAAAACTATTGATTTTATGAATAAATATATTTTCTTAAATGATTTAGAAACCTCTGTTTATTCATTTACTGACAGTGTTTAGAATATATAGTAGCCAGTGTGTCTGCAGATATATTTATGTTGGACTGTTTGGCTTGGCTTCACCTCTGTAATAATTTATAACAGTTTCAATGTAAACCCACCACTGAGCAGGTCATAAAGGTCCTGGATTTTAACCATCGTTGTTGCCGATAAACCCACAGCACTGTTCCTACCACAGAGCTTGAGCTCATCCCTATCAGGCCTGTGGAAATTCTTGGGTTAGGCAAGTTTAAATGCTAAGGAGTTTTAATTCAGTTTCTTGTCTCTCAGCTTTGTGTTCTTTTTCAAAAGAGGACTTATTTATTTTATTTAGTATCTTTCTATTTTTATTTATTTTTAAGGGGTTAAAGATGCCATTTACTTTATAGTGTGAATTTTATTTATTCATTTATTTTTTCTTTAGATTATGTTGTACATTTTTATGTATTTTACAATATTTTGTATGTTACTTTACATAATTTATATTTACATATAATAAATTATATGTTTATATGTGTATATCATAATATACAATTAAGTACATTATACAATATCACATGTGCATAAATATTATACAATTATATGCACTATATAATATTATATGTCATATAATGGAATTTAAGAAATAACAAATGAGGAAATGTAGAAATAAAAAGAGACAAACAAAAAAACCAGACTCTTAAATACAGAGAACAAACTGGAGTTTATTTTTTTCTAAGAAATGTACCTTTAGAAGCAATTGTCAAAGAAAAATTACATTCATATTTTTTAAAAAACCTATGAAGATCAACTTTCATATGTGTATTTATGCTGCCATCATATAATTGACCAATACTGACAAAAAATGGGGGAACATAACCCTGATGGTGAGGTAATTCTTGATATATATCAATTTCAATTAGCTGATGAGAGGCATCAATGTTTGGACTATAGCTTCACTTCCAAATTTTTCTATATCTTCTAGAT
Organism: Canis lupus baileyi; assembly: GCF_048164855.1. Lineage (NCBI taxonomy): Eukaryota > Metazoa > Chordata > Mammalia > Carnivora > Canidae > Canis > Canis lupus. The sequence continues at coordinate 68,579,916 of NC_132839.1, forward strand.
TTTATAGAAATTTTCCAGCTATATATATATTATATATCTATAATATCTTTCTAGATATCATGTTGACAGATTCTTAATGTCAAAACATCCTTATTGTTAATGTATTATATTCCAATTATTAAATTAATAAAATTATTTTAATATAATATAATACAATAGTTTTAAAAACCTATGTATATATAACATATTTATTATTTTGGCAAGTAGTATTTTTTCCAAATTAAAAATAAACACCTTTTAAAAGAGTTTATAGTATACATTTGAGAAAGAATGGACACTTCTGAAGGAGATCAAAGTGATAAAAACTACTTAGTGGTGAATAAAGTATACACAGTTTTGTATCTTATGATGAATAATTCCTGTAGAGGATGTTTTATAATTAGGAACCTCTTATTCTACTAGTATGTCGACAAAAATGGTCATTATACTCTGTTTAGCTAATATTTATTGTCCTGACATTCATTCATCTATTCATTCAAGAAATATTTATTTAGTACCTACTTTGGCAATATTATCCTTTTCTCACATTACTTTGCAAACTGGGTGTAGCCACCTCAGTTTTACAGATGATAAATGAAAAGGTCTGAGAAATTACTTAAATTGTTCAGTATTGACACAGCTAAGACATACTAGAGTCAAAATTGAAACAATTTCTGGAAATTGGTTGTAAGACTAGTTCTGGAATGAAACAGATCAGTATATGCATACTGCTGAGGCTTCTCGCTAACAGTGGGACCTTGGTCAAGTTTTTGAACCACTGAAGACTTCAGTTTCCTTTTGTTCACATTTCCAGCCCTCTCCACTCCCCTAGCTGGTTAAGATCCAAAGAGCTTCACTTAGAAAGTGGGACTGGGAGTTGAGAACCTCTTTTTCTGAGCATCAACTTAGGGCAGAAGGGGGCTCATAGTTACGGACTCATTCACCAAGGTAAGGTGTTCCTTAGGTGTCTAAAAATTAAAAACAAACAGATATCATATGGCTTTACCATATAAAATAGATTTATTATACTTTATAAACATCAATAAGAAACAGAAAAATAGAAAAATGATATCTCTATATACCACATTCTCCATTAACTGCTGCTAATATTTTAACCTCTGTGTGTGTGTGTGTGTGTGTGTGTGTGTAAATTTACACATGTAATATTGTACTACACTCATAGAAGTAGGGCCATACTGCAAAATTTTAATCAAAACTTGGATACGAGCATAATTTTTCCAAGTGCATAATTTTAGTGGCTGGATAAGCACTATTTATTTAACTAGTAACTAGCAGCACTATTTACTTAACTAGTTTCATACTGATAAGCATTTAGCTTCAAGAAGCATCCTTGTACAATTGCCCACTTATACAGTAAGTGAGCATCATAGGAATACACTTTAGAAATGAGATTGCTAAATCAAAGTGTATTCTGCTTTTAACTGTTTTATAACACAAATTGCTTTCTAGAAAAGTTGTATAAGTTTATACTTCCAGAGTTTGAGTATCTATTTTCTGGTTGACACCGAATTTCTTTGCCAGTAAAACATATGAAAAAATGGTACCCTTCAAAAGTTATTAATTTCTTAAAATGATAATGAGCATCTCTTTAGAACTTTTTTCAAAAGAATAGTTTTACATTTACAGAAAAATTGTGAAGGTAGTAGAGAACTCCTATACACCTTTACCTCTATTATTAATATATGACATTAGTGTGATACATTTGTTATAATCAATGAACTAGTATTGATACATTATTATTACCAAAGTAAGTGCTTTATTGGGATTTCCTTAGTTTTGACCTAATGTTCTTTTTCTTTTCAGAATCCTATTCACGATATTGTATTACATAGCCTCTATAACATTCTATGGCTGCAGCAGTTTCTCATACTTTCTCAGTTTTTGATGACCTTGATGATTTTGAGGAGTACTAGTCAGGTATTTGTAGAATATTCCTCTATTGAGGTTTTCCTGAGATATCTTTCATGATTATACTTCTAGTTATGTGGAAGATAACAGAGGTGAAGTGCCATTTTTATTACATTATGTCTATGGTATATGCTATCAAATGACTTATAAATGCTGATGTTGACCTGATCACTTGGCTGAAGTACTGTTTGTCAGTTCCTCTGCTAGAAAGTTCTCTTTTGTTCTCCTTTTCCATACTGTACTCATTGGAAGAAAGTCACTTTGTGTGTCCTGCACTCAAGGAGCAAAGTTATCCTTCACCTCCTTTAGGTCAGTTAACTACATAAATTATTTGGAATTTTTCTGCATGGGAGATTGTTCTATTATACATTTATCTATCATCTATCTATCTATCTAATCTATCTATCTATCTATCTATCTATCTATCTATCTATCTATCATCTATCTACCTATGTATCATCCACTCATTTATTTATATCAGTATGACCTCATGGATATTTATTTAATATTTTGGGATATAGTACATTACTACTTTATTTGTTTGATTTCTTAGATTGTTCCAGCTTTGACCTTTGGGAGCACTTTTAGTGGCTCCTGTGTCACTGTGACATATCCTTATCATTGCAACTCTTTCTTATTCTCGTTCGAGCATTCCCTTACTTGGGCTCTGCAAACCAGTACTCTGCAAGGCTCATCTTGTATATTTCCTGCCCAGAATGAATATATTTTAATATATGACTTTGCCATTACCATTCATTCTCCTGACAATTTTTCACTAATGCTCTTTGTTTGTTTTTCTACCTAGATATTTGTCTGTTTATTAATGGATCAAAACATTTTTTAAATTATATTTAAGGCAGTTAAATGGCACTGGAAAAGATGCAAGTTATTTGTTAAATCTCCACACTGAGATGGCAGTGGGATAGTGGTGGGGGGGAGAGAGGGAAAGAAGGCATCAATTCTGTCTTAAATGATCAATCATCAGACAAATTTCCTGTTTATATTATCTAATACAATTCATTGTTGATTTCCTGCATTTATGATGTGTGGCTCCTTAAAAGATATTTTTATTTATTTTCCATTGGTATAATGGAAACTGTTCATTAGCAGCCAGGATTTCTAGAAACATCTACTTTTTATTAAATAATGTGCTGGGCTTTTATGTATATTATTCATAAAACTTACAAAAATCCTGAAAGATAGGTATACAATTAGCTTTGTCTTACAAATAAGAAAACCAAGTCTTCAAGAGGTTGCATTGCCTAAGGTCAAACCTCCAGGAAGTTGCATATCTGGGACATAAACCAATGACTCTCTGACTTTGGTATCCACGGCACTTTGTTCTTCACCATGCTGATCAGTAACAGAAGATTTTTTTCTACTACGAGTAGGATGCTTTCTACGTGCTTCAATGTTGGGAAGTCATCAGATAATTCAGTTTCTTCATCTACCAAATGGAGAATTTTTTTTAATCAGCCATTATTTGATAAGAGAAATAGAACCTCTAAGAACGATTCAAAATATGAACTTTATCACAAGGACTTGAACTAATATAATTCTGTAAGTAGGTCAAACATTGATGTGTACCTTTCCTTCTGTGTTTGGTGCTGCAAATAAAATCTGTAGGACATGAAGAAAGAGGAGCTGTGTGCCCAGCTGCTGCCTCATGGTCACAAGACAAGCCAGCAGATCAACAACATGCATGATCACGACAGCTCCTGGTGTTTTGTACTGACCACACAGGCATAAAAAGAGTATGGTTGTTGTGTCACTCCTACCTTGTAATCTGATTCAAATTGTCCTTTTTCGCCCAGAACCTTACAGGAAAGGAGATTCTGGGATACTCGGTTGCTGCTTCGGTAAATTGACACGATAGAAATCACCATGGTGCCTGTCTTGCTCTGGATTCTTTGAAATGGAAACTGGAGAAATCCCTCAATATCTATTTTTCTCTTTCATCTGTACCAACTGAGGCCTGATTTTGTTCAGAGAGGTAATGTTCCCTGTTCAAAAATATATATCCTAACTCCTTTACAGGTGGCTGGGATTGGTAATCAGTAGTGATGGCAATGAGTTCTCGTCAATGAAATGTAACTAAGGTCATTAAGTGAAGATTCCAGGAGAACTCTTTAAATAGGGTAGACACAGATGCCACATGCCTTTTACCCTTGCATTTCTTGTTACTGCCTAGGACACTGATGCAATATTGGACTTGAAGCAATCAGTTACAATCTTTTGCACTCACAAGCATGAGGACAAAAACTACACTCAATGATGCTTACACAGAAAGGTACTAAATTAGCCAGTTGGCCATGGAAGACCTATCTTCTTTTTTTGTGTGTGAAAAAGTCAAAGTCTATATTTGGCTAAGTCACCATGGCTTATATTTTCCCCCAACATGTCACTCATCCTGTGTTGCATGGACACATCATTGTAAATAATCCGGGAACAAAACTAATAGGGTATGAGTAAGTAGAGAAGATATGAACACTGATGGGTCACAGGGTAGTTCTACACAAAGAAGGGTTGGAAGGGGGTAGTCTAGGTCCAGAGGCTGAAATAGTTTCTTTAGTTCATCTTGACTAAAGAAGAAAGTAGTAGAGGTATGGTTGGAATGCTGCAATAGGAAAAACTACTGGTACTTTTTTATTTATTGGAATGGGAAAATCAGGCACTTTATGTTTGCATAGATTCCCTTTGACAATGGGATACTAATTATAAGAAATAAGAATATGAGAGAAACAAGGGAAGTTATCTTTTTAGCTCTTCAGAAGCTTTGGGTTCCCTGTTTGCAGATTTGAATATATGAAAAATATGAGGAACTGACACATCATGTTTCCATTATTTGGTCTATGCCCTGTATCCAGGTAACTTGACTTCTCTTCATTTATTTAATACTTATTTTTTGAATAAGGACTGATTTATTTGCACAGGTTTGCTACTGACCAGTATGGAGGCCCTTGGGATGACATTGGCACCAAGCCATTTCAGATAGGGCTGACCTCAGTCTTGTTTAGTCCCTACCCAGGAATGTGTAGTTCACTTACTACTTTAATCACTTGTGAACACAGTGGCATAATTCTTCTACTAAACAAATGACATAAGCCTTAAAACTATCAAAAGAGTTAAACTTCTACTGTTTTTAAAAAGGGGGGATGTTTAGGTATAGTAATCTCCTGAGGTGCCATAGGGTTTTTCTGTAGCTAGTCAAGTACAAGTATAATATATATATGTATATATACACTTTTTTTGACCTTTATAGCTCAGTTTTTTTATTGGGGTTCAATTTGCCAACATATAGCATAACACCCAGTGCTCATCCCGCCAAGTGCCTCCCTCAGTGCCCATCACCCAGTCACCCCAACCTCCCACCCACCTCCCTTTCCACTACCCCTTGTTTGCTTCCCAGAGTTAGGAGTCTCTCATGTTTTGTCACCCTCACTGATATTTTCACTCATTTTCTCTCCTTTTCCCTTTATTCCCTTTCACTAATTTTTATATTCTGCAAATGAGTGAGACCATATAATGTATGTCCTTTTCCGATTGACTTATAAATACATTTTAAGGCTGGAAATGGGAATCCATAAACAGGGAGAGAATAATTTCAAGGGCAGGTAGAGCACCAGGAGAATGACAGAGAACAATATAGCCCAGAGGAGGTGGGACTTGATGGGCCAAGATCTCGGCTGAAGGAAACATCCAGATGAGAGTGTCGGTGGTGTGGAAGCCACCTCCAAGGTGGCCCCAGTGATTGCCACTTCTTGATATTTGCACCTTGTTGTTGTTCCCTGTCTATATTACACTAGGATTGATCTGTGTGGCCAGTAGTATATGGGAAGACTGATAGTGTGTCACATTCTTGATTAGTTCATAAAAGATTGACTTATGTCTTAGGTGTATTCTTTTTCTCCTGGTCACTTGTTTTGGGGAAAGCCAACTGCCATTCCTGAGAACCTGTCAGAAACCCTATGGAGAGGCTTGTGCAATGAAAAACAGAGGCCCCTGGGCCAACAAAAACTGAGACTTGCCAACCACCACCTAAGGGAACTTGTAAATAGATCCCCCCACTCCAAGTCTTCCCTCAACTGTAGTCCCTGTTGACAACTTGAGTACAAAAATGTGATGGATCCTGAGCTAGTAGTATCTAGTTATGATACTCCTCAATTCCCACCATCTGCAACTCTGTGGGATAATGCACTTTTTAAGGGGCTAAGTTATGGGGTAATATGTTACACTGCAATAGTTATCTAATATAGGTGCATATGGACAAGAATAAATAGAGAGATGAGAATAATATTGATTCATTAATGCTTATTGACTCCAAATTTGCTGCAAATAAGAGGATGGTAGTTTTAGAAGAGAGTTTGAATTCACTTATCAGTCTGGGGCTAGCATAATGGAAAAGAGCAGAGCTGGAAATAGAATAGAAATAATGGAAGTAGAAGAGTTGAGAAAGATCGCTGTGGGTCCAACTTATGTCGAAGACCTTACATTTGAGGTTTCCAGCTACCTTGATGGTGGGGTTTTGCTCTGCAAAGGCAGGAGATGCAAGAGGTTTGAGGAGACTGGTGACATGAATGGTTCAGATAATTTGCCATGGATGCTTGCTTAATTTTGCTGAAGAGTTATCTGTAGCTGGTCACGTATTCATCTTGTTCATGCCTGTTTTATTCTGGCATGTTGATCTGGACTCATCTGGACACTTGTCCCGCCCTGAGGACACCAGCTCACTTTTTTGCCTGGTCCCTACCATTCGGGGCTTAGCACATTTTTAAACTGCCATTCTAACAGCTTCTAACAACTCTGTGAGGTCTGCAAGTCATGGACTATTTTCCTGAGCTGAGGTCCAGGAAGGCTAAGTGATTAATCTAGAGTCCCACAGCTAGCCAGTGGCAGGCCCAGGCCTAGACTTGGAACTCCTGGTTTCCTGTCTTATGCCAATGTGCTTTTTTTTTTTTTTTCTTTTTTAGGTTTTCCTCATTATGACTATGGCAGACCAGACTCAACAGGTACATTGGGAGCAGGCCACTTAAGGATGAGCAAATTGAGCTGCATTTAGGATTTGTGCATCCTAACATCTTAAAATGTTTTTCTAACATTTTGGGTTTGGCATAGCAAAGTGTGCCAAGATTCCTTTCCTTTCATTTTTAAACCCACATGTATTTTCAGGGAAATTAAGCTCATATGTTTCTGATTCATTTACTGTATAACTCATCAAAATATTGTTTTATAACAGTTCTTGGCAGTCCATGAAACCTTTTAAAATATAGACTTTTCCCCTCTTGCTACCAAGGAAGCCATGCTTTACTGAGAGCACAGCACCAATTAACTCTGAAGGGTTTTCCAAATAAGCTTCACATGGATGCTAAAGACCTAATTGGGTTTTCTGTGATCAACAAGAATGCAAGTCAACAAATACCGATTGAACATACACTATGTATTGGATTTTAGGGGATGTAGAGTGATACAGATAAATGGGAAGTGACTCCCACGATTTAAATAGCTGCCATGATGGAGACAGATAAATGGCAGCCAAAACATTTATTGAGCACTTTGAATATGCCTGCTACTGGGTGAAGTCTTTTATAAACATTACTTCATGTTATCTTCTTGACCAATTTATGTATTATTATCCTTATTTTATATATAAGAAAACTGACACCTAGAGAGTTTACTGAGTCAAGTCATATAGTTGGTTAGCAGTGGATTTAAGACTAAATCTCTAGCAGTTTCATTGCAGAGACCAGTCTTTTAACGTTATTATAAAACTTGGAAATTAAGATATAGTGAGACTAAGCTAATGCCCAGCTTTTTGGAGGTAGAGATGGAACTTCATTAATGTCATATAATTTATTTCTGTTTAAACTTTATTTCTGACCACAGGACTATTTCCTTCTGGTCACTCTGCTTGCATTTTGGACATTCTTTGGAAAAGGTCATGATTGTGCAGTAAAAAGTCTTATTAATGCCCTTTGGGTAGCTTATCTGAGATGTTGAATACATGAATGAGTGTTCCTTCTCATAGAGTGGAGCTATCTCAGAAAAACTCTGTCATGTTTGCACTACAACCAACCATCTCTGTACTATGCTTTCTATGACTTACTTTTTATGTGAGAATATCATTAATTTTATTGATAATAAAATAAGAGGAAATATCATTTTTGAATGTTTCTTTGTGCCACAAACTGTTAAATGCTTTGCTTAAATTATTTGATTTCATCCTCACAAAAGTCCCCAGGAGAGCAGTGTCAGCTCTTCATTCTTCCAATGAAGATACTGAGGCATAGAACAGTTAAATAATAACCAATAGAGGGGCACCTGGGTGCTCAGTCAGTTAAGCATCTTGATTTTTACTCTTGATTTCAGCTCAGGTCATGATCTCAGGGTGGTGAGATCTAGCCCTGGGTCAGGCTCTATGCTGAGCCTGGAGCCTGCTTAAGTTTCTGTCTCCCATTCCCTCTGCTCCTCCTGTCTATTCATGAATGAGCATGTGCATGGACATACGCGCTCTCCAAGTAATAATAATAACAACAACCGCCACCGCCACCACTAAAACTCTCTAAGGTAGATTTTTCCATTTTTGTATACATTTCATGATTTATCATATGTATATATTTATATTTCAAAATTTATCATCCATACCATTGTTAATGGCCATTTGGAGTTCTTTCTTTCTAATTATTACTAACGTTTAAAAAATATGTTAATACTACGCAAGCCTTTGCATAAGAGTATAAAGCGCAAGAGTTTCTCTAATTATTAGGAATTAGAAATTCTATATATGTAAATGTCTACTAATGTAAGGTAATGTAAATTGTTTTCGATTTCAATTTGTTATTTTAATTTACAGACCCAGTAGAAATGTATTTATTTCTTAATTCTATAACCATGTCAACTACTTTTCTTTAAGATATAGGTGTTTTTCTCTTATTAAAAGTTTTTATTTAAATTCTAGCTAGTTAACATACAGTGTGATATTAGTTTCAGGTGTAAAATATAGCAATTCAGCATTTCCATACAATACCTGGGGCTTATCACAACAAGTGCACTCCTTAATCCCCATCACCTATTTCACCCATCCCCCACCCACCTTCCCTCTGGTAACCCTTAGTTTATCTCTATAGTTAAAAGTCCTTTTCTTGATTTCTCTCCGTCTCTCTCTCTCTGCTTGTTTGTTTTGGATCTTGAATTCCACATATAAATGAAATCATATGGTATTTGTTTTTCTCTGACTTCTATTGCTTAGCATAATACGCTTCAGCTCCATCCATGTTGTTGCAAATGACAAGATTTCATTCTTTTCATGGCTAAGTAATATTCCATTTTGTCAATATATATCACGTCTTCTTTATCCATTCATCAGCTGAGGGACACTTGGGCTGTTTCCATAATTCTGTAGATAATGCTGCTATAAACATTGGAGTACATGTGTCCCTTTGGATTAGTATTTTTATATTCTTTGGGTAAATATCCAGTAGTATAACTGCTGGATTGTAGGGTAGTTCTTTTTTTTTTATTTTATTAATGATAATTTTATTAATGATAGTCACAGAGAGAGAGAGAGAGGCAGAGACACAGGCAGAGGGAGAAGCAGGCTCCATGCACCGGGAGCCCGACGTGGGATTCGATCCCGGGTCTCCAGGATCGCTCCCTGGGCCAAAGGCAGGCGCCAAACCGCTGCGCCACCCAGGGATCCCTAGGGTAGTTCTATTTTAAACTTTCTGAGAAAACTTCATACCGGTTTTCAGAGTAGCTGCATCAGTTTGCATCCCTATCAACAGTGCAAGAGGATTTCCCTTTCTTGTTATTATCATCAACATCTGTTGTTTCTTGTGTTGTTGATTTTAGCCATTGTGAATGGTATGAGGTGATATCTCATTGCAGTTTTGATACATTTCTCTGATGATGAGTGATGTAGAGTATCTTTTAATGTGTTTCTTCTTTGAAAAAATGTCTATTCATGTCTTCTACCCACTTTTTAATTGGATTATTTATTTTTTGGGTGTTGACTTTTAAAAGTTCTTAATATATTTTGGATACTTACCCTTTATAGAAATGTCATTTACATTTCTCCTATTCCACTGGTTGCCTTTCAATTTTGTTGTTTTCTTTGCCATGCAGAAGCTTTTTATTTATTGTCAATTTGGTTGATATATTGTCTTAATTTTGATTTCCTCCTGATACAATTGAGTTGGATGTTATTGGCCTTTTGTATTTTAGTCAGGGTCTAAAGAAGAGTACAAAAACAACTTTAAGAATTTAAACAGAGGGATCCCTGGGTGGTGCAGCGGTTTGGCGCCTGCCTTTGGCCCAGGGCGCAATCCTGGAGATCCGGGATCGAATCCCACGTCGGGCTCCCGGTGCATGGAGCCTGCTTCTCCCTTTGCCTGTGTCTCTGCCTCTCTCTCTCTCTCGCTCTGACTATCATAAATAAGTAAAAATTAAAAAAAAAAAAGAATTTAAACAGAGGGGCGCCTGGGTGGCTCAGCGGTTTGGTGCCTGCCTTTGGCCCAGAGCATGATCCTGGAGTCCCAGGATCCAGTCCCACATCAAACTCCCTGCATGGAGCTTGCTTCTCCCTCTGCCTGTGTCTCTTCCTCTCTCTGTGTCTCTCATGAATAAATAAATAAAACCTTAAAAAAAGAATTTAAACAGAGGAATATTATTACGGGGCTTTGGTTATGTAGGTTGTGGACTTGCCAAGTTTAAGAGAGGTTGCACAGAGACTAACCACATCACAAAACACTACCACTCTTGGTCTGGTGGACAAGGAGAAGGTATTGTATTATCAGTCCCCGTTAGCTGGGACCAGTCAGTGTCCTTGAGAATCTCTGTATTAATATGTAGTCTCACTTCAGCTCTCCCATTTGTCCTAACAATAGAAAAAAAAAAAAAACAACTAAGGAATAGTGAGAAAAAAGTAGTATCAATAGACTGAGGGTCTAGTGAGGCAAAACAACGTATAGGAGGGGCACTAGAGAAAGCGACCCCAGAATGGAAGATGAGGATCAGAGAATTCCATATTTAAGTTTGAGATTTTAGGGCAACCTGGGTGGCTTAGCGCTGTCTTTGGCCCAGGGCGTGATCCTGGAGACCTGGGATTGAGTCCCACGTTGGGCTCCCTGCATGGAGCCTGCTTCTCCCTCTGGCTGTCTCTGCCTCTCTCTCTCTCTCTCTCTTTGCCTCTCATGAATACATAAATAAAATCTTTAAAAAATTAAAAAATTTGAGATTTTGTAGGCAATGCAGGTTCTAGTGGTGACAATGTGTGTGACACATGGGAGTGAGTAGGTAAAGTCAGACTGAAAAGTCTTTGGAGATAAGGAAAGTGAGGAAAAAAGGGCTAACAGGGCTACTATCTTGGATAATTCCTATTCCTATTGACCCCATTCAATAGTCATCTGTGACACTGGTTAGGCTAAGGTTTAAATGATTAATTCACATAGATTTTCTCCCTTGTTCCCACACATTAGTATGTGAGAGTAGGAGATACTGCTGTCTTACTCAACACTGTATATCTAGTAACTACAGCATGGTCTATTAATAGCTGCTCCATAAATATCTGTTGAATAAGTGAATAAATGCTGATGTCACTAAAAAACAAAAATATTGCTGTGAAGGATGAATTAACAGCTAATGACTTAAATGAATGAGTAGAAGTGACTTGAAGATCAATGAATGACAGTGTTCTCCTTTAGGATTTTGATGGAATCTCGTCTCACATTTAGATCTTTCATCCATTTTGAGTTTATCTTTGTTTATGGTGAAAGAGAGTGGTCTAGTTTCATTCTTCTGCATGTGGATGTCCAATTTTCCCAGCACCATTTATTGAAGAGACTGTCTTCCAATGGATAGTCTTTCCTCCTTTATCGAATATTAGTTGACCATAAAGTTCAGGGTCCACTTCTAGGTTCTCTATTCTGTTCCATTGATCTATGTGTCTGTTTTTGTGCCAGTACCACACTGTCTTGATGACCACAGCTTTGTAGTACAACCTGAAATCTGGCATTGTGATGCCCCCAGCTATGGTTTTCTTTTTTAAAATTCCCCTGGCTATTCGGGGTCTTTTCTGATTCCACACAAATCTTAAAATAATTTGTTCTAACTCTCTGAAGAAAGTCCATGGTATTTTGATAGGGATTGCATTAAACGTGTAAATTGCCCTGGGTAACATTGACATTTTCACAATATTAATTCTACCAATCCATGAGCATGGAATATTTTTCCATCTCTTTGTGTCTTCCTCAATTTCTTTCAGAAGTGTTCTGTAGTTTTGAGGGTATAGATCCTTTACATCTTTGGTGAGGTTTATTCCTAGGTATCTTATGCTTTTGGGTGCAATTGTAAATGACCAAACTGTGGAAGGAGCCTCGGGGTCCATCGAAAGATGAATGGATAAAGAAGATGTGGTTTATGTATACAATGGAATATTACTCAGCCATTAGAAATGACAAATACCCACCATTTGCTTCAACATGGATGGAACTGGAGGGTATTATGCTGAGAGAAGTAAGTCAATCGGAGAAGGACAAACAGTATATGTTCTCATTCATTTGGGGAATATAAATAATAGTGAAAGGGAATATAAGGGAAGGGAGAAGAAATGTGTGGGAAATATCAGAAAGGGAGACAGAACATAAAGACTCCTAACTCTGGGAAACGAACTAGGGGTGGTGGAAGGGGAGGAGGGCGGGTGGTGGGGGTGAATGGGTGACGGGCACTGAGGGGGGCACTTGACGGGATGAGCACTGGGTGTTATTCTGTATGTTGGTAAATTGAACACCAATAAAAAATAAATTTATTAAAAAAACAATAAATAAAATAAAATAAAATAAAACAGAATGGCAAGACTGTTTTAAGCTATAGGAGCTCCTTTGCTTTTGGTGTGTGTGTGTAATGGATAATGGCCAGAAAACTGGATGATGAGCCAGTCCTGCTCCTAAGCCACAAAAGGTATGAGATAACAGATCTTCCACTTGCAAAGCTATAGAGAAAGTGAACTTGGAAAGAGTCCCAGCTAGATTTCTAGGCAAGATGGGAGAGTGAATATTCTGTGAAGGGCCCAGGGATCAAGAGGAGCTTGCTCATTACAGGAGGGGAGTTCCAGGGCATGATGGATAGCAATGGAGGGAGGACACATTGGTTGGAGTCCTAACAGAAGTGAATTCCACTCAGATGGTTCAACTTTGGAGACTTTAATAAAGGGAACCATTCGTCAAGATGTGGGCAGGGTTCAGGGAATAAGCAAGGAAATTTAAGGTACCCAGTGACTGGTAATCATGGCCAGTCATTACTACCCCTTGGTCTAAAGGGCCAAACAGAGGAAACAGTATTCAAAAGCCCACTAAGCACCAGACCATAGAGGAATAAATGCTTATGGAAAGTGGTCTAGGAGGAATACAACCACTGCCAGAACCACATCAGCAAGTCAGGGAGGCAGTGAGGAGGAGGATGGGAGATAAATGCTCCAGCACTCTCTCCACTTATCCTGTTTTTCTGCAATTGGGATCTCCCCTCCCAATTGTCGTACCCAGTTGAAAGTCAGAGAGATCCATCATGGAAGTTCGATTTCAGAAGAAACATGGGACAAAGAAGGGTAATACACACATTCAGGGTGGTGGTAATAGGTGGATATAAGCTAGCTAGTTGAGAGAAAAAAGGAGGACTTTATTAAAGAAGGGATGCATGGAAAAGACTGGAAATCAGGGTCTGGGTGTTAATGAAGGACTGAGTTAAAGTTGGATGGCAGATTATATGCTTGCAGTTTGTACTAAAGGTCCTAGAGAGGCTATAAAAGCATTCCTTTCCTTGCCTTAATGAAACCTGGCTCATTCTGAGAAGTTTGCATTTTTGTGATATGTTTACTGGGAGTTCATGCTTTTTGGGGTGCTCATTAGAAACATGTGCTATAGTGAAAGTTTTGGAGGTAAGACATGGTCATTTTCTGGCACTTATGGACAAGGACAAGAATGGACAAAGATGAGACTACACTGGTTAGAGAGAGATGTCTCCTATTCAAAAGTTCTGAAGAAACTCTAAGTTACTCTCCTACTTGGAAATAATCTGAACTCTTGGTCCAGCTAAGTGTAACCACATTATGAATGCTTTGCCATGTCACAGACTTTACTATGTTCTCAATCACAATGTCTCTTCCTATCTATGAACATCCTTTAAATCTTAAATAAATATTAAGTTAATATTGAGTATTGAATTAGTATTACCAGATTACCACTTATTTCATTAAACCTTTCTTGTTCATATTCCCAAGCAGTAATGGATCAAAAGTTGTTTTGCCTTCTGGTGCAGCCACTGTTGATAATAGTATGGAGATTCCCTAGAAAGTTAAAAATAGAACTACCCTATGACCCAGTAATCTTGCCACTGGGTATTTACCCCCAAAATGCAAAAACAGTAATTCAAAGAGATAAATGGATCCCTATGTTTATTGCAGCATTATTTGCAATAGGCAAAATATGGATTCAGCCCGAATGCTCATTGACAGATGAATAGGTAAAGAAGATGTGGTGTATATACACCATGCAATATTATTAAGCCATAAAAACAATGAAATCTTGCCATTTGCAATGACACGTGTGGAGCTAGAGAGTATAATGCTAAGTGAAAGTCAAAGAAAGAAAATCCATATGAGTTCATTCATAGGTGGAATTTAAGAAATAAAACAAATGAACAAAAGGAATGGAAAACAGAGAAAGAGAGACAAACCAAGAAAGAGACTCTTAACTATAGAGAACAAACACGATTACCAGAGAGAGGGAAGTGGGGCGTGGTGATATAGGTGATGAGGATTAAGGAATGCATTTGTCGTGATAAGCACTGGGTGATGTATGCCAGTGTTGGATCACTAAAATGCACACCTGAAACTAATATTACACTGAATGTTGACTATACTGGAATTTTAAAAAAGAGTTGACTTATGTTTATTAGGATCTCATCTTTAATAAAGTAAGTAGAAAATTAAGTTAAGCAGAGTATTTAAGTATATATCATAAGAAGAACACTCTGGAGATTGTAGAAGACCGTGTCCTGCTTTAGGAAATGATCTGCATATATGTATTTACAAAATGACCCTTTAGCCAACAGATTATGATTTTTGCAAGAAAAGAAATATCCAGGCAATTATGACAGTGGTATTATTGGGTTAAGAGAATAACATTTAGCACCATTCAGTGATAGGTTCCATTCCAAAGGTATGAACTGGAACTTAGAGTTTCCACTTCTAGAAAAATGAGAATAATAATATCTGTAATAGGATTATAGTTCCCCCTTCCTCTAAGCTGTGGTTCTTAACTGGGAACAGTACCCCCACCCCCACCCCAAAAGGCATTTGGAATGCAGAGGGTGTTTTTGTTTATCTCAGTGACAAGGGATGCTACTGGCATTAAGTATCTGGAGAGAGGATTGGCACCATCCTACAATGTGGGGAGAATTCTGATAAAGAAATATCTATCCCATCCCCAAAGCCTACCGTCTTCCCATCGTGAGATACTAAATGCCACAGATATTTTAAAAGAAGTTTTTTCTCACTCCTGGTTTTGCATTTTTCCATCTAATAGCTGCTTCTCCCATCTTGTGCTTTGCCCTGTCCTGTCACCCTCAGTCCTACTGTGGGTCACCAGTCATTTTGCTCATCATTGTAGTGCCTGTTGATGGTGTGGTGGGCAATGCATCATCCTTGCAACTGGAATATAATCCCCAATTCTTCCTATTGGAGTATAATCCCCAATTCTGCTGCTCCTTAGCTCTATACCCCTTAGAATGTGACCTAAGTACTCTGAGTTTTAAATCACTCTTTGAAGGAATAAGTTTGCTATCATCTTTTCTGCCTTGAGTTCGTTTAGGATTAAGGAATAATGTACACATGTTTAAAATAATTCCTGCCTCATAAAATACTTATAAAAATTAAAAGAGATAAGGTTAACAAAGAGCCTCATATAGAATACATCATATGACAGGCATTTGGTAAATGGCAGCAACTATTTTTCTTCTGCACAGTGAATATATATGATATTGTGAGACACTAGACAATTCATCCTCAGAATATCTAGCAGATCCCAGCAACAGTTTGCAAATTTTTGGCAGCAAGAGCAGGCAAATAAGTGAAATTTTATAATCTCGATAATGAAATCATTTGAGAGGCGAATGAAGGTTAACAGGGTGGGTTGGGGAAGAAATGTTATTCTATCTGAATGTGTTCACCTAATCATGCACATTTTAGGATAATACCAAGTTGTATTCTCCTGAATAGAGGATTTCATGCCCAATTTCCACCACTCGCTTTCAAGAGAATGGCCTCCTATGTAACAGCCCACTGTGCTGTCTGACCTGAACCCAGAGCTCTAAGGATGGAGCATGCAGCCTTTATTTTGATCTTACTAGATTAGGCAAGCTTGCCACCCTCCAATGTTACTGGAGCGTATTTGAGTGTTGATTTCAACAAAGTACAACTCTTCTGAAATAATTGACTAACCCTAAAATGTTTAATCTCCAAGTTAGACTTTTGTAATTCTTGAAGCAGGAAATGGTTCTCTGCAAATATTTAGAAATGGTGTAGAAACACTGAAATTCACATCCATGGTGACCCTTAGGCGTGCAGGCTATGAGAGGTGTCATGCCTTCCTTAATAGAAGTATTTAATTCTTAAATATTTGTCATCAGTCAAAGCATGGAGGCTGACATAGAAGAGACGAGCTATTCCAGTCCAGCTTGAGAAGACCCTGGTTGACATCTGACCCCACAGTCCTATAAACAGCAGCAGAAATTCCCTTTCCACTTACACTGCATCTGCTGGGCAAGGTTTTAATAAAGCAGCAATTCACGGAAAGGTTTCCCCTTACTACAAGTGTCAAAGTTCTCCTTGTTGAAGTTAACTGTTGGCAAAGTGTGCCTGGCCTCAGCTACGAACTTTGCCTTGTTGCCTCACCTTTCCTTGACAGAAATAGACTTCATAGCAAATTATAGGATGTATCAAAGTTCTGTATTTATATGGAGATGATATGAAATGGAATGGAAATATATATGTGTGTGTGTGTGTGTGTGTGTATTTTAAGATTTATTTATTTTAAAGAGAGAGAGCACATGTGGGGGGAGGGGGGAGGGAGAGAGAAAGAAAGAATATCAAGCAGAACCCCCCCCCCCCCAAGTGTGGAGCCCATTGCAAGCTTAGGACCCTGAGATCATGACCTCAGCTGATATCAAGTGCCAGCCACTTAATTGTGCCACCCAGGTACCCTGGAAATATATATTGTATTTGTCATTGAAATTAATTTCATCATATAATAGTAAATTTTGTCTGAGAAGTTGTATTTGCATATATTTACCTGAGTAATATACATTACAAAATAGGTATACAAACATAAATATATGAAGAAAAACCATTTGACTTTGAATCAAGAAGGCAGGAATCTTGATTTAAATTCCATCTTTGATTTCTCATTTGTTGGAAAATTTCAGATAAGTAATTTACGCCACAGATAACTTGTAGGTTTTTTCACTGTGTCATTGAGGATATAGATGGCAGGGCAGTTTATTAAGTTGGGGAGCTCTAGAGGAGGAAAGCAAGGACACAGAAGAGGAGGAATTCATTCTTGTAAGGAATGTAATTATCATAGTTATGCACTTACTGAGTTTGAGATCCCAATGGGATGTTTTTTTGGTGAAGCTGAATATAGTTATGTGATGTTCAAAAAGGAAGTATAATTTGGGTATCATCAATATTTATATAAGAGTTGAGGAACAGGTATGGATGCATTCACTGAGGGCTGGTTCCTACAGTGATAAGAAGAAAAAGACAAGAACCCAAGGAATGTCAACACTTAGGTGGTGGTTAAAGCAGAGAAAACCAGTGCAGAAGGATGACTAATAATACATGCCATTGGGCTGGCAAACAGAGAAAGATGTATCAAGATAAATATTCTAAGGAGGAAGTAATTATGCTTGTCAAATGTACCTGAGGAGTGCAGTAAGGTAGGAACTGAAATCTGTTCATAGGATTCATTATTTGCAAGTTCACTGGTAGCCATGGTGAGAAATTTCAGTTAGGGTAGAAACCAGGCTGGAGCAGGATGAGAAATGGAGTTATTTAGCCCAGACAAAAGAAGAATTATGGTTGTAAGCCTCCTATCTTCAAATATTTTAAGACTTCTTACAGAAAGTAGGAAAAAGTTCCCATTTATTTTTCCTTCACAGAGCAAAACAATGAATAATGCAAGGTCACCTTGTGTTATATTTTAGTAGGCATATCTAGCAATTAAAATGACTTGATTTAATAATTCCAACATTAGAAAGTGGTAAGACACATCACAGGAGTCATTTAGCAGTAGATAAAAACTACCACTGAAAAAGATTATAGAAATGGTTCATTTGCCATTTTACCTCTTGCATTCTATGAGTCTATTCTGAGACCATCTAGTGCAGGGGCTCATTGTCCTTGCAACCTTGGGTAGCTCACATACTTACCTATCTTTCCCAGGCCATAGAGGGTACTAAAGCCGGTTGTTGTCTCTTCCGGTAATGCCCACCATCAATGGGACAAAGTTCACTAGGAAGGCCTCATGGTGGGCCATTGAGGTTTCAAATCAGAGTTGAGAAAGCCCAGGGCTGTCTTTAAGTTTGCCCAGACTTACCGGGGGATCCTCCCGGCTTCTCTAACCTCATCTTGCTGGTCCTTTGGGAGAGGGCCCTCAGCATTTCTGTAATGTCTGTGTTGCTTCACTAATTGATTATAAGAAAAATAAACACTCTGTGGTGAAGGTCTGCCTCTTACTTGAGACCAGACTAGCTTCTGCGTTTTTGAGTGGGTATCTTAGAGGTGGTTCTTACAGAGATTTTCCAGGCCATGAAAACTCCTTTTGGTAGGCATCAAAGAGTCCAAACACTCCAATTCAAAGGGCAAAGGAAGCAGGAACTGGTGAAGAAAGAACATGGAGAGATGGCTAAAGTAAGAATTTCAGAGGCCACAATAGCAAAGCACTATGGGGCCCCATTCCCTTCCTCTCATACATAACCTATAGACAACTCAAAGACATATGATAATTTTTAAAACATCAAATAAAGTTATCTTTCTCATGATAATGATTATGATACTTTTTAAACATTTTCAAAATCTTTAAGTGATGGTATTCACGCAATGTTTGCTTGTGACCAAAGCACTTAGCATAGAGTTGTATGTTTACAGACCAGAAACTAGAGAAGCAGTTGTGACAGTAAAGGATGATGTGTCTTCCACAATTAATCAGTAGATTGACAAATTAATCACTCATTATTTAGTAATTAAGCAATTATTATACACCAGTATTGGATGGAGGGAAGAGAGGTGAACAAGACAGTCAATATAACTTGCCTCTGAAGACCCTGACCCACTTTATCTTTATGTGACTTTATTTTTTTGTGTGTACAATAGACGAGAAAAGATCTCCACTTCTTTACGTCCTTGAGTTACTGTGTCAGATATTCTTCTGGAAGAAATAAAAATTACTGAATTTGAGATACAGCAATGATATTTCTGGTGGCTGTGTTAAATATAGTCAACTCATTGTTATGCAGGCAAATCTGACAAATAAGGAGTGACAGAAAGTGGCTTATTCAATATGGGAAAATCTTGATGTTCACCTGAGATAAATAATTTTCTATACATCTCGAGGTTTTCCAGTACTACCATAGAACATATTAGCAACCATGACATTTGGTAAGAAAATAAATTAAAAATAAATAAATAAATAAATATAAGAAAAATATATAACTATAGATATATTTACATGTTAATATATATGCACATGTATGTGTAAGTATGTGTACAGGAAGAAACCTTTTAAGAGAATAATAAATATAAACCAAACTGTGGAGATCAATCATTTCTCTTAATTCTTCTGCTATGGACTAATTCATATATTCAAGCCCTAATCCCCAATGTGGTGGTATTTGGAGGTGGGCCTTTAAGAGGTGATTAGGTCATGAGGGTGGAGGCCTTATAGGAAGAGACAAAAGAGATGATTTCTCTCTCTCTCTCTCTCTCTCTCTCTCTCATCCATGTGATGATACAGAAAGAAGGTGATTATCTGCAAACCAGGAAGAGAGCTATCAGACACTGAATTTCCTGGCACTCTGACCTCAGACTTTCTAGTCTCCAGTACTATGATCTATAGTAATTGCCATGGCAGCCCAAGATGACCCAAGATAGTAATTGGTACTGAGAATGGGGTGCTGCTGTAACAAACATCTAAAATTGTGGAAACAGCTTTGGGACTGGTTGAGAGGTAGCAGCTGGAAGGGTTTTGTGGAGCATGCTAGAGAAAGGCAGGTTGTCATAAAGGACTGTGAAAAGAGATTCCTACAGGAATTTAACAAGGAAAAAGGATAGCTTCAAGAAAGCTTTTGTCTCCTGAGAGAATGCACGGATGAGTATGAACCAAATGTTTATAGAAGTTCGGATGGTCAAGGCCATTCTGGTGAGTTCTTAGGATGGGAACGAGGAGCATATTACTGGACAATGAAACAAAAAAGAGATTCTTGTCATAAAGCAGCAAACAACTTGAGTGAATTGTTTGTGTTCTAGTATTTTATGAAAGGTAGATCTTGAGTCCAATAAAATTGGATAATTAACTGAAGAAATTTCCAAGAAAAAATTTGAAGAAGTAGCTAACGCTTTTAGGAGTCCTCTATCCTCATGACCTAATCATCTCCCAAGGTCCCATCTCTGAATAACCTTCACATTGGGCATTAGGGCTTCCACGTATGAATTTTTTAGGGGACACAAATATTAAGTCAACAGCATTCTGCCCGTGGTCCCCTAAAATTCATGTCATTCTTGTAGGAGAAGTACATTTCTTTTATCCCAACAGCCCCAAAGTCTTAACTCATTCTAGCATCAACTTTAAAGTCCAAAGTCTCGCCTAAATTCTAAGCATCATATAAATCAGATACGAGCAAGTCTCAAGGTAGGGTTAGTCCTGAGGTAAAATTCCTCTCCAACTATGAACCTGTGAAACCAAGTAAGTTATGTGTGTACAAAATACAGTGGTGGGACTGGTATAGGATAGACATCCTCAATTTCACTGTATCACATGTGTATACAAGAAGCTTCAAGAACTGTGAGAAGTAAATTGTTGTTTAGGCTACCCAGTCTATGATAACTTATTATAGTAGGTAGAACTGACTAAGACAAGTCTGTAAAAACACTATGAACAAAATCTTGAATATGATAAAGAGCAGAAAATAAGCAGAGGACAAAAATAAATTCAATATGGCTGTAACAAAAACAAAGTATGGGTACCTCTGAACCTTCCCACATCTTCCTTACCATCATCCCACTGAGTTTTAAGTTGGATTTCTTTGAGTCCATCAGAGTATGGACAGGAAAGAATATATGATTTAAGAGATGTTTTAAAACTGCAGCTGAATAAATTTTAAAACAATTTTGATGTAATAAATTTTAATAAAAAGTTTAGTAACTGAAAACACGCATGCTGGCCATCATTTGGAAATTCATGCCTGACTTTCAGAAGACAGGGCAAAGAATAACACAAGGCAACTCAAGATGACAGAACCAAAAGGGATCCAACCTGACTGCATGAACATTGGTCAAATTCAATTTAATAGCCACATATTAGGAAATACTTAAGCTCTCTCTGTTCACTTCCCTTTTCTCTATGTCATGAAGCCTCAGCTGATAGCGTCATGGAGGTGCTGACAGGCACCCAACTGTGGTGTGATTAACTCAGTGTGCTGCTACAATTAGCCCATCAAAGTCGTCAGGACTCGCGTTTCTCCAGGGTCACAAGGCAAAAATGAGCTGGCCTGTCAGTCCTCATCTGGCTGGAGTCCAGTGCTGGTGTGGAGGATGTCACAAAGCAAATGGTAACTGTGTCTTTAAGCAATGAGAGCAAACAGGTCTCTGCTTGTGAAACTGAGTGCATATTACCCTAAGCTGTCCAGTACTTGACTTGGAGCAAGGCTCCCTTTCCTGTGTACATTCATTTCATTTTATGGCCATGTAAAAGCAACTCCGTGGCGCTGGCTGCAATGTGAAAATCAACAACAACACTATAGAACAACCCACAACCGAAAGCAACCAAAAAAGAAAACATCAGGAGAAAAATATGGAACCAGATGCCTCCATCGCCTCAGCAAGCAATGGCCATGTCAAAAGTGAGAATAATTGATTTTGACAGAGAGGAAAGTAGTAATTGGAATGAAACTTGTTTGAATAACAGCTTAAATGTTTCTTTCCCTGCTTTCCAGATTACATGCACTGTAAAGCCAGATTGCTTTCTCCTGGCTAGTTCACAGAGGACATTCTGTGTCCAAGGGGCTTGTGAAAGAAGAGAGAAAAAAAATCCCAATCTTGTGAATTTGCCTCTCCCTGGATGACTGTTGGGCCTGCATTCCAGGCTCACAGAGACAATTTATTAATGCTTAATCCCCAGTCTTGCCTGCTGTGAGCATCCCTTTATAGACCATTGTTAAGCTATCCAGAGGCTGGATGGTGTCTGGGTGAGGGCGCCTCAGCCACTCAGCTGGCTAACAAAACTGAAATTAAAACTTTCCTCCAATCTTGTTCCTTTCACTACTTTCTAATTATATGAGTACAATGGACTGAGTGCTGTATCCCCCTTAAATTCGTATGTTGAAATTCTAACCCCCAATATGATGGCATTAGGACCAGGGCCAATTTAAACTTATGGAAAGCAATTAGGTCATAAGAGTGGAGTCCTCATGAATAAAGTTAGTGTCCTTGCAAGAGAGACCACAGAGAGTTCCCTCACCCCTTCCACATTGTGAGTACATAGAGAAAAGACTGCTATGAGGAAGTGGGCTCTCACCAGACAGCAAATCTGTCAGCGAGTTGATCTTAGACTTCTCAACCTCCAGAAATGTGGAAAAAAAAAAAATCCTGTTGCTTACAAGCCACCCAGTTGATTACATTTTCTCATAGCAGCAAGATTGAGCTAACACAGTGGCTAGAAATCCTGATTCTAGTTCAGCCCCTTTAGCTCTTCATGAGCTAGTCTTGCTGCCAGCTTCCCCACTCCACATCCCTACCATGCCAAATATTCCTAGGTCTCACATGGTCTGGTCATTTCCTGTTTCTTTTGGTCCAACTGTGTAGACATTTGACCTATTCTTTGAATCTTCCAAGTCTGTTCTTGTCTCTGAGCATTTGCTCTCATTACCCCATTTTCCTGGAGTGATCTTCATCACATGGCTGAATCCCTCCTAATATTTGAGTTCAACTGTCATGACCAAAAGACACTTACTTTGATCGCCTCCCCTAATAAAATAGGTCTCCTGGCTATACCATTAGCCCATTTTATTTTCTAGGTACTCGTGTTGGTTTCTAGTAATATATTTATCATTTATTTGTTTATTGTCTGTGCTCCCCCTCTCTCATAACCACAGTGGAGTCTTCACAAGATCAGAGACATTCTCTGTGATGAACTCTTATATCCCTATCTAGGGCAGGAGCTCAACAGACACATATAAATGGTTCTCAGCATACCGTGTGTTTGGCCATGCTTCCTTTCCTTTGGCTACTTAGTCAACATTCTCTTTCTATATAGTCAACTTGCTCAGTGAGCCCTTGCTTCTGCTTCAAAGATTTGGTTCATATGTTCTGTCTCTGTGGAGCCTTCCTCCATGTCCTGGGGCATAACAAGGCATTCCTTCAGCATTTGCCTGGTTTCTGATATGTTCATCCTTTATGGCAACAACCATGTTGTATTCCAGTTGTGTGTTTATGGATATAGCTGACCTGAAAATGTAAGATAGTTGAACTTAAGAGGTTATGTCTATATCTATGAATCAATAAGTCTAGGTCAATGAAAGCACCTAGTAGGTGATTTAAAGTGTTGAGTAAATCAGTAGTTATTGCCTTGGCTGAATAGGCTTCAAAAATATGGCATCTTTTCAAGGCTCTGCTGTTGTTATTCTTAGGCTCTATGTTTAATGCTTTTTTCTCACACAAATTCTTTCAGATATACCTCCATCATTTACAGCACCAGTGTCCTTTGGAGGAACGTATCCCTGGTCAATGAGAATAGCTTTCTAACTCATTTCCCTGTTTCTAGCTTCTTCCCTCCAACCTAAAAGAAGGAAAAGCCTTAATATTTTCCTATCACTGATCTCCTTTAATTTCCAGATAATGGAGGGGAAATCATTGATCTTATTGGTCAAATTAGCAAAAAAAATTTTTGGATTCCTCTCATACTCCCAAATTCCACTGCCCCTCTCTGTCTCACTCTCTCACTTTCTCTGCTTCTCCAAAACCAAGGAAATGGACTCTGGAACTTCCACAAATTCTTCTCTCTTTGCTGTGAGTCAAAGGTGGTAAGATCCCAAGGCTTAGATCTCCCAGGGGCTGGGTGATCAGAGATCTGCCTTCAACCTTGTGCTTTAGCCACAGGCTCCTAAGGACCCTTCAACAGGGCTCCTTAAATAGTTGTGAATTTGTCAGTTACTGACTTTCCTATTAATAAGTAGCAGCTTGACATCAATTCTGCTTTGGGCCCTTATGTGTATAATAACTGACTTTTGTATGTCTCCTCTATGTATTCTTGAAGGGAAGACCCTTTCGTATATTTATTTTTATTCCTAGCAGATTACAACCTAATCCATCAACATGTTTATTGAATTTGATCAAGCAAGAAAATCCAAGTTACTTTCTCCCTTTCTATGAGTACAGTGATGAGCATCTACTAGATGTTTAATAAGCATCTATTGAGTGAATGGATGAATTATTCAATATTGTCTCCTCTTTTTGAGTTGCTAACTTGACTCCACCTCCATCTCTGCTCCAGGGATCTAAAGAACTATGATCTCTGCTGGTATACTCTTTAGACTCTGTAAGATAGCCCCAAAGGCTTGGCTGTGAGTACTAAGAATCCACTTGGATCTTATTTCATTGAGACCCTATAGTACCTTCAATCTGCTCATTTGAAATTAAAGACATCTACCTCCAAATATAGTAGAGAAAATTTGGGTACAGTTTTTTGAGTTTATGTTATAATCAAAAGAAATAGGATTTTAAACTTTGGCCTTTAAACAAGAGTGGATTTTTATTGGCTAAGAATTATGAAATGCTTGTTACTAGGAACTTGGATGAGGCAAAAATAACTTCTGACATATCCAAGACATCCCATCCAACAGCAGGGATATTAGAGATGATGATCAGTT
Source organism: Canis lupus baileyi (assembly GCF_048164855.1). Classification (NCBI taxonomy): domain Eukaryota; kingdom Metazoa; phylum Chordata; class Mammalia; order Carnivora; family Canidae; genus Canis; species Canis lupus. The sequence goes on from NC_132839.1 coordinate 68,605,011, forward strand.
TCCACACTGACTGACATCTTGCCCTGGCATGTCATGGTAATGTCCAGAAGATGTCCTTCTTGCCTTTTAAAATGCCTTGATAAGAAATAAAAATGCAGGATAATTGAAATGCTTTTTCTACATAAGCAATCTTGCTAGGCCTTTAAAAGTTAGTTCAAATTATGTTTTAAGATACTATCTAATCCCTTCAAAGTGCTCACAGACCTAGCATATCAGAACTAAAAGGAAAGCAAAATCAACTTTGGTTTGGATTCTTCAGTGTTTCAAGTATTTTTACATTTATTATCCTACTATGTCCTCATAGCCACATTGTGATTTCAGTACATTACCCACATTTTTACAAAAGAGTAAATAAAATCTCCTAGGAGTTAAGGGACCTGTCTGACATCACATAGCTAGACAGTGATAAAATCAGGACTTGGATTCAGACAATTCTGCTGCAACCTAGGCCATCAACATGTTTATTGAATTTGATCAAGCAAGAAAATCCAAGTTACTTTCTCCCTTTCTATGAGTACAGTGATAAGCATCTACTAGATGTTTAATAAGCATCTATTGAGTGAATGGGTGAATTATTCAATATCGTCTCCTCTTTTTGAGTTGCTAACTTGACTCCACCTCCATCTCTGCTTCTTCAGTGCCCTTATAACTGTAATACATTGTTACAGGATTATTAGAGATAATCCTAATTCTCTGTTTTGCAGATGAAAAATTATGTCTAGGAATGATAGATGCCTTCCTAATGACTTTACAGGTAGCAGTGAGATCCCTATAGAAATTTGGGTTGCTAGCTGCAAAGAACACTTTAGTTCCTGCTAACAAAATACTTGGTTATGGGCTTTATCATGCCTCTGAAAATGCAAAATTTTAAAAGAAAACAAAACAAAAAAAAAAAAAAAAGGAAAGAAGCTCAAAACTGTGACTCACTTGTCTTGGGATGCAAACACAATATTTCCTGAATCTATGGGACAGATAATAATATGATGTGTTTTTGTTACCTGGCACATAAAAAGTAACAGAGATTCCACACGCTGTTATGAATGTCATACACTTACTGTATTCTTTTTTCTTTTTTAAAAGATTTACTTATTTATTTATTTATCTATTGAGAGTGTGCAGGAAATGGGGGAGGGGTAGAAGGAGAGAAAGAGACTCTCAAGCGGACTCCATGCTGAGTGTGGAGCCCAACCTGGGGTTTGATCATACAACCCTATCATGACCTGAGCCAGAATCAAGAGTTGGATGTTTAACTGACTGAGCTATCCAGGCACCCCACACTATGTACTTTTAATAGGCCTGCCATAATAAGGTATTACAAACTAGGTGGCCCAAATAACAAAAATTTATTTTCTCACAATTCTGGAGACTAGAAGTCCAAGATGTTGGCATCTTTCCTTTGTTCTGAGGGCCATGAGGAAGGATCTGTTTCAATACTCTTTCCTTGGCTTGTTTACAGCTGTGTTCTCTCTCTGTGTGTCTTTATATCATTTTCTCTCTGTTGCATCTGTGTCTCTATTTCCTTTTCTTATAAGGACATTGGCCGTATTGGATCAGGGCCCATTCTAATGATCTCATTTTAATTTAATTATCTCTTTAAAGACCTTCCTTAAATATAGTTTCATTCTGAGGCCTTGGGGTAAAAACTTGAATATATGAATTTATGCACACTCCATAAGGCACACACACATGCACACACACAGTTAACCCTCAGTAGGGAGATGTTTCTATTATTTAGGAAGTATAAATTTGATTTTCCTGAGCACAATATATACTTCTGGTGATCTTTGAACTCCTTCTTTAAGAGTTCTTTTGTGAGCCAAGACTGCAAGGAAATGTAGAAGTAGAAGGAAAGAAAAAATGTTCCAGAAACTGTAGGCTCTTTTTTATACTTGCCAGACTGCCAGGAAGAGACCAGGGCATGGAATCCTAAGGCCCAGGCTTGTGTCAGGATCCATCAGTTACCAGCTGAGATGCCGACTGCCATGTAAGCTTGTCCTGTTTTCTTTCATCTGTGAAATAATAATCCGGACATCACATGGTTTTGTGAGAATTAAATGAGATAATGAGTATAAAAGCACTTTGTACATTCTAGAGAAGAGTTGGGATTTTGTTTTTAACAGACACCTTTCCTAGCAATCTCAGAGCAGAAACCTAATATTTGAAAGAGATGAAAATGAAACCACTTAGCTTGAAGAGGGAATGTGGAGTAGGACAGAACTGGTGCTAAAATCATTCACCAAGCTCCATCCTCCACTAACTGAAGTCCTATCAATTCTTGGGGCTATTACTGAGAATATTTTAAAAATCTCTACCCTTAGGACCTATACAAAAGTTAGTTACTACTTTATATATATATATTTTTTTATCATTTCATCAGTCCTGTGAGGTGGAATGACAGATTATTTTCAGTTTTTAAAAGTGAGGAAGCTAAAACCCAGTGAGCTTAAGTAACTGCCTGATCTCCTTGAGCCCTGTATTTCTCAAATGAGCTATAGTAAAAGATTTATATTTAAAAATTTTCAATTTGCCATGGACTGATGCTTTTGTAAAATGAAATAAACATGAATTATGAGGAAAAATACAATCAAAAAGCTTATAAAATACAAGCTTGATTTTTTTTATTAGCTTCGATAGACATAAAGAAATTCTGCTGAATGTTATAAAAGTTTCTGTAGTCTACTCTCATTGCATTTGGATGAAAGCATCGGTGGCCTACACTTTGAGTAGTGCTGTTGTAAACAGTGTTGATGGACAGTGCTAAAGAACATATTCTGTGACCCAGGGTTAGTGTTGCTTCTCCTTTATATCACTGCTTTTTAGATCTAATATCCCTAACTCCAATTTCCTTATCTATAAAATGCACATATTAACCCAGAATCCTCATAGGATTCTTACAACATTCAGAAGACACCAAATAGACATCTGAAAGCTGGAAGGAACAAGCACTAATAATTTTAGCACAGAAATATTTAAATAAGATATAACAGTCATACTAAAAAACACTTAGACTTTATACACTGCACTATCCTGGTGAAGTATCCCAAACAAGCTAGTTGCAAAACTCACCCTCAGGGAGAAATCCAATGACTGCCTCTATGTTGAGTTTTATGTTGTATCCAGGGTGACTTATGGCCAGATTGTCCAGGGAAGTCCTGATATATACTCATTATAAATAGTGCATTTTCCCCTCTAAAAATTGGCTTAAATTGTACAAAGCAGATTAATCAGGAGAAAGGGTGGGCAAATGGGTAAGAATTCAAAAGGGTGAGGAGGTGGGATCTCAGAGATCTTGTGATGGGTGAACTAGCTTCAGTCAGATCAGAAAGCTGCACTTGATGCTTTTGTCTGTTTCCTTACATTTCATATCCCCTAAGTTTTCAAGGAAATCCCATCTGTCTCAGCTGTAGACACTCAAAATATATTTGAGTCATTTCATGCTTGAGACAACAGTCAAAAAGGAGCACTGCTATGTACTCAGAAGACCAGCTAGGTCATGTCATGTAGAAGGTATTCAGAGAGAGAGAGAGAGAGAGAGAGACTGGAAAAAGTGAGCCTGAGTGGGGCTGAGTCAGAGCCTCACCAACCAGTGGGTTTTGGCACTTGCTGTCTCTTGCCTAATGATGCAATGACATTTTTGCTATCTCTTGACTCCTATTTTTCTGCCTTTGAATCCCTAGTTACAGATTATCAGAGAGATCTATCTGGTCATGTTAATCTTCTACTTAAAGCCCATCAATGGCGACCAGTTTTTCATAAGAACTATCCAACATTTTAACATGCCAAGGCCATCCCAAACTTGGTCATTTCCTTTGTTTCGAACCTTAAGTGTTCTTTTCCTGATTTTTCTCTCTGTGTTCTATCAAGATGAACTATACAAAATCTTCATGTCAATATTATCAAAAGCAGTCAAGTATCAGCATCTGATACAGTTCAACCTATTAGAGAGACAAAAGGGCTTGCATTTTTCCAAAAGGACCACTGCTCTGTCACATACCCTATATCTGTACATACGGTTTCTTCAGTGTTCATTCACCCCACAGATATGTATTAAGTACCTAGAATGTGCCAGAATCTCTTCCAAGTGTTGAGGAGGCAGAGGTGTATAACTTACAGAGTCCCTGCCTCTTTGCATTGTACTGAGGGAGGTAGCCAATGGACACATGAGTATAAACTGTAAAATCAAGTGAGCGATAAAAGCTACTAGGAGAAACAAGCAGGTTGGAGAATGGAGCATGGTAGTAGAAAGAGTGCAAATTATAGTTCTATAGTCCTTTCCTCCTTGTTCCCATTCCCTAGTTTTGTTAATTCTTAAAACAGCCTGCTAAAGCATCACCTCTTTCATGTGGTGGACACTCCCCACTCCACAACAGGGTTTATTAATCCCACATACTGGATAATTAGGCTTCTAGAGGCTGATGTCATGATGTCCTCTAGCCCTTAATGTGGTACAATTGAAAGAACATAGATTCAAATTCAGACCTATGTTGAGTCCAGGACTCTGCTTTTATTGGAGCCTTGGTTTGCTCCACTGCACAATTAAAATACGAATACTCTTTTAGCTTCATGAAGTTTCTGTGATTCTCAAATGTGAAAGCACTTTGAGAATTACAAATTACATTGCTAATTTTAAAGTGCTGTACAGATGTAACTGAGTATTATTGCCATGTCGCTACATGATCAACCAATGATATTTTGAAGACCAGGAGATCATCCCAATAGCTTCCCAATCATAAAAATAACTTTTAACTAAATGAGGCCATCATTCAAAAAGAATTTATTGCATAAGCTATGTGGCAGATATTGTTCTAGGTGATGGGCACACAATCACTGTTGTTTTTTTTTTTTTCATAGAACTCACTTATATTTTGGGGAAAATAATCTAAAATAATGCAGACTATTATAGTAGGTATTGCTAAATACCATGGCATGATAATTTCTAAACTCAATTTGGCTTTCCCTAAGCCTTTCTCTTACATTAGCAATAGTATGTAAGGTTTTCCACCAATTAAATCTATCTGAAATCACCAAGTATTAAATTATATGGCCTCAGGAGATATAAACATAAGTAGTTTAATACAAAAAAAAAAAAGCATGGTAAAAAATAACAAAGAATGATCCCCAGGAGAAGTGTCAACTTTTCCACAAGGTTAATTAATCACTGCAAATGAGTGTAACTGAAACAGGCTACAGATTGATGTTGACTGCAAAGTTACAACTTTGAAAATCCCAAGCAAATAACAATTTAGCGGTCATAATCACAACACACTCATAATCAGTAAATCTTTAAGAGTACATATGAATTGAAGTAAAGGAAAGCAAAATAAACATCTAATTTATGTGTTGAAAATCTTTGTTATTTGAATGTATTACTCCACATTGAATCAGGTTTGTACAATTAAATAACATATTTCATAATACTTTCAACATGGACATTTTTATTTTCTGTTCCAGAGAAGTTATAGGAAAATGTATATCAAATTTTGTTGCCCAAACTCCAGCTTAATTTTTAAATTGTGCACAAAGACTCACTCTGAGAGATTAGTTCTTTTACCTTAAAATAGTAAGGTAATAAAAATTATCATTGAAATGGAAATGCTGTGCATATGGACTACTGTTGGTAATATCCCCCAGTGCTGACACATTTTTTTCAATAGTACAACTTAATCAAATATTAATAAAACTTACCCATTAACCTTTGTAAGCAACAGGCTTTGACAAGGGATGGACATTCCATTGGGAGTCTATCCTCTATGAAAAGCCCATTTAAAAAGTGAGATATTTCTTTTTGGATGCCATGTGAAGAAGTCAATGTAGTCAATCTGTATTATTAAGGATCTGATTCTGCATGGTCTAGTGAAAAGAATTAGAGATTGAAAATTAGAAGAGGGGTTGAGAGTCCCTTACATGTCACATTCAGTACCTGTAAAATGCAGATGCTGAGAAAATGATTAGAGTCATTTATGCTTTTTCTATTACAGTTAGGCTCACTTATTCTTAAACAAAATACTGTTGCCACCAAAAGATACATTTGACACCCCTATCATATGCTGGATCTTGTGACAGGAATGCAAAGATAAATAAAATGTGTAGTGACTGAATTCAACAAGGTTATTTGAACTCAACAAGGTTAAAGGCAGGTAGAAAGGTGGATGAAGAGAATCAAGGCAGACTTGGATAACAGGTACATTGGAGGTTCTAAAGAAGCCCATAGAAGCACACTTAAAAATCAAATTTAGGAGTGAAGGCATCAAGGAAGTTCCCATAAAGGAAGTGATCATGCTTCTCCATGGGTTTTAGACTTTCTCTGAATACCAGTCAGTCTACTTGGCATCTGTACTTCATTAACTCATGGGCCGTTCAAACTTAACAAAAATACAAGAGACCCTCCCTTCTCATGTAATCCATCCTTCAGTCTTCTCCATGATAGTAAATAAAACCTACATGTTTCTATCTACCACTGCTGAGAAAAAAAAATTAGGTGTCATTTTCCCCCTTCTTTTCCTTCTATTTTCCATTCGATTCAATGGCATAGAGTAGCTCTAAAAATAATTTGAATTTGATCACTCCTTAGCATTTCCCAAGCTCCAGCCTCAGAGCAAGCCACCTTTCTCTCTCCCAGCCAACTTCAGGGACCTGCAACCAGTCTCCCTACTTCTACTCTCCACATAACTAATAGAATGCTCTTTATAAAGGATACATCAGATTACCTTGTTCTTCTGCTTACAACTCCAAATGGCTCCTTTTCACATTAAGCAAAAGAAACCATTTATAATCCAAAGCAAGCCCCTCCATAGCTCTTCCAGGAAGACTTCTCTGAATGTCATCAAGAGATCTGGGTTGGGCGCCCACTCCCACCAATTACCTGCTCCCACAATGTTGTATGCACACCACACTCACTGCACTTTCCACACTGCACTGCACTTATCTGTGTAAATTCCTAACAGGTTGTAAGCTCCTTGCACATCTAATACACAGGGAAATTCACGAGGGTAGATGCCACATTATTCCATGGTACAAGCATAATTTATGAAACAAACAGCAATTATTATTTCTGCACCTATATGTTTGTGGGAGTTTTAAATTATCTCTAACAGGTCACAGTTTCCTTGAATAAATCTTGATAGGTCCTAAGTGTTCATTCTTTACTTTTTTTTTTTTTTGCTCATCTCTACTCTAGAAGAAAAAACTCAATTTCCTGCTTCTCTTGCAGCTAGGAGCAGCTATATCATACAAATCTAGCCAATAAAATGAGAGCTATATTTTTCTAGCTGTGTCCATGAACTCCATCCATTCCTATTCTTTAGGAAGATAAGACACACATATGCACTAAATCAAAGAGGGATTTGGTGGAAATTAATTCTCAGGTCAAAATGCTCTGTAAACCTCAGAAGACAAATGCTTTACTAGATTGAACCAGAAAAAATACTGATTAAAGGATCAGGAATGAATCTCAGCCATGAGAGGGTCTGAGAAGAGAAGGATAGAAGGCATTCAAAAGCCTTAAACTGTTGCTTTCACCTCTGTATGGAGGATGGAGGCATATCAGAAGGGAAAACAATTAAACAACAAATAGATGGCAACATATATTCAAAACTAAAGACTGAGGATGTATACTGCTTCTAAAGTATTCATCACAGTTAGTCAATATACAAAGCTTCTCTATTGAAAGGTCCCTCTAAGTTCTGACTTTAGGAGTTTTTGTCTCTTTCAGACAGTACCTTAGTTTGTTTCCCTGCAAAGCAGAACTTGATCCAGGGATTTGTGTGCAGGTAGTTTATTTGGAAAGTAATCCCAGGGAGCAGGAACGAGGGCGTGGGGAAACTAAATCAGAGCAGGAATGAAACCTGATAGGAGGGATGTTTCTGCTGTAGGCAGAGGAGTTTGGGTTTGGGGGGACTTCTGAGGAGTTAATACGTCCCAGAATTTTGGCCTGAAGGAAAGGAAACTGGGGTCATGTATCCATTGGTTTCTATCTTGTGTTGGTTGAGGATTGTCTCTGGGATATTAACAAATCTGCTTTTCTGGGGTACACTTTTGCACAGGTCTCTCTGACTTCAGAGAGGCTATCTTCCAAGGCAGGAAGTAGCAAGACTGGCATTAGAGGTAGGGCTTTATCCTAATCTGAGTGTGGGCTCATGTGGGACTGTCCGCTACAGTGGGTGAACTCAGAAGTAGGCAGAAGGGGCATGTTGTGAGACACAGAGCACATCTGCTACAGGCAGAAATTCCTAGTGTTTGGATGCTATCAAACTCCTTTTCTAGTTTCTGGCCTCTGGTACTCCCTAACACATGGATAGTTCAGAAAAGCAGTCTTTCACACATGTGGCCCCATAAAATCTTAATACTGTTGTCTCCTGCAAGGGAGACACAATCAGTGTTTGTCTATCACAAGGTCTGGATACTGAGCGCTGTCCTCCTCAAAAGTCCAGGACTAACCATTGAAGCTATTTGGGGCCTGGAACCTTCCCTCTGCCTCACTTCCTGCCCCAGGGAGCTCTTGCTCTCATCATAAACATTGTCTTCCTGGAACTTTGCATATGACAGATGCCATGCTGAATGATTTGTAGACATGGCCTTATTTCATTCTTATGGCAGCCTTTATAGGGTGGTCATCATGGTCCGCATCTCCTAGCCAGGGATCTCAGAAGGAAACTGTGCAAGTTGGTAGGTAGCAGGGTTAGGGTTTGAACCCAGGTCATGAGAACTCTCAAAACCGTGGTCTCAACAACCATACCTTCCAAACTCTATGTTTATCTCCACCCTGTCACCACCAATGTCACCCCACTTGGCCTTCAACCTGGACTCTAGATAGTGCTCCACATTGAAGTTGAGGGCTGGTTACACTGAGGTCACTGAGGTCTGTCAAAGTTAGCCCTCACTTTCCCTCTGGAGTTCTCTCCCCTGTGACAGATGTGTATCTGCTCTCTGTCTCGAATGTCCCCAATTAGAGTGACTTCATGGCTTCTCTTAGCAGTGTGTTCCATTGCCTAACTGCTCCCAGTGGTCTAACATTTTCCCTGATATTTAGCTTCGATATTCCTCATTGCAGCTTACAGCTTGTTAATTCTCATTCTGCCCTTGTTGATTAATACGAAGACTGATCCCTGCCCTTCTCACAATATCTTTTTATGAACGTGTCGGCAGAATGATGGCTCCCTTCAGCGGCCGTTCCTCCAGCCTGAGCTGTTCCAATTCTATTAACCTCCCCACAGAGGTCTCACTCTCCAAGTCTGGGACTATTTGTGTCCCTCTCCTCTCAACTGTGTCAATTAGCCTATGTCCTTGGATAATTTATAGTGTCCAAAAGGGAGGCCAGGCCTGGAGAGGCAGCCAACTCCAGGCAGAGACAGGCATGATGCTGTTGAAATTCACTTACTCCTTTTGCAAAGTGATATCTTAATTATTTTTTCCCTGAGGCAGACAGCCAAGATTTCTCCCTCTCAATGTCCTTTTTATGAACTTGAAATTATAGACTGTGGGAGCTGATTTAGACTTTCTGGATCATCTCCCTTATTTGGAAGTGAACAAATTGAGGTGTAGAGGAAATGAGGAGAGTGCCCAAGGCCACTCAGAGGCTCAGTGATGGAGTGAGAATGAGGACCAGCTCTGTAGTCTTCCTGGTCAATACTCATTTCAGGGCAGCCTTCAGTCTGAGCTTGTGAAAATGATACACTGGGCTCCACCAAAGAAATGGGATCTAGAAAGGTGTTGTTGTTGCAGGCAATGGACCAAGGAGGTGCGTGGAAAAGAGGAGTGCAGGGCATCAGATGCTGAGGAATGTAAGGGTGGATACGATTGGTAGAGTTGGCAGCAGAGATCTCATAACAGTGTGAGGAACACTTTTTGTGGAGAAACGGGAACATGGATGGATGATATTGAGTTGAGAAGATAAGGAGTACTAAGAGAAAGTTATTCAGATTAGTGAGAGGGCTTTTTGAGAAAACATTTTAAGATGGTGATGTAATAAAATATAATAGTTAAGACAACAGACTTTGGAATAGACAGACCGTGATTTGATTCCATGGTTTGCTATCTAATAGGTATGTGTGCTTAGTCAGTTTACCTAACCTCCCTGAACTTATTTGCTCATCTGGAAAATAGTAACAAGATAAAAAATAAACATTATATTTATAATAATTAATCATATGTAATATAACATGTCTATATATTATAATTATGCTGCATATATGATATTATATGCTGTATTATATATATTATAATATAAAATAATAATAAAAATTTAAAATAATAAAGGGCTTATGTTCAACGCGATAGTGAACTCCAAAAATTCTCAATATTGTGTCTGGCATATTGTACATGCGTGAGAAATATTAGCTCCAGCAAATAGTGTTTATTTGTCCTTTTATCATTGTCATCATCATTACCCCAGTTAAGCTAATTCAAACCCTGACTTCATTTCTGGAGTTTTCTACTTGGCTACCCACCTTCTTGCTTTTAGCAGGTAATGCTTTCCTCTCTTCCTTCTCCCAACTTTGCAGATAAAACAGAGATCATCAGATGGAAAATAATTTACTTTGCTGTCATTATAATGGATGAGGTCACTAATTTTCATGCATTCCTCCTAAATTAATTTCATGGGAAGATTTTTTTTTAAAACCATTGCCTTCAATGTGTCGCTTGGAAATCTCCTCAGCTATATCCCAGTCCCTCAGTTCATTGCTTACAAGTTCTACTTCCCACATGGCTGTAGGACACAATTTCATGAAGTTTTCTGCTCCCTATACCAAGGTATGCCTTTTATCCAAATTCCAATAACACATTCCTCATTGTCTTCTGAGACCTCATCATTGGTGCCTTTGTTTTTCATATTTCTAACAATAGTATGTTTAAGGCAATCTAGGTTTTTTTTTTTTTTTTTTTTTTTTTTTTTTTTTTTTTCCTGTTATACATCTCAAGCCTCTTACAGCTTCTACCTCTTTCCAATTCTAAAGTCAATTCCACACTTTGGGGTATTTGTTGTAACAATATCACACTTTTTTTGCACCAAAATCTGTATTAGATTGTTGTGGCTACTGTAGCAATTTAATTGATGGCTTAAAATAACAGAAATTTATCCTTAGAATTCTGGAGGTCAGAAGCTTGAAATCCACAGCTGGTGAGCCAGAACCAATGTGTCATGAAGGCTGCATCCTTCCACAAACACAGGGGAACAATTTGTCCCATGACTCTCATATTCTGGTGGCTGCCCTCATTCCTTGGCTTGTGGCTCCTTCACTCCAGTTTTTGGTTTCCATAATCACATTGTTTTATCCTCTTCTCTGTGTGTTGCATCTCTCTATATCCTTCTTATAAGGATGCTTACTATTGTGTTTAATAATAAGGGCATTATGATTGCAACCAGATAATCTAGGATAATCTATTGCAACCAGATGAAGGCCCCATCTCAAGGCCCTCAATCACATCTGTAGCAATGCTTTTCCCATATAAGGTAACATGTAAAGTTTCTAGGTATCTTTGGGATGATTATTCAGTCTATTGTACAACCATACCCATCCTCAATGGATACAATTTTTTTCACCTCACATTTTTAAAAAAGAATACAATAACAACTATCAACATGAATATATAAAATTGCTAAGCACTGTGGCTATGCAGTATATTAGACATCAGATGTGAATGATCTTATTTGATCCTCAGAATGGCACTTTTGGCCAGTATTATTACAGCCATTTCATGGTTAGAGGCAAAGAATGGTAAATCATGTAACTAATATCTAGTTGGACTCTAGTGCAACTGGAGTTTGTCTACTTCTAAAGTCTGAGTTTTCCTTGTGTCCAATCTACTATGCTCCATAGCTTTGGTAGTAGGGCCTTTTGGAGGTTTGAGAGATGTCATACACTAAGAAAACAAAGAAGCCTTAGAAGTATAAGACTTAAGAATGATGAACATTTTTACTTTAGCTTCTTTCAGCAACGATGCTGCTGTCATTCATTCTTGGCAGTCTGTTACATGTGTGTGGCCATGGGTGTGCTTTCAGCTGACCACATTGGTCACTGGGCTGTGACCACACAATTCACAGATGGAGTTAGAAACTCAAAGAAGGTTTCATCCACACAGGGCCTTCTCAGAAATATTCTCAGTGACTACACCCTATCTATCTTCCTAGATTTAATGAGCTGAGTTTAGGAAACATCTTGGTCTGGCTCTAGCCTTCAATTCCTGCTTAGTCATTCACTTTTCCTACCCTAATTGTCTTGAAAAACAGGACACATGGCTTGGCTTATGTCTAGAATAAAGGTAGAACATGTTCACATTTAAATAAAAAAGGAATAGAACGTTTTAAGAGTACCAAGGTAGGTAGAGTGAAGGAGTATGATGGGGTATGAAAATGAAGTAGATAGGATTTTCTATGGGTAGGTTTCAAAAGGAAGTGGTGGTTATTGTTGGTCTCTAAATATAAGTAAGTTTGGCTGCTTAAGGATTGCAATATCTGGGGAAAGAAAAAAGATACTTTAGCTAGGTTGAAGGACAGGAATATGTAGCATCTTGAAAAGAACAAGTAACTTCATTTGACTTATGTGTCAGGAAGGAAAGAAAGGAGAATTAAGTTTAGGTGTATAGATACAGGACTGTCAGGTTGTCTGTTGGACTTTGGACTTCATTCTGTTTGAAATGTGCAATGGAAGATGAGTCACATCATCAAAGATATTCTTACTGCAATAACATCTGATAACTGTTGGTGGAATGGATGAGACAGGAAAAGACTACTGGCAAGGAGACAGTTTAGAAAGCCATTGTAATAATTCAGGCAGGAGGTAATGATAACTTACATGAGGGCAACAGTAGGAAGAGGAGAGACAAGGGAATGAGGACCCACCATACTGCAAAACTAAATAAAACTTATAGGATATGACAACTGGTTGATTATGTGGGTTAAGGAAAGAAGCATGAGTCCAGAGTTCTAGGTTAGTTGATTGGGAGTACAGATGTACCAGCTAAGTTTCTTTGCAAGTGGTAAGACATACACTGACTCACTTTAACAAAATGTATTTTTAAAAAATGTTTATTTTAAGGATTTAAAGATTACTCACAGATTGAAAGGACACATTAAAAATGAGGACTTAGAAAGGACAGGAATGAGAAAACTCTAGGAATAAAAGCATGGCTTAATGAGACCACATCCTTCAAGGTGGATCAATTTGAACCATTTAGCACCCATGACCATTCCATTAAAGATCCAAATTTCAGGGACTCCTGGGTGGCTCAGTTGGTTAAGCAACCAACTTGTGATTTCAGCTCAGGTTGTGACCTCATGGGTCATGGGATTAAGCCCTTCGTTGGGCTCCCCACTCAGTGAGGAGTCTGCTTGAGATGCTCTCTTCCCATCTCCCCATCTTTTTCTCTCTTTCTCTCAAATAAGTAAATAAATCTTTTAAAAAATCCAAATTCTACAGAATTAGGGAAGAGGGAGTGAAGAGTTAGATTTATTGGTTGCATGCCTTTGGCCAAGAGGGCAATACAGCTTGACTAATATGCCCACCAAGACTGCATGTAATAAATAAGAGGTAGTTTCTTAAAGGAAGCTTGAAGTATTACTATTAGAAGCAAGGAAGAATGCTGACTAGTTGAAAAGCAAGGATGTACACTTCTGAGAGCTAAAAGTCATATAGAAAGCTTAGACTAGAATCAGAATATGTGAAAATCACTTAAATTCTCACTGTATAGATTATTAAGAACAAATGCACATAATAATGGTAGTATAGTAGTTTGCCTCATTTTAGGAGAAATACCTCTATGGTTGAGGTAAATTATATTAACGAAGCATCCTTTTATTCCTAGTTTACTAAAGTTGTTTTCTGAAATAGTCATGAAATATTGCCAAATATATACTTGACAATGTTGTAGTATTTTTTACTATGGGCTAAATCTGCTAGAGTTTTAGAAAATAATTGGCATGACATTCATAAGTGGAAATATCTATACTTTGATTTTTTCATCTTTAATTATAGGCTTACTTTGTTATATTTCATATCATATTACTTCTGGTTTAGCCTGATAAATTAGCAGTGTTTCTCTTTATATTCTCTGAACAAGTTTAAATGATGTATATAAATAAATGTGACTTTAACTTGAAAGTGCAGCGACATAAAATTATGTGAAATTGGAGACTTTTGGGCAGTAATGTGTTTTATGCTTTTTTTCACTTATTCCATGGTTGTTGGGCACTTGAGAGTCTCTAAATCTTCTTGTGTAAACTTTGATAATTTACATTTCTTTCAGGGAAAGCATGCATTTTATCCATATGCACCAAACTATTTGCATCAAGTCATTTGGATATAAAATAGAGAAAACATTTAAGAAGAAATTTGAGGGCTGCCTGGGTTGCTCCATCTGTTAAGTGTCTGCCTTCAGCTCAGGTCATGATCCCAGGGTCCTGGGATATAGTCCTGCATCAGGTTCCCTGCTCAGCAGAGAGTCTACTTCTCCTTCTCCTATTTATTGCCTGTTACTCTTCTTGCTTGTTCACCTTTTATCTTTCTCTGTCAAATAAATAAATAAAATATTTGAAAAAGAAGAAGCTTGAAAATGTATAGTGTGTGTGTGTGAGAGAGAGAGAAATCTGTAGTGTTTGGATGAGACTGCAAGACCTGGGATGAAAAAGAAGGTAGAGAATGGTGACTGAGTTAAGTTAGGAGCTGGAAATAGAATAAAAATAATAGTTAAGCATAGACACTAAGAATAAGCCAAGAAATAGGAGGTTGAACATCTGCATTAAGTTCAATCAAGGAGATCAGAAATCAAGAAAGAGGAAGTGTGTCCAGATATGATGGGTAGAATGACAGGTGATCAAGAACCAAGATCCTGGGTGCTGGGAAGTTTCCAGAGGAATATTTCAGTGTCCTGTGCCTCAGATAAACACAGAAATGTATTAGTCATGGATCTTTTGATTAAAAACAACAACAATAACAACAACAACAACAACAACAGCAAAAACAACCCTGTTAAGTTAGCCAAGGAAAATGGATTGGCTCACTTGACTTAAAGCTATCCAAGGGCTAAGACAATCTGGTACAAAACTCTGTCCTCTTCATTGCTTGTCTCTGCTTTCTATTCTGTTGGCCCCCATTTCAGGCAAGCAAGCTCCATGCAGTATTAAAGATAACTCTAGAAGTTCTAGGCATTCTTGGAACTTTGTGTAATATCTGAGACTGTAGCTATGCCTTTTCCAGATTGTTGTACAAAATTCTGAAGGAGATTTTGATTGACTTTGCTTTGTCATGGAACCATCCTTGCAGCAATGCTGTGTCCAGAAGATGGATATATTCTGCTGGGCCAGGCCTGGTTCCCACATTCAACACTGAAATGGGAAAAGGACTAACTCTAAGAATAAAGAATAGGGAGGTGGGCCTCCCAAAAAAAGATGAGAATTTCTCCTCAAATAATTTTAACTCTTTTTTTGTATAACTATATATATATTTTTCAACTTATTTATTTATGATAGTCACAGAGAGAGAGAGAGAGAGAGAAAGAGAGGCAGAGGGAGAAGCAGGCTCCATGCACCGGGAGCCCAATGTGGGATTTGATCCCAGGTCTCCAGGATTGCGCCCTGGGCCAAAGGCAGGCGCCAAACCGCTGCGCCACCCAGGGATCCCTATAATTATATATTTAAACAAATGGGAAAAGAACATAGATGGAATAGAGGCAATACCAGGGAAATTCTGGAAACTGGTTAGTTGAGGGTTTCACTAGGACAAAATAATTCATAAATAATTCACAACTAAGAAGTTAGTTAAGCACTATCACAGAATTTCTTGAATTCCCTGGCAAAAATGTTTGGTATTATTATTTAAGCAATCAAGAACCACTGAAGATATTTGATTAGGCAAACACGTTGTGTAATGGCTTATCTAGAAAGATGGCCACCAATAATTCCTCTTCTTCCAGTATATGCATGCTCCTCCTCTCATGAAAAGGTAGACTCTATTTCCCCACCACTTGAGTCTATCTGACCTTGTTATCTGCTCTACTTCATGTAATGTGGGAGTAATGAAGTTCTAGGTCTTCCAAGCATAGGTTTTCAGAGGACTTGCAGTCTTCAGTTTTGCCTAGAGGAAGACCCCTGTGCTATAAAAAGTGGTTCAGGATATCCTGCTGGTAAGATAAGCCACAAGAGAGAGCTAGACCAGGAGGTGAGGAACTAAGGCATTTCTGCCAACATCCAGCACAAGAATGGTAAACATAAGGATAGTTGCCTTGGGTTTTCCAGCCCTAGTCAAGTTACTCCTGGTGACGCCTTGAAAAGAGAGAGACCTAACTTCTCAGGTCACTTCCAAGTCATTCATTCCAACTAAAGCCCCAGCTGTCGTGGAGCAGAGATGAGCCTATCTGCTGAGATTTGCTTGAATTCCTCACTCAGAGTGGTGAACAAATAAAATGGCTATTGTTTTAAGCCACTAAGTTTGCAATTTTGTTATTTAGCAGTAGGCGAGTGATACACTATGTGGGGAAAAAAAGGCAGCTCACTAAGTAGAAGACAATATGGTTCTTTCATTAGAAGGAGAGAGAACCAAGGTTAGGGATATAAGACATTTCATTGTCATAGCTAGTGTGAGGTGATGAAGTCCGGAACTGGGGCAATATTATAAAAAAGTGTGCTAAATGGCCTTTGTTTTTCCTGCTTGTGAGAATGTTACCAGGCTCTCGTCCATCTCTGGATTTTTAACCGTACGTCATGTTGTCTGGGAGATAGTAGGTGACTTGTACAGTTGAACAAACCAGTGAATGAAATTTGTTTTACCTTTTTTTGTCCATTTCAGCATCCTCTAATGGCTGAGAATAAATTTTAAAAAAGTCAAATACAAATGTACATACATATGCACTCACATTTGCTGTTTAAGAGTAGTAATTATTCTTGTAAATGTTTTAGTAGGGGTAGATTAAAATTTATGGCAAAAATAAATATAGTAGCCAGATTTGTGGGCTATTAATGTCTAAATTATATCTTGCTCCTGGGAAACATGGTGCATTATAGGGGCATCAGTAGAGGGTTTTTATCTGAGTCCATACATTTGCTTTCTCATTAACTATGTGACTTTAAATAAGTCACTTAACTTCTCTGTATCTCATTGTCAGGATAATTCTGTGTTTTGTGGGATTGTTGAGAGCATTTGATGAAATGCACTGGTAAATGAAACTAGATGCCTGACACATGGCTGGCACCTAAAATATATTAATAGATTGAAATAAAGATTTAAAAATGATATTTTGTGATGTTTACATTATTAATATAAATCCCTGTTTTAGTAATTACATGGCCAATGTATTCTTTCACTTCACCCTTTTACTTTTTAATTAGCTTTTCTTCCCTTTTATTAACAAGTAAAAGAACCCATTTTAATTAATTCTTCTGATTACATTTCCAGGGTTACCTTAAGTAGCTGAGTAGAATCTTAGACATATGAAATAATGACCCAATTTAAATTGCTGTGTTTTTGGAAAGCACTGGAAAAGAGGAAAGCACTTCAAAGTAATTAACATGAACATGCTCAATTACGTTTCTGTATAGGATGCCAACAGTGCTGCCTGGAAATTCTGAAATTAGGAATCTCAGAATCCCCCATTGCTAGCACAATGGAGTCCTCAGGTATCCCCCTCTTTTCTCTCAAGATGGTCTTTTAGGGAATTATTAAGTATTAAAAGGTTAAAAACTAAGAAAACAGTAGCAAAGAGGGGTAAAAAAGTTCTCCCATCAGGCCAATGGTGGAAGGGTAGGGTCACTGAATGTAGCCTTATTTCTGCTGGCCATGTTTCTTTCCTACCCAAGCTCCAAAGTAAGCGGACTGTGTAAGCAGGAATGAAATACACAACCCCCTTGTGACTGTGAGCAGCAAAGCATTCTCCGTTTGTGGTTTTCTTCAAATGAGGCTGCTTGGAATATGTGTTTGAAAACACTGAGACTCTTTATTAATCAAGCACTTCACTCGCCCTGCCAGCATAACGTTTCATTGATGTCAAAACTCCCTTAAAAATGGTTTTGGAACCACTTCTTGTACACAGACTTCAACAGAAGAAATATTTTTGGAATTGTAAATAGAATAATTGAGGCAAATATTTGCCCATTTGGAAAGCTTCTGTAATGGCTTTAATTTTCAGTTGCATTTTAAATATGTAGATCTGGACATTGGTGGTAGGTACAAGAGGCAAGAATGAAACACACCTCAAGAACTGGGCTTTCCTCAGAGATTTAAGCTATCAAATGGATAGAGAAACTGAGTCAGAGGAGAGATATGAAAAATTTCTTTGAAAAAGTAGATTAGATCTCAGGCAGTTACAAGCAGTGATTAGAGTTAACTTATACAAAAAAAAAGAAAAAAAGAAAGAAAGAAAAAGAAGAAAGAAAGAAAGAAAGAAAGAAAGAAAGAAAGAAAGAAAGAAAGAAAGAAAGAAGAAAGATAAAAAGGATTTGCCAATCAGAAAATAATTTGCTCAGCAGAAAATAAAGAAAAAGAGAGTCATAGAGGCAAGCATTGCCGAGGTGCACTGCTTAGAGAATGCCTAGGCCCTGAGCCACAACCTACCAGGACCTAGAAGCTGGTCCATTGTAATCATACAGATGATGACATCAGGGTACTCTCCCCATATAACCTGAAATATCTGAATTATATAGGAAATACCCATATTCTGATTCCACATACTTGACAATCTATTTTTCTATGTAAGTCTTTTTGTAAGGAGACAATACATCTCCAAAATACTTGGTAATTCTAATATGAATTAAGATAGGTCATCTCCTTGTAGATGAGTAGACAGGCATCTTATGTTTCAACAGTTCCTGTGAGCTCATAAGTGTGTCTATCCAAAGAGATGGATCTACTCTCTGTGTGTTTGCAAGTCATGATTCTAGGCCTGTGAGTTGAGGGCTAGAACTTGGGCAGTGTGAATTCACCTAGGTAGGGCAGGTTTTTTATTTTTTATTTTTATTTTTTTTAAGGCTTAGGATATTTATTAGAGAGGTTCTCTTGGTATCAACACCTGGGCAGGAAGAGGGAAAAAGTAGAATGGGGCCCAGGGAGAAGTCCTGACTCCACAGAGAGCTCTGCAGCAGAAATAGCCACAGAGCAAGAGTGTCAGGTGTTGGGTCTTTATGCTTCTGCTACAGGCTGTCATTGTATGTGGGCCATTCTGGGACAGGTGTCATGTTGGACCAGACAGCTCTCTGCCACCACAGCAATCTCTGAAGGGGCTAACAGGCTGTCTACTGGTAGTCCTTTCAGTAGCTGGGACAAATCATTCCTTGAAAGAGGATCTGGAGAATCATGGATGCCAGATTTATATAGCAGTGCAATGCAGGGGTTCTTGATGCGTGGACAGTTCTGTAGATCAGAAGGTGGGAGGTAGCTGATTATCTGTGAAGGCTTCTGAAATAAAGAAGGTAGGTTTGATTTTCATCACTCTTGCTCCAGAAGTGTACTGTTGAGCAAGTTAACCTCTCATTTTCTCAAGCTTATTTTTCTCACCCTGTGGGAAAGAGACATTCACTTTTCAAGGTCATTGTGTTTGAGACACTACTGGTGACTGATACGCTCCTGACGCCCATTTCTGTTCTGAAGTTTTATCATGCTCTACAAGAACATCTTTGGGATGTCTACAAGCCTAGGACCTTGCTCTGACCACAGTCCACCTCTCAGTCACAGGGGTGACTCCCACAGCTGTGTTTACATTCTTTGGTTCCCTTTCTCTACACATGATATTACCTGCTTCAAGGAAAATAACACTAGGTTCATTAGTTCATTTCACTCATAAGTGTTGCATGGACCACAATGGCTCTAGCCAACCTCTATGGAATATCTTTAATTGATAGGATGTGTAGGCTAGGGTGCCTGTTTCATAGTTATGTTTAAGCCACATACAAAAAGAGATGAATAGATCAAGAAGCAGAAAAACAGAACAGAAAAAAATTAAAACAACAACAACAAACTATCTGGTGGCAGAATGAAGAATTTAGATACAAATCTCAATTGATCCTGAAAATATTCCCTTTCTTGCCCTCAGTAGCTTATGAGGCCCAGCTTCTCCATCCTTATTTTTCCATAAGATATAGCTGTTACTGTTCCAGTAATTCCAACAACCTCCCAATCCCCATGAATTGAAGCTGCTTTGAGTGAATTGTTGTTATATGGTGACCAACAGATCTTTGTCCTTTGATCTCTGATCTGAAACCACAAGAGGCAAGGCAATCATCATACTCTGTGTAGAAAGTCGTAGAGGGAGCACAGGGTTATCAGCTTGTGGAAAAGAACTGGTAACTAATATTCCTTCATCAGAAGACTGGCAAATTGCTTCTAGACACTGCACTCTCAGAAGTCATCTCTCTTCAAATACATTTCTGAGGAGCTGCTGAAAAACCCAAGTGTTGGGCTATTGGTGCCTTTGAAAAAGGCCAGTGTTGCTCTAACAGGTACAGCTGAAGTTTGCCTCCTCACAGCAGACACATTTGTTATTTTTCTTCCATCAAACACTTCACACCAGGGTGGAGAGAGGTGTTCTCCTTCCCCTGATGCTTGTTCAGGTATATTTTTGCAGAGGCTGACACTCTGAGCCTGGCTGTGACCTGACGATGTGATGACACCAAGCTCCCTCAATTGTCAGGGCCCTCTGAGAAGGGCCCTGAGGCCAGGAATTCTGTGTGGAAAGGATGAGCTTGTGGAAAGAAATCTACACTCAGCACCGTTACATCTAGTTCAACAGTAGAGAAGGTCCTCAGTGTAAGTGGCAAGCTCTGTCTTCCCAGGCTTTTCCCAACTAACATGATAAGGGTCCTGAGTAAGACCTTCCTTTCAGACATCTGTAAGGAGACAACATGATGTGATGGAATGAGGGCTGGGTGGGAGACCTGGGAACAGGATCAATGTCTATAACTAGCAGATTAATCTAATTATTGGCAAACTTTCAGTTTCCAAAGCCTCAGCTATGAAACAGAATTGTGGTAAGGATTAAGTAAGAAATGGAAAGAAGAAAGGGTGATATAAATTAAGGCTGTATAATAGTCTCCAACTATCCCTTTAATTACTCTATTTTGTTCTATTAGTAAATAATCCAGAACTGGCTTTCTGCTAGGGAATAAGATTGTCTTTTGATGGTCATTGCTGTCTTTATGTTCTTTTGTATGCCTTACAAGGGTACATCTACTCCCTTAATTCTAATGCAATGTAGATCTCAGGGTAAGATCATACTAATAATTGTTATCATTTATTGAATTTTTATTAGATACTAGACAAAATTCTTGCATCATTACTAATCCTCACAGCAGCTTTTTGAGATGGGTACTATTGTTATCTGTGTTTATTTTTTTAATTAAAAAAAAGCCACAGAGCAGGTCAGGAACTTGTCTTGGGTCACGAGAATACTAAATAAAAGACATAAGACTTAATCCAGTGAGGGATAGAGAGGAAGAGTTAGAGGAAGATTGTCAAAAGGTACAAACTTCCAGGTATAAGATGAATAAATACTAGGAATGGAATGGACAACACGATAACTATAGCTAACACTATTGGATGGTATCTGGGAAATTGTTAAAAGAGTAGATCTTAAGAGTTTTCAACATGAGGAGATTTTTCTCTTTTCTTTTTATCGTATGAATATGAGATGATGGGTATCAACTAAAACTATTGGAGTAATCATTTCACAATACGTGTAAACCAGAGCATCATACTATATACCTTAAAGGTATATGGTGATGTGTGTCAGTTATTTCTCAATGAACTAGGTGAAGGGGACACTTGAACCAGGACTTCTCAACTCTAAGTAAACAATTCACTTCACAGCTATATCAAATGTGATGGAGACTGTGCCATTCTGGGGATTTCAGATACATGGCATAATAAGTCAGGGAAGCATGATGGTGAAGGGCAATGGGGGTAGGAGAATGTAGGGTGTAGCAGTGCAAACTGTTGCTAAATGGGCTCACAGTGTGCCCTTCTAGTTAGTTTTAAGCCAGGGTCCTGTAGTTAGTTTTAAGCCAGGGTCCAAAGACCATCCCATGATCAGAAGTAAGATAGTAAGTTAGGGAATTATAGATAGATAGATTATATTTAAAAAAACATTCCTGGTTGTCAGTAGTGAGGCAGAGCCATGTTGGAGTACAGAAAGATGTGTCCCAGCAGGACACCACCTGTCTACTAGCCACATGGAGACCATGATTTAGTTCCTCAGAAAGGTAAGCAGGGTGATAGCAAAGATCCGATGGTCATGAAAGTCTCATACAGTAGGGGGCATTGGGTCTATGACAGAGTAATTTAACAGTTTATAGGGTACTTGGACCTACTGGCTCCATAAAAACTCTACCTTTGGAGGGACATCTTACTACCACCATTACTTCCCACCAACAGATGATGACTTTACCACCACTATTCTTTCTAACTCAGAAAAAAGTATTTGGGTGGAAACTTCAGTTCAGTACAACAAATATTTATGGAGCACCCTTCTGTGCCAGGCACCATGCTAGGCACAGAGATACAAAGATGAATAAGACAGTCCTTACCAAGAATGGCAAATACATGGCACATGTACTGCCACTTCCTCCTCCTTCCCTGAGGCAGTGATCAATCACCACACTCCTTCCTGCTGAGTCTGCACCTGGCCTTCACTGCTCCTCAACAGGCAGCCACTATCCATCAGTAGGAGATGCTGAGGGGGTTGAAATGAATTGGCACTCACTCCTGCCTCAAGAAGGTTTTAGTACTGGGAAGGGAGAGAGACCAAGATGTTTCCTTACATATAGTATATTAGTCTTCGTGGTTCAGGTTCAAGGTAATAGAAAGAAGCTTGAGGAAGCTTGGGGCCCTAAAAATGTTCATATTTTCTCCACATGTCTTACTGTAATTATTTTAAAGAGAGGGATTTATATTGATAAAGACATGACATCTTTAAGGAAGCATTGTTCCCTAGGTGCAGAGTTATTCTCATCAGAGAGGACTTCTTTTAACATGCAGCTCAAGGCAAAATTAAAATCCAGAAACACAAAGAGAGTATAAACTCCTGCTAGAACTGCAATGTATCTACCCCAGGGGTCATAAGAATGTCTAGCCCCTCACTGACAGTTCTTACGCAGCCAAAAAAATCAAGCAGCTAAGAACTCCTCAGGGAAGGCAAGGTGGTGAATGGGGACCTATTATAAAACACACACCTTCAAGAGAACAAGAATTACAGGTAACTTCCCCCTTCTCTAAAGCAAGTGGTGGTAATAGAACCCCTCTCTGTGGACACTAAGAAGGCCTTGCTTGTTCTGCGGCTTTGGCCATTTATACCTAATTTATGTTTTTAATTTTCTGGAAAGAGCACAGAGGAGCCCACTGCCTGGTGGAGCGCTTGATACAGGTTTGGTAAACACAAAATAAAATAAAATAAAAATAATCTAGTGCCTCCGTCCATACCCAAAAACAAAATTAAGAGACTCTAAGTCCTAGAGTTAGGATGATCCTTTAATTCATCTTAAAAGGCAAAATGTAATGGAAGAAAGGCAGGTAAAGGAAGAAATGGGAGGAGGGCATTAAAATGACAGGATATAGCATTAGGCATGGTTGCACTAGACTTAACTGTTGGCCCTGCCAGGCTTCCTGTAAAGGAACATTATAGCCGTGCAAAATCTGGATTTTACAGTGAGAAGAAATCAAACATAACACTTTTCACTCTGAATCACTTTACCCAAAAGAGGCTTTTGAATTGAGACCTTCATTACTACCAATAACTGAGTTTACCTAAATAATCTCTAGCACTTTGGAAAGAGGGTAAGGCTATTGCTCTTTGGCAGATAAAAAGGAGCAGGAACAGTGTCCTAGAGAAACCTCTTTTCTCTTAAACTTTTTCAAAATTCTTTCCAACTTTAGCCCCTCATCTCTAGAAGAATCCAGCATGCAAACAGTAGAATATAGAACTATGGAAATGTTGGCTTATTAACATGTTTTTTTCTTGGCATTGTCCATGCACTACATGCAGACTTTCATTCTTAGAAAGGATAAAGCAAGATGCTTAAACCCACTGTAGTTCAGGTTATATCCATAGAGACATCTCAAACTCTCAAGAAACTTGCCTCTATTTTCAAGGAGTTGTATTTAAAGAAACAGAGGACATGTAGATCCTTTTTGAATGGCTCCACATTTAGTGAGCAAGTGTTAAGAGCAAAGCAGTATATCTTCTCTATTGTAAGACTTAATAAAATTGAAAGTGTACTTGCAAAATCTGAATCTATGTGTGCCTTTCTTCTACTTGGAATTGTGTGTAGGCTCCGAAATTGATACTTTCACTCCAGTTGTATAACAGACTTACACAGTCAGCAATAAATAATATTCAACAGGTTCTGGGTGCATTTGTGTTTATATAATTCTAATGATTACAATAAAAGCAAACACTTTAAAAGTTCTTATAGTGCTTCAGCCTCTGTCCTATGTACTTTACTTGTGTTAACTAATTTGATGCCCAGAATCTCCCATGGCTATTGTATGATTTTCCTAATACAAATTGTCACAAACTGGCTGACTTAAAACAACAGAAATCTATTTTTGCACAGTTGTGGAGGCCAGAAGTCTAAAATCAAGGTGTCAGCAACACTGGTTCCTTTAGAAACTCAGAGGGGGAATCCATCCCTTGCCTGTCTCCTAGCTTCTGGTGTTTACCAGCAATCCAAAGATTTCTTGGCTGGTGGCTGTACTCCAATCTCTGTCTCTGTCCTCACATGGCCTTTCCCTCTGTGTGTCTCTGTGTCTCCTTTTCTGCATCTTAAAAGACAGTTATCATTCAATCACTGGATTTAGGACCACCTTAGTCTGGGATGATTTCACCCAGAGATCCTTATCTTACCTACATTTGAAAGATGCTTATCCCAGATAAGGTCACATTCTCAGGCTTCAGGTGGATACATATTTGGAGGTCCCCCCATTCTACTCTTTACAATTAATGTGCTCATCCCACAGATAAACAAAATCTGCTTAAGTAGATCACAGAGGTTACATAGCAAGTGACAGAAAATCAAACCTCAAGGCCAAGTATCTGAAACCAGAGACACTGGTTTTCAGAACCATGCTATCAATTGCTCTGCTATGCTCTACCCTCTTTCTCCTCTATGCTTCACTGTGGGGTAACAGACCACCATATATGGTGATCAACCAAATTCTGCAGTTCACCACAACATGATATAATGAACCCAATGTGAGTATTAAATGAATCTGGATGATACAAGGGGTGGACTGTACCAATGCTGTTAGTGCTGACCAGGTACCTCAGAATCCCTTTAGCCAGTTTGGTTAGTGTGCTCATGCTCCAGGTACTGTAGGCATTTCAGCTAATAGTTCACACCTGCAACATTCTCTGGGAGATTGCCCAAGAGTGGTGGAAGTTGCCGTGCCCAAAAGAATCTGGATGTTAAGCACTTTCTTGCCCACCATGTAATGACTGGCTCGGGCAGGAGTACAAAAGCCCCATCCTCTTATCTCAAGGCAGGATAGCCTTCCTTCGTGGTGCAGTTTACATTCCAAAGCTCCCCTGGGGTTCGGACTGAAGCTAGATTTCACCAGGACCACATTCTTGCATAGCTCCATATCCTTCTCTGTCCTTCCTGCTGCTCTCCCTCCTCTCCTAGTTCTTTTAGGGTGAGTTCCATGAGTAAATCATAGTGTGCACAAATCCCAAATCAAATTGTACTGCTAAAATCTGATGACATTTTCCATATGTCATTTCATTTAGTCCCCACAGTTACCTCCAGAGTTTCTCTAATGATTCAGATATCAGAAAATGGAAGCTCAGAGAAGTTAGGAGAGATTCCCAATGTTGCTCAAGAGGTATGTGATGAGTTGGGGTTCAATGTCAGGCTTTCCACCACCCTCCACTTTCTATTAAACCCTGTTGCCTGCTTACCAAAACCCTAGGATCAAGACCAATATGTCCTTGGGAGTGGGTCTGGTCTAATGAAAGATTTTTGAGCTGTGGAATCAGACACAATTGGGTACTTAAGAAACAATAGGCATTTCTTGAAAATAAAATACACATTTGAAATTTTTTGTTGTTTTTTGGATTTTTTCCTATTTTCTAAGGCGTAAGAAGTGTTTGAGGTAATGCATATAAAGTGCTTAGCACCACACTTGGCATATAAGACACATTCAGCA
This sequence comes from Canis lupus baileyi, assembly GCF_048164855.1. Classification (NCBI taxonomy): domain Eukaryota; kingdom Metazoa; phylum Chordata; class Mammalia; order Carnivora; family Canidae; genus Canis; species Canis lupus. The sequence continues at coordinate 68,631,128 of NC_132839.1, forward strand.
AAGTGATGTGTTGTTAATGTCATTCCTATCCAGTGCCACAACTGTAGCAGTGCTGGTCACTAGCATCCTGAAGGGGCGTCTTACAGTGGCACTTCAGCCTTTTAAGTCTGCCTGACATTATGATACAGCCACTTTGACACAGTTATGGACAAAGGTGTCAATCTGAACTCAAATATGAGGGTAAAGGGGTTTTCTGTGGGAGACCAAAACACACCTGAGAATGGGAGAGAAGTGGCTAGGGTCAAGGGGTGAATTTCACTATGTGTGACACCCTGGCTGAAATCCTATCCCACAGGGCCAGCAGGTGAACAATTAGAGAAAGTGGCTAAAATTGCTTCCACGTTGTTTTTTTTTCAGTTCCTTCTTCTAAAAATATCTGTGCTGTGATTGTTGGCCTGTGTGTGTGTATATCTGTGTATACATGTGAATGTGTGTGTCTAAACATGTCTCTGTGTAGAAATGTACATGTGTGTCTGTGTGTGGGGGGAGGGTGGGGGGTGCCAAAGTTGGTGTCTTCGTTCAAAACTCATAATAGTTTTGTTAGGTGTCTGCCTCTTTCTTGAATATCTCTTCTTGCTATTCAAACTCCACATTGCAGCAAGAATGTCATTTCTCTGCTTATCCATTCATGTATTCTCATTTTCTAGACACACCTTATTATGAAACTCTGTTTACAATTTATTCATCTCCCTTCTTGTATAAAGAATATATTCTCCTCCTCAAAGATCCAGTTCTTCTATCATCTCCTCTACCCACAGAGTTTTCTTGACTCTTCCATGCAGAGTTAACTCTTTCCTTCCCTAGCATCCTGTAGAGCCCTCTGTAAGAAGCTGCTGTCTTGTGCTGCAGTGATGTGTCTACAAGTCTGTCCTTCCCACAATATACACTGTGGGATCCTTTAAGACAGGAATTGTATTGAGAATGTCTGTTTTAGCAGGTTGGGCAATATGACCTGGAATGGGATAGTTTTTAATTGAAATAAAAATGAGTAAATGTATGAAGACCTTAAAAGATGAAGCATTAAACTTAACATTTTCTTATGCAGAATTCTATATCTAAAACAGGAATGATACCACAATAGCTGATTGTGGTAGATAAATCAATTGGTCTCTCTTTTTTTTTTTTCCCCCTTTCCTTCTGTGCCATTGCAGGCAAAAGTTTGGGGATGAGACTTGCTTTGGGCCAATGGCATTTGAGTGGAAGGGAGAAGGTACCAGTTCCAAGCCTAGAAGTACTCCTGGTCACCTGTTCCTCCTGTCCCTATGTTCTGGACTGCAGTGTGGGAACATACACATTCCCAGTGTGGGAACTACCCCCATTGACCCTAGACCTGCTGTAATAAGAACCACCCAGAAAAGCTCAGTCTAGAACAATAGATGCAACCCAGCCAATCCATTGACCTGAGATGCTAAATGATGGTGGGTTTAAACCACTGAGTTTCGGGGTGATTTGTTACACAGCATTGTGGTGCTAATAGCTGATACTTCAAACTCATTTGTTTTTTATGATGATTAAAACCAATAATTCATGTCAAGTGCTTAGCACAGACCCTAGAACATGAAAAGCACAGATATTAGGTATCACTATTATTAATGTTCCGTATTTACTATTTTTATAAAGCTAAGCTTTTGGAAAAGAAAAGTTGGCAGGAAAAGAAAGCAAGAATCTATCAAAGTCAGTGAGGCTGTCCCAGCTCAATTTGGCAATTTCTTTGATATTTGCTAAAAGCTTTTGGTAGAATATGAAACAGGATGATGTGCCTTGTTTGGAAAGGTCTCAGAGGATTCACGCTTAAGCAGAAAAAAGCAGAGTTGGCGCAGTGGCTCTCTGGCATAGAGGCTTATATAACTGTCCCTGTCATGAAGAAGATGATCCACTGGCTTTCCTATGGTGTTTTCATTTTGTAAAGCACTTTGTTTGACAACCACTCATATTAACCATTCCTTGGAGCCAATCTGTACACACAAAGAGACAGCTAATTCCTAGAAAGTGCCAAAGAACAGAGTTCATAAGGCTGAAGCCATTAGTCTTCTCTTTGTTTGTTGATGGGTCCCATATTTCCATCTTCAGCCCAACCTCGCATCTGATCTCCAGAGTAAGGCATCTAACTGCTGAAGGACATGCCCGCCATGTGCGCCCAGATTTGTGTCACACTCAAGATGTCAAAAATAAAACTCATCAGCTTCTGTCCATATTACTTCTTCCTTCAGTTTTGCACCAAATGTGCTTTCAGCTAAGCCCTTCTCTCAGTGAGTCAACCCATTTTCCTAAAGCAGAACCTTGTGTCATCCATCATCCTTCTCCCACTCTTCTTTTGCCCAGACATCCATGTACGAATGTACTGCTCATTGTTTTTCAAATTGCTCCACCTCACTCCATCATCACTGCTATCACTCCTTCTTTCCTGGTTTATAGTAAAAACCTCTCCATATGCCTCCCTGCTGCCTCAGCCTCTCTTCTATCACTTCTCTGTTCTTTAGGCTGATCTCTCTCATCTGGATGTAGGTGAGCACGCACGTGTGCATGTACACCTGTGTGTGTCTTCCTATATACGCCTTATGCCCCCTATTGGACTGTACTTTTCTTATCTTACAGAGTCATGCTTAGAATGTTGTTCATTCTCAAGATATGTTTGGGTACCTAATTAGATTAATTAATTAATTCAGACTAGATTGATTTTTAACTAAACTCTGAATAAATGTCTATATCTCCACTCCCATCTATTAAAGCAGAACAATTTCAAGGAGGAAAGACAAGTGAATCAATAACAGATATCAGCCTGCCAGGGATCAGCTGAATCCCAGTTCAGAGTAAAACCTTTTACAAAAAGAACTGCTAAGAAGAGTTTTGCTAGGATTAGTGGGGCTGAAAGGGACAAAATACGGCAAAAGAGGAGTAGAACCAAACATACCAGATAAATGGAGATTACCAAGTGCTGCTTTTCTGTTTTTATCTCCTTCGTGTGATTCATTTTCTGAGGCTGGGAGATAGGGACAGGGGCCAGCAGAGATTTGAATGCTGGAATCTGTTTACAAAGTCCAAATCTTATTCTACCACTTGCTAGCTACATTTTTCAGCTTCTTTAAAATTTAATTATATCAGGGGTAATACAAGGATGATTATAACTGTACTTGTCTTTAGGGCTGCTGTGAGAAATGAAATAAAACACAGTCTCATATAGCTCTCGATGCCACTGTTTGGAGGGTGTCAATACCCTTTGGACAGTGAAGAAATCCATCCAGAACAGTTTGGCAATTCATCCAAGTTGGTAGTAAAATTAGGTTGAGATTCCAGTCCTTTCTGAGTCTAAAATCTGAGTACTTTCTCCTTTTCTGATATTTCTTCTTTGGAGGGATGGGATGGGGTGGACAGGGAAGTCTTCTAGGAACTTCCATATTATCACTCAAGATCTTCCTTTTCCCTGAACACCTTTCTCCATGCCTTTTACCTGTTTTGTTGAACTAAATGTTTTCCCTTCTTGAATAACCAGCAGAAATATTGCTTCCATGATTAAATTAAATGAATTAGCAGTGCTCCCACCTGGGTTCCAACTCAGACCCTGATTCCTAGCATTGCTTTTCCGGTATATGGTATGCCAATAACTGTTTGTCAGAAGTCAAAACACCACTCATCCCAAAGAATTACTACAAGGGCTAATATTCTGAGGACAAAATAATCTTTTTCATATATTCTGCCGTGCAACTTTTTTCACACAGGATGGTAGTGATTATAGTGATGGTGCACACCAAGGGAAAGACCTGGATGCCCTTGGCAAAAACTGAATCTGCTCTGAGTTTTGAGGGAGAAGACAAAGATGCTCCCCGACCTGTGAGTGGGCTGATTACTCTAAAGAAGAGAATAGTGGAGCCATAAATATCCCTCAGGTGTCCAGCACATTTTTTTTTCCAAAGAAAGAGGACATTTTGTTTATGGTGTGGCTTTGGGAGGATTAGCTTGGGCAGGCAGAGCACAAAAAACATCCTCTTAAGCTACATCCCCTCCAAGGCCCCCCATTCCCCACTTCCTGACAGCACCGGCTGCGACCTCACTCTTATCACCTGTCTGATCTTTCACCCTGGGACAGAAACAAAGGTGATGAAACTGAGAGCTCAGCACAGAGGTCTGGCTTTTCACCTCCCAGGTGTGAGGAAGAAAGGGCTGGGGTGGGGGAAGGGATCACAGGAATGGGCCTCACACTACAGGTCGCTCCAGGGAAGACAACCTGCAACCCCTATGAGGAGTCACAGACGCTGCCCCACATGGCGGGTTTATGGGTCAGCGAGGAGAAGGGACACTTTAATGAATGCAGCTGGCTGTCATTTTAGCTCTTGGTGGAAGAAGAAAAGCTGCAGACAAAATAAGCTGTCGGGACTAACCACTAGGTGGATCAGTAATGCCTGAACTTGACGGAGAAGCCAGCACTCAGGGTCAAAGGATAAACTGATTGGTGGGACCTTTTTGATGCCTGAATTTTAGTGAAGCTATTAGTGCCAATTAGAATGACACCAGAGAAGAGGCTGGAAAGCTGGGGCCCCCGCAGCACGTCAGGAGAAGGGGTTTGACGGCTGAGACGCAAAGAAAGATGGGTGATTAGGAAGCATAATTTAGTCAATTACTTGCGATTTGGCAGAAGTTGGTTTTTAGGACTGTTTTTGTAACCTGAAAATGGGGGCCTTGGAAGCCTTTGAAATGAGGGTGAGGCATGTAGAGTGAAATAATTTCAACTCAGGGCAGACTTTAAGAACATAAGAACTGCCAAGCTAGATTGGGATCACCATGGGCCCAGGCCACCATTTTGTCTGTGACAGGAGCACTCAGGGAGCTGTGTATGGGCAGGACAGAGCTGGAAAGCAGAAGAGCTGAGGGACTACCTGAAGATTCTGTCAGTGATCTGGCAGGGATTGTCATCTGGATGTACCCTGAAGCCATCTGATACTATGAGCATGTTTGCCTTTCCAGTCTTTTAGAGTAAAATGGTGTGTTGACCTCAGCCCTCACTAGCTGTGTAAACTCTGCCAAGGTGCTCCAATGCTTGGAGTTTCAGTGAAACGTTCATCTCATGAAGGGATCTCAAAAGGCTTGGGTTGGTCACATCTGGTTATCTACTGGAATATTAGACCGGTTTAACTATTCATCCACATCGGATTGGCTCAGACTCAGCACCATTGACCTTTTGGGTTGGACAACTTTTTGTTGTGGGAGCGGTCCTGTGAATTGTAGGATATTTAGCAGCATTATTGATCTTAACCTCAGTAGACGCCGGTGCCATCACCGGCATTCTCACTTATGCACGACCAGAAATATTTTCAGACATTGATAAATGGCTCCTATGGGGATAAAATACCCCCTGTTAGGAATCATTGATTTGTGTTTTTATGAGGAATTGGCAAACTTTTTTTCTAAGGGCCAAATAGTAATTGTTTTGAGTTTGAGACCCTTATGGCCTCTGTTGCTGTTACTCAACTTTTATTGTTGTGCAAAAGCAGGTATAAACAATATGTAAACCAATAAGCATGACTGTGATCTGATAAAACTGTATTTACAAAAATAGACAGTGGTCTGGATGTGGCCCATGAACTGGAATGTGCTGGCTGCAGATTTATACCACTGTGAATTAATACGGCATCATATGATATAATATGAAGCTGGGTATTAAGTGGAAAAGAACACTTCTATTCAGAAATAGGATGATTATCATTGATAGCACCACCCAGAGATGTCTGCTGTCATCCTCTCAGCACATGTACAGGTGTATACCTGTGCATACAAATTCTTTACCAAGGACAGAAATTTGAAATCTTACTACATATGTAAAATTTTCTTTTTTTTATTATTTTTTATTAATGATAGTCACAGAGAGAGAGAGAGAGAGAGGCAGAGACACAGGCAGAGGGAGAAGCAGGCTCCATGCACCGGGAGCCCGACGTGGGATTCGATCCCAGGTCTCCAGGATCGCGCCCTGGGCCAAAGGCAGGCGCCAAACCGCTGCGCCACCCAGGGATCCCCATATGTAAAATTTTCAATGCTAATGTTTTTTTTTTTTTAATTTTTTATTTAAATTCAATTTAGTTAACATGCAGTGTATTATTATTTTCAGGGATAGAATTTAGTGTTTCATCAGTTGCATATAACACACAGTGCTCATTGCATCATGTGTCCTCTTTAATGCCCATCATCCAGTTACCCCATCCCCCAACTACCTCCCCTGCTAATGTTTTTCATATGGCATTATATATAACATAGTTTTTGGTATTATATATTCTTTAAAAACACTACTATTAGTAGTTGTATACTCATGCATTTTATTGACTCATCAAGATATATTCCTTATTCTCTGTAAGTGAATATTTCTATTTTTCCTCTCTTTTTTCCTGTAATGTGAATAACGGTGCAATAAATAGCTTTTTTTTTTTTTGAGAGAGAGAGAGAGAGATTTATTTATTTATTCATGAGAGACACAGAGAGAGGCAGAGACATAGGCAGAGGAAGAAGCAGGCTCCTCGCAGGGAGCCCAATGCGGGATTCAATCCTGAATTGCAGGATCACACTCTGAGCCAAAGGCAGACGTTCAACCACTGAGCTATTGAGGCGTCCCACAATAGATAGCTTTACACATATGTCTCTGTTAATACCTATAGGATGGATTTCTAGCAGTAGATTAGCTCATTTAAAGAGTAAGCATATTTTTAAAGGCTTTTGATCATTTGTACAAATTGGCCTCCAGGAATTTTCTGCTGGTCTTTATTCCTATCATAGAATTATGTATCTTGAATCGAACTGCATGCTAATCCACTTTACTCTGCCACCAGAGCCGCTGGCATGACGTCTGCCTCATGGTCTGCCTCATGATTCCTAGTTAGCTGCCTGCATGTGTAGTCAAACACAGAATTCGTGACATTGTAACAAATTTGCAGTGTAACTCCAAATCTTTGGAATGACTCTGGTGTGCAGCCTATGGGAGTGCGCTGGTCACACAAAGAATGACCCCACAAGTTTGGGACAAGTGGTAAAGGCAACACTCTGAGCACCCAACTTGTTTAAGTCGACAGTCAGAGGTTGAGTGGGTGTAAAAAAATGACATAGGACTCACATAGTGGAGCTATTGACATGAAAGGAAGACCAGGAGGGGTCCCGTTTCCCTGCACAATTCTAGGGTTTGTGTCCTTCAAATGCGCGGAATATTACCATTAGGAAAATATCATTTATGTGGATCATTGGATTTCCTGTTTTTAATCCCTGCAAGCATTCTGGCAATCTTCAGAGCTAGCAGAAACCACAATCGTGCTGTACAGAAACCCCAGCTTGCACAGGCCACCCAACCCTGAGGGGAAATTTCTTATAACCAGTTCTTTCTCACCCCTCCTCCAGGCCCAGGTGAGACAGCTATCCAGACTGCAGATCTGGGCTCTGCCGAAGGAACGAGAAACCGAAATCCCTCACGACTTGTGTTTTAACCTCCAGGGCTGAGTCTAACCTGAGATGGGATGTCTGAGCCACACACGTTTTTTTCCAGAGGAAAAACTAGAGGGAACTAGTGCTTTGCTTCTGAACGCGTATTTTCTGTGGCTCTTTGGGAGTGGGGCCTGGTTTCATTTCGTCAGGATGGATTGACTGTGTTGACCTGGCCATCAGAATCCTCTAGACTCCCAACCTCAGCAAGTCATATGCGGATGTGTTTGAAAAACCTAAGATTGCAAAAATGTAACAGATTAACCTGATATTTTCAACACTATAGCCCTAACCTCCTGCTTTTTAAATGTTTCAGGTACAGATCCTTTGGCCATGGAATAAGCATCCTCTTCATAGATCTTTACCACTATTAGCTCTCAAGGACACTGATCACTGGACAAGCACAGAGAATAGGTCTGAAAGGGCTGTGACTGTTTTCCAGGTGAAAGTGGATAAATATAACCATGACACTGGGAAGGGGACACACATTCCCACGCCTGGCTCTCTGCTATATAGCTTCATGTTGTTGGCAGTGTCTTACCGGCACTTGTTGCTTGTCACAACCTGTCACTGGGGAGATGACATGTGATTAAAGACCTTACTTCTTTCACACACTTATGTAGATGCCATCTTCCCCATGAGGCACCTCTGGCTGCTCCAGCTTGAATTGCAACCTATAACCCACACCTGGACCCAACCTGGCATTGTTCACTGTTCGCTTTCTTGTGTTTATCACCATAGCTTGGACCTCATTGCCTAAAACAGTTGACACATCTTTGAAGGCACCACCCAGTGGCTAAGCTTCCTTTTTGGCTAATTTAGGAGCTCTGACCACAGCCACTACGTATAGTGTTTAGTGAGTGCTTCATATATATTCTGGGATTTATCAGATAGTCACCACTTTGGTATCTAGAGGGGAGAATAATGATTAATAACTGAAGTTTCTAGGTTTTTGCTAAGCAGATACGCTCTTAACTGGGGAAGGGATCACATACTCTAATCTGCCATATACACTGGGCACTCAGTACAGTACCTGTCAACCATAGGTGTATTTTCATGGTGCTCCTGTAAGGTTGGTTTTATTGCTATTTCTATCTCACCAACTGGTGAGATTCTCAAGAGTGGGAATGGAGGGGCACCTGGGTGACCAGCCAGTTAAGTGTCTGCCTTTGGCTCAGGTCATGATCCTGGGATTCTGGGATCAAGCCCCATGTCAAGCTTCCTGCTCAGTGAGGAGCCTGCTTCTCTCTCTCCCTGGCCCCTCTCCCTGCTTGTGCACCCAGAAACTCTCTCTGTCTAAAATAAGTTTAAAAATCTTTAAAAAGAATGGGAATGGAAACTGAGGCTGAGAGTCAATTTAGATGCCAAAATTAGCAAGTAACCACCCTAAAATATGGATGTGGAGCTCTTTGAGTACCAAACTCAAGACCTTTTTGCTTGTGAGGTTTTTCAACACATCTGGAGAAACGTGAGACAGAAGTTACTCTGCTTTTGTGATAAAGTCCCAGAGGCATAAAATTCCCCTGAGACATTACAATTATCTTTAGAGGTAAGGACACTTTTTTGTTTATTACTTTTTTTTTTTTTTTTGAGAAAGAGAGGATGATCGGGGAGGGGCAAAGGAAGAGAGAGAGCTTGATCTCATAGCATTGAGGTCATGACCTGAGCTGAAATCAAGAGTCGGGTGCTTAATTGATTGAACCACCCAGGTGCTCCATGTTTCTTACAATTTTTATTGAATGAGGACAGAATAAAAACATGAAATTTTTATGGGAATTTCCTCATAAACCTCTAAAACTTAAGACACATGAATTAATTTTCAAACTCACAAGGTAGGTAGTAAATTATTTTGAGAGGAGATTGAATTATTCTTATAATAAGAACATGGCAACATGGAAAATGTCAGAGAGTTGACTTAGGAAAAGCATAAGGACTCCCATATATTTCTTAAGTTAGAGGGGGAGGATATTTATTAAAGCAAAGTGGAGCAGGGGCAAATCTGTGAAGTTTTAGGGTCTCCTGCCATTGGTGAATGACTTTAAGGTAACAACAGGTTTTATGCTACATTTAGTGAGGTTAATTATTGATCCTCAGAAAACATTATTGTATCTCCAGAAATATTTTTTCCCCTGGATATATAGCTCAAGAATTGTGTACATCATTCGGTTCAACACTTATTTTACACTAACTTTATAAAACACATAGGATGAGAGCTGGCTATTTATTAAAACATTATTTATTATCTACTCCCGTGTAGGCATCTGCATAGAAAATGCAGAGATAAGTGTTCCCTTTGCCATGATTCCAGCACATCTTGTCTTTTCTATATTAATAGCAATATTTATGAAAAGTGAATTTGTCTTCTCACCTAATTTGAAATGAAAGTTTGAGAACAACTCCAAATAGAATCTTCGAGTCCTACAAATCTGAGGAACACTTAACAATTTGTCTACTATCAATGACAGTAGGGCTATGCCCTGAACATTCAGGGATTGCTAACTAGTAAGGATGGTCTGGTGAGGAAGATGGGTCCATTTACTGGAATAAAATCAAAACATGTAGAGATAAACGACTATCCACTATCCATGTTCCCATAGCTGATCACCGGTAAAAGTGAGATGCACTCTCTGATCTCTAACCCAACAGCGGTGAGCTTTCTGATTCATCCACCTACCAAGAAAATGGCTTTAATTTGCTTTCCCACCAAAGGGTTTATCCAACCATCTTTCTGTGTGAATCGTAACTGCCACTTGCTTAAGTGTGCTCCTGAAACTTGACACATGATCACTTCACTTTTCAAGGGATCTCATGACCTGAAGTTTGGGGCTTATAGTTGTAGACACAAATCGGAGCTTTAGCCTGTTAGCCATATGATGACAAAATACCTTACACTGGGTCACTTAAACAACAGAAGCCTTTTGTCCCACAATTCTGGAGGCTGGAAGTCTGAGGTCAAGGTATTGGCAGGGTTAGTTTCTTTGGAGGCCTTTTTGACCAGCAGATAGCTATCTTTTCCCTGTGTCCTAACATGGACTTCCCTCTGTGTATCTGCTCCAATGTCCTCTTCTCATAAGGACTCCAGCCATATTGGATTAGGGTCTGCCCTAATAAGCTCACTTTAACTTTACCTCTGTAAAGACCCCATATCCAAACACAATCACATTCTGAGGTACTGGGGGTTAGGACTTTAATTCGTGAAGTTTTTTTTTGATAGTGGGAGGGACACAATTCTGCTCATAACGCTGGATGTATAGAGGCAGTAAGATCAGTGACCTGGAGGCAAAATGGCGCTTCTAGAATAATAGACACTTTTATTCAAGTTCTACCTGAATAAAATTCCACACCACTTGCTGGGGAATTTACAAGCTTGATTTCACATTACTGTCATAACAGCATAACACATTATGTCTTATGGGTCCTGTTTTCTAGGTCGGATGGCTATGAGAGGTTAAGTAGTTTCCCAAAGGTCACAGAGTCAGTAAGTGGCATGGGCTGAACGACCTTCATTTTGACCTCCAAAGCTCTCGAGCTTGCTCCCAAACTGGATGCAATGCTGTAGCTTCCTCAGGGGGCGCCATTGCCGGAAAAACAGCACAAAGCTTTTCCTCAGAGCTTGGAGGTGGTTTTTAGCTCACAAGGGTAGAAGGTGGTGATGAGAAACACCTGAGGCCAGAGGCACTGTGGGTCCCAATGGGGGCATCAGAAGTCTGTCACGAAGGGCCACTTAGTCGGGCCCAAGAAGGCTGGAGGACGTTTAAGTACTGCATGTTCTAACATGCAGACAGCAACAGCTCTCCACCAGCCAGGCTTGAAATCAAAAAGCCCAATGCCGTTGCCTCTCTGAGGGGCAGCCTGTCTCCCAGGAATGTGGCCATGATAAACGAGAAATATGTATAAAGTGTGAGCCCTTGCCCCAAAGGGTGCTGAATAAATGCTGGGTATTATACTATTGTTTATTTGGGCTACCCAAGTGCATTGGACTGAACAAGAGTATTTCTTTCACTGACAACCGTGGTCATTGTGGTGAAAAGATTTATGTTATGACATATGAATGATGCCTCTGTGTATGTGTGTGTATGTGTGCGTGTGCGTGTGTGTTAATATTTGGTGCGCTGTGTAGGGAGATGGGAATTGCATTTATCCTGGAAAACGAGCTGGAAATTTCAGGAAAGTTTTGGTTACCCACAATTCCCCTTGGACAGACTTTCCAAAGTTTCCGACTCAATCATGGAATCTTCAATTTGAAGGGGAGTTCAGGGATCGCCTAATCCTAGTCTCTACCTAGTTTCAAATGCTTCACTGTAACATTCTGGAGTTGTGGTTAACCAACTTCTGCTTGAACACTTCTGTTGATGGGGAACTCACCACCTCTGGAGCAGTATTTTCTCCTGTGGACAGTGTAAGGGAAAGAAGGGAAATAGCATTTAGAGGGCATTTTGGATGTTTTAGGCACTGTGCCCAAAACTTGATATATGTCATCTTATCTACCCCTCATCATAACACTTGGAGATAAGTTCTATTGCTATTGTTATTGTTAATAATTACTACACTCAAGGTTCATATTGGACTGGGCACTGCTCTTTGTGCTTTACATACATTATGTCATTTAATCTTTCCAAACACCCTGTGGAGGGGGTACACTTATTTCTCCATTTTATGGAGGATGAAACTGGGTCTCAGAGAAGTTAAACAATACACAGCTGCAAAGTGGATTTGAAAACAGATCATAATATCCAGAAGCCACACTTCTTACTGCTATGTTCTGCTGCCTCTTATCATCTTCAATTTAATGACAAGAAAATCAGGTTCCCAGAGAGCTTTAGTGACTGGTCATAGGTCATATCCTGGCTATGTGAACTTGGGTTTGTCTGACTGCAAACTCTGGTTGTTCACATGACTCCACGTGGTCTTTAGTTACATCATGAAGTACTCTCTATACCAACTCTGAAAAAATCACCTGCCATTCTGTTGTGTATGCAGAAGTAGGCTCTGCTGTAGAGTCACTCCATAGATGTCTTGTCCATTTGTAAACCACTCCCCTTGCCCTCAAATCTAAATAAGCGCATTTCTTTTAGTGAGTTCTCTAGAAGAGTGAGTGCTCTTTATAATTTCTACCTGCTTTATTCTTGTCTGTTTTTTTTTGTCCCCTTTCTTTTTAAAGTGGGGTAGCCATTCCTGAGCCCCAGTTATATGAAGTGGCCTAGAATGGGCCAAAATGAACAGAATTGTAATCTTCCCCTTTCATGTATTATTATTTCATTAGTTGATAGGTAAACAAAAATGTGTTCAATGATCTGTTACACTTCAATGCTCAGCTTCCTATCATATGCCCAATTACACATATCCACATATGCACTATACTTAACAGGCCTGTTACCTGCCTATGAGATCTGATCTATTTAGGCATTCACTCTTACCTCATATTTTAATAGCTACACCTTTCTAAAAATATTGATATCTGTTTTCTAAGTCCCCCTCCTTCTTCATTTTGAAAATATTCTTGGTTATTTTGGATATAAATTTCCCTATTAATTTTAGGATAAATTTTTTAAGTTTTCTCAAAATTTATATTGATATTTTTATTGTAAATGCATTTAAAATATACCTACATGTATATATTCATGACACTTTCATGATATTTAGATCTTGAAACTTGTGGTCATGTTGCTTCTCTCCATTGAACTTTTTTTTTTTTTTTAATTTGTATAAATTTAACAATATTCTCTGTAAAGGCCTTATACACAATTTTGTTATATTTATTCTAATATGTTTACATCTTTGATGCTGTAAATGTTATAATATTATCCTTTAACATAATTTTTGAACACTTGAATAATTTTTTATACTTTAATTACATATTGAAAATTAGGAATTTTCATAGTATGTTCTATGGAGTCTTGGAATTCTGGGAAGGCATAACAACCCTGGGGGCTTTAAGTGGTGTGGATACTAGTGTAGAGGGATCAGGCCTCAGGACTCCTCTCCCCTACACAATATGGACTTTGGAATTTGTATTTTATTCCATGAGAAATGGGAAATCTTTGGAATGTTCTAAGTACATTATGTTCTCTGGCTGCTCAATGGAAAATGTGGCATAAGAGCAAGAGTCAACATAGGAAGATCAGTTTGGAGTCTTTTTCAGTAACATTGATTAGCAAAGTTCATTGTTTGGACTTCATGGGATATGCCACTTCACCTCTAGTGGAGGTGGGTAAGGTGATTAACATAGGATGTGTTTTGTATATAAATTTGACTGGATTTACTGATGGATAGATATTGGCAGTAAGTGGGAAAGAGGGATCAGGGATTATGCCTAGACTTCTGCTTTAAACATTTTGGGGGATGATGACTTTGATTAAAATCTGGGAAGAAAAAATAAAATAAAATAAAATAAAATCTGGGAAGAGTAGGAGAGAAGGAAGTAGGTGTTTGTCTGTAGGATAGAGAGACAGTGAGAACCAGAACATGAAGGGTTGGATATTTAAGTTGAGTGTAGGAAGATGTCAGAAGTACAGGGACAGTGCAAGGAGGTGGACACATACAGGCAAATGTTTTGAAATTTTCTGAGTGTTAACAAATTTGCAGAATTTGCAGAAATTGAACTATGTGTTACTTAGATATTGAAGAAGTTATGCAACTGAAGATTAAGTTGGTACCTGTTATCATTTTAATGGCTTGCTGATCAGGAGAAACTATTTTAAACACTTTTTATTTTAACATAATAGTTTATTACTTACGTATAATCATTTTATTGTGTTTTAGAAAATTGATTGTGGGTTTGAGATTAATACATTGTAATTTCTTTCTATTTAAAATAATGGGTAAGGGCAGTCCGGGTGGCTCAGGGGTTTAGCGCCGCCTTCGGCCCAGGGTGTGATCCTGGAGACCCAGGATGGAGTCCCATGTCAGGCTCCCTGTGTGGAGCCTGCTTCTCCCTCTCCCTGTGTCTCTCCCTCTCTCTGTTTCTGTGTCTCTCATGGATAAATAAATAAAATCTGTAAATTAAATAAATAAATAAAATAAAATAATGGGTAATAGCTTCCAGCTAACATTATTATTTCTGGTTCTCAAAAAGGAAAAACATTGTTACGTAAGTGGGAAGTGCCTCCTGAGGGTATATAAATTTGAGTGACTGTTACCATTGCCTTGGAAGATTGTGTGGACATGGAAGAGAACTTAGGATCTGAGCTCAGAGGCACTCTTGCTTTTAAAGAATGTGGCCACTCTCTTTCACCATACACAAAGATAAACTCAAAATGGATGAAAGATCTAAATGTGAGACAAGATTCCATCAAAATCCTAGAGAAGAACACAGGCAACACCCTTTTTGAACTCGGCCATAGTAACTTCTTGCAAGATACATCCACGAAGGCAAAAGAAACAAAAGCAAAAATGAACTATTGGGACTTCATCAAGATAAGAAGCTTTTGCACAGCAAAGGATACAGTCAACAAAACTCAAAGACAACCTACAGAATGGGAGAAGATATTTGCAAATGACATATCAGATAAAGGGCTAGTTTCCAAGATCTATAAAGAACTTATTAAACTCAACACCAAAGAAACAAACAATCCAATCATGAAATGGGCAAAAGACATGAACAGAAATCTCACAGAGGAAGACCTAGACATGGCCAACATGCACATGAGAAAATGCTCTGCATCACTTGCCATCAGGGAAATACAAATCAAAACCACAATGAGATACCACCTCACACCAGTGAGAATGGGGAAAATTAACAAGGCAGGAAACAACAAATGTTGGAGAGGATGTGGAGAAAAGGGAACCCTCATACACTGTTGGTGGGAATGTGAACTGGTGCAGCCACTCTGGAAAACTGTGTGGAGGTTCCTCAAACAGTTAAAAATATACCTGCCCTACGACCCAGCAATTGCACTGCTGGGGATTTACCCCAAAGATACAGATGCAGTGAAATGCAGGGACACCTGCACCCCGATGTTTCTAGCAGCAATGGCCACGATAGCCAAACTGTGGAAGGAGCCTCGGTGTCCAACGAAAGATGAATGGATAAAGAAGATGTGGTTTATGTATACAATGGAATATTACTCAGCTATTGGAAATGACAAATACCCACCATTTGCTTCAACGTGGATGGAACTGGAGGGTATTATGCTGAGTGAAGTAAGCCAGTCGGAGAAGGACAAACATTATATGTTCTCATTCCTTTGGGGAATATAAATAATAGTGTAAGGGAATATAAGGGAAGGGGGAAGAAATGTGTGGGAAATATCAGAAAGGGAGACAGAACGTAAAGACTGCTAACTCTGGGAAACGAACTAGGGGTGTTGGAAGGGGAGGAGGGCGGGGGGTGGGAGTGAATGGGTGACGGGCACTGGGGGTTATTCTGTATGTTAGTAAATTGAACACCAATAAAAAAAAATAAAGAATGTGGTGAAGAAAAGGAGAAACCAGCAAAGAATAAATAAAGGTGTGGCCAGTTAGGTGGAAGAAGAACCAAGTCAATATCATAAGGTAGAAGGAAAGGGAAGAAACTATTTCTACAAAAAAGTAGGAGTGAAATAATGGTGAACTTTGGCAGCAGAACACAGATGTCATTGATGACCTTCACAAGAGTCATTTCTGAGGAGAGATGGGAATGCTATTGAAACAGCAGCAACAGCCAACTTTTTGAAGACTCCTGCTCAGGTAGGGAGCAGACAGATGGAGCCAGAGCTACAGAAGAATATGCACCAGGGAAGGGTTATTTTAAGATAGGCTATAAGAGATCATGAGCATCATCTGATGAAACTTACCTGATAAAAAGAGAGAAACATATCGTAGAAAGGAAATTTTCAAGTACAAAGTCTTTGCTTGGGCAGTAGGGTGGAGGGTATGGGGTTAGAAATGAGCAACTGGTATGTACAATGGGAAAAAGAAAAAAAAACAGTATAGATCAATAAAGATAAGATGGGCTTGTAGCCTTTGTGGTGAATTTTGTTGAATAAATGAATGAATGTATGTATACATTATTTACTAAGATTATGGACTAAAGTATAGAACATGGTCAGTAATTGTCTCAGCATGAGTAGAAGCAAATAAAGAAGACATCAGAGAGGAATTAAAATTTGGACAGAGAATTAAAAATACAATACTGATAATAGTATTATTAATAATATAGGAGGAAAAAGATGAATTTGAACAAAGAAGAGGAAGAGTGATGTAGAATAGCTACATTTTATTGAGCATTTTATATTTATAATCCCTATCTCACTGAATTCTCAAACACTGAGAGGTAAGTATTATCCATGTGTGCACAATGTCAGGCACAGAGAGCCCAGGTAAGTTACCCAAGGTCACACAGATTCTAAATGGAGGAACTATATAATTTATACCGAAGACTGTCTGGCCACCAAGGCTGAATTCCTGAGTACTCTGTAATTCCAGAGCATGGCCACACAGACATAAGGGTGAGAGGCTTCCCAGTTGGAGGAAATAGCTTCAGCACAGGCAAAGAAGCACAAGGATGACTGAGCAATAGGATTAGTCTGGAGTGACTAGAACATAGGACATGTCTGTGTGTTCTCTAAAAAAATAAATAAATAAATAAATAAAAAAATAAAAACAAACTCTGAGCTGAGAAATTGTGTTTAAGTGATTTTTTAAAAGGAAAAACAAGATAGGAAGGAAATAAAGCCAAGTAAAGATGAAATATTTGGTAAAATTCCCACTTAGTGTAGGATCATCCTGACGGTGATTCTGGAGTGGAGGCTATACCTCAGATTTGCCCCATATGAAGTCAGGGATCTTAGTTGTCCCATTCTTTTCCCCATTGGCTATTGGGTAGAGACAGAATATGGAGAAACACAGAAATGGATGCAAAAGATTCAGGGAGATTTGGTTGGAGCAACATTATTTACCACCAGGTGGTTGGGAAGGAGTGGAAAGAGCTGAGAATCAAGAGAAATATATGAGGGATCAAATACCATGCTGGAGAGTTTGGAATTTAACTCTCTACTAATCAGTTACTACTGACAAGCATTATTCTTATTTTTAATGAAGGATCTGTGTGGTTATGGAAAAAGAAATATCAACATACTATAATAATAGTACATAACAAACCACTGTAAATAAGGGATGCTTAACATTCCTCTCCTGGGTTGAGCTAGACATATTTGGGTTTAAGTCTTGGTTAGGGCTAGAAAAAATAGAAAAGTCACCATACTGTTGCTATCAATCATTTTTATCTGTAGACTAGTGTTTTAAGTAGGACAATTTGTCTGCAAGTAATAGGAAACTGCTCTTCAGCTGGTTTAAATAATATAGAGGCAGTGTGGTATAGGACAGATCCAATTTGGTAAAATGAAGCCAGCAAACAGCATCATCAATTTCTACTTTTCTATTTTGACAGTCTCAGTATGTTCTTTTAGCCCCTGTCATGATCTTGAGATGGCTGTCACATTTGTAAGCACCATATATAGAAACAACAATGTCTAGTGGAAGAAGTGGAGAAGTGGATTATCATTCTATTTCAGTTGTCTCTCTTAGTTTTAAAAAAAAAAACCTTTTCCCAGAAATCCCCTCAGTTGACTACCTCTCACATCTTACTGGCCAGAATTGCAACCTGTTCCCACCGTAATCCCATCACCTGGCAATGAGAGGCGTCTACAATGTTTTTCTTAAGCCAATTAAAATTAATTCCCTGGGGCTGGTGATACTCCTGACTTTCTCTGAAGGTCATGGCTTCACAGAGGAGGATAAAATAATCAGAAAAAATCTATGTTTTGTAAGAAAAAAAGGGAAGCTAATGGTTCTATGTTATGATGTCCACCTTGACCAGGGGATTGTGAGCAATAGAGATGAGTTCAAGGAAGTTCAAGAAAGCTCTTTTTAAGAAGCATGCCATGGGTTTCAAGAGAATCTGAATTTAAGAATTTTTGTATGTATAGTCGATTATTGGGAGCTGTAAATAGCAAGCAGGTAGGAAATAATCTTTTTCTCTCTCTTCTCTCTCTCTTATGCATGCGTGCCATGGCCTCTCTCTCCCAAGCTCACAAAGCATCTTATTTATCTATAAGTATTCACTATCTCCTCCCTAAAACTAAATTTTCTTTTATTTGTATTAGATTGGTTGTTGTCACCCTGGTCCCAATTGTATGTGGCTTTCTATCTCCAGCTGGCTACATTCTCTTCTCGGTTTCCTAATTCTAAAGTTCCTAAAAGCCTATGATGATTGGCTTAGCTTCTATTTTTCTTTCCAGCCATAAGATGTTAGTCAGTCTTTGGGTAAGCTGAACTTGAACAACTGCCCACTCTGATCCAATTGTTTGTGACAGCAGAGACTGTGGGTTAGGGCAATTCACCTTTAGCAAGGTTTATGGACAGGAAGCGTGAAGGACAGTCACTTGCAAAACATGTCTCATACAATTATATTCTTTTAAGCTTGTGCAGATTACATAAGAAAAATATTTATAAAGTGAACCCTCAATAAATTTTAATTTCTTTCTTTCCCCCTTCATTCAACAACCATTTATGAAACATTCGCTTTCTTCTAGACATTGAAGATTCACAGATGAAAAAGACACACTCCTTAAAAGAAGTCACAGCTAGTCAGATTCTTTAGCCGTCAGTCCAGAACACTGAGAGGATAAACAGAAGATGAACAGCTAACTCAGCTTCAAGCCAACACTTGATCTGCATATTAAAGTTAATCAGACAAACATGGATGAGGAAGGAAGGGTGTCAGAAACAGATGGAATTGAATGGCTTCTGAGTTTTACACTTTCAGCAAGTCTCATCAACATTTTATTCTGTGTGACTCTGGATTTGTGCATTGCAGTAGTGATGTGGAAAACAGCAAGAAGTTTGATTTTATTGGAGTTTGATAAGGATAGGGGCTGGGTGGCAGGGTTGGTTAAGCATCTGACTGTTTTGGCTGAGGTAATGATCTGAGGGTCATGAAACAGAGCCCCACATCTGGCTCTGTGCTCAGTGCTGAATGTGCTTGAGATTCTTTCTTCTTCTCCCTCTGTCCCTCCCACTTGTGCTCTCTTGCTCTCTAAAGTAAGTAAATAAATCTTAAAAAAAAAAAAAAGATAGGGGTTAGATAAGTATGCAAAGGCTAGACATAGACATTTTGGAAGATCTTAAAGGAAGTATTTTTTTTTAATTGGAATAATGTGGAAGTTTCAAATATGGGTAAGATGGAGTAAGACCACTCCACATTTGCTGTCCCACAGAACGCAGCTATAAAACCTAGACAGAATGCATGAAGAAGCTTTTTTCCCCTGCAGATTCTAAAAAACAGTAGCAGAAGAGTTGAGGAAGATGACTATAGAATTCAAAGTACCGCTGAATTATCAGTGACTTTTTCATTTTTTTTCACTCAGTATCCCTGAGTTTGGATGCAAGAGAGCCCAGAACCAGGAAGTGGGGATTGGTGTGGACAGAGAGAAATCCAGGAGAAGCACTCTAGTTCTCACAAACTTCATACAAAGTAATTTTGTAATCGCCAGAGAGAATGGAATAAACACTTCACTAAAAAATAAATCAACTCTCTCCTACCACAGCCTACAGCTGCCCACAAACACCTAAAATTCTGAGGTAGTGGAGATTTCCTTGCTGATTAGGGAAGCTGTTGTTCCAAGATGGATGAGATAACTCTAGTTATATTTTTTCTCTTTGTGTTTTTCACAGCTTGACTCCACACATGTGCTGTCACAAGAAGGCAATGGATGATATAAATAAAGCCTCAGCTTTCAGGTTGGAGGACTAAAAAGGGGAGTTCTAGAAAATGAAGAGGCTATGAGAAGAATTCAAAGAGGGAATAGTTTCAGAAAATGACCTTAAAACTTGTTTGTGAATTCCTGGTTATACCCCAAGCTGTGCATGCATGGATACACGGAAACAAATATATTAAAAATGTCCACATGACTTAAACAAAACTTAGTGTCTCGTAACACAATATTCACAATACCTAGGATACAATAAAAATAATTATCCAATATATTAAAAAGCAGAAAAATATCAACTCACAGGGAAATGGACAATCAACAGATGCTACAATAAATGTTGGAATTGTCTGACAGACTTTAAAGCAGGTATTTTGAAAATGCTTCAGTAAGCTAAGGTGAATACTCTAGAAAGTCTCAGTAAAGAAATGGAAGGTATAAGGAAGAGCTAAAAAGAAATTTAAAACAAAAACACACCTAAACTCAATGTATAGAATGGGCTCAGCCGCAGAATAGAGATGATAGGAAGAAGAGGCCATATACCTGAATGCGATCAATAGAAATTATTCAGTCTGAAAAACACATAGAAGAAAGATTGAGAGAAAAAAGGAATAGGGATCTGTGGTACAATACCAAATATTTGGCATTTATGACATGAAAATCTCTGAAGGAGATGAGTAATGGTCTGCAGGAAAAAAAAATTGAATAATGGTAGAAAACCTCCCAAATTTGGCAAAAATCATAAACTTACAAAATAAAAATTTGAGCAAACTCCAAAAACGAAACAAATGAGGAAATGCGCACCCAGACACACTATAACCCAAACTTATGGAAACTAAAAACAAAGAAACAATCTTGAAGACAGAGGACAATGACGCATTACTTAGGGAAACAGCCATTTCAGTGGCTGTAACTTTCTCACTGGAAAGCAAGGAGGCCAGAAAGAAGTGAACCATTTTTAAATAGCTGAAATAAAAGGACAGTCAACTCAGAATTCTCTATCACTCAAAAAGTTGATAAATAAAGAAATAAAGTCATCCTTGGATGAAGGAGAATTAAAAGTTTGTTGCCAGCAGATCTAATCTAAAATAATCTCTAAAGAAAAATTTTCAGATAGAATACAACGACATTTTGTCTACATGAAACGAATTTCAAATATAATGTTAAAGTTAAAATAAAAGTGGAAGAATAGGAAAAGATATACCATGTAAATATTAATCAAAAGAAAGCTAGAGTGAATGTCTAACATTTAAAATTATACAAAGTAGATTTTGGAGCAAAATACATTACTAGGGATAAAGTTTGACATTAAACAGTGATAATAAAGTCAATTAACCAAAAAAATAAATAAATAAAGAGGTTAAGATGTATAAAATATGTCATCATGATGGAACTTTAAAGTATGAAATATTTTTACAGAACTGAAAGGAGTAGTGTACAAATCCATAATTATATATTTAAATATTTAACCTCTGCTCTTAGTAATTCAACTGCTGCTCTGAGTAATCAATAAAATTATTGGACAGGAAGTCCACAGGGATATAGAAGAACTGAATAATAGCATTAATCAACTGGATTTTTTTTTTAATTCATAGAACACTCCAACCAATAACAAAAGAATACAAATTATTTTCAAGTAGACATAGAATATGAACCAAGATAAAGCATATTTTGGATTATAAAACAAAATGAAAAATTAAAAATACTTGAAATAAGACAGAATTTATTCTTTCACCATAATAGATTAAACTAAAATTAATAGCAAAGATGACAGGAGAATCTCCAAACACTAGAAAATTAAATAATATGCTTCTAAATAATACATTGTCAAACAAAAAGTCTCAAAGGAATTAAGAAACTATTTCAAACTAAGCAAAAATGAAAATACAATATATCATAATTTGTGGGATGCAGTTAAAGTAGTTCATAGAGAAAAAATATGCCATTAAATATTTATATTTAAAAGAAAGATCTCAAAACAATAATAAAAATTCACACCTTGGGTAGCCCCGGTGGCTCAGCAGTTTAGCGCCGCCTTCAGCTCAGGGCCTGATCCTGGAGACCAGGGATTGAGACCCACATCAGGCTCCCTGCCTGGAGCCTGCTTCTCCCTCTGCCTGTGTCCCTGCTGCTCTCTCTCTCTGTGTCTCTGTGTTTCTCATTAATAAAAAGAATAAAAATATAAAATCTTAAAAAAAATCAGTAGAGTTTGGGGCACATGGGTGGCTCAGTTGGTTAAGCATCTGCCTTTGGCTAAGGTCATGATCTCAGGGTCCTGGGATGAGCTCTACATTGGGCTCTCTGCTCAGTGGAGAGACTGCTTTTCCCTCTGTGCTTGCATTGTCTTTCTCTCTCACTCTCTCTCTCAAATAAATAAATAAAATGTTTAAAAAATAATTAGTAGAGGTTTCCTATCTCTGTCAAGACTAGAAAAGGAAAAACAGAGATATAAGACAAAATTTACTAATCAAGAATGAAAACTGAGATATCACTTACAAAGTTTCTAAATATTAAGAGGATTATAAAGGATTCTATGGACAACCCTATGAACATATCTTCCATAACTTAAGTTGGATGAAATTTATCAATCCCTCAGAAACCATAACTACCAAACCTCACTGAAGATGACATAGATACCTCAAACAGTGGCATAATTATTAATAAACTGAATTTATTGATAAAAACTTTTCAAAGAAGAAGCCTTCAAGTCTAGATAGATACACTGGTGAATTCTACCAAACACATAAGGAAGGACTAATACTAATTCAAGACAATCTCTTCTAGAGAATAGAAGCACGAACACTTCTTATTTTATCAGGTGAATACCAAAGTCAGACAAATGTAGTACAAAAAAGAAACCAACAAACCAAATCCCTCATAAACATGTATGCAAAAATCAAATAGAATGGAATTTTTCCAGAGAATGCATGGCTGATTCAATACTTGGAAATTCTTCAATGTAATCCACTATATTAACAGCCTAAAGGAGAACAAAAAAAAGTGATCATATCAATAAATGCAGAAGAAACATTTGACAAAAAACAGCATCGTTTATGATAAAAATTCTCAGACAAATGAGAATAGATGGTAACCTCTTTAAGCCTGTAAAGAACATCTACAAAAATACCTGCAGCTAACATCATACCTAATGTTTTTAAAATTATTATAGAAAGGTAAATTAACTAGAATTGTCAAATGGTAGAATAAATTTGGAGTACTCACATTACCTGATTTTAAGACTTACTATAAAACTACACTGAATAGGATAGCATTGTGGTATTGAAGGGATTGTTACATAAATTAATGGAACAGAAGAGAATCTATAAATAGACCCACACATATGTAGCCAATTGATTTTTGACAAAGATATAAAGGCAGTTCAATAGGGAAAGGATAGTCTTTCCAGAAAATTGGTTTGGAAAAAATTGAATTGAATGCCCATAAGCAAGATAATGAACCATAACCTAATCTCACAATTTATACAAATATTAACTCAAAATGGATCACAGTCCTAAATGTAAAACATTAAGCAATAAACTTTTGAAAAGTTTTGTGACTTAAGGTTAAGCAAGAAATTACTAGGTATTGTCCTTAAAACATAACCCATGAAATTTATCAAAAATGATAAATTGAGGGATGCCTGGGTGGCTCAGTGACTGAGCATCTGCCTTTGGCTCAGGGCGTGATCCCGGAGTCCCGGGATCGAGTCCCACATCGAGCTCCCTGTGTGGGGCCTGCTTCTCCCTCTGCCTGTGTCTCTGCCTCTCTCTCTGTGTCTCTCATGAATAAATAAATAAAATCTTTAAATAAATGATAAATTGAGTTAAAATTTTTGTAAATTTTTATTTATTTATTTAAGAGAGAGAGAGAGAGAGAGAGAGAGTATGGGCAGAGGGGCAGAGGGAGAGGGAGAGAGCACCTTAAGGAGACTGCAACTGGAAACTCAAATATCTTTCAGGGGCTGAATTATAAAAACAAACAGACAAACAAACAAGCTGTGAAATATCCATACAATGGGATTGATGTCCTCAATAAAAAAAAAGAATGAACTATAGATAGATAAAACAATTTGAATGAATTTCAAAAGCATTATGTTGTGTGGAAGAAGCCAGCCTCAAAGTTTACACACTCTATGGTTGCATTTATATGATGGTCACTAAAGGACAAAATTGTACTGACGGAGAATATATTGACATTTACCAGGGGTTAGGGACAGGAGAGGGTGTGACTATAAAAAAATGTCAGTTTTGGAGAGGGAGATAATGGAGCTGCTCTCTCTCTCGATTGTGGTGGTGGTTACAAGAATCTATATACAACCATTATAATTCACAACACAATATACTAAAATAAAGTCAATGTTTAGAAAAAAATATGTTGAAGATGGATTAAAGGGGAGAAAGACAGGGACATTTTAACCCTCCAGACTTCTAGAATTGCATTGAATGACTTCAGATCTTTCAGCAGAGTTTGGAAATCTGTAGGGACTCTTCGTGGAACGTGCTTTCCTTCTGTGCAGAAACATGCAGTCTTTGGAAGGAAATTTCCCGAGCTGTAAACTCCATTAGGCAGCCTTCCTTCTTGAACATGATTTCCATCTTTGCCCAGGAAATTGTCTCCCCACTCCCCCCTAGCCCCAGCATTCTGAGCAGCGGTGAGCTAAACCAGCTCAAAGTTGTGTGAACAGGGAGGATGAGAACTTGGCTGGGCTCAGAGCAATAAACGATACAGATTCCAGGTGTTTTGTAAAGCAGTGACATATCACTTCTTGAAAGATACAATGCAGTGGGCCTAGGAGCCTGCCCATGTCCACGGCGACATGATTGTATTTTATGGCCTAAAAACCAGCATTGCAAACTGTGTGGGGCGGGGGGCAGTCAGGAAGAATTAGACGTTTGGTTGGATCAACTCCACAGTCTGAAGAGAAACCAAGTGGACAATGAGAGCTTTTGTGTGGAGTCTTCTTAAGCCACATGAACTGTAAGATGTGATGTGATGTATGTTTTCTGAGGTAATTAGCATTGTATTTATTTACTCGCCTGTCATTTAATGAGCAGGTCCCCCGAGCTAGGTGGCACTGTGATAGACCAGGGAACAGAAGGAAATTGGATCCTGAAGCAGCTCTGCCCACCAGGCTGGAATCTTGAAGGATCTCAGGGGCCAGAAGGACAATATCCATCTAAACAAAAAGTGAAGTGGGACCACTTCCCCAGAGAAAAGAGGTAACAGATAATCTTACGTCTTTGATGCATGGTTGGTAAGCATGGTGGCTGTGGTCATGAACTCCAGAGCTACACAGTCTGGGATTGAATCCCTGCTCTGCTAATCACTTCCTGTGTGATTCTGGGTAGGTAGCTTAACCTCTCTGTGCGTTTGCTTCCCCATCTGTAAACAAGAGGATAATGATTGTTCCTACTTCACAAAACTCAATCAGGACAAAAATAAAGAATGTCAAGTGTAGGCACATGGTAGGCAACACAGGTCCGGCAGACGGCGAACATGCAATGAGTGTTCTCCAGCTCAATGAACTTGCACTAAAAAGCAACTTCTTTGGAACTATTCTCTCATTTAATTCCAGATTTGCCCAGTTTAGGTAAATAAGGAAACTGGCTTCAGCACTGACTTTCTCCTGTCCTCATCCCGTGAACTAAGAAAGCATTGTTCGTCTCTGGGCCTTGATTTCTATAAGTGTAGAAAAAGAGAAATCAGAGGTTTGACCCTGATGGACAACAAAGTCCCTTCAAACTCCAGTATTGTATACTCCAGGAAGGGGAAATTGCTGCGGGCTGTAACTTTGTAATTCTTACCAATTGCCTAAAGAAGCCCCCTTGGACTGTTTAGTAAAAAGGCCAATATTTCCCTCTAGTGGTGAGTTCAGAGCAGTGACCTA
Source organism: Canis lupus baileyi (assembly GCF_048164855.1). Classification (NCBI taxonomy): domain Eukaryota; kingdom Metazoa; phylum Chordata; class Mammalia; order Carnivora; family Canidae; genus Canis; species Canis lupus. The sequence continues at coordinate 68,657,153 of NC_132839.1, forward strand.
CCTTGCCTGAGTGATTCTTTCGGGTGCTTTCAACGTAGGGACCTACAGGTGGGCAACTCAACAAAATGATTCTAGGTGGTACATTGACACTCATTTCTTCATTTCAGTATAGATAATTTACATTTAACACGTTTTGGATGAAACAGTGCATCAAACTTAGTGATTGCATGACTATTGCTTGTTCTTAGTTAAAGAAATGAAGCACTTTAAAAAACGATTAACTAATGTATTTCAGCTTTCCATTAATAGAGATGGTAAAAGTCATACAAAGGAAACTTAGAAAACAGTAGTTTTAATTTAATTTTACTTTTTTCAAAAGTAAACATGCATGCGTTTGAAAAACATCAAATAGAGAAGACTTGTTAAGAAAAATAGCAGTCATGCCCCACCTTAAACACTATATTGTTCTGAGAAGCACTTGTTTGTAAATTTTTTGGCTAATTCTTTAGTATTTGCATCCATATTTTCCAATGGCATGATTGTACTTCTAGATCTTTCTGTTTTAGACATTACAGATTGACATCCCAATATGGAAGATGGGATTTCGCATCCTTTTATTCACCCTTCCCCACCACTACCCAGTCTTTATCTCTCTTACTTTCCCCCGTATTTCCTATTGCTCTATCCTATGCTTACCTGGCAATTTTGCTTCAGTTAAATATTCAGCATTACATTATTATTGCCATGCATCTGCAACTCTTAGTAATGGAATTGTCTTTACTTCCCTGCAAAATATGAAGTCAATGATTTTTTTTGGTTTTATTTACTTATTTGCTATCTACATATGATTAACTCAACTGTGAACTCTTCCCCAGTTATACAAATACCTTTTGAAAACACACAAATAGCTTAAGCATTTAAAAATGTCATCTTCCCAGAGTAAACTATTTTTGCCTGCCCTTCCTCTGGTCCATCGCATAGATAACTCCATTATTTCCCTTTGCTTCGGGGATATATTTTGTGTCTCCCTTGTATTGGACCACCTATTGGAATCCTGGATTCCATGGTTTCTTCTTTTCTCCTGGCTTATGCCCCTTTTCAGAGAAAGCAGATCAAATCTGAGAAAAAATACACGACTAGAAACTTTAAGACCTTGCCTGTCTAAGAATATCCTTATTGTGTCTTCATACGATATCAATAGATTGTGCAGGGAGGTCTTAGGGAGCAAATCATTTCCCCCTAGCATTTTTAGTGCTTTTCTCCATTGCTTCCTAGCTTCCTGTGTTGCTGTGGAGAAGTAAAGTGTTATATAGATTCTTGATCCTGTATGTATGTAAAAATCCCTCCTCTGTGATATCTGGCCCCTTTTATGGACGCTTGTGGAATGTTGGTTTTTGTTTTCCTCCCTCCAACATTCTGAAACTTTCTGATGGTATGTCTTGATGTAGGATGGTTTCCATGCTTATGCTAAGCCCTTTGAAACAGAAATTTATGTGCTTCAGACTTGGGAAACTGTTTAGTTATTTCTCTGGTGAATGCTTTCCCTTCAAATTTTCTACTTTTTTCTGAGAGTAATTCCTAATATTTGGATATTGAATCTTCTGGATGTGTCACAATTTCCTTTTGTTCCATTCATTTTGCATCTCTATTATTCTGTTCTACTTCCTATGAGATTTACTGGGTTTTATTTTGAAAAGCTTTCTTTTTTTGTGGGTTTCTTTTCATTTCTTCTCTCATATTTTTGCAATATCTCTATATTCATTAATATTTCTCCTAATTCAAAGAGCTCTTTTTGTTGTTCTTTGGGAGTTCCTGTTTCATAGCTTTCTGTTCTTGTTTTGTTTATTACATAGTCTCTTATCTCTTGGAAGATACCAAAGATTGCATTTTTATTAAGTTCCCTTCTTTCTGTGTGGTTTCCCTTTCTTTCAATTTTCTCTCTCTCTTTCTCTCTTTCTCTCTCTCATCTTGACTTTTATGTTAGATTCTCTTTTTCAATGTCAGGTGAACTTAGCTGGTTGCTGATTTATAAAGATCAACACTGATACCTGATTAGAAGTTTCATCTTTGTCAGTTGGCTTTTTTACCATAGGAGACTTAGCTGGCTGTTTTCATCATAAACTCCTAAAACCAGTACTTTTAGGTCTATCCTCTTGGATTAATCCAAATCTCTAGAGAGAATTTTTCTGATCTTCAGGATATAAGTGGCTGCCAGAACTCTCAAAGCTGTGTTGGGAGACAGCAGGGAGGTCTCTATGACTCAACATTGAGTATGTAAACTTGTACTGTGTTTCCTGTTTTTACTACAGCATTTCCCTCTTCATGCCCAAGTGTGGCTGGTATTTGTCTCTCCAGAGACTCTTGATTTTACCATTCTTTTTATAAGTCTCCCCTTTTCTACCAGGTGAGTGGAATGCTGTATAAACAAGAGATAGAGATCTAATGATCCTATTGTTTTTCAATAGAGTTTCGACTTGTTCCTTTTTTATTTTGCCTCACCTTCTCTCCCATCCTCAGAGGTATATGATGCTGCCAATTTCTGAGCCTTTCAGGAGTTCTGTGGTATAAATCAAGTTGCTTCCTGGATTCCTTTGCTGCCAGCTTAAGAATCTATTTTTGTGGGTCTGCTAAGTTAGTTACTACAACTCAGGCATCTGCTTTCCAGCTTCTAAAATTATGCTATTCTCTTCTCTTTGTCTTTACAAATTTATGCCTTTAAAAATAAGTTCCCTGTCCTTTTACAGTTTATTTATTTATTTATTTTTTTGAGGGGAGGAGCGAGTTGAAGAGGAGGATAGAACATGCACTACACGTATAGTGTGTGCTTGTGGATATATATCTGTGCTCTATCTACTTTCTTTAACTGGAAGTCTCATAACAGTTATTTTTTTAGAATTCCTTTCTCATTCTCTGGCAAAGCATTTTTAGTAGGAATCCTTCTACAATGTGACTTAAAAAAAGAAATACTTGAAGGGTAGCAGTCATTTGAACTTTCTCTGGGTGTTCTATGAAAAATACCTGACTGGGGCTGAAGTGTAATGATCATAGCTCAGTGGAATCATAGGAGGAGAAAAAGAAATTTTAGGATCCCCACCATGTGTCAGGCTTTACTCCTTAGCAAATATTGTCATATTTCATTTTAATGCAACAGTGATTCCATGAAATAGATGTTGTTATCCTTGTTTTACAAAGAAGGAAACAGAGGGTAACCCATAGGCTAAAGAAACACATGGCATGTGAATAAAAAATAAAGATTCAGCTAAGGTTTTCTTGCAAGTGAAACTCATAGTCTCTGTACTCCAGTAAACTAAATTCATTGTGTGGCTGAAGCATGGGAAGGTGACTAAATAGTGCCTGGTTATTTACAATTATCCAAATTCTTTCTTGTCACAAACTCATGCTTGACTTAAAAGAAGGAAAGAGATTGCCTAGAGTGTGGTCTCTGATTGTGAACAAGGCTAACTCATTCTGTGACCTTGGGCACATTGCTTCACTCTCAGGGCCCCAATTTCTACATCAGTAAAACAAGGTCATCAGAATAAATGGTCTGTTACATTCTGATGATCTATCTTGCAGATGGTGAGCTGGAGGTGCTGAGAGCTTCAAGTCAGATGGGAAGTCCAATGCTCGGCCACCCTCTAACTCTCTGTTTATACTCTTTGCAAGAAACTTCCCAACAGATAGTTGGGACTGCCTTCCAAATGCCAATGGGCATGAAATATGGTTTGCTCCCAAGTCCCTCTTTAGAACTGAATCTCTCCACATCCCCTTCAGGGACTGCAGGGTCTCCTGTAAGCTTAAGGTAAATAAATACTCCAAAATGTGGAATGGAAATGCAAGTCAAAGGAGTGATTTGGGAAAGGAGGCAGCAAACCTTGGGCCTTTTACCAGATGGGCTCAACACTTTTGATTATTTTATGAATGCATGAGGTGACACATTGGTTTCTTCAAAGCCATTCTTGTACATGCCTTTCAGGGTTATAATTCATGTGAATTCAGATAATGAGGTAATTGGGCTTAATGACTGAAGTAGTGATACAAGAAAGAGAAGAATTCAAATTATTTATAATAATAATTGTTACTGATACTGTATGATATTACTAAAGCAACATTAAATTGGTAATAACTTCCATTTGAGAAATGGAAGTAACCATACATATAATTTTTCTCAAGCCTCTTGTGTCTAGGTAAGGAATCTAAGACCAGAGACCCAATGTGACTAGAGCAAAAATTTGTCTGAAATTATGCTAATTACTAATTCAGTGCTTTTCCCATAATACTCCACTATTCCACTGCTGATTAGTGTTAGCACTTCTCCCTCTTCAAATGTTACAGGGCTGATTTAGAACTATGATGAATATGTATATGATTGGATATTTATTGATTTTCTGATTACTTTGATTAATAATGATTTCTAAGCAAAGTTAGTTTTAGATCATTAATAGGGAAAATAAATTTAATAAGGCAGGGTGAGGCACCTGAGTGGCTCAGTCAGTTGAGCTCTGCCTTTGTTTTCGGTCATGATCCCAGGGGTCCAGGGATTGAGCCCCAAATTGGCTCTCCATTCAGCAGGGAAGTCTGCTTTTCCCTACCCTCTACCTCTCCCCCTTCTCCGTGTGTCAAATAAATGAATAAAATCTTTAAAAAAAAGAAATCATGGAGATATAATATTATTTTTAAGATAAAAAATTGTCCAACCACAACTCTGATGGTATTAGTAAATGAAATAAGGCCATTTCATGTCATGGCATACATATATTATATTTTAAAAGTTTGCTTTCATTCAATAATTTCATTGTATTTTTTCCAGGTATCTTATATGTCAGACATTTTTTTGTATGGTTTGGAAGGATTATCTCATAAAACCTCATAATATTAAATGAAGTAGTTATAATTATTTTACTCATTCCCTGGAGCTGAGAGAGGTTGGTGGGTCTCTTAAAGTTTACACATGGTATTCGGCAGAACTGGAACACAAAGCCAGGCAGACCTACCCTGGAACTCAGGATCTGTAATGCTAAATTATATCCCTAACACTTTCCCCCAAATGGAGAAATTTTACATGAAGCACACTGAAGAAAAATATCACACCTATTTAAGGTAGGCCATATTATTGCAATTTTTCCAACTTTGTCACATTGTTTAATCCAAGCCAAATTTTTCATTCATTTTGGTGGCCAGTTGTTGAGTGGTATCTAACTTTTTACCTTTATGTCCTGTTGACACCAGAGTAAGACTTTGTAGGAGAGTCGTTTGTAAATATGTTAAGAAAAAACTTATTCCAAACCAACTTATCCCAAACAATAGCACACTGCAGTACCTAATTAATATCTTAACCTCTTGTATTATCTCATATCTTAAAAAATGACATCTCTCATCTTTCTATTCCTTAATGAAAGAAAAGGTCAAAACTCTATTTTTTGAGACTTGTGAAAATAGGTAAATTTTTCAACCTCTTTGTATTTCAGATTTTTGTGGATTTTTTTGGATTTTATTTATTTATTTATTTATTTATTTATTTATTTATTTATTTTTCAGAGAGAGAGAGCACAAGCAGGGAAGTAGCAGGCAGAGGGAGAGGGAGAAGCGAAGCAGAGAGCCTGATGTAGGGTTTGATCCTAGGACTTGAGTTCATGAGCTGAGCCAAATGCAGATGCTTAACTGACTGAGCCACCCAAGTGCCCCTGTATTTCAGTTTAATTAGTTCAAAAATAGATAAAATAAAATAATTCATCCTTTGATTCAATAGTCATTGATCATTTGCACTGTTAATTATAATTAAATGTTCATGAAGTTAATAAATTAATTACAGTCAGAGAGACAAGATCTCAAATGTTGACTTTGCCTATTTATTAAATTATTTGGGGTATGTTTTCTTTTTTTTTAAGTTTTTTTTTTTTTATTTATGATAGTCACAGAGAGAGAGAGAGAGAGAGAGAGAGGCAGAGACACAGGCAGAGGGAGAAGCAGGCTCCATGCACCGGGAACCCGACGTGGGATTCGATCCTGGGTCTCCAGGATCGCGCCCTGGGCCAAAGGCAGGCGCTAAACCGCTGCGCCACCCAGGGATCCCTGGGGTATGTTTTCTTATCGTAATTTATAAAAAGTAGAACCATTATTGTCTCCCACCCAGGGTAGCTGGCTGAAATATCACACATGAGGGAGGATAAACCTCAAGAAACCTGTCACATAATTGATGGTAAATAATTGTTTCTCATTCATTTATTTAAGCTATTCACCCCCAAGGCTGCCTCTGCCTAGTATCTAGAAAGGCTGCCTCTTTCTAGACCTTGTTATTGAGCAAGCAGATTGCTTATACAAGGTAAGCAGTTCCAACTGTATTGAAATCATTTGCCTGAAATGTTTTCTTTCCCATTCAACATTGCTTATTTACATGGTGTCGGATCAAATGGAAGAGAGAAGAACAATGTGATTCATGATCTTTCTCCAAGGAGGCAGCTGCAACATAAATGATGTCTCAGGAAACAGGATAATCTGTTTGTGTGGCCACAACTCTGTGATCCCTGACCTGTCTTAATCTTCAGTAGTGGATATATGTGTGGCACTTTTGTCCCCAGGTGGAACTGAATGTTGAAAAAAGTCCCACAATTCATTTGGATATTTTTCTTCAATCACTGTAGATAGCTTAAGAACTATCGGTGAAGGCTGTAAATCTCTTTTTTCATTGGCCTCAAGAATTCATATCTCCTGTTTTCTAAATGAAATAAGGACCTTCCTGAAATCTCATCTCTCTTGAGGATTTGGGATGCTCTTGGGTATCTGCCGCAGTAAGAAAACAAGCTGAAGGAATGTGGAAATGTGAAGCCATCTGGCTGCTGGTCCACTTTCACACCGGCTCTAGGGGTCACTGAGAGCCCCCCAAGGGCTGTTGAGACCAAGCTCCGACAGGAAACATTTGATCTCAATCCAGCAGTGCCCGGACATGTGTACTCAGATATGTGGATCACCTATAAACACAGTGGTTAGAGAATATTTTAATTGGGGAATTTGAAGAAGTTGTTTGGAAAATGACTTCAGCTCCCTAGAATTATCAAAATTCCAAGTCCCAAGCACTTTGAATAAAAATCACATTTTGTTATATGTCCACTTTTTTTTTCTTGAGTGTGTGTCATTGGAAATCATGAGCATTCAGTGCGGGAGAGACTTTGCTTAACATTAGTGGCATAACAATGAATGAATGACATGTAGTCCCTGCCTTCCAGGATAAGTCAGCAAATGAATAAGCATTGGCAATATGAGGTGATGTACAAAGACAGATTCCAAGAGACTGGTTAAGACAGATTCATTCCTAAAAAAGAAGGTGGGTACCCACTTCACTCAGAGTATTCATAATAACTGGACCTGTCATTCTTTCAATAGGTAATGAGCACCAGTCATACTCTGTGTACTAGTTTCTGTTGAACTGTCGTAAGGGGTGTATTGGTTTGTTAGGGCTTCCACATAAAAATTTTAAGAATGAATGGCTTCTTTTCTTAGAAATTTATTTTCTCACAGTTCAGGAGGCTGAGAAGTCCAAGATCAAGAGGCTGGAAAGGTAGATTTCATACGGAGCCTTCTTCTGTTGGCCTGTGGGTCATCTCACTGTGTTCTCACATGACCCCTTTCTTTATATGTACATGGAGACAGAGGGAAAGAGAGAGCTCTCTTGAGTCTTTTTTATAAGGACAATAATTCTATTTGATGAGGGCCCTGCTCTTCTGACCTCATTTAACCTTATTATTTCCGTAGAAGTTCTATCTCCAAGTACAGAGACACTGGGTATAGGGGCTTCAACATATGAATTTGGGCAGGAACACAGACATTCAGTCTATAAAAAGAGGTGATGAGGACTTATCTATTTAAAGTGCATGGAAGTGACAAATGAGAACTCTTGACATAATAGCATCTGTATATCATTGAGGGATTAGAATAGCATTGTCAGATAAAAATACAGCATCCAGTTACATTTGGATTTCATATTAAAACAAAAAACTTGTTTTAGTATCAATAGGACCCAAATATGAAATAGGATATACTTATACTAATAAAAAATAATTCATTGTTTATCTGTAATTCACTTAAAATTGAGTGTTTTATATTTTGATTTGCTAAATTGGTCAGCCCTCAATTGGAGTACTTTTATATTTATAGAACTGGTTACAGAATAGTCAAGCTGGCACATTGGGCAGGAGACATAAGGATCCTGGAGAAAAAGTCAGGACTTGTCACATTTAAGGAGTTCCAGGTTGTGAGTCATTACAGTGACAAGCCCTAATCTTCACCAAGCAGAGGATACAATGAAGTGCACTCATCCCTTTAAGTTTGCTACTTAGATAGTCACAAAGACCATGCACAATCCAAAGCAAAGTGGCATACTCATTTTTGTTCAGTCATATAGTTATGGGCTGAATTGTGTCATCCCACATGTTCATATGTGAAATCCTAAACCCTAGGTTTCAGAGCAAGACTAGACTGTATTTAGACATAGGGTATTTAAAGAGTTACTCAAATTAAACTGTGATTATTAGGATGTGCTCTATTCCAATATGACTGGTGTCATAAAGGAGCGAAAATTTGGAGACAGGGAAATGATCTTGAGAGATGACAGGTGTCAACAAGCTAAGGAGACAGGCCTGGATCAGACCTTTCCTTTATAGCCCTCAAAAGGATCTAACACCTTGATCCTGGACTCCTAACTTCCATAACTATGAGAAAATAAATTTCTCTTGTTTAAGCCCCCCAGTCTATGATATTTTGTGATGGCACCCCTAGCAAACTAATATGCCTACCTAAAAATTTTTTTGAACTGTAAAGAAAAAAGAACTCTAACATTTCATTTAGTTAAATTAGTATAAAGTACAGTATGAACCCACAGAAGGTCTAATCTGAACTTCCCATTCCTTTTTTTTTTTTAAGATTTATTTATTCATGAGAGGCACACAGAGAGAGGCAGAGACACAGGCAAAGGGAGGAGCAGGCTCCTCACAGGGAGCCAGATGTGGGACTCAATCCAGAATCCTGGGATCACACCCTGAGCCAAAGGCAGACGCTCAACTGCTGAGCCACTCAGGCATCCCTGAGCTTCCCATTTCATGATAAGAAGGCTGAAGATTACAAGGTTAAGAATTAGTTTAAGAGTGCATGCTTAATTTGAAAGAGAATCTGAAGAACAGACACATCTATATGGATCAAGAAAACCGGAATACAAAATGTTTACTCACAGGTGAGGAGCAGAGTGGATCACACTCCTCATTAGACTGAATCTACACTTGTAGACATTTATTTTGCATTGCTACAGGTTTTCTACAATTTACAGAATTGCAAAGAGCTTGAAGACTAGGATGAGCTAGAACCAGAGCCTGTGAGGTCAGGCTATGCAAGTAGACAAAGCATCTTTGTTTTCCACTGAAATACATTTTCCTTATCCCAGGATAGGAATCCTGGCATCTAGCAACAGTTAGAAGCAGAAATTCATTACTTTGTGTTTCAGCACTGAACATCAACATGCATATTCAGGTGTCAGGAAGGCAAACAAGAATGTAAAGAGACAAGGGCATGCAAGAGTCTAAAGGGATGGTGGAAGGCAGGAAGGAAGACATCTTCTCTCTGGATAGTTTTTATTTAAGAATTTATAGAATCAAACAATGCTAGGGCTGGTGGAGTCTGAGATATTGTCTAATTCACTTGTTTCATGGAAACAGAAGTACCTGTTGTTGAGGCAGGGTGGTCCAGTTATCTGACACTGGAGTGAGATATATGGGCTGCTGAAGCCAGTAAGATCCTTCTGCCATGACATTCTGCTGCTTGGGTGCCTTTTACACCACCCTACACCTCTTCAAAGTGATGCACCAAAAGGGCTTTCACCTGGAAAGATCAAGTGGAAAAATGCAGTGAAAGAAGGTCAGCCACACCTATGTCTTGAACACTTATATTTCGGGACCTGGAATAATTAAGTGCTTATTAAATGTTATTAGAATGAATGACACTGGTGGGGTGTCTGGGTGGTTCAGTCAGTTAAGTGCCTGACTCTTGGTTTCAACTCAAGTCATGATCTTGTGGTCCTGGGATCCAGCTTCGCATAGGGCTTTGCTCTCAGTGAGGAGTCTGCTTCAGATTCTCTATCCCTCTCCCTCCGCCCCTCCCTGCTCTCTCTCTCTCTCTCTCTCTCTCAATCTCTCTCTCAAATAAATAAATAAAACCTCCTAGGAAAAAAGAATGAATAACACTCATGAGTGTTTCATTACATATCTTTAGTATTTTTGAAGAGGTTGGGATCTTGCTGGTACCTAGAGGTGGCCTTCAAGTGGTGGCAGAGAGAGGAAATGGTGAAGTAGTTGGGGCACAGATCAAAGAGCCAGATGACACCTCTCCTCCTTCTGATCACTCTCATCCTTTGGTCTTTCTGCCATAGCAGGGGCCCATCTCTGCGTTTCAGCTTGACATTTCATTTTAGCATCTACTTGAACTGCACCCATTTACTGAAACTGAATCAGTACTTCACTTTTCTTAAACAGAACCCATACTGTTGTATTTAAATATTCCTTATACTGAATATCTAAGTTTATATGCTACTTAAATGAAATCAATACTCAACTTAAGGACAGAAGTCTACTTAAACTGAATCAATGCAACAATTCTCATGCACTTAAATTATTCATGGTATGGCTATTTTTTTTCTCTTTTTTCAATGGAAAAGTCTAGCCCTGGGGGTCTTTAATGGACATCAGGAGATCATAGAGTTGCCCATGACCCTGAGGGTTTGCTGAAATAAAGCTGTGTGGAAAACAGTTCTCTTGTGGAATTTACACATATTACATTTAAGATGACATGATAGCCCATGAGACTGGTTTCATTTCCCTTATTTTACAGATATTGGACCAGGTTCAGAGGGGTGAGTCACCTGCCCAAGACCAGCCTGCTGAGTGTAGAAGGTGGGGTTTGAAGTCAGGGCTGTCTGACTCATGTTTCTGCTGGTTGGCTCTGCCATCCCTCCTGTCTTCCTAGCTCTGAAAGTTTGTCCATGTGTCTGTCCTGTGTGGACAGGCTGCGAGTAAGTCAGTAAATGACCCAGAGAGAGGAAAAATGATGCAGTTGCAGGTCCTGGGCTCTAGAACAACATCTCTATTGAAACCTTTTCTGAAAATTACAGCACAGGTTCAGTGGCTTCTTCAAAGTATCTACCAAAGCAAAAGGGTAATAGGACCTACTGTTGGATGGTTTTGATTGACCCATTCCCACCACTCTGACAAGGTGCATTAAACATTATCCTTGTTTAACAGGTGAGGATCCCCATTATCAAGTATAACAACAATCCTAGCCACTATTTATTAACTGTTTACTCTGGGCTAGGCACCGTTACGAACACTGTACCTGTATTAATACATTTAATCTTCCGTGGGAATAGATACCATCATTATTCTGGCTTTATCCATAAGGAAGCTGACACACAGAATGGTCACTTCAATCACCCCAGGTTTCAGTAACTGGTGAGCAGAAATGGTAGAAACAACTCAGGTAGATCAGCTCCAAAGCTCATAATCACCATGCAGAAATTTTGAATGACTGGCTTGGGGTAGAGAGGCTGGTGCACAGAGAGTGGTAGAGATGGTCTGAGTCAAGGATCTGGCTTCAAAGTCTATGTACTTTTTAACATACTACCACTCTAGATCACACAAGAATACAAGTTTGGAATCAGTTGGGTTTACTATTTGGCCCCTGTGTGGTCCCAGACAAGTCTCTTGATCTCTCTATGCCTGGAGATACTCATTTGTCGAATAAAAATGATCATTATCCCCATTTTATTATGTTCTTTTAAGATGAAATATGATGTTGTGTGTGAAGGCTTGGTAAACTACCTGCCATATGGAAAACAGTAAAGGTTAACTGCAATCATTTTTTTAAAGTTTCAGTTTATATTGTAACATTAGTGTTTACTAAATCATAGTTATTTTCATTAAAATATGAGATATCTAAGTGTATTGGAAAGTGTCTTGAGAATGAGCAGCTCTGGGTTTACTCCTGGCTCAGAGAAGGGTATGTGGGAATATATATAAAGAAATGGGAAACTCCAAAAAACTATGTTTGAGGAGGAAGATAAAACAAAACCCAGACAGATCATCTGGGGCACTTGCTAAATGGCAGAGGATAGACAAGCAGATGCATGGAGATGCTGGGGAGGGGTCAATGCAATTAAGCAGGTAAGTAAAATATTAAGAACAGATGAGAGAAGAACAAAAACACACTAGCTTTATGAGAGGAAGAGTTTCTGGAGATTTCTAAGCTTTCCAAGATAAGAAACTATATAGAGATGTGAGCAAAACATGTTGACAGAAATAACCTACTAGGCGCGTTGCTTATCAAGTTTCTTATGTATACATTTTTTGAGGTAATAGGAAATATACCTTATATAAATGGCTGCTTCTAATATGATATTCATTACTATATTTATTAGCACTAAAAGTAAAAATTTCCCTGAAGCCAGCTATGATTGGTCAGTTTGCTTAAGCCCCCGTTGCTTCATTTGCAACGTGGTAATAGTAACTTATTTTGTGGATTTCCAATTTCTATAATTAATAGAAAGCATAGTTTCAGGGATGTCTTAGGTGCTCACAAATGGTAGTACCATTTTTACTATAATTATTGTTTCCTAAAAAATAATCATCTCCAAAGTCCACCAAGTGGTTTGTCATAACGAAACCTGCCGCAGCTTGCATAGATGGAAAACCCAATCAACTCTTGTCAACAAGACCTGAGATGATAAATTAAGATGAAGCCAGTGGGTCTGGTGTGATGGCTTCTTGGGGGCTCATCTTGAAGTGCTTCGGTGAGGTCTGTTTTGTTTTGCTCTGTTTGGGATCATTTCTTTTGCCACTCCAGCTATGTAAAGATAATAATCGCACCAATAGAACGGGTGACCTTTCACCCTCTCTCCCTTTGATAAAGTCTCATTTTCTAGGAAAAGTATGACAAACGTCTCTACCTTCACCTTCAGCAAACCAGCAGATAATCTGTCTATTATGCTTAATATCCTCTTACTCCACAAGCCATTGGTATTTGGTTTGGGTTCCTCTGAATGGGGTGAACATTATATCTCTAACCTATGAAAAGGCTTTGCTCCTTTGCAGTGTTGGTGGAGCTAAATTTGTTTTCACAGCTGGTTGTACTTGGAGAAGGGGTTAGCCGCCGTCTTGAAGGTTCTACCACAGCAGTTCATCACCAAGCCTGCTGTGTGGTGGGGGCTTTGAGCTGTTAACGGGAGGCGTGGAAGGAAGTCTAAATTAATCATTTATGATTTATTTATTCTTTTTCCATCATGGAGTAAAATGAGCAGATGCCAACATTTTTAGGGCCAAGACTGTCTAGATGATGTGATGTTTGATAACTGACTCCTAATATTTATCTGCCAACAGGATCAATCTACAGAGCTAATAACAAAACCATATACTTACAGACCACTTCACAATTTACAGCTTGGTTTTCCTATTCTTGGCCTCAATGGGTTCCTGTAAAGATCTAGGTAGTTAGAGGCTACATTCTTTTTATATCACTATTTTATAGGTGAGGATGAAGAAGCGTAAGAGTGGCTATGTGGCTCACTTTAGGTCACACAGCTCATAAATAACAGGTGACTGTCTTGAATCTCTATCTCAAGACTCTAAGGCCTGTACTATTTCCATGACTACATTGAAGAGGAGAAACCACATGGAGGTCTTCTGTGCCACTGAGGTGTTGCTTGATTCCCTGTCCCCTTTCTGGCAAGGCTAAGGACCCTCACTCTCCTGCCGCCCTGTGCCAATTTTGATGCAAGACTTTCAGTCAACCTAATGACCACCTGTTGCATTGGAAATATGCTCAGTACTCAAGGCGTAGAGATAAACTAAGACAGAGAAATTGCCTCCAATGGAGGAACTTTCCCACCAGAGATATCTATCCAGAATGATGGCCACTAGCCACAAATGGCTATTTAAATATACAATGGAATATTACTCAGCCATTAGAAACGACAAATACCCACCATTTGCTTCAACGTGGATGGAACTGGAGGGTATTATGCTGGTGAAATAAGTCAATCGGAGGACAAAAATTATATGGTCTCATTCGTTTGGGGATTATAAAAAATAGTGAAAGGGAATAAAGGGGAAAGGAGAAAAAATAAGTGGGAAATATCAGAAAGGGAGACAGAACATGAAAGACTCCTAACTGGGAAACGAACTAGGGGTGGTGGAAGAGGAGGTGGGGGGGGGGGGTGACTGGGTGGCGGGCCCTGATGTGGGTACTTGACGGGATGAGCACTGGGTGTTATTTTGTATGTTGACAAATTGAACACCTATAAAAAATAAATTTATTAAAAAGAAGGAAAATGTCATATGAAGATGGAAGCATAGAATGAAGTCAAGGAATGCCAAAGATTGCTGACCATCACCGAAGCTAGGAGAGTGGCATGGAACAGATTTTCCCTCACTGCTGAAGGAAGGAACCAACATGCTGACACCTTGATTTCAGACTTTCTCTAAAACTGTGAGAGAGAAAATTCTGTTGTTGTTCTAAGCCACTCAATTTGTGGTACTTTAGTACCCAAAGAAACAAATGCACATGGTATATATGTAGTGTGAATTTTCTTAACCATTCCCCTATATAAGACATTTAGATCGTTTTCCAATTATTCCCCATGAACAAAACTGCCAAGAATACTTTATATATTTAAATTATTTCCATGGAACACATTCCAAGTAGAATCATCATGTAAAGGCATATTAAAGCATATAAATATTTCAAAAAAATTTAAATGAAATAAAATTAGATATTCAGTCCCTCAGTTGAACTAGTTATACTTCAAGTACTCATGTATTGCACATCACTGAGAGTTATTCAGCACAGCATTGGTCTAGAGGGGAAAACAGGTAGGCAGGCCCAAGGGGATATCTCTCTACAAAAAGCAGACAAACTTAAAAATGCAACATTACATTTATTATGAAACCTGATAACTTTCTCCAATAGTACTTATGTTGAAGTTCCTTTGCCATGTATTAGTGAATGAGATGATGTGATTAAATATTTATTCAATCAATAAATATTTGAGTGGCCAGTATGTGTACCATTCTGGACACTGGGAATATACTGGTGAAAAAGACAAGGTCCTGGTTTATACCAAGGAGTCAAACAATTCAAGGAAAAGTGAAAAAGAAAACATTGTGTGTCATTGATTAGTAGTGTGTTATTGATTAGAAAGATAAGCAAGAAATTAAAATCTGCTGTTTTAAAGAGAGACTGACTATGACATGAGATGAGGTAGTTTGGAAGATGTCTCTGGTAAGATAATACTTAAGCTGAGATCTAAGTGGCAAGATGGAGCCAGTCACGACAAGATTAGGGGTGAACTACATAAACATAGCAGCATAAAACTTCCAGGCCCTTCCTGGAAGAGCCAGGATGAACATTTTTGTTGTGCTCAAGGAATTTTAAAAAGGATTGCTTATCTGGAACATAGTTTAAAAGTTAAAAAGTAGCCTTAGATGTTGAAAAAGGAAATAGTGATGAGCCACTGTTAGGAGTTTGAATTTATTATAAGGCAATAGAAAACATCTAAGGTAAAAACTTTAAAGTAGGAGTATGGCATAATATGCTTTATAATATAAGCAGTGACTCTACCCAAAATATGGAGGATACACTATAATGGAATAAAGACAGGAAGTGTTTGGTAGATTATCATAGCAGTTCATATAATAAAAAATGGTAACATGGACCAGGGAGCAGCCAGCCAAAATGTAGAGAAGTCAGTTAGGGGATATGCTTTAGAAGTAGAGTCAATCTGAACGCTGATGGATTAGATATAAGAGAAAGAGAGAATAGATCCTAGATGTTGAGCTTGAGCAATGAGGCAGATGATGGAGCTATCTACTCTGAGTAGGAAGAGGGTGGGTGAACTAAAAGTGAGGATCTAAGGGACAATCAAGAGAGAATAGAGTTGTATGAGCTGCACATTAAGCAACCAGGTAAAGATAACAAATAGTAGTTGTATACATGAATTTGGGAAATAATTCAGGGCTGTAAGAAAGTTTTTTTTTAAATATATATATGCCAGGGGTATTTAAAACTAAAACTCTGTGTGAATGAGAGAGTAAATGTTGAGGAGAGGTAAACTCTCAGGAGTGAGTTTAAGGTCACTCCAATATTTAGAGGGCAACAAGGGAGAAAAGAATCAGTCAAGAAGAAGGGGGAAACCAGAAGCATATGATGTCACTCAAGCCAAGAGAAGATAGAATTTAAGAAGCAGTAAGAGTCATCAACTGTGTCCAATAATACTGAGATTAAAATAAATAAAAATGGAATCATTACTTTAGAATTTTTGAAAGGTTGAGGTCATTTTAAACCTTGATTTTGAGATCTTGGTGTATTTCTGCCAAGAAAACTGACTGGAGGAGATTATAGGAGAGAGTGTAAGGTGAGTAAGGGGAGGAGACAGCAATAGGCAATTCTTTAAGACTTTTTCTTCTAAAGAAGAACAGAGAAAAGAAACAGCAACAGAAACCTATCTATCCAAAATGTCATCATATGCATCATAACATGTAATCAATTTGAAAAGTTAATGAAATAATTTATACTTTTTTTGATTGAGCCAAGTGTTCAGAATCTGTTGTATGTTTTATTCACAGAATATATCAATTCAAACCAGCTATAATTCAAGCACTCAATAATCATAAGTGCCTGGTTGCTACCACAGTGGATAGTAGAGGTATGGGGAGCTGGAATGCCTGCTCCAAGTGCCATGGTGGCCAAAGTGAGAGCTGAAATCACCTTAGGAATCTTCTCTTGCTGACAGTGTTTTTTCTTTCTTTCTTTCTTTCTTTCTTTCTTTCTTTCTTTCTTTCTTTCTTTCTTCCTTCCTTCCTTCCTTCCTTCCTTCCTTCCTTCCTTCCTTCCTTTCTTTCTTTCTTTCTTTCTTTCTTTCTTTCTTTCTTTCTTTCTTTCTTTCTTTCTTTCTTTCTTTCTTTTCTTTCTTCTTTTTCTTTCTTTTCTTTCTTTCCATGGCAATGTGCTATCTTATACAATTTCTTCAGAATTTTAAGAATTATTTTTAATATCTTTCATATACTACTTTCTCTCAGATAGGTGCTTAGAAGCCTCTAATGACCAATTTTTAAGAAATTTAAGATCTGGGATCCCTGGGTGGAGCAGCGGTTTGGCGCCTGCCTTTGGCCCAGGGCGCGATCCTGGAGACCCGGGATCGAATCCCACATCGGGCATCCCGGTGCATGGAGCCTGCTTATCCCTCTGCCTATGTCTCTGCCTCTCTCTCTCTCTCTATCATAAATAAATGAAAATTGAAAAAAAAATTAAAAAAAAAGAAATTTAAGATCTGTGATATTTTAATGCAGAACTTGACTCAGTTTGGAGTAATGTCTGGAGGACTTCATTTATAAGAAGAAAAAAACATAATAAACATCAACAACTGCTTTTTATGGTGTCTGTAGTTAAAGAAATGTAAATTATCAGAATATGAGGGTGAGCCAAGTTCTCCAAATTTGGAAAAGTCATTAATATTGTGGTTTGTATAGTCATTGTAGAAGTTGGTCTTTCTGAGTACAATTCAAACTAGGATGTTGGGCATAGATAAAATCATTTCTGAGTCAAGTCTCTTGACTCTGAATATTAAAGAATGATTGATAAGAGAAAAGTGGATTCAGGTAGCAGTTACCAACACAGGGCCTGGTGCATATTCAATAGAGTTTTATCAAAATGTATTGAAGATCCATAAGAAAGAGGAAAACAATAAAATTCTCAAAAAGAAAAATATTGGATCATTCAACAACAAAAAATTGGATCATTCACTTAAAGGTTGCATTTATTCATTTTTAATTAATAGTAGCATTATTTAGTTATTAAATAACTCAGTGATTTGGCAAATGTTTATCAAACACCAGTTTTAGCCACTGGGCTAAGCTCTGGGGATATGGAACTAAATGACAAAGAGCTCCAAAGTTAGCTGGAGACTGGCAAACAGACAGTTTCAGGGAAACTATCATGTGCCTGGACAAAAGTAGGTACAATGAATTATAGCAGCATAAAAAATGATGCAGGTTTTACATATGGAAGGTTTAGGGAAATTCCTCTGGTGTAATATTGAACAATGTTTCATTGCTGAAAGAAATACTGAGATTTGAGCAAATATTTTGATAAATTATGAGTCTTTTATTTTCCTATTCATTAATCTATGTGCTCTTCATTGTTCACATGAGCTTGTGACTGTTCCAACTGAATGGGTCAATCAATTTATTTCTGTGGATTTGTGCCAAAATAGTTCTAAAAAACTGACTATAATTCACTGGACCAAAATATTTATATGTCAAATAATGAGAAAAGAATTCAATGTGGAGCTGAGTAAAGATGCAGCTGATGTGACCAGGATTGAAGCAAGAAAAAAGCTGAGCAAGAAAGTGGCCAGTGCCCTGGAGCAGAGAAAGGTAAACAAGAAGGCTATAGTATAGTTATCATTGAACCAGAGAGAAGTGGTCTTATGGTCAAAAACCAGTCTTGCTGGAAGATTGGTACATAGAGGAGACTTGAACAAATAAAGTAACATATCAAGGACAATGGGAGTCATGTTTCTCACTTTTGAAGAAGGGATTTAGAAATTGGAAAGGGGGAAAACTAGGTCATCTTAAAATTTAGATTAGAATTGGAGATACTGGAGTAAATCAATTGTTTTCAATGGATAGATATATAAACAAATATAAAAGTAAATGGGCATGTATATTATATAGATATATGCATACATATTTCTTAGTTCTGTTTGCTAGAGGAGCTAAAAGCAATGAGATCCATGTTGCAATGAATACACGTAGAGCCTAGATGCTGGTTTACAAATAACATTCTCTACTAAAAGAAATGAGGATTTTTGGAGAAATGAATGATTTTGAGTTTGACACTACAAAACCACGTATTGAACATAGAACAATTTATTTTGACAGAAAGTAAAACAATGTTCAAAGAATAATGATGACATCACAGGATACAAAGGAGCAAACTGGCCAAATTTGGGATAAATTTATCATCAAAATAATATTATTGTATTTTAGTCCACTGAATAAAGTAGGAATCTATGAATCTATTCTGATATAAATAAATAAATGGGGAGAAAAAGAATCTCTTCCTAATAGCAGAATGCAAACTAATCAATGTAGATGGAATCATAAAATTATAAAATAACCATTTGATAACCTTCATAATAATAACTGAGTAGAGTAAGAATCATCAAGGGATGTTTAAACTTATCTGTGAAAATTTAATGAGAAGTAGGATATTTTCATAGTCTCAAAGTATCTGCTTATAAAATACTTTCTAATTACAAAGGAGTACATGATTTCTATAGTGCAGAAAAACCTGGCAGATAGCAAATTGACTGTGTAGTCATAGTTTACCTTGCCAATACTGATTTGTCACAGTATTATTTTTGTGGTTTTGCTGCCTCAATTGCATAATCTAGGTCTAATCATTAGGAAATATAGTATCCATGTGAATTCTTTGATTCTGAGGGGTATAATGAGGTTATATAGGAGGGTTTTTTTTTTCTCCCCTTGTTTTTAGAAAATACATACTAGAGTATTTAAAATTATACGGGATCATGTCTACAAATTAATCTCAGCTCCTTCATAAGAAAATCAATATGCATAGATGTAAGATGGAAGAAAATAAAAAAAGTAAATGTAGTAAAACAATAACTGTTGGGGAATCTAGATAATCCCTGTGTTATGATTGAAGCTATTATTTTGGTTTGACTTCTTCATTACATAAAGTAAAATTAAGGGGGAAAAAAGAAAAGAAGAGAAAAACCAAGATGGCAAAGTCTGGTATTTGGCTAACTCTGCACTACTTCAATGTAGTTTTGTTCAGATGTCAGAAAAGGTGAGCCCAACTACTTTATCTAGTAGATATGTGACCCAGTTCTGGCTAATTAACTATGAAATACTGGAAAGTTTTTGGGGGTAATCTCCTCCATGAAAACAGGATGCTCTATGAAAAAAAAAAAAAAAGACTGCCTTTCCTATGATTTACTTGCCTTGCCCTCCCACCCCCAAACAATCTTGCCTCTGAATGTACCTGTGTAAGTATGTGATACATGGGGCAGTTGTAGCCATTGGGTAGTCATGAAGTCAAATGGATCTTAGAGATGCTAATGCAGAGCCCTAATATCATTTGCCACTAAACCAACACCAACAGCAGATATATTTCGAGACTTCTGGTTATTGGAGAATAACAAATAATTGAGTTTAGGCTATTTGTAGTCAGATATTGTTACTTGCAGCTGGAGGCATTCCTAACAGACACAGATAATTATAGCAATAACACAAATGACTTCCACAGAGGAAGTGGAACCATCACAAAGATGTGAACCATCACTCCAGAAAAGCATAACTTAGGGTAGCATCAAATAAACATTATGTTAGATTTCCTGTGGAAAAGGATCAGTTTGCTTATTAATGTGGGTGGCTTCATAACCACAAGGATTGGTTAAAATTTTTAGGAAAACAGAAGGGCATTTTGTCTACCTTCGTCTCTTAGCTTTAAAATGTTGTGGGCATTCTTAGCACTTTATAAAAACTGAATCTTAAGAACTCACTGTTTTATGCCTGTATTGCATCTACCCTATGCAGGGATTTTTAAGAAACACTTCAACATTTTTGTAAAAGGACCCCTGCTGCCTGAATATTAGGAATGCACTTCTGTACCAGGATGTGGTCATCTGTTAAGACAAAAATGTTTTTACTGAATTTTTATGAATTCATTTTCCCTCTTCTCATTTTTTGGTAAATTTCATGTAATCTTAAACCATTCTATGTTTTCAAATACCCAGTTAAAACATAAGACCTAACATTATTTATTTTAAGGATTCACATAACCCAGGAGTGAAAGGCAGGCAACTACTGTGTGGCATCTTGGAATTAGCACAAAAAAACACAGTAAGTATTTCAAATAATAAAGCAAATCTACAAGCAAATTTTCAGTGAAGAGGAAAATGTGGTGTGACCCCACACAATAAATTCTTGTGGAAAAGTGGAGATTCATTTTCTAAGCCAAATATTTTTCCTATCAATACACCTATATTTTGTCCAGCACTTTGCAGCCTATGAAGTTCTTTCAACCCATTATATGATTTGATCTTCACAGCAACCTCATGAGACAGGTGGGAAGTAAGTTATCCATCTTATGTTTAGACAAACAGGTCTATAGAGATGTGATGATGCTATAGATCATCCAGCTGGCATGTGGAAGGGCTAATACTTAAACCTGTGCTTTATGATGCTGATTCTGGTCATTTCTCCACATGGAATTAATTAGGTTTTATAATATATTCACAATGTTTTTTAAATAAAATCGTTAAATAATTAATATATAATGTGCCATTTAATGTTCTATACATTTATATATATGCTAATTTAGTTCTCACAAAAACTTTGTCATTACTATCATCTACATTTTATGGATGAAGACACTGAGGCATAAAAAGCTTAAATAATATGAGCAAGTTAAAGTAATTATTAAATGGCAGAGTTGGAGTTCAAACCCAGAATGTTGGCCTCTAGAGTCCATGCTTCTAGCCATTCCACCATACAGCTAAATGCCAGTTTCAGACTTAATGATGTCTTGCTCCATGTAAGGAATATCACTGTTTCTTCTCTACACTCATGCTCTCTTCACGTTCTAGAATACTAAAACTACAGAGAGACTGTAGTGCTCTATAAAACTCTTATTTTATATAGCAACCTGCTCAGTCCAAAATAAAACTTGAATTGGTGGCTTCTTAGATTTTGAATCTCCAAATAACTTCTTTCCTCTTCCTTTGAAGATCTGGGATGGATGGCATGGGAAATCCTAGGAACTGCATTATTTCCTCTTCTAGAATTCAAGACTATAGTTAGACATCAGTAATGTTTGTTTTTTTGTTTGTGTTTCTGGAGTCCTACCTAGTCCTTTTAAGCTGATAACCCCACAAACACAGGCATTGGCCTTCACTCAGGTTAGAAGAATTAAAAGAGAGTCTCCCAAAGTAAATGTTGATGATTTTGTTCCTTCCTGTGTCCCCTGTGGGTAGGTGTACTTGACTAGCTACCCCTCTCTTTGAGATTAGGAAAAGGAAGCAGGCGCAGGGGTGTGTTGTGTGAAAGAATGTGACCATTATTTCCTTACTAAATTTCTATTGCTCAATGAGGCCTGGGAATCATTCATAACTTTTATATAATTTCTTCATAAATATTCATCAGACTTAAACCTAGCACACCCATTACTTCTTCAAGGTTGCACTACTACAAATTTACAGTGCAGATGATCTAATCTTCCTAATTTCTGAATCCTTGCAATAGTGCCTGTTCACATATCTCTTCATTTTCCCTCTCTACCAAAATCTTGCCCTCTGGTCTCTAACTTCTTGCTCTAACAGTATAATAGCAACTACTTGTTACTGAACCTCTACTGTGTGCTAATAAATGAGCATCAGCAAGTTTAACAACTCGTACATGGTTACAAAGCTTGTGAGTGACCGTCTCCACAGAGAGGATTTCAGATGCCAGAACCCTTGGCTAAATACTGTTTTTAAACTATCTTCAACAATTTTTATGGTTAGCAGTTCTGCTACAGTCTCATTCTCTTCCTATAACATTTGCTATACTTACTGCATTTTACTGAATTCAATTATGAAGACAGCATCTCATCTACAGCCCCTTAAGGATGCTCATTCTTTCTCATGATTTAGAGGTTGGTTTTGTGTCCTTCCTGATTCTGAGAGCTCTTCCTCAGCATTATTCCTTAGTCTTCTTTATAAAATGTCAGCTTCTTAAAGGTCTTTGCCATTTAACAGTATGATGGTTTTCATCTATCAGCCTTATGAGAATTTTCCTGATTGCCTGACACTTTGGCATATGGTCCCATGATCTTCTCTTCAAGTCCTGCTGTTATCTTTTTTTTAAAAAAACACCCTGATGTGGAGGTGAATAGGCATTGTTGCCACTGCCCAACAACACAGAGAATTTAGGGTATGGCAGTGAAGTAAAGTGCTCACAGGAATCCTCCTGCAAATCACTTGTATAGTCTAGACATGGTATTAAAAAAAAACAGCAAAAAAAAAAAAACCAACAAAACAACCATTTAAAAACACTGGAATGTATCCAAAGTCAGAGAGATGCCAGAGGAACATTTATTCTTTAAAAATCTCCAACAGTAAATGGTAATGATTGCAAGTTTGTGGCTTAGTTGCTGTGGGGCACTCCCCATGAGTTGGCAGCAGAAACTCAAAAACTTATTACCTCAAGGTGTCAAAAAACAGAATTTAGTTCTGAAAGAGAACTGGGCCCAATATCCAACCATTGCTATGTGAAAATCCTTGGCTGATCATTCAAGCTAGTGGTTAGACTGAAGGGGCTTAATGAAAATGCAAGCAGAGAACTGTGAGAATCTATCCTTAAAAAACAAAATTGCACTAGATGAGATCCATGAACGTGCTGGTTTTTTTAAATATTACTATTGAATGCATTTTCCAAATATATAGCTCACATGGCAAAAAGCTGAGCCTTACTGGTTTGGGAGACTCCATCAAAGGATGGAGACTGAGGTAAGCAGAGCAATTAGGGCAGGAATTTCCAGAATCAAGAGAATTAAGAGAAGATAAATCCAAAAATCTGAATAGAAGCCCAAATCTTCACTAATGACAAAATTACAAGCATAAAAGGGACACCCCAAAAGGATTGGGCTAAAATAATAGCAGCTTGAAGTTGTATGAAGTATGCAATGATTGCAGCTGATACATACCATGGAAGAGACAAACATTGTAGTTTGAATTCAAGTAAGTTAACTGCTTACTTACTAGAAAAAAATAATCAAAATAATATAGCAGAATGCAAAGTGCCTATATAATATCTGAACTATCTAGTTTTAAATATAGAATTAGAAGATGTACATCAAAATCATAAAGTATGATCCATACTCAGAAAAAAAGACAATCAATAGAATGGACATTGAACATGTCCATATGTTATATTTGGCATACATTATGAATACATTAAAAAATAAAGATAAAAATACATTCAAAGAATTAAAGGAAAGAGTGGTCTTAATGAATGAATGAGAGAATCTCAACAGAAAAGCTAAATCATTAGGAATAAATAAATGGAAACTCTTCAGCTAAAAAGTACAAAATCAGAATGAAAAATTTACTAAATAGATTCAATATAAGAAAGTTCAGTTAAAGATATATCAATAGAAATTAATCCAAAGAACAGAGAGGAAAAACAAAGGCTAAAGAAGTTGAGTGTACTCAAGGTTATACCCATGAAAACAATGATAAGCATTGTTTGAAAAACAAATGAGCTTAAAGGAAGGCACCTGAGAGTGAGAGAATGGGAGATTTACTGTTGAGTTTCCCATTCCTGATGGGTTGGGAAGGGCATAGCTGCTCTAAGCTGTTGGATGCTATATATAATACTCACTAAACCTCTGTTTACTTATGTTAGAAACAGTTTGAACAGGTACTCTGTGCCATTCAATAGATTAGGAAGAAATAAGACACTTTATGTGTAAAGATTCAGGAAGTAAATGATAGAACTAGTATTACTTGGTGTTGTGCAATTGAGTGTTTTTTTCTTCTTTTTTTAATTTAAATTCAATTTGCAAAGTTATAGTACATCATTATTTTCTGATGTAGTTTTCCATAATTCGTCAGATGCATATAACACCCAGTGCTCACCGTGTTTAAAATTGTGTTATTGGCACCAACTTGTCACTTTTCTCCTGTATTCCTTTAACTCTGCAGCACATTCACACCAAGGAATGTGGGCTGGAGGGATACATTTATACCCCAAATCTTGGCATGAGACTTGCTTTGTTAAAGCAGAAGTTTGCAGAAAGGAAGCAAGCAAAATTTTGAGAAGGGTATTCATGGTAGACTTGTTTGCTCTTATGCTTCCAACATTTTCTTGAGAAGATCATGTGAGGGGATGAGGAACATGAGAACAGTGCTGTCTCAGTTAAGTTTTCTCAGCCCAAGTTAGAGTTAGAGAAAGGTGTCCCATTCAATCTTTAGATGCTTGTATGAGGGGATCAAAGATCAGACGAATTGCCCTGCTGAGCCCAAGTAAGTCAACACTACCATCTCACGGATCTATAAATTGTATTAATAAATACCTGTTGTCTAACCCCACTTGGGGTTTCAGGTAGTTTGAAATACTTAACCAATAGGTTATTTAAAAGTGTCAGGCATTGGGCTAGATGTTTTATCTATAGTGTCTTATTCAACACTCAAAACATCCTGATGAGATAGGTACTATAATTGTTTTTTAAATTTTCAACAGTGCATGTTCAGATGAGAAAAAAAAAATGGATTCCAAATGTTATTTCACATGCCAAAGTCATACAGCCATGAAATTAAGCCAGGACTCAAATGTAGGCTGCCTATGTTAGATATCCTATGTACATAAGAATTTGTGTCAAAGGATTTGTCTGTTAAGAGATTTTTCTATCTCCAAGTTGTCAGAATTGCATGCTGACAACGGGAATGAAAAATAAACTGAGCTGTAGCAATATAGAACATTTCACAATGTGTTAGAACAAGAAATTTCTTTTTAATCTTTCTTCCTACACACCATTGACATATACAAATGCCATAATACAAATGCTTAAAGTAATGAAACACCAACTTCTGTGCTTGCTTACATTCAGAGTCAAAGTGTGCCAGGAAAAACACATGCCTGCTGCCATGCATAGATATTAGTTCCTGGACCTTCAAGATGCCTCCTATTAATTTATTTTCATCACTGGCAGTTTGAATTGTATCCTTTTTTTTTCATCATTCAGCACCATTTACAAAAAGTGGGAGAAAAATTAAAGCCCTCACTCCTAAAATTTCAAGCATGTGGTGAGGGTTAAACAGATTCTATGGGACTGAAAAGCAGGGGACCTGAACTCTTGATTTGTTTCTACTCCAAAGTATCTACAGGTTGTCAGGTGAAACTCTACATATTACTTGGAACCTTAATTTTCTTTTCTGTATAATAGTCATTACCAGGTCTGGGAGCCTAGGAAACCCATTTATTTATTCATTCTGTCAATACTTAATTATTGTAAACCATCTAAATGTCAGATACAACACCACTCATGGGAGATAGAGAAACAAGACAAAATCCTTGCTAGTTCCCGTCTGGGACACAGGGATGGAGCCAACCAAGTAAAAGTTACAGACGAATGTACTTAGTGCTTATTATTATTTTTTTCTGTTACAAAAACAATGCATTTACCATAAATTTAAAGCAAATGTGTTATTGGAATTTCAGTTAAATAATTTATTGTTAGATATGATCTTTGCTTTCTAAGAGAATAGAACCAAAAACTTTCATTAAAAGAAACTTAACTTTGATCATGCTTTCATTAGAAATTATTTCAATTTTTTTCTTTTTCTAACTATAAATGTCAAAAGCATATCCATGTCTTAACAATATCCACAACTGTATCATATATATGTGTGTATATATGTACACATATGCATGCAAGTGTTTGTGTGTATACACATATGCATGTGTGTGCACATAACAAAAATAACGAGTAGAGTGACTTAAAGAAAGGCCCATGATGGCTCTGGCTCTTGGGATAAATGTAGAAGGAAACTTGGCATGGCAAAGTCATTATTTATTTGCATAGCAACACAAGTATATAAATACCAAACATGGTCTCTCTTTTTCCCCCCCTTTCCCAATATTTTCTTGGTGGTATCCTTGGAGAAGTTGGAAAGACTATGCACTTGGTTTAGAAATACATTGATGAAAACCTACATTTTATTATCCTTGCAATTGATGTCTGCATGTTGTTTTAGTTAAGGGTAAGTCTGGCTATGACTAGCAGAAAAAATTAAATGGCAATGCTTTTAACAAGCTGGAAGTTTATTCTCTCAAATGGGCAAGAAGGGCTGATAATTTTTAGCATTTGCTATGTACCAGACACTATTCTGAGTGCTTCCCATTTGTTGATTCTTTTCATTCTCACAAAATACTACAGGATCTTTTTATCTCCATTTTACAAATGAGAAAAGTGAGACACAGGGCAATGAACTTTCCTGAGATTGAACACAGGCTATCCAGCTCCAGAGCCCATCCCCTTCTCTCTCTCACCCCGTGCCTGGAGACAAATAATCATCAGTGAAGATGGAACTCCCAGGGTTCCTTTGGAATGGCCCTTATTTTCATGGTGCAGCGTGGTGTCCACATTCTAGGCAGTAATATAGGGCCCAAGGTGAAAAACAGGACATATGCAGGTAACTGACTTATAAATGAATTCAGTTTCAATTGTGACATCTGCTGACCTCTTTCTCTTGGCCACATCCAGCTGCAGAGCTGCCTGCAAGTGTGGCCTCCATTCCAAGCTCCTGTGTTCTGGCTAAAACTGTTCCATGTCCAAGGAAGGAATAGAAGGGAATATTGGTGGCAATTAACAGTTTCTGCTCACCGGTCTCTTTTTATTGTCTTCAGTTCAGAAATGTTTTTTATAAGGGTTGTATATTAAAGACTCCAAATTGTTTTTAGTAAGTCTATTTGGAAGAAACATTGTTTTTCTTGTGTTCTAAAGGAAACAACCATTGTTCTATGAACATGAGAACACTGACTGTTGAACTCTAGTTGAATCATCTAATTTATTTATACCATTTTCTTTTCTGCTGAGTTCCAAAAGTCCAAACTCATGGATAATTATCAGAGATATTTTTTTTCTGTGAGCCAAGAACTGAAGTGTCATTGGGAGCCAGTGAGTTGACCACTCCAAATCTCTGTGGCAGCTATCATAAAATAGTCAATCTGACAACGAATTATGATGTGATGGACATTATATAAAATTTCCATGAAAATGACTCTTTTAAGTGTGTGTCAGCATTTTCATGGGAAATTTTGGTTATTTTTCCTTCATTCTCAACTGGCTAACAGTTTGCAATAAATATATCTGATGCATGTCCCCAATAGCTGCTTCCACACCCAGTACATTTTTACGAGATTATAAATTTTAAAAAATGAAATAATCCTTGTTTGTTTGCCTTTTCTGAATTTGTTTCAACTTACACAGTAAAATAAAATTCCAAGTCATGTGAAAAATTTAAATTTCCTTTGTAAAGTACATGGTATAAAGGAATATCAAAGGAAACAAAAATAACATAACACAGAATGATATTGTAGATCACAAGGAAAAATAACAATAATAAACATTACTGACCTAAATTATCCTGTCAGAAAACCTTAATTTCTAGAATGGATTAACATGTTACATCAAACAATATTTGCTTGGAAAAATAAATATGATCAAAGTAATTCAGAGAAATCTAAAAAATAGTGAACAAAGCTCTATTTTCACTCCAGCTTAAAACAAAGGGAAAATAAAGGTGCCAATATTAGAGTCAGGCAAGTTAGAAATAATTTAACATTATTAATAAATAGCATCACTAAAGTATAATGAAAGATATTCAATTATGAAGTTTTGACATAAGTAAATAGAAGTTAAATAGCACAAAATCTGAATACATGAGCAAACAATTATTTGAGGGACATGAGAAGAAATTGACAGGGAAACAATTGTAAAAGGAGAGTCTGCTCCAGCATGAGTGAATAAGAATACCTAATGATGCAGAATTGTTTCTATAAGCCAGTCTTTTTTCCCCCAAGCCATAGACAGTGCATGCATTTTCCCAATAAACTGAGTTTAATACTAAATATGAACAGTGGGAGAAGAAATCATACTATTAATAATATGGAACTAATAGTTTTCTAAGAAAATGTAGCTCATTTTGAAGAATTACATCTACTTTTCAAAAACTCACAGCCTGGATTATTTGTAGATGTTGGCCACAACAAAATATCAATACATTCAAAGTACGGAAAATATGAGTCACTTTGACTCATAATTAAACATTAATATGTTTAATTCTCAAACAATAAACATTTAGAAAAGATTATTAGTCTTAAAAAGACTTTAAAAGACTAAAAAGACTTTCCTCAAAAAGGAAAGTTGAGGGGTGCCAGGGTGGCATAGTTGGTTGAGCAACTGACTCTTGGTTCTGTCTCGGGTCATGATGTCAGGGTTATGGGACAGAGCCCCACATTGGGCTCCATGCTCAGTGTGGAATCTGCTTGAGTTTCTCTCTCCATCTCCTTCTGCTCCTACCCCACACCCGCACCCCTTAAATAAATAAATAAATAAATAAATAAATAAATAAATAAATAAATACATCTTTAAAAATGTTGGGTTATGAGAGTAACTGAAGACCTAATAAGAAAAAAATTAAAAATAATAAATAGGACATTATATTT
The DNA here is from genome assembly GCF_048164855.1 of Canis lupus baileyi. NCBI lineage: Eukaryota > Metazoa > Chordata > Mammalia > Carnivora > Canidae > Canis > Canis lupus. The sequence continues at coordinate 68,686,417 of NC_132839.1, forward strand.
TAAAACCGATATCAGAGTAATTGAAGGTAATGGAAAGCCAGTTAAAAAACTTTTTTTTTCACTATGAAATAAGGAAAAATAAAATTTATGATGTAACTTAAAACATTAAATTAAAAAGAAATCATGCATTGTTGATGGGGATGTAAAAATGCTGCAACTTTTTTGGTAAACAGCTTGACAATTCTTTAAAATGTTACTATATGACCCAGCAATTCCACTCCTAGGTGCATATCCAAGAAACTATATCAAAGTAGGAGGAGGTTGGAAAATGCCTGCTAAGAGATGAATGATTTCTTTGGGGTCTGATGAAAATGTTCTAAAATTAGACTGTGCCAATGATTGTACAACTTTGCAAATATACTAGATATCATTGAATTGTATGCTTTACATGGGCGAATTCTGTGTTGTGTGAATTATATCTCAATAGAAATGTTACAAAAGAGAGGGGAAAAAACAGGAAAATTAAAATATAGTTTTGTATCTGTGATTTCCATTTTCATTATGGAAAGAAATTGCCCAATTAATCCTTAGTTCTAATTCAGCTTGCTCTTCATCCTAGGCCTTATCCAGAGTTGATTCTTAGCTGTTATGTGTTGTGTTGATATGTATTTGGTTAAGGATAAATTACTTCACAATGATTTGATGGAAATTTTCACACTGAAGAGCATTTTTGGTAAGTACTTGAAGGCTTGGTGATAGGAGCTTGAAATGGAAACTAGGCCACATTGTCTTAGCTTAGAGGTATGGGGAAAGCTTTGTTATGTTTCTGAATACATTATTTGTGTTCAAAGAAGTTTAGGGGTGAAAAACTAAAGCGAGGATTCATGTCTGATATGATAAGAAACTAGAACAAAAGTGGTTCTATGGAAGAGATAATTTTTATAGGTCTTTACTTCTCTTGTGTAAACTCTGAAAGGACAGCTTGATAGTACATTAATAATATTTTCTTTTTTTTAAGATTTTATTTACTTATTCATGAGAGACACAGAGAGGGAGACAGGCAGAGACACAGGCAGAGGGAGAAGCAGGCTCCATGCAGGGAGCCCAATGTGGGACTCGATCCTGGGTCTCCAAGATCAGGCCCTGGGCTGAAGGCAGAGCTAAACTGCTGAGCCACCAGGCTGCTCTTAATAATATTTTCATGGAAGAAAATAACAGCAGGAAATCAAACAAAACAAACAAGTAATTGATGGAGTATGAGAGTGCTGACAGATTAGAGATGTTGCCAGCCTCAAGTCAACAAATGTCACCTCAGCTCAATTCTGCTCATGGGATTCATATGATAATCAAATAAGGCTACATATAAAAATATTTGGTGAACTGTAAAGTGCCCTAAAAATACAAGTCTGTTGCTCATTTTGTTTTCTTAGACGATCTCCTGCAAAGCCATCAATTATGGCTTATGATTCAGTGGTTCATAGATCAATGTTCAATTGGTTAGACTGGTCAGAGTTCAACTCTCCTAGCTTATGAGTATGTTTTCACTTTCTTAAATATTGATATAGATGTAGATAAATAGATACATACACACTAAAGTATGTATATGTACGTGTGGGTGTGTAATATAAGGATACATACTTATTTAATCCTCCCAATAATTGTAATATGGGACATATGCAGGGTAATGATTGGTTTAGATAATAAAATTGAGACTCAGAGGCAAGGTGTCTGCTCACATTGGGGCAAGAATCTCGGATTTCTTACTCATCCTGGTCTTTAGCTCGATGTCACACTATCACCTTATCAGAGTATCTATGGCACATCCCTGTTTCTTCCCTCCTCACCCCTCTGTCACATTTCCCATTTATCTCTACATACACCCACATACATTTATATATATTCATATAAATGTCTGATGGTTTGCTCTCTCTGCCACCCTTCCCCTGTATATCCAAGCACATGCAGAGGAAAGTTACTTTTCAAAAAAGTTGAATATTTTGTTATACAGAGATACAAAGTTGAATAAGACAGACTCCCTCAACAAAGTTGATGCTTCTACCCCTAGCAAGAAAGAGGAAACAATGCCGTGAGGGAAAAAGAAGAAGGAAGAAAAACCCACTCCTTGGATCCTTTCAGTTTTTATGTTTCACTGTGTTTCAATGAGAGTGTAGCAATCTGTTTCATCTGCTAGGGTATCATTTATCCATCATATTATTTATCAACAAATGCACCCAAGTGCCAGACACTTAGTAGCATTTCAGTAACATTGGTCTGATGGCTTTTGTGGGTGTCTATTTCCTAAATTAATAAATGGATAAAATTTTCATTTAAAAATAATATTGGTACAACCCATTGCTTCCCCTTTATCTCCTAATAGATAGTAAAGTTTAACCTAATCATTTTATTCGTTGAATATAGGCAGTAGGTGAAGGACGTGGCAAAATATTGCATTGGAGACAGAAGCTAAACTCAGAGATAATCTACAGTAGTGCACATACATAGTGAATATATCTTTATAACCAAACATGAATATAAAAACAGCAAGGAGGAGCTAGTATACCAAGAACTGCAATGTCTGTACTCCTACCAATCCCTTTCTTGTATTAGGGAATTTAAAATGCATGATAACAACAATATTGAAGTTGTGTTAAATTAATGTTTTCCTGGCTGGAGGAAATCCTGGCTATGAAAGCATTCTCCATGGGAAGTTGTTTACAACCTGGCTCCAGGTTCATGTCTGAAATTATTAGGCAGGGGCTAACCATTCTAAGATGTTTTTCTAGTCCATTTCTTTAATTTGGGATTTTATGCTAGCCATCATAGAAGGGAGGGTTGAGAGTGTGTGAGGCTACAGTAAGAAGGAAGACACAGATACATAGATTAGAATTTAGCTAATGAGGACTAATCTACATCAAACTACAGACATGACATCTGGGGATTTTGAAATCAACAATACTAGGAGCTGGCCAAATGAAAATCAAGAGAGTCCAGAAAATGTTTCTTTCTAGTTCCATTTTTTTCTTTAATGTCACTTTCCCATCACTAATTGAATCTTTTCTAGTTTTCATACCTCTATTTTTCTAGGTCAGTTTGCATTCGTGTGTCACCAATTTTGTTTTTGTCATTTGTACAAAATCCACACTAAAACTCAACTTTGAAAAATTTAGTTCAACTAAACAAAAGATTTAACTTTTACTACAAATTATTTATTGCATAATTCCTATGTGTTAGATTCTTGGCCTGAAATAAGATGGATCTGGAGAGATGGGTAGCAAAGAATTACAATCTAATCAAAGTATCCTGTGAGGGATCTGTGTGTGGGGTGATAGAGAGCAGGAGAAAAGCAGCTGTCTGTCTATCCATCTTCTATCTATTATCTAGCTATGAATTCATGTATCATAAATTCGCATACCTATTCTCTCTATAGATATATATTTGTGAATATATTGTATGTATATATGTCTTTCTATATGTACGTATTTGTATATATCTATATATACATATTATCTATATATACATGCATATATATGATTATACAGATTTATTATATACACAGATTTTATATAATTTTACAAATATCTTATCAGAGAATACTTTTTTCTTTACATTTCTTTTTTTCTCTTAAAACTATGAGTGGAGATGACCAACTGTTAAAATCCACTTTCTTTCCTCCTATAATATTAGAATTGTAACTAAGCACCCAGTTTTCCAGTTCCTCTTGAATGTCTTTCACTGTGAAATCTCTATTCAAGTAAACCAATATCTATAATTTAAGATTTTAAACATGTCAGGCTAAAGCTATAAATAGTAACCTTTTCCTATTTTTGATGTAAACATTTTCCTATTTTGCTCTCTTATGACTTTTCATTATACTTTTATTATTTTCTTGCTGTGAATATATTATTTTTTACATAAACAATCATATCCTCCCTTTCCATATAATCTCTTCCATAACATTTCAAGTTTTATAAGATTATGAACGATTCACAGAGATGATTAATATTTCATTTATTTTTTTAATATTTCATTTAGAATTGTTTATTAATTTATGATTTACACCTAGTACATTGCATTAGAGTTATTTATGTTAGTGTCTCCTTTGCTTATTCTTATGTATTTCCTTACAACTTGTTAAATAGATAAGATACATTCTTAATTGAATTGAGTGGAATTAGAAGCCCTTTGAGTCAATTTTTCATAATATGTGAAAGATGGCGGTCAATAAAAAGTTTTAATTATACTATATTATAAATACACACCTCACAGGTCTTTATAGATAGAAAAAATCTCAATGTATAGAGCTGTAAGTCAGGTATTGCACCTGATTTTATATACATATTAAAGAATCCTCACTACAATCTTTTCAATTAGGACTGTGACCTCAAAGAATCAGTATTTTAGAGGAAGAAACTTAAAGAGATATGTGGCTACCCCTACTCACATAATGTAATGGGTGATAGACTAGAGACTCAGTCATTAACCTTTTGATGACAAATGCTGAGCCACATCAGGGATCAGTTTGTGAGCTGCATGAAAAATGTGGAAATCCCCAGAAACATATTCCAATAGTGCTATTGCCTACAAGGATTACTTTTGGCTACCGGACAATGGAAGACCTATCTCTTAGGCCTGTAGCCCACAGCCTTTATCACTCCTCTTGTGATAAGCTTGCAGAGCTTTTGCCAGTGCATTTCCCTCTCTTGTGTGGGATCTGCTTACTTGGTATTAGGAAAATTGAAGTATTACTGGAAGAAAATGGCTAAGGTACATGAAACAGTTGCTCAGCCCTTGTCTCAGAGACAGTGTGCCATCTTAAAATCTGGATTTTGAATAAATTATTATAAATGAAGATACAACCCTTGAAAGGTGTCGTGTTGTGTTTTTTTTTTTGTTTTTGTTTTTGTTTTTGTTTTTTTGCTATACCAAATGAGGGGTGCAAGCCTATAATAGTAAGGAATAAATCACTTTTTGCATCAGAGTAAGAAAACTGTGGTCTTGGAATTTGATGGACTTTGGCTCTAATCTGTGATTTGATACTTGCCAACAAGTTACTTCCTTTTTAAATTTTAGCTTGTCTAAGATTAGAAAAAAAAATGTTTTAGTATTTTGTGAAGGTTAGAGATGACAGGTATAAAGTACTCAGAACACTCAGTTATATAAAAGTTACCCAACAAAGGCTCCCTCTCCCAGTGCTCAGATACAAATACCCTTGGCACCTTTTGAAGGTTTTCATTAATATCCCTGGACTCTGAGTCAATTGTGACTGGACTCATGTACATAGAGTACATTATAACATATAGTATTAACCTCATTAGTTGTGAAGTTTGTGAGTATGAGAGCATAGAGCAGGAAAGCTCTGTTTTCTTCTAACTACTCTTCAGTCAGGCACTTGGGAGCTACCTGTGGGAAGAGCAGACACCTGCCCAGCAGTATCATACAGCAGCACAAAGAGTGGAGACCTCCCTTTACCCTGTCAGTGCAGAAGAGAGCTAGAGCTCTCCAAGTCTGATACTCACTAGTACTAAATATACACCTCAATAATCATCACTCTTATGCAGAGGAGCAAAAGCAGGGAGAGAATAGCATAGGATTCTCGTCCATATTTTCCTGAGAGGGCTGATATCTTATCAACCTTTCCCATTTTGTGGGTTGGTGTAAAAATAGAGTAAGAAGAAAAGAAAGTATGTCTATTAGGATGCTTTAACAGAGAGTAATAGAAATTTTTTTAAATTTTTTATTGGTGTTCAATTTACTAACATACAGAATAACCCCCAGTGCCTGTCACCCATTCACTCCCACCCCCCGCCCTCCTCCCCTTCTACCACCCCTAGTTCGTTTCCCAGAGTTAGCAGTCTTTACGTTCTGTCTCCCTTTCTGATATTTCCCACACATTTCTTCTCCCTTCCCTTATATTCCCTTTCACTATTTTTTATATTCCCCAAATGAATGAGAACATATAATGTTTGTCCTTCTCCGACTGACTTACTTCACTCAGCATAATACCCTCCAGTTCCATCCACGTTGAAGCAAATGGTGGGTATTTGTCATTTCTAATAGCTGAGTAATATTCCATTGTATACATAAACCACATCTTCTTTATCCATTCATCTTTCTTTTTTTTTCTTTTTTCTTTTTTAATTTATTTTTTATTGGTGTTCAATTTACTAACATACAGAATAACCCCCAGTGCCCGTCACCCATTCACTCCCACCCCCCGCCCTCCTCCCCTTCCAACACCCCTAGTTCATTTCCCAGAGTTAGCAGTCTTTACGTTCTGTCTCCCTTTCTGATATTTCCCACACATTTCTTCCCCCTTCCCTTATATTCCCTTTCACTATTATTTATATTCCCCAAATGAATGAGAACATATAATGTTTGTCCTTCTCCGACTGGCTTACTTCACTCAGCATAATACCCTCCAGTTCCATCCACGTTGAAGCAAATGGTGGGTATTTGTCATTTCTAATAGCTGAGTAATATTCCATTGTATACATAAACCACAGCTTCTTTTTCCATTCATCTTTCGTTGGACACCGAGGCTCCTTCCACAGTTTGGCTATTGTGGCCATTGCTGCTATAAACATCGGGGTGCAGGTGTCCCGGCGTTTCATTGCATTTGTATCTTTGGGGTAAATCCCCAACAGTGCAATTGCTGGGTCGTAGGGCAGGTCTATTTTTAACTGTTTGAGGAACCTCCACACAGTTTTCCAGAGTGGCTGCACCAGTTCACATTCCCACCAACAGTGTGAGAGGGTTCCCTTTTCTCCGCATCCCCTCCAACATTTGTTGTTTCCTGCCTTGTTAATTTGCCCCATTCTCACCGGTGTGAGGTGGTATCTCATTGTGGTTTTGATTTGTATTTCCCTGATGGCAAGTGATGCAGAGCATTTTCTCATATGCATGTTGGCCATGTCTATGTCTTCCTCTGTGAGATTTCTCTTCATGTCTTTTGCCCATTTCATAATTGGATTGTTTGTTTCTTTGGTGTTGAGTTTAATAAGTTCTTTATAGATCTTGGAAACTAGCCCTTTATCTAATATGTCATTTGCAAATATCATCTCCCATTCTGTAGGCTGTCTTTGAGTTTTGTTGACTGTATCCTTTGCTGTGCAAAAGCTTCTTATCTTGATGAAGTCCCAATAGTTCATTTTTGCTTTTGTTTCTTTTGCCTTCGTGGATGTATCTTGCAAGAAGTTACTGTGGCCGAGTTCAAAAAGGGTGTTGCCTGTGTTCTTCTCTAGGATTTTGATGGAATCTTGTCTCACATTTAGATCTTTCATCCATTTTGAGTTTATCTTTGTGTATGGTGAAAGAGAGTGGTCTAGTTTCATTCTTCTGCATGTGGATGTCCAATTTTCCCAGCACCATTTATTGAAGAGACTGTCTTTCTTCCAATGGATAGTCTTTCCTCCTTTATCGAATATTAGTTGACCATAAAATTCAGGGTCCACTTCTTGCTGGTTCAACACCCGTAAAACAATCAATGTGATTCATCATATCAGCAAGAGAAAAACCAAGAACCATATGATCCTCTCATTAGATGCAGAGAAAGCATTTGACAAAATACAGCATCCATTTCTGATCAAAACTCTTCAGAGTGTAGGGATAGAGGGAACTTTCCTCGACATCTTAAAAGCCATCTATGAAAAGCCCACAGCAAATATCATTCTCAATGGGGAAGCACTGGGAGCCTTTCCCCTAAGATCAGGAACAAGACAGGGATGTCCACTCTCACCACTGCTGTTCAACATAGTACTGGAAGTCCTAGCCTCAGCAATCAGACAACAAAAAGACATTAAAGGCATTCAAATTGGCAAAGAAGAAGTCAAACTCTCCCTCTTCGCTGATGACATGATACTCTACATAGAAAACCCAAAAGTCTCCACCCCAAGATTGCTAGAACTCATACAGCAATTCGGTAGCGTGGCAGGATACAAAATCAATGCCCAGAAGTCAGTGGCATTTCTATACACTAACAATGAGACTGAAGAAAGAGAAATTAAGGAGTCAATCCCATTTACAATTGTACCCAAAAGCATAAGATACCTAGGAATAAACCTAACCAAAGATGTAAAGGATCTATACCCTCAAAACTATAGAACACTTCTGAAAGAAATTGAGGAAGACACAAAGAGATGGAAAATATTCCATGCTCATGGATTGGCAGAATTAATATTGTGAAAATGTCAATGTTACCCAGGGCAATATACACGTTTAATGCAATCCCTATCAAAATACCATGGACTTTCTTCAGAGAGTTAGAACAAATTATTTTAAGATTTGTGTGGAATCAGAAAAGACCCCGAATAGCCAGGGGAATTTTAAAAAAGAAAACCATATCTGGGGGCATCACAATGCCAGATTTCAGGTTGTACTACAAAGCTGTGGTCATCAAGACAGTGTGGTACTGGCACAAAAACAGACACATAGATCAGTGGAACAGAATAGAGAGTAATAGAAATTTAATCTCAAATGGATGTGAATATTAAGGAAACATGTGAGTTCAGATGTGAAAGAATTCAAAGGTGGGTGAGCTTCAAGATTGATCAATCCAACTGTTAACAATATCATCAGGTCAGCCACTAGTTCTGTCCTAAGGCAAGTTCTACCATGATTATAATATACCTGTTAGTAGCTCAGGATGCAATTTTCTCATTCTTGACTTGGAGGAAAGAGTAAACCAGGCTTGTGTTTATAAAAGCCAGAAAGCATCTTTCTCAGGAACCCCATGCAAGCTTCTCTGCTCATTTGCCCAAAATGACTTAGAGTATTTTATCCCTATGTGAATTATGAGCAAGAGGGCTTAGAATAATCAGCTAGAGTGGAAGAGATGTTGGAAAAATAGCATTTTGCTACAGAAGACTTCCTTCTAAAACCTGAAGCCTATTTGCTGGATTCAAGTATGCATGGCTTCACCCTGGCAGTAGCAATGCTCATCTCAGGACCTCCAATAATTTGTGTGGCTGGATTCTCTATATCTACCCCTGCTGGGTGCTGAACCTGATGGTCTAGAGATGAAAACTAAAAATAGACATTTCCCTGAGTCTTTATTTGGAAGGAGAAACTACTTTCAAATATTGAAGCAACTGAGTGTAGACTGTCATTTAGGCTGTAAATGATCTTCCTTTTTGTTTGTATCAAATAAACTCAAGTGTGCATTTTCTGAGAGAGTTTTATTTTTCTGAACCTACAATAATATTTTTTAAAAAGACTTATTTTATAACCCTTACAATCATCTCTGAACACATTCTTACACTCTTGATGCTTTGGTTAACAGAAATGATGATGTGTTTTTTCAAGTTTATAATACACTTGAACATTAGCTCCTGGAGAACTCACCAGATTGTATTCCATTTCAACAGTGCTTAAATGGGATATTTTTTGATCCAAATGAATAGATTTTTTTTTTAGTCGGAAGACTTTCTGGACATAAAACAATACTCACAAAATATGTGGAGTACTGAAGAGAAAATTATTCTTGAAACATAGGGATTGAATTTTCTTAGAAATTCACATGGGTTCAAAATTAAGAGATATTCAACACAATGTCCTTGGTCAGCTCTGAATTGTTCCTTAGGGAATACAAAGGTTACCTATTTTGAAATACACTGTTTCAAAAACAATTTACCAAATTGCCTCAATTTCCTTTCTGAATTTTGGCCATTTGTGAAATAAAAAATATGGTTGGCTGTAATTGTAAATTGTTGGGAACTTCAATTTCCAAAATATAAGTTAATATTTGAGTAGATTAATGCCAAAGTTGTTCTGGATGAATTTCTGAGGCATTGCCTCATAAAAATGACATTCGTTTGTGGGAGATCTAGAAAGAAATACAATATTATCTTTCCATCACACCTCAGAAGATATATAGAGCTCTCTAAAAATCTTCAAGTATAATTTAAGGACTTGGCATGTCCAACAAATTTACCATTCAAAGGTCCTGTCCTCGTATTGTGGCCTCACAGTTGGTGAGTTTAGAGTGGGTTTACCTTTCATCTTTTGTACTGGAGGTAGAGTAAAGTTTAGAGTGGGTTTAGAGTGATTTGCCTTTTAGGTTTAGAGTGATTTGCCTTTTGTCTTTTGTATATAAGAGACTTGGTGTGCTAGTCTGACTAAAGCTGACGGACTGTCCTCATGAACTGAAGATAATACCTGTGGATAAGGAGCACATCTGTATGGTTTGAAGTGGTTTGTTGAAATGCTGTGATCTAGGAGGTTAGGTAATAGAGGACAAAGAATGACATCCTCCCATTGGGGTGATCAAAGATAAGGCAGTTCCCTTGAGCTCAGGCAGTGATTGTTTTCAACAAGGGTAAACTGTTCTATTCTCTGTGAAGAATTCATATAGATGTCAGTCTTACTAACACTGAAAGCCACATTAGGGTTACCAGTGAAGTATCTAACCACCAGCGTTTCCTTTTTTTTTTTTTTTTTTAAGATTTTATTTATTAATTCATGAGAAACACAGAGAGAGAGAGAGAGAGAGAGAGAGGCAGAGACACAGGCAGAGGGAGAAGCAGGCTCCATGCAGGGAGCCCGACGTGGGACTCGATCCCAGGACTCCAGTAACACACTCTGGGCTGAAGGCAGATGCTTAACCACTGAGCCACCCAGGCATCCCACCACCAGTGTTTCCACTTATTCTAGATATAAATTTTTATTACTAGTGGGGATCAGTGCATATTTTTGAAAATCTAATAAAGCTGATCATTTTCCATTTTGTTTAATAATTTTTACTGGTGTAGAAATAGTTTTATAATACTGACACATTTTAACATATTATCATATTACAAATGTTAACAAACAAAACAAAACAAAACAAAAAGCTAGAAGGTATCTGAGAATGACAGCCAGGGCATATGGTAAATCCCCAAAATGCTGGTTAATATTGCCAGATTTTATTTTCCAATTTCCTTTTCCTTACAAAAATCATATGACTAAATGTAAAGTGATAGTAGGGGTTATTTATTGAATTTAAACTGCTAATCCATCCAATTCTTCTACTTTTTCTACTTTGGAGTACATTCTGATCTGAGACAAACATCAAGTTGCCACTCAGTTCCAATTCCTCCAAGACACTTTTCCAATCCTACTTCAGATTAAGTAGTTTTTCTTTTCTAAAAGAGAAGATTGGAATGGATGATAACCAAAGTCATTGACAGTTGGGAATCCATGTGGTATTATGATCCACTGTGACACTGCTTAGGTAATATAGGCAAATTCTAATAATCCTCAGTGTGATTGTATTAGAAAGTGGAGTCTCTGGGAGGTGACTCCGTCATGACATGAAAGCACAGCCTTCATGAATAAAATTAGTGCCCATATATATTAGACTGCAGAGAGATGCCTTGCCCCTTTGGCCACTTGAGGACACAGTGAAAAGACTGCTATCTATTAATAAAAAAGCTGGCTGACCCTAGACATCTGACTGTCTGGTGCCCTGATCTTGGACTTCCCAGCCTACAGAACTGTGAGAAATCAGTTTATGTTTTTTATAAACTATTCAGTCTATGGAATTTTATTATAATGGCCTGAACAGATTGAGACAGAAATTGACACTAAGCTGTGGGATGCTGTTGCAACAAATACCTAAAAATGTGCAGCTGGCTTTGAAATTGGGTCATGGGTAGAGGTTGTAAGTGTTTGGAGGTACATGCTAGAAAAGACTTTATTGCTGTCAAAGTACCAGTAAGGATGATTCTGGTGAAGACCCAGGAAGAAGAGATCTATAGGTAAGGTTTCAATCCTTTTAGAGAATCCTTAACTAATCCTGAACAAACTGTTATAGTAATATGGACAAAAAAGACCTTTCTGATGAGGTCTCAGACAGAAATAAGGAACATGTTGTTGGACACTGAAGGAAAGAAAATCTTTGTTATAAAGTGACAAAGAACATGGCTGAACTGTGTTCTTGGCCTGGAGGCTTGTGGAAAGTAAAATTTGAGAGCTCTGGAGTTGAATATTTGACTGAAGAAATGTCTAAGCAAAGTGTTAGAGGAGCAGTCTGATTCCTCCTGTTTATAGGAAGTATAAGAAGAGAGAAATGATTTCAAAGATGGAGTTTTTAATCAAACAGGAAACAAAACTTAAAGAATTGCACCATTTTCAGCTTATTCATATTGAAAAGAATCAGAAAGTCTCTCCAGGAATGGCCAAATAACCCTTTCTTAAGGAGATTAGGCAACAAGTAGATGGTCATTGAAGACATTGCAGGGAGGAAATTAGCTAAGAAAAGCATACAGAATAAAAAGGTAGAGGACTGATGTCATATGAATGGGTGCAGAGGGGCAATTCAGTTCATAGGAGTCTCCAAATATCCCTTTCCTAAAAAGGATAAGAGCCATTGGATTTAAGGCCTATCCTAAGCTAGGACCACCTCACCTCAACCTGACTGTATCTGCAAAGACACCTGATCTAAAAAGATCATATTCAGGAGTTAAGATTTTAGCATATCTTTCTGGGGACACAATTCAACATACAAAAGCAGCAAACACAATTGTTGAATGTATAGAGTTCCTAGTGCAGAAATCAAGGCAGGAAACTATGAGCTTCATGCCTAACAGTCCATATTACCTCAAAAAATTGAAATACACAGTTACCTGAGAGGTAGAAGGGAAATGCTGGTCTATAAATTCCAATACACACTGAAAAACACTTTTATCAAAGTCTGATTATGGCTGTTGTGGGACACAGCAGAGGGAGTAGGTAGGTAGGTATAGGCTGGGAGGTAGAAAGGTTTCTTTTGAGGAGAGGACATGGACTTCTATGTAAGATGGGTAGAAAAAATGCCCCTGTGGGGAGCCTGCTTCTCCCTCTGCCTATGTCTCTGCCTCTCTCTTTGTGTCTCACATGAATAAATAAACAAAATCTTTTAAAAAATGTTCCAGAGAAATCACATGTGGTTGGAGACAATTACAGGCAGATAGAGGACCATGGGAAAAGGTGTAGGGCTGCAGAAAGGCCAGAGAACTTCATTAACTGCCATGGTGCCACAGCCAGCTGTGGGAGGACCCTACATTGGAGCTCAGTATTTACTCAAAATTCCTTTTTCTTCCACTCTGCCACCCTGGAAAAGAAAAGAGGGATGCTGATTCTAGTACAGCAGTGTTTCTGTTCTGATTGAGTATCCTCTTACTTACTGTCCCATTTTCAATCCCAAAAGGCCTTGAGGCTTAATGAAATGCACAAGGTGGAAGCAATGATTAATGCACCCGGGCCAAGGAGCTGCAGGAGTGGGGATGCCTGCCTCCTCACAGAGATGCCATTGTTCTTCCCTGAGACGATGTCCCTCCCTCTCACACCCTGACCACTGCTTCCCCAAGCAGAGTGTTTATGTGTTGAGTGCAACACTCCGTGGACTTTGGGGCCTAATGGGGTGTGAGAGGGGGCCTGGGGTTTTTCATCTTGTTTTCAGCTGTACAAACACCACACACTTTCCTCATCCACTCAGGGTCTAAGTTCAGGCCTTCTAAGATACCAGAGGCTGCAAGGTGGTGGCAGGGACTCCACAAGTCAAAAAAGAGGGACCAGGCACTTTCCCCCCTAACACCAAACACATTCAAAGTGTTTATTTTCTCAGCCCCCATCTAAGCTCTCAGATAAACAACTCATTGGTGGTTGATACTTTAGGGCTCCTCAGAAGCTTTGTTTAAAGGCAGCAGGATGGGCTCTCCATTGTCCAGAGAAAGTAGAACCTGCTTCCCCAAAATGCAGTTAGAAAAAATGAATTAAGAAATTTTTTTCCTGCCTGTCATGTTTTTTTCTTCCTTCTTTCATCTTTCCTTCTTGCCTCTCTCCCTCCTTTATTCCTCCTTCCTTTCCCTCTCTCTTTCTAACTTGTTAGCATTGACTTAAGACTTAAGAAAGCAGCATCTGCTGTACTCTTGGCTGCTCGGGTTTATACACCTTTCTGTAAACCCCTCCCCTTGAGTGAGAGCAGGATCTGTGATTGGCTTATTATGAACAGAATATAGTGAAGGTGATGGAATATCACTTCGGTGGTTATTACATTATATAAGATCTTTGTTGCTAGTGGACATGTTACTATTGAGACTTTCTCTCTTGATGACCTTGGAGAAATAAAGATCAAAATTGGGAGTCCTATATCACAAGAAGGTAAGGGTGTTTTACGGCCGACAGCTCACAATGGGCTGGGTCCCTCAGTCCTACAACTGCAAGCAAATGAGTTTTGCCGACAATTCTGCCCAAAGGAAAGACACACCTGGAAAGATATCAAAATCTGGACGTGCAGACCTTCTCAATATAGTCCTTTCTCTTTGTTCTGCTCTAATGAGGCATATTTAGCCACTTTCTGTTTCAGAGTGTTATTTTGATTTTCTTTAGGCTTGATTATGATACCAATCTCTTTGTCATTCAAGACATGTGGAGTTGTCCAAATGGTTTTCTGAAGCTTCCCTTACTTTATTTAAGTGTTAGGCTGGGCATGTGAATAAGAGGACACACTCTATCCTTTAGAGAAAGGTAAAGAAAAGCATTATACTCCAGGAGTAGCAGTCTCCTAGAGGCTCCCATTACTAATAGAGTCTTTATCTTGAATTCCTCCTCTCTTCTTTCTTCCTTCATCTCTCCCTCCTATCTCTCTCTCTCATTTTCTCTCTCCTTCTTCTTCTCCTCCTTCTCCTTCTTCATTATCATCATCTTGAATTCTTCCTTTTTACATTGCCTTATATGCCCTGGTGGTAGGTAATGGGTTGATGGCAAGTTTAGTGGCACCATCTTTGCAAGTTCTGTACACATGGTTTTCAGTATGGGGGGCTTAGCTGAAAGACAGAAATAGAGTGAATCTATTTTACTGTTTTTTTTAAGGGGGGAGAGGTAAAGGGAGAGAGAGAGAGAATCTTAAGCAGACTCCACAACCAGTTTGGAGACCTAGGTGGAGCTCACTCAGGACCCTGAGATCATGACCTGAGCCATCATCAGGAGCCTGATGCTCAACCAGCTGAGCCACCCAGATGCCCCATCTATTTTACTATTTTCTTTATCCAATATACATTTTGGAACAAGTTGCTTTTTCTCTGATCATCAGTTGCATCACCCATACAAAGGGAGTATTAATAATGCTGACCTGTCAGTGTCATAAACCTGGCAATGAGGAAGTGCACAATAACTCTTTTATTCTTAGGAGTGGTCAGTCTTGCAAATACCCACTATTAGCTTCAGCATGGAGGGACCTGGAGGGTATTCTTCTGAGTGAAATAAGTCAATCGGAAAAGGACAAACATTATATGGTCTCATTCATTTGGGGAATATAAAAATTAGTGAAAGGGAATAAAGGGAAAGGAGAGAAAATAAGTGAAAATATCAACGAGGGTGACAAAAACATGAGAGACACCTAACTCTGGGAAATGAACAAGGGGTAGTGGAAGGGGAAGTGGGTGGGTTGTTGGGGTTACTGGGTGATGGGCAATGAGGAGGGCACTTGGCGGGATGAGCACTGGGTGTTATGCTATATGTTGGCAAATTGAACTCCAATAAAAAAAATTAAAAAAAGGAGTGGTCAGTCTTCCCCTTGGGTTGCTCTAGCAAAGAGGTTAGAAGCTTAGATTAAAAGAAGGGAATCTTAAGTTTAAATCTCAACTCTGCTGCATACCAGCTCATTAATGTTGTACCATAAATAATTTATCTCTGTCATGATTTTCTCATCTGAAAATAGGGATAATAATAGTATTTCCCAAATAGGGTTATTATAATAACCTGCATTAGCCAGCACCTGCCACACATAAAATGTTCAGAAATATTAGCTACTTTTAATATGAATACAATGTTAATTACTGTTACACAAATATCAACAAGATATATCCTGGGATGTTTTATACAAATGACCACTCACTTTCTCAGTGATAAAAATCTATAATGATACAATTTTTGTGCTGAAACTATTTGTCTTAGAACACTGTAAAATAGGGGGTTTATAAACAACAGAAATATATTTTTCACAGTTCTGGAGGCTGAAGTCCAAGATCAAGGCACTGGCAGGCTGAATGAGTGGTGAGAGCTTGCTTTCTTGTTCCGAGGTAGATAACATCCTTTCACTGTATACTCATAGAGATGTCTCTGAGGGTTTCTGTCATAAAAATATTAATCTCATTCATGACAGCTATGTTCTGTTGACCCCATCACTTCCCAGAGGCTCCTCCTCCTAATACCATCACATTGGGAGTTACAGTTTCAACACAGGATTTTTTTGCAGGGAGCATACTTAGTCGATAGCATTCTTCCTTGGTCTCCCCAAATGAATGTCTTGCTCTATGCAAAACATGTTCATTCCCTCCCAACACCCCTAAAGTCTCAGTTTGTTCCAGCATCAATTCTAGTCTAAAATCCAAAGTCTTATCTGATGAACCACTAATCTGGATTTCTACTCCAACTTTTTAAGTCCATCTTTCCTGTTGCAGCTATAGTAAACTCTGTAAAATGGAAATCAGATTATGGTACTTTCCTGTTTATTTATTTATTTATTTATTTATTTATTTATTCATTTATTTATTTTTAAGTAGGCTCTAGGCTCAGTGTGGAGCTTAATGTGGATCTTGAATCATAATCCTGGGATCAAGACCTGCGTGGAGATTAAGAGTAGGGTGCTTAATCCTGTTTTATTCATTTTAGAGTCTCTCCTTAACCACTTATACAATAACCTCTATAAGCTGCTCTTGCTCGCATCTTCAATTTCTCCCCCACCACCTCTTTCACCTCTACTTTGCCTCACACATGGTGATCTAGACATACCCTAGTATTTTTGGTTCCCATGTGATAGATTTCCCATTTCTCTATGCCTTTGTTCAAGAATGTCCTTCATCAGAAGCTACATAGTGAAAAGCTCTCACCTCCCATGACTGAGCAAGCATCATTCTTGCTCACCCCAGCCTCAGATGGGATTACCACATTCTTTGTGTCTGGGGACATCCCATGGCTGCTTTTGGCCAAAAGTTTTGCATTTTGCTTGCATAACCTTTTTTTTCCCATTAGAGTGAGAAGACATTTAGGACATGCACTATGACTTGCACATCCATATATTCCCATTGCCCTTCATAAAGTTAGATAGACACACAGTGGGCATACACTGAGTTAACAGAGGAATAGATTGATAAACTAGTGGATGAATCTACTAGAGATAGAAACCTTCATCCTATCTTCCTCTCAGGGTTTATGATGAAATGAGATGATGAGTATCAAAATGTCTAAATGTAGACCCTAAAGAATTGTAGACAACCACAGAGTAAATAATCTTATGCCTAATTTGAAAGGAAATCCCTCATATTGCCATTGTTACCCTAGGATTTTCACTTTAGTATGTTCTTTGGGGGAGTCCCTAACAGGGTAGAAATTGAACAAGAATTCACAAAAGACTTTTCATCTTTTCTCTTTCATGTCTGCTAGGCTGGAGCAAAAACATGTCTGGACTGGAAAGCAGGAGATCTGAAATCTCATGGGACCTTGAGCAATTTACTTCCATTCTCTCTGCCATAGTTAGAAGGTGAGTCTTAGTATTGGTTGAAATATAATATATGCTGTTTGTGTTTTCATTTCACAGATGGAGAAACTGAAGATTGGAGAGGTTAAATAAGCTTAGGGTCGAGCCAGGACTGGAACGTTGCCTGGATTTTGGGTCCGTGTTCTTAACTGCTCTTAACTGTATGGTACATTGCCTTTCATGGAGTACATATTTGTTATAAGAGAGATGCTAAGAGAAACAATGAGATAGTCATCTAATTTTTGAAATAAAAATTGAGTTATGTAGAAAACTAAATTTTTCAGTCAGGTTATTTTCTTGAAAATAAAATTATTATGTTCCTCTAGGTCCTGATCTTAGCCTGAATTACTAAAAATAAGTCAGATAAGAGCTTGATACAGGGGATTATTTTGGGAAAACCCTCCAGGGAAGGAGTGGGAAGCTGGGATGTACAAAACAGAGAAGGAGAAAAGCCCATTTGAGAGTGCATTGTCACGTTGATCACAGCTGGGCAACTGGGGCTAATCCCTCTGGGGACTCTGATTAGTATTATCCCCAGCTCTCAATCCCTTATATGATGAATTTCCTGAAGGGATGGTTCTTTAGCCTCCCAAGGTGATATGTGCATCAGAACAGCTGCGTGTATTTCTGGGGTATCCCAAGCTGCAGAAGCTTAGAAGTTCTGGGGCAAGACTTACACAATCCAGCAGAAGCAAGGTGCAGTCAAGTCACACCTGTCCACAGCGGACTGCTGTGACAGTACCTAGTGTAAAAAGGTAGACAAAAGAAAAAGGAGGATGTGAGATGGAATACAGTAGGTATGTGCTACACTCTCTTTTTAACATATTAACAATGGACTCTGGAGGACTCCAAAGTGATGCCCTATCTGTACGGGCATCGGTGGGTTGCCCCGTATTAGTGTAGGTAGAAGAAATAATAGGAAAGCTTGACCTTGAGTGATGCCAGCCGATTGTGTCTTCTCATTTACCACACTGAGGTGTATATCAATGAGATATAGTGAGAACCTCTGGTCAAGTTTTTAAAGGAGAACTGAGTTAGCTAGAAACTGAGCCCTGTCCAGCAGATACTTTCTCCTTCCTGCTGCCTGGAATACAGACATCATAGATGGAGCTGCAGTGGTCATTCTGTGACCATGAAACAATCCTTGAGAATGGAAGTCACTTGCTAAGGATGGTGAGGATGGTGAAGAATGATAGAAGTTGCTTAGGTGTCTGATGCTATCTTTGATGTACCATCTACACCAGCCTTGTGTATTTCTAAACTTGCTTTTTGTAAGAAAAAAAAAAAAAACCTTAGTTTTTATTTTAAATACTCTTACATGCAGCCAAACCAGATCCTCAGTGATATATTTCTATTCTTGGTAATTGATACATTCATGTCCTTCCAAACAACGGTTGTTGACTTACTCTTTACTAGAGTTTGTTTGAAACAAAAGAAATAAGCTCAGTCATTTTCACTTAAATTAGAAGTAATGCATTATATAAAACTAAATTATTTGCAGAATCACAAGAGATATAATCCACATGAAGTAAAAATATCTGCTATGGGCAAGGTATGTCCAGAGCCTCCCCAACATGGAATCTGTTTTGTCACAGATGTCCAATTATCCTGAGTCTGGCATGTAATTTGTGAAGAAATACTAGATGGGAAATCAGAACTTGCTTTTGGAGGGAAAGTGGCAGTGGCCTAAAGTCCCTGACCCTGGAAAAAGATTGAGTTTATTTGCTTGGTTCAGTTTCTATAGAACTATAAGTAACTAGATACAGTGCCTTTAATATCAAGGCAATATGAATAGTGTGGAGGTGTTAGTCCATGGCTGGAGTACAGTGGCAGAAAGTTCTAGGATGGCTGCTGGCCATGCAAAACCACTTGCCATCACAAGAGGACAAACAGTTACTAAAATTGGCTTTGTCTTCCAAGAGCAGAGGGATCAACAGAGACCATATATTGCCAATTTAGTGGGCTGAAGATCAAATTATAAATTATTGTGAAACCTTGGGATATATAGTTTTTAAAATAAATGGTGATGATATATATATGCAATTGAATATTGCTCAGCCATCAAAAAGAATGAAATCTTGCCATTTGCAATGATGTGGATGGAACTAGAGGGTATTATGCTAAGTAGAATAAGTTAGTCAGAGAAAGAGAAATAACATATGATTTCACTCATATGTGTAATTGAGAAACAAAACAGATGAACACAGAGGAAGTGAAGGAAAAAGAAAATGAGATAAAAACAGAGAGAGAAGCAAACCATCAGAGGTTCTTTTTTTTTTTGTTTTTTTTTTGTTTTTTTTTTGTTTTTTTTTTTTTTTTCCATCAGAGGTTCTTAATGCTAGGAAACAAACAGGGTTGCCGGAGGGGAGGTGGGGGTGGATGGGGTAACTGGGGGATGGACATCAAGGAGGGCACGTGATGTCATGAGCACTGAGTGTTCAATGCAACTGATGAATCACTAAATTTTACTCCTGAAACTAATACTATACTATATATTAACTCACTTGAATTTAAATATAATCTTAAATATGTATATTTTTTTCAAAAAATTAAATTAAATGGCAAATAGCAAGTTGATGTGTATTTACAAGAAGGTGTGATATTTGAAAAATGATTCATGGAACACTGTAAACATAAAGTGGATTAGTATATAGAATTAATTTAATAAATTAGAAATGTCTCTTAGTGAAATTATTTCTCAGCTACAGTATAACATCACTGATTTTTTTATCAACTGAGATAAAACAAAATTAAAAATAGCTAATATTTACTATATGCTGATTTTCTGCAAGGCCTTGGCATATTTTATGTTTATTATTTCATTATTTAAGCTTCTCTATAGCCCAGTGATATAAGCACTCTAATGATTCCCATTTTACATAGTAGGGGTCAAGGAGAGGTTTGGCTAATTTTCCCAGAAGTCCACAGCTAGATTCTGGAAAGCCTGGTTTTGAGCTTGGATAGTAAGTAGTTTGACTAAACAGCCTGTGTGGCCTCTGCTGTGAGCACAAACACTAGATGAATGCTTCCATTCTCACACAGTAGGCCTTCCTAGGCGCAGTGCCTTGGTGTAGGATCTGTGGAGTAACTAAGGTGTTGGTTAGAGTGTTGTGCTATAATGCTTCCAACACCTTGCCCCTTCTCTATTCTCATAAAACACTCATCCAACTTGCTACTAATAGACTTCTTCCAGTCCCTTCACTCTCTTCCTCCTTCATTCCTTTCTTCTTTCCCTTCCTCTCTCCTTCCTTCCCTCCTTCCATACATATTGGCTTCCATACATATGTCTTCCATATATATAGTCAATTTTCAGTTTTCATGGTAGCTATGTTCTATAGTCACTATGAACACTGAATTAGCCAGGACTGAGCCATCGCTCCTAGGGGAAATACAGATTTAGCTTCCTGCAAGCTCTGGTCATAACATCTTCACCAACCAATCAATACATAATCTTGTCATGTGCATTTTCATTTAAAGACATCTTATTCAATATACACTGTTGATGCATTAGTATTGAACTCACAACCAACAGCACTATAGCTCATATCTGAATGAAGCTTATCTAATATATACACTTTCTCTGTAAAGTCCATCACAGCCTTCTTGCACTTAGAAACTTTAAACAGCCTTTTAACGCTACACTCAGGGACCATTTAAACAGTGAAATTCATCAACAAAATATGCAAAATGAGGAAACATGCACATTAAGTAGAAAAGAATATTTGTTTACAGTATGAGAGCTATAGCATGGAGAGAAAGCACTGGGTCACCTTGTTTGACCTCAGCTGGGAACATGTGTGTCAGGTGCTCACATTTTTTGTTACTTTGTCCATGTCCATTATTGACTATGAAAATGGCTTGGATATTGATTTAATTTAAATGAGTGAGAACACTTGCAAATACATGAGAATCAACTGTTTTCTGTTCCAAGTCTTGTGTGAGGCATTGAGGATCTAATAGTAAGCAAATAACAAAAACAGTCCCTTCTCACCAATAGTACAATATCTAGATGAAGGAAGTGGTTATTAATGAATAGTCACATAAATATAGAGAAAAACTCTTATAAGTACCATATTATATTGTGTTCCATAATTGATCAGTTTATTTATTCATCTAATTATTAATTTATTTAAAAGGACATTTTTGCATGTTTGCTATACATTAAGCACTATGTAAAATAGTCAAATGTATTATTACTGCCCATTTTTATTTGATCTTGTCACACCCTAAGGATGTTAGCCTCTTGAGGACAGGGAGAGCATCTTATACATTTTTATATTCCTTCACACATAGATAATTGTTTAATGGATTTGAGATCACGAGTCCCCAGGGTTCTGCTATTTTTTTAGTAAAATAAGGAAGTTTGACTAAACAGTCTCCATTGGCCCACTGAAGTCTGAGTCTATATGAATCACTCAATATTTGCTGAAATTGATTTATGGGAACTTCTCTCCTAGGACTTTCAGATAAGAAATTCAGTGGCAAACTCTGATACTTCAAGTAGGAAAGGCATGTATGAGCAGTGATAGAGTCCAATATTTGATTCTGAAGAGCAAACCTCTAACTTTTGCTTCTGTGGGGCTCCATGGCTGCAAGTAAATTTTAAAGATGCTATGTAAGCAGAGTGGGTAGTTCTCACAGTGAATATGAAAGCCCGGGAGCCACATTCTAGCACATTATGGGTAGTTTATGGAGCACATCAGTTCATAATGTGAGACAAACTGGCACCAGGGACTCCAATGGCTGCAGTCCAAGTGGCCCACAAAGGAAGAAACATGAAGGGAATGACAGCAAGAGAAGGTCTTAGGGTCCTCTCCTTACAACTGGAGTTTCTAATTCCTCAAAATGTTCCTTTAACAAAAGGCTCATGTCCTAGTCACTTTATACTTTGTGACTCTTGAAATGAGACATGTAGGCATTCATTTGTTCACTCAGTCATTTATTCGTTCATCATTTAATGAGCAAGGATTTGAGCCCTTAAAAAATGCCATGCAATGTGGCAGGTTTGGGAATTATGGGGGTGAAGGGAATTCTCTATATCCCTGACCAAATGGAATTTAAAGTCTAATGGGAAAAATCTATACTGGGACAGAGCATTGTACTATATAGGATCACAATCTGGGAGAACTAACCTTGTTCTACAAGGCCTCCTCCTTGATGAGTTAGAGTCAAAACTGACATGATGAGCAATGATATAAGGGATATAAGGGTGGGGAGGGCTGACTGGGGAATAAAAAGCCCTAGGCACAGAGTACATCTCTGTAAAGAGAGTGCCTGATCCTATAGTGTATTAAAAGTCCAGACTGGAAAGCAGGGAAGTAGTAGGAATTTGTGATGGAGCTGGGGAAGGAGGTGGATGGAGCCCAGGGCCTCCAAAGCCCCATAAACAATGGCGATATATATATATATATATATATATATATATATATATATATATCTCACATTCACCATAAAATAGGAAGATTTGGGGGGAATATTAAGCCACGGGAGGGACATGATCAGATTTGCATCCAATATGGGCTTTGCTATTCTGGGTGAAAATAGACTGTAGCCAGGACAAAGCATAAGTGGAAAAACTACTTAGGGGCTGTCATTATAATCCAGGCAAGGAATGTCCCTGGCTGGTACTCAGATGGCAGTTAAGAAGCTGGAGAGATACACTTGGATTCCTAACAGGAGGTAAAGTTGGTAGGACTTGACAATTGATTAGCTATATGAGCAAGAAAGAGGAAAAAAGACAAGGCTGCCTCTCAAATGTCTATGTGAAGTGATGGAGTGATTTTTCAGGAAGGATGATTCCTTAGTGAGCTATAGTTCACAGTATGGCAAAGTTCTTTAGAAGGGACATTAGTGGCCAAGTTTTTAAATAATGCTTTTTAGGGGATGGTGAGAAATCCATACAGAAATGCCACTGCAAAATGTTAGCGAAAGGGTTTTGAAGCTCAGGCAAGAGGTCTGGGTTGGAGACCCAGAAGACTAGGGAAATGAGGAAGGCTTCAGAAAGCCTGTTAATATTCCAGGGAAGGAAAGCAAAGAGAAAAAGAAGGGAGACAAATACAGGGGACTCCCAAGTTTTGAGGGTCAGGCAGGGAAGAATACATGTTAGGAAGCCATAAAGGCCTCTCTAGGGAGTGTGCTGGCAAACCAGGATCATGTCTTCTGCTTGCATGGAGACCTGCAACAAGAAATATCTATCCAAGTCTGTGTTTATTATGACAATGTCATGCAAGAGTTTACCCACCATATTACCTAGAATTTCCAAATTAGAAATTCTTAGCTTTGGTAAATAGAAAAATTGTACTCTAGGAGAAACTAACCTATTTCCATATTACAGATAATGTGCACATTACAATGCACAGGTATTGCCCTTTTTATGTGGATATGAGGAAGCTCTGAGATATAATTTCAGTCAGAGTTTTATTTTTATGAACTTTAAGAACTTTGGGCAGGTATCTCTATTCATGGCTCTCTATTACTTCATTTTTCCGTTTAACTCTTATTTTTTCTCACTTTCATTTATTTTAAACTATTTCCCCCACCAAATACTTTATATTTTTGTAATCTACCTAATGCCATTTTTGAAATGAAATGGGATATGTATTCACTACATGAAAATATTCTCATTTAATAACAATGTTTTTGACTGTCATTGGATTTATTATTCAATTCAGTTGAGAGAAAACAAAGGAAACTCCTAAAGCTGTATTTCATCGAAAAATTTCTTTCAAACTTATTTAGGTTGTCTCACAGAACCCTTCATCATTGTGTTGTCACTGGAAAATGGAATCAAATGACTAATAAATATCTCATTCTGGATAGAAACTTGTAATACAATTTTACTATAGGTGCATATTTATATCAGGATTTATTATTTGCTGCTAAAATGTCATTTGAGCTATAGACAAGACTCTAATGCAATTGCTATGTGCAAAAGGAATATAGTGATTGAAAATTCAAAAGCAGAAAAATATAGGTAGCAGAGCGTTGCATTTAGGGGCATTATTCTGTCCCTGGCAGAGGTAGAAGAGTCAAGGGAATTAAAGATGATGCTACAGGCACCATCGGCATATACATCTACAGCTAAAGCCCACCATATTTGAATAGGAATACCTGTCCCTTCTTTTTGTCTTATGGCAAAAAGAGGAAGGAGAGAGAGAAGTGGTGGGGAGTGGATGGAGGAGCACAGCAGTGGCTCTCAAACTTTCCTTACTGCAGGTGTTCTTGTAAAACATTCTTATCTCAGCCAACATTCCTCTATATACTGGGAAGCACAGCCCCAGGTTCAATGATGGCAATAATTAATTGTTTTCAGATCGGTAGTGAATGGATAATAGATCTGAAAGATCCCTTGAATCGTTCCATGTAAAATTATATGGTAAATTGTGCAAAACTTGCCTACACAAAGATGTAAGTCACATGTATGGTAGCTCTGGATCAGAGAATGGAGCAGGAAGTCAAACATGGTAAAATACACCCATAAAACTTCTATTCAAACTTTAATACATGAACAGTGCTCTTTCTCTGTGAAGACTTTTCCAACTTTCCCCAAAACTCTCAGCAATTTGTTCATCCCAGAAGCTAACTCATGTGTGTGAGTGAAATGTTGACTAAAGGATCATCTGTTTTTGAGCTTAATTTTAGACTCGTGACATGATCTCCAAATAATTTTTAAAAGATTTATTTATTTTTTCATGAGAGACACAGACTGAGAGAGAGAGGCAGAGACATAGGCATAGGAAGAAGCAGGCTCCTCACTGGGATCCTGATGCAGGACTCTATCCCGGATGCCGGGATCATGACCTGAGCCGAAGGCAGGCATCCAACCACTGAGCCAGCCAGGCGTCCCAACCTCCAAATAAATGTCTTTGTATTGTCACAGAAATATGCCAACAAGATTGGAAAAAAGACATTAATCACATATTTAGATTTTCATTGTATTTAAATTCCAGTCCAAATTGATTATTAGCTTTAAATTTTACATTCTTACTAAATCCTGCATTTATTTTATAAATAGTACAATTGTGTGAGTTTACTTTTTTTGGTAATTTTGATTTAGTTTCTTTAGTTTTTAGTGTACTAAGAACCCCCAAAACACACACAGAAATGACCTTGGGACCCTCGAGATTTTTGAGAGATCCTGATTTATTTTCTATTGTAGATGTTATTATCATATTTAATGATGCCCGTTTTTACACTTCCTCTATATACTCGGAACTTCTACATGGCAGGGTCTATGCCTTACAAAGGTAGTTCCCAACTTATGATGGGTTGAGTTATTATTTTTTTAAATCATTTTATGTATCTATTCATGAGAGACACCAAGAGAGGCAGAGACATAGGCAGAGGGAGAAGCAGGCCCCCAGCAGGGAGTCTGATGAGGACTCTATCCCAGGACCCTGGGATCATGACCTGAGCCAAAGGCAGATGCTCAACTACTGAGCCATCCAGGTCCCCAATAGTTTGAGTTATGATTACTCAACTTTATGATGGTGTGAAAGTCCATCATTAGAAACCCTTCATTAGAAGCTGTATTTGAAATTTTGAATTCTGCTCTTTTCCCAAAATAGTGATCTGCAGTATCATCCTCTTTCATGACTTTGGGCAGCAGCAGCAGCTCCTAATCAGCCATGTGATCACAAAGGTAAACACCTGATACATTTACAACCATTCTGCACCCACACAACCATCCTGTTTCTCACTTTCAGTACAGTATTCAATAAATTACTTGAGATATTCAACATTTTATTTTAAAATAGGCTTTTTGATAGTTGATTTTGCCCAACTATTGGCTAATATAAGAATTTTGAGCACATTGAACATATCCTAGGCTAAACAGTGATGTTTAGTTGGTTCGGTTGTATTCAATGGATTTTCAACTATTGATATTTTCGGCTATGATGGGTTGAACAGGATGTAACCCCATCATAACTCAATGAAAATCTGTATTCATCTTGTCAAAGTGAACTGAAGTAACAGTGGTGTTTAAATGATGATGCGCTTAAAGAAACATCTTGGAAAACTGTCAAAAATCCATAGTCTTGAGCCTTAACTACAGAAATTTGGATTCACTAGGATTTTGCTGGGGCTCAAGGGTTACAGTTTTAGTGAGGTCTCCAGGTTACTGTAATGCAGTGATCTATGGACTGCACTTTCTTAATTGAGACCCAGGTGTTAGGTATACTTGACCCCTTATGCCAATGTTTCTCAGTGGGTCATGGTGCTACCCAGGGAAGTTTTAAGAAGAATTATATGGCTGCACTATGTTTCAATGGGAAAGACTTCTAAACCAGAAAAATAGATTGGTGGCAGAATGAACATTAGCTCTGTATTGTCAACATTGGTTTAAACCAAGAAGCAATAAGGGAGCTAACACTTATTCAATGTTTTCTATGAATCAAAATCTATACTAGATACTTACATACAAAATCATTTGTTATCTCATCTCAGTCCAGTGAGTCAGGAAGGAACAGAGAAGTTAATTTGGTTGAGATCTTACAGGCAGGTAGTGGTGTTGGGGTTTAACTTCTCCTCATTATTAGTCCATGTTTTGTCGACTTCATAGAAAAACTGAGAAGCTTTTCAATGACAAATTAAAATGAGTTATTTCTGGACTAAGAACTCTGATATGCAAAATCAGGTTGACTATCTGCAATACTAAGTATTTTATGGCTTTCTTAATGAATTTGTCAGTACTTGCCCTGTTATTATTCTGGTTGACTGATGAACTACCTGCCTGGGGCTGGATGTCTGAATTGATAGATGGTTTTGCCTGGAGTCTGTGTGCTGTTAGGGCTCAAAGCACTTTTATGTTATTCTAAAAGTCAGTTTCAATGTGAAAAACCTTAACATATTTTCAAATATCCTGTGTCAACCTGTGTAATATAACTTTGAAAAATTAGACAACGAATTTGGTTATTTTGTGTTTTAATTCCTATAACAAAAATATTTTGAAACAGTTTTTTTTTTTTTTATTTTTTTTTTTAAATTTTTTTTTAATTTTTATTTATTTATGATAGTCACAGAGAGAGAGAGAGAGAGGCAGAGACACAGGCAGAGGGAGAAGCAGGCTCCATGCACCGGGAGCCTGACATGGGATTCGATCCCGGGTCTCCAGGATCGGGCCCTGGGCCAAAGGCAGGCGCTAAACCACTGCGCCACCCAGGGATCCCTGAAACAGTTTTTAAAAAGTAAATGTGACCTTTATGAGTAGCTGCATGAAGTCTATGAGCATGCTTGACATTGTTTACTTCTGTTGGCTGTTTTTTAGATAAAGAAAAAATATATTGAGAAATCAATTTCATATTTGTTGAGTCTATATAATGGTTCTTATAAAATTTGAAATAATGCAATAAAAATGACAAATGTGAGGGCCTGGGTCACTCAGTCAGTTAAGAATTTGCCTTCAGCTCAGGTCATGATCCCTAGGTCCTGGGATTGAGCCCCAAGTCAGGTTCCCTGCTCAGTGGGGACCCTGCCTCTTCCCCTTCTTCTGCCTCTCCCCTCTGCTCATGCTCTCTTTCTCTGTTTCTCTGTCTCTTTCTCAAATAAATAAAACCTTTAAAAAATCCAATGACAATACACACATGTATTCACACAAATAAACACAGAATAATTAGGCCAACTTATAAATATGGAATGGGATATGGATAGATTTCAATCATTCTCTGAAAGTCAGATCATAGACTTGTAGAATTTTATTAATTCAACTGAATGTACTGTATGCTAAGAATTACGCCAGCAATTGTGAATAATCAGTTGTGTAAGACAGGATTCTCTGCTCTCATAGAGAGCATTATCATGTATAGAAAATAAGTAAACCTATTGAATCACACTCTGTACTTGGGAACATAGAGGCTGAGAGATGGAGAATCTAAAGCAGTTTTGGGGATGTGGGAAGTCCTCTCAGTAGAGGTGATGTTTGGGTTGACAAAAAAGGGGGAAAGGAAAGAGTGTTTCAAATAAAGTATCAGCATGTGAAAAAATGCAGAGACATGGGATGGAGGACACATTGGCAAGACTGTGAAAGGAGGTGGTAAGGGTTGCAAAGTGAGGTTTAGGTTTCAGGTAAGGACTTCCTGATCAAGTAGATGGCTGAATACTAACTTCAAATTTCTGGTTCTCTCTTTCTATGCATTATAATTACATAAAGACTGAATGAAATGGTCTGATTCTATTTTCACTCATTCAACAGATACTGAAAATTTATGTACCAAGCACAGTTCTAAGCACCTGGAATCTATCAGTGATTGTAATAAGATTCATAAAGTCCTTTGGTGTGCCTGGGTGGCCCAGTCTTTTAAGCATATGCCTTTGGCTCAGGTCATGATCTCGGGGTCCTACGATCGAGCCACTCATGGGGCTCCTTGCTCAGTAGAAGTTGCTTCTTCCTGTCTCTCTGCCTCTCCCCCTGCTCATGCTCTCTCTCTCTCTCAAATAAATAATTTTTTTTTTTTGGTAAACTCTTTACTTGCAAACTTCAGGTAAGAACAATGGCACAAGATTTCATTTACAATTTTATATTTTTAATTGGAAGGAATAAATCAATACTTTTGAGCATCTTTTATACCACATATTAAAAAAAAAAAAAGATTCAGGGGATCCCTGGGTGGCTCAGCGGTTTGGCACCTTCCTTTGGCCCAGGGTGTGATCCTGGAGTCCCAGGACTGAGTCCCACGTCAGGCTCCTAGCATGGAGCCTGCTTCTCCCTCTGCCTGTGTCTCTGCCTCTGTCTCTCATGAATAAATGAATAAAATCTTTTAAAAAATGTGTAAAGTCCCTTTTTTCATTAAGCTGGTATTCTTGGGGGACTTTACATATTAAATACACATAAATATAAATCATATAGTATGTAAAAAGTAGTAGCTGCAATGTATAAAAGAAAAATAAAGCAGGAAGAAGAATGGCGCAGATTCTAATTTTAAAAAGGTGGCCATTAAGGATAAGATGAACCAATGCAGCCTGATTTCAAGACTTACACAACTACGGTAATCGGGTCAATGTGGTAATGACACAAAGATAGAAAATATATAATGAAAAGGAGTCCAGAAATAAATCTACACATAAATGGACAACTGTTTCTTGATATAGATGCAAAGGAAACTTTATGGAGAAAAGATTATCTTTTCAACTAATAGTGTTGGAACAATTAGTTATCTGTGTGCAAAAAAAGAAAATATCTGTATTTGTACCACATTAAGAAAAAATCCCCTCAGAATGTATCATATGCTTAAGTCTAAAGCTTAAAACTAAAAAAAAATAGCAAAACAAAATTATTACTTTGAAATTAGTAAAGATTTCTTCTTATATATAACAAAAGCATAACTTACAAAAGAACAAATTGATAAATTAGATTTCATAAAAAATATTTGTAAATGTATGTTTTGAAAGACACTGCAAAGAGAATGAAAAAAACAAGCCATAGACTGGGAGAAAATTTTGCAAATCCTATATCTAGTAGCCAGAATATATAAAGAACTATAAAACTCAGTAATAAGAAATTAAACAACCCAACTATTTTACTAAAGAAGACATGGATAACATATAAGCACATGAAAAAAAAATACCTGACATCATTAGTCATTAGGGATACGTACATTAAACCCATGATGAGATAATAGTATACACCTATTAGAAGGACTAAAATTAAAGAGACTAACAATACCAAATGTTGACAAGGATGTAGAGAAGATAGAACCTATCCATTTCTGGTAATGCTGGAATGTGAAATGGTACAACCACTTTGGAGAACAATTTAGCAGTTTCTTAAAAAGATAAACATCCATTCCACCATTCCACTCCTAGGTATTACCTAAAAGGAAAATAAACCTGAGTCCACAAAAAAGACTTGTGCACAAATGTTTATAGCAGTTTTTTTTTTTTGTTTTTGTTTTTGTTTTTGTGTTTGTGTTTGTAATAGACAAAAACTAGAAACAACTCAAATATCCATCAACAGGTCAATGGACAAACAAGTTATAGATAGGTCAACATAGTGGAGTACTACACAGTAATATAAAGAGATTGTTATACAATAACATGGATGAATCTCAAAATAGTTAAGCTCAGTAAAAGCAGTCAGACCAAAAAGTACATACTCTATGATTCATTTCTGTAAAATCCAGAAAATTCAAATGAATTTATTGCTAAAGAAATCCATTGCCTGCAGGTGGAAAGGAAGATCAGGGAGGAGTGGGAGGAGCTGCAGGTGAGATCAGAAAGGGACATGCAAAAGCTTTGGGGTTGGTGGATATGCTATTTTGTCTCTGGTGATGATGAGGTCTGTTCATATTTCAGAACATCTAATTGTATACTTTCAATATATGCAATTTATTACATGTCAAGTATATCTCTATGAAGCTATTAGAAAAAAAAACAAAACAAAACTAGTCACACTAGGTTTCATTGAGAAGATGCCATTTGAGCAACATTTTGATGGAATAAGGAATTCATTACTTAGCTATTTGGAAGAAGAGCATTCCAGGCAAAAAGAACAGTTAAGAGCAAAACACTAGGTTGGGAACATGTCTAGCAAGCTTGAAAAATAGAAAAGAATCTAAACTGAGTGAGCAAGAATAGAGACTAGGGCACGAGATCAAAGAAGTCATGGGGCTCAGCCTATCAGAGACCTTGAAGGGGTTGTTCTAATGATGTTGGCTTTTGTTGTGAATAAAATAAGGATTCATTACACATTGTGAGTAGATTTCTTTTTTCTCTCTTTCTTGTCTTCTCTCTCTCTCTCTCTTTTTTTTTTTTTTTTTGAAAAGAGAGCTTATATTATAAAAGGACAGATCTAGGTGCTGTTCTGAAAACAGTGTAGAGAGGCGAGAGTTGAAGCTAATGGGCCAGTAAGAAGACAAACTTAATAATTTAGAAGGGAGATGATAGTGTCTTGCACCAGGGGGTAGTTTTAAGTGTGGGAGGAAGTGGCCAGAGTATTGGTATCTTTTGAAGATAGATATTATAGATTTCCTGAAATTTGATTGAAAGTTGAAGGATAATGAGAGTGGTTAAGAATGACTCCATGTTTTGTTATGTTTTTGTTTGTGCTTTTTACCTGAGCAACTAAAAATAAAGTGTTGCCATCAACTGAGATGAGGAAAGCTATAGATAGAGCAGGTTTGGGATCGGCTACAGCAGGAAATCCAATCAACTAACCCTCTGCCTTCAAGGGTTTACATTCTTGAATGGGAAATCAGAAAATAAACATAAATATGTGCCTATTTCTAGACCCTGGGTTGATAAAAGGAAGAGTGGGAAAGAATCAAGTCATCTCTGTCATTATATTTTGTATAATGTAACCTTCTTGGAAGATGATGAACTGAATGCATTTCATCTCTGCTTCTAACCTCCCAAGATGCTTATTCTAAGTCAAGGATTCTACAAGCAATTTGGGATGAGTAAATTCTTTGGTTTGCTGACAACCTGGTGGGGAGAACTGGAGCAAAATAGTTTAAACTTAGAGCAGATAAAGCCCAAAGAGCAGTGGGAAGCCCTAGAGCAAGAACTGAAATGCTGAAAATCCTGGGAAGAGGTCATTCCACAGAGATCCAAGGAATGTTATGAAGAAAATAAACACTCACCTCATGTTAGTGTACTTCATCTTTCATGATAGGAAAAAGAAGCTCATTTAGATGGGATGAGCCTCTTGATCCTGAGGTTGGTGGAGTTGAATAATACCAGGGAGGAGGGAGACATCCTTTTGGGGTCTTAAGAGGAGACTTGATGCATGCTTGCTGCCACCCTTTCCGGCCATTTGAACCTTTCATTACTACTACTTAGAATCAATAGCAAACTCCAATAAAGTCCACAAAGAAAAATTACACCTTTAGAGGGGTCCAACTATCAGAGAGAAGAATTTCTGCTCCTACAGCTGAGGAACAGAGCAAAATAGAATTTCTGCAGACAGCTCTGAACTTGAATAAACCAATTAAGAGTATTTCAGAATTTTTGTATGGCGAAAGTAATGATTTTGAACAGAAAAACCATTAATATGCAAATTGAAGGAAAGAACAGTTGACATCAAAATCTGAATACGGGACCTAGATAATCAAGTGAACAAACTGCAAGAACACAGCAAAATCCCAAAGCTACGGAAGTCATAAAGGAAATGATAAAAGGTATGAAGGGTCTAAGAGGCAAATAATCGGATTTCTACATGACACCCAATAAACAGGAAGAACAGGAAATAATCACACACGATATGAACATTTTTTCTCGAGTTGGAAGAATGACTGCGTGTTCAGAATGAAAGAGATGTTTAATGAAAAAAGATTCATACCTAGACATATCTTAGCAAAATTCATTAATTTCAAAGATAATGGTAAGAATGAATACCAGATGTAAAATTTAGCTACAGAGAAAAACAAAATTGTTTGATAAATGGACTACTTTACATGAAAGAGTGGAAAACAGAAGATGGTAGGATAACATCTACGCATATTGTTGAGAGAAGAGCTAAAACCTATTAATCATGTACTTATAACTCATTGATAGGATAAAAGAAAGATACTTGCAGCTATTAAGAGATTCAGAGCCTACCATTCACTCATACTATCAATAAATTAATAAAGGAAAGACTTTGATCAAACAACAGAGACAAAGATCTCAAAGTTGTAGTTGATAAAGAGGAGGAGACAAGATTGAGCAAAGGTGTCTGGAAGAAATTACTTTTCTCAGGCAAATAGAAGTATGAATACTTAAAAAAAAGAAGTATGAATACTTACCTAATATTACAAAATTTTGTCATTTTTACATATACTGAATTCCTTAAATGCAGTTTATACTAATGTTATTAGTGCCTTTGGCAGCCTTGGCCAATGTTGGTTTCATTTTTTATTAAGCAACTTACTTATCTAATTATAATACACACAGTATGTAAGGTATATTAGGCATAGTTCTTAACCTACTTCTTCCTATAGATATTACTATTATCTCAAAGTTATAGGTGAAATGACCGGAATACAGAAAAGTTACAAAACTGATCAAAGTTGTAACTAAGTAAATGTCAGAGTCAGGATTGAGCTCTACCTGTTTGACTCTGAAGTTCATGCTCTTAACTACTATCCCATGCTAACGAAAGTAAGGATGAAGGAATCAAGGGATGTTAAGGAACACTGAAAAATTTTGTTAGAAATCCTCTTGCTTAAAAGAGGGGCCAGTTTATCATTTTACAAATCTCCATATCATACACGAGGAAGCTGAGATTCGAAGACATTAGCAACTTTCCAAATGTACTGAGTCAGAGGTGGTGGGAGAGAAACTCACACCAGCATTATTTGACTAAAAGATCCAACCACATAACTACATTTTTTGTTGTTGTTGTTGTTATCTTCACTGTGAGATGACCAGAATTTGCCAGTTAAAGAAAAAAAAAATACACATTCTGAATCTGTTGGAAAGTAATAGAAACAGGCAGACTTTTGCCAAAATATTACTTCTATAAATAATAAAACTCATCTATGAGAAAATGTCCTTGCTAAGGGAGAAATTACTCTCCAATGCTGAACCTCGGCTTCAGGTAGGTTCACTACCCACCTGCATGAAGGGAATATCAGAAGAGGAGTAGACTCCTTCTAACCCAACACAGGGGGGAAGAACAGGGCATAACAGTCCTCAGTGAAAGCTGGCTTTGTGGTATTTTAATTTTTGTCTGGCAAACTGGTTAACCAACTCTTCTAAATCATATCCTAACTTCTATAGTAGAGTTGAAATGGTCAATTTAATTGAAATATAAGAAGGAAATGCCAGTTTTGTTAATTTAAGTTGTCATGACCTTTCTCTCCTGTTCACTTGACAAATTACTGTCCATTCTTACAACTCCTGCACAAATATCATTTCCTCTGAGAACTCTGATCACTATATGCTGTTCACCCTCAGTCCTTCCCTGGCCCCATTACACTTTATCTCCCACTGCTCTAAATTATCCCTGAACCAGGTGAGTGCTCTGTATCCTAAATATGCACACAGTTCTGCATTCTAAATTCTTTGGTGTTCTGGGTCTGAGACCCCTGATGTATTGACAAGAGATAAGACCCTATCTATGTCTATCTGCCAGGCATCCAGGAAAGTTGCCAGCATTGTATTAGGCCCCTACACTGGACTTTTGGTCAAATGATTAGATTCTAAAGATTTGTTGAATTCAAGGACATCTTTGATTCAGTTCCAGAGGAAATATATAATTGTCTGATTCCTTCAAACTATAGATAAGAGAATGGTGATAAGTTCTAAGGAAACAATTATGAACATCTCTTCAAAGAGCAGCTGCACATCTTATTTTAAAGGAAAAAAAAGATCATATCTATGAAATGAAATCTTATATTTCCCACTTCCTCATTTGAGAATCAGAGGCACCGAAGGAGTACAGCAGATGCACACACAGTGATCGATCAATTGGTTGGAAATGTCTAATGTGTTTAGTTATCTGTAAAATGTCAAGAAATTAGTGACATCTGATTTAAAAGACTGACACATTCTATGGCTCTTCCCTCATCTTTTTTCTTCACCCATTTTCACATAAGGGAAAAAACTTCTTTTTCCAGATGGTAGCATAAATTTTCGGGTCAAGTGATATTAAAAATAGATAATAGCCAGGACCCCATGAGTCTCTACAGAAAGACTAAACAGTCACAATGGGAGCTATCATTGTTTTGGTTTTCTTTATGGGCTTTTATGTACTCAGCTGCTTCTCAGGCAGGCTTTTACTGCAGTGGGACCTGCATCATTCTGAATTCCGGTTCCACATCACTTCCCATCCTTTACACTGAGCTCCATGCCACACAAGTCAAGGGAAAAAGCCTTACAGCTGCACTCAGATTCTGAATAGTGCTCTCCCCCAAGGAGCTGGCTTGGTTTGGCTTCAGGAGTCAGAATTCTATACCTCTCCTCTCTCGGTGCTGATGTTTATACATACTCTGCTGTCTTCAGGAACTTGTACTGATGGAAAAAATGTAAAAGGGGAAACCAAGTTATTTCAAATCAAGTTAAAAGGTTCAGCTAGTTTTGTTTAAAAATTATAGTGATTATTATTGATTCAGGTTAATAATTATTCTTGGCTAGTATGCTCAATCCTCATCTCAAATCAAATGCTACTCCTTTCGGGAAGCATTCTCCAACTCCACCAACTCTTAAGTGATCTCACTGTTTATACTTTCTAGAGTTCCATCCCTTCATCCTCATGTGTGCCTAAGTCATGAAGCACTTGCTCCGTAGAACATTTTGCATCTAATTGTTAGTGTCCTTTTTGGTGGCTGGCTATGACGAAAGAAGGCACTCAGTTTATATTTGCTAAATGTTATGGACATAAGCTGTGATATGTTCAGAATTTTGATACTATAAACCTAAACTCATTGAATTATTAATGTTGAATGACTACCTTTTTATCGTTTTAATTAAAATAACCATTTCATTTATTATCAATATTTATTTGTATGGATCATATTCACAA
The DNA here is from genome assembly GCF_048164855.1 of Canis lupus baileyi. NCBI lineage: Eukaryota > Metazoa > Chordata > Mammalia > Carnivora > Canidae > Canis > Canis lupus. The sequence goes on from NC_132839.1 coordinate 68,722,287, forward strand.
TTACTAGAAAAATCAAAATGGGCAACTTATAAATAGGATCAAACCAAATAGCAAGTAAAATACAAGTTTCATAAAAGTTAAAACTAAGAGGGACCCTAAAGATATCATGTAGAATCCTCTTACTTCATAGATGAGAAATATTGAGGCTTGAGTTGCGTTGAGTTATGCCAGATGGCACAGTGAATCAGTGATCGACTCTAGGCTAAACTGAGGTTTTAAGAGAAGCATTACCTAATGTACTCTGACAGGTGTGGGTTTTCTTGAGACTTCATTCCAATTGTGTAACTTGGGCAAATTACTCAAAATTCCGAAGATTAACCGTGATGTTGTGATTTATAGTAAGTAATAATATATTTGGTCCTCATCCTCCATTCTGGCTCAGGACTCCTAAATCCCGGGAATTTCCTAAAGTGTGAGAACAATAAATGGCTATTTTGTTATGTTAATGAGGTGGCTTTAGGAAAGCTGCTAAAAATGGGGGCTGGTTCCCAGGGGTAGCCAACCCTGTGATTAGAAGATTGGAACCTTTAGTTTCCCTTACTCCCTACTTCCAGGAAGGGGAGAGGGGCTGGAGGTTGCATTGCTTGCTAATGGCCAATGATTTAATCAACCATGCCTATGTAATGAAGCCTCCGTAGAAAGCTTCCAAGTTGGGAAACACAAGATGTTTTGGGGAGAGTGGTTTCTACAGCTTTTCCCCAGACATTGCCCAGTTCATCTCTGCCATAAGAGATAAGAGCCTATCTATATCTATCTGCCAAGCATCCAGAAAAGTTGCCAGCATTGTATTAGACCCCTACACTGGACTTTTGATCAAATAATTGAATTGTAAAGATTTTGCTGAATTCATTATCTGTAGTCTCAGAGGAAACATATAACTCCTGAGCTATATCTTTTATAATAAACCAGAGATCTAGTATGTAAAATGTTTCTCTGAGTTCTGTGAGCCCCTCTAGCAAATTAACTGAACCCAAGGAGGGGATCAATCTACAGCAGGTCTGTCAGAAGCATGGGTGACAACCTGAGTTTGCAAGTGCATCTGGAGTGGCAGGGGCTGTGGTGGTGGTCTTGTTGGATCCAGCCCTTAATCTGTGGGATGTGATGCTATCTCCAGGTAGAGTATCAGAATTGAGTTGAATTGTAGCACACCTAGCTGGTGTCTGATAATTGCCCTGTGGTGTGGGGAAAATCTCCCCTACCCCCATGAATCAGAATTGGTGACCAGAACCTTCACTGATTCTTGAATTTGTAACATAGACAATAATGTCAGCTCCACAACATTTCTATGAGGATGAAATGATAGAACGTAAAGGAAAATATCTGGTTCTCCATAGCAAATTCTCAGTAATGATTAATTGCTGTTAAAAGGCTAATATCTCACATAATAAGGTGAATTGCCATGTATGTAGTTTCTGGTATTTAAGACACATGTCCCCCTCTAATCCTTTCTTAGTGTTTGTTTCCTTATGTCCAACACTAGCGTTTTGTCAGCAAGTATGCCTCTTTTCCTCTAGGAAGAAAGTGCTTCAGGCATGTCAATTGCTAACTCTAGTAGGCAGTTAAGGGCCTTAGGAAGGGCCACCCTAAAATGCACATGTAACTTCTATTGCCATTGCTTGTCCTATGAGTGACACTGACCCTATCTGGCCAGTGGGATCAGTGGAATTCTCCCTAAACAATTAAGAACAGTGACACCGAGAGAATGAGTGCATGGGAATGGCAGACACTTGCATTAAAAAATCACGCAGAGTATATGCCCAGTGTTAGCAATATGCCAAATTAAAGCCCCAGAGACGGCCTTTGAAGAGGAGCTGTGAATGTAACAGAGAAAGCCAGCTGCAGACCAAGCAGGTGAGCAGAGGACCAGAAGAAGAGATGCAAGGGAAGTAATGATACAGCCCCTGGAACACTGAATTGATTTGGACCCATGAGATGGTTAAATAGTGCCCTTGTGGGAAAGCATGCTTCACTTCCACTAGCCTGAGCACATCCTCCGGCTGGCAATCAAAACCCCATGCCTAGAACTGTGTGTTAGTGGTACAGATAACTTTTCAATGCTAAAGGAGAAGAGACATGACTCATTCCAAATACCAGAAATCTACTGGCAGTGTTCATGGTAATTCAGAATGTTTATATCAGTCTCTTTCCAATGTGACATCATGCATCTTTCCTATAGCATACAGTTTTGGCACAGGGGACTGCTCTTCCACCCACCCCTGCCTCAGTGCAGGCCTCTTCTTATTCCTTCTCTGAATTCTTGAATGGTGACCATGTGAGCTGCCACCCAAATGTGTGGTCTGAGCTGGCCTTTGAAGATTGCCATAATGATCTTTGCTGACTTCTGGCCTGTGCTTTTATTTGGAACCCCTGGTTAGTTGTTTGCTTTCCTAAATGTTAGCAGACTCTGAGCTGATGAGTTTTAAGTGCCTACAGTGATCAACACCAGGTCCTTCTTGATAAGTGACTTTAAGTTTTGTGTTCATAGATTGAAAATAGAAAATGTAAAGAGAGAGAGCATCCTGAGGTCCTCCCTTCCTTCCTTCCCTCTTTCTTTCTTCCCATCTTTCTTTCCTTCTTTTTCTGTACTTTCATTTTCCTTCTTTTCCACGATTTCTTAGTTTTGAACATAACTGTGTGATAATAATGAAAACATTTACCTTTTCTTTGTGGTTTCAAAGTTATATTCATTATAGAAAACTTGAAAAATAAAAGAGAATATAAAAAAAATACTAGGATTCTACTACACTGAACAATTAAAATTAAGTTTCTGGTTTACTTCTTTTTGTTCCCAGTTTTGTCTCAGATACACAGATCAATTGATGGTTGGATAGATGATAGATAGACAATACAGAGACACAGAGAAAGAGCTGGTATAATATATACACATTTTGTTTCCTGTATTTATCACTTTATATGTCATATGCATATTTTTCAAAGTTAAATATATCTTGGAAATCATTATCTTTTAAAAATGTTTTTAAGTTTTTATTTTAATTCTAGTTGGTTAACATACAATGTTATAGTAGTTGCATGTGTACAGAAATCATTATCTTTATTTTTTTTTAAGATTTTATTTATTTATTCATGAGAGACAGAGAGAGAGAGAGAGAGAGAGGGAGAGAGACAGAGGCAGAGACACAGGCAGAGGGAGAAGCAGGCTCCATGCAGGGAGCCGAAGTGGGACTCGATCCCAGGTCTCCAGGATAATGCCCTGGGCTGAAGGCAGGCACTAAACTGCTGAGCCACCCAGGGATCCCCTGAAATCATTAGCATTAATGGCTGAAAGTAATATTATATAGATACATCATTATATATTTAATTAATTCTGTACTTCAACTAATAAAGTTGTTCTATTTTTTAGATGTGTAAAAAGTTATAATGAACATTTTTCATATCTTTATGAACAAAAATTAAATGTGTAATTGATCTTCTCTAGGATAAATTAAGATAAACAAATTTATATGGCTGTATGGCATAAACTTCTTAAGAGATCTTAATGTACATTCTGAGACTATCCTCCAGAAAGTTTATTCAAAGCTAAATTTAAAGATACCATTAAACAAATACATAAATAAAATGTAAGATAATTAAATATGATCATTATTCATTTGTCCTGATAAATTATTAATGTGAACAAAATAACATGAGAAAAATATCATGCTCCTATATAACTCAAATGAAATATACTGTCTGGGCATTTACAAAACAGTAGTGACAGCTTTATTCTTGAAACACAATTCCATGACACAAGAGGTGATTAGTACTATGCATTTAATGATCTATACCAAATCAAAAAAGAACTAAATTTCTAAACAATTTTGTTCATCAATGATATGTAACAATAATATTCATGCATTTGGGTGGTAAGAGTGAATAAGCTCAGGCCTTGAAGTCGCATGGATAAGAAGATCAATATTATTGGAAAGTAAAGAAAGAATATTGCCTTCCAGTTAACAACGACAGCATAAGCATGGGAATTAACTTATAGAAGCCGAGACTTCAACCTAAATTAGAAAGCATATGGTCATGTTCATCACTCCATGTAAAGTAAGAGTTGTAAAAAAATTACAGCAATCATCTTTAAACAATCTTAGAGTTTTCAGATTGATAAGAGCAAAGGCTTCTACTTACGGATGTACGGGACACTCTATAATTTGAAAATTTCTCCCAACAGAAAATGAAACTACATATATGTATAGATACTATAGGCATATAACTATAGTTATATATAGATATAGATATATAGATATATTTTAAAGGTTCAAATTCCTGGCTGAGCTAGTATGAAAGGAATCTATAGGGGCCATAAAATAAGCAAAAGCAAGAACTCTGGAATTAAAGGAGTTTCCTTTCTCCCTTAAGATTCTTGCCAGATTCTGGGGTCCTGGAGCTCCTTGGTAATAGCTGCATCGGATGTACTGAGCAGAGACAATATGGGAACTACTATAAGAGATCCATGTATAAAGCTGGGACCCAAAAAGACAGTGCATGCAATATAAGGGTAAATGCTAACTAATAGACCATATAAACACACGAATGAAAAAAAATTGCCTCACTCAATACTTTGTAAATTAGTGACTATAAGATGGAAGACTCTTGAGTTGTTGGGGTGGCGAACTCATGCTACCTATGTGTCCAAACCTCAGCCAGATAATTTAAAGTGTAATGAAGTGATAATGTTCAGAAATCCCTGCAAACATAATTTGTGTCTAGAGACATATAATTTCAATTCAGGGCACACGCTGTACCCTATATAAAGATCCAAGGAAAATTGGCAACTTCCAATAAAAGAAAAAAATAATAAAACATGCAAATAAATAAGATGTCCTGAATGACAGCTAAGAAGCGGGGGTGGGAGAATCTCCCCACTTACAATAGAATTTCACTTACAAACATTTTAGATATTTGAATTCTTTAAAAAATGATATAAATTAACCAGGCTTAATATAAAAGAAGCTTGAAAATATGAACAAGGCAGAGAGGATTTCAAAATAATAAAGAAACTCTAAAATTGGAATCCCTGGGTGGCTCAGTGGTTGAGCAGATGCCTTTGGCTCAGGTTGTGATCCAGAGGTCCGGGGATTGAGTCCTGCATCCGGCTCCCTTTGGGGAGCCTCATTCTCCCTCTGCCTATGTCTCTGTATCTCTCTATGTGTCTCTCATGAATAAATAAATAAAATTTTTTTAAAAACCTTTTAAAATGGAATGAAATATGTCTATAAGTGAAAAGGTAATAACTGAAATTCAAAGCTCAACAGATTAGATACTTGTACATTCATGCCCATAGCAGCATTATGCAAAAGAGCTACAATGTGGAAGCCCAGTGTCCGTCGAGAGATACGCAGATAAATAAAATGTGACAAATACATACACTAGAATATTATTCAACTTTAAGAAGGATGGAAATCCTGGCACATGCTACAACAAGGTGAACCTGGTAAACACTATGCTAAGTAAGCCAGACACAAGAAGGCAAATACTATATGATTCTACCTGTTGAGGTATCTAGAATAGTTGAATTATTAGAGACAGAAAGAATGGTAATTGGTAGGGGCTGGGGGAGAAGGGAATGCGGAGTCATTTCATGGGGACTGTGTCAGTTTTGCAGGATGGAAACAGTTCTGGGTATTGGTTGTGCAACAATGTGAGCATACTTAAAGCCACTGAAATGGCGTTATAGTAATGGTTATGATGGCAAGTTTTACGTAGATTATATCACAACTAAAAATTGTTTTAAAAGAACAGAAAAAACAATAATTAAAGAGAAAAAATTTAACGATTTTATTTAAGAAAGAGAGAGCATACATATGGGGAGGGGCAGAGGGAGAGTGAGAGGGACAAGCAGACTCCTCATTGAGCAGGGAACCTGACTTGGGCTGGATCCTAGGACCACGTAATCATGACCAGAGTTGAAGGCAGGCACTTAACTTACTGAACCAACACAGGCACCCCAAAGAGAACTATTAAAGTGAAATATGGAGCTAAGAGATTTCCTACAATATAGCTCAGAGAATCAAAGAGAGGGAGAGACTTAAAAACTATGAAGTTATACCATGTTCTGATTAGGGTACCAGAAGTACATCATAAAGAGAATAGGAAAGAGGCAACACTCAAAACGGGAGAGTTTGAAAACTTCGCAGAATTGTTGACAAATACTAATCTTCAGATCTCAAAAGCACAATCGAACACCAAGCACAGAGAGCTGCATGAAATCCTCACCTAGAAACATTTAAACACCACAAAAGAGATTTTTAAAGCAATCAAGAAAAAAAGATCAAACGTCTAGAAGGGATTGCTGGAACAGAATGGACTTGTTAACAGCAATAACTACAGACAGGAGACTAGAACAATTTTTTACTATGCTTCAAAAAATAATGCTTGTGGAGCTGGAATTATTTACATATGTAAATGATCTTTTATGAATGAGAGTAAAATGAAGTTGTTACAGGCATAAAAATGACCATTTACCAGCCAATGTAGGAAATTCTGAAAGATGCAGTACTTCAGGCAGAAAGACAATGATCCCAAATGTACAATCTCAAATGCAGAAGATAAAGGCAAGAAAATATGTTGGTAATTTTGAGGGTGACTTTAAACAATTATTGACTGCATAAAATACTGACAATGTCTAATGTATGGAAAAATATAAAATAGAACAAAATGCTGAACAAAAATATATAGAATTTGGAAATGGTTATTGTATAAAAAGTAATATAAGGTTTATTATTTTTATTATTGTCACTGTTATTGTTTTGGAAGAGAGTGAAAATACTAACTAATTTTATTTTTTTATTTATTTTATTTTATTTTTTATTATTTTTTATTTTTTTAAAAATACTAATTAATTTTAAGCTTATCAGGTCAAGGATCCCAAATAATTCTTCTAACCACTAAAATAACATGCAGAGTCCATTATTTCCAAGCAAGTAGAAGGGAAAAATGAAGGAAGAAAAAGAAAAAAAAAAGTTAACCTCAAAAAGGGGAAGAAGGAATAGCAGTGAGAAAAGAACAAAACTGAGCAGAAAGTACATAATAAATTAGCCCACATAAACCCAGAATAGAATAGTGACCATAAAAAAAAAAAATGTGCAGGGAGTCAACTATCTAGTTAAGGACAAAACTGTCAGTGTGCCTTAAAATCAAATCCAACTTTATGTTATTTAGAGGAGACATGCAAAATATACAGAAGTAAAAGGGTTTGAATTCAAAAGATAGAAAATATTTGCCATGTAAACAACCAACAAAAAAGTTGATTTAACTATATTAATATCAGGTAAAACATATTTAGAAGCAAAGGATAAGATATTAGAAACTCTATAAAGTTCAATGACTAGACAACATATTATTTAGAATATTATATATTACATAGGTAGTATGTATATGTATAAAATATATGTATATATACCTACACATATTTATCTATCTCCATATATTCCCTATACATCTATTCCACAATTCATATATATACAAATATGAAGGAAAAACAAGGAAATTATTAGAATAAATTTATATATTTAAAGATTTTATTTATTCACGAGAGACATAGAAAGGGAGGCAGAGACATAGGCAGAGGGAGAATCAGGCTCCCCAAAGGGAGCTTGATGCAGAATTTCATCCTGGATTCAGGGATCATGCGCTGAGCCAAAGGGGAAAGGAGAAAAAATGAGTGGGAAATATCAGAAAGGGAGACAGAACATGAGAGACTCCTAACTCTGGGAAACGAACAAGGGGTAGTGGAAAGGGAGGTGGATGAGGGGTTGGGGTAACTGGGTGACGGGCACTAAGGGGGGCATTTGATGGGATGAGCACTGGATGTTATGCTATATGTTGGCAAATTGAACTCCAATTAAAAAAAAAAAAAAAGGCAAACACTCAACCACTGAGCCACGCAGGTAACCCTAAAATGAAATGTAGAGTAGACATTAATTCTGGTGGCAGCAGCCTGGGGGAATCCAGTTGAGGAGGGATGTGAACAGAATTCTAGCATACCAATAATCTACTTTTTAGTCATCAGTGTGTGTGAAATGAAAATTTATTATTTCTACTCGAAACTGGTATTTACATTTTATTCATTTTTTATGTGTGTTTAAACACACACAAAAATAATTTGCTAAAGGATAGCATTTTTCTTTGGGATGATACATGGAAGTTACAAAATATATATTGGTATATTTGGGAAAGAAGCAATTGACAGTCTTGGAATTGGGAATATATATAATGATGATGGGATTAATGCGTCTGACACTAGACCTGAAAACCCAAATGCAATACAAATTTATAAAATGACAAAAAATATTAAAGACCTTTCAAGAACATGTAATATACTCAAAGACTCTATCATACATCTACTAGATGGTTTGGAAAGGGAGAAAAGTTTTAAGTCCACACACTGAAAAGTTTTTCCAAGTATGGAAAGAAATTATTTTTAAAAATGCATATTTGGATGCATCATAATACATTAGAGAACAACAAAAATAAAAGGAGTTTCTAAATGTAATCTAAGAGAATAGACTCATAAATTGTCTACAGAGGAGTTGATTCAGATTGATGACAGACTTCTTTTGAGCAATGATAGATGCCTGAAGATATGGATTATTGTGAACCAAGTAATCAGAATAAATAACTACTGTTCTATGATTCTAAATTCCTTCATGAGCAAGATGAAATAAAATCATGTTTAGATGCATAAGGGATAAGGGAGAATAATTACCCACAGACATTTGTTGAAAAAAAAACCATGAAAGTATAGTCTTAGTAGGAATAAAAATGGGGGCATTTTTAAGTGGTCAAAATGCTAAATTTGTATCCTCTAAATAACTTAGCTTTGTAATGTATAAAGCAGAGATTACTAGAACAAAAAGGGAAATAGATAAATTTGGAAGTTGGTAATTGTATTATGTACATCCTCAATATTCCTACTGGATTTTGACTGCTCTGCCTGTCAGGCACCAAAAGACAGGGATTGAAATCTCTCATTTCATTGGGAATTGGAATTCCATTTCTAAATATCTTATAGGGTGTACCCTATGACCCCACAGAAATGCTTACATATATACACCCCCCAAAAGTGTTTGAGAATGCTAAAAAAAATAGCCTTCTTTGTAAGGTCTCCATATTGGAGATACCCAAGTGTCTTTTCACAGTAGAAGGGATAAACTAATTTTGGTACATTCATGTAATAGAATACTATACACCAGTGGAAATAAATTTCATTTACTTATTTTTCCTATATTCACATATATAATGTTGAACAAAAGAAATAATGTATGATTTTATGTATATTCAGTACAAATGCAGGCTGAACTAATCTCTGAGAGCCTGAGAAAGGGTTATCTTTGAGAAGGAAGAGTTAGTGCCTGCGTAAGAGAAGGAAGGGCCATCTGGGTGTCAGCACTGTTTCTTCACCTGACTGGTGGTAACTCTGGCACATTTACTTTGTAAAAATTCATCAAGTCATAGCAGCAAATTTGGATAATTTTCTATATGTTTGATATCAGCAAAGCAAAATATTTTATTAAAAAATACATGTACATGGTTTAAACAATGAACTAATTCTGTAAGTTCTTATTTATTGTAAAATAAATAAAATATTGTAAGTTTTAGTTTTTTTATGTATGTATGTATTTTATTTTACAAAATCACAGCCATGGTCTCTTCCAGCTTTACTTTCAGCAACTTGACTCTGTAAGCTGATGGTTTTGGTGTTAACCTGTAGGATAACATGTTTATCTCTACTTCTAATTTTTTCAGTATTAATATCATCTTTGCCTCTCAATAAATATTTGTTCATTGAAGGAAGTCCAGGTTTTATTTATTGCTTTCTCTTTTTTCTTTGTTGTTTTTAATTGAAACATAGATGGAAATATTTATAAACATATTATTACAATACATGTATTGGTCATAGCATGGCCCATTTAAAGACCGTTCTATCTTAAATTAGTCAATGTTGAAGACAAACACAACCACGTAGTCATAGTTTGAGGGTGAGTGTCACTGTATATACACACTGCATGGAACCAACTGCACCGACTATGATTTTGTAGAATTATCTGTATCTTGTGTGCTTAAATGCATTTTCCCCCAAATTTCCTGTGTCACCCGTGTGTGGGTGACTGGGAGAGGTACGACAGAGAGAAAAACAAAGCACCACTCTTGTTAAATAGCAGGAAAGGGACAGACAACTTGACAATGACAGCAAAGTTCTCTACCTGGATTGGTGTGATAGTCTCAGAGAAAGTTCTGAGAGTATAGGAGTGGGGCCTCCTCGTGGGCAGGGTGAACCGTAAACCTCCTCTTGGAGGACAAGGAATTCCAACTGATCTTGGAAAGATGAATAATTCAACAAGGGAGAAGAAAAAGAAGGGATTTCAGACAGATGAAGCCAACATAGAAATCAGGGTACTGTGATGCTTTCAGATAAGCTTGGGGAGCAGAGCACAAAGAGTGGGAGGGGTTGTGGGGAGACAAGTCAGCCACTGCAGCCATGACCAGGTGCCCGAAGGGCTGTTTGTCCCTTTAACCAACCTTGCTCTCCAATGGGGCTGCCCCTTCTTGCAGGTTTGGTCTAGTTCCTGTTTGTGCAGAATAGGAAACAAGGCACAGAACAGCACTGGTAGGTTCCAGCAAGCATGTCATAGTGGGAAGCTACTTTTGCTCCATGAGATTGAAGTACAGCTGGTCCTTGAATAATGTGGGAGTTAGGGGCACAGTTGAAAATCCACATATAATTTATGACTTCCCCAAAGCTTAATTACTAATAATCCACTGTTGACCAGAATCCTTACTGATAACTAACAGAGTCCATTGACACATATTTTACTATTTGTACAATGTTATCTGTACCATATACTGTATTCTTACAATAAAGTAAGCTGGAGGAAAGAAAGTGTTATTAAGATAACATAAGGTAGAGAAGATACATTTACAATGCTGTACCGTCTTTTTCAAAACAAAACAAAACAAAACAAAACACCCTCCCATGTAGGGATGACTGGCTGGCTCAGTCTGTAGAGCATGCGACTTTTCATCTCTAGGTTGTGAGTTTGAGCCCCACTTTGGGTGTAGAGATTACTTGAAAAAATCTTTTAAAAATCCATGTTTAAGTGGATCCATACAGTTCAAACCTGGGCTATTCAAGGGTCACCTGTACTTAGAACCCAGTTTTAAGGGTGTGCAGGTTAAGAAACACAAGACAGGAACTAGAAGGGAATAGAAGTCCCTGTGGTGCCTGTCTGCTGTGTGCCAGAAACGAGGAGAGACTCTTCTGCATATATTATGTCATTTCTTCTTTGCAACAAACAAGCCACAGATGGATGCAACTCTGTCCATTCCGCGGATGGGGGACACTGAGGCTAACAAGAGTTGATCAAAGTCACATGGCTGGTTGAACGGGGTGGCCAGGATACCTGGGGTTTCCAAGCTGAGGATGCTTTGGCTTAATTGGTTCTGGGGGTGAAAATCAGTTGCTGTGGGAAGCGCAGCAAGATTTAGTACTTTCCTGACATCTGAAATGGAGTCTATGCACCCGGGGATGACTACACATTTAAGTCCTCGCCTGCTATTAACTCTCAGGCAAGGAAACACGCGTCTCCATTTATACTGCAAGCCTTGGCGGTCATGCTGGAGCATGTGTTTCTCCGTGGCCGTGGCAGGAGGCCACACGCCATGCCTAAGTGCACGGTAACATGACATAAATGTTAATGTCCTGTTCTAAAACCAAAGCCTGCAGGAGAGGAAATTCCACCCCCGCCGTACCCAGGGCCCATGTTTGGATACTGCAGTCTATATTTTGACTCCAGAGTGTGATGACTATGTAACTTTTCACAAGGATTTCATTTTTTCCCTGTCAAGCCACATTATTTTAAGGGTGACAATAACTTGGCTGCAAATGAGCTGAAACCATCAAGGTGATAAATGAGTTTCTGGGGGAGGGAGGCATCGGCCGGGCCCCTACTTTGCAGGACCACACACCTCTGTCGCCCTTCCACCTTCTTCGCAGAACAATGTGTCACAGATCTGCCCTCTCCGCATCTCCCGAGGCCCCCCTCACTCCCAGCCTCCTACTTCTTAAGCCAATACAGCACTGTGAGCACTTGCCTTTGGAAAATATACCTTATTTCCCAGAGTTGGGGAAGTGGGGGCCCTGGGGGGAGAAAGATTTGATATTTTCCTCTGGCTCTTAGCAAGGATCTGATTTATAAAACTTCCTTGGAGACAACTCCTCACCCTGTTTATTTGCTCTGTCAGCCAGGTCTGTCTCTGAAGTGGGGTTGCCCATGGTCAACTCAGTGGTCAGCTTGCGTTTCTGAATTGAAACCCAAGAGTTGTATTCGGAAGGACCTGGTGAACTGGGGAGCTGGGTTTCTTGTCAAGAAAGATGACTTTCATTCTGATTTTACTGGGTCAGTTGGGAAGTAATGGGAAAGGCAGATCACAAGAGTTTTATATACATGATCTCCTTTAAATTATTCTCATTTTACTCTTTTAACCTACCTATGTTAAACAATTTACTTAAGGGTTCTTCCTGAGATTTTTAGCTGTCAGAATTTGAACCAAGAGCTGTTGTGCTCTGAAGCACCCCCCTCTGCCTTCCACTTCAGTTTTGTTATGCGAGGTAACATTCACATCACTGGGAAGTACTGGCAAAAACTGGGCTCACCACTGTCTTACACACTCAATGGAAAGGAACACTTGGGAGCAAGGCTTTGTCGTGGTAAAAGCGCATAAAACATGGTTTCGAGCTGTGCCCTTTTTATTTGCTGTTAGTGTTGTTCGTATTTGCTAGTCACATTCACATCTGTTATTATGGGATGTCTTGAGCGTGGGAAAGAGAAGGGGCATCAGGGAGTGGGTTGACTTCACATCGCCAAAGGAAGTAAGGAGCTTCTAGCTGGTGAAAAACCTCAGTGTCTAATGAGTTCATTCCACGTGCCGTGGAGCAAAGAGAGGCGTCAGTTGGTTAATTTCGACGTGCGAAGGGATAGCCTCTCTCTAAGGATGGTGGGCTACAGGGACGGAGTTCCTGTGTCGTGAAGACCAGAAGAAATGCACCTGATTGCTTTCCTTTGCCTTTTACTTGTTTTGCTATTGCTTTCAGTGCTGTGTGCAAGTTATGTGATGGGTTGAAGTTCAAATGCACAGATTCGCATGTGTTTAGAGCAATTATTTGTGTATGTCATGTAACACCTTCTCCAGGCATGAAGCGGCTGGAGGGCATGGCTTTTGTCTTAAGCAGTTGTATTTTCCCAGAGCTTTGGACACATGCTCAGTGAGGGTTGGGGGAGGGGGGCGTCAGTGATGGGAGAGGTAGATAAGTCTCCTCTGCCTGAACACTCGGTTTACTTCCTTATCCTAGAAGTAAAAATGCCAGTCTGGTGGGGCTGCTGTGAACATCCAAGAAAAGCAGCTGTGGGCAAGACGTGGTGTGAATGACAATATTATTTTTGAGAATATATTTTAGAATACTTAACATATAATGAAATTCATTTATTAATATTTGTACTATGTACACAAGTAACTCAGAAACCAATCTCCGTTTCTGCCCAGTCCTCTCCATGTGGTTATTTAGTGGCACCTAAAATTTACAAGACAGAAGGTTACATTCTACATAACCCCAAACTCCTCCCTAGGCTTCCAATCTTAGGAAATGTCATCAACATTCTCCCAGTTGCTCAGACCAAAACATTTGGAAACATCTTTATCTCCTCTCTCTTTCTCTCTCTCTTTTTTTCCCCCGCATCCATAGCCTTATCACCATATTATGTTTTAGGTTCAAATGTATTAAATTTGCTGATCTTTTGCAAGCTCAAGACTTTTAGTTCTATTAAGACTTTTTCCACCCCAATTTTAAAGTTACTTATTTTTCTACTAGTGTTATTTTGATTTGGGGCGATGTCAACATCATCAAACCATACGGAGTGTATTGTGATGCAAGAAGGGATGGGTAGGGGTAAAATCCGATGGTTATTCCAGATGGCTAATAGGCTGTTCCTATGCCATCTACACAATCCACTGATAAACAATGTCACATTTGTCATATTCTACATTCTCGTACATGTGTGAGTCTCTCTTTGAATGTCTCTTCTGTTGACTCCTCTCTACTTACACATTACCACGACTACTCTCTGTGAGCTTTTGTTACATGATTTAATATCCTGTGGGAATTATCCACTTCATCACCATCCCCCTGGCACACCGTTTCTGGTTCTTTTTTAAATGAGGCTTGCTAGATAAACTTCTAGACTCTGAAATAAGACTGGGTTCAAATGCAGTCTTTGCCATGTACAAGCTGAGCTGTGTGGATATGGGCAAGTTAAGTTACTTAACTTGCCCATATAAATTCTTAAAATTTCTTAAATTCTTAAATTCTTAAAATTTCTTTTAATTGCTGTCTGTAAATGTGGAACTACAATAATGCTTTTCTCCTACAAATGTTGATACAACTGTACCATTTAATATGTGGACAATGCTTTAAAATGCATCTGGCACATCATCAATAGTTAATTTATTTTGATTTTTATTTGTCTTTCCACATGACAATTATATTCACATTGCCTAGATACTAGAAAATTGATATTTTGTTGTAGTTTTTTTAAGTTTATAGATAAATTTAGAAAAAAAAAACTACACCTTTATGATACCGAATCTTCCTCTCCAACCACAAGATATGCCTTTCCTCTTCGTCCAATGTTCTTCTGAGTCTCTCATAGCTGTTTAGCATTTCCTTGTATAGATCTTGCTAATTTTCAAGAAAAATTTATCTGTATTTTATCTTTTTTTCTTATTTCTTATTGCTGTAATGTACTATTTTCTTCTCTAGATTTTTAACTGATTTGTACTTTTATATAGGAAGACTGTTATTGCATATGTTAATCTTGTTTCCAGTTACCTCTAATATTTACTAATTTACTGTACTATGGTCTGAATGTTCATGTAGCCCCTGAATTTATATCTTGAATCCTAACCCCCAAAGTGGTGGTATTAACAGGCAGAACCTTTGGGAAATGTTTAGGTCATGGGGTCAAAACTCTCATAAATGGGATTAGTGCCCTTATAAAAGTAGTCAGGGGAAGCTCCCTCGCCCCTTCTGCCATGTGACAGAAAATAGGGGGGTCTATGAATCAGGAAGCAGGTCCAATTCAGACACTGAATCTGCTGGCTTCTTGGTCTCAAACATCCAGCCTCCAAAACCCTAAGAAATAAATTCCTGCTGTTTATAAGCCACCCAGTCTCTAGCATTTTGTCATAGCAACCCAAATGGACCAAGACAATCCTAAAAAGTGAATTTGATGTGATGATATTTATAGTAATAAAACGCTTGAAATATTTCCTTGCACTTTCCTAAGGAAATGTAAGCATTCATTTGTAAAATCTTGCACTGAAATAAAAGGGATGAAATCACCAACTCTCTTATTGTAAATTATGCTTCCTTAAATTTTTCTGACAACTTTTTCTCTTTTAACTCAAAAGCTGGACGGAAACAACAAAAATGCACTACATATTTGTTAGAGTGGCTCAAATCCAAATCACTGACGACATCAGGTGCTAGTGAGAATGTGGAGCATCAGGAAATTTTTGTTCCTTGTTGGTGGGATGCAAAATGTTACAGTCACCCCAGAAGATGATGGTTTGGCAGTTTCTTTCTTTCTTTTTTTTTTTTAATTGATGTATAGTTGACATACAATGCTACTTTAGTTTCAGTTGTACAACATAGTTATTCTACAGCTCCCTACACCATGCTATGCTCACCAAGAGTGCAGCTGCCATCTGTCACCACACAATAACACCCCCGACTATATTCTCTTTTCTGTACCTTTCATCCCTGTAACTTACTCATTCTATAACTGGAAGCTTGCACCTTCTATTCTGTTTCACCCATCTTGTCCATATCCCTACCCTTCACTCTGACAACCTTCAGTTTGTTCTCTGTATTTATAGATCTGTTCCTGATTTTTGTTTATCTCTTTGTTTTTTTGTTTTGTTTTGTTTTGTTAGATTCCACATATGAGTGAGATCATATGGTATTTGCCTTTCTCTGGCTGACTTATTTTACTTAGCATAATACTCTCTAGGTCCATCCATTTTGGCAGTTTCTTACAAAACTAAACATACCCTTACCATATGACCTAGTAATCACACACCTAGGTGTTTACCTGAAGGAATTCAAAGTTTATGTCCACAGAAAAATCTGCACAGGGATGTTCATAGCAGCTTCATTCGTAATTGCCAAGACTTGGAAATACCATGAAGATGTCCTTCAGTAGGTAAATGGGTAGAATAGATAGAAAAACTGTGGTACATCCAGACAATGGAATATTATTGAGAGATGAAACCAAATGACATATCAAGTGATCGAAAAACATGGAAGAATCTTAAGATTTTTTTTTTATTTATTTATTCATGATAGTCACAGAGAGAGAGAGAGGGGGGCAGAGACACAGACAGAGAGAGAAGCAGGCTCCATGCACCGGGAGCCCGATGTGGGACTCGATCCCGGGTCTCCAGGATCGCGCCCTGGGCCAAAGGCAGGCGCCAAACCGCTGCGCCACCCAGGGATCCCGGAAGAATCTTAAACACGTATTCTTAAACTAAAGAAGCCAAACTGAAAAGGCTGTATGCTATATGGTTTCAATAATATGACATTCTGGAAAAAGGCAAAATGATAGAAATAATAAAAAAGATAAAGTGGTTGGCAGGAGTTCATGAGGAGAGAGACATGTATAGTGGAGTACAGAGGAATTTTAAAGCAGTGAAACTATCCCATGTGATACTGTAATGACAGATACATAACATTTGCCCAAACCCATGGGATGTACATTATCAAGAGTGAACTCCAATGTAAATTGTGGACTTTGAATGATATTAACATGTCAACAATGTAGGTTGATGGATCATAACAAAGATACTACTCTGGTGGAGGATGTTGATAGTGTGGGAGGCTGTGCATGTGGGGGAAGGGGGCAAATGGGAATTCTTGCTACTTTCTACTCAATTTTGCTCTGAACCTACAATAGCTCTAAAGATAAAGTCTATTAAAAATTTATATGGTATTCAAAAGGGATGCTTAATATTATCACACAGAGATGGTAGGCATATACAAATCCATGGGTGCACTTTATTAATTCAACAAGCATTTGCCGATTCCATTCTGTTCCATCCCACAGTTGCACATACTAAGGCTATTCAGTCTGAGAGGTGCTACAATCTTAGTGACAATAGCAGCCTGGCAGAGGAATACTTATTAACACAGCCCGATGAGTGCTGTGAGGAAAGTGAGCATTCTCTCTTAATCTTTCTGTTCCTAGTTTTCTATAAATTCACACAATAAAGGCTAGAAGACAAAGAATCTGATCTGGTATTTGTTTTGATTTCTCTTCAATGCTGCACCTGTGACCTCAAAGTTCTAGATGACTAACATTGACCACTAGAGAAGCTGAACTGACTTGCCCTGACCTTTCATGACCTACCTTCTGGCTAAATCTACGCCTGGAGGAACAGACACTGGTGTGGACAGAGCCCTGTTTCAGCTGTGTTTATCAAAAGCAGATCACAGGGTTGTCTTTCTGCAAGGCAACTTTCTTTCTGTGCATTCCATTTTCACAATGCTTGGAATCATTAATGCATGTATTGCTTCTGCTCTAATCCATCATTTAAAACAGTGTATGTCTTCGTATCTGATGATAGGATGGGACTCTGCCCTAGCAATCACCTTACAGTAAGTGAGAGTGGGAAGGAGAACCCAATCTATTGTCAAAATTTCCCAAACTCCCTCTGTGTGGAAAGCAGGCCTTATCAAAGTGGATAAGCTTCGAGTTCTGATCACAGGTGACTAGAAGAGGAAGGAGCAGAGGACTCTGAAGTCTGCATTCGGATTCACCCTTCACTCATACGCCATAGTATATGATTGCTATTGCTCTGTCTTTGCACTTAGTATTACTCTGCATGAGCTGCTTGCTTTTTCTGATTCTCATTTCCTCAAGTGTAAAATGAAAATCTTAGCCTACATCAGCAGTCTTCAACCCTGTTTGCACATCAACATCCCCTGAGAGGCTTGTAAAAATGATAATCCCTGGACCCTATCTCAGATCAATTGAATTCAAATGTTTGTGGGTTTGGTTATTGGCTCTGATGTTTTGTTTTGTTTTGTTTCACCTGTCCCAGGGGACTCTAACATGCAGCCTACATGAAGAATCTGTTGGAAAGAGAATCTCAAAGGCCCTTCTATATCCCAGAATCTCTGATTCTCTGAGATTTTGCAAAGGCTAACTCCTCTCCCAAGAATGGACTTTCTCTTGAGCAAATTTAAAGTAATCAATTTATTTTAAATGTTTAAGTTCATTTAAATAGGTGCAGATTGAGGATGTGTTGTGCATTAGACCCTGTGGCAGTTATTGTGGAAAAAATGCTAATTCTCCAGCCTTCTCACAGGGCTTCTGAGTCAGAATCTTAAATCTGAGGCACAAAAGCAGAAACAACTAAAGAATTTATGGGACCCAGTGAAAAATGCACATGAGGACTCCTTTTTAAAATTATTAAGAATTTCAAGATGGGGGCAGCAGAATATTGAATCAAATGCAGGGAACTTCTGAGCTGGGGGGCCCCATGAGACTACACAGTCTGCATGCTCATGTAGATGGCTGAGCACAGGGGACGCCTGGGTGGCTCAGCGGTTGAGCGCTTGCCTTTGGTCCAGGGCATGATCCTGGAGTCCTACATCGGGCTCCCTGCATGGAGTCTGCTTCTCCCTCTCCCTGTGTCTCTGCCTCTCTCTCTCTCTCTCTCTCTCTCTCTGTGACTATCATAAATAAATTTAAAAAATTAAAATAAAAAATAAATAAAAAAATTTATTAAGTCATTTTGATAGGGCACCTAATTTCAGAACCTTTGTGGTAGGGACTTAAAAGACAAATAATCCACATTATTTATCCCAATGCAATGGGGAGAACAGGCCAACAAGTCAAGGGGCTAATCAGGTATCTTTGCATACAAGGATTAGAGACTCACTCAAGGTTTTATTGAAAATGTTCAAAAGGTACTTGAGGAGAGATGAGACTTGTAGAGGGATAAAGAAGCTCTAGTGCAGAAAGTCTGATGGATACTCCCTAAAACTGACCAGGGGAGGCTGTTTAGAATCCAGGGAGCTCTCCAAACTGGTGGCATCAGTTCGAACTCTGTTGCTTGTGAGAGACAGAAACCCCAATCCACTTACACATAAAGAAAATTGCATTAGCTCACATAACAGGAAAGCTTGTCTATGGGGCTGGTTTCAGACATTCTTGGCACAGGACCCGGTTTTTTCTGTTCTTGACTCGGTTCTATTATCATTTTATTGGCTTCTTTCTGGGACAGATGTTCTCCACAGTGTGAAAATGCTGCAGCGGACACTGGAGACTTTCTGTCTGGTGGGGAGAAGGGCAGCTTCTTTCCCCAAGGATAGAATTGTCTTCAAGGAGTGACTCAAATTATTCCCCACGCTAATTCCTTATGCAATTAAGGAGGACTGGGGGATGAGACATATTAATTAGTGTAGGTCAGTAAGAGCCCGTTGAGAGAAAGTTGTTCTTCTCTCCTCTTCATGGATGAGGAAATTGAAAGAAAGAGAGTCATAGCTTGCCAAAGTCATAAAGCTAGTATGAAAGAAGCCTGGAATTTAAACCTACACACCTGACTTCAAGACCCACTTTATTAACCACTTAGCTATCTTAAAATTTTTGATTAAACAGATTTTTAAATTTTTCATGGTTTCTTCTTACTTATAAATTCAGCTGTCCCATAATTTCAGCACACTGGTGGCCCCTCATGACTTACTTTCTGCCCCCTGATATTTTGGTGGAAATGCCACTGCTGCTAACTCCCTAATTTCCTGTTTTTCTTGTTTCAGATCTCTGACTGTGATAATATGATTGACCTGGTTTGACCTTATTTGAGCAGAGCTTTAAATGTCAAACCTCTTCATCAGCCACTGGCCACCGTATTGTGGTAGGTGAGGGGTCTCCTCTTGGTCTAATGCCCTTGACAAGTGAAGCTGGTCATGATGACATGATATATAGGCTGAGTCTCTTTCACTTTTTCTTTGTGTACCAATCCATACATCCAACTGGAGCTTGGAGCATGGCTATTTCTCTTAGATGTGCATACTGGGATTGATCTATGAAGTATACACATGTGTACTGAGAAGTATACTATGAGGCAGAGTAAATGTATGTCCTAAGGCAATGCAAACCCAGTGCTGTGAGACTGAAGAAAAGAGAGGTGTCATTTGGCATGGGCTTTGGAGATGTGGCCATAGGGATGGTGAGTCTGGTAAAGGGGACTGCTACAACAAGGCAGAGTCTGATTATTATAGACGTTGCGATTAGTCACTTCCTCATTCAAGAGATGTATGTTGAACAAACACTATAGTCTCAGGGAGGTTATATATATATATATATATATATATAATTTCAAACTCAAGACTTCTGAAAGAAGACAGTTTAGTTGGAAAAGGAGGGAGTTTCCACGCACAGACCTCTTACTGCCATGAGTCAGAGGGGTTGCTACATTAGTTCTGAGGTTCTACAATCCAAGCTCAGGCACCCTCTGTAACAATGTCTTTGCTTCTCCCCAAGGAAAGTTGGCTGATCCTCCTGTGTGTGAGTTCAGGTCTTCTGAGAAGCAGACACTATGACAGAAAATATTTAGTGGAGGGAATGTTGATGAAGGGTAAATAGGGTGAGAACAAGAGACAGTTGAAGAGTCTTCAGATCATAGTGCAGGTCTAGCATTTGCAGCAGGAGAGAGAAGAGTAGGCTGGGATGAAGGAACTTTAGATCATAGTGCAACTCCGAGAACGTGTCAGGCCCAAGGGTGTCTAGAGCCAAGGCTACCCACCAGAGGAGTCCTACATTTGGCAGGAGTGGCCCATTCCAGCACAGCCTGAGAAGAGTGTGACCTTGCTCTGAACATGGTGGGTGATCCCAAAGGTGCAGCCACCTGGAGGCTTTCAGCCAGCTACACAACTGAAGGCACCTTAAGAAATCTAGGTAGCACACACCCTTATGACAGTTCCATACCTCCAGAACAGTAACTCATATTTGATACTCTATGTCATATGATTTGAATTATCAATGTATTTTGTCCTTTTTACATGTGACATGATAATTACTTATGTCTTTTGCCCCACTAAATTTAGCTTCTTGAGTACAAAGACCATGTATTATCACTCATTTCTCCATCCCAAACATCTAGCAAAACATAAGGTAGGAGTTCAGCAAATAATTATTGAATAAATGAATGAAAATGAATGCTGATCCAATCAATTAATCAGTCTATGAAGGGGTGGCCAGAAGACATGAAATGATTGGAGTCGATCTTTTTGGAAGGTTATTGTGGCATTACCATAATTTTAGAAGTACAACTAAAAGACCCTGGATTCTCAATTCTGACAGTTTTCAATTTGAATTAGATTCATGCTGCTTATTTTGTTTGTATCTTTGGCTGAAAGCCTGGCTTTTCTTACACTCACTTTTCTCATGTATAAAATGAAAATTGCACTTACGTTATGGCTTTTTGTAAGGGTTAAAGATATGGTGCCCATAAATGGCTGATACAGAGCCTAGAACACAGGGCAACTTCTCTCCTTGTTGCATACTTCATCTCTTTTCCTTCTGAGATTGAAGAGGGCATCCCACCCGTGACTTCTATGGCCCAAAACTCGTCATAATAACAATCTACTTACCACATACATGGCATTTTAATCATCATACTAGCCTCTAATTAATGGAACAGAGTATAAAATAATGCTATTCTCACTTACAGAGGGGGAAGTAGAAGTTTGAGGTGTTGAATCACTCTTCTCTAGGCTGCATTTCAGTAAGTGGAACTAGTAAGATTCAGATTCAATTCTGTATTGAATCTGAACTACTACCAGTTATACTGGCTTTCTAGGAATGGGCAAGCAGTTAGGAGACCCCAAGTACTGAACCTGCTCCTGAGTTCTCTGAGGGTATTCCCAAGATCCCAAGAAGCTGCTTGAGGGGGCTCTAATCCTAAATAGCAGGAAACAAATAATACCAATCTAAAGAGAAGATTTAGGACTGTGGGAGATACCTATTCCTCTTTTGTTAGAGTGCTCTGCCCTCTACTGGTTGCTTTTAATGCTTTTAATACACTTGGGTTATTTAAAATGCCATGTATATTAGCACCGGTCTCTAACTAATTGAACTATATAACAGCTGATTGAATTTAAGTTTTTTAAAAAAGGAAAAAAATGCCATGTATACACATTTTTAGGTCCCTTTTGTGATTACTTCATAATATGTGTAACTATTTTATACACAAGTCTAAGTGACTACTCGCAAGGATGTCTGCGTGTTTGCAAGCATGCACCTTCACTGACAAAGCTATAAAGCATAGCACAATGCCTGTTACCCAATAGGTGATGAGTAAATATCCCATGAATGAAAGACTGGAAGCTCACACAGAGGAAGAACACCAATAATTGCAGAGTTGTGTTGAGTATAGGATTAAGGCAATAGAAAAAAAGCTGGCATAGCTACAAGGAACCTTAGTAGTTTGTGTAAGTGCATTGAAAAATAAACTAATTCCCATCATTGTGCACTAAGAGAATGATGGCACAGGAGCTTAAAAAGCTTGATCAAAATCTTACTCAAATGAGTTGCCAGCCAGTTTTCCAACTCCAATACCTAAGTTCAAATTGGCTTCTGGGGCAAATCAATCCCACATCTGCCCTAGGCTGGTAAAGACTTCAACACCAAAGCTTGAAATGAATCATGGAGTCATAGGTGATCCAGAAAGTAGGAAAGGAAGTGAGAGTTTGAATGCATTCAAGAGTATCATGTGCAGGTGTAATGTGAAGAGATGCAGGACAGAGACTTACAAAGTCATCATGATGATGAAGAGCTTAATAGAAACCTGGCACGCTGATACAAGGTTGGCAAATACTGTTTCATTTGAGTAGCAGAACTAAAAAGTAGAATTTTTCTCAGTGTTTTTGGATTTAAAAAAAAAAAGAGGTTCAAAAAGGGCTCAGAAGTTGAAACTTTCACGGTTACCTTTGTCTCAGGAATTGAGAAGAAGTGGTCTGGGGCCCCAGAGTGGCAACATCCAGAAAAGACAAGTATCAAAACATTTATATGGTGATTTTTCTGGATCCTAGGGCCTTGCTTAAAACAGTATTTCTTTAAGTTTAATGTGCACACAAAGACCTGGGAGTTTTGTTGAAATGCAGGCTTCGATTCATTAGTTCTGGAGTGGGGCTTGAAATTGTGTTTTTTTTTTTTTTAAGGTTTTATTTATTTATTTATTTGAAAGAGAAAGAACGAACAAGCAGAGGGGAGAAGCACAGTGAGAGGGACAAGTAGAGTCTGCTGAGTGTGGAGCCCAATGCAGGGCTCAATCTCAGCACTCTGAGATCATGATCTGAGCTGAAATCAAGAGTTGAATGCTTAAATGACTGAGCCATACAGATGCTCTGAAATTGTGCACTTCTAATTAAGTTGTAGGGGATCTAGTTGTTCTGGTTCGTAAGCCACACTTCCATAGCGAGAATCTACATTGCTTCTAAATACTCAGCTTGTCATCTGGCAAAAGGTTGATGTTCCATTGTTTGTTCAATGAATGAATGAATGAATGAATGAATGAATTAGCCAGTGTTGACATATTTTGCAATTGCAATAGAATCATAAGTCAACAAAATGTGTCCTCTTTTGAGCCTAAAATCAGTTTAATTAACAAAGCTGTTTTTCCTTATTTTGCCCTCTTGCTAGTCACATTGAGATCTTTGCATCTTCTGCTTTCTGGTTAGGAACGTCATCAGCATGAGAGAGAGCACTACTTCCCAGGCTGGGAGATTTTGGAGACAACATTTTAAGTAAGAATATCTTGGGGATCCCTGGGTGGTGCAGTGGTTTGGCGCCTGCCTTTGGCCCAGGGCGCGATCCTGGAGACCCAGGATCAAATCCCACATCGAGCTCCCGGTGCATGGAGCCTGCTTCTCCCTCTGCCTGTGTCTCTACCTCTCTCATTCTCTCTCTCTCTCTGTGACTATCATACATTAAAAAAAAAAAAAAGAATATCTTGATGTATTGCTGAAAATATCTGACACTTTGGGCTTTAGGGATTTTTCTCACTCATCTCCTTCCTCTCCTCCCTCCTCTTCATCAATGCTTCCTTCTTTTTATCGAAAAATAAATGCCTGGATTTTTGTGATTTCTATTTTCCCTTGTTTTCCTTCTCTATCGGCAACACTCTTAAGGACATGAGGAACACAGCTGCAAATGGGGAGGATGCTAGGCCTCCTTTCCCTATTTCATCCCATCCAAACCCCAAATGTAGATGAATTATTTTGGAAGCGATTCTGGCACTTTCCCCACTTCAGTGTCAACTAACTCACTATTTCTAGACCAAGTATGCAAATTCATCATGCAGATCAGCAAAATCAGGAGCTATGCATGGGTACATGGACTTAATGAGTATTTTATTACTTTCAAAGCAGTGCTAAGAAGGCTGCCCATTTAGTATTTTGCTGAACACTGCTCAGAACTGTTGATATCAGCCCAAACCTCAGCTGATCATCGCCAGAGGCTTCACTCCCCAGTTCCTCTAGGGAAAACAGAAAAGTGTTAGAGGAAGGGGAATGAGGGCATGGTCAGAAGTGATGGCACCTACTTTTCTGAATTTTCAAATTGGAGTCATTTGGATTCTAAGTAAAAGGAATCATAGAAACAAGGAAAATATCTCAATGCTGTGGTGAGACTTTTTCTCTAAATTCAAATTCTGAAGTGAAAACTGGGTATATATACACATATACGTGCACATATTTTTGTATAAGTATATATATATATGTTTTAAAATAATGACTTTATCATGATAAGTGCACTCCTTAAGCTCCATCCCTTATTGCCTCCATTCCTCTACCCATCTCCTTTTTGATAACCAATAGTTTGTTCTCTGTAGTTGAGCGTGTTTCTTGGTTTCTCTCTTTTTTTCCTTTGTTCATTTGTTTTGTTTCTTAAATTCCACATATTAATGAGATCATATGGCATCTGTCTTTTTCTGACTGGCTTATTTCGCTTTGCATGATACTCTCTAGCTCCATTCAGGTTGTCGCAAATGGCAAGATTTCAATTTTTTTGATGACTGAATAATATTCCATTATATATCCATAATATTCCACATCTTCTTTATCCATTCATCAGTTGATGGACACTTGGGTTGCTTCCATAGTTTGACTATTGTACGTAAAGCTGCTATAAACATAGAAGTGCATGTACCCCTTTGAATTAGTGTTTTTGTATTTTGTTGGGTAAATATACAAAGTAAAATAAAATAATAAAAAAATAATGACTTTAATAAAAATCTATGCTCTAGTTGCTTTGAGTCACAATTGGCAACGATAACCCAACATTGGCAGCCCACCACACTTCCAATCATTTAACAAGGGGAATTGGGTGTTTTCCACTATAACTATAGCAATAATAAATTATATATAACGTTGTATATTAATATAAAATATTATAGTATTATATACTACTATTTTATTATTAATAATAATGATATTGTCATAAAATTATTCTAAAGGTTATAAAGCCATGGTATTACGACAGTTTGGAGAAAGAAAGGAAAAATCATCCCCACCCTACTATTTTAACACAATCAGTGCATACTGGATTTCATTTTCTGCCTAACGTTTCATTACACATGCCAGATTTCATAGGTAACCTTGTAATTTTGTGTCCTGATCTTTTTCTCACTTACTGTTATTCATATATCATTACGAGCATATTTATACACAATGATCTGATATTTAGGCTGATTACTTTTAATAGCTTAGTAATGTTCTATCAAGTAAATACAAACACTTAACTAGCAAAGCCACTATGGTGTTGTCCATTAATAAGAAGTTTTCAAAGGTACAAAGATGCTCTATGATAGTGTCTAGAATTCAGATTTAAAAACCAGCATTCTCTTGTCCATAGTCAAAGCCACAGGTAAGCCAGGATGAAAAGAGAGAGTCAGTTGGCTTGGATCCTATTACTGGCTCAACCAGTCATGCTACTTTCAATGCCTTGCTTAATGTTAATCTTTAGTTTCTATGAAATAGGGCTTAGTGACATCTGTTTAGCTTAGCTTAACGTGCTGTGGTGAGAACTCCATGGAAGAAAGCATGTTTAGATCTGGAAAGCACATATGTAACAAATTGCAATGTCATTTGCTTGTCATTTTTTGTTGTTTGCTGTTTTCTTACTATGCCCTTGATCTTGGAAAGGCAGGGCAGCCTGGGCAGCTACAGGAAAGCATAGCTATCAACATAAAAATTAAAAAACAAGCAAATAATAGCCTTCTCATGGCTAGCTGGGGTCCAGAATGTTCAGCATAAGGCACGGTGGGCTTTGCTTGTGACTTTGGGGGCTGCCCAGCAGGAAACCTTTTTTGGGGGGACCTCAGAAACTCTCTGCCCTAGAATCCATCTCTCCATCTCTCACATGGCCACTTAGATTCACTGTTCTTTCAGGTAGGGTCCTGCCTCTATCCTAGGCTTGACTCTCATTTAATTACAGCTGGGTTTTTTTAGATTGAGTGAGAGAATTTCGGATTTGTGAGTGCTGTGGTGAAAGTGAAGACAAGCCAAGCTACATGGCTTTAGAAGCAATTACTTGTAAAATGAAAGAATCAGATTTTTTTTTTTTTTTACTTCGCTGGTAAATTCTGGTACATCGTTATGCACAATCTATATCCCCGTCTCTCTCTTTGTCTTTCTCCTTGATATCAGCACGTATGAGATGGTAGGAAATAAAATCTGTCTTGCCACTTTCATATAACCAAAAACCAGCAGACACAGTTAGGTGTGACATACCAGTGAATACTGTCATAACAAGAGCCCAAAGGGGTAAAATATAGTCAGGAAACCATTGATGAAAGTAATATACAATACTATCTGATCCCAAAAGCAGCAGCAACATGCGTATTGTCTCAATAGCACCTTGTGTCACGCCTTTCTTTTGCTAATGGACACAGAACAGTTTGGAGCGTGAGGGGAAAGGCTAACTACAAATGGAACTTTTCTCAGTGAGACATTATGCCATTTCCTTCCATTTGTTGACTTTCAAAATTATTTTACCAATGTTTTCAGAGACGTATTTGTCTCAAAAATGCCTTCCAGTAAGTTGAACTTTTTTGAATTATTTTTCCCATTCATACAAACCTGTAGACCAACTGTCACTTGTGCTGCTTTCAGACCCCAGAGCAGAGACGCTTACTCTCCCTCCACCTGCGTGTGCTGTACTCCTTGTTTCTAGTCTACCTTGCAGGTGGGTTAGGTCATGCCACCAATTTTGGTAAACGGATTGAGAACAGAAGTGGTGATTAAACCTGCTTGCCTCTTCTACCCCTTTCTGCCTCTGCTGCAGCAACCTTGAGGGTCATGCTTTCCAGATGGAGGTTCAAGACTAAAAAAGGTACAAAATAACATTTAAAACAAAAGCAGCCATTGAATGCATATCAAACGATGATACAAGTGAAAAATAAGGTCTTATTGTACTAAGCCATTGAGATATCAGGGCTTCTGTGTTGCACGAGTTAGCATTAATTAACCTGACTAATACAGCTTTGCAAAAAGGCAGGTTCAAATGCCCAAATGGCTTGGGCAAGGGACACATCTGCATATATTGCCAGTATTTTGTGCATCAAATTAGCGAACCATGGATGCTGCCTAGATAATTTAAATTCACTGCCCAATTACTTTCAAAAGATTGTTTTTATCATCTGAATTTTGCACAGTGGCCATAATTATCTCTTTGTCTCTTCTTAAGATGCTTTATTTCTGAGTGTGGTCATCTTTACTAGATTTTTAGATGCCGAATAACTGACATTATGAGAGGAGTTTCTATCCCCAACATGACCTGACCTAATAGAGTATTCGGTCAGCATGCGGCTGATGCCAAATCTGTTTCATGAACGAATGAATCAGGGCATTCATTTTGATATCTATCTAATTTTAAGAAATGGCAATTTACTGATTTGTTTTCTTGTAAGACAGATAGCCAAGACTTTTTGCAAGATTTCTATCCTTCCCCAGGTTGTACCCCACTTCCTTGAAAATAGGAAATGGGGGGATATTTCATTGGGTTGTTGTGAAATCATATGGATAAAATTACCAAAAGTATGTGAGATTTCATCACACAGCAAAAGAATTTCTCAACCAACATTATTTATTCTCTATAAACATTAAATTCTTTAGGGGAATCAACAGCTTCCTAGGAAGAAAGGAGGAAAAAGGCCCGCAGATTCAGGCGATTTTTGACATATGACCACCAGGTGGCACCATTGAGTCAATATTAACGTTTTCCCCCGGCTCAGAGGGGGAATCGTCAATTTTGAGTCTAAAAATGTACTTTTATCCCGGGTGATCATAACACAGATAGTTGCTAAAGATTATGCAATCTCTGTGTTATAGGAGCAAGACCTATGTGCTGTGTCTTTCCATTATGAGTGTTTTCTAATACTTAGGAAATCACCATTGACAGATTTTATTGTAATTATTTTTAATTTTAATTTTTCTTATGCAGTGAAAATGGAGATGTTTTAACTTTCTTTTTTTAATAAATTTATTTTTTATTGGTGTTCAATTTGCCAACATATAGAATAACACCCAGTGCTCATCCCATCAAGTGCCCCCCTCAGTGCCCGTCACCCAGTCACCCCCATGTTTTAACTTTCTTAGCACAGAGATGTTTATCAAGGAATGATCAGACTTTCACAGAAGGAAAAGGAAACTTTTAAGTTCCTTGTCTAGAGAACATTTAAATTTTGCCAGTGCAGAAATAAGGCTTTTCCCATAAAGATTGGCCCCTGAGTGAAAGAATGAAGAGCTACCCACATGCCTCCACACACTCCTTTGGGAAGCTGAGCAATAGAAAATGAGTAGATGGAGCTCTTAGGGAATGGTCATCCTTTGTCTTCAACTTCTGGGGCTTGTCAGAGGGGTCCTTTCCTTGGTCCTTAGAAACTCTCTCCACTGCCAATCCTCTCTTCTCTCCACAAGTATCTCCCTGTCCTGGATTCTGCTCCACTTCCTGCCGGGACCCTGTCTCTCCCTGCCCTCTGGACCAGGTTGGAAGTCACCAGGTTGCCACGGCTCTTCTACTGTGTGAGTGCATGAGGGCTTCCAATACCCACTGACTGGGCAGGAAACGGAGGACAGCTTCATTTCTTTCTTTCTTTCTTTCTTTCTTTCTTTCTTTCTTTCTTTCTTTCAGGAAATATTTAAAGCATTTAGAAAAGCGTGGAATACAACAGTACCTGCGTACTCACCACCTATATTTTACCAATATTATCATTTCATTATATTTATTTCAGCTTTCTAAGAAAAAAAAATTACAGACCACTGAGATTATCGACCATGATCCTATTTCCTCCTTTCTCTCCCCAAGAGAACTGTTACCAGGGAATGGGGTGTATCTTGCAGTGCACATTTTGATTCTTTGGCTATTTATTTATATAATGGCTATGAAAGTAATTCTGTGCCATGCACATACTTACTCTGCTTTGGAAATGGAGAGAATGAGGCAGACAGAGGTCGGTAGATTCATGCAGTGTTCCCTTGCCCTTCCCCTGCTCTGCACCCAGTGACCTAAGCCAACATCCTCCCAATCCCATTTTGCTTTCCTGCTCTCATTTCCCAGGTTGGTGGCACAGAAAGGAGCATGCTGCTTATCTCAAAGGGCAGAGGTTGTGGTCCTAGTTCTGCCATGGATGAGCTAGAAGACCTTGTGCAAACCACATCATTTCTCCGAGCTACATCAGGTAATCAACATAAAATGTATGAAATAATACTGTTTCCATAGGGATCCTTAATTTAATGTGCAATTACACAATGTAGAGTTTAACTACACTTGAAAATCACATATTTCTCATGCTTGGTATTAGAAGCACAAACTCAGATAAGACAGTATCTCTGGGAAAAAAAAATCCCCTTCTTGAATGGAAAACAGGTGCATTAAAAACTGTTAGTGTCGGATGTGATCCATGTTATAACCGAGGTGTTTATTAACTGCTGTGGGAGCCCAGGAGAGGAAAATGTTAGTTGTGCCCGTGGGCATCAGAGGGAGCTTTTTTGTTGTGGTTTGTTTTTGCATTTGATTTTTTTAAAAGATTTTATTTATTTATTCGTAAGAGACACAGAGAGAGAGGCAGAGACATAGGCAGAGGGAGAAGCAGACTCCCTGTGGGGAGCCAGATGTGGGACTGGACCCAGGGATCCAGGATCATGCCCCCTGGCTGAAGGCAGGCGCCAAACCATGGAGCCACTCAGGCATCCCTGCATTTGATTTTTTAAGGTGACAATCAGAGTCGTGCATGGAAGTGAAAAGAAGGGAGAAGTCAACGTTTATTTGATTCTTACTGAATGAATATCCATCTCAGCTATCCATTCATATTTTTTTTTCTTTTCTTTAAGGCTTATACTAGGCTCGGTATTAAGCACATGATATTTATTTATTTATTTATTTATTTATTTATTTATTTATTATTATTTTTTAATTTATGATAGTCACACAGAGAGAGGGAGAGGCAGAGACACAGGCGGAGGGAGAAGCAGGCTCCATGCACCGGGAGCCCGATGTGGGATTCGATCCCGGGTCTCCAGGATCACGCCCTGGGTCAAAGGCAGGCGCCAAACCACTGCGCCACCCAGGGATCTCAGCACATGATATTTAATCCCTCTTTTCTACATAAGGAAGCCAAAACTCAGGGGGGAAAAACAAAACACCCAAAACACCAGGGCAAGTAAGGAATGAGGCGAGTTCACACACCCTCTTATATGTCACCCCTGGGTCAGGGCAGGGGAGTGGGCATGGGGACCTAACCTCCACTCCAGCCCATCTGAAGCAAAATTATTTGGTGATAACTCTTCCCGGTCAAGAATGGCTTCATTTTATTGGCCACCTTTGTCAGCATCTCAATGAGTGCTCTTCCTTCTACCCCTTTGAAGCTTTTGGTTGCCTGGGCTGTGAAGACCTCACCTGTCTTGGCTTTCTGTCTGCCTCCCAGACACCATCTCAGCCTCAGAGGCTCCCACCCCTTCCCGGAGGCTACATTTGTCACAGGTCCTCACACCTATCCTCTGGTTCCCACCATTTGGTCTTGTCCCAATCCCGTACCTTCCTACCCTCTTTCCCCTACAACACTAATTATGATGTGAAATCACAGAAAGCACGTGGTTATTGGTTGAAGACTTTTCTCCAAACACTAAGTTCCACGAAGACAGAAGATTATCTGGGTGACTCAAAATCGCATATCCATCACCTAGCCTGACAACTGAACATGGTAAGTACTAAGTCAATATTTGTTCAAAGAAACATGAAAGCAAATGACCAGATAGTCATCTTTAGTTTATACCATATCACTTTTGTGAACTCTGAGCCCAGATGTCTGACTTGCCATTTAGTGCCCAATAACCTGGATGCCCGCACAATACAAGACACCACTTGGGTTCAAACTTGCTTTACCCCTGTGTCCTCTACATGGCTAAATGTCTTTGGGTCCCCAAGGCCCCCTGGGACAGCCACCAGCCTGAGTTTCTCATTTATCGGAGGTTTCTCCTCCTTTCCTTCTTCTCCTGATCCATTCAAATAATCCACCATTCATGCTGACAGTGCTACTATGTATTTTGCAAATCTCTGTTTCATCTCATTGGATCCACATGCTTACGGACCTACTTCAAACCCCATCTGCCCTTCTGCCATCAGCATTGCTTGCAACAGTTTTTATATAAAGCTACCCTTTTGGCTTGCTTTCCTACCACCTTCAGAATCTCCTTTGCTATATTGATCACATCTCTGTTATTTTTATTTTGAAAAATCGACTTCTACATTCTTTTTAAATTTAGCTCAGTTTTTGCTAAGCCACGATATAAATTAAAATGATTTTCATATACTAGTCATAATTTTTCTACTATACAATGAACATATAATCATTAGTATGAAAAATATTAATTTAAGTGCCACCTAAAACATGTCTCGTCACACACCCCCTGTGGAATGTGTCACACAATCTCCAAACATTGACTTGGTCTTTTCCACATCCTGTTCATGTTGTATCTCACTGAACAGTCTATGTCATTTCTGAGTCATTACAGTAACATCTATGGTGAGTGTGAATATCTCTGTCTTACAAAGAGACCCTTGGGGGTTAGAGTGCTTTGGTAATGAGCCCAGTTGGAGAACAGGCATCTGGGATAAAAAGTAGCATCTGAGTGACGGATCCTGCTTCGGCTCAGAGCTCTGCTGACCCTCCCCAGGCTCTCTGCTGTTCCTTCTGGTCCTGAGTGCTAGAAGTTCTTAATTTGCACCATTTAGTGTTGCCCTAAACTTACAGGAATAAGTCCACACACCTTAGCAAGGTATAGGAGACCCCAGTAGACCTACTGGTGTGGCACATTGCCCTATTATGTCCCATCTTTCACCATGCCCTGCCTTGCAGAGCTGTGACTTCGCTGGCTGCAGCTCATGCTTGCTCAGTGGGGTGATTTCTGGTTTCGTGCTTCTGTTAATGCTTCCTCCTGGGGCTGGACCACTCCTCTCCATTGCTCTGCCTCTCCCGATTGGTCCTTATTCACCACCTGTCCATTAGCACTTAGTGCAGCCTCATCTCCTTTGAGACGCCCTCCCTGCACACTCCTTCCCCCATCCTGGGCTGGATTGCTAAGGTCTTCTACCACAACTTGCACGATTCTAGGTCTGGTGTCACCACTTCCTATTACAACAACCTACTGTGTTTCTGTCTCTCTGCAGAGAGGACCTGTATTTTTCTTTACACTCATCTCTGTGTCCAGCATCTTAGTTCAAAACCAGGTCCAATAAATCATAATTAAACATGAACAAATTCTATTTCATGGAAAAATTCATGAGAATAGGAACTCAGATCCATCTTTGTATTGATTTTCCACATAAAACATCAGTATTTGTGGAAATAAAGAATTGAAATACCTATTGCATTTAAGGACATTATCCCTCAGTTCTGATGTAATTGAAAAGTGGATTCTTGATGGAATTTAGTTGGCTTTTGAAGACAATATAAAGCACATGCTCATCTCATCCTTCCAAGTCAAGTAAATTTTATGGAGAAAGGGGGGAGCTCTTCAGGCCCCTGCGATTTGCTCCTTCAAGAACCTGGCTGTCCAGCCTCCCGAGAAGCACGCCTCCTGTTTCTGTTGATGAAGACATTGCTAGGGAAGTACCTTCCCGCATGCTGACTGCTCAGCTTTTGGATTCCTGCCCTGTACTTGCTAACTCTTTTTAATTAGCCCCTTGGTAATCTTCCCTCTGTCCAAAAATACCATTTTGCTTCAGGGAGACAAGGACAATTTCTTGTCCCCAAGAGATAATTCTGGATCTCCACTGCAGAATCAGATAGAAGTTATAACATATTTTAGGGGCCCTTGTTGTCAAAATGCATCTGCTAAGCCCCCGCCACCCACCTCCGCATGGCAAATACAGTGCATTGTCTGGTGACACATGTGGGTCACACGTTCTTTATTTAGAATCAGGCTATTTTCACAATCATTTTGATCATCATTTAATCCCTTCTTCTTTTTCCTTTGCAGTAGATTTGCCTTTTTCTCTGCTGGGTGAAATGTCACTCAGACCTGGGGATCTAGCAAATGTTATTCCTTCTTAGCTTTCACTTACACTATTCAAACTACTTCTGTCAGAACAGGTTCCTTCTCCTGCAGCGGGGAAGAGGGCATCGCTTCATTTCTGTTTCAGTGGAAATCATCTACAATGGAGCTTGGTGTGTTGATGTCTCCTCTGCTGAACAGCGGACTCCCACAGACGAAGGGCATGGCTTCCTTACCTTTGCATTTTTAGTGCTTGCACACTGAGAAAAATGGAAGCAAAGTAGTTGGTCTCTTTGTCTCCACACTTTCCCATCTTTGGCAGAGGGACCTTCCTGAAACAAAGTTCTGACCAAACTGTCTGGCCTGACACGGGACATCTGTAGGGATATGGCATTGGGTGTGGCTTTGTTCTTCTCTCTTCTTTTCCTTAGTTGGCCCCTGAGCCCCCTGAGGCCCCTTGGAGCTGCTCAAGTCTCATGTCCAAACCCATCTTGCCCACATCCCAACTCTGCTCTGTGTTCTGAGCATGACTTGTGTTTGTCATAGACTAACATTTGGCCATTAGCGGTAAGCTCTTTGAGGGGTGGGAAGGATCTAGGTTCTATTATTCAGGCTTATAGTCTGGGTGCCTGGTATAGCATCAACACAGAGTAGTACTCATGAATACACGAAGAGAAAATGAAGGTGCCCATGCTCTTCACTGCAATGCCCTCTCTTGCCCTTCTTCATCTGCCAAAACAAACTCGTGCTCTGAGACTCAGGCCAGACACATCTCTTTGTGACAGCCTATCCAGATCACTCTCCTGGCCCTTGGATGAAGTGCCCTCCTCTGTGATCCCATAATGTCTTCTGTAGACATTTTTACTCTCTTTATCACACCATATTCTTTTTTAAAAGATTTTATTTATTTATCTATGAGAGACACAGAAAGAGAGAGGCAGAGACACAGGCCGAGGGAGAAGCAGGCTCCATGCAGGAAGCCTGATGTGGGACTCGATCCTGGGTCTCCAGGATCTGGCCCTGGGCTGAAGGCAGGCACTAAACTGCTGAGCCACCTGGGCTGCCCAATCACACCATATTCTAATCCCCCTGTATTGGTCTCTTTTCCCCCTGCAGGACTGTGAGATATATAAAGATAGAGATTTTAATTAAGTCATCTAGTTTTCTTGATGTTTAGGACTCTACCTATAGCAGGCACTGAAGGCATACTTATTGAATAGATGGATAAGAGCATATGTAATATTTGGTGGCAATACCATGTTCTTTGAAAGTTGGAGAGTCAGCCCAAATAAGGATCAACTGAAATACCACTATCTGTCTGGTGAGGTGCAACCAGGAAGAAAAGGGACAACATAAGTGAAGGAATAGATCATTGATCTAGTAGTCCTTGGGGTCTACAAGATGCTTTTGCAAGCCCTCCACTGATTCCCAGAGACCTGCTGGGACTCAGGTGTTAATTAGCAATGTGCAGACAAAAAGAATAAGGGAAATGAAGCATCCTTAAGTGTATTCAAAGCCAAATGGCCCCAGTAGGGATATTAGCAAGTAATACCCCAGGAGAGAGGACAGCTACTGTTAAAAGGTGCTTGCACAAGGAAGAGAGCAAAAAGTTATGTTTTAGTTAAAAAAAAAAAAAAAAGGCTTCATAATATCCAGCTGTAAACTATTGTTCTTGAAAAA
Source organism: Canis lupus baileyi (assembly GCF_048164855.1). Taxonomy (NCBI): domain Eukaryota; kingdom Metazoa; phylum Chordata; class Mammalia; order Carnivora; family Canidae; genus Canis; species Canis lupus. The sequence continues at coordinate 68,757,583 of NC_132839.1, forward strand.
AATGGCTGGCTATGAACATTTATAATACAATGCTTTGAAAAGTTGTCCTTTCTCATTATTTTATGGACAAAGAAAATGAGGCTCAAGGGATTTCAAATTGTTAATTTTTGCCTGTTTTGCTCCAGAAATATGGAATCTGGGACCATATAAGGTTATGGCTAAGAGTATGCATTTGGAGGCCTGATGGCCTCAAATGCAATCCATTTTCTGCCCACAACTGGCTATGTCATTTTGCCTGAGTAATTTAAACTCTTCTACCCCTTGGTTTTCTTTCTGCAAAACTGGACACGTTATGATATCTACCTCGTGGAGTTGGTGGGAGAATGAAATGAGCCAATGCAAATAAAGTGTAATGCAGTTATTACTATTTTGGGGAAAAATGACAAATAATAGCTCTTCAAATTTGTCTCGGAGAAGCTAACGGGGAATCCTTAAGCCCTCATTGGGTCATCTGTCCAAACTCCTTGCCCATGCCCAAGTAGACATACCTGTTTCTCCCCTTGCCAGCCCGATGGGGAGAGATCATGGGTTTTTTCTGCTCCCATTGTCCTGACCTTTGCTGGTGACATTAGCTGACTCTACTCACCTTACTTCACAGTCACAGAGCTTCCAAGCAATGACATGCAAGCAAGGAGTTCAGAGGAGGGCCAGAAAGGAAGGAGAGGGGCATTTATTCTCATACTTCCCCTTACAACACTTTTTCAATGTGGTGAGGGAAAATCCCGATTCTCAATCTTTTCCAGCATCCCCTAGCCACTATCTTTGTGCCTTCTAGAAACACAGTTCACACACTATTAAGCTTAGCATAGTCATTGCTGAAATAGAATCCTGGTTCTGTATCTAACTTGATCAAGGTTACCTGGCTAATAAACGCTAGACTTAGGATTCATCTAGGAATATCATTATATGTCTCAGACCCATCAAATCAATTTATTCATGCAAGATCACTGAAGGGGCACCTACCATATGGCAGGTACTTTACAAAGCACTTAGGAATGGAATGTCAGTAGGAACCAATCATATCAAAGGAGCGCTCTTATAATGTATTAGGAGCTCAGGATGGAAGCACTTCCTGATGTGGGATCCAGGTGTCTTTCCATCTCCATAATTCAACACATGGCTGTGGAATTGAACTGAGACAGTGCTTCTATTTATGTTGTATTGCATTATCTTATTTTGAACTTCATTCAGTAGCCATGGTTTAAGCAAATGAATCCAATGAAGCTCAAATAGCTAAATTTACAGGTTTACCTGTACTTAAAAACAGGTTATGCTATGGTTAAACTTAATTATAGGTCTTAAAAACAAAGCTCTTAGTTCCTAAATTCAAAAGTCAAGCTCATATAAGAGTCCACTAAATCCAAGTATTGGTCAAGTGTTGGAAAACTTCAACTCTGCTACGTGATAGTAGACCTACCAATATTCATGAGTTGAAAGTTCACAAGTGGGAAAATTATAATGAGTACATTTACAAATAGAAGAGCTTCTTTACTTGTCTTTAATCACATAGTTCTAAAGAGTGATGGGAACTTAATGCCCTAGCTTTAGCTTTCCTGCTTCACAATGCTCATCCCTACATGTCACTGGTATTTGTGCTCTGAATTTTAAAAGAAATATATTATTCAAACAAACAATTATCTGTAATAATTGCAGAGCAAAGTGAGGCATAGATTTTCAGAGCCATTAGGTAGTACTGATGATGATGATGCTTGTGGTGGTGGTAGTGAATCCATTAAGTGATTAATCATCATAGGAACTAATAATTATTGAGTGTGTGAACAATCAGGGCACTAAAGTATGTAGGTATTTTTAAAATATTTTTACTTAATTCTTACAAAAAAACTATATATCATCTTGGGTTTCAGATGAGGATGCTAAAGCTTTGGGACTTTCCAACCAGCAGAAACTAGTAAGTAGCACAACTGGGACTTGACCCCAGGTGTGTTTGGTTCAGAGCCAAGCCCCTAACACACACATGATTCCTCAGGTTCATTAAGTAAATCTCTTTCATGTCACAGTGTCATGATCAAAATCTAAGAAGTTACGTCTTGTGCCTGAAGTCAGTAAGTCAGTGACAGAAGATGGTGGGAACTTAAGAGCTCTGACCCTAAGGTTATGTGTGTGTGTGTATTTATTTATTTATTTATTTATTTATTTATTTATTTATTTATTTATTTATTTATATAATATTTATATATGTGTATATATGTATTATATAGATATATAATATTCAAATATAAATAGTTTATCAAGCAATTTCAATGGAATTCTCAGTCAAGATTATTTTCCTTTTACTGTCTTTAGTTTGTAAAATCCATCCCATGGCTCATTCTCATTCTTCTGTCTCAGTTTAAATATCTATCAGTCATGACAGGCTGGGTCACACTTCAGTTAAAAAGAACCCTAGTGATTTAAAGCAACAAACCCTCACTTCCTGTTCATAGTCCATGTCCATTGAAGGGTAGTTCAGCGCTCAGCTCTGAGTACCTCACTCCAGAGCTCAGGCTGATGAAGCACCTGTAATCTGGGAGTGGTCTGATCACTACACAGAAGGTAGGAGAATACTGAGAATTTTGCACCATCACTCAGGGCTGTGAGTGGAAGTCCTTTACTTCATATTTATTCACATCCCTGTAGCTAGAAAGAGTGACACAGTCCCACTTAACCACAGTGGGGCCAGGAAGAAGAGTCCTACTATTTGCCTGGTAGGTGGAGATCCAGATTAATCCTCAGGACCTTGAGAATTGCTTTGTTATGGAAGACTCAGGGCCCCCTTCCTCATTCTCAGCAGTTGATGCATTTTCCCACATAAGGTCACAGTTCTTGCTATTATACTTTTTGTCAGGTTCTAGTAACAGTTTTTCTCCTTCCTACTCTGCTGGCTCTTGGGTGCTTCCTCATCTCGTGCTGGTGTCCTTAACCCTGCCAACAACCTCACAGAGAGTACCTTCATCAAGCTCTCCTTCATTACCCCTTGAGTGAGATCTATTTCTTCCTGGATCCTCTGTGTCTCCAAACCAGCAAACTCAGGTCTAGGTGTAGATCTATCCCACTAATCCTTCTAAAAAGGCATTGATATGCATAATGAAGCCTCCACTGTCTCTGTGACATGCAGTGACAAGTCTTCTGCTTATTTGACTCTCTTACTGTGGTTCTCCCCAAAGTTACCAGTAAGCTCCTTTTTGGCAAAGAAAATGGAAGATATGGTGTTCTTCCCTCATTCCACCTGCATTCATAGGAGCAGCACAGGTCATCCAACTTCTGCCTAATAGCAGATAACCAACTAAGAACATACACACTAGGCTTCCCTTGGTCTTTGGACCATTGTGATTAGGGTAGGGGTTGGACCTAGCACCTTGAGGAGAGTGTGGAGAACACCATACTCAGGAAACTGCTGCTGACCCCTTTCCTCCCCCTGGATATCTTCTTACGCAGATAGAGATTCAGGGAGTTGTACTATAACTGAAGTACTAGCTTCTCATTGCCTTAGAGCTTTTTCCCCAAAATTTTTGCAGACATCTTTAGGATCTGTAGGTGCTTTATATTTCTGTCCTCAGGTTTAGCTCCCATCCCTGATTTGGGGATGACAGTCTCATTCAATATAGTGCTATATGTTTTGTTTCAGAGATCTATCTCTGTATAAAAATTCCTCAAAACTTAGTCCCTAAAACAACAAACACTTTATCATATCTTATAATTTTGTTGTTCAGGAATTTAAGCAAGGGTCAAGTAGGGGATTCTTCTATGACATGCTGGAGCTGACTTACATCAGCTCATTAGAGCCAGTTGCTAAAAAAAAAAAAAAAAAAAAAAAAAAAGATTCAGAAATTTTGTGAGCTCTAAAGAACTTGAAAGTGACTGCAGAGGGAATGTTTACATCACAGAAATAAGCAAGCACTAGAATCTTCTAAGACTTTTTCCCAGTGAGCCGGTTTACCTATATACTCACTGCTTCTGTTAGACATATTCTTGAGAGTAGTCGGTATTCAGCTGGTGATGAGTTAGTCTGGAGTTCCAAGAAGATTTCACCCTCATGTCTGGCACTTTAGGGGCACAACATAGTGGTTCATAACTTAAAGAGCCTTAGAAAGTTCAGCTGGGACTGCCAATGAGAACATGTACACATGGCCTGTCCAGCACAGTGGTCTCAGGGTAGTCAAACATGGAGACCACTTGGCAGTTTTCAGGGCCTACCCCGTGTCCTCCCACCCTAAGAACAACTTTATCTTCTTTCTAAGGGTGACATCTCAAAAACTTATTCAAACATTGCATCCGTTCCAAAGCCCACGTGTGTAAGTGATCTATAGTCTCCATGAGACCAGATATTGTTCCTTGTAGTTCAGTGACCCAGGACTTAAAATTCACGTGTATCTTTCCCCATAAGCTGCACTGCCAACCAGTAGGGAACAAGGCATAATAACTGCAATATAATTTCAAATTTGGACAAGGGAAAAGGAGAAGACACACATCAGTTCCTGGTCCATAGTAATTCATGTCCAATTCTTGCTGGATAGAAATTTTGAAGGTTTTCTACCATAAAAAGGAGGGGAGAATTCCAACTTTGGTCACCATTCTGCTCTCAAACAGGAACCCTACTACCCATATCCTCTAAAGCCACACGTTCTACCTTCTGGGGTTCCTTGGTGTCTACAATTTCCCTTGGCCACCGCCGAAGGGATATGAGCAGTATTTCCTTCCTGCCCTGGTTTTTCAGCTTTGTTCCTATTCACAGAAGATTGGTGATTGTAGTTATTTTGAGTCTTGAACAAAGTATTTTTTCCCTTTCTATAGTTATTTTTATTCCAGTTTCATATTTTCTTTGGAAAAACAATTTCCTTATGAACTTTGCAAACTTTGATTTATTTCTCATTAGTCAGTCTCATGTGGTCATTACCATACCCGACTTTCTTCCATAAATCATGATTCTCAAGTCTGATTTATTTCTTCCCTTTTTTGCTGCCAGACCTCTTCCTTTAGTGAAGGGTAAGTGCTATCTTGAGGCATTGAAACAACATCTAGGAAGGCCACACCCTTAGTCTGATCTTTGCCATAGGGCTGAGTCCTTTTGTTCAGTAGAGAAGTCCTACTGAGTCTTTCATGTGGAGCTTATTGAAATTACATCTTGTACACTAAAGGCCTTGGAATAATTAGCTTTTCAAAACCTGTATCACTTTGAATTTCTAGACTTTGGCATTCTTTTTCTTTTCTGCTTGCCAACCAGCAAACTCTTTCCTGGGCTATTTCTTTCCTTTTATTTAACCCTGGCCAAATGTTACCCAGTAACAACTAATACACACTAGTAAAATCTGTTTACAGTTTCTTCTGAAGCTCAAAAGAAGCACAATCTGCCTTCCAAGGTATCACAATTTTATCAAGTGTGTAACATGGATCTTTAGCCATACAGCTGCCACCCTGTCACCTGTCAATTATTTTCTTGTCATCTGCCAATGGGCCTAGGAAATGACACCTAAGTTAAATTTATTTTGTTTTGTTTAGTTTCTGTTGTTTGGTTGGTTTTAACAGCAACGTCCTACTTCAAGATAATAATTTCTTATTTAGTCAGCGTAAGGTCACTTCTGTGAGAAACGCCAGCAAACCTTGTTGGTCCTTACAGAGGACTATTTCTCACTCACTCTAATGTGTGCATAGTGGTTTTCCATTCAATGATGATTAACAGTCCCAGGCTGCTTCCATTTTGTGGCTCCAAAATCACCCTGGAGTCCCTCACTGAGAAGTCAGGAGAAGAAAACATGAAAGTTCATTTGGGCGATTTTAGGAGCAGGGGCCAGAAGGGATGTACATGATTTATGCCCACATTTCATTGGCTAGAACTCTGTCACATTGACCTGTCTACAACACCACCTTCCTGTGAGACTGGGGGGAATAGTAGACAAGTTTGCTGAATATATAACATTATCTCAGTCCAGTCTGCAAATTGCTTCTTTTCTTCATTTTTTATTCAGTTGAATAATAACATCGTTTATTTGGCCATGGAAACAAAGGTAAAGACAAAGAAGTAAGGCTGCTCAGCCCATCTTTCACTAAGTCCTATTCCTTTGACACCTCATTCCACATCCATGTCCTTTTTTTCTACTGTGACTGTCTTAGTTTATACATCCATTTTTGCCCTGTGGGATTTTTTCTGGTCACCACCTACCTGGTCTGCCTATTTTCCTTTAAGACTTTGCCAGACTATGGTCCACCCTGCTGCTGGATTTGTTTTAATGAAGCAAGAATACATCATCTTGCTCCAGGGCTTGAAATCCTTCAATGACCCCCTGTGTCTTTTAGGATAGGTGTTAAATTTCCCAGAAACACAAAGTGCCCTAATTATCTCCTTCAACTGCTCATTCAGTTTTACTTTTGGCCTCTCCTTTTCACTTTTTGCTCCAGCCAATGTGACAGCTTTTTAAAATTAAACTTCCTTATTTTAAGATAATTGTATATTTATATGCAGTTGTCAGAAATAATATCCTAACCACTTTTTACTCTGACATCTATCATGCCTCTTCAACTTTCCAGAGGGGTATTTTTTATTTATTTATTTATTTATTTATTTATTTATTTATTTATTTATTTAAATTTTAGTTAGTTAACATCCAGTGCAATATTGGTTTCAGGACGGAATTCAGTGATTCATCACTTACATAAGACACCCAATGCTCACCATAACAAGGGTGCTCTTTAAATCCCCATCACCCATCTAGCCCATCCCCCATCCACCTCCCTCCATAAATCGTGTTTGTTCTCAAATCATAAGAGTCTCTTATGATTTGTTTCCCTCTCTCCTTTTTCTTCTTTCCATATTTTCATCTGTTTTGTTTCTTAAATTCCACATGAGTGAAATCATATGGAATTTGTCTTTCTCTGACTGACTTATTTTGTTTAGCATAATACACTCTACTTCTATCCAAATCATTGCAAATGGCAAGATTTCATTCTTTTTGCTGTCCACATCTTCATTATCCATTCATCAGTTGATGGACATTTGGTCTGTCTCCAGAGTTTGGTTATTGTTGATAATGCCATTATAAACATCATGGTGAATGTACCCCTTCAAAATCTATATTTTTATATCCTTTGGGTAAATATCTAGTAGTACAATTGCCAGACCATAGGGTAGTTCTATTTTTAGCCTTTTGACGAACTTCCATACTGTTCTCCAGACCAGAGGGACGTTTCTATCTACCTCTTACCCACTACTTGCTCCTTGTTTCAACTTTTACCTCCTCCTCTAACCTTTCAGTGTTCCCCTCCTACCTCACATATCCTCAGCTTTTCATGAAACTTGCAAAGTTGGCCTGCTGGATAGTTCACTTACCATAGACAGGGGCCATTTCTTTTTCAACCTCATAAGGCTTAATTATGGCTTAAATCTTGGCCCATAGAAGGTACTCAGCAAATAACTGGATTAATGCTTGGAAAAATCTATAATGGCTAAGCATTTAGGCTTTGGATTCTGTCTAATTGGTATTTATGCAACAAACGGTGAACTCAACACCTGGGGTATTCAAACTCTGCACATTCCAAAGACAAGGCTAGCCCTTAAGAAGCTTCTTCATGATAACCTCTATGCACTTGGAAAATCCTGCCTAATAAGAATGTCTTTGTATATTTGGGGACTTGGGCCACTCTGGTTAATCTATGCTAATAGTGTGATTTATGTCAGGGATCTGGGCCAACTTGCATGAGCTTGGTATCTGGAGGGACTGGACACTGAGAAATTAAGGTCATCCAAATAGGTATCCATATGTACATGATTGACTGAGAAGGGAAACCCCAGACACCAAGGCTCAGGTGACCTTTCCTGTTTGACAATATTCCATTGGTCATCGTGCTTTGCTGTCTGTTCTACTCCACTGGAGAGGACAACTGGAAGATTTTTCACCTTATTTTCCGTTGCTGATTTTAATCTCTATTTTTGCTGTAATAAACTGTAACTGTGAGTACAACAGCTTTTTGGAGTTCTGTGAATCCTTCTAGTAAATTCCTGACCTTAGAGAGATATTGGGGATCCAGAATGGCACAAAACCTCATTTCCAAACTAATCAGCCATGTGACAATGGACAGATAACTCAAATCCTACAAGTTTTAGTTATATCATGTGTTATGTGGGATAATGATAATAACAGCCTACCTCTTGGGATTTTTTTTTTTTTTTTACCTCTTGGGATCTTATCAGGACTCATATTGCATGCAAAGCACTGAACTTATAATTAGTGATAAAAAAACATTAGCTTTCATCACTATCATAATTACCATACCATGATAATTTCTTTACTATTGCATATTTTATAAATATCATCTTATAGATATAATTTTATAAATATCATCTTAAATATCTATATATTTTTCCATTAGAGGTAACACTGTTTATTTAGCCATCCTTTTATTGTTGGACTGTTAAGTCTTTTCTCATTTTTTTTCATCACTATAAACAACATGGTACTGTGCCTACACATTATGATTTCTATATTTAGGATTATTTCCTTAAGACACTTTCCAGAGATGAAATTTCTAGGTCAAAGGATTAAACACTGTAACATTTCTTGATGCATACTGACAGATTGCCTTCCAAAATATTTGTATTATTTTGAACTTTACAAAGCTTTTTTTTTTTTTTTTTTTTTTTTTTTTTTTTAGTATATGTGCTGCCGAAGTGAGCACTTTTCAGAGCTTTTAAAGTAAAAATTTTTTAAAGTAAAATTTTGTCCATTTTATTACACCCAGGAGGGCATAAGAAAGAAATTATTTCTTTGGAACAAATATCACAGAGTAACCATTCATTCTAATGTGACCATAAATTTCCTGAGAACAAACTGAAAAAAATCATTTTTGCTCTCTCTTGTGCTGAAAATGGAAAGTCCATATTTGCACAGACTGCAATTAAATATATTATTTCTTCACTCATCAATGAATAAGGTGAGAATCCAACTAATAAATGCATCATAATGCAGAAAAATAACTTCTATTAGCAAATATGCATCTATTAAAGAAGATTAAGGGGAAAGGAAAACATTTTTACCTTTAGTTCCGCAGAAGGAATTAATTCATTAGGCAGAGTTATGCTAATCATATTCATGCGTAATGTGATAGTCTTGTCATTAATGTTTGCACAAATCTGAGGAAGGAAATGAATATTTTTCCAGAGGTGAATTTTAATTTCAGTTCTCTAAGTGTATCACTGCCATTGTTGCATTTTTTCACTTTTCCTACACACTTCTTATAACAAAATGGGGGTGACAGGCCAAATAAAATTTGTAGCACACACTAAGCTTTTATCCTTTATCTTTATATTGGAACTTTTAATGCTCAGTTGCCTCTGCTTATTGACATACAGGAATACAGCACAACCATCTTGTGAATTCTAATTGGTAGAGGAAACTTGACAGTTCTCTGAATGGCTTGAGATCACAAAGTAGCTTCCTGGCCATTGACATCCACTCTTAGAGTGAAGACTTTGTAGGCTCATTTTGCCCTCTCCCCTTGACACTCAGCAGCAGAAGACACTGCAGTAAGTATGTTGATGGATAAGGTGGGGTTTCTAGGGGTGCTGTACAGAAGATGTGGATACATACAGAAAAAAAAAAAAAACTTGTGGGTTCATCCTATCTACCTTGTCAAACTTACCAGTCACTGCTTCTTTAAACGATCCCATCCCCCAGACTTACATTAAATGCTGTCCATGGTCAGATTGTTTCTGGTACCTTCCTCCCATTCCTCTACAACCAAATTCTAGATATCCCTGTAGACTCAGCTGAAATGAGTCTGCCCAAGATTCCTTCTCTACCTCTCTTCTGGAATGTTCCATATGCACAAAAAATTCAGTCTTGTGTCATAGTAATTTCTGTGCATGTCTAGTCTCTTCTATTAACTATAAGACTCTCAAGGAAAGGAGTTTTGTGTGATTTATATTTATATTTCATACAGAGACTTGAACATAGCAGTTGTTAAAGATGAGCCTGCTGATGGATAAATGAGTTTTAATTGATAATTGGATGGTTATAGGTTGTAGTGTAAATGTGTTCTGTGGAGCAAAGAATTCTGGTGTTGGGGACATTCATCCCTTCTTTAATATATATACATTTGTTGAACACCTATTATGCTCAGACACATCCTGGATCTTTTTTCTAATAGGCTGGGTGATTTTGGACAGAGTACTTAACCTCTCTGAGTCTCCATTTCCTAATGTGTAAAATGCTCTGGGAGCATTCACTGTGGAAAATTACATAGAGCTCATAGCATAGTATTTGCTTAACAATTGATATTTTCCTTCTTCCTTGCTCTTCTATCTAACAACAACAAAATCAACCAAAAACCACAATTCCTTCTCCAGTTAGCGCTATGTGGTTTCCCACGCTTCATATAGAAGAAAATCAAAAGTAAGGAAATCACTTCTCAAAAATAGTCTTGGTCTTAAATTCTAGAGTGTATGAAGGATATTTCAAATGCTAATGTGTAACAATATATCCTTATAATTCTATGATGGACTATGGCTCAACAATCTTGTGAGTTAGAAGGATCTTAATCCTATTTTTTTAATGTGGGACGTGAGGCTCAGAGGAGTCAGCGGGCTTCATGGCTCCGCAAGCAGGAAGGGCCTGAGTGAGTCAGGGTACTCCTTCTCCTGATGTGCACAGACCGCTTCCCAAACTCTGAAACCTCTGTTTGTAAGAAGTGTGGCTGCCTGAACACACACTTCAGCAGAGACTTCTCTCATCAGAAGCCTTCCACCTATTATTTTCCCAGCGGGCCTCTCCTTTTCGAACTCCCAAAATCCTGCAAGCAAGGCTTGGTGAATATGTCATCGAAGCAGTGTGTCATAAATCCATCAGCTTTCCCCAGCCCTGTCACGATGCTGCTGGAACCCTGCAAGCATAGCCCAGGTAGACGCTGCTGAGCCATAATGGGAAAACAAATGAGCCTGTTTTCAATGATCTGGAACCTTCTGACTGAGTTAATGTTTCAGTGGATTTGTTTGCTTCCTACAGCTGGCTAAGCAGTTTTGGTGACTGTGACAACAGTTTCCCCGGATTTGTTTTTACCCCTCATCAGGCTTGACACGTAGCCATTCTGTTCTTCACTTTCCATGCTGGAAGTGCTTATGTGATCATTGCTCTGAGAATAAGCTGAGGACACCAGAAAGAGCTGCAAGAAGGAGCTCAGCATACCCCTTACCCTTTTCTGAATCAGGGCCTTACAATTCAAGTCTGACCCCATGAATATTTCTTTCAAGGAGATAATTTATTGAAAGAACTCTGGCCTGGGAGCCTGAGGATGATAGGCTTTAGTACCCCTTCTGAGAGGATGTCACTAGGCAACCACAGACAATTCACTTAAATTATGAATTTGCCTGACCATAAGAATCACTTGGGACAACAATTGGTTGTAAAAAGAAAATATATGGAGTCTTGAGCTTTCCTCAAGCCTCCAAGGGATATTTCTGGGGCCCTGTAATACCTTTAACAAGTCTTTCAGGGGGTGTTTGAAATCAGATATTTTTGGGGGAAATACTGGCCTTAAGTATCTCTATGTCCCTGGCATCTCATATTTAATAATATATAGAAGTCTTTTTGTATTAGTGGTCCACATTCCACCTGCTTCAGGTTGCCTGGAGAGTTCACTAAATTTAATGCAAATTTCCAAGCTATACTGAAGACACGCTGAATCAGAATCCCTGGGAGTATGTCTCATGTGCTTTTATGACAGGTTTTCCAAGTGATTTTTACCCACACCTAAATTTGGGAACCACTAATAGCATTTCTTTATACATTTTATTATGTTTGGTGAGATTATCAGCATCCTAAAGCAATTGTGAGGATAGCAAGAGATAAATTATTAAGCATAGTTTCTGCCGTGGGCGAGTCCTTAATAAACATTAGCTACAAACACAATAACATGGTTGGTGCTTTCCTTGGGCAGAGATTACATCTTCTACTTAGGATTTTCACAACATACCAGGAGGGTCATAATAGCTGGTCAATATGTTCTTATTAATCTAATCTGCTTCTGTATTTCAAAGGTTTATGCTTTCAATTCTGCTGTTGCTCTTCCTCCCTGTGCCTATTTTTGTACTGGAAGAGTCTCAGGGGAATGAGAAGTGCACCTTGACAAGAACTATTTTGGTTGCCATAAAATGTTCCATTTGGAAGGTTCCTACAGGGCTGCTCAGGCCATGTCTTCACAGATGACCAGGGTAGTTATTATTAGTTTGGTTTCAGGTGTGAAAAGACAGAGCCACAGGGGAAAGGTGACCTGGTTACAGGGTTATTTTGGTGGTTGGTAAGAAATCCAGGACTAGAACTCAGATGCTCAGTCTAGCATCCAGAGTCTTCTCCATTTCATCCACAGCTTCTCAGTGTTGTGATTGTAGGACTTCCACTAACATCAGTTCTGTTTTCTAAAACTTCGTTTCTCCTTTCCTTGTCTTCATCCTCCTCACTCACCTTTCTGCCTTTTGGTAATCCCATCTTACCATATTGGCTCTGCGTTCAACTAATGCACAACAAATAAATCAGAGTACAGGCACAAAGGAAATTGGTTGCTTCAGTTGTGCTTGCTTTTACAAAAGAGCAATATGCATGAAAGGTGACTGACCCCAGCCTGTAACATGATGGTAGAAATTCAAAACATGGCACCTAAACAGGTGAAGGAGATTCAGGTAGTGAGTTCTTGCATCTCCTCAAATCATAATTTTGAAGGCAACTTCTTACTCTGTCCATGTCTGAGACCACTGCAGACAACAAGATTATAGGACTATATTTTTGTGATGAGATCCCCATCAGTGGTATTTAGATAGAATACAGACTCTATGGATCACTTAGTATCTTGGAATTCACTTGAGATACATTCTCCTTTTCAAGTACCAATGTAAGAATGATGTCTGGATTCTACCAGAATGGAGGCCACAGAGGGAGACCAAATCCAGCTCAGAAATCAGTATCCTGTTCATGACCGACAACTTGACCATGGGCCTCTAGATTGATAAGAAGGTCTATTTAGTGCTGAATTAATACAACTTCAGTCTAGTGTTTCATGACAGTATAATGTGATATTTTCATACATTCTTCTCTGGGACATAATTTCTACTTGGAATTTTGCAGTGTTATATAATTTATTCTTTATATTTTATTATGTAAATGAATGGTCTTTCAACTGCACTTAGTACTCAGATTAATTAAAATACATTTTTTCATTATTTTATATGAACCATTCTTTTTTTTTTTTGATGAGAACCCTTAAGATTTAGTCTCTTAGCAATTTTCATATATATTACAACAGTGTTAGCTATAATTATGTTGTATATGACATCTCTAGTATTTACTTATTTAAAATGAGAAGTTTACCTTTTGATCATCTTCCTTCATTTTTTATAATAAATTTATTTTTTATTGGTGTTCAATTTACCAACATACAGAATAACACCCAGTGCTCATTCCGTCAAGTGCCCCCCTCAGTGCCCATCACCCATTCACCCCCACCCCCCACCCTTCTCCCCTTCCACCACCCCTAGTTCATTTCCCAGAGTTAGGAGTCTTTATGATCATCCTCCTTCAATTCTCCCTTCCCCACCCCATATTTCTGGCAACAATACATCAGATCTCTATGTCTATAAGTTGTTTCCTTTTGATTTTTAAATAGATTTCATATGTGATATCATACAATATTTGTCTTCCTCTGTCTGAGTTATTTTGCTTAGCATAAGTCTTCAAGGTCTATCCATGTTGTTATAGATTGTAGGATGATCTCATTTTTATGGTTGAATAATATTCTATTTTATATATATTTATCCATCTATTAATGGATACTTAGGTTGTTTACATGTCTTGGCTCTTGTGAGTAATGTTGTAATGCACATGGTGGTACAGATATCTTTTCCTACTACTACTAATCCCTTGAGGGAGTATCCCCACCACTGACTCTATTGTTTTGTTTCATTGTTTTCTGGAAGTTATTATCTCTGTTGTACAGAGTGATATACTAAAAACAAATCAGGTATCAAGCAAACATAAGATTTAAAATATTTTCAACCCCAAAGAATACGGAGGCTGCAGATGGGTGCTTGATTTAACCTTCTTAACATCCACCTGTATGTATTTGTACATACTGCATACTGTGCTATCATAAATACTAATATTGTTCATCTCCCACACTGTTTGCTTTTTGACGCCCCTCATTCTACATGCAGACCAAGACTATAGTTAACAACAACAACAAAAAAAAAAAAAAAGAAAAAGAAAAAAGAAAAGAAAAAAAAGAGTACTTCTTTGTTAAAAACCCAAAGTAAGCACTAGTGGGATAAGCCCCAGCAGCTGTTTTCAAGGTGCAGTTAGAATCTTTGAATGTTCTAAAGGAATGTCCTGAGAATATCCTAGTGTTGTCTCTTCATTCTGTGGGGGAGGGCTGCTGCAAATTTAGATAGATCAGGTTTGGAGAGCTGTGGCGTTTCCCCAGGAAGCCTCATGAGAAGGCATTCATGTGGGAGATGAGATATTCCACGTGCAAAATGGTCAGTGTCTGGAACTATTATCAGTGTCAGAGAGGACATTGATTTATTTTGCATATAGCAAGGATTATGCTGGTTATTGGCATCTACTGGCTCTAGTTATAACTATCATCAAAATTTGTGTGAATCCTTCAAAACATTCTCACAGCGTTCTTAAAACATATATTGAATAAGAAAAAGAAAGTGTTACTATATTCATGATGCAGGAGAAATACCATTTGAAAGTCTCTATAAATGAAGCAAAAGAAAAATGTAAAAGCATCTGCTTTGTGTAATGAAGAGCAGGAGAATTTTTTGCCAGGGGTGGTGGTGGTGGGAGTGGTTGGGGTGGTGGTGGTTAACTCTGAAATAAGATTTTAAAAAGTTGTAGGAGAAAACAAACCACACACACACACTGTGTTGAAGAGAAAACGGGCTGAAAAGCAGGCTGAGTTGAAAAGGGAGCTGAGTAAGCAAAAGAAAGCCTGAAATTAAAAATTAAAAATATTTAAATTCAAATTGGTATTGGGACCAGAAAGGGTAAGAATTGATAATGCAGAAAATAAAACTGTCATTTTTGGATAACAAAGCTGCCTAGAAGAAAATGGGGAAGGAGACAGAAGTCATGACTGAGAAGCAAGAGGTGTAGAAGACACGTGACCAGCACGCAGTCTAGAGATAATTGAAGCCATGACCAGAACACCTGGATGAGAATAACAGTTCGGATGGGAGTGAGAAAAACTTAACTGCACTCCGAATGCTTACATATATTAATCAAAAGTCTGCTGAATATCAAGAAAAATTATATAAGTAAACACCAAAAAAAACCCTCTTGAATATTTCCAATATTTTAGTAAAGGTTTCTAACATGTGTACAATTGATCAAAGCTAAAATGCCCGTCACATGCATGATACTTTGATCCCATCATTAGAATTTTTTTATAGTTACCACACTTCTATGCATCTATTCTTCTCCCTATCCATCCATCAACTCATGTTTTCTTTGATACATTTTATTTTATTTATTTATTTATTTTTTAATTTATTTTTTATTGGTGTTCAATTTACTAACATACAGAATAACCCCCAATGCCCTCACCCATTCACTCCCACCCCCCGCCCTCCTCCCCTTCTACCACCCCTAGTTGTTTCCCAGAGTTAGCAGTCTTTACGTTCTGTCTCCCTTTCTGATATTTCCCACACATTTCTTCTCCCTTCCCTTATATTCCCTTTCACTATTATTTATATTCCCCAAATGAATGAGAACATGAGCTGTTGACATTTGTGTGAGTGCCCCTAAATACTGCAGAATGCATATTATTAACTACTGTTCAGTATTTGCTTAGAGTGTTTTGTCTTCAGATATACAATTTATACTGAATGAAGTGAATAAATGTTATGATACTTTTACTGATTTTGACAAGGGCATGCACCGGGGATTTAACTGAAACCCCTGTCATGATGCAGAATATTGCCATCACCTTCATGCCCATTCCCTTCAAGCCTTCCCTCACTGAGCCAACTACTGTTCTGATTTTTCCAACTCACATTAGCTTTGCCTGTTTGGTAATAAGTGGAATCACAAAATATGTACTCTGTCATTGGGAGGCTATATAAGCTTTACCTATTCTATAACTTCATGTAAATGAAATCACAATTATCCTATTCTATTATCTATTACAGGAAACTTCTTCCCTTCTCTAAGAGATCCTTCCCTGTTGCTTATGTCATAAGTTTGTTCGTTTTTATCACTGAATGGCATCCCATTGTGCAGGTAAAGAAGTTTGTTTATCCATGTCCCTAGTTCCAATTTTGGTTTATGATAAATATAGCTGTTATGAACATTTGTGTACAATTTCCTTGTGGCTTTTGAGAATATGTTTACATTTCTTATAGGCGAATGCTTAAGAGGGAATTTCTATGTCACAGAGTAGTTGTGTTTGATTTTATGAAAAAATACCAGAACTCTTCTCAAAGTGGTTATAAAATTCTAAATTGCTACTAATAAATTAATATAGTTCTGGTTGCTCTTCATGTTTGCCAAAATTTGGTGTTATTTATATTTTTAAATTTAGACGTTTTGGTACATACATACTGGTATCTCATAATGGCTTTCTTTTGAATTTCACTCATAACTAAAGATGTTAAGCAATTTTCATTTGTTTATGCATGTACTTTCTTTATGAAGGGTTTGTTAAAACAACTTATTGTTCTTTTTTAAAAAAATATCCTATTATTTTTTAAATTGTGTTGTTGAATTCTGTAATACCAAGTTTGGGAGTTCCTTGTAAATCCTGGAAATTAGTCTTTTATAAATAAGATGTATGCTTATAAATGTCTTCAAATCTGAGACTTTTTTTTTAAGATTTTATTTATTTATTCATGAGAAACACAGAGAGAGAAAGAGAGGCAGAGACACAGGCAGAGGGAGAAGCAGGCTCCATGCGGGGACCCCGATGCGGGACTCAATCCTGGGTCTCCAGGATCAGGCCCTGGGCTGAAGGCGGCACTAAACCACTGAGCCACCTGGGCTGCCCGAAATCTGAGACTTTTTATTTATTTTCTTAAAAATATCTTTTGGTGAGCAGATTATTAATTCTAATAAGCAGATATATTTTAAGCTGATAAAAGCTGATTTATATTTCTTTCTTTCATGAATATTATCTTCATGATTCATCCATGCCTAGATTAAGTTATGGAAAGTGTTTCATCATTCACTGGGTGGCTAAGCTCTGTGGCCTAAGTTAACAGGCAGGTAAGTGCCACCCAGGGAAGAGACCTGAAAAAGATTTGATTTCACTGAAAACAGACAACACACACACCAGGCTTAAATGGTCCCACCCATTTACTTACAACAGGAGAGGAGAGTGCACAACACTTAGTCCTTGAAATGCAGTGGTCACCAAGCCCAGCAGACCCACTCCACATTTGATGCAGGCAGTGTAGCTGCACTGACCCCATTTCATGTCAGTGAAATGCTACATCTCTCTAGTGCAATGTAAAATACAGAGAACTGGAGGCCTGCACGAGAGCCCCATTGATATATACACTTAAGCAAAACACAGGTGTATACACACCAAACTTGGAAGAGAGAAAGGTAGTTCCTTTCAAGACTAAAAGTCTAGCATGGGTTGTGAGGGTTCTTTATCTCTGAGTAAAAAAATGTTCTAGGCCCAATATGACTCAAACAGCCATGCAGAGGGTGAAGAAGGCTGTCCACTTCTCCCATTCTCGACTCCACACATACCTGCTAGGATACTGTGATAGCAGGTAAAGTATTTTAAATCTGGAGAGATCACTGCAGGAAGAGGCAGAGCTGGGGGCAGATGGCTACAGTAGCCCAGTGTACTCCATCAGCTTTATTTTTTATGGATCCATCCATGAGTTAAGTCAAACCATCAACTGGAACATCTTCCAACTGTGAACTCCACTTAGCTGAGGGAAGATCAGGAGTGGCCCTGTAGGTTATTAAGTCCTCTCCAACAAGGCAGCTACTTGTTCATGAAGCTGTGGAGTCAGTTGACCCTCCAAAGCCTGGTTAGTCTCCATCTTTCCTACCAAAGATAATCTCCTATATTTTTTCTCTAAAAACCTCATAATTTTAGCTTTCATGTTCTGATAGTTGATCCAACTCAGTTTAAATTTTGAGTGTAAGTGGAGGATTCATTTTTTTCCACATGGATATCCATTTGTTCCAGAATTATTTGCTAAAAGGTTTTTCTTTTCCCCATTTTATTACTTTAGCACCTTTGCCAGAAATCAAATTGACTTGTACATGTGGGTTTTCTAGGTCCTCTGCAATATGCTATTGATAACATTTGTCAACTTATATGCCAGGATGATGCTTTTTTATTGAGATGGAAGTTATATATAACATATTAGTGTCAGGTATACAACATAATGATTTGACATTTGTATATGTTGCAAAAAGGTTACCACAGTAAATCTTGACATCCATCATGACACATAGCTATATTTTTTCTTTCTTGTTATGAGAATTTTTGCGATCTACTTTCTAAGTAGCTTTTTACATACAATACAGTATTATAAACAATAGTCATTGTGTCTATGGATTAGAGTTCTAGACTCATTATCTTTGTAACTTTTGATCAACATCTCCCCATTTACCCCACCCTCACCCCAATCCCTGGTAGCCACTGTTCTACCCTCTGCTTCTATGAGTTCAAGCTGTTTTGTTTTACCTTTTAGATTCCACATATAAGTGATCACACAGTATTTGTCTTTCTCTTTTTTGGTTTCTTTCACTTAACAGAATGTCTTTCAGATTCATCTATACTGTTACACATGGCAGGATTTCTTTCTTTCTCATAGTTGAATAATATTTCATCACATATATAAATATTTATATATAAATGTTTTATAATAATATATAACATATTTAAATATACAACATATAACTAACTACATGATATACAAATATATGTATATTATATAATATATTAATATTTACATATATTTTACATATAAAATATATATATATATCTTCTTTATCCATCCATATATTAAATGACGTTTGGTTGTTTCCATATCTTGGCTACTGAGAATAACACTACAGTGAACATGGGAGTGCAGATATCTCTTAGAGATAATAATTTAATTTTCTTTGGACACATACCCAGAAGTTGGACTGCTGAATTGTATGGTAGTTCTATTTTTAATTTTTCAAGGACCTCCACACTGTTTTATGTAATGGCTGCACCAATTTACATTCCCACCAACCGTACACTAGAATTCCCTTTCCTCCAACCTTCCCCAACTCTTGCTATCTTTCTTTCTCTTTCTTTCTTTTTCTTTCTTCTTTCTTTCTTTCTTTCTTTCTTTCTTTCTTTCTTTCTTTCTTTCTTTCTTTCTCTCTTTCTCTTTCTTTCTTTCTTTCTTTCTTTCTTTCTTTCTTTCTTTCTTTCTTTCTTTCTTTCTTTCTTTCTCTTTCTTTCTTCTTTCTTTCTTTCTTTTTTCTTTCTTTCTTCTTTTTTCTTTCTTCTTTCTTTTCTCTTTTCTTTCTTCTTCTTTTTTTTTATATTAGCCATTCTAACAGTTGTGCGGTGCTATCTCACTGTGGCTTTGTTTTGCCTTTCCTTGATGATAAGTGATGCTGAACATTTTTTTGTGTACCTATTGCTATCTCTCTTTGTAAAAAAAAATGTCTATTCACATCCTTTGACTTTTTTTAATCGGGTTGTCTCTTCTTTATATAGTTTGGTTATTAACCACTTATCAGATGAATGGTTCACATATATTTCTCCCATTCCATAGGTTGTTTCTTCACTCTCTTGATTATTTCCTTTGATGTGCAGAAGCTTTTTAGTTTGGTGGAATTCCATTTGTCTATTTTGCTTTTCTTGCCTGTGTTCTCGGGTCATATCCAAAAAAGATCAATGCTGAGATCAATGTTAGGAACCTTTATCCCTCTGCTTTCTTTGAGTAGTCTTATAGTTTCATGCCTTACATTTAAATCTTCAATCCATTTTGAGTTAGTTTTTGTATATGGAATGAGATGAATCAATTTCATTATTGTGCATATAGGAAACTAGTTTTCTCACACCATTCATTGAAAGGGCTGTCCTTTAAATGTGTTTTTGGGCCCCTGGTGAAATATCAATTGACTATTGCATGGATTTATTCTGGAGTGGAATTCTTGAAAAATAATCAAAATTGCAAAATCATAAAAATAATTTACAGGGACTAATGTTATATATTAAAAATGTTTATTGGTAGATTATAAATGTTAAATGCAAATTATAGCAATGTAATAAGAAAATAGGACCAATATAAATAAATGAAATTATTAAATCTATTAAATAATGACTAAAATCACTTGTTAATTCATAATTTAAAATAAATTAATTTAGAATTATTCTTTAACTCCCTAATCCCACATAAATTAACAATGATTATGTTAAGTCCTGGTATAATTTCATCTGAATCAGACAAAGGCTGAAGGACTTTGTTAAAACAAAAACACACCCACTAGTAGAACTAAAAACTGGCTATGTACTTTCAAATATAGTACAATAAGAAGCACAAAGGGGAAATACAGATTCTATAAAACCCAGAAAAATAAATTATAATCATAAAATCTTGCCATTATAATCATAAAATCAGAAAATCTTATTTTCTGGTCATATGTGGGAAAGAAAGTAGTAATGTGAGATTTTTTAATCCCTTATATCTTTTTATATTTTTTCAGATTCTTAGCACTGAGCATAATTTGCGTTAGTAATTGAGATAAAAATGAAAGATTCTGTTTATAAACACTTGGAAAAATTTTTTTAAGTAATTTACGTTCTGAATTGACACTACCACCTTTGTCTCACTTTCCAAGTTTAAAAGAGTTTTCTTCCTAGGAAGTATTTCACTTAATGCCAAGGAAAAACGTCCACTGCACTTCACCACTGCCCCTGGAGAACTCATTGTAAACCTCTTGGTATTTCTTATATTTACATATGTTGCTGTTTTACAGAATAAACATCTACCTAATGAACACCAAAAGCAAGATATATCTTAAATTCATTTTCCAAACATAAACAATTCTTCAGCTTTATATAATTACAACTTGGAGAAATATATATATGCAAGTTTCAAAGGAATGCACCGCTAATGACTACATGTTTGTGTCCCTCCAAAATTCATATGTAAAAATCCTAAACCCCAAAGTGATAGTACTCAAGAGGTGAGTCCTCTGGCAGGTGATCAGGTCATGAGGATGGAGCTTTCATGAATGGGATTAACGCTTTCATAAAAAAAGTGCCAGAGAGCTCCCTCCCTCTTTCTGCTATGTGAAGACACAAAGAAAAGCGTGTACCAAGAAGGAAAGAGGTCCTCATCAGACACTGAATCTGTCCACACCTTGATCTTGACTTTCCAGGCTTCAGAACTAGGAAAATTAAATTGCTGTTTATAAACCACCTAGTTTATGGTGTTTTTATATAAAAGCCTGAATGGACTAAAACATACATTTAAAACATACAATCTTAGTTTCAACTTCAGACAAAGCTGGGATGGCCATCCTTGAAAGCACAACTCAGTCACCAAGGAGGCAAGATTTACCACTGATTAAAATCCAGGGCAGCCCTGGTGGCTCAGTGGTTTAGCGCCACCTTCAGCCCTGGGCTTGATCCTGGGGACCCCAGGATCCAGTCACACGTTGGGCTCCCTGAATGGAGCCTGCTTCTCCCTCTGCCTGTGTCTCTGCCTCTGTGTGTGTGTGTGTGTGTGTGTCTCTCATGAATAAATAAAATCTATAAAAAATATTTTTAAAAAATCCAAAGTAAGCAATAGTTACATAAGCACTGACTTAGGTTCTCAAGAAGCAGTTAGAAGCTTTTTCTAAAGAATGTCATAGTGCTGTCTCTTCATTCTGTGGTGGAGAGGTCTGAAAATTCAGATATGCATATAGGAGAAAAGGCAGTCTTGCGTCTTTGACAATGTAATTCAGTGAAAATAAGGAGAAAGGACATGTACTTTATGGGGTGATCTTTCGGGCATACTGAACAGTGCTATAGGAAAACATGACCTACATTGTGAGATGAACTCAATGGCCTTGGAGAAAGAGACCAGGTGGCAGAAGGTGTCTCTACATTTGGCACATGATACAAAGGTTCCTCACAGTAATATGGGTAGCCTACTCTGGAAGGAGCAGGAGAGACATTGATGTGAATATCCTACACTGGCTGGAAAGAACTTGGTGGGAAAGTGGGATCAGAAGTTCTTCCATGTTTTAGGATAAAAGTGAATGTCAAAAACCTGTTTTAGGGGAAACCTTTCTTCTCCTTTCTTCTCCTTTCCTTGTATCTCTGCATCATAACATAGAGGAAGGGACTTCTGACAATCCATCTGCCTTACAAGGAAGGGTTGCAGGAGCTCTTGCTTCTCTGTGGTCCCCAAGGAAGGAGGAGCAAATAATCTGGCCTGCACTGGGATATATTTAAAAAGAGAATAGAGATAGTATAGAGAGGCTATGGTCCTGATCTCCTGGCCTCTTGTGTTAGCCTGAACTGAGACTCACTGGATGTCTATGCTCTTTTGCTCTCCTCCTTGACCTTATTTACGATTTTCTTTCTTTGCATGTTACGCGGATCAGACCTCTGTCAGCACATCCAGATTCTCTGCAGCTTTGCAATATTTTACTGGCAGAGGAGTTATATAATACCTGCAGAATTCACCTAGGGGCTTCCGAGCTGGGAGTGAAAATGCCTTTTTGTTTTCATCTTGAAAGCTTGCCCTCTGATAAAGTTTTTCAGGAACTATATATTTGGGATATATATATATTGTTCAATCAATAATAAACCTGAGTCTTTGAACTCTACTTGATAGTGATTCCTATTTCTTCGTATTTGTTGGACTTTCAGTGGAGAACAGGGGTAAGCTTAGCTTGTTTCCACACTAAATTTCCAACACTGTTTTTAAGATAAAGTATTGATACCCCTTTGTTAATAGAGAAAACTTAATATTTAATCAACTTAGTAATGATAAATGTACTGACATTAGAACATGGATCATTAATCAGCAACTCCATTTAATAAGAACATGAAGTTCTCCAAACATTGCATATATTACATCACCTATTTCTGAGCACTGACAATATATTCCAGATGTGGTAAACACTTACTGATATGCCTTTTGCATCTACTTCTGTGAATTGTTTCTTTAAAACATATTTAAAAAATATCTGCCCTATCTAACCTACCTGTACAGTATGACTGCATCTGATTCAAAATGAGTCAATGAGAAATCTTCCCTACAATTTTTCACACTACAGGTGCAAGAGAGAAGACATGATGCTGGTGTGAGCCTGGAAGCTGTTTATGGACATATATGCCTTGCTACATGGAAAAGCAAGCTTGTGGTAGGAGAAATGGAGTCAACCTAGCCTAAATGTCATTATGAAGACAGTGAGAGAGGAAGTCCTGTTTCCAGTCATGTGGTCTCTGGCTTGCTCTGACTTCTGCTTCTTGGAAGTTTGGTTGGCCAACTCATCTGAAAGATTACTCATGTATCCTTCTAATAAATTCCCATTTGTGTAAGCTTGTTTGAGCTGTGTTTCTGTCAATTTCATCCCAACTAAAGCACCATATGCTTACATTAATTTCTGCTGTATTTGTGATATCACTATAAGATAGATATCAATTCCATCTACAGATGAAGAAAGTTAAGCTAAATTACTGGTATCATTCCAAAGCCCATGCCCTTTCCATCCCATCTTCAATGACTTCTGAAAATACTTTGATAATAATGCAACTGGTTAACCTTAGGCTAAAATAGCTGAATGTCCTGAAGTTCTATTATGGATGAGATGGAGAAGTTTATCTGTGTAGAAGACTTGTAAATTCTCCAATCTACCAAGTTGTGCCAGATGCTCTTCTTTCCTTAATCAAGGGGTTATTTTTTAAAAATTTTTTAATCAAGGGGTTAAATGGTTTGCATTGCTGCACAAGACCATGGAGGAAATAAGACAGCTGAAATGAATCTCAGATCTTCAGACCCCCGGGCTCTCACTGCCACATGTTACTGTCTACAAGTTTCCTATTGACACAATAAGAATTTGGAAGGCTATGATATTAATTAAATAAACAGTGAGATGGAGAGATATTTGCAAGTGACATATCTGATAAAAGATTAGTATCCAAAATATATGTAGAACTGATATAACTTGATACCCCAAAACCAAATAATCCAATTAAAAATGGGCAGAGGACATGAACATACATTTCTCCAAAGAAGATATACAGATAGTCAACAGAAACATGAAAAAATGTTCAGCTTCACTCATCATCAAGAAACTGCAAATCAAAACTTCAACGAGATACCACCTCACATCTGTCAGAATGGCTAAAATCAAAAACACAAGAAACAACACATGTTGGTAAGGAAGTAGAGAAAGGGAACCCTTCTGCACTGTTGGTGGGTAGTGACTACCATATTGGAAGGCACAGAATTACATGCTTACCTCTTCTACAAATACTGACAATCCTAAATTTTACTTGTGAAGAACTTCTCCATATCTTCATACCTCCGTATCAAATTGTGTACCAGACATTTCACCTGTTTCCATAGGATTTTCATTCCTACATTTCAAAATCTAACTTATTTTACCATCCTAAGTTTATCTCTTGTCTCCCTCCTTAAGAGTTGCCATTGACTAGCCAATTGTCTAAGCCAGGTATTAAATTTAGGTGATTGTCTCTCTTTCCCAAAACAAATAATTTATTGAAACCTATTTATTCTATCTAACTCCTTTCTTAAGTCCTTGCTCTGCAATGCATTCTTGCTGTCACTGCCCTGATTTAGTTCCTCAAAATGACTTGCCCAAAATTCTTGCAAAAATCTCCTAACCTGAGTCCTCCCTCACAGTTTTACTCCTATTCATATACTCTGCTGTCATGGTCAATCACACCATCATGATGCATATTCTAAAAAGTAGATCTGGTCAGATCCCTTTCATCCAGAGTCTCATCAGCAGTTGCAAGATGAAACCTAAATTGTGCATAACCAGATGTCTGTTGGGTTCCTCCATCACATCACTTTGAGATAAGAGTACCTGGATTTCATGATCCACACATACACAAATATCTTGACCTTTCCAGTGAATTTCCAAAGTAGGGGAAGCTATGGTTTTCAAGAAATCCCTTTCTCTCTTAGTTTCAGCCTCTGGATCTCACAGTGTCAACTCAGCCTCTACATTAATTTCCACAGAAATTATCAAACAAACAACAAATGTATCAATTATCATAAAAAATTGAGGGAGACAGTGGGTTTTAAAGAAGAACTGGGGTTTGCACACACACGCACACATGCACCCACATCAAGCAATATAAAATCTGTAATAGTCATTTCAGTTCTTGAATGTCCTTTTCGAGAGGCAGTATGGCAGAGTGGTGAAGTGTGTGCTCTGGCTGGTTTTGAATCCAAGCTTCTGCACAAAGAGCTGGATAACCTTGAGGAAGTTCTTCAACTTATCAGGACATTCCTCAGCTGGGAAACTGGCATAAGTAGAAACAACTGTCTCTTAGGGTAACTGTGAACCGTGAAGGCATTAAGGAACATAAAGTGTTGGTAATGGTGCCTGGTCCTGGTGTTTAAGAAATGTTTGCTCCTAATAGAATCAGTCATCATTCTGGCATTAGCTCCACCATGAGAAAGCCTCTCTGTTCTTTCTGATCCATTTCACTTCTGGCTTTCTTTCTCTAGCTTTTCCTCATCAGTAGCCCATCTCTCACTCTTTTTCTGACCTTCTCATTTCCCCCACCTACAACAGCATCACATGGACAAGTCTACATTGCTGAGAGAGAGGGTCAATCCTGTTCTGTACCTTCATAGCAGCACATGCTAGGCTCAGGATGTTTGCCAAGTTATTTTTCCTTACAAAAAGGGGTCTCATTCTATGAATAACTTTAGTATTAGACATTAGCAAAGTTAATAAAAGGAAAGTGTCTTCTTGTTTCACATGGCAAGTCAACTTTTCATAAGCAAAATGGAAGTCAATTTCATGATTTCATCTCTTACTATTGCCCAATATGCATGCTGAATTTTTTTAAATATTTTATTTATGTATTCATGAGAGATACACAGAGAGAGAGAGAGAGAGAGAGAGAGAGAGAGGCAGAGACACAGGCAGAGGGAGAAGCAGGCTCCATGCAGGGAGCCTGACGCAACTCGATCCTGGGTCTCCAGGATCAGGCCCTGGGCTGAAGTCTGCGCTAAACTGCTGAGCCACCCCGGCTGTCCTGCCTACTGAATTCTAGGCCCACTGAATTGCTTCCCATAAGTCTTTTATGCTAGTATGTCCTTGCCCTCCCCTCTGGAATTCCAAGTTGTCTCCTACATTGTTGAAGGTCCACATCAAATGTGATGCTCTTTCTGACCTTTGGAACTTAGTCTGACCTGCCTAACTGGGAGTTTAGAACACCTGAAAAATAACATCCATTTTCCCCAATAGCATCCATTTTCTCCTCTCGATTCAAAATATAAATTCTAGAAGTTCCCCTCTAGAATTCAAAATCTCAGACAATGATATATTGGAGCTGACCCCTCCTAGGTAGCCAGAGCTGATTGTGAATATCTCACCCCATGGTATAGTCAGTGACTTTTTTTTTTTTTTTTTTTTTTTTTTGGTAGCTTGAAATCAAATGTGGTAGAAGTATTTTCACCAAAGAAAACTTCAAACACTATACATCTATACACTAAACATGTATACACTATACATACAAACACACCTTGTTTTTCTGCTAGAGAGCAATTGTTAAACATTTACTGCCACACAGTGATATAATGGAAACCATGATTTAAAAAGATATAGGCTATTTGTCATTTCTAATGGCTGAGTAATATTCCATTGTATACATAGACCACATCTTCTTTTTTTTTTTTTTTTTTTTTTTTTTTTTTTTTTTTTTTTTTTAGACCACATCTTCTTTATCCATTCATCTTTTGATGGACACCGAGGCTCCTTCCACAGTTTGGCTATTGTGGACATTGTTGCTAGAAACATTGGGGTGCAGGTGTCCCGGCGTTTCATTGCATCTGCATCTTTGGGGTAAATCCCCAGCAGTGCAATTGCTGGGTCATAGGGCAGATCTATTTTTAACTCTTTGAAGAACCTCCACATAGTTTTCCAGAGTGGCTGCACCATTTCACATTCCCACCAACAGCAAATACCCACCATTTGCTTCAACGTGGAAGGAACTGGAGGGTATTATGCTGAGTGAAATAAGTCAATCGGAGAAGGACAAACATTATATGGTCTCATTCATTTGGGGGATATAAAAGTGAAAGGGAATAGAAGAGAAGGGAGAAGAAATGGGTAGGAAATATCAGAAAGGGAGACAGAACATGAAGACTCCTAACTCTGGGAAACGAACTAGGGGTGGTGGAAGGGGAGGAGGGCGGGGGATGGGGGTGAATGAGTGACGGGCACTGAGGTGGGCACTTGACGGGATGAGCACTGTGTGTTATTCTGTATGTTGGCAAATTGAACACAAGTAAAAAATAAATTTATTATTTAAATAAAAGATATAGGCTATTTTACTGATGGATCTTATGGAGAACAATCTATGATAGATCTGATTTCCTAGTGCCATTGCCAGGTTGAGGCAGACTAGGCCACACATTTGTGGATAGGGCTGGGAAACCATAGACTTCTTGAAAGTTCCCAGGTCTTACAAAGAGGATTATCACATGGTCACAAGCAGAACAGAGAACATGGTCTCTTTCAGTGACGAAAATACCCCATATCCCTTTGCAAGCTCTGCGACCAGTCACAACTCTTGGGGAAGAGTGAAGACTAGCATGAGATACCAAAAGTCTTAAATAGATGTTTTTCTCTTCATTTCACCAGAGAAGGGAAAGGAAGGAAAAGGGAACCTTATTGAATTATAAAATTAATTACATTTTTTGCAACTTTGTTTACCTTCCTGTCTCTCCTACTAGGCTTTAGTATTCTTGATGGCAGGGACTCCAGAATGAAAAGGCAGTTTCAGGAACATGGTAGTAGCTCAATAATTGTTGAATGGGTTACAAGGTCAAGATTGGCTAATGAAAATGTTGAACTTTACTCAAGCCCTATAATCCTAGAAAAGAGTAATCATTAAAGAAATTCTTCTATTCCTGGTGTTCCTTTCCTGCCCTGTGGCAATAATATTTCTGAATAGATTCCCTTCTCACACGTCTGGATTTGTATTTGACATCAAGCACCCAGGCAATTTGATATCCAGTAATAGGTGCTACAAAGTTGAGACTTTTTAATCCCTATAATTAAGGGTAAAGTTCCTTGCAAGATTTTGAGACATGGAGCATCTAATGGCCACAGATATTGGTGATAGCCAGAAGGGAGGGCAGGGAGCAAATTAGATGAGCACTAGCAATTGAATTAACTGTAATCCTTAGAAACTCTTGGGAGCTTTTATCAATGCCCCAGTGCCAGATTACTGAATCAGAATCTCAGGATGGGAACCGGGAATCTGCATTATTAAAGAGCTTTCCAAGTGATTTACATTCACAATCAGTCGGAGGAAATTTTAAAACTTTTACTCCTTCATTTGAATCCTCTTTATTGAATCTGCCAGTGTTTCAAATTATGCATTTCAATATTAACAGAATTGAGCTGTGCAATTTAAATTTTTAATCCCTAAACATTTAAAATCAGGCATTAATTTCCAGCTCATGCCCCCCTCCTTTGAACGTGACCTTTATTTTAATAGTGATAAAATTTATGAAGCATGCTTCATTTCCCTGATTTACTATAACATAGCTAAATTCATGTTGGAAATAATTAGACTGTGGCTTCATATTAAATCTTTAATATACACACACAAGTGAAATTATTGGTTCTTCTAAGCCACCCAGTTAAAAACATAGATAATGGAAATCAAATTTCCAGTTAAATTTCCCCTTTTTATGACTCAACAGAGCTTGTCATTGCCATACAAAATCCATGAAACGATAAAGGGAAGATGACAAAGAAATGAAGGCCCTGCTTTCATTGAATTAGGTTAATTGTTAGACACCTGATGGCAAATAAGCAGCCTGAGAGATTTTCTTTCTGAATAGATTGGTTTTTTTGGCACATTATAGATGCAGCCTCAGGCTACCTAAAATGAGTGACTGATTCCAGTATATGCTTTGGCCTCAGATTTATTTTTTCCTTATTCCATATCACTTGCCAACACGGTAGGCAGTAAAATGCAGTGGGGAAAATATGAAGCCAAATAACACAACAAAATACTGGAACACCTCTTAGGGTCAGTTTTGAATCCATAAAGTGGCTGTTAATATTTTCCAAGATTCACTCCAAAGAATGTTAGTGATCACTGTGGTACTCCTGAATACCCTCCGGAGTAGATAGAGAAGAACAAGAGGGGAAAAGTAGATTGTGGAGACATATTTCCTTGTAGAAAGATGGAGTCTAGAAATGTGCTTGAAAATAGGTATGCAGAGGAGAGAGGACATTAGAATAACTGAGCAGCACCTAAATACCAGACATGACATCAATTCTTTCATTTAATCTTCACAAAACCTTGCAAAAAAATATGTTATGCCTCTCATTTTACAGATGAGGAAGCTGAAGCTTACAGACTCTAAGAAAAAACACCATAATGGCAGATTCAGTTTACAGGTCTCAAATACCCAGAAAGGAACAGAGGACACCAGAGTCCAATAATTGTCCATTTAATTCCAATATTTCCTAAAATAAAGTGGCCCACTTCTGTATGTATTTTCTCATTTCAATCTGATAACAGTCTTGTGGGAAGGGGAAAGGTAATTATTATATTCCCCTAACAGAAAGAAATGGGAAGAAATAAAAGACTTTCATTCTTCTCTGTTATGTCTCCAAGAAGGATACCTTCGTACTAGATTTATTTTTAACCCTTCAAGCTTTTACCTTCCAGATACACACTTTATATATCTTATCACTGAGAGACTATTGTCCTAGACCTCCTTAAAAGGCATCTTAAAAGATGCCAATCTCAGTTCTGCCTCCTACTATGTTATTTAATTTAGCTATTTCTCTCTGAGGTTCAGGGGTTCATTGTTGCTGACACACTGTGAGTGCCTTTCAACATACATGCTCTAAACTATATGACAGGGACACTGGTCAGGCTTAAACTGGTGTGGGCCAGCATGGTGAGCAATGAAGATGTGGTGTGGACTGAGTGCTAAGATCAGATGGGGAGTTCGGAATGAAGAACATCGAGTTAGCCAAGGGTGTGGTAAAAGCCGTGTCCTAGCAAAGACTGTTTCATCTGAATTGTTTTTTCTTGAGGCAATATTTTTCTTTCAACAAGTCTTTGGCCCATCCATTATAGCTTCTTCACTCCATGCTCTGACCTGGTCACTCTATCCATCACTTCTGTTGACAGAGCAACACCAGCTTCTTCTGACAGGAAGAGCTTGGCACTGCTTTCACCTTCATACCTGGCTGGGACTCTAGGCTTTGGAGGCCTTCCCAAGTTTTTCTTTTTCTTTTTTTTGAAAGATGAGGGTTCAGTAAAATATGTTCCATTACCTTGGCAATATTTTGAACCAAATATTCAATGCAAATGTATGTGTTGCTTCTTTAAGTGGCTAATTTGAGAAAAATTTCATCTAGCGCATTTGAGAAAAATTTCATCTAGCGCATTTTAAGCATGAAGCCATATCTAGTTACTTGTCATATAAATAATATTTTAAAATGTATTTTTTATTATGCTATATTATTAGTATATAAATGAAAACAACCGACATTTATTAGAAGCCTACTATGTGCTAGATACTGGGCTTAATATTCGCATTAGTTTCCCAGGGCTACTATGACAAAGTTATCAAAGCAAGGGTCTTTTTTTTTTTTTGATTATTTATTTATTTATTCAAGAGAGACAGAGAGAGAGAGAGAGGCAGAGATACAGGCAAAGGGAGAAACAGGCTTCCCACGAGGAGCCCAATGCAGGACTCAATCCTCTGCCTGGGATCACACTCTCAGTCCAAAGGCAGATGCTCAACCCCTGAGCCACCCAGGTGTCCCTCAAAGCGGAGGCCTTAAACAATAGAAATGTATTTTCTCTTGCTTCTGGAGGCTACAAGTCTGAGATCAAGCTGTTCGCAGGGTTGGTTTCTTCTGAGGCTTCTATCCTTGGTTAGTCTATGGCCAGCTTCTCCCTGTGTCTTCCCATGATCTTCTCTCTGAATGTTTCTTTGTGCTAATCACCTCTTCTTATAAGGTCATTAAACAGATTGGATTAAAGACCACTGTAATGACCTAATTTTTACTTCATCACCTCTATAAAGACCCTACAAATGCACACATATTTAGAGGTACTGAGGGTTAGGAGTTCAATATATGAATTTTGAGGGAACATAATTCAGCCCATAATAGGTATTTATATGAATTATTTTCTATAATAATTGTAAATTTTGTATAATTGTTCAAATTTTTGAATGAGAATAAAGATACTGAATATCCTTCCTTAGGTCAAAGAGCTGATAAGTAACAGAATTAAGATTTAAGCTAAGTCTATGATACCTTAAAGCTCTAATAACCAGTTCAACCAGCCTTTTCCAGTCTCTGCCATATCTTCTTCCAGTGGTTCTATCTGCATATATTATATTAACTATATTAACTATATAAATAACCATATATTATATAATAATTATATTAATATATTAATGTTCATCTTTCCCTGAACATTTGCACAAGTTGACTCTATGTAGTTGTTGCCATAGGTTGATAACGTTTTACCACATGATGTTAAATCTTGCCTGAAGAATGGCATTTCATTTCAGGCATTATATAGCACTGCCTTAATCAGTTTAATAGAACTTTGATGCAAAAAAAAAAAAAAGAAATAGAACTTTGATGCAAGTGTAGTTAGAGGAGTATGTTTTGTTCAAGTTCAGAACATTTTAAGTAGTTTTGTGTGAGTTCCAAGTTTTCCATTTAAATGATGTTGAGATGTAGATTGGTTCATGTCTTAGTCACTTCTGGCTGCTATAACAAAAATATCATAGACTGGGTGTTTTAAACAGATTTTTCTTTTTTTCTCAAAGTTATGGGTTCTGGGAAGCCAAAAAATAGGTACTGGCAGATTTGGTGTCTCATGAAAGATCTCTTCCTGGTTTGCAGACGGGCATGTTCTCGTTGTATCCTCAAATGAGCTAGAGAAAGAGAAAGCAAATTCTCTCCTAGCTCTTCTTATAAGGGCACTAATTGCATCATGAGGGTTCTATTCTCATGACCTAATTACTTTCCAAAAGCCCCATCTCCAAATATCACCACATTGGGGATTAGGGTTTCAACATACCGTAGACACAAACATTCAGTCTATAGCAACTCATGAAGAAATGATGACTTTGACAGATATTTGGCATCACTTTTTAACATAGGCTATATTATCTGATCTTAGTACATATGTGTTCTGAGATAAGAAAATACCAATTTCATTATGACTTAGCTAAATTGCCCTATTTCCCCTTCCAGATTTCTCAGTGCAGTGGTCAGACCAGGCTTTTATGTGTTTATAGGACAGGTCAGGAGATGGCTATTGTAGGACTTAAAAAGTAGTAGTCATGAACCATATTCATGGGGCAGAGGTGCAAATAAGAACAGGGAAGAGGAGGAGAGAATTGATTACAAAACTTATGGAAGAAGAGATTTCAAAAGTGTCTTTTTTTGGCCACATTTATGGACACATATCACTTGTGTGGGATTCTGTCGGTTTCCATTAAGACTAACTATACAGGCATGAATCACAACTTCAGAAAGAACTCTGTCAGGGAAAATAAGATAAACATGCACAAACTTAAAATACTGATAGGCAGGAAATTAAAATACAAGGAGGTTTTAAATTGTTTTCTGCAGAAATGTTTTAAACTTTTTCTGCTTCTTTATCATAAGAGGGGTCAATTTTATCTAAAATGATCAGCTGCGGGATGCCTGGGTGGCTCAGTGGTTGAGCATCTGCCTTTGGTTCAGGGCGTGATCCTGGAGTCCTGGAATCGAGTCCCACATCGGGCTCCTGGGAGGGAGCCTGCCTCTCCCTCTGCCTATGTTTCTGCCTGTGTCTGTGTCTTTCATGAATAAATAAATAAAATCTTTAAAAATAAATAAATATATAAATTAGTATCTAAAAAAATAAAATTATCAGCTGTAACAGTAAATTTGGCTGAAACTTGCAGGGTATTAAAGGGAGTTTCTGATTTGAGAGTGAGCAGAAGAGGATTATGGGATAAGTGCAAGCTTAAGAAACTGGTGGTGACAATGTGGGTAGGAAACTGGCAGATAAGACAGTAGTTAGAAAGTGATAGGGGAACTGTCTCTAGATATGATTTGGTCTCAGTTTATTATGGAATACAGGCAGGGCTCCCTTAATAAACTAAGGGGTGGGATAGATTCAGAAGGCAGTGGGTTTTGTTTATCCAAGGTAAAATGTCTCTCTTCTGGAAAATCATAGCAAAATTTCTTTTCTGGATTTTGGAATAAAGCCACTGTCATCCATCTTTGCTTTTTAAATTTTCACATCAGAATTTGATCCCAAAGCAATTGGCCCATTTTTTTCAAAGGAAAAGCTCTTTTGATCACTCTCCAAAAATTAACATTTGCTTTAACTGTTTACTAAGCATTTCTAGAGAACTAAGGTATGAATCAAAAAAACTAAGATGCAAACAAAGATGGTCGTAAGAGCAATAATATCTATAATAGTGAAAAATTAAAAATGACTTTCATTTTTCTGTTTCGAGGAATAGCAAAATACATTGTAATGTATCTATGCAATAAATTACACTGTGGCCATTTTAGAGTTCTGGTTATGTATGTATGTAATAGTAGACAGAAGTGCAACAATATTTTGATTATCTTGATATAATCTGGGAAGTTTTTTGAGATGAATTTTTAATAAATTTTCCAAGTTTTAAAAATTGATCACATATTTATTAGATAATTAGAATAAAAATTGCAATGAATCTGAAGTCAATTCCAGACAATGGTTTCCAGTAATGGCAGCACCTTTGAAATAATCCATAACAATAAAGGATATGATTTTGAAGGAAACATGTTATCTACAAGGGTACATTTTAGTCATTGATATTCTAGCCCTTCAACCTATATGTGGTTTATTTTGTCTCCAAATCTTTGTAAATAAAAATAGCCCCATCCTTTGGGCCTGAGTTGGTTGAAAGGAGGTGTCAGTGGCACCCATATTCTGGTCTTCTGATTGGAGGCTCATGACCAAATTTAAATACCATCAGAGTCTAGAACTGTGCTTGACATATAAACATGAAGGCATATTTGTTAGTTGTACAAAAAAAAAGAGTCAAAAGATTTGTTCATTTCACAAATCGTGTATCATTCATCTGAGAATTCTGCCCAAGTCTGTTTTGGGGATTTGCTCAAATTACATACTCAATGTATTTATTTGTTTTATATAGAATGCATGTTGCTGAAATTTGCTTTATGCAGTGGGGCAAATCCCAGCTATTATCCTTACTGGCTTCATGATCATGGACAAGCCACTCATCTTCTTTGAGTTTTATTTTATCAAAGAACTGACATTAAAGTTAAATTTTAAAAAGTGTGGAAATATGTAGCATTGGGAAAAAAAAAGGTAGCAGGTAAATGTTGTCTGAGTTTGAGTGGATTGCTTTTTTGGTAAACATAATTGACTGCAGGCATTTTGGAGAAATAATGAGCCTTTCAGAAAAGAGTGGGATCATTATAGCAACAAGTAATGATTACAATGAGTAATGTAATGATTACAGGTGGGGATGTGTTAAAGACAAGATCTGACCCCACTTAATATCAGGGAAAATGTCATGGCTGGTTGCAAAATCCTCCAACTGTCTCCCAAGCATTCTACAATAGAAAATAACACATGGGGTTTGAGAGTCAGGTTTAATCTCAAATTTAAAGGGATATTTGCAATATTGGCCAATGTATGACTATTCCAAAGAGTTCCAGGACCTCATAGAGAAATCTTGATAAATTTACAGTGATTTTCTCTATTCTTCAAATGTTTCATCACTCAAACATGCTATGAAGACAGGAGAAAGATCAAGGAACATGTGACACAAGGCCATGTAATAATTCCCCAAATTACATAATAATGTCCCATAGGAAATGAGCCCCAGCCACCAGGCATTAACAGTACCAGTCCTTTATGCTTTCTGTGGATTGTAGAGGCACCGCCATCTAGTGGACAGAGCAATAATTTTTGGAATAGGAAGATCACATTTACTAACTCACTTTTTTTTTCATGTGTAAAATAAAATTAATCACATTTCTTAAAAGAAGGAAAGAGGGTAAACTTTCTCTTAAGTGAATTTCATGTGTATACATTATATAATGGAATAGTATCTTATAATAATCCTTCCATTTTAGATGAGAAAAGTGAACCTTATGGACACAAAGTTGTTTGATGCTATTTGCTTTTCAATGACAGAGTGGACTTGTTCCCAAGTCCACCTGAGATTCAAACAATGAGAGAGCAATGTTTACTCCATAGCACCACACACGTGTTAATGTTAAATATAGAGAATGCAGTGGGCTCACTGTCCAGAACTGGAATTTCATTTGTGGCTCTGATAGTTATCAACTGTGTGATCTTGTACAGTTTATTTGATTTCTGTAATCTTGAGGTTATCCTTACATAAAAAGTGAATATAAAACAAGAACATGTATTTAAGTTCTCTATAAATTCTAAAGGCTCGGGTTTGTTATTATATCAGCAAGCATCTCTATTTTAGGTTCAAGTTTTATATAAACACAGAAATGCAATAGAGAAGGATATGAGAGGAATATGGGATAAAATGGTGAGGATGGAAATTGGATATAGGATGTGACTTTTTTAGCTCTTTGGTTGAAAATTTCCAATCCCAATACTACTTTTGCCAAAAGAATCAGATGTCAAAATAAAGACTTAAGCATGTAGACATAGGAAATTAGATGGTTACTGCATATTTCCCCAACCCCAGCAAATTTACAACCCTATTAATGGCCATCAATGAGATCTAGGATTTTTTTTTTTTTGAGATCTAGGATTCTTTTGCATTATATGAGGTATATGGATAAGCCAGTTTTTATTTATTAGATTTTTAGAATTCTTAGTTTTAGGTATTATAGCTTCCAATTCCTTTTCTTTTCTTTTGGATCACATCCATTCAAAGACATCTTACTGACAAAAAAAAAGATGTCCTCTAATTCAAGACTCTCAGAAAATATCTCTCTAGACAATTCCTTGGGTTGTAGGAAATAAATAAAATGAATACTTCAAAAGGATCAGTCACACTAGTATTGCAAAAAGTACTTTTTTTTTTGCAACAAAGAGATTAAAAAAAAAAAAACTAGATTAGAGCCTAACAGGAATTAAATACAAAATCTGTGTGTTCAAATCCAAGATTTTCTTTTTACTAGCAATGTGATCTTTGACAAGTTATATAGTATGCCAATGCTTCCATTTATTCATCCATAAAATGGAGTTAATAATAATACCTGCTTTGTAACTTTGCTGTAAAGTTTAAATAAAGTGATATTGTAAGGTGCTTAGGACAGGGACTGACACTTAAAAGGTTCAGTATAAGTGCTGATAATTTCTCCCTTGCACAACCAAAATGTTACATGTCTGTGATCTGTCCCCCGTGTTTTTATTTTTCATTATTGTAGCTCTTTGCTTTTATTTCTTTCCCCACTAAACTGTGACCTTCTGTAACAGCGTTGTCAAACAATAGCCCATGTTCCACAATAGCCCATGGCCTTGTCTCTTACAATCCATGATTTTTACCCTTTACTTGGTACACAAAATAAGGAAGAATATGTAACAGAGACCATCTATGGTTCACAAAGCCTAAATTATTTAACATCTGACTTAAAGTTTGCCATTTCTTGTTTTAAGAGACAAAGACAATGTTTAATTTTTCTGCTTTATGTATTTTTGGTACCAGGAGAAAAGGTAAAGAGCAAAAAGGAAGGAAGTATGTCCAAGAAAATACCACTGACACTGTGGGAGAAGTTACTCCTAAACATTAACATCATGGGAGGTTTCATGTAGGACTTTAAAAATGGAGGTGATCTCAATGAGAGATTTGATCATCTCAAAATGGATTAAAGATTTAAACTTAACACCTAAATCTATAAAAGCTCTAGAAGAAAACAGAGAGGAAAGACTTTATGACATGGGTCTAGCAATGATTTCTGGGATATGACACCTAAAGCACAGCAACAAAAGCAAAAATAGACAAACAGGATTTTATCAAAGGAAAAAGGTTCTGTACAACAAAGGAAGCATTAAAGGCAACCCACTGAATTGGAGAAAATATTTGTAGACCACATGTCTGAGAAGAGGTCAATATCTAAATATAAAATAAATTCAATAGCAAGAAAACAAATAACCCAATAAAAACATAGACAAAAATCCTGAAAAGACAGTTCTCCAAAGAAGACATACAAATGGATGACAGGTATAAGAAGAGATGCTCAGCTTTATTAATCACCAGGAAAATGCAAATGAATACCGTAATGATACATCACTTCACCCCTGTTAGGGTGGCTATTATAAAAGAAATCAAATGGTAGGTTTTCTCAAGGATGTGGAAAAATTGAAATTTTTGCATGCTAATTTTTTTGCATGCTATGAAGGAATTTCAAAAATTATTTTTTTATGATCCAGCAATCGACTTCTGAGCGTATATTCAGAGGAGCCAAAGTCAAGGTCTCAAAGAGATGTTAGTGCTCATGCTTATTGCAGCATTATTCACAATAGTCAAGTTATGGAAATAACCTGAATGCTCATTGACAGAAGAGTGGATAAAGAAATTATGGTATATAAAAATGATGGAATGTTATTCAGCCTTAAAAAAATAAAGAAATCCTGCCATGTGTGATAACCTGGATGAAACTGAAGGAGATTGTGCTACATAAAATTAGTCACAGAAAGATAAACACTGTATAATTCTACTTATCTGATGTATTTAAAATAGTCAAACTTAGAGAAACAGGCAGTTTCCAGGGGTAAAGGAAGGGAAATGGGGAGTAAGTTTCAGGTAAAAATGATAAAGAAATTCTAGGCATTAGCTGTATGACAATGAGACCAAGAATATTGCCTATTTTTATCAGTCAGACTAGAAAATTTCATAATTATGAGGAATTGGATAGAGGAGCCAGGAAAGTCTTACCTCAGTAGTAAGTTTGTATTGTACCTCAATACAAACCCTAGACTAAGCCTTGCCTAGACAGACAACATGTCATGAAGCAAACCCAAAATATCCAAAGTATCCAGGTTACTTATCTGTATTATAGTACAAAACTCAAAATTGTGTATAAGATTGCAATACAGAGCCAATATTCTTGGGTCTTGGTCTTTTTAAAAATTCAATCTGGCAATCTCTGCCTTTTAGTTGAGGTATTTAAAACATTTACATTTAGTATGATAATTGATGTAGTTAGGTTTAAGTCTATTACCTTGTTATTTGTTTTCCATTTTTCTCATTTGTTCTTTGTACCATCTTCTCCTTTTCTACCTTCTTTATTTTTACAATTCTATTTTATCTCATTTGTTTGCTTATTTTCTATACCAAATAGACTCCCTTCTGTGGCAGAAGCTAGAGATATGTTTCTCATTGGATGCCAGATGGTAAAATCCACCTTAGCATCTGTTTTTATGAGTCACTACTAGAATGAAACAATTCCACTTGCATTGCGTCCTGTGGGAAGTAAACTCTGAGTTGAAATTTAGTACCCAAAATGTTTTTAAAGCAGTGTCTGTAGGACCAATACCTATGAAAGATAGCTAAAGAAACATGAGAGGGCAGACAAAGATGCTATCAGGAGTTATCCTTAAATGGGACGAGATGACCTGCCTCCCACATTAACCTGTTACTGAATGAAGGCCACTCCTGTAAGAATTTTGAGTTTGCAAAAAACAACTTTCTGTAAGTGAAGTAATCCTGTTGGGAGATGACAACTATAGACTGTCTGCCAACAGTATTCTCAGAAGCTGAATCAGCAAATTTTTCACTAAAATCATAATTGGGTAGCATATTACAGAACTTGTCATTATATTTTATTAGAATTTCTCAATTTACTCATCTATATCGTTTGATTTTCCTTTCTCATTTGTTACCTATTTATTTTTCTATGCTACTTTCTTAGTGAATTTCTCTGTATCACCTTATAATTGACTGCTTCTCTTAGATCAGAGAAGACTGTGATATTATTTCCATTTCCTCAGAAGTAACTGTAAATTTTATTTGTCTGATGATTGGAATAACTTTTCACTCCCAAATTCTGGCTTCACGAGTTTCTTTCCTTTCTCTTACACTATTGGTTTGGGGTATCCTAAGACAGAATTATTTTGACATGAACCTCTGGCCCTGAATTTTCATGCCACCAGTTTGAGTGGCACCAGGACAATAGTAGTATTCCTGAAAGCTATTCCTTCACTGATACCACATAATTGTTTAACAGTGACATAAATAGATCAAGCTAATTTAAAAATTGATGAATCCTTAGCTAGATTTCCCCTTATATGGAATGCCAAAATACATAAGTTTGCTTAAACTCATCCAAGATGAAGAAAAGTATAGCAGAAGGGACAATAAAGTAGAAAGAGACACTTATCTTAACCTATGTTCATAAAAATATGTATCTTTAAAAAAATCTGGAAATCTAGTCATATAAAACCATATATAAGGCTCCTCACAGGATGTTTTAGGAAATTCTTGCAACTAAGGTGTCCTGAAGCTAATCTCCATCACTTGATATGTTTTTCTCTGTCTACATGAAACTCATCTCAGTTGAAAAGGCCAAGCTGGCATGGGAACAATGTAAATATTAAACCCATTTAGTCGTTGTGGTCTTTGAGGCAACACGATAACATAAAGAGAGAAGCTTTATGCTCTAGATGACCGACTTAAGATATATTGATGTCATATCTGCCATCTCATAAAAGAAAGACAGGGGGATGTTCAATCTAGTTTCCACAAGTTCAATTAAATAATATTCATGTAGGGGCATCTGGGTGGTGGTTCAGTGGTTGAGCAGATGTCTGCTTTTGGCTCAAGTTGTGATCCTAGAATCCTGGACTTGAGTCCCACATCAGGCCCTGTGGGGAACCTGCTTCTCCCTCTGCCTATGTCTCTGCCTCTCTCTCTGTTGTCTCTCATGAATAAATAAATAAAATATTTTTTAAAATAAATAAAATAAATAATATTCATATGAATCAAAAGGAGATCAAAACAAAACATCCCTTTTGCCTTTGCAAGATTGTGTAAACTTTTTCCAATTTAAGTGACTTTACGTCCCATGATCACTAGTGGGATATTTGGAGAAGGAATCTGCTTCTTATTTCAGCCTTTATCCCTAGTCTGGGCATATTTGTTCTCAGAGGTATCTTTTCTGTGAGTTTTGGCATGTTTTGATCTTCCACACCTGCTTATGAACATAAGAGTTTCTGGGCTTTTCTCAGCAGCTTGGCACTAGAGATAGCACTTAACCTTTCTCTCATTTCCAGCATACATAGATCAGAAAAATTCTGAAATTACGTGCACCCTAAATATCAACTAAGGAGAAAAATGAAAAACATGACTTCTTAAGAAAAATGGAAGTCAGGTTGTCATTACATATGCCTACTTAATAAATAAGAAAACAGAGGATGACAGAGGGCTCCGCTGTCACATCAGGCCAGAGACCTAAGGAGGAATAATTAGCCAAAGGGGCTATGATGTTGCATGCTATTACTTAAGAGAGGAGGGTAGGAAGTCTCCTTTGATTCTGATGGAAAGGACAGCCAGCAAAATGAAGCATATTGGGAAGAGGCTGAACTGAAAATATGGAGTTGTAGCTTCTAATCTGAATTGTGTAACAGGCTAGGTAATATTGAGGGGATGACCACCCTCTATTTGTTTCAAGATTCTCATATGTAAAATGGGGTTTTGACTGGGTAAAGTTCACAGGGATAAGAGATGTGAATATAAAGACTGGAAATGTATACTTTGGTGGTACATGGGAAGAGCAAAGAGTGTGGTAAGAGATGAGAAAGCTATCTTAAAATAAAGTCCCAAGGGTCCTAAAAAGGTATAATATCTTACAGCACAAAAGCATTTTCTTTAGAATACATAAAATATTCTAGACTGGCATCTTGTACTCTAGGGCTAATAAAGACCCCAGGAATTGAAATTTAGTCCCAAGTTGTCATAGGCTTTTGGTGATCATGAACATGTTGTGACATTTGCTGTAGACTCAATTTTCCTATCTGTGAAACGAGGGTCTCAACTCGGTGATTCAGAAATTATTCTTTAAGAATCAACCATAAAGTGACAATAGACCCAAGAAGTCTGTATTTCATTTTCATTCAGACTACAGTTCATGCTGTCATGCACTAATGCCAGGAAATTAATATGTTTGTGACTCTCTGGGAGAAAGGACATGTATGCCCTAAACTTGGTACTTTTCCTAGACTCTGTCCTAGGTGTCTTGACTCTTAGCTGATTTTAATGTGTATCTTTTCTCTGTAATAAAGTGTGACTTTGAGTATAATAATTTTCAGTGAGCTTTATGAATCTTCCAAGTGAAGATTTCTGAGGGTGGCTTGAGGAATTATGGAACTTATAATGTTGTTATAATGTAGTCTTGTGTAGGATTGTGCTGTCTTGAACACTGCAACTAAAACTCTTGTAGAGCTTCACAGTTGTGCCTTAGAGGACTAACTTTATTTAGAATATAGCTTGGAGAATTCCATGCCTAATGACATTGTCAAAAACAATGGAGATCTTGGTGGAGGACAATTAAGAGGAAACTGGTAGCTCCATAATCTGAGCAAAGTAGCACATCATCCAGAAGTTTAACAGAGAGAACTAAGAACAGAGACAGCTAAGAAGGACCCTCTATGTTTCAGAATCCACAATGGGACACATGAAGTCTGTGCACAAGTGTTAGGCTGCCTCTACTCAGGGAGAATCATTGAAGATGTGGGAAAGATTTAAAAACATCCCCAACCAACAGGCAAACACTCATCAACACACAGCAGAGCTCCAAGGGCACAAGAGATTAAGCACAACCTCTCCCCAAACATTGAGTGAACAATAAGCTGCAGTAACTCATAGGGACCAAAATAAAATCACATGTAT
Organism: Canis lupus baileyi; assembly: GCF_048164855.1. NCBI lineage: Eukaryota > Metazoa > Chordata > Mammalia > Carnivora > Canidae > Canis > Canis lupus. The sequence continues at coordinate 68,799,671 of NC_132839.1, forward strand.
TCCTAGGACTCTGGAAGACTCTGTGCATGACAGTTTAACCCACCTAGGGATAATTGGTGAAGGAAAACAAGCTACTAGGCCCTGGTTAATATCCCACTTCAATAACCAATAGAATAACCAGGCAGAAGTCAAATAAGAAAATGGAGGGCAGCCCCGGTGGCTCAGTGGTTTAGCGCCACCTTCGGCCCAGGGCATGATCCTGGAGACCTGAGATTGAGTCCCACATTGGGCTTCCTGCCAATGGAGCCTGGTTCTCCCTCTGCCTGTGTCTCTTCCTCTCTCTCTCTCTCTCTCTCTCTCTCTCTGTGTGTGTGTGTGTGTGTGTGTGTCTCTCATGAATAAGTAAATAAAATCTTTTAAAAAATGGAAGATTTGTGTGATCAAATAAATCTATTAAACGTCTGTAGAGAACTCCATCTAATGTAGCATAATGTAAAATCTTCTCAAGCACACAGAACATTTGAACATTCTCCAGAATAGACCAAATAGTAGGTCACAAAACCTTATTCAACTTAAAAGCATTAAAAACATGGTATGATTAAAATCATAGAAAGTATGTCCTCTGAACACAGTGAGGTGAAATTAGAAAACAGTAACAGAATGGAATTTGGTAAAATTCACAAATATCTGGAAAAGAAACAGTGCAATCCTAAATAAAAAATGACTTAAAGGGGATCCTTGGGTGGCGCAGCGGTTTGGCGCCTGTCTTTGGCCCAGGGCGCGATCCTGGAGACCCGGGATCGAATCTCACGTCGGGCTCCCGGTTCATGAAGCCTGCTTCTCCCTCTGCCTATGTCTCTGCCTCTCTCTCTCTCTCTCTCTCTGTGACTATCATAAATAAATAAAAATTTTAAAAAAATGACTTAAAGAAAAAAGCCCAAGAAAAAATAGAAAATATCTTGAGATTAATGAGAAAGCAACACACCAGAACTTATGGGATGGAGTTAAAATAGTGCTCAGAGGGAAATGTATAGCCATAAATGTCTAAAATCTCAAATCAGTAATTTAACCTTTCACTTTAGGAAACCAGAAAAGAAGAGCAAAATTGCAAAATCCATACTTCCTAATTTCAAAACCTACTATAAAGCAATTTGTAATCAATTGAGTGTGGAATTGGCATGAGGGTAGGCATATAGATCAATGGAGTAGAATTGAGAATCCAGAATTAAGTGATACATTTATGGTTATTTAATTTTCAATAAGGAAACTGAAATAATTCAGTGGGGTTAGGATGGTCTTTGAAAATAATGGTGCTGGGACAAATGGGTAGCCACCTACAAAACAATGAGATTACATATCTTCCTTAGACCATGCACTAAAGTTAACTTAAAATGGATCATAGACCAAAATGCAATAACTAAAATTACAAAACTCTTAAAAAAAACACATAGTAGTAAATTTTTGTGACCTTGGATTAAGCTATAATTTATTAGATATTATCAAAAGCACAATGACCAAAATATAGGCAAAATGGACTATATCAATATTAAAACTTCTTTTCTGAAAGCAGTACTATTGAGAAAGTGAAAGGAAATTCACATACGGGAGAAAATATTTGCAAATCATATATCATAAAGGATTTGTACTGAGAATATATTTTAAAAATCTTTTACAACTCAATAACAAAAAGATAAACAAATGAAATGTTGGGTGCTGTCGACTGAATGATTGTGTCCCCCTAAAAATTTGAATATTGAAAACTAACACCCAGTGTGATAGTATTTGGAGGTGGGGTCTTTGGAAAGTGATTGGATCATGAGAGGGGTGCCCTCATGAATAGAATTAGTGTCCTTATGAAAGAGACTCTAGGGCGCTCCTCGACCCTTCCATCATGTGAGGACACAGTGAAAAGATGGCTATCTACGAATGAGGAAATATATTCTCATCAGACACTGAATCTGCTGGCACCTTTATATGAGCTCTCTCCACCTCCAGAACTAAAAAATGAATGTTCATTGGATAAGCCACATGGTCTGTGGCATTCTTGTTACAGTAGCCTGAAACTACTAAGACAATGGCAGATGATTTGGACAGGCATTTCTCTATATTTACAAATGACTAATAAGCATAAGCAACAATGATTAACATCATTAATCACTAGAAAAATGCAAATAAAAACAACAGTGTAGTACTACTTCACATCTCCTAATTGTTGACAAAGATGTGGAGAAGCTGGAACCCTTACCCACTGCTAATAGAAATGTAAAATGTAAAATAGAAATGTAAAATGGTGCAGCCAGTCTGGAGAATAGTCCAGCAATTTCTCAAAATGATAAATACAAAGATACCATGAGATCCAGCAATTCCATTCCTAGGTATATACTCAAGAGAAATGAAAATATATGTCCTGCATTATTCATAACAGACAAAAAGTGGAGATGGCCCAAATGGCTCAACACAACATGGTACAGTCATAAAATGGAATATTATTTGGCAATAAAGAAGCCAGTCAGAAAAGACTATATATTATGATCCCATTTATAAAAAAGGTCCAACTAGGTAAATCTAGGGAAATAGACAATAGTTTGGTGGTTGCCAGAGGCTGACATCATTGATGGTAAAGAGTAACAGAGTGACTACTAATGTCAATCACTTTTTTTGTGGCAGTAAAAAAAACTACATTATAGGCTGGTAATGGTTGCATCATCTAGTGATTATACTAAAAAACTTTGAATTGTGTGAATGAATTTAATGAGTGAATTATATGATATGTTAATTATATTTTGATAATATTTTAAAGGTGCTCTCCAGGAGATAAGAAAAGGAATATATTTGAGTGAGGAGAAGATAAACAAAGAGAGGGTCAGTGCTGAATATATAGAGGGTAAAGTTTCCCCACATGTCCAAAGAGAAGTTTTAAGAGGTCATAGAAATACTTAAGGATTTGAAGGGCAACCATTCAGTTTTTTGCTCTATAGTGATGGGAATTTTCTTGTATTTTCAGTAAAATTTTCATTTCTCACTAACATTTAAGTATTTTTTTTTTCTTTTTGACATATTAAATTTTTCAGTCTAGGTTTAAAGTCTGTATGGCTCAAAAATATTATCTATCCATCCAGGAAAGACAAGCTGTAAGAAAAGAAAAGAGGATAGAAAACAAACAGGGCTGTCTGGCAATGAACCTAAGTATGCACAAGATACTGAAACACCATCAATCAAAAAACTGCAACAAATATAGATTATATTCATGAGCTGATTTGAATTTCAAAATGATCTCAAGTACTTTGTCTTCTTCACAAGAATGTAGAAAGGCACTATTGCCCCATTTTGATACAGAGGCATTTTAGGGTTCCAGAGACTCACCACAATCAGATGGCAAGCAGTGTCACAGAGATGGAACATAGATGTACATTGTTTGGCTGCCAATGCCTCCCTCTTTCTCAGACTCCGAATCAGACTTCTGAAATTATAGCTTGTGCATTACACTATCATTGCCTGAGCAGAGGGATATTTGGTATTTTATGCATCTTAGTTGTGCTTGGCTTCTTTTACTCATAGCGGGTGAGGAATTTACATATTATCTTGAATGAATGATCACAGGAGATTGGAAGTTGGATTTTCTTTTTAAAAATTGAGATATGGGGGCACCTGAGTGGCTCAGTCAGTTAAGCATCTGCCTTCAGCTAAGGTCATGATCTCAGGGTCCTGGGATCAAGCCTTGCATCAAGCTCCCTGCTCAGTGGGAGTCTGCTTCTTCTTTTCCCTCTGATTGACATTCCTCCCACTTGTGTGCTCTCTCTCTCTGTTAAATAAATAAATACATAAATACATAAATCTTTAAAAAGATAAAATAAAAATTGACAAATCATTAACACAGACTGTGTAAATTTAAGGTGCACAACATGTTGTTTTGATACATTTATATATTGCATTACGGTTACAACTGAAATGTTAGCTAGCACCTCTATCATGTCATATAATTATCATTTTTTGGTAGTAGGAAAAAATGAGATCTAGTCTCTTAGCAACTTGAAGCTTATAATACAGTACTGTCTAAAAAGACTATGCTGGCATTAGATCACCAGGACTTTTTATCTACTGCTTGCAAATTTGTACTTTTCTTTCTTTCTCTTTTTTTTAAAGATTTATTTATTTATTCATGAGAGACACACACACAGAGAGAGAGAGAGAGGCAGAGACATAGGCAGAGGGAGAAGCAGATTTCTCTCAGGGAGCTCGATGCAGGACTTGATCCCACCTCAGGTGGGATCACCACCTGAGCCAAAAGCAGCTGCTCAACCGCTGAGCTCCCCAGGCATCCCAAGTTTGTACTTTTCAATGGCATCTTCTCAAATCCCCCTGAATGTTGGATTTGGTGGCCTGCAAAGATAATACTAGGTTTTTCCTAGAATCTTTGTGTTCTAAGAAATGCTTCCATTTGGAGAAATATTATCTTCTCTGTTTTCCCGAGACTTGTACTTTATCTGGTCCCAGTCATTCCTCATGAGATTGAAATCCTGCTATTTGATAATCTCACTAACTTTCTGAATTCAATTAAGAGTGAGGAAAGAAATACAGAAGTCCTCTGGGCTGACAGATAGTTGTAATAAAGAGGAAAGTCTTCTAAAATATACTTCAGAGAACAGCGTAGGGTGTGGGCACTGCCATGATCACTTGGTTTTGAGACTTTAAAGGTAGTTTAGCGAACTCTAGACTATACTCTCTCTGCCCAGGTGGTGTGACCACAGAACACCTTGCTACTCTTGTCAGACAGGCAGTGGTGTGAATTGGGTCCCTTTATTGGGGGTAGTTGATTTATTTTTAGTGCATGATGTTTATTCTCCTTAGGGATTCAGATAAATGTGCTGAGAATTTTGAACTTTTTGTTTACAAAGAAAATGAGCAGCTCAGATGTAGGATTCTGTATGTACAACGAGGCCCAGGTGTCGGAAACACTTATGCAACCTATAAAACTCCCTGATGAGGTTTCTTTCCCCTGGCTTGGCGGGGTTCAGTTCGTGTTTACGCAAATGAGAAAACAAATCAGTGGTTAAGGGGAGTACTGCTGCGCTGACACATTAACTTCCACTTTATAACCAGGCGACGTCGATGAGTGCAGGTTACCCCAGTGGGGACGCTGCCAGGCATGGGAGGGTGTGATGTCCCCCTTCTGCTGAGATGGCAAAAATAGATCCATCATTGTCAACCCAAATCAATAAAAGGTGCAGTGGCTTGTGCATGTTGGTGGATGGAGTACACTACATGTATACAGATGTATATACATGTATACAGATGCAGATTTGTGCATAAGTAGAGAAGCTCCTGGCTTTACCCTAGCCATGTGCATTGGTTTCCTATGGCAGTTGTCACAAATAACACAATCTGCAGGGCTATAGCAACAGAAATGTATTTTCTCACAGTACAGGGGGCTAGAAGTCTGAAATCAAGGTGGCAGCTGGGTTGATCTTTCTGGAAACTCTGAGAAAGCAATCACTCCATGCCTCTCTCTGCTTCCCTTCTGGTGGTTTTTGGCTGTCCTTGGCATTCTTTGGCTTGTGGATCTCTGCCTTTATGTGACATACAGAACTTATGCTCTGTTCAAGTCCAATTCTGCCAGATTGCCCTGATACATATACAAAGTATAGGAATATATTGTACATATCTTATACTTAACAAAAATTTATATCCACATATGCATTGGATGTTCATAATACATATTGGTATATGTACTCTGTACATGGATATATTTGATAATCAATAATCATTCTAATGTATAATATTAATACTATCATTTTATGGTAATGTGAATACTACTGTGTAATTTTTTTAAGATTTTTATTTATTTATTCATGAGAGACACAGAGAGAAAGAGAGACAGAGACACAGATAGAAGGAGAAGCAGGTTCCATGAAGGGAGCCTGATGTGGGACTCGATCCTGGAACTCCAGGATCATACCCTGGGCCGAAGGCAGCACTAAACCACTGAGCCACCCAGGCTACCTTACTATGTAATTTATAAACAAACATGAAATACATTATATGTGTATATATAGTTATAAATACACTTTTTCTATATCATTTTTTCCTTTATGGACAGTCCCTTCCTTGACCAATCCAGTTGGATGAAACAGACAATAGCATTAAAAAAGATAATAAACTTTATAGTAGACTATAGAGCAAAACTGTAGAATTTCAGGCAACAGAACCAATATGCATTGAGAAACTGCTTTGGATCTTTACTACTTAACCCTCTAATCTACTGTATGAGATGATTAAATCATAATTACACCTATTTCAGAGATGAAATCTTGAGACTTAGAAGCCAGTAACTTTCTGAAGATACCTCACCCAGTTTATGTCAGAATGGAGCTGAATTCAAGGTTTTCTGATTAATCCACCTCCATCACTTACAAGCACTATGAGCTTGGCACATTTGTGCAACTGTAAATGCAGGTAATGATTACAGCAGCTCATTTGCAGAGAGTGGTAAGGATCAAGGTCATGAAAAGAAGATAATGCATGCAAGATTCTGTCTCCTTGTTGGAGAGCATGACGCTTAGTGTGTATAACAGCATGTTAAATTAAGTGGTACCATCTCTTCCCTCTGGAGGAGTTCAGGAAAAGACAATGTCAAAGTATCACTTGAGGAAATTATTACCAATGCAAAAATCTCTACTTGAATTAATCTAATTGAACCCTCACACGTTTTTGATGTAGTTATTGATTTCATTGTATAGTAATTGAAAAAATAAAGATTTGGTTTTTTTGTTTGTTTGTTTGTTTTTAATTTCAGCAAGGATAAATAATCTTCTCTAAGATGCCTGGCTTCAAAGTTAGAATGTCCTTAAAAGCCTTTTTTTTTTTTTTTGGACTACTTACCATTTATTTTCAACCATTTATTTTCATGTGTATGTCCTCGGTGGTGAAAAGATGTAGGGGTGCTTAGTAGTATTTTGGAGTACTCACTATTATTTAAATAAGACAATGATCCTACCAGTAAAAAAGAGACCAGTGTTCAGAAGACTGAAACATAAAATAATAATTATTTAAATAAATCCTTATTGAATTGACTTCCTTACACTCAACCGTCTGTATTTTCTTTCCTTTTGCAAATGCAGTCGGACTTTTAACATTCTGACAGTAGATCCAAGGAAAGCAGGAGGTATTGAAAACAGGAGAAAGTTCTTTTAAGGCCTCAGGGCAAGCTCTGAGTTCTCTAGATGGATTTGGTTTACATTCCTTGGTGAAACCTCTGTGCATATCAAAACCTTTTATAAGACTCCATCCACAGTCCTTTTAGATATGTGATTTAGTGATGAATGTTTACTATCTCTATACTTCCTTGTGTACATTTGTGACAGACAGATCCAGATCTCTGACCTCTAAAATAGTAAACACATCATCGCAGTTTTGAAAATCTTCAAGTTTTACTTGAGAAAAAAAAGTGTGAGTTTTTAATTAATACCTTCCAAGAATCTGCCTACCACAAGCATCTGGGATATATTTTTTTCTGGTCTGGAATATAGATGCGTTTGTCACTTCTGCATCCAGTTGACTGTGTAAAACCTATCCATGCTGTAAAAGTTTACTCTGAGGTTACATCTCTCAGGAAGCCTGCCCAGATTACCTTTCCTCCCAGGCTGATCTTGACATATTTTATTTTTACAGAGAACACTGAGCTTATCTAAAAAAAAAAATAGAGCAAATTGATAGTAGCAATTTTATATTTAAAAATCTCTAATGCCAGTATAAAATCTGAATCAAGAAGGTGCTTAATTTTTTTGAAATAAATAACAGTTAATAAGTGGAGAGCAAACAATAGTTTACAGCCTGAAAGGAGCATTGTCATGAACCACATGAATTTTACCCTGGGGAAAGTTGTATAGCTGCCCTCAAACCATTGGGTAACATTCTTTTAGTAAGTAAGATACAAATTTTGCACCCTGGTATTTCTGGTTCTCTTCTAGGCACATGGTCAGATTTTAGTTCCTCCATGCATTTAAGTTCAGGAATGATCAGGTCACTCATCTAGGTCAATGCAATATGTGTATTTTTTTGTGAGCAGAAGAATTTAAGATCTGGGCTATGACTCTTCTGGGTCTTCTCTGTTTGATGGAGCGAGGTGATCTTCCAAATGGTGAGACTCTATTCAAGCCAGCATTTGGACTAAGTCAGAAATGGAGTAGTATCCCATCCCTGCCAACCCACGATGGCTTATGACCAAGAAGCAACTATTTTGTTGCTTTAAGCCACTGAAATTTGGGATCATTTGTTTAGGACGTCAAAACCTACTATTTTCTGAAGGGTACAGTACATACTTTTAAATAAAAATTACTTTTGAATGTAATTCAGTTTAAATTGATGATTATTCTTATTCATAATGGGTGCTAGAAGGTATTTGGGATCATTCTGCTTCTTGGTTATTTACCAAGATACATTTTCCTCCCTCACCAGTGAACAAACATATGTGGGAGGCTATCTTGAGGTGTGAGGACCATAAGAACACAAAAAGTCATTCCATCTCCTTGAGAATTTTTATAGTAAAAAATATATATGTTATATAACAACAATAATTATATAATATAATAATTATATAATTATAATACATAATTATTATATTATAATTATAATTTATTAATTATATATAATTATATTATGTATTATAATTATATATACTAATTAATAATTATTATAATAATATAATTATTTTATAGTAAGAAAAATTTTTTTCAGTGTTGGTTCTTTTATTTTCTTTTTTAAAGATTTTATTTATTTACTTATTTATTTGAGAGGGAGGAAGCAAGAGAGAGCACAAGTGGGGGCAGAGGGCAAGGGAGAAGCAGACCCCCCTCCGAGCAAGGAGCCCAGACTCAGGGCTCCATCCCAGGACCCGAGATCATGACCCAAGCCAGGGGCAGACACTCAACCAACTGGGCCACCCATGTGCCCCAATTCAGTGAATTTTCTCCTTGCTTTGTATATTCCAGACTTGAAACAAAGAACCAGCAACTGAGAAACTCCAATGGGCACAGATATAAAAGCCCCAAAAGAAGTCTGCTTTCTCTAGCAAAAGGACAAGGAGAATGGCAGTCCACCAAGACAGAGTCAAACACCACCAAAAAACTTTTGTTCTGCCCCACTCGCATGTGCAACTATTAAGTGAGGAACCTAGATTTCCATCCTTATTGGATGCTAACAAATGTTGCTGCATCTTATACTGTACCATTGAGAAGTTCTACTTGTTTTATGGTTTGGTATATTTCTTTTAGGGACTAGTGAGAGCCCAAAGACCACTAATCTACACGAAGAAGGAGCAACTGTAGTTGTTCATTATCATAGGTTCTCCTGAAAATAAATTGGGGGGGAGAGAGTGGTTAGATCAAGTTAGAAATGACCAGGTGTTGTACATTGTGTTTACTTGTGGATGACTAAACCTGTTTTGTTTTTTTTTAATTTTTGTTTTCATGCAAAACTTCCCAATGTCTAGGGAATAGAAATCCTGCTGAAATCATTAACATTGTCTAAGAGAAAAAAATCTCACTGACCAGGGGCTGAGGAAGCTGTAAAAGCTAATATCTGGGCAGTATTTAATGTTATCTTGAGCAAAAATACAAGTATTTTGTTGAAAGTGTTACTGGATTGCATTGTTGAGTTCTGAGTTTTCACCCAGTGGCCCACTAAAAACAATGTAATACACATTTGAGCCTACCTTTTCCAAACAATCAGTTTTTCCCTGATTTTTGCTCCTCCTAAGGGAGGGGCACAAAGGAAGGATCCCGTAAGGCTAGGTGAAATGGAGATCAGTTAAAATTTTGAACAAAATCATACAATGTTTTACACATACCAATTTAGCAGAAAAATGCCATTTGAGTTCAGAGCCCCCAGTCCCTAGCACAGTATTTATTTTCCTGCATACACACTGACAAGTAACCTATCGGATAATTGACAAGCTTAGAAGACAGCAACCACTGCAAAGCTGAGAGTATCGCATTGCCTGTTCTGCATTGAGATTTCTTATTTATTTCCCACTTCACTATGTAGAAATTGAATTTCAACAAAAGATCATTATTATCCTTGAACAAATAATATGATGTCAAACATTATGTAGCCTTAAGTTTATGTTCATACATTTCATAGATGTTTGCCATTCTCCTTCCCAGGTACACCCAGGAGAAGCATTTACTTTAAAATTTCCCTGATTCCCATAGTAATGAATTCACACTAGTTTACTCAAACTGGGTATTATACTCAATCTCACTTTCCGTCACTTAAACCTGTTCCCTCAGTGGAAACAGAATAACTTTCAGGATGTCTTAGCCATTCCCATTTCTCACCCATGCCAACAATGTACTATTTACATAAGCCTGCTATTGACTTCGAACTTAGCCTTCTTTATCCAGTTTGGACATGACAAAATTCTTAAGAGAAAACTGAGAGATGTTTTCCCAGCCTTTGGATCATTATTCTTTTTCTCTGTGGGAGACTTGCCAAATCTTAGCTCTAGGTCTGGGCCTAAATATCTGAAGGCATTTTCGGTCTCATCCCTCTGTGATCTCTCTCCTGGATTTACCCCCGCTTTCTAAATGTAACTTAAAAAAAAAAAAACAGTAAAGAGGAAAAAAAGAGAAATAAATATTATACATTCCACTCATCCTTGTTTTTCAGGCTCTTAAATATGCACAATTTACAATCGGGTCTTCTTTCCTCTTGTCTCTTGGCCAAGATTTGAAATACCTTTGAAATGCATCCCTTTTTAAAAATTCCTATTATGAACCAGTCTTTCTACTTACCTGAACTGTTATTCTTAGAGCTGTTTGTTGAACTCTTTCAATGTATAAAATTTAAACCATCATTGTAGGTATAGCTTTGCTAGGGTCAAACAGGAAAGGAAACTTTCATGTGGAAACATGGAGTCAGCCTTAGGCAAGAATATAAAGATAATGAAGGTTCTTTAGTACCCGAGCTGAAGTTGTTGACCTATTGCTTCCTGGAGTTCCTTCTTCCCTTTCATTTACACACCTTTTCTTTACCTTCTGACTATGGGTTGGGGGGCGACATGCCATAGTGGTTAAGGGCATAATCTCTGAACCCAGGCAATCTGGATTTACATTTCTTACTCAGCCAGGTGATTGATTTTGATTAAGTGATGTAGCCTTTCCAATCGTCAGTTTTTATTTCTGTATAAAGGGTAACATATCAATACTTATACCATGTGGTTATCATCACTATTAAATAAAGCAAGGAATATAAATTGTGCAATGTATTTCCCAGCACATAAGAATTTCTTGCTGTCTGTTAGTTGATATTAAGAGCAACTTTGCTTTGGAAACTGAGTTTTTCTTTTTCTCTTTGCTATATAATAACATTTTTGGATGTTCTATGCCATTTTAAAAAAATTTTTTCCAATGATTTTATTTTACCATTATGCTAGGAACCACAGTAAATGTTATGAGCTCTATATCATGTTAGGTTCTCAAAATCTTGGTAAGGGAATAGAAGGTTGCTTCTACAGATGTAGAATCTGTACTTAGAGAGGTCAGGTCACTTACAAAAGATTTAAGTGGCATGGCTATGATTTGATTCTACATCTATTTCATTTTTACATCTTCACACTCTCTCTACACCATACCTCTTAAAAAATATCAGCACAGTGGTGACAGTGTTTTAATGAGGAACTTCCTTTCCCCACGTTTATTGTTTCCATGTGCAGGGAAACTCATTAGTGTGAATTTCCTGTCTCCTCTCCACTTTCCACACCCTTTCCCCATTATTGATGGCTTATGGAAAAAACAGAGAGCAGTTTTGGCTCAGTCCTTTTTTCTTCCATTCTTTTAGGAACCCACCCAGTGACAGAGAAGGTGTGGTCTGGTGTGCCCAAGGCCCTGCAATAAGTTGTAAAGACCTCACTCTGGAATAAGAATCACTGTGATTGATCGATCTGGTAGGTCTACCTGGTTCTATTGGGTGCTATTCTTACACAATTTGCCATATTCACCTAAATAGCTTTTAATAGTAACAGAGAAAAGTTTTTCATTTTCCTTGACCTTATTTATAACTCTCATTTCAGTTGGATTCAAATTTAGATGAGAAAATGTTTATTTTATTGGGTCTTCTCCTAGGTCATTGTCAAGACTGGCTTTTTAAAATGATGCCCAAGCACAGACATGTTTCATTGCCCATATGGAAGATCAAATAATTATGGGAAAAGATTTTGGAAGAAGCCAGAGTCCTAGGCACCTTGTTAATGTATGTTTGAACCTTAGTTTTCCCTAGATTTCAGTGCCAGATTTTTCAAGGTAGAGCTAGGTTCACAAATATCTCCTGTATCTGAGATTATTAGCTATTAATTCGGGGACAATTAACCCCATGCTCTTCTGATTATTTTCCAAGAGAATGGCTTGCCAAATTTGGGAGCCTGGAGGATGATTTTAGAATCAACTAAGAACTATGCATCTTTCTTATCCCAAGTGAAGATTAAAAAGTGAAAGCAAAATTTTGCTTTTAGTTTATGTATCTTTTATTTTCTCATTCACTCATTTATTTATTTATCCTTTCAGTGTTTGTTAAACTCTCATTCCTTGACTAGGGCTTCCCTAACACTGGAGATATAATGCTGAGCAAGCATAAAGGGCTCTTAAGTTCAGGGAACCCAAGCGAGAAGCCCATTATAGTACCAGATATCTGTATTCATTTATGTTACTTTATTTTGAGTGATAAAATCTGACCATGGCTGGTTAAAGAAAAAAACGGGAAAATATTTGGAAGCATATTGAAATATCTAGTGGAAGATGAGTAGGGAGTCAAAAACTTGTAGAGAAAAATAACCAAGGAGATTCTAGGACTTGAAAGAGCTGAAGCACTTGGGTCTTGAATTGGAAGGCTACTATTAACGTGACTCAGCCTGTTCACTCTCCCTCCCTGCCTTCTGTTGGTATCTGAGTGAATCAGACTGGACTGAATGTTTACCCTTCATTCATTAGGTATGGCCATGAATGGGTAGTCAAGTTTAAGAGGTAATGTGACCACTGGTATGTGATGACTACTTCCAGAGAAAGCAGAATTATTTTGAAATGAGCAGTGTCTCCAAGAAGGCTCTGCTCTATGAAATGGATGAAATTCCTGTTTCTATAAATCAAAGTGATAGAATATCATATATTTCTATAGTGCAATCTAAAAATAAATGGATTTCTTGACTCTTATTACATCTACGTTCTCTTTTTCTCTCCTATGTTCAAAGATGTTGCTCCCCAAAGTCATCCAACAATGCCATATGAAACTCTCAGACCTCCACAGGGAAAGTAGGCAATATACTTTTTACTTTGGCATCGGGTGCTCACATCCTCATTTCTCACCAGGCAATGAGAAGAGGAGCTTTGTGGATGTTGGGTGGAGTATTTCAGCATACTTCCTGGCTCAAAGAACCTTCCTAAAGAGTGTTTGCTGAATGATAGAAACTCTATGAGGCCTAACTAAGATGAAAAACTTACAGACTTAAATGTCTCCCCAAAATTCATATGGCAAAGCCCTAAACATCCAATACCTTATAATGTGATTATATTTGGAGATAAGGTCTTTAAAAGGGTGATTAATTTAAAATGAGGGTCTTGGGGTGGGGCATTAATCCAATCCACTGGAAATTTGGATGAAGAGATTTGGGCACACAGTGAATCACCAGGCATGTGTGCACATAAAGGAAAGGTCATGTGAGGATACAGTGAGAAAGCAGCTATCTACAAGCCAAGGACAGAGGTCTCAAGAGAAACCAAACCAAATGACATCTTGATTTTAAGCTTCTGGCCTCCAGGACTGTGAGAAAATACATTCACGCTGTTTAATCCATATAGTCTGTGGTATTTTGTTATGGCAGCCCTAGAAAACTAATACACCAATTATTCTGGTTTTCCTGGGAAAGAGAGTTTTCCAGGGATGTAGGACTTTCAGAGTAAAATTGGAAAATCTTGGATACATTGGGGCAAGTTGATCACCTATAGTTTAAGCCAACAACCGTGTGTAGCAATCCTGTTGAAAACATCCTGCCTGGGTGGCTTAGTTGGCCGGATGCTGGACTCTTGATTTTGTCTTGGGTCATAATCTCAGGGTCATGGGAATAGGCTCACATGGAACTCCATGCTCACTGGGGAATCTGCTTGGGATCCTCTCTCTCCCTCTCCCTCTGCCTCTCCACCCACATGTGCACATGTGCATATACTCTCCCTCTCTTTCAAATAAATAAATCTTTAAAAATATTCAGAGGAATAAAGGAAGTATTGAGTGTCAAGGACCCAACATAGTACCTGCCACATTGTTGTAATTCAAATGATAGGATTAATGGTAAAAATAAAATTAATGTATGTTTTCAAACATTATTTATCATATAGTGTGTTAAAAGAAGTAAACATCATCTCAACTTATTCTGACAAGCACCACAATTATTACCATTTTGCAGATGAGAAAATTGTCTTAATCTCATAGAGATTAATCATAGAAAGAGTAAATAAATCTTCCAATGTCATACAATTTACAAGTAATAGCACTGAGATAGTAACTGAATTTGGTCTGACCCAGAGCTTGTGTTCCTTCCTCAAGATGCCTTCTGCATCCTTAACTCCCATTGTTTCGGTTGATTTCTCTTGTGATATCCCTTTCATTCCTGACTAAATCGTTCCACATTTCCCTGGCTTGAGTACTGAGTTCATGATTTTCTAGTTTCCAATTTGGCTGCCCCCAGGGAGTACTTTGTACTCAATCACTGAGTTCCATTGCTTATTAATTGACTCAATTATTCTACCAACCTTTAATATGTGACATTTTTGCATTATGGATTCAAGTTATAAATACAAATAACCCAACTCTTGTCCTCTTAGTTATAGAGGGATCTTTATGTAGAGTCAGGGAATTTTATTCAGCAATACAACCTCAGTTATATTTTAATAGTCTGTATATTGAAATAATACTTATCAGAGAAAAGATGCTATTTTTTCTCCAAGAATTAGACCCCAGTCTCTAGACTCAAGGCTGAGATGGGCTGTTTCATAGGACCTATGGTGTGGGTCTAGCTACCCAGCTTGCTTTTCTCTATGTTCTCAAATGTAACTTTTAAAACAGTGAATACAGCCAGAAGTAAAGAATTCACACTAAATGTTGTGGGGTTTTGTCTTTTTTTTTTTTTTTTTTTGCTTTCTTTAGAAAACAAAACAAACACTGCTTATCCAACCCATCAATAAGCAACCACCACAGTCTCTGAATCATCAGTAATGAAATGGACACAGGCTCAGTGTTCTATCAGATGACTATGAAGAGTGGAACATAAGAAACGTGATCTGGAAAAATGTTTACTGACCGGAAAGTCATCATGCTGCCTGGAGCTTTGTCTTCAAGTTCATTTTCACTAAGAGCTAAAGCTGTGGATTCTTCATTCCAGTTCTGTTACCATCCTTGGCTAGAAAGAAGTTCTTACACCTTGAATTCTTCATAGGCTAAATGGGACCATGGTGACAAAGACCCACTGGAAAACATTGTTTTCAGCAAGTAAGATGGTAGAAATCATAGCATGATATTTGGAGACCTCTAATGTTGCTAAAGATAAACTTTCATAGCAAGTAAAACCTTGTTTCACAGTCCCAGTGAAACATTTTTTCTAGCTCTTTCTTTCTAAATGCTCCTCAAAAATACACAATTCAGCATATTTTTGAAAACCTAATGATCTTTCCAAGAGGTATTTATTGTGGTGGTTTGGAGTGGCATGAGGTAGACTTCCCTCCATCTGACCTCCACCTCTCTGGATGTGACTTACTCTTCCTAGGTTATGGAGTACAACTGACATTTGCTCCTTGAATTGGACCCTGTTCTCTTTGGCCACTGTCATGCCCAGATCTGACCACCAGAGCTACACTTCCCAGAGAGTGGTCATTAGGACAGTTTTCCATTCATCTGTAGGACTCTGCTCAGTATAAAGAACAAACTGACTTTGGAGTCACTTTCAGGAAAATGTCAACAGTAAGGGCTGCTTTTTCATTTTGCAGAGCTCTGAGAGGGGCAGGTCATTGCAGTAAGCCAGTTATGTTTCTGATCAACACAGGGATTGTTTTATGTTCAGCAAGAAGATTTTGATTGTCACAAGCTGGTGCAAGATATAGTTGTACTTGAAGAAGTGTGGAAAACATTCCTCTCAGACAAGGCTGTGGGCTATGGATGGAGAGTGAAACACAAGCATTGGAGGCCTTAGAGTCTGCTACTGAGGATCAGCCTTCTCCACCAAGTATGGTGATGCCTTTGGCAGCAGCAATGCTGGAACTCTTGCGGATGGGTAAGAGCCTACATCAGCCTGATTGGAATCAATGGAGGGTGAGAGAGAGAACAGAGAGAGGGTGTACCTCAGAAAACAGATATTCTTAACATTGACCATTATGAGCACCACAGGGGAAAGATAACTTGGGCCCAAGGAAATGGCATGTGGGAAACTGGTTGGAAGCAAAGGGTGTTTCCTCAAAGCGAGAGAAGTGCCACTGCCAGCAGCACCAGTGAACTTCAGTCTTATCATAAACTTGACCTCACAGAATTGGATCAGGTCACCTCTCTCATGATTTCTGCATGGTCCAGGTAGTTTGTCCAGTAGCTTTAATGACACTATATTTTTTTTGAGATTTTTCCCTCCATCTCAGCCATTTTTTGCTTTGCTCTGTTCTTGTTTGTGGGTGATGCTGGAATCGACTGGAATGGAAAATATTCTGGAGAATCTGACAGTGTGTATTTAGGGCTTTGTGGTTTGTCAAGGCCTTTCACATAACCTCACAAGTTCACTGAAATTAGGGATTCTGGAGAACATGGCACGCAACCTCATCTCCGGATAGGAAATACCTGTCGAGCTCAATGGAATACTCAAACAAAAAGAGCATCCATATGTCCGAGTTCTAAAGAGGTAAACTGAGTCTTAAAGAACTCAGGGAAATGGCTTATTAGTGCCAGGGCTGATAAAACAGCAATAGATCTGAAATTCAGCTTTCCTGATAACTGGAGCAGTTTTCTGCTCTTTCCTTTTTTATCCTGGTATATGTATTTATTATTATTATTATTATTATTATTATTATTATTACATTAGTTGTGCATGAGACAGCTCTATTGCTCCAAAGCAATGTGAACAGAGTTTTAGACGCTGACATCATTGTAGAGCTCAGATGTGTTCATTGCTATAAGCGGAAAGCTTCCAGCAGGCTATGGTTTAATGAGGCAATCTCAAAGCAGCTTAAACCATTGTTTGCCTTTCGCCTTTGTTTGCAAATTCAGCACAACTTCGTGAAATCTGCCAGAAAATGACAAGAGTCTAGCAAAATTGCTCATAACTCGAGGGACTGGGTGAAAGTAAACTGTCATCGCCTCTTTCCGTGGCAATTTGAGATGGTCGATGAGACAGGCCCCTGCACACAGGTTTCAAGGTCAGAACAACAGCAGCCCAGAGTGGACATTTTCCTCCAGCAATTTCACCTCTGAAACCCAGGACCCTGGATTCCACTGCAGTATTGAAAAATCCAGGTTGCCCCCCAAATTGGCTCTAAAACTCATTTCATGGAAATAGTCCTCAAAAATAGGATCTCAATGGCAGTAAAGATTATCACTGGATTTCCAAAGAAAATAAAAACATCCACATACAAGTACAATTATATGATGTTTGTCTTTTTTTCTTCTGAAAAACAAAGCAAATGAACAAACAGAAAAAGAGGAATGGACATATAAATACAGGGATCTAACTGGAGGTTGCCAGAGGGGAGAGAAGTAGAGGAAAGAATAAAACAGATAAAGGGGATAAAGAGATATCAACTGCCAGTTATAAAATAAATAAATCATGGAGATGAAAAGTACAGCTTGGGGGATATGGTCAATAACATTATAATAATGTTGTATGGTGGCAGATGGTGACCACACTTTTTGTGGTAAGCAGTGAGTAATGTATAGAACTGTTGAATCATATATGTACATCTGAAACTAACATCACATCATATGTCAGCTATACTTCAATAATAAAAATTTAAAAAATAAAATAAAACACCAGTTCTATTTTTTTAGATTTTATTTATTCATGAGAGAGAGAGAGAGAGGCAGAGGGAGAAGCAGGCTCTATGCAGGGAGCCCGACATGGGACTCGATCCTGGGTCTCCAGGATCAGGCTCTGGGCTGAAGGCAGTGCTAAACTGCTGAGCCACCTGGGTTGCCCACACCAATTCTATTTTTATTAGACACATAGCAGGTTACAATAGGAAGGAAAGAGGAAAAGAAGAAGAAAGAGAAAGAAGAGGAAAAGAAGGCAGCAACAAAGAACGTCCTGGAAAATAAATAACTCTGCCATAAAGATGTGAAGAGGGCCCAAGACCTGGTATCTACACAATATGGAGATTTTGCCTTTCACGCCCCAGTGAGATGAGAGCCAGATTCACTAACAGGCTAGAGGACCCAGACTTTCTACACCTGCCTTCCTTTCTTCCCACCCCTAAGGAGAACTTAACCTTATAGACCTCCACCACCAGGGAAAGCACTCAGCCTGCTTGCTGTGCTCTGTGTTCTGGAAGGATAGCTGGGAAGACAGTGTGCAGAGGTGGGAGGAGAGGGGAACTCAGGCCAGTGTAGGTGGAGCTCTTCCTCTTTCCTGCTCATTGTTGCTTAGTTGTAGATCATCTGAATAGTGGGGGACATGGAAAGAGAATTATAAAAGAAGCCAGACATATTACTGATTACATACATTTGGGAGGAAGATACAATGACAAATGTACGGATGGGGTTGTTGTTGGAGCTGACAGCAAGCACAGGATACAGGAGAATTTAGATTTTGAGAATTCTTGCCTGAGAGTCATGTGCATCACTGGAATACCCTCATTCATCATTTTGGATACTTAACTTTTTTTTTTTTTTTTAATATGACTCTGTAGAGAAACTGTCATAAGCCCTGACATTCACCAGGTTTTATTTGTTTCTCTATTATAAACCCAGTAGAAATAGTTTTTGCCCAATTCCTCATTCTCTTTGCAGTACAATGAGTAGTTAGACTAGGAGAGAGTACACAGATGGTCTGGACTGCCAGCTCTGGTTCAGTAAGCTGTGCCTGAGGCATCAGGGTAGGTAGAACAAGATCAAGATTATGGTCACAGGCTTTTCCCAATCAGCCCAAATTTAAAGATTTTTTTCCCACTCCTAAAACAACAACAACAACAACAATAATAATAATAATAATACTGTCTTGGGAGAGGCATCCTCAGCAGGTTACTGCCACATTGTAAGAGGATCCTGAGATAGAAGACATTGGTTTCCAAGGCTGGGAATCCTCCAAACTTCAAGTTCATAGCTTGAGATCAGAGAACATCTAATTATCCCTTTCTGGTACTGGTCCCAAGGGGGGCTTCTGGGAAACAAGAGGGTATAGGAATGAGTCAAGTGGGCTTTTGACCAATTTAAGTCTACAGTCCTTACCCACTCCTGAGTCAAATGCCTGCTGAAATTTGATAAAAGCTATGGAAATTCTCCCCAGAAACTGGATTAATGCATAAATTTGAGGAAACCTTTAGTGGATTTCAGATCTGTATGATCTTATTTAATTAAGTCAAGGGGTTAGAAACCAAAAACTAAGATCCAGGACACAAACAATTTGGAGATATTTTGGAAATGTCAGTTTCCAATTGGTCACTCATTATCTCTCAATATTTTCTCAGAAGAAATAACAGTAAGACTCTAAAACCAGGTGGACCCTGGGATATTTAAACATAGGCCAGAAGAAAGAGGTATATTGTATGGAACCAGAAAAGATCCCAAATAGGCAGAGGAATGTTGAAAAAGAAAACCAAAGCTGGTGACATTGCAATGCTGGACTTCAAGCTATATTACAAAGCTGTAATCATAAAGACAGTATGGTACTGGCACAAAAACAGACACATAGATAATGGAACAGAATAGAGAACCCAATAATGTACCCTCAACTCTATGGTCAACTAATTTTCAATAAAGCAGGAAAGCATATCCAATGGAAAAAGGATAGTCTCTTTGATAAATGTTGTTAGGAAAATTGGACAACCACATGCAGAAACTGGACAGTTCTTTTGCACTATACACAAAGATAAACTCAAAATGGATGAAAGATCTAAATGTGAGACAGGACATTCCTGGAGGAGGATATAGGCAGCAACCTCTTGGACCTCAGCCACAGCAACTTTTTGCTAGACATGTCTCCAAAGGCAAAGCAAACAAAAGTAAAAATGAACTATTGGGACTTCATCAAAATTAAGTTTCTGCACAGCAAAAAAAAAGGGTTAGTATCCAAGATCTATAAAGAACTAAATCAAACTCACCACCCGAAAAACAAAGAATCCAGTAAGAAATGGCCATACAAATGGCCAAGAGACACATGAAAAAATACTCCATATCATTTGGCATCAGGGAAATACAAATCAAAACCACAATGAGACTGGCTAGAATGGCTAAAGTGAACAAGACAGAAAACAACAAATGTTGGCAGGTATGTGGAAAAAGGGGAGCCCTCTTACACTTTTGTAAGGAATGCAAGCTGGTACAGCCACTCTGGAAAACAGTATGGAGGTTCCTCAAGAAGTTAAAATTAGAGCCTACCCTACAATATAGCAACTGCACTAATAGGTATTTACCCTAAAGATACAAATGTAGTGACCTGAAGGGACACCTGCACCCCAATGTTCATGGCAGCCAATGTCCACAATAGCCAAACTATGGAAAGAGCTGAGATGTCCATTGACAGATGAATGGATAGAGAAGATGTGGTGTATATGTATACAATGGAACACTACTCAGCCATCAGAAAGGATGAATACTTATCATTTACATTGTTGTGAATGGAACTGGAGGGTATTATGCTGAGCAAAATAAGTCAATCAGAGAAAGACAATTATCATATGGTTTTACTCATATGTGGAACATAAGAAACAGTGCAGAGAATCAAAGGGTAAGGGAACGAAAACTGAATGGAAAGTCATCAGAGAGAGAATAAAACCATAAGAGACTCAACCATAGGAAAGAAACTGAGGGTTGCTGGCGGGGAGGTTGGTGTGGGATGGGGTAACTGGGTGATGGGCATTAAGGAGGGCATGTGATGGGATGAGCACTGGGTGTTATATACAACTAATGAATTAGTGAACATTACATCTGAAACTAAGGATGTACCATATGTTGGCTAATTGAATTTAAATTTAAAAAAATTTTGGGCAGCCCGGGTGGCTCAGCAGTTTAGCGCTGCCTTTAGCCCAGGGCGTGGTCCTGGAGACCTGGGATCGAGTCCCATGTCGGGCTCCCTGCATGGAGCCTGCTTCTCCCTCTGCCTGTGTCTCTGCCTCTCTCTCTCTTTCTCTCTCTCTCTCTGTGTCTCATGTATAAATAAATAAAATCCTTAAAAAAATAGTAATAAATGAAAAAAAATTAAAGAAAAAAAGAGAAGTTCATCAAAGAGGCAAATTCATGAAAACCAGGGCTGGGACAGAAATGCCATGAGGAAGAGCCTCAAATTCTCTTTTGCTTTTAGAATACAACGCAAACTCTTTAAAGCTATAAGGACCTTGCTTGATTTTACCTCTACCTGTTACTTACTCCTCATCTCATTCCACTCTCCTTGTGTTCCAAGACCCTCTAACACTTCCCTGAGCACTCACCCCATCCCAGAGCTTATCCCCTCAGTACCCAAGACTGGAAGTGTTCTTCCTATAGCAGCTCATGCCAGGAGGGATTCCTCCTCACTATCTCATCAATTCATCAGAGAGGGAGCACCTGTGGGGCTCAGTGATTAGGCATCTACCTTTCACTCAAGTTGCAATCCTGGGGTCCTAGGATCGAGTCCCACATGGGGCTTCCTGGAGGGAGCCTGCTTCTTCCTCTGCCTATGTCTTTGCCTCTCTCTCTGTGTCTCTCATGAATAAATAAAATTTAAAAAATTCACCAGAGAGGACTTTGTTCATCTCTTAACCTAAATTTGTCCCCTCATTCCAACCACAGGATTCGGTTTGTTCTCCTCATATCTCTCCCTACAGAATATCACCAATGTTACTTTATTTTTAAAAATTTTTTAAATATTTTTATTGGAGTTCGATTTGCCAACATATAGTGTAACACTCAGTGCTCATTCCGTCCAGTGCCCCCCTCAGTGCCCTTAAAAATAGTAGCTAACACGTGTTGAGCACTTACTATGTACCAGGCACTAATGTTTAGTAGTAATTAAAATTTAATCTTCCTAAGGACTTTAAGATATGGGGATATTATTATTCCCTTTTAAGATATGAGAGGAAACAGACACAGAGAGGTTCAGCAACTCACCCAAGGTAACACAGAAAAAGGGGACCCAGGACTCAAACCCAATTCTCTGGCTAGACTGCCTTGCTATCCTGTCAGTGCCGTTTCTGTCTCCCCCACCAGAAGGGAAGTTCCCAGGGGCAGAGACCCCTCCTGTCTTCACTGCTGCATCTCGGGCAGCTGGAACAATGTGTGGCACGTACTCTGTGCTCAGATGTTTATTGCAGAGATGATAAAGGGAGAAGGGGAGATCTCAGAACATGTCAGAAGAAGGAACTTGAGAGCTAGGTCTGAGGAGTCACTGTGAGACTCACACAGCAGATCAAAGGAAGGAAAACATCTTTCTGGATTCAGGGCTCCGTGCTTAGTTAATGTGTGGTGTTACCTAAATCCTTTCCTTGAGCCAAGTCTTATTTCCCTGGTTGTCATAAATCTTGTAGTTTACATCAAGCACGAAGCACACAGCAGGTCCTCAGGATGTGGCAGGGGCTGTGATGGAAAGGCAGAAGGGGGAAGAAGAGGGAGGAAACAGGGAGGAAGAAAAGACAAACAGGGAGATCAGCTTATTGTATTGAACCTACATATTGTTTTAACCACTATAAATTGCTATATGAATGTTCAATGGGCAACCTCTTAACTCTCAGGTTCTTTGGTCTGTTGGAAAGAACATGCATTTGGAGTCAATTATTCTTACACTTTTTTTTTTTTTTTTAGATTTAATTTATTTATTTGAGAGAGAGAGAACAAGCAGGGGGAGCAGCCAGCAGAGGGAGATGGAGAAGCAGGCTCTCTGCTGATAAGGGAGTCCAGCGTTGGTCTCTGTCCCTTAGATCATGAGCTGAGCCAAAGGCAGATGTTTAACTGACTGAGCCACCCAGGGGCCCCTATTCTTAAACTTTTGTTAGTGCTTTATAACCAGTGGTGTGCCAGTACATGTTTAGTCATTGGCTCTTAGGCTAGGAGATGGGGCTGATTTGTAGCAATCATTGATCTACATGTCATAAATAATTTCACTGTGGCTGACTTCAAGTGACCAATGTGGCACTCTTGAATAGGGAGTGGCCTCTCACAAGCTAGTCTGAGCTGGCTCCAGTACACCATGTTACCTTCCACCATGTGACCTTGCAGAACTAATATCTCTAAAACTCAATTTCATGCCCAACAAATAGTATCTGTCTGTCTCCAGATCTGGGATTACTGGACAATATTAAATGTGACAGTTCAGGGAAATATCAAACACAGTGCCTGGCACATAGCAGGAAACAATGAATATTGGCCCCTTCCTTTTAAAGATAATCTGAGATTAAAAATCCAAAAAGTAGGGGATCCCTGGGTGGCTCAGCGGTTTAGCGCCTGCCTTCTGCCCAGGGCCTGATCCTGGAGTCCTGGGATCCAGTCCCACATCGGGCTCCCTGCATGGAGCCTGCTTCTCCCTCTGCCTGTGTCCCTGCCTCTCTCTCTCTGTCTCTCTCTGTCTCTCTCTGTGTGTCTCTCATGAATAAATGAATAAAATCTTTTAAAAAAAATCCAAAAAGTTTCCTCAAGTTTATGTTACTATGGAGAGAACTGGGAAGAGAATCCAGATCTTAGGAGAAACAATATTTATCTTATTCTTCCACTTTCTTTTTCATTCTGTCTATAATGATCTTATCTACACATTTTTCCTTGGCTCTCATTTCCTCTGACTAGAGCTAGACAGTCAATTGCAGAAAGGATAAAATAAATGAGAAGTAATAACTATGGCCTTGGTACCACATTTACTTTATAAATAAAATGAATCTTTCAGAACATTTTGTCTGATGAAATGACATAGATGGGACCCTAAAGCCAGATTTGGAAAATCTTAAATATACAGATTGAACAATTTTAATAAAAAGTGGCAAACCCTTTGATTTATTAGAGAAGTTGTTAACCAACTGACAAACGCATACGTATATGCACACATACATATGTTCGTATCTTACATAAATGTATTCATGTACATGCATATTAGACTACATTTTTATTCATAAATTTGTAGGTAATTTCGAGCAGGGATACTCAGAAATAAATAGTTTATTGATTTGCTTTTTTATCCATTTAATTTTTATCTCCTTAATTATTCATGCATCCAATCTTCATGGGATATTTGCCACGTGTCAGACTCTGCTAGGCAAGAAAGCGTACCAAAATCATTTCTAGGGGTCTCGTGCACTGTAGGAGTTAACCGACTCCTGGCTAGATAGACATATACAGAGATAGTTACAATGCAAGTAAGGACAAAACACATGAAAAAAAAAAGGGGGGGGTAGATGCACAAAGCTTGCCATCTTCAATTCTGTAAAGTAATGATCTTGCAGAAAATGGGGTGGATGGAAGCATTTTCATTTAGTTAGCTTTACCTTTTACTTATATATACGTGTATTGAAGGATAGAAACAAAAACGGACTGCAAATAACTCAGCATAGGATTGTCTGAGATCACATCTCTGAGTAGTCCGTCCTGAATCATCCAAGACTCAAGCCTTCTTGGATTCAGGGTCTACCTGCACCCACGAGGTAATACACTTATCTGCCTGTAGATGGCAGACTTCGCTCATTGTTCCGATGGATTTCACCCACACCTGTTGGATGTTAAACTTTGGGCCACAGCAGTCTAAACCTCTGCCTCACGCTGCTCCACAAATGTAGAGCTACATTATTTCTTTGCTTGGTCCACCTTAAAACCTTGCGATGCGACACATTTTTCATGTCAGGGAGTTTTTAATGTACCTAGGAATTTTGGGGGGGTGGTGGGTACAGCTCATAAATGAGTAAGTAGGCAGGGTTTCAACTTGAAAGACTTTTGATCTTCGGATGTAAATAAGAAATTATTTAAGAAAAAAGTCAATACTGTGGAAAAACCAGGTAAATTAAAAATAGAGGCCACTAACCCTGAGTATAAACATGCCTGCGAAGCATACACTCTCTTTCCAACAGCCCACACCTGTTTCTTCTCTGAAGTTCTGGCAATCTGTTAGCACCTTGGCCCAAGGGCTAGAATTATTTCAATGAAGCAAGCGTTTACTGGCTTCCTTCTATTTGCAGGATACTGCATTCAGTGATAAGAAAACATACAGCTGAATAAGCACAAAACTTGGCCTTTGAAACTCATAATTTTGGGGAGGAAACTAATAATAACGTAGCTAGAACATCACAAATTCAAGAAAGGTACTCTAGGGGTTCAGGGGTAGAGGGTATCACACCTAATAACAGTGGAAGAGATATTTGTGAAAACATGGAATTAGAATTAGCTGTGAGATTATTTACAGAGCCTTCACAGGCAGCTCTAAAGAGAAAGCATTACAAACATTTGAATCAGTTTGGACAAAATCATATTTAGCAAGCTCTTTGAAGGCAAAAAATTGTCCTATTAAGTAGAATTGAATTTGGATTTTGTGGCCAATGAATCCGTATAACCCCAAAATAAACATGTATATTATCTGCTATTTATTCTGTATCTTGAAATAATTATATATTTATATACCACACTAAAATATACCTATCTGGCAACTTTATAGTTTTTAATATATGCTTATTATAAAAAATCTATAAACTTTGGGGAAAATAATTAGGCAGTAATAAAAATAACCTGTAATCCTACCTCCCTGATAAAGCTTTTCCTAATATTTCAGTGTTAAATAAAACTTAATGATTAAATAAACATTCTAAGAGTGTGATGTCTACATTTATTAAAAGCTACTAGCTCGAGACTGAAATTATCAGCACATAAGGCCAGTCATGAGCACAATGACATTTTCCTGCCTTGTTAAAAATTATAAGGAATCGATGAGAATGATTTTCATTTTGAAACTAGAAAAAATAACGAATGCATTTTTTTTTCCAGTAAGGTCCCAGTGTTGGGTTTTGTCTATAAAAGATTCGAGTTTAAATCTAAGCTAAGATGAATCATTTATTGGGTTGTTGCTTTTCTTCCTGAGACTGTTTCCTTTTCAGTAAAGTGATATCATAATACCTACCTTCACTTGTGAGATTCAACGGAAGTTGTGTGGTAGACCTGACACATAGCAGGTGCTTATGAAATGTAACTTCCTTCTTCACTATGTAGGGTAAGCCTGTTTTCTTTTACTCCCTGAGGCTTTCTGAGAAAAATCACTCTAGTCTGGAATTATTCAGCTTTGGTGCTATTGACATCAGGGTCAGATAAATTTCTGATACAGGGGCTGTAGGAATCTGCAGGATGTTTATCAGGATCCCTGTCCTGTACCCAAGAGATGCCAGTGGCAACTCCCCAGTTGTGGCAACCAAAAATGTCTTCAGAAATTGTCCAATGTTTCTGGGAGGTACAAATCACTGCTTATTGAGAATCACTGCCCCAGTGTTTTAATTGATAGAGATGGATGGGGAACGTCTCTCTGTCTCTAATACACTTGTGCCATACACCATGGCCAACAGCTGCAACTCTGGCTGAGTGCTTTTAAACCCTGCCTTCCCGGGTCTCCTGGGTGGCTCGGTGGTAGAGTGTCTACCTTTGGCTCAGATCCTGATCCTGGGGGGTTCCCAGGATCTAGTCCCTCATCAGTCCCTCATCCTCTGCAGGGAACCTGCTTCTCCCTCTGTGTCTCTGCCTCTCCCTGTGTCTTTTATGAATAGATAAATAAAGTCTTTAAAAAAACAAACAAACAAATCCTGCCTTCCTAAGCTTCACAAAACTACAACACACACTGTGACCCTTTCCTGCCCTTTCCTGCATCACCTAGCTCCTAAGAAGTCTTGTATACAAAAGTTTGTGTTTTAATTTTTTAATGTGTTTTAAAGATGTATTTATTTTACAGAAAGAGAGACAGAGGGAGAGGGAGAGCAAATGAGCTGGAGGAGGGGCAGAAGGAGAGAGAGAATCTCAAGCAGACTCTCCACTGAGTGACATGAGGGTGGGGCAGGAGGAGGGAGCTCAATCTCATGACTCAGCCAAAATCAAAAGTCAGATGCTTAACTGACTGAGCCACCTAGGAGCCTCCATAGTTGGCATGTTAGCATCTTTTTCTTCCAGACAGCTCATAGGATCCATAATCTTCTATGTTGCCATAGGTTCATTATCTGGTTTGCCATGGGTGAATGCTTCACCCACTGAATCACAGTCCCCCCATCTGCATGCACGATATACCCAAATACACTTCTGTTTTGGCTCCCCTTAGCAATCAGGTTTTCCACTGGCACTGCCATGGACCACAGACCACTTGGCTGAAACCGTGGCTTTTTTCATAATTTGGTGTCATCTTAATCTCCCAGGAACCTGGCTCACAGGTCCATATACCCAGTGACTGACCTAGATGCTATATGTATAAAACTCTTCAGAAGAGGGGTTGTGTTGCTTGAATAGGATGATGGTGGATTCTCTATGAAATGATGACAATGAAGTGGCACTGAGATTTGAGCTAGACTCTGCTATTCATACTTGTCTTTTACTTCTTTTCTCTACGTCAATTATTTTTGTCTGCCATTTTGTACTTTTGCAGAATGTGCACAATCAACAGTTTCTTCATGTATTTAGGTGCTTTAAGGGCATTGAGCAGTCTGTCATGTCGTCGGCTATAAGAGCTCCACCTGCATGCAAGGGCATGCGGCTCTCTGCACAAACCCTAACCACCATTCCTTTTTCCTTCCTGACACTACCATGAGTTTCACGCCCAGCTAGGCTCTTGTTTAAAAGGAATAACCGGGATCCCTGGGTGGCACAGCGGTTTAGTGCCTGCCTTTGGCCGCGGGCACGATCCTGGAGACTCGGGATCGAATCCCACGTCGGGCTCCCTGTATGGAGCCTGCTTCTCCCTCTGCCTGTGTCTCTGCCTCTCTCTCTCTCTCTCTCTCTCTCTCTGTGACTATCATGAATAAATAAATAAAATCTTTTAAAAAAAATAAAAAAAAAATAAAAGGAATAACCACTGAGAAGCACCTCATCTCTAACTCTTTGAAGTTATCCAGTTGTTACAAAGAACAGATGTGACAGCATGAGGTGTTTAGTGCAACAGAGGAAAGTACCGTAAGAGTATCCTCACTTGCAAATTATCATTGAGCCATGGCTGAGATAAAAATTGTAACTGCAGCAGTTATGAGGTAAGATACAAAAACTACCTAACCTGTGCAGTGTCTAAGTTCCTTCAGGTGATGAGGTCATGGGACCCTGAATAAGAGCTGCTTTATGTTATCAGTACTAGGGCTTTCTCATTACCAGCAACAAGAGAGAAGATGAAGTTCTATCTGATAAGCGGTAACTAGTGGAAATGTCTTATACAGATAAAGGCAGCCAGAAGAAAGGTAAAAATCTCAAGATGGATTCAAATGGGCATGTATTTATACAAGATCAAAATTGATAATAATACACCCCTTAACCTCACATTGGCTTTTCATTCTTCTCTCAATTTGAGCCTTCTTCCAGTTCAGTCACCAACCCTATTCTATATGGTGACATTATTAAAGAGAAAGGCTTCATCAGATCGCCACCATGATCTTCACCCTTGGTCCTAGATTTTCATATCATTTCTAATTTTTGTAGAATCCAGATATTTTGGTGGGTTTGTTTACATGTCCAGATGTAACCCAGTCTTATTATAGATCCCATGCATGAAGTTGAGCTGAATATTAGTCAATCATTGGACATCTGTGATTTCAGCTCTTCCCCCTCTGAAGTCTCTAAAGAATGTCAACATTTAATAAATATTCTGCTTACTTTGTGTTTAAGCCTGTGGAAGAATATTGTCTCAAATGATCTCATATTAAAGTACTCCACTGCCAGTGTTTGCACACCTGTGTATGGGAGAAGAATGAAAAGCCAATGCAGAGTCAAGGAGCTTATTATTAGCAATTTGAATCTTATATAAACATACTGATTTGAAGCCTGTGTGTACACCTGGTATATGTGTGTGTGTGTGTGTGTGTGTGTGTGTGTGTGTGTTTGTACACATGGGCATGTGGTAGAAGGAATGTAGAAGTTACAAGTTACAGGGTGTTATGAATTAAAGGATGAAGGATCTTCTTAGGTTGGGTGTCCCTAGTCATAGAATGTGAGACAAAGATTTTAATGCAAGTGGTGGGTTGGGATTGGATGATCCCAATTTGGGTGATCTCAGCCAACTCTGGTAGGCAACAGGGGAAATAAGACAGAATAAGAAAGAAGGTTGTCTTATTCCACATCCTCTGAAAAGCAGATATCAAGGCAGGGTTACATGTATAAGCATTTCATTGGGGGAAAATATCTAAGAGAAAATGAGTAAAGACTAGGAGAAGTTTGGAGATTTGTCAGATTTCAGTGGAGGTTTGAAGGACAAGGAAGGAAAAAGGTTGGGTAGGAGCACCTTAGACTGCTAAGAAAAATTTGGTGAGACCTGCATGGAGCCTTTGAGTCCTCGGAACTTATCAGAGAAATATAGCACCTGCTTCAGTGTCCCCATCTGTCAGACACTGGCTGAGAGCAGTCCACGAGAAGCGTGGTCTTGGTGCAAATGTGGTATTGGATTTAAGAATGGAACAGCTTGGTCTCTCAGTCATTTACTTCCCTGAAGTCAGAGATCTGACAGGTGCATTCTCAAAACCATCACAGAAGCCAATTCCAGGTGCAGATGCTCTTAAAGAGTGTGCTACTGACATGGGCATTGGGGCGCAATCTTGCTCAGGACCTCTGATGCCGGAGGAGGACAGACTTAGATGTTGTCCTACCTGAGGGCTGAGGAAGCTGAGATACTTATCTCCCAGGTGCCACGTGGAATTACTTGAGGACTGGTCCCGG
This sequence comes from Canis lupus baileyi, assembly GCF_048164855.1. Classification (NCBI taxonomy): domain Eukaryota; kingdom Metazoa; phylum Chordata; class Mammalia; order Carnivora; family Canidae; genus Canis; species Canis lupus. The sequence continues at coordinate 68,829,659 of NC_132839.1, forward strand.
GAGCATCAACCACCTGGCACCTCCTGCTTGCCCCATGCTCAGCCAGAGAAAGCCCCCAGGCAGAGAAGCACAGATGCTCAAGTGGGAGGCCATTGGCACACATGGAATGGAAACCACCAAGGGGGTATGGCCGAGCACCAACAGAATCCGTTACAGTGAGCTAAGGAAAAAGGAAAGCAAATTCTCCTGAATGCTAATTATTTGTTCTTCAGCCTCTCTAGGTTTCCCAGGATTTGAGGGTAGTCAAGTAGCATTTTCTTACTGTTTATGATTTCCCTCTGAGACTATCATTGCTTTAGGCAAATGTATTCATGTGAAGAATCATTTTTCTCCATGTCTGAGCCTGTAATAAATGTCAACCCTTTTTTGGCAACTGCAGCTAATGCTGCAGACCTACCATTACTGAAATTGAAATTACATATGTTAGGACCCCAGATCAATTTATTTCAAGGGACATCCAAGATCACTCTGGACAGGCAATGAAATCTCTCCACCTCTGTGGCTCTGAGCCTCTTTCTGGAAAATGAAGATGGGATTTTTTTTTTTTTTTTTACTTGCTTTTCTTTTTCTTCTCAATTCTTGGATGAAACACATAATGCAAATGAATCGTTAGCCTTATTAATTCCCTTCCAACCTGGCATCCTCTCTAAAATACTTCATAAAACCAGGTACCCAGGAAACGAAGTTTGAGGTCTTTAAAGTTTGTTCAGTGGAGCCTCTAAGCTGTCTAATAAATAGTCCTTACATTTACTTACGAATCATTGGCTGTTGGAGCAGAGAGTAAAGCAACATCACAGGCAAGGCTTCATTTTACAGGCAAGGAAAATGAACGCCACAGAAGGAAGGACTTCTGCAAAGAGATTCATCAGGTTGGTGGCAGAGCTAAGACCAGAAATAAGGTTGCCTAAAACTCAGTCTAATATTTTTCAGTAGAATTTAATAACTATAAATTGAATAAAAATCAAGTAATAAGAAACGGGACTTACATTTTAAATTCTGGTATAAAGAATTTTTGTGCATTGTCTCATATAAGGAGACCTCTAATCGTATATAATCAGTCATGTAGGAGGCAGTGCAGCAATCTGGTTAAGACCAGAGGGCCTCCGGCATCAGAATGCTTGGACTCAAATTATAGCTCCGGTGTATATTACCTGTTGGCCCTGAGTGATCTCTCCATGCCATCTTGTTTTCCTTGGTAAGTCATACCACCTTTCTCAGTATTGTTAAAAAGATTGCATGAGATTATACAAGCAGCATTCTTAGGTGGTGTCTAGACCACAGGAAATACTCAGTGACTGTGAGGTAGTAAAGTGCCATCTTTACAATAGTCCTTTAGGGTAGGTTTCCTGAATCTCATTGTCCCAACAAGGAAACAGAAACCTATCAAGGTGCCACATTAGCAAGGGGAGCAAGGGGAAGAGCTGCCCTTCAAACTCTAGTGTCTGACCTGCAGCTTTAACGGAGTCACCACCCTACTTCTCTTTTTAATGGCAGATACTCATGCAATGATGATATGTATCAATCATTTCACTTCAAATGTGTTTCTCATCCCATTTGGCAAATCACATCACTCTTCTCGGAAGCAATGTCTCTGTCACCCCGGGGCTTAGTGATTTTCCTTAACATGCTCAGTGCTGGTCTCATCACATACTCTTCTTCCTTGAATTGTTCATGGTCATGGACCAAGGACAGTATTACTCATTTTTGGGGAAAAAAATCATGTACAAATTTCAACCTGGTGATATGAATCCTTATCAAGAGTATTTAAGACAATTTTTTTTTTTTTGCCCCTTTTTACATGCTCTATGAAATGGTTGCCACTACTTTCTCCTCTGCTTCCGGCTTTATAGAGTATAGTTCACTCCTTTGTAAGTCTGTTAATGCCCCTGGATTTTAGACCCTGCCTTTAAAGAGCTCATAACTTAGGAGAAAAATATTGGAAGCATATGCAGATATCTATAATGAGGCAACTAGCAGTTGACTAAGACAAGATATAGACTATAAGATGGAGAATAATAAAATACAACTTGTAGTGTGAGTTTTAAAGATTAGAACTACAATAGGTGGCTGAGTCAGTGAAGTATCTGCCTTCAGCTCAGGTCCTGGGATTGGGTTCCGAGTCAGGCTCCCTGCTCCACCAGGAGTCTGCTTCCTCCTCTTCCTCTGTCCCACCCCCCCCCAATCATTCTCTGTTGCTCTCTCTCAAAATAAATAAATAAAATCATTTAAAAAATAAAGATTAGAGCTACAAATTGTAGAATATCACTGCTGTGGCTGAACCAAAATATACAACTGTCCTAAAACTTGTAACAGAAGGAAATTAAGCCGTAAGACAATATATAAAAGATGGAGCACAGGCATGCACGGTTAACTAAAGCAGAATATGGTTCCTGGAATGGCTAGACATCAGGGCAACATTTTGGAATAGATTAATATACTTAGAAAATGATGCCAATAAAAATGGGGTTGGACGTGCCTGTTAGTATAGAAAGAGAAGAATCAGAGGAGTTTATGTTAGCAGTGTCCAATTAATTGGATATATTGACCCAATTGTTCTTGATCTTGAGATTCTTCTCAGTCCTTGTTTCTATGCTTACCAAAGGGCATTAAGGAGATATTGTTTTGATGATAAACACTTTGGTTGTTCCCAGTCTCCAACAGTGTTTCTTCATGGTTACTTGGAATAATTTCGAGCTGTGATTTGGAGTCCCATTTCTATTGGCTACATAAAAAGAAAAGACTCGGGAAAGATCTGAACAAACATCTCTGGCCCACAAGATGACTATATTTCTTATTGTGCGTTGATAAATTGATACTTTGATGACACATCAGTTTTGTATTTGTTTACTTAGCGAGTCATTTTTTCAGTGTTTTGTCATTACTGGGTGCCAGTAAAACAGTATCTGGTCCCTTAAGTAGAGTCAGAGCCAGTGAACATCTCTCTTAGAAGCCACTTTACCATTACCAGTTTCATGTCTGTCTGTTTGTGACAGGTACACTTTAAAGGCAAAAATTATTATTTTACGAGTTGCACCAGTGTTTCTTTGAGGGAAACAACTAACTGTATCAGGCAAATACCATGATGATCACATCAAGGTTGATGTTGGAGGGATGGTGTGGAAGAAATGAAATGAACAGAAATTTCTGATGAAAGGAGGTAAAAGAGGCATGACAGAATGAAGGAACAGAAAGCCAAAGGACCCTTATTAAGATGGAAGAAAGTCAGGATGCCTAGGTGGCTTAGTAGTTAAGTGTCTGCCTTCAGCCCAGGGTGTGATCCTGGAGTCCCGAGATCGAGTCCCACATCGGGCTCCCTGCATGGATCCTGCTTCTCCCTCTGCCTCGTTCTCTCTCATGAATAAATAAATAAAATCTTAAAAAAAGATGGAAGAAAGTCAAATCCCTGTCTGTCACACATTGCCAGTGTAATTTATATATTCCACTACTACATTACCAGCAACACATTAGAAGTTCTGTCAATTTTCTGCTCAAGGGGGAGACTCGTGTAGATTTTTTTGGATAGCTATGTTACTGCAAACACTGTTGTTACACCTAAGAGAGCTATGTGCCAGGTCTATTCTGACATGTGCCTGAACAGAGACACCATCTACAAGGTGGTCCACAAACTGAATTAATTCAGAGGAGATAGCAACCGAGAATAAGTCATCCTCCCAACCCTCGAATCCCTGAATGTTTGAGAAGGTTGATTTCTCTGTTGCTTTTGAATCTGAAAGCACAGGCCATTTCTATTGATATTTGCATGTCATAGTTATTAACATCACAGGAATTAATAGAAAGGAGGGATCATTTTATATTGGGGCAATCAAAGAACGTTTCATAGATGATGTGGCAGCCAAGGAGGACTTTGAGGCATAAGCTGTATCCTGATGAGCTAAATCGATGCTAAATAGGGGATGTCACCTAGTGGTTAAACAGGTGTTATCTCCTGGTTAAATAGGGGAGGTGGGAAGATGAATTATGTAGAAAGGAGGTTGTGAGGGTTTGTGAAAGTAAAAGTTGTGTGGTAGTTGTTGAGCAGAACATCCGGTTGGAGGGATGTATGTAACGTCTGTATCACTCTGTGCACAGGAAGGATGGCTAACCATGCAAGCATGTGACAATCAGAGGTCCTGGGGCCTTGCCATCTTCTGAGAGGTCATTCACCAGGCATGAAATAGAGCCTGTGATTCACTGGGCAGCTATAAATGCAGAATCCAGGTAGTGCATCTGAAGTCAGGGACAAGGAAAAAGCAAACATGAGTCCCTCTGGGGCTACTTAGAAGTGCCAATGGAAGATGGGCCAATGCTATTGATGCTGCAAACCCTGGCTGCCAGCCCATCTCTGATTTTAGTGACATTCTGATGGACAGATCCGTGTGCTCTGACTGCATCCCACCCCAAACAGACATAGTAAGATTCCGTTTTTCTGCTGCAGGCATTTCTTTTTCCCAAAGGCTACTTAGCTCTTTATCTAGAGCGGTGCAAAAAGGTGGGGAAATAAATACCTTCCAGGAATGCCCCACTATTGAGGAATGGAAATTAGAGGTAGATGCCCCTGCTTTAGGTTTCAGACTTAATGCTGACACTTAATTCTAGTAGGTTGTAAAGAAAGTCCCCATGAGCACTGAGGCCCAGCTGTTCACCAGAGTAGCCTGCTTTATAATGCACCTTCCTCTGCTTGACCTACCTTCCCCATTCCCTCACTCCTGTTTTCAGAATTATTTCCCAAATAAACCTGCTTCCAAATCCTTGTCTAAGACTTTGTAGTATGAAATTTGTCGATTAGAAAATAAGTTGAGAGGACTGGGTGCCTTGGAGATACAGGTAGGTAAAAACTAGAATATTCTTTTTCCTAACTGAGTCATGGCACTTAAGGAAAGAGTTCGCTCTTGTAGGAGTCAGGGGGAATGGGTCTGTATTAATAAGTTGGAACCAGGACGCAAGTGTTCTAGATCCCTAGACTAAGACTTTTGGCATTTAAACCATGGAGAACTACTAAGATTTGGGAGGCCCAGAAGTCACAGGATAAAATCAAATTTATAGTGGGGAGGTTAGTATGCCTAGAGTAGAGAGATGAATTTAGTTAAGACCCCGGCTACAGACAGAGAGACCTCTGCTGGGTTAATCAAAAACAGATAATGCTTTCCATATTTTTCTGCAGCTTAAATTTTATGTAACTTTTAGATATTTATATTCTATATTTGTATTCTTAGGGAAAATGATAGGTTTTCCGTGTGTATCTATCGTATGTGAGTATCCTTGTGATTCTCTTCCTGACACCATGAATTCTCAATAAGCCTTTGACTCTTGGGCCTCAAGATCTAACAGCTAATTTGAGGAGAAAGCATCTGAAAACCTGCTCAGATCTTCCTGGCTCAGTAGAAACCAGGCATACTAGTTACTTGATGAAAAGTGAAGATTGGCCTCTTCTTTGGAGGATTTGCCTTCACAAGGTGAAATTGCATGAAAATAGGAAATGTTTTATTTCAGAATGGCTGAATACAATATCAATATTTATCTTGGAGGTTGTTGGCATCCCATTAAAAAAGGTTCAAGTGCAATTTGGAGAGATGCATTTGGTGGGCTTGCAAGGAAAATCGGCTTTCCATTGAATTCAGAAGGCAGTTTGTAATGAAATTCTAAATTGAGTGAAATTGGTCCAATCTAAAAACCCAGAAAAGAAATTTAAGTCTTTTTAGAAGACCTTAGTCAAGTTTCAAATCAATGGGAGCCGATATATTATCTGAGGCATATAATGAAAACCAAATTTTCACCAGGCTCCAACAGGCCTGTGCCATTAGAATTTTTGAGCTTTAGCAGAACCTGCAAGCAGAGGCACAGAAATAAATAGAAAGTCAGGAACGGATGTCACCAAAAATTAGTTTAGAGAATTTTTATTGTCCTGCACTCCCTTTGGCCTGGCATTCAAAGCCCCCCATGTGTTATCTTCAGCACAGGTTTATGACTTTGTATGAGAGGATTTTAAATGGAATCCTTTTTCTGCTTCTGTTTCTCTCTGAAGCTCCCCAAAACCAAGAACACAACCAAGGCCAGTGTCAAGTGTTCAGCCATTCCAAAACTGATTTCTAGTCCCTTAGCTCTCAAGATCTATCTTTGAGGGGCCAATGGAGATCATTTCCTTAAAGATGCTCACCAGTTCCAGAGAAATTTCCCTCCTTCATGCTTTTTTCTCACTTCAAGTCAAATGAACAAGGATTTAAAAGAACCTTTTGCAAAACTAAAATCTGAGGGCTACAGTAGATTGATGTGTGATTCATACACTTGAGAAATCTACATGTGACAGGTGATGGCTGTGGTCCAAAGAAGTACAGCAGAGCATGAAAGAGACCTGGTTCTAGAAAAAACTAACAATACTTCCACTCACAGCATGGAGACAAGAAGCGCAAATTCCCCAAGTCGGTCCCTAGGAGAGATGGCAAGCACACCCACTCCTGCTTTCACTCCTGTGTCCCATTTAGTTGTCTTATTGCAGACACTGTAACATAGATAGGTCTTTGATTCAAAGTGGTGACATATGAAAAGTGGATCTTATAATCCTAGGGCCATAGAAAGATGTCTTTGAGGACTTGCAAGAAGTGAATGAAAACCATGACCACATTCAGAATACATGTGTATTACCTATCTATTCTTATCAAAATGAATTGCTAGTGTTTCCAGTATGGAAGAAATTCAAGGCAGTAACCTCCACTAAGTGACCATTTGATCTCCTCAAAGAATGGTGCCACTTGCAGACCAAGAGTTGAGCTCTGTTGCTGTCAGGTTAGACTGTGGCAGTGGCAGCAGCTAGATCACTTTTGGTTAATGGGACCTCATGCATACCCTTCATCTTTGCTGTCATGGCCTGTTCACTTACATTGTAATTCTGTTAGAAATGAGGAGGCCAAGGATAGAAGCTGGTTTACACCAACTCGCCAAGGCATTTTTTTCTCTTTGATTGGTCAGCGTCCCTTTTGTGATGAATGAGCACTAGTGGAAATTAACAAATAAATATCTTCTCACTTGATGTCCTTCTTGATATCCTTGCCTTCTCATACCCCACACCTCTTTGTTACTGATCTTCCAGCCTTTCTCCTTCCACACTTCTTCCAGCCAGCCAGGACACTTACCACTGCCCAAGTTCCATATATAAGCTGACTTCAGGGAACTTCCCTTTCAATACAAAGTGGATAATCAAATCTCTCTGCCAATTGGGAGAAATTTCTCTTGCAATCATCTATCAAGGCTATCCATTAGTAGGCTATAGTTAAGGTGAAATCCACTATAAGCTTATATTCACGTACTGAGCCTTCAGGGTTCTGATGGCTCATATTGACATGCACTTCATTTCACTGGGTCACACAGATGCATGCTGCTTTGGGAAGGACATGACCTTAGACAAGACAAGTTCTCAGTTCTCTATAGAAGACTCTGAAGGAAATAGCAGGAGGAGACTCTTTCCTAACCAGATTCTTCAAAACTGGGCAATAAATCCTTCATGAATGTGATCTGGACAATGTATCTCCATGTTGACCATTGTTTACTCCTTGTATCCTCCAGATGAATTTATCCATGTACATTGAGGAAATGGGTTTCTGTAGGATTCTGGTGGAGCTCTATTCTTGAGGGGAGCTTGTAAGATGAATGATGGAAGGATAAACATTACTCATCCAGCTACAGTTGGTCTCAGGGCTGCAACTGTTATTTATCATCTCTCCACTGCATCATCCTTTCTAAGTTCCCTTTCCTCTTGGCCACTCCTACTCTTGGTCTTGATAGATGGCTTACAGAAGCAGACTCTCATCCTTGAGGGACCAGACCCTCTGGTCATGACGTCTTTTTCAGTTAGAGGTTTCTCTGTCTATCCTTTTACCATCACAACTGGAAAGGGGATACCAAGAGGCACCCAGGTGGGTCACCAGGATTCCACATGGGATCCTCCTTCCTTGCATGAAAGCATGGGCCATTCCAGAAGTTGTATCCTTTACCTGTTGCCTCACACATATTCACAAATATCTGTGCAATGAGTAAAGATCTTCATGTATTTATTAATATGGTGTCTACTTGTAATTCACTCTTGTACCCCATTTCCAGGAAGTGAACTAATTAGTTATTGCTAAATGTGTAACTTAGGAGAGTCTTCACTAATTACAGTATAAGAAAAAGTATAATATAAGCCATGGCTTGAAAGTTTCCCACTAGTTCCCAAAAGCTATGTTTTCTCATTCCCCTTTAGTTTCAGATCAATTTGTGTGAAAATGTTGCTCAGTCAATTATCTTTACTTGTATCCCATGACTCATTAAAATGAAACTTCTGCTTATAAGACTATCTGAGACTATTTTGCTGAAGTCTTTTAGAATGGCTAGTGTGAGCTACAGCTCTATTCAATTAACCCATTGAACACTATATAATTGCTCTTTTATTATCTCATTGATTAGATCTTGGGATTAAAAACAATAAATAAAATATAATCTCTTCTCTTGTGGAGTGCAGCCTCTGCAAGAGGCTTCAATAGGGGCTATTGTAGAGAATGCAAAAAGTACAGAGAGAATCCTAAGGGGAAAGTTATAAACTAAAGCAGATGAAGCTAAGGAGCTGAGTGGTTAAGGAAGGAAGCATTCATAGAGAGTAAGCAAACTGATCTGGAGATGAAGACCAGTGTGAAAAGAATATCCCAGGCAGAGTGATGGTTCAGAGGCTTTTAGAAGGATGTAGCACAGAACTACCAGGGAATGCTGAGTTGTTTGATGTTGTGTGTCCAGAAAAACAGCACAGATCATGAAACGTATTCAGTGACACACTGAAAAATCGTGGATTACAGTGAGGGACAATAGTCCTTCAAGGTTTTTTTCTTTTAGATATATCTTTTTAGTGAAAATATGGGCTATGAATTGGAATGGAAGATTATGGAAGTCAGGAGACACAGAGTGAAAAAAAAAGAGTAAAATTGAATACTCATCTGTTGAATTTGTATTATTGTTTCAGGGACTGAAAGCAGAAAGAAGGCCATACCTTTCCTTGCTTTGGTTTCCTTGGGGTTCTATAGTTCAACTGCTCTACCAAGAAAGAGATGAACCAGTCCTGGTCATGAGAGGGTACCAACATGTGCAAAATATCTACTCTGGGAGGCCCTATGCCAGATATTAAATATTTGGTAACACATGTAATTCTTTCACCAATGCATTGAAGAAATATAATTATCTCCATTTGACAGAAGAGGGTAGATTTTTTTTGATAGAATGAGGCTAAATTTGGAACAGACCTACATCCATCAGCTGTACATCTGAAACATGCTTCTGCTACATCACAATTGTGTGATTTAGGGCATATTACTTGAAGATGATGATCTTTAAATTCACTTAGTTCTAGAATGGGGAACATGCTTTATTCTAGCAGTAATGTTGAACATATGAGAGAAGGTAGATATGAGAGAAGGTAGATAAACTTCTCCCAGTGCCTGCAAATCACTAGTTAATCAGTAAGTGGGATATTACATTTCACATTTGATCAGGATGTACAGTGGCGCCATTGACTGTGATGAGGAGACAGGCTGAGGTACAAGAGTGAGAGACATGGCTGAATTTTTAATTTGGGCAGTACTGATTTAACAGGCCCAGGAGACATTGAAGGAAGGGCTGGTGCTGTCATGGTCCACAGCACTTCTTGAGGGTTTTTGTGGAGCGTGGTTTTCAGCACACTGAGAATTCCTTCCCTCAAGAGTCTGGAAGAGGAGTTTCTCCAGCATCATTGGAACTTGTTCCTCTTCAAGCAGGCAGGGTCTTAGAAGTTGATATATTTAATGTCTATGGGGGCAACCTTCAACCAGTGAGAGGTGAGAGTTGTGGATACAGGTGCCAACTGTCCCAAGCTCTGGTGGGATCATTCTGAGGTTGTTCCATACATATTACAGAGAGTCTTCAATAGGATGAAATGCCCATACCAACAATGATGCCCAACTCTTCATTAACACTGCATTCCTTGCCTCATTTTGGCAATTCTTTTGTGCTTCCTATAACCCCCCACCACTACCACCACCACCAAAAGTGATCTGTACCTAAGTTGTGGCTTCAAGATTAATTTAGAGAGAATCCAAACTAGGACATATATCCAAATGAAAATAGCTGTTGGTTTACAACATATACCTAATTGTTAGCTCAGTTCTGGATATATAAGTGGCATGCAGTGAATGATTTCTGAATAACCAAATTGATGAATCTACTGACAATAGATTTTAAAATTAAGTTTAAGTTATAGAGTATAAATGAAAATTGAAAGTTTGGATTTGGATGGGCTTACTACAAAAGAAAATATTGAATAGTAAGAATACTGGGACAGAATTTGGATAAGCATCAACTTTTCACTGTTGTAAAATATACATAACATTTACAGGTTTAACCATTTTTAAGTACATAACTCTGGTATTAAATAGATTCACAATGTTGTGCAACCATCACCACCACCCATCTCCAAAACATTTTCATGTTCCCATTACTGAAAACTGAAATTCTGTTCCCATTAAACACTAACTCCCTATTTCTCTCTCCCCAACCCTTGGCAACCTTTTAAACACCAACTCCGATTTATTTGTTTATTTATTTATTTATTTATTTATTTATTTATTTATTTATTTATTTATATTAAATTTGCTAACATATAGTACATACTTAGCTTCAGGTGTAGTTTTCAATAATTCATCAGTTGCATATAACTGTGCTCATCCAGTGCTCATCACATCACCTGTCCTCCTTAAATGCCAACTTTTAATGATCAGCTGTAGAAAGACTGACCAACTCAATAGAGTGGAAGGTGTTCACAAAAGAATAGCAAATGAAAGCTATTCTTGAAATTCAGAGGAGATGGTTTTAAGAAAGGAAAAATGGCTCATGCAATTTGATGCTGCTTAGAGATCAAGTTTGGTAAGACATAAAATACATCTATCAGATTTGGAGTGGAGATATGTGTGGAGTAGTGAACACAGAACCATAGCTATAGTGGACAAAGGAGAAAATTGGACACAGAGTGAGTCCAGTGAGCCTATCCTGGTCTTCTATCTTATTTACTCCACAAGCAGTTACTGAGTGTCCAAGTTCTATTATACATTGTACTTAAATTGCTGAAATGGTGTAATATCTTTTCACATGAGAGTTCAGGATCCAGAACTCTCTCAGAAATTTTAGCTAATTAACCTAAGTCTGATGCTCTATTATGTACTAGGCTCTATACTAGGCTCTATACTGGGTTATGTGTTATCCATTTTTTTAAATTAGGTACTTCTATCATAATTTTATGGATAAGGGAGAGGGAGATCTGTGAAATTAAGAGAAACTAATTTTCCTGTGGCATTTTAATACTACGTGTAGATGGTGCAATCAGAGTGGGTTTAAAGTCTGATGCTCTTGTCACTATTTTGGTAGGTGCATAGCTTAGGAAGTTGTGCTGCCCTGCAAAATCTGGATAATTAAGGATTAGAAAAGGGAAGATTGTGGGCTAAGTAAATGTATGGGGTTTAGGCATATTTTGACTCCAAGTGACAAAGCCACACATTTATGTATGACTCGCTGCCCTCTATCAAAAGCATGACTGAAAAAAAAAAAAAAAAAGCATGATTGTTCAAAATGCAATTGGTACCAAGCTCAGGTTTAATTTTCTCTTGAGTACTAATAGCACTAATGTGGGGGTAGTCTCAGGAGTATCCTCCTCTGCGTGGGCTTCTCTGAAGCCCGTATCTCCCCTTGGGCAAGGGAGTTCCCATTGCCTCTTGCCTCTATAAGTGAGTTTAAACATTTTCCATTGCAGTTTACAGAAACTGAATTCAGATTGACTAAAACTAAACTTAATTTCATTTAGATTAAAATTGACTCCATTAAAAAGAAAAGTCAAGAGATTGACTAAATTAAAACACGACTTCATAAAAACATTCCAACAGCATCTTTGGAACTTGGTTTTCCTTTGCTAGCTCAACTCCTATTTGCAAGATATTGCTTTCATTCTTAAGTGGAGTCGCTCCATGTGGTGCCAAGAGGGCTCCCTACAGATCAAAGCTTACATTCGATCACACTCAATAACTGTAGAGGCAAGATTTCACTTTTCTCTTAGTCACAGTCCAAATGCCAGAACTGGTCATGAAAGTCCTTGCTTAGGTCATCTGCACATCAAGGGGATAAGGCTCTGGGGGAGTCTTGCCTGGACCAAAGGTATCAAGAGTGGAGGGGATGGGATGGGGTGGATCTCCAAAGAAAGTATGAGAAAGAGTATTGGAGGCTTTAAAGACAAAACCTTAGATGTATTTTCAGAGCATTCATCACAACGTATTTCAATTTTCTATCTCCTTCACTTAAGTCAAGCTTCGCATGTTACATTGGTGTATCTCTTTATCAAGCTTCTACCCAACATATATCAATTGGGCATCTAATGTATACTAGGAGCTATACTAAATCCTTAGGACAGTGATGAATAAGTTAAACAAACAGGTCCTCTAGATTCATACAACTTAGAGTCTTTTACAGACATAGACATGGTAAATGAGTGATAAATTTTATGAAAGCAGAAATATAAGGTTCTAAGGATTTCAAAAAGCCTAGAATTGGAGAGTTTTAACTAGTCCAGGAGGTCAGGAAGGCTCTCTCCAGTAAGGAATAGATGCAGATATACTTATAGATAATAGATATAGGTAGATCTTAATAGATGATCCCTGAATGAGAAAATAGATACTTTAGGCACTATTTTAAATGGTTATAGTAATATCCCATGATGTGAGTAATTTCATTTTGCAAAAGACCTCCACATTGTATATAGAGTTCTCATACACTATGCATATATGCATGCACACCCACACATACCCACCCCCGCACACCCCAAATATGTATCTACCATCCCTTACATATGTGTTTTGAGGAAATGTAAAAGATCAATGAGACAAGAGTATACCCAGCAGGTCAGACTGGGTCTTGATGAGACTAGAAAAGTGAGCAGGGATCATCTCATGAAGGATCATGTTGCTTAGCTAATGGTTTGAAATTCCAGGAGCCCTTGGAAGGCTTAAGTTAGCAGACTAAAGCTTCACCCGTTGGAGAGGTCATCTGGCTACAATGCAGAGAATGTATTGTAGCAGAGTGCATATTAGGAGTGGAAACAATGAAATTGAGTAGTCTCTCAATAGACTCCCTGTAATGAATGAATAAATAGCCACTTTAACTGTATCATCCTCTTTGGGTTATAAAAAACTAACATATTCAGTTACTTAGGGTTTTTACTTTGTGATACACCTTCACATGTATCTGCTCACTTTCTTTAGGTGGGTATTGTGAAGAAACAGAGCCTAACTGGTTTATCAAAGCCATAAGACCAGTAATGCCTAGGTCCCTGACTTTCTCATCTAGGATCCTGGGCATGAGATCTGTCACTTGCCCTCATCTTTGTATGGAGGAGTCAGCAGCTTGAAAGAACAGAGTGTGGGACTCCCTCCACCATTGATTTGCAGTGCAGCCTTCGTAAATTGTGTCCCTAGATTTTTTTGCCCCTGCTCACGTGTAAAAGGGGGTGCTAATAAAATTTTCTGTCTTTCACTCAGCAGGATAATCATGCTAATCAGATGAGAAACTGTGTGTGCGGTGCTTTGTGAGTTTACTCATTCATTAAAATTTATTAAGTGCCTATTATACACCAGGAACTGAACCACATATTGGGGACATACATCCAAATGATACATAATCTCTTACTTTGGTTAACAAAAGAAAGGAAAACAATAATTAAGATACAGTGCATCAGTTGTTACAAAGGTTATGCAAAGGATGCTATGGTAGGGCCCATGTGGAGGAGTCCTTAGGCCACTTGAGGTGAGGCCTGATCAGAAAGAAATGCCTAAAGGAAGGAATACTCACAATTAATTTTGAATGCAGCACTCCAAGTGTTTAGTTATTAGTTGGAATTTTCAGTTATTCTTGTTATTATGAATTGATGTTAAAACATGTACTATTAATTTTCTTGTTATTAACAACATGAAAGGGAACTATGAAAGAGCCTGTTTAGATTATTTCAGCACGTAGATATGGTGGAACTTCCTGGGAATGAGTCTTCCTTCTCCTACACAGATGGCTCCCAGCAAGAGGGCAAATTTCTTTCCAGTGGGAACCACAGTGCAGCAGCTGGCAATTCTGATACTTGCATAACTGTCAATTTTTACCCCAAATCTGCTTCCTCTGTGTACATGCTATAAATCACCTGGATTTTATTAGGAAGGCATTATGCTTCTTAACAAGATAACACCTTCAGGAGGTGAGACTGTTTGCCTGTGCCACAAGTAAATGACATTTTAAAAAAAATTAGATGCTACTGTGGTGGGATCGAATAGATTGAAATACAGGGCAGCAAGCTCTTTCCTTCTTTTATAAACAAAACCTTGTTTTTTATGACTCTTCCACTTGTATCTGAGCACTGAGAGATTCTAAACTTGAAATCATTGAATGTATAATATAAGTGATATATTCTACTTCAAAGAGAAGTTTAAATATGTTTTCTTGCCCTCCTGTCCTCTTCTGCCTTTCTTTTCTTCCCCTTTTCTCTTTCTTTTCCTTTCCTTCCTTCCATTCTCTCTCTCTTTTTTTCATGCTAGAGCTTATAACTATGTGGACAAATTAGGGAAAAACTTGGATTAAAAGAAACTATTGGAATATGACGAAATGAACAAAAAAGTACTTTTAGAAATTGATGCACACTGAATTTAAAGCTAGGGGACTTACCTAAAGACTCCATCAAAACAGTGTTAGAACTAATAAACATATTCAGTAAAATCAAAGGATACCAAATCAATATACAAAAATCAGTTTCATTTCTATACACCAATAATAAACTATCAGAGAGAGAAATTAAGAAATCAATTCCATTTACAATTGCAACAAATGAATAAAACCTATGAGTAAATTTAACCAAGGAATTAAAGATCTATACGTTGAAAGCTATAAGATATTGTTGAAATAAATTGGAGAAGACACAAATAAATGGAAAGATATTCCATGCTCAAGGTTTGGAAGAATTAATATTGTTTAAATGTCCATACTACCCACAGCAATCTACAGATTCAGATCTATCCCTGTCAAAATTCCAATGGCATTTTCCCCCTAGAAATAGAACAAGCCATCCTAAAATTTGTATGAAACAATAAAAGACCCCAAAGAGTCTAAGCAATCTTGAAAAAGAGAAACACTCTCTGACTTCAAAGTATATTACATAGCTATAATAACCAAAACAACGTGGTATTGGGATTAAAAAGAGATACATCCATCAATGGAACAGAATTAAGAGCCCAGAAATAAACCCAAGCATAAATAACCCATTAATTTACAACAAAGGAACCTAGAATAAACAATGAGGATAGGCTAGCATCTTTAATAAATGCTGTTGCGAAAACTGGACAGTCACATGTAAAACAATGAAACTTGATCACTATCTTACACCACCCACAAAAATTAACTCAAAATGGATTGAAGACTAGAATATAAGACCTAAAACCACAAAACTCTTAAAACATAGGTAATAAAATACTTAAAATTGGTCTTGGCAATTATCTTTTTTTCAATTTAACACCAACATCAAAGACAACAAAAGCAAAAATAAAGAAATGTGACTACATCAAACTCAAAAAGCTTCTGTACAGCAAAGAAAACCATCAACAAAGTAAAAAGACAACCTACAGAATAGAAAAAGATATTTTCAATTTGCATATCAGATAAGAATATATAAAGAACTCAGACAACTTAATAACAAAAGAAATCAAATAATCCCATTAAAAAATGGGCAGAGAGGGGATCCCTGGGTGGCACAGCAGTTTAGCGCCTGCCTTTGGCCCAGGGCGCGATTCTGGAGACCCAGGATCGAATCCCACGTCGGGCTCCCTGCATGGAGCCTGCTTCTCCCTCTGCCTATGTCTCTACCTCTCTCTCTCTCTCTGTGTGTGACTATCATAAATAAATAAAATTAAAAAAAAAAGACCTATTAAAAAAATAAGTCTTTAAAAAAAAAAAAAATGGGCAGAGGAACGGAGTAGACATTTCTCCAAAGAAGACTTTCAAATGGCCAACAGGTACATGAAAAGATGTTCAGTGTCACTCATCATCAGGGAAATGCATGATACCACCTTACAATTGCTAGAACAGCTATCCACAAAAGCAAAGAGATAAGAAGCATCAGTGAGGATGCAGAGAAAGGGGGAACACGTATGTGCTGTTAGTGGGACACCATAGAAATCAATATTGAGTCACTCAAAAAATTTAAAAATAGAACTACCATATGATCCAGCAACCCCACTTCTGGGTATATGGCCAAAGGAAATAAAAGCTGAGTATCAAAGATACATTTGCACTCCCACATTCATTGCAAGCCTACATGTGGAAATGACCTAAGTGTCCATCAGTGGATTGAATAAATAAGGTGTGAAATATATATTACACACACACACACACACACACACGGAGGAATATTATTCAGCTTTTAGAAAGAAAGAAATTCTGCCATTTGCCACAACATGGTTGGATCTTAAAGGCATTAATCTAAGTGAGCTAAGCTGGACAGAGAAAGAGAAATACTGCACAGCATCAATTACATGTGGAACCTTAAAAAAAAAAAAAAAAGTTGAATTCCAGAAACAGAGTAGAAAAGTGGTTTCCAATGGCAAGGGGTTAGAGAAAATAGGGAGAAATTGGGTAAAGGGTATATATATTTTCAGCTGTAAGATGAACAAAGCCTAAGATTTAATGTATCACATGGTGACTATAGTTGATAATACTATACTGTGTAATTAAAATTTGCTAAGAAAGTAGAATTTAAATGTTGTCACTAAAAAAAAAAAAAAGAAAGAAAGAAAGCAGATTTGTGAGGTGGTGAATGTGTTAATTAACTATATAGCAAGGGTAAATCCTTTCACAAGGTATATGGATATAAAATCACCATGATGCACACTTTAAATATCTTACAATTTTATATGTCAATTATGCTTCAATAAAGCTGAAATTTAAAAAAAAAAAAGTTAAAGGGTTTCAGAATGAGGGAGATAGTGAGAAATTTGCTGTAGATTAATTTGCTTTAATTTTATTTATTTATTTTTTTAGAGCAGGGTCAGGGAGGGGCAGAGGCAGGGAGAGAGAGGGAGAGCATCTCAAGCAGCCTCTCCACTAATCACAGAGCCCAGCGTAGGGATCTATCTCATGACCCTGAGATCACGATCTGAGCTGAAATCACTGGTTGGGCACTTAACCGACTGAGCCACCCAGAAGCCCCTGCTCTCTCTCTCTCTCTCTCTCTCTTTTAATGCTAAAATGATAACCATGATGATAATTATGAAGGTGATGATTATTAAAACAACTAAAGTTTTATAAGGTTTTATATATAATAAAGCAGTGATAGAGAAACAAGAATGTGGGATGTGTCTATTACAACACTGTTATTCTTTGAATGTCTCTTTCTAATATCTCAATATAAAACAATTTTCAGTCACCTCAGTTCTTTAGATAACTCTAGAAAGAGTGAACTGCTAGAGATTGAGCATTCTGTTATTACTACCTTTAGAAAACATGTTTAGCCAAGTCTAAGAGCATCTTCCTTTCTAAATAAAAATATATTAAATATTTAATCCCTCCTGAATATGTGCTTCTCAAACAGCATGTGTTTTATAATTTGAATTTAGTAAAAGCCATCTTCCCTCAAATAGTTATACCACGGTGACTATAGAAATCACTTTAATATTATACACAGTTATATGCTTTAAATTATAACAAAATCCACAGGATGGGCAGTAGCAAAATATTACTTGGGATAGATATTAGTTAGAGTAGGCATCTACACAAAAATCACAAAGTCACTATTGAAAATCAGGCTCAGAAAGCTAGTAGTCTAAATTAAAATTTTAGACCTATAAACTGCAAAAAGAGGTATGGAGTGAATCTCAGCTATCAGAATTACTAAGAAGATAGAAAATATTCTCAAGAGTGTAAAGAAGCACATGTCTTTTTATTTCAATAATGCAAAACAAAGTAAATAAAATAACTCTGGTTTATGTCCAACTTTAGGGATAAACCTTTGACAAAATGGAAGATAGAATAATGTTTAGAGAACAAAAAAAATGTCATACATTTATATAATGCAAAAGTCAATGAGCAGTTGGAAGAAGATGGGAGGCAAGAAAAGAGTGTGGTCATGTTTTCATGTAAATAAAGAAGGGAAGCTCCAAAGACAACATAAAATTGATGACTGTGTAAAGAAGTGGAGAGAAGTAGCTATAAAAATGGCAAAAGAATAGAGAGGAAAAAAATAGCTAAATTCTCACCAATTATGGCCAAAGCCAACAAATAATATCTTAAAAAAAAAAAAAAAAAAAAAAGCAGTCATGATATTATAGAAGTGGCCCCTAGAGGACAAAAGAAAAATATTTAAAAAGGAAACTAGGAAGGAGAAGTCAGAATAAAGAGGATAAGGGGGAAGTGGGAGACCGGATACAGTGTGGAAGCATCTAGAGAAAAAGACATGGTTGGCTCTTGGGGGAGGACACATGAGTGAGCTATTACTCAGTTATTACTGGAGGAGTTGGAAGAAAGTCATGTCTTGTTTGTTTATTTTTTCCTTGCATTGAGAGAGACTCAAGTGCTTTACATCCTTTATGGAATGAACCACTATAAGAAGAGATGATAAAGGTATGGGAGAGAGAATGGAATCAGTATTGGAGGAAGGCTATAATCGGTTGACACATCTCCAAGATGGGGAGGGGTTAGAAGCCAATGCTCCAGAAGAGGACTCATTTTCACAGGGCAGAAGAGGACTCTACACTGAGGCTGGGAGGAGAGAGACAAGGGGGGGTGCAGATGCTAGCACTGCCATCAACTCTCTTCTCTCTCAGTAGTATTTTTTTTAATATTATTTATTTGAGAGAATGAGAGTAAGAAGGAGGGGCAGAGAAGGGAGAGAATCCTAAACAAACTCCCCACTGAGCACAGAGCCCGATGGGGAGCTTGATCTCTACACACAACCTGAGCCAACTTCAAGACTCAGATGCTTCCCTGACTGAGGCACCGCAGCCACCCTCTCAGTAACATTTTGTAACCTAAACCAGAATCTCATTGGCATTTAGCACGGCTGAAGGAAACTGAGTCCATTTGGACAACGTGACCATGACAGTGCCTCCCTTTACAAAGAGTCAGATCCAGCCAGGCTTTTTCTTTTGCCTATTTCTCTTATCTGAGTTTTTATGACTGAATACAAATTCTTTATCTGCTTACTTGCTAAGTACCTACTCCCCTCTTGACTCTTTTCCCTTGAGGTTATATTGCCCCTGGGACATACCATCAAGCCAATGCATCTGAAGTCTTTGAAATCCAATCTACCCACAGTACTGTGTTTAAAAAACAAAACAAAACAAAACAACAACAAAACAACAAAAAACAAACAAAAAAAAAAACCCACAAACCTGCCGGGGTTGCCTGGGTGGCTCAGTCCGTTAAACAGCTGCTTTCAGCTGAGGTCGTAACCCAGCTGGGATCCTGGGATTGAGTCCCACATCAAGCTCTCAGTTCAGCAGGGAGTCTGCAGCTCCCTCTCCTCCCCCTGCTCCTCCCCTGCCCCCTCTCCCTGCTTCTGCTATCTCTCTCTCTCTCCCCCCTTCTCTCTCTCAAATAAATAAAATCTTTTTTTTTTTTTTTTTTAATGCCAAAACGGATGCTTTGTTCTGTGCCTGTGTCAGGATGCAGTTTTAGAGTGAAGGAAAATCAGCTCTGGGAGAGCCTCCGGGGAACCTCGATGTCTGACAGAAAAAGGGAACTTCAGTTTCATCCTATCTCCTATGTTTAGGACTTTAGCTTTTATTATGTTACTGCTACCCAATCTAGAAAAGGAGAGAAAAATAAACCCACGCCATTCTGGGAATAAGTGATGTCATTTCAATTTTACAAGAAAGGGAGAGCAAGGTGGCAGAGGGGAAGGAAACTATCTGCTGGAAGAACAGTATGATTAAGGTTCAGAATTAAGGTTCAGTTAGCAAAATCCTCCTACAGCAGACGCTGAAATGGCAAGGCAGGGAAGGCACAATTTTGGCTGTACACAAGCACATGGCCAGCGTCAGGAAGCCAACACTCAGCTCACTGCATCTGTGTCTCCTGTCTAGTCTAACTGTGCGAATCAAACATAAGCAAATGGGGGACACCTGGGTGACTCGGTGGTTGAGCAACTGCCTTTGGCTCAGGTCATGATCCCGGGGTCCTGGGATCGAGTCCAGCATCAGGCTAAGTCTCTGCCTCTCTCTCTCTCTGTATCTCTTATGAATAAATAAATAAATTCTTAAAAACAAAAACCCAAAAGTTAGCAAATGGTTGCTGGGAGGTCAAAATCTCAATACAGCCATGAACCTCAGGTACTTGAGAAGGCAGTGGGTTACCCCAGTGGTTAGTCCATAGTCACAAAGGCAACGAGCAAAGACAAGCTTCTCTTCTCTGGAGGGGTGAACACAGAGCTGCAAAAGGAGAGTAATTGCTACATTAATAAATAAAAGGGAAACAAATTGAAGGATTTTTCTTTAAAACTGATGTGTGGGATTTTCTTTGTTGCTGCAGACTGTATTATTTCTGGGTCCTTGAGCTTATCTCTGGATTGAAGCCAGGGTAGAGTGGTAAGGTCAGTTCCATGGACTACAGGCAAATTTCCTCATCTGCAGTATGGGATAATGCATCTTTTTACAGACAGTGTGAGGGTCCACGGAGCTAAGCGAAGGTCTTGGTATAGAGAGGACATTTAAAAAGACACTTCTTCCTTTCATAAACCATGACAAAGCATTTACAGTTTTGCTACTTCACTAGAAAAAATTAGGAAATAAAAGGTGAAAGAGAAAAAGATTGGGAAGAAAATAACTTGGGGAGATTAGAAAAAACCAATGTAAGTAATTCTAATTTTTTAATGTCTTTGATAAGAGTGTGTTTTTTGTTGTTTGTTTTGTTTTTGTGTTTGTTTTCTAATATATCTGGGATTCTGAAAATAGAGATGAGGTTGCCATTTCCTGAAATGTCAATCTTCATGTTTAGTTGCTCCTAGCTTCTAAATCCCCCCAAATTTATGACCATTTCCTTGAATTTTCCCTTCATTTCCTGCATACCTTTGAGAGCTGTTTACTGGCTTGTGACCTTGAGAAGTTCTTCAGAGTAGTCTTTAGAAAAAGCTTGCACTGGGTGCCTTGTGTTGCGTGTCTTAGTCCCACTCTTCTTCCTCCTCCTCTCAAGAACCCCTCAGATCAGTAACACTACCCACATTTTACAAAAGAGGAAGCTTGACCTTGGGAGTAGATTTTGGAGGTACCTTGCCTGGCTTTTAATCTCAGTCCCCTATTTACTATCTGTGTGATTTTGAGCACACTGCTTGACCTCTCTATACCTCTGATTTCTCATCTGTAAAGTGAGAATATCTGTATTCATTTCATATGATTATTGTAAAGCTGAAAAGGGAACATGTTTGTTAAGTACTTTTCACAGTGACCTTGCACTATGGGATTTAGAATAAATATTATTGTTATTGCTATTGAAGAGTTAAGTAAAGCACATCAAGTAAGCAGCAGTGCATCCTGTAAAAGGCAAGCCGGCCTGTCTCCAGAATTAGGAGCTCTCCACCATTAGGCTGTACACATATTGTGTGTTGTGTCATTTTATGAATTCAATCGAACCAGTCTTTGGAAGGAAATTATTCAGCTTAACCATGATCAGAAAATTCATTTGATAAGTTTAGAGGTGTCAGAATATTGTAAATATTTTATTCGTCCTATAAGTGAAGTTGAAGGATGGATATATATGGTTTGCAAATAAAATAAAATAAAAATGCAAACATAGTGATTTAACATGAGTGTCTCAAATAATGAAAATTACAAAAAAAAAAAAAAAAAAGTGTCCTTCCTTGCAAGGGTAATGAACGATTTACAAGAGAAGTCAATACAATCTGCAGTTCATTAAAATCTTAGCAATAAGTTCCCTGTGGTAAAAAGGAACTTATTAGGGCTTGAACACAACATAGGTGAGGTGTGATGATGGACAGCTCCAGGAGGTGTTGTGTTGGGGAGAGAGGAGCATTTAAAGGTAAAAAGAAACATTTAAAGGTAAAAAGAAAGCTACCTCTTTCTGTGCTTCTGAATGGAAGATGAAAGAGTCCTTTCTGAGCAGAGACTGGCCAACATCCCCTTGTAAAGGCAGATGCTTCAAGGATGTCCTACTTGGCACGGGGATTACAGAATGGACTCATGCTTCTCTGAATTTTTTGGAACCAAGAGTTTTCAGACATTTGAGAACCTAGATGAAGGTCTTGCTGATACTGGAATACTTCCTTCTTATCTTGCTATTCTCCTCTCCTTACTCTTTCTAAGGATTCAGAGTCTGAGCTTGAGTCCCAAGGCTGTTTAATCATGTGATACTAGGAAAATCACTTCACTTTAATGGGAAGGGAAGGGCAAAATGGGAGCCCAGAGGAAAAGCAAGTTTCTCTTTCTCTCTGACAATATCATAAAAAGGATCATTTCCCTAAGGTTCTTGACAGCTGTGTAGGAGCTTGTTTAAGAGGAGGAGACAAAGGAATTATAAATGAAAAGGAATAATAACCTGTGGGAGTGTGGCTGCAGAAAATAGGCAGGCTCACAGCACATGGGTTCATTATCCTTCTTTGAAAGGTAGGGGCCCAGTGGTGCTTGGTCCTTGGGAATTTGGAGGTTTTCAGATTTTTGAAAGATAGTAGGAAACAAATTTTTTATATTACATGATACACTTGGTTGCTCTGGATAATGCCACATAATCAAACCAGTATTTCAGCAATAAAACAGATGCTTATTTCTACAAAGTGGGGTAAAAAAAAAAAAAAAGACTATAATTAGCTTTTTAACAGTTCAATTGGTTGAATTCATCTAAATTTAACTGTTCTCCTGTTAAGAGTTTTTCCTATAAGCAGTGCTTCCTCAGGTCATATCCTTTGTGTCATAATTAAATTACTCTCTTACCTTTGGGCATTGGCCTCTCCCCAACTCCCTGCATTGCTCTACAATTTCCTTAAGAACTTGGAAAGCAAATACCAAATTATGTTGTAGAGAGTAAGTGGACAAGCACATGCACCAGGAATTAACATACATATGGGTTCTCAAAATGTAACTGTTGCATTTTTTGTGACCCAGAGACTGTGTTGTGTAGTGTCCAGCTAACAATTTCCTTTAAAGTCTAGCATTCAAATGGGAGTTCTTTGTCCCTTCTGGACACCACCCCACCCCCTTCATACACAAGCCTGGTTACCAGGTGCCTGGTTTTTTTGTAACCATCTAAGTGATAAATATGCCTGATTTATATAAAGAGAGTTAGAACATTTTGAAACTTTTGCATTGTTTCATTTCATGGATTGGAACAAGAAAGGATAGGTTTAGAGTTTTTGTACTGAACAATGTGGGTTCACATTACTAGACTATCACAGTAGTTCTCCAACTTGTATGTTTTTCAGGATCATCTAGAGATCCTCATTTCCAGAGTTTCTGGTGCAGAAGGTCTGGGGAGGCCCCTGAGAATTTGCCTTTCTAGCAAGTTCCCAGGAAATATTGATGCTGCTGAGAACCACCAGGTTGCAGCATCCTGAGAGGCTGGTCAGCCAGTAGGGCAGTGAAGGAAACCAAGACACATAGCTGCTGGGCTCACCAAAGGACAGGACAAGGGATACATCGGAACATCCATCAGATAATAGGATAAGGGAGCAAAGCAACTGAGAAAATCAGAAATGTGCCTTGGATGATTCAAAATCACAAGATTAGAAGCAGATGGCTTTGGCATAAGGGGTCAGCAAGGCTTTTGAGGGTGCTGTACATGGAAGGAGGCAGAAAAGGTACCATTGAAGCACCATTATGACTTCTGGATGATAGCAGTATGGGGAGGCAACAAGAGAAAGGATGAAGAGATTAAACTCCAACACCAAACAGCCCTTGGTTCAAATCCAGGGTTTCCAAATTACCCAAGTGGTTTGAGTTTTTGTAAATGAGCTAATCTCTCTGATACTCAGTTACTTTATCTGTAAAATAAGTGCAACTGCACTAGCCTCATAGACATTAAATAAACTATGCCAGACACCTAGCACCTTGTTATTAAAGAAATAAAGTATCAAAATACCTATATTGGCCATAATCAGAGAGTCAGCTAATGATCATCAGAAATCTGGAGTCCCAGATCACATTTGATCTGTGTTTGTATCCAAATAGAATTTACAGTGATTAGCTTAAGGTGATGAATTTGAAGGATAGGAGTGAATTATAAACTGCAAAGGAGCCAAAATCCCTCACCCTCAATTACTGGGTGAGATGAGAAATGGTTGAACCAGAACAAAAAGTTATCACTAACTTTATGACCTAACAGCCTAGAAAAATGTTTAAGAATATACATCATGATCAAAGATCTATTCCCACACTCTAGACTATGTGATTCCAAAGATAACAAAAGCAACAACAAGAATAATAATAACAATAATAAGAATGGATATTTATTGAATTCATTCTAAACTTTGATGTGTGTGCATGTTGTATGCATTTGTTAGCCTTCCATGGAACTTTATTATCACAATTCCAGTTCACTTTGGGAGAAACTGAGACAGAGACAAGTCATGATCCATGTAAGTAAAGCTCCACCAGCACGAACATCAACATTCTGGAGCCAACCCTTGATTCTCCTGTACCATGTCCTGTTGATGCTTGTTCACCAGTATCTCTTGCTTCATTCACCAGCTTTGTAGGGATTCCAGTCCTTTTTATATAGCAGTCCGGTTGACTGGTTCACAACGCCGTCACCAGGTTCCCTGACCTTTCCATTTGTTCAGGGCATATTGCTTTTTTCTAAATTCATTCTTGATAAGGAACCTCTGAGGACCAACTCTGCACAACCAAATGTTGTCATCCTTGTCTCTATTCCATATCCAGTCATGGAGGGTATGAAACAATACAGTATCACCCAGCCTTCTGGAGGGAGTCGAGGTGATCACTAACCTCCTGGCTCAGAGGACTAACTTTCAGAGCAGGAATTACCTGCCAATATTCTATCATTAATCCAGGTTGCAAAGGGAACACTAGCCCAGGTCACCGACATAGACTGACTGCCTTGCTTTAAGAGAGAGGAAAGTGGACAACCAAACATTCTGGATAGTAATCACCTCCTAATTCAATCTCTAACTTTCTGGCTGATGTAGTTCCTCATTATTTCTCTGGTTATGGCCTTTTGCCTCTCAATCTCCTGCTCTCACCACCACCCCCAGCTTCAGAAGTCGCTCTACACTCTGTCCCTCGAATCCCAGTGAGAATGAGTAATGCTCCAGTACAGAAAATGAGCAAACGGGAGGATTCAGTAACTAAGACATACTGTTCTTAAGAGACCAAGTCGACAGAGTTTGTTTCCTTAAGCTAAAAAGCTTCAAGAGATAATTAGCACCCTGTATTGAAACAGAATGCTCATAACTATTTCTAGAGATTATCATGCTGGTGAAGTGGCTTGAACTTCCAACTTAAATTCAGTTTAAAATTTATTGTTTTATGACTTACAGCAACACAGAGATGTTGTCGAACAAACAACGATATTCTCAAGTGCATTTTTTTTATAGATGGAGAAGGAAATTCTCTCCCATTTATGGTACCCAACTCCCTCTGCTTTCAGAGCCTCTAAAGGCCTCCCTTTATCAATGAGCTTACACTACTACACTGAAGTAATCTATTTATAACTGCTTCCCCAGTGATCTATGAGCAAACGGGACCCCATCTTATTCATAGTCTTTAGCATCTGTCTCAGTTCCTGGCATATAAAATGTGTAGGGGCACCTGAGTGGCTCCGTTAGTTAAGTGTCTGACTTCAGCTGAGGTCATGAACTCAGCCCCACATGAGGCTCCCTGCTCAGCAGGGAGTCTGCTTCTTCCTCTCCCTCTGCTCCTCCTCTCACTCATATCTCTCTCTCAAATAAAAATAAACTCTTTAAAAAAAATAAAATGTGTCTAAATAATGTTTGTCAAATTGAACTCAACAGAAGTAGGATGAGGGTGTTGAGAGAAGGGGTTCTTTTCAGATTAAAAACATTGTGAATGCTTGTGGGAATCCAGCTGTCACTGAGCCTTGAATGCTAAGCAGGTGTATACCCACCACATACCTCTAAGGCCTAGGATAACTGACTCCAGTAATATCTGATATAATGCTCAAACATCAGTTACCCAGGGTCTGGCTAATGGGTCTGTACATTCTCTGTGGTTAAAATAGAGATTCCAGAAAGTATGAGAGGGTCATTATTAGCTAACTTCTCATTTCTCTTCTTCCTAACTTCAACACACAATCCCTCCTATCCTGCATCACCCATCTCCATATGCTACTTTAAATCAAGTAACTAAGGCTGGGACTGGTATGCAGTAATTAACAGATGGGGGGGTCCTTGGATTTTCAGAAAATTAGGATTTTAGGGGGAAGAAGTTGACATTTTAGCTGATCAGGATGAAGTCAAAGGGAGGCACAGAAGCATTCATTGACTGGGGTCTCTCCGTATGTTTCCTCTTCTGTAAGCTTTGTGAGCATAGATGGCAAGCATGACTTTTGAAGGTCCTTATGTAGAAAGGAGAGGATAAGAATCACACCCACAGTGGGTGAGCGAGAAGAGCTCTCAAAGATTAGATCAGGTGTGGTGCCAGCTTCGTCATCCCAGCAGTATCCCCTGCTGCCATAATTTTGGGTTATCCATGTCTGGGTTCCCTTTCATTCCTTTGTTATCTGAGAGTCAACTATCACTTTCAGTACAAACTCAAACTTTCATGAACCTTGATGGCCAAGGCAGACTTCTAACATGCAAATTAGATACCTGGGAGATCATTTTCTCTTCTGCTTTTGAAAAATGTATCTCATCTTTTCTTTTTGTCAAAGACGATAAATTAAGGACAAACTCAAAACTGTCAGCTCTGATCCAAATTTTTTCTTGACCCCCTGATGAGACTAAATTCAAAACCAATTAGCGGTTTCATGACTTTCACCTTTGATGGATGGCAGTAGTTGCCTTTCTCCCCCCAGGAGTAAAATAAGAAGCAGAGAGCTGAAAGGGATAAAATAGCTTTTGGATCAGAAATCCTCAGTGTCTACCAGTTTCAGTGATTACCTAGGGCAAAGTTGTAGCATTGTTCTTGTTGAGAATGGCCTTGGAGAGCAAGCCCCTCCTAGCTCCTATCATAAGGACGAGAAAGCAGTTTCAGAGGTAGGTGACTTGCTCCAAATCACAGATGCAGTGAGGGCAGAACTATGGATGAAATAGAAATTTTGGAATTCTCCATCCTCCATCGCTGAGTTTCTTTTTCATCAGAAGCCCTGATCCTTGGTGGATAACGTGCAAAACTTCTTTGACGCCATGGAAAAGTGTTCACTTTTGGGTCTCAAAGTTGTGAATATTTATGCTAAGTCACCGAGAAGCCCTTCTTTCCAAGACCCACTATTGTCTCTTTTGTTTTGGAAGACTCAGTTGACTACAGCAAACTCTTTCCCCAAAGGTACTTCTCCCACATTCTATGGAAGGAGGTCACCAGCAGCATATTTACTGAGGAAATGTTCTGAATCACCATTCTATTAATATTGCTGTCGGCCTTTGCTAATCTATGAATTCATAGCTTTCACCTTTGATGGATGACAGATCAATCCGCAGACGCTTTCTCTCTGCCTGCCTGGGATTCCCTTGATATTCCTGTTCTTTAGGCTCCAGCTTTGTCCACTAGGACTTCCTAAATATACCCATTCCCTAGATCCTGTAACTCCAGTGGCTGTGGTTTATTGTTATTAGTGGAACGCCCCAGGTAAGATGATACCTAGATGTTGATTTTTGGTGCAGGGGGAAC
The DNA here is from genome assembly GCF_048164855.1 of Canis lupus baileyi. Taxonomy (NCBI): domain Eukaryota; kingdom Metazoa; phylum Chordata; class Mammalia; order Carnivora; family Canidae; genus Canis; species Canis lupus. Next base: position 68,857,525 of record NC_132839.1, read on the forward strand.
TGCAGGCTCAGCAGTGGACAGTTACCATACTCCAACATCATGTTTCAATTATGCTGATCCAGAAATAATAATGACATTGACCAGTCATTGATCATTTACTTAGAGGATATGCTGTATTAGATCCTGTGGTGAGCACTTATTATATATCATTATTTAACACTGTAGCAGCAGGACTTGGAGACCTTCAAAAACAGGGAGCTTACTTGACCAAAGGCCCTACCTGCTGTGCTCTGAGGTCTATTGTCATATTTCCATGAAGGCAACTCTTCCTGAGACCACACTCTCATCCAGTGGCTGAGTATGGCGGGGATACAAAGACAAGCCCACTTTTGAAGACATGGCTCTAAATTGATGGCTGACTTTGATTGGAGGACTCCCTGACAATGGCCTTACTGAACATCCCTGAGACTGTCTGGTGGTCTAGGATGCTTCCAACAACCTTCCTTGCCTCTTGCCTCCTCTAAAACTGAGGTTGCTCCCAATCAATCCCCAGTGTTTCCAGCTCCTATTTTTCTATTGGAGTTTCTACCTATTAAATCCTTGGACATTTATTCTAGTCATGACATCTGCATCTTGGGGGATCCAGACTAATAGAAACCCTTACAATGGCTCTGTGAGGAAGCTTCTATTTTCCTCGTATTTGGATTTAAAAAAAGCCCCCAGAATTTCCTGAGGTCCACAGATCTATTACTAAAGAGAAACAAATTTGTGACTGAAACCCAGGTCTGGCTGATTGCAGACCCTTCATTTTAATGACACTCTGTGTTTTCTTATCACACCCAGAGGTGACCATCCCTCCAAAATAAGCAGAAGAGCACTCACTAGGTGGGCTCAAAGTCAACTAGATAGAGCTGAAGAGAATGTCTATAAATTAGATGACAAATCAGAGAAAATTATCCAGAATGAAGCACAGTGTGATAAAGATGTAGATTGAGAGACATGACATATAGCTGCTAGAAGTTGCAAAAAGAAAAGAAAAAAATAGAAAGAATGGGGGTGGAGAAGAATTTGAAGGAAGAATGGATATTTTAAAATGAGTTCTTAGAAATTGTCCCAATTTGGTAACTTGGCTAAACTGAGATAGCTCGGATTCACACGTAGGTCTTCTGAGTGTTTAGCCCAGCTCTTAACAGCATGCTGGCTGCCAACTGGCGCTTCAAGTCATTTTCACAAGTGCAGTAACTAAGTCTTGTTTTCCCTCTTGGATATTTCATCAATTTGGTTTTTAAACTCAGATCCTGGAACTTGTTTGTTTGTTTTTATGTTTCTTTCTAAAATCCATGTTATATTCTACTCATTTTTATATACTATTGATACTTTTTTTCTATACCAATCTGTCATTGAATTGAACATACTTGGGATACTGGGCTTCTTTCCATCTTTAGATCATCTACAAATGGATTGGCTCAATATCCTGTAACAAGACTTAAAAAGTCACTGAGAACATGTCAATTATCAATCAGTGACTTTGTATTTTTCAATCCCTCTGCTCCCCAAACTGTGCGAGTCACTTTGAAGCAGTACAAGAGAATGATATTATATAGAACCTATCTGCAAAGTTTGCTATGTTGGGTCTATGAAAAAGCAAAACAATAGTTCAAATAATCTAGCAAAAAAATCAATTTAAGAAATAAATAAATCTTGTTTTTATATTGGTAAAAAAAAAGGACTATTTGCTTTCATAAATATTACATGGGCACAAGACTCAAAACTTGTTGTTTGAAAGTTCAGTAGAGGAACTTTCTAATTTATTTCATCTGATTATTTTTCAAATCAAATATGCATATTATCAATACATTTTTAATTTTTAAAAATTGAAATATACTTCAGATGCCATGAAACTTATTCTTTTAAAGTGTACAATTCAGTACTTTTCAAAGTATTCACACACCATCACCATTTTCATCAATCACAAAAGAAAGCCATACTCATCAGCATCACTGCCCATTCTCCCATTCCCCTACCTTTCAGCAACCAATCCTTTTCAAGGTTCATACTGGTAAAATTTTAATTGTAAATTTTTTTTCTATTAATTTTTGTCATAGAAAAATAGGCATGTTTCCAAGTCTAAACATTGTTTATATATATATAATATATATATTTCCCTTGATTTCAAGTCTAAATAAGTAGCAGACCAATACACAAATCCAGATTAATGGGGGTTACAGTCATGAACTTTTACTGCAGAAAACTAATTTCTCCCCTTCCACTTCAGTTCAACTTTTATCAACAGTTTGGAGAGGAAAGAGGAAAGAAATCACTGATGATAATTATACAGAATGAATATTTCCATGAAATTAATAGAGCTGGCCATATCTCCCATTTTGCTGTAGGTTTCAGGAAGCTCAAATTACAATTTGATGTATATTTAGCAATCAATTAAGGCATCATAACTAATATTTTTAAATTCTTTATCTTTTCCTGACATTGAATACATTATTATCATCATTATTCTTGTTGTTATGACAAAATTATCTGCTTTCTGATTTTCTTGTATATTTTACTTTTTATTCCATTATATGGATTTATTATACTTTGATTCCTGAGGTTGGGTATAAAAAATTTCTAGTAAAAATAGTTATTGAGAGGTGAATTTGGACTATAAAAGGAAATAATATGGTTAAGTGTGTTGTTGAAAATTATTTCCTTTTAATAATTTTATTTTTCTTACCTGAAGTACCCTATTGAGTTTTTGGTGAATATGGCTAATGAGAGATGGAAACCTTTAGAAGAAAAACTGAAAAGAGCAATTTCTTTAGAACTGTCACCACGTTCCATTCATTTCTTATCCTCCAGATCTGTCATTTTCTCAGACCACAGGAAGTGATCAGTCAATATTTATATATGTCTCTCAATCTACATGGTATCAGATTTCAACTTGCGGACTGGAATGAAACTGTATACACTTCAGAGAAGATTTTTTTTCCTTCTTTTTTTTTCTTTTAATAACATTTTTTAAAAACCTGATTATCATCTTTGCTAACTATAGTGTCTTTTAGAATTAATTGGCAGCCTGTTTGTGCTAAGAGTTTCAATGATTCTTAGTGGGGTCCATTTTGCACTTTTTTGGTAGTCACAACTGGGAGAGGTACTACTGGCATCTAGAAGCCAGGAATAATGTTAAACATCCTTTGATGTTTAAAAGCCCCCACAATAAATAACTATTTGGCTCAAAATGTCAATAATGTTGAAGTTAACAAATTCTAGGCTAAAGACTTACTTTAGATAATTTGTTAGGCATAGTCTGAAAATGTCTGTCATACTTTTGCTTGTTTCACTTGCTCTGGGGTAAGCCAGGTCCATGAGAGCACTCAAAGAGTCCCATGGGGAGTCTGCCTACCTTGGGAGGAACTGACACCTCTTGTCAACAGCCAACATGTACTGCCAGCCATATGAAGGCACCATCGTAGAAGAGGATCATCCAATCCAATCAAGGCTTCAGATGACAAGTCTGGATAATACCTTGAATGTTACCTAAGGAGAGATTTATTAAGCTGGAGAGACTCAATTAAATCACTCCCAAATGACCCCCCCCCCCACACACACACACACTGTGTAGTATAATAAATGTATTGTTATCTCAGTCTTCTATGTTTTGTAGTAACCTGTTGTGCAGCAATTAGTAGCAAATATCTTGCTTCAATGGCATATTTCCAGCTTCCTCACAGTTTATTCACCATCTCTGGGAGGTGACAATTGTTTAAATTTCCTTCTGAATCATGACACAAAGAATCTACATAATATTTTTTGTATAATCAGAAGGATATCAAAGAGTGGTAGAAGGAATGGAGTTTCCTCTCATGACAGTAATGTAATCATTTCAGAGAACTGAGCCCATTGTTTTCCTCAAAAGTATCTGAAATGTTGGATGATTAGATTATCAGCTAACTCAATCAACCTATATCGTGGAGAAAACCTATTTTAAAGAAGAGATCAAACTTTGTTATACCACCAAAAAGTAACTCTTTACCTTATCCCTTGTGGATATGTCTGTTCTGAACAGAGTGCCAAACTTGTAGATATTTCATTACCTCAAAAACTTTATTACTGCAAAGGCATCCTTGTTCTCATAGAACTTCAGTTGTTTATAAAAAGTGTTTCTGCTTCTTCTCCTTTATCTCAAACAGTAAGTATTTTAATTCAGGTGACTAGTTCTTATTTTAACCACATCCAAATGAACCCTCTGGGATATGGCACATTGTTAACATTTCTGGTATAACTTATTATTTAATTAACAACCAACACATTGGTGATAATTCTAATATATTGAGGTCAAGATGAGGAGATGATAATGGCAATCTGATGAAATTTGGGTAATAATAAAATGAGAATTGTTTAAACATCAGCAAGCCAGTTTAAAAACCATAAAAAATAAAGACTTATGAGGAAATGATTGTTTTGCATGAGCCACGAAGGGCAGCTGTCTGAAAAATAAAAGAAAGTGTCAACCATAAAACATGACCAAAGAATTTTGACATAAAGGTAATTTGTTCAGAATTCCCTTAGACATTTTACAATTAAGATAATGCCATTCAAAACTCCCCAAATTGGAATACCGAAAAGCCCTGCTGAATTGCTGGTAAGATATGGAGGCTGTCAGATTTCAGCTTCATGTGTGTGACGTTGATCTGGACGTTATTTAAGTTAATCTGACTCTTTATTCAAGTATTTCTTTCTTCTAGTAACTGGTTCCCTGAATGATACAAACAATACTTTATTATTTTTTCGTACTGTATTGTTGAATGAATAAAAGGCCCTCAACTAATAGAAAGAAGGCAGAGAAGGAGGGAAAAGGATGTCATCAAGTAAGATGTAAAATGTCCAGCTTAACAATTAATCTTGAGAGTAGTTCTGTCACTAATTTATCAAACACTCACAGAACACTTACAGTTTCAGAATCCAAGTAACAAAGAGAATTTTCTATAGCTCTAGTCTTGAGTAGCTAACAGTTAGAGGTAATAGAAAAATAAATGGAGAATCATGGTAATAATGATAATAATTATGGTATTAATTTTTAAAATAAAGGCTTCAGAAAAAAATTTACGGAAAGACAAGGTACCAAACACCTTCACTGGGAAAACAGGATTGAACCACTTGATCCAATTCCAGGGAATTCCTGTGGGTTGCCAGGCGTCAGGACACTGGAGGATATTAGAGGGGCAGTATATGAAAGACAGAACACTACGTATAAGGCCGATTCTTTTAGATATAACAGCATAAATGTCATAAATTGTTTTATTTTTCTTATTTTTTTCTCTCCTGTAAGAGAATTTACAGCTCGATGTGTTGTCATGTGACTTCTGACGCCGGTCTCCAGTATATAGAGATGGCTGCCCATCACTGAGGTCAAGATTGACCCTATGACTTGCTGTGAGCAGTAGAAGGAAAAAGGTAGTGACCTTGTCCCATTGCAACGGAAGCTGTAAGATTTCTGTATGGTGTGAATGTTATTTGCTTTCTTTTTATCATAAGGTTAAGTCAAGGGCTCATTCTTAAAGCTGAGTTGCGAAGTGAATGGAGGCTCTGAGAAGAGCCACAGCAACCTGCAGCTGCTGACATGTAAAACAGGAAAGAAATAAACCTTTGTTGTTGGAGGCTATTGAAATATAGGATTGTGGTTTATTATCACGGTACTACCTAATGAAAGCAGTAATCAGAATGATTAGTTTACATTGCCAATGGCCATGATCACTCTAAGAATATAATTACATACACTGTAACCATCATTGTGAGTGTGTAAACACACACACACACACACCTCTTTCAAACTAATGTGCAGTAAAAGCAAACCACATTTCTTGAATACTTCATACAGATATCTCACTGGGATCTCCCGCTCACCAGCTCTTACCATTCACAGACTGCGCTGTCCCACATCAATTGTTTCTGTTATTTATTAAGCAACATGACATAATAATAGGAAATTCATTGATTTAAACATTTTTAATACAAGTATAATTGATATACGATTTTATATTAATTCCAAGTATACGACCTAGTGATTTGACAGTCACACACAACGTATAGTTATCATCACTATGATATGTATGGTCATCATACAGAGTTATTACAATATTATTGATTGTATCCCATATGCTGCACTTCTCATATTGATTTTAAGCTTAATTTCTATCTCGTATCCTCAATTCCCATATACTTATGAATTAGATTATAGTGACATTTCTTTTAGATTATTTTAGGTTGATAACTACACTTGATAACTGTGAGCCTGTCAAATTAAGAACAATAGTTGGAATATGCTGTGTCATCTAGAGAAGGATGAGCTGAAGGTATCTGAGAGATTGATCCTACTGGCTCATGATGGTCTATCAGATTCATGGAACAGGACAGGGTAGGAGTCCAGGAGGAAGTTGGCTCCAACAAGGAAGATCTCACATAAAGATCTTCTTTATGATTTAGACAGTTTGAATTTCTTCACCATTTCCAGTGAAAATAAACACATGTTCCCTGGACAGTTCATTGTATATCTACTAATGTTTATCCACATTGTGTATTTCATGAGTAAATGGCAACAGCCCTCCTGTGAGTCTGTTGAGTGTCCAAAGCTGATTGAAGCAAGAGGAGAGAGCCTCAAGATGTGACATGATATGACAGACCACATGGGGGTATTCATGGCATTCCTAGAGTATTTGACATGTAGGATAGATTCTTTTCCTTCTCTTTTAATTCCTATATAATAGCATTCACCCTTTTAAAGTGCAACCATCACCATAATCTAATTCTGGAAACTTCTCCTTGCTCTGAAAAGAAACTATGTAGCCAGTAGTAGTCAACACCACATTCCTTCCTCTCCCAACGTCTGGTAACAACCGATCTACTTTTCACCACTAAGGATTTGCCTATTCTGGACATTGTATGTGAGTGGAGTCATGCCAGATGTGACCTTTTATGTCTGACTTCCTTTAGCATAATGGCTTCATCATTCATCAATGTTGTTGCATGCACCAGTACTTTATTCTTTCTTATAATGGAATAATATTCCATTTTATGTATTTTGAAAATATTTTATCTATTACTCAGTTGATAAACATTAGGATTGTTCCACTTTTTGGATATTATAAATAATTCTGTTATATTTCTGTTTATAAGTTTTGGTATGGATATATATTTTCATTTATTTTGGATATATACCTAAGAGTGCAATTGCTTTGTCAGGTAGTAACTCTATGCATAATATTTTGAGGAAATGCCAAACCGTTTGCCAAAGTAGCTGCACAATTTTTCATTCCAAAAGTCTTTGCAAATTTTATTCCAAATTCTTTATGTCCTCTTCTATACTTTTTATAGTCCATCTTGTTGATCATAGTCATTCAAGTGTGTGTGAAATGGTATCTCATTTTCGTTTTTATTTAAATTTCTGTAGTGAATAAGGATGTTAAGCATCCTTTCATGTGGTTCTCGGGCATTTGTATATCTTCTTTGGAGAAATGTCTATTCAAATATTTGCCTCTCTTCAATTGGGCGATTTGTCTTTTTATTCTTGAGTTGTAAATGTTCTTAATATATTCTGGACACTAGATACTCATTAAATATATGATTTTCACATGTATTCATCAATTTTGTTGTCCCTTTTCTTTCTTGATGTTACCCTTTAAAGCTCATAAGATTTTCATTTTTTTTACAGCCAAATTTACTTAGTATTGTTTTCTTTTTGTTTTTGATGCTTTTGGTGTCACATTTAAAAATTCTCTTTATGACCCAAGGTCACAAAGCCTTACTCCCATATTTTCCTGAATAATTTTGTAGTTTGAGTTCTTACCTTCAGGTCTTTGACACATTTTGAGTTAATTTTTGTGTTCACAGTGAAGGCCCAAATTCATTCCTTTGTGTATGGATATCCAGACATACAAGCATTATTTGTTGAAAAAGTATTATTTCTCTTAGTGAATTGTCTTGGAATCTTTATAAAAAGTTAATTGACCCTAAATGTATGGGCTAAGTAGGAACTCTCAATTCTATTTGACTGGTCTATAAACCTATTTTTATGCCAGTACCACACAGTCTTTGTAATAATAAGTTTTGAAGTCGCCAATATGAATCCTGCAACTTTATTTTCATTTTAAAGATTGGGCAATTTTGGTTCTCTTGCATTTACATATAAATTTTAGGATCAAGTTGCCAGTTTTTGTTAAGAGGGCAGCTGGAATTTTGACAGGGATTGTGCTGAATCTGTAGATCAATTTAAAAAATAGTGTCCTCTTAATATTAAGTATTTTAATTCATGCATATAGATGTTGTTTCATCTATTTAAACCTTCCCTAATTTTTCTTTTTTCTTTTTCTTTTTTTAAGATTTTATTTATTTATTCATTAGAGACAGAGAGAGAGAGAGAGAGAGAGAGAGAGACAGGCAGAGGGAGAAGCAGGCTCCATGCAGGGAGCCCAACATGGGACTCAATCCCAAGGTCTCCAGGATCACGCCCTGGGCTGAAGACAGCGCTAAACCATTGAGCCACCCGGGCTGCACCCTAATTTTTCATAATGATATTTTGCAGTTTTCAGTGTACAGGTTTTTGTACTTTTCATATTACACTCATTTTTAAGTATCTTATTCACTTTGATGCTATTGTAAATGATATTTAAATTTTAAATTTAGATTATTTATTGCTAGCATATAGAAATAGAACTGATTTTTATATCAATAGTTTCAACATTGCTAAATTTGTTTTTAGCACTGATGGTTATTTTGCAAATTCCTTAGGACTATAAAAGACTACAGCTTCTGAGAATAAAAATAGTTTTCCTTTTCAATTTGGATGTTTTGTTTTATTTTTTCCTTGCATAATTGTTTCCTAGATCTTCCAGTACAATGTAGAATAGAAGTGATGGGAGCAGAAATCATTGCCTTGGTCTTCATGGTGGGGAAATACCTCAGTCTTTTACTGTTAAATCTGATGTTAACTGTGGATTTTTCATAGATTCCCCTTTCAGGTTAAGGAAGTTTTTTTTCATTCCTGGTTTACTGAGCATTTTTATCGCAAATGGATATTGGATTTTGCCAAATGATCATTCTGTGAGTATTTATAACATAATTGTGTTAGTTTTGTCCACTTTTCTATTAATATGGTCAGTTAAATGGACTGATTTTCATACATGGAACCCAGCTTACATTTCTGACATAAATCCCACTTGGTCATGATGTATGTTCCTCTACATGTGTTGGTAGGTTAGGTTTCCTGCTAATTTTTTTGAGAATGTTTGTGTCTACATTTATTAGGACTATTAGTCTGTAGTTTCCTTTTATGTGAGATGTTTGTCTCATCTTGGTATTAGAGTGGTACTGACTTCACAGAAGAAGTTGGAAAATCTCACCTTCTCTTCTATATTTTGAAGGAATTAGTAAATGATTGATGTGAACTCTTCTTTAAATACTAGGTAGATATTACCAATGAAGCCATCTGATCCTGGGCTTTTCTGGTAGAAAGCTTTTTGATGAATAACTGACTCTTTTTGCTTATAATAGTGTATATTTTGATTTTCTGTTGATTCTTGAGGGGTTTTTGTTTTATTAGGAATACATGTTTTTTGCTTTACTGCTGATTTGTTGGCATGCGAATGTTTATAGTGTTCCATGTGTTGAACAAGTGTTACCTGTTTGCCATAAGGAGCAATAATCCCAGGATACCAAGACAGTGCATGGTTTGCAGATGTCAGGATCACCAAGGAAGACGTGACTCATACACTGGATGGAACATATAAAGCAGAGACAGCAAGGTCAGCAGTAATAATGAGAAACTGTTCCCTTGGGCAATGGGTCCCATCTTGCAAGCTGATGCGAGAAGATGGCACCACATGAACCCTTTTTGTGCTGCAGGCAAAGAACCTCTTTCCCTCTCACTGAAAATAGATGTAGCAGTGGGGTTGGCCAGGTGCCAAATAACACATAGGCTTTGAGTAGAACAAAGCAATCTATATTAAGTCCAGAATGGGCAAAGATATGCTCAGACCTGTCAATAAACACAACAGGGATGTGAGGGTTCCTTATATCCATGTAAGGTGTTGTTCTAGGTCTGAGGCTCAGTCTATGCAGTTATGCAAAGGCCAAATGAGTCGCACATGACTGCTTTTCACAAACCTTCCTATCCTGTCTCTTTCTGTAAGGGTGCTAATAGTGCATCATCTTTCATTCCTGATTTCATTAGTCTTTCTTTTTTTCTTAATTGGTATAACTAACTTGTCAATTTTTAAATCTCTCCAAGGAATCAAATCTTGGGTTTGTTATTTTCTGCTGTTTTTCTATTCTTTATTGTGTTTCCATTCTAATCATTGTTATTTCCTTCTTTTTGATTGCTTTGAGTTCATTCTCATTTTTCTAGTTTCTTAAGATGGAATGTGGATACTAATGTGGATAATTTCATAACTAAACATTGCTTTCTTTTTCTCTTTCTTCCTTCCTTTCTTTTTTCTTTCTTTCTTTCTTTCTTTCTTTCTTTCTTTCTTTCTTTCTTTCTTTCTTTCTTTCTATTTTTTTCTTTTCTTTTTTTTTAGAGAGAGAGAGAGAGTGCAGGCAAGTGAGGGGAGAGGCATAGGGAGAGAGAGATAGAGAGAGAGAGAATCTTAAGCAAGCTCCACAATCAGCATGGAGCTTGTGGGAATCAATCTCAAGACTCTGAGGTCATGATATGAGCCAAACCATGTGTTAGATGCTTAACTGACTGAGTTGCCCTGGTGCCCTTGGGCCAAACATTTCTATGCTGAAATCCCATCACCACCTGCCTCAGATATTAGGTATTTGGAGAGGCCTTAAAGAGGTAATTAAGTTATGATGAGGTCATTGGGGTAAGCCCTGATCCAGTATGACTAATGTCCCTGTAAGAAGAAGGAATTTGGAAAAAAAAAAAAAAAAAAAAAAGAAGAAGGAATTTGGAAACACACAGGTCCATAGAGAAGACCATGTGAAGGCACAGAGAGAAGGTGGGCATCTACCAGCAAGGGGAGAGGACTCAGAGGGCAACAACCATGTAAAGAACTTGATCTTGGACTTCTAGCCTCCAGAATTGTTGAGAAAATAACTTTTTGTTGTTCGAGTCACCTGGGCATGTTCTCATGGCAATACTCGAAAACTAATATAAGTATTTTTTTATTTATTATTTTAAATATAGTCAAAATTACCTATAAATTTCCATCTAAACTCTGTTTTCATTATAGCCCATGAGTTTCTATATGTTGTGTTTCCCTTTTCATCATCTCAATGCATTTTCAAATTCACTTTGTGATTTCTTTTTTGACCCATTGGCTATGTAGGAGTGAATTGTTTAATTTCCACTTTCTTTGTAAATTTCCTAAATTTCCATCTGTTACATATTTCTAACTTCATACCATTTTAGTAGAAGAATATATTGTATATGATGTTAATCCTCTTATTTTCTTATGGCTAATATAGGGTGTATTCTGGAGAAAATTTCATGTGTTCTTTTCAGCACTTTCATTGTATCACATTGGCTTCTGTCCCTCATCTTTCTGTTGTTGTTAAGAAATCAATTGTTAGTCTAACTGCGGACTAAGTATTTCTGCATAAGTATTTAGTATAAGTATAATAACTGCATAAGTATTTCTCTCTTGCTGCTTTGAAAGTTTTCTCTGATTTTGATTCCTCTAATTATGATGTGTCTAAGTGTGGATTTCTTTTTTTTTTTAAAGATTTTATTTATTTATTCATGAGAGACACTGAGAGGGAGGCAGAGACATAGGCAGAGGGAGAAGCAGGATTCCCATGGAAAGCCTGTTGCGGAACTTGATCCCAGCACCCAGAGATTGCAACCTGAGCTGAAGCAAGGCCCTCAACCACTGAGCCACCCAGGTATCCCTAAGTGTGGATTTCTGAGTTGGATTTCATTTCCCTTTGTGAGTGTATAGGTTTTCATTAGATGTAGAAAGTGGACTTGATTCCTTCACATATTCCTAGTTTCTCTTTCTCCTTTTCATGCCCTATGAGACTCCAGGATTTCTTTATGTGAGTGTGATGTGCTTGGTGAGGTCCCACAAGTTTCTGTGTCTTTCTTTTCTCTTCATTCTTTTCCCTTTCTGTTCTTCATACTGTATAATCTCCATACAACATTGTCACATGCATGAATCCTTTCTTACACTGGCTGCAATATGCTGTGGACCCTCCTCTGGTGATTCTTTCATTTTAGTTCTGTGTTTTCAACTCTAGGACTTCTGTTTCATTCTCTTTTTCTCTAATTCTTCTTCTTCTATTTTTTTCTTCTTTACTTTGGTGAAACATCTATCTCATACTTTCCTCTAGTTCTTTAGACAAAGTTACATGTGGTTCTTGGAAAGTATTTAAAATAGCCTTATTTCAAGTCTGTCTAGTGAATACAATGCCTGGACCTCCTCAGGTATAGTTTCTATGGACCATTTTTCTTTTCCTTGTGTATGGGCTATATTCTATTGCTTTCTTCATACAGCACAATTGTTTTTGTTAAACAAATAGGCAGTTAAAATAATTTAAGATGGCAGTTCTGTAAGTCAGACCCTCTTCTCACTAAGATTTGTCATTGCTATTGTTTGCTCTTTTTGTTTGTTTAGTGATTTTTCTGAACTAATTCTTTGATTTTCTTAATTTTAATTTTTTAAAGAATTTTATTTATTTATTTGACAGAGAAAGCCCACAGACAGGGGAGTGGCAGGCAGAGGGAGAGGGAGAAACAGACTCCTCATTGAACAAGAACTCTGATGTAGGACTCCAACCCAGGACTCTGGGATTGTGACCTGAGCCTTAGCTGCTTAATCAGCTGAATCACCTAGGCACCCCAAATTAATTCTTTAAAGTCTGTATTCTTTGTCATGTGTGACCACTGAAATTTCTTTTTTATTAACTGAATAGTCAGTTGTGACTATACAGAGTTTCCTTAGATACCTGCAACCAGGGATTCTCCCAGTCTTTGTCAAGGGGCTCTGTATTCATGTTTGTGCATACCTTGAACACTCACAGAGACGACTGATGGACAGTTGACACATTTGCCCTTTGATTCACTTCTTACTTGTGCAGAGCCTCAAACTTAGGCAAGGATGAGAGCTGGAACCTTTTCAGATGAGCATGTGGAAATCTCTGGGCATGAACACAGACCTACACATACACATGGCATTTCCAGATTATGTCAAAACTCTTCAGGGCCCCATGCCTATCTCATTCACCAGTCTTTCCTTTTAAGTTTTTCAGCTAGTTTATTGTTTGCCTCAACTGTTATCCACCATCTTAGGAGGCTGTGAAGTTAAACATAGGAACACTTCCTTAGGAAGTTATACAATTTTCTGTGATTGTTTTTGACAACCCCCAGAGAAAAAATTTTTTCATACTGGGTAAGCGCTGAGTTAGGTCAAATAAAGATGTTTCATGTGGGGACTTCAAGGAAACACTAGACAGGTGAAATAATGTCAATACCCTGAGAATGAGGTTTGAAGGAACTCTAGTCCCCTTCTACCACCATGATAGCGAATTGTTGATTTTTAAGGTCATTATAGAACTGGACTGCAGGAAATGGGGCAAGGTCATGTTAGGACACTGGCAGTCTCATTGCTCATACCAAGAATCAGCCATTTTTCTTGAATAAACAATCTTGAATTCTTGAAAGCTTTTGGGTAATTTCCAGAGTCCTGAAAAATTTGATTATGACAATTTATTCCAGTTTTGTGTTGTCTTTACAAAGGAGTGAATTTTGGAAATCTGCCATTTTCACTGATGTCATTCAGAAATCATTTTTCCTCCACTCAGCATCATATATCCTCTTTACAATTAAATTTTTTTAGTAACTGTTGATGATCACTAAAAATTATTTTCTTTTTTTTTTTTTATTTTTTAAAAAGATGTATTTATTTATTTTGAGAGAGAGAGAACAAAAGGGAGGGTCAAGGGATGTGGGAGACAGAGAATCTCAAGCAGATTCCATGCTCAGCATGGAGCCCAATGCAGGGCTTGATCTCATGACCCTGAGATCATAACCTGAGCTGAAACAAGAATCAGACGCTTAACCAACTGTGCCCAGGTGCCCCTCTTTTTTCACTTTTAAAACAAATTATTGCCAATTTGAAAATAATACATTTCAATTGTAGATATATTATTCATTCACATTTGAAAAATAATTTTCTGTATGTGCTAAACTGGATTTACCAAGTAAAAATATTACAATTCACATTGTTTCACTATTTTCTTTTTTTTAAGATTTTATTTATTTACTTGGGAGATACAGAGATAGAGACAGACATAATGAGAGAGAACAGGAGTAGAGAGGAGAAGGAGAAACAGACTTTCCATGGAGCAGGGAGCCTGATGCAGGGCTTGATCCCAGGACTCCCGGATCATGACCTGAGCTGAAGGAAAACACTCAACCGAGTGAGGCACCCAGGCACCCCTTTTTCATTCAATACAAATAAGTATTCCAAATGTTCATGTAGAATGATAGGATTGAAATGACTCAAGTGGAGTTTCTGCAATTTTATAATCAGTGTGCTATTGTCGTTTATTCAGAATGTACCTTTTTGTGCAAAGTTAAAAAGTACCAAAGACTTTGGAGATCCAAAATCTTCCACGTGAGCTTGAACTATTCTGTACCCTTGTGAACCTACTTTTGTACTTATTCTCAAATAGAATACATTTACCTAAGTGTATGTGGCAAGGGGTTAATGCTATTAATTGGCCTTATCCAAATTAACTTCTATGAGGAATATCATGTTTATTGAAGGATAAATGTCAAATGCATAGCAGCTCAAATCTTACATATATGCTATAAAAACTCAGTAATAACTGCAGAAATTCTTTGCACTAACACTGTTCAGAATGTACAACCTTATTGTCTGAAATGTAGGGTGGACTGCTTCCACCATCTTGCCCTGGTGTGTCACAATGATACACATTTTCTTTTCCCTCCTATGAGCGTAATATAGACATGGTGTCTGTCACCTGAACCTTTCCCCCTGCTCTTGTCTCTCTGCACATTCTCTTCATCATAATCTTTGTCCAATTCCTACTAGCCTTTCATGTTTCTGCTAAAGTATCACATACTCAGAGAAGTGTTCTTGATCTCCTTCACCTCCATCCCACATCTGTTTAGGCATCTGTGTTCTAATACCAAACCTCTTGTCTATATACCTGTATTCCAGGATTTACCATGCTGTATTGTAATTGTCTGTGCGCTTGTCTCTCTTCAGCAGGCAGAAAGTAAATCTTATTCAGTTTTATTACCAACAACTACTGGTGCTTGTCACATATCAGTAATGCAATAATTATTTTTGGAAGAAAGGATGAGAAAATGACCACTGTTTCTCACTGAAACAATTTTATAGCAGTACAAAGTGGAAGGGTTTGTGTAGTTGATGTAGCCAAGTATTGGTGGCCAGCATACAAAACCAATTTCTACTCTTTCATTATGTATTTATTCCCTAAGGGTGACTTCATCATTCAAAGGCATTTCTCAAAGTGTGGGCAATAACTCCCTTAAGGAAATACTTCTTCATAAAATGTGTAAGATGCATGAAACTTTTATAACTCTGGTGGCAGTAGGCAGAGTGTCACACTAGAAATATAAGGAGATTATTCAAAGATGGGGCATTAACTGGAATACAGTTTGAATTATCTAAGGCTGATGGCATGAATATCTTTATAGACTTAAAATAAACCACAAGTAATACATTGTATGACTATGAGTATATATTATTGTATTCTAAAATGCTGTTACATTAAAATACTTATAAAATTTTATTCAGATCATCAAAAATTTGTTAGATACTAGAAATGTAAATATGAAAAATTTATGATACTCACACCTATAATTTCACTGTTAAATTTTCCTTATTTTCATCTCAATTTTCTCTGTTTTTATAACCAGACATTATATGTATATTTTAATTTAAATATGTATTTGTATTTATAGTTTATTTGATAAAATGTATATCATATTATATACATTATTTTGCTTCCCACTACCACATGATTTGAATTTGTCTAGAATACTTAGTATTCTTGAAAAATATTATTTGACAGTTATCATTAGCTTGGTATAATATAAAATACTCAGTATTTCCTCTTTTGCAAGTTATGTTTCTTTTTTTCTTTCTTTTAATTTTACTAATATATGCAAGCAAAAAATATTTGTCATTTTAGGGTAAATTTCATATATATGATTTTTTAAATAGTAAATTATTGAAATGGTATTTAGTTTTGAAGCTTATTTAAAATATTTTATTACTCTTGGGAAGTATTCTAATTGCTAGCAAGAGTTTTATCAACTACAATGAAAGTTATAAAATATACTATTTAAACTTTAATTTTTATGGTTTCATACTTTGTCCGCTAATCTCACAGGCCACTCATTTTCAGTAAATTTTTCTCTTTTCTCAGATCATTAAACATTAGGATGTTTCAGAGTTCAGCCCTTAGACCTGCACGTTGTCATCAGATTCCCTCTAGATTATTACAGTGATTGCATGATTTTTTAAAAAGATTTTATTTATTCATGAGAGACACACAGAGAGAGAGTCAGAGACACAGACATAGAGAGAAGCAGGCTCCCTGCAGGGAGCCAGATGTAGGACTCCATCCCAGGACCCTGGGACTAGGACCTGAGCTGAAGACAGGTGCTCAACAGCTAAGCCACTCAGGTTCTGCAGTGATTGCATGATTTTATGCACCACCTTAACCTTGATGACTTCAAATGTGTATCTCAAGTCCCACTTTCTTCCATGAACTTCATACCTGTTGTCTTACTGTTTGTGATATCTATCCAATGTCTAATATACATCTCAAGCTCAACATTCCCCAAACCTATGTTTTTTTTCCACCTACACTCAAATCTGCTCTCATCTCAGTTATCCTTGTGTCACTAAATGACAAATCAAAACTGCAGCAGGTGTTCATGTCAAACCTTAAAATCATTCCTGACTAATTTCTCTCCCCCACATTTACAGAGAACCCATCACAAAGTGAATGTTGTTACAGCTTTAACCTCAGATTCTCTTCACTCACCAATGTCCATAACCTTCATTGTCATTGTCATTATCTAAGAACAAACACCACCATCTCTCGCTGATCCCACTATGACGCGTCCTTGTCTTCAGCCCTGAGTGCCCCTCGAAGTGTAGGCACACATACTATTTTCACACAGTTGCATGACTGAGACTTGAAAATAATCACACCTATTGAAATCTTCCAGTGCTGGTTCTTCTCACAAAGAGAAAAGTTAAAATTTTTACCATGTCCTGCAAGATCCCGCAAGTTCTACCCCCAGCATCTTGTTACCACACGTACTTCTGCCCTCAGCTATTTCACTATTTTGGTGAGCAGTTTTATGGGATCTCATTGACTGTGGAGATTAATTTGTGAAGAATTGGCATATTTACATCACGCGAGTCCCCTCTTATCCGCAGGGAATGTTTCAAGACCCCCAGTGGATGCCTGAAGCCAAGGATATACCATCCCTGTATTATTGTGTTTTTTTCCTGTACATACATACATATGACAAAGTTTAATTTATAAATTAGACATAGTAAGAAATTAACAATAAAAATTAATAATCAAATAGAATAATTTAACAATACTTTGTAATAAAAGTTATACGATTGTGGTCTTTCTCTCAAAATGTGCTGTATCCACCCTCCTGTGATGATGTAAGATGATAAAATGCCATGTGAGGAGATGAAGTGAGGGGAATGATGCAGGCACTATGATGCAGTGCGAGGCTACTATTGGCCTTCTGACTATATGTCAGAAGAGGATCATCTGCTTCTGGAGGGTGGTTGACTACAGGTCACTGAAACCACAGAAAATGGAACCACAGATAGGAGGGGGCTACTGTGTTAAGTTACTCTAACCTAGAAGAGCTATATTTATTTCTCGGTTTCTTTTTTATAACCATGTCCCATACAAAAATTATATTATTTTTTCCAAAGACAAGTCTCCACATTTATCTTTTTCTCTCTATATACAGCTTTTGTTGTTATTCTTAATGTGTGCCCAATTTTCCCCAGTTACATTTTCTATTCATTATTATTTCACTATGACAGATTTTTTCAACTTTGGCATAAGTTGACATTTTGAGCCAGATAATTCGCTGCATTGTGCATTAGAGGATATTTAGCAACATCCTTGGCTTTACACCCTAGATGCCAGTAGCAGTCTTTCCCCTAGTTACAATAACTAGAAAATGTCCCCAGACATTGCCAAATGTCTTGTGAGGCACAAAATTGCCCTGGGTTGAGAAGCACTGATCTTTATGAAGGTATAGATTGGTTTTTAAATGCTGCATGCAGCCAATTCTTGTTTGGTCTAAATGTTCCCCATGTTCTTTTCATCTTAATCGGTTCTTAATTTAAAAACTTATGGTACCTGACATATTGGCTATAAGAAAGAGCGATGTCAAATGATTTCCTCAGAGTCCCACATAGATTAAATCTCTGATTCTAGGTAATCATAAGTCTACTGGTTAATATGCTTTAGCAAGCACTAAGCAATGTAAAGTACATAGGCTTGGGAGACCAATAACCTGGGTGAGGTTTTCAACATACTGCCTAGTGGGTATATGATTCTGTGCACATGATTTAACTTCTCCAAGCCTCAGTCTTCTCGGATATAAAAAGGAAGTGGGAGCAGCTGCTTTGCATGCTGTTATGAAGTTATAGATGAGTTATGTATGGCCTAGAGCATATCTTAGACAATATATGATTGTAGCTATTATTAGTTCCCTGAAATCAAACAAGTGACAATAAGGAATTCCTCCTAAGGCCTGAGGAAGGGGCTGGAGGACTGGAAAATATGTACTTCCCCATCAACACTGCCCTAGACAATACAGCATTTTTTACCAGGAACATTTATTAAATGTCCTTTCTAGGAATGATGCTAGAATGAATTTTTGAAGATGTAATGTCCAGATCCTGTCTTTAAGAAGCCCACTAAAGTAAAAAGAAACATAGTGAAAATGGTGGCCTGTACTATAACAAATAAATGAATTAGACTGGCACGGGACAGAATTAGAGGGAGCAGTGATATTTATGCAATGCCTTATCTAGAGAGGGAGAATTGATGTGATAGAAATAATTATCCTTATACCATATTTATATGACAATATTAATTTTAAGATAATAATTAGTTTGTAATTCCAAAATTCCCATCTCTAGTCCAGGTCTCTGGAAATTTCCTTTTGGTGTTAGTGACTTGGGTTATACAAAGGGCCCTTTTACTCAAACTCAAGAAAAGCCTTGGAGAGAATCAGACAAGCAGTTTCTCCTGTAGGCCACTAAATTACATAAAATAATTAACCATAGATTTAAGAGGGATTTTTAGTTGTTTGGCAAAGTTAGGATTAGTAGCAAATGAAAATAAAATAAGCACTGACTTGCAGAGAGCTACTCCCTCCTCCTGCGGGACTCAGATTCTCAAATGCTAAATTCTAATCTCTTTAAAGGGAAGGATCTATGACTTACAGCAGAAGTCTATTTATCTCCCAAATAATAATCTTTAATCTTTAAAAACATTTCCAAATGTGATCTATGATAGTTTCATTGAGATTCTTATCAAAAGGAAGCCTCCCAATACCAAATGAGACACACCACCTATTCCAAGTCCTTTGTTTCTTTATTTTGATTAAGAATATGAAACCCAGAGTGATGAAATGACTTGCTCAAGGTCACACAGATATTTTCTTTTCAAGCAAGAGTTCGAGCACATTTCTCAACACTGAGCCCAGGGTTTTCCCCAGTATGCTTTGCCCCATCTCCACATACCTCACTTTGTCATCTTTTTTGAATAAATGGTGCTTGGAAAAGTTCCAAAGGCAAATGTACCTTCAGCTCCATTTCGAGAGTTCATCCTATAATTGTCACACCTGATCTCTGTCCCAGTGCCTGAACCCAATCACTGGGGATAATTTGAATCGACTGAAGCTCCTAGAGTCTGTGCTTGTTGCTGTTGACCCTCCTCATTCAAACGACGCCATTGTGATAGGCAAGGTTGGCCACTGCCACTTTAAATTAGTGGTTTATCTTGAGTCCTGGAGAAAGGAAGTCCTTTCAGGGGGAAAGGATGATGAATCACATGGCAGGGAACAAATGTAACTGTGATTAATGGGACATTACACAACAACAAAAATAGAGCCAACTGTGTGCAGAGATAACTGGAACCAGAAAGACCAACTTATTGTCTAAGGTGATGTAATTAACTTCAAGCCCCTCCATAGCTTGGATGGCTGATTCCAGTGAGCCTTTCCATTGTGCTGGTAATAATGACAAGGTTGTGCCTTCTTATTTTAAATACTATCCTATTAAGGACCATTTTTCTCCAATGCATGGCACTGATAAAATGTCAAAGACTAAGATACGGCAATTTGAAGTAGCATGATTTTAAGCAACTGCAGATTCATTCAACTTTCCCCTTTCCCAAGGAAGACAATGGAAGAAAAGACCAAACATTTGACTTATGATATATGAGCTTCTTCAAATATTTCCATGCAAAAAGGGCTAATTGATTATCTTTTTCATTTTTTATTTTTTTGGTTGTTCCAGTAAAGATAAAAGAAGTTTTCAGAAAATGTTGTATTATAGTAACCATAATGAAGAAAGATTTCTTTTTGCTTCTCACCACCTGATAGGGTGCCTCATCCTGATCATGCGAGTGCATTTCTCTCATTCATAGGAAATAAGTAATTGCTTCATCTATTAGACAGAATTGCTGACTTGGATTTTTGTGAAATTATTACAGATTCAGAAATTACTCTGTGCATTTTAAATAGAGAAAAATCAGTATCGTAGATATTTTTTTTAAAGAGATTTTATTTATTTATTTATGAGATACACAGAGAGAGAGAGGCAGAGACACAGGCAGAGGGAGAAGCAGGCTCCATGCAGGGAACCCAACATGGGACTCGATCCAGGGTCTCCAGGATCATGCCCTGAGCCAAAGGTGGCGCTAAACCGCTGAGCCACCCAGGCTGCCCAATTGTAGATATTTTCAACCATTGCAATCTTCTCCACATTCTTCAGTTAGGAAAGTTGGAATGAAAGTCTGAACTTAAAAAATACTTGCCAATCCCTTTACCAAGTTTGGAGGCTTTCCAAATATTTGATACCTGTTTCATTTCATATTTTTGGAATCATTTGGCTGCTCCCACAGCTAACAGAATAGCAAAAATTTCCTCTAAAAATCTGAGATATGATATATTGTAAATGCCAACTTTGTTCCCAACTGTCAGGTGTGTTTTCCTCTTCCTGACTTTAAAGTAATAATAACATCTTGTAGTTCATGGTGTGTTTATCTTTACAACAACAACAAAAATTCACCCTCTTAATTCTACCAGGGTAGATGTTAAAAGTAGAGATGTGCTGTGTGTGAAACAGTGTGGACTCTGGGGTCACCTATCCAGTGTGAGTTTCAACTCATGTAACTATTCACACAGATTTTAGATAACTTATTTCCTCCCTCTGAATCTCACTTTTCTTGTCTGTTAACATAGGATAATAATACTTCACACAAGTGTGTGAAGACTGAATGTATGTATGCTAAGAAAACACTTAACTAGCCTTTCTTAACACAATCCCTACCTTCTCTACCAGAAGAAAGTATTACATTTTATTTAAATTCATGCTTCCCAGAAAAGAAGAAAGAAATAGTATAATGTAGGCTTTATTAGAAACCTACCATGATTTGAGATCTGTTGTAGCTCATTTCAGATGTGTTAGAGTATTCAAAAGGGATTATCCCAATGTTTGCAAATAAGGGAATCAGATGTTGGGAATAAAAAAAAAAAAAAAAAAAAAGGCCTGAGATAATCAAACACCCAGGCCAGTGCCTTAAGCTTAATAAATACTTTTTGAAATGAACCATGAAATGCAAGCGTGACATCTGACACACTAGGGGCAAGCATTCTTTAATCTGTACCTCCTTTAATCTGATATGCTGACCTTCAGAGCATACACAAGGCCGTGCAAAAGCAGGCTTCTCTGGCCACATGTGAGCTGTGCCAGCCTTAGTTTTACCTGAATCACATGTACTCTCTTCTCTCCCTTCCCTGAATCCAATTCCAGTCCACACTGGCTCCATTGCCCTCAGTCTTCCTCCTCATTTTTCATCTCCCATATTCACTTGGCTCTTTGCTCTTGACAATAACCCCCAAGTCCCCCAGCTATAAGTTTTATTCCTATCTGTAATTCTGGTCTTCACCAAACTCTCTGCATCAGTGACTGCTGTAGACCAGCATCTTTCTAGACTTGAGCTGTTTTGACAATCTTCTTAACTTCACTTCTCCTTTAGTTATGATTCACAACTAATGCATCCTCTTTGTGTAGAAAGGAACTAGTGTCAAGGAAAAATTATTCAATGGCCCCTGATATAGCATAGTTTGGAAGACTTTATTCGAGGGGGGACCATCATGGTAGGTATGAGGACAGCTGTGATGGAATTTTACAATGAGCTTGCAGCATATGCAAGAGGGAATTCATAGTCAAGGGGCAAAGGTGAGGATCAGTGAAGGGAAGTTAATAAGAGGGAATTTCAGGAGTAGGGAGGATTCTAGTTCAAGTGATCTCACAGGATTCTTGCTGAGGTTAAACCAGGGTGAGCAGACATCACCTGGGGGATGGTGAAGGTGAGAAACCCCTATTAGACACTGAGGGTCATAGCTCTTGAGGTGTGAGTTCTGGTGTAACTGACCCGTCGGGATTCTTGCTGCAATGGGACAATGTGGAGGGGAACACAGGTATCTAAAAGTCAGGACTAGCTGGAAAAGAGCTCAGGGAGCTTGAGTAAAGCTTGGGCAGTGAGAGAATGTTTGTCACTAGACAGATGAGAAGGTGGCGGGAGAGGAGAAATGACTTGCCCCAAGTCGCACACTTAGTTCTGGAATGAGATCTGGTGTCTGAGGCTGCCTGATCTACTGCCATTCCTCCCAGACCACTGGCATCTAGCAGGTAGAGCTCAGAGATGCTGTTAATATCCTATAATGCACAGAACCCCTCCTCAAAGAATTACCTGGCCCCGAGTGTCTATGGTGCCACAGTAGAAAAACCCTACCCTGGGTTAACATACTGAATCATGAGGAAGCAGGAAGAAGTCTCCCTCAAGTGATTTTACTGCTTTTTATGCATGTAAGAACCATTTTGTGTAGCTGGGATTAAAAATGCAAGTCACGAGTCCAGAGTTCTATTTACATATTTACCATTGATTTACTTTGTGGCTTCCTGTTCATCACTTCACCCCCAGCCAGAAACATTTGCTGAGAAGCCCATGTGTGTGACTATAAAGAAGGTGTGGGGCAACAAGGGTGTTCCATATCAGCGCTGACCACTTGTGCACTAGCAAACACTATTCACCTCAGTGTTCATTTGACCTTTGTAGATAGAAGGCAAAATATACATTCTCCGACTTCCCTTTTATGTTAGAGCTATAACATTTGCCGAAACAGTATCTAAGTGCTATATGTGCTATTGGCCAAGTATTAAATAATGCAGTATACATTAATAATGTATTGTAATAAAATGTTCTTTACCACCATTATATTTATACTCCTTTATTAATCTTTCCTTTGCCAGCTTGCTTTGTTCTTTTCTTTCTGCCAGCCACCTGGCCACAAATATTATACTGATTACCTGCCAAATCCCAGTTACTACCCTTCATTTCTTTCTACTTCATTTTTCTTTTCTTTTTTTCAGTTCCAACTTCCTGTTATCTTAATCTTAAATTGGCATTTTTTTGGTGTCTCTTTATCACCTCTTCAATGACAGTAGTCCCCCCTTATCTGTGGGGGATCCATTCCAAGACCCCCAGTGATCCCTGATGCTATAGACAATACTGAACCCCTATGTATACTGTTTTCTTCTGTCTATATGCATACCTATGACAGGTTTAATTTATAAATTAGGCACAGCAGGATATTCAAAATAGCTGATAATTAAATAGAAAAATATATATAACAAAACACTGTAGTAAAAGTCATCTGACTGTGGTCTCTCCCTCCCTCCCAAAATATCTCATTGTACTGTATTCATCCTTCCTTTTGTGCTGACATGTGAGGAAAGAATGCCTATGTGACGAGATACAGTGAGGCAACGACACAGGTGTTGTGATGTAGCGTTGGGTTACTTTGGACCTTCTGATGATAGGTCAGAAGGAGGATCATCTGCTTCTGGGCCATGGTTGATGGCAAGTAACTGAAACTGCAAAAAGCACAACTGTGGATAAGGGATGGAGGTTACTGGAATCTCCTTCCTCCCCTTTTCTGCTAAACCTCTTTTCCTCTCATAACAAAACATCCCCAGAACAGTTATAAAAGAACAGAGGGAAGTGGATAAAAGGAAGATGATTGTCAGTCTTACAGATCTACTTCGTTTTACTGTCTTCTGCAGAATTACTGACCTTATTTCCAAGGACTAGACAATGAGGACAACCTGACAGCCCACACTTTAGGGAAGAAGGGGGATTTACAAAAACTGTGTACCCCTCAAGGCATGCAGCAGAAGGCTGTGAGGCTGCCAAGTAGGGGATGCCTTAGAGATTTAATAGAACTCTGACTTAGGAAAATGTAAACATGAAAGTGGATCTTACCTTTGCAGGGCTCCTCACTGCCTTCAGAATAAGGCTAGTCAAAATTTGGCTCTTACCTCTTCAGTCTTATCACTTACATCTTGGACCCAAATGCTCTTCTCTGCAGCCAGAGGAGACATGTGTCATTCCTTGAAGACACCATGGCTGTTTCTGTGTCTCTATGTCTTTACCTCCAATGTTCCTCACTGTTAAGATACCCCTTCCCAGGTTCTCTGGCTAGAATACATTTCTGTTCCTTCTTAACATTTTAGCTCAGAAAGGTCTCCTCCCCTCAATCCATCTTGGCTTAGGCAGGCAGCCTCCATTGTGTTTCAAGTGCCAGCTACTCATCTCAATTAATTATATGGATGCATTTGTCTGTTGTTTTATCTTCCTTACCATTTGATGAACTTTTAGTGAGGAATAGGGCTTTGGCTTTCTCCTTTTATCTCTGGCACTAGTTACATTGTTTTGCAAAGTAGATGGGCAGTAAATAGCTGCTGATCAAATAAATGGATGACAATAAAATGGGTAAAAAAATGCCTAGAGGAAGGGAGAAGGGAGGCCCACATGGGACATACTCTTGTTGTACAAATATTGCAGCAATGGAAAAATAATGGTATTCTTTTCCCACAAGACATCTTCATGTTCCTGGGAAAAAAATAATATGCCAACTAGCTAGGAATTATGGAAGGAAATTTTGTCGTTTCATTTTTTCATTTCCAACGCTTAGACATTTAATAGTTCATTGGTTTTGGGGTTGAATAAAATCATTGTTTCTTTTAAGATAATTTCATTATTGTTATTAAACGTGGGTCTTCTAAAGGGAATTATAACTTAAACTTTATTTATGTTCAATTTATGTATTGTTTGAGCTGGACTTAGTCCTGTGTCACTATTCTTCTCAAAGCAATTTACTGGGGTTGTTTATCTCCAGACTTGGATAATATTAAAGGAAAAGAAAAAGTCTTCTGGTTCCTTTCAAGTAATGAAAAATAGTCCATTTTTCCCAATATATTTAAAGGCAGTCCCTCTCAACATAATAGCAAGCCATAGATTACTCACCCAATTTTAAAGGTTTCTTCTTCTTAAAACTTAAGCCTGACTTAAACCAGAAAATGTGGAATAGAGCAGGGTCTGTGGTTTGCTCCCTTCTTTGCCACTTCTTTTCTTCTCTAATCCCTAATTGCTGTTTTGGGTTCCTTCCAAGTGGGAAGAAATGAAGAGAGGAGAGTTAGGGAAAGAATAAGTCTCTTATGACATTTAAAGTTTTAATTTGGCCCAAATGTTCAAAATATGTGGCTAATTCCTTCCTTTATGCTGTGTTTTATTGGGGGCTGTGTGAAATGCCTATCAAATTGTTAGGTTCCAGTTTTCTTTAGGCAATAACTCAGCTTGCAGTCACTGAAAACTCAAATCCTCGCCTCCCATTGCCCCTCCCATATTTGAGGGCACTTTACCCCTCTAGGCTACCCTCTTGGTTGAACTTCCTCAAGATCAGTCTGTTTATACAGGGTTCACATTTGTCCCAACCTTGGATTCTTTCACTGTCTTGTCTCACAAGGTGTTTGTTCTCAATGTAACCTGTGTCTCCTCTATGCTGCTGGCAAAAGGTACATCTCAAAGCAAGTGTCAAATGTCATTTGCTATGTCTCTCATCTTCCTGGCAATATATATCAAGCTTTCTAAATGGTTACTTGGCTTGAGTCACAAGAATACTCTTCCTCTCATATTCTGTGTTGGTATTGGCCAATGGATAATGGCACTTTGGTGCTTAATTTCAAAGAAATTCTGTTGTCCTGTGTCACTGATGTTCATCCTTGGGTGCAAAGGGATGTTTATGTTTCCTTATTATTGGCCCTACTCTTTAATCCAACTACTGAGATGACCTGGCTGCAACAGATCATCCTTTGCTGGTGACCAGAGAGTATCATATTTTGTATTTTGAGTGGCACTAATGTAGGATTTCAACTGGAGTGGGAGTGGCCTTCTTAGAAGGACACTGTTCACCTTTTTAGGTTGGACAGAGCCTCACATGTTAGGATGGTGATAAATAATCTAGCAAACAGGAACGTTTTTTTTTTTTAATTAATGAAGAAAACAGTATCTGCTGGGCAGCCCTGGTGGCCCAGCGGTTTAGTGCCGCCTTCAGCCCAGGGTGTGATCCTGGAGACCCGGGATCGAGTCCCACGTCAGGCTCCCTGCATAGAGCCTGATTCTCCCTCTGCCTGTGTCTCTGCCTCTCCTTCTCTCTCTCTCTCTCTCTGTCTCTGTATCTGTCATGAATAAATAAATAAAATATTTTAAAAAAACAGCATCTGCTATCTTCTGCTGCAAAACAAACTCCCCTGAAAGTTATGGCTTAACCAAATGACCCTTTTTTGGTGCACAACAGCAGATAGACAATTTGGACTCAGCTTGGCCAGGCAATTTTTCTAGTCTATTGGGTTCACTTACGCAGCTGTGATCCACTACCAATGTTGTTGTGGCATCTCTATTGGAATGACTCATCTCTGTTCCATGTGACATGGCATCCTCTGGCACACTGGACTTAACTTCTTCATGTGGTGGAGACAAAAGTCCAGAAGAAAGTAGAAAGAGAGTAAATGCATGCCACGACTCCCTGAGAGCCAAGGTTCAAAACTGGCACATTACCCCTTCCCCTGCATTCTCTTGCCAAAGCAAGCAACTGAGGTAACCTGGATTGTAAGCAAGTAGAATTAGATTCTGCTTTGTGATGGGAGCTGGGTACAAGAAGGGGAATAACTGTAGTGATTTTGTAAGCAATCAATTACAAACTGTCACAGACTGTCTATGATATCTCCTTTTAGACTGTCTTGATATCCATCTATCCCTTTACCATTAGATATGAAATCTAACATGCCAGAATTATGAGTGGGCAAATAATGTTTTTATATATGAGATGTAAAATGCACTCATATTATCTGAGGGTTAATTTGGCAAAAGGGAGATAAAAGCTCAAATTAGGGCTAAAATCTGAACAATCTCTAATGTTCTGTGGTATGTTTTCTGTGAGTCTAGCTTTGAAACAATGGTTCTTCAATATTGTTTTATGGTTACTATGTGGATATTTCCATATCTCTCCCTCTAAAATTGGGTAATTTTCTTACAATTCTCAGATTATGGGAATTGGTTTTACTTGTCCTGAGAAAATGTTCAATACAGTGTAACTATCAAATATAAGATATCAACATATCTATGGAGTTTAGCAATTGAAATGTGCCTGAAATTTATCTTTTTTGTTGCTCTTTACATCTTAGATTAGAAAATCCCCCAAAATAGGATTTTACATTCACATTCCTCCGACTGCTCTTTTGTTTGAGAAGATTTCTATATGCATTTTGCATGTACCAAATTCTCCTACAATAATCCATCACCAATAAACCACTTACTGGCAATATTTCTGTGCTGTAGTTATTGCATTATTAATTGGCAAAAGATTATAAACATGATTTATGAATTATTTAAAAAGTGTGTCTACTGGCAAGGGAGAAATCCGAATGCAGGTAATGCAAAAATATGTATGAGTTCCAGTTTGTGCAGGTCACCATTTGGGGAACCTCTATTTGAAATATACAGTGGGTAGCATGACCTTTTACTAGAAACAGATATCTGGCACTTTCACTGTATTAGGAAAAAATCTCCTTAGAATTCAAATCATGGTAGGATATTGACAAGTAATGTAAGATTTGTAAGCACACTGCATATTACTTTTCCTATCAAATTAATAAAGTATTTTTTTAAAAAATGAGGTAACAGAATAGATATAGAGTTATATTATCAACATGTTTATGTTACAAAAAATAGAAAAATAAATTACTATAATCTGGAAATATGGGAAAAATCCTAAGAATACTCTTGATACTGTGTTTTGGTTGAGGGAATCACAAGTAAAATACCCACCTTCTCTACCAGGGTTCTGAAGCAACTTAGAAATTAGACAATAGATTCAACAGATGAGGGATAAGATAGTACCCTTACTACTCTTAAGGGTAGGTTGAAGACATAGTTCATATGTCTAGGCAATTAGGCTTCTTAATTTTTTGCTAATATTGGAGTCTAGAATCATAGAATCTTATCAAACTAGTCATAGGCAACAAATAAAGCTTTTCTCTGTAATTGCAGGAGAGGACAAGAATGTATATCAATCTATATGACACTACCACATTAAAGTTAGCTCAGCCCTATAGCGTGGTCAGTGTGAGGCATGGCCACCAAGCTGAATCCAGCAGAGCTACCTTGAAGCAAGCTATGATAGACTGAGATAGTCCTTCAGCAGTGGCTGGGGAAAGATTAAGAGCCAGATGGAGGAGGGATCAGACAGTAATGTCTATACTTTGCAAAAGTGAATCAGTTTGAATGCCAGCAAGGCCAGCAGGAATAAGTAGCTGAAGGCAGAAAGCAGAGGGACAGAGAAACTGAGAGGGTAAAAATTTTTATGCCACAGTTTGAACATAAAATATGTAGGACATACTGGTATCAAATTGCCTGTGTTTTATACATTAGATAATGCTTTAACGACCTTTCAACATAGATGAGTGGCTTAGAATGATGAGAGAAAAAATAAAGAGCTCACGCATATAAGAACAATTTGGGGACCATACTAGGTAAGCTTTTTGGAAACAACATTCTATTAGAATTCAGGAGACTTGTGTTTAAAATTTAGTTTATTGAGGCACCTGGATGGCTCAGTGGCTGAGCATCTGCTTTTGGCTTAGGTCATTATCCCAGGATCCTGTGGTCAGTCCTGCATTGGGCTACCTGCAGAGAGCCTGCTTCTTCCTCTGCTTTTGTCTCTGCCTCTCTGTGTCTCTCATGAATAAATAAATAAAATCTTTTAAAAAATAAAAATAAAATAAAATAAAATTTAGTTTATCTACCAAATAATTTTGTAGTTTGGGGCAGCAGCCTTAGCCATAATATCCCAAAGTTTACTCCTCCTTTTTTTTTTTTTTTTTTAAATTAGGGAGTTGATCTAAATGATCTTTAAGGATCCATCCCATAATCCTAGATATAGTTTTTAACATATGTTTTTAACATATAGCTTTAATATAAGTTTATGCTATAATAGTAAACTTTAGTGCATTTTTGTTCACATTGATAATTCCTTTTAAATAAATTTGATCTTTCTTTGTATCTAATTTATTGTGGCCTATATTCAAATAGATGCCGATTTCTAAGTAGGAAACAAACCCATATTTCTGAAAAATATTTCTTCTTGAGAAGAACTAATTAAAAATGGCCAAAAGGAGTTTCTCAAAATTTAAGCCAAAAGAACCTCTTTTGATTCCTCACACAATTCTTTCTTATAAACTAACTTATACATCTAGCCTTCTGTCTCTAGTGTTCTGTGCCCATACACTTAGAAGAATTAAGACATCAAAAAACAGGGGATCCCTGGGTGGCTCAATGGTTTGGCGCCTGCCTTCGGACCAGGGCCTGATCCTGGAGTTCCAGGATTGAGTCCCACGTCGGGATCCTTGTATAGAGTGTGCTTCTCCCTCTGCCTGTGTCTCTGCCTCTCTCTCTCTCTCTGTGTGTCTCTCATGAATGAATAAATAAAATCTTTTAAAAAAAGGACTTTGAAAAACATCCATATAGGAAGTAGTAAATAGAACATGTAACGGTTCCAACTATGCTGCCTTTTCTTTAAAATACTATTCTGGATTATTTATTACTTTGACCTTAAATAACTGACCAAAACCTCAAACATTCTCTGACCACTGAAACTTGACCATGGCCTTCATCCATAAGTATTACTTAGATCCTCAAATGTACTGAAAATCGTAGTACCCTCTGTTGCATGGTACTGTTGGGATCTAGATGGCTATCATGAAATAATGCTTCCAGATGCATCTGAGTAGCTCAAGTGGATTGGGCAGCCAACTCTTGATTTTGGCTCATGTCATTATCTCAGGGTCCTGGGATTGAGGCCCACATCAGGCTCTTTGCTAGGCAGGGAGTCTACTTGAGGAGTCTCTCTCTTCCTTTCCCTTTGCCTCTCTCCCTGCTCATGCTCTCTCAGTCTCTCAAAAAATAAATAAATGAATCTTAAAAAAAAAAAAAAAAGAAACAATGCTTCCATATTCTTTTCTATTTCTAGTTGAACAGATATCTGAACATAGAAATCCTTAACAGTTCCTAGAACATTGAAATGCCATTGATCAGCAATGATTGGGAGATAGAATACACAAAGGTCTTTCCATACCAAATCCATGGAGAGATTCTTGGCACGATTCAGCCAGGGAAGGGGATGTGTAAACATTTTTACTAGAATGGAAATCTTGGATCTTCAAGTGAATATCTAAATTTATCTTATTTTGCCTTACTTGGGACATGAAAGAATGCCTTGATTTTTTATGCCTTATCCCATAATTCAAAATAAAAAAGACAAGCAAGATTGCAAAACAGGTATACTTTAAACAAGAGGGTTTCAGATCATAAGTTTTCTACTTCATTGTACCTTTGGAAAGATCTCAGCAACTTTGGCATTCATTCCTAAAGACCAAAGTTTATATTCCATATGTCTTATTCGACCTTGTGAAAAGGCATAATCATTATGCAACGAGATGTGTGAGGCTCCATTTGGATACCTTCCCAGATTACTCCATAATATATTATCGAGGTAGACTTTCCTTCTATACAAAGCATTACTTCTCACTTGTGTAAAATTTTGTGCCTCTTAACCTTTAGATGCTTTGGGAAATGTGATAACTCATGAAACTTGGTGATGCCTTCTTTTGTTAGCCTCTTTAATTCTGGTTTTGGAATATTTGACTTTACCTTGAAGAAATGCAATAAAACTTAAATACAATTACATTTATTATTAGCACTAGAGAGGTCCACAAAATTCTCAGCATCATATTAATCCAACAACAGCTAATTTTAAGAAAATCCAATCTACCTATTTTTCTTTTGTTGCTTGTGATTTTGTTTTTTTTTTATTTTTTATTTTTATTTTTTTATTTTTTTTTTTATTGGTGTTCAATTTACTAACATACAGAATAACACCCAGTGCCCGTCACCCATTCACTCCCACCCCCCGCCCTCCTCCCCTTCTACCACCCCTAGTTCGTTTCCCAGAGTTAGCAGTCTTTATGTTCTGTCTCCCTTTCTGATATTTCCCACACATTTCTAACAGGATAAACCCAAAGAAATTCAAGTCCAGACACAGTGTAAACAAACTTCAAATATCTAACGACAAGGAAAATGTTTTGAAAGCAACTAGAGAGAAACAGCGTATCACCTATAGAGAAACAACTGAAATGATCATGGATTTCTTATCAGAAACCAAGGTATTATGCTGAGTGAAATAAGTCAATTGGAGAAGGACAAACATTATATGGTCTCATTCATTTGGGGAATATAAAAAATAGTGAAAGGGAATAAAGGGGAAAGGAGTGAAAATATCAGTGAGGGTGACAAAACATGAGAGACTCCTAACTCTGGGAAACGAACAAGGGGTAGTGGAAGGGGATGTGGGCGGGGTGACGGGGTGACTGGGTGACGGGCACTGAGGGGGGCACCTGATGGTTTGAGTATTGGGTGTTATATGTTGGCAAATCGAACTTCAATAAAAAAAAATATACAAAAAAAAAAAAAAAAAAAATTAATCCAACAACAAACTACTTTTGGATCTGCATGGTTATGTTTATCTAAATGCATTAGCTAATTAGATTGCATTATTTAGATAAAGGAATAATTAATTACATTTGCACATAAGGACATTTCTGCTCGAGATATGTTGAACTATGAGTAGAGATAAACTGTTAAGACAAGAAATATACTGTAGAGTACACGGATGAATCAAGAGGAAATACTTATATATGTAACTTTAATTTCAGATGGTTAGAGATACGATATCTAGTTAAATAAAATTTCTTTACTGTACCAGAAAAACTGACTGCATTTTTGGTATTATAGTTTATTCCTCCCTCTTTTGCTTGTGTTCCATACCTGAGAAAGCTAATATGAAAACCTAGATGCTTCCTCCTTGGTGCCCATAGAGATTCAAAGCATGCAAGCCCCTGCCCACACATGAGGACCCTTACCCTGCACACACTCCCTAAGTACAATACAGCATACCCTCGTCTCTTGTCCTGATTCTCTCATGCAATTAATGAAACTTCTTGAGAGGTCTACCCTACCCTGCTCTTCCAAGGGATCTCAACTGTGTAAGTTACAAACCTTCTCATACCTCTTCGTGTGTGTGTGTGTGTGTGTGTGTGTGTGTGTGTGTAGCATCACCATTCCCAATCTCCTAACCAAACTTAGCACGGGGACAAATTATGACTTTGCAAGGATGGAAATAAGATCCCTCTAGTTGGAACCAATTGAGATTTAAAAATTTTTTTTTAATTTTTATTTATTTATGATAGTCACAGAGAGAGAGAGAGAGAGAGAGAGAGGCAGAGACACAGGCAGAGGAAGAAGCAGGCTCCATGCACCGGGAGCCCGATGTGGGATTCGATCCCGGGTCTCCAGGATCGCGCCCTGGGCCAAAGGCAGGCGCCAAACCGCTGCGCCACCCAGGGATCCCCCAATTGAGATTTAGCCACAGGATTCATATGTATGGAAATCTAAATATCAGTTTTATTCCTGCTAAAATGCTGAATTGGAAGATGTGTTTAATAATGGGTGCAGGAGGGGGTTCCTTGGTTCCTTTATTTAATGCATCATTTTGGATAGGCTGGCTGTGGTCACACTTGGGTAACAAGCATTCCTAAAATATATGCCTGGCAATTAAACACTCCCATCTAGTTACAGGTAGACTTGAACAACCACAGGTCTCTGTCATAGAAGGATCCTCACCTAAGAGCAGAGAACAAAATAATGGAAGAGAAAGGGAGAGAGTGAGATTGAGGGAGAGTAGGGTTAGAAAAAAAGACTTTCCTCTTCCAAATTCATCAGATAAAACTCCTTGTCCCTATGGGAAGGAGCAGAAAAATGGGTGGAAGGAGACCTTGAGTGTCACTAGCACCAGTGTCAGTGAACCACATCCCTCAGGCCACCTGCCTTTGTGAATAAAGCTTTACTCAGACACAAACTCCTTGATTTACATATTGATTATGGTTGATTTCATGCAACAAGGGCAGAGTTGAATAGTTGAGACAGAGAAACCATGGCCTGCACAGCTGAAAATATTTAATCTCTGGTCTTTTGTAGGAAAAGTCTAACACCTGCTCTAGCAAATGTCTATCCATGAGGCAGTTTAAGAATGAAAAAAAAAAATTAAACAAAGAATGACTTCAAACTACAAGGGGAAAAGAAGAAAGAAAAATTATTTTTTGTCGGTACTGTTTAGTACATTTGTGAAGACCCTAATCGGCCTTCCAGCCATATTTACAGTACAATACATGGAGGTAAATAAAGTAATAGCCACGGCAGGCAGGCCTGGGTTTTAATCCCATGTCTCCTATTTACATGCTGTGTCGCCTTAGACAAGTTCATCAGCCTCCCTTAGCATTGATGGAGATAATAAATATGCAGAGCTTAGTACTGTGTTGGACCTGTGGGCGCTTAGCAAGTGCTGATTCTCTCTCACATGTCTCTGGGTATTTCAGAATGCATTATACAGCCTTTGGTGGAAGCCTCCAGTGACACAGAGATGACTTTTCAGCAAGACACCACTTTTTTATAATTAGCCCTCTTCCCAAAGAGAAGCACTAATTATTTTTTTAAATTACATTTTTCTTTGTTATAGTCAAATTTAGCCTTAATTTACCTCTCTTCCCCCTGTTTCCATGACTATCCTCTGCATTTATAAATGTGTCCCCAACTGTCATCAAAGTTCTGGCACAGGTCTGTGATAAAGTTGTCACTGATCATTAAAAGAAGAAGTTTAGGTACATTTTATAAAGCAAAAATGTGTTCAAAATGTGTTCACAAGGACTATCTTTTATTCTAAGGGTATATAAGTCCTGTCATTCTCATATTAAAATAACTTTTATTAATAACACAATGCCAAAGTTAAAATAGCTTTTACTCTATAACTTTTAATTTATAATGATTATATATATGTGTGCCTGCATGTACATATATATATACAAAATCACAGCAAAAATTCACAATTGTGACACTTTCCCAGTCACTCATTTTGTCTCACACAAATGATTCCCAAATTGTAAAACTCCGATCCACTGAAATACACAGTTGAAGGACACCACACTTCCATATATCTGATTTTCAAATTCGATTAGAAAACAATGTCATGAGGTCATTACTCCTTTGTCCTTCTCCAAAGAAAACAAGCCGTGTTTACTCATGAGCAACTTTGGTAAGAAGTTTTCAGTTCTATACTATGAGGTTGGCTATCCTTCCTGACTTACATCCCAAACTCTCATTTCCACCTCCTGGATTCTGTCCCTTGAAAGATGGTGACCTCAGTGGTTCCTTCCCAGAGGCTGCACTTTCTCTCTTCCAGATGTTAGTTTGGGCGGCTTGGGGCTCTGCCCACCATTGTACCCCCAAGCCCCTCAGCTCATCCTGGCCAGTCTTGTTGTGCCCAAAATTACGCATCCGAGAAACCACTAAGGAGCCAACACAGATGCAAACACACGAGGGTTTATTTACAAGCTCAAGCTTGGGTCCAAGTATACCCGACACAGTGGAGCAGGGACTTGGACCCCGTGGGTTCCAGCTTAATTTTATGGGCTGGTCTAGGGGACCTCCAGAAGGGGGGGGTGTGGAATTTCTCAAGTTCTGTTTACATTCTGATATGGGGCTTTCAAAGGCATTGAGCTCTGTTCTCATTCTAAAATGGGGCTTCCTGCCCCTGGCTTGGGCTCTGTTCTCATTCTAATATGGGGCTTTCTAGGGCCTTAAGCTGTAAACTGTTTTTTTCTTGTAACTGAAGTAATGTAAATTTCAGCTCTTATTCACAGGGGCCTGGGATGGCTGTACTTGTGCTAACACAGAACTTAAAGTGGAATGGCCTTAATTTTCTCGGTCTCCACAGTCTTAGTCTTACTCAGCCTCCATTAATATGAGAAATGCCATTATTGGGCATTGTTAGGACTAGTGACAGTCCTGTACCAAATACTAGCTGAGAAAATTATTATTTTTTATTTTATTGAAATTCGATTTGCCAGCATATAACACCCAGTGCTCATTCCATCAAGTGCGCTCCTCAGTGCTCATTACCCAGTTACCCCATCCCCCTGCCTGCCTCCTCTTCCACTACCCTTTATTCTTTTCCCAGAGTTAGGAGTCTCTCATGTTTTGTCACCCTCTCTATGGAGAAAATTCTGTGCCAGAGAAGTTTCTGTCTCCAATCAACCATTTTACCAAGGAGGAATGCAACACTTGTAAATTAACTGCCAAGTGCAAACAGCTGGTAATAGTAGGACAAAAGAAATCCACTTAGGTTTTACAAATCTGAAGCCTGAGCCCTTTCCCTTGAATCGCCTGCAGGAGCAGGTCTGTGCAGCAGAAGAAATGAGTTTAGATGCGGTATTTGAGCCTATCCTGAAGTTGACCTCTCTTAAATCACATTGATCCTTCTTTCTCTACTGAATCGGTATCAGCAGGCATGCTTTGTTTGCATGCACGGGAATGCATCTACACAGAGCCTCCCAATGCTTCTCTGGGGCAGGAATCCTCTTTTGTATATTCCTAGCATTTCTGATAGTCCATAGAGCTGAAATCAACCATCCCCTCAAGGGCTCTCAACTTATTTACACTCTTCATTCATGCTCTCCCCAGCCACAGCTTGGGTTTTCAGGGAATGGGCTTTTAGGCCACTTTGCATATATCAGTTCCATTGCGTTTTCTTACCAGTGTAATAGGTGGTCCACAGAACCAGAATCTACCCTTCAGACTGCATTTTGTTTCCAGAGATTTAAAATGAGCAAAGGAGAAATGTGATTTCCCAGTTAAACCAGGAAGAATGAAGACAGCAAGAACATCTTCAGTGAATGTGATGTCCTCACAAATCCTCTTGAATTAAAGAAAATGTAGATCACAAAACTGCTCATATATATATATATATATATATATATATATATATATATATATACTGGAAAATAGAGTTAAACATTTTTAAAAAGTATAATCAGGACTATATTTTATATATTTATATATACTATAGTTCATAGTCTATAATTATGTTACATATTGCATAGTCCTGAAGGGGCATGTTTATATATCTTATACATATTTTTGCATGTATTTATACATACTGGCATCCATAATCCTACTATTGGAATCTTCCAATCTTGTTTCCCAGGTGGAGTCTGCATTCACCTGCATCAGAGGTGCCTTGGAGGCTTGTTTAAAAATGCAGATTGCTGGGACTCTGAGGTGGCTCAGTGGTTGAGCACCTGCCTTTGATCAGATCATGATCCCGGGGCCCTGGGATTGAGTCCCACATTGGTTTCCCTGCAAGGAGCCTGCTTCTCCCTCTGCCTATGTGTTTGCCTCTCTCTGTGTGTCTCTCATGAATAAATAAATAAATAAATAAATAAATAAATAAATAAATAAAATCTTTAAAAAATCCAGATTCCTCCTGGGCCTCTTTAGATCCACCAAATCAAAAATTTTAGGACTGTAGACCAGGAATCTGCACTTTGGCAAATTCTTTAGCTGCACTCAAGTTTAAGAACATGTGATGTAAAAATATCCATTTAAAAATGGAGCCTTTCCATCGAGGCTCCTCCATGTGTGGTTCTCACAACTTTATCCTGTGTCTATCACCTAACAGTGCACAAAAAATTATCCCAGGACTGACAAGTCACTGTAAACACCATTTTAAGGCTGCATAATGTAATATGTGGAAATACTGTAATCGTCTTTCATATTTATTCAACAGCTAGATACTTCCAGGTTTTTGCTCTATAAATAATATTGATGTGAATCTCCCTAAGCATACAATTTTTTTCCCACCTCAAATTCTTATCTATTAACTGTGATAATTCTGACTCTATTCACAGTGTATTAAAAGACCCTTGTAGGGCAGCCCCCGTGGCCTGGTAGTTTAGTGCTGCGTTTAGCCCAGGGTGTGATCCTGGAGACCCAGGATCAAGTCCCACGCTGGGCTCCCTGCATGGGGCCTGCTTCTCCCTCTACCTGTGTCTCGGCCCCTCTCTCTGTGTCTCTCATGAATAAATAAAATCTAAAAAAAAATAAATAAATAAAACACACTTGTTGCTTCATACTTGCCAGAGACAACCATATTATTTTAACTTGTTATCTTTAAATGAATGTATAATGCTTAATATTATTATCATTGATATTTCTTATTTTATGAAGCATTTATGATCCATCCCCAATACCTACTATAGCCACTGTTTTTTTTTTTTTTTAATTTGATCTATGGAGCTATTTTTTGGAGCTATTTATTTATTAAGAATAATAACTTTAATTTAAAATTTTAAAATAACCGTTGCACACTTATTTGCTATTTTTCATATTTGATTTTATTTATTACAGCTTTTGAAAAGTAAATTTTTGGGGTTCCCTGGTGGCTCAGCTGGTTAACTGTCTGCCTTTGGATTAGGTCATGATATCAGGGTTTGGGGATTGAGCCCCACATCTGGCTCTCCACTCAGCAGGGTGTCTGCTTCTCCCTCTCCCTCTCAAATAAATAAAATCTTTTTTTAAAAAAAGAAAAAAATTTCTTTGATTTTTTTTTTTAAGATTTAACTTTTCAGAACACTTCCCTGTTCTTTCATTACATTTAACTTGTTTTCAGATCCAAATATTTGCTAGATATTGTTTTTTAATCTTCCACGTACTTTGTGTGTGACTAAATTTTTCTTTCTGTTGAATTCTTTGGGACTTCTTTTTCAGTTATTTTGGAAGGAAATTGTAGTGAATTAGCACTATTATGATGTGGCTCTCCATTAGGGAAATACAGTCTCCATCAACATAAAGTACTCTTGCCAGACCTTCTCCTGGAACCAGAACCCTAGCCTCAGGCAACCCCAAAGACACAAGTGCTGGAGATCTCTCCAGGTGCATTGGCCATACACATGGAGAGGGTCACTGGCTCCTGAGCAGGAGAAATCTCACATGGGTCTGGTTCAGAATCAGGGCAGGCACAGCACTGCCATCCTTAGAAGTTCACAAGAGACTCAGTAAATTTCAAAAAAGTTCCTTTAGATTGAGGCAGGGGGAAATAGTCAACACTCTAAGATTGTTCTGCTTAAGGGTAGAACCATAGAGGTTAGGAATCAAGCACAAGACAGAGCATCAATGATGAGGCTATTATTCGTGTGCTTTCACTGGGTTTGTTTTAGAAGACTATATCCCTCTGAAACAGAGCCCCATACTCTCTCAAATCAAACTTAAGCAAGTTAGTTTTGAAATTTATTTTTCTCATGAGGGATATTTTCATAAGAAACCTATTTGTCAGTATCACATATCATTCAAAAATCTGATTTAAATTGACTAAATGGGGTTAATAGTACACATTTGTCTAGCAGTATGTGAAATTATGCATACATGCATACCTACTCCAACATTTATCTTAGCTCAATTGCTGGCTCATGATAAGCATTTGGAATTGGTTAGCTTCCTCCTAGACCCAGTGGACAATCACCCCACATTCACCCTAACAGAAACCCAGTATGTATTCATCCCCCCTCTCTCTTACTGATACAAGGAACTACATTTTTTTCCACCATGGATAAAATACTGGGTCAGTTGTAAAGTACATGGATTTAATTGAGACAAGATAAACAACTTATTTCTGTTTAACTGAAGTTTCTGAAGCATAGATCATACAAATATTTTATGACAATTTTGAAGAATGTTTTATTAAACTATATGTATTTGTATACAAAGATAAGAAACGAATATGCACATGAAGACAACTATGGTTGGGAGATGAGAATATAAGTGATGACTTTTTTCCTTGTGTATCAAATATTTTGATCATTTTGCAGCATCGTTTTTAAAATTGAAAAAAACAAAATTAAAATATATCTA
This sequence comes from Canis lupus baileyi, assembly GCF_048164855.1. Taxonomy (NCBI): domain Eukaryota; kingdom Metazoa; phylum Chordata; class Mammalia; order Carnivora; family Canidae; genus Canis; species Canis lupus. The sequence continues at coordinate 68,896,999 of NC_132839.1, forward strand.
TATATTTATATGTATATAGACATTTCAAAGACACTTCAGTGACATAACCTCTTGTAAAAGTGAAAGTCCCCCCCCACCCCCCAAATGATTTAAAGGTATGTGTAGACAACTGTTCTGGAATTTCTTTTTTTTTTTTTTTGTTCTGGAATTTCTAATGCTTCTTTTCACCAATTTCCTTAGGCTCCCTCCCATACTCTTCTGTGCCAACAAGCAGACTGCCTCTTCTTTTATGTAATAACTGAAGCATTTTTCTGGGAAAAGCTGATAGAAGAGCCTTTTTCCACTTTAATTTTTCTCTCTATTTTCTCATTTTAATAGTTTCTTTCCCTCATTCATGGAGGTTTCTCAGGTAATGTCTGCCACTGGATTTAAAAATGACTACAGTTTGCCAGACTTTTAAAATGGGTCATGTGCAGGATTTGTAATTAAGGGGTGGCTGAGAGGCCCTCCTGAGAAGGAATGAAAGCAAATCTCAGCATGGAGCTCTACAGTTGGGGAGAATAAAGAATGATATTGCCAGGAGTGAAGTGTGTGAAAATAAGGATTCTCAAAATCCATTCTGTAAGCCCTATGGACCAATCTGCTAGTTACAGGTTACTGGTCACTCAGACCCTCATCCTCATCTGTAAATTGGCATAAGGTTTTGTATTTCACCTAAGCCATGTGAGGCTCAAAGAAAAGAAAGCATTGAAAACAGAGCTGTGATCTCCTAAGGACTTCAAAACACAGGAGATAGATCCCTTTAGTTCTCAACTAACCCCCAAAAGCCTGGCCACCATTTTGGTATGCACACCAGTTGAAAGTTAATAACTTCTATCTCTGCTCAGCTGAAAAGAGGTAATGAACAAGAACAGGACTTTGACGAGGAGAGAGATTCTTGGAACCAGTTTTGTGGGGGCAAGTGAGCCAGATGATGGCACTACTAGATCTAATTAATTATAGTGTTGATTTCTCTATCAACAAATACGAAATGACATTTTGCAGCCCAGGCTTATGTCCCTGAGAAACATGCTGATTTTATAATGCATAAACATCATAGAATACTTGCTCAGTCTAAACCAAGCTGTGCCAAAATCAACCTTCAAAAAAAATGCTTTTGTAAGTGTTGTTGTTGGCTAAATTGCAGCTATGTGGAAATTATCTATTAAAGAGACCTTGTGAAGGAGAATCTTAAAAAATTCCAATTTCCTTTATATATTTTTAAAGAAAATGTTTAGTAATACCACTATTTGTCACATATAAACACAATTATTGAGTTTCATTGTGGAAATCAAATACATTGTGCCTCTGGTCAGTGTGTTTTGATTAACTGCTTCTCGATAAATCAAATGACATCAATTGCTATTAGCCTGACAGAGCTGTCATACAAGGATCAGACCTATTACTCCACCTAGCTCTTTTTATATGCAATTTTTTAAAAAGAAAATTGACCTAGACACATAATTTGAAAATTAAATGATCAGATGTTAGCAGCACACTTGTGTTATGCTAACATGGTCCTGTGAAATTTGTGTGTAGGGAGTATCATGTAACATTTATTAGAAATCTTCCTTATGTCAGAAATAGAGATCTGCTCTGGGGTATTTAGTAGGGACATATTATCTCATTGCATCTCCAAATCTCCCTATATACCTTGCATTCAGTTGCCATGTAATGGGTATTTACTGGATCCTGTGAATGTGTATATTTACTAGAAATAGAGATTTTGGGCCAAAAGGGATTTGTGTGATCAATTCCTTGAAAATGGGGACTGTGGTTTGTTTGTCTTTGCAATTCCTGTTTATTAGCTCTTACTGTGTACCAGACTCTGTGTCACATGCTTTCTGTCACCTGGCCTTTGGTTATTTCTCCACCCTCACTCTGACTCTCTCCACCCCTCACAAGTGGATTAACCACCAAGGTATTCCATTACTCTCTCCAAATTGTTGCCCTTTTTGGGATGTTGTACACCCTGCTGCATCTTCTTGGAACACAAATAAACAATAATTCACAGGATGGTTGTTTTTGTACCTTTTTTTTTTTTTTCCCAGAAGAAGAGAGAGTGTGTGAGCACAAGCAGGCAGGGAGGGGTAGAGAAAGAGGGAGAATCTTAAGCAGGTTGCAAGCCCAATATGAAGCCCCACTCGGGGCTGCATCTAATGACCCGGCGACCAAGATCTGAGATGAAATCAAGAGTCAGATGCTTAACGAACTGAGCTGTTTTTGCATCTTTAGATTTCAGCTAATATGTAATTTCATAGCAAAGAGGTCTTCCATTACTACTGTGAATAGTTCCCCATTTCTCTGTGTCAGAATCACCAGTTTAACAACTTCATGAAAAAACTCACCTAGCCAACATGTTTATCTTCTGTATTAGCTTAATTGTTTTTCATTGGTATTCACTTGCACTCTGCCCACCCCTTAAAATGTAAAGCACCAAGAGGGCAGGGGGTAGCAGATGTATGGAGGGAAAATCCCTGGCACAAAGTGCTGATGGACTGCCTGAGAGAATGGATGCAAGACACTTAAGACTAAGTTCTTAGAAAGGCAATAATAAGCTAATTGTCTGAGAGGTGAAGGGGCCCAGAATTCAGAGCTGGGAAGTCAGGGGTAACCATGCAAAACTGACCTCAAAAGACTGAGCCTGATCTAAATTTTCGAGGAGCACAGGATTAAGGGATAGGAATTAGTTTCACAGTTTAATGTCAGAAGTATTGCTATAGATTGGATTGTGCCCACCCCACCCCCCAAATTCATAAATCAAAGCCCTAATCCCCAATGTGACTATATTTGGAATGAAGGCCATTAGGTGTTAATTAGGGTTAAATGAGGTTACAAGGGTGGGCCCTGAATACTCCAGAACTGTTGGCCTTACAAGAAAAGGAGGGAGCTCTGTCTCTGCACTTGCTTGGAGGAAGAAAAGGCCATGTGAGGACAAGTGGCTGTTTGCAAGTCAGGAACGGAGCTCTCACCAGAAACAAAGCCCTCTAGACCTTGATCTGGGACTTGCAACTTGCAGAACTGTGAGAAATAAATTTCTGCTGTTTAGCCACCCTGCAGCATTGTGATGTGGCAGCCCGAGCAGATGAATACCAGTATAAACAGGAGAGATTTCTTCATTAAAGTTCCTTCAGTAAAATTTCTTAATCTGTGCCGAGCTTGAATAGCTTCTTTTTCATCCACTTCTTTTTAACTTCCTCTCTTGCTATTCCTTGCTCTTGAGACTTTTATTATCTCTCCCATATATCGTTGCACTATAACGTGCTCAAATATCGTTTGGTGATGATTAGGTTATTTATAAATAGGTAAATAATGATAAAGCTTTCCTGGCCTAAACACTAGTAGTCAGATACACACACACACACACACACACACACACACATATATATATATTAGCATTTTTAGTCAAAGGAGAAGAATATTCATTGATTGCTGCTTCTCAGCCTTCAGCTTTCTTCCTGCCTCTGGCAATATTAAACCTCTATCTCTAGACCCGCTGTGATGAGAATTTATTTTAATTATGCGAGCAGCTGCGTTATGTATGACTAACTCACCCCTTTGTAGGTGCACCTACTTCTTTAGGGCCACTTAACGATTAGCATTAGTGTTGTTTGGCTTTTAAATCTAAATCAGCGGTCACTGATACCTAGAGGTCCATCGGACAAGTGCCATATTTCCCAAATGACAGTTGCAAAGTCTACATTTCAGTGACACCATCAGGAGGCAGAAGAACAAAGCTTTTCTATGTGTGCTTCAAAAACATAACCTTACTGAGAAATTTCCCCATAAAATCTTTTTTAAAGAGAAAGCTGAGGATTGCAATGTCAGATCATGTCTTTAGTTCAACCAAGGATATGGTAACAGAGGAAAAGGTAACTTTCCATAACTTTTTTCTACCATTTCCTCAATGCATTTATTATTATTTTTAATTTTTAGAAACTCTACCTCTAGAAGCAATTTGTTCCACAATTGGTGGAGAGAACATAAGTTTTTAGGCAGAAGACTTAACCAGTTTATCTTACACAGGTTATTTAATCATGCTAAGCCTTATCTCCCATATCTGGAAAAAGAAGATGCTTATCATGCCTTCTGGAAGGATGAAGCAATGCATGATATCATACATGTAATAAGCACAGAGTAAATACTCAAAAATATTCCTATTGATGCTGATGGTGTACAAACAGTTTTGGTTCTGATATTATTAAATTTTTAAGTTCGTTGCCATCGGTTAAGCCATTTATTTATGTGAGTTTCATTCAGTACAGAAGAAATGGGATTATAAAGCATGGCCTTCTTAGGGATCTCAAAAGAAAGTAGCTGGAATGGGACAGTTTGTTAATATACTGTAGTACTGGAATGCTTAAGTTTATGTGTCAACCTGGCTGGGCCATAGAGCCCAGATATGTGGAATGATATTCTGGATGGCAAAGGTCTTCTTCTATAAAAAGAACTCTTCACATCATTCCACTCCTCCATTTAAAACACTTTAAAAACTTTAATCTTGTTTACTCCAGCAGATATAAGTGCCACAACCTACTTTTCTGACCTCCTCCCACATTCTCTGGCACTCAACACACCAGCCACATTGACTCTCTTCCTAGTCTTCATATATCATATTGGTACTCAAAAACAACCAGCCAGGGTGTTTTTGAATAAGATCAGCATTTGAATCAGTGGACTTTGAGCAGTGTAGATCACCCATAAAGTCGTAGGTGGGCCTTACCTAAACAAGTGAAGTCCTGAATAGAACAAAAGACTGACCTTCCCCAAGCAGGAAAGAATTCTACTCCCAGACAATCTATGGATTTGAACTCTATAGGTTTTGGATTTGCTAGTCTCTGTAACTTTGTGAGTTAATTTCCTAAAACAGATCTCTGTCTATGTATCTACACATATCCTCTTGGATCTATTTCTCTGGAGAATACTGACTAATGCATATATGATTTTATTTACTTAAACTGCAATAAAATATTTATCAAACACTTAATGTATACCATGTACAATTCTAGGCAACAGGGATAGAATGATGCATAATATAGAGAAAATCCTTGACCTCACAGAACTTATGCACTGGTGTGGGATGGACACAAACAACACAACAGATGGTTTCATGTAGTAACGAGTGTTGTAAATTAAAGGAAACAGGAAGGGATGATAAAGAATACCTAGGGATGAAATACCAAAACAGAATGTCCTTTGTTTGATCCTATCAAACAAATTCACCTATCTCTATGCTACCATTTGCTTTGAAAGAAAGCTGACTCTGGGAGATTACATCATAGGTGTCCTCTGCTTTCTTGACCATTTGGCCTCCAATAGAGATTGTAAGAGAGAGGAAAGTAAGTCAGCATATTTGTTTCCTCTGCTCCCTCTCTGCAGGGTCACCTTGGGCTGGCTCTGTCCCTTGTGTAAAGCTTACTGTTCCTAGGGCTCTACACTATTCTTCTTCATTCTGGTTTTTGGAACTACTACTACTTAGAGATCCTGAAATATCTATCCCTTGTGGTTCCCTTATACCCACATGGTCAAAAATGGTCTCCTTGAAAATAAATCCTCAGATTACCCTGCTTTGAATGTGCCACATGTTTCCTGTTGGAATCTGACTGATGCAAAGCATCACAGTCTTCATGATGGAGATTGGCATGCTGAGAAGAAGTGGGTTATGTGAAAATATTTGGAAGAATGCTCCAAATGGGAAGAAGAGCAATGCAAACTGCTCTAGAGACAAGTACCAATATGATATATGAAGACTAGGAAAAGGGTCAATGTGGCTGGTGTGTTGAGTGACAGAGAATGTGGGAGGAGGTCAGAAAAGTAGGTTGTGGCACTTATATCTGCTGGAGTAAACAAGATTAAAGTTTTTAAAGTGTTTTAAATGGAGGAGTGGAATGATGTGAAGAGTTCTTTTTATAGCAGAAGACCTTTGCCATGGTTTGAATGAAGGCCTCCCAAAATCTATGTCCACATCGATCCTCTGACATCTATAAATGTGAGCTTATTTGGAAAAAGAGCCTTTGTAGGTATAATTACATTAAGGACCTTGAGATGAGATTATCTTTGATTTTCCAGGTGGGTCCTGAATCCAATGACAATTGTCTTTATAAGAGAGAGACAGGAAGAAATTTGAAATACACAGAGGAGAAAAGGAAGAGGATGTGAAGATGGGAGCAGAGACCAGAGAGCCACAGGAGCCAAGGACTGATTGCCCACAGCATAGGACACCAGAAGAAGCAACGAGGGAGGTATCCTCCTTTATATTGTCAAGGTTATTACACCTCCACTAACACCTCAATTTCAGACTTCTAGCCTGCAGAACTGGAAGGAGAAATTCCTGGCATTTTAAGGCACACCATTTGTAGTGATTTGTTACAGCAGCCCCAGGAAGCTAATCCAACCTCCACATCATTCACTCTGTAGATTGGCCTGACTTTATTTCACAACTGGCGTCTCTTTGTTGGCCTTATGTATCTTTTGCTCCCAACATTTGATATGGATGCATGCCAAGCATCAGTTGTGCTTATCCCCAACTTGTTTATACCAGTTCTGCTTATTCTTATAATTATTTAGTGATGCAGTTCAGCATTACATAAATTAATAGAGTACGAATATACTTAACTACTTGCATACAAGTATGAGTAGAGTTGAAAATGAACTGGAAACTTGTGTGGGAAAATGTTGTGGGAAAATCACCCTGAAAAAAAATTCCCCTGGATTTTCTGGTCTAAGGGATAAAAGAAGGAGGTCAGTGTAATCAGGAGAAGAAAAAACACTAAAGTATATATCAACGGATGATAAGGGGGGGTTCAAGCATTTGGGCTCCAAGGTTACCATAAGGGGGTAGATAGTTGTTGATTAAAATACAGGAATGATAGAGTAGGTCATCTAAGAAAAACAAGGTCTATTCTAACATACATAACCCACGAGCACCTCAGTTTGTGGTAGAGTTGAGATGCATATCCAAAAGCCTATCATCTAGACCAGGTGCCTTTTATTTTCTTTGGGTCAGTTTCTCTAGGGCTTCTGTGTTAGGTTCTCCAGAGCTTTTAAAAGTCTAGGTTACAAGCTCTTACTCTTTGGGTTTATCCTACAGAATTCCAGAAAACAAATGAACCGAACAACCATCTTGCTAACCAACAAAGTATTAAACAAACAACCACAAGAACAAACTCCTAAGTGTCATCATTTAAAAAAAAAAAAACTAACTTGAATATTTTACAATGAATCATAAAAGAAGTCACTACAAAAATATAAATACCAAATTATGTCATAATGAGGTGAAATGCATCAGTAAAATATGGAAAAAATAGTTTAAAATTTTTATTAGAGGCTATACACATACTATTTGGAAAGTATCTTTACAGTCTGATCCATTTTAAAGGCATTTCAACTGGAAATTATGAATGATTCACTGTGTCTGTGGCTAATCCCAGAAAGAGGTGGTAGGACTCTAGCAGGAATTTTGAGTCTACAACATAGAACCTGTGAATTCATGTACGTTGATAGTTTCAATTTAAAATAAAATGTGTGTGCAACTATATGTGTAGCATTTAAATAATTTCCTCACATTAATAAAACATTTTTGATGAACTGACCAAATATTACTTCTTATCAGATGAAGAAGGCTTGACAGAACTTTGGGTTATGAACACCTAGAGTTTCTTCACCATGATATGGACCATACTTTTTATACTCTTGCCTGTTTTCCCCCCAGCTCACCACCTTAGTGTTCCTCAAAAGGAAAGATACCACCGTCTTAATTTTGCTAAAGCTTATCACTTACCATGCTGCCTGGTGCAAAGTAAACCCTGGCAAAAGAGTTATTGCCTTAAACTGATTTGGGTATTGGCCATGGCATTTGTTAAGTCCATGATTGCGTAGCTGTTATACAGTTTGTTTCAGAGAAGGTTTCCTGATCTTACTTCAATCAATTTAAAAACAGTACCATAGAGGTGCCTGGGTGGCTCAGTGGTTGAGCATCTGCTTTAGGTTCAGGTTAGGATCCCAGGGTCCTGGGATCGAGTCCCATATCAAGCTCCCTGCAGGGAGCCTGCTTCTCCCTCTGCCTATGTATCTGCCTCTGTGTCACTCATGGAAAGATAAATTAAACCTTAAAAAAATGGTACAAGAAAGAGGCAAGGCTGGTGAACAAGAGGTGTGATCTGGTTAGAAAATGATGATTTTTAAAGTAGTTAATAGTGAACCCCAAAACAGGAGGACAGAATTACCTGTTTTGCTCACAAGCTTAATTCAAACTTCTCTGTGTCTTGAAGGAATTAAAATTTAAAGAGTGGATGCAAATAGGTATTTGCACTTCTCCACTAAGTTCCCAAAGAGTAAGAGCTGCATCTATTTATTTAATAAATATATAGAAATTTGTTGAGTACTTACTGCTTGTCAGGCACTATGAAAGTAACTGCCAAGGGTAATTTTATTTAATTATTCTGAAAAGCCCGGGCATATTGAAGCAGCATGGACTATGGGACCTGGGAAGCCAATTAGGAATTTCACCCCCAATCATCTTAAAATGTACTGAGCTCAGAACATGTGCTGGTGACTGTCCTAAGCAAATTACTTGGGTTTCCTTTTCATTCCACAATATCTTCATGAGGTAGAAAATTCCATTGTACCATTTTCCATGAGAACATATAGACAACAGTAACAAATAATTATTTCTTGTATCTAATAAGTGACAGTCTTGATTTGAACCTGGCCAGTCTCCTGAGCTTGAGTTAATACATCTGATCTTCCTCCTGGGTGTTAATTTCCTGATGCTCCTCTGTGGTTTATACTTCCATTCTCAGTTTCTTCAAATGTAAATTTGAAGAATGAATATTTGCATATTAAAGGAGCTTGTGCCACAGGCCAGTGAGTTAAGTGGTAGAGCTTTGCCAAATCCTCCATACTATATGATGGTTCAATCTTTATGTTCCCTAGGAGTTAGCCCAATATCATGAATGTAGTACCTGCTCAGTAAACACTTAAGAGATCCAAATATAAAAAAATAAAAAATAAAAAGGAGATCCAACTATTTAAAACTGTTCTGATTTTTCAATCCAGGAATTTTTATGTTATTTACATTCATATGCATTCATATATTCTGAGGTTTGCTCAAAACTGCTTTGTAGTTTTACCAAATATATGCAAATTTATTAGAAATATGGGAGTTCTAAGTCAATCTTCAGCCACAGTTGACATTTATGTTGTCACAATATTTATCTTATCCTTTAAGGTTACAATAGGTTTTTCATCCTTTTTATTTTAGAAATAAATGACAATAACATGCAATCAGGATATGATCTCTGCCTATTTGAAGGCAAGGCCCTACAGCTCTAAGGTCTTCCATTTCTGGCCACTGGATCCTCATCCTCATTTCCAAGTTGTATAATTAAATTTCAGAATCCCAAACAAAAGATTAAGGAGGAAAGGAAAAGCCTTAAAGATACGGAAGGACAGAGAGTATTTTTTAAAGTGACAAATTGGATAATTTAGTACAGAAAAACAAACCTTGAATAAAAAGGCAAAGATTGAGATACCAGAGAAACAAAACAAAACAACAACAACACACACACACACACAGACACACACACTTTCAAAAGCACCTATAAAAATCAACGCACAAACCTATGAATTAATAATGACAAGAAATATTTTATTCATGATCATTTTTAATAGCTAAATTATTCATGACTGTGCTTCCAATATGGGACTTAGTGAGTTTAAGTAACATCCAAGGCATACAACTATTCATCATTCATTCATTCATTCTTCATTCATCAAAAAGTTATTGAGCAACTATACTAGACAGCATTAATTTAGGCAAGGATCCAGTGGTTGTATATTTGTTGTTGTGTTTTGGTTGTCTAGAGTAAGGGTCTTTGAAATGTGTGTATGTGTGTCATAAGTAGTATTTAACATGGAGATTGGCACAAGGAATCTGGCTTCACATGCCAGACACTTTGATTAGGGACTTGAAGTAGATTGAATCACTGACCCTGATCTTTCACTTTTCTCTGCCTCCTTCTATTTCCATGGCCTTATTGTGGGTGGAGTGTACAATACTTCTTGACTCTGGCTTGGCCATGCAACTTACTTGGTCAGATGGTATGTGGGTGTAGTGATAGTGTACAGATCTGAATGTAGGTCTGAAGAAGGCTTGTGAGTTTCCATTCTCTTTCTTGCTATTACCTAGGGGAGAATGTTCTTTGCTTCTGCTGCCCCTTCAGTGTAGGCTCCAGAATAAATGCATATGGGGCAGAGTCACCACAACCCGCACAGCAAATCTGTATGTTGAGTCACAGCCACCCAGCGCTGCCTCGCCTAGATCATCCACAGTCTGAGTTTCAGACCAGTAATGGATAAAGGACCCACTGAGTTTAGATGTGTTTTATGACCCATTCTTTCAAGGGAAATGGCTGAATGACACCAGTTAGCCTAATGCTTCTGACCTCTTCTCATTCCCTCACTTCTTCTTCTCTTTTAGTGAGGAATTTTAGTTTGGAAAAAGAAATCAGAGACACATTTCTCCTTCCATTATTATTGGGTATATGGAGCCTATAGGGTTATATGTTCTATATTACTTTTTGTTTCAAGTTTTATAGAGTGGAATAAACACACACACACACACATACACACACACAACATGTAGGGAGATCTGTCCTAGTTTGAGATGGTCAGGCTGAGTGGGTAAGTTACTTAAATTAGTTGAGATTCAGTATCAGCAAGTTCACAGGAGCACAAATAGAAGCCATGCTTACTAATATTAACTTCATCAATAAAAATGTTGGTATTTTGGCCTCCTCTTCTTTCCTTATCTTTTTTCTCGGTTTATTCAGGTGTAAGGAGAAAGAGAGAAAGATTCCAATCATTAAATGTCTTCAAATCCCAGCATATGCAGCATGGGCCAGTTGGACTGGAATAGATGTTCCATGCACTAAACCTAAAGATCAAGCTTCCATGGTGTTAGTGATGGCAGTGAAAGAGTTGGATTTGGAGGTTGATTTCACTTCATTGGGTGCATTAGCTTGTGGACTTTGAGAAATAAGCTGTGATTGGTTGATTAATATATGTGTGTATGCCTAATGAACACTTATAGAGCACTTGTGCACTTTAAAAATATGAACTCGTTTAATCTTTATAATACTATATTATAGCATGATCATAGTGTTATCCCCATTATGATGATAAGGAAGGCACCTGGGTGGCTCAGGTCGTTGAGCATCTGACTCGGTTTTGGCTTAAGTCCTGATCTCAGGAGCTTAGCATTGAGCCCCATCTCAGGCTTTGCACTGGGTACAGAGTTTGCTTGGGATTCTCCCCCTTCTCACTCTGCTCCTCTCTCTCTCTTTCTTTCTCTCAAATGAATAAATTATTAAAGGAAAAAATAATGATGAACGGCTTGAGGCACAAAGAAGGGAAATAAGTTGCTCAAGGTCACTTACCTAGTAAATGGCAGAGCAAGAATTCCAACCCAGGCATTATGTTTCTGATATTAATATTTTTAACACTAAGCTTTAACTTTACAACAGATATTTAGATTAGAAAATAATACATAGAAGCCTTTTGTTGGTTTCAACATGCTTAGTGTTGAGTATTGTATGGATATGGCATTTTAAGGTTCATAATCCATGCAGGCTTATGCTGAGATATAGGCTTACTTTCCTTCAGTTGGATTTTAACCACTGCCATCTGAACACCTAGCTTAGGCCTCAGAGCCCATGGGATTTTTTGAATTTTAATTGATCTCTGCATTGTAGGACAATTCTGTGCAAAGGCAAGCAGTGTGTTTTACAGAATTACCACCATATATACAGATTCTTATGTAGTAGAGACTTTGTTTGTTTCATGCAAAAGTAAATGTCAGAAAAGGTAAGGGTCACAGGGTCCAATCAAATGACAGTCATTGGACTCAGTAATGGAATAGAAGCTCTGGTTCTTCAACCAAACCATACCATAAAGTCTAGTGAGCAAATATTGTACACATTACCCTCAGAAAATGTAGAGATTTCAATAAAACTCTGGCTTACAGTCTCCATGGTAGAAGACATGGGGTAGATGTTAAATCCTGACCACACACTATAAAAACTTTGGCCAAAGCAAAATGCAGTTTGCTATAGGATCCCAGGTGACAACACTGCCTTCAATAAGGCCCCAGGGGATGCTTGCTCTGTGGACCATTGCCACAAATTAGGTCAGGGTACAAATGACTTGATTTCTATGACTTGATCTTACACTATGAAAATGCAACTTTTCTTGAGCGTGGTTGGCCAAGGCAAACATTTCACCATAAGAGAAAGATCCTTCTTGTCCTTTCAGATATTAGAGATGAGAACAATATTCTCTGCTTTCAAATGGCACAAGAGTTACCCATGAACTAGACAAAGGTAGTGCAGCTCCAATTTCAAACTGTTTGTGCCAAAAGTAGCCACATGGTGTTAGATTAGGGGCTCCAAATTCAATTATTTTGGGACCAGCAGCTAAACTTGGCTTCATGAACACACCTCTCCATAAGTGGCTTTATGGTGACACTAATAAAATATAGGCATCAGGGCCCCCTTGTGCACAGTTTCCTCCCAAAGCTCTCTGAGGCTTCCCAGCAATGTGTTCATAAGGTCATATGTCTCATAAAATTAGCAAAAGTAAGATATTTTAGCCACAATCAGTTATGACCATTGCTATTTAAACTCTGATTTCCGTTACATCTCTCTTCCCCAACTGATGGATGGGATGAGAGTTGCCATTTTGGGGATCCAGTGAAAAGGAAGTTAAAGTGGGGACACATTTGGTTTGAGCTGAGTAGGATATATGTTTGTGAATCATGATCACTTTCCTGAAGGGCCATAGTAATGTTAGCCATCCTGGCATAGGCTGTGATTCCAGGTATGTCCCTCCCATCTCTGTGCTGATGCACCACAGATGCTACACAGAGGAACAGGACCAGAGGGCATAGCTCGTTTTGTAATTGAAATTCCATATTATTTTGTTTGTCAGAGAATGCTGCAAATTATATAAACGTCAGACCTCAGAAACCCTGAATCTGACCCTGTCCACAGGTTCATCCTTGCCAGATGGTCTCTGGTTAGCTCTAGAATAAATAATTCCTTATGAGGGTAAAAAGCATGGCTAGGACAAATCCCACAGGAAGTGGCAGTGGGAGCAGGCAATGAGCCAAAAGTCTTAAAATGGCTAAACAGGAAAGAATGGACATTGCATTGCTAGAAAGATTCTGTGCATCAGCAATTGTTTTCAAGGATAAAAGGAGAAAAGGAAAGTAAGAGGGCTAGATATAAACAGAGTTAGAAAATATGGATGTAGGTACATTTATAAATATATACTAGATAGTAGACCAACCTATTCAAAGTACCTGGTGATTGGGGCTAGTATTGCAGCATATTCCCAAACCTTGCAAGAAGATAATAACTCATGTGACATTCTCTGATCATCAGTGCTGTGATAGGGTGAACTATATTTAGACTCTTTGAAAAGTGGGATAAAGACACAATTTACCATGGAACTGAAACAGAGTGAGTGTGCACAAGAGAGACAGAGACAAAGAGGGAGAAAGGCAGATAGTCAGAGACAAAGAGAGACAAGAAACAAAGAGACAAAAAGATAGAGAGAGTTCTGGCTGCTACAAAGGGATCCTGACCCAACCAGACATTAAGAGTATCTTGTTGAAACTGAGCCGAATAAGAAGTTGCAAAGGATGGGTTTTAGACCTGAATTTTCTTGAACTTTAATTCACAAAGAAAAAAAAAAAAAGGGATCCCTGGGTGGCGCAGTGGTTTGGTGCCTGCCTTTGGCCCAGGGCATGATCCTGGAGACCCGGGATCGAATCCCACATCAGGCTCCCGATGCATGGAGCCTGCTTCTCCCTCTGCCTGTGTCTCTGCCTCTCTCTCTCTCTCTGTGACTATCATAAATAAAAAAAAAAAAAAAAAAAAATTTAAAAAAAAAAAAAAAGCATCAATTCCTTTGGACTTTAACTTGAAAGATTATTTAATTTTTGGACTTCAATGTCCTCCTGAAATTATGGGACAGAGTTTAATTTAAATTTGGGGACATTTTCATAATTGCTGGCATTCTGAGTGTCTTAATGGCATTTAATCTCATTGCAGAATCAGTATATACTGTCCAATATGGCTGGACATCATTCAATATGGAAAGTAGGATATGGAATGAATCTTTAACTTCAGTTTGTGACCATGATGGTATGAGAAAGTGCAGCATTATGGTTCTGCAATATAAACTAAGAAAAATGAACAAAATATAGGAAATAACATTTTAACATGTTGGACAACATGCAGCAAAAAACTCTGATGCCTAAAGACAAAACAAAACAAGCCAGGGAAGCCCCATGATCATCTCAGCTTTCTGACTGGAGGGAATACAGAATGAAGTGCAGTCCAGGGAAGCCAAGCAGAGACCAGGGGTTTCACCGAGTAGAGGAGAGAGAGGAAAGAGTCAGGAAACCCATGGCAGCTAGACTATGTGGAGTGGAGTACTAGGGAGAAGGGTGATGTATAGGAGTCCTGGATATCTACACTGGGGTCTTCTTAAGTCTTTAGCTGAATACCAATCTGCTTATGTAGAGGGAACAGATAAGATCCCAAGGGTGGGAAAATTACTGGGGAACTAGAAGTCAACTAATTCTGAGATCATAGAATTGGGCACTATTAGAGATCCTTCTGGGAGATAACCTTGTTAAATACACGAAATAATCAGTAAAGACAAGGAAGGAATTATGTTGTAAAATAAATCTTTTTTTTCTAATAAAATGCTACCCTCAATTCATCCCCTTCCAAAAAAAAAAAAAAAAAAAAAAGCCTTCATTGTTTTTAAAAGCTAATGCTTATTCTGACTTATTATGCTCCACATTTATTTCATCATAGAATCTCCCAGTGTAGCATAGGCATAAAGTAATTTTTTATTTTCTAGGAATTGTATAGCATATTAAAAAGTCTGCTTAACAAGACCAGTTTACCAAGTATTAGATCAAATCTCCATTTATATTCTTCTATGAAGCTTTTGGCAAGGACTATGATAAAAATAACTTCGGTTGGATGCAGTAAGGCATTTTTCAGTAAATCACCATTATATCTTACTTTAAAGAATAAATAAACTAAATGAAATCTTAATTTAAAAGCACAAGGGAGTCAGATAATTTAAAGAAATTGTAATTAAAAAAAACGGGAATCTTTCTGTAAAATAAAGAGTAGTCACTTCCTTTTTGCTTAAAAAGAATCCTTACATTACTAAACTAGCACAAAAGTAACTAGACTACCAGCCAGATAAAAAGCCCAATACTCTTTAAAGTCATAAAATGAAATCTAGCAATCTAGAATATAGTATTCACAAACTCCAGCATTCAATTAAAAATCCCTAGATTATGAGAAAGCAGGAAAATATGACCCATGGGGAAAATTTATTTTCAGTAAAAACAGACCTTGAAATAACAGAGATGATAGATTAATGGAAAAGATATTAAAACAGATATTATAACATGCTACAGGTATTTCAACAGGCATTGGGAATAATGATAATGACTTGAAAAATGGAATATATAAAAAACACCCAAGGGAACCTGTAGAGGTGAAAAACATAATGCCTGAAATAAAAATACACTGAATAGGATTAATAATAGTTGAGATGCTCATGAAGAAAAGGCCAACAAGCTTAAAGACACAGCAATAGAAACTATCTAAAATGAAACAAAAAAATAAATACTACATGTAGGGAATCTGAATAGTATATATACGGTCATCATTTTCATGCATCAATTTAGCTTGGCTGTGGGTGTCAGATACTTGGTCGCACACTGTTCTGAGTGTGTCTGTGAGGGTAGTTTTGGATGAGTTAACCTCTGAGTTGGTAAACTGAGTAAAGCAGTTTAATGTTCTGCTATCCAATCAGCTGACAGCCTGAACAGAACAAAAAGACTGATTCTCCCTGAACAACTCCTGCCTGACTGGTTGAGATGAAATACCGTTTTTCTCCTGCTTTTGTATGCAAACTGAAATATCAGCTCTTCTTGGGTCTTGAGTCTGCCAGTTACAAGCCTTCCATTCTCCTGGGTCTCTAGCTGGCAGCCAACTTCAGGTCTTGGAACTTCTTGGCCTCTATAATCATTTAAACCAATACCTTATAATGAATATCTCGTTCTCTTATGGAAAAATATATTTTATTGTTTAGTGTGTATATAATGCACTAATATTCTATCTCTTGGTGTGTATATATAATACACACATATATGTAGCATGTATATGTATGGATATATATGACATGTATATGTTACACAATTGTACATATAAACATATATATAGACAATGAAATATGTAGACAATTACATAATCATATATAATTGTGTAGGCAATTGTAGAATTCTATAATTATATGTAATTACATATATATGATCATGACCTATAGGACAATATTAAGTGATGCAGTAAGACATTCAGTTGGAATTCAGAGAGAGAGAAGAAAGAAAAAGTTTTTGAAGAAACAGTGGTTAACATAAGTGATAAGGGGAAATCTTAAAACATCTAGGGAGATACATTTTATACAAAGAAACAAAGATAAGGAGTAGAGCCAGCTACTTACTTTGTCCTATTTCTCTTTCTGATTCAGACTAGAAAGGGAGACTTTATTTATTAAATCGCCTTAGGTCTGACTAACTTATCATATGGCAGTGTAATAACAAGGCATAGTAGTAAAATAGTAAGAACTTTAAAAACTAGAGTTTGCATAAGTCTCCTCTCTTATTGACGTTAGTTCTGCTTATAGTGACACCAGGAAATTTATGCTGGCCTATTTCAATGGATTTTCAGTTTATATGATCTAGTTTTTGTAAGCTAATTGTCATATGATGAATAAATGGCTTAGAAATTTCACCAAAGAAACTGGTAGAGCTAACATTTCTTTCTAATACAAGTTCATGTTTAGCTAAAACACATGTTTAAAATCATAATGATATAATTTTATGCAAACAGTGAACTAAGAGAATCTTGAGTGTTAAAAAAGACTACTTAGGGGTGCCTGGGTGGTACAGTAGGTCATGCATCTGCCTTTGGTCATGATCCCAGGGCCCAGGGATCTGGCTCCATGTCTGGCTCCCTCCTCAAAAGGGAGTCTTTCTTTCTTTCTTTCTTTCTTTCTTTCTTTCTTTCTTTCTTTCTTTCTTTCTTTCTTTCTTTCTTTCTTTCTTCTCTCTCTCTCTCTTTCTTTCTTTCTTTCTTTCTTTCTTTCTTTCTTTCTTTCTTTCTTCTTTTTCTTTTTTTCTTTTAAAGATTTTACTTAGTTATTTGAGAGAGAGAAAGCACAAGCTAGGGAGAAAGGCAGAGGGAGAGGGAGAAGCAGACTCCTGAGCAGGGAGCCTGATGTGGGGCTCAATCCCAGGAGCCTGAGATCATGACCTGAGCTGAAGGCAGACGCTTAACCAACTGAGCCACCCAGGTGCCCCTCTTCCCTTTCTCATAAGGACAGTAATACCATCATGAATACCTTATGACCATGACCTCATCTAAAGCTAATTATTTTCTAAAAGCCTCATATCCAAATATCATGATATAGGTGATTAGGACATCAATATATAAATATGGGGGGTACAAAATTCAGTCCATTACACCAGTTATTTCTTCAGTATAAATACTGAGGTGTATTCCATATTTTACTAGTATGAATATGTAAGAAAACACCAGAAATCTACCCTCTGAGAAAGTTGTACTATTACTCTAATACATTTGCTCATGAAAGAATCTGGTTTTCCAATGTTAAATATCATTTACTATTCTTCACCAATATATTAAAATAATATGATAACTTCTTACTGCATTTTTAAAACTCATATTGGTAACTAATGGGATAAAAAACAATTATGCTCATTGTTTATTTATATTACTCTATTGACTAATTATACACTTTGTCTATCTTAATTGCTTTTAAATTTCTGCTTGTTTTAGATTTTAAGGCCTCCTATATCGTACCTATCAAACCTTTTCTATCACATGTTAAATTATTTTTTTAATTTTGTGCAACATATTTTCATTTGATGAGAGCTTACCATAACTTATCAATAGTTTTGGGTTTGCTTTTGTTGGTTGTTGGATCAACCAACCCCATTGTGCAGTCTCTGACTGAAATTTCAATCCTATCAGCAAATAATAGAGGTGAAATTTGAACCCCAGTGTTCCCATTATGGATTTTTTGCCCTCGAGTTCCATGTTACAACAGTATGGGACTCTAGGCAAGTAATTTAGCTTCTCTAATTTTTTTCTCATGTAAGAGAGAAGTGGGAGAGGAGTGGCGGGGGTTGGATAGCAATATGTGTGTTACAGGGACTGTGAAAGATAGCAAATGTAAAATGTAAAGCACTGAACACATGGTACGTACCGAAAAATGTCAGTTTCCTCATTAAAAAGCATAACTCAATTCTTTGTAATTGGAAAGAGCATGCTGCTACCCAGTATACCTTTCACTATTTTATAATTTGAAATTTCAATTAGGATGCCTCATGCTTCTTTCTTCTTCCCTCTACGTCTGAAGGACCTGATGACAAGGTAGGAGGAACGTAAAAAATCTCTGAGTGCTTGGAGGACAGTTTCTTCATTTGGTGAAGGAAAAGTCCTTCATTAGAGTAGATAATAATGTTCTTCATAAAGCATTTCACATTAACCATACTTAAAAAGCAAGCTCTTGTATATGCAGTCACATTACCTGAGCCAACACTCAGCCTCCTGCAAAGCTGAAGTTTTACATGGTTCAGAAAGCACCGAGCCTGAGCACTTTTGACTGTCAGTGGAAAAACAGGCTCTGAGCAGTTCCAGGAAACTAAAACAGTAACATGGAAAAGGACAGTGAAACAATTCATTCCCCAAATTTACAAAAGAGCCCTTGCTGGGGAGGGAGCAAAATGCTTGCCTTCTTTAAACTGCTGCCATTAAAAATGAAATATATATTTTACTTTAAAAAAATCATGGCATTCCAAACTGAAGGTTGTGACATTTGGCCACACACCTTTAGTTGTACAAATAAACACATTAATCTCAATGGAACCGTAGTTTTGCTTTTTTTGTACTAGTGCCAACCTCAGAATGTGCTCTGATTGCCTGGTTTTAAAGAAAACAGGATGTTAAAATTGAGTGAGGTGAGGCTTGCATGTTAATGTAATTCTTTGGAGTTAATGTTAGAAAATTGCTCTTCTATTTAAGGCAGTACCTGATGGGAGTGTTTCTTGTAGTTTTCCATAAGGTTGTTTTATAAGTAAAACTTGACGAGAGACCTTGATATTCTTTGAGGTAACAGTTGCAACTTAGACCTGATTCCTGTTGTAGGATGCTATGAATACTGTGTTATATGCTGCTGAAATTGCAGGTGAGAAATGCTATTTTCTTCTAGGTTGCGGACAGATTTTTCTAAGAAGGGTAAGTCACTCCTGATGTCAGCCCATTGAGGAGACTGTTGTTTCTTGTTGTGGAAACCAGAACTAACAAAGAGGTCCAGGTAGGGGTCATGTTCATGGTTTTGATGAGGAAGGGGTGTGATAACTGGGAGAAGGACAATGAGGACAGGTATTAGGATGGAGCTAATGTTGAAGAGCTGTAAGGTCAGGAAGTGGCCCTCCAAATACATGTTTCCATCAGGGTTCCTGATTCTGGTAATATCCCCATCAGTGTGCAGAAGACAGCAAGTGACCTCTGGGAACTTGAAAAGTTCATATTTTGAAATTATGTTGCTTATAGTCAATTATAATGACTCTGACAGGGCATATCCAAGCCCAATGAAGCTTAAGCAAAAGTTACTGAATCAGCAAATCTTGACTCTTTGGCCCAGCATTATTCCTTCCAGAAAATTTTGCCTTTCCGATTATTTCTTTGCCACACCCGGCCCACTTTCAACTTCCCAGCATGATTTTTCTTTTCTTCCCAACAAGAAGGAATGTCATCACAGATGATTAGTATTCAATGGGTAAGCCCTTGGTTTCAAACCCACTGCCTTGTTTTTCAGAACTACACCAGGAAAGATGGTAGCATTGACAAATTGAGTTTGACATTAAAATAAGGCTCATCTATCAGGCTTTTGGTGTAAGGAGAACAACAGAGATGGGATGAAGAGACAGAGTCAGCAAACCCTGGATCCTGGAGCAGGAGCTGTCCCTGAGAAACAATGCACACATTCCCTCCTGAAATTTGGGACTGAACAGGAGCTAAAGGAACCAATGTGTCTACTCTAAGTCCAGTGATTCCTCTTGTGAAAAGGGACAGAAAAGACAGGAAAGCCCCCTTTATCTGTCACAAATGAGGGGAAAGTGGAACGGAAGCAAAGCATAATTTACCTTGTGATCAAATTGACAAATATTAGAACTTTGGCCCTTCAACATCCCAGTAAGTTATTGGTTCTAACTGAACCTCAGTTTCTTCATCAATAAATTGTGGTTTGGAATAATACCTTAGAATTGTTATAGCTATCAAATGAATTCAAATGGAAGTCATACAGCTCAGGGCCAAATCTAGCCCCTGCTTTCTTTTGTAAATAAACTTTTATTAGAATATAGCTATGCTATGATATATTGACATATCATCTGTGGCTACAACAATTGAATTGTGTAGTTTTGATGGAGTCAGACCCTATGGCCTGCAAATACTGAAATACTTACTCCCTGGCTCTTTACAGAAAATATTTGACAGTACTTAAACTAGACTATGTTCACTAAACTAAGTAAAATACCCATTACTGTGGCACATAAGCAGTACTCATTTTTGAGCACCAATTATTAATTTTGTTATTACTATTATTACCTATAGATAAAGACTTTGTCCAGGGGTGAATGCAAATATTATTGTGTTAATTGTTGGCTTAAATTCTAAATCTTAAATCTCAGCGAACTTGATTAGCTTTGTACCTTTGTGCTTAAACCATGACTCATGTAAATATTTGGACTAATAATGTTCTTTATTACTATCTAACATACAACTCTATTAGTTTTCCGCTCCGAAGAGCAGTTCTAGACCATGTGCCATCATTAAGAATAGAATATTTTGAATATTAATGTCTTTAAGAATGTCATTTCTTCTTTCAGCAAAAGGTCCACACTTGAGACCAGTCTGAAAATCATTTTTCTCTATTTTTTATCTGGCTCTTTCTTGACCAATTTTTTTTTTCTTGACCAAATTTTAGAAAAAATCATGCCTATGTGGGGTAGCTTCATGTCTCAATCTCCTTGTTACATATGAGGTTTTTCCCCCTTCAAATATTAGTAGCTTGGCTGCATTGGGATAAAACAGTAGTAAATAAGAACCATAAAAGGGAAGAAATGTTTGACAGTTTTTATAATTTCTATCTTTCTCCCCCTACGTTTTACCTTATATATCAAAATTGTCCATCATTCCCTTGAGGACACTGTTGAGTGACCTCAAGTATTTCACTGTGTCTTTGTCCCATACTTTCTCCTCTCTAGTGATGGAGTTCCAAGATGGGGTGGCCTCAATCTGCTCAAGAACTAACCTTGAGGGAATACACAACAAATAAGACCTTTGCAGGGCCTGGGGATTTGGAAGTCTAACCTCTCTTATGTCAGAGATGTGTAAACTGAGGTCCAGTGAGTCTCTAACCTGCCTTAAGCCACACAGTAGAGGAGGTATACAATTTCAAAAAATTTTTTATAGATGGTAGGCAACTATGAAAGTTAATATGCTACATTTGGGGCAAATTTTTATGAAAAAAGGAATTTCCAAAAAAAGTCTTATATTTATTTTATGCACCAACATTTTGGAGAAGAATTATGTTTATTCATTTCACAGATACTTGAGTGATAACCAGAAGGCAGGGGCACAAGATAAGCAAAACAGACAAAGGCATGTGCCCTTATGGAGCTTACATTTTAAACAGAGGAGTCAGGAAATTAACAAATAAATGAATTAAATGTGCAGTATGTCTGATAGTTTTGAAGTTTTATGATAAAAAGTAAATCTGGGAAAGTCGAAGGAGCTGCTGGGTCAAAGGTACCTTTTAAAATTAAACAGAGTGATTAGCAAAGGCTGAGAGGTGCTTTAGCAAAGGCCCAAGGAGAGGGGTGAGCAGGTGGTGCTGATTGAGGGAATGAGATTTCCAGGCCAGGAAAGCATCAGAGAAAGTACTCTGGGGCAGGAGGCTATCTTGAAAATGTGGCTGGATTAGAGTGAATGAGAAGGTAGCTAAATTGGAGATGAGAAGGATGCAGGAAGAGGCATGCAGTGTCCTGTAAGCCATTTTTAGTTGGATTTTATTTTGAGCTAAATGGAAGTCGTTACAGATTTTGCAGAAGTAAGTGGTCTGACTCAAATTGGCTGCTGTTTGAGAATAAATTTAAAGACAAAAATGTAGAACACATTGTTCTGTTATAAGAAAAGAAAACAAAAAGTTCAGAACTCCTACCTGGTCTAAAAGACTTTCCACATTCTGATTCCATCCGTTCATTCCATGTGACCCTTTCCCCAACCACATTACCTTTGAACTCACCCCCAAGAGCATCTTGCCAAACTGGTGCTCCCTCTACCTTGTCTTGTTTCTTCATCCTCTTAGCAAATCCAGTGTCTACACAGATGTCAAGATTCAGCTCAGTGAATCACAACTCTTCTGCCAGAAGATTTTTTATAAAACTGTTAGCCTTTGTCACTTTTTTCCCAAGGGCTCCAGCAGCACTTTGGGCCTCCCTCAATCCCAGAACTTGGTTCAGTGAATTGTTCTTATTTATTCATATGTATGCTTCTGCAGCTGGACTTTGAGCATATAGACAACCAGTCTCAAGCTTGGGGTCAGTGTTCAGAATCTCCATAATAAATAAATAAATAAATAAATAAATAAATAAATAAATAATTGAAAGAATAAACGAATATGTTCTGTATCTGCTGTACAGCATGGTTCTCATAGTTAAAAGTATGATGCTGTGTACTTAAAATATTTGTTCCAAGGGTAGATGACATGTTAAGTGTTTTTTTTTTTAAGTTTTTATTTATTTATTCATGAGAGATAGAAAGAGAGGCAGAGACATAGGCAAAGGAAGAAGCAGGCTCCACACAGAAAGCCCAATGCGGGACTCAATCCTGGGTCTCCAGGATCATTCCCTGGGCCAAAGGCAGGTGCTAAACCACTGAGCCTCCTAGGGATCCCATGTTAAGTGTTCTTAACACACACACACACACACACACACACACACACACAGATACACACACAGACAAATGGATAACAGGGAAGCAAAGGTATTAGAGTAGGTCTATTGTCCCAATTCTGGGGGATGGTATTATGGATGTTGATTTATCTCCTAATTCATCATATGGTACCCATTAGATATGTGCAATTCTTTGTGTATCAATCATACTTCAATAAAACTGTCAAAAATTAAAATGATAATGAATGAATGAGGCCAAAGTATGCTTTTTTTCAGTCATCATATTTCTTATCCCCATGACACTGGTATTCTTAAACCCCAGTATAGCATGTTTTCCAGGATCCCTTATTTTTTTCTTCCATCTGCCTCCCTTCTCAATAGCCTTGACTAGGGGGACTCAGTCAATGAGCAAGTGTTTTACTGGCATTAAAACGTTTTCCAGAAGCACAAAAGATATGGATTCCATGTGAAAGAAGCTGTTTATGTAACCAGTACAGAATATGTTTCTTCCTGAAGAGGCCTGAGCATCTTTGATGAGCTCTATATACATGCATTTTTATGTCACCTGAAGGTCCTCATTTCTTATTTGACATTAGTTCCTAAGGTACTGTTTTTAACTCCATCAAAAGCAACAGAGATAGTTAAAGAAAAATAAAGATACATCAAGATGCATCAAGGTTCACTGCACTGGGCTGTTAATTACAAGCAGGGTAATTTGGTGAGTTTGGATATACTGCAAACACCCATGACACTGCTACCACCATAACATGACCTCATTACAACTGTTTAAGAAAAAAAAATGAAAAAAATTTCAATCTGTGCAAATGTCCCTTTCTCTGTCTGTCTCAACCAAAGTCGTCTTCACCCCAAACTATCCAATATTACTTTTGTGGAATTTTCTAAGTACCATGAGGTCATGAGACCATAGAAGAACCAGAATAAAATTACATGAAGAGTAGGTGGGAAAAAGAAAGAAATAAAAGGTTATTTTATTTGTTAAAGGTCAGTCTAGCTGGGCCCCACACATTGATTTTCTTAGCTGCTTCAGTTAAACAAGTCTCAAAAATAAATGTATTATAGGCAATGGTATGTTTGCAACCGTCGAGCTGAGCTTTAATTTGAGAATGCAATCAATAAGCCTTTGTGTTTCCATAACAGAACATGAGCAGAAAATCTGTGATGGGGGCATATGTGTTTGTACAGTTGCTGATATATCAGGCCAATGACTGCTTTGACAAATGATACCCTGCTTCCAATCAATAACTCATAAGCCACAATTTACTTTTTCTTTACCTTGAACTATAACCAAAAGGAGGCAAACATCACTATAATTTCCACTTAAAACATGGACAAGAGTTGATTGTGTGTGTGCATATATGTGTGCATATGGCCCAAAGGGCAAGCCATGACTACCAAGAGCAGTAATTCTTCCCATTGGAAAACTCATAATTGTGGTAGCAGGAAACACTGCTAATGAAATTTGGCAATATGCATTAGCTTCTCAACTCTGTACTGTGACTCAGAAGTCCATTTTGTCTGAGTCTGTTCTATGGAAATAGCCCATTGATTATAGGAAGGACAGAGTATATACAAAGCTGCTTGTTGTAACATTATTTACAATGAGGAACAATAAAAGTAACAGTCATGGTGAGTATCTCAAGTTGTGTGGTACACAGCCAGTATTAATGCCATGAGAAAATGTTAAAAGAAAAAAGTGAAAAGGGGGAATTTGACACTTGGTATTATTTCAGACATGCAGAAAAATATACATAGTACAAATGGGGACTATAAATACCCTAAAACATGTTTAGTGATAGTTCTAAGGTTTTGGTGATACAAAGGGTTTTCCCCCAATCATTATGTATTTTCCAAATTTATTATAATGACTAAAATTATTCTTATATATATGATTTATGGAGATATACTTGACATATAACATGGCATTAGATTTAGTACAATGTAATGATTCAGTATTTGTATATACTGCAAAATGATCACCAAAAGAAGTCTCCTTTTCCTTTTTTTAAGATTTTATTTATTTTTTTCATGAGAGACAGAGAGAGAGAGAGAGAGGCAGAGACACAGGCAGAGGGAGACGCAGGCTCCATGCAGGGAGCCTGACATGGGACTCAATTCCAGGTCTCCAGGATCAGGCCCTGAGCTGAACGCTGTGCTAAACTGCTGAGCCACCCAGGCTGCCCCCAAAAGAAGTCTCCTTAATATCCATCACCTCACATAGTTACAATTTTTTTTTCCTGTTGTGAGAGCTTTTAAGTTCTTCTCTTTTAGCAACTTTCACATATAGAATACAGTGTAATGTATTATAGTCACGATGCTATATATTCATCCCTGAGACTTATTTATTTTGTAATTGAAAGTTTGTACCTTGTAAGGTGCCCACTATTCTTAAAGTGGAAAGTTTTCCTAAATGACTTGATTTTTAAAAGACACCAACATCAAAGGAAGAAACCACAAAGGAAAGGCTAATAAATTTACCTTCTAATCATTGACAAGGCAATTTCCTATGACTTATTATAAATAAAAGTAAGTCAAAGGGCAAACTGGAGGTGGTTAAGGGAACATAGATATTAATTTTGCTAATATTGAAACATTTAAAGAGCAAAAATCCTTAACATATATAATATATATTTATATACTATATATTAAGTATGCTTATATATAATATATTATATCATTAATTATATATTATTAATATATAATACTATATATTAAGAACATATTATGTGGTAATATATAACTATAAATTATTTTATAAATATATAATTATATAAATATATGGTTATATACATATTGTATAATATATTAACATTCCTAATATATCAAACCAGTAGAACAGACAAATTAGTACAGGAATTTTTTTTTTAAAGATATTATTTTTATTTATTTATGAGCGACATAGAGAGAGAGAGACGGAGACACAGGCAGAGGGAGAAGCAGGCTTCATGCAGGGAACCCAATGTGGGACTCGATCTTGAGACTCTGATTCACACCCTGGCCCAAGGTAGCCACTGAGCGACCTAGGCATCCCTAACACGGGAATTAAGCGTAAGTTTCCAAAAGAAGAAACACAAATGTTCATATATAGGATATGTATGATATATAGGATAAATAAGATATATATATATAAGATATATATATATATCTTATTTATATAATATATATATATATATCTTATTTATATAATATATATATATATATTCAAGATTGGTAAAAATTACAGAAATTCTTACCAAACAGAAATTGCTACTATGATCTGCCATATAATTAAGTAAATATATATATATATATTTAAATATTTATTTATTTATTTTAGAAAGAGCAAGTGAGAGAGTCAGTGTGGAATGGGGGTGAGGGAGGATGGTGAGGGAGAAAGAATCTCAAGCAGGCTCCATGCTAACAGAGGTCATGACCTGAGCCAAAACCAGGAGTCAGAGGTTCAACTGACTGTGCCACCAGGCATCCAAATTTTTAATTACAGTACTCAGAATTGAAAGAATAGACTAAAGTGCTTGGCTAATGTCAACTGGTCCAATCATTCTGTCATATGCTCTTCTGTGGTTATCGTTGTGTCTAGGAGGATGTCTGTAGTTGGTTTCTAAATGGTGGATAATTCATAGCCTGGCCTTAAAATCTTAGATGTCCTCACTGTGATTCTCCAATAGGGTTTTACCAAAAATTTCATGTGGAATCTTTTCTCATCACAACTGCCTCTAATAGAACAGGGTCTGCTGGGTAATATGGCCCAAATGGCAGGGCTGTTGATGCTGTGAAGTGGACCTCCTACAGTCTTTTCTGTTCTGGGTCCCCCACAAAGCTGACAGTCTTCCATGTCACAGGGTAAATGGTTTGGGACAGCATTCTCAAGTGTGGACATGCTGCCTCAGAAACCCAAAGAAGCTTATCAGGCACTGGGCTTCTCTTCTGGTAGTGGGAGGTATAAGATTTAACAATTTTTTCTCTGTCTTTAGTGATACAGTGGGACCCTGAATATATGTTGGGTAACTTCCTACTGTCTAGAGTGCATAAATCTTGTCAAAGCTTCCAACACATTTGCCATTTGTTGCTTATCCAGTTCAATAAACATGATGTCATTGACCTAATAGAACAGTGTCTTATTTTTCAGAATGTCAGTCTCTCCAGGTCCCTTCTGACTATTATAACAAGGGAATTAACATAATGGGGCAAAAGCAAACATGTGTATTCTTTCCTATACTTTGTGAATGTGACATACTTGTGATTTTCCTTGTAAGAGATGGGAAAGGGACACATCTTCCTGGTCACCTGAGGCTATTCCTCTCTAGAGGTGGTGAAATTACAAAGACAATGAGATCTAATGTACCTTGTGGAATATATCAACACACTGCAGAAAGGTCATGAAAAGCTGAAGAGGATTAATAGCGACTTGAAACAAAATGTGGAAATAAGGGACCTCCTTGGTGACATATTAATAAATATTCATTTCCTGAAGCCAAAGGGTAGATATCAGTGAGCATCAGGCCTAGGAGTTAATTATAAAGGTTGCAGAGCTCCAGAGAAGATTAAATTGTCAACTCCAGAAAGTCCACTACCAAGATTAGGCATAGAGTGAGACCCAGAGTGGGGGAATCTGAGTTATGAAGCACTTAAGAACTTTAAATCCCAACATTCTCATGAGCCTTTTGGGCCTGTAGAAATGACCTGCTTCTCCCTATTAATGGTTAGCACTCCCTACTTGCCTAGAGAGAATGAAGAAGTCTCTACTTTATAGAACATGATGCATCTCCCTTAGGATTTTCCTCTACCTTCTCACTTGGCCAACAGATCAATAATTCAGATCAAGTCATCATATAATCTGACTTGGGAAGTGATGAGCCCGGGATAAAGCAAGGGATTAATTGACTTTTAAAGTTAAAGAAACTGAAATATAAGAGCTGACATTCACACTCAGAGTGGTTATGACAATTTCACATGGTGAAATAGAAATAGATCTTGGTTTTCATCTTCAGTTTTAAATTGCTGAGCTAATAATATGTCTACTGAGATTTATAAGAGAACAGAAATACCACTCCCAAAGGTATCAACAGAATAATTTGGAATTTCATGTTCTCTTTTGCTAGGGTTCTTGTCATGATCTGTGATGAAATACATTTTTATTTATTGAGTGTCTGTGCAATAAATCACCAAGTGTTGAATTTCTAAGGAAATTCAGAACATCAGTGTTAAACTTTTAGTAGGTAATTATATTGTGTACAATACAATTCTAGAACTCAATTATGTATTACTTCTATCTCTAAACATAAAGAGGTTACGGTAAATGCTAAAATAATGTAAAACAGATGGGAAAGGGAATTTAGTCAATATTTATATGGAATCACATTTATTGTGCCTCAAATTTTTTATTGTACTTGTGATTATTTTTCTTACAATGAGACTTTCCATATGTCCTTCATATTTCTGGGTGGATTCCAGTATCTAGCATGATAACTTTCACATTGAACTTACGATTTTTTTTCTTTGGACTGGATTAATCTTGAAGACCAATCATATAATGTGCATTGTGAGATGCAAGCTCAGACACATTCATCTATTCAGGAAACATGCACTGAATCCTCACTCTGTGCCAAGAACCCTGCTAGGTACTGGGTATACTGTTTTGATGAAAACGTAATCTCTGCTCCCAAGGGACTCACATCTTTAAATGTCTTGAAACTGAAAGATGCAACAACCCAAATCTACTTGATAGAAAAAGTCTTCTATGTATGCTGGCTCCAAATGAGTAATGATAGCTTAGCTTCCCAGATAAAATCGTGGTCCGGTATTAAAATGAGAATTATATCTCATCACACTCATTGTGACACTCACTTTGCAAAAAAACACCAGAAAATTAATACTATACCTCATTGTAATTTATGTTATTGATGTTTAGATGCTACTAAAATTGTTGAAGAATCTGTTAGTGTCTATAGTGGGCTCTTTCGCATACATTGTGCAACATACTTACTGTCCTCTTTCATTTGATCTTTTGGCAAATGGCTGGCCACACACCTGCCTTATTCCAGTCCTTAGAACACAGCAATGAGCAAGATCAGTCCTCTCCTCAATTTGGAAAATATTAGCCTTTTTTCAAGACCCATCCCAACTGTCAATTCTTCTGTGATGCTTCCCCTGATTCTTCTTAAAAGTATAAATTACTCCTTTTATGTTGCAATACTTCGTGTCAGACACAAAGAGGAAAAAGAAACAATTAGGACCACAATTATCAGAAATATACCAAAGAGTTCTCTTATCTCATGAGGTGAGCATGGTTCAACATATTATTGAGTTCAGTTTTCCTTATTGGAAGAATATTTAATTATTTTTAATAATAATTCTTCAATTTGAAAGTTGATCTCAAAGTATACTAGAGAAACATTGTTGATTTTCCAATGGTTGCTATCTTATGTATATTATGTATATATCAAATATTTATAGAAAACATAAAATGTCTAGTATGCATTCAACATGATAATGATGTTCAATATTATTTTTGTTACTGTCATTATTATTGAAAGTTGTGTAGAATATTGAGTAAACACATTTGTTTGAATCCCCCGATTTTTATTCAAGTCATAACTCATCTTCTCAGTAGACCAACTCTCAATGATCTCATCTGCAAAATAGTAATAATATTTTACTTCATAAATTTATTGTAAATATTAAATAGAACAAGGCAAGCAAAAATGTTAAAATAGTGCCTGACATATGGAAAGCATTCAACAAAAGTTGACTTTCATTTTATTAATTAATTATCTTAAGGAAGGTAAGCAGCTATCTTCTATATAATGTACTACACAAATATATATGCTCTATAGAATTTATGGAGAGATACTTATTCCTGGCTAGACCCCATGTATGCCTTTTAACTTCATCTTCTGCTTTCTATTAAGTTTTTTTGATAATTAAAAGATGCATAAAATTGAGTGGGAGTTGAAATTGATTATAATGACTGTTATTTTGTAGAAGAGTTAATGTGGTTAAAGAAAAGTTGTGTAATTATTTAAGCCAAATTGTTTGCAAGAAACCTTACTGTGTCCAACAGCAATGCTGGAGTATTTTCATAGAAACACATAAAGTAAAATTCACAATGTCTGGCATTTATTCAAAGTATCAAACATAAATACAAGCAGAAAAATATAAATTATAATGAGGAGAAAAATCAATCAAAAAGTGGTACAGATATGACACAGCTGGAAATTAGATAATAGCAAACAAGAACAAGCAAACAATAATTAAAAGTGTATTTTATATGTTTAAGAATAGTCAGAGGTGATATGTAAAAGACCCAGGCTGAATTTCTATAGATAAAAATTACCATATTTGAAAGAAAAAAATACATTGAATGTAATTATTGGCAGAAAAGAAATACAGAAGAAAAATATTAGTGAACTTGAAATAGTGCAAGAAAAAACACAATGAAATGAAATGAGAAAAGAGAAAAATATAAAAAAATCAACTGAACATTAGTAAATTGTGAGAAAACATTATAGCTCCTTAAGGAAGAGTAGGTAAACCACATCAGGGGAACCACGATAAAGGTGATGAAAGCAGCACAAGCCAGAAGAGTGGAGTGGTCTCTTAAATTCTGAAAGAATAAAATCTGTCAACCTAGAATTATATACCCTAAGAAGATATCTTTAAAAATAGAAGTAAAATAAAGACACTTTTTTTCAACAAGCAGTGGCTGAAAATAGTTCATCACTAGCAGATCCACTCTATAAGAAATATTTAAGTAAGTTATTTAGGAGGAAGGGAAATGATAATGCAACAGTAAGGAAAACAGAGCAAAAGAGAGAAAAGAGCAAATATATTTACATTGATAAATACATAATTGTGTTATTTTTATTTAATCACTTAAGCACTTGCCATTCAAATAACTAATCTTGTAGCATTTTTATACCATATGTGATACTAAACTGTAGAGTTGTAATGACACAAATGTTGGGAGGAGCTCAGGTGAGCTCTTTTGTGAGTCTCTTATAGTAGATGTGAAGCAGTGTAGTGTCACTTGAAGGTAGAGAGTAATAAATTAAAGATGCAAACCTAAATAAACCACTAAATTAACAGTTAATACACCAACATAGATAAAATTGAATGATAAAAATTATTGAATTAATAAACAGAAATAGGACAGAAGGAACAAAAAAAATATGAGATAAACAGAAAACAAATAGCAAAATGATATGTTTAAAGCTAACCAGACCAATAATCACATTAAATGTAAATAGTCTAAGTGAAATAATTTTCTCAACTTAAAATTCAATTTATTTCAGTTTTGATAAAAGATGGCAGCCAACTACATGATATCTACAAAAATACACTTTATATATAAAGGACTGGACAAAAGTCAAAGGACAAACATTATATTCTTCCCTCTGAAAGAGGATTACAAAAACAAGAATAACGCTGGATTAAATAATCATTTCATAATGATAATGGGGTCAATTCAACAGGAGAAGAAAATAATCCTAAAAGTTTACTTACCTAATAATAGAATTATAATACACCTAAACTAAAGGTAATAAAATTAAGAAGAAATAGTTAAATCCACAGTTATAGTCAGAGATTTCAACACCATCTTTTCAATTATTGATGGAAAAATTAGACAGCAAATCAGTAAGTGTATCAAAGATTTGAAGATTAGGATCAACCAACTTGACGTAATTAATATTTTTTGAGTACATTAATATTTTTTGAACAGCAGGCTATTATTAAGATAAATTGAAGAAGACTTGAATAAATAGAAGGATAAAAAATACCATGCTCATTGGTCAAAAGATTCAATATTGTTAAGACATCAATTCTCCCTAAATTGATGGATAGATTCAATGCAACCATAATCAATCCTAGTGGACAATTTTTTTTTTTTGTACAAATTGACAAGATGATGCTTACATGCATATGGAAATGCAAAAGTCCTTGAATGATCAAAACAAAAGAAGGTAAAAATTGGAAGTCTAACATTATTTTAAATTGTATTATAGGGGTGCCTGTGTGGCTCAGTCAGTAAACATCTGTCTTCTGCTCAGATCATGACTCCTGGATTGAGCCAGATGTCAGGATCCCTGCTCAGTGGGAAGTCTGCTTCTCCCTCTCCCTCTGCTCCTTCCCCCCTGCTTATGCTTTTTCTCTCAAATAAATATAAAAATTTAAAAGATAGGGACACCTGAGTGGCTCAGTGGCTGAGCACCTACCTTCAACTCAGGGCATGATCCTGGAGTCCCCGGATTGAGTCCCCCATTGGGCTCCCTGCTTGGAGCCTCCTTTTCTCTCTGCCTGTGTCTCTGCCCCTCTCTCTTTGTGTCAAATAAATAAATAAATAAATAAATAAATAAATAAATAAATTAAAAAAATTAAAACTAAAAAAATAAAAATTTAAAAAATAAATTGTGTTATAAATTTATAGCATTCAAGATAATGTAGTACATGCTTTTAGTGGAATATTAGAGTTCAGAAATAGAAGCATACATACATGGGCTACTGATTTTTGATAAAGATGAATGTAATTCCGTAAAGAATTTTTCAAAAACTATTTTCAACAAACAGTGCTATCTATGATGGTTATAAATTCATATGTAAAAATTGAACTTCAATGTGTGTTTTGTATCATATACAAAAATTAAGTAAAATGTATCATATACCTAAATGAAAAACCTGGAGGTTTAAATCTTCTAGGAGAACATTGTTGTACTTTGGATTAGGCAAACATTTCTTACCTACAGCATCAAAAACATGATCAATAAAAGAGCAAATTGATAAGTTAGACTTCATCAAAATTATGAAGCTTTGCACTTCAAAAGACATTGCTAAGAGGATGAAAAGGCAAGCCAGATATTGGGAGAACATACTTGCTAACCACATGTCTGTTGAGTGACTAGTATTCATAATGTATAAATAATTCTCAAACTTCAGTAACTAATCCACTAGACAATCCATTAAAAATGGGCAAAATATTTTACATATTACTTTTTTCAGTAAAGAGATGGCAAATAAGTATATAAAAAGATGTTCAATATCATTAGTTACTAGTAAATTAAAATTAAACTTACAATGAAATACAAGGACACACATATCAGAGTGGCTAAAATTAAGATCGAATATACCAAGCGATATTTGTACATGAATGTTCATAGCAACTTTATTCATAATAGCCCCAAACTAGAAACAACCCAAAGTGTCTATTAACAGATGAATAGGTGAACAGTGTTCCCTCAGTACCCATACATGAGAAAACTATTTAGTAACAAAAAAGAATGACTTACTGACGTGTGCTGCAACATGGATGAGTATCAAAATAACTCTGAGTCATTGAAGTGATGGAAACAAAAGAGAGTATACAGCATGGATCCATTTATAAATTCCAAGAAAATACAAGCTAATCTCTAGTTTACAGAAAGCAGAGTAGTAATTCCCTGGACACGGGTGGAGGTATAGTAGGAAGGGACTGGGCAGAGAAATTACAAAGTACATGAAGGAAAAGGGGTACATTGCATTAGCAATTTTAATTTGGAAAATTAAAAAAAATCTCAGATGGCTAATTAAAAAGCTCAAAATGTTAAGGCTTGGCACTAATAAAGCTGATGAAAATAATGTGTTTTATCATAAGCAATTTCTTTTATTAATCATTTGATTAAGGACTAAAAATGATAGTATTTAATGAAACAAAGATAAGAGAGATGGCCACTTACATAACTTCTAATGGAAATATAAATTGGTGCATCCTGTCTGAAGAGCTGTTTGACTCTCTGTAGGTAAGGTTTCAAATCAATGTTTAAAAGCTAATCTGAAATGTCAGTATTTTTTTATTATTATTAGAGAGGTAGAGAGAGGGAGGGGTAGAGGAAGAAGGAGAGAGTGAGAATCTAACACAAGGCTCCATCTCACTACCCTGAGATCATGACCCAAGCCAAAATCAAGGGTTGGATGCTTAATCAACTGAGCCACTCAGGCACCCTTGAAATGTAGGTATATATTGATGCCAACACCTTTCAACATTGTTATAAGAGCAAAGACTATAAAAATATACATGTCCAAAATTGGACATTTGCCAAAGAGCTTAAAATAATATTTTTCTAGAATAATAATATAAGAAATGCTATGGTTATATTTTAAGTAGAAAATATTGAGAACTGTAAATGGAGTAATAACTTGCAATGTAAAAATTACATATTAAAAAATGAGGACACTGTAGAGTGAAGAAAGTTGGTTGAGTATATTGATTTGTATATTATTATATAGATAGATACATTTATTAATGCATAGAAAAAGGACTACAAGGATCAACAACAAAATATGTGATTCTCTTAAATCAGGGAAGGGAACTGAATATTGAGAGAAATGAGAGAGGATGTTTGGAAGGTGGACTTTGATATTTCACTATTTATAAATATATAAAGTTTAGCTATTAAACTATATATAGTTTTAAATATTATATATGTATATATTTATATATATCTATATGTATCTATATATAAAGTTTTTGTTTTTGTTTTTGTTTTTTAAGAGAAAGCAAGCAAGCTAGGGACAGGGGGCAGAGGGAGAGGGAGAGAAAGAATCTTAAGCAGGCTCCACGCCCAGTGTAGAGCTCGATGAAGGGCTCAATCTCACCATCCTGGGAACAATGACCTGAACCAAAATAAAAAATCAGACACTTAACTGACTGAGCCACCCAGGTACCCCTTGCTATTAAACAATATTAATGTATTTGTATATAACCTTCATAATATGCTAATATGTCTGTATATGTTGAAGAGTCCTACATTAATATCTCTAGTCCTGACTTCTCACTTAGCTCCAAAATTATACATACTTCATGAAGATATGTGGTCAATTGATATACAATACATATGTTAAATAATTTATAGGTAAATTGCCATTATGATGCACACATGGATGCACACACACACTTGCAGAATACTCTAGGGACAGATGTCTTTAATTAAGTTTATTTTGTAAGTAACCTAACATGGTATTTTGTATATTGTTCATTATGTCAGTGTTCTTCTCTCCAATTAAACTATCCCAGGAACTTTCTGGGTGGTTAATGTATGAGGAAATGGTGCTGAACACTTGTACTGTTAATGGACAAAGAAATAACAATATCAATGGAATTTAAAAATTTTTGCACTCTGGTTGGGATGACAGGCAATAAAAAAATGCCTTCAGAGAAAGTTCTTTTTGGATAACATTGTTCTGAGAAGACATTGCTTGAGTTTCTGTTTTTGAGGAGAGGTAGAAGTATTGATAAAAATAAAAATAAAGCCATTTGGGATTAATTGGCATGAAACATTTGGCACATGCATTTTACCTGGTTTAAGACTTAAACAGGTATCGGGAAAAATCTTTTTATTGCTGCTCTTATTAAGCCTCTAATCATTCCATTAACATTTATGGAGTGCCAGCGCTTGAGCAGCTGCAATCACACCTGCTCTTAGATGACTTTATTTTTCAAAGTATTTGCTCTATTTAAAGCACTGCATTTTATAAATAAGCTTTATGCACTTAAAAAGAGAACATGCAAAACCCAGGTCGTCTGTGAGTGGAGTCATTATTGCTACATAATAATGTATAATGTGTTCCATATTAACACCTGTGATTTTTTTCCTTAGCATTTCCCACTCCGTGCCCTTGTGGTTTTCCTCTCCTGAGAACTCAGTGCCAGAGAATCACATTACCATTCACTTGTTAGTCTTGTGCCTGGGGCCTCTGAAAGTAGGCAGAGCTTGTCTGAGGCTAGGAGCCTGGTGGGACCTGGTAGTAGGAAAGTGATAGTCACTAACTTTGAGGTGCCCCAAGGCTCCTTGGGGCCACTTCTACAATGGGGTTTTATGCTGCTTCATCACCAAGAACAGACCAAAGACACCCAAATCCTGTCTCATTTCTTAACTCTACCTTGACTCTATGCATACTAGGTATACCAAAGGACTTGGAAGAAAGATCATGAATATCTTTGTAATCAGTGACCTTCTTATGATTTATGTGTGCATGAGAGATGAACTTTGTCAAAGACCAAAAGTATCTCAGAGCTGCTAACTGTGACCTTGGCCAGGGTACTCAGTCACTCTGAGACTCAATTTCCTCACCTGCCAAAGGAAGCTGATGACTGCTGCCCTACCTTCTTCTCTGATATGCAGCAATGCTCTAACTAATTAATTTAGCAGATATGAATTGAGGCTTGGCTTTGTAGGTGCCCAATTCAGTAAAAGGAAGCAAGAGCACGAACATGAATAAAACATGTCTCTATTCTAAGAGTAGTAGCTCAGAGTCTATCAGGAAAGATAAACAAGTGAGGAACTAATGGTGCCAGAAGGTGCGGATGCCATGATAAAGCTACAGGCTATATGTTATGGGAGACTTAAATGAGGGAATGATTAATTCTGTGGTGAGAGGGAGGAGTATGAGAGAAGGCTTTACAGAAAGGATGATTTTTTAGCATCATCTTGAGAAATGAGTAGGAGTTTGCCAGGTAGAGAAAAGTTGAAGGACATTGTACAGAGTGGAGAGCAATCAGTCAAGAAGCTGCACAGGGGAGAGGTATGTGGGGAGAAGCGTACACTTCATTTCACGGATGCAGGTGCTCTGCCATTGGCAGTGGTTTGCATGGGTAAGGCGGCATTATTGTTAAAATCATATGGAAGTTATTTGAGAGAACTCAGCTCTGGTCTCTCCAATGCAAATGACATGGTTATCAGTCTGGTCTTCATGGCTTCTTTTCTTGTGTTGTTTTGCTAAATTGCATTCTTATCAAAGTTAACATGTGTACTTTATGTGAAATAAAGTAGCAACAAAAACACCCCCTTCCCAACTCCCATTCCTCAAAGGCAACTGCTTCCAATTATTATAGCTATTCCTCTGGTATCTCTAAGTAATATATCTAGACTGTGCTTGTTTCTCTTTGCTTTGAGATACATTTATCTATTGATTTGTTATGAAAGATTCAACTTTAGCTCACTTTGCCCATTATTCTCCATTTACATTTTGTCACCTTATTTACCCCAAGTAGTTATTTAACAATTATCTATTGGGGCACCTAGGTTAAGTGTCTTACTCTTGGTTTCAGCTTAGGTCATGATCTCAGGGTCTGGCTCCACATTCAGTGTGGAGTCTGCTTAAGACTCTCTCCCTCTCCTTCTGCCCTTCCCCCTTCTCTAAAAAAAATAAATCTTGAAAAAAAAACCCCAAAAAACAATTATCTATTTAGTAATTTTTTGGCATATATAAATTATGACTACATAGATATCATTCAAAGCTATGCCTTGCTGTGTACAGTTGTGTATTATGATGATTCCCTTCTTTGTATATTATTTATTTTTTTTATATTACAAATTGCCTTGATTTGGGGTTTGACTTTCTATATATTCATCCTAAATTATCCTCCCTACAAATATCTAACGGAAGTGTAAAACTTTTTAAAATAGGGACAAATGAGTTGAAGCCTTTCTTCTTTGTTCTTTCTCTTTTTTTGGAGGGATAATCTGCTTTTCCCAGTTTGCACTATTTTTTTTTCACCTTCACCATACATTTGTTTAAATGGGAATTTCTTCCTGCATTTTTTTTATGTCAAATGCCACCAGAAGAAAAGTTACTATTTTTTAGAAAAGATATCAAAGATCTGAGAATTTATTTTTATGCTTATTCTTTTTTTAAATATTTATTTTAGAGAGAGAGAGAGAGATTTTAGAGAGCAAGAATGGGAGGAAGGACAGGGAAAGAGAGAGAGAGGGAATTTCAAACAGACTCCCTGCTGAAGGCAGAGCCCAACATGGGGCTTGATCTCACAACCCTGAGCTCACCACCTGAGCTGAAATCGAGAGTTGGATTATAAACCAATTGCACCACTCAGGCGCCCCTTTATTTTTGTGCTCATTCTTGATTGACATTTTGACAGAGAATAGAATTCCAGTTTGTAGTCACCTTTCTGACAGAATTATTATGGGATTTCTCCACTGTATGCAAGCTTCTGATGTGTGGTGACCATGGAGATGTACAGCTCTGATTTTCCTGAGAGAAGGAACTTGAGATTGCTCTGGGATTATGACAAATTTGTGATCACTATGACTTGGGGTGGGGCTCCCTTCTCATGGGCAGCTCCAGTCAGTAAGCAAGCATGATGAAATCTTAGGGCTTGTCTTTTTCTCTCCAGGGTGGGAGTTCTCTAATGGGCAATCTTTGGGGGGAATTCCATTCTGGGTCAGCTGAGACTTTGTCAGACCTGCATTGTGGTTTGAAGCTTCTCCTACCCAATGCTACGTTCTCCCCTCTTCCTCTCATAGGTGTCAAATTGGCACCATGGTCTTATTATCTATTGTAAAAACTGTTTAGAAAATTCCCTCATTTTATCTTCTTGACCTACTCTGTCCTCCATTTTGCCTGTTATACTCAGGTCAGTAGGGAGTTAAGACTCAGCACTGGGCTTCTGCTCTTCTAAGTCAGCTACTATGTAAGTATAAGCCTCCCTTCTTACAAAATGTTCTTCATGACTCTTATCTGTTGAATCATTATAGTGGGACACCAAAGCCACTCATTTCTTCTATCTTCCAGGAGTTGGCTGTCATGCAGATGGCTCAGAGGTTAGTTGCCCTCAGCCTAGGGGAGCTGCTTACCAAGTTCACACCCCTCCTGGGTAGCAGCCTGCATCCAATCACAGGCTAATATTTGGTTGCAAAGACACCCCTAGCCATGCCTCCCTTAGGGATATTTTATATGGCCTTCTTAGCTATAGATGTTTCCACTGAGTTTTTTACTTGCATTTAAAGCTACAGTTCAGTCTCTCCCTATGCCAGTCCTTACCCCCTCATAGGTTTTGAATCCAAGGTTACTCACACATAAACTCTGACACACAAAAATCTCCATCTTAGAGTCTTTTTTCCAAGAAGCATGAACTTAGACATATCTCTATTCTCAATTTATTTGTCCTTTTGCCTATACCTTTTAAAAAAGTTTTTTATGGCATTTCAGTGGGGTTTTAGATGAGGGTAGAGATTATTTGCATGTTTAATTTGCCATAGTTAAATAACAATTTGATCTGTTACATATTTCATACAGATTATGAAGAATAGTTGATAGGCTTTCTGTTCCTCTCTTTGGGGATTCTAAGAGGAATCAAGGACAAAGTGGAGAAATACTGTCCTCAAAAATCCATAATTAGTTTTCTTTACAGGGATGAGGAACAGGAATTCCAGTAGATGGAGTAATAAAGGAAATACAAGCATGTTTCATGGC
The DNA here is from genome assembly GCF_048164855.1 of Canis lupus baileyi. Classification (NCBI taxonomy): domain Eukaryota; kingdom Metazoa; phylum Chordata; class Mammalia; order Carnivora; family Canidae; genus Canis; species Canis lupus. Next base: position 68,936,372 of record NC_132839.1, read on the forward strand.
TCATGGTTTCTCTTTTCTGGCCAAGAGTCTAAATCTCTGATGAGCCACCTACCATGAACTAAGTTTTGTAAGGGACATAAGCTTAGAGAATTTTTTTAAAAATATTGTATTTATTTATTCATGAGACACACAGAAAGAGGTAGAGACCTAGGCAGAGGGAGAAGCAGGCTCCATGCAGGAAGCTCAATGTGGGACTTGATCCCCGGACCCTGAAACCACGCCCTGAACTGAAGGTAGATGCTCAACCTCTGAGCCACCCAGGCGTCCCAAGCTTAGAGAGATTAATCTTTATTATGAATTCAAACTTTAGCCCAGATCTCTATTTGGTCTTTTATTTTGGAGATCTGGTGGAACAATGCTCTTGAGGAGTGAGACTTTTAGTGTCGGCTTATTGACCCTGCTGGGAGTAGCTTTCCTGTGTCCTCTTTCCTGTGGGCCCTTACTTGAACTTAATTGTTGGGTCCTCCTGACCTTACTGCTAACTGTGAAACTGACTTCAAATAGGACAAAGCTCTGGGCCTCTCTACTCATCATGAAAACATGAGGTGAAAGGAGGGGGATGCAGAGAAACTGTCCTTTCCTGAGGGATATGTATATCCCCTTCTCTCTTCTCCCTAAAATAAATCTTCTAGAAGGTCATCTACCTGCAGGATGTGAAGACATTCATGTTTCACTTTTCACAAAGTTGTATTTATTGCACGGGGTATGGAAACATTCTTGATTCTTTCCTTTAGGCTAGAATGCAGACAAATGCACAATTTATATAAGCTGGGCCCACTGCTGTCTTGAGAGAGCCAGATGTAGTCAACACAGATCTTATATTCATCTCAGGTATCTTCTCTAGAATAAGACTGCAGCTTAATCCAGAAGAGAAAGGAATCTGAGTAGATGACAGAGCAGTGCTGCCCTCTGAATGCAGTGGGCATTGTTTACACCAAAATACGCTGGGAAGATGGTTATGAACTATTTCCACTTCTTACCACTGCTCCCCCAGGAATAGATGGCTTACAAACAGGAAAATAATGAGTCATTTCAACCCAGGTTGGGTAAGGCAGTGCTTTTTCTGTGACATTTTATAATTGCATAAAATTGATCTAATTCTGTTCAAATGGAAGCTCATTCAGGTGTCAGATCAACAAAAAGTGGGGTTTTGGTTACTTCTTTACCATTTCTGAATTTCAATTAATCTTTTGTGCCAGAATGAAATGGCAGATGTGCTTAAGTGCCTTTCTATGGAAAGAAGTGAAGGAGCTATATCACCATTTGTTATATCCTTACTATATACTATGAACAATTATAATGACCTTATCTTGTTTAATTCTTTTTACCACCTTATGGTTATGATAATGCAACCTGCTTAGAGATGAAAAAACTCAGGTATAGAGAGGTTAAGTAACTCATCAAGTATCATACAGCTGATAAGGAGCAGAACCCAGACTTGAAACACAGGCTGATAGGACATGAAACTCCATGACTGTTTGCTCAGTTATAAGCTGGTTCTTTTTTCTTTTCTTCCAACACATTTTGATAGTTTAGTTTTAATGCTTATCTTTATTTTATATGCAAAATGATGACGGAGGGAATAGAAAATGAGATTTGTACAGCTCTTTCTAGTAATTTGTTTCTTTTTCATTACTCTCACGTTCTTTTCACGATTTGTCTCAATAAATCTTTCTTCTATCCCAGCCCAGAGAAAAATAAGATAGAGGGCTCATCTAAAGAAGTGAACAAACACAGGCACAAGACAATCTGTCTTGGTGATCATAACCATGACCATTATCCATGAAGGCAGAAGCAGTTTAAACTCTGTTCTTATCACTTCCAGGCTTAAACTCTGAGATGCATCTGGAGTGTCCCTGGGGCACAGACAGGAATATTACTTATCATTAGTGACGGGGTCACAGTACTTCCTTCATGAAGAACAGATGGAGGGACCTAGAGTACAGCCTTATTGAAGAACAAGTAACATTAACTAACTACTAATTCTTAGAGAAATTATGATGGGATCACATTCTTCTAAGTTTCTGTTATTATAATATTGGATAAATGTTGTCAAAGGTGGGTCTTTCCCCATATAAGACAGAATGACAGTGAAATACTTTTTATCTCAGAACCAGAAACCCCAAGATTTAATCCTAGTGCATGTGTTTATGCCTGGAGGTGGAATCACATCCTGTTGTCTCTCTCAGTCTCAGATTGTATGTCAGACCAGTCTGAGCCCTGGACGTGTTTGCAGGTGCTTATAGAGACTTGACTGTTGCTTTATCCAGGCTAACTGACATTTCACACTGAGGAAAGTGTTACCTGCAGGCAGTCTTCAGAGAGCCTGAATCTAACATTTCCCAAAATGGGAGGGAAGGTATGAGGGTATTAGAAGTTCTTAGAGGTAACCTCCAAACTAGATGTGAATCCCTGTGGTTAGGTCCTATTTCCTTCTGTTACTGGGCAGTGCTTCCTCCACCTTATCTCCAGATTTTCCATTAATGCTTGTCTTTAAATAAAGACTCTTGAATGTCTTTTTAAATCACATTATTGGTTTATCATGTCCAGGATGTGAATTCTAGATAAATTTACATAAAAATCATGCATGAATTATTATGTCTTACATCACCAAATTCATGTTAGGTTTATATTATTACATATGTGAATAGATTTTTTTAACTCCGGTATTTTTTTAAGTCTACTTTCTCAAGTGATCAAATAGTTCAACTCTTAAGTATATTAGAACACCAGGGATCCCTGGGTGGCGCAGCGGTTTGGCGCCTGCCTTTGGCCCAGGGTGCGATCCTGGAGACCCGGGATCGAATCCCACATCGGGCTCCCAGTGCATGGAGCCTGCTTCTCCCTCTGCCTGTGTCTCTGCCTCTCTCTCTCTCTCTCTGTGACTATCATGAATAAATAAATAAAATCTTAAAAAAAAAAAAGAACACCAATAGTAAGGGAATGTTCTTGATAGAATATATTATATCACATAGATATTACATTTATAAAATCCAGCTTCTACATATTCTTTTGTTAAATACATCTATAATATTTAAATTTTTCATCAAGTGTGGTTATCTCTGTAAGTGTCTGAAGAAAAAGAAAAAAACAAACAAACTATAAAAGTTGATAGAAAAACAATAGGCCTAAACTTCTTGGTCTTTTACAGCATACATTTTTTTTTTTCTAAAGACTTGTAAGTTGTGCAAAGAAGTAGAACATTTTAAAACTACAATTTCATGGATAACACTATCTGTTTCTTAACTGGAAGTGAATATGATTTATGTATAAGGACCATATATCTCTAAACTCAAATCTGAATATATGATCAAAACATTTTTTTTCTTTCTGCTTTTGAATTTATGTGAAAAGATCTCATTGAGATTCAACAAATTATTCATTTAAAAATTAGGGGAAAGATGGAAAAATATATTTATTTGCAATATAGGAAAAATCAGGAACTTGTCTTTCTCATAATTCCCATCCCACAAGAGGCTTGTTGAAAGGCAGCAGGCTTAAGTTTAAAGAGACATGATTTTTGAAAGTAAAAAGATCTGAGATATCAGCTCCTCCACTTACTAGTTGTTTAATCTCTTGTAAACTATTAGTCATATAGGGAAGTGGTCTTGCTTTGCCTGTCCTCCCCCCACATCACACTCCATGCACACCAGGCTCCTACTGAATCACCAAGGAGTGATCATATGACCAAGACATGCCAGTTAGAATTCCTTTCCAGGGATTTTTAAAAATAGGATTAGGGAGAGCTATTAGTAGGTTTAGAGATTGCTGTTTTGGTGTAAAGAATGAAGCCTAGGAAGAACAATACACAGGGATAGAAAGAGAGAAAGTTCTAGTGAGTTGAGTTGTTCTTCAAGCCTAACTATAAGCCTGCTTCCTTTATTATTTGCCTCTTTCCCTCCTAGGTCATCTGTGTTTTGTTTAATTACATAAGCCAGGGAATTATATTTTTATTTAAATCATTTGAGTTTTGTTTCTGACATATGGTAAAGAAGGATTCCTAATATTCAATGTCTGTGTCTCTAATACCTCTTGCAAAATATGATGACAACAGTGAAATTATCATGATGAAGGAATAAATTGACAAAATGCCTTACATGAAGCAGAATATCATACCTAATGCCCACCATTTGGAAAGTTCCTTTAATCATTCTCTACTTAAATAATTTATACGAGACCATAACATCAAATTAATGCATTTATTATCAATTTGAAATAAAAAGTGTTGAGTCATGAACAAAAACATCAGTATAGGATTTTGATACAGCATAAATTAAAAGATTTTAGAGAAATGACATTTTAACCTAAGTTCATTACTTTCTAAATGTGTGATTTTGAGCAATTTGCTTTATAATTCAGCATCTAAATTCCCTCATGAATAAAAAAAAGAATGCTACTTCTCATTTCACATTACCAATCTCAGATACAATGAAAGGGCAAATGTAGTAAGTACTCAATTGGTCTTACTTTTCTCCCTGAAATTATCTATTCATACATAGTCTGACTCCAGCGGTGATCTGAAGAATATTAATTCATAAGGAGATTCATGACATCCAACAACAAGTCTATATCATGTATGTTCAAGTGAAACAATGACTGGTCATCAAGAAGACTGAGTCAAATGTAAAAATATGATCCCCCTTTTTTTCCCTAAGATTTTAATGGTAGAAAAAAGAAATCCAACTCTTCCTTTGGGTTAGGAGTGGGGCTCCTATAGGAAAAGAATCAACATGTTATTATGTATTCCCATTCATTTTCCAATTCCCCTTCAAATCATGAAGTTGAACTGATTGAGGATACAGACATAAGGGGATAAGTAGGGGACTTAGGCCCAAGAGGGGCCCTAGCTTCTTTTGGCTTGAACAACTGATTATTACTTTTTTAAAGGATTTTATTTATTTATTCATGAGAGACACAGAAAGAGAGAGAGAGAGAGAGAGAGAGGCAGAGACACAGGCAGAGGGAGAAGCAGGCTCCATGTAGGAGCCCAATGCGGGACTCGATCCCAGGACTCCAGGATCACGCCCTGGACCGAAGGCAGGCACTAAACCTCTGAGCCACCCAGGGATCCCGAACAACTAGATTAGAGAGTGATGTCTTTAAAAGGAATAAATGAAAGGAGAGGTCTATTTTCTTAAGGCAGAACATGGAGGGAGATGAGAGTTTTGGAGAATGTATTTAGGTCAAGGTGCCAGTCATCTGTGAGAAGCTCAGTGGAGATATTCATTGTAGAAATATCTGGACTGGAATGAAAGAGGTTTGGGCCAGGAATACTGGCTTGGGGGTGGTAGCAGGTGAAACTTTTCAGGAAGCACACAGAGGGTGTGAGGAAATTTTGGGCAGACCCTAGAGACACTGATTTAAGAAGAAAGGTTTTCTAAAACAGTCTGAAAAAGAACAGACAGAAAAACAAGCAAGATAGAGATAATCTGAAGGTCAAGTGTACATTGGAGTATTAATGATTGTTGGAAATAGCCAGGGGTAGGATCCAAAAATACAAATGGTGATAATAGCATTAGATCAACCCTTTTTTTTTTATGACAAGAGGAAAAGATAAATGGATGAGTGAAGATAGGAACAGGTATACAGGTTTGTTGGCATCTAAAGGTAGCATGTATGAAACTATACAACTTATATTTTCTTCCAAGCCAGCACCTTCTACTCGCTCTGTATCTCAGTCAAGAACAACTCCATTCTTCCAGTGTTTAAGGCCAAATATCATGATGTCATTTCTGACTCCTGTCTTTATCCCTTGTCAGTATCTCAACACATTCTGTGGGCTCCATCATTCACATCTATCCAGAATTAAGACTTTTTCACCCTTCTGCTGCCCCCTTTGATCTCAACTACTTTCCTTTCTTACGGAATTGTTGCAATTTTCTACTTAGGATATATTACCTAAGAAAATATTCTAATATGTGGAAAAGTATTATCCAGAAATAACAGTTATGCTTCAAAGGGTATAAACATACCTCTCTAAATTACATATATATTTAGTGAGTTACTTTCTAAAGTAGAAGTACCAATTTGTAAGGCCAATTGTCAGTGTTATTAATACATTTTATGATGATAAAGAAAAAGGAAGCATTTACATTTTTTAACACATTTAAAAATTATTTTTTAAGATTTTTAAAATTTTTTTTTTATTCATGGGAGACAGAGAGAGAGAGGCAGAGACACAGGCAGAGGGAGAAGCAGGCTTCTGTGGGGAGCCAAATGTGAGACTCGATCCCAGGACACAGGGATCACGACCCAAGCTGAAGGCAGATGCTGAACCGCTGAGCCACCCAGGTGCCTGGAAGTGTTTGAATTTATATTTATTTGATTGACATCAGGGCTTCCCAAAATATGAAGGTCCTATAACTCCAGCCTCACCTGAGGTGAATTCTATCCTCCTGGGTCTTCTGTACCCACATTGCCTTCCGTTAAGCTTCCATAGGGAAGGTCAAAGTATTAGTTCATTGAATCTACATATGGCTTTCATAAGCAAATTTGGAAAAGGATCAAGACTTACCTAGGTCTTTGGGACAAATTTGAACATCAGATGCAAAACTGCTACAGGATAACTTCACTTTTCCTCTGCATAATGTCTTTATTTTCTTTCACTTTAGCCCAACTCTGCTCACATATCCTAGCAATCATTACCAACTGTGGCTTCCAAACGTCACACATGTAGTCTTTTACGTAAACGGATACAGAATAATTTATAGAAGGAAAGGATATTAGAACACAAATGGAATTGAAAATTGGCAGGATTTAGAAATAATCTGGTTATGGCTGTGTTATAGACACATTAATTAAATAAGAGAAAAAGGAAGAAAAAAATTGAATTTCCCCAAATGAGAATATACCTATAGTTTTGTATTCAAGATTTTATGCTTACCATTATAATAATTTTACAGGCTATTACATAGTTTTACAATCATAATTTCAAATAACTGCATAATAATGAATCTAGTGTATATATTGTTTTTTTTGTGGATAATTATTCTATTATTGGACATTGATTGTTTGCAGTGATGCAGCCAGTATAAATTATCTTGCTCTAGCCATCTTTACATGCACTGGATTATTATAAAAGATTATTAAGCATTCATTGCATGAAGTAACATATAGTAAAAAATAATTGTTTCAAATATTTTTAGATGTGCAGTTTTCACTTCTTTTTGTTTAACAAGCATTTGGTATTATTGGAAAATGGTGCTTTTAGGTGCTGAGACAATATTTGTTTCCTCATCTCCCTGTAGCCAACTTTGCCTTTAGAGGTGATAGATTTCATTCAGCGAACAAATTATGGAAACATAAAGGAATTTTGACACATAGTTGATGAATCCTGTTTTTCCTAGGTTGGACAAAATGATTTATAGTGTCAAAAAACATCAGTAAGCAGATGGATTTGAAAGCTGCTGAAATTTATGAATAATTTGACTGTGTATTAGATTTTATGGCTGTATCTAACACACTGAAGAAAGTGGGGGGTGGGGGGAGGGGGCATCTAAGAGACCAATGCTTGAAACTCCAGAACCAATAGTCTAAGATTTCTCCTGATATTATTTGTGATGGAGGTGGGGGGCATTTGTTCAAAGGATAGTAAGATGGAGGCTGTCAACTCTGCTTGTATAACTGATTGCAATTTTTATCTAAGGATCTGTGTTATCTCATTCCTTGGGGTTGGGTTGAATTCTAGGTCTGATAACTAAAGTTGCAGACTATGACTGTACAATTTACCTTTCTAAACTTGAACTTTCTCTTTTGTAAATGAGGGGAAATACTCAAAATATTGAGTTAATAATTTCCAGGGTTAATACTCAAAGTATTAATGACTGGTACAATGGAGGCACTGACCCCCTAGAAAGTTTGCTGGTAATTGCTGGGCAATTCCTTTTTTTTTTTTTTCTGGCTGGGCATTCCTTTTTTCTTTTTTTGGATTTTGGGAGCTCTGAGGAGTGCTGACAGGAAAAGCACAGCAGGGATGGCTGGGCAGGGAAGGAGAGAACACTAGGGAAGTAGCTACTTCCTATTTGTAATGGAAGTATTTCAATATTTTAACGAGGAAACAGTCTGCTCTACTGGGTATGGCTGACCATCAACCCTATTTCATAATGCGAGATTTCATAATTTGGGAGACTGAATGAACAAATACATTTGAAGTATTTTATCTATGTTTGTACCATGCTAAGAAGTTGAAAAATAATAATAATGGCATTGGTAAATTTGATAAATCCTGTAGTCGTAACTCACATTAAAGAGACTATAACGAATAAAAGCTTTGGAGTATAGGGGAACATATATAAAAGAATGATGGAAAAATATTTTTATTTTATTTTATATTTTTTAAAGATTTTATTTATTTATTCAAAAGAGACACAAAGAGAGAGGAAGAGACTTAGGCAGAGGAAGAAGCAGGCTCCCTGTTGGCTTATCCCGGACCCAGGATCACTACCTGAGCCACAGGCAGATGCTCAACCACTGAGCCACTCAGGTGCCCTGAGAAAGATTTTTAGAAACTGCTTGTTTTGCTTCTTCCATAGCAAATTCTTGAGGAAATTCAGTCCATCCACAAGCAATTGGATTTAAGTGGGGCTACCACATGTGGCCTGGCCTTCCATACCCCTGGAGTGGCACAGGATCTAAACCAGGACAAACATACACACTTGCAGAGACTTAACCCTTAAATGAAGTGACACAGAATGTTGTTGAATTACTGAATTTTACAAGAATGTCATTCTCCTTCTAGCAATCAATACATTTGAAATGAATTCCAATATAAAAGTCTCACTATGCTTTGACATCTAATTTAACAAGTCCATTTAAAGTTTATATTAAAAACTAAGTTAAATATGCTTTGATAATTTTAGGGGAAAGGGGAAGATACAGAAATAATGGGCTTGCATTCTCAAACACAAATCTTTGAAGCTGTATGATTCAGGTCAGCGTGGTGTTTGCAAAGGGATAGATCTATGGGGACAGATACAAAGCCTAGAGATGGAATTCTATTTAATATATAGTGGTTGGATAAATGTGCTTTTCCATATGCAGTAACAACATAATTAGCTCATATTACATCCTAAGATAAATTCTACATGGATTAAACACATACACAGTCATTTATACAGATATTTCAAAAATTATAGCACATCTTTAAGGTATCAGAAAAAGGAAGGACTTAATTCTTAAGACACAGTGGGGACACTGTTAGGTGTAGCAGGCCTGGACCACTGAGTGTCCTTTGTTGGAAGGAACACATGAAATGATCACTGAGCCAGGGCAGGGTTGCGGGGGTGATGATCCACTGGGTGTTCTGGACTGGTCCTCACTCCTAGCTGGTGACCAACCATGAAACCATCAGTATCAGGAAGGAGGGCCTCTTCCGCCTGAAATGTCCCTCCTGCGCCCTCTACTGGGAAAGCTTAACATTGTGATCTACACTTTTTTCTGCAGAACGCCCTCTATAGTGAGAGCTTTCCCCATGAAGGATCAATGCTTAAAAGGATTGTCAGTAGTTTTGGAGGGGTAAATTAGGAACCGAGAGACAAGAAACGTATAAGTGGAACAGTTTTTAATTAGTCCCCACGTCTGAGTGTTGGTGTCTTAGGCTGGGCTTAGTGTGACATTTTTTGTTTTTGCTTTTTTGTTTTTGTTTTTGTTTTGTTTTGTTTTTTTAAATGGTCTGATGTGGGCTTGCTTTTGTATTTGCGGTTTGGCTAGTTTGGGGATGATCTCAAATGGCACTGAGTGAGGTGTGTCTGCTTGTGTCCCTGTAGCTCATTTTCCAGCTGGTTCAGCAATGTCTATTCTCATGATGATCATAGAGAGCAAGGAAAACAGCCAATACACAGAGTGAGTGTAGTCTTGAAACTGGCACACCATCACTTCTAATGCATTCTGTTGGCCAAAGCAAAGCCACAAAGCTAGCCCAGATTCAAGGGGCAGGGAAATAGACTCCACTGTTTAAGATAGGAACTGTAAAGCAGCAACAAACAAATGAACAACCACGGAAACAGGAAGTGGAGAATAATTTGGTCCATTGATGCAATTGATCGACCACACCATTATGGCTTCACTATGCATATCTACAGATTCCGATATCTGAAGTCTGAATGTTCTGTTGGGCCCACTGTTTCTTGCCATTATTGTGTCCTTCTTCATGTGCCTGGCTATCATTGCTCTTGCAAAAATATTTTCAGAGTTTTCATGAAGCTGAGGTCATTGCCATCCTCCAGCTGTGCCTTTGCTGTGTTTACTTCTGCAAGGTGCCTGGGGACAACCCATTTGGAGGCCATGACAAACTGAGTTCATGGCTTGATGTTTCCAGACCCACCCAGATACTCATGTAATACTCATGAAGGCTGGTCTGTAGATTCAATTTCTCAGGAACAATAATTGTTCTCTTCCCCTTTCTCTTTCTTCCTTTGCTTTGCTTGGCATTACAGCAACCTGATCTACAGTAATCTGGACTAAGAATAGGATCATTTCATTCAGATTTGCCTTTATCCTGAGGGTGAAGCCTTTTGGAATCCAAGCGAAGCTGTTTCCTCTGGTTTTGCATGTTGCATACCACACTGTTTCAGGAAGACACAATTTATCTTGCAGTGTACTGGAATGCCCCATTTACTTCCCAAATTTTGCACTGTACTACCTGTGTAGTTACTATAGCTGATGGCCTTGTCCTGTGCTTAATATGGGAAGAGAGTCTTTGGGATTGTCCTGTCGAACAGTCACTGTACTGGGAATTCTGTTCTCATGGCCACAGTAAAGCATGCAATTCTCAGTTCAAGCACATGACATTTGTAAACCTCCTTTATGTATCTTTGCTGTTCCAATAATTTGGTTACCTCCCTGCGTTCTCCAAAATTCAGTCTGGCAGTTTTTCATTATCTTTTTAGCTCTTCCAAAAGGTTATGGTGATTAACAAATGTTTTCTTTGTATGTTTAATAGTATTTAGTGGAAGAGTCAATTCATATAATCCTGCCTAGAACCCTTTGGTCTATGTTTTTAAAAGATCACCCTTGCCATCTGCGAGATAAGAGACTAAAGATGAATACAGGGATAGAAGTAGAGCCTTTTTACAATAATTTAAGCAATGGCATGGACCAAGGTGGCCAGAGTACAGTGGTGAGAAGTGATTTTACTCTGAGACAAGTTCAGTAAAATGCATCTGTGACTTCTTATGTCCTAGCGAGTATCCGAAAGATACCTTTTGTACCTTCAAGGTTACAGACCGGGCCTGCAGCCTGATCCATGCCACTGGATGAAAGATAAATTCTTTGTGGTGTACTCAGGCATATCTGAATACAAATTGCCTTCAATATCAAGTGTGATTAACGTTGTGTCTATATGTTTTAGAGTGTTATTTACAGGGGGAGAAATGATGGATGAAATAATGCGTTTTATTCCATCATGTTAAATCATCAGAGTAGTAATGTAATCAGTCTAATTTGATTGGCAAAGATGTAAAGTTACAAAGATGTAAAGTAAATCAGCTCAGTGGGTTTGGTTTTCCTTTTTTTCTTCTTGAAAATTATGCATTGAAATAATATGCTCTCCTTTTCACTTTAAATATTAATAATCGTGGCTCATCTTTATTATTTACTTTACACATTTATAAGCATGTGTTTGTCCTACCCTCAGATAGGGATCTCTGATTATTGTTTCTGCCACTGCAACCACTGCCAGCTTTCCAAGCAATACCCCTGCTTACCTGGTGTGCCAACTCTAGTTCCAGAGGCCAGCTGAAGTTGATTAATATATACTGTTAACACATTATGTAAATAGTTTCATTAGCAGGAGGCACAGATAGTTTTGCATAGTTGAAACTAAAACATAGCCAATTTTGTATTTTACCTTTCACCATTTGTTGTACCAAATCATTTGAATTATTCCATCATAAGCATGTTTTGAGGGTACTATATCATTGTTATCAAATTAAATAAAAGAAAACCATTGCATAGAGTTAACATACCAATTACTTCTAATTTGGGTAACAAGAAATGTAGTCTGTGAGTGACCTGAATGATTTAATAGCAAATTTAGGCTGAATAGGACCCAGTCTCCTAATTTCCTATAAGTAGGCTTGCTTTTCGGTTGAATCACAGGGAACTTGTGTCAGAGCAGATTTAGGAGCATCCATTGAAGTGTACTGTGCCAGTCTCTGCCCAACAATAACCTGGACCCGCCACCATGGTTCTTGTGATTGCAAGATGGCCTCAGCAACAGCAATTAGCAAACTTAAAAAAGACAAGGTTTATTACTTGCAAGTCTGGAAATCACAAGGCACACATGGGTAGCTGGGAAGGAGGGAGAGAGAGGGCACGGACTTGGGGTTCTGCTTTTATTAGAATGGAGGATGGGGGCCTAGGGTTCTTGTGAGCTCACTCTCCATTTGAGGATTTAACACTGTCAGAAAAGAAACAACAAGCCTTGGGTGGAGTCATTTGCCCTCGAGGTTGCAAACCAAGACTTAGTTATTGTTTCAACCTCTTTCAGGCTGAAATTTCATGATCAACAAAAGTGACATAATATGCATGACAAAAAAATAATAATAATAAGCACACAATCAGAGAACCTATCCCATTATTCCCTTCCCCCTCCAAAAGAAGATGTCCTGAACTATAAGAATTCTTTATCTTTTACTCATAATTTCTTGCCCCACGAAATACCAGAAAGGGAGACAGAACATGAGAGACTCCTAACTCTTGGAAATGAACAAGGGGTGGTAGAAAGGGAGGTGGGCGGGGGTGGGGGTGATTGGGTGATGGGCACTGAGGGGGGCACTTGATGGGATGAGCACTGGGTGTTATTCTATATGTTGACAAATTGAACACCAATAAAAAAAAATCTCTATAAAAAAAATTTCTTGCACCATGGCTGCTGCCTGTAAAAACCTTCCATTTTGTACAACTCCTGAGAGCATCTCTTTACTTGCTGGATGGGATACTGCCCAGTTCATGAATCATTGAATAAAGCCAATTAGGTCTTCAAACTTACTCAGCTGAATTCTGCTTGTTTTCACAAAATATAAGAGCAGGAGTTTAAAGTGTGGGAAGAGAATAAACAAGTGGCTTGAAATCAACCAAGATGTCTAAAATAAGGGAGACTGGTGGGAGGGGGTGGTCTTTTTTCTAGCCTTTGAATACAATTTATTTATTCCGGGTCACTGTCTATGAAGTGGCTGCCTCTTTGAAGTGGCTGCCTTGGCAATCAAAGCTTTAAATCAAACACTTGGATTACAAAAGCAAAAAACCACTAAAAACCAAAAACCAAGCAAAAAAAAAAAAAAAAAAAAAAAAGCCCTCAAAACCTCTTAGAACTTACACTATGAGAAGATATTTAAAAAAAATTGATAAAGACAGCTTATGAACCAAAGAGGCTTAGTTAATGAACTTTTAAAGGTTTAGCTAAACAATTTAGCAATATTTTATCCTTTATTTTTCTTCTTATTTTTTAAAAGTGTAGATATATTCTAAAATCTTGAAGTCCACTCGAGAATGCCTATTTTAAACTATGTAGTGATAAGAGTTTAAAATACATTTCCCCCCTGTTGCGTGTGGGAATTTAGACATAATCTAAAAGGGCTAACAAGACTATGTGTTCAAGAACCCCTTGACCTAGCCTGTGATCTGGTCTGGCTTCTTCTGATGGCTCTGTTGGGCCACAGAGCAGATGGCCAGGTTTCCCTGGTGACTATCCCATCTGTTTGAGTGAACTAAATTCCCAGCTGAGAGCAATTAGAAGCCATATTAATACCCTGGCAGGGACTGTTAAGACCAGTTGGGTGGTCTGCTGGCTGGATGTGAGCAATCTCACAAGCCAGACATTCCCAAACAAGCCAGAGGCATTCAGGAAATTATGGCTTTAAAGGGTGTTGAAAGGTTTTGTTCATTTAAAAAAGTGAATTTGGGTTGAATAGAGAGAGCTTTCCTAGAAACAGCAGGGAATGTTGCTCATTCACCTTTGCCTTTTCTTATTACATCTCCTTCAACTCCATCATGGGTTTTTCTTTCATATATTTTTTAAGATTTTATTTATTTACTCATGAAAGACACACACAGAGTCTCTCTCTACACAGGTAGAGGGAGAAGCAGGCTGCATTCTGGGAGCCTGACGTGGGACTCAATCCCAGGTCTCCAGGATCAGGCTTGGACTGAAGGCGGTGCTAAACGACTGAGCCACCTGGGCTGCCTTGAGTTTTTCTTTCAGAAACTAATTGTATTGAAATGTTGATGCGTGACAGAGAGGAGCCTTACAACTTAACTTAGTCCATAAACCTTTGGTGGGATATTATGCAGGCCACGACATCATATTCATTTGTTTCAAATGATATGTTCTATCAAGAGGCCTGGGGTATGAACATTGATTTGACTTGATTATTCAGAGGAGTTCAGGGGAATTCAGTTTCCTGCCCTACATGTATATTGACTTTTACCTTTTCAAAACACTCACCTTACAATGCCTCATTTAATCTTCACAAAGATTATTTTCTTCTTGTTTTCTTTGGAAGAATAAATGAGAATGAGAATAATGGGGATCAGAGAATGTAAAGGGTTATCAGCATGGTTATAATGTTCATTGTTTTTAGTTCATTAGGGGTTCTCGGTCTAGCTTCCTAGTTTGTTTTTGTTTTTGTTTTTTGCTTTTAAAAAAAAAAAAAAAAACAGAGTTGCTGGATCCATACAAGTCATGTCGTACATGTATAAGAGTAACTCACATTCTGGGGTGGTAGTCCACCAAAACACTCATTCAGTGAGAGTTTTTCCAAACAATCCCTTCATGGTCTTTTACAGCATCTAAACCAGATACTGTCTTAGAAGTATCTGCAGGTCTATCTTTGCCCAGACTTTTGGGGGTCCATCTTGAAAATCCTGCATGAACAATATCACAAAATTGGCCCATTATGACAAGATGACCCCATGCCAGTCAAAATGCAATAGAAGACAGATTAATTACAAGATTATTTTGCAAACTGACTCTTATGTCTCATGCCAGTTATAGGCCCTCTCTACATTTATTTGTACGAAAATTAACTTACCCCACTAAATCTGGTGATATATGATGACTCCTCTATGGTCTATGCTTTATTTTATGCTGCATTAAAAAAAAATAAAACAGTGCACATACATGCATGTAATGTCCAACAATATGCAGAAGACAAATAATGAAAAGCAAGTCCTTGTCCTCCAAACTACCACATTCCCAGTATGTATCTCAAAATAATATGGGTATGCTATTTTAATTATTAATATTTGATGTTCTCTATTAAATTTTTATTATAATGGATGAATATTTCTCTCATATATGACATCTTTACTTTCTTGCATCCCTTCCTCCTCCTTCTAATATTATACTATATTCACTTCTTCTCTGGTTAACTGCAAATTCAAACAATGTGTTTATGGCTACAGTTCTATCCTGACAACAGTACATGATATCCCTAGAACCTCCTTATTTCAGATGAGGACATCAGCTCCATCACATTTCTTTGAATCTCCCAACGTTAGGACTTCCATTTTCCATCCTCAGCATGCATATTTCCATACTAATTTGTAATCACAGGTAAGTCTTTCACAGTTTATTTACATATTGGTGCTGAAAAATGAATATAAAGCATAAATTAGTGAAATTAGTAAATTTTTTTTTTTTTGGACTACAAAGACAAATCTCATAGGACATTTGTAGGTTGCTGGTGCACCGGAAAAATAAAAGTATTTTACCTCAACAACCATCATGATTACTATACAATAGAATTAAAAATTATAATGTGTTCAGGAAATGCATAAAACGAAAATCCAAAGGGCCAATAAACACATGAAAACATATTCAACCTAAAGAATAAACAGGACCTTCAAATTAAAACAACTGAATACTATTGATATACTGGTGTTATGCCTTTAGACTGGCAAAAGTTAAAAAATAGTGTCATACAATGAACAATATGTAGGGAAATGGGAACTCACTCACAGCTGATAGAAGTCTAATTAGAACTGCTTTGGGAATGATTCGGCACTACCTACATGAAAATATGCATTCCTTATATCATGGTGATTTCCCATCTTCATCGTTAACCAAGAGAAGCTCTCACATATTTGCTCAAGAAAGCCTATAAAGTGATGCTCATTACAGCATTGTTTCTAAAATAATTTTTTTAAAATGAAAACTCCTAAACACTCAAGGAAATGAGCAAAAGTAAATAAAATACAATGTAGTGAGAGGACAGTAGTATAAATTAAAAAGAAAGCATTATTTTATTCCCTTGATGTTATCATTGAAAGGACTCCACAACTAAAGCTGAATTAAAAAACAAAATCAAGCGATGCCTGGATAGCTTAGTCAGTTAAGGCTCCAACTCTTGATTTTGGTTCAGGTCATGATCTCCATCCAGGTCATGAGTTCTAGCTCTAACTTGGTTCTGTGCTGGGCATGGAGCCTGCTTTATTCTTTCTCTCCTTCTCCCTTTTCACCCTCTCCCACCTCTACTCATGGTGTCTTTCTCTCTCTTTCAAAAAAAAAAAAATAAAATAAAACTTGTTTAATAATGTGTTTAAAGGGAACTGACATTTATTGAATGCCTAATATGTGCCAGATAGTTTCCACAGGGCTTGATATGTTCCCAATTGCTATGATGTCCTTGTATCAGTTGAGTTGGAAGTATGATTATCCCACTTTACAGATGAGAAAAACAAGCAGAGAACAAGCAACATTTCCAAGTTCCCTTAGATGGGATAAGAATGAGTCCTGGTACACATTCCTCCAGTATTGTGCAAACAACACCAATTGGTCCTGAGTGTATGTGTGAAAATATGTGAGTGCGGATGAAGATGTAAATTGCAAAATTTTAATGAGCACCGTTGGGTAAGGAAGAGGAAAACATGACCTGAGCTGGTCATCTAGAGGGACAGTAATACAAACTCTAATATTTTAGATGATCTTCTTTTTAAGATTTATTTATTTGACAGAGAGAGTGCTTGTATGAGTAGGGGGAGGGGCACAGAGAGAGAGGTAGAGAGAAAATCTCAAACAGACTCCCCACTGACCGTGAAGCCAGATTCAGGGCTAGATCTCATGACCCTGAGATAATGATTGGAGTTGAAACCAAGAGTTGGACGCTCAACTGACTGCAGCCACCCAGGTGCCCCTGTAGTTGATCTTTTTAAAAAATCAAAGAAAAAGAAAATATTGTGAGATATAAATGCTAGATGACAAGCCTAATTAAAAAAAATGTATTCAACATACCTCCTTAAATAACTGGCATAATTAGTATTCTTACATACATATAAGCTGCAAATAAGAGCATAAAATAAAATGCATATCAGCTTTTTCTTTTCTATAGGTGAATGACACAAATTCCCAGTACAGTAGCTAATTAACATTCTAGATTTTATAAATGTTTATAGCCGAGAGCTGGCATTGACCTTTAATTTCCTTGGGCTGGTTTAATGATAAATACAGACCTGAAAAACATCAACATATTGCCAGTTGAGCTAAACAAAAGGCATTTGTTTCTCTCGAATGGATATAAACAGGAGGAACTCTTAATTTTTCTGTATGCAAATTCATGCATTACGAAAAATAAAATACCCCCCCATGCACACAGCTAGCACATCGTGAGACTCACTCACACATCTGTTACGGTGATCTAAATCAAGCCACTGCAATATTCCTGTTGTTTTTTAATATGCTGTGAGCAGTTTTCTCAGTAAGATCAAGTTAGAGCAGCTGGTTATATCTGAGGAATTCAACCTATCCAATTTAACATTTACTGAGCACTGTCCTCCCTGTGGCTGGAGAATCAAAGATGAATAAGGCATGATCCTTATATTTTTGGAGCCCAGAATCAATTAGAGGACTCTTCTAAGCACATACATAATTATAAGTTAGCCTATTGTGGTAGCAAAAGTGTTATTAAATTGCTCTGGGACTGCAGAAAATAAAGCAAATTCTTCTAACTAGGAAGATTGAAGAAGGACTTGCAGATGTTCCATTGGAAGTACTTTCCCTTTGAAGGACACATAATATCAGAGTGATAGAGAACTTTCCAGACAGAAGGAATCTCTATATAAATATTTTTATTGCAGTGTAATCCACATTATGATTAGTAATTAGTAAGAGTAGTTTAGGAACCATGTCGCACACATATTTTGCAAATCTCACTTACTAGCATGCCTGTAGTCACTGGATGGCATTTATTGAGTGATTACTAAATGTCATTAACTGGGCTAAGCCCTGTATATATCTTAGTTTATTTAATCCCCAAATGAACACTAGCAGGTATAATGTTACTATGTCTCTTTAATGAAGGAGGATAGTGTGTTTCAGAAATAGCTAATGGCTAAAAATGACATGTCTGGTTTTCAAAACCAGCTCTGCTGATTTCAAGACTGTGCTCTTCGAATACCAATTCCCCTGTTTGAATGAGGAAACTGGTAAGTGGCAGAGCTGACATTCCCACTCACGGATAGTTTGGTTCCAAAGAATTTGCTCTCAGCCACTTGCAGCAGGACCCTACTACATTGATAAAAAACATTCAGTTTTGACTTGAAGAAGTACAAGTCCCTCAAGCAAGAGAATATTCCCAGAGCAATTATTTTCAAAATTCCTGACCTACTTAATAAATAAGTAAATAGATCGCTCTATCCACTCTGAGAATTTCCATGTGAATGTCCGTCCCATTGACACTTCGACGTTTATTCTTCTCAAACTTGATTTGCTTAAACTTTTTTCATGATGTGCAAAGGGTGGCATCACGCATGATGCCACACATTTCAGAACCTGGAAGTCATTCTTGACTTTCGCTTTGTATTACCTATATCCATTTGCTGCCCAGATGGTTCTGATTTTGTTTCTACTTACGTGTTGAATCAGTACCCTCTCTGTTCCATTTCCAGCAATGAGTTTAATGAAGCCCGTATCATTACTTGTCTCCAGCTTTCTTATAAGATCCTTGCCACTCAGCGTTTCTTCACATAGCCACCACCTACACACCTGCCAGAGGTAGCTTGCTAACCGCAGCCTGGTTCTGACTTTTGTGGCTAAATCCTTGAATCCTTATTACATCATGAAAAACCCTGTACTGCCAGTTCTCGGGCTACCTTACAGCTTGAGAATTAAGTGTCCAGATTCTAGAATCAAGCCTCCAGTACTCCAACCAGGGCCCTGATGCTTGTTGGCTTTGTGATCTCAGATAATTTATTTGGCCTCTTACTTTCTTTTTTCTCATCTCTGAAATGACCTAATAGAATACCTAATAGAATTGTTGCAGTGATTGAGTTAACACATATAGAATTGTTAATAGAATTAACAATACCTACCTAATACCTAATAGAATTGTTGCAGTGATTAAGTGAGTTAATCCATATAGAATGTTTAGATCAATGCTGGCAATGAGTACTAAGTGTTTGTGATCATTATTAGTTCATCCCATATGCACATCTGTGAGATACACCACACTTCTCCTGGCTGCTGGGGCCCATGTATAGAGCACTCTCTCCCTGGCATGACTCAGTTCCCATATCCTGTATGCCATGACACCTTCCTTGTCTCCCCTCTGCAAAGGTGAGTGTCCCCATAGCTGTGTGTTGAAATTGATTGTAGCATTTGTAATATTGCATTGCAAATCTCAGTTTATGTGTCTGCCAACCACCCCAAGCCCTCTCTAGAGCTGAACTTGGGTTTTATTCTGCTCTTTCCCAGCAGCAAACACAAGGCTGAGAGAAAAGTGAC
This sequence comes from Canis lupus baileyi, assembly GCF_048164855.1. NCBI lineage: Eukaryota > Metazoa > Chordata > Mammalia > Carnivora > Canidae > Canis > Canis lupus. Next base: position 68,956,089 of record NC_132839.1, read on the forward strand.
AGGATCACAACTGAGAGAGGAGAACGCATGCAGGAAGAGAAATGTCTAAATGGAAGAGGAAAAGCTAGAGGCAGAATAGTAGTTAGGAGGTTAGTCACGGTCCAAATAATGGATATTAAAGACAATGGAAGTGAAACAGTCAATCTGAAGAATTTAGAAAGTTGAAATGAAAATACATAATAATATCTAGTGAGGGGACAATAGTGAAGCACTATGTCAAATATAATACTTTTGCTTGGGTATAAAGAGGGATAACTTGTTTTGGTGCTGTGGTCAATCTACTTTTCCTCTCTTCTGTTGTCCTCCTCCTCCACTTTTTCTTCCTCCTCAAGTTCCTCCCATTTCTTCTTCATTGATTCTTAGGTCCACATATTTGAATGGCAAAATTGCAATGATGACTTTGGTATGAAATCTAGCATAGGATATTGAAAAGAGGGTGAGACAGAATCCCTGAGTGCTTGTCCAAAGGCCAATCAATGTTTATTTGCTTGTGACTCTGGTCTCCCAACCACCAGATGAGGTTGTATAATTGGTACATTAAGATGCAAATAATGAACATGTACAAATCTGTTCTGAAATTATAAGGAGCTTTACAAATGGGAGGTATCACTTTTCTTATTGCCAGAGTGTTGTAATGGGTTTCTACATAATGAGCTCAAATTTGTCTTGCTTCTAAGGACTGTGGTTCTCATAGAGAGATTGCATTCATATAATCTGGGTGAAGTTTTTAGGGTATTAGATCTCAACAATATCTACCCAAATTTAGTTACATGATTTGTTACAGAGTTCTTTGTATTGAGCATATGCACTGGATGTACTTATATCTGAAGAAAGTATATCACCTTTCAAAATTTCAGTAAAAAAATAAAATAGCCAGGGTCATTCTTTACATTACTTTTGACTCTCTTCTAACAGACTAAAAAAGTCAATACCCTTGTCAAATAGAGTTAAACCTTGACCCACACCCTTCAAACCCTTGCTCCCCAGGTTGAAGGGCACCCAATATTCTTTAAATAGTGCCTGTAGATCTAAAGGCAGGGAGGACTGACAATAAAATATTTCTGATGTTATTTTTTGACACATTGTTAAAATATGCTTCCTTCACATCCTGTGTCTAAAACTTTTTGTCATCTCTCCTAATCTAAAATAACATGTGGTGACCTTATATTAAATACCGCTAGATGACTAATTAAGACAAGGCATCAGGTCTACAGTAGCCTGTGACAAAATAATTGCAAAGTAACTTTAAAAGCATCTTCTGCTAAGCTAACATATATAGATTTTTTTAAAGGTGACATAACCGGCAATTACGTGTTGATGTTTTACACAAACTCCTAACAATAGAAAAACACTTTTGAAATCTATGTGCCCAATATCTTAAGACAAGTCCAGCAATACTGTTTGTAATTATCACTGTGATTCTAGAGAATCTCTGAGTTATCCAGCTACCATTTCTTGGTGCCAGCATAAGAAAGGAGTCTCCTCTTTCACAGGTGAGGGATGATTTATTATTCGTGGCAATAGCAGTAACCAGAGCATCAGCTTTTTTTGTATCTGTTCCCTGAGACCCAGTTCCTATAAGGTGATGTAAAAAAGCCAGATGACACTTGCACATAGAGTGAGTGGTATTACAGCAGACGGATCCTCAGCTTAGGGAAAGCAATCTTTTCTAATGAGTAGAAAGCGTGCCTGCTCTTTGCTACAGATAGAGATGCTATACCTGTTTTTCAAAACGACAAGTAAACACACTTTGCTCTGGAGGAAAACAGTATTTTTATCTTCCAAGGATGCTCACTATGCTAACACCTTTGAAAAGAAAGTCTGGAAGGAAGGACTTTTAATGCCTTACTTGCAAGACATGCAGAAACACCACAGACCCCGGATAACTGTTGAACTATTGTGTCCCAACAGAGAGACAGCACTCCTGGAGCTGTGAGGCTAACCATGCTGGGGACTGAATATGATCCCTACTAATTAGTCACTTTTCATTCCTGGCAAATTTATGTCTCCTAGTTGTCTACTTTTTCATCTGTCAATAGGGATAATAGCATCCCCTAAAATAAAGATTTATTTTGAAGAATAAATGGGTTAACACTGTAAACACTAAAGAAATACAGAATCCCCAGCTATCCAAAAGTTTGCCTTATGCCACTTCATTTTTAAGAGAGACCTACATTAGTTTAGTAATAGCTTTTCCCCTAAGAGCTGAAATCTTTTTCAGATTTCCTTCAGTCAGTGAAAAACGGGTGCCGAAGTAGGGCTCTCATCAAAGTGAAGTGGCGTTACTTGAACTTTTGGAAAGTGGAAGATACTCCTTGCTTTATGCCATTTTAGCTCACGGAAAGCTTTGTAGGCATGCTCTCTACTCTTGGATAATGGGAGCATCCTATATTACCTATTATAGATAAATGATATTATAAATAAATTATTGATTAATCTTTCTTATTTTGAGGCATCACTTAAGTTTTGCAAATGTATATAAAATGACTATCATAGATTTTTTTCAGAGTTACCAAACCCGTGGTTATCTATGAATTAATTTTTAAACATCTGACAGTAAAAATTATGCATTTTATCTCTTCAATTTATTTATAACCTATTAAGCTTTCTATCTTCTTGACCTAACTTTGTTAAATGTGTCACACTGGATTGGCACAGAAAGCTTGGAGATTGATGGCATTAGCCCCAAGGGATAAAGCCAGGCTTTAACCCAGTTCTCTGTGTGCCCTTAACTTACACACCTTTTCACATTATATATAAAATATTCTGTTAGGGAGGGGTGCTTGGGTGGCTCGTGGTTGAGCGTCTGCCTTTGGCTCAGGTCGTGATCCCGGGGTCCTGGGATCAAGTCTCACAACAGGCTCCCCACAGGAAGCCTGCTTCTCCTTCTCTCTCTCTGTGTCTCTCGTGAATAAATAAATAAAATCTTAAAAAATATATATTCTGTTAGGGAATATATCTTAACCTTTGAGTCTATTTTGGCACCTTGTACAATGCTTCTGTGACAGTAAACATTTCATGTTTATCTAGTGCTCTATAGCTACAAAGCACTTCCATCCATTATTCTTTGTGTAAATTCTCCTGCTTTAGTATTGAGTAAGCTAGTCTCTGAGATAGTTAAGTGCCTGGCACGGTATCACAGAACTTGAAAATCGAAGAGATGACCTCAACCCACATGACCTAAATTACACTTTTACCCAGGAGAAGCCCCTCCACTTCTGTGCTGCTCCCTTCTCCTACCTACTCAGGGGAGCATAATGCCATTGCCTTGCACTTTGGAACAGCTTCCCTGACCCAATGAAATGGCCTCTGGTGTAAAAACATAGTGAAACAATTTGAAAAGATTGCCACTAGTAATCCTATTAGAGATTATCCTCTTCTGAGTTGAGAGGACTTTCCTTTTTTCCAGAACGATAAAACTGCCTTAATTTGGGCAGATTCTGCCATCAGACTGATTTGCTCCAGCAAAACTATGTGGTGTAAAAGATGAAGAGGTTAGGTTGCTTGAATGAGAAGTCTTGGAAAACTATTCTTCAAAGTGGACCAATGAATCCCTGAGTTGTAATACTGCAGTGGCCACATGGGCACCTTGAATCTTGTATGTGAGATTGGTAGTGAGGATCCAGAGATAGACGTGAGAAACAAGACTTGATTTTTACTCTTAGGGACCCAAGGTTGCTTCAATCTTGTGCCAAACACACAGAAAAACACTCAGCAAAACAAACAAACAAACAAACAAGAACATAATAGTGATGCTATTTTTAGATGGGTCTGTTGTATAGGTTGTACAACTAACTGGGTTATATTAAAACAAATTGGCTAAGGAAACATCTTAGGATTCTTTAAAAAAAATTTTTTTTATCTTTTAAAGATTTTATTTATTTATTCATGATAGAGAGAGAGAGGCAGAGACATAGGCAGAGGGAGAAGCAGGCTCCATACAGGGAGCCTGACGTGGGACTTGATCCTGGGACTCCAGGATCACGTCCTGGGCCAAAGGCAGGCGCCAAACCACTAAGCCACCCAGGGATCCCCCTTGGGATTCTATATATTCCAGAAATCAATAGCTTGGATAAAGGGGAGCAGCATCTAATCTCCTGATAGAAGAAAAGTATATATATATATATATATATATATATATATATATATATATAATATATAATATGTATTATATATATACTATTATATACATAATACATATATATATGTGTGTGTGTGTATATATATATATATATATATATTTATCCTGACAGTAAGAATGTGATTTTGTGGCAGAAATTTTGTTCTAATAGGTGAAGTTGTAGATTTGGAAACTGAAGATGACTCTAGTGATGAATTTTGATCTTGACTTTACCCAACTCAGACAGGAACTAGGTACACTTTAATGTAAACAGGTGATCAGATTTTTTTTTGGCTGCAAGACTCCATCTAGATCTCATTCATTATTTAGCCCTGGTAGAAGTAGGTAAGAGTGCTTGACCCCAAGGAAACTCTCAAGGTAGTAGATCTGGGGATTATGTCAACATGGAAAGTCCCAAGGGATCCTAATATTGAGTAATCAAATGACAAACCTGAATGTTGGTCTACAGAGAGCCAATATCTTAGCTTGAAAATGAATATTAATCGTCAAATCCCAAAGAGAAGCAATATGCAAAACAAATGGAAGAGCAATGAGCCCATAGACTGGAACAATGGAGAGATGCATGGAATAAAGAGCTAGAACAAAGTAAGTGCAACTATTCAGAACTACCAATGAAGGACTCCTGGGTGGCTCAGCAGTTAAGCGTGTCTGCTTTCGGCTCAGGGTGTGATCCTGGAGTCCAGGGATCGAGTCCCACATCTGGCTCCCTGCATGGAGCCTACTTCTCCCTCGGCCTATGTATCTGTGTGTCTCATGAATAAATAAATAAAAATCTTAAAAAAAAAAAAGAACTACCAACACAGTTCTTAACAATGGTAAGAAGATCTTGAAGTTTCCCTCCATGTGTTATACGGAATGGGAATGGGGGTCAATAGGCAGGAATGACTTTTAGATATATGAGCTATTATGTCTAAGGTAGCAAAATGTATTACAGATCCATCCAATTGAGGGGTGAAGCTAATTTTATGTTCTCTGTTCTGAGGAAGACTGGTTCATAAAATGGAAAGTCTAAGCTTGCTTGTAGATGAACATTCAAATGGACTCCAGACAGGTAGAGGAGTCTAGGGATGACGGCACCTTTCTAGAAAGTAGAAAAAGAAAAAATAGAGATAAGTTCTACACATAGTAAAGTCCTGAAAGTCTAGCTGGAAGGTAATTTGTTCCCAGCTCATTAAAACCAAGCAGAGAAGATTTTGGTTTTCACCTTAGTGATTATTAAAGAAGTATAGAGCAACCACAATCAATTTTTCACCTCTCAGAGTCATGAGACATATTTGAACTTTGCAACTAAACAAAGGTATGGAAGACACTCTTTAATTAGGGTTTTTCCCAACACACACATGATTAGAGAAACTTATTTTCACCCACAGGTATGCATTCATTTGTTCCAGCCAATTATTAAGTCAGAACACCCCAGTGTTTCTCAAAGTTATTAGGTCAAAAATACCCACAATGTTCTCAGGCGTATGTAAGCCCCCAAAGCAAGAAATGAATTTAAGGGCATATATTCCACATTGGTTTGTTATAATGAAGTACTATCAGATCCATCTCATATACAGCATAGTTGTCTGTTTTGCTTTTATTACCTATTTAGTTCTTGTTGACACCAGTTCCACTTCAGCTGGTCCAGAATGCAGTGAGGAGATTGTAGAACGTGTGGCAGAGCATATCATGTCTGCATAGCTCCAATGCTGGACACAGAGTCAAACAGGTGCACTCTGGTTTGATGAGACTTCTGCAGGTACTAATATTTCTCTCTTCTCTTTTCAAAACACCACCTGGCTATCATGTTTCCATTATTCATTCCATAGATTCAGTTAAATGCATCCAATGGCCCCCTTCAGATCAGTTCTCCTGCTGCAGACAATGCTCAACTTTGTTTTTCTTCTTTCAGCTACTTAGATTGGACTTTGAACAGCCTGATCTTCACTTTTGGAAACTTGGAATTAGCCTCACTGTTCTTCACCCCTAGGAGCTCCACTTGCTAGTTCTTTGTTTCCAGTGGGCATCCTAAATGAAACTAATAAGATCCTGAAAACTCAGTCCCACTCTGTTTTGTAATAATTTTTGGCCAGAACAGAAATTACAGTAGATTATCCCAGATTTTAAGTAACAGGTAACTAGAAATATTCTTGCTGCTTGATACTTAGAACTTGATATCTCTATGGAAAAATCTTTACTATGTACCTTCCAATTTTCAAGGTCTCTCCAACCCTCACTGTGCTTTGCCCATGAAACAGATTTATAGCTTTGCTTTACTGTCAGCCTGAACTAGAAGTTTGCCCTGGTTGAAATTGAATGATTCCTTGGCTTCTTTCACTCACTTGCCTTTGCTAGACCACCGGTTCTCAAAGGCTTGAACTCTGATCAAAATTTCTAGGGATTAGCTGAGTGGAGTTCCAGTGGAAAATTCTCCTGAACTCCACCATTTGGCTGCATGTGTTGTCACTACCTGCGTAGGCCCTTTGTTTTGCCCCTACCAACAGAATCAACACTCTGAGGTATAAATGCCAAATCAGAGAAAGTGTGAGCTCTCCATGATACTTTGGGCACTCTGAGTTGCTTTCCTTTCCTATAATGAAGGCAGGTGTTCCAAACATATTCAACATAACTACATGGTAAGGCCCCTGAGGGAGGACAATTTCTAATGTTATTAAGAGAGAACTTAGCAACAGTGTAGTGCCTCTTTAATAGGAGAGTTCTTTCTTAGCTCACTCAACTTAAGCCCCAGGGAGCTATGAACACAGGGCATCAGCAGAGCAAAGGGGTCAGCTCTTAAGCTTCCCTTCTTCCCATTAGCAAACCACCTGCTGAGCTTCGAGAATGACTTCTCACAGAGCTGTTTAACATGTGTTTTCTCACAGTGGCCTCAGGTGTGGGTCATGCTGTCTAGGAACACACAGTACTTTAAAATTTTGCAAGCGACCAGAACTTCTAGGTCACCTTAAAACAAGACCAAATGGACACAATTTTTGGTAAGAACCAGCATGACCACCTCAATTTTTAAAGGATAAAAATAAAATAAAAAAGAGAAGTAACTGATAGCTTTATTTGTCAAAAATTCTGACATAAGTAATTTATATGCCAAGAGAGATTATTGGCCATTTGAAATTAAAAGCATGTGTCTTTATTTATAGGAAATAATTTAAAGTTAATTGTGATTTATTTACGGCTTTCGAGTTCTAATTTGCATGAGACAGATTGTGTGTTAATGTAGTGATCCTTTTCCATTTGAGGTGAAGATGAAAGACCTATTATTTGCCACTTCTGGTTCCCTTAAATAACTGTAATCTTCAATAGTAGTTCTGTTCAGTAAAGGAGAGGCTTTTGACTTCTTGGCTTCTATCCTTGCGTTTCTATTGAATTATTTCTATGTTTATATCAATCCAAGCTTAAATACATCAAGCCTGGGAAACAATATGACCAATGGTTGAGGTGTTAGTGTGTTTCAGGTGTGATTATTACCAGTTTTCAGTACTGGTAAGTCTCTCCCACAGAGAAACATTGACATACATGTTTTCAAAGGAATGAATGATAGCATTCACTGAGAACATTAAAGGATTTCAGTCAATTTTAACAAACTCCCATGCCAGGAAACGGCATCTATGAAACTTTTCTATAAACACTTACGACTTGTTTTTCTTCCTGATGATTAGAAGGCCCTTGCTTTTATTTTTCTTAATTTCACAAAGAGGTTCATTTACAGATGTTTAGTCTTCTTGATCATACTGATAGAGATAGTCGTGGTTGAAGTTTCAGAATGGGAGAAAAGACAGAAGAGGTGAGGGAGAGCATCTCATAATTTATCATGGTATGAATACATGCCCTCACAGAAAAATAATATAATTCTGCACTGAATAGAACAGTATAAACATTTTTATGGATATCACTTAGTAAAAAAAATCACATCACTGATGTTCCCAAACTACTAAGATACAAAGTGAAAACTCAAAGCTGAATAAACTATACCCCTTCATGCCATGTAGTAAGAGTAAATAATGTTTAACCAAAGAATAGGACTGTGAGTTTTAACAAACAAATGATTTCAGTAATCCTCATCAGTACTGAATACAAGTATAACTTAATTTTCTTTGGACTATTTAGTTACTGTTTATTATATAACCTATTCATTGTTTGGAAGGAGTTTGTATCCCACTGCTTATTGGTGTTAATTTTGTAGTCCCTTGAAGTCCTCAGGAGTCTACTTAAATACTGTTCTTAAGTATTCTGGATCTCATAGATATGCACGTAATTTGATCCTTTTGTGGAACTTTTTCTGGAATCTTGTTTTTCTGTCTATGGACTGGGACTATCAAATGGTTCTTGAGTCTCATTTCTATTACGTTTTTATCATTTAAAATTTTTTAGATATTATGCTTTATCTGGCATCTTCAAAGGTATCAGCAAAAAAAAAAAAAAAAAAAAGTAGATAAGCTTCTAAAAAAAATCCATGCAATGAACCTCATGGGCCTCTCCCTTTATTGACCTTTATCCATTCACTCAAGGTCTGAGGCCTTTTGCTAGCAGCTATTATAGAGAGATGATGAAGACATACCTGCCACCACAGAGAGCTCATAAATTAGTTGGGAAGAAATATATTTAAGTTAGCAAGAGCATACAGGGTCACTACAGATGTTACGACTATAGTACCTAGAGAAAAAACAAACATTAAACAAAGGTAAGAGAGGTCAGTTTTAGCCATAGGTATCAGTGGTCAGAGGTGTTACGAGACTCTTGAGTTGAGTTTTGAGAGATGAACAGAGGAATTAGGGTGGCATGAGATGGGATAGGATGGACGGGGAGGAAGATTTTTCAAACAAAGGAATTTAAGTGTGCCAAGTCAGAAAGCATGAACTACTATGGAATTTTCAGGCAATGGAAGCAGTGTGGTATGGCTGTTGGTATCCAAAAGAGTGTGGTGCCATTAACAGTGGGACTGGAAATAGAAGGTAGGAGTTAAGCTAACAAGGGTCTGCTGGATCATGCCAGGTGTTTGGATTTTAATCTGTAGGCACCAAAGAAGTGTCAAGAAGTTTCAAGGAGAGTGTCACATAATTGAATCTTGAAGAATGAGTCATAATTCATTAGATATGGAGGGAGAGAGAATGATAAGAAACATAGATTCAATATTGAGTATCAAACAGTGAGGCTAAAAAGGCTACAAAACCATTCTTGGTATCATTCCCTGATACATATTTTTTCAGCTCTCCTGTAAGGCCAGGAGCAGTTCTGTCAAAAACATCTTGAAATTTAAGTTTGCTGTGTCTACAGGATCCTCTTGGCCCACTTTTTTTTTTTAATGCCAATCAAAATGGAATAGAATTCAGCTGAAATGTTGTGTTTGCTGAATTCTCAAGATTATTTCTGTTTATCACATTTTAGTTTTTCTGTAACACAAGAAAAATGATAATAATCCCTGCTGCTTATTGAGTGCCCACTAAGGACCAAACATCTTACAGTTATTTTTCAGTCTATACAACAATCCCATGAAGAAAAATACAATATTGTGGAATATTAATTTAATATTAGCTCTTATGCAGCTATGAAATTGAACTATGATGGCTCACATATAACATGGAATGAAAAAATGCAAACACACCACCAGAGTCTGCTGTAAGATTCTGTGTATATAAATAACACAGAGCAAAGCTCATCTATGGTGATAGAAAAGCAGGGTGGCAATTATTTTAGGAGGTAGATCAACTGGGTGCAGTATAGGAATATGTTCAATTTTTGAAGATTCATTGAGCTGTACACTTTTGATACAAGAACTTTGCTGGTTTATTATACTTCAATAGAAAGCTTTAGAAAATCACTCTCACTAACTTGCAGAGAATGGATTATTGCAGGGTAAATATGAGATGAAGACCAGTTCCGAAGCCATTGCAGAAACTGAGGACAGAGAAGTGAAGATGGTGAGAAATGGAAATATTGAGGACATAATTTGATGTTAAAGCGAACAAGACTTAATTTCTGAGTTAGACATCGGAAGCTGATGGAAAAAGGAGAATCAAGAATGGCCAATAGGTTTTTGCCCTAAAAACCCTAAGTAAATGATGTAGCTATTTGTTGATTGGGGAAAATTGGTAAAGGAATGAAGTTGGGAGTACATGGGAGGGTTTGATAAGAAAAGCTTTTAGAGGAATATGCTAAATGTGAGATTTCCAGATGCAGATATCAAGAAGGGAGTTGAATATAGAGAAAAGCAGGTGTGAGGAGAAAAATGAAGATTATTTGCTCAAACAATCCATTAAGACTCAGCGACATCAACTAGAAAAGACATGTGGAGATAGAAGAGAAGAGAACTCAGGGTAAGTTTTCATTTTCACATAAGAACATACCAAGTAGTTCATGAGACATACTAATTTCTTTTAAAGGGTTTGTATGTGTGCATGTATGTGTGTGTGTGTGTGTGTTTAATCTGTAACTCCAATTTAAACACCTACCCTGTACTTCTCTTCTGTAAGTCCAAAAATCATGGCTCAAAACAAATCCTGGAGGGCATAGTCACATACGGTTGGAGCAGAGCAAGACCAAGATGCAAAAGAAACAAGCATCCACCACTGAAATAGGGGAAAGCCAGTAAGTTGTGACATTTTAAAAGCCAGGAGAAAAAAAACAAAGCAGAACAACAACCACAACCACAACCAAAACAACAGGACTTAGTTTCCCAAGCACCAATGATTTTGAGGGTCCATAACCAGGACCAGATTGAATTCTTGTTCCATTCATTTAGGTAGTGCAGGCATTTTGTATGGAGGCATTCATGCCATCACTCTCCTTCTTTGCCATCTTGGCTACCCTGGACTTGACATTAAAAAAATTAGATTTGTTTGATAAGAAGAAAATAAGGAATATTTTAATTAACACCAGAGGGAAACCTCCTAGTCTTTTTTGCAATATGAGCAATAACAGACCAGTCCCAGGGGTTAGAAGGTCTGGTTCAATGCACAGGTACATAAGGTTTCAGGTATTTGGTTTTGGGAAAGCTACACATCTCTCTGGAGCTCAATGTATTTTGCTACACAAATATGATGAAGTTAATGTATGTGTGTTTGAATATACATAGATTATTTCTGTCAAAGACTTAACTATTTTTACTAGTGTAACACATCCAGAGCATCTACTTAGCCTTGTGAATCTTTGGGCATATGTTCATTTCAGGACCCACAGCACCCACTAAAATTTCAGTGTGTGCCTTGTATGGAGGTGGCAATGGCTGGACACAGAAAATTGCTGAACACCTTTCAGCAACTGTAGCTTTTGCACTGGGGCAGAACAGGTGAATGGTGAGCCCAGCAGGGGTGCCTACCTGTGCACTAGCATCTCTCCCCTCCAAGTGCTAGGAGTTTCTGGGCTGGGGCTGGGGCTCTGGCATGGTCCATGATTCACAGTGCGTCCTGGGGTAGGTACTGGAAAGTCCCAAATTAGAAGTGTCTTCGCAGCAGAATGGCAGCTCTGACGCCTGCACATCTGGCAACGGAAGCATATGGATCTATCTTTAATCAACAGCATAGCAGAGCAGAACTTCAGGCACGTGTCAGAGAATTCAGCCCCAAGATGACTCTAATCAAGCACTGCCAAGAGGCTGCCGGGATCATCATTTTTAAAGCGGGGCACTTCAGATTAGCTCTGGTGAACAATCATTGGAAGAAATTCTTTACTTATTCTTTAATCTCCAGCCCTATGGTGCCTAACCAGTCATACCATGAGTGAGTTCTGGGCCCCCTTTACTATAAGCAAGCCTGCAGGCTTTATGCAGGTATTGCTGATCAAATCTGGCGGAGGGGGCATGCTACCTTGCTGTGACAGTCTCTACAGTTCTCAATTTCTGTACTTAACTGGCTGGGGACCCAGACTTGGTCGGTGAGCAGTGATCTCAGTAGCTTTGTAATTAAGAATCAAACCTCTGCTTCCTGCTTAGAAATGTGTGTGTCCTGCCTTTTCCTAATAGGTTTAAATACCTCTAAACAATTTAAAGGTATTTTAAAATTCTCAGTATGGTAGTGACCCATGGCATTTAATTTAATTCACTATTATTGTCCCCATCATATTTATATCAGTACTTTCTGCTTCCATGCCTATCTACTTGCAAAGTTTGTGCTTCTGGAGGGCAGTCACAGGGTCATAAGCATATGTATATCCCCAGAAACTAGAACTCCATGTTTGATAAATAAAAAGATCTTAAAAGCTCATCTGGACACTTTATATATATTGATTATGAACCAGCAATGAGGCAAACCCCATTCCAGGCCCTAAAAATGTCATAGAACTACATGCCAAAAATGTGTGAACAAAAATGATAAAAATCCCTCCCTGCATAGAACTTTAATGTTATAGAAGCTGATAGTGAGATTTTTTTTAAAGTAAAATATCTGTTATTTTTAGTTGAGGATAATAACAAGGTAGAAGGAAATAAACAGGAACAGAACGTTTCTGAAATTGTGTGAATGTTTTCTAGATGACCGAAGTTAGAGGTGAGTCAAAATTTCCTCATCATCTGGTTAAAATAGTGTCTTTCTAGTCTCATCTCTTACCTCTACAACCACACACAGAGAAATGCTCACAGAATGCTAGTACTTTCTTAAATCTATTATTTCTTTCTGGAAAGCTCCCTTTCCTTTCTACGGAGGAAATGACAGCTTACCATTTTAAAACCTAGGTCAAATTTTATCTCTGGAAACCCTCCCTGACTCCACAGGAGGGTGATAGTCTACCGTTCTGAGAGGTTCTTAACATAACCATAGTTTAAGCACGATCACGTTAACTTTTGATTATTTGCTTGTAACAGGCTGTCTGCAAGAATCTGCCAAGGCTGCAAGGCAAAGACCTTATATTTTTTGCCTTCTGAATTCCCAGCGGCGTGTGGGGTGCCTTGTGTATTAGGGAAGCTCGATGAACATCTGTTGAAATAGATTCCAAGTAAAATGAGTTGAGAAAAACTATCTAAGGGATATAGCGACCTCCTGCTTCTTAGTTTTGTGAGGTCTGCCCTTGTCAGAATATAACACAGTTGGACTATATTAAATCCTTACACTGACATTTCTATAAATATAATATTACATTTTTTGGCTATATGGGGTCAAGATAAGAAATATCACTTTAAAAATGATTTCTACATCCTTAATATATCTATCTCCTCAAACTATGTATTTGAAGATCCAAGTGATGATCTTCTTTAGAAACTCCTAGATGTACATCCTCATTATACATATAAACTAAATGGATACTTACATTCCTGCTTCTGTAAATGTCAATATCCATTTGTTCTGCTATGTGAACTCCTTGAATTCCTCACATGGACCCAGCGAGGTTCTAATATTTTAAATGTTCAGATGAGAAAACTGAGACTGGGAGCTCTTCTCTCTTAGAAGCCTGAGGAGCTATGAGTTATTGAGCACTTGCTAAATGTTGGTCATTGTGCTAAATTCCTTGGACTCATTATCCCACTTGATTCTTCCATGGTCTGATCAAACACTGAGCAGTTGAAGATTAGAGAGTGGGTGTAGCCATTGCTCAAGAACTCAAGAACACATATTCAGGACTGAAACAGGACCGAGCAGTCTCACACCCAGAGCCCACCTGCAATTCCACTACACTGTGCCCAAACATTCTTAGGAAACAAGGGTGAAGCCATATTTGGAAATCAAGTTATCTGGCCTGGAGACCAAACTCTGTGTTGCACTACATGGATTATTTTTTTTTGTGGTTCTTGTGGGCAGCCAGAACTATTCATACCCTGGCCACTTCTTATGCAAAGATTTGCAAGAGCCAACATGAAAATCTACCGAATGCTAATTGATACTTGGCTTCTTTTTAAAAAAATATTCTAGTTGTTTTGGATATGTTTTTACTGGAGTTCGATTTGCCAACATATAGTATAACATCCAGTGCCCGTCACCCAGTCACCCCATTCCCCCCACCCACGTCCCCTTCCACTACCCCTTGTTCATTTCCCAGAGTTAAGAGTCTCTCATGTGCTATCACCCTCACTGATATTTCCCACTCATTTTCTCTTCTTTCCCCTATAATCCCTTTCACTATTTTTTATATTCCCTGTATGAGTGAAACCATATAATGTTTGTCTTTCTCCGATTGACTTACTTCACTCAGAATAATACCCTCCAGTTCCATCCACGTCGAAGCAAATGGTGGGTATTCGTCGTATCTAATGGCTGAGTAATATTCCATTGTATACATAGACCACAGCTTCTTTATCCATTCATCTTTCGACGGACACCAAGGCTCCTTCCACAGTTTGGCTATTATGGATTTTGCTGCTATAAAATTGGGGTGCAGGTGTCTCTTTCACTGCATCTGTATCTTTGGGGTAAATCCCCAGTAGTGCAATGGGATTGTTGTAGGGAAGTTCTATTATTAACTCTTTGAGGAACCTCCACGCAGTTTTCCAGAGTGGCTGTACCAGTTCACATTCCCACCAACAATGCAAGAGGGTTCCCCTTTCTCCACATCCTCTCCAACATTTCTTGTTTCCTGTCTTGTTAATTTTCACCATTCTCACTGGTCTAAGGTGGTATCTCATTGTGGTTTTGACTTGTATTTCCCTGATGGCAAATGATGCAGAGCATTTTCTTATGTGCTTGTTGGTCATGTGCATGTCTTCTATGGTGAAATTGCTGTTCATGTCTTTTGTCCATTTCATGATTGGATTGTTTGTTTCTTGGGTGTTGAGTTTAATAAGTTCTTTATAGATCTTGGATACTAGCCCTTTATCTGATATGTCATTTGCAAATATCTTCTCCATTCTGTAGGTTGTCTATTAGTTTTGTTGACCATTTCCTTTGCTGTACAGAAGTTTTTATCTTGATTAAGTCCCAATACTTCATTCTTGCTTTTGTCTCCTTTGCCTTCATAGATGTATCTTGAAGAAGTTGCTGTGGCCAAGTTCAAAAAGGGTGTTGCCTGTGTTCTCCTCTAGGATTTTGATGGATGCTTGCCTCACATTTAGATCTTTCATCCATTCTGAGTTTATCTTTGTGTCTGGTGTAAGAGAATGGTCTAGTTTCATTCTTCTGCACGTGGCTGTCCAATTTTCCCAGTTCCATTTAATGAAGAGTTCCCTTTTTCCAGTGGATAGTCTTTCCTGCTTTGTTGAATATTAGTTGACCATAGAGTTGAGGGCCCATTTCTGGGTCCTCTATTCTGTTCCATTGATCTATGTGTCTATTTTTGTGCTAGTACCACACTGTCTTGATGATCACAGCTTTGTAGTACAACTTGAAATCTGGCATTGTGATACTCCCGGCTCTGTTTTTTTTTTTTTTTTCAATATTCCCTTGGCTATTCAGGGTCTTTTCTGATTCCATGAAAATCTTAAGAGGATTTGTTCCAACTCTCTGAAGAAAGTCCATGGTATTTTGATAGGGATTGCATTGAATGTGTAAATTGCCCTGGGTAGCATAGACATTTTCATAATATTAATTCTTCCAGTCCATGAGCATGGAATATTTTTCCACCTCCTTGTGTCTTCCTCAATTTCTTTCAGAAGTGTTCTGTAGTTTTTAGGGTATAGATCCTTTACCTCTTTGGTTAGGTTTATTCCTAGGTATCTTATGCTTTTGAGTGCAATTGTAAATGGGATTGACCTCTTAGTTTCTCTTTCTTCAGTTTCATTGTTAGTGTTTAGAAATACCACTGATTTCTAGGCAGTGATTTTGTATCCTGCCACACTGCCGAATTGCTGTATGAGTTCTAGCAATTCACCATGACCAAGTGGGATTTATCCCCAGGATGCAAGTTTGGTTCAACGTTTGTAAAACAATCAACGTGATAGATCATATCAACAGGAGAAAAAACAAGAACCATATGATCTTCTCAATAGATGCAGAGAAAGCATTTGACAAAATACAGCATCTATTCCTGATCAAAACTCTTCAGAGTGTAGGGATAGAGGGAACATTCCTCAGCATCTTAAAAGCCATCTTTGAAAAGCCTACAGCAAATATCATTCTCAATGGGGAAAAACTGAGAGCCTTTCCTCTCAGATCAGGAACATGACAGGGATGTCCAATCTCACCACTGCTATTCAACATAGTACTAGAAGTCCTAGCCTCAGCAATCAGACGACAAAAAGAAATAAAAGGCATTCAAATTATTAAAGAAGTCAAACTCTCCCTCTTCGCAGATGACATGATACTGTACATTAAACCCCCCCAAAAAACATATTCTTGATGTATGACATTCAACTTAAAAATAAGTATATACTTAACAACTCAACAACGGATCTTAAGATCAATCTTAATTTTAATGTTACTGTATTGGTGATGATGCACTAAACTGTGAGGAGTGGGAAGCCGCATAGTATAGCAGCAAAGAGTAGTTGGCATGGACCTTGGCTTAAGACTTTCTGTGTTTATTCTCCTGCTGCATCCCTGGTTAATTGTGCAAACTTAAAACAAGTTTTCCATTCTCATGGAGGCCTGTGTTTTCATCTGTAAAAAGGTCATAAGTATTTGTTACTTATCATGACTGTAAGTTCAAGGAATGATATTTAACAAATATTTAATAACTGTGTAATGCTTTCTATTCTTTTCACTCTATGTTAGGAGGCTGAGAAAGTGCATGGTGCATTTAAGAAAGGCTATCATTTAAATGGCAAAATATATACAAATGTGCAATTAAAGAAATGTTTTTTAGTTATCTGAAAATGACTTGTATGGAAGGTTTTGTTGTTTATGAGGTTGGATAGACAGATGAAGTGCACGATACTCAATCATTATTATGTTCTGTATAATATTTTTCAGGATGGATTTCTTGTACTTATTAATGTAATATGCTGATATAGGAAACTAATTTTGATTATCTTGAATTTGTCTTGTCGGGAACCTTAAGAAGACAAAATTGGAGGCAGCCTAGAAGCCGTTTTAGGATTCCGAAACTGTGTGCACATCCAGTGTATTATTATCACCTTGTAGTCAAAAAACATGTGACACTCTTCCAGCTTCTTCCACAGATGGCAGAGTTAATAAGGTCACAGAAGTATTTACACTCTGACCACAGAGCTGAAAATTA
The DNA here is from genome assembly GCF_048164855.1 of Canis lupus baileyi. Lineage (NCBI taxonomy): Eukaryota > Metazoa > Chordata > Mammalia > Carnivora > Canidae > Canis > Canis lupus. The sequence goes on from NC_132839.1 coordinate 68,973,262, forward strand.
GGTAGTAACACAAGGATTTCCATGCTGCACAAATCTCTTCCCTGCCCAAAGCCACATTTAACACAAAACATTTAGAAAACAATACATACAATGATAATATCAAATAAAAACTCACATTATTTCAGCACCTAAGATTTTTTTCTTGTTTCCATATTTTGCTTGATGTAGAAGAAGAAATAATGTTAATTTGGGGTTCCTGGGGAGCTCAATCAGTTAAGTGTCTGCCTTTGGCTTAGGTCATGATCTCAGGATCCTAGAATCAAGTCCTGCATTGGACTCCCTGCTCAGTGGGAAGTCTGTTTCTCCCTCTCCTGCTCCTTCCTCAACTCATGCTCTCTCTCTTTCTCAAATAAATAAATGATGTCTTTAAAAACAAACAAAAATAATATTAATTCAAATTATTCTAGCTGGGACACGTGGGTAGTTTAATAGGTTAAGCATCTGCTTTCAGCTCCGATCATGATCCCAGGGTCCTGGGATCAAGATCCAAATTGGATTTCTTGCTCAGTGGAGAGCCTGCTTCTCCCTCTAACTGCCACTCCTCCTACTTGTGCTCCCTCTCTCTCTGACAAATAAATAAATAAATAAAATCTTTTAGAAAATCCAAATGATTCTAGCTTTATGTTTGTGAGTAAGCCACTTTTGTAAGTGTTAGAAGTATTTCTTAAACCAGGGGAAAATATTACTTTTTGTATCAGCCATGTTGCAGTAACAAACGATCCCAAGGCCTTAGGGACTTACATGATAAATGTGGATCTCTTGCTCAGTCTGCATGTCTAGCATGATATACATAGTGATGGAGCCAATCGCTGCTTTTCTCAGAGTGCCCAGCTGATAAAGCAGCTACTGTCCTGAACATTACTAGTCATTAGCTAGAAGGAAATGAGAATGTAGAGAGGCATGGCATAGCCCCAAAGTGACACTTTGATTCTTGGTTCATTGGCCAAAAATAATCATAGGATCTCATTGAACTTCAAGTTGACATAGAAATGCAACACTGCCCTATGCCTAGAAGGAAAGAAAGAACCAGAATACCCACAAGCACGCCTCATGACTCTCACTCTGCCCTATCATCTTCACAGGATATCATGGGGATTAAACAAAATAACTATGTAAAGAGACTTTGCAAATTTTAAAGAACCATAGAAATGCAAAAAAAAAAAAATAGGTAATGTTATAATATTATATATATATATATAATTATTGAAAAATTGGAAATCAGCATATGGAACTCCATATTAGATGTCATTTACTGAGTACTTGAAAATTTTTATGGGCTGAAAAAATGTTAAGAGCAATATACTTCTATACTCATGGTCCTACATATTTATCTTGAGACAGATAAACTTTCTTTCCCACCTTGTGCACTTAATAGTAACTCGTGCTCATATTCCCATCCCTCAGATTAATTAGGGCCTACAACTGCGATAACATTTTCCTATCAGTGACTCCATCATGAGAGCTGCTTAATGCTGATTATAACAGCTGGCATTTTATCATTTGTTTCCCTTTACAATTTTTACTTTCTAAGTGTATACATTTTGTCACATAAGTTAATAGTAAGCTCACATAAAACTGAGGAACAAATAATGAACAAAGATTAAGATTCTATAATAGTTGATTTTTTCTGAGATTAAGATGATATGAGATGCTAGTCATTTTAAAAGTCATTTGAATTTCACTTCTTCAGATGATTATCAGGAAAGTGTGCTGTTATGATGTAGATACGGTGTTCCCACACCAAAAAACTTCAAATTATGTTGTAGATGATCCAAATGTCTAAGAATTAGAAAGTAATTTAGAAATCTATTCTAATTGTTGGTAATCTATATTTTCTATGAAAAAGAGAGGAGGGGGAGGAGACAGAGAGAAAATAAAAAGAGAACATTCTTCGATACTCTAGCTATAACCCATGTTTGGTGCCGCCTGCCCATGTTTCATTATTCTGATGTCTGCTGCTCCTTTTAACTACTTACCCCCACCTTTAAAAAAATATTTATTCATGAGAGACACACACACACAGAGACAGAGACATAGGCAGAGGGAGAAGCAGGCTCCATGCAGCAAGCCCTATGTGGGATTCGATCACCAGACCCTGGGATCACGCCCTGGGCCAAAGGCAGAAGCTCAACCACTGAGCCATCCAGGAGAGCCACGTTTCCCCTTTTTGAGCTAGCCTGAGTAGGTTTTTTTACTTTTTTTTTTTTCTTTTTCCAAATGACCAAAATTTTTAGGCAGTCTTTATATGTCTTGGTGCCTTTTCTGTTACACCTTTGTAATATGTCCCTCTTTTTAATTCCCAACTGGTCTTGTAAAAGTACACCAGCAGTCACATTTCCTTCTGGGCACTACCATAACTCAATTAATAGATTTGTATTGGATACCTACTCTATGCATATGCTGGCTAGTCTGTGAGAAGAGTATAAAAGCAAACTACCATCCTTTGGTCTTTTGGATAAATCAAGTATATGATAATGGAATTAGTTGTAATAATAAAGACAGGAGTCATCTTCAAGCATCTACTAGGTATTCTAAATGATATTAATTTTGCTCTTTGCATTTCAATTAACACTCATAATGTATGATGAGAAAAATATTATCCTTCCTATTTTGTATGTATCTCATGTTTGAATTGCTTAAGAAAGTTGCCCCATTCACACATTATTCCATGACAGAGCTTGGAGTCTGTCGGACTCCAAATTCTAAGCAAAGTTCAAAGCTTGGGGACTGATATTCTTCACTTAGAGATAAGGCATTCATACATTAAGATTAAACAATGAAGTCTTAAAGAATAGTTTAATTCAACAACACAGAAGACATTATAATCCACTTTGTGATTGACAAACATGTACTGAAAATAATAAATGATATTGTTTGTCTAAAGAGACCAGAGGAATCACAAGGATCTGTAATGTGCTGTACAGAATTTATTTATGAGGGTTTTATTTGTCTTACTATAAGTGGTCCTATCGCTAGGGGAAATCAGACAAGTATACTGGAACTAGATTCAGGAAACCTTGGTGTTCTTTCTTTCTTTTCTTTTCTTTCTTTCTTTTTCTTTTTTTTTCTTTCACTTTTATCCACGGTTCAGCCTTGGGCAAATAATTGATGTTGTCTGAACTTGTGCTTCCTTGTTTGTAAACTAGAAGTAATATAGCTGACCCTAGCTGACCTTACCTATTACAAAGAACAGTGACACAATGGATATAAAAACTGGAAAACAATTAAACTGGTGTGATAAGTCTTTCTTAAGTTTTAGCAATTGGATCTAAAGGCTAGAAATCATGGTGATAGGGACATTACCTCTCTGTTTACACCATGTTAGCTATCCCAGAAAGAAGAAGGCGGATTCTATGTTGTGGTGTGATGATTTTAAAACCTTGCTCCCTCTGAGGTTTTCATTCCAGTGTGCCATTGTCCACAGAGTCGCTTTTCACTTCCAATGTCAGATGGTAAGCTTTAAACACAGGTATAATGAGCAGAACTTGAGTGTTGGTGGTCAATTGTACTCCAGCTGCAAGAATGGCATATTCGTGATTTCTGTTTGTTTATTTTGAATGAATGAATGTAGGTATGCACAAGTAGCTAGAAAGATGGAGAGATGGTCTGCACGCTGGCTGGATGACATGGAAAGATGGGTGAGTGAATGATATGAAGAATGGCTCAAGCACAGTAGTTAAGTCCATGGCTTCTTCCTTCCTTCCTTCCTTCCTTCCTTCCTTCCTTCCTTCCTTCCTTCCTTCCTTCCTTCAAAACTGGTTGTTTGCTCAGTCCAGGAAAGGCATCTTGATGGAATGACATATGACACGGTCCTTGCCTCAAAAAATTTAAGTTCTAACACAGAAAAATACACAATCCAAGATATAAAGACATAAGAGTCTTGAAAGAAGTGTGGATAAATATGAAAAAAGATTAAAAAGTTATGGATTTTGTGAAGGAGAAGATAAATCAAGGAAAGCTTTATGGAATAGTTATATTACAAGAAAGAATATTGCCGATTGAGGGTTTGATGGAAAAGGGAGGGAGAATTACACTGCTACAGTTCTACTTGTGTAGAATGAGCTATTTGGCAGTGTATGATGGTTCCTTGCCCAGAGTAATCTTCCTGGCACTCCTATTAACCAACTGCTGGGATGATCCCCCATCTCATGGCAACAAGGTATAGTGGTAAGAGGATGTATGTCGGGGTCTTATGTCAAGTCTTTCACTGATCACACAACGTCCAATTGGCAAACTACTTAATCTCTCTAAGCCTCACCAGACTTACCTATAAAATGAGAACTACAATGTTTACTTTGTAGAAGTCCAGAGTCGGGCTTACATTTCAATGCCCAAGGTGTATTTGTCCAATCAATGAAGAGATATAATAAATTCAAAAGATTGTGTGTGTGTGTGTGTGTGTGTGTGTGTGTGGTGTATGTACAAAGGAATTAGATAAACCCTGAAGTCTTTTACAGCTCCTTTTGAAATTTCATTGTAACTGATAGCATATTGGGTCAATTCAACATGTAGAAGAGAAGGACAGGAGAAGTAAGTAGAGAGTCAGGTCATAGAAATTGGCAACACTGAATTACTTTTACATAGTATTTGAAAGTTTACATGAACGCCTCCTCAAACTCATTATCTTATATCAACCTCACACGCACCTTTGGCAGGGAGCCTTATATATTAGAAATAGTGTAGAAACTTCACTGACGAGATAAATGTTCTATACTGGGAATTTCTGTCAAAGTACATATTTTCAGAAATATCACGTCTTAATATATTTAGCAATTGCATGGATGATCTACTATCCCTGAACTAAAATTACTCTCTCTATAAATAATCTGCAATTTGGCAGGATTTTGTGCAGATGCCTCTGTGCCCCCCTCATTATGTGCGTGTATAAGTGTGTGTGCACGCATTTATTTTTTAAGATTTGCATTTCTTTATTGACTCTTCACAAGTTTGGCAAGGTGAAGGGCTTGTGGTGGTTAGTCACATGTGTTAGCATTACAGCCGGTTTGAATGCAATGCCTTAGCCTACAAGCAGCTCAGACTGTATAGTTTCTGAGCTGCCATTCTTCAATGGATTGTCGTTACAAAGCATGCTTGGCTAGTCAAGGAAATTATTTGAACTGTGTTAGACTTCAGTCAATGGTCCCGCAATCACACTGCTACTCTCATTCTAAATAATCTATCTCAAATAACTTTGTCACATGGAATTCTTTTCTCTGATGATTTCTTCTAATAAGACAGGGTACCTGCTGAGAACCAACAGTATGTTATATCTGCTGCTCATATACCACCTTCACTGCACTGTGACCCCCTCCGGGGTTGTAGAGAGAAACACTAGTCTTCCATTATGAAGCTAGGTTTAGGCTCTAACTAAGGAACCTTAGAGTTCTCTTATGATGTTGTTCATGTCAGAATCAACTGGAAATAATCTCATATTATTGACATCCTGACTATCTTTTTGAAACAAATAGTTAAGTAGAAAAGTATAAGGAGGTCTGAAATGCACCTGGTTTAATGACTAAGTGTACAACTGGATCCCACAATAAAAGTCTATTTTTTTTAATTGGCTAAATGAAATAATCTTCAGGTATGTTTTGAAAAATAAAATTACCTTAAAATGAAAATATTTTAATCATTATTTAACATTTCAGTATTTCCTCCATGCATGCGTTAACATTATAAGTTTTTATCCATATACATGTGGGTAGATGTGTATGCTTTTATGAATGTGTTTATGTGTAAAGTTCTTAGAAAGAATAAAATTTGCCTGACTCCTAACTTAAAAGTTTGGCTTGTTAGTTTCCTGGACATGTGCTTTAATCCAATATCATCACCAATTTGAGATAAAATATAGAGGTATAAAGATGTAAGGAAATGAATGTCTGCATGGTTAACCAATCTCAAAAAAATTCTTAGTACATAAGAATTACAAGTAGGGGATCCCTGGGTGGCTCGGCGGTTTAGCGCATGCCTTTGGCCTGGGGCGTGATCCTGGAGTCCCAGGATTGAGTCCCGTATTGGGCTCCCTGCGTGGAGCCTGCCTCTCTCTCTGCCTATGTCTCTGCCTCTCTCTCTCTCTCTCTCTGTGTGTGTCTCTCATGAATAAATAAATTAAATCTTTAAAAAAATAATTACATGTAAAATATATATAAACAGCAACATACTACAAAGAGTGTCTGTACACACATAGAATGTATGTTAAAATCTACTGATGAATTATTTCTTGCTTTAATACCCCTAAGGAGATCTATATTTACATTAGTGTGCCAAATACTCTGAGGTATCTTGCAATAAAGAAATATTTTTAGGTTATTTAGTGTTATTTAATACAGAGTGGGAGTTACTCAAAATTATCAGACCCAGAGCTACATTTCCATAACTATATTAGGTCTTTGTAGAAGAGATGTTCTACTACTCTTACTCTCAGAAATGTTGAATTGGACATTAAAAAAAAAAATGTTTCTTATTTACTCCACAACACCTCCACAAGTTCTTGCAGAAAATATATGTTATTTCATATTTCCTAAACAAAACACGTTTCCTGGCAAAACGATACCTTGATTTTCCTTTGGGGAAAAATATTCTTCTCTACCCCTAACATTACTTTGGAGGCAGGCCCTGAATGAATGAGCATTTTCATTTATATATTCATTCATTCATTCATTCATTTGCTTGTTCATTCAATATGACATACAGAGTTTTAACTTATATACCAGTTACTTTTATGGATACTTGAAACATAGTTTCAAACAAAATAGACCAAAAAACCCCCACATTGCAGTGATAGAATGTATAGACAAACAAATACATAGGTGAAATATAAAGAAGATAAAATGGTGAAGAATGCTCTGGAGAAAAGGAAATAAAGCAAAGTGGGGAGCTTTGACTGCTGAGAGTGGGACATGGTTGCTTCATTGCCCATTTTAACTTATGGAGAGGAGAGGATGATCTCAGAGTTCTGAACTTCTTGAAGTGACTGAAATAAATAGTGTTAAAATAAGATTGGTTCTTAAGTATTCATTCAGTAAATATTAAGTGGCTACCACATGCTTGGCACAGTTTAGATATTATAGAGACGGTAATTAATAAAACAGAGATCTCTGATCTCATGGGCACAGTTCTGAAAATGTTTGAGAATTGTTTCTTCAAAAAATGAAAGAGGATCCAAATTAGGAGCATTTGTGAATTTTTGTGATCTATATAACCTATTATGATCAATTGGAAGCTACCACTTGAATACAGAGTTGGAAGCAGATGTGTACCATGAGCTCCTGTATGAAACTAAGGGCAGGCTCAAGCATATCACTGCATGCATATTATATTCTATCATGTAAATATAAATATGCTAAATGGTAAAGTAACAAATGCATTAGAAGGTGATCAACACAAGTAAGTAAAAGGAGGTACAGCTGTGTGAGAGGGAATCAGAATGCAGAGGGCAGTGGGAGTGGAGTGCAGTATTAAACAGGGAAGCTGAGAATGACTTCATTTACAAGGGATATTTCAGCAAAGATTTTAAGAAAGTTAGAGACACAGGCAATTAGATGCAGGGGAAAGAGTCTACCAGGCATGAGGACACCTAGAATAAAAGTTATAAAACAGGAGCATGCTTAACTTGTGTTGAAGGACAGCCTGGAGGGTGACCTGTCTGGAGTACAATGAGTGACGGGAAGACTAGTGGATGAGACAGAGACTCAGTCTTACAGTCTACTTAGAGGGACTTTAGATTTTAAAATTTTAAGCACAAGAGTGACATGATCGAACTCTTAATTTAATTTAATTTATTTTATTTTATTGTTTGTTTATTTATTTATTTTAAAGTTTTAATTCAAATTCTAGTTAGTCAAATATACTGTAATATTAGTTTCAAAAGTAGAATTTAGTGATTCATCACTTACATATAACACCCAATGCTCATCACAAGTGCACTCTTTAATACCCATCATCCATTTAACCCATCACCCTGCCTTTCAGAAGCCCTCAGTTTATTCTTTATAGGTAAGACTCTATGATTTATCTCTTCCTCTCTCTTTTTCTCCCTATGATCATCTCTTGTGTTTCTTAAATTTCACATATGAGTGAAACCATATATTTGTCTTTCTCTATTTTGCTTAGCATAATACACTCTACTTCCACATCATTGTAAATGGCATAATTTCATTATTTTTTATGGCTGAGTAATATTCCATTATCTATCTATCTATTCATCTATCTATCTATTGATACATACATACACATCACATCTTCTTATCCATTTATCAGCTGGTGGGCATTTGGGCTCTCTCCATAGTTTGGCTATTGTTGATAATTCTGCTATAAACATCAGGGTGCATGTGTCCCTTCGAATCTATTTTTGTATTCTTTGGGTAAATACCTAGTAGTGAAATTGTTGGATCATAGCGTAGTTCTATTTTTAACTTTTTGAAGAGCCTCCACACTGTTTTGCAGACGTTCTAGTTCCTAGGCTGAGAATAAAGTATAGGCAGAAAATCAGTTAGAATTAATTCAAATGGTTCAGAATAAGGTGGCAACAGTGTTGGTAGTGATAGTAGTTGGATTCAGACTATATGGAGAGGGTGAAAGCCAACAGTATTTCCTGATAAAATGGAGGTATCTTTTGAAGAAAAAGAAAAGAGTAATGATGATCACAAGATTTTAACCTGAGCAAACAGAATGATATAGTCATCATCAAATGAGATTGGGAGGGCTTTTTGTTGTGATGGGGTTTATGGGGTAGAATCAGGGCATCAGTTTTAAACACGTTGAGTTTGGAGATATTTTTAGCATCTAAGAATGGATATTGAGTAAAAAGTAGGATATAATTGTCTAGAATTTGGGAGACAGGTCTGGGCTAAAAATAAATATTGTGTGTCTTTTCTGTGTAGATAATTTTAAAGCCATGTGTCTGAAGAGGATTGCCAAATGCATAAGTAGGTAGAAAAGAGAACAAGAAAATGTCCCTTAAGGTGCTACAACATTGAGCAGTCAGGGCAAAGCATAAGAGACTGTAAAACAAAGACCAATGAGATGGGATAAAACCCAGGAGAGTGTGATGTCCTGGAAGTCAAGTGAAGAAAACCTGCCAAAGAGGAGGGGGGACCTATTATTTCAAATGGAGATCAGAGGTTAAGTAGCGTAAGTTCTGAGAACTGAACAATGGTTCTAGCAGCATGGCTCTTCTTGCTAAAACTTACAAGAATTATCTCTGTGGACAGAGAGTGAGAAGCAATGGGAAAAGAAATAGAAGTGACATCAGGGCAGAGTTAAGAGTGAGCCCTGATTTGTGGAGATCATCATGAGGCTTTTCCAGGCACAATGAGTTTGGTACTATTTATTCAAGGCTATTCTCAAGGATGATATGCGCCTGGGGAAAGGGTAGCATTACCAGGAGACTTAGGGACTTCTGAGTTATTTTGTGACTCCTGCTCTCAGGTGGTAAGACTTAGGAGTGGGTAGGGGGTGCTCATCTAGAACTTATACATGAAACTCATTGGCTCTATTTTGACTCCAAGTGATAGAGACAAAAGTGGGGCCAACTTATCAGGAGCACTGGAGGCATGTGGTTTAGCTAATTAAAGTGTTTTGTTTCTCCAGTCTGGTAATTAGCTAGCCAGCCAATGAGAGTTATATTCTCAGATTCTAGATTATCTACTTGAGGAGAGATGCCCTCTTTCTGATGGATTTGAGTATTGTGGAGTTGTGTGTGATATCTAGTTGGTACAGTGATTTTGTGCTTGCCTGAGTTGAGCCTGGAGGTAACACAGGCCACAAGTCCACACACCATAGGGTCAAGAGATGGAAAGAGGCAGAACCTTCTTATTAGCATTAAACCCTGAATCCAGTGAGGCTCTCAGTTTCCCTAGCTCTGGACATTCCATCTGCCAAAGTTAATAAATTCCCTTTTTGACTTAAGCCAGTTCAAGTCAGATTTTCTGTCAAGGTTTCTAACAGAATCAGGTAAGTATTATCACCTCATTGGTACAGATTGGTCTCATTGGTACAGATGGCAACATTGAAGCTTATTTGTCAGCAAATAATTAAATGACAAAGTTTACGCAACTAATGAATGAAACCAGATGTATCTCAGGTTTACACACTTTCCCTATTCTACTGAAGAAAAAAAAAAGTTTAATGAGTTACTAGGGGGAAATAGCTAAAGAATGGAAATGAAAAACTAACTTCCTAAGAGTCTACAGTTGGAAGGCAATTTCACAATTATTGCTGTGGTCTCCTTATGAGGAATGACACTACAGACAGGAATAGCATGCCTAGGGTCAGAGGAAAAAGTCTTAACTAACAAAGAAGAAATTGTGGTTGCTTTTTAGTGCTGCACTCAAGCTTCAGGCTTCTTTCAATTCCACATGATACTGTTGACATAACAAACAAATGAAAATAAATAACCAGAGAGTTAGACATTAGAGGTGACGGGAAATAATAAAATTCGAATAGCATTTAAGAAAAAACTCTAGAAAATTTAATTAGGACAAAAAGGCCAATTAAGGTGGCATCCATAGCTCCTCTACATTAGTGTTTAGAAGGTAAAGGAAATTACAAATGTTTAAGCAAATAGCAGAAGATAGTGTGTGTCATGGGAATTTAAGGTTTGATTAGGAAAGCCAATGAGGGGTAAATTTAACCTAATGATGCTTCCTAAAGAACTGATACAAAAGGGAACCAACCAGGGGGAGGAGCCTGTGGATCACTCTTACCCCTTTCTCAATGAGCTGATGATACTTTACAGTGGGAGCAGCAGGAACAATAGGCAGATAAGATACATGAAGGGAGAGGGGAAGGTTAATTAATAAAAGAATGTTTTTGAGTATCTGTTATCCACTAGTATTTTGTGGGACACCTATAACTTACAAAGAATCGGATTCTCTAGCCCATGCCTCAGAAAATTAATAAATAAACACATAAAGCAACAAAGAAGAGAAAGGCATTGTCATCTAATGTAAAGATATAGAACAAGACTTACTGATAACAATGAATGCACTTAGCAATACAACATTGAGAGTATATGGTAGAAAGTTCTGAAATAGTTGGAAGAGAGTTACTGATCAATTGGTCTGTCCTGGTGACTTCAAAGTGATGTGAATATACCTCTGTTACATGTGGCCTCAAGGTCTAGTCCCCTTGACCAAGGAGTAGTTCCCACAAATTATACCACTTGGTCATTATAACTCTCCTGTTGTGGCCAGTTATTATTTCTTCTGGACAAGCTCCCTTCACTTCAGAAGACTGTTCCCCACTTTTGGTAAATTCCTGTAGCCCCAAGTCAGCCTGTCCCACTGTGCTAGCTGTGGGGAGTGGGGGAAATAAGACAATTGGGCTAGAGACCTCCCCTAGGATTTTTGAGTTACAGCTCATGGAGGACTAACTGTTCCTTGTTGGTGGCTAAGGTGGGATGGGGCTCCTGAAGCTTTTGGGTGCTTGTCTCAACCCCTACTCCCTAAGTGTCAAAGAGGCTTGTGTGTGTTGTGTACCATCAGAGGTATGGGCCAACATTGCAGAGAAGCAACTGTGAGAACCAGACAATCTGACTCCTGACTTAAGTTTTCCACAAAGCTAGTTTCTTCTGATGCCCTTGTGGTTAAAATATATGCTTGTAAAACCCATAATTGCTCTAAGGCAGTTATTTTGTCTTGTGTCTTTTGCAACCAAGGAAGTCCTTGACTGATGCAAACACCGGAGTACTTGTGGTGGATATGGCCTTTTCCATCCTGTGGGAGTGAAGAAGGTTCAGCAAAGCCAATTCACCTGCACAAAGTCATTTTTTTTTTTCTGTTTTCATGTATTTATAGGCATCCACATGGTCAGCTCTTCCTGAAATGTCACCTCTTCAGAGTGGATATCACTGATCATTCTATTTATTTTTTTTATTTTTTTTATTTTTTTGATCATTCTATTTAAAATAGCATCTTCCATTCTTCATTTCAGCACCTTTTTCATTTACTCTTTTTTATTAATCTCTAGAACACTTACCTTTCCTGAAACGAAATAATGTCATCAATCTTTTCTGTGTTCTTTTAAATGACTGTCGTTCTGAACTCAGAACTCAGATTGTCTTTACCATTATATCCCCAGAACCTAGAAAGAGTATATGTCAATAAATATTTTTGATTAACTGAATGAATAAACATATTAATTATTAAATAGTCGGGCAATTTGTCCTGACCTGCTACTTGTGTGTTTCACTTATAGTAATTGGAGATTTCTCAAGGCACCTCAGTGGCTCAATTGGTTAAGCATCTGCCTTCGGCTTAGATCATGATCTCAGGGTCCTGGGATTGAGCCCCCACGTTTGGCTCCCTGCCCAATGGGGAGTCTTCTTCTCCCTCTGCCCCTCCATTTGCTGTGTTCTCTCTATCTCTTTCTCAAATAAATAAATAAATAAATAAATAAATAAATAAAATCTTTAAAAATATAATTGGAGATTTCTCATTACTAGTTTTTATAGTAATTTGTCATTCATTGTATTGAGGAGTGCTCCATTACAGGAATGCAACATAATATATTTGACTACTTCCCTTCATGTAGATCTTATAATATTTTGTTGTTAGGGAAAAAATTGCAATGAATCTCATTTTTAAACATTTTGTAATTGTATGTGAGCCCCTTCATAAAATAGATGGCTTGGAAATTGAATTTCTGGGTCAGAAAATATGGCCATTTGATACTTGCTGTCATTTTGCCCTCCAATCAAGATGTAACAGTTTATACTGTAGCCAGCAATAAAGGAAAGTGCACACTCCTTGCCATTATACTGTTACCAAATGTTTTTGCTCTTTCTCAATCCCATAGGTGAAAAATGATGTATCATTGTAGCTTTATTTTTGTATTTCTCTTCTGAGTAAGATCCAATATTTTTTTTAATGTTTATGGCTGTCTGTGTTTGCTTTTCTGTGAAATTTTGGTTTGCTAGTGATAATAATGGGCTGGTGTTTTCCTATATTTTATTAACTAAACATTGAGAAAGCAAAAATTTCACCTGAGATATATGCCCAAGCTTTTTATCCAAATTTTTTTTTTCAGGATTTTGTTTATTTATTTGACAGAGAGAGAGCACAAGCAAGGGGAGCAGAAGAGGAAGTGGGAGAAGCAGACTCCCCACTGAGCAGGGAGCCAGATGTGGAACTCAGTCCCCGGTCTCTGGGATCATGACCTGAGCAGAAGGAGATGCTTAATCAACTGAGCCACCCAGGCACCCCATCCAACCTTTTGTTTGAATTTTTACTTTATTTTTGACTAACAAAATGTTTTGTATCCTGTGTATTATCATTAAAAAATGTTTATGACTTCTGGTTTTCATCATTACTAAAAGCATCTATGAGGATTTATAGGAAATAACCCTCCCAAGTTCTTATCTCTTTTAAGTCATTTAAATTCTAAATTCATTTTGGATGTTTTTCCATTTTAATTTTCCACAGAGGATCATATGCATTCAATTGTATGCCGCAGACTTGAGAAAAGAATACAGAGTCTATTTTTTCAAGAATTAGAATTCAGTAACATCAAAATAACTAATAAGGTGTTGAGTTTTATGTGTTGCTCCTTGCATGTTTCCATGCCAAACACTGAGGAAAAGGAATTAAATTAGTAATATATTTCTATTTATTTCTCTCTTACTTTTTCTATGTTGACAATGACAATATATTCTGAACTAAGTATTTATTTAAAACTTCATCGCTGTCAGAACAAACAAGCTTCATCTATAAATTGGTTTCTTTCTTTCTTTCTTTCTTTCTTTCTTTCTTTCTTTCTTTCTTTCTTTCCTTCTTTCTTTCTTCTTTTTTTAATACCTCATCCTTGAATAATATGAAGATTTTAATCCATCCCTTTACCTACATTTTCTCAGTTATAAAATTGCCCATCCTTCTATTGTTCAACCTTAAGTCAAGTTATAGTCCTATCTTTTGCCTTTGTAATGCAATATGATATTCTTTGTATTTAAATAGGTAATTTTATTTTCATTTCTTGAAATGAAATATATATTTGGTCTTAATTGCGTCTCATGGTTTAGACGATGCTTTCTGCTTTTACTGCTCCCTTTTAAAAATCTTTTACTATATGAAGTAAATTTCTTTGCTATTTGTGTGTGTCCCTTGATATTTTAGAATTATGTTCCATTAATTGCTCTTCTTAATGTTACTTTTATAACCATAACCTTATATAAATTCTTGCTATTTCATTGATTTATACACCAACTACTGAATCCCCACAATGAACAATTACAAGATTATGAGACTAGTGTCTTTGTTTAGGTTCTCCCAGAAGCAGATCTTGAGAGAAAGATTCACGTGTCAGGTTATTTACTTGGGAGGTGATGGCAGGAAAGTGCAGCATGGAAGAAAGTCAATGAGGTGACATTATCCAATCAGCTCCCACCTGAGATGACTGGGATGAAATTCTGCCCGGGAACTCTTAGGAACAGTGTAAAACACTCTACTCAGAATCATCTCATCTGAAGTTAAGGATGCTGGCTGGGCTGATTACATACAAATTTACATGAGTAACTTGCCCTAGGGCTGCTCCCACAGGTGTCAATTTCCTTGTATTTCTAGCTTTTCTTACAGTCAGAAGAAGCAACATTAATAGTTGAGAAAGCCTCGGACAAAGAAATACAGGTACTAGAAGTGGAATTTAAGCTGTTGTGCCCTGTAGTGGGAAGGGCACAGAGATATGGGCAGGGCACTCAGAGCATCTGCTAGAGCCTTTCCCCTGTACCACTCAGATCCACTCGTGTCCAATACCAAGTACCAATCAGCAGTTATTTGAGATATGGTGGCCTATCCCAATTTCTAAAAAAAGAATAACTTATTAAAGGGGGTTTATTAGGATAAACTCTAGTCTCTACTGCTAAAGTGAGTCCTAGAGTCTTACCTGTTATACACAACCTCCTATCTCTACTACCTGTTCTAGATTTGCCCATCAGCATTTCTGTTTGTCACCTGGTTATGCTGCCTTTGTTAGGCTGTGGTTGTTGCAATTGTCCCTTTACATGGACAGGACATGGGGGCATCCAAAGGTGTCCCCAGAAATACCTTGAATCCCATACTCCATCACCACTATCTAAAAGCAAAATTATATTATGTATATTGAGGTCAATTGCCCCTACCAATTATAATAAATCTTTTCTTTGCTGCTAGTGTGGTAGTCTAAAGAGACATTTGGTGGGAGACAGAGTAGAATTCTTACTGTGTCTCTGGAAAGAGTATCCCTCTGGATCTCCTGGCAAGAGCATCCTATTGCCCCTGAAATTAGATTTGTAGTCCAGCAAAATCTAAACCTGTAGGCCCAAGAAACACACATTCTCCGAAAAGGTCATGGGGTGCTGATGATTGAGGTCACCTCTGCTTCTACTTCTGGACCTTATTTACCTATGGCAGAATCAAAGTTATAGTATGGCTATTGCTTAAAATATACACCAAATATTGAAGGACATCACTTCAGACCCATAGGGGGTCATCTTTAAACTGGTATCTGAATCTCAGGTTGAAGGATCCATCCCAAAGTTCCAGACAGATGTCAGTATGCAGGCGATGAAGTACATGGAAGAACCAGTGGATTCTCTGCTCATGTGCCAAGTGTCACACTTTCTTGCTGCTTTAAATCTATTGGTCTGACATAATGTTATGCAAAATCCCATGGCAATAACTTAGTACCCTGCAGATAGTGGTGCTGCCCAAGGCATTCAGAATAAGCAGTACAGGGATGCCTGGGTGGCTCAGAGTTGGGCACCTGCTTTTGGCCTAGGGCATGATCCTGGAGTCCCAGGATCGAGTCCCACATCAGGCTCCCTGCATGGAGCCTGCCTCTCTCTCTGCCTATGTCTCTGCTTCTCTCTCTCTCTCTCTCTCTCTCTCTGTGTGTGTCTCTCATGAATGAATGAATGAATGAATGAATGAATAAATAAATAAATAAATAAATAAATAAATAAATAAATAAATAAATCTAAAAAAAAAAAAAAGAATAAGCAGTACAAATCCATACTCAAACCCCTTGTCACTTCCAGGAATTATGAAAGGGCTCCAACCATGCAAAGATGGCCTAGTGAAATCACTTTACTGCCAAGTGATTAGTCTTCTTGAAGAAATGATACCATATCATAGGCTCAACATCTGTCAGGCTGTACATTCAGTAGCAACAGAAATGATATGAGCAGTGATGACAAGGGAGCCCATACTGTAGAGTCCATGCATTATGTCCACCCATGCCACTATAGCTTCTCAATTAATGAGGTTGCTGAGGACAGAGGCTGGCGATATCCACTGGATAAGGCCAACTATCTCCTCGACTATTCAGTGCCTCCACTGTTGTTACTGCTCTCAGGTTAGAGGACATAAGACCTACTACACACTTTGCATTCACTCTTGAGGGACAATCCATATAATTCTTGCTCTAACATCTTTTCCTTCAATCTTCTAATCTTGCTCTTTTCAGGACCCTGGCTATCCAAACAAGACATCATTGTGAGTCCATATACATTCCTTACTCATGTTATGTCTTTCTATGCAACAACTTGAGGAGATGCTACTGGCTCTCCGCAGTAGGGGTTCACCTCATCAGTCTTTCTCAGAGCCACTTTTGCATGAGGCTGTAGTATAACAAAAGTCCTTTCTAAACTCAGTTAAAATCAAAATGACGCATCTATAAACTAACCCCAGGTGTTCCTCTTTGGTCACCCCTTAAGACCAGAGGAGCAAGCTGAGTGAAAGAGGTAATTACAGCAAAAATAGGTAATATGGAAGTCTATACCACCAATTTGTATGAATGTCCTGTGCCCTGTGGACATGTGTATGTCACAATGGATAGATGCTGTGCCCACGTGTTTTTTTGACTTAGTGAATCTGACAATACTAGTTGGACAATTGTGTTTGCATGATTACTTGGGGCCCTTTGGTAATCCACTCAGTCTTACCAGGGTCCAACAGTAAGCCAGGTATGGCTTTAAAAACATTGTTTTAAAGTTCTCTGCTGCAGAAAAGTATGCCTGTGTTCTAGAATCTTAGACATTTGTGTTCTGACTCTGTTAAGGTTTGCCAGACTTAACACAGTATTTATAATCTGTCACAGATGGTAATACGGTATATTCCAGATCATATAGGCCACTTGAGAAGATTTTTGGATCACAGCCTGATAGTCTTCTGAGTCACCCACTATATGGACCCAATTAGGATTCCTAAATGTGGTATATTTTGTCTCCAAAATCTTAAGAGCCAATCAAGTACTATGCCTCCTTTTCAGTGGTAGGAGATATAATCACTTGTTTTGTTTTTTTTTTTCTTGAAAATGATGTCCTGGCATTTTCCAGATCATTGGACCCTTAAGAACTTTACCAATGTGGCTTGTGTCTAAATAATTTATTGTAGGATTTATCACACACCCTCTAGCATGCATATATCCAACCAGAGAATCCAATGTAATTGCCACTTTTACTCTCCAGTCCCATTTACCACAACTTCAGAAATATAATGGACCATCACAATGTTCTGTAATATCCAAAGGCAATCAAGCAATCTTCAGATAATATCACGACAAAAAAAAAATGTCCTGATATAAGACTATGGCTATATGCTCTATCCAACCCAGGGGGATGGAAACTGCTTCTCATCCTTTTTGTCTTTAGGAAATGAAAATGAAATGAATTTGTCAGATCAATAACCATGTACTAAGTACCAGATACTGTGTTGATGTGTCATGTTACTTTGATTCAAATAAAACAAAATATTTGCAGGCAACAATACATGGATTACCTCACAGTAAGATCTACCACACAGATGCAACAAGTGTTATTAAGTTTAGAGTATCCACCATTACCCACTACGATCCAGTTGGGTTTGCTGCAAAAGCAAAATTGGTAAATCAAACAGATAAACAATGTGCACCGATAACCTGCATCCTTTAAGTCTTTGAGGATGACAGTAAATCATGCCCCCTTCCCCTTTTAGTCTGCCATTATGCACAGAACATAGCTCTGATTCTGATATACTGTTTTGGCCAGTGAAGAAAGAGGTGGTTTTGGGAACTTGTACATGTCTTTCCTAGTATGATATCTTTTGAGGAAAACAGTATGAGAGTTCAACTGAGTGTTAAGTACAGTAAGTACCCTTATTAAACTCTTGATTAGTAGTGAAATAAACACAAGGTGGGTCCACAGACCATTCCACCCACTCTGATATGAATCGGGCCAGGACTCCATTTATATTCTGGCATCTGCACACCTCATTCTTTAGTAATGAGGTCATTGTCAGTTCAGACCCTATATCTAACAGTCCTACACACACACATACACACAGAACTGTTCCTATTTCTCTAGTGTCCAATTACTCATATAAATGGCCATTGGATCCTTTAGGGAAATAATTGTAGAAATTCTACAATATATATTTGTAGAAATATAGCATCCTCCTCAAGATTATCTGCTTCCCCTTTTAGTCAATGGTATCTGGGTCTTAGAAAGAGCTCAGTTGTGGAACTGAAATATAAGTAGGCTACATATGGTATGCAGGGCTGACATCAGGCTTAGGCTCACCCTTTTTAAAATTTATTTTATTGGTGAGTCAAAAACCACCTTATTTGGCTACATATCTATCTTGTCCTTAGAAATATCAATTTGCCATTCTGTTTGCCCTGTGCTTTGTCGTAATTATGTCCACTTTGCTAATGATGAGTAAGTGCCTCCTTCCGGCCTCTCCTATTCTCCTATCCCCAATTGAAACTAAGGAGCTGTTCTATACAATCCACAGATCCTGCCAATATTTGTTTACAAAGAAAATGTATCATTGAATTTCCCAGCAATGCTGATCTCACAAACACATCTCTCATTATTTTGGTGAAACAAATGTCCTCTAGGCCCTCTTGAGAATACAGCCAACTATTTTGTACTCTATTTTAGTGTATTAACTCAATGTTAGAATATCTAACCATTTTAGTCTTTAGATTATTTCCTAAATACTCTGCCAAGGAAGTTTTGGCAACTCTAACCCATTGTTTGATTCAGGCTTCAAGGATTCAGCCTTGCAATGAATTTCAGATTTGGCTCCTTGTGTTCCTGGATTGTAAATCTTGAGATTTAACTCAAGATTGTAAATCTTGAGTCATAAGAGAGAGACCTCATATCAAGAAACTCTCCTTTATCCAACCGTATGTTCTCCCTCTGTACTTGTTCAGCATCTTCAAGGTCTATCCCCAATCATGTCTTCCTGGTTCCAACTGATAAATGTTTGCCTAGTCTTGTTACCGTTTCAACAACAACCCTACCATCTTGAAACAAAGGCAGAATTCTCTCAGGCCATCTAGGACATGACTTGTTACTAGCCCCCCAGCCTTGAAGGACTCTGGGGACAAATCTTGAGGAATAACAATGATGATTTTGTGATATATCTACCTTAAATGAAAACTCTTTAACTCTGCATCATGTCTAAGTAAAGGGAATCTGCAGAGTGAAACTAGCAATGAGTGTGGGTGGGGGAATGAGACATTTCTGCGGAACTAGAAAGTTCTGGAGAATCTGGGGATTCAAATTTTCATGGGTCTTGACACAGCTGTTCCTAATCGGGTTATGAGACTCCACTGGTCTGTTGGGCCTTGCTTTAACATGAGTAATTCTTTCAGAGTTATGAATTTATCCTTAATTATAATTCAGCTACTCTAAATCAGATCTCGGGTCTGATTTTCAGCCAAGTCTTCCCTTCAGCTGCAAAATATGAGAGATTCCTTAAATACTGATATAAAAACCTTTTGGCTTTTCCATCATGCTTTCATTTGGTAATTGGCTGGTGTGAACTTTCACTTCTTTCTTCGGTGTTTCAATTGTGCTTAGCAATACCCAATTCCCAGCTTCCTACCTACTGAATACTGGAAGTACTGCATTAGGGGTGCCCCTCTGTTTGTGTCATACTGAAATAACTATAGTTAACTTGCATAATTGTAAGACCAATACTAGCTAAAGCACATCTGGTGATAGCACCTCGTAACACAAAAAATAACATCCTTGTTGTCTTCTGGTTGGTAAATGATGCAGTCTCATAATCTCATCATGTGTATCTACCTCCTAGAACCAGTTCTCACACCAATTGTCTTAGTTTGTTTTTCATTAGAGTAGGACCCAGGTTCAAAAATTCTAGGCCATGTTTTATCAGAGAAGAAAGGTAGGAGTCTAGGGAAGGAAAGTTCCTGCTACCACTGTTAGAGAATCTTGAGCAGCCTGTAGAAACCTGTAGAACACAGGTTTGTGTTTCACTGTTATCTGATACAAGAGGGAGTCTTTGGTTGAAGGCTGATCCGAAGGGGTGTTATTTTTCTGGCACTTTTAGGCTACCATTATGAGTTAGACAAAATGTTTTACTTGCAATAGAAAGTCAAGTCCTCATTAAAAAAAATCAGATGCTGGCAATTGTGATACGTGGGGACACATTGAAGTAGTGTGAGTGGAGGGAAATGGGTAATACATTGGTAGTGTCTGTTATGATTGATTGCTGTTTCCTAGTAAGGTAATTGCTTTTTCTTAATAGTCTAGTATTTAAATTTATAAATTTTAATATGCTTATATCCTTACAACTTGATTTGTACACTTTAAATTATATAATTTTGAGAGCTTGGTTACACAGATGAGAAAATGAGCCTTCCTAGATTGTCTCTCATACTCTCTTCTCCTGCCTTCTCTCTTTCCTTTGGATATTTACCATTTGTACATTTTCAGGTTCATAAAATTTTTATTCTATTCAGTTGATGTTTTGTATTATAGTTGTCTTAACTTTAGCCCTGTATGTGTATGGATTCAAAGCTCATGCTGGATGACTTTCCCAAGGACTTTCTGTTCATCTTAAGTTTGCCAAAATTTGCCTTCTAGTTCTTTTTTTTTTTTTTTTTTGTAAAGGCTCATAAAAATTATGTGACTATATGTGCTTGCTCAAAATGTTTTATTATGAATCCAACCGCCTATTTAGCTTCCCTGTTTGGACTTCCAGTGAATATCCTAATCTGTAAAATTTCCAAAGTGGGCTTCTCATCTTCCTTCTACCAAATCTCAAATCTGTTTATCTCATAATTTCTGCAGCAAATGACAATTTCATTGTTATTCAGTGGCTTAGAACAAAACCACGTGGAGTCATTTTTGACTCCTTTCTGTTTTTTTAATAGACTTTATTTTTTAGAATAGTTTTCAATTCCCAGAAAAAGTGAACAGAATGTATCTAGATTTCCCATAAAGCCTGCCCCTACTCATGTATAGCTTTCCCCACTATAAACATATCCTACCAGAGTGGTACATTTGTTACAATCTGTGAACCTATATTGACACATCATTATCACTCAGTTCATAGTTTACACTAGGGTTCAGTCTTGGTGGTGTACATTCTATGAATTTGGACAATGTATATGACATGAATCCACCATTATAGCATCATAAATTGTAGTTCTACTGCTCTAAAATTTTTCTGTGCTCTGTGTACTCATCTTTCTCTCTCCCTTGATAAACAGTGATCTTTTTACTATCTCTGTAGCTTTTCTTTTTCCAGAATGTCATAGGATTGGAAACCCACAGTATATAATAACCTTTCCAAATTGGCTTCTTTCACTTAGTAATATGCATTTAAGTTTACTCTGTGTCATTTCATGGCTTGATAGCTCATTTCTTTTTAGTGCTAAATAATATTCCATTGTTTGGATATACCATAACTTGTTTATCCATTCACTATAGAAGATCTTGGTTGCTTCTAGGTTTTGGCTATTATAAATTATAAATAAAGCTGCTATCAACATTCATGTGCATTTTTGTGTGGACATAAGTTTTCAACTCTTTTTGGTAAATATCAAAGAGTAAGATTGACGGATCATATGGAAAGAGTATGTTTAGTTTTGTAAAATGCTTCCAAACTGTCTTTTAAAGTGGCTGTAGCATTTTTTATTCCCATCAGCAATGAATAAAAGCTTCTATCTTATTTTTTAATCCTATGCCTAGTTTATAGCAAGTTTTTTTGAGTCTTACTGCTTTTATTGCTACTATCTGGGTTCAAACCACCATCAGGTTTAACTTGTTTTATTTAATATCCTGCTAAACAAACTGTTTATATTCTCTTTCAGCCTTTTTTTAAAATTCAGAAGACAGAGAAAGGGTATCAAAATATATAAAAGATCATGCCACTCATCTTCTTAAGACACACCAATGACTTCCCATCTTGGTTGTAGTGTAAACTCAAATCCTTAAAATAGCCAACATGATGCACTTCTTTCCAAACTCCCTTCCTGACCTCATTGTCTGGTTGCTTCCTCCCTACTCTTCCAGCCACACTTACCTGCTTGTTCTTTGGACACTCTAGATACATTCATGCTTCAGAACCTTGATATTAACCATTCTTTTTTGCATGAGGTTCTTTCCTCAGATATATGCAAGGCTTGCAACTTTACTTGTGTGTTAGAAATCCTGAAGCTGGTGTGTTAACTATATACAGATTATGACCTGCTGGCTGAGGAGGCTTATGTCACCCATGTGGATTCAGCAAGTAGTACCCTCAATATCTGAGCTCCTATCTTGGGGAAGTGAAAACCCTAAGGCCATTTTGATTGAAGGCACAATTTTAATACACTCACACAAAGAAAGTAAAACACAAAGTTTATTTGGTAGAGATCCCAGATCAAGGGCACAATTAACTGAAGGCAGAGTAGTCATCTGTTTCAGGTCATGAGTGCAGGAGAGACAGAGAGAGAAAGAGAGAGAGAGAGAGAAAGAGCAGGAAAGCAACCACCTATTACTTATAAGGTGGTTGAGGTAGGTCACTTAATTTTCATGGGTTGACCTCTAACTAGTTATTTTAAAAGATGCCCTGGGAAAAGCCAAGTGGGAACTTGTGGTGGGAATTCTAAGCTCAGGTCCTTATCTCAGTGTCCAGACTCTGGGTGTGAGCAGATTGTCTTACTGTAAAATGCCTGGGCAGAACCTTAAAATGGTTATTTTTCTCATCATAACATTCATATTTTTATCATATCCCCTCACTAAAGCCTTATGTGATTGTCCTGTCTAAAATGACAATGGTTTTGACAATCTCTATCTACTTTCTCTGCTTAATTTTTCTTTTGAGCATTTTATTACTAATTACCTCCTCACATACTATACATTTCATAACTTTATCTCGTTCATGGCTCTATTTTTATTCCAACTAGAGTGTAAGTTCCATGAAACAGGGATCTTTGTCTGCTAGTTATTGTTGTCTCTGCCATTGTACTTTCTGCACGGAGAATGCTTGGCAATAATAGATGCTCATAAGTATTTTCAAAACAAATAAAAGGACATTGACTTTATAGTTAGACCAAAATTCTGTTGGGCTAGAATTCTTGCTTCCCTGCAGATGTTGTGCCCACATGCTCCGTCTTCTTACATCAAATGTTGATATGAATCATTTTCAATTTCTCCAGAATTTTTTCTCATTTATATGATTTAATCATTTGCTTTTATGCCCACCATATTCTTTATTTTAAAAGAACTTCAACTTTAGCTCTTCAGAATTAATTTTTTCAAAAGTCGTGGGTCTCGTGAACAGACATTTCTCCAAAGAAGATATACAAATGGTGAACAGACATGTGAAAAAAATGCCCAACATCACTCAGCATCAGGGAAATACCAATTAAAACCACAATAGGATACCACCTCATATCAGTCAGAATGGCTAAAATGAACAAGTTAGGAAAGACAGATGTTAGTGAGAATTCAGAGTAAAGGGAACTTTCTTATAATGTTGGTGGGAATGCAAGCTGGTATAGCCACTCTGGAAAACAATATGGAGGTTCCTCAGAGAGTTAAAATAGAGCTACCCTACCACCCAACAATTATAATACTAGATATTTACCCAAATGATACAACCATACTGATCCACAGGGGCACCTGCATCCCAATGTTTATAGCAGCAATGTCCACAGTAGCCAAGCTGTGGAAAGAGCTGAGATGTCCATTGACAGATGAATGGATAACAATGATGTGGTAGATAGACAATGGAATATTACTCAGCCATCAAAAAGAATGAAGTCATACCATTTGCCACATGGGATGAAACTAGAGGGTAGGGCTAAGCAAAATAAATCAATCAGATAAAGACAATTATCATATGATCTCACTCATATGTGGAATTTAGGAAATGAAGCAGAAGATCATAGCAGAAGGGAGGGGATAATAAAATAAGATGAAACTAGAGAGGAAGAGAGACCATAAGAGACTCGTAACAATAGGAAAGAAACTGAGGGTTCCTGGAGGAGAGGTAGATGGTGGATGGGGTAACTAGGGGATGGGCATTAAGGAAAGCATGTGATGTAATGAGCACTGGGTGTTATATGCAAAAGATGAGTCACTGAACTTTACCTCTGAAACTAATAATACAGTATATGTTAATTAATTGAATTTAAATAAAATTAAATTAAAATATACTTAAAAACATAAAAAAATTCTTGGTCTCAGTATATCCTTTCAACATATATAATTAGTTCCTTTTATATCCAAAAATATTTATTAAATCATATCTTAACAAGCATAGTAAATTTGGAGAGCTACCTATAATAGAGGTGTGTGTATGCATGCATGCATTAAGTCTTCTCATTTTTTGTTTCCCGTGTTCCTTAGTTAATATCTGCAACCTTTTAGAACTCTGCATTTTCCTTTTATTTTTTCTCTGATCTTTCACAGCCTTACTATGTTTTGAGGAGCTTCTATTTTCCTTCGTGCTCCTTCCAATGCAGGCATGGTTTTGTAGGACGATTTTTTTTTTCCTCTTTCCACTTATTTCCCGCATTTGGCTGGTGCATGTTTCATCTCTTCTGGTAAACTTGACATAGCTTGCTAGTGCACTTTTTTAAAGGTATTTTTAAAATCTTATTTATGGCTGTTTGCTCATATTTTACATTTGTTCTATATTTTTTCTGGTAGAGCTTAGTCATCTTTCACATTGTGCTGTTCCTTTTCTTCTTACGTCGTATAGTATCTTTGTCTGGATCCTGTGCTGCCTACCTTTTAGTTATTTCTTCTGTTTGAATGCAGTAGGCTCTTAGAGGACAGCTATTTTGGGGAGGTTTGGATTGCGCCTGTGCCAGAACTGGTCTCTGCAACAACGGAAGTTTTCTCGTGTGGTGGGGTGGGTAGCTTGTTTGGCAGGGTTATAGTACTGCGGGTCTTTTGAGCCTTTGCTTCTTTCCAGAAAGCAGTGATCAATAGCAAGTTGCTTCCAAGTCAAGGTCTCTCCTCTCTAAAACACTGCTTCAAGGTTTTCTGAAGCCACTGGTTTTGCCCACAGCCCAGTGTTGTGGGATGGGTGGCAGGGATGTTCCCCTGGCTAGCCTGCATTACCCCCTTGTAGTCACTCAAAGAAATGAGAGGCAAGCTTGCCCTCTGTTACACTTCCTTTCGGAAGCTAGTCTTGCTAAACGTGTTTTATATGTTTGCCACTACAAACATCTTTGGCAGCAAGTGTCTTTGACCTTCACTGCATTTGTCAGTTCTTTGTCCTCTCTTGCTACCCAAGGTTATAGGAATTTTTAAAGAGAGATTTAAATGCTGTGGAGTTTCATGATATCACACTGTCTTTCAGAGCTTTTCTTTATGCATAGATATGGGCCTGAAGAAGAAAAGAGAAGGAGATGTGGATACTTAAAAATAGCAATATTTAACATAAAGAGAAAAGGTTTTAAAGAGAAAGAATGGATAGGGGCACGTGGGTGGCTCAGTTGGTTAAGCGTCTGCCATCAGCTTGGGTTATGATCCCAGGATTCTGGGATAGAGCCCCACATTTGGATCCTTACTCAATGGAGAGCCTGCTTCTTCCTCTCCTTCTGCACCCCCCCCCCATGGGTATCCTCTCTCTCTCTGCCTACATTCTCTCTCATAAATAAATAAATAAATAAATCTTAAAAAAAAAAAAAAGGAAATGGACAAGAAGACATTACAGGATGATCTGTGTAAAGGAGGACTCTGGATGCCTTATTACGTGAACACTGGTGAACATCTCCTGAGATACACAATTGAGCAGAGGGAGATTTAGGAAAGATGACCGTAAGCTGTGGTTTGCATGTGTTTTGTCTGAGACTTTTGCTGGCTATTCTGGTAGAGTGTTCCAAGCCTCGCTGAATAACAAACAATAAAGGTGGCGAGGACAATGAGTCTGAGATGGGAATTTGAAAGTTACAATTGCACATAGCAATTAGAATGAAAAGTTAAAAAAAAAAAAAAGAAATATCATTGGAAATCATTGGATAAAGTGTGTGTTATCTGAAAAGCCAAGGGTGGCGTGTTCGATTCTTTCTTATGCTCTGGGTCTAGAGAGAGGAGCCCTGTAAAAGCCAAGGAGGAAGGTAAGGGAGAAACAGAAGCATTTCACTTGTTTGCAAGAAACGTCGAGCTGGATTGTTTTAATGATGCCATTTTAATGTTGTTTCAAAATTTGTGTTGCTGTTCCTACACAAAATTCTTATGTCATTTATTGATCCACATAACACATTATTTTAAGCTTCTTTTAGGTGTCATGTCAGGCCCTCGGGAAAAAGGGGGTGGGTGAGTCACAGCCCTAGTTGATGGTTGTTTTCATCAGCATGGGCTGCTAAAACAAAAATGCCAGAGATTGGGTGGCTTATAAACAATAGACATTTATTCCTCACACTGTGGGGGCTGCAAAGTTCATGATTCAGTGCTGGCAGATTCGGTGTCTCTGAACCTGCTCCCTGGTTCTTGCTGTGTCCTCATATGGCAGAAGGCAGGGAAGGGAGCTCTATAAGGTCCTTTAATACGGGCACTAATCCCATCATGAGGGCTTCACCCTTGTGATCCAGTCACCTCTCAAAGGCGCCACCTCCTCACACTATCACACCAGGGGTTAGGATTTCAACACATGAGTTTTGGAGGGGACACATTCAGTGCATTGCAATTATGTATCTTCATGGGAAGAATAAAGAGTAATTATTTTTGGTCCTTTGGGATGGGAGAACAGTTGAGAACCTAATTCATCATTTCAGTAAGTTCTTACTGAGAATCTATTATGTGTCAGATACTTATCCAGGTACTAGGTATAAACCAGTGACTGACACAGATAAAAATTCTCTGCCTTCGTGGAATTTCTTTGGAAAATGGGGGTTCTTAGGGGTGGTAGAAAAGGAGGTGGGCAGGGGGTGGGGGTGACTGGGTGACGGGCACTGAGGGGGGCACTTGATGAGATGAGCACTGGGTGTTACTCTATATGTTGGCAAATTTAACACCAATAAAAAATAAATTTATAAAAAAGAAAAAAGAAAATGGGGGTTCTTTCTCTTCCATAGTGTGCTTTATAAGACATATATGCATATATATATATATATATATATAAAATACATATATTATTTGATGATTCATATATTTTTTCCCAGGATTCCTGGCTCATAGTTTCTAAAACCATTGACATTTCATAAATTTGAGAGCTTAAAGATGTGTCTGATGTAAGGCTGATACAGTGACTTCTGGAAAGCATTTAAAGATGGGGGGTTTAGGGCAGCCCCGGTGGCGAAGCGGTTTAGCGCCGCCTGCAGCCCAGGGTGTGATCCTGGAGACCCTGGATCGAGTCCCACGTCAGGCTCTCTGCATGGAGCCTGCTTCTCTCTCTACCTGCGTCTCTGCCTCTCTCTCTCTCTCTGCATCTCTATGAATAAATAAATAAAATCTTTTTTTTAAAAAAAAAGATGGGGGCTTTAAAGAGGGTTAGAATTTCCAGTCCCATCCAGTCCCCCAGACTCTGGAGAGGAGAGGTAGGAAAATAGTGATTTCATTAACCAGGCCCATGTAATGTAGCTTCCATAAAAATCCCAAAGAACAGAGTCCAAAGAGCTTCTGGGTTTGTTACACATGGGGGTTGGAGGAGAGTGGTGTGCCTGGAGAAGACATGGAAGCACTGGGCTCTTCCCCCTTACCTTGTCCTATGCATCTCTTCTATCTGGTTGTCCCTGAGTTTATACCCTCTTACAAAACACTAGTGATCTAGTAAGTAAAATGTCAAACATGAGGAGGGCTTCATGGGCATCTCTGATTTAAGCCAGAGGCTCAAGGCAAGTGTGTGATGTCAGAGAAGGGGTCATTGGAATTCTAATGTATTGCCAGTTGGTCAGAGGCACAGGTGCTAACCTGGCCTCACAGTTGGCATCTGAAGTGGAGGCAGGAGTATTCCTGTATGATTGAGGAATAACCTTGTGGTCTCTGATGCTCTCTGTCTCTGAGTGGATAGTGTCTGAATTGAGTTGGATTATAAAACACTCCGCTGGTGTCAGAAAATTGCTTCTCAATAGGGAGAAGTGCCCCCCACAAACACACATGTTGGAATGGAGTCCAGGAACCCACAATATCCTCCAAGGGCGGGGGGAAGCACTTATAAGCAGAGGATGATTCCTTTTTTGAAAAAAAAATTAAGAGATAGCAAACCACACAAAACCTGTTATAGGATAAGAATCACTGGGTTAGGTTTTAGTTTTAAAAGACTAACTAACTCATTTCACAGACAATAATTAAGAAGGGAAGGTAAAAGCATACAATGATCTTTGAGTACCAAAAAGACTACAGTGATCACTCTCCGTTACAAAAAAAATCAGTGAGGTGTTCATCATTCTCATCTTACACTGAAGGCACCCAAATGTCAGAGCTTAAACTGCTTCACCCTGTGTCACGCAGGTGCTTAGCAGAGGGGCTCGAGCTCTGTCCAGGCTTCTGTGACTTATTCCACCTCACTCCATTACCCACTAAATTATTGCCCACCTCGATTCCAGGAGTATGGCTTTCGCCTGAATAAATAAAGCCACTCTGTTATTCTGTTTCTGTTCTCCGGCTCCAGCTGTTCTTGCCTATGGTGAGGACAACAGCAGGCTCCTTCTTCCTTTTCTTCTGCTCACATGCCTCAAAGTAAGTGCTAATTAATAAAGCTGTTTAGTTTGCCAAACATCGGAGAGACGTAAAAAAAATATGGAGACTTGGAACAGCAGGCCTTTTTTCTTTTCTAGCCAGTGATCTGAAAAGTTTGAGAGGCGAATGTAGGTGCTAGAGGAAGTAAATAGATGCAATTTGAGGCAGAACATGTCAAGACTAAACAACCATGAAGAGTGTCTCCACCGAGTAAATGGTGCTAAACAACAGCTAAAACCAGCCATTGAAGGCAGTATCTTTTCACATAAAAGAAATATTAATTTGACTAAATGTTCCAAGAACTTGTTAGATAAACATAACTCAAGTAGCCTGAATGGCAAAGAAATAAAAAATGTGGCAGATAAAGCTGTCCACAGCTAAATATATTAAAACCAGAAAGTATGGAGTATGTTTACTCTGGATTTTATAGTCTTTGTTCAGAGCAAAAGCAGCTGCACTTTTCAACTTTCCCGCAGAAACGTGTCTTTAGTGGCTTGCATCAGGCAGTAAGCATGCGGGTACCTTCGTGTGTCCGTGTCTGCGTGAGCTGAGGTGCAGGTTCACCTGTGCCAGTGCATGCATTTGAACACTCCTGTCTGAGAAGTCATGTCTGTGTGTACCCTGTCTGCATATCCTTGTGAGTGCTGGGTTTGGAGGCAGGTATAGGAGCCTGTGGGCAATCCAAGGGGCACACATGGGATCCTCTGTTGCATGTGTGTGTGTTTACAGACATGTGTCTGTGCATGCAGTTGTGAGGGTTGCATGTGTGGGTAAATTTAAGTGCTTACGGGTATGTGTGTGTGTGAGCACCTACATGAGGAGCGGCATGAGTGCCTCCATGTGCAAGCTCTTTGCATGTAAGTATGCCTGTGCAAGCACAGGTGTGTAATTGGATTCATAGGAACGTGTGCGTGCACGTGTGTTGTATGAGTCTGGGGGAAGGTAAGGGTCTGCCAGCAGTGTTGAAGAAAGACAAAGTGTTTCTGGAGGGGCTGTTTCTCCACCGTCATGCTTCACTGTCTGCGTGGAAGCTGTTTCCAGAAATGGCTGCTGCCGATTTGTCCTGCTGTTAATTGATGTCAAAACTGTGTCTGTTGGGTCTGGCACTCAAGCGATAAAGTGAAATTTCCAAACAAGTCCAGACCCCCTGAAGCTGTCCTGAGTTTATAAGGTGATTGAAAATAGACATTTTGAGGGGAAAAAAAAAAGATTACATTTTTGGCGGTACTTCATCTAGAGGGCCAGTTTGACAGGTCTATGTGTAACTCACTCGGAGTGGGCGGGGGACGAGGTGCTATAGGGCAGTCAGCCTCAGTGCAGGAATGGAAGTGGGGACAGGGGGCTACAGGGCAGCCAGCCAGGCTGACCAGCTGAGAGGACATCTCATTGCATTTTCCCAGGCTCTGAGTGGTTGTTAACTACTTCAGGGCTCTTTTCCCCCAAAGAGTAGGATCCTAGAGCCAGGTGAGACACCATCCAGAAAAAACCTTTTGTGTAAGTTTTAGGAAACATGTCCAGAGTGAGAAGACTGTTTTCTTGGTAGAGTAAGAGGCAGACTTTAGATTATAGCCCGAATTAACAAAATGAGAATAGTAGAATTCAGGTTTTTATTTCCTTCTAATAGTCCTTTATTTTTTGCTATAAATCAATATTTATTTGTTTAAAAAAATATTCAAACAAACCAGGAGTGAGACAACTGTTGGTTAGTTTGGGAAGGAGGGGAAGAAGTCTGTAGGCCTGCTCGTGGCCTGTCATTTCCTCTCCTGCATCTCTGTTCACATTCTTTCTTTTGAAATCCAAACACACAAACACTCTATTTTTCTCTCTCAATAGGTAATTGGAAATATTGCTGTAGCACAGGAAGTACCTCTTACCTGAAGACAGTTTTAATTCACTTTTTACCTACTACATAAACTTTAACTGCACATCATTTTCCTCAATTGTAAATACCCTTAATAAGCCTTGTATGTACTCATACAATTCACAATAAGAATGCAAATGAACATTTACAACATACATGACAATTAAAGTAAACTATATTTCATTTTACAAAAATACTTGTGTAATATACACCAATTGCTAACTCACTGTACAGATAAACAAACAGACTTGGGGCCAGTGGTACAGTTAGGCTGAATAAGTAAGAGTGGATTTAAGCATGCACACAAAGTGTTGCCAAACCTACATTAAAATGCAAGTGCCTTTTGAGGGTGAAACTGTTTATCTCCAAACTAAAGGTATGACTTCAAATGGGACACTACTTAAAAGAGGTATATAACAACACGATCCAAGTGTTGATGGGATATTTAAGCTTGTAGAAGAGATCGAAATACCCTCCCCACTCCTCAGGACATTATTGTTCCAAGTCCTCAGTGAAAAGAGTTTTATTACCAAATACGTTAAGTGTTTTTAGGGCTGCTTTTGGAGTGGAAGTGGGGGCAGGCCGCTGTTGTGTGTGTTTTTTTTTCCTCCTTGGTCTATGGCCTTTTAGGGATTTCCCAGCACTTCCGTGGTGTCTCCATGGAACTGGTAAATT
Organism: Canis lupus baileyi; assembly: GCF_048164855.1. Taxonomy (NCBI): domain Eukaryota; kingdom Metazoa; phylum Chordata; class Mammalia; order Carnivora; family Canidae; genus Canis; species Canis lupus. Next base: position 69,004,683 of record NC_132839.1, read on the forward strand.
AAAGTCAGGCCCAAAATTCTCTTCTGCATGACAGGGCTCCCTGATGGGGCAGCCTAAGTCAAAGGAGTCTGTGTAGACTGTTTATATGGTGAATAAAGACCATTCTCTTTGCCTTTGGAACGCTCAGACCTCTACAGCTCATGGTCAGAATGAGGGACTAAAGAAACAGCCAAGAAGGCTGCTACACCTGAATTAAGATACGTAACATGGATTTGTGGCCAAACAAACTTTTAGATACTTTATCCCCAGAGTCTTAGGGTCCATGGCTGTCAACCGTGACTTCACATTAAGGACCATCTAGGAGAGTTTTCTTAAAACCCAGGCACCCCCAAGGATTCTAATGCAGTTGGTTGAGGTCTTACTTAGGCTTATGTGTGGATACTTTTACCTGGAGGGACATCTCCACATATCTCCCTTTGGGATTTTCAGTACTGAATGTCAGCCTTGGGATTCATAGATTTAAGGACCTGCATGTCATCTTTTCATCAAAGACGAGGTTACATCAGGAAGTTTATGAGCTAGGTGGAGAGGAGATGTTGTTCTCACCTCCACACACTCTTCCCTGGGCCACACCTCATGAAAGTACTGGCAGTGTAGCTTCTATGCTTCCCCCTGCTTCATCACTCATCTATCTCAAAGTAGTAATTTAGAGAATTGGTTCAATAGGAAGAGATTGTTATTGCTCCTCTGGAGCTCCAATCATTTTAGCCTCTCATGGATCTTTCTGCTCAGGGAACAGGGTCATTACTCTCTGCCTCTGGTTCCACATCAAAAGCATACTGGGATGAGGGTTGGGTTCTCTATGAGAACAGGCATGGCGGTCTATCTTTCTGGCTCCACTTAGGAGGTCAACAATTCCCCTGCAGCAGCTGGACAGGATATGGTCTACTAGTCATTCTCTTTCTAAAGCAGGGCATCTCAGTGGTTTCAACCCTGTCACCCAATTTCATCCCAGGATGAGCTACATTATTATCACTTGGGACTTGCTGGAAATGCAGAAGCTCTGATCCCACCCCAGGACCACTGATTCAGAATCTGTATTTATACAAGGCGCTCTGGGGATATACATGCAAATGAAAGTTTTTGAGAAATGCTGATTTTAACAGCACCCCTTATCCATCCTGGCTCTGTAATGAAATCATATGAGGAGCTTTTAAAAAGTAAACTGAAACCCAGGCCTCATCAATTAAATTACAATCTCTTGGGTGGGACCTGGGCATCAGCATTTTTAGGAGCGCCTCACTTGAATATGAAGTCAGGATTGAGTGTACTGTGTTACAATCCAGGAGCAAATTATTCTTAAGTTTACTTTAGATGCAGATATAAATTATGAACTCAAATTTGTATGTATAACAATACAACCAATATTTTGATTTTTCAGTCAAATGATTTTGCTCTCTATATCTTCACTGGTCTGAACATACAGGGATAAAAGCCAGATTTTTTTACTTTGCACCCCCTCTTTTTTAAAGATCTTGTTTTATTTATTTGTCAGAGAGGTAGAGAGCATTGGAGAGAACAGGAGCAGGGGGAATGGCAGAGGGAGAGGGAGATTCATGGCTCCATCCCAGGACTCTGGAATCAGGACCTGAGCCAAAGGTAGATGTTTAATCGACTAAGCCACCCAGGCACTCCACTTTGCCCCTTTTACATGCCAACAAATGATTAGGTCCCATATGAAATCCCATGTGTTACTGAGGGGAAAATTGTAAGCCTAAACTCAGACAACAGGTGGGTAAAGCTAAATAAAAATATTTCCTAGCTTTCTTTCATATTGCTAAGGACTACTTGGAGGCATAAGAAGCTAGAGTGTTGTTGACCCTTCCACTTGTTTATCCAACACTTCTGGGAGCTTTCTCCACAGGTATAAACACTCACCGGCCCCTTTTTTGTACCCCCAGCATGATGTCTGAGAGTAATCATTTATATCTTAATTACCCTGTAATAATTTTGCGTGTGTGCGGGAGCTGGGTGAAGGGGTTCCTGCCAAATTGATAGGCATTTTGTAACTTTCAGACTTTTTGGGTTTAGTAAGGAGTTATAGAGTCTTGATGGGGTTTGAATCCTCAGTGAACAAGAGAGTGGGGGCAGGTTACGAAAATCTTCCACCCACCTCTAGAGAGTCCAGTTGTGCCCTAATCACCAATTCCTACCACATAGAACAAAGACCACAATCTGGCAGCCTATGTGGAGAAGCTGGCCTACATATACACTTTAAACATTTGTTTGTATTAGCTGCTGAAAGTTAGAAATTGAGAGATCTCAGATAAATTTTGGACTTTTGACTTTTTGTAGAATATGGAAAACTGACAATGTATGGTCCTAGTTCAAAGACTTAGTAGCTAGAAAACATTAAGCAAGTCGTGTAACTATTGGGAATTTCAATTTCCTTGTCTTTAAAATAGAAATAAAAATATTCACTTACCTCATATGGTTATTGTGAATATTAAATAAGGAATATATGTAACCATTCCTGAACATTGTCTGAATTGTAGTAGAATCTCAATTAATGAAGTTTTGAGTCATTATTATGATTATTAAGTAAGTTACAAAAACTATCCAGGCATAAAATACAATAATTTTGATGTTACATACCAAGATTATCTCTGTTAATTAATAAGAATTACCGGTCACCCCAGGTGGCTCAGTGGTTTAGCGCCATGTTCCGCCCAGGGCATGATCCTGGAGACCTGGGATCGAGTCCCACATCGGGCTCCCTGCATGGAGCCTGCTTCTCCCTCTGCCTGTGCCTGTGTCTCTGCCTCTGTGTATGTGTGTGTGTGTGTGTGTGTGTGTGTCTCACGAATAAATAAATAAAATCTTAAAAAAAAGAATTACCTAATAGTTCTTAAAGAATTGTTTCTATTTTGGTCTGGTTTGAGTTTTCTGATATCCTGCACTCTGAACAAAATACCTTATGAAGTGGTGGATATGGGAAACATATAGACTGTTCCAGCTTCAGAGAAGCTAAGTACTTTTGGAAGACCCTCCATACCATCTGAATGTACATCACTATCTCGAATCGCCCCACTGAACATCACAGGCAACGTTTCCTAAAAACCTCTTTTTTACAACAACTTTCTAAATTAAATGGACAAATTTGTAACTGTTTGAAGCTTGCTATATATAATGTAGAGCAAATTGATAGTTATGACTGGTCCTAGTCTATTGTTTAGAAGACATGCCAAGAACAGTTTAGCATCTTAGAAATAAAAATATGTTGATGACTATCACGTGTCTGACCCTGAGCTGAGCAATAAAGTACCAGAGACCAAATAAAGTCTTAAAAATCATAATTTAGTGCCTGAAAATTCCATTCCAGCTGTGTTTCTCTGGTGTGAGAGCTTGAGTTTTCTGCCAAATTAAAGTTGAAACAGAAATGTAACATATTCAGTTGGTAAAAGTTCTCCTAGAAATAAATAATATCCAGTGAGTAAAGTTAGCCCTGATGCGTAGGCTTGTTTATAACTGCCAGTAATTTCCTGAAACACAGCTGCAGGATTAAAGACACAATAATGTTTAGCCTTTTCCAAAATTTCCATATCTTTTATCCAATAAAATCCTTATATCAATTCCCTAAGACTGTTAATAAAGTTAATTAGTTAACATAGTCTAGGTTATGCTCTGCTAATCAACAATCTAAAAGTCAGTGACTTAACAAAGTCAGTTAATTTCTTGCCCACATGATTTCATCCTCACTGAAATTCTAGGTGACTCATTGATCCAAACTCTTCTTATATTTTAACTCTACTGTCTCAACATGTGGACTCTACCCTGGCCATAAGGAAGAGTTAGAGCAGCACCCTTCATTGGAAATGGAGGGCCACCACACGCATGCACTGCTTTGTATGAAGAAAGGTAGCATTCGTTGGTGGATCAGAGCTTGAGGACCTGGGTTATGGGTCCAACTAATACTTGCAGCAGTGGGATTGAGCACTATCTGAGTGTCATTAGTCCAGTATTCTCTTTAGCAAGTGGTAAAAGCAAGACTTGCCTTGAATTCATCAAGATAATATATTGAGGGCTCTTGGAACAATATATAATAAAATTATTCTTATTAAGGGATCAAGAAATCTTCATTGAATTAGGGTTGTTGTGATGGTCAATTTTATATGTCAACCTGGCTGAGGTAACTCATATACATGGCCTAAGTAAGTTCCCTCACTGTGGAAAAGAGATGTGGATGGGGGAAATTCTGAGTTGGTTAAGAGAGCTGGACCCCAGCAATCAGAGGCTCTTCATTCCTCCCCTATCCTTTGTTTTACTGTTGTTGTTGTTGTTGTGTTTGTTTTTTAAAGATTTTATTTATTTACTCATGAGACACACAGAGAGAGGCAGAGACATAGACAGAGGGAGAAGCAGACTCCTCACAGGTAGCTTGATGTGGGACTCAATTCCCAGATTTGGGATCATGCCCTGAGCTGAAGGCACATGCTTAACCATTGAGCCACCCAGGCATCCCTCCACCCTTGTCCTTTGAATGTGGGTTTTCCTTTCCTTCCATGCTCCCAGAAGCTGCCCCAGGATATGGTTGGTGCTAAGACCACTTGCACAACACATATGATTGATTTCAATTAAGGTGTTAAGTGACAGTTTTGTACCACTCTTGCGGGACTGCATCGACTCAGAACATCACAAATGGCTCTTCAAGGGACACATGTAATGAGCTGTCACTGTACCGAGGAGCTCACTGAAGGTGTGGAAGGCCCCTGGACTCTGCCCAGCAGAGACTTGGCTGAGGACAGTGACGGACCCACCTGAAACCTGGTCGCTCTACTTAGATAAGGAAGTCATTTTACAATCTGTGAAGGTGACGCTGGATATAATAAGCTCTGTACTGATTTTGAAAACTTCAAAATTGCTCCCAAGTGCCCTATTTTCAAAAGGTGATCATAAAATGTTAACTCGTGGTGTTCAGAGAATTAAAACCTTTAAATATTTTTCTAACAAGAAAAAAAAAAGCTGGAATATGGTCCCAAGTTCTTGAAATCTGGGGATGCTGCCATTGCTGATATGGTTCCTGGCAAACCTCTGTGTGTTGAGAGCTTCTCTGACTATCCTCTCTGGGCCATTTTGCTGTTTGTAACATGAGACAGACGGTTGCTGTGGGTGTCATCAAAGCAGTGGACAAGAAGGCAGCTGGAGCTGGCAGTCACCCAGTCTGCCCAGAAAGCTCAGAAGGCTAAATGAATATTATCCCCAATACCTGCTACCCCAGTCTTTATCAGTGGTGGAGGAACAGTCTCAGAATTGTTTGTGTCAATTGGCCATTTAAGTTTAATAGTAAAAGACTGGTTAATTATAACAATGCATCATAAAACCTTCAGAAGGAAAGAATGTTTTGTGGACCATTTGTGCTTTTTTGTGCATGTGTGCCAGTTTTAAGTTATTAGTTTTTAAAATCCATACTTTCTAATGGAAACAACTTGACCAAAAATCTGTCACAGAATTTTGAGACCCACTAAAACAAGTTTAATGAGAAAAAAAAAATAAAGTTTAAAAAAATTTTAAAAAGCTACATATAATGTAGCTTTAACATTTGATGGGCAGGTGCAAAGATCTACTTGTCTTGAGGCTGCCCAAGACAAGCCCTGTATATCAGTCCTTGCTTATTACAATTGCCACCTACCAACCTGGAGTGGCTGCCTCTTCCACATTTCCCTTACTGCAGTACATAGGGGCTGGCTTCAGATACACCGAAGGAGTTCCAGAGAAGTTTGAACCAATATGCCCAAGAATATTTTCAATTTTATATGGTGGAAATTCAGAGGCCAGATGAGGATAGGGAAAGGGGGGATGAGGTGTGTATCAGATCTTTGAGAAGTACACCCTTTTACACCTAAACTGGTGTTCATTTTCCTATATAATATCCTACACATGGGAAGACCCTCGAGTCTCTCTGCCTAAAAGAAACCTTCTAAGAAACCAACATTAGGAGCCAATTTTTCATGAAAACCTTATGACTTTATTCCCAACTATTGATTTCTTTTTTTTTCTCAGACTCCTGAGTCTCTTACATTCTGCACTAATTTTTTATTAACAGGACCAGTTAGATGACCCATTTGAATATAAAAGAACCTTGGAAAAAAAAAAAAGAACCTTGGTACATATAAGCAAACTGAATGAAGACTTAGATTTTTAGCTTATTCCTTAAACTCTGTATGAGTCTAGACCTCACCCTGACACTATTTATGTAACTTTGCACATATGACAATATATTAGCCCTTAAATTTTCATTTGTGACCTATGAGATTTAGATGGCTTTTAAATCACTTTCCAAGTTGAATGCTACTCATTGTTTCAAGAAATATGTTTTTTGGACCAGGAGGTCAGCTGTGTTCCTGGAGGTAATGACCAGTATTAATGATGTGGAGTTTAAGATACAATAGGGAAGATATTAACAGAAATTATGTATGCAATTATTTTATCTATATATCTCTCTGTATATGTGTATCTGTATCTTTATCTACATCCATATCTATAATAACTTAGGATATTGCCTTTGCTGGTAGGATTCAATGAAAAAAAATTCCTTTCTTTCTCCCTGTCTCCCTACTTTCTTTTTTCTGAACTACTCTGCAGCCACTGTCAATGTAAATTTGATCTGGCACATCAGCCATCGCCCTAAATTCAGAGATGATGTGTTCCCTGTCTACAAGGCAACGGATGAGACTGTATGCCAAGCCCCTGCTCTCTATATCACTGTTCCATCCTTCATCATCTCCTAGAGACAGATTCACAGTCCTCAATGGTTTCACAGACTGAGTGCATTGTTATTATTTACACTTAGTTTCTTCCCACCTGTTTCTAAAAAAATGGTTTGTAGTCAAACAGAAGGAAAACAAAAATTTGCATGTTCTATCAATCTTCCTGTCTCCTGAGATGTGAGATTTATAATGGAAGAAGGCAGTATTAGAAGGAGAACTAGATAGGGAGATAGAAGACTGGTTTCTGTGTTAAAGGAAATGATATAAGATAAGAACGAGTGATCTGGGACTGGAAAGTGCTATCTACACATGAGTCAGCCTTACTATTATTCTGGGTGATTTTTGTTGTTTTGGTCATAACAAGTATATATACTTGAAACCCCATTTAACCCCTCAGGTTACTGTCCTATAGATTAATGAGTTTTATTTTTTTTTATTTTTTTTTTTTTAAGTTTTTATTTATTTATGATAGTCACACAGAGAGAGAGAGAGAGAGGCAGAGACATAGGCAGAGGGAGAAGCAGGCTCCATGCACCGGGAGCCCGACGTGGGATTCGACCCCGGGTCTCCAGGATCCTGCCCTGGGCCAAAGGCAGGCGCCAAACCGCTGCGCCACCCAGGGATCCCGATTAATGAGTTTTAACTAAATATTACCAATCTAATATCCAGCCTAAAGATAACTATTCGCTTAAAAACATATTACTTCTTAATTCGGGCAACTCATTGTATCCAGTACTAAATAAATAATAGACATTATCTGTTGACATTAAAGAGAAGAGAAAGGCCAACCAATGGGAAGTAACTATGTTAAATAAGGTATTTAAAAGACTTATTTTATTGTTATTATTTTTCCAGGATTGAACTTCATTCTTTAGATATCAAAATTCATTCATTTAATGTCTTCAATCTTTCGAGTGTTATTTATTCTCCCAGGGAGAATTTATCCATGGTCCCAGTGTGTCTATCATGGCTCTAGCCATTACATCTGAAAACAAGAACAAGATAGTCCCATCCCAATCCCCTCAAATGGCTCATTTTTTTTTCAAGAGAGAAGATATTTCTTGGAAGCACACTCAACAACTCTTTCTTGCTTTTCTTGCCACAGCCATGTGATCACTAGTCATTGGGTATGGTGGGGAAATCTCAATACATGTTATGTAAGAGACAGAGAAAGCATATTCTTTTCTTTTCTACCATCTTTAGTTAGGTCTTGTATAGGAATAAGTTTTCTGCTTTGCTCTCTTTGCCACTTCCAAACTATCTCTTACATTGGAGATATATATATATATATCTCTAAGTACTTATCATTAAATTTTATTACTTTCTTTACCTTATCAACCACTGCTATCTACCACTCACCAGTTAGTAGGTCTTTATCCATTGATGTCTTTAGCATCTGGCTTAGGGGATCTTCTTTACCACTAACTCTTATTACCATTATTAGTGGTCCTCGCCACAACTCTGATAATAGTCCTCGCCACAACTCTGATAATAGTATCCAATGGCTTGGTTTGCCATTCTTGACATTCCATCTCTAATGACTGTGTCCCTTTCTGCTCCCATTTTCTGGTGCTCATTTCCATAGTCTTAAATTGGAACTTGTCCCATCTATGACTGACCATTCACTAAGATATCTATTTTAAATGCCCTATTCTCTAACAACCATCTTATTCTAAGTAAGAAACCAAACTTTCTAGATAAGTGTATTTTCTCTTCTCTTAGAAAATTATTTTAGATATGTGTCTCCCTCCTAAGAATGTTAGCTTTTCCCATGCCCACACATAAGGGTAACCGAAGACAATAGCTAATCTTGTATGAACCCAGTCATTTAAGATTTTTTTTTTTATCTTTCTACCACTGAGATCCTGGCCAAAATATTTCTGTCCTCCTTTTCTCTCTAAAATGTACAGACTTTCTTTTCTCTAACATCAGCCTATCCATCCCCTGCCTCACTCAACTTGTTCACAGGTAAAATTATTCATTATGTTTTCAGTCTTGTATTATTTTCTATAATTGCCTCAAAAAAAAAATCTTCAAATCCCTCCACTATTCATTTATAGAGTTGTCTCTCTTGCTCAGCACTTCAGCTGGCCTGGGTCACTTATTAGGTGGAGTGAGCTAGATCCTCATCCTCGAATCCCTGAATCTTTGGTTGCTGTTTTAACAGTCTATGTTGGTTCCAAATTGCCTATTCACATTACCTCTAACATGGAAGCACCCAGTGTGGGCTATACTAGGTGAACCCAAATCACGTTTCTTGCACATGCATTGTGCAGAACACCATGACTAATTTCTGTTTCTATAAAACTTCCCCTTTGTTGAGGCTTCATTGGTGGTTCAGTACATGAATTATTATGCTACATACTTAATTCTGTATCTTATTTGGTCATTCACTGTTGCTTTATAGGTATGACTTCTGTCTCTTTCTCTAAATGGCAAGGTTTTTGTATTTTTAAGCCTTAGATATCATTTTCATTGACCAAATATATGTGCTTGTATATAACTTTCATTTATAAAGTGAATTGTCAAGTGAAAATGTGATTAGTCTCCTATTAAGGCAACTGTCTTTGTTAGCTACACTTGGATACAAGGTTCCAGCTGCATTGTTCATTTTCTCTGTCATCTGTATCTTGTGATTTTTTAGAATCTGTTTTGTGTCCCCAGAGTACTTAGGGAGTCTCAGTAGAACTCTCCTGAGCTGGGCTGAAGACACCCATATAGTGGTCTCTTTAGACACCTAATGAGTGCTGGGGAGGTAGCAAAATTCTCACATCTAAGAACTTCACCCCCATGGTTTGTCACAAAGCCTTGTATCCTCATTTTCAGATACCTCTTGTTAAAAATCAAACAAAGGTCTCTTCCACTCAGCAGGAGTCCTGGGAGGGAATCTCTTTAAGAATGGCAAGGCTGTCTCAAACTATTTTTCCGTTTTCTGAAGGTGGTTATAATTTCATGTGTTTGAAATACATGTAGGCAGCACCTTTGATGCCTCATGCTCATGGACCCTGAATTCTGGTAGACCTGAGCCCAATTCTGGCTCTTCCACTTACTGGAATAACAGGATACTCAGCATCTCAGAACATCACTCCTTTAATCTGTTAAAAATGAGAATAATAGCATAACTTCAAACAATTGAACTTGGATACAGCCAGGCGATGCATGTGAAATGCTCAGTACAGACTTAGAATAAAAGCCCAGTGAATGTATGTCAATTCTATTATTTCTGTTCTCACCTAGGAAATCTATATGAAGGGAATTTCTTTATACCTGAGGAAAATGTAGATGCCCAAACATTATTTTATCACTGTTATTTATAAAATCAAGTAGTAAATAAAAATCTGAATGGGCAACACTACAATGAAGAATATATATGAAGAGATAGTATGTATTACAATTATGCTTGTAATTATTTTGGATAGTATATAAACATAGTTTTGTTTCAATTTAAGTGACTGAAACAAGATGAAATTAAATATGTAGTATGATGTTAGCAACATACAAATTATAAACATGGCTGATACAACTGATGATAATGGTTAGAGTAAAGCCATATGACCTGACAGTTTTGTTAACAGTGCTGATAGAAAGAAAGCAGCAGAGCATGGCTTACCTGGACATTTGCATATCAGCAGGATGGTGTAGCACATTGAAAAGAAAGGATGGGCAGCCCTGGTGACTCAGTGGTTTAGCACCGCCTTCATCCCAGGGCCTGATCCTGGAGACCAGGAATCAAGTCCCATGTCAGGCTCCCTGCATGAAGCCTGCTTCTCCCTCTGCCTGTGTCTCTGCCTCTGTGTGTGTGTGTGTATCTCATGAATAAATAAAATAAAATCTTAAAAAAAAAAAAAAAAGAAAGGAAAGAGGTAATGGAGTAGTAAGAGAGTGGTCTCAGCCTAGTGGTCATGGAACCATGGATTTCACTTCCTGAACTCAATAAAGCATCTAGAGCAAGCCACTTCCCTTTAGTGAACCTATTTCTACATCTGTAGAAAAAGATCAGTAGATTAGGGCAAACAAATGAAAATGATAGCATTTTCTGAGGGTCTATGAAAGTGCCATGCAAACTTCATATTTTGCTTCTATACTCACAGCTCTTCAGGATAGTTATGATTATCCCTTTTTTATGTGTCATGAAAAAGGCTCAGAAAAAAAAAACAGGTATATTTCTAGGTTTGCACAGCTAGTATCTTGTAGAGTTGAGATCTGCACATGGTTTTATTGGATCCTAAAAATCATATTCCATCTTTTGTCCATGTGACTGAATGTAAGAATGCCAGCATGGGGGGGCAGGAAGGAGGAGGCTGTATTATTTACTAAAGTAGGTAGGAAAGAAGAACCAGCACTTAGCCAAGAAAGATAGTCAAGATACTGTGATTTCTTACCTTCCTGGCTTTCCTGGTTTCCCTGTGCACCTCTTCCTGCTGCATTTAAATTTGCACTTCAAGCCTGAGTAAACTTCTTCAAGCAAAAGTCTGAGCTCACTACCTTGCTCTACAAGTTCCCCACTACTTAAAAGAATAGTGGAAGTTCCTCAGAGTAGCATTCAGTATCCTCCAAGTCTGGTCTTTCCTCACCCCCATCCCAGAATTCTCTCCAATGATGCCAACACCAATGCCCACTCTACTCTGACTAGACCTCCACATTCCCCATTGGAACCCTATAACCTATGACTGTTCTGTCTTTCACCAGGCTTTTGCTTGTGGCATCTCCCCACTTACCACCCTTGGAACACATGCCCTTCTTCTGCAAGCTTTGAGTAGAAACATCCATGTTCTTTGTAGAAAAAGGACCAGTGTCTCTTCAAGACTTATGTGGCCAGAGCTGGGAGAAATAGAGAATCTTGGACTTCAAAAGGCTTGTAGATTTGAATGCCAAAAAGGCTGCTGGAAATGTCAGAGAAACACAGCAGAACAAAAGATGAGTTAGATGGATTTTATGGTGTTCTTGAATACCTCAAACTGCAGTTGTTAGTTACAGTATATTGCTTATAATGGTGATATATGACGATATATAATTGCTTTTAATTAATTTCATAAATCTATTAATTCATATGTAGGTTTTACTGTGTAAACTATATTAGTGCATTTGTGTTTATATAGTTTTATAGCTTATAGACATGAATAATACATGATTTTAATTTTAACTTTATTTTAGGATGATGAAAACTCTTTTTCTCTAGGGAATATATTATAATAAGAGCTATTCTTTATATTTGAAGACCTGTTTATATTTTAAGATATCTTTGGGTCATTATCTTATTTGATACTTGAAGCACTGCTTAAAATTACTAAGAAATTGAGGGTGAGAGAGGTTAAGTAATTTTTCTCAAGCTACACAGCATCCAAGAAGACTCAAGATTAGAATATATGACTTTTTCATTACCTTCTCCAAAGGTCATGGTATTTTTTTTCAAAGAACTCAAAGAACAAAAAGATAATTTAAAGTTGAAAGATTTGCGTATTTTTTTCAGTCTGTTCCTAGAAGGTGGGAGGTGGAGAACAGGGCACTTCTTCTTGCCAATTACATTTCAAATTTATTTTCTTTATTCCAAATTATATAAAAAAGAGAAAATTCTTCACTGATTGCCTTTCTTTCTGGTGAAAGTCCATTCTCTATTTATCAGATAACTTTTTGATAATTATGTCAATGGATTTGATATTCCTTTTAGCTATATTTATATCCCTAAAAGCCAAACTCATCAGCAACTGCAAATAAAGTCACCATCATCATCACTCACAATATTATTTTCACCAAGGCAAAATATAAACGATGGCATGGCTGAAACATATTGATCGTATTTCTTTGGAAAATCATGAAACTTCCTCTGAGATATACTATTTGTCATAACTGTATTTTTAGCCAAGAATAATGAATAACTGATAAAATGAAATATGGTAAGACATAATTGGCAAATGGAGAGCATTTTGCAGAAATCACTCAGAGTATTTTGAATTTCATTTCTAGTCATGGTTTATTTAACACTAGCTGAGCACTCAGAGTTGTGCACAAAAGATTGATGATCTTTTAGAGCAATTCCTAAGTGTAATATTATGTCTTAAAGAATTATGCCACTCTCTTTAAGGGTGCTGAGAAAGATGTTAGGAAGCATCAATAACAATTCAAGTATTACTAACCATCTGCATTTTGTAAATCAAGTAGACAGAGGGTTTCCCCATACATCCCCTAAAGGAATTGAACAATCCCAAAAGACATTTACTAAAGTATTTGTATAACAGTATAGTTTGTTACTGAAAGGTAATAGATTTGTGGATAACCCTAGATGTCTTAAGAAGAAGAATGAAATAGAAATAATACAAGAATCTACATAGGGGAGAATTTCTATGAAAGTTTGGTGTTGGCATTAACGTTTCAGTTGGCATTTCCTAAAGAATCATTTTTGCTCCCAACGGGGAAATCATAATGCTCTGTCTAGTGAGTGTTGTTCTAAATAGTTCTTCTGTGTCCTAAAGATTTTTACGAGGTTCTCTCACTACATATATTGCCTCCAGGAAATAATTCATTCATTGAGAACCTTTAGATCTTAGAAACTTGAGAAGTTGATGTTTGTAATAAATGCTTTCCACGCACCTTTCTCATTTCTGTCTTACTTGCTTGGTTTCTGTGCTTCATCTTCTCTTCAGGCAGTGGGATATCATAACATTAGTATAGGTTTAGAGTCAGAAAACTGGATTGGGGGGTGCCCGGGTGGCTCAGTTAGTTTAGTGTCTGCCTTCGGCCAAGGTCATGATCCCAGGTCCCGGGATGGAGCCTCACATAGGGTTCCTTGCTTAGCAGGGAGCCTGCTTCTCCCTCTCCCTCTGCCTGCCACTCTGCCTGCTACTCTGCCTATTTGTGCACGCTCTCAATGTTTCTTTCTCTCTGTCAAATGAATAAATAGAATCGTAAAAAAAATGGATTGGAGTTGCAGATCTGGTATCTATTAGCTCTGAAGCTATGGACACATTACTTGGCTTCCTTGTTCTTTAATCTTTTCATCTATAAGATGGTGATAATAATAGTACTTAGGAGCAATGCTCAGAAACAAAAATGATACAGAATAGATTTTCATTTAAAGTAAGCTATTAAGCCTCTTAACCCTTCTGATTCTGAGATCCCGCTTTTAAAGTTTGGGGAAATAATATACGATTGAGTATATTAGAATACACTCAGTATATTCTAACGTGCAACCCAGTAGTCGTTGCATCTGATCAAAGAAAAAAAAGGATGAAATGTTCTGGTAAAATAGTTTGCTTTATCTTTTTGGAAGAGACAACTTGTTTAATTGTATTGGAGTCAGAGGATTTGGGTTTGAGTCCTGGTGAAAAAAAAAATGATTCTACTGGTGAACAAACCACTTCATTTCAGAGGCTGTTTCTATTTTGGAAAATTATTAAAAACTGTTATTAATCTAGGTCACTGCGAGACTCCATATGAGGTAGGGTATGCAGTCGTATAGCTTTTAAAAATGGAAAAATATAAGATATATTGTTAATATTAACTGTTAATATCACAATTACTGAGAACCAAATGGATTGCCATGCTTCTTCCTTTTGCCTGTTTCTTCCTTTCTTTCTTTCTTCCTTTCTTCCTTTCTTTCTTTCTTTCTTTCTTTCTTTCTTTCTTTCTTTCTTTCTTTCTTTCTTTCTTTCTTTCTTTTCTTCTTTCTTTCTTTCTTCTTTCTTTCTTTCTTCTTTCTTCTTCTTCTTCTTCTTCTTCTTCTTCTTCTTCTTTCTTTCTTTCTTTCTTTCTTTCTTTCTTTCTTTCTTTCTTCTTTCTTCTTTCTTTTGATTTTATTTATTGATTGATGAGAGACACAGATAGACAGAGACAGAGACATAGGCAGAGGGAGAAGCAGGCTTCCTGCAGGGAGCCCAATGCAGGACTCCATCCCCAGACCTCAGGATCATGCCCTGAGCCAAAGGCAGATGCTCAACCACTGAGCCACCTAGGCGTCCCCTTTTGCCTGTTTCTAGGGAAAAAGTAGAGACATCATGCTTTCCTTCCTATGCACTAAATTCAGAAGGATGCCTCTCCCTGACGAATTGCATGTAAACTTTCCATTCTATTGCTGAGAGGAAGCCAAGTCATCATCATTCAGGAGTCACGTGTCTTTGCCAATCTGTCTGCTAGCTGCTATGGAGGATGCAGTTAAGTCTTACATGGATCCTTTCTTGAGGAGTAGAATCTATTGGGAAAAGTGAGGATGAACACAAACTGGGTGTTCAGTGTTCAGAAGTGGAGAAAAAGAACATAGATGACATCTGGACTGTATGGCAGAGATTAACTGGGTTGAGTCTTGTGGGAAACAGAAGAGAGACAAGCAGCATTCTTAGAAAACTATGATGGCAGCATCAGAGGGAGGCAACGGGGTGTATCCAGGGTAAAGATAAATTTTCTTTTGACTAGGTCTTCCTATATCGTTTGGAAATTTAATGGGACTAAGAACTGGCCACTGTGGAAGCTAGGCTTCATCCAGAAGATATGGGAGAGCTAATACAAATTTTAAAGCCAGGGTCAGGTGGTGACAGAACTATTTTTATCCACATTCTGGCATAACCTTGGTTGCTGTTGCTCCTGTATGGATCTACATACTCGGATGTCTTCTTTCACCTTAAAGGAGGTAGCCCCATGGCCCTTTGTCTTTTTCTTTCCCAGCCTACGTCTGCACACAAGATTCCTCTTCTTTCCCCCCTCCCAGAACCTCCCCAACCTGTTTTTTGGCTTCCTTCTGTTCCATCCACTTAGATGTCCTTAGCCAGCTCACAACCTTTACAAATCAGCTCAATGCTTTCATTGCCTTTTTTGTCCTCTAGAGAGATTCCACTGCCCACTCACTGTGTCTGCCTGATGCTGCCCTGAAGTTTTACAGTTACAGGTGCCTAATGGTGGGTAATGTACTGGTTTGTTTACATGCCTGTTTCCCCAAATAAATTGTGAGACTTTTGATGAAGTGGCCCATGTCTTACTCTTTTTTTGTAAGCCACTTTACTTCATTTTATTACCAACAGGCATAACCTTATAGTTATGGGATATAATGTTGCTGACATTGAGCACCAGAAAATCTAATTTGAAATTAGTTCTAAGGTACTCCATCGCCTTAGAATTCAATGTATTCACACTATAATCTTTAAATCAGCCTATGCTTTGTTGCTGTAATTTTAATCTGATATTCATTCATTTATTAAGTGCATGTGTATAGAGAGGAAGTTAGATTATGTGAAAAAAATCTGAGAAGAATATAAATAGACCTCAGTTCTAGACTTAATTCTTCCTCCAAATAGATCTTTGATCTTAGACAATCATTTAAAATTTGTAGATGTGAGTTTGCTAGCTATGAACTGAGACATTGGTTGCATGTTCCCTGGGATTCCTTTCAGCTCTAGCATGCTACAATGTGTATAGTGCCAAACATAACAGAGTTTCCTTATGACTATCAGAATGAAGATAAAAACTGTAGATGTTTGAAGGAACCTAATAATTCCCCCTCCTTATCCACCAGATTATAGAGCAACTGACACACAGGAACTGGCTAGATATTAAAACACACAATTCACTTCATGTCTTACAGATATCAGTTAGAAAATGCAGCCTGGACATGAAATCAGAAGAGGAATTCTTAATACCTCTTCCATGAATTGAGCCCTGCTATAGATGGATAGCTACAGGACTGCAGGGAACTTAGTACACTACAGCAAGAGTAGATGGGGAAACGTTCTAAGCTTGGGGGTAGGTCCTTCTAGAGGAAGACAAAGAACAGGAATATACACTTCTACCTTTAACTTTGGTCAGTAGCATAGCCAACAAACACCCAGATTAAATACATGCCAGTGCCACCTTCTGTGCTTCACAGAGTAGTAAGTGACAGCAAGAAGATAGGAAAATCTACCCCTACATATTCTGAAAAGGTGGAAAGATTGAGATTTTCTATTTCTATATGTGCTGCCAAAGAGAGCACAAGGGATTTTCTATTTCTAGGCAGAGAGGAACATAAGGTGAAGACCAGCACCACCAACATACAGACACATGGACACGCACACACATAATCTGTTCTACAAAATGCATGCAGTGAGGTTGGTATTAACAGAAATGATCAAAACTGTGTTATTCTTTAGAACCTAGAATCAAAAGATGTCACTGAGATTGAGGAGTTGCTGATATGTAGCCACCACTTGGAGCTCTTATCTTTCTGGTCTCATTCCTACTTTATGAAATTTTCATTATCCAAAAAAATTATAACAGGTTCGGAAGTGTATTTATTGGTTCAGGGTTGGAAGTCATATATCTTCTCAAAGAAGATGTTGACTAAACATGATTCAAAGGCAGAAAATTAGGTATTGCAATAGTAAATCCTTCAATGTCCCTTCTCTGTATCTAAACAAATAAATAAATGCAAAGAACAGTGGGTATGGTCTCTCTTTACTCTCCTAGATACTGTCCCTATGCATTTTTTTCACATACTTCCTCTTTGTATATAATGTTCTTCCTTATCTTGCCTGAGTAAATCTTCAAAGCTAAATGAACCTTCCCCCACCTTCTCACTCACAGTTAAGAATCTCTTGCAGCCTCACTAAGATATCTTCCCTGACCTCTGAACTAAGTATAAAGTAGTCTCCCTCTAATCTCCCTACCTCTGTTTCACACCATGTATCCTCTTGTAATTCACTAGATGTTTAAGAGGACTTGTAATTTGTGTTCATTTGTCTCTCAAGTCACTGGTCTGTGCATTGCTCAAGATCAGAGACATTATATACACAAGAGGTTACCAATAAACCTTTGTCCAATAAATGAATAATTGATGCTTTTTTGTTCAGTGAATGAATAATAGATGTTTTAAAAGAAATTTTATAGATGCAATTAAATAGTTTGGTTTTATGGACAGTTTTCTAAATCCAAAGGTAGTAAAGTTGAAAATCTTGAGAAGAAGGAATGGAGACAAGATTCGAATGTAAGTGGTTTATTTGTGACATGATTCTAGAAATCATGGGAGAGAAATGGAGAAGAGAGTAGGGAAGGGAAGAAAGTCAGTAAAAATTGTGCTAACTGGTTGCCATTGTGGGTTGCTGGGCCTTCCTCTTGGTAGAGATCTCTGAAAAACGGCAAAGAGCAAACCTCAGGGTTCTCCCACCCAAGAAACGTGGAAGCTGAAATTTTAAGCACTGAACTCCTGTTAGTGATTAATTGAATCCTGCTTCTATGCTGCTAATTCATTGGTACTTCCAGAACATCTTTATGAGAGCCATGTCAGTTTTAGTGACCAGATAAAGCCCTTAGGCAAAAGTTCCTAGGTACTGGAGCAGGAAGTCACCAAGTCAGTAATAACAGGAACACTGAGTACAAGGGGAATTAGTAAATGTCTCAACAGCATCTTTAAGAATAGCCAATCCATATTCAGAAAACTTGTCAGTTCTTGTAAGGACAAGCTTCCGAACATGTGCAAGTAATAGAGTTTGTATGATTTGTCCTTGAGTGGCTAATTAATCTTCTAATTATATTTTATCAGAGGAAGAGCTCAGTTTTTGACTTTGCTAATTGTAGGTTTGATATCAGCCACACAATATTTGTAACAGCTTCATAAAGGAAGCCCATAATATTGGACCCATGAGTAGCCTCCACTCCTACCACCATGGGTGTTCACTATATGGGCACATTGAACAGGTTCTAGAGTGGACAATAACAGAGGCTGTTTACCCTCCACTGGAGGAGTTCATCTAATTTATCTGGTTATGCAGGGGTTTAGCTGAGATGCATACCTTTTCTAGTGGGCATTGGCCTGAGATAAAATGATTTATACATTTTGGGCCATGTCATAGGTCCATCCCCATGCATTGTTCTGAAAATTTTCTCATTTCATTATCCTCAACTTCTTTTATTTTATTTATTAATCTTATCAGAGATTTATTTATTTATTTATTTATTTATTTATTTATTTATTTGAGACAGAAAGAGAGAGGGGGAGACACGGGCAGAGGGAGTAGCAGGCTCCATGCAGGCTCCATGCAGGGACTCGATCCCAGATCCCGGATCACATCCTGAGCTGAAGACAAACGGTCAACCGCTGAGCCATCCAGGCATCCCCATTATCCTCAACTTTAGTCTTTTCCAAGGTAAGTTATTTTCATTGCTTAGGTATCTCTGTGTATATTTCTTACCTTTTACCACTTTTCCCATGAGGTTGATGAACAGCTACACAGCTGAAAATCTGCCAACTAGGGAAGAATGACCATCACCACTGTATCTCATGGATATCATTGATTGGGGTTGTATGCAGAAATTGTATATTTTCTGCTCACACTGACATATGAAGTTGACTCATTTATGAACTAGTCTCATGTTATCTTTCTAATGTCAGCTGGTCATAGAGAGCTCCTAATAGCACCATAAGTGTGAGCTGAGGAAAGACATTGGTCAGAAGACTCTTGTGATGTAAGGATCTGGATTCCCAAAGTAATATTTTAATAATATGATAGATTGATGCTCTGCTCTTCTGACAATATTTAGCTCATAAGGAATTCATTGTATGGTATAAAGGATACCATATATGAGCTCACATATGAATATATACATTGCATACTCATTAGATGTCTCATATTCTATTATAGGGCTTCTACTAAGGTCCACTGGTTTCCCAAAAATTTTGTTCAAAAGTGAATAGTGTTTTGGCATAAAGAACACAGCCTGGCTTCAGAGGATTGTCAGAGAATCAACATGTTGTAGAACACCATGGGTAACATGTAGATACCTTTACCTCCTTGAATGTACCCATTTGATCTGCTTCCTGAACTAAATGCAGAAGGCTATATATGATGTTCTAACCTCATTCAAAACTGACAGCCCTATGAGTTATCTAATAAATGAGTCAAAAGTATGTTATTAGAAGTGATACTTGCTGCCTTCAAAACTCAAAATGGTCATCCAAGTACTTTTCTAGTTTCTTAGTGATAGGAAGGACAAGGTGAAATATTCTGAAATTCATTTTTAAAGAAATGTCTCAGAACTACCCAAACTCTCAAACCCTTAAAAACTTCAAAGATATGTGAAGCCCCCAAACATTTTTGATTTAATATCCCACCTTTTGATGCATAAGTGCCTTTCCAGAATTTACAGACAGCTTGCCATTTCATGTCAGGTCAAATTAACATGATGTTATCAGTTTAGGGCAAAGATATAAGCACTACAGTATCCAAGTCAAATGTAGACTGTCACCTGTTTTCATACATAAAGTCTTATTGAGACAAAGTCATATTCATTAATATTTTTTATTTGAGTATAATTGACACACAATGTTACATTAGTTTCAGATGTACAACATAGTGGTTTAACAACTCTATGCATTATGCCATGCTCATCACAAGTACAACTACCACTTGTCATCATTCAACATTATTACAGTACCATTTACTGTATTCCCTATATTGTACCCTTTAATCCCATGACTTATTTACTATGTAACTGTGTCTGCAAATCTACCTTCACAAATTCCCCACCCTTCTCCCCTCTGGTAACCATGAATTTGTTCTCTTTATTTATAGGTCTGATTCTGATTTTAGTTTGTTTATTCAGTCATTTTATCTTCTAGATTCTACATATAAGTGAAATCACACAGGATTTGTCTCTCACCCTGACTTATTTCGCTTAGTATATAATACCCTCTAGATTTATCTGTGTTGTCACAAGTGGCAAGATCTCATCCTTTTTCTTTGGCTAATATTCCCGTGTGTGTGTGTGTGTGTGTGTGTGTGTGTGTGTGTGTGTGTATCACATCTTCTCTATCCATTCTTTTACCAGTGGACACTGGACACCTGTGTTGCTTACATATTTTGATTGTTGTAAATAATGCTGCAATAAACAGAGGGATACATATGTCTTTTCAAATTAGTGTTTGTGTTTCCTGTGAGTAAATACCTAGTAGTGGGATTACTGTATCATTTGGTATTTCTATTCTTAATTATTTTTTGAGGAACTTCTATATTGTTTTCCATAATAGCTGTACCATTTTACATTCCCACCAACAATGCCTGAAGTTTCCTTTCTCTCTACATTCTTATCAATATTTGTTATTTCTTGTCTTTTTTTTATTCTGGCCATTCTGGTGATGTTGAACATCTTTTCATGTATCGGTTGGCCATCTATATATCTTCTCTAGAAAAATGTCCACTGGGGTCCTTTGCCCATTTTTATGCAATTATATAAGTTGCAAATATCTTCTTCCATTTAGTAGGCTGCCTTTTTATTTTATTGATGGTTTCTTTTGCTGTGTAAAAGCTTTTGATTTTGAGATAGTCCCAATAGTTCAAATTTTTGCTTTTGCTTCCCTTGCCTTAGGAGACATGTCTAGAAAAGTGTTGTTATGGCCTATGTCAAAGAAATTAATGCTTACCTTCTTTTCTAGGGGTTTGGCTTTATGGTTTCAAGTCTCACATTTAGATTTTTCATCCATTTTGAGCTTAGTTTTGTGTATGCTGTAAGAAAATGGTACAGTTTCATTCTTTTGCATATAGCTGTCCAGTTTTCCCAGATCATTTATTGAAAAGGATTGTCTTTTCCTCATTGTATTCTTCTCTCCTTTGCCATAGGTTTATGGACCATATAAGTGTGGGTTTATTTCTGGGCTCTCTATTACATTCCAATGATTTATATGTCTATAATACCCTACTGTTTTGATTTCTGCAGCTTAGTAGTATATCTTGAAGTGTATAATATCCACAACCATTAATTTATATAATGCCTATGACTCTTCAATGACAGAGTTTAGAAGTTATGACAAAGACTATATGGTATGCAAAGTCTAAAATACTTCCTACCTGACTCTTCATGGTAGAAGTTTGTTGAACTCTGATAGAGCAGAACAGTGTAAGCATGTCTAGATTATTCCCTTTAATCTACACTGAGACAGAGCAAGATATTAATATAGTTTTGAATCAAGACTGTGAATATGTACTGCTACCTTTCCAAGTGGATGCTAATAATGTGTGATTCTCCCTCCTGATAGACATTCAAAAATGTAGTTTCCCCAGATCTATGACTATAGAGCAGAGAATGGTGATTTCTTCTAGAAAAGATATAACTCCAGACAGAAGTTATTATTGAAACTTCCAATTTGCTACATTTATGAAAGATTATCATCATCTATCAAGATCCATCTTTTTTCTTTCCATTTTTACATACCATGTCAGGGAATTAAGCTGTATGTATAGGAAGACATAGTTATTGTATACTATTGATGATGTAGCATTAAAATTTCTTCCCTAAACATATATGATCTTCATTTCAGTCATGGACTCTGGAGTCCAACGACTGGCTTAGATCTGGAAACTGGGTAAGAGAGAGTGATTTTCCATTGGATTAGTTGACATCAGCCTTCCTTCTTGTATGTTCTTAATCTTTTAAAAACTATATAAATAAAACATTATTATCATTGGCTGTTCATCTACCTTGCCACTGGAAATGCCATCACCACGGTCCCTGGCTGCCTTCCGGAACTTGCTGCCTGTCTACCTTATCACTAATAATTGTGTGTACCACTTTGTCTCAATTATTTGAAATTCTTTCATCCCTACCTATTAAGATAATACTGGCATCTCTTATTTATTCATAGAACATTATTATTTCTAAGCCTCAATAACTAACCTATATTAGGATTGACTTAGAGCATCCTTATAGGTATATTCAATTCTAAATCACTGCAGAATGCAGCCTCTTTTAATAAACTGTCCCCAATCCAGCCATATATTGTTTTTGACCCTCCAGATCTATCCTTTGACATCTTCCTACTGATTCTTGGTGGTGTGCACTATCTACCTCTTTTCAGAATACATCCTTTCATCTTTTGGCCATGCAGACACTAAATATTGGTTTAGAACAATAAAGAGAGGAACAGATTTTGAGAGGGTTAAGTATCACATTTGTTGGCATTTACCTTGGACAAAACCCTTGGATAGTCTTCATACAATGAGAGATTGTTCTTCTTTATAAAGAGTAGAAGGCCACTCTGAATCATAGAAGATTTAGGGAAATCTTAAGATTCAAGTTTCTCAAACACATCTACCCAATGTTCATATCCTACATCTTAAGAGTTGTGGGTTTTTTTAATCATGGACTTAATTTTACTATAGAAGACTGGCTGAATATTCAGACTTCATCCTAACTTGGAAATCTTAGAGTAAGGTCTTAAGCCTACTAGTCAACAAAATCTATCTTCCAGGTGAAGTTGAGGGTGTTTTAAAACATTTCCATTGGGGTTTACTTTATTTTAGTGTTCCCTGGGTTAATAGTTGACTAAACTGAGACTAGTATGTTCTTATTTCAGAGATCTGTGGTAATTTTTAGTAACTTGAATCCTTGTTTCCAATTGTCCCATCAAGTACATCTTCCTACCCCTATGTCTATTCTATCACCTTTCAGCCATGGTTGGTTCAGCCATGGTTGACCATCTTATTAACCTAACTTAGCACACATTACAGTGACATATTACCATTTGGCCATTAACCATCTAATCCCAGAATTCTGTTCCTATGGTTCATAATTCTACTTTTGGCTCCAATTATCATAGGTTCTGTTTCCCTTGAACATATTCTGATACAAGTTTTTGATTACAGTAGTTGATTTTGAGAGGGGTCACAGGTTGCACCAGTAGGGAATGGGGATGTAAATCAGGGAAGACAAAAATATCAATACAGTGAGTGCTAATGAAAACTTATAAGACCAACCAAGGCTTGATGCCACTGGAAACTACATGAAATATTTCTCTGTTAGACATAGGCCAATGTGACAAAAATTGAGCTGAATGTAAATAAAACAGGAAGTAAAATGCCCAGTCCTTTAGGGGGCAATCTGGGACTTTGAGTATAATAGGGATAACTGAAATATGAGTCCATGAATAAAGAATTAAAATACTCACAAATGCTATCCCAGAGATAAGATCTAGCAAGGAAATACATTAAAAAAATATCCCCTCATGTAAAAAAAGTATATATATAAAAGACTTTATGATGAAAATTATGCTTTCTACTCTATACTTCCCCATTACTGGTCTTACTAACCAGGATCATCTACTATTAACAATTTATGTGTTTAGTTCTTATTGAAGTTATTACAGAAATGTGCATTGCCTTAACAAATATTGCTTTAGTGAGAGCTATGTGTGTTCCATGACTTCTCATCTCTGATTCCTCTTAGTAGTAAAATTATTGCTTACTTCATATATTCAGTTGTCTTTGCATTTTACATAACTATATACAGAGATATGTAGAAAGACATAAATACAGATATAGTTAATTATTGATACTGTATATATTTTAGATAGCATGTCTTGGGATGAAGATAATAGTGCACTTATCTTTCCCTTGTAGAAAAGAAGTTTGATTTGAGTCTTTCAATGACATTATTTGACTTCCAGGGTTAATAATCGTGTGTATTGACAAACCAGTCTTTCCTTCTACGTAACATCAAGAGAATCAATAAAAAACTAAAACATAACAATAGCAACAAAAATAAATAGAATAAGCAGCAATAAAAAAAGCAAAAATAGAAAATCAATTAATCCATACCTAGCAAAAATTCTCAGGCAGCTATGAGAGTCTTTGTCTTTTCTTTAACTTTATAGCTTCTACTGAATTATTTTGATCTTTTTAATATATAGCCTGAAATACTCTTTCCTTTGGCTCTTCATCCTGGATATTAGGTATACAGAAAGTTATGCTATCAGGCAAAATTCTTAACTTCAAACTTGAATTTCAAGTTGTAGTAACAACAATGAACATATTTTAGACATGTGTCTGGAAGTCTAAAATAAAGCTATTAATACAGGAGAAATGAAGAAACATAGAAAAGTAAAAATATTTCTGGATTAGGAGTGTGGACACCTAGATTTAGGGTTCTGTTATTTCATTGACTAAAACTAATCTTAAAATAAAAATAAAAATGAGCACCTTGTTCATGCAAGCTCTCTGCTAAGTACTGAGACCAGAGTAGGGAATAAAGCACATACAGATCTTGTGGTCTTAAAAGAGAATATTTCATACATACCAATTGTGATAAATAGAGCAAAGAGGTAGAGAGAAAAATGTCTAAGACAAACCAGAGATGAAGGGCTCATACCAGTTTTGATAGACCAGGAGGTTTTCTGGAGGCAGAGGTGTTTATATTTGAAGTCTAAAGGAGGAATAGGGTTTTGAGAATTGTAGTGACTCCTGTGGGGTAAAAAAGAACATTTCGAAGAGATTGTTATATTTGTCCTGTAGTGAGACAGAGTACAATAATTTCAAAAATATCACAAATAATTAGGTTCATATAAGTTCAAAAATATTACGAATAATTAGGTTCATATAGAATGGGGGTCATCAAACACTTTCCATAGGGGGTCAGATAGTAAATATTTTCAGGCTTTGCAAGCTTTGTAAGAACCGATCTCTGTTGCAACCACTGGAGTTGGCAGGAAGACAGGCATAGACAATATGGAGACAAATGGATATGGCTAAGTCCTAATTCAATTTTTTTTTTTTTTTTTTTTTTTTTTTTTTTTTTATTTTTTTTATTGGTGTTCAATTTACTAACATACAGAATAACACCCAGTGCCCGTCACCCATTCACTCCCACCCCCCGCCCTCCTCCCCTTCTACCACCCCTAGTTCGTTTCCCAGAGTTAGCAGTCTTTATGTTCTGTCTCCCTTTCTGATATTTCCCACACATTTCTTCTCCCTTCCCTTATTTTCCCTTTCACTATTATTTATATTCCCCAAATGAATGAGAACATATAATGTTTGTCCTTCTCCGACTGACTTACTTCACTCAGCATAATACCCTCCAGTTCCATCCACGTTGAAGCAAATGGTGGGTATTTGTCATTTCTAATAGCTGAGTAATATTCCATTGTATACATAAACCACATCTTCTTTATCCATTCATCTTTCGTTGGACACCGAGGCTCCTTCCACAGTTTGGCTATCGTGGCCATTGCTGTTAGAAACATCGGGGTGCAGGTGTCCCGGCGTTTCATTGCATTTGTATCTTTGGGGTAAATCCCCAACAGTGCAATTGCTGGGTCGTAGGGCAGGTATATTTTTAACTGTTTGAGGAACCTCCACACAGTTTTCCAGAGTGGCTGCACCAGTTCACATTCCCACCAACAGTGTAAGAGGGTTCCCTTTTCTCCACATCCTCTCCAACATTTGTTGTTTCCTGCCTTGTTAATTTTTCCCATTCTCACTGGTGTGAGGTGGTATCTCATTGTGGTTTTGATTTGTATTTCCCTGATGGCAAGTGATGCAGAGCATTTTCTCATGTGCATGTTGGCCATGTCTATGTCTTCTTCTGTGAGATTTCTGTTCATCTCTTTTGCCCATTTCATGATTGGATTGTTTGTTTCTTTGGTGTTGAGTTTAAGAAGTTCTTTATAGATCTTGGAAACTAGCCCTTTATCTGATATGTCATTTGCAAATATCTTCTCCCATTCTGTAGGTTGTCTTTGAGTTTTGTTGACTGTATCCTTTGCTGTGCAAAAGCTTCTTATCTTGATGAAGTCCCAATAGTTCATTTTTGCTTTTGTTTCTTTTGCCTTCGTGGATGTATCTTGCAAGAAGTTACTATGGCCGAGTTCAAAAAGGGTGTTGCCTGTGTTCTTCTCTAGGATTTTGATGGAATCTTGTCTCACATTTAGATCTTTCATCCATTTTGAGTTTATCTTTGTGTATGGTGAAAGAGAGTGGTCTAGTTTCATTCTTCTGCATGTGGATGTCCAATTTTCCCAGCACCATTTATTGAAGAGACTGTCTTTCTTCCAATGGATAGTCTTTCCTCCTTTATCGAATATTAGTTGCCCATAAAGTTCAGGGTCCACTTCTGGATTCTCTGTTCTGTTCCACTGATCTATGTGTCTGTTTTTGTGCCAGTACCACACTGTCTTGATGACCACAGCTTTGTAGTACAACCTGAAATCTGGCATTGTGATGCCCCCAGCTATGGTTTTCTTTTTTAAAATTCCCCTGGCTATTCGGGGTCTTTTCTGATTCCACACAAATCTTAAAATAATTTGTTCTAACTCTCTGAAGAAAGTCCATGGTATTTTGATAGGGATTGCATTAAACGTGTATATTGCCCTGGGTAACATTGACATTTTCACAATATTAATTCTGCCAATCCATGAGCATGGAATATTTTTCCATCTCTTTGTGTCTTCCTCAATTTCTTTCAGAAGTGTTCTATAGTTTTGAGGGTATAGATCCTTTACATCTTTGGTGAGGTTTATTCCTAGGTATCTTATGCTTTTGGGTGCAATTGTAAATGGGATTGACTCCTTAATTTCTCTTTCTTCAGTCTCATTGTTAGTGTATAGAAATGCCACTGACTTCTGGGCATTGATTTTGTATCCTGCCACGCTACCGAATTGCTGTATGAGTTCTAGCAATCTTGGGGTGGAGACTTTTGGGTTTTCTATGTAGAGTATCATGTCATCGGCGAAGAGGGAGAGTTTGACTTCTTCTTTGCCAATTTGAATGCCTTTAATGTCTTTTTGTTGTCTGATTGCTGAGGCTAGGACTTCCAGTACTATGTTGAATAGCAGTGGTGAGAGTGGACATCCCTGTCTTGTTCCTGATCTTAGGGGAAAGGCTCCCAGTGCTTCCCCATTGAGAATGATATTTGCTGTGGGCTTTTCATAGATGGCTTTTAAGATGTCGAGGAATGTTCCCTCTATCCCTACACTCTGAAGAGTTTTGATCAGGAATGGATGCTGTATTTTGTCGAATGCTTTCTCTGCATCCAATGAGAGGATCATATGGTTCTTGGTTTTTCTCTTGCTGATATGATGAATCACATTGATTGTTTTACGGGTGTTGAACCAGCCTTGTGTCCCAGGGATAAATCCTACTTGGTCATGGTGAATAATTTTCTTAATGTACTGTTGGATCCTATTGGCCAGTATCTTGTTGAGAATTTTTGCATCCATGTTCATCAGGGATATTGGTCTGTAATTCTCCTTTTTGGCGGGGTCTTTGTCTGGCTTTGGAATTAAGGTGATGCTGGCTTCATAGAACGAATTTGGAAGTACTCCATCTCTTTCTATCTTTCCAAACAGCTTTAGGAGAATAGGTATGATTTCTTCTTTAAATGTTTGATAAAATTCTCCTGGGAAGCCATCTGGCCCTGGACTCTTGTGTCTTGGGAGGTTTTTGATGACTGCTTCAATTTCCTCCCTGGTTATTGGCCTGTTCAGGTTTTCTATTTCTTCCTGTTCCAGTTTTGGTAGTTTGTGGCTTTCCAGGAATGCGTCCATTTCTTCTAGATTGCCTAATTTATTGGCGTATAGCTGTTCATAATAGGTTTTTAAAATCGTTTGTATTTCCTTGGTGTTGGTAGTGATCTCTCCTTTCTCATTCATGATTTTATTAATTTGAGTCTTCTCTCTCTTCTTTTTAATAAGGCTGGCTAATGGTTTATCTATCTTATTAATTCTTTCAAAGAACCAACTCCTGGTTCTGTTGATCTGTTCCACAGTTCTTCTGGTCTCGATTTCGTTGAGTTCTGCTCGAATCTTTATTAGCTCCCTTCTTCTCTTGGGTGTAGGATCTATTTGCTGTTTTTTCTCTAGCTCCTTTATGTGTAAGGTTAGCTTTTGTATTTGAGTTCTTTCCAGTTTTTGAATGGATGCTTGTATTGCGATGTATTTCCCCCTTAGGACTGCTTTTGCTGCATCCCAAAGATTTTGAACGGTTGTATCTTCATTCTCATTAGTTTCCATGAATCTTTTTAATTCTTCCTTAATTTCCTGGTTGACCCTTTTATCTTTTAGCAGGATGGTCCTTAACCTCCATGTGTTTGAGGTCCTTCCAAACTTCTTGTTGTGATTTAGTTCTAATTTCAAGGCATTATGGTCCGAGAATATGCAGGGGACAATCCCAATCTTTTGGTATCGGTTCAGACCCGATTTGTGACCCAATATGTGGTCTATTCTGGAGAAAGTTCCATGTGCGCTTGAGAAGAATGTGTATTCAGTTGAGTTTGGATGTAAAGTTCTGTAGATATCTGTGAAATCCATCTGGTCCAGTGTATCATTTAAAGCTCTCGTTTCTTTGGAGATGTTTTGCTTAGAAG
Organism: Canis lupus baileyi; assembly: GCF_048164855.1. Taxonomy (NCBI): domain Eukaryota; kingdom Metazoa; phylum Chordata; class Mammalia; order Carnivora; family Canidae; genus Canis; species Canis lupus. The sequence goes on from NC_132839.1 coordinate 69,033,476, forward strand.
ACCTATCGAGTATAGAAAGAGCTAGATTGAAGTCACCAAGTATAAGTGTATTATTATCTAAGTATTTCTTCACTTTGGTTAATAATTGATTTATATATTTGGCAGCTCCCACATTTGGAGCATATATATTGAGGATTGTTAAGTCCTCTTGTTGAATAGATCCTTTAAGTATGATATAGTGTCCCTCTTCATCTCTCACTACAGTCTTTGGGGTAAATTTTAGTTTATCTGATATAAGGATGGCTACCCCTGCTTTCTTTTGAGGACCATTCGAATGGTAAATGGTTCTCCAACCTTTTATTTTCAGGCTGTAGGTGTCCTTCTGTCTAAAATGAGTCTCTTGTAGACAGCAAATAGATGGGTCCTGCTTTTTTATCCAGTCTGAAACCCTGCGCCTTTTGATGGGGTCATTAAGCCCGTTCACATTCAGAGTTACTATTGAGAGATATGAGTTTAGTGTCATCATGATATCTATTCAGTCTTTGTTTTTGTGGACTGTTCCACTGAACTTCTTCTTAAAGGGGAATTTTAAGAGGCCCCCTTAAAATTTCTTGCAGAGCTGGTTTGGAGGTCACATATTCTTTTAGTTGCTGCCTGTCTTGGAAGCTCTTTATCTCTCCTTCCATTTTGAATGAGAGCCTTGCTGGATAAAGTATTCTTGGTTGCATGTTCTTTTCATTTAGGACCCTGAATATATCCTGCCAGCCCTTTCTGGCCTGCCAGGTCTCTGTGGAGAGGTCTGCTGTTACCCTAATACTCCTCCCCATAAAAGTCAGGGATTTCTTGTCTCTTGCTGCTTTAAGGATCTTCTCTTTATCTTTGGAATTTGCAAGCTTCACAATTAAATGTCGAGGTGTTGAACGGTTTTTATTGATTTTAGGGGGGGATCTCTCTATTTCCTGGATCTGAATGCCTGTTTCCCTTCCCAGATTAGGAAAGTTTTCAGCTAGAATTTGTTCAAATACATATTCTGGCCCTCTGTCCCTTTCGGCGCCCTCGGGAACCCCAATTAAACGTAGGTTTTTCTTCCTCAGGCTGTCGTTTATTTCCCTTAATCTATCTTCATGGTCTTTTAATTGTTTGTCTCTTTTTTCCTCAGTTTCCCTCTTTGCTGTCAACTTGTCTTCTAGGTCACTCACTCGTTCTTCCACCTCGTTAACCCTCGTCGTTAGGACTTCTAGTTTGGATTGCATCTCATTCAATTGGTTTTTAATTTCTGCCTGATTAGCTCTAAATTCTGCAGTCATGAAGTCTCTTGAGTCCTTTATACTTTTTTCTAGAGCCACCAGTAGCTGTATAATAGTGCTTCTGAATTGGCTTTCTGACATTGAATTGTAATCCAGATTTTGTAACTCTGTGGGAGAGAGGACTGTTTCTGATTCTTTCTTTTGAGGTGAGGTTTTCCTTCTAGTCATTTTGCTCAGTGCAGAGTGGCCAAAAGCAAGTTGTATTGGGAAAAAGAGAAAAAGAGAGGAGAGAAAGAAGGAAAGAAAAGAGAAAGAGAAAAAAAAAGGGAAGAAAAAGAAAAAAAAAAACGAAAAAAAAAAAAAAAGAAGAAAAAGAGAAAGAAAAAGAAAGGAGAAAAAAAGGGGGTGGGGGAAGGAAACAAATCAAAAAGCAAAACAAAACAAAAACAAAAACAAACAAACAAAAAAAGAACCACCGGGGAGTATCTTCTGATTCTGTGTTCTTTAAGTCCCTTGGCTTCTCCTGGAAGTTGTCCGTCTAGCTGGTGTTCTGGGGGAGGGGCCTGTTGTGATTTTCAGGTGTTAGCAGTTGGGGGAGCTGCTGTGCCCCTGCCTGGTGCAGGGCTCGGTGGGGGTTGTTTACCCCGTGAGGCCGCAGGAGGAACAGCCCCAGTGGCGGGGCAGCTCTGGAAACCTGGATTCAGCTCCGGCAGGAACTCCGTCTGCAGGGCCTGGAGGCTCCGGGGTGGGGCCGCTGATGTGCTCAGCTGGGGCAGGAGCGTCCTTGCTGTCCTGGGCCCTCCCGGCCTCTGCCTGTCCCGGGGGAGGCGGGATCCTGGGCTGTGTCCCGGCGCCCTGTGCTCCGGAGCCTGCGCTGGTGGATTCGCGCTCCCGGGCCGCGCAGCCCCCTCCGCGGAGCCGCCGCCCAAGCCCCTCCGAGCTGCTCCTGGAACCGCGCAGCCCCCTCCGCACGGAGCCTCTTCCTCTGCCCGAGCCCCTCCGAGCTGCTCCCGGGGCCGCGCAGCCCCCTCCGCGGAGCCGCCGCCCGAGCCCCTTCAGCTGCTCCGGGTCCCGCCGGGTCCCGCCGTGCGCGCTGCAGCCCTTAGGGAGCTCGGCGCACTCTCCTGGGCGCGCAGGTGTCTGTTACTGTCCCCGGGAGCCCGAGGGCATCCCCGCCCTCCTGGGTCCTGCTCCAACTCCCCGCGAGCCCCTTTACCCCGGGAAGGTCGGTGCAGCTCCTGCTCCTCCGGGTCGGGGCTCTCCTGTCCTGGGGACACTCGCCCCGGCCTCAGCCCGGCTCCTCGCGGGGCCCCTCCCCCTCGGAGGCCTTTGTTCCTTTATTTCTTTTTCCCCGTCTTCCTACCTTGATAGAAGCGCGAACTCTCCTCACTGTTGCATTCCAGCTGGTCTCTCTTTAAATCTCAGGCCGAATTCATAGATTTTCAGGATAATTTGAAGGTTTTCTAGGTAGTTTGGTGGAGACAGGTGATTTGGAGACCCTGCTCTTCCGCCATCTTGCTCCTCCTAAATCCTAATTCAATTTTATTTGCAAAAATAGTCAATGGGCACTAGCTTGAAATCCCCTGATTTAGACTCTAGAGGGCAAATGGGTTTTGAGAAATTTAGGGCTACTACAACAAGCATGGCACAGACTATGAATGATCTTGAATGGGAATGTTTTAGGACCTCTTTTTGTCATTAATTAGTGGTCACTGAAGGTAACGAGAAGGTAAGGAGATCATGAGCTGTTATTTGATCTTCCTTTTTCATGAGTAGATTAAGAAGGTAAAATAGAGACAGATTAATCCAGTCAGGAAGGCAGTGTAGTAACCAGAACAAATAAGAATGAGCTGAACCCCAGGCCCCTGCACTATTTCTTTCTCTCTACCTGCAACCTTGCTATGTGGCCCCAGGTGTGCTGTGTAGTTTCCAGGTTCTGTGAATTATAAGACTTTATTTTTTCAAAATTTCCTGATGGTAATTGCTTTAGGACATCTTGCAATAATAATAAGAAGAACCACAAGAATTGGTCCAACCACAACATTCCTTATTGATAGGCTGAGAGAGGCACAAAACAACATACAAAATATTTCATAGAACAAGCTTATACTAAACAATTATTTATTTTTTAGCTGAAATTCCATTTAGAATGAGCATTCTGGATTATAATTTGCTAAATCTGATAAACCTACCAGTATGTATTTGATGTAGTTTGTAATTAGGAGAGAGAGATATGGGTGTGAAATATTAATCTGGCAATCATATACATATATAGCTCATGAGGGAAGCTGAACTAACCAGCTCTCTGGCTCTGGCCAAGTTAACCTCACCTCACATTTGTGTAATTAACTGATTTTCTCGAGCCTTTTTTGCTTTAAGATAATATGTAACTATAAGTACACTTTCTTGAATATATTTACTTGTTACTGTTGTGCTGTTAGCTGCTATGAACAAAATTTACTGTAATTGCACAGAGTTCATTGCCATATTGAATTTTTAGGGAAAAGCAAATTGCCATTTGCATGCAAAAATATCTCTAGTTTGGCTTTTTTTCAATCCTTTCATAAAAATTAATGGTCAGACATTCTGATACAGAAATATTTATTTCTCTAAAACCACTTTCTCTTATTCATTCACTTTGGTCACAGTATGCCATTTTTGGATCATAAATTTTGATTTATACTCAAGTCACAGTGAGGGGATATTGATTCACTTGAACATATTTGATGCAGTACATTTCTGAATGCTACAGTTGCCTACAAAACAGCAAAATTATTTCTCCCTATTCTTATCCTCAAGGGAACTTCTTTTTTTTAAAGATTTATTTATTTATTCATGAGAGACACACAGAGAGAGAGAGAGAGAGGCGGAAACACAGGCAGAGGGAGAAGCAGGCTCCATGCAGGGAGCCCGATGTGGGATTCGATTCCAGGGTTCCAGGATCAGGCCCTGGGCTGAAGGCAGTGCTAAACCGCTGAGGCACCCGGGCTGCCCTGAGGCCCTATTCTAAATAGCTAGTCAGAAAGCAAGAAACTCCTCCATAGGCCAGAATAATGATGTCAGGGTCCCTGACCCATACAATGTTAAGACTGATTATAAAATAAATTTAATTATATTTTGATAATTTAATAATACTGACAGACATGACCAACTACATTGTGAAGCATTCATATTGGTATCATGATCGCTGTAGGCAAGAGGCAGAGGCACAGGATAGCTAAGTGATTTACCCAAGTAGATTGCCTCCGTGAATGAAGGAACTAACACTGAACATAGGGATTCTGCTCTCAAATCTTATTCTCTCTCCATTGTAGTATGCTGTCCTTATCAATTTCATAGGTTTCCCTCACAAATAACTGAAGTTACTTTCAAGGAACTTATTTATACAAGGGAGTGATATAAAGAATGTTAGATTTAAACCAGATTTAAAAAGGAAAGAGTCAATTCTACAGTCTGCTCTATCAGCAGAACTATCAAAAGATGCACTGCAAACTGATTTAAGAAGGTACATCTCATGTTAAGTGTTTGTGCCACAAAAACAAAACACACAAAACAACAAAAAAGACACAAGGACATACTGAGACGTCTTGGCTATGTCAATTACCTTGATTGTGGTGATTTTATCACTGTTGTATACATATGTCCAAATTTATCAAAGTGTACACATGAAATATGTACACTTTTTGCATATCAGTAATACCTCAATAAAGCTGTTACAATAAAATAAAACAAAATAAAATAAAATAGAGAAAGGGTAGTTCCTATCTCTTAAGGAATTAGAAGAGATAATCTGAAGACTTAGAAGTTTAGGAATGGCTGGATACAAAAGACACTTGAGTAGTATATATAGTTAAACATCATCTATAGACTTGTATTCTGTTATATTATTAATGAATCAGTCTGTATCTAGATGTGGACAATCAGGATTTTAAGAGGTCTAGAAACTAGCCATGGAAACAACACCTAGAGGAGTTTTAGACATTTAAGTTGGAAAAGAGGATATGGGTGAATCTGAATGTCATGTAGAAAGAGGGAGACTCATTCTTTGTGACCCCAAAGGACAGAGCTAGAGCCATAGATTAATGAAAAGTAAAGGATGATAAAACAGAGAGAAGGAAAAGGAGGAACAGGAAAACAAACTATTATCCAGTAACCACCTAATGTACACCAAAGAGTTTGAACATTCAATTGATCCCCATGCTTCTAGTAATTTACTTGGAGGTTCTGAGCCGAGAATTTGTAGACATTTTATTGTATCCAGTATGCATTTAACTTATAATTATTTTTGCATTAAAGATGTGTAACAACAACAAACTATGACTTTCTCAAAGATTCATAGATCTTATTATAGATACAAAGCTGCCAAATATAATTTTTGTTTCTCGATCTTACTAAAGCACTTGATCTTATGATACCGAAGATGAGGGATGTGGTAAACATTTGTTAGGATTCACTGTCCAGCTTCTTTTCTCTTTTCTTCTGGTACCAGCCTCTCCAATTCCCCTCAGCAATCCTTTCCTTCAGTTGCATCCTAAATGGTTTATGTGGTTCAAATACTTCACTGTGCTATGAGTGGCCATAGTTTTAAACAACGGATTCTATTTGTGTATTTCTATGGCTATGTCATCACACAGGTCACAAGAACAGGTTTGCTATCCATTTCGGGGCAAAAAATGGTAAATTTAGGGCATCCTTCCTTCTCTTCTTTCCCCCCTTTCTTTTTTTTCCTTTTCTTTTTTAATATTGGTACAGTGAGATCTTGATCACTGGTTTCAGTGCTATGAGGACATGAGCCTGGAGCTGATAGAGACCTCATGTAGAGGAGTTAGGAAATGAATTATGGAATTATCCTAAAATATCATAAAAGAAAGCAGAACATAAAGGGGGAAAATAGAATGTCAATGATTCAGCTTCCTTTGAGCTCTCAGATATAGCAAAAAGGGAAACCAGGACCACCTTTGAGTTTAGTAGATACCCAAAAGCTTATTTAAATGATGCTGGTTTGGGAATGCTTTTCATCTTTTATACTTGATTAACATGATGGGATGTCCTTTGTTTGGGCATTCTTCAGTCCTGTCATTCCTGTGTCATTCCTTTTGTTTCCCAAACTCTAGAAAGAACTCATCAACTCTAGCATGCAAATCATTGCAACTGTCTTCCATAAATACATCTGCAACTTCAGCTTCTTTAGATTCCATGTACGAGTGATGTCATACAATATTCATCTTTGTCTGTCTGATTTATCTCATTAGTATAAGGTCTTCAAGTCCATCCATCCATGTTGTCACAAATGGATTTCCTTCCATCTCACATCTAAACAATAATATCTTATGTTATGTTGTATTATATAATACAATATATAATAATTGTATTATTGCATACATATTGCAATATGTATCTTACATTTTCTTTATTCATCCACTGATAGATATATATAGATTGTCTTCATATCTTGACTACTGTGAATAATGCTATAATAAGCATGGAAGTGGAGCTATCTCTATGAAGTCCTGCTTTCAATTCCTTTGGATATATACTCAAAAGTGGAATTGCTGGATCACATGGTAGTTCTATAAACCTAGAGTAGAATGGTAGTTACCAGGGGCAGATGGAGTGGGAGAAGAGAAGAGAGGTCCATTAAGGATACAAACTTGCAAATAATAGATAAATGTATCTTGGAGGTCTAATGCCCAGTATGGTGATTATAGACAACAGCAATATTATGACCATTAGCTTACTAATAATTATTAATTATTCCCACCACAAAAAAGGAAAAGATAATTATGTGACATGATAGAGGTGTTATCTAATGCTACAGGGCAATCACATTGCCATATGTAAATGTATCAAATCAACGTTGTATACCTTAAACTTATGCAAAGTTATATGTCAAATATATTTCAATGAAATAAAAGTAATGAGGGATTATGAGAAAAGGTAGGAAGGAAGGAAGAGAAAGAAAAGAAAGAAAAAGAAAGGAAGAAGAAAGAAAGAAAGAAAGAAAGAAAGAAAGAAAGAAAGAAAGAAGAAAGAGAGAGAGAGAAAGAAAGAAGAAAGAAAGAAAGAAAGAAAGAAAGAAAGAAAGAAAGAAAGAAAGAAAGAAGAAAGAGAGAAAGAAAGAAAGAAAGAAAGAAAGAAAGAAAGAAGAAAGGAGGGAGGGAGGGAGGAAGGAAGGAAAGAAGGAAGGAAGGAAGGAAGGAAGGAAGGAAGGAAGGAAGGAGGAAGGAAGGAAGGAAGGAAGGAAGGAAGGAAGGAAGGAAGGAAGGAAGGAAGAAAAAGAAAAGAAAGAAAGAAAGAAAGAAAGAAAGAAAGAAAGAAAGAAAGAAAGAAAGAAAGAAAGAAAGAAAGAAAGAAAGAATCTGGTCACATTTAACACATGATGCCAAAAGGTGTCATGAATGCTAAAGTGATATAGAACCTGCAGGGCCAGGAGTTAGACACTCAGGGGCAAGGGAATTTCATGTCTACCCCAAGGCAGGCTGAACAAAGTTAGAGGAAGGTGGCAAAATTAAAATCCCCCTAAAGCTTAATGTTGAGGTCTTCTGACAGTGATTTGCTTCTGCAGAAAAATTATTAGGCTAAGGTAGAGGGAGAGAGAGAGTTTAGGGAAATGAAAATTCTCTAAGTCAGGAGAGAGCATAATGCTTAGGAACAACAGAGGGATGGTCAATTAGGGTAATATAAAGAGAACAGGGGATCATCATAGGAGCATTGACCAAAGATGAAAATAGGTTAGGCTTTTTCATCATGGAACAAAATTTGTTCACTATACTAAAAGACATGACAAATTATAGGGGCTGAATTGTGTCTCCTCAAAATTCATATGCTGAAGTTCCAACCCCTGGTAACTCAGAATGTTACTGTATTTGGAAGTAAGGTCTTTAAAGAAGTGATTAAGTTAAAAAACCTTATTGGGGTGGAGCTCTAATCCAATATCATCAGTGTCTTTATAGTAAGAGGAAAAGACCAGGATACCTGTAAACAGGATGATGACCATGTGAGGACAAAAGCAGGAAGAGATTATCTGTTTACAGTGAAGGAGAGAGAACTATAACAGACCCCTTCCTTTAAGGACCTCAGAGGAAATTAATGTTATCAACACTTTGATCTTGAACTTCCAGGCTCTATGACTGTGAGAAAATAAAATTCTGTTGTTTAAGCCAAAATAAAAATTAATATATATATATATATATATATATATATATATATATATATATAATCTATAGGTACCAGTCGATATAGACAGAACATTGGTTCAAATCCCAATTCTTCCCCTCATTTAGCTGTGTGATCTTCATGTATACTGCCAGAAATATGTTTCTCTAAGAAAGAGTTCAACAGGTTGCTCTAGAGTTAAAGAAAGGTTTTTTATAATAATTTGATAAAACAATTAATCTTATGCTTTGATCAGTAGAGGCCCCTAAATAGGCAAACTTTTGTTTTTAATGCTTCAAATTTTTATTTAAATTCTAGTTCATTAACATATAATATAATATTGGTTTCAGAAGTAGAATTTAGTGATTCATCACTTACATACCACGACCCAGTGTTCATCACAAGTGCCCTCCTTAATACCTATCACCTATTTAGCCCATCCCCTGCTCACCTCTCCACCAGCAACCTTCAATTTGTTCCCTATAATCAAGTCTCATTGAGTATTATATGCAACTGACAAATTATTGAAAACATCGGAAAATAATGATGTACTATACATTGGCAAATTGAATTCAAATTAAAAAAAAGAAAGCAATTAGGCAAAAAACAACAAAAAGGAATCTCTTATGAGTTCATTTCCCTCTTTTCTTTTTTTTAGCAATGTGGATAAAGCTAAAGTGTATTATGCTCAACAAAACAAGTCAGTGAGAGAAAGAAAAATCCCATATAATCTCACTCACATGTGGAATTTAATAAAACAAGTACACTTGATTTTATAAGATGCAGTAGTAGTCTCATAGAGGTTACACTGGAAGAAGAGGAGCACTTATTTATGAAACCCCTCTATTCCATACCATTTTTGAGTTCCTAAGAAGATCATTTAATTTCTGGAAAATTAAGCTTGTCCATTGCTAAATACTCACTTTGCATTTTTTTTGTATTGTGTGTAGGTGGATGTAATTAAGACAGGTTGTTGGACAGCCTAATGACATGGTTAGAACATACTAAAGAGCATTTCCCTGAATGTAGGCTTCAATATAATGTCTTTTCTCCCTTTCACCACTGACTCCCCAGTATTTAACACAACTACTGGCATATAAAATCTATTTAACTATCATTCCTTGGATTAATTAGTTAATATCTTGACATTTAAAAATCATTTACATTATCTACTATTGTATTAATTTTTATTAGTAGTAATACATAGAGAGGTTTGATTTCCATCTCACTTTCAAATGGCTGAGAAGTGACCAGTCAAGAAGGGAAAAATTGATTGGGGTCAGAACATTGGAAATATTCTCAAAAATCAGCTATTCCTTTTCAGGGTTACTAAATATTCCAGTTTGCCGAGAAGAGTTCTGATATAAACTTATTATCCAGAAGTAATTATAAGTGAGACCTCTTTTACTTTCAAGACTGTTTGAATTTGGATAATAAATTACATGAGATTCTACTGCTATTGACTGTTGCAGAAGGAAAAAGCCATTCTCTAGCTCTGCCAAGTGATTGAGCGCTCAGGAAGTCATGACATGGCCCAATCTCTTGTTGATGGCTCAAATTCTAGGAAGTGTATATCTATATTTCTCCTTCACACACCTGTTGTTCCCCAGAACCATAAAAGCAAACAGAGATTGATTCCATTTTCCATTTTTCTTGCCTCTAAGTGGAATTTCTGTGAATATTTGAAGACTACTATGTGTTCCCATTAAGTCTTCTCATTTTTGAATGAGATATTATTAGTTACTTTAATTTTTTCATAACTTGTCATTTCCAGTTTTCTCATTATGCTGGGCACACTCTCCTGGATGAGCTCAAAGTCACCATGTAAAGCTCAGAATCAAGGGTATCTGTCTTCTCCTTCATTATATATCTCTGTTCTTCCTGTTTCTCTTCCTATCTCTCTCTCTGTCTTCGTCCCTCTTTCATCCCTGAACAAGAGACAACCAACTGTCTGTACTGACTCTTTCAATCTGTTAGGTTCTTGAACTTTATCACTACTGTTGATCTATGTCTCATTCTCTTGTGCCATATTTCTGGCCCTTCTGCTGCTTTCATTTTCAACAACTGTTTTATGATTCCTTTCTCTTCTGTTTGTCTTTCTCTCATTTCCTTTCCTCTCTGAACCAAATGTGCATCACTAAGCATGAGTCTGTTGTTCATATAATGTCACTCATCTCCGTTGTCACTGAATAACTGGCAGTTGTGAGTGATGTGACTTGCAAGGTCAGGCTGTCAAAAAGTGGAATCTGAAATGTCAAGTTGAAGGTAACAGGACCTGTTTTTATCCATATTCTGTTTCTATTTTCTTGCAGATCACATTGTGTTTTAAGGTTCTGTGAAACAATATTACAGATTTTCCTGCTATCATCACACCTGGCATTCAGCAGAGATGATCCCTGGAAAAAAAAAAAAAAGAATAATGAGGTTTGGGTAAGAATCTAAGTGTGAAATTAACTCAAATAGAAAAGGTTTGCATTCTGAAGAAGCCCGGAGGAATAAAAAGCATTAAATTGCAGAGTCAGATTGACCTGCTACATAGATGGACATTATTTCAATGTTGAGAGATAAATCTAGAGTTGGAGGTGCCAAAATGCAGTCATTTTTGCATTTAAAGGGACCCTCATTAAATTTATGATTAACTGAATAGACCCACTGAAGTTCTCATTGAAACATGGGGTTTAAAACTGTATGTGAACATTCACAGAGGTCTATTCAATAGATTTTAAAAAGAACTATTACATATTTAGTGGTCAGTATGTTACTGGCACTGTGCTAGGCATTTTCACACTTTTTTTTTTTTTTTACAACTTTTAAGATCATTTTGATCTTGTGAATGAGTTTCGGAAACAATACAAAGAAATCTCATATACCAGTAGTTTTTGACTAGGGGTGATTTTATGTCTTCTCTCTCAAGGATATTTGGCAATATTTGGATACATTTTTGATTATCACAATGGATGGAGGAAGGATTCACTTGCTTCTAGAATCAAGTGAGTAGAGGCCAAGGATGCTGCTCAAAATCCTATAATGCACAGGACAGACCCTACAACAGTGACATACCTGGCTCCAAATGTCAGTAGTTCTGAGGTTGACAATCCCTGCCAACTGTCCATCCAGATTCTACAAATGTTAACATCTTATATAGCTACAGTACAGTGATAAAACAAAGGAAAAACAGGAAACTAACATTGGCACATTACCGTTACCTAATCTATAGACCATATTCATATTTTTCTAATTATTACACTAATATCTTTTTTCTTTTTAAATCCAGAATCCAACCAAGGATCTTGCATTCAGTTAAAATATCTTTAGTCTCCTTTAATCTTTCAAGACCTTGACACTTTTGAAGACCATTGGCCAGACATTGGGTAACATCTACTTTGATTTTGTAGAATTTTTTAATTTTATGATTCAGGTTATGTATTTTTGATAGGAATAAGCAAAAATGATGTGCCCATCTTAGTGAATCATAGCAAGATGACATCAATTTGTTCATTAGTGGTCATAACTTTGATCACTTAAGAGGGTGTCTTCCAGGTTTCTTCACTGTAATTTCATTATTTCCCCTTTGTAATTAATAAGCATTCTATCACTTAATAGATGATGTAAATATACCTTTCCTCATCCTATATATCCATTAATTTTAGTACTCAATAATGATTCTTTCCTGAAAAAAAAAGGTTGTTATACTAGAGTTTGAGCAGTAGTGTTTTCCTATTTCCTTTATATATTTTTAAATTGTTTATTGGTTGTAATTCTCTTATAAAGATGAGCTTTCCCTGTCCTCCAAGTATCTACTTAGTCAATTATTCATTGATTATAGCACAGACCCCAAAAATTCTATTTTTTTCTTAGGGTTATACCCTCATTACTATCATCATCATCAACATTCTTATTATTATTTTACTATAGTGCTATTATTGTTGCTGCTCTTATTGTTATTATTGTCATACTTGGCCATTTAGAATCTCTTCAAGTTGCCTTTTATGCTTTTTTTGAAATATTTTCAAGTTTTGAGAACTTCTTTCCTTTATGATACTACAAGATATTCCAGGCTCATCTTACACTTTTCTGCCCCAACTCTGGAATCAGCCATTTCTCCAAGGAGTCCTAGTCCCTTTTATTTGAGAATAATACTTGGAAATCAAGCTGTGTTGGTGAGTATCCACACCGGTTCTGGGGCATTATTGCTTCTACTTCCTCTCAGCACATAGAGTAAGAAATATAGATATGCATATACACATCTATATTTCTATATACACCCACATGTATGTCTAAAAACATATGTTTAATACATAAACCTCCAATTTCAACCTGACACCAAGGTTCTATCCTTTCTACTTTCTCAAATATTTATAATTTTTTCCCCTGACAGTGAGAAACTAGCTTTCATTATTTGCAAAATTTATTGATTAGCCTCATCATAAAATATAAATAAATATTGCTAGCATTGCTAACACATATCAATGTGAAAACACACCTATTGACTAACATAAAATACTTGTGTACAGTTTTTGTTTTGGCCTTTTGTCTTAGGTTATATGATAAAAATACTTTGCTTTGAAGTTTCCTTTAATTATTTTCCTTTTCTCACTCTTGTGCAGTTTATTTGTAATACAATTTTTATATCCATTTGTTTCTATTACATTCCCCCCTTTTTTAAAAGATTTTATTTACTTATTCATGAGAGACAGAGAGAGGCAGAGACATAGGTGGAAGGAGGAGCAGGCTCCTCACTGGGATCCCAATGTGGGAGTCAATCCTGGACCCCAAGATCATGCCCTGACCCAAAGGCAGATGCTCAACTGCTGAGCCACCCACGCGTCCCTACTGCATTCCCTTTTGGTTTCCCTCTTTATTGTTGCCAACTTTAGACATTCAGAAAGATTATAGAAAAATGTTAAAAGTTAGAAATACACAAAGCTGTATTAAGAGAAGTATCACACTTTACCCCCAGTCCAGCTATCCCCATCCCATCTGCCCATCCTTCCCACGCCATTTCCATTCTGTTATGGAGATAAGCAATCTTACTGATTCCTTCTTTATCCTTCCTGTGTTTCTTTTCACACAAATAGATATGCCCTGAGCCAAAGGCAGATGCTCAACCGCTGAGCCACAGGCGTCCCAAAGCCTTTTACTTTTTGGCTAATTATCTGGCCTCATTATTTGCCACTACTCTTCCTAATCTCAACTCTTGAATACTCCTTGCATACTCTCTAAGCTAGAGTCATACTGAACCACAGTATAAAACAGTCTTCCAAACACGTCCATTTCTTTCATACCTAGTAAATTTTCACAAGCTGATTCTTCATTGATTAGTGAGGGATCCATTTGGAAAAATTCTTGGCACTTAAGATAAGTGGCGCCTCCTATGTAACAAATGTACTCTTCTTAGGAACAAAGGAAGTTTATCTTTCTTGCTCCTACAACGCCAGCATCTACATATTTTTCTTTGTCATTTTATATTTGAATTTTCTGTCACTTTCCCCTGAAAGTAATCTCTTTGCAATCATAGTACAAGTCATGGTCCTTTTATGAATATCTAAGAGGTTCAGTAATAACTGGCATCTTTTAGGTGACTAGGTAATTATTTATTAAATTCAATATATTTAAAAATGAACACTTTTAATGATGAAAAAGTTAACAGGATTACAAACTCTAGATCTGATGATAAATTTTTATAAAGCCCTATTTATTTTATTTATTTATTTCTTAAAAAGTTATTTATAAACTCATTCCTACTATAGTGCTCATTCTGTTTTAGACACAAAGAAAATTTAAGTATCATATTTGTTTTCTAGCACGAATATATTTCACAATATTTAATTATATTTTTGCTTTTAAGATTTTAAGATTCTACTTTCAGATGATCTAGTGTCAATTGGTTTTTACTCTTAAGCAGCATACATCCTGTGCTTTTCTGGTAGCAACTCCAAATATGCTCTGGATAAGTACACTTTGCTTCACACAGTCTTTTGCTTTTTATGGGATGGACCGTCTCCATGTGCAGGGGTGTGCATGTAACCTGGGCCTATTCAATAAAGTTATGGCATATCCCTTCTTACTGTAATTGGTTCAGTAATAAACACGTGACTCAATTAGTTTCGATGAAGCAACTTGGTGTAGTGCTTTTGTTGAAATGCTAAGAAAATAAAATTCACTCATGGTGATAAGGTTGCTGTGAGGACTGAATATAAACCTGAATATATATCCTGGCAGGTATCTTGTTCCAATAAGAATGGAAAGATACTTCATGGAGTAAAACAAAGCCAAAAATGGAACAAGCAAGGCAAAACCCTGGTGCCAGTAACTGAGCTCTCAGAACCAGCTCAGCTACTGGACTTTGCAGTTATGAAGTCCTCTTCTACATGGAACCAAATGAGAAAGTTTTCAGTAAAGACAAAGAGAGAAATCCAAGCAGTAAACTCTCTAAAGCAGAGGTTAGAAACTACTTTTTTTTTTTTTTTTTTTCCTGTAAAGGGTCAGATAGTAAAATTTTAGGCTTTGTGAGTGATGAGATCTGTGTGACAACTATTCAAATCTATTGTTCTAATGAGAAAAGATTCACAGACAATACACAACTATGTGTAGCTATGCTCCAATAACATTTTATTCATAGAGATTGAAATTTGAATTTCATATAATTATCATGTGTCTCTATTATTCTTGTTTTGATACTTTCTTTTTTTTAAGATTTTATTTATTTATTCATGAAAGATACACACAGAGAGAGAGAGAGAGAGAGAGAGAGAGGCAGAGACACAGGCAGAGGGAGAAGCAGGCTACATGCAGGGAGCCCGATGTGGGACTCGATTCCGGGACCCCAGGATCACACCCTGGGCCAAAAGCAGTGCTAAACTGCTGAGCCACCCAGGGATACCCTGTTTTGATACTTTCTAACCCTTTTAAAATTATTTATATTTATATAAATATTATATATGAGTCATTCACTTATAGGCAGAAGGAAGTGTTTGGTTCATGGCCACAGTTTGCTGACAGTTGTTCTACAGTGGCATGAAACATTATATGGGATACTAGAAGACAGAACATCTCTCTTCTTTCTAGACCATGTTCCTGATTTATGGGAATCCTTTTCAAACAAAGGCACTGGAAAAGTAGAACAGGTACAGTAATATGGATATATAAGATTCAGTATAATATGTGTGCATTCACAGAGGGAAAACAAACATACTATAGTCAAAGGAAAATATATTAATATGTCAGTGAAAATGAGTTAAAGGGCTAAATTTGGAGAACACCTTATAGGTAAATCTGTCCCATGATAGATGGATCTCAGCAGTAATTCAACTTCTTCCCTTTTTTTCTGTAATCATGCTATTTGCCATATAGCTTTACCAACAGACAAAGAATTCTCAGACACATGAGTGAGCTGAACCAAGATCAGAGGCATCTGACCATCCAGATGCTTGAACAATAAGAGATTAGTTTTTTGTTTGCTACAGATTTTTTTGTGGCTCTTTCTTATGCAGCACTATTGTTGCAAAAATCAATTGATATAAAACCTTATGGAATGACAAGCAAAACTGGACTGAAAAAAGAAAAATCTTCACAGTTGTGAAGCACTGTCCTTTCTTATGGTTGCAAAAGCGAGATGAGCCAAGAATAATTTTGGTATAATAGAGTCAAGATTTAGGTACAGGTTGAACACAGATGCCCAGATATCTCAGGCACTGCTCAAATGTCTCAGTATGAGAACTCCACCTAAAAGAAAGAAAGAAAACTCTTATTAAGCAAAGAGCCACATGGGCAGGAAAATAAATGGTAAAAGAGGGACAGCAAGTGGTCTCAAAACCCCCACATTGTGGGAAGGCATGGAAAAAGAAGTTTGTGCTACAGAAAAGAATGAGAACTTGAGAAGAATTTGAGTTTAGAATTAAATGGTGAAAATGAGTTCAATTATCCAAGAGCTTTTGGGTATAGCATAGAGAGTTTGTATCTTCCACGGTCTTTGGTTAAAAGCCATATCAATATTAAATCATGCAACTGCCAAACATTCATTGTTACCTGTACCATTTGATGGTAAAGTGATCTGGAAATAGCCTGGGATTGGATCACCACAAAGTTTCATTCTCTTGGTTATCTATGTAGGAGATCAGATGAAACTAGTAGTTACCTGCTTAGATGTTTCTCCTGATTCAGGACAGTAAACTTTCTGGGAAGGGGGTTGGATATGGAAGTAGAACAACAACAATAATATCAAAAATAACATTAACACTATCACTTAATGAGTTCTTCATTTTCCAGGCACCGTGGATGTAAGAAATTTACCTGCATTATATGAGTAAACCATCCAAAGAAACCAAGTATTTTTATTGTTCTCATTCCTTCATGGGTAATGAAAGTAAACCTTAAGGAGGAAGTCAAGTCATTTACCTAACGTCACACAGCTAATATATATATATATATATATGTGATGGAAGAGTCTTTGATAAATTTTGAGTTTGAATTTTAGTATTGGAAGAACAGGGGAGGTGATCCATAATTTTTAGTGGTCAGAGAAGTTATTAAACAGAGATGCTTTTTCTGGGTCTTCAAGAGTGTATAGAAGAGTACCAGGTACCAGCAGATCCAACAGGGGAAAGAAAAGAGCCATTGTTGGAAGAGAAGACAATTTTTTTTTTCCAAGACATGCAGGCACATGCATCTGAAGTGTAAGAAGGATAATGAAGATGTGATATATACACACCATATATAGATATGGTGTATATATATATACACACAAACACACACACACACACCATATATATACACCATATATATACACTCCATCATATATATATATATATATATATATATATATATATATATATATGATGGAATGTTACTCAGCCATTAGAAAGGACGAATACCCACCATTTGCTTCAAGGTGGATAGACCTGGAGGATGTTATTCTTAGTGAAGTAAGTCAATCGGAGAAGACAATTATCATATGGTTTCACTCATATGGGGAATATAAGAAATAGTGAAAAGGATTATAAGGGAAAGGAGGGGAAATGAGTGGGAAAAATTAGAGAGGGAGACAAACCATGAAAAACTCCTAACTCTGGGAAACAAAGGGTTGTGGAAGGGGAGGTGGGTGGGGGTTGGGGTAACTGGGTGACAGTCACTGAGGAGGGTACTTGATGGGATGAGCATTGGATGTTATACTGTATGTTGGCAAATCAAACTTCAATAAAAACAAAATAAAAAAAGAAGTTTGAGATGGCTGGAAAATATGGTGTAAGGTGGCAATAGCAATAAATTATACTGGTGAATAGGCAAGAAAAGGTAGTAGAGATCATTTTCTGCCACATTCCTAGGTCTAGGTTTCATTTTATAGGGCCTTGGTGGTCCTGGAAAGATTTTAGGCTGGAAAATGATATGTTCAGATTCAGATTTTAGAATTTGTGCTTGCTCTGACTATGCAGTGAATAGCCTGGAGATGAGTAAGATCAGTTTCTTTCTCTTTTTCTTTTTTAAAATTAATTTTTTAAAAATTTTTATTTAAATTCAATTAGCCAACATTTAGTACATCCTTAATTTCAGGTATAGTGTTCAGTAACTTATCAGTTGTGTGTAACACTCAATGCTCATCACATGACATCATGTGCCCTCCTTAATAGCCATCACCCAGGGATCCCTGGGTGGCGCAGTGGTTTAGTGCCTGCCTTTGGCCCAGGGCGCAATCCTGGAGACGCAGGATCGAATCCCGCGTCGGGCTACCGGTGCATGGAGCCTGCTTCTCCCTCTGCCTATGTCTCTGCCTCTCTCTCTCTCTCTCTCTCTCTCTCTGTGTGACTATCATAAATAAATAAAAATTTAAAAAAAAAAATTTAATACCCATCACCCAAATACCCCATCCCCCACCCACCTCCCCTCCAGGAATCCTCCGTTGTTTTTCCTATAGTTAAGAGTCTCTCATGGATTTTCTCCCTCTCTGATCATTTCCCATTCAGTTTTTCTTCCATTACCCTGTGATCCTCCGTGTTGTTTCTTATATTTCACATGTGAGTGAAACCATATGATGATTGTCTTTCTCTGCTTGACTTATTTCACTCCATATAATACCCTCTAGTTTCAACCACATTAATGTAAATGGTATTCGTCCTTTCTGATAGCTGAATTTATATATATATATATATAATCACATCTTCTCAGTCATTCTCAATGAAGAAAAACTAAGAGCTTTTCCCCTAAAGTCAAGGATGGACACTCTTACCACTGTTATTTGACACAGTATAGAAGTCCTAGCCTTAGCAATCAGACAACAAAAAGAAATGAAAAGCATTCAAACTGACAAAGAAGAAGTCAAACTCTCATTCTTTGCAGATGACATGATACTTTATATGGAAAACTCAAAAGACCTCACCCCAAAATTGCTGGACCTCATACAGCAACATGGCAGGATATAAAACTAATGCACAGAAATCAGATGCATTTCTATATAATAACAATGAGACAGAAAAAAGAGAAATTAAGGAATTGATCCCATTACAATTGCATAAAAAACATAAGATACCTAGGAATAAACCTAGCCAAAGAAATAAAGGATCTGTACTCTAAAACTACAGAACACTTATGAAAGAAATTAAGGAAGACACAAAGAAATGAAAAAATATTCCATACTTATGGATTGGAAGAATAAATATTGTTAAAATGTCTATGCTACCCAAAACAATCTATACATTCGATGCAATCCCTATCAAAATACTATCAACATTTTTCAAAGAGACCAGTTTCATTTTCATACATTAGGAAAAGAATCCATTCAATGTAGGCAAGATATCTCTAAGTATATTCAACAATATTCTCTTAATGCAGTGCCTATTTGAAGTACACCAGGCTGAGTACTAACAAAGTGGAATAAATTCATTGGCCTCAAAAATTAGCATAAGGAAACATAGGGTGTTAGACTTTGGATCTATGAGAAAAAGAAAGCTCCACCATTTTACCTCTCCACTCCAACTAGCATCAGAGATATAGACTTTCCTTTCTAAAATTTCAGGAAGAACTACTGTGTAACTTCTAACAAAACATACAATTGTCTTGGGTGAATTCTGGACTAATTTATTTATTTTAGGGGGAGAGAAAGAGTAGGAGGAAGAAAAGAGGGAGAAGGATAAGCAGACTCCCAACTGAGCATGAAGCCCAACACAAGAGTCAATCTCATGAGACCCTGAGGTCATGACCTGAGCTGAAAATAAAAGTCAGATGCTCAACTAACTGACTGAGCTACCCAGGCATCCCTGGACTATTTCAACCCTTCAAACTTCAAGAATCTTCACTTTCCCATTTCATAACAATTATAAAAATCAAATAGCTTCTTATATTTTATTTCAGTTGTAACATTTTTCTCAACATTCTTCTTCCCTGAGAAACCCTTAGAGGCATCTAGATTCCCTTAGAAATTAAAACCACTAAAATATGTCTTCAAATATAAAATTATAACCATTTTACAAATAAATGAGACGAGGCTACACACACATGCACATACACACACACATTCACTGGAATGTAATCAAAATGTATCAGTAAGACCAAAAATCATCAAACCTTGATGTAACTACCTGTGTAGCATCTACTCCTGCTAGATTCTTGGGACTCAAAATATATCTTAAGGACTTAGAAGAGATTCCTTTG
This sequence comes from Canis lupus baileyi, assembly GCF_048164855.1. NCBI lineage: Eukaryota > Metazoa > Chordata > Mammalia > Carnivora > Canidae > Canis > Canis lupus. Next base: position 69,053,461 of record NC_132839.1, read on the forward strand.
CCTTGCTAAGTGTAAGCTTCCTTAACTAACACATGGGGTAAATCCATCTCCTAGAGGGCTGCCTGCTGGGACAAGAGTTAGGCTGAAATGTGAAGGCTGGAAGAAGTCTGTTGTATGGGAAGTTGGTGGAACAGTGTTATAGATGAAGTGACAGTAGGTATCAAAACTAAAAGGTGTCAGGACTACAGTGAGGCTATATGGCTAGCTAGAGTCCAGAGAATGAAGGGCAGGCTGCAGTTATAATTCAATCCATGCCATATGGCAAGTGGGATCCTGACAGGAGGCCACTGTAGGTCAAGTGGAAGAGATTGAATTGAATGTTAAGTGCACTAGGAATATAATGAAAAGTAAAGTATAGTGTGAAATATCCTGGTTTACGTTTTTAAGGAATTTTGGAGATAGTTACTGGTGATGATTACCCGATATTGTGAAGGCAACAAACGACGCTGAATTGTACATTTAAAAAATGGTTAAAATGGCAAATTTCATGTCATGTATGTTTTACCAAAATTCTAAAAAGCTGAGAAAAAAGACATCTGTGCTTTCAATGTGAAGGACTAACTTAAAAGAGGATGAAGAGAATCAAGGAATGAACAAATGTAAAAGGAAGAAGAGAATCAAGGAATGCAGTTAAAATGTAGAAAGCTCTTCATTCAGTCCTTGTAAACCCCACCATGTGTTAGGAATTGTTTCACACATAGAAACCGAGACCCAGAGATGTTCTGAAGCAGAGCTGGGAGAGAAACTTTCTTCTTAGCACTAAATTAAAGAATGCATTTATTGCCAAATTCATACCCTTGTACCTCCTCATTGCTCAATTTTGATGTTTAAATAAACTTTGCTTTTCATTTCAAAGTCTGAGATAGAGGTTTTTCCCAACTATGCATGAAAATTCTCATCAACAGAAATATTAATAATTCTTTTATTGTAACAGAGCAATTATGCCATATATAGCAACAATTACAGCACATGCATTGAAATAATCATATTATCTGAAATTTCTGGCAGAAAAGACAATTAAGATATTTTCCCGCTTAAGTTTTACCTATTTCACTATTTGTCACATTACTTATTAAGTGAATACATTTTGGTTTTTTTTTTTAGATCAAATGACACTACAGAGAATGAATTTTAAAAGTGGATTTGCTATTTAAAAAATATAAAAAAATAAATAAAAGTGGATTTGCAAAAAAAAAAAAGGAAAAATCTGTAAATTACAAAAAGGTCTATTTCATGGGATTTGTGTCAGCATCATTCTTTTTTTTGCAAACTCTTACAATACGTAAAAAGAAATCTTTGATACTTAAAGCTTCATAATAGAAGATCTGTAATGATAAGTATAATCAGAGGAAAACTGTACCAGAATTGAAGTGCCTTTGACAATGCTTAATCACACTGGGCAATTGAACACGTTTGTCCAGAAAGAATGAATTCCAATGACTAAGATTTAGGCATTTTGGTATCACAAAAGAAGTCCACAAACTCTCTGATCAGTTAAAATAGAATTGTCTTCCATTTGCAATAATAATTTCCATAATTGGACCATGAAAGTAGAAGCAGGGCAATGCAGTATTAGAATGATTTTGATAGGAGCTTATGATATCCCCATAGTGCAAAAATATGTTTGATATTTATCTCTGGGTGCCTAGAAGATTTAGCATTTGCACAGATCAAAATAATGATAAATCTCACACAATGATTTGATTTCATATAAAAAAACTACCTCTGCAACTTTAATTCTGATACATTTCTTTCAACAACATCGATCGGTTATGGTCATCTAAGTACAATTACCTCCACAAACATTTATTATGTGTTTCCTCTGTGTCATGCATTGTGTTTCAGAAAGATGAATAAGCTGAAATTTTATCATGGTGAAAAAGGGGATAATAGCTTTAGAGTACTGAAGTCTTGGATGTGCCACTTACTAATTCTACCTTTTAAAAGTCCTGCAGATTTATGCAACATAAATATTCTCATCTGTAAAAATTGACATATAATTTATCTTGCATGGCTATCATGAAAATTTCTCAGGATAGTCACATAAAGCACTTGGCACAGATCCTGGAACATAATACATGCCCTTTAGGGTAACTCACTCCCTCTGTCTTGGCTTCAACAAGTTCACAGTGGTGGTAACAATCGAAAGTTTTCAAATTGGTAGACTTATTGAAGATATACTGCACCTTGTATGTACCCATGCCTTGCTTGTTTACCAACAAATATTTATTAAACTTCCTCTCTGTGTTAGACCATGATATGGATAATGGGAAAATGTCATCAAACAAGAAATTTTTCCCAATTTCATTGAGTTTACATTCCAGTGCACGGCATGATGAGCTAGTGGTTGATTATTAACAGCATAAATTTTTATGGTACTTACCATCTTCCAGGGATTGGTCTCAATATGTCATGTACACTGACTCATCTAATGCTGAAAACAACCCTCTAAAACAGGCACTATTATTTTTGTTCCCAGTTTACATTGGAGAAAATTGAGCTAGAAAAGTATTCCCAGACTAGCATGTGGCAGATCTGCATGTGGCAGAGGTGGGATTCAAATTTTGTCATGTAGTTTTTTGAATGCTGTTTTTTACTGCTGTTTCTTTGAACACGTAAAGAATTTAGGTTGGGTGTTTAGCTGCACAGAGAGATAGTAAACTTGACAGGTGCCCGTCATTCATGGCAGGCAATTGGATTTTATTGAGAGTGTAATGGGAAGCTATTAGAAGGTTTTAAGCATGAGGGTGATGAAAACATCTATACATTTTATAAATTCAACCTAAATGTAATGCGGGGGTTGCTCAGGGTGAGCTGTGAGGAACTATGAAGACAGTTCAGACTTGATTTTAGAAGTCAAGGTAGCAGTGATGAGAGCTCTGACATATTGGTAATGTTGGAATCAGGGAGAATTTGTTGATGTGGGATCCATTTGGATGGTCAGCATACAGAATTTGCTGATGAGTTGAATGTGGAAGGAAGAGAGGGATCAAGCTGATTATATTTTTGTTTTGAGCAGCTGCATGGAAAGTGGTTCTATGACCAGCAGTGGAAAAGTGACTGGGGTGATTAGCAAACAAGAATTTTGTTTTAGAATTGGAGAGTTTGACAGCTGTCAAGAATCCACTTGAACACACAAATCGAGCACATAGTGAAAAGTTAATGGTTAGTGATACAATGTGAATGCATTGTCACATAGCTGTCTTGAAAATTATGAAATATAGGGGCACCTGGATAGCTCAGTTTAAGTATCTGCCTTTGGTTCAGATCATGATCCTGGAGTTCAGGGATCTAGCCCCATGTTGGGTTCCCTACTCAGCAGGGAGTCTGCTTCTCTCTCACCCTCTGCTGCTCCCCTGCTTGTGCTTGTTCTCTCTCTTTCCCTCCTCTCTCCCCCATGCTTGTGCTCCCTCTCTCTCACCTTCTCTTCCTCAAATAAATAAATAAAATCTTTAAAAAACAAGAGATCAAGTAAGTGCTTATAAGGAGACAAAAGAATGCAGACAAAGAGAAAGAAGAAAATTTGGAGCCCAAACTCTCAAGATTTCAATTAAAGAGAGTGGAGCCAGCAAAAGAGACTAGAGAAGGAATAGCTAGAGAGGTCAGGGAAAACCCAAGGAGGCAGAGTGAACAGAAGCCAGAAGGACAGATACACCATTTTACTGCCCTAACGGTCATGGGGCAATAAATTATTCTTCTCACTCACAGTTTCTAGATGAAGAAAGGGAGGCTGCATGTGGTAAATAGTTTGCCCAAAGTCACATACAGTGCGGATACAATCCACCTTTTAACATACTTTTATCTTTTGGTTTATGAAATATGTATATGAATATATAGGAAAGCTGTACATGTGAATATATAATATATTTATATAGTATAATATACTATTAATAGAGATATTTAGGTACTAAATATGTTCATTTATGTATTATATGTATATTCACATTTATATATATGCTTCTTGTTAACTCTACAAATAATACTAGTAATAGTACTCTAATCAAGATGGAAGCAAAGTATTTGCAGAGCCCAAAGAGGAAGTGAATATTAATTTGCTTTCCTTAAAATAATACCCAAAATGTAATATTTTTCTTAGAATCTGAAAAATAGTTAGGAATTCCTCAGAATGACAGATATGACAAGAAGAAGAGGCAAGCATTCTGGACAGAGAACCAGCAGAAGTATAACAAACAAAGCCATCATGTAGAAAATACATTGCATTAAGGTTTTGTGTGTCTGTGTTTTATGTTTTTCTTAATTTTTTTCTGGAGTATGAGCACTATAGAAGCAGAAAGACAGTGGCTATGGAAAAGAAAGAAACATGACACCAGAGTTTTATTTTTAACACAAATGAATTTGTACTTAAATCTGTAGGCACAATAAGTAAACTTCAGCTTGCAAACCAGAGTAGCATGTTAGACTCGTCCAGGAGAAAAATAATTTTGACTTCAAAAGGAAATAAGGTATTTTTGTTGGCTTAGCACTCTTTCTTTGAGGAAAAGCTTGGCACCACTCTGAACTGGTTTTGACAGTCATCCCTTCCTTCACTTTGTCCAGAGGGATGGATAGCTGGCTGATTGAGATATTTATAGTGCACCAACCCACTGGGTTCAGTGGTCAAGTGATGAGCCATCTACGTCCTTCTCTTGTGTAGTAGATAACTCCAGGGAGAATGAAACTGTCTTCACCACAACCACAAAGTTGATACCACAAGAAGCTAGAACTGCCAGTGGATAGTTCCCAAGTTGTTTGAAAGTGTGCAGATGAGAAAGTGTGCAGAGACAGAGGCCTGTGCCATGGTTCTGGATCTAGCCATTCCTAAGACACTTTTCTCACTAGACTTCACAATTAAATACATGGTTAGTTGCCTTTTATCCTGGAGTACATTTGGGTCCCATCTACTGGAGTGTAGTGGAAAATCCTGGGAGCATATATTACCTGGTAATTATATCACTAATCCTGATACAAAATGAAGAGAATATAACTCTGGAAATAAAAATGAAATGCCAAAGGGACAGATTTGAGACCTTTTGGAAGGAACAGATGTTCAACTTAATTTGACACAAAGAATATGGGGGTATTTGGTACTTAGAATCACTGTCTTATTGAAAATGGAATGGTTGCTGAAAAGACCATGTATAGGTAACCATCCCATACCTCTGGTATGACAGAGGTGGAACAGAGCAATGAAGAAATGTTTTATTTAAAGATTAAAAATGACTATGGTCTGGTGCTCTTGGAATCTGAGGGGTGTGTAGAGGAAGGCACAGGTCTAACCAGTGTAAAGGCAGAAACAATGGTATCAGAGATCAAAGCAATGTCTGAGCTAGAGTGCACATTTGGGAATTGTTAGCCATTGATCTGTGAGCCTTGGGTTGACAAATGTTTTTAGAGAAACAGAGAAAGAAAAATGCAGGGAAAGAGTCATACAGCATTATTGCATGTTCCTCGAAAATGAGCTCAGCTCTGTTTGTTGTGGCACAGTGGCATAGCGTGGCTCATGAACAAATTGTGCAAGGCACAGAGCGAAGCATATTGTTTGTAGTGCCCTTTAAGACTCCTCGAAGGCAAAAAAAAAAAAAAAAAAAAAAAACCTCCCCGAAGGCTCTGAGGTGACTTTCCGTTTCTATATTCATTTTACAAGGAAGGGGAGTGATAAGATCACTTGCAGCCCCAAATTAATAAAACTCTAGAGTTTTATGGTTCTGTACCCACTCCTGTGTGTGTATGTTTAATAAAAAATAATCAAAAAATTGTCTGTACCAAAACTTCTTAAATGTAGATGTACCTCTACATTTTAAAACTATATGATGATTTTAAGGTCATTTTTTTAAGATACACAAGTGCATAAAGCCCTATGAAGACAGTTCAGCTGTCCCAATGTCAAGTAGAAATCAGTCAAGCATTAATCTTTACTGCGGAGCCATTGTATTTACCAGCAGTGTTGTTTCATATTCTTTGCTCTTAGAAAAGGCTCAACTTCACTTTCTCAGAGCCTGTTCAAAGCATTAGCTAAAATATTTCTTGCCAAAAATATGAAGATTTAGTATATGTACAAAAATAATTGATTTTAAAGTAGTTATTAAGGAAAAATTATCTGTGACTATAACTATGTAAATTATTGTGACAGAAATGGACACAATGAAAACCTGCATTAGGCATTAAATAAATGAATTCATGGTTGGGGGCTCTAGTTCATTGTTCTTATATGTTTCTGTTTAAATGCATTTATATGTACTAGAGACTATAACCGTCCTCGTTTAAAAAATCAATCAATAAATAAATAACCAGCATTTCTAATTTAGTCTGAAAAGATTACTTAAATGTACTTTGTTTAGGGTGTAAGCTTTAACAAATATCTTTCTTTTCACTTATTTTTCTAGGCCTGGAACATCTCACTTTAGGATCAATGAATTATATTAATAAAATGATACAATGTAACCAACAAATGCACTATAGATTGTAAATAACCAAGTTGATAATCACTAACTATTTAAGAATGGTTAAATGTTTTACAAATACATGATGCAACTTAAAATGTAAATAAGAACAATAAGTTAAGAAAGATGGGAAAATGTATGTTTGCCTTTTTTCCCTATTGGATATATCACACTCCATTAGAAAAGTGGCCATGAACTCATTTATCCCTTTAAGACTCTTTTCAGAAGACTTCATTATTTTATTTCAGTCCTTAATTGATATCAGTGGATGTTAAATGTGCCGTGGGCTTAAGTTTGACTCAGAAGAGAAAAGGCTTAATTTATTATCGAGGGTTTGACTTCCAGTAGCTGTGTTACCTTGACCAATTCATTGCATTTTTATGGCCTTCCATTTCTTCAAGTGTAAATTTGGAATACCAATCATTTCCCTATTTTCCTCATATTTTTGATGCAGGAACCAAAGAAGAGAAGGATGGCCATCATTTATATACCTCCAAAACCTTCACATTTTTAGTCTTTGTGTATTTTTTTAAAAAAAGATTTTATTTACTTATTCATGAGAGACACGCAGAGAGAAGACTTCATGTATTTAAAGAAGACTACACAGGAATTTTTAGGTTGGAATCTGACTGGTCTCTGGGGCAAGGACTCAGCAAATGACCACCTTTTTGACTAAATGTTACTTTCTAAAAGTCTGCTCTTCTGCTTTGCAGGTGTAGAAATTTGCTGTTGTGGCGGTGTATATTCCATCAGGAGCTACTTCTATTCAGGTGACTGAGGAATAAGCGAACAGGAGAAAACTGTAATTTATAATAAATGTTACCCTTTTAGAGATAGTCGTTGGGCCTCCCCACTTTGAAATATCTTGGAAGCCAGATAAATCATGAGAGGGCTACTTATCGATTATAGATTAGCGCAAAGAGATGGACTCAAGGGATATTTCATCCTGATGAACTATTGCAAACACACCCCTTTCAGGGTGCTGGGATGTTTGGGTCCAGCAGATTCCATCTCAGACAAAGTATTGAAGACATACACACATGTTCCTCTTCTCTGCCTCCTCCTTTTCATAAGCTTCAACTTCTCTCTTTCATTAAGCTAGTTTTCAAAAGCTAAGCCACTTTTCATCATCCTAATTAAAACAAAGTTTTCCCCAAATTCATCTCCCCATCAGCAGTCTACATAGATGATTCACCTTACCATTAATTTAGGAAATGTAATGAAAGCTCACTGTATTTTAAGTTGTACAGAGACATACTACTTTAAAATAAATAAGCATTCTTTTTTTTTTTTTTTAAGATTGTATTTATTTATTCATGAGAGACACAGAGAGAAAGGCAGAGACACAGGCAGAGGGAGAAGCAGGCTCCATGCAGGTCTCCAGGATCACACCCTGGGCTGAAGGCGGCGCTAAACCACTGAGCCACCCGGGCTGCCCACAAACAAGCATTCTTAACTTAAATAAGTTTACTATTTTTATTATTCCTACTATTTATTTAATCTACTTAGTCCATTCTATTTTACGTATTTTGTAAAATTTTCTTATTTTATTTTTATAGATTTAAGAACAGAAAACTGAGGTTTAGAGAAGCTGAATCATTTTTTCAAGTTTACGTAGCTAGTAAGCCAGGACATTGTCAGAGATGAGCAGTTTGCCCTTTTTTTTTTTTTTTTTTTTGAGCAGTTTGCCTTTAAGAATGATTTTAGCTCTTATGCTATTTAAATATAATAAAATGTCATTGATAAATAAAATATCAATATCATTTGATAATATTTCTGAGAGTTTTTTGTAACTATGTGTTGGTATACAAAATGGTCATCATATCTTTATGACAAAAATAATATCATATCACCTGGGTTGATTTAAAAATCATTCCCACAGTATATTATTTGCTCTAAATGCTTACATTAAAGGGTATTGTTTGATCTTCTTGGTATAATCAATCCCGAATTATTTTTTGACTACTGCCCTCATGGAGGGTGGTAGAGACAGTGGGCAGAGCACAGTTTTAACTTGTCTCAGGGCTTATTTACTAGCTGTGTAAGCTTTGATCCATCATGTGGCCTTTTTGTTTCAACATTGGCTTATTGGAAAGTTTACTATTCATTCTTACACTTTCACTGTGAAACACTGAAGTCCAAAAGAAGATGGAAAAAATAAAAATAAAGTGAAACACAGGTCATAGCTCTCATGGAGAGAATGATTTCATGAGGAAGTCACAATAACTAAATAAAATTATATTGTTACAAGGAATAAGAACAAAAGCAGTGCTGTGTTCTTGAGAGCCTAGATTATGGCTCTCTGGACAGAAAAATGAATCTCAGTTTCTAGGGTTTGCTGATTACCATGGTATAAACACTTCCATCAGGGTCAATTTCAAGCTACCAAGAAGCTCACAGAATCTCTGAGTGTTTTATAATCTGATGCTGTGATCCAGTAGAAGCATGTTCCCACCAACACTGAGTGTTCAGGAGGGATGGTTTTCCTATCCAGAAACTTCTGCAAGCATCAAAAGCATCAACTGACTTAGTACGTGTAAACTGCCCAACAGAATTGTATTTTTGCAGAACAAGTCTCTGAAAACACTAATGCCTTTTTATTCCACATGTCTTCTTAAGATGTTGCTTGACTCCATTTAATAGATTGAAGATCCATATAAGAGTTAAAGGTTAGAAAATTTTTCTATCTGTATCAGGAGTCTTTCACAGAACTGTGGTTTAAATTATATGGTAAACCATTTGTATTCATGCTTTAGGAGTCAGAGTATAGACTTTTAAAACTCTCAGGAGTAGAGATTAGTATACATGCCATGATGGATAGATGGGGTAAAATGGTTATCTGCAGGTCATTAATTTTGTCCTAGTATTCATGGTTCTCTCTTGAGAATAAATAAAGTCCACACTTTCCCAGACCTTAGTATTAAAACTTTCATGTAACCTTTGCCATCTTAACTTTTTTTTTTCATTTCTCTTTATCAGTATCCTTTTCAAATTCATTATAACTTTATTCTTACTTCATGTTCTCCTTGGACTTTCATCAAACTCTTGGGTTTCACTTTTTTCTCCTTTATCTTAAATTATTGCTGTTTCTTCTTTCCTCTTTGTGTTTAGCAAAATGCTATTTTCTAGCTTCTGCTTTACCCTAGGTTTGGAAGTAGTAACTGGAATATAATTTTCATATAAGAAAGTGCATAGATCTTACACATACAGTTTGATGAATACTGACAAATGTGTACCTGATTTTGAGATCACTTATTGTGTTGCTTCTATCAATAGTTTACTCCTTATAATTGCTCATAATTTGTTTAGGTATTCTCTTATTGATGTACGTTTGTATTATTTTCAAGTTGAGTTAATTATGAATAATGCTCCCACAGAAATTCTTATTCAAATCTTATCTGGGATATATATACTTGTACTTTTTTGGTGGGGCCATACTTTGGGGTGAAATTGATGGATTAGAGACTAGATATATAAATAATGTTGTAAGAAACTGCCAAACCACTTTCCAAAATGGCTATGACATTTTAACTCTTATCAGCAATGTATGAGAGTTCTAGTTACTTCACAGCCTCACCATATTTGGTGTTTTCTGTTTCCTGGCTTTTTAATTGTAGTCATTCCAGTGGGTATACAGTGTGGTAGCTCATTGCAGTTTTAAATTGCATTTAAAAATTAGTTTCAGAGGTAGAATTTAGTGATTCACCAGTTGCATACAACACCCAGCACTCATTATGTCACATGCCCTCCTTAATGCCCATCACCCAGTTATTCCGTCTACCCACCCTTCTCCCCTCCAGCAACCCTCAGTTTGTTTCCTAGAGTTCAACATCTTTAATGGTTTGACTCCTTTTCAGTTTTCCTTTTATTTTATTTTTCCTTCCCTTTCCCTATGTTCACCTGTTTTGTTTCTTTAATTCCACATACAAGTGAGAGCATACGGTAAATTGCAATTTTTTGGAGATTGATGATGTTAAGCCTGTTCTTATGTGCTTATTAACTCGCTTATATCTTCTTTTGTGAAGTTTTATTTTTCTCATTTTATTGATTTGTAGAAACTCTTTATATATTCTGAGTATAAATTCAGTGCCTGATACATGTATTGTGAATATTCAGTCTTTCACTTGTCTTTTCATTTGTTCACAAAGTCCATGGAGGAGCATGAAAAGATGGTACTTTGTGCTCTAGTAAATCTACACCTACAAAAAATATTATCTGTCAGTTGGAACTGGTGTGGCAGAGAGAATAAAGTGGAATTAGAATGGAAACAGTGATTGGAGGCTAACATGCATTAAAGAAAAAGTACAGAAATAAGATTAGGCAGAGGGAATCAATACACTGAGATGCAGATCTGATAATATGCCAGTTCAATAGGGAACTCCAGACAAAGATGGCCAGTTAGAGGTGCCCCATGTTGGGCAGATGGTAGTCAACAATTCCTCCGTAGTCTTTCTCTCACTGAGATCACATAAGCAGAGTGGAATCTGGAAGGGTGACCTGAGCAGTATAAGCTATACAGTTATAGGCTGCACTAAGTCTGTCACAGCCCACTCCTTATGCGATGTGGATCCATTTGATTTAGCAAGTCTGTCAGCAGATTTCCAAAGTGGTTATAACATTTTAACTCTAAACCAGCAATATATGAGTGTTCTGGTGGTCCTATCTCCTTAACATTTGCTGCTATTGGTCTTTTTAAATTTCGGCTATTCGGGTGAGTATGTAGAGTTCTCATATGGAAATTAACATTTCCCCTGATGACTCACAAGCTTACAACCTTTATGTGTGTTATTCTTTTGAGAAGTGGCCTGTTTCAAATATTCAAGTATTCTGCTATTTATTTTCATAAGATTATTGCATTCTTACTGTATAGTGGAGGATGGGCCCCCAGTCACCAAATTTGGTTTGTATTTCCTGACCCATGGTGAGAAGATTTATGACATATGAGTCTTTCTAGAAAGGACAGAACAGCATCCACAATGCTTGAGAGCAAGGTAAGGAGTCTGCTTTGGAGTTTTTATGGTAGTTAGAAGGTAAGCTTGGATTGATGGTTTTCTTGTGTTATAGACTACCTGCAGGCACCAAGAAAGGGAATCTCTGGGCTTCTCATCAGCTTGTCCAGTTGTGGGGTGGCAGCAAAGGAAGTAGAAGTATGAGGTTTGAAAACTTTCAGCAGTCAAATATCAAAAACAGTCAGACTCTTTGTTACATTTCTTTTTTTTTTTTTTTCTGATGACCTGAAAGAAATATTTATATATTATGGATGCCTGTGTTTTGTTTGATAACTCATTTGTGAGCATTTTTCAAGTCTGTGGTTGGTCTATTCATTTTAAAATCTCAAAGAAAGAAAATTTTTAATTTTGAAGAAGTTAATGTGACATTTTTTTCTTTGATGTACAGTGATCTTTATGATCTGCCTCCAAATCCTCGCCCTTTGAAATGTCATGAAGATATTTTCCTGTTTTCTTCTAGAGGCTTTTTGACTTTGACTTTAGGTCAAGCCAATAATCCATTTCAAATTATAATTTTCTGAATCAAGTTATGCGGGACTTGAGGTTTTTGTTGTTTTTTTCATCCTCTTATTCCAGAAACAGTTGCTTAACAAAATATTTCTTTTTTTCCCATTGAAATAACTTGGTAGATTGGTCAAAACTCAGTTGATGGTTTATGGGTGGGTTGGCCAGAACTCCATATGCTGCTCCACTATCAAGTAGTTATCCTTAAGATGATACCACAGTATCTCAAGGACTGAGATTTTTTTAAAAGATTTTATTTATTTATTCATGAGAGACACACAGAGAGAGGCAGAGACATAAGCAGAGGGAGCCCAAAATGGGACTCCATCCCAGGACCTCAGGATCATGACTTGAGCCAAAAGCAGATGCTCAAACTCTGAGCCACCCAGGCATCCAAGGACTGAGCTTTTATAACAAGTATTAAAGTCAGGAAGTAAAAGTCCTCCAGCATCTTTCTTCTTTTTCAAGATTGTTTGTTTTGGCTGTGGTCAGCCCTTTGTATTTTCATATAAATTTGAGATTTAGCTTGTCTATTCTTTCAAAAGGGGCTGATTTAGTTTTGATAAGGATTTTATTGAATATATGAATCCATTTTGTGAAAACATATCTTAAAATATTATGTTTCTAATTCATGAATATAGTGTAGACTGTCCCTGCTTTTCCTGCCACTGACATGCACAGATTTCAGTTACCATGGTTTTGAAGTCCTAGATCAAGAGGAAAAGGTGAACTGAGCTATTCAAAAATAAGGTCAGTGAAAATTTGCACACACCTCAGATATAAAAAATACTGTTTCTCTGTTTTGTATAAATGTTATCCTTTAATTTGTTGTGCTAGAGTCTATCTTATCTTTAACTTTACCAAGTTTGTCATTTGGCATAGCACAGAGGCAAGGATGGGAGGGAAGTGGAATAAAGCATCTAGGCCTCCCTGTGGTCAGGTGAGCAGCCAGCTCTTCCTTCTGCCTGGTTCCTAGGACCAAATTGTTCACCCACTTTATTAGAGTGACTAAAGTACTAGGACCTCCCTGGTTCGAATTAGACATACATTTTTCCCTTTTGGGATTGGAGTCTTGTTTCTAAGCACCATTCTGGGGCTTGGTAACTGCCATACATACCTTGTATTGACTACCTATTTGCTGAGATCTCTCCAGAAATAAACACAGTCAGAGATTTCCCCTCTGTTGGAACCTCCACACTGTACCATTTGGACTTGTGCTCAGACTGGTGCTCACCTTGTTCAGATTTTTTTCGAGTAGACAAGGGATCAAGGAAACATATTTTCTCTGATAATATTAATGCATATATGTTGAATATAATTTTAAAAATGCTAAAATACACAATGAAAAAAATAGTTAAGATCATCCATAAGCTCCCAACTCAGAAAGATAGCTATTGTTATTGCAATGGTTTATAATTTATATGAAGTCATCTCAATATACATACATATAATTCAGCATATGTTAATTTTGAGAATCTTATTGTATTTACTTACTGCTTAAATTACATGAAAATATTCCTTTTTTAAAAATATAAACATTAGGGCACCTGAGTAGCTCAGTCACTGAGTGGTCTGCCTTAGGCTCAGGATGTGATCCGGGGATCCTGGGATCAAGTCCCGCATCAGGCTCCTGGCAGGGAGCCTACTTCTCCCTCTGCCTGTGTCTCTGCCTCTCTCTGTGTCTCTTGAGAATAAATAAATAAAATATTTCATATATATATATATATATATATATATATATATATATATATATATATATAAAATCATCAACATAAAGCTAAATTCTCTGTGGGGTGTTGCCTTGGCTGAGGTCATGTACTTCCCAGAGCTTCCTAAAGCCAGTAACTGAGTAAGACAGGGTGATAAAGGACCTGGGCATGTGGTTCAATGCAGAACAATTCAAAGGTGTGGATCCCACTGCAGAGCTCCTTCATGGGTTAAGTGAAGCTCCCTACACACTTTCAGGCCCAAACTCTTGGTATGTGCTTCCAAAGAAGCTTAACCTATCATAGGCACCTTGAGCTTGAACTTCTTCACAGACACAAAGATGTACATAAAAATACAGTTCCTAATCTCAGAGATAACTACTATTATCAATTGCTGTTCACCACTATTGCACACACACACACACACACAACTATGGTATTTGTTATGGACTGAATCTTTGTGTTCTACCTCCAACATTCATATATTGAACTCCTAATTCTCCAATGTGTTGACATTAGTGGTGGGACCTTTAGGAAATGATTATGTCATGAGAGTAGAACCCTCATGAATGGATTAGTGTCCTATAAAGCAGACCCCAGAGAGGTCTCTTGTTCCTTCTGCCCGTGAAGATAGAGTGAGAAGATGGGCATCTGTGAAACAGGAAAAAGGCCCTCATCAGATACCAAATCTGTTGGGCACTTTAATCTTGGACTTCAAGACTCCAGAACCGTGAAAAATAAATATCTGTTGTTTAAGCCCTCCTGTCTATGATAATGTGCTATAGCAGCCAGAATTGAGGAAGACTGCATTATTTTGTTATTTTAGCATAGATTATACTGCATATATTTATCACTGGGGAACTTTATTACTTTTTCCTTTCTTCTCAAAAGTATGTTTAGAGATATATTAATGTAGGCTGACCTACCTCATCATTTTAAGTGCTGTTTTAGTTCATACTTATATACTCTTGACATAAGGCAGTTTATTTAGCTATTGCTCTATTGATGGACTCTTAGATTGGTTCTAGTTTTCATGTGTTTATCAACAATACCAAAGATAATACCTTTGTATATGACTCCTTTTGCAGAGATGTGACTGTATGTCTAGGTAAGTGCTAAAAAGTGAAATTACTGGGTCACAATAATAGTCTTGTTATCATATGCCGTCCAGCATGGCTGTGTTAATTGAGGCTTCGGCAATGAATATGGCTAACACATTCCCTACATCCTCTCTCTCACCCTTAATGTGTTCAAGTGCATTTTGCCATTTTTACCCTGTAAATTTATTGCTAATGTCTTCTTTAAAATGTTTATTGAGATGCATTTATCTTTCAGTATTTTCTTTTCTCTCTTTTATTTCATTGCCATCATCTACACTTTACAACTTACATAATGCTTTCACATCTATAATCTCATTTTATCCTCACAACAGTTCTATAAAGTAGGCAGAGTAGCAATTTTTGGTAATGAAGTTTGAAAGAAAAGATTTCAATATAAATGTTCATCTATAATATAATAACACATAAATAGGTTTAGAAGTAAGGTTCTGCAGTATTTACACATATCTAATATTCTAACATTTTGTTTTGCTATTTCCTGAAAAAAAAAATAAAACATTTCTTACTTCTAAACCTTGCTATATTCACTGCTCAGTTGAAAAATATCTTAATTCAAGGGCAGTTGAGAGAGTTTATTCATTTAAATATTAGGCAGCTTTCCCTCTGAGCAAATTGTCTTTTTTTTTAATATGGTATTAATTATCTTCACAGTTCCCTAAATTCAGAATCCAAGACCATTTGCCTTGTTATTGCTTAAAACAGTATAATATCATCTGTCTAAAAGTTATCCAACAACTTCTGAGACTTTAATTAAATTTTCATTCTTTTCTTGCTGCAACAGAAATGGAATTTTTCTTAGATAAAATATACATATAAACTTGACCCTGAAATTAGCAGCTCAAGGAGTGTAATGCAAATTTTAATGAGCTATTATTGGAAACCAGTAGACAAGATGTGACAATGGATTGCAAAATATAATTTATGGCACTGTCCTTAATTTTCAAACTAATTTAACTTCTGGAAAGTTTGGCACTGTCTAAAATAAACGGTTAACTAAACAATTGACAGAATATACAAGTCCTGTCTTTTCAGGGATATTTTTGCCAGTAATCTTGGCCACGTCTGCTATTCCCTCTCTTTCTCTCTCTCTTCCTCTCTCTCTATATATATTATATATAAAATAATGTCTCTCTTCTTTTGTTGAATTATGTATCTTAGTACACACTTCTTAGTTAATCCCTTCTTCTTTCTTCCTATCTTTGTTTTTATAAGATTTTCAAAGCTGAGGTCACTTACTGTATGCCATCCCATGGCCAGCCTGAGAAGTAAAAGCCTCTGCTCCACCGTCACAATAACCAGAATAATTGTGCTCCCTACAGCAGGTTAGTAACCAGTAAGAGAACCAATGGGATATATAGCTAGAGATTAGAAGAGAGGTAGGGATAGAAGTAGATAGAGAAAGGGATGAGAGAGAGCGAGAGAGAGAGAGAGAGAGAGAGACTGATAGTAAGGCATTGGGCCATGTGATTGTAGGGGTAAGTCCAACATTTATAGGGCAGGTTGACAGGCTGAAAGCTTAAACAGTTTTCTATGTTTGAGGCTTCTTGAGGTTAAGTTCCTTCTTCAGGAAACCTCAGTCTTTGCTTCTAAGGCCTTGTACTGCTGATCAGAAAAGGCCTACCCACATTATAAAGGTAAATTTGCTTTACTGGTAGTCTACTGATTTCAGTGTTAACCATATCTAAAAATTACATTCACACCAAGACATAGACATATTTGACTAAACAACTGGATGTCATAGCAAATTTGACACATAAACTTAACCATCACATCCTGAAATAAGACCCATACCTTAGTATACCAGGGCAAAAGGTAAGAAATGAGAAACAAATCAAAACAAAACCAATGAGGGATGCCTAGATGGTTCAGTGGTTGAGCATTTGCCTTTGGTCCAGGGCGCGATCCTGGAGTCCGGGACTGAGTCACATACACCGGGCTCCCTGCAGGGAGCCTGCTTTTTCCTTTGCCTTTGCCTATGTCTCTGCCTCTCTCTCTCTCTCTGTGTGTCTCTCATGAATAAATAAATAAAATCTTAAAAACAAAACAAATTTAAAAAACAAAACAAAACAACAAAAACAAAGAAAAAAACCCAGAGACACAGTAACATAAACACAGACACCTAATACTTATTACCTTCATCAGCACTTTTTGTATTTAAATTTTAAGTCAGGAATTAATGTGTATATTTGCATGCCATTTCTTTCTCACTTAGTTTCTTTACTTTTAGATAAATACCAAAAAATAATATGATTCCCAGTGTTTCACTGCAAGGCACTGAAACTTATATTGGTTAACAAAGTTATCCATACTCACATAGTTGACAAAGAGTCTTAAAAATGTACCTACCATCTGAAGATAAACAAAAGAACAGTTGAGATTTGCTCTGGAAGGGAGCTTTTGCTGAGGATATTTGACTCCTTTAAGTTATAAAAGGAGAATAGGAAAAAGAAGCAAGATATTTATGCAGGGTTAGTAGCAATAGATTGCACACTGGTTATGGAGGAAGTCTAAGAAGGAGTGATCCACAATTAAAAAAAGAAAAGTTGAGATAATGAACTTGAAGAATTGCCATGATGGGCATTCTAAAACAGTGATCTGGGATGATAGAATGGGATCTGTGGAATCATGGTGTGACAGCAGTGTCCTTACGAACGGTGTAAGATCCAGGTGTGTGACAATGGGAGCAGAGGAAGAAGGAAGAGGCATGAAGGAAAAGTTTTTGCAAGAGGTAAAGAATTGAGAGGCCAAGTGATTTGTGAGTTATCTATTTGTCTATTGAGACATTTGGAAATTATAAGAGGAGTGGTGGGAGGAGAGGAGAGGTGTAAAGCCAACAGCTAAGGTCTTCCACAAATGGAAGAAAATGGCCATAGACTTCACGCATAACCTCATCTACGCAGTGCAGGTTGGGGCATAATTCTGTGGTTTGATCTTTAAGGGAACTGGAGGTGGAGACTGGGTAAGGATGTAAGGGGAATATTTAGGCACATTTTGCTAGGGGAAGATGAAGCGAAAGATATATGAAGTCAAACATGTTCAGAGCCAAAATAACTGCAAGCAGCAGTTGGTGTCATAAAGAGGGAAAACCCAAGAGTTTGTAGCCTTCCACCTTGGCAGGATCATGATGGTTAGGTTTCTATTGGGTGATCATTTTGTGATGCCTGGTTAGATTCTCCAGGAGCAGGAAAGCTATGTGAGGTCAGGTGTCTCCCTGCCCAATCTTATTTTATGCCTATCATGCGGTTGGATTATGCTTAGTTATAATATTTTCTACATTCCTGATTTGGGGAGAAAAGATCTGAAATAAATGGAATTTTGAACAGAAAATGATATCCATGTAATGTGCATCAAGGGGTCACCATTCTCTTCTTCCAATTTTACAAAATGCAGCATTACTTCTTTAAATGACATGACAGTAATGTCATTCGCTGCCAACTAGCTGTCATTTTGATGCCAAAAAATCATCAGACTCTCGTATCACAGATATTAGAGAACCACATGAAAAAATGTGTTGACATTTTTCACTCATAATAATATAGGATTGATTGTTTCCATCTTTAATTTATCCAAAAATATATGTGAAAAAAATGTTCAGTGACTGAATCACAAATGACAGCAACTGAAGGGAAGGTAAGAAGACTTTATATAAAAAAAGAGCCACCTACCAGATTGTAATTCTTATATTAGTAGAAAAAAATGATCTTACTCAATGGTTTAGAAGCAAATATGAAGAGATTCAGTGATTCTTCTGGATTGTACTTTGTAATAAATTTTATCTATAGCAGCCGATACAAAATTTGTTTTAATGTGGCATACAGAGACATAAATAATTTGCTTCCTTCTCTATATCTTAAGACAACTTCGAGTTCTTGATGATTTTATTAATATTAGAGAATTCTGGCACTGTTAAGATTCTTAGAGATGATATAATCCACCTCATCATTTTATTGATGAAAAAATTAAGGAAGAGCTAATCTGGAAATGCTAATATTCAGCAGTCATGCCTTATAGTAGGTTAGGCAAGGCCTATTATTTAATTCTTTTTAAAAAGAGTTCAATTTAGAATATTAGGCCATCATGAAACCTGGAGATTTGTAAGAGGATTATTAGGCTGCTCTTTTGTTTCTTACACAGAGCAATGTTAAATGAAACTTGGACATTCCCACAGTGGTTTCAGCACTCTGCTTATGAGATACATTATTTTTTTCCCTTGAACTAAGCATAGTTGGGTATTGTGCTTCTCATATTCACTTGCTTCTTATAATATATTCACCCCATATGAAAATAGCACCCTTAAGATTCTGATTGGTCTTCTTTCTTGGGAAACATTCAATAAAAGGGGTAGTAAAAATACCTACAACTCTTGATGCTGCAGTTACTGAAGACTGTACCTGAGCCTCATCCTATGTTCCCTCTGCCACATATTTTACCAACTCAATGAGCACCTCTGCTACTCTAGGTGACTTGTTTGGTGTGGCAACCAGGACTTCATTCTTAAAGGGTCTGAATTCTTGGTTTTCAAATCTATCTTATACTTTGGCTGATGTGTTTGTCCATTTAACAGTAAAACTGGTTATCATAACACCGAGAGACACTTACTCCAGTTTATCACTTGAGTACCAAATATATTCTTCCTCTCTTCATGATGTAGGAGAAAGTCAATATCTTCATACCTGGAGTTAGTTAGCCCTTCCAGTGTGATGATATCTTTCCTTGCATATTAGTCTCCTAGCATGAGGAGCCTAATATGATCAAAAGACAGCCAAGTTGTAGAGTTTAATGGAACTTCTATAGCACTATCAGGTGAAAACATTCTATAAGAACCAGGACCTCCAAATTCACAGATCTTAAATCTAGAATTATAGGAAATGTGTATTTCTTGACTAGGTAGATGGTGTGGGGAAGTCAATCCTACTTCCACTTATAGTTGTTGAGCAGATGCATTCCACCTATTGAAGAACCACATAATAGTCATTAATTTAGGATATACATTCTGTCTTCATGAATGATAACCCATCTCCAACCTGGAACCTCAATTACATATATAAGAGGTCAATCCACCATTGTATTCCTCCAAGACCTCTGAGGTGGTGTAATATATGATAGGAGCAGTCAGGGATGCATCTGTGAATTATTGGCAGTCAGTGTCCCCAGGAACTGGAAGATGGATGTGTCGGACCTGAAGGAGAGACATATGAGGCACAGACCACTTAAGTGGTTTTGATGCAGCCTCCCTGATAGTGAGTATAACATGTTTACAAGGTAATCCTGTGGACAAACATTTTACTGGACCTACTATATGAGGTGTAAGATTTTGACATCAAATGAGAAGCTGGAGAAAAAAATAATTTACCAATATTAGTGCTAGGGAGGATGTCATAAAGGGTTAACAGGTTGTTGTGAACACTGAATAAGATATAACCTATGAATTTGCCTAAAAGGGTATTTTTTATACTAGATAGTTAATATTTGTTGAATCTTATGGTCTACAGTCAGATTTTTATCAGGAGTGAACAATTATCCCAATAACTTTGACAAATGAATGTTTTTCATTTGAGAATCAGCCTCTTTGAGTGCTCAGATTATAATAAGTCCAGAGTTGGGGGAGATAAACAAAAGAGGGGTTACCTATCTGCCAGTCAATATAATTTAATTAAACCTGGGATATGTGAAGAAGTAATTGCAGTGCCTGATTATCTTCACAGCTAATTTTGTCTGTGTGGAAAAATGTTCTACTTCTGTAAAATACATAGCAGCATAATCTCCTGATAGTAGGTAGGTAGGGAGGGAAAGAGTGGATAAAGACTCCAAAGAGTGTAGTGAGATTTTACACTAGCCAGTAAGGTGATAATAAAGGGGGGTTATCAAGGACAAGTAAAGCATTCAGAGTTGGTAGCCTGGATGAGAGATATGATGAGCAGCCTGAAGGGTATCAGGAAGTTGAGTTAGTGCAGGAAACCTGGTGTATTTTAGATCATATTTGGTCAAAGTAATTCACACTCCATGAAGTGGAATATAGCAGCAGACATTTCCATACTAGACATCATACTCAACTCAGATGAGTTGCAGCAGTGTGGCTTCATGGGTCACGTGTATGGGAGCCAGAGGCAAGGCACACTCCTGAAAGAGGGGTTAATGAATCCAATGCCCACAGGGACCAACCAGACAGGACAAATAAGTGACATAAGGTAGTTGCAGCAAAGGGAGTGGCAAAGACAATCGTGTAATGAACAGCACGCGCAAAATATGTGAAGGGCTCCATTAGAACTCAGCCTCAGCCAATGGGGCTTTTGTTGGAAATGAGCCAGTATTGCAAGATCTCAGACATTTTTCAAGATATTTATGTAATATTTATATAAATGTATGTAAATTTCTGGTTTTTAAATGTTGGAACTAAATAAATTATTAAAATCTGGCTGAGCCAAACAACGAATCTAAAAATCAGAGGTTACCTATAGACCTCCACTCTGCAACTCTGAAATAAAAGTTTGTCAGAATTTTAATGTAGAGGGTAAATGCTATAGAAACCATTCAGCAGTCCAAGTGTAAATCAGAAAACTGAGGCACCATTCCAGGAATCAGGGTTGGAATATCACAAGAGCGAGCAAAAATCTAGAGTTATATGGGCAAGCTAACACTCTAATGTGCACCATGTATGTCTGAAAAGTTGGTTTGCAATCTCTTCAGGAAATTTCCAGATGTGATCTTAGAATAGATGGCAGTGAGATATTGAGAATGAGACAGGCCACACTTGCTTAGTAGGTGGTATGTGTAATAAGCAAAGGAACTTACACATGGGGCTTATCTCAAGTGGCAAAAGGATGGGTAGATCTCACATTCCCCACCAAATATTAAAAGTTTATATACAGATTTTAACTGGAATCAGTCACATATACTGTCCAGAAGGCCATAGCACCATATCATTATCTCAAGGCTGTGTCCCAGGGTAGCTCCTGGGAATAGGAAAGGCAAGCAAAACCCACATTCTAAGAACAGGGAAGTCATGAAGAGCCTCTGAGTGTTGGGATCCAGCTCACAGGTGAATCAGTTACACCTCCTCGATGGCTTTCCCCAACACTGCACTTCTCATCATGACCAGCTCTTCCCACATGCTGTCTTCTTCTGTGGTGTGCTCTGAACACTCAACAAGGGGTCTCACTAGCATGAAGGTGGCTTCTTTGGTGGCTATCTGGCAACTTTGGAAGTAATGCCACAGCAAAACTACAAGTATGTGCAAGAGAAAACACAGATAAGATAATTATTTCCAAAATCAGTGATGCTTTGTCCACCAAGGGCTTCATAATTAGAACCATTGATTTAAGTCCCCTAGAACTGGAGTTGTATCACTCAGAGCATTCACTTGTTTACTCATGTGATTAAATAAAGATGATACATTCAAATACTCATCAAGTATGAACACACAACATTTTGTTTGAATAATGGGATAGGTCCTTCCTTATGAGGTAGTACTATTTTGGAGGACAGCTTTTTTTATTGAAGACATTTCAGTGTTCACTAAGGACAGGCCTTGTTGGCTATCATTCAGGGCTTGCTGGGTGACTTCAGTAGGGGTTTCCATGATGCTATAATGTCCTTCAGGCCAATGGAGGAAACAAAGGCAGTGGCCAAATGATTGTACCTGAACATGCCCACCTACCAATGAGGGGAGAGAGGTTGGTAGCTTTAGGAATGTGACCTGGTGGTACATAGCATATATGTTGGCTGAGGCAGGCAGCACTGTCAAGCATGAGGGTATGGACTGGGGACAGGTAGGGGTTTTTGTCCTACCTCCTTCCTCCTTTTGATGGTGTGTGTTCCACTCCAAGTACAGTGTATTTTAATAGGTCTAGCTCACAGCAAGACAACAGGATCCCAATGGAAGCTGAGTAGTTGTGCAGAGGTGCAGAGAAACTCACCCATCCAGAGGATGTGTCATTGTAAATTCCAAAAGATAACTTCTTTCTCAGGCATGATGGAGTGTGGTGTTTCAGTAACATGATGCCTTGATTCATGGAGAGAGTTAGAGCAATGGCTATTTCTCAAGACTTTCATATCTTTATAGTACTGGGTGCTTTGGTAGGGGTCCCGAATCTGTCATAAAGAGCAACAGGGCTACTGGTTGATCACTCAGATGTATTAAAGTTTGGGACAGTAATTTAATCTACTTGGCTGAAGGTAGTTTTACCTGTTAGTAACTTAATCTGCTGCTTTAACATTTCATTTTTTTCTTTCTACCAACTCTGATGCTTGCAATTAGAAGGGGAATGAAACTTCCATTCAATGTCATGGTCTTTTGCCCAGTCTTACCTACCATGACCTTTGGAATGAGCCCCTCCATCATAGTCTAGTCAATGAAGGTATCCACACATGATACAGTTTCTCTAATCCCCTACAGGTGGCAACCTAGTTTGCATGGTAACAGGGAAACTTAAATTAGGCCAGACACTATGTCCACACAAGTGAGGTATATTTAGAACTCTTACTTAGGGGGAGGGGACCATTAGAATCCATTTGCCAATCTCTTACCAGTTGGGAACTCCAGTGAGTGGCCCCAGACTCCTTTGGCCGTTGCCTTGGGTATTGTTTAGAATACTCAGGATCTATTGTTCCTTGCATTAACCAAGTCATTATAATGACTACATTAACCAAGTCATTATATTTTAGAGCAATCCTCCATCCTTGACATATTTCAGAGCAATATGTCATCACATGGGTACAACTTTCTATGCACCCAATCTACTATATTTACTGAAGGGTAAGTTGCCAGGATTCATATCTGAGCTAAGGCATCAGCTTCTTGATTGCCAGGGGTATTCAGTGCTGTATGAGTCAGGATGTGGAAGACAGTATGTACCACCTCATGCTCTTGTAGGATGATGCAAATGTCTTTTCACACATCCTGACCTCACATGGGCTTATTTGTGATTACCTACCCCAAATAGAAGTGTATCCATGGGGCCTCTGCTACAGCAGACAGGGCATCAGGGGTCGAAGGGCCAGATGAAGATGGTCTGAATTGTTATTCAGGTTTTTAAGGCTTTTTTTGTTTGTTTGTTTCTTTTCTAAACAAAAGATTAGATTGTCGGTTTATCTGTCTAGGGGAGGTACCTACATCAATGTGGTCAAACTACATTTGCTTTTGGGTTATTTTTACAAGATCTTTTATAGCTAATTGAGATAACCTGTTGGCTTTCTGAGTTCCCTTTCTGTCTTTCACACAGTCCACACTCATTCCTGGGATTTGTCAGTTTCCTCAGATCAATGATGAATTGTCCAACATCATCAAGATCTTGTCTCCTGACTGGGTCCAGTATGGATATCAGTGACCCATGTCAGATACTAGTGGTGAACTGGAGAACTTTAGCTTCATTTCTGCAGTGAATGTGGCTGAATCAAGGCCTTGAAAGATAGACACAGGTTATCTGTCTCATTCCCAACTCGCTATGATTTTATGTCCTCTACAGATTTACAGGGTCTCACATGGCCAGGAAGAAGCTCATTGAGCCAAGGCTCCCTGTAGGCTAGAAGAATCCAATCTATAAAAGAGCTAATACCTTGAAGCCCTTGGGTGCCATTCAGGGACTGCCAGAGGGGTGCATAAATGGTGATGTTATGTATTTCCTCTCCCTCCTACCCCATCAGAGAAAAGCCTAGTTATTTCTTCTGGTCTTTTGCTGTAACTTGACAATCATATCAGTAAGCTCGGGGGTGGGGGTGGGGGTGGTATATTCTTTCATTAGGAATATTTCCTAAACTGGGGGCTTTCCTAGAGCTGGGATTGCTGATGCTGTACTTCTGTTTTCCTTTGTATTCGAAATCAGAGGGCAAGGGTGTTTTGTGTGCTTTATTGTCACTCACCACAGCATCCTCCTCTTTTTCAGGAATTCTCTCTGCCACAGTGTACTCAGTGTAGTTTCTCCAGCAAGCACATTAAGGCAGTCATCATTTTGGGGGTGACCTTATACTCACATAATGTTTCCAAGCACTGGACATAAGGGCCATCCCTCCCCACCTGAAAGTCTAGGGCCAACTCAGGATTTTCCCATGGATGCCTCTCCTCCAAATGGTTACTTTTCTTAGGTCTCCTGGCTTCCTGTCAATTGTTGGTTCCCAACCTTTTCTAGAGTGTCCTGGGTGTAATCTGAAACCACTCTGTTTGGAGGGCAAGGAAAGATGGAAGAAAGAAGCTGGCCACTCCAGTTAGGTAAGTGGTGAGTATAATAAGCAAGAGAACATACATATGAGGCTTGTCTTAGTTGGCTGCAAGATGAGTAGATCTCTACATAAGCTGGCCAATCTTTATCATTTATACAGAGCCATTAACTGGGTTCAGTCATGTGTTTAATCCAGCTTGCCTCAATAGGACCTTTACCTTTCTAAGGCACATCCTAGGAATGGCTCTGGTTATGTAAACAGTGGGCCAAACCCACATTCCAGGACGTGGGTGAGAGTGAGGAATTGCCTGAATCCAGCTTAAGGGTCAAGCAGCAGTCATGTCCTTTCCATGAATTTCCCTAACAAGTGGAACTTGTACTGTTTATTCTTTCTTAGACTCACTACAAGCATCTGTAATTATGGATAATGAGATGGCTTACTTCACAGAGTTCTTGAGAGGCTTACATGGGGACCATATCTTTAAGTGGTAGAGAGGTGACTGGCACATCACATGGCCCATGCACCCTAGCACTACCTTTCCTCTCTATTGTAACCCCTGTGCACTAAACAAGAGGATGAAGAATGCTGAGGGGAGTCCTGGCATCATTTCTCTTCCAGCAATATTTTTGGTAAACATGTAAATGCAATTTTTTCTTTGTAAAAGATACCTCCACTGCCTGTAAATTGTGCTCAATAATTTTCACATACCATCTATTATGCAATTTAAACTCACTCCCTTCTCTCCTCCAAAAAGAAATAAATGAAAAGGCAAATGCAAAAACAACTTTGGTAAAAGCTAGGAAAGGCTATAAAAATGACATATTATATAGGGGTATGACCCAGGGACTTTCATAAAATAATTTAGCATCCAGAACTTCCTCATGATAAGTAGTATAATAAAATCCCTGGAACTACCATCTCAAATTTAGGGAAGGCCAGGGGATAAAAAGAGACCACGTTCACATTTGTTTTTAGAACCTCTCACCTTGACTGTTTTTCCTTTGAAAATGAGCTCAGGCTTGATTTAGAAAAGAAATATAAAGTCGTATTAAATCTTCTTAATATAATTTTGAATGCTGTGCTATGGATTGTTCTCAATAGCAATAGGACCTTTCTTAGCAAAGAACTTTTAGGTACATAACTAGAACAAGATGAGCTGTTGTACAAATGTAATGCTCTGCCTTCCATGACAGAAGGCACATATACATACTTTTATGCACTGAAGATAATTACCTGCTTTACTCTTTAAGAAAGGGAACGACAGAATAAAAATTTCTGTAAAGGAACACTAGCCCTCAATCCATATAGACAGATTGTAGTCTTGATGCACAAGACTTGATGCACAGTTGTTTTGTCCAAAGAAAACCCAGAATTATGATCTTCTGGGAGTGGGTATTGCCACACACACACACACACACACACACACACACACACACAGGACTAAGCATAGATGATAGGTTAATGTAGTTTAAATTCTTTTTATGTATTGAGTAGCAATTTTATTGCAGGGAGTTTTCTAATAGCTACTTCTTAGAAGTAGATATTATAATCTGAATTTTACAGATGTAGAAACAAACCCATAGAGGATAAATAAACTAACATACTGCTGGCTTTCATGTGCCCTTATATGACTTTGTGTTTATTCATCTGTTTATATTTGAGGCTAGTTTATAGCTGTGTATATGTGATCTCTTTACCAGCTCTTGATATCAGGGTTATGTGATTTTGAAAAATGAATTGGCAAATGTTTTTCTGTGTTCTAAAAAAATTCATATACCACAAACATTATATATTTCTAGAAAATGTATAAAAGCTAACCTATTCAACTACTACAACTCAGAGAATTTATTTATTTTTTTAAAGATAGAGAAGGATGTGGAGGAGGGGCAGAAGAAGATTGAGAAAGAGAGAAAATCTTAAATAGGCTCTTTGGAGCCTGATGCAGTACTCAACCTCACAACTCTGAGATTATGACCTGAGCCAACATCAAGTCTTGGGTGCTTAATTGCCTGGGCCAGCCAGACACTCCTATACTCAGAGGCTTTTTGAGAATAACTCTTTGAAAACTGATGTACTGACTATTTTGTCCTGAACTTTTTGCCTCTTCAGAATTTTTATTACATCTTTACTTAGCTAAAGTAATTTACATTTCTGCCAGAAATTTATCAATTTATTATTGATATATTTTTAAATTTATTAGCAGAAATTGTGCTGTTCTCATCTTCTTGGTGACTTTATAAATGTTTTAATAAGGAATGTTGGAAGGTGAAAAAACTATTGATGGTGAGTTTTTCATAATTTTTGCCTTTTTTTGTGAGCTTGATGACCTAAGGATTAGGGTAGTAGCCTCAAAAGTATTTTATTAACAAGAGACAAAAGGATAATTATGTTGTCATTTTATATTGATGTGAAAATCAAAACCAAACACTCAGACAAATTTAACACTTGCACACTTTATTCTGCAACGTCAGAACCAAAAATGTGCATTCTGTCCTTGATAAAGATGTTTAAGGAAGCTACAGTTTCAAAATAAGATTAATTAGAAGAATGGGTAGGGTGGATCATCGTGGAGATAGATATGTTGCCCAACAGTCATGAAGAATCACCTTGGCTTGTGTTTAAAATGCCTTAGAAAGTTGAAAACAAGAATCTTTAACTTACATCCAGTCAAAATTGTATAATGAATAGACTATCCATCTAGCTTTGTTAACAAAAAATGAAAATGCCAAATGTACCTGGGGCTCTTTTCCACATTCCTCACATGTGCTGATTAATTTCTTTATTCAGTTCACATAGTAATGAAGCATCTGGTCAGATACAGGAACTGAGATAAAGTCGTGAATAGGGCAGACAAGTCCCTTAATGGAGATTGTGTTCTACAGGAGAAGACAAAATTAACAAGCAAACTGACAAATGACATAATCTCAAATGTTATCCATGCTATGAAGGACATAGTGAGGGTGATGTGATAGAGAAAAGAGTGGGTGCTACTTCAGAAGGCTCAAGGGAAGGTTTTTCTGATAAGGTGAAATTGACAGAAGGAAATAAAAATGGAATTCAGTGACATGAGGTCCTAGAGGAAGGGTATGGCAAGCATGTGGAGCAACAAAAACAACGGTTCTCAGATGAAAGAGGGATTGGCACATCCTAGGACACTTCCACATGTTCTAAGCTTTGAGGGTGGTGGAGAGAGCAAGATGAGAGGAACACGGTATGAGAGGCGGAGTTAAGACTACAAAGGCCTTATATTTAGCAAACAAAGGGATTTATGTTTTAGCTTTGCTGCACTGAGTGATCATATGCAGTAAGGAAAGAGCAAGTGAACAGGAGAAATAAACATCATTACTGTTTGTCAGTGTGGTTTTTCAGGGTTCTAGACTCAGAGGAAGAGGTGTTCCAGTTGCAGCCTATGCTTTTGAAATCAGCCTTGTACCATAAAGTAGAAACCATGCCCTCTTCATATTGAAGGCAGTCAACTCTGCCTTTAGCTATTCTTGTTTAGGAGTTAAATTTAACATGTTGACAGAATATGATTTTGGTGTTATATAGGAGACTCGTTGGATAAGTTTTGGCTAAGAGAGTGAGATGAAAACTTATTTTTTTTAGTGGTGTTCAGAATTAATTTTCTGTGTATCTGATTTTTGTGCTACTGGAAAAGTTTGAATTGAAGTCCTCCTTTAATTCTTAAAGAAGTAGAGTTCATTCATACTTGAGAAATAGAATTGGAAGATCTAGCAAAGAAAAAAAGACAGAATTTTCTCCTAATTTCTATCTATTGTCATTTACCCAACCTTATACTATTTTCTTTGCCTCAAAAGAAAATGGGAAGGCATAGTAAATACAAACAGTTTGTATTTAAATGGCCTTTGTAAGAAGGGAATTGTTGAACTATGTCTCTAAGCAACCCAGTGTGAGACTGTTAAATATCATCGTCAGGAAAATAGACATTTTTAGCACTGGTTATGTGAAATAATGCTAGGAAAATCACTATTCCATTATGATCTGGATCTACCTACTTGGAAATATATATTAGAGTGAGTTGTAATATCTCTACTCTGTATTGGTTTTCTATTGCTATTGTAACAAATTACTACACACTTAGTGGTTTCAAACAATACAATACATTATTTTATAGTTTTGGAGGTTAGAAGTCTAAAATCATCTGTAGTGTATAAAGTCAGTATGTCACCATGGCTGGTCTTTCTGGAGGTTCTGAGAGGAGGGCATCTGCTTACCTTCTAATGCTGTGAAGTGTTCCTTGGCTTATGGTTCTTTCCTCCATCTTTCAAGAGCATCCCTCTTATCTTTGCTTCCATAATCACCTGATCTTCTTTTCTGTTCTGAACTTCTATTGGGTATCTCTTATGAAGACAGTTATGATTACATCTGGTCAACCCAGATCACCTAAGATAATTTCCCCACCTCAAGATCTTTAGCTTAAACACATCTGCAGAGTCCCTATACCCATATAATGCAATATTCCCAGGTTCCAACGATTAGGACATGGACATACTTAAGGGGCCTAGGGAACACTATCCAGCCCATCAAACTATGTAAGCCAAATTCATCCACAGTTTTCTATTCTAGTTCATATAACCAGGCCTCTAAGAGCCTTCCCCCTTTATCTATTTCAGAATTTTTAGTGACCTTTCCTTCAAAAGAATCTGAAAATACCAAAATCATAGTACTAATCACAACACATTTTTTTCTCTCCCTGAAATACTTGGGATCACCTTGTTCTTAAGATACTTACCAATTCCTGAAAAATAGAACATACACTATAAACATGTCAAATGTCTGAGTTAAATGAGGTCATGTCTTCCATAGTTTTCTATTTGTGCTCTACTTTAAAAGATATGTTTCTAGAGGGTGCAGAGAATATAAGAGAGGAATTCTGTAATCCTTAAAATTATAAGATTTATCTCTCACTATTTTATTATTATTATTATAAAAAGGAGGCCACATACTGGAATGACCTAGATTTCCTTAAGAATTTTGAAGCAGTCCATGACAACTTAAGAAAGGGTCAGTTACCAGCTGGGAGCTGGATAAAAAACTGAGGTGGTACCACAGTGTGGATTGTTTGATAAGAATAGTAAGCCAATGAAGGGGAAAAATGCATATATATTTGGCCTCTTCTTTTATCTATGACCCTTTGTAAGTCTGCCCTCATTCAAAGTTAGTGACTTTGAGATTTCAAGCAAACAAAAGTGTATTTTATCATTTTAGTCTATTGACTAGCACTTATACCATTGCTTCAGTAAAATCACAATGTAGGTTGTCTCTATTTTTTTTCCCATACTTTCCATAATGTCTCATATACTTACCTCCCAACTTCCCCAACCCAATGACAGGCATCTCCATTATTTCTTCATTTATCTCCTGTCAATCTAGATCCCTCTGATCATTTGCAGGTGGTTGATGTTGCAATTAGCTCAATAGATTCACTGCTTGGTGGAGACTCATATACCAAAGGCCCCCCAGTAAGAGAGAGGCAGACCTCCTGTTGAGTCAAATTGGGGCAGTGAACAGGGCCTGGAGGAGGAAGGGGTGGGATTCTGCAAGGAATTCTGCTAGAGGAAGAAAATCCTTGGATTCCTTAACACAAAGTTAGATAGACAAATAGGGAAAGAAACACACTTTTTTTTTTTTGTTTTTTGTTTTTTAAGCTAGAGTAAGAAAGTCTAGCAGGAACAGGGACAGGAGTTTAGGGTTATTACATGGTCATGATCATTCCTGTTTTTGTTTTCTCATGTAATGACAATCTCTATCAATACACTTGAGACCATCTAGTCTGTAGTCAGAGCCACTAAGGTTCAACAGTGTTTATGTAATTTGCCTGAGGACACACAACTAGTATGTTGCAGAGTTGAGATTCAAAACCACCAATTCAGCAAATTTGTTGCATATTGTACCTAGGGCCACAGAATTGCAACAATATGAAAACTGATCTATCTCACTCTCATGGTGTACCACACAAAAGCTACACTAGCCACACAGCTAACCTGGAGCCACTGTGACACTATCCAATGAGATAAATTAGGTCACCTTAATAAGTGTTAAAATAGTAAAGAAAGACATATTATGTTTGGGAATATGTGTGTGTGTGTGTGTGTGTGTGTGTCTGTGTGTAGTGGTAAAACATTGAGTAGCAGTTGAGATTCAGAGGCACCTATATTTTGATGTCAGCTCTGCACCTACAACTGTAGGATCTTTTGAAGATACTTAATCTTTCCAAACCTGAGCCTCCTCACCCATAAAATGGGGAAGATAATAGAATTATAGTAAAAGTTAAATTAGTTAACTAATTTAACACTATTTTAACACTAATTAATTAACACTAATTTGCCTATGATCAGATTACAAGCTCAGAATAAATGCTCAGTAAATGTTACTGTTTTTATTAACATTTTATTATCATTATTATTATTATTATCATCATCATCATCATCATCATATATTACTTTTTTTCAAACTACAAGCCATAGGAGTTTAAAGATCTTCATTAACACACATTTTTTCTCCATTACTGATGTAACTTTATAGCATAGGGTCAGTAAACTCTGGCTATGAATTTTGTATCCTAAAGGCAAGCCCTTATGGTCAGTGATGGAGCACTTGGCAAAAAATCAAAGTCTTCCAACATCAGAACTGAACTTTTAAAATATGGAACAAAAGGAGACAAAGGAGACAGAAATTGTCACAAAGTTGTGTGAGGAACAGTTGAGAGAACTGAAAATACTGAGTCTGAAGAAGAAAACTGACTTGAAGAGTTCTGTAGATACTCGAAGAGTCATCCTAACAAAGAGAGATTTTACTTTTTAAAGAGTGTCTACAGACATCTATGACCAATGGATGATGGTTACAGGAAGACAGTTTGAACTTAGCTATTGAAATGGACTGTTCTGTGAGCATCAAGAATATTGAGGTCAAAGACACAATGCGGGAAACCTCATAAGAGGTTTATAATATCTCCTTTTGATTCCCTCTCTTTTCTTTTCTATGTGATAGAACCACTTGCTTGAGACTACACTTTGTTTCTGCTAGACACATGATATATAAGGGACCAGAAATTTTATGGAAACATTGGTGCCAATGCTTCTTCACTTTCTAGCTCCAATCACCAGGATGACTGTCCTATTGAGAATGTACATTTTCTTGGAGCATCCATTCTCCATTGTCCTTGCAAACCAAGAGAGGTGGCAGCAGGAGGTGGACAGCATTTCAAACTAATTTTTTCTGGATGAATTAACCAATACTATTAAGACTAGCTTATCCTTACAGTCTTGTACATCTCTTAGAGTCTCAATTACCGGCCAGTATTTTAAGTTGAGAATTCTGCCATATTATATTTCTAATAAATATATCAAATCTACCTTTTTTTGTAATTTAGTTGTCAAGAGATCTTTAAAAAATGTGAAGCCAACTATTAGTTTCTAGTGTCTTCAGAATACTTTTTATTGCTTTGCTCAATTCTCTAAAGAGGCCAGTGTCCTTCAAATTGTAGGTCACTCTCTGCACATATAAGCATCTTAGTTAGGTGATACTCTAAGCCAATGACTTGTATATATCTTTTATGAAATTAGAGACTCATATGTAGAGTCCTTTTCTCTGATCCTTTGGTGTAGACCTGAACGCTCCTTTTCCTGCAAATGCTCACTTCAAGTGCATAGGCTTCATGTGAATAACAGATTTTTATCTGTGTAGGACTCTCACCTGATGATCTGTAACTACCATACTTTGCCATGCATAAAATACTCATCTCAATTAGTGAATTAGCGGCCCATCAAGTTAATGCCAAAGATATGAAACTCTGAGAACATTTCATTGCAACTAATGAAAATATGTTTAGAAATCGCTTCTCCAAATGAGTCACTAGCAAGAAATTGGCTTATTATTATAGACTGTATTTGGTTCTGAAAAATCAATCTTCCCTTCAACTCTGTCATCTAGCAGCTCATCAGATATTTAAAGCATCAAATGAGCTGTCTGCCTTTAACCGTTCTTAAAAATTGGAGCATTTTCACAGTTTATCAAGTGACATTAGGGCCATTATTACACAGATTGAAAACATAGTTACAGCAAAATAATTGAATGACTGCTATGCTTCTTTAAATGTGATCGTTCTGCTCACGTTTAGTCATCATTGACTAAAATAATAGCTGCCTTTCTTGGAAGGGTACAGATTCCTGGGGAGGCATGGGTAAAAATATTAAGCATCATACATTATTTCAAACATCTGTAAGTGTTTGTATTACACATTATGAAAGCCTTGATATAAAATGCCACAATTGAACAGGAAAATATTAAAAATGTCAGCACTATTATATCATTTCTGAAGACCAATTTGCCTTTTTTTTTGTAAGGTTATAATGAGCCTGGTTCATTTTGCTTCCCATCATTTCTCTTTTCAGTAGTAATGGAAAATTTCCCCCTTAGGCACAGTATGCTATTCTTGTCTTAGACGATTAAGCAGAAATGAAGAAGATCATAAAGGTGAGAGATTTTTCTACAAACAATATGATGCTCAGTACAGTAGCTTGCACAATTTAGACTGAGGAATTCCAAATGAAGTCAAGGATGGTGGTTTTGTGATGCAGCCGGTCCTATAGAAAACAAATAACAAAGCTTCCATTTCTCACCACACTGGGAGGTATGTGGGAAGGCAAAGTTTAGCCTTTGCCTCAGCCTTTCTTTGAATGCTCAATAAGCTGTCAAACAATATAATTTAACTTGAGAATGAATGTAAAGGGCTGATCTCAAGTGCATTGAAGCTGGAATAACAGGAATGGAATAATTGTAGGTCTATTACATTAAACTGGTAAAAAACTTTTCAGTAATTATTTTTTGTTGAGGATTAGCATTTGTATATCAAATGTGTCTGAAACAAAGAAGGCTCATTGCCTATTATGCTGCCAGAAGCAAAGGTGTTAATTGTACTTTTGAGAAAGAACTTAAGAAAAGCATGTGTTTTAGAACAACCAGAACTGAAAGTTACTTCTGCTTCTGCCACTCTTTGCTAATAGGACTGTACAGAAGCCATTTAAATCCACTTATCTTACTTTTTTTGCCTGCAAATGGAGCTATGTATTAGTTGGAACCATATGAAGCTGTAATTTGATCATGTCTTACTGACCAAAAAGGGCAAAAAGTTCATGGTGTTGCTGAGAGAATCAGTGAATAAACCAACAAACATCTTCAGCGAGAACCCATAGTTTGGTGCCATCAATTATCTTTTGTCTTCGATCATGAACCCTTAAGGCCTCCCACATGCTGCACTAGCACCAGTGCCTTGTTCAGAATAAGGAAGCATCTGGTAATAATGAGTATGATTGCATGTGTTA
This sequence comes from Canis lupus baileyi, assembly GCF_048164855.1. Lineage (NCBI taxonomy): Eukaryota > Metazoa > Chordata > Mammalia > Carnivora > Canidae > Canis > Canis lupus. Next base: position 69,087,737 of record NC_132839.1, read on the forward strand.
CTCAGTGACTATGCGCAGAACTTTGCATGCAATATCTCATTTAGTTAATCCTTACAGTATGAGGTAGGTCTTATAATTATTTCCATAAGATGAATTTGCAAACTGAGATCACATCTGAGAAACTGGACTCAGGAAGGATATGTAGAGAACCCATGATCTTAACTAGAACCCTATTATATCTTCAGAGACCTCAGGGATGTATTTTAAATTTTATAAATAGGATTTTCTTGCTTAAGCCTCCTGTAGAAGCCCTTAACATTTAATAATTATTCATAGTCACATGATACTGAAGATGTTTTAGGCACACAGAATTCTCTAGTTAGGCTTTCAGGATTCAAATCCCTTATCTATATGACCCTTTACATTGGACAAATCACGGTTTATTTGTTTTTAACTTATTTTTAGCTCATATATATTGATCCCATAGGTATTGGACACTGTTTACGCATAATACGCATAATAGTCCTAGTGGATGGCATTCTGCAGAGGTGGAAACTTGCACACAGAGAGCCTACATAACTTACTCAGGATTATATAACCAGAAAACACAGCCAGGATCTGTACCCAGCAGCCTGACTCGAGGTTTTACACTCATAACCATGATACTAGATTAGCACCTAATTTCAGTTTCCTCAACTTTTAAATGGGACTTAATGAGAATACTTATGAAAAGTCTGGCACTTACTATACTCAATAAAAGTTTCCTATTATTATTGTGATTCGTTACATCCTATTAGCCATTTCCTTATGAGCTTTGCAACAATGATACATGTTATATAAGTGCTGTCAGTCCTAATTTCAGATGAAAAGCTGAGCCTTATCAAATTAGATTGATTTGCCCAAAAAGATACATCAAAAGAGCCTGGAACCTAGAGCTATGGACTTTTAATCCACTGTTTTTCTTAATATTCATTATTCTATTATATTTCATTGTAATGTTTATTATTAATTTATAATTTTGTCTACCTCTTATCAGTTTAGTTTTACTTTCCCCCACAAGCCTGGATCCAGAGAGTACTCTCCTGTAAAATCCCTGCACACAGATCTCTATCATAAAATATGTTTCCTGGAGAACTTGACCTGAAAGTTTTCAAGAATGTGGAGACCTTCTTTGCTCTGTTGTTTAATGTGATCTGACACTAGAACATTTCAATGATGCTTGGACTTGATTAGGGCCATACTGAATGTGAATAGGGCTGTCTGACTCTGAACCTTGCCTGTTCTAACATGATCTTTCAATACCTTCAGCCTTGTAATATATCAGAACTGGCCCCAAACAACAAAACACGGGTATTTTAAACTATTCTCACAATGTGTCCACATTCTTTGTCTTTGGTTCTTAAGTTGTGGCCAAAGATTTCATCTTTGGCCTTTCTCATCTATGGTACCATTTCTAATGTTCTTGGCATTGGAATCTTGTATTCTATACTTGGTCCTGGCTGCACACATTTACAGGCATAAATAACTTCTGTTACCATAGGTGAGCTCTCTTTCACTCTAGTTTCCTCCTGGGATTAAAAGCATATTCCCTAGCCCCCATCAAAGATGACTTCAGCCACTAATCTGACTGCATAAATCCTCATATGTCAGGACAAACCCCACCTTTGAATTCATCTATCACTTCCCAAATTTCATTGAAGGGAACTAGAATCTCAAACTTGTTAAAGGCATCCCCCAAGAAAGGAAAGTAAAAAAAATAAAATAAAATAAAGAAGTCATTAGATAAAATTGCCTTTCTATAAAATTCCTTTTAATAATTCACATTTTCTTTTACATGTTAAAGGTTCTCATAATTTTCACAAACAAGAAATTATTTATGCTTATCTTCACTTCCCGTAACTATTCTCCAAATCTGAATTACATATTACACTGTTTTGTGCCATATCTGGCAACCTTTCACAAAGCTGTAGCTTGCCTTGGAACAAGTATGGGGAACACAAGGCTAGTTCAACCTCTGACCCTATTTAGGATCCCTCTGTGTATCTGAGGGTGATTCTCTGACATGGAAAGATTTACTACATTTTTATTTCACCCGATTTTTGCTCTTCATTTCAGATATTTAGGTTAAATTCTTGCATACCAGTAGAGGTCATGAAAATGAATAAAAAGGCAGTCATCATGTGTCACATCTCCCCTGAGCTCCAGGAGAGAACAGCCCTATTTGAAGGAAATTTAATGAATAGAGGCCAGGCTAGCCCTCTAGATTTTCCATGAATATCTCCAGAGAATAAAGAACATTCCTTTCTAAGGCAGATGATTTCACTGCTAGATTGTTCTGATTATTATAAATTATCTTCATTATAATTTCTATACACTGATCCCAGATTGGCCCTCTGGAACAACATTGAAAACTAGTTTATTATTATTACTATTACTATTTTTAGTATTGTGCCATTCCTTCACATATTTGAAGACAATCTATTCGATTCAAGACTTCTTGTATCCAGATTCAATATTAAATGTATTAATGTTCCACAACTGGCATATTTTGAAAAATCATTTTCAAATATCTTACTCACATATAAATATGCTAGTTTACCACTAGAATTTGTATTTCCAGCTCTTAGCTACTCCTGAATACCATATTTCTATAATAGCATTCACATTCAGTTTTTTGGGTAGTCCTTCAAAAGTGTACCAAAATGAAACAGAAAGCTATTTCAAAGGAATGAGAAACTTCTGCATTTCCTCTTAAGGTCCCCCTGCAAATAAAGGATTAGATGAGAAAACAGATAGGACTTCTATTTTTAGTTTTAACTATGATGAAAAGACCTCCTATGCTGTGATAGTTGCATTCTTCTGTGATTTCCACCCCAGCTGGCATTTGTGTCATTCAAGAAATGGGAGTCAGAGTATTGGAGATTACTGAATAGCATTAGGTCCTCCCTGGGAAATGAAAAGTCAACACCTATTTTGTTTTACTTTCCCAACTTACAGAATTACCATAGTTCTTGCCAATATTTGACATTTGAAACTTAAACAAATTACCCATAGGCATAAAGCCACTTCACACAGATTTTCTTATTTAAACAAAATGTCATTGAAAGGAAATCACAATACTGGAAAATCACTGCTTTCTCAATGACTGAACATGTTGAGGTCCTGTATTGGGAGCCAGTATAATTTGATAATCAAAGCATTGGATATGATTTATCACTGAGTATAAGTGAACTCCACGAAATCATGTTTTCTACAAGTATCAAAATAGAGCAATAAGAAGCCAATCAGACAGTAATTGAGAAGTATTAGACTAATTAACAAAGCAAGATAATGAGAGTCCTTTTAATTATATTATCGATGTTCCTTTTAAATCAGTGTTTATTTCCTTTTTTCCTAAAGAGGAAGTGAAATATAGGTTGTGGTGTGCAAATCTAACTGTCATCTTATGCCTAATCAGGTTTGGGAAAGTATACTTTCGGACTGCATGTTGGACAGCTTTCCTTGACTCCATATCATTTTATTTGGGACAGAAAAGGGAAATGAAAGAGGAAATGAATGGGTGCTTTCATGATTATCTCTGGAATGAGATAATCATCCAAACTGGTGTCATCATTTTGATCTATCTATTAACTGGTTAGGTGGAAGTAAGGGAGGAAATGTGCAATTCTATTCCTTCCTTTGGTGTAAACATCGCATTTGGTAGGAAACTCAGCTTGGTTGAATTGGTTAGCTCTATTGTCTCTCTCTCTCTCTCTCTTTTTTTTTAAGATTTTATGTATTTATTCATGAGAGACACAGAGAGAGAGAAAGAGAGAGAAAGAGAGAGAGAGAGAGAGAGGCAGAAGCAGGCTCCATGCAGGGAGCCTGACGTGGGACTCAATCCCAGGTCTCCAGGATCACGCTCTGGGCGGAAGGCGGCACTAAACCGCTGAGTCACTTGGGCTGCCCCTACTGTCTCTTTTATAAATGCATCTGACCCCTCAGGAAACCCAAGAACTTATTCAGGTCCCCAAGAAGTTGAAAGTCATCGTCAAATTAGACGTGAGAATCCCAGCAGCTAGAAAAGTGGAAGATGTAAACAGCAAAATCTATGGGACAATTTAGGTTGCTTCTTTTCAAATGAAAAACAAATATTAAACAATTAAAGACATATAAATATATAATAAGGTAATATTTAAAAGGGAAATGATAGTCATAATTTATAAATATTTTATAGTCTTCTAACTTGAAAAATGAACTCTCTAGAGAATGGAGAGAAAGCCATCATCCATTAATGTATTTTGAAACATGAAACATTTGCACCATTGGAAATATAAATAGTTCTATATTTCCAAGACTGAAAGGTAGATATGATATACAATAATAATTTACATTTTCTGCCTCTTCGCCATAGTCTTAATCTGAAACCATCAAATCTTTAGAAAACTTGACTTTGATTGGTTTTATTCATTCCAAGTTTTACTTCCTCCATATGCTAAAAACCTAAAAACAAAAATGAATAGAAAACTCAGTGCACTAACATCCAAATTGAAACCAAACCAAACCAACACAAAACAGAACACAAAGCCTTACAGTGCCCTCACTTAATATTGTACAGTTTGGGTCCAACAAGCAAGTGAGCAGAAGCTAAAATTTTTGATTTACCTTATTACTTAACCTATGTAAAGTTTATGGTGAGTTATCATTGATTCAAACCTTATACATACATTGACTTATTTATTCTTAAAATAACCTCAGAATCCAGATAATATTATTATTGTTATTTTCTGAAGAAAGCTGACATTGACCCTAGCTGTCAGGCTCTGGAGACTCTTTTTTTTTTTTTTTTTTTTCACTTTTTTTTCACTTAACACTTTATGTGTTAAGCTGGCTCTCATAAAATGTTACTCAAATATCAGAGATCATTCCCCTACTTCTCCTCTTACTATTTACTATAAAAAATTATCTAATTTAAGTTAAATTCTGTTTTTCTCTCTCTATATATATATTTCTTTATCCAGAACCTGGTATATAGTAGTAATCAATAAATGGAAAGTGTCACTTTGTTTCTTATTCTTCCTTTTATAATTTTAAATCTGTCCCCAAATTTACCCAGGAAAACCTACTCTCTCACATACTAAATCAGCTTATTCAGTGCTTATAGAGTCCTGATAAATATTACAAAACAAACTTTATAATCTGAATATTTTAGAGAGTAAAGTCTATAGCAGAATCTGGAAAATATGTGAGCCTGATTTTGGCAGGTACAACATCAGTTTAGATTTGTGCTTGTTCTCACTAATCCCTATGTCTCCAGAGGTCTTGTCTTGGAAAGAAAATTGTGGAACAGACACTGAACAAGACTATATATAATAGCCAATGATAACACAAGCAAGAAAAGATCCTATCTTACTGATGTTCCACTGAAGACATTGTAAGATCTAAAGTTTTTCCCACTAAAGCAGGGGAACCACAGGCTGGAGGCTGCCTTGCCAGAGTAGAGCAGGTACAAGGAGTGAAGAATAGTAGCAAAGGAGAACGGTACAAGAGACAAGAAAGGATCCTGAATACCTACCCAGGAGAGGCTCTAAATGGATTGAAAATTTTGTACCATATGCTAAACTCCGAGTATGACAGTGACCTTCTGAATCTATAAGAGTTTTACGGATGACCTGCAAATTTACAACTTTTTCACATGGTTGTGGGAGAACTAAGGGAGAACTAATTGTTGAACTAATTGTTGTTTTGTTTGTTTTTTAAGACAGCTTTAAGTACTGGATTAAGGGGAATGTAGGTGTTTTCAGACAGCAGTTTCCATAATGTTCACCAAAATTTTACTACAAAAGTCGAAACAATTAAAAAGGGAAAAGCTCAAATGCATGTGGCTCTTTTATTCTCAGCTACATAGATGTGGAAAGTTTCCCACTAAGGATGCTTTGAGGGTAAGCTGTCCTCTGGCTCTTGTCTGTTTCTTCCCATAGATCTATAACAAAGGTAATTCAAAAGTCTTGGTTTGCTTTAAAATTGAATGTCACCTAGAAGCACCACTATAATTTTATTCTTTCACTTGTACCCACCGACCTGAGGATAAGTTAGTTGCCGATGGTAGATTCAATTTTAACGTAGTGGGTTTCCACTTGCAAGTTTGACTTTTGCTATCCCCAATAAAGACAATTAAGTAAACCTCATAATGCTTTAATTGAAATGTTAACAGATAATTGCCCATGTAATTATTCCAAGTCATTTTATTATCATTAGAGGAGGATAAATTCATCTGTATAATTCAGTATCAAATATTACTCTATTACTGAGATATATTTAATGTTAATGCATCTGTTTTATAACAACTTGGGAGTTTTCATTTTGGATGAATACAAAGGGAATGCTGATTCTGGGTATAGGAAGCATTTTATAAAGTAGGAATGTTGCCTCTGGTGAGTATCATTTACCAGGGTTTTGGCCATCTTGTTCTCAACAGTAGCTCCTAAAAATTTTGGCCTTTGCCCTGGAAGACCTCCTGCATTCAATATGTCGGTGACAGCTAGTAGTTCCCTATACGAAATGGGAATTGGAGACGATGAAGTCTCAGTCTGCTGTGTTTGGTTTGTGTGCCCCCTCTCAGTCATGAGGCAACTCTCTGGGTGCATCTGTGTACCTCCCATTTGGCGCCTTCCACTACTCTAACATTTAGGTGTTCTCCATCCATGACTTAGTGACTTATTGGTCATTTCAGAATGTTCTATACTGCTTTTGTTTAACTTTATTTTAATGTAAATTTTTAATCTAATTTAAATTTAATTGGCTAATCTCAGTGAGATTGATTATGTGATTAGAATCCACTTTTATCATTGCCCTGTTAAAAAGTAACTGAAGGGGCACCTGAGTGGCTTCAGTGGTTGAGCGTCTGCCTTTGGCTGAGGTCATGATCCTGGGGTCCTGAGATCAAGTCCCACATTAGGTTCCCTGCAGAGAGCCTACTTCCTCTGCCTATGTCTCTGCTTCTGTGTCTCTCATGAATAAATAAATAAAATCTTTAAAAAAAAAAAGTAACTGAAACACATTTTTAAAAATGCATAACTGACCTTGTACTTTAGTAAATAACCAATTTCAACAATACCTTCCTAGGATTTCTATCATTTAGTCCTTTCTGATAGCACCCCAATTTTATTCCAGGTCCTTCCTTTAAAATATTCAAAATTGTCTGGAGATTTTCTGTTTTTCTCCTATTAACTTATTTAATAAGTCTTCATTCTAAATTACTATTCTAGTAATTGTTTGAAAAAATAGATATCACATGTGAAAATCTTGGTTTTCTGGTTTAGTGCCAAAAAATATGTATTATCTACCTATCTATCTATCTATCTATCTATCATCTATCTCTTACAGGGGTCAGTCAAATTCGCTTTCAAAAATAAACTTTTCAAAAAAAATAAAAATAAAAAATAAAAAATAAAAAATAAAAAAAATAAAAAAATAAACTTTTCTTACTTTTTTTTTAAGGATTTTATTTTTTTATTCATAAGAGATACAGAGAGAGAGAAACAGAGACACAGGCAGAGGGAGAAGCAGGTTCCATGCAGGCAGCCCGATGTGGGACTCGATCCTGGGACTCCAGGATCACACCCAGGGCTGAAGACAGGCACTAAACCACTGAGCCACCCAGGGATCCCCTAAACTTTTCTTACTTTACCAAATTATGTCATAGACATGTAATATAATATAAGTAATTTAGATTATTCTTATAATTCAATATTTGGAAAATATAAGTTGGGAAATAGAAACATTTAGTTGGTATGTTTTTTCTTCCTTGGTGCATTCCTCCTTGAATTTGGAACTAAATCATATTTTTTTTTGCACCAAGATGTCAGAGTCAGTTCTTGTGTTTGTTGTTGGTTGAGAGGTTCAGTTCAGAATTCAGCACTGGGAACGACATGTATCCATTGTATAATGAGAAAATGCTACTCACATATCTAATGGATGTTTCTGAATATAAACAGACTGTGTAAAGTGATATTTGATCAACGGTTTATTTCATAGGTGGTGTATATCTAAGATTTGCAGTAGTCCAAATGGCCATATTTATTGTTTCTGACCATCTTACACTGCAGTTAAATAATTTATTTTGGAACTTTTCATTATTTGATTGTTGTTAACTGGCAAAGGCAAATGGTAATATTAATTCATTTCATAAAAATGAAAATAAAAAAACATTTTTGGAAATCAATTTTTAACTTCACAATTTTGAGTATATACTCAGGCTACTACTTTGATTTTTAGAAGAAATGACTTAATATGCCAGATTAGTCTCTCCAGAGAATTTCTAAAGAACTCAATTTCACTAGAAAAGAGTGGAAAATGTACTTATTTAATTATTTCTGTATCCCCTTGAAGATAAATATTCAATGAGTTTGTATGACTATAATGTCAAACAAAAATGCCTAATTGTTCATTTGACTTGTATTAGTGAGCTTAAGGTAGGGCTTTTTCTGACTTGATATGAGCAAGTACATTTCTTTCAACAGACCAAATATAGATCCTGCATTTTCATTACTTAGTTGTCCAGCTATAAGGTATATGACAGGTAAAATGTATACCCAATTCATCAAGAAAAGCTTTAACTTTCTATGGATAAAACTATGGGAACATTTCCCATGCCCAGTATTTATTGTTGTCCCCATTAGGGACCATATGAAACTCTTCAGCCTAGGTAATTATTGGTAAATGATGCAATTAATGGATTTAAATTTGAGGTCTTTTCAAAATTGTCAAACTTGATTTGTTTGTGGTTTTGTTGGTGGTGGTGGTTGTGGTGGCATTTTTGTAGTTGTTAGTATAAGAATACTGTCAACCATCAGGTTCCAAATCAATTCAGATTTGTCCACATTTAAGTTTTCAGTACTCAAGAAGAAGCTAATTGGGATTTATTATGGGTACCATATATCTGAGTCTCTTGGTCACATATAAATTGCTCTTGATAAAAATAGCTAATTTCCTGTGAGTTTTCCTATTTTCCTCCAACATGCTGAACAATTGCATTTCTGAATGAATTCACACTTACAAATGCTTGTTTCAGGTTAGGAACTATAATTTCTACAGTACTCAGAAGAAACTTTCAAATACTTTCCTCTGGTAAATTATTTTGATACTCAGGTCTTTTTATTTATTTTTTCTACTTACATTTTTCATCAGCATTGTTTAAACTATTGTCATTCAAAAACAAACCTGAGGGGATCCCTGGGTGGCTAAGAGGTTTAGCGCTGCCTTTAGCTCAGGGCATGATCCTGGAGTCCTGGGATCGAGTCTCACGTCAGGCTCCCAGCATGGAGCCTGCTTCTCCCTCTGCCTGTGTCTCTACCTCTCTCTCTTTCTCTCTCTATCGTGAATGAATAAAACAAAACAAAACAAAAAAACCTGACTAAAATTTTAGTGTTTTTTATTTAGGTTATTAAGTTGTTTTGATGCAATTATTGCAAGTACCAGTCATAGTACCTCCATATGTTTTACTAATCCATGACAACTTGATTTCTGTGTGTTGACATAGACATATTTTGTTTGCATATTAAACCATGTAGATATTATTTTCATTTCCAAAAGAGAAATACATTTTCCTACACTTCAAGAAAATTGACAGAACTTTAGCTAGAATTCTTTAGACCAAAAATTTTTTAAGAGGATTAAAAAGGGGTCATTCTTGCCACTCTCAAAGAAAAAAAAAAAAGAATTATAACAGAATACTGTGAACAAGTTATGTGCCAACAAACAAGCTAAATTACATGAAAATGAGAAATCCTGAAAAAGGTACAATCTACCAAAATGGACTCAAAAAGAAGTAGGAAATATGAATGAACTTATTTTTTTATGAATGAACTTAAAATAAGAAAAGAGATTGAATTAGTAAACACTTCCCATAAAGAAAAACCTAGGACCATATGATCTCACTGGTGAATAAAAACATTCATCAAACATTAAAAAAATTAATAATAATCCTTTACAACTCTTCCAAAAATAGAATAAAAGGAATACTTGCCAACTTATAATATGAAGTTTTCCCTCCATGCCAAAATCAGACAAAAATATCATAAGAAAAAATTACTACAGACCAGACCAATATTCTTCATTAATATAGAACTTACAAAATCCTGAAGAAAATACTAGCTAACGAAGTACAGAAACATATAAAAACGGTTATATCAACTGAGTCAAAGTGGGACCAAGTGGGATTTATGCCAAAATACAGGTAGGTTTAACACACAAAATCAATGATGTAATGTACCATAACAATAGAATAATGGAGAAAAGAACACATGTTTACCTCACAGACAAAAAAAGCATTTGACAAAGCATTGTATAAAGCATGACATTGCATGAACATCCAACTAGGAATAGCAGAGGATTACCTGAAGCTGATAAAGTGTGTTTACAAAAAACACACAGATAATGTTGTTGATGAAAAAGTAATAGTCTTCTAAGATCATGCTCATTCTCATCATTTCTATTCCATACTGTATTGGAAGATCTAGCTTAGGCATTTATGCAATAAAAAGTAATAAAAGACATTGGATTGTAAGAGAAGAAGTAAAACTATATTTAAAGATGGCATGACCCATTAGAACTCATAAAGGAGTTCAGGAGTTTTGTAGAATTCAAGGTCAATATATAAAAAATCAATTGTATTTCTCCATACTAACAATAAACATTCTGGAAATTAATTCAGATGCTATTTAAAATAGCATCAAAATAATAAAATATTTTAATAAAATGAATTCATTAAAATTTAATAATATAAGTGGAAGACTTGCACATTGAAAATTATAAAAATTGTTAAGAAAACTTAAAGACCTAAATAAATGAGACATCCCAGACCTTTGGGTTTGGAGACTCAGTATTGTTAAGATGCAATATTCACCAGATAGATCTACAAATTCAATAAAATCCCTCTCAAAGTCCCAAGTGCTTTTTGGCAAAAATCAACAAGCTGATCATAAAGCTTATATGGAAATGCAAGGGATTAGAATACTGAAAACAGTTCTAAAGAAGAAAAATTTGGGGAACTCATACTTCTTTTTTTGGGGGGGGGGGGGACTCATACTTCTTGATTTCAAACCTGACTACAAAACTACATTAATCAAGACATAAGGGTAAAAATAGAGATCAATGTAATAGAATTAAGAGTCCATAAGTAAACCCATGTATATATGGTTAAGTGATTATTGCCCACAGTGCCAAGACAATGAAATGTATATAAACGTTTGTTTTTGTTTTTTTTTTTTTTTCAGTAAATGATGGCAGGATAGTAAGATATCTGCATGCAAAAGAATATAATTAGACTCCTCTGTCACATCATATACAAAAACCAGCTCAAATGAATAAAAAATCTAATTGTAAGAGCTAAAACTCAAAAATTATCAAACAAAAACAGGGAGTATGCCTGGGAGGTTCAGTGGTTGAGCGTCTGCCTTTGGCTCAGGTGGTGATCCTGGGGTTCGGGGATCGAGTCCCACATCAGGCTCACTGCGGGGAGCCTGCTTCTCCCTCTGCCAGTGTCTCTACCTCTCTCTCTGTTTCTCACATGAATAAATAAATAAAATCTTAAATAAATAAAGGAAAACATAGGAGTAAATCATTTAGCCTTGGATTAGGCAATGATCTTTTACATATGACACCAAAAACAGAAGTGACAAAAGATAAAAAATCTGTAAGTTGAACTTTATCAAAACAGAAAACTTTTGGTCTTGAAAAACAATCCCCAGAATGGGGGTAAAGAATTGAAAGTAATATACCTGAAAAATAATTTGTACATGCAAAACATTAACAAAAGTATTACAGTACATTAATAAACAAATTATTAAGCTAAATGATGGATAAATAATTTGGATAGACATTTCCCCAAAGACGATTTACATATGGACAATAAGTACATGAAAATATGCTTGATATCCTTAGTCACTAAGACATGCAAATTAAAACCACAATGGAATACCACTTGACATCCACAAATATGGCTATAATCAAAGAGCCAGACAATAACAAGTTTTGGTGAAGATGTGGAGAATTTAGAATTCTCTAACACTGTGTGTTTGAATGCAAAATAGCGCAGCGACTTTGGGAAATGGTTATGCAGTTCTTCAAAATATTAAATATAGAATTACCATGATTCACTATTTCCATCCTAGGTGTATACCCAAGAGTAATGAAAATATAGATCCACATACAAACATACATTATGGTCCACAGCAGCATTAGTCATTATAGCTAAAATGTGGAAACTCCACTTAGTTGATGGGCTCCAAATGCACATCAGCTTATAAACGGATAAGCAACATATGGCATATCCTTGCAATGGGCCATTATTATTTCCCAATAAGGGGATTTAAGTGCTAATTCATGTTACAACATGGATGAACCTTGAAAACATTAAGTTAGAGAAGCCAAACACATGAGCCCATGTGTTTTGATATCATTTCCATGAAATATCCAGAATTAGAAAATCCATAGATACAGGATATAGATCAACAGCAGGGTATGGGGAGAAAGGAATATGGTTAGACTGCTAATGGTTGTGGGGTGTCCTAATGAGGTTATAAAAATGTTCTAGAATTATATATTGGTGATGATTGTACAACTAGGGGAATATAATAAAAATAATTGAATTGGATACTTTAAAAAGTTGAACATTATAGCTTTAAAAGAATGAAGCATATCTGAATTTAAAAAATACTTGGAGTTTACAATGCTGAATAATTAATCTCTGGAAGCAAGCATACAAAATACACAAAGATGTAAACAGATATCCAGCACAAAGGTAAAAAATGTTGATATTGGACTGAATGTGGTGTTAGTTGGCATTTGATTTTCATGGTGATCTCTATTGGATGCTAACTATGTTTCAGATAATTTGTTAGGGACTTGTTTTACCTGCCCATTTTTCATCTAAATCCTCATAATAGTCTGTGAGGATTTATAAAATCTCTGATTTTACAAATGAAAAAAACAAAGCTTTAGCAATAAGAAATTAGTACAAAATCCTTCTATTAGTGTGTGGCCAGATTTGAACTGAGATATTCTGACTCCAAGGTCCATAGTATTCCACTGAAGTGCAAACCTTTCATTAATTAATTGACAGATTAATTGATTGATGAATTATATAATTTACTCAATAAGTATTTTTTTCTTTTTTTTTCAGTTTCTATCATAGGTCACTTTTATTTTTTTAAGATTTCTTTTTTAAGGGGATCCCTGGGTGGCGCAGCGGTTTAGCGCCTGCCTTTGGCCCAGGGCGCGATCCTGGAGACTCCGGATCGAATCCCACGTCGGGCTCCCGGTGAATGGAGCCTGCTTCTCCCTCTGCCTCTCTCTCTCTCTCTATTTCTCTCTCTCTCTCTCTGTATGACTATCATAAAAAAAAAAAAAACTTAAACACCTTTATTTTATTTTATTTTTTTTATTTATGATAGTCACAGAGAGAGAGAGGCAGAGACATAGGCAGAGGGAGAAGCAGGCTCCATGCACCGGGAGCCCGACGTGGGATTCGATACCGGGTCTCCAGGATCGCGCCCTGGGCCAAAGGCAGGCGCCAAACCGCTGCGCCACCCAGGGATCCCATACACCTTTAAAAAAAATATTTCTTTTTTAAGATTTTATTTATTTATTCATGAGAGACACACAGAGAGAAGCAGAGACATAAGCGGAAGGAGAAGCAGGCTCCCTGCACAGAGCCTGATGCGGGACTGGATTCCAGGACCCCAGGATCATGACCTGAGCCAAAGGCAGAAGCTCAACTGCTGAGCCACCCAGGCATCTACACAGGTCCTTTTAAAAGCAAGGCAATACAAAAGTGAAATGTCAGGAAAAATCAATACTCTCATGGGGATAGCATTCTCATGATGAATTATATAATTTGGAATAGGTATATTATACCTATTTACCATTATGTAAAATGGAATAGGTAAACAACCAGGAATCAAATTAATTTTGGTAAGAACTCTGAGAACATAAAATATGAGGACATGATAAAGATAGATTGAATGGTCAGAGGAGTCTTTGCAAAGAGGGTGATCTGTAAGCTAACACCTGAATGATGAAACCAACCAGCTCTACCAAAATTTGGAGGGAGAGAATCTTAAACATTGGGAGCAGTGCAAAAGCCCTGCAGCATTGAAAGTGCCTGGGCAGGAAGAAGGAAGATAGCGCTAGGATATAATGATGGAAGTGGAGTGACAGGGTTGAGGTCTGAGAGTCAGGCAGGGGTCAAATGATAAACTAGATAGACATGAGCAATGGGTAGGGAGAGGAAGGGAGTAACAGTCATGATGATCTGGATGATAGTGATGGTGATGATTATAAATCTACCAGAAACAAAATCAGTGTGCATACCTGATATATGTCAGAACTTTGTTAAGTAGTTTGCATACATTGTTATTATTTATTATTCTCCAAGAACTTGGTAAGAGGAGAGTCACCTCCATTTTCCATAAAAGAAACCAAACCTCAGAGATGTTAGCTAACTATCCCAAGATCACACAGATAAATGAGTGATAGAGAAGGAGTTTGCATCTGTATGATTCCTTAACCACAATTACTAGCCCCAGCTGCCTTCCAAGGAAAAAAATCTGTAACAGAATATTATGCACCTTTATTATTTAATGGCATTTTTAGTTGAATTAATTAGAAGTTTTTGTTGCCCTCCAAATGTTTCTTGTGTGTGTTCTACTCTCACTGTGGTTGGTAATAATTCTCAAAGATTTGATGTTCATTATTTATATTTCTGGAACTCTAAGAATACCGACATCGTGATTTCACAAAGAACCCCCATGTCTTGAGTTGTCATTCTGGGTCACTACCCTTGAGGATATTTTTGGTGTGCACCTTATGTTCTAGGGACAAAATATCCCAGTCTTGCTGCAAAAGCCAGCATGTGCAACTCAAAGGCTACGGCAGGTTTAGATTGTCACTTATTAGGCAGATCGTTCTAAATAAGCAGGCAAGATCTTGTTATTTTGACATGCAGTTACTGAAAAGAGCTGGCAGTCCCAGGAGCATAAAATGAAATGTCAAAGAGTCCAGGGATATGTCATTGTCCGCAAAAAGCCATCAGCAACTGCCTGGAAAAATGTAAGATTTACATTTATTCCACAAAGTAGTAAACACTATTGACAAGTGAAATGTTTCCTGTGTTCTGTCCCCTGGGAGGATTTTAAGAAAGACAAATGATACCTTTTTTGTGGTTGTTTTTTAAGAGGTTCAAGTATGGGTCAGAGTGGTAGAGGAAAAGCTACAGAGCTGCTGTGAAATAAGACTCTGCCCTTTCACAGAAACACATCCCATCTGAAAGTGATATGAAGAAGCGAGAATAGGAGAAACTCTTATTTTCCCTGACCTCATACAAAGTTGGAGCTCTGCTGATTATTGATGGGAAACTGAGGCTCAGCAGGCCAGGAGGTTGCCTAAGACATCATTACTAGCTAGTGACAGAACCAGGTTTTTAACCCAGGCAGTCTGCTCCTAGAGCCTGCAAATACACTCATCATATGAAGAAGGAACCATACCCTATACATCTCTTCTTCAGGGAGAAGAGGATTCTAGTCATACTAGCTGGCCAGGTTGAACATGACATCCAGTGAAATAGTTTCCAGAGACCCTAAATCATAATTTCTGACTCATTTATTAAAAAATCTCTACCCAGAATATTTTGAAATACTTTAACACGTCTAACATCGTATAACAATTATTATATGCTTATTTATCTGCCTGATCCACTCTCTTCCATGACTAGAATACAACCTCAAGAGATGAAGTGATTTCTATCTTATATCCCTCATCCCTAGCCAAGAGCCTGAAAAGTAGTAAATAAGTAAATGATTAAATAAATTAATAACTCAAGCTAGAAATAGTCTAGCAAATGACACTTGGAAGCTTTGCCAACCTTCACATAGAATTATGACTTGGGCACTCTTTTCAATTCCTTGAGATAAAATTGTTCAACCTTTCACTTGCCCTGGAGGGAAAGGCCAATCTAGCATCATTCATCTTCCAGGTAAGTTCAGAAGTATGTTTCAGGTATTATGATTTATGGTAAAGTTTTCAGCATAATAAGGGAGAGATCGCTACTTCTTTCCCACAGTTTCAAAATAGCTTATTCTAGGGTTAAAGAGCATAAGTAGATTGTATACAGTCTTGTTTGTCCTCCACTGAGCAGGCTTACATATTTATTTATTTTCCTTGGAGATACTGCAGTTTATCCCTGTAGGTGTCCACATATCAGCAAAGCAACCAGGCAAGGATTTTCAGGAGGATCTTGGCCAGAGGCAGCCAATATGGCAGTGGATTAGCTTTTCATTGATTGCCTGATGGGACAGGTTGTGTGGGAGGGTCATACTAACTGGAAATCCAAGTCTCAGTCTTGAAATAAGATCAGTTTGTGCCTGCAGAAAGGATTAAGACAGAGTGTGTCTCTCTCCTGTTAACATCAGCTCTAGCTCCATCATCGTTACTTGATGGCCTCAAGCTTCCCCGTGACATCTGCTCAATCAACCTACTGCAGTCCTACTGGGGTCCTAATGGACTATTGATTGGAAAGTTAGCAGAGCAGGGTTGGAATTAACATCAGACACAAATATGAAGCCAAGATCTATACCTTCCAATCATATATTCTGACTTATACTCAGAGTTCCTAAATCCAGATCCAGTTGACATATAATGAGTATTGAATCTATACCAGGCACATCCTTGGCTGTTTATATAATTTACTTAACCTTTACCTAAAAGATAAATAGTTTTGCTTCTTTTTTATAGTGTAGAAATTGGGACTTAGATTAAGTGGTAAAAGCAGAGTGGAATTCATTTTCTGGACATTTATTCTATCGGTCTTTCTATTAAGCCAGAGATGATTACTACCAGTTAATAGCTATGATCTTTGTACTGCTAATCATGACATTTTCAAGTCTATTATATCCCTACGTTATAGGTGAACTTTTGTCCATAGATCAGTAGATGAGCAGCATATAGCTGTATGTGAAAACAGGAGTATGAATAAGATGTCCAATTATGATACTCATTATTATATTTCACAATAGCCCTCAAATCTTTTGAGACCACTATTTTACATATTTCCATCACTCTGGTTCAAGCCACAGTCAGCTCTTGATGAAACTTCTTCACTGGCCTTCTAACAAGACTTTGCTTTTCTATCTTTAACAATTCCAATACATTCTCTTTTCTATAGCTCAAGGTAACATTTTGAAAATGGTATTCCAATAATTTCATCGCCTTTAAAATAAAATGACAAATATTTCATATGTCCCCTAAATCTTATGTTAACTCTTTAACCTCACCTGAAGCCATTTCCCCATGCCAATATTTTATGGGATATCTAAAAAGGATATCAAAGAAAAAAAAAAAAAAGAACTGTTTGAAACAGGATGATTGACCACTCTTCTGTTATTTATTGCTTCATAATAAACCATCCCAAAAGTTAGTGACTTAAAAATATCACAATTATTTTGCCCACAAGTATGCACTCTGGACAGGGTTTGGTAGGTATAGTGTGTCTCTGCTCCACTTGGTATCAGCCAAATAGGTTCAAAATCATCATATAATGACTGATGGTGGCCATTTGGCTGAGACATTAGCTGAGATTGTCAGACAGAACAGCTACAGGTGATCTCTCCTTGAGGTCTGGACTTCTCAAAACATGGCAGCTGGCTGCTAAGGGTGAGTGTCTCAAGAAACAGAATGACAAGTGGAAGCTGTACTCCCATTTATGTCCTAGCCTTTAAACTCAGACATTCTCTTTGCCGAGGCAACCAGAAAGCCTGCATAGTTTCAAAAGGAGGAGAAACAGATTCCATTTTTTGAAGGGAGAGAATTTTAAGAGAGCGTGCAGGACTAGAAATATTTTTGTAGCCTTTTAGTGGACAGAGCTAAGGTACATTTGCATTTCTCTCTCCCTCAGATAGATACATGATAAATAAATAGATATTTGAGTGTGTGTGTGTGTGTGTGTGTGTGTGTATGTGTATATATATAGATCCATGAGATGCCTACCCACATACAGAGGTGTATGGAAATCTGTAAATCCAAGAGTTGATGCCAATATTTCCCATCCAATCATTACTATCCAACAACATAGGGCTTATTCTACTTTTCTTTCTTTCCATATTTGTAAACCCCTTCTCTAATACTGAGGCTCCTCCTTTCCCTACTATACATTTTTGTTTATCAGTTTCCCTCTAGACAACCAGTCTTTCACTGCTATTGCTACTGCCTTGCCTGGTATGGACACTTTATTTAACCTGTCCAGCTCCTTCCACTTTGCTCAAAGCTACCTATTTGCAGATAGCCTCCCCACCTCACAAGTTTCCATACTGTGTGAGTGCTCTCTTTACCTTCCTCAGGCTCTGAATTCCCATGCCAGCTACACCAGCTAGAGCTCTGTTCTCAGCTTGCTTGGGCTCTGTATTTTGCCTATGCACATGGATACTTTTCTCACTCCCCTGGGCTCTGGCCCTCCAGGCTTCTCACCACCTACTCCCTCACTCTGCATGGACATTTTCCTTATCCTACTGGTACTCCAACAGCCATCAAGGGCACTCCTGTATGTAGATGCTCTCATTATCTTGCTTGGTGCTGAAACCCTAAGATGAGCCATCTACACACATGGATGTTATCCTCACCAGCCGGCTGATTCTTCATGACTATCTATCTCATGGAGACACCTTCCCTGACATATTACACAAAGCTGTCCTTCCAGACAGTAAGTCCTTCTATGACTATCTTGCTTGGCCTTACCTAAGAGCTCTAAGATCAAACTGTTCAGGAAGTTGAAGGGAAAGATCTGTTGTTTGGGTTCTTTGGAAAGCAAATGCTGAAAATGGAGTTAGGAGAACAAAAGATTCACTGTAGAGTAGCACCTTAGAGGAACTGGGCCCATCAGGCAGGGAGAGGCAGGTAATGCCAACTGTTGGACTGTGAGGCAGATGCAGATGTCTCACCTCCCAGAAGTTCACACCACTCCTCTTCTCTTTTACAGAAGACCTCCATTTCTGATAACTGAAAGAAACCCAAAGAAGACTTTTGCTTTACAAAAAAGGTGAAATGCAAAAGTAGCATCTGGCATTGCTTTTGCAGCAAGATGAGTCCTTACAGAGACAGCATACATCCCAGGAGCCAGAGTGGTCCTGCCCCTCCCCTTCCCTGGAACCAACACTCAGCATTCCAGCAATGAACTTGCAGAGATAGATGGGGGTCTCTCTTCTTCATGCCATTTTGGCTTCAGAAAGTTTTCATAGTAACACTCTGTTTCAAATAATGGGAAAAATCTATATATGGAAGCTTCTGCAAGTCCAGTGAAGAGTTCAGGAGTGAAAACTGTCCTTCAAATGAGCACCATGTTTGTCTTGACCCTTGTGTGACAAGCCTGCTCAATCGAGAAAAGTGTGGCCTCAACTCAAACTCTAAGGCAGAACTGAAGGGGTTACAGCTGGTAGGTACCAGTGAGGTATAATCCTCAAAGCTTGTCAACAAGTTCTTTCTTGAAGAGGAATTTGAGAGGTGCATCTCTGCATCTGTCACAGACAGGGTATGAAAAAAGAAAGAGAAGGAATTTTTATTAACTTTTGTTATGTGCCAAATATCAACATAAACACACACTGAATAACTCAATCCACAAAATTTCAAAATTGAGATTATTGGCTCTCAAACATCATTGACTGTCAGCATGATCTTGGGTGATTGGCAAAAATATATATGTACATAATAAATCTAGACTTGGAACCCCTCAAAATGGGTCTCTGAAACCTGTATTTTTTAACAAGTGGCTCATCATTCAGAAAATTTTTAACTCTGCCTTTGATCCCTCATCTACTCAATGAATATTTCTTGTAAGTCCATTTTTATCACCATGGTATGTTGACTGATCTGGCACTTTGGTCCTGCTTATAACTCTGGAAGCTGTGGCTATTGTTTTGCTGAGTGGAACATCTTGTCCTTTTACTGTAAATCTATTTTGCTCTGGGGCACACTTTTATAGGTCAAGATCCCTGCTGTGTTATTGAAAAATGTAGGTTGCGCTGTAAAGAGCAATTGCTTCCTTCAAAGTCACAAAGTTGGGCCTAGCACAATAGATATTCTTGGAGTATGGATGCCATAACAAACCTGGAATGTTAAAGTTATCTGGGCGAGTTTTTTGTATGAATCTGACCTGCCTTGCCAACATGAAGAATTAAGCATTAGGAACATGTAAGAGAGATACTATGGGCAAAAGCCAACAGTTTCTGGTATTTGTTCTAGTAACACTGCAACCAGCCTATCAACCTTCTCCCATGCTTCTGGTTTCCTTTGACTTGCTGACCCCTTTGTTCTGAACCCTGACTCCGTTTTAAGTTTTTAAGTTTTTCCTTACTTTTTTTTTTTTTTTTTGAGAGAGGGTAGTTTTTTTTTTTTTTTTTCAAGATTGATTTATTTATGATAGAGAGAGAGACAGACAGACAGAGACAGAGACACAGGAGGAGGGAGAAGCAGGCTCCATGCTGGGAGCCCCAAGTGGGACTCCATCCCAGGACTCCAGGATCGTGCCCTGGGCCAAAGGCAGGCTCTAAACCGCTGAGCCACCCGGGGATCCCCAGTTTTTCCTTACTTTGAAACATACTTCCTCATCTTTGACCTCAATGGTATTTTTTTTTAACATGATTTGGGTCATTTTTCTTGTTTTACAAATAAATACACACAATCATTAAAAAGTGCCTCTACTGTCTCCCAAAGCACCATAGGCAATTATTTTAACAGAAAAGTCTTCATTTCTAAAGTGAGTTGGCAGATATGTTAGTCTTTTTTCATAAAATCTTTTGCTCCAAATTTTTATTGCTATGTAAAGAAACGCCCAAAATGTAGTGGCTTAAAATAAATATAATCGTTGATTTTTCACATGTATTTGCAATTTCAGCAGGGCTTGGAAAGAACAGTTCATCTTTGCTCCTCTGTCGTTAGCTTGGGCAGCTCAAGGTGAAGGATTACACCCATGTGTCTGGTGGTTGATGGTGTTAAACTAGAACTGTTGGTCAAATACCTGTGCATGTGGTTTCCTCTAAGCATGGCAATTGTGTTCTAAGAGTGGGTTCTCCAAAAGCAAGAAGTTGAAACTGACAATTTCTTAAGGCCTGGGCCCCAAATTGTCCATTTCTATTGTCTCTGATCTATAGGTCAGGTCAAGGAGTCGAGATTCAAGGGACGGAGACATAGAACTCACATCTCAAAGAGAAGAATGTCGAAGGCTTTGGGGGGCATTTTTAAATATTGCCATACCAAACAGATGATAAGTCAGGTTTGTAGTTGTGAGAGTACTAACCCTACTTGTAAGATTAATTATTTTCGACAAAATTTATTCCAAAAAAGAATCCTAGGTTTAGTGCTAAGCAGTGATAACACTTAAAAAAATATGTGCCTTCATGAAGCAAAGGAAAGGACAGATAAAGTGCACTTGATTGAGTCTACTATGTCATTATTCTAGAAATAAGATCTAGCAGGGGGAGGACTTCCTTTGGGGTTTTCTCTGGCAATGGAGGAGGAAGAAGATGATCACCCATTATAGTATGTCAGATTATTCAAAGTACTAACATGGACAATGTCCCATATGTTTCTAAAAGTATCCACCAAAAAAATTAGTGCTGCTGTTATTCATATTATACCAAGTGTAAATTTTGAATTTGTAATATTGGTGGGTATGTTCAGTGTTGCATAGCTAGCAAGTAGAGACTGAAATTAAAGTCAATGTTCCCTCAAATCCCATGCCAAGGCAAATTTTGTTAATATGCAAATTTTAAATTCTAAATTAAAGCAGAAGATCTGAACTTAGATTGGCAAAATGAAGAACGCATATTGTGAAGCTTAAAGAATCTCGGTGGTTCTACTTAAATAGAAGGCATAAGAAGCTTGGTAACAAGAAAAGAGCTGGAAAATGTAATCCCCTTGTGGTGGGGTGGTGATCCTGACAGAGGGAGGATGTTGTTGAATACCCAGTAACCAAAGACTTGTTCAAATCATGGGTAATCTGCTTGGAAATACGATTAGCAGCATGGCTCATTCCATCTGGCATGGCCTAGTAGCAGCGTTAGTGTAGTTGACAAGTTATGTTCTAAAACTGGCATTCATTAGCATGGAAATACCAAGAAATGTGTCCACTCATCAAAAGACATCACCTTTGGAGCTATGGAATCAAGTTTTAGTCCCATTAGCATGGGGAAGGCACAATCTCAGCAGCATAGAGAATCTAATTCAAGATAAACTTCACAGTATTTATCTGGTTCTCAAGGAATATTTCATAGAAAGCAGATATGAATTCTATATCTGGGAAGGTACAAGTATTGCCACTTATGGAACATCTACATTATGCTAGGTGTTTCCCATGGTGTTTCCCACTCTCTAGGTGGCCAAACAATTTCTCCCAACTTCCTCCCTTCCTATCTTCTGCCCTACTATTCTTGGGAAAATTGTACCAAATAGAGGGCAAAGATAGAGATAAGGCAATAGAGTAGGCTAATGTTCTGGGTCGGGATAGGGGAGGAACAGAATAGTTCTGTTCCCATTCTGACATTGTCCTCTCTAACTCAGACTTTTGTGGGAGTTTTACAGTTCCTGAGAGGAAACTCTATCTTTGGTAGGTTTAATAGGAGCAGTATAGAGTCAAAAGAACAGAAGTGTGGGATGGGCAACATAGATTGAGTTTCATTTAAGATGATTTGAAAAAGACTTTACAAAGCTCTTAAGGTTTGTTTATGATATCTCTGAGTTTTCAAGGGTTGACAACTGAGAAAGAACTCTGGAAGAAAACAACGATAAAGAGAATTTATTTATCTTCAGTTTCTTTTAGATTCTAAAGCTCTGAGAAGGAGATAGTTAGACTGAAATTTGAGGTCTTAGTTTGCCATGACTGACACCCATCCCCTTCTTGGGACTTACTTATGGATCATTTTATCTCACTAAAAATTCTGCAAAGCCATTGAATTTGTTTCTTATGGTTGCTGTAACAAATTATCATAAACTTGGAGGCTTAAAACAATACTCATTTGTTCTCTTATAGTTCTAGAGGTCAGAAGTTCAAAATCAGTTTCACTGGGTTGAAATGAAGACGTTAGTAGGGCCATGCTCCCTCTTAAGCTCATAAGAGGTAATGTATTTCTTTATATTTTCCAGATTCAAGACTGCATTCTTTGCACTCATTGGCTCTTGGCTCTTTCCTCCATCTTCAGAGCCTGCAGTGTAATATCTTGCTTCAGTGACTGTATTTCCTTATTCCCCTTCTTCTCTTGTAGTACAATCTATTTCCCTCTTATAAAGATAATTACAATTAGAATCAAAGTCTGCATGGATAATTCATGATAACCTCTCCTTCTTAGATTCTTAATCACATCTACAAATTTTATTTTGCCATAGAAAATAACATTCACTGGTTCTCAGGATTAGGACTCAGAAATGTTTGAAGGCCATTGCTCAGCTCACCAAAACCATATTTCCCTGTGTTTTTTAGATAAAGTTATATGAATGTAGATAATGGATTAAAATTCAGATCTTCTCATGTTTGATCTTCCTTACTCACAACTGTTCTATTGCCTTCATCCTAGGATGGGCACCCACATTCCCACCTGTAAGGAATCCTACTGCTACAAGATTCCAGAGTGCACAGAGCTCACCCAGGGACACAAAATACCAGATTAGATGACAGCAAATTTAATGACAAAGCCCTTCATGGCAAGTTTTGAAGTGCACCCCCATCATCAATTATACATAGAGTGAGAGACAAGTTTTTTTTAACTCCTCTGAGACTCATTTTCCTCATCTTCAAAATGGGAAAACTATATGTGCCTAATAGCCCATGAAGGTTATTGGAAAGATCAAGAAGAGGAAGAAAGAAGAAATGCTACTTGAATTGTGCGCTATAGCCAGTTGAAATCCTTGGGATTTGTGAATTTCTATCCAAAAAATAATGAGGAAAGCAAAATTTTAATTTTTCTGATACAGATAGATCACGCCTTGATTCTTAATCTTCTGGATGTTTGTATGAAATACTTGACTTAAATTTTAACTTTTATCTGAAGCTGCAGGTATTATCAGCAAACCTTATTACTAGACAGCAAGAAATACATTTTTGCCTTTTGAACATTCTATCAAAAATACTTTTTGCCTTATAAATATTGAAAAAAAAAGAATTAAAAATCCTCCTTAGAAAGAAAACTGATTTTTTTAATGGAACAGCCTATTACACTGACCACTTTCCAATCTGATTTTATTTTCCTGTCTTTTTAGTTTATCCATGTTGATGTATTGCTTCTTATATAAGCATAACATAATCCCACAGACCACATGAAAATTTCAGTGGCCAAATGCATCCTGAATAATTGCTAGTCAATTGACATAAATTGCTTTGCATCTCCAGAATCAGAAAGCAATAAAACTGAATCTGACCCAGGAGTTGCCAAGGTGATGTGTGGTAAAATAGAAAGATCACTAGACTGGGAGCCTCAAAAACCATATTCTAATCCATTCTGACAACTCTGGTCTTTTCCATTTCTGCTCTGTCTCTGTCACTTCTTTATACATGTTCATTCCCAACATGACCTCAGCAAGTAGGTCCTTAATTATCTCTCCTTTGGGCATTGGTCATGTGATCTTAACTAGTTAACTCTGTCAGCAATGTAATATAACTGCATGCTTCTGAACACTTTACTTTGTTAATATTCTGATTACTAAACAAAAAAAGATAATATTTGCTCATGGGGTTGTTATAGATCTTAAATGGCAGGTTTAATGTTCCTATCACAGTGACTAGAATAGGATTGGCATCTAAGAAATACTAAACAGATATCATAGATTTCTTTGTTTCTTTCTGTTTCAGCCTCAATCAATATAAAATGGGTATGTCAAGTTAATTCTTTAAAAATACATCTATGATTATGTAACTACCCTATCCAAAAATCTTCCTGTTTCCTATCATTTGACTCAACCCACATCTGATTTGTTTTTTTTTTTTTAATTTTTTTTAAAATTTTTATTTATTTATGATAGTCACAGAGAGAGAGAGAGAGAGGCAGAGACACAGGCAGAGGGAGAAGCAGGCTCCATGCACCGGGAGCCTGATGTGGGATTCGATCCTGGGTCTCCAGGATCGCGCCCTGGGCCAAAGGCAGGCGCCAAACCGCTGCGCCACCCAGGGATCCCCACATCTGATTTGTTATTAGTCTTTCTCATCCCTCACCCCAACAGCTTGCCATTTTATTATACTGTAATCCTTGCAAGTCTCTAACATTCAATTTGTTGACTATTTTTCTTTATTTGCATTTTTTTCTGCAGCATGCCTATCCAAATCCTAGCAGTCAATAGAATATGGGGCAAAAGTAATATGTTATTTCTGGGCCAAGGAAATTAATAACCATTCATATTTTTATTCCATCTTTCTCTGTTGTCTTCTTGAAATATAACTTCTTCAATCTAATATAAACTCTCTCCAAAAAAAAAAAAACAGTAAACAAAAAACTGTAGCCAATTTCATAATTACTGGTTAAATCACTTTGGGAATACTATATGGCTAATTCTACTAAAGCTGAACATATGTCATGCTCCTTTACTCATCAATTCCACTCCTAGGCATATATCCAACAAGATAATGTTCTTATTTTTACTACTGTTTAGTAATATTGAAGTGCAATAAATAATAGTAATACTGGAAGCACCTTAAATGTGCATCAGAAGTGTAATGTTTAAATAATTGTGGTGTATTCATGTATTGGAGCACTACACAGGCACAAAAATGAAACAAACAAATGAACAAATGAAAACTACGACAAAATATGTTGACTTAGATGAATCTAACAGACCGGATATTGACCAAAATCAACCAGACATTTATGCTCCTTTTACATGAACTTTAAAAACAGTCAAAGGTAATCATGGAAGTAGAAGTCAGGAGGATAGTTAATATTGGGGTACTGAAAGAGAACACGAAGGCTAGATGGGTAATGGGTATTAAGGAGGGCACTTGTGATGAACACTGGGCATTGTAAATGAATAATCACTAAATTCTACTCCTGAAGCCAATTGGACTATATGTTAACTAACTGGAATTTAAATACAATTTAAAAAAAATTAAAAATCGGGATCCCTGGGTGGCGCAGCGGTTTGGCGCCTGCCTTTGGCCCAGGGCGCGATCCTGGAGACCCGGGATCGAATCCCACATCGGGCTCCCGGTGCATGGAGCCTGCTTCTCCCTCTGCCTGTGCCTCTGCCTCTCTCTCTCTCACTGTGTGCCTATCATAAATAAATAAAAAAAAATGTTTAAAAAAAAAGATATTAAAAAAAATTAAAAATCTAACTATATGATTATTTTTACCTTGTGAAAAAATGTTAATCTCCAAATT
The DNA here is from genome assembly GCF_048164855.1 of Canis lupus baileyi. Taxonomy (NCBI): domain Eukaryota; kingdom Metazoa; phylum Chordata; class Mammalia; order Carnivora; family Canidae; genus Canis; species Canis lupus. Next base: position 69,114,058 of record NC_132839.1, read on the forward strand.
AATGAATTGTATGCTCTGTCTAAAATATATTATAATTTAATACTATCTTATTTAACTTGGATGCCATAGCAAGAAAACTATAGATTGGGTGACAAAAGCAGAAATAAATTTCTGATAGCTCTAGATACTGGGAAATCCAAGATCAAGGTGGCGGCATGGGAAGATTCTTTTGGAGTGCTCTTCTTTGTCCTGTAGGTGGCTGCCATCTTGCTGTGTATCCACATGACCTGTTCTTATGTTTTTGCGGGGTGGAAGGTAGTAAGGAGAGGAAGCAAGCTCTCTGGAGTCTTTATTTTAAGGATACTAAACCCATCATGGCAGCCCCACCTTCATAGAAGCTGCACTCTCATGACTTGTATAAACCTAATTATATCCCAGAGGACCAATACCATCACAATGGGGGTTAGAGTTTTTACATATGAATTTTGGAGGGACATACTTCAGTCCTTTGTAAATAGCATGTTATAAAAATAACTATAAACTTTAACCTCTTAAACTCTTCTATTCACACTACCCTAAAAGTATCCAGTGATTTAATTCTTAGAATACAACAACAACAACAACAACAACAATGGAAGTTTTTACAATACTCCAATATTGTTCCTTCTCATACACCATTTGCAAGCCTTTGATATTGAGAGTTAAGCTCCCTGCTTATGCCATATGGCATTGGAGAGATTATACACATACTCAACTCTGTCCTAGCTTCTAAAATTCACCCATTCTACTATATGACTTTCTAACTCACTTTGCCCACTTCCACTGACCAATTCTATCTCATATTTTTGCTAGCAAACAAGCTCCCTCTGGAATGAGAATTTTACTCTGAGTCTCTGACAACTTGAGAATATAAGTTTCATGTGAGTCTTGCCAATTCTCCCACCTAAGACCACACTTGTGTATCCTCCAGTCACAGACTAGAGCTGCATTCCAAATGAAAGCCTGGGAACTGCTATACAATCAAATCAACATCAAGTTAAGGTAAATAAAAAGTTTGTACTCCAACCTCTGAGACCCCACAATTTACCTTTTGAGTGATCTTCAAAGTTCAGCCTTTCTTCGGGTCTGTTTTCTAGGCCTGGTATTTAGTTTTCCAGTTCTATTTTAGCCAATGTTATTCAGGACCAAACATGTCAGGAATTCAAGATCATATTAATTATGGGACATTTTGATATTTTCCATCATTTCTCCTTTTTCTGTCTCAACAATTACCTTCTCATTCATTTCTTGTAACATTCAAAGGATAGTTAGAACTTTCCTGGGATATTCACCATGTAAATTAAAGAGAAGGAAGAATGAACTTGTGTAAGTCAAAAGTAGGAAAATAACCAATTCTTCAATGTCAATAGAGCATAAATCAAAGAAATCAAAGTGTGAAAGGCAAAAATACTCAAATTTGGATGAGTTCTTCTACTACCCATGTCTATAAAGTGGGAGTGTGCCAGGGTTGGGGAGGAAATGATGAAGGACATAACCAGATCATTTATGGGAGTTCCTCTGAGTCCTTGAGTCTCGGAATATAGATGTAAAGGAGTACATGTGCAAATAAATCTCTTGTTTTCTCAGAAGAGAAGAGTTGTAGTGCTACACTTGGATGTGAATGGCATGAGACCTTGTAACATTAATGGCATTCTTCTTCAGGTTAATCAACCTGCTATTACCAAATTGTTAGGTAATAGTTTAGACACCTGGAGAATGAAAGGTGTTATTCAACAATGAGATTGCTTTCTTAAGTTCAATTAAGTGGCATTTTACAAACAAAAGTTATCATTAAAGAATTCCTTGTATTCTCTGGAGTGGTTAATGGATTATACTACACCAAGTTTCTAAATGTCATGGTCATAATAAAATACACTAAAAAGATTGTTTAATAGCAGTTGTTTCCCAATAAAAATAATAAATGAAAGTTAAACCTGTAACAGTGCTTAAGAATAATCAATATTCAGAGAGATGGAGAAAGATAATACAACACACCCTTGTTATTTTTATTTAGTCTTTTTCTCCTATGTTTCTTTCCCTCCTTCTCTTCCTCCTATTCTGTCCTTCTCATAAATCAAACTCATTTTACTAGTGCTAAAATAAACTAGACAATGAGAAATAATATTAATGTGCTGTGTTAATTGTCTTATATTTTGGTGCTAACAATCTTAACATTTAGTTGTAAAATCAATAAATAACCAGTAGAATCAGTACATAATCAATAAAAAAATCAATAAGTCATCCTCCTCCTCTTCCTTCACATCATCAGCATCCCTGATACTGGTAAGGGTGATATAAAATAAAGTGCGAAGTACAGCCACTCCGGAAAACTGTGTGGAGGTTCCTCAAAGAGTTAAAAATAGAACTACCAAAAAAAAAAAAAAATAGAACTACCTTCCAACTCAGCAATTGTACTACTGGGGATTTACCCCAAAGATACAGATGCAGTGAAAAACCAAGACATCTGCACCCCAATGTTTATAGCAGCAATGTCCACAATAGCCAAATTGTGGAAGGAGCCTCAGGGTCTATTGAAAGATGAATAGATAAAGAAGATGTGGTCTAAATATACAATGGAATATTACTCAGCCATTAGAGACGCGAATACCCACCATTTGCTTCAACGTGGATGGAACTGGTGGGTATTATGCTGAGTGAAGTAAGTCAATCGGAGAAGGACAACATCATATAGTTTCATTCATTCGGGGAATATAAAAAATAGTAAAAGGGATTAAAGGGGAAAGAAGAGAAAATGAGTAGGAAATATCAGTGAGGGTGAGAGAACATGAGAGACTCCTAACTCTGGAGTTACAAAGGGTAGTGGAAGGGGAGGTGGGCAGGGGGATGGGGTGACTGGGTGATGGGCACTGAGGGCGGCAGTTGACGGGATGAACACTGGGTATTATACTATATGTTGGCAAATCAAACTCCAATAAAAAAATACAAAATAAATAAAAGAAAGTGTGGGTGGGAAAATTGGTACAACATTTATGAAAAGCCTTTTAAAGAGATATATTAATAAAATAATAAAATCTTAATAAATTCAGTTATAGCAATTACATTTCTGAACTCTATCTGAAAGAAATAATCCTAAATATGGATATATCATTACATTCAAAAACATGTAATGTGGTTATTTATAATACTAACAAACTTGAAACCTAAATGACCAAAAAAATTGGAGTAATTAAACAAATTATAGTATATATACTCAATGGAATATTATTCAGGATTTAAACTGAATTTTTATGAAAAAGATGTCATAAATTATGTTATAAATATATCCCTTATTAAGGGAAACTGCAGGATAACTACTGTATATAATGTATGATTATAATCATGTTAAAATTGTTCAGAAAAATGAATCTAAATAAATTGTTACCACTGTAGAATTTAGACTGTGGGAGAGTTCTCCCCCTTCACCCATATATTTCTGTTTTACAAATTTTATTTGATGACTCTGAATTGATTTTTATAGTAAAATAAAAATAAACATATCTTCGGATGAAGTTATTTTGGAAATTTTGAAGGCCAATGCTTTTTAGTTAACCCAAATTTACATATCATGCTGTGAATAAACAACTTAGCAGAGTGTTAAGCACATAAGGAAAGCAGAAATGTTGGAAGCACCATCCCTCTACTCAATGACTCAACACCAGGAGGGGGTTGCAGATGTGAACCCAATTAAATATAAAGTAATGTAAATTCTGCAGGAGTCTACAAGGTAATTGTAAACTAAGTTCTTTGAGGATACAAAGAAGGAAAACCTTATTTGCAAGTGGACTCAGGGATACAGATGGTAGTAATATCTGGAATAGCATTTTTATGAGGGGTACCATTTCCACTGACATAATTCCAGAACGTTAGTTCTGGAAACAGATATTCCACAGACAAAGCCTCAGGCAGGATGTAGGGGTTACATACAGGGAAAACAGGATGCGTTAGTTTGATAGGAAGCATTCTCAGGAAGTACTGGTCTCAGTGACAGCTGGAGATATTGTGCACATGCACACACAACACAGAAAGACACACACACACACTCACACACATAGACACCAAGATAGGAAAAGCGTTGATATAAGTGAAGAACACAAAGAGGCCACTTTAAGAGGAAATAGAACATACAATTGGAGAAAGGAAGGGAATAAAAATACATTCCTTTGTAATATACACTATACATGCTTTATTCTAAGGTACTTCCCTGAATATTAGCTATTTAGAAAGTCTTTTCCCACTGGGAAGGCAGAGAAGTACAGTATGTGGAATGGGAGACAGGAGCCATAGAGGAGACTGAGTTTCAGCCAGTCAGATAAATGCAAATATATTGTGTTGAATTTTCATTAAAGCCCTATTTTTAGGAAGCTGATTTACCTGAGAAGAACTCCCTTTATGTCTTTCCCCCTACCTCTGTCTAGCTATGTGGATGTGGACATGATAGCAGGGGACTTAATAGGTATTTTAGATTGTGAGCTAATCTTGAGCATTTATCCTATGTGAGGATAAATAAGTACAGGAAAGGATCAAACCATACCAACCTTAAACTGTCCATTCCTCAAATTTCTTTCATAGAAAAGAAAATAAAATGTCTTTCAGAAGCCCTGTTATTTCAATATTCCATTTTGTGACATGTAGATGAAATTAATCCTATCAAAACCTTTATTTACTGAGCTGTTTTTTTGTTTTGTTCTGTTTTTGCACAGTAAATATTTATCTATATTCTGCCCTTTTACAGAGCAGTAAATAGAGAATCAAAGAGACTAAATATTATGTTCAAGGATCCAGTAGTATGAGTAGGGTGAACATAAAGTTAACCCTCATCTCAGGATTACCAAAGGTATGGTCTTTTTAATGGTTGGTTTGTGTGTGTGTGTGTGTGTGTGTGTGTGTGTGTGTTTTAAGATTGATTGATTGATTGATTTATATTCAAGAAAGAGAGAGAGAGAGAGTATGAATAGGGTGGAGGGGCAGAGGGAGAGGGAGAAACAGATAAACAGATTCTCTGCTAAGCAGGCAGTCAGAGGAGAGATCCATTCCAGAATCCTGAGATCATGACCTGAGCGGAAGTCAGATGTTTAGCCAACTGAGCCATCCAGGTGCCCCAGAGACGTATGATCTTTATACAACATATGTGCCATTTTCTATCTCAGATGTCTCTGATAATTATCCTTATTTTAATGCTTAGCCAACTGTCTTTCCCCTTTGTATTTAGCTTTTAAGCTCATTTTAATTAGATGATAATAATAAACACATAAAAGATCTTACCTTCTAGTGATGCATTTCTACTCACATTTGGTGAAAGCAGGTCATATGGCTACTTTTAGCTTTAGAAGGGACAGGAAAGAACAACCAAGTCTTCCCATGTCTGGGAAGAGATGAGGGAGTGATTTACCAACATCCCTAATGATTAAATGAGAATTTTGATCTAGTAGTAAGTTAGCTTCATAAATGGTTCTACCCATTTATACTCTCAACGCTAATTGTACTGAGTATCTCTTATTTACTTTTGTCCAGTCATGCTGATTTTCAACCTAATAGGGCAAACCATGATATCTCACTGTCATTTTTATTACTTTTCATTTCTTTGATGATTATTAAGGTGGAATATTACATGATTAAAAGTCATTTGTGTTTTACTTTCAGGGATATGATCTTTTTTGTCATTTTGTTTTTTTTTTACTCTTTTTTCTTATAGCATGGTACAGGGAAGTTAAAGTCAAACTAAGTTTACATCCTAACTTGGACAATCTATGTAATATTTCTTAACTTTTCCAAATGCACTGTGCTTCATATACAAATATATAATATGGATGTATTATGTATAATATATAATATAATATGCATTTTACATATACTATATAGCATGTAATATGTAGTATAGCATTATGTATTATTAAATATATTTAATCAGCTTATAATTTTGAATTTTATAGTTTTAAAATTTATTTTTTTAAGTTTTATTTTATATTTATAAATTTTTCTCCTATTAATTATATGTACATATTTTCTATTTTAATTATATATATATTTAATTTTACATCTAAGGATGTCTTAGATCTTATACAACTATTTTCATATGACAGTAATTTCTTGTGCCATTTTATTCACAGAAGTACTGAACAGTTTTTCCAGAGTTTGACTCTAAGTATATTAATATGCTTATGACAGTTTGATGAGATTTTTTCCTATATTGCTTTTTATTGTCAGCATGTAATAAAGCAAATCTATATATACCATTAGTTTTTCATTTGAATTCATATGAATATCTTAATGAATACTTATTCTTAATTTGTTAAAGTTAATTATCTCTGCTTTCTTAGACATCATAGCATCTATAAGATATTTAATTATAATTTCCCTCTTCACTGATACCACTTTATCCTATTTTTCTTTTTTCCTGATGGTATTCCCAGAATAATATGAAAGCTCCCAATGTCATTTTAATCTTCTATAACCTGGCTTTTTGTCAAATCCTTGTATTTCTTTTTATTTTCTCTGACTCCTACCCTTTATATCTATTCGTGTGCTTCTCAATTTATCATCATTTTAACTTATAAATAAATGCACTCTGATTTCCTGAAGAACATGAAGTAGATTTTTTCCAATGTTGTATCTGTTTTCTAAACTAAAATTGAGATAAATTTATTTGAATCCATTTGGAGGTAAAAGCAGGAAGAAGAATCTCTCCCCTCTGCCGGTCTCCTTGCCTCTACCTGTTGCAGACAAGATAGAAAGGGTCTCTGGTTCTCTAATTATACCCTCCCATACTATCCATGTTTCCATTAAGAAGAGTCAGGAGTACTAATTTCAAGGCATTATGGTCTAAGAATATGCAGGGGACGATCCCAATCTTTTGGTATCAGTTAAGACCTGATTTGTATCCCAGTATGTGGTCTATTCTGGAGAAAGTTCCATGTGCACTTGAGAAGAATGTGTATTCAGTTGAGTTTGGATGTAAAGTTCTGTAGATATCTGTGAAATCCATCTGGTCCAGCGTATCATTTAAAGCTCTCGTTTCTTTGGAGATGTTGTGTTTAGAAGACCTATTGAGTGTAGAAAGTGCTAGATTGAAGTCACCAAGTATAAGTGTATTATTATCTAAGTATGTCTTAATTTTGGTTATTAATTGATTGATATATTTGGCAGCTCCCACATTCAGGGCATATATATTGATGATTGTTAAGTCCTCTTGTTGGATAGATCCTTTAAGTACGATATAGTGTCCCTCTTCGTCTCTCACTGGAGTCTTCAGGGTAAATTTTAGTTTATCTGATATGAGGATGGCTACCCCTGCTTTCTTTTGAGGACCATTTGAATGGCAAATGGTTCTCCAACCTTTTATTTTCAGGCTGTAGGTGTCCTTCTGTCTAAAATGAGTCTCTCACAGGCAACACCCTTTTTGAACTCAGCCACAGTAACTTCTTGCAAGATACATCCAGGAAGGCAAAAGAAACAAAAGCAAAAATGAACTATTGGGACTTCATCAAGATAAGAAGCTTTTGCACAGCAAAGGATACAGTCAACAGAACTAAAAGACAACCTACAGAATGGGAGAAGATATTTGCAAATGACGTATCAGATAAAGGGCTAGTTTCCAAGATCTATAAAGAACTTATTAAACTCAACATCAAAGAAACAAACAATCCAGTCATGAAATGGGCAAAAGACATGAACAGAAATCTCACAGAGGAAGACATAGACATGGCCAACAAGCACATGAGAAAATGCTCTGCATCACTTGCCATCAGGGAAATACAAATCAAAACCACAATGAGATACCACCTCACACCAGTGAGAATGGGGAAAATTAACAAGGCAGGAAACCACAAATGTTGGAGAGGATGCAGAGAAAAGGGAACCCTCTTACACTGTTGGTGGGAATGTGAACTGGTGCAGCCACTCTGGAAAACTGTGTGGAGGTTCCTCAATGAGTTAAAAATAGACCTACCTTATGACCCAGCAATTGCACTGCTGGGGATTTACCCCAAAGATGCAGATGCAATGAAACGCCGGGACATCTGCACCCCGATGTTTATAGCAGCAATGTCCACAATAGCCAAACTGTGGAAGGAGCCTCGGTGTCCATCGAAAGATGAATGGATAAAGAAGATGTGATTTATGTATACAATGGAATATTACTCAGCTATTAGAAATGACAAATACCCACCATTTGCTTCAACGTGGATGGAACTGGAGGGTATTATGCTGAGTGAAATAAGTCAATCGGAGAAGGACAAACTTTATATGTTCTCATTCATTTGGGAAATATAAATAATAGTGAAAGGGAATAGAAGGGAAGGGAGAAGAAATGGGTAGGAAATATCAGAAAGGGAGACAGAACATGAAGATTCCTAACTCTGGGAAACGAACTAGGGGTGGTGGAAGGGGAGGAGGGTGGGGGGTGGGGGTGAATGGGTGACGGGCACTGAGGGGGGCACTTGATGGGATGAGCACTGGGTGTTATTCTGTATGTTGGCAAATTGAACACCAATAAAAAAATCAATTTATTATTAAAAAAAAAAGGAAGTGTCAGGAGTAATACAAAGGTTTGGCTTGCCCTGGGATCAAGAGGGTAGCTCAGCCTCTCTATAGAGGCTAGGAAAAGAAAGAAAATGTAAAAATATATTTTTATTTTTTTCTAGGAAAAAAACACAAAGCATTGTTTTTTTTTAGTTTCATGTCATAACTGTGAGGAAATATGTGACCTCAGAAGCTTATATGCTCCTGTTAAGATCTATCATCCTATTAAAGCCTCACCTCCAATCTCTGACTCTGGGTTCCCAAGGCTTATCATCTGTACTTTTCCCAGACCAAGTCAGAATTTACAAGAAGCCCTAGGTGACCTGGCACCCCATTGTGCCTGGAATCTGGACTCCAGTGGCTCACTGGAGCATGCCATCTTGTCAACATTCACTTGCCTCTACTTCAGTGTATTCCCCTTCCCATCCCTAATCACCCATTGGGAAGTCATTTATGTGACCTATTTGTTTATCTCTCTTGGGTAGACCATGAGCCCAATTAGGATAAAGATATTTGTCTATTTGGGTCTTCTCTATATAATCACAGTCTATAAAAGTACCAGATTCATGGTAAATAGCCAGTAAATATTTATTGGCTATTGAGTAAATCAATTAATGAGTTTATTTGTTGTTCATCCCTTTTTACTTTTCATACTGTTATTAATGTAGTCCAATTTGTATTTTTTTCATTGATACTTTAATAACTATTTATTTTGAACTATTATCAAAATATACTGAGAGTATTTTTCTTCGGGTTTGCTTCATGTTTATCTGAATGGCCTATGAATCTTATTTTAGACCTTGAGGGATCTGTAGTGTGGATCTTTTATTGTTTGTACTTGCCATGGTCTGGCTGGACATGAGAGAGGATTGAACAGTGGTCAGGTCCAGTAAACTATCTGACTTCACTAACTAGAGTCTAGTAGAGTCAATTTTAATTTAGCATTATTGTTTCTGTCAGTAAAGTGGCAATGCAAGAGGTCTTGAGTCTAACCTCTGGATTTTTGTTCATTTTAGTCTTTGTATAGGAACATGTACTCTGTATTCAGCATGGTTCCTGGTATACTGGAGCTCATGGAAGTATCTAACCCACTGGAGATTTTTCATCCAATTCAGTGTCTTCTCTGTAAACGAGAAGCTGTGTGAAAGAAGTTCCATTTCCTTTAGACTTCCTGTTTGGGGTCTCTGTGAATTAATTTCCAACCAAAAAAGAAAGACACAGATTTCATAATTTCAGCGATGAAGGAGGGTTTTGCTTTTCTGGTCAGTTTATTTTCTGGTTAGATTCAGCCTAGAGTTTTCAACTTATATACCCATTCTCCCTTTTTATTCTAGCTTTTTTTCTTAGTCTCTGGTTCCCACTGGCCCAGTTCTGGGTAGCACAGTGGAATGGGAGACAGCAAACCTCGCTAACCTCATAAGCGCTGCAGAATGTCACTTAGCTTCTGAAGTGATGTTGTTTTGTGTGTCATTTTTAGCTTGATCAAAAAATAATAAATTAAAGGCAAAGCTTCTAAAATTCATTCTCTTTTGTTTAACTTTGTCTATAACCAGACACATATATTGGGAATATGCAGAGTTAGCTTGTTATAGAAGGAATTCTTTATCCCAGAGGAGAATGCCAATTCTAAAAATATATTTTTACATTTTCTTTTCTTTTATGTTGCCTAAAAACATAAGAAGTACTAGTTCTCTCTCCTTATCTCCCTCTTTCCCCTCCCTCCCCCACTCTCTTTCTGTGTGTGTGTGTGTGTGTATTTATGTGTATTATCTCCCCATCTGATATGACAGATTCTAGTCCCTGACTTTTTGAAGGTGCTAAAAGGAATCATGTACCAGGCCTTGGCTGATAATCATATTCCTTCAAGTTACCTTGGTGATTTGACTTTTTAAAGTGTATTATTGAAACAATATGCATTCACTGATTTGCATGACAAATAAATTACCAGTTTGAAATATTGAATGCCCAATGAAATTTAATCACGATGTTTCAGATAAATTATAGTTACCATGTACTTTCTGTTTAAAAGGTAACTCATAATTTTTGTTCAGTAAAACAAATTTTCTTGGTATTTACCCTGTGCCCAACACTTTGCTTTCTGCGGGACACAAAGAGGAAGGAGAGACAGCTCTTTGCCCTAAAACCCCCATGGTTTGGTGTATTCAGGTAAGTGGATGACATTAATGGCATCTTCTTCACTAAATTATATGTCTTAAGTGTCAGAGGAAAGATTCTATAGCAAACACCTTCAGATTATGAGGTTTCTGCAAGCCTAGACTTCTCTCTTCTGATTTGAAGTTTCTAATTGTTACTGGATTTCTCAGGCTTTGGTCTGTCCACCCCATACACCAGTTCTACTGTTTGCCCAACCACAGTATATATTTATGGGTAATGAATTTAGCACTGGAGGTTAATGGTGAGCAACAGAGACATGTCCTCAGCCTTTCTGGAATTAGAAACTCATCATGGAATATCAAGTCGAGAGTATATAATTTCTTGACCTAGAATGATGATGGTGGTGGCAACTCATTTTGTTCTGGCACTTGTATGCTAAATCTATATTTAGGAAAGAGGTGTTAAGCTTTTTTAATCCATAAAGAGTTAAATTCTGCACTAGAGCCTCGGGCACTGATAGTGTAAATGTGGAAATTCCAAAAGTATTATCAGCATAATTTCATGACTGATAGGGCATGGGGCATTAGGGAGAGGGAGAAATAGATGCTATCTTGAGGGGTTTTGTCTAATTTCCTTGGTATATGGGTATCCTATTAACTAAAGTAGGGAATAAGAAAAAAAGTGTGGAAATGGGGTATGATTTAGGGACAGTATATGCCATTTTAAGCATGTTAAATTTGAGTTTTTAGAGGGTTATTTAAATGACTATATTAAAGAGAAAGTTACATTTAGAAAAGGCTAAATCTTCAAGAGGAAATCAGAGCTAGAGATGAATAAGGGGACCTCATCTGTATTCAGTTACCAGTTATGTCAAAGAGAGGTTTGAAAGAGTATGTGAAGCATAAACCATTACCTTCAGTCCTATTTTTTTTTCAAATGGGGACTGCAATGGCACTGGATGTTTGTGTCTCTCTAAAATTCATTTTGAAGCCTAATCCCCAATGTGATGGCATTTGGAGGCATGACATTTGGGAGCAGACTAATTTATGAGGGTGGAGCCCCCATGATGGGATTAGTGTCCTTATAAAAGAGACCCCAAAGAGATTTCTCATTCCTTTTGCCATGTGAGGACCAGCAAAAAGATGGCTTTCTATGGACCATGAAGTTAGCCCTCATCAGACACTGTATATACTGGCACCTTGATCATAGGCTTTCCAGCCTCCAGAACTGTGACAAATAAATGTTTAATATTTAAGCCACTCAGTTGATAGTATATTTGTTATATCTGTCCAAACAGATTAAGTTAAGAGCTCTTATACTCAAAGTAATTAAGTTACTTGACTGTAGTTATGTAGCAAATGAATACATAAAGTGCAAAGCCAGTATTATTTTTACTATATTGTTGTTAATTCTGAAAAAGGATCTGAAAGAGGATGATAACGATAATTAGGATGATGAAGATGATGGTGATGATTATGAGAATGACAGTGATAGATTGATCACATTCATTGAACAATTGCCACATACTATACTATAGCATATATGTATATATATATATAATAGATATTTATATGCATTATCTTATATTCACAAAAATGCTAGGTATAAATGTATTTATTACATACATTTTACAGAAGAGAACACTGAAATCCAGAGCAGTTAAGAAATGGATCAGCCAAAGGCTAACTTCAACTTCTCTGACAGTTAAAATTTTTTCTCTAGCCCCTGTATCATACTCTTTTACTTTCATCTACCCATTCATTCACCCATCCAACCTATCAACTAACCAAGCAAACGATATTGTCAAGTTCTTTCTCTCTTCTGGTAATTGCCACAAAGAACTCACAAGTTTAGTATAGAAAACTGAAAATTGAGAAATTATTTTATAGTTGGCTAATAAGCTATTCCCAAAAATTGACTTGAATGCACAGGATGCTTTGCTTTATTACAATTATTGTTATCAGCAGTGAAATGTTCCTTTTGTAGTGAATCATCTCATAAATATTTTAGTTAAACAAAAAGTTCAATAGAAACTTATTCTTGGGGCACCTGGGTGGCATAGTTGGCTAAGTGTCGGACTCTTGGTTTCAGCTTAGGTTGTGATCTCAGGATCTTGAGATCAAGCCCCATGTAGGGCTCTGTGCTCAGGGCTGAGTCTGTTTCAGACTCTCTCTCCCTCTCCCACTCTCTCTCTCTCTCTCTCTCTCTCTCTCTCTCAAATAAATAAATAAGTCTATTTATAAAAGAAACATTCTTTGCATCATCAATGGTTTTCCTTCATTAACAAGTTTGTTTGACAGGATTTGATACAATGGACAGATCTTCTTGGAAAGGAGGTTATTTTTTTTTTAAGATTCTATTTATTTATTCATGAGAGACACAGAAAAAGAGAAGCCAAGACATAGGCAGAGGGAGAAGTAGGCTCCATGCATGGAGCCCAATGTGGGACTCGATCCTGGGATTCTGGTATCACACCCTGAGCCAAAGTCAGAAACTCAACCTCTGAGCCACCCAGGTGTCTTGGAAAAGGAGGTTTTAAAGAAGGGTTTAATGGTTAGGTAACTGCTTTGTTTTGATTTATTTTTGTGTAAAATGAAATAACTTGCATCCTCCTGCTATAGTCACTGTGATTTTCCTACTCGGTGAGATGACCCACCATTAGCCAAGGGTTCTTTGATGCCAAATGTCTCCATTTTCATAGGGCAATTTCTACTACAAGGTTATAATAATCAATATTTCTCTAACCATTCTAGTGTTCCCTCCTTTTCTAGGTATTTTCTTCTTAGAAGTGTTTCCAGTCCTAAATGATGAAACCCAGTGTCAGACACTGAATGTGCTGAAGATCATAGATAAGGTCAAGGCCCCACTTGCTGCATTTCCCTTGACATCTCCTAGTACTATGTGTAGAAACTTATACTACACAGGAAACATTGTCTTCAGGCCATTACTCCCAAAGGAATAGAAATGATGCCAAAGTGAGGAGATGACCAAAATCCTCCAGTGAGAAAAGCCTTGGTGAGTTGCCAGGAGCTATTAGCTTCAAGTTTGGAATCTGGCCAGAGTTAAATTCAACCTGGGAGGCAAACTGAGAGCAGAATCCCATAGGGAGGGGCTGCAAGAGAGAACCAGTAAACATAAAGTATAGCTCCAGGGAAAGTTGATCCTATATTATTATGCTAGAGCTCAACCTCTTTTGAAAAATTTAGATACCTATCCCCCAGTGAATTCTCTGCTTGGCTTTAAGGACGTAGTACTCTAAGCCAGCTACCTGAATGTACTTATTTGTTTCTGTGTCTTGGGTATGATTCTTTTGTACAGATTTTGACTCAGTAATCAAGAAATTAGAACATATTCATCAAAATAAAATTTGTTTTGCTAACGAACCCTCTGGGAGGCAGAAAGGATGCCTAGTTATGCATGTATTAACTTGTGCCATTTATTGAGCACTTACTCTGTTCCAAGTTCTTTTGGTATATAATTTTATATAGTTTTTACTACAAAATCTGGATAACAGATATTATTAGACTCATTTTATCTTGAATTCAGGGGTTAGAGGTATCTTAAGCACCTTGCAATGGTCCAAATACAATACATAGTGAAGCTAAAATTCAAAGTTGGTCTTGCTTTTTATCACAATTATGTCTTATAAAACTATTGCCCAGGTTCAAATTCATTTCACATTGCCTCTATTACAGCATTATGAGCCAGAGGGCTGGCCTATAAAATAACAAAATCAAGCAAATAAATCAAAAAAATATTAAGTTTCTTGATGTATTAGAAATCATATTGCCCTCTTTGATCATTCACCTTATTTATAACATTTGGCCAGAGATTACCCTTTATGAAGACTTGAAATTAAAATAGAAATAGAGACAGTTCCCCAACTTAGGAATTTTTCATTGTAAGGAACATATCAAAGTATGCTATAGGCCCTGTGAGGATACTCCAAATTTTTGAGTAATGATAGCATATTTAACCTTGTACGATTACTACTGTTGATAATAATAACTAATGTCTATTATTAATTTACAGTTTTAAAACTTTTTCATTTTTACTGCTTCATAAAATCAAGTAAACTCTCAAGGGTCTACTTTGAGGATGACTCACTTGAACATCTAAATTAGAATAATACATCATCTCAAATGAACTGGTTACATAAATATAAAAATAAATACATGTGATCTCATATTAAGGAAAATGATGGATCTTAAAGCCCTTTGTAAACTCCAAAGTTCAGCATCATTGCAAGAACCATTATTAATCTTATAATAAGTCAAATATCTTCCTAGGTAAAAGACTCATTTAACAATGTTTAGATGGGCAGTAGCTTAGCCTCTAGTGATGAGGAATCATAACACTTTATGAAACAACTCTTTCCTTTTCTCCCAGATAGAGAAAGAGCTTCTTTATATTAGGTCAAAACCTATTTTTGTATATGGTAAGGTTTTAGAAAGCCAATCAATACCACCTTTTCTTTCTGGAATTTGGAACCCACTGAGAAATAGAAAAAAAACATGGAAATAAAGCTTTGTGACAGATAAGTAGAATTAGAGCATGTTGCTGAACCCATGACCACAACCAAATCCCCTAATATGTTTCCCTCTTGAATAGAATCTTGCCCATAAAACTACAATTTCTCCGGCATGGTTACCTCATTGATGTGTTACTTGGAAATGAGAAACTCAAAAAGAAAGTGAGAGAAGGTTGGAGCTACAAATGCCTTATCTCTATTTCCAAACATACCAAGAAGATAAATCACTTACAAGGAAAGTGACAAGAGAAATCTTAAAGAGAAGAAACAGAAGCCGGTTAGACTTCCTGGAGAGTGGATAATTTGTTCTATGGATATAGAAAGAAGGAAAGGCAAATGCTCCTTTTTAACTTATTAATCTCTCGGGTTTTGTTCTGTAAACTGTTGTTCCCATCAACTAATTCTATGGCTGATCAGACATGTGTCTGTTTCCCTCAAGGGACCAGAACAATAGTTTTTAGGGCAGTCTTTGGTCTTCATTCAGGAGTCCTTTCTCCCAATTCCAAGATTTGTTTCTTGGTTTTCTCCTCTAGATATACTACTGGTAGACAATTTATCTTTTATTCCCTCCACCAAAGCTAAATGGCACAGAACAGTGATTAAATCCTAAAGCCCTGTTAATCTCAAACGTATTCTTTGTTCTACTATGCACAACCACTCCACTTGTCATATAGTGCTTCAGTAGTTAGGCAATAACTTCATATGACAGCTTAATGGTACTCATTTAATACAGCATTCTCGGTATAAAATATCCCCATATTAGCACATAAACATCTTCCCCCCAATGAATACTCAGAGAAGATGTAATACGTGAACATCTTATGCCTTTTCTCTTTTAGGTTAAATTAATAACCTTTATTCTGGTCCAGTCATACATTGACCCAGCATGGGTATAGCTGCCTCCTAGGGCACAAAGATGAATTAATTCAACAACTACTGCCTCCTGAACCTCACTTTTAAGAGTTTAGATTTAAGAGTATAGATTTCCTCATGGCCAACCCCAGACATTCTACATTGACCAAACACAAGCTAAAACAGAATAATAGTCATTCATAACACCATTTCATATATTCATTCATTCACTCAATTCACAAATATTTATTAAGTGCCTATCATGTGACAGATACTATGCCAGAAGTTAAGCACACAGCATTGAAGAAAACAGACAAGTATGCCTAAGTGGCTCAGCAGCTGAGTGTCTGCCTTCAGTTCAGGTCATGGTCCATAAGTCCTAGAATTGAGTCCCACAGGGAGTCTGCTTCTCCCTCTGCCTATGTCTCTGCCTCTCTCTATGTCTGTCATGAATAAATAAATAAAATATTTAAAAAAAAAGAAAACAGAAATTCCTCACTTATGGAACTTATATTCAATTACAAGATGCAAAAATAAGTGAATGAATGAATGAATGAATGAATAAATAAATAAATAGTAAAACATATGTGGGCTTGATGTTGACTCATGCCAAAAAAAGAAAACATACAAAGCCAAGCAAAAGTCAGAAAACATTTTGGGGGTGGGATATAAAA
Organism: Canis lupus baileyi; assembly: GCF_048164855.1. NCBI lineage: Eukaryota > Metazoa > Chordata > Mammalia > Carnivora > Canidae > Canis > Canis lupus. The sequence continues at coordinate 69,130,726 of NC_132839.1, forward strand.
TGACATTTTAAATAAAGTAACCAGGACAAGCCTCTCTACTTCATATTTGAAGGTAAAACCAGTGTATAACTGGAGGTAGACACCAAATGCACTTTTGTGGAGGCCAGGCTAGGAGACAAATATGAGTGGGGATTAAAGGTAAAGAGGAAAGTTATAGAAATAAAAGTAAGAATCTTTCTTGATACCTATAAAGATAGTGTGGCACAAACTTAAAAGTATGAGTGACTCAACTGTCTGCATGTACTATAAAAAAAGGAAAAACTCAGGCCCAATGAGTAGTTATTTCAGGTAAAATTAAGTCTCAAAATCTAGTACTTGCTGCAATACGGAGCCAATGTTACTGGTGCCAATCAAGAAGCCCACTGGAGACTCAGCTTTTGAGAGACTGTGAAAACAGAGAAAATCTTGTTTTCTGCCTCACCAGGTTACCAGTTAGCCTATCTGTGTGAATCCAGTAAGTAAAGCTTGTGAACTTAAACTCTATGAAGGGAAATCACTATTGGTAGGAGTGTTAATTGCAACCCATACCTACTCTCTAGGGTGGCACCACGGATACTCCTGTGTCCTTGCAAAGGTTGTTGGCAGCCCCAAACACCACATTGTCTTACCTTCACTTTACATTTAAAGCTTCTAAAGTTAATTTCCATAGTGCCACAGCTTTGCACTGAGTGTGGGCTTCTTAATGGCCCAGTCTCTCTCATGAGCAGCTACTTTTAGCCTCATCCCACAGTGCTGCCTGCCATGACCTTTTGCCATGGAATCTCCTAGGGCTAGGAGAAGCTGCCTTCTAGCAACAATTTCCTCCTTGTTGCCGTATTTGTTTGTGTTGAAGACTCACTCTCTGCAGGGATGATTCCTATGCTTGAGCCCTTAGGCACCGAAGTGAGCATATTAGTTTCAGTCATTTTTCAGCCTACCACAGTGAGGATCAATACCTTTGCAGTGAACTCAAGACCCTATATTCCTTCAATTTTTGAGCATTCCTGGCTTCAAGTAACACCTCTGCTACATCTTTTTCAGCACAGTAGGATAGGACCCTGATGTCCTATTTCCATGAAATTTTCTTTACCCATGCTTCTTTAAGGAAGGTTCGTAGTTTAGTCCAGCTTAACTTTTGTGTTGATTGTCTTCCTTCTCTAGTAAGCTAATGGAACTTGCTGAATCTGAGTGCCATCTTTCCTATCTCTATTAAAAGAACAAGAAATGAAAGGAAAGATGGTAGTTGGTCCCATAGCATCCTCTGTATGTTTTTATAAAGAGGTACAAAGTAAATGATTTGTGGATTTGACAGAAAGCATCCATTGTCTACAACAATCTGCTCCTCTTTTACCTTCCTAAGTAGGATAAATCCACCCTGGTGACATTCTCCTTTTAGATAAAAATTGAAACCAGGCCTGGTCTTGCTTTATCATCGTTCTGCTTGTTTCCCTTCAAGGGGTATTTGTTTCCTGTGCCTTCCTTAGAGTCTCTCAATCCCTATCATCCTCACTCATGGCAGTGGGATAGCTACATCCCTAATGACCACTGAACTGCTTATAATACACTCCACATTGGCTCTGAGCAGCCAAAGTCCTTCTGCTTGATCTCTTTGTCTCGAATCAGTGCTAATTGTCTGCCACCACTTTACACAGCTGTTCTGATCTTTTATGGAAGTTTTCCCTTTTATTATGACATAGCCCTTAACGGCCTTAGATATGTCCTGTATCTGGTTTCCCTTGGGAGTCTCTGCACTCTTCTCTCTGGAATAAAGCCTTCTTCTTATGTATGATTGGGGGTGGAGACACCACACTCTCTGATCTACAAAGACATCTGCTTGATTCTTAAACTCCTTTCAAGGGCATTCAGCCCAAGTGGATCCCCCTTTCCCTGTCATATTCGTCCAGTATAGCCTCCCTGATCCAGTTATGCCTTATGAAACCACCCCTTCTTCCTCCACAAATACATTGCCTTCTTTAAAGTGTCTGCCATTCTCCACTGCTTCTATTGGGATAGAAAGGCAAAATAGTTTTAAACCAATTCAATATGAGAAAACTCCTAGAGATGGAGTGCATGCTACAGGTGTATGTCTTTTTATGTTTTTTGTTTTCTTAATTTTTGAGTTGGCAATTGTTTCATCAAGTTTCTTTTTCCTCATTCCAAGAATATGACATAGCCCCTGTATAGTAAAGACCTTATTTATTTTTATTTATTCATTAGTAAAATCCACTGACTTTTTTTGTCCATGAGACTGCATATTTGTAATCTCATGTCATTATTCAGAGTATGTGTCCTGGTTCTCTATGAATGCAAAAGCCAGGCATCATGCTCTGTAACTTATGCTGATCCTAACTGCAATCATAGGGTTAAGCCACTGCCTGGGGCTCTTGCAAAAAAAAACACAGGGTGGGAGCAAAAATCATCTCATCTACTAATGCCCAAAGCATCTCTTCACTGAGGAATCTTAATTGGGCCCAATTCTTTTCCTTATTACCTGCTCCCTGACTTAGCCCCACTATGTAAGTCAGGGAAAGGTTGACTGCCATGGCCTGCATGCTAAGGCCCCTGGGATATGCTTAATAAAGCCAAGGGGCATCACTCAGGCTCTCACCTTTTTAAAAATAGTTCCTTGTCTGTAACTAACAGCAACTAGACGTAACTGTGATCCACATTGTAAAAGACATTAGCAATTTGAACCTACTAAAGCCAGATCCTAAAGCATTTCTTTCTAGTTGAGTCAGAAACATCAATCTGTCTGAATTTTATGTGCATAACTTTGGTTCCTCATTCTTAAGATTCTGAGCCCAGGCCCCATTTATAATAGCATCTTTTGTTGGTCTATTCAAATTATGATCCAATCATGAGGAATCAGAAAAAGTTATAAAATCTTATCTTTATTACTAACAGAGCTGGGAGCACCTGTTGCCAACAGGTTTTTAATACAACCTGTCAGTTGAACTTAACTACCCAGTCCTTAAGAGGGCTAGAAAACTCAGAACCTTACATACTTGAGATCCTGCCTTTAAAAAGAGGGAGGAAAGTGTGTGATAGTTAATTTTATGTATCTATCTGGCTGGGCCATGGTGCCCAGATAGTTAGTCAAATGTTATTCTGGGTGCTTCTGTGAGTGTTTTGAATAGATTTTGAGTAAAACAGATTGCCTTCCACAATGTGGATGGGCCTCATCCAATTAGTTGAAGGCTTTAATAGAACAAAAAGATTGACTTTCCTAAGCAGAAGGAATTATTCTGCTAGTAGCTTGCCTTTAGATGTCATCTACAACAGGGTGTCTTCCTGGCTAACCAGCACGCTGCACCTTTGGACTTGGATTGCACCTCTTCCTAAGTCTTCAGCCTCCCAGCCTCCACCATCAGATTTGGGGCTCACCAAGTCTCCACAGTCATGTGATCCAATTACTTAAGATAAATTTCTTTTTCTATATACACAGGTCCTATTGGTTCTATTTCTCTGGAGAACCCCTGACTAACATGGGGGACCTAGTGGGAAATACTGCACATTTTTAGTTCCCTTTCCAAACTCACCATCTCATCAACCTGATGAATTATTCTTCCTGCCTCAGTAACCAGAGAACAAAATGGGGGAGATAATGCCAGTCAGTGGTGATTTGCCTTGTTTCCCTCTTGGAAGTATGAGTAGGGGACTTCTAACAGTTGGATCCCAGATCTTCCTTCTAGAGTGACACAGACCTAGTTTAATCTTTTCTACACACAATAGCCTCATACTTACTTTTGCCAGTTTTGATCTTCATCCACTTCCAGACTAAACAGAGAATTTTCAACATTTTGCTTTTTTTATGAAAGTCGAGTCACTTTGCATCTGAGTTGTAGCCCAGGCACCAGGTGTAAAGCAGCAAATGCAGACTTTGATTCAGACAAACCTGATTTCAAACCACAGGTGCTCTCATTGATAAGTTCTCTGGCATTAGGTAGCACAATCCCTTGACTCTCATTTTTCTCTGTTGTAGATTTGAAGTACCAACGCACCTAACAGAATTTTCATAGGACTTAAATAGAATAATAAAGATGAAAATATTTTGCACAACGTCTAAGGCACACTTTCCAGTTATTACTACATTCCTGAGATTATAAAAATGCTCCCATGAAAAAGGGATCCAGGATCCCCAAACTCTGCTTTAACAATGTGGCCACTGCTTTTCTCTGTCAGTTTCCAAGGAAAATGCTGACAAAATTCTTTGCTTGACTAAACTTTAGGCAGGCCCCTGAAACTTCTAGGTCCACCTGTGTACTTCCTTGTAAAATCTAGTTTTAGCAAGAATGCTAAGCCCATTTAGCAGGAATCTCCCACCCCATGTATCTGATGGTCCTGGCCTGATTTCAGCAGGAATCCTGTTAGGTTGGTTTTGTAAGAACTCTGGACCAACTGCCTGCCCCCAGCTCATATCTCCTCTTAGTTATTTTCCATCCCTGGTCCCTCCTCTCTTCTTGGCTACAGATCCTCACTGTCCTTGTTCTATTCAGAACAAAGCCCAGTTCTATAGTGGGTTCTCTTTTTTTCCTATTACAATAGTCCTGAATAAAATTTGCCTTCACCTCTTTAACTTCCTTCCAACTCTGGTTTAATTTGACAACATCCACAAAAGGAGAAGAGGGGAAAAAAAGCAAATTACACTTTGTACTTAGTAGAGCCTTTGCCTAAAATACCAATGCAGAGTTCTCTGGTGACTTGGGCCAGAGGAAGTGCCTTAGGTTGCAGACCTAAGGTACCTCCCTTTCTTCCTATCTCTCTATTCCCTCTCCCTCTCTCTTTATATGTGCAAAGGTAGCATTAGCCTAACTAGTTATAAAGGAGTGCAAAGGAAGCTATGCGAGGATGAGTATAGAATAGAAGAAAGAAGGAGAGAGCTCAAGACAGCTGGCACAGATACGCTGCTTTCCAGCCTACATGGGACCTTGTCTTATTAGGTCCAATGTATTCAAGGCACATAAATGGAGAAAGTTATCCATTTGCTGGTGTGTGTGTGTGTATGTGCATAAATACATTCACTAGAAGGGATGTTCCAGTCAAATACTTCTAAGACACCAACTTTAAAACTCTTGAAGAATTGACAGCAGGAGGTGATATGATATCCGTGCAAGAAAAGAGTGAACATCTTATGTATCTTGTTTGTCGTCTCTTTGAAATAGTCACAAGCTGGAAGTACATCAAAACACTATTCATTTCTGAAAAGAATATTTCTTATCCAAGTATTCTCTGTCCAGCATTTCACTTAGTAAAGACACAAATCTATAGAATGGGCAGTGCATCAGGTTTTTAGTTTAAGGAAGAAAACTAGAATTCCAGTTCAGGAAATTATAAAATCCAGGGATTGTATGGCTTCAGGCACAACCAAATGCAGGTGTTTGTAATGCTATCACATCTTTGTCTCTTACAGTATCTCTTAGCTTTAATTTCCTCCGTGTGGGCTCCATCTTTCAGTACTCCTGTCATATATCTAAGTGGTGCAGTCAACAGGACAAGACTAAGTGTAGTATTTATGATTCCAGGTCTCAGAGAGTGATTCACCATCTCTCAACATCTATACCACTTCCCCAAGTCTCCTTGACCCAGTTCAGCCAATATGTTATAACTGGCATCTAATGTTAGGTCATGGGAGATGAGACCCTGTCTCTGCCATTGGCTTAGGGTAATGAATAATTGCTATGTTTTATGGATGCCCTAATTCTTTGAGGAATATTCCTTTCTCTAAGAATTTCCCAGATAATGTACCTAGCCCCTGCAAGATATTATCCTGCAATCCCCTTTTCCAGTCTCCCTTGCATTCAGAGAATAGGTGTGAGTACTACATTCACCCCATCGGACTCATCCATGGGAGATTCATTCAGAATAGAACAATAGGAGGAAGCAGGGCCATTTGAATGTATCCATGGCAAGGATAGCTGTTGATACAACACATCTTAGAGATGTGTTGTTGCCATCCTTGGGCTTTGTTTTTGGCCACTTATCCTCATTCATGAATGACTCTGTTACACTCTTAGATTCTTTGTGCCACCTAATACCAAGAAGTTCTTTTTTCCCTTGACTAAATTAGAAAGAGGTGAATCAGATGTCTGCAATGTATTACTCTATTATAGCTGCCCACCCTGTTAATGGGAAGTGGAGGTCTTACTTTAATAGCCATAGCATCTTGACATGGCTTGGGAAAAGGTAAATTCTCCAACAGAAGCAGTGCTAGATTATCAAAAGTCCCTGCTACTCACTCAGATCTGTAGCAAAGTACCAGAAATAGTTATGAAGTGATTCATTGATTTGTTAATGAGAAACTCTCTGGAATATCCTCTGGTGAAAGAGGTATTTCCTTACTTTCATCCACTTGGCTGGCCCTTCACAAGCATTGTGCAGGGGCAGGCACCTGAGGCTGCCATCATGCTCAGGGCCACAGCCCTCTAATTCCTTACCCCACTTCACATCCTAACCCTGGCTTAGGATACTGGTTCCTTCCATCAATATTGAATTGCTCTCCTTGATTCTCTTCCACATTTAGGATAACATACTTCTTTCTTCAGCTTTTTGGGGCTCTTTTTCACCTTATTTGCAATCTGGTATAATTCTATGATTTTTACATTTCCCATAGAGGTTCAGTAGGCATTCTGCTATATTGGCCTCATTAAATTTCATCGGCCAAGCCAATCATCACTCTTCATTTCATAAGGGAAAGATGGCCCAGACATATCCTATAATGTACTGGTGTCCTTATAGCCACTGAAATATCCACCATATCTACTACTTTGGTGGGGGCTCCAAGTCCTTCCCTTCCATTCTACAAATCCCACCATTGAGCATTATATGTTTATTGTTTATGTTTATGGAGGATCCTCTGAGAGAAAATATCCAACTGGGATCTTAGTAAAATTGGCCTTTGAGTTATTGCTAAGGATTCACTTTTTAAGATAAATTTTCTATGAAATTTTGTATGCTTTTATGACAGTTTTCAACTCAGCTTTTATAAGCCCGGTTAATGATGTTGCAGCTTCCCCTGGGCGTTTACAGGTCCCAGGTGCTCTTGGGTGGCAGCTGTTACAAAGCAGCTGGAAGATGGTGGGCTTTGCATAGACAATACAAGCCATATATATAGGAAATAAAATAAGTGCATTTTATAACAAAGTAAAACTAAATTGCTTGTGAATCAGTGTAACTCCTCAGAATAGGACAATGGGATGTACTGTGATAAAGGAAGATGCTAAGGACTGTCAGTTAAGAAACCTGAACTTTAGTATCCGCCTGCTTCTAAGACTGTGTAACCTTGGGATGCCTTGGTGGCTCAACAGTTGAACATCTGCCATAGGCTCAGGTCATGATCTTGGGGTCCAGGATTGAGTCCCATATCGGGTTCCCTGTGAGGAACCTGCTCCTCCCTCTGCCTATGTCTCTGCCTCTCTCTTTGTGTCTCTCATGAATAAAATAAAATAAATCTTTAAAGACTGTGCAACCTTGAGTAGGTTCTGGAATCCATCAGTACTTCAGGGTTTTCATCTGCAAAATGGGAGGTGTGGACTAAATCAGGTATCAGCAAACACTTATTTTTTTCTTTTTTTTTTTCAAACACTTATTTTTTAATCTGTTTTTTTCTTATTGAAGTGCAGTTGGCACACTAGTTTCAGGTGTGCAACATACTGGTTGGACAACTCTACACGTTGTATCATGCTCACCACAAGTGTAGCTACCATCTGTCACCATACAATATTATTATAATACCATTAGCTATATTCCCTATGCTGTACCTTTCATCCCTGGGACTTATTCATTCAATAACTGGAGGCCTATACCTCCTACCCTTTACCCATTCTGCCCATCTCCACCCCTGCCTCCCTCTGGCAACCACCAACTTGTTATCTGTATCTATGGGTCTGTTTCTGCTTCTTTTTTTTTTTAACATTTATTTGTTTTAGATTTTACATATAAGTGAAATCATGTGGTATTTGTTTTTTTTTCTGACTTACTTCACTTAGCATGATACTTTCTAGTTCTATCCATGATGTTGCAAATATTTTAGGCTTGATAGGCCATATATTCTCTGTTGCAATCAGTCTACTATTTTGGTGTGAAAAGAGCCATAGACACTATATAATAGAATGAACATGGCTGTGTTCCAATTTACAAAAGCAGGCAGTGGGTCAATTTGATCTATGGGAGAGATCTTGCTGACCCCTTGACTAAGTGATCTCTAAAGGCTGCACATGCCTATTCTAACATTACCTGATCCCAAATAGCAAAATTCTCAAAATAATTTTAAAATTAGATTGTATTAAAATATTTTATTTACATTAAAGTCACATTTTGTAATATTTTCCATGATGCTTGGTCTCTCACACTAGTTCCTCAGTACTGTAATCCCTTCAGTTTTTACGGAAGTGCACATACACGTGCACGCAACACTTATACACACATACACATCTCCCTCAAGTTCAAATTGACAGACTCTCAAACTGTGGCCATCTGAAAATCTGTATCCTAAATGTGCTCATTACTTCTCAGCAATTTTGATAACTTCTGAAGCATAGGCTGACCCAGAAACAATCTTATTATTCCATCAATTGAATAAATATTTATTAAGCACTTATGTACTTGGCATTGTGCTTGGAGCTGAGAATGAAATATTAGACAAACCAGGTATAGTTCATATCTCCAAGGTCTACATAATCCAACATAATTGATTTAACATTTTAATCACATCTACTTAATAAGTTTTGTTAATTTAGTCCTGCAAATATAGACACATGAACCAAAATACCTGTGTTCCTGTCTTAACTTACTTGAATGACTTTGGTCCAGTTCTTTAAGTTTTGTGAACTTTAGTTTTCTCCATGTAAAATAGTGATAATTACATACCTACCTTAAAGGGTATTTGAGGAGCATGAATGGGTTCATTTCTTACGAAATATTATTTGTAAGGGACAAGTTTTATATATACAGTGCATTATTGAGTGAAAGCTTTTTATAACCTAATATTCATTTAGTTTAGAATTGTCAGATCTACATTTATAATAGCATTTTTCCCTAGGCCTTTTTCAGAATTTTCTAATCAGCCCCATGGGTAATATTATCTTTATTTATTAAACGTTTATTATAGATATTTTATTGTATATATCATATTATGCATATTTTATTTTCATGAAAAGTGGACATTAATTTCTTGACAAGCATATGACCTATATGTTAAAATTGGTGAATTAATTGTGAGTCATCCACACTGTACTCATTTTGGGAAAGATGGTTTCTCGAAGTTCCCATATGCATTGAAGTTCCCATCACATCATCATCCTCCTGGACCCTCCATCCCATATGGAGGTAAATTGGAAACTGGCACTGGTAACGTCAATGTGTGTCACTCAGAACAGGACATTGAACTAGTTAATTTGGCTGAATAATAAACAAAACATGGTATTAAATATTATTGACTGGTCCAGTCACCTTCCTGGGTACCTAATGCATATGATTGCATCTTTTTTTTTTCCACAAATACCTTGTTTGATATTTTTTTTCCATTTTAAAACATGCTCACAGTTAACAAGCAGATGGACCAGGATTCAATCCCAAATTAGTCTGACTTTGAAACACCTGCTCATTTCTCAAATTATACAGTGTTCTTTCCTTTTATCTTCCTTGGTTTTAATCTAAATTTAGCCTTCAGCTAGTCTAAAACCATGCTGGAGAGCCATTGAGATAACTTGGTTTCTATTCATATGAGAAGAGTAAAACCTTCGTGACTAAGAACTCATCCTAAAGGAGAGACCAGATGCTGGAATGTAGTTAAAATACAACAAACCAGAGACAGAGGGATGGGATGAACGGGAGAGCATTCTTCTGCGCCTGTATCTCATCCTGGGGGTAGGGCCTGGCATAGTGGGAGAGGCAGTGCATCAAAAGATAAAATAACTCTAAAAGAGCAAAGACATGGTGAAAGGGACACATCAACAATAGGTGTGGTCAGCCTCCTGGGTCAGCAGGGAAACTTTGCCTGGGTCCTATCTGAGGTACCTTGAGGTTATGTCCTGGAAACAACACAGCAAGCCTCCTTTAACCTTCATATCAACAGCAACATCCATACTCAGAAGCCTAGCAACCCTTGTGAAAATGGTAGGTGCATTTTCTACAGGTGTTACTTCAACTCTGCTGCTTTCTATTTTCTTAGAAAGGGTGAATGAGGGGCACCTTTTGTGGCTCAGTCAGTTAAGCATCTACCTTTATCTCAGGTCCAGATCTCAGGGTCCTGGAATTGGGTCCTTCATTGGGCTTCCTGCTCAGCGGGGAGTCTGCTTCTCCCTCTGCCTCTCCCTCCAGCTCCTGTTCTCTCTCTTGCTCACTCTCTCTCTGAAATATTAAAAAAAAGGGGGGGAGGTGAATGATTCTAGCTAGTTGAGAGGAAAAAAAAGAAACAGACTCAGAAATGCTCAGTAGAAATTTACGACGGATCTAGATTTCCACAGGACAATTAGTTGCAGAATTTTATAGGGGCACACACACATATGCATACATGGACACGTATACACATACATGTACCCATGTATAAGAATGCATGTATACATATACATACACACATATATGTACACACATAATGCTTCTTGCTTTAATGGTTACAAGTTCTAGAATCCATCTTTATTTACCATTTTAGTTCCTAAGACAATCTATTGTATAAAAATAGTGATGACTCCATTGAAGTTCCTAATCATTTCATATCCACTTACCATCATCATGTTCTTTATTATAAATTCTGTAAAACAACATAGATGAAAAATTACAAATTACCTGGGCATACCACATTCCCATCCCCAAACTCCCCACAAATTGCTGTGACTCCTTCTAGTCCTTTTGAAAGTTAAGCCCACAGAGTACCTGCTTCTATGCTCCAAGGATGAGGAGCTGACTACCATGAAGGGAAATCAAAGTTTTCATTTATTCTCTTTCTTACGCCTGGAGTTAATTCTAAACACTCAACCTCAGAAAATGACTCAGGTCTCCTGACACCCCTGGAATCAAAGAGTCTCCTTCTGCAAATGAAAGAGAAAAAGAGAGAACAGATATAATTTTTTTTCATTTTTCTTCTTATTTTATTTTGTTTTATTTTTTTAGTAGGCTCCATGCCCGATGTGAAGCCCAATGTGGGGCTTGAACTCAAGACCCCGACAACAAGACCTGAGCTGAGACCAAGAGTCAGAGGCTTAGTCAACTGAGCCACTCAGGCACCCCAAACAGAACTCTCTAAAAGAATCCACAAAGCCTGTAACACTTCTTTGCTGATCTAAAATGTGCACCCCATGCCCTTGATGTACCAAATCTTCTGCTTGAAGCTCAGCTCTTCCAGGAGAGGCTCTGAGGAGGTATCTTTTGGTATACTTGTAGGGGACAAAGAGAGACTTTGGGGGGAAAAAAAAAACAATTTAATGGAATTTCACATCCAGGATCTTTTACAGGTGAGACTTTGGAGAAGTTGCTTTCACTTTGTGACCTTCCATTTCTCTCCAGGGAAAGGTTAATAATCCCTATGCTCCTCAGCATCATGAGGAAAGGGCTTTGTACTGTTGACAACCCAGAACAATGCCTGGCAAAGAAAGAGAACTAGTTAATAAAGGAAAAAGGAAGCAGGAGGGGGATGGTGGGAAGGAGGGTAAAACAGGAAAATATGAGAATTATGTCTGTAAGTTTACTGTGTCTTCATAAGCCCTTCAATTAATGCTACTTCCTATTCACTTTCTCTCGCCTTCCCAACCCTTGGGGATATGGCCACATCTGTGTTCCAACTAACCATGTGTATTTATATTTATATATTTATAAAATTTATTTGTATTTTCACATCGCTCTAGCTTTGCAATTCCTTGGTCTTAGATGTCCAACAATAACATTGTTGTAATAAAGCAATTGCTATTTGAGTCTCCTTTTCTTTACATCTCACAGGTAATTGTGACTCATTACAAGATGATTGAAACTCATCAGTATCCATGCTTATGCTGAGTGATGGTGATTAAGGAGGGCACTTGTGATGAGCACCGAGTGACATGGAAGCGTTGAATCACTAAATTGTATACCAATCACTAAATTGAAGCTAATATTACATTGTATGATAACTAACTGGAATTTAAATAAAAACTGAAAAAAATATTTTAAATGAAAACAGCTACCTTGCTTCCCTTCTTTCTTCTCTCTTTCCTGTCCTTCCGTCCTTCCTCCCTCCCTCTCTGCTTCCCTCTTCCTCCATTCCTCCCTTCATTTTTTTCCTCTCTTTCTAAAAGAAGAAGTATTATCTAGAATTCCCTTCCTCACTGGCTAATAGTCTTGTGGGTTTGTTTATGGAATATATTATATTAAGAGTTGAATTGTTTACCCTACCAAAAATCCATATGTCGAATGTTGAACTCCAGTACCTCAGAATATGGCCTAATTTGGAAATAGGGTTGTTGCAAATGTAATTCATTAAGGTGAGGACACACTGGGGTGGGGTGACCTCTGTCTAACTTGCCTAGTGTCCTATGATAAGGGGAAATTTGGACAGAGACACACATACAAGAGACAACAGGAAGGTAGAGGTCAGGGTGATGCAGCCACAAGCCACGGAATGCAGGCATTGCCAGCAAACCAACAGAAGCTGGGGAGAGCCTTGAACAGACTCTCCCCTAACACTTTTGAGAGAGTACAGCCTTCCTGTTGCCTTGAGCTCAAACTTTTGGGTCTGAACTGTGAGACTATAAATATCTGTTGTTTAAGTGCCACAGTTAGAGAGACTGTTGCAGAAGCCCTAGGAAACCATCACGTTACGAGTTTATCTTTTTAGACTATTCTTTTTAACCGGGTTTCCCTATTGATTCATTTCTTTCTTTATGCATTATCTTTATGAGATCCAAAGTGATCTTTAAAGTATTAAATATAATCACCCACCCCTCATCCCCTTGTTTTAAAATACCCTAATATCTCCCTGCCACCCACTGGAGTGAGACTAAGGGACTTGTATGTCTCTCCTTGTCTCACATCACACTCTTTACCTAAGCTGCAGAAACACAGGGTCCTCTCAGATCCTCTGACCTCTTCTCTGGATCTCACTGCAGACTTGAGTCTGCCATTCTTTGAACAAGACCCAAACGGCACAGAGAGGTCAGCCCCGTTTCCCTAATATTCTGCTTTTCAATTGTCATGCAGGGCACAGCAGACATATTTTTCTATGATTTTAGAATTTTTCTGGCTGAAAAGATAGCTATTTGTATATGCTAAATTCTGCTTAAATCCCCTTAGGCCTAGTATCATAAGCTTCAGTAATAAATCAAGCAAACACATCAAAGAAATAAAACTTTGCTGAGCTTCATCCCTGAATCACTGAAAAAGTGTCCTTTGGCACCCTGGCAAAAAGCAGCTTTTAGCCTGATGATTTCTCCATTGCACTAATTCCTTTTTTTTTCATTGCATTAATTCCTGATTTCAAAGACATTAGGTGGAGGGGAAGGTGATAGCTCTTCAGGGTCTTCAAAAATGGGAGGAAATGAAAACACTTAAAATCTCCATTAGGCTTGACTGCTCCCCTCTACTTAACTGGGAGCTTCAGGTTTTCATTATCTTTTTACTAGTAATTAACTTGCCTGAGCATAATAAACAAATAATAAAATGCTGTGGCAGAAAAAAAATTAGTCTATAAGCATTCCCTAGAATTATTGAGAAAGTCACAGGGACAAAAGATGCACTTAAGATGTAGCCATCCTTCCTGAGAACCACCCCTTACGATAATTCTGACTGGAGCAATTTTCCCAGCTTCCCATCTCTAGGCTCTTATGAAAGTATTTTCTACATGCAGGCTTTCTTATGTAACAGGTCTACAGAATCAAAATACTCTGCTGCACTCTAGGAAGAAGGGAGAGGAAATCTTTTGAAATATTAAATGGGTGAGAAGGCTTGAAAATTTCCCAAAGAGTAATTTCCCCTTGAATGAGACACTGTTAGGATTGAAACATTGAATACTGAATCTCTGCTTTGAGACTTTCTCTAAGGTTTATGGACACTTTGGATTCGGGGACAACAGAAAAGATGATGGCACTGTCAACGTTTCACATTTACTCCTTTGTTGAATGTGAAAGAAAGACAAAAAAAAAAAAAAAAAGAAGGAAAAAAGAGGTTATCTTTGATTCTCTGAACCAGGAAGAGTTTGATTAGTGGGATTGTGATTTGAGTTTTATAAGATGTGGGCTGAAATCGAACCATTCTGGCATTTAATTCCAGGGCCAATTCCACTCTGTGCTAATTAACATGGCACAGTATTTCCAGCTAAAGGATGAAAGCACTTTCCTGGAAGAACTTCACAAAGTCTAACTTTATGAAGCTTAATGATAGTATAACAGAATTTGGGGCTTCATATCTCATTGCATTTTTGCCATCAGTTTGCTCAGAGAGACGGAGACCTGAGAGGAAATTTAGAAGGGATGCAGAGTGGTTGTCAGGGCACATGAGTGATACTCTTCACCTGCTCTGCGTGGTTTATGTTTTTATCCTGCCACACCCTGGAATAGAGCAGACATGGTACATGGACTTGCAAGGCTGAACACTCTGCTGGAAGACCTAGCTTGTCACTCAGCAGTGGCTTTGGACAAACGGATTAACCTCCTGAGAAACTTGAAATTATAATACCCCTTTCAGAGCTTGTTATGAAGAACTGATGTAATATATATGAAACATTTTGAAATAATGGTAAGTATATTCCTAATAATACTTACTATATGCCAATCTTGTATAAGCACTTTAAGGTGTTTTGGCAAATAATAAACTTATAACTGTGTTTTGTTATTATCCCTATCATCTGGATGAATAATAGGTACCAAAATGTTTAGTTTCACAAGGTAGAAACTTATACTGTGTACATCTGTTATTATTATTATTACTATCATTAGCATTTTTAAAATTTATAATCTTATTATTTCTCATCAACATTAAGTGCAAAAATAGGACAGAACAAAAGGGAAATATTCAAATGTATAGATGTAAGTGTGCAACATTCTGGATCTTTCCTATTTATCTGACTACCTTACTTGCTCTTACATCATTGTGGATATATTCCAGATTGATGGTTTAGGAATGTACCAGGAAGCAGAATTCGATTTGGTTTTGTTCACTTCTGTCCATCTCTGCTGTCCTTGGCCAAGCCATCCTCTTGTCCAGCCTGCATTAAAGAAACAAGCTCCTCAACAAGCTTTTTGACTAGAATCTCACTCCCTTCCTATCTAATCCCCGTACTCCATGTGATTTTTCCCAAATACAACTGTGCTGTTCTTCATGGTTTATAACTGACCCCGTAGTGAAGTCTAAACCACTGATGATGGCTTGCTTATGTGCTTCACTCCTCATTCCCCACCTCATATTCGACTTCCTCTTGCTCCACCCTCCACCCTTGTCCCACACTGCTCTATACTCCCCAAACTCCTGGGCTTCCTACCGTTATAGTCAATTCTGCCAGAATACAGTATGTGCATTCCTAAAAACCATGCACTGTGTAAAATTATGCAATATAAGCCATAAGACTTATGGGGTCAAGGGCATAGCAGACTCTAAAATTTCATTTGTGACATACATAGAAAAAAAGACAGAAATCTAGTAAAAATGGGAGCACAGTTTTACACCTGCCAAGTGGTTAAGACACTCATAAATGCTACAGAAAAAGCAGGCCCTGACCTTGAAAAAGACCAAGAGCTTGCTCATGAAAATGAGAATCAGAAGGGTGAGAATCAGACTGTGAGCAGTTGCAAAGTGGTGGCAGGAAGGCTACCTTGGATTGGAGGGAAATCTGTCACAGTGACATGAAAAGCAGGGTGGGCCTTGTGGCACTTGGGGGATGACCAAAGTGCCAGGGAATGTTTGAGGCACTGCATGTGTTGTTCTGTGTATTCCTACACAGCTCAATTCAGCTAGGTGTGATTTTCTGCTTTCACCAATGTCTCTCAGTGTCACAAATGCAAAATTCATCCATGTTCAAAATACCCCTTAATATATCAATACATTAGAATATTACCTTTTCAAAACAAGTGGTACAGCCAACTGTGTTTTGATGTGCCATGCTCTGTCCTGTTCCTGGGCCTATACTGCGATGGATTTTTCCATAGAACCCTTACTCTCCCTCCTTCACTTTTGTAAATGCCACTCATCCTTTAGATCTTAGCTTAAACACAATTGACTGCAAGAAGGCCTCTTTCAGAAGAACTCCAATGTATTCCAAGCAAACTTCTCTTTAACTAGTCCCATCCTATTTTCAACAAAACTGTTCCTAATCCTATAACCAATTCAAAATACTCTGTGAGAACATTTGTTTCTTTATCTGGCCCCTCCTTCAACAAAGTCACTCCTCCCCAGTCTTTCCCATCTCAGTTAATAACAACTTCACTATTTTAAATGATCAAAAATTTGACATCCTCGTTAGCACTTCTCTTTCATACTCATTGCTTAGTTTATCACAAAAGCTTATTGGTTCTGCCTTCACAAAATATTTAAAATCCAACCACTTCTTGCCAACTCACTATTGTCCTTGTTCAAGCCACCACCACCACTTGCCTGGGTGACACTGATGTTCTCACTGGTCTCCTTCCTGCCAATTTGCCCCGTAAGGTCTATTTGTAATACAGAAGCATAGTGATCCTTTCAACACTAAATCATGTTACTTCTCTGCCAAAAATGGCATCCAGACTCCTAATAATCAACTTAAAAGGACTTAAAGGATCTCATATTATTCCCTGTCCAACTCCAGCTCATCCTTCTTAATATTTCCTTCCCTCTACCTTTCAATCATACTGACTTCTTTGCTACTTTTTGAGCACACCAAGCACATCATATCAGGGCTTCGTGGCTCGATTAGTCCTTCATTAGAAACACTCTTGGCTCAGATATCAGTATAGCTTGAGTTCTTACTCCTCCAGGGTCTGCCTAAATAAATATCACTAAAACCCTTGTGGTAAGGTTTCCCCTGACCACTCTAATTAAAGTAGCCAAATCATTGTCCTGTCACCATTGGCATGGTTGTTCCTATTCCCCTACCCTAGTTCATGTTACTCCACAACATTCTGCATTTTTCTTCTATATTTTATTATTGCCTAACTTTTTCAATTAGACCATGAAGACATAGGATTTTTAAAAAATATTTTATTTATTTATTCACGAGAGATACAAAGAGAGGCAGAGACACAGGCAGAGGGAGAAGCAGACTCCCCATTGGGAGCCTAATGTGGGACTCGATCCCAGGACCGCAGGATCACAACCTGAGCCAAAGGCAGATGCTCAAACACTGAGCCACCCAGGTGTCCTGAGGACCTTTGTTCGTACCTGTATCTTCAGGAGGTAGAACATTGTCTGGCATGGAGTAGACATTCAAAGAATATTTATTGAGTAAAAATTTCAGATTTGAGATCATTGCATGAGCTATAAATTGTTTATAAAAATTACTACAAGGATATCAATATTTTTTCCAAAATTGGCCATGTTTTTAGAAAACCATGTAATAACAGTATGATTTGTTTTTATTGATAGTCTTGTTGAAAGAGGTTCCATTTTTGAAGTGGTTCAATGAGGAGTCTAGCATCTAAGGAAGTCTAAACTACTAATCTAACAGATCTGATGTAAGAGTTTGGAGACAAAACAATAATGACACTATTCGTGAATGGGGTGTGCATTTCCCAAGAGTGCATATCAAATAGAAATATATAATAGTGATGTTTGTTACTGGGAAACTTGGACTTCTGGCCTCCCCTTGCTCTTCACCCTGCATAATCTTCATTGTCTGTTGGTATAACTACATAGCTATAAGAGTTGAGATGATATTTAAGACTCAAGGGCTTACCAGTTAACTTCAGCTGGCTAACTGGGTTATTTTACTGCTCTATTTATACATTTATTTATTCATTTGTTTTCCTATTTGTTTACAACTTCTGAGATGACAAAACATGGGTCCAGCCATGTACTGCACACTCAAAGTTTAAAATGTAAGTTCTAGAGAGATAGTAGGAGCTTGATGTCAGAGCTGAGCTTTAATCTTGGTCTTATCTCTTGTTATCTATGTGACCTTGTAAAAATCACATAAGAACATATGTCTAAGAATCTACTCAGGAAAGGGTAGTAACATCAATTAGTGTGCTAATTGGGTTTTTCAAAGAGAAACTGCTCTGCAGCAGTGAAATTCAGCCTCACCTGCAATGCTGTGTATAAATTTAAGCTGTTTGGCTTGGTTCTTATGTGATATTTGTGATTGATGAGTTTCTATATTTCTGTGACACTGTTTCTCTGGGAGAAGGAACCAGCACTGGGGCCAGATTGCTAACAATATCATTATGATTTTATTATTGTCCTGGTTCTAGAGATCCATAACCTGGTTTTCTATTAGCACATTACTCCAGTAAGGCAGTGGGAAAGCAATCACTTCTGGTGTGGGGCAGCGCAAGCCACCTGGCTTTTGGAAATGCTTATTTGGATGCACTAGAAATTAGAAAACTAAGTGAAGTGACCAGCATGAAAGGAGTTTTTCCTTCATTGTGCATCTGCATCCAGTGTGTGAGATGATAGTGTCTCTGGAAAGGGAGACGCATAAGACCCATTAACATTTGGAGGATAGATGCACACTCACCAAGTGGTAAATTTGCCCATTAGGGTAAGAAATTTCATCAGCAATTTCATTTGCAATCTAAACACAGACAAACAGGAGTGTTGTTAGACTGGAAATATCCTAGTGGGACCTAAAATTGATAGGTTTTAATTTTAAAAATATTTTAAGAATACAAACAAAAGTCATTATTGTGACCTTAAGAAGGTGAAGAAAACTTGACATGAAAACCTGAACAAAATGCTTACAGCTTTTCTCTTCATGGGATTCCAAGATTGAAGACTCAGGAAGACAATGTATGGAAAAAAAAAAAAAAAAACTTACCTTCCACATTACTTAATGTGTCACTAAGCCTAATTTAGGCTAAATCATAATCTTGTTATATTAGTTTTCTAGGGCTGTCACAGTAAATTACCCCAGATGGGGCACCTAAAGCAACAAAAATCTATTATCTCACAGTCTGAAGGAAAGAAGTCTGAGTTCAAGGTGGTGGCAGGGTTGCTTTCTTCTAAAGCATCTCTCCTTGGCTTGCATATGGCTGGCTGTCTTCTCTTTGTGTCCTTACATAGTCATCCCCCTGTGTGTGTCTGTATCCTAATCTCCTCTTCTTGTAAGGATGCCAGTCAGATTGGGTCAGGCTATCCAGATGACCTCATTTAAACTTATTTATCTCATTAAAGTCCCTATCTTCAAATAGTTATATTCTGAGGTGCTGAGATGTTAGTAATGAACACATGAATTTTTGTGTGTGCATAGGAAGGGGAAAAGTTTTCAGCCCACAATACTCATTCATGCAAAACTCGAATGGTAGTTCTTCTTAGCCCATCTTCCGGAAGAGAAAATGGAAGTTTGGAATGCTCAAAAGTTATCATATTATCACAGCTAAACAAAGAGAAAGAGATTGAATGAGGAAGCCATACTATTCTTCTCTCCCTCCAAAGTGCTCTTTGTCTTATTGAGTAACATTTAGGGAGGATGGACTAGAAAACGGAAGGAAAAAAAAAATAAAACATAAGACTATAGTGCTGTTTCTCTTAATTTCTGAGTTTTCATATCATAACCGGAATGTTGAGAAAACACCAATGATCTGAAAGCATTCATTTAATTTCTCAAGAAATTGAGAACTGAATCCGGCAATTGAACTTAAAAATCACTGAACATGTAGTTGTATAAAGTACTTGGATAATTTATGTATCAGCGATTATTTTCCCCATGCATAGTTTAATATAAAACATTAAGATATTTAAGGAATGGTATAAAAATATATCTTGTTTAAAATATGCCCTTAAATAATCTTTTCAATTTTATAACATTGGAGTCTTTCCAGTGCAACTCGATTCTTTATGGAATCTTGTCCTTATTTTCACATGGGATTCAGGCTACTGTAAATTGGAAGGAATTAGTGTTGATATATATTTACCTTGACGTTCTATATGCAGTTTCTTCAAGGAAAATATATTAATATTGCTCTGTCCAATCCTAATACAGCAGAATCAGAATTTTGTCAGAGTCTGCTATGTCTTCTTGAGAAGACATCATTTCTCAATCATTCAAAGTTGCAGAAAGGGGGAGATGGGAAGAAAAGTGGAATAGAATTGAGGGATCTTGTATTTTATTCCCTCTTCAGCTACCATCGTGTCTAGTGATATTGGACATGTTACACAACCTAACTAGACTTCAGATGGCTCATCTGTGAAAGGAGTATATCAATCCATATCATGTAAGTAGCCAATGAGATCATCCGTGTAAACTATAAAAATGTGTGAAAGTGAAGAGTATTATTTTATTCCTTGAGGAGGAGAATCACCCCATGTTGCATTCCAAGCACTTTGTAAACACTGGGAATTCAATGAGAAACAAGCACAATCCAAGGACCCTCTGGTGGCATAGTCAGCTAAGCATTGATTCTTGGTTTTGGCTTAGGTCTTCATCTTAGGGTCATAAAATTAAGCCCTGCATTGGTCTCTGAGCTCAGTGAGGAGTCTGCTAAAATTTCTCTCTCTCTCTCGCTCTGCCACTGCCCATGTGCTTGCAAGCTCTCTCTCTTTCTCTCAAATAAATAAATCTTTACCAAAAATATAATAAGCACAATCCAGTTCTAGGAATCTATCAACAGAGCAAAGGAGAGAGATAGCATTTGTGGTTACAAATTCCAAATGATGCATGCTATAGGATAGACTGATATAGTATGCCATTGGGAGGATAAAAACAGAATTCAAAACCCTGCTGGTGGGTAGGAAGTCAGCAAAGAGTTCCCCCAAGATGATACTAGAACTGAATTGACTATAAGCAGGATGTAGTCACATCAATAGAATACATTTTTAAACATTATACCTTCTATGAGCTTTTATATTATAACCAATTAAACACTTCACACAGAAGATAATGAGGGATTCGGTTGTACTTTGATATTATTGGTGATTTTTATAATAAAAGGTTGGCTTCTACAAGGATTTTTATGGATTTTCTGAAACTTTTCATCTTTTGTGGGTTAGTATTGATATTTCCACTATGATAATTGTGGCAGGGTGTATTTTCCAAAGATGGCCAGAGTGACATTTTCCATCTTGAATGCTCTTCTGCAAAGTGGCTCTGCCACTGCTTTCATTCAAGGGTGGTGTCTTTGCCTCCTATTTTAAGTTAACGTGAGTTTTTGAATACTTCAACAAATAAAGAATGCCAGAAAAATGCTTCATCACTTTGCAGCTGGGTCATAAAAAATTATGTACCTTTGCCTTGTTCACTGTAGTAACTGTGTGGGGGGTGGAAGTGAATTCACTCTCTGGAATCACCATGCTGAGGAGGTCAAGCCACATTGAAGGCAAGTGTAGGTACTCTGGGCAGCAATGTTGGCCTTTGACATTCTCAGGGAAGGCACCAGGCAGGTGAGTGAACAAAACTTCAGATGATACTCTCTCTGGCTGCAAGCCACCCTTTTCTAGTTCTTGAGTTCTTCAGCTCTGGCCCCCAATATCCCATACACCTATATGTTCTCTGAATCCCTAACCCCCAAAATCCACATAATCAAATGGTAAGCTGCTAAGTGTGGGGTCAAATTTTTATGGAACAAGGAATCAAAATAGAATTTGGTACTCAAAGTGACATGCTGCCATAATGAAAGCCTAAAACACATGACATTGTCTATCAACCAGACAGTGAGCAGATTCTGAAAGGGTTTTGAGGAAACTCTTAGGGAAGCTGTTCAGGGAAGGAATCCTTATACTGCAAGACTGGAAGAAAGGTAGTTCTTGTTGTATTGTAGCATGAAGTTTGGTAACACTATTTGCTGTGGTGACGTAAGAAACACAAATATTCTTAACCAACTAAGCAAATTTGCTGTAGGTGACTTCCAGGCAGAATAAGGAAACAGCCAGCCAATTTATTTGATTCATATTGACAAAATTTTTTATGGAAATGAGCTAACAAGAAACTGCTCAGGGGATCCCTGGGTGGCTCAGCAGTTAAGCACCTGCCTTCAGCCCAGGGCATGATCCTGGAGACCTGGGATTGAGTCCCACGTCAAGCTCCCTGCATGGATCCTGCTTCTCCCTCTGCTTCTGTGTCTGCCTCTCTCTCTCCATGTTTCTCATGAATAAATAAATAAAATCTAAAAAAAAAAAAAAAAGAAACTGCTCAGTTTTCAATCAAAATGTATGGGAATTATGAAGGCAACAGGATTTGCCCAGTTAGAAAAAACACAAACAACAAGGTAAAGCAAACAAAACAAAACAAAACAAAACAAAATACTAAGTGATAAAGGACCCTGAGCAAAAATAAAGTAAAAGATACTTTCAGGTTAAATAGGAAGCCAAGATTGTTATTATAAAAATCCTTTCTCAGACTTCAGAATTACCTAAGTTAGAGTCTCATAGACCTTTCAAATAATCAAAAGCTTTCTAAAAATCTGAATAATGTGTTTGTAGATGGTCTCTATTTAACTAACTATAGGGCTTCTAAAGATGTTAAAGCGGTGCCCAGCAACCTCACAAGGAACCCAAGCAAAGAAGCGCTTATCCCCAGGAGATTTGTGGATGTGTTTTCTCCCCTAAAATAATTAATTATAAGTGGATACACAGGAAGCCCTAAAAGTATTTAAGAGAACAGAACTAAAAGGGCTCAATTGTGCAAAGAGAAAGAGTTCTCTGAAAACCTACATGTTTATAAGCAGGAAGCAGGCTGAAAAGGCCGTTCAGTTACAAACATGACTTATATCTTAAAGGGGTGGAAAATTGTTTCAGAAATCTGGACTAAAGCCCCAGTCAGCAGGACTAAGTGCCAAAGATAACAACAGGGAATAGCACAGACCCTGATCAAGAATTGACGACATGCATTTGCCTGGAGTTTAGATTTTTTTTTTTTATCATCTCGTTTTCTATTTGAGTCCTTTTTAAAACAAATGGCTATAGTAGTGGTCTTGTGCCTGCCCCATCGCTGAATTATGGATAATTGTGTATGTGGATATGTTAGTGGGAAGGGAGACAATCTTGTGTCTCTTCAGTTTAGAGAATTTTTTTTAGTATTGCAGCAGTTTTGTCCATTTATTTTTATGGCTATATTAAGGTATAATTAATATACAAAAACTGCACATATTTAGTATCTGCAATTTGATGAATATGGACATGTGCATATACCCATACAATTGCCATAATCAAGGTAATAAGTCCATCTGTCACCTCCAAAGTCTTCTTTGGGTTCCTTTTCTGTGTGTGCGTGTTAAAAACATTTAACAGGAGACCCATCATCTAAACAAAATTTTAAATTCACAACATTGTATCGTTAGCTATAGGCTCTATGTTTTACGTAGACCTCTAAACTCAGTCACTTTATATAACTGTGACATTATCCCATTGATTAGTAGATCTCCATTTCTCCCTTTGCTCAGCCCTTGTAAACCTCCGTTCTATTTTCTGCTTCTCTATGTCTATTTTCAATAACTCATATAAGTGGAATTATTCAGTATTTGTCTTTCTGTGACTGTCTTATTTCACTTAGCCTAATATCTTCACAGACACAAATGGTAGAATTTCCTTCTTTTTTAAGGCTGAATAGTAATATTCCATTGTGTATATATATATATTCTTTATTCATCCATTAATGGTCATTTTAATTGTTTCTTTTTTTTAATTTTTTTTTTATTTATTTATGATAGTCACAGAGAGAGAGAGAGAGAGGCAGAGACACAGGCAGAGGGAGAAGCAGGCTCCATGCACCGGGAGCCTGATGTGGGACTCGATCCCGGGTCTCCAGGATCGCGCCCTGGGCCAAAGGCAGGCGCCAAACCGCTGCGCCACCCAGGGATCCCCTTTGTTTCTATATCTTGGCTATTGTATTGTGAAAGTGCTTCAGTAAACAGGAGTACAGATAGCTTTCCTAGATCCTGATTATAATTCTTTTGGATATATATGTATAGGAATGGGACTGCTGGATCATATGACTGTTTTATTTTAATTTTTGAGTGACCTCTATATTATTTTCTATAATACCTGCACTATTTTGCATTCACACCCACAGTGCACAAATGTTCCAGTTTCTCACTTGTTAACCTTTTGTTTTTATAAATAATAGAAATCCTACAGGCGTAAGGTGATAGTTCATTGTGGTTGTGATTTACATTTCCCTGATGATCAGTGATATTAAGCACCTTCTCATATACTTGTTGGCCATTTGCATATCTTCTTTGAACAAATGACATTCAAGTTCATTTTTTAAATTGGATTCTTTTTACTATTGAGTCATAGAAATTCCTTATATGTTTTGGAAATGAACCTCTCATCAGACACATGGTTTACAAACATTTTCTTCCATGCTGTGGACTGTCTTTCCATTCTGTTAATTGTTTCTTTTGCTGTTTACAGATTCTAAATCTATAGAAACTATGCAAGAGCCATCACACAGAAGGGGCTTCATGTGGGTATGGATATGGATCTGATTTTGATGATGGGATTCTAGACTTAAAGCTAATACTATTATGGACAAAAATGTGCAAACTTAGCAAAAGGCATAAGTGCATTTTCATGTTGGACCAATGTATATTTTCATGACTAGTGGGCAGTCTGTGGCAAGTTGTATCTCTACAAAAAAGGTAATGTCAACCCTGCACATGCTCTTTTACAGTGTGAAGGCAAGATCTGGGAAGGGGGACAGGGGTTTACGACTACTGTGGATATGGCAGAGGTCACACATTGCAATTTTTAAGGCTTAATCCTAAAAGGTGATGAGCTTTTACTTTATTCATTGGAACACTCTTGTTCAAAACCCTAGCTGTTATAGAGATAGTTCAACTGCCCTGAGGCCATTCTGTGGGAAAGCCAAGTGACATGTGAGATGACGTGTATGCACTGCAGTCAGCCCACCTAATCTTCAATCTCACCCAGCCCAGGCTCCAGAATTGTCAGATAATTTCAGGTCCCCACCACCAAGGTATAGGATCAGTCTTCAGTTCTTTTAAGCTGAAGCCTCAGACATCATGGAGCAGAGACAAAACATCTCTGCTATGCCCTGTCCAAGTTTTTTAGCCTCAAATTTGAGAACATCATAAGAAATGTTGCTTTAAGCTACTAAGTCTTGATTCAATTTGTTATGCACAAAAGTAATCAGAAGTACATTTTAGAAAAAAATATTAAAGGATACTTTGAATTCACATTTCTATTGTAAAATAATGCTAGAAATATTAGAAATATCTAAGAATATAAAGACAAAAATTAAAAAGTCCCTTCACACATACCCTCAAACCACTCCTCTTAGTGTAAGTATTCTCTGTTTTAAGCTAGCTAAGCATTCTCCAAGATGTTTTCTGTATTTATATAACTTACATATAACATACATTATCTTTTATGATAATTTATAGAATACCAGTCTTAGTGTTCAAAACATTATTATGTGATTTCCAGTTATCTTGGAAATCCTAACATTGCAGCGTATATACATATATATCATTGCTTTAAAAAACTGAATGTAGAGCTGAAGTATGACTTTTATGGGCCCTTTCATATTGTGCCTTTATGGGTCCCTAGTACATTAAAATAATAATAATAATAATAATAATAATAATAATAATAATAAAATAAACAGCATCATTAAAAATATCCTTTATGACTGTTTGAACAAAATGGATATAATCTAATCTGGAATAATTATTATGTAATTATTTATTATATTTGCTTATTAATTTTCAAGGAAATTAAAATTAAAATATTTGTGTGGACACTAGGCACTGTACCTACTGATCCTAATGTAGAATTTGGCTCTGGCTAATGAGAGTCTCATATTATAAATATTCACAATTTATTTAACCACTTTTCAGTTGAATACCTTATAAGATGCTTCTACTATGAAAATAATTTTTACTATTGAAATGATGCTGCAATTGACATAGTTGTACTCTTTCTCCTTTTTAGGCACCTACATAAGTATTTTTCTAGAACACATATCTAGAGTGAAAATTACTATATGATGGATATATGCATTTAAAAAATGATAAGTATTCCCCAAATTGCCTTCTAAAAGGACTATAGCAATTGATAAGCTTTTTTCTTTTTCTTTTTTTTTTTTTTTTTTTTTTTTAGGATTTTATTTATTTATTTGAGAGAAAAAAAGAGAGAGAGAGCACAAGTGGCATAGAGGGACAGAGGAGGAGAAAGAAGCAGACTCCTCACTGAGAAGGAAGCCTGTCTAGGGATTTGATCCCATGACCTGAGCTGAAAGCAGATGTTTGGCAAATTGAGCCACTCCAGTGGTTCAGCACTGAAGGGAGGTTGACAATCTTTTTAGGACTGGAGGGAAATTTCCCTTACAATGTAGACAGTGTTTGATAGTATCAATAATTTATATATAATATAGAATTTTTATAGAACTGTTAACAAAGAAACTTCACTGAGCATGTGCATTTGTTTGTGTTTCTCTATGATTATATGAACATAAGAAATTATATAAAATGATACAAGCAAGCTCCTACTGTTGGTTATCCAAATAAAATGATGGAGAGAGGTCAAGGATAGAAAAAACAAACAAACAAAAATAAAGAACTTATTAAATTATTTTTAAAATGGATGTTTTAAAACAGAAAGTAGAATATATGATTTTACAAACAATTCTATAAATCTTTTTCTCTTTATGATATATACCCAGACCTCCAGTGAAGGAAACAGTGTAATTCTGATCTTTAATCAAGAGACAACCACCGGGTGGGTCAAAATTGGACACCTGACCTCAAAGCATTCAATCCTTAAGCTGTCCAGAAACCCCTGAGATTTGAATTAATGACTAAGAAAAAATAGCATAGAAGATCTACAACCTTCTGCCAAAGAAGAAAATACTAGTAGCCAGCCCGTGGAGCCTATCGTATGGCCTGGTTCTTCATTTGTAAGTATTAAATAAAAGCAAACAAACAAAAAGTTGTAAACCATGTATAGCATGATACCATTTCTATTAAAAATAAGTGTATCTCAATTGTTTTTGTCCATTAATTATCTGCCTCTTGTGTTTTAATGTGTCTTTTTTTTTTTCATTTCTATCTTACTTTTCTTTTTTTTTAAGATTTTGTTTATTTATTTGAGAGAGAGAGAGAGCACAAGTAGGGGGAGAGGCAGAGAGAGAAGCAGACTCCCCCACAGAGCAGGGAGCCTGGCATGGGGCTCAACTCCAGGACCCCGGGATCATGACCTGAGCCAAAGGCAGACACTTAACCAACCAAGCCACCCAAGTTCCCCTCTATCCTACCTTTCATGCTTGTTTTTTCTCAGATGTCTGGTGATTCATATTTCTTTAAGAAATAGAAAATGTGTTTCTTCTGTATCTGTTTAGATCTGAAGAATGCACTCAAGTTGGAGGTCATTGACCTTGTGCTCTAAAAGATGGCATTTAGAGCAAATTGCCCTTCTAAAAAGTTATTAGGAAGCTGGATGGAGCATATGAAACTTCATTTTCTATTCATTCACACACCAGGAAAAATGTTTAGGTGTCCTGTTATACACATTGGGCAATTGGTGTAATTGTTTTTTTTTTTTTTTTTCCTAATGGACCTTGTGTAAACTGATAAGAGTTCCACAAAAGGAATATAACCAAGAAACTGTTTTTGTGTATGTGCTAAATATATGAAATAGATAAAATCAAATTACATTGAGTACGATATAATGGAGTTTTCACTTGAAAAGTCATTTGTGTAAACAATCCATCTAATCTCACCATTGATCTGACTATAAAGCCCCTCTTGGAGGTAGGTCCATATGCTACTTTTATGCCTACAATTCTCGTTTCCTTCCCCCTGCCTCTCCACCCCTTCAGACCTTTCCATCTTCCTTCCCCCAATGGGAAGGGAACAGAATGTCACCTCATAAGTGAGCTTAAGCAGTTTTATCTAATGGAAACATTGTTGGTATATAATGGCCTTTAGTGCAGCTAGTTAAGCAAATGGTGAACTTTGCCACCTTAATGTTTAAGCCAAGCATAATTAACAAATTAGAGAGTCAAGTTTACCTCTTTTATAAGGGATCTTCATCATATCATTATTTAAGGTTGTGTAAACATCTATGTCTAGAAAATAACTAGCAGGGATGGAAAATCTGAAACTAAGTGAAGAATCTATTAGCATGGTAGGGTCCATGAACTTTAGATTTGCTAAGGGTAAGAGCTACACAGACTTGGGTGGTTCCTAGTAATAATAATAACAAGAAGAAGAAGAAGAAGAAGAAGAAGAAGAAGAAGAAGAAGAAGAAGAAGAAGGAGAAGAAAAGAAGAAGAAGAAAGAAGAAGAAGAAGAAGAAGAAGAAGAAGAAGAAGAAGAAGAAGAAGAAGAAGAAGAAGAAGAAGAAGAAGAAGAAGAAGAAGGAGGAGGAAGAGGAGGAGGAGGAAGAGGGGGAGGGGAGGGGGAGGGGGAGGAGGAGGAGGTTCAAAAGTGGCATTGCATGCTTACATTTTGACTGCTTCTTGTTGAGTGGTGAAATAAGGAAATAGGTTTAGTCTACCATCTTATGTTTATCATTCCATTAATGATAATTCATTCATGAAGAGTTGCATGTGTTTTGATAGAATTATTTGCTAATTCTACTTATGGAAGCCTCAAAATTCTTCCAAGGATTATAATGAATCTACCACTAAACCAAGTTCCAGTCTGCATTTAATATAACCCATAGTCATGAACTTTCAAACATTGTTTTGTTTGAACATTTAACAACTCCTATTGGTCTCAAGATCATCCAAAATCAACAACTATGAACTATGTATTAAATATTTATAAAATTGTTACCTGGAGCCAGGTAGTTCCATAATAATAATTTTCAAATGTTGACTTTATTTCTTCCTGTTTTTACTTGTTGTATTTCTTCTTTCCTCTCTTTTGCTTGTTTCTATCTTCTCTTCCTTTCCGAATCAAAGATTTCATGATCATGCCTTATTTTTTAAAAGGACTACATTCTTTTTAATGGCTGAGTAATATCAAAAAGCATGAAATCTTGGCATTTGCAATGATGTGGCTGGAACTAGAAGGTATTTTGCTAAGTGAAATAAGTCAAAGAAAGACAAATATCATATGATTTCACTCATATGTGGAATTTAAGAAACAAAACAGGTGAACAGGGAAAGGGAATGAAAAATAAAATAAGATGAAATCAGAGAGGGAGACAAACTATAAGAGACTCTTAACTATTGGAAACAAACTGAAGGTTGCTGGAGGGGAGATGGGTGGGGGATGGGGTAACTGAGTGATGGGAATTAAGAACGGCACTTGATGAGTGCTGGGTGTTATATGCAACTGATGAATCACTAAATTCTACCTCTGAGATTAATAATACACTATATGTTAATCAAATTGATTTTAATTTTAAAAAGGGGCCTCAAACATAATAAGAGTTATGAGATATCTGATAATTCAGACATCTATATCTAGATAGATAGATGATAGAGATAGATGATAGATAGATAGATAGATAGATAGATAGATAGATAGATAGATGATAGATATCTTGCCTGCAAATATTTACTAAATAAATATTTAGACTGGAAAAAAAAAGTTGAGGCAAACTTTATATACAGTTTCCAATTCCCTCATTTTACATGTGAAAAAACTAAGAAGCAAAGTGGTAAAATCTTACCCAAGATCCTTCTGAAAGTAGAGAAGCCAGTTAAAGAACTCAGGTCTTGTGTGGAGGCTTTTCAGTACAGTATGGATTTTTCTCATTGATAGTTCAAAATTATACACCACATATTTGTGTGTGTGTGTGTGTGTGTGCACATGGTTGTATGTCATTTGAAAATCAGCTGCTAAATAAATACTTATCGCACCAATCCCAAAGTGACAGTGATCCCAATGAATGACAGGCCATGTCTGTAGATATGACCTTGAGATCTTTTTGTTTTGTATGCCTACAGAAATGGACTTCAAAATGATTATGGCTTCCTAAGTCCATCCCCCTTTAAAGCTCTGTCTGCTTTCCAATAAAAAAAAAAAGTTTGTCTTTTCTTATTCTAGCAGAGCCACATTGCTTGAGATTAACAATGCCTCTTTGTAGATGTCACTTCCTAAGAATCAACAGCTCTGCCACATTGCTTCCAATTATGTTTGACAGTGTCCTTGTAAAAATCTATGGACAACCTATTTCAGCTTGTCACATGTGAATTATACTTTCCTTTCCTGGTCCTCCCACCCTAGCAACAGATATTAGGCCCAAGCAAACCAACATGGCTACGATGGTAAATTAGTGACTTAGGAGGACTCTCCCATTGGGTGATACAAAATCACTCTAGGACGAAACAAAGTTATCAAGGAGATACTGCTGATTAAATTCATTGGTATTCATTGATCAGGCGTGTCATTGGGGGTGATGGTTCTGAATGGCGGTTACAGGAGGTCTGTGCTCATACGCTGATTTATATAGCAGAGCCAGGAGTCATGTCTCTGGATGCTGAATGAAGGAACCTGCCAAAGTGATATCTGAGTAGCTGTCATTTCACACTGAGAAATCCTAGGAGTGAGAAGTGCCAGAAGCTGTACAGGTGAGAAACTGCCCCAATTTTTTTTTTTTTTTAAGGAAATAACATACTTTATTTCGGAAATTACAGATTTAGGACACTATCTAGAGTAGGCAATTAAATAAATGTTGTGTTTGAAAGTTAGAATATGCAATGTCTTTAACATAGGTACTTAAGGAATCTTTAATAACTGAATTAACTTACATTGAGTGGAATTAGTGATCAGTGAGGGACCATTGGAGGTCACATCTTGCCAAACTCCTTCTGTGCCTGTTTTTTTTTAAAGTATTTTATTTATTCATTCATGAGAGACACTGAGAGAGAGGCAGAGATATAGGTAGAGGGAGAAGCAGGTTCCCCACAGGAAGCCCGATGTGGGACTGGATTCCAGGACCCCAGGATCACCACCTGAGCCACCCAGGCACCGCCCTCCTGTGCCTGTTTTTATATGAGAGCAAATAAATATTTTTTTCATGGAGTTAACATGGTGAAATGAGAACAAGATATTGCTTTTATCTGAATATCATTCAATAATCCTTTTATCTTATACAGATAAGAATTCTCTAGAGGAAGGATTCAGTGATCATCCTTAGCTTTGTTCCCTTGAGAAGCTTATATGGTTTAAATGACACCATAAAAGATCTATTTAGGGTGCCTGTGTGTCTCGGTCAGTTAAGCATCTGCCTTTGGCTTGGGTCACGATCCAGGGTCCTGGGATTGAGCCCCTTATTGGGTTTTCTGATCAGCAGGAAGTCTTCTTTTCCCTCTGCTCCTCCTCTGCTCATGCTCTCTCTCTTTCCTCAAATAAATTAAGAAAAAAAAAAAACTCTTAAAATAAAAGATTTATTTAGCAAGTCAGGACAAGTTTAAGATCTGCATTTACTGGAATGTAAACTCCATGAAGGCAGGGAGTTCTGCTGTTTGAGTCACTGTTTTATTTCCAACATGTGTTTGCCTGATACACATCTCAATATAATTTTGTCAGATAAATTCACAAAGCCAGGGAAAAGGAAATATGTAGAAATGAGTTTCACCAGTTTCGCAGAAACTCCAGTCCTTAAGAGTCTTTCACCTGGTCTCAGAGTTTCTTTTTCTTTTTTTTTTTTTTTAGATTTTGTTTATTTATTCATGAGAGACACACAGAGAGAGAGAGGCAGAGACACAGGAAGAGGGAGAAGCAGGCTCCATGCAGGGAGCCCGATGTGGGACTCGATCCCAGGACTCCAGGTTCACGCCCTGGGCCAAAGGCAGGCACTAAACCGCTGAGCCACCCAGGGATCCTCTGGTGTCAGAGTTTCTAATGAGTTGGTTCCCATTAATCTTATTCTTGACTACCCAGTTGTAACCATATTTGTCTTCTTTCCTATTCTGTCCAAGTGTGATGGTCTCTGATCAGCATAAATGCCTATGGAAAACACGACCGACACTGCTTTGGTACCCACATGCCATCTCAAGTGATGATTTCTAGGTTGATGCTGTCAATCTTGGAGGCCAAACAGAAAATGAAAAGAGCAAGGAAGATGTCTTGCCAACCTCCATGAAGAAACTAGTGTATGGGGTTTAAAAATGTCCAAGCACAGGTTTGCTTGTGTCTGGCCTCCATGCTAATTCCCTGATATGGAGGTTAGGCCCTGGAGATGGAATGGAGTAAGTTTGGGAGAGGGGGTAACTTTATTATAAATGCACATGTAATGTGTCATATATCACCAGCACAGTGTAAACTTTGCTACCTTCACTGTGGCCTTGCTGCCACATCCAATGGTGCCTTCACGGTCAGTATATGATTTTTCATTGCTACACAGGACCTGCTATCCTTAGAAAGACCTTCTTATGAGATTGGCCCTTGGCTGGTGTCTGGGAACTTAGATTTTCTATCATTCACAAAACTGAAAAATAAAATTGACCATGCTTAAACTGTTTGCACAAACACTATGTTTTTTTTGTTTTGTTTTGTTTTGTTTTGTTTTGTTTTGTTTTTTACCCACAAACACTATGTTTTATACCAAATTCCTGTTTTTATTTTGGGGTTCAATGAAGCATAGGGCATCTGCCTGATGAGTCACAGATAAAAACAATGGAAATGATCCTGTCATGTCCTTCTCTGGTAGACGATGAACATTTTATATGTGTGTTGTAACTAAGTGCTTGAGGAATTGTGTGTCAGGAGACTCCTACCAGAGAAGACCCTTGAAAAACCACACCTGCTTTCTTCTGGTCTTTTTCCATGTACCTTTTCTCCTTGCCAATTTCACCTTGTATCCTTTCTGCTGTAAGAACATAACTATAGTCATGAGTATAATTATACACTTATTTCTCTAAGTTCTAACAAATTACTGAAACTGAAGTGTCCTTGGGGAATCCTGAAACAGTTGTCAAGGAAGGGACCATATTAACCACTGTAGATACTGTCTGACCCTCAAGGTCCCTGGATATTATCATAATTCAACTCTCTTTAAACTTTTTTTTTTTTGCTCATTTGAGTTAAAAATCAAGTATGAGCCCATAAGACAAAATGAATAAAATACTAATAAAATGCTAATAAAATAGTAGCCACAATTTATTGAGCCAATTTACATATTTATTTTTCATTTTAGTGGGGCACTATGATTAGTACTTGGCATGAATTTTCTCATTTAATCTTTATAACATTTCCATGAGGCATGTAACCGTAAAATCATAAATTTATAGGTAGAGAAACTGAGACACAGGGAGGTCAAATACCTTGCCAAAAGTTCTACAGCTGAAAAAGTAATGGAATTGAGATTTAAAGCAAGAGTTTTGTAAGATCGGTTTTGATAACACTACATGGGCTCTATTTTTTTCTGTCTTTAGATCTACCTTCTACTTAGATTTTTTATTGACTCCAAACCAATCATTATACTCCTTGCAGATCTCTGTTTTGGGGTAATTTTTTTTCCACAAAAAAAAAATCCTGAGTCTGTTGATCATATAGAGCATATATGACATACAGACCCACCAGTGGTCCTCCAAAATCCATGTTTAAAACAGGAGAAAAATTAGTCTAAATTGTATCAAGAACAAAACTAAGTCTTTATAAAAGCATTTTAAGCTGTTTCCAACTTACTCTCAAATCCTTGAGAGCAGGAATTAGATTTAAAATATGCTTGAATCTTTCACAACACACACCATTTCTGGCAAATGCTAGGTAGTCATTTTTTTTTTTTAATGCAGTTAGTGGATAAATAGAGGAGTATTGGGCTTAGAACTTGCTTGGGAATTTGGTCATTGTAATGTTGTCCAGAAAGTTTAGTGTTAGAGACACAATTTGGACTGTGGGTTTGGGCAAATTAAGAGACATATATTCATGCTACATTTACAGGTAAAAGATGGTACAAATTCATAAAATAACCATGACTCAAAACCATACTAAGGAAAACTTCAATAGTAGAAAAGTAGTTGAGTACATCCATACTATTGATCCATTAAGAAGAATTTGGTATAACTTTTCCATGATATATTAAATGAAAGATGCAAGTTTCAGTCCTGAAAGTATGGAATGATTATAATTTCACTAAAATACATAAGCAATATATGTATGCATATATAAAGATGTGGATGTGCACAGATATGAATGTGTTTTTAATGTAACATAACATTTTTTGTTATTTATAAATGAATTACATTTTTTAGAAGGAGGGATTATTGTATCACTTTGTTAACATAGGTTTACTTTGTGGGAGTGGGATTGAATAGGTTTTAGGAAAATCTCAGTTTCTATCATGAATATAAATATTATATTTCTAACCATGGTGAGATTACAAAGTTTTTGCTATTTTTAAGCACTTTTCACCAATATATATAGAAATAGATATGGTAAGTCTTGGGACATAAATATATAACTGTTATGTCAAATGAATAAATGCAGAATTATAAAGAAGTAGCTTGTCTTAGTAAAGACCCTGTGTGTGTGTGCATTTGTGTGTATGAACATGTGTTTGTGTGTGTGCATTTGTGTGTGTGCATTAAACACATATGTGTGTCTTTACCTGAAGAGTATACTTAACTGTGACTATTTGGGGGGTAAATTTATATAGGGCTTTTATTTTCTTATTTTGGTCATTTTATATTTTCTATTTGTTTATAGTGAATTGGATTATTTCATGAAAGAAAGAAAAACACACCAAAAAGGCAGTATCAGGGCTAGCATAACAGAACTAATAATTCTGCTTTGGTGACTGCAGGAAAGTAAAAACTGTCCTTTTATTTATGGAAGCAAAGGTCTTCTCTAGGTCTTAAGGGATGAGGTAAAATTCAAACTTCTAAGCCTGGCATTGAAAAGGTCCCACAGTCTGGCCTCAATATAGCATTTTGACCTTAAATCCCATATCTCTCATAAATTCCATTCTATAAAACTGTTTTGCTCATATCCTTAGAATGCACTTTTCAGTGTCCTGCTCCCACAAATATCTTCACATCAAATTTTATTACCTGAAATGACTGTCTCCTCCATACATTTTATAGACTTATATATTCTATTGCTATTTGAATGCTTCCTTTTCCTTAAAAGCCACAGCTTCCCTGAGACCTGGTATTGAGTTCCAATCCAACTTGTTGAAACAAAAGAGATTTTATTGAACTCACAATGTTCATGAGCATCTTTGGGGTAGACGCTGGGATGTTTTAAGCCAAGCTCTAGGAATAAATTTTTTCCTAAGTTTTCATATTAGTCATACCCTACCTCAATGTCCCACACACATGCTTGCAGAAAAAAACATGATATAACATTGGCACACTGCAACAAATATTAAGAACATTACAAAGAGTGTTAGGAAGAAGTAGATCTTTATATTATCTTACTTTAGGAAGCAGTTATTTCTAGCATCATCTTTTTTTGAAAACTAGTGCAACGAATTAACATATTGTGATTTACACCTTTTCCCAATTAGCCCAATGAAGTTCTCCAGAAAAAGTCAACTTTTCCACCCCCCACCCCCCAAAGTAAGCAATATAGATGAAAGATCACAGAATGCCAGAGTAGTTCAGAGTTTGGAACTTAGCTCCCCTGCCGACTAGCTGTGTGACTTAGAGAAAATTAACTAACTTCTCTGAATCTCTGTTTTCTCATTTATAAAGTAGGGGTGATAATAATACTGACTGCTCAAAGTTATGAAAAGTTATCATATAGTATATATAAAGATGCTGTCAGCGATAAATTCAGTTTCCTTTCGTTTCCAGGAACAGTGGTATAACTTCCACGTACCATCACCTGCTGTGCATCTCCTGATGGTTTAACTGGCTACTGAGCCTTTTTCTGCCTGAAAATAGGCAGGTTGAATGTTCCTTTCCTCAACAGTAGATTTCAATTGTGACTGTTGGGAGCTGGTGTTTAAATGTCCTGATGTTCTCTCCCTTGGTTAGGATGATCCTCAAATTCACAGTTTGTATTATCTTCTAGGTTTGCCAGGAAATTAGGCCTTAGACTAGTAACTCACTGGGGCACCTGGGTAGCTCAGCTTTTCAGTGTCTGCCTTTGGCTCAGGGCATGATCCCAGATTCCTGGGATTGAGTCCCACAGTAGGCTCCTTGCATGGACCCTGCTTCTCCTCCCTCTGCCTGTGTCTCTGTCCCTCTTTCTGTATCTCTCATGAAAAAAAAAATCAAAAAAACAAAAAAATGGTAATTTGCTGACAATATACCTTTTATAGTTTTTTTTCCTCTTTCTTTTTCTTGATTTTATATTCCCATAGATACATTTCCTAGAATTATCTCCCAATTAAATTACTCTTCACTCAAATCCTTCTCTTGTGGTCTGCTTTTAGAGGAACCCAAACTAAAAAAAACAGAGGGTATGTATTATGGATGGAGTGTTTGTGTGCCCCCCCAAAACTCATATATTGAAATCCTAACCCCAATATGATCATATTTGGGAGTGGATCCTTTGGAGGTAATTAGGTCAAGAAAGTGGATACTTCATGAATGGGATTAATGTCCACATAAGAGAGACCACAGAAGGCTCTCTCACCCTGTCCACCATAAGAGGTTGCCCAAGAGAAGATGACCACTTATGAACTAGGAAGGGGCTTTCACCAAACACATATTTTGCCAGCACCTTGGTGTTGGACCTCCCAGAGCTATGAGTGGTCAATTTTGATTGCTTGAGCCACCTAGTCCAGGGTAAGTTGTTAAAGCAGCCCAAACTGACTGAGACAGTTAGGCATATAATAAGTATGCAGCAAATATTAGGTTGTCTGGTTACTTCTTCTACACTATTTATACTCGTAATTCATAGTGTATTTTTCACCAGGATTCAGCATCCATACCTCAAAAGAAAGTCTGGAAGTTTAATAAACATTACTTAGCAAATGGGAAAAAGGAAAAGCTCATATTTCTAATTAACCATGACATAGTCATCAGTAAGGCAAGCAAACTTCCCTGAAGTAAAGCAGAATGGCCCTGGAAAGTTACATGAAGAAAAGAAATGCACACGGCACATGGTGTACACCAAACCAGCTTGCCTTCATAAACATTTTCAGTGGTTCTTAGCTCATTGCCACTTAAGCATGCTACGTGGATACAGCCCCCAAATGTCTGCTCTGGAATGACATCACATTGCTCTCTCCCTCAATACCATGTATTTGGTACATATCATGTAATGACTTAATACCAATCTGCTCTCCATTCATAGATATATTAAATTGATCAAATGGTACTTGATAGTTTTGTGATAAATTATAATCATATATAAATATCATGACTTACTAGGTTTTTTAACATCCATTTTCCCATTTCATTCTCTCAACAATGCTAAAAAGAAGTATGAGTATATATTACTAGCCTCATAAAACAGATCAAGAACCCATGATTTAGAAAAAATAAATTATTTACCCAAAGTCACAGCCAGAAAGTACCAGTTAATAGTTATTGGAACTTGATGCAGTGTTCTTTAAATTACCTTGCACATTTTAGAAGAATTACTTACAAGTTCTGGGTAGCTAATCAATACTGAGTGATTGGTATAAAGGTATTTGAACTATTTATACACAGAAAGATTCAGTTGACGTTCACTCCTGTGATCTTGATCCCCAAATTTAGGTGAAGTACACCTCCCATGTTGTGTTCTGTTACACACAGTTCCCCCATCTGAGATTCCATCAAGCTATTTTTTTTTTCCTTGCCTGCCACCTTGTGATTATCCACTTCTAGAAGCCATGTGGAGTAAAGGCAGGAACAGTGGTTAATTTGTATGCAGGGGCACCTCAGTTGCCTGGATTAGTGCCTGGTACTGGAGTAGGGACTTTCTAAATATTTGTTGACTGTAGCATAGATTAACCATTCTGGACATGTGCTCTTTTCCTTGTACAGATGTAATGACTTATGAATGTGTTTTTAAAAAACACTTCTTGGCTTTCTTGCAGGTGTCTGCTGGAATGCCTGCTGTCATTGTAAGCCAAATGAGGTTAAAGGCCAATGAATTGTTTTCTATGAAGGAAAATTATTCCTGGTACTTGTGAGACCAATGGAATTGAGCACTGTTGTAAAACAAACAAACAAACAAACAAACAAACAAACAAACAACAACAGCAACAACGACAAAAACCCAAGGACTGTAGCCAGGATACCAGTATGAATTTCCACTTAGCATTTCTGCACTGCAAAATTTTAATAAAGTTACATCTTATGTAATTCTAGTCTGTCTTCTGTAAAATGGAAATCACATTAATTTGGGGGACCATTGGTATTAGACAAACTTGTATGAAATGATTTTGCATCATAAGCATTCAGTAAATGGTGTGACCATTTTCTTATGTTGGTGTTTTACCTTGCCCTATTTGATTTTACTTCATAAAATTTATACGATGACACATCTATTTACTAGTGTATGCATTGTCTGTCACATCCCAGCCAGAATGGAAACTCTATGAGAGCACAGGCTGTTTTATGTACTACTTATATTCCGATTTAGACTGTTGCCTGGAATAGGATAGATGGTCAGTTACTATACGTTGAATAAATAAATGTCACTATTTTTTGTAAGTTGATGGTACTTTCTGAATGTTCACTACACCAACATGCATGTTTACAATTTAAAGATATCATTATGTTTTATCCAGCCAGGATCAGACCTTATGTCATGAAAATTCAGAGGATTTCAAGTTTCTGGGGATGAATGAGCATCAAAATGACTCATCTTCTGATTAATTGTAAAGTGCAAAGCTCATTAACAACATAACTTGGTTCAAAAGCCAGTCCCTTGATTTAAATGTATGTTCCTTCTACTCTGCCAACCAAATTTCAATCAGTAACAGTATATTTAAGAAATAATATGTGCATCAGCCACTAGCATTTTATGTACTTGGGAATTAGCTTGGCTCTAACTCACAGGGTAACTCTTTCCCACTTCCCTGTTTTTTTCTCCTTTACTTCGATCAGTATTTGACTTGTTTATTTTTATCCTTATGCATTCATCTCCTAACTTTTTCAGTGCTATCTTAAATATCAAATTTTCATTTTTATGAACAATCTTTTCTTCAGCTGAACAAAATGATCTTCATAAATACCCACTGAGCAAAACTAATAGTTTAATACAGTATACATGAAATGAATATTCAAAATCATGTGTATCCCATGAGCAAACACAAATTAAGTTATTTATGATCATGGTCATGTTTACATGATTCAGGCATAGAGAGTCAACAGAAGGAATTGTAATTTATCACCATGACTGTGGCCAACACATGGAGACACATCTTTGTGATTTCAAAATCAGAATTTTTATTTTTAGAACAGATATCTGAAAAGTGTGTTCTCTTCTAATAAAAACATTTCCATTCTAAAAGCACCATTCACTTATAAATATTCTATATTTCTTCCTTTAAAGTTGCCAGACATTTTTTTTTACAACATGAAAATCTCATTTCCATAAGAAAAAGGCAGCTGTGTTCTTAATATAGAGCAGAAACATAACTGCTTTAAAAGTGGGTCCTGACATGATAATTCAAAATTTTTTCATCTTCAGTTGTTACATTCAGTGAAAAGGCTGTGATGGGCTATGGAAAATGTAAAGATAACTAAAACTGTATTTTTCACCTATGCTCACTATTTTCTTAAAAATTAAAAAAAAAGCAAAACAGTGAAACAATCATCTTTACTTGTTATTTTCCCATTTACCTTTCTTCTTATATTCCTACAAAACAATTTTCACGCCAGTTGAGATTTTTGTCCTTTTCACAGTCTTGAATAGGACCCATCTTAACCATGAACACTTGAAAAGTTGAACTTCTGAGGTTAAATTTATTATAGATTGAAACAGGACATTCTAATTAAAATGAAGACTTTTCAAAGGGATCATCAATATTTCTCAGGTGATCCATTTCTTGCTGCCCTTATTTCTCTTATCTACTACATATTTTATGGATGCTCTAAAGCAGTAGCTCAAATTAATATGTCTCTGTACTCATGTTTAGCAATGTTAATCATTGTTTAACAGTAAATAATTTTGGAATGTTAGAAATGACACAGACAGCTTTGAATAAAACTCATTAATTTTACAAAAGGAGAAACTGAGGTCTGGAGAGAAAAAATGGATTTTCATGTGGCATCTCCAACTTCGAAATTTTGAATATCTGATGATACTGAGTGTGATGATGATGATGATGATGATGATAAAAATGCTATGCCCACATAAGTGTGATTCAAGATAATCAATGAAGAATACCCAAGTGAATTACTTTATTAATGTATATATAAATATGTCCATCTAGGATCTGTTTAATGGGCAATATACATGGAGAAAATAATGCAGGGTATAAATTATTTTCTTGCTTTTGAATAACTACTAAGTTATTCAAGGATTATTATAAGAAACCAAGATATTTCCAAGTAGTTTTGCAGAATATATTCAGAGACAGACAAGACACAGAGAGGGAGGGCAAAGGAAGGGGCAGAGGGAGAGGGAGAGAGAGAATCTTTTTTTTTTTTTTTTGAAAGAGAGAATCTTAAGCAGGCTCGATCTCACAACCCTGAGATCATCACTAGAGCTGAAATCAAGACGCAGCCACTTAACTGACTAAGCCACCCAAATGCCCCTCTATTTGAAGGATCTTAATGGAATTTAGTTATTGTATCCCCTGGGCTTCCTCTACCTGTGACAGTTCCTCAGTTTTTCATGACTTTAAGATGTTTTGAAGAGTACAGGTCAGTTATTTTGTAAAATGCCCCTCAACACAGGTTTGCCTGAAGTTTTCTCATGAGTAAGTTGAGAATATACATGTTTGGGAATGTCACCATTGAAAGTATTTATCTTTCTCAAAAACTAGTTTTCAAACATTAAATAGTAATACACATAGATAGCATCATTAGCAATTTTAGCACTAGGTCATTTCCTGCAGTTTTCATTTAAACATCTTTTTAAAATCATTCTCTTTTTCTCTGAGCACCTCATAGGTTATCTCTTCCAGTTGCTTGAAGAGTTAGTCTCAATTACATACAAGGAAATTGAAGCCCAAGAAGATGGTACCATGTAGTCAGGCCACTAATTGGCAGAAGATGCAGCCTTAGATTTTTGTCTTCAGACGCTTAGCTCACAGATTTCCCAACCAAGTTCACCACAAAAAGTTAGTAACCTCATGACCTCAGGGTGTCCTAAAAAGATTCATGTGACACCTTTCATTTCACTTCCAGTCATAAGGCACTAATTAGACATGTCACTGTTCAGTTTCATATGTAAGATTCATGAAGAGCTTTTTCTCAGAAATTCATCATCAGTACATTGGACTTCCATCTTCTCCCTTCCTCTACTCCTGGAGTAATTCCATCTCTGCATGGCCATGAGGGAAATAAGCCCTCCTTACTCCTCCTAATTGGAGTGAGATATGCCACGGCTCAGAGTTGAGGATTCTTGGTGTGCCTTCGAAATCAATCTGACTCCTGAATAATGATTTGGCTCTGCAAAAACCAGTGCCTTGGAACCCTGCTGAGATGCTGTCATCAAAACAGAAAAAAAAATCAAATTTTACTCTGAATAGAGTCTTAATAACAGTTGGAAGCTTCAGCCTCCTGCCTATAATTTATTTACAAAGAATCTTTTTGAAGGGAACTATCCTGGAGAATTCTGTGTGGCTTTGATGTTTGCAAAAGTAACCCTGTAAAGATAGAAAGATGATAGAAAAATAGATAGACATACCTACAGATAGAAAATAAGACAGATTAAAACAAGAAATCTTGTGTCCAGTAATTCATATGTGAACCTTTGTTTCTTACATTTTTCCTATGACCAGACCCTTACCTTGACCCTAGAAAGAGTTTTAATCATTTATGACCCATGTCTTAGCTTAGTTCTTCCATAAACATCCTTAAAGAATATTTTTAATGAAAGTAGATTTTTGGGTTTTTTTGTTTGTTATCTTTTTAGTGAGGAGTCTTGGAGATCAGAATGTGATACAGGGAAAGGAAAACAGCTGCTAATGGATGAGTTATGAAGTGAATTGCATACCCCCAAAATTCATAAGGCAAAGCCCTACCCCTAATGTGACTATATTTGAAGATAGGGCCTTTAGGGATGTAATTAAGCTTAAATTAGGTTGTAAGGGTGGGGCCCTAATCTGATAGGACTGGCGACATTTTAAGAGGAGGAAGAGACACCAGATCTCTCTCCATCTCTCTCTGTCTCTGTCTCTCTCAATCTGTGCATGCACAGAGAAAAGCAATGTACGGACACAGCAATAAGGTGACAATCTGCAAGCCAGGGGGAGAGATCTCACCAGAAACCAACCCTGCTGTCACCTCGATCTTGGACTTCTTGTCTCCAGAATTAGGGGAAAACAAATGACTACTGTTCAAGTCACATCTGTGGTATTTTCTTATGGCACTCTAAGGTGACTGATAAAGAATGTGTCATTAATCCAGCTATCACAGTGGGCCAGTGAAGTGTAATTTCACTAGGAAATGCCACAAATTTGTGTACCTAAGAATTATTTCTTCCCAAGGGTTGAAGAAGCTGGAATATCTGCACATAAACTCATAAAAGGCATTGGTAATGACTGCTCCTTTAAGTTATGAATTTTTCCTAATGTTCATCTAGATGTAGATTGGCTTGTTGCAATTTAGGGGGAAAGATGGGGGTTTCAGGAGCATATGCAAATACCATCAGTTGTAATTGAACATGAGAACAGTGAAAAGGACAGTGAATACATGTAGGGCTCTAATGGTGTCTACTACATCTGAAAAATATACCCAATTCATTCTACAAGAATTCTTGCTTCTTAGTTTTCCTTATAAGGAAATTGATGCCAGAATCTGTAATGTGCTGGGTATGTATGTATATGGGAAGGGATGAGATAGGATGGGTTGGGATGGGATGGGATGGAATAATAATATGGGATTAGACTGAATTTGTGTATGTTATTATTATTAATAGCCTTGATCAGGCTAGCTATCAGGCTCACCTATGTACATTATCTCCCAGCAACCACCCTTTTTGGCAAATCCATGGAGTAGATCACAAATGCTCACAAGACTCTGTCAGTATTATAAGAAACCAATCATTCTTTTCTTTTTCAGACTTGGTCCTGTTGGTTAGAATTTGGGCTGAGTTCTGA
Organism: Canis lupus baileyi; assembly: GCF_048164855.1. Classification (NCBI taxonomy): domain Eukaryota; kingdom Metazoa; phylum Chordata; class Mammalia; order Carnivora; family Canidae; genus Canis; species Canis lupus. The sequence goes on from NC_132839.1 coordinate 69,173,809, forward strand.
TGCCTTTGCATATAATATGTGTACTTTAAGGCAGTTTCAGGGAAATTTGATCTATTCAGATTAACATCTACTTCTTCATCTGCATCTTGCCTCCTTCTCTTGACTGGTGATCTGGCACTAGGATATGTGATATGTGTTCTGTAACTGATTCATACCATAGTTATAACAGTAAGTTACTGCAAAAGTCCTTAATATAAACTTTGAAAATCAAAATATAAAATAAGGACATTTTCATTGAAGGATGAATGGATAAAGAAGATGTGGTCTATGTATACAATGGAATATTACTCAGCCATTAGAAATGACAAATACCCACCATTTGCTTCATTCAATGTGGATGGAATTGGAGGGTATTATGCTGAGTGAAATAAGTCAGTTGGAGAAGGAAAAACATTATATGGTCTCATTCATTTGGGGAATATAAAAATTAGTGAAAGGGAATAAAGGGGAAAGGAGAGAAAATGAGTGAAAATATCAGTGAGGGTGACAAAACATGAGAGACACCTAACTCTGGGAAACGAACAAGGGGTAGTGGAAAGGGAGGTGGGAGGGGGGTTAGGAAGACTGGGTGATGGGCACTGAGGGGGGAACTTGGCAGGATGAGCACTGGGTGTTATGCTACATGTTGGCAAATTGAACTCCAATAAATAAAAATTGTAAAAAATAAGGACACTTTATATTTTCTAAGTTTTAGACTTATTCTTTACATCTTAGCTGTAGAGAGTTAAAAAATTAGTACTATATAATGCAGCATATATAAATTCTGATATTATAATAAAAATAATATGTGAATATTATAAAAGTTTCCACTTATAATAGTAACAAAGCGCTGTGTATGGTCTATGTAAATAAATATTTAAGTGTCTCTTAAGGACACAAAAAATATTTCAGCAGAATAGAAAGGCAAAACTGTTTTTGAATATAAGAACACAGCATCTTAAAGACTTCAATTCTCATTAAAAAATTATGCATTTTTTGTGCCCTGATAGGAATACTATCAAGATTTTGTACAGATGAAATAAATCTCTTCCTAAGTTCAAATGGAAAAATTAAGCAACTATCAATAGTAAGGAAAAATATTTAAAAAATAATGAGGGAGTATCTACTAATTACGATTTGTCATAAAGCTACAGAGGGGTGCCTGGGTGGCTTATTTGGTTAAGCGTTCCACTCTTGATTTCAGCTCAGGTCATGACCTCAGGGTAGTGAGACCCAGCCCTGAACCAGGCTCCATGTTTAGCTTAGCAGAGCCTGCTCCTCTCTTCTTTCTGCTTGTCTCTGTGTTCTCTCTCTGTCTCTCTCTCTCTCTCTCTCACTCAAATAAATAAATAAATCTTAACAAAAGATAAAAATAGAGCTACAGAGATAATAGTGGATTGCCATCACATGAATAGACACAGATGAATGAAATGATAGAAAAAGTCCAGGCACAGATCTAATACTTATGAAAATTTAGTATATAAGATTAGTGTCATTTCAAATCAGTGGTGAAAGGATAGATTATCCAAAACTTGTTGTTAAGACAACTGGGTAGCCATCTGAAAAGTTTTTAAATTGGATTCTTTACCTCACACCTAACAAAAAAGATTTAAATTAGATTTTAAAAGAAACCATAAATGTTCTAAAGAGTATTAGATTTAAAAAGTGTTTGAATTGTAAAAAAATAACAAAAATCCTAAAAGTTGTAAGAATAAAAAGCTATAAATTAAACTATACATAATAAAACAGAAAATTATACATCACATAAAAACATAAAATATTAAAACTCAAATGACAAACTGAGAAAGAAAAGAAATACAGTCATGTCTGCATAGTTGAGTTGAAGTACAGACCAATTTCTTTAATATGTAATAAGCAGTCACAAGGAAATAAGACAAGACCAATACCCAGTAGAAAAAAATGGGCACAAAAATACAAACAGTGCCCAGAAAAACACAAATGGTTTCTAAACATGTGAAAACATTTTCATCCTGACTCATGAAGAGAACACTGCTGGTGTAATTTTCACAATCAGGTTGGTAATATTGAAATGTCTGTCATTAATGGTGTTGAGAGTGGATAGAAATACAGTGTTAATGAGCATGTTGATACACCCAGTAAACAGTGAAAATTGCTCTAGAAAAACTAATCAAAATGTTAAATGTTGATACCTATCCTCTGAACAGTTGTATGCCAGGAATATACCCTGTAGATATCTACATACCTAAAAGAGCAACTAGATGGATGGAGAAACAAAATTATTTTTCCTCAACTAGGAGCTAGTGAAATAAAATATGGCACACAAATGTGATGCAATATAATACAGCTTTAAAATAAGGTGGAAACCTTTTTTTTAAGTTTAAGTAAGACAAATCTCTGTAATTTTAATTTTTAATAAGTGGAAAAAAAAAAAAAAAAAACAAGAGTCCAGGGCACCTGGGTAGCTAAGTCAGTTAAGCGTCTGACTCTTGATTTCTCTCTTGGGGTCATCTCAGGGTCCTGAGATCGAGCTTCATGTGGGGCTCCACCGTCAGTGGGGAATTGGCTTGAGATTCTCTTTCTCTCTCTCTGATCCTCCCCCTGCTCCTGCTCTCTCTCTCTCTCTCTTTCTAAAATGGATAAGTAAATCTTTAAAAAAAAGAAAGGAAGGAAGGAAGGAAGGAAAGAAGGAAGGAAGGAAGGAAGGAAGGAAGGAAGGAAGGAAGGAAAGAAGAAAAGAAAGAAAGAAAGAAAGAAAGAAAGAAAGAAAGAAAGAAAGGAAGGAAGGAAGGAAGGAAGGAAGGAAGGAAGGAAGGAAGGAAGGAAGGAAGAAAGAAGAAAAAGAAAGAAAGAAAGAAAGAAAGAAAGAAAGAAAGAAAGAAAGAAAGAAAGAAAGACCAGACAGAGGAAGAATGCTACTACCATTTATGCAAATAACACATTAAGCCTGTATTTGCTTGTGGACTCCCAGAAAATAGGAATGAACGAGAGATATTCTTTTTAATACATAAACCTGGTATATACTTTGTACTTGTTTCACCAGTTCAAATATTTAATAAACAGTTTGGGCCTTGCTATTTAATTAATGAACAATTTTGATTGCTACTTAATTACTTTCCATTCTGTTTTTCATTTCATACCTTTTTATACTTTCTTGCCCTTGTTAGTCTTCATTTTTATTCTTTTTAATGCTTTTCTATTTTTAACTTCTTGAATTTACCAAGTTATGTGGTTATTCATTCTTTTTAAATTTTGTCTTTCCTTTTAGATTCAGTTGCCTTTTCCCTTAGGCACATCCTTGAGAAGTTACTTCAGTAAGAATCTGAGAAGTTACTGAGTTATGCTATAATAACATAACATAATAACATAACATAAAATGCTATAAGCATTTTACTAATTTTTTACATTCACAGATCCTTCTTAGAAAGCTTATTAGATATATGTATATAGCCATATATGTATATACGTATATAATACATATATACTATATATATATATAATAACTGGAAGGGTATTTGGGCACCTGCCCTATGTTCGCTTTTTTCTTTTTTTTTTTCATGCTTTTATTTGGGTGTACCTTTTAAAAAATTAACAGGGAAAGTTTAAGCATAAGCAATAATAAAATACCAGTTTAATAAATTTTACCACTTGCATTACCCTGATCAATAATTATCAAGGTTTTGAAATATTTTTCTAATTTATTCTTTTTCCTCTTTTTGTACTTAAAAAGCTAAAATTCAGATCTCATGTTTTATCCTCTAGACTCAGGACATATCTTTAAAAAGCACAGCTTTTTCTTACATAACCTGAGTGCCATGAGCCACATGTCACAAAAATAGTTTTTCAAATTATCTGATATATATTCCACATTAATTTTTTTCCAATTGTCTGAAAAAAATACTTTATAAAGTCTTCTTTTGTGATCTAGCAAGGTACATGCATTGCATTTGATTCAAGCTGTCTATATTCCTATTGTTGTTCTTCTAAGCTGTAGGTATGTATGGGGGGAATTAGAATTAAGTAATTTGCTTTACACTTAATTCACTTACTTTAGTGTCTGTAAGAGGTGTTTGAGTTAAAACTGCATTTGTTTTCTAGATGTTCCACAAGCTTGTATTTCTCTATTTAAATATGTCTATTTTTAGATTCAATGATTTTGTTGTTTCGCTTCTTTCCTAAATGTATTAGTGTGTTTTCCATTTTCCTTTAGTAATTACCTAAAAAATTACTTCATGCATCTTTGACTTATTAAAGTTTCATAAAAATAACACATTGCAAGAAATATAAGAAACGTAGAATACTTTAATTTCAAGAATCCCCTGAATTATATGTGCATCTGCGTTTTAATTCTACTGAGAGATTTAGAAGATCACAATTGCTTTTATCATCATTATTAATTTACTGTGAGGTCCCTATTAATTTAGATGGTCCCACATATTTCCTTTCCTTGTTCTCAGGACTTTCCTGAGTCTCCTTCTCATTCAGGTCATTTTGACTCTGAATCCTTTGGCATTTCTTTATTTTCCTTTCTTTCTTTTTATTTATTTATTTTTTAATTTTTTATTTTTTTTTCAGTTTAGGCCTGATGGCAACCAACTCCTTTATTGCCTATTAGCCTGAAAATATTTTCATTTCATCTTTATTTACTTACTTTTAAGATGTTGTTCCTGAATATAGACATCCAGGTTAGTGGCTATTTACCAGCAACTCATATATAACATTCCACTGTTCTCTGCTTTATCTCTGAAGATTGGTTGCCGGTCATAATTTTGTTCCTTTCGAGGTAATTTTGTTCCTTTTTTCTTTTTAAGCAATTTCATTATGATACGGCTAAGTGGGGATTTCTTGTTCATGTTGTCTTTATTTTGTTTCAATATTCTGCTCAGCTATTTTGCTACTGCCTCATGAATCTAAGATAATCTTGATATAGTTCATCAATTTTAGAAAATTCAGAGCAGAAATTGCCTAATACTGCTTCTTCCCATTCTATGTTGGTCTTCCTTCTGGAAGATCATATCACATGCTTTAGAAACCCCCTGCCTCCCATTCTATGTATCTTTTATGATCTTTCCTGTATTTATTTGTCTCTATAATTAGTCTAAATATTTTCTTTTGACTTGTCTTCCACCCTCTGCTATATATTTATCTTTCAACTCTATCTAATTTGTTTCTAATCCTCATCTAATCTGTTTGGGAACTAATTCTTCAAGTTTGTGATTTAACTTGTCAGAATATCTTATAAGTATATATGGTCTTTTGATTTTCTTATTTTTCCATGTTTTTCCCCCCTCTCTTCATATAACTGTTCTTAAAGGCTGTATCTGTACACAGATATTTTAGAGATAGTCTGAGGCCTGGCATGTGGCTACCTTCCTCCAGGGACAGTTTGCCTTTTTTATGGCAGCTGACTGCTGGCTGACTTAGGAAGTCCAGTATTAACATAATCTAATTTAGAGACGGCACGAATCACAGTTGGGCTTCACTTCTGTGTGAGCTGCTGTGAGCTTCTCAGTTAGTACTGGGGTGTAGCCTCTTTGGATCCAAAAACTAGAGCTCAAAGTATCCCAGCCTCTCTCTACTTCCTCTGTGGCTCTATGAGGCTGTCAAAATTCCTGCCTGGCTTCTCAATATTTCAGCTGCTTTTTATGGAATTCATCTGTTGCCATTAGGGGGCAAGAGGCTGTAAAAAGCCAGTTTCACATTTAAGTTTGCTTTTTCTCATAAATATTCACGCCCTGGTTTCCTTTCTGATGCTTTCAAGCAGATTTTCAGAAATGTCTAATCTTCTTGGTTGTTCACAATCGGTTGGTCCCAATCACCTATGACCCAATTACAGGAAGTTGATGCTTTTGTGTATTTGCAAAATTTATGATGGTGAGTATTAAAATCTACAGAATTTTAATTTGACTCGACAAATTTTTTAAAGTGACACAATCATTTCAACATGTAATTATTTACAGCTTATCATAATTGTAATTCTTTGCACTTTTGATTAAAACATTTAGAATATCATTTGATTTGCCAAATAGATATACCCGCAGAGGAATTTTTACGGGGCTTGAGTTAAGGAAGTGATCATAATATCATTGGTATTTCTGTTTTCATTTGAAAGGGAAGGGGAAATCAGAAGTTTTAAGAACAACCAAATATCAAATCCAGTATGTAAAGAAAACCAAGCAAGTACTTGAAGAAATACCAACATCTTTTTTGTTGTTGTTGTTTTAGTTTTTAATGAGCTTAATAGTGCTGGAAATACTGAATGCTTATATGTGAAGGAATCTGCAAGTCAAGAGATTATGTGTGGTTATCCAGTTATGTTCCATTGTAGATGTTCTTGTTTTCCAAGAAGGAAAATGTAATTTTTTTGTTCTTGTTTTGTTTGAGAAGGAAGACTGAAGTCAGAGTACAGGATACACAGCAGAAGAGCAGAAGATATTTCACATTTTTAAAAAGATTTTTATTTTACTTATTTGAGAGAGACAGAGCGAGCTCATGAGTGGGGAGAGGGGTAGAAGGAGAGGGAGAAGCAGACTCCCCAGGGAATCAGACACTGGGCTTCATCCCAGGACCCTAAGATCACGACCTGAGCCAGTCAGACGCTTTACCAACTGAGCCACCCAGGTGCCCAAGGATATTTCACATTTAGAAACAAGTTAGAAAAGACCACAACAGTAGAAACAAGTGGTGATTTGATTAATATGTTGTATATATAGACTTCTTTCTCATTGGGTTTCAGTAGTCTACTACTTAGAGGTGGATAGCGTGTGATGCAATGATAGATTTCAAAACGTGTGAATCTCTATTCATGCATCATGACCTATTTATTCAGTAAAAATTAGCATCTTGCCTTTTAGTCACATGGTAGAGATTTTTACCCAAAACACCTTAAAATGGGGAAATGGATGGAATTTTTATTTCAATATATTACTATCGCAATTGCATTTTCAATACTTGTTTTTAAAAGAAATGCCATCTATTACCACAAAATGCATTTTGTATCTATAAGGGTCTGCATGGGGCCTTGCAATTTGCTACTGTCTAGAATAAAATTAGCAAGGAGCACTTAATGCTGAGTGCTTTAAACTTAAATTGCATATTGAATCTATAATGTGTTCTCACAGGAATAGGGAGAAAATAAGTTGTTCTCAGTCCAGAACATGGAAAACATTTTCAGGAATTAATAAATTTGGTAAAGAACTGATGGACATGGCCTAGAAAAAGATCAAATCAAAAGATTTTCCTAAAATACCCATAATTTGGAAAATGCAGTAAGACAGTTGGGGAAATTATCCATAGAGGAACATAAATATCAGCTCTTGCCATTTTCATGAGCAGGGCTTTCTCTAAAGCCTGTTTTGCAAGGTGCAAGAAATAAGTCTCCACTTCAGGGAAAACTGAGCAAAAAGCTTCAAGAAAGACAAAATCTTATCTGGAGAGGCTTTAAATGATCACCCCTTAATGCTCTTAATGACCACAAAGAAGATTTATTTTTATATTTTAATATTTCAAATCAAACGTTATAGGAGATCCAGTGATTACCTGGTTCTAAATCCCTCTTCTCATCGAAATCAAAATTAAATAAAGTTATTAAATATCTATAGTTTGTTTCAAGCTGCTTATTGGGATGTCGGGGCGGGGGGAGCTGACATTTCTCAAGTTTACTGGTAATAATTTCATAAAAGAGGTAGATAAATATCCTTTAATCTGTGCTATAATAGAAATTTGTGAAAGCAGCAAATTATCTGCAGTGGTCAAAGTAGACCCCAAAATCATTGTATTGAGCTGAATCTTAAATAACAACAATAATAACCAATACTCATCAGTTCTTGAGCTTTTATACTGGAAGTTAAACATATTGTATCCCTCAATGTCTTCCAATACAATTTTCGTTTGTCCCACCTTACAGAGAATGGAACAAAGAAAGGATGAGTAAGTCTCCCCCAAGGTGATGTGATTAGTGAATATCAAAAGATCTTTTTTGTCTCCAAAAGCATGTGTTTGTGTGTTTGTTTGTTTGTTTTCCTGTACTAATTAGGAATCAAAGTTTGCCAAGATAAATTGTATTAGAGGGAGCAATTCCTGGAGTCATCTGAATTCTCTCTTATTGTGAATTCTTATAAGGTCAGACTTTTCTACATTGGGATGCAATTGGTCTGTGAGGAAAAGAACTGATGGTGGTTTCCAGCCAACAGTCAACGAATAAGTTTATTTTTTTTTTTTAGATTTTATTTATTTATTCATAAGAGACACAGAGAGAGCACAAAGACATAGGCAGAGGGGGAAGAAGGCTCCCTGCAGAGAGCCTGATGTGGGACTTGATCCCAGGACCCCAGGATCATGCCCTGAGCCAAAGACAGATGCTCAACCACTGAGCCACCCGGGTATCCCATGAACTTGATCTTTCATCCCAGGAGCCCATGAGAAACTTTCCTTAGTCTTATAGCCCATGAAGAAATGAATACTCCCCCAAATTATGCAAGTTTGGAAGCAGATCCTTCCCCATTCATGCCTTCAGATGAAATCCTATCCCTGAGCACCATCTTAATTACAGTCTTGTGAAAGACTTCTAAACAGAAGACCCAGCTAATCCATGTCCATTTTCCTGACCCATAGAAACTGTGAGATAATAAACATGTGTTAAGTCACTGTTTGTGTTAATTCATTGCAAAGCAGTAGATAACTAGTCCATTGCCTATACACTCTGTGGGAAAACTATCTTCTGTGACTAGCTTCTTCTGTGGATATGTGTAGGGTATAGAGCCACATTAATAGAGCTTTTCTCTTGCCTTTACTTTCTCAAGGTAAGAAAACTCAAAATAGGGGATCCCTGGATGGCTCAGCGGTTTAGTGCCTGCCTTTGGCCCAGGGCGTGATCCTGGAGCCCCAGGATCGAGTCCCACCTCAGGCTCCCAGCATGGAGCCTGCTTCTCCCTCTGCCTGTGTCTGCCCCTCTCTCTCTATGCCTGTCATGAATAAATAAATAAAATCTTTAAAAGAAAAAAGACAACTCAAAATAGGCTAACTTTGGCAAGCTACTGAAGATGATGACTTTTTGCCTATGTTTCTGGGTCTCTGAATATTCACTTCAGATTTGCCAAACTCTGTGCCACTTAAGACATCCTGACTAATCCTAATTCAAAGATCGTTATAGTGAAAAGGCTGTGGACTTTGAAGCCAAATGTGTCAGTTTGAGTCTTCTCTCTACCATTTACTTTCTCAGTTTCCATATTTGACCAGTAACTATAGTAATATAGGCTCTCAAGTAAATTAAAAATAATGTATGTTTATATAATCATGTAATAATAGTTACTCCTCTTACCATATAGTGAATTCTCTTTTTTTCATATAGTGAATTCTCAATAAGTATTAGCTATTTTTAGTTTCATACTTATTGTTGCATTAAGGCTATATTTCAATTGATCTTCTATTCCTGTACTCTTCAAATATCTCATTTCTGTTTTCCTGAATGAGATTTCAGCCAGAGATTACAAGAGGGTAATTTATTCACCAACTCTTTTGAGCATTCACTGTATGCCAAGAATTTTCTTTCTTCTTTTTTTTTAAATATAATCATTAAATCCTATGACACTAAGACATTTTTATTGTTAATAACTTCATTTCTTAGGAGAAGAACTTGAGAATTTATATTGTTGGTACCATGGTAAGAATTAGAATCCATATCCTGCTTCTTTCGACTAGTCCACATCTGCATCTATTCATCATTAGTTTAGGACCTTTTGGAGATACTGACAAATCTATTGTGGCAGGCAGGCTTCTGAATGAACTGCAAGATTTCTTTCCTCTGGCATAAGTTTTGAGTATTTTTTTGAGAGTGGAAAGGACCAGAAATATGATTAATGTCCCTCCAATGATTAGTTACCTCATATGGGAACGGTAAGGATGCTTTGCAGGTGACATTAAGGCTGGTAAACAGTTGATTCTAATTTAATCAAAAGGACTGATATCCTGGGTTAGCCTGACCTAAGAAGACGAGCCCTGTAAAGAACGATCAAGCAGTCAGAGGGGGGAAAATTTATATTTGAAGCAGCATAGATTCTTACTTTTTGGTTTTAAAGATTAAGACTATCATATTATGAAGAGGACTACTTGACAGGGAATAGCAATTGGCTTCTGGAAGCCAAGGGCCTAAGTTATGTAGTCAAAAGGAACTGAATTTTACCAACAGTCATTGAACTTGGAAGACCCTCAGCCAATACTCTGATTTCAGCCTATTGAGACACTGAGCAGAGGACATGCTCTGCACATGTATTAGCTGCAATCTTAACTATGGAAACCATGAAATAATATATTTATGTTGTTTTAAGCTGCAAAGTTAGTGGTAAATTTTATAGACAGATAGAAAACTAATGTACACATAGTGAGAGAAATATTTAATTTTCCTAGAATAATGCCTTATGTTACAAATGTTTCTTCCTTGAATAACTTGAGTCATTAAACTTGCGTCACGATCTAGCCCAAAATGTTTCTTGTCATCTAACCCCAATTCTGCGGAGTCCATCCGAACCAAACCAAGTAACAAGCATTTGTTACATCCAGTTCAATTTACGTCCTTATTTGGGGCTGACCCAGTTAAAAACTGGTCAGCAATTAACGGGTAATTTGCCTGACTCATCATTCTTGAGTGTTCATTTCTGAAAGGAGGCTTTGTCAAAACGTCAATCGTTGTATTCGGCTGTGCCTATAATCTGGTGGCTTTCCAGTTCTTGCTGAATAAGGAGCTAAATATGCATTTCTATTTTGGCTCCTAATTAAATGTGCATGACATAGTGGAGCTGAGAAGAGCAGAGCTTACCACTGCTCTTGTTTCCTTTGTGGTATGTGCTGTAAACCAGAAGTAGAATGAGACCAGCTTTATTTTAAACACTAACAATATATCCTAGGAACCAAGGAGGGCAAATTTACATAATTGGGTTTGATTTCACATGTGATCCTCATGGCCCAAAGAGAAGCAGCAGACACTGTGGGGGAAGGACCTTGTAGTTTCGAGAGTAAGAAAGCTTAAGAGGAGTAAGTTATAATTCTTATAAGACATTTGACCTTGGAAAAATCATTTAACCCAGCTGAACTTCAAGCTCTTCATCATACTGTATAACTCCCTTTGCTCTTTCTCTTCATATCAAAATTCACCTGAATTAATGGTAACTCTATTATTCTCCATGAGGTCCCTCTCACCATCCCATTATCTGCATCTCCACCTCTTTCTAACTTCTCTCCAAAATAATTTTATCAGGAGTGTTCAGTCTCACTGTCTCCACTTGTTATCTTTCAAATTTATTCTTCCTAATAAAGCCAGAAATCACTCTCCTACATACACTTATGTAGATGTTGAATCCCCCTTTTTCAAAACCCCTCATTGTTCTCTAGGTTCCTCATTTTCTATGGGATTAATTGGTACAGTCTTAAAATACCACACAAGATGAAGAGTGGCGTAGTGTCTGTACCTGACCTGCAGGTACATCCAATGCATCCTACATTCAAACTACAGAAGACTATTTATAATTTCAAAATGGTTCACCTCTCCATGCCTGCTTTCGTCTGTCATCCTTTTTATTCATCCCCTAATCCATTCATCCCTCCAAGATCTAGCTTCAATGAGTTTCCTTAGGCAAGCCTTCTTCCTCATGTGGCAGGTGAAATAAATGCTTCATGGCACTTGACTCATACAACCACTGGGATTGGTTGACACTACTGGGATTGGCTTTAAACGCAGCTGTCTCCCATACTGAATTGGGACTCCATGGAAGCAAATAGTTATTTTACTATTCTTTTATGTTTTCGCTGAACTCAGGAAATTGAATTAATGAATAATAAGTTGAATGAATGAGTGGATGTGGAATAATAACAATAAATAATCTTTACCCATATTTACTACCTGTTTCTGTGCTAAGGGCTTTGTATGGATTAAGTCATTTGACTCTTATAAGAGCCCTTCAGGGCAGATGTTATTATGTTCTCCATATTTAGATATTTAAACCTAAATTTATTGAAGTATTTTCTCTAAGTTCAAACAGCTGGAAGAAAAATGGGTTAAGTGACTATCAGAAGGTTTACTACAAATCTAAAATGCCTTTGTTTTCTTTCATCACCAGAAGGCAAGTATTAATTACATGCATTATAATATTTGTGTGTTTTAGTACATTGCAATTCTCAAAGGAGATCATCCTACGTAGTAATTATCTTTGCAGAACATTTTAAATATCAAAAAGTTAGGATATTGGGGGTAAATCAATAGCTATTGGAAGATGTTTTGAAAGAAAGGGAGTCTAAATGCCTAACACAAATTCATTTCCTTATATTTTAAGATTTGACAGTCCCAAAATAGTGGCTTCTAAAATTATAGAGTCTTTTGGGCTTTCACTGTAACTTACTACATTTATTATAAATTCTCTCAATATAAAAAAAATTCTCTCAATATAAAACATACTAATATTTAATGAATTCATGCACATTACTTTCTTGCAAGACTTACTGATTTAGGAGAGTTGAAAGACAGGTATAAATCATACCATCTATCATTTCAGATCAGGTAACACCTTTGTAAAACTGTCTAAAAATTAAATATTTCAAGTTCAACAAATTGTGCATGTCACTGAATATGTTGGATGTCCCTAACCATTCTGCGCCTTCCTGTATTTTATATGATGAAGTTTCTTGACATTGTCAATGAGCTTTGCACCTTTGGAGTGCTCTTGTTACTCAATGAGCCTCCACTCCTCGTCCTTTTGGATTCCTTCTGCTCAAAGGATAACTCAGAGCACAGAACGCTGAAATGGAAGGAAGGAACCAGAGAGATGTGTGCATGAGCCACATAGACTCTCTTGCCTCCCAAGTACCATATCTTTAACCAAATGAGCTAAGTTGCCCTGGTTGTTTCTCATTCTTAGTCTCTGAAAAAGTTGGCATCTGAATTTGAATCCCCAAGGGTACCTACTTTAGAAGTTATATTCTTCCTTTTTTGTTTCCTTGAAAGAAAAGAAGAAAAAGAGGAAACTAAAAACCAAAATGGGAGAGGGAAATGAAGTTGGGGGTAGAGAAGTTCCTGACCCAGTGCAATCTTAAGTGTAATAAATAAATTATTATTATTATTATTATTATTATTATTATTATATTTTTATTATATTGTATTTTTACAGTAGTATTCTTTATTTCTCCTCTGCTTTCCTGTGTGTTATTGTTGTCATACCTATGTTATAAACAGCACATACATTATTATTTATAAAATAAAGATATTTAAATATTTAACTATTTCAAAGATATTTAAATAATTAAGAATACCTTATGCACTTATCCATGCATTTACCATTTCCTGTGTTCTTTATTCCCTTGAATAGATCCATTTTTCCATCTGGTAACATTTTGTTCTGCCTGAAGACTTTCTTTAATTGTTTTGTAGTCTTCTGGTGATAAATTCTTGGAGGTTTTGAATGGTGAAAAAGATATTATTCTGCCTTTTTTTTTCTTTAAAGATTTTATTTAAATTCAAGTTAGTTAACATATAGTGTAGTATTAGTTTCAGGGGTAGAATTTAGTGATTCATCACTTGCATATGATACCCAGTCAGCATTACAGCAAGTGCTCTTCTTAATGCACATCACCCAGTCACTCCTTACCCCCCTACCACCTTACATTGACCCTCAGTTTGTTCTATATAGTTAAGAGTCTCTTATGGTTTGCCTTTGTCTCTGTTTATATTATTTTATTTTCCCTTTCCTTCTCCTATGTTCATCAATTTTGTTTCTTAAATTCCACATCTGAGTGAAATTATATGGCATATGTCTTTCTCTGACTGATTTATTCTGCTTAGCATAATACCCTCCAGTTCCATCCACATCATTGCAAATGGCAAGACTTCATTTTTTTCTTTAAATGGCTGAGTAATATTCCATTGTGTATGTGTATATATATATATACAGTGTATATATATCTATATATGTGTATATATGTGTGTGTGTGTGTATATATATATATACACACATCTTCTTTATCCATTCATCTGTTGATAGACATCTGGGCTCTTTCCATATTTTGACTGTTGTAGACATTGCTGCTATAAACATTGGGGTGCACGTGCCCCTTCAAATCACTATGTTTGTATCCTTTGGATAAATATCTAGCAGTGCAATTGTTGGGTCATGGAATAGGTCTATTTTTAACTTTTTGAGGAACCTCCATACTATTTTTCAGAGTGGCTGTACCAGCTAGCATTCCCACCAACAACATAAGAGGGTTCTCCTTTTTCTACATCCTTGACAACATTGGTTGTTTCCTGATGTTAATTTTAGCCATTCTGATAGGTGCGAGATGGTATCTCATTGTAGTTTTGATTTGCATTTCCCTGTGATGAGTGATGTTGATCATTTTTCATGTATCTGTTAGCCATTTATATGTCAGGAAGTTGTTTCTAAAAAAGTATTTTCTTTTTCCTCAGAGGGGAAAGACTGTAAGATTGAAGGAAGATGCTATTAAAATTAGGACAATCTTTCTCTACATTCTGGAACAGTGCCAGAATGGGCACAGCTACAGATGGTTTACTCTCTGTTAAACTATTAAACTACTAAAATTCTCTCGTCTAACCCCCGTGTGGAGGGGAGTGAGCTAGTGAGATAAGTCTTGGGTATGTGTGATGGCTTTCTCAAAAATTCATTCACCAGCCACTTTTTGTTCATGAATCATTCAAGCGTCTCTGAGATCCTGGAGCCCTGATAAGATTTGGAGGCCGGCTATGTGAATTTCCACTTCCTGTGGCATTAAATCTCTCTCACCATGATTCATGCCATTGCACATTAGTTCTTCAGAGAAGTGGAAAGGTGGAGGACTACAAATAATCCCCTGGGGACCTTAAGGGGAGGTGATCTCTGCTCAAGAATGGCCAGGAGGGGGTGCAGAAACATAATAACGAAGCTTCAGAGTGCATCAGAAAAACAGGATGAGAAGGATTTGGCAGCTGAGGGAGTAGTGTGGGCTCCCTTGTGTGAGGTGCCAAATAGCAGTAGTTTTTTAGAAGAGGAAGCTGCAAGAGGAATATTGCTGGGAAGACATAAGGGCCAGGCTATGGGATCCCTAGAAGACCAAACTCAGCATAAAAACTGATCTGGTAGTCCCAGCAATGCACCAGAAGTTGTTTAATGCCCACCGTGCATTTTAAAGGATGATTTACAAACGTGTTCTTAACAAAAGAAAACGATGACACTTTCTTTAGTTATCTCAGCCATTTCCTCCTTGAAGGTAGAATTCATCACAGGTACTCAGAGGGCAGAAATCAACATTCTGTCTTTGAAAACAACTCAAGCTACCTTCTTTTGGAACCTATACAAAGCTTCTGCCCAGAAATATGTGATGATTTTTAAGGCTTTTAACTTTGGCAGGAAAGTAGAACGATTCACTGTGTTAAAACACCTGAGCTAACACAAACACTTGATTTTGCCCAACGTTTACCTAAGAAGCACAAAGTATAAATATAGTTCCCTAACAAAGCTCAGTGGAGCTGAATGACGCTTTAAGGGCAAGTAAGAACAGCGACTTTTTCTTTTCAATCAGATTCGAAGAGAGTAACAAATCCAAAGAGATCAGTTAACCCAGAGTAAAAATGATAGTGAAATTGAATGAACCCTCAAAAGACATTTGTTTGCATACTCTAATTAGAATAAGTTACACTTTCTCTAGCCCATGCTTTCCATCTTGGTGGGAAATGCGATTGTGAGAAAATGTACCCCAACTGAGCAAAGTTACTGTACTTCCACAACTCTATCGAGAATTTCTATCCCTGGAGCAAACGTACAATTTCTTTCCCACATAGCCGCTATTCCTATAGATTAGGAGTTATTTATACTTACCTCTACTCAACACACTCATCGGTCTGCTCAATATCACTCCCTCTGGAATTTGCACTAGTTGATGCCCACTGCACGCTGAATGTTCCTAGGCAATCTGCCCATGTATTTCTCATGCCAGCACTTGAGATGTAACCCTACCAAAAGCCAAGAGCTTTTATTTCCAAACTTGTTGACGCTAAGTGTGCTTGTTGTTGCAATTATGTAATTTAATTATTAAGTAGTGTGCAATATCATGCAAAAACAGTGTTAAATTATTTGGAAAGCCTAATAAAAGATAAGCTTTTATGAATAAAGAGTAAATTATCTGTGGGTGAAATAGCTTTAAGATAGCAGAATTTCTCTAAGCTTTTGCTTCTTTTAAAGAAAACAAACCATTGATCAAGTAGAGACATGGCTGGATAGAAGAAATACTGCAAAATCCCTTGGTTCTCTACACACAATCCTTGGCCCTTGCCATCTCCATGCACTCCAGACAACTTTCCAATGTAGCATTTCTTCTGCTTCCAGAATCCTCTTTGCCACCAGAATGGGAGGCCAGAGATTCCTTAGAATGAACATCCACTGGGAGCAGCCATCAACAAATGATTGACAGAAATGGATGGGTAAATACCTGGGTCCATAGCCCCATGGGTGGAATATCTCTCAAGGGCATGTTCCATACTGGCCTCTAGATTTCCACAGTGGGTTCCAGTTCTCCTGATCCACAGCTGTGCTGTGCCTTATAACTAACATTGTTCTGATGGCTTTGCATTCCCTATCTCTTGTCTCTACTTTCTCTATTAATGTTTCCTTCCTAATAAACCACATATATTCAGAATAGGTTCTCTGCATGCTTCTGGTATGTCTCAGCTCAGATTGCCATGCACAATACTACATCCTGGGTGACTTAAATAACAATAGACATTTATTTCTTCACAGTTCCAGAAGCTGAAAGTTTGAGATCAGGCATGATTTTTTGTTTGTTTTGTTTTGTTTTGTTTTGTTTTGCTTCTGATGACCTCTTGCAGATGGTCACCTTATGCCTGCGTCTTCATATGGTAGAGAGAGAGAGTTCTGATTTCTCTTATTATAAGGCCACAGATCTAATCACCTCCAAAAGGCTCCACCTCCAAATACCATCACATCTGCAGTTAGGGCTTCAACATATGAATTTTGAGGTGCACAATTCAATCCATAGCAAGGCAGAATCAAAACCAGGACAAAACATTATATGGAGCCACAATCAATTGATATACACTCAGAGGAAAGGCCATGGTAGCAACTATAAAGATTGATAAATAACTAGGTATATAAACCTTTTAAGTAAAAACAAATTTTAGGGTATGCATGTAATCTAAATAACTTTTTAAGGTATCTGGCCCACTGTAAAATCTCAATTGTGATTTGAAAACAGTCTTCACATTGTGACCCAAACCTCTGACTCCTTAATTAAAATAGACACTTCTTTTTCCCTCTATTTTTAGACAGGTTTTTTTTGGCCCACTTTTTGAATGTCATTTTATCACTGCAATATGACTAGATTTTTAAAGGTGAAACATTTCAAGCATATAAAAAAAAATGAAGTGATGTAATGGGAAGAGGCACACCAGTAAGGTAAAGTTTTTGTATTTGCTTCAATATCTTTTTTTTTTAATTAATAAAATATTGCAGACCCACCAAAAGCCTTATCTCTCATCCTTCCCCATCCTGGGCCTCTCTCTCCATAGAAAAGCACTATCCTGAAGTCCACGCACATCATTCCCCTCCATATGTATGCACAGTACTTTTATCACACAGTTACAAATGGTGGTGATCCATTCAGGTCCCACGCAGCCATCCCTCAACTGCTGACATCAGCGCTGCTGGCTCACCGCTATGTTCCAGGCTGGGTTGAAGCACGGCCTATCCCTGAAATGGCCAAAGGTTAGATGATGCAAATACATATTCAGCTCCCTTGCCTCTGTGTGGAATAACTGTGAGGAACCACCCTAGCTCCAAAACTCCCTGTTGGATGGTCTGAGACCTCAGTTACAACCATATTGCAACCTGGCTTCTCACTCTGCCCAATTCTGCATTTCTCAGTTCTCTAAATCTCCTGCACACAACTCTCCATCTCAGAGTGGGCTCTCAGAGAATCCAATAGAAGAAAAGCCATAAATATATTTGTGGTTGTATTTTTTTTGCTTTAAAATTTCCACAAATGGGGGGATCCCTGGGTGGTGCAGCGGTTTGGCGCCTGCCTTTGGCCCGGGGCGCGATCCTGGAGACCCGGGATCGAGTCCCACGTCGGGCTCCGGTGCATGGAGCCTGCTTCTCCCTCTGCCTGTGTCTCTGCCTCTCTCTCTCTCTCTCCCTCCCTCTCTGTCGATCATGAATAAATAAATAAAAATATTTAAAAAAAAAATTTCCACAAATGGGATCATACTGTTTTATTCACTCTTTTATGATTTTGAGATATACCCATATTGCTACATTTGAATATAAATCATCTTAACTGCTATATAGAATATGATTCTATGAATAAATCATGATATATTAATTTATTCCCATACTGAGAAATAGTTTATTCCACTTTGAATATTACGATCATGGCTTCAATGAAACCTTCTTTTCTTTTGCATAGATGTGAGTGGTTCTCCATAATAGACATCAACATGCAGACTACTCATTGAGAGACTATGATGCTACAAGTTATCAGCCATTTCCCATAGCTCTAAAGTGGTTTATAACCATTTTCTTTTCCAACAAAAGTATAGGTTCTCATTTCTCTGTATCCTGGCTGAAACAATGTATTAAAAATATTAACACATTATTTTCTGCAAAGAAGTGAGATATGAAATATAATTTCTTTAAAAATTGAGATTTTTGGGATCCCTGGGTGGTGCAGCGGTTTGGCGCCTGCCTTTGGCCCAGGGCGCGATCCTGAAGACCCAGGATCGAATCCCACGTCAGGCTCCCGGTGCATGGAGCCTGCTTCTCCCTCTGCCTATGTCTCTGCCTCTCTCTCTCTCTCTCTCTCTCTCTGTGTGTGTGACTATCATAAAAAAAAGAGAGAGAGAGAATAAAATGGTATACTGAGTGGTTTCTCTTAAAAAAATAAAAAATAAAAATTGAGGTTTTTCCAATTGCTAGTGAGAATCCATGCTTTTCTTCCTTTTGTCTCTTTGTCATTAATATTTTCTCCTCTGTAGATTACCTATTCTTGCTGTATTTCCATTAGGATATTTGTCTTTCTTATGTTGATATGTATGTGTACATATAGATAGAAAGATATAAAACATATTATTCTTTATATACATTAGGTTCAAGCTGTTGTTGGTTATGTGCCAAATATGGGGCTTGATTCTCCATTGTATTTATGGTGTCTTTTATTTATAATATTTTAAAGATTTAATGTAACCAAATGTATTCATTCTTCCAATTATGCATTTTACTTTACATGTTCTGTTTAAGAAATTATCCCTTATGCCAAGGTTATAAAAATATGTTTTGGGCTAAACATTTTATAGTTTTCTTTCTACATTTAAGTTTTTATTCAAGCTGAGATTGATTTGTATATGGAGTTAAGAGAGATCTAATCATCTACTTTTCTTTTTTTCCATTAGGGAGAGTCTGTTATTCTAGTGCTACTTAGGTAGTCGTATACGGTTCCTGGATGATTTGTTCTGTCATTTCTGTCATAGGTGTAGATCCTTATAGTTCCTTTTATCTTTCTTTCTTTATTCTAGTCTTTTTGTTTGTTTGTTTGAGTTTTAGTTTGATTTTTTGCCTTAATCTGATTCTGGACAAATATAAATATTGCAGAATTTGCATGAACACATCAATGCAATATTTACATGTGCTAAGTCAAGTCTTTCCCTATTTTTTAAACTTGTTTTTTTATTTGATTTTGTGTTGATGGGTAATTATTTATTTATCAATGTTAGCTTATAAATGCATAGTAGTCTGTTTGAGTGTTCTACTTATTCTTGAGTCAGGTTTGATGAGATGTTTTTCTAGGTTATTGTCCCTTTGATCTAAATTTTCCAAAACATTATATAATTATTCATGATGCAGTTTTGTCCTTATGTGTGTTATGAACATTTTTTTCTTTTTGCTGAGCAAGTCTTCCAGAGATGTATATTTTGAAAGAACTAACCATTAACTTATTGATCCTTTTGATAATTTAAAAAAAATCTTCACTCATTTTTGCTTATGTTTACTATTTATTTTCTCATATTATCTATATTTGTTTTACTTGTTCTGCTATCATTGTTTTAAGTGGAGCTCTCAGGTTATGTCTTCAACATTGTCTCTCTTCTAAAATTTGCATTGTGACTACAAATTTCCCTCTAAGTAATACGTTTAACTACATCCTACTAGTTAAATATAAAGTGCTTTCACTATTATATAGTGTTAAATATTCTAATTTTTATACAATATATTCTTTCACCCATAATTCTTTTTTAATTATTTTAAGAGAGAGTGAGCGAGTATGCTCACATGTGCGTGCAGGAAGCAGGGACAGAGAGAATCTCAAGTAGGATCCATGCCCAATGCGGAGCTCAACACGGGGCTCTCTATCTCATGATCCTTGAGATCATGACCTGAGCCAAAATCAAGAATTGGTCACTTAACTGACTGAGCCACTCAGATGCCCCTCCCCTGTCATTCTTTTAAAGTGAAACCATGCAATTTGTTTCAAATTTCCAATCTTACCAAGTTATGAACCTATTTTGAGTATCTTAAGTGTTCCTTTGGTAGAATTTAGTCTCAAATTAAGTGAATATATTATTTAAATTATATCTGTGTAGTACAATGCAGACTGACATCCTCACCAGAGCATCTCTCTTTTCTCCTCACCACAGCATCTCTGCGAAGACTTCTTCACAAAGTCTTTTTAGATGGTCCATTGATTGACTCATCAACACAACTTACCCCTGCTATGCTTCTACTGGATGGGCCAGATCTTTTTATTTTAGTACAGTTAAGCCTTCTTTGCTAAGTATTTTCTGTAAGGTATGCAGAAATCATCTATTTCCCTTACTTTTTATCTTTGCCATGGTTATTTCAAAACCATTTGTATTCATAGTTGAACTCAACGGGGTAAAAAGAATGGTATTAAAAGATTCAAATTCTATATTTGCAGCCTGAAGGTCTCTGGAAACTCCTACTGCCCTCACTCTTTAACCTTTACCAATGAATTAAAATTCATCTTTAGTTTTAAAATAACTGTAATATTTGGTTTGAAGAGTGTTTAAGGGAGCTAAAACAATTCAGCTTAGGTTTGTAAGATAAAAAATGTGTGGAAAATTTAAATAGTCTTTTAAAATTTGGCTATTTTAAAATTAAGCTCTCTTATTGCTCAAGTTAAAACACTAACACATGTGCACACATGATGTGATCCTTGTTGGACACCCCCATGAAAACCCTTTTTAGACAAACATGTTTTACCTTTTTCAATAAAAAAAATAAAACAAATGATCTAGTTACTTGCATGGTGAAGAGAGTAAGTAGAATCAGGACTCATCCTAAAATATGTTTAAATAATGTTTGTAAAAAAAAAAAGAAAAGAATAATTAATGTTTGTAGTATGCCTATTCCTAATCAAGGTATTGTAAATACCAAAATACAAAGATGTATTAAACATGGTTCCTTTACCTCGTTCAATGGTTCATGCTAGTGGGACAAAAAGAAAAAAAATAATAATAATGTTCCCAGTGCAGGAGTTCAGTAAAACTGTAGAAGAGGGCAAATTAAATCAGTTCAAGTTGCTTATGAGAGTAGAGGATGGGTATTTTCTGGGAAGGAGTTACACACCTAACTTTTAAAAAAACGAGTGATTTTGTTCTAGTAAAAGCAGTGGAGATGATTGGTGTTCAGGCAGGTTCATTGGAAGCTATGTTTGAGGCAGCTTGCCTGAAGAAGTCTGTTTCAGAGCACTCTCAGGAGTTACACTTGTCAGAGAGGAAGGGATTGGGAAGCATAACTGGGCAGAGGAAGAAGATGGACTCATAACCAGTTGAACAGAAAATTCAGCCGATTTCCTGCGGCCTCTGCAGTTGGACTTGTCAGTTTCACAACCCATGAATGTCTTTTTTAAGGATCTTGGAGCTATCCCTTTGAAATACAGTCATCCAGAAATACCGCATCCCTATCTCCCCGTCATCTCTGTGAGAAGGCAGGAGCCTAACATTGGTAAGAGACAATTAGCAAACACAGATGGCACAATCATACTGATCACAATGTAACATTCTCAATACTTTTCCATTCCCTCATCCAGGGCTTAAAAACTCCCTCACCTTTTGTTTCAGTAGAGTTTCATTCCTCTCCTCTATTCCAAGTCTGGACATTTATTGCAATTATTGTAAATTAAAGTCTTTCTTGCCTATTTAACTTTCTTGCCTATTTAATAATTTCTTGCAGTATTTCTTTGATACCCATCACTGTGGACAGGCTACGCCAGGAGAAGTCTAGCCATGAACAGAGCAGTTTTCTTCTGCAATGGACAATTCCCAGAGAGGGACTCAGCTGGGATCCATCAGCATACCACACTTCTAGCAGTGGGGAAATGTTTGCCTCCTGAAGTGTGAGGTCTGGGCAGCACAGCCTGGCTGCCACTGTAAAAGCATTCTGAGATTTTTTAAACCAAAGTCAACTCCCTGGATTTTACAGAGCCTGCGTATTGAAAGGAAGGCCATCCTGTAAAATACTTTATATTTTAAAAATCAGTAAGATATGTGTCATCTTTTAGGGCATTTCTAAGTGCTCACCAAAAAGTGAATGTTCATCTTTGCAATTTATTTCACCTTTATGTATTCTATGACTGTGTTTTGAAGGCTGTCTACTTTCTACCCTACCCTAAAGGTAATTTGCTACTTCTGTCAAATTCTAAGTCAAACTTCTTATTAGCTATCCAATTAAAATTAAAACTCAAACCCAAATTTGTGCAGTCAATATTCTTCTTGAGGACAAAGTGTGTTTACAGAAGTGCTGTTCCAATATTTAACATTGTCATACTCTTTACCATCTTGCGGTGGAATCTCAGAGCCAACATAAGACTGGTATTTTACTGATACTCCCTTGACTGCAGACTTCATGGAAAGGATTTGGTTGGGGTTAAGCTGTGTGAGTTTAATATAAATCCCCCGTTTACTGATGTTTGTATGAACTAGACCCTTAATACCACCATGAGAGCCAAGGTCTGCATAATCAGTTTTCAGGTATCCTAGAAAATAATGGAAAAATAATAAAATAGAAATGTGTAATGAATTGTTTTCTTCTTTTGTTAATTTGAGTACTAAAGCTTTTCAAATCTTTTGAAATAGTTTTTATTGAACAATAATATGCATTGAGAAACATCCACAAATCAGAGGTATGCAGCTCCATAAATTACCAAAAAATGAACATACTCATATAACATCACACAAGTGAATGAATAAAATAGTACTAACACATCCAGACACACCCTCTTGACTTGTTCCTATCATTAACTTCTTTCTATTCCCCAAATGTGACTACTATTCTCATCATATAGATTGCTTTTACCTATTTTTGAAATTTGTATAAATAGAATTATACAGTATGATATCTATTTTACCTGGCATCTTTTGCTCAAAATTATGCTTATGATTGATACATATTGTTGTGTTTATTTGGAATAAATTTAGTTTCATAGGTGTATATTAGCTCATTACATGAATAATTATTAATTTGCTTACCTATTCCATTGTTGTAATTTGGAGTTGTTTCCAGAATTTGGCTACTATAAATATTTTATGGACTATGTTGTATTTTTTGGCCTATCTGTGTTAATATCCTTGGTGAGTATATATCTCTGAATGTAATTGCTGTATTGCATACAATCGGTATTATTGCATATATTGTGTTATATGCTAGTATGTAGAATTAGCTTCAGTAACTCTGCCAGACAGTTTGCAAAAGTAGTTACACCAAGATTCTCTTGCAGTGTATGAGAATTCCACTCGATCCCTATCCTTGTCAATACTTACCAATCAGTCTTTTTGATTTTGGCAATTCAGGTACTATAGTGATAATGATATTTCATTTTAGATTTATAGTGTCGATTTACATTTCCCTTATGATTAATGAGATTGAAAAATTTTAGCTTCTGAAAGTAAAGTAGGAAAAAGCGTAAGTGGCTTCAGGTTACATTAGTCATATCAGCAATTGAGACCATTCAAAGGTGGGCTTTGATCTCAGTGAAGTCAATGTCAACCTAGTTGTATATGTCAAACTAGGTATAAGCATAGACATGAGCCTTTCCCATAGCTTCCCTCCTTTGTGAACCCCAAATTCTATTTTTTTCTTGCAATTTTGCGAGAATCTCAAAAGCCCTGTTAAATTTTCTTCAGAAATCAGCAATAACTCAATTGGAAAAGAAGACCCAATGTGTTTGCCTTTTTCTCAGACTGACCCCACAAATCCTCATTGTGTTGATGGCATCCTAATTCCTTCAAACTAACTTTAATACAAATTCTGTGAAACTTTTCTTGTCTTTCTGTGTTGATGTGAACACATCATCAGCAACTTTTCAGATGTAGCTTCTTAAATTCTTGAAGTTCTTGTTGGGATTTGAAAGAATGTATTCATTAAATACTATCCTAGCTTTGACCCAAAGATTGAAAGTAATTGAGAAACAGAAGAGCAAGGAAGATGGAGATAACATATCAACTTTTTTTAACCTAAATAAGAGCTAGTTTGGAGATTTTTGACTTGCATACATGCATGACAAGAAGGTACTTCCAGATAACAACCCTAGAATTCTGTTTGACATTCAATGAGAGAGAAATAAAGGGAACAGAATGATCTCAGTGAATCTTTCCAACTCTCAACTGCCTCTCTTTTTGCAGAAACAAAATCTGTACACTTAAGCTTATTTCATATCTGAAACCAGAAAAAAAAATCACATTTTTGTTTGTTTTCCTCCAGATTTCCTCTCTCACATCCCCCTCAAAGTAGAGCTGAACTATATGTGTACAAGTATTTAGCACAAGTACAAAAATCAGATAGTGTTTTCCTTCCAAAAGAGTATTAGTAGGACATAAAATTTTGTCTCCTGCTATGAGAACATACATTTTACATGCCAAAGACATAATTTTATTGTTCTAAATGAGGAAGAGATCCAACAGACTTGTTATTAAAATGTATTCATCATACACAGCTGCTGATCATCCATTCTGATAAAAATCATAATTTGTGGCATATTCCCTTCAATCTCAGCACCAGGTCAACTCATTGGTTTCCTCCCAGCATATTTTGCAGCCAGATTATTTTTTTTAGGAAGACTAAAATATTCTGTAAATTTGAATCAGTTATTCAGTGCATGCTGTGCAATCTCTTGCTTGTTTATTTACTGCTCTGCTGGTCTTATTTAATACTTGTTTTGACAATTCTTCATTCAAATATTTGTTCTTGTCATGGCATTGACCCAGAACTGATTCCTGAGTGAAAAATTTTGGACCTGCTAACCTCATGCTGACCCTCAGGGAAATGTATGATAACTATTTTTTGGCACAAAAATTTTGTTCATCAGTTTTTATGAATATGTTGATCCTGCCGTTCCCCTCGTTGATTGCCAAAGCATATGGTTCTATATTACAACTATAAAATAGAAGAATATTCAGACTCCACGTTCTTGACAGGTAGTATCACCTTGAACTATTTGCTGCCATCACACATCAAAAGCTTGGTCATAGGAAATAATAATCATAAAAACAGACATGCAAGTCATTTATCTGACTGAAGAGTTGCTTTATATTTTTGGAGCAAGTAACATCATGAGTGAACAGATAAGAACGTGGGCTCTGGAGCTAAGCCACTTGGGCAAAAATGTGGTTAGGCTGCTTATACCCTATGTGAAGGAGCTACTGAATTTCTCTGTACATGTGTTTCATCTTTCTAAAATCACAACAATGTTTTAAGAAGTAAATTAATTAGTACATATACAACACTTCAAATAATTCCTGGCACATAGGAAGTTTCATAAATTTGGCGACTCTTAATTTGGTTTTTACACTTAAATTCTTAGCTAGTTTTAGAACTCTTACATCTATTTTAATTTCCATCAGTGCAAACCCCTGTTTGTTTACTGCCATATCCTTCAACACCCTTCAGATAGTACATGTTCAATAAATAAGTGCTGAATAAATGAATTTAATTCTACATGGACCCCTGATTTTGCCTTCTTTGAGTGATAAAACTTTTTTCTTATAATTTTTATAAGAAACTTATAAAAACGTGATGTTACATTTATTTGGGACAGTAAGTCTAGAGAAATATTTTTAAAGTTATACAGCACCCACTTTATGAGAGTTCATGGGACAAGTCCTTCATGGGTCTCAAATATAGGAAGATCCTACCCTTCTTCTTGAGGACTTAGCTCCTGGAGACAAAGAAATGCAGAAATGAACAACACAATTTCTCGCTTTAAGGAGCACCCAATATTGTGGTTATTGGGGCCATCTAATCAGAGATGAAAAATATATTCCAAATCTGGATATGGAAAGAAAACTGTAAATTGAAGGCCACCAGCACTGATTGATGGGAGCACTCTAGGAGACAAAGAGAAAAGTTAAATTTAACACACAAACACACATACACATCCTCATGCTTGTGATTCTAATTACATTCTAATTCGTTACTCAGAAAAAATGAAAAGTTTTATAACTGCCTTTTGCAGTACTACTAGATTATACTTGCTATAAAATCTAGCATCTGACAAATTCAAATCTGTGATTAATGTTAATGCCAATTGCATATTGTCGGCATACAGTGCACCTGCACACACATTTCCAACGACAAGCACCATATATTACCTTCAAATCAGCAAGGATTGTTTCCAAACTTGGAACTGATTTAACATATATTAAATCCCAGTGTAAGTATGTGCTACAAGCTAATGCCAAAACATCTTGAAAGGCCACATTTTAAAAACAATACAGGAAACAAATTGCACTTGAAAAAAAAGTACACAGTCTGTTGCTTGAAGCATTAAGTAAGAGATGTTGGGTTCTATGATCATGAGGACCCTGGACAGGTTATATATTGCTTTTTTTCCATAACTCCTGACTTTACGATTCTCAGGATTATACAGGGAAGAGAAGAAAAAAGACACATTAAGAACATTATTAAAGATATGATCCTTGACCTCCTGAAATGTTGATATAAAGAGTAAAAATATTATATCTTAGTTAATATTGATGCGGTTCCTGCACTCTTCTGAAAATATGTTTTACAAAGCTTGACTCATTTTGTACAACATTCAAGTTGTTCTTATGTTCCCCTTCTTACAGGCAAGTAAACAGAGGATCTACATAGCTAATTAGATATTAACTGGGTGATTGGGCCCTGCTCATTTGTCTCCATCTTGCTCCATATTTCACAGAGTGGGCTCCTAAAAATGCTGTGGATTATAAGCTTTCACTAGAAGATTACAGATGGCTCTTTCTCTAGCTACATGAGTTACCCTATGCATGGCTCATAGTGAGCACCTCATGATTGTTTGTTGCTTTTGAACTATTGGTGGTGGTGTGGATATTATTATTATTATTTAAAGATTTTATTTATTTATTCATGAGGAGACACAGAGAGAAAGAGGCAGAGACACACAGGCAGAGGGAGAAGCAGGATCCTCACCGGGAGCCCAATGTGGGACTCGATCCCCAGACCCTGGGATCACTCCCTGATCCTCAAGGCAGCTGTTCAACCGGTGAGCCACTCAGGCATCCTGGTGGTGGGGATATTATTATCACTGTTCTGAGGCAAGTGAGCATGTTCCAAGGTCAGAAGTCTTCTTGGCCTCCAATATCAGTAAAGAAGCCAAATAAAAATAAGCAAGCAGGCATTTAAGCAGGAGGGCCACCTTAGCAGAATTTGAGAGCATCTGGTAACCTGAGATTGGTACAAATTTTCAGTTAACAAATCCAATATGTACAAAACTTGACCAACCTGTCTATCTGATTAAATTTGATCATGCAAAGTGAATTTGTCACTGAGCTCTGCTTTCAAATAGCAGATCAATAAAATAAGAATGACTCCAGCTATTTAACTGGTTTATGTCTATTAATCTTCTCCCTGTTTACAAGGCATAGCAACATGCAGTGACCCTGTTGGACCTAGGAAAACTAGAATTCCTTTGAGGATCCCATCTTAGCGCAGAGGTTCACACACTATAGCCTATGGGCCAAATTCATTCAGCTGTGGGCCAAATCAGGACGCATTCATTTGTCTACATACTGCCTATGGCTGCTTTTGCACTTAGAATGGCAGCATTAGGTAGTTGTAATAAAGACCACATGGCCTATAAAACCAAAAATGGGTACTATTTGATTCTTTGTAGGAAAAGTTAGTTGACTTTAGAATTATGTACTCACTTATATCACAAAACATGCACACACACATACATAGAAAAAAATCCTTATTTATTCTTTATTTTTAAATATGCAGACACCTTAGTAACCTCAAATCCAACTCTCAGGACCAGCCTAGTAGGTCCTTAACTCTAAGCTTCTGAATATTCGTTCTTGCAATTAACACTGTGCAGGAGAGTGCTCTGTAAATCTCTAGGCTTCTGGGATTAATGTACAGTAGCACATACAGCAACTAAGGAATATTCTGCAAGTTTAAGTATTTCATGTCCCTCTTGCATTTATATGTTTGTTGGTTTAGAAATAAGAGGCATGGAGGGTAATATTAATTCTTTAATTTGGCAACTAGATGCACACCGAATACTATAATTGAAAAATTATATTCAAAAAGAATCAGTAGAAACGAATTTAAAAACAAAGCAACATAACTTTATTAGATTGACATTGCTTTAAAGATAATCTAAATTATCTAAATGTGCATTGTTAACTTTCAGTTCTATTGGTTGGTTTAAATATCTAAAAAGAAAAATATTGTTTAATGATAGGTGTAAAATATTTCTAATGTTTATATCTTATACATACTAAAACTTACATTTCAGATGTGTTAACATTTACTAACCTTTGAATGAATTTACATTTTATTTTTAGTCAGCTAGAAAATTATTTGCAAAATAAAAAAAATATGCGAAAATTATGGTTATACATGATAATATTGCTGAAATAAAAATAATTAAAGTAAATTATGAAATGAATATATAAAAAATTACTCATTATGTTCATCTTTATTTAATCAAATCACCCAAATATCATCTTTCCATCAATACAACACCTAGACATGAACTATAATAATTAAATTTGGTCTTTTTGAT
Source organism: Canis lupus baileyi (assembly GCF_048164855.1). NCBI lineage: Eukaryota > Metazoa > Chordata > Mammalia > Carnivora > Canidae > Canis > Canis lupus. The sequence continues at coordinate 69,202,837 of NC_132839.1, forward strand.
ATTTTTATATTTCTATTGACGTCCAAACATATGATTTTTTTGAAGTTGTATTTATCAATACAGAAGCACATAACATAGGTATTTATTATCTTGACTTATGATGTTCAACTCTTTAAATACATAGTAAGAAGTCAAAGGCCTGTTGACATGCATGCAGTGAGACTCAGGTCAGAATATCTATCAGCAGGTCTGTGTGCTCCTGGCTATTTGGGCTCAGATGATTAATCTAACTTTTCTGTACCCAAGTTCCTTATTTGTACAGTTGAGCATCATCAGCCACATCATAAGGTTTCTGTGATTATTTGATGAGTCAGTGTCAGTGTAAAAGTGGCCAGCACAACATTTGGCTTATGCTAGTTTATTCTTCTAAATATATTGTGTCACATGAGCTTCAAAGTAATTAGATTGGTTTTATTGAGTTCTACCTGTATTTCTCTTTAGTAGATGATGAACCCGAGCTTCAGAAAACCTGGTATGGATATCACAAAATTAGTGAATGGTGGATATGGGGTCTTCCCGCATGACATAACGGAATAATGATGTAAGGATATGTGGTCTTTGGGGTCAGAGATCCAGTTTTAAATCCCCTCTTGACAACTTCCTGGCTATGTGACCCTGAATAACAGCTGATTGGGGTTAGGAGTAGCCATCTCTAAAATTTATGAGAATTAAATAAAGTAACATAAAATATCATATAGATGCATGTGATTGATATGGCTTCCTAACTTAGTCTCTGTATTTGCTTGTCTTGCATTCAACATACTTTTTAGCAGTGGGAATATGTCTTTCAAATAAAATTTCTTGTGGAACCCCAATATTTAATACAAAATACTTGAAGCGCAGCTTTGGATGACATAGAGCAAAGAGCCCTTGTGTTTAGAAATGTGACTTCTTCCTCCCATTCTTTATGGCCATGGCAGCACCTGTGGCACTTCCTTTGAACTTTTAGGCCCTGGGAAACACGGTTTGAAATAAATACCCTGAAATCATTTTCCTCCTTGTATCACTGCATATATCTACATAAGAAATCATTTGCAGGAGTAACTCTTCTCATGAAGCAGTTCTGACAGTCCAAGTGGAGAAGAATTTTCCATCTGCCTCTGTTGGCTGATGTTGCCACTTCTGAGCAACATGAAAATGTCTCCCCAGAATGCCTCCCACTTGTACTTCCTTTCCCCATTTTGTTCCAAGGCTGGGCTGACAAAGCATCAGTCATCACTATGACCTTGACTTGCCTTGACTCAACTTCTCCTTTATGTAAAAGCATTCTGAGACTCTTCCCACATCAGACTGATAGCCAGATGTAAACTACCAGTTTAAGTGCCATCTGGAGTTACTTGAGTTTGCTAACACCAGGGTCACATTTTATACACCTACAGTTTTCTTTTAGCTTTTCAGATAAGACTAGATTTTGCCAACACTGGCATTTTTCAGTAACAATGTATTTTTCTGACAGTCCCATTGAAAGCAAGTGGAGCTTAGCACCTTTCAATTCTGATATTGCCTTTGGCTCTCACACAGATGTCTGTCATTGTAGCTTCTATTTTGGGGGTTCTGGAATGCACAAGTCTTGGAAGACTATGCTATGCCAGTCATCAACATAAATCAGACCATGTCATTCTGCTGCTGCTTACTACTCCCTAATGGGTTCTCATCAGACTCAAAACTCTTCATCCTACCTTTAAAAACCTACATGAGCTGACCCCTCCCTAGTCCTACATTATCTAATAACACAGTTCTTCTCTGTCACTCTGCCCCACCGTAATGACCCACTTTCTGTTCTGTTGACATCCAGAGCTCATTTCTGCAGTAAAGACTGGACTAACCTTCCTTATCTGGAATGTTTCTCCTCCTGATTTCACATAGTTGTACCTTCATGCCATTCAGGTCTTTGTAAATGTTACCTCCTTAAAGAAAACTTTACTGAATTCTTAATCTAAATTAGCAATCACACAAAGCTATGATGAGTTAAGTAAGCACTTAACTACACCTTTCAATTAAAAAGATATTAAGTTCTATGATTTCCTGTGTATTTGCCTCTCATTTTGCAATGTAAATTCCATGACTGTAGTAAACCCCTATGATTTGTTCACTGCTCAATCTCCAGCATGGAAAGCTGAGCCAACCACATAGTAGATATTCAATAAAGCTTTATTTAATTATTGTTCAATTAGCTGCTTAGCCTTCCAAATCTCCAATTTCCATAAGGTCAGATCTTGTACTTCAATATTACATTGGACAGGAGAGACACAATGCTATGCTATGCTCAATCTCATTTGATGTTCTTTCCAACTGGCCACACAAAGAAATGACTAATCAACCTTTTGTAGTTAGACAGAGTTCTGTGACTTGTTCTGGTGACTTAATATGGTGTGAACGAAATTGACCTGTATCACCATGGGTAGAGGCAGAAGTTCCTCACCATTCTCCTCTTTCTTTACTTTGGGCATTGACCAGAGCCTGCAGGCCAAGATGGTGGACATGCAACACAGAAGCAGCTTGTATCTGTGAGTCATCACACAGAGCACAGCTGCCATGGAGGGTTGCTCTATCCACAATGGACTTTGTATGAGTGAAAAATAAGCATTTACATGTTAAGTTGGTTATTCCAGCACAAGCCTAGCCTGTCCTGTGTAATGAATTGGTGTAGAATAAAAGTAACATAGACTCAAGAGCTACCCAGAATTAAAGCCAGTTTATGTCACTTGACCTCACTAAGCCTCTATAAAATAGAGATAAAATGCCTAATTCACATGAGTCCTATGAGGTGATAATGCACATGAGAATCTGGAATGTGTGAATTTTCATTACATTTTAATTTTGGATTCAGTTTCTAGAAACAGAAATTTGCCTATTCTCCAAACCTACAATATAACACCTTGCATCCCACCTTGCATCTTAGCTTGGGCATGATGAAGAATGCCAACCTCAAAGACATTCATCACCCACTCAATTTTATTGGCCATACTTTTAGGTATAAAGAAGTGTTTTAGGAATAAAATTCTGAATAAAACACCCTTTCCCTCTAAAACAGCTCCTACTTTGATAATGATGATGGACACACATAAATTTCATGAGTTATGAAAAAATAATAAATGTTATGACAAAGGCTCCATACAAGTGGAAGTAAAATTTAAGTGGATCTAGAAATATAAGGATCAATCTGTGAGAGATTTTTCTGCCCATGCCCTTCTAATCCAAGTTCCATATAAACTTTGCTGGAGAGCACCACAGACATACATAGGTACACTCCAGAGCCAAGATCGCAACTCACTCAAGCTGAGGAGGAGGCTGTCTTGAGAATCTGTGCACTAACCTTTCCAATTATCATTCTCAGAGGTCAGAGGCTGTAACAAGTATTTCCCTCTAGATTAAAAACCAAGTTCAGGGATCCCTGGGTGGCGCAGCGGTTTGGTGCCTGCCTTTGGCCCAGGGCGCGATCCTGGAGACCCGGGATCGAATCCCACGTCGGGCTCCCAGTGCATGGAGCCTGCTTCTCCCTCTGCCTGTGTCTCTGCCCCTCTCTCTCTCTCTGTGTGTGACTATCATAAATAAATAAAAATTTATAAAAAAATAAAAAAATAAAAAAAAAATAAAAACCAAGTTCAAAATGATCCCTTTATACTCATGCAATGGCCTTGCCACTTACTTCCGACAGTAACCAGTAACCTGCTCAGAGTAAATTCCTGACACCCCCTCTTCCAGAGACACACTCAGAGCTTCTCACCCTGGCTTGGAAGACCTGCATAAGCTAATTCCTTTTTACCATCTTTATCCACATTCAATGACTCCCATCTTCCAACACAGGTTCATAGGGGGAATGTGAGCTTTGGAATCAGAGGTACTCGTCTGAATGTACATTTGGCAATAATCATAACAAAAATATGCAAATTAAAGCATGTAAGATAAGAAATTTTCCAAAACAAGACCATAGCATGATAAATGGATCAAAGGAAGTTCCTCATCCAATATGGAATGAAGGAAAATGAACTACAACAGAGGACTGAAGAATAATTGGTAAATACAGGTGAGAAATCATGTAGTTTTAAAGCTAGAGAAAGATATAATTCATAAAGGACCATCTGCCACATGCTTTGAATCACTGAGAGCCCAAATTGAGTGGGAAGAAATGAAGGACCTTTGATTAGCAGAATGGGAATTATCATAGTTCTTGACAATGGGAGTGAAATAGACGAGTTGAAGCCAATTTTGACTGGAAGAAGTAAAAAGGAACTGGTAAACACAGAAACTATAGGGTGTGGACAACTCTGTTAGAGGTTCAGAAGCAAAGGAAGAATTGAGAAAAAAAGGGACCCATGACAGAAATTGCCCAAGATAACCAGCCCATGAATTTTTTCCGCTGGGCCTTGATTTGTACCCATTTGATTCTGAAAGGGCATGAGCCTTTTCATAATTAGAATTTAACTCCAGAAGTAACACTTGTCACTTACCTGACCAGTTATTTTGGAAGTGAACATCAAGTGAGTCATAAGGTCACTGTAGAACATTTTATCTCCTTGACTCTTTCCAACTCAAACCCTACAGGGGTCCACCTCCCCACCAGGACAGAGCTCTACTATGCTCTTGAAGGTTTTATTGTGTTCTTAATTCGCTTTGAAACAATCCTTCCCACTAAAGCCATTGTGGAGTGAAAGAATGTTGAACTTCAAATCAGAATTTGTGAACAATAAACACTTCAGAATTCAATGCATTGATAAGAAATATTTTATTTCATTCCTAAAAAATGGCATTTCTATAAGCAGCCATAATCAGATATTGAGGTCTTTGACCCCCTAATGCAAGTTTCTGAGTAAAAATTAGTGAATAAAAACTTTCTTCCAAAATATAGATAAGTGGCCATTCAGTAGTTTTAGACAAACTCCTAAATTTAATACTCCTTATTTTTAGATCTGATTCTGCCGCTTTCTTAAGAGGAGATTTTTGGACAAATCACTCTGTCTCAGGGTCTCATTATCTTCATCTGTAAGGAAAAGGAAGTAAGCCTAAGTTATTTTTTCAACTGTAACATTTTGCAACTTATTACTGCATAGCTCACAGTTAGAAAAGATTCAAAGACTTTATTCTATGTATCCAATCAGGTTGCTTAATAAAATAGAGTTGTAAGATTAAAAAAGGGCTACTGGTCTGTGTTAAGTGCATTTCCCAAGGAAACTCTGAAAGCGTTAAACAGATAGCTGCTTGTGACACTAATGAAGTAGCAGTGCTTTGCTCTGATTCTGAAATGGAAGGAAGCCATGAGTATCCAAAAAAGAAGAGGAGGAAAAAAAAAAAAAAACCTCCCTCCTGAAGGCAGCTATTCTGGGAACCTAGTGAGCTGCACACCAGGCATCTTCCTGACCTGCCAATCATGAGATGATTTCAAAGAAGGTAGGTCAACTACCACCCACCTGACTGCAGTCTCTCAGGAAGATAGAAGCTGACTTGAGGAGAATGTACTAATGAATGTAATCTGTTGCCACTTTGCAGGAGGCTGAAATGATCACTTCCTGGGAGTTAAGATTACATAATAGTAGAGCTGCATTGACTAGACCAGGAAAGAGACAGCTCTTCCAACTTGTCTTGGGAGTTGGGTGATACTAAACAAAAATAGTTTGTATTAATGAAACAAATAATTCTGGTACTGACTAGTGATTTTAAACTTAAAAAAAGCCTCTGCTTCACTGCTCTTATTTTATCTTTTATAGCAATACAAAGAACACAGACAGAAGCCATAGAGAAAAGAGGACGGGTCTATTGTGGAGAGTCAGAGCAAGCCAGCTTGGATTCACAAGCAGCCTCCATCTCCGGGTGATTGGGAGATCAAGACGTTTGCTGACTCTCTTAGCATGTTTCCTTACCTGGAAACATGAGAGGGCCATGATAATAACTAATTTACCAACTATTTAAAGAATTTATAAGAATTAAGGGTGAATGTAAAGAAATTGCACTGTACCTAACATATGATACTATATCACCTATTATTATTATTATTATTAATTATTTCTGCATTTAGAATATCTACTAAAGTGCATTGACTTCTAAAATGTGCATTTCTACAAGGCTGTATGACTTCTAAATGATGAGGTTGTGTTAACATGCACCAGCCACCTCCAGTCTGAGGAGTGATGTTGACTATAACAGTAGAAATCCTACTGAAGGAAAAGCCACTAATACAAATGTTCCTATCTGCTTTCAACACTGTACAGGAGATAGAATATCACATTCTATGAAAATAAATACTTCTTCTATGGCAGTAAATCTGTCCATGTGGTAGAAATGGGCACAAATAATCCACTGTATCCACTGTATCTCAATCACATCTTATTTTGATATGATTAATTTGTTCTGCTCTAGCTCAATCCTCATTTAAAAAATAATTATTATGACCTTGTTTCTGGTATGGATTTGTCAATGGAAGACAAATGCATTGGCCAATAAACAGTATTTCATAACCCACTTGATACATTACATTTCTCACTATAAATTGGCATATTAGTATTCTGGTGTACTTATAAGCTTCTTATGTAAGATGTTAAAATGAGTTATTCCTCTGAAGCCCGTTCATTGCCCAGCTTCTCATCTCTTCCTCTTCTTTCCACTCCTTCCATAGGATCCTTTGGTAGGACATGGTCTCCTACATGGGACACAAACCTGTCTTAATGGAAAATAGAAGACATATTCATACCATTCTGATAACTATAATTATAGCTGGCCAAAAATAGAAAGTCCAATCTGCAATAAGTCTTTTACAGATTCCTCAACTTTCTGCTCCACTCCAGGTACAATTCAATTGTAATTCAACTGCTCATTCTTATGCTATTTCCCTAATTCAATTGCACCAGCCTGCTAGAGGTGAGAGAATAAACTAGAATGTATTGAGTATCAGCTAATTTTAAAACAGGTGCTGGATATATGTATGCAAAGAAACATACACAGTATCATTTAATTATAAAGAAACTTTCTTTATTAATACTGTTATCATCTCCATATTTCATATGGGAAAATAAGGCTCAAAGAGAAAGATTTCCTTGAGCCTAAGGACCGATACTTAGTAACTGGTAGAACTAAAATTACAAGCCCTGAGCTGTATGACTCAGTAGCCTGTGCTCTCACACTGTGTAGTTTCCTACATCCCACCCACGACCCATTTATGCTTATAGCTTTCACAGTGACCAGCACATGGTGTACTCTCATCAAGTATTCATTTACTGAATTAAATTATACTAAAGATAACTAGCCTAAGGGTGACAAACTAAACACTGTTGCTCCAGTTTGCTAGAGACTGAGCATTTCCCTGGACTTTGGACTTTCAGTTCTAAAAGCAGGAAAATCCCAGACATAGGTTGGTTACCCTAATAGCATCAATATAAGTAGAACATGATATACACTCAAAACACATTCATACCCATTTTAGTTCTATCCATGTCCTATTTCACAATGCGTGTGAGAAAAGAAATGAAACATAATAGATTAGTGGATAACAGGTGCTTGTTTAAAGAGTAAGAAGTTCTAGTATGGCAATAACAACTTAGAAAATTGTGCATATTTCTATAAATTGGAATTTGGCTTAAAAATATGATAAACAGAGGATGGGTGAAATAGGTGAAGGGAATTAAGGAGTGCATTTGTTGTGATGAGCACTGGGTGTTGTATGGAAGTGTTGAATCATTAAATTGTACACCTGAAACTAATATTACACTGTATGTTAACTGAAATTTCAATGAAAACTTAAAAAAAATATTTAAAATATGATAAACACATCTACCTATCTATTTAGGAATACCTAAAATAGAAATACATATTTATTTTTAAATTCTGTTCTCATTATCATAATCTATGGTATCATCAAAAATAATCTATATTTCTAGATGTAAAAAAAAATTGTTATAAGCTCCTCGAAAATGTTGTACAACTTTCAGACAAGAATTAACTCTGAGCTGGGTGACAGCAATGCATATAGAGTTTGTTTCATTCTTTAAATTTCCTTCATATATATTATTGTATTAGTTCCTAAAACCAAGTATATCTTTCAACAACATCTCATTTAGCTTTTTACATATGCTAGAATTATTTTACAAAAAACACTTCAATTTGCTGATAAAGAAACTGGAACTATGGAGATTCATTGACTTCACCAAGTATACTTGTGTTTTAAGCGGCAGGGCCAGGAGGAATAGCAAGTGTCTGCTTTCCACAGCTCCAAGCTGACTGTCGTTAACGGAAAAGCTAGCATGGAGCTGACTTTTCAGTTCTCTGTAACTTTTCCTTATCAACTGACATTGTCCTCTTACATTTTCAGGTCTTGACTTCTGTAATGATATCTTCCACATAGGCAGCAACACCAACACTCTCCGACATCAACTGGTCCCACAATATGGCCCAGAGAATCTTTTGTGTTTCCCTCATTTTCTCCACAGTATCTCTTTCAACGACTTTTCACTTTGCTCTAGCTTCTGATCCTAGCAATAATGCCTCCTTTTCAGCAGGTGACCTAACCTCAAATTCTACAAAGGTAGACAAAGTATTGGATGATAACTCTATTGACCACTTGCCAAGGAATTGGAAGGATTGCTTCTTTTTTGGAGTCATCCCGTAGCATCATTTTATTTTCTCCTTTAGGGGAAGCTGATTCTTTACTATTCCTTTTGGTTCTGTACCTTTGCCTTCTCACTTTCTTCTGATGCCTTTCCTTTTGTAATTTACTCACTCAACCTGCTTCCATCTTTTAGATGACCAAAAAGAACAAACCAATAAGCCACCACCAAGATCGCCTATAACAGCAAGTACAACATTCTTGCTCTAGGAATCCACTTTGAGAATATATTGCACACTTGTGGAAAATGATGTATGAACAAGACTATCCATTGTAGCCCTGTTGGCAATAGACAAAAAAATGGGAGGAAGTTGAAGGGTCCTTCAAGGATTGGTTAAATAATTAATGATATAATGAAGTAGCATGAGACTGTGCAAGAGAATAAGGGAGCTATTCATGATCTAACATTGTAAAGATTCCCAAGATAAATTATGAGGTGAAAAAAGAAAGGAACACAATTGTATAAATAACAATGTAACTTATATTTAGATACAAATAATAAGATAAGAACTTATATTTTGATTTGCTTGTATATGTGTAAGGAAACTTGTGAGGATATAAAAGAAAACTGGACATCAAGGCGGCGTTCAGATGAGAACTGGGCAGGAGTAGAAGGGGCTATAGACAGAGACTTCTCACTATAAAAGCTTGTGTACTTTTTGGTTTATGAACCATATGGATGCCCTACCTATTTTTAAATTTGATTAAAATACCTTATTTCCACATTTTGCTCTAGTTACCAAATTCTCCTTACTTTTTTTTTTCATATCCAAACTTCTTGAAAGCTCTCAACATTGTTGTATACAGTCTTCATTTCCTTTTATTCATTCCTCTAATGCTTTCCAATTTCTGCCTCCATCATGACAATGAAACTGATCTCTCAAGACTTCTGCTTGTTAAAGTCTACAGCTACCTCTGGATCGATCTAAAGTGTGTGTAGTTAGTTTCAACATCTTTGCCCTTTTCCTTAACTGCATGATCTACCATTTTCCTGGATTATCTTTTTCCTCCCTAGAATGCCTTTTCAGTCGGCTTGGGAGCTTTAAAACAGAATTACCAGAATCTCAAGGGAGCAGGGAGTACAAGTATCATATAATATTATCTATGCATGGAGTAAGTGCCTAATGTCTGAAAGACACAAGCTCTTGTCTCTCCTGTATCAATTCAAACACTTGGTGATTTTCTTTCCATGTCATTAGTTGCAAGTTATATGTCAATAACTCATAAATTAATATTTCCAGCTTCAGTCTAACTTCTGAGATCTAAATTCTTATATCCAATGTCCTGTTTGCCATGTCTATTTAGATGTACTATGAGCGTCTCAATCTTAATGAATGCCTCAAAATGAACCCTTGATTTCCCCCTCCTCATCCACTCTCACTCTATAGCCTCCTTTTATGGAATGTCAGCACTCATTTCTTTCTTCCAAATGTCTCAGACATTATCTCTGGGGAAACATTTACATCCTTCTTTTCTTCTTTATTTTTTTAATGCCCCACATCAAACAATCAGCAACTCCAGGCATCTATTAACTTCTAAAATAATCCAACTATTTGTCATATCTTCTCCAATAGCACCCTAGTCAAAGCCACCATCACCTGTCCCATGAACTACCGTGGTGCTCCTCCTCCTCCCGCCCCAGCTGTCCTGAGTGTCTGCAGTCCATTTCCTTTGAGGTAGCCTATATTATCTTCTAAAACAATGGCATGGTCAGCCACATCCCTAAGCAAAACACTTCTCTCCTATGATTACCTTCTGTCTTCATTTTCTTTTGAGCATAGACAAATACCATAAACTCATAGTTTAAAACAACATCCACTTACTAACTCATAGTTCTGAAACTTATAAGTCTGGGAACAGCATCACTGGGATCTCCAGGTTGGAAGGCCCAGGGGCCATGATGAAGATCTTGGCCAGGGCTGTAGTTGATCTGAGGCTCGGGGTTCTCTTCCAAGCACATTCAAGTTGTTGGCCGAATTAACCTCCTTACATCTGTGGACATCACAGCAGCTTCCATCCTCCACCAGGCCAGCAGGGATATTATTCTCACTTCAAATCTTGGGTCAGGCCCATAGAGAAGAAGCTCCCTCTTTAAAACCTTCTATCATATAATGTTATTTATGCATGGTAGCTACTATCCATCATATTCAGAGCTCAAATTCACATTCTAGGAAGAGGTCATAAGGGCATCTATGGCTAAAGGAGGGTATCTGGTTGTTCTGGGGGTCTTTATAAATATATGTCTACCACACCTTCTCACTTAGATAAAATCCAAATCCTCACTCTGCCCTTACAAGATCTGCCCCTGCCTACCTTTCCAGCCCCATCTCTCACCTCTTTCTCCAGTATTCACCACCTACCAGGGTTTCCTTGCTGCTCCTCAAACATACCAAACCTCTCTTGTCAGGTGCTTTTGCATTTTCCATTCTCTCTACTTGTTGCATTTGGTTATATATCCTCATAGTTAATTCCTTCTGCTCAAATATCATCTTATCAAAGAGACTACCATATATCAAAGAGCACCCAAGCACCATATTTTCCTTCAAAGCACATCAGCACCCTCAGTACCCCACATAACTTGTTCAGTGCATATATGCACATGCAAATGCATGGATGCGCGCGCGCGCGTGTGTGTGTGTGTGTGTGTGTGTTCAAAGCAGAAATGTGAGTTCCACATGAGCAGGAGTTTTGTTTGGTATAGACAGGACATCCCAAAGTTTAGAGGAGAACCTGACACGTAGTTGGCCTCAGTAAATATGGATTAAATCAGTGAATGTGTTGACTGAGAAAATTGATTCATGAATGAATGAATCAGGTCACCAAGTTCAGTTTGGTTTGAAATTTTGGTCAGCTTTAGAATTCATAGGTGAGTGCTAATACCCCATCCCTAAATATCTTGAATCTGTCCAGGTAGGTAGAATGCCAAAATGTGCATTTTAAACATTTATCTTGTTGTTCAGATGCTGAAATCCATAGACTACTTATACAAATATCCATGGTGTCATTGGATTGTTGATTGGGGTCTCAAATACTACCCTGAGCCACCTACCAAGTCACGTTTAGATCGATGTCTAGAATCAAGATCTGTGGCTTTCCATCCAGTGAACATTATTTATTAATTTAATGAAATACTATATACCAGATGGTGCTCTAAGCACCAGGTGACAGCTGGGAAAAAGCAAGAGGAAGCACTTGTCCTCATAAAGCTTATCTTAGTGCAGGAGAGACAGACAGTGGACAAGTGATGAATAATCATCCTATAACTCCCATTCTGGCCATCTTTAGGTGGCTTCCTCAGCTTCTATTTTGTGATGGTTGCAAACTACCTGAAAATTGTAAAGGGGATTTTGTTTTAGACCTCAATTCCAGTTCACTCAGTGATTTTATGTATCCTGTTCTCTGAACAGCCATCTCTCTGGAGAAGGCCTGGATCACCCATATCTTCCCTCTAGTAAATAATTAAAGGCACTCAGAATAGGACAATTATCTGGCTGTCTTTCCTGGGCCTGGCCTCCTGCCCTCCACAGAACACATGGTCTTCTTTTGACAAATGTCATTGGTCCCCAAAGCGTGCTTATTCCTGGTAGCAAGTTTAATGATGTGAGTATTGCAGATCATGTCCCCTTGTAATGCTAAGCATTTATAGAAACTACCTCCCACATCCTGCAATTAAAGCACTGTCTGTAAAATAATTAGTCACTAAGAAAGAATGTCAGGCACTTTTAGGGGTTAGCAGGATGACATTAATTTCATCAGTAATTGTTCAGGCAGGCCAGGATCTTTTCAAAAAGCTACTCAAAGAAATAATTTCTATTCTACTCAATTTCATATGCACATGTTTCATTGTTTCAAAACAGTTAAAGGTAAGTGGCAAGGTGAGTGATATCAGATAGGTGCCCAGGAAGAGAAATATGAGAGGCAATGCTGTTTTTAACAAGTAGTCTAGTATAGTGGGAAAATTATATGCTGAGGAGTCACTTAGAGCTAGTTACAATTCTTCCTTCTGCCACTTACCTAATGTGACCTTGACCAAGTAACGTAACCACCACTCCTGATTATAATCCACATCTATGCTAATGGATGGAGTAACATCTGTTTCACAGGGATATTGCAAGGGTTCCAGGAGCTAATATATAGATATGCTCACCACAGAGATGAAAAATACATGGATAAAAGAAAAGGATGTAAATTCATAGCAGCAACAATGAAGATGTTAAAAAGCAAGTAATTGCAGAATTTAAGACCTGGAACGGATCTTAGATACTGGTAGAAATCCCTTATTTTAGAGACAAGGAAACTGAATATGGTGTTGCCTCCAAGTCTTTGGGCCTCACCCAGAAAAATTTGCTGGAAAAACTTTGAGCATAATCCATGTCTTAGGATACCAAACATAGTGTTTATTCACCCTACGCATCACTTCCGCTTCACTCCTATGTACTTCTATTTTTTTTATTTTATTTAAATTCAATTAGCTAACATATAGTACATCATTCATTTCAGATGTAGTTTTCAATAATCCATCAGTCATGTGTAACACCCAGTGTTCATCACATCACGATGTACTTTTAAAGCACAACCAAAAAGCTCTGTGATTTATTTCATAGGTATTTCCATTTAAGATGTATATATCGTTATGAATTAGCAGGATTTAAAATTGGGCAAGGAATTATTAAATCTCAATTAATAGAAGACAATAATGCCGATGAAAACTTAGTTGCAAATAGGCATCTAGACGTAAATAAAAATAACCTGTGATCAATGTGGCAAAATTCAGAATCTTTTAAATTTTCCTAGTGCTACACACTATTAGAAGCCAGGTCCATATAGAGGAAGCAGTTTTTAGCGGGATTATGCTCGGAGTTTTAGTGGCTTTATTCTTATCTCAGATTCTGTTTCTTGTGATGGGAAAAGACTATATCTTCCTCTGCTTGTTTGCTCATCCAAAGTGAAGTCTGTTTGAAAATGGTTAATAAATGCAACACAATATCCCCCTTTCAGAATTAGCCAATTTGGGATAATCAGATTTCCATCATTTAAGGGGCCAATTTTCCTTTTCTTCCTCCTCATTTGCTTTCCTGCAGTACACCTGCTGTACAGTAGTCAGCAGAGGGGGGATTTGAATAATAACACTACTTTACATGTAAATGGAGTGTTTCATCCAAGTATCTCAAAGATCTCTGTAAACATTATCCAGCTGAATACAGATTATGAACACCACTTTGAAGCTAGGAAAATGGGCACCATATGAGTAAGTGACTTGCCTAAGGTCACACACACTAAGACTGTGGTGTTGCTCAAAAGAGGCTCCTGGTTATTTGAGAATTTAATCACTCTGATTTGCCCAGGTAAGTGAGTCCATCTGCCTTACAACTCAGAGCTCCTGTATATTCCCACTTGAGCATCATTTATTGTATTCTCATTACGCACAATTACAGCCTCTCCATTCCATCAGACATTTCACCCCATAATCCATCTTACGACTTTCTGTCAATGTTGACAATCCATGTAATGTCACATATCATTATAATTCTTGAGGTTAAAGACAATGTGCATGATTTTCTCTCACTGAGTTTTAATTTCCATGTTTTAAAACCTGGCTCATTGAACATAATGCAGTATGTGAAAAAGCATAGTTTAGAATGAGGAGAGAATCTACAATTCTTATTTGCATATCTAATCCACGGGATAAATGAAATACAAAGGTTGATAGTAATGGAGCACTGAGGTTGCCAAGAGTAAGATTTTTAAAACCTGGGAATGTAAAAGGCATTTTGAAAGGCATTTCTACTTAGTTATACAAACGTGGTGTTTATCCTGTCTGACTTAGAGGGGAATGAAGCTAGGCTATCTTTATTGTAATGTATACAAGAGTGGGTAGCATATTTTAAGAGAAAAATCTCAACTTTTCCATTTCTAAGATAGCAATTTGTCATTAAGTATGTACAAAATGTTAAGAAATGTGAACATATGTAAGGCACCTGGCACACTGGGAACCCTATGGTACTTCCCTTTTTTGTTCACTCAAGAGTAGGTATAGTACTCTTACCAAGTGGACAGTAGGGAGCATCCCAGTGCCATCTCACATGATGTGACCTCAATGTGAGCACAGGAGGGATGTCCTTTGGTTCCGGTACTGCTGTCAATTCCCTGTGTGGTCTCGGTAGGTCACTCATCCTTTTTTGAACACAATTCCTGCAACTAAAATGGAAAATCTTAAATCAGAAAATCTCTCAAGTTCCTCCCAGATCTAAAATGTTATGAGTATTTTATAATCTGGGCACATCATGATTGACTATGAGAGTCTTAGACCATGAGACTAACTCTAGAATATTAACTGTGTTGCTCCAAATATCCCTAATTTCTCTTGATGTCTACTTCATTACTGTCTATCTGTATAGTCCAATACGAAAGCCACAAGCTACATGTGACTAGTAAACAACTCCAGTGTGTCTGGTCCAAATTGAGATATGCTGTAAGTATAAAATACATTCCTTATTTTAAAGCCTTATTTTAAAAATCATCTAAAATGTCATTGTAGTTTTAATTGCATTTGAAATGTTATATTTTAATAAAATAGACTACTAAATTAACTTTTTATTTTTCCTTTACATATAACATGAATACTTTTACTTTAATATTAACTTCTATCAAGTTTAATAGATATTTTATTTCAACTTCTAAAGGACAGTGCTATCCCAGACAACACACAAAATCTATACATGTGTGCTGATATGTGCACTAATGAAGGCAAACTGCAGACTTTCACCTTGAATAATCCTTTAAAATATCATTTAATCCTATCCCCTGACCTCAGCCCAGTTACATATCATTATTCCTATCCTATGGATGAAGCTTCAGATCTCAAGTCAGAGATACTACAAAAAACTGTGTAGCAGTGCCCAATATCCAAGTCTCCTACAATGTCATTGTACAAATTTACTTTATTTCCCATTGCACTTTACATCCAAAGATGTTAAAGTCTGAAGGTATTAAAGTCCAAAATCAAATTATATTGCCCTTATGAGTTAAAATTAAAAGAAGCTAAAGCCTAAAATGAATTATCTTCAACTTTTTATTCAGTCTCAGCTAAAGGGTTTGTCAATGTCCAGTAGACTGAGGTTCCTTTAGCAACTACCACCTGAGCTCTATGTCCCTGGAATCCTATTCCCAGGGATTGTATTAACTCAATCCCAAACTCTCAGGATCCTTACTTTTAACATGCCAAAGAGTGAAGTGTATACCCATGAATATCAAAGAACCGGTTCCACATTTACTGAATTTAGAGGCCAATATCTAACTCTTAAAAGAGCTATGCAAAGAAAATGATGTACCTAGAATGTGTATTTGGGATTGACCATGATTGAAGATTAAAACAGCAAGACCTGTATTTATAGTGATCCTTACCCCTATGACTGAACCACTTCCAATCACAGCAGACATTGAGTTGTATCTCTCTATAAAGGCAGATAGATGAGAAAATAATAATAATAATGTCTTCTTGCTCTTATCCTTACTGAGGTATTGTCAGTCTATACATATTGTCCAAAGTCCACAACAAATACATTTGAACTTAGCTGAGATAAACAGTCACCAGTTAGTTTTGATTCTACCCATTAACCATTTCTCAGGGTAGAAGCTACTTTCTCTTTTGAGCCTCATGTTTCTGGAGCCTCAACACTTAAATGAGCACAAGCTCTTTGTAATTATGTCATATGCCACTATAATGAGCCCAGGCATTTTCAGTTTAAATGGAATTGTCATCTACTGCCTACTTAACCTGGGCCTAATACTTTCAGCTATGCCTTGATTGGCTCATTGTTGTACATCTGAACTTGGTGTCCTGAAGTTTAAAGCAGCAATGTCTTATCAGATAAAGGGCTAGTATCCAAAATCTATAAAGAATTTTTCAAACTCAACAGCTAAAAAATAAATAACCTAATCAAGAAATGGACAGAAGATATGAATAGACATTTTTCCAAAGAAGACATACAAATGGTCAACAGACACATGAAGAAAATGCTTAACATCATTTGGCATCAGAGAAATATAAATCAAAACCACAATGAGATATCATCTCACACTAGTCAGAATGGCTAAAACTAACAATATATGTAAGGATGCAGAGAAAGGGGGGGACTCTTTTTTTTTTTTTTTGAGATTTTATTTGAGAGAGAGAGAGAGAGAGAGACCATGAGTGGACCAGAGACAGAGGGAAAAGCAGACTCCCCACCAAGCAGGGAGCCAGATGTGGAATTTAATCCCAGAACCCCAAGATCATGACCTTAGCAGAAGTCAGGCACTTGACTGATTGAGCCACCCAGGTACCCCAAGGGGAACTTTTTACACTAGTAATGGTAATGCAAGTTGGTATAGACACTCTGGAAAAAAGTATGGAGATTTCTCAAAAAGTTAAATATAGAGCCACCCTATGACCCAACAGTTGCACTAGTAGCTATTTATCCAAAGGATACAGACATAGTGATCCCAAGGGGCACCTGCACTCCAATGTTGACAGCAATGTCCACAAAGCCAATCTATGGAAAGAGCCCAGATGTCCATTGACAGATGTATGGAAAAGAATGGATAAAGAAGATGTGGTGTAATACATACAATGGAATATTACTCAGCCATCAAAAATAATGAAGTCTTGCTCTTTGCAATAATGTGAATGGAACTAGAGGGTATTATGCTAAGTGAAATAAGTCAGCAAAAAACAATTGTCCTATGATCTCACTTATATGTGGATGTTAAGAAACAAGACAGAGGATCATAGTAGAAGGGAGCAAAAAATAAAATAAGATGAAATCAGAGAGAGAGACAAACCATAAGAGACTCTTAACTGTAGGAAACAAACTGAGGGTTGCTGGGGGTGGGGGATAGGTAAGGGATGGGGTAATTGGGGGATGGGCATTTAGGAGGGCACATGATGTAATGAACACTGGGTGTTATGTGCAACTGAATCACTGAACTCTATCTCTGAAACTAGTAATGCACTCTATGTTAATTCACTGAATTTAAAAAAAATAAAATTAAAAAATAAAACAGCAAGGCCTTTATTTAGAAAGATTCTTACCTCTATGGTCAAATCATTGCCCATGTTGCTTAGGAAAAGCTTTTCCTGTATAGTAAGCTCTCACCCTATAAGACCCATTAGGGCCCCTCCCCAAGTTACTTACCTCTTAAGTCTGTTGAAGACCCTATTCCTGCCCATGGAAGCTAAATGCATTTCATAGCTGCAGTAAAATAAACTCTGCCATAATCCTCTCTGGGTCATCTAATTCTGAGGCCAGAGGCCAACAATTTTTATCAAGGATGGCTGCGTCAGCTGGGGCCAATTATGAAGCCTGTGGAATTTCACTGACACCTGCACATCCCCATATCCGGGCCTGGCTCTAAGGAAATAGCCATTTCCTTTGGACAAAGCCACCTAAAACTGCAGTCATCCACCAAGGTCAAAATATCCCATGGCCAGTTAAAGCCTTTTGGCTAAGCTTTAGCAGTTAGAAAACCATCACACAATTATAACAACCTGTTCAGCCCAATCCATGCCTTTACAAACCGTGAAGATTAAAACACATGATCCATCCATACACTGAAGTCCACAGTGTGAAGACCTGACACACCAGCACAGCCAGCCACTGTTTGGGTGTCTTCCTCCACAAATGATTCTCCCTTTTTCATTTTGTGACTTTTCTGACCCATTCAATGCAGGTGATCCAATGAATAATAACCTGTTTTCTCTACCCAGGTTATGAAAACAACAACAACAACAACAACAAAGAAAAGGAAGATAGCAACATCATTTTTACTACAAATAAAAGCTGGATGGAAAACATGGCTTATGGTGGACATATCTATGAGCAAGTCAACCTACACTCAATAGACCCTAGAATTAGCTCGACTCATTCTTCTAGGCAAAGGCAATACTGGATGAGACCCACCTCCTTAGGTAGAGTGTAAAACCACATAAGGGTGGAACATGGGCAAGAAGAAAGGAGGAGGTATAGTAGCATCCACTTATCCATGGCAGATACCCCAGTGGATGCCTGAGACCATGGAAAATGCTGAACTGTATATATACTGTGATTTTTTCCTATATGTATAGACTTATGATAAAGTTTAATATATGAATTAGCAGAGTAAGAGATTAATAATTATTATTAATAAAGTATAACAATTATAACAATATGCTCTGATAAAAGTCATATGAATGTGATCTTCTTTTTCTCAAAATATCTTCTTATAGTGTGCTCATCCTTCTTCTGATGATGTGAGATGATAAGATGCCTACATGTGAGATGAAGAGAGGTGAATGATGTAAGCTTGTGATTGTTTTGAGTTATTATCGACTCTCTAACTGTCCATCAGAATGGAGACAATCTTCTTTACCACTACAATTGACTGTAGGTGACTGAAACTGCAGAACATGAAATTACAGATAAGGGGGAATTCTGAACTAACTGGAGTATAGTCATTTATTCTCAAACTACCAATTATATGAGTCACTCCATCTCTTCTTTGAAGGAGTTTAGGGGCAGAGAGAAGCTGAGAGAGTTGTATTTATGGAGTTCTATATAACATGAAGGAAATCTCAGGGTACAGAAGAAGCATTAGCCCCAATCATAATTTTTACAAAATTATAATTGTACATTCATCCAAATTTCTTTTAAGATTTATTTATTTATTTATTCGTGAGAGACACACAGAGAGAGAGAGAGAGAGAGAGAGAGAGAAGCAGAGTCACAGGCAGAGGGAGAAGCAGGCTCTATGCAGGGAGCCTGATCTGCGTGGAACTCATCCCAGGTCTCCAGGATCACATCCCGGGCTGAAGGCGGGGCTAAACCGCTGAACCACCCGGGCTGCCCCAACCAAATTTTATCTTTCAGGCCCACATTCTTGAGGTGTATTAGTTTATCTAAATTAATGCATTTGAAAAAATTTCAAATTGTATGGCTTCATAGCCTCCTCTATTCACAGTATATGGTAAAGCATTTTTCCCAAGATATTGCAGTAATCCACATTATATCCTAGATTTCACTCCATTGATCCACCAAAATTGTTCCTAATATGTTTGCACTGTGGAGCCTATATTGCCCCATCGGTCAGAAATATCAGTTTTCAATCTCTGTCGATTTGAATCATACTTATTCTACAAAGCCCAACTAAAATCCTAGTCCTTTTAGAAAACATTATTTTTTTAAATATAGAATATCCAAGTAGAATATCTTTTCTTATCTGGTTCCCATGGCATTTTGAATTACTAGTACAGAACTTACTGTAATCTACCTTATATTATTGATGTTTACCTCCATATTTGTCTGTTTTCTGGAAACTAGTTTTTAGGCTCCTAAATAGCAGGGGTCATGCTATTCATCACCTCTGAATGCTCACAGTGCCTCTGTGATTCATCATTCTGTATTGCTGGACTCTAATAATGCATTCTGAGTTAAATTAATTGCCTCAAACATTGAAGTTTATAGAAAAAAGATGGCGGCATGCCCAGGAAATTAGCTTAGCAATTGTCAGATACTTCAAGTTCAAGGGAAGGGACTCAGCTCAAATTGGTTTAAGCAAAAGAGGAATGTTAGCTTATAAAAGTGGGAAGTTTTTGGTTAAAGCCAGTTTCAGGTACAGTTAAATTCATGTTTTCTTTTCTTTTATTTTTTAAGATTTTATTTATTTGACAGAGACAGAGAGAGGAATGGCAGGCAGAAACAGAGAGAGAAGTAGGCTCCCAATGGAGGAGCAAGCCTGATGTAGGCCCCAATCCCAGGACCCTGGGACTTTAACCGACTGAGCCACCCAGCTGCCCTTGCATTCATGTTTTCAAACACTAACATGAAGCTGCCATCTTTCTTTCCTTTTCTTGATTCCATTTGCTTTTGCCTTATTTTCAAACAGGTGTTTTTTGTCTTTTGGTTTTGGTTTTATGTTGTTTTTGTTTTTGTTTTTGCAAGTAATGATGAGAAAGCCTTACTCAGCTCCAAGCCCAACTTAAATTTATAGCTCTTAATTCCAGAGAAAATGGAGGCATTTTCCCACTAGTGATCCAGCAGAGGACTCTGATTTACTGGGTTTGGTTCATATGCCTCACATTGAGCCAGACACTATTACCAGGAGGCTGAAACATTTCCTCCAGATCAGAGGGTTTAGAATCAGGTCCACTTGGGCTTCTTTGAACCAATGTTGTTGCTAACAATGGAGGAGAAAGTTTTTGCTCAAAGGAGGACCTGCTGTATACACAAATAGCATTAAAGAATTAGAACTAACATCAATCTTAGTGCTTCCATGTACCAGCTATTTGAACTCACACTAGGTATTAATCCCCTTTTAAAGTGTTTGTAAGAGTTTTTTTAGAATTAAATGAGACTCTAAATAAAGCACCAAAGATACATAACGTACTAAGTAAATGTTAATTCCCATAAGATACTTCCTGTACATATTCCTTAATGTCATACCTATTTAAAATAAAAGGGTATCTGAAAAAAAAAAGTTAATAGAAAATAGAAGAAGAAAAGGAAGGTGATGGATGTATATAGAAAACCCTACTAAAACACAGTATAAACCAACAGTGATATGAATATGAGAGATCACATTTATGAAGCATCACATTGAAATCTTTTTTTTGGGGGGGGGAAATTCATTGTGTGAATGCAGTTGATAATATTAAGTTCCAGAATCTTCTTAATTGTGTCCTATGTCACCATGAATGTCCTGCAATGGATTTCATTGCACCCAAGTACCATTCTTTTATTTTTCAAAACTCATGTACCACAAAGACTTCAAGAGAAAATATAAATATAAATGGCATTAAGTATATTAGTATTCACTGCACACCATCTTTCACTTGTGGCCTTATAATTCTTATATCCACTATGCCACAGATAACTCCTTAAACAGAATAATTAATTCAGGTTAAGTTTTCCAGCAGAGAGTTTTATGTTCACATTAGATAATCAGGCACCATGGTTATATAAAAGGAATTTATTATTTCTGAAGAATGTCCATTGGGGAGCAGTGACAATCACCAAAAGTATTTTTTAATATGTGAACTCACCTAGGAAACCACACAACAAGGGCAGAACAGTCTGAGTTAATTCCAGATCATGATTTATATGGTAGCCATGAGCTACTACTCTTTATGCTCATCATCCTTGGTTCTTCAACCACCTGCATCAACCACATTTCAGTTGTCATACAATTCAAACTATATTTATGATAACAGTTTCCAGGCTAATTTTTCTGATACCTATCACTAATGGAGCTGATTGTAAAATTTGTGGAAACTTCATAGCCTCTTATTAAACACAGTATCCATTAAATACTAAATTATATACACTTACAATTAAATTATATTAAAAACACAATTAGTAAATTTATAAAACCCATAACTTCCTAATTATTTTAATTTGTTGATGGCACTTTACCAAGAGCTGGGTATGTAAGAGGGATAATACATAGACTTTGCCCTGGAAAGGCCCATTGTCTAGAGACTCATCATGTTTATCAAACTATGGTTTGGTGCATACACTGGAAGTGCCCACGAATTAATAAACGATGATGCAGGAATGGATCCTATGGTCAAATATATTTAGAAATCCCTGAATTATACAAGTAAAATAAATTATGTCACTGTAGGACTTTTCTGGAAGTTTATATGCTAATGTGCTTTGAACAGCTCAAAGGAAATGAAATAATCAGTATTTTCAGACTTACTCAAGTAAAAGAACAATTTTTAGAAGGATGTATTTTCTAAAACTAAAGTTCCACAAGATATGAGTTTGAGAAACAATGCACTAATAGAATAACACTCATCTTCTTTTTGAGTGCTCATCTTTGGTCACTTATTCTCCAATTTCATGCTCTATAAAGAGACCAGTACACTCCTGTCCACTCTTCCCACCATTCTCTTGGTCAAGTCAGTTTCATGCTAATAGAAGAAAATTGAGCAGTTTCCAAAATACTGGATTGTATGAGTCAACCCACAAGCAGAGCAAATGACCTCTAGAAGTAGAGAAATGTTTAAAATACGCTCTTGAAAGTAACAATCCAGCACTTAATTGTGAGGCATCTATTCATTCTCCTAAGGTATTTCTTATAGCAATACTTGTCTGCCCAGAATTTAACATTGTTTAAAAGGACAGGGTGAGTAATGAAAAAGAGTAATTCCATATAAATCAACCCAAGAGCAAATTAGGGTGATGGACTTAGCAGAACAAGAGGCTGGCAAAATTGTAAATCCTCTGAGTCGTCTACTGCTCTATGAGCTTTTGTTGAGACTTTCCCTGAAAAACGTATTGCAGATTATCACTGTTATCTGTGGATGTCTGAGACATACTTTATCACTACAGGAGACATTTTAAAGTTTGGGTGGAAATTCAGTGGGCAGTCTTACATCTCAGGCTTTCAGTAAAGGAATATTTCAGCTTTTTGGGGAAACCAATTCTGATATAATACAAATCTTTGATATCATATGATGTCACTTACCACTCTGAATGCAGGGTTCTTTCTGATGTCAAACACACACATGAACTCACCAAGATTTATCTGTTTGGTAAAACTGAATTTATCTCTTTTACCAAGAATAATGTTTTTAAGTATAAAAACAGATGATAGTAAGAGGTAACAGGTATCAAGTCTAATAAAATCATCAAATTTCCTTCTTCTTCTATACATTCCCCATTGGAGAACTCACATAACTTTTGCAGAATTCCTTTTTGTTACTGTGGTGATTGAAATCAAATATTTTTGTTGTTATTTTGTTTCTTTTGTGTTTGTTTTTTCTCCAACCTTGAGCCTTCTCCTAATTTCCTGGACTGCATATCCACCTCCACTTAGGTAATCTGTCAATAACTCCAATTCAACATACCTCAAATTAGACTCATTAATCTTTTTCCTAAAATAATTCTATTTTCATGTTCACCATCTAAAAAAGGACATAACTTGTTTTCACTCTCTCCCTATCCAGCCATTCCACATAAAACCTTTTTTTTCTTGCTTCTCATATTTCTTGACTCTTTGATGCTATCTTCATGACCCCATTAAAAAAACAACACTCATGAACAAAAATAAATGAACTTGATATAAGAAAACAATGATTTGAAGCTTTATTTTGACATAGGCATATCATTTCATGAGCATGCTTAGAGTACTACTATGACCTAGGTAATTGCAATCTAGTTATATGACCTTGGAGAAGTTCTACAACATTTCTGTATTTCACCTTCATGAGAAAAAAAAAAAAAAGAATCATAGCCTCAGAAGGTTATTAGGAGGATCCAAGGAAATGATGTGCATATGCTTGCTTTGCAAATCATAAAGCAATAAAAAAGCAAACAATTCCACCATTTCTGTTCTATAACCTCACTGATATCACCCCAGTTCAAACCCTGATGATCCCCTTCCTTCTAAAATTGCATTAAAGATTTAGCAAGCTCTCCACCAAGATTAAGCATTCACTCACCTACTCATTTGCTCATTCACTTACCTAACATTTAATAAAGACGACAGAGAGCTCAACATGGCCTTGAAATACAGACATAACCTGAGACTTATTATCTGAAAAAATAGCAATTGCACTTGCTATAGAGGGTTAGCACAAGTTAATGGGTGAATCTCCCCGCACAGTGCCTGACATCATATAGTGGGTGTTTGCTAACTGTTGGTTACTGTCCTTTTATTAGTGTTAATGGTTGAAGCCCACATTTTCTGGCTCCCTGCCCAGTTTTCTCTAGATATAAAACACTGTCTTCTTTATACAAACATTTTTTTTTCTGCCTAAACAGCTAAATCTCCGTGATACATGCTTATAGGTAGGAATATATATTGTGTCCCCATGGATTTCAATATTGAATGAATAAACATTTAATGAATAAAACTTCCTCAATATTATATTGATGTGAAAATAAATCATTTTAAAGCTATTTAAAAGCCCTTAAGGCAGTAGGCTATCAGGATACAAAGAGGCACCTGGCATTCATATCAACACCCATAAAATAGAATAATAGCCCTTCCACCTTTTTTCTTTCTCAGGCACTTAAATTTTTCCAACTACTCATTTGCATTTCCTTTGAATCCTCAAGCAGTTTTCAAAAATAGCTCTTTTATAGAAAGTAAATTAATCAACAGACATGCAGTTTTCACTGGGAGCAACATCACAAGGAACTCCCGCGCTCATGAGCTCAGCAATGCAGTGACCTCAGTTTCTCTCTTCCTCTCTCCCCCCTCCCTCCCTTTCTCTCTCTCTTTCTCTTTCTCTCCTTCCCTCTCTTTCCCCTGCTCCCTCTCTTTCTACCTCTCCCACTCCCACCTCCCCTTCTTTCTGTCCCTACTTCTCCTTCTCCCCCTCTCTTCTTCCCTCTCCCGTTCTCTCCCCACCACACTTTTTTATGTTCTCCTATCTATCTATGCATCAACGAAAATTGGCTGAGTAAAACTGTATGTGAATCATTTTGCAACTGCATTACAAAGTTAGAATTTGGTGTAATGATTCTTGCTCCTCTCTCATTTTAATAACTCAAACCCACTTCTGTGTTTCCCCGTTGTTGCTTCTATAAATATGTGCCAGAATAACAATAATATTAGTCATAATTTGTAATAATCTACTCCATAGACCCCAGTACATACCTCAGGCATAAGAATGAAACATATAAAATTGCTGAGAGCCTGTTCTGATGTAGAAAAACAGCAATTTCTATGACTTAACCTAAAAAAAAACAAAACACACGTCATGACTTTAACTGCTTGTTCTCTGTTTTCCCACTAGACTGAGTGCCCTTTTAGAGCAGAGATTTGTCTTAATTTTTTTTTCTATATGCAAGGATACAAGCATGATGCTTGGCACCTAATAGGTGTTCACAGGAGTTTGTAGGTAGAAAATAACTCTATTTTAGAGAGTGTTCATGTACAGTAATGCTGGATGATAGACAACACTTTACAGTGTAGATGAGGCAGGGACTGTCAGAAAAGATAACTGAATTGTTAATGAGACACATCTTGTGTCAATGAACCAGCTTTAGAATCCAGGCTCTACTCACAGCCAGTTCTAAGGTCCAAGTAATTTCATCTAATCTCATCATCAAATCACACCAACTTAATGAGTAAGAAATTATAGTTAATTCTATTTACAGATACAAAATGGAGTCCAAGGCCATCTAGACAACAAGTAGTGGCGCTGGGTTTAGTGACACTTATCCAGCTTCAAAGTCAGATGCTCTACCATTTCATCATTCTATTATTCCCAAGGCCTACCTGGAAAAATAGAGATGAGAGTCAAGTAAGATGATAAATGCTCAAATACTTTAAAAGTTAACAATAGTTATCATGAGTTGTATACTTATGTCCATGTACTGTATTAGACCTTTCATATATTTTATCTTATTTATTCTTTAAAATAGATTTTGAAATTAGTTATTATTTTTATTATTTAATGAATAGAATGAGGTTCAGAAAGAAATAACTGTCCAGGGTCACCGGGTGGTACAAAACTGTCTTAAATTCTTAGTTAAAATCTTAATAACTTAAATGCAAATATAATAAAGTTAAAAACAATTAAAAAAGAAGTTGAACTGAAAACTTTATATTATCTTTATCTAAAGTAAGTGGAGTACCAAAGTGCATAGATATATATTCAAAGCATGAGCCCACTGTCCAGAGAGACAACTTCATTTAGGCCTCAAATCTCCTCACCTATAATGTGGAAATAATAATAAGTCTGTAATTTTGAGAATAGGACATTGTACTTAAAAAGCTTTGTATATCATGTATATGCTATCCAGGAGAAGCTACCTTCAACCTTTGTCATGATTCTTTTTGTTAGGGTTTCCCATCAGTTAGGAGGCATATTAACAAAGTTTCCTCAGTTGGAAGAATATCTATTTAGGTAAGGCCTTTGGGGAAACAAACATTTTTGGATGATAAGGGGATGAGGGGAAGACAATGCAGTAATATTGGACCCAATTTCGTTGAGTTATAGAATGAAACTCTAGGATGACTTGTTAAAAAGTATTTGAAAAATATGGTTTGAAGATTGAGCTCAACCATCTGCTTGGGAATTTGGAAATTTGGGAGGAACTTCCCTGAATTTCACTGCTAAAGACTTAAGGAGATTTTAGATAATAATGCACACTATAGGGGCACCAATAGTGCATAAAAAAGGTACAAATGGAAGGTACAAAAGTATTTTCCTCAGTCCTTTCTCTGGCAGTATGTAAGGGAACTTTATTTCTTCCTATATCTCATAACTTAATCTCTGTGCTGTCTTGATGAATTATGGGTTCATAGTCTGTCTCAGTGCCTTCATTCTTATATGTCCAAAGGAACCTACGTTAATGTTCTCTCTTGGGTCATTTTTTACCATTTATATCTGGGAAGCTTTACACATCCAAGTGTTTGGATAAAACAGTTCTCCATGTTAGACAAGACTTTAGCTTATAGATCATGCAGAAAAGCTCTCATAAAAGGAACCTTCTACTGCTGACTGCTCCTGATATTCTTTGGGGCATGTCCTGGGTCCTCTCTGGTCCTCCTACATATGCTTAGATCCCCCTCAGCCCTACATGTGCTTCCATTGATGCTATACTGCCTCAGCTATGGCACTCATCACAGTCTATTTCAATAATCTGGATTAGTGCTCTAATTTTCCCAATTACTATATATGCCAGAAGGACAGCAGCATAACCTCCCTTGTCTACTACTATGACTACTCTGTCTTTAGATCCTAGACTATACAAATGACACTAGATTCCAATTAACACTCAATTTTGTGAGTAAATTAGTTTATTAATAAAATAAGTAGTTCACATATTTATGACCCCTAGAAGAATGTAATCTCCATAGAAAGTACTCAATACAGGTTTAGTGGGTTTAGTGGTCCAAAGGAACCACTAAAGGAAGAGAGAGGAATCAGATTCATCAAGGTCAAACATTTTCCCAAGGCCATGGTCACACAATTATTGAACAGAGAAGAGAAACCAAAACCCAAGCCTTCTGACTTGAATCCAGGGCTCTGCCTGCTCTTCCAGCCACTGAAGTAAGCATGTTTATTAAAACTATCTTTATATTTAGCCTCCCTTCTAATTTAAGCTCATGTTTTCAGTATTGTACCTAACAATTTAGGTTGTATTCACTGCTGATACATATTTCTAAATATATGCAGTAAATTTAAATGAATAAGATGCCTTGCTGAGTGGAAAATCTGGATTATTATGTCCTGAAAGCAGATCAGCACAACCATTATATGCACATAAAAATAACCTTAGGGCTGTTAATATGAATAATACGTTTTACCACCATTAAAGCAAGATTTAGACATTTAGCCTTTTCTTCCATAACAGGCTGTTCATTTTAGTACAGGAAGACTCTTAATAAAAAAGATTAATGAGGTAAATAGCTTTCTTTTATATACAGTTTTTTCCTCTTTCTGGAATTAAGTATCTTCTGGAAACTCAACTGCTCTCTTTGCTATAAATTAAAGACTATTCTTTGGTCCAAAAGAAAAGACAAACCAGGTGCATACAATAAGAGATTACCTTAAGTATTGATACTCTCAAAGACATTCACTGGAGAAAAGTTTCCTTAAAAATTAAAACTTCGTGAGGTTGCTCTGCCTCTAAAGAGTTTTTTCAGCTGGTGAACTATCTAAAAATACATATGAATTGGGTTCAGTTAAAGAAATTATGCAATAAAATGAAGGGAGGTTTAAAAATCTCCCTTTTTTATTTAAATTCAAATAGAACAGGTCTCATCTGAATTGATACTTTCTGTGACAATGCAAATTCTGTGTCGAATGTGAGGCAAAATTTTTGATTGCCAGTAATTCCCTCCCATCTAGTTTCTCCTTAAACACTGATGCCTGAATCCTTTGGTTTAAGACTCCTTGCCTCCTATTAATAGATGATCTTGGGGAAGAGGCAATCAGTCCTGGACAAAATGAGATGTCTCTGACCTCAGGCTACTCAAGGATGCCTGTATTAAGCTCCGTTGGTAGCTAGTCTTCACAAATCTTGTCTCTTGATAATGCCCTCGCCTGGTACTGGATAGGGCTGGATAACCAATAGGTTGTTGTAGAAATGATGGAGCATGACTTCTGAGGCTAGGGCATAAAAAATATGGTGGCTATTTCTTTCAATCTTGGATCATTCTCACCAGGAAAAGTCAGTCTCTATGTCATGAGGACACTTAAACAGCACCATGGCTCCTGAGGCCTCCTGCCATCAGCTACATGAGTGAGTCATCTTGGATAAGAATCCTGCAGCCCCAGTCAAGTCTCAGATAACTGGAGACCTGGCCAACATCTTGACTGCAACCGCATGAGAGACCCTAAATCAGAAACACTCAGTTAACCTTATCTTGGATTTCTGATGCCCAGAAATTGTGAAGTAATAATGTTTATCATTGAAGCTACTAAAGTTGTGATAATTACAGAGCACTAGATAATTGATTGAAGTGCTAATAAAACCATTTACATAGCACCTTTGCACACTAGATACATGTTAAAGCATGTCCCTTTTAAAAGGGCATCTAATCACTATTATTATCTATTGTTGGCAAATCAGGACATAGGCTGGAGAGGATCATTGAGTGAACTAGTGCCACATGGCTCATCAATGGTAGAGTGGAAATTCAAACCCAGGTCTACAAGAAATCTAATTGTTTGTTTGTTTGTTTGTTTGTTTGTTTTTCTCAGCACACCATGTTCAGAGGTTGTGTTCAAAGTTTGATTTAAACAGCTAATGCATAGACAAACAATAACCTGCCCAAACCTCCAGTTCCAATTCCTGTGTTCTTCCAGGTATCCTGCAGGAAGAGGCATCAGGGCTTCTAGACCCAGGTACTCCTTCTCCCAAGTGCCAGTAGTCCAACTGGGGACAGACCAAATCCAATGATTGGTCAATGTGAGGGAAGAGAGAGAGGGAGAGAGAGAGAGGCATAGCTTCTTTGTCTCTATTGAAGACTATTTGGAAGGTCCAAACCAGTTCCAGAACCCTCTCCAGGCTGAGCTAACATCTTTGTTGCAATATCATTGCACCTCAAACTCTTGTTATTCTGATGCCTTTGCTTTAATTTCCTCAATGTTGATTGCAAGACCACTCTTCAAAAGGCTTCCTGCATACAAATTCCTACTTTAGAGTCTATATCCAGGGCAACATTTACAGTTTGTCTTACTTCTCAACTCATTTCCTTATTTTTAAAATGACTGAGCTGGCCTAAGTGTTTCTAAGATAATGATTCTCACAGTGTCATCCCTGAACCAGCAACACTAGCTGGGAAAATTGAGAGAAATGCATAATCTCTCTCTCCACACCAGTTCTACTAAACCAGAATCTTGAGAGGTGGAACCCCAGAATGTGTGTCCAACATGTCCTCCAGGGGAGTCCACTGTATTATGAAGTCTGAGAACCATGGTGTAAGGTTTATTCTAGCTCTCAAATATCTTGGCTTTGGGTTGCTGTCATATAAATATTCTCCAGCTAGTTGGTCGTGAGTCTTTACCAGATTAGAGCACACTTAATTTGTGTTCCAAACCATGTAAAATTAGATTACATTCAGTAGTTCTTATATGTAGGCATTGAACACCAAACTGTAAATACTTGCGATGTTGCAGTAGGAGTTTATTCTAGTCAGGCTGGTGGGTACAAGGGAGTATAAACTTTGGTACAGGAGAAGCTGCCTTCTGATACCATCTTTACGATCATCATAATGCATAACCTTTCAGAAGTCATGGTCACTCTCCAAGCTGGAGTCATTTTATCTGTATAATGGTTTTGCATATTCATGCCCTGCATACTTTATAGAAAAGCAGCAAAGAATGAATGATATAATTTAAGAAATAAAGACAGCTCATGGTCACATGTTTTCCTTATGGGATCCGGAAACTTATACATCCTGTGAGCAAAGAAAATACTGCATGAATATATGACTATAAGAGCTACTGCTCACATGTATTGAGTATTTACTATGGTCTAAACATATAATGTAGTATACAATACATATGCTTCATTTGATTTCTTATATGGAGGGCAAGTTTTACAGAGAGAGAAATGATCATAATGCTCTTCCCTGTCAGATCAACTGATTCAACATAAACAATTTCTATATTGAGTCACTTTTCTCTAGTGCCTTTGTTTTTCTTCAAAATTAAATCTTTAAGAATTTAGTGATAATAATAAATGAGAATGGTAATACCTAACACTTTCATAGCATTTACAATATATATGTTATGTTGTTTCAGGAATGTGCCTATGTATATAATTATACATAATTATAATAAGATCTTATAAGTATAATTATATATAATTAAATAAGATTTTATAATTATACTTATCATTATAATTAGACATCTATTACATAAAATATCATATCAAACATTATATTATTAGGTATTAATGTTAGCCTAAATTTATAGATTAAACACACACACACACATACACTAGAGCGCAGAGAGATTAAGCAATTTACTCAAGGCTGCACAGCCATATATGAAGAAACACTGGGATTCAGAGATTTCTTTTAGACACTCTTGACTGTCACCACTGTGAAATACTGCCTCTCAAAAGAACACATTGCTGACATTATCTTAAATACATGTACATATTTGAGCACCTTATTTGTTAACACTTGATGTGGTGATATAGGGTATGGCTAACAGGGTCAGCAGATTCAAGAATGGGAATCTGCATAAGAAAGTACAACAAAAACCACAGAGCACCCAGAATTCTGAAGTCCCATTGGTCTGAAGCCCATATATTAAGTAGACCTGAAAGTGGATTCAGAGCTATCTTTGATCTTTTATTCTTGGCTGACCAATTTTTTTCTTACAATGCTCTTCA
Organism: Canis lupus baileyi; assembly: GCF_048164855.1. Taxonomy (NCBI): domain Eukaryota; kingdom Metazoa; phylum Chordata; class Mammalia; order Carnivora; family Canidae; genus Canis; species Canis lupus. The sequence continues at coordinate 69,234,259 of NC_132839.1, forward strand.
TATTTTGCTTATCTTTCATGGTAAGAAGTAGAAAGTGCTGTCAACCAAAACAACCACAATGAATAACCACTAGGTTTCTCAGATTCCTTTGCTCTGAAGACACCAGAATGTGACCTCCATTTAGCCAATCAGACAACTCATGTAAGAGATGGTTGAAGAAGAGAGTAGCATGAAGAGAGTAGCCTGTGACTAGGAAGATAGCTCTTTTGGTCAGAGTGCCAGAAGGGACAGCTCTGATTAAAGCTGCCCATATCTGGTGTAGGGTGTGGTCCATGGCAAAGAGCAGGTGATGTTGGTAGTGATGTTTGTGCTTCCAGCATGGTGGGCTTCATTCCTGGCTGTTGTTCCCAGTTTTTTTCCTTACTGGGTAACATGTAACTCTGTTTCTTGGTTCATCCTGGGGGTTCTGTGAACTTATTAGTGCCTTTAATAAATCTTCTTGGCTGAAACTAGCTAGAGTCATGTGTCACTTATCTGTTCCTGCATAATAAACCACTCCCAAATTTAGTGGCTTGAAACACTTTGTTATTTTTTTTCTTTTTATAGTTCTGTGGCTTAGTAATTCAGAATGGGTTCAGATGGCTCGTTCCACTGGACTTTTCTGGGAATACTCTTGTGGCTGCTGCCAGCCCAGAACTTGACTCTAAGTGGATGATACAAAGAAGCCTCACACATGTCTGACAGTTAGCTGGGGCTCTTGGCTGGAGAGTTCAGGCCAAATCTCAGAAGTTGCATACCACCTTGTTCCCCACTTCTGTTGGAAGCTGTTGATAAGATAGGGAGTGAAATATTGAGTCTCATAGAGCCTGAGTAGGGAAAGCTACTTTTAAAAGAATAACACAGTGAGACTATATATGATAGAAGTAAACATTGAGGATGATGAGAGCATAAGAAGTACAGGAGAGGATATGACAAAGACAAGAAAACCTGAAACGAATGATATGTCTATGTGAGGAGACAGTTGGAAGGGAGTGATAACAAATACCTGGGCTCTCTTGGTATGAAAGTGATGATGTGGGAGGCTGCAGGAGGCAGCCAGAGGAAAAAAAAAAGCAGAAGCAAGCTTAGGAGAGTCCTTCTGTGTCAGGCAAAGGAGTTGGTCTGTATCTTAGAGGCAGTGGGTGGACGATGAGAGATTTTAATCAGTGGTGAAAGCTGGTGACATTTCTGCTTTAGGAAGATCACTCTGGAAACCATGAGAAAAGTATATCTGAAAGCAGCAAGACCTTGCCTACCCTGAGGATAGCCCAAGGGCATCTTACAGCCTCTGACAATGTATGTCTCTGGTTGCCCTTATATCAAATTTTCACCCTGAAACACTGTCCACTTGAATATCATTAAGCTACTCTCATGCACAGTTTAAAGAACTCACAGTTGGAAATGCCTAGATATTTTAAGGGTGGGTTATTTGATTTGCTTTTTTCTAGTCTACAATAAAATAAAGAATAAATGGCTCCTAACCTATGCCTCCAGCATTCCCCCTATACAAACCAATCTCAATTTAGACTATTAGACCAAGCTGGCTTCTACTCAAAAGCTAATTTTGGATGGAAGCATGAATTTAAAATTCCTGGCAGCACAGAGACAAAATTTCTAAGTAGGTCTAGAGGCACCTGGATGGCTCAGTTGGTTGAGTGTCCAACACTTGGCTTCAGCTCAGGTCATGATCTCAGGGTGGTGTGATCGAGCCCTGTGTCAGACTCTGTGCTCAGCAGGGAGTCTGCTGGAGATTCTCTTCCTCTTCCTTTGTCCCTCCCCTGTTCATTCACTCTCTCTTTCTCTCTCTCAAATAATAAATAAATAAATCTTTTAAAAAAAATTTCTGAGTAGGTCTAAATTTATCATCCATAGTTCCATATATTCCATCATTCTTACTGCCCTATTTACTTTATAGTATTTATCATTATCAATAATGACAAGTTTATCAGAATATCTTTCTGTGATCTGTTGTCACCACTAAACTGGCAGCCCCATGAGCACCAACCATGTCCCTCTTATTGTTTTGCTCACACTGCTCAGCACAGTATCTGTAACACAAAAATCAATGGATATGTAAGCATGGTGAGTAGGAAAATGATCTCATTTTGTACAAGTTCTGTTTCCCAAAGGAAACTTCATGACTGCCATTCAAATTTGTCTTATGAAAGCTAAGCTGGATGAGATACCACATGTGATGGTAAAAGGAATGTCTTTGGAGTCCAACAGACTATGATTAAATCTTGCATTTGCACAGATGGCTGTATAACTTCAGAGAATGTGTATTAGTATCTTGTGGCTCCCAAAACAAATAATCAGAAATTGAGTGTCTTAAAAGAACAGAAATGTGTTATTTCACAGTTCTAGAGATCAGAAATCTGAAATCAAGGAGCTAGCATGGCCACACTCCCTCCATAAGTTCTAAAAGATAACACTATCTTGAATCTTTCAGATTTTGGTTATTCCTGCATTCCTTAGTTTCTGACAGCATAAATTCAAATACTGCCTCAGTCTTCACATAGAAATCATCTGTCTTTGTGTGTATTAGTCTGTGTTCTCCAGACAAACAGAACCAGTAGGATATACGTACCAAGTTAGCTCATGTGCTTATAGAAGCTAAGAAGTCTCAAGATCTGTAGCTTGCAAGCCAAAGAGACCCAGGAAAGCCCACAGTATTGTGGTTGTGGCTTAAGAACTAGGAAACTAGGAGGCTTAAGAACTAGGAGAACTGATAGTGTAAGTTGAAGTTTGAGTCCAAATCCAAAGGCAAAAGAAGATCAATGTCTCAACTTGAAGACAGACAAAAAGATAATTGTTTCTTACTCAGCCTTTCATTCAGGTCTTCAGTGGATTTGATAAGTCCCACCCACATTGGAAAGGGCAATTTCGGGATCCCTGGGTGGCGCAGCAGTTTAGCGCCTGCCTTTGGCCCAGGGCGCTATCCTGGTGACCCGGGATCGAATCCCACGTCGGGCTCCCGGTGCACAGAGCCTGCTTCTCCCTCTGCCTATGTCTCTGCCTCTCTCTCTCTCTCTCTCTCTCTGTGTGACTATCATACATAAATAAAAATTAAAAAAAAAAAGGAAAGGGCAATTTGATTTACTCAGTCTGTAGATTCAAATGTTAGTCTAACCAAGAAACATCACCACAGGCATGCCTGAAATAATGTTTAACCAAATATCAGGGCACCCCTGTGGCCCAGTCAAGTTGACATATAAAATTAATGATTATACTGTGTCTTTTCCCTTTCTGTCTCATAAGGACATTCTCATTGGACTTAAGTCCCACTCAAATTTAGTATTACTTCTCAATCCTTGCATTAACTAGGTCTGCAAAGACCCTTTTTCTACATGAGATCACATTCACATGTACTAGAAGTTAGGACTTGGACACATCTTTTTTTAGAAGACAACTGGATTCATTGCTATAGTAGTTTATTAGAACTGCCATGACAAAATATCATAGGCTGGATGATTTTAACAACAGAAATTTATTTTTTCATAGTTCTGAAGGCTGGAAGTCACTACAGGAGGTGGCCTCACCTGCTAGAGCCTTGGAAGAGATAGCCTCACTTTTGAGATCCTTCTTCCATTTTTTTGAAGGCTAACACATTTTTGCAGCTAGATAAGTCTATTGGCTTATCTTGTACAATCAAGGAAGTCTGACAACCTACATGTTGCTCCATTTCTGTCCCCGGCAGTCCAAGCTGGCAGTGTTTCTGTTCCTATAACTCTGTCTCTATTCCTGGCTTCTGCTGAGATGCCGGTTAGATCCATGAGTCACACCCATAATCTCTTCAGCAAATGATTTTTTTTCAGCCATGCTCTTTGTGTGCTCTCCAGAACACATTACCTCATGTTTTTGTGATTTGGATAGACTGAGAAGTTTCCAAATCTTCAAGTTTTAGTTAATTTTTGCTTAACACTTCCTTCAATTATCTCTCTCCTCTCATATTTTCCTAAATGCAGTAAGAAGAAACCATGCTACGGCTTCAATATTTTGCTTAGAAATCAACTTACAAATATGTCACTTGTAAAATTTCTACTTTCCTCAAAACACAGAACATGATTTGGCCAAGTTACTTGCCACTTTATAACAAGGATCATTTTTCCTCCAGTTTCCAATAATGTGATCATTATTTCTGTCTGAGAATTCACCAGAATCATCTTTAATCTCCATATTCCTAGCATAAATCTCTTCTAGACTTTTTCAAGCACGCACCTCAAAACATTACTAGTGTCTACTCATTAGTTGACTCTAAACCCGTTTCCACATTTTTAAATATTTATTACAGTAGCACCCCACTTCTCAGTACTGAAATCTGTATTAGTTTGTTAGGGATGTCATAACAAAATATTCAAACAGGGTGGCTTAACAAAGAGAAATTCGTTTTTCATCATTCTAGAGGTTTGAAGTCTAAGATCATGGTGCAAGCAGATTTGGTTTCCTCTGAGGCCTCTCTCATTGACTTGCAGATGCCTACCTTATTGCTGCTTCTTCATATGGTTGTCTTTCTTTGCACCCACAGCCCTAGTGTGTCTTTCCATTTGTATCCAAATGTCATCTTTTCATATGGACACTAATCAGATTGGATTAATACCTATTTATATGACCTTGTTTCACCATAATTATCTCTTTTAAAAACTTCATCCAAATACATTAGGAGGTACTAGAGGTTAGGGCTTCAGCATATGAATTTTGGAGGGTAACACAATTCATTCCATAATATTTACACAATGTATACATACTTTCAGAGGGAAGTTTAAATATACATGTAGAAGAGCTCCTCCTATCATGCGCTGGCTTAGGTTATCAAATAGCACTTAGAATGATCCTCTCAAATCATGATCACCAACTCAATCATTCTATGTGAGAATTCTCAATATTTGCATACAAAGCATAAGTCTTATGAGTTACAAGGACTTGAACTTTGCCTTGTTTGTTACGGTCTTCTAGGAAAAACAACCATTATTATTGTGGATTCATTTAATCAAACTTGCATGCCTGATATGTAAGAAAAGGCTTACTCTTCTGCAAAAAAGAGGTAAAGTAACATTCATCAAGCCCAAATTCATTCTTTCTCTCTCTTTCATGTATCTGTTTAGTGAAGGCCAGCAATAAATTGGCCCTTATTTTAAGGTGTGGGAGATATATCTAGCTCCTAGTTGATTGAATGAGACAATTAATTACCTGTCCTAAGGTAGCTTACATTATAGAGGACAAGAAAAATAAGTACTGATATATAAAAAGATAAATTGAGTGTGTGATAACAGTTTTGAACGCTAATGATGATGGCAATAGAAAATATATTGGGTGGGGGTGGAGAAAAAAAGAAGGTACTTCAGACCAAGTGGTGAGAAAACCTAACCACAGAAGGGATTTAAATTGGTACTTGAGTAATTAAAAGTAATAACTTCAAGGTAAAAGTGAAGAGAAACATTTTGTGCAAAATGAAAAAAATCAAAGACCCTAAGATAGGAAAGGAGTGTCATTCTCTAGTTAAAAAAAAATATATGATAGTAATTAAAAAATGCATGGGACGATTGCAGTGTGCTGATTGAGATAGAGTCACAGTCTAAAATGACCTATTTTTAAAACGTAATGATATATCCTCAATGAAGAAGAAACAGTTGAAGGATTTTAAGCCAGGGAATGAAAAATCTAAAATTATACTTTTCAAAGGATACTGTCAGTTGTGTGAAAAATTATAACTTCTAGCTCAGGACAAGGGGTAAACTCACCACAGCTAATCTCTCCCAGGGATTACACTAAAACTTTATATAAAATGAAACAAGCAACTATTTGAAAACTCTAAAAAGTAAATAAATCAGTTTGGAAAAGAGTCAAAACCTAGAGAGCAGACAATATAGGGGTGAATTACTTACTTTTTATTACTCCGTGGCTTTGCTCCAATGGGGGTCCTAAGCCAGAGTACTCCATGCCTGTGTCATTGAAATCCCAACAGGAGTGAGAATGGTGCAGAAATAATGACCAAAAAAATGCCCTAATATCATGAAAGATATAAATTTGCACATTCAAGGGGCTCAGTCAACTCTAAACGTAAACTAAAGAAAAACAATAAAACAATACCTGGACATTATAATCAAATAAGTCTTTGAGAATAAAAGACCAAAAACAAAAACAGTCCTTTGAGGAACTAGAGAAATGTAACACCTTACATCATGTAGAAAAACAATGTTCAAAAACTATACATTTCTCATCAGAAACTATGGAAGACAAAAGAGAGTGGAACAGCATTTTAAAATGCTGAAAGAAAAGAAAATAAATAAAAGAAAACGCTGGAATGCCATATCCAGTGGAAATATTTAATAGAAATGATCACAAAATAAATTTTAGATGAAGGACAACTCAGAGAATTAAGTTTCAGAAATTCTGATCCAAAAAAAAAAAAAACATATAAAATATTGTCTTTATATTAAAGGGAAATAATATCATAAAGGAAATTTGTGGGTTCAGAAATAAAAGTAAAGGGGTGCCTGGGTGGCTCAGTTGGTGAAGCATCCTCCTTCAGCTCAGGTCCCTGGGGTCCTGGGATCAAGCCCTGTGCCTGACACCCACTCAGCAGGGGGTTTGCTTCTCCCATTCCCTCTGCCTCTCCCCACTGCTCATGCTCTCTCTCTCTCTCTCAAATAAATAAATAAATAAATAAATAAATAAATAAATAAATAAAATCTTTCAAAAGAGGAAAAAAGTAAAAACAACAGAAATTGTAAATATATGGGTTAACAAAAAAAGTCTATTTTCTTCTCTTAAATCCTTGAGAATATGCATGACTATTGACAGTTAAAACGATAATATTGTTTGGTGGAGCATTCAATGTAAAATTAGTGCATATGACACCATAACATAAATGTCAGAGGGGAAGGAGAAAGACACTGGTATGGTTGTAAGCCTTCCAACTCTTTCTTGAACTACTAAGATAATAACTATATGTAAATAATGAAAGCTTAATCTCTAAAGCAACCACTCAGAATAAATATATAAAATAAATTCAATAGTATATGAGAAAAAAAAACAATGGATAAAAATTCAACTAAAGAAACTGAAAATATAAAAAGGAGAACAGAGAAACAAAGTTCAGGAAGAAAAGATATAAAACTGATGATAAATGGTAGACCTAAATCCAACATAAAGATAAATAAAAATGGTTTATTCTATTGAGCCACTCTGGTGTTCCAATAAAAATGGTTTAAAGACAATTATTGAGAGCCTTAAACTGTCAAGTTGGGGGAAAAAACAAAGCACATATGCACACACACACACACACACACACGTATTTATATCTGCAAAAACTCTACTTTAAATATAAAGATGCAAATAGACAAAAATTTTAAAATGATACAAAGTGGGCAGCCGCGGTGGCGCAGCGGCTTGGCACCGCCTGCAGCCCGGGCAGTGATCCTGGAGACCCGGGATCAAGTCCCGCGTTGGGCTCCCTGCATGGAGCCTGCTTCTCCCTCCAGCTGTGTGTCTCTGCCTCTCTCTCTGTGCTGCTCATGAATAAATATATAAAATCTTAAAAAAAATAAAATAAAATGATACAAAGTTGTGATATTACAAAAATAAATCACTCATCTAAAGAAAGCTTGGGTGCCAATATTAATATCAAAGAAAGTAGACCTGAGCACAAGAAAAATTACCAGGAATAGGGGCATCTGGGTGGCTCAACGGTTGAGCATCTGCCTTAAGCTCAGGGCATAATCCTGAAGTCCTGGGATCGAGTCCTGTATCAGGTTCCCCGTAGGGAGCCTGCTTCTCCCACTGCCTATGTATCTGCCTCTCTCTGTGTATGTCTCATGAATAAATAAATAAAATATGTTTAAAAAAGAAAAAAATACCAGGAATAAAGAGAAAAATCACAAGAAGTTTCTAAATTTGCAAGTGTTTATTCACTTCAGAGGATTTTAACACATAAATTAAACCCTGATAGAACTGAAAGTAAATATTAAGCAAATCAATAATTTTACTTGGAGATTTCAATATTCTTTATCTCTATTAAACAGAAAAACTAACCTGAAAATCAGTAAGGCCATAGAAGTCCTAAACAACACTAACAAAAGATGTGATGTATTTGATATTTACAGACTACTCCACCCAGCAACAGCGGGATACAAATTCTTTTTAAGTGCACACTGGACATTTGCCAAGCTAGATAATATTCTGAGCCATAAAACAAAACTCAGCAAGTTAAAGAGTATAAAATATCTAAAGTCTAGCTTGTCATTATAAAAGAATTGAGAATGAATCAGTAGTAGAAAAGGTATCTTGAAAATCTACAAATGCTTGAAAATTAAATGCACTTCTAAAAAATCTGAGTCAAAAGAAATTCAAAAGTGAAATTGGAAAATATTTTGATTAAAAAATTTTTTAAATACACATCAAACAAAGTAGGATGATGATAAAGCAATGCTTAGGAAAAAATATATATAGCATTGCATACCTCTATTATAATAAGAGCAAAAGTTTTAAATTCACAATTCCATCATTAAACTTAAAGAAAAAATAGCTAGAGGGGCACCTGGGTGGTTCAGTTGGTTGAGCATCTACCTTTGGCTCAGATCATGATCTCAGCATCCTGGGGATCACCCATATCAGGCTCCCAGCTCAGGGGGAGTCTGCTTCACCCTCTGCCTCTCCCATTGCTCATTCACTCTCTCTCTCTCTCTCAATCTCTCTCTCTGTCTCAAACGAATAAATAAGATCTTTAAAAAAAAAAAAGCACAAAAAGCTAGGTACATAAGATCAAATTAAACCCAAAGCTGACAGATTAAGATAAATAATAAAGATAATATCAGAAATAATACCAATACTATTCAAATTCTTCAAAAAAAAATGTTCACACATTGATTTTGTTATATAAATACAGAATTATCCAAACCAGAGTCAAACACTGAAATGACACTAAATATCAACATTCTTTATGAAACTAGATGTAAAAATAATGAGCAGAAAACTAACAAGTCAAACACAAAAGTATTAAAAAATTAATGCATCATGATCAACTAATATTTATCCTGAGAATTAAGAGCAAATTCATCATTTGAAAATTAAATAATATAATTCACCATATCAGCAAACTAAATAAAAGAGATCATCTCAATAGATGGAGATAAAGTACTTGACAAAATTTAACGTTCATTCACATCAAAAACCCTTAGCAGTAAGAAATATAAAGAAATATTAAAAACTTGATATTTAATGGTGAACAACTGAATACTACTTTCTTAAGATTGAGTTCAAGAAAGGATGTTTTCTCTTGACACTCTAATTCAATAACAAATAGGAGGTCTGAGAGAGTGCATAAAGGTAAATAAGTGAGTAGATGATAGGTGGATAATAGATGATAGATAGATAGGTGTAGGTAGATATGATATGAATTGAGAAAGAAAACTAAAATTATCTTTATAGAACAAAAAACTCAAAAAATCATCAAAAAGACTCTCAAGTTGGTTATATATAACATGTTTGTAGTAGAGAACATCGATATAAAAATTAATTGTACATTTATCTACTACCAAGAAAAACCTGGAAATTGAAATCTGAAAAATATCATCTGAAATCATGAAATACTTAGGTAAAACTAACCAAATATGTGCATGAAAAACTACAATACATTGATAAAAAGGAGTCATTGTGGACTTAAATAGAGGGATATACTGAGTTCATGGATTAGAAGACACAGCATTAAGATAACAATTCTCCTCCAAATTGATCCATAGATTTAATGAAAGCTCAATTAAAATTACAGCAGGATTTTTTTGTAATTATCAATAAGTTGATTATACAGTTTACATGAAGAGTCAAAGATTTGAAATAACAAAGTGATTTTGAAAAAAAAGAAAGTTGGCGGATATGTACTCTCTGATTTCAAGACGTACTATAAATCTATAATAATCTAGATAGTATGACATTAATGACAGGGTAGATATATAGAACAGTGAAGCAGAACAGAGAGTATAGGTATAAACTCCGCATATAGGATCGGTTGATTTTTGCCAAAAATGAAAAAGGGAGTTCAATGGGGAGAATGTATCCTTCTAATATGTAGTGCTAAAAGAAGTGAAAAAAAAAATATGCCACCCTCTTCCAAAAAGAATGAAAAAAGAAAAGAAAAAAAAAAAAACACCTTAATCCATGTTATGTACCTTTTGCAAAATAAGTGACTGTAAATTGATAGCAGATTTGACTGTGAAAACCTAAAACTATAAAACTTTGTGATCTTGGGCTAAGTGAAGATATTTTAACTATGACATGAAAATGATAATCTAGGGGAGAAAAGAAGATAAATTAAACTTAATCAAATTTTAATGCTTATCTTTTGTGAAAGACCATGCTAGGAGAATAAAAGACTAGACATAGTCTGGGATAAAATATTTGCAAGACTCATACTGACAAAGAATATACAATAAATATTCACCAAAAAATATATACAGATGGCAAATAAGTACCTGAAAAGATGTTCAAAATTGCATATTATATGTAACATTATAATATACAATACTATATATACAAAAATACTATATATCTACAGATATAGATATGTAAAATGAAAAGATGTGCAATTATATATAGACTATATATATAGACTCCAAGTGCTCAAGTACTGGCAGAAATACAGAGCAACTGGAGTTTTCTCATACATTTCTCATGAGCATGAAAAATTGTAAAACTACTTTGGAAAACAATTTAGCAGTTTCTTATAAAGTCAAATGTATACATAGCATGTGACACCTAGGAAATTAACTGGGAAAAATACAAAGTTATGTTTTCAAGAAAACCTATGCAGCTTCATACTCATCTTGAACTTGAAATAACCCAAATGACCTGCACTTCATGAATGGATAAACAAATTATAATCTATTTCTACCATGGAATATGACCCAGCAGGAAAAAAAGAGCTAACTATACACACAACAACATCGACAGATCTCAAATCCATTTTCCTGAGTGAGAGAAGCCAGACTTGAAAGGTTACAGAACATACGATATCCTAGAAAAAACAAAATTGCAGGAATGGAAAGATCGGTGGCTTCCAGGGATTGTGAGTGGAAAGATGATTACTGGAAAGGAAGAGTAAGAGGGGATTTGGGGGATCTTGGCTGAATCAGTGAGTGGATCTTAAGGACATTTACTGAGACTGAAGGAGGGAAAGAAAGTTTTGGAAGATAGGCTGATAAAGGAGTTTAGGAGTTGTATCTTGGAGATTAATTATTAAGTGTCTGCTTAACAACTATGTGGACTTTACCACCCCAAATGAACCCATTAACAGAGATTTTCCCAGTTTCTTAATATACTGTATATATAGAAACCTTTAACCAATCTTTTATCTGAATTTCCTTTTTCACTTACCTCACAAATTGTAGAGTATGTCCTACATAGTATATATTGGTTTTCTGTACATCCCTGATTCCTTTCGGAAAACCATCTCAAACTGTAAGCACAATGGTGGTATTACAAAATTACAATAACTTAGCCAACCCATGAATTCACAGGCATATCTGAGAGTCTTCCATTTGCTTAGAACCATGCTCCTCTGCTAACTGTTGAGACAGGACGTTGTTCCAAAGGAGCTCCTGGTAGTTGGAAAGACAACACACACACAAACACACACACAGACATCATCCCCCTACTCTTAAGGATTAAGGGACAGTCCAGTTAAACAGGAGGTTCTGATATTTACGATGAAAGGTTCTGAGATTTAAATATTGTTTGCTTAGCTTGTGACAAGCACAAGCTTCATGTGGAAGCTATGCCATGACCTGAACCTGAGAGAATAGGAATGTCCTGTCCATATTGAATCTAGGAATATGTCAAAATCTTCCTTCCATTACCAAAATTTGTGTTCATGTATGCTGAAGAGAAAACAATTGAATCAGTGGGTGTACAATATTCTGTGAACTGTAATATGCCATATAATTGTCAGTTCTACCATTATTGTTATTAATGTGTGCATTATTTTCCTTTTAATCCATGCACCCTGGCTGTTAAACCTTGGTTTTAAAACCAATGTGGGTAAGGGAAGATTGTTTGTGGAGACTGAAACAAATAGCCACAATGATGTAAATCTAACACATTTTTAGTGTTGCAATGTGTCTAATTGTTACTGTCCACATGTTAATTCAGAAGCAAGGCAAAGGGATACCAAAAAGAGACCTGACCTGGGACTAAGAAAATCTGTGTTCTGGATTTATCCCTTCTACTAATTAACTCTGTGACCCTAGGCAGGACTCCATCTCTCTGGGGTCCTCAGATCCACCACCCACAGAGCAAAGGGGCAAGAGAACATGTGCTCCTGAGTTCCTTTTGCATAGACCACTGTATGCATTGTATGAGCAACACTGATGAAAGCTTATCATCTAGAACTTGCTAACTACATTTTATGAGGACATGGTGGAGCCAGAGGAGAAACTCAACAGGGGCAGTTCTCATGGACTTGAGTGATGTCTGTTATGAGAGGCACCCAGAACAGCTGGCCCCAGCCAGGAGGCTGCCTAATGCTGGAGGGATGCTGTGTTAACATCTGGCCCTTGGTGATGTTAAGTTACTGAGGAAGAAAATGTTAACATGCATTGGCTGGATTCAAGCTGTTACATTTGATGGTTATGAATCCCTGGGCCTCCCACTGAGCAAGAGAGTTTCTACAGAGAAGTAAACGCTATCAATAATAATAATAATAACAATAATGAAAATAGTATCACAATGACTGTAATAATAGCTGGGTTTATCGTGTATTTTTCTTACTGAGTAACACTATTACAAGTAGTTTGTGTATAAACTTCTATAATTTGCACAACACTGTAAAATAGATACCATCATTACCTAACTTTTACAGATAAGGAAACTGACACAGAAAAATTAAGTTGTATCTTATGGTCACACATTCATAAGTGGCAGGGCTAGAATTCAAATTCAAACCATCTACTTTCATAGTTGGGTGTTACATTCACTGTGCTGTAACACACACACACACACACACACACACCTTTTCATAGATACAGGTATTATCAAGCGTAGAACATATCCACCAGTAAAATTGGAGGACTGTTTACTGTTTGTCCAAATTCAAGACTTTTTTCTGTTTAAGTTTATATCTTAACATCTTGCAGCAACACATACTCTCCTTCTGCTCTTCTGCTCTACCACTTGACAAAACTCAACTTCTCCTTCGAGATTGTGCTAAAGTGCCAGCACCATGCGAAGAGTTACAGCCTCCTTCAGTGGAGTGAGCCAGTCCTTCATGCTGCCACACGAGTTTGAATTAATTTCTCTTGTCAGCTAAGTACATTGGCTGTTTATGCCAGACTGTTGAATCTGGCCTATGTCTCAAGTTCAGGGATGGTGTTTTGTATGCTTGTGTATACCCAGTCTCTTCTGCTATTTCTGGAATCAAGTACGTGTTTGGTAAATGTTTGATGAATGAATGCATTCTTGAGTGAGTGAGTGAGTGAGTGAGTGAGTAGAAAAATACATTGTCCCAACTGATCCTCCCGACAGCCCTGTGAGCTACTTAGGGGACCATTCTTAGTCTCCACTTTCCAGAAAACAAAACGAGGCTCAGAGAATAAAATGTGTTCTCCAAGTTTCCACTATAATTGAACTAATATGAATTCACTCCTTGATGAGTTACAGATAGAGACTACACCGGGTAGAAATGTCACATGAAGGAAACTTCATTTGCAGGAAATAAGAAGATAATGGGTAATGACTTCCAAAGCCTTGACTTTCCAAATGAGAGTGAGTTGGTTTATTTTATTAGGGTTAGGATGAATATTCAGAAAGAGGAGCTTTGTCATATGCAGAAGAAGGCATAAGGTCCTGCAGGTATACTTAGAAAACATTGCTATATAGGCATCCTGTTATGTTAGTCAAGGCAGGGCTGTCCCTAGGGCAGAGTCTTTAAAATTGTAAGGAAGCAGAAGAAACTGTCAGACAAGGGGAAGGGGCTTTGCATATGCTCTGAGAGCCAGGTATAAAGTTATGGGGTCTCAGGTTCGAAATCTAGGGTAAGGAATGCAGGGTCTTGTTTACTTTTGAAACAGTACTGGGAGTTTCACCATTGCTAATGTCTCTGATATGATTAGACTATGTCCTGCCTTGGTAGTAACTGTTAGTTTTTGCATTGCCTTTGTTCTCTTAAAATCTTTTTGCATTTCTTTGTAATTTTGATACCTCCTAAGAAGGTCTGTAAGAAGTATGCTAGAGCAAGTAAAGCTGGTAAGGCATAGATGATGGAAAATAAAGGGAGGCCAAAAATGACTTCTCTTTCTTTTTCTGGGGACCTCTAATTCTTTCTACTTAGACCTCCAGTTATCAGAAATACAAGCCAGACTAGAAGCCCAAATCTTTTGACTCCCAGCCTGGTGCCCTGTCTAGCCTTGTCTAGCTGGCCCTAACCCACTGTAGATAGTGTGAAGACATGAGATGGGGCACTGTCCACAGGGTGGGAATGGTCACTGCAAACTCCCACAAAGAGGGGTGTTCTTTGCCTTGCTGTTCTAGCACACCAGAGGGAGGCATAGATAGTGACTGGAATACAAGCTTTGGGCTTCTGTCATTCATTCATTCAGTCATTCACTTATTCATTTAATAAGATTTTTTTTTTTAGTGTCAACTGACTAAATTTCAGCTACTATTCTATGTATTTAGACTATATTAGTGGGGAAAATAGTCATTGCTTTTGTGGATTTCATGTTTTGTAGGTATATATGGATGCCAGATAACTTATTATTTTCCTATCTTTGCCCTTCTGGAGATGCAAGACCTTGAGTTCTTAAAACTATATTTCCCAGACATCCTTGCAGCTGGGCTCCTATAGGAGTGACCCAGGAGAGGCACTTTCACAGATCTGGAGTGGTAAAGAAGGAAAGGCCCATAGTTACTTGTGGAGACTGAGGCAGAGAGTTGAGTAGAATCCATGGTGGAGTATGTAGCAGTTACTAGGCCAACTCTTATGTGTCCACATTCTTGAGGTTTTTCTGGCAGCTGGGGCCACTATTGCAGCTTCCTTGCAATTCTCATTCTCCCAGGTTTCCGTAATGTCATAGAAGTTTTCATCTGATCTTAGATCTTCCAGCTCTTCTAATGATTTTTTATACACAAACTTTTCCTCTATTGAAATTTTCCCTCTTAAAATGCCTAGAGAGTTTTCTCTTCCCAAATTGTATTATAATGTCAAGTAGTAATAAATTCAGTAGAATCTTGCAGCAGAGCAAGTGGGCAGAGAGAGGATGAGTAGAGTGCTCTTCCCAAGATCAGGGACGGCTTCTCTGAGAAGTGGATCTTCACAGAGAGAACTGAATGAAGAAGCCATGCTGACACCTGAGGGAAGTGCATTCCAGTCCTAGAGAATGGCAAGGACAAGGGACAAATAGAGAATACATAGTTGCTGTCTTTGTAGATAAACCTCAAGGCCAGTATGACCATGGGATATATGAAAAGGAATAATGGGTAGCAGATGAGGTCAGCAATTGGCACAGGGCTCAGTTCAGGCAGGAGCCTGAGGGCCAGAGAGGTTGGATTGTATCATGAGAGTCTTGAGAAAGAAAATGAAATGAAAGAACATGACTGGGTATGCATGTCATCAGAGGCCATGCCAATTGATCAACTGATTCCCATATCAATGATTGTGATGTGGACAAAATTCTAGAATTCACAGAGATTTTATATCATTGCCCCATCAGATTGTCATATTAGCCCTGAGATGTCATCATAGTTTTACAGACTAGGAATCTGAAATTCAGAGACTCTGAATAGGACAGATGTCTGAGATAAAGTACAGGTAGTGTCCATTGATTGATGAATGGATAAAGAAGATGTCACACACACACATGCACACACACACACAATGGAATATTACTCAGCCATAAAAAAATAATGAAATCTTGCCATTTGCAATGACATGGATGGAGCAAGAGGATATTATGCTAAGTGAAACAAGTTAGTCAGAGAAGACAAATACCATATGATTTCACTCTTGTGTGGAATTTAAGAAACAAACAAAATTGGGGTGCCTGGGTGGCTCAATGAGTCAGGCACCTGCCTTCAGCTCAGGTTGTGATACCAGGGTTCTAGGATTGAGCCCCATGTCGGGTTCCCTGCTCAGCAGAGAGTCTGTGGCTCCCTCTGCCTCTCACCCACTCATGCTCTTTCTCTCTCAAATAAATAAAATCTTTAAAAAAAAAAAAAAGAAACAAATGAGCAGAAGGGGAAAATAAAAAAAAAGAGACAAATCAAGAAACAGACTCTTAACTAAAAGTACAATCTGATGGTTACTAGAGGGGAGGGGAATGGAGGATGGGTGAAATAGGTGACGGGGATTAAGAGTGCACTTGTCCTAGTCATAATGAGCACCAGATGTTGCATGGAATTGTTGAATCACTATATTGTGTGCCTAAAACTAGTATCACACTATATATTAACTATCTGGAATTTAAATAAAAACTTGGAAAAAGCAGAAGGTACAACTGAATATCTATATTAAGAGTATTTAGAACCTCAAATTACCTCCTTGCCTCAGCTCAATAGATGCTGACATGTCTATTCTCACTGCAGCAGAGTTTTGGCATTTTTTTCTCTGGAGAGCTTTCTAAAGTGCAGGATATCAGGCACATACCCAAACAATAATCCTTATGCTAAACCTAAACATAATCTTACTCCTAACCCCTAAACCCAACCCTAAATCTAATCTTCTGGAGAGTTCCCTCAGCTGCAGGATACCAAGTACATACCTTCACACTGCCCTCACCTTCACCCTTACTCTGATCTGAGAAGGAAAAAATAAATGTGATATGTATGCACACACATACACACACAAAGAATGTAATCTTGTCATGTACAATGACATGGGTGGAGCTAGAGAGTAAGTATTCTGTTAAGCAAAATAAATCAGTCTGAGAAAGACAAATACCATATGATTTCACTCACAGGTGGAATTTAGTAAACAAAACAAATGGACAAAGGGAAAAAAATAAAAGAGTGAGAGGCAAACCAAGAAACAGACTCCTAACTATAGAGAAGGAACTTATGATCACCAGGGGGGAGAGGCATGGGGGGGTGGGGGAAATAGGTAATGTGGATTAAGGAGTGCACTTGCTGTGAGGAGCTCCTGTGTATTATGGAAGTGTGGAATGACCATATTGTATGCCTGAAAATAATATTGCACCGTTTGTCAACTAACTGGAACCTAAATAAAAACTAAAAAAAAAAAAAAAAAGCAAGTAGGAAGTGACAAAGCCAAGAATCAAATCCAGGTCTCCCAATTCAAAGTTAAGGGTGTTTTCTGCTAACCCACAAGTGGTTTTTGACATAAGTATTGAAATGACCTCACTTCATAGTGTCTAAGAATAAGAGTTAATATTTACATGGGGTGCCAGGTTCCTAGGATTGAGCTCCATGTCAAGCTCTCTGCTCAATGGGGAGTCTGCTTCCCCCTCCCCATCACTTGTGCTCTCTCTGTATCTCAAATAAATTAACAAAACCTTTAAAAAAATATTTACAGACCATTTACACTTTATAAGGCATTGCAAAGTGTTGGACCCATGATTTGCATTGGATGGGATGATTCTAGAGTCCCAGGGGTGAAGGTCTTTGAGCTTAAGCAGCTTGTCAGTTGTTGTGTATTCAAAACAATGGGGCTTCAATCAAAGTGTAGATTTCCACTGGATAGGGCTAGAGTGTCTGAATTCTGCTTTTGTACCCGGTTCTCAGCTGTCAGGTGGGGTCAAGGCTGCTGCCCCAGAGGCCACACTTGAGTAGGCAGACTCTCTAGCACAATAGTGCATTAGTTTTTCAATCAAAAAACAGTTTCGAGTTTCCATTCTATGCTTGGGTCTGCGAAAACAGGCATACAAAAACTCCTAAGGCCAACAGTATACACTGAAACTTTCAAAAACAAACTGATTGCTATTCATTAACATAAACTGGTTAGGAACCAATTTGAAAGACTTTAGCTCTTATTGTCAAAATATCTAGATTTGGACTCTGTTCAATATGTTTATGAGCAGTGTCTTTGAGTTAAAACTCTAAATGTATTTGCTTGGACTTAAACATTTTACTATACTGAGGATTGAGAGTTTGCTAATTGAATATAGTCCACAAGAGAGTTAAATATTTTTATTTATTAATAAATCAGAGGAATTTTTTTGAATAAGTAATTAATTACTTTTAAAGCATTTGAATATATATATGTATTTATATATATGTTTCATTATAACGGAAGAATGATCTTAGATTAGGGGCTATATAATATTACTTTAATGGCTTTCAGATATAAAATATAGCCTTTTTACTAAATTATTGAATACATTTAATTGCAGGTTGTATACTGTGAACTATTGATCCAATAATTATTCATGTGGACTATTAAAAAGGAATGATTCATTTTTTATTTTACCATTTGAAACAATGCTTATATATTATTTATAATTTGAGAGTTAGGAATAAAAGACTTTTTAGTACAATACAATATTTCTAATGTAGAGCAAGCCTTTGTGGGAGTCCAAGGTAACATTATATAATCAAAAATTAAATAACTTTAAATTTCGGTAGGGGAAAAAAGATACCTTTTTTCCTTCTGTTAAATATTTTAATTGCAGTACTATTCACCAGGAGTTATAAGCCTTCCCAATGTAACTAAAATATTTAATATGAAATATAAAATATTTTAAGTGCTCTACAGAGTTCTCAAAAAAGAATTGAAGGGGTGTTCTTTCTTTTCTCTTTTTTTTTTTTCTTTTTTGGCTCCTAGAAAAGAATTTCCTCCGTAGTTCATTTTTCCTTTTATATTAAGAACAAAGGAATTGGGCCAGCCAAGAGATTCAGCAAGGGCTGTTTAGATCTCATCACTTAACTCGTGGTTAAAAGTTTAATCAAGTATTTTATAGATGTGGTGCCTTATTCTGGTTTTTCCACACCCTCCTTTGATTGGCAGTTTCTCAAGTGCATCTCCGTGCTTTGGTGTTTACTGTCCATCTTGTGATCTGCCGATGACCTGATATACTATCATTAATTAAGTGCATACTATGTGCCAGTCAGATGCCCATCAGTTTTATGTGCATCATCTCGTTTAAATGGTTCTGTCCTTAGCCCCATTTTATAAATTAGTAAAAGGAAAGGCAAAGAAGGTCAATTGAATTTCCAAGCACTTCAATCCAGGAAAGGACAGAGTTCAGAGTCACAAAGCAGCTCTGAGTTTTGCCCACTGCTCTCTTTCTACCCTACCATCATTGTCCTTCAGCCATTGTGTGGCTGCATTTCTCAGTGAGAGTGCTGCAGCACAAGGGTGTTGAGCAATGGTGGGAGACTGTTCCCTGCAGGAGGAGCAGCTTATGGAGAGCTTCAAGTACAGAGGGCTGTGTTTAGAGAATGCTAGGATCTGGGGAATGGAGAAGAGGTGGCAGGATGTGGAAACTACATGGCAGAGAAAGGAGTTTAAATCCAAACGTGGGAAGAATATGAGGTATCTCCATCAAGTTAATCTTACGATCATAGTGATGGTTGTATGTGCATGTTAGAAAATAACGTGAAGGACAGGTGGGAGATGGGTAGGAATAAATAGCCAAGAAACTAATAAGTAGACCAGATGACAGATGATTAGGACATTAATTCAAACTCTGCTCACTCTTTACTGTCCATATGAATCCCCTGGGGATGTTGTCAAAAGGCAGAATAAGATTCAGTAGGTCTGGGATGGAGACCCAAATTTTGCATTTCTCACAAGCTTTCAGGTGATGCAGGATGTTGCTGATCTGTGGAACATATTCAGATAGCATTAAGCAACAAGAAGTGAGAGTTTGATTCCTGGACCAACAGCGTCAACATCACCCAAGAATGAGTTAGAGCCACCATTCCCTACTAATTAATCAGAATGTTTGGCGGCCACCTCTGGCATCAGAATGAGGTGAAAATGCCCAAGGTGATTCTAACGTGCAGTTTGAGAATCAACCAGTTGATAGAGAGTCGAGAAAGTGGGGATGGAGGAAAAAGTAACACTTGAAATATTTATTTAGGAAGTAGAACCAACAGGAGTCAGCAAAAGAGTAGAGCTTATTTAGTTCCTGCTTTATGTTAAAAGGGTTTCTAGGATGACCTAATTTTATCTTCAAACCCCAGCTTTCTTTCCTCAAATATGAAAGTTTTTATCATCTTTCTACTGAAAGCATAGGTCATGCTTGGAAAAATCTAACATCTTCTGTCAGGCAATTAAGCAATTTGGATACTTACTTTAATTAACAACGGTGCCTAAACAAAAACCCATTGCATAAAAAGAGCTTTTTAATGGGACACGGGAATTAGCTGGAAAAATGCAGGGTGGTAATATGGATTAAGAATGATGGGGATGATGATTTCCTAAACAAATAAACAAAATTACTTCCAACATTTATTGTAAACCACCCATGAAATATCTGGCAATCTAAACAGGAAGGGAATGTTCTCGCTGCTTTATATAACACAGTATTTCATGTTAGAGAATGAACTTTAATTAGAACATCACTGGTGTCAAATTAGTAATAAATGTTTAAGACAAACTGAGATAGCGAAACTATGGGAATGCTGCCACTAATGTAAAATCTGCTGTAAATTGCAAGGAATTTACATTTTCCATTAGCACACAGTCATGAGCATAAAAATGATAAAAGGTTACATACAGTTTAGGATGTTCTTTAATGCTATTAAAATTATTGCAAAGAAAAAAAAAATTATTGCAAAGAAATGGTGTCTGTAGCACCTACAATTTCTGGAGCTTACAAATGCATGGATTCCAGTTCCTGCATCTTTCCTTTTGAGCTGCATCATGCTGGGGAAATGGATGACCTCAAGCCTGGCTTATCTTCTTTGTGAAATGAGAATGAGAGTCGCTGTTCTGGCAGCACGTGGATCTTGTGAGGCACGTGGGGTAGCCATGTGACTTCGTGGAAAGACCACGGACTTTGATATCAAAGAACTTCAGCTCCAGAGTTCCGCATGCCCTGCCTGATACCACAAAATTTGTGTTGCTCGCTATTTTCCTCACTTGCAAGATGAAGATAAAATGCCTGAAAATGGCTGTTGTGAGAATCAAAAGAAGTAACACAAATCTAAAACATTGGCATGCAGAAGGTATCTAATAATAGCAATTAACAACATTGCCAAATGAGCATGAAGATAACTGGTATATTCAGCAGACATTAGGGGCCATGTTAATTTGTTATTACTTATGTCCCGTTCCCGTCCTTCAGACACTTAATTTGACAATATGGACAAAGTCACCATAAAAATCCCAGTGCTCTCTCTTCCTATTATGGAAGGTTTCAGAGAGATAGGTAATGCCTACATAAGTCTGTCATGGGAAATTAAAGATGGTCACACATTATTTGACGCTCTTTTTTACCAAAAGATAGGCCCTATCCCCCTCTTCTTGAATCTGAGCTGGCCTGTGATGATTTTGACCACTGAAGCCCAAGGAAAGTGATGTCCTGCAAGTTCCAGTTTCCACATCTAGGCTTTAAGAGGACTGGAAGCATTTGTTGGTTTCTGGGAGCTTTGAATCCCCCTATTATCTTGCTGAAGAGAGCACATGGAAGGATGTTCCATGGAGGAGGAGGTGGGTACAGAGAAGCCAGACCTTCCAGCTGCCCCTTCTAAGACAGAGGCACCAGAGTGAAGCATCACTTAAAAGTCACAGAATGACCCAGTTGATGCCCTGTGGAGCAGAACTGCTCATCCAAACCCTGACTGAGTTCCTGATCTGCAAAAGCATGAAATGTAAGAAAATGCATTTTCTTTTAGGTCATGAAGCGTTGAGTCATTCGTTTGGCCACAACACGTAAGAGAAAACACCTGTCTCCTCAGGCTTGTGCTTCCTGCAGGAGCTCTTTGCTTTCCCTGTTTGTCAGGATAACCTGTTGATCTCCCTGTTTGGCATAAGTGTCTCCCAATGTCCTATAGCAGGAATTTCTCATGGAAATCTCGATAGTATTAGGATCTTTGCTTGACAAAATCAAAATGGTGACAAGTAGATGAATCTTTGATTGCTGCACTGAAGATTTTAAAATATTAACTTGTTAACAATACTGACCATCTTCTTGCCTTTCAACCTGGAATTTTCCAGATTGCTTATGACAATTCTCTCTTTCCATATGCTATTCTCACTGCCCAAGAAATGACATTTTTTTCCCTCTCTCACTGCTGTTAAAGAACAAAAATTCAGCTGAGTAAATCTGAAGATCTAATTGGCTTTATTCAATGATTCCTGAATCAGGCAGCACTCCTTCTGCTTGAGGAGTTGTAGAAAATGGAAATCCTCTTTTACCACTTTTAAGTAGAATCTGTCTTTGTTTCTCTTTGACACAGGCTTAGAACAACTTTAACAAGGTGAGAGAATGGGGAAGAGGAAAAAGAGGAGGGACTAGAGATATCTCCTATAAGTGAAAGAGATCCTTTGTGATAACAAGAGAAGCCCCAAAATTCTTTGGGGCTTTCATCTCTGCTCTCTATCCCTCTTCTCTGATATGCTGATTTGTTACTACTTTTATTCTCCAACATCATTTAGAACTTACATCAGTAAAGTCCCTCACATTTCTTTTTCAGAATATACTTCCTACTATAAACTTTTAACACAATATATTCAAGCCTATACTCATGTCAAAACTTGTCTGCCTATACACTTGTCTGCAGCCAAGTTTCCTTCAAATTGACCTGATGTTGATCAGCTGCAGAAGTAATGGCATCCATTCTCAAAGCAGAGGAATCTCTCCTGATCTAACACCAAATTTTAAAGCAACCAAACTAAACCAAGACACACATATTGTTAGATGGAAATCAGCAAGGAACATCTGGGATTCTTACTTATGATGACTTGGAAAGATTTTCATACATAATCTGAGTTCTTATTGTTTCATTCTAAGAGTATTCTTTCATTAGCTCATTCATTGTAAATAATTTCTGAAGTCCTATGTGTTTCCAGACAATGAACTAGGAAATCAGTCCTGAGTAGGGTACAGTTTCATCCAAAAGGACACCATAAGCTAAAGACAAACTGACATGCAAACAGAGAATTTTAATGAAACTATTTGGTCCATTTAAGTGATGCTAAAACATGTCTGATCATAAAATTGATTGTAGAGTTTATAAAAGCTAAAGTTTATAGGCACATTTATTGGAAGTTCTGTTTTGATTTACTTGGTCTGACCTAGAAATCTAGACCTTTCTTCACAAGGTTCCTGACTGTGTGCATGTGTGTTTTAATAATGACAGGGTTTGAAATTTAATTCCTGGTGTTATGGAATGATGAGGAGGGGGACCCACCACAGCCTGGATAAAGAGAGTTGGCACAAGGGGAGGAACAATGTACATGGGACTTCTTAGGGTATGTAAGAGTTCACCAATCAGATTCACCAATCAGACTGGGTGAAGAAGAGTCTACTCCAAGCATAATAAACATTCTGTTGCAAATAACAGAGGCATGATCAAGCTGGTGCATTTGGTGAAGTCACTGGGCATTTATGGAATTAATATAAGAATGCAGATGAGTTCAAGACTGAGGCATAACTACAGAAGAGAACTATCAGCAAAGGGCCTTTTAAACTTCCGTATAGAATTTTGAAACCATAGAATGGGTTTATGCAGACAGTTGACATGTAGCAAAGCAGAATCCAAACTAAAGATAATGCACACTTAAAAGGCTCTTGAAATTGTCCTTAGAGCTCTGATGAGAGTATATTTTATATGAATTATAGAAAAACTCTGGGGTTTGAAATCAAGCAAGTTTCAGTCCTTTTCTGCTCCTGACCGTCAATATTCATAATTAACCATGATGACTCTTTCTTCATCACTAAAACAGTGATAATCAAAACTTTCAAGCTTCTATAGAATGAATCAATAAGAGAGAAACACACCACATGGAAATCCAGCAGTGAGATGCCCCAGGACAGGGAGAAATGAGCATTCAGAAGGTCTGGTGCTTACATTACCTTATTTAACTTCCACACAATTCCAAGATGATGATTGTTATATGTATTGTAAAAATGGAAAAACTGGGGCTCCAGGAAGTACTCTATTTTGTTTGATAATACAGAGCTAAGACAGACAGCTCACCCAGATGCAGAGTCAGGTCTGCACCTTTCATCTGCAGCTCCTCCATTGTACACTTTAACCTATCCAAACTTGCCTCCAGAACAATTTGCCTGAAGGAACTAATACATGCTCTTTCTCACCCTCATTGCTGCCTCACATCTCCACAGCTAGATACAGGCAGATAACTACTTCAATTTTATACCGCACCTCTGTTTCTCAACTTACACTGATGTTCTTCACAGTTGAGGCAATAACTGAAGTATCAAACTATGATTCACTTCAATGAGCTTTTGTAAGCATGTGTGATGTCAAATACATACAGGGTGGTAGAGAGTTACAAACTGTGATGCATGATGTTGGAGAAATAAAAATAAATACAGCTGGTCCTGCTTTCAATGGAAGGGCACACTATTCTGAAGGGTAAAGAGCATTATCTCTGGAATCAGAAGGCAGCGGTTCAAAATGTCATGTCTACCACTTCCAAGTGATGTGAAAGCATCTTACTCCCTATGGGTCTCAGCTCCCCTTCTATAAAATAGAGACAGTAACATCCATCTCCTAGCTTATTGTGATTAATTTAGATATTACCTGTACATGTAAAATATGTAGTGCCTAGTGCACTGTACACAATAGATTTTTGCCATCATCACAATCATGGGCATTTTATTATTGTTAATGTTATTATTAGAGGTATGAGAGGGATGTTTACAGTATCAGACTTGGAAATGACTAACTGCCACTGAAGCTGAATTGAGTTATATAACAGATGCAATAAGAGATGTATAATTTTGACCGAAGGATGAAGAAAGAAGCTTGAGTGAACACTTTCTGCTGAGGTGAAAAGTGCCCTGGATTAAGAATAAGACAACTGGATCTGAGTCTTGAGTCTGCCATCATCTGGTCAGTTGACTTGTCTAAGTCCTTTCAGCTCTCTGATCCTTATTTTTCCTTAGTTATAAAGAAAGAAAAGAAGAAGAAGAAGAAGAAGAAGAAGAAGAAGAAGAAGAAGAAGAAGAAGAAGAAGAAGAAGAAGAAGAAGAAGGAGGAGGAGGAGGAGGAGGGATCATATCCCCAGCATGTTCTCTATTCTTTGTGGCGCTGTGAGGCTCCCCTAGGAGCATTTGTGGAATGGCTGAGCTCCCTGTTCACTACCCTGGGCCCTTATGAGGCAGAGCCCCATAGGCCAGCTCCCAGCAGCTCTGATCTTCCTTCTACAGACACGCGGCTCTGTGCCTACTTTCATTTTTCAGAGATTCAGAATTTCCTCTTGACCATCTCCTGTTTCTCCCATAGAGCTCAATGAGCCTCTTAAGAACTGTCTTTCTCACTAGATTCACCTTTTCACCTGACCAGGAGTGCACTTTAGGGCTCATTAGGCTTTGATCAAATAATCTGTCACATGCCTCACCTCTATGTTCACTGGGATCTTGCTATTTCCTGCTTCTCTATCATTTGATCTGGCACTTCATCCTTAAGTGTAAACATGTTCTAGTTTTTTCCTGTTCTTGTCCCACATTTATGCTCAGTTTTGCATCTGCCCTGGTGTCTTCCATTTCTGTATGCTCAAGCTGGTTTTCCTGTAGGATCTTACTCAAGTTCCAAGGCTTCTGTTTGGCATTTCTAACCTCTATTCTGATACATCAGAAGGATGTATCAGGCAATAAATGGACATTCTCAGATATCATAGAATCCCTCATTCTAGCAAATAAAAACAAAATACTGTTGTCATCAAATATAAGCATAATAGCAAATATTCCTCATAATCTAAACTTTTGATGAATTGGCTTAGATGTCAGAGTTCATTTACACATCCTAGGAACCATGGAAAATACATACACAACAGTTAGTACATGGGAAACTGTGTAAAAACCAAAATGTCCAAACCTAAATTCAGTGACAAGTCCATTTACCACAATATTTTCCAGTTTCCTTTGATGAATCAAAAATAATAATCATAAATTACCATGCACATGCACAAGGAGTGCCAGGAACATTATGGGTTCTTAGTAAAGAATTTAGGATAATGATGATGACGATGATGACGATGATGATGGTCATCATCATCATAGTATAGACATTGGCATTCTGGCTCCCTAAACAGCCATATCTAGTTTGAAATGCCTTTACTGAGTCATATTGCAACATAATCTTTTACTTTTATGGAAATTTCCAGCAAGCTCCATGATCAGCTAAAAATTGGAGAGTTATTTGAAGCAGACCAGGTGCAATAATCAAGTATAGTTAGGCCAAGAATAAGATTCATTTGGTACAGGTTTGTAGTTCCTTAAATCTGAGTCTGTCACATTCAAGTGGCTACTCAATATGATTATTGATCAGGGCTTATTTTTTAAAAAAAGATTTATTTATTTATTTATTCATGAGAGAACAGAGAGAGAGAGAGAGAGAGAATGAGAGAGGGGGGCAGAGACACAGGCAGAGGGAGAAGCAGGCTCCATGCAGGGAGCCTGAGATGGGACTGGATTCTGAGTCTCTAGGTTCAGGCCCTGGGCTGAAGGCAGCGCTAAACCACTGAGCCACCCTGGCTGCCCATCAGGGTTTATTTTAAAAGGCAAATTTTCTCCTTGGCTTGTCAGTCTCTTCAAACCTTCCTCTATTTAGCAGTGATAACACTTATTTGTAAATGTCTTTTTACCTAGCTCTTTCTTTAGACTATAAGCTCCCAAGGGCAAAACTCTCACTGCAATTTGTTCATCTTGGCACAAGTACCATCTAATAGCATACCCAGTGGATACCAGTGGTTCAATAAGACAGAAGAAAGGAAAGAAAGACTGATTTTGCAGGAGATATAAATTCAAGGAAAATACTCAGAACTGAATAATATAGGCCATGAGACTCTCTTAGTGAAGTGATTCCTACCTCTATTAGGGATATTCATAAAAGCATATTTTCTACAGAGCCTTAATGGACCGGGCTTGGCTGGAAGGTCTGCCTTGAGAGGAAAACCCAGCCTATGACTCACTCCATAGCCTTGAGCAAGTCACATTATCTCTTTTAGTTAATACATGTTGATAAATTAATTTCTTCATTAATGTTTCATTCTATAAAAGGAGTTTACAGATTAATTAGTTAATATACATAAAGTACTTCAATTAAGGTAATTGCCATTAGCTTTAAATAGTCTCATAAGTCCCAGTTTGGGAATAGTCCAAAATCACTATTTCTCAAGAGATTTCTGATAATTATCCAATGTTCTCCAGAAAGTCCTATATCATAGTACCCATTTCCAAAGTAATTAATTTTTCCTTTCTAAAAGTTTGACTCTAGCCATTAAAATGCCTATGGTTCATCTCAGTCAACCAATAGATGAACCTACATAACATTAAAGCTGATGGTGTTTGGAGATAATCTATCCCTTCTCTACCGTTTTAAAATAGCAAGGAATTGAGGCTTCTGTACAGTAAGTAAATGTCTCAAGGAAAAAAATCTCAAAATCTGGGCTTAAACTAGAATTTGAGGGACAAAAATCCATCCTTTCACTCTATCCTATACTCTACTGTTAAAGGTGAAGAGATGGTTATCTACTACACTTATCATAGGAAACAATTTGTAATATATTTGTAAAATCACTATGCTGTACACCTGAAACTAATATAATGTTGCATGTCAACTATACCTCAGTTAAAATTTTAAAAAGAAATGTTACTTAAAATGGTGTCATTAAAGATTAGATCTCTAATTAGTGGCAGATAATGTTCTTTATAAGTTATGATGGAAGATAGGAAGTTTAGCTAAAAAACAAAATGTCAGAACCAATAATATTTAAACACACATAATGCTCTACAGAATATTTTCAGTTACATTACCCTATCTAATTTCTATAACTTTCCTAAAAGTTAACAACTATCATTACGAATTCACATGTCATGTGTAGCTGAGTATGGTGATTAAGTGTGGTTCTCTATATCTATATGATGGAATATTATTCAAGTATAAAAAATAATGAAGTTCTGATACATGCTACACCATGGATGGGCCTTGAAAACATGCTAAGTGAAATATTTTTCATGTATAAAGGAGCAAAAATTGTATTATAACACTTATAAGAAATGTCTGGAATGGGCAAGTTCATAGAGAAGGAAAATAGATTAGCGGTTATCATATTCTAGGGAAAAGGGAATGGTGACATTACTTAATGGGTATAGATTTTCTGTTTCAGTGATGAGGACTATTTGGAAATAGATGATGGTGATGGCTGTACAATATTTTGAACACAGTTAATGCCACTGAACTGCATAGTAAAAAAAATGGTCATAATGGCACATTTTATGTTGTATAAATTGTACCACAATTACAAAACCAAAAAAATAGAGAGTGATTCTAAAGTAGAACCATCTGAGTTTGGAATCCAATCCACCACTTCCTATTTGGCACTTGTCAATTCCTTACCTTTGTCTCCTCATTTATAAGATGGACTAAAAGAAATAATGTTTTATAGAGATATTATCATTAATAAGTTGAAAAAGCCTAGATATAACTTTCCCAAATTTGTGTCATAGGAAGATCTGTGGTCTAAACCCTATTCCACATCCTTGACCCTCAAAGTCTATACTCTTTCCATGTTTTGACTACATTTTTGGAATTTTAATAAAAAATTTTCCATATATTATGAAATTGAGTAATGCTATTTTTCTGTTCTCCACATATTCACAATTACCTTTCTATTAAAATATTTGTTGATGTGAAGCTTAATCTCTCAGAGGCAGGTCAATAGAAATAAGATGGGAAATAAGGTCTCATGGAACTGAAATTCAGTAGACTTGATGTCTAATAGCGGTTTTGTATAATCATAAGCGAGCCACCTATGTCTTCAATTTCAATACTTCCATGTTCTTTCTTTAAAATATTTGAATCAGATACTCAAGGAAGATGATAGAACAGGAGGAGCCAGCCTGAGCTCATCCTGGCCCACATCTTCAACTAGATATCATCCATATCCAAGTCAGCAAACTGGAGAGTGATCTGAAGACTGGCTAAACAAATTCCACAACTAAATACAGAGAAGCTGCAGCTGAAAGGTTTTAGGAAGCTCAGAATGGTGGGAGGCTGACTATAGGAGGGAGGGAGTTGCACTTGCGGAGAGGGCAGAGAAACAAGCTCTCACACCAAGGAGCTCACATGCAGAAAACAAATCCTCATAATGTTTGGCTTTAAGAACCAGAGGGGTTGAATTTCATGAGTTTATTTTTTCTTTTCTTTCTTTTAATTTAAATTCAACTAGCCAACATATAGTACATCATTAGTCGCAGATTTATCAGCATATAACACCCAGTGCTCATCACATGCCCTCCTTAATACCAATCACCCAATTACCCCATCCCCCCTGTCCACCTCCCTTCCAGTGAGTCTCAATTTATTTCCTATAGTTAAGAGTCTGTTACGGTTTTTCTCCCTCTGATGACTTCTCGTTCAGTTTTCCCTCCCTTCCCCTGCAATCCTCTGTGCTATTTCCTATACACCACATATGAGTGAAACCATATGATAATTGTTTTTCTCTGACTGATTAATTTCACTTAGCATAATACTCTACAGTTCCATCCATGTTGATGCAAATGGTAAGTATTCATTCTTCCTGATGGTTGAGTAATATTCCATTATATATATTATATATATTACATATATATATATAATATATATCACATTTTCTTTATACATTAATCTGTCAATGGACATCTTATAAAACCAGTGAAACTTGGAACCTGGAACTGTCTCAGGACAAGGCAAGACAGGCAGGTGAGTGACAGTGGAATTGTTACCCTCAAGGAGACAACAGATTGCCCAGAGAAACAACATAAAAATGGCAGTTTAAACAACACTGGGAGGCAAATGGGAGACAGATCTGTTCATATTGATTTTGCAGCATTTTGGGGGGACTTCTTCAAAAGTGAAGGAGCTGACAGGTACCATTTTTCTCCCACACCCCCCAGAATAAACAGAAAGACACCTGCAGGAGGCAAAGCTGCACAGACACTTGCTACCTAAGCCACCAGCCATGCACCACACCCACGAGTTCTCCTGATGACATGCCCACTCCAAACCTGCTACCCTTGACAAAAGACAAATTTTGCGTCAAAGAAGCACATCCCCCCAACCCAGCTGTTGAGTGCATAACTACCACCATGAGCCATGCACATTCACTGCACTGCACCCAGCCTATGCCCCAAGCCACCATTGCACACTGCCCGCAGCTGCATGTGCCTAGCTGCCAGATGCATACTGCCACCACACACTGTGCCCAACTTCCACACTATGCCCAGATGCATGCCTCAGCCACTAGGTGCCAGACACAGTTGCTCCCAGTCATTGCCATGTACCACAACCAGCCTCACTCCCACAGCCACCCTGGCACACAGCCCTCAGCTGCCGCAGCACTTCTGGAAATCCAGCATAGGATTAATGGCCCGGCACAAATTTTGCTAATACCCTCCCCTGCTCCCAAGTTTCCTGCTGAGCACACCCCCTCAGAGTTGGTCTGCCTGGGTCTCACTAACACCACAGAGAGAAGCACACCCCACAACAAGCAGAGAATCAGTGCAGATGACTGCACTGAAAGGAAGAATGACTTGGAGACAACAACAAGGTGAAAGCAACACATATATTATACTCTCCTGAAGTGCCAGGTTCTGGTGAACAGAGGACACTGCACTTCAGGATACAGCACCACCTCCCCTTCATAAAGTTACTACTTCAAGAGCAGAAGACACAGCTGACTTTCTTAACACACAGAAACAGACACAAAGAAGCAGCCAAAATGAGAGCAGAGAAATTTGTTCCAAATGAAAGAACAAGACAAGACCATAAACAGAAATCTAAGTGAAATGGATACAAGTTACATGACTGATAGAGAACTTAAAGCAATGATCATAAGGATACTCACTAAACTTGAAAAAAGAGTGAAAGACATGAGTGAGACCTTTAACACAGAGATAAGAATAACATATCAAAGGTAAAGGGTCACAATAAGTAAAATGAGAAACACAACTGATGGAATGAACAGAAGGCTGGAAGAAGCAGAGGAGTGAATTAGTGACCTAGAAGACAGAGTAATGGAAAGTAACAAGCTGAACAAAAAATCTATATGCTTCCTACAAAAGACGCATTCTAGAACCAAAAACACCTGAAGATTTAAAGTGGAAGGTGGAGAAACATCTATCATATGCAAATGGATGTCAAAAAGAAAGCCGATTAGCAGTATTATGTTGGACAAAATAGAAACATCTATCATATGCAAATGGATGTCAAAAAGAAAGCCGATTAGCAGTATTATGTTGGACAAAATAGACTTTAAAATAAAAACTGTAACAAGAGACAAATAAGGAACCATAATGACAAATGGGGTAGTCCAACAAGGAGACATAATAATTGTAAATATTTATGCACCCAACATAGGAGCACTCTAATACATAAAACAGTTAAAAACAAGCATAAAGGAACTAAATGATAATAATACAGTAATTGTAGAGGACTTTAACACCCCATTTACATCAATGGACATATCATCGAAGCAAAAAATCAACAAGGGAAGAATGGCTTTGAATGACACTCTGGAACTGTGGATTTAACAGATATATATATTCAGAATATTCCACCCTAAAACAGCAGAATACACTTTCTTTTCAAGTGCACAAAGAACATTCTCCAGAGTGGGTCATGTATTAGCCCATAAAACAAACTTCAACAAATTCAAGAAGATCAAAATCATACCATGCTGGGATGCCTTGGTGGCTCAGCAGTGGAGCATCTGCTTTCAGCTTAGGGCATGATCCTGGAGTCCCAGGATTGAGTCCCACATCGGGCTTTCTGCATGGAGCCTGCTTCTCCCTCTGCTTGTGTCTCTGCCTCTGTGTGTGTGTGTGTGTGTGTCTCATGAATGAATAAATAAATAAATACTTAAAACAATCATACCATGCATATTTTCTGACCACAATGCTATAAAATTAGAAGTCAACCACAAGAAAAAATCCAGAAAGGCCATAAGTACATGGAGGTTAAAAAAGCTACTAGAGGAGCCAGGGTGGTACAGTCAGTTAAGTATTTGACTCTTGGTTTCAGCTCAGGTCATGATCTCAGAATGGTGAGATAAAGCTCAGCATGGAATCTACTTAAGTTTCTCTCTTCCTCAGCCCGTACCCCCCCACACAAAATAAATAAATAAATATTTAAAAAATTAACATACTACTGAACAGTGAATGAATCAATCAGGAAATAAAAAAACAAGTAAAAAGACATGTGGAAACAAATGACAAATGACAATGAAACCACAACTGTCCAAAACCTCTGGACTACAGCAAAAATTGATCTAAGAGGAAAGTTTATAGCAGTATAGACATTCCTTGGGAAGCAAGAAAAATCTCAGATAAATAACCTAACCTTTCACCTATAGGAGCTAGAAAAAGAACAATGAATAAAACCTAAAACTAGTAAAAGGAAAGAAATAATAAAGATTACAGAAGAAATAAATGCTATAGAAACTAAAGTGAACTAAACAAACAAAACAAGTAGAAAAAAATCAATGAAACCAGGAGCTGTTTAAAAAAAAATCGATAAAATTGATAAAATTCTAGCCAAACTTATCAAGAAAAAAGAGAAAGGACTCAGATAAATAAAATCACAAATTAGAGAGGAAAAATAACAGCCAACACCACAGAAAGACAAATAATCATAAGGAAATATTATGAAAAACTATATGGTAACAAATTAGACAATCTAGAAGAAATGGATAAATTTCTAGAAACATATAAACTACTAGAACTGAAACAGGATGAAATAGAAAATGTAAGGAGACCTATGACCAACAAAGAAATTGAATCAGTAATCAAAAAAACCCCAGCAAACAAAAGTCCAGGACCAGATGGTTTCACAGGCAAATTCTAAAGAAAAGTTAAAGAAAACATTTAAAGATACATTTAAGGAAAAGTTCATACATATTATTCTCAAACTATTTCAAAACATAGAAAAAGGAAGGAAAACTTACAAATTCACTTTATGAGGCTAGAATTACCCTGACACCAAAACAAGATAGACACACCACTAAAAAAGAAAAGTACATACCAATATCTCTGATGGAAACAGATTCAAAAATTCTCAATTAAAAATTCAACAGCACATTTAAAAAAATCATTCACCACAATCAAGTGGGACTTATTCCTAGATCACAAGGGTTGTTTCAATATTCACAAATCATTCAGGGTGTTACATCGCATCAATTAGAGAAAAGATAAGAACCACATGATCATTTCAATGGATGCAGAAAAAGTATTTGGCAAAGTACATCAATTCATGATAAAAAAAACTCTCAGCGAAAGTTTAGATGGAACATACACCAAAATAATAAAGGATATCTATGAAAAAAATACAGCTAACATCAAACTTAATGAGGAAAAAACTAAGAGCTTTTCCCCTAAGATCAGGAACAAGACAGGGATGTTCACTCTCACCACAGATATTTAACATAGTACTAGAAGTCCTATCCACAGCAATCAGACAACAAAAAGAAATAGAAGGCATTCAAATTAGCAAGGAAGAAGTCAAATTTTCACTATTTGCAGATGACATGATACTCTATATAGAAAACCTTGAAGACTTCACCAAAGAACTACTAGAATTGATATAAAAATACAGTAAAATCACAGGATACAAAATCAATGTACAGAAATCTGTTGCATTTATATATACCAATAATTAAAAAGCAGAAAAAGAAATTGAGGGCTCAATCTCATTTATAATTTCACCAGAAACAATCTGATACCTAGGAATAAGTCTAGCCAAAAAAGATGACAGGTCTGTACTATGAAAATTATAGAACACTGATGAAAAAATGGAAAATGACACAAAGAAATGGAAAAACAACCCATGTTCATGATTGGAAGAACAAATATTGTTAAAATATCTATGCTACCTGAAGCAATCTACACATTGAATGCAATCCATATCAAAATACCAACAGCATTTTTCACATAACTAGAACAAACAACTCTAAAATTTGTATGGAGCCACAAAAGACCTCTAATAGCCAAAGCAATCTTGAAAAAGAAAATCAAAGCTAGAGGTATCATAATTCTGGACTTCAAGTTATATTACAAAGTTATAGTAATCAAAACAGTATGCTACTGACGCAAAAACAGACACATAGATCAAAAGAACAGAAAAGAAAACTCATATATGAACTCATAGCTATATGGTTGATTAATCTTTGACAAAGGAGGCAAGAATATCCAAAGGGAAAAAGACAGTATCTTCAACAAATGGTGCTGGTAAAATTGGACAGCAACATGCAAAAGAATGAAAAGGAACTACTTTCTTACACGGGACACAAAATTAAATTCAAAATTGATTAAAGACCAAACTGCAGGAACTGAAACCATAGAAATCCTAGAAGAGAACAAAGGCTGTAATTTCTTTGATACATCTTTCTAGATGTTTCCTGAGTCAAGAGAAACAAAAGCAAAAAATGAACAATTAGGACTACATTGAAATAAAAAGCTTTTGCATAGTCAAGAAAACAATAAAACTAAAAGACAATCTACAGACTGGGAGAAGATATTTGCAAATATATATCCAATAAAGATTTAGTATCCAAAAATATATTAAAAAAACAAAATTCAACATCCAAATCCCAAATAATCCAACTAAAAATGGGCAGAAAAAAAATGAACAGACATTTCTCCAATGAAAACATCCAGATGGCCAACAGACACATGAAAAGTTGTTCATCATCACTTATCATCAGGGAAATGCAAATCGAAACTACAATGAGATATCTAAATGAACCAATAATGAAGCAGCAGAAAGAGAAATTAAGGAACCAATCTCTTTACAATTGCACCAAAAATCATAAGATACCTAAGAATAAACCTTTAAGAATGACTAAAATCAACAACACAAGAGATAACAGGTGTTGGCAAAGATGTGGAGAAAACTGTTGGTAGGAATGCAAACTGGTGCAACCACTGTGGAAAGCAATATGTAGATTCCTCAAAAAGGTAAGAATGAAACTACTCTATGGTCTAGTAATTGCACTACTGGGTGTTCACCCAAATAATGCAAGAACACTAATTCAAAGTGATACATGCATACTTGTTTATAGCAATATTATCTACAAGAGGCAAACTATGGAAGCAGCCCAAACATCCATCATTTGTCGAATAGGTAAAGAAAATATGTATCCATATTTGGTATATACATATATGATATATATATATAATGAAACATTGTTCATCCACGAAAAATAATGAAATATTGCCATTTGCAACAACATGAATGGAGTTGAGAGTGTCATGTTTAGCAAAATATGTCAGACAGGAAAAGGCAAACCATATGATTTCATCCATATGTAGAATTTAATAAACAAAACAAATGAACTAAAAAGTAAAAAAAAAAAAAAAATGAAAAGAGAGAGAGAGACAGACAGACAGACATAGAAGCCAAGAGACAGACTCTTAACTATAGAGAAAAAACTTATGGTTACCAGAGGGGGATGGGTTAAATAGATAATGTGGGGTAAGGAGTGAACTTGTCAAGATGAGCATAGGATGTTGTATGAAAGTGTCGAAATCACTATATTGTACACTTGAAACTAATATAACACTGTATGTTAACTAACTGAAATAAAAACAAAAACTTACGAAAATAAATAAAAATAAAATATGTGAATAAGAAGTTTAGATGATCTCAGGGGCACCTGGGAGGCTTAGTCCATTAAGCGTCTGATTTGGTTCAGGTCATGATCCTGAGGTCCTGGGATTGAGTCCCACATTGGGTTCTCTGTTCAGTGGGGAGTCTGCTTCTCCTTCTCCCTCTCCCCCTGCTTATGTTCTGTCTCTGTCTCTCTCTTAAATCAAAAAACAAAATCTTAAAAACGTTCAGATGTTCTCTTTATTAGAATATAGTTAAAACATTGTGAATTTTAAACTACCTAAGCTTGTATATGAGGGTGTGAGTGTATATTAGGTGGAGGATGAGTAATAGGAGACAGTAAGAAGTTTATATTAGGTTGTGGAAGATATTAAGTAGGAGTTATGATGGAACCCAGGCAATCTGATCATACTGAGGTCTGTGTTATAAGACATCAAACTGCATTGCCTTGTTGTACAAAGTGTATGGACATAGATTGGAAAATGGATGAGGATCCAGATGAATTTGACCCATTAAACCTATGATAATGTGATAGAGGAAGGAAATTTG
Source organism: Canis lupus baileyi (assembly GCF_048164855.1). NCBI lineage: Eukaryota > Metazoa > Chordata > Mammalia > Carnivora > Canidae > Canis > Canis lupus. The sequence goes on from NC_132839.1 coordinate 69,270,508, forward strand.
GCACAAGTCAGGCTAGAGTTTAAATGCTGAATTATTATCTATATGCATTTGGGAAATTCATCCAGAGTCCCTGAGTTTCAACTTCAAAAACTGCAATTTGGGAAGAAGAATATCTAATTCATAATTTTATTGTGAGATTGTTTATAAAGACAATGTAGGTGGGGTGTCTGTCATTGAGTAGGCGCTCAATAGCGGTATTTTGTATATTGCCTTACTCCAGCCCAACACAAGTCCACTAATTTACTCTGGTTATCTGTCTGGTTTTATATTTTATTATGTTATGCTGTCAGGTAAGTTTGGATTTTCAGTTTTAACCTCTTGTTAGTGTTGCTTTGATTGCATTTCTTATCTATGAGGCTTAAACCTAAATGAGAATTAAGGAAACAACTCCATTTACAATAGCATAATAAAGATTAAAATACCTAGGAATAAACTTAACCAAGGAAATGAAAGCCTTGTACACTGAAAACTATGAAATATTGATGACAGAACTTAAACAACACATAGATAAATGGAAAGTGTTTATGAATTAGAAGATTCAAACAGATCGAGACTCAATGCTACCTCCATGAAAATATCAGTACCATTTTTTTTACATTAAAAATTTTCTAAAATTCATATGGAAACACGAAAGACTCAGAATAACCAAAGTGATCTTCAGGAAGAAGAACAAATCAGGAGACAACACACTTTTGATTTCAAAATATGTTTCAAATCTACAGTAATTAAAACTATATGGTACTGGAATAAAGATTAATGGGTAGATCCATGGAACAAATGGTTCAGAATTAAACCTATTAATATACAGTCAACTGATCTTTGACAAGTGTGCCAAGAATACACAATGGGGAAAAGGTATTCGGTCTGACAAGGGCTTAGTTTCCCTCATGATAGCTGAGTTTTTACACAATCATCAATGCCTGAAATCAGAAGAAAAAAAACCTCAATTTCGATATTGGCAAAAGTTAGAGGTAGTTTGAGAAAAAGGAGACATTCTGGCTACCCTTTCATTCATCCTAACTTGTGAGCCACCTAGCTTATTTTCATTTATGCATCTATAATTGCCAGTATTACTAAAAATTATATGTATAAGAAATGAGGGGTTTTATGAGAAAAATGATTTTTTTCTCCGTAGGTGCTGAGTGAGGACATATATTGGTACATACAGAAGACCACAACTATGCAGAGGCCATATACATCCAAAAATTAACCTTGGATTTGATGCTTGGAGGCATCACATTCAACATTAAAGCCACTGTGCACCCTGCAGGTGGGTGGAAAAGATCTAACTCTTATCAGTAAAGGCCTCATCTTTCTTTATGTGGAGGCAGATGAGTTTATTTCAGTCCAGAATGATATTATCTTTCTAAGTAACACATTCCCCCAGAAATACCTTAGAAGCTCCCAGTGGATTATAATTTGGAAATGATGTTATATTTAAAAAGGTGGCTTTAGGCCAACTTGCAAGTATTCATCTCAATGTACATCACATCATTAACTATTTCTCTCAATATTTTTCATCAGCAAATTCAAAAAGGAGCGTGCAGGGTTATGAATCAGCTAAATTCTATCTGCACTTTTGTCCCAGTGGTTATTAAACATTTATCTTTTGTGGAGATAATGTGTGAACCACCTAAGGGGTGCCAATTATATCAAACTATGTTCACTCCAGATAAACATAACTAGAAATAAAATGCATCTTCTTCATCTAACTTTTTCTGTTGCTGTGTTTGCCTTCCTTCTCTCATTACTGTAAATCTTCAATTTTTTTTTTTTTTGCAATGGTGATAATAATCATGTATAGTGTTCTTTTTCTCATGTCTATTTGGTGTGGTTGGTTTTCTTCTAGTGCTTCATTATTGTTTTAATTCCTCTCTATTTATTTGTTCATTTGCAATAGGGTTAAAGTCCAGTTCTTTATTTATTTATTTATTTATTTATTTATTTATTTATTTTATTTTTTTAAAGTCCAGTTCTTTATGGAAGTGTTAGTGAAACATAATTTTCTTCCATAGGCCCAAATATTTGTCATAAGCCTAATGATTGGGAAATTAATGACGGTGATAACATTTAAGCAGTAATATTTATACAGAAATTTAACTTTTGTATATATTACTGCATTTGATTTCTGTTAAAGTAGGAAGAACAGATGGTACTTTATAAGTTAGAAGATTTGATGTTTTATAAATGAAGAGTTTAAATTATATGCAAAGAGATGGGACTGAAAGTATTAAATTCTATGCCCAAGATTACATACAGCAGACATTGCCAAGCCAAACCTTCCTTCATATCTTCATGATTTTTAGGTTATGCAGTCTTTCCATTGCATTTCATTGCTTTACCTCTATATCAAGAGGTCTATTTTTATATGAAGGGGTAAGATAGTGTTACCTTCCTTCTTTATCACCACTTTTTCCTTACCCCTGGTTTATAGTTGTGTTTCTGCTATTTGCTCTATGCACAACTCAAACTGAGGTACAAGTGACCTTTTGTATGTTGCCTAAACATATTTATTCATGTTGTTTATGTGAGTAGCGTCTAATTTCCAGAACTATATTCCAAAACCCACCTTGGAGAAAGTGAGTTTGCAGACACTTGTGGCACTGACTGGTCCATAAAGCTACCATGAAGGAAAATAAAGAAATGCATAGGCACTGAGAGGGTTTTTATTCATTCCTAAAGCTTTCATAAACATGATCTATGACTTTACAATGCAAGGCATTCCAGAAACAAATGCTAATTTACATGACTCTTTTATTATTTATTGGATTTTTTTCTTTGACTTTATTTGATCTTTGCACTTTGTTCTGCTCATTATAAGAACTGAAATCCTCTGTATTTTTCCTTCTGAGTAAATATCATAAATAATTCAAAACCCCTCAATGCCAGTGAGGCATATTGGGGAAAAATAATGTGGTGTCCCTTTCTGTTTTGTTTGTTCTTCAGGTCACATAAGGTGGGTGGTCCAGGAGGGAACAGTTAGGTTTTAAATTACTAAGATTTTATCTGAGTTATTTTATTAAAGTCAATACTTTTCCCCCCATTTATATGGTGAATATAAAATATAAAATCATAAGAACAACAAAAAATAGGTCACACAAGAAAGTTACAGGAAGACATAGTATTGAATTAATTGAATAATGTTATATTCAAGAATTAAATAAGATTGGAACTCAATCTATTTATATCAAATCAACATTTTTCAAAATCAAGTGTCAAAATGGAAGTACCCCATAGAACACACTGTAAATCCAATACTGCATTATTTTGTAGACCATTCATTCATTCATTCATGCACTTAATTATTTACAGAATGTGACTCTATGCCAACAAATGTGTTAGCATTAGGAATTCAGAATAACAGAACATGACTCTTGCCCTCAAGGATTTTACTATTAATGGTTAGAATAACTTTGTGTGCAAATAACAGAATTGGTTAAGGATTGTAAGGCAGATGTAAATAAATGACTCTGAAATAAGAAAGAAGGGACAGCTCATCAGATTAAAGGCATCTGGAAAGGTTTGCTGGAGAAGAGAGCATTGCAGTGTGCTGTGCAGAAGGATGAAGGAGTATGCATCAAGGAGACAGACAAGTCTCTTATTCTCCATTAGTGCATCATTGGCCTGGTATGTCAGTGCCAGGGCTATATGCTGTGCTTGATGAGTAAATATATTTACCAAGGTAGCCAGTGTTGGAAAAATGGACAGTAATGAATGCAAATCATGCCAAATGAGCTGGAAAAGCTATATCTATTATCATCTAAGAAATTTGTTCACAACTTGAGTTTAGAGCAGAGCAAAAGATGGATTTTGCAATATGTAACTCAAGAGTCAAAGAGTAAAGACATGTTGTCATTAACACAGCTGAGATACCTAAAGCTTATGCTTATTGTTTTCTGGTCATGAAATGGTGGGTTAGAATGGCTTTCATTAAAAACATATTTACTTTAGGCAGTTAATGCTTTTAGAATGCAAGACATTTCAATTAATTTCCGGTAATGTACCCAGTACAGTGGGAAACATGTATACACACTGCATCTTATTACATGCATGAAGGTTACAGTTTTATTCCTCATTGTATGTCCATTCTCCAACAGTGAAACTCTTGAAGCTGCCACAACCCCTCACCCTTCAGGATGCTCTTCTGCAAGAATGACTTCATTCACTAGAGACACAGAGAGAGGCAGAGGCAAGAATGACTTCAAAACAGCTTTCTGCAACTATTGTTTAAAATGTAACAGTGGGGTGTGGGGGAGAAAAAAAGGAAAATAAATGCAGTTGGAATTTGAGGACTTTGGTTCTTGTCCTAGAACATTTCCCTGTCATGAAAAAAGGCAGAAATTAAGTAAAAATAAATATTTACTGAGTGTCTTATAATGTGTATGTATATATTTATGAGATGATGAAATTAAATGTCACTTATCCTCCATAAGGCCATTACAGCTAGGGAGAACTGGAAACCCAAGAAAATGAAGAGAGGAAAGTAGATGCAGGCAGGGATGAGAAGAAAAGGTGTACACATAGGTGACAAAGAATCTAAAGGTCACCCCAAGCTGCAGAATCAATAAGAAGTGACAAACATACCAGCTTTCAAACCTGGAATAGAAATGCTGGAACATGTATAGCCTGAAATAATATTCTCATACATAAACTTTTTGTTTGCTGTACTATTTAAAGATGCATGGATGTATCCTGAAATGGATAGATACCTTTGCACATGTAAACAGGGTCTTCTTGCTTTGTTCATATACTTATTTGTCACCCAGTATTGAATCAAATGTTTACTAAGCACCACCCATGAGCCCAAATGGGTTCCACATACATGTGGGTACACTGGCAAATATGGTGAACACAGGTTCTACTCCATGAATATACAATTATAGAGACTACAAACCGTGAAATGGGGGCATACAGGAGACAAACATTATGAAAAGGAGGTGTAGTATAATAAGGAATAGAATTTTAGTTAGACATAATCTACTCTGACACTGGACACCTAATGATTTTCCTTTACTCTGCCAAAATAATGATATATACTACAGAGAATCTTCTCTTCGAACATCTTGGCTTTGTAGAGAAAGGGCTTCAAGTATCTCATTAGTTTAAAACTATCCACATTTTGCTACATTTCCAGTCCCATATTTTGCTTCTTAATTACCACTATTTAAATGGCCTTTCAAGATCGGCTGTAAATTAAAATTGATCCACTGTCAGCAATCTCCAACAGTTGGCAGCAAACTATTGATACAGATGAGATTCCAGTTGCATAGTGTCTTTCTGAGAAGACAAAAATGTAATGAAATAAGCCGACTCTGCAGCTTGGCACAAAAGGCAAAATGTGATTTTTTTTTTTTCTCCAGCAAGAGAACTTAAATATAAATAACTAGCCACGTTTGGAAAATGCAAATAAATGTGTACGAATAAAGAACGGGAGCTTATATCTTTATGCCCTCGTGAATGCCTGTGTAATCTTGTTCTTTTATCTAAAAAACAATCTTCCTTTTGAAATACGCTTAAGGGTATGTTGACAAGAACATATACTTTAGAGTTTAGATCTGAACTGAAATCTTGTTTTGTCTTTTGCAAGTTGTGTGATTCAGAGAAAAAACAAACATTTCACACCCCAATTTACTCATTTATAAAATCTAAATTAATAATCTCCCTATAATTATGATAATTAAATAAGAAAATAGAGGGAATATCAATAGAATATCTAATACAGTGCCTGACACAAGACAAAGGAGTATCATTGAAGGGGATTACATACTACATGAAGGGTATGGCCAAAGGCCTTAGGTTATTTCTAGGAAGCAAAATTTATATATATTTATTCTGAGATGCTTTCTATCAGCCTCAGACTTTGCTGACAGCCAATGTTGAACTAGCCAAATGTTACCAAAAAGCACCTCATCAACACACACATATATGCACACAAACAAAATTTTTAGTATAGCCAGATCTTTGGCATCTGCTCTTGGGGTCATTTCATAGCAAATGGATTCCATAGGTCCTTTCTGGAATTTTCCACAGAACCTATAATCATACTAAGGTAAGTCCTAAACTAGGAATTAGATTTCTGAAACATAATTGTTGTTACCCCCTCCTACCTATCCTTTTGAAGATGTGGTGGATTTCTGTGTTGGAACTCTGTAAATTATGCCCAGTCATTGAGAAGTGTTACATATCATTCATAGTACCGCCCAGAACATGGCAGAAGCCGGGATGGGAGAGCCTTCTCTGGTCTTCCTGGAGAAGGGCAAGACAAAAGTTATGTTTTTGTCTGCTTTTCTTAAGAGCCATCTCAATCTTAATTCTCTGCCTAAAAGCTCCATCTTTAAAAAACAAAAATTAGGCTTTTACCCACTCTACAGTCCCTGGATGTACATGAAATACCCTTTCCTTGTTTGAGGTTGGTGGGTTTCTGTTGATCATTCAGGTTCTTATTTACATGTCACCTTTCAGAGTAGCCTTCCTTTAACACATTATCTAAAACAATGCTTCTCATAAGTATCTTCTTATTTTTTTAATATTTTATTTATTTATTGGAGACATAAAGAGAGAGAGATAGAGAGACAGGCAGAGGGAGAAGCAGGCTCCATCCAGGGAACCTGACATAGGACTCGATCCCGGGTCTCCAGGATCACACCCTGGGCTGAAGGTGGCACTAAACCGCTGAGCCACCTGGGCTGCCCGTATCTTATTATTTTACTGTCATGTTTTATTTTCTTCTTGTCACTTGCTGCTAACTTAAATCATAATTTATTAGATTATTGATTCTTTCCTTATTTATTAGAGTATATGGTCTGTGAGTGTGAGACCTGGTTTATTAGAGTATATGGTCTGTCTTTTTTCATGGCTAAATTCCATCAAATAGATAATGGCTGGCACATAATTAACCTTCAATAAATATTGGGCCACCAAATTTGAAAATTATGGGAGGATATATCATACCCACTAAGAGACCTCAGGGCCAATGAGTCAATGAGGTCCATGCTCAGCAAGGAGCTTCACTCTTCAGAACCAATTGACCATGTGACCATTCAATAGTGAATTTCACTATTGTCATCAGCTTTCAAATTAGTTTACTGGGTCTGCACTAGCCCAAGAATGGGTGGAAAAATAGTTACATACAGGCCCAATCTTAAGTATATGCCATTTTTTATTGGCCATCTGCCCAAGACCGAAAGTCTTATGGACCTGATTTTTTATACCACAAGACCTGGGGTAAGACAGCTATGGGAAAAGATCCAAAGAAGTCATTCAGAAGGGCGTGCTGTATAGTAAAGGAAGAAGAGGGATAAAGGTCAGAAATTGAGAATTCAGGTACTGCTGAAGTCCTATAAAACATCATAATAAAGGAGAAGCAGATTAATGGTAGGCAGCAGGAGTAAGAATGTGCACAGATTTGGAATCAGTTCTGTAGTGTCCTTAAATTTAATTGTTAAGATTAAGTTGGTTTGTTTCACTCTTTCATCTTTTCTAATATATTATAGAAAGGCTATTAATTCTAGGCATTAATTAGAGATAGTTTTTAGCAAATTGGAGCTCATTCATATATGTGAAAAGAATGAGGATCAAATAAGTCAGGGATTTGGTTTAAGAGAGAAATCAACTCAAGTTATCTTTGTGGAGGCCAAGAAAATTAAGGCCATTCCACTTTAAATTCAGCGTTATCACAAGTACAGCCATCCCAGGCCCCTGTGAATAAGAGCTGAACTTTACCTTACTTCAGTTAGAATAAAAACAGAGCCCAAGCCAAGGGCAGGAAGCCCCTATTAGAATGAGAACAGAGCCCAAGCCAGTGGCAGGAACCCCTATTAGAATAAGAACAGAGCTCAATGCCCTTGAAGGCCCCATATCAAAATGTAAACAGAACTTGAGGAATTGCTTCACCCCTTCTGGAGATCCCCTAGACCAGTCCTTAAAACTAAGCTGAAACCCACCTCGGGGTCCAAGTCCCTGCTCCGCTGTGTCGGGTATACTTGGACCCAGGCTCTAGCTTGTAAATAAACCCTCGTGTATTTGCATCGGTGTTGGCTCCTTGGTGGTTTCTCGGATTCGCAATCTTGGGCACAAGAATCTCAAGCAAGTAGAAAATTTACTGGAGGAATATTGTGACCTCACAGAACTGATGGACTGAAGAACAAGACTTGGGCAGTGTGGACAATGATCAAGGGATCTCTTGTTGGAGCAGCAGAACCACAGCCAAGGCCATATCATGGGCACGGTCTGGGCAATACCAATACTGCTATGGGCACTGCAGTGAGACTCACTTTCTGGTAACTGCCCCTGTTCTCTTGATACTTTTTTCAAGTCTCACAATCCAAAGAATAAGCTCTGATGATCATTGGGTAGAAGGAGAACCTAATTCCTTAACTTCCACAGTGAGAGGTATTAATGGAGGGGTGATGTCAGTTGATTGTTTTCAACCAACTCTACCCAGATAGTTTTCCCAAAGGGCATAGGAACTTAGAAAACAAACAAACAAACAAAAAACAAATATTAGATGTATTGACAAAACCGGGTCACTGTTATGGACTGAATGTTTATATCTTCCTGGAATCCATATGTTAAAAGTCAATCCCCTAAATTATGCAATTTGGAGATGGAGTCTTTGGGAAATGATTAGGTTTGGATGAGGTCATGAGAGTGCAGTCTCCATGGTGGGATTATTGCCTTTATAAAAAGAAGATCTCTCTCTCTCTCTCTCTCTCTCTCCCTCCCTCTCTCTCTCTCTCTCTCTCTCTCTCCCTCCCTATGTGTGTTTCTAGTACTTGAGGAAGGTGGATGTCAGCAAACCAGGATAATGACTCTCATCTAGCAATGAATCTGCCAGTGCATGAATCTTAGACTTCCCAGCCTCTGGAACTGTGAGAAACAAATGCCTATTGTGTAAACCCCTAGTCTATGGTACTTTTTATAACATCCTGTACTAAGATAGTCATATAGAAGATCAGTCCCGGGATCCTGGGTGGCTCAGCAGTTTGGCACCTGTCTTCGGCCCATGGCATGATCCTGGAGTCCCAGGATTGAGTCCCATGTTGGGTTCCCTGCATGGAGCCTGCTTCTCCCTCTGCCTCTCTGTGTCTTTCATGAATAAATAAATAAAATCTTAAAAAAAAAAAAAAAAAGATCAGTCCCTAGGGAAGATCCATTTTTACTCAGAGATAATCTCATGCATAACATAGAACAATCTTCCAAGCTCTAATTCCTGGGCCCAGCTGGTTACCAAGGTTTTTCATTTCTGCTTTCTGCATACTCTTCTTCATCTCCATTGCCATTACCTTGATTACATTTATATCTTCCAAAATATCTAATCTTCCTCACTACCTTCTTTGTGTGTGCCATGACCAGTATTATCAACTATCTACAACTTCATTTTTTTTAAGATTTTATCTATTTATTTGAGAGACAGTGAGTGAGAGAGCAAGGGTAGAGGCAGAGGGAGAGAGAGAAGCAGATTCCCTGCTGACTGTGGAGCCCACCTGACGTAGGACTTGATCCCAAGACTGGGGTCTTATGACCTAAGCCGAAGGCATACACCCATCTAACTGAGCCATCCAGGTGCCCCATCTATAACTTTAAAATAAAAATAAATGTATCCTTTATGAATACACTTTATATGTCCCTTATAATAGGCAAACACAATTCTCTCAAACTAAAAACAAAGCAGAAGCTTTCTATTGCTACTTAGATATCCCCTTGCATATGCTCACGTTACTTATACTCCAATGATCCTGAACTATGCATGGCTTCTCACCGATGTTGTGATTTCATACACTTGTAATATTTACGGATGCTATTCACTCTGGCTGGTATATCAGACCCAATGTGGAAACCTAGAAATTTCATACTCATTCTTTAATCTTAACTTAGGCATCACTTCCTGTATGAAGGTTTTCCTAACACCCTTTAGGCAGGTGAACACATGTTTTCTTTTTTCCTCAATCTCTGTAACATCATTTATCTCATAATGTAATTGTTTCCGTATAACATTGAATTACTTTATGATTTCTCTAAGCTTTTGGAGAATATTATTTCATCTTTATAGCTAGAGTGCATAGCCTAGAACCTGGTGAATAGTACGATCCCTAAATATCTGTGAATATATGAATAAATGAATCAATAATACACTGCGCTATGCTGCCTACTCATTATCTGTCTCATTGCCCTCCTGTTTGTTTTAGATTGACTGCATATCTTAAGGGTAAAACTATATATTGTTTACACAGTGCCATGTAAAGACATTATCTTTCCATTTTTCATAAAGCCTCTTCCAAATATCAATGAATGTACTTATTACTGACACCACAGCTAAGAAAGCGGTAAAGGAAAAGAATCCTATTAGTCTAGAAGACTTCAAACACAAAGAAAATGGTCCCAGATCCTTGGATTTCACAATGCTTACTGCCTGAGGGCCATGGCTACTGGGTTTGTCCAGACCACCCTCTGACATAATAGCTATTTCCCTAACCTTGACGCCATATTGTGGCACCTTCCAGCATTTCTTGGGATGTTAGCTGCTTCGATCAATGTTACAGTTTTCATGAAGGTCATAAAAAATCCAGAAGCAGTTCGAAGTCCTAAACATCTTTCTCAAACAAGTTTTCATCCCGTGTAACACATTAATTTATTGCTTACCTCTTTTCGCTTTCAATTTTTCCAAATTATCAGCAGTAAGTATGTACTCCTATAATAAGAAAACATAATTATATTGGTATATTAGGGTCATAGGATTGTGGGTGATTTATTTTTATTTACCCTTTGCTCTATTTTTTAATAAGTAAAAAACTAGAAATGAAAGCATGGAAAAAGAAAACATAATTATAAAAAGCACCCCATCTTTCCCTTGCTTGTTTATGTGCATATCAGAATGATTTCCATATCTCTTAGATAATTAAACCTGCTTTTTTGAAAGATAAAAGGAAGATGTATTATTTATGGGGCACTGACCCAATGCCTTCTGCTCTATAGCAGTAACCTAACCCATCACCACTTTCTTCTGCTGCAACCCGCCCCCAGAGTTCTGCTCTGCTTCTGACATCTAGGCGTTCAGAACTAATTGCCACTCTTAATTCTCTGCAGTTCTTTCCTGTAAGACCTATAAATACAAGCCCAAAGTGCTTTACAGACAGGCAAGGCCCAGCAATCCTAGGACATCATTCAGCTGGAAGTGGCAATTAGACATTTTTAACAAGTTCTTTTAATACAAAATGGAGTAATTAAAACTTGCACATTGTAGGGGGAAACACTTTTGAGATTATGTTCATTTTATTAAGCTATTTCAAATACTAAAGTTTATTATAATGCATAGTATTTTTTTCTTCCCTCTAATTGAATTGCTGGCACTAACAACTCAGTGAAATGAATGTCTGACCCACTGAGAAAGAGATTAAGTTATGTAGGGTGTTTATTTTTAATTGGTATTGACCACAAACCCATACATTTCCACTAAAAATTGATTGAATTGGGAGATTCCACTCTTTGATCTAAATATTATGTTACAGACACTAAATTATTTTAGCTATTCTTTAACCTATGCCAGCTGTACTTTTTAGGCTAATACCTCATTTTGTTTGGGAGGCCAGCAGTTCCATGCATGGCTTGCTAATGTCATAACAAGGCATTGGCTAATAATATGATCATTCACCATGACTCAACATCATTAACTCCAAGCTTTATTGACTTCAAACCCAGAATAAGGTGTATTTCATTTGATCCAGTGAGTATCTGTTCACATTAAGTTAAGACAGCAGAAAATAGTGAAATCATTTTGGGTTTTAAGGGACCAGATGCTGTCCTATATGCTGTTCAGAGTCAGCATCCCTAAATGTTTTTAATATATGTGACAAGAACGATATGCTAATTATCTCTGTATCAATGGACTTAGTTTTTGGTCTTAGCACAGAGACTCTACTTCAATTATTCCTCCAGATTGAATTCCTTTTGTTGCCTGATCTTCACTCTTTTGCCCATGTATCTCTTGCCTCTAGGCTTCTCCCACCACCCAGCTTCCCAGGCCACATTCCTGGATGCCCCTTCTGTCTCTCTGTTGATTTCTGTGAAGCTCAACTCATTTTGGAATCCTACCTCGTTATTGAATTGGCCTCAGAGAGAATAATGGGCTCTTTAGCTACTTACTGGCCCATTACTTGTATCTACTAGTAAGAGTCAGCTTTACATTTCCATGATTCTGAGTTTCCATCTCAGCTCCTCCTGATATTGTTTGCAGAATAATCTATTTTAGATCAAAGAACCTCCAGTGAATCCCACAACTCCTTGCCATCTCCTTATCCCTTAGTCTGTGACAAGCTAACCTGGCAAAAATAAAATACATCAAACCTTTAAAGATGATAATAAAGTATAATAAAATAAGCACAAAATAAAAGTGATGTAGTAGTGATAGTACAAGATCACCTGCCATGTAAGTGGTCCCAAATACATAGGAGCAGGAATGGAGTAAGAAGGCTGAATGGAAGAGGAAGGACAGGACATTGATTCCTTATTGCTGCTTTAAAAAAAAAAATAACCCAAACTTGATGGTTTATTATTATTTTTTACTTATTTTTTTAAATGTTTAACTTTTTTTTTTTTTAATTTTATTTATTTATTCGTAGACACAGAGAGAGAGGCAGAGACACAGGCAGAGGGAGAAGCAGGCTCCACGCAGGGAGCCCGATGTGGGACTTGATCCCAGGTCTCCAGGATCACACCCCAGGCTGCAGGTGGCGCCAAACTGCTGTGCCACCGGGGCTGCCCAAACTTGATGGTTTAAACAGGACCAATTCATTATCTTCTAGTTCCAGGGTTCAGAAAATCAAAACTAGCCTCACTGGGCTAAAGTTAAGGTGTCATCAAACTAGTTCTTTCTAGAGATTCATGGAGAAAATTCATTATTTTGCTTTTCCTAGCTTCTAGAGGCCACATTTATCCCTGGCCTGTACCTACTTCCTCTGCCTTCAAAGCTGATAGCATAGTGTCTTCAAATCTCTCTCTTATTCATTGACCCCTACTTCCATTCTTTGAACCTTTTGTATCCCTCTTACTAGTAGCCTTGTGTCTACATTGAACCCACACAAATAATCTCTGCATCTCAAGATCCTTAATCACACTGGAAAAGTCCCTTTTCCTGTTAAAGGTAATGTATTTACAGATTCCAGGGATTATAATATGGATCTCATTGAGCTTTATGATTTAGCTTACCATGAGATTGTGAGCTAAGCTTAAGGAATTAAGATAAGAAATATCCTAGTAGGGAAGAGAACTTAAGTATATACATTTGGGCAGATAGTTAATCAAAACAATGATCATGGAAACCTAGTCAATGCTTTCTTGAACTTGTAAGGAGAGAAAATAATAACATAGTTTGATATGAAGTAAGGGTATGAATTCTCTATGGTACTGTCTGAGACTCCCTGTCAAAAACACCTGTTGGTGGAACATTCTTCAGCGCCTGTGCATTCCTACCTGTGCATGCCTATTTGGGTAACCTGGCCATAGTCATATTTATTGCACAATTTTTCCACAATTCCTTCTCTGCGCCCGTATCTTCCATGTTTATGAGCTTTAAACCAGAGCATCCATGTACCAAGGGATAAAGAGATAATTCCTTCCAAAAGACATAATTTTCCAAGTTTTCACCAGAACTTGTCCTGTATTTTGAGTCTAGAGCTCACAGGTAAGAAGGAAAAAATAGTCCACATAGTCAAACATAATATTTATACAAGTTGATATAAGTGGCAGAACTCATTATTTTGGTGGAAAACAGTAAACTGAATTTTTTTCTGAACAGCAATATATTGTATAGCTGGAGTGAGATATCAACTAGCAATGTATCCTGTTGCCCTAAAAACTGGGTAATGCAAAGTCATTCGAAATCCTACATTCCTGGACATTGTCTTAAGATTCAGTGTTGCTTAACTTCCCATTACACTCCTAAAAACCCTAAGGACCTTCCAGGTCCTTTAAAGGCCTCCGTGGGCTGGCCTTTACCTATACCATTTACTAGTTAAGTCATGCTCGCTTGCTTGCTATAGTTTGCTGCACTACCTTTCTTTCTATTTCCCACATGTTCCAAGCACATACGTTCCTCAGTACCTACATCCTCACTCTTCCCCTCCCTGCAATCTTTTGTCTCTAGATTTTCTAAGAGTGAACCTTTCTCATCATTGAGGTCTTAGCTCTCAGGTTTCTCTTCCTTAGAAAGTCTTTGACCATGACTGATAATTTACCACTCTTCACCTCTGCATTCTTCATCCCTAGTGAGTCTATAGCTTTGTTATCCTGTCTTATTTTCTTTGAGATAAGTGAAATATCTTTTCAGTGAGATCCCAGAGATCTGGCAAAGGAATGTAAAGTGACCACTCTCTGCCGCAAACAGAAGACCTCCCATCTGTAAGCCATTAGCAGAAGCAACATCCTAGAAGGGCACTAGGTCCAAGCAAATATGCCAGTCTAAAACTTATTTCCACATAAAAATTGAGTTTGACACTTAAAAAGAGCCAATACCAAAGGAATATGGAGACGAAAAGAAAATCCTAAAAGAGAGCTCAAAATGGGCTGCAGAGGAGAGAGTAAGTATTTCCCAAGTATCTCCCAAGTGCAGAAGGTTGAAGTGCTTTTCTTTCTTTCTTTTTTATTAAACACATTTCTCAGTATGATGGTTTTGGTTACATGAAGACTATTTTAAAAATATAAAACAGAGTGACTGATGAGGTAGGTATTATCCAAGTCATTTGAGGATATAAATATTTAGAAAACAATGGCCTCCCCTGTCAGAGCTTGTTGTCTGTTAACGTTCCTAGTTAAACTCAGAAACTATCTAAAGGAAGCATATTTCTAAGAAGTAATGGATCTATACAGGACTGTATTTTTAAAGCAGTTATTGTGAATAAAAAATAGGCTTTCAGAATTCTACTAGGTTTAAAATGGCAATTTTAATAAATGATGCAGTGATAGTCAATATCTTAGTGAATGATGAATAGGGGGTAGTGCTATTTGTTTAGGTTAGAATCATCACTAAATAATGCATTAGACACATGGCCACAAAGACCCCCAGTGACTATCAAATCCACCTTCCTCATTTTGCATATGAGAGAACTAATGGATGGACTCATTCTCTCAAGGTCCCCCAAGTAGTTCGTGGCAATTCCAGGTTGGAGGCCAATGTCCAGTGCCCTTTTCATGCAACCACATAGCCTAATTTGCTAGAATAATTATTGTTTGAAGATTTGCTTTGTCATAGTCCAGATGCTTAATGCATAAAAATGTGATCCTGAGACTAATGCTTTTGCATCAACAGTCAATGTGATTATTCTTCCTTAACAAAGCAGATCTGCTAAGGATCAAGCATATGGAATCAGAACAGAACCTTTCCCAAATGCAATTCCTTTTCATTCATGAAGCCAACATTTAATCTTCTTTTCAAGGTGCCCCTGCTCTAGGGGAATATGTTAACATTAAGGTAAATAAAAAGATTATTGCTACCTAATGAACTGGGACTAAAATCTATTAGGTCACACTCACGTGAAACAATTTTCATTAGTTTTTTAAGTGATAGAGGACCTGGCCAGGGAAGAAGTCTATGAATGCCAAACCAATTTGAAGAAAAATGCCTTCTGCATGTGGCTGTCTAATTTTCCCTGCACCATTTATAGAAGAGACTGTCCTTTTTCCAGTGGATAGTCTTTCCTGCTTTGTCAAATATTAGTTGACCATAGAGTTGAGGACTCATTTCTGGGTTCTCTATTCTGTTCCATTGATCTATATGTCTGTTTTTGTGCCAGTACCACACTATCTTGATGATCACAGCTTTGTAGAACAACTTGAAATCTGGCATTGCAAGGCACCCAGCTCTGCTCTTCTTTTTCAATATTCCCCTGGCTACTCGGGGTCTTTTCTGATTCCATACAGGTCTTAAGATTATTTGTTCCAACTCTCTGAAAAAGTCCATGGTATTTTGATAAGAATTGCATTGAATGTGTAAATTGCCCTGGGTAGTATACACATTTTCACAATATTAATTCTTCTAATCCATGAGCATGAAATATTTTTCGATCTCTTTGTGTCTCTCTCAATTTGTTTCAGAAGAGTTCTGTAGTTTTTAGGGGATAGATCTTTTACCTCTTTAGTTAGGCTTATTCCTAGGTATCTTATGGTTTCGGGTTCAATTGTAAATGGAATTGATTCCTTAAATTCTCTGTCTTCAATCTCATTTTTAGGGTATAGAAATGCCACTGATTTCTGGGCAGACCATTCTCTTACACCATACACAAAGATAAACTCAAAATGGATGAGAGATATAAATGTGAGACAAGAATCCATCAAAATCCTAGAGGAGAACACAGGCAACACCAACTTGGCCACAGCAACTTCTTCAAGATACATCTATGAAGACAAGGGAAACAAAAGAAACAATGAACTATTGGGATTTAATCAGGAAAAAAAGCTTCTGCACAGAAAAAGAAACAGTCAACAAAACTAAAAGACAGCCTACAGAATGGGAGAAGATATTTGCAACTGACATATCAGATAAAGGGCTAGTATCCAAGATCTATAAAGAACTTATTAAACTCAACACCCAAGAAACAAACCATCCAATCATGAAATGGGCAAAAGACATGAACAGAAATTTCACCATAGAAGACATAGACATGGCCAACAAGCACATGGGAAAATGCTCCACATCACCTGCCATCAGGGAAATACAAATCAAAACTATAATGAGATACCACCTCAGACCAGTGAGAATGGTGAAAATTAACAAGACAGGAAACAAGAAATGTTGGAGAGGATGTGGAGAGAGGGGAACCCTCTTGCACTGTTGGTGGGAATGTGAACTGGTACAGCCACTCTGGAAAACTGTGTGGAGGTTCCTCAAAGAGTTCCTAAAAATAGAGCTACCCTCTGACCCAGCCATTGCAGTACTGGAGATTTATCCCAAAGATACAGATGCAGTCAAAGATAGAGACACCTGCACCCCACTGTTTATAGCAGTAATGTCCACAATATCCTAACTGTGGAAGGAGCCTCGGTGTCCATTGAAAGATGAATGGATAAAGAAGATGTGGTCTATGTATACAGTGGAATATTACTCAGCCATTAGAGACAACAAATACCCACCATTTGCTTTGATGTGGATGGAACTGGAGGGTATTATGCTGAGAGAAATCAATTGGAGAAGGACAAACACTATATGGTTTCATTCATTTGGGGAAAATAAAAAATAGTGGAAGGGATTAAAGGGGAAAGGAGAGAAAATGAGTGGGAAATAACAGTGAAGGTGACAGGACATGAGAGACTCCTAACTCTGGGAAACAAACAAGGGGTAGCAGAAGGGGAGGTAGGCAGGGGAATGGGGGGATTGGGTGACGGGCACTGAGGGGGGCATTTGACAGGATGAGCACTGGGTGTTATAGTATATGTTGGCCAATCAAACTCCAATTAAAAAAATATACAAAAAATAAAAATGTCTGCCTTCTTTCACTTTTCAAGCTTTTTTTTTTTTTTTTCAAGCTTTCTAGCTGAGATGATTTCCACCATGCCAGAGACTCTCAGAAGAAATCCAGTATTCAAAGACGGCAGGATAAGGATGGCTGGTTGCTTCGACCACAGATAAGATTATTTCCTTATCTACAAAAGAAATAATGATGCAGGTTGGTGAGTAAATTAAGTAATATAATATGCATAAAACTCCTGTGGCATAGCAGCTTTCCAATAAGTGTTAGTACAATGACATATCAGGGTAACAATAGTTATTTTTTATTCATTTGCACAACAAAGATTATGGAATTTCTGCTATTCAGACTCTTCAGGTCTGATTAACTTTTAGTGACACTCAAAGTTAAAATCCTGAAGCTGCTTCCAATTGCCTTTGGAATTAAGAGTAACTTTGGGGAAATATATATCTATAAGGTCTAGGCTTTGCCTTGATCTTTTATATTCTTAAAGAAGTTCACACCACACAAACTCACATGATTTTAGTTTGTTCTAATTGTCACAGATATCCCTATTACTGATAAATTCATCTATTTAGGAAATGGAGCCTATTTTATAGATTTGGCTTCACTCTTTCAAAGGTAGGTAAATAAACGATATCTAACAGCCAATTAGAAATTTTTGAATCGTACACAATGAGGAAAAAGAAGATGAACCTCAGTTATCAAAAATGGAAAATCAGGAGATTTTTTAAAATAATGTATGAATTCTCCATATCACAGTAGTCAAAAGCATTCTTTCCATAATTAGACCACCTCTATGTAAATACCTGCAATAAGAGTAACCCTGGTCAAGGGCATGAATCTTTCCAAGTCTCAGTTTCCTCATCTGCTAATTATGGAAAGAATAATACATTCATAAGATGGCTAATAAAATTAATGTCATGTATCTAAAGCACTTATTAGAATGTCTTACATCTTATTAATAATATATATTAGCTATAACTAAATTATTATTATATCTTACATAGGGTATGAAGTAACATATTGAAGGCATCTCAGATTCAACTCATTTGCTACCTTTGGTCTCTGGTAGGGAATACCAAGAGACAATATAAGTCTGGATTTTTATGGCATTTTTAGTTTGGGCAAAAAAATTGGAGTGAGCAATTAGAAAATATGACAGGGAAACATCCATGAATGAATGTATTATATTTGGCCTTTCTTACTGGGGGAATTCCCCAACTTTGTAGGAGAATATGTTCGAGACACCTCACATATGCGATACCATATAATAGTGAGGCAGATATCTGGGTCATCTTTGTACAGATGGGAAAATAGAAGTGGCATGTGATGAAGCCAAGTCGCCAAGTCAGGTCTGTGTTACTTTCAACACCACCAATTTATTTTTCTTTCTTTCTTTTAAAGATTTTATTTATTTGTTCATAAGAGACACAGAGAGAGAGAGAGAGAGAGAGAGTCAGAGCACAGGCAGAGGGAGAAGCAGGCTCCATGTAGGGAGCCTGATGTGGGACTCAATCTCGGGACTCCAGGAGCATGCCCTGGGCCAAAGACAGGTGCTAAACTGCTGAGCCACCCAGGGATCTCCACCAATTTCTTTTTCATGCAAGGACAAAGTGTCAAGAGATGCTTAGAAAAGGTGAACAAAAGCCTAACGGAGGAAGAATATTTTCTAGATGGAGTGGTTAATGAAAGGTCTTTAAAAAAGACGTAGAATTTGGGATGCCTGGGTGGCTCAGTGGTATATATATATATATATATATTCTATTTATTTATGCTCTACTCATATAATTTGTGTATGTTCCAGCCTAATGCCCTCTACATCAACATTATTTCACTTGAAGATTGAAAACCCATACTTAGAAAATTAGAAAAATATAAGATTCAAAAATAACATTACTAGGTAATCAGGGACATTTTCAGGAACACCTTGCACTAGAGAGGGCCTTTATTCACAAGTAGAAACTGGAAAAGTAGAGGGGACAGGCGAGTTAATATTTTTGTATGATTAATCTTTCTATTGACCATACAGTCTACCTTATAAATGAAAGTGCTTTTCACATCATTGCTATTTACTTTACTCTATTTTTTATTTCTTTTGCATGGTCAAAAAAATGATTTGTTAAGAATGTCAGTAAGATATGCACAGGAAAACACAGCTTTTGCCAATATGATCAGACTTTTAAAAATATTTTTTGGTTATTTATTTTTATTTTTTTATATGATTATTGAAGTAGAACTGCTTAAGAAGTGTTGTTAAACTAATTACTTCAAAAGCAAAGTGAGCTGGGAATTTTAATTTCATTGGGCTATTTTACAAGTAACTTGCTTCACCTAAATTCACTTTAACCTCAATCTCTGGTACCTCAGTAACTCACTGAAATAACTAGGATAGCAGTAAGTTCACTAGAAGTTAGGATATGTCCTATGATTTGGTACCAGCTTATAATCTTAAGTGTATGTATGTGTGTATATGTTTACAGATGTATATATGGTGTCTATGTACATTTTAGAGTCAACACATGAATTTGCTGAATTGGTAGGAGGTTATATGTTAGGTCTGAGGAAGAACACAGCATATTATACATTGAAATAGAAGTGGATGATAAAGTAGATAGACATGAATGACCTAGATCTTCTTTAAATAACTCCAAAAAATCCTCTACTATTTTTCAGGATGAAATTTACCCAGCAAAGCTTATATTTTCTCATTGAGGGAAATATTTGAGGAAAATGATAAGCTCAATTCACTCCTTGACTAGGAAAATGACCTGCTGTCCTCAGTAAAATTTTTGTTCAGGGCTTTTTCAAGCTTCATTGGTAATCCAAAAATACTGTCAAATATTTATTCTAGAAAAGACAAATTTTTCCCTTTATAAGAAGGTCAGAGATTGCATGTTTCAAGAAAATATTAATATCTTTAACGAGTATAGAGTACTCTTTTGACAGGGGGTAGCTATCATGGGGAGCAGAGTGAGCTGCTTAATAAAAGTCTGCCTGTGAAAAATCACTTACTAGGTCTTTTGAATGATGTCCCAAAGCCCATCTTTATTAGAACTCAGATGATACTGGGAGAAATGGCCAGTGGGGTAACTATACTTATATACTTCCATTCTTTGTGCTTTTTAGCTTTCATAGTAAATACCAGATTTTCTTCATGTGTGCATTCATTCATTCAATCATTCATTCATAAAATATGTATCAAGGGGTGCCTGGGTGACTCAGTCCTTAAGCATCTACCTTTGGCTTAGGATAAAGTCCAGGGTTCTGCTTCCTGCTCAGTGGGGAGTCTGTTTTTCCCTCTCCCTCTGCCCCTTCCCCAGCTCATACTCTCTTTATCTCTCAAATAAATAAATATAATATTTTTAAAAATAAAATATGCATCAAAACCCTATTTGGGACAGGCATTATGGTAGGCCTAGAAGATGTGCCACAGATATAATGGGCTACAGCCTTCAGATGGGTCAAGAGTTTGCAGAGTCTGAAAGGAAAGGCTAATATGTGAGCAAAGTAAGTGCATACTTCACTGCCATTAATTTCAGCATATCTTCGTTCATTGGGCCTCTGGAATGCACCAAGCAACATGACAGACCTGAGAGTACTATAAGGAATTGAGATTTATTTTCCTTTTCCTTGTGGAACTTAGTCTTTTGGGGCATAAAGATAAAACAGTATATCAGAATAAAACTGTTAGAAGGAAAGGAGATCATCCTGAGCAGAAGGAACAACAACAACAAAAAACATAGCAAAGCAAGTTTAATTGTTCACATTGGGTGATTAAATTGCTTGACTCTCATAGTTGTGGACAGTGAACTCTATTAAGGATGCTATTTATTGCATAAAGTACCCTTCAGTTGATAATCATCCCATGGTTTAAAATTAACCTGCTTGGGCAGCCCTGGTGGCGCAGTGGTTTAGCGCCGCCTGCAGCCCAGGGCATGATCCTGGAGAGCTGGGATCGAGTCCCACGTCAGGCTCTCTGCATGGAGCCTGCTTCTCCCTCTGCCTGTGTCTCTGCCTCTCTCTCTCTGCATCTCTATGAATAAATAAATAAAATCTTAAAAAAATAAAATAAATAAAAATAAAAATAACCTGCTTTTGTGCCAGTACCACACTGTTTTGATGATCACAGCTTTGTAGAACAACTTGAAATCTGGCATTGCAAGGCACCCGGCTCTGCTCTTCTTTTTCAATATTCCCCTGGCTACTCGGGGTCTTTTCTGATTCCATACAGGTCTTAAGATTATTTGTTCCAACTCTCTGAAAAAGTCCATGGTATTTTGATAGGAATTGCATTGAATGTGTAAATTGCCCTGGGTAGTATACACATTTTCACAATATTAATTCTTCTAATCCATGAGCATGAAATATTTTTCGATCTCTTTGTGTCTCTCTCAATTTGTTTCAGAAGAGTTCTGTAGTTTTTAGGGGATAGATCTTTTACCTCTTTAGTTAGGCTTATTCCTAGGTATCTTATGGTTTTGGGTTCAATTGTAAATGGAATTGATTCCTTAAATTCTCTGTCTTCAGTCTCATTTTTAGGGTATAGAAATGCCACTGATTTCTGGGCAGACCACTCTCTTACACCATACACAAAGATAAACTCAAAATGGATGAAAGATATAAATGTGAGACAAGAATCCATCAAAATCCTAGAGGAGAACACAGGCAACACCAACTTGGCCACAGCAACTTCTTCAAGATACATCTATGAAGACAAGGGAAACAAAAGAAACAATGGACTATTGGGATTTAATCAGGAAAAAAAGCTTCTGCACAGAAAAAGAAACAGTCAACAAAACTAAAAGACAGCCTACAGAATGGGAGAAGATATTTGCAACTGACATATCAGATAAAGGGCTAGTATCCAAGATCTATAAAGAACTTATTAAACTCAACACCCAAGAAACAAACCATCCAATCATGAAATGGGCAAAAGACATGAACAGAAATTTCACCATAGAAGACATAGACATGGCCAACAAGCACATGGGAAAATGCTCCACATCACCTGCCATCAGGGAAATACAAATCAAAACTATAATAAGATACCACCTCAGACCAGTGAGAATGGTGAAAATTAACAAGACAGGAAACAAGAAATGTTGGAGAGGATGTGGAGAAAGGGGAACCCTCTTGCACTGTTGGTGGGAATGTGAACTGGTACAGCCACTCTGGAAAACTGTGTGGAGGTTCCTCAAAGAGTTAAAAATAGAGCTACCCTCTGATCCAGCCATTCCACTACTGGGGATTTACCCCAAAGATACAGATGCAGTCAAAGATAGAGACACCTGCACCTCAATGTTTATAGGAGCAATGTCCACTATAGCCTAACTGTGGAAGGAGCCTCAGTGTCCATTGAAAGATGAATGGATAAAGAAGATGTGGCCTATATATACAATGGAATATTACTCAGTCATCAGAAACGATGAATACCCACCATTTGCTTCAACGTGGATAGAACTGGAGGGTATTATGCTGAGTGAAGTAAGTCAATCAGAGAAGGACAGACATTATATGGTTTCATTCATTTGGAGAATATAAAAAGTAGTGGAAAGGATTAAAGGGCAAAGGAGAAAAAAATGAGTGAGAAAAATCAGGGTGACAAAATACGAGAGACTCCTAACTCTGGGAAAGGAACAAGGGGCAGTGGAAGAGGAGGTGGGCAGGGGGATGGGGTGACTGGGTGACAGGCACTGAGGGGGGCTCTTGATGGGATGAGCATTGGGTGTTATACTATATGTTGGCAAATCGAACTTCATTAAAAAAATATACATAAAAAATAAAACAAAAATAACCTGCTTCCCACAGCATGCCAGTAGAGGGTTCCAAAGATAGACTCTCCCTCTTAGGAGATATGGCTCTGGATTACAGACTGGAGAAAATATTATGGGATCAGGTTCTGCTGCTTCTTTCTGAGCCTGAGACAGAAGAAGTGGACAGAGAGTAGCAAAAAGCCATCTGCTAGATAGCCAGGTTCACTGCAATGCATGAGTGTACTGGGAAAAATAATGCCAAGGATCCTTCAGCCACAGACAGACAGGGTCCTAATGAACAAGCTTGTCTTCCACATGAGCATCAGATGATCTTAAAAGTACTGCTGCAAAATGGTGTCATGGAATTACCCCACATTTTATGTCCTAAAAATTAGAACACTCAACTCTTCCCAAACACTTACAGGGTCATAGATTGCAAATGGTGGAATACTGCTGGTTGAACAATGCTTGTTTTCAAGTGGAATGGTAGATGCTATGGCCTCAGTATGGACAGCTGGGATGTAAGCTACCTGCCAAAAGAATCATTGTGACTTATAGCAGAACTGGTACATTTTTTTTCCCTCTAAAGTGAATCTCACTCACTCTCTGTCCAGTTGTTTATCTATTTAAGTGAAATGTATAGTAAACCCAAAAAGTTTATTTCTTCTTTGTGACGTTTAATCCCAGAACCAGTAAATTCACCCTGACTTATAATACAGATCTGTTTGCTGAAATACTTGAGGAAGAAGGAAGGAATGGAGGTGGGGAGGAAGGGGGTATTAAGGGAGAAGTAAGCTTTCCTTTATATTTGCTTTCTTATTAAACACCTAAATTAATGATATTTTGTAATTAATTAACTAATTAATTGGACATATTTATTGATAAAAATTATATGCAAATTACTAAGTATAAAGTTTGTTATAAAAGATATTTCATTTATTAAGCATGTATGTTTTAAAATCTCTACTAAAAAACATATGCTTACAGTAGCCAATTAATCATAGTTGAACCTGAAAAAAGTGAGCGAGAGTGATCTACTAAGCTTTATTATGAACAGGTAGGAGCTGACATGGCCTATGCAAGGCCCAACAGCTAGGTAAGAGAAGAATCAAGGCCAGTTCCAGTCTTTTGCATTTCTAGTCCTACATTCCTTACTAGTGAAAGAATTTGCCCAATGCAAGGCTAGAATAAATTTAGAAGAAAAACATTTATCCCAATACCCCTTCTTCTCAAATTCTTTCCAATTTTGTCACCAAGGAACCCGTGTCAAACTGCAAAAGAGACAATATCAAAAATTGGAAGAGGAGCATGGACATCATTATATGTAAAAATCCTTGGCAACTCAGGTACAGTAGAGAAGAGATGTAGGGCAAGAAGTCCTGAGTGGCCAACCCAGCTAGTGCAGGTACAGGAGAATTTCACTTTCAGTGAAATGTCTGTTATGTTATGCTAGAGAGGATTAAAATTTAGAAGCATTCCCAAAGATGTCCATTTCCTCCCAATCACATTGTTCTAAGAAGCAGCAGAGTCTGGATGTATCAGTGCAAGAGTGGGAAAGACGGTGTGGGTATTTGTTGCATGTATTTGAATAAATACCTGTAAATGCATAAACATATGGCTATGTAACA
The DNA here is from genome assembly GCF_048164855.1 of Canis lupus baileyi. NCBI lineage: Eukaryota > Metazoa > Chordata > Mammalia > Carnivora > Canidae > Canis > Canis lupus. Next base: position 69,295,348 of record NC_132839.1, read on the forward strand.
TTATAGTAGGAGATGAGGGGTAATAAATTCTTCACGTCTGGTCATTTCTTGGATGCTGTTAGCCAGACTTCTAGATTCCATGGAACATGTATAATGGGGAACCTTATGATTCACATCTTTCCAAAATGTCAAGGCTCAGGTGTTTTAATGGAGTGCAGGAATGAAATTAGATCTGCAGTTAGTATGCAGTGCACTGTCTACAGTAAATACACTATAATTAAGATTCCACTCATATTTATGGTCAACCATGTAAGGTTTCTTCATGAATGTCCTCTCATTTAGTTATCAGAACAAACTGTGAGTTAGACATTATTATTCTAATTGTAGCAGATGGGAAAACAGAAGCTCAAATATTGTGCATTAAAAATTGACCCAATGGATATATGTAGCAGAACCAGAAATCATGCCCAGGTGTTTTGACTTCAAAGCTTATGCTTATTTAAAGAATACTAACAGCACCAAACACCCTAACTGAAAACAATATGAACAACGATCTTTATATTATAAGGCTATAATTCTGTTTCCACTAAAGGTCAAAACCATACATTCTACTAGAGAATTCTTCTGTGGGCAGAAGGGAGGAGTGAGGGGAATGTCACTATAAAGGGAGTGAATGGGGGAGGGGAGAAGAGATTGAAAATCATTGAGGGCAAAATAGGTGGGACATTTTGCAGAGAACTTTGCATCCTTCCAAAAATGGTATTTAATTTATTAGCAGGTGCAAATATTTGTAGTCAAATATTTAACATTGGCTCTGAGTGAAAATACAAAATTAAGCAGAAGCAAGCAACTAGTGATTTCAGAGAAAAGAGCACACAAATAAGATAGACAGAAACCCCAAATTCTCTTTACCACTGCCAAGAAGAGAAAGTCAGCAAACACACATATCTTGATCACCTGCTATTTGCCATGCACTAAGCCAAGGAATTTATGGTGCATTTTCCATTTTTTCCTCACTGATGCTCTGAGGGAGAAATTATAGGTGCACATTTCAGATGAAGAAACCAGGGCTCAAGTTAATTTTAAAATATAGCGAAGCCTACATTTTAGCCTACTCCCAAACTCAAATTCCTTTCACCCCCTTCTAGTTAGTCTATGTCAGATACAGTGTTTGTCATGCAAGTGTAATAATAAGTGTAGCCTTCCATTTGTATAACATTATATGATTAAAAACTCTGTGTCTTCTTGCAACCTTTCCCTTGAGTCTGGTATGATCAAGGCAACTGCAAATTAGGAGGGATATTAAACTCAAAGTATCAATTACTAGGATTTTAGCCATACTTCTAATATTCACATGGTAGTTCTTTTATTCAAGATTAATTTATTATGCACTTGCTATGTTCTGGACACTCTTCTAAAATAGGAATTACAATTATCACAGTCCCGCCCCATCCTCCAGAAATTAATTACATATTGGAAAAGAGAAACAAGTGGAATGATATATTATAATGCAGATGATGAATGTTTCTAAAGGAGTGAATCCATGATGCACTATGAGCAGAAAGAGGGGAAGCTGCATCCCAAAAGAAGGTGGTGAGCCAAAGTTATCTAAAGATAAATAGATTCAAGCTGAGAGTGACTTGAGTGAATGCAGTTATGTGGGCTAAAATTAGGGCACAGAACGTAATAGGGGTTGGGGTCCCTTTTAAGAGGAAGAGTAAGTATGTGACTGCTAAAAAAAGTAGAGGAAGTATAATAGAAGAAGGATAATAAAGAACCTTAAGAAGTTTAAACTTTATTATAAGGGTGGCGGGAAGCCCTTGAAGAATATTCAGTACTGAATGGTAAGACTAGATTTGTAATTTAAAAACAACAACAACAACAACAAATCCACATTGGTTCCAATATGTAGAAGAGGTAAGGAGTAAGCAAAAATCTAGGTCAAGTCTATCATTTAGATTTGCTGCATAACAAATCATCCCAAGATTACTGGCTTAAAATAATAATACAGTTTCTTTAATGTAGCTCGAGGTCATTGGAGGACAGTTGATCTAGGCTGGGCTCAGCAGGAGTTACTCTGCTCCATGTGTCTCTCATTCTTTTTAGACCTGTAGACAAGCTGAACATATTAATGTCATTGAGAGAGCAGAAACACTGCAGCACAAACAAAAATTCATGAGATTCCCCAAGGCTGCACTGCCTAATATGGCAGCCGCTCACTACCTGCGGCCAGTTAAATTTGTTTTAATCAACTAGAATGATATAAAATTTTAAAAATACAATTCTTTACCTGTAATGGACATATTTCAAGTGCTCAGTTGTTTATATGTCACTAATACTGTGTTTGAAAGCACAGACTATAAATATTTCCATCATCACAGAAAGTTATATTGGACAGTAGTTTCTTAAGGATAGTTCCTCCCATATTGCACAGTGAAAACGAGTTCCATGGACAAACACAATGTCAAGGGGGTGATAAATAGAGTCAGCTCACCATGAGACCATGACAAAGATGTGGACTTGGGGAAAGGCAAAGAATTGAGACCATGTAAACCAGAAATCAGTTACTATGTTTTTGTGAGGGTTAGTAGCAGCCATAATTAAGACAGTGACAATGAAGATGGAAATAATTTTATTAACAGGAAAGATATTTAAGAGTGATTTTTAGAAGGACTTGATGACTAACGGTTTGGGATCACCAAAAGGAGGGCCTAAGACTGATGCCCAGGTTTTTTGCTTGAATAACTAGGTGGATGGCAGTGCCAAAAACTGAGCCAGAAAGATTACAGGTGAAGGCTTACTGATCAAGCACACCAATTCCTATCATAGTTCTGAGTACTAGGAGTAGTTTACTCACTACTCCAAATTATAGTATTTATTAATGTGATATCATCATTGTCATCATTTCTTATGTATTTATCGCGTCCTGCTCCATCTTTCAAGTCTGCCTCTCAGAATGATCTATCTTTGATTTTTCTGAAATATATCTGACATATAACATTGTGTCAATTTAAGATGTACAACATGTTGATTTGCTACATTTTTATTTTGCCATATGATTGTCATTATAGCAATAGCACCTTTATCACATCATATAATTATTATTCATTTTTTGTAGGGATAATTATGATATTGTGTCTCAGCAAGTTTGATGATTATAATATTGTTATAATTGTATAATATTGTTTTTATATTCACTATATCATGCCTTAGATCTCCAGGACTTACTACCCATTGCTAGTTTATACCCCTAAACATCTATTCCTCCCTACCCAAGCCCTGATAACCATTTTGCTCTCTAAGAGTTTGACTTTTACAGATTTCACATATGAATGATATCATACAGCATTTGTCTAATATTGTCACCACCCACTCAAGCTCCTAAAGATGTAGCAGATTTTCAATAAATGTTAGTTGTTTATTGAAAGTACACGGCAAATCAATAAATATATGATTTATTTTTTCTAAAAGCAGAGCAGAAAGCTCTCAAAAGTATGAGTTTAAATTCCATCTGAATGTTTTCACTTTAAAATGTTGTGCTACAGTCATCAAGAATGCACTCTCTTTGATATACTTTTGGTGTGGTTTCCAAAAAGTCAGCTCATAGGATTCAAGTTCTCTCTCTCTCTCTTTCTCTCACTCTCTCTCTCTCTTTCTTTCCTCAGAGCATACTCCCTTACTAATCCAAAGCTTACAGGATACTTTAACAGTCTACACACAATCTTTTTAGAAAAACCCATACCCTTTTTGTAGGGTTTGAGAAAAATGAAACATTGAATCTCTTAGGCGTGGCGCTAACCTCTTTGTTTATATGTTTATGGATTGTTCTGTTTCAAGGGTGAAAGGTTGTAGAATGAAGGATAACTAAGAGAACAGTCAGTTGCCCTGGAAGATGTACCAAAGGGCTTTTAATATAGTCCAAGTTGATCCCTGTGTCTGCTTTCAGCCTTTATCATTATTTTTCTTTATAATCGAGAACTTCTAACGTGGTGTGGCTTTATGTGGGTTTATGAAGATCACAGTCATGGACAGACACAAAGTGATGACTTTCCAGGATTTTTTAATCTGGTCACTGTGGAATCAGTGAATCAGTAGATTTTCTAATTCAAAAAAAAATTAAGTGACAAATTTTCACTGAAAATATAATAAAAATAATAAGTGGTATAATTTATTATAATCCATGTGCTTATCATGAGTCTATCACATTGTACTCTCCTACAAACCCTATGATTTAGCAATTACTATTAATTCTATTTTCTACATGAAAACATGGGGCTTGGATCAGTCCTAGAATGACCCTAAGATCATGTAGATATGAAATCATGAAACCTAAGTTGTTTTATTTTAAGATGTTATTTATTTATGCATGAGAGACACACAGAGGCAGAGACATAGGCAGAGGGAGAAGCAGGCTCTTCACAGGGAGCCTCATGTGGATCTCGATCCCAGACCCCGGGATCATGCCGTGAGCCAAAGGCAGATGCTCAACTGTTGAGCCACCCAGGCATCCTAATGAAACCTAAGTTTGTACTCAATCCTGACTCCCAAGTCCATGTGTTTAATTAACTTGTTAGACCGTAGGAGATAGATCTAATATGATAGCATGTCCCAGTTTAAAGGGGTAGTATTTGTTTACATAATTCACAATAATAATTAAAGATATAGTTTCTTGAATGTCTTCTTGGTATATATATATTTATATATATTTAAATATATATTTATATATAAATATATTTGAATATATAATGTATATTATATAAAATATAATATATAAATATGTTAAAATATATAAAATATATTAAATAATATATATATATTTTTTTCTTATCTTACGTTCACAAGATTCTGGTCACAGTTTGCCCATTCTCCAAGATCACAGAGTCACATGGTTGTGGAGATTTCTCTGAAATGCAATTTCCCAAGTTATAGTTTATATACCTCTCAGCTATTCTTCTCAATCATGGCTTTGAATTCAAGGAGCTAGAAGAAGGCATGTTTCTTCACTTCAAAGAGCCAGGACATGGAAGCAAGTGGTGGTTTCAGTTATGTTTTCAGTGCCTGGGGGAAATTCCTACTGGACTACCGGCACCATTCCCTGCCTCTGTCCTAGTCTCTTATAGACTAGTGCCAAGGATTGTTTTTGTTTGTTTGGGTCTTGAGAGATTTATTTATTTATTTACTTATCTATTTATTTATTTATTTATTTTCAGGAGAAGCTGTCTTTCATGGTTTCAATGAGACAGAATGCCCACAGTATCACAGTGTGGCTTAGTACCCATATGACACTGGGTAAGATACTTTTTAAACACCAGTTTCTACATTATTTTTTACAATAAAACCTACCTCACAATGTTGCTTTGAGCAGAAAATGAGATAAATCCCATGACTTAATTGAGTTCATATTGAGACATAATGACAACAGATTGTTTTCTAAGTTTGAATTTTTTACATCACAAAAGAGAACACTAGATAGTAAAACACTAGATAGTAAAAACAAAAATTTAAAACTAAGTTGTAGTTTTTCCTTCTGTTTCTCTTTTTTCTTGTCCTGCTCCTCCTTCTCCTTCCTCTTGCCTTTTTTTTTTTTTTTCCCTAGTCATTTCGGTTCAATTAGATATAGCCAAACAAGTGGGCATCTGTGTGTGGTAATGGCAAGGGAGAGAATTAGGGCCAGGGCTATCTGTCACGGCTTGGACAGCCACAGAGTAGTGATGGTATCCCAGCAAGGGGTGTCAGAGGACAAGCACAATGTGTGGGGAGAAGCCAACATGTAGCATTAAGTTTCAGGTCCAAGTGGAGGAAATAGCATGTCCTTGCAAGGGGAGGGTGCCATCATGAACAGATCACAGCATGACCAGAATGGGGTATGAGAATCCCAGAAAGGTGAAAAGAGTGTCAGCACATTGGGAGAGTGGGGTGAATTATGGTGTTGGCATCCCTGATGGGAGGATGAAGAAGGCATCATATAAGGAACTTTCCTCTCTAAAGTGTTGAAGAAAATTCTGGGGGTGACTGGGTAGCTCAGTCAGTTAAGTGTTGGCCTTTGGCTCGGGTCAGGATTGCAGGGTCCTAGGATCAAGCTCCACATCAAGCTCCCTGCTCAGCAGAGAATCTGCTGCTTATGCTCTCATTATCTCTCTCTCAAATAAATAAATAAAATGTTTTTTTAAAAAAGAATATTCTTGGCAAAGATAATGTTTGCAAGGGATAATTATAGGTGACAGGAGTTTGGTGAAATTAATTAAAAGTAAGTACAATAAAAAATGGGATTCAGGCTTCTTCCCATTGGACAAAAATGTTATATACAGAGAAAGTATATGGGTATGAATTCCAAGGTGTTGGAATAGAATTGGAGGTACTGGTGTGACCTTTATTATTTTTTTGTATATTTTTTATTGGAGTTCAATTGGCCAACATATAGTATAACACCCAGTGCTCCCATCAAATGTCCCCCTCAGTGCCCATTACCCAGTCACCCCATCCTGTCGCCCACCTCCCATTCCACTACCCCTTGTTCCTTTCCCAGAGTTAGGATTCTCTCATGTTCAGTCACCCTCTCTGATATTTCCCACTCATTTACTCTTCTTTCCCCTTTAATACCTTTCACTATTTTTTTTATATTCTCCAAATGAATGAAACCATGTAATGTTTGTCCTTCTCCAATTGACTTACTTCACTCAGCATAATACCTTCCAGTTCTATCCACGTTGAAGCAAATGGTGGGTATTCATCATTTCTGATGGCTGAGTAATATTCCATTGTATATATAGACCACATCCTCTTTATCCATTCATCTTTCAATGGACACCAAGGCTCCTTTCACAGTTTGGCTATTGTGGACATTGCTGCTATAAACATCAGGGTGCAGGTATCTAGGCATTTCATTGCATCTGTATCTTTGGGGTAAATCCCCAGTAGTGCAATTGCTGGGTCATAGGGTAGCTCTATTTTTAACTCTGAGGAAACTCCACACAGTTTTCAAGAGTGGCTAAACAGTTCACATTCTTACCAACAGTGCAAGAGGATTCCTCCTTCTTCACATCTTCTCCAACATTTGTTGTTTCCTGTCTTGTTAATTTTCACCATTCTCACTGGTGTGAAGTGGTATCTTATTGTGGTTTTGATTTGTATTTCTCTGATGGCCGGTGATGTGGAGCATTTTTCCACGTGCTTGTTGGCCAAGCTTGTGTAAGTCTTCTATGGTGACCTTTCTGTTCATGCCTTTTGCCCATTTCATGATAGGATGGTTTGTTTCTTGGGTGTTGAGTTTAATAAGTTCTTTATAGATCTTGGATACTAGCCCTTTATCTGATACGTCATTCGCAAATATCTTCTCCATTCTGTAGGTTGTCTATTAGTTTTGTTGACTGTTTCTTTTGTTGTGCAAAAGCTTTCTATCCTGATTAAGACCAAATAGTTCATTTTTGCTTTTGTTTCCTTTGTCTTCATAGATATATCTTGCAAGAAGTTGCTGTGGCCAAGTTCAAAAAGGGTGTTGCCTGTGTTCTCCTCTAGGATTTTGATGTATTCTTCTCTCACATTTAGAACTTTCATCCATTTTGAGTTTATCTTTGTATATGGTGTAAGAGAGTGGTCTAGTTTCATTCTGCACATGGCTGTCCGATTTTCCCAGCACCATTTATTGAAAAGACTGTCCTTTTTTCCAGTGGATACTCTTTCCTGCTTTGTTGAATATTAGTTGACCATAGAGTCGAGGGCGCATTTCTGGGTTCTCTATTCTGTTCCATTAATCTATGTGTCTGTTTTTGTGCCAGTACCACATTGTCTTGATGATCACAGCTTTGTAGTACAACTTGAAACCTGGCCTTGTGATGCCCCCAGCTCTGGTTTTCTTTTTCAATATTCCCCTGGCTATTCAGGGTCTTTTCTGATTCCACACAAATATTTTTTTTGACTCCACACAAATCTTAAGATGATTTGTTCCAACTCGCTGAAGAAAGTCCATCATATTTTGATAGGGATTGCATTGAATGTGTAAATTGCCTTGGGTAGCATTGACATTTTCACAATATTAATTCTTCCAATCCATGAGCATAAAATATTTTGCCATCTCTTTGCGTCTTCCTCAATTGCTTTCAGAATTCTTCTGTAATATTTAGGGTATAGATCCTTTACCTCTTTGGTTAGGTTTATTCCTAGGTATCTGATGCTTTTCGGTGCAATTGTAAATGGGATTGATTCCTTCATTTCTCTTTATTCAGTCTCATTGTTACTGTATAGAAATGCCACTGATTTCTAGGCATTCATTTTGTATCCTGCCACATTGCCGAATTGCTGTATGAGTTCTAGCAATCTTGAGGTGGAGTCTTTTGGGTTTTCTATGTACAGTATCATGTCATCTGTGAAGAGGGAGAGTTTGACTTCTTTGCCAATTTGAATGCCTTTTATTTCTTTTTGTTGAATGCCTCTTTCTCTTTTGTTATATGGAGTCTAAATTTTGATAAAATTTTTGAAAAGAAAGTTTTTGATAACTTTTCATAGATATTACCAAAATACAGAATGACCCAATAGGCACATCTGCCAAAAGTGTATGAAAATTCCTGGTGCCTTTCAACATTGCCAATAGTATGTGTTACTAAAACTATTGTCTATAAGTCTGTGTGCATCATTATTATAGTTTGCCTTACTTTTGTTTTATGTTTATTTTATAAGGGGATTGGAAAAATTTATGTATGTATACTTTTTTATTGTCAGGCCCTTTATTTTATACATCTTTCTATTGGGTTATCAATATTTTATTAATTGACATATAAGTACTTTACTTGGTAAGGAAATCACCCAATGCATGTTCTAGGTGTGGCAAAAACAAATTTTCAAATTATTGTTTGTCCTTTGACATTATTTTCATAATTTAATTTTTTCCTACAAAAGTAATTTATTTAAACAGTTTTAACATATTAAGACAACTGCTTTGTGATTTCTGGATTTTATAACTAGTACCTAAGCTTTCTATAGTCTTATAAATTTTTTTCAGTTACTAGGATTTTAAATGGGAACTCTACTAACTGATTTATTTAATATTCTGTCTTTTCTCTGTTTATTAACAATTTTATTTTTGTCTTATAATAAATATGCAGATTGTATGAGTATATATTTGGGCACTTTTTTTTTCTTATATTGAGTTGTTCCAATTGTACTCAAGTACCACTTTCCTTATTGTATGATGTTTCACTATGTGCTAGAGCTCTACTCTGATTAAACTTTTTTTCATTTTTTTCATTAATACTTTCAATTATATTGGCGATATTTCTTCAGAAGTTTGATAGTTTGGTTGATTAGTTTATTGTACTGCCTGGATGTAGTCTTTTTTTTTTTTTTTTTTTTTTGACTCTCGTTTTTTAAAGAACTTTCCAATTTATTCAGTGGTAATAGGTCTGCTTAGATTTTCTTTTTCCCTATACAAATCTTGTAATTTATATATTTTTTAGGAAAATTATCCCTTTACTCATGTTTTCTCCTCAATTTGCATAGATTTGATTAAACTAGACATATACTTTCTTCTGTAGCTGTATTTATATCTCTATTTTTGTTTCTAATATTGTATATTTATAACTTATTCCCTTAATTAGTTTACTCTATGGGTCTCCCAAGGAAGCATTCTACAAGATACCGGCCCAACTGACATTTACTAGATGTTAATTTCTCTAGCTAATGATTTTATCTGGCCTTTCTAGTCTGCTTTGGTGTCTGCTTTATCAGCCAGAAATACTAAAGAATGATCTTTAGACCAGCTCTAAACCAATGACCAAGAGTAAATGATGTATAAATGTCCCAGCTCTTTTCTCTTTTACTTCTCTTAGACACAGAGGACTACAGAGTTGTGTTGTTGGATTGGAATCTACCTGGATTCCAAAGTTGGAGAAGTTGGGGAAGTTCTAGTTGCCCACTTTAGTGGTTTCTTTTCCTCCTTTGGTTCACTATCCCACTCTTCTATTAGGTTTGTTTTTTTTTCTTTGTCGTTGTTGTTTTTTTTTTTTACCTGTACCAAGAAAAAACATTTGATTCTTTGTCTCAGGGTTTGTTAGACTCTTTATTAACAGTCAATAGTCAACACTGTCAGCAGGGAGATTTTAGGGGAACACAACAACATCCAATACAGTTATTAACCTTATTATTTTGTCTTCAAGTCTTCTGCTTTTTTTTTATAATTTTACCATATATGTTTCTTAAACAATACATTTATTGTTTCCTGTTTTTGAACTTTATATAAATGAAGTTATATAATGAAATATATGTATATAATGAAATTATGTGATCTGGGGTGCCTGGAGTGGCTCAGTGGGTTAAGCATTGAACCCTTGGTTTTGGCTCACATCATGATCTTATAGGTCAATGGGATTGAGCCCTGTGTCAGGCTCCACACTCATTGGGGAGTCTGCTTGAAGGATTCCCTACCTTTGTTCCTCCCCCTATTTCTATACACTCTTCTCTCTCTCTCAAATAAATAAGTAAAAATAATGAAATTTTATATTCTCTATTCTATTGTATCTAGCTTCATTGCTGAACATTGTGCTCTTGAGAATTATCAAGGTCATTTGTGTATGATTTTTATTTTCACAGAAAATTACCTTGAATGAATACGCTACAATGTGTTTTTCCATTGATGGGCCAGTAGGTTGTTTCTACTTTATTGACTAATTTATTTTGTACCATTTATTAACTGTCTTGCTAGAAATATTTAAGTGTTTCACTAAGTGTCTAATAAATGTTTTATATTTACATCTAGGTGTTTATCTAGTGTATTTAACCAGTCAGTGAATGCTAGGTTATGTTGAAGTGGTAAATAACACCCAAGTCTCGGGAGCTTACATCATAAAGCCTTTTGATTCCTTTTAGTTATAACACTATCTGTCCATCCCAGGTTCCTGTGACTCTGTTCCCAATCAACTTTATTCCAGGACCTAGATAGATAGAGTAGCACTTGGTTGTAGCACATTGTCACTCTCTTAGCAGAGGAAAAAAAATCCACAGAGTGGAATTTAAAGCTTCTATTTGGAAATGACACATGGTCATTCAGCTCATCTCCTGTTGGTCAAAGTTAATAACTTGATGAAACCTGCCAACAAAATGTCAGAAAGTAACACCCTTCCTGAGGGGAATTTTAATTTGCATTTTTTTTCTGATTAATAAAGGACTAAAGAATGTTCCAAGTGTTTATTAAAACTTTTAGTTTCCCTTTTCATGATATCCTTATATAGTACTTTGCTCATTTTCCTTTGATTCTGTATTATTATTATTATTTAATTTTGTTTAAATTAAAGTTAGTTAACATATAATGTAATATTGGATTCAGGAGTAGAATTTAGGGATCCATCACTTACATATAACACCCAATGCTCATCCCAATAAATGCCCTCTTTAATGCCCATCACCCATTTAGCCTGTCCTGCTACCCACATTCCTTCTAGCAACCTTCAGTTTGTTCTCTTAACTATAGAGTCTCTTATGGTCTGCCTCCTTCTGTTTTTATCTTATTTTATTTTTCCTTTTCCCCTATGTTCACCTGTTTTTATTTCTTAAATTCCACTAATATTATTGATTCATAGAAATTGACAATTGTTTTTCTCAACTGAAAGTTTTATGTGGTGGAATTTTTTTCTCCAAGAGTGTTGTTTATATTTTCTTTTGTTAATAGTATTGCTAGAAACTATAAACAGCAATTCTTTATTTCATATGCTTTAATTCATCAATAGTTTCCAGTATTTGTGCTTCATGTATTTTGCTTTAAAAAGCATTACCTTCCTCAAAAATTGACAGTCACTATGATGGGCTTGTTATATACCCCTAATGGATCATCCCACCATAAAGTAGCTCATATCTGCATCAAGTATACATTGCAGTGCATTCCTGGATTCTATTCTGGGCCAGCTGCAAGATGGGTGAGCTGAGGTTGGGACTCCTTCCTTAAGCTGGTGAAGAATAGCACCCAGCCCGTTTCCTGTGCTAAAGATGGGGAGAATGAAGGTGGGAAGGCAATGTAACTTTCAATGGTATATGCAAAGGATGAGAACAGATCTTCACAGCACACCTCATGGTCACAGATTGGTTGAGTCTCTTGACATTGACAGAGAGCAAAACAAAACTGTAAAGAAAAGCAGTCTAGATTTCAGCATGCAAGATTCCCATTGATTAAAACCAAGTAAATATGAGTTTACCATGAAAGATCATCAAAAAAAAAAAAAAAAAAGATCATCAAAGATCACAATATAAGTCAGCTTTTAATCCATGAATAAGAGATAGTAAAGTAATAAGCAACATATGTAGCTTCCTTCGGACTTCAGCCATTAGAGTTGACAGATTTAAAATAATGAACAATCATACATGAAATATTAAGTAAATAAAATATCTAGCTAAACTATTAGAGAACAGAGCTGGGCTGTAAATTGCATTGTCATGCATTTAAAAATTGTTAAATGGGTTCTCATTTTTCAGGCACAGAGTAAGAGAAATAATAAACTGGTGGAAAAAAAAGACTTTGCCAACTCACAAGGTCAATCCTAGGTACTCATTAACTTAATACAAGAATGGATGCACTTCTCTGAGAATTTGTGCTAAAAAAAGATCAGAAATGTCTCATGGGAAACCATACGGTATCCTGATACCAGGTTGTATGTAGCTGTGATGTGGGGCAATAGCCTAAGGTAGGCATTTCCAAATTTTGGCCTATTGAAGTATTTAAGTATGACCCTTTTTTGCTTGACACATGAACAGAAACAAATGAACATGTCAGGGTAAGATAATTGTCCACATTTAATAGAAAAGTGTATTGAAATCAATCATTTTCTTTAACGTAACAGTGTAGTCTAATAGTCAAATTTTCTGTTTGCTCTTTTTTTTTTTTTTTGACTGATTTTAAGCTTTTACACTGAGGTATGATGATAATAAAGGAGATATTTGCTAACCTTTAGAACACTATCTCTGCTAGAAATTATGGTGATATAATGACAATCTGGTGGGTTGGGATGGGAAGAGGGGTAAGAGATGAGGGACTAATCTGAATGTTCCCTTAAGTACTCTGATATATTAAAGGAAGCTTCCACAGTCCTATCTTCATGAGGAATTGCAAAGTCCCTTGGAAGATACAGTAGAACATAATTAAGGGATAATAGTACCAAAAAGCATCCCTTGTCTCTTGGTGAAATGGATACCCAAGGTGTCCAGAGATTCATCCTCTGTTCCTCTTGGAGTGAGTCAAGATACTTGACCTCTGTGATGGTGCATTCAATTCTGGTAAAAGGGGGCAGGACTTTTGTTTGTCTATTTGTTTGCTTGTTGCTTAATTTTAAATCATACGATCCACAAGCCCCTCCTATCTATATTTTTAAGGACTATTTTATTTGACAGTTTATTTCCTTCATAACTCAAAGGCCATTAGATTGTTACTGGGACACTATTTAGAAGCTACTAAGGTTAGGTAAATGGAAAAAGGAGGGCAGGTAGGTCTGTGATGATAGGAGCCTAGTGAAATTGAGTGATGTCTCCTCCTACTGGAGACCCTTGGAAAGACAGCTGTGAGGGTCAAGGAGAGAGTAAGAGAAAGGCAGAGGATTGGAGGGCTGGAGAGAGAAACTGGAGGAGAGATAAAGTAGTAAAGACTAGGTTAAAATGTGACTTGATTCAATGTTCTAACTGAAACCAGAACACAGAAGTGCACTTACTATGGTTCAGTCACTGAGAAGGTATGACATACTTATCGAGAATAAAAACAGGTGGAGTCAAAACCAGCTCTGCCACCCACAGGCTGTGAAACCTTGGGAAACCAGGCAACTTCTGCCAAAAAGGAACAGAGGTTAGTAGTATATTGATAAAGAGATGCCCTTGAAAACCAGATTACTAATGCTCAAAGCCTGGCTTCATATATTCTCCAGATTCTCATTTGTAAAATAGGAATAACAACAGTACCTACCTCACTGGGTTGTAGGACAATTAAATCAATCCATTAAAGGTTTTAAGTGGTGACTAGAATGTAGTAAACATTCAATAAATATTAACCATATTATTTGTTTTAGATTCTCAAAGCATAAATTTCTTGTGAATAGCAATGATTGCTTTGCCCAACTTAAAAGGTAGGTCATAAAATCAAATGATATGATGGCTATGAAAGAGCTTTGCAGACTCTGAGAATTATAATTTATGGGGATGCAAATATTTTTGTTTATTCAAATCGATTCTGTACTAATAAATAGTAAAGTACGGGCTGGGATCCAGGTAATACTGGTTTATTTCTACCACATTAAATAAATTAAATTCTATTTTAGTTAAGATAAACATCCCATGCTTAAAATTCTCCATCCCAATTATGTGAAATTGATACAACAATGTTTCCACTGTTAATAGCTTCCAGAGTTAAAGCAAATTGGAAAATCCTGTAGGCTATTTGGGAAGCTCTATTTCTGAATAGGACAAAAGTTTTGACAATAATTCTCTTTGTGAAAACATCAAGTTGTTCCTTAAAGTATCTTGGTCACAGTTTATTGTGAAGGGAAGACACTTGTTCGAGGTAATTGCTAACATAAAGCAAGTACGTATCCTGTGCCAGTTGCTGTGCTCATCATTTAATTTTTTTTTAGCTCATCTCTTTCTCACAAATCCATATAGAATATACTCAGTACACAAATGAGGAAACAGTGTGTGAATCTTTAAATAATTGGCCCCAAATCATAGATTTCTGGGGCAGGGGCTGAAGCCCACGTTTCTCTGGATCAAACAGAATTTCATGATGCCTCCAGCGTGTTTCCTGTGGCCTCCTTGTCTCCATTTTTCCAGTGTTTTGCTCTTTCTCCTTAGAAACATAGAACCAAGCATTTAATTATTTCTGCCCTAGTTATCTTCTCTGTAAACTAGAAATCATAATAGTACCTACCTGAATTGTTTGTTTCAAGAATTAAATTATGTAAAGTAATTCAAAGAAAGCAAGGCATTTAGCAAATTCTCACTATGGTTTTCTTGCTTCTTTTTATTTTGAAACAAACTTATCATGCTTTATTTTAAGTATTTATTTGAGAGAGACAGAGAAAGAGAGGGCACAAGCAGGGGGAGTGGCAGGCAGAGGGAGAAGTAGATTCCCCTCTGAGCAGGGATCCCGATATGGGTCTAGATCCCAGGACTGTGGGACCATGATCTGATCTGAAGACAGACACTTGACTGAGCCACCCAGGTGCCTGAAATAAACTTACCATTCTACAAAAGTTGCACGAACCTAGCAAAAACTTTTATTTTCTGAACTATTTCACTTTGTTGTATATTTCTTACATGCTAACAGAATTCTCCTGGGTAATCTGACATGAAGATAAAGATCAGGAAATTAACACTGACACATTACCACCATCTCATCTTCAGACCCCATTCAAGATTTGCCAATTAGCCCACCCTTTCTAGCGAAAGGAAAAAACCCAGGTTCACCTGTTGCCTTTATTGGTCATTTCTCTTTAGTTTCCTTCAGCCGTGAATTAATTTCTCAGCTTTTCTTGACTTTTATGGCCTGGGTACTTTTAAAGACTAGAGGTCAGTTTTGTGAGGTTTTCCTGTTATTGTTTGTTTTTTAGAGTAACCTTCATTTGAGTTTACCTGCATCTTTTATGGGAATATTATGAATGGTATGCCATGTTCTCATTACAATCCGTTAGGTGGCACATAAGTTCTATTTGACCCATTACTAATGATGTTAACTTTGACCATTTGATTAAGGTGGTCTCTGCCCAGCTTCTCTGCTAGAAAGTTACTTTTTAAAAATTTTTTTGAATTGGTAAGTATTTTGTGAGAAGGTACCTAGAGATGATGTAAATATTGCATCTTCAATATACTCATTTATTTATTATATTATGGACAAATGAACCAGTCCTAATTTATTTATTCAATTATCATCTGTACTAAAGGATGATGTTCAAATTTTCCCAGATTCAGTAAGTGGGAGTCACTTTAAGCTGTATTCTATGTCCTTTTGACATGGACCCTTATCATTTATTTGAGTAAATTCTTTTTTTTTAAGATTTTTTATTTATTTAGTACAGACACAGAGAGAGAGGGGGACAGAGACACAGGCAGAGGGAGAAGCAGGCTCCATGCAGGGAGCCTAACACAGGACTCAATCCCGGGTCTCCAGGATCACACCCCAGGCTAAAGGTGGTGCTAAACTGCTGAGCCACTGGGGCTGCCCTATTTGAGTAAATTCTTATGTTTTGGCACAACTATATATTCTGACTCTTCTTATACTTTCCTGATTCAGCCCCATAATTGGCCATTTTGCTAAGAAGGCTTAGTTTCCTTCAGGGGAGAATTATGTCTGGAAAAGAAGCTCTGGCCACAAGATGTGCTCACTGCTGTGGGGATTTTGCTGTTCTCAAGTACTCTCAGTGGACAGATCTAGGGGATATATATATATATATATATATATACACACACACACACATAGATATAGATGTAGGTCTATGTGTATATGTATATATCATAGAGATCTAGGGAATCTAGGGCATATAAATACATATGTATAT
Organism: Canis lupus baileyi; assembly: GCF_048164855.1. Lineage (NCBI taxonomy): Eukaryota > Metazoa > Chordata > Mammalia > Carnivora > Canidae > Canis > Canis lupus. The sequence continues at coordinate 69,311,799 of NC_132839.1, forward strand.
TTAATTTTGTACTTATTTTTATATTCATCCATTTATATATCTATTTATCTTTAAAGGTCACACCTGATTCCCTCAAGCTGGCGGAGCAGTAGGGTCCCCAACTCACCCGGCCCCACCAACTTACCTACATAACTTTCAAACCATCCTGAACACCTACAAATTCGACCTGAGATTTAAAGAGAGAACAGCTGGAACGCTACAGAGAGAAGGGTTTTCACTTCTAACAAGGTAGGAAGGCAGAAAAAAATAAAAGAATCCAGTGGGGAGGGGCCTGTGTGGAGCTGGGCTAAGGGGGGGCGGGGAGAGCCTCGGGACAGGAAAGCCTAGCCCCGAAGAAGTGGGAACTTTAAAAACCCGCACTGGATTCTTCCAAAGGCGCTCAGCAGGGAAACCCGGCAGGACTGCAGGAGGGGCAGTGGAGCCCCCGGTCTCCCCGGGTCACTAACAGAGGGGCGCCCCGGGGGAGAGGGCACCGCACCCTGCGGGCAGAGCTCAGTAAAGGTCTGGAGCGCCCGGTGGGGCCTCGGGGAGAAGCTCAGGCTGTGGCTCCCCTCGGAGGGGGCTGCACCCTGCTGCCCCTGAGAGCGCGATTCCAACGGCGCAGGCCCCGGATCCCAGTGCGAGGGGACACAGCCCAGGCCTGCGCTCCCCCCGGGATGGACAGAGGCAGGGAGGGCCCAGAACAAGAGGATGCTCCTGCCCGGGACGCCCCCGAGCTGTGCAGATCAGCGCCCCTGCCCCCGGGGCATCCAGGCCCCTGCGGACTGGGAGCTGCGGGAGCTACTGCGGTAGTTGACTCTAGGGCTGGAGAGCTGGCCTCCACCAATGTGGTTGTTCCTCCTGGTGTCACCCTGTTCCTGGGAGAGGTGGGGCTGTCAGGGAACAGAGGCCTCACGGGGGGTCAACAGCTCCCACGGAGCCCAGCACCTGGCGGGGGGGGGGGGGGGGCGGGGCACCTCCCCCAGGTGCACACACCTGAGAATCAGCACAGCAGGCCCCTCCCCCAGAAGACCAGCTAGAAGGATAGGGGAAGAGCAACTTCTTGAACAAGCAGTGCTGAAAAGCTCCAGGGGAAATCAAGGGATTTACAGTGTATAGAACCAGAGGACACCCCTCCTAATTCTTTTCTTCCTTTTTCCAGTACAATTTATTTTTATATCAGACTGTAAATTTGCATTTTTTTCACTTTTCCCACCTTACCTACAATATTTTACCACCTCTTCATTTTTAAGATTCTTCCATTTTGACTAATATTTCTACAATTTCAGGTCCTAGATATATTTTCCACCTCTAGAATCCCTTCAACATACTCAACTTAATTTGGGGAGATACATAAGATATGTTTTTGTTGTTGTTGTTTGTGTTTTTTCTTTTTGTTTTGTTTTCTCTGCCTCATTTTGTTCTACAATGGTGGAAGTTAATACCTTCTAAAACATGACCAGCATGCACCCAGAACCAAGTGGTATACCATGCTGATTCATTCTGTGAGATTCCTAATTCCTATTCTGCTCCCCTCTTTTATCTCATTTATGTTTTGGTGGTCAATGTTAGGGCTTTCTACATTTCTGGTTTATATAAATTTGGGACTGAGCTTCTTGTAACATACAGAACTTAATATAATCAGAAACAAGAGGATCACACTCTAGAACCCCTCAGGTAGACTACATTCTCCCTCCACTACAACTTCATCACCACCACCATCTCTCAGTCTCCCTTCCTTTTTTTTTTTCTTCTCATTCTTTTTTTTTTTTTCTTAATACTTTTTTCTTGTTTTCTCTTTTTCTTTGGTATTCTTGGACTTTTATTTTTTACTACTTTGTTTCGAAATTTGTTTTTCACTTTAGTGGTCCTTTTGTTTTATTTCCTTCTGATCTTTGTTTTCAATTTCTGGTCTCTGACCTCAGTAGAATCATCTAGGGTGAAATTTACTTAGGTTGTGGTTGATATTCTTGACTCAGCCTGCTCATAAAACCATTCTGCACTGAACAAAATGACTAGGAAGAAGAACTCACCACAAAAGAAAGAATCAGAAATAATACTCTGCCACAGAGTTACAGAATTTGGATTACAATTTGATGTCAGAAAGCCAATTCAGAAGCACAATTATAAAACTAATTGTGGCTCTGGAAAAAAGCTTAAAGGAATCAAGAGAGATTTCATGACTGAAGAATTTAGATCTAATCAGGCAGAAAAAAAAATCAATTAAATGAGATGCAATCCAAACTGGAGGTCCTAACAACAAGGGTTAATACGGTAGAAGAATGAGTGACATAGAAGACAAGTTGATGGCAAGGAAGGAAGCTGAGGAGAAAATAGAAGAACAATTAAAAGACCATGAGGAAAGGTTAAGGGAAATAAATGACAGTCTCAGAAGTAAAAACCTATGTATAATTGGGGTTCCAGAGAATGCTGAGAGGGACAGAGGGCCAGAAAGCATATTTGAACAAATAATAGCTGAGAGATTCCCTAATCTGGGGAGAGAAATAGGCATTCAGATCCAGGAGATAGAGAGTTCCCCCCCCCAAAAAAAAAATCGATAAAAACTGTTCAACAGGGGATCCCTGGGTGGCGCAGCAGTTTGGCGCCTGCCTTTGGCCCAGGGCGCGATCCTGGAGACCCGGGATCGAATCCCACGTCGGGCTCCCGGTGCATGGAGCCTGCTTCTCCCTCTGCCTGTGTCTCTGCCTCTCTCTCTCTCTCTCTGTGACTATCAAAAATAAATTTAAAAAAAAAATTAAAAAAAAAAAAACTGTTCAACACCTCGACATTTAATAGTGAAACTTGTAAATTCCAAAGATAAAGAGAAAATCTTTAAAGCAGCAAGAGACAAGAGATCCCTAACTTATATGGGAAGAAATATTAGATTAACAGCAGACTTCTCCACAGAGACCTGGCAGGCCAGAAAGGGCTGGCAGGATATATTCAGAGTACTAAATGAGAAGAACATGCAGCCAAGAATACTTTATCCAGCAAGGCTCTCATTAAGAATAGAAGGAGAGATAAAGAGCTTCCAAGATAGGCAGAAACTGAAAGAATATGTGACCACCAAACCAGCTCTGCAAGAAATATTAAGGAGAATTCTGTAAAAGAAAGAAGAAGCCCAAAGACATAATCCACAAAAACAGAGACTGAGTAGATATTACAATGACACTAAAGTCATATCTTTCAATAGTAACTCTGAACATAAATGGGCTAAATGATCCCATCAAAAGACACAGGGTTTCAGACTAGATAAAAAAGCAAGACTCATCTATTTGCTGTCTACAAGAGACTCATTTTAGACCTAAGGACACCTACAGCCTGAAAATGAAAGGTTAGAGAAACATTTACCATCCAAATGGTCCTCAAAAGAAAGCTGGGGTAGCATTACTCATATCAGATAAATTAAAGTTTATACCAAAGACTGTAGTAAGAGATAAAGAGGGACACTATATCATACTTAAAGAGTCTATCTAAGAAGATGACCTAACAATCATGAATATTTATGGCCCTAATGTGGGAGCTGCCAAGTATATCAATCAATTAATAACCAATGTAAAGACATACTTAGATAATAATACACTAATAGTAGGAGACTTCAACATAGCACTTTCTGTAAATGACAGATTTTTCTAAGCACAACATCTCCAAAGAAACAAGAGCTTTAACTGATACACTACACCAGATGGATTTCACAGATATCTACAGAACTTTGCATCCAAACACAACTGAATACACATTCTTCTCAAATGCACATGGACCTTTCTCCAGAATAGACCACATAGTGGGTCACAAATCAGGTCTGAACCAATACAAAAAGATTAGGATTGTCCCCTGCATATTTTCAGACCACAATGCTTTGAAACTAGAACTCAGTCATAAGAAGAAATTTGGAAGAAACTCAAACACGTGGAGGTTAAAGAGCATCCTGCTAAAAGATGAAACGGTCAACCAGGAAATTAGAGAAGAATTAAAAAGATTCATGGAAACTAATGAAAATTAGTATACAACTGTTCAAAATCTTTGGGATACAGCAAAAGCAGTCCTAAGAGGGCAATACATTGCAATACAACCATCCCTCAAAAAATTGGAAAAAAACCTCAAATACACAAGCTAAGCTCACACCTAAAGGAACTGGAGAAAGAACAGCAAATAACACTACACCAAGCAGAAGAGAGTTAATAAAGATTCGAGCAGAACTCAATGAAATAGACACCAGAAGAACTGTAGAATAGATCAACAAAACCAGGAGTTGGTTCTTTGAAAGAATTAGTAAGATAGATAAACCATTAGCCAACCTTATTAAAAAGAAAAAAGACTCAAATTAATACAATCACAAATGAAATAGGAGAGATCACAACCAATACCAAGGAAATACAAATGTTTTAAAAACATATTATGATCAGCTATTGGCCAATAAATTAGGCAATCTAGAAGAAATGGATGCATTTCTGGAAAACCACAAACTACTAAAACTGGAACAGGAAGAAATAGAAAACCTGAACAGGCCAATAACCAATTGAAGCAGTCATCAAAAACCTCCCAAGATACAAAAGTCCAGGGCCAGGTGGCTCCCAGGGTTATTATATCAAACGTTTAAAGAAGAAACAATACCTATTCTACTAAAGCTGCTCTGAAAGATAGAAAGGGATAGAATACTTCTAAACTCATTTTATGAGGCCAGCATCACCTTAATTCCAAAATCAGACAAGGACCCCACCCAAAAGAAGAAATATAGACCAGTATCCCTGATGAACACAGATGCAAAAATTCTCAACAAGATACTAGCCAATAGGGTCCACTAGTACATTAAGAAAATTATTCACCATAAAAAAGTGGGAAATATCCCCAGGATGCAAGGCTGGTTCAACACTCGTAAAACAACCAACATAATAGATCATATCAACCAGAGAAAAAAGAACAATATGATCTTCTCAATAGATGCAGAGAAAGCATTTGACAAAATACAGCATCCATTCCTGATCAAAACTCTTCAGAGTGTAGGGATAGAAGGAACATTCCTCAGCATCTTAAAAGCCATCTGTGAAAAGCCCACAGCAAATATCATTCTCAATGGGGAAATACTAAGAGCCTTTCCCCTTAGATCACAAATGCAACAGGGATGTCCACTCTCACCACTGATATGCAATGTAGTACTAGAAGTCCTAGCCTCAGTAATCAGGTTTTCCCTTCAGAAAGTCCAATTTTTAGAATATTCCCCTAGTTTTACTCCCACATGCCCCACAAAAGATAGCATTGTTTCAGTAACAGAGTGCTAGAAAGATCCTAAATAGTCATTGGTAACAGGCCAATCAAATAACAGAAAGGGCATCCATGTATAGGATATTATTCAGCTGTACAAAGAGTAAGTGAAGTCCACATGTGCTAATAAGGTGTCATGTCCAAAATATATTGTTATTAAAAAGAAGCAATGAGTAGAATATTGGGTAGGTTTCTGATTTGTTTAAAGTTTGTGAGTATGCAGATAAATATTTATTGCACAATCTATGTCAGCTGCCCCTATCATGATGCTGTCAGGCCAGCAATCATTGATGCCTCAATCAAAGCACATGATGGGAAAGTTCATAATTGGAAGAGAGCCTGGAAAATCCAGTGCAAAGATAGGAAATAATCATTGAATATGAACACTAACAATGGTTGTCCCAGGCTTACTGGGACACCGGAAAGTCAACAATGGGAGGAAAAGCTACCGAATTGTTCTTGTTTACTCTTTCATGCAATATAAATTTTGTGCCATGGATACTTTCTATATCACTCATGACTTGAGGATGAAAGCCACGGAAATGAAATCTGGCATCCTTAATCTAACTTAGGAATTCATTGACTCAAAGCTGGAAGAAGAAGAGTCTTGAAGCCTGAATAGGACTAAAAATCAGCTCCAGGAAGACAAGAAGTAGGAAACCCAATGACTAATGTGTAGCCAAAGAGTTCTAGTCAGAATCACACTTTAGCTGTGCAGATTTCTGAAGTAGGCACCCAAACTGGACAAGGTCAATGAAAAATTCTCTACCCACCCTCTATGCATCTCTCATCCCTGTACCACTAGCCAGAGGAACAAAGCTCCAGGTAGGAACAGCAACTGAATAAAGCTAAGACACCTGCCCCTGCCAGATTGCTAAGGGCTTAACATGAAAAGGATGATGCCCTCTCTGTTTTCATACCTGAAGGCTGAGCACTGTGTACTACTAACATCACACACAGTTGGAGATCCCACTAAAACAAAGTTGGCGTGATATGCTAAGAGAAATAAAACTCAGTCACTACAATTTTTCTCATGTGAAAAATAAAACTCCGTTAAAAATAGCTTTGGCAATTAATGAAACACCATTCAGTTTTCTGCGAAACAGCCTGGTGTGTTAGCTTCATGGACATCTGTATTTCTGAGTTATTTCTACAGAAGGGTCTATCCTACAGACAACAGGGATCACATCGATGTAGTCAGAGAATTCATTTTACTCAGTGCTCTTCGCGATGTTAATTTCTCTGTCCCACAGAGATAATGTTTTAGAATAATGTCTGGTGTGATTTTTACTCTTTTTAGTTTCATGCTGTTCTGAATGTTTAAAAAATCTTTTTAAGCGATAGAATCTGCCATTCTCCCTTAATCTTCTTTGGCATCTTATACGTTACCTATTTTAGAGAATTATCTTCACTGTCTCAGTGTGTGTTTGTCAAATTTGTATGTGTTACATTAATTCACCAAACAATTAATTTCTCTCCTGATTTCCTGTGGAGTGTGTTTCCTCCTTTCAGCCCCCTAGCTGATCTCCTGGGTCACTTGCTTTTTCAAGCACAGAAATGTCCCCTTTGCCCATGAAATAGGGTCCACTTCTACTTCAAGCCTGATGTTTTGCTCCCCCCGCCCCGAAGGGCATATATTGGATTCAAACATTTCCCATTCTCTGCTTCCAGGCAGGAGTCTTAAAACTGCATTTTGTTTGTCTATTTGTTTTATTTTCACAGCCAGAATGACGGGGAGAGAGGATAGGACCCACCACAGGCTGACACTGCCTTCAAGCCCCTCCCTCTCAGATGTCCTAGTATCAGGCACCTGAAAAAGTTGCTCGAACTGCCCACGCCTCAGAGAACACATCTATTTATCAGATTGCTGTAAGGAGGGACACTTGAGTGGCTCAGTAGTTGAGCATCTGCCTTTGGCTCAGGTGGTGGTCCCGGGGTCCTGGGATGGAATCCACATCAGGCTCCCTGCAAGGAGCCTGCTTCCCCCTCTGCCTGTGTCTCTGCTTCTCTCTGTGTGTCTCTCATGGATAAATAAATAAATAAAATCTTTAAAAAAAATTCCTCTGAGGAAGAAATGGGGTTGCCACGTTAACAAACAAATTTGACAGCATTTGCTTCATGGTCAGTATCCAATAAATACTCACCATAACTATTATTATTTCAAGTATTACTATTAGTCCGGGGTGTTGGATGAGATAGCTATAGGGCATTTGTATGGCACAGGGAGGAAGTAAAACCAGCACAGGCAAAGTGGTGAGGAATGACGGGTGGTGGGGTCTCACCATCAACAGGAAGGAAGGGTACACGGGAGCCCGTATTACCCAGTATACTCAAATTTAGTGCTGGTCTGAGTTTAGGGATGAAACTTGCCAGGAATATTGATAAATATGATAAAAATAAAAATAAAAATAAAAAAGGGTTTGACCTCAGCAACAACCATAAAAGTCTAGAAACTCAAGTTGTGTGTGTGGAAGTAGTGCAACAATGTACGTAAAGCTCCCTACCCCCACGGCCACCCCAAGCTCACCTCTTCCAGCCTTCATCACCCTCCAATAGATGAAAAGGACATTACTTGGGGTATAGTTACCTTGGGCAGTTACACTGTGATTTGAAGGTGAAACTTAATATGTAGTCTTTCTTTTGTGTGTCTCCTCCCACTGCATTTTAAACTGTCATAGTAGAGAATTGTGTCAGTTAGGCAAACTCACCAGGTCTTTCTTTTTCTTTCTTTCTTTCTTTCTTTCTTTCTTTCTTTCTTTCTTTCTTTCTTTCTTTCTTTCTTTCTTTCTCTTTCTTTCTTTCTTTCTTTCTTTCTTTTCTTCTTTTTTTCTTTCTTTCTTTCTTTCTTTCTTTCTTTCTTTCTTTCTTTTTCTTTCTTCTTTCTTTCTCTTTCTTTTCTTTTCTTTCTTTCTTTCTTTCTTTCTTTCTTTCTTTCTTTCTTTCTTTCTCTTTCTTTCTTTTCTTTTCTTTCTTTCTTTCTTTCTTTCTTTCTTTCTTTCTTTCTTTCTTTTCTTTCTTTCTTTTCTTCTTTCTTTCTTTCTTTCTTTCTTTTTCTTTCTTCTTTCTTTCTTTCTCTTTCTTTTCTTTTCTTTCTTTCTTTCTTTCTTTCTTTCTTTCTTTCTTCTTTTTCTTTCTTTCTTTCTCTTTCTTTTCTTTTCTTTCTTTCTTTCTTTCTTTCTTTCTTTCTTTCTTTCTTTCCTTTTATTTATTCATAAGAGACACACACAGAGAGGCAGAGACATATGCAGAGGGAGAAGCAGGGTCCCTGTGAGGCTTGATTTCAGGACCCCAAATCATGACCTGAGCTGAAGACATATGCTCAACCACTGAGGCACCGAAGCGTCCCTTTCTTCTTTCTCATTTTTTTGCCATCCTATTCTTGTTCTTAATCAAGCTTAGGATGATATAAAATTCTCCATCTTAAAAGCATTTTCTTTTTTTTTAAGATTTTATTTATTTATTCATGAGAGACAGAGAGAGAGAGAGAGGCAGAGACACAGGCAGAGGGAGAAGTAGGCTCCATGCAGGGAGCCTGACCTGGGACTCGATCCCGGGTCTCCAGGATCACATCCTGGGCTGAAGGCTGCGCTAAACCGCTGAGCCACCAGGGCTGCCCTTAAAAGCGTTTTCTTATACATATTATTTACAGTTATTTTAAAGTCTATGTGCAATATCTTCATGCCTTGATTGACAATGACTTTTTGTATTATCTTTTGTTTTGTTTTCTTACTGGATTTGGCTATTTAGTCCTGTCTCTTGTCACTCCTGGGAATTTTATTGAATGCTTGATATTAGAGATCCAGCACTGTTAGAGACTCAGGATAGTGTTCTTAACCCACAGAGGATTCAACATTCTCTGATAGAGTGTGAGACTACAAAACAGATCATCCGAGCCAGTCAGACGTTGAAATGGTTTTTCAATGAATTTCCATGTTGCAGATGCCTTGTCTATTTTGTGTGCCTTAACTGAAATCCTGAGATTTATGATAGCACCCTCCCCTGCACAGTGACATTACAGAGAGTGCTGATGGATGTTTAGATTGTCAATTTCTGCCAGTTTGACTTCTTGGACTTTTACCCAACACCATTAAAGAAGTAGCAAAAGTCTTGAAGGTATAAACAATGCAACATGGGGATTCACCTCTCCACTTTTCTCTGGGATCTTGACTCTTCATGTCATTGTTCTCTTAGAATATAAGAAGGCTAGATTTTGCTTGTCCAGCCTCATGGCTGTGGTGCTTATAGCTCAGAGCCTCCACTTTTTAGTAGAATTATTGTCCTACAGGTCAAGAACAGTAAATACCTCTAGAGGAAAAAAAAAAAAATGTGTGGAACGAGGGGCCTACCTCAGTGTGTTTCACTTATCTCCAGGATCTTGGACATTCAAGTGCTGTCTGCTTGGCTGCTTCATTTGCATCTCCCCTCAACCCTTTTTTAGGTGTATTTTTCCAACTTCTGTTAGAATCATTCTCCAAGTGGTATTTGATCTAGTAATATACACTCATTTATTAGTGACATAGAAATCTCCTTTTTCAACCTCCTCTGTTTCACACCTTTTTCTTTGGCTTGGAGCAGTGGTAAGGGGAAATCAGGTTAAGATTGTCACCTCTATTTATCCATCAGCCTTCCTAACTTCATCTCTTATCCTTTCTCTTCCCTATATCTCCATTGCGCAGCCTCAAGAATCCTCTGAGGTATGTGCATGAGATTCATCAGTACATAGGGATATAAATAATATCTGTTAACCTTAGACATTTGCCCCAAATCTATCTGTTTCCAGAACTCTGCTCTAAAGTATCCAGTACCCATAATGATAGGGGATTTTCATTCTTTGAGCCTAAATCTATAATTGTTTCTTAACATTAAATTTATCAGAAAGGAGTTAAGAGTCATTGTCAAGTAGGATATGATCATTACTCAGGTCTCCCTACAACACTGTAAAAGTTCCCAAAACTTTAGTTACAAACTTTTTAAAAATATATTTCCATATGTGTATTTCCTGTTTTCCATATACCAATAAATAGTATATTTAATATTTTTAATTATATATGATATTTAATTTTTTTTCATGGGATTCTCAGGATAATCCTATACTGTTCCCATTTCAGATACAAGGGAAGTAAGTCTCAGGAACAGGATCTACTCAACTACGTGTGTGCTTCAAATCTATGCCTGATTATAAAGGTGTGAAATATCAGCTATAATGATATTTTTAAAAATTTTCAGGGAACCCAAATACACTGTGAGATGTTAAGAGGTTTTATGCTTAAAGAATGTTTATATAATCAAATAATTTTGCAGCTGTGCAACCACATACTACTTGTATTATGCATAAAGCTCATCAGTATACTCTAAGCTCTGAGAAAACTACCTTTAAGAACTACTTGACCACAAAATCCTTCTCTCAAATGATATGAGACAAAAATTTTTCCAGACCTTGATGTATGTCCTTTGAGGAACAAAATTAACTCCAATTGAGAGCCACTGGGATAGATACCCATGTTTTAGGTGGCAGTCTTGATGGGAGGATTTATATGGTTTTCTAGGATGAAGCTGGTATTATTTGCAAGGACAGAAAAAAGCAGGTCCCTGCATCTTTAAAAGTGGTGTCTCTGCCTCTGTGGGAGACTATCTACAGTGGAATTATAATATTGTGAGAGTTTGGTACCTGCCAAGGACTTTCTCACAGGGAGACTGGCATGTAGGGAGAGAAGTTTGCAGCAAACCAGGACATCTTTTCCTGGGGCAGGGAACATCAGTAGTGGAATTGTATGGATAACAAGCTGGGGCAGCAGTGGGGTCATTATGAGGATGAGACAAAGGAAGAACACAGAACATAACAGAAAGCAACTTAACCAAAAATAGGTCATTGGGGTACAAAGGTTCACAGAGGGAAGAGGCCAATTACAAAGGTTAGGTATAGCTATCCAGACAAGGTTAAGTTCATAGGAAGGGGTGCTGTTCCTTTTTATTTGGAGAACTGTGTATCCATTAAAACTATCTTTAAGGGAATACATACACATTCAGGAAAATATAATTGACATTGATAAGTGAAAAATGTCACTTATCAAAAGTTATTCGCCATGATATTATATTTTACATAAAGATATGCATAAGAAACAATAGTTACACAGAAATATACAATAATGTAAAGAGTGATGATTTCTGAATATGAGTTCCTATCAAATTTAATTTTTTAAGGTTCTCTGTATTTCCCCAATACTCCTACATCTAGTCATTTTCTTTTAATTAAGAATATACTTTAAGGGGCACCTGGGTGGCTCAGTCAGTTAAGTGTCTGCCTTCGGCTCAGGTCATGATCTCAGGGTCCTGGGATGGGAGCCCTTTGTCAGGCTCCCTACCTAGTGGGGAGTCTACTTCTCCCTCTGCCTCCCCTCCCCTCCCGACTAGCTCTCTCTCACTGTCTTTCAAATGAGTAAATACAAAAAATCTTAAAAAAAAAAAAAGAATATACTTTGAGAGATACAAAAATAATAGTAAGGATTTAGTTGTAGGCTGAAACAATGTTTGAAACAATAAAAGAAATGTGACCAAGAATGATGTATGTCTGTGTGACTATCAGGGATTTTTTAAAGAAGAGGGACAAGTCCAGAGATCCTTGACCCCTGCTTATCATCTGTTAGGTTCTCTGCCCTTCAAGTTGTGTGTAGTTGCTGAATAAAACCTAAAATGAAAAGTTATGATCAAATTAATAAAAAAATTGGCTAAATTTCAAATGTGGCTAAGTTTGTCTTTTTTTATGTATAGAATAGAATAGTTTCCCTATTTTTCCTTTTTCTTTCCTTTTTTTTTTCTTTTTTTTTTTTCCTAACTAACCATGCTCAGGGAGAAAAAATAAACAGACGAGCTAAGTGTCTAGAAATAATAAGCCCAGGTGTAAGTAGGTACTGAATGACTTCTGGGTGATTGAATAATCTCTACAATGCTGGAGAAATGGGCTTTCTTATTTAATCGTCATAACCTTGGAGTGGGCTTTTATATTGATTGTACAGAGTAGGAAATCAGTTGAAACAGTTTAAATAACTTGTTTTACTTACATTTCTAGTAAGTGCCAGAGTCAGGATTTGAACCAAAAATCTCCATCTTTGTCCACTATATCATGTGGCCTCCTAAGTGGAAAATTGTGTCTTGAATGTGTTTATTCATTTCAAGCTCTTCTACGGAGGAAAAAAAAAATCTTTATTTTCTATGCTGTCCTTAAAGCTCAAAGACATGCTTCATATTTCATTTCTTTTCCTCTAACCCCTTAAAGAGCCAACTAAAGCAAGCCCAAGATCAAGGGGATTTCAGCCTTAGCATTTCAGCCCACCTCATTCATTGGATCTGCAAAAGCCCATCCCTGAAGAGTGAAAGTCATCAAATTTCATTTCTTATAACATTAGTTTAGAAACATGTTTTCCTCTCTTACCAGTTAAATTGTCTTTTACTTTGTAAACGGTTTCTATTTTTCAACAATTACATTACAATGTGTTCAATTTTAACCGCCCTGCTGCTCAATCCTTTATAAACCTGAATAAAGAAATAGTTATATAACCAAGAAGCATCAAAAAGTGAATAAAAAGAAGATATTGCTTCAGATTACTCTCCATTTGCTGAGGATGAAAAGCAATTTAACCTTTTATTTTTTATATTTATTATTGCATTATTCTTTTGTTTACCTTGTAACAAGTGGGAGTCTGATAGCATCTGTCACCCTCCTACAATTTAATTACATATTCCATATCTTTATTCTCACTTGGCAGTGTCTTTGCTTGCCTAGATCTACCTTATCCACCACTTCCAAGTTCACATCGCATGATTTTTGTAATTAAGTGAGCGGCAAGTTAGCTACCTCCATCCTAAATTGAACATTTCATAGTTTTAAAGCACTTCTATTAAACTTCCCTGAGTCTGAATCCCCATTACTTCCCCATCTTCCCCTGATGATTCAATTATCTCCTCAGGGAGAATCTGTTCAATACCAAGAATTACCTTTTCTCCACAGAGGGGGGACTTGAAACAATGACTCTAAAACCTTTTTCTTTCACTCCATGTCTTCAATGAATAATTTATATTTGTGACAATCTGGTTTCTGTCTTTCCTGACTCTTAGTTTTGAAAACCATAGAAAGGATACATTCACCCCATCTCATTACTTACCACACTGAATAGAGAAAACTGCCTGTAGTCCCATCTGGCCCTTGGATTGACCTTTATTCACAGTAAAAGAGAAGAAACTCATGTTCTCCCTACTGTTCTAATGCTTTTCTTTTCCTGTTCAAATATTTGTTATTCATTAAAATCTTCAGAAGCATTAAAAAAAATCAAAGGGCATTTTTTGGGGGAGTAACATTTACTTTTCCTCATATGAAAGTGTATAATGACAGTCGTATAAAGAAATTAGAAAATGCAGAGCAGAACAAATACAGTCTGCCTTTAACTCCATCATTAGTAGATAATCCATGGAATATGCAATCATATAAACAAAGGAAAACTATGGAGACTATAAGATCAGTGGTTGCCAAAGATTCAGGAGGAGGGATGAAGAAGCAGAACACAGGAGTTTTAGAATGGGGAAGAATGTTCTATATAGTAATATAATCATGTATACAGGCCATATATATAGGTGTCCAAACCCATGGAATGTACTGCAGCAACAGTGAACTCTATCATAAACTATGGACTTTGGGTGATTATGTATCAGGCAGGTTCATTGATGGTAACAAATGTAGCACTCTGGTGGTAGTGTGTATGGGCAGTGAGTTGTTTTGTGGGGTTCTCAATCTATCAATAACCAATGTTTTGACTGGGCCAGACCTGGTGGTTCTTACTATGATTACAAGATGCTCTTCAGCAACAAACATCAGGAAACTTTGAAAGCATAAAAGTTTGTTACTAAAGGGGTTGGAAATTACATAGCAGGCCTAGAACCACAAGGCAAGTTTGGAGGAAGAGTGACACTGAGAACATGTGGGCCGAGGATTCTGTTTCTACTTGGGTTGAGGGTTGAGGGGCTAGGGTTTCATGGGGTTACCCTGAAATTTAAATTGATGAACTTAAATATAAAGAGTTGGAATTTAAAGCAGGGGAAGAGAAAAAGAAAATGGTTCAAATAGTAACTGAAATTAATCAAGATCTCTAAAACAAAGAAGCCTCAGGTTGGGGAGGTGGCCAGGCTCTTTATCTGGTCCCATGGCCAGCAATGGGTTTATTGGAGATAGGGATCTTTGAAGCAGATGTCTAGGCAACCAAAACTTATGTCAGGCATTTGCATTACCAAAACAAAAACAAAAGAAACACACATTCACAAAACAACTGTCATATACCTTACACTACAGAAGTGTATGAGAAATCTCTGTACCTTTTCCTCAATTTTTCTGTGAACTTAAAACTGCTTTAAAAAGAAAAAAAAAATTACTGGCTCTAAAAGGCCAATGATAGAACATACATGCAGTACTGTTCAAAACTCCAAAGTAAGGAAAAAGTGAAATACAATTATATTCAAAAGAAATACAGAAAAGAATCATATAAACACTCAATAAATTTGAAGTCATCTCTATAGTATGTACAAATGATATACTGTCTTTTTACTCATTTTATTACAGACTTTTAAAATCTGAAAAACTATATACATCGTCAAAGCTTTTTATTTACTCTAAACACATGTGGGTTGTTCAGAAATCCCTCTGATTTGGGGGTGTCAGGTAGCTTTAAAAGAGAAGAATTATAGTGACAGATGTTCAATATTTAATGAGCACGTACCAGATGCTGACATCAGGTTAGCGTAGGGGCTACAAAGCCTTACATGATGTGCTTCCTCCTCTAACTGAGGCAAGGCAATGAGACAATACATATGGCAAAAAGAAATAGGTCTTATAATAGCACACTTACAAAATATGTTTTATATACAAAAAGAGCTTTTGTTGAAACTTCTTTTTCTCATGCAACTATTCTTGGCTTATGTCTATGTGAATACAGAGTTGAAAATTATTACATATCCTTATATCATTTAAAGGAAAGTGTTTATTAGAATACATCTATTGTTTCTCTAGAATAAACTCTAAATTTGGAGTTCCATTCATGCACCCCAAACCTTTTCTGATGATAAACCATTCTGTAAAATTGGATACTTATTCTTGGGATCCTTGATGATTATTGCATCCTTTTCAAAAACTTTCGCTGGTTCCCTATTTCTGACAAAGTGCACATGCCTTAGGCAGGCAATTTCTCCAAAATTAAGGCCCATTCTTACTTTCTCAAATATGTTTTACTCCTGCTTCCCAAGCCGTGTCAGTCCTGCTAAAGAGTTTTTGTTGGGTTATGTTCATGTTGGATTCTCTCCTTGTCTTTTGCACCCTGCTCCCTTGGTCTGGAATCGTATCTCCTATGTCCACATGTCCATATTGCTCCCACCCTTAGCTTGACCAACCCAGGTGCGGTCTTCTTGGTGGAAGTGATTGCTTCTGCTGAAATCTCATAGCACTGAAATGGTTGTCTTGTTGCTTCCTCTACACCTACCTTGAACATGCACCTAACCTCCCACAATAGATGGAGAGATTCTTGAGAAGAGAGCTTGACATAGAGCTACCTCTTCCTCAAGACCCCGTGTAAAATTGGGACATAGCTATTGAATGAGTGAATGAATGAATGAATTTCCCTTTGAAAACATTGCACTACTATATTGATTTTATTGGGCTTTCAAATAGAAAATAATTTGGGCTATGAAACGCACTGAAATATAAATTAAAACTCAGAATATAAAGAATAAAAACTGTGACATAAACCTATGTGAATAGCAAAATACGCCACAAAGATAATCCTTTCTATTCTTTAATAGGAGGCACAGAAATGAGAGGGTGTACTAGATGAGGACAAAGATTCAATATTAGAACATGCTGGAGAGAAAAAGAACTACTTGTTCCTCTCTGTCCAGAAAAATTATCTTTAACTGGAAAAGCAGAAACAATATCACTCAAGTGCCTTTAGAGCTAAGGTTTTGAGACTGTCTAACACAGCGAGGACAGTGCTAGAGTTAATAGAGGTTCATAGTCACAAGCAGCTCTCATACATACCATCTGGAGACCTTGTACAATTCACTTAACCTATGTATGTCAATTTCCTCACAGAAACCAACGATGGTTTCAAGTGTTCATGGAGAGGATCAATAAAGATAACATTGGTAAATGTCCCTATAAGTCATGAAACCCTAATGCAAGAGTAATTCTTAGTGAAGTAAGAGTTGCATTAAAATAATTTATGGGTTGGAAATAATTTTTTAACAGAATTAAAAATATATCTGGATAAAAACTTCTAGAGAGCTAATAATGTTCAGCCTGATGGCTATAGTTAATAATACTATATTGTATACTAGAAGATTTGCTGAGAGCAGGTTTCAGGTGCCCTAATCACACACATACACACACAAGTGGTAAGTATATGAGCAGATGGATATGTTAATGAGCTTGACTGTAGTAAGCATTTCATTATATATATGTATATCAAAACATCATGTTGGATAAATACCCAGTAGTGCAATTGTTGGATCATAGGGTAGCTCTATTAAATTTCTGGGGGACAAACTCTGGTTTACTGGAGGGGAGGTGGGTTGGAAATGAGCTACGTGGGAGACGGGCATTAAGGAGAGTATTTGTGATGAGCACTGGGTGTTGTATGTAAGTGATGAATCACTAAATTCTACTCCTGAACATAATATTACACCGTATGTTAACTAGCTGGAATTTGAATAAAAACTTGAAAAAATCACGTTGAACACCTTAAATGTATACAATTTTTATTTTTAAAAAAATCTGAAAGGGGCAGCCTGGGTGGCTCAGCAGTTTAGCGCCACCTTAGGCCCAGGGCGCGATCCTGGAGACCCGGAATCGAGTCCCACGTCGGGCTCCCTGCATGGAGCCTGCTTCTCCCACTGCCTGTGTCTCTGCCTCTCTCTCTCTGTGTGTCTCAGGAATAAATAAATTAAAAAAAAAAAAAAAACTGAAAGAAAAAACAAGTGCCCTGCGGTAGCTATCAGGTGGGGTAGAGGAACATAAAAACAATAAGAACGATAGATTATAGTAGTCATAAGCATGACAACACAAATAATGCTGCAAATATAGGCATGTAATATAAATTTTAAGAGCTTTAACTGTATTGACATATATATTTTTTATTTTATTTATTTATTTTTAAGATTTTATTTATTCATGAGAGAGAGAGAGAGAGAGAGAGAGAATGGCAGAGACACAGGCAGAGGGAGAAGCAGGCTCCATGTGAGGAGCCCAATGTGGGACTTGATTCTGGGTCTCAGGATCACGCCCTGGGCTGAAGGCAGCACTAAACCACTGAACCACCGGGGCTGCCTCTATTTTTTTTTTTTTATGTTATATGAACAATTTTTTATTTGTATTTCAAAATCTTTAAACAGGATTTTGTTCTTTTATTTTTAATCCAACAGAATCCCTGATTTGCAGAGATCATCTAGACCTTTACAAAACATAATACTACGAGAAATCACAACATGAAACTTGACATCGCACAGACTCTAAAATATTAACTTTATGTTCCATGTATGCAGTTTAGTGAGAAAGTAAATGACTGCTAGACCTGTTTCAAACAAAGATCTTCTCTCCCAGACAGAAAATTGTCAGATGTGATTTGGGGGATTGTCTCTTCCCATATTAATTTAAAATGAGAACAAAGTTGATATTGGAGCAAAAATATATATATATAAACAAATAAACAAAACAAATCTGGGAGCTAAAATTATATATTTCTTTAAAACAAGAAGAGGAACATCAAAATACTCTGAAACTCATCCTTGCATCAAACGCCTTCATTCAATTGCAGCCCTGATTGGCAGGCAGGCACCCTGTCCTCCTGTTTGAATTCAACCATCAGTCTGTGTTTGCCCATGATTGTGTGTGTTGGTTTTGATTACTGTTATTTCTTCCGAACAATTCTGATTTCACAGTGACGGTCCTGCCTCAGCTGAAGCTTGCAGCTGTCTGGGCGAGGATTGTCTACACTGACCTTTGCTTTTGACCACCTCCAATAACCCTCTTTATGCCACCTTCCTCTCATGTAAACCCTCACACGAATACCAGAGCCTTTCACCTCTTTAAAATAGATAATAATAGTCTTCCATCATTGAACAACTGGTTTGTAAGTTGTGGCATTCTGTGTGTATCAGACATGGCAGGAAATGGAAGGGAAATTGCACAGAGCAAAGGCTTGGAAACAGGGAGACACAACCTCCAATCAGAGTATCACGTCATTGACTTTGAAAGAGTCACCCCTACGGTGTTCAATTTCAATTTCTTTATCTGCAATACAGAAATAGATGGCACCCATAATGACTTCAACAGGTTATAAAGTCAGTGAGATGTTAAGTTTCCTACTTGTGATTTCTCTGTTTCTGAAAGGTCTATATGATCTCTGCCAATCAGGAATTCTGCTGCATTAAAAGGAATAAAATCCTGTTTAGAATAAATAAATAAATATTATGTATTTATTTATAAAATTATACATAAATGTAATTTGTTACATTACAAAAAATGTTTTTTTAGTTTATAAGTCTAAGTTTGGGGGTGAAATTTTTTAAATCATGATATGGGAAATACTTTAGAATTTCTATGGCTAGTGACAGTGAACAAAGTTGAGGTACCGAGATATCATCAAACTGAGGAGAGCAGAGAAATGTCATGGAGCTGTAAGGAAGCAGAGGATGGAAGATGCCTGACTCCACCTAGCTCCAGAGCAAAACAGTTCATCTTCAGTCCTAATTGCTTACAGAGGTATCTCTGTAATCACTGGATTGTGCATGATTTTCTAACACCTGAATCATAGCAGATAGTCCAACATCTGGAAAATGGCCCATGTGTTATACTCCAGACAGCTGCGTTAAAGAGAGTTGAGAAAGAAAATTCTTTTCTCTATTCATCAAAGATTTTTTTGCGTGGTCCTGAGAATTAAATTGACGTGAGACAGATGAACAGGAGAAAAATCAAATTTATTTACACATCTACTGGGCATCCACATGAATACAAGTTTCCAAAGATAGGCAATATGGAGCATATATGTGATCCTGAAGTAAAGAGAAGGGAGGGTCTGGGACATCAAAGGGAAGGAGAGCAATTCACAGGAGGATTAAAAAGAGTAAATTTTGGCCAGGCCATCCAGATACATGGGTCA
Source organism: Canis lupus baileyi (assembly GCF_048164855.1). NCBI lineage: Eukaryota > Metazoa > Chordata > Mammalia > Carnivora > Canidae > Canis > Canis lupus. Next base: position 69,331,229 of record NC_132839.1, read on the forward strand.
CAGAGAGGAATTTAACAAATAGACTTTGCAAGGTTCCTCTCTGTCATAGTGTCATTATCTGTAGTGATGGTGCCCTTTATGGAGCAGGTCCTCTACCTAAATTCTTTTAGGCCGTTAGTTGGGGCAAACACCACCAATAGCAACTTCTTGATTCTTCTGTCTTCTAAAAATAATCAGCCTAAAATAACCCTTATGAGAAAAAGACACATTTTGAGGTGGCAAGTCTTGCTTCCAAACAAGAGCATGTCTTGGATTTGGGTCTAGAAGTCAAAGTTGAACTCTGCCCTGACACTCACTAGTTTGTGCATTTGGCAGAATGACTCCATCTTCCTCAAGCTCACTTTCCTCCTGTGCTAAAATAAAAATAAAACACCACAAAGGACTGAAATAATGATTAAGTGTGAAACATAAGTAAAAGCGCAAACTAATCATCTGATAATACACATTGAAACAGGAGTTGGTCCCTTCAAAAGATTACCACCTTCAGAATTCTGTGGGACTTCTCAACTCTCATTGCCCTCAGAGGACTGAAAAAATAACCCCACAAATGTCATAACACTGGGTCGAGTTTTAACAGTGGCTTTAGAAATATTTCTGATAATCTCTGGCACTGGCTTGTCAGTGAATGCCATCTTCACTCTCACTACTGTGGTTAAAACCAAATGCCAGCATGTGAATAGGTAACAAGCCCCAACACAAATTACTTAGGATTGAGGCAGGTTGGTTGCTAGACTTTTAAAAATAGATCAAAGCAAAAATCACTTTTTCACTAAACTCGGAGTAAGGTTTGGAGAACTCTAGCATTTGAATTCATATAGGGCTTGTTTCCAAATTGCAAAGACTCTGTTTCAGTAATTCTGTGTTCAGCTCATGAATCTGTATGTTCAGCAAGCTTCCTGAGTGAGGCTGAATGAGGTTGTCCAAGATCCACGGGCTACATTTGAAGAACAGATGCTTTGTGGCATTTGTTGGTGTGAATGATGGCTGTACCCCCATGACATCAAAATGGTGAATTAAGTCTGCCCAAGTAAGAATCATGTTATCTATACAGGGTAGTGGAACCAAAAATATATGAAAATGGTACAATCTGCTGAGGCATCTGGGATTGCTCATTTCATCATCTTGTGCTTTTTTCAGGTCCTGAAAGAATAGAAACAAAGTTTGATGATGAAACAGCTTTTAAAGCACAACCAAACCCTGGCATTTTATCCCAGCTGGCGAAAGAAGACCTTCAATGCATTTTAAAATTCTTATGCATTATTATTATGCCCTCCAAATTGCACAACAAAATGAATTTAAAATGGAGTAAAGAGCTAATGTGTGAAGGGAAATAAAATAATTTCAAAGTTTAGGGGAGCCTGGGTGGCTCAGTCAGTTAAGCGTCTGCCTCCTGGGATCAGGTCATAATCCCAGGGTCCTGGGACTGAGCCCTGCATCAGGCTCCCTGCTCAGTGGGGAGTCAGCTTCTTCCTCTGCCTCTCCCCCAGCTCATGCTTGCACTCTCTCTCTCTGAAATAAATAAATAAAATCTTTTTTAAACATTCAAAGTTTAAAATAAAATATGTAGGGTTTCCTGGGAGTCTCAGTCGATTAAGTGTCTGCCTTCAGCTCAGGTCCTGGGATCAAGCTCCATATTGTGCTTTCTGCTCAGCGGAGAGTCTGCTTCTCCCTCTCCCTCTGTGCATGCATGCTCACTCACAGGATCTCAATCTGTCTCAAATAAATAAAATCTTTAAAAATTAAAATTAAAAAATATATATAGTAGAGAAAAAATCCATAGATTCTATCATATTAAATTTTTCCATACAATAAAAATTTCATAGATATGTTAAATGATAAATAACAAACTTGGAAAAGATGTATTATGCAAAGACTATGTGCACATTTACATAAGATTCGATTTCGTAGAAATTCATGTATACCACAAAAAAAAAAAACATAAAATACAAGGATAGAAGTAGTAAAATGTTACTAAGCATAAGGAAACTGTTCAATCTCATTATTAGTAACAACTGATCTTCTGAGAGGTGCTACGGGAGCATAATAAAATCCATCCTGGTGTCTTCAATATTTTTCTCTTCTCTGCTACACTTGGTACAATTTGGAAGCTGAGAAGCAAGCAAGCTTTCAGGAGGTGATAGCACCTGAGTTGAGTCCTGAGGATCGATAGAAGTAAGTGAGATGACACAGTTTCCAGGCAAAAACAAATGCCCCGCAGAATGAAAGTCTGTGAAAGGAGTGTATAAATGCATACGGTTTCGGATTGCTGGAGTGTGAAGTGCAAGGTGTGGAAGTGCCTGAAGACAAAGCTGAGAGGTTAGTCAGGTTATTAGAGTCCTGAATGGCATACTAAGACTCACAGTGTATGTGGGGAGACATCAAGACAAAAAGAAAAGTGAAAAAGAAAATAAAACACACAGAACAAAACAAAAACAAGGGGCTGCAAAGACCAGGCCGTCTATGAGCATTTCTTTACTTCTTTATGCCTGCATCTGTTTGTGTAATACAAGTTCATTCAGCATCGACCATGTGGCGCATGATCTTCATCATCTATTAGTCAAATGATGCCATTCCTCTGTTCAATACCTTTCCCTGTTTGTTTGTTTGCTTGTTTACTTATTTTCCTACCCCCCCCCCCAGTAAAAGCTATCATTGTGGAATACCCCATCTTGGCTGTTCACACTTACATGGAAAGAGAATCAGATGTAATTGAATTTGGGATAAATGGAAGATGAGAGGTTATTGATATAACTTTTGTTTTGTTTTAGTTTTGGGAGGTGGATCACTATGATGAAATGAAAAGTGTCCTCCCGCCCACAAAGCCCTCATTGGACCTGACTGCTCCTTTCCCATCCTCCTTCAAATTTCTGTCCTATGGATTTTTACCATCTAGGGAGGATTTAGTAATGAACTTACTGCTTTTAAGGACAAAGGGAAAACTTGCTTAAGAAGGTGGAGGCCTCTTAAGGCTGCCCTGGCATTCTGTAGTAGAGAGTTCTATTGCCAATGAAGAGAGTGGTATGAATGCCTCTAGGGTTACCCACACATTATAGGAAAATGTTTGCATTTGAACCTGAAATTGTTGAGGAATGCAATTGCCACCACTGGTAAGGGGTGCTGTGTGCCAAGCTAAGCATGGAGAGTGTGCCCCCAGTTCCCCATGGAAGACCACACTGAGTAAAGAGACCTGAGCCCCTAAGAGAACTGAGCTTGTGAGTATTTAGGTGTGACATTCTCCCACTGCCAGAAGCAACCCAATCCCAAAACAGGATGTGTGGATCTTTCAGCACTGGCATGTTAATTTCCTGGGTTTGCCATAACAAAGATGCACAAACAAGAATTTATTCTCTCATAGTTCTGGAGGCTGCAAGTCCAACATCAGCATGTTGGCAGGTTCAGGTTCTTCCTCAGGACAGCAGAGGACAATCTGTCCAATGTCTTTCTTTTACCTTCAGGTGGTTTCCCGCAGTCCTTGAAGTTCTTTGGTATGTATGTTTTACTTCTCGAATCTCTACCTTCGTCGTCACATCACATGGCATCTTCCTGTGGGCCTCTGTCCCTGTGTCTCTTCTTTTCATATAAGGACCTCAGTATATTGGATTAAAAGCCCACCCAATTCTAGTATAATCTCATTTCAGTTTGATTACATCTGTAAAGACCCCTTTTTGTCTGAATAAGGTCACATGTATAGGTACCAGGGGTGAGGATTTCCACATATTTTGGGGGGATACAATTCAACCCACAACATCAGAAATGTCTCATTTTCTGGATGAGAGTTAGTGTGCTCTTCTTTTGACCTGTATATACTTCATGGGTTCATTGGTAATCCCTGGTAGGGGGGTTTTCTGAGAGAAGGAGACTTAGACACACAGTCAATATGGTCGGTAGGGGTCTTGGCCAGACCTAATGCCACTAGAGAAAGGAAAGGGGTTGTATTTTTACTGTATGTTATGAAGGAATCCCAGTGATTACACTGAAAGGCAAAGTGAGGGGTGACTCTCCACTATTTAAATTATAAACTCTGTCCATGATAACGTGGAGTATTGACTCCCTGACTCCTGGAGAGGAATGTAATGGTGTGGCCATCGATGGGCACTCCATCTCGAGTTTGTTTCTCAGATCCAGACAAGGGCTTGGAAGACCTGGATTCCAGTTCCTGTCCTGCCACTTACTAGATGTGCTACCTCAGAGTGGTTGCTTAAATTCACCATGTCCTGATTTCCTTATCTGAACTCTGGGTCTAAAAAATGCCTGTTCCATGTACCCATCGATTCACCATGAGGCTCAGTAGACACAATCCATGCTAACTTCAGGATGAGTCTTAAAGCTCTATGTGACTGCTAAGAAATTATCTACAGTTTTTTCTCCCCACATCTCTCCTTGTTCCAAAAATAATTTGAGACCATTGTATCTTTTCTCACCTAGCTATATGACTTGTTTTGAAACATTATTGCCATTCCCGCTAAAAGATCATTAAGTCATTAAGCCTAAATGCTGTCCCTTAGCTCTTGACCCAGGATAATGGTTAGATAACCTGTGGCATAATGAAAACAACTTTACAAATATAATTAAAAACAGTAATGATAATGGTAATAATATATCCATGTGAGACTCAACTCTATGTCCTTGAGTTCATCAATATAATTCAATATAATACTACAAATACTTTTTGACAAGGTTAAACATTTTCAAACACAAATACCTAGTTTATTTAAACAAAGTCACAATTAACAAATCTCACCCAGTTCCAGGAAAGAGATAAGGCTGCCTTTGGTCTCCTAAAAGGTTAATAAGAGCCCAAAGACATGAAGATGGCTGTGCCAGAGCCAAGTTTTGTACCATATGTCTGTGATTTCCAATCCCATGCATTTAAATTCAAGTTTTAAAATTCCAAAGTCCTAGAATTTTTTTTTCTTTTAACTTTACTGCACATAGAAATCTTGCTCACATTCCATTTGTTAGAAGCAACCTTTTTAAATTATGATGGATCATTATTATGGATTATGTAATGGATGTGTCATATTACAGAACATCATTTCAGAATCTTTCTAAATAATTATTTGACTTTTTTTCTTATTTGACCAAGTGAAACGATATACCAAAGTAATGAATGCCAAATGTTAAGCGTCTCTTCATTCCTACAATGTCCTACTAAGCTGGGGCATGGAGATTTATTTTGAAAATGTACTGCCAATTGCATTTTTCTAGTTTTTATTTAAAGTTTACCCATTTCAAGTCTTAAGTAGGAATAAAGTTTTCTTATGCCATCTTTGTCAGTTCAGCTACAATGATTGAACTAGTCTCAAACATGTACTTGGAAGCTTCCTTCCCACCCCATTTTTTTTTTTTTTGTATGATTGGCAACAATTTGTGTAGCATGTAAATAATTTGTCACTTGAATGTTTGAAAGCACTTGCCTGTGAAACACTGCCTAAAGCAGACGTATTTTGAGGTACTTTCTGACAGTGTTAAATTGTCTCCTTTTCATTGATCTATTCAATTTTTCAAAGTTCTTGAGTCAATTTACATAATTAATATCTTGTTAAAAATTATTCATTTTCTTGAGATTTTCAAATATATTAGCATAGATTTGAATCCGCTTATACTTTAAACACCTTCTGTGTCTGTAGTTGTATTCATTTTCCCTCTTCTAATGTTTGAGTACTTTCATTGTTCTTGATTAAATTCTCTATAAACCATATCCTAGCTCAGATTCATGCTTTTATCTTTCCTCATCTTTTTTTTAAAGATTTCATTTATTTATTTGAGAGAGAGAACATGAAGGGGGTGGGGAAGAGGGGTGAAGAGAGAAGCAGACTCCCTGCTGAGCAGGGAGCCTGCCTTGGGGGCTGGATCCCAGAACCCTGAGAGCATCACCTGACCCGAAGGCAGATGCTCAACCAACTGATCCACCCAGGCACCCTATTTTTATCTTTTCTTAATTTTTATTTTTCCATTCTTTTCCTAGAATTCTGAGAAAACTTCTCATTTTTCCCCTTTACTCCTTCACTATTCTTAACTATTCAATCTGTTCCACTACAGCAATTACCGTCTTTCGTGAGTTTAAAATCACTTTGACAAAAACGGTTTCCTTTTCTATGTAACGTTTTCTAATTTCACACTATGCCTTCTCTGTAACTATTTCTTTTCATTTCACAGATGAGTTTTTTAGAAAGTGGCATAGATTTCCTCATGTTATAACACAGACGAGTGTAAGAAATACAGTTTCTTCATATTCTTCAAAGTATCTGAATGTCTTCATGAGCCTTCAACTGGTAACAAAGGAAATAAAATTACTGAATTTAGTCTAATCCCAAAGAATATGGTATCACTTATAATTACTGGGTCTTTAGGTAAAACGACTAGTCTTGTAGTTTCTAACCATTTTTTTTTCTCTTCTCCAAGATGGGATCTGAATTATGAGTTTATGTGTATAGAAGAGAGAATATGATATCCACATGTTACCTCTAGTTTTCCCTAATCCCCGGGAGGAGGATCTGTTTCCTATTCAGGTGATCTCTGAGCTACAACCAATCCAGCCCTTGCAGTTCTGCTCCAAAAGATGGTGTTCAGCGTTGTTCAACTTGGGGTCCTACTGTCTGTGTAGTAGTGGTTGCTTACACTAAGAGAATCTAAATTTAAAGTTACTTCCAAAAATAGTAGGTATTTATATCTTGCTGAATTAGAAATTTTCTGTAGTATATTTCTCATTTTTTTCAGAACATCTATTTTTCAGGAATATTATTGTTATACCCATATCTTAAATATGCCTGTGCATGTTTTTTCTCTACCTTATCTTTCTACAGTTTCATTTATGCTTTCTTCAGAAAATGGTTAGGTTATGTCAACAATTATAGCATATCGATGAGATGTTTATTTTCTCCACCCACACACTATCTTCTTGCTTCTAATAGTACAATTTCTTTCTGAGGAAGATTTCATTCTATATTGTGAGGGAAGCATAAGGTTGTCACTATTCCCTTGCCTGCCGTGAGAATGGGTAGTTGACCACAACTGACTGATAATAAGTGTGCCCCATCCTCTTACCCAGAGCAACTTGTACAGGCATGGATCTGCAACCCATAGCAGGCAGATGCAAAGAAGCATCATAACATTTAAGAAAGACATAAACTCAGGGTTCTTGAAGTTATTTCCTCAGCAAAATGGAGAAATTTATCTGCAGAAGATAAAAGGCAACAAACAATGAAAACAAAGTTGCACGGAGAAGAAAGTCAAGTCGGGGGACTTGGTGCTATTATTTGAGCTTCCATCCTCAAAACATCACACCCTAGGTTTGGCACTAAAACCTTATCTATCCACATTCTTTTCAATTTTTTTCTTTTTTTTTTTAATATTTTTATTTATTTATTTAGGATAGTCACAGAGAGAGAGAGAGAGGCAGAGACACAGGCAGAGGGAGAAGCAGGCTCCATGCACCGGGAGCCCGACGTGGGATTCGATCCCGGTCTCCAGGATCGCGCCCTGGGCCAAAGGCAGGCGCCAAACCGCTGCGCCACCCAGGGATCCCTCTTTTCAATTTCATACCAAGGGCACCAGCTTTTCTTTGCAATAAGGTAGTTTTAATTGATTTTTCTTTTTTTTAAATAAATTTATTTTTTTATTGGTGTTCAATTTGCCAACATATAGAATAACACCCAGTGCTCATCCCATCAAGTGCCCCCCTCATTGCCCGTCACCCAGTCACCCCCACCCCCCGCCCACCTCCCCTTCCACCACCCTGAGTTCGTTTCCCAGAGTTAGGAATCTCTCATGTTCTGTCCCCCTTTCTGATATTTCCCACTCATTTTTTTTCTCCTTTCCCCTTATTCCTTTTCACTATTTTTTATATTCCCCAAATGAATGAGACTATATAATGTTTGTCCTTCTCCGATTGACTTATTTCATTCAGCATAATACCCTCCAGTTCCATCCACGTCGAAGCAAATAGTGGGCATTTGTCATGGTTTATGTATACAATGGAATATTACTCAGCCATTAATTGATTTTTCAACACTAATAACCAAGAGAGTTCTCACAAATAAAGTTCTTTTATCTAACTTTTATAGAATAATGTAGGGAGAAAAATTATGATCAAATTTAAAGTCTTTTGCAGCTATTTCACTCAACTGTTTGTAAAATCTGGAAATGAAGTTAAATTGAGAAGGCAGGGCAAGTGGAAATACAGACCTTCAGCACTTTGTTGTATGTATTTTCTTTGTCTCCTTGGTGGAGCAGCCAAGAATTGCCTACCATTCACCTGTATGACTGGCCTTATTAATGACTCAACGAAGAAGATGCCTTTACTGGAGGACACCTAAGAACAAGTTGCCCATGTCAGAACTGGTAAGGAAGTCCCAGTGCAAACTCATTTTCAATATGGCTTCAGCACTAAGATGACTTCTTAGTATATTTAATGACATCAAAATATGCACCACTATTTGCCATGCCCTTGGCCCTCCCTTTGGGTTGTTTCTGAATAGGACTCTCTTGGTTGCCAGCACACTGACTTTTTTTTTTTTTTTTTTTACAGTTGGGTGTTTTCTGACAGGTGCTTTCTTCATGTTCCTTCTTTGCTATACTCTTAAAAACTTAAGTTTTAAAAATATAGAGAGACTTCTTTACAGGTTCACAGCACTGCCACAGATTTCTGACAATTTTTATATTCCATAATTCCTTTCAGTGAACAATTGAGAGAAAAAGATAAAGAAAAAATCAATTGTATCCAGTTTTTTTTTTGCTTTGCTTGGGAGTTCCCTAGAGCATTTTCAAGAACAAGTCTTGAAAAACATTTACAGCTACTTTTATAATTATTTGTCTATTCAGCTTTTTTACTTGTTATTGCAACAATTTGGGCAATTTATGTCTTTTGGGAAAAAACATTTTCATCAGGATTTTCAAATTTAACAGTACAGGGTTGCACATTTTATTTGCCAATGATTTTTGAGTCTCCATATTTATCCTCTGCTGTTAGATAGATAGATACACAGATAATCTGCCTATCTATTGATCAATCGATTGAGCTATCTTACTTTTCGTTTTCTGAAAGTCCCTTATTTCATGTTTGTAGATCCAAGTAGCCAACATGGTATCTAATTCATTAAGTTCTACTAAAATCCTGATCTGGAATTTATTTTTGATTTACATAAGTTTGCAAATTACATTTTTATTTCCTTTGATTAACTTTACTTTGTTTATTTTAAATTTTCTAAGTCTAAAATTAAGTTCCAAACTCCTCCAGTTTTATTCATTGTATAATTTTTATATACATTTTTATTCATTGTATAATTATGTCTTTTAGAGTCAGCTTTTTTTTTGGCGAGTGCCAGCATGAATCCAATTTATTCAACTGATCATCAAATACTTGATCACCTACATCATGCCAACTACACTGCTAGATGTTGGAATTACAATGACAATTGAATGAAACAGAATGAAATAAAATAAAGTAAAATAAAATAATAAAATGGCCTCTTTTTAACATGATGTTTCCGTTTCTGCAAAAGACAGAAATAAACTTATAAAGGACACATTGTTAGACATGTGAAGAGAATAAAGAGCACTATGGTGGGAATAGAGGGCTGGTTCCTAATTTAAATAGAACAATCTTCACATTATATCAGACAGAGGAAAAGTGCTGGCCTAAGGCTTGACCTGGATGGGACCTCCATAACAGAGAATTTTAAATTAGCATAGCTGAGGATGATGGTCAAGGTAAGTTTGCATGAGATGAGTTTGGTAACGTCAGCCAATCCACCTGGACCTTTAGTCCCTCCATGAAAACCCCTTACTCTCCTCTTCCTCATCCTTGATTTTCTACTCCAACATAGTATCTTCCATTATTGTCAAAATAGGAACATCACTTCTTATATATCCCCAGAAACACAGAGACACCAGACAGGACTTCTGCAAATTCCAGTAAGCACACTTGAAAAATGAATATCTTTGTCTCACTTTCTTTCAAAAAGGAGGGGATAGCATCTTGTGTGAAATGCTCATTCCATGTTTGTATGCCCACTTTCCTTGGAAGTCATTTCATCATTTTAGGACCATTTTGTCTTTCTTTCAATAGTCCCTCTCTTCTTGCTCTTTCCCTTCATAGTTAAATATACTAATGTGTCTCTCATATAAATAAAACATTTCTTCAAGTTCTCATTTCTTTCCAACTATTGCCTTACGTCTCTCCTCTCCTTCAGAGTTAAACTTTGTTTAAATAAAATTTTGGGGTATTTTATTAAACTCTCTCACATATTTTCAATATCTGCCCCCCCATTGCTAAAACCATTGGGAAATGTTCATACCTTAAAAATTACTTTATATGTCCATGGCATTTGGCCAACAATTTCTTCAAACACTCCACTCAGCATCTAGAATGCTGAGGATGTTCTACCCACCGTGATTTCTCTTAATTTATCTCATAGAGATTTTCTTCTTGATCACTTTGCCCCTTAAATGTTTGTGTTACTCATGGTTTTATCCTATAATTTATTCTTTTCATTTTTCAACTATTCTTTTCTGTCCACCCTTCTATCCACTAGATGATCTTTCTTCTCCATGGGCTTCAATTTCCATCCTTTTATTAGCACATCCTGCCATCTACTCCTGGATTACTCTTTCCATGCTTCTTTCCTGCTGTTAATTTTCATATAAAAACCTACTTGTATACATCTGAACTAGGTGCTTCTTGGGTACATCTCTCTGGGTGTTTCTAATTTTGCTGGAATCACCATCTTTCCACTACTATCTGCTTATGTTCTGGCATCCTGAATCCCAGTAAATGCCACCTTCATCTATGCTGCTTGTTGCACCAGAACCCTACGTGTTTTTTAAAAAGATTTTATTTATTTATTTGAAAGGGAGAGAGAGCAAGTGACAGAGAGAGTGTACGAGCTGGGTGAGGAGCACAGGGAGAAGCAGACTCCTCCCTGAGCAGGGAGTCCAATGTGAGGTTCAATCCTGGAACTCCAGGGTCATGACCTGAGCCAAAGGCAGATGCCCAAATGACTGAGCCACCCAGGTGCCCCAAGAATTCTGTATTTCCTCTTGCTTCCTTAGCCCACATGGTATATTATAAAAGCCACCCATTCTATTCCCCAAGTCCATGCCACATCACTTTGCAAAGTAAAGACTATAGCAATGTCCTTCCCTACCTTTATCATTTACTGATTACAAAATATTTTTTGAGAGATAATTATGTTCTAAACATTAATCAAATCTTGTGGATCCACACTTTAGAGGGGAGAAGGGGCAGTAGATAGTAAGTATAATACATTATTGAGAAGTACCATAGCACTTGGTAAACGTTACAGAAAATGAAAACAAGGTGGTCAGAGTAGGCCTTGGTGTGTACAGGACATTTGAACAAAAACTTGAAGGTGCAATAGAGTATAACTAGGGGAGTAGTGTAGTAGACAAAGAAGAGCCCATTAAAGGTCCTGAGGTAGAGTGTACCTATTCCACCAAGCCCTACGGAAATATGCTGGGAGCATAAAGGGAATTAGGACAGTAGAAGGAGATGCAGTTGAGAAGTCACAACTATGGGAATAATGGTATTTATAGCTTTTAACCATCATGAGAGTGTTGGACTTTTACCTTGCGAATTATAGGTCATTTCAGGGTTTGAGTGGAGTAGTGACATGACTGTAATTATGCTTTAAAATAATCATGCTCCTTGCCATGCTGAAGATAGATGCAGAGTGGTCAGGGATGGAGCTAAGGAGCCCAGTTGGGAAGCTCCTGTCACAATGCAGGTATGGGAAGATGGGCAGTACCTTGGAGGTGGTGAGAAGTCATCAAATTTGAATGTATTTTGAAGGTAGAGAATACAGGATTTTCTGATATGCTGCTACATGTGCTATATGAGTGAGAAAGAATCAGGGATGCCTCCAAGCTCTGTCCTCAGAAAACAGAAGTTTGCAGCTTCCAAAATTCAGATGGAAAAAAATTCTAGGTGAAATGGGTTCAAAGGAAGCTTGAAGAGCCTGGTTTTAAGTTTCTTAGGTTTGAGGTGCCCCCTTAGCTCTCCCAGTGGACAGGGAAGAAGTGTCTGATTCATGAGTCTGGGGTTGGTGGAAGAAAGGCAGGACTGGAAAAATATATTTGGCATCTTTGTCATACCCAGGTAACTATCTTCACTGCCTAAATCTTCAGGGCCTTCCCCTGGCTCTTGGAAGTAAGACTAAACTTCCTTAGAGTGTTGGCCATGGAGGAAATATCTATATTCTCTACTGCCTTCTCTATCACTGCTTCCATTCCAAAATCTAAACTTCAGACATTCCAAGTTATTTTGGTTCTCAGAGTCTTTGCTCTTTCTCACCTCTAGTTTTGTTCATTACTTTTTCTCTTCTGCCAAGGAGCTTCTTCCCTTAAACCAAATTCCTGTCTTCCACCTGTATGAAAACTCCCACATTTCCTCAGGTCTTGGCTTCCAGCTCTCCCCCCTCTGATTCCTGATATCCTTCTCTGTGCTCTTCTACCTATATGCTCCTGCTCATAGTTCCTCACACATACAGACAAATTGAATTTACAAGCCAGGACAATTGTAACAAGAAAGTGCAGAAGCTGTTTGTAAGAGCAAGATGTTTGCAATGATGGAGTAAAGAATCTTTCAGAAACAGAAAAAAAAAACAAAACAATTTTTAGCTGAATTTTTAAGTTGAAATTAAAACCTAGAATCCCACCAGCAAATCCCCTTAGAGAATCATTTTTAGAAATTAATTATATCGTAATGCAAATGATATTTAAAGTACATGTAAGTTCTTAGAGCATTTCATCTTTAAAAATGGCAGAAGCAATCGCTTTAAAATGATTAAAATGACAAGTAATGCAAGACTGTTTTGTTAAAGGATTCTGAAGGAATGTGTTGAGTGTTAAGGATGCAGAAAATGACAAAAAGTAGGTGTTTATTTCACAGGCAATACTATCGATATTCAAAATGGTGTGTTCTTCCAGAAGCATAAGAGTTCAGTGGCATGCATGCAGGTGTGCACATGCACACACACACACACACACACACACACTTCTCCATAAAATCTCATTATTCTTGTCCAGGCTGAAAGCCAGGCTGATAGAATTAGAATCCCTGGGAGAGTACTTCAAGTGTTAGTTGTTGTTGCTATTGTTGTTGTTGTTGTTGTTTTTAACTCCCCAGTGATTCTGATCTTAAGGTTGAGAACTATTGTGTAAGAGTTCTCAGCCTGTCAGCCTGGGTTTCACAGACCTCCAAAATATTTGTAACTTTGAATGGGGGGGAAAAAGACAATTTTTGTTTTCACTAACTTCTAATGGAAATGTAGCTCACCTTTCCATTACAAACTTAGACAGCTAACCATAGTACTATACCTAGTGTTTTGCTACCAACTGAATTTAAAGATAGATTCTGATTACATTATACAAGTTTTGCAGGTTTCTCGAGATTTTTATACTCATTACTACCCTACTATTTTCTTATTTATGATGCCTGCCACTATACACTTTTATTTAATCCTTTAATAAAGAACTGCACATTTTAATATCTATATAGTGAATTTGTTTTATGTTAACTTTTTGATAGCTGTTTAGACGTGCCTTGCGTCCCTATCTTAAGTATTTGTGCAGTTCTAATGTGCCTTAGTCCCCTATCTTAAGTATTTGTGCAGTTCTAACATTATTTTGAGAAGGGAAGGGAAGGGAAGGGAAGGGAAGGGAAGGGAAGGGAAGGGAAGGGAAGGGAAGGGAAGGGGGTCCATAGTCTTCTCCAGACAATCCAGTCTCTCTCCAGAGAGAGAATATATTAAAAACCACTGATCTGAAGTACTTTCTTTTTCTAAACATTCCTCATTCACAGATGGACTTGACATGGCCACACCATCTCCATCAGCAAAAGCATCTCCAAGCACATGGTAGTTAGCACTCTTGTCAACCCAGGAATCTCTATCTTGGGTTCACTGAAAGTGTTCATGTAAATTTTGCATCTAAATCTTTTTTGTTAAGACCTATTGTCTTAAATCTTTAATCATTTTCTGTGTTTCTTTTACTGGGTACCAATAGTGAGACATGTCCAGGAGACAATACGTATATTTTAGAAGTCAAACCATCAATTTTAATGGTCTGAGTTTGATTTTCAATCTTGTTTAGAAGTTCTAAGCAAATGTATTTTCAGGAATGCTTACGTGGTATTGCATTAGCAAGTTTATATTCCACAGGGCCTCGCTACTCCAAAGAATGTAAATGGAAAACCAGTAAAATTTGAAGCCCACTTTGAACTAAAAAGCAATGTACTTTCACAGACTGGTAGTAATACTGCTTTAACAATGTTTTCCTACATGTTTGATGGACCAGGCAAAATACATTTTTGCAATTTTAATTCTGTAAGGAAAGTTTTACCTTCAATCCCAATGGAGAACATGTCAGTGTGAAATTTTTCAGATGCTAATTTAGGCAAGGCCTCCATCCTTCAAAAGGAGTTCTAGTTCTTATCATTATCATTTGTTTGGGCCTTCTACAAGCTGCCAATATACCTGGGCATGATTTACTCTTCAAATTCTCCATGAACACACACTCACCTTCTCTGCCATGCTCACATGTGAAGTGTCTTCTCTTGGTCTGGGAATTTATAGCAGCCTGTCCCCAGCTTCTGTTTTGAAAAGTAACAAAATTTAATTTATAAATTCTAATGAATTATTAGTACCTTAATGAATAAGTTAATATATATTAATTAGGATTGAAAATGTCTAAACCAATTTCCTAAGATGATCCTTATAGCTGACCATGAAAAGATACTGAAGAAATTCTTTCTTCCTTTTACCTTCTTCCTTTAATAAGTCTCCAATATTTTAGATTCTCTTTAAAAAAACTGAATTCTCTCTTAAAATTAAGTAATTAAAAATATTTTTCCCTAAAGAACTTAATTCTTATCAGATACTAGAGATATGGAAAAGAGGGACAAAATGGCCTAAGGGGAACATACTAAATTTATCTTTAAAGTTTTTACTTGGTGTGATGTTTAATTTTATGTCCTAACTTAAATCATAGTCCAGATATTTGCTCAAACTTCACTCTAGATGTTTCTGAGGAAGTATTTTTTAAAATGAGCTTTAACATTTAAATCAATAGGCTTTGAGTAAAGCCGATTACTTTCCATAATGTGGGTGAGGCTCATGTAATCAGTTGAAGACCAGAATAGAAAAAGATTGATCTCCTAGAAGAAGAAAAGTTTCTGCCTGTAGACTGTCTTCATACTTAAAGTGCAGCATCAACTTTTTTCTGGGTTTCCAATCTGCTTATTTTGAACTTGCCAGCCTTGCCAATTTCATGAGTCAATTCTTTAAGATCTCTCTCATGTGTCCACACACACATACAAACAAAGACACACTTAAACACACACAGTAACTACCTGAGGTGATGGGTATTAATTAGGTTTATGATGGTAATCATTACATAAGTTATATCAAAAACAACAAATTGTTCATCTTAAATATATATAATTTTTTAAAAATATATAATTTTTATTTGTTGATCATACTTGAGTAAAGATAGAAAAATAAAAACAAAAAATAGAACAGAAATCAAAATCCTGTTTGGTTTGGTAATTACAGAAAGAGACTCTGTGGCATATCCTTATCCTCCTGTTAACCTTTGAGTGGTCCCCATTTTAGAGATCCCTATTTCACTGGTCTGCTAATATCAGCCAACTATTCAATTATTCACTAAATGACCACTTATTGAGAACCTCTTATTCTCATGTGTAGGCTCTATTTTTGGGGGTAGTAACATAATGAGATAAATCCAGACATATATTTGTGGAACTTATATTCTAGTTACAAACATAGACATTACCAAATAAACAAATAAGTAAAAAAAAAAAAAAGTAATTAGAAATGATGATGAGTATTCAAAAATAAATAAGCAAATTCCTGGGAGACAGAATAACTTGAAAATACTTTTTTTTTTTTTTTTTTTTTTTTAAGAGAGAGAGAGAGTATGTGTGCTGGGAGTGAGGGACCTAAGGAGAGAGAGAGAGAGAGAGAATCTTAATCAGACTTCATGTCCAGTGTGGAGGCTGACCTGGGACTTGGTCTCATAACCATAAGCTAAAATCAAGAGTCATATACTTACCCAACTGAGTCATCCTGGTGCCCCAACAGTATTTTAAACAGGTTGCTCATGGAAGGCTTATTTAATGGGAAATAAAAGTTAATTACAGAGGATGCAAAAATCCAACCACAAGCAAAGTCAAAGGAAGAACATTCCAGGCAAGTGCAAGGACCCAGGGTGAGGCAGAGCTTGACATACCTAAAGCTGTAGCCAAAAGTTCATCAATGATGGTGGGAGGCAGTGGCACAAGTCACAGGGCATTGTGAGGTATGTCATGTGAAGCAATTGATAGATATAAAGCAAAAAAGAGTTGTGGATCACTGCAAATTTACTCTGACTGCTATATGGACAACAAATTGGAAGAGGTTATGAAAGGGGGTTGGTTAGTTGACTACTGCAATTATCCAAGGAAGAAATGATGGTGAGCTGAGGTTTGATAATTAGCAATGGATTTTTATGGCACTTTTATTCTACAAAGTGCAAAAACTGGGGGAGTCCCAGAAATGCTCCTGCAGAGGTGCTGCTTACTGCTCTGCATAGTGTCACATCCAGAGAAAGTAGCCTAAAATCATGGGAGATACAAGAAGAGTAGACTAGGAGGTGTCTTAAGGCTTTCCTTGATTCAGTTAAATTTAAGGAATCAAGATACAGAATTAATTGATGTGTACTATAAACTTGCAATCTGATTATATCTGGATGATAGGATTAGCCAACCAGTATCAGTTAAGAATATGTCACCCAAAATGTGTGCCAGAAAACTAGTTACAGTGACTTAGACAAATAGATATTGGTTTTCTTATGTAAAATAAAATTCAGAGGTCAGTGACCATTGATTAAGTCAGTAGTTCAACAGTTTTTTAGCCCATGTACTCAGCCTTCCTCTCATGGTTGATGTGGTTGCTATAGCTCCAGTCATCACACCTATGTAAGTCTGTATTCAAATCATGAAAAGGTGGAAGGTGAAGAGGTGGACAACTGCCCATCTCATTGACAAAACTGGTGCTAATTTATCAATGTTAATTTATCAGTATTAAGAAGCTTGCAGAATGATTTCATTCTATTTCAAGCTATTTCAGTGTTCATAACGTTTAACAGAGAATTTTCAAAGAAGAAAAGAGATTTGGGGTACCTGGGTGGCTCAGTGGCTGAGCGTCTGCCCTTGGCTCAGGTCATGATCCAGGACCTCACAGGAGTCTGCTTCTCCTCTGCCTATGTCTCTGCCTCTCTGTGTGTCTCTCATGAATAAATAAATAAAATCTTTAAAAAAATAAGGAAAAAATATTTTAACACAACAAATCTCCAGTTGTCATACTTGAATTGACATTTTACTTCAAGTTAATAGTCCAATTTTGCTGAACTGTGTTTTTAGTATGGGCCACTGAACAAACCAGAGAAAAAGTTAATGTTTTAATAGTGATGGGGCTAGTTGCAAATGATAATCTGAATTTATGCAAATATTTCAACTTTTTCTTTTTCTTTTTTTTTTTAAGATTTTATTTATTTATTCATGAGAGAAGCAGAGAGAGGCAGAGACATAGGCAGAGGGAGAAGCAGGCTCCCTGAAAGGACCCTGATGTAGGACTCTATGCTGGACCCCAGGATCATGCCTTGAGCTGAAGGCAGAGGCTCAACCGCTGAGTCACCCAGGGGTCCCGATATCTCAACTTTTTCAAAAAATAATTCCCTCTCGACTTTAGTGTCTTACTTTACCCATTTTTAATAAGGAATAAAATGTGATTTTTATAACAGGCCTAGAAACCTAGAAACCTATTACTCAATAAATGCTAGATCTATTTTTCTTTTCCATGTTATCTAGATGCATTCCCAGTAATGTGTTTCTATTTTATAAAGCCATGTAGAGTATAAATGTAATAAAAGGCATAAAATACAGTGAAAGACTCAAGCTTAAAAATGGGTAAAAATATGGGTAAAACTCTTTCTGCACATGTTTTTCAATCTTTAAAATGATAAGCCTATGCTCAGCTATTCCTTCAATTCCTGGCAATTTACCTATTTCTAAAAGATTATTTCAAGGCAAGATAAAAGAACACATTTAGGAAGCTTTAGGACAATTGTATCTGGGCAGTGGGGTATAACAGATAATAATATTTGTTTGATGAATTTAATCCTAAATTTCTTGGAATATTCAGTAAAAAGAATAATACATTGTTTGAAAAAGGAAACTTATTTCCTTTGTCTTTGGATGCAATTATTTTTTTACTGAAATTGAATCCAAGTTGTAACAGATTCTGTGAGTCTTTGAACAAAAGAAATGAGAAACAGAGTGGGCAGTATCTTGACTGTATTTTTATAAAACATCAGAATGCGGTGTGATCGAATCTTAAAGAAAATATCCCTAGAGACAAAGAATTATCAAGAAATTGTAATGGAGTAAACACTCACACTGACTAATTCTAAACTTATTATGAAGATACCGTAGTCAAAAGAGTATGGCATAAGGTAGACATATGGGATAGAACTGAGAATTCAGAAATAATCTCATTCATCTATAGCCAATTGATTTTTTTGACAAAACTGTCAAGATAATTTATTGGGGGAAAAAACAATTTTTCAACCAAAGGTAATAGAAAAATTGGACATCCACAGACAAAAACATAACCAAACCAAAACAAAACAAAACAAAAGTAGGACGTCTACCTAACACCATGAACAAATAAACAAAATAACTCAAAATGGATCAACAACCTATATAAAAGAGCTAAAGCCATGAAACTCTTACATGAAAATATAGAAATAAATCTTTTTTTCCCAAATATTTCATTTATTTATTCATGAGACACACAGAGAAAGGAAGAGACAGGCAGAGGGAGAAACAGGCTCCCTGTGGAGAGCCTGATGCAGGGCTCAATACCAGAACCTCAGGATCATGCCCTGAGCCAAAGGCAGACACTCAACCCCTGAACCACTCAGGTGTCCCAGAAGTAAATCTTTATGATCCTGGATTTGACCGTGACTCTTAGATATGACATAAAAGCATGAGCAACAACAAAAAATAGATAATTTGCTTTCATCAAAATTAAAAACTATTTTGGGTATCAAAAGATATTATCACAAAATTGAAAGACAACCCACTGAATGGGAGAAAATGTTACATACCTAATAAGGGGCTAATATCCAGATTATTTAAATAATTCTTACAACTAAAAAATAACAAATACAAAGGATCCAATTAAAAAAATGAGCAAATGACTTAAATGGACAATTACCCAAAGAAGACATGTAAATAGCCCACAAGCACATACAAAGATGCAAAATATCACGAATCATTAGAGAAATGCATATCAAAACCACAACAAGATATCATTTCATACCCACTTGGATGGCCATCAAAAAACTGAAATGACAAGTGTCATCAAGCCTATGGAGGAATTCGGACCCTCATATATTGTTGATGGAAATGTAAACAGTTTAATCTTCTGTGAAGAACTGTCTTATAGTTCCTTAGACAGTCAAACATAAAACTATCATATGACCTGGGCATTGTACTCTTAGGTATATACCCTAAAGAGTTGAAAACAAATTCACAAATACATATATGTACGCATATGTTCATAAAACTCCTATTCACAATAGCTAAAAAGTAGAAACAATACAATATCCATCAATCAATGAATGGATGAACCAATTGTGGTATATACATACAATGGAATATTGTTTATCAATAGAATGAAACCTAATTCTGATGATGTGCTACAGTGCAAATGAATGCTGGAAGAGAACATGATGCCTAGAGTAAGAACTGGGAAGCAAAAGGTCACATATTGTATAATTATTTTTATGTCTTTAATAGGTAAATCCATAGAGACAGAGAACAGGTTGATGGCTCCAAGGTGCTATGTGGAGTGGGAGTAGGATAGCCACTTTGGGGTATGAGTATTCCTTGGGGGCTGTTGAAAATGCTCTGAAGCTTTCGGAACTGATTAGAAGTGGTAGTCATGCAGCCTGTGAATGTCCTAAGTGCCACTGAACTGTTCACTTTAAAATGGCTAATGTTGAATTTTACCTCCACAGGTTCGTTTTTTGCTTTTTGTTTTTTTGTTTTTAATAGGCAAAGGATCTGAACAGATATTTCTCCAAGGAAGAGATGTAATTGGCAAATAAGTGCCTAAAATGTAGTTATTCATTAGGGAAAAGCCAATCAAAATCATGATTAGATATCACTTCCCACTGGTTACTACAGTTGTAATAAAAGGACAGAATTATTAATGTTGATAAGGATATGGAGAGTTTAGAACCCTCATACTTTGTTATGATTATATAGGTAGATAGCCTCCTTGAAATACAGTTTGCTAGGTGCTCAGAAAGATAAACTTTGAGATACCGCAAGATCCAGAAAATCCACTCCAATGATAAACTCAAGAGACCAGAAAGCATAACACACAAAAAAAACACCCACATAGCTTGTACACAAATGTTCATAGCAGCATTATTCCTAAAGGACAACTAGAGACAATTCAAATGTCTATCAACTGATGAATAAATAAACACAATTGTATACATTCATGCAAAGAAATAGTATTCAACTCTGGATGAACTTTGAAAAATATAATCCAAAGTGAAAAAAGCCAGACACAAAAGGCAATATATTTCTTGATTCTGTCTATATTAAATGTCCAAAATAGGCAAATCCATAGCGACAAAATATAGATTAACGATTTCTAAGGCCTTGGGTGAGGGAGGAATGCTGAGTGCTGACTAATGGGGGTCAGGATTTTTTGGGGGGTGATGAAAAGCTTTTATGTTAGATAGTGCTGATGGTTGCACAGCTTTGTGATGAAACCAAAGGTCACTGAGTTACACACTTTCAGAGGGTAAATATTATGGTATGTGAATTATTATCCCCAAGAACATTCTCAAAAGAAAACATGGCACTAAGTCTCACTCAGTGGGTCAAATCCTCTTCATCACTACATTCTGAAATTGTTGAACAGAAAGACATATTTTAAAAATTCACAAGTTATTTGAATTCTGAACCCCTGGTGAGATTCTCATAGACTTCAAGGAAGCTGGCAAAGTTTCACTCAAGTATCCTCTTTATTCTGACTTTGATGATTAGCAGAACTCATTAGTTATGTCCATGTACATAGCACTGAATTGTGCAGTAATTTACCTAAGTACCATAGAATGATAACAATTCATTGAAAACAACAATCAGTGATATGGGGAGAAATCCTTTGTTTCTTTCCAATGGTCCGTACGTTTCCTGGTCAACCCATCCTCTCCGCCACTTCTTTCTCTTCCAGTCCATTGGTTGGGTCTATGGGTTCCTGACTATGCTAACTTATTCCCAGGCTCTGGTTCCTTTTCATTTTGATTCAGGTACCTCAACAGGTAACTGTTCTCAATAATGAGTCTTAGATTAAACACACACACACACACACACACACACACACACACAGAATGGTAGGAAGTCAACAACTGTGTTGAAATCCCTGCTCAGCTCCCTACTAACTGGATGAGTTCAGTGGAAGCTTTTAAACCTCTCTAATACTCCGTGAAAATACCCACCTCATAGACGTGTGATAAAACCGAATGAAATGTGTGTTTGGTCGCTTTCAGGATATTTGGCACACAGATAAATATTTCTCATGCCCTAGATTTACCTAGTTGAGTTCTGTGCAACATACCTAAATCTATGACATAACCAAGTCATAGAGTCGGCCTTATTCCTAATGCTGGTGTGGAAAACCGTATTAGACCTTGAGACTATAAGGAAACCAATGAATGCCCCCACCCTTGCCCAGGCTGTAACAGGACTATGGCCAAATAAACCTTCCTCATTCATCCTGAGGGCACCTCAGGACAATACAACAGAGAGAAGCCAATGGGAAGAGAGACTGCCTGGTCCGCAGCCAATTGTGCAGGAGCAGTTAATTACCAGAGCTGCAGGGACTGAGGAGAGGATGATGTTGATTTAGCCTTGGGAGCATTGCCAGAGTGAAGGTAGAGAAACTGAAGTGAGTTGACGCTTAAATCTGACGAAAGATTTCCATCAGATTAAGTTTCCATCTTCCAAATTTAGCATAAAAAGCAGCATGCTATTTCTCTGAGTGGGCCTTAAAACAGTATGAGTAAAATAAAATTTGCTTCACATCCCTGCCAGCATTCTAGTAGGTGTGAAATAGTATCCCATTTTGGTTTTAATTTGCATTTTCCTGTGGGCTAATTATGTTGAGCACTTTTTTATGTGCTTATTGGGCATTCCTATATTCTTTCTGGTGAAGCACATTTTGAAGATGTCTGACCATTTTTATTGTATTTTCTTTTTCTTTATATCATCCGTTTTCTGCGTAATTCAAAAGAAGTCAGTACAAGTTCTTGGAAATAAACACTCTGTTAATATCTTAGCTTAGTGTGTCTTTTTCACTTTTTCTGCTTTATTTTCTAATTATGGTAAAATACATGTAACATGAAATTAACCATTTTTCCATTTTGAACTGTGCAACTCAATATTAAATATATTGACATTGTTGTGTAATCAATCTCTAGAACTTTTTCATCATACAAATCTCAAACTCTATACCCATTAAACTTACTATTCTATTTTGAATTTTTTTGAAAAATTACCATACTGTTTTCCATAGCAATGTGTCATTTTATTTCCACCAACTGTGAACAAGGTTTCAATAAATACCCATTCTTAACTACACATATTACTTTCTGTTTCATTTTTGGTAACAGCCATCCTGATGGCTGTGAGGTGACCTCATTATGATTTAGATTTGCATTTCTCTAATGACTAGCAATGTTGAACAATTGTATTTGCCATTTGTGTACTTTCTTTGGAGAAATGTCCATGCAAGTCCTTGGCCCATTTATAATTGGGTTATTTGTTTTCTTGTTGTTGAGTTATTTATGCGTTCTGGTTATCAACTTCTTATTACATTATTTGATATATCATTTGCAAAAAAAAAAAAATTCCCATTCCATTAGTGACCTTTTCATTCTGTTGATTGTGTCCTTTAATTCATAGGAGCTTTTAATTTTAATGTAGTTGAGTTTATCTGTTTTCACTTCAGTTGCTGTGTTTTCAGTATCATATTCAAGAAATCATTGCCAAATCCAATGGCATAAAATTCTCCTTTTTTTTTTTTTCCTCTGAGGGTTTTATGGCTTTAGCTCTTATGATTTGGCCTGTGATTCATAGACAGTTTTTGTGTATGGTATAAGAGAAGAGTTCAATTTTGTTCCTTTGAAAATGGATATCCAGGTTTTTAAAAACCATTTGTTAAAACTACTCTTTCCACCATTAAGTGCTCTTTGACTCCTGTTAAAACCATTTGACGATAGACATGAAGGTTTATTTCTGTCCTCTCTTTCCCATTCCACTGGTTTGCATGCCTATCTTTATGCTAGTACCACATTGTCTTGATCACAGTAACTTTATCATAAGTTTTGAAATCAGGATGTAAAACCTCCAATTCTGTTCTTTTCTTTTTTTTTAATTTTTATTTATTTATGATAGTCACAGAGAGAGAGAGAGAGGCAGAGACACAGGCAGAGGGAGAAGCAGGCTCCATGCACTGGGAGCCCGATGTGGGATTCGATCCCGGGTCTCCAGGATAGCGCCCTGAGCCAAAGGCAGGCGCCAAACCGCTGCGCCACCCAGGGATCCCAATTCTGTTCTTTTCTAAGATTGTTGTGGCTATTTGTGATCTTTTACAATTACATATGAATTTTAGGATAAAACTTTCTATTTCTGCAAAATTGCCTGGGGGATTATTATAGGGATTGCATTAGACTTTAGATCACTTTGGGTAATATTGACATCAAAATAATATCAAGTCTTTCATTCCAACAACACTGGATGACTTTCCATTTATTTGTGTCTTAAAATGTTTCACCAATATTTTCTAGTTTCAGTGTATACATCTTTCACTTCTTTGGTTAAGTTTATTCCAAATATTTTATTCTTCTTGATGTTATTGTAAATGGAATTACTTCTTAATTTCCTTTTCAAGTTGTTCATTGTTAATGTGGAGAAACACAACTGATTTGTATATGTTGATTTTATATCCTGAAACTTAGCTAAATTTATTTATTAGTTCTAACATGTTTCTTCCTCCCTTCCTTTCCCTTCCCTTCCCTTCCCTTCCCTTCCCTTCCCTTCCCTTCCCTTCCCTTCCCTTCCCTTCCCTTCCCTTCCCTTCCCTTCCCTTCCCTTCCCTTCCTTCCCCTCCCTCCCTCCCTCCCTCCCTCCCTCCCTCTCTTTCTTTCTTTCTTTCTTTCTTTCTTTCTTTCTTTCTTTCTTTCTTTCTTTCTTTCTTTCTTTCTTTTCTTCTTTCTTTCTTTTCTTCTTTCTTTCTTTCTTTTTCTTTTTATTCATTTATTTATTTTTTATAATAAATTTATTTTTTATTGGTGTTCAATTTACCAACATACAGAATAACACCCAGTGCTCATCCCATCAAGTGCCCCCCTCAGTGCCTGTCACCCAGTCACCCCCACCCCCGCCCTCCTCCCCTTCCACCACCCCTAGTTCGTTTCCCAGAGTTAGGAGTCTTTATGTTCTGTCTCCTTTTCTGATATTTCCCACACATTTCTTCTCCCTTCCCTTCTATTCCCTTTCACTATTATTTATATTTCCCGAATGAATGAGAACATAAAATGTTTGTCCTTCTCCGATTGACTTACTTCACTCAGCATAATACCCTCCAGTTCCATCTACGTTGAAGCAAATGGTGGGTATTTGTCATTTCTAATGGCTGAGTAATATTCCATTGTATACATAAACCACATCTTCTTTATCCATTCATCTTTCAATGGACACCGAGGCTCCTTCCACAGTTTGGCTATTGTGGACATTGCTGCTAGAAACATCGGGGTGCAGGTGTCCCGGCGTTTCACTGCATCTGTATCTTTGGGGTAAATCCCCAACAGTGCAATTGCTGGGTCATAGGGCAGGTCTATTTTTAACTGTTTGAGGAACCTCCACACAGTTTTCCAGAGTGGCTGCACCAGTTCACATTCCCACCAACAGTGCAGGAGGGTTCCCCTTTCTCCACATCCTCTCCAACATTTGTGGTTTCCTGCCTTGTTAATTTTCCCCATTCTCACTGGTGTGAGGTGGTATCTCATCGTGGTTTGGATTTGTATTTCCTTGATGGCAAGTGATGCAGAGCATTTTCTCATGTGCATGTTGGCCATGTCTATGTCTTCCTCTGTGAGATTTCTGTTCATGTCTTTTGCCCATTTCATGATTGGATTGTTTGTTTCTTTGCTGTTGAGTTTAATAAGTTCTTTATAGATCTTGGAAACTAGCCTTTTATCTGATATGTCATTTGCAAATATCTTCTCCCATTCTGTAGGTTGTCTTTGAGTTTTGTTGACTGTATCTTTTGCTGTGCAAAAGCTTCTTATCTTGATGAAGTCCCAATAGTTCATTTTTGCTTTTGTTTCTTTTGCCTTCCTGGATGTATCTTGCAAGAAGTTACTGTGGCTGAGTTCAAAAAGGGTTTTGCCTGTGTTCTCCTCTAGGATTTTGATGGACTCTTGTCTCACATTCAGATCTTTCATCCATTTTGAGTTTATCTTTGTGTATGGTGAAAGAGAGTGGTCTAGTTTCATTCTTCTGCATGTGGATGTCCAATTTTCCCAACACCATCTATTGAAGAGACTGTCTTTCTTCCAGTGGATAGTCTTTCCTCCTTTATCGAATATTAGTTGACCATAAAGTTCAGGGTCCACTTCTGGGTTCTCTATTCTGTTCCACTGATCTATGTGTCTGTTTTTGTGCCAGTACCACACTGTCTTGATGACCACAGCTTTGTAGGACTACCTGAAATCTGGCATTGTGATGCCCCCAGATATGGTTTTCTTTTTTAAAATTCCCCCGGCTATTCAGGGTCTTTTCTGATTCCACACAAATCTTAAAATAATTTGTTCTAACTCTCTGAAGAAAGTCCATGTTATTTTGATAGGGATTGCATTAAACTGGTTCAACACTCATAAAACAATCAATGTGATTCATCATATCAGCAAGAGAAAAACCAAGAACCATATGATCCTCTCATTAGATGCAGAGAAAGCATTTGACGAAATACAGCATCCATTCCTGATCAAAACTCTTCAGAGCGTAGGGATAGAGGGAACATTCCTCAACATCTTAAAAGCCATCTACGAAAAGCCCACAGCAAATATCATTCTCAATAGGGAAGCACTGGGAGCCTTTCCCCTAAGATCGGGAACAAGACAGGGATGTCCACTCTCACCACTGCTATTCAACATAGTACTGGAAGTCCTAGCCTCAGCAATCAGACAACAAAAAGACATTAAAGGCATTCAAATTGGCAAAGAAGAAGTCAAACTCTCCCTCTTCGCCGATGACATGATACTCTACATAGAAAACCGAAAAGCCTCCACCCCAAGATTGCTAGAACTCATACAGCAATTTGGTAGCGTGGCAGGATACAAAATCAATGCCCAGAAATCAGTGGCATTTCTGTACACTAACAATGAGACTGAAGAGAGAGAAATTAAGGAGTCAATCCCATTTACAATTGCACCCAAAAGCATCAGATACCTAGGAATAAACCTAAACAAAGAGGTAAAGGATCTATACCCTAAAAATTATAGAACACTTCTGAAAGAAATTGAGGAAGACACAAAGAGATGGAAAAATATTCCATGCTCATGGATTGGCAGAATTAATATTGTGAAAATGTCAGTGTTACCCAGGGCAATTTACACGTTTAATGCAATCTCTTTCTTTCTCTTTGTTGTTGTTGTTGTTGTTTTGGTGTAGAATCTTGAGCATTTCCTACGTATAAGATCGTGTCATCTGCAAAACTGCAGAAAGAGATAAACCTATGTATCCTTTCTAATATGTGACTTTTATATTTTTCTTTCCTAAAGAAAGTCCTGCTCTGGTCAGGACTTATGATGCTATTTTGAATAGAAGTGGCAAAAGTGAGTATCTTTGTCTTATTCTTAAATCTTTTTTTTTAATTTTTATTTATTTAGGATAGTCACAGAGAGAGAGAGAGAGGCAGAGACACAGGCAGAGGGAGAAGCAGGCTCCATGCACCGGGAGCCCGATGTGGGATTCGATCCCGGGTCTCCAGGATCGCGCCCTGGGCCAAAGGCAGGCGCCAAACCGCTGCGCCACCCAGGGATCCCTCTTTGTCTTATTCTTGATCTTAAAGAAAAAGCTTTTGCTCTTTCACCATTTAATATAATGCTAACTATGAGAATTTTTCTTTTTCATTTTTTAATAGACTCTATTACTTAGAGCAATTTTAGGTCACAACAATATTGGGCAGAAGATACAAAGATTTCCCATGTGTCTCCTGCATAGCCTCCCCCATTATCAGCATACCCCTCTAGAGTGGTATATTTGTTAAAATTGATGAGCCTACATTGATACATTAATGTAAACAGTCCATGGTTTACAGAGGGTTCATTCACTCTTGGTGTTATATGTTCTATAAATTTGGATAAATATATAATGACATGTATTGATCATCATAATATCACATAGAGTAGTTTGTGCAAAAAAAAAAAAATCCAAATAATAAAACAAACAACAAAAATCCTGTGCTTCATCTATTTATCCCTCCCTCTTCCCTAACTGTTGATAATCACTGATTATTTTATTGTCTCTAGTTTTGCCTTTTTCAGAATGTCATATAGTTGGAAATATGAAATATATAGCCTTTTCAGGTTGGCTTTTTTCACTTAGCAATATGTATTTAAGTTTCCTCCATGTATCATGTCTTAACATCTTTTTCACTTTTAAACAATCTTTTATTTCAGCAGAAGTATTAAATTTTGATGAATTACTCATTTTAGATGAATTCATATATATGCATATATGAATGTATATTGTTCACATATATTTCATATGCATACACTAGATAGATAGGCAGGTTTTTGTGTCCTATCTAATGAATCTTTACTTATCCTAAAGGTTATGATCTTATATTCTGTTTCCTTTTAGAAACTTTACTGTTTAAGGTTTCATTTAGGGTTTTGACCCATTGCAAATTAAATTTTGTGTCTGGAGTAAACTAAGGTTCAAAGTTTATTTTCTTCCCTATAGATATCCATTTTTTTTCCAGCTCTAGTTGTTTTTTAAAAAATTAAAATAAAGACTTTCCTTTCCCCATTAAGTTGACTCAAAGTCTTAGTTGAAAATCAATAGACTATATATAGGTGTATCTATTTCTTTACTTCTTTTCTCTCTCACTGAGCTATAGGCCTATTATTCTGTCAATGATACACAGTTTCTATATACTTACACTTTAGCACATTATCTAATACATTTAACTTTGCAGTAATTATTGGAGTATGTTTTTTATTATGCATGTTTTCCAATGTTTTTACTTTTCTTTAAATGTTTTTGATTGTTTTAGATTATTTTCTATCCCATATAAATTTATTTTATTTATTTTTATCCCATATAAATTTAAATACTAATTTTAATGTCAGTTTCTTCAAAAGAGCCTACTTTCAATTGAGATCAATCTGATGATAACAAACTTTTTAACAATATTGCTGTTCAATTTGTGAACATGGTATATTTCTCCCTATCTTTAGGAATTTATTGGTAGTTCTCAGTGTATAGGGCTTACAGAACTTTGGTTGATATCTTTCTCTGCACTTGAAGTTATTATAAATGGAAATGTATTTATTAATTTTATTTTCCAAGTGGTTACTACTAGTATGTCAAAATTAAATTGGTACTTCTTGTATTAATTCTGTATCTTGCAAAATTTACTTATTATTTTAGAGGATTTTTTTAATTTAAACTTTTCTTTTTGAGACAACTTTTGATTCACACACAGTTGTATGAAAAATAGAGTTGTCATTTACTCTTTACCCAGCTTCCCTGATAATATCTTATAAAGCAATAAAATGGTATCATAAATAAGGATATTGACATTGATACAATCCCCTGATCTTATTCATTATTTTCTGTTTTGCTGGGCTATTTACATGTATGTGTAAGTGTGTGCCTGTATTTGTGTGCATCTTTGTGCACTTGATTCTATGCAATTTTATTACACGTGGTGTTCATGTATTCACTCTCACAGTCAGGATGCAGAACTGCTCCAGCGCCACCAGAATCCCTTGTGTTGCTTATTTATTATCACACTCACCCTCTCTCTCAGACAACCCAATCCCAGCCCTAACCTGGCAACCACTAACCCTTCTCATTTCTCCAATACATCAAAGATGTTGTGTATATCAACAATCCATTCCCTTTTCTTGACAATGTGTCACATTTTCCTTCTTCCTCATATATCTGCTACTTCTTATTGAACACTGGGCATTGTGGGGATACATTTTAGATTCTTAATTCAGTTATTCAGTTGTATTTCTCTTGAGTGTTAATATGTGTTATAGAAAGCAGTAAAATCACAAGCTGATGACCTTTAACTTATGGAAGTTTGAATTTATGTTTTGTTAGGGTAAGTCTGTGGAAAGCCCAAGGTGTTTTCCATGCCCCTCTGACTGGGAGAGATGTAAATTTCAAACTGTCATGACTTTAGTGGGCAGTAATTGAACCTCTCCCTGGGTTTCTCTGCCTTTCGGCTGTTTTATTCCACTGTACTCCTTATTCCACTGAATCTATCTCATGTTTGTATAGCTCAGTGCTCAGCCAAGGACTTAGGAGATTTTTCTTTATTCATTTTTGGATTACCTTCCTGTGGCTCCTCTTTTTCTGGAACTTGCTTCCATCCCAATTTGCATTCTCTCATCTCTCTTATCTCCATCCTGATAACTTGAAACAATAGCAACATGTATATGAGCTTGCTTTCTTATTCCCCTTTCAGCATGGGAGCATGGAAGTGCCCTTGGAGTAAAACTGTATGAACATGGCTTTTTTTTTTTTTTTGAACATGGCTTTTGATAAGATAGCTTCTCTTCTTTCTCTCAAGAAGTGGCTTTACGCCTGTTTCTGTTTCTTTTGTGCATTATCTATGATTTAAAATACTTTTTAAAATATTTGTCTAGAATTTATAGTTGTTTTGTGGGTGATTGATTTTGATAAAAGCTACTCTGCTATTATCAGAATTGGAACTCTTAAAAAAAAAGAGTAGAGTTCAAATTTTGCAAACAATTTGTTATTGCCATTAAAAGTTTAAGAACTGTATAAAATAAGAAAAAATTACTCTAATTCTCTTTCCTGAAGATATTATATACATTCCATACCAATTATATAAAGCAATTATATATAATATATTTACATATATATCAAAACAACTTTAAAACTGAAAAGACTTCAGAGATTTTTCTAATCTAAATCTCTAATTCTGTGGAAGATTGAATGAAGAATGGAGTCCTGAAAATATGGACACATTTGTCAAAGGTAACGTAGTAAGTGGAAGGAGAGCAACTTAACTACCAGTTTTTAAACCATTGATTCAGTACTCATTCTTCTGTTCTGGAGTCTGCTTATGGTCTAGTGTCTTCTACCACACAAATTAGACATATACCATCTCACAGAATCCTATGTATTCAGTCTTCTTAACACACAACACGTATATAGTATGGTTAGGGTGATGGGACATTCTAAAGTCATTTCAAATAATTTTCCATGACTCTCCCAGGAAGGGGTGGTGGTGGTTACTACTAATTGATGCTTATCAGTTGAGTATGGAAATGAGCTGAAAGATCTGAGGGAAGAGAAAACAAGGGAGGTCACAAAAAGTGATTCTCTTTTCTCTGTGTCCCTGACCACATAAACCCTTCCGAATAGGTCTGGTGTCAGTGGTGTTTCAGGGCTGTCATACAGACTCATAGAGATTAGCCTAGAAAAGCAGATTATTCAATAAGTATTTATGAAAAAGTTCGTTACAACCTAACAAAAATGAAAAAAGATGTTAAAAGAGAAAAAATATTGAAATTTTTTTTAAAAGATTTATTTATTTATTCATGAGAGACACACATGAGAGACATGTGTGTGTCTTGACTTGGCTTCTTCCGGGAAAAAGGCTGGGATCGAGCCTGATGTGGGACTCAATCCCAGGACCCAGGATCACGCCCTAAGCCAAAGGCAGATGCTCAACCACTGAGCCACCCAGGTGCCCCCTCAAGTGCTCTCCTTAATTCCCATTACACAATTACTCCATTCCCCCACTGAGCTATAGAGTACTTTTGAATGCTATAATCAAATAATATTTCTCTTTTTTGTATTGTTTTGTTTTATTTTTTAGCTTCTCAATTGCCTGGCTGCCTGCTTTTGATATATTGTATTTTACCTGTCTTTCCACCTTCACATAATCAGTGGAACTAGCATTTTCATCAAATTTGGGGGTAGCTAATTTTTACTAACAGAAAAATTACTGAAAATAATAAAAATTATAATAATAGCAGCTGGTATATATAGATCTCTGTAGTTGGCCTTGTCTATGATTTCAGTAAATAATTTCCAGAATCTTATATAGTAGACAATATTAGTATTATGATTTTTATTTTTTTAAAATTTTACTTATGCATTCATGAGAGACAAAGAGAGAGGTGGAGACATAGGCAGAGGGAGAAGCAGGCTCCCTGAGGGGAGCCCAATGGAGAACTCAATCCCAGGACCCTGGGATCACAACCTGAGCTGAAGGCAGACACTCAACTATTGAACTACCTAGGTGCCCCTAATATTCTGATTCTTAAAAAAGGGGAAATAAAAGCATAGTAAAATCTAGATCTTGCCTAACCTGATGGTTGGTGAAAAAGTTGGGACACAAATCCACGTCTTTCTGACTCCAACTCAATGAATCGAACATATGCTGGCATATGTTATGTGCATCCTTAAAACAAAACTTCTAATACCTTTGAATATGCCAGTATCTTGTTCTGACAGATACACAATTTTTTTTTTTTTTTTTTTGGTGATGACTCAACATCTCTCAACTCTTGAATGATGTCAGTTGCTGTCTCTGGATGGTCTTCACCAAAGAGCAGGAGGCAGTCAAACGTTAGTGCTTCCTGACAGACACCTTGATCAATATTCTCTGCAGAGAGCTTTTCAGAGGTAATCCATCATACTGGATTGATGCTCTTTCAGTAGAAGCATTTGTTCAGTGATTTGACCAGGTTGTTATTCTTATTCCTTCTAGCCTTAAGATTCTATGATATTTTAATTACAATGCATTGAATGCAAAGAGCAATTAGTTTCCCTAACTTAATATTTCCAAGCAAATTGATGAAAACACATTAACTCCAGTTGGATTCATTCATGGAGGATATTAGGGTCACTGCAATGTGAAGAGTTTGTTCATATATCATCGGTACAATCTACCAAAGAGGAATGCATATATGTAGATTTGATTGCATCGCTGTGTGCCAGTCACCTGCTCACTTTGAGATTTGTTTCTAACCCTGCTCTGCTCTTTATGACCAAGATGACCTCAGTAGGTGGATTTTCACAGACTCCCTTGGAAACTGAAATCCTTCTGGACCACCAGAAGAGGCACAGGCAGTAGATTGGAAGGTAGTAGAAAAGGAGATATTAGAGTATTTGTCCCCTTTCTTTTGTGCCCTGGTACCATCTCGGGCAGTACCTCTGTCCTCTGTAATTTTAGCACCCCATATGGTAGGCAAAGCCATGAATCCTGAGCTCTGATAACATTGTCTTCTCTCTTGTGCTGTTATCTTGGGAGGTGGCAGGATCTTTCCTAACCTCCAGGTTTCTTCATGCTTCCCTGTGTTCTCTCAGCAATTCTGTCATCCAGGTACCAAATGCCCTATGTTACATTCCTTCTGTTTGAAACTAGTGCAGATCCTGACTTCCTAACTAGGATTGATTTGGTGCACATCGCAGTTAATTTGAAACTCTTGAGTTTGGAGAATACCTGCTTTTTAACTGCCTGAAAGGTAGGATGCATGGCCAGAAAAGAGATGAGGTGGAAAATGGATGGAGCATCTGGAAAGCCAAGCAAAATTGACTTGTCTTTTTCCAGGAAGACTTGTGTTACAAATGTTTTCCTGACAAGATCATTAAGTAGTTGTTTTACTCTTGTAGATGTCCCAGGGCACAGTCCCAGGTGGTGGTGGCAACACCTGCTTGGGGGTGGTTGGTGCCCAATGGCAAAAGACAACAGGGAAAGGAGTGGGAATAGTGGGCCCAATAGTGATACCAAAGAAAGAACTCAGCAGAGGAAGAGAAACTGAAGAGTGACTGGTTCAGTGAGCCAAACTTAGCCTCATTTGAAGGAAAAGATGCTGAAACAGGGATCACAAATGATCATAAGATTGTTCACATTCAGAGTAGAGAAAGTTTAACTGGGGACATATAGGACCCTACAGGGAAGAAAGACCTGGTGCCAATACTTTGAGAAGTCCAGACTTATCAGTGCTTAGAAAGCCTCCATGAATGGATCAGTGTGGCAAGGCTGATGAAATTGGGGGTAAAGTGGGAATTCAAACAGAAAACATGTTGCATTTTGAAGGTCAGGTCCATCCTCCTAGGCTTTTTCTATAGCCTCTACCCTGCATAAGAATGGCTTTTCCATTTCAGCTGCCAATCAGTTGAATATTTATTCCATCTTCCCACTGAATATTATTTTTTAAAGCACTGAAGTATGGCAGGAGTGGAGAGCTTTTAAAATAGATGATTAAGTCCTAGAATTTTAGGAAGGTTGGGAAGTCATTTAAAACTTTCTCCAGAATTATTAATCTATCCCTTTAAAATATTGATCAGTCTAGAGTTTCCTTTGCCAACTGCAGTTCTGTTTCAACAGAGGCACAATTTAATGTGGAGTGCATTAATAATCCACAAATTCCCTCTTCTAGTCTGCACAATCCACATTCCCCCTTCCCTCCCTCCCTCCCTTCCTCTCACTCTCCTTACTACTTCCTTTCCATCCATCAACGATTTAGTACCTACAATGTATTTTGCCTGTAAGGTGACAATTATAAGAATAAATTAAATGATGATCTATTACCTCATGATTTCCACAATCTAAGGGCATGTAAAAAGTTGTGTGAAATGATTATAACATTGAAAAAGATATGCAGTGAAGCAGACACATGGGAAAATGATATAAAGTTATAAGAAAAACAGAGGGGGCTAGAAACTCACATATCTTTATCTACTCTAGCTCTGCACAAAGGCAATGTTTTACTGTATTTTGAACATCATCTTTTTATTTTCACAGTCCTAAAGGAGAAGTAGTATTTTTCCTATTTTGTACATAGAAAACTGAAGATCAAAGAAGCTAATTTTTTATGACTGAATGGAAACAATTGACAGAGCCAGAGTATGATCCTAGGCTATGTGTGGGCAACAAAAATGAATTCAGAGGAGAGGCAAGGTACTAGCCAGATATTGATTAGTATTAAGTGGCCACAAAGGAAAAGCATTCTAGGCAGAAGGAACAGCATCACAAAATGATGCTTTAAAATAGAAGAATGCACTTAGGTTAAAAGAATAGGAAAAATCATGCAGCTGACAAGCAAACATTAATTCTTACTACATTGTAATATGGAGTGGAGTGGGGTTATTTGTGCTTTATTGAGCTGATGATTTAATATGTAATATGATACCAGAAAAAAACTGTTGCCATAAAGAGACAAATGACTTTTGCATTTTTATAGTTTTCAGTCACTGTATTGCCTACAGATCATTCTAGGAAAGCACAGGGAGTCTTTCACTCTCTTGGAGCTTTTCATAAACTCTCCTCTAAATGCATCTTGTCTACTAGGGCCTAGAGCAAAATTGAAAGAAAGTAATTTATTTGCTGAAGCTCGATTGCTATTTAGAGGGAGCTTAATGCAAAACATCGAAATGAATCTCTAAACAAAGTGCTCTCTCATTGTGTTTGTCTATTGCTCCAAAGTTAAGAGTTCCATTCAGAATTACAGCATGCAGTCACAGTCACCATAGGGAATACCTGTAAGCATCTTTGCTGTAAAGTGATTGTATAATCTTTGGTGCCCAACTGCAGTGATTATAGCTGAAATTGAGTACCACTTTAAGATTAAAGCCTAGTGAAATAAAGATGTAATAAGATTTAAAAACAATAGTTCTCATGAATGGAACAACAAGAATGAGTTATGGTGTTTGGAAAAAAAAAAAAAAGAAGAAGGCTGGGAAGGAATTTTAGTGAGGGAACTGGATCACACAAGTATGCAAATTTGGTGTGGAACTATTAAATGCAGAAGAAATGCCACCTCCTGGACCTCCTAGGTCTGTAAGCTTTCTCGGTAAAAGACCAGATGGTAAATATGTTGGGCTTTGTGGGCCAGATGGTCCTGTTACAACTGTTCAACTCTGCTGTTCTAGCATAAAAGCATCCACAGACAATACTTAAATAAATGGGTGTGGCTATGTTTCAACATTTCAATAAAACTTTATTTATAAAAACAGGCCACAGATTGCTGACCCTTACCCTAGGCTACTTATTTCATTTTTAGAAATTTCATTTATTTATTTATTTATTTATTTATTTATTTATTTATTTTTATTTATTTATAAGATTTTACTTATTTACTTATGAGAGAGAGAGAGAGAGAGAGAGACAGAGGCAGAGACACAGGCAGAGGGAGAAGTAGGCTCCATGCAGGAAGCCTGAAATGGGACTCCATCCCCGGACTCCAGGATCACGCCCTGGGCTGCAGGCAGGTGCTAAACCCCTGAGCCACTCAGGGATCCCCTAGAAATTTTATTTAAATTCAATTAATTAACATATAATATATTATTAGTTTCAGAGGTAGAGTTTTGTGACTTATCAGTTGCATATCTGTATGTGCATACATATATACCCAGTGCTCATTACATCCTATGCCCTCCTTAATACACCCCTATTTCAGTTGCCCCCCCACTTCTCCTCCAGCAACCCTCTGTTTGTTTTATATATTTAAGATGAATGAATAAAAAAGACATGGTATTTATATACAATGGAAAATTACTCAGCCATCAAAAATATTAAATCTTACCATTTGCAATGATATGTATGGAACTAGAGGGTATTTTGCTAAGTGAAATAAGTCAATCAGAGAAAGACAGTTATATTATTTCACTCATATGTGGAAGTTACAAAGAAAGAGAATCATAGGGAAAGAGAGGGAAGAATAAAATATGACAAAATTAGAGAGGGCGACAAATCATAAAATAAGCTACATATTTCAAAGCTCATCTGATGCATGCATCTCATTTATGGCACTGTGGTGGGCTGTTACATTCATGGCTCCTGAGGATGCATATCCTGCCCATCCACTCTCTTCTGTATTCCCATCCAAGACTGATTCTAGGTTCGACCAACTCACATAATGGGAATTCAGCAAATATGTCATTAACAAAGACTTAATAACTAACTGTGCATTGGGATTTTTCTTTCTGGAACCTCTCAAATATTAAGAATAATATTAATATCAAGTTAAGCCACTCAATAATGAGAGATGATGTGGATAGAGATGCCCACCTAACACCTACATCAAGACTATAAAATTGATGAGACCATCTTAATTCAAGTGGCCTCAGATGAATCTCCAGATGATGATAGCTGCATGGGTGAGCCCATAAAAGTTTAGCTTGCTCTTCTGAGATTAGCCAACCCACAGAACTGTGAGAAATAAACCACTCAGTTTTGGGGTGGCAGGTTATGTAGTAACAGACAACTGATAAGTAACCAGTTATTATCATGATATTTCATGATAATCCTGAGATCATGTATGCAGCATGAAAATTGAAATGAATAGATCTGAGTTTGAATGTGGGGGCTGAACATCACCAATGGTTTTACCCAGAGTAAGGCTACTACCTCTCTGCCTCTCAGAGTTAGCCCTTAGAGATGTGAGTTTATTTGTAGGATAGTTTTATATAGTTGAAATGACTGGTTCCTGATAATATATAGCTATTTCTATAGATATAGGTGGGTATATTCTTTCTATCTATCTATCTATCTATCTATCTATCATCTATCTATCTATCTATCTATCTATCTATCTATCTATCTATCCTTTCAAATCTTACCGTATGACCTTCCAAAGTGATTATACCAATTTTTATTACAGCCAACAATGTAAGGTTTTCCAAACATTCCCCTTTCCTCTACACCATAAACTGTTTGGAAATATGTCATCCTGATAAGTGAAACATGGTATGTTGAAGTTCTAATTTGTACTTCTTTACATGGATTAACATTCCTTAATATATTCATATGACATTTTCATTTATTTTCTACCAAATTCACTTTTGAGTTCCTCAACACATTTTTGCCTAGGACTGCTGAAATTTCTAAATTGATTTTAAAGAAAATTAACTTTGTATAGATTGCATTGTGTCCCCTCATAATTCATATGTTGAAGCCCTAATGCCCAAGGTGACAGTATTTGGAGACAGGCCTTTGGGAAGTAATTAGGTTGTGATGAGGTCATGAGAGTGGGCCCCTCATGACGGAATTAGTGTTTTTATGGGAAGAGATACCAGAAATACTCTCTCTCTCTCTTTCTCTCTCTCCCTCTCTCTCTCTTTCTCAGTGGATGCACTGAGGAAAGACTATGTGAGCATAAAGTGAGAAGGTGGCCTTCTATAAAGCTAGAAGAGTCTCATCCGGAACTGAATGGTCTGGCACTTTGATCTTGGCCTTCTCAGACTCCAGACTGTGAGGAATAAATTTCTGTAGCTTAAGCCCTTTATACTATGGAATTTTGTAATGGTAGTAGAAACTAGTAGTCATATATATGATAGATAACTTCCCCATTTGATGTTTGTGTTTGACTTGATATTTTGTTCTTTGGACATGCAGAACATTTTATATGTTTTGCAATTGATTTTAGCAATATGTCCTTTTATGCATTTTTTGGCCCTTAGGTTCAGAAAGGTCTTTTCCATCAATATTTGCAATGATTATTCCTTGTTTCATTTTAGCTCTTTTATTATTTTGTTCTTTAATTTTTAAATCTTTTATTCATCTGAGTATTTTTCATGTAAGAAATAAAGGAAGAAAAATAGATTGGGATTCTGATGTTTCATGTATTTATTTTGGAACTTTTGGATACACCCCCACCCTGATAGCAGCTCCTTGTTTCAATGCTATCTGTTCTTTTCTCTACTCCTTATACTTATTTAGAAATATTTTAGGACTTGATATTCTATCCTACTGATCTATCTCTCTATGCCTAAAGTATGAAATTCTTCTAATTGCTGGAGTTTTATCACACTTTTGATAATTAATAGGCTTGTCTTCTCTCACCCTTTTCCCCTCCAATCTTTAAAACACTAATGCCAAGTATAGATTTTTCCATATGAGCTTGAGAATCAAAGCACCTGTTTTCAGAAAAGGAAAGAAAATTATTTTCCTTTTTTATTGTATAGCATTATGTCCACCAATTAGTTTAGAAAGAAATATCATTTTAACGATTTCAACTCTTCCCTTCCAATACCGAAACATGTCATTCCATTCATTTTTGTCTTTTGTTATGTTCCTCAATAGAATCCTAAATTTCATTCATGTGTTTTCTGAATCCCCAAAGTCCTGAAGATATTTGATTGTTTTTCCCCATTGTTGTTGTTGAAATGTGATCTTTTTTATTCTACTTTTGAACAGATTATTATTTTATACAGGAGCACCAGTGAGTTAGTATATTCATTATTTGCCAGACAGTATATTTTATGTTTTATATATTTTATATTTGCTCAGTATATTTTATAATTACTAATATTTGCCCTAATGTCAAAACAGGCAACAAAGTAATTAAAACCCAATGCCCCTATTTCCCTTCAACATAGGGATCCTGCTGCCTCTGGTTCAGTGGTGAGCACTTGAATGAAGGACATGGCCTGCACTCACAATCCTGTCTTTACAATGTGAGTTTCTTAACTTCTCATATGGTTTAGTTTTTTTCATCTGTAAAAAAAGAGGATAACAATAGTACTTGTCTCACAGGATTGCTGGACAATTAAATTAATGCTGGTAAAATATTTAGAACAATACCTTTTTTTTTTAGACAAATTCTTTACATATAATAAAGACTCAGTAGTTGTTCTCTCTGTTGTCTCACATACTAAATCCATAAATCACACAGCAATAGACTTGCAGGTTCTGGTGTCCCTGGAAGGGCAATTTAAAGGCTAAACGACGTGATATAAATGCAAGTGCCTTGCAAACTTACACTATTATTAGAACACAAAAGAATTGTAAACAGCCAGGTCACAAATGGATCCATTCATTCAACTAGCATTTACTATATGGTGGTAGAAGTAGAGACAGTCTAGAACTCAGGTTCAAATTTTATTTCATTTGTTAAGTAAGTGTTTTTTAAAAACACATTTTTTTTATTTATTTATTTATTTATTTATTTATTTATTTATTTATGATTTTATTTATCTATTCATGAGAGAGAGAGAGAGAGAGAGAGAGGCTGTGACACAAGCAGAGGGAGAAGCAGGCTCCATGCAGGGATCCTGATGTGGGACTCCATCCCGGGACTCCAGGATCACAGCATGGGCCCAAGGCAGACGCTTAACTGCTGAGCCACCCAGGCATCCCAAGAAAGTGTTTTTTGTTGTAGTGAAGGCTTTGTTAGAGTTAAGTCCAGAGGAGAGTGCTGAATTCATTCTCAAGATAATGCCAAAGAAACATATTGATGATGATTCTTCTTTTGAATACACCGATTGGCTCCTTGATTGCAGTCTGGTTGTGTAACCAGAGCTGGAAAGAAATGTGTTAACATTAGCTAAGAGGGTCTGGATACACATCACGTGCCAGATACTCTGCCAGCTATTTTATATTCACTAAATTAACTATTTCCACAAAACTTGGTATGTACCAAAAATATCTTTACAGACAAAAAAAAAAACAAAAAAAAAAAAACAAAACAAAACAAACCTTATCAGAGGTTTAAGTAAGTTACATGTCCCAGCCTTATATAACTAGAGGGCAGGGGCCAGGACTCCAGTACTCTGAACCCTGAAAAGCCTGTCCTTCCAAACTGCAGCCAAGAACCATGTAGCCCATTGATCTTATATCAGTGATGAAAAGCAAGAGATGAATTGGGGAGTGAGTTGGGAGAAGTACATTCAAGACAAAATCTATCCCAACTGCCGTACAATCTTGAGAAGGCACACAGTGGTAAAGAAACCTTTTGAGTGGTAAAGGCACCTTGTGAGTGGTAAAGGCTATAAGAAAAAACAAACAACCAGAAGCTGAGTACATCAAAGTTTCCATTATTGGTGGGATTTCTCCCTATATGGATTATCTAATTAAAGTTGTATCAATCATTCATCATAAATAAGGTGCTGTGCAGTAATAATCACGATAATATTTACAGAGAACTTTACATGAAGCACTACTGTCAGCACTTCATATTAATTAAATTGCACAATATTCCTAAGGCCTATGAGATAAGCATTGTTATGACTCTTCCTCATTTACAGATAAAGAAATTGATGTAATTGGCCCAAGGCCACACAGTCAGAAAGATTAAGTAATTGGCCCAAAGCCACATAGTCAGTAAGCTAGGATTTGTACTCAGTTTGTTCTGAGCCAACCGCCGTACCATATGCTTTCTCTTTTTAAGTGGCTTTAGTCTATTGTCTTGTTGTGTTATTGATGGTGATAAGGATGTTTTAAACATCAGCACTTTTGTAAACTATCCAGGTATCCTCGAAGGGAAACTGTTTAGCTCAATTAGATCTAAGTTTTCCACCATGTAATTTGGGTCTTCTTAGTTCTGTGCATTGTTTGGTCATTCACTGAGTATGATAAAATACATTCTACTAATACTGTTTTAATTTTGTAATTTTTTCTTGTATTTCCTGTAGTTTTCTGCAATATATATTGTAATGAATGATGATAATTGGTGCCTAAACATTTGTTAAATTCACCATTCGGTATTATGCCCCTTTTTATATTTTATAGTGTCTTAATCTCTTTTTGAACTGAATTTATCATAGTTAATATCTCATAGTCCTTGTATTCTTAGGGTTTGCCTTATATGTATGATCCAGTTATCTTACTGTGACTTCATCCTATCTATGCATAATTTTTATATGGATTGTCCTTACACTTTGTATTTTTGAGGCAAGAGTGATGACTTTCTTTTCCTTTTTTTTTTTAAATTGAGGAGTAAATCAAACTTAGTATAACATACTGCTGTTAAGTGTACACATTGTGTATACTTGTGTAACCAGACCCTACATCAAAATCCACATTTCTATCAGCCCAAGAAGTACCTGTGTGCCCCTTTCCGATCCATCAGAAGGCATCCTTAAGGCATCCACTATTCTTAAGGCATCCACTATTTTGGTTTCTAGCCCCACACATTTATTTTGCATATTCTTGAACTTATTAAATAGTATCATGCTTGCATACACTTTTGTATCTGATTTCTTTTTCTCACCAAATTGTTTCTTAAGCTCATGTAGCTGTACATGTGGATAGCTTGTAATTTTAAGTTGTTTTTTCTTTTTCTTTTTTTTTCTATTTTATTTTATTTATTTATTTTATTTTATTTTTTTATTGGAGTTCAATTTGCCAACATATAGCATAACACCCAGTGCTCATCCCATCAAGTTCCCCACTCAGTGCCCGTCACCGAGTCACCCCCACCCCCTGCCCACCTCCCTTTCCACCACCCCTTGTTCGTTTCCCAGAGTTAGGAGTCTCTCATGTTCTGTCTCCCTGTCTGATATTTCCTACTCATTTTTCTCCTTTCCCCTTTATTCCTTTTCACTATTTTTTGTATTTCCCCAAATGAATGAGACCATATAATGTTTGTCCTTCTCCGATTGACTAATACCACTCAGCATAATACCCTCCAGTTCCATCCACGTCGAAGCAAATGGTGGGTATTTGTCGTTTCTAATGGCTGAGTAATATCCCACTGTATACATAGACCACATCTTCTTTATCCATTCATCATTCGATGGACACCAAGGCTCCTTCCACAATTTGGCTATTGTGGCCATTGCTGCTAGAAACATCGGGGTGCAGGTGTCCTGGCGTTTCATTGCATCTGTATCTTTGGGGTAAATCCCCAGCAGTGCAATTGCTGTATCTAGGGCACATCTATTTTTAACTCTTTGAGGAACCTCCACACAGTTTTCCAGAGTAGCTGCACCAGTTCACATTCCCACCAACAGTACAGGAGGGTTCCCCTTTCTGCACATCCTCTCCAACATTTGTGGTTTCCTGCCTTGTTAGTTTTCCTCATTCTCACTGGTGGTAAGTAGTAGCTCATTGTGGTTTTGATTTGTATTTCCCTGATGGCAAGTGATGCAGAGCATTTTCTCATGTGCTTGTTGGCCATGTCTATGTCTTCCTCTGTGAGATTTCTGTTCATGTCTTTTGCCCATTTCATGATTGGATTGTTTGTTTCTTTGCTGTTGAGTTTAATAAGTTCTTTATAGATCTTGGAAACTAGCCCTTTATCTGATACATCATTTGCAAATATCTTCTCCCATTCTGTAGGTTGTCTTTGAGTTTTGTTGACTGTCTGTTTGCTGTGCAAAAGCTTCATATCTTGATGAAGTCCCAATAGTTCATTTTTGCTTTTGTTTCTCTTGCCTTCATGGATGTATCTTGCAAGAAGTTACTGTGGCCAAGTTCAAAAAGGGTGTTGCCTGTGTTATCGTCTAGGATTTTGATGGATTCTTGTCTCACATTTAGATCTTTCATCCATTTTGAGTTTATCTTTGTGTATGGTGTAAGAGAATGGTCCCGTTTCATTCTGCATGTGGATGTCCAATTTTCCCAGCACCATTTACTGAAGAGACTGTCTTTTTTCCAGTGGATAGTCTTTCCTCCTTTGTCGAATATTAGTTGACCATAAAGTTGAGGGTCCACTTCTGGATTCTCTATTCTGTTCTATTGAATTTTTTCTTTTTCTGAATGAAGTTCCGTTACACGACTATACCATCATTTTTAAAGTCATGCATTTGTTGATAGACATTTGAGTTCCCACCTAGTTCATGGCTATTTTGATGATTACTGCTATGAACATTTCCATACAGGTATTTCTGTGATTACACACTTTTCTTTCTATTGAGGAATTAACGTAAGAATGGAGTTCTTTGGACAGAGGTAAGTGCATATTTAACATTACAAGAAATTGCCAAGTAATTTTGAAAGGTGATTTTATTTTTTACCTCCTACCACCAACATGTGCAAGTCATGTTGCTTCATTCCTTCTTAACATTTGTTATTGTCAGATTTTCGTTGTAGTTGTGGCTTTTTGCCATTCTATGACTATGAGATATTTTCTTGTGACATTTTTAATTTGCATTTTTCTGGTGACTAAGCAGGTTATATTACCATAGATTTACTGGACAGTATTATATCTTCTCATTGATGGTTTATTCAAGTCTTTGGCCCTTTTACACCCATCTGGGTTGAATATCGTGGTAGACCTGAAAGAGATGCCATTTGATCCCTCTTTGGGTGAAGACATCAGCCAGCTCAATGTTTACTTTAGCTGCAGAGAGCTACCTGGCATGGGAGCACATCCTTCCCAGGGGCAGACTACCTCCAGTGATTGATAGAGTTTAAAGGCTTGACCATTTGGGCTTAATGTATCATATATACTTCAGAGTTCCCTGTAGGACTGGATGAGAATTTTCAGATCTGCATCACAGTTTGGCTACTACTTTGTCCAATCCTTGTTTTTTCTTCCTTCTTTCCACGTGTGTCAATTACTAATATATAACTGTACACTAAAATCTCTTAGCATCTGCAATCAGAGAACACTATCTATGATCACTGGTACCAGGAAGGATTTGAGAAATCAAGGGTGAAGACTGAATTTGAAGCAGAATTATCTGTCACTTAGTTGGTCATAAAGACCCACCATTGGTAGGTACTATAGTGAAAACAAGTGCTGGCACTAAGTAGGTCCCCAGGATTTAATATTCAGAGTAGCTGAGCTCTGGAGAATGTTAAACATGGACCCAATGCAGGTCTGGTGTACTAAAATTAGGATTCTGGTTGTAAAATAATGGCATCTTGATACTAGATTGGGGACAAAGGGTGGATGTCCTCTTATGCTTTGAAAAGTTAAACTCTTCTGAACCTGCCAAAATGGCCCATATGTCTCTATTAAGATCTAACACAAATGAGTGAGATTATATGGTATTCATGTTTCTTTGACTCACTTATTTCACTTAACTTAACTGACTGGAATTTAAAAACAAACAAACAAAAAAGATCTAACACAACTCTGGTGCAAGAAGAGGATGAAGAGGCTTCTCCCTC
The DNA here is from genome assembly GCF_048164855.1 of Canis lupus baileyi. NCBI lineage: Eukaryota > Metazoa > Chordata > Mammalia > Carnivora > Canidae > Canis > Canis lupus. The sequence continues at coordinate 69,375,454 of NC_132839.1, forward strand.
TAATATAATCTGTACAACAACCATTTTAGGATCTACCCTCACATCCTTCCTGGCCACTGAGTAAACCACCACTGACAGTAAGAAAGGCCATTGTAAAACTAGGATGATTGATAGCAATGGATTCATTAAGATCCTAAAACAGTAGTCACAGATACACTTAACTTCTAGAAACCAGGTAGATAAAATTATCATGAATGGCAGGATTAGAGTGGTATCCAGGAGGCCTGACATACACAAACATGAGAGTGTTCTACAAAATGCATCCCTAGTGGCAAAACAGTGGAATAGCCAACAAGGATCAATACTCAGCTTTTATCATTACAAAAAATTAAAAAGTCATGTCCAGCAGGGTGGGAACTGTTGTCCGATAAAAACAAAGTAATGATTCTATGTCTAAGTTTACAGAAACTAAGTAATGATTCTATGTCTAAGTTTACAGAAACTAAACATTTAGCAGTTTTAAAATCTGAAACATGATGCCTAATAGGGAGTCTAGCCCTCTGGAAGAAGGATCCTGCCACACTATGGTAAAGTGATGTGATGATTTTCCCATTCTTTCCCCACAGGGACCTCAACCATTTATTCAAGTAACTGCCCTCTGGGAAAAAGGGGACTGGGAAAACATTTCAGAGGCCTGAGCTGATATTGGTAACTAGCAACCTGAAGCATTATCTGTTAAATTCTTCTGTAAGAAGAGTACATATTGGGACCAGGTAATAACTGGAGCCCTAGCCAAAGTCAGTGTTACTGGGTCTATGATATCACTCAGTGATCACTTACCCAGTCCTTAGGTAGACAATTGCAATTAGCATACTTGATGGTTGGTGCAAGCTTCACATCAGTCCCTTGGCTGATAGAGAAAGAGTCACTACAGGACACCAAGTAGAATCTAATGAAACTCCACCTTCCTCCTCCTGGCCATATCCTGACTAAGACAGCTAAAATCAGTGCCACCCTTAAGGAACTAAAGGGTACCTAAGTGGTGGACCTGCCATATATCCATGTACTTTGTAAGTCTGGCCTTTGCATAAGAAGGATGATCTAGTATGGCAAATGAGACTTTGCATACATGGTTAGGTGAATGATCCTGACATAGAAGATTATTCTGGGTGATAACTGATTGGCTCAAATGTGATCACAGTGATCCTCCTGAGAGGAAAACAGGAGGAGTTAGAGAGAGAAAAAGAGGCAGCGATGGGTAAATTGTACTGATGGCTTTGAACATGGGAGTAGGGGCATCATAGAGCATAAGGAGCCACAAAATGCTGAAAAGGACAAGGAAATGGATTCTCCTCTGAGAGCCTCCAGAAGGAACCAACCCAACCAACTTTGACTTTGGCCTAATGAAGCTGTGTTCAGATTTTAGACCTCTGGAAGTATAAAATAATACATTTGTGCTGTTTTAAGCCATTAATTTGAGAAAACTTGTTATAGTAGACACAGGAAACTAACACAAGAGGATTTTTGTTTGTGATTCCATTGTTTTCTAGACTGCATTGATGAAACGTCAGCCATTATTCATTTTCTTATTCATTGTATGAAATACATCTTTTTCTTTTTTCTATAGCTGCTTTTAAGATGTTCTCTTCATTTTCGTTATCAGCAGTTTGACTATGAAATGCTCTGGCATATATTTTCTCAATATTGATCCCAGTTGGCTTTCGTTCACTAGAGGTTAGTGGTTTTAATGAAATTGGAAATATTTCATGTAATATTTCTTGAAATAGATTATCTTGCCCACTCTCTGTTATCTTCTGATGGAACTCCACTTCCATATGTATGACATTGTCAGCTATTACCCTGTAACTTGTCAAAATTTTGCTCATTTTCCCAATCATTTCCCTTAGCTTTGAATTATTTAGATTATGTTGACTTCTTATCCATAATCTTTTCTTACACATTGTCCAATTTTGTTGATGCCATCATCTTTTTTTATTTCAGTAATTGCACATTTTAGTTCTACGAGTTTTATTTGGTTATTAAGTATATCTATGTCACTACGAATTCCTCCATCTTTTCCTGAAAACTCTTGAACATCTTTTCCTACAAACACTTTTAAAATATGTCTTATAGTTATTATAAAGTCCTTGTCTTTTAATTTCAACATTTTGGGTATGTTTAGGTCTGTTTTTATTGACTAATTTTCTCTTGACTATGCATCGTATTTTGTCTGCTTTTCTGCTTTCCAGATAGTGTTTTATTCTGTACTGGTATTGTGAAGTATACATTCAGAGATTTGGAGTTCTTTTATCTTCACTTGCAGAGAGATTGATTTGGGTCTAGCAGGCAGTTAAATTATTGATGGATCATCTCCGGTCCTGTGCAACTTGGGTTTAGGTTTTTTGAACTCTATTTAAATTTTCCCTTAATCCTAGGGTTTAAAGCTTAGTTCTGTGATGCCCTTACTCCTGAATCATGGCCCGTAAGGGTTTTGTATGGGAAGTTTGAGCGTTTTATCAAGACCCTCTCCCAAGCACAGGATAACTACTACCAATTCTGCTCAACTCTTTAGTCTCCTTGTTATGGCTTTTAGCTGGATCTATGGAATTGACTGCACACATGCATTTCTGGAGTCTGATAAAAATTGAGATGAATTTATATGCAGACTTTGGGGGCCATTTCTGACCCATCTTCCTTTCTGGTGTATCTTCCCTGAATTTCCAGTAGTTCTGACATTCCCAAAATCTAACCTCTTATTCCTCATCCCAGTAAGATTACTACTTTCTGCTTGAGCTCTATTTTCCTTAAAATAGAGCTTGGCTTAAGCATACTCTCATGTCCCCATGACAAAAGAGTCACAAGCTTAAGATAAACAAATAAATAAACATCTTTGTTAACCTATATAACCAGTTAAGAATAATTTTCTAACTCTCACTAATGCATATTTAACAGCATCTCAGCTTTGTACCTGATAGTGTCATCCAGAGCACATTTCATCAGTAAAGACTGTCAGTTTTTCTTTCTCATTACTCAGTGTCATCCTCCCTTTTGTACATCCAGACGGAAGTTGTAAATAATCTTCAGTTTCCCAAATGGAGCAGTACAGAACCCCATGTTACCCTGCATTGTACATAATCTTTATGTACCACACCATGGTATGTACCATATCATATTTATGATTATGATTATGTCAAAAAGCTTTGACCCAAAATCAAACCATTTTTTCCTTTTATAGAAAAAAGTTATGCTCCCATAAACCTAGAGCTTTACATAGAAAATCAGGTTGATGTGGGGAACAGTGCAAACATCTAGAAACTAGTACGCAATTTCAGTTTTTTTTTCTTTTTTTGGTTTCCATCTGATTTCTGCAACCCATTAGTGAAGATAATCTGTTCTATAATAGGCATAATAAGTGATGATAGTGATAAGTAACTTATATAAATAAAAAATGATATAAAGTTCAGATTTAACCTTTTAAACTTAAGTGTAATATTAACAATAATAATAGCAATGGGAAGAGCTAATGTGTTTTTGATGCCTAGTTTTCAGAACACTCTATTGAGTTTAATCCTCTTATTAAACCTACGAGGTAGTGGGATTTATAAAAATATCAAATAATTATGTATTGCTTTTGTTAAAATATAAAGCAACAGCATGAAATACTATTTGCACACACCTTGTGGTCCATGCATCTCATATACATTTATGGAATGTATTGATCTCTGTGTATACAGAGAATCATAAAACATTCTTAATGAACTCTACAATGAGAGACTGTTACATAAATAAATACATTATTTCTGCAGAGTACAATATGTGCAATTGCATGCACATGGAAAAATCTTACAGATAAAACATGAAAAAATGGCACATGAAGATTCTGACTTTATAGAGAGGAAGAATTAGAATAGCCAGGGAATGCTTCCTGAATTAAGTAAGTTTCATAGATCAGATGATACTTCAAAATATATTCACTTTCTCTCCTATTTCTGCTCTCCATGTTGGATGGTATATATTTCCTGGCCCCATGGTTTTGAGTCTGGTTAACTTGATTTGCTTTAGCAGGTAGTTATTAGCAGAGATGATTGTAAGGGTAAATGGGCCTGCTTCCTTGAGCTCCTGACTTTCATCATGAGAAGAAAAAGTCTCAGCTACTCCCTCATCTGAGGAGAATGACATACATGTGGCACAGAACCAAGCCCAACCTTCATCTTGGAGGCAAGCCCAACTAGCTGTACCAGAATCAACCAAATCTCAGCAGACTGGCAAATGTGCAAGAGACAAGTGAATACTCATGGTACATGACTGATAGAGACTGAATGTTTGTATTCCCCCACCTTGCCCCCACCAAATTCATACTTCAAAGCCTAATCTCCAATGTGATAATGTTTGGAGGTAGGGCCTTTGGGAGGTGATTAGGGTTAGTAGGTCAAGAGGGTAGGGACTTCATCATGGGATTAACACTCTTATAAAAAGAGAAAGAGACATAAGATCTCCTTTAATATATATGAATGAAGACCATGGGAGGACGTAAGAAGATGGCCTTTTGAAAAGAAAAAAAAAAAAGAAGATGGCCTTTTGTAAACAAATAAACAGGCTCCCACTAGACACCAGATCTGCTGGCATCTTTATTTTGGATTTCCCAGCCAAAATTGTGGGAAATTAAAGTTTATTATATAAGCCATCCAGTCTACGGTGTTTTGTGATAGCAGCCCAAACTGATCAAGGCAATGCCATTGACAATTTGTGGTTGTCTGTTTCATAGCAAATCCTGACTGATGGGGATAACCAGTAGATTAATCTTCTTCATCATAATACTTGTTTAATTCAGTATGTTGTTTATTGTGCAAAGGTATCTGCTACACACTTATAATGCTTTTAATCCCACCCCCATTATTGCTTGTGGATTCAAATCATCCTCCTACTATGTAAATGACTTACCTCTGAATGTACTATGATTCCTTTCTTCTTAGGGTGAAGAGAGATATAAAAAAAAAATTTTGCCCAGATGTAGGGTTGCATATGTTTCCATCTATAATGAGCAGGGGTAAGAAAAATATAGGAGAAAAGCATGTAAGGATACATAATCAAAACATCTTATGAGTCAAATTTAGCTTCTATAGAAAAGCTTGGCAATTGGCTCTTATAATATCTGATCACTAGGCATATTTTTCAAGCCATCACCTCTGCCGAGTACAGAAAACACTTGAGGAAAGGAAAAAAAAAAAAGCAACATTTTGCTAATACAACTTATGTTTTTTGTGTGAACACATGTTATTTTAAAATTCTTCATTTTGACAGACTTTTATTTTTCAAAAGGCAATGAAAAGTGCCAAGGGAGCTAATAAATGAATTTCCCTCCCTCCAACTCTCTTTTTCTGACCTTTATTAAAGTCCACTTTATTCTCCTTTGGGGAAGAAAAAGTGATTTGTGTCATCTCCCTCAACGAAGAAAAAATCTGAGGAAAGAACAAATAAAAGAACTTTTCATCTTGTCATAAAACAATAATTAACTCCACCATTAGTAACTTATACAAACCTGGGGTGGGGGTGGGGGGGAATGGAGAAGAAGAGAAATCTTCCTGAGAAATATTCCCAGAGGATTGGTGTTAATCAAAGCCTGTGTGATTCAAAGAAAGAAGAAAGGAAGCTATAGGAAAACAAGAACCATAAAAAGGCCTTGAGTGTAGTACCCTAAGGGGGATGGGGGTTAAGGAAAATACTTTTCAAGGATAGATTCTTTTGTATGGTGTGCCTGGTTAATCAGGTCACATGATGCTTTGTGAATTAATATCAAAGTAAAGTTAGCTTGCAGCCACGATTTATTTATTTATTTTTGCTTTCATGAGAGATTTGCTTCAGGGTGGATAAATAGAAGTTCTGAAGGCAATATGTGATTCAGTAGCTTGTGAGGCCAAGACCCTCTTCTTCATGGTGCATATTCTTAGGTCAGTTGTTTTGATTTCTAGCCCATGATTGGAGCAATTTAACCAGAGAAGGACCTCATGGTTTGGCTTGCTTGTCAGATGTAACCCAAATGTTTGAAGGGGGTGGGGGGCAGTGCTTCCATGATACCCAGAAGCTATGGGTTAAAGAAGGGGTTGCATTGTTACTATTAAAGTTGATGATCTGATCTTTTCTTCTCCATGATTCTTTTAGGAATAGACAAAATAGAGATTAAGGAAGCAGTGAGACAAGTTCCAGGGCAACTCTGGAAACAAAGTAAAAATCATCCAAGATGCTTCTGCAGGGCTGGTCAAGGGCACAAGCAGTCCAGATGAAAAGAAACCAAGAAAAAGACCTTATGGAAACAGCCCTGTTACCTGCCTTGGAGTATTTTTTCCTGATATTTACCCAGTTTCCCTTCTTCCCCTAATAAAGTATAAGGAATATTTACTTGTTCACTGATCTGTTTACTCAACCCAAATTTGTCATCTTAGTCTGTGTTCCCCCAAATGTAACTTTGAGATAAAAATTATATTTGGTGGTTGAAAGAAAACCCAGTACAGGATTGGTAAAGGAAAGCAGAGAAGGGAAGGTGGTCACTGTCATTATTAACCTGGATCCACGGTGGGTGAGTGAGGCTTACACCCACAGGAGAATCCAATCACTGTCAAGACTATTTTCTCTATACGCAGTTGACATTTTATCATTATCCTGCTACTCATTTCAAAATGTATTTGGCCATTGTTAGATAACAGTTTTTAGAGGTTCTTCAATTAAATCAAGTTAAATGACAATATTATATCTCAGTGATGCTGACAGAGATGCTCCAAATTTTAATATTCTATTATGAAATTCCCATGAATTACATTAAAATCCAAACCATATTAAATTCTCTTGTAAGTTAAAGCCCAAAGATTTCAAAATACTACGAACATTATAGCTCCAAATTAAATGTCACCCTTTTCAGTTTAAGTTACAAAGCAATCAAAGTCTTCTCCAGTTTTTTTTTGCTTTGATTAGATTCAGCCAGGGGGTGGAGCTCCTGATGGTTGGGCTGCCTCATCCTGGAAGGGCTATGGTTTCTTCACAGCAGCAGAACATGTTTGCATTCAATGCCAAGTCTTACTTTTAAAGTCAAATGAGGTTTTACTGCATACAAAATTATTATGGTACTCATAACAAAATTTAAAAATAAGATGATCTGCAGACCCTAGAGCTAAATTATATTTGCAGAACCCAGTATTTGGTATTGCTAAATATCTTTTCAAAGAATTAGTGGTATTTGTGGGAAGGACAGTAGAGGGAATTTTGGTTCTGTTTGTTTGTTTTGTTTTATGCTTATCAGGATATCAGCCTGTCTGTATCAGGTTTCCAAAATTTATAAACTACATCCTTTAATTCAGTCTCAGAACTATCCCAGTAAGAGGTTAATTTTGCAGAATTCATTTACCACATCTGAGAGTAGGAAGCAACCTACGCATACTGTTTCTCTTTGACTAAGTGTTGAGAAACTATGGTCCTGCAAAACCACCTGTTTTTGTAAATAAAGTATCACTAGGACACAGTTACACCTATGTATTTACATATTGTAGATAATTGCTTTCTGAGCCACAAAGACGGAGTTCAAGACTACATAGAGAGAACTTATGTTGTGGTAAGCCTGAAACGCTTATCACCTGACCCTTCAAAGAAAAACGTGTTCTGTTTTAACAGCACTGAAAGCCTTTTTTGCTAAGTTTAGAAAATTGCAATGTAGGGGCTCAGGTCACAGGGCCAGAGCCCAGATCAGATGCTTTTATCTCACATCAAGATTATTTAAAACTTATCAGTTTATATTGCCTTGCACATGGTGTGTTTCTAAAGTCTCATTTCTTCATTGAGCATTAACTTGGGGTTATTGGCATAATTTCTGCAATGCATGATGAGCAGGCTTAGACCACTGGGGCAACTGTCAGTAACTCTGAGTGTGGAATAGTGGAATAGCACAGACCCACAAAACTGCCTCACCACACATGGATTGCAGCCAGAGAATCTTGTTCGGTGGATTCTTATAGTTATGCTCCTGAAGCATGTGCCTTGATGAGGGTAGTAAACAATAGCTCATCCAAATGCTCCTCAAGACACTGTCTATCCCATGTTTTTGGCAGTTCCAACCCTCAAGGAGTGCTACTACTTGCCACATCTTTGGGTTTTCCCTTCCCCAGTGACTATACCTCTCTAGTTGCATCTCCCCCTGCTGTTCTACGCCTTTAACACGGGTGTTTATTGGTTCTTTCCTTCTCTAACACATATAGATCTAGTTCTATTTGTCATATCAGAATTTCTTCTATTTCCCCTTTGCTTACTGCCCAGGGCATTTTTGTTTTTACTTTATTCAGTTCATGAGTTCTGAGTCTTGTAAATGCATCTACTGTTCAAATAGATCTTGTCCACCAAGCTGGGTTAGATAACCCCATTAGGAGACTTTTGTCTCATTAGATAAACAAGTAACCCAGGCCAGGACAATTTATTATCATCCAGTACAGCTTCCAGTTAATAACCTTCATCTTTGCTTCTAGTTCTAATGTCATAAATCTCGTAGGCCTAAGGATATATGTCCTATCTGAATGCATACCTATAATACCAGAGCATCACCTTGAAGTCACCCCATAATTCTTTGAGGATTTCTGATCCTAATCCAAAATTAGTCTTTATACATCCCCACCTTGCCCTAAGTGAGGAATGGAATCATGGGAAACCAACCTAGTGCTGCTTAGTAAAGCCTGGTGCTAATAATTTAAAACGAGACCCTCATGACTATTCTTGGGCAGACGCAGGACTCAGGCTCCTATATCTTCTAAGACTGTAAGGCAATCTTTGCATTGGGGTAAGTTCCTACGAAGTTGAAGGTCATTCTGTGGCAACCACTCTAAAAACCTTACCATGTGGTAAGAATAAAGCTGATTTTGTTTTAGTTAAAATGCTTTATAGCAAAAATGACCTCTTACTTTATCAAACTAGGATATTTTTCAAGTGAAGGGGAACTACTGTTATTTATGCAGAAGCATTAGGTATAGATAGACTGAGCTGGATAATACAATGACTGATTACTCTACTTGTAGTAGATGCTTTATAGGTTGAGGCCCTTGCTGTGTCCTAAACTTTTGTGGAATACCTGCATGGCATAATATATATCCTGGTGCTTGTAGTACCATCTCTACAGAAGTAGCTTGATCCCGGTATAAGAAATAGCCTTAGCATTACCCTAGATACAGGCGCATAATGAGAAAGGGAGGTGGGCTACAGCATAGCTGAAGGCTTCCCCCTAGACATTCTTTATCTTTGATGAATGGCCAAGAGCTAGGTAGATTATTAGGAGTGGTTCTTTTGAAGTGATGTGGTAATGCATTCATTTCTTCAAGATAAAACTTGTGAGAAAGAGATTGAGATGAAGTTTAGGAGATGAACATCAGTCATGTCACTCCTATATCTTAATACTGGAGGGACAAGGTCAACCACTGAACCATTTCTTAGCACCCAGATGATAAGACGTAATTGTACAAAATCTCATTGGTTCTTGTGTGGAAAATATATTGTGCTGGGAAAGTGGAGGCAGGGGAAGTAGTTGCAAAGCTTCCATAGCTAGAAGGCTACTGCAGGTGTCTGGCCAAGGATAATGCGGGCTTGAACTAATGCAGCTGCAGAAGACAGAAAGCAGGGCAGGCTCTTATATCACAGATTAAGGGTAGGATTACAAAGAATGGATATGGAATTTTGTTAGATTTTGGGCTTAGTATCACCTACTGAGAGAAAATAGAGGAGGAAAATTGAGTTTTAGCAGAGGCTGTGAGCAGGGAAATGGAGAATAATTATAGATAGAAGAAAAGAATAATATGGAAGAAATGCCTCTCATTTTTCATAATTTTGCTAGGTTCTCCCCAATTTAACCTTGAGTGTGTAAATTTATTAAGTTTTACTAAGCAATGCCACCATCTGAAGTGAAACAAGGTAATTTTTTTTCTTGAATATTCCTTCTCTGAACTGATTCATGGAGATGGGTCAGGATACATTTTGAGAGCTGGGTAAAGATCAAGAAAAAAACTGATTTTGACCCTTGTTTGGCTTTGGACTATTACTCCATTTGCCTAGTCTTGAGTTACTTTATCTGAAAAATGGGATAATAATACCTCCCTCAATGACATCATCAAAAGATAAAAGGAAATATTATATGTTGCATACTCAGTATTATGCTTGGAGAAAGGTAAGAATTTTCTAACTGGTGATTATCATTGTAGATTTTTTGATAATTTATTTCCTGAAATACAAAACAGAAGGATGGATATCAGAAAGAAAGAATATTCTTTAATTATTTATTTATTCAACTAAGACATTAAAATAAAGTAAATTAACATAAGGGACACATACTTCTGGCCATGTTACCTCTTCCCATAATTAGCTAGAAAGCCACATGAGATATATGAAATCACTGTTTTTAGACAATACAAAACACGTATTGTTTGTCAATCCTGAGAGAAAAAATACAATCAAGGTAAATCATCCTGGATTTCTGCCTGGACAGCCCTTCCAGAATGTGATACAGAGAACAGAAGTCCAGTTATGAAGATTACATATAGAAGTTCTGAGAGACTGAATTGGTTAGAATTCATGGCAGACTACTGTAAAAGAGAGTTTCTCTCTCTCACATACACAAACATACACACACACACACACACACTTCGAAAATGTGGACAGGAATTCTATAGCATTTTATGGAGGAATGAACTGCACTGGCATTGAAAGTAATTTGAAAAGACGAGGGAAAGAACCATCAGAGGACTATCAGGTGAAGAGCTACCAGGGATTACCAAAGACTGGCAAAATTTAGTGCTTCTAGGAGCCTGAGTGGAGAGGTCTATCAAATATATATCAAATATTTAAATTAGGAATAACACACAACTTAAAAACAGAGGAGTAGGAGGAACTTCCCAACTCACTTAATGAAGCCTACATTATTCTTACACCCGAACTGGCAAAAAATGTGATAAGAAAATGATTTTGTGACCCAATATTCTTAATAGACACAGGTGTAAAAATTTACCAAAATATTAACAGATCTTATTTGGTGATACATAAAAAGGATAATATGCTCTGCTTACATGAGGGTTGTGCCAAGAATTAAAGTTATATGCTTATAACATTCCAAAAATTACTCAATGTAGTATAACAATTTAATAGAAATGAGAAAATTAAATGATAATTTCAATAGATACAGGACTTTCTTATAATAAGTTCAATATCTATTCATGAATAAAATATTCAGCAATCTAGCAATAGAAGAAAACTTGCTAAAACTGATCAAGACAAACTCTGAAAAACATACAGCTGACATGATACCTAAGAGTGAAAGACAGAAGGCTTTTCCCCAAAGATTATGAACAAGATAAAAAGGCTCCATCCTCATCTCTTTTATTTCACTGGGTTGTTAGTCAATGTAGTAAGTCAACAGCAACAATAATGATATAGGCATTCAGAGTCGAAAGAAACAAAACTATATTTTTGGGGTGTTTTTTTTGGTTCACAGATTTCATGATCCTGTATGAAGGAAATCTTATGAAGTTTATTTTAAAAAGAAATTAAGATTTTAGGTAAATTAGCAGGATTATTGGATACAAGATTAACATAATCAATTCTATTTCTGTATACCAGTAAGAGTCAGGCGAAAATTGAAATAAAATAAATAGTACCATTTGTCATAGCATCAAAAACATTAAATATTTATGGATACATCTGACAACCTATAGACTGCAACATTGATGAGAGAAATTTAAAAGGGTGAAATGAATTGAAAGATTTAATCAATATTTTAAAATATCAATTCTCCATAAATTATTCTATAGTTTCAGTATAATCTTCATCAAAATTCCAGCAGGGCTTTTTGTAGAAATTAAGAAGCTAATTTCAAAATTCATATGAAAATGCCAAGAAGCTAGAATATCCAAAACACAGTTTTGAAATTTAAAGAACAAAATTTGAGGATTTATACCACACGATTTCAAAACTTACAAAACTATAATAATCAGGACAGTGAACTCTGGGCAGAAGTATAAATAAATCAATGAAATAGAATAGAGAAGCAGAAACAGACTCATAAATAGACAGTTGATTTTTCAGAAAGTTTCGATCTTTTGAATGGATGGTACAGGAAAATTTGAATTTTCCTATGGGAAAAAAATAATAAGCTTGGATCTTTACTTTTTATTACATACTAAGATTAATTATAGCTGGATTATAGACCTAAATGTGAAACCCATAGCCATAAAACTTCTGAAAAAAACAACTTAGCATCAATAATGACCTTGGGTTAGGCAGAGGTTTTTAGACACAACATGAAAAACATGATCCACATAAGAAAAAAAATTGATAAATGAACGTTAACAAAATTAAAATTGTACTCTTTGAGGGGATCCTGGTATCTCAGTTGGTTGAGAGTCTCCCTTCAGCTCAGTTCATGTTCTCAGGGTTCTGGAATCCAGGCCTGCATCAAGGCTCCCTGCTCAATGGGGAGTTTGCTTCTCCCTTTCCCTTTGCCACTCCCCCGCCCCCACACTGACTCTCTTGATTAGATAAATTAAATCTTGAAAAAAAAAAAATTCTACTCTTTGAAAGTCATTTAAATGAAAATGAAAAGACAAGCCATAGACCAATAGAAATAATTAGAAAATGACATGTTTGGGAAAGGACTTGAATTCAGAATATATAAAGAAATCTGAACAATCAATAGTTAAGAAAATAACCCAATTAAATGAATGGGCAAATGGTTTGAATAAACACTCCACCAAAGAATACATACATAAGAAAATAAGTATTTGAACAAATACTCAACATCATTAGTCATGAAGGAAATCATACTGAGATGATAGTCTAAACCTATTAACACATCTAACATGAAAAAGTAGGGGGTGCCTGGGTGGCTCAGTTGGTTAAGCGTCTGTCTCTTGATCTCAACTCAAGTCTTGATCTAGGGATCTTGAGTTGAAGCCCCATGTTGAGCTTCACACTGGGCATAAAGCTTACTTAAAAAAAAAAAAAGTCTGATCACCCCAAAAGTTGGTGAGGATATGAGACATGTGCCTTTCATGAATTGCTGGTAGGAATATACAACAGCACACTTGATGTGGTTTGGAAAGTTGGGGTTCAGATGGGACAATGAAGAAAAATTCTTGAGATATCTTGGGTGCAAAAAGGTGGCTTTATTAAAGGAGAAAGACAGAACCTGGGGCAGAGGGTTGTGAGGAATGACTGATTATATACTATGGAGTTGGAGGAAGTAAAGACAAAGGAGTTTTCCAAAAGGACTTTTATATGCTAAAGAGTACAGGACCCCTGAGACCTAGCTATTGTCAAGCTAAGGTTGTTTTTCCCTCTAGCAAAATATTAACATTAAGACAGTTGGCAGTTACTGGAGGAATATTATATTCTGCCTATCTCAAGTAGTTTTCAGTGGGCTGCAAGTTATAAGGAAATTTAATCTCATCTACATTTCCCTCTGCCTCTGTTCCCCACATAATACTCGCCTGTGCAAACAGGGGCAGTTCCTCTAAAAGCTAAACATACAATTACCCTATGAACCAGATATTTCAATTTATGGAATGGGTATCCAGCCACAGCTTTGGTGGTCTCTCCAGAACACACTTGCTCATTATTTGCAATATGGATAGGTTGCGAGTTTTCCACATCTTCATGTTGTGGTTCCTTTCTGCATCATTAGCTGTTCTGTGTTTCTTACACTTCTCGAAATTTTTATATTTTTAAAGATTTTATTTATTTATTTGAGAGAGAGAGAGAGTGCATGAGAGGGAGGGGAAGGCAGAGGGAGGAGCAGTCTCCCCACTGAGCATGGAGCCCTAAGCAGTGCTGGATCCCAAGATCCTGAGATCAGGACCTGAGCTGAAGTCAGACACTTAACCCACTGAGCCACCCAGGCACCCCCTCACTCTTCTCCAATTTTACTGTAGCAGTGAGGAGAAACTTTGCTTCAAAATCTACTCAACTAAATATCCAAGTTTATCACTTATAATTTCTACTTTCCACAAAACAGCAGGACATAATTTAGCTAAGTTTTTTGGCACATTATATCAAGGATCATCTTTCCTTCAGTTTCCAAGAACACGTTCCTCATTTCTACCTGATACTCCATGAGAATTCCCTTGAGTGCCCACATTCCTGGCAACAATCTCTTCAAGGCAATCTAACCTTTTTCTAATGTGAATCTTACCCTGTTCCAAAGTTACTTCCACATTTTTAGGGGTTTGTTATAGAAGCACCACATTTTGCTGTGCCAAAATCTTTATTAACCAGGATTCTCCAGAAACCAACAGGATGCATATGTTTGTGTATGTATAAAATTATATATGTAGAGAATGAGACACATGGACATCACAAAGCCTTGGTGAGTACAAAATCTGATGCTGTGCATATTGTATTATGCAAATTCACCTTAGTTAAGTTGATTTGACAATAGCAATAATATCACTTATCTGGCAGGATTATTTAAGTAATAAATGACTGATGATTTCAGCTCAGTTTCTAACATTCAGGAATTGTTCACTTAATGATAGTTTTTTAAAAACTTATCCTCTGTTTTTTTAAGTAAACCTGACTCCTTTCATTGGCTATCTTTTAAACTTATATTTTCTCCTTAGGCTTTTATATTCCTAAAGGAAACTCAGTCTGTTTTTTCAGAGCTCATGAGGTTAATCAATTCAAATTTTGGGTGGCAAAATTGCATGGAGTCTCAGCATATTTATACAGCAAATGAAAACTTTGTATTCTTGAATGCATTAAATCAATTCAAGGGTTTGATATTATAAGAATTTGGGTTCTGTCTCAGATGGATATTTTTCCCCAAAAAAAATTGATGGGTGCAAATCTGTCTTAGATTTAATGGTTAAAAACAGATGTAGGGATCCCTGGGTGGCGCAGTGGTTTAGCGCCTGCCTTTGGCCCAGGGCGCGATCCTGGAGACCCGGGATCGAATCCCACGTCAGGCTCCCGGTGCATGGAGCCTGCTTCTCCCTCTGCCTGTGTCTCTGCCTCTCTCTCTCTCTCTCTCTGTGACTATCATAAATAAATAAAAATTAAAAAAAAAAAAAAACAGATGTACTTATGAAAGAGCTCACCACCTATGTGTAGTTGGAACGGACTCCACTTCCCCCATTAAACTAAAGGAATAAAAATTAAAAGTACCCAATAAATATTTCTTGAATATGCCTTTTAAGAGCCAAACTTTGTTTTACTTTGATTGAGTAACATAGCACCATCTTCCCTACATTTGTTATGGTATAATTTTATCTGATTCATTTGGAACATGTTGCTATATTAGAAATGGTTCTCCTTTCAAAAAGTTTATAGTCTCAGAGGGACAAAGAGCATGCTTATTTTCAGAATAGAAGCTATGGAAAACTTTATGTTATCAAGTAACAAAATAAGTACTAGGGAAAACAATCTGATGATGTTCAGGAACCACAGATGTCATAGTGGGCTATAGAGTCTTGATGTTTTAACAGTGAAGGGAATACAGATGTCACAAAAGCCATAGTCATATAATCAACTTGAGTATCTTAAAATAGAGTTTCCCTGCATACAACAAATATTTTAAATACAATAGAACCTATTTGCCTAGTTGTATTCTCAGGAAACCCATAATTCATTTTCTAACATTAGGTACTTTGGGGAAATAATGTTTTTTGCAATTGCAAGTTTTAGTTGGCATATTTAGATATTATTCTGGTGGCTTATGTTTTAAAAAAGATTTTATTTATTTATTCATGAGTAACACACAGAGAGAGGCAGAGACATAGGCAGAGAGAGAACATTTCAGGGACTCCAACCCAGGACCCTGGGATCACACCCTGAGCCAAAAGCAGACTCTCAACCACTGAGCCATCCAGGCATCCCTATTCTGGTGGCTTTATAACTTAAGATTATTTTTACTGTTACATGTCTATTGCTTGCCAATATTGCTCCATTGGGATCTGCTCCATTCACTCAGGGATCAGATGATAGATGCTCTTCATGTGACACACTCTGTGTCAACTGGAATTCAAGAGCATCTGGGTCTCCATGACAGAAGAAGATACAGCTGTATGATTGTGCACTAGGTTCT
Organism: Canis lupus baileyi; assembly: GCF_048164855.1. Classification (NCBI taxonomy): domain Eukaryota; kingdom Metazoa; phylum Chordata; class Mammalia; order Carnivora; family Canidae; genus Canis; species Canis lupus. The sequence continues at coordinate 69,391,484 of NC_132839.1, forward strand.
TATATACTTCAAGTAAGAAGTGATATTCTCATCTCTACCCACAGCCCATTAATAAAATGCAGTCACAGTCTTGTCAAAGTAAAAAGAGGTTGGAAAATGTGAGTAAGTAGATAGAATGTGTGTTTAGGGTTACAGCTCTGGCACAGTTTGTTTTTCTGGTCAAATGTTCCTTTATTCTCTTCTCATACAGAGTATAGTCATACCTTTCTCAGGGGAGGCAACTGAAGTTCCAAGTTTGAACCAATAAGCACATCATGGTCAAAGTCTGGAATCCCTACATATTGCAAAAGCATAGTTGCATTAAGTTCAGGTATTCTTAAAAAAAAAAAAAGTTCAGGTATTCTTCTTTTGGTCAGAAGAACTATGAACAAAAAGCCTATTTATCACCTGCCTGGCACCTATCAGAACAGAGAAAGAATAATCATAGTCAATATTCCCATCAGGAAAGGTGATAGTCCTGAAAAATTCTTCAATTCCGTTGGTTGGACTCCATGAATTCCCTCTATCTTTGGTATGGACTTATTTCTTGATTAAGTTATGATTGTGACCTTAAGAAAGATCTGCTTTACCTATGCTTTTCCATGGCCCTTGCTTGACTCTACCTTCTTGTGCTCTTGTTCCCCATTATCCTTCTTGACTGAATTTGAAGAGTATTACACAATATGCCCTCCTTGATCTTTACTGTTTTTTTCTGTTCCCTTCCAGCTCAAAGAATTCTTGAGGCTTAAAAATCCTTTCTTATAAGAATTTTTAGTCTAAGTTTGTTGGGTCTTGCCAGTAAAAATGTCTTTAAATGAAATAGTAAACTTGTTATGTATTTGATTCTAGTCAGGTCCATGGTTCAGTAAGCATTACCAGATTGTCCTTTTGAAGGAAAAGTTCCAGGCTCTGCCATTTTACTGATTTTCTGCCAACTCTCCCTTCCTAGTTCTTGCTTTCTCTCTCCCTCTCTCCTTTCTTCTCCCTCACTTTCTCCCTCCACTGACACTATAGTTTTTGTAAAATAACTCTATTTTTCATTTGACTTTAACCTAATTATTGCCCTAAGTAATTTTTTATCTAATAGAAAAACGTAGCAGGTTGGAATATCCTTTTTTTTTTAGAGAAATTTTATTTATTTATTCATGAGAGACAGAGAGAGAGAGAGAGAGAGAGAGGCAGAGACACAGGCAGAGGGAGAAGCAGGCTCCATTCAGGGAGCCCGACATGGGACTCGATCCCGGGACTCCAGGACTATGCCCTGGACTGAAGGTAGGCGCTAAACTGCTGATCCACCCAGGGATCCCCCAGGTTGGAATATCCTTAATCTGATTTTTGCCATCACACACTCAGCCAGTTGAGATATTTGGGGTGTTATGGGACCTTATTCTAACTTTGCTTCAAAGTTGAATTTATTTATTTTTATTTTACTTTACAGTTTTATTTAATGTATAACTATATACAGCAAAATTTAGAAAGTATAGTTAGTTTACAGTTCTCTGAGTTTTGACAGGCATAAATGGGCATATAACCAACATTACAATCAAGGTATAGAATAGTCCCATCATGCATACACACACATGCGCGCACACACACACACACACATACACGTATATATACATTTTTTAAGATTTTATTTATTTATTCATGAGAGACACAGAGAGACAGAGGCAGAGTCATAGACAGAGGGAGAAGCAGGCTCCATGCAGGAAGCTCAATGTGGGACTTGATCCTGGGACTACGGGATCATGCCCTGAGCCAAAGGCAGATGCTCAACCACTGAGCCACCCAGGCATCCCACATACATACATTCTTATTTCTTTATTCTTTGTCAAATTTTCCCCAATGCCCAGCTCGTATAAATGACTGACCCAGTCTCTGAATCAGTTGTGCTGTTTCACAATGTCCTATAAAACAAATTATACAGCATATAGCCTTTGAGACTGACTCCTTTCATCGAGCACAGTGCATTTGAGATTTACCTGTTTTCTTGCCTCTATTAATAATTTTTTTATTCTATTACATGGTTATGCCACAGATTTTTTGTTTATTTTTTTTCAATTTACTCATTAAGTCAGTTCAGTGGCATTTGGTTTGTTTCCAGTTTGGGATGATTACAAGTTAATCTTCTATAAATATTTGTGTGTATGTTTTTATACGAACATAAGCTTTTATTTCATTTAGATTCTACCTAGAAGTGGAATTACTAGGTTGCATGACAAGTGTATGTTTAACATTAGGAAACAACCTGCCACATTGGCTCCCAAAGTGGCTGACCCATTTTAATCTGTATCAGCAATGTGTGAGAATTCTATTTGATCCACAGCCTTGTCACCATTTGGTATTATCAAGTTTTTATTTCTGTTTTGTTCTGTTTTGCCATTCTAATAAGTTTTAGTAGTATCTTATTGTGGTTGTAATTTGCATTTTCCTAAAGACTAATTATGTTGAACATATTTCCATATACTTATTTGCCTCCCATATGCTTTCTCCAGTGAAGTATCTGTTCACATCATTTACCCATTTCTTACTGAGTTGTTTGTTTCCTGATTATTGAGTTTTGCATACTGAGTTAATTATTATTCCCTTTTTCTTTGCTTCAGGATAGAACAACAAAGTTTTTTTTTAATCTGTTATCTTTTAACTGGAAATTTTTCTATTGTCTGTTGGAAATGAGGCCAATTCATAGTGTACCCTTCTGCTTTAAAGACAGAGCACACATTTTTAGAGGGACACATGAGAATCCACATAAGTAGATCAGATTTTTCATCATTCCTTCAACTAAAAATGACTCTGTGATGAAGCTCTGGCCGACAGGACATATGTAGGGTACCTTGTGGAATGCAGTTAAACCCTGAACAATGAATGCAAAGTTTAGAGGTGTTAGTCCCTGCATAATCAAAAGTCCTTGTATTAACTTTGACTATCCCCAAACTGAACTAATAGACTACTATTGACTGGAAGCCTTACTGATAATGTAAACAGTCAATGAATACATGTTTTGCATGCAATCTGTATTCTTACAATAGAGTAGGCTAGAGAAAAGAAAATGTTAAGAAAATCATTAGGAAGAGAAAATACATTTACAGTCCTGAAATAGATTTATTTAAAAAGTCAATGTGTAAATGGACCCTTGAGGTTCAAAGCCATGCTATTCAAGAGTCAACTGTATATCCTTAAAGAGAGAGCCTGCCTTCTGTTCTATTCACTTTCACATTGGCCAAAATGTAGTCTTAATGGATGGGGCCCCTGCATTAATGCTGGACCCCAAAGCTACCACCTCGGTGTCCATCGAAAGATGAATGAATAAAAAAGATGTGGTTTATGTATACAATGGAATATTACTCAGCCATTAGAAATGACAAATACCCACCATTTGCTTCCACGTGGATGAAACTGGAGGGTATTATGCTGAGTGAAGTAAGTCAATCGGAGAAGGACAAATATTATATGGTCTCATTCATTTGGGGAATATAAATAATAGTGAAAGGAAATAAAGGGGAAAGGAGGAAAAATAAGTGGGAAATATCAAAAAGGGAGACAGAACATGGAAGAGTCCTAACTCTGGGAAACGAACTAGGGGTGGTGGAAGGGGAGGTGGGTGGGGGGTGGGGGTGACTGGGTGACGGGCACTGAGGTGCGCACTTGATGGGATGAGCACTGGGTGTTATTCTGTATGCCGGCAAATTGAACACCAATAAAAAATAAATTTATAAAAAATAATGGTAGCATCTAATGGTAGACCACATGACAGAAGGAAAGGATTTACCACCCTACTTTTGAATATTTACTTTCAGACTTTAATAAGAGATATATATTAGCTTCTTTGAACTAGTTTTTTGTTTGTTTTGGCTTTTCTGTCCCTTGTAATTGAGCCTCATCCAAACCAACAAGAGATTTCATGACATCTAGATCTTTAATTTCAAGGAAATCGAGGATCTCCTCAAGTATAAATAAAACATTATAGATCAGAAAGTTAGAAAAGTAGCAGAATCATTTTAAAGAAAAATCATTAGGGACACCTGCGGGGCTTAGCACTTGAGAGTCTGCCTTCAGCTCAGGGCGTGATCCCGGAGTCCCGGGATTGAGTCCTACATTGGGCTCCCTGCATGGAGCCTGCTTCTCCCTCTGCCTATGTCTCTGCCTCTCTCTGTTTGTCTCTCAAATAAATAAATAAATAAATAAATAAATAAATAAATAAAATCTTGAAAAAACAAAAGAAAGGAAAATCATTAATCAAATACTGAGATTTTTGAGATTATCTATCTTTTAGGAGATAATGTCAGAGGCTTGAAAATGAAAAATTAGTAGGGATGCCATGTACAGAAGTAAAGATAAAGAATAAAATAGCTTTCATTTTTTCTTGGATGCATGATATAGTTTAGTTATGCTTGAGCACTTGACCTACAGAAATAATATTAGTTTTCTGAAACCTTAATATTTATTAACAGGTTCAAGTGGAGGGGAGGAGTCATTTTCTGGCTCAAGGAAAGTCTACATAGTTCACTACTTTAGACAGAAATGTGGAAACAGACATCAAAGCCACAAATTCAGGGCTTTCATTATGGTTATAATGTACACTACTGCACTTCTACTCACCTCTATCATATCCCCCATTAAAACTTTTCTCTTTTTGAACCTTGTTTTCTTTATTTTTACATTCTGAATTACCAGTGCTTGGTGAGATCAGAGAAAACTTGAAACAGTATTTGCTCAATGAATGGAAATACTTATGACTCTCATCTGGACCTCCAGACCTAGCTCTAACCTTGGAATCCATCAGGTTTCTGTTTAATATTTGTTCCTCTTTTTTATGCATCCCAGCCTCAGATGAGATGGAATTCATCCCCATGTCTGGGCCAAGCACCCACAACAGAGTTCTGTCCAATCTTCTCTGTAATCTTTACCTCATCAGAGATCAAGAGAGCAAAGGAAATTCTGACATAGGGTGTCCAAGTGCTAGGCAATGTGTGATCCACAGGGATGTTTTAGTCCTTAAGGATTTAAGCCACTATCCTGAGACAAAGACAGAAGGATATAACCAAAGCAAATCAAACCAACCAAACCAAACCAAACCAAACCAAACCAAAACAAACCAAACCAAAAAGTAAAACTCTGTGACAATGAGAAAAATAAGCAGAATGTACTTTGGTTATGGAGAGAAAATTAATTTAGACAGTTAATGAGATAAGGAAAGCAAAAGTAACAGGTTTACAGTTGGGTAGATTATTTGAAGGCAGATATTGGGGCAACCTACATTCCAGAAAGGTGAACTAGACTGATCAGAGAGGAATAAGGGACAGGAAATTTTCTTATCTTCCTTTTCTTTAGTTATTTTGCTAAGTGAGCCATGTTTATTCAAATGGTACATATCCATTCAAGAAAAGATATAGATGCCTGTAGGCAAGAGCCCTGGATGCTCCTTTCTGGTTACCAGTCGTATCTTTCTCTGTCTTGACCCTCAGCTCTTAGGTATAAACCTACTGTTAATACTTTGAGTGTATTTTCTTAGCATCTGATTTTTTTTTTTTCACTATAAAAAGATTTTAGAGTGAACTCATTCTCTGGTCTTTCTTTTTTATTCTTTTTCTTTCTCTTTCTTTCTTTCTTTCTTTCTTTCTTTCTTTCTTTCTTTCTTCTTTCTTTCTTTCTTTCTTTCTTTCTTTCTTTCTTTCTTTCTTTCTTTCTTTCTTTCTTCTTTCTTTCTTTTCTTTCTTTCTCTCTTCTTTCTCTTTTTTTATGTCCTGCTCATGTTATAGTGTCCTTATCATTTCAGCAAAAACACCTGCTTGAGCTTCAAATGCCAGCTCTTGCATTTTTGCCTGAAAGTTCTGGCTTCTGGAGCTATGAGGAGTTAATCTGTCCCACCTCATGAAGAATATCTCACCGATGCACTGATGGGACTTGAACCATAAATATTCAAAGTCCCTTGATGTTCAGTTAGGATAACTATGAGGCATGTGCTCTCTCCTAGCTTCCAGAGTTTACCCAGCAGGATTAAACTTTAGTTAGTTGCCCATAGCGAAGCTGGCTTGATAGGGCATCCTGAAAGCCTGCCTTCCCTTCCATTTTTCACACCCTTATTTACCACCAGGGGTTTGTTTCTTCAATTCCTAAATCAACAAATTACAATTGAAACTCTGCCTTAGACTCTGATAATCGGGGAACTCAAAATAAGATAATCATGTTAAATCTTTATTCTTCTCCCCAAAGCATTAGATATTAACTCAAGCTGCTACTCATGTCTGGCCAGACCAGGTATTTGGCCTATTTTACATAAATATAGATACAGATAGATATATAAATTACATAGACAATATAAATGTATATAAACATATACATATCTATGACATATTTTTATATATGTAAGTCTGGATTCAGCTCATTCATGAAATTGTAAGTAGTTCAAAGGAGAATCCTATTATTGCTTCTAAGCATCTATGCTTTTGATCTTGTGCAAATTCAGAGAACTTACTTTTTCACTCACCCATGTCTCTAAATCTATTGAACAAAAGTATAATCACATTAGTGTGGAATGCCAAAAGGATCAGATCTAGGTATACACATTAAATTAGAATTCTCACTATGTTGGAAGAAGAAACTTTTGCAGTTTTCCACTTTATTCTTTTCAAAATTTCTTTAAGAGCATTTGCTTCTGGTTGCAAAGTCTGATCAGCATTTTTTTCATTAACTATTGAAGTCTAAGTGAAATTGTTTTCAGTATCTCCGGTTGCTCTGTGTGTATGTTATGTAGAAGACAAAAGAGCTATGAGAGTAAATGTGCATGAAACAATGGAGTTTAAGTCTAATAAGCTACATAGATTATAAGAAGATGACCAAAGGAAAAACTGAAAATAATGGAAAAGCTCAGAAGGTGGTTTGCATCTGAAATCTATATGATGTTCCAAAGGGATTAAATTGATTACTTGACATGCACAACCTCCTGCATTTTATTGCTATTACACGTTAAAGTTATAGAGAAAAAGCATACTGGGATATATCACTGGATTTTGGTTTCATAGTGGCTGGGAAAGACTTGGTTCTTATAAATATGAGGATCACTCTCTGAGCTACCCCAAAATGAATGGCAATGAAGGCAAGGGACACAATACTGCAGTCTCCACTTCATTTTCAGTGACTCTAGGGTGTTCTAAGTGAGAAAAAGGCTAGAGGTAGCTGCTGGGAAACCAATGCTTCTGAAATTAGTGGTCTGGTCTTTCACTTTCACCATGATGCTTTCTAATGTCTTCAGTTTTTTTTCTTAAGGCTGGGCACTCATATTTTCTCCACTTATTTATTAAGATCTGTTTTTCTGCAGATCATCATAATCTGGCCACTTTTCTATGTACTTCTGTCTCCTACTCAAAAAAGAATGCTGATTCCTGATCATACTCTGATGGCAGAGCAAGACTTTCATTGATACCGTCGGTCTCCCCATTTTGCAGTTAGAGACATTGCAGATTCTGTCAGTAATTTTTGAGCAATCATTGGTCACAGAAGAGGTTTCATAGTAGAATGACTTCAATAGGAAAATATAAATATTATTTTAATAAAATGATGCATCACCTTATGTAGGTAGAATTCTAAGCTGTTCCTCAAAATTCTCACCCTCTAGTGTATACACACCTTCTGCCAGTCATTCAATCAAGCACTAATCTAGGTGCTGCTGTGAAGGGATTTGCAGATGTAATTAAGTTCTCAAATCAGTTGGCCTTAAAATAGGATGATACTTGATGGACACAACCAATCAGATGGGTCCTTCAAAGGGACTGGAATCCTTCAGGGAAATGATATATGAAAGGTGAGAAAGGGTCTGAGAAGAAGAAGTGTCTACACTGCTGGCTTTGAAGATGGAGGGGATCACATGGTAAGTGATGATGAGTGGCCTCTAAGAGCTGATAGTGACTGCCATCCACGAGCCAGCAAGACTTGGATCCCAGTTTTACACTTGTAAAAAAAAAATTGATTCTACCAACAGCTGTTGAGTTTGGAAGGAGATTTTTCCCCCAGAGTCTTCACATAAGAATGCAACCTGGTCAATACCTCGAATATGAGACCCAAGAATTTACTTAAGACTTAGCTCAAATTCTGACCCTACAGAACTGTGTGGTAGTAACCAGTGTTGTTTAAGCTACTATTTGTGTAAGTTGTTACAAGGCATTGGAAAATGAATATACTCCCACAACCCTTACCAGACTCAGTCCTTCTCCTGGACCAGCAAAGTTTGTGTCACTTACGTTTACTGAGGTGATTTGTCTGAATGCTGGTTATCATTCTTGTAGCTTGAGGGATCCTACTCTTATAAAGTACACAACCCTGTAACTATGAAGAGCCAGGGTCTAGCAAAGTGTTTTGAGTTTGAATCCTGTCTCTGCCATCTTCTATCTGTAGAAACTTGGATACATTGCTGAACTCCTCTGATCCCCAGTTAGGTTAGTTTTAACATGGGTAAAATGGTAGTACTCACAGCCAAAACACTTTTCCTTATGCACATTCAGTGTTCAGCATGTGTGCTTGCACATGTTAGGTAACTGTCTGAGCCCTGATATAAATATAAAGTATAAATATAAATTAATGCACAACTTGATAGAGTCCAAATTTCAAATCAGTGAACCTTTCATAAACCCTTTCTCTCTGCCAGGCTGTTGGAATAAACATAAGATGGGAAAATGTCACAACCTTTAGTTTCAAAGCTTCTCCAAATAAGTGAGAAAAACTGACACAGAAGCATAGATATCACTGATATCTTTTAACATGGCCAGTGAAAAAGAGACTGCAAGACAGAAGTGGTGCTAGAGAATTATTAGCTCTCAGCTGGGACAGATGGCAGGAAGGGAAGGAAAGGCTTTATCAGGCATGTTGACATTTGATTTGGGTTTTGAAGAATGAGTAGAAGTTGATCAAATAGTCAAAGACTAGAAAAGCATCCCAAGAAGAGCAAGTAGATTTTGCAGTATCTCTGAGATACTAAATATTATAGAGTGTATTAGGTATCATAGAGGTTCCAACAGCAGAAAGAAAGCTTAGCCAGATTAAGCCCACAAGACATTATTTTGAATCATGTGTACAAGGACATCCGAGGGAGAATCTACTTTTAGGCATGATGAAATCCTGATGAAATGTTGTCAGAGATTCCATCTATCAATTGATCAATCTGTCTTCTATTATCTATCTATCTATCTACCTATCAATCTATCATCTATCTTCTAATTATCATTGTCTATCTATCAATCATCTATGTATCTCTCCCCCTCTCTCTCTTCCTTGGCTCTTTTTAAAACTATTTTGGCTTTATTTTTAAATAAATAGGATCACTTCGTATTATGAAAAATATCGTTTGTACTTCAAAGCCTAAATTCTAATGGTTGCCAAGCTAAAAGCAGAAAGATTCTTTTTCACAACCATGTACTACTTTTCAGTGATGACTTAGGCCCATGTCCACTCACCTTGAATCCAATCCCATGACCTGCTTAGACCATATACTTGTTTTTGACAAGACATCGAGATGGACAAGCCTCAAGAAACCACATTAAATGTTTGCTTCTTTTTCCCAAAGGAGTATAGGTGGTTTTGCCAGAAGAAACCAGAAGAACTGCTGGCTATAGTAAAACAAATAGAAAATATAAAAAAAAAAATTGATGTCATTGGATCATAAAAAGTGATGGGTAAAATCTCGATGCATCTTTTTCATACACTAAGGGGTTTCAACTTTAGCCTGCAAGGGATGAGCAATTTGTGAAGGACTTCAGTCAGTGGAGAGGGTTGCTTGAATTTTGTGCTTTCACTCTCTTACACTGAAGTCATGGTGGAGGATGTGCAGCCATGAAGAGCATGGTGGATGGACTTCAAGGTCTCTAAAAGCCACTGGATGCATATGGCTATCACTCAGCGTACTGAGCAATGGAAATCCAGAGACAAGCCCGGTAGGAATTGTTCTGCCTCTCTGGCCTTTCCACTTAGCATTCATAATCCTCAGATGCACGACTGCCAGCAGCCACATCTTCCAACGCAAAGGTCAACATGAAAGAGCATCTTAAGTAGCACGTCAAAATGACATTTTGCGATTTGGCATAATTGCTTGCTTAAGTGCTTGTACATTACATTATCTTGCTTCCGTAAGGCTGATGTTGCTTCCAATTCTCCTATTCTTCAATTCCTTTGCTAAAATATTGCTACTTTCTAATAGTTGAGGGTATCTTGTATGTGAGGCAGCATCCACACTGTCATTACTTTAGTGTTTTGATTTCAGTGTCTGTGCATTATTTTATACCTCAAAAAACATCATTGGAGTTAAAAAAATGCCTCATGAGTTATAACCCCATATTCAACTGTCTGTTAGTTTGTTAATATAGTCAGTCACCAATCTATTCAATATGCTCCCCTGTATATAAGGCACTGAGAAAAGCACTGTGGTATTGGGGGTGGAAACAACTGTGTCCCTGCCCTTTGTGAGCGTAGAGAATAGGGCGAGAGTGGTGATATGTCTCTACTAGCTGCTGTGAAGGGAAAAGGAATCAGGATCAAATCATACAAAAAAAAAGTATAATATAAAAAAGCCATTTCAAGGAAATTTTTTTTATAATGAGGACAACATTGTAGATTAAAAAAAAAAAAAAAAGAGCTTGTCAGACCCATGCTGGACAGCAGACTAGGTTCAAGGCATTTGTTGTCTTCAGGGATTACAATGGACATGTCAGTCTAAATGTGGTCCAGGGAGGTAGCCACTGCCATCCGTGGGGCCATCATCCTGGACAGATCTTCCATCGCCATCGCGTGGGGAGGCTGGTCGGGGAACAAGATTGCCAAACCCCACACTGTCTCTTGCAGGGTAACCCGCCTCTATTGCTCTGTGCTGGTGCACCACATCTCTGCTCCCAGAGGCACTGACATCCTCTCAGCCCCTGTGCCCAAGAAGCTACTGAGGATGGCCAGTATTGACGATGGTGACTCCTTGGCCAGGGGCTGCACTGCCATATTGGACAACGTCATCAAAGCTACTTATGACATTTCTAAGACCTATGTCTCTCTCACCTCTGACTTCTGGAGACTGTGTTCACCAAGTCTCCCTACCAGGAATTTACTGGCCGTCTTGTAAAGACTCCACCAGAGTCTCTATACAGAGAACCCAGCTCCAGCTGTGGCCACCACCCAGTTTTATATAAGAAAAATAAAGTGAAATAAAGCCTGTTAAAACAAATAAAGGGCTTGTGCCTCAAACTTGTTGCTCTCGGCACTGTGTAGATGCTCAGATTCTCACTCAAAATGGTTCACTGGGTTTTACAACAACCTTTTGTAAGTGGCATTCTCCAGGAAGCTGACTCTGAAATGGAGAGTTGAATCCAGGACAGAGACCAGGGGTCTCCTTGGAGTCTGCACCTTGGAAGTTGGAGGAGGAAAGAAGAACTGAGGAGGTAGAGGGTAAGCTGTGATGCCCTCTTACTGGAGGACTTATCCCTGCCAGGAACTCTGCAAATGGGACAAAGAAAAGCTATTCTGTGCTGAGTTATGAGGGTTGGGTCTTCATGCACCTGTTTTGATCAGTCGCTGGATAGCTGGCCAGCCAAGAAATGGTGTGACCTTATGCAAGCAGCTCTCTTAAGGTGAGACAGTCCCCAGGGAGAGCTGACAGCTGAGAGGTTGTATGCTGGAAGCTTCCCAAGCAGCTGGGTGTGAAGCTTTATTTTTGAATAAGGCTCTATACACTGAATTACAGTGTCCCTTATATCACCATTATCTGCAAGACTCTGATAAATGGAAATATTACCTTTTATGGAGACTGGGATCAGTTTTACCTGAGCATTTATTTGGGCTAGATTCTAGGTTGGATGCATAGACAAAAGATGCCCTTGATCAGAAACACCTGCACTGTTATACGAGCAGGATTTAATCTTTCACTATGCTTACCTACTAAAATTAGGAGTTTGTATGGGCAGCCAGGTTTATCCTGATACGGTTTTCTTTTTTCTTTTTTATTTATTTATGATAGTCACAGAGAGAGAGAGAGAGCGAGAGAGGCAGAGGGAGAAGCAGGCTCCATGCACCGGGAGCGCGACGTGGGATTCGATCCGGGTCTCCAGGATCGCGCCCTGGGCCAAAGGCAGGCGCCAAACCGCTGCGCCACCCAGGGATCCCCCTGATACAGTTTTCAATTCTTCCTATATATCAACTGCAATTTAATTCAAAATCTAGTTTTTTTGAGGCTCAACTCTAAGCCAAAATGATACTCCTCCTTCTCGTCTTCCTACTACTATTGCATTATTGCTAACTATATTCATGAAGAATTTTTTTGTATCATAAACTAATCTGAGCAATTTGCATGTAAGAACACATTTCATTCTTATAACGAATCTATGTGGTATATAATATCATCATCTACCATTTTTTAAATGATGAACCCAAGGCACACAGAGGGTAAGCAACTTCCTCAACATTGTACAGATTTTATGTAGAGGAGCTGGACTTTGTACCCAGGTAGTTTGGCTCCAAAGTCTGTGCTTAAATACACTCTCTGCCATTAATGATCTCATCATTAGTGGAGTCTTGCAATTGGCTGATTGCTCTAATTATTCACTTATTATCTGCATCCATGCCCTTTGCAATATGACCCTGCAGTGCTCTCCCATTCCCAGGGGTATGGGCTGCTCTACCCTTTAGCTCTAGATTCAGCCAAGTTACTAGCATTGCCCTAAGTGTCTTTTAAAGTGTGAAATAAGTGGGGTGCCTGGGTGGCACAGTCAGTTAAATGTCAGACTCTTGGTTTCAGCTCAGGTCATGATCTCACAGTTGTGGGACTAAGCCCCATGCCAGGCTCTGTACTTAATGAGGAGTCCGCTTAAGATTGTCTCTTCCTCTGCCCTTCCCCCATTCTCACTCTTTCTCTCTCACGTAAATAAATAAATCTTTAAAAAAAGAAAAGGTGCTTCAAATAGAGACTTGTAAAGTGCATGGAAGACTGAGTTTGTTCTTTCTCATTCTTCTGCCATAGGCAGGGCAACATGCCTGGGATTGCTCATGTTGGAAGTTATTAGGGCAAAGGGCATCGCAGATCAGCTGACAGGTGCTCACTTCCAGCCAGGATCAGCACAGCCTCCTTGCCTACCTGAAGCTGCCCCCAAATGCTTGAGTGAGTCCAGTATAGGTCAGATAAACCCTACAGATCATGAACTAAAAAAAACATTTGCTATTGCATGCCACTGAGGTTGTGATGCAACAGTTGTGTGACAATGTAAATAACTAATACAAATTGAGTTACAGGTGAAAATTAAATTTGATATAAATGCAATGATAAGTACAAGTGCTAGGTGTGCAAGGGGAACATAAGAGCACTGGTAAGGGGAATGTGACAGACAACTTATTTCAGACTTTATACTCAGTGAAGAGTTCCTGGAAGAACTAAAATAAAGGTTCTGGAGAAATCATTTCAAAAAAAAAAGAAACAGGATATATGTCAGGGAAGTATTTCTTACTTATATCTAGGGACCTGTAGTATGCCTGGATCATCCTCTCTGCAACAGCCATGTTTTTGAAAAGTTGTATGCAAATCCAAATATAATACATCTAATCTTATTGTTGCAGCAGCAGAGAGTTCACTAACTAAACAAACTCTGAGATGAAGGTTCTTCTTCTTCTTCTTCTTTTTTTTAATGGAAAGAAAAAAAGCTGGAAAGTGAATTATTTCCAAAAATATCTATTGCATGTTGACTCCAAGTAGATAGGTGCACCTGTATAAAACATAAATATGCGTCATTTAAAATTTTAAGCAGGACAAGTTACTCCTGCTGGTTGCTAATTCACACATGTCTGTATTTTGAATGTTAGCTTCCTACATTTTTATACAAATATTAATTGTAACTATAGCATTTAAAATATTATTCTCCATAATATTTACCTTAAAACACATGTTTGCATTTTTTTTCCAGAAAATATTTCCCTGGGAAAATGCCCAAAATCACCCGTCAGGGTCAGAGTTTTTGTTCCAAAAGCCTGAATTCTTCACCAGCTCCCCAAGAGGCAGGCTTTGAGACGAAAACAATCACATGTAATCACAAAGATGTCTGTGTAATCTTTCTTTATTATTATCAAACAAATTCTTTGTTGTGGCTGGTCCTTTATCTTATTTTATGGGTAGTAGACATGAACTCCACTAAACTCTCTCTTGCCATCAGTCAAGAAAGGCTTACTTCCTAATAATCCTTGGGTAAAGAAGGATTAATTGATTTATTATGCCTAATCTTGCAGCGTGGATTTATTCAGTAAGCAAACACAGCCGTGTTACGTGGGCTCTGTGTCAGGCTCTGGGGATGCTGATGCAAAAGCAATGCACTCTCTGCCCTCAAGAAGCTCATGGTCTGTTCTAGGAGAGAGGTGAGTATGAGGAAATTAAAATAAAATGACAAATACTAGTGGGATCTGAACAGCACTTTGAGAATAAGGAAGAGGAAAAGGTGAAACAATTAATTCTGAAGTAGAGATCAGTAAAATACTTTCAAAGGGGTTTTATCTTATGGGTATTCCTAGGTTCTTTTTATTTACCCTTCATCTACATCAGCGCTTGGCAAATTTCTTTGTGAGGGGTCAGATAGTAAGTATTTTAGGCTTTGTGGGCTGTAGGGTTTCTGTTTTAACTACTCAGTTCTTTCCTTGTAGAGTAAAAGCAGCCATAGACAATATGTAAAAACACGAGTATTGCTGTGGATCAAGACAGTTTTATGTATAAAACCTCAAGGCAGTCTGGATTTGTCCTGAGGGTTGTAGTGTGTCTACTCTTGTTCTCCATGGGCTTTAAATGCTGATGTATCTCCCAAGTACCCAAGTACTTAGTAGGGAGGAACATCCATACATTTATTATTATTATTATTATTATTATTTATTATTATTATTATTTTAAGTAGGCTCCATGCTCAACATGGGGCTGGAACTCATGACCCTGAGATCAAGAGCTGCATACTCTACCCACTGAGCCAGCCAGGTGTCTCTATACATTTAAAACTCAAGGAAAACAGAGTATAATGCTATGTGAAGTCAGTCAGAGAAAGACAAATAACATACAATTTCACTCATATAAGGAATTTAGGAAACAAAACAGATGAACAAAGAAAAAAAGGGGGAGGCAAATAAGGAAATAGACTTAAATGCAGAGAATAGACCTGTGGTTACCAGAGAGGAGGGGATGAGGGCATGGGTGAAACTGATGAAGGGGATTAAGAGTGTGCTGATCATGGGGCACCTGGGTGGCTCAGTCAGCTAAGTGCCTGCCTGCAGCTCGGGTCATGATCCCAGGGTCCTGGGATTGAGTCCTGCATCGTGTTCCCTGTTCAGTGGGGAGCCTGCTGCTCCCTCTCCCTCTGCCTACCTCTCCTCCTGCCTGTGCTCTTTATCTCTGTGTCATATAAAAAAAAAAAAAAAAATCTTTGAAAAAAAAAAGAGTACATTTATCATGCTAAGCAAATCATATTTTAAATAAATAAATAAATAAATAAATAAATAAATAAATAAATAAATCTCTCAATCTTGAGATTCCCTTCTCTGTATTCTTTTCATAGGTGTTCTGTCCCATGATCTCAAATGCTTTCTATTTGCCAAATGTATGTTCCCAGACTTGATTGTTCTTCTGAAGTCCAGAACCACTTAATAGGTGCTTGTCAAGCATTTTTCTCTGGGCTATTTTTCTGTTCTATCAAAATTAGCAGAGTTCATCTTATGGTCTCCCGAAACCTCTAGGCCAGGTCTGGTCCTGAGTAGCTTTTTGCCTTTCCACAAACAATAATCCCATCCACCCATTTGCTCAAGGTGAAACTGGAAGTCAAAAGTAGCACCTCCTTCTCCACTAATCATTTGTGCATTCCCTAAGTTCCGTTCACAGCACTCCTTAAATTTCTCTAGTGGTACCACCTGAGTGTCTCTCCAAGGCCACACCTCAGTCTTGTCAACATCACTTCTTCATGGACCACTCCAATGTCTTTGTATCCAGTCTTCTGGCATCCACTCTTGTGTTCTTCTTGTCTTTATTCATCTACCAAACAGAGGGACTCTTTTAATAAAACCTCCTATCATGTCATCCCTGCTTTCAACCTTGCAAAGGATCCCTGGGGTCTACAGATAAGTACAACATCCTTGTTACTCTTTCCTGAGTCCTGACTCTTACTCTCATGCTGTAGCCTCAGCTCCTACCCATGCATATGAAGATTCATTGCTGCAGTAAGAAATTAGCACAAACTTAGGGACTCAAAATAACACACATGCATTACCTTATCGTTCTGGAGATCTGAACTTTGAAATGGGTGTCACGAAACTAAAGGTATTGGCGGGGCTGTGTTCTTTCTGGAGGTTATAGAGAAAAATTTATTTTGATGCCATTTCCAATCTCAAGAAGCTGCCAACATTCTTGGTTGTTGGCCCTCAGCCAGAAATTGCATCTGGTCCCCACTCCCCCATATCATCTCCATCTCTGACTCTGCTTTTCCTGCATCCCTCTTAGAAGGACCCTGTAATTCCACTGGGTTTACCTGGATAATCTGCAGAAATCTTCCGTCTCAAGATCCTTAAACTTAATCACATCTACAAAGCTCTCTTTGCAATGAAGGCAACATATTCCCAGTTCCTGGGAAACATGGACATCTTGGGTCAAGAGGACATTATTCTGAAAACTATACCACACCTTCTTACTTATCATGCTCCTGACACATTGGCCTTTGGTCTCTCATCTATTCAAAGCAGCTACCTCTTCCTCCTCCAATATCCCCTCTCTCTAGAATTCTCTTTAACTCTATCTTTGGCTAAATTCTTATCTCTCTTAACCCATGAGCATAAATGGTCTTCCTCAGAGAAACTTCATTCAGCCCTTCCCTTCAATATTTTTAAATTAAGTTAACCCTGATTTATTCTCTTATACGCTATACATTTTCTGTTTTAACACTTTTTACTGTTGAACTTAAATAAACCATGACATAATTGTCTCTTTCAACATTAGGCTCCCCATCAGAATGTGAGCTTGCTGAGGGCAGTGGCAGTGTTTTCACTGTTTGTGGTTTACTCTTTGCATTTCACAAAGTGATGAAACCACATACATGTTCACTAAGTGTGTGTCAAATGGATTAAAGGGTTACTGAATAAATAAATGTATTGATAAAAAAATGACTGTTTGATCATGAATTTAAAGAGTATGTGACAGGTGGCAGATGATCAGAGAGATCAAAGTATATGTTAGGGGACTAAAATATATTTTATCTTTTGTAAAAATCTAGGTAAGTGAACATTATATATTGGGGATTATAGATAATTTGAAAGGACTACAAGGTATATTTTCATAGTTAGCAATGGTCAAAGGGGGACTAAGAGATTAATAAAGATTAGATCATAAACTGCCTTCATCATTTAAGAAGTTCTGAGCAACAATGAGTACCTGATAGCCACCCTAATGGGGCCTTACGTAGCGCAGGGTTCTAATTAGTGTCTGGAAGTAAGGATTTCCAAATCCGACTCAATAGTTCAAAGACATTAGGGCACTGGGTTCACATGTGTGTCATTTCCTTGGCTTTTCCCTCATTATTGCAAGATGGCTGCTAAAGCAATGAGCATGATTAGACTGCCCAAGATCAGCATCCCATCTTCGGAGGGCGAAGGTGGGAGGACAAGGGCCCTCTTTTCAAGCTCTCTCTAATGTAAGGAGATAAAATGTATCTAAATTCTCAGTAGATTCTTCTTTTGTTTACAGTTACCAAATTTAGAATTAAAAATAAAATATGCTCAGTTAAATGTGACTTTTCAATAAACAATGAATAATGTTCAGTACAATATACAGGACATACTGATACCAAATGCAGTAGTTTGTTATTCATCTGAAATTTAGGATTTAACCAGGCACTATATATTTCATCACAGAATCCTGCCCTTGTTTCATTAGGGAGGGCAGGGTTACAACTCACCCTTAGACTAGTCACAGATAACTAACTATGGATGCAATTACTATCATTGACTGACTGAGCTTACTTCCCTGGGCACATCGCCAAAATAAGGGTGCCATTAACAAGAATGGGAGGACTGGTTTCATATGAAGAACCAGCTGTGTCAGCCACAGGGTCTGAGTAAATTGGTAAGGCAGATTTATTTTATTCTGTAGATAATGTGGAAGTATCAGAGGATTTGAGCAAAGGAATGATGTAATTAATTTGAAAGTTTTTATAAAGATCTCTGGTTTGGTTTTATGTGAGATGGTGATTAGAGGAAGGGGTATCAGATATGAGGCTATCCCATTAGCTGTGCCACAGAATGATGAGGTGGTGTGAACCTAACAATCATCAGAGGTATTTAGAAACATGTAAGAGAATTCAATATGCCTATTTACTTATTATAGTTGTCAAGATTTCAGACTGTGGAGTTCAAATGTTTGGCGTTATATCCTGACTTTGTTATAAGATGTCTGTGTCACCTTGAGTAAGTTACTTTATCTTACAAGCCTTAGTTTCCTTTATCTGTAAACAAGTAGATAATAAAAACTGTGATTTACTATCGGCATTGAAGGAGGTCATTCAAGTCAAGTGCTCAGCAAAGAAAAGAAACAGTATGCACTGAATAAATCTTAGGTGCTTTTATCAGTTTGGGTGTGACTCTGGGTTTTCTTGTTATCATGGATATGACTGATTGGATGTGGTGTGTAAGGAAAAGGAGTCCCTCGAATCTGCTCCACCCATAACTGCACCCTCTCAGATGAGGCCAATCTCACCCTTCAGTCCTCAACCAAACCCTTAGTGTCAACACTGACTCCCACCCAGTATCCAATTCTCCAGGAACTCCTAATGATGCCACACTAAGCACAACCTTATGCCCAAATCATACGACTGCTCCTTTCTGCTCCGCTGAGCTTGGTCTGAGCTGCCCTTTCTAGTCTTCCTCTCCTGGCTCCTGTGAACACTGTCCTGCTTCCTCCTCCTTCCCCCTCTAGCCTAGTAGTGTATTCTCACACAGCTACCAAGACACCAAACACCATGTCAGATTAAGCTATTTCTTTGCTCAAACCTTACAATGGCTTCTCATTTTACTAAAGATGCCCAAGCACTTCACTTCAGTGGGGACCACTACCCTCTGTAGGGGGCCAGAGGATGCTCTGCTTGGCTCTCTCCACTCCAGACACCTGGACTCTCTCTTTTCTCCCAGTCCCTAATGAGAACCTTGGTCCTGCTTGATCCCCCTTACTTAGGGCATCGTTTCCACAGGTATCCAAATGCTTAACCCTCTTATTTCTGTCAAGATTCTGCTCAAATCAAACCCACTCACTGACATTGACCTCAACTAATGTACCTATAGTTTCAAACTACACCAACCTGGCTTTCAAGATTGGTCTTATCTATTTTGTTTGTTTATTTATCCTATAGCCCTTTTTACATCCTAACGTATAATACAATTTGCTTATTTATTGTAATTATTATTCACTCCTTCCTTAAAATATTAGCCATTTAAGGGCAGACATCTCTATGTGTTTTACTAACTGTCGTATCAAAAAGCCCAAAACAATGCCTCACATATATTGAGTTCAATAATATTTTTAAAATATGTATACTTGGGGATCCCTGGGTGGCTCAGCAGTTTAGCACCTGCCTTTAGCCTAGGGCATGATCCTAGTCCTGGGATTGAGTCCCACATCAGGCTCCTACATGGGGCCTGCTTCTCCCTCTGCCTGTGTTTCTGCCTCTCTCTCTCTCTCTCTCTCTCTCTCTCTGTGTCTCTCATGAATAAATAAATAAAATATTTAAAAAATAGATAAATAAAATAAAATTTATATACTAAATATATATTATATATATACACCAAGCTTTGTCAGACTACATACATGTCATTTATTCTTGTTCTTTACAAATTAAAAACTAATAGCTATTCAATGTGTATTCTGCACCATAGTTTTGATTTCTGTACTTGTCTCATTTCATTGAATCACTATGAGAACTTTGTGGTCTGCATCCTTCTGTAGTGGTACATCATAGCCAAAGGTACAATCAGCCAACAGAGAAAATCTTCGGATCTCAAACTATAAATCAAGGCTTCATATCTCAACTCTGCCACTTACTAGGTGTGATGCCTTGGACAAGTGACAACCCTCTCGCCCCCCACTTTTCTTGGTGCACAGGTTTTTTCATTTGTGATGTGGGGGCACAATATTAGTATGGACTCATGAGATTGTTGTAACTATCAAGGTGTTAACACATGTAAAGTATTAGGATGACATCTGAAACAGAGTGTACATTAAACAAATGCTAGCTATTATCTTTACAATAAATATTTTATCAATGTTATGCATTGTAAACCTGAGGCTCAGAGAATCCAATTAACTTGGCCAAGGTCAAATAGATAATAAGTGGCATTCAGGACTCTGGTTCCCAAATGGTGTTTTTAACCACGATGCAACAAGAAACACAAAAGGAGGAGCCCTTTGGGGGAAAATATAATGAGTTGAATTGTGGATTTCTGTATCTTCACCCCGGGATATTTTCTACCTAAATTTAGACTTCCTAGAGAATATTGAATCTCTGACTATATATTTAATTTTCTCTCCAA
Organism: Canis lupus baileyi; assembly: GCF_048164855.1. NCBI lineage: Eukaryota > Metazoa > Chordata > Mammalia > Carnivora > Canidae > Canis > Canis lupus. The sequence goes on from NC_132839.1 coordinate 69,412,010, forward strand.
GCTGGCATGAAGCAGACTTGATCTTTGGAAGACAGCAGGGTTCATGTGATTATTTTCCCAGCCTTTGCCAAAAGTCAGTCATTTAAAAGTCTTTGTGGCACAGGACCAACTGCTTTACACATCAGCTGCTCTGTGAAAAAGTTGAAAATGTGATAGATTTGCTGACAAGCGTATTTTATGTTTGATGTGCATAAATTTTTTGCAATGATAAAAATAGAAGCAGTTAAGAGTTACTGAGTGGCTTGTTTTTCCTTCTGTCTCTTGAATATTTTGATCTTGAGATAGAGCAGGTGTCTTGCTTGTTTTCACCTGTATTCTCCAGTTTTAACTTCTTCAGTATGCATTACTTCATTTATAAGGAAGTATTCACACCTACTATGTGCAAAATTGAGTTCTGGGTGTTTTGGTAAGACATTTGTTACTACAAATATCGCTTTACAATCCAATAGAAGAAATTGAAAACTATGTATTTCTCAAACCTGGTATTAAGATCCCAGGACAAGTCATAGTCATCCCTCATCTGAGGCATTGCAACAGCCTGTGAATGTTCTCGCTCAGATTATCTAAGTCATTCTGTTCCCAGTAGTCAAAATGATTTTACAATATTGAAAATCAGTATCTTTCTTTCCTATAGAAAGTGGTATACTGGCTTCCCATTGGAGTAAAGTTCAAAATCACCCCATGACCAGGAATGCCATATATGATCCCACCCCTTTATGTCTCTCTTAGCTAACCCCACCATTGATCTTCAACTTCCTCACCTCATTCCACCACAATAGACTTTTCATTCATCCCTCAAACATTCCAAGCTAGTTCTTGAATCAGAACATCTGCACTTACTGTTTCTCTACATTCATTGTATGTTTTCACAGATTTCCATATAGCTAAGTGCTCCTCTTTATTTATGTTAGCTATATTTTCTTCTTTTTGAGGACTTCCCATAATCCACATTTTAAGTTATTGGCAAGGATTTTGTCCCCTTATTCTCTGCTGAATCCTCATTGTCCAAACTATGGGTCACATGGTATGTGATCCATAAGTGACTATTGCTGACTGATTGATCGAATAATTTACTATAAATATATTTAACAAGAGTGAGAAATTAGAAGTGCCAGAAAAGAATCATAGGGAAAATTCTATGGGATGCCATAAGACGGAGCAATCATACTTGAATGGCTATCATGCACTGGTTTATTGAGAAAGAGTTGATTCTAGAATAAGAATTATTTATCAATGCTATTGTTATAGATAATTATACAGTGTTTTCTATGTGTGAAACAGTATCCTAAGTCTGTTCTATAGATAATCTTATTTAGTAGTCATAAAAACCCCATGAGTGGATACTCATTTTATAAGTGACTGGACATGTCTTAATCTCTTTGGGCTACTATAACAAAATGCCAAAGACTAGGTAGCTTATAAATAACAAACACTTATTTCTTGCAGTTCTAGAGGGTAGAAGTCTAGGATCAGGGTGCCAGTATGGTCAAATGAGTCTCTTTTCCACATCACAGATTTCTTGTATTCTCACATAACAAAAGCAGCAAGTTAGCTCTATAGAATATCCTTATCAGGCCACTAATTCCATTCATGAGGGTGCCCCCTTATATGAACCATCTCTCAAAGGCCCCACCTCCTGACACCATCATAAAAGGCATTAGACGGGTGCCTGGGTGGCTCAGCTGTTTAAATATCTGATTATAGGTTTCTGCTCAGGTCATGACTTCAGGGTTTGAGATGAACCCCTGCATCAGGCTCTACACTCAGTGGGGAGTCCACTTGAGATATTCTTTCTTCTTCTGCCCCCCTCCAATAAATAAATCTTTAAAAATAAATAAATGGCATCAGAATTCCAACATACAAGTTTTGGAGGGACACAAACAGCAGGACGGAAGCTCAGAGATGCTAGTAACATGAATAAGATCACACAGCTAGTGAGCAGCAGAGCCGGAATTTGAAACTAGACAGACTCCAGAACGATGCATTCAAAGGCAACATTGTACTCAGTTTGGACAAGTAAGGAGAAAAGAGAAAGTCAATCTAGTTGGAAGGATAAAAATACTATAAAAATACGATCAAAAGCAAGGAAGAGAGAATGTACAAACAGTATTTTGGGAATAATGTCAGGTTAGAACCCAGTGGATGAGCAAAAGGAACAAGCATGCAGTTGAAAAACATGTTGAAATCAAATTGTGAATGCCAGGCAGGGGATGTTGCAGTAATTTTATAAAAAAATGGAAAATCTTTGGGAAAGGAGTTGGCATGATTGACCTGAGCTTTACTAAGATTATGGGGAGAACAATTAGGAATTGAATTAAGTTCAAACAAGAAATAATTGATATTTATTATACTATTAATATTTTCCCAAAGTATTTTGACCTGAAAATATCTCATTTGTTCATCAACAATCTCTATATTATCACAGTCAGTATTACAAACTCTATTTTGCAGATAAGAGTAATCAAATTAAATTTAAAACCATCTGCTCAGAAGGGGTGATTTAAAATGTCCAAGACTGGAGTGCCTGGGTGGCTCAGGGTCTGCCTTCGGCTCAGGTCATGATCCCAGGGTCCTGGGATAGAACCCCATGTTTGACAACCTGCTCCGTGGGGAGCCCACACAAAAGACAATATATCTCAGGAGTGTGAATGCTGGAACCGGAAAACTCTTATAAAGTAAAACAAATACATGATGACTGTTTCATTCGATTGTGCATTTTCACAGATACAGAAAATTGACAATGGTTAAGTCCTCACACCTAAAAAACTTGAGAAAGCCACCTTCCCCCTTCACTGAGAAGAAGGTAAGAGGATGGATGGTGAAGACAGGTGAGGGGTGCCAATACCTTCCAACAGTGACTTCATCAAGGATTCAGTGGTCAGGTCCCAATTAAATCCTTCTCATTGAAGAAGATTCTCCATTGCCCATTCTTACAACCTACCTCATCCGATTTCCTGCTCCTTTCATTGCCCTTTTGATCTGATTTGAGCAGGGATCAAAAGTACCTCCGGATACCAGATCAAAATTCCAGTGTGTCTTTGCAAGCTGTGTGAGCCTGGGAAAGCATCTTCTCTCCATCTGCATTTCATCTCATAGAACACAAGCAAAATGATTTTTAATTTGAAGAATCTTTTAATTAACAATTTATTATATAAATGCATGGAGTGCAGTCAATATTTAATAATAATTGCAGGAATACTAGCAGATATTATTTGTTGGTATATATGGATGCTCCAAATGTTAGGAGAAAGAGGAATCATTAATTTTGGGTGAATGAATGGTTATTTTTGAAACACTGCTAATACGGTTATGCTATTTTTCCCTTTACATTGTTCATTGATTTTCTATTGTTTTATAAAATTCTCTCTTTAGTCTTTCTTCCTGGTTACTTTACGCCCATCCAAGAGTGTTGTCAAAGTTCAATAACATCTAGTAGAGTGTCCAGCAAAAAGCAATCATAAACCAGTAGTTCTGACTTCTGTTAGACAGGTCACATGCACTTGCTGAACCTCAGTATCCTAATCTGGAAAACAAAGGTATTTTTTTTGTAGTGATGTAATAAAGTTTGAAAATCAGTGCATGGAAAACTGCTTCTCACGTACCACAAGCTATTAGTTTCTCTTCCTTCTTATTCTTCTGGCTCTGGATTATTGGAAAATACTATTTCTCTTTAGCTGTCTCAGCAGATATTTTCAAATCTTTTGGGGACTCAATTCCTAACCTGGTGAAGCATCAGCAAATCCATGGGCTAATAGATGAGATAAGTTGGGCTGGATTCAGCTTTTCTACAACCATCAGTAGTCCTTTCACGATGGGCACCTCCTTGCATTTACTCATTCATGTGCATAATTCATGAGTTCAATGCCTTCCATCCTCATTCAAAGTGAAAGTAGTTGCAAGTCCTAAGCAATCTGCAACCACCCTGCTTCCCAAAACCGCTTCCTGAACTCATTTCCTATCACTCCCATTTGCTTGGTGCCAGCCACCTCGTCTTCCTGCCTTTCAGGAATTTTCCCACTTCTGTCTGGAGCTCACCTATTCAGGGATTCCTACACCCTGTCTTCACCCAGAATGTCCTCTGCCCTTTTTCATTCTTACTCTTCTTCATGGGGCTTTCTACCATCTGACCTACTACTTATTTTACATAATTGTCTGTTACCTCTCCTCATCTGTTAACCTGCAAGGCCCATGAAGCCAGGGCCTTGGTCAGTGGGGTTTACTGTGTCTGGTATGTAATAGTTACTCCATATGTAGCTAGTGAATTAATGAACAGATGCATTCAACAGCGTCCATTGACAACCACTCTGTGCAAGTGGCTACACTATGCTGAGTGCACAGAAGCATAGCCCACGGCAAGCTCCATGAAGTTGAAGAGAGTGACATTAAATAAAATAATTACAGGGGCACTTGGGTGGCTCAGTGAGTTAGGTATCTGCTTTGGGCTCAAGTCATGATCTCAGGGTCTTGGGATTGAGCCCTGCATCGAGATGCCTGCTTAGCAGGGAGCCTGCTTCTCCCTCTCCCACTCCCCCTGCTTGTGCTCTCTCTCTCTCTCTCTCTGTCAAATAAATAAATAAGCTTTAAAAAAAATAAACATTATAACAGCCTTTGCTCCTCATGGGCTTCTGCCCCTTAAATCCAGACAAGGACCTGCTCCTGGTCTGCTGTTTGTTGGAGGACGCTGGATCCTGCAGGTCTTCTGCCTGAATGTGGCTGATGCAAGGCAGCAGCAGGAATTTGGAGGGTGTGGGAAAGGGAGGAGCAGGCCAAGTTCCCTTTCCTCTCTGCCTGTGGCAGTGGCTGCATCTCCTCCTGCAAGTGAAACTACTCTTTGCCTTGATTCTTCAATCTGGGGTTCCTAGCTGCTCCTGGCTGGTGATAGTGTGTGCATGGTCTCACTTCCCACTGATTTGATTCTCTGCTCTTGCAGCATTGGTACAACTGATTATCTGTATTATATTTTCTCCTTTGAAATCTGAAGGATTTCTGGCTGTTTGTTTGGGTTTTTCCTTTCCACTTTGTTTCTGGTTGATGCACCATCATCTTTGAGTGCTTCTTCGAGAAAGCACAGAGCCTGAGACAACCCAGGACGGGGAACCCCTGGGCCCCAGGGAAATGTCCAGGGAGAGGCTACCTGGAAGCAGTGGCCTATTACTCCTTCATGGATCATAGAGTGGACTCAACAGGGAAAGCAAAAGTGGTGTGCTTTTCAGGCACATATGAAGGCCCAGTGCCAGGAGGGAGTAGGGACTTTCAAATAACAGAATGAATGGCTCTATATCTGGAGCATAAAGCACCAGATGAGGCAGGAAGCACTGGTCAGCCATCCCGGGTCTTCATCTTGCAATTCACATCTTGCAATTCACACAGTAGGTGTTCATCTTGCAATTCACAGGTTTGAAACATGGAAGGTGAAGGTGGTAACTTCATCTGATTTGCTCCTTCTAAAGGTGTCCCATTACAATGGAAACAGCAAATCAGGCTGCTAGGGGACCAGGAAGGAGGCCACTGCAGGGCAGCAGGAGGTCGTGGTGGTTTGGACCAGGATGGGGACTTAGATGTAGACAGGAAATGAAGAGCCTGACAACAGCCAGGTCTGGACCCCTCTTTTCATACTCCTTTTCACTTTCCCAGACTGCTGACATGCTCTGGTTGTCCCTGTGGTCAGGGCTGCTGCCAGCACCATCGGCTTTATTTTTATGTTGGTGCCTTAAAGACTTCATCTCAGAGATAAGAGGCTCTGAAGACAGTGAGAAAGGCAGCCAGGCGAGCAAATGCTTGCCTTCACTGTCTCCTCTGCACAGACTAACAGGAGCAGAGGTTCCAAATAACATGAAGCTGTGAAGAAAAATTTGCCACACTGCTCCCCTTTCTCATGTGGTGGCAAACCGCTTCCTAACAGGCCAGATATGATTGTTCTCATTTTGGGCGTACTCCATCTTTTCCATGCATGGACTTGGCTCCTCAGGTTTGCTTACGTCTATGTCTCTGGGCATTTCCAGGGTCTCTACAACTGTTCCAGGGCCTTTGGCAAGGACTTTGGAAGTGACTTCCATTGTTTCTTGCAATGTTCCTTGTGGTGCAGGAGCAGTTTGGTGCCAGAGCAGAGAAGTAGGACCAAATGACACCGAATAATAAATAAGGCAATTTCATAGTTGGTAAAAATGCTGGGAGCTCAAAGCCGGTTATAAAAAAGGTTCTTTATTGAGGGCATGCCCTTACTCAGTGACCCCAGAAAGTTCATGGAGAAGCAGAGAAGACTGGCTTGTGGTGTGTAATAGTTACTTACATGTATCAAACAGTAATAGCACAGGTGCCAGGCTAAGACTACTGCACACATTATCTCAATCCTCTCAGGTGACTCTTTTGAGGAGAGTTTTTTTTTTTGTTTTGTTTTGTTTTTTTTGTTTTGTTTTGTTTTTAATCTCCACTCTTGTGGGTTAAGAAAATCACTTCAGAGAGATTAAGAAATAGCATGAAATCACACATCTGACAGATAATTGGGGAGGATTTGAACTCAGACCATCCTACCTATCTTTGTTCTTACTATAACCCCCACAACCTGAGCTAGTATGAGGAACAGGAGGTGTGGAGCCTCACTTAGGATCTCCATCTGACACCTCTTCCTCTGCTTTGCCAGCTGTGTGATGTCAGGCAAACAGCTTGGCTTCTCTGGGCTTTAATCTTCCTTATCTGTGAAATACTACTATTACTAACGTCTGGCTTGAGGTGTGGGATTCTACAAGATGCAAAGTTCTGCAGAAGCTGCTATGAGCTTGGGTAGAGCCTGTACAGCATGGTCCTGTACTCAGTACTTCCCACCTTCCCCATATGTTGACCCAGGCCTTGCCTCTTAAAGAACTGTGTGACTCAAAAAAAAAAAAAAAAAAAAGAACTGTGTGACTCTCAGTGAGTCGTTTAAAAACTCTGAGTCTTACAAGCACAAAGTAACACTAAGCCTTACTTGCCTAGAAGTGTTGTAAGGAGGATTGAAGAGCAAAACTGTAATATAGAGCAATCCATACACCATAGGTGTTTATTTTCCTCTCCATAGGTAGACTTCACATTGTTTCTATTTAAAACATTTAAGTAATAACTGCTCTGTTCTACTTCACTGTATCAGATGAGATTATTCCTTTGATATAATTAACATATACTGGTAAAAAAAAGCCCACAAAAATACTATGTGGTGCTAAGAATGACTATCATTACTAAATTATTTTAATCCTTTGGATAATTGTAAAGAATGAGCAATTAATGCCACGTACTAAATTACTTAGTGCTTTTCAACTTTACTTATTCATGTATTCAGGGCCCTTAATTTTATGATCCATTAATTGTTTTTACATATAAGAGAACAGGGCACTTTTGTCTAGTCTGTTTCTAAGAATTGTTGATCCTAGCAGAGTGGAGACATTTTTTTTTTTTTAAATAAGCTGTAACTAGGGGATGTGAACACAAATTAAGAAACCCTAATATTCATACCACCTCTTCTCTTCATCACATCACAATTATTCCACGTGCTAATGATCAAGCTCCCCATTTCCAGGTGATTGTCCTATTAATGGCATAAAGATGGAAATGGGATTAAATATTTGCACTAGGGGCTATGCTTAATTGAGTTCCTTCTCTGCTTATTGCAAGCTTTGGGTTTTGAAATTAAAGCCAAAAAATGATGCCATTTAGAAATATAGCTAAAATTAGAAGTCTTTTAAATATGATAACAAGTCTATAGAGACTTGGACTTTACATTTCACATTCAGACATGTGGTATAATTTTAGAAACAAAGCACATTCCATTTCTAATATTAAAAAAAAAAAGTATCCAGATTATATTTAGCACTCATGTTGTTCCAGAAACGATCAAACCCTGAGGAGGGAAAAGACAATATATACCCTAAAATAGTTTATTTTTTTATTTTTATTTTTTTTTTCCTAAAATAGTTTAATATGCAACATTATCTCACTTAACTTACAACACATTTTGAGAAAGGCACTACCATTATCCCTAGTGTCAGGGACAAAGCTGCAGTTTACACATGCACTTAAGTCAAGTGCTTATTATGAGATCTACAGGGATATTGGATCTACTGTTTGGCAGGCGCTATTTTTGTGCTTAGGATGTGTCTCTGCACAGAACATGCACAGCCTCTATTCTCAATCTCCTATTATTCTAGTGGTGCAAACAGATCATAAAACGTTAAATATATAAGGAGGCAGACAACCAAATTTGTGTTAAACACTGAGGGCTGAACACAAGCCAGCGATGGGAAGACTCTGGAAGAGCACTGCAGAGGGAGAGACAAGAAGAGAGACAAAGGAACAAGATAGGAGAAACAAAGCCAGAAAATTGGCTGAAGCCAGTGAAGAAGGGGAGCCAGGCAGGGAGTTAGACAGGTGGTGGGTGGGGGGCAGATCCTGCAAGACTTTGTAGATAACAGCCAAAAACTCCCATTGCATTCCAAGCATGTGGGGAAGCATCAAAAGGTTTGAAGCAGAGTGGTTATATTTAATTCTTTCTAAAATTTACTTTGGCTATTATTCTCCAGAAAATGGATGACCGAGGGCAAAAATAAAGACTCTTAAGGTGGCCCAGGAGAGAGATGATGTCAACTTGTTCTAGAATAGTGGGAGCAGAGATGGATCTGAGACTTCGGTAGTTTCCAGAAACAGGGTTAATGTTCTATTGGATTTGGGAGGATGAGGAAAATGAATAAATTGTGGATTTTCTGTGTAAACAATTGGATCTGTGAGAATTTCATTAACTGATTAAAAAAAAAACTGTGGACACAGCAGTTTTTCATTTGTTTGCTTTTAAAAAATATATGGCACAAGAGATTTAAATTGTTCCATTTGAGCAACTTTTTTGAAATATAAAGCTGAGATGTTCAGTAGAAAGCTGGGTATGTATGTTTGAAATTCACAATGTTTGTTTGGCAGATACAATTTGGGTGTTCAACTTAATTTTTTTTTATTTTTAAGATTTTATTTATTTATTCACAAGAGACACAGAGAGGGAGGAAGAGACATAGGCAGAGGGAGAAGCAGGCTTCATGCAGGGAGCCCGATGTGGGACTCGATCCTGGATCCCAGGATCATGCCCTGAGCGAAAGGCAGGCGCTCAACCGCTGAGCCACTCAGGCATCACTAGAGTGTTCAACTTATTAACACCATCTAAAATCATTGGCCGGGATGAGATCATCTAAGAAAGAGTTTATACAGTGAAAAATGGGAAGGAAAAACCTGAGCCATGGGCTGAAAGGATTAGAGAGGATACATAATTTCTCAACATTAAGTCGCTAGTAAGTGGGAAACCTAAACCATCTCTGGCTCCAAAGTCCATGATTTTATTTTTCTTGCCTCTCAGATTATATTTTAAGTGAGCTCTTAAAAGTAAATAGACTTTCGAATGAAGAAATTTTGTCCAGAAAGACTGAAAAGGGTCATACAGGCTAAGAATAAAGTGATATTTATGGTACAAAAGTTAAAGAGGACAGAGATTGCACAGAGAAAGTCAATTGTGTTGTTCAGTATGGTTTCAGTGTAAGACCAGGGAGAGACAAATTCGAGAATGAGTCCATGTTGTATGTAGGGAAAATGGAAAAAAAAAATACAGTTATTGGTCTCCTTCACTGATTGGGGATTCATTAGTGTAAATGACATTTTAACTTAGCAGTTCTGGAATGTAGATGATCGTGCATTTGAATGTTTTACTGTCTCTGTGTATGAATGACCACATGTGACAGAGATTTAGCAATTGTTCTCTACGACTCCCAAAGATAGAAATAAGAAGAGATATTTTTCTGAGAGTCAGGTTCACACTTAATTCATAAAATGGTTCCAACACCGTCTGACCTCTCTAATGGGAATTGTTGCAAGATGTTCCCCATTATCACAAGGGTTTAAACGCACTCAAGATCCAGCATTCAGTAAGAATGGTCCTTTTTTGTTTCTATTTTTCTTTTTCCTTTCAACTTTCTAAGAGAGGACCAGTTCCTTAAGTCTGTTTTGGGTGCTCTAACAAGAATTCCATAGACCGGGTAAATTACACAACATTTATTTCTTACGGTTCTGGAGGCCAGGAAGTCTTGGATCAAGGCACAGATAGATTTGAGGGTCTACTTTCTGGTTCACAGTGGGTGGCTTTCTGTCTGTGTCCTCACTGACAGGAGTGAGAGGTCTCTGAGATCTCTCTCTTTCTCCCCCCACCCCTGCCCCGGTTCCCCCCCCCCGTGTCTTTCTTTTTAATATTTATTTATTCATTAGAAAATTATTTATTTATTTATTGTTTAGAAATAATTGACATCCACCTCTGTATAAGTTCAAGGCATACAACATGATGGTTTGATTTACATATATTGTGAAATGATGACCACAACACATTCAGCTAATATCCATCTTCCCATATAGGTTCCATAAAAAGAAAAGAACAAAGAAAGGGATAAAGAAAAAAGATTCTACTTTGGTAAGAAATTTTGGGGTTTACTCTTAACAACTTTTCCTGTAAGTCATACATCAGTGTTATTTATGATCACCATGTTGTATATGACATTCCTAGCACTTCTTTATCTTATAACTGTGCCTTTGGATCACTCTCCTCCAGTTCCCCTTTTCTTGCCCCTGCCTCCCCTCCCCCACCCCCTAACAAATTTGATCTCTTTTTCGAAGAGTTTATGTTATTTATCATCATTTTTAGATTCTACATGTAAGTAAAATCATATAGTATTTATCTTCATATCAGATTTATTTCAGATAGCATAATACCTTCAAAGTCTATCTGTGTTGTAACTGGTGGGATTTCCTTGTTTTATTTTATGGCTGAATAATAAAAATAATAAATATATATTTATTTATATTTGTATATCTCACAACTTCTTTTTTCAGCCATCAATGGACACTCAGTTTGTTTTTATGTCTTGGCTATTGTAAGAAATGCTGACTATGTATGTATGACTATGAAGATGCAGGTTTCTTTTTGAGTTGTTGTCCTTATCCTTGGATATATTCCCAGAAGGGGAATTTCTGGATCACAGGGTAATTCTATTTTGGATTTTTTGACGATCCTTCATACTGTTTTCCATAGTGGCTGCACCAATTTGCAATTCCACCAACAGTGCACAAGGATTTGCTTTTCTCACCTCTATGCCAGCATTTGTTATCTCTTGTCTTTTTGATGATGGTCATTCTAGCGGGTGTGAGTTGGTATCTCATTATGGCTTTCATTGACATTTCCTTGATATTAGTGATATTGAGCCTCTTTTCGTGTACCTGTTGGCCTTTCAAATATCTTCTTTAGAAAAAAAATATCTATTCAGGTCCTTTGCACATTTTTAATGGGGCTATTTTTAAATTTAAATTATATATATTTTTACTATTGAGTTACAGGAGTTCTATGTTTTCAGTATTAACCTTTTATCAGATATGGAGTTTGCAAATAATTTTTCCCATTCCATAAGTTTCTAAAGCTTCTGCACTTTGTTGATGGTTTTGTTTGCCATGAAAACGCTTTTTTATTTTGATGTTGTATGGGTTATTTAGTTAGTTAGTTAGTTGCTTGTGCTAAATTTAGCTGTCATATCCAAAACACATTATTAAAACCCTTCTCAAGGTGCTTTGTTCCTATGTTTTCTTATAATGGTTTCATGCTTTCAGCCCTTACATTTAAGTTTTTAATTCACTTAGAGTTAATTTTTGTGAGTAGCATAAAATACGGGTCCTGTTTCAATCTTTTACATGTGATTATCCAATTATCACAGCACCATTTATTAAAGAGATTTCCTTTTTCCATTGAGTATTCTTGTCAAATATTCATTGATCATATACTTGGGTTTATTTCTGGGCTCTCAGTTCTTTTCCATTGGCCTGTCTGTTCTTATGCTAATACCATGCTGTTTGATTACTGTAGCTTTATACCATAGCTTGAAATAAGTAGTTGTGTTTCTTCCTGCCTTGTTCTTCTTCCTCAGGACTCCTTTGACTATTCAAGGGTTGAGATATATTTCTAAGGTCATTAATCCCATTCATGAGTGCTCCATCTTCATGACCTGATCACTCCTAAGGGCTCCAATCCTAGTGCCATCACACTAAGGGCTAAAATTTCAACATTCGCATTTGGGGGAAGGACACACATTCAGCCCGTGACAGCCAGCTTTAATCCAAAATGTTCACATTCTTTCTTCTTGCACAAGTTCTTTTTGGAAATACTTGTTTTCTTTCATTCCTTACCAAGCTCCACATCTATACTAATTTCTGACATACAGGAATAGAATAAATTAAAGTATGCTTTTACCTTTACCTCAGTCTTGTGTGTGCATGGCTTTGTAGGTAAAGAATTGCTGAGGAAGAAGTCATAACACAGCATATAACTTTATAACAGTCAGGAAAGGAAATGGACAGAAGGGAAACGAGTGTAGAAATAAGGAAAAGAATAATGGAGATCTGAGTTTCCTTTGATTACGTTTTTAATTTGTTTTTATTGAAGTTCAATTTGCCAACATATAGTGTAACACCCAGTGCTCATCCCATCAAGTGCCCTCCTCAAGTACTCATCACCCAGTTACCCCAACCCCCTGCCCACCTCCCTTCCCACAACCCTTTGTTTGTTTCCCAGAGTTAGGAGTCTTTCATGGTTTGTCTCCCTCTCTAATTTTTTCCAACTCAGTTACTTTCTTTCCCTTATAATCCTTTTCATTATTTTTTATATTCGCTGGATGAGTGAAACCATATGATGATTGTCCTTCTCCAATTGACTTACTTCACTCCACATAATACCCTCCAATTCCATCCACATTGAAGCAAATGGTGGGTATTCATCCTTTCTGATGGCTGAATAATATTCCATTGTATATATAGACCATATCTTCTTTATCCATTCCTCTGTTGAAGGACATCATGGCTCCTTCCACAGTTTGGCTATTGTGGACATGGCTGCTATAAACATTGGTGTACAGGTGTCCCAGTGTTTCACTACATATGTATTTTGGGGGTAAATCTCCAGTAGTGCAATTGCTGGGTCATAGGGTAGGTTTATTTTTAACTCGTCGACAAACCTTGACACTATTTTCCAGAGTGACTATACCAGTTCACACCTTCCCACCAATAGTGCAAGAGGGTTCCCCTTTCTCCACATTCTCTCTAAAATTTGTTGTTTCTTGTCTTGTTAATTTTCCTCATTCTCACTGATGTGAGGTGGTATCTCATTATGGATTTGACTTGTATTTCCCTGATGGCATCTCATGTGTTTGTTAGCCATAGGTATGTCTTCTTCGGTGAAATTTCTCTTCATGTCTTCTGCCCATTTCATGATTGGATTTTTTGTTTCTTGGGTATCAAGTGCAATAAGTTCTTTATAAATCTTGGATACTAGCCCTTTATCTGATATGTTGTTTGCAAATATCTTCTCCCATTCTGTAGGTTGTCTTTTAGTTTTGTTGATTGTTTCTTTTGCCGTACCTAAGCTTTTTACCATTATTAAGTCTCAATAGTTCATTTTTGCTTTTGTTTCCTTTACCTTCATAGATGTATATTGCAAGGTGTTACCGTGGCCAAGTTCAAAAAGGGTGTTGCCTGTGTTCTCCTCTAGGATTTTGATGGATTCTTGTCTTACATTTAGATCTTTTAACCATTTTGATTTTATCTGTTTGTGGTATAAGAGAATGATCTAGTTTCATTCTTCTTCATGTGCCTGTGCAATTTTCCCAGCACCACTTATTGAAGAGACTGCCCTTTTTCCAGTGGATAGTCTTCCCTGATTTGTCAAATATTAGTTGACCATAGAATTGAGGGCCCATTTGTGGATTCTTTATTCTGTTCCATTGATCTATGTGTCTGTTTTTGTGCCAGTACCATATGGTCTTGATGATCACAGCTTTGTAACTTGATATTCAGCATTGTGATGTCCCTGGCATTGGATTGCTTTTTCAATATTTCCCTGGCTATTCAGGGTCTTTTCTGATTCCATACAAATCTTAAGATTATTTGTTCCAACTTTGTGAGAAAGTCCATGGTATTTTGGTAGGGATTGCAGGAATGTGTAAATTGCCCTAGGTATCATTGACATTTTCACAATATTAATTCTTCTAATCCATGAACATGGAATATTTTTCCATCTCTTTGTGTCTTCCTCAATTGCTTTCAGAATTTCGTAGGGCAGCCTGGGTGGCTCAGCAGTTTAGTGGCACCTTCCGCCCGGGGTAAGGTCCTGGACACCTGGGATCATGTCCCACATCAGGCTCCCTGCATGGAGCCTGCTTCTCCCTCTGCCTGTATCTGTGCCTCTCTCTCTCTCTGTCTCTCTCTCTCTCTCTCATAAATGAATAAAATATTTAAAAATAATAATTAAAAAATAAGTATTCTCTAGTTTTTAGGATATACATCCTATACCTCTTTGGTTAGGTTTATTCCTAGTATCTTATGGTTTTTGGTGAAATTGTAACTGGGATTGATTCCTTAATTTCCCTTTGTTCAGTCTCATTGTTAGTGTATAGAAATGTCACTGATTTCTGGGCATTGATTTTGTATCCCACCACACTGCTGAATTGCTGTTTGAGTTCTAGCAATTTGGGGTGGAGTCTTTTGGGTTTTCTATGTACAGTATCATGTCATCTGTGAAGAGGGAGAGTTTGACTTCTTCTTTGACAATTTGAATGCTTTTTATTTCTTTTTGTTGCCTGATTGCTGAGGTTAGGACTTCTAGTACTATGTTGGATAACAGTGGTGAGAGTGGACATCTCTATTGTGTTCCTGATCTTAGGGGAAAGGCTCTCAGTTTTTCCTATTGAGAATGATATTCACTGGGGGCTTTTCATATATGGTATTTAAGATATTGAGAATTGTTCCCTCTATTCCTACACTTTGAAGAGTTTTAATCAGGACTGGATGCTGTATTTTGTCAAATGCTTTCTCTATATCTATTAGAAAAATCATGTATTTCTTATTTTTTCTCCTGTTGATGTGATCCATCACGTTGATTGTTTTATGAATGTTAGATCACCCTTGCATCCCGGGGATAAATCCCACTTGGTCATGGTGAATAATCTTCTTAATGTACTGTTGGATCCTACTGGCTAGTATCTTGTTGAGAATTTTTGCATCCATGTTCACCAGGGATATTGGTCTATAATTCACCTTTTTAATGGGGCCTTTGCCTAGTTTTGGAATTAAGGTAATGCTGGCCTCGTAAAATGAGTTTGGAAGTATTCTGTCCCCTTCTATGCTTCAGATCAGCTCTAGTAGAATAGGTATTATTTCTTCTTTAAATGTTTGATAGAATTCACCTGGGAAACCATCTGGCGTGGACATTTGTGTCATGGGAGGTTTTTGATGACTGCTTCAATTTCCTTGCTGGTTATTGGCCTGTTCAGGTTGTCTATTTCTTCCTGTTCAGTTTTGGTAATTTGTGGTTTTCCAGAAATGCATCCATTTCTTCTAGATTGCCTAATTTGTTGGCATGTAACTGCTCATAATATGTTTCTATATTCATTTGGATTTTCTTGGTATTGATTGTGATCTCTCTCCTTTCATTCATGATTTTAATTTGAGTCTTCTTTATTTTTAATAAGGCTGGCTAGCGGTTTATCTATCTTATCAATTCTTTCAGAGTCAACTCCTGGTTTTGTTTGTCTGTCCCACAGTTCTTCTGGTCTCTGTTTAATTGAGTTCTCCCCAGATCTTTACTAACTTTCTTCTTCTGCTTGCTGTAGGTTTTATTTGCTGTTCTTTCTCCAGTTCCTTTAGGTGCAAGATTAGCTTGTGTATTTGAGTTTCCAGCTTTTTGAAGGGGGCATCTATTGCCATGTATTTCCTTCTTAGCACTGTTTTTGCTGTATCCCAAAGATTTTGAACGATTGTATCTTCATTTTCATTAGTTTCCATGAATCTTTTTAATTCTTCTCTAATTTCTTGGTTGATGCATTCATCTTTTAGCAGGATGCTCTTTAACCTCCATGTGTTTGAGTTTCTTCCAAATTTCTTATTGTGCTTGAGTTCTAGTTTCAAAGCATTATGGTCTGAAAATATGCAGGGGACAATCCCAGTCTTTTGGTATCAGTTGAGACCTGATTTGTGACCCAGTTTATGGTCCATTCTGAAGAAAGTTCCATGTGCACTTGAGAAGAATGTGTATTCAGTTGCATTTGGATGCAAAGTTCTGTGTATATCTGTGAAATCTATTTGGTCTAGAGTATCATTTAAGGCCCTTGTTTCTTTGGTGATGTTCTGCTTAGAATATATGTCATTTGTAGAAAGTGCCATGTTGAAGTCTCCTACTATTAGTGTATTATTATCTAAATATCTCTTTACTTTGGTTAATTGATTGATATACTTGGCAGCTCCCACATTAAGGGCATAAATATTCGTGACTGTTAGATCTTCTTGTTGGATAGACCCTTCAAGTATGGTATAGTGTCCCTCTTCATCTCTTACTACAATCTTTGAGATAAACTTTAATTTATCTGATATGAGGATTGCTGCCCCAGCTTTCTTTTGAGGACCATTTGAATGATAAATGGTTCTCCACCTCTTCATTTTCAGGCTGTAGGTGCCCTTTGGTCTAAAATGAGTCTCTTGTAGACAGCAAATAGATGGGTCTTGTTTTTTAATGCAGTCTGATACCCTGAATCTTTGATGGGATCATTTAGCTCATTCACATTCAGAGTAACTATTGAAAGATATGAATTTAGCATCATATTACCTATTCAGTCCCTGTTTTTGTGGATTGTTTCTTTGGGCTTCTTCTTTCTGTTAAAGGACAACCCCCCCTTAATATTTCTTGCAGGGATCCCTGGGTGGAGTAGCGGTTTGGCGCCTGCCTTTGGCCCAGGGCGCGATCCTGGAGACCCGGGATCGAATCCCACTTCGGGCTCCCGGTGCATGGAGCCTGCTTCTCCCTCTGCCTGTGTCTCTGCCTCTCTCTCTCTCTCTGTGACTATCATGAAAAAATAAATAAAATCTTTAAAAAAAAATATTTCTTGCAGAACTGCTTTGGTGATCACATATTCTTTCAGTTTCTGCCTATCCTGGAAGCCCTTTACCTTTCCTTCTATCCTGAATGACAGCCTTGCTGAATAAAGTATTCTTTGCTGCATGTTCTTCTCATTTAGTACCCTGAATATATCCTGCCAGCCCTTTCTGGCCTGCCAGGTCTCTGTGGAGAAGTCTGATAATTCCTTCCATATAATTTAAGAATCTCTTGTCTCGTGCTGTTTTAAGAATTTTCTCTTATGTTTGAAATTTGCAAGTTTCACTATTAAATGTCAAGATGTTGAATGGTTTTTATTGATTTTTGAGGGGGTCCTCTGTATCTCTGGGATCTGAATGCCTGTTTCCTTCCCCAATTAGGTAATTTGTCAGCTATGATTTGTTCAAATATACTCTGCAGTCCTATAGCTCTCTCAGCCTTTTCTGGATTCTCAATTATACGTATATTCTTCCTTCTCAAGCTATCATTTATTTCCCTAAGCCTTTCCTCATGGGCTCTTCATTGTTTATCTCTTTTTCCTCAGCTTCCTCCCTTGCCATCAACTTGTTTTCTATGTCACTCACCCTCTCTTCCACCTTATTAAACCTAGCAATTAGGACATCCAGTTTGGATTGCATCTCATTTAATCTATTTTTAATTTCGGGTTAATTAGATTTTAATTCTGCAGTAATGAAGTCTCTAGAGTCATTTATGCTTTTTTTCCCAGAGCCACCAGTAGCTTTATAATTGTACTTCTGAGTTGATTTTCATACATCATATTGAAATCCAAATTCTGTAACTCTGTGGCAGAGAGTACTGTTCCTGGTTCTTTCTTTTGTGGTGAATTCTTCCTTCTAGTCATTTTGTCCACTAGTGCAGAGTGGCTGTACGAGCAGGCTGAGTCAAAAATATCAACCACGACCTAAATAAAGTACACTCTAGGTGATTCCAAAGAGGTCAGAGACCAGAAACTAAAAGAAAAATAACAGAACAAAATAAAAGGACCACTAAAGTAAAAACAAATTATAAAACAAAGTAGTACAAATAAAAAGTCAATCACAAAAAACAAAGAAGAAAAAAGAAAAAGGACAAAGAAAAAAGGTAAAGAAAAGAGGAAAAAGAAAAAAATGGGGGATGGTGGTACTGGAAGAAGTGGTAGTGGAGAGAGAATTTAGTCTACCTGAGGCATCCTAGAGGTTGGTCCTCATGGTTCTGAATGTATTTTGTTCTGTATGTTAGAAGATGCTCAGTCCCAAATTTATATAAACCAGCGATTCTTATATAAAGCCCAACATTAGCCACCAAAACATAAACAGGATAAAAGAGGGGGACAGAATGGGAAGGAAGAGAGAATATAATCTCACAAAAAGAACCAACATGGTGGTCCCCTGGATCTGGGTGTATGTTGGTTGTGTTTTAGAAGGTATTAACTTTCAGCATCATAAAACAAAACCAGGCAGAAAAAACAAAAAAAACAAAAACCCATATCTTGTATATCTACCAAAACTAAATTGTGGAAGGTAACCCAGAAATGAAAAATATATGACATGTAATTGTATAAATATGAAAGTCAAAAAGGAAAATACTTAAAAATGAAGAGCTGTTAAAATATTGTTGTTAAGGTGGGGAAAGTGAAAAAATATTAGAAATTTTAAGTGATATAAAAATGAGTCTTAATGGGAAAAAGAAAACAAAAAAAGGGGACCCTCTAGTTGCATAACTATTTTCTCTCAGTCCTGGAGCTTTCCTGCACTGCTTGGCCAGTAAACTTTCTCTTCCCCTGTTCTTCCAGCAATTCTTCTTGGGGAGGGGTCTGCTGATTCTTAGGTGTGTGTATCTGGGGGAGAAGCCCCACCCCCCTGTCATGTCGGGGGCTCAGTGGGTGCTGTTTACCCTGTGAAGCCTTTGTTGCCTCGTCGCCCCACCCCTCCCTGGTAGAAGATGAAACAAAGAGGCAAAACAACAATGGCGGTGGCCAGATTTCCAGCCCTGGAGTCGAGCTCCCCATGAGTAACTAACCTTAATCTCAGTCCACACTGGCTTAGATGCTCCTGGGGCAGCACAGGTGCACTGATCTGCACATCTTAAGAGGCACCCACTGGCAGGAGAGATCTCTTTGTCCTGTGCCCTTACTGCTTCTGCCTGTCCCAGGGAAGGATCTTCTGCTTTGTCTGCTTGGGAGCCCTGGGATCTAGGGTCCTGTGCCACTGGACCCATGCTCCTGGGGACTGCCTCTCTGGAAGGGAATGAGGACAGCCACCTCCACCCAGAACTGGCCACCTAATCGACTGGCTTCTCCCAAATGCTCTGGAGGGCTGAGGCACTCCAGCCCTTTACTAATATCAGATAGTGGTTTGCAGTGAGCATTCCCCCAGATGCCCTTCCTCTTATAGTGTGGGAATCTTGAAGCTTCACTGCCCCTCCTGTGATTCTGCCCGATTTCCCTGGTAAGCACTTTTCTGTCTATCAGGGAAAACTCTGGCGTGGATTTTTAAGGTTCCCTCTTCTTCAGGGCTGGGCATTCCTGCCCCAGAGGCTTTCGCTGGTCTGCTTTAGCTTGGCTACTCATGGTTCCCCTCCCCCACTTTATTAGTTTTTATTTTCATTTTTATTTTTCATCTTCCTACTTTGTTAGAAATGAAAACTTTTCTCTCTGTAGCATTCCAGCTCTTCTCTTTTTAAATCTCAGGTTGAATTTATAGGTGTTCAGGATGTTTTGAAAGTTATCTAGGTAAGTTTGTGGGGCCAGGTGAGTTGAGGACCCCTACTCTTCTTCTATCTTGCCTCTCCCTTCTCCTTTGACTATTATAAACTAGATATGCAATCAGTGCATTATTGTCATCTATTCTTAATGTTGGGTCAGGAATGTGGTAGATGTAGATGTAATATTAATTACAATCATTTCTATGAATTGTTTAACTCATGCCTATACTGATATGCAGCAAAATAGAAACAATTATATTTGTAAACCGGACTGACTTGATTGTCAACTTTACTTGACAACATGCAGCTTTGTTAAGAGCTTCTTAAATATGACAGATTAATATTGGAGAAAGAATACGAGTTTTAAAGTAAAAAAAAAAAAAATTGTTAAGTGCCTGGGCCCATGTCCACAAATTCCTAGCTATACAATGCTCAACAAATAGAGCAACCTGTGAGGCTTGGTTTCTGATCTGTAAACTCAGGATGATAACGGTTACTTGCTTGATCATTTAACAGTGACTTGCTGGAATAGGTTTAGAAAACTCTAAGTTCTGGTCTGAGTTTTGACATATGAATTTGTATTGGAATTGAAGTTAGGGCCACAAAGAACAAAGTGACAATTCAACCTTTATTAGAAAAACAGTAAACTCCAATCCTATGAAATGCAGTGAGCGTTTGACCCTAAAGGCAGCATAAAGGATTGGTAAGGCAGGACAAAATTGGGGGTGAGTTTATCTGAGTGTGTGTGCTTGAGTGTATATATAGGGCTGAGGTTGTGTGAGTGTGTGCGTGTGTGTGTGTATTCAATTATATCAGTGTTTATATGTATGTTTAGTGAAGAGGAGGAGTCATAAAACTCCTGTTTCTGAAAACAGAAACAGAAACAGAAACAAGGTGATACATAAGCTCATGCAGCTAAGCAGTAGTCGCATGGCATAACAAGTGCCATAGGAGGATAGCAACAAACACACAGCTGTGGTGTGATGGAATGGCTTGAGTTCTCATCCTATTACATGTTTTTGAGTTACAGGAAATTTCTTACACAAGTTCAGGCAAAGCAGGAATATAATAACCTATATCCAGTACTGCTGCATAAAGTTGAGACAAATTTACCAACAATGTGGGCACCTAGGAAAGGATAGATGTGGGATACAATTCAGCCTACGACCTGCCTGACAAATCATTGGCCCACCTTCTCTGGATGAAAAAGTGTCTTTCTTTGCTTCTTTCATTTGCATAAGAATGTTCTTTGGGCACCTCATGGCACTGCCCCAGGAACTACAGACCACAGTAAGGAAATGAGAAATAGAAATGTGTTGTCAGAATAGACAGCCCTGCACCTACCTCTTCTTGTACACATATGAACCATGAGTATTAGTTCAAGAGAGAAAGAAAATAATAGGCTAAGAGGGAACAATGTCCTAACTCAGGATGAGTTGGCCTTACTTTCCTTCTCACAATGTCTGTCTTTGTTAGTTCAGGCTGCTATAACAAAATACCACTATCTGCATGCTTTAAACAGACATTTACAGTTGACCCTTGTCCTGGAATAATGCATGGTTTATGGGTGCCAAAGGCCTTCACAGTCAAAAATCCATGTGTAACTTCTGAATCTCCAAAAACCTAAATACTAAGAACTTACTATTGACCAGATGCTTTATTGATAACAGTCAATTAACACATATTTTGCATATGTATTATAAACTGCATTCTTGTGATAAAGTAGGCTAGAGAAAAGAAAATATTATTAAGAAAATTATAAGGAGGAGAAAATACATTTATAGTACTGTACTATAAAAAATTCACATATAAGTGGACCCATGTATAAGTAAATCCATGAAATTCAAACCTGTGTTGCTCAAGAAACTGTATTTCTTACAGTTTTAGGGGCTGTATTTTTGAGATCAGGGTGCAGCAAGAAGTCTAGGTGAGAGCTCTCTCCCTGTCTGCTCACATGGCCATTTCTCAGTGCATGTGCATGGCGAGAAATATTCCTCCTTTCCTTCATGCTCTTGTAAGAACACTAATCCCATTATAAGGGTCCCACTCTCATGACCTCATCTAAGCCTCCCAAAGGCCTCCCCTCCCAACACCATCACATTATGGGTTAGGACTTCAACATATGAATTTTTCAGAGACATAAATATTCAGCCCATAACACCTGAATTGACTTAAATGATCATTGTACACTCTAGGTAGCATGGGACAAAGATTATAGTACCAAACCTCTGAATGATCATGAAGGACATAAAGATCCAACTGGAACTAAAATTCTATAAGCATCATGCTTGGTTTTGACAAGCAAAAATGGATCTTTGCTAACTTGCATTTCTATCCTGGTCTGCAATGTTTTCTCCATTTTTTGCAGTCCATCCTTATAGAGATATATGCAAATGTAAAGTATGTGGCAAACTTCAGCATATAAATGTATGAAGAAAATCATATTTTGTATTCAGATCATTGAATTTTGAACTCAAAAGGACTTAGATGGATTATAAAAGATCAATCGTATTTTATAGATTAAAAAATCAAGGTTAAAAGATTTTATTTATTTTTACTTTTCTGCATACCTAAAGTCTGTTTCTTGGGACATTGAAATCAGAACTAGATCCCTTGGCCCAGATTATAGTCATTCATTATTTCAACGATTATATGTATAGAAAGCCCACTAGGGATCCCTGGGTGGCGCGGCGGTTTGGTGCCTGCCTTTGGCCCAGGGCGCGATCCTGGAGACCCGGGATCGAATCCCACATCGGGCTCCCAGTGCATGGAGCCTGCTTCTCCAGTGCATGGAGCCTGCTTCTCCCTCTGCCTATGTCTCTGCCTCTCTCTCTTTCTCTCTCTGTGACTATCATAAATAAATAAAAATTAAAAAAAAAAAAAAAAAGAAAGCCCACTAAATGCAAAGTATGTGCTCAGTTCTAGAATAGCAACTGTCACTAAGAAAATATGGCAGCAGATATTCCAGGACCAAGACTGGAAGAGAGTGATGATAGCAAAGTAGTCATGGAAGGCAACTGGAAAGTTGAGCCTCAGATACCTCCCTGCTGTTTCATGACCTGAAAGCTCCCATGTACCCCTGTTCTGGATGCACATTGGTAATATGAAGAGTATACAATATTGACTCTAGGAAGAAGGAGTTTATGTGGTTGGAGACAATATTCTAGAGACATTAGAATACTGGGTTACAAATTTTAGATTTGTTTTTCCAAAAAAATTAGATAGAAATATATCATCCATTAATGCATAACAGTTTCTGAGCTTCCTCACAGAGATCAGGACCCACTGCCTTGCTTAACTCCACAGATCACATTTGATTGTTTCAGCTTTGTTTCAGGCTTTGAGACCCAACTGATAGCTTGTGGAGTATTTAAAGAGTATTTTAGTGACTAAGGAGATTTGATGCTTGTTGGTCTCTGACATAAGCTCCAGCCATTTGACTTAGACAAATTCCAATGGCTTAGCCAATTCCTATGACCAAATCCACTTTCATGTACCTAGTCCAGTGGCTGAGTATTTATCTGGGCTTATATCACTGCCCAGTATATTATCAAAATTGTAAAGGGAAATGTAGAGGAAGGAAAGACGAGACCTCCATGACAACAGAGATTACATCTGGACCTCTAGGGCACATAGCAAGTAGCAACTTACATGTTAAGTGTTGACCAAATGATAGATTATGTTTTAAATTGGGGCAAACTACTGCTTTCAGGCTAAATCCAGCCCATTGCCTGTCTTTTTAGACAAAAAAAATCACTTAGTTTCAGGAGTTTTGTGCTGATTCTTTAAATTTCCTACATAGATGATTATATTATCTGCAAACAAAAAAACAGTTTTATGTCTTCCTTTTATTTCTTTTTCTTGCTTTGTTCCATTGGCAAAGACTTCCAGTATGTCATTGGAAAGAAGTGGTAAGAGGAGACATCATTGCCTTATACTTTACCAAGAGAAAGCTTCAAGTTTCTTATTACTATGTATGTTAGCTGTAGGTGTTTTTGTAGATAGTCTACCAAGTTGAGAAAATTGTCTATCCATAGTTTACTGAGATTATATTTAATCATAAATAGGCATTTGATTGACCTATACTTTGTCTGCAACTGTTGGTATTATCATGTGGTTTTTCTATTTTAATCAATTGATATGATAGATTACATAAATTGATATCCAGATGTTGATCCAGCCTTATAATCCAGCAATGAATTGTACTTGGTTATATATAGTTCTTATTACATATAGTATACATAATATATAAAATAATAGTATATTATTATAAGTATATAATTCTTACTCTACTTTTTAAGATTTGATTTACTAATATTTTGTTCAGGGTTTTTGCATCTACTTCCATGAGAAATATTGGCCTGTAGTTTCATTTTCTTGTAATGCTTGTCTGGTTTTGGTATTATGGTACTGCTAGCCTCATAGAATGAGTAGGAAGTATTTTGTTGGCTTCTCTCTGTTGAGAAAGATTATAGACAATTGATAAAGTTTCTTGTTTTTTTTTTTTTGTAAAATTTCTTCTTTTTTTATTTTTTTATTTTTTATTTTATTTTTATTTTTTTTGTAAAATTTCTTCTTAAATGTTTGGTAGAATTGATGAGTGAATTGATCTGGGCCTGGTGCTTTCTTTTCTGGAAAGTTATTAATGATTGATTCAATTTCTGTAATAAATATAATCCTGTTGAGATTGCTTATTTCTTCTTGTGTGAGTTTTGACACATAGTGTTTTTCAAGAAATTGGCCCCATTTCATTAAGATTGTCAAATTTGTGGGCAAAGAGTTGTTCATGATATTTCTTTTTTGTTCTTTTCATTTCCATGGGCTCTGTAATAATGTCCCCTCTTTCTATTCTGATATCAGAAATTTGTGGCCTCTCTCTTACTTTATTTATTTTCTTTAAGTTGGCCTGGCTTGAGGCTAATTGGTTTTATTGATCTTTTAGAAGAACCAGCTTTTGGTTTCATTGATTTTTTTGCTTCCAATTTTATTGATTTCTGCTCTAATTGTTATTATTTTCTTCTACTTACATTGGATTGAATTTGATACTCTTTTTTCTACTTTCCTCTTTTGGAGACTTAGATAATTGACTTTAGGTCCCTCTTTTTCTAATACATGCATTCAATGCTATAAATTTCCCTCTAAGTGCTGCTTCTGCTTGTAGCACAAGTGCTAGATATTAAGCTTTTCGATTATAATGTAAGTGCTTGACATTAAGCTTTTGATTGCTGAGACATTCATTTCAAAGACATCTATCCTGAATAAATGTTATTTCCAGCTCTGACACAGCGACTCACAAAACAACCAGGTAAGGAACCAGGCAATCCCCACCCATAACATTCTCTGGGTGACCTAGGTAACTGACCACTTGAGTGACCCTGCTTCTCTCTTCCCACACTAATTCCAGTTCTCATGCTTTAGGTTTGACAATAAGGAGTGAACACACAAAACAGTAGGTACCTCATCCTCAAACACTAATAAAGGCAGGGCCTTAGGCCTGTGCTTTCTTTCTCTCTATCCATGTCCTAGCTCTGTGGCCTTCATGCATGCTGTGTATTCTCCATGACTTGTGAGTAATAAATCTTGTTCTTCAATGTTCCCTGATAGTTTCTTACTGAAGTGTGTTGTTCTGCAATCATAATAGGAGCCAGAAGGGCCAGTCCAGCCACAATATTGACTCCACCTGGGAAATGTCTTGCCCCCACCACAAGTAATATGGGCCCATGTTAAGTGTCTCAGGCATTCCTAGCCAATAGCAGCATCACTAATGATAGGCTGAAAGTGACACAGCATTGCTGCATCCCACAATTTTTCATGTCACATTTTCATTTAGTTTAAGATATTGTCACATATGGATTATTTCATTTCTGATCATTCAATTTTGATACTTCTTAAAATTTTCTTTTGTGCAATTGCCATTCCTATAATTTCAAGTATAATATTAAGAAATAGTGAGAATGGATACTCTTAATAGTCCCTGATCTTAAGATGAAAGCATTCAGTCTTTTGGCTGTTAGTATATTATCTTGGGTTTTTATAAATTTCCCTTCTTAGGCTGAGGAAGTTCTCTTCTATTTCTAGTTTCTTGAGTGTTTTCTTATTAAAGAAAGCATTCTGGTTTTTACCAGAAGTTTTTTTTATCTATCAGTAGAGATAACCATGTGGTTTTTGTTTGTTATTCTATTGATATGATGCATTATATGAATTTATTTTCAGGTCTTAAACCAACTTTGGATTCCTGGAATAAATCCCACTTTGTCATGGTGAATGATGTTTCTACTATGCTGCTAGAAAAAGTTTGCTCATACTTCATTAAAGATTCTTATGTCTAGGGATGCTTGTGTGGTTCAGTGGTTGAGTGTCTGCCTTTGGCTCAGGGTGAGATTGAGTCCCAGGATTGAGTCCCATATTGGGCTTCCTGCATGGAGCCTGTCTCTCCCTCTCCCTGTGTCTTTGTCTTTCTCTCTCTCTCTGTGTCTCTCATGAATAAATAAATAAAAATCTTAAGAAAAAAAGATTTTTATACCTATATTCATAACTTATATTGTTCTGAAATCTCCTTTTTGTGATGTCTTTGTCTCTTGCTCTTCTCATCAAGTATTAGATTTTCTTGAGTATATTTTTAAAATTTTTCCATATGACCTTATGACAATTTCCATATACTTTAAATAGCTGGAGTTGTTTCCCCATTATTTTCACCAGTTATGTTTATTTCATTGGTGTCAGCACTCCACAGGAATAAGGTCTCAGAGCCTATGCTCTTAAACCAATATGTGATATAGTCCAGTTTTCTCTGGGTACATGATTACTGACTTGAGATATAAATGCATAAATGCTGTTGGGAGTGCCAGATCTATGATGCACATTGAAAGAATTTTCATCTACAATGGCAATGGGGATTTGAAACACCTTTTAATATAGAGTTCAGTAACCTCAACTGTTTTCAAGGTGCTATGTAGCCCAGGTGACAATAAGAACTGAATGTCTGTTGCAAATTTGGACACATCTAAGCATGTCTAGAGGAGAACAATTATCTATGAAGGAATAAAGAGGCTTAGGTGAACAAATCATCACTAAAGGAAAAGAGGGTCATTCAGCAGTTATTACTGGTATCATTTACATGAGCCATGACTTCATGATCTATTGTATTCAGCAGGACAATTTTAAGAATGAAAGAGAATGCTAATTATGAAAGAGAGCATTAATTATGCCATATAATATGCACAAACCATGACTGTTCTTGGCAAACCAAGATGTGTATTTATCCTGTTTATATAGCAGGTTTCATACTAAGCACAACATATACAATAGTGAGTTGCCATCAGACCAAGTTCACACAGATATTACAGCAGAGAGGAGGAGAATATGTTAAGAAAGCACTTACATGAGAATATAATTACAAAATCTGATCAGGACTATGAAGGAAATGGACTGAGAGCTGTGGAAATGTTTTCCAGGGAAATCAAATGTAGGCTGGGGATTCAGGGGAGTTTTTTCTTAGGAGGTTTGAACTAATAGCAAAAATATGAATAGGCATTAATTAAATGAGCAGGGAGGATGAAAAGAGCTCCAAGCAACAAAAGCAGCAGTTGCAAAGCCCCCAAGCAGAAGGGAATTTGACAGATGCAAGAAGAGGTAAAATGGTTTCATATGAGGACAAAGAAATAAGCAAAGATCAGATTATAAAATCTCTTCTATGCCATGTTAGAGCTTTGGCAAACTACTAAGGTGTTTTATTTATAACTGTGTGTGTATATGTGTATGTAGTACAATCAAGATCTTGAAGCAGAGCTCTGAACTTGTAGAAGGATAAAATTAAGTGTTTAAAATATAATTCACCATCACCTGTTTTATAGACAATTGCATAGAGCACAAAGCATTGCTGCCAGGAGCTCAAAATGTCTTCCTGAATTCTTTAGGTTGTTGTTGTTGTTGTTTTTAATGTTTTATTTATTTATTAGAGAAAGAGAAAGAATGCATGAACAGGGGGAGGGGCAAGAAGGAGAGTGAGAAGCAGGCTCCCCACTGAGCAGAGAGCCTAAGTGGGGTTCCCAGGACCCTGGTATCATGACCTGAGCTGAAGGCAGACACTTAACTGACTGAGCCACCCAGGCACCCCCAGTGTTCTAATAATAGGGTCTTTGTGTTTTGTCATAGCCTCCAGTGCCTGTAGGGAGTAGGAGCTAAATAGTAGCATAATTCCCTTTTACTTTTCATCTGATCATTTTCATTGAGCAACATGTGAGCTTGCTTATGACAGGGGCATGAGTATAAATTGTTTTCTAGAAGCTCATTTGTCCTGGTGCCTCACTATGCTTGGCCCATGGACATATCTGGACATGTATGAATCGGCAAAGAATTAACTGCAGAACTCTTTAGGAGCTGTCATTTCACTGAGTTTTATGTAACTGCACCTAGTTTTATCGAAAAATACCCTGGCCATTTTGAATTGGAAAATAAATGAAGGATGTCGGGGACAAGGAATAAAGGGAGAAGTACAGGAGATGTCCCTATTCATTTTCATCTTAGAAAAGACTCTATTAGTGAGCCATTGTTACAATAATACTTCATAACAAACCATCCAAATTCAGCAGCTTTCAATAACAAGCCTTGTTCTCCTGTCCATCTGGTCTAGGCTGAGTGATTCCTCTTTAGATTGTGGGCTACCTGGGTTTGATTCCTGCCCGAGGATTGTGTTCAGGTCTCCTCCATATGACTCCTTATTTTCTTTGGATCAGCTGGAAAAATGAGGAACATTCATCTCCTGGACAATTAGCTGAGCCCAAGATTCCTACATCAACAGGTGGAAAGGATTGCTCTTTCCACAATGGGAGAGGAACAGAAACGAATACTTGCTGAACTATAACCCAAATACTTATCAAGACTAAATCAGGGGATCCCTGGGTGGTGCAGCGGTTTGGCGCCTGCCTTTGGCTCAGGGCGCAATCCTGGAGACCCGGGATCGAATCCCACGTCGGGCTCCCTGCATGGAGCCTGCTTCTCCCTCTGCCTGTGTCTCTGCCTCTCTGTCTCTCTCTGTGTGGCTATCATGAATAAATAAATAAAATCTTTAAAAGAAAAAAAAAGACTAAATCAGTGAATTCCATATGAGGTCTTTTCAACTGCAAAACACATATGGATGCCAAACACATCATGACCATGTTCTCTCACAGGTAGTGTGCTCTAGTCCTCCTGCTAACCTGAAACCAAGTTCCTTAAATTTGAATTTGAAAGGAAGCTTGGAAAACTCATCTTTGGAAATTCAAAATGCAAGACCAGAAAGGGTTGGTGCTGCATTTAAGATCTGTTAATCTCATCCTTCACTTCTTCACATCCTGAATTTCTTTGAAGTACTCAAAATTGCCAAGCTGTTTTACAATCCTTGTCTTGCTTATAATGTGCCTTTTGCCTGGAACATGGTCCCTGTCCACCTTTGTCATTCTGACAGATATATTCTGTCTTTCAAGACTCAGATCAAGGGACTCTTTCCGTGGAATGGTTCCAGCATTTGGCAGTTAGCAAGTGGCCAATAGTTTTGTTGTTGTTGTTTTGTTGTTAAATAAATCATCAACATTCTACATTTAATTAAACTGAGTCCCAGAAAGTAAAAATGACTTATTCCAAATTATAGAGCATATGGTCCCTTTAAAAAAATCATCCAGGGATGCCTGGGTGGCTCAGCGGTTAAGCCTCTGCCTTTGGCTCCAGGTGTGATCTTGGGTTTCTGGGATTGAGTCCCACATCAGGCTCACTGCAAGGAGCCTGCTTCTCCCTCTGCCTATGTCTCTGCCTCTTTCTCTCTGTGTCTCCCGTGAATAAATAAATAAATAAATAAATAAATAAATAAATAAATAAATCTTTTAAAAAATTAAAAATAAAAAGGTAAGATAAATAAAAATAAAAATAAGTCATACAGAAGTGGTGACAGATGCATACTGTCAGTTGCCAGTCCTTAGCAATATGAACTTGTTTGAGTCATTTTAGTAACCAGTTCATGAAGACTCACATTAGTTCTTAGAAAATCAATTGATTCACAGGGTCTTGATTTTAATATCATTTCTTTAATAATTTAAGACCATGGTCCTTTTAAAGTCATCAACCCTCCTTTTTTTTTTTTTTTTTTAAGATTTTATTTATTTATTCCTGAGACACACACACACACACACACACACAGAGGGAGTCCCCAACATGGTACGCCAGGATCACGCCTTGGGCTGAAGGTGGCGCCAAACCGCTGAGCCACCGGGGCTGCCCATCTACCCTCCTTTTTAAGTCATTAACTTAAAGTGGGTTTTATTCTTAATCTTTAATTCCATCAAAAAACATTCTGCAGAAGCACACATCTAAAATAAGCTCAAGAGAAGGACTGGGGCAGATAAGATCTTTTCCTGAATGGGAGCTCTGCAAGGAGGTCTCAGGAGCTTATGAGAGGAGAGTCATGTCAGGCAGGTGGATTCTGGGCTATGGCTGGCAGAAGCATGTGGTAGAGATCCACAGAGTCTGATGGATAAGGGAGAGCCTCAAAAGGGGATCCAGCAGGGAAATATCATCTTAATTCCTACCCTCCCCCAATCTTTTGCATAGTACCTTAGTGTTTATGACACAGTCTTACCTACACTGCATATAATATCATACCTACCAGTGAGGTAGGTATCAATAGTCTCTACAGTCAATACTCAGAGAGATCAATTAAAAAAAAAAAAAAAAAACTGTCCGACCAGGAAATGGTAAATCCAGAAATCTAATCCACACCTTTTGGCTACTAAATGATGTCATGTTCTTTACTATATGACATACAGGAGATGAAGGGAAGCAGAGAGCAGTGAGTCTGAAGACAGAGAGTGGACACTTAACCCTGGGTGTGAACAGAAAGAAAACCTAAGTGGCTCAGTGGTAGACTTCTACTGAGTAACAAAGAGAGAAGCCTAGTTACTGAAACTGAGAAACAAAGTGAGAAACTGGGCACAGAAATATGGCAAAAATGCTCATTTAAAAAAAAATGTTGCATTACTAGAGAGTCTGAGCCAATTTTATTTTTTAGAACTAAAGTATTCAAGATAAGGTAAAGTACCTGTACAGATGGGTACTCGGTACATGCTAATTATTTTTCCTGTAGAGAGAAACAAGATCAATTAAAGGCTTACCACATGTAAAGCGTCAGAAGTAGAATGTAATGCTACATGTTTGAGGAATGACAAGTAGTTCATGTGCAATTAAGGTAAAGCATATAAAAATGTCAAAAACAATGAAGAAATGCTAATTGAGACCAATGTGTAAAAAAAAAAAAAAAAAAGAGAGAGGGAGAGAGACCAGTGTGTGAGAGTACATGAAAACCTTGTTATAGGGATGTGCTGTGTTCTTGAGGAACAGAAAAGAAATTGGTATTAATTACATTTGGGTTTTTTTTTCTTATCCCTTCCCTAATTTTACTCAGTGTTTATCCAAATGAAATGAAAATGGTGCTACACCTTAGCTCAAAACTCTCACCTTTTACCCTGTAGAAAATAGAGAGTAGAGTCATTAAATCACTTACACAGCTTTTCTTTTAATCACTCGCTTAATATATTTTCATCATTCATCAAAGGGAACCTTGGAAACCATTTTCTAACTTGGAGCTACTTGAGACCTGCTAGGGAAAACGTAACAGTTGATCTTCCCAGGAGAATTTTGAAGCTAGTTTTCCTACAGAGCATAGTTCAGGTCTGCCACTGAGAGCCTGTGTGATCTCAGGGAAATCATTTTCTCTTTCTGGACTTGGGTCCCATTACTCCTAAAATAAAGGGCTTAGATTCAAAGTCAACTGCAATAAATGGTCTGTTCAATGGCTAATCCTCTGAGCACCATAGTCTTTAGGAGTAAATGGAGCTTTCATTCTTAAGACACCAGGATTTTGGTGGAGGCATAGAAACATTCCCCAAGTCCCCTGAGTTTTTAAGTTAAAGCCACGTACACTCCTCTCTGGGAAGTAGGTGACATGAGGAATGTGTGCACTAAAATGAACTCACGATGACCCTGGGCCATGGACTTCACTCATAGTTGATGATTAGTGAGAATGCATCTTTAACTTTTGTTTGATTGATTGCTTTTGTCAAATAACTGGTTATACCGTTCATGTGAATGGACATAGATTTGTTAGAACCATGTCACCGGACAGGTTCCTCATTCTCCTTTGATTCGCCAGTACTGCTTCCTGGATTTGAAGGGGGGAGTCCTATAGCTGGAGTCATAAATACACGATTTAATACAAATAAATTGATTTATTAATAAAATGTATATTTACGGAGGTCTCTCCGCCCAGTGTTAAGGGCTAATTATCACTGCTTATTTACTGCCTCTTTAGAGGGTAGAGCCTCCCCACAGAATCATTTGCTTTGGCACTAAACCAGGATGTGTGAGTTGCTCCACTGAAAAGGCATTTGTAACACCCAAGGCATGAAACAAGATTAGGCTAATCTAGCCTCTACAGATGACCTGAAACTTTCTTTCACTTAATATTTATTCCTACCATTTCTGGTTGATTTTGAACATTTCTTTCAGAATTTTACACAAGCTGGTACAGCTTTAGACATAGGACACATATGTAAAAGCACTTCTAACATGTTTTACTGTTTACATAAAGATAGTATAAGCTAGGGCAGCCCGGGTGGCTCAGCGGTTTAGCGATGCCTTCAGCCCAGGGCATGAGCCTGGAAACCCGGGATTGAATCCCACGTCAGGCTCCCTGCATGGAGCCTGCTACTCCCTCTGCCTTTGTTTCTGTGCCTCTCTCTCTCTCTCTCTCATTTTCTCTGTGTGTATCTTTCATTAATAGATAAATAAAATCTTAAAAAAAAAGATAGTGTAGACTATTTATAGATTGACTTAGGGATTTTCCATTTATAGCTCGTGTCAATAGTCCACTATCATCAACCTTTTCCTCTACTGTTATGGGCTGAATAGTGTTTTATTAAAATCCTAACCCCCAGGACCTCAGATGGTGACTGTATTTGGTTATAGGAACTTTGAAGAGTTAAGTAAAGTAAAATGAGGTCATATGGATGGGCCTTAATCATCATGAGTGGTGTCCTTATAAGGAGATTATGACATACACATGTACAGAGGGATAACCATGTGAGGACACAGGGAGAAGGCAGCCATTGCAAACTAAAGAGAGAGTCCTCTGGGGAAATCAAACCTGTTGACATCTTGATCTTGGACTTCTAGCATCCAGAACATAGTCAATTTTCTCTAGAAGCTGGAAGACTGGCATGGAACTGATTCTCCCTTAGAATGAAGCAACCTACTCCACATCTTAATTTTGGATTTGTAGCCTCCAGACTATGAAAAAAACATTTCTGTTTTAAACCACCCAGTTTGTAGGAGTTTCTTATAGCAGCCCTGGGAAACGAATATACAGCTTACTCTGAAAGTATTGTCTAATGTACCCCAAGAGCTTCTGATCTCTTGTAATTAACTCTATCTTGTATAAATGGTAGTGTCATGGACCAAATGCACATGTCCATTCAAAATTCACAATTGAATTACAAAATGAAATCCTAACTCCTGAGGTGATGGGGTTAGTAGGTGGAGACTTTGGGAGCTGATTAATTATAAAAGAGGCTAGAGAAAGATTCCTTATTCCTTCGGCCATGTGAGGACATGTAAAAAGTTGGCCACTTATCTGAAAAGTTCTCACCAGACATCAGAAACAGACTATGCCGGTGTCCTCTTCTTGGACTTCCAGCCTCCAGAGTTGTGAGAAAACAAAACAAAACAAAAACCAAATAACTTCTGTTGGTTAGAAGCTACCTAGCTTATAGTATTTTGTTATTGTTCTGTTGTATAGCAGCCTGAACAGACTAAGACAGATAGCTCCTCTAGTGAATCATTTGTTTCTCTATTAACTCTTTCCTCAAAGTCTAGCCTGTGTTTTGTGCATTCTACATCTTGCCTTGAATTTTGTTTGTTGGTCTGTTTGTTTCTCATGAGCTCTGTGTCTTTTCATGTAAAAATCTATATAAAATCTTTATGAGATTTCTTTCCTCCTCCAGATTTCAGTTAGCGATGAATAGCGTTGCAATTATCTAGTCTATATACCTCCCTCTGTACGTTGCAGACCTTTGTTTAGTTGGATGGAATTGCTAGACCCTAAGGCATGCCAATGTTTTATGTGAAAAGAAAATGCAAACTCTTCTAAAATAGATTAGCAGTGTACATTCCCACCAGCAGTGAAGAGTGAGTTTGAATCATGTTGCACATTTTACATGACATTTACATTTCTCCTCTATGAATTTTCTGTGCATGACCCTTGTTCCCTTTTCTAATAGTTCTTAGGAATTTTCCTGTCATTTTGTTACAATTTTTTTTTATATTAGGAATATGATTCTTTTATGTGGTTATTGCCTTCAAGGTAAGCCTTTGCCTTTCTAAATTACTCTTCATTGCAATGTAGAGAACTTCTCTTTTCATTTTAAGGAATCAGGTATACTGATATTTTCTATTGTGATTAGTTCACTTGATGTTCCCTCAGAAAATATGTCTCCATTCACAAATTGGATCATTAGTTGTGTATATTTTTCCCTGAATTTTCTTAAGTTATTATTTTTCCATTTTTGCCATCTGGGATGTAGTTTGATGTGTGGTGTGGGAGGAAGACCTAACTTTAATGTTTTCCTCAAATAGCTATATAATCATCCAAATTTATTTAGGAATAGTTGTCTCATTCTACATGTTTTTAAAATTTCTTTTTATATACTGCTATTTCCTTGTGCCGGGTTTTATTTTTAACCCATTCCGCTATATCTACCTGCATATCTATTCCTCTACTATCATCAAACTTATTTAAATAATCATTGCTTTATACCAAAGTTTAAAAGCTGTCACTGCTATCATTCTCTTACTGGTCTATTTTCCCACTTCAATATGTCTTAGTGGGTCAACTTTAGGATCATTATGCTAGGATTTAAAATAGATTGTGGGGGCACCTGGGTGGCTCAGTTGGTTAAGGTTCTGATTCTTGGTTTTGGCTCAGGTCATGATCTCATGGGTCATGAGATAGAGCCCCACATGGGGTTCTGTGGTCAGGGGGAGTCTGCTTGAGATTCTCTCTCTCTGCCCCTCCTCACACTTGCACATGCACTTTCTCTTTCTCTCTCTCAAATACAAAAATCTTTAAAAAATTTGAAAAAAATAAAATTGATTGTGTACCACAGTATTTATAATTATAAGTAAAACTATAAAGTAGAAGTGTTATACTGCCAGGAATGTGCCCTAGAATATGGTGAGCCAGTTTGTTGTGTGCATAGCCACATTTTATTTTCTGTTCTGGAAAATAAAACATCTTCTTTTATAAGGTGGATTATTGCTTCTATTTCTATTTTATTACCTCCACTTTTGGAATGTCTTCTCTGGGTAATTTGGACTTCTGTTCTCTGTTCTTTGTACTTATGAGTTTTCTCAGTGCCATGCTTACCTAGTTTCCTGAATATGGGGGGTGGATTTCCCCATTTTTCAGTAGCATCACTAAGTCTGTATTGTTCAGTACTGGCTTGGGTTCAATATGCATTTTACATGTGTTATAGCTACAGCATGTCAATGTCTTTGCAATTTTTACTTTATTTATGGCTATATAATTTTTCTTCCTTACCTTTATCTCAATTGTTGTTATTCTACCCTTATCTGCTTATACCTGCTTATCATCTGACTCACCAGTTTTTTCTCCCTGAGGATAAATATGGAGGTTCATTTGTTTTTTAATAGGCAAACCACCTTGATGCATTTTATTAATGACCATAGGTACATGGTTGTCTTTCCTTTAAATCTTGTATCAGTTTCCTGTAATAAATCTTTTTCTATTTACCTGATATCCCACTAAATCTTCTCTTGATTTCTTTGTTTCTGTTTCACAGCACCCATTCCATGTTTGGTTTTGTTTGATTTTTCTCTTTTCTCCTGAGTATCCTGGATCCATGTTTGCAAACATGCCGGGACCAAGAGTTTGATTGCTTGTAACCCCGGTGACTACAAATCCTGTTCTGTCCACTCAGACCAATTTATTCCTATTTCATGGCATCCTGTCCAGTGTAGAACTTGAGAATTTTTAAATTTCAAATGAGGTGTTAGTATTAATAGTTGTGTGAAGTAAACCAGAATTGGTTTCTTGAATGTCTTCTTTATCCTTTAAGCTTCTGTCCTGACCCCTCTGAGTGTGTATGAGGCTTGTGTAGAATGAGGACAGTTCTCACTCAGTTAAACTGATAAGACACAGCCTTTCCAGGTCAAGCAAATGAATATCTATCTCTCAAGGACAGGTTCCAGGGCAACTCGGTGACATGGCTAAGGACAATTCTTACCCCTTGCATTAGGTGGTGGAAGAAATGTTCAGGGTGGGTGCATCCGCCACCTCGATGCAGCAGGAAATACTGATTGTTTTTACCCTTCCCGTGTGGGTGAGAAGCATAATGTTGTCAGGTGGCAATCCCATGAGTTCTATAGCAAATGGGTAAAGCTATAGGATTCCTATTTGTGAAATATGTACAGAAAATGAATTCTGAGGGTTCCCAAGTATAAGGGTATATAGAGCAGTTCTTAATGTCCTTGCTGCACTGGTTTTATTTCTGTATTAGAGGATATGAATCTAAAAATGTAATCAAGCAATGATGTAATCGGTAGTACTTCTTTTATATTTCAATAAGCTGCTCTGGCAGCATTGAGTGGAAAAATTAAAATGAAAAAGTCTATTTTTAATGAAAAATTAATTTCCTGATTTTCATGTATCAAAAATTTGCCAATGAACCAATAATTTTCACAAAATGCCTATCAAGTATGATCACCCCAAGGCCATGCGGCCATGGTGCACCTCAGCTCATATGAAAGCTGGAAGATGTGTCAACATCTACTTCAAAGAATAGCTTTTCTTTTACAAAAACTGCATCCAAAGACTTCAAATAGAAACTCAGTTAATTCCAGTTCAATGAGTTTTATCTGTATCACAGGATCAAGAAAAGCTTTTGAAATAATTTATTTTAAGAACAAGCATTTCACAATTTTGTGAATGTCACTGTAAATTCAGTTAAAATGCAGTGAAAAAAATGTCATTATGTTTTCATAGTGGTAATGTTAATATAAATTTTTGTAGAACACCACTTCGTGGTAGAAACAAAATTTTTACTTAATTCGGACATCTACAAAGCAGAAATGTAGTTGGAATTGCTTGTTCTACATCTATAGATTGTAATTGTGTCCAAACAAACAGCCACATTTTACCAATTGAAATAAAAGCTATACTTATTTGTCAAAAGTACAAATACGTTTACACAAAACATTTAAGATAATTGCACCATGAAATTTTGTTATGAAACTGGTGTGGAATAAAAGAAATATTTGCTTAACATTAGTATATGTAGTTCCTCTGCTGCTCAGAAATGTTAGAATTCACTTTTTAACTAACTCTAAGCATCCTAAGGTAAAAATGAAGATATTTAAAAGAAATTCTTTAAACTTTCTTTTCATGTTTTCCCAAAGCACTTAGGGATTTTTATCAGTGTTAAATAGTTGGAACTTAAAAAAGAAAACTTCAGATTTTGAGGCTTTTAGCCAACTGTTACCTTACAAACAAAAAACAAAAAATTGAATTTCTACAACACTGAGGGAAAGACTTGACAAAATAAATTACAAGCCTAATACTTAACTTTGATATTATATAATTGTACCTTATGTATTTCAACTCAGGGAGGAATATTTACAAAGAGCTCTTATATTTTATTGGATGATTGATATTCTCCATTGAATGGAATGAATTTTAGAAGGATTCTGATTTTGCTACAGCTAAATTTGATGAAACAAATAACTTCTGGACAACATAGTTAACTATTTATTTATTTTTTAAAAATATTTTATTTATTTATTCATGAAAGACACACACACACACACACACACACACACACACACACACACACACAGAGGCAGAGACAGAAGCAGGCTCCACGCAGGAAGCCCAATGTGGGACTCGATCCCAGGACTCCAGGATCACACCCTGAGCCAAAAGCAGACACTCAACTGCTGAGCCACCCAGGTGTCCCTAGAAAGGATTTTACATTTAAAAACATTTTTTTAAAATAACTAAGTTTGGGGGACCTGGGTGGCTCAGGCGGTTAAGCATCTGCCTTCAGCTCAGCTCATGATGCCTGGGTCCTGGGATGGAGTCCAGCATCGGGCTCCTTGCTTAGCAAACGTCTGCTTATCCCTCTCCCTCTGCCCTTCCCCCCATTTGTGCTCTCTCTCACTCTTCTCACTCTTTCACTAAAATAAATAAATAAAATCTTAAAAAAAGACAATAACTCTAAGTTCACCAACGTAATAAAACCTGCTAATCAATCTGTAAACATAAAAAATATATTTTTCATTCATTATCTCCAAGTGACTCATTTTGAACATAAATCATGCAGTTTGTCACCATACACTTAATTCTCTTATTGTTCACTCAGGGATCAGCAAGTGGTCTTACACTGATGAAAAGCTAGAGATGAGGATTGTGTTTCTCCCCTGCCTATCACACATTTGTGCTGCTCTTCTCTGTATTGACATACAATTTATCTTTTGCTAAACTAGTGTTTCTTAAGGCATCACTCAAGTTAACACCTTCTGTCCAACATCTGAATTATGTGAGAAGCATTATGATTCTAGATTTAGAAGAACTGCTCCAGAAACATAGAGTCAGAATCAGGGTGAGGGATAGAGAATTAGCATTTTCAATGGTCTTGGATGCCTCTATCCTGAGAAGCCATGCTGTCTAGGGCCAGAAAACAAAATGAACAGGATAATAAAAAAGTAGGAATTGGGGAAAGACAGGAAGAGACACTGACATTAAGGCTGGTGGAGAGCAAGACTTCAAACAGACAAAATGTGATGCTTCCAAGGAGAGAGAGAACGGTAAAATGCCATGCTGAATGGTCATTTAGGAATTATCAGTGAGTCTTTTTATTAGATTTTCAAGAAAATATTCAGATTGCAAGAGATTAAAAAGCTTTTGCCTTTCCCTGTGATATAAATTCCCACGCTCCCTGCAGTTTTCCCATGAGAACCCTGGGGATGCTTTTCCTTCCTTGGAATTGACCACCCAAGCTGACGTGGAACCTCCAGGCTTACCCATCATAAACTTGCCCAGATGGTCCTCTGGTCCTTCTTGGCAGAGCTGAGAGCATACCCCTAGTGGAGAAAGTCTAACATCGAACTGCAGAGCACCTTGAGGAGGGAAGGAAGAATCTTGAAATGCCTTTTATTTTATTTTTTAAGGGTGTCTTCACATCTCTGAATAAGGAGAAAAAAAAAATAGATCCTCTGCTGTAAGCGTTTCACTGGGCAGTTTTTCAAATTAATGCAGTTTAACTATTACATTAACTTAATGGCTATTTTCCCCTACTTTAACCATGTTAAATGTGCCGGCAAAAATGAGCTTCATGCCGTCTCTTTCAAGTCTCAGAGGCATCTTTAGAGCTGCTGCTTATCTCCTGGATCATAAAGCTGCATAATTTAGTATTCAAACAATTCATTTAAAACTGAAGCCCTCAGAATTACCGTAAAATTAATCAGAACAAAGTCATCTTAACCCATCAGTTTGGTTTATCTCTGGTTAGCAAATTTGCAAGAGAAATTGAGATAAATAAAAACATTGACCGAGCCTGGGTTTCCTTCTGGTTAGAATCCTCCACTCCCAGAGTTATCAATATAGGTTTTGACGAAGGCTATGGGTCACCATTGTAATGATCCCTTCCTAATTGTGATAAATCAGGACTTTAATGTCGTTCCATGTTGTTAACTCCGGAGCTACTTCTTAGCTATATATTGTATTACTCTCATTATTATTTTCATAATAGTAGCAAACATTTATGGAGAGTTCATAATATGGCAAGTTCTGCTCTCATGTCTTTCTATGTATTAATTTATTTAATCCTCAAAATAGCCCTATGGAGTAGTTCCTAAGGAACCAGGAAAAATTTCCCCTTAGGAAATAAAGGGGTTGAAACACAGAGTGATTGACTAACTTCCCAAGGCCACACCAGTGACAAATCACAGAGCCAGAATCCAGAACTGGGTGGTCTGCCTCAAAGCCAGCAATCCCAACCACCCACTACACTTTTTCTACTTCAGAGGAAAATTTAGCATCTTCCTTCAGAAAATACTTTTCGAGCATTTGCTAAGATATTTTGGCTCTTCTAAATGAGATCATTTTGTCACTCAGAGGCAGTGTTGTGGAGTATAAAGGACCCAGGCTTTGGGGTCAGATGGATCCTGATTGAATCTGACTCCACCTCTCACTGCCTAAGTGACCTCGCGCCACTTAGCATTTCAAAGCTTCGGTCTCCACAATCAAAAAAAAGCAAAGATAATTATACCTACCTCACACATCTATTTCAAGAATAAAAGATGAGTTATAAAATCACAGTGCCAGGGATGTAAGAGGTCTCACGAGTCTTCTTTCTTCTCCACCTCTCCCCTCACCATCATTCAAGGGATTGCATATGGACCCATGCAACCCAAGAACTGTTATTCACAGACTCACTTGAGAAAAAAAGTGGGCACCTTGCCTCTAACACACCTTCCCCTCTCTTTTTCAGTGTCCTTCTTCTCCCCTGGCAGATTGATGTTCTTGTGTCAATTTTTTTTTTTCTCAGGGAGTAGTCATACTTCCTTGCATGTAATTAGTATTGGACTTTCAGATCCCTTTTGTGATGCGGTCATATTTCAGCCTCCAGAAATCCTATGAAGGAAAACACTGTCATTCTGTGTGTCAATAACAAATCTGGGGCAGCCCTGGGTGGCTCAGCGGTTTAGTGCTGCCTTCGGCCCAGGGCCTGATCCTGAAGACCCGGGATTGAGTCCCACGTTGGGCTCCCTGCATGGAGCCTGTTTCTCTCTCTCTCTCTCTCTCTCTCTCTCTGTCTCTCTCTCTCTTGAATTAAAAAAAAAAAAAAATAGCCCTCAACTGAAGTTTAAAAAAAAAAAGAAGAAATCTGACCCTACTGCATAGGTTACTTATAAAACCTACCCCTAAGGAGAGGTGGGCCCAGGCTCATCCAATTTTGCATAACGCCCACCATATCAAAATGGCTTCAGGATTGTCTTTGCCTACTTGATGCTAGGGACTGTGGTGGGTATTATGGCAGACACAAAGCTGGGCAGGAGGCCTTCCTTTATTAAGTTTAAGAAACTTCTCATTACTGTGAGAGTCCCCATTTCTCCCAACCAGTGCTCCTCAGGTACCCTTTGACCTCAGAGCTCTGTTTTACTCTGCACAGAACAAAGAGAAAAATAAAGATGCAAGTATTTACATACATCCAAGTAGAAAAACAATGACAATGCATATACAAACACAAAATAAAAGGGGTGACCAAAAAAACCCAGACAACTTTTCTTTTTTGCCATCTTTGTCAAAAGCATACCCCCCATTCGTTAATTTCCTGGACCTTAAATGACTAATTGGTAGAATGAGAAAGTTGTGTCTTTACCTATTCACAGGGGGAAAAACAGAGGCTATATATTTACCCAAGGCCTCACACATTGTAGATGGTAAAGCTGAAACCATTCTACCTTCTGTCACATTGGAAAGGCTTAGAAAGCCACCAACTCCATCTGCAGAGCCTCCCTTGCTGTGAGGGGTCAGTGTGTACTCAGGGATACCTGGGAGGCAGGACTGGGTCAGAGTCCATCACCCTGGAGCCCAAGCTATTAGTGCCGACTCACAGGACAATGGACAGGTAAGGTCTTCTCACAGCAGCTTATCAGAGTTCCTTCTCCAGCGTGCTCAGCGTCGAGAAGCTGAAGCCCTGGAATTTTCCTCATGTGACTTCCTGATCCCAGGACTCAGATCCCAGGACCCTATTTACTGCTGGGAACTTCTCTTGGAATAGCCCTCCTCGTGCTCATGGAGGCAATAGCAACACTAGGGGATAAGCTTGGTGTCCCTCCAAAGTTGTTTCTTCAGCCTCCCCAGTTTTGTAAGCACCTAATTCTCTGTGTTGAATCTCTTCCCAGTAAATACTTTGGTGGTCTCTCTTTCCTGCACAGAAATCATACACAAATTCAGGTAAGAGATCTTTTACATCTGGACCTCTGGAGGCAATATTTTAATGAATTTCAGACAAAAGGAAAGCTAATACCTAAGTCCATGGAGAAGCAACAATCTACTTTGCATTTTTAAAAAAAAATCAGTTTTGTTCCTATTTAACTTGCTTGAAGAATTTTAGGTCTTTTTAGAAGTAAAGAAAAATAAGGGTTAGAAAATAAAGAAAAACATGTGGGATGTTCCTCTTTGCCCTTGGGTAAAGTACACTCATAATGACCCTTTAGATTTATATATTATATTATGTTTTATGAAGCATTCAGTTCACGCAGCAGGCCTCTGAGGTAAGCATGGGAGCATGGCGGCAGTTATAACACATTCTTCCCATTAGAAAACAAGGACCTTTAGGTGAGGCCATGTTGTTATACCCCCTCCCTGGGGTTGTAGATTTAACACCTGGTGGTGTCCAGCACAGAAGCACATAATATAAGCTTATTGAATTTATGAATCTGTGAATTAAATTCTGGGAAGCAAGGTGTCTTTCCATGATCAGAGTGAGTAAGTGGTAGAACCAAGATTTTAGAATCCAAACCCTATGCATATGCAGTTATAGCTGAGAAAAATCATTAATTACATTCATATGATTCCTCGAAAGCCTACATAATGCTTGTTAGACAGAAGAAAACTGCTGTAGGGCCAGGTTCAATGATCCCATACAAATTCTTAAGTTAGATTCAAATCCTGTCTCCGTCACTTATTAGCTTATGACAGTTTCTACACATATAAAATGACAGTGTTAATTACTTCTTTATACTCAGTAACTAAGAGACTACACATGGGTGTGTCCATTGTTAGCCAGGGACAAATCTCATAATCCTTATCATTTACATTTTTTTTTTTTTTAAAAGCAGCAGTACAGAGCGTGGAATCTAATGAACTGAGTGCTGATTTGGATGCATTGGCATTCTTCCAAAGTCATCATTTACTGTTTATAATTTATATAGAGCACATAACACCCACAGCATTTTTAAGCTTATGCAAATGTAGTTTAAATGTATCTAGTATATGGAGGAGGTTGCTATCTCCCACATGTCTGTCTTACTGTAGCAGGAAAAATCACCCTTCCCTGCCAAGATCTTGAGCTAGAGACTCTGGATGCTATTCACCTTGTAGGGGAAAGTGAGCCACAGGTCAAATGAGGGGGGCATTTGAGTTGGACCCTGAGACAGATCTACTCGGAAGTCTCCAGTAATTCAAACACCTCGTTGGATTGAGATTTCATTCTTTATAAAATGAAAAAGTTGGATTTCATCTCTAAGTTCATGTACTGCTCTGACATTCTTAGATTTTAGATTGTGTGTGTGTGTATATGTACTGTTGCTTTTCTTTTCTTTTCTTTTCTTTTTTTTTTTTTTTTTTTAGGGATACTTTCTAGAGGCCTTCATACAAAATTTGTTTACTTGGCAATCTAAGCTATTACCTGAATCTTACAGCAAGGTAGAAATTCTCACTG
Organism: Canis lupus baileyi; assembly: GCF_048164855.1. Classification (NCBI taxonomy): domain Eukaryota; kingdom Metazoa; phylum Chordata; class Mammalia; order Carnivora; family Canidae; genus Canis; species Canis lupus. The sequence goes on from NC_132839.1 coordinate 69,455,219, forward strand.
AAAGAAGAACTGGAAACTGTCTGAAAATCACTAAAATAGATGGGAGTCCTTTTGTAAAGGTGCACACAGGTGAAAGGCCTTGCCTCGGTTCTCTGAAATTTTCAAACTTGAAGTTGTCTGGAAACATCCCTGGCAGACGTAGCTTGTGTAAGAGCGTACAGGTAGAGACAAAGCTGATCTTCCACAGTGTTACCAGCAATAATCACTAAATCCCAAATAAATGAGGAGGTAAAATTGCCTACAAATATCAAACTCAGTAGTGTCAGATCATAACTTCATTATTTTAGATTTCAGTTTGTCCTCTTTTTTCAGGTAAGAGACTTATTTCAAGAAAACCTCAATGCTGGATATTCTTCTTTTCCTGTTGTAGGTAGGATCATCTCTAAATTCCCAAGTAGATGAGAAGGAGGATTTAATTTAGCATTCAATCTAAATCCCCAAGTCGTATCATGGCATAGGGGAGGAGAGTGCCTCTGGTGGACAGCTGCCTTATTGTCTCACCTGGCACCTGCTGACATGAGAGGTGCTGCCCGGTGCTCTCTCTCCTTCAGCTATTTATGCAGGCATCACCTGAGACTACTGTCTCCCTAACCGTTTTCCTATTTCAGGATGCATGTTGACATCCTCAGGGGGATTACCTTGTCCTAATCACAGAGCCCCTGAAAGGCCACAGATTCTCTCTCTCAGCTAAGTTTTTTGCACCTCCACCAAAGACCTGGAAAAGCTAACTGTGGGTTTGCACTTTCTGGAAACAGAGACTACTAAGCCTAGCTGCATCTTTACATCTACCTGGTGTACTCCCTGGCTGTGATGGTAAGGAGACTTCTGGAAGAACCTCAGGTGACCAGATGGCACTGGTGATTTCTACATGTAGATTCCCATCTCTTCAGGAGATCTCATTATCCTCTCCCACCCTTGGAGCTGTGCTTTGGGGTAGGAATCAGATAGGGAGGAGCAGGAGTCCCATCTGCACACTGTCTATGAAAGTCTGACCTGGTAGCTTCCCAATCTGACTACACCCATGGTCTTTTTTTCTGGAAAGGCTTTATTTCTTTTTGGGCAAGAGAAGAGCTGGCTAAGGAAATATTCCAATTCCATTGCATGAGCCAGAATGTCTGCTTTAGAAATGCAAAAGCCAGTAATTAAACGGTTTTGTTCCTTGGAGAACAAATTCCCCTGAGATAATGGATACAGTAAAAGAAAGTAAAGGATAGGAAACAAAATGATGGTTACTACTTCTCAGTGGTAGCTCACTATACAAGTGACTGGACAATATTTCCTCTTTTCTTCTGATGCTTGGGAAAAAAAGCACTTATGGTGATTGGGGTGAAAAAGATAGTCATAAAATTTCCTTTATCTCCCTGAAATAGTCTAAGGAAATCCTTTAAAAGAGAAAAAACATTAAATAATACATTTGAAGTGGGTGAATTCTAAGCAGTCAGAGAAAGATTGAGAGAGAGAGAGAGGAAGAGAGAGAAAGGTATTTTCTCACTTATTTAATGTGCCATGGGAATTTGCAAATCTGGAAGTCCCTGATTTTAGAGACATGATGGATTCGTAAGTGAAAGACATTAAGTCATATCTCTGAGAAGGTAATATGTGTTGCATATTATTTATCAACATAAATAGTAAAATAAAAATGAGAAGCTTAATATTTAATTATTTAATCAATATTGAGTATGAATATAACTAAACAATATGATACACTTAACAAAAATTATTGTATATGTTAAATAGTATACAAATGATTATTTAATAAAGTGATAAGCTAATAATAGAAAGTAAGTCTTCATTATTTGCCAAACTTACTAAATAAATGTGTCATATCTCTTAATTCTTATAATGAACCTTTTGAATAGTAACTATTTTGGGTATTTTAAATTAAATACAATAAACACAGATAAAAATACAGGTTCAGAAAGTTTAAATGGCTTTGTCCCAAACACACAAGTAGTAAGAAATTTATAAAGTGAGTTTTGCAGTTAAAGCTGTGTGATCCCAAAGCCAGTGCTCTTTTTGTTCCCCCTTGGATGCTGCAGACAGGCTTGGAAGAGAGACCTACCCAAATCTTAATCCTGAAAAAAGATGTTCAGGAATATCAGTACTTTTCCTTTCCAACAAGCAGACCATGACATTTAGCTTAAACCAAGTTTTGCTTGTGAGATTTTAAGTATATTTAAAAATCTGGGCAGTGGGGGCAATTGTGTGGCTCAGTTGGTTAAGGCATTCAGCTCTTGAGTTATCTCAGGTCATGATCTCAGTGTTATGAGATGGAGCCCCTCATAGGGCTTTATCCTCAGTGTAGTCTGCTTGTCCCTTTCCCTCTTCTCCCCCATGTGCACATGTTCTCTTTCTCTCTTTCTCAAATAAATAAATACAATCTTTAGAAATCTGAGCAGGCACATCCCACTAATGGTAATAATGTGTTCTCATGAACTATATGGCCTTTGAGTAGGTCTTTCAGGATTCAATCCTCTACCTAAATTCTTTATCCACTGGGACACTTGAAGAACAATTTGGTCTGTGTTGGGGAGCTGTTCCTTTGTACACCCCTGGCCTTGAAAAAATGTCCAGGTTTTTGTTTGTTTATTTCAGGGAAGTTGGGCTCAGTTCCTGATGGATCCTTTTCCCCCTTGCAATAGTTATCGTGAATAGAAGCTATCCTTATCATGTCCAGTACTATTTATCTTTTACAATAAACAAAAAAAAAAAAAAGGTGAAGTTAATGTTGTTTCAAATCTCTCAGACATGACAATTTTCACAACTGTATTCTATTATGTAGATATCATGGTCCATGGTTTACATAAGAAGAAACAGGTACAGAAAAGCTCAATAACCTGCCAGATATTACATACAGATCATTAACAGTTGGGATTTGAACCTATACAGTTGGATTCCTAGTCTACATATTTCCCACTAATTTTCCCTAGAGCCTTAACTCAAACAGTGCTTGAGAGCAACACAATCATGTGAGGACTTTGCATGTGGTGTTCGATTTTCCACCTTCAAGAGCACTGGCTCCCATGGAGAGCAGTCTCAGTGTAGGGACATGGACAGAAACTGTGCTTTCAAAAGATTTAATAATTGGGAAAGAAAGTAACTGCATAGCAGCTTAGGTATGCAGTATGCCAGACCAAAGGAAAACTATTTGGAGTGCTTGAGTGGCTCAGTCGGTTAAGTATCTACTTTTGGCTTAGGTCATGATCCCAGCGCCTGAATCAGGCTTCCTGCTCAACAGGGAAACTGCTTCTGGGTCTGCCCTTCATCCTGCTTGCTCTTTCTCTCTCTCTCTCTCTCAAATAAATAAATGAAATATTTAAAACAGGGACACCTGGATGGCTCAGTGGTTGAGCATCTGGTTCTGGCATTGAGTCCCGTACTGGGCTCCCTGCATGGAGCCTGCTTCTCCCTCTGCCTGTGTTTCTGCCTCTCTCTCTGTGTGTCTCTCATGAATAAATAAATAAAATCCTTAAAAAATGTATATTTAAAGCAAACAAAAAACAATGGAAGGCTATTTTATTTATTTGCATTTAAGAAGAGATGGATCTCTTCTGAGATAAAGACCATTAAATCCCAATGTATATATGTGACAGAATTGAGGGGTGTAATCAGGATGGATGGGCAGGGGGTGAGTTGCTGCGAAGGATTATTTATACAGCAAGTTATGTCAAATTCTCATTAATAGGGGTTTGAGGAACAAGCGTTGGGAAAGAAACATTTTTATCTATCCTTAAAAATTATTCTGGTTGGTATAAGAATGGAATTGATATGAGACACATTAACCAGGGAAAAAAAATCACATTTGATTATGTATATATACCAGAGCTCCATAAGAATATGAAATCCTCAGATAGTCAGGAAATTGAGGTTTATATGCCCTTCTGAGTTAAAAAAGAGGTAGGTGGTAGGCCCTGGAACTTCAAAAGAAGCAAGACAATTCACAGGAACATGAAAAAAGCAAATGCTTTTAAAAAAAAAAAAAATTTACTTATTTATTCATGAGAGACACAGAGGGAGAGGCAGAGGGAGAAGCAGGCTCCATGCAGGGAGCCCAATGTGGGACTCGATCCCGGGTCTCCAGGATAATGCCTTGGGCCAAAGGCCATGCTAAACCACTGAGCCACCTGGGCTGCCTAAGAGTAAATGCTTTGTAAACAAATGTTTGCTGGGCCATCCAGAAACATGGGTAAAGGGGAGGAATTTAACAAGCAGATTTTTCTGAGTTCCTCCCTGTCTACCACCCCTAGTTCACATTATAATATTGTTTTCTATGGGGATAACTCCCTCCCTGAAGCAAGTCTTCTAAATTCTGTTAGGCAGTTAGGGGAAAGGCAAAAAGAAAGAAAAAAATATTTTGAGTTTTCTATTTCTTAAAAATAATCAGCTTGAATTAATCCTCATGCAAGGAGACACATTTTGGGGTGGCAAATATTGCTCCCTTACAGAAAGAAACAGTCAGTAAATTAATATAGAATCAAGCTAGTAAGGAGATTAAGGTAAAATTAAATCACTAAAGAAAGAAATTGAAGTTAAGATTTGAGAGCTTCAACCATCTTTTACCTAATGCTTTAAGACCTCCCAGATCCATTTTAAATTTAATCTTATTACAATGGGTTTTTTTTGTTCCTTCACTCCATCCTGCCTTTCTTCTCTTCTCTTCTCTTCTCTTCTCTTCTCTTCTCTTCTCTTCTCTTCTCTTCTCTTCTCTTCTCTTCTCTCCTCTCCTCTCCTCTCCTCCCCTCCCCTCCCCTCCCCTCCCCTCCCCTCCCCTCCCCTCCCCTCTCCTCTCCTCTCCTCTCCTCTCCTCTCCTCTCCTCTTCTCTTCTCTTCTCTTCTTCTCTTTCTCTTCTCTTCTCTTCTCTTCTCTTCTCTTCTCTTCTCTTCTCTTCTCTTCTCTTCTCTTCTCTCCTCTCCTCTCCTCTCCTCTCCTCTCCTCTCCTCTCCTCTCCTCTCCTCTTCTCTTCTCTTCTCTTCCCTTCCCTTCCCTTCCCTTCCCTTCCCTTCCCTTCCTTTCCCTTCCCTTCCTTTCTCTTCTCTCTCTTCTCCTCTCTTCTCTTCTTTCTTTCTTCTTTCTTTCTTTCTTTCTTTCTTTCTTTCTTTCTTTCTTTCTTTCCTTTTCTTCTTTCTTGTATTATTTTTTGTATCTTTGTTTTGATTTTTATAGGTCAACTCATCGTATATCAGCAATTTTTGTGTGTGTCATTAGGAATCCTATTTTATAAAAAAATAACCCTAGTATTTTACCTCCCAGTGAATTCTCCCTCACAAATCTACTATATAAAATAGGTAAAAAGAAAGATGGGTGACAGTGAAATCTGGGAACCAGAGCCATTTGTGCTCTGTCATACTTCTATCTCATCATGGTGTAATTTCTGATGGATCTGGTCTTGAAGACTCTTGCAATGGAGACTGGTAGTAAAGAGCTTAGGGTTGAGGAGTCCTGGGTCCGAGGCCTCTGTGTTCTGCTCAGTGACTGAGTGAGTCATGTAGAACAATTTCTTATTCTAAATCTCTGTTTCTTGTGTATAAAATGAAAAAGTATTGAGCAGTCAACTTCTAGGATAATTTTCAGCTTCAAAATGTCATAATCTTTAGTGCAAGTCCCAGGATTGGAGCAATATAGTGTCTGTACATGAATATGCCTTATTGCTGTATAAATTACTTTTGGATATTTCTTCTTATCCTGATTTGAAGGATAACAAATTGGCAAGAACAGTTTCAAATTTCTTCAGAGACTAATTTCAAACCCAAGTATGTGAACTTGGATCCACTTGGAGCCTAGAGACTGTCCTGGCATTAGTAATTGTTTCTATTCTCTGAAATTGGGAGAAAGGCTAATAATATGAGGCATAGTTACATATTTCTTCCAGCTCTATGATTTCACCAAAATTTATTCCTTTTCCTCATTTATCCAAAAACCCCTGTACTTCCAAGTGAAGTTATTGTACCACTCACTTGCTCTTTAATTCTTATGAAACAAAATTTTGCTCTTATGAACAAAATTCTTATGATTCATGTTTTTTTATTTAAACTGCTTTGTGAAAATCCTTAACATCAATTATTGAAATGTCTTTCTGTAAAGTAAAAGAAAAAACCTTCTCTGCTGTAACTTTTCACACTGCATTTGGCAAGTAAAAACATGTTTTAAAGAGGAAAAACTTTGTTACTGATTTCAAATTCAATGTGGACCAGGTTAAAGCTATTTTTTTTTTCTCTCCTAGCCAGATTTGGGATGTGGAGAGAACATTTTAATGAATAATATGTACCTGAGACCCATTTTCAACCCTGGGCTAGTAAACACTCATTTGTACAAATGCATATTTTTCCATACAGAGAATGCATATTATAAGAGTTGTTCTGCTCTATCGGTTATAGCAAAATGTTCTGCAAAATCCCCTAAATCCCCTAAATACCTAATTTTCTGGCAACAGGGACTATCTTATTAAAAAGTCATTTTAGTTTACTGTGTATTGCTAGAAAAAAAATAACACTTACTAAATAAGCAGCTTACTGCTCAGTAGAGAATCCCTTTCAAAATCACAATTAATAGAAGGGGAGAGCTGGGAAGTGCCGGGGGATCCCACAGTCTCGGGGGCTCTCACTGTGATCCTTGGAACACCAACATCATAAAAGACACAGCTGTAGATTCAGTAAATCAGAGCTTGGTTGGATCTTGACAGGTGACATCAGAAAATTTAAGCCACCTTCCATGCACGGGTTTTCTCATGTTCTTTGAAGGGTTTTGTTATTATTGTAATTGGAGTCTTTATATTATTTAATTTTATTTTCTAGGTAATATATTCATGTTTCAAAAAGACAAAATGAATGAATGAATGAATAAATAAATAATATAAAAATATGATAAATAAGTATATATTCCCTCACTGTAGTCCTTTCCCTGCCCCTTATAGTTCCCTTCCCTATATTGGCAAGCTTTCTATTAAGTATCTAAAAGCTTTCTTTAATATTGCATGGATACACAAGGATTTATTTATTTTTCACCAGGATTTATTAAATTAAATCCTATATATGTACCTTTAGGTGGTTTCCAGTCTTTTTTTTTTTTTTTTTAATTTAGCAATGTTGTCAAGAATAACCTTGTTCATACAAGTTCACATATATTACAAGTACATCTGCAGAATTAATTTTTAGAAATAAAATTATTAGGTTAAAATGCTTGTTCACTTGTTGCTTTCATATAATTTTCAATGTACTCTTCATAGTGGTTGTACCAATTTCAATTGTGGCTAGCACTGAGAAAGAATGTTCTCCACAGTGGCCAATGTAATACATTTTCAAACTTTTTGATCTTTGTCAATCCATAGGTGAAAAGCTGGCATGTTAGTGTAGTCTGAATTTGAATTTCTTTTATTTTTGACCAAAATTGAGAATTTTGTTAGCATATGGAAAATCTATTAGTGATTTTTAATTAACAAAGTCTAGTGAGATTCTTTGCACATCTTTGGGAGTGGTTTTTATTTTATCTTTATCAGTCTGTTGGACCTTTTGTATGTTAAGAAAATCAGCCTTTTGTCTGTGATATGAATTATAAATGTGTAATATGCTGAAACTCCCACAATATTTTTTAAAATTTGATATAATTTTAGCAAGTAAATACTCTATGAAACTTTATTTACACAGTAAGAAAGACTCTCCCATTTCAGAAGTTATACAGTGATTATATTGTTTCTTGTATTTAGAAGGACTTTGTACATTTAATTTTTGTTTTCTGTTTGAAAATGTTGTTGGTTAATGTTTAAAGTACAAGCATATTCATTTTGTATTTATTTTCACATGTCTACACAGTCATGCCAAGATGCTTTTAAAGAGCCAACATTTCTTCCAATTATTTTAGAATTTACTTTTCTCATAACTATATTTCTGTATGGACATAGGTCTATTTGTAGGACGATGTTCATTCTAATTATTTAATGACATATGTATGTAGCACATCAACATTGTTTTAGTGGCTTTGTAACAATTTTAATATCTGGTGGGATAGTCTATATTCATTACTATTTTTTACTCATATTTTTCCATGACATTCTTGATTAATTTGTTTTACATTAAAATATTTTTAAACATTTATTTGTTTATTCATGAGAGACAGAGAGAGAGAGAGAGCATGCACGAGAGAGAGAGGCAGAGACACAGGCAGAGGGAGAAGCAGGCTCCATGCAGGGAGCCTGATGTGGGACTTGATCCCAGGTCTCCAGGATCAGGCCCTGGGCTGAAGGCAGCGCTAAACCACTGCGCCACCTGGGCTGCCCCAAAAGAATTTTTTTTAAAGAGTGATCTTGCCTAACTGAATTAAAAAGACAAAAGAGAAGTATTGGTATTTTTCTGGGTATACTATCAAATTATTAAATGTATAGTTTAACTTGGAAAGATTTGACTTATCCACAGTGTTCTGTTCCCATCCCAAATGACAATGTGCCTTCCATTTATTCAAGTTTTCTTTTAGGGTTCTTCAAAGACATTTAAAGTTTTAAAATTTATTTCTAGGTGTTTTAGATTTTAACAGGATTTCCTTAGTACCATATAATTTCTAAGTATCCACTGTTTCTACTCATTTGTATCAACTTTGCATCTCACCATGTTACTGGTTCCTTCATTGGTTGCAGTGTTTTTTCAGTTGATTATTTTTCATTTTCCAGGTAAATAATCATCTTACTTGCCAGCTGTGTTAGTATTAACTTTTACTTACTATTTTAATACTTAAATGTATTTCCCCTATATATTTGTTTGCTCTTCTTCAGGAATATGACAGTTAACTCTCAGCATTTTTGTTCTAGACTTTAGTAAGAATATTCGCTTGTTTTTCTTTTGTGTCTATTGTCTTTGAGGTGCAAGTGAAAAAATATATATATTTTGCTATAAATTCATTATATTCTTGTTTTATTGTATTTTTTAACACTGATATGTTTAATTTTTTTCAAAGATTATTTTAATGTCTGTAAATGTACTTTTTTCTAAGATATAATAGTATGATTGATTATCTTATGATTGATTATATTAAAACATCTTAATTTTGAATAATTCTTATTTTCCTTAATACTATGGAATGATGATTTACTAATTTTTATATGCTGCTAAAATCTGCCTGCTGAAACCAAATTTAAGATTTTTGTGTCAAATCATTTATTTCATTATTTTTTTGTTATTTATTCTCCTTCCTCTCATTACACTAAAAAGGACAGATTTTATCTCTTGTTTTCTGCCAAAAACCCAGCACCTAAGACTGTGCCTCTCCCATAGTAATTTCTCAAAAGTAAGTTAATATTTATTATTTAATAAATTGAGTTTTTTTTTTTTCTATTTTGCCTCTTTTGTTCAATTTCAGTGTCACCTTATATGCACTTCATAAAAAGCTTGGAAACAATTTAAATAGCATTGGAATGATCTCTGCTTTAAAGTTATAATTAGTTTAAATCTGTTGGAAGGCTTACCTTGGAATTCTAAATGTGGTTATGCAGCACTTAGAAATCTATGCATGGCTGGGTTAAGAAACCTTTAGTTGCATTTAACATTAAAAACATTTCTACCTAAATACAGATTATTTGCTATTTTTATATGTAGCCTTTTAAAAAATATTCCTATGTAATATGGAACTCTATTTATCTATCTATCATCTATCTATCTATAAACCATCTAGAAGTAATCCATACCTAATTTAAGAACAACTGTAAAAATCACACTGATGTCTCTCTGTACAATATAGTATTTTTTGTTTGTTTGTTTGTTTGTTTGTTTGTTTTTGTAATCTGTGGAAATGGAATCATACTGTTTGTGGTAATCTGTGATATTTGAGCTCAATAATACTTTTCTAAATCCACTCTTTTTGTGGGCTGTTGTAATTCATTCACTTTCACTGTAGTACGATATTCCACACGTTGGCTCTTTCGTGGTTTCTTGCTAGTATGAGCTGCATTACTGTAAATATGTTTGCCTCCATCTCCTTGTACTCAAAAGAGTTTATAAGTTATTTTCATAAATGAAACTGCTGGTGTGTATTATACTTCCATTCAAATCTGTAACTCCCAATTGTTTGTCAAAATGCTTTTATTAATTTACTATCCCACCAGCAGTGTGCCAAAGTTCAAATTAATGAATATTCACAGCTAATATTTGATATTATCAGACATTAATTTTTTGCCAATTTCATGGTGCAAAATGATTCTAATTGTGATCTTAATTTAGATTTCCCTGTTTACTAATGAACTGGAGTACATTTCATATGCTTTTCTTGACTATTTATGTTTATTGGCCATTTGTCTTTCCTTTTCCATGCAATTTTAGTTAACTACTAATTTGACATTTGTGATGGTTACTTCTTTAAGGGTTTAAGTGTTTTTCAGGATTTCTATTTTTTTTCTTGTGTCAGTTTTAGTAATTTATAATTTCTAGAGTTCCCTCTAATTTTTAAACATATTGGCATATGGTAATTCATACAATATTTTAGGCTTTTTTTCTTGTTTTAATTAGATGGTTCTCTACTTATGGTTTTCTTTTTATCTCTAATTTAATACTTATTTATGCCTGATGTTTTTGTTGATTCTCACCAAAGGATTATTTATATATTTAGTCTTTATTTTTATTTTATGAGAGGATTTGATTTGCTTCTGCTGGGTCTCATGCTGATATTAACTTTATCCTGCTTGAGGATCCCCAGCGTAGTTGAAGAATCTCAAATCACCTTCCAACTTTGCCCAGGGTCAAATGCTCAGGGTCAAATGCTCAGGGTCAAATGCCCAGGGTCACATGCTCACAGCAGTGCTGGCATCCATGAAGATCCTGTCTTAGGTTCCCATGTTCTTGTTTTTTTTTTTTTTTTCTTGGTTATAGTTGTCATTATTGCTTTATTTGTTTTTTAAATTTTACCCTTAAAGATTGTCTTTAATTTCTAATAAGGCAAGGAGTACTCTAGAAATCACAAATTTGTAATTTCTGCATGTACTGGGTGTATTTTAGCAGGAAAGTTCTTCAGAGAATCCAGCCTAATATATATTCTTAGAAATCAAAGTATCCACACATTTATATTCAAACATCTATAAATATTTAATTTATGTGTATCTGTTATAATCATCATAAAGTTGGGTTTTGCTTCACTATAAAATATGAGTTTTTCTTAAAATTATGTTTAGTTCATTTATATTTATGGACATACATATGTGCTGAGGTTTAGTTTTGTGAATTTATTATATATTGTTTGCATGCTCTTTAAAATGTATTACATTATGATGTTTTCTTTTTCTTTTTTTTTTTTTTTTTTTTTTAGTTTGGTGTTTACCTGATATTTGAAAGGTCTATATGTTGGTTAAATAATAATTATAATTTTTGAATGATATCCTTAAATTTCTATTTAGTTTTGTACCTTAAAATTCCTATTTATTAAGACATTTGTAGTTTTTTTTTGGTGTTTTTGTTTGTTTGTTTTTACTGGTTACCTTCAACGAACTATGAGCTCACAATTAAAAATTGCTGAATACATAAAGGAATTGGTAATAGTGAGTGACAATGAGCAAAAAATAATAGACCAGATTTAATCCTCCCTGAGGAATTCAGATATTGGATTTATCAAATACAAAATAGGGAATAATTGTCATGTTAAAGATTGAATAAATAAGCTGGGCTTATTTAGTCCAGCAAAAACTGAACTAAAGAATAAAAAAAAAAAAAAAATTAAAAATGCATGGAAAATATTTTTTTAAAAGATCCAAATGGAATATCCAAAAATTAAAACAATAAAATAAAATTTCTGAAATGACAAATTCAAAGTATATGTAGCAATAGGTGAGATATAGCTAAATAAAAAAGATCATGTTATTTATTTATTTTTTAATTCAAAGTACAGCACTGAGAAATAAGTATGTAGGTAATGTGAAATAAAGATTAGGAGAGAGAGGATAGACGGAGGAGATGTGGCATGCTTTTATTTAAAGTTTCAGAAGGATGGGGCACCTGGGTGGCTCAGCGGCTGAGCATCTGCCTTTGGCTCAGGGCATGATCCCAGGGTCCTGGGATCGAGTCCCACCTCAGGTTCCCTGCATGGACCCTGCTTCTCCCTCTGCCTATTTCTCTGTCTCTCTCTCTCTGTCTCTCATCAATAGATAAATAAAAAGCTTAAGAAAATAGAGTTTCAGAAGGAGGAAATTGAGACAAAATACTTGTGGAGATAAATACTAAGACTTGTATGCATGTGATTAAAAATGTGATTTTGCATACAAAGAATGACAAATACAAAAATAGTCTATTTCTTGGTGCCTTGAAACAAAACCTGAGAATAGCAAAGACCATGAAAATGTGTTAAAAGCAGCTATGAAGGTAAAAATTTATCACATACTTAAGAATGACAATAAAGCTGGACAATAGGCTTATAGCAAGTGGCAGCCACAGGACCCAGGGTGTGTACACTAATATTGCTAGAGCTCTGAGGGAAAACAATGTTCACTTGGGCTGCCCAATATATGAAGATGGATTCTTGGAATTATTGGGGTTTTGTTAACATACTGAAGTCTTTGTGACTTCTATGTTAACATACTGAAGTTTGCATTATTTTTTAAAATATTTATTCATGAGACACAGAGAAAGAGGCAGAGATAGGCAGAGGAAGAAGCAGGCTCCTTGCAGGGAGTCCAATGCAGGACTTGATCCCAGGATCCTGGATCACAACCTGAACCAAAGGCAGACACTCAACCACTGAGCTACCAAGGCTTCCCTGAAGTCTACATTATTTTTAAATGTAGGTTTTGTTTATATACATAACACACTGTAATATAGTAATATAAAACAATATATATAATACACAAATATAACATAAACATAATAAAGAAAATAGGTGAAATAGGACAATGATCTTTTTTGTGGTAGCTAGGTCTGAAATGGCTCCTCATGATCTCTGACTCCTAATAGTTACACATTGTGCTGTTCCTCCTTGTGTTATATCAGGCTGATGAGCCGTAGAATGTAGCAGAAGTGATGGTATTGTTGGTTCTGTTTCTCTCTTTTGGATCACTTACGCTGGGGGAAGCAAGCTTTCCTGTGTGAGGAGATGCTTATTTGGTGGGTAACAAGGCCCTCTGCCAATAGCCAGCAGAGAATGGAGGCTTCTGCCAAACAGACACATTAGTGATATTAGAAATTGATCTGTCAGCCTCAGTCAAGCCTTGACATGGCCGCCAATCAGTGGACATCTAGACTTCAACCTGAGACAGAACCATGTCGGTAAACTGCTTCTGAATGCATGAACCACACACACACACACACACAAATTGTGAGATGACAGGTTCTTGTTCAAGTCATTACATTTGAAGTAATTTGTTGCACGGCAGTAAACAACTAATACATTACTTAGTATGTGTCTTAGTAAGCTCAGGCTACCATACAAAGTACTGTAGCCTGAGTGGTTTAAGCAATAAGAATTTGTTTCTCACAGTTCTGAAGGATAAGTCCAAGATCAAGGTGTCAGCCTATTGGGTGTCCAGTAAGGGCTCCTTTCTGGGCTTGTAGATAGTCACCTTCTCCTTGTGATCCTGTATGGTAGACAGAGAAAAGTAGTGATCATGTCTTTTCCACCATGGTGCACCACCCTCATGACCTCATTTAAACCTAATTACCTTCCATGGGCTACATCGCCCAATGCTGTCACGTTGGGGGTTAGGGTATCAACACGTAAATTTGGGGGAGAAGGCAGCACAACTCAGTCCATAGCACTGTGAGAAAAACATTAATATTTTGGTGGCTGTGTAAGCAGTAACATGAATTGCAGAAACCCTTTCAAAACCACAAAATCATAGATGATGTATTTCAAGATACCTGACATCAAACACAAGGGTGTTCCAGAATCTGTTTGATTTGTCATTCTGAACAGGCTCTTATTTGTACTTCCTTTATTCCCCCTCTTACAAGTGCAGTTAATTTTATCTAAAGATTACCCCATTGCTTTTTCACTCAAAAATGTATTATGAAATTCTTTCTAACTCAGTATAAAAAATAATATGCATCCAATTCTGTACAGGCTGCAGAGTATCCCATTACTTGAATAACCGTCATATATATAACCTATCCAATATTGATGTGCATTTAGCTTGTTTCCATTGCCTTGATTAACAAAACTGAGATGAATATCCTTGTACATTCATCTTTGTAGTACTACTAAATTACTGCCTTAGGAAAAGTTTCTAAAGGTGCATGCAGTAGCTTTGCAGAAGTAATGGGCACCACATTTCACATGATTTATTTTCTTGTTCTGTTTGAAATTCTATGCTCATCTTATTTTGAAATGATATGATTGTCTCTTGCCAATAAAGTGAACCAAGCTAAATCTCTTGATACTTCACCCTAAATGTATCATTTTACTGCTTTTTGATTTACTATCATTGTTTATTTAGACAAATGAAGAGTCATATTTCCATTTCTCTTTAGGTTCCATTTTTTAAAATCAGTATTAATTTAACATAATATTAAACTGATATTTTAGCACTATATTACTTCCCTCAACTTCATTAAATTTACTCTGAATTACAAACGTAATGCATCTTCTCTGTAATAAGGTTAACTATCAAAGTGAAAATTAACTCAAATTTGGTTATAGGCACCTAAAAGCCAGGCTGCCATAAATTGGCCAGTGGGGTACCTTTTCTCCAAACATGGCCTGGACTCTCCAGCAAAGAGGAAAAAAAACTTCTCTGTTTTTGCTGAGTCCTACCCTCATTCTTCTTCTGTCCCTTCTTTCAGAATCACATTATGCATGTTGGTGGGGTAGCAGAGCTCTTGATAGCACTAGACTGTGTTGTCTCAAAAAAGGAAAGATACATACATTTAAACAAGTAGACTGACTCTAGTAGAGAAACACCTGGGAAAGCCCTGAGGAATGGCAATAAACCAACTGCAATCAAACAACCTTGATCCACATTGAGCTGATAAGAGCACATGGGTGATTCTGAACCCTGGACCCTAGCACTGAGGCCATGAGAACCCAAGTGGAAGTCCCTACAGCCAAACTAAGGGAAAAAGATTTGGAGATACCCAGCTATGAGCCCCAAGGCATGTAGTGCAAATAATGGTTCTTTTTCATTTTCTTGGACAACAGAAGTCTAGGAATGGGAGGAGGCCCTTAAAATATCTGATTATCGACTTCTCAACCTTGGGTAGTGAGGACACTGGGAAAATTGAATCTTAATATGTTTTAAGTTTTAAAAATGTGGAATTTATTGCTTCATGGCTACCATGGAATAACTGATGACAGTAAAACTCAGTAAAACTCAGATTGTTTCATTCATTCATGCCTCCAGCAATTTATTGTTCGCCTACTAAAAAGTGGAAGTATAATAATGGATAGACATAGTCACTGTTCTCACAAAACTTCCAGTTGAATGTGGAAATTTAACAATACCATAGAAACACATATGCTATAATAAATTATTATATCCTTCAGATTAAGAAGATGATTTGATAAATCTAAGTCATTATCAACTTTAACCATGGTTTTCCTGCTCAAAATACTAGTTTTAAATCAGTTCTTAATGAAGTAAAAAAAAAAAAAAAAAAAAAAAAGAAGTGTATCTGGTGGTGCTGGAGCAGGAAGGAACTTCACCAAATTCCATGTGAAACAGTGCCTGTGTTAGTCACCTCTTGCCCCCCCCCACCTTTTTTTTTTTACACTTGTCAGTATCCATGTTCTGATTTAATTGCAGTTGCCCCTTTGTTTATAGACTTTGTTCATATCAAATTCCTGAAGGGAGAGACTTTGCTTTATTCACTGTATTTGTATTTGTAGTGGTCAGAAAAGTTCCAAAGACAAAAATTTGCTAAATAAGTAAATAAATCTGAATCAGAGCTGCTTAGGATGTCAATATCCAAGCTATTATATTAAACAGTGTGAAAATCTTGAACAACAATAACATTTATTTCTACAAAGGCCAGATGTCATGAACTGTGAGATATATCACATAAAATTTTGACTTTTCAGTTCCTTCTATTCAAATCCAGAAGCACTGACTTTCCTTCCCTTTAGCCAGTAAGGATGGCCTGACACAAAGATCATATGGAAAACCACAGATTTGGAGCTCTGTGTGTCAGCCTCCTTCTCTCTTATCTAAACCCAACATATTATTCATCCCTTCTTTCCTTTTAGATAGAAGAAAGGATACTGCAAATCCTACTTCTTCAAAGTGCAATGAAGCATTGCTATAATATCAAAGTTCCCATTAAAGAACAGAAGAAACATCCCAGTTCACATGGTGAATATGCCTTCATTAAGAAACCATTTCCCTCTCTTTCCAAGTCTTGTGCTTAGAGGGAAAGCTGTCATTAATTGTGTTGCCACAGCTTTACTTACTTGCTTTCTCATGCACTATCTAATGTTTTGCTGAAATACAAGGATTTCTCCATGTTTTTCTCTCATCACCCCCCAGAAAACTCACTCAATACAGTTGCCTGCTACCCAAGTTCTTCTTTCATACTAAGCTACTATCAAAGGGGAGTCCTTGTTTTCATGGTGGATGTCACCTAAGTGAGATTCTCCTGCTACTTATACTCAAATTACAATTATTTGTGTTGCAACCCTCTGTTTCTCACTGACACTACAGCAGGAATTAAAGCTGTCTGTCTCTTTCTTGCTGAGATCTTAGTGTTTAACTTTTTCATTCCCTTTAGATCAGTATGGTTGTTGTACATACCATACAACAACCATAACCATGTTATATGTACATCATCATACATATAACAGACAGCTTATATTTGCCAAATTGAGGTCAAATGGGACCACTCAGCTTTGATTCTAAATCCTTCTAAAGCTGCTCTTTTCATTCTTTTTTAATTCTCTTCCCTTACTTTTTCCAGGAGATATAGTAATCTTAACCTATCCCTACTTCAGCAAACATGGGTTGGACCTGGATGTCAATGGTCCCAATGGCTCTGATAGGTCGGGTTAGAACGATGCATACCGTATTTTCCCTTTGATCTAATTAATATGAAAAATAAGATAAAAAAAGACAGGGAGACAAACCATGAGAGACTCTTAACTATAGGGAACAGAGAGTTGCTGGAGGGGAGGGTTTTGGGGGATCAGGTAACTAGGTGATGGGCATTAAGGAGAGCATATGATGTAATGAACACTGGGTGTTATAAGCAACTGATGAATCACTGAGCTCTACATCTGAAACTAATATTACACTATATATTAATTAAATTGAATTTAAATTTAAAAAATATATGTGTCCTCAATCTAACCTAGGACATTAGTCACAAATTTTCAAAAAAACAAAAAAACAAAAACAAACAAAAAAAAACCCACCAAAAAACATGAATACAGAGCAGCAATGTATTGATGGTGAATCATTTGAACAGACATTTACAACATGGAGCTATAAATGATTGAACATTTTCAGGAAAAAAGGGAAGGGGTACCTATATTGGTCTTCAGGATTCACATATTATCTTCATCTCTGAGATTTTTCAGACTTTTTAAAGTGGTATATTTCTTTTTTGGAAACAACCAGATTCTGTGAATTATAACAGTGTTTCTGGTTGTAGAATAACTATCTGCACCGTGAGTACAGAGGATTTGTATTTGTGCCATATTGAAGGCTAAGCAAGGTAGGAAAATCCACAGTTGGCTATAATGCCTCTTGACTCTATGAGAATTATGTCCCCTAATGTCTGAGAACTCCATACTGTCAGATGATCTCCAGAGGATTACACCAGAGATACTTAAAATAAACCCATTCAAAGGGATGATTATTATATATAACTCCTCTTCCTTTCCCTTGACTTTATGCACAGTCCCTCTATATTATTCTATCCATGTCAAGAATAATTCAATCTTCCATGGCCTCTTCTCCCTCTTGATGTCTGACTTTTGCTGTCTTTCCAGTCATTAGAAATTTCACTGAGGTAGACAAAGAAAGGGAGTCAGCATTAAAGAAATGGGTAACCCATGTCCCTTAATAATGGGTCCATTAAGGGCAGCCCCAGTGGCCCAGCGGTTTAGCGCTGCCTTCAGCCTGGGTTATGATCCTGGAGACCCGGGATGGAGTCCCGCGTTGGGCTCTCTGCATGGGGCCTGCTTCTCCCTCTGCCTGAGTTTCTGCCTCTCTCTCTCTCTCTGTCTCTCGTGAATAAATAAATAAAATCTTTAAAAAATTATTATAATAATGGATCCATTAAAAGACTTGCTATTATTTTGGATAGCAACTACACAATTTTTAAATATATGTAATGGGTAAAACAGTATGATGAAACTAATAATATGAATAATAACAGTGCTTAAGTTTTCATTCAACAAGTATTGATTATGAGTTATGTGTCAAGCACTAAAAGAGGTACTCAATATAGTATTGAATAAAAATAACAACTGCAACAACAGTAACAATAATAATAAATAGTAACCCACCCTTCAGAATCTTGTATTCTAGTTGGGGAAAACAAGTGAAAAAATAAACAAGCATGAAAAGTGTAGACAAGTATAAATGCTCAAACAGAACAGTAGGATATACAGAGAGAGATGATGAAGGAATATTTCTAATACTGGGATTAATGTCATGTTCTGCATTGAGGTGCAAAAACTCAATGGGATAATTAAAGAATGAGTGTAACCCAACTCAGCATCAGGCCATACAAAAAAATTAAACATAGACTCACCATATAGACTAGCAATTCCACTCCTAGATACACACTCAAAATAATTGAAAATATTTGTTCACTCAAGAACATGCACACAAATGTTCCTAACATCAACATTCATAGCCAAAGAGTGGAAACAATTCAAATTTCCATCAATTGATGCTCAGATAACTGAGAACTATGATATGATATACCCATAGGAGGAAATATGTAGATATACTAAAAACCACTGAATTACACACTTTAAAAGGGTAAATTTTATGATACATGAATTATAGCTCAATAAAAGAGAACTTGATAACTTATGTGTCTACTTGCTAAAAATAGTAATCCATTCAATACCAAACTCTGATTATGTCACTAATCAGTTTAAAATAACAGATCCTGGGCAGCCCGGGTGGCTCAGTGGTTTAGCACTGCCTTCAGCCCAGGGAGTGATCCTGGAGTCCCGGGATTGAGTCCCACATCGGGCTCCCTCATAGAGCCTGCTTCTCCCTCTGCCTGTGTCTCTGCCCCTCTCTCTCTCCTCTCTGTGTTTCTCATGAATAAATAAATAAAATATTTAAAATAAAATAAAATAATAAAATAAAATAATAAAATAAAATAACAGATCCTCTAGACCTATAGGATAAATGTCAAACACAAAGTCAACACGTGTTCTTTATTATCTGATCTCTGCCTGAGTCTCCAGCCTCTTTTGCAGCTATTCCTCTCCAACACTTTCTTGAGTCAAAAATACTCACCTTTGCTTTTCCACACCATGAGCTCTCCTGCATATTATACTCACTCCAATCCCACTACTTGGAATCGTTTACCCACCTCCTTCATCAACTAGTTAATTGCACTTGTCCTTCAAAACCAAATGCAAAATATTACCATATTCATAGTGACCTCCTCTCAGAGCCCTTGTCTCAATTTAGAAATACTTGCCCTGTGGTCCAGTGGAATCCTCTGCATATCATAGACCCTTTTCAACTTGTATTATGAGCTTCTGTTTCCCCATTCATCTCCTTCTTTACATAGTATGCTTTGTGAAAGCAAAAATCATTCATATTTTCTTCTATGTGTCTTCAACACTTTTCAGAGCGAGTGCTCAGTGAAATTGTTGTGACTAGAATACAAACAACATGTTAGTTTTCAGACCAAAGAATTGAATTAAGTCATAACTTAAGAGGATTTTAAAAAATAGGATGTGTTGTGAACCTTGGTAAGAGTGTATATTTAGAGAGAAGAGGGGGAAGTATAGGATACCAAAGTAAGGAAATAAGGTTTGTCAGAAAGGAAAAGAGTTCCCTAACTTATTATATGGGAATCCATTTTTTGAAGGATGTCCATAAAATGTATTATATATACCTAACCATTAATGAAAGCAAAATAGGGTGCTGTTTGTTGTACTTTTTCTGAGCCGATAGGTATACACCAACATGGGAACCAAGATGATGTGATGATATCAAGGATTATTCAGCCATTCTATGGTTGTTGGATATTGGAGTGGTTTACACATTTTTGTTATTATAAGTGTCTTCCCCCCAACCCCAGATATCTCATGACTCACTTGGTCATCTTGTTCAATCTCTGCTCAGGTGTCATCTCTTTGGAAAAGTCTCTCCTGATATCTAAAATAATGACTTTTATGTGATCATATGTTCACACTCATCATTGTCAGACTCCCTAGCTACAAGGTCTACAGAAGAATGGATGTTTGTTTCCAAATCCTAGAACGCTGTCCAGCTCACAGTATGTACTCAAAAAACACGTAGTGAATTAATTAAAAAGTAATGCTATGAATATGAGTCTAAATATTGCCTTTATATTTTTAAGGGCTAATTAATAGAAATCAGATTTTAAAAATCAATATATATTAAGTTTTCAAGAACCATTTCATATTACGTTTTTTTTTTTTTTTGACAAAAGCTACACCAATTTTTCAGTTAAACAAGTTTTCCAGGAATAAAATTTAAGTTTCATCTCACCAACATACTAACCAGTACTTAGTATATTAAATATAATGAGACATTTTTACATAGTGGTCAATTTGTTAGACATAAATAACAATAAACCAATAAAAATGCCCTTTCTAATACATTGAGGTCACACTATGTTGATCACAAATATAAAATTTTAATGCTTTTCAGTTTGAGACTAATTTCATATACATTAACCTTTTATGTATCCATATAAATATAGCTATACATGCATATAAAATAACCAATTCAGGCATTTACATAATTTTAAAGATAAATGCAAATGATTCTTTATGATGACAATTGAGAGGTCAAGGAAAGGTTAAATCAAAATTTATCAAGTAGAAATAAAAAGAATTAAGTTGGTTTATTCAGAAGAATTGTATTGATTTGTCAGAACATGGGGACATAGAAAGAATAAAGTTTATAATAAGTATGAGTGAGATAAACAGGAAATATAATAAAAAGAATAAGCTGAGTTAAGTGACTTTACCAAAACCACACATGCCAGTTTCCCTAGCAATAGAAGTTGCATCTGTCTGTACTTATATTATTTTTTAATTATGTGAAAATGGAGTAAATTGTAAATAAATGATAAGGCATTGTGGAAAAGTAGGGGAAAGGGGTGCGGTGGATGTGAAACAAAGCAAAATTTCATGAAGAAGAGCTTGAGTTATGTATAAACAAAAGTTATCTTGAACTTGTACATGCTAAAAGCTTGTGTGCTAAAAGCTTTGTGTCAAAGTAGGTCTTAGCTCTTCAATTGGATGATAAGAGCTCACAGAATATGTATTACACCCTGTACTCCTTTGTTACCCCTAGTTCTACCCTTACCTCCAGCACAGAGTCACCAGATAGAATACAGATGGTTCTCATGGGCTTCCTTGACCCCATTCAGTCCCTGAAGCCACCAAGATTGTACCTTACAAGACTTGAGGAGCTCCATTCTTATTAGTGAATGGTCTGAGAAGATTGTGAAGTTGTTCATACCCACATCCCTGAATATGGATGCAGAAAATTTAAGAAACCAAGTGTCCACTGAGCTGCCACCTTTCTATGTTAGCCCTATCACAGGAGTCAGGCACCATGACCCACCCCTGGCCTCACCCTGCTTTCTACTTCCCATGGTGGCTTCCTACTAATATGGAGTGTGCCTTGTCAACTCATTCCTTCGTACTCCCTCTTCCTGGCCACAGAGCTAGTGTCTGCTACAAATTCTGTTCTTTAGTGCACGAAGCAAGCTTTCATCATTGACGGCTTGTGGCGGTTTAGAAATCTCAATTTGGAAACATGTAACTAGGGCAGCTCAGTTTGTGAGAGTAAATACACACATCTTATAATAAAGTAAATAGTAGCACACTAAATTAATTTAATAGACACACTTAACTAATTTGCTTATGTGTCTGTGATACGGTGTGTGCATGCTCATGTACGTATGCTTTTTTTTTGCTGTCAATCTTGGAACAAAGTTTTCTCTCTCAAACTGGAGGCACTTCCCTCATTAAGTCAGTAAACAAATGCAAACAATAAATAAAACCTCTTACATTAAGTTCTTCCTTAGTTCTAGAATAAAACTAGAACTTCATAGGGCAGCATGAATTATCCTCCATGGTCTAGCTCTCCCCTAACTGTCCAGGCTTATCTAACACTATAAATATTCTCCTTTCTTCTTTTTTGGTCAGGTATTCCAACAGCCTTCTCTGCTCCAGGTAACTTAAATGTAATAATTAGTATGTTTCCGCCATCCCATCTTCACTCCCATTGTTCTGTTAACCTTTCTGCTCACAACTGTAGCATTCCTCAAGCTCAGCTCAGACCAGATCTCTTCATGGCCCATCTCCAATTTCTTGATTCACATTAATCATACATCCTATGGCTTTTAAAGTTGCCCTGCCAAACCACTGTTCAGAACCCATTTCATGTAATCTTCAAGCATGTTTGCATGTGTGCCTCCTCCAGAGCCTGAAAGTTCTGTGAAATGGTGCTCCATCCACCTCAGGTGTTAAAGTGCATGGAAAGCTCTCAAAAGCCACAGCTGCTCCTGGAGTTAAGCAAATTGAATACAAAGTTCATTTTACAATAAAAAAGAAAACTAATGTTTACCAAGCAAATATAAGTGTCAGACATTGTAAAGTATATTATTTATCTCCCTGCAGGAGTTTCTATTTCTCATTTATATTTGGGAAATATAAGTGATTCTTATGGCATATAAATTGACTAGGGTTAAGAGCTAATCCTGTTTCTTCAATTTCCTCCTCTCATGTTTTTACCATTGGTATTGTCCTGATTCGGCTCTGGTTGAGAGAGAACAGTATGATCTCACACCATTGTTAGAAAGGTCCCTTAATGTCATTTACCTCCCTGATGTGTGGGCTTTTTGGAGCTTTCAGCAGACAGCACTATCTTTATGAAGCTTTCATTATTTTGCTACCAGTGACTCATCTACCACAAATTGTTTTACCCTCAGCAAGAGAGTGAAGGATACAGTCTTCGGGATGTGACAGTGTTTTAGGTGCTGGCTCAAGTCTTTTGTGATCATCTAAGTTGAAACTGAAGCAAGAAGCAGATTTCACACAACGCAGGCGGATTGATGGAAACAACCAAAAGTTCTCTCATTACTAGCAGAACCCACCTTTGTGAGGGAAAGACACAAATGTGTCCATGATCCTCCTGGAGGAAAGTTTTCATGTAACCTAGAAAGCAGAACTGCAGGAAGTCTGTCTTTTCCTAGTGCAGCAACAACTTGAAATTATATGGGGTCTTTCCATGATCTGGCCTCCTTTCAATATCTGCTAGGGTTTTTTTTTTGTTAAGAAAAAAAGATTTGTTAAGATTTTATTTATTTGACAGAGAGAGAGAGAGAGAGAGAGAGAGAGTATGGGAGAAGCAGACTCCCTGCTGAGCAGGGGGCCCAATGACAAGGGACTCTATCCCAGTACTCCAGGATCATGACCTGAACCGAAAGCAGACGCTTAACCAACTTAGCCACCCAGATACCCCTCTGCCAGGGTTTCAAATCAGACATTGCTTTTTGTAATATTGGAACACATTTACTTAAAATAATTGTTGATCTAGTACATGCCAATGTTTTCTACAGAAACAGGATAGAGCAAACACACACATAGCCTCAAGAAGACCTGTGAAATTTTCTATCCCATTATATGACTTGGAGTGCCAGGTGTAGGTTAATCAATGGTTCCATGAAAAAAAAAATAGGGAAATGGAAAGTCAACAGTTTCACTGCCTGATGGTGTAAAATCATAACACATTTTCTGTTTTATGATGGAGAGGTCATGTGGCATTAGTACTCAGTGTCCCTGCCAAAAGCATCAATCCAGATGGGAACATTAATTTATTCGACCAGATGTGTGACAATGTCACTCTGAAAGGTGGTTACAGTATGCTGAACTGGCATATATCATCACAGAAATTGCACTGCTAATAGAATATATCGAATTAGCTGCTCTCTAGTGAGACCTCAATCATTTTGAACCACAAGGAATGTAGGATTTTAGAGTTAAAACAGACTTTAGATCCCAGGTAGTCTGAAAGTTTCATTTGATACAAGAAGAAGCTAAGGCTCAGTGAGATAAAGTATGTTGCATAAACTTTTTAACCTATATGTGGTAACATTGATAATTGATTCTAGACCCCAAGACTACCTAACCAGACCTCTATGCTCTATGACCTTAATCACAGTTTCATATTTCCTCCCATTTTTTTTTTACTCACAAGTTAAGCTTTGAGTACCTACTGTATGATAGGTGCTATCCTAGGCATTCCACAAACAGTGGTGGAAAGATAAGAAAGATTCCTGCTTTTGAGGGAGCTACTTTGTAGTGGTCAGCATCAGACATAAATGAAATGTGTGTGACCAAAGACAAGTGCAAAGAAGAAAACGCAGTAGGATAGTAGAATAGAATAGAAGTAGGATAAAGAAGGATGTGCCAATCCTGTTCATATTCATAACTACCAAAAGGAGCCAACAGAGTGATTAAAGATGCTTTTATAAAGTACAAATAGCAAGTGTAATGTTCATATGAGCTTGGAGAGGAAGAAGAAGACAGTTGATTGGCTGCAGCACACTGAGCAGTGTGGAAGATGCCCAGCTCATGCAAGGCCCGGTGAGTTCAATTTTATTCTAAGTGCAATGGGAAACCATTGGAGGGATTTACACAAAGGAGCAATAGACTCCGATTTTAAGCACCTAATGGTACATGGTCTATCCCAGGACATGTGATTTTTTAGGCTACAGAGCACTCTAGCAGCAGACACTATAGAATGTAACTCCTACCCAATCTTGTATTCACTCAGGTTCCTACTTGAATTAATGGTAAGGTCGAGAAAGCTTTGAACAAACCTCAGTTAAACAATAAAACAATTTTTTAAAAAATTGATAGACTACTGCTTTGAGTAGCTTTAGGTTTACAGAATTGATCAAATAAGGCAGAGTCCTCATATGCCCCCTCTTCCCCTCACATTTCCCCTATTATCAACATCTGACATTAGAATGGTATGCTTGGAACTGATGGAACTGATCAACCAATGTTGACACGCAATTATTAGCTAAAGTCTATAGTTTACATTAGTGTTCATATGTTGTTCTGTACTAGGAGTTTTGACAAATGCACTGCCATTTATCCACCATTATGGTATCATACAGAATAGTTCATTGCCCTAAAAATGCCCTGTACTTCACACACACACTGGTTCTCCCCTACCCCCAAATCTCTGGCAACCACTAATCTTGCTACTGCAACTTGTTTGGACTTTTATAGAATGTCATATAATTGGAATTATATGTAGTATGCAGCCTTTTCAGACTGGCTTATCTAAGTAATGTGCATTAAAGATCCCCTTATGTCTTTTCATGATTTGACACTCACTTCTTTTTTATCATTGAAAAAAATGTACTCTAGTGTATGGACGTACCACAATGTGTTTACTCATTCATCTTTTGAAGTACATCTCAGTTGCTTAGGGGTTTTTGGTGATTAAGAATAAAGGTGTATCTGTGTGCAGTGTTTATGTGGACATAAATTCACAACACATTTGTATAAATACCAAGGAGCATGATTCCCAGATTTTATGGTAAGAGTATGCTTAGCTCTGTAAGGAGCTGCCAAACTGTCTTACACAGTGACGGTACTATGTTGTATGCCTACCAGCAATGAATGAGAGCTCCTGTTGTTCCATATTCTCACTACCATTTGGTATTTTCAGAGTTTGGGGGATTTTACCCATTCTAGTAGATGTGTAGTGGTATCTAGTTGTTTTAATCTGCAACTCTCTAATGTCATATGATATGGGTATTTTTTAATTCATTTGTTCTTAAAGAGTAATGTATAAATTGCTTTTCCTATAATAATACCATATGTATACATATATATGTATAAATATGCATATATATGTTTAGTGTGTATGTGTTTATATATACAAAACTATATATGTGTGTGTGTATATACACAGTTATATATAAATAAATATATGTGTATAAACATATAAAGAATAGAGCATCACCATAATTTTATATATAAAACTGGTGATGGTGATGCTCTATTATTTTAGTTCAACATATACTTAGTAGCTTTGATGCTCTAGTGTCTACACCAGGCACTGAAGAAACAGGTGATTCTGACAGCACCTCCTCTCCTTCTATGACTTCACGGTCTAACACAGAGGATATGTAAGCTGAGCTGTGATAAAAGGAAATATGGAGGCATGAGCACTCTTCATTTCCTTAATGGACTCAGAGAACCTTCTGAAGTAAGGAATCCTAGAACTGAGTTAAAACAAGGCAGAAAAGTTTATCAACTGATGACAGTAATTTTAAGTCCTGGGTCATCCAGCCTGGGCTCTCAGGGAGAGAAGTAAAGTTCAGGAGTATTGCCATAGCAAACATGCATGAGAGATAATCATGGAGGTCAACATAAGCCAGCAGTAAGATCTGACCGATATAAAGAATACTGATGATTATTTGGCTATGAAAGCAATATCCATATCTAAGTCCATTTCCCAATAGGATAGGCTTATTTACTTATTAAGCCTGGTCATTAGAAAAGTTCTTAATATCCATCCATGAAATATAAAGAGTTTTGATGGCAATGCCATGTGGCTTTAGAAATATAATACCATTATATTAGATACAACTTGACTCTTTTATTTTTTTTAACTTAATTCTTCTAAAACAAGTTTAAAAAATTTCTATTACATGATGGAAGCATAACAAAATGCAAACATATTAAAAATTAGGTAATGATCTTAGTCATAAATTATGGTAATTAATATTTTGGTTTATAATATTTCATGTTTTCAATATGTATGTATAGACATTTGTATTAAGAATATTGATCACTAAATGCTCTTTCACTTCATTAAATGGAGGTTTGCAACATCGTTTTTAATGACTTCTGAGTAATCAATCTGTGAAATGAACAAAGCATGATTTATTTACCTATTCTCCTTTGAAGGTTAGTTCAGGCACCTCCACTTTTCCATATTATAAATAGATCTGAGATGAAATTGTGGTATTAAATCTTTGGGAACCAATTCAATTATTTAACTAGGATTCTTCTTTGTGAGGTTAAGTTTCTGGGTCAAAATGTATGCACCTATTTAGTAGGGCTTTGATAAATATTGGTAAATAAGTAAATAAGTCTAAAAATATGATAATAATGAATGTACATATACATATAAATATATGAGTATATACAAGTATGCATATATATATATATATCCATGAGCATTCATTTTCATACTCCTTGTATTATTTATGTTAATGCTTTTCAATATCAAAGACAGAAAATATATCAAGGTTGTTTTATTTTGTCATGATCATCTCTTGCCTGGTCCAAAGTTCTATCTCCTAATTCTGTCTCGCTTCAGTTCTTGTCACTGGGAATACATTCTGTACAGAGCAGCTAAGGGATCTCTTCATAGAGTGAATCCATCCTTATCGCCTTCCTCAAAGTCTTTCATTAAAATTCTGTTACTTCTCATCTTTCATGGAATGGGAGAGACAGAGCTGGACAGCCCTCCTTGCTGGGTTATTAGCTAGAAGATATCTAGCTTTGTTTTAAAATGATGCTAGGTTAGTAGGTTAAATTTTCCCCTCCATTCACGTGTATTTTCTCCTTTCTTCCCACAGGATCTTCATCCTAGAGTAAATTAGAATTAGAATAAAACCTAATTGTTCCTACTAGATAGAGTCTCTTCCTACCTGCCTGATCTAATTTCACACCCTGTCTATTAACTCCCTCCTATGACTCCTGTCATGCCCCACTCCCACTCCCACTCTCAAGCTTTATTGAAACTTCTTTCCTGTTCCTTAAGGTATGGCCCTTCTCCTTCCCTGCCTGGAACATTTCCTGAAATAGCTGTACTTCGGTGCCTTCTCCTGATTCAGAACTCAGCTAACATACCACCCCAGAGAGCCTGTCCCAGAGGATCTGAACCAAGGGAGCCCCAGCTCCATTTCCAGTGACCCTGTAAGATTACCTTGTTTTGTTCCATTAACAGCATCTACTACTATCTGGAAGTATCTTGTATTTTTATTTGATTCCCTTTTGTAAACAGATAGCTGAGACCTTGTCTATGTTCTCCATTCTGCATTAGCACCTAGCCATGTCCTTGACAATAAGTCCATATCGTATGATTGAATGGGTTGAATGTTCTCTTTTTGTTCCTTCTATAATAAATTGTCTATTCATAACAGTAGTCTATTTTTCTATTGGAGTTCATCTCTTCACCTCTTATAAAAATTCTCTGGCATATGGGCAATATTAACTCTTCTCCTGACATTTCTTTTAAATATTCCTCTAAGCAATCACTTACTTTATAACTTTTTAATGATTTCTATGATATAATATTTCTTATGTTTCTACTTCTCAAATCTATTCACATTTTTTTTTCCTTTCTGACTTTGGAGGTGACTTGTGAAATTCTTCCCTACAGATTAACATGCATACATGTCTGTATTTTCTCCCAGAATTGTTGTATACATTTTTCATTAACATGTTAGTCCATGGGGATGCCTAGGTGGTTCAGCAGTTGAGCATCTGCCTTTGGCTCATGGCATGATCCCGGGATCCTGGGATCGAGTCCCACACTGCACTCCCTGCATGGAGCCTGCTTCTCCCTCTGCCTATGTCTCTGCCTCTCTCTCTCTGTCTCTCATGAATAATTAAATAAAATCTTAAAAAATAAAACAAAACAAAAAACATGTTAGTCCATGTGTAAGTTATTGTGGTATAGATATTGAGATACTGATCAAATACTACTTTTTCAGAGGAAACATCATTCCACTGTGTATTTTGGAAAGTCCATTCTTTCCTAGTCATTTGAATGGTGACCTTCAACACATTCTAAATTGCCTGTTTATTTCTGCATAGTTATCATAGAATTTTAATTATTTTAATTTTATAAGCTTTAATAATAGTAAGACAAGGCATCCTATATTATTTCTTTGCATTTCTACTGTTTGCTCTTCCAGAGAAGCTTGAAGATATTTTTGTTAAATATATACAAAATCTCCATTGACATTTAAGTTAATATTTTGTTTGTCAAAAACACATTATTAATTTGGACAGATTTAAAAGCTTTGTCATTTAATTCTTCTCACAGTAAGTCTATAATCTAAACTCTATCTATATTTCTTAATGTATCTTGAATATCCCCAATTTAATGCCTTTTGATATTTAAAATTATGTTTATAGTCCCTGAAGATTTCCTGATCAATTTATTTTTAGTTATTTACATTTTTGTTTCCACTGTGCCACTGTGTCTAGGGTCTTATATTTTGGAGTGATTATAAAGTAATAAAGGAAACTTTTTTTTGTCTTGAAAATTAACCATTTCACTATTATTTGTTAGCGCAAATG
Organism: Canis lupus baileyi; assembly: GCF_048164855.1. NCBI lineage: Eukaryota > Metazoa > Chordata > Mammalia > Carnivora > Canidae > Canis > Canis lupus. The sequence goes on from NC_132839.1 coordinate 69,484,686, forward strand.
TTTTTTTTTTTTTAAGCTGAATCTATTAGAGTTCTCTAGTATGCATTCAATTATTTCCAAATGGCACAGACCTTTTTTTTTTTAACCTTAAATAATTATGTTGTATGGCTTTTTTCTGCCTACTTTACCTAAAATTTCTAGGAAAAAATGTTGAATAACATCAATAACATAGGTGAAAGATGGCTTCCTTTGTATTGTTATTTTAGTCTTAAACTGTCTCATTTTTTAAAAATTGTTTCTCATCAGAACTATGCAGAAATACTTTCTTACTTACTCAAGTTCCTGGTTATAAACTCCATTTGTTAAAATCTGCAGACTTTTTTGACTACTATAGAGCTCTTTTCTCTCCCACTAAATGTCTCCAAGTTTATAAATTTGTAGGTTTTATCCTCCCCTCTTCTTTTAGAACAAGTTATGCTTTCATCCATCTACTATCATCTGTCACAGTGCTCTTGTGATTTTGTCATGCTGCTTCTAAATCCTTTCAAATACTTCTCCGGGTAGAGATGGCTCCCCTGTAATGTAGAACCAAGTGTATGAACAATTGAATGGTATTTACTGCTTGTATGAACTTTAAAAAAATAAACTTCATCTGTTACTGTGCTTTTGCTGGCCATGTTTCTCAGATGTAACCATCAGGCAATGGAGGATTCTTGTGGATACGGGTTGAGAGACATTACTTTAAAGGCAGTTCCAGGGGCACCTGGGTGGCTCAGTTGGTTAAGTGCCCAACTGTTGATTTTGGTTTAGGTCATGATTTCAGGGTGGTTAGATCAAGCCCTGAGTTGGGCTCTGTGCTCAGCAGGAGGTCTGCTTGGGATTCTCTCTCTCTCTCTCTCTCTATCTCTCTCTCTGTGCCCTGGCCCCCAATTCTCCTCTAAATAAATAAATAAAATCTTAAAGGCAGGTCTAGTATCTAGATTCATCCTATACTATTAGAGCCTGACCCTGAATCTGCTCTGACAGAAGAAATAACTATTTATTCTGCCTATTTTCTGTTACATATTTAATAGTTTACCAAAAATGAACTTTCATTGATGGTTTACCAATTAGAGTGTGTGGGAAAGAGAAGCTTGTACGGAATGAACAAATCAATGAAGGAATGAATGAGCCAATGAACAAATGAAGAAAGAAAGAGGAGGGGGAGAAAGGGAGGAATAGAAAACATTCTATTGTTTGAAGGAAGGAAGGAAGGAAGGAAGGAAGGAAGGAAGGAAGGAAGGAAGGAAGGAAGGAAAGAAGGAAGGAAGGAAAGAAGGAAGGAAGGAAGGAAGGAAGGAAGGAAGGAAGGAAGGAAGGAAGGAAGGAAGAAAATAGAGAGAACAAAAATAATGTTTTCATTTGATGCAGAAAATAAGAAGGTCAGTGACTCTACTGAATAACCCTGATAAAATTATCCTAAATAGTTTGAATTCATAAAAAATTAAATCAAAGGAAGTATACAAGGTGTTATATATCTCTGCAAACACACACACACACACATGCACACACACACAGCACAACCATTAGAATTTAAAACTGTGTTCTTATAAAAGAAGCTCTCTGGCTCCACTGCCATCATAATTTATTAAAAATCTTCATATCAGCATCTCTGTTAACCTTCTCTCAGTGGAAGTTTTTTAAAAAGCTTACAAGAGATCAATGCTAAATATGACGACTATTGCAACTTTGTACTTCTCTTTGAGATCTAACAAAATGGGTCTCTAAACAATGAATGTACAGTAGAAACAATGCCAACAGATTTAAACAGCCATCTGGAGTAATTATTCATGCTCCCAAAAATAGGCTGTTTGAGAACGTGCAAAATTCCTTCCCGATATAATTCCATGGTCTCTCCAACAGCACATGAGTTGGCTGGCAAAGTGAGAGTGAAGATGCTTCAGAGGGCAAATTTAACTGTTCAATTTCTATTGTCCTGTAAGAAAACACCCAAAACTTAGATCTCAAAGTCATGATGTGTGTTCCTATCTACCATGATCCAGATCTCTCTACCGGGGCTCTCTTTCCCTTGCTGTCACTTCTGATGATGTGGGTACCTATTTCTTCCAAATTATAAGAGCGCAGATCCCTTACTCACCTCTGACTTCATCACCTACCTCTTCAAGCCCCTGTGCCAGCCACTTACATCGTGCCTGTATTTGAGATGACCTTCTTCTTTGCAATAGCAACATTCTTTTACAATAGAGATGATTTAAGCATTAGACCATGACTTGGCCCCAGTTTTTTAAACAGTGGTAGAGCTCCAAAAAGAATGCAGGTATCCTGACAGTTGTTTGTTTCTAAAGTCACTCCTTCAATTATTTCCATCTTCAGCTTTGTAGCTGACAGCATCAAAATCACATTTATTAAACTAGAGAGGTGGGGTCCTCTGTGAACTGGTTTCAGTCTGACTTCTTATTGTCTTATTAATTCACTCTTATTTGTGCACCTTTGCCATCTACTCTTGCCTATTTTAATTAGTTTAACTGAAGAGACTGAATTCTATAATAGAAACACAGCTTTATTTTCTCAGTTGAGGCCACTAATGCTAAACTCTTTTCTTTCCAGCACAGGCTTCACTACAGCCTAGAATATAGATTGAGGCATGATCCTCTCTTTTACTATCACCTCCCCTTTCTCTATGGTTGGTCCAGTTTTGAAAAGGAGAAAGAAGTCAGTGACATGGTGACGCTTAAACTCAACTGCATGGTGGATGTGACTAGGTATCTGCCTCCTTTACAATGATCTCTATCGAGCATCGCCAGGTTCATACCTCCTGGTTCACTGTAGATGAGTGAGAGCCCTGTTAATGAGAAACTTGTGATTTACCTTTCTTTAGTTATTGATGGTGCTAACAAAACCCTATTTTTGACACTTGTTAAAGAAAGGTAAGGTAGGCTTTTTTGAAGAGGGGTCATCACAACAGCAAAAGGGACCACTGTAATGGTGTTTTGCAAAGTGAGGGAGAGAGTTTAGGCTCAACTTCAAACACAATAAGGAAAAGTGAGTATTAATATTCATAGCCAGGGAGGAGGGAGGGTGGGAGTCAGTGGATGGAGAATTACTAAGCAGGAGCATGATAATGAGTGGTTCATTCAGTTAAGCATCTGACCTTTGATCCTGGCTTAGGTCTTGATATCAGGGTGATGAGTTCTACCAGCACTGGGCTCCACCCTGGGCATGGAGCCTACTTAGGAAAAAGAAAATATTGAGAGGACACATCAGGGGTAAGATGGAAATCTGAATAAAATGGCTTAACAGGATTCTTCTTGAAGGCAGTCCAGGGTTTTCAGGTGGAACCTGGATCCAGGGCATGATTGAGGATGAGGAATTCAATTTCATATCAAGGGTAGCCAGGCACAAAGGATAGAGAATTCTGACTAAACTGCCTTAGTAAGCTTCTTGCTAATATTGGACAAAACAGAGATGAAGACCAAAAATTAGGACTACTTGAACAAACTAGAAGACCCTAAGAAAATGTTCCCACTTCTGGTTTCAGCTTAGGTCCTGATCTAGGGGGTTGAGCCCCACATCAGAGTGTGGAATCTGCTTAGATTTCCCTTTCCCTCTTCCTTTGACCAGCCCTCACTCTTTCTCTCAAATAAATAAAATAAATCTTTAAAAATAAAGAGCCTCAGAAGAGTTTGGTCAAAGAGTATTTTTGCTAGTGGTGCTCTGTAAGATTGGACTGCTTGCTTTTCCCACATTTGCAGTGGTCTGCAGCATATCTGCAGCCCGAGGTTCATCTGTTCACCTGAGTGAATACATCAATAGTGCCTGGGAAATGGCAAAGTATACTTTCCCTGCATCTCAAAAAGCTCAGAGGGTCAATCCATCATACCATCTCTGCTTTCTCATTTTCTCCATCTCCTATAATTACACAGTAGGTGAGCAAATACTGTGGGTCTCTAGCAATCCAATCTCAACTTGGTATGCTTTTTTTTTTCTCTTTTTTTTTTTTATTGGAGTTCAATTTGTCAACATATAGCATAACACCCAGTGCTCATCCCATCAAGTGCCCGTCACCCAGTCACCCCAACACCTGCCCACTTCCCTTTCCACCACTCCTTGTTCGTTTCCCAGAGTTAGGAGTCTCTCATGTTCTGTCACCCTTTCTGATATTTCCCACTCATTTTCTCTCCCTTCCCCTTTAATCCCTTTCACTATTTCTTATATTCCCTAATGAATGAGACCATATGATGATTGTCCTTCTTCGGTTGACTGACGTCACTCAGCAAAATACCCTCCAGTTCCATCCACATCGAAGCAGCATATTTGTCATTTCTAAAGGCTGAGTAATATTCCATTGTATACATAGACCACATCTTCTTTATCCATTCATCTTTCAATGGACACGGAGGCTCCTTCCACAGTTTGGGCTATTGTGGACATTGCTGCTATAAACATTGGGGTGCAGGTGTCTCTATATTTGACTGCATCTGTATCTTTGGGGTAAATCCCCGGCAGTGCAATTGCTGGGTCATAGGGCAGATCTATTTTTAACTCTTGGAGGAACCTCCCACAGTTTTCCAGAGTGGCTGTACCAGTTCACATTCCCAAAAACAGTGCAAGAGGGTTCTCCTTTCTCCACATCCTCTCCAACATTCGTTGTTTCCTGTCTTGTTAATTTTCCCCATTCTCACTGGTGTGAGGTGATATCTCATTGTGGTTTTGATTTGTATTTCCCTGATGGCAAGGGATGCGGAGCAATTTCTCATGTGTTTGTTGGCCAGGTCTATGTCATCCTCCGTGAAATTTCTGTTCATGTCTTTTGCCCATTTCATGATTGGATTGTTTGTTTCTTTGCTGTTGAGTTTAATAAGTTCTTTTAATTTGTCCCAATCCCTAAAAACTCCAGAAGGGACCATGGCTCTGCTAACACCTTGATTTTACCCTGGTGAGACTTCTGACCTGCCAAATTATAAGATAATAAATCTGTTTTGGTTTGAGATGCAAAACTTGTGGTAATTTGCTATAGCAGCAATAGAAAACTAATACATTATTTTAGTGTGACCAATTCCATATAAAGGGATATTGTAGTCCCATTGGTTCCACTACAATGGTACTTACTGGGTAGTGGTATGTGATCCAGATTCCTAGTAGGCACTTCACTGAACCCACAACACAGATTTCTTGATGCCTTTGTTCTGAGATGTGATTTAAAGGTTCCCATCCCAGGAAAGTTCTAATCTTTTTGTACAAAACATTCTCAACATTATTATAGTCTCATCCCAGAATCTTACTTATGATGTTAATTGTACTTGTCAACTGACTGGGTTGTGTTAATTCCCAGGTAAGTTGGTTAAACATTATTTCTGAATGTGTCTGTGAGAGTATTTCTCAGAGATTAGTACTTGAATTGGTAGACTGAGTAAAGCAGATGGTTTTCTTCAGTGGGCCTCAACCAATCCAATCCAGTGTGAGTGGACCTGAATAGAACTAAAAGGCAAGGCATAAGAAGGTTGAACTAATTATGTCCAACTGTTGAGCTGGATCTTCTGTCCTTGGCACTCTTGGTTCTTGGGTCTTCAGGTCTGGACTAGAACCTATACTATTGGTTTTCCTGGCTTTCCAGTTTGCAGACAGTTGATTGTGAGACTTCTCAGCCTCCATATCATGTGAGTTTGTCCCTTATAATAAAACTACTGGTTCTATTTTCTGTTATCTAGAAAACTCTGACTGCTATTCTATCCTTGATCAAACAGAGCATTCTTAAATCTTACATTGCCTGTCTCATACAGATTATTATCTAAATATATGTATTTATTTAGGAAAAAGGTCCAAGTCTAAAACACCTCAAAATGTCCCAATTGTCAAAGAGACTCAGTACAGATATGCAATATTTAATTGCTGAATGCATGAATGAAGAGTGTTAAGCAAGTCCTCTCTTTACTATCCCACTCTTACTCTTGTTAGTTCACACCTTGATAATGGGATTCTCCTGCCTCCTTCCACATCCCTTCCCTCATTGATCTTAATTTTGGTGTCTCACCTACTTTATTTCCAATAGTTTCTCTTAATTTCTCCTTGTCTCATTTACCACTTCTACTGATAGCTCTGGATTTTAAGCATATATATATATATATTTAAAATGTATATGGTAATTCAAAGTCTTAGAAAAATCCAATCTCCTCTCTAAACAATATATTTGTTAAAAGAAAAAAAAAGAAATGGGGATAAGTGCAGGAGGGAAAGAAGGAGGGTGAAAAGGAAAGAAAGCAAAGAGACCACAATAGAGGGAATGATTCGTGTCTCCTGCCTTCAATTTCCACATGTACATAATGAACACATATAATATACTATGCTTTTCTGAAAGTCAAAAGTTTGGACTTTACAAAGTACCTAGTTAAAACACTGCTAGTAATTTTCTCTTTCAGTGCATGTGTATGTTTGTGAGTGTGTGTTTCTTCTCCTAAAGAAAGACAAGATAGATATCCCTAATTGCTTTAGTGACAAAAAATTAAAATAAAGTAAAATAACATAAAACAAAAACAAAAATAGTCACTGGCAGTGGTCTGCTGGTAAACCAGCCTTCCGGGGAAAACAAAAGAAAACAAAACAAAACAAAAAAACCCTGATTTGTAGTGTTTGCTGGCCTCTGTGTTTTCCTCCTTGGCTACTTTCAAGCTACTAATATTTGATATCTAGCTCCCCAAATTCCTAAATGTTTAACAATGAATTTTCATGACCTACAACAAGTGGGTTACAGTAGGCCACTGGAACTTTTGAGTGATATTTTACACAGTACATATGTATATATAATACATATAATGCATATTTAGTACATATATTAAATATTAAAGATATATGTTATATATAATTTATTTAGCCACATTTATTAAATAAAACATCTCACCCAATAGAGATACTTTTTAAGGGCAGAAATTATAGTTCCTTATACAAAAAGAGGTAGTGAGAATTTTTTTCAAACTATTAACTTAAAACTGGTTTTATTTATTTGGTGTAAGACAGAAGAACAATTATAAACATATAAGCTGCTTAGACTCAATAATTTGAATCAAAATTAGGTTATGAAAGCTGAATGGGAACTGAGAAATCAACCCTCTTATTTTAGAGAAAGGCATATTGAGTACCAGATAGATGAATATTTTTGCTTGTAATTGAATGGCAAGTTTACACCATAGTTAAGACTGTAATTTCTAGATATCTGGATGGTTCTTTGTTTACTGTATCAGTAGCTCAAGTAAATAAAATTAAACAAGCAATTTCAGAAAAATAACACCTTAATAATGTTGAATGTTTTTATTCTTCAAATAAGTTTTCGTAATCCATCTTCAAACCATATTCATTCATTCATGAGCTAAGCATCTATTCAACACATATATTATGTACCTCCTGTGTACCACACTATACCTCAGGGCACAGAGCATATACTGGAAGACAAAAGCAAGTGATTTTCATCAATACATCTTACATCTTAGTTTAACAAAAAACAGACAGCAAACTAGAAAACAGAGTGCTATGTTATAAATCCTCAGGAGAGCAAGGGTGGAAGTGCAGAGATCAGTAAGAATATTGTGATAGCCCAAGGATGAAATAAAGCAACATTGGAAATAGCAAAAAATAGTTGAATGCAATCTAAATTAGGAAGATGTAACTCATGGGGTATGGTGAGTATTGCATAAAGATTTTGAAGGAAAGAAGGAATTTGAAGATGACCACTAGATTTTTGACCCGAGTAGCTGATTGGAGGGTGATGCCATTTATTGTGCTAGAAAAAGTGTTGTGTGCAAGGTTCTAACTGACGGTTCTCCTTCGGACATGTGAATTTTGAGGAATCTCTTAAAAATACTAGTGGTGCATTGAGTGTAAAGCTCAGGTGAACGATGATGGGCTGAAATTTAATTTATGAATGTTAAGTGTACAGTTAGTTGTTTTAGAAGCCAGAAACTCAGTGAGATCATCCAGGCAGTGAGGCAGAGTAAAAAACTTTCAAAACATGAGCTCCAAACTCAGTGGAGATCCATGCTCAGTGGAGTGCTTAGAAATAAATTGAATCACCATGAAAGACAAGGGAAACAAAATAAAATCAACATACTCACACACACACACACACACAGGGATGGGGTGGAGACAACTGATCATGTTGTATATTTGTTAGTTTAGGGACAGCACTTTGCTTTATTTTCAGAAGAGCAAATTTTCTATAAAATATAGGAAGCCCAACAAAGCTGACTGAGGAAATTCAGCCAGTAAGATATGAAGGAAATCAGGAGAAATCAAACAAATAAAATACATTAGATAAGGAAGAGGTTAGTTCTCTTAACACCACCAACAGGTCAACTATGTGAGAACTTGAACTTACCACTACATTAGCCATGTTGAAGTTACCAGTAATGTTTTTTTTTTTTTTAAGATTTTTATTTATTTATTCATGAGAGACACACAGAGCAAGGCAGAAACACAGCCAGAGGGAGAAACAGGCTCCATGCAGGGAGCCTGATGCGGGACTCAATCCCAGGACCCTAGGATCACGCCCTGAGCAGAAGGCAGATGCTCAACCACTGAGCCACCCAGGTGTCCGAAAGTCACCAGTAATCTTGACCAAGGCAGTCCCAGTGGTAAATTGGAGGGAAAGAGCAGTTGGGAGTGAGTTCAGGAAAGAAGGGTCGGCATGGTTGGGGAGACAGTAAGTAGGGCTAGGTTTCCTCATCATTTATTCAAAGTCAGCTAGAAATGAGGCAGGTGCTTACAGGTTACAGAATGTTCTGTACAATGCAACAGGGGATATTAGAAGTGATTGAGCAAAGAAATATTGATACTGCAGGAGTGAAAGAGATAATCATGGAAGTGAAATACCTGAGTAAATAATTGCTTATAGAATTTGCTGCATAAATCCAGGATTTACCCTTCACAGGAAGGAGGAAATTAATCTATTGCAGTAGGGAAGGAGGTTAGAATGGGTAGGGAAGGGGATATACAGGTGTAGATGGATGGGTGAATTTGGGGGTGCACAGAATTACAGGGCTCTCTTCCAGTTTGTTAGTGAGAGGCAATGCTTTCTGAAGTGTACGTGAGACTTGGAAGTGTATGTGAGACTATAATGAATTTGGAAGAAGCCAAATCTGAGAAGTCCTCTATGTAGCCTTAGAGAAAGGGCTGGTGAAGAGAGATTAGGAGACCAGGAGATAAAGATACAGGCTTAATGGGGCTCAGCCAAAAGGCAGATCATCAGTTCTAATCACAGCTTCTGTAGGGGTAAGGTGTCTCAGCTGAGGCTTCTGGTGTTGTGACAAATATGGGATGGGGCATCCGCTTGATAAAAGTCAGAGGGGGTTTCTGTATCTACTACCAAATATGCTTAGGAGCAGAAAAAGTTCTCCTTTAAATCCAGCTCTGAGCAGTAATAGGTTCACTGGGAAAGATGGGCTAACCTAGAGCCACTGGAGCTCAAAATTACACTTCTAAAATTTAAACTACTTGAGTCTACTCATCTATGGAAAAGACTGACTGATATTTTACAAAGGGATGCCCATTCCAAGTATTCTCAACTGCCACAGCCATGGTCGGCCCTGCTCTTCACCATGTCTTTCTCCTTCTGAGCAAATTGAGTCTTCTGAATCCTGAACCTCCAGCACTCCGATCGGCCCTACCTACCTTCAGAGTCAGCATGAGAGAAGGAAGCTCCCCTGAACACTGTTCAGCCTTCAGAAAACCTCTACCCTAATATATACTAGACACATCCAGCTCAGTAGACTTCCAAATGAACTCCTGATCCCCTTCAATGCCAACATCCAACTTGCTTTCAGAGTCCTTCTACTCTCAAGGAAGTGCCCCTATCTTTTCCTCAGATACCCAATCTAATAGATTAACTTATTTTGTTGTCTCTAAATTTAAAATAGTTCCATAATCCTCCCCCCCCTTTTTTTTTTACTGCATGCAGCACAACTCCTGGGCCCAGGTCTTCATCATTCCTGGTTCAGATTGCTGTAACCAGTCTCTGCGTTTCTGCTCTAAAGTCCCCAGTAGACTGTTCTCAGCACAGCAGCCTGAGTCATCCTTTAAAGCAAGTTTGGACTGCCTCACATCACTGCTCTGCTCACACGAATGTGGATCCTATCTCATTACTTCCATAAATGCTTGCAAGACCTGTGGCTCTTCCTTTTCCGACCTCAACTGAGCCTCCCTCCTTTGATCACCTCATTCATTTGTACCTGCTCATCCTTCAACCAAGGTAGTGTTTTCCCCCAGAGAGCTCAAGACTAATCCTCTCCCCAGGGGCTAGGTTGCCACTTTCTCAGGCAGTTTCCATCAAACCCTTCCTTCACCCCTCCCACCTGCTAATTCTCTTAACCCCAGCATTTATCACCACTGGTAATGCCTCATATTTAACATACTCTCTGTTTTTTGTTGGTTTCCTGACCCTCAAAGTATATAATAAATTCCATTCTAAGAAAGTAGAGATTTTGAATCGTACTCAGTTGCAGCCTCCTTTGGGGAGCTCTGGGCACATAGAAAGTTCTCAAAAATAAGTGATGGATTCGTGAATTTGCAAACCCTGATCTAAGCAACATCCTTCCCTGAGCCAACTACTTTTGAAAATGTAGTCAGCTTGTAGAGTTCAATTTGATCCAGTTTGTAATCATCTGAGGGAAAGAGTTTCCTTTTGGAAGCAATTGTATAAGCCATCAGCTCCCTCAAGGGCGCTTTTATTAAGCTGAAAGTCAGTTTTGCCATTCATCAGCTGTTTGCAGGAGGGTTCAGCCCACCTCTCTATGCTTGTTGGAACCCCTCCTGCCTCCTCCTGAGAGATAGGCCTTTCCAGTAGGCCCTGTGGCCCACTGCAGAGTGCCCTGCTAGTGGGCCATGCGTCTACAGAAGGGAAGGTGACATTCAGTCACTCACCATTCCAATATGCATCCACTGCCTGTGTTTCTCTCCCTCACTTTTTTTTTTTCCCTTGACCTGAATTAATCCTCTCATTTTCTGCCTCCCGCTTGGATCACATCCCTCTCCAACTTTTGTCCTCATCCTGGCCCTGCATTTGCCAGTCTCCCCAGGGACTTTGCAAAAGCCAGTGCTGAAAGACCACTCTTTCAGACCCAGGCCCAACTGGCAGCCAAAGAAGAGTGAACTCTGTTCTAAGGAAACAGCACTTCGGGATCCCTGGGTGGCTCAGCGGTTTGGCCCCTGCCTTCGGCCCAGGGCGTGATCCTGGAGTCCCGGGATCAAGTCCCACGTCGGGGTCCCTGCATGGAGCCTGCTTCTCCCTCTGCCTGTGTCTCTGCCTCTCTCTCACACACATCTCTGTGTTTCTCATGAATAAATTAAATAAATAAATAAATAAATAAATAAATAAATAAATAAATAAAATCTTAAAAAAAAAAAAAAAGGAAACAGCACTTCTGAGTGTCCCCTTTCTAAAAAATGCCACCTCCTGTCTACAGACATCTAAGCCTAAGGAATAAATAAGAGAAGGAGACTGGCAAAAACTAATATTTGCTGAAATCTTCTTTGTGCCAGGAGTGAGGAGGGATCCATTTTTTTATGGTTTATCTCAAATAATGGCTGTATACAGCCTAAAAATTAAGTAACGATCATCTCCTGTGTAAAATGTCTCATTTTGCACAGGGAATGAGAACATGCAACTCCTATGTTCAGAACTGTTAGGTGACTTCCCATCATCTACAGACAAAAACCCCAAGACCCAGCTGTGGCCACTGGGACCCACACACCTGCCTGACTTATGCTCCACCCCTCCCACCGCAGCCCTTCACTTTCAGGCAATGGCACCTTACATGTTTTTGCACAAACTGTAGTATCTACCATTTGCTGTTTGTTCTTTTCTGTCCCTCCATATAACCACATGGTTCGCAGTTTCTATTTATTCAAAACTCTCTCAACTGTTCTCTTTCCAGAAAGACCTTAACCAGTCACTCTACAAGGTGGCCTCCAAGTCTAGAAACAGAAGGAAATGCATAATCCATGGTTTATTGCCATTGCATTTCAGCACAAGGCAAAATAATAGTATTTGGGTTACCAGTTTTTATGGCCATCTTGTTTTTAAGTTACATTCTTTCACTTATTCGTTGCCTCTCTTTATTTTAAAATATCCTTTACATTTTTAACATCTATATTATTATTTATGTGTTCCATGAGCCTATCTGTCCCCTGAGGCTAGGCCCTAGTTTTGTTTACTGCTAGCTCTCTGGAGTCTGCAAAGATGCTCAAACAGAATTGGGACCAGGTCAAGATGGTTGAAGGAATGCACTGAGCCAGTGGAAGCACAGAAAATGTGAATAATTTGTTCAAGCTTGCAAAGCTACCGAACAAGTTTAGACAAAATTTGAAGTAAATTTTGATTCCAAACCTATACTGTCACTGCTTCAAATTAAACTCACTTTTCTGTCATAGGATCATTTAAATCGTAAAGACACCAGGTGTTGGAAAGGGGTAGCCAACATTGAACCTACGATCAGATCATTGGCAAGATAAAGGGCCTCACTCAGTAGGGGAAGGGCTTTCTCTTGGGAGTCCCAGGGAACTAGGTTGCATGGCTATCTCTTTCACATCCTGGCATTTTGGAACTTGAGCAATTGTGTAGAGCTTCAGTTTCCTCAGCCACAAAATGAAGTTGAGTGATCTGTAAAGTGATCATAACGTACTATGAGATTCAGACAGCCTGCCTTTGAATACTTATATCCTGATACCAACTCTGACCATTGCCAAGTTATTTAAATTTGCTAACCTGGTACCTCTTTGCTAAACCCCAATGTAAATTAGAAAAGTAGTATCTTCATAGAGGTAAGGTAACTGTGAGCTTACCCATATAAATTCCTTAATGTAGCGCTCAATATAAGCAAGGGATTGTTTGCTACTACTAATTTTGTTGTCTCCTCCTCCTCCTCTCCTTTCTCCTTCTCCTTCTTCTCCTTCTTCTTTCCCTCCTTCTCCTCCTGCTCCTCCTTATTCCTCTTCTTCTTCCTGTTATTATTAGTAGTAGTAGAAGTTGTTTGAAGTAGAGGTAAAATCATGGCTCTTTCTGACCAAAATGTCAATGTTTCTCAAAGACAGAGATGACATTGTATGGAAACCCTGTGGCTAATGCTGCACTAGGAGAATTTATGGTTATAAATATATGGTATGTTTACAAATATTTGTGTGTTGATCAGTGGAAAATGGTTGGTAAGATCAATCTAGCTTTTAAATATGGCTTGATACTAGTTGCTGTCTGTGTGTAGACTGGGAAGTTTTAGCTGAGATGCTCTGGTCACTTTTCATGTTCAAACACAAGAACTGGCACTGACTTTTTAAGTTTTAAAATCACCTCTTTCTTCATTATTTTATTGATCCTCAGAAAACTCTGCATGGTAAGCATATGGGTGGCAATTATTTTCTATTTGGTCCCCATGGAAGTCTTTTTGTGCATTACTTATGGCTTCTACAATGGTCTTCCTTATTTTATAAAGCTCTTTGTAGTTATTTTACACATCTGCTATATTTTATAGCCAATACATAGTTACATTGGATAAAACATTTACTGAGCATTTCTTAAATGCCCAGCATGTGGATGGTAGGGATGAGTTAGCACAGAGTCTGAAGCAGGAGGACTTGAATAAATGGTGAGACAGACACATAAACAACATAATTCAAGATTCTGTAGGATGTGCCTGTGTGTGGGTACAGTTGGATCAGTGCAATAGTGAGAGCAGAAGATTCTCCCCAACTCAAGTCCTATCTACAGATTTCACTGAAAAGGTAACCCTAGAGATTCTTAATCTGGGTAGGTCAAGATTATAGGTGCTGTGCAGCTGGACAAAGTAGTTTTGCAAAAGACTAGGCAAGGCATGGATTGGGCTACCTCATGACAATCCTTAAATTTCATGAAAAAGAAGGGTCATTCCTAGGAACAGCATCTCAGTAAAGTGCAAGGCTGCTGTTTAGAAATTGGTTCATCGAACTAAATGGAGGTAAGAATATAGGAATAAAGAGGGATTCCAAGCCTAGTGCTTTCAATGATAGGGAAAGTTAGAGGCAGAGATATTTCAGGCCTATTACTACATCCACATCATTGCTATATAAAAACATTGCCATGTTTCTAACACATTTACACACTCCCCCAGCATGTCTTAACCTAGATGAACACATGTTTTTGTAGACTTAGAGCTTGTAAACATTCCCTTAACAGAAATAATTAGATTGGCAGGTCTCCTGGCACAGTGGTACAAACTCTGAGTTTGAAAGGGCATAGTAAAAATTCCATTTTTCCCAGTCTTTAAGGATGATTCTTACACAGAGAATCCACTAGCAATACATTTGCTCTTAAAATTTGGAAATTTATTGTGTATGCGTGAATGCATGGTATATCTACCCACCAATCAGTGACACATCCAAAATGCCTCAACGGCTAAAAAAGATGGAGACTGAGTGCAGCCACTGAGATAGGATCGAGAGAAATGATGAGGAAGCAAGCCTTTTAAGGCTTATATAATTCAGCAGCCAGTCTCAGATGGTCATGAAAACTTCTTTCCTCCTTCTGAGAATGGTGGTATATATATATTGGAAACATTTAAGGGATTTCACTAGGCAGATGCCTCTCTTCTGTTTGGTGGTGATTGCCTATGACAACCCTCTGCCATCACTTTATGGCATCTGCCATGATGATCATCATTTGGTTTTCCCATCAACTTTGTGACGTGTATTATTATACTAATTTATAAGAGAAGAAAACAGAAGTTCTAAGAGTTTAACAAAATTACTCAAGTTTTCAGAAGATAATTAGTGACCAATTCTGGATTCGAAGCCCAGGCTCTTTTCACAAAGAGCTGTTAAAATCAATAGCATATATTTTCTATTTGTGGGAGTTAGCCTTCAAGAGAGCCCCAGTGACACTTGCCTCCTGATAGAGATAACCTTGAGTGATCATCTGCATCTGAGTGTTGGTTAGACTTAGCGACTCACTTCTCATGAATAGAATGTGGCACAAGTGATAGATTCCCACTTGAAGATTAGATTGTAAAATATGGTGACTTTCATATTAGGTGTTCTTTCTTACTTTTTCGTAGTTTACTTGGTCTGGGGGAAACCCTGCCATTAAGGAGCTCTGTAGAGAGGCCCTCATGAGTGAACTCTGAAGAGTTTTGAAGGCTTTATACCAGCTGAGTGAACTGGAAGGATCTTCCAAGGCCTACCAACAGCCAAAGAAACAGAATCTTCCAGTCAAGGCTTGAGATGACCATGGCCAATACCTTGTTTGCAGACGCATTAGACATCCTGAGCCAGAACCACTCAGCTAAACTACTTTCAAATTTACCATCCATAGAAACTTTGAAATAATAAATAGTTCTCATTCTCAGTGGCTGAGTTTGAGGGTGATTTGTAACAGCCATGGGTAACCAATACAACATTTAACATCACTCAAGAAACTAACTTAGTATTTTTAGCAGTATTGCAGTGGAATTAATAATATGGGTCATTTTCTTTTTTTTTTTTTATTTATTTTTTTTTATATGGGTCATTTTCAAAGAACTTTATCATTATAATATATACAAAATCCCTATGAAGGAATCACTTACCACCAGGTTACAGACAAAATGAATTAACATTTGCAAAATATAGCAGTAGATGGTATGATTTATATAAATCATGACATATATTAGCACTGACATTTTAATTTCCAAGTAAAGATTATTTACCTATGGTGATGGCTAATTTTATGTCTCACCTTGACTGTAAGGATACCTGGACAGCTGGTAAACATCATTCTGAGTGTATCCATGAGGGTGCTTCAAGAAGACATTTGCATTTGAATTGGTGGACTGAGTGTAGATTGATGCCTTCACCAATGTGGGTATCATACCTAATCCACTGAGAGCCTAAATAGAACAAAACTAACACAAATCAGATGTAGAGATCAATAGGGTGGGGCTTATTTCTCTTTCATTTTCCAAATTGTGTCTCACTTGGAAGACTCAAATTGGTTTCTCCTCTCTTTTGTTATCTCTTAAAAAAAAAAAAACCCTGGATTTTAAGTATCATTTTATGGACTTAATAAAGTATGTCCTTTCCAAGAACTTTTGTCATTTCCAATAGGCATCTAATCCCTGTGAGAAAGGTGACTATCTCCACTTTACAGTTATTAAGAATCTACACAGTGAAAAGAAATAACAATTGATATGATTTATATGGATAAAGACAAGTTTAGCAGTGGCTTTTTAATTTCCAATTAAAGATCGTTTATCTCTTATGTATATATATTTAGCATGTAGAATGAATAGTTTACTAATTTACTTCAAACTGGGGATTTGAAGGCCTCTCAAATTATGTTATAGCTTATTTCTTTCTTGGAAATCACTGCTTCTTTTCCAAGCTTTAAGTCAAGCTTTGAAGTCTTCAAGTAAATTAGAATTGAATTGCTATCTCCGGCCTTCTATGCAACATTCTCCTCACCATGCAAATTTTGTCAACCAAGGGCCAAGTCCAAACCCCTAAAACAACTTGCATGGTAATGATTTTAAAGTAAAGAGACCCCCGGCTGGGACAATGTCTAGACGTGGTTACCCAGCTAGACTTGGCTATTTCAATGATTTCTACAATCTTGACAGTTGCTCCTATTGAATCAATTGTATGATGATCTACTTTAGTTGGCAAAGCAATTTATATTCTCAGCACAACCAGACATTAGGATAATGTCATTATTTTTTTTAAGATTTTATTTATTTATTTATTTATTTATTTATTTATTTATTTATTTATTTATTTAAAGAGAAAAAGAGAGGGAGAGCACTAAGGGGGACGGGGTGTGAGGCAGAAGGAGTGGGAGAAGGAGACTCCCTACTGAGTGCAGAGCCCAGCTCAGGGCTAGATTCCAGGACCCTGAGATCATGGCCTGAGTCAAAGACAGCTGCTTAACCTACTGAGCCACCCAGGTGTCCCTTGTCATTATTTTTAATTGATGTTTTTATTGATGTAAAATTGATGTAACAACACTCTCATTTTAAAATGTATAACTCAGCAGCATTTAGTAGATTCACAACGCCATGTAACCACCACCCCTATCAAATTGTAAAACGTTTTCTTCACTTGGAAAAAGACTTCCTAGTCACTAGGCAGTCACTCTCCATTCCTCACTCCTACATCCATCCCCTGGCAGCCACTGATACACTTTTTGTCTCTGGAAATTTACATATTCTGGAGGCTTCATATAAATGAATCCATACAGTATGTGTTTTTTTTGCCTGTTTTTTTTTTCCACTTATAATGTAAAACTTCACATACAACAGTAGAATGTGTCAGTACTTTATTCCTTATTACAGATGAATAGCATTCATTGTATAGGTACACATTTTATTTATCTATTTGTCAATGGACATCTGAGTTGCTTCTATCCTTCGAGTATTTTGAGTAGAACTCTGAACATTTGTGTACAAGTATTTGTATGAGTATGTTTTCCACTCAGAGAAATGCTTCACAGAATTAAAAAAAGATGGTGAGGGATTGTGGGAGAAGAAGTAAGTAACTAGAAGGTTTGGGTTGAATGTACTTTCATATGCTCCTTATTTTACTTGTATTTTTATTTAACTTTTCAATATTGCATTGTCAGAATCTAGAGAGACCCCTGGCATATAGCAGGTGTTCTGCAAATATTCTTGGAATAAATATTACATGCTTCATTTTGCTGCCTGGTGCTACTAATACAACAGTCAATAAATATTTCCCAAATAATTATTTTTAATTTAAAAGAAAAGGAAGTGAGTATATCCAGAAAAAGAATTTTCTAGGATTTATTTATTTATTTTTCTCCCTCTCTTTTATAAGCCTGCACACTTTACTAGTTCACCTACCAACTACTACTCTATGATTTGAAGCTTGTTTTCTTTAAAAGTCTTTGGTATTAGCTCTGAGGGAGGTTTTTAATACTAAGTCAAGAAGTACTGTGACAGGCTTGAGAGAGAGAGAATTCCATATTTCCTGTTATTGTTAGTGATTCTCCGTTATGAGCCTGTTTTATATCTCTCTGTCAATTATGTGTCATGTGTTCTGAATTATACAAGCAGGATTTCACAGCAGCACATATAACAATAGGAGAGTTACAACATGCTGCTCTTATTCTGCAACTGATTTGTTATTTAAACTGAGCCCAGTGGAAAAAAAATCATTTGTATTTTTCCTGTTAGTTTTATATTTTCCTTGTATTCTTGCCGCACCAAAAGATTTCTCTGGAACTAAGGCTATTACTAAAGAAGAAAAATAGCCATAATACTTAAGTTCTTACAAAAATACTTCATTTCACAGTTGTCTTGCAATAAATAACATTTTTCATAATGGTTAAAACTGTGCTTGGTAATTCACTTGAGACATTGAAAAATAATTAATATTCTTTCTGTACTTTGAGTATAAGGGTCTATTTGTCAATTTTTCTTTTCTGGTTTGAATGTAAAGCTTAAACTTAGAAGGGAATGGGACTGAATCTTATGATTTACCGATTCAGGATTCAGGGAACAGGTGTTCATCAACCTGAAATTAAAAAAAAAAAAAAATTCAAAAAGGTAAAATAAAGCTTTTCTTAACACCTGTGGGAAAGCCAACACTCACATTTCAGAAATCTGACAAGAACGATGGATTATGTCTCAAAATACTTAGTTCACTTGTTGAGGAGTGAAAAACAGAGAAAAGGTTGGGAGAGTGTTTTAGATCTTTTTTCCAGGGTCCCACTGCTGCATCTGGGATGTGGTAAACATTTTAACTATGGATGAATAATAATTTGCATATTTCAATGGCCTTGCCAAGTAGAATCTCCATAGACTTTGGTGATGAGTATTTAATTAGCAGAATGAATATGCTCAGATGGTAACTCTTCTGGCCCAAGACCATTCTTGTTTTCTCTGCTTTCCATGGCAAGTTCAATAAGTGTTTTATGAAGAAACAATTTGTCTCAAAACCACTAAGGACACAAAGCTAAACTTCCATCTGTCAGCTTCTGTCTTCCATAGTGAGATGTGTCCTTGGCTATGGAAGAGCTTCACTTACAGGTCCATCCAGGCACTGCAGCAACCCCCACTCACCCTTGAAGAGTACTGTGGAGAGCACCCCATATTCAACTTTGGGTCTTAGAAGTTCTTTGGCTTCTTGACATTCCTTACACTCCCCCCACACACACCTCCTGCTTTGGAGAAAAATGCTAATTTGATTTTAGACCTCTGAAAGATAGCAGTTACAGCTTGCCCAACTTTCCAGAGCTGATAAAAAGGGCAATTATTTCAGTTTCAAATAGACCTGCATATGTCCTCAAGCTCTGTTTCCCAAAATATGAAAGGATCTATCACCCATGTAACCCATCACTTGAAAATCTTATCATTTGTTGGAAAGTGAAGTTCATTCTAATCCTCTAATGGCTCCATGTAAATATGTGAGATTATGCTACCCTTTCCTGGAGGCTCCATGTGTCGCTCATCCCTAATCAGCTTAACCACTACTGTGCCCATTTCCAGTTCATTCAGTTCTTGATATTCTTTCTTGTCAGTGTCCCTGTTGTTTTGAAGTGGGAAAGCTAGGTTCTTATCTCATGGAGTTGAAGGAATACCTGTCAGTTATTCAGTTTCTCAATTAATATCACTAAATATAAGACAGCCTGTCCCAGGCTTCTAGGATAAGTGGCCCTGCAGGGCTGTGCTGACCAACTCAGGGTTGTCAACAGGCCCTGCCACATGATCTGTTCAGAATATTCATTCTTTTCTGGCTTTCCCAGTTTCTAACATGGGTTGATGTGTGGCTCTTTCTATGATAGTTTTCCTTGTCTAGTTGTTTTGATGGTCAGCCCTGGTTATTTAACTTGTTTCCCAAATGTTTCCCCTTACATTCATCTCTCCTCTCCTGCTTCCCATTTAGAAATTGTTTCCCGGGCTTCAGCCCAAGTGAGGATCCAAGCAGTCCTCTTTGCTTGATTCTTGGTGCTACAGAATCATGTTTAACAAGATGGGTCATTTCCAGGGCAATTTCCTTTTCTTGCTTTTAACCTTCTCTTTCTCACTCTCTTACTTCCTTGTATCTTACTTGTATCTTACTTATTTCCTTGTATCTTACTTCCCTATCCTTTAGATGTATAATGAATGATTGCTATGTGCCAAGTACTTTAAAGAGCACTGGATAAATACAAGCAAGCAAACAAATAAATGAAAGCATGATTTCTATCACTGTGATCATCTTGGAGAACCCAAAGTTTAGTAGCAGGAGATGATAAAACTCAACAGGCACTTAGGCCACAAATGCAACACCAGTATGTAGAAAGCATGCTAGGTGCTTAGGCGTTCTTGTGCGAAAAGGTTAAGGAGAGTATAGAGTAGCTCTAACCCACTCTGTTACTGAATTGCCCCCTAGTGGGGAGAATAGAGACAGTACATGGCAACTTAGAGCAAGGTTTTAGAAAATTAATTGTGGTTACAACAGGTACTGAATAGGATCTTAATATGCTGAGATAGATGAGAAATCTTTCCTGAACAAGCTAATATTTAAGCTTAATGTGGAAGAATAAATTGAATTTCATTCACTGGAGGAATATAATATTCCAGGTTTATGATCTTATACACTAGGCAATAGGTTGTAAGATCAACTTATTTTTAAGGTGTTTTAAACTTAATAATTCATTTTTTAAAATGCAGATTGAATGAATGAAATAAAAACAATTTTCAAAAACTTTTATGAGTCTGAACAATTATTTGTTTTTAAACTCTGGACATACACAAAATTCAATTACCTGAAGGACAGCTGGGATACCCTGAGGAAATGAGCATGATTTCTCAGAAATTAAGAGAATTGAGTTGATAAGATTTGCATAAGAAGAGTGGGGCCAGATCTTATCATCAAGAGAAGTTACACCATTGCTACTTACACCGCTAGGTGATCAGTTCTTTGACGTCAAGCTTAAGGAGAAAGTATTTTCATGTCCAGTTTACAGATGAGTAAAGAAAAGCAAAAGAAGGTAATTGATTTGCTGAAGGTTATAAAACTATTCTGGAGCAGAAGTTAAATTAGAACAAGCTCACTCACACAGCAGTGCAATTATTTTAAGACATAACTAATAGCTTGGGACTTTCTTTAGGTTTCTTTTTCTTTTTTTTTTAGACTAGGGTGCCTCTCTACTTAACTCACTCTCACTCTGCTGGGCTGGTGTTAAATCCTTCTGTGTTAATTCTCCTGGAGAACTTTGTATTCTGTTGTATCTCTATGTCTCCACATGACCACAGCTGACTTTTCCTATTCACTATATAAATTAATCCCCGCAACAGTTCTGTGAAGTGGGAAAATACAGTTGTTATTATTCCTGAGATGAATAAAGGGATGTTTGAAAATATTAAGTAACTTTTCCAAGGTCATCATTCTTGTAAGGAACAGAAAAAGGAAAAAGCTAAATACTTTTATTGCAAAATGAATGATTTTTTTTCAGCTTCGTTCATAGCATTAAGTCCTGACCATGTCTTGGAATCATCAGGTAAGTTTTATTTTTTTTATTTTTTATTTTTTTTTTATTTTTTTTTTTTTAAGTTTTACTTTATATTTAGGTCAGCTTTAAATTTACAGAAAAAATGGAAAAATAATAGAACAGGTTCCTATGTCTTGCCAACATAGTTATCCCTATTATTAACTTCTTACATTAGGGTGGAAATTTGTTACCACTCAGACTACTGTAGTTATGTTATGATTAAGTGAAGCCCATCCTTGATTCAGATTCCCTTACTTCTTACTTAATGTGACTTTTCTGTTCCAAGATGCCATATTATATTTAGTCACTTTAAGGCTCCTCTTGGCTATACTTTCTAAGGCTTCAAAATGATTTATTACTGTTGATATTAACCTTCATCATCTGCCTGAGGTAGAATTTTCAGATTTCTTTACTATAGAGTGATTTCTATCTTCTCTCTACACCATACTCATGGGAAGGAAGAGCAGATGCTGCACCTTCTAAGCATGGACAATCTTCATAAGTTACTTGGAATTCTGTTTGAGGGATTTGTCTCATCTCCCCCACACATTTATTCAGTCATATATTTATATCAGTGTGTACTCACAGATTTTTTTTTATACTTTGGGTGATAATTCAATATTACTTTATTTTATTGCTCAAATTGTTCCAGTTTGGGACATTGGTGTTGATTTCTTTTAAAGTCAAACTCAAATTTAATTTAATTTCAAAATCATTCTCTCCTGATATATAAGCAATCAACAGAATTTTCTATATTAAGTTTGTATCCTGCAACCTTGCTATTTTCACCTAGTAATTCCAGGAGCATTTTTGTCCATTTTTTAAAAAATTCTTACATAGACAACCATATATATGAATAAATATTTTGTTTCTGTCTTGAAATTTGTATATTTTATCTTATTTTCTAATCATATTGTGCTATGTAGGACTTCCAGGAAAATCTTGTGTAGAAACGATGAAAGAAGGCATCCTTGCCTTGTTTCTGATCTTGGGAAAGCATCTAGTTTCTCATCCTTAATTAAGATATTATCTGCAGACTTTGTGTAGATGTTCTTTGTCAAGTTGAAGATGTTTGCCTCTATCAGACTTCTGACAGTTTTTCTTTCTTTTTTAAAAAATCATGAATGAAAAAAAAAAAATAAATAAATAAATAAATAAAAAATCATGAATGGCTGTTTTATTTTGTCAAATACTTTTGATGCATCAATTGATATGATCATCTGATTTTTTCTTCTTTAGTCTATTAATTACATTAATTGCTTTCCAAATGTCAAAATAGCCTCACATTTCTGAAATAAAACTCACTTGGTCATATTGTATACTTATTGTTATACATTCTTGGGTTCTGGTTGTTAACATGGGGGGGATTTTTGCATCTATGTTCAGAAGAGATACTGGCCTATAGTTTTCCTTCCTTGTAATGTCTTTATGTGGTTTTAATACTAATGTCATACTAGCCTCAGAGAAAGAATTAGGAGATAAAAATACCTGGGTTTGATGTTCTCTTTCTCTCTTTTTGGAGTTTATTAATTATTGATTCAGTTCCATTAAGATGCTTAGTCCCATATAGATAATCTGTATTTCCTTGTGTGAATTTTGGTAGTCTGTGTCCTCCAAGGAATCCATCCATTTCATACGTTATAATATTGCGTGTATGTAGAGTTATTCACAGCATTCTGTTCTTTTTTATCTTTATCTTTTTTTTTTTTAGGTTGATGAGATCAATAGCAATGATCCTCTTTCACTTCTGATATTGGTAATTAGTGTCTTCTCACTTTTCTCCCCCCCCCCCACCTGGGTTATTTTACTAGAGGTATATAAATTTTATTGATCTTTGGAAAAAAAAAACAGCTTTTGATTATGTTGAGTTTTCTCTATTGTTTTTCTGGTTTCAATTTCATTGATTTTGCTTATTTATTTATTTATACAGTTCCTTTAAGCTTAAATTGATTAGGATGCCTGGGTGGCTCAGCTGTTGAGCCTCAGGGTGCCATCCCAGAGTCTCGGGATCAAGTCCCATGTAGACTCCCTGCATGACATCTGCTTCTCCTTCTACCTATGTCTCTGGCTTTCTCTCTCTCTCTCTCTCATGAATAAACAAATAAAATATTTTTAAAAAAAGCTTAAATTGATCTCTGTATGTATTTTTCTTTTAATTTCAATTGCAAAAAAATGGTATGTGGCAACCCAGACTCCATTAGATTGCAAGTCAATGTTCAGCATTCAACTACATTATCTTCTCCTTTAATCAATGAAGATCACAACCCCAGTGACCAAAGTCTCTTCTAAATTTCTAGAGATTGTATTATCTATTCTTTCTTGGATATGGATTACATGTCAAATCTGATTGTAGTTTTCTATAAATGGGTACTGTCTGTTCTATAAGAATGACCATTTCTTGATTATAAGAAATATTGTACAAAAGTTTGTTGCTTCAACCACACTCAATGTTGTGTTTGGAACATAGAAGATACTCAGTAAATATTATTCAATTATTCTGGGTTTTATACTGTGGTGACCTCAGTATATAATAATTCAAACAGCACTCTCTCCTAATGACAAATAGTGTGTCTGGTCAGCTTTTTCTAGAGGGGAAAAACAAGGAAAGGTTAATGTTGACAGTAAATTTTGTAGAGAATGCTTCCTCCTCTAGTCATAGGAAACATGTAATAGGATGATAAAGCCACCACACCTTTACCCCAGTCAGATAGTAATAAATACTTTTACATAACCAAGAGTTTGTTATGTTTCTTCCACCCTGGTAAGTAAGGCCCACCCTTGGTTATCTGGGATGAATGTGGATCCAAAGTCCACATCCGTTTCCTTTGAGAATAAAAGAGAAAACTCTGGAAGGAGGAAAATCAGGCCATGCACAAAATCAGTGACATTGAAGGGCAGCCTAACCTGGTTTTCTATTTTAAATGAGCACTGCTCTGAACAGAAAAACAACACTTTGTACTAATCTGTACATAGTAATAATGTACTAATCTGTAATAGTGCATACCTGATTACATAAGAACCGTAACAACAGATGAGTTCTTCACAGTAGAGATTCTTATTGAGTCATATTTGTAATTTTAGTATTCCATAACATTACTGAAAGTCCTCTTTTCTGTCTCATCTCTTCATGCAAGAAATATTTACCAAATATGCCAGAGCAGACCCTCAATCCATCTAATATTCCTGGAATATATTAGGAAAACTGAAGGTCCCAGGAGTCATCTTTTTAAATGTAATCACCCAGAAAGATGGTTTCCCTATTTCCCAGTCTCTGTAGGAGGATCGGAGCTTACCTTATAAGCTCCAGTTAGCAAATACAGGTGGTCTAATCACATTGACTGACCTCCTCCCCCAACATCCCTCAGTACTTTTCCATTAGTGCACCCCAGCATATAAAAGGCCTCCTGATTTTGTTTCATCAAAGTTGAGCTCAGTTTATACGAAAGTGGTCTCTGTCTTATGCAGTAGTCTGAATAAAATCTGTCTTGCTATTTTTAACCTGTCACTGGTACAAAATTTTTCTTTTACACTAGCCATCAATATGGTACCTCTTCCCCGCTAGTTTAAACAATACAAGCATAAACAGAGGGTGTCACAAATATTTGTTGTGTAATTTCATAGATCAATTTTTATGTTATTACTTAACACTGTTTCTAGTTAAGTAAAAGCAAAATTGGAAGATTTACCTTTTCTTCCAATTTGAGTTTCTCTAGATAATTAAAATTTGGTTTTGGAAATCAATATGCTGCCTCCTCTCTCTCATTTGGTAGCAACTATAAACATCAGCAGTTTTTACCTTGCAAAGAGGTCCTGCCTCCTACAGAGTGGATTTCCCGCATTTTAGAAGATCAAACAAAATGATTTCCACATTAGTCATTGAAATTAAGCTTATCTGAGTCTTAAGTTTTCTTGACGTTTGAGGCAATCCCATTAACAGGACACAAGGTGGTATATTAGAATGGGGAACTGAGTTGAGATCGAAGGGTTACCTTTAGTTAAAAGACACATGATTGCTTTGCTGTTTGGTTTCACGTTAGGCTTTCTCTGGAAACCCCGGGTATCTAAGCATGGAAACTAGCTGGCTTAGTCTTGGTATGCACATGAACATATTATAGACCATGGGATAAGTCAACATTTCAGAGCAGCCTCTACTCATCATGTATTTCCTGAGTCACTGAATAATGTTGCATGCCAAGCACTCAAATGAACATTAGGGATATAGATGAAAGACACAACCCCTGCCCTCAAGGAAATTGTGCAGTGATGAGAAACAAGGTACATTAGAGAACGATAAGGGTTATGAAAGAAGTAGAAGCACAGAAGATGAACAATCATGTGCCTGAGGGCCTCTGACCTCCTTAACAATTACTGGATAATATCAGATCAACAAGAATCTGCACCTAGAGATTCTTTCTGGTGAAAAAGCAATTATTTCCAACCATCACCCCAGAAGAGGAAAAAAGTACTTTACTTCCTATTAAAGGATAAGGTTGGGACTCCTGGGTGGCTCAGTGGTTGAGCATCTGCCTTCAGCTCAGGTCATGATCCCAGGGTCCTGGGATTGAGTCCCGCATCGGGCTCTCCTTGGGGAGCCTGCTTCTCCCTCTGCCAATGTCTCTGCCTTTCTCCCTGTGTCTCTCATGAATAAAAATTAAAAAAAAAAAAGATAAGGTAGGTTATATATATCACATACACATATATAAGCATTGTATTATACATGTATATATAAGCATGCATCATATGTGTATATATGCATAACTGCTTATTTGTTCATTCTGACTTCAGTCCCATATAGAAAAGGGTCAGGGTAGTCTTCCCATTTGCCTTCTGTTAAAGGCTTTCAAAAGTGACCTGCTGAAAGGTGGGGTTGAGGAGTGTAAATGATCAGTTCTTTAGAATTTATAAATGCACTGAAGTACAACTTTTTGTTGTGGCAAACTGTAGCTATTGAAACCTAGAATTGTAAATAATAGAAATGTGGTGCTCAGAGGGCCCTTGGAAATTATCTGAGGCAATTTTTAAAAATTATTTTAAAGTAGTGGAAACTACTCTTCTAGAAGTATTGATGCTTGGCCCCAAAACTACTGAGAAACAAAACTGGCCGAGATCCAGTATTGGGTGCACCAGAGTGGCAGGAGGAATCTTCCCCACCTGTGATATTTTCTTGCAAGTGTAAGGGCTCCATTAGCATAAACCTCTATCTGCTCTCTGACCCCTTCACCTTCCATTCTTGGGAGATGGGTTGCATATCTGATGGCTGCATGTAAAAGCAAGAACAGGGCATAGATAGCCATGACACTCTTGTTCTTTTTCTTTGGAGCAGTCTGACCTTTGTAGAGTATGAGTTTCAGTAGCACTTGGCTGTACCGTGAGCTTATTAGAGGGTCACCATGAACACCATGGGGATGTTCTCAGTGTTCTAGTGTTCCTAGTTGGCAATGAGAAGTCTATGTGAAAAGTTAAGCATTAGGAAATGTGTTTCCCTAATACTGCCTGCATTAGTAATGACAGCAATATTTTGGTCTCTTCACAGAGACCAAATAGTTAAAAGTGCTGGTAAATGTTCGCCAACTAACCCTCCAAGGAAAACAAACAAACAAATGAAGTTTCCACAGAGTCCCATGGCATAAATAACCCCACCTGGATTTAGTCAATTCCCCACCTATATCACTGAGGAGTTGGGAAATAATGCACATGATTGACCCTCATAAACTAGCACAAGATGGATGCAGCTCAGCACTATCCTTTTTTCATCTTACTTTTACCTCATTTCTCAGTGACTGCAGATCCTGGTTATGGTTATACATAAAGAAGGGTCTAATTACGAGGCTATCTGAAACACTAATATTCAGGTTTCTTGAGTTCCAGTTGAATGTATTTCACATGACATCACAATGTCGCTTGGAAACCAGGGTTCCACTATGTATTATATAACTGGAAAGTAGGGTTCTACTACTTATTTTATAACTGAATACAAAACTATTTTATATATACATGAACCATTATTATATAAATAATATATATACAATTTATAAATGATATATATCTAAATGTCTATTTTATATGTGTATATATATGTGTGTGTAAATATCTCTTGTATATGTGTAGTGTCTGAGTTTAAAAATATCTAGTGGGTGTTATGCTAGTGGTCACACAAACCTTATGGAATACTCAAAATGAATAAATTTGATTTTACATAAATTTTACTTCAAGAAAGCTAGTTTAAAAAAATCAATTTATTTAGTTGGAATGTGAATATTATCTAAACGCTAATAATTCAAATCAGGCACAAAGAACCCATGAGATGATAGTGGTTGACTGTTAACTGCCTCTAAATCTTTACCCTTGTTAATTCCATGCTTTTGCTGTGTGACCTGCTGTTCCCTCTTTGATATTGAGTTCCTATTCACAGCAATTTAGAATAAAGAAATGAAAGAATATACCACCAGTAATATTGCTGTTCAAAAACATAAACCAGGGATCCCTGGGTGGCGCAGCGGTTTAGAGCCTGTCTTTGGCCCAGGGCGCGATCCTGGAGACCCAGGATCGAATCCCACATTGGGCTCCCGGTGCATGGAGCCTGCTTCTCCCTCTGCCTGTGTCTTTGCCTCTCTCTCTCTGTGACTATCATAAATAAATAAAAATTAAAAATAAATTAAAAAAAAAACATAAACCAAAGAGCCAAATTTTGTCCTATCTGTAGGCAGTTGTCTTCTTGAAGCTACACCACACTCCTCAGAGTCCTGAACTGGTATGGCTTAATGGGGCACAATTATGCATAGCTTGTCCTTGGCAAAAAAGCAAATATCCAACAGGTGAAAGTCACATTAGATTTATAATTAAAATATTACTTTGACCTTGAAAGCTCTTGGTAGACTGGATCTCAATTAACTTCTTGAACTTCAGGCATCTTAACTGATCACCTTATTTTTCTCTTTTAAACAAAAGTTTTTAATATTTTTTTCCACAGAGGCTTCTATTTATCTCCTTCCCTTGGGCTATGGTGCCAAATTAATAAATATGTGATATAATATATATCCATTGCTGGGATTATATGAATTATAGCCATTTAGCTTTTAGATACACACACATATATTTCAGGTTTTCAGCCTAACCCATGGTGAATCACAAAATACTTTTACCTAATCTGAAACACCTGTATTTATCTACTATGCATATAATCACCTGATTTTTTTTAAAAGATTTTATTTATTTATTTATTTGACAGAGAGAGAGAGAGCACAAGCAGAGGGACCAGCAGGCAGAGAGGGGGAGAAGCAGGCTCCCCACTGGGCAGAGAGCTTTGAGCCTGGGGCTCTATCCCAGGACCCTGGGATCATGATGAGAGCCAAAGGCAGACCCTTAACTGATTAAGCCACTGAGGAGCCTCTGATCACTTGATATTTAAATTATATTTTTAGTGACATAAAAGTAAATTCCAGAAATAAACATATATAGACACACTCATACATAGGCAGGTATGATTTAAGAAAACTATATATATATATTATTTTTTTAGCATCTACATGAGCATAAGTGCAATCCCTTTCTTAACTGTCCCTATAGTGGGCTGTGCATTCCTATGAACAGGAATGTCAAAGCTGAAAATATTTCTGAAACTGTTCTTTTTGAGAGCTGCCTTTAGTGCTAACTCTTCCCTATACTAACCAGTGACAACTGTTGGCAAAATCTTGGTCCTTTGAGAGTTGACTGAACATCTCCAAACTGCCAAAAGCATTTGGAACCAAGACTAATGAAGATGGCTTGCAGAGAAGCTGGGGACACTGCTTGGAATCAATGACTCAGTGTGACTAACATAATGAGGCTTTATTGTTCTCTGTGGCTTCTAACCTGTGTCTGAAGTCAGGGCCAAATGCAGAGTTCACAACATGCTTAGAGCAAATGCATATGAAATCTCTTCTTAATTACCTAATTTGGCTACACAAAATAATATATAAATATTGCCGGCACGTTCACTCCTCTTTCTAATTTTTTTCCTCTCCTGGAAGGTCCTTATGTAATGTCAGTGAAACATAATGATTCCCTACCTTGGGAAAATGTAATTTATGTATCTATTTTATTTATTTATTTATTTATTTATTTATTTATTTATTTATTTATTTATTTATACATGAGAGACACACAGAGAGAGAGGGAGAGACACAGGCAGAGGGAGAAGCAGGCTCCATGCAGGGAGCCTGACATGGGATTCAATCCTAGGTCTCCAGGATCAGGCCTTGGGCCAACGGCTGTGCTAAACCACTGAGTCACCTGGGCTGCCCCGCAAAATGCAGTTTAAATTCCCTATACCACTTCCATGGAATTGTAAGTTTCTTATTTTATTTACCTTATCTGTGAAGTGGGCACATAACCCTGACATGAGTCTTTTGTGAGGATTAAGTGATATAGCATGTGAAATGCCTATTACAGTATCTGGTCAAAATATATGTATAACACATGTTAATTTTCTTTTCCCTGTCCTTCTGCCCTCTTCCTAACTAATAAATGTTGTAATATTCTAATTTATGGAATGATTTGTTAATTCTACAAATGGTAAATGCTCTAAAACCACAGAGCAAACAGACAAAAATATTGCAGCCAATTTCCACCCATCTTAAGGCAGAAATGTCAAGTATCTTAGGGATATTCACATTCCATACATGTCACTCTTTCACCAGTATAGAAAACTCTTTAGCTTTGTCTGATAAATTCCAACAAAACATTTCAACTTGAAGTAGAACATTTTGTAACATTTTCATCATTTTAAACATTTGTAGGTGATGATAAAATACCAAAGAGGTAGGACCACTTTAGGGATATGAAAATTTACACAGACATTTTTTGGATTAATTGGTTGAAAATAAGATCTTGTTTGTTTTCTTCTCCTCCTCCTCCTTCTCCTCCTCTTCCCTCTTCCTTTTCCTCTCCCTTTTTCTCTTCCTCTTCCTCTTCTTCTTCCCCTTCTTAATTTTAGGAAAAATAAAGAAGAAAGGTAACCAAAGTGTATGCAAAATTTTTCAAATAATACTTATTTTTTGCTCCCGGCAAGCTTAGTTGCAAAAAGAAGGTGCTGAAATGCTAATGATACCAAGTTTGAAATGAGCATGTGCCTGAGCAGAGGTTACAGCCCCAAGGAGCCCCTTGCTCCCATAGTCCTCCATTTGGAGGCAATGTGGACACACTCCACATTGAAGTAGCTACACACTGTGAGCACAAAGGCAGAATGATGGCATTTGGATGAACCTGCTATTCTAAATTACATTTTCTCCCACAGGGTCCATAATAACCATGGAAAAATTCTTCAACCAGACTATTCTATAGATAACTGATAATGCCTCTCCTCTGGAGATGCAACTCCTTTGAATGAATCATTCAATTATACAGTATATATTTTTTTCCAAGTGGGAGGTGTGGTTTTGAGATATCTTACAGAGAAAGTAGACCAGAACCTGTCATTAAAAATAAAGCATTCGAGAATTCTTTAGCAAATGCAATGATTTTGCGTTATGATTTGCATGTATGGGGAGAACATAGAATGATTTCACTACACTCCTACTGAGAAGATCCCCACCACTGATTTTTCATTCTGTATCTTTGCTTTTATGTGTAAGCAGAGTGCCTGCTGTGTCCACCTGCTACATTTATTCTACATCTTTTAGGGGGAGGTCTATCCCTTTATCTTAGTTGACATTGTTCATTACATTTCCTGGAGTTACTTCTGAGACAGTTGAGAAGATTTCTTGGGGTGAAATTTTGGGAAAAAGAGATGGTTTTTAAGAGGCAATGGTACAATTCCTCAAGGAGAATATAGCTGTGGTTAGCAAGCCTCACTGATGAACATTTGGTGTGGAAAGAATCTTCAGGCTAATATCCAGATGGCCTGGGCTTAAGATAAGAAGAACTTGATTGCTATGCATGAAAACATAGATTTACTATAGGTGGTCCAAGCAGACAGAGGTAAAGATTCTCAGAAATAAAGACATGAAAAAAAAAAAAAAATAAATAAAGACATGAAAGAGCTTATGATAAAGATAAATAGCCAAGTGCTAGCTAAGAGGTGGGGATTCTATAAGATAAAGCATCAATGAAGTAAATCTTTGGGCTGAATTCTTTGAACCTACCTAATACTTAATTATTATAAGTCATTCATTGATTGGCTCTTTGCTATTATCTAGTTGGCATTAATCCCAAAATTCATTAAATTCTACTAGGAAAGATAACCCTATCAGTGTAATGACTTGAAGAAATTAAGGCCAAATGTATTGTTTTGTTTTATGTTTTGATTAATATTTGGTACAGAAAAAGGAACAGCCACAGGAAAAATGATAGGAGAAATGTTCAGAATTAAATGGAAGCAACATATAAGATTAAGAAAGAAATATAAGAAATTCAAGATTTTGTCAGGAAATCCCAAATATTGGGAAATTGACAAATAATGTAAATTGTCCACAATTTGTAAATGCAGATTCTTTTATTTATTTATTTATTTATTTATTTATTTATTTATTTACTTTTTAAAGAGAGAAAGCATGCACCCATGAGCCAGGGTGGGGGAGATGTGAGGAAGGGCAGAGGGAGAGGGAGAGAGAATATGATCCTGAGATCACAACCTGAGCCAAAATCAAGAGTTGGACACTTAACCAACTGGGTAAACTGAGGGCCACCTAAGCACCCCTCAATTTGTTTTTATTTAAATGTCATCGCTCAGTATAAGCCCAAAGTTTTGAAGTCATGGGGATATCCAGGGTGCTGACACAAGATGGAAATCTCAGTATCTCCACTCTAGACTTATTAAAATATTTTGTCCAGTTAGCTGTACTTCTTTGGATGTGGGCATGGATCTCCCTAGGCTACAGTTAAATTCCAAATTTCTAAGTATGGTATTTAAGACCATCTACTTCTTACCCACGTTTCATGTTTACACTGTGAGATTTTTCAGTAGACCTGTCTCCAATCAATCAATCAATCAATATAAGAATTGTCCCAATCTGATCTGGAATAAAAACAACCTACAGAAACCTATCATGACACCATTTCTCCAGAAGAGGAAGAGCACCCACCATCCTTGGTGAAGAGAAAGAACTTTTTAAATGGAGAAATTAGTATTCCTGGCAAATGCTAAGTGATTTTCTGTTGAACTTTAACAGGATTAAGTCTTATTCTGGGAACTTTACCCACCCAGTTGACTGTCAGCTAATTGTCAGTCACGAATGCAATGACCTTTAAGGAGATTTTCTTTTCTTTCTGTATCTAATATGATTATCTGTATTTAATAGATAATCCAACAACATTATCTATTCTTTCTCTTGTCCTGTAAGATACCTATGAAGAATAAACCTTTGAATTGGCCCATTAAGGATTTTAAAAAATATCTCTCATGCAAAAATTATAATAAAACTTTGAGCTATGCTTATAACCAAACAGTCTGGAAAGTTCTCTGTAATACACACAGCAGAATATTTTGATTTCCTCAAATCAACCAAATTACTTCTGGAGCCCACATGGTACAGGCAATCAGAATTACATAAAATAGAAACAAACACATAAAACAAAATATATGTATAAAGGAAGAAAATACTTGTGGTTTGTATTAGAATTCCCTGTTGGGAATATAAAACAGACCTGTATTGTCTGACCAAGTAGGTACTGGATGCATATGGCTATTGAGCACTTGAAATGTTACTTGCCCAAAATGAGATGTGCTATAAGTATAAAATACACATTTGATTTTGAAGATTTTATTAAAAAATAGAATGCAAATTATTTAATGTTTATAGTGATTGTATGTTAAAATAATATTTTGAATATATCAGATTAAATTAAATGTATTAGTAAAATTATTTTTACTTGTTTTTCTGAAAATTTTAAATATATCTTCAAGAGAAATTAACAATACATATGTAGCTTGTATTGGTGGCATCCATTATATTTACATTGGACAGTGCTATCAGAGAAAATGGGAGATTTTCTAGTTAGGGGTTTTTACTTTGTGTATTTTGTTCACTTGTTTTTTGTTTTATTTCTAAGTGAGTTTGCCATAAAAAATATGAAAAGTGTTTTGATTCAACATCATGTGGGATAGTAGTAAATGAAGCCTTCCTTACTCATGGGTGAGTAACAAAGTAAATGGTTCCTGGATTAAAGCATAGCAATAATTTTGTGGCTTCATTGGTTTAACAAATATTTACCAAAATTAAGAAATATTACTAAATTACTAACATGTACTGAGCATAGTACTATATCCTAGGAATTTAGTGATGAACAATGCAGGTGTTTTTCTCCCCTGTGTGTGGAGTAAGTAGGTAGCAGGTATCACACTTATAACTATAAGCAAGAGGGTATCATATGGGATTTTAAATTTTAAGTGATGATACGTAGGTAAATAAGCAACAACTACTGATAAATAACCAGAGGATATAACTCACTCTGGAGAGTTTTGAAATGGGCTTTCTGATTTAGTGGTTTTTAACTGATACCTGAAAGATCAATTTATATTAGCTAAGTGAAGAAGGATCCTAGACAAGAATCCTCTTCAGTTCAAAGCCATTCCCAGAGAGGGATTCTTCTGAGAGCCACCATGTGCTGAGGGCTGAATGTCTTGGTCCTGACGGGGGAATCTGGGCAGTACAACACAGCATCCACTACAGAACTTGTGAAGTTTGAGGTGCTCTGAGATACCTAATTGAGGCTGATTATTGGGACTAGAGGTAGATTGATTGTTGAGTTAAGGAATCTCAAGCTTCAGGAGCTTTCCCTGGCATGGGACACTAGCAATGAGTTCACAGGTCTTATATTTTTGTATATTTGCAAAAGTAAGATGTTTTAACCATTGTTTCTTTCCCCTATAACTCTAACTGTCCTTATGTTGAATTGCACTGGTGTGACCACAGGGTATTTTGGGATCTGACAATAGGGAAGATAAAGTAAGAATTCATTACATTTGATCATAGTAGATTGTAGTTATGAAATTCAGAGTCATTTTCAG
The DNA here is from genome assembly GCF_048164855.1 of Canis lupus baileyi. Taxonomy (NCBI): domain Eukaryota; kingdom Metazoa; phylum Chordata; class Mammalia; order Carnivora; family Canidae; genus Canis; species Canis lupus. The sequence continues at coordinate 69,519,089 of NC_132839.1, forward strand.
ACTTAGTTATTGTTAGCTACTCAATATAGGAAGCTCTTTCAGGAATAAGTCTGGTGCACATTATGACTCACAAGTGAAGCACCAGGGTCATACAGTGACATAAATTTGCCTTTTGAAACCTAGCACCAGATGCATATGGAGAGTGGAGAGAAATAAAGTTTAAAATGTGAGGAACTAAAATCCGATCTTTAGAAAAGTATTCAAATCATTGGATGTACTACTTGTAAACATCAGAATCAGTTGTCATCAGCACCTACTCATAACAGAAGATCTGCCCTTTCAGGGACATACTCGAATTAGAAATGATCTCAAAGAGAAGACTATTCTAAGGAACATATTGTGTTCTTTAATCCCATTAATGATCTCAAACAAGAAAAGTGATAGTTATAATAACAACTCCCCGAGAGTTTGACCTGAGTTTTCTGGAGTTAGCTGAACATAGGTTGCCCTTTGGTTCTTGCTAAGAAAAGTCTAAATGCAAGATAAAGCTTAGGTGCTCTCCCTTTCTGCTGTCAGAGCAAAAAGGAGAACTGTGATCAAGATACACTTCCTTCATGCACTGTTAGAATAAAGAGCTCATTAGAAAAGAAGTATTGTCCAGATCCAGGAAACTGCACTGAGGTCCCAAGCAGAGGATCTCTGAGAGACCCACTAAAGTCGTCACTGAGCAAAGGAGCCGTCAAAAGGGCATTTGACACCTTAAATGTGGTGTTGCTGACACTCCTGCCAGCCATTTATTGCAAATTACCTCTCCCTCTGAAAGATCAGAAACAGCAGCTGAACTGGATGAGGTGGAAGAGAGAGGAGAAGCCAATTTGACCCACTGCCTGCTAAAACATCCAAGTCTGAGTAAGATCCAGGGCTTTCACCTGGGTAAGAGTTCGGAATGTTTATTATTGTATTAGCCTAAACCAGTCATTTGATTACTAAACCAGAGAGGACTTTGAATGCCAAAAATGGCAGAAAGATAGATGTCATCTAAAACATCATAAATTTTTGAACAGAAATAGGCAAAGCATCTTCTCAGAGACTGGGTTTGAAGGAACAGTGGGAGAAAGAAAAGAAACTAGTTTCTTTTTTACACCTTTTCAAGACTAGCTTGGGCAATAAACTAGTTTCACCTGTTTGGTCACACATGCTTCTCCATGTGGACTCAATCAGATCTTAATTTTTCATCTTTATGTATGGAAAAACTTATTTCAATGTTAGATATATCCTAGCCACACAATAATAAACAAATTTATAATACATTTATAAATAATAAATGAATAAATGCTTCTAATATGTGTGCGTGAATGTGTGTGTGTGTCTGTAATGTAGTATTTGGGGTAGGGAGGTACTAAAACACGCCCTTTCTGGGTCTGGAATAAGTTAAATACTTGAACGCACCAGTGGGGAAGTTGGAAAGATAACCCCCCCTAATTTTTCAGTGTCCATGATGTGCTAACCCCACGTAGAGGGCAGAGGTCCAAGAGGGTGAACTTTCCTACACTTTGTCAACACTCAGGAGTGGATATTTAACAACCAAGCTAATCACAAAGGGTTTACATCATCAGAACTAATGAGGAATTAAAACACTTGAGTGAATCAAGGGAAATTTTTCAAAGTTGTCTGTCAAAGGCTATTGATCCCTCAGCAGCTCATTAAACACCTGTGTGGGCAGGGCAGCAGCGGTGGTGTGGGAAAATTACAGCTGGAACAAGATCCCATCCATCACACATCCTCTCTGTCTCTCTTGCCCACCCCCACTCTCATCCCAGACCTCCTGTCCCACTCTTCCAGTGTTTGTTTTTTAGCTCCTTCTATCATCTCCAGTGATTAATGAAATTGGATAAATAGTTGTTCAGTACAGAAGTTTAGAAATCCTATAACTTGATGGCCCCTGTTCCTAAAGCTGTATTTGATCAGGGACCAAACCGTGCTTTCCATAAACCAGATATGTATTCTTTTTCTAGTTTACCTACCTGTACCCTATACTCCCTAATTTTTGAAATTCCAGGGTAAATCATGGCTCATGTGGAAAGTCATTCACAGGCACCCTGCCTCAGAGCTATATATATATGCACTGTTGTGAATTGCACAATATAGGATTCGTTGGAATACCTGGAAATATAAAAGAAAGGGGAAAGTGATAGTTAAATAAGAATAGAAGCTGAGTGCATTTTAAAAGCTGGTGGAAAAAATCATTTTCCAGGTATAGAAAAACTAATAGACATCGAATATCCTAATTAAATAATGATAGTTAAGTAGTACATGGAAGATAGATAATGCATTTATATTTAAACTTTCTTCTTTTCCCCTGGGTTATTCACCAGTTCACCATATATTTATTAGCCACCAATACAAGTAGGTATAGTGTGCTTCATAATTGAGGAGAGAAGACCAGTAGGAGACAGGCCATGATTTGAGAGATCACTGTCTTTAGATGACAGGTGAACATAGATTCACAGCACAGGTAAACTGAACTCTGATGCAGGCACATTTTGCTTGCCAGGAATCACACCAGAAGGGACATTACCAGGATTGGAAAGTGTTATGAGCTGAACTGTGTCCCTGCAAAATCCATATATTGAAATCCTTACCCCCTATACTTCAAAATGTGACTGTGTTTGAAACTAGGGTATTTACAGAGGTAATTAAGTTAAAATGAGGTCATTAGGGGATGCCTTGGTGGCTCAGGGGTTGAGCATCTGCCTTCAGCTCAGGTTGTAATCCCAGAGTCCTTAGATCGAGTCCCGAATCAGGCTCCTGGCAGAGAGCCTGCTTCTTCCTCTGCCTTTGGCTCTGCCTCTCTCACTGTGTCTCTCATGAATGAATAAATAAAATCTTTAAAAAAATTAAAAATCAAATTAAATGAGGTCATTATGGTAGATCCCTAATTCAATGTAATTAGTGTTCCAGTAAAAGGGTGTCTAAACACAGACACACACAAAGAAAATGTCATTTGAAGATATAGAGAGGAAGCCATCTACAAACCAAGGAGAGAATCTACAGAAGGAGCCAACTCCACAGATGCCTTGATTTTGGACTTCAAGCCTCCAGGACAACGAGACAGTAAATTTCTATTACTTAAACTGCCCAATCTGTGGTACTTTGTTACAGCAGCCCTAGAAAACCAACACAGAGAGAAATGTCCGTGAAGGGTTCCATAAAGACACACGATTATTGAAGCAGGCACATTAGGGGGAAAAAAAGTGTTCCTAGTAGAGAGAATAATACATATAAAAATCTGGGCATAAGAGACAGGGCACAGGAAATTCAAAAATGTCTCTAAGTGTGTCTGACTAGGGGACAGATTGGGGGCAGGATTGTCAGGACAAATCTGAAACTCTCAGCAAGAATCAGATATTAAAGGGTAGCAAGTGACTGGTTAGGAGGAATCACTGACTTTCTAGCAAGAGAAAAGAGTCTTACTCTGTTGAAGATGACACACTGGCAAAGTTGAATTCCATCATTTTCTGCTTCGTAACTCATCACTATCCTCACCTGTAATAAGGAAAGCCACATGGCAGAACCAGGAATAAAGCCACCTTTACAAAAGGAAATTAATTTATTGGCAGAGCTTCTGGGGGCTCTAGAATGGATTGATAACAACAGATGGAGACAAAGTCCCTTTAGGAAGTGAGCAGCTGCAACTGCCTATGTTTCTTTTCCATGATTTCAAATGTATAACAAAGTTAATATAAATTATGATCAGAGATAGATGGCATTTCAAATGCAATGAGCAACCAGGTGGGTGAAACATTTTACTATATATACTATATATGCATTGTGTGTATCTATCTATTTATATTTATACTATATATATACTTACTATCTTTATATATATGTACTATCTAGATAGAATTCATAGTAAATATATATAATATAATTGGTATATTATATGATATATTACATATATGTGATATATATCTTTATGTATATAGGTGAATAGATATATACTGCATATAGAAACATAGTCATTAGTTAAAACAAGAAATGTTCATAAAACTCTGGGATGGATAACTGGATAAACAATAGAACTCAGCTATTGACCAATATTTTTTGATAATACAATTGAGATTGACATATTTTACAAAGCAAGATTTGATCATATCAAGAAAAATGACTAAGTCGTATCATATTGAAAAAGGAAGCACAGATTATTGATCAAGTGCATGGATGACAAAACCATAATTCCGTGGTTCAAATTCTACCTCCACTATTGATTAGCTGTTTAATCTTGGAAAAGTCACACAATCTCTCTATGCCTCAGCTTTCTTATATTAATACCATTTTAAGAATAATGATAGCCAGCATTATGGGATTTCCAGCTACTACAATAAGTTATTTACATATATTAACTTACTGTATCCCAAGATACAATTATGCAAGTATCATCATTGAATCATCAATCCCAATTATGCAAGTATCATCATTAACTCCATTTTACTGATCAGGAAACTGAGGCACAGTGGTAAGGTAACTAGCACAAGATTATAGTATTAGTAAGTGACAAAGCAGAGATGTGAACCCAGGCAATTTCTCTCCAGAGTCTATGCGTCTATGCTTTCATTACAATCTGTAGCTCCATATTATTACTATTATTATTATTATTATTATTATTACTAATTCTTATATATACTATCTGCTCAACATCTAGGACTTTTTCGCTCATATTTTATCTCACCCTCTCCTGAGCCTTGAGCAGATTGTCTCTTGAACTAGACCTTTTGTTCTTATCCTCTCACCCAGAATTGTGTCCAGCACCTTTCTCTGTTGGTGTCTCAATTTTTCTCCAGAATTGGCTCCATGTAGACGCTCATTTGTGCCTGGAATTTAGTGTCTGATCAATGTTTCTCCTGCCTAATTATTTGGTCCTGGATCAGGGACATCTGTGACTTGAATCAGTCACTTTCCTTAAAGCCCCTTCATGTGGGATACAGCCCATCCTCAACTCTGCAGCTGCTTGTTGCCCAATTGATCTTTCCAATTACAAATTTCATTTTCCCCTGCTCTCATGATGTAAAACTTCTTGGTTTCAGACATGGTAAGGGAATCCAGAATTAATAATGAAGGTGAAGTGCAGTGACTGAGGGTCTGGGCTTTGGAGAGGGAGGTCTTTAGCTTTAACTTTAACCCTACCATTTATCAACTATGCAAGCTCAGAAGAGGTCCTTGACTTCTCTGTGACCTAGATAATTCCTCCATGTTGTATGGATGACACTAGCCTCTCCCTTGTAGAGTTGCTTTAGCAATTAAAAGAGACAATGCATGCAAAGTCCTGGGCACAGCTCATAGTATTTAGTAAGCACTAAGTAAAATGGTATATTTTTTATTTTAATTTTGCTTAGTATATTACAATATGTATTATCAGAAATATTGTACACACAAGCAACAAATTCAAAGCATACACTATTGTGAATTTTTCCTGCTTAAAATCTGCAAGACTTCTAATTACCTTCTAAATGGATATCATAAGTTAATATCTCCTTATCTCTATACTCCATAACCAACAACTTCTCCCCTCATGCTTTATTCTCCAATAACAAATTACTTATTCCTCCTCAAAGACACTATATGCATTGCCTTTATATAGTGTATCCCTTAATCCTAGAATCTCCAAATCATTCATTTTCCCACCTGGAAATGACCTAAATCTTGCAAATCCAACTGAGATAAAGATCTCCCTTCCAGTCTTCTCTGAGAGTGCAGCCCCATAATCTCCAATCTCCATTCATTCCAAGCAGAATGAATGTTTTTCTATGTACAGCCTGTGTATATTGGAAGTGCATCTATCGGCTCAGTTGTCCTGGTAAATTCATAAATTATAATGTGTCTTCATCATCCTAGAGCTCAACCAGATTCTAAGCCCTTCATCCCATTCACTGGTGGACCTAGTACAGGCTACCAATACTTAACCGGGAGATCAGGTTGTGATATATAAATTGACACATGGGAACTTTAAAAAAATATATAATTGCCCCAGCTGAGATATAATTGAAATAGAAACTGTATAAATCTAAAGTATACTTCATAATCATTTGACTTAAATATGTTGTGAAATGATTATCACAGTAAGTTTAGTGATAACAGTAAATAAGAACTTTTCTTAAGGCATTGTCTGCTAAGTTCTGTTAGTTGCTACCCGGGATCACACATGGGGGTCTAGGTCTTTCTATGTTTTCATGTATTCAATATAAAGTTTCTGTATTATATAATTTGTAAGTTTAATTTTACATGTTAAGCACATATATGATCTTCATAAAATTGGCCTCAAGTTCCCCTCTATAAAATAACTGTGTGAATAATATCCTGAAATTCCTTTCCTAACATTCTGTAGCCATGTGAAGGCAGCACTCTCAGGTAGAAGGGAGATGTACTGCACTGCTCCACACTGACTTATTTTCTCTGAGACAATTTTTCTTCATCTTTAAAGAGGGTTAATAATCACAACTTGCAAAGCTTTGTTTAAAATTATATCATAGGTGCCTGGGTGGTTCAGTCAGTTAAGTGTCTGCCTTCAGCTCAGATCATGATCCCAAGGTCCTGGGAGCAAGTCTCATATAAGACCCCCTGCTCCACTGGGAGTCTACTTCTCCCGCTACCTCTCCCCCTTGCTTGTATGCTCTCTCTCTCTCATGCCCTCTCTCATGTGCTCTCTCTCTCAAGTAAATAAATAAGATCTTTAAAACCTTTTTAAATAAAATTATAATATTATACATTACTGTGCCAGTAAAATTAGAATTAAATAAATAGAAAATGTTACCCCTATTAAGGTAATTATTGATGAACCTATACTATATATATAATACCTATAGTTGCCACAAAGACAGGGACCACAGGGAAAGTTATTACTGGAGAATGAAAATGTGCCACTGATATTTGTTAGATAAAGAATCACTGAAGTTAATAAAACATAGGAAAAACATAGATCAATAAACGTGCATAAGACACAGAAAAAAATAAGGAGAAATGTTTGCGTACTGGTGAATTTCATCCATGACAGGAGTGAGGTATAAATAACATTGTTGAAGTGCAATCAAATAGTCCAATTGAGTTGTTTTGGCTAAAGGTCATTGTCCTCATGATAATAAGAATGTAATAAAAATAATGAGTCACAAGTAAATTAGGAAATAAACTAAGTAGAAATGAATCATATACTGTCTACTTAGATCTTGAACAGAAACCTGGGAAGGAGCAAAGGAAGGATTTGTGCCATAATCCGGCAGTGAGAGTTTTATAATCAGGAATTATTTAGGTACTTCTTGTTGGCAAGAAACATTTCTTCCCTACTCCTGATGTTTCCTTTCTTTTCAAGGTAGTTCAAATAATGTAATACCCTGGCCTCTGCTTCCTTACCAGTGCACTGAGTGTGGTTGTCCACTTTGTGCACTGCACAAATCCAGGGACACCAGTCACAATGTATTTGATTTAAATATACCCACTGGAATAATGCAGTACATAACTTGTGTAGATGTGCTCAGATGCCTGCCTTCAATTCACTTCATACTTGGGCTGGGGAAATAATTTTTCTCACTAAAATATTGGGTTAGAATGAACTGGAAGTATTTGGCTTTGTTACCCTTCTTATACTCTTGAGAAGGAGCTATCCCAAACATTCTTCCTTGTTCCTTCATGCTGTAACATTTACAGGATCTGCTTCCGTGTAGAGTGATCTGTGGCTGAATCAGTAAGTGTGGCCAATTCAGAGTTTAGCAGTAATAAGTTCAATTGTCCACATCTGCAAGCCTTGTCCTCCAGCCTACTCTTTATTATTAAAAAGGGAATATGTTGGCTCCTGTTTGTATTCATTTCTCAGTCCATGACCCAGGTCATAGCAAAGAGGAGTCTTGTTTATTTAGCACTTTTCAAGTAAGTCTGATATGTGAGCTATGGACCTTGAAAAATGAGCAAGGTGTAAAATTTTGTAGAACAAATTATGTGTGGAATGATTTGGGCTTTTGGCATGGCTTGAACAGATGGTTATAGGCTTTGGTAGTGAATTCCCAAGTATAAACCCTGTTGACTTTTTTTTTAATCTTAATGATTTGTAGCTTGTGTTGCACAATACATGATTTTTCAGTTGTAGAGTTGGCTTTATGAATGTGTGGCTTGGGCCAAAGACTTTGAACCTTCGGACATTTGCAGTATTTTGACCATAGCAGGTTACCACAGCTTATGGTGGCAGTGACTAGAGTTCTGTGGCAGTATTTCTAAAAGGATGCCCAAACAAATGTACAGGGGGCTTCCCAAACCCCAACAAATGTGTGTATTGTCTTAGGATGCAAGTTCCAGCACCTCAACTTCCCTGCACTCAGTTTATGTGTGTGAAGAACAGGGACCATGGTAAATAGGGGCTACCCTGAGAAGCTTTGGTAAAAAAGAGAAGCTGAGGCAGGAATTTGGTTGGACACAACAGTTTGTCACTACAGAACGTTTAGGCAACAGTGGCTGAAGAATATATGCTATATTTAATACAAAAGGGAATTAATTTTTGAATATATTACAGAGCACAAGGGAAATTCTAGCTCTTAACTGTTAGCACCAGCCCTAGGTAAGAAGCTAGATTGGCTGCCCCCAATTTCAATAAGAATTCAAGGCCAAGGAGGGAAATGAGTTAGAACTAGCACTGGCTTACATATAATATCAAGCATCAAAACACTCACCCTTCCAGTTCTCAGCATTATCTGGTGTCAATATGGTTCTGTATTAATTAATTTCTTAAGGGGGGCAGGGGAGTGTAACTCTGTAAAAAGTAAGATTTTTTTAAAATTCCAAAGATAAATGAAGGAGGAAAAAGTCTTAATATTGCAGGACTGAAAACACCTTCTCCAGTGTGGTGGTTTCCACATTTCTTTGTAGAGCCCACATTCAATTAAGCACTTTTATCTGAATCATGAAGCTCGATGCAAACATAAGAAAGCTACGGGAATATCATTCTGAACTTCCAGGTAGTATCCATAAGTAGATTTTATAGATATAGTAAATAGCATCAAAATTAAACTTTTGCAGGGTGTTTCCCAACTGAGCTTAAATTCTAAGTCTCAGTTAACAGAAGAACTGGCATAAGCTGCCTGGTCTCCTAGCAAGGTCCTCGCCAAAATAGCCTTCTCCCTGCAGTGTAATAATAAGTCTCTGCCCCAGTCTTTGGCAACACAGAGGATTGGCTTGGAAATAATTTTGTCTGAGATAACTCTTTCAGGAGCAGGAATTGCTTTGTTTTTCCAATTCTGGGGAAATGATGCTAGTGCTGTGATAGACTCATTTTTCATAATAATTCCTGGGAATCTTTAAAATAGTGGAAACACCGGAGACTCAGTGTTGAATAAATACAATTCTGAGGCCACAGAGGAGGAAATACATATTTTCCAATGAGGAAAGATCCAACCTCCAAATACTGAAAGAGCACTGTCTCTATCAACATGTTAAGAATCCTTCCAACTAAGACTGAATGGATGAAAGCAAATTGTGGAGTACTTTATAAGCTTTGGAATTTTAACTCACAAACATAAGGAAAATTGATTTGGCACCTTAATTCTGTGGAAATTCAATGTATTTCGACTTCAACTGGCAAAGGAATTTAACCTCCCTATTTTAATATTTCCCCAGTAATGTAATAGTAGCAGAGTGTTAAAATTCAAATTTAGGCCATCTCTTTATCGACATTTTGTTATTGGAATACACTTATGTTTCAGTCAAGCTCAAAACCCATCTCATAACAGGCTGTATTGGGCAATGTTGTTGGGAAAAAATATGGACTGGACAATCAACTAAAGATTACATTTTCAGCCTTGGAGTTGATCTAGGCAATGTTGCCTTCTGACTCATTTTAGGGTCTTTGGAGGCAGGGTGTCAGGGGAAGTCAGAGCTGTTTACAGGTGCTCCTGAAGGATACTCGGAGGGTGGGGCGGGGGAGGAGAACTGGCTAGTTAAACTTTTGCTCCCTCCTTCGGCAGGGAAATTACAAAGCTAAGAGGAGAAAATATGGAGGAAGATGGAAGGGAAATGCTTCTTCTCTGTTCTCATGAGTCCTTCCTTATGGAGTGAGATCAATTAGTGAAATGTTCCTAACTTCTATCTGTTCCATTACTCACTACATCATGAAGAAGTTAGTGACTAATCTTGTGGTAGCTTGGAAAATAATGAACTCTACATACTTGTCATGAATGTTTTTCATTTTTTAAAAGTCCAAGTTCTCTTCTGTTCCTTTATTGCCTTGTGAAGTTTTCTTTTCCGAGAGCTGGATTTTTAGGGTCTAGTATACCAGTAGATGGAAACAAGGAGGAAAAAGTATGCAATACCAGGCAGTTTACCTGCCCAGATATATGAACTATAGTTTCCAAACTATGATTTGTCATTAGTAAAGGTAGTATTTTGCTCCCATCTATTATTAACTAGTTTATTTTTGAGCATTATTTCTTCTGCACCAGTCTGCATAGATAGAGGGTTGGAGGAATTTCTGAATCTTTCAGGGAAGGAAAACAGCCTGAAATGAGTGGAGTCTGGTTATCTGGAATGGGCACACCCTGCTGAATGGACAGTAAAGAAAGAGATTGGAGTGGAATTAGGCCAGAATTGTGTAGGATGTGATAATTCTGAAAGCTCTTTCCATCTGGAAATAGATTTGAGTCAGCATCAATTGTCCCAATGTGTCAGGCTCAATTGAAACAATTCTGGGAATGGGGCTGAATTAATCTAATTTCTATGTATGACATCACCTCAAGCTGCCTTTTAGTGAGAAATGAATCCTGAGTCCCTGTCATTGTCATTCCTTATCCCTGTGTGCATTTTAACCATAGATCAAGTTCTGGAGGAGGTAAAACCAGCCCCAATGAGACAGTTCATAGTAAGACATCTTCATGTCTGAACAACCTCATAGACCATTCTTAGGAAAGAACATGGAAATACCAGTGCCACCCTCATCAATCAATGCCTTTCTGCCCAAGTTTGAACTCACTTGAAGAAACAACAAATTATATCTACCTTTGAATACATTAACTACAGACCATAGCTAGTATATTTTGAAAACAAGCTAAACAAAATGGAACCTTTACACATCTCTGCTGGTCTAACAAAGTACAAGAAAAGCAATATTGTCCTCTCTTGCAGTGTAAACATATTTGTCTTAATTCAGCCAAGTAGATCTTCTAAATCTTTTTGTGCGTCCCAATACTAATACAGCCTCTATGTGTAGCAGGAGGAACATTGAACCTGCCATCTTCTGGACTCTGGTCTAGGCTCTGATATACACTATTTCCAATTAGTTTCCTATTGTCTTTAAGCAATTTTCCCATATATATGAGGAATCACCTTAGCCCCATATTTGTAATTGCAAAAGGTGAGGCTATAGATTCTAAAGCCAGATTACCTGGGCTCAAAACCTGGTTCTGCCTCTTAGATAAGCTAAGAAATTAGAACATGCCTCAGTTTCCTTGTGGAGATAACAAATGTATCCTTATATCATAAATGTAAAGTTCTTAGAATAGTGCTTAGCTTGTGATTATTGTCAAAAAATATTATTATCAGTAATGGCAGGATCAAGCCCAAACTCCTTCTGTCTGTCATTGAAGACTCTTGATAATAATTAATAAGTTTGCCTCTTAATGTCTACCATCATATGTACTACCCCAAGTGATATTATCTTCTCTGAACATCATGAGAGCAGGACCATATAATCCCTTATTGTTCTTCCAGTATCTAATCATGGAATCTATATGAATATATGTTGAACTGATGAATTAACATATTATACCCCAATCTACCTGTTCTCAATCTTTGTCAGAGACATCAAGAGTTCATGTTTTATATTCATGAATAGCACTATTCCAACATAAAATCGACCTGTTCTTCAAAGTCTAGTTTAAAAGGTCATCTGTTTAATGAAACTGATAAAGTAACAAGATACTTGAGTTGGAAAAGCCATAATCATTCTGGAGTGAGAAAGAAATGGGGATCAGAAATGTAGCAACTCTCCAAAACTTTTGTTGGAATGGATCTCAGAATCGTGGAGCAGTAACTGCAAGAGAATACAGGGTCCATGGTGGTCCTAAGGATGGCTATGGGGCTTTAGCCAAGGAGATCCTCAGATCTTTAACCCATCCAGAAACTTCCTGTGCTGTATTTAAGTTTTGATGGGAGGAAAAGACAATGTATTAATTTTGAGCAGAGCAACAGAGAAATGATTAGAATACTTTGCTGTTTGTTTTATCTATAAGTCACACTCTAAGTTACAAGAATGTGTTTGATATGCAAATAGAGCTTCAAGACTAGTCCCCTAAATCTTGATCCAACCACATGCCTCCTCTCTGTTCCTCCTACAAAGAAAGTTTGAAACTGCCATTGCTTGAGCACAAGAAACAAACACTTTTAACATGAGATACCTGGCACTATGTTTATATACACATTAAAAAAAGAAAATGTGAAAAAAAAAAGAAAATGTGTTATTACATTATTCCTTTGACTTACATTGGGAAAGTATTAAACCCTCCTTTGTATGAATGAGAAAGGAAGGTATAGGGTCTCAACAAAAAGAAAAAATATAACAAGTTGAGTAAAGGGCAAAAATTTGAAACTTGTTCTAATTATTACAAACTTGTTTTTTTTTATTAACATCTTAATGTTAATGGAAAGTAATTGGTATATTTTAATTTTATGGCCAAGATAATTTAGATGAACGTGTTGCAAATGCTCATTATTAATAACCCACTCATGAATAGTATGAAAAGTATCAGTATTTTTGGCCTGTAGTTATAACTGTTTCCACATCCAAGCTGGCCTTTAATTTCTTAAAACTTTTTTGGGCTCTGAAGAAAAATATAGAAAAAAAATATTGCTTCAGGAAAAAACAAAAAAGTTTAACAATTAGACTATTAACCCATAAGAAAGCTTTGTGTGATTAATCTGAACTTGGGCCTTTTGCCCATATACCCACAATAAAATTAGTTTCTTTATACAGATGAAAAGTACAAAGAGCTGATGTATGAAAAAGTCAATTGTTCCTAAAGATTCTCTAAAAGAAAGAGAAGCCAATGTCTACACCAGCTGAAAACTATTAGATGAGCCTGAAATGGGAAATTTTCTCACTGTTTAAGCTCTAGGTAGTACCAGTGTGATAACTTCCCTTTAATATCATTTTTTAAAGATTTATTTATTTATTTATTTATTTATTTATTTATTTGAGAGAGAGAATGTGTGTGTGAGCAAGCTGAGGCAGGGACAGAGGGAGAAGGAGAGAGAGAATCTTCAGTATGCTCCCTGCTCAGCACAGAGCCCAACATGGTGCTCAAATCCACTGACCCTTAGATCATGAACTGAGCCAAAACCAGAGTTGGCACTTAATTGACTCAGCCACCCAGGTTCCCCAATAATATCCCTTTAGAGTTCATTTATAAACTGAATATTATATGCTAGCTATTATTTTAAATACATGGTGTAGATCCCCCAACAGCCATCTTTTCTATATGTTCCAAACCCCGTTGGCCATACTTGTTGTAACAGAGGTGGATATTTGATCATCTGACCAAAAAGATCTCTCAGGTATTTTAAAAGTGGAACCAAGGACAGAGTGGCAAGTATTTTTCAGTAGTGATAGCTACCTGGTGAGTGGCGTAGGAGGTAGCAACAGACATACATTTCAGCGTGTCTGGAAGAGGTGAGCATGAAGCAGACCTACAAAGTTATCAAAGACAAGAGATATTTAGAGAGATTTCTGGAGTTCTGGAGTTCCTGGGATCTTTTGAATATGATTTCCTTTTTTTTTTTTTTTTTAAGATTTATTTTAGAGAGTGAAAGTGTGTGTATGAGCAGAGGGTGGGGTGGAGAGAAGGAGAGAGAATCTCCAGCAGGCTTCCCAAACGTGGGGCTTGATCTCATGACCCTGAGGACCATGACCTGAGCTGAAACTAAGAGCTGGATGCTCAACTGACTAAACCACCCAGGCACTCTGATAACCCTTCTTATTGAAATACTTTGAGTTTGATTTCTGCCATTTTCAATCAAAACACCCCTTATTTATACAAAAATCTAGGAGGGTCAGGGAAGAAAATGTACTGTATGGGTGGTAACTGCAATATAGAGAGAATCCTAGGGTGCTGGAGAGCTTTAAAGATAATCTCTCATTCCAGCATTGAGGGAAATAAAACCAAACAATTACCTATTGCATCATTGGAGGAAACAATATAACCAGACAGATATAGTAATTGTTTTATTTCGTTTACTTTTATTTGTTTTAACATTTTTTTGATGGTGAAAGTCTGGAAATGTGGATGAAGAAGGATGCAGAATAGACATGAGAGTTTTTGGAAGAAGAGAGAGTTAAAGACAAGCAAAGATGAAAATGTATGACCCACAGGAAGGTTGGAAATGATTTCAAAGGTTAAAGCAGAGATTCATACTGATGAGTGGGAGAAGATGTTTTCCAGACACTGTATCGGATTTCTTATCTGTAAGCCATGTAACTTGATTTATATTGGAATAAGCAAAATGATTGACTTACTTGAAGTATCTGGGAATAAATCTATGTTAAGCTGTGTTAATGATTGATTTGTCTGGCTTCACATCAGTCCCTCCCCACCCCCCACCCCCCCACACACAGATGAACACTGATAGTTCTGGGTGGATGTCTCATCCTCATTTAGACTATCATGAAACATTGTCCATATAGCTCAAGTAATTGCTTAAGGATTGTCAAGTGTCTCTACTCAGATCAGTCTACTTTGGGACTGTTCTAAGAACAGTTCTAAAAGCTTCTTATATTGGAGATCAGGAAAATGTGAAGCTGGCAGCATTTGTCCTCCTTCTCTATCATGTGGAGAATATCAATCTGCAACAGATGAGCAAGAGCCCAGCATGGAGAAAAGAACAAAACTATGAGAAAACAGAACCGCAACACAACCTTTCTTAGAGTCTATGTACCCACCTATGCCTGAGGTGATATTTTCCACATTCTCCTCAGTGATGTAAGCTAATGAAATTCTATTCATGGGCAGCCCAGGTGGCTCAGCAGTTTAGCGCCACCTTCAGCCCAGGGCCTGATCCTAGAGACCCGGAATCGAGTCCCACATCAGGCTTCCTGCATGGAGCCTGCTTCTCTCTCTGCCTAGGCGTCTGCCTCTCTCTCTCTCTCTCTGTGTCTCTCATGAATAAATAAATAAAATCTTATAAAAAAAATAAAACTCAACTCTTTAAAAAAAATTCTATTCTTGTATTAATCCAGTTGAATTGGATTTTTGTCACTGTCAACCGAAAGGATATCAATTGCTTACTGGTTTCTGAAGAGTGTGTTTATGCCTTCACTTTGCAAATCATATTATAAAATGCATTTGAAAACTAGGTGACAACATAGATACTATGTGGGGCAGCTGCCATTGTTTTACAGGTAAGGAAATTGAGGAGTAAACAGGCATGTTACTTGCCCCAATTCAAAAGGTGAGTTGCTGAAAGAACAATCACTTAACTAGCAATTGGGAGGCTATTCTATTACAAAAGTTTATTCATGTTGACATTAAGCGTGTATGATGGCATGCACACACATCAAATTAAATACAATTAGTGCTATCTATTGCTGACAGTTCCACTTGATTTTTGAGTGGTTGTGTGACAGTGAAAACAGAATATATGAGACTTTGGCCTGACCTCATACCAGGGCAGAATGGGGCTTAGTTCAGGTATAGAAGACCCAAAGATACACTTCATATCATTTTATGTATTGCATTTTGCAATTATTTAAGGTTTTTTGTTTTTTTCTATTTGTTTTTCCTTCAAGATAACTCATCAAGGTCCCAGTGATTGCTTACACTCATTATCTGGGGCATCCCATCACTTCTGGGCAGAATATTTCTTTGAGAAATGTCATTAACATGTTCTCTTCTTTTAAGCAGTGGACTTGGTTCAGATTTAGAAATGACGGGGTTTCCCTCCCCCCTCATTTAAGCTGCTTATGATTAGGCAAGCTGGCAAGAATTTAACATTAATAAGCCTCTGGCAGTAAGCACAGAACTTCTTAATGCTCAGCAGTTAACACCAAAAACATCAGCATTTAACAATGGGATCAAACTTTCCTTTGACACCAAGAGGTTATGATGACAACCTAATTGTTCTTTCTCCCCTGAAGATTTAAGGGGCTACTGTTCTGGCCCAGCTGCATGAAGAGGACACAAAGAACTTCAGACCTTATTATGTTCCATGCTTTTATTAAGAAACATTTAAAAAAGGAAATTCAAACAAATTTTTCTAAATTTCAAAATCAAATTTAAAGAACTTAGAAAAGTTGAATTTTCTAAATGTCATAGGGATTTTACCTCAGCAGAAAGAGAAGTAATTTTAAGATAAATAGTCCTAGAATAAAAATAAAATAAAATCTCAGCCTTACCCACCCCCCATTTCTGAACAGTATATTGTTCTCATTTGTCTTAGAATACTCTGAAATCAAAATTTGAGGCAAAGCTTATAGCAGTTATTTCATGGAGGCATGCAGTGTCAGGGAAATAGATGTGAACTAAAGAAATAAAGAAAAATGGTCACTACTTGATGTCAAGCTGATCAGATTGGTTGTATATCGGGCCATCTTCTAATGGCTGTCAATGAACTGCCACTTCTTAGAACAGAACATGGGAAGAGAGCTAGAAAACATTATTCATAGAAGCAGAGGTTATCCGTAGACTCCAGTTTCCTATTGGTTAACTCCACAGAGTGTTAACTCATGTGAACTTCTGGGTTGCCCATGTGTGGGTACGGAGAAGGGCCTGTCATATGTTGGTGACAACATAGAAAAAGTATGCAGCACCAGCAATGGGTGAAGCTGGTTGGATTAGGCCCATAGAAAGTGCTCATAGAGTTCAATCCCTAAATAGTGACCATAATGGAACAAGTAGTCAAATGGTCAAAATATTTGAGGTGGTGCAAGACAGTTATCTATCTGGGGTTTTAAAGAGTTTTTCTGAGAATTAAGTAGAATAACTCATGCAAAAGACTCAATATATAGTAGATATTTTATTCATCTCAGGTAACCAGAATGTTTTGCTTCATCACATTAAGATGAATTGGGGATCCCTGGGTGGCTCAGGGGTTTAGCACCTGCCTTCTGCCCAGGAAGTGATCCTGGAGTCCCGGGATTGAGTCCCACATCGGGCTCCCTGCATGGAGCCTGCTTCTCCCTCTGCCTGTGCTTCTCCTTCTGCCTCTCTCTGTGTGTCTCTCATGAATAAATAAATAAAATCTTAAAAAAAAATAAGATGAATATTTACGTGTCTTTATTTACAGGAAGTGTTCCTCACATACTCCAACTCAAATAATTGCCATCAGACATAGAGAAACATGTTGGGGTGTCTCTGAGGTAGAACTAAGAGAATGCAAAGCACCACTCAGGGGTAACACCAAATATCTACTTGAAACAAGACTGGGATAAAGGGAGGAGGAGAACTTTGGAGATTTCCTGACTGTTCTTTGATGTCATAAAGCTGTAGGGAATCAGGAGTTAAATGAGAATATAAGATGAATGAGGAAATGCACATCTTCATATTTTTAAATTTGTAAATTAAGTTAGAGAATAACTTGCACATTATAAGAAACCCTGAAATGATTAATTATTAATTTTATTATCCTGTACCTTAAAGAACTTTCCTGGAATATTTCCTATGAGTTGAAAAAGTTTCTCTCTTTCCCCATCAATCCTTACTCAAGTATGCTGTCCAGAAAGAACAAAACTCAATTCAAGAAAATATAATAAAATGTGGACAAGCATATTACATATTCAAAACTATTAAGAAGGAAAAAAGAGAAGAGAAAAGAAGGAGAGAAAAGAGCACAAGAGATTAGATACAAAAGAAAGAAAATGCCATTTACACGAGCATGGCAAGCTAGATATCTGAATAGGCCTCCGACATGTAAAACTAAATATCAGAATAATACAAAAATATCTTCAGGTTTATCACTGAAAGAGCAAGATGTAAAAGAGTAAGAGAGAGGAGAGAAGGAAGAGAGGAAGAAGAGGAAGATTCTAACATAGGTAGAGAGAAAAGAGTGATCACCTCTAAAATAAAAAGATAGATGATTAGATAGATTAGATAGATGGATAGATAGATGTTGCGTGCGCTGCGGCAACACGATCAGGATCTTGAGGATAAGGGGATGAGGAAAATAAAAGAAAAGTGAAGATATGGGGACAGGAGGGACACAGTGGATGATGTCCAAGCAGTGCCAGCTTTATTCAAGGTTTTACAACATTTTATAGCATGAGCAAAACAAAGCCAAGAAGGTGTTTATTTTTAGCAGGTTTGTGAAGCTCTCCAAAGTTCCCCTTTCTCAGCATGCAAGACAGACTCACAGGTGCCAGAAGACCTTGGTAAATAGATAAGCTTGTTGCTCCAGATGTGCATACGTCACAGGAATATTAGGTATGGTAAACAGACCAGCAAGGACAGACAGACCCTTATTTACATTTATGACCAGGTCAGAATAAGTTTTATCTATTGTGTTATGTGGGCGATCACGTACGAGCGAGCCCTGAGAACCATTGCTCAAGCCCTTTCTCAAGCGTCTACCAACTATTCACCCTTTAGGCTCCTGAGCCTTTTGAGTGAATGAGGGATGCAAGTCTGGGCCTGGTGTGGTTCAGTTACTCCAGCTAGTTCGTGGTCGCCCATAGATGGATAGATAGATAGATAGATAGATAGATAGATAGATAGATAGATAAGGAGGTGGGGCAACAATTAGACTGATGTAAGAAACCATTGACAGTAATTATTTTCAATTGGGAGACAAAAAAGTAACTTTCACATTAAAATTCCATAATAATGAAACTAACTTTCCAGAAGAGACTGGTAGAAAATCTAACAATTGGAAAAGATGCCTATCATATATTGACCAACAGGATGACGAAATAGGTATATAATAAGAGTAAAAATATTTAGAATAACAAATATTGCTAAATACATTAACATTTTGATATAATTATTAGTGTAGAATAAAAATAATAAAAATTATCTTTCTACAAAAAGGAATAGATTACTATAATAGTGGAAAAATTAATACAATTTTTAGTAATGGAAAAATCAAACAAATAAAAAAATCAACAAAATTACCAAATCAGGACTGACAAGAATGGAGCCAACTAACATCATGTGCCTCCTGACATGATTAATAAGAAATATAAAATGCTGCCTAAGAATTCCATACAATATATTTAAATTGAAAATAATCAAAAGGAAATAATCACAGAAATTCAGAATGTGGGATTGTCTATAAGGCAATTGGCCTCAAGTGTTCAAAAAGTCATTATGATAAAAACAAAAAGAAAGCAATGCAGAATGTCTACATTAAATTCTAGAATAAACTTATACATTAAAAGAACCTCAGGGCCACCTGGAGAGCTCAATTGATTAAGCATCTGACTCTTGATTTCAGCTCAGGTCATGATCTCAGGGTTGTAAGATAAAGTACCCCATTGGGCTCTGTGCTAGGGATGGAACCTGCTTAAGATTCTCTTTCTCTCTCTCTCCCTCAGCCCCTCGCCCCAGAAAAAAAACACATTTAAGACATAACAGTCAGATGATGCTATATGTGAACCTTGTTTGGACCCATAAATGAGATAGATAAAAGCATCTTCAAGCCATACCACGAACTGTGGCAACCTGAGTGCAGAGGGAATGTTAGGGTTCCTTGATTTAGCAAATTAAACTATAGGACATCTAGTTAAATTTGAATTTCATAAAACAATGCATAGGTATTTTTTTAAAGATTTTATTTATATATTCATAAGAGACAGAGAGAGAGAGAGAGAGGCAGAGACACAGGCAGAGGGAGAAGCAGACTCCATCAAGGGAGCCTGATGTGGGACTCAATCCCGGATCTCCAGGATCAGGCCCCGGCCGAAGGTGGCACTAAACTGCTGAGCCACCTGGGCTGCCCTGCATAGGTGTTTTAATGTAAGTATGTTACATTCAATATTTGGTACATAGTTATATCACAATGTGGGAGAGCAAGACCTCAGTGGATAAGAAATAGTAAGAAGAGGTACACACATACATGGCAACAGCTTTATATGTGTGGCAAAAAAACAATTATTTCTGCCGTTGGTTTGCACTGAAAACAGTACACATTGAAAGCAATACATGCTGAAAACAGCAATGATGGTGAATAAGATAGCTAGGCCTGTTGTGGTCAGTTACCCCATCCCCTGCAGCCCCCTAGTTAATGCTCCTCTGAGACTCCTGCAGACAGTCATATATTCAGTTCCCTGCTGCCTCTCACATGTTTCGTTTCTTGAGTTGTTTTTCCTTCCTTTATTCCATATATTTTACATTCTAATGATAATAAAACCTAGAGCCAACCCAGACTCCAGGCTTCACCTAGACACCTGCACTTCTGGGTGATGCCTGGTGGTATAGCTTCTTCTGGCTTCTCTTTGTTCCAAGATATTGGACTGTGAGTAATTATTTCATCTCTTTTCGAAATGCACCATGTAGCACCAAAAAGTTATTTGTTGTTTATCCAAAATTCAAATTTAGCTTGCTATTGTATATTCAATGATACTGTACAATTGTTATTTTCTTAGCTCAGTTAATGAGATTCAGGAGTGATATATGGTGTCTGCAATTTTCAAATTATTCTGAAAAATCATTTTAATACTTAGGATTTATCAATAAAAGTGAAGAAGAGTCTAGTGTTAAATTTATTATTCTATGATGTTTTCTGAAAATTTACCTTTTTAAAATATAAAATTGACAAAAAGTTCATCAACTTGTGATGTCTATTGAATGATTTCTCTTAAAATTAACATGTAATATTGAATTTTTTTCAGTGGTTCTTTTCTGCCACTTGGACAATTAAACCGTTTTAGGCCATTTGAAAGGCAGGGATCACTTCAGGAGAAATTGATTTCATTTGGTAGAAAATGAAAAAAATAAAAGATTTCAACCAAATATTTATTTTTAAAAAGATTGTATTTATTTATTTGAGAGATAGGAGGCCCAAGTGGGGGGAGACACAGGGGGAGAGGGATAAGCAGACTCCCTCTGACTGTGGAGCCAGACTCAAGGCTTGATGCCAGGACTCCAAGATTACAACCTGAGCTGAAGTCAGATGCTTAAACAACTGAGCCACCCAGGTGCCCCAACAAAATATTTAATAGCTTTGGTCTAATTATCAAATGCAGAACTTTATGCATAAGAATTGGTACAACTGAGAATGGTATATACCGGATGGATAGGCATTATTTTCAGTCACTTAAGACACTAGCAAAATGTGATTAAGATGTCTTTGTCATGAAGCAACCATCAACAATACATCCGAATCTATCTTATAGATTATGATCTCTGATTACCAGTACTAACAATGCCACCTTCTCCTAAATAGCTGATGTATCATTAAAAAACGGAAACTTAGAAAACTTTTATAATGGAATCATAAAGAAAATATTTTAGAATAAAATTTCTGAAACGCAGTCAAAGTGGTACTTTGAGGGAGACTTATAGCCGTAATTTCATATATTAAAAGAGAAGAAATGTTCAAAACTAGTAAATTAAATATAAAATTGTGTTTTTGTACTCAACACAATGTCCTTGAGAGCAAACATGTTCCCTTTGTTATATTGTATTCTTCAGAATGCTATTGATGCAGTAAAACAGTAAGTTAATCTAATAGACTGAATTGTGTTCTCTCAAATTCATTTTTGAAGTTCTAAGCCCCATTCTTTAGTATGTACCTTTATTTGGAAATAGGATCATTGAAGTTATAGTTAGTTAAGATGATCTAATCAAATATGGGTTATGGATGTGCTCTTAATCCAACGTAACTGATGTCCCTATAAGAAGGGAAAGTTGGACTCAGAGATACACACACATAAGGAGAACGCCATAGAAAGACAAAGGCAGAGATCAGAGTGATACTTCTACACAACAAGGAACACTAAAGATTGCCAGCAAAGCAATAGAAGCTAAAACAGAAGCATACAGACGCTTCCTCATAGATTCCACAAAGAACCAAACTTGCCAAAAGCTTAATCTTGGACTTCCAGCCTTCAGAACTGTGAGATAATGCCTTTCTGTGGTTCAAGTCATTCAGTGTGTAGTATTTTGTTACAGCGGTTCTAGCCAGTGAATGCAGTTACCTTTCTGATTGTATGTGCCATTCATTGGAAAGACCTTCATCTCTCTAGACTCAATAATTTATTCACTATGATATGTTGAAGCTTCTATTTCCATCATCCCTTTGTAGCCCTTGCCAATTCATGAAATTCTTAACAAGCAATTCCAGAATCCCTTTCTTGAAAGCCTACATCCTATGTTTATCAACTCCTCCCAAATATAGGATAAGTAAAGGAATCTTATACGTAAATAATTTATCTGTCTGGCCTAAGCAAACCATTGTATGGCTGGATAAATTGTTTCTACAGACCAGCATATTAAGTCACTGAAACATGTGTATTTTGTTTGCATAGATATTTTAGACATAGGCAGCTTTTTCAAGTGTGGTTATCAAACTGAATGCAGACCATATGTTATCAAAAGCATAAATTATAAACAAAAAAAAAAGTGTTATTTGAATTACAAGGGAATTTTAGGGTAAGAAATACACATAAGTTAAGGAAAAAAAATCCCCTACTTAAAATATATACATGTTGAAAGGTAACAATTATATGTTATGATTTTTTAAAAATGTGCATTTACTTTGAGTAGCAATTACAATTTTAAATAAACAATTGGGAAGGATAATTTTATCTCATTATGTCAACTGGGCTACTCTAACGAGCTCTATTACTGGATAATAGTGAAAGTAAAATGGGACCCAAATATGATTTAGATAGCAAAATGGTATGTTCAGCTTCTTGTTTTGAACATTTTCTTTTCTTTTTTTTTTTTTTAAAGATTTTATTTATTTATTTATGAGAGACACAGAGAGAGAGATAGAGACACAGGCAGAGGGAGAAGCAGGCTCCATGCAGGGAGCCCGACATGGGACTCGATCCCAGGTCTCCAGGATCACACCCTGGGCTCAAGGCGGTGCTAAACCACTGAGCCACCCAGGCTGCCCTGGTTTTGAACATTTTCTATAGTCAATCATGTTTGGTAGTGATCCATTTAAGTTTGGGAGACATACATCATCTGAAAAACCTAAAAAGAACAATTTATTTTGCATTCAGTTTTTTTTTAAATTATTATCCATAAGAGTAAAGAATTTTAAGTAAAAATGTTAAATTAAAAAGCAGTAAATATAGATAAGGAAAAGAAGCATGGATATACCTATTTGGGTATTTTGGAGGGGCAGACAATGTGCATGAAACCAGAAAGTCATTAAATGACTCTGCACAATATACGTTTTTGGCTCCAGTTTTCTCATCTCTAAATGTGAATAATACATTTTTACTCTCAAATTTGTTTTGATGGTTAAAGGAATTTATAGTTGAAATATGGTTGGCTATAGGTTAGCAACTGGGCACTGTTGGCCTCTTCCTTTCCGTCAGTTTTGAAAAGGAAAGATGGTTCTGGCCTTTTTATGTGACTCTTGAGGACATAAAAATCATTCACATTTCACTTTTTTGGTGAATTACCCCTAATTTGATAAAATAAGGTCAGACCATTTGGGAGAGTGTGCTTACAGTTGTGGCTCAGTTATAATATGGGCAACATGAGTGTCTCCAGGGAAATGTTCTTCTAAGCACTTGTCTCCAGTGGGAAGGTCTTTAGGAGACCCTCTTCTGGGGCCTCCTGTGCTCTTCTCCAACAACACTTTGCAAATATTTAAAATAAGAAACCATTTATTTTTAGGTCATTCTTTTTTAAGTCCTTCTTTCAGAAAGTCATTTTTAAAAATTCTATTGGCTTTCTGCAGATAATGTCTTATAAATCTGTCAATTTGGAGGGAGGTCAAGATGCAGACTTATAACCTGAAGATTTGGATTTATTTCTAATTCAAAGATGAACTTGGGCAAAATTTAACTCCTTCATAATTTTTCTCTCTACTTGAAACATGAGAAGCCAAAGTATCTGCCATTAAGCAATCTCACTAGAGAAATATCAATTCTTAATCTAATCCAATTGCACTTGATTATAGAGAAAACATGAAGTCCCTTCTGTAACATTCACCTAGTTCTCTTAGGCACATGGACTTTCAGTAAGCAGAAGGAATGTTTGATGTGTTAAATAGTCTAATTGACAAATTCCAATTTGAAGGTAGGACTCACTTTATATAGTGTTGTGCTGGATGTTTTAGAGAAGGAAGAATAGAGGAATGAGAATCAAACTTTACCCTGAGGAGTTGATGATAAAAAAAAAAAAAAATCAGTTATCCAACTTCTGATGGTTAATCTTGAAAAACTTAAAGAAGCATGTGTAATGATAGTTTTAAAAATAAAAATAAAAAGATAAAGGTGGTGTTGTGTTGTAACTATATCCATTGGGCTACAGTACATTTAAAGTATATAATAAGATATTTCTAAGTTTAGAAAACAATATTAGAATTTCCATTTATATTTTTGTTTTCTCATCCTTATTATTTTTATTTTGCTTCACTGTTATTTTATGCCACACAGGCTGTATTGATATAATAGTATGCGTATACAAATTTTAAGCAAGTAAAGAAATACATAAGGCAAATATTTTGGGATAAGTGATCTAAATTTGATAGTTAGATATGATCAATGAAAGTTTGGATACCACTGGGTTAAATTCAAAATATTGTTGTAGAGTAATAGATATAAACATTTATTGATTTTTGCAGTGAGAGAGATGGTTGCCAAGATCCTCTTCAAGGCTTCAATGCTCTCTGTTCCAACTGTTTGAAATGTTCTTTCTCCCCAAATCTATATAGTTCCTTCCCAACATCTTCCTGGTCTCTTAAAATAATGCTTTCCTCCTAAGTCATCCTTGTATTCCCTATCTAAAATTTAACAATCGTGTCCCAAAGTCTCATAGACCTTTCTACTCTATTTTTTTCCCTGAGCACTGTCACTCCTTACTCATCTGTTATCTGTTTTACTAATTTTCTACATTACACTATAGGTTGTGTACTCTCTGCCTTCCTATAAGAATGCAAACTGATGAGAGCAGAGAATTTTTATATTTTTTCCATCCATCCCTAGTCTCTATACTAACACCTGGAATATGATAGGTTCTAATATTTGTTGAATAATGTATATAATTTCATTTATTGCTCCCAACCAAGAAAAGGAGATATTATTACCTATGCTTTTAGCTGAATACATGGAGTACATGAATATATTTACTATACTGACTGTATTAACTTATTTCAAACCTTAGAGCAAGTTACAGGCTTCCTCTGAGGAATAAAAACATGAGGAGGGCAGTGAGCTAGATGGATGATAAGTGGTAAGGATTTACATATAGAGTTCAGATTTATTATATGGGGAACCAAGGAATCAGGGTGGAATCAATGGATACAAACTCTGGGAGAGAAATTTCAGATCTTCACAAAGATGAATAGAATTCAAATGTAGGGATCCCTGGGTGGCGCAGCGGTTTGGCGCCTGCCTTTGGCCCAGGGTGCGATCCTGGAGACCCGGGATCGAATCCCACGTCGGGCTCCCGGTGCATGGAGCCTGCTTCTCCTTCTGCCTATGTCTCTGCCTCTCTCTCTCTCTCTCTCTCTCTCTCTCTCTCTGTGACTATCATAAATAAATAAAAAAAAATTAAAAAAAAAAAAGAATTCAAATGTAATTTCTATGGAAAGAGAGAGTTTCTGAAAAATGGAGATGTTCTAGAAAAAATGTATATGATTAGGCTGCCGGGCTGTGTCAATTATAATTAAAGTTCTAGAAGGAACATGGGATTAGATGTTTTTTAAGGATCTTGCATAATTTTCAAATACAAATTTTTAATAAAGCATGGCTTCCAATGATACCAGTTATTGAGCTTCTATGGAAAATGTGCTGGGATTTCAAATAAAAGTAATGAAAAATCATTGTTCTATTTTGAGTAGATAAATCAGCACCAAAACAAAGAAAGCTTGGGCCCAGGGGGAAGGGACAGATAACTTTCACAGAATATCTGTTGTACCAAACAATTAATGAGGCATTCTACTTACCTTTTCTAGTTTTTTTCTGTACAGTATGTTTTCAAGTGAGGACAAGAAGATTCAGAGAAGTCAGATGACTAGATGACTCTCTCCTATCCCATATTTTGCCAACTATACTATAGTTCATTTTTTTAAGTTATGAAATAAATTGGTTGAAAATAGACATAAATTAATAAAGGCCCAAAAGTATTTTTATGACTTAAAGACATCTGAAACTTCTCCATTTAGCTTTGCTTATCCTAGAAGAACAATTTAAAAATATTCAAAGCCACTGTAAGTATGAGTTCTGAAATTCAGGTTAGCATAACTGAAACAAACTAGACCAAGTGAAGCTGGATTGGACATTTTTTTCCCACTTCAGAAAGTCTGAAGAATAATGGCTATATGTTTAAGAATGAAACATTTCAGTGCACTCATAACTTATTATATTTAACAAGATGGGCAACATTCATTCATTCATTTCTCATAAATGAGTTTAAATACATCATCATGGTTTATGAGGTTGTCTCTTTATCTTTGGAATTATTCTCTGATTATAAAATAAAAAAAATTCCTCTTTATGAACTTTGGAAAATAAAGAAATTTTCCTTAAATTACTATAGTTAAAATTCATTATCTCCAGTCATGAAGTATGTAATTTCAGGCATGTTGGCATGATTTTATTGGTCAGCTAATATAACAACAACAATTAGAGTACTTACTCCATGGCTACCCTTTATCTATAGAACTCATTTAATTTGTACCACAACTATAATACATTGTTGGATCTCCATTTGATAAGAGTGAAGAATATTAAATAACTTAACCAGATTTACACAACTAGTGCCTACACTTAACACTTGACTAGCAATTTTTGAAAATTAAAAATTATATACCAGCTGCATCTCCTTTTCTTAAAAAATGAAACCTCTGGAATAACTGATTATTAGATGAATTAAGTGAATGATTCAATCAATCAATCAATCAACTAAGTCATTCATAAAAGAGCTAAAGATCAATACACACTATATAATCAAACACTCTTTTTGTGGTTACTGAATTGAGGCGCTTTGAGATCTGCAGAGAAAAAAATACATAGTATAATTGGTATCTGAGGCAAGTGAGGTAATCTCTAACTATAAGAAAGAGAAAACAATTTAATTCAACATATATAATATTTACATAATGCTTGAAAGCCACTTGACTAGATACTAGGTATATAAAAGCAGTTATGATGTTTGCTGTCCTAAACATCATTCTAGTGGGAGATAAAGATTGATAAACAAATAACTGGAAAAGGATTTAGTTTAAGCAACAATAGAATACAAATAAGATGTAGAAGTGCTATAGAAGAGAAAGTGACAAGGCTGAGTGCTTTTCTAAATGTTTACAGAAAATTCATATAGATATAATTTGTAATTAAATTCAAATTTCCATTCAGGCAAAGAGCCCTGTGTCAGTGTCCTTGTGCTTTACATTTGTTTGAATTCTTTTTTTTAAACTTCAGTGAAAATTGTAACTGAATTTTGTATATTACATCCCATAAATAGGAAATGGACCTTAGCTCAATGCTCAATTTTTCTTAGTTTCTTTCTTAGTTTCTTTCTTTCTTTCTTTCTTTCTTTCTTTCTTTCTTTCTTTCTTTCTTTCTCTCTCTCTCTCTCTATCTCTTTCTTCTTTTTCTTTCTTTTCTTTCTGTGAAGCCAAATGATGTCTATATTGTTACAGTAGTGTTCTGGGATTATTTCTTTAACTGGAAAAAAACGCAGATGCCAAATTTTCACATGGACATTATCAACAAAAACTGCTGATCTCTTTTGACAATAGGTACATTTCAGAAATCTACATCGACTGCAGAAACAAGGCCTCTGCTCTAAACCAGGCTTTTTTGTACCTGTCCACATTTCCCCTTGCAGATCTGCTCATATATATTTGAATATTTTTCATCCTTTAAGAGGATGGGAGATCATTGGAAATTTAACATATTAAGTTGAGATGTGCCTAAAAGACCCAGAACAAACGTTAAGTGTAACATAAGTCTAGCAGGACAATTACTTGCTTAATGATCAGAATTTGTGTCCAGCAATGCATGCTGTGATGGATGGAAGTGTTAAGCACTTACAATGTAGTTTTCAGATGATACCATTACAACAAAAAGTATTTAGACAGGTCTAGAAATCAAAGGATTTTTGCAGGTCATCAAAAATTGAAATGAATATTGCTGAAGTGAGGATTCAAAGTGTCCAGAAATTAGAATTAAGAACTCCAAAGATTCTCAGACAACACAGCTGTCAGGGACAGTCTCAGAGTAGTATAGAAAAGAATTATCCTGACAACTGCTCCTGTCAAGGGCTGTGCTTGGATTACTTTTCTGTTATTAAACAAATTTGGTCTTCCTCTGAATCTGTGATGCTCATCTGGAAATCAATTATGCAGTTTTTAAGAGAGGTGGACCTAGAGAAGAGAATACCACTTTTGAGCTACTGCTAAAGATGGGATTCTAGACTCTTGTCAATGCAGTGAGTGAGATGAGGACACAATGCTCAAGAGAAAGAACAAATTTGAAGACACTCATTTTATACACATAGAGTCACCACATACAATATTACCTACACCTTGTATATGTTTGTTATAGATGTTTCTACCATAATGTAGATAAGTGAAGCCAGACAAAAGATAATTACATTTTTTTTAAAGATTTTATTTATTTATTCATGAGAGACACACAGAGAGAGGCAGAGACACAGGCAAGGGAGAAGCAGGCTCCCCATGGGAAGCCTGATGTGGGATTCAGTCCCAAGTCCCCAGGATCATGCCCTGAGCCAAAGGCATGATCAAGGTGCTCAACTGCTGAGCCACCTGGGTGCCCTGGTAATTACATTTTTATTGCTAAATGCATTCATTAGCTAGGCCTTATTTCCCAAACACAGTTTCTCCTTAGCATGTGAAGACCTCATAAGTAAATCAGATGCCAGTTAAATGAGAGGCTGCCTGTCAAGAGAGAAGGAGCAACTAGGAATCTTATTTCACAGTAAAGAGATATCCATAATAAGAATATGTATACTCTTAAAATATGGGTTTACTCAGATTTTCTTTCTTCTCGATGGAGACTGGAAGTAGGATGTCACCACTTCTCCCCACTTTGGACAGTTCTCTTTCACTGTACTATAGCTGGTGATGTTCATCAGCTCACTTAGCTTTGCTGCCTTCAGAAGTGCACTTCTTTGGATAAGATTCAGAATACTAGTCTTTCAGGGTGATCCCTAATTCACTGGTTGGCAGAGTCCATGATTGGCAGTTCTTTCTGTGTTTCTAATTCCAAAGCCTTTACAACCCACGAACTAGTATAGACAAGGCCCCCAGGGTACAAGCAAAAGCTTTCCTAAGAATCTTGAAACACTTATATGGAGATGAAAGTGTATATAAGTATGGGATTTCCACCAGGTCTTAACTTATGGGTTCTTGCTTCTCTTCTGAATGTGCTCTAGTTTATTTAGGGCTAAACTAAGATCTTGGCAAAACAGATGGTCCTCAAACCAGCAACCACCCAAATTTAGTTCATTTTCTCTGTGGACTCTTCCCATGTTCTTTTACCTTCCACTTTTTCAAGTGTCCATTTTGTCTTTATAAACACATTTATACACTTATACCTCAAAACGATTTTTTAAAAAGTGGGCAAAATAATATCCCTCCTCCAGGTCTCCAAAGCTAAAAATGGACTAAATTAAACTTCAGAAAATATAATTAAAGTCATAGACTGAGCAAGACCTTTATTTTGTCATGCTTCTTCAAATATTCAGACTTTTGCCTTGAGAGTGAGGAGACAGCCTGTTTGGGAAATAAGACAATCATTACACGATGATGTTTATAATGTGCCTTCACATTACAGAAGAATAAAGACCAGACAACTCAGAAGAATGTGTCACCAAACCCTGCATCTTTAAATTTTAAAAAAGTGTAACAGTAATTTAAAGTGCCAACTTTCTTCATTTCCTGGGGTGCATTTCCCTGTAACTCATTACCCTGGTCCCTTTCTACAATAGCAGTAAGTACAACTCATTAAGCAATTGAGGAGTCAGAAAGGCACATTTCTAATAAGGACATCTTAGAAGCTAATATATATTCATTTAGTTTCATGCCAATTTCAATTTTCTCCTATGCTTCAATTCAACTTCTAAATTCTTTATGAGTACTACTACAATGAGTCAAGTGAAGACTACAGAAAAATAGTCACATTCATTTTTAAAGAAAACACTTAACTGGATTATCTGGGTATATGAGATATTTCCTAATGCACATTTTTAAGGGATGCATTACCAAAATAATGTATATATGCATATTTTCACTTAAATTTTTATGCTTTTTGAGGGAAGCATTAATGTATGTTAAAATTCATTGAGAGGTCAGAAGGTCATATTTAAACGTTAACCCTGATAAGAGCCACATACTTTTAAAAAAGCCAATTAATTCCTCTGAAGGTTACACTCTATAAGTTCACTCCCACTTAGCCCTGCCTTCCAGAAACTATCAACAGTGTGTCCTGAATTAAGGCCATACTACCCCTTGGAACATTAGGGAGCTCCCTCATTGATCAACCAAACATAAAATGTGGTCCTCATGCCTTAGATTCTTTCCTATTTTTTTCTGTGTCTATGGAAGGGCTGTTCCTCCATACTTTGGAGGAACTCTGAATCCTAGCTGTATCTTCTCCCCTTCCCTCTGTTCTCTTCTTCCTCTCCCATCTGCCCTTCTTCCTCCTCTCTCTCTCCGTTCTGCTCTCTCTTCCTCCTCCTCCTCCTCCTCTTCCTGCCCCTCATCCCCTTCTACCCCTCTCCTCCTCTTTCTCTCCCTCCATCCTCTCTTCCCCCACCCCTTTCTCCCTTTCCTTCACTCCTCTCCATATACTCTTTCTCCTCCTTCTCCTCCCCTTCTTCCTCACCCTTCTTGTTTAGTACATTTAAGGACCCACACTTGTTCTTTGATACAATTTTAACTGCACACTACAGATTTGGTATGCTGTCTTATTATGATTCTGATCAATATAGTTTGTCATTTCCATTGTGACCTTGTCTTTATCTCATTAGATTTTTAGATAATATGTTTTAGTTCCTTTTCTTTCCTAATTCGATTTTCATTGCACTTATTGGACACGATTCATTGGTTTTTATTTTTAGAAAATAAAAGAGGCTTATTTAATAGTTCAGTCTGTGACTAAAATTTGTATATATCCCGAAAAAACAAATATTCTTCATTCTTTGTGTGAAAGGTTTTCTTTTTTTCTATCTCCTTCTCTGTCCTTCTCCGTTAACATTAGCTCTAGCCCTTGGATTTTATTTTTCCATATTCTTACCTTTTTTTTTTTTCCCTGCTTGATCTAACTATTTCTGATAAAGTTGTATTTAGAAATTGTGATCTGGATCATATCCCGGTGATCTTTGAAAATATCTTCTTGTAAATTATCTGTATATGTGCATATTTAATTTTTTTCTAAGAATAAAATGTAACAAAAAAGGGAAAAATGTCCTTTGGGGCATTATTTTTAGATTTAAACTTTAAGATGTGTGAGGCAAACACAGAATGCTTAGGTCTCTCATTTTGGAGTGGGAGAGCTAAGTTCTTGCCTTACGGAGTCGAAGAATGAATCTCATGGACAAATGAGAGTGAGTAAAATGATAAAAAGTTTATTAAGCAAGGACATAAAAAAAGCTCTCAGAACCCTGACAAGGTTGCCAACAGGAGCCTTCACTGACATTCTTTTATTTAGAACTGACCAGGGAGCTTGTGGTGTTTTGTGATGCTTTAGTTTAAGTAAGGACTGGTGATAATATCTTCAATGGCTTCTTTTTAGAGTCTGGTTATTCTTTATCAGTCACGGAAGACTGTCATAAAAAAGACACCCTCCCCACCTCCCCACCCATACCTAGGGCAAGGAGGTCTGGTTTGTTCCCTTATCTCTTGTTTCCTTACACCTCAGTATTTTGGGAATTCCTATGAGCTTGATTCCGTAGCCCCCTACCTAGCCTCACCTGTCACTTACTCAGTTTGATAAAGAAGATACAAACTTTTGTATTCTCCTAAAGTTCCATTGTGGTTCAGAGGAAGAACTTTTGGTTCCAATATTCCAGTTTCAACCCCAGCTAATTGACTTACTCTGAGACTTAGACGTGTCACCTCATCACCAGACTTCTTAGTTTGTTTTGTTTTGTTTTTTCGTTTTCATCTGTAATATGCAAAGCAAGATAATTACCTCACACATGTTATGAAGATTAATGATTAATAAGTTAATTTATGAACAATGCTTAGTATAGTTTCTAGCTCCCAGTAAGTGCTATTTAAATTACAGCTATTATTGTGATGTGATTAATGGTTATTATTGAGAACAAAGTTACCAGCAATTTCATGGTATCTTGTTTTCATAGCTAGTGTGCGTTTATTCACACAGGAAATCTAGAGAAGTGGGAAGAATAACAGCCTCTATCCCCATTCACAGTCTGAGACTTACCTTGTGGAAGGAGTCTGTTTAATGTTCATTTAAGTAATCTACAATATAGTCAGACTTTGAACTGGGGACATTCGACTGCAACTTAGGGTGTTTTTATCCCAATTTACTGTATTGTAATGCATTCAAATCATTTGTCTTTTGCATTAATAACCTAAAGGTACTTGAGGGAAAAAAGAAAACATTTGCACATAAATGAGATATGTAAGAATATTTAAAAAGTAATTGAAAAACTGAGGTCAAGAGGATGATCGCTAAAGAACAATACACCCATTCAGAGAAATGAAGGGGCAGATCTAGTGACTGCTTTGGAGGCTGGCAAGGAAGGACATGAAATGGAGGCACAAGAGGTCAAGCTTAAAATAATAGATGCCTGTGAGGCTGAGTCTTCATTATTATTGCTATTCAAACAAAGACCCACAGCTGTTACCTGGATCTAGGCCCAAACCATGGGCTTCTTTATATGTTCATTGTGAATTTCACTAAAAGGGCTGTTCTTAAGTAACATTTTTTAAAGGAATAAATGTGAGGGGAAATGGCACTGAATAGAACTCAAATTTGTACATAAGTTTCTTGGATTAATGACTCAATATCTTCAGTTCCCTACCTTTTTCTAGCAAATAATCAATATCAAAAGGAAACCAAAAGACTTGCTACAGATATGAAATGCCAGCCAAGAGTAAGCCCTCCCCTTCCCTACTGTGCTCATGCAAAGACAATTGGTATGAGTTGGAAGGGAAGAAGACAGACGTTTTTAACATCAGACCCTTTATCAAGCGTTCACATATCCTAATCAATGCAATACTTTAAACAACCTTGTGAAGCAGGAAATATTTTCCCTTGAAAGAGGCTGTTGGCATATGATGATCCACAGACCAAATCGTGTCTGCCTCTGTTTTTATAAAGTTTTATTTGAACACAGTCACCTTCAATGACTTAAATCTGATCTCTGGTTGCTTTTTAGCTACAATGGCCTAAAAGCTACAAAAGAGAAGATGTGGACAGTAAAACTGAACACAGTAAGACTGCCATGCGCTGGATAGGGAAACTGAGATTTGGTGAGAATGAATATTATGTTCAAGGTCAGATAGCTCTTGGCCTTGTGAAGGTAGAGAGTGATCTTGAGTTTTCCCAGTTCAACATGAAATGAACCCCAGAAACTTCTCTGGGGCAAGGAAGATGGACTGCTCTTTAAAAGGTACTAATTAGGAACATAATTTTATCTCAGAGAACATGGGTGCTCACATGGAGAAAGTTTGCAGTTCAGAATCTGAAGAATTGATGAGAGGAGCAGGCTCCCTTATACTTGTTAGTGACCCTATCCTATGGCATAAAACTTAAATGAGGGAATGGTAGCAATTATGTTGTGCAAACTAGGCAAGAAACAGGTTTATGCTAATAATGTCGTTCAGTGCCAAGTCAAAGTTTTCTTTCCCTGCTCCCTGTCATAGGATTTCCTTTAATTTTTGACATCTCTTTGAAATTTTTTTAGAAAAATTTCCTATTGCCCTTCCCAGGCAGAAGGGGTGAACAAAGTTTGCTGACTTCAGCCTTCAGGCCGATAAGGAGGAAGAGGGCAGGGCAAACAAGAGGAAACATCTGGTCATAGACCTATGATTTGTGAACCAAGGGCAGATCTCTTAAAATGTTCCTGTTAGTATTTGTCTTGCATTGACAGGTAATATCCCATTGGTTTAGGTGTTTTGGATTTTTACTCCATCTATCATAAAGTCCAAAAATCATGAGATTTCCAAGTTAAGAAAATAACATGATCTACTTGGAAAAATTCACTCAGAAACATAAACTCAAGCCTTGCTTCCACACCAAAGATCCAATGTGATGGCCAGCTACTGAAATCCCAAATGAACCCCCATCTTTATTTGAAAATGGGGGCAAATTCTGCCCCTACTGCCCATAGGTTGTGTAAGAATCAAAGTAGATGATGCATGTGAACATGCTCTTAAACTATTAGAGGCCATGCATGGTAAAAATTACCAGGATCATTTAAATGATAATGGTACAGATGACCAAGTCAGGACATTTTTGAAAGAGAAAGAAGGTGCTATTAATAATTAAACTAAGACAGGCCTTTAAACCAGGATGCCTCCACACAGACTGAAGATACAACTATTGCTGTCCTTAATCATTCCATTTCAAAGCATGTTTAATTTCCAACCATTCTATCTCAGTCTAGGGTGGGAGAGGGAGATTTTATATCCTTTGCCAGGGACATGGCTGCTACAACAAAATCCTGACTTGGAAAGAGAGTGGAAGGGGAGTGCAGGGGAGAGAGGGATCTCAAAGTCTTTCACCAGCACCCTCCTATGGAAAGTCACTTCTGCCCACTGAGTTCTGAGCTCTAGCTGGTATGTCCTTCAGGTGCCTCCAGTCAAGGTACTCAAACCCGACTTCCCTTACCCACAAACTCATCTTTAAAATACCTCTTTCTTACTTTTGAAGTTTTACTGAAGTACATGTTTCCATTAATTGCCGCATTTTTAATTTTTTTATTGCCCCATGTTTTATCTGGCAGAAAATATGTTACTTTATCATCCAAAACTCATTCAGATCTGCTCCCACATTTTCAAACCCACTTCCATTGACTGTCCAGACACTTACATCTCACCTTCACTGTTACAATAGGCTTTATCTGGCTTCTCTGGTTCTAATACCCACTCTTTCATCTACCCTGACTTCTCCATCTCCTTCACTTCCCTTAGAGCTTTGAGCTTATGATTCCCTGCCATGTTCTCTTCAGTACTTGCACAGGATGGAGTAACAGGTGCTTACTGCCTCGTAGTGCATCCTAACCAAATGTGTGTTGCACAGGAAAGTACAACCCCAGACCACAGACATTCCTCAGGATTCATACTGTGAATTGCACATTGTGTGACACAGAACACAGACTCTGTAAATCACTCTTGAGCCCCCCTCTTTTATCTCATTTATGTTTTGGTGGTCAATGTTGAGGCCTTCTACAAATATTTCTGGCTTATATAAATTTGGGACTGAGTATCTTCTAACACACAGAACTTAATATACTCAGAAACAAGAGAATCACCCTCTAGAACCCCTCAGGTAGACTACATTCTCCCTCCACTACAACTTCATCACCACCTCCATCTCTCAGTCCCTCTCCCTTTTTTTTCTTCTCCTTTTTTTTTTTTTTTCTCTTCTTCTTTGGGATTCTTGGCCTTTTATTTTACTACTTTGTTTTAAAATTTCTTTTTCACTTTAGTGGTCCTTTTGTTTTATTTCATTCTGATCTTTGTTTTCAATTTCTGGTCTCTGACCTTGGCAGAATCATCTAGGGTGAAATGTACTTAGGTCGTGGTTGATATTCTTGACTTAGCCCGCTCATAAAGCCACTCTGCACTGAGCAAAATGACTAGAAGAAGGGCTCACTGCAAAAGAAAGAATAAGAGACTGTACTCTCTGCCACAGAGTTACAGAATTTGGATTACAATTTGATGTCAGAAAGCCAATTCAGAAGCACAATTATAAAGCTACTGGTGGCTCTGGGAAAAAAAAAAAGGCATAAAGGAATCAAGAGACTTCACGACTGCAGAATTTAGACCTAATCAGGCCAAAATTAAAAATCAATTAAATGAGATGCAATCCAAACTGGAGGTCCTAACAACAAGGGTTAATGAGGTAAAAGAAAGAGTGAGTAACCTAGAAGACAAGTTAATGGCAAGGAAGGAAACTGAGGAACAAAGAGAAAAACAAGACCATGAGGAAAGGTTAAGGGAAATAAATGATAGCCTCAAAAGGAAAAGTCTACATCTAGTTGGGGTTCCAGAGAATGCCAAAAGGGCCAGAGAGCCAGAAAGCATATTCAAACAAATCATAGATGAGAACTTCCCTAATTTGAGGAGGGAAACAGGCATTCAGATCCAGGATATAGAAAGGTCCCCCCACCAAAAAAAAATCAATAAAAACCATTCAACACCTCGACATTTAATAGTGACACTTGCAAATCCCAAAGATAAAGGGAAAACCGTTAAAGCAGCAAGAAACAAGAGATCCCTAACTTATATGTGAAGAAATATTAGATTAACAGCAGACCTCTCCATAGAGACCTGGAAGGCCTGAAAGGGCTGGCAGGATATATTCAGGATTTAAAATGAGAAGAACATGCAACCAAGAATAATTTATCCAGCAAGACTCTCATTCAGCATAGAAGGAGAGATAAAGAGCCACCAAGATAGGCAGAAACTGAAAGAATATGTGACCACCAAACTTCCTCTACAAGAAATATTAAGGAGGACTCTGTAAAAGAAAGAAGAAGCCCAAAGACATAATCCACAAAAACAGGGACTGAATAGGTATTACGATGACACTAAATTCATATATTTCAATAGCAACTCTGAACATGAATGGGCTAAATGATCCCATCAAAAGACGCAGGGTTTCAGACTGGATAAAAAAGCAAGACCCATCTATTTCCTGTCTACAAGAGACTCATTTTAGACCTAAGAATACTGACAGCCTGAAAATGAGAGGTTGGAGAACCATTTACCATTCAAATGGTGATCAAAAGAATGCAGGGGTGGCAATCCTCATATCAGATAAATTAAAGTTTATCCCAAAGACTATAGTAAGAGCTGGAGAGGAACACTATATCATACTTGAAGGGTCTATCCAACAAGAGGACCTAACAATCATGAATATTTATGGCCCTAATGTGGGAGCTGCTAAGTATACCAATCAATTAATAACCAAAGTAAAGGCATACTTAGATAATAATGCACTAATAGTAGGAGACTTCAACATGGCACTTTCTGCAAATGACAGATCTTCGAAGCACATCTCCAAAGAAACAAGAGCTTTAAATCATACACGAGACTAGATGGATTTCACAGATATATACAGAACTTTGCATTTAAACTTAACTGAATACACATTCTTCTCAAGTGCACATGGACCTGTCTCCAGAATAGACCACATAGTGGGTCACAAATCAGGTCTCAACCAATACAAAAAGATTGGGATTGTCCCCTGCATATTTTCAGACCACAATGCTTTGAAACTAGAACTCAAGCACAAGAAGAAATTTGGAAG
This sequence comes from Canis lupus baileyi, assembly GCF_048164855.1. NCBI lineage: Eukaryota > Metazoa > Chordata > Mammalia > Carnivora > Canidae > Canis > Canis lupus. Next base: position 69,556,641 of record NC_132839.1, read on the forward strand.
AACCTAAAACACGTGGAGGTTAAAGAGCATCCTGCTAAAAGATGAATGGGTCAACCAGTAAATTAGAGAAGAATTAAAAAGATTCATGGAAACTAATGAAAATGTAGGTACGGCTGCTCAAAATCTTTGGGATACAGCAAAAGCAGTCCTAAGAGGACAATACATAGCAATACAAGCATCCCTCAAAAAATTGGAAAAAACTCAAATACACAAGCTAAACTCGTACCTAAAAAAACTGGAGAAAGAACAACAAATGAAACCTGCAGCAAGCAGAATAGAGTTAATAAAGATTCAAGCAGAACTCAATGAAATAGAGACCAGAAGAACTGTAGAACAGATCAACAAAACCAGAAGTTGATTCTTTGAAAGAATTAATAAGATAGATAAACCATTAGCCAGCCTTACTAAAAACAAAAGAGAAAAGACTCAAATTGATAAAATCAAATATGAAAAAGGAGAGATCACAACCAATACCAAGAAAATACAAACAATTTTAAAAACATATTATGAGCAGCTATTGGCCAATAAATTAGGCAAACGAGAAGAAATGGATGCATTTCTGGAAAACCACAAACTACCAAAACTGGAACAGGAAGAAATAGAAAACCTGAACAGGCCAATAACCAGTGAGGAAATTGAAGCAGTCATCACAAACCTCCCAAGACACAAAAGCCCAAGGCCAAATGGCTTCCCAGGGGAATTCTATCAAACGTTTAAAGAAGAAACAATACCTATTCTACTAAAGCTGTTCCAAAAGAAAGAAAAGGATAGAATACTTCCAAACTCGTTTTATGAGGCCAGCATCACCTTAATTCCAAAACCAGACAAAGACCCCACCAAAAAGGAGAATTATAGGCCAATATCCCTGATGAACACAGATGCAAAAATTCTCAACAAGATACTACCCAGTAGGATCCAACAATCCACTTAGAAGATTATTCACCATGACCAAGTGGGATTTATCCCCAGTATGCAAGGCTGGTTCAATACTCATAAAAGAATCACAGTGATAGATCATGTCAAGATCTATCACTAGAAAATCACAAGAACTGTATGATCCTCTCAATAGATGCAGAGAAATCACTTGACAAAATACAGGATCCATTATTGATCAAAACTCTTCAGAGTGTAGGGATAGAGGGAACATTCCTCAGCATCTTAAAAGCCATCTACAAAAAGTCCACAGCGAATAGCATTCTCAATGGGGAAACACTGGGAGCCTTTCCCCTAAGATCGCAAACATGACAGGGATGTCCACTCTGACCAGTGCTATTCAAAACATAGTACTAGAAGTCCTAGCCTCAGCAATCAGACAACAAAAAGAAATAAAAGGCATTCAAATTGGCAAAGAAGGGATCCCTGGGTGGCGCAGCGGTTTAGCGCCTGCCTTTGGCCCAGGGCGCGATCCTGGAGACCCGGGATCGAGTCCCACATCGGGCTCCCGGTGCATGGAGCCTGCCTCTCCCTCTGCCTGTGTCTCTGCCTCTCTCTCTCTCTCTCTCTCTCTCTGTGTGACTATCATAAATAAAAATTAAAAAAAAAAAATAGAAAAGATTGGTCTTAAAAAAAAAAAAAAACAAAAAAACAAATTGGCAAAGAAGAAGTCAAACTCTCCCTCTTCGCAGATGACATGATACTCTACATAGAAAACCCAAAAGACTCCACTCCAAGATTGCTAGAACTCAAACAGCAATTAGGCAGTATGGCAGGATACAAAATCAATGCCCAGAAATCAGTGGTATTTCTATACACTAACAATGAGACTGAAGAAAAAGAAATTAAGGAATCAATCCCATTTATAATTGCACCCAAAACCATAAGATACCTAGGAATAAACCTAACCAAAGAGGTAAATGATCTATCCCCTAAAAACTACAGAACACTTCTGAAAGAAATTGAGGAATACACAAAGAGATGTGAAAATATTCCATGTTCATGGATTGGAAGAATTAATATTGTGAAAATGTCAATGCTACACAGGGAAATTTACACATTCACTGCAATCCCTATCAAAATACCATGGACTTTCTTCAGAGAGTTGGAACAAAGCATCTTAAGATTTGTGTGAAATCAGGAAAGACTCTGAATAGCCAGGGGAATATTGAAAAAGAAAACCAGAGCCAGAGACCTCACAATGCCAGATTTCAAGTTGTTCTATAAAGCTGTGATCATCAAGACAGTGTGGTACTGGCACAAAAACAGACACATAGATCAAAGGAACAGAATAGAGGACCCAGAAATGGGCCCTCATCTCTATGGTCAACTAATATTTGACAAATCAGGAAAGACTATCCACTGGAAAAAGGACAGTCTCTTCAATAAATGGTGCTGGGAAAATTTCACAGCCACATGCAGAAGAATGAAACTAGACCATTCTCTTACACCACACAAAGATAAACTCAAAATGGATGAAAGATCTATGTGAGACAAGAATCTATCAGAGTCCTAGAGGAGAACACAGGCAACACCCTTCTTGAACTTGGCCACAGCAACTTCTTGCAAGATATATCTATGAAGGCAAGGGAAATAAAAGCAAAAATGAATTATTGGGAATTAGTCAAGATAAAAAGCTTCTGCACAGCAAAAGAGATAGTCAACAAAACTAAAAGACAACCTGGAGAATGAGAGAAAATATTTGCAAATGACATATCAGATAAAGGGCTAGTATCCTTTATCTATAAAGAACTTATTAAACTCAATAACAAAGAAACAAACCATTCAATCATGAAATGGGCAAAAGACATGAACAGAAACTTCACCAGAGAAGACATAGACATGGCCAACAAGCCCATGAGAAAATGCTCTGTATCCCTTGTCATCAGGGAAATACAAATCAAAACCACACTGAGAGGGGATCCCTGGGTGGCTCAGTGATTTGGCACCTGCCTTTGGCCCAGGGCCCGATCCTGGGATCCTGGGATCCAGTCCCACATCAGGCTCCCAGTCCCAGCATGGAGCCTGTTTCTCCCTCTCTTCTTTCTCTCTCTCTCTCTCTCTCTCTCTATCATTAATAAATAAATAAAATATTTTTTAAAAAACCACAATGAGCTACCACCTCACACCAGTGAGAATGGGGAAAATTAACAAGACAGGAAACAGCAAATGTCAAAGAGGTTGTGGAGAAAGGGGAACCTTCCTGCACTGTTGGTGGGAATGTGAACTGGTGCAGCCACTCTGGAAAACTGTGTGGAGGTTCCTCCAAGAGTTAAAAATAGACCTGCCCTATGACCCAGCAATTGCACTGTTGGGGATTTACCCCAAAGATATAGATGCAGTGAAACGCCAGGACACCTGCACCCCGATGTTTATAGCAGCAATGTCCACAATAGCCAAACTGTGGAAGGAGCCTCAGTGTCCATCGAAAGATGAGTAGATAAAGAAGCTGTGGTCTATGTATACAATGGAATATTACTCAGCCATTAGAAACGACAAATACCCACCATTTGCTTTGACATGGATAGAACTGGAGGGTATTATGCTGAGTGAAGTAAGTCAATCGGAGAAGGACAAACATAAATGATTTCATTCATTCGGGGAATATAAAAAAAATAGTGAAAGGGATTAAAGGGGAAAGGAGAGAAAATGAGTGGGAAATATCAGTGAGGGAGACAGAACATGAGAGACTCCTAACTCTGGGAAAGGAACAAGGAGTAGTGGAAGGGGAGGCGGATGGGGGGACAGGATGACTGGGTGATGGGCACTGAGGGGGGCACTTGATGGGATGAGCACTGGGTGTGACACTATATGTTGTCAAATCGAACTCCAATAAAAAAATAATAAAAATAAAATAATTTTAAAAATAAAAGTTAACTTAGCTCTCTCTGTACATTTTGAAAATATTTATATGACCAAATAACTTTCTCCTATATTCCCCAGGAATAATATGTAAAGTTTGTTTGGATAAAAATCTGTATTTTAAAAGATGAGTAAATTTCTTAAAGTAAGATTCATTTCATGATAAACACACATAAAGGAACCCAGAATTGAGTCTTACGTCATAGTTAGCTCAATATTCTTTACTTTGTTTTGTTTTCTCCAAACTCGAAAAGACCAGACAGATGACACTTGCAGACTTTCTGAAAATAAATAACAGCAATATCACCTAGCCACAAAGATGGACAATACCAGCCAATCACATAGGCCAGTCCTAGAAATAGAATGAGATAAATCATGGCACAGGACAGTATGACCAAGATTATGGGAGGGTTTGTCAGGGAAAGGCTCTGCATTTCTGGAAGTAGTATATTTAGTGTGAAAAGGAAAACTGATAAGAAAGGTCACCAATGGATTACCTTGTACTGTGGTAAAATCTTGATATGTTGAAAAGAGGCAACATCAATAATTCTGAACGATTTGGATGTGGTATCCAGAGAGGTAACACTGAATCCTAGCTCTGCTCCTTGCAAGCTGAGGTATATGAGGCAGATAATTTACTGTCACCAGGCTCAGTGTTATATGTGTAAGTGAGAATTACATATGTATATAATATATATATATACACAATTATATATATACACATATATATGTTATACAATGAGGAATTGAGGAACTAGCCATATAACTGCTATGTATATGTACCTGTATATAATATTATATGTATAAAATAATATTTTATGTATTAAATTGCCTCAGTGATTTTTTTAGGATCAAAAATATAAAAATTGCTTGGTATCAAAAAAGTGTTGACATGAATAAGTGTAGGAAAAATAGTGATTATTTGTATCATATAGTTGATCTCATTTTGTTTTCTTTTACACTAATGTTTTACACATAGAAATTCTATAGAGAAGGTCAGCACTTAAATACATGATAAACCCACCTTGAGGATGTCAACAACTGGTAATGTAAACTAGACCAGATCTAAGCATTAAAAGATTCCAGAAATGTCCCTTGAGTATGGAAAAGTCACAGCTCATGGATTGCCTTCATCAGAACAATATTTAATTTTATGCCCATTGTATACTGCAGCCTTTCCTTTAAGGAGTCTGAAAATCCCTTTATTTGGAAGTTAGGTCAACATAGCTATTGTGTTTGCTTGCAGCACCTTCCTCCTATGTGCTGTTCAAATTGACAGCAACTCAGAAAATCATCAAACATCGGAAAATGCTTACTGCACACACTAATGTGTCTGCTCCTGCCCTTCGATGGTTTTGTACCTACTAATGCTGTTTTGAGTGCGATGTTCTCATCTCTCATTGGATGCCTGTCTTACAAGAAGTAACTGTGTAAACAGGGAGGAGAGAGAGAGAACAATTTTTCTAATCTAACTACATGGTGCTTTTATTGTGTTTTCACTTCCAATGAATAGAGAATTCAATGAATAGAGAATAAACACTCCTGTGGGTTCCTTTCCCCGAAGAGGAGGGAAATACTGGGTTTTCAAAACAACCTTCACTAGGAGAAGCTGCATGCAGTATCAAGCCCACATTTGGAAGATGTGAGACCTTACCTCCCACCTTGGCTCCAACCTGTATAAGCCACATTACTTTGCTCAAGTGATTTGAACTGTATGAACTGCCGTGGCACTATTAGTAATGTCTGCTTCATTGGTGTGTAAGATGTGAAAATGTTCCATAAACCATCAAGCACAATGCAAACATTAGTTATTATTGTTATGACTTTTTTTTATTACTTCTATAGGGAAAAGAGTGCTGCGAGTTATAAGAATTCAAGTTACTTTACAATCCCATAAACAATATCACGAAAAGCCTTAAATGCTAAGAATAAGGATCATACATCAGGAGAGTTTATATTTATGTTTTCTGTATATATACACATATATATAATAAGATTTTTTTTCAGAGCCAATAATATGGTCACTAAAATTGGCCACAGTTGTAAACACAATGATTATTAGTGTTATAAAGCACACATAAGCTCAACATGTAAAGGAATGGTATGTAATACAAGCTTCCCAGCTACATAATATCTGGAGAGTATTGTGTTAACACACACACACAGGAAATAGCATCAAAAAAAAAAAAAAACATGAAATGTAGTTGCTAATGAGTCCAGCTAAGGGTAATATTTCCCCCCAGTACAGGGGATTTGGTTAAACACTAGGGAGCCAGGGGCCTTCTTAGGTCTAGAGAACCAGTCTACCTTCTAAGGGTTCCCTTAATTCAGGAGAAATTTAACTGCAACAGATCAGATTCCAGATCTACATTTGCCTCTGTAATAAGGATATTTTCAGATACATCTATTCTCCCTTCACCTTGCCAGTGCAGATAAAGTGTGTCCCTGACACTCAACAAGGGCCTAGTTACCTGGCTCTTGAGTATGGCATTGTTGAGCGTGCCACTGGCTGCAGTGACAGCTGTTCCCTCACAGATGTTAAGGCCCAACAATTCCTTAAGTCAGGATGAATACATGAAGTGGGATAATTCTTTGCCACATGGAGTGTTCTGTCCATGTTCACTGTGGGTCCTTTCACTTCACCTTTTCCCACTGTCAAATTCTAGTAAGATCTCACAATAAATTGAAAAAAGTATTCATGTTTCCAAATGCTTCCCACAGAGGAATTAACACCATCTTGAGAACCTCTGGGCTTTGAGTGTATTGTTGTTGAGGATAGATTCTTAAGAGGAATCTGAGAACTCTTCTCTGAACTAATTCTACCCTTAGACCTAGAAGATACATAAAGTTGCAACGGTCAAAAGATGAAGGGCTATGTAGTAGTACACACCTGGTATTTTATTGATTTCCCAGAATCTAAATACTTTGCTTATGTTTACATGATCCCTACTTGTCAATAGATTTGATTTTCCAAGGTCCCAGGGAAAAGAGGGTGAAGTTCTGCAAATTCCCTCAACAGCCCAGAAGTGTGTATCTAGGATCAGTGATCAGAGTGAAAAATTTTGTTTCCTGGTGGGCAGCAGGCTGAGCAAGAACATCAAAGGGCCAGGGTTAGTCCACAACACAGTGATGGTCCTACTTGCAATGCTGGCAGCAGGTGCTACTGCCTTTAGGTTCTCCTTAGACTTGCTCTCTAGCTCTCTTCACACTGGTTCTGGCTAATAAGCTTGCCCTCCTTCCTGCCATTTTCTGAGTCTAGTTCTCCAGTTTTCCTGGAAATCTAGGAATTGTTCTCTATATTTTTAGTAAATATGTTTTCCACTTAAAGTAGTTCTAGTTGGCTTGTATTGTGAACTGCAAGTTTGTGTTTTCACAAAATTTATATATTGAAACTCTAACCTCCAAAGGATGGTATTAGGGGGTGGAGTTTTTGAAAGGCAATTAGGTCATGAGAGTAGAGACCTCATCATGGGATTAGTGTCCTTATAAGAAGACACCAGAGTACTTCCTCCCTTTATGTTCTTGGCCATGTGAGAGTGTAACTAGAAGACCTCCAAAAGTGCAGAACAAGAAGAGAATCCTCACTGGTTCACTTGGTACTGGATTTGCCCATGCTTTGATCTTGGACTTCCCAGCATCCAGAATTGTGAGAAATAAATGTTTGTTATTTAAGTCCCCCCATGTATGGTATTCCACTACAGTAGCTTGGACTTACCTAACATAGCTTGTATTGTTTCCACCTAAAGCCTGGAGTGATGTGGATAGTTGGGGATTAGCAAACCCCTGAAGGGGATTCAGCATATGGCCTTGTACCTTCTAATCCTTCCGTAAATGCTAACTGTGCACCAATATATGCCAGGTACTGTGCTGAGTGCTGTGGATGCAAAAATGACCCAGACTCAATTCATAACATGTTGCTCACCATGTCCAGGGGTTTGGGGGAGGCAGATAAGCAAATGTTTATATTCACCGGCTAGTATTGAGGCAGAGGTAATTGTTATAAGTAGCGAACCCTAATATTTTGTTGGCTGTATGTATTACAAATCCAGTTTATGACCTTCCTTTTCACTTTTTTTTTACAATGTCTTTGTTATAGAGTTCATTATAATTTGTGCTTCTGTATCATGTGTAAAATATCTCTTCCTGAAATCCAAGATTATTAAAATTCTAACCTAAAAATATTTTTTCTCACAATTTTACATTTTCTATTAGTTTTTTAAATTAATTAATTTAGCAAATGTTTCCCCAAATCTGTTGAAGTGATTTTATGATGTATCTCCTTTAGTGAGTTAATGAAGTGAATTACTTTAAAATATTCACTAATATTAAGCCATACCAGCATTCCTGGAATACACTCAAATCAATCTTAATTTTATTCATAAATCATTGAAATCCATTTTCTAGTATTTTGTGTAAATTTTTTTATATCTACATTCATAAGTGAAATTGCCACATAATTTTTATTTACCATTTGTCTCTGCCTGATTGATACCAAGATTATCTCAGCCTCATAAAATGAATTAGGGGGATTACCTGTGTACTAGTTTTCTGGAACAGTTTGCGTAAGCTTGGAATCAACTTTTGATTTTTTGTCAAAACTTGCCTTGTGAAATCTGAGCAAGGGGACTTTTTTTTTTCTTTTTGGTGGCTAGAAGTAGCCATTTCTTTCCTGAAAAATCACTGTATCCCTCTGTAATAGTTACGTATTTTAAAATTTAAAAATGCATGAATGAGGCCATTCATTATTCTGCCCACACACACACACACACACACACATACACACTTTCTCTATTCATTCTAATTATTCCTTTGACTATCTTTCCTCTTTGTGCCCCTTTCAGGTGTTATCTTTTTTATATTACTGTCTGATCTCATTCTGTCCCAATTTGATTTCTAAAGAAATCTCTAGTACCCTGGAGAATGGAGTGTATCAAGGTTCAGTAAATGGTTCTTCAATATTCACAGGGCTCCAAATGTTCCCGTTTTATTAAAACACCCACTATCCAACTCATGAGTCCCTTTGGGGAATGTATGGTCTCTCCTACAAAATCATTTGTAAGCATTTAAAGAACAATCATGGGGCACCTGGGTGACTCAGTGGTTGAACGTCTGCCTTTGGCTCAGGTTGTGATCCTGGGTCCTGGAATCGAGTCCCACATCAGGTTCCCCTCAGAGAACTTGCTTCTCCCTCTGCCTATGTCTCTGCCTCTCTGTGTCTCTCATGAATAGATATTTTTTTTCTTTTTTCAAAGTCACTATGTATCAGACTGAGAGTCAGGAACTTGAAGGAGTAAAACAGTGTCCATACCCTCAGCCCTTCCAGTGAGGTTTCACAGACTTTTTAGGAGATAGACCAATAATTTGAAAGCAATGAGATAAATATGGAGATAAGAACCAAGAAACCCAGAGGAGGTGATGTTTAAATGCCCAGGGATAAGAGCTTGTCACTGTGGAGTCAACTTATTCCTCTAGATCTTGGATGGACAACTCTTTGCCCAGGAACATCCCATTTTTAGCACTGAATGTCTTAACACCTGGGAAACTCCTCAATCCCTGGCAAACTGGGTCAACTGGTCACCCCATCTAGACCTTCAAGAGTCTAGGGCTACACCTGGACAGCAAGAATCCAACCAAAGGGCATATTTGATTGATTGACATAAGACCTGAATAACCACAAACAGTAGATTTTCATCAGGCATAGCACATTAGAGATGGCAGGGCAGTCAGAAGGAACAATGGATGCAGAGGCAGGAGAGAACAGGGTTGTGGTTTGGAAATACAAGTCTTTCTGTGTGACAGAAGGTTCAGTACAAACAGGGAGAGGGTGAGAGATGAGATTGCTAGAGTAGGCAAAGGCTCAAGAGCGAGTCTTGTTGAAGAGAGTTAGCTTAATTTTACCCTTGGTCACTCTGAAGTGATGGCATTAAGGGAGTTGACTCTGAACTAACATGAGCATGATAGTATAGAATCCAAACTATTTCAGACCCTTGTAAATTCAGGTTTGTTACCACGGGTTTGGCAGACTTATCTGCATCTTTATTTTTTTTTAATTTATTTTTTATTGGTGTTCAATTTACTAACATACAGAATATTATAATCAGGATCCAGTGTCATGAAGAAGAAAAAAACCTCAAACTCCTGCACTCATTGGAGTGGGTTACACATTCACTGTGTGACCTCACAGGAGTATCTAAAATATCCCAGCCTTTGTATCTTCCTCCCTAAAACAGAAACGGTGATACTAATTCTATTACTTCTGTAGGGAACCAGGGGGAAAATGTCTGTGGGTGGACTCTAGAAAATGTCAGGCAACTAGCAGATCTAGGTTTGGAGTTTGTAGTTGGAATAATTGCAGAGCTAATAGTGTAAGAGAAATCTGACTGAAAAGAAAAGAAGCAACTGAACTCATTAGCTATTGAAGTTAGCCCTAAATTGTCTGTGCAACTTCAGCGAGGCTATATAATAGGCCTTGAACTTGAGATAACTCAGCAATAGCATAGCTCAGCACAGTGAAAGTCAACTGTATATAATTTGCATGTGAAATGGATCAGCCTGTGATCTCAGTGCAAAGGAAGGCTATATTTAACCAGACTCAGAAGTGAAGCTAACTTATGAAAGAGTTAACAACCATAAGGTTGATAGAGCATTTTAAATTAAATGGCACCTATCAATGTCTTTCTCACTTAATTCCAACAGGGACTGCACATTTCCCTCTGCGAGGTTTAATCTCCCTGGCTCTTAGCACTGCGAACACTCCATTGTTTCTATTTACTTTGAGATACCAACGTATTGGCCCACTGGGGCCTCAGGTGCCATTCTGACCTGCATATCTCTAAGCTTTGCTGTCACCTACATTGCCCATTTCCAAGCTGTCTGCTCCGAACACTGTAAGTGGGGCTGTGATCCTGGCTTGTTTATAGAGGAACTCTGGGTCACCTTTGTTTACCTGATTTACCTTATTATTAGGGTGAGGTTAGAAATGATATTATGTCCATAGATAGAGCTTGCTGAGAATAGCATGAACTCATGGCCCATAGATTGCACAGTGGCTTAGGACTCTTGCGTCCTGGTTTCTAGTCTCTGGTCTGCTGCTATCCGTTGAATGACCCCGGGTGAATCTCTTGAATACTCTGAGTCTGAGCCCCAGCTTTCCATCTGTGAAGTGGAAGAGGGTAATTTTATCTCTTTGACCCAGCTGTTGGGCTACAAATAAAGAACGATAAATGCACCTTTGTAAATTACAATTGCTACCAGGGTTATGAGTCTTAAAAAGAGGAAGGATAAAAGTGCCAGATTTTGACTCAGAAGTTAAAATTCTATTTTGCATTTACAGGTTGGATGATAATCGAGAAGACGGCATCAGCATCTTGGAGTAGTTAAGGGTTTGGCTCTGGAGCTAAAATACCTAGGTTCAAATTCTAAGGCCACAATTTGCCAGATGTGTGTGGCCTTTGGTTCAATTTCTTCACCTCTTTCATCCCGATGATATTAATTGATTATAAGATTGACAAATTAATTTTAATAGGTACTTACAGAGTCTATGCTAAATAGTTGACATTGGAATAACCAAGTTAAAAACCTATAAAGCACTTTGATCAAAGGCTGGCACACTGAAATTTCTTAATCTATGTTAGTCATTATATTTATTTCTGTTACATCTTCAGAAAATGAGTAAGATGTGGCAGCCTCAAATGATACATTTTAAAATACTTTGTCAACTTCAAAGGACAGTTCAGATATCACTGGTGTGTGTGAATAGACACTGGTGAAGTGTACCTTTGCTGTGCCAGGTGGAATTCCTGGGTCTGGGGTCTCTCTCCCTCACACACACCACACTCAGACACAGACACACATAGCTGCACACATATACATTCACACATGTGTCCAAACACTCTAGAACAGTTCTGATTGTTCTCAGTACAAAAGTTGCTCTCTTTCGTCAATGTTGAAACTAAAAGACTAAAAACCAGGACCTTCCAGACAATCCACAACTTACTTTATTTCCAGGAAGTCCCTATCCCCCTGAGGTTATTGATTTGCCAGTCATGGGTCATTAATTTTAAACAAGACCAGATTTTCCTCCTTTCAGGCACTTGGTTACCTCAGGTCTAAGAGGAACTAGGTTACCAGACATGAGTCAGTCCATGAATATTTGTTAACTGACCAAATGAATGATCCTAAAGTAAAAGAAACCATCACTGCCAAGATGTACTTGTTATGGCAAAATGCTTTGGAGTGTGCATTTTTTTCAGAACAAACTCTGTTATGTAAATACTTACATTCCCTAGGTCAGCCCAGTCCCTGTTTATTTTTCTCCTGTAGATCACTGAGTCATCTACAAAAGTCAATACTCGGAATTGAATGTGCATAAAAAACTACACTGGAAAATTTGTCCCTGAGAATCCAAGTCCTGTCTTCTGGGTACTCCCTGTCTCTCATTCATTCATTTTTTTGTTCATCTGTCATTCAGCCATTCAGCCATTCATTAGCAACCTTTTGCTAAGTGCTTTCTCCATAACAAACATCATGCTGGTGACAACAGTAGAAAAATGAAAGTGATAGGTTTCTGACATTAAGAATACATTCAGATGGGAGAGGTGAGAGATACAAAAAAAAAAAAAAAATGTGGCAAAGGCTTTCTGGAGGAGGTGATGGTTGAGCTACCACGAAGAAGAAGCAAGAGTACATCAGGGTTTCTGGGTCTGCTGCCAGTTGGCTGAAGGTTGGCAGCAACTCTGCTCAGCTCTTCTCCATGCATCTGCTCCTTCTGACACCCACACTATGGGAGCATTCCCTACCTGGCCTGTGGGCAGAGAGGCAAGAAGGACTTCACTGACAAATGAAAGATGGTACCTATAGTGTTTACTCAGACATAGAAAACATCAAGTTCATTCACATCCTGTTAACCAAAGTATGTCACATGGACAAACCCATGTTAGAAAGACATGGGTATATACTCCTGCCGTATGGCAAGCCATGTGACAGTCAATGAGACATATTATCCTATTGTATGAAGACAGAGAAGAATTGGGAATACAAATTTAATCTGTCATAGACATTTTATTAAAGCACAGACAACTTATTAGGGCTAGGCACTCTGAATTAAAGAAGATGAGAATGAAGCCTAGCCAGTGGCAATCCTCCTGGTAAAGCCAGTTGATGTAGTTGTAAACCTTAGAGTTCTTTAACTCTTTATTTTCTCTCTTCCCCAAAGTGAATCACTTACTAAATCCCAGATTAATTCCATCTATTTGTGTTATATTAGCAAATACTAGTATTAGTATTATTTGTTATATAATTGATGAATGAATGAATGAATATAAGGTTGAAAAAAATGAAGGATTTGCCAGCCTTCCCTGGCAAAGTCCATTTTAGGTTGGCTCATCTAAGAGCACCTGAGCACCCGGGCTTATCAATTACTGTTAGACCTACTAATAATTGTTAACTTCTCTTCCTCACACTACACTGTGTTGACTGTGAGGTCAGGATGTGTCATCTCTTCTCTCAAGGGCCAGGCACAGTATCTGATATATAATAAGAGCTTACTTATTTGTTCTGATTCCTAGTTGTCATTATCATCATGACGTCATAACCACTTTGCATATGATAAGAAAGGCTTTGTTTAGGATATAAACACTTTGTATATGATATGCACCTAAGAGGGGCTGATTAACCACAGGCTAGCTGTGTCACACGTTGAATAAGTGATGACACTAGAATTTACCAGGTCAGTATGTCTCCAACTCACACGTGTTACACTATATCATGCTGACACCTTAAGATCAGCCACAAGCTGAGAAAAGATACGTTTAATATAAGCAACAAAAAAATACATAGGAACTTGTACAAGCTAATAAGAAAAGTACAACTGCCCAACAGAAATATGAGCAAACAATTTAGAGATCTGTCATAAAATAGAAAACTCAAATGGTTTATAGAATTCAAGGAAATATTCAATCCCATTAGCATAAGATCAAAATATGTTATTATTTTATGCTCATTTGATTAGCAACAATTAAAAAGTGTGACAATACCAAGTTTGGGAAAGTAAAAACACAAAACAAAACAAAACAAAAAAACAACCAAATCACAGCATATCTGGTATATTGCTGATGGATGTGTAAACTGGTTGAATCACTCAAAAATAGTTGGAAATTATTTTAAAGTTGGACATTTTAAAATCATAAAAAATAGCAATTTTATGAATACATGCAGAACCAAGGGAACTTTTTAAACATGTTCACCAGACATAAGTCCAATATTATTCACAGCAGCATCTTTGAAATTAACAAAAACCTGAAAACAACCCAGTGCCCAGAGAAAGGATAACAGAAAAATAAAGTGTTGCATATTTAATTGTACTATATCCCTAAAAATAAATGAGGTACAGCAACAAATAACAATATAAATGAGCCATAGCAATATGTCTAAATGAAAAACTAAGTTGCTAAATATTATGTATAACATAAATTCTTTTTTTATTAGAAAAAGTGAAAATAATTCATTTAAAAATAAGTCATTTCTTGAATGTATAAAAAAAGAAATGAGAAGGAAGAGGAATGATACCCAAAGACTTTGGGATGGTGGGTGACTCTGCATGGGATAAAGTAAGAAAAAGATTCCTCACAGTTTTTGTGAAGGTCTTGCCTCGACTTTCAAAGACGCCTATCACATTATTTCAAGATAATTAATTCAAAGACGCTTATGACATTATTTCAGGATAATTAATTATTTTTAAAAGTTTTAGAAGAGATTAATCTATGGAGCAATGATACAGTCCATGGCCAAGTTTTAGAAACAACACAATTGGACTTGAGGCCCATCAAAAAATAAAAGGAAACAAAAGACCTAAGCATAATCCAAGGACCTAAGCTCAGAATTAAATAGAATATGGGTTTTGAGGAGAAATCTTCCAATCTGTCATAGTCCTCTTCAATTAGTTCAAGTACAGTTGTAACAGGAAGATGGTCAAAAGGGGCAGAAGAGGGCCCCCAGGATCCGGGATACACATACTGTGGGTCAGAGACAAGTGAGACAAACAGGAATCAGGATGCCACAGATGACACCGAGCAGAGCCAGGCAGCCGCTTAACAACCAGAAGGCTGGTAGTCCCCGGTACACCCACGGGAAAGGAGAGGTCAGACGGGCCTCGTGCTGGGTAAATAATCAGGATTTGAAGATTCACAGGAAACAGAGATGCTGAAAAACAGTTAATAAGAGAAGCTGTGCAGTGAACTGGAATAAAGACTAAACTGGAAATTACAAAACTGTCTTTAGTTCTGTTCCTGGCTACTATTAGGCTTTCATGCAAGTCATTTTCTCTGGCTAAATTCCAGTTTCTTGCTAGGATGTCTTCCTCCTTTACAGAGGCTTTTTTTTGTTTGTTTGTTTTTTTCACATGAGAAAACATACAAGGATGTTCATATTTGGAAATTACAAAATGCTTAATAAAGATAAGAAGTTGTTATTATTTTGGTTATTCTGCTCATTAAGGATATTGAAGATTGAGTAACCATAAAAATGCCAGGGGGGTCTCTGATGTTTTTCAAGTGCTCATCATCTGTCTGCCTCCTTTAGTGGATTATAAATTCTTAAAGGATAGCGATATTAACACATTCTCTGACACAACTTTTGCACCTTGCTCATTAGATGGTCCCTGTATTCTGTGAAGTATTGAATCAATTAATGGAATAATTGCAAACAACTCTAGTGGTGACCTTTTTATAACCCAATTGTACAATGACAATGATTTCATAGCTAGATCTTTTTCAGCTTACCCTCTACATAGGTGACACCCCAGCTTGGAAGAAAAATCTCATTTCATGATGCTGTTTAAAATTCCCTTGAACTCCCTCAAGTCTAAAAAAAGAGAGAGAGAGAGAGAGAGAGAGAGAGAGAGAGAGAGAGAGAAGCTCAAATTCCTTAGCATGATATTCAACACTGATAACATAGTTTGTCTTCTCCCTACATTTCCTCTCCTTACCTTCTCTTGTCTTCCGCAAAGGCATACTGAGCTGCTGTGTTCTAGAACCTGTGCCATGCACTTTCCGAGCCTTGCAGCATCTCATGTTCTTCCTCATGCCTGGAATTCTCTTACCTCTCTTAAGTCTATCCTTACCAAGCAAACCACTGTTTATACTAACAGTGGGAGCTCACACATCCATTCTCCTTGTCAGTCCCAGGCGGATTCCCACCTAGTGGTGTGATCTGTTTACGTGTGAGCATTCTCATGGCAGGAAATATACTTCTCTCTTACCTCCAGCACCCACCATGGTGCTTAGAAACAGAGGACCTGCTCAGGGTAGGTTCAGTGCAAGAACAGAAGAAAAGATCTTGCCCACTCCAGTTGAACACCGTAGATATTCCCAGGGACCTTTACATAATGATCCCTATAGAGGGTGGAAAATCAACAGCAACAACAAAGTACTAATATTTTGAACTTCACAAATGTGCCCAGCCCTCAAGAGCTTATTTCCTGTGCCACTTTGACTCTACAGAATTGAGTGTGATTTTATCAAATCATAATTTTTCACATGTGCAATATGTGGAGGTGGGTGATTGATGTAATATCTTAGAAAATTACTCTAGCATGTCAAAAGGACAAATGGATTAGTGAGAATTATTATTTATAGTGGTAAAGGTGGCTTTGCATTAACTCAGCCAAATCAAAGCCTTATGTAAAAGGAAGTTACCTCATACCTGATTCCTTCCCTAACTAAATATTATTACTAGTGAGGCCAATGTAGTGAAATAGCTCAATTGTGTTGAATTTCAGGCCTTACATCTGCTTCCTTTGATTAGTACTTCAGAACATTTTTAAACTATACTCATTTAGAAAAAAATGACTCTGAATATTACAAAGTCTTTATATCTCTAGAAATAAAAATCCCCAAAGAATATAAATACATTTTGCCCAATCTTTTTTGTTTTGTTTTCTGTTTCTTTTTTTTTTTCAAGTCTCTAAGTTACTGTTGTGTACTGAATTGTGACAACTACCCCCAAACACATATATTAAAGCCATTACCTCCTCTGTGACTACATTTGGAGATAGGCCCTTTGAGGAAGTCATGAAGGTGAAATGAGGTGATGAGTGGGGTCTTAATCCAATAGGACTTGTGTCCTTATGAGAAAGAGATGCCAGAGCTCGCTCACACACTCTGTCTCTCTCCTCATGGTCACAGAGCAAAGGCCATGTGAGGACATGTGGAGAAGGCAGCTATCTATAAACAGGAAGAGAGATTTCACCAGAAATCAACTCTGAAGGCACCTTGATCTTGAACTTCTAGCCTCCAGAAATATAAAAAAAAAAAAAAAAAAAATTCTGTTGTTTAAGCCCCACATTCCATGGTGTTCTGTTTCGGCAGCCTGAGCTGATTAATACAGGGACATATACGGCCTTAAAGGGGCATTGCAATATTTTTTAACATATGCATATTCTCATGTAATCCCTGCCTAATCAGGACAGAGCATGTTTTCAACAACCCAGAAAATTCTAAGCTACCACTTTTTAAGAAAATCTGACCTGTATCTCCTACCCAGAGGAAACCTCTGGTCTGATTTCCATCATCATACATTAAGTTGTGCCTATAATAGAAGGAAATCTTACAATATGTATTCTTTTTGGTCTGAATTCATTAGCTCAACTTAATTTTGCTAAGATTCATCCATGTTATTTCATGTATCAGTAGTTTGTCATATATACATAAATATATATAATTATATAGTTATATAGTAAAATACCATGCAGAAATAAATTGTATATACAAATATATATACTTGATATATATAATTTATATATATTATATATACTTGATATATACAATTTATATATACTATATATATACTTGATATATATATATATACACACACACACACACACACACACACTTGACTGGTATCTCTCTGTGTAAATGTATCACAATTTATTTATCCATTGTTCTTTTAATGGAATATTCTATGTTTGCTGAGAGTTTGTATAATTTTTTTCATTTATTGAGATGATTATGTAGTTTTTTTCTTTTTCTTTGTCAATTATAGTGAAGTATATTGATTTACTTTGTAATATTAAACCAATCTTGCATGCTTTGGACTAATCTGACTTGATGATACTGCATTATCATTTATATATAGTCAGAAATTATGTTAGTAATTACTTTCTAAAGGTTTTTGTGTCCATGCATGAGAAATATCAGTTTTGAGATTTTGTTTGTATAATGTATGTCCAGTTGTGATGTCTTAGTTAATGATGCCTCATAAAATGAGTTAGGAAGTGCTTCTTTATTTTCTGAAAAAATTTGTATATTACTTTAAGGATTTGCTTGTGTTCACCAGAGAAGTCATTTATGCTTTGAGTTTCATTTGTGGAAAGACACTTAAATACAAATTAACTTTTTCTAATGGATATAGGGCTATTCAGATCTTCTATTTCTTCCTGAGGTTCTGACAGAATGGACCTTCAGTGAAATTTTTTTTTATTTTATTTAAATAGGGAAGTTTGTTGGCATAGAGGGTTTCTCAATCATCTTTTAGGTCTGTTTTATTATTGGTTGGATTCTTAATGATGTCCTCATCTTCATTCCTGATTGTGCTGATTTGTGTTTCGTCTCTTTTCTTTCTTGATCAGTCTAGTTTTTAGGCTATTGATCTTACTACTCATCTTTCAGATATATCAATTTTGGCTTTTGTTCACTTTTTATTTATCCTTTTTTATGTATTTCTGCTCTTATTTGTATTATTTCTTTCCTTCAACTTAATTTGCACTTGGATTTACTCTTATTTTTCTAGCTTCTTAGTGGTTAAGCTGAGATCATTAATTTTAGACTAACATTCATTTATAATATAATTATTTGAAGCTACAGGTTTTCCTTTAACTAATTCTTAGTTGCATCCCACATGTTGTGTCTTAATATTATAAATATTCATTGCATAATATAAACTATTTTATATTTATTATTTTAAAATTATACTTAGCATGTATTATTTTATCTTCAGTATTATTTAGTATTAAGTAGTACTAAATATCAAAAGGTATTTCTTCTATCCATGGCTTATTTAAAGATTTCCCATCTAATTACCAAATATTTGACTATTCTTTCAGACATTTTAAATTGCTTTTCATACAATTTTATTATGAACAGACTCTTTACAATGTAATTTCTTAAAAATGTACTGAGTTGTTTTATGATCCATTATATGAACTATCTAGGTAAATTTTTGTAACAGTTGAAAACAATGTGTTTTACACGCTTCCAGTTATTCTATAAATATCAATTAGATCAAGTGAGTTAATCATATTTTTTCAGTTCTATATCTCTAATGGTATTTTATCTACTCTATCAATTTTTGAGAGATATTTCAATCTCAAACTGTAATTGCTAATTTTTAAAAAAAACTTTTTACTTTAGTCCTATCAGTTTTTAATCAAGAGTTTTAAAGCTCTTGTATTAGATGCATTTTAGGTTTATTATATCTCCCTGAAAAACTGACACTTTTATAATCATAAAACTCCCCCTTTTATCTCTGGAAAACTCTTTGTTTTAAAGTCTACATTGTCTAACATTACTATAGCCACTCAGTTTTCTTATGATTAATTTTTACAAAGTACATCTTTTCCCATCATTTTACTTTTCACCTATTTGTGTCTATTTAAAGTATATTTGACATAACAGCACAATATTAGGTTTTGTTTATTTATCTAGTCTACTAATTTCTGCCTTTTCCTAGGAATGTTTAATCCATTTATATAAAATATAAATATTAACATAACTGGATTTAGTCTTTCATGTTTCTATTTGCTTATTATTTGTCTCATATTTTTGTTTCTTTGTTATGTTTTGCTTCGCTTATGAACCACAGCCTGTGATCTCTGTTGCCAAGGCCTAAAAACATTTTCATATACTTCATCCAGTTTTTCTCATTGTTGTTGCTTTTACAGACAAAGAATAACTTCAATATCCATTATCCATCATAACCAAAATGGAAGTGCTTTCCTATTTGTTTTGAAATTTAATAGTAAATCATCAGCATTTCCAATGACAAAGTACCCCATAATCTTTGGGCTTTTATCCCAGGAAGAGATGTGCTTTACATTCTGAGTTATCAGCTGTAGGAGTACATGTGGAAAAGAACCCCTGGGTTATGGACTGGCTCTGGAGGAACGGGTGCTGAGGGAAACTGGGTCAGAGGTCAGAACAAGCAATGCATCTGGAATCCCAATTCTAGGCAAGCTTTCAACCTAAAATCAATTGTCACATGTCTTTGAGCTACCTGACTTAGATACCCATTGCCGGGAACAAGAAATTTAATTGATATTGAGAAAACATGTAACAGCAAATTCAAAGAATCTTTTATCAGTGGAGGAGGGAGTGAGACTGGAATGGAAGCAAAAGCTGGCTGAGATGAGGGTTCCTGAGCTACATCCTTCCAAAGCAGAAATCTTTTCTAACGTGTTTGGAATTTTATTTATTATTCATCACTTTGTAACAAACTATGCAAAAAAAAAAAAGTACCAGCTTATAATAGCAAACATTTGTTATTCCTCTTTGTTTCTGTGGGTCAAGAATCCAGAAGTGGTTTTAGCTGGATAGTTTTGGCTGAGGATCAATCAGGAAATTGTATCAGGCTGTTGATTAATGCTACAGTTATCTAGTTTTTGGCACACCTCTGGCTGGTGGCCGGAGACTTCAGTTCCTCACCCCTCAACCTCTCCCTAGTCTACTGTTTTCATGACATGGCAGCTGGCTTCCCATGAAGTGAATGAGAGAGAGAGAAAGAAGACAATGCCATAATACTCTTTATGACCTCATCTCTGCATCACGCACATCACTTTGGCCCTATCCTATTCATTAGAAGTAAGTCATAAAGTCTAGCCCACACTCAATGGGACAGGTTTACTAAGGACATTACTGCCAAGGGGCAAGGGGTCTTGGGGATCCCTGAAGCTGGCATCCTCAGAAGCTGTGATGTTAGTATTTAGGATGTCCTGTTTGCTTCTTGTTTAGGGGTAGGTGTGGCTGTAAGAACTGAAACTACAAGAAGTTCTCAGTGCTTATGGAAGAGAGAGTTGTAGTTGTGTGTAGGCTTACCTATTTTAGCTACTTTAGGCCAACACTTATTTTCGTTATCTGCATACTGGTCATTCCAATCTCTGAGATTATAATCTAAGAGATATTCCTTTCATAATTTCATGTAAACCATATATTTTGTTTTTACCAAGAGGGAATATACTTACTGCTTTACAAACTAAAAAAGTAAAGGCCCTCTTAAATCACCCCACCCTCAGGTAACCATGATTAATGTTTTGATGAGCATTTCAGACATTTCTGTAGCCACATAAACACCTAAACTACATATTATATAATTTTACAATAGTATTGCACCTGCTTCTCAGCAACTATATTTTTCACTTGATAATATGCTATGAGCAATTTTCCATGTCAATAAATATAGCTCCATACCATCATTTTGAGTGACTGCAGTGTGTCCCATTGTATGGATGCTCTATAATTTAGTCTACTAGTTACTTATTATTAGAATATTAAGGTTGTTTCATATTTGTGTTTTTAGAGGAACTGAATGAGCAGCTGTGGGGATGCCCAGCTTAGCACAAACCTAAAATACAGAGCATTTATTATCTTGGTTTTGTTTCCTTTTTCTATGCCTTTTCAGATTTTAGTGGAAATGTCCGTGTTTAACAATTATTTGTGAAGCTGCAGATTAAAAAAAACAAACAAAAACTTCAAGAAGCCACAGTTTACAAAGAAATATGTGATTCAGAAGGGTTTTCCTATTTCCTGGGTAAAGCTAACTTCATTAATTTTATGAGAAGACTCACAGCCCACACTCTCTCCATTCATTCCTGACATGACATAGTGAAGACAGGAAGAAACATTAATCAGAGTTATTGGTGAAATTAGCCCCAAAGGGACAGTTTCAGGGTAAAATCACACTAAGCAAGAACTGAAGTCATGACTACACTTCTATTCCCCCATGTTCATTGCATTCTGCATTCTTCCCATGAAGGTAAAAGAACATTACCCTTAGATCATGTAATACGGATGACTATGTAATTTATAACCTAAATGGGGCACTTTAGGGAATGAAACAAGACGTTATTAACAATTATCTAGGACAATTGACATAAACCAAAACAGTCCCAGGTCAACTGGAACATATGGTCAATGCAAAGACATCAGTTAAGGAAACTCAGATACAGATTGTTGAAATAAATTATCAGCACTGAGAACTAGTAAATTAGCTGAGAATCAAATCAGACTTCTCCTGTGCCAGATCCTTTACATTTCTGTAAATTTCCAGGTCCCAGAATATCTGTACAAGTTTGGTTTTTTTTTTTTTTTTTTTTTTTGGTTGGTGTTGCTTCTCCCTAGGTGAAATCTCACTAACACAAATTTTTATTCATTGGAATTACTTGGAGGATATATTTCTATAGTGTAAATGTATTTATTCTTACCCAGATTCAACAAACATTTAGCTACTTTATATGTCCTGGGTATCTTCAACATCTTACTCCTGTTCTTACAATCTAGGATAAGGCAGAGGGGTAGTTCATAGGTCCACCACTAGAGAGAGTGCTGGCCAAGATTTTGGGTCTATAGCCTGCAAGTTGTGAATAAGGAAGAAAAGGGGAATTTGCTTTCTTTTTTCTCTGAGAGAATGAGATGACTTTTTATACAACCATAAAATCCTAACTCCCACTTCTGCCTTTAATTTTTGCTAATTGTTTTGTTTTTTAGGGTTTTTTTTTTAATCTAATTTTAACATCTATCAGAAACTTTTGCTCCTCTATTTATGGCTTTTCCCCCAGTATCTCCCACTCTATGTTCCTTGTTTCCTGTAACTTCCAGGTTTACCTCTCTCATTTAATTCATCATATTATGTTATAATTACTTATTAATGTTTCTGGGTGCTCATCCTTATCAGTTACAATCTCCTGAAGGACAAGAACTACCTTATTAATTTCACTTTTTCCAGCATCAAGTTGGCACTTGGTTAATGTTAAATGAATTAGTGAAAGGATGAATGAACAAATTAACAAAATGTAAGTATATGATATGATCCAATAGGAAATCTATATTTTAGGATGGCAGTTTCGAGACAAGATGCCACTGACTGGAATATTAAATTCAAATATTAAAATTTCAAAGAAAGAAGGTGAAGCCAAATAAAATATAGCAAATAGCTGGCTTCTTAAGCTTATCTCGCTTTTGACATTCAGTCAAAAGAAAAAGAAAGGGATTATTCCATGTTCCATAAAAGAGAAATCATTCGTGTAAGCCAAATAATCACAGACACTGTCAGGATCTTCAAGAACCTTGATTCTAGCACTCATAATAGTTAACACTTCCTATCATATGTTATCTACAACTTCCATGTATCTGTAATCAGATCATTGTTTAATTAAAATGTTAACTGTAACAGGTTTGACAAGATCCTCAGAGACATCAGTAGGGACCTCTGTTAAGTTTGACATTGATTTATTATGTCTTTGTGCTTTATGCAATCACCTATGAATTAAATTATTGTACTATCATGTAGCCCACATTTCTATTTGCTGGACATGGTGGGACCGTGAGAGTTTTCCCAAATGCCTTCTAAAATCCAGGCAAAATATATCTATCTATTTCTGAGTCTAACACCCTTGTGAAACATGTTTGGTTTGCATGAACTCATTTTCAGTGAACCAATGCTATTTGCTGGTTGGTTGGTTGGTTTGTTTTTGATTCTTGCCTTTTACCTAGGAACCAGTTCATTTAGTCACTCAACAAATTTTTTTCTGATGAATTCTCTGTGATAAATATTATGCTACATACTTGTGTCAAGTCTCTAACTTTTAATATTTTGTATCTATCCTTGGTCTTCTTTTTTACAAATTAAACAATAGTTACCTGACTCCAGTCTTCAAAGATCTATCTGTTCCCCCAGAATTCCAAGCTAATACACTGACAATGTTTCTCTGGAATCAAATTCAAGACTTTTAAATTTTTTCTTGTCAGTATCAGATATGTATTTTTTCTGGCATAGTCTCAGTCCAGACAACTTCAGGATCATCTAAAGCAAGTCTCCGTTTTTAATTCCTTCCTGATGAGTTTCTCTTACTTGGGATCTTGTTTTTCCCATGCTTTCTCCATGGAGGACCAATCTCCTGGTTCTTTGAGCCCCTCTATGACCTACTTAGATTCCTTCTGTCATATGTCCTCAGTTCTGTGTTCTAAGTTGTTTCTTTTACTCTGTAACCCATGTTCAACATTTGGTATTCTTGGAAATGAGAAAAGGGAAGAAAAACGTAGCCCTTTTGGTATTGTCACATTTCTATCTTCTTCATTGTCAGTAACATTGTGCTCCACTCTGACTTTTTATGGAAAAAGTTTGTTATATCATGTGGACACAGTATTTCTAACAAGCCATGGATGTTCTTTCTGTATCTTTCTGTATCTCCACCCTTAGTCCTAGTTAAGGTTGTCTTAGCTACCTATGGCAACTTGTTATTTCAGATCTATTGTAGTTTACACTGATGGCCATGTTAGGATAGAAGACTATAGCATCACAAAAATGTTTAGAGATGAGATTATCTATATGAACCTTCAAAATCATTGGATCGTTCAGTCTTGCATAGGTCCAAATAATGACCAGAAATCATATGTATTACTATAATGCGAAACCCCATGATCTGAAGTTCTTTCTGTATTATTTTTGCCAATATCCCCTGGTAAAATTATCTGTTTTGCTCCCAATTCCTGCCTTTGGTTACATGACAATAGCTTATTTTTAAAAAAATAATTTGCAAAATTACTATGCAAAAATGCTTCAAGCCAAATGCTCTGTAGTGAATATTGATTGAGTGCCTACATTGTAAAACACTGTGTCTTTTCCCAGAAAACTTACTCTGAAAAAAATAGAAATAAAACAACAACAATTAAGATATAAAACAGAGCCAAGAATGAGGACATAGCTCAAAGCCCTAAGGTTATTTTGTTTTGTGTTATTTTCTCCTTTCCTTTAATTTTTCTTTTCATATTCCCTCCTAGGAACCTTGTCTCCCCAGGAGAGAAAGTCCTCATTGTTGCAAGTTCACTGAAAGATTTACAGAAGAATTGGGTTCTTTTGTTTTTGCCCTTCATTCATCTTATTTCCCTTTGCCAAAACAAACACATTTGCATTCTGAAATCAACAGCTTCAGTCAACTGTGTTTGCCATATAACCCCTGTAAAACCTGTCTTTGAACCCTTTGGAGGCTTTGATGCTATAACTGAAAAATCCGAGGGATGTTCCTTTATCCCACTTGGAATTACTTGAGAAATTGTGTTGCTAGAGTTAACACATACCAGTTAGTCTCTTTTTGGCTTATTGCTTTGTGTCAATTTCTTCAGTAGCTGAATTTGTCAAATTGTGCCCATCCTACATGACTTTTGGATAGAAAGCTACTCTTGACTTGCTTCATGTTTATTTGGAACTTCCACTTGAAATATTGCCTTTTTAGCCTCACAGTGCTCCTATGATATGGTCAGGGAAGGCATTTGCATTTGCATTTTTCAGATACTGAAATTTATATTTAATTGAGGTAAGCGATTTACTCAGATTACAAGGTACCTGGCAAAACCGGGACTTGAACTCAGGTTTTGTGATTGCATATCCAGTGAACTTCCCACTTTATTTCCTTAGCATCCAATTAACTGTTAAGTTAGGGGATATTGTTAATGGTAAGCTCTTAACCTAAAAATGTCCCTTCTGACACTGTGTCCTCCTCAAGCCACAACCTCAGTTCCATCCTTCTGTTTGTGATAATATTTTCAAAAGTGTGCAGTAGGAGATAGTACTGGGGAAAATACAGTGGTGGAAACAATGAAGTTTTTGAATCTTTAGAACTCAATTCTGACCATCCCCAGATAAAACAAGGATAAAACAGGGATATTACAATGAAAACCAATGGACAATTCCTACAAAGAACCAGGTGGTTAGTATGTCCTCAAATCTCAAAAATATAAGCAGGTAGTGACAAATCGCCAACAGCTGTGAGACCCCTGTGACATCAGCACCTGTGAAGTGGAAAGCAGAAGGAAGAAAAATGGGGCATCTGGAAGTCCCAAGGGCACAGAAGCTACAAAATCATCATAATATTGTAGTTTATACTCACCCAGAAGGATACAGTGAGGAGAAACGTTTACTGAATAGACATTTACTAATGAGTGATCTTAAGGTCAATGCCTGTGGAAGAGAGAGACACTGGCAGCAGTACTGGGCAGGGGTAGAAGTCCAGCTGTGATACAGCTCTAAAGACAACTTCAGCCCATCTCCTGGGAGGCTCTGGCACTAGAATGGACCTTCAGCTGTGTCCCAAGATCAGGGTGCCTGGGCGTTGTTATAATTTCACATTGATCAGTCACGGACTAGGTGAGTCCTATAAGACAGTATGATCTTTGGTGAAACAGATTTTTTCTGACCATGGCAATCCCCAGAGGGCTAACAGTTAAGGGTCATCTCTGGCAATACTCCTAGCAGACAGGAAAATCAGCCTTCAGTGTCTACCTTCAGGGTAGTACCTCACTGAGTCCACCAAAGGTACTTACTGGAAAGTGTAAGAGTAGGATCCCAAATTGAGAGTGGTTCTCTAGACTCCAGCTTACATGCAAAAGTAAGGGAACTGCAGTGAAGTGCTGGAGCCCTCTGAGCCTGCCAACTTCCTCAGCAAACAATTCAAACCTCTGTTGTAGACTGAAGCCCACACAGAGGACTAACTGTTCTAGGGAACTATGAATTGAGTAAAACAGGCAAACTAGAAACAAAGAAAAAAGAATACCCAAAAACATTTTTTGAGTGTAGTTATCAGAAAGCTTGAAGCTATATGTTTTAACATTTCAAAACAAAAACAAATGTAACAACAATACAGAGGGAGTTCTAGAAAGGTGAAGCTTAACAAAAACTGTCCTTCACCACCATCCTTCTAAAAGTAGAGGAAAACTCATATCATGTAAAAACAAGGAACAGAAGAGAATTATGTATGATGTTATTATAAGAAAAAATAGTATAAGGAGCAGAATAAAATTGGTACAGATAATGAAATCCTGCCAGAATGCATGTCTATGAAGCAGAATGCATGTCTATGAATATCTGTAAACTAATATTTCTAAAAACCTTGAAGATATTGAGAAAATGATAGAAGTTATAAAAGAAACCATATATCAAAAGGAGATAAATTTTATCAATTATGTGATTTGAGGTAAGGAGGATTTGGAAAAAGAGGTGACAACTCACAAAATAAATTTAAAAATAATTTCATAAATGAACACTTACCTAGAAAAAAACACAAAATTAGGTTAAATGCAAATAATATATTTTTAAAATGGAAGAGAGACATGACAAAAAACTTAAAGCCCCCTCCCAAAAAATTAGAGGTAGATAAGACTCAAGGAGAACATGACAACTGTGGAAAATAAACAAAGAAAATCTAATAAACATTTCATAGGGGTTTTATTTGGAAGAAAATTAACAAAAACACATAAATTCTGAGACTATAATTTAAGGTTTCTTGAAATAAAATAAAAATTGACTTAGAACTACATAAATACACACACCACATAGTGAATTTAACCCTGTGCACTCTTAATATAAGATGCATGCAAAGACTATATAAAAGAAAGGAAAATCCTTTTGGCATCCAAGTAAAAAGACCTACTCACTTATACAGGAAAGAATATTAGGTATCCATCAAAATTTTTGACACTAATACTTTATGCCAGAAGACAATGAAGAAAGATATTCACCATTTTTTTCTATTATTTCTTTTTTTTTCTTCCCAAACCTCCTTTTTAAGTTTTTTTTTTTTTTTTTTTTTTTTTTTTTTTTTTTTTTTTTTTTTAAGATTTTGGGGATCCCTGGGTGGCTCAGCGGTTTGGCGCCTGCCTTTGGCCCAGGGCACGATCCTGGAGTCCCGGGATCGAGTCCCTCATCAGGCTCCCGGCATGGAGCCTGCTTCTCCCTCTGCCTGTGTCTCTGCCTCTCTCTCTCTCTCTCTCTATCTGAATAAATAAATAAAATCTTTAAAAAAAATATTTACTTATTCATGGGAGACACAGAGAAAGAGAAACAGGTAGAGACACAGGCAGAGGGAGAAGCAGGCTCCATGCCGGGAGCCCGATGAGGGACTCGATCCCGGGACTCCAGGATCGTGCCCTGGGCCAAAGGCAGGCGCCAAACCGCTGAGCCACCCAGGAACACATACGATATGTGTCTAAAATTCAACCCATCTGAAGTTAACTGCAGTATTTTTACCCTAAATATTTTTGCTCCATTATAACTCTTACTACAGTGAACATCATGAGGCAAAATGACCATAAAATTGAGTACTTAATGTTGTTTATTATAACCCATTTTATGTTGCAAAATAGGCAACTGAATTGCATACAGGAGTTGAGATCTTCCCAAAGTTGTCCAGCTAGTTATTGGCAATGTCCAAGAAACCAACCTGTGTAATTATTAATCCAATATTTTCCTTCCAAAATCCCCTTTTGGCAAATAACTTAAGGTAAATTAATTAACTTTGTTGATATACTATTTGAAATTTATTGCAAATTCAGAAAGATTATGAAAACACACTTTAAACATCTCACAGAGCTATAGAAACTGAGTTTCTTTGTCATAGAATTTATGTAAAAAGTGTGTGTGGACATTAGAAAGAAAAAAATGAAAATTTGCTATCAAGATAAAAACATTTGGCTTCATGGATTACAACAATGCATATTTGCTACAAAGAATAATAGAGCCCACAAAAGAATAGGGTTTCATCAACAAGAAATTCAAAGACTAAATACTATATCCCCTTAGAATTTTTCCCCAAATTTAATCACCAGAAGTGACAAGAAACACACAAAAATCTCAAAGATGATTTTGAGAATGGAAAAGAAAAGTTAAAAATCACACAGTAAAAGAGAATTACCAATATATGTAGACTTTAAAAATATGCCATATGATTTCACTTATATATGGAACCCAGAAAACAAGTGAATAAACAAAAAGTAGAATTAGACCTATAAATACAGAGAACAAAGTGATGGTTTCCAGAGGGGAGGTGGGGGTGCAAAATGGGTGAAGGGGAGTGGGAAATCCAGGCTTCCAGCTATGGAACGAATAAGTCACAGGAATAAAAGGCACAGCATAGAAAATATAGTAAATGATTCTGTAATAGTATTATATGGTGACAGATGGCAGCTACAATTGTGAGGAGCACAGCATAACATATAGACTTGTCAAGTCACTATGTTGTACATGTGAAACTGATATAACGTGTGTCAGTAATACTCAAAGTCTACTGAAACTTAAAAAATAGAATAAGATGAAATGAAATGAAATGAAATGAAATGAAATGCCCATACTTCTCATTTCAAAATGCCTTTTATATTATTGGAGAAGAAAGAGTTGGGTCAGAAGCTTAAATGCGGTAGTGCCTGGGTGGCTCAGTCATTTAAGCATCTGATTCTCGGTTTAAGCTCAGATTCCTGAGATTAAGCCCCATGTTGAACTCTGAGCTAAGTGTGGAGTCTGTCTCTCTCCCTCTGCTCCTCCACCCACTTATGCGCTCTCTCTATCTCTCTAAAGATTTTATTTATTAATTTGAGAGAACAAGAGAGAGAGAGAGCACAAGTAGGAGGGTGGGCAGAGGGAGAAGCAGACTCCTTACTGAGCAGGGAGCCCAACTCGGGACCCAGTCCCAGAAACCTGCGATCATGACCTGAGCTAAAGGTAGACACACTTAACTGACTGAGCCACACAAGTGCCCCATCTCTCTCTTTCTCTTTCTCCCAAATAAATAAAATCTTAAAAAAAAAAAAAACTTTAAATGAAATAAACACAAAATAATGGTAGAATAATAGCTTAAAAAATGGATAAATACGGGAGGGTCAAAATATTCCTTCATTGATGCAATGTCCATGAATGTCCTTTCCTTTTTCCTTCTCCATAGAGAATTAAAACATTTAGATATTACTTAGTATGCCATTCAAGGATCTCTCCAATTTAGTATCAACGTATTTTTTGCTTCCAATAAATTGGTTCTTATATAAAGCTACCAACTTTAGCCAAATTGTTTTATTTATCACCTCCAAACATATGTTCATTTACCCACTTTGATATTCTTTAAATTATTAATACTTATTCTAGTATCTACAAAGTGTTAGACAATGTGCTAAGTACAGAGATTTTGGTCAACTTTTCAATACATGTTGAATGTCCTTCCCTCAGCCTGTTTGCTCCTGCTTTCAGAGTCTATGTTTGCTTCCAGATCCAGATTAAATCTCATTTCCAACATCATTCTCCATCCACCTTGCTCTAAAATGGACTTGTCTCTGAATATCAACAAAAGTTCTTGACCAGACAAATCCTTTACTGAGTAATTTTACATTGATTTGGGATATCTTTGTTTCATGGAGTCATAGATGATAGTTGGAGGTGGAATCTGGCTGAAATGAAAATATGCTTTCCCCTGATTTAATCTACTATATCTCTGAAGGCATTAATCAATCAATGATTGATTTTTTATATCATTGCCATTATCATTTTTTATATCAATGCCATTAGGGATGAAGACCTCACCACTTTTTAAAGTTATGTCTATCCTATCACTGGAGCATTCTGATTGCTTAAAGTTCTTCCTATACTTAGAAGAATAGTCCTCCATGTCTTCCTGTGAATTCCACATATTGGTCCCCAGTTCTGCATATTTGGCAGCAATCAAGGCTGGTAATTTACAGAAACTTCTGTTAGTGCCATTCAGCATCCACTCTCTCTTCTTCTGGGAACTATGCCCTATTTTCCACCAAAGGAAATTTCTTTTCCCAGTCTTAGTCTTTTAAATGAGATTGGCTCCATTACAGAGAGGACATGTTTCCTGTGCTTAAGCCAATCAGTGTATTCACCTACACATGGCAATGATTTCTCTAGTGGGCAAACAGCCTAAGCAAAGTCAATCACAGTGAAGTCTTTCAATTCTGAATATAGTTTTTTTTTTTTTGAGCTCTATGTCTCATAGACTTACTCTTTTCAAATATTTTTCCCATTTCCATTTTCTAGGTGACTTCACTGGAAAATCTACCAAGCATTTAAGGAATTAATATTACTAGTCCTATATAAATTTTTCTAGAAAGTAAAAGAGTTAACAATTTCCAACTTGAGGAAATTGAATTACCCTATAAACAAAACCAGACAGGGGGGCACTTGGCGGGATGAGCACAGGGTGTTATGCTATATGTTGGCAAATTGAACTCCAATAAAAAAAGTATTTATTTTTTTTAAGATTTTTATTTATTTATTCATGAGAGACACAGAGAGAGAGAGAGAGAGGCAGAGACACAGGCAGAGGGAGAAGCAGGCTCCATTCAGGAGCCTGACATGGGACTCGATCTCGGGTCTCCAGGATCAGTCATATTAATAGACTAAATAAGAAAAAATATGATTATCTCTAAAGATGTAGATAAGTCGTTTTATAAATTTCAACACCAATTTATGTTAAAAACTTTAAACAGACTAGAAGGTAAAGTAAATTTTGTCAATCTGATAAAGGTCACCTACAAAAACCTATAGCTAACATTATT
Organism: Canis lupus baileyi; assembly: GCF_048164855.1. Lineage (NCBI taxonomy): Eukaryota > Metazoa > Chordata > Mammalia > Carnivora > Canidae > Canis > Canis lupus. The sequence continues at coordinate 69,588,035 of NC_132839.1, forward strand.
TTTAATGTGAAAATACTGAATATTTTCTTCTCAAAATTGAAACACAGTAAGAATGTCTGCTGTCTCAATTCCTATTTAACATCTTACTGGTATTCCTACCAATGCAATAAATTTTAAAAAATGAAATAAAATGAAATCAAATTCATACTAAGTGGAAAATAATAAATAAGCCTATATTCTTTTCAAATAAATGATCATCTACATTGAATACACAAAACTCTCCAAAAAAGCTACTGAACCATTTTACCAAGATTATAAGATATTCGATAAATATGGAAAAATTAATTTTATTTCTCTATACTAGGAATGAACATATGGAATTTGAAATTCACCAGCCTATACCACTTAAATAGCATTGAAGCATAAGAAATTATTTTGTGGAAATTTATTAAAGTATTTGCAAGAGTTATATGCTGAAAACTACAAATAGTGATCAGAGTAACCAAGGTAGATCTAGGAAAACAGAGAAATATACCTTGATCATGGGTTAGAAGACTCAATGTCATTAAAATATCAGTTCTAGGGAACCCTGGGTGGCACAGCGGTTTAGCACCTGCCTTTGGCCCAGGGCACGATCCTGGAGACCCAGGATCGAATCCCACATCGGGCTCCTGGTGCATGGAGCCTGCTTCTCCCTCTGCCTGTGTCTCTGCCTCTCTCTCTCTCTCTCTGTGTGACTATCATAAATAAATAAAAAAATTAAAAAAAATATCAGTTCTACCCAAATTGATCTACAGATTCAACATAATCTAAATCAAAATACCAGTGAGCATTTAAAACAATCAACAAACTAATTTTAAAATTTATGTAGAGAAGAGAAGTAAGGGGCCCCTGGGTGGCTCAGTCAGTTAAGCATCTGCCTTCAGTTCAGATCATAATCATGGCGTCCTGGGATGGAGCCCCACATCCCTGATCAATAGGAAACCTGCTTCTCCCTCCCCTTCTGCCTTCTCTGCACTGGTCATGCTTTGTCTCTGTCTCTCTCAAATAAATAAATAAAATCTTAAAAAATAAAGTAAGTTGAATAGTCAAAACAATTTTGAAAAAGAGGAAGAGGGTTGCCTGGGTAGCTCAGTGCTTGAGTGATCCTGGGGTGCTGGGATCAAGTCCTACATGAGGCTCCTTGCAGGGAGCCTGCTTCTCCCTCTGCCTATGTCTCTGAGTCTTTCTGTGCCTATCATGAATAAATAAATCTTTAATTAAAAAAAAGAAGAAAGTTGGAGAACTCACATTACCTGATTTCAAGACTTCTGTAAAGCTACAGTAATCAAAAGAATGTGGTATCAGTTAACAACAGTTAGCAAAGTATCTCTTTAAAGAGCTAGAGGGTAAATATTTTAGGCAGGCAGGTCATAGGTTCTCTGATGCAACTACTTCACTCACTCATTATAGTGTGAAAGCAGCTACAAATAATGTTTAAAAAATTGAATACAACTATGGTCCTATAAGACAACAGAAACTAAAATTTGAATTTCATATGATTTTCAGGTGTCACGAAATATTATTTTATTTTTTTACCATACAAAAATGTAAAAATCATTCTTAATTTATGGGTTATACAAAAAGAGGCAATAGGTCAGAGTTTGCTGAGCCCTGGGTTAATGAATGCACATAAAATTTTATTTCAATAAAATTGAAATACATCCATTTATTTAGGGTCAATTTAATTTCAACAAATATAAGGCAACTCAGTTGGGGAATTGTTAATCCTTTCAATAGTGATGGAGCAACTGTACAGTAATAAGAAAATAATAATCTACACAAACCTCACACCATATTCAAGACCAAATCAAAATTGATCAGATATATAAATATATAATGTTAAACTATAAAACTCTTTGAAGAAAACAGAAAATCTCTATAACCTAAGGTGCCACCATACCTCAACTAGAAGATGAAATAAATTGGTAATACCAAGTACTGACAAAAATATAGAGCAAGTTAAATTGTAATTCATAGGTGATGGGAAAGAAAAATGGTACAGCAACTCTAAATAATAGTCTGCAATTTTCTTATAAAGCTAAACATACCCCTACAATCTGATGATAATCTCATTTATAGTTATTATACCTAGGATACACAAAAATATATATTTAGACAACAATCTGTATGAGGATATTTATTCATAATTGTCTCAAACTGGAAATAATCCAAACATCTGGCAACTGGTGAATAGATAAAAGAACTGTGGTAAATCCATACAATCTAAAATAACTGAGTAATAGTATAGATACATGCAACATGAATGTATCTCAAACATCACTATGCTAAAAGAAGACTTAAAAGGCTGCAGATTATATGATTCTGTTTACATGACATCATGGAAAAGGAATAGGCACAGACAAAAAAAAAAAATCTCTATCTATCTCTTAGTTCCTCCTATGGACTTGGGGAGATGAAGAGAAACGATTATAAAATGGCACTAGGGACTTTTCTGGATGATGGAAATGTGCTATTATTTCTATTGCAGTGGTTACACAGATATACATATATGCCATATTTCACAGAACTGAGCACCAAGAAAGGGGGGAGTTTTGTATGTATTTGTATGTGTTTGTATTCAAATGATTTCACCGTAAATTTGACTTAAGGGGAGACAGAGACAGAGGTAGCAGGTCTAACTCTAGATCTTTAGAGACTGAGGTCTGAAAAAGGAGAGAGACGAGGGGAAGTGAGTGAGATCAGAGAAGTAAGAGTATAATCTTGGAAGCCAAGGAAAGAAAAGAGTCTAAGGTGAGGTGGACCACTGCATTAGGCTGCTATAGGGCATGTGGCTAAAGGAGTGGATGTTACTGGTAGATTTAGCAATAGAGAGATCATTTGATAGAGTCTGACAAGATTACTTTCATGATGTGATGGGATAACAGTAGGTTCAAGATAAAAAAGAGAGAGGGCAGCCCAGGTGGCTCAGTGGTTTAGTGCTGCCTTCAGCCCAGGGTGTGATCCCAGATCAAGTCCCACATCGGGCTCCCTACATGAAGCCTGCTTCTCCCTCTGCTTGTGTCTCTCCCTCTCTCCTTGTGTGTTTCTCATGAATGAATAAATAAAATCTTTAACAAGAGAGAGTGAGATGAATAGAAAGTAAAGACAACATTTTTAAAGAGTTTTATCGTAATCACACATGGTGAAGTGAGAGAGTAGCCAGAGTCCTATAGGATCAAAATTGTGTCTGGTTACTTTAGGGTGGTTACTGCAGCTTGCATGCTGATTCGAATGACACGATGAGAGGGAAAAAAAAAAAAGTGATGATGCAGGAAAGGGAGAGATCTCTGAAGCCATGTGCTTGAGTAAGTGAGGGAAGACGGTCCAGTGCAGGGTCAGAGGTTCCCATCAGGGAATGTACCTGGAGAGCCTGGTGATCGAGATAAGGCTCTTTCCTTCTTCAAGTGGCATGTCTAATTTGGATTCTGGTTCCTTATCTAAGGAGATGCCAGGGGTTACACCAAGGGGCATGGAGCCCCAGAGAAGGGGGATGATGAGTCCTGAATTGGAAGTCTGAGTCACAGCCAAGTCTTCATTCAGGCAAAACTTGAAAGGTAAATCAGAACTATTATGAATTACTAAAAATGCAAGTACCATATGATCCAGCAAGTCCACTTCTGGGTATTTACCCAAAGAGAACAAAATCACCATCTTGAAGAAATATCTTTACCTTCACATTCATTGTGGCATTATTTACAGTGGCCAAGATATGGAAACAATCTAAGGGTTTGTCAATGGATGAATGGGAAAAGCAGATGTGGCATACATACAATGGAATATTATTCAGCTGTAAAACGAAACAAAACAAAAAACAAACAAACAAACAAACAAAAAAATCCCATCATTTTCAACAATATACATGGAACTCAATGGAACTATTCTAAGTGAAATAAGTCAAAACAGAAAAAGGCAAGTGCTGTATGATCTCACTTTTATGTGCAATTTTTAAAAGAAGCAATCTTATATAGAAACAGAGAACAACAAAATAAATAAATAAATAAATAAATAAATAAATAAATAAATATTTAAGAAAAGAAACAGGAAACAGATTGGTTGTTGCCAGAGATGGAGTGTGGGTACTGGGGAAATGGGTAAAGGTAGTCAAAAGGTACAAACTTCCAGTTGTGCATTCTGGGATGTAATGTTCAGCATGGGGAACAAAGCTAAAAACACCATATTGTATATTTGAAAGTTGCTAAGAGAGTAGATCTTAAAAGTCCTCATCACAAGAAAAATATTTGTAATTATGTGAGATGCTAGATGTTAACTAAACTCTATATAATAAACACTTCATAATATATACATATATCAAATCATTGTATTGTGTACCTTAAACTATTACAATGTCATATGTGAATTATATTGCACTAAGTTGAGGGAAGAAAACCAAGTTTGATTAAGAAACCCAAGGGACAGGGAAAGATCATTTGGACAGGAGTGGGATGATGTGCTCAGAGAGTTAGGATGGATCCCTGGGCATTTGGAGCCATAATCATGGCAATTAACCACATCTCTGGGTTTAGGACACATAATTCCAAACCCCACCTAGCCAAGGATCCTACTATGACTCCAGGCTTTGCTAAGATTGACTTAGAAATCAGGAGACACTGGGCCTAAGGTTTGAAGGTTAAATGTGGTCAGAGCAGCATAAGAAAAAAATAGTCATTGACTTGGTTCTATTTGTTTTGATGGATATGTAAAATATGTGCAAAGTGCAAGTGGATTGATTTTAAATGTGATGAATTCTTTGCTAAAGTAGTAGGGGAGAATAGCAAACACATAAACTATGGATCAGGACAAATAAATCCTTCTTGAACCCAGAATCAAGCCATTCTTAAATATTATTTTTATTCCCTATTTAAGTCAAGATTTTGTTTTTCTCTCTTGGAACACTTCCTTGAAATGGCAGAACTTATGGGGGGTGGGGGGGCAGAGTATGCATATGTGATTCAATAAGCCAAAGTTGACTCTAAGTGTGATTTCTCAGGAATACTAATAACTATCATTTGTACTTTATTACAGGTTGTAAAATGCTTTCAGAAATTTGATCTCGTTATCCTTACAAATAAATGACTTTTGTCCTCATTCTATAAATGCAGACCCAAGACCCAGAGAGATTTAACTGTTTGCTCAAAAACACGCAGCAAACGGCAAAGTCCAAGCAAAATCCAGGCTTTTTTGACACCCAGTCTATTGATCATTCTGCTATGTCAGTATAGTCCTGTGGGGCATGCACAGAAAATTCCTATTCCCAGGCCTCTCCTCAACAAATTCTGATTTGCTCAAGTGGGGCTGAGGAGTCTATTTTAACCACCTGGGCTGCGTTGGAGGTGCCACTCATTACAAGGTTTTTTGTTTTTTTGTTTTTTTAATTGTTTTTTTTATTTATTTATGATAGTTACACAGAGAGAGAGAGAGAGAGGCAGAGACACAGGCAGAGGGAGAAGCAGGCTCCATGCACCGGGAGCCCGACGTGGGATTCCATCCCGGGTCTCCAGGATCGCGCCCTGGGCCAAAGGCAGGCGCTAAACCGCTGCGCCACCCAGGGATCCCTCATTACAAGGTTTATTCCACTCTGCATCTTGGCACATCACAGTCACTTGCCAGCCTCTATCAGGAAGCGCCTTAATACAGAGTATGCATAACTGTGCAGCCCCCAAGAAAGCACCACCAGCCTGGAAACAAAGAAGGGTGGGTCCTGATGTCTGCTCTACCATTCTCCTGCTACACGGCCTCTGGTAAAATAAGTCACTTCTATGAACCTCAGTTTTCTAATTTCTATAAAATTGGGCTACCCTGTAGAATTGCTACAAAAATTAGAACATAGCATGCTCAATCAACACCATCTCTTATAATTGCAAAGAAAGTGTTAGAGATCAAAATTTGGCAAAACAAAAATATATAGGATCAAAAATAACCATCAAAAAGTCGTCAACAGAAGGAACGGGGTGAAAAACAAACGAAATCAGTCATTCATCTGTAAGATCCTTTGGTTTAAAGTCCCATTTTAATTCCGGCACTAAATTAGCAACCCATTGAAAATAGTCTGAAATAACTCACATTCAGAGTTATTAAAGGAGCTTGATGAGTTTCACACACATTCACACACACACACACACACAGGCACACACACACAACCCTGCAGGTTGTGCTTTTTAACAGACCTAAATGTAAACTTCTGGAACCCAAAATAAACTCCAAGTTGGTAACAAGTAAAATTAGCTCCAGTTTGTAAGCGTCTGTGAAAGAGAACCGAGAGTCTGTTCCGAAGATAATGATAATGACTCAAGCCCGGCGTGGAAGGGAGGCCTTCTGTAGAGACAGAAGCTGGCGAGTAATGTGGGGTGCTGTCCTGACAGCAGAGAGCCAGGGTGTCACTCCAGCTGAAGCTCATTAATTCCCTTTGCCCCAAAGTCTATGCTTGATCGATGTCTCCCTCACAGGCAGCTTTACTGGAGGCTCTGTGCCCCTTCTCTATGGTGTGCTCTTCCCTCCTTAAGACACTTGTGTTTTGCAAGTTGAGATGAGGACACCTGCTAATGAATGATTCAAGACACACAGGTGGCCCAGGGCTGGGCCTGGCAGGCGGATTCCTGGAGCGGCGCCCCCGTGAGGATCCTATATACAGAGTGAGAGCCTGCCAGCAGCCAGATTCTTGCTTAGTCAATTATGCATAATGGCTGTCAGTCAAGTGCTCCTCCTTGTGTCCTCATGGAAGCCATGGAGGAGGAATCAACAAGGCTGTTTGCAGCTTAAGGGCAGCATGTGGGCTCTGATGGAAGCAGCAGCAACAGCGCAGGGCTGGTAGCCTGCTTCTTGTCTGCAAAGAACAAATTCCTTAGTGAAGTTACAATACGCTCCATGATTTGCCCTTGTCTGTCTCTCAGAAGGGATTTCCTACAACTCATCCACATGCAATGCGTGCCTCAATGCAGAAAGACTGTTATGGGTTGAATTGTTCCCCCACAAAATTCATATGTTAAGTCCTCACCCCCAGTACCTGAGAACATGGTGGCTGTGTTTGGAAATATGGGCGTTACAAGTGTGATTGATTAGGACAGAGTCATACTGGGGTAAGCTGGATTCCCAATCCAATATGACTGGTATCCTAGAAACGAAAAAAAAAAAAAAAAAAAAAGGAAATTTAGATACAGAATCACACACATCCAGGGCGAAGGCCGTGTGAAGACAAAGGCAAAAATCAGAATGATGCACGGAATGCCAAAGATTGCCAGCAGACCCCCAGAAGCTAGTGGAGTGGCATGGCACCCCTTCTATATAGCTTTCTGAAGGAATCAACCCTGCTGACACCTTAATCTCAGACCTCCAGTCTCCAGAACTGCAAGACAATATATTTTTGTTATTAAAGCCTCTGGTCTGTGGTACTTTGTATGACAGTCCTAGCAGAAGAATGGAATAGTATCTAAAGACTGTCCTTGGGTTTGCACATGTATTTCCAAAATAGTAGAGGAATTAAGGGCACAAGGTTTGGAACCAGAGAGAATTTGCCATGATTTCCACCTTGACCACTTTCTAACTGTGATTCTAAACAACACATTTTGGAGCCTCCACCTGAGAGCTTTGAATCATCATTAAATAACATGACCCTGGACTTCAGATAGACTTGGTTGCAAATTCCTGGCCATTCACCAGCTGATTGATCCTGTAATGTTACTTTATCTGAATGCACCTCCGTTCTGCATCCTATAAGCAGAGGGTACAATACTCCTTTCTCTGCAGGCTGTGAGAATTCAGTGTCACAGGGCACAGAAAATTCCTATCTGCAGCCGAGCCATGGTCTCTACTGCTAAGGAAGAAGCAGGGATTTGCTCCCTTGGGAGAAAGTTCCCTTGTGCTATCTGGACAATTCTATTTTTCCTGCACATGCCACAGAATGGTGGCCTTCTCGGAAAAGTCTTGCTAGTCTGGTTAGTTTGTCTTACTATATCATCAAAACTTGTTCTTAAGAAGCACAAGTACCTGTGCCAACATCCACACATAATTGGATTGTTCTGAAGTAGCTTATGTGCGGAGGCTACTAGACTAGATCTTTTGAGGGAGAAGCTTTGTTTTTCAATTCCGTAGCTCCCCGTTTCTTCACAAAATAGGTTTTCATTAAATATTGGATGGATGGATGGACGGAGGATGGATGGCAAGGCTTTAAGTCAGATTAAGAAAGTTCTAGGTGAGTGTTCTGTCCTTTCTCCTTGGTGTCAGTGGGGTCATACTTGTGGCTTCTTCCCAATGCTGGGACCTCAGACTCTGAGAAAGAGAAGTGGGGAAAGAACCCCCGCCTCCAACGTGGGAAAGATTCTGGCCAGATGAAACAGAAGAGCCCATATGTGGCTTGCCCATTACTTGTGTCTAGATCTTTCCCTTTATAACACTTCACACTACACAACAGGATCATGGGTGCATTCTCACTTAGATATCACAACAATTTATAAGCCAGGCCAGAGAGACTTTATTTTCCTATCTACCAAGGAGGAAACTGAGGCAGATAAGTTTCCCAGGATCATGTAAGCTAATCAGAGACAGACCTGGAATGAGATCACAGTTAGATGGCTTGTGTTCGCTCTTCTTATTAAATCTTGCCAGTCTGACTTCATGGAATTGGTTTCTGAAATAAAGTCTTAGGTTTCTGCCTGAGGACTATTTGATAGACATTTTGTGAAGAGTCAGCAAGCATGGGCTTTATGGACTGGTTTTCCTGGGGACAACATACCATTGGAAGACAGTAACCTGAGCATAATCCATACAAGTTGAGGATAAACTCTACAGAACTAAGAAGGAGAATTCTAGAACATAGCACCAAACAGGAGATGAGAAATGCCTCCATGAAATTTTAGACATGGGCCTGATTACTAATTGGTTGGTAATTCCCTGAGTTTCATCATTCTCATCTACAAATTGAAGATAATATCATCTGCTCTAATGTTGAGCTTTTGACAATCTGTTGTAATACAGACATGAAGGCCACCCCAAGTTTGCAGCAGACATATAAAAGGCCCTTCATCTGGTCATAATTACAGTCAGTTCTGAAGTCAATGCTCAAGATTAAAATTAAATCCAAATCATCCTCCAAAATCCTTTGGAAAAGTCTTAAGTTGAAGACTAAGAATTTCTCATTCATCTAACACATCCTGCTTTCCCTCCAGTGTACAGACAGATTGCTTCTTCCTTCCTTGAGCACAGAAGACATTGCTGACTTGCTTCTATGGAACATGTGGTAGGAAAAATATGAATATTTAATATAAGATTCAGACTCCAATAGCACATTCCTGTCTCCAGTGTCACCCGCAATCATGGAAATATTCAGAGTGGAAAAATGGGGGTAGAATCACCTGCTCTCTGTTCATTATGATTCCATATCCCCCCTTCTTTGTTGTATTTTCTGCCACCCTCCTTCTTTTATTACCATTATTACCAACATCATCATGATTACAACAGTGATTTGCCAGTGTACATAATTGAAACGGGTAAATCAAATATGTGTATTATGCAAGACTGTGGTGGTTAGAAGTCAGAGATTCAAAAGCCCTTCTCTGTAACTGAATTCACCCACTGTGATGGGTTGCACCCTCCAATCATTATTCAGAATCCTGTGACTCAGCACTTGCCACTTTGGATTACCCAGCCCAACCCTATCTCTGAGCAGAATTCCAGGTCTGTAAATGCCATCCATATTTCAGCTTCCCTAAGAAACCTGACTCAGTTCCTGCCTTGCCCTTGTCCCCTTCTGCTGCAGACTCCCAGTGATAATTAGGGAAAAGGAGATGCAGGATCCCAGGAGGGCAGAGTTGAATCTAGAAATTGGCAGGAGTGGCCCGAGCCAAACTTGGCTCCAGCTGTCTCACTAACAGGTTCCATAATTAGCTTACAATGCACAAGGACTTGAGGGTTGACATGACGTGTGTGAGAGTGTGTGCTTCCCTTATATACTGTGTTTCACTAGTCATCTGAAGGTAAAGAGTCAGCAGACATGTGAACTGGGTTCTTCTGGCCATGGGAAGACTCAAGGTGATTTTCCTTTTGATGATATCAGAGTTAGGTTGGATCAGGTTGACTCTTTCCATGCTCCTCCCCACTTCGGCTATTAGAGCTTGGGTAGTTGGAGGCAGGACCAGGGAACATACTAATTGGAGGCCAGACCTAATGAGGCACCAGGCCCTGCTCAAAAGCCACTACCAAGGGGAGGTTTCCCCAGAACCTGATCTCTCTCTTTGCCCTCTCTACTGGATCCCTATCCCCTGTTTCACTTATTCTGGTTCTTAGAGACAGTGGCAGCATGCTCTGGAATCTTCCACTTGCTCATAGTCTCAGCATACTCCAATTCAGCCCCCACACTACAGCCAGAGGTAGCTTTTAACTTGTAAATTTGACAAAGTAATTTACTGCCTAAACCTGTCAGCATCTACCAGTTACCCTTCAAGGCAGCATTCACAGTCCTTAAGAAGGCTTTCAAATCACTTGGCAAGCCAGCCCAAACAAACTCTCACGCTTTATCTCCTACCACACCTTCACAGAGTGCTGCCAGATTAAATTAGGGACAGAGGAGAGGGAAAAAGGCACATAGAAAATATGCAAAACAATGTTCTTTAAATTCTCAGAATCTGTGGAACTCCTGTATAATCTCTTTAACTCATTGCCTCTCCAACTCAGCTCCATTAAATAAGAAAACCCGAAATGTTCGACTTGGTACTGGATCATCGACAATGATGGGAAAGACGTTTCCCCACATTTTGTGAAGTGCAGCCCCTACTCAGCCTTTAGGAATCCAGCTTAAAAAAAAAAAACAAAAAAGCTCAGGGGTAGCACCAGTGGCCCAGCGGTTTAGCACCGCCTTCAGCCCAGGGCCTGATCCTGGAGACCCAGGATGGAGTCCCATGTCGGGTTCTCTGCCTGGAGCCTGCTTCTCCCTCTTCCTGTGTCTCTGCCTCTCTCTGTGTTTCTCATGAATAAATAAATAAAATCTTAAAAACAAAAAAAACAAAAAAAAAAAACCAACTCAGTTAAAGATGGCCCTGACACTCCCCAGTGTCACTATTCTTCTGTATCCTTCAGGAAAAAAGTATCACCTTCAGTGTGCCTGTAATGAATGTTGGGACTTTTGTGCCTCCATCGTACTGGTGCCAAAAGGGATTCTGAGTAAAAGCCTGATCTTTTTTAGCCAGAATGAGTGTTTGAGAGTGTTACATGGTGCTACGGTATCTATGTTTCTCTGCAAAAGGCAATCTGCTTTCACCTTAAACTCAATCTGGCAAGTGCATGACCAATAAAAAAAGAGTGACCCTTGAACCTCATTCCCATTCCCAAAGAGAATCAAAGCACAGAAAGCAAGAAAGGCTCAGAGGGGATTGACAACTACTATGTATCGAGCCGTTGGCAAAGACCACATGGGTGGGCTAACTCTGCAGATACGCCGCTGACAAAGCATGCTCTTGTCAAGTGAACTATAATAACTAAATAAGTAGAATGGGGCATTTTTTGTAAACAGTATAATCAATGGCTCTGGAATAAGCAGGTGCCAATATCAAGTATAGAGAAGCCCAGGGTATATGGAAAAGGATAAACATACCTGGAAGAAAGAAAGGAGAATTGCTTATTCAGGGCAGAGCGAATGCAATTCCCAAGCCATGGTGAGCTGAGGAAGAATATACAAGTGAATATTGAAATTGTAGAAATAATTATATTAAACAGGCTGTGTAGAACTATGCTGGAGTTAAGTGCACAGTATGTGGTTCTCACTCCATAGTTCAGGCCATCTCAATCACTTTTAATGTCTTCATATAATCTTACATATTTTAATTCATGTCTCTACTTTGCTAAGTGATATAAAAGTAATATTTCTGGTCCAGATTCTGAACACTTTAGTGATCAGCTGAGGCAGACAGCAGCACTTCTACCTTTGCATATAGGTCGCATTTCATCCATTCAATTCATTCTACACATGCATATTGAATTTATAATATTTGACAAGCACATTCCTAAATGCTGAGGAGATACTGCTAAACAAATCAGAAAATAAACAAATTGATACCATAAAGGGGCTGACAGGTAATTAAGAGGCAATGATAAGGGAACAAGGTGATTTCAGATCGTGATAAGTACTATAATGAAAAGGAAACAGAGTATATCGAAAAGGGCAGTGATGGCTCATTGAGATCATAGGGGGGAGGAAGGACATATATGAAATATATGAGTGGTTGAGTGAAGAGGACTGCGTGTTTACCAAAGCCAAGGGGGCCTGAGGTCCCAACCAACTCCTCTCCAGCCCCAAGTGAAAAAGAGGAACTGGCATTTCCCCAGAAAGGTACAAAAGATAGCTAAGAGAACAAAGCTGATGTCTTGGAAAAAACAGAAATGGCAACCAAGCGGTTCTATAGAACAAGAGAGATTTCGGAGGGAGTCTAACAGGAATTTCATTAGCTTCTCCTCCTACCAGTAATGTCAGAAAGAATGCAGCCATGATCCTCATTTTATAAATAAAGAACTCAGAGTTGCCAGCTGATTTAACCCCCATGACCAACCAGTGGCAAGGAAACATCTAGAACAGGAGTCAGTAAATGAGAACCTATGGGCTGATGCCAGCTGGCCACCTACTTTTGCTCATAAAGTTTTAACACAGCCTGCTTGTTCATTAAGATCATTGATGGCTACTTGCACACTACAACGGCGAAGCTGAATACTTGCATAGACATTGAATGGGCTGTAAAGCCTAAATTATTTCCTCTCTGACTTATTACAGATGGAAGAAAAAAAATTTAAAAAGCCAACCCATGATCTAAACAGATTTCCTAATTCCTGAGTCCAATTCCCCTTCCTGTAGATGGTGCTTCTATGATTCATGATTGTTCATGATTGTTCCTCTTGATCCTTGGGGAAAAGACTGAGTCCTTAAGGGAGGGACGATATTTTAAGAACTCCATCCTGGGACTTTCAATGAATAGACATTCATTGTCTTGCCTTGATTTAAACTAAAACAAAAACCAAAAAATGAGAATAAGAAATAGAAATTATTTATGTATGTATCAACCTAATATTGATTCCTATAATTCCAGCTATTCACTCATATTATTTCCTACTGCATCCAATTATGTTATCAACACTGAAAAGGGAGGACTAATCTATATGTCTACAGTTATAATGACAGATAAAAGTCTTAATCAGTGTTTCATTTCATCATAAGTACTGCTTCTTAATGACACAGTAAAAAGAAGGCTGCAATGGGAAATTAAGGAAGGGAACTTTAATTCTGTGTCCTAGGGCACACAATTTCTTCCCTAGGAAATTACTTCAAATAGCTAAACATTCCACAATATATGATTAATAATGAAAATATTCATGAGTTCAGCATTAATTATTGCATTCATTCATCAATCCTTATTAGCTGCTTTTCTAGATATCTACTGTTATACGATGAATTTCTCCAAAACTTAAGGCTTAAGATAACAATCATATTCTATTATCTCACAGAATTCTAGGGGTATGAGTAGGTTGAGCTTGGTGGTTCTAGCTTCTCATGTGGTTACAATCAGACCATAGGTAGGATAGCAGTTATGCCAAAGACTTCCTCACTCACATGCGTGCTGGTTGGTGATGGCCATTGGCTAGGAGTCCAGCCGTGGCCATCTGCTAGAGTACCCAGCCATGGCCTTGCTATGTAGCCTGGGCTTCCTCACAGCAAGGTGCCTGCATTCCAACAGCATCCATCCTCGAAGTAGGAAGTGGAAGGGCCAACTTCCTATAGCCTGGACCTGAAAACTGGCAAAGTGTTCATTTTCCTAATCTATCAGAAAAGCAGTCACAGAGCCCAGTGCAAGGGGGAGGGTCTATGGGCAAAGCATCGATGAATGTCAGCGTCTTAAAAACAAATAAACAAAACAACAACAACAACAACAAACCTCTGCAATCTAGTATCCTCTATTGTGGAACTCTATTGTGGAACTCGCACCCAAATTTAGAATACATTCACTCACTTCAAATATCCCACAAGAATATTATTACATCATAGCATCGAGCTCAGCCTCCAGATCCAAATCTTTTAATTTTAGTTGGCTCCTCAAGAATGGTGCCTTAAGAACAGATCCTTGGTTTCTTTATACTTCCAATCTAAAGACTTATAAACTAAAGAGACAACTTATCTGATCCCACAACAACTCAACACACAATGGTGGAGCATTACAGAGTAATGTTACAGAGTTACAGAGTAACATCTACTTATGCTCCTTTAGAACAAGAAGGAAAACAAAGTGCACATGGATGCCACTCATCCATAGCGACTCAGAAATCCAGGAAGGCACATGCTCCTAGATTCTAGTTCCTAGATCTTATGTGTGTTCCCTCCATTGGTTTCTCCAAGTCTTGGACCAAGTGGGTGTCTGCAGCCTTGTGGTGAAGGACATCAGCTTGTCCGGATGTCCTGTATTGTTGAGGTGGGAAACAGTGCCAGATGTGGGTTCCAGTTTGTCCTACCTGTCCTCAATTTTACTTCCAGCTTTTTTCCTGACTGCTGTCCTTGTTAAATCTTCAATGAGTGACTTTTGATCTATTGCCAGATGCTGAGGTAAGAGCCTTCCTTATACTTCTTCACCATCTCCTCCAGTTACCGATGGCTTATCCTTATAAGAAATCCTTTTTTTCCATATTATTCATAATTGACAATGCTTTCTTGATAGAACCCAAATGAATAAGCTAATTATTATCCTGATGATACGTAATAATATGCATTATCATGCACAGATATGTAAAAGTGTAACTAAGGAACACATACAGTTTTCACAGAAGTAACATTTTACCTGGATCCTTTAATTAATAGAGATTTTATCACACAGAGAAGAAATGGTAATGACACTCAATGTAGAACAAACAGTATTGATTCTACTGATTTTAGAGGGACTGGTTTTGAAAAAAAAAACCACTCCTATTGACAGTAGCTGGTAACTTCTTAAATTACATACCTTGATTTCCACCACACTTCCTCTATTTATCCTGTTCATGAACTTTCCATCTAGTCAGGAAAGCTTTGGAATTCGTGACACTTCACAGCCCCTCCTTCTGATTTTTTTCTGAGGTCTCTCAGGAAAGCTGCTATTTATTTCTAGCCATGGCAAGGTCAGGATGGAGAATCTTAATAACTTCCTTGTTACCCCTGAGTTGGCTCTTTGTGGCCCCACTTGATTACTCTATTTGTAGGACATTCCCAGAACTTCAGGCACGCCCATGAACAAATGTGTGTATCTTTAAAAAGCATTTTCTCAAAGGGAACATCAATCATTTCTCAAGCCAAATATAGTCTTGCTGTTATGGAAAGAGTTATATCTGAAATTGCAGTCCTTGAGTTTTAGATTCTATTATGTCACAACTAAACTGTTGGACTCTGAGCATCTCATTTAATTTCCATGAACCTCAATTTCCACAGCTGTGAAATAAGTATGATTGTCCCCCTTTTTCTATGGGGGATATATTCCAAGACCTCAGAGAACACCTGAAACCATGGATAATATCAAACTCTATCTACCTACCCATCTATCTATATCTCCACAGATATATATATAGAGAGAGATATAATGTTTATATCTTTCTATATATACATAGTAGTGTTTTTCCTATATATAAATACCTAAGATAAAGTTTAATTTATAAATTAAGCACAGTAAGAGATTAACAACAACAATGAATAATAAAATTGAACAGTTACAACAAAATATAATAATAAAGGTTATATGAATGTGCTCTCTTTCTCTCAAATACTTTATTTTACTATACTCCTCTTATAGTTATAATGGGAGATGATAAGATGTCTACATATGATATGAAGGAATGTGAATGATGTAGGGATTGTGATGTAGCATTAGGCTACTATTGACCTTCTAATAGTATGTCAGAAGGAGGATCATCTGTTTCTAGAACATGCTTGACCAAGAGGAAGTGAAATCATGGGAAGTGAAATCACAAATGAAGGGGGACTGTTGTAATGTCATTTTTAAGATGTGTTGTTAGGATTGTCAGTGGTACTGGTTGAATGATAAATGCAATTTATCACCTTCTTTGATGCCACCTTTTGTTTCCAACCATTAATATTAGGAAGACTTAACAGTCTAGAGAGGTAGAATTTCATTCTTTAATCTCAGATTTTATTTTTTACAGTATTGTTGAATATTAGAAAGAATGTGTACAACACAGCTCAAGTAGAAGGTGGTATATGAAAGGTGCTCCTTATCAAAGATCTAACAGATGCAATGTAGGTAGGAGATGCTGTTATGATGGAAGAGGTAGTCAGTCCAGGGGACCCAGGAATACTAATATCCTGCTTTTATCAGCCACCTCTGCTCCCTGCAGGCCATTGGAGAGAATAGGAAGGCAAGTAAAAGGCAAGGTAACACTTTACTAACAGCTGGATCTTTGTCTCAAGCAACAGGTAGATTTGAGTGAGCTCAGATGAACCATGTGGACACTCAGTCTCATCTAGTTTAAGACTAGAGTAGCTTTCTCCCCACATAACATCAAACTTACATCTTTGCACTCACCATTCACACTGTGGTAAAAAGTTTCACTGACCACGGATGTGGAAAAATGGATACAGAGAGAGAAACAAGCATGAGAGAGTGCATTTGTGACGGTGTCTAGATCCAGACTGGTCTATGCCTCCCACAATACAAGCAGAAGCCTGAGTCCAGCATTCACTTAGAAGAACAGAGAATGTCTATACAGAAGGAAATGCCCAACATGGCTAGAACACTTGTACCCTTACTTCTCTGTGTGGAAACAAAATTTCAAGGAAACACCATACGTATATATATTTCAACTTATACCTACTTTAAAGCTATATGTTTAAGAAAATGATGCTAATTCAGAGGTTTTAGTTTTAAGAAATCTTCCTCCACTGGGACCAAGAATTTGTACATTTGCACATGATTTATCAATGATACCTTATGAATTGTTATATTGGAGTATTTATTTATTTATTTATTTATTTTTGATGAAACCGACTAAGGCACTGTGGTGTAGATCTCCGTTCTGACATTAGAGAGCCATGTGACCTTGAACATTGTTTCCCTCTGGTACTCAATTTCCACATCCTTAAACAGAGGAGGCGGACCCAATAAGTTTTTAAGTCCTTCACAGTTCTAACATTTTAGTAGATAACCTAGTTATCTATGTTTTTTTTTAATCACTTAAGGAAAAATTAAAAATGCAAGATTTTATTCTTTGGGAAATGATTTTGCATCCCACTTTGGAGTTAAAAATCTCTGCTGCATGAATTTATTTTAACAAACACTAAATCTTCGTGATTTAGCTAAAGCTAAAAATAGTCTCTGCAAAAATAAAAAAAGAGTCACGTTGTTTATAAATAGCAAGTCTTCAACTCTGGGGCTTGTTCGGTCAGAAAGAGCAGCTTAAACTAAAATGCAGAGTCAAAATAAACCTATTTTACTGGGTTGGCAAGAGTCCAGCTGCACGATTTAGCCCTTGATTCAGCTAAGAGAATGGTATGGAGGCAAAATTTGAGAATCATTCTATGTGCTGTGAACAGGTTGATGTGTCTGCTTTAATAACTACCCATTTTACAGAAGAGGAGATGGAGGCTTAGAGGAGTCAACTGTCCAGTCCATAGCCACACCAAAAGGGTAGTGGCTGGGATCAGACTTGACTCATTCTTTCGACTTCATTGTCCTCATGGAAGGCTGACCCACTGATTAATGAATGGATTAACTAAAATAACAGGTTTGGCAAGGACTACACACAGGGTACTATGAAATGAATGTTAGAAGAATCAAAGACACCCTGGATTTCAGGATACCCACACTCCAACAAGATATGATCACATCCAATTAAACATCATAAAGAAATAGTGGCCCAAGAAATACATAATACTCATTTCTTAAATATTCACCAAATGTAATGGCACTTATGTTTGGGTAGTGGTGTTTTATAAGAATTTTAATTTCTTTTTTGCTTTCCTAAACATGTAAGACTTTTACAAATGATATAATATATACAATGTCAATTTTCCAAGGACTCATTTATTCAAGCTTCAGACCATAAAGGCATGCCTGATTTGTTTGTTTAATATACTTATTTTGGTGAATTATTTGGTAGGTTTTATTAATAGAATTTATTTTCTTTGGGCAGTTTTACATTTACAGAACAAATGAACAGAAAGTATAGAGAGTTCTTATATACCCCTCACCACTGCTACCCTGTTTTTCTTATCATTAACATTTTGCAATAGTGTAGTACATTTATTACACTCAGTGAGACAGTATGGAAATACTATTATTAACTAAAGTCCATCATTTACATTAGAGTGCACTCTTATGTTCTATGGGTTTTGATAAATAGATACTAACATATATTTACGATTTCAGTGTCATATGGAATAATTTCACTGCCCTAAAAATTCCCTATGTTCTACCTATTTATCCTTCCAACCCTCCTCTCAACCCCTGGCAATGACTACGTTTTTTAGTCATTATAGTTTTTGCCTTTTCTAGAATGTCATATAGTGGGAATCATAGAATGAAGCCTTTTTCAGGTTGGTTTCTTTCACTCAACGATAAGCATGTAAGATTCCTTCATGTCTGTTTGTGGCCCCATAAATCATTTCTTTTTATCTCAAATAATTATCCATTGTCTGGATGTGCCACACTTTGTGCACTAACTTATTAGAGGGTATCTTGATTGCTTCCAACTTTTGACAGTTATGACTTAGGCTGCTATAAACATTTGTGCACAGATTTTGGTGCAAACATAAGCTCTCAGTTAATGTGGGTAAGTACCATGCAACATAATTACTGAATTGTCTGGTAAAAGTATGCTTATTGTATGATAAGTTTTGTAATAACTGCCAAACTTATTTTGAATTCCCACTGACAATGAATGAGAGTTCCTTGCCAACATTTGGTGTTGCCAATATTTTGGATTTTAGCCTTTTTAATAGGTATGTAGTGGCATGTCACTGTTATTTTAATTAGAAATTCCCTGAGGACATATGATGTTGAATATATTTTCATATGCTTGTTTGTCATCTGTATGTCTTCTTCAGTGAGATGTCCAAATCTTTAACCTATTTTTATTTGGGTTGTCTGCTTCTTATTTACTGTTGCGTTTTGGGAGCTCTTTGTATGGATATGATTCTTTGTTTAGATAATACTCCTTTACAAAATATACAAAATATGTATTTCAAAGGTTTGTTCCCAAGTCCTAGCTTCTCTTTTCATTTTCTTAACAGTGTCATTGGCAGAATAGAATATTTTAATGTTAATGAAGTCCAACTCATTTTTTTTTCTTCCAGTAATCATGCGTTTGGTATTGTACCTAAAATATCATCTCCAACCCAAAGATAATCTACATTTTCTTCTATTATTTTCTGGGAATTTTATTTTCACCTGTTATATTTAGGTCTATGACCTATTTTTTTGTGAAGAATATAAACTCTGTGTCTAGGTATTTTCTTTTCTTCTTATTTTTTTAATGTAGATGTCTAGTTGTGCTAGCACCATTTGTTCAAAAGACAATCCTTTCTGTGTAGAATTCCCTATATTTGTCTGAGTTTATTCTGAGCTGTCTATCCTGTATCATTGATCTCTCAATTTTTTGCCAATATCACACTGTTTTGATTACTGTAGTTTTACAGAAGTCTTGAAGCTGGGTAGTATGTCTTCTCACTTTGTTTTTCTCCTTCAATACTGTGTTGGCTATTCTGGGTCTTTTTCTCACCATATAAACTTTAGAATCAGTTTGTTGATATTGATCCACAAAGTAAGTTCCTGATCTTTATATTGGGATGTTGAATCTATAGATCAAGTTTGGAAAATCTTGATAATATTGAGTGTTGCTATCCACGTACATGGAATGTCTCTCCATTTATTTAGCTCTTTCTTGACATGATTCATTTCCAGACCTAAAGGTAGATGTTGCTTCTATAGATTACATTTTACATTTGCAGTACATGTACATAAATATATATATATATATATGATTCTTGTTATAACTTTTAAAAAGCAAAAGTAAAGTCACAAGATAATAAGTGCTACTAACAGAGATGTACATAAAAAGCCACAGGGTGCAAAGTCAGACAAGATTAATTCTGTGAGGAATTGATGAAGAGAACATCTTCTCCAAGATGATGATGGATGGGTAGCTCATCACCTAGAGAAGTAATAGAAGACTTTTTTAGACCAGACCAGGTGTGTGTGTGTGTGTGTGTTCAGCATAAGAGGCTGAAAATAAATCAATTCAATATATTCATACAATTCAAAGGCATTCTGGAGACGTGAAAGTACTTAAGGACAGGGGTTATTGGTCAGACATTACATATAATCATATAAGGGAAGGGAGAAGAAATGTGTGGGAAATATCAGAAAGGGAGACAGAACATAAAGACTCCTAACTCTGGGGAATGAACTAGGGGTGGTGGAAGGGGAGGAGGGCGGGGGATGGGGGTGAATGGGTGACGGGCACTGAGGGGGGCACTTGATGGGATGAGCACTGGGTGTTATTCTGTATGTTGGTAAATTGAACACCAATAAAAAATAAATAAAAATAAATAAATTTAAAAAAGAAAGGATTGAAATAATCTAAAGAAAGGAAAGTCTCCAGCAATGGGAACACAGAGTGCATGGACAGAGATAATGAAGTGTCAGATTTGTTTAAGTACTGATAAGAAGATCAATTTGCTGTTGTCTAGGAAGACAATTGTGGGTGAGGTAAAAAAAAAAAAGTCCGAGGGAACATCTGCTGCTTTTGCAAGCAGTAGCTCTATTCCTGGCACATTTTTGCAATATTTGTCCTTCCAAAAATATCTCAATAGAGTAAAGCCTCAGAGGACTCAATGATTTATTAATTCATCCAATAATTATGTGAACTACATTGTATTCTGGGTACTATTCTAGATGTTGGTACATACAGGTACGAACCAGACAGAATAAGGTCCTCCCCCAAGGCACATTTTTCTGCTCTCCTTGACAGCCATTTGCCTCCACCCATCACATTACATACTCTAAATGTTTGTGTCCTGTTATTGGCCTCAGTGAGAAATTCAGGTTTTCTTCTCTTGTTTACTGACCTAAACCTTTCTTTAGACCATCTCCCACCCCTATCCACTCCTTCACCACTCTGCTCTTAATTCAGTCTTCTGATTCAAGAACTTCTGAAATATTCTCTTCCATTCTTAGCACCATGAAATGCTAAGCATTGAGGTTCCTGTCCTCCCCCTAGAGTGGGAAATTTGAGTCAGGATATAACATCTGTGTTGTACAAATGCCAGAATAAGGTCAGAATAAGGTCCTGACAGAATAAGGTCCTCTTATTCTGTGGCTTTTCTGTTGATGTTAAAGGTTACAAATACTTCCTTTTTAGGAAATGATGGTATGAGATGTCATGTCCAAATCAACAATTACAGCAAGGCTATGCTGTAATTGATCACCTGGGGGAAAAGAGTGGTTTTCCAATTGGAAATGGGAACTGCTGGAAAAGCCTCGGCAGTGTCTGGAGCATATGCTTTACAACCTCACCATCACACAGAAGGAATAATCACATAAAGATATAACTATTGTTATCCCTCACAAAGGCTCAAGGACATTAAGTAATTTCCCCAGGGCTATAGGGTCTTTTATTTGGCAGAGCTGGGTTTCAGACTTAGGATGGTCTTCTATGGTGTCAAGCTTTTTGTCCATTTGCTTCTCAAACTACCTCCCAAAAGTGGCAGGACATCCAGAATTGAGGTTTCAGTTTAGTTTGTAACACAACAATTATAACAGATTTTATTGGTATCCTGCCCACCTCCTCCTGGCTCTCATCATTCCAGTATCTGCCAACAGTCTCCTACTAAAGACATTAAGGACTCTCTACCTGTGGCTTTTTTAAAGACCTCCACTGTAGGACAGCAGTACTGACAGGTATGTCCCTGTCAGTGTGTCTCCACCATTGACAAGTGGCAACTGAAGGATGAGAAGTCCAACCTCTTCTACCCTAGGCAGGATGACTTAAGGGTATGTTCTACACTGTGTCCCAAGGTTTCCTGGCAAGGCTGAGCTCAGCTTGTCCACAAGATAATTTGATGGAGAACATATCTTTTATTTGCTTCCTTCCCTGCCTTGTCTAACCTTTTCATTTCCCTACTATGGTTCCTGGAATCATGTCCCAACTTTCCAAATAAAACCTTTCACTCAAAGTCTAGTCCCTGGAGCCACTCCTGGGTGAAACCAATTAAAGACCCACCTTTTACCTAGGAAATAACAAATAGGAGAAGAGGCAATGTGAAAGATCTTTGAAATTATAGGGGAACCTGTCTTTATAGGTGAACTTCTCACATTGTCCTGTGCTTTTATTTCTCATTGTCTTTCCTTGGGATAAGTGTAATTCTGACAACACCGAGGCTTGTCTCATATGCATCAAAGGAAATAGAATATTTGAAAAAATGTTTTTCGCAGGGCTAAGATCAAGAATTAGAGCTAAAAGCTCAAGGTGTTTCTAGGCCAGGACCCTGCATCACACTGAGCTGATAGAATAGACCCACCAAGGAAAAACTCAAGTGGCAGGGACCATAGGGATGCTGGATTCATCACCATGCCCTTATCATGCTTTGGTTCAAAGCTGGGAGCATCGGCAGAGATCCAAGAATGTGCTTCTCAAAGGATCTTTACAGATAATGGTGTCCTAAGAAACTACCATCCCCTGGAATTTGGCATGTAGATTCTATTATCCACAGTTACACGTTTTCAATAATTATGTTATTTGAGTGTCTCTGAGGGAAATATTTATTGGAGGGTGAAAGGGGGTCAATCAATCACTCGTGGCAAATCAGCTACCATCTTAACCTAGACAACTAGTAATACCTAGAAATTTAGGTTGGCAGTGAGTGTGATAAATCTGTCTATACATAACAAGACCCTTGTGTCCAGGTTGGGGTAAAAGGTAGGGACTTAACTTTCAAGGGTAGCAATTTGAAAACAAATCTCTGAACCTAGTCAGCCTAATGATAATAATATTAGTAATTGTGTCCATGAGGGAGTAATAGAAGCAGCATGAGTACTTCCCACCTCAGACATAATTAATTCAGTAATAGTGGGATAAAGGGGCCAAGGAGAGAATCTATGAGATAATCAACAAGCAGCAGTGACATGAGCTGACATGAGTGGGGCAATACAGAGGTACTAGGGTTAATTGTCTCTGACAATTCTCAGTATCTCTTCTAGAAGACAATCTGATTAAAGCCACAGAATATGAGTATCAAGCCTTCTCAGGAAGGAATTTGAATTCTGATTTTGAGTCACCAGGAGATATTTCTTAACCTCTCTCCACTTGAATTTCCTAGGCTATAAAATGAGGATCTTAGTATGTGCTGTATATGTTACGGGAATTAAAATGAGATTTTGGACAACCTGATTTAAAAAAATGTACCAAAGACCATAACAGACACTTCATCAAAGGAAAAAAAAATTAAGTGGAGATGCCTAAGGTGTGTGCTTATAAATATTATATATATGTATATATATATACACACACATATATAATATATATAATATACAGTTCAGTGCATATATGTAGTATAGTATCTATAGTATAGTTTATGTGTATATACATATAGTAAATAAGCACATAAAATATATTTTCCATTCTCTATCATCAGAGAAATACAAATTAAAAAAATAATGGTGTACTACTATACTTCTATTAGAATGGCCCAAATCCAGATCACTGACAACACCAAATGCTGACGAGGATGTGGAGCAACAAGAACTCTCATATGCTGCTGGTGAGAATGAAAATGATACAGACATTTTAGAAGATATTTTGGCAGCTTCCTACAAAACTAAACAGTGTACTTAGTTTTATAGGAATCTGCCAAACAACTGTGCTCTTTGGTATGTATTCAAAGGAGTTGAAAACTTACCTCACACAAAAGCCTGCACACAGATGTTTATAGAAACTTTATTCATAATCACCAAAACTTGAAAGCAACCAAGATGCCCTTCAGTAGGTGAACGGATAAAATGCACTACATCCAGATAGTGGAATGTTATTGAGAAATCAAAAGAAACGAACTTTCAAGCCATGAAAAGGAGGAATCTTAGTGCATATTACTAAGAAAAAGAAGCCAATCTGAGAAGGCTACCTACTGTATGGCTCCAATTCTATGACTGTTTGGAATAGACAAAACTATGAAGATAGTAAAAAATCACTGGTTCCCAGCAGTGGAAGGGAAGAGATGAATAGGCAGAGAACAGAGGATTTGTAAGGCAGTGAAAATAGTCTACATGATGTCATAATGGTGGATATATGTCATTAGGCATTTGTCAAAAAACTCATAGAATGTGCACCACCAAGAGTGGGCCCCAGTTGGATGCCAAGTGATTATGATGTGTCTGTTCATCTATCCTTGGTGATGAATGTATCACTCTGGTGAGAGATATTAATAAAGGGGAGGCTCTGCACCTGCAGAGACAGAGGGCATACGGGAAATCTCTACACCTTCCTCTCAATTCATTGGAAACCTAAAACTGCTCCAAAAATGAAGTAAATTTGTTTAAAATGAGATGTATATCAAATTCATGGAAAATTGTAGACAATAGTTTCCTCCTCATCATACACAATAACAATTTTAGCAGAAGAAAAGAAAATCTTTTTAAATAAATTGATTTAACAAGTTGATCAGCTTTCTGGCTTACACACGGAATATCCTAAGTCATTACTTTTAAAAAGCCTAGAATGTAAAGGCAGTCATTGTTTCACTCAGAATTTATTAATGCATACAGTTAACTTCATTAGACAAAACATTCTTCTCCCAGGGAGCTCATCATTGTAGACAGGGTTTATTCTGGCATAAAGGCAGAAGGCTCAGTTCAGGGAAATATGTCTCATTCAAAAGAATTGAATAATTTGATGAAGTATATCTTAGCAATGGGTGGGAACAGGGACCTGAGTTTGCCTGTAGTACCACAGATTTATAAGGAGGAGATTACAAGAGGAAGAAACCTGCAGTTTGCAGATGGAGACAGTGGAGATGCCTGAGGAAGTGCATGATGTCCTGCTAGAACACTCTGCTGGGCGGTAGTGGGGGAGGATCATCCCATCCCTCTGCAGACTTGGCCCAGCACTTCCTGCACATTTCTCAAATGAAGGCATCAATGACATTCTTTTTCTCTAGCCACTTCTTTTGAGTCTTGTGTCAACACCAGGTAGCTGGTAAAATTCCTCATTACGTTCCCTAATTTCAATAAGAATGAATCCAGTCCAATTCCTTAGAGCATCTGAATTCATTGCATTCTGGGAGAAATTAGGAGAAGTCAATCTCTCTATAGTTATTGCTCTGAAAATGAAGCATGCAGCTAGAAGCACTTTTTTTTTCTGGCAGAAAATAATTTTATGAATACAACTCACAGCCTAAATTACTGAAAGAATGAGGATCTATAATGAGTTTTCCAATGCAATTGTTGTTACTGAGAATATAGGTTCCCCCCGCCCTCAAAAAAAAAAAGTAATTACAAAAATAATCGTATTGAGAAATGAAGTGGCCTGTTGCAGGTAAGGTGGTTCCTCTCTCACTGAATGCCAATCACTTGATTTGCTCTTTTACTCTAAAGAGTGAGAGAGAGAGAGAGAGAGAGAGAAAAGAAATTAAAAAAAAAAAAAAAGAAAAAAGTAAAAGAAAAGTTGTTTTATGGTACCATGCATTGTTCCTATAGGAGAAGGCCTTCAGGAAGGCTCTCAGTTGAAGTTCATTGAAAGTTTAATTGAAGTTATTACATGACTGCTTTTGGCAAAAAGGAAGACTGAGTGGTAGTGAGTATAGGCGGTTTTTTTTTTTTCCTCTGGCTATTCCTAGTTTTACCATCTTTGCTCCCAGACTCTTCGTAAAAAAATATAGGGATGATACTTTGACAATAAGGGGTAGATTTCTTTGTTGCTTGCTTTAATGAAAGGTAAATAGAAGATATTAACTGGCCAAAGTTATTACACTTCATAAAATTATACAGGTATCTATACACGTATTATGTGTGTGTGTGAGCTACTACCAGAAATAGCATGTTTTATATTTTTCAACCTGAAACAAAGATATCCTTACACTGACATTGATAGAAGAAAGCTAAACTTTTCGTCTTCCACAAATCATTCTTTTAGATGGGAAACATGTTTTAACCTTGATTCTTGAATAGCCAGAGTATATTCCACATCAGATCATGCTAAACATTGACAGTTACAGAGTTCCTGAACACCTATTTGTGTACGAATAATGCAATGTGCCTTTGGAAAAATGTTCATGAATGGTTAATGAACAAGAAAATATCTGTTAGGTAAATCTGAAAGATAGGGTGAGGAGTCATCCGTGCACTCACAGGCTAGCATCCAGTGATACTTCTGATATCCATGTAACCAAAGGAGTATGCTCCATCGGTGAGGCCGTCCTCTCTGCTCACAGTCCTGGGTCTGTTGGTAAGGCAGACAGCACAAGACTAAAAATGAACGCTTTTGTATTTCCTTTAAAGCAGGATTAGGAATTTATCCTAATTTGGAGATAATTTGAAAGTACTTTAGTCCAAGGACTGGAAACTAGGTATTTAATTTCTTTGAAAAAGTCACTTTTTTAAAGTCTCATTAATCCTAAATTCACCTTCTACCTGGAGGACTATACTGCCTGAAAGTTGAACTTGGAGTTAAAAATTAGGGACACATACCTTTTTTCCTCCTCTTTCCTTCTCCTCTTCCACTCTAATTAGAAAGCAGCTAAACTGGTTATAAACCCAGGTCTCTATCATTTTCCACTGAACCACCCTGACTCTCAGGATTATAAATGTCTTACTCCTGATTTTACACAGCTTCCCCGCATATATGATCTAATTTTATATTTACAGTAACATTTTGAAGTGCATATCAACAGCATTATTTTATAGATGAAATATTTGAAGCTCAGATAGGTTTCTTAGCCATTAATTGGTAAGGCTGAATCTGAAACCACTATTTCTGGGTTTAATTCAATTATGTAACATCTTAGATGTGGCTTTCTTGTGAGTAATTGGCATAACAAAGATGAAATATATTATGTATAAATTTCCTGGCACTTAGAACATTTATAGTGTTTTTTTTTTTGTTTATTTGTTTTCTGCATTGTTTTGTTTTCTTGTAAAAATGCAGTATGGAGTTCTGGTTAATAAAAAGTTACATATGCAATCCAGAATAATCTAGAAAACATCTTAATTAGAAACACAAACCCTGTTAAATAGGTGATGGAGATTAAGTAGTGCACTTGTAGTGATGAGCACTGCATGATGTATGGAAGTGCTGAATCACTATAGTGTCCACCTGAAACTATGATAACACTATATGTTAACTGGAGTTAAAATAAAAACTCAAAAAAAAAAAGGCAATGGAAGAATATCTATGAACCCTCTTTAGGGGCTGTTATTTTAACTGTTTTATCAGAGAATTGGAGGCATTAACTCCAGTTCCAAGACAGTGCCCATCTAACTTGAGTGAAAGTCAGTAGAACCACAGAATCAAGTGAGACAGCCCGCAGACTGACCATGATCCCAACTTGATATGCAACAGGGGATGGGATCAAGAGGTGGGGACATTTGAGGTGACTTAGGAAACAAATGGTTTATGGGTAATGAGGGAGAGAGTTCCCACCAGCATTAAACCCTGGGAGTATTCTTTTTGTAACCAAAACCACAGGGCTTATTCTTCTGTAACACCCCCACAGAAGATATTTCAAAGAAACCAGTCTCCATTTTTTTTTGCAGAATGGTCTTCATGTGTAACAATGCCACAGCTTTATTATTTCCAGAATGTGTGAAATAATGAATAAAACAAAAATAGCGGATCATAATTGTGATAGACTGCAAAACTGGCCACAAAGATCTCCCTGAGCCTGAATGTCTCTGCTTTGCTTTGTGATGGAGTGGTGTGTGTTTCTCCATCCCTTGAATTCGAATCGGTCATGTGACTTGCTTTGGTCAATGGGGCACAAGCAAAATGCCTCAAGCATAACTTTAAAAGCATTTGTGTTTTAGGGCTTGCCCAGTTTCTGTTCTTGGAATCCTGAAATTGCCATATGAAGGAGCCTAAGTCATCCTGCTGGAGCAAGAGAAACTGTATGGAGGAGAACCAAGGCATCCCTGCTGCCAGCCAACCACTGCCAGAAATACAAATATGACCGTCTTAGCTCCAGACAGCAGCTTGTCGCATAGCTAACCACCAATGCATTAGAGAGTCCAGCAGAAATCAGACCAGAAGAAACATCTCTCCAGCCAACAGTATTGTTAAGATCAATATTATGTGGTTTTACACCTCTAGTTTTGGAGTGGTTGATATGCATCATTGGCTGACACACACAGAAAATACAATCCATGAAGACTGAGCCAGTAAAGGAAAATTTCCTATCCTTTAAAAAAAATACCTCAAAGATATTTCAGGCAGAGTGATTGAGAAAATTTTGTGTTTGAAAAGAATACTCAGTAGTAACTGGGTCCTATAGATTTACTCCTATCATGAATCATGAAGAAACAAAACAAGGAAACAAGACTGATGATTTAATGAGGGTGAGGGGCTTATGATTAACACCAGCAATGCAATAAAACAATGTTTTTTCACAATGTGGTAAGTTTACTCTACATAGGTATATAGATCAATCTAGAAGCAGAGACTGAAATTCATTTATTCTAATATGTCTGTTTATGTATTTTCAAAGGACTCTCTTGTTTTCCATTAAATTTTTCCACTAAGATTCTGCACATTTGGGGATTAATTTAATATAATGAATATTCAGCAGCTAAAGTAATGAACCACAGTCATGAATGGATAGATCCTAAAAACATATTTTTAGTGAAAAAGCATCCTTTAAAAGTTACATAAGCAAGGGGCTGCCTTGGTGGCTCAGTTAGTTGAGTTTCTGACTCTTGATTTCCACTGAGGTCAGGATCTCCGGGTCCTGAGATCAAGCCCTGGGTTGGGCTCTGTGCTCAGCACCAGGTCTGCTTGAGATTCTCTCCCTTTCCCTCTGCCCCTCTTTGCTGCCAGCTCTCTCTTTCTCTCTCTCTCAAATAAATATTTTTTTAAAAGTTACGTAAGCAAGTAAATAAGTAAACCGTGTATTTTCTACCACACAGATTATAAAAATAGTCATGAGACATTCGTTTCTATCAAAATGATGATCTAGAGATCCTTTGAAAGAAACAAAGGTGTAGTTTCTTGCTAAAAAACAAAACTTATGGGGAAAGTATATATCTTAATCTATTTAAATGAATAATTGAGATTGCCAGAAAATACTAGAATTTTTCTTGTAACTGAACCAACATGAATTCTCTCCTTGGTGAATCAAAGATACACCAGGTAGGGTTGTTGCACAAAGAAAACTTTATTTGTAGCAAATAAGGAGATCACAGTGAATGACTTCCAAAGCTGTGACTCTTCTAGCAAGGGTCATGGGTTGCTTTTATGTAGGGTAGATATTTTGATAGGGATGCCTTGTGATTGTATGTAGAGGTGGACATAAGACTGTGCATATGCCATAGGAAATATGCCTATACACACTATATATGTGTGCTTGTGCTCCTCCTTGTAGAGCTTTTAGTATTATCATGAAGTGAAGGTAGAGGTTGATCATTCTAGAAGTCACTCCATGGTCTATTTGCTCAGACATGAGGTGGGGCCTTTAGCTCAAACTGGTCTCAGTGGTCTGGGCCACTAGAGCCTTTCCTCTGGGCAGTTGTTGTTGCTGGAGGGGTGGTTTTGTTTTCCATAATGGGATGTCAGGTGTGTAGAGTCCTTTGCTTAAGTTAAGAGATAAACTAGAAACAAGAGCTTAAGGAAAATCTGGGACAAAGGTCAGTGGGTACACGCAGTGGGTACAAGATCAAGTCTTGGAGTCTAGCTGGTGGCAGACACTCTGGGTTCAAGATAGAGTAGGATCCTGAATCTCGAGTGATGAGTTGTCAGTAAAGCTGGTAGCTGTACAGTTGTTGTCTAATCCCTGGTAATTGTGAGCCTCCTATTGAATATGATGCCCACAGGTGACAGAGGCAAGACTCTTTATCTGCTGTAAGTGACCAGCTGAAAAAGAATGAGTGCAGAAACCCAAAACTTTAGAGGGCCACATTCTCAGTGAACAGCTCAGACAAGAAAAAAAAAAATCCAACCTCAATGTTAATGTGACTTGTCTTGCAGCTGAGCAGAAAGAAGAGGAAAAGGATTCTTCCCAGCCCTTATGAAGGAAAATTCTTCTAACTTTTGGAAGAAAATATCATTATTATTATGCCAGTAAGAGCTCATAAATAAGGACTGCATTTAATGTTTCTGAACATGAAGCAGTAAGAAAAAGACTGATAAATTACATAAAATATAAAAGCTTTGTTTATTTTATTAAAATAAACCATCAACAAAGATAGTAGCAGGGAAAAAAAAAAAAACCTTCGAACAGTTTTCACCACACATGTGACCTTTATAAAGAATTCCTGGAATCAGTGAAAAAAACAAAAGTTACCTAACAGAAAAATGGCCCAAAACATCAAGAGCTATTTTGCTAAAAAATGAACACGTCAGCCAAAAAAAAAAAAAAAAAAAAAAAAATAGAGCGAAGATGATCAACCTCATTAGTAATGTGAGAAAAGCAAGCTAAAAATCACAACAAGATACCATTTTACACCTCCTAAATTGGCAAGCAATGTAAAGTCTGACAATTAGAAGGTCTGGTAGAGATGGGAAGCCGTGTGAACTCCCAGACACAAATGGTATGAGCATAAATTGGTATGTTTGATTTGGAGAGCGATTTAGCATTATCTGTAAAAGTATAAGGTACAAATATATAGTGAACCAGCAATTTTGTTCCTAGATAAACTTTGCTTAATGTGTCAGAATAGGATGCCCCCATCCATATTGTTTGTTATAAACTCAAATATCTATTAATATGATAATGGAGCAAAAGTAGTGGGAGAGAAAGGGGAATATTATACAGCAAAAAAAAGGATTCATTACATCTCTAGACCTCAATGGAAATTCATCTCACAGACAGACATGAAGAGTGAAAAAGACAGGCTATAAATAACATGCAGGATGGTACTTAAATGATATTCAAAACAATGTAAAACTCAATACATTGCTTCAAACACAATAGAGAATCACAGCTCACGTTGAGCCTTAGGGTTATGCCTTCCTGGGAAGGAAAGTTTTATTTCTTAACATATATTATCTTTGATATACTTATAATATTCTCCATAAAGATTCCATATGTATGAAATATTGCAATACCAATTATTTTAACATGACTTTGAAAGATTTGCACTAGTTGTACCAGATTTATACTAGTCATTACCCCTGAGGAGGGGAACAAGGAATGTATTTTTTGATTTCCCTTAAATGTAAAGCCTCAGTGTTCAGCCCTGCCGCCTCTCATCCACACACCTTCTCTAAGTGGTTTTGTCTATATTGGTGCCTTAAAGGCCATCTATATGATGATGAATTGCAAACTATACCCCTTGCCTAGCGCATTCCTGGATTTCTAGCCTTTGCATCGACTGCTTATTTATTCATCATTTCCCCTTGGATTTCTTTCTTTTTTTTTTAAGATTCTATTTTTAAGTAATCTCTACACTCAATGTGAGGCTTGAACTCACAACCCTGAGATCAGATCAAGTCTCCCAACTAAGCCAGCCAGGCACCCCCTTCTCCTTGAATTTCTAATAGTCATGGCAATTTTAAGACACCCAGAGGAGAACACATGACTATTTCCCCCGAAAGGGCTCAGTAACCAGTATTCCACATTTTGTGATAGGCACCGCCATCTGGTCAGTTGCCATTCACATATCTAGGAGTCATAGATAATTTATAGTCTGGTTCCCTCTCTGTACTCTGATCTGGCCCATGTCATCAGCAGTCCTGCTAAGGTGAGTCCCAAAACATACCTCAAATCCATCCACTTCTCAGTCTCCACTCTTAATCACCGTAAATAAAGTCCCCACCAACTCACATCTGGACCAGAGCAGTAGCCCCTGCTCACTCTCCCTGCCAGCACTATTGCCTGCCTGCAGGCCACTCTTCTGAAGGCAAAAGAGACTATTTTAAAGGTAAATCATATGATGTCACTTCATGATGGAAACTCTTTGATGACATTGAAACATGGTAGAAAATGTCACCCCCAAGTGTGCCCCTTGGACATCAGTTTCGTTTTGAGCTAAAGGCATGTAAACAACAATGAGTACCTAAAGGGTGCGCTGATACTCCCACTTCTTCCAAAAAGCAGGAAGTGAATCCCCCATGGAAGAGGTCTTCCTGAAACCAGAGGCAAAGTAGCATTCTTATCACTGAGTGTGGGCACCTGAGAGAAATCTGTACAAACATTCATGGACATTCATGGACAACTTCTCCACCCACCGACTACCCTCATGTAAGTGACTTTGCCTTGTCACATTTTCATAGTTTATTACTTTTTGTCCAGTTGGGTCGATTAACAGTCAACCTGAAGTGCTTCTTTGAGACTTCATGTCCTTATGAGGGCTCTCGTGCCCTTGCAAAGCCTACATTATATAAATTTGTATGTTTCTCTCCTGTTAATATGTTTTATGTCAACATAATTCTCAAGCCCAGCCAAAAACCCTAAGAGCATAGGGGTCAAATTTAGCCTCCCCTACAGGATCACATTGCTCTTAGAAATAATATCCAAATTCCAGCTTATCAAGCTCTGTAGGATCTTGCTCACATCTCCACACATGCCAAATCCATGGGGGCTCTTTCTGCCCTTGATACTAGAAGCATTCTTCCCTCTCAATCTGTAAGTACTAGATTTCTTTCTCCTGAGATCCACGAGTGTCCCATCCTGTTCTTTATTCCAGAGCGTGGGTCACCTCTGCAGGCCTACTGGGCAGCCATGGGAGTTAGCCACCCAAACCTCTGGGGTATCTTTTCACTACACTTGGGTTATCCCAGAGCACGTAAACACTGTTACACTGATTTGTGCAAATACTTATTGTCTCTCTCTCTCTTCTCTCTTCTCTTTCCCTCCAGAAAATAAAATCACACAATGTAAACCTTACCATGTGATAGGCTTTGTTTAAGAACTCCAAGTGTGTCTACTCATTAATTACTCAGCACAGCTCTTAAAGGTAGGTGCTACGATTATTCCCATTAGACAGATGAGGGAGTTGAGGCATAGGAAGACTGAGTTACCTGCAGAAGAGCCCACAGTCAGTAAACACCAGGTGCATGGCGTGAGCGTGGACAGGCTGGCTCCAAGATGCACATGCTTCCCCTCCACATCCTGTAGACACCTCCGTGTGGGGGAAAAAAAAAATCCATGCTTTGTGTTCTTTCTTACTTTATTCTCTGTATCACACCACTTAGAAGAGTGTTTGGTGCACTGTGGCTACTTTTAAGAAATGTTGAGTAAATGCATGAATATATAGACTTTAAAGAAAATCCATGCTCACCTTGCTTGTTTCATATGCACACACAATAAAAGCAAAGTGCTCTGTGGCCTTAAGCAACAGAAATTTAGCCTCTCTGTGCTTCATTTGTAAAATGGGAATAACAATAGAACCATAACATAGATTGGTAAGGATTAAATAATTTAATATACAGATGATATTTAGAATAGGACCTGTTATATATATATATATATATATATATATATATATATATACACACACATATATATATACACACACAGAGAGACATATAATTTTATTTTATACATTTTATATGCAATTTACTATATATATTATATATTATATATAATTAATAAATGTTAGGTATGATTATGAACATGATGCATCTGGAAAACAGTTCTTTTTTCCTTCATGTACCAAATTTCCAAATGCATAAATATATCAATATAATTATCTGTATATCTGTATCTATGTCTAATTCCTTTAGGCTTTTCTGAGGAGAATCCCTGAGCTGACTGGCCTTTCTCATATGGTCACCTTGCTGGCTCCTCCACTGCCTAAAGCAAATCTGTGTCTACTCAGCAAGATCTCATTCAAGAGCTGTTAAGCTGGAGCCTACGATGTGCCTGCAGCCCTGTGCTCCCATGTGCTGGAGCAGTCTGTTTCAGAATCAGAGTACTGGGTTTGAAGGCTGATCTGGAAGACTTCCCAAAGGGATACCTGCTTACTTCTCAAATACCAGCAGAATCCTAATAAGAACCACCTGCATTGAGTATGTAGGTGTAGGTCTGCTTCTTTTTCCTCACAGCAAACCTACAACATGGGAAGTAGGACATCCATTGCACAAATGAAAAACTTGAGGCAGAGAGGTGAAGGAACTTTCCTGGGATCACACAGCTGATAAAAAGAACAGCTCCAGAAACCATGCCAAAGGCCATAGTGGAAGATACTGTGCTGATTATCAGCAGATGTCTTGAGGGAAGTATTCACTTCTCAAAGTGCTGATCAAAAATTTTGACCTCATAAACGTTATTTGCATTATTCCTGTATAAACTAAATGAGATGTTTCACATAATATTACTTTATAAACTACCCAGAACCTTAAAATCAGAAAGATGAGAGAGCAAGCAATTATTAATTATAGTTATTTTAATAATATACTGATTACAGAGTTATTATAAATAGTTACCATATAATTATTATTACATCTTATCTAGGACGAGGATGATAACTAGGCTAAGGAATGAGAGCCAGGTGAAAACAAGTGATTTTTTAGAATTTAAATTCAGTATTTTGTCACTGGCAAAACTCCAACCCCCAATGGGGGGGGCGCTTGTGCTCCTTCCTGGTCGGCCATGTTATCATCTTGATAACATCATCTCCACAAATAAGAGTTGGCCTCAACCAGTACAGGATCAGATGGAGCCGAGTTCCACTGTAATCCCAGGAGCACTTTGTTATCCTAACTACGTGTATATGTATTTGCTATTTTCATATTCTTGTGATTATAAACCAGGGGCATTGTTTATTCCCCATAGACAAAGTCTATCAAGATTTCAGCAGAACCTTATCTTTTAGAAAAATTCGGATAATAATTTCTATACTGTTCTAGAGCATGAACTTTGTTTTCATTTAGCAAAATAATTTTTACATTTTCTCACATCAGTTAACATTATTTTAATATTAATATTATTTCATTAGAGGAATGTACCATAGTTGGCAGAATTGTTTTTTTTTTATCAGTTTGAAATGTTAAATTACTTATAATTGCAAATTGTGAAATATATCCTTATTAATACATTTTTGCATATACAGCTTGCAATTTCCCTGGAATAAGTTCCTAGATGTATATGCAGTAGGTCAAAAAGTGTTCTCATCTGTCTTGCCTTGAGTATGCCTTGCCAAAATGCATTGCTGAAAGGTTAAACCAACTTAAACTTAAACTTAAACTCTTCTCAGATGTTTGCAGTTGTGCCCATTTTCTCTTATTTTGGCTCGACTAGAGAATTCTAATTTTTAAAATTGCTGATTAAAAAGTGACACTTTATTTTAATTTGTATTTTAAAAAATGAATGTATAGTTAAGCCTGTCTTACAATGTGCTTATTGACATTGAGGTTCTTGTCTTGTGAATAGTGTTTTCAGGAATCCCAACTACATTTCCTACTGGCTTTCCAACATGCTGTACTATGAGTCAGTCAAGATCTTTGTCCCCAGAAACAATTTTTTATCTTCCTTGCTCCATCCCTGCACTTTTCTCTCCTCTGATTCCCTTCCTTGGTTAATGATACATAAGCATTAACCTAGTCAACCAAATTCTGTTGTGTGTTCATTTTATGCCAAGTAGACACCAAATCTTCATAATATTTCCCTGAAATATCTCTCATACCTGTCCCTTCTGGAACCATCCCCACTGACACCATTTTAGAGGAGTCACTGATCAATACTCAGAGATATTTTTAGTAGCTTCTTAAGAGGAATCACAGGCTCAGACTCACTCTGGCAAATTGTCTGTCACACTTCTGCCAGAGGGACTGTTTCAAAGTGCAGATGTGCTCAGGATGGATCTCCCTCCCTTCCTCTTTGTGCTCCTATGGAGCTTTATCTGTGCATCTTTGATACTGATCTTTCAATGAGTTTAAGATGCCTACCACTGTCTTAGGTGACAAGATTTTAACACATGGATAGACTCTATTTCACTACTTACATGTATTTATTTTAATGCAATAGAAATAACATCATTTGTCCAATGAATAATAGAATATATCATTCACAGATTTCTTATGATCAAATTGATGTAAATGTTTTACAAGCAAATAATAATGAGATTGGTGATCATAAACAAAAAATCTCCAGAATGGAATATTATAACTTCAGTTTGTGGAGCACCGTCTCATTATAGCCACACTCAGAGGGGCATCCCTTGCTAGGCAATGAGCCCCAAGGCACGGGGAGTCCCTTGTTGCTCTCTATCCCAGGCACATTCACAGTGATTTCTGTATTGGGCAAAGCTCAGCTCTGGAAGGAGAAAAATACTCAACTGCTGGCCAAGTTCCCATCCCTGGTATTTCTCTCTGTGAGTCAAGATTCTTTTGGTTGTAAGTGACAGGACAGAAACACAACTCTAACTGCTTTAAGCTCAAAGGAAATTTTTGCCACACGTAATTGAAAAACCCGGTGGTATCTGTGGCT
Source organism: Canis lupus baileyi (assembly GCF_048164855.1). Taxonomy (NCBI): domain Eukaryota; kingdom Metazoa; phylum Chordata; class Mammalia; order Carnivora; family Canidae; genus Canis; species Canis lupus. The sequence continues at coordinate 69,624,588 of NC_132839.1, forward strand.
CAGTGGTGGCTGAATCCAGATGCTTAAATGACGCCAATGGGAGCAGTCACGTCTCCCTTTATTTGGACTTAGGCTCTTAAAGAACTTTTTTATTTGTTTGTTTTGGCTTTGCTCTCATGCAACTTCTGATAGCATTATCTATATGATAATTCTGCAGCTCCAGGCTTATGTTATTGTTACAAGGAACAATCAGGAAAGAAAACACCTGTTTTAGTAGTTGCCAGCACAGAGGTAGGATGGGAACTTTTAAATGGATGGTCCATTTGAATATGGATCCAAATATCTCCAAGTTAACCATTTATTGAATATTTATTTTGTTATTTCTTTATTCAACACACATTTACTGAGGACCTACTATGTATCAGGCACTCTGTCACAAAGATTCAAGTCTATTGTGGGATACAGAGAAGAGTGTAAGAGCATCACATTATAGCATTGGAAATAACACATAGAGAGGGGTATGAGTCCCTTACTCAGACTCTGGAGGCAGGGAGAGCTGAAGGGCATATCTGTTGGAGCTCCCTAATGGAGGAACTTTAGAATTTGGGCAGTCTTTGTTATCTGATGGGGGTGTTCTTTACACTCACTGCTGCCATTACTGGTTTTGTTAGACTCCGGGGCAATCTCTACAGACAACATCTCTTTAGAAAAGGCATGGGTCTGCCTAGAAGGCCTATTTGTCACTTGACCCATGTAAAATAGTATTTGGAACTTAAAAAATATTTCTCTTCCAAATACTTCTCTAATGTATGTGAATTTGTTTTATGCTATATTCATTATTTATTTTCTATTAATGAATCGTTTGATTATTTCCCTTGGTGAGCAGATTTTTTCAGCAGTTGAAGATCTGAATAATGCAGAGATAACTAATTATGTTATTTTTTTTTCAGCATGCACATTTCTGATGCAGAAAGATTCTTACCGAGGGAACATAAAAAAACCAAACATTTTAAATTGCCATTGTCTAGAAAATGTGATGGGAAAATGCTCTCGATTAGTTTGAAAATTAATGACTAGGCTGAAGGGAAAAAAGAAAAAGACATGATCTCTTTGTTAAACCAGCAACAAATTGTGACAAGTCAGCAGATCAGGTTTTTGGGATTTGTTACTCCACTATTTAGTGGATTAACTGGGAGCCTGGGCCCTTCCTTTCTCTACCCCAACTCTTCGTTTTTAAAAATAAGGCCTTTCAGTACTGATAATTGAGATACCTATGAATCAATGAAATTAATTTCAAAATAAAAATAGACAAATTGATTTGCAAATCAATAGAATAAATAATGTGTAAAAATTTATTCTATTTATTCAATAGAATAAATAACTTGTATACTTTTTGACCTCTAATCTCAAGGCACATGATCAATCAACAGAGGAACACCCTCCAATCCCAAAAGCCAGGCAGAAATTTCATTTAGGTAATATTACAACTGGATAAAGATAATGACTAAAAGAAAGGAAAACTAATAATGTCAATTTTTGGAATGCTACATGATTTTTTTTACACTTACATAAATGGTTCCACATTTTATGACTGCCTATTTGGACAAAGTATTTATATTGAGGACTAATGTCCAATAGCCATGATTGATGCTAATCCCAGGGTCTGTTCAGCTGAGCCACAATGTGTGCCATTCCAATGGCGACATATTTTTAATGTCACCCCTGCTTATATTCATTGTGAAAAGAAATCTCTATGGCCTCCTTGTGAACCTGAATAATTAAGGATAGACAGATATTTTATATTTTATCTGCCAAATATTATGGAAATCGTCCAGCTTTCAGACTGGACAGGCTTAACACTAGGTGAAACAATTCCTACATTCTGTGTGGGATCCAATAGTTGTTGCCCACCCTCCCCGAAGTAGATTGTTGTACTTTTGTTCAAACTAACAGAAGTATAGATTGTCTACTTCCTAACAAGATTTCTTCCAGAAAAATAGAATTTCCTCCTCCGACAGGCCATGGACAGACTAGGAAGGGGTTCTACCAATGTGGATTAAAGCCAACTAGCGGTAGGTTCTATGGTTAGGTCAGGCTAGAGACAGGAAGAGCCAATGACTGAACAGAGCCTCAATGCCTAGGTGTTACAAGGAAATTTCTATAGAAATCAGGGGAAAATGATCTTTTCTTAAGCCCAATGACATAGCAAGAGAAAAACAGTAGAGATCCATTTTTATTTTTTTTTATTTTTTTTTACCTTCAGTAAATTCTTTTTTTAAATTATAAATTTATTTTTTATTGGTGTTCAATTTGCCAACATATAGAATAATACCCAATGCTCATCCCGTCAAGTGCCCACCTCAGTGCCCATCACCCAGTCACCCCTACCCCCCACCTACCTCCCCTTCCACCACCCCTAGTTTGTTTCCCAGAGTTAGGAGTCTTTCATGTTCTGTATCCTTTTCTGAATTTCCCACTCATTTTTTCTCCTTTCCCTTTTATTCAACAGTAGGTATCCTAATTGGGAAAACTGAAGAGAAAGATGTTGGCAGAAAGGTATAAAAAGAACAACACTAGAGAGAACAAAAGTGGAAGGGAATGTCCACATGGCTCAGTTGGTTAAGTGTCTGACTCTTGTTTTTTGGCTCAGGTCACGATTTTAGGGTCTTGAGATTAAGCCCCACCATGGGCTCTGCAATGAAAATGGAGCCTGTTTAGGATTCTCTCTCTCCTTCTGCCCCTCCTGCTCACATTCTTTCTCTCTCTCTCTCTCTCTCTCTCTCTCTGACTCTCTCAGAAAGAAAGAAAGAAAGAAAGAAAGAAAGAAAGAAAGAAAGAAAGAAAGAAAGAAAGAAAGAAGGGAAGGAAGTTATATGAACATGGCAGCTCCCCAAAACTCTACAATATAATCTCTTATCGGGGAATTCAAAAATAGCGCTGCATAGCTCTTAGAGTTATTATGAGGATAAAATACAAACAATGTGGGCACATTTCTAGGTAGAATTACTCGAGTAGGGACACATGGGTGGCTCAGCAGTTGAGCATCTGCCTTTGGCTCAGGGTGTGATCCTGAAGACCTGGGATCGAGTCCCACATCAGGCTCCCTGCATGGAGCCTGCTTCTCCTTCTGCCTGTGTCTCTGCCTCTCTTTCTGTGTCTCTCCTGAATAAATAAATAATTTTTTTTTTTAAAAAGAGAATACATTCCTCAAGTGTATGGGAGTGGGTTGAAGAAGGTAATTACAAATAGAATTCTCATAAATCATTTGATCATTTAAAAAATTTTTACCTTCAGTTCTTAAGGAGCTAATATATTTATCTTTTGCTTTCTGGCTACCCCTCCTTTTCCCTTCCCTGGTACACATGTTTTTAGCTATAAAAAAATTCATTAAATAGTTTAAATTGTTTGTATGTTATAGACAGATTCATTAAACTGTAAAGAATCGGTGCAAATATCTGATCCTAAAATCATGTGTCCGAACACATGTGGAAGTTTCCATCTGGAAACCTTCATGACTAAACAGCTGATTTTGTTCATTCTTAGAAGGCTCCAGCGAAAAGGAAGCTAGAGATGGTTCTAGACAGTAAATGACTCTCTTGTAGAGCTGGCACTGTCAGGGTGAATCCTAAGGAAAAACCCAAATTGCTAGGTTTACAGAGAAGTGAGGGTTGCCATCCTATCTGCTAGCTGTGACTTTTTAGAAGGTTTTTTTCTTCTATGTTGATACTCACAGGCGGGTCTTATTTTGTAATCGCACATCGCCTTCTAGGTTTGGAGGGAAAGGTGGTGGAAACTTACACCGACCGTGAAAACCTCACATTCATACACAGATTCAGTGCCACTAAGGTAGGCTTGAAGTACCAGAAAATGAGGTTCTAACTCCTTTTCTTCCACTTGCTAGCTTGTTATCTTTGGGCAGTTAGATAACTTCTTGATGACTAGTTTCCTCATTCATTAAATGGGACTCATTATACCCACCCAATAGCATCATGGCCAAGATTATAGGGAGGCTTATGCAGATTCCAGTCGAAAAGATTTAAAACCACTGTAGGAAACATGAAACCAATGTTTGCTCAGCTGAGCAAAATAATTTCAAATATGATTCTTACCTAAAGCAGCTAACAGTATTTAGTACCTCCTTTTTGGTGGCCTTCATTTCCCCACTCTTATTGTAACTGTTAATCCACTACATGGTCAGATATGAAGCATGTAGAAAAATATCATAAAATAATGATGCAATTTGATCAGTAATTGTAAAGTGAACTCCCATATAACCATGCACTCATGACCCAGTAGGCTGTGGCCAGTCTCCCCAAGCCCCAAATTCCCTTCTTCCCCATTATCTTCCTCTCTCTAGAAATGAACATCATTCTAATGTCCATGATGATTGCTTTATGATTGTCTTTAGAGTTTTGCTGCTATATGCATCCCGAAAAATAGTTTAGTTTTGTCTGTTTTCTTACTTTATATAAGTGAAATAGCAATCTACATATTCTTTTTTTTTTCTTTATCTTCTTGCTTAAAAGATCTATTTATTTATCAGAGAGAGAGGTAGTACTGGGGAAAGGAGCAGAGGAAGATGGAGAAAGAGAGAGAGAGAGTCTCTAGCAGACTCCTCACTGAGTGTGCAGCCTACAGCAGGGCTCAAGCTCATGACCCTGAGACCATAAGCTGAGCTGAAATCAAGAGTCAGACACTTAAATGACTGAGCCACTCAGCCCTTTTTCCCCCTCCATCTTGCCTTTTCAAAATAATGTATGTGAGATTCTGGTTGTCTGAACATTCCTTTTTATTTGCTATATAGCATTGTATTAAATCAATGAACTCCAGGTTATATATGCATTCCACTGTTGACAGACACTCATTTCGTTTCCAGTTTCGATTAGTTATAAGCCACGCTGACACTGACATTCTTGCATGTGTTTGCTGGTGCTCAGGTGTCTTTGGGTCCCCAATAAAGCAGAGACTGAGATAAGGATGTGGTATGGGTGTTTTATTTGGGAAGTTTACTTTCTCTGGGAAGGAGAAGTGAGGGAGCAGTCGGACTGAGTGAGGGAAGGGGGACACTCCTCACACTACACAGGCCATGGAGCGGGATGGTCTCTCTGCTCAAGGACTGCAGAAGTATCAGAGCAGAGTGGTCTCAAAGCTATCTTGCCTCACCAAGTTCCCATTTTTCCTTCAGTGGGTCCTGGTAATTGACTGATACCTTGTCAAACTTTCTTTAGGTTTAAGAAGTTTATGAAATTAAAAAAAAAAGAAGTTTCTGAAATATTTATTCAGCTTTATTACTTGGGTGTATGGCAGGTCATTTAAGGAACAAGAAAGCCCTTACTTGTATTTCAACTTGCTTTGTAACAATATTTCCCCCACCCCCTATTGTGCTTTATTCGAGAACAGGTGCAGGTGCTGTCACAACAGAGTAAGATATAAAAAAAGTTATATAAAAATAGCACATATGTGTGCATATATGTTGAATAATGAAATCATTGTTGTAGTGTTCCATTTTTTTTCTTTTTATCCTTAAAGTGGAATTATCTGTACATGTGCATTACTTGTATTAAGCTTGAAAAGTCTCGTAGGTCATCTTGCTAACCTGGATAAGGTCAGTATGCCCATTCATCTCTGTGTGAGCATTCTTCATCTAACATTCAGTAATTTAAGAGGCTTAAATAAATATTTTATTTTATTTTATTTTATTTTTATTTTCTTAAATTTTTAAAAGATTTTATTGATTGATTGATTGATTGATTGGGGCGAGAGGGAGAGAACACAAGCCAGGGGAGGGGCAGAGAGAGAAGCAGACTCCCTGCTGAGCAGGGAGCCCAACATGGGTCTCGATCCCAGGACCCTGGGATCATGAACTGAGTTGAAGGCAGATGTTTAACCAACTGAGCCACCCAGGCACCCCACATATTTTTTATTTATTTTCTACTTCAGTACAACCATGGCAAACAGGAACAATATTTTTTTAAAAAAAGAAAATCTTAAATAAAATTATGATGTAGCATTCCAAAATGTTATGTTTTCAAAAATAATTTTAAAATGTTAAGTTTTCAGGATGTTAGTAGGTACATCAAATGAACACACGAGTCCACATGAAAGATTGGGCCTTCACAAGCTCTAGCACATCTGGATCTAGCCATTCTAAGTATTGAGAATTGTACAGTGATCACTAATAGTCTCAGCAAATAGCTACTTTGGACTCTATGTGCACTTTTACAATGCTTCCCAAAGCAGAAATGCTGCTATGCCTTCTCCCCCACCCAAGTTCTTGATGCCCTAGGACCTCTGAATGCAAACACGGTCTACCTTACAGTACGTCAGCCAACTGGCCTAATAAGTTGGTGATAAGATCTTGCCAAATGCAGCAGCTTTTCTGTCTGTATTATCATTTGTAGAGACACAGATAGCCAGAACTTTGGAATTTCACCATTTTTCTTCTTCCAAATTGAGTACCATTATTCCCTGGTCATTCTGTCTCTTCCCTAGTTACAAAAATTTACATTGTGCTGTGGCTACAAGAAGAGATACGGTGGACAGGCTCCATGTGTCACACATGAATTCAGCTGCTCTGGTCACAGACCCTTAGAGCTACTCACTGTTGGCCTTTGGAGGAATCACTGAGTGGAATTAAAGTTTAGGGGTTTTCAGAAAACTAGCTTACCAACCACACTTGGACAGCTTGACTCAGCCTTTCAGACAGCAGCCTGTGATGTGTCATGTCATGCTAGAGAAACCGTGAGGTCGTGGAAAAAGTGCTGCAGCATGTCCAGACTGGGTTCCAGTTTGAATTGGCTACACCCTAGATGAGTGAATGTGACAAAATGTACCTAAGTCCCTGGCATTCTGGTTTATCTATTGGAATTATGGTATCAACTGTTCAATTGACTGGGTCTGTGTATTGGAGTGACGTTGTTGCAAACTGTCAACACGTGGAAAGAAATCCAGATACTAGGGATTCGTTTCTTACCTCTTCTTAGCAATGTGCTTATTCTCATCTCGATCTTACCCTTCATGTAGCCTGGAGGGAGACAGCGGTGTCACCTCACAGCCACTTTTCACCTTTCACAAAGCAGCCCAGGAAAATAACACTGTCTAAGCTGTCATCACCTCTTACCTGGACCACAGCAGAGCCTCCCACCTGGGCTCCCCCGGCCCACACTTGTTCCCAACACTGTGGAGCTATCACAGTGATCTTTTAAAATCTTTTAAAATGAGGTCATGTTACTCACCTGCTTAAAATACCCCCAAAGCTTCCCAGCACACACCCGTCGGAAACCTGAAGTCCTGCTGAGTTCACAAGGCTCTGCAGACCCTTGCCACCACCTGCCTTTCTAACCTCACCTCCTGCCACTCCCTCCACCTTCAAGTTCCAGGCTTGCTCACCTTCTTTCCATTTCTCACAGGTGCCAGGTTCTTTTCTAACCCACAATATTGCCTTTGGACCATCTGTTCCCCCTTCTAGGCATGCCCTTCCCTCTGTTCTTCACATGGAAGACTCCTCTTCACCCTCCCAGTTTCATGTCACCTCTCCAGAAAAACTGTCCTCACCTGCCCTCTATACTCTTTTCCTAGCATCTATCACTGTCTTGCCATTGCCCTAGTTACTTTCCTGACAAACCAACTGTGGTCTCAAAGTATCTCGGACCTGCCCTTTGCTCTGTTTCCTACCATCCCAATAGGGTCTCCAAAAGAAATCTCATCTGCTACAGTCAGTGCTGGATCCTGAATTTCTTGAGGGGCACCTGCTACATTATAGGTTCTCTATAAACATTTGGGAATGCAAGGGCCTTTAGGAATCCAACTAAGACTACCTCTTCTTTATCACAAACCACCTCGTCCTCTACATTCCAATACCATCAACAGAGTCTATCACTTTGCCTTTCAACATTTGTTTTTTGTTTGTTTTTTTTTTTCTCAAGAAACAAATGCTTCTTCATTCTCTAATTTTGCATACTCATCTTTGGAGATGAGTTTCACCAGCACCTTCTCTGGGAAACCTCTGTGAATCTCCTTAAATTGTGTTTAATTGACCTTCTTAAGTGCTCCTTCTATGTGACTGAGCTACCCACAGCATAGCTTCTTTATTTGCTTACCAAGTACTTTGAGAATATTTAAGAATATTTCCTTCCATTCTGCCAAAGATCAAAAATAAACATTATTTTTTATTTTTATTTTTATTTTTTTTAATATTTTATTTTTATTTTTTTTTAAGAGAGAGACATACATATGTGTGTGTGGAGTGGGGAGGGGCAGAGAGAGAGGGAAAGGATTTTAAGCAGACTCTTGAGCCTGCTACAAGGCTCAATCCAACGACCCTGAGATCATGACCTGAGCAGAAATCAAGAGTTGAACATTTAACCAGCTGAGTCACCCAGGCGCCCCACCAAATATAAACTTTTTATCCACATATTCATAATACCAAGCTCCATGCTTAACACATAGTAGGTGCTAAAAGAAATGTGTGGAGAATGAAGAGCTGAATGAAGGAATGACCAATTCGTCATATTAAACAGCTTGAAAAAAATCAAATAACTAAACATATGGAGGCAGCAGAAGAAAAGAATTAAAATATCTCTTCAGGCATTTCTCTGGGCATCCACCTTCCTGATTTGTATTATATGAGGGTCTGTGTTATTCTAGGGACAAGAGACAGTGGAGAATATAATGTTCACAGTGTTCTATGGATGTTATATCCTTTCCTTCATTTTTTTTCCTTAGGAAAGCCCAATGAGTTAGAGTTATAGATAAGTTATGTATGAATTTAGATGACATACACAAGCCAGAGTCCATTGTCCAGTATCAAACAGCCACAATAATGATAAAAGTGGAATTACACCTAAGATTTCAGATATGAACCATAGATGGGCATGGCTATTGGGCCCCCTTCCCCAGCCTGGATGGGAGATCACAGTGTATTTAATACACATACTCTGAGTTGAGTCTTAACCCTTTTACCTGTTGGTAAAAACATCTGAAGAGTCTAATATTAGTACTAGTATCTCTGCCAAAGTTATAGAAGATGCAATACAATTTTCAAATGATAAAAATAGGAATGCCTAATGAAAACCAGAAGAGTTTATTTAAGGCTAAACTAAAATTACTCAAATCACAGTTGATGCTTGAGGGGGCTTCACAGATTAGACCTCAGTGAGACTTTTTTTTTTTTTTTTTAATTTGGCCAGGCACCAGAACATCTGGGATTTAAGATGTTTTCCTCAGAACACTATCAAACATGAAACCTAAAATAACTGCTTGTCAATCACACATAGACAAGTAGTAGCATATGCCAATTGCTTAAGATGTGTGTGTGTGTGTGTGTGTGTGTGTGTGTGTGTGTGTCTTTTGGCAGAGAACATGTTAAGGCCTTTTTTTTGCCCATATATGATTAATCTTTCACTAGAATCCTCTTTCAAATATCACCTAGTCTGGGGGAAGGGTGCCATCTACATCAAGGATGATCTAGTAATCTTTCACTGAAGCAATAATATAAGTGTCCCCGTCGGTAATGCTCAGTCTTATTTCCTATCTTCCTGCTTCACACCCCATCTCTCCTTTCCAAGATGCCCTAGCGGTGTAGGGAGGAGCTTACGGCATCCTCACAGAAACTATGTGTTGGGGAAAGCTCTCTCATGCACACAGCACATCCTCTGGATGCTTGGAGATCCATGACAGCAATGGCAGCATCAATGTCTTCTGTGGATTAGTGTCCACTGTGGCGCACTGACCACCTTTAGAGCACCTTTACAAGTCCATGATCCTAAAGACCCCGTTCTTGGGGTCCCATTAGTCTAATTCTTTGCTCTCAGAAACATCAGGTCTGAGAGTACCGAGGTCTCCTGCAGACCACTGGGAATGCTGCAACCTGCTCACTGCCCAACTACCTCACATTGATGCTGCCACCATGGACTTGCAGCATTACACTGTACCAGCCAACAGGTCTGTAAGCAGATCTTCTAGAAGCTTATGGCCCACCAGTCCCTTTGTTGTCTGACTTCACCAGGGTTATTGATGGCAGAGGGGAGAAACACAAACACTTTAGAACCTGTTCACTTCTTTCCCCAACTCTTTTCCCTTCTCTTTCTAGGAGAAGAAAAGGAAACTCAAATTTTAAAATGCAGGCATTAGCATTTTTTCTAGGGTTGAGAAAGTCCATGACTTTTCTATTTTTTAAGTGAAAAACTTTATCGCATTAAATTGCAAATTTTTACTGTATTACAATTTGAAGAACACTGATTTACTCTAGCAACATAATTTTATGTTATTTTATTTTTTAAAGATTATTTATTTATTTATTCATGAGAGACACAGAGAGAGAGAGGCAGAGACATAGGCAGAAGGAGAAGCAGGCTCCATGCAGGGAGCCCTATGTGGGACTGGATCCCGAGTCTCCAGGTTCAGGCCCTGGGCCAAAGGCAGCGCTAAACCGCTGAGCCACCTGGGCTGCCCAGAGCAACATAATCTTAAAGATGAGAACAAAAGACTGTTTGACTTTCCTAAAATCTCAATACTGCTCCTTTACAAATTGTTACTCTTAGCAATTCTAAAAGGGGTCACTAAATTTTCATCCCCTAAATTCAGAATACACGGTCATATGGTGAGAATTAAGTGAGCAGGCAAACAATAGATAAAATTTCTAATGTAGTTTGGGTCTCTGAAAGTCTTTACAACTTCAGGTAACTGAGTTATGCAGAGCTTGAGACCAGTCCCAGTAGCAAAAATGCATCCCATTATTTACTCAGCAGCCCACCGATCCAGACATTTACCCATTCATTCATTCAACAAAATTTGTTGATAACCTATCTACTATAGTTTGGGCACAGTGCCGATAAATGTTCTAGGTTGTTAAGGTATAATTTTGTAAAACAAGATCCCTTCTAGCAAACAGAACTAGGAGACAGGATTTGCAATGCATTGGAAGTGCCATCATGGGGATATTTAGCGGGTGCTGTGGGATCATGGAGATATTAGCTGGAACACAAATAAAGGGGGCCATATAGAAGATGGCATTTGAAATGAATCTGAAAGTAAAGTTTTACTAAGCACAGGAAGCCATACCAGCAATAGCTTGAGCTTAGACATCCAGACATAGAAAGACGTATCACCTTGTATTGAAAAGTTCCTTATTCCTTACTTGGAGTTTCCGTAATAGCTACTATCAGTGGGCTGCTTTATGTGGCAACTTACTATTTAAAGCAAATAAATGGCATATAGTGTGAGGGAAAGAAGTAGGAATAAAAAGTGGATTACATGACAGAAGTCCTGAGGTCAAGTGTTTATCATGCAATTAACTAGTTTTAAGACTGTGTCAGTTAGCCTCCTTTGCACATTTTTCCCCAAACAAGGCTTTTGTTTTTGTTTTTGTTTTTTAAGATTTACTTATTTACTTTAAAGAGAGAGAGTGGGCAGCCCGGGTGGCTCAGCTGTTTAGCGCCGCCTTCAGCCCAGGGCGTGATCCTGGAGACCCGGGATCCAGTCCCACATAGGGCTCCCTGCATGGAGCCTGCTTCTCCCTCTGCCTGTGTCTCTGCCTCTCTCTATCTCTGTGTCTCTCATGAATAAATAAATAAATCATCTTAAAAAAATAAAAAATATAGAGTGTGTGCACAAATGTGGAGGAGGGGCAGGGAGAGAGGGAAAGAGAGAGTCTCCAGCAGTCTCCCTTCCAAGCTCAGGGCCCCCACATGGAGCTCGATCCATGACCCTGAGCTGAAATCAAGAGTCAGATGCCCAACCCATGAGCCACCCAGGCACCCCAATAAATAAGTTTTAAATCATAAGCAGTAGTAATAATAACAAGAATTACTAAAGCATGTTTTAAGTGTGTGGGATGTGTTTTTAAGCTACTTAATTCTGGGACACCTGGATGGCTCAGTGGTTGAGCATCTGCCTTTGGCTCAGGGAGTGATCCTGGAGTCCCAGGATTGAGTTCCACATCAGGCTCCCTGCATGGAGCCTGCTTCTCTCTCTGCCTATGTCTCTGCCTCTCTCTCTGTGTCTCTCATGAATAAATAAATAAAATATTTAAAAAAAATAAATCACTTAATCCTTAAAATAACACAATCATGCAGATACTCTCATTTTTCCCATTTTTGGAATAATCAAGGTCTCATTTTTTTAGATCTATGAAATATAGAGGAGTGGGAACTGCTAGAAAGGAATGTTGTTACATTGACTGCCCCCACTTCTGAGAAATTTGATTCACTAACTCTGTGGTAATCCACCTTGCCTACTCAATAGAATCACCTGGAAAGCTTTTCTAATTACTGAAGCATGACCACCACCCAGATAAATTCAATTGGGATATCGAGCTGGGTGGTCCTAGTTAACAGATGTCCCCAGAGTATTTTAATGTGCAGTCCTAATGAAGAATCCCTGATGTCAATCTGTTCATTTAGCTACCCATATGGTTCCTTTTTTTTTTTTTAAGATTTTATGTTTTTTATTCATGAGAGACACAGAGACAGGCAGAGACATAGGCAAAAGGAGCAGCAGACACCCTATGGGGAGCCTGATATGTGGGACTTGATCCCAGGATGCTGGGATCATGACCTAAGCCAAAGGCAGATGCTCACCCTGAGCCACCCTAGCGCCCCTTCCCAGATGGTTCCCAGCCACGTTGAAAATCTTTGCTCCTGACCCAAAGGTAAGAAGGGAAAAAGAAGAATGCATAGTAGAGGTAGAGGTGATAATGGCTGATGAGACTAAGAGAAAACATTGTGCAGAGAATATAACCAAGCCCTGGGTTTGGCAGTGAAAGCAATTTAACTTGTTTTCGATAATTTAAGTGAGCAATATGAGCCCACACTGCAAGCTCAGGAGAGATTTCTTTTCCCATTGATCACAAGTGAAATTTAAAGTTAAACAAGAGGGGCATCTTGGTGGTTCAGTTGGTTAAGTGTCCAACTCTTGGTTTCAGGGTTGTGAGATTGATTTCCCCTCTTCCTCTCATGGGCTTGATGCTCGGCTCGGGAGTCTACTTGAGGTTCTTTCCCTCTCCCTCCCCCCTTGCTCCTCCTGCTAACCGTGCTCTCTCTAAAATAAATAAAATCTTTTAATAAAGTTAAACAAGATCCTTGATCAAAACCAGAAGCTCCATCATATTTAGCTGCAGGCATGGTGCTTGGAGCAGTGTGGGGAGGAATAAACAGAATCCTTCCTAATAAAGCAACATGAGGTCAGTTCTGGATTGGACCTTCATTCACATTTCTTTATTAAAAATCATGGAGATTAAATAATGTAAACAGAGGGAGAGATACCTACTGTTGACCCTTAATTGTAAAGTTGCTAAACATGCAGGTTAGGGGAGTAGAAATAATGTAAATGTGACAAAAAAAAATTAAGATGTAAAAAAATGTCATCCCTAGTCACTCCATCCAACAGGAAACATCAAAAAGGTCCTGTATCTAAGGAATGAATGGCCTTAGAAGTAAGGAAAAATTGGTATTTTCCTTGGAAATACAAAATCTAAGATTAGCATCTTAGTTTACTTCCCCATACTTACCTTCATTTCTTCTTTCCTTGCCTTGGGCTACTCTGACCTTGAGAATGGAAGGATCAGATGCACATCTGGGTTTTAATAGAACATACAGTTTATCTCTCTACATAGATCCTCTTGTTTATTGATAAGTTCATAGTAACCCTGTGAGATAGGCATTATTGGACCTTTTGACAGGTGAGAAACATGCTCAAAGTACTGAAGGTGACACTTCTCAAGATCATACAGAAAATAGAAAGATGAGATTTGGGCATAAACAGGTTCCAAAGCCTGAATTGGTTGCACACCAGCAATCCAAATGCTTTGGACCTCAGCTGAAAGCAGAGCTAGAATTTCAGCCCTTGTACCTTACTGCCATGTCCCAGTGCACTCGCCACATCTATAACCACACACAACACTTCTGTGAGCCTGAATTTCCTCAGGGAGGGAATGAGGAAAACAATAAGTAGCTCCCAAGATTGCAGAGGTAATTGCGTGGGGTCAAGTGAGTGAAGTCACTGTTTTCTAACATTTTATTTTGAGATTGTCAAACATACAGCAAAGCTAAAAGAACTTTGCAGTAAACACCTAGATAGCGGTAGAGTGAAAGTCTATGATTAGCATGTTGCTACATTTGCTTATATTGCATTTCTGTCTCTCTATACCACTCTATTCACCAGTCCATCTTATTTTTGGATGCATTTATAACTAATTTGTGGACATCAGTATACTTTCTTATGTATCTGAAGTTGGTTTTCAGGAGTTCAAAATCATTATAAAAGCATGGATCATCATTATTACAATTATCCTTCTTATTATAATAATTTCTTCCCATTACTTCTATCACATGCCTATTTCCAGTTTTTATAGTATTTGTCTATTATTCTTTGTTATTGAACAGCACTTCCTAACAGTTAAAAAAAAAAAAATAGAGTTCACTCTGCTTCCTCTTGGCCTGCTCAGGGACCATCTCTCTCTGTAGGACATACCAACTTCTTATTCTCAGTTCCCCTAGTCCAGTCTGCATCCTTCATCCAGTTACTTTTTCAATATCTGACCATTTCCTCAAATATGGTGAGAATAGTCGGTGCTCCATGTGGAGAATTTCTTAAAATATTCCTATAAAGTGTGGAGTAGAAAAGGAAGAGAAGCAAGCATTTGCCATGCGCTGTGTCAGGTTTTTTTATATTTAATTCCATAATATATAAGTACAAAATCCATTTAAATATATCTTATTTACATATGATGTGTAATATTTGTAATTATTACTTAGATATTGTAGAATATATAATTATATAATTTTATCCACTCATTATTCTTATATAGGCTATCTGTATTATAAAATGTAAATATTGTACATAATAATTGCACACTATAGAATACATGTGATATATTATGTGGATAATAAGTATAAATTATCTCTTTAACATTAATTTATATATAAATAAATATTTGAATGGTCCTTAAAATCCAGAGTTTACCTTGATTTCAGTAAAAGGTTGAAAAATAAAAAAGGTTAAATAAAGGAAAGTAGGAGCAATAAGAGGAACTGCCATATCTTGAATACGGCAGAAACAGAACAAACTAATGTCTCTGGATTTATTGAAAAACGTAAACTAAAAAAAAAAAAAAAAAAAAAAAAAGAAAAACGTAAACTACTTACATCAGGAAGGTTGCAGAAGCTACTGGACTTTGAGGACATAATTGGCATGATGTGAGAGTTTCACTGCAGTTGTTATAAGAGAAAGTAATCACTGTCTGCCATCATCATCCACATGCTACATGATATTATCATCTAACTGAGGATGAGAAAGCAGACGTCATTCTCTCCAAACACAGATATTTTAGCTTCTATGGAGTTGCTAAAGAATAAAGTGAACAGTCACGAATTCTAGAGAAGTGCTCTGATTCACACATTGACATCTGGCCCAGTTCCATGCAGTTTTCACAAAATGTACAGCAAACTCCCCAAAAGCTTTCTTAGTGTTGGCAGTGGCACCAGGAGCCAAGCACGAAGCAAAATATTAACATTTCACACAAAGAGCGGGTCACACCATGTGAGTTTCAGGAACAAAGTGCCTCTATTTCCCCAGAGTTTATGCCGATGACAGAGCCTCTTGCACAGCTCATTACCAATGCTCTGATGGCTTCTCCCAGAAGGATGTATTGACTTTTGTTGGCATTGAAAAGATGCTCAAAAGATCAAAATAATAAAATCAAGTGACAACAGTCTCAGCAGGAATGGAATGCTTCTGCTCAATACTGCCTGAACTGGTTGCATCAAGAAGAGGTATTTCCCATGGAGAACTCTGTTCAAGGCTTGCCTTTTGCCGGGAGTGTCACAGCATCTGAGACAGAGGAGGTGTCGGTGCAACATATGCCATATCTCTGGGATGGCTACATTTCTCCAAAGGAAGGCTGGTGGTGCAGGAAAACCCAAAGACTCCCTCTTGAGGATACCTGCACCATCGCTGTGAGCATCAAATCCCTCTAGTTCTTCAAGTCATAAAGCACCTCTTCCCAGTGCAGATGACAAATAAAAGGCCCCTGGCATCCTTTGAGATCCCTGACTACCACCCGCAAAACCCCATCCCCAAGAAAATCTGGTTTCTTTCTCTACAGTGATTGTTTTTTTAAGATTTTATTTATTTATTCATGAGAGACACACACACACAGAGAGAGAGAGAGAGAGAGAGAGAGAGAGTGAGAGAGGCAGAGACACAGGCAGAGGGAGAAGCAGGCTCCACGCAAGGAGCCCGATGCGGAACTCAATCCCAGAACCCTGGGGTGATGACCTGAGCCAAAGGCAGACACCCAACAGCTGAGCCACCCAGGTGTCCCAACAGTGATTAAAAATTAAATGCCAGAACAGGGACTTGTTAGCAATACAGAACTTCAGGCATATTTTTAGTACTTAATGTGTGCATACTGGTTTATGTACATCATCTCTAGTCTTCTAGAGTCATACAAGTAAAATACTATTATGCCCCTTTACAGACTAGGATACTGAGGTATTACAAGGCAAATAATCTTGTTTGAGGTCACATCTCATTGCCATGACCTCATGGCACTACTGAATGGTGGACGTGGCTGGAAACTCAGATCTGTCAAATTGTAAAGTTTAATCTGCTACCAATATTTCATACCAATATTCCATCCCAATATTCTATCAATATTCCATTGCATAGGATATTTATTAATTGCTAGATACTTTTTATGTTCTAGCAATGTGGGTTACATAGGAAATATATTTTAGAACAGTTCTCAAAGTTTAACATGCATACAGACCACCTGGAGATCTTGTTAAGTACAAACTTTGATTCAGCAAGTCTAGGGTGGAGCCTGGACTCTCTGTTTCTAGCAAGTGCCCTAATGGATGCTGCTGATCAGAGGATCACACTTGAATTATCAATGTTTAAAGTATACAACCTTTAAAAAAATTCTTTTTGAAGTTGCTTTTTAGAGAGAGAGGGTGAGAGTGAGCTGGGGTGGCGGTGGTGGTGGCATGCACAGAGTGAGAAAGAGAATCTAAAGCAAGCTCTATGCTCAGCATGGGGCTCCATCTCATGACCCTGATATTATAATCTGAGCCTTTATAAATCAACAGTTAGATGCTTAAGGGACTGAGCCACCCAGGTGCCCCTAGAACATGCAATCTAAAGGAATAAGACCTTATGCCCTTTCAACATAACACTTGTGAGTATTTTCATAAGGTAGCTCTAACTAGGTACGGGTTATTCTCAGGATCAGTGTTCCTGGGGTCATGATCAATGGTAGTTCTACATATATCTTCACACTGCGCACCTTTAATTTCCCTTTTTCAAATCAACAGAGATTCATTGGCTGTATACAAAAACACTCACAGCTAACACTTGCTGGGTGCTTTACCACTTAAAAAATGCCTTTGCATGTGCGATCTTATTCAATTCTCACAGAAAGCAAAGAAAACAAAGTAGACATTGTTACTGGTATAATGTTAAGTTGATAATATTAAGATTTATAGAGATGAGGTGACATGTAGCTGGCTTGTGTCACAGATTTTATTAGAATATTCGTTTTTTCCTGAATCTCAATGTCCTACCAAGATATAATTTGCAAGACCTTGATGGCAGGTGTATTAGTTTGCTTAGGGCTGCAGCCACAGGCAGAATGGCTTAAACAATAGAAATTTATTTTATTTATGTGTCTCAGTTCTGGAGGTTAGAAATCTGAAACCAAGGTGCTGGCAGGATTGATTCTTTCTGAGGACTGTGAGGGAAAAACTGTATGATTCCTCTCTCTTAGCTTCTGCTGATTTGCTGGCAATCTGTGGTGTTGCTTGGGTTATGGAGTCATTACTTTGACCTCTGGCTTCATTTGCAAAAGATATCCTTCTTATGTAGGTGTCTTTGTCCACATTTCCCCTTTTTATAAGGACACCAATTGTTTTGGACTAGGGGCTCATCCTACTCCAGGATGACTTCATCGTAATTTAGCTAAATACATCTTGAATGACCCTATTTCCAAATAAAGGTAGATTCTCAGGAAATGAAGGTTGGGACTTCAAAGTAGGAATGTGGAGGTGGGGGGACACATTCAACCCATAATCATAAGTATTGCCTGGTTCCTATTTGAGAGTTGCTTATGAACTACTTAAGCAGACAACTATGCACATATCTAAATCATCACACATAAAAGACAGGAAATGACAGTTTGCCAGTGGGTCTTGATGCCTCCTGAGGTAAAGAAGAAAGTATTCTCCCGGCTAGACCAAGACAGCTTTTATACGTTGGCCACCAACGTTATTCTTGGAGTAAAAGACAAAGACAAGACATAGTAATATGGAGAAGTAAAGAACATTACAGGCGTCAGAATACTGTTTGCCAAAGAGAAAAGGAAATCAATCCCCAACGATGTCCTGAAAACAGAAAGTAGAGACATTCCTTCTAAGCTACAAATGTACAAAATAAGATTAGAATTAAGTAACATTGATTTTATATTTGTTTCTGGAAATTGAAATAAAATAACCCCAAGGCCTGGTCTTAGTCTGTAAAATGGGGATGCTAACTCTAATATCACTGGGGTTGGCTTTATTCATTCTTTGTTTTTTTAACATTAAAACAATGTTTGTTGAAGCAGTATGCTAATATCTCAACAGATGTCTGTTGGTATGCTGATAAAAATTAACAAGAAGCTACTGTCTAAAGCAGAAGAGAACAATTATCATTATTGCACGCTAGAATTGAGGTGACTTTTCCACTGAAAATATAGCTAATCTTCTGTTGGATTACAACAAACCCAGTCCCTGTTTACAGGCTTGAGGATTTAAGAGAGCAGGTCACCATTTTAATTGACAGAAGATTCTGAGACTCTGTCAAGAGGATTTATTTAAACTCTTCTGGACCGTCTCAGAACTCACAGTCCTGTGTGTGAAAACAATTCGTTCTCAGTTCAGAGAATGACATCTTTGGGGAGTTGTCTTTGAAAGGATGTAGTCACCAACATCCACAAAGAAAGAAATGTTCACACCCTGAACAGAGATTATCTCACAAGATAAATCGCCATGCCCTGATTCAGACAGAAATGCATTTTGACAAGGTCAGAGACACTCTTCTCATTCCTCAGGCCTCAGTTCCCTGGGACACACGAGGTTCCTTGTCTGAGCCAAAGAGCTAAGAGACCAGTGGAGAGAGAGCTCATTAATTCTGTCAATACCCATCCCTTTCCCCTCAGCTTTTATAGACTGTCTTAAGTAAAAGATGAGCTTCTCTTCAGCTCCTTATTCCATTCACACAGTGATTTAAGAATGGACCTTTCTATTTTCAGCTAATATCTTCTTCTTTATCTAAGATTTACAAGCCCCATAAATCTGCTCATTCCTCACTCCTCCCAGTGTGTAATCAATTGCTCCCAAGCCCAGAGCCACTCTATAATCAAATTGGTTTGTAGATCTATCAACACTTCAGATGCATTATGTTTGCCTAAAGTTTCACAGTATAAGTTCTTCTCGAATGAAAGCTTCCTGTGACTTCTCTCCCTTCTTTCCTTTACATTCACTTCATCCTAATTTAGAATGGCCATCTTTTAAACTCTTTCACCACTGCCTGTGCCAGGCCAGGGGCAAATGTTACCAAAGGATCACAGCATTCTCTCCTGCTAAATGTGGATGGGTAGCCGTGGGGTTTGTTTTTTCATTTACACAATTCTCCAGCTTTGTCCCACCCACCCATCTCCCCAAAAAAGCAAGATTTTGAGTTGACAGAAAGATACAAGTGAAGGGATGGTGGGGATGACCGTATGAAGGTTCCTCAAGAAGTTAAAAATAGAGCTACCCTATGACCCAGCAATTGTACTACTGGGTATTTACCCCAAAGATACAGATGAAGTGAAATGAAGGGTCACCTGCACCCCATGTTCATAGCAGCAATGTCCACAATAGCCTATTTGTGGAAGGAGCCACAATGTCCTTTAGCAGATGGATGGATAAAGATGATGTGGTATATATATACACAATGGAATATTACTCAACCATCAGAAAGGATGAATACCTACCACTTACATCAGTGTTGATGGAACTGGAGGGTATTATGATGAATGAAATAAGTCAGTTGGAGAACGACAATTAACATACGGTTTTAGGGATCCCTGGGTGGCGCAGCGGTTTGGCGCCTGCCTTTGGCCCAGGGCGCGATCCTGGAGACCCGGGATCGAATCCCACATCGGGCTCCCGGTGCATGGAGCCTGCTTCTCCCTCTGACTGTGTCTCTGCCTCTCTCTCTCTCTGTGACTATCATAAATAATAAATAAAAATTTAAAAAAAAAAAAAAAACATACGGTTTTACTCATATATGGAATATAAGAAATAATGAGGAGGACCATAAGGGAAAGAGGGGCAACTGAATGGGGAAAAAAAAAATCAGAGAGAGAGACAAACCATGAGAGACTCTTAACTCTGGGAAACAAACTGGGCAATTATGAAGGGGAGGTGGGGGGGATGGGGTAACTGGGTGATGGGCATTAAGGAGGGCAAGTGATGAGATGAGCACTGATTGTTACACACAACTAATGAATTATTGAAAACTACATCTGAAACTAAGGATATACTATATATTGGCAAATTGAATTTAAATTAAAAAAAAAAAGAAAGTCAAGGTAGGGTATTGAATGTGGATACAATTTTGTAGAACATTAGGGAGACATCCCAGCAGAGTGAGCAGATATGTCAAATTCATGAGAAACACATGAAGGTTAAATTGAGTGACAAGAATTAGACACTGATACCCAGAAGCCATATTCACTAGCATTTTTAACTAGTCATTACTGACCTGATGGTATACTAGAAATTTCATGTATATAATCTCACTTATGCCACTTAGTTTAATGATTTGCCCAATCATTCAGAAGTGAACAGAATTCTGTGTTCTTTCCACTCTGCTATTATGGGAAAGTGGAGACTCTCAACAGTTAATACACATTCACTTAGCTTCCTGTAATCACTTGCTAACCTTCTTGCTAACATTTGTTGAGACCTTTATTTTGCTCATGTTCCACTAAATTGTTTAAAGAAATCTTTAGCTAAACTAAATAAAGAACTTGAAAGAAGGGAGGGAAGAAGAGTGATATTTTATGATAGAACTTTATCAAGGTGAACCTGAAATTTTCTAAACCAGAAAAACTATTTTATTGCCAATCAAATCTCAGAGTGAAAGGATACTATTTGTACAGAATAGAATTTTCTACTCATTCTTAGGCAAGTCTACACAAGTCCCATCTGATCAATCATATGCAATTTAATTTAAGGTCCTTCCAATAGGCTTTCAAGGATTGTAGGATTCATTATTCCAACCAGTACACAAGAGAAGTTCACCATAAAATTCTATTACATGCCTTTTTTTTTAAGATTTTATTTATTGCGATCCCTGGGTGGCGCAGCAGTTTAGCGTGCCTTTGGCACAGGGCGCGATCCTGGAGACCCGGGATCGAATCCCACATCGGGCTCCCGGTGCATGGAGCCTGCTTCTCCCTCTGCCTATGTCTCTGCCTCTCTCTCTCTCTCTCTCTCTCTCTCTCTCTCTCTCTCTCTCTATCATAAATAAATAAAAATTAAAAAAAAAGGATTTTATTTATTTGTTCATGAGAGACACAGAGAGGCAGAGACATAGGCAGAGGGAGAAGCAGGCTCCCTGCAGAGCCTGATGTGGGACGTGATCCCAGGACCCCAGGATCATGACCTGAGCTGAAGGCAGTTTCTCAACCACTGAGTCACCCAGGTGCCCTATCACATGTCTTTTACTCATGTTCTTGAGCATCAGTTTTCAAGAGAAGATCCCAACTTCAAAGAAGAAACCGAAGCCACCATTTGGCTCGGTAAGAAGGAGGTGCACCAGAACTCTAGATATGTCATTCAATCACAGAACAAACATTTACTGTCTGCCTGGTGTGTGTTGGCGTTATTCTATGTTCTGAGAGTACAACAGTGAGATTTGCCTTCATGGCATTAGATTCCAGCAGGGCAGAATGGAGAATAAACATTGAAATAAACAATGCATAAATTTATATCATTTATTAGAAGGCAATGTATACTATGGAGATGAGAAACAGACCAGGATAACGATGATCAACAGTGCTGAAGTTGAAAGCAGTGTTGAATAGGGTAGTTTGGGTAAACTCACTGAGTAGATGCTATTGATGTGTTGATGCTCATTTGAGTGAACCATGGTTGGAGGAAACATTGCTTGTTTCTCAGACAGGCTAGAGTGTACTGGGTTGAATCTACCAGGCAGACATCTGGGTTTGGGGATGGAGGTTGAGAAAAATTCATCTAAGATACGCTGAACAGACTTGCCTGACTGGGCAGAGTGAGAAATTTCTATAAGTATAAAGAAGAGCAATCAAGTGGTGAAAAATTAGTTGTGGTCGAGAAAGGAGCCAAAGGTTAAAGCTGGAAAGGCAGTACCAAATATCAGACCAAAAGTACCAACCGGTTTTAAACAGTAACAAGTGACATGAGATTAGAAGCCAAAAGAATCTGGGGCAGGTCATGAATTAAAATGCATAATGAGTCAGAGTTCAAGGAGCCTGATTTTTTTCAGAAATTGCTAGGTGGGCAAAGGTGAACTAATGAGGTTAATTGGTGGCAAAAGTAACCCAAGATGCCTTGGATATCTGGCCGTCTTTCATTTGTCTATGGTAGCAGTACAGGAGGGACAAATCGATGGATGGAAGTTGGCATCTCCAAAGGGTCCAAAGTAAGGAATAGGTATGCCTGATAGAGTAATGTGCTAGGCAAATGGTGCAGCGTTAGGTATAAGGCAGAAACTATGATTTGGTTTCTCTGGAGAGGTTTATGACCATTCAGTCACTCTATTTAAAGGTATCTGGGGCTGCAAAAAGGAATTGGGCATCAAAGAAAAAGGAGAGAGAGGCTTCAGTAGAGATGACTAGACCATACAAAGGCAGAGTGTTGCACTAGGTGCAAAGTTGAGATTATGTGGAGTTAGAAGGATGGCTAAAAGAAACATACAGACAAATAGGGCAGGATCCTCAAGAAGCTCTGCAATATGAGAAGAGTTGGAAGATAAGACATCTGTCATGGAGCACCTGAGAAGTAGATCGTTTTGCCATTCTCACAGTTGGATCCTCATACTGTAAATCCCACCACTTTCATAAAGTACAGTTTTCTTTTGAATCCTGCATTTCCTCCTCTCCCTTAGGAGAGAGGTAGTATCATTTTGTGGTCAACTGCTAGAGCAGCAACTTCCTGATTCAGCAGCTTCTTGGGCTTGGCAAGTGCAACCATTACCTTGGTGGGCCAGTTGTACAGAGTAGCTCTGGGAAGCAGTCTTGGAAGCTCCCTTCATAATTCAGTGAGCTACCTATTGCCCTTTCATAGACAGTCTTTCTGTTCAAACAAGCTGGAGTGAATTCTGGTTTCTGCAACCAAGAACCTTGACCAATACAGTCGTCATAAAAACCTCTAGAAAGAGACGACTGGACAAGGAAAGGCCAATGCAATTTTCTTTCATCTGTGCTAGCACCCTGTGCATCAGCCCTTATTTGATAGTGAAACCATTTGAATTATGACCACATCAGGATGACATTCTCTGCCAGGAATAAAATGCTTGGGTGCTAATATTACAATATTTATAATATTAATGCTTTAATATTATAAAAGCGGTAATCAAAGTGATGTGTAGTATCCAGAAAGAAAGGACTCTAGAAAGAAATTTGTAGGGATTGAAAAATTATTTCCTGGTCACACAATTCCAAATCATAAGTATTTTTATAAACATATTGTAGATTTCTGGATCATTGTTGTAATACCTAAATGAGATTCCTTATCATCTGACTCAATTGTCAAAATATTAGAATAAGGATAGGCATAAAAAAACAGGTGGCACCTGAGGGGCTCAGTTAGTTAAGTGTCAGATTCTTGATTTTGGTTCATGTCATGATCTCAGAGTCATGAGATAGAGCCCTGAGTCAGTCTCCTTGCTCAGCAGGGAGTTCTATTGGGTTTCTCTCTCTCTGCCACTCCCCCAACTTGTGCAAGTGCACTCATGCGAGCTCTCTCTCCCTCTCTCTCTCTCTCTCAAATAAATAAATCAATCTTTTTTTAAAAAAAGAAAGAAAATGATACAGATAAAGGAGGAGAAGTAGCATCGGTCATATAGTCAACTTCAGGACCAGGAAAATGGACCAGACTTTTGATCATAGCACACATGCTGCAGTTGTCATTTAGACATAAAAGGAAATGAAGGTCTACAGCACTCAGTGGTAGAAGGTAGTGTCTTTTTGTAGCGGAGGAAACAGTTGTGGTTTTTGTCCTTTCCCCAACTGTATTAATAATGGTGTTCCATTTCACTCTTTAAGTCTTTTTATTTGGAGGATAAGTAATGTGTCACCTCCAATCAGATATGACTCATGAGGAAGGATCACAACCACTTTGCTAGTTCATGGGACATTGGAAGGAGTGGTCATACTCCTTGTATCTACCACTGCCATACTAGCTTCTTGCATAAGAGGAGGAAATACAGATATTTGATATCCTTCAGGTTACACTAGATAAGTGGGAAGGGTTACCACATTGTCTGGAATATCAGTGAGCGTGTTTTTCCCTATATCTGAAGACAGACTAAGGAAGGATCTGCCTTCTCAATGCCAGCATGGCAGCCTCTTGATCCCTTTGTTTGCTCTATACCAGTTCAGGAAGAACCTCCTTCTTCCACTCAGTAAGTACACAGGACAGGGTCCAGTGTGCCTCCCAGATGAAGGGCTGGCCACTGTGACAATCTCTTGATTACAGATTTTTCTCTGAGTTCCACAGACACTCCATGACATCAGTGTAGGTATTTGCTCCACAGACCTGGGCAACTCTTTCTTTTCAAGCCACTTGAGTATTCAGTTCCAAAGATGTGTATTTGGGCTTGGGCTAGGAGCAACATGCTGACCTTAGTAATGAGCCATGTTATTCATTCCAGTTTTTACCAAAACTTGTCCAAAGTGGTACAAATTTCTAGTTTCTGCATTTATTAAAGTGGATTTATTATTCCCATTGACTGATACTAAAATAAGTAAACATGAATTTTATTAGGTCAATCTTACTAGCAAAATACTAGTTCTCTTCATTTCATCCATTGGGGTTCTACTTATACCTCATTAAAAAAAGAAAGGGGTTCTGTCCTGATACTCTGAACATCACTAGTACAGCCTCCTAATTTTACTATAAAAAGTGTAATACCCCAAGAATTGAAGCAACTCTGTTATAGTGTCACACAAGGTATATTTTAACTTGGTTCCCAGAGAAAGCTGTTTTTGTTTTCCTCCCCTTTTCCCCTTTTCTTAGAGAGAGAAAAAAAAAAAATCACTGCCTAGTTATCCTTCATGGGAAAAACATCATTAGCATTTTGTATTTTTTGTAAGCTTTTCTTCTTCCCTGGGGATTATTCTACATCTGAAAAGGCATTATTCATTAATGAATAATGAGAAAGGTTTCAGGAAAGATTTTTCTCTTCAGTCTTGCTCTCAACCTACCCTCTTTCCCCAAACTGCATATGCAAAGAGTGTGTGATGGAGGCCATCCCAACAAGGACATCCATCCCTACCTATCATGGCTGCCAAAGAGGGTGGTTGTCATTGACTCCGAAAACTAACATAGCAACTTTTATTAAATAGTGCTCTTCAAATGGATGTAATTGAACACGTAAATTGGATTTACACACTCAGATTTGGGGAACAGAGACTATAAACACAGAGTAAGACTCGCATTCACAAAATTATTCTGGACTGTACATACAAATCAGCTTGCATTCAATCTTTGAAAATGAGACCACATTTCTTCCGGATTTACCACACACTCCACACTGGATAACTAGAGCAAATTGTTGTCACCAAGCTCAGCTGAGAAAATATGAAATGCCCATGATGGTTATTTCTCCTCCCTCCTCATGAGGGGCTTTGCAGGTAATGTATTTACAGAGCATTTAAAATGTGATACAAACCAAGTCCCTAAATTTTCCTCCCATTGGTGGTGTAGTCTGGATAAATCACACCCTTTGGCATTTGCATTGATGCAACAAGAACATACCATGCAGCACAAATAACCTCATTTCCATAAAACGGCCTTTTAAAATTAGAAAATGTATAATTCATTTGGGGTAGTTATTACCGCTTTTGGACGGGAGGGATTTAGACTTGTATTTAAATGCAAATAACTGTATTTTTCCCAGTTACACATAGGAAGCCACAAAACTTACCCACTCTGAGATATGTCCTTATCCTTAACTATAAATTCAGGATTACTATATTAATAAAGGAAGATGTTTGCATGACCTGCTACAGTTTACAGAAAGCATGCACATCTCAGATGTGGCCTCCACTCTCCATGAGAGGGATTTCTCACTTTACACTCACGGAGACTGAGGCCTGGAGAAGTTAAGTGACTTCTCAGGATCACACACTCTGAAATTGGCAGATCCAGGACTTAATTAACCCCGGGTGGGAAGACAGAATGGACAAGCATGGAAACCCAGAGAAATCCAAGAGTGGAAACAAGGCAGCCAGAAGAAGGTGGGAATGAGAGAAAGCAGAAGCAGAAGAAGAGGCAGAAACTCCCAGATAAGAAAGGATCCAAATAAACTGCAGGGAGGTAATGCACCACTTGCGATGACCCTCTCTGTGATATACTACAGCTCCCAGATATTTGAAGAACCAAGGGAAGCAAAACTCTCTGGTGGTTCACAACCAGAGCATCTGACCCTAGATCCCTGGCTCTCTATTCAACCATGAGGCTCGTGTCTTCTTGATGTATTCTGCAGTCCACCAACCAGTAAAGGTACTGGGTCTGGCGTACAGTAAGGCATCAATACACGACAGCTAGCATAATTACCATTGCTAATATTAAGTAATGATTATATGTTTGAATATCAGGGACCCTGACCTCAACTTCATCCTTTTGGCCTTTGCATATCAGTTTGGTATCAAAAGGTCCCCCGCCTCAGCCACATTACAAATGACACCACTATGGTCAGCCCTGTCTCCAGCACAGAATCATATGGCCCCCCAGGACCTTCTATTTCTCCAACCTCAATGTCAAATCCAACATTAACATTTTATAATCAACCAGCTTCACTGGGGTATCTGGGTATCAGAAATTGGGTTTGATCAAAGGAATTAATGATTCAAGGTACTTGCAAGGTACTTGAGGTAGCCGTGAAATTGAAAAGCTTCCCAGTCCAAAAATTAAGAGCAAGAGGAAATATCTGTTTGAACTTGAGCAAGACACTTTCCTTTTCTGAATCATCATTCCTTATCTAAAAAATAATGGTCAGAGAGTGTAGGATACTCATGTGGGTGTGTTCCTGAGCTCTAGGGAGGCATGGAGAAAGTGGAGAGGCTTTGTATTGTCACAGTGACACTAGGTGGGTGAGTTTAAGGACATTATACACCCTACAATGTATGGAATACTCCTGGAGGATGAAGAATTATCTCTCCCAGATTTTCAGGATTGTCCCAACTAAGGTTACCTTAGCAATGTTCAGATGATCTCCATAGGATGTTCTAGTTTTAACATTTTGTGAGAGGCTAATTGAAATAATAAGTGCTCAGTAAATTTGTTTAGAAAGGTTTGTTTTGTTTTGTTTTGTTTTGCAGTGCCTTGGTTTTCATGACACAACATATAATTAACCTTGGAATCCATCTTTGACTTAAACAGAACCATCTTTCTCTTCTTTGAGCACATGGTTTCCAGAAAATGTGCATTCTCATTTCCTCTAATCTTTCCCTCACTTACTTACATCAGAGCCTCAGCACGTCTTAGAGCTCCAACTAGTAGACTTGGAAGAAGCATCTATCCAGAGTTTTCATAGCATTAGACTGTTTCTAGCTTAAGTTCCAGGAAGAAAAACTGAAAATGGATCCTTCCACCTCTAAAATTGCTGATTTTCATATTTATATGATTGTCTTTAAAAAATATATAGATTGCATTTCCTGAGTGCCTGCTCTGTGTAAAAAGGTGTGTTGAAAGCTTTATAAACATTATTGTTCATATAAT
Organism: Canis lupus baileyi; assembly: GCF_048164855.1. Taxonomy (NCBI): domain Eukaryota; kingdom Metazoa; phylum Chordata; class Mammalia; order Carnivora; family Canidae; genus Canis; species Canis lupus. The sequence continues at coordinate 69,652,538 of NC_132839.1, forward strand.
AAATATTCAGTTATAATTTATTTCTCCATGTTGGGTATGAGGAAAATAAGTTTAAAGGAGGTTTGTAAATGTTCCTAAGTAGACACAGATGCTAGTGGTAGATCTAAATTTGAACACATCTGTCCAACTTGCAATTCTTGATTTCCAACTACGTGGCATTCTTCTCTATAATTGAGAATTATATATAATTCTCTATAATTCTTCTCTATAAATGCTCTCTGTTAGAAGGGGCATGGTGTCCACCTGACATTAACCATATGCAATACCCAGGTCCAGGTAATAGCAGGGCTGACCCAAGGAGAGAGAGGCTGGTTAGCATGTGTGCCATGTATATGACAAAATCCTTGTTTATATTACTGGCCATTTTGTCCCTTCAGGAAATCTCCACTCCCACATTAAGAATGAGGTCTCTCATTCTGAAAAATTATCTCCTGTCTGGAGATTGGGAAGCAAAAGAAAAACAACTTCCTAGAAGTGAGAGAAATTTAGCTTTCAGATCAATACAAGAAACAACTTTCTGACAGTCAGAGCTGCTGTTGCAGAGTTAAAAAGCTTGATTAATGGAAATCCATAGATTGTTATTTTGTCAAGGTCAAGGGTAAATACCAGGTCTACTGTTTACTAACTTTATGACCCCAGAAAAATCCCTTATGACTTCTGAGGCCTTATTTCTCATCTGTAAATTGATTCATAATACTTATTTCAAATCATAGTGTAACTAAATAAGGTATGGAAAAGCCATTGAATGCCTCTGTCACCTTCTATAGGATGCTTCCATTCTCCTCGCTCTTGAAGGGTTAACAATTCCTGGAATTCTGCACCCTCCCCTCATTTCCTTTTCACATGTTCCCACTGAGCAATCCCATTCCTTCCTGGTATTCCTTATCTTCAGTCTTGAGTTTGAGAATTGTGTATCTGATTGTGAACTAGACCTTTCCATTTGGTTACCATGAAGGACTTCAAGCCTGAGATGTCATTATGTGAGCATACCATCTCCATTCTTTCTTTGACTACCCCATTCTTCAATCTCATGAATGGCAAAACCATCAGCCCAATTCTAACTGTAGAATCAAAGGGTCATTTCCTATTCCCAATTTTTATTCCTTATGGACATTGACTCCTACAATAAGGTATCTGGCCTAGGTAAGCCTGATTTTCTCCAACAACAGCTAACACAGACAATAAAGTACAAGTGATAGGGACACAAGCATGTGTAAAATGGATCATGGAATTCTGGAAAATACTAGTTGTTCAATTGGCTACACTGAGCTGACCTCAATAAAAATCCTCTAACTGCCTTCAAAAATAGTACTGTCGTTAACACTGGAGGTATTCAACTTCAGGCTGGGCAGCCATGATTATCTTCTATAGAGTAATGAATCCTTGTAACGAACATACTTGAATTTATATTGTATGATAAAAATATAAAAAGTATATAGATTGCAATCTTTTGTCACAGAAGAATCTTAATGGTAAAGAGGGTTCTAAAATATAGCCACATTTAAAAGCTATATCCTGGGATCCCTGGGTGGCGCAGCGGTTTAGCACCTGCCTTTGGCCCAGGGCGCGATCCTGGAGATCCGGGATCGAATCCCACGTCGGGCTCCCGGTGCATGGAGCCTGCTTCTCCCTCTGCCTATGTCTCTGCCTCTCTCTCTCTGACTATCATAAAATAAAATAAAAATTAAAAAAAAAAAAGCTATATCCTTAGGATTTGGCACACAATAAACACTCAATAAATTTTTGTCGAATTAATCAATTGATTAATAGTGTGATTTTAAGAAAAGGTAGGGATAATCCAACTTCAGGACCAAACTTTCCATCCTATAACTTTCTCACCAATATCAATTTTTAATCTGTGCTTGCCTTTTCACATTTCTGAAACTGTTTCCTTTCTTCTTCCCTTGAGAAGCACACACATCCTCAAGACCTCTTTTTAATCAACTCATCCAGGATAAGAGTAGCGATCCCCATGATTTTTCAGTGCCTTCAGCAGGACTTGAGGATTTGGAGAGGGAACTGCATTCCATAATCAGACATCCAACCACCAATGTGACATCTCTTCTTAATGTCTCATAAACATCTCTCTGTAACATGCTTCAAACAGATCTCTAGACTTTTCCTTCTAAAACCTAGTTATCTCCCCCCACATTCCCTGGCTCAGTTAGTGGAACACCATTTTTAATAAATGCATTTAGGTTAAAGTTTGAAGTCATCTTTGACACATGCCTTTCTCAGACCCTATCCTATCCATTAGCAAAGATTATCCATTCCTACCTCAAAATATATCCTAAATTTGTCCATTGCTGACCATCTCCACTCTAAATGACACAAAACTATTTTTCCATGGACTTCAGCATTCATTTCCTGATTAATTAATTAAACTGTCTCCTAAGTGACTAAGTTACTTGGCCAACACAACAGGATTCCTGGCTCCCTCAAAATAGATTGGGGCAGAGGACAACTGTCATAGTCAGTTTGGACTACTATAACAAAATATCATTGACTGGAGGGTTTAAACAACAAAAGTTTATTTTCTTTCAGTTGTGGAGGCTGGAAAGTTCAAGACCAGGGCACCATCATAGTTGAGCTTTTGGTGAGGATCCTTACCCTGGCTTGCAGGCAAATGCCTTCTCACGGTGTCCTCATATGGTGAAGAGAGAGAGAGAGAGAGAACTTTGGTCTCCTTTCCTCTTCTTATAAGGACACTAGTGCCATCATGGCTCTCCTCCTTATGACCTCATCTGTATCTGATTACCTCCTAAAGGCATCACTTCTCAATCCTATCACACTAGAAGGTTAAGTCTTCAGTATTTGAATTACAGGGGGGGCAAGAGCAAGTGACAAAGTAATTTCTTGAAGTGAGAACAAAGGTCCAAGACTGTCTCATCACCATTGAAACCATTGATCTCAAACAGCTTAGAGACAATCAGAATCCAGGGAAAACATAGAAGTCAGGGAGGATCAGAGAAAGAGATGTCAGTTAGGGCCTGGAGGAAGTTTGGGAAGAGAACATTGTGCTTGCTACAAAGTTCAGAAAAATCCCTGTGGCATCAGGAATGAATAAGATGAGGTCTCCTAGTTCTATCTCCCATCTAAGTGAAATGCTGATACATGTTTAACAGGGAGGAGTCAGGGGAAAGCCCTGATATGCAGCATTTGCTAATATCTGGTGTAAAGCTTTCCACCCTGGCTATCTGTCTCTACCCATTGGCTTGTATCCCCACTGCTGGCAATGTCAGTTTCCTAAAAGAGCCTTAAATGCAGAGTAGGAACTACAATGGTAAAATGTAGGTTTGGTATAATAGGGGAGAAAAGCAAGCTCCTCATTCTTACTCTGCAAAATAAGAATTGTGCCAATTGTAATAATATTGTAATAACAAATTATTATTAAAAACCATAATCATAATTTGCATTTGTGAAGCATTTAGAATGTGTACTGCACTCTGAAAAAGATATTCTACGCATCACATGATTTAACCTTCACAGCAATTCTGTTTGGCAAGTGTCATCATGAGCTCATTTTAAAGAAGGGAGGAAAAGTCTTACAAAGGTTAAAGAATGGACACAATTTTCAGTTGGTGGCAGAGCCAGGGCAGGAATTTGTTTTCTTCTGGGTCTGAAGCCCTAGTCTCCCCTCCATACTCAGTGCCGCCCAACCCTCAAGGTCAGATTGGAACACCTCCCATGACTGGGCTGCCTGCTTTCCAGTCCACAGCGTTGGGAGGAATGCTGTCCCTGTTTCCTGTGTTTCCTTCTTCCCACAGCTCCCTCAGCCAGTGAGCTCCTCAGGCGTTTCTGGTCTCATGCAGAGCCACCCCCATCTTCAAGGTTTGTGAGGCGAGGAGAATTTTGAGTTATTGCTGCTGGTCTCTTGTTACTGCTGCTCCAGTGAGAAATTCCAGCTATGCCTGTTTTCACAACAGTGTGTGTCATGAGCTGAACTGCCCCTCCCCCATTCATATTTTTATGTCAGCAGCTGTATCTCAGAGCGTGACTGGAGGTATGGTCATTATTAATTGATTCATTGATCAACTGGTTAATTGATCAATGAATCAGGTAATAATGTTACAGTGAAGCTATAGGGGATCCAACCCAATCAGACTGATGTCCTTGTAAGAAGAGGGAATCAGGACGCAGACACACACAGAGGGAAGACAGGGTAATGACAACCCTGTACAAGGAGAGAGACCCCTGAAGAAACCAACCTGCCTACCATGCTTTAACCTTGAACTTCTAGCCTCTAGAACTGTGAGAATAAATTTCTGTTGTGTGATCCACCCAATATGTGGGTATTTTGTTTTGACAGTCCAAGCAAACTAATGCAGCCTGGATTGTGCATACTTGTATCAAATTCGTTCTACCAGCAGAGTTAGTCTGTTCCAGATGTGAAACTTTTGGTGGCATGTTGTACTCACTTCAACATAAAGTGAGCACTATATATGCACTATAAAGTGCATGTAACCCTCCCAGACAGAGAGAGCACCAAGGGAACTGGTAAAAGTGTACTGAAGTGCCTGACCTATGGGGGGATGGAAGGGCACAAAGCAGATGGGGTTAGGATGAGGGTAAAAGGACACATTTTGTGCAAGTCACACCTGCTCTATTTGTGCCACGTGTTATCCTACGTCCTCAACATGCATTATCTCATCGAGCTCTTATTTTAAAGGAAAGGAAACAGGCACAGCAAGGGCAAGTGACTTATGTCCTTCATGTAGGAAGTGATGTATACTTGGTAACATCCCAGGTCCATCCAGAAACCTGGTTTTGGCTATGACTCCAGGTTTCCCTGAACCACAGGATAGTGGCAGAATTTCACATGAGTGCCTACAGTGCAGTAAAAAGGGAAGCTCATTGTGTCTGCAGGACACATGGGGCCCAGGCTAATTCTACCTGTGGAATCTGAGGACTCAAGGTGAATGTGACTTGGGTGCTGGGCCTTACAGTAGAAGTCACTTTGATTGGTATGGAAAGGGAAAGGGCATTGCTGTGAGCCAAAGCAGAGATAGTGCCATGCAGGGGTTTTCTAGGGAATATTTAGCAACTAATGTTTGGACAGTGGGGTGAGAAAGGGTCATAGGAGGGACATGGCTAAAAATGTGAAGATTCTCTTCCCTACCTTCTCTGCCTGCATATCTACATTTGCCACTGTCTTATGATCAAGTTGAGCAGGATTTAAACCCAGGATTACCCTTCACTGCCAAGTGACTTTATACTTCTGGCCTTTATCTGGGGACCTGCACCCTGTGACTTGCTTTCAGGCTTCCTTAGTTAGTATCTTAATTCCTGTCTGGTCTTCACCCACTCCAAATGCTCCAACCTACAGATCTGTATTGAGATGTACCTTTCTCTCAGAGCAGGACGTTGCCCTACCATAATTTTGACAAGGCCATTTGGTGCAAGGAATGATGGTGTGATCTGTATAATGTCACCCTGGTGAGGCTCACGGATGGGAGGAACTGAGGAGAGCCACTAGACCTGGTTGGGGTCAAATATGGGTTGGGTTGTTGCACCTGGGTGACTCAGTTGGTTAAGTGTCTGCCTTCTGCTCAGGTCATGATACCAGGGTCCTGGGATTGAGCCCTGTGTTGGGCTCCCTGCTCAGTGGACAGTCTGCTTCTCCCTTCCCTTCCTGCTCATGCTCTTTCTTGCTATCTCTCTCTCTCTCTCTCTCTCTCTCTCTGTCTCAAGTTAATAAATAAAACCTTAAAAAAATGGGGTGTGGATAGAGTGCCTGCCAGTATATCTATTGGTTATAGCAGTCTTATCTTTGAAATTCTCAACATTTAATGGTCTGAGTTTAGACTATATCACAATGTTCTCCTATTATGATAGCATTATTAAATCCTATGCAGTTCCCATTATCTCTGTTTAGAAATCCTGTGACCATTAGCTTATTTTTCACATGTACTCTGGTTACAATAATATCTATTTTACCCACCAACTTAGAAAACTCCATCCTGAAAATGCCATTTTAAAGTCTGACTTTCGCCAGATAATCTGATCCCAAAACTGTTCCCATAAAGAGTGACTTACAGTTCTTGAGTTCCTTTCTCACACACACCCTCAGGCAGGAAGGTGGCTCATCGGTACCAGGGTGTTGTCTTTGAGCTGGAGGAGGAGGGCCGTGACTAACTAATCAGACACTTCCCTATAATGAGGCCACTTCCTGGTTCATTCCATCCTTCCATCCTTGCAGAAAATGCTACACCCACCAAGTAGAAGTGTTGAGCCCCTCACCTTGAAGGTTTCTGGAAGAAGCATAATCCTGTGAAACTGGATGAGCCTTGTCTCATTTGTTCTATAACCACAATTTGTATCTCTTCTGCCCCACCCATAGTCCTGCTGCAGTCATTCAGTTTGGGAGCAGCCCTGAACAATGGCAGAAGCTAGGTTTTATCAGGTTAATGTTGATTTTCAGCTTCAGGATTTGGGCCTATGGTTTAGGCTTGCTAAATCTTAGTCTCCTCTTCTGGGAAATGACATTAACTAGATTCTCCACAGGGTGATTGGGAGGCTTAGATGAGATATCATGGGCCAAACCCTTAGGTAACATTGTCTAAACATAGGGCAATGGCTCTGAGATGAGTCTAAGAGCTTTCAGCTTCAAATGACTACCAAGAAAACAAATGGTATATCAGGCCACATTAATGCAAATGAGGTGACCAGGGAAAACACAGTGAGAGTTGTGCTTAATGCAAGCTGATCAGATCAAACTGGGATCCCAGTGTCACCTCCAGGAGTCACAAAGCAAAAATAAGGTTGATTCAGGGTAGTCTCAGGTAGACTCAGACAAGCAGGGTCAGAGGAGAAGAGCCAAAATGTGGAGCTTCTAGCAATGAAATGCATAAGGGATGTTTAGAAAAAAACTCAGGTGGTTAACCTGAGGCACACAAGACTTGGAGTCATGATGAAGCACTGTCTTCCACTCTTGAACATACTTTGTACATGAAAAATAAATTATCTTGTTTATGACTATCAAAAAACAAACAAACAAACAAAAAGGTGTCGGCGAACACAAGAAGTGCCACCACGAGGATTCCAAAGGAAGAATTGGATGCAATGGGTAATAAGTAAGGAAAAACAGACTACAGGTCAAAATGTAAAAAGAGTTTTCAATGTAATGATCCTTGTCAGCCCAGAACAAGGCCTCCTGGCTCAAGAGTCTCCCTCGTACTATTGAGTCATGCATCTGCATTCTTGTATACTCTCAGGCAAATTAAGGCAGACATCCCTTTACTCAGCAAAAATATTCCTGAATAGCTGCATGTACATCACAAGTCGATACGAATCATGTTTTATCAGTGACCTCCATTAATCTGCCGAGAAGTTTCTAAATAATTCAACTCTGCTTTTCCTGGGGCCAAGTTCAACAAGCCAGGTGTTCCACCATCCAATGTTACTATCTCCTCATTGTGTCTTCCAAGAACGTAACCAGCAATTGTTCTCTCTTTTGTGCATCAATTTCCCCTTTATTCTCTATCAGTCTGAATAAAATTATATATGATTTTTTTCCCATTAACTCTCCCTTAAGTTTCTATCTTTGCCTCTACTTACCTGCCCATTTCTTTGTCCCATGTTCAATGACTTTGTTCAATGTTCAATGACTAGTTGACATTCACTCTCTCCAAATCCTTTCCTTTTGTTTCCTCTTGAGCTCAAGCCATCGTTTTGGTCACCCCAGTGCTCCCAGATACTCCTGTCATTCCATTCTCCAAAGCCCTCAGCAATGCTAAGTTAATGCTCAATTCAATTCAGTCAGTATGCCTTGACCTAATAGTATTTAATGCATGCTCTCCTTCTGCCCGGTCATACTTTCTTCATTTGACTTCCAAGACACCTCCCTCTCTGGTTTCCTTCTGAGCAACCTCTTCGAAGTTGACTTGGCTTGTTTCTCTTCATTCTAAAGACATCTAGCCAGGCCTCAGAAACTGCACTTTCTTTATCTGGACTTGTTTCCTAGGGGACAGCATCTAGATGCATAGCTTCATAGACTATTCCTGCTCTGGCAAATCTCAAATGCGCATCTCTAGCCAGGACCTCTCCTTTGAATCTAGATGTGTAGTCCAAATGCCTACTTGACATGTCCACTTGGAAGCTGAAGAGACATTTCTAATTCAAAATATCTAAAACTTCCTGCTATTGCCTGCTTGCCACTCCATCTATGCCTACTAAAACCTCTTCATTCAATCAGCAGTGACTTTAGTTTCTAGTTGGTCATGGCAAAAACTTCAGAGACATTCTTAACTCTTTTCTCTCAATCTTCAGAGATGGTCTGTCTATTTTTGAACTGGGGCATCAGTCTTCTCCTACACTCAGATTGGAACTTACATCACTTGCTCTTCTGATTCTTCAGCATTTGGACTTGGACTGGAGCTTCCACCATTGGTTCTGCTGATTTTCAGGCCTTCAAACTCAGATTGAAACTATATCATTGGCTTTCCTTGGCTTCCATCTTGCAAAAGGCATATCATGGGACATTTCAGGGTCTGTAATCACATGAACCAATTCCTCAAAATAAATCTCTAGTGATATATAGAGACAGATTCTATTGGTCTGTTTCTCTGGAGAATCCTGATTAATATAAAAAAATCCTGTTAATTCCTTATTCTTTGAAAATCTAGATTTTCACCACTTAATTTAGCACCTCCACTCCTTTACCCAAGCTACTGTGGTTTGTCTCTGGATTATTGGCAATAACTCCTAACTACTCTCTCTCTCTCTCTCTCTCTCTCTCTCTCTCTCTGGCACATGAACCAAGAATGCTCTGTAGATAAAAGCAAAAGTAATTAATTAGAAAAGCAAATGAGTTCACATAATTTCTTAGCACAAATCCACCAAAATGTTCTCATCATTCAAAATAAAATCTGCTTTATAGACACACCAAGAATGCTCTTGTTTAAGGTTTTATGTATACTCTTCCTCCTAAAAGGACTATTGTTTTCTCTATATTTTCATTACTGCTTCTTTATCTCCTTCAAGTCTTTACTCAAATGTCATTCATGCCTTCCTTGAACACCTCTTGAAATGGACATACCCTTCCCTGTCCCAGTGTTCCTTAGCTCACTTCCATGCTTTTGCTTTCATTCATGGCATTGGTTACCATTTGCCATATATTTTTTTTCTTTGCTTACCTTCTATCTCTTTCCCATTATATTATAAATCTGGTCAGGGGATTCTTTCTCCACTTTTGTTCTATAGTCCACCTCCTGCACCAGGAATAAACTTAAAATAGATACTTCAGGCCACATCTATGGGGAAGAGGAGAGAGCAGTTATGGGACCCCTGGGGAAGCTATAAGAGAATTCCCCACAGAAACTCCTCTGTTCAAAGAGGAACATGGTCATTGTCAAGTTGATGCTAGGCAGAGAGAGAGAGAGAACCAGAGGAATAAATACCTCTCCTCTCTTTCCTTTTACATCCATTTTCTTGCTGGTGCATCCCATTGACCAAATGTAATAAGAAGCCAAAGGATAGGAACCCACAGTCCACACAAGTTAGTTTCCCAGGGTACCTACCAGAAGGGACAAGGGTGGAAAGTGAATCCAGAGGGATAAATAATGGAATGTACCAAACAGAGAGTAGACAGTGCAACAGAAAGAGAAGCAATACCTTAATTTTCATTAAAGAACTCATTACTCATCAGGTTTTCTTCACCTGAATGAATTCCAGATGCTTCTGTGATGATGAAGAGAAATTGGCAGGGAGATATTGATCCAAGGTGTCTGTTTTCTTGCTTTCATTTTCTTTTCATTCATTTCTTTCCAACAAGAATGGCATTGGAAAAAATGCATTTGACTTTGAACACTTTGTTCCAAAAGGGATTTCTGATGGTTTGGCTAAATGCATATAGTGCAGTAAGCGGAAACATACAGAGCATTGGAGATTTATGCTGCACTTGCATGGAGAAATGTAGGGAAAGGGAGGTTCTCATTTGAACTCCTGAGCATTCCTGAAGAACAAAGATTGGGTTAACATTGGCATTCAGCTTTCCTGTCTTCCTAAACAATATCAACCTCATTAAACAAGAGTTTCACAACACTAAGCATTTTTATGAGGTCATAATCACCTGGGAACTTACAGCCCACACTTTGGCCCCTACCTATCTAAGTCTATGGTTTGGCGTCATAGATGAACCTTTTGAAGCCCTGCTTTATTTAGAGCTCAGACTCACTCAGCCCTACCTGATGACAGTCTGACAACCTAAACCAAATCCTAAACTTGAGTTAAATGTTTAAAGTAAATTAAGACCCAATATTTCTTCAGTTTCACATTCCCCTTACTACTTTCTAAGAAATGCTTTTGCTGATAGTCATTTACTCAAGTTTGTATTTTTCAAATTAAAGGTTGTAGGATTTCTAAAAGTTATTCTAAGTTGAGTATTCTTTGGGTCCTGTTTAGTTTACCACCATATGCAGTGAGCATGAAAGAAAGCTCAAAGAAGAGAAGAATGTCTGATATGTTTTGGGACTCAGTCCTACCAGTTTCTCATTAGTATACTTAGGTAATCTACAAACTTGTCTGAACCTCATTTCTCATCTGTAAAATGGGAATGATAATACTAGCACTTAGTTTATCGTTCTGTCACATGAGGACTAAATAAGTTGACATCTTTGAAGTAGCTTAGAAAAGCACCTGGCACAGAGTAAGGACGATACAAGTATTTGTTGAATAGAACAAATTGCAATCTTTTGAACTTTCACTTTATACCTTTCTTTCCCTTATTCTGCTGAAAAATAGAAAGTAGCCTCAGCTTTTAGGAAAAATACAGTGTGCTCTATAAGAATATAACACATAAGATAGTATTGTTTTGGAGAACCAATTTTTAACCTATTCATAAAATAAACAAACTAGGAGGTGTGTTAGACAGAATGATGTCCCCCAAGCCCCCAAAGATATTCATGCCCTAATGCCCAGGACCAGGACTACATGGCAGAAAGACTCAGAAGATGTGAATAAATTAGGCTCTTGAGTTAAGGAGGGTAGCCTGGATTACCCAGGTGAGGCAAATCTAATCCTTAAAAACTTTTCCCAGTTGTCATCAGAGGAAGGAGACATGACTCTAGAAGAATGGTCAGAGAGGGGTGCCACATTGCTGTCTTAGGAGATGGAAAAAGAAGCCATGAGCCTAGGAGTATGGGTGGCCTCTTGAAGCTACATAGGGCAAGGCAACAGATTCTCCCCTAGAATCTCCAGATATCATGATTTTAGCTCAATAAGATGTGTGCTGAACTCTTGACCCATAACTGCAATATGATAAATTTGTGTTGTTTGAAGCCATTAAGTTTGTGATCGCTTGTTACAGCAGGAAATAGAAAACTAATACAGGTGGCAGGTTTTGACTTATGAAGGGATTCTCATGTCATGTAATGTTTCTAGCAGTATTTGTATATCCATACCAATTTACCTTTTTGGGAGGTGTTTGCAAATGAAGTTTTTAGTCACGTGTTTTTGCCCTATTTGAATTTCACTGATGCTTCAAAATTGAGAAAGAGAAACACCACAATGTAGTTAAAAGACAACAGGCTTTTCTGTTAGAGACACTAACTCTGGTCTTAGAGTTGCCAGACCTGCCAAATAATTTTTGAGTATATGTTTGATGCAATAATTGCAACAAACAGAAAAAAAAAAAAAAAAAACATCAATTTTTTATCTGAAATTCAAATTTAGCTGAGTGTCCCATGTCCTGTATTTTGTATGGCAAACTTACCTGTGCTGGAAAAATAACTATCACAAATATAAGTGGACCCTAAATGGGGGGTTTCAACCCTGGCTGAATATTGGAATATCCTGGAGAGCCTATATAAATCCCAGTCCCCAGCCCCAGTGATCTAGTGATAATTTAATCACTATTTCTGGGGTTAGGCCACAGGCACACAGGCACACAGGCATGAGTGTATTTCTAGGTCTTTAGGTGATTCCCAACATGCAGGTAATAACTCACACAGTGGCTCTCTAACTATATTATGCATGAGAATCACACAGAGAACTTATGAAGATGCAAATTGCTGGTTTTATCCCAAGAGATTCTGAATCAGTAGGACTGGAGGGGGAATTTAAGATATGTTAACCAGCAACCTGGGTGACTGTGAAGAAAGATCCATGACTCACACTGTATGAAACCTTGATTTTACCTCTCTGAACCTGTTGCGGCAACATTAAGTATAGCGAAACTCACTGAACAAGTTTTATGAGGATTATATGGTTTACGTATACATGCAGAAGAAATTAACATAAATTGCTGAAAAGATAGTCATCTGAATCATTCTCTTCTTCCTACATTTCATGTTGCCCTGAACTTTCTTTAGCTGTTCTGAGCCCCACCTTTTACCTCTACCATCCTCCAGGATCAGGCATTTACGTCACATAGCTTAGTCCAGATTAAACACCATCTTTAATTGTTCTTTCTAACGTCAGGGGTACTCATCTTGTTTTCCCAAAGGGTTTTGAGTTTTCTATTCATGAGTAGAAGTAACAAGGATCACCACTTTGTTTTTCAGATTAATCATCCAATGATCCCGAAAGCTTGGTATTTTTATCTCCATTGTCCAAGACAATGCCATGTCTCCTTGTCATTCCCATTGGGACTTAACAGCTCAGAGAACATTTTAATGGTGAAGCAAACATACGAAACTGCCTTTTCAATTCCAGGACAGATATGCTTTCATAATCCACCCGCCTCTCTTGAAAAGAGATCAGTTTCTTAAGCCTTTGGTGCACTTCCCCCACCAGCCCCACTCTGAGGACATAGTCCGGCCCGAAGCACGTTCCCACCAACTGAATGACTCGCACGTTATGGAAAACACACTGTGCACGGAAGGAGGACTTTTTCCTCTTCTTCCTTGATTCTTGGCGCCTGCACTTTCACAATGCCTGCTTGGAAGGACATGAATCCAAGCAGGCAGGCATCCGTCCTCTATCCCAGGGCCACCTGGGGCTTGCCTGAATGGCCCGGGCCCACTGGGTTTGAGAGTCAGGAAATTAGTGGCTGCAGGGTCAACCAGGCCCTTCTTAGAAAAATAGCTCACATTGTTCTGACTACGGGGAATAATATCTACACATATTCTAAGGCTGTTCTGAGGAACAATGGCAGCACTTACCAGACCCATCCCCCACTCTGCCAAACAGATATGGCTTCCCACGGTAAAGGCAACTAACAAAGTTTTTCAGTTGATGTAAGGAATATTTAATAAGTGGAAACAGACTGTATTCTATGTGTGGTTTTCATTTCCACAAAGCTCTCAAGTTAATGTGCATTGTGTATGGACAAAAGCAGAGATTTTGGAGTTGTTAGAAAGCTCTGGGTGCCAACCACACATCTGTCACTCTATAGGCATAAGACTATGGATGTCTAAACTTTCCAAGTTTCTATAATCAGGGTGCACTCTAGAGGACACAATCCCTTGTTTTTAGTCTCTACCCAGACAACCCAGACATTCCAGTCCTGAAAAGTATATTTCTATTACTCATCATGAAGAAGCTCCAGTGGTCTCCCTAGGACTCTGACAGACAGAAGCCCACACCTGACCAAAAGTCACAGGCCTAGGATACTCAAGGCCACCTGTGGTGACACCCTTGCTAAGCTGCGGCTTGCTGGCATAGGCACAAACCTTCCTAACACATCTAATCAGCATGCTTCATTTTCGATGAACCACTGGCTAAGTCATCTTGAGATACCTGGAGAAAATGGCAGTCATGCTTCCTCTACATCTGAGGTCACTCCCAAGTCATCAGGATGCACCCCCTGAATGAGAAGGGTATGAAATATGCTGAATGTAGTGACCAGGACCTGCGGGGCTGTCTAATGGAGGGTCATGTGTCTGAACCTAGAGGAGGCAGGCCTGGGGCCACAGAAAGTCAAGGGTGATGGCAAATCATAATCCAAAGCTAAGGCTGAGGTCTGAGCAGTCCCTAGGCTAACTCCCTTATCTTCTTTGGATCTCTCCATTTTTTTAATCTTAAATAACGAAAGAATATTTGCCTCACCAGATAATTGTTATAAAAGAGGGGGGATGCATTCCTCGTAATCATTAAAGTCTTATCAAGTCTTTCTGCTCTAGGAATATAATGAACTGATTATGAAGAGAAGCAGAATTACCTGCCAAGACATGGATTGGGTTGAATAGCCTACGTCTCACTTTCTTCATCTCTCAAATGGTTATAAAATCACAATATTCACAATAAATATTAAATGATATTGGTTGTAGAAAACTGCTTTGTAAGCATTAGGGACATAAGAATATTTGTGGTTTTGTTTGTTTCATTTTGTTTCATTATTTTTATCAGTTTTCTCCCGTCTTCTGTCCTAGTACCCAGAGAGCAAGACAGGCATATTGGGTCAATGAACTTGATGGCTATGGCTTTCAGAAATGGGCTGAGGAAAGCCAGATGGGCAGGCAGGTAAAGCACATTAGAATAAGCATTAGGTAATGCAAGCAATTCCCAACAAATGGGTCTAATATTAGGCATCAGGTAGCTTCCCTAGCAAGCAGGAGGTTGAGGACTGGTTTGGCAGTTGAATCATGAGAGTCAGGGACCCAGTTTATGTTACATCAACATGACACAGGAGTCTTGAAATTAAGAACAATCAATTTGGTATATTGTCATAGTTGGTTTAATTTATTCATTTTGAAGTATTTATTGTTTGCAATATGTCTCAGGCAGTGTGCTAGGCATTTGCAATACAGAAATGAACAAGAACAGTCCTTTCTCTCATAGAATGAGCATAGAAAATTGTAGGAAGACAGACATAAAAATAAATAACAAAATCTGAGATAAATGTTTACTGTGGGTATATATCATTGCTCAGCATTTTTTCCCTGTAACATTTACCATTCCATAAAGTTTGGATGGAACCCCTGCCCCCAAGCTCATATGTAAACAGGATGAACCAGAATATGTTTGGCTTATGAATGTATATATTATTTTTCTCCTGAATCTATTGAGATTTCTCCAGGATTATAAATTGTGGAGACAAGAAAGACCTAGGAATGCCAGTTACCCTCTTTCCTTCCTCACAGACCCTATGTGATAATAGAGCTCATACACAGGGGGAAGCAGAGGGAAGAGAGGCAAGAAAGCTTACACCATCATTTGAGTCCCTGAATCCAGCAATGCCTGAAGCTGTGAGAACCTCCAAACCTTTCTCCTGCACTAGTTGGAATTGGTTTTCTGATTTTTTTTTACAACAAAAAGAGGTCATGCTGATAGAACTATTATAAAGGAAATGCAAAGTTTTATGGGAGCATAGAGTTTCTGAGGGTCTGAGAAGGTACCAGAGAAGGTAACTTTTAAGAGGAGGGCATGCAGAGTTTAAGAACCTTAAAAATCGTCATTATGACTAGGACAAAATTTACTAGGAGTGTGTGCACATGCATGCATGCTGGAGGAGGGAGGATTGAGGCCAGGAAGGACACATGAGGATAGATTTCCACCACTGTCACTTCATGGCTTTGAATATGTCATAATATATCTTGCATCTGTGAATTAGAAATTCATTGGGATGATGTGAGGTTTAAATAAAATTACTATGGTCATATATGTGAGGGTACCTGTCTACTTAGGGTACACATTAAGCAAAGAGCCTAAAGTTTCTCCTATGCTGCCACTTGCATTTGCTGCCGAATTATCTGTTAATGGGCCACAGCATGCCTCAGTCAGGGCCCCCAGCTTTTTGAATTGCTTCTGCTCACTGGGAGAGATCCTGGGAAGAATCCCCAGTGTCCCAGTAGCATAGAAAGAGAGCATCTGAGCTGACCACCTGGCTTGGGTCAGGCAACAGGCAATCCAAGGCAGCAGACCAACAGCCCAGCATCAGCAAAGCAGGTGCGCCAGTCACTCAGCTCCTTCAGGTACTGTACAGAGTCTATAATACAAGGTTGACCAGGAGTGGCTCCCAAGGGCTTTCCTGTGCCAACACCACCAGGTGGAAGAAGTAACACAGCATGCCTTTCCTTTCCCTCTAACTAGGGTGAGTGTCATTTCTTTCTGGAGTAAAATAGCCTCCCTCACATATCAGCTAATGCTGACTAAAGTCCTTAGTACAATGCCTGGCATACTGCAAGTGAATAATAGAGTAATAATGGTTAACTATTACCATTATATGGCAACTAAATGAAAGAACGCCTTAGAAAGTTCAAAAGCAATATGTGGTATATAAGGGCTCAGTGCAAAGAAATTCATTAGTTCAACTAATATTTCCTGGGTGACTATTGTATGCCAGCTCCATTTCTGGGCACTGGAAAAATAGCTGTGCACACAGTTTTATAAGGGTTGTGAAGAAGTGCCTGGGTGGCTCAAGTGGTTGAGCGTCTGACTCTTGGTTTCAGCTCAGATCATGACCTCATGGTCATGAGATTGAATCCGGCAGCGCCTGGGGCTCCACACTCAGTGTGGAGTCTGTCTGAGATTCTCTCTCTCCCTGTCTCCCTGCCCTCCCCCTAGCTCATGGGCTCTCTAAATAAATAAATGAAATCAATCTTTAAAAAAAGGGTTGCAAAAGTGGAAAGACTAAATAAGTCAAGACAAACAGCTCCCTATTTTTCCCTGCTCTTACAGATCTTAGCTCCTGCTGGGAGAAGTGGACAACAGAAACCAAATAAATTAATATACACACCATCTAATTGCAGATGGCAGCAAATGCTATCAAGAAAAATAAACCAGAGCATCATCACTGTGAATGACAGGGAGCCACATTGCAGGAATCTGTTTCAGAAATGACTGTCAAAGACAGTCTCTGAGGATGTGGAAACTCTGAATGAGGCAAGTGGGTGAGCGCGATAGAGGTCAGCATAATAAGAATTTATAGTACGAAAAGAAAATTCAAAAACCCTGTGACTGGAATAATCTTGACATATTGGAGGGATCTAAATGTTAGCAAAAGAGGAGGTGGAAGGGGGGTCAGTTTTACTCTATATTTTGAAGTTTGCACCAATGAAACTTGCAAAGAGATCAATAGCATCACATGAGCAAAAGAAGAGAAACTGAGTGAATCACGTTGGTATCTACCAAGATGAGAGAGTAATTAGAGGAGGAGAAATATTGAAATAGAACAATCAGGAAGTTTCTTTTGTACATGACAAGTCTGACAAATTTATTCGGGGTCAAGAGGAAATATTGAACCCACAGGCCAAGGAAAAGAGTTCAAGTCACTGGCACATAGTAAGTCTGTAAAGCTATGGATTCAGATAAGATCCCCAGGGAGAAGGTCCAGGTAGAAGAAAGGACTGACCAAAGTGCCCTGTAGTGTCTAAGGTCTTGAGAGGGTGAGGACGAAGGAGACAGAGAAGAGGCCACTGAAGGAGGAGGAGAAGCAAGAGGCTGTGGGATCCTGAAGGCAAGTGAAGAATATTTTAAACAAAGACAAGTTAAGTGTGTCCCGTGCTGCTGAGAGGCTGACTGCATGGGGAGTTGGAGAACTGACCTTTGGATTTGGCAAGATGGGGATTGTTAATGACCTTTATGAAAGCGGCTTCAGACAACAGAGGTGGCGAGATAAGGAGAGAACAGGAAGTGAGAAAATTAATTCAGCAAATAAATTTCTTGAAGACCTTTGCTATAAGACAAAGCAGAAAAATGTGGCAGTGGCTGGAGGAAGTTGTGAGATGCAAAGATTGTTTAGGGAATATTTTGCTTTTTAAGATTGGAGATATAGGGCATATTAATAATTCAGTGAACAAGGATAAATCATGTTGAAGGAAGACAGGAGACAATTTCAGCGTGAAAAATGTGCCTGAACAGCAAAAGCAAATGGAGCCCAGTGTACCAGTCATAGACGTGGCCTCATATAGGATCAGGGACAGCCCATGCCCTGATGAAGGCATAGGGTGTGAAGATGGGGCTGACTGCATGGGAGCTGAATCTTCCTCTAGCTCCTGGACCAGAGAGGACACCTGTGTATGTTAGTTTCTTCTCACTGTCTGGGTGTGTGACTCTTTTCGCAGAATTTTGTATACTAACAAGGACTCTAACTTGTTCTGTAACCTAAGAATTAGTACTTAGAAAGTCCTTGACCTCACTTTGCTCTACAAAAGAGTTTTCCATGAGTTCTTTTTCTTTGCCAATCACACTCCATTTTAGTGAGTTTCCTGGCAGGCTTGGGTACTCATTGAAAAACATTATGGAAGTTTATCAGTCCCGCCTCTCATTTAGAGTCTATCAGAGAAGCACAGTGAAATGACTGTCTGGGATTAAGTGAGGATTTCTAAAAATCTCCTGAGTGAGGAGGAGAACAAGGAGAGAAGCATAAGAAATTAGTTTTTATGAGTGCCCTTCCTCAAAACCCAGGTCTTGAGATGTTAGTTTGGCAATTACTAAGTATCCTCTTCTGCAAGGAGCTCATGCTTTAGAGAGAAATGGCCAATGTCTCATACCCATCCCCCTCCTAGGACCTGCATGTCAATTATGTGACCTCTCTGAGATTCCATCTCTCCACAAGATGCTACTAACAAGCATCCATCTGAAGGAAGCAATGGTCGGTTTAAAATATCCACAGGTAGTAGTCTGGACCTTCAGCAGGGGCTCACTTAGGTCTATTTCCCTTGAATTCATCTTTTGAACTTTAAGTGTATTGATAAAACACTTACCATAGAACTTGAATTGGGGGATCCCTGGGTGGCGCAGCGGTTTGACGCCTGCCTTTGGCCCAGGGCGCGATCCTGGAGACCCGGGATCGAATCCCACATCAGGCTTCCGGTGCATGGAGCCTGCTTCTCCCTCTGCCTGTGTCTCTGCCTCTCTCTCTCTCTCTGTGACTATCATAAATAAATAAATAAATAAACTAAAAAAAAAAAGAACTTGAATTGATCGAATAAATGGAAGTTTAACAGGCATTTCATAAATTTCAGACAGTTTCTACTATATGTAATACGGAAATCACATAATTGTCCCTGTCCTTCAAGGTATCTATGATACATACATTATATCTTACGTAGATATGTCATATATTATATATATATAGAGAGAGAGAGAGACCATACACATGCAAATGTATATAATATACTAGTACAGTTGATTCCATAACCACCACTAGAATTTACCTGCATGTAGATGGTTGAGATTTTGATATTTGTGGAAATAAGTTAAAGAACACTATATTAATTATGCACTTGCATGAAGGATTTTTGTGTGAAAAGTCCCATTGGGTGCTATGGTGAGATGTATAAGATGCAGTCCCTCTCCCCTTACAGGAATAGTTATGTAATTAAGAATCTCAATCACACATAATTCATTCAACACTCTTGTAAGCACCAGTATATGGCAGTTTATAAGGGAAGTAAGGCCTTCCCTTTTGGATATTACATGCTAATGGAAAGATCGATAATATAAACTACTAAATATATCCAATGAATATGCTTAAGTATTAATACACAGCAAGAAATGGATTTCAGGTAAATTTTATGTAACTCCCAAAGTCCATGGGCTTCTGTTCCCCCAGGGGTTGGGAAACTATTTTCTGCAAACCATATCCAGGCCAGGTCTTAGTTTTGTAAATAAAGTTTATTGGAATACAGTTACACCTGTTTTCATGTTCTCTATGGTTGCTTTCCAGCTACAACATCAGAACAGAGTAGATACAAGAGGGATCATAGGATCCACAAAGCCTCAAGTATTTGCTATGTGGCCCTTTCCAAAAAAAGTTTCCTGAACCATGTATTATACCATATTGGGCACAATACAAAAAGAGCTCTATAGTCAACTACATTATTATTATTATTATTATTATTATTATTATTATTAATTTATTTATGAGAGACAGAAAGGCACAGACACAGGCAGAGGGAGAAGGAGGCTCCATGCAGGGAGCCCGAAGT
Organism: Canis lupus baileyi; assembly: GCF_048164855.1. Taxonomy (NCBI): domain Eukaryota; kingdom Metazoa; phylum Chordata; class Mammalia; order Carnivora; family Canidae; genus Canis; species Canis lupus. Next base: position 69,672,349 of record NC_132839.1, read on the forward strand.
GGGACTTGATTCCTGGTCTCCAGGATCAGGCCCTGGGCCAAAGGCGGAGCTAAACCGCTGAGCCACCCGGGCTGCCCTAGCCAACTACATTATTGAGGCCAATTTGTACTGTAAGCAACAGGGAAATTATATACTACCACATAACAAGAAGTAGTCAGCATGGGAACTCCAGTGTGAATAAAGTTAGCAGTCAAAATGTCATCAACTAGGGCACAGATTCTTCCTTTCTTTCTGTTCTGATAAGTTCAGTGGGGCCTGTGCTCATCATCCCAGCATGTCTGGTCCAGTTCCAGATGTTACGTGGAACGACAGTGTCTAGGAGGAGACAGACAAATACCCACATCCTGTGCCCCATCTAAGAATAAGACAACCGCCCCCCCCCCAGATCCTCCCAGTAGACCTCTCCTTATTGTGCCATTTGGCCAGTTATGTAACCTTCCCTTTTCCAAACTGATCACTTACCGTAGAGTCAAGACCAGCAAGTTCAGACTAAATTTGATCCTGATTCACTCCCTGAGGCTGAAGAGGGATCCACTTTCTCCTGAAACATAAAACTATCTCCTACTTGATGAAAACTGGGGAAATCGTCTATTAAAATGAAAACAGGAGCAGAAAAGGGTACCAATGATATCTGCTACGTTAGCTGAAATAACAAATTATAGACATTTTTACAAAGGATTACAAGTTAAACCAAGCATCAGCATATGAGCTTCACCAATGCAAGCGTCTTTGTTTGTCTTGTTCACTTCTACTGCAGCATTGGAAAGCAGTAGTGGCAATGTCACATCGCCATACACTTGGTCTGAGTAATCTCAGCTCTCAAGAGCTAATGAGAAAAGCCAGAATCAGGCAAAGACAAGTTCTAGGAGATGAGAATGATAATCCAGCTTCTCATTTTATATACTCGCCACAGCCTTGGAGAAGCACAAGAGACCCTCAGGTAGAGAAATATTTGCTAAGTAAACCATTTTCAACAAGTATTTTTCGTGGCCAGCTCTATGTTTATGTATCTCGTACAAAATTAAATTATTCAGCAACTTGAGAACTTTCACTGCATCTGCTCACCATGTCAGGCTTTGGGATAAAGGAACAAAAATGAGGTCCCTGCCTTCAGGAAGCATATAAACCAGAATGAAGGAAAGATGCATCAGGGTGGAATTCCTGGAGAAGGTTACATCTCAGATGAGCCCCATAGAATGATTGGGAAGTTTTCCAAGTTACAAAGGGCAGAAGAGTGAGCCATGCAGAAGAAGCTACCTGCACATGCTCAGAGACGAGAATATGCCAATTTGAGACATTCAGAATCTGGGCTAGGAGTCGGGAGATCCAGGTCTGAAGCCCAGCTCTGACTGAGACCAAGTCACTTCATTCACTCATTTACGATATCTCTCTGAGGTTGAGAGATGCTCCAGGCACCTCAGTGTTCTGATGTCTCTGATGTATTAAAAAATAAACAAAGAAACCCTAAAAAAATATTTAACTCATTTTACAGAAGAAAATATCACCATAACAATTATCTTAAGATCAGGTTTTATGAAAATAATTCATTAGGTCACTATAGCAGTAGTGGCCAGAAAATGAGATTACTTTAAATTTCTATGAAGAACTTTTTTTCCCCAAAATTCTATAAGTTTGTATATTACCGCATATTTAAGTTCTTGTGGAGACAGTACCAAGGTCTAACTTTGAGGACATTGTTTATTTTAAGACTCAAGTCCACATTGAAGTACCCGATCCAATTTAATGACTATGTACTATTTACTAGTACATTCTAGGAACATTCCAGGGCTAGGCATGGAGACATTGATTACAAAACAAGTATGACACTGCCCTCATGGCCTTGACAGCCTCATGGATATTAAGGAAATATTAATAATTCTATTAGTCCACATCAAGTTAAGTGCTTCGAAGAAAACACAATCCCTCTCTGGGTCTCAGTTTCTACATTTACAAAATAAAGGGAAAAAACTGCATCTCTTAATTGATCCTGATATTAGAACTTCTACCACCTAATCAGTCCATGGAGATAAACCTGCTTGGAACAAGTCAAATAAAAGGCATAAAGGAATGATAATCAAAGGGACAGATGGACTGCTTAGGAAACACATTAAGGCAGAGCTAGAAGCTTCTATTCGAGTACTAAGATGAAATGAAGTCAGAGTTAGAAAAGAATGAAGAAATGAAGGAGTAATGTAAGAAACTTTCTCCGTGGGCATCAAATCCAGGGAGCTCTTAAAACCAAAGGACTGTTGGGGAGCATCCATTTGCATCCCATAACTTTACAGATAAGAGAACTCAGGGTAGGCTAACAGATCCATCCAGAGCAAACAATGAGCTAGAATTTTAAGTGCTGAACAAGTGCTGAAATTTTAAGAATAGCATTTTATGGAGTCTGGTAGACTTGTTGATTTTCCGGAAATACAGGTTAGTTGAGTCAGAAAGGTCATTCCTCTAGGCCAAGCAACGCCCTGGTATAGGTAAATGTTTCACATCCAAGAAGAACAGCAACAGGAATAGACTCAGCCTCAATCTTAAGAGGTCAGGAACTTAAGCCCCAGAGAGACTGGTATATTTGGCCAATGAATAATGTTAGCAGTAAAAACTAGGAAGCAGATAGAGGTTGTAAAGAAGGAAATGAGGAGGAAGGCATTTAAAATTCAAGCACTACCATCCTTGGAATGGGTTGTAGAATTTCTTAAGTCAAGCTCTCCTCCACTGAGTAGAGAGGCTGTTTTTTGCCCGCAGAGACTGGGACATCCTGTTTCTTTCCCTCTGTGGCCTCTCTGAACCAGATTTCAGGTCTCCGCTTCTGAGAGCAGGATCTTGAAAGAAGTCAAGAGAGCCAAGAGGGACATAAGGCTGCCCTCCCAGCAGGTTTTCCTGATGCCTAAGCTCAAGGACATTTCATTTACACTTTCAGGAAAACGTAGAAAACCTGACTCCTTTATTAATCTTTCCACCAGTTCAAAAGGAAGGTGTGTCATTTCCCTTTGATACTGCAGCATAAACTTCCAGAATAAAGATACCAACCATGCTGCTTGACAATGTAAGGACTCTCAGGAAGGATTTAGGACACTAAGTGTATTTTAACTTCTGCCATCAACATTCAGCTTCCTCTTCACTCTTGTCAAATATTTCTGGTTAGATACTCATCCATCACACACATTTTGACTATATACTGTCAATTTCTTGTGTCTTACAATTCCACCATCCTGACAACAACAAAATCTAGGTAAGTTCTGCGCTAGCTAACATTTTCCACATTCCTTTTTTGTAAAAAAGCACGAGCCTGTCATTACAATTTTCTACAACTCATGGGATGTAATCAGGACTTTGCCCTGTAATATATCTATGCTATTTTGAAATAAATATGTGAAGTGCTTATTAAAATGTGAAGCTTTTCTTAGCAATGTAGAGTTTGAGAATTACATTTAGATCCATTATTTCACCTCATGCACTCAATAGTGTTAGACTCCAGCAAGTGGTAGACAATTTGCTTAGGAGGAAATTGAGGGCCAGAATTTCTAACTTCAGAAACTAAGGCCCCAAGTACCTCAATTATTTGCTCAAGGCCATGCATCTCCGAAGTGTGAAGATAGGCAGGCTGTTACTCAGGATTCAGGATAGTGAAGACCATGCTGTACATGACATTACAGCTTATTAGGGAAAAAATAAGCAAATCAGTAAATAAACAAATGGGTAAATAAAAATGAATTTAATAACTACCTCTTGAATACTCTCCTTGATTACAAAGAATAATCACACATCTTATCTCAACCTGACAAAATCCCAATGAACTTACATAAAGAGGAAGAAAGCACTTAATTTCAAAAAGACAGAATTCAGAATCTGGAGTTAGCATAGCTGAGCATTTAATATTGTAGGTACTATTATGTGTCTTTCTCCTCATTTAGCCCATGCATATCTTGATGTAAAAGGGTATTCTACTGGGGCGCATGGGCGACTCAGTCCGTTAAGTGGCCAACTCTTGGTTTCTGCTCAGGTCATGATCATCAGGCTCCAGGCTCGGTGGGGAGTCCGCTAATGGATTCTTTCTCTTCCTTTCCCTCTGCCCCTCTCTCTGCTCTTGCTCTCTCTCTCTGTATATCAGATAATTAAACAAACAAATAAATAAATACTTTTTTTTAAATGAGTGTTCTTTACCATAGGATCAACTAATTGAATAAATCAGATAATTCATTTAGAATGAGGAAAAAGTTCAGTATTTTAAGACTATTGTAAAGACTGTCAAATCTCATTCTTTCCTGATATCTGGAATATGAGTCTTTATAGAACTGCTTCTGACATAATGTCAGAGAGAAAAGCAGAAGCTTTGGAGTCCAGAAAGAGCTAGAGTTGAATCCCAGCTAAGCCATTTGTTAAATGTCTATGTTCTAGAAGTTTCTTAACATTAATTAGTATCTACCCTCAGTTTCTTCATTCTTAATGAAAATGATAATTCCTCTCTAGTGGAAATGTTATAAGGATTAGAGATAATATAGTTAATGTATCTATTTGACAAATATTTATATACCCTGTCCCTCGTATGAAACCACGGGCAACCCCATTGCCAAAGTCTTTTCTAGAATAGAAATCTACTGGATCTAATTCATTCTATAACAGGCACCAACATGATTTCCTCCTCAATCATTACTGTGAGATCTTAGATAAGTCATCAAGGTCTTTTGGATCTCAGGTTCCCTTGCTGAATAAGAAAAAAAAAAAAAAGCAGAAAGAAGAAATTTTATGACCTCAATTGCTTCTTTCAGCTCCCAACACTCAATTTTACATAATTTTAGTGCAGATCTATTTTCATAGTGATATATATTGGATGAAGATAGTTTTCCTAGTTATTTACACAGTGCTTTGTAGAAGTCTAGACTGCATTTCACGTCACTGCATATGATTTCTCTTTAGCTGATATCTAGAGGTTGGCAGAGATGGTGTCGATAGACTGCACAGATAAGATATCACAATGTTAAGGGATAAAATAGGTGAAGACAGAATCAGGAACAGATTTGGGTAAAATCTCACACTTTAGCTAAGAGAGTAAATATGAGAAATTGTTGAGGAAATCTGAGTAACTATGCTGATGCACATCAACACCGAGAACAAGTAATAAAAGTTGACATTAGAAATGATCGGGAAGTTGAAAAATAATACAACTTGCCTACTAGGAAGTGTATTTTTTTCAAATTATCTTCTGCGGTGGTATTTAATTATCTCAATCTTTGGTAGGCTTCTCAGCAGAAAATTTTTGGTGCAAAGAGAATGAGGATCATGGAGCTGGAAAATATATATGGAATTCTAATTCTAATTCTCCATGTGATCTTCCCAATTTTGAGTCATCACATGAAATTATCATTGAGTGTCCCCTTCTACAGGGCATACTATTTGCTATTGCAGGGTGATCTTAGTTAAGGTAACCAACTAAACTATGTACTATGTACAAAATGCAATAAGTCCACAGAATAACATTAGTCAAGGGTAGTTCTAGATCACAGATGGGTTTATGGGTAGAAGAGTTGGGATACAAGTTTACTTCATACAGTGATTCAGGAACCCAAGATGATGTCAGTTCTGCAACCTCCAACAGGAAGCTTGCCTAAACTGTCAAAGAACATTAAAGGGCATCCATGGAAAGTTTTCATGGACTCAGCCTGGATGCAGCCCACAATGCTTCCCTTACATTCTATTAGGGTGAAGGCCTTATGGCCACACCTAAGTGCAAAGAAGGTGGAAGGATTTGGCTGGCTCTACAAACAGGAAGAAGATAAGGAGAGTGGGCAACCAGCATATTGTCATGGATAGGAGACCTTAAGGAAGTTCAGAACCATTGTAGACACAGGCATGTCAAATTTCTCTTATATATGGCCCACTGCCTCCCCACTCAACTGAGAGACCTACACGTAGGGAAGACAGAACATGAAGTGGGAGATAATTGATTTGCAACTAAGAATAATCAAGGAAATGCTTTACAGAGTAGTTAAGAATGAGCTGGACCTAACAGATGTGATCGATATAGGAAGTGTCACTGGATAGTCCACAGGTAATTCTAGTAAAACACATCTAAAATGTATATAGAATCTCTACTTCCACTACAAACAGACTCCACTATTAGGTTTTCAAGACAGCCAGAAGTGAAAAGCATCCAATATTCACAGAGGTTCAGAGAAATAGGTATTCTACTCATCAGAGACTGTCATTGTCTACTTGTTCCTAGTAGCATCCCTGTCCTTCCGGCCCCTAGCCTGCTCTTGATAACAAAGTTACAAGTTGCTTGTTATTTGTCATTCTTCCTTCCATAAGCACCATAGGGGAGGATATTTTTTCTGACCTGTTTACTGGCCTAGCCCCAACACAGAGAACAGTACACAGCACAGCATTCAATGGATATTTGTGGAATGCATTGTACAGACTAAAGACTAAGCTGATTGACCAAGGGAGATCATTCTACATGAAGCTGAATCACAAAGATGAATAAAATGTCAAAGCAGAGAGGGACATTAAGAATAACTCAGTTCTGGGGCACCTAGGTGGCTCAGTCAGTTGAGCCTCCAATTCTTGGTTTAAGCTCAGGTTATGATCTCGGGGTTCTGGGATTGAACCATTAGTCAGGCTCTGCATTTGGCAGGGAGTCTGCTTCTCCCTCTCTCTGCTTGTGCATGCCCCTCCCCCTGCTTGTGCATGCTCTCTCTCTCTCTCAAATAAAAATAAATAAATAAATCTTTAAGAAAAAGAAAAAGAATAGCTCAGTACAAACCTTCTATACAGTATTGAAGAAATAGACGCTTAGGACAGGGAACTGATTTTTCCAAAATGACATAACAAATGTCAAAACATATTTTCAAATGCAACATGGTGACTTTCCAATATGCTATTGCCAAACTAGACCATTATTTAACTGTAAACAGAGTTTTGGAATTTGTTTCTGTTGTTGTTGTTGCTTTCACTTGCGGTGATTTAATTTTTATTTAGTATTGCTCCTTCCTCTTACTGGCAAAAATCCATCTGTTGCCAATCATCATGCAGCATTCTATGATCATATTTCCTTTTGCAATGCTGCATGTCCAATATGGGAGACAAATTTGAAAGCTTGAAAATATTGAGGTCCTTAAAATATAAAGATGAAATATAAAGAATTATCAAAATTCACTAAAATAGATAAACATCTCCCCTTCTCAACCCCCCACAGACAAATGGGCAAAGGACATGAACACAGGAAAGAAAGGCAATGGACCCAGAGGGAGCACAATTTCCTTGTGAATCAAAAGAATACAGAAGTGAGATTTTTTTTTCTTAGCAAACTGTATTGATTTTTGAAAAAGAATGATACAATCCAATATTCACAAAGGTTCAGAGAAATAGGTATTCTAATAACTCTGGAGATAATATCAAAGACTCATTTTGTTTTCTTTTTATTTTTCTCCCTGGACTTAACATTTCCTTTTCTAGAAATTTGTCTTAACAAAATAGTCATGACTGAATAGCATGTAATTTCAAAGCTTTTGATTGCATATAGGTGCGTGTGTTTAATACCTATTTAAGTGATATATGTATACATATATAACTATATAATATATATTACATGAATGTACAACATAAATTTTAAGAAATGTCTAAACATAGACAAGGATATCCATAGCATACTATGACTGATCTATGAGAAAAATACTGAAAAGAAGTTTCCAAAAAGCTACAGCTCAAATGATAAAAACAGAGGGATAGAAAACTATGTGTTTTAGTAGAAACAGTGCCTTGGTTTTGACTCTGTTTCGAACACATCTACCTGGCAAAGTCCTTAAGGACTCAGTTCTACACTTTATAAGACAAAGGTACTCCTTTGCCCACAAACTGCCATGCAAGGATGATCAGGAAAGGGAAAGAGCTTCTATTTTTTCTAAATATTTATTTTTTATGCTAGAGAGAGAGCACATGAGGCAGTGCATGCGTGGGGGAGGGGCAGAGGAAGAGAATCTGAATCAGTCTCCCTGCTGAGGAGCCCTACAATGGGCTCCATCCCACAACCTGGAGATCATGACTAGAGCTGAAACCAAGAGTTGGGTGGCTAAAAACTGAGACACCTAGGCACCCCAGAACAGATCTGTTAAATGAGAATTTGCAGTACAAATGCTCAGAAGACAACGTGTGAAATTACTGAAAAGGGTGTTATAAGAGATGAAAGAATGAGTTAACTTCTTTGGCCCTCAGTTTCCTCAACTAAGACATAAACATGACTGGCATTTTCCAATGGCATTTGATTCTAGGCAGACTTTTAAAATCACACTCGATTCATAGAACACAAAAAAGCATTTCATGCAAAGCCAGGTATACTTTTGATTGAAATTGTCTTTTAGAACAATTATGAAGGGACACATTTTTTTAGTATTAACATGTGATCTGCAGTCAGCATTAAATAGTATAAATACAGAGTGAAAATATATAAGCTAAGATGGGGATCCCAGGGTGGCGCAGCGGTTTGGCGCCTGCCTTTGGCCCAGGGCGCGATCCTGGAGACCCGGGATCGAATCCCACGTCGGGCTCCCAGTGCATGGAGCCTGCTTCTACCCTCTGCCTATGTCTCTGTCTCTGTCTCTCTCTCTCTCTGTGTGACTATCATAAATAAATTAAAAAATAAATAAAATTTAAAAAATAAGCTAAGATGCAGAACTTAGACCAGAGACCCTTGCCTAGATGGAATATACCGTAATCAGTGACAGATGTAATGCTGAGGCTTTGTGCACATGCATCAGGGGACCTCATGTGACCTTTTAGATTTCTTAGATCTGGCCCAACTTTGGTGCAAGCAGATTGTCACATAGCATAAGAATTACTATCTTAATGTATTTAATTTATTTTCTTACATTTATTTTGAAAGATATATTTTAAAAGAAAAAAAAATACTACCACTGATTTTTTTTTTTCTTCCTAGAATCTATTTATGTCTCTTGAAATTCAGGTGAACCATATCAGGCTGTATTGCTGGTCATCAAAATATCTCATTTCTTTTTTACTCCAATACATAAGGTGGCAGGGTCCAGAAAATATTTTGTAGATATGGAGTTCATAAATGTAAAACTCCATTCATTGTAGGAGGGATTCATCTATTGAAACATGTACCCGTCAACACCTGTAACCATTCATCCATTAAATTAATCAGAAAACAAATGTTTATTGAGTTTATACGAAGTCCAAACTCTTATATTCAGGAATATATGATATAACAACAGAATGTTTGTTCTTATGGTGTACACATTCTAGCGATTATAAATAATTTAATCAAATAATTATACAAATATATAGTTAGGAATGAGGGATCGGTACTGTGAAGGGAGAATAAAAGAATCTACAGTAATGTGTAACCAGGAAATTTGATCTCAACCAGAGAGTTCAGGGAAATGGAGTTTGTTTAAGCTGAGCTAAGACAGGAGGAATGAGGAGGTGGTAATCTGACCCCAGCCTTACCAGACTCCTTTCATTGCTTCTCACGCAGGAGGAACACTCCTGCCTGAGGAAATTTGGGTTTATTTTTCCCTCTGCCTGGGAACCCCTTCCAAGACATCCGTGAGGCTGACCCTCTCATGTCCTGCAAGTGTTGCTTAATGTTACTTTCCCAATTAAGCCTGTTTTTTTTTTTTTAATAAATATTTTATTTATTTATTCATGAGAGACACACAGAGAGAGGCAGAGACACAGGCAGAGGGAGAAGCAGGCTCCCTTCAGGGAGCCCAATGTTGGGACTCAATCCCAGGACCCCAGGATCATGCCCTGAGCCAAAGGCAGATGCTCAATCGATAAGCCACCCAGGCGTCCCCAATTAAGCTAACTTTGATGTCTGTTCCAAAAGGACAATCTGTGGGGGTGTCTGGGTGACTCCCCCAATCAAGCATCTGACTCTGAGTCTTGATTTCAGTTCAGGTTATGATCTCAAGGTGGCAGGGCTGCATGCTGAGCTTGGAGCCTGCTTAAAATTCTTTTTCTCCCTCTCCGTCTGCCCTCCCCTGCTCTCTCTCAATAAATAAATAGATGATGATAGATAGATAGATGATAGATAGATAGATAGATAGATAGATAGATAGATAAATATCTGTAGCCCCACCCTAGCCCCTAATAAATATCTGTAGCCCCACCCTAGCCCCTGAAACTCTTAAATTCCCCTTATACCCCTCTACTATTTCCCATGGTACCTTCTAACTTACCATCTTGTACTTTTGTGTTTTGTTTTGCTTTGGGTGTTTGTTATCAATTCTCTGAATTAACTTACTAGATGCAAGTACCATCAGAGAAACTATTTTTTCTGCTTTGCTCATTGATGTATTCCGCATTTAGAACAGTGCTTGGATATAGTTAGATATCTTAAAAAGTTAATCAATTAATTGTTAAATTAATTAATTGCATCGAGTCACAGTAAATGCACAACATAAAATGTCTGAGAAGCAGCAACAATAGCACCCAGAAGAGAGGTTAAGCTTCAGATGAATGTATCAGGTGGGAAAAAAATTACACTCCATTATCTTACTTTCCATCTGCCAAAGTTGAAAAATAAGAGTAAAGTAAAACTAAAGCATGTAGAATGACGTAAATGACTCAGATATGAGATGAAACAAATTGAGAAAACCAGCAAAAGCAAAACCTGTTTTTTTGAAAAGTTCAATAAAACCATTAAACATATAGTTAAACTGCTCCAGGGGGTGGGGGGGAACAGAGAGAGGAACAAAACCCTCAAATCTCAATAGCAGGAATGAAAGCATAGACATCACAGGGGAGATTTTACAGATACCAACATATAATAAGAGAATACTATGACCAACTTTAAATCTATACATTCAACAACTTAAGAGAAATAGATCTATTTCTTCAAGTACCCAAACCCCTAAAATGACTATAAAAAGTAATTTTTTAAAAAAATCTAAATGCTTTTATATATGTTAACCAAATTGAAATGCAAAATCCATACCCAGAGGTCATCACTCGCAAATTCATTAAGCATTCATGAAAGAAAAAAACACTAATGTTTGGAAGGAACATTTTCAATTCATTTTAAGAGGACAATCTAACTTGATGAATCATTGTAGCAAGCAGAACAATGCTCCCATTCTAAGAAGTCCACATTGAAAGCCCTAGGACTTGTGAATATGTTACTTTATATAGCAAAGGATTTTGCAGATGTGATAAAGTGAAGCATTCTGAGATGAGGAGATATCCAGGATAACCTGGATGGGCCCAATGTAAACACAAGGGTTCTTGTAAGTGAAAGCTGGGAAAAGGGACAGTCAGGGTCAGAGACGGAGTTGTGACAGTGGTGATGGAAGCAGAGGTCAGAGTCATTTACGGCTATGAGGCAAGGGATGTGAACTGCTTCTAGAAGCTTGAAAAAGCAAGCAAACAGATTCCCCCTTCTAATCTCCAGAAAGGATGCAGCCCTGACCACTCCTTGATTTTAGTCCAGTGAAACCTCTGTTGAGCCTCTGGCACCCAGAACTGAAAGGTAGGAAGTTCATATTGTTTGATGGCACAGGATTTGTGGTGCTTTGTTATAGCAGCAATGAGAGACCTCTACAGCCACATCTGCAACAGAAAATGAGGAATTCCTGCAAACTTAGTCTATAACCCAGCAAATCGGGGACCACCTATTTCTGCTCACGAAATCACTTTTTGCTTGGAGTGATTTCTATTTCTTGCCCTGAAGCCTGATTAATTCAGAAGTACAATGATCAGAGTCAAGAAAGCTGGTTTCTAGGTCCAAATCTATTGCTCCTCTGCTCTGTGCCCTTGCGTAAGCCATGTGATTCCTTTGGATCAACATTTTTAATCTATAAAGCAAGGGTATCTTACTAGATCAATATTGTTGAAATGACAATACAAAAGATTAATTTAGGTGGATATGAGTTGCCTTTATATCTATGTATACATTTTTTTATTTCCCAAATACAGCAAGTGAAGCTGGTTTCCTAAGGTATTGTAGTATCTTAAAATTTCCTTTAAATAAATAGTCTGGAATTGTTCAAAAGAGAATAATTTAAATGAAAATATGTAAATACAGGAGTACTTTGAAATGATAACAGGATGAGGGTGGTATGAGAAAAAACTGAAGTGCAGAGAATAGCAGGCTAGAAAAAAATCTTGCTTCTTTACACCTCTTATCCAATCAGTAATGAATGTATTCATTTATTTATTCATTAAATGTATACATATTCATGAGCATCTTTTAAGAACAAGTAAGAGCACACCAGGTTAGCCATAATGAATGTGAAATAGTCCCTGACCTGGAAGGCTTCAGAGTCGGTGAGAGCAGACAAGTACATGTTTAAAATGGTAATGCGCCAGGCTTAGACCTTGAATGGCGATACATACATGCTCCTGCTAGTTTCTAGCTTTAGAACATCTAGTGTCTCCTCAAATTCCTCCTCCTCGCCAAGTTTCCAAAATGAACAACTTAAAATGCAGCTCTAACCAGGGCACTTCTTTTCTTTCCACCAGTACATGACAAACTAGGGTCCCAAGACAAAGAGCATCTGCTCTAGCATTTTGTAAATAAAGTTTTGCTGGAAATTTTACTGAAACAGGGCCATGCGCATCCCCTCATTGAGGCAATGTCTATGGATGCTTTCATGCTTTCATAAGTAGTTAGGACAGAGACAGCAGGAAAACCTAAAATATTTACTATTTGGTTCCTCATTAACACTAAAACTATTATCCTATAAAACCTTCCTTTAGGGTCCTCATTTTGATCAACTGAAACCCAAGCTTCATAAAACGGCACATGTAAACTTTCTAAAGCCATCCCCTAGCATCTTCCTGAATATACCTAACACGTCATCCATATCCTTAAAAACATGACTTTTCAAGATTTTTGGCCTGGGAAATGACATACTTTAGCCAAAGATTCTCTCCTTCCTTTTCTATGTGGACAATTCCTACTCAGCCCTTAAAATCTAATTTCTTCAATGAAGCCCTTCCTAACTTTCCAAGGAAAATTGTGATTTATTTTTGCTCTCTCAACACTTAATGTTACAAATATACCTCTTAGAATGTTGTAATTATACCTAAATAATCTCATTGCCTTTCTTTTTTTAAAGATTTTATTTATTCATGAGACACACAGAAAAAGAGGCAGCGGCACAGGCACAGGCAGAGAGAGAAGCAGGCTCCATGCAAGGAGCCCGACGTGGGACTCAATCCCAAGACTCCAGATCAGGTCCTGGGCCGAAGGCGGTGCTAAACCACTGAGCCACCCAGGCTTCCCTCAGTGCTGCCCTCATTGCTTTTGTTATAATGTTTCATTCCTTAGAATAAAAAAATACAAGCAAATATAGATTGAATAAAACCCAAAACTTCATCCCAAATAACACAAATATAATAATCTCAAAAATTATCTCTATCAACAATTAGTTAATATCATTTTAGCCATACCTCTATGCATATTTATAGAAACAAGGATAAATAGAGATGATTTTATTAAACATACACATTTATGGGGCACCTGGGTGGCTCAATCAGGTTAGCCTCTGATTCTTGATTTTGGCTCAGGTCATGATCTCAAGGTCATAAGGTGGAGCCCTGCATCAGCCCTCTCAGTCTCTCTCTCTCTCTCTAAAAAAAAAAAAAAAAAAAAAAAGCACATTTATGACCTAATCATATTCTAATAAAAAGTTTATTTTAGGAAATCCCTGGGTGGCTCAGCGGTTAAGCGCCTGCCTTCAGCCCAGCACAAGATCCTGGAATCCCGGGATCGAGTCCCACATCGGGCTCCCTGCATGGAGCCTGCTTCTCCTCTGCCTGTCTCTCTGCTTCTCTCTCTGTCTTTCATGAATAAATAAATAAAATCTTAAAAAAAAAAAGTTTACTTTAACTTTGCCTATATTTAGTAGAATATAAAGAAATCAATGAAACTGAATGAATGTTAAATTCCATAAATTTTTGTGTGATAAGCATTTACAGTTTTTTTTAATATATATATAAAAGTTAAAAGATTAAAGTATTTATTATGGGCTGAATTGTGTCACTCCAAAATTCAGACATTGAAACCCCTAACCCACAGCACCTCAGAGCATGACTATATTTGGAGATAGGCCTTTAAAGAGGTGATTATGTTAAAATGAGAGCTTTGGACCCTAATCCAAAATGACTGATATCCTTACAGGAAACAGGTACTTCAACCCACAAAGAGATTCCAGGAATATGCAGGCCCAGAGGAAAGGTCATGTGAACACGCAGTGAGGAAGTAGCCATCTGCAGGCCAAGGGGAGAGACCTCAGAAGTAATCAAACCTGCTACCACCTTCATATTGAACTTCCAGCCTCCAGAACTATGAGAAAATACATTTCTGTTTGGTTATGGAAGCCCTAGAAAACTAATACGCTATTTTTTTGCATTTACTTCAAATTTCTCCTACCTCTTAGGACAAGAAAATCTCCCGAATTCTATTAATTATATTATTTTTACTGTTGAGGTCTGAACTATTCACATACTTATGTGTTCCATTCTCACTTTAAGTCGAGTTTTAGGGGCAGGTAAATTTGATTTCACCATCAGTCATCTGACCACATGGTCTTCTTTTGAGAGTTCTTCATGATCATATGTCTCTTGCTTGACCAGTTTTGTCTTCAAGTATTTTTCAAAGAAGGATAACAAGTGCTATAGCCCCTCAGTTTGTTATGATTAAAATTGTCTGTTGCCTTTGTACTTAAAAAAATTACAGAGTAGCAAAAAAAAAAAAAAAATTACAGAGCTGAAATTTCTTTCCTTTATTTTGTGCACCTAGTCTATTAGCCTTTAGCTTTAAATTATTGAGGAGTTTAAGGGCAGACAAATGATGTGACCATGTAGGTTACGTGATCATTCTGTATCTCACTCTGTCTCTGGGATGCACGGAATCTTTTCAAGTCTGGATTTTCATCTTTAATTTTTTTTTAAGGTTCTATAGATGGATATTTGTTGTTCTAACCAGTATCAGGTAGTGACTCAGAGAATAGGTTCTACAGCCAGGATATTCACTCAACATGCGGCCTTGAAAAACCACTTAACCTCCTATACCTCAGTTTCTCATATCTGTCAAATAAGGATTATATTGCTATCTACTTCATAGGGTTGTGAGACTTATATGAATTAGTAAATGTAAAATCATACTATATAATATTAATTATTATAAATATGCATCAATCTTTAACTTCTCTTTTAAGTTGATAATAATATTTGACACTGTTATTTTTCCATTTCATTTGTGCATTTCCTTAAACCTACTGGATGTTTCTAGTTGTGTTCATTCTTCAAATAAAAATCCCCTAATTAGAAGTTCTGTGTTGGGATCTAGGATTACTGCTCCTTACCCTCCTATTTCACTCAAACTTACCTCTGTCAGTGTGCCCTAATAGATTAGGAGTTAGAAAGTTATTTTGTAAAGGTAGAGATAGCAAATATTTTAGGCTTTGTGAGATACGTATGGTTTCTATTTCATATTTGTCTTAGTCTGTTTGGAGTAGTATAACAAAATATCATCAACTGAGTAACTTACAAAAAACAGAAATTTATTTCTCATTGTTCTGGAGGCTGGAAGCCGAGGTCAGGGTACCAGCATGGTCAGGTGAGGGCTGGCTTCCAGGTCCCAGATTTCTTGTATCTTGTATATGGCAGATGGAACTAGGGAGCTCTGTAGGGTCTCTTTCTTAAGAGTGGTCATCTCACTCATGAGGACTCCACCTTCATGACCTAAGCACCTTCCTAACACCACATTGAGGATTAGAATTCCACACATGAATGGGGGAGGGGAAGTCACATATATTCAGGCTATGGCAACATTCTGATTTTTAAAAAATAAATAAATAAATAAAAACAATTAATTAATTAATTAATTAATTAATTTAAAAAATACTTAACCGTTCTTAGCTTAAGGGTTCTATGTAACTATGTGGGTCAACCTGATAGGCCATAGTTGCCCACCCCTGGAGGTATTAAACAATAATGAATTAGAGTACCTGTGTATGTGTGTGTGTGTGTGTGTGTGTGTGTGTGTATGCATGTTCTTCTCTCGAAAGCATCCCTCCTTGTAGATCTCTGCAATGAGATTGGGTTTCAATTACAATAGTCCCCATTTCTCCCTTGGTCTTTATAATATTTCCAGATCTAATTAATCTAATCAAAAGGGGCATTGGAAGGGCCATTCAGTACTGTGACACTTTTTTTTTTTTTTTTGGAAGAAAGTAGCACTCTCCCCAAAGCCTAAGGAGGTTAATATAGTTGGCAATATGTCTCCATATTGTTTCCAGAAGTTTCCATATTGGGCACATATTCTTCCCAAGATTTAGTTTGGAGTGGTGTTCATTTCCTTTTATTGAGGTCAGAGTTTTCAATTTTTGTTTTGTTGATAGTCAATTTTGAAAGAGGTGAAAGTAGTAAATATTCCTTCAAAATCCCACCTTAAAGCAGAAAAAGCATGACCACTTCAAGTCTACCTCTCACGCAAAGTTACATGGTTCTTGAATCTAGAAAATGAAAGATCTGGCCTCTGAATGCTCAATAAACTTTGGTTGAACGAAATAATGCACAAAACCTCATCATTTCACAAATGCAGAGGCTGGGTGAAATATGTATATTTGGCATGTTTCAGAAAATACCAGTTGCTTATTTAACCTTTTTATATTTCAGGGGACTATTTTTTTAAATTTATTTTTTATTGGTGTTCAATTTGCCAACATATTTCAGGGGACTATTGAATGAAACTGGCTCCTGCATACATATTCCTCAGTGGAATCCCCTCATCCCAGCCACCTCCAAAGGTTTGCTTCCTTTCTCTGCTCAGCAGAACAAATGAAAGAGATTAGGTCTCCAAGAAGCACATGAAGGTTTTAGAGAGAACAAAAGAAGCGTTGCAGTTTTCAAAGTAATTTGCAGGGCCTCAGTAACATGTAGGTGGTGTGGCTTTGCTGACGAAAGTATGAGTCCTGTGAGGGTGTGGACAAACTGGTCTCTGACTCTACTTTGAAACCTGTGCTCTAAATGCCTCTCAAAAATAAGTCCACTGAGCTTAAAGTTTTAAACTGGGGAATTATTTGGAATCTTTAAAGAAACATGTATTTAAAATTATAGGCTAGTAGTTGAGGCTTAAGGAGTCATCTTCATCATGTCAAACAAATTTCAAGACAAATTTCAGGATGAGGGTGGGGGAAAGGAAGTCCACTCTCTCGAAACAGACATTTAGTCTTTCCTGACTAGAAAAAAAAATGGCAGAAACTATCTCTTACAGACAAAGATACCCAACTGTTGAGCAATTACGGTTTCCCTCTCAGTTCATTTCAATAAATAAATAAATAAATAAATAAATAAATAAATAAATAAATAAATAAAATCTCTACCTCTGTTTTTCTTTCTCTTTGTGTGTACATGAGTGCCTCAAATATATCTTATTTATTACTATAAACTCAACACTTAGCCCATCCATTTTCTGACGAGTTTTTATTTTATTTAGTACATTAAAAATATTTAGAGAAGTCATAAATTAGTGAATGCACAACTGTCAGAGAGAGAAAAATATCCATAACCCAGAGGTAGGAACTTGAGGTACAAACAGAGAACTTCACTAAATTGCTTGTTAGTAGACAGGACGCTTATGTGAAAATATGATAGAAACACGTCTGTGAGGACTGTCATAATCGAATATTCCTTGAGCCTGTAAATCCGAACAGGCTCCATAAAAAAGACTGACTAGTGCGAGGTTCATGGCTGAGAGAGATGTCCAACTGATGTGCTGTTTCAAATTGTCCATTTAGTGATCTGTTTTTTTAATATAAATACTGCTAATTTTTTTTTTAATTTGTTAAATACTGGTAGTTGGAAAGAGGCAGGAGTAATACATCCATTCCTAACAGCCTGACAGCAGTGTGGCATGTTACAATAGAAACCAACTTCAGGCCAAAGTCTTCCAAAGGTCATTGGCAGTCACTTTGAAAACAAAACAAAACAAAATAAAACAAAACAAAAAGTGCTCCAAGATTAATTAACTAGTGATTTGAAAGAAGATTAAACTGTCTCACCATCTCTCTGGTCAGATCGAGCAATAAAGGCCTGCAAAATGCATAATGGTCCATGTAGCTCTCCACGTAGATGTTCTGAAGATGACTGGCCACGAAGGTGCAGTTTGCCAGATTTTTATCCTTCACATTTGCAAAAGTGCTCCACTTCTGATGCCTTTCTAGTCAGTCTTTTTTTTTTTTTAATTTTTATTTATTTATGATAGTCACAGAGAGAGAGAGGCAGAGACATAGGCAGAGGGAGAAGCAGGCTCCATGCACTGGGAGCCCAACGTGGGATTCGATCCCGGGTCTCCAGGATCACGCCCTGGGCCAAAGGCAGGCGCTAAACCGCTGCGCCACCCAGGGATCCCTCTAGTCAGTCTTATATGTTGAATGCTACTCATTTCACCAATGAAAAATGATTTCTAACATGTCTTATGCTAATTAATGGATCCTCATATAAATTTTGATAATGATATCTGAAGCACTTGTGAATTGCTGCTTTGGGCTGTTCATTCCTGATCCAGTGCTTTTAAAGCAATTTAACTGCTGCTAAATATAGACTAAAGTCAATTTGCATGTAGGTGTATACATTACATTGTTTATACTCAGGTGTTGTAAAGCAAATCGCCACACAAGTGGTATAACATAAAATTTCAGGGTGGCTCAAAACAGCTCAAACTGAAACAAAACTGAATTAGGTTTAGTTGAGAAATAGCCATCATTCAGTCACTCACTAACTCATTCATTCAGTCATCCAGTAGACATCAATTATGTGCCAAGACAAAAAAACAATAAATTCTTTGGAGTCACTCTGTGGCTCTCTGAAGACAATGTGTTGAGGGCACCATCCTTTAAATTCATGCTTCAGTGTCTTGATAAACACATTTATAGAAAAAGTAAAAAGAAGAAAAGTGTGTTAATTTTTAATTCAAATAGCTATGTCTCAAGGGCCCTAGGAAAACTCCTCTGGTCACTAAGCACAATTTGGTCATCACTACCCATTGGCTGCATGATATAGGTCTGGAGGACATAAAGATGCCTTTGGATTATTAGACTTCTAAAATTAAACATATCCTATGATAGAGATATCATGGTGAAGAAAGACATAACCTGTCGAGTGACAGTTGTCTTTGGGTGTTTCCCATTTCTGAACATCTTTTGAGCAAAAGCAGAAACAGCATTTTTGTTCCAGACTATTCTTTCTAAGGCATTTGTATAAAAAAATCTTGGAAGAGACATAGTGTCTCCATCTGGGGCAGATTTGTGTACTGGCCTGGGTAATAAAGACAATGTCTTTTCCATGGCAAGGATTATTTTCTAGCAGCCTCCTTACATAAAACTGGGGTTTCCTAGTCTCAGAATTTCCTTTCTTGAACACACCCTACTGCATAAGCAGGCAGTGCCTTCTATTCATTGCTTCACTGCTTGGGGACAGGGCCCCAGGAAGCCAGGGCACAAACATTACTCTAACTACAGCTGTTGCTGTGAGCAATGCACCATCTTTTGCTTTGACCCATGAGTTCTGTTTTTCCATATGTTACCATGAAACTGTGGCAGGCCAGCTTGTTAGTGTGCAAAAATTGTAAAATCTCATACCCTTCAGAACTCTTAGCATCTTCTTCACCCTGATTATCCCAAATAAAGGAAAAGGTAGACATCATCCGCACTTGAATTTCTTAGTTTCCAAAGATAATTGATGTAAAATTGGTCCATAATAAAAAGTATAAAATGACTTCCATGATCACTGAAAGCTCACAATCCCTTTTACTGCATCCCTAGGCACCATAGAACAGGGTAAAGACCATAACAGGACTGGGAACACAAGTCATGGCTTTGGATTTTGAGGGAGCATGACTCTGCTGACATCTTTATTTGACACTTCTAGCTTCCAGAATTCTGAGAAAATAAATTCTGGTTGTTGTTGTTGTTGTTATTGTTTTAAGCCACCTAGTTTGTAGTACTTTGTTATGGTAATTTTAAGACACATACAGAAAGATTTCTCTTTTTCTTGGAGAAGAACATAAATGGCCGCTATCTTACATCCATGAAAACAGCAACCCTGAGGACCAAGCTGACATAAGAAGAGGAAGAAAACCTAAAGAATTATGATAGATTCCTGGCCTTACAAGCCTAAAGTCTCCCAAAAATCTAGGTTTCTTCTCCAAAATGATACACTTCCTCAATGGACAAGCTAGTTAGAGTGATATTTTTCTGATAGTGTCAATGGAAAACACACACAAATATACTCACATACATATTCATGGGGTGGTTACACACACACACACACACACACACACACACACACCCCACAAGTCCTAACCCTTGATATTCATCATTTATGATTGTCTGCATACTATTTGTGTTGTTCCCTGTTTTATATAAGAAAAGAAAGAAAAATTAGTTGCTTTCCAGCTAAGCTTGAATTCCTTGAGGATGAGTGCTAGGTTTTGTATTATGTGATAAGCAAAGATGTGAATGTTGATGCTCTACAAACACTGATTCTGTTTTAGCACCTACCACTCCACTTGTAATTATTCAATAGGTTATGATATTCCTCTGTCTTCTCTTGAAGCCAGGAATATGTCTAACTGTCATATTGGTAACACTAAGCTCACAGTATTTAAGAAAGAAGTGCAGATGGAATGAAGGAAGAATAGTTGCTTTCCTTTAGGAAACCTTGAAATACTATTATTAACCAGGTCTCTTCTCATTTTCTTTTGTCTGGCACTCACAAGGACACAGAAACAGCAATGGCATGTCCCATTTATTGCTGCAGTTTTATGTCTCAAAGCTGCCAGGTAGACTCAGGATTGGAATAAGGATCAGAAGTTCATCCTATTCATGCTATTGTTAATAGCACTTATGGCAATAAATTAGAATTTTCCCATGAGGAAGAAACATTCTCCCCCCGCCCCCCCCCGACTTTTTGGGTTTGACAAATGCTCAGTTCTGGATATACCAGTGATAAAATTGCAAATCCTTCTTGCCCCCTTCAGGGTCAAATTTATTTTATGATGTGGTATAGTAAAGCACACTAGGTCCTTTGTGGTCTGGACCATTTAGATGTTCCCACTTGCCTTGTTTCTCCTTGTTCTGTTGTCCTAGTTTACCTGGAACTTTCCTGGATATAGCACTGAAAACCACGCATCCTGGGAAACTCATAGACCCAGGCAAACCAGGACTGCTGATTACCCATCTTCATTATTCCACTTTCCTCTACTTCACCATGAGAACTGAGTGTAACATTCATTGAATGATTGGTGTAGTTTTAATAACTGGATACATTAATGACCAAATAAGGGAGCATGACACAGAAGAGTTTTGGAGTCAGGAAGATGTGGACTGAAATCCCAGATCAGCCATGTATTACTACTGTATGGAACCTGTTCAACATGTTTTGCCTCTCTGAGTCTCAGTCCTGTCATGAGCAAGAGATTGGGAAGAAAGTGGTCATAAGAATGATATCATTGACTTCCACTGGGAATAATCCCAGATCATCATCTCACCAGTAGACTTTAAATCCTTTCAAGCTCTGCTAATTATGGCAAACTCAGGCTGCTATTACAAACATACCATGAGTTTGATGGCTTAAACCGCAAAACATCTATTTCCCATAGTTCTGGAGACTAAGAAGTCCAAACTCAAGGTGCCAGTTAATTTGATTCCTCATGAGGACCTTATTCTTGGTTTGCAGACGCCCACCTTCTTGCTGTATGCTCACATAGTGGAGAGGCTAATCATCTCTTTATTGTTTCTTCTTATAAAAGCACTGATTCCCTGTATGGGGCCTACCCTCATGACCTACTCACTTCCCTGAAACCTCACCTCAAAATGTCATCATATTGAGGAACAGGACTTCAATATATGAGTTTTTATTTTTGGGGGGGAGGAAACAGAAACATGCAGTCTATAGCACTCAGTGTCTGTAACATAATAGGTACCCAACAAATGTTTGGATAATTAACATAATATATGCAAAATTCCTAAAGCGTAGATGTTTTCTAAATGATGGATATTGTTAATGTTGTAATTATTGACATTAAAATGAGTGAAAAGTATGTGTCACGAACTCCCCTAGTGTACAGGTAGCTGTCATCAGGCTTAGGAGAGATGAATGTGGGGAAAATCAGTTATATTCTGGTTACAGGGTGGAAGTCCTATGCTCCTGATAAGGATAAGGCCAAGCACAATATGACAACTCTCAGTTAGAGGATGGACTTGCATGAGTGGAGTATGTATTAAATGAGACAAAGATGAATTGATGGAAAAAAGAACCAAGAAAAATATGAACTCTTGAGTTAATACAATGAAATAAATGCACTGAAAAACTAGAAGGGTCACAAGTCCTGAGGCCCCATTTTTCTTGGGGCAGTGCTTGTTGAGGGGCTTCCCAGAAGGTATGCCCCAGCTCCAGCCTCAATTTTCTTATTTTTAAAATGGGGGTGCTTATTCTCATTCTCTAGTTTTTTTACTATTATTAATAGCAGCCACATTTTTCGGACGTTAAATTTCCCAGCTATAGAAGTTCTTCCCCTGCTATTGCTAATGCTGCCGGATATGGCTAAGTGTGTGCGCATTGGTAAAGCAGTACATTAAAGTCAAATCTATGGCTTCTAATGTATGCCTAGGAAGACAAAATACAACCTCAAACCACATCTAAGAAAACTAAGTCTTTTTGGTCTTTTTTTAATACCTTATCTGGAAGAAATAAAATAATAAAAATAAAAACAAAAACAAAAATAAAAATAAAGTAAAATAAAATAAAATAAAATAAAGTAAAATAAAATAAAATAAAATAAAATAAAATAAAATAAAATAAAATAAAATACTTTCCTTGCTATTGACCAAACTTCCTGTTGCTGAGGCCAACCCATTCTTCCTTTCTGCAGGGAGTCACAGAGAGGGTTACTGAAGTAACATGATTCTGAGTTCCCTGGAATTTACCCTCAATAGCCTGATTGCATTCAGGTAGGTATCCTACAGAAATAATTATAGAAGGCTAAGGTCAGTGTAAACCACCAAGTTATTCGATTATGAGATAAGAGATGGTAATGACAACCATTCTTGGGAAACCCTGCTTCTCTGGTGTTATTGGTTCTGCCCCTGCCCTATTATTATCCAAACCTTTTCTCGGATTAAAAAAAAAAAAAAGAAACAAACAACAACAAAAAAAAAACAGAAACCTATTGCAATGAAAATGAGTGAAAAAGAAAGCCTGGGTGATAGATAATATTCCTGTGTTCTCCAAGGAGCAGTGGTTTCTTCTCTCTCTCCTCACCCTCTCCTTGTGCACTGACCATACATTCCACAAACATTTATTGAGCATCATCCACACCCAGGGCTGAGGACTGAGATGCCATGGCAGGTAATGTCGGGCACGAGTTTTGCCTTCACTGGACTTATGTAGTGAAGTAGAGCCTCATCAAACAATCAGTTTAGAAGTTTAGTCAGACACTGAATCGATTTAAAATGTACTGACTTGATTAGCAAAGGGATCATCATCTGAGTCGGTTGGTGTGAAAAGGGATGATGAAATGGAGAAGAGTGGTTGGAGCTGAGAGAAATTTCAGACATGCTGTTGGAGTAAATGTGGACAGATGCATGCCTGCACAGCTATGTGGGCCTTGAATGGTGTGCAGGCACCCCACCACATACAATCAAGTTCAGTCAGTATCACAGATCACAGCACATCACATCACCATAGGTGTAGGTCAAAGAAATGGTTGAATATTGACCATTTCGTGGGGCTCCCTTTGTCTTGATGGGCATGCTTTGCTCAACACCCATACTGACTTAATCCAAACAGAACAAAATGCGGAAGTAGGTGGGATATGCCCTTTTTCTCTTTTAATACATGCAGTGGGATTTCTCTTGTCATAGAATTGTAGGCCTCTAGAGACATAATGGGCCATCAGAAAATCTGGTTCAACACCTTTCTTTTATGGATCATCAAGTTTCAGAAAGGCTAGAGACCCAAACACTAAATAATATAAAATAATATGTTGTGACATAAAATATGAAATAAAACAAAACAGATGTCCCTTTCATAGTAGCTGACACTAAACCCAGGAATACTGGAGAATATTTCAGTAAAGGTACAATCAAGAAGGACAAACTGGTGCTTCTGGAAGAGTGCTTGGCAGTCCTTAGAATAGCCATGACAAAGGAACAGGTCTTCCCCAATCACCAGAAGTGGAACACTTAGAAGCATCAGGGTGACTCCAGGCCTGCTGTGGATATGGCTGTACCTATCAGGTGTTATTAGGTTTTGTCAGTTCGTTCTTATTTTTGTGACAGAGCATGTGGCATAGCACTTTTATTTCAGAGCACTGTTGCCACACATCCATTCAAATAAATTAACACTCCATCTCTACTGACCCATTTGTCAGAAATGCCAAAATGTAGGGTGACCCATATGACCTTTCTACTGAAAAGTACATATAAAGAGTGTCATTAGGCCTCACACTGACAAGCCTGAAGTAATGGTTATCTTTCCTTTTCCTTCTCCCTATTTGTCATAATAACACCAATTGAACTACACCTGCCAGTCTGAAACACAGTCTGCTTTCTGAGAAGAAGAACGACACTCAGAGTGGGTATTTCCAAGTCTTCAAGCAATTGTTATTAAGATAAGACCCTGCGGAGAGAGAATAAATGAAATTTATTGAGCGCTTATTTTGCACTAAATTTGGAATGTGAGTAATTTCATGCAACACCCGTAACCTCCTTTAAATGATTGAACCTCAATGCAATTAACATGCCAGGGCTCACGGGGCTGAAATAGTCAAGATACCAACCCAGGTTTCACCAAGCTCAAGGAATAGTCGCTTTTCCTTCTATCTTGTTGCCAGGAGGAATCTAGCTAGCATCCTTCCCTAGAGATCAGTTACTTGGCTCCAGGAATTCACTCTTTTTATAATCCTTGAGACTTCGCCACGATACATGTACATTTGTGAGACTTTGGTTAGATTTCTTGGAGGACACTAGAGGGAAAACAAAAAAAAAAAAAAAAAAAGGAAGAAGGCATCATTCACTTAAATAATTAATCAGAAGCTAAAAATTCTGTCCTAACAAAGCATGCCATTTTGGTATCAGGCCAACACTATTCCAAGTAGGCTGGTTGCAATGAATTTGTAAACACAACAAAGAAAGGGAATTGACACAAGTCCTCTGCTAAATTATCCCAGATTGACACTAGAACATCCAGGCTATGAAATATGCAGGAGATGCAAGGTTGAATCAAAGTGCACTCCTTAATTTGCACCACACCAACTGAACAGTAAAATGTGATTTAATTTACTATATAATTTGCTTGTTCAACAAAGCTGAAAGATAACTCACTTAGTGCCACTTTGCTTATAAGTAAGCTGGTAACTGGCGGTGTTCTTTCAGCGAATGGCTTTGTTGTTGATGCCAGAGAAAGCCGTTTGAGTGGAAAATACACAAAATTAAGGGTCTGCTGCTGTAGTATTTGCAACGCACTCCTTTTGTCCTCATCAAGTTTATTTCTGCACAGAGGCAATAATGGCCCTTTGTTTTTCAAACTCGATGAAGTCACTGTGTCTTGCTCTGTGGCACACGGCTAGAGAAAACTGCATGCGGCCAAATTTAGAAACATTTGGAACTCACGACTTGTGAATTTTGAACCAAACTTGAATCTTTTAAAAGCTCATCTGTTCCACAGAGCGTGCCAGCTCGGCTAACAGCCTTGCAGCAGGGGCTGTCCTCTGAGGGCTGAGCCGGGGGTCCTCGGGTCTCTCATGCTTCCCTCAGCATCAGGTTGGGGTGTCTCATGACACAGGAGCTTTAGTGCAAGGAGATGGTGCATGAAAAGCCCTGAAACCAACACCACAGGAGGAGAAATTTCCCAAAGGTGAAATAAGGGGACTCTTTTGTCATTTGCCAAATTTTAAAATATTGCATTTGTGTCTCTTGAATCTATTTGTCCTTTGGTCCACTAAAGCCATACCAGTGTCTACCTGTATCAACCAGTATCTACTACAGCCTCAAAACTGGCCTCACCCTTACCTGCAGTCCATGCTGCACACTCCAATGCTTGAATCAGATTCCTTGCCAGGAATCTCTGTGTGCACTGCCCACACCTTGCTCAACACCCTCTCATTTATCTGGTCAACCTTGTGTATCAGGCACAGGGCCCGCAGTCTGGAGTAGATGGCCTGCTGTGACCTGAGGAACCACCAGCTTTGGCTACAAGCAGGTGAGGTGTGAATCTGAAAGTTCAATAGTTATCCCAGAGTCCATGTGCTCTAAGAAGTTTGCTGCATGGCAGTGTTAGAGGTACAGGGAGGTGATGAAGGATACCTGGGGTGTGAGTCTCAGAGCACGGTTGTTCTCGGGGAGATACTGGAGTACCAGGCAAGCAGAGGCAGGATGGAAGTATTGTCCCAGGAGAAGAAACAGTCCCCGTGCAACAAGGAGAAGGAGAGCATGCAAACAGCTCCAGAAACTACATTTGAGTCACGAACTTGTCACGGACTGGGTGGATCAGTGTCAGCAAGTGGAAGTGGGAAAGTAGCATCGAGGATCATGGGCGACAGGAACAGTGGAAGAAAGTGAAGCTGGGTGGAAAGTATGCCCCAGTTCATGAAGAATTCACAGCAACCTGCTAACGAGTCTGACCATGTCCCGAAGACAAGTAGGCATCTTACCTGATGACTCATCCTCTCCCGTAAAACACAATCCAAATGCCTTCGCCCAGTATTCAATGCTCTCCATAATTGTTTCCAGCCTCCCCAGAAAAGGTCATCTCTCACTGTTTCCCCAAGCAAACTTCTTTACTTGTCTCACAAACATACTGAACATGTCACAGCTCTGCCTCTGGAGTCTATGTATTTGATCATTCCCCCAGCCTCCACCTGGAACCATTATCAGGGATGCATGGCCTCTCCATGTTTCTAGTATTCATTCATTAAATAAATACTGTGCAGTTAGCCAGGCATAAGGCTAGGGGCTAAGAACTCATGTATTCTTTTAGTAAATATTAACCAAGTTGTTACAGGACAGAAACTGTCCTACTTGCTAAAGTGATATTGATAAATAAGATGGACAGGGCCACTACCCTCATTATGCAAGCATCATCTATTTTGGAGATAAGTATATGTACGAGCAATTCAAACAGAGCCCAACAGATAGCATACAAGTTGCTATGATAATGCCTGAGAGAGAAACCTAACTTGTACCTGAATAGTCAAAGAAGGCTTCCTGGAAGAAGTGTTTATTGAGTTGAAAACAAAAACAAAAATAGCCAAATTGACAGAAAAAGAGAAGGAAGGAAAGAGCCTCCTAAGCTGAGGGAAAACCATATGCAAGAATCAGGGCTGGAGAGATGATGGAATGCTTAGTTAGGTGATAGAGCCAGTTCATTATGGCCAGAGTCCAAAGTTCAGTGAGGACAGAGAGTCACAGGATGGATGCAAGAAACTAATTCCCTTGGAATAATGCATATAGACAGTGCCAGGCACGAAACAGGCAATGGCGGTTTTCTGAGTTTAAGATTGAGTTTGAGTTTACAGAATGTGATCAGAGAGATCTGAAAGGAGAAGGAAGAGCAGAGAGGCTGGAGATGATGCTGGCCAGTGACGTAGGTAAATCAGCATAGGGGCAAAGTCTGAAAACATCCTCTTCTCACTGTGTATTCAGGAAAAGAAGCTGACTTGCAAGAACTAAGTTGGGAGGATGGGGGTCCAGCATAGGGAAAGACCTTGGTTTTTTCTCTTGTAGGTGATGAGCGAAAGCTCACCAAAGACTTTAAGGCAAACACTGTAATGTATAGTTTCCATGGGTAACAGTTTCTCTCCTATCCTGCATCCCTTAGCCCACCTGAGCTCACTTGCAGTTGCACAACTTTTTTTTTTCTTCGTGAGGACAGCTTTCCACCTCAAGGACCTGCATCTCAAAGGTTCTTAGCCTGTGGCTTTTTAATCTTTTTTTTTTTTCACGTTACATGTCAAATTTATTCGATTAAAAAGCACTTTAAAACCCATCTATACTCAGGTTGTCTAAATCTGTTTTTTTAATTTGTTTTTATTTAAATTCAATTTAATTAACATATAGTGTACTATTCTTTTCAGAGATAGAGCTCAGTGACTCATCAGTTACATATAACACCCAATGCTCATTACATCACATGTCCTTATTAATGCCCATCAACCAGTCACTCCATCCCCCCACCCACCCCTTTAGCAACCCTCAGTTTGTTCCTATGATTAAGAGTCTCTTATGGTTTGTCTCCCTCTCTGATTTTGTCTTGTTTTATTTTCCCCTCCCTTCCCCTATGATCTTCTGCTTTGTTTCTTATATTCCACATATGAGTGAGATCATATGGTAATTGTCTTTCTCTGACTTATTTCACTCAGCATAATACCTTCTAGTTCCATCCATGTCATTGCAAATTTAGCCTGTGGCTTTTAGCCTGAGAGCTTTCTCAGTAACCAAGGTGATTTTTTTTTTTTTTAATATGGGGCTACCTAGAAGTAGAGAAGGTGGTCACATCCCCAGGGGAATTTCTTTTTTTTTTTCCCCAGGGGAATTTCTTAACCCACGGGAGGTGAGATTCAGTGGATGGAGGTCCCAGTGCCATGAAACTTCAGTTCCAGGTTGCAGACTCTGAGCGCTGGCAGCAAGATGAGCCCCATTTGCTCCTGGCAGCAATCTGCTTATTAATGCACCTGTGGCTTCCTCCGTTCCCTCTCTGACTTTCCCATTTCCTCACTTTTGATGCCTGGGACCACTTTCCAAATAAATCACTGGCACCCAAATTCTTGTCTAGGGGTCTGACTTTGTGGAAACCCAAACCAAAATAGATAGTCTTGGAACTTGTCACAGCACCTACCACCTGTGGAATTAAGTTCCTCTCAGTCTTCTCAACCTCTAGAAAAACCTTCACAGTCTGTAAAGGTGACAGATTAGCTATGAGTGCCACATCATGAAACTTTTCTGTGTGTGTGTGTGTGTAGGACTGTGATGTAAAGCTCATTTTAAAACTGCAGGTCATGGTCAATAGGCTTTATTGTAATAGCACTACAGAGTATGGCCACAGATCTGGGGACCAACTGGAGAAAGTGACAATTGCCTAAGAGGAGACATCAGAGGCCCAGACAATGACAGTGACAGTGATGACAATGAGGCAGTAACAGACTGGAGAAATATTTAGGAGAACTTGGTTACTCCTTATCACGATGGCTTCAAGCCCTACCTCCCCCTGCAGAAGCATACGATCAGCACGATGAGAATAATAATAATGTAGTCAGAGCCATGCCAATGGCCTAATGAACCTGCTCATGATGTGCCCAGGAAATCAATTTCCTTAGAATAACTCATGCAAAGGAAAATATACAAAGAGTGCTAGGCGCTAAACATGCAATTATAGCTTTCTGAGTTTAAAATTGTGTTTGGGTATGTGGTGCACAATCTCTAAAATATAATTACTGAGGAACATAGTTTAATTTGTATCAGTCACAATTTATGGCTTGTCTATGTTTATAGAAATGATTATGGTTTGAAGCTTCTTGTGCCTTCCTTGATGCATAAAAAATGATTATCAAGCCTTCAGAGGCAGCCGCCTTCCCTGAGAATTGGCAGCAACAGGCCCTTTAATCAGGAACAAGATCCTACAGAGCCAGTGCATGCAAATATGCAATCTCAGAACAACAGTTAACTTTTCCTAATGAGTATGTTGGAAAGAACTGTAGTGAGCCACAGCAGAAAGTGCCCACCTAACAGAATATCAGTGATCAATGGTTACTGAGCATGGAAAGCTGGATTCACTCTTGCATCGTGCTGCTACATCAGAACACAAGCCAGTTTCTGCCACCAACTTATCATTTTAACACTGTCAGTGTTTCAAATAGGCTATCATTGGATACGCTGCCGGCCTTTTACAAACACCCTAGTAAGACAAAAACTTAAAAGGTTTTCATGTTGAAGAGACGGTTGGTGATTACCCATCAACACTGCCATTAACTCATTGTAGGACCTTAGGCAAATCATTTAACTGCTCTGGGCTTCAGGTTTTCTCATTTCTGTAATAAGGGGATTGAGCAAAACGTCTTCAAAACACCCCGCCAGCTCCCAAAGATGATGACTCTATATGAAAGAAGTATGATAAGTCTTTGAAAAGCCATTCAGCTTAGGTGTGCATGCATCTGAACACGCAAACACACACGCACCCCATTTGGGGCTGTGAAATCCCAAATCCATGCAATTTTCTTTATGCAAGAAAGAAAAAGGACGATAGACAAAACTGCATGGCCTTGCATTTAATATATCATTCAGAAACACTTTGGTTGTGGAAAATTGTCAAAAATCCAGTATAAAAGAATGGGAATCTTGGATGTCTGCATATCATAGAGTGGGGCCCCCTAAAAGCTATCTGTCTGGTCTACCAGCAGGCTGTACCCTGTTCTTTCGTGGATTATTAATATTTTATGTTTCATAAGAGTAAAGCAAATGCACAGAAACAGAGAGGACAGTGGCTACTCTTAAAAGGATGCCCCGCTCTGAATATCATTATTAGGAGGCATTTAGATAGCACTTCACAGGTACAAAATGCTCCCCAATCATCTCATTACTTTCCTATGAGCCCAAAGCTATTGAATTTGTCATCCTATACCCCAAAGTGGATTTGAAGGCAGCAAACACTTTTTTGCAGCATCATTGTATGGGGAGCCACTTCTCTGTGAGCCCCTGAATAGGGAGTTATTATTCAGGCCACCACAGGAGTCTCGACAGCACAAGGGTGGTTTGGGGTGATCATAGGACAGGAAATGCACTTTTAAACAGGTGGATTAGGAGGATCGCTAGAAGGTGACATTTGAGCGAAGGCTTGAGGGGAGAGAAATGTAGCCATGAGGATCACTGGAGCTGTGAAGTCCAAGCAGCGTGAAGGTCTAATGCAAAACCCTATGATAGAAAACTGCCTGGTGAGTTTGAGGGATAGGCCAATGAGGCTGGAGCAGGGTAAGAAGAAAGAGCAGAAAGATAAGGTCAGAAAGGTAACAAGAAGTCAGATGGCATAGTCTTGGACATTGTAAAGGGATCAACTTTTACTGTGTAAGATGAGGAGCCACTGGAAGGTTTTAAGCAGTGGGTGGTGTGATCTTCAAAGAGCATCACTCTGACAGTGGGCAGTGTTGAGAATAATCTGTAGGGGGACAGCCATGAAAGCAGGGAGGCCAGTTAGGAGGTGGTGGTAGCAGTCCTGGAAGAGAATGAGGAGGCTCAGAATAGGTGGAGCAGTGGACGAAGGGAGGACCAGGTGCTGGATATACATTCTGATGGTAGAATCAAAAGGATTCCCTAATGGTTTGAATGTGGGAAGTGAAAGAAAGGATCTGAGTGATCCCAGGATTCTTAGTCTGAGCACTTATAGAAGGACAGAATTGTAGCCAATTGAGATGGGGCAGACTGTAAATCCTGGAGGAGATCAGATGTGGAATTGGTAAGTTTGACCTGACCACTGGGTACCCAGGTAGCAGTTTCAAGTAGGCAGTTGAATGTACAAGTCCAGAATTTGGGGCTAGACTAAACAATTTTGTCACCATAAGCATCCAGGTGGCAGTTAAAAGGAGTAGGTATGGAAGGAAAAGAATCAATGCAAGACTGGAACCCTGAGGAGTGTCAAGACTGGGGAGGAGACACTGGCATGGGTAGATGTGGAAGAGCTGCCATTGGAGGTGGAAGTAAAGCCAGGAGAGGTCTGGGTCGGAGGCCTCGTGACAATGGGATTTGGAGGGAGAGGGAGGGACTGAGTAGATCAGATGCTGCTCCGAGGTCAAAGAGATGCAGGCTGAGAACTGACTCCTGAATCGGATGTAGTGAGCGCATCAGAGGAGCACAATGACAGGGAATAGTGTGCCTGGGAGAAAGAGGAGAGGAACAGGTGCACAGAGAGAAAACAAATTTTCAAGTTATTTTGCTGAAAAGGGAAAAGTGTTGTATCTCTTAGGAAGATGTGATCAAGTGAATGTTTTGTTTTGTTTTGGCTTTTTTTAAAGATAAGATAAACAGCAGCACGTGTGTATGCCAATGGGGATGATGGGGACACAGGGAGCATCTAACTCTGCAGAAAAGAGAGAAGGGAGCCTGAGTGGAAAATGTCCTTGAAATTGTGACAGGTGAGGTCATGGTTTCTGGAAACAAAGGCTTGTAGGCAAGCAGATGTGGTAAGTGCCACTGGCCAATGTTCTTTATCATACCAGCCATTCACACTTCACCCAGCTTCATGCTCTTTGTCTACTGTTCTTCCATCAAGATACAGCCCACAGGCTACTTTACTCAAGCCTGGAGTGTCCACGTTTGTCCACGTTTAAGGGTGATTAGAAAACCCCGAAAGTCTTGCTGGACTGCTCTATCAATTCAAACTGGGCATACACTTAAGGCACAAGTAAAGCATGCATAAGAGAAAAGAAAGACAGAAATTCAAGGTCAACAAACTTTTCTAGATCCATGAGTAATGGTTATCTTTCCAATTGTTTGTATCTTCTACAATGGACCTTGGGGATGTTGTACTAAGTGAAATAAGTCACATAGAGAAAAACAAGTACTGCATCATGTCACTCCCAAAAAAGCCAACCTCACAAAAACAGAAGAGGAGAAGGATGGGGGCCGGGGATGAAACTGGGAGATACCGGTAAAGGATACAAATTCACTACTAGAAGATAAATAAGTTCTGGAGAGCTAATGCCCAGCGTAGTGATTATAGGCAACATGACTGTATTACCAACTTCAAAGTTGCTTGGAGATTAGATCTTAATTGTTCTGACCACAAAAAATAAATGATAATTATGTGACATGATAGAAGTGTTAGCTAAGGCCTGGGAGTAATTACATCTCAATATATAAATGCATCAAATCAATGTTGCACACCTTAAGCTTACACAATACATGATGTTATATGTCAGTTATATCACAAGAAGAATAAATAGATACATAAATAAACTCCAGCATTGTGCAGCTAGCATATTTATTTTTAACAGCGATTTTAATTTCAGAAATTCACAGTACTAAAACTTGTTTATGAATTGCACTTAAGGAGAGAGTCACCATATATATTTAGTGCAGAGAAACTCCGGAAGCTTTCATTGTCCCCTTCCCCAGGCTGCATGTTTCATTCCCAAGGTAGCAGCTTAAAGACAGCACAGGAAAGGCCTCATTTTTGTAGTTGGTGATAGAAGTAACCAGCAGTGCAAAAAATGAAATTTTGTCAGAGGAGAGAAGCTGCAAGAGATATCAGAGAACCAGAGCTCTGCCAAATGGGAGTGCGGAGCTCTGGAACATTGGAGCTTTGGAGCTGTGTATCAGCATAGGTGAGAAGGTCAAGGAACTTCTGACCCACTCAACCTCCTTTTGGAACCCTCCAGTGACAGTGTGCAAACCTGGGATAAAATTCTTCCCGCTCCTCAGATGTACAGGATTCTTCACAAGCTTTCTTCTTAGGCTCCTCCTACCTCATTATCATTCACTTCACAGGTTGTATTTTCTCACCTAAAGCGCTGAACACACATTTTCTTCTCTCTAGCCTACTTTAGGTTTCTTTTCTCTAACTTACTTACTTTTTTCTACCTCACTTACTAGCTTAAGAATAGAGTGTAAAATGCATATGACATACACAGTATGTGTTAATCACAATATGTGTTTATGTTATCAGTAAGGCTTCCGGTCAACAGGAAGCTGTAAGGAGTTGGATTTTGGGGGAGTCAAAAGTTGTAAGTGGATTTTCAACTGCACAGTGGTCAATGCCCCTAAGCCCCACATCATTCAAGGGTCAAATGAACTTTAGAATATTCTAATTTCATGATATTCCTATGAAGCCAGTCCCATCATTATCTACTTTTCATATGAGAAAAAAATGGAACATGGGTTTGGTAAATAAATTGTCTGAGATCATAGCTAGGAAGAGTACAGCTTGGATTTTCATTCAGACAATATGTCAGCTTCTGGGCCCCCATTCTCAGTGACCATTCTACAACAAATAGGGGAGTGTTCTGGAAACAGAGAGAAAACAAGACTGGCTCTATGAGGGGATCATAGACCTCATGAACAAGCCAACATTTGAGCTGGGCATTCATAGAATCCTACAGGCCAAAACGACTATGCACACAGTCAGCATCTGAAACCAACCAAAAATTCCCAGTGTCACTCCTCTGCCAAAGCAATGGCCCATCGGCTCTCTGCCTGCACACACCTTGCTCATTTATCTTTCTTGGCACACACTGATTAAGTTCCACTTTATCTATAAAGATGTTCCTAAGACTCCCTAATGAGAAACTCATGACACATCCTGCCTAAATGATTCAGCCTTCTGGCATCTCCTCGATTGTTGCGTTATCTCTTGTGTAATTTTGTTTGTCATCTCTTATCAAATCCCTTTGGGTCAAGCACTACTTGTGGCTTGATGGAAAGAATCGTTGTGAAGATGGATGTCCTGGGTTTGAATCTCAGCTCAGGCCCTGTAAACTGCATGTCTTTAATGAACATACCCCATCTATTCAATCCCCAGTTTCTTCTCCTGTATAATAAGAATGATGATACTCAACTGATTCAATAAAAAAATAATCAGGGTGCATTATCCAGCATAGAATACATAGTAAGCCTTTAGACAAGTCATTTCCTTGCTCCTCAGTATTTGCCTTCTTTATAGTGTGCATGGTACTCGGAAAGGCGCAGCAAATGTCTCACAAAGGGATCAAAGATTTCTCAGACATTACCATAATGATGCAGATGAGCTCATTGTTAAAAGAAAATAATGACAAAATAAAATAAACTTCTGGATGAGGGAAAAGACGGGGAGAATGCAGTATGTGCAATACTCTTTCCAGAGCCTCGTTGTGAAGCATCACCTAGACACCCACACTTCCAACTGCAAACTTCTCCCACCTCCGCTCATGCACTCAGGCGCGCCCTGAGGTGTTTACCAAGAGGGAAAGAGAGAAGCTAGAAGCTCAAAAAAATATAAGAAACTGAGTTAATTTGCAGAGGAAACAGGTATTGTTGACATACCTAATAATTAGTGTGACCCAACAGAAGGAGTAATAAAGGCCAACCTAACTGTTGGATAAATGTTACTCTTGCAACTGATTTTATTAGTAGTAGTAGTAGGAGTTATATGCTGTAAACATTTAAGGACATTTTTAAAGACAGCTTTTGTGTCTTACTAGCTATTTGATCTTGGGCAAATTAATTCACTTCTTAGCCTCAGTTTCCTCTTCCGTAAAAAAGGAAAATGAAGCAAATGCCATTAATGGCCTCCTCCCCACTTCTGCTCAGACTTTGCTTTTCACAATGACCCATGGAGACCATCACCAAATGTCCTGTCTGGGTCTTTTTCCTAGGCGAGGGGTTCCCTGGGCCAAGGGTAGAGCAAGCCCTGAGCGCAGCAGCCCTACCAGCCTCCTAGCCCAGCAATCGCTGCAGAGTGTGGAGATAAGGCCGTTCACAATCACCTCGTGGTTGAGATAACTCTGAAGCAATTTTCACTGCATCCCAGAATTTTCCAACTGCATTCTCTAGTTGCCCACAGGGCTAACTTGTTTGATAATATACCATTTATTTACTGCTTTCCTTTCCTTGTCTTACATCCCCTGTCCCCTACTTGTGCTTCCTGGGATGACCTTTTGAACAAACCACTCATCTTGTCTTAGGGTTAGCTTCAAGGAGAACTCCAAACATGACAGAGGATAATAGTGCGCAGTACCTGCTTGAGTGAATATCAAATGCTTGGCACGCTTCCTCGCTCGTTTGATCAGTCAGGGTTCAATCAGAGAATCAGAAGCAGTAGAAGAAATGTCTACTAAGTGGTTTAGTGCAAGGAACTGGCTTATGTGATTATGGTGGGTGGTGAGGCAACTCCCAAATCCGTAGAACAGACCACAGGGAAGGGCAGGCTGGGACTCCCAGGCAGAAGAGGAAGATCCTCTCCACAGGCAGCATTTCTTCTTTCTCAGCGAAGCCTCAGCTCTGCTCTTAAGACATTCCACCTTATTAAGATCCATCTACCCAGACTATCTAGGGAAAACCTGTCTGTATTTGAAGTCAACTGATTCTGGACTTTAATCACATCTACAAAATAGCTACAAAGCAACTTCTGGATTAGTGTTCATATTGGGTATATGGGAACTAAAAACTTAGTTGACCTATTAAAAAAATCACACCTATTATAAGTAGTCAAAAATGAGAGGCTAGTAATTATTAATTCATATCTAGTGGAATAGATAACACTGAGTCATTGCATACCATTTGTGAAAGAAAAATGGTATAAAAAAACAAAGTAACACTCGTTCGTAAGTCCTCCTTGAGAAGATCACCATTGGCCATGTTCTTTATACGTAAGAGTAATGTCTCTTTGTTTTACTCTATCAAACTACATGCATCCTTCCCTTGACACTGTATCCTGAGCAACTTCTTATGTCATGTAATATTTTAAGACTATTTTAATTGCTGTGAAGTATTTTGTCATCCATAGGTATCATATTCTATTAATAGCATGCCGTTTTGTTGAACATGTGGATTCTTCCCACTTTTTAATTCTTTCATGGAACTCCTTGTATAAAAATCTTTCCCATATATTATTATTTTAGGATAAGTTCCTAATTATTTAATAATGAATCCTTCAGTTTCTTGCAATGGGTTCTTCAAAAGAAATAAGACTTGACACCCTAAGCGTCCATCATATGCAGTGAATTAACCTCTCTCCCACGCACAGAGAAGGGTGTTAACTGTGCAGTAGCTTTGGGAGAAAGCGAGGAAGACAATTCCCAGTGGAGAAAAGCTTGTTAGAAGAATTTCAGAATTAAACTAATGATTTTAAAAGTTTGTTGATGCTGGAGCTCCTAGATTGAGCTCTTTCCAGAATTTTGTTAACAGAATTTTTGGAAGAAATTTTTGTTATTTTTAAATCTAAAAAAAAAAAAAAAAATGAGAGACAAGGATGGATCAGTGGTTGCTGAGCTTTAGGGATGGGGCCGAGCATGGTTCCATGAGGGTCACACGAGGGAGTATTCCAAGTGATAGAACTCTTCTGACTCCGGACTTTGGTGGTGGTTAAAAAAATCTATAAATGTGTTAAAATCCATAGACTGTACATAAAACTAAGCTAACTTTGCTGTATGAATTTTTTTAAAAAGAGAAAATAAGATACATGGAATTATAAATGAAGAGGATGAAATCGTGAAAGGGGTTTTGTGCAGAAAGGTAAAGACATGTGTTTTCTGAAAGTTCAGTGCTATAATTTGGAGCATGATACATTTCAGATCTTCTACTTGACTCCTCAGATTTAAGGCCGATGGTGGTTTGTATCATCATTTACCACCAAATAGAAATTACAATCATTTTTATAAAAGATTTCTCTAAACGAACAAACTGTCCTAGTAAAAAGATCAATCTCTTCTTCCTTGATTATTTTCAACCGAGGATTTATTTACATTCTCCATATTCATTTGCTAAACTTTTTCAAATCTGTACTTAGATTAAATCTTTAGCTAAATATTAAATCATACTGATACAGTCATCAAGAATTGCATAAAGAATTTCAGCATCATGTTAAAAATAGGAAAACTCAGTAGAAATTTTAATGTTACCATGATGTAACATATGCTGTCTGAATTTTATTTCATTTTGTAAGAATGGTCAGCAGAGAAAGATAGCAAAGGGGCTTTGGTTTGGACCTAGGAGATCTAATCCCTTCATTGGCCTCAGCCATCCTCTTGGGGACACCACCAGTGAGGCTGTGACAAAACTATTGAGTCAATGTCGATGTTCTCAACTAACCTTCTAAGAGCTGCATTCACATAGTATAATGTGATCCTCAGTTTTTATCAAATAGTAGCTGCTAAGCCACTGTTCAATGTATGCGTGTCCCTCTATCATGAAAAAACAAACAAACAAACAAACAAACAAACAAAACTCCTTTGAAATTGTTTCCAACCTTTGAGGGTTTTGGAATCTGTAAAATAATGAAAGAAATGCTTATGGCTTTTAAGATTTACAATAAGTAGACAGCAGGACCCCTTCAAGCCATTCAATTTTAAGGTCCACGTTTCTGCTCTGTGTCCCCCCATCTCCACCTGACACTAACTTCAGAAGATTTTTCTTCCACCCTTTGGGAACACTGACTATTCAAATTTGTTTTGGTGGGAAAAGAAAGATGAGCAGAAGAGCAAGATTTTCAGCTAGCTTTAAGGTAATGCTTTAAGTGGCAGAAAGACCCTCACATCACTTGTCTCTGTTTCTGCCAGGACCCTAGTCCTGTCATTTTGCAATTGGTCTAATAAGTCTCTACTAGCCCCTCCTGCCACATGGATATGACTTCTCCAGGAGGGGTATTCATCACTGGTGTGACTCATGTGGGTAAAGGCAAACCCAAGACAGAAAACTGGCTCTGAGAGGACCATTTCTAGTGGGTTTGACATAGAGGTGGGGACTCTGTGAAACCTTAAGTATGTTCCAGTTGGTGGAATAAAGGACATCCTTGGCACAAAAGAGGCCAACAAGATAGGAGCCTAAGACTCCTAGCAGAAGTAAAGTTGGTGTTTTTAAAAACCAAATTTAAAAAAAAAGGATTTTATTTATTTATTCATGAGAGACACAGAGAGAGGCAGAGACAGAGGCAGAGGGAGAAGCAGGGAACCTGATGCAGGACTAAACCCCAGGATCCCGGGATTAAGACATGAGCCAAAAGCAGATGCTCAACCACTGAGCCACCTAGGTGGCCCAAATCCCAATTTTCTGATATAATGAGACTGTTCACTCTTCTTCGATGCTCTCTGATGCTATAATCAAGGTCCAATGGAGACTTGAGACCTCACCAGTAACATCCCTCTTTCCCTCCTGAGTTTGGAAACAAGCATAAAAGAGACACAAGAACCAGTCAGATGAAGATCCAGATAATTAATTTTATTGTTTATTAAAGCAGGGTTATAGAACATGGAATCATATCTAACACTCCCCCTGAATTAGACACTCATGCACACAGCCACCTGCACAGAGGGGCCCTCCAGGCCTCACCATAGAGCATGACTGGGACCAGAACATATGTTCAAAATGCAGAGGAGAGGGGTACCATGATCTTGAGGTTGTAAGTTGGAGCGCCCGTTGGGTGCACTGATCACCTAAACATAAAATCTAAACAAACAAACAAACAAAACACAGAGAAGCATCCCAATGATGTTCAAGTCTTTCTACCAAACTCACCGATCAGAAAGGGAGACTCTCCTCCCAGGGGGAGGAATGAGTGAGGGAGGGCAAGAAGCCAGGAGTGCTACTTGAGCTGACATCCCCACTATGGCTCCCACAGTGTAGAGGAAATTAACAGGTAACCTTCTGCTGTTTTACCAATCAACTGAGCCAATGTCTTTGTAGCAAAAGACACACACAAGATGACACTTGGGCCAAAAGAGAACATTACCTTCTAGGGCAGCTTGGCAGTGTCCAGGGCGATGGCAAAGTCCTCAAGGAAAAGATGTGAATATTGAGAATTTAAATGGAGGTCAACTCTTGGAGATTCAGGATTTTACTGTGATGTTATGGCAATAATATTACTGTCTTAAAAGCAGAAAGACAGAAACCAACTCTCTGTCCCACCACACTCCCCAAGGAAGAAGACTTTTGGTTGCTGCTGATTCAATAAGCTCTTATAGTGGGGGAAGCCCCAGGACCCCCATGCAGTGCCAGCCACCAGTGGGTTCTATATTAAGAAGGATAATGGTAGCTCCCTTTCAGCAGTTCTGGGCAAACTTTTCTATTGAGGCAGAGATGAGGACCAGCTGGGGTGGGGGGGTGGGGGGGACCAGTAAATGTGTCAGAGGCTGAGAACTTCGCCTTAAAAAGTCTGCAGCAAGGACGTCATTCATTTGAAGTCCTGTATTTGTGTGTCTTCACATTTCATGGGATCTTAACAGTCTCTCTCACCACACTTTCAACTTTACTTTGATATAAAAATGGGTTTAAACTACCTACTATTAAGTAAAATATATGTTTCTGGGAAGATGTGGTATTTTTTTGCCCTTGGTCCTGCATATTCCAGGCAGGTTGCAGAGTAAGCCCCACGCTGTATCCCATTGAACAAACTCAATGGTTTGAGAAGCACTGTTTATGTGCATATGAATTCATCCATCCATCAAAAATAATTTTACTAAACATCTTAATTATTTGCAAGACCTTCTATGTCGTAAGACAGAGTCCAAGTCTTAAGGAATTATGACTTCTAATAGTTAAGAACCCCAAATCCTAGCAAGGGACTTGGGATTCTTAACTCTGTTGCTTAGAGAATGTATTTCCTATCTTCTCCATCCACATCAGACCCTTGTGTATTCTTAACTTACTGTCATAAAGCCACACCTCTTACCCTAACACAGACCAACCCCTACACACACAGAAATTTACACCTACACCCTACAGAAAATGTTACTCTGTGTGTTAAAAATGCATAAATAAGTGCTGTGTTCTTGAAGTGAGGCACTGAAATAGGAATAAAAATGCTTTCATTAGATTCTTGTCCACTCAGCTAACTTCAAGATAGTGTAAGGTTATTTCAAGTGAAGAACTGCTGTATTCATATAGTCTATCACTTGCTTATTTTGGTGCTTCATATTTAAAAATACTAAGATTGTGGTCTGACAACCCAAGCAAAATATCAGTGCCATAAAAAGAAAGTCATTTGACTAATAGAGATTTAATTATTTCTCAAGTATTAATTATTTCTGGATACAGAAAAGACCTGGGGATATTTGGAAAGCTTGTTTTCAGAAATAAAATACCCATGGAGGTAGTTAGTCCCCCTCTGAGAGTTTTAACCTATCATTTGTGCAGTCACATTACTAATGCTGTCACTGCAAAGATAATTCCAAGGAGTATAGTAGTTTTGCATTGTGCACCACTCCAAATGCAAGTTAAGTAAAGCCACACACCCCAAGGGAATGGGAACATACCTCAGGGAACAATAACCATATCACAGTAGCTTATGAAAATGTAATTTTATTTGTTCATGATTTTTCTAGTAACATATTACCCATGCCGGAAATTGCACAGGTGGTGCTAAATATATTATATTTATGATGTCACCAGATACTGACACCACCCTTCCCAGGAGCACACATCAATCACACAAACTAGGAAACTGAGGCCCAGAGAGAGATGCTTCTGCAGCCATGCAATGACATGTTTTCTCCAACTCCAGAGTCAAGCTGTTAACCATGATGACATGCTACCTTGTTTTGTCAAGTCTCATTTTCAAAAGGAGCAAACTGAGATCGGAGAAAGAAAGTGACTGGTAAGGGTCACAAAGCTAATTAGTGTCATAGCCAGACCCAGAACTGTCTTCTTACTCCGTAATTATTCAGGAAGGATGGTCTGAATTTACCTCCTTCATCAAAGAAATGGTTTTTATAAATACCAGTTGTTTTGCAGCAATGAAGAAACTATTCTTGGGATCATCGTTCACACAAAATCCCAATCTTCCAGTTACCTGGGCAGTCTATGGTCTCCAAGAAACAGGCCTCAACAGAATGTTCTGAAGTCTTCATCCTGGCTGTTTTCCCATCCTCACTTATGTGGACCATCTGCTTCACTTCACATCCTTCAAAAGGCTGTTTTTATCCATCCCCTGGCCTACTCTCTGATTATCTTATCCCTCACACAAATGAGTGCAGTAGCCCCCAGCTTGTCTTTAGTGGACCTGGAGTCAGAAGTCTTAGGCTTTATTCCATTTCCACCACCTGTCTTTGCAGACTTGGGTCTGCAAGCAACTTCTAAGAACATCTGTTTCTTCACCTGTACATGGAGATCAGAGCCCCACCTTCCAGGGCTTGTCATGGTGTGTCATGGCATGGGTCCTCCACACAGATTTATTACACCAATGAAGAAATGAAGGTAAATATTCACGAATTTGTGAACTATGCACCACTTCATGTTAGTCATCATCATATGCCTCTCTGTCTATTCCATTTTGTGCCTGAACCTGCCTAAAGTCCTTTATCCTCATTCACTGATCAAAATTTCATCCAGCCCTAAGATTAAGGTGCATTGTTCTGAATGTTTTGTATTCCCCCAAAAAATACATGTGTTGAAATCCTAACCCCTAAAGGTGACTGTATTAGCAAGTAGGGATTTGAGAAGTGATTGGATCATGGGGGTAGGACCTTCAAGAATGGGATTAGTGTCCTTATAAAAGAGACTCCACATGTGCCCTAGCCCCTTCCCCCATGTGAGGCATAGTGAAAAGTCTGTGACCCAGAAGCAGCCTTCACCAGACCCCCAGCCACCCATTACCCTGATCTTAGACTTCCAGCCTCCAGAACTTGAGAGATTTCTGTTGTCTACAAGGCACCCGATCTGTAGGATTTTGTTATAATAGCCAATAGGATACTATGACATTAGGTAACTTTGTCCACTTGCCCAACCAGTACTAAACAGCTTTCTTCTCACTCCTATTGTGCTTTCTGAAGTTGTCACTTGGATGTGTACCTACTCTGATTAACATGAGTCAAATACATTTGTCTGTGATCCAGCTCATGTGCTCAGGCTGCCCTGATGATTCCAGCCTCATGAAGCCTGGCTGCCTGTTGACAGATTGTTAACCAAGTGTGCCACCTTAGGCAGGTTCCTTAACCTCAGAGGCCTAGATTCCCAAACATCAATAGAGGTAATTCCTAGTAGCAGAGGGGTCTGGGCCAGCTGAAGAAAAGGCAGATGGCAAATGGTTAACTCCTCAACCCTTTCTCATTTGTTGCTCTACTCCACAGCCTATGAGTGCCCTATAAGCTTCTTAAGTGCATAGATCAGGGCTTATAACTCAGTATACTATTCTATGTGCAATAAATTCAGATTAGCTGTCATTTGTGGGATTGGATGAATTTGACAGTAGAAGCACCTCCAGAAGAAACCTTTGGTTCTTTTTATTTTTTTAATTCAATTTGCCAACATATAGTATAACACCCAGTGCTCATCCCATCAAGTGCCCTCCTCTCAGTGCCTGTCACACACTTATGCCTTTCGCCTCCACCCACCTCCCCTTATACAACCCTTTGTTTGTTTCCTAGAGTTAGGAGTCTCTCATGGTTTGTCTCCTTCTCTAATTTTTCCCACTCATTTGGTTCTAACCTGGGCATACTTTCAGCCACCACTCGACAGTCATTTGTTTTACACCTGTTATGTCCAGAAATGTTGTCATGTAAACGTGAAAAAACAGAGCCATTGATCTCAGGGCATCCAGTGAGTAATGGTGAGTTGAGTATATATACTATTTTGCTCACAAAATGTCTAACACCATTGTGAACATGGACGTCACTGTGTGATCGTGGACAAATCTTTCCCTCTGTGGACCTTGGTCTCTTCATCTGTAAAATGGAATAATAGTGCCTTCTTAACACAGTGGCTGGGAAACTTAGGTAAACTAATATAGCCTGAGAGGGTTATAAACTGCAAATAGTATAACACAGGTCAGCAAACTACAGCCTACAGGACAAATCAGACTAGCCACCTGTTTCCATAAAGGAAATTTATTGGAATGCACTCATGCCCATCATTTAC
The DNA here is from genome assembly GCF_048164855.1 of Canis lupus baileyi. Lineage (NCBI taxonomy): Eukaryota > Metazoa > Chordata > Mammalia > Carnivora > Canidae > Canis > Canis lupus. The sequence goes on from NC_132839.1 coordinate 69,715,902, forward strand.
ATTTTACCTGTGGCTGCTATAGTACCACCAGGTCAGATATGAGTAGCGGTCACAGAGACTTCATGGCTCACAAAATCTAGAGTACTTGCCATCTGGCCCTTTGCAGAAAAATATCACTGATCCTGGCTTTATTGAAATGTATTATCGTAATTATGAAAATTGTCCTCATGACAGAGGGACATCATGACATATTGGCAAAAACAAAGGTTTTGTAGCCAATAATCTCAGGTGACAAAGCCCTCTCTACCATGTTGGGAGGGTATGTGACTTCAGGCATGCTCACTGACCTCTCGGAGTCTGTTCCTAAATGAGCATAAGAACATTGGCCAACTGATTTGACATGAGGATAAATGGAGGCCATGTCTGTGAGATGTCTGATACATAACAGTAACTTCTAATCACTTATGAGTTTTTCTTCTTTTAAAATTTCAAAGTTCAGGGATCCCTGGGTGGCACAGCGGTTTGGTGCCTGCCTTTGGCCCAGGGCACGATCCTGGAGACCCAGGATCGAATCCCACGTCGGGCTCCCAGTGCATGGAGCCTACTTCTCCCTCTGCCTATATCTCTGCCTCTCTCTCTCTCTCTCTCTGTGACTATCATAAGTAAATAAAATTTTTTTAAAAACTTAAAAAAATAAAATAAAATTTCAAAGTTCACCTGTAGCATTTTTCTTTTTTTTTTTTCTCACTTTGCTTCACTCCTACAAGCATCATACACCTATCACAATATAGATCTTTAGCTCATTTTCGTTGACTCAGCAGAATAGCCACTGACTAAGACACACATGTTTGGAAAACTTTGGTTTCTATGCAGCAGAACTTGGCAGACTCTTTGGCATCCTAGTGTACATCGTAAATATCTCAATATGGGGCAGAGTATATCCTGTCTCTAATCTATCTGACTTTGAAATAGTTTTCAATAAAGACCTGTAGAACAGGGGCAAGACATGGTAATCTAGGGTAAATGTTTCCATTTACTGAATTCTAGAGAAGTCATCCTCATGTTGCCCTCATGCTCACTAATAAAAGATCAAAGACTAGAATTCCAGACCTTTCTGTCCCTAGGTTTGTTTTATAATTCTTCTAACATCGATCCATTCTGACAGTAATGGCTAAAACTTGTCTCTCGAGTTGGAATTACGGAGTTCCAAGCCCGGGTCCACAATTTACTACTCGCATCACTTTGGGCGAGACAAGTGATTTCTTTGTGTTCATTTCCTCCCCTATGACATCAGAATGTTAGCAGTACCTATCACAGTTTTGGTGCCAGAAATAAATATGTCAGTGTATGCATATAACCCAGGGTCCAGCATATAGTGTGAGCTTGATTGATAATAGCTGGATTTATCTCTGATTTACTTATTTATTTAAAAACATTTATTTAGTATCTAGTATGTATCAGTATGAGTAATAAAAAAAAAATACTATTTTCTAGTTGCAAAGATCCTTAAAGTGTGTTCATAGACCTCTTATCTACCTGAACATCTTCATCTCTGTTCCATTCCTCATTTGTGTTTTTGTCTTTATTATCTACACAGATTAAACCGCAGTTGATCCTAAACACTGTCTGCTATCTCTTGGACCTGAGTTTATTCATACACTTTTCTTTGTGTGAAGTGCCCTTCCCTTGCTATCAGCCTAAAAAGCCTCTATTCATGCTTCAGTGTTCAAGTGCTCCCTCTTCCGTGAAGCATTCCCTGGCTATTCCTGATTCATGAGTTCTTATGTCCATTGTCCTGAACTTCCCTTGCAGCTCTCAAAAGAAATAGCTTTCTCTTCTCCTGCTTCTCCCACAGCCCACATACTACTGCAGGACACAAATGCAAGGCAGATGTTCCTTTTTCCTCTTGTTGCTGCCTCAAGACACCATTCCTCCTGTCTGTCAAAATAACCATCAGCGCTCCATTAAAATACGTGCCCTTGGATGATATCACCCTTACTTCTCTCTGTAGCAGTCATCAACCACAATCCAGTCATTTTCTTCACTCCTTAAATAATTTGACACTTGGTCACCATCTTTCCCCCATCATCTCTCTTGACCACCATTTTTGTTGATTTCAATATAACTGATGGCAGACCCAATCAATTATCTGAGCCATAAGATTACTTGCCTATCACTTTCACCCTTCCTCACCTTCTATTTTGTTTTGAACTCATTCTAGTGAACATGTTGTTCCCACCACTACAGCGAAACTGTAGTTGTCAGAGTAACTGGCAAACCCCCAGGCTTGCAGAGCCAACGATTCCAGCTCAGTCCTCATCGTAGAGTCTCAGAACACAGTGACATGATTGATCACTCCATCCTTCTTGAAACATTTTCTTACTTGGTGCTTGGGAAATCGCTACCTCTTGGCTTTCTCCCATCTCCTGAGAAAGCAGTCTGTTCTCATCAGACTCCCTTGCTGCCTACTCCTCCTCCACCACCCGTAAATATTGGTGTATTCTGGGCTCAGTTTTTTCACTCTTCCCCTTTCTAACCACACACTCTTCCTAAGTAAGCTGTCCCATGATTTTGAATACCATAAATGTGCCCATAACTCTCATATTTATATCTTCAGCCATCACCACTCTCCAGTTCCAGACTCATGAATCCAACTGCTTACCTAACAATCAGGCGGTCAGGTCAAAAACCTTGACTGTTTGGTGTTGACCCCCATGCCCAATCAATTAGAAAGTCTCTCCAGTTACTTCCAACATATTTCATGAGTTGGAGGACCACATCTCAACCATTTCACCACTACAATATCAGTTCCAGCCACCATCATCTCTTACTGGATACTGCAATATCCTCCATTCCTGCTCCCCACCTGTTTATTTCCATTTTAACATATAAGTCAGATCATGATACTCTCCCACTCAAAATTTTAATGAAAGCATTCAATCATATGGTAAGCAAAATTTAAGCTCTGTCAGTATGGATAATGTCCTACATGGTTGGGACCCTGTTGGTACCTCAACTTCATTTCACTCTACATGGCCCACTCAGTCTATTCTTAATTACTGGAGTTACTGCTGTTCCTGTAATTCAGAAACACATTTCTGCCTCAGGACCTTTTCACTTACTGTTCCCCCTGCATCCCCACTCATTATTTAGAAGTCTCTGATCCTTAGTTTCATCAGACATTCTCAAAGATTTCCTCCTCAGAGAGGCCTTCCCTCCTTAAGACAAACAAACTGGTCCTTTCTCCATCCCCATTAGTCCCTGCCCCTTTACCCTGCTTGATTTTTCTTCAAAACATTTCTCTCCAAGTACAATTACATTATGTATCCACTTGATTATTTATTGCCTATTCACTGTACTTAAATAAATAAGTTCTATGAAAAACAGAGACTGTTTCATTTGAACTATGCTAACATCAACAACTAAATTAGCTCATAGTGGGTGCTCAATAAATATTTGTTGAATACAAAATAATAATAACCAGCTGTGTGCCAATGATATTTACAATGCAGATTGATGGTGCTGACAGCATTTTATTGAGCATGGCCATTTTAATGTTTGTGTTCCTCATTTCAGCATGGGGGTGGAAGCTATGACTTATCCATCCTCAGTGCCTTTGGCAATTCATGGCCTGAGTTAGATAATCAGTAAATATTTGATGGATGAAATAACATTTACTCATTGCTATGTTTTGTATCATTTGAGTCTCGTCAATCCAATGGGAGATGCAGGAAAGTTATTATTATTTGTGCTTTGCAAGAGAAGAAAAATACTGAGAAAAGAGAAATGTTCAACTCAGAGACATATAAAAGAGGGAATGGGACAGCATGGGATATGCCAGATGAAATTGCAGATAGAGGTTGCCGCCAGATGGGGAAGCACTTTGAATACCACGCTTGGAAATTTGGACTTTATGGTGTAATATATAGTAAAACAGTTGCACAAATTACCAGTATAATAATCGCACTCAGTTTCTTATACTATGTAACATTCTCAGTCCAAACTCTCCATTTATGACATCTAAACAATCCGCTCAACTGAATGACTGGCACATCTTTCATCTATTCTGTACTATGTGGCTAGCCAAGTACTTCCCTCATTTAATTCACATGAAACTCTCAGGGGTTTCCATCTGTCCAAGGTCTGAAAAATTAAATCAGTCCAGAGTATCCTCTTTCGTAAACATCTACTCAGCATTTACATATTAATACACCCATCCGTCCATACCTCCATTCATTTGGTTATTTACTTTTATTGAGCACCAATCACAGGCCAGGGACAATGCTGGACAACATTTTATAAATGTTTTTACACATATAAATATATTAATAAATAGTTGGCTATTTCAGAGACATAAAGTTCTTTTGTCATAAAGTAGTCAGAGCCATCACTTATATGACATTTTATAGTTTATAGATTTTTTTCAATATAATTCACTCATTCACTCATTGTGTAAACAATGTATGGAGTGCTCACTCAATATAATTCACTCATTCACTCATTGTGTAAACAATGTATGGAGTGCTCACTCAATATAATTCACTCATTCACTCATTGTGTAAACAATGTATGGAGTGCTCACTCAATATAATTCACTCATTCACTCATTGTGTAAACAATGTATGGAGTGCTCACTCTGAGCTAAGCACCAGGTATATAAAGATTAAAAAAAAAAAAAAAAAACACAAAAAAACCCTGACTTCTAGGAGCAGGCTTGTGTAGCACAAGTGAGTGGGTGTGTAAGATGAAAGCACATCTTACAAGGCAGCATTCACAACAGCCTCAGGTGGAAGGCGGCTTCATCATCATTCACCTTTTCAGAAGCGGAAGCTGAGATTCCCCAAGCTTCACAAGAAGCCAAAGATGACACTGTAAACGGCTACATCAAAATATGAATGTGTTTATCAGTTGATAATCAAATCCAAATCTTGTTTTTAATAATAAATTTATTTTTTATTGGTGTTCAATTTGCCAACATACAGAATAACACCCAGTGCTCATCCCGTCAAGTGCCCCATTCAGTGCTCGTCACCCATTTACCCCCACCCCCCCACCCTCCTCCCCTTCCACCACCCCTAGTTCATTTCCCAGAGTTAGGAGTCTTCATGTTCTGTCTCCCTTTCTGATATTTCCTACCCATTTCTTCTCCCTTCCCTTCTATTCCCTTTCACTATTATTTATATTCCCCAAATGAATGAGAACATATAATGTTTGTCCTTCTCCGATTGACTTATTTCACTCAGCATAATACCCTCCAGTTCCATCCATGTTGAAGCAAATGGTGGGTATTTGTCATTTCTAATGGCTGTAATATTCCATTGTATACATAAATCACATCTTCTTTATCCATTCATCTTTCGTTGGACACCGAGGCTCCTTCCACAGTTTGGCTATTGTGGACATTGCTGCTAGAAACATCGGGGTGCAGGTGTTCCAGCGTTTCATTGCATCTGTATCTTTGGGGTAAATCCCCAACAGTGCAATTGCTGGGTCGTAGGGCAGGTCTATTTTTAACTCTTTGAGGAACCTCCACACAGTTTTCCAGAGTGGCTGCACCAGTTCACATTCCCACCAACAGTGTAAGAGGGTTCCCTTTTCTCCGCATCCTCTCCAATATTTGTGGTTTCCTGCCTTGTTACTTTTCCCCATTCTCACTGGTGTCAGGTGGTATCTCATTGTGGTTTTGATTTGTATTTCCCTCATGGCAAGTGATGCGGAGCATTTTCTCATGTGCGTGTTGGCCATGTCTATGTCTTCCTCTGTGAGATTTCTCTTCAGGTCTTTTGCCCATTTCATGATTGGATTGTTTGTTTCTTTGGTGTTGAGTTTATTCTCAACAAGATACTAGCCAATAGGATCCAACAGTACATTAAGAAAATTATTCACCATGACCAAGTAGTATTTATCCCCGGGACACAAGGCTGGTTCAACACCCGTAAAACAATGTGATTCATCATATCAACAAGAGAAAAACCAAGAACCATATGATCCTCTCATTAGATGCAAAGAAAGCATTTGACAAAATGCAGCATCCATTCCTGATCAAAACTCTTCAGAGTGTAGGGATAGAGGGAACATTCCTCGACATCTTAAAAGCCATCTACGAAAAGCCCACAGCAAATATCATTCTCAATGGGGAAGCACTGGGAGCCTTTCCCCTAAGATCAGGAACAAGACAGGGATGTCCACTCTCACCACTGCCATTCAACATAGTACTGGAAGTCCTAGCCTCAGCAATCAGACAACAAAAAGACATTAAAGGCATTCAAATTGGCAAAGAAGAAGTCAAACTCTCCCTCTTTGCCGATGACATGATACTCTACATAGAAAACCCAAAAGTCTCCACCCCAAGATTGCTAGAACTCATACAGCAATTCGGTAGCGTGGCAGGATACGAAATCAATGCCCAGAAATCAGTGGCATTTCTATACACTAACAATGAGACTGAAGAAAGAGAAATTAAGGAGTCAATCCTACTTACAATTGCACCCAAAAGCATAAGATACCTAGGAATAAACCTAACCAAATAGGTAAAGGATCTATACCCTAAAAACTATAGAACACTTCTGAAAGAAATTGAAGAAGACACAAAGAGATGGAAAAATATTCCATGCTCATGGATTGGCAGAATTAATATTGTGAAAATGTCAATGTTACCCAGGGCAATATACACGTTTAATGCAATCCCTATCAAAATACCATGGACTTTCTTCAGAGAGTTAGAACAAATTATTTTAAGTTTGTGTGGAATCAGAAAAGACCCCGAATAGCCAGGGGAATTTTAAAAAAGAAAACCATATCTGGGGGCATCACAATGCCAGATTTCAGGTTGTACTACAAAGCTGTGGTCATCAAGACAGTGTGGTACTGGCACAGAAACAGACACATAGATCAGTGGAACAGAATAGAGAACCCAGAAGTGGACCCTCAACTTTATGGTCAACTAATATTCGATAAAGGAGGAAAGACTATCCACTGGAAGAAAGACAGTCTCTTCAATAAATGGTGCTGGGAAAATTGGACATCCACATGCAGAAGAATGAAACTAGACCACTCTCTTTTACCATACACAAAGAGTTTAATAAGTTCTTTATAGATCTTGGAAACTAGCCCTTTATCTGATACGTCATTTGCAAATATCTTCTCCCATTCTGTAGGTTGTCTTTTAGTTTTGTTGACTGTATCCTTTGCTGTGCAAAAGCTTCTTATCTTGATGAAGTCCCAATAGTTCATTTTTGCTTTTGTTTCTTTTGCCTTCGTGGATGTATCTTGCAAGAAGTTACTGTGGCTGAGTTCAAAAAGGGTGTTGCCTGTGTTCTTCTCTAGGATTTTGATGGAATCTTGTCTCACATTTAGATCTTTCATCCATTTTGAATTTATCTTTGTGTATGGTGAAAGAGAGTGGTCTAGTTTCATTCTTCTGCATGTGGATGTCCAATTTTCCCAGCACCATTTATTGAAGAGACTGTCTTTCTTCCAGTGGATAGTCTTTCCTCCTTTATCGAATATTAGTTGACCATAAAGTCGAGGGTCAAATCCAAATCTTATTCATCTTCTTCTTCGATTCCCTTCCTAAGCAATTTAATCCTTAAGTCATGAGGTGGGGAAGAGTAATACTGGCATCCAAACCAGGCATGATGGCCCAGGACAGAGTTTTAAAGCAATGACTCATCTCCATGATGTCTGAGGTCTCAACAGAGGACAACTGAAAGCTGGAGGTGATCCTGTCACTGAAGGCTGGGACCAGCTGAAGACTTGCTCACCTACAAAGGATACTGGGACTTTGGAAGTTAATGCTCACTGTCAGCTGGGGTCTCAACTATGGCTCTCATACAAAATATCTATGGATGGCTACTTCATATGGTCTCTCTGTTTACCTAAGGACATGGGGACTGAGTTCCAAGAGTGAGCATCCCAAAACCACCAAGAGGAAGCTATATTGGTTTTTTATAACCTGATTTTGGAAGATAATTAGCATCAGGTCCTCCAGACCCACCAATATCAGGAAGAGAGAACCTAGATCCCAAATCTCAATAGGAGAATCTACAACACATTGTAAGACCAGCATATGGGCGGAAGACCTTTATGAAGCTATCTTGGAAAATGCAGCTCTCACAGATTCGATAGAAGAACACAACATAAATTTTCAGATAGTCCTGTTAGAAATATGTAATGTGAAACTAAACACGAGGCCATTTTAGACAGATCAAAATTGAGGCACACTGTAAAAATAACTGGCCTGCAGTATTCAAACATGTAAAGAGCATGAACTTTAAAAATGATGAATCGTTGCAGTGTGAAATCAAAGAGATACGGTAACTGAAAGCAGTGTGTGATTCTGAATTATACCTCTTCACTATAAAGGATGCTATTGGGACATTTAGAAACCTTTAATGGAATTTGAAGATTAGATGGTAATAATGTATGTTACTTTTCCTGATTCTGATGAGATGATTACAGTTATGTGCAAGAATGTTCTTATGGTTAGAGGAAATAAATACTAGAGTATTCAGGGGACAGAGTGCATCAGCTCAAAATTATGCTCACTTTTTTTAAAAAAGATTTTATTTATTCATGAGAGAGAGAGAGAGAGAGAGAGGCAGAGACATAGGCAGAGGGAGAAGCAGGCTTTATGCAGGGAGCCTGACATGGGACACGATCTCGGGACTCCAGGATCACGCTCTCAGCCAAAGGCAGATGCTCAACCTCTGAGCCACCCAGGGGTCCCTATGCTCACTTTTTTTATTTTTTTAATAAGTTCAAGATTGTTGAATAAAAAAAACATTCTTTTTTTATTATTATTATTAACCAAAGCAACAACTAGATGCCCAAGGCCATTTCCCCCAAAAGCATCAAGGCAATTAAGTCTATTTTTCTTCAAACCAACTGGAGATGTGTACAAAATCTCCACTTCCCTTTGGATATGCAAAGACCAAGGAGAATGGGAAAATTAAATCAAAACCTTAATGCATGTGCTACCTATCGGATTCTTTTGTTTTGTTTTGTTTTGTTTTTTACTTGAAAGAAAGCTAGTGGCTGCCTTGTATTCCTATAAGAAAGAACAAAGCCTGTCTCCTAAATAATTCAAACTTTGTATTGACTAAGATCACAGCAGGTAGTTTAGAATAATCAATCCATAATGTGTCATAATAAGGATTTGCTGAAGGATACACACAGAGTCAGAAATTTTCAGCAATCTATTTGTGTGATTTTCTATTTAGAACTTCTGCTATTCAAGTCAAGGTTCTATTTAGACTTTTTCAACTCCTGAAAATCACCTTGTTACTATGGATAAATCTGCTTCTTAATTGTTCATTAAATTATTTGTTCCTACAAAGCCACAAAATCTACTAATCTTTAAAAGAGAAGAAAATATTATCAAGAATTAAAGACCATTTGACAGAAAAAGACAAATATCAGATGATTTCACTCATATATAGAATTTAAGAAACAAAACAGATGAACATAGGGGAGGGGGAGGAAAAATAAAAGAAGATGAAATCAGAGAGGGAGGCAAATGATAAGAGACTCTTAATCATAGGAAACAAACTGAGGGTCTCTAGAGGGGAGAGGGGTATGGGGTAACTGAGTGATGGGCATGTGGTGTAATGAGCACTAGGTGTTATGTGCAACTGATGAATTACTGAACTCTACCTCTGAAACCAATAATACACTGTATGTTAATTAAATTGAATTTAAATTTTAAAATTTTAAAAATTTTAAAATGAATTAAAGACCGTTTGAAAAAAATAGTGATTTTTTAAAGTCTCCATTCTAACACACAATATATATGTGTACATATATACAGTATATACATGTTTTATATATATGTATATATATTCAGTCCTTGTCTGCATTAAACATCTCTTGGAAGTTGTCTGGTATCCATATCATTCATTTTTATTGTTTTTTACTTACTGTTGTATCCATATTGTATAGAGTTGTCATAACTGGCATTTTTATTACCTGCTGATTCATCTCCTCACTCCAGACTACTTTACTCAGACTTCCCTCCCAACACAAGCCTTATCCCTGCTTCAAAGATGGCCTTCCCAAATTACCTCCACTTCCCTACAATGGTCTCTATTTCCTCTAAACATTTGCCACTTAATGTGTCTCTCCCAGGTGACACCTGTCACATATTGCCAGTGTTGGAAGATCTTTTCTCTCCATATGGAGCTCTGCTGTCCACTCTGGTAGCTCCAACTACATGTGGCTATATACATGCTAATTTAAATTTAGAAACCTGTCCCTCAATTCCAATCACCACATTTCTCCTACTCGATAGCATGTATTGCTAGTGTCTATTGTCTTGGAGAATGAACAGTAAGGACATTACTGTCCTCACAGAAATTTCAAATGAACAGCACTGCTTGAAATGGTAAGTGCCACAAAGGCCTACATGTTAAGATATCAGTCCAGCAATTCCAGGTACAGGTAAAGGAGTAAAGAAATGATGTTCTCACTCAGAGGATGAATTTGTACAAACACTTTTGAGAATAGTCTGGTAATAGTACATTCGAGAATATACAATCTTTACCAGTTCCACTTTCCTATTTCCACATATATACACTCTAAAGAAACTCAGGCTCAGATGCATACAATGACATGTACCAAAATTTCATAGCCACATTGCTTATAAAAGCGGTAAATTAGAAAAAAAAAATCTAAATGTCCATCAATGAGAGCATGAACAAATAAAAAATGAGGGATAATCACATGAGAGAATAATGTATAGCATTTATGATAAATGAAAATGATTTCTATTTGTATCAACCTAGAAAATACAAAAATATGTAATAATCAGTAAAAAACAAAATGTTATTGTAGTGTAAACCCTGAGAGTTTTTTTGTTTTCCTATTTTGCAATGCAAGGGCCTGACTTAAGCTTTGATTTTCTAGACATCCACTTCAAAGACCCCTACCTCCAATAAACCCATTGCCATCCAGGCCACCTCCAATCCATATTGAGTCTCCTTTGTTTTAGAAATCCTGGTTGACTTAGAAAACTGACCAATTTGAACCAAATGTTTTTTTCTCTTCCCATGCTTTAAATCCCTGGTCCTATATTTTAAATCCAACCATAAAGAATGAGCCTAAGAAACCGTAGGCCCCACCCTCTCAATCCCAATTGAAGTAGAACCACAGGTCAATTTTCCCTCTAGCACAACCTGGCTGTGTGTCACTAAGTGTTCTGTGTAATTTCCAAGTCTTGCAGGTGATAAACTTCTTTCCCCAATGTTTCCTGATGGTTATTGGTGAAGAGAGTCTTGCAATCATAATAAGAACCACAAAGTCCTGTCTAGCCATAGCATTAATTATTGGTAGGCTAAGGCTTGCACAGAACAGTTGCATACAGTGTGGTGCCATATTATAGATATTAAAACACAAGCAAACAATGCTACGTGTGTGTATATATATCTATGCATGCAGATATATTGTATAGTATGCTATATATATTCACACATGTTATATATACTATACGTATATTGTTGTATACATGTATACACATATGTATACATGCACACACACATATATATAACAACAATATGAAAACATGAACAAGGAGAGCATGCAGTAAATTCATGATACTGCTGCCCCCCCTGGTCAAGATGATGTAGAAAGCAATGGCGGTAGGAAAAATAATTAAGGACATGAATAATATTTGTTAAAATAATCATCAGTATTATTTATATGAAAAAATTTAAGTATGAAGTGACTGTGACAAAATGCTATTATTTGCTAATTGTAGGTGGTGGGCAATTAGATATCTTTTAAGTAATAATTCTCTGAATTGTCTATTTCTGTCCTTTCTACTTCCAGATAGCCTTCAACTTTCTCACATCTGAGAACGATAGAATGTTCTTCCAACAGGGCAACATCTTTTCCTTTTCTATAGAAATTATTTTCTATAGACCAAAAATAGCTACTTTTATTGGAAGGGGACAGGCTCTCTAAGGTGGTAGAATATGGTGAGTGAGGCACAGTGAAGGTCCAGGTGAACGGTTTTCAAAGTGTGGTCCCTGGACCTGCAGCAAGAACATCACCGGGGCATTCATTAGAAATGCAAATATCAGGGGCATCTGGGTGGCTGAGTCAGTTAAGCGTCTGCCTTCAGCTCAGGTCATGATCTGGGACTCCCAGGATCGAGCCCCGGGATGGAGTCCTGTGTTGGGCTCCCCGCTTAGCAAGGAATCTGCTTCTCCTTCTCACTCTGCTCCTCCCCCGCCCCTTATGCTTACTCTCTCTCTCTCTCAAATAAATAAATAAAATATTTTTTTAAAAAAGAAAGAAATACAAATATCCAGGCCCCAATGATTACTCGCTGACTCAGAAAGTTTGAAAGTATAGCTCAGCAGTCCATTCAAAATCCAGGTAATTTTGATTCATGCTTCTGTTTGAGAAACAAGGTTTAGAAAAACGATAGGCAAACTTTGATAGAGAAGTCCAGATAGTGAGTATTTTAGGTTTTATGAACCAAGAGGCAAAAAGACCAGAACCTACTCCTTGAAAAGAGAGAGTGAACGGCACAAAGCACGAGTGTGTGTGTGTGTGTGTGTGTGTGTGCGCACATATTTAATGTAGAGCAACCCTGCCCATTCGTCAACTGGCTCATTCATGTCTGAGAGCTAATCAGATAGCAAATCTTCCTTCTTTTGGGTGGATGTGTGTGGAGCTTAGAGGGTATGTGCTGGGGGTTTCGCTTCCTCCCATACAAGTCTTTCTTCAAACGAACTGAATGTGGCTGTGTAATACATAAACAATGCAGGAGAGACTCAATTAGGGACAGAGATGATGTCACTACACATCTTAACTGGTCTGCCGTGACAGTGCTGGATTTTAGTGACCCCAGTGATCCTGGAAAATAATGAGGTTTAAGATATCACCCTCTCCTTTTGTGTTCCAAGAGAAGGCTTACTGTAAAAAACCACTCTTTTCCATATTACTTATATAAGACTCATAGCTGCCTTCTTTATTTACCAGTGACAAGGCCAGACACAGACTCTCAATATTTCTATTTTGCCTCATAAATAATTAGCTAAATTTAGTACAAGGCAAAGTTGAGACCTAGAACTGTCTACAAACTCACAATCTTTTCGGTCTGCAAACCATCATTAAGATAGGATGTTAGAGGTCCTAAAGGATTCTTAATCTGATGGTCCTAAAATCTGAGAAGACTAAAGAATTATCCTGTGTTCTTATGAAAATTTATTATCTTTGTGATCATGACTTTCTCCGGGAAAAGCAACAGAGCTTTTATCCAATTTCCAGAAATGTTTATGTATTTTTGTAGAAACTGCAGGACTTCCAGGATGACAAATTAAGGAAGTTCCCTCCACCCTGGCCCCAGCGACACAACAATTTAACTGGTGAAATTTATTTTAAAAAATCATTTAAAGGAGAAAATCTGGGGAAATGGCATGGTAGGAGGTACCAAGAATCCCCCCCCACTCTCTCTCAAAGATTATTTATTTATTAGAGAGAGAGAGAGAGAGAAAGTAGTAGGGCATAAGCTTTGGAGAGAGAGAAGCAGGCTGCCCATGGAGCTGGGATCCCAATGAAGGGCTAGATCCCAGGATCCTGGGATCATGACCTGAGCCAACAACAGCCACTTAACTGACTGAGTACCCAAGCACCCCAGAGTCTCTTTTCCACCTAGACAACAGTCATATCAAACACTATTTTGGAGCATGAAAGTCTACTGAAGGCTTGCAGCTTCTAGGAGAAGGCTTGGATGGTAAGTTGCAGTTAATTTTGGTCAATTTTGGCTCTTAGTATCCCAGTAGCCATCCTTATCACCCCCCCCCCAACCCTGTGGCAGGCAACCATGAATGCAGTGCAGGAACAGCTTGCACACTATTTATGAGAGCCAGAGTGGGCAGAAAGGACTCTATCCTCCAAATATGAGGGTTCTCATCACTCACTGTAGCTCCTGATACTGAGTACAGAAGAAGAGGTGGTGCCTGTGATTATGGTCTCTCTCCACATTGTTGCAAGCCCCTCCCTCTCTCCTGAAATGACTTCCAGGGGACTTGGAAGACTGCTGCTCTATTTATTTCTTGCCCTCATTTTTCTTTTTCAAAATTTTTGGAGCCAGACATTAAAGACTAGGACATTTAAAAGCAACTGTATATGTGGGGAAATTGAGAAAGTCATCATGCATGCCTGGGGAAAAGATCAGGCTCAGAGAAGACCCAAGAAGACCATACATTTACACCTCAGGCTGACCCTTGGGACAAAAATAACCAACAATAAAAAATTAAACAATAATTTAACAGAATTAATTAATCAATTCTAAAAATAACCAACAATCAAAAATTAAACAATAATTTAACAGAATTAATTAATCAATTCTAAAACAAAACAAACAAACAAAACACAGCACACCCTAGAGAAGGGGAAGAATTTCATTTCCAGAGTTATATTATTTATTCAAATCTCCAGTGTTCAACAACAACAAATCACAAGGTATACAGAGAAACAGGGAAGTTTGTTGCATTCAAGGAAAGAAAATATCAATAGAAAGTATCTCTAAAAAAGACCTAATGGGACTATAAGGGAAAAGAGGGAAACCAAGTGGGGAAAAATTAGAGAGGAAGACAAACCATGAGAAACTCTTAACTCTGGGAAACAAGCAAAGGGTTGCAGAAGAGGAAGGTGGTGAGGAGATGAGGCAATTGGGTGAAAGGCCGGTCCTAAGGAGAACACATGATGAGATGAACCCTAGGTGTTATACTATATGTGGTTAAATTGAATTTAAATAAAATATTTTTAAAAGGAACTAATGGTGGATTTATTAGACAAAGACTTTACAATAACTTTCTTAACCCTCAAAGAACTAATAGAACATACAGAAAAAGATGTGAAGAGACAGAGGAGTCAGCAAATGTGAAAATAAAACAATGGAGATGATTTCAACTGAGGAACAGAAAGAATAAAGACCCAAGAAAAGTGAACAGTGCAAGGGACCTGTGTGACACCTTCATGTGGACCAACATATATGCATTGTGGGATTCTCATAAGAGAGAAAGGGGAAAGGAGAATTTTTGGAGAAATAAAGTCTAAACATTTCCTAAATTTGATGAAATATGTGAATAGACACATTCAAGAAGCTCATCTAACTCCAAGTGAGAGACCCGCCTTGAAACATAAAACCAATTTCTTGAAAGCCAAGACAAAAAGATAATCTTGATAGAGCAAGAGAGAAGATTTTTTTTTGTTGTTTTTTATTTATTTATGATAGTCACACAGAGAGAGAGAGAGAGAGAGAGAGGCAGAGACACAGGCAGAGGGAGAAGCAGGCTCCATGCACCGGGAGCCCGCCGTGGGATTCGATCCCGGGTCTCCAGGATCGCGCCCCAGGCCAAAGGCAGGCGCTAAACCGCTGCGCCACCCAGGGATCCCAAGAGAGAAGATTCTTAACATTACTAATCACCAGGGAAATGCAAATCCAAACTACAACGAGATAATACCTTATATACATTAGGATGGATAATATAAAAAAAAAAAATCCCAGAACAAAAATTTACAAGTGTTGGCAAAGATATGGAAAAATTGGAACCCATGTGAACCATTGGTGGAAATGTAAAATGGTACAACTTCTGTGATAAAGAGTACAGCAATTCCTCAGAAACTTGGAAATAGAATTACCCTTTGATCAAACAACTCCATTCCTGGATACATATTATTTTTTTTTTTTTACTGGATACATATTAAAAAGAACTGAAAGTATGGTCTTGAAGAGATATTTTTACACCCACATTCAGAATGGCAATATTCATAATAGCCTAAACGGGGAAGCACCCCATGTGCCCATCAACAGATGAATGGATAAGGAAACTGTGGTATATACATACAATGGAATATTTTTCAGCTTTTATTTTTCTTAATTTTTATTTATTTACGATAGTCACAGAGAGAGAGAGAGAGAGAGAGAGAGAGAGAGAGAGAGAGAGAGAAGCAGAGACATAGGCAGAGGGAGAAGCAGGCTCCATGTACCAGGAGCCCGACGGGGGATTCGATCCCGGGTCTCCAGGATCGCGCCCTGGGCCAAAGGCAG
Organism: Canis lupus baileyi; assembly: GCF_048164855.1. NCBI lineage: Eukaryota > Metazoa > Chordata > Mammalia > Carnivora > Canidae > Canis > Canis lupus. The sequence continues at coordinate 69,731,902 of NC_132839.1, forward strand.
GCGCTAAACCGCTGCGCCACCCAGGGTTCCCTGTTTTTCAGCTTTTAAAAGGAAGAAAGTTCTGACATATACTATAAGAGGATGAACTTTGAGGAATTATTCTATGTGAACAACCCAATCACAAAATACTGTATGGTCTCACCTCTGTGGGTTTCTTAGAGTCATCAAAATCACAGAGACGGAAAGTAGAATGGTGGTTGCCAAGACTGAGGGATTGGAATGGGGAGCTATTGCTTACTGTGTATAGAGGGTCAGTTCTACCAGATGATAAGAATTCTGCAAAGGATAGCAGTGACGATAGCACATCTTTATGAGTGTATATAGTACCACTGAAGTGTATACTTAAAGATGATTAAGATGGTAAATTTTTTTGTTATTTGTATTTTATCATAATAAAGCAAAATGGGGAAAAATCATTTAAAATCTCTGCAACTTGTCCTAAGGGCATTCAACAAATGGGGAAAATATTCAGCCAAGAAAATAGAACAAATCGTGGTAAGAAAAGCAAGAGTCTCTGTTATTAGAGAAATAAACAAAATCGGGAATAAAAGTGGGATATTACTACTGATCTTAAATAAATAAAATAGATTTTAGGATACTGTAAAACAGAAAATGTCAACGAAGTAGGTACCTTAGATGAAATGGAAAATTCCTAAAAAGTTTCAAATTACTGAAACTTACTCAGGAAGAAATAGAAAATCTGAATAGGCCATAAAAATGAAGAGGTTGAGTTAGTAAATTCTATAAACTGTCCATTAAAGGAAAGGCCAGGACTAGATGGAGCTACTTCATTACACTTGTACCAAACATTCAAATAAGACATAAAACTGTTTCTCCACAAACTCTTCCATAAAATAGAAGGAGATGCTTATCAAATCATTTTATGAGGGCGATATTAATCTGATACCAAAACAAACAAAAAAGATAACAAAGAAAACTTCAGACCAAGTTGTAAGTTAGAGTTTTCCCAGGAATGTAACTTGGGTTCAACATCTGCAAATCGATTATGTAAAGCACCATATTAATAGAATAAAGTACAAAACTTACAATCGTTTGAATAGGTGCAGAAATACATTTAAGAAAGTCTAATATCCTTTCATGATACAATACTTAACAAACTAGAAACAGAAGGTATTTTCCTTAATCTGCTAAATGGTATCTAAGAAAAAAAAAAAAAAAAGCTAACATCATTTATAAAGGTGAAAGACTGAACGTTTTCCTCTTAAGATCAGAAACAAGACAAAAACAAATGTCTGCTTTCATTACTATCAACTTTGTACTGGAAGTTATAGCTAGGGTAATTAGTGAAGAAAAATGAAATGTAAGGCCTCTAAATTGGAAAAGAAATAGAAAGCTATCTGTATATGCAGATTGTGTAAGGAAAATCCTATGAAATCTACTAAAAACACAATTAGAATTAATAATGAATTAAAGCTGCAGGATACAAGATAAGTGTATATATTATATTTATACACATTAAAAAGTATTCCAAAGCTAAAATTAAGAAAAAAACTCAATAACAGTAACATCAATAAGAATAAAATGCTTTTGCACAAATTTAACATTTGGTGTAAAATCTGCATGCTCAAAACTATAAAACACCATTGAAAAAAAGGTAAAAAGTCTTAAATCAATGAAAAGACATCCCATTATCATGGAATGGAAAGCTTAATACTGTTAGAATGATAGCAACACTGTCAAATTTGTCTACATATTCCATGAAATTCCTATAAAAATACCAGGTTTTTTTCTGCAGAAATTGAGAAGTCTGTCCCCAAAATTGTATGATATTGAAAGATACCAAAAATAGTCAAAACAACTTTAAAGAGCAAAATTGGATGATTAACACTTTCTAATTTAAAAAGTTAATAGAAATTTTATGTGATTCAGATAGTGTAGTGCGGGCATAGAGGTCAACAGAATGGAATTAGGAGCAGAAATAAATCTTTACATTTTCACTCATTTTCAACAAGATGTGCAGAGAAAATTTAATAGAGAAAGAACAGTGTTTCAGTAGATTGCTCCAGGGCATATGCAAAGGAATTGTGATTTAGAATTCCTATCTCCCAACATACACAAAAATTAACTCAAAATTTATTATAGGCCTAACAGGAAGAGCAACAACCATAAAATTATTAGAATAAAACATAATACAAGTCTTCATGACCTCAAGTTAAGCTGTAGTTTCTCAGGTACTATGCCAAAAGCTAGAGCAACAAATGAATGAATAGATAAATTATATATCAACAAAATTTTAAAAAAAAGAAAACTTTTAGGCAAAGAACATTATGAAGAAGAGAAAAGATAACTCACAGAGAGGGAGAAAATATTTACAAATCATATGTATGATAAGGGGCTTTAAAAAAAGATTTTATTTATTTATTCATGAGAGACAGAGAGAGAGAGAGAGAGAGAGAAGGCAGAGGGAGAAGCAGGCTCCATGCATGGAACCTGATGTGGGATGCGATCCCGGGACTCCAGGATCAGGCCCTGGGCTGAAGGCGGCGCTAAACCACTGAGCCACCGGGCTGCCCTGATAAGGGGCTTTTAAGTAGAAAACATGAAGAACCCCTACAACTCAACAATCAAAACACAGGTAAATGAATTTTAAACATGGGAATGGATTTGAATAGCCATTTCTCCAAAGAATATGTTTAAATATCCAATCACTACATGAAAATATTTTTATACCATGAGTTATTAAAGATGCAAATAAAAACAATAAAGAGATACAAATTCATTCGGACTGGCTGAGTACTGTCACAGAGCCCCACGATAACAAGCATTGGTGAGGGTGTGGAGGAACTAGAAGACTCATGCGTGGACATTGGGAACATAAAATGGTGCAGCCACTTTGAAAACAGTTGCGCAGTCCCTCAATATGTCAGACATGGTTACCAGATGACCCAGCAATTCCCTTCTCCGTATATCCCCATGAGAAAGAAAAGAAACTTGCACATCACTGTTCATAGCAGCATTATTCATAATAGTCAAAAAGTAGAAACAACCCAAATGTCCAACCACAGATAAATGGCTAAATAAAAGATGGCCTATTCTTTCAGCGACATACGATTTGAAAATAAAAGGAAATAACGTACTAATGCATACTACAACATGGATGAACCTTGAAAAAATTACGCTAAATGAAAGGATTCACAAAAACCCACATATTATATGATTCAATTTCTGCGAAATGTCCAAATTGATAAAGAAAGAAAGTAGATGAGCGGTTGCCTGGGGTTGGGGAGGAGGAAGGGGGAAATGATCGCTAATGGGTATGGGATTTATTTTAGATGGAACAAAAATGTCCTAAAATGAGATTGTGATAATGCTTGCACAGCCTTGTGAATATACTAAAACACTTGTAATGGCATACTGTGGGTGAATTGTGCGCTATGTAGATTATATTTCAATAAAACTATTTTATTTAAATTTTTTTCAATAAAACTGTTTTTAAAAAGTTTTTAGTGGAAAAGCCTGGGTGGCATAGTTAGTTAAGCTTCTGACTCTAGATTTTGGTTCAGGTCAGGATCTCAGGATTGTGAGATTGAGCCCCATGTCCGGCTTCCCACTGGGCCTTGAGCCAGCTTGAGATTCTCTCTCTCCCTCTCCTAAAGAGAGCTCTCTCTCTCTCTCTCTCTCTCTCTCTCTCTTTCTCTCTCTCTCTCTCCCTCCCTCCCTCTGTCTCTAAAAATAAAGAGTTGAGGTGAGTGGCTGAAAAAGACCATAGATCATTTTTTTCTTATGTTTCAAGTTTTTTATTTAAATTCTAGTTAGTTCATATAGTGGAAAGATCATAGATCATAATGAAAAACAACAGAAAAGCGGTCCATCCTCATTAAAAATAGATTAGTGGAGTTTCATCATTAAGACTAAATTAACCAAATGCAACAGTTTGGATATTCCTTTTTTTTTTTTTTTTTTTCAGTTTGGATGTCTCTAACACTTCAACACTCCTTCATCCCTCAAGCTTGACTTAACTCACACACCACTTCTTGCATGAAATCTTTAGTGGCTTTGTCCCTGCAGAAATATTTTTTTTTTCTTCCTGTATTGCTTCAAGCCCGTCTTTTACAGACGCAAAGCATGGCACCACATGCTGAGCTACCTCCCCAACTAGATGGAATCAATCAGGCCATACGTAGTTCTGTTTCACTCTTATACATGATGAACATAGTTTCTCAGGAAATTGTTGTGCAAAAACAGGCAACCAGTGGTTGAAAATATGTGCCCAATCTGCTACAACTGGACAGAATGTATGCTTTGCTTTGTGTATGCAAATGTTCAGTAAAATAAAGTATAGGCCAATATTGACAAATTGGGTGTTCTCACATGCAATCCAGATTTCTGGATTCTTGAAAATTTGCAAAAATTGCGCTTCTGTTCCTGCTTGGTAACTCTCAACTGAATTGTCACTGTTACCTCCAGCTGTCATGACTACACTCCCATCTACACATCCAGTCGTTTATATTTATCTGCATTTTCTGTTTCGTCTATGCATGCACGTGATTATGTGACTTCTATGTTCACCTGTCAAGTATTATTCAGCCTTCAATGGAGAAGAGATGCTGTTTTATTTTATTAAATTGCCTCAGAACTAAGACTGGCATTAGGATGGCCCTTCCCGGAAGGCCTATTATTGGGATAAGTGGATGAGTCATCAAAATATTCATTCCTACTACTATGCCAATATCAAAGCTGTAAGGTGTACCTTGCACCAAATAATTTAGTAAATAATTTACCCTATTTTTGTAACTTAGTAAAATTCCCTGAAGTGTTTCTTTTGTTTGCTCATTTTAATGCTTTTTGGATTCTGCTGGGAAATCCGGAAGATTTTCCACAGGGGGTGGGCTGCCTCTAAGGCCATTCTCCATAAAAAATCCCCATCCTTGAAGCTGACTCATTCCCTTTCTGCCACTCCACTGTGACTCTGCTCACTTGCATGAAGACAGGCAGAAAAAGTGATTCCATTTAGTCTTATGGCTTCAAGTGCTATCTGATGACTTCCCTCACCAATGACTTCTAACTGTGCATCTGCCACCTGGACCTCTGCCCCAAACTTTGGATATCCACTGAACATCTCACACTTGAGCTCTTGATCCTCCTCCTGGAGACCCCTCTCTTAAGTCTTTCCCATCTGGGAAATTCCATTCTAGCTGCTCAGCAAGACCTTCAGAGTCACCTTGACTCCTTCCTTGCTCTTATTCCACACATTCTGTTCCTCAGCAAATCCATTGGCTTTACCCTCAAAATATATCCAGATCTAATTTGTCTCCTACTTTGACTCCACCTCTTGGTCCAAGTCAGCGTTCTCTGTTAGATGAAACAGGGGAAAAGCCTCCACAGTGGCCTTCTTGGTTCCGTCCTTGCCCCACCCCCATTCCCTTCCATTCATTCCCCAAATGGCAACCTTTTGAAATATGTCACATCTGATTCTTCATGTACTGGCTTCCCCTTTCTCTCTAACCATATACCAACAACCTTAAAGTGGGCGTTGAGGTCCTGCATGACCCAAACTTTGTCCCCTCATTAGCCTCTCCCCTGTGATATCCTGCCCTCCACTCTACCCCCAGCCTCCTTGCACTTCATATAAACCATGGAATGTTCTGCATGGCCAGGATCCTGTTCCATGAAAAAGAGGTATATACATGATTTCTAAAGGCTGAAGGAGCCATAAGACCAAAAGGAAAGGCCAACAAGTATAGCTTGACAAGAAATTATTAATTATAACATGTCTTGGGTGCCACAAGACAGGGACATCTCCACAATCCCACCTCCTGTCAGACCTGCTTCTACAGCCAGAGGGACTGGGAGTACAGGCTGGAGGACTCCTGGGAGGAGAATGTTGGAGAATAAGTGTACCCTGGTCCTTATCTCCAGAGCAAATCAAGGGCACTATGCCCAGGGGCATACTTAGGGGTGTGGTTAAACAAAAGGCAAGAATGGCAGTGGGGAGGTTCTGCTCCAGAGGGTTTTGGGTCATGGAAAGGTCATCACAGAGGATTTGTCCAAGATGACGTCAGTATGGTTCACACAGATTCCAACCTCTTCCTTCCCCTGTTGACTCAAATTTCACTTTCCTGCTGAGACGTCATGAATGCCCTCTTTCAAACTGTTCTTCCAGGACTTTTGATTCTCCTTACCTAATTTACTTTGGAGGTTTAGCCAGTTATGGCTATGTTTATATTTTGTAATATATATGCACACAGTATGTGTACATGTGTATACGTATATACATATGCATATATAATTTATGCATATATAATTTAATTTATAATTATAGATATGCAAATATATGAATATTTGTACTTTTTGTGATATTTGTATTTATATTTTTCCTTATATTTAATGCATTGTGTCAGGTATATCTGAATGTATCTTATATATTTTACTCATTCCCATAGTTTAGTACACAATTTATTTATTCACCAGTCCCGGGTCTGTCCCACCCTCCCAGAATATACAAGGGCTTTGTGAAGCAGAAACTTACATTGGTTTTGTATCCTCCTGAATATCCCAAGGCTGAGAAGAGGAGCTGGCATCTAAGAAGGTGCTTGAGAAATTGAATGAGTCCCTTCCGTCCACCCACCACTGACAGAACTGATTGCAGGGGGCCCCAACCTATTTAATGGGCACTCTGGGAAATACAGAGGCCAGAGAGAGAGAGCTACTGCCCTCAGATGATCCCTGCCATGGCCAGGACATAGGTATAGACAGTGCTGGCCCAGCTGTTTGCTCTGGGCCAACTGTTTGCACCGGGCTCTGCTCTGTTTGCTCCTTTTAACCAGCCCATGCTGCACCTGACCCATGGAAGGCCATGCGGCAACCCACCCTATTGGGTGTTCCAGTCCAATCCTTCCAAAAGCACCCATTTTTCTCCCTTCTGTGTTCAGTTATCTGGGAGGTTCTCTAAGGCTAGGCCTGCTTTTGTCACCTCTGCTCCTCACCCTAGTTACCCTCCAGTCAGAGACGCAGTGCTGGTGACCAAAGCCAGATGAGACAGCCTCTCCTTCCTCTTCCGTGAGGGAAAAAGTACATTTCCTTCTTTAAGTAAAGGCACATTCATTTCTTATTAGACACCTGGCAGCTCCCCAAATGCTCCCACACAAGAAGCCTTTTTGCCTCACTCCCTGTCCTCCTTCCACCTCGGGACCCCTGTCAACCTCCTGCCTTTAAAATAACCAACTTGCCTCAGGCACAGGAACTTGAAGTTCACCTGCAGGGTGGAGTTCAGACCTGAAGACGCCCAAGCCACCAAAAAGTATAAAGCAATCCCATATCAGAGCACATTTGCATATTCTCTGGACACATTTGTCACACTGCAGTACGTTTATAGATGAAGGGACTGAGACCTCAGGAAGCAACTGCTAGGGTTGGTGTGTCTGGCTGATGGCAGAGGAGGACAAGAGCCCAGGCTCCTGTGACTGTACAGCCTGTGCCTTTCGTCTCACACCTGTGAACCTGCCATTAGCTTTCTTACAAAAGGACAAAGGCCTTGAGTTGACTAGGTACTCACCCTTTGGAACATTAAAGCTCTTGACCTGGAGAACCACACTACAAGCTCGCAAACCCTCCTGGGGTAGTTCCTGTTATTTGAGAGAGGATGCCGATGAGTAGCACCTTGCAGAAGGAACTCCACGTACATCCTATAGCTCAAAAGGTGCAGAGCAGGAATACAAAGGCAAGTGGGTGGGCTGATTCCAGCGCCCAGCTTCTCTCCGTCCAGAAAGGTTTGTGCACAATGGAACTGACACAGCATCTTTCTGAGCAAAAAGACTAGTTCATCTAATTGTCATCAGAGGCATCATCCTAGATCAAAGGAACCATTTTTCTGGAGAAACAACAACAACAGCAACAACGACTATATCCTAAAATGTATATGTGTGTCCATATCCAGTTTTGCGTTTAAGACACCAAATTAAATACAACTCCAAAGAAATTCTGGGCCAAAACAAGAGTCTATTTGGGGAAAATAATAGAAGTCAGAATTGCTGTGCCTTGAGAAAGATTTTGTCACTAAGCCTGTGTTTGCCTCAGTCAATATGCTCTGTCCATATGAATTTGTGGTTTTAGCAATTCAGGAGTTACCCTAGAATATCCTTTGTCATCTAGACAACCTGTAGACGATATGCTCTGCTATATATTCAGCTCTGCGAATTCTTGTTGATATTTAATTGAATTATGGAGGTTCTACTTTTAACCTTAATGACGATTCCCTTTTGTGATCACTGAGAAGAGATCATCTGGGACCATCCCAGAGAATATGCAGACAGATGCTTCTAAGAACAGTATCCTACAAGGCATCAGCTCTGGGTTTGCCAAAGGGAGAGGATGTTATCAGAAGATCTATTCAAGCAAGTCTTGACTAGAAGAGCCAAGCCAGAATCAGGATAAAAAGACAGACAAAGGCAAACATAAGGAGACAAATAATAACAAAAGAAGAACAAAATTGAAAAAAAATAAATTTTTAAATTTGAAAAAAAAAATTATTTTTTTAAAAAGTTTGAACATTTTCATATGAACAAAATTTGAGTATTAAACATTATGAGGCCGGGGGAAGTAGGCCAAAAGTAGCTAAGAGATAGAGAAAAGGTAACAGGACAGGAAGAAGCAAGAAGGTTCTAAACAGAGGCTGTCCTCTACTGAGGCTCTTTAGGAATTATGCCAGGGGCAGCATTCAGCATGGGAAGCTGAGGTGCTGAAAGGCACCGAGGGGATGTGAGAAGCCTGCACAGTTTGTTTTGGGTGAGGGACTGACACCAGGGAAAACTCAGTTGGTGCCATTTGGAGCAGAAGCCATGTTAGCAACTTCTCTCCAGAGTGACAGAGCTTAGCGTGATCCTGGAGGATAGAAATCGGAAAACCAAAGACAGAGGCACTCAGCAGGGAGAAGGGGGAAGAGAGAGGTGGGTTTTATCTGTCCCCCTGTTCTCCTGTTATCTAGAATCCTGGCTCCCGACCTCTGGAAGGAGCAAAGCCCTCAACGGTCTCAGCCTCTGAGAAACCCCAGCAGCCTCAGCTATGAGGCTGAGCATAGGAGGAAGTCACCTTCCCTGCCCCTGACACAGGAAAGCCTGCTCCAGGTGCAGCCAAACATTCTCCCCCTCCTGGCCTGACAAAGGATAGAAGGAGAGGAACTTGTCATCCTACACAAAGAGGACTCACAATCATTGTAGATAAGGGCTGGAAGTTTATTATTATTATTATTATTATTATTATTATTATTATTCAGTCGTGTCTCTGACCTCAACAAGCCTCTTCTCAACTTACAACTCCTAAGTTAAAAATTACTGAAAAATGCAATGCCTTCTGCAACTTTATGATTAGCTGAGGGTTCTGCTGACAAGCAACAGAATTGGTTTAAAAAATTTACGAATACTGCTTACCTTACTGACTTAAGAGGACTTAGTGGTTGCAAACACTGCCCCTGCAGGAAAATGACTAAGCTCTAAGTACCCATTCAGGCACACACATGCCCTGGGAAAGTAGCTGCCCTTGTGAGCCCAAGGTCTCTGTAAAGACAGGAAATAATATCTCTATCACAGATCTGTGCTGAAGAGTAAAATATATGATGAGATATATAGGCAAAGTACTTAGCATGGTGTCAGCCATAATAGGCTCCGATTAAATGATAAGAGGTTTTCATATCATAAAATGAACTTTGAAAATATCATTAAAGACACTTTGTTATCACTATTGCTGTTGATGATTATGATGCTTGGCTTGTTTGTCTTCTTTATTCCATTATTGGAATAAAACCATATTCCAGGGCAGGAAAAAAAAAAAAGAAAGATGACAAGATTATACACAGTACTTACTATGAGTCAGAGAGGGCCCACAGTGATGTCACAGCCCAACCAAAGACCCAAACCCATGGGACGAAAAATAAATAAATAAATAAATAAATAAATAAATAAATATATCAGCATCTTCCTCAAAGGTTGGAAGTCATTTAAATAAGACTGTTCCTAAAGATGAGTATTTGTTTCTTGAGGCTGTAGAAGGTTCATTTACATATCACCCTATATGAAGCGTAATATTTCAAAAAATGAACATAATGTTAACTACTTTTGCTGTCACCTTTCATTTTTAAGTCGTCACACATGTTATGGCCTCCTTTTATAAACCAAGTGAGTCAATTTGGAATATGTCGTGAAAGATAATGCCATGAAAGCTAAATGAAGTCCAAGTTAACCTTCAGCATCAAGGGCAAGCCTTCAGTTCTGCCACAGTGATCCAGCAACAAATTCGGTTCTGAGCTTCCTGGTGGCCAAGGCAAAAATAATACACCATCAGTTCTATGATTCTTATTTCTACAAAGGATAGAGAGAATGGCTAGTGAGTCTTTTACAAAAGCAGTTTTGTACATGGGAGATCCTGGAGGAGACAGGGAATAATTAAACGGACGGTGAAGAAGGTGGCAGTTCTGAAGCATTATTAGTGAACTTGGGGATTCTGCTCCTCTCCGCTGCTCAGTTTTGGCATGTATGAAAATGTTTGGTAAATAAAAGGGACGAACCATGGATATCTGCTTCTTTGCTGCTCCCTAAGGTTGAGATGTACATGCAAATATCAAGAGAGTTGTTCCTTGGTCTTGTAAAAGTCATTATACAACACAATGTGTAAAATGAAGATGCAGCCTAAAAAATAATACAATAAAATATGTGTGGCATGGTAAATTTGACTTGACTCAAAAGGGAGAAAGAAAAGCCCAACAAACAAATGAATAAATACAATAACAACAAAAAGCCTCCATCCCGAGAGAACTGTGGCCATTAGCAGTTACCACTTACTGGCTGCCTGTGCTCTAATCTGAATCTATGCAGGACTCTATGTGGTACATGTTACCTGGATCCTTAGATAACTACTGTCATTAGAGATAAAATCTAAAACATCCATCAGAGGAATACAGTGCAACAGTGAAAACAAATGAACTAGATTTAGACACACCAACACAGACTTTCAAATGGCATCATGTTGAAAAGAAAAAAATAATCTAATTACAGAAAAATAAACATTGTGTGATAACATTTGTAAAAACTTTTAAAATTTCAGCAAGTAGATAATGGATTCAAGGTATAAACATTGGACTGGTAAACTATGTTGCAAATTCATCCTAATAATTGTCTCCTGGGAAGGAGAGGGGTTGATATGGAATGGGAATAGATAGGCAATTAACTTCACCTTCATAGTAACATCATTTTATTAACAACAATGTGTGAAGCTAATTTTATAAAATGTTAATACCTGTTAATTACTAATGGCAGGTGTACAGATGGTTGTTAAATTATTTTCTTTTTGCTTTTGTATATTTCAATTTTTTTTTTTCCCAAAGAATAGAAGCATAACTGATGAGTTCACATGGAGGACTGCTCTGGGACACTTGTTACCTCAGCTCAGTGAGGCATCCCTGCCACCTGGCACAGAATAAACACTTTTGACCACCCTCAGGTTTGAAGCAGTCCCAGAGGGGGAACCTCATGGCCTAGAGGAGTTTGAGGAGCAATGTGTAAGGGGTAGTCTTCTGAAGCTTTGTCTGACTTCTGCCAGTGAAAAACCCAGAAATATTTCAGGGCCATTTTGAAATGGTCTGGATTCCTGTTGGGACTGCATCATAGACCAAGAATTTTTCTGGAAGTTTCCTTTCGTAGAATAATGGGTAAGGTTTGGCCCAATCCCTGGGCTGGACCTTTCGCAAGAATTCAGTAAATTCTCCAAAGATGTAATTGTTAGAAATATCTATTTCTCTGATTCTGACCTCCAACTACCTTGTAAAGGGAAATATATATGTTGGCAAACTCAAATCATTAGGTTTTCATTCACTTTACTGAAGAAAACTGGGGTTTGGGTGGGGATTCCCATATTTTACATGTAGCTGTGTATCTGCCAACAATTCAGGTGCATTGGCACTTGCCATCTTCTCCCTTGAAAGTTCTACTGTTCGTTGTCAAATTTGTTAACCTGGTTAACTTTTCCTCACTTTTCAAAGCTTATGTGGTCACCTCTAGGAAGTCCCACCCTCTTCTATCCAGTCCCCAGGTTTGGTCCGATGGTCCATAACCCCCAGTGAATGTCTCCTCCTTAGTACTTCTCAGATGACCCTTTTGTTCTCTTGGCAGCAAGTGTGTGAGAGAAAAGAAAATTAAAAAAAAATTAATATTAATGCATGTTTCCAAAATTATTTGACGGTCATACATGCATACATTGACTTTATTATATGATCTTTTAATTTCATGTAGAGTTAAAGGAAACTACATCCCCCAACCTCTTGCATGGATGTAGCTACAGAAGTCCTGGCTTGCTAACTCTTTTGTCTAAGGGAAAAACCCATGACCCCTGTTGTCCAATGGCCATGACTGATGGGCCAAGGGTAGACTAGTGACATAAAGGCAACCCATTCTTATGTTGACCTCTGGTCTATGGTCAGACTTGACACCAAGATAACTCAACACTTTTAATGTCTCAGTATGGTCCATGCACTCGACAAAACACTTGCCATACATGACCTGACATATTCCTCACAACAACACAAAAGGGGCAGAACCATAATTCTCTATGTGACTATGAGAAAACAGAGATTCTCAGAGTTTGGTAACTTGCTTAAGGCCACAAGGTTAATAAATGTTGGAGCTAGAGCTAGATTTTTATCTGAGGACTAAGGGGCTTTAAAGCTAAATTTGTAGGGCCTGGTATGAAAAAAATTAGATTTGACATGAAATTCTTCTCTCGCCAGTGTGGACTTTGGCAACATGAAGAGACCAGAGCCATTATATTGGAGTGAGAAGCTGATTGGATGCCTTCAGTAAAGCCATGTCTAGTGAGGTCACAGAAAATCACGAGAACATAAATATGAAAAAGCAAAGCAACTTCAATGCTAGAGAGATGAGAACTGAAAATGTGCAGAGATAGGCGCCAAGCTGGTAACAAATGAAGAGTAAGAAGATCCATGGGTTTCTCCAGTTGAGGATCCTGGTGCCATTTTGGATGAGTTCTCTGCCTGCACTGGTCTTCATGAGGATCTACCTCTGATTTTATCTGAGATTTCTGTGTCTCTTACTACCCACATATATGCACCATTCCAAAACAAACAAACAAAATCACCTTCAAATAGAACCAAAAGGGTATAGAGAAGGTCATATATCACTACATCTAATACTTTCATGCCCACAAGGAGTCCTCACTATCCCCCTTTTACAATCAAAGAAACTCAGGCCCAGAAAGAGTCACTTGCCCAAAGTCATAATTCAAATATAATTACAACTGACTTTGTAATCTGTTTTTATAGCTCTTAAAATGCTAAGGATGATGTAAATAATCAGATGTTGGGGCCTCCCTGGCTGAGGTAAATATTGCAAGATGAAGATATTAAAATATCTTGCCCCTTACTTGTAATGCAGGTTGGAAACCGAGCAGGGAGAGACCCGAGGTCATTACTGTCAATGGGAGTCTGGTCTATCAAGAGTGAGCAGAGGGACGCCTGGGTGGCTCAGGTTCGTAGTTGACAGTCTGCCTTCAGCTCAGGGCATGATTCCAGGATCCGGGATCGAGTCCCACGTCGGGCTTCCTGCATGGAGCCTGCTTCTACCTCTGCCTGTGTCTCTGTCTCTCTGTGTGTGTCTCTCATGAATGAATAAATAAAATCTTAAAAAAAAAAAAAAGAGTGAGCAGAGCATGTATGCGTAGGCACCTGGTGCACTTGTAAGCATACAGTGTGTATGTCTCTGTGGAAATGTGAGTACATGGCTGGGCCTGGGTGTTTCTGTGGCTGAATGCACGTGTGATGTAGGTATGCACAGATGTGAAGAGTGTGAGGTTTTTATTTTTATTTATTTATTTATTTTTAAGATTTTATTTATTTATTCATGAGAGACACAGAGAGAGAGAGAGAGAGAGAGAGAAGAGAGAGAGGTAGCGACACAGGCAGAGGGAGAAGCAGGCTCCATGTAGGGAGCCCGACATGGGACTCAATCCCAGGTCTCCAGGATCACGCCCTGGGCCAAAGGCAAGCGCTAAACTGCTGAGCCACCCAGGCGTCCCGAGTGTGAGGTTTTTAAATCTATAACGGAAACTTTGGAATTCACAAAAAGAAAATCTATTTTTTAAAAAAATCAAAATTCCCCATCAGTTCGAGATCTGGGCTAAACCCATCTCCCTAGGGATTCGTTTTTATGGAATACATCAACTCTGCATTTGCCAAGATTTCAGCCTAGTTTAGATGCAAGAATCACTTATTTCACTGACCTTGAGCTTTCCAGGGCTTTTAATCTTCTCGCTGAGACGTTCAATTGTAAAGAACTAGAAAAATTTCCAGGGACCCTTTATGAACGTCTCACAGAATGAAATACAGCAGTGCCACTGTCTACACACAGCACTTTCGTGGCTCGCAGAGTACTTTCATTTGTGTCATTTTACTTGACCCACCTAACAAATCTGTGAAGAAGGCAATTTCAAGTTAAGAAACTGAGGCTTAGGGACTTTATGTAATATAGCCAGTGGACATATTGAAGGATATGGGGGTAGAAACATAATTTTCATCCAGGCCTTTTTGCTTCCAGGCCTATGACCTTGAAAACAGACCACCCCCCACACCAAAAAAAAAAAAAAAAAAAATTCTCTTGTTTAACTTAAACCTGTCCAATAAGGCACCCTCTCCTCCATATTTTTCATTAGTTCTTGCCCAAGTTTTATGTGTCTTTTGATCCTGTGTAGCTTTCTTTCCTTCCTGGTGAGAAAGTTTCTCTTTTGCTATGATATCATGGCCTAACGGTGTGCCTTCAGTTTGCATATCAACTCCTTCTGGAGGCTCCTCAGAGCTTTGCCTGGTTTCTGTAAGCCAGGGCAGTATTGCTCAAACTTCAGTAATGTGCAGACTCCATCTGCAAGAAAAACACTCTCATGGACCCCCTAGTGCTGTCTGGATAATTTTATTTTAATGTAATTTAAATATGCATACATATAAACTCATTATAACCACCTTATGCTTACAGCTGTTATATTGGTAGGAACCCTAAAAATAAAAGTCTGCGTGTTCTCTCTTTACCACTTTGGTGTCACTTAATAATTCAATTCTTTCGACATTTGTTTCTGTTCAAATTACTATTAGAAGTTGCGATGCCATTTGGTTCTTATTTGAAATAAATGCATCACTTTCATGTTAAATTCTACTTTGGTTCTTCTCCCACAATTTAGGTACTACTAATGGATGACAACATGATAAAAGCCACATAAACATAGGGAAGGAAATTGCTTGGAGTGTGTCATTTTGAGATAATTCTATGAGTGATCTCGAGCAGATCAAAATTAATTTTGAAAATTATCTTCAAACTTATCATGAAAATATCTTTTCTGGCCCCAAGAGCACAGTGCAGAGTGAAGAAAAGTGTCAGAGGTCTGGTATAGCTGTCTACATGGAGTGGGAATAGGCAAAGAGGGGGTTCTTGAGAACTCTTAGAACTCAAATAAGGCCAAGGACCAGACATTTATAAGGGTTTTTTCAAAAAGAGTTAGTGTACCTGCCCTCTTATTGGTCCATGATCTTCAAGAGTCCAGTGAGACCCCAGGGAAGGATCCAGGGAAGGGGCTTCAGAGTGTGCAGCTAAGCCTTCTGTGCCTTAGTCTCAGGGGAAGGAAGCAATGTTAAATCAGAAAGATCCAGAGGAATAGCTATGATCTGGATGGGACTGCTGGACCCAGGGACTGGGACATGGCCTACTTAGATCTGCCCTGAGGAAAATACAAGCTTAAAGAGGCAGACCTGAATCCCATTCTTGAAGGGCCCAGCTCTCCAGAGGAGAAATCCAGATAAACAAGGGCCCACTTCCAGAAAGATACAGGTGGGGCATCTCAAAATTCTTTTATTTTTTTTTTATTTTATTTAATTAATTTATTTTATTTTTTATTTTTTTTTCAAAATTCTTTTAAAAAGCAGTGGGAACACTGGCAAAAACTACCAAAAATTACTTTTTCAGAGCATGGGCTTTTAACAATCAAAAGAGTGTTTATTCAGGAAAAATGGCAGGACCCTAGTAAGAACAGAGAGCCTGGGAGATTTTATATTGTCCTAATACCACAACCCTCTCCTCAGCTCTTAAAAGTTAGCAGCCTTGCAATGACAGTAGCTGTGAAAACTGCCCCCCTACATACCACCAGAGGGGAGAAGAGCAGGTTTGGACCTTCCCAAAAGCCCTTTCCTGGAGAATGATCACTATTCGATGTCCCTGGAAGCTCGCTGAAAAGATTTGTTCTCAGAGCTATCTTATTGGACCTGACTCTAAGCTTGCTCGGTGTTAGCAGCCCCACCCACAGGGACTTTGACAAAAACAATCAGCTACAATCTTCCAACAGCGCGACTGCCCCAGTGGCATTACCAGTTGGTGCTAATAAGAGGCTGACCAAAATACTTAAAATCTAGCATCTTAAAGTAACACTTTATTATCTTGCTGTTTGGGAGGTTGAAAGTCTGACCCCAGTCTCTTGGGCTAAAATCAAGGTGTAGGCAGAGCTACATTTCTTCTGGAGGCTTTCAGGGACAATCTTTTTCTTGCCTTTTCCTGTTTCTTGAGCCTGTCTATCCTGCTGGGTTGTGGATCCTTCTCTTCATCTTCACGTGCATCATCCCTATATCTCTTTGGCCATTCTCCTATATTCATATCTCCCTCAGACACTCTGCCTCCTTCTTCCACGTATAGGGACCCTTACAACTACCTTGGCCCTTCCTCAATAATTCACAATAATCTTCCTATCTTAAACTCAGCTAATTAGCAAACCTAATTCCATCTGTAAT
The DNA here is from genome assembly GCF_048164855.1 of Canis lupus baileyi. NCBI lineage: Eukaryota > Metazoa > Chordata > Mammalia > Carnivora > Canidae > Canis > Canis lupus. The sequence continues at coordinate 69,748,685 of NC_132839.1, forward strand.
CTTAATTTCCCTTTATCATATGACATAACTTATTTAAAGGTTCTAAGAACTAGGATGTGGATATCTTTGGGGGGGGGGGGAGGCATTATTCTTACTACCACACCATATGCTGCAACAATTCCACTTCTAGCTCTAACCAAGATCGTTGAAAACATATGTCCATAAAAAGTGTGTGTATAGGAATGTTCGTAGCAGTCTTATTCATAGCCAAACAACAGAAATCCTCAAATGTCCACCAACTAATGAATGGATCAATTAAAGCAGCATATCCGTACTGTAGAATATTATTGAGCCAAAAAATGAATAAAGTCATTTTATTTGAAGTATAAATAACCTATGGTGTTACATTCATGATATTTGTTATGTGTGCAACATAATGATTCAAAAATTCTGTACGTTACTCCGGGCTCACCACGATAGATATGGTTGCCATACAATGTTACTACAGTATTTTTGACTATACTCCCTATGCTATAGTTTTCATCCCTATGACTTGTTTACTTTATACCTGAAAGTTTTTATCTCTAAATTCCCTTCACCTATCCACCCATCTCGCCACCACCTTCCTGTCTGGCAACTACCAATTTGTTCTCTGAATTTTAAGAGTCTGTTCTTCTGTTTGTTTGCTCATTTGTTGTTTAGATTCCACGTGAAGAAAAATGATAAGGAATGAAATTTTAATACATGGTATAAACTGGAAGAACCTTGAAAACATTATGCTAATAAAAGAAGCCATACAAGGCACCTGGATGACTCAGTCTATTGAGTGTCTAGCTCTTGGTTTTGGCTCAGGTCATAATCTCAGGGTCCTGGGATGGAGCCTGGCATCAGGCTGCACACTCAGCAGCGAGTCTGCTTGAGGATTTTCTCTCTCCCTCTCCCCGGAGCCTCCCCACCCCCTTCCCAATATAAATAAATCTTTAAATAACAAGCAAAAAAAAGAAGCCATACACACAAGGCCACTTAACTCCATTTACATGAAGTATCAGAATAGGCAAATTCATGGAGACACAAAGTAGATGTGGTAGCCAGGGAATGAGGGGAGGGAGGAAATAGGGAGTGACTGCTTGGGGGTATGGGTTTCTTTTAAAGTGTGAGGAAAATATTATGGATTAGTAATGATCAACACATAAATTTAAGAATATATTTAAAATCATTTAATCATACACTCTAAAAAGGTCACTTCATGGTATGTGATTTATGTCTCAAAAAATGTATAAAAATAAGATTAAAAAATCCAGGTACAGATTTAGAACCAAAGCCTTAAATTGGTAAAGAGAATGACCTTCTGTGTGGATTTAAGAGTTGGGTTTCTCAAAGCATTTCTCCCTCAGGAGCATAGAGTTCCCATATAGAAACTCAATATGGGAAAGGTGAAATAGGGACTATCCCTCCCAGTCAGCATCTCATCTGTCCACCAAACTGGTATTGTTCCCCTCAGTTTGTAGGAAGAATGGTCAGGCCATTTCCCCATGGCAATACAAGTAACCAACCATGTCTGGTGTTTTGAGTCCAGACCTTGGCCCCAAAGCCTAATAAGAGGCTTTTGAGCCTGTGCAAGCAGCACTTCGTACCAGGAATTCACACCAAAACAACAACAGCAACAACATAAGACAGTTTTGCCACTAAAAGACAACCTCTCTCAACCACATATCACTGGCAATATGACCATAATACACATTAATGAAAATGAAAATAATCATGAGCCACTCCACTTTGAATTTAGCCTAAAGTCTTATATTTGGTTCCTGCTTCCATAATTATTATTCTATCTGAAGAGGGTTTCTGAGGGCTCTCAGAGGCCAAGTCAGCACTATACAATGTTCTTGATAACTTTTTCAACATTTCCCTTTGTTATCAATTAATATTTATGAGTGTCTAGAAGTTCACATCCTAGTGTTTGAAAAACGCTTTATGAAGTGACTTGTGTGGAAAGCACTGAATGTGTGTGCATGCATACAACTCTTACATCTGAGGTTAATTTCTGAATTTATTTGATTCACATTTCATTAACCTATTGGCAGAATGTTATATAGGTGTGTGACCTGGGTCCTCGAACCCAAGTGTGGAAATATTAATATTCATTTATTATGTGGGTAGGTCACCTAGGTGAAATGATTCTGTATCGTTAGGCTCTAGGAATGACAGCAATAAATTAATAAAACACAGTCTTTCAAGAAAATCCAAAAAAGGCTAAAGTCTTTCGCACCAGCAGTAAAAGTGACTTGCCCATCTAAAGCAAACACATGTTATCAATGCTTTTGGCATTCCACTAAAGCTTCTGGGACATGGACATTCTATAATGATTCTACTTCAAAAGTTGACTCCCACAGTGTACTAAATGATTATCAGTACTCTGGGTTGTGCACTCACCATTTTTAACAATATGACAAAGTGAAGCAGTCACCTTAATCCAATAGCCAGAGTCTAGGCCTTGAATGGACTTTCGAGATGATTTATTCACAAGCATTAGGGACATAACTATCATGCAAAATCCAGCATCTTAATTAATTAGTTGGGGTCCAGGAAGGTTTGCACACATGTCTGAGGCCACGTATCTAGTTAAGTGTAGAGCCAGTTTAGAATCTGTCTATAAATGTATTTCCCAAGTACCTCTGAGCACAAGCTGTGTGCTAGAAACTGGGATATTGACTGGATTCTAGGACTCTTGCAGTAACCTGGGGAGGCAGCAGGTGAATCAATATCCACAGTGCGACATGACTGCCTGGGTTCAAATCTCACAAAGTCCACTTACTAGATGGTACTGAGTTTCACAATCCGAATAAAGGGGAAGAACACTATACCTACATCTTAAAATTGTTGAATTAATTGGCATGTCTGTGAAATTCTTAGAGTAGTTACCAGTATACAGTAAGCAATTAATATATCTCAGCTGTCATTAATATCAGTAATGTCATCATCATCATCTTGTGCCATGATAAACTTAAGAACAAGATTTCAAATCAATATTCAGATAAGAGGTTCATAATGCAGCCTGGGAAGCAGAGATAGAGTTATCTTCAGAACAAGGAATATATAACAAGCCAAATAATATTCTCCCCTCCCTCCATTTTTTCAGGTCGTCATCCCTGGAAACTGTAAATGTTGCTTTTTGTGGAAAATGGGGCTTTTTAGATATGATTAAGTTAGGAGCTTTAGATGGAGAAACTTGTATATTATCTAAGTATGTTCTAAATATAATCACAAGTATCCTTACTAGTATTATGCTGAGTGAAATGAGTCAATCGGAGAAGGACAAACATTATATGTTCTCATTCATTTGGGGAATATAAATAATAGTGAAAGGGAATAGAAGGTAAGGGAGAAGAAATGGGTAGGAAATATCAGAAAGGGAGACAGAACATAAAGACGACTAACTCTGGGAAACGAACTAGGGGTGGTGAAAGGGGAGGAGGGCGGGGGGTGGGGGTGAATGGGTGACGGGCACTGAGGGGGTACTTGACGGGTTGAGCACTGGGTGTTGTTCTGTATGTTGGCAAATTGAACACCAATAAACAATAAATTTGTTATTAAAAAATAATAAAAAAATAAAATGTAGAGGGAGGGAAAAAAAAGAAAGATAGGGGGATACGTGACACAGAGACACACAGAAGAGAAGGTAATGTGTAGCAGGGCAGACAGATATTTGAAGATGCTGGCCTTCAAGACTGAGGTGATGAGGTCAAAAGCTAAGGAATGTGGCTGTCTCTGAAGCTGGAATAGACAAGGAACAGATTCTCCCCTAAAGCCTCGAGAGGGACTATGGCCCTGCTGACATCTTAATGGGCTCACTGACATTGACTTCAGACTTCTGGCCTCCAGAACTGTAAGAGAATAAAGGTGTTCTTTCAAGCCACGAAATGTGTGATGTTTATTATAACAGTCACAAGAAAGTACACAGAAGACTTCCTGGAAGAAGGGATTTTTGAAATGTCTACTACAGGATGAGTAAAAATTAGCTGAGCAAATGGGAGAAGAGAGGTTTGGTACACAAAAGAAATTCTCTGAGGGGGCTCTGAGCTCATAATTTGGCAAGCTGGAGTGAAGATTAGCTCTGGAAGAGAGGCTAATGATGAGCCTAGATGAGAAGTAGAAGAAAAATTATCAAAATCCTCAAAAACTTACCACAAATTTGAAGTTTATTCTAAAGATATGGTGTTTGAACATGCTCATTTAGCAAAAGATGAGGGATTCTAAGCCCAATCCTTCCTGGAGAAGTAAGAAGAGCCCAATGTTTCTCCTTGAGAAGGGAACACAGAACCCCTGTCCTTACCATGGAGCATTGACAGGGATGGGCAGGCTTACTGTCTGTAAGTATATGCCTCACCCAAACTTCTGCCATGGGGGTTGTTTCTTACGAAATGGGGGATGTTGGACACTCAGCAATAAGACCAGCTACAGAAATAACACAGTATCCTGGAAAGAGCTTCTTTCAGAGCCAAGTCTGAGAACAAAATCTATCTTGGCAATGCCAAGTTAATGAGAAACAGCTTTTGGTGCCCAAGTGAAAAGGAAGAAGACCATGAGGCAAGCACATGCAAAAATCACTGATTAGTTAGGAAAAATGAACTGATACTTCCCCCCCCCCCAGGGGTCTATTTTAAACTTAAACAATATATGTGCCCTTTCTAGGTTTTAATTAATTAGTTTATTTATTTATTTATAGATTTAAATTTGATTGAAAAGATGAGACTTATAGCATTAGAAAAAGCACAGGGGATATTGTTGATACTGTTTATAGTTTTCCTATGTGAGGTAGCACCATTGAAAACCCCCCTGTATGTGTCTGTTTATTTTTTTTTAATTTTTATTTATTTATTCATGAGAGACAGAAAGAGAGAGAGAGAGAGGCAGAGACGCAGGCAGAGGGAGAAGGAGGCTCCTTGCAGGGAGCCCGGCATGGGACTCGATCCCGGGTCTCCAGGATCACGCCTTGGACTGCAGGCAGCGCTAAACTGCTGAGCCACCAGGGCTGCCCTGTGTGTTTAAATCCATTCCAAAATCAACATCAAACTTCCAGACATAATCCCATTTAATCTGGGAAGACCTAAGTGTGTTCCCGAAATGAACTTTACTAGACTCGAGGATGTGTTGTCAAAAGCAGGGATAGGTACATACATTCCCACTAAAAATCATGTGATTAGAAATCAACAGGCAGCCACTTATTCTGTGGTTGGTTGCCTTTGTCAATATCTAGTGTGACTCAGAAGAATCTAAGTCTTGGTTCTAACTCTGTGGGAAGTGAAATAAGGAGAGACCATGTGATCTTTGCCAGTCCCTGCAGGAATGTTTCATGCACATTACCTCTCCCAACCCCATACTACACTCATTTTATCATTTTATATTGTAGGAATCCAAGCTTAATGAAACTTCCAGTGTCCACAGAAGTATCCGTAGAGCTAGAATCCAAGTTCAGGTATTATCTTTAGGGTCTTAATATTTGAAAAGGAGTGACAGCCCTGGGTTTCTTGGGTTGGAATCTAATGAAAAGGATCTAGGGTTCCTTCCAAAAGCATGCCAGGATATATTCTCATCACTTCTCAGAGTGCAATATTTTCCTGAGTTCATAACAAAAGGTTCATCATCCTGTAAAACAGAGGAGCAACACCAGAGGCTTAACATTATTTATTATTTTAAAATTTAAAATTTATTAGAAAATATTTAAACGTATACACAAGTAGAATCAATTGTCTGATAAATTTACATATATGCTAGCCATATTCAACAATTTCCAATTATCTTCTATAATTGATTACTCAGTCCTTTAAAAAAAATGTAATAGTGTGGTAAAGTAAATCCAAAGCTCCGTTTGACTCCTATATTCTTTGGCATGTATCTCCAATGAATAGGGGCATAATCTCACAAACTGTAATACCATTATGACACCTAAGAAAATGATCACTAATTCATTGGTATGATCATATACCTAGAGCATAAGTGGATTGCCTGTTTGTTTGATTTTTTTTTATACTTTTTTGTTGTTATTGTAAAACATGCACACAAAATACACCTATAAAACCTGAAATCAAAATCTATTCATCACATTTATCTATTAAGGCCCTGCTTTTTTCCCTAAGCTATTGGTTTGTGAGTGATAGGTCAGTTGTACTTTAGAGTGTTCATGTTCTAAGTAATAAAACTTTTCAGTTTATATGTGACTGTTCTGGTTTCTATTCTCCCTACCTCCCAGACAAGAGTTTAATGACACATTTTTTGATTCTCAAGAAAATCCTGGTTTGGGCAATATTATCATCAGATATTCTTTACTTGCCTTTTTGCTTATTGTGGTGATATTTAACTGGTTCCTTTGCTTCCTTTTTTCTATAAATATGTTAGTTCTGGAGCTCTGATTAGATTAGAATTCAACACCTGCTCCTCTTGCTCAGCAAGAGTACCTCATAGGTGGTGCTGTGCCCTTGGTACTGTTCACAGAAATGAGCTGACCCAAGTTCAATATTGTTAAACTTGACCAGTGGGTTCAGGTGGTAATCACTGATGCCTTCATTTTAAAGTTCCCCACTCGCCCGTACAGGTTTCTATTTAAGTATAATCATATAGCCATATATGGCAAATAAAAGTTTCTCAGAGAAAAATCCAAGCTAAAATGTGGATGAAATTATAAAGAAAATTAGTATTTGCAAACTATATTAAAATTATTGATTCAGGATGAAATAGTTGGATCAAAGGCTGACGGGGAACTTTATAATGAGGCAATCAGTGATTACCACTTGAAACCACTGGTCAAAAGTAGCAATGCTGAACTTGGCTCATCTCATTATTGTGGTCAATAGAATGGGTACAGCAGCAACTGTGAGTTATTCTTGCCAAGGGAAGTTGAATTCTCATCTAACTTTTGAGAAGTTTTCCTATAAAGAGGAAGAGAGGACTCTAATGACTGGAGAAAGGAGTGGACTCAGGAGGGACCCTTTTTTGTTTTATTTTAAGATGGCAGAAACAATATTGTCCTTATCTTGATAAAGTTCCACAATAGAAAGGGAAATTTGAGGAAGAAAGAAGGGGAAACCACCAAGGAGTGATGTCCTTGAGCAGGCACAAAAAGATGGTATCTAGTGCACAAAGGGAAGAATTAGCCACAGAGAGGAACATGGATAATTTCTCTCTAGAAATTAGCAGGAGTGAAAATAGAGTTCATGAGTATGCATGATGGCAGCTAGGTATAAAAGTTGAGGCAGTTTGTTCAAGAGTTTGTTCAAATGCTCTGAGAGCTTTTATTTTCTCAGGAAAATTAAAAATGAGATCATCAGCCGAATATAAGGAAAAGAATGGAGATGCTGGAGGTATGAGAGAGGAATTGGTGTGACTGAATGTCAGATGTATACCTCACTGTCCTTCACATTGTTATGCTCCAATAAACAGTCTGCCAGGGAATAAGTTTTCCCCATCCAATACAAAATGTCTCTATTGGTGGGTCTGTTGCAAAGTGACCTCATAAGTGATTCGTACTGACAATATTCGTGGTCACTTGAGGCCAGAAACTGCCCTGCACCATAATCACAGGATTATGCCCTGACCAGAGTCACAGGATTACATGGTACAGAACTGGAGAATCGGATAAAAAGGATGGTCTATGGCCATGTCCTCAGAGGATGCTGTGAACTGGACAGAAGTCACGGACTATCTACTTCTAACATAGAACCTGTTCTCTTTCTCCTGGACCATCCTACCTCTCTCCTCTGTCTCCTTCTTCCATTCTCAGCCCTTTGATGGTAATGAAGTCAATTTGGGCTGTTTCAAACGAAGCATTCAGCTTCAGTGACAATCACTCATTGATCCATGGCCTCTTGTCTGTAGTGTCAGTTAACTGCAGTGTCTGGGCAGGTGGCTATGTCCTGCCAGCCTCTGAGTTCATGTGAGTTGGCTAATTAGGAAAAATGTTTAATGTACTAAGAATCTCAGGTGGAGCCATGTCCAGTTCTTATTTGGCCTGCAGGTTGGGTGCTGGATCCCCAGGGCTTAGAGTGTGAGCTCTCATGGATCCCAGATCATTGACTTTCCTTTTGTTCCATTTATTTTTGCAAAAGAGAAAAGCAAATCATGCATCTTCAGTAATAAATAACACCAGCATATGACCCTGGTTATGAAATTTCCATCTATAATAATTTTGAGAACATGTATTTTGCCTGTTAATCTTTCAGGCAAAAATAATCATCCAAAGATGATTTCAGAAATATGAAAACATACTGGAAATTTCAGAGGGGAACTATATCATGGGTGGAATGGGGACCAGGGAGATGTGGTGGCCTTGTCAAAGGAGGTGGGGGGCTAGAAGATCTGGGGTGTGATTTCATGTAATGAGTAAATGACCTTAGTCAGGCCATGGAGCTTCTGCAAAGGGGGCAATGCTGTCTGCAGATCAGGATAAGAGCATGAACGCCCCCACGGGAACTCATCAGAACTCGTCGAGATAATGCACACGATGAAATCTTTGACATTGTGCAACTTCCCATAAAGAGATTTGCTCTATGGCCCCTATCTAAATTATAATCCTTTCCTGTGGTATCTCTTAGGAAGAAAGAATGGCAGGGAGGGAGGGAGAGAGGGAAAGGGAAGGAGATAATAAATGTGTGTTGTTATGAGCCACTAGATTTATGGTAATTTGTTACAGCGGTAATTAGGAAGCTCATATAGCAATCAAAGATGTCAAGACCAGCGATCTACCCCCAGGATTTCTACAATGCTACAGCTGGAGAAACAAAATGTGTCCCATGCTTAGACTGGCCAAGAAACATGGCCAGGCATCCCCTTGGGTGAGTCATTCCTTGTCACAGAGAAGCAAACTGTATGCAGAGAAACCAACTGAGTGACACATTTGTCAGACCCACAAAGAACTCTGGGGAAGAGATGCCAGACCACGGCTGATTTGGGGGGCACTGAAGAGACAAGGCAGGCAGGGCTGCATGCTGCTACCAAAAACTGAAAGAAGAGGGAAGTAATCCTTTCTTAGCAGTTAGCCAGAATAAGAGAGATAGAGAAAAGAGAAATTATTTTCATAATACCAAGGAGATTGTGTTCATAGAATCTGGGGACGGATAATAGCAATAATAATGGCTAATCATTGACCCTCACGTGTGCTTGGCTCTGGCTAAAATCTTCATGAGTGTTATAGGGTTAAGTCTGCACCAGCAAATCTTCACACACTCTGTTCCATTAATTCCTCCCAATCACAGAGTGAAGGTGAGCGGAGGGCTGATGAGGCCATTGAGCTAGAGACAAATATGTCCAAAGTGAAACATGCCTAAGAACACTGACACAGGGGTGTCTGAGTGCCTCAATCGGTTGAACATCTGACGGTTGGTTTTGGCTCAGGTCACAATCTCAGGGTCCTGGGATGGAGCCCTACCTCGTTCAGCCAGGAGTCTGCTTCAGATTCTCTCTCTCCCTCTCCCTCTTCCCCTCCCCTTGCTCTCTCGCTCTTTCTCTCTCAAATAAATATATAAATCTCAAAAAACCAAAACAAAAACCCACAAAGACAAACAGAAAAGTTAATCATTCAAAGTTAATTCCTCAAATTGCTTCCCTTTATCAAACCATACACACACACACACACACACACACACACAAAGGAGCTTCTGGTTTCCTGGCATGGGCAGGAATGCCTCATCTCTGGTGCCCACTCACATATTTGGTGCCACCTGAACGGCACCTCACTTTCACTCTTGCCACTCTTTTCACTCTTGCTAACAGCTCTGCCCTGAGTTCCACTTCAGACTTCTTTGCTGACTGATACTGTGTATAACCTTCAGAAAGCTAATTAAACCCCATATCTCAATTTCCTTGATTGGCTTAAATAGCAGTTAATTGATCAGAGGTTTCTGGAGATTAAAGAAAACTACCCATTAGTCACAAGGAAAAGGCTCAGTGATTAGTCTGATGACAGGAGGCTTTCTAAATGTAAGGCACGACTTTCTGTCAGCCGCCAACTAGCCTGATGCCTTGGCAGGCCGGCCCAGTTCTGATCTACCTGGAGGGCCCTAAGTAGGAAGCAGTTGAACAAGGAAGCATCCCCTGTGTGTCATTCAAAAAAGAAGTCTCGATTTTCCTGACTCACTATTTTACCACTGAAATGTGGCCCAAAGGGAATCCATCCTTCCTTTTCAGCTAATTTCTTCTTTTTTTCAAAAAGTCCCTTGCTTGCACCATCCCAGAACTTACCCTATTTGTGGGGTAAGCGTGTCACATCACGGGTTATTCTTCCCGGAAAGTCCCCGGATCTCCTAATTCCAAAAGAGCTATGAGAACAGTAAGGCGAGGTTCCAGGATGAGACCCAGAGTTTCTCAAAAAAAACAAAACCGAAACCAAAAATGGGATTAGCAAGAATGTGTCCATCAGTCCAGGGTTAAGAACTCAGCATCATAGAAAGCCCAAGTTTTGAACTGAATAATCTGTCCCCACTTATGTCTCCCTATTTATTCGATGCAGGAGAATGAACGTTATACAAAAACCTACTCCATGCCAGGTCTTGGGCTAAAGATTGTGTTGCTATATTTATTTTATTTTATTTTATTTTATTTTATTTTATTTTATTTTATTTTATTTTATTTTATTTATTTTATTTTATTTTATTTTATTATTTTATTTTATTTTATGTATTTCATTTTATTTATTTTTTTTATTTATTTCATTTTATGTTGCTACATTTTATTTTAGCTTACTTACTTCTCCCACTTAACTCTCAGTGAGCTTCAAAGTGACTCCATGATCTAAGTGTCGTTATCTCTGTTTTGCATTTGTGAGACTGTGGTTGGGACCAGTTGTGACATTGCTGACAAGAAGCAGATTCTGATACCCTGTCTATGTGTGCTCAAAGTCCGGCCCTTTCCATAACAACAGATGACCTCTACGATGTGGTATAAATCTGATATCAAAATTTCCTGGGGCATCAGAAAAGAGGGTACTTCCTTCTCCTGGGGCAGATACCAAGGGAAAAAGCTAAATCATTCTTATAAAGATCTCCAATCATTCTCAGAACAAGCCTAAGATGATAAAGTTATCACTCCCTAATTGTAAACAGAAGGAAGCTGAGTCTCAGAGAAGTTGGGGTCATTTACAGGCAAAAGTGGTTAAGAGCCAATGCTGGGTATTTGCAATACCCCCAAACCCGGTTCTCCTACTTTTACTTTTACCTCACTCTTCATCCATCCAACAGCCAAGACACCCACCTCCATTTGGTTCCATTCCTTTAGCCTTTAGGGTTGTATACTTTGGCATCCATTCCTTGCTTTTGTCTGGTCTTCCTTATATCCAGCTGCATCACTGCAACATTGCAAAATAGTGAAGCATGGTTTCCTGAGTCCTGTGTCATCATCCCTAGCTCCAGGCAGCCCAACATCCAACCCTTAGCCTAAATCAAGGAAGGCTCATGGCATTTTCTTTTTTCATACCACAGAGCATAAAATTTATCTACAAATCCTGGCCACTTTACCTCCACAATGCACCCCTGCACCACCACTTCCAAACATGTCCATGCATGGCCCTCTTTCCAAGTCTCCAGACTCTTTCTTCTTCAAAAATTTCCTTCCTGATCTCCTGTTTTGTTTTTGTTTTTGTTTTTTTCTGGTGTGTTCCCCTCTGGAATTCAATGCCTGTCACTCATCCAATATCCATTTCTTCCCTACTACCACAACCCTAATTTTGTTTTTTGTTTTTTGTTTTTTTTCCTAATTTTGTTTGAAGCAGTAGTGTGTTCATAAGAAGAGAAATCCCCCAAAAGGCCAATCTCCAGTCTTCCTTAGCTGCTAGAGGTAGACATTTGATCTGTTGTGATCAATGAGACAAAAGCTATGGTGTCCTGCTGATTTCCAGGAAAACTTCCCCCTCAAATAGAAGGATCTCCCCCTTTCCTTATTATCCCCTTCCTTTCACGCAGAGGATGAAGAGGGGAAGGGGAGGGATGAGGGGAAGAACAGCCATCTCACTACCGCAAGGATGAGAACTATGTGCTCCACGTGGTGAAATGGAAAGCTAGAAGAGCCTGGGTCCTTCATGGCTTCACAGAGCAATTACTTAAGGTCTGGGCTGCGTAGGAAACAAGTTTGAGTTGCCTTCAGGGTAGAACAAGAGAGAATAAATACAAGACAAGTACCCTGGCTTTGTGGCCCACACATTAAAATGCTTGAATCCTTCACTTTCTGAGATTTCTGTCTTGTCATTCTGATTTGCTGCCACGATGATCACTTAAACTGGGGATGAGAAAGATTTTAAATTGGCTGTGTGTATTACTAAATTAAAATTATTTGGGGATCCCTAGGTGGCTCAATGTTTTTGCTCCTCCCTTTGGCCCAGGGTGTGATCCTGGAGTCCTGGGATCGAGTCCCACATCAGGCTCCCTGCATGGGGCCTGCTTCTCCCTCTGCCTGTGTCTCTGTCTCTCTCTCTCTCTCTCTCTCTCTGTGTGTGTGTGTGTGTGTGTCTCATGAATAAATAAAATTTTAAATAAAGGAATTTTTAAAAAATAAATAATTAAATTATTTGATCTGTCATTATGATGACTTTGTTATCTGTCAACTCTGCTAGGCTGAAGTACATTTCCTAGGACTCCCTTTCCTATGTGTTTCCTAGGGTCAGCTACAAAAAGATTCTTGGGATGTTTTCGAGGGCAGCAGAGATGCAGTCACCATTTTGCTGCTCATACTCATTGTTATCAGCCACCTGACTTCCTCACTGTTATGAAGCAGCAACTGGATCTGCAATTTCTCTGCCTTCCCTTGAATCCCTCTTACAGCATCTCTGTGTCCTAGGTCAGGGGTGTGTTTTGTTCTGAATAAAAGGCCCTGCTTCCTGCAGAACACTCATGTTGCAACCCAGGTCAGAGGGAACAAGAAGAGACCAGGTGTTCAGTCCATCTCTGTGGAGCTCCATGTCACGCTTAAGGGTCCTAGCCTGGCTCACTCAGGACCTTCCCCTTGTGAATGTGTTCCCTGTAAACTTCAAGTCCCAGATCAGATGCAGAGACAACCTTGCAGACACTAGCTACACAACTGTATTAAATTCTCCCTCTCAACCTCTCTCTTACTCCCTTTTTCTCTCTCTCAATATATACTGGCAAGTGGCAAGGCTAGATTCAAGCCTGAGAAGATGGACTCTAAAGACCACAACTTTACTACCTAAAATCAATCTCATTTGAGGTTAACTGATGGAGTCCATCATTCCACTGAGAGCCACATGTTATAACCTTTTCTCAAAAGAACAGTAGGCTTCATAAGTGAAGAAGGAGAGATAGGAGACAGATAACAAAATTCAGTATACATCAAGTGTTCTCTGTGTCCTAAGAACTTCGCTAGTTTATGTGGCAGATACACAATAATTACAACATATTCCCCTTTCTCAAGAGTTTATAATTTAGTGGAGGAAGCTGATCTGGCACCTGCCGAGATGCTGTGTCTTTAACCTGGCCAGCCCCCAAATAATGGAGCTCTAATCCTTTAGCATTGTGCACACAAGGGCACAAATGCCTTTGTCTCGAATCCTCTTTCATTCATGTCTCCTGCTTTATTCCTGTGTTTACCTGGCTCCAGATATTCTTCTTCAATTTTTATCTCTGGCTCCAGGAACCTGACAGTGGATTTGGCAAAACAGTGATGGCCCTCAACAGTCTCCCTTGGGACTAGTTTTGCTCCTCATCTCCAGATCCATTTACCCCTGGTTGGCCTGGGCAACCAATTAGTGTGTCCATGCTCTCATGCTTGTGACCCAGTGGAGGAGAGGTGCTTCCTTAATCTCCACCCTGGCCAGAGAGCTTTGAATTTGTGAATAATGCAAAGGAACAAAGCAAGGAAGAGGTGAGTAAAGCAGCAAGGTGCTACATTCAGACTGATTTCAATGAGCCAACCACGATGTTCCACATTTGAACATCCTGTCTTGAGCCAATTATGAAATGAGACTGTGGGCCAAGAACGAAACCGAGAGTAGATGCTCATGACAGGAGTAATCGGATAAAATTAAGAATCAATTTCAATGGTTAGGATACAATCAAGAAGAGATAAGTCAAATGGCATGCAAGGTACACAAGTACATCATATAGTATGTATATAATAAAGACCTCAAGTTAGAGGAAAGAAGAAAAAGACAAAATACAGCCAAAGGGAGAAGTAAAAGAGAAGAATTCAACACAGAGCATGGCAAGGCTCAGCTTCATTCTGACAGACTGCCTTATTGCCTCTGGACCATTTTTAAAGGATCAGATACACACCTCCAACTTAGGGTGAGTGTCATCTTACATAACCCATAATGTGCCCATCATTCTGTTTGTACTGCCTCTTTTAGACTCTGTGGCAGTGGTTGGTAGGATGGAGAATAGCAGCCCCTTTTCATGGGTCATTGGGCAGGTGGAAGCTGAAAGGTCACTTTGAAGGCCAGCCACAAAGACATGGTAGAGAATTCAAGGGGACAGTATAGTAGAGTTTTTGTATAACCTGCCCTTCAGAACCCTTTCATCCACCCCCAAGTTTTCCATCTCATTGTTCAACATTCTGTTTCCTTGAGAGAGAATGCATTCTCCAGAGAGAGTGGTGTGACGAGGGAGGGGGCTTGTGGACCAGGATACAGGAGCATAGAGTCTACTTTCTTCTATCACCTTTCACCCCTAATTCCCAGGGTGACCTTTGGTAGACCACTTAAATGATCTAGGCTTCATATTTTTCCCTTTGCAAAGCAGAGAAACTTTAGCCTATGTTACGAGCACCATGAAAGAAAGGGAGATAAGGTTATAAAGGACTTCAGGTATAGTGGGGAGGAAACCACCGTGAGAGAAAATATTGCCATGCACACACACAAAATGTAATTTATGGTTAAGCCTGAGAAAGCCAGGTGAAGTTCCCTTGATCTTGTACGCAAAGGTACAGATCGGAGTATTCTTGACCCAACTTGAGATCTCTTTCGTTTCTAGATTTAAGTTTTAGCCAAGATGTGATTGAAAAGTGTTTCGATTCAGCCTTGTGTAATAACCCAATCACAAAAACAAGAGAACTGAAATCTCTCCTTCCTTACCTGGGAGTTAAGAAATGTAGAGGTCAGATGGCACCATTAGATCTGAGTTTCCCTTAGCAGAAGGGAAGACACCTATCGTCTCATCATCTCATGTTCATTCTGTCAATAGGCATTTGCTGGACTGCCACAGTGTGGCAGATGCATCAGGAGAGGGAGTACGATGTAGATGCAAAGGGTCTGGGTGCTGAAAGCATAGTCCAGGGACCAGCAGCACCAGTATCACCTGGGAGGTGGTAGAAATGCAGAATCATGGACCTTGCCTTAGACCTGCTGAACTAGAATGTGTATTTTTAACAAGATCCTCTGGTTTGTTTGACTCTAAGCCTATATTTTAAGCCATTGCTTAAATACCCGGAGGCTTGGAGTCAAACAAATCTCAGTGCGCTATTTGGCATTGACTTGTTATATGATCTTGGGAACATCTTCAACTTCGTAAGCCAACTCATCTGAGGAACTAAAGACCATAGTAACCCCTGCCTCTAAAGGTTGTTTTGAGGATTAAACAGAGCTTTTCATTATACAATTCCTGGCACAGTCGTGACCTCAATTAATATTTGCTGTTTTATCATTGTTATTGTTACTGTTATTATTATTAAAGCATGGTTCCTACCCTATGTGAGACTAGTAGTCTAGGGGAGGGAAGCACATGTGGGCAATTAAATACACCAGTCTATTAAAGACACCATAAAACATTTTGGTTTAGATCTTTCTCACAGAGACCCATGGTCCTTTACCTTCAAAACATCACCACTCCGCTCCAGGCATTGGACTCAGAGAAGACCCCCAAATTAAAACTACAGTCTGGACTTGCCCCCAAGTACACACAGAATCTCCTGTTGGATGGAAAAATGAGCAAATGTAGCCAGAGAAGTTTCCATATTTATGATCAGTATTTTGTTTTTGCTTCTTCCCATTCTATGTTTGAGAGCCGGTGGTTCTGGCCCTGATAATGCCCTCACACATACTTTAAGCTCACAGATACCCAAAGGGAGCATCCAAGAAGTGAATCCCAAGACAGAGCAGGGTCCAGAGTCTGCAAGACTATCATCAAAGTAGAAGCAGGCCAGAATTAGAAAACCTGGACATGCTTACTTGATGTAGCTGAAGGTGGAGCCAGGACAAGAAGGAATGTCAAGCAAGCTACCACGGGGACAGATCAGAACACAAGGATTTTACAAGGATGAGTTGAGAAAGAATTTAGGAAATAATATATCTCTTGCATTATTTTGCTCCTAAATCATCCTTCATTTTGGCTCTTTGTTTGGTCTCCTTCCTCTCTACCAGATCCCTAAATTTGGGAGTGTCTAGGGTTCCATTTCCAAATCTCTTACCTTCTGTGGCTATGCTCTTTTTTTAGGTGATTTTATGCAGCCTCCTGTCTTTAAATACCATAGAAGATTCTCAATTAGGCATTTCTAGCCCCGATGATTCTGAGTCCCAGGCTCCTGTGCATAACTGCCTACTCAGCATGTCTAGTGAGCAATCTAATGGGATCTAAAACAGCTTGGCCCAGAACAGAGCACATGTTTCCCCACATGACCATGATCTACCAAAATCCCCTCTCCTGAGCCTTCCTCAAAAAAAAAAAAAAAAAAAAAAGATTTTCATTTATTTATTCATGAGAGACACAGAGACACAGGCAGAGTGAGAAGCAGGCTCCACGCAGGAAGCCCGATGTGGGACTGGATCCTGGAACTCCAGGATCATGCCCTGAACTGAAGGCAGACGTGCTTAACCACCGAGCCATCCAGGTGTCCCCTAAGCCTTCTTATCTCAGGAAATGGCACCAGCATTAATCCAGTTACTGAAGTCCCAAACTAGCGGCAATTCTTGATTTTTTTCCTTGTTCTTTTACCCCTGTCTGGTCTATCAGCAAGCGCTATGAGCGCTTCCTCCAAACACCCTCTAACCCCTGTCATTTTCTTATCACCCTTATCACTGAAACCTGAATCCAGGTGGGCCCCGTCCAGCATCATCACCATCCCGGTGCCCCCTCCTCATGGGTATGCCCTAAAGGCTGCTAACCACACAGAAACCAGAAAGAGTTATAATCAGCCAGTATGATCTTCCCTGCATAAAGCCATTCCCTGAGCTCTTCCATGTGCCCTATGAGGCCTTCTGGACTGCGGTGAACTTGTCTCATGAACTTCACCCCGTGAACTTCACCCTGTGAACTTCACCCCTGCCTGTCTCATGAACTTCACCCCCAGCCATTTGCTCCCTCACCCCTAAGCTTCAACCACATGTTCTTCTTGCTGTCCCTGGGACAGCGCAATGTGTGCATTCATTTCAGGGCCTTCGTATGTGCTGTTCCTTCCATTGGAACTACTCTGCGTCCCATCTTCACATGACTCTGTCTCAGTGCTCAGGTCCCAATGAAAGAACATCTCAGAGCCTCCCACCCCCAGCTTTAACACACAGGTCAATGCTCTCTTTTTCATAACACTTATCAGGACCTAACATTATCCTCATCATTTGTTTTTGGTCACATTTTTATTTTCTGTTTCTTGCCTAGAATGTAAGCCCTTTAATGGTGAAGATGAGGTCTCTCTTGTTTGCATCAATTTCTAGAATATTGTCTTGCATGTAGCAGGTACTTTCTGTACATCTGTTGACCAGTTGATTTCTTTTTTAGTGTGCAGGCTAAGCTTACTGTATTTATGCTATTTTAGATCTTAGAGCAGATGCCTCATGTGGTGGGCTTAAGAGATAACACTTGATGGTAATTAGGGAGCATGATGGCTTCTCTAACAAAAGCTAAATGTATTTTTTGAACCATTTGATGTATGAAGAAAAAGCTTTTTGTTTATATGCCTTAGTTGTTCTTTTCTTTAAAACATCATATATAAAATTTGTTTGTACAAAAAAGGTTGTATCCAAAAATAGATTAAAAAAAAAACATTATTGTGTATTCATCAAAAGAAAGAAACCATGTGTTTCATCTTGCTGGGTGTTTAAGAATTATCTGGTAAGGCCAGAGAATTGGGAGTGAAAATTGTTCTTGGAATAAAAGCAGTGAACTGAAAAATATTAGACCAAGCATTTTCATATTCTATTTCCCAGAGGCGGTGTAGAGAAAGTAACATCTGAAACAATGTATATTGTACTGATGTGGGAATGGAGTGCAAGCTTCCTGCAGGCAATGGCACCTGCCTATTGCTCCCCATAGTTTCATCCCCTGGCTACAGCTGAGGGCTTTGGGAAATAGTAAGAGTCCTGTAAGTACATGTTGAACGAATGAATTAATGTGACCCAATTACAAAGTGTACGGTTGGTGTTGTTAGCATAGAATCATTTATTTCCCAGACCTCCTAAATACCAGGCACTCTGTTAGTGGCTTGTGATAAAGAAAGAAATAACAAAATAGTATTTCATTATGGACAGAAAGCTTCAGGGACTCTTTAAATTTTTTTTTTTAATTTTTATTTATTTATGATAGTCACAGAGAGAGAGAGAGAGGCGCAGAGACACAGGCAGAGGGAGAAGCAGGCTCCATGCACCGGGAGCCCAATGTGGGATTCGATCCTGGGTCTCCAGGATCGCGCCCTGGACCAAAGGCAGGCGCCAAACCGCTGCGCCACCCAGGGATCCCCAGGGACTCTTTAGATCTCCCACCTTATAGAAGTTCTGCCTCTGGTGACCTTGGGCCTCAACTCCTTCCCATAAACAAGGAGAGTGCAGGATGAGGAAGCAGTAGTGGCCGCTTGGCATGGATGTGGCTTGGCGTGGATGTTGAGTCTAACCCTGCATCTAGTTCTCTGCATGTGTGATTTACTGTAACCCTATGTAGATACAGAATATATGTTATGTCCTCATTCATATAGCCTTGGAGAGTTTATGATATCTGATATTATGATACAGGATATTGATTATTTGATATTATGATATCAAGCTCAAGGAGTAATAACAAATAATAATAGCAACAACAGTAAAATAATAAACCCAACAATCAAAAGATTAAACATACTTCCCATACCTGGATTGTATAGCAAATTGTTTCTTCACTAAAGAAGCCCTTACAGAGCATTTACTGTTAGAGAAATGGAGGCACTTTCAGGCACCATCCTTTTACCTGAATATCCTAATCTCTGAGCCTCTTTTTCTTTTTTACCTGTAAGATGGGGATAATATCCCCAACCTGATACAGCAAAGCAATCATCGCTCAAAGAGAAAATGCACTAAGGGGACAAAGCTGCTCACTCATCTGCCCCACCACTTTATTCCAAGCTCCATGACATGGTTATTGATAAAAGTCAGTGTGTTTATGTAGTCTTTCTCTCAACAAATATTTATGACAGGGGATCCCTGGGTGGCTGGGGATCCCTGGGTGGCTCAGCGGTTTGGCACCTGCCTTTGGCCCAGGGCGTGATCCTGGAGTCCCGGGATCGAGTCCTACGTCAGGCTCCCCGCATGGAGCCTGCTTCTCCCTCTGCCTGTATCTCTGTCTCTCTTTGTCTCTGTCTCTGTCTCTCTCTGTCTCTCTCTGTCTATCATGAATAAACAAATAAATCTTAAAATAATTTATAACATATACACTGTGTGTCAGGCACTTTTCTAGAGCTGGATATGTAGGGCAAAACTAAACAAAGAAACTCCTTCCCATCATATTACTCATAGCCTAGTGGGACAAATCAGGCAAAAGATATAGTTAATGTATAATGCAATGATAAAGACTGAGAAGACAAATAGAACAGACTGAGGATGGAGGGGGTTTTAGTACCTTAAAACAGGGGACTGAGTGAAGAAGGCTTTTTGTAAGGGGATGACATCTGAGCCAAGACATGAAGTTGGTGGGAGCCATAACTAGGAGGCTGGGGTTCTAGCAAGGAGAAGGCATGTGCAAATGAGCCTAGGTGGGAACAGGCTTGGTGGGCCCCAGGAAGGCTGCTTCTAGACGTGGATGGAAAAAGAAAAGAGAGATAACAAGAAACACTGAAGGGTGTTCTCAGCACTGCCATACATGGGGCTGGTGGACTATGGCAAAGATCTTGCAGTTATTGGGCAGCCCTGGTGGCCCAGTGGTTTAGCACCGCCTTCAGCCGGGGGTGTGATACCGGGGAGGTGGGATTGAGTCCCACGTCAGGCTCTCTGCATGGAGCCTGCTTCTCCCTCTGCCTGTGTTTCTACCTTTCTGTCTCTGTGTCTGTCATAAAAAAATAAATAAAATCTTTAAAAAAAAAAAAAAAGGATCTTGCAGTTATTTGTGTATTATTCCCAGTGTAATGGAAACCAATGAAGTGTCACACTGAAAGTAAGTTCATAGATGAGAGCATGAAGCCAAATCAAGGGCTTGGGTAGAGGTTGAATATCAGAGAGCGTGAACTCAGTATCAAAAGCTATTACCTTAAAAAAAGAAAGTAAAATTTTAAAAATAAATGAATAAAAATAAAAAATTGAGGGTACCAAGTGGCCCAGTTAGTTGAGCACCCAACTCTTGATGTTGACTCAGGTCATGATCTCAGGGTCGTGAGATCAAGCCCCACATTAGGCTCTGAGCTCAATAGGGAGTCTGCTTGAGATTCCTTCTCTCCCTCTCCTTCTACCCCTCCCTCTGATCACATATGCTCTAGATAAATAAATACATGAATAAATTAATATTTTTTTAAATGTATGGATTAGGATGGACCTGAATGACAAACCCAGACAGCAAAATGGGAGATTCCAAATTCATGGGATACATCTGAAGATATGTTTTCACGGGGCAGGTATGAATGCTAAGTCTGCAGACCTCTCCAGTGTGGAAAACTAGGACCATGAGGTGTCCCCTAATCAGTCCAGCTGAATGCTGTAGAGATTCCTTTGAGGCAGGTGTCAAGTGGAAGGCCCATCGCTATGGGCCAGGCATTGGGTTCGTGTTTCACAGACACGATTTTATTTGAACCTCACAACAGCCCTGTGGGGTCAGGATTCCAGTTCACACATCGCCAGGGAGGATCCTGAGGTGGCCGGAGGGCACAGGACTGGCCCAAGGTCAAAGGAAATCTTGGTTTCCAGACAAGAAAGCCCAGATTCTTCCTACATAGCCTCTGTGTACTTATGAAACTCTTGGGCCCTTGCATCACTCAGGGATGAAACATGCAGAAGAGGGATTTAAAGCCAGTGATAACCAGCCCCCGGTCGACAGGGGCCTTGGCAGTTTAGCCAGCTTTCATTCATTACCCTGCGCTGCCCGTGAGCACGTTCGCACCCTGGCTGCTTTCATTTCCACAGGCATGGCAAGTACAGGATGTGATAAATACCCTGAACAAGGAAACATTTAGCCTAAGCTAACTATTATCGGCAGCATCTATGACGAATGACTTAATATAACCCTGAAAAGCTCCATATGATGACTAATTTGTGGTTAAAGGTAGTTGGAAATTTACTTTGTAAAAAATTACACAGAAGTAACCCGATTAACTTTGAAAGAGAGGAGGGGGGAAGGAAAGCCAACAAAAATACACACATAATGATTTACTCCTCTTTGCAGGGGTAGCAATAAAGATAAGAATTACAACCGCAAGAGCAGTGGGAGCGAGAATGAACATGTTTCACTTTGCATACTGGTTGCAGGAAATGTACCCTCGCAGGTGGCACCAATGGAAAGTTCCGGGCTCCATAAACCCCAGCAAAGCTTACCTTTTTCAGCTGTCATGTCCAGTCTCCTCGATTAACAGATGAAGAAGTGGAGGCATAGGTAACTATGTCTGATGTGGCATCTGCTGAGTCGGGGTCTTTTTGGCAGGGGGACAGAAATACAGCTTGGCTCCAGCAAGGCCATAAGCTCTGGGGTCCAGCTGGCCCAGGCTTGTTGGCTCCAGTCTGCTTGACCTGGCACAAATCACCTACTCCTGTAAGACTCAGATTCCTCTTCACATGAAGGGTATGGATAATAATGCCAACTTCCTAGGGGGTAGAAAAGGGAAGTGACTTTATTCTGTGCAAAATACCCAGCACCGATGCCTGGCATGCAGTAGGTTCCCCAAAAATCTTCATTACTTCCTGCCTCTGCCGAGGTGCTGTCACCCCCCAGAGAAAGTCACATCAAGCCTTTCCTAGTTCTCTTAGCAACTCTCTCCCCCACCAGAGAAAACTGCAAGATTGACAGTGACCCCACGGGATAAGAGTGGAGCCATATAATCAGTGTGCATATGATTATTGATATATAAGCTCCAGGATTCTATTCTGAATGTCCTAAAATAAAAGCATTAAGTCTTCACTCCCTTGCTTGTTCTTGTTTGGCCGCACTGTTGAATTTGGCTCCGCTTTTATTAAAGTTCAGTAGTGAGTGGCCTGTCACAAGGCATCATACCCAAGCCATGTTGGAGGATCAGAAAGGTGGGTCAGTGACATCTCCAGCAGGTGTTACCTGGAAAGTGCCCTTCCCCTGGGGTTCCCACTAGCTCTGCAGAGGCACATTCTGCCTCGTAAGGACTTGCTGATACCTCACTCTGAGCCTTTCTGCTTTCTCCACTCTCTTCCCTGGACTCTTAACAATAAAATGCAAACCTGTTCCATGCCTGCAAGAGCCCGAGGTCTGGCTGCAGCCTCCTCACTCTTCTCTCTCTCCCCTGAACACACCCTGCCCTCTTCCACTCAGGGCATCTGTCCACACTGCCACCTCCTCCTTAAACGTCTCCCCCAGAACTATTCCTTTCACTGCTCAAATGTCACCCCCTTAGAGGGACCTTCTATGAATATCTCATGCTATGTGTGCCTCCCCCCACCTCTACCTTTATCACAACCGTTGGGGGAGGTCATCAAAAGGACATGACCTCTGGTTGACCCAGGCCCTTGTCCTGTCCTCCCCTGTCCTTTCAGTTGCCTTTCCCACTCCCAGAAGCTGCCCCAAGGACACACCCTTGAAATAAAGATCTGGTGTTGAGACCATCTGCACCGCGTACATGACTGAACATGCGTACATGAACTGAGCTTCTGTAGAAATGTTTAAGATTTGGTGGACGGATGTACAGATCTACTCTTGCTGCCACTGAAGACAAGTTTCCTGTGTAAGTTCCCTTGCTTGCCACACCTGGCACCGACCCACCTGGAGTAGCCTGCCTCTCTCTTTCATTGCTCGCTGCCCTCTGCATATAGGGGTCTGGTTTCAGATCATACTCGGGCCAGTCCAGAGGAGGTTGGGAATCAACCACCACCCCTAGATGAGCTCTTAAATACATTTATCAGAGATCTGGGCACATGTCCCTACATTTCCTTGCTTGTTTGTTGCATCCATTATTAAAATGTAAGCTTAGAGGTCACGTTAGTTTCCGAGGGCTGCTATAATGCCCGCAAACCAGGTAGCTCAGAACAACAGAAATGGATTTACTGGCAGTTCTGGAGGATCCACCCCATGCCGCTCTCAAACTTCTGGTGTCTGGGCGAGTCCTTGGTGTTCCTGGCTTATAGGTACATCATTCTGATGTCTGCCCCCATCCTCACATGGTCTCCTTCTCTATGTCGGTGTGCCTTTGTCTCAAATATCCCTCTCGCTTCTCTTATAATGACACCGGCCAATGGATTTAGAGCACACTCTATGTCCAGGATGGCCTCATGCTGAGATTTTTTATTTCATTTGCAAAGATTTTATTTCTAAATAACTTCACCTCTTCAGTTCCAGGGGTTAGGACTTGGACATACTTTTTTTGGAGAAGCATAACACAACCCACATTGGAGAGCAAACACCTTCACTTGACTGAGGACCCCCTGAGTCTCCGAGCCCAGGAGAGTGCTTATTCTCTACCAGGATTTCAGCAAATGTGTGTTGGGAGAATGAGCACTGTCACTTCAAAACTTTCCCTCTTGGACCCCAGGTCCTTGCCAGGTGAGAGCTGTAGCTTCCAGGCTTCCTAAGCTTCCCACTGCCTCCCTCTGGCATCTAGAGAGCTCCACGGGAAGCCAGGGTCCCAGCGGGACTCCGTGGCTGTCTCCAGAGCAGCTGCATGGCATGGTGCTGCACATGCTGTTCAATAAGGCAGAACAGGCTCCCTGCTGGGCGCCAGTGTGACAAACATCAGGGCTCTTTCTGACTGCTCAGATGATCTTCCTTCTCGCGGGACCATTGGACACGGTGGGTTCATGATTACAAATGCTCCCTCACCTCCACCCTGACCTCACCTATTGGTTTTCTCTCTGCCTTTACTCTTTCTCCCCATCGTGTGGCTCCTTTAGCTCAATCATCACACTTGTCCCCATCCTAAAACTCCTCCCTTGGTAATAACTACCCGAACTACAGGCCAATCCTTGCCTGCTTATATACTCTCATTAAATTTCTATTTTTCCTTCTAAAGACTTAGCACAACAAGAAGCCATGATCAGTGTAGTTTCTTGTACATCTGACTTGTCTAAGCTACAGGAGGGCAGACTTTTGTCCATCCTGTAAGGAGAATGCAGCCCTAGTGCTAATAATTGGAAGGTACTGGGCCTAGGCAACTGTCGACTCAAATATGCGCACCACACTCCTCATCTTAACCTCCACCCCTTCCACTCTCCCACTCTCCAACTTCCCACATCATGGACTCAGCCCACCACTCACTGTAAACTGTTGTCATGGTCTGTATTACCACATGTGACAATCTTATTCCCCAATATCCAGTTCATAACTTTCAAGTCCTATTTGTATCACCTGCCAAATATTCCTTGACTTCATCCACATCTCTACAGCTTCATCATTTCACTCTTGTGGTTGGGGTCCTACTGTGCCCGTCTGCTAGGACTGCCACAAGAAATAGCACAGACGGGGTGGCTTAAACAACAGAAATGATTTTCTCACAATTTTGGAAGCTAGAAGCCCAAGATCAAGGTGTTGAGAGGGTTGGTTTCTCTGTTCCTCTTTCCTTGGTTCATTCACGGCCGTCTTCTCCATACACATCTCCGTCCTAATCTCTTCCTATAAGGACACAGTTGTATAGGATTAAGACCCACTCTAAAAACCCCATTGTAACTTGATTACCTCTCTAAAGACCCTGTCTCCAAATACAGTCACATTACCAGGTCCTGGGAGTTAGGACTTCAGCCTATGAATTGGGGGAGGGGGGGAGGGATAAATTCAGCCCGTAATATTAACCATCTTTCATATTTCGATGGAAATGTCATTCCCTGGAGAAATTCTCATGAATATTCCAAAAGAGGTCAAACTTACCCAGTATAATCCATGATAGCATTCTATACCATGTATTCACAGCATTTACCATGGCCGTGCTTACGTAATGTGTGTGTGTGTGTGTCTGTGTGTGTGTGTGTGATCATCAGTTCATGTCCATCCTTCCATCAGACTGTAAACTCCATGAGAGAAATGGATGGGCCTAGTTTTACACATCATTAACATCTCCAGTGCCCAGAATGTGACACTCTCAACCATTTATTCTCTTATGTCCTTCCTTTTGATTTCTGAGGTACCACCTGCCTTTCCACGAGTTCCTACACCTCAGGCTCCTTCAGAGTTCTTCACTCTCCTCTTGCTTTTGATCCACCTCTTAAATATTGCTTCCTTGAGGTTCTATATTAGTCACTTTCTCTTCTTGCTCAGTGAGCTGCATCTGGGAAATTGTTAACCCTCTCAAATAAGACTTTAGTAAGTGCCCTATTCCACCACTTGACTTTTGCATTCCCATCGCTACTGTGGTTCTGCCTCCTTTAGTCCATTTTTGTATTTCCTACTTCCTACCAGTTATTTCTAGCTTTACCAACTCCTCCAAACCATGTTCAACACAGAAACTATCTTTACCTTTGAATCTACTTCACCTCTATTCTTAGCTGAGTAGATGGCACCAGTACTCAGACAGTAAAATATATCACAGGAGCCCAATATAAATATAAAATATAAAGATAATCCCCAAGTCCAGCTTCTCCCCCACATCTCAGAAACAACCTTGTTGAGTTCTTATAAGTATCCCTTGATTCCCTTTCTTTCCTCCGTTCCTTATGCCTTAAGTCAGGGACCCACTCCATCTCCACTGCCACAAGAACATTGACCTCATAAAAATCCTCGTCACTCCTGCTTAAAACCCTCCAATGGTGCCTCATGACAATAGAATATACATTTTTCTGTTTAGTCTGACATACAGGGCTCTCCATGAACTGAGAACCACTCATTTCTCCAGAATGATTTCTTACTAATCTTCCCTAACTTTTTGCATATCCTCATCTACACTAAATTTCTCACTGATCTTTGAATAGGCCAGACTCCTCAATGCCTCTGTGTCTACCAATCCCTACTTCAGAAATGTGTCTGGACAGAAGCTCTCCATTGTCCCCCTTCACTGGGAATAGTCTCAGATACATAAAACTGCCTTGTAAAAGTCATGCCTTCTTCCAAGGACAGCCTGTATCCAAAACTGATCAACACAATGACATGAAGTCCCAGCTTCCATGCCTCACCTCAAGACATCCCCAGTAAGCCACCCAGCTCCAGAGCTCTCCCTGGGGTCATCTGAAGACTTTGTTGGGGTTTAATCACAGCTCAACTTCTCTCTTTCCAAATACCTGTTTCCTCTCTCTGCCTTCCACAGATAGAGATCCCAAGGGCACTCATGGGAAAAACAAACAAACAAACAAACAAACAATCAAATGAAAAAAAACTCTTGTACATGAATTCCCAAGTCCAAGTCTTCCTCCCAAGGAACAAGTCTGATAGTGGCTCTTGGCAGATGCTGTGCTGTCTGCCTGGATAGTATTCCTGTTCTGTCTTTGCCTGCCAAACTCCTATTCATTCTTCACATCTGATGTTGAACATCATCTAGACACCTCAAAGTGAGCCCCATTATTCTCTGAACTGGTATAGTTCATTTGGGATTTCCTCAATACCAACATATATCACAATGCCTTATAATTATTCTTCAGATATTTTCATCTCCTACTAACCTCTGTGCTCAGCAAGGATACTGTAGTATTTACCTACTGCTTTGCAACAAATTACCAAAAATATAGTGGCTTAAAATGGCACCTATTTATCATCTCATAGTTTGGTAGGTCTGCAGTCCCCGTGAACTCACCCAGGTCCTCTGCTTAGGGTCTTCTAACACTGAAATCAAACCATTAGACAGCCTGGCTCTTAATAGGAGGCTTTGGGGAGAATCTACTTCCATCTCATTGGAGCTGTCCGAATCTAGATGCTTGTGGTGGTAGGACTGAGGTTCCTGTTTCCTTGCTGGCTGTCAGTTCAGTGCTACTCCCTGCACCTAGAAGATGCACAGATGGCTTCCTACAGGGCTCTCTCCACCTTCAAAGCCAACAGTAGTTCACCAGTTCTCATGCTTTGAAACTCTCTTTTACCTCTGTCTTCTTCTGCCACTGACCAGAGAAAGGTCTTTGCTTTTAAGGGTTCGTGTGACTAGATCAGTCATCCCAATATACTACTCCTTTTTTAGAATCAACTTTGCCGTATAATACACAATCACTAATGTGGTATCTCACCTTCACAGGTTCTAAGGATTGAAGCATGGACTCCTGGTGGCTATACCTAAAAATTCTGCCAACTTCAGGTAGAAAGTGAAACTTTCTCACCGATTATGCTTCTCAGAGCTTAGCAGAGCTTCTAATATAAAAGATAATTGATTCAGTGTGCCTGGATGGCTCAGCTGGTTAAGCATCTGACTCTTGATTTTGGCTCAAGTCATGATCTCAGGGTTGGGTGATCAAGCCCTCCATCAGGCTCCACACTGGGCATGGAGTCTGCTTAAGATTCTCTCCATCTCCCTCTGCTCCTCCTGCTCCAAAGCACACACACTCTCTCTCTCTTAAAAAAAAAAAAAAAGGCAATTGATGCTTGTATTCATTGTTAAGTTGAGCTGATTTCAGTTTCAATGATTTGGGTGCTATAAAATTATCTATTTTAGTTGTATGCCTGATGAAAGTAATGCCTCAGATAGCAAATTAAACAATAAAACAACAATAAGGAAATGAACTGCAGTCCTTTCGTGGACATTGAGCCATAGGAGGAGAGATTAAAAATGGAAGAGAAATATCACAAAACAGAAAGAAAGAAAAGCCTCCTGAAAAATGAAAGTATCATTTTTGCAGATTTGCACATTTTACAGTTGGATTCGTCAACTTTCAAAATTAGTAATTATATGAGAGTTATAAGTTACCAAAATTGCTTTACTATGGAAATGCCTTGATTAGATTAATGACAGCAGGTTTCCTACACCTGACTCTGCTCAAACTTCAAATGGAAATCTGGCTGATGCTGAGGAAAGTGATGCACTAGCTTGCCCCTAGAGTGTGCAGTGATGAGTTTGTGGCTTTGATTTGGAGATGAGGTGATTTTCATGCATGTATCTGTGTGTTTATAGAAGTCATAGTGGTGCTTCCAGAGTTTCTGTCTCTCCACACGTAGCACAAGACCTGAATACTTTTTTGTGATGATGGCCTCCTTCCCTTCTGCTGATGGCAGCCTTCGCTTCATTTTGTGCTTAGGCATACAAAGTGATGACAAAGGTGGACAATTGTTTCTGGCTGCAGCTCACCCGAATAAAACTGTTTCAATTGATTCAGAGCGCTGATGTCAGCCAAGACCCTATACTTCTTGACACTGCATTTTTCCCAGTGAATAATAAATCACTGTGTTTCCACCAACAGCCTCTCTCCCCTTGCCTTTCTCTCTTCTCCCACCATTAGTCATGCAGGTTTAGCTCACCACCTGTCACTTGGCATGCTTCTGCAAATATTTTTACTCACAGAGAGGTGGATTTGGTTTCATTGAAGTTGGGAAGACACCTGTGCTTACCTGGGTCTGCCACTCACAAGCTGCAGTCCTTTTAAAAGTATTTCCTGGCTGTTGGTTTTTATTATAAATTGCTATTTCTTAGTGCGGATTTTTCAAACATTTCTATCATTAGATCTTGAATTGTAGGTAATTTAAATATGCTTCAGAACAGTATGCATAAGTAGTTAGATATCTAGTGGATAATCTTTAAAAAAGGATTAATGTTAACTAATTAACTTGTATATGATCTATATAACCATAGTTTCCTTCATTTTTTTTTTCAACAAATCTAAGGAGGGGAAATTTTTCATTAAATCATTAAGTAAAAAAATTAGATTCAGGAAAAGCAACCTGCCCAGAACATTCACCAACTAAGTGAAACATTCTGGACTCCAAATAAGAAGGATCTGATTGCAAAGCCCTTGTAATTTTCCTTTAATGTGACACATTTCCTGGTTGATTATCCCGCTGCATTTCACCTATTCATTCAATATTCAAGGAATCCCTACCATGACCCAAACGCTGCACTAGCAGCAGAAGATTTATGCAGGCAAACACACAGCCCTTCTCACAGATGCTGGTGGACCAGCAGAATGAAAGCCAATGTCAGTGAATTATAATGAAGATTTTTGTTTTGTTTGTTTTGTTTTTCAAGTGCTGTAACAGAAGTAAGTCTCAGGGTAGGTTCATTTAGAGCAGCTCTTCCAATGCAGTAGTCACAGCTCATGTACAGCTATCTAAATAATTGAAATTGTTTTATAAATAGAATTAAGAATTCAGTTTCTCAGTTATAAGAGTCATGTTTCAAGGACTAGCCAGTCATGTGTGGCCAATGTCTTTCGAAGTAGACAGTATGGCCTGCAGAACATTCCCATCAGTATACACAGTTCTATGGGACAGTGACAGTCCAGCGGGTCAGACAGGCTTCCCTGAAAGTTGTTCTTGAGCTCAGATTTGAAGATTAAATAGAAGTTTCCAGACAAGTCAGTTGAGGCAGGATATTCTAGGCAGAGGAAACCAGAGGTGCTAAGGCAAAGAGAAGACATGACAACATACAGGTTGCCCAGTGTGCTGCACATAAATTAGAATAATTCTAAGTCTTTAAAGGGTACCCTGGAATGGGGAGCATACATGAATGAACTGAGGTCAGGGACCTCTTCACGGATAACTTTCTGTGATATTGTATGTTTCTGTATGTATAGTATGGAATATGTATGCTGTAGGAGAGAATGTGGATTCTCTCCTATGCACTAGTAGCTTCCAAATTGTTTTTCAGTTACAGACTTTTTTTTTTTTACTTTTCTTTAAAAAAAAAACAAACTCTATTTATTCTCAAGAGACACAGAGAGAGAGGCAAACACATAAGCAGAGAGAGAAGCAGGCTCCCTATGGGGAGCCCAATGTGAGACTCCATCCCAGAACCCCGGGATCACATCCAGAGCTGAAGGCAGACACTCAACCACTGAGCCACCCAGGCATTCCTTTTGTTTACTTTTCAAATGACACTTTATTCAGAATCCTTTTAAAGAACATTGATAGAAATGGAAAAGCTCTGCTTAAAGGTGAGCGGAGAGTTTCCCTCTCAGGTACCCCTGGACTAAGCCACCCTCACTAAATCTTGAAACTCTGCAGAGCTACTGGGGACACCAGAGAGCCACCAGAGAATTTTGAACACAAGCCTAATGATTTATATTGAGAGAGTCACTCCATCCAGTGTGGAGGACTGGCACATGGAAGTAATATGAAAACCAGAATGGATGACTACAAAAGCATGAAAAGAGATGAAGAAAAAGATAGTAAGTGCCATTTTTAACTAGAAGAGAGAGAAAAAAAGATGATATCAGGCCTTGAAGGAATCTGATGTACAAAGAAAGGAAGAAAGAGACCCTCTTTGGCTTTAGTTTTGTCCTTAATTTATTCCCCTTGGCCAATTGGGTGGCTGATGGTATCATTTTTCATGATGTGGAATTCTAAAGGGACATTTTACTTATTGGATGATTGGTTTAAATTCCCTATTCTTCAAAAAATAACAGGATGGGGAGAGTGGTGGTTTACATTTAGGCCTTGAGTTACTGCTCTGTCATTCTGTCAAAGCCAGAGGGAATATCACAAAATCCTTGTATTCACTTCAATGAATAATGTATGTCTTATTTCCTTATTCTTCCCCATAGCAAACACCAATCAGAAGCATCTGAAACAAACAGACCACAGAAACTAGAGTCAAAACCAGCGTTTTGTCAACTGATTAGATAGCAGTTAGTTTAATGTTAACATTAATCAAGGTCTGATTGCTCCATTGTGAGGAGCAAGAACTATGTGCTGAGATTAATATGCAAGATCTGGTTCAGAATGTTTCTGCAGAAACCCCCACGCAGTAATTAAGAAGAACACCAAATGAAGGTTATTGATCCGTTGTGTTATTGAGAAACAACATAATTGATATTTCGGATCTTAATTGTTGGTTCCAAAGTAAAAGAGACAGTTTGTACAGATCATTAGTAACGGAGATTTTTGTTCTTACCATACAAACCAAAACATTGAGTTCAAATGTTACCCTGCTTCAAATAAACATTGATTTAATTGTCAAGAAATCTTTGTGTTTAAAATTATTATCTTTTGACAAGTTTGAGGCAATATACTGTGAGTTTGAAGTCAGATGGTTTTCGCTTGTGAGCTATGTGGAATAAGGTTTGTCATTCAACCTGTCTGGGCCTCAGAATTCCCTTTTGAAATGTGGCATTAATAATGCCCACCTTCCAGATTTGTTGGAAGGGTTCAGAGAGGATGTCAATGTCAGAGAGTCTTATAGCATACTATTTAGGAGCAAAGACATTAGATCCAGACTTCTATGTTTCTTTTTTTTTTTCCAGACTGCTATGTTTCAAACACAGCTTTGACACTCATTTGTGCAAATTTAGACACATTAGTTAACCATTCTGTCCCACAATTTTCTCATCTTTAAAGGGGAATAGTAGTAAAAGACATCCCTGACAAGGTTGTTATGAAATTCAATAAATACATAAGAAGATCTTAGAGGAGGGGCAGGCAGAAGATGAGCCCTATATAACTGTTCGTTGTTTCTATTGTTATAATTTGAAAGTGTTTAGGTCCATAGTTAATTTTTAATAAATATTAAAATTTTATTCCTGCATTCCTTCTACAGGTTGACATTAGAAAATCCAAACTAGCATGCTTTCCTTTGCTCTGTATATATTGTTTCTATACATTTGCACACAGAACTTCCAGAAAACATCCTTGTGCCCAATTTCTAAATATGACTAGACAATACAGAAACACCTAAAATGTAATGGAGATAGTTATAGAGAAATGTGATGGAAACTGTGATGGAGAAAGACTGAGATTAACTAATTGGGAAATAAAGACCCTAAGAATTACAGATAGATGAGATAGAAGATGAGAGTGGGCCCAGCATCAAATGAAAAGGAATTTTAGAAAGGAGTATCATGATGAGAGAGGGGAGGATACTGCTAGAGAAATAATACAAGAAAGTTTCCTGAATTGAAGGAAACATGAATTCTTGAAAAGAAACTGTCCAAATCACAAGACACAACTACACATACACTAGAATAGCTAACATTAGAAAATAAATATATAAAAATGGAAAACACTAAATCTTGGGGAGGATGAAAACCAACTGCTACTCTCATATATTAGTGGTGAGAGAACAAAAAGGTACATTGACTTTGGAAGACAAGTTGGCAGTATTATATAAAATTGGCAGCTATTACTCTATGACCCAAGAATATCACTCCTAGTTACTTATCCAAAAGAAGAGAAAATATATGGCAACATAAAAACCTATAAATAAATGTTCATAGCAGCCTTATTTATATGATATCTAAAAGCAACCCAAATGACCATCAGTTCATTAGCTGATGATTAGATAAACAAATTGTGGTACATCTAAATAATAGACTATTATAGCAACCCAAAGGAACACATTTAAGATATATTCAATAATATGGACCTCTGAAAAGCATTATGCTAAGTTAAAGAAACGAGATATAAAAGCCTATATGCTACCTGATTTCATTTGCATGACATTCTGAAAAAGTCAAAACTATAGTAACAGAAATAAGATCAGTGTTTGCCAGGGGCTAGAGAGGATGGACTTGGGATTAAGAAAGGGTAGGAAGTGCTGAAAATATCCCATATATTGATATTGGTGGTGAATTTATAATGGTATACGATTGTGAAAACATCAAAATATACTTTAAAAGAATGGATAGATTTGTGAATTCCTCTTCAGTAAACCTGAATTTGATAAAAAGAAAGAGGCCTACTGAATGACAAGATAATTTTTTTAAAATTCCCACATTAGTTATGTCTTCAAGAAATTTCAGAAGTGGTATTAGGAAGATGCTAGTGTAGGAAGGCCTGGGCCCTCCTTCCTCCTACAAACATACTAATCCAGCAACCAGTCATAGACAAATCCCCCTTGTGAGAAATAAGAAACTAACTGAAAGGTTCCTGCACCCTGGAAGAAGTGAAACTTTCTCAAGAAGTGAACTCACAGGGCAGCCCGGGTGGCTCAGCGGTTTAGCACCGCCTTCATCCCAGGGCCTGATCCTGGAGACCCGGGATCGAGTCCCACATCAGACTCCCTGCATGGCGCCTGCATCTCCCTCTGCCTGTGTCTCTGCCTCTCTCTCTCTCTCTCTTTCTCTCTCTCTCTCCCTGTCTCTCATGAATAAATAAATAAAATCTTTAAAAAAAAAAAAAAAAAAGAAGAAGAAGAGGAAGTGAACTGACAGAAGCCAGCAAGGAGGTTAAGGATACCCTCTCAAAAGAGGCCCTGCTCCTGGCACAGCACCATATGATCAGATCTTTCCCTGGGACTGATGGCATGTTAGGTGACAAAACAAATCTTAGCAAATGTAAGAAGACTGAAATTATATCAAGTAATTTTTTCTGACCTCAATGGATTAAAAATAGAAAACAGCAGAAGGAATACTGAAAAATTCACAGATACTGGGGAAATTAAACAGCAAATCCTTGAACAACCATTGAATCAGAGAAGAAATAAAAAGGGAATAGAATATACATTAAGACCAAGGATAAAAAAAGAAAAAAAAAAAAAAAAGACCAAGGATAATGAAGACACAAAATACCAAAGTTTATGGAATGCAGCAAAAAGAGTATTCGGAGGGAAGTTCATAGCAGTAAATGCCTACATTAAAAAAAGAAGAAAGATCTCAGGTCACCTGAGTGGCTCAGTCGCTTAAGCATCTGACTTTGGTGGCTCAGGTCATGATTTCAGGGTCTTGGGATCAAGTTCTACACTGGGCTCTGCACTCAGCAGGGAGCCTCCTCCTCCCCCTTTGCCTCTCTGCCAGCTCATGCTTGCTTGCTCTCTCTCAAAAAAAAAAAAAAAAAAAAAACCACAAATTCTTTTAAAAAATGAAATTCAAAAAGAATAAAGATCTCAAGTAAGCTATATAAATTTATATCCAAACAACTGTGAAAAAGAACAAACTAAACCCAAGGTTCACAGGAGAGAAATAACAAGGATTAGAACAGAAACAAATGAAATTTAAAAATTTTAAAACCAACAAAAAAGGAAAAAGAAAAACAACAAAACTAAGTGTTGGTTCTCTGAAAAGATAGGCATCACTGACAAAGCCTTAGCTAGACTAACTAAAAAAAAAAGAGAGAATATTCAAATAAACAAAATCAGAAAGAAAAGGAGAGACTCTACCATGGAAGACATGGAAATACAGAGGATCACAGGAAACTATTATGAGCAACTACTGCTTGCCAATGATCTGGAAAACCTAGAAGAAGTGAATTTCCTAGAAACATACAACCTGCTGCAACTAAGTCATGAAGAAATAGAAAGTCTGAACAGACTTATCACTAGTATGGAGAATGAACCCATAACCAAAAGCTCCCAACAAAGAAAACCTCAGGACCCGATGGCTCCTCAGATGAATTCTATCAAACATTTGAAGAACTAATATGAATCCTTCTCAAACTATCCCAAAAATCTGAAGTGGATTAATCACTTTTAAAATCATTTTATGGGGCCAGCAGTATCCTGATACCAAAGCCAGATGAAGACACTACAAGAAAAGGAAACTATAGGCCAATAATCTCTGATGAACACAGATGCAAAAATCCTCCATGAAGTACTGGCAAACAGAATCCAGCAGTACACTGAAAGAATCATATCCATGACCAAGTAAAATTTATCACTCAGATGCAAAGGTGTTTCAACATACAAAAATTAATTAATGTGATATTCCACAGTAAGTGGAACAAAGAATAAAAATCACATTATTGTCCCAACAAATACGGAAAAAGCATTTGACAAAATTCAATGTCCTTTCATGAGAAAAACTCTCAACCTAGAAATAGAAGGGAATTACCTCAATGTAATAAAGACCATATATAACAAGCCCACAGCTAATATCACACTCAAAAGCAAATGACCTGAAAGCTTTTCTTCTAGGACCGGAAACAAGGAAAGGATGTCCGCCTCCACCACTTCTATTCAGTCAGTACCGTGCTGGAAGTCCTAACTGGAGCAATTAGACAAGAAAAGGAAATAAAGGTACATAGATCAGAAAGGAAGAAGTGAAACTCTCCCTATTTGCAGATGACCTGATCTTATAGATAAAAAACCTAAACTCCATTAAAAAACAAACAAACAATTGGAACTAATGAATTCCGTAAAGTTTCAGGATAAAAAAATCAATGTAGCAAAAATCAATTACATATCTATACACTAACAAGTTATCTGAAAAGAAATTTAGGAAAGCAATCTCATTTACATTAGCATCAAAAAGGGTAAAATATTTAGGAATAAACTGTTAAAGAGGTGAAAGACTTGAATACTGAAAAATAGAAAAGATTGGTAATGGAAATTATTTAATTCCCTTGCTCAAGACACAAACAAATGGAAAAATATCTGTGTCCACAGACTGCAGGACGATATTTTTAAAATGTCCCTATGACCCAAAGTGATCTACAAATTTAGTGCAATCCCTTTCAAAATCCCAATGATATTTTTTCTTTTACAGAAAAAAATAAAATAAAATTCCTAGGGAACCACAAAAGACCACAACTAACTAAACTAATTCTGAAAAAAAAGAACAAAGTCTGAGGCATCACAATTCCTGAATTCAAAAAGTATTACAAAGCTACAGCAATCAAAACATCAAGAAGCTAGAAAAAGAAAAGACATATAGAACAGTGGAACAGAATAGAGAGGCCAAAATAGATCCATGAGTCTATGGCCAACTGACATTTCACAAGGGTGCCAAGAATCTACAAGGGGGAAAGTTAGTCTCTCCAATAAATGAGGCTGGAAAAACTGGATCTACACAGGAGGAAGAATGCAGTTGGACACTTACCTTTCACCATACACAAAAATTAACCAAAAATAGGTTAAAGAACTAAACAAAAAACCTGATATTGTAAAATTCCTGGGAGAAAACATAGGGAGAAAGCTACGTGATGCTGGTTTTGACAATGATTTGTAGGATATGACACCAAAAGCACAGGCAACAAAAACAGAAATAAACAAGTGGGATTAAATCAAAGTAAAACCTGCACTGCAAAGAAACAATGATCAGGGTAAAAAGGAAATCTGTGGAAGGGAAGAAAATATTTTCAAATCATTTTTTTTTAATGTTTAGAATGCTATTGCAAAATACCACAGACTGAGTAGCTTTTACTTATTTTTTTATAGATTTATTTATTTATCAGAGAAAATGAGATTGTGAGCAGGGGGAGGGACAGAGAGAGAGGGAGAAGGAGAGAAGCAGACTTCCTGCTGAGGGCGGAGCTCGATGCCAGGCTCTATCTCATCACCTCAGGACCTGAGCCGAAATCAAGAGTCTGATGCTTAACTGACTGGGCCACCCAGGCACCTCCAGAGCAGCTTTTAAACAACCAAAATTTATTTCTTATAGTTTTACAGGCTAGACATCTGGGGTCAGGGTGCGTATGTGGTCAGATGAGGTCCCTCTGCTAGTTGTAGATTTCTTATTGCATCTTCATTTGGTGGAAGAGGCCAAGGGCTATGTGGAGTCTCTTTTTGAGATCATCAATCCCATTAATGAGGGGTCCACATTCATACACTAAGCATCTCCCAAAGTCTCGAATTCCTAATGCTATCACACTGGGCATTAGGACTTCAACATATGGATGTCTGGGGGAGATCAACAGGCAGACTATGATACAGATATCTGATGAGGAGTTAACATCTGGAATATTTAAGGACTACTTACAATTCAATAGTAAAACAACAAACAAAAACAAAACCCTCTAGTAACCCGATTCTTAAAAAATGAGTTAAGGACATAAATAGACATTTTCCCCAGAGAATACATAGAAATAGCCAACAGATAAGTGAACAAACAAACAAATAAGCAAGCAAACAAAAAATAATGTTCAATGTCACTACTCACCAGAGCAACGCAAAACAAAGCTGCTATGTAATATCTCACACCTGTTAGAATGGCTAGTATTTAAAACAAAAAACAAAAGGACAATTGGTGAGAGTGTGGCAAAATTGGGACCTTGCACATTGTTGTTAGGAATGCAAAATGCTGCGGTCTTTATAGGAAATAGTATAAAGAAGATTCCTTAAAGAATTAAGAATAGAATTATCATATCATGGAGCAATCACACTTTATTCAAAAGCATAAAAATCAGGTTCTTGTAGAGATGTTAGCACTCTTATGTTTATCGCACCACTATTCACGATGGACAAGATCTAGAAACAACTTAAATGTGTGTTTATAGATAAATGGATAAAGAAGTGTAGTATATGCATCCAATGGAATACTATTCAGCTTCCAAAGAAGGAAATACTACAGTATGTGAGAATATAGAAATACATTATGTTCACTGGAAAAAGCCAGATACAGAAAGACAAATACTGCATGATTCCACTTACAGGAGTAAAACGATGTGCAAAATATACAAATTAACTCTGAGAGTGAAATGGTGGTTATCAGGGGCTGCAGAGAGGGGGAAATGGGGAGTTACTATTCAATAGGCATAAAATTTCAGTTAAACAGGATGAACAAGCTCTAGACATACACTGTACAACATTGCAACTCTGATCAACAATAATGTATTCTACACTTAGAGTTTTAGCAACATGACAGATCTCGTGTTAAACGTTCTTACTACAATAAAATATTTTTTTTGAAAAGGAAGCAATTTCAGAACACTAATAACCAAACCATGGGCCACAATCTTAAGGTTCTCTACAAAGGAATAAAGGCCAGAGCATCTTAAGATGCATCAGGGAAACTCAAGACAAAAAAAAAAAAAGAGAGAGAGAGAGAGAATTTCAAAAGTTATGAAGGAAAAAATACTTTTCCAATCCAGAAGTTTATATGCAGCCAAATCATCTGGATATATGATGAATAAAGTTTATAGCCCTCAAATCCACTCTTAGGAAGTTATTTGAGGATAGACACCAGTGAAAATGAAGGTAGAAACCAAGAGGAGGACATAGCTTCCAGAAAATGGTGAATTTAATCCAAAACAACAGTAAAGGGAAACCCAGAGAATAGGTGCTAGGAAATAATTTCTAGGGAGGAAAGAGTCCAGATTCAATCAGGAAGTTGGAAAGAAGGATCTCAGTGGGAAGGATTAAATGGAGCATGAAGAATGCTTGAAAACAGGGTGGGAAGAGTGGTATCACCAAGATGATGACATAGGCTGCTATCAACTTCATTCTCCTTCACAAGAACAACTCACAACTGTTCATGGACAAGGCACCACTGAGAAAATTCTAGACCTTGGGGGTGAGCCTGAGGAACCCTCCTGTACCTCAGGACATGAAAAAGATTGGTCATAAGATTAAGGCATAATTTTCAAGAACATTTTTTAAAAAGCCAATGAAGTTTGGTGCCTGCCTTTGGCCCAGGGCGCGATCCTGGAGACCTGGGATCGAATCCCACGTCGGGCTCCCGGTGCATGAAGCCTGCTTCTCCCTCTGCCTGTGTCTCTGCCTCTCTCTCTCTCTCTCTCTCTGTGACTATCATAAATAAATTTTAAAAAATAAATATAAAAATAAAAATAAAAAGCCA
Source organism: Canis lupus baileyi (assembly GCF_048164855.1). Taxonomy (NCBI): domain Eukaryota; kingdom Metazoa; phylum Chordata; class Mammalia; order Carnivora; family Canidae; genus Canis; species Canis lupus. The sequence continues at coordinate 69,787,449 of NC_132839.1, forward strand.
ATGAAAACTTTTCAGGAAAACAGACAAAAAAACCCTGAGTCCATTATCATAAGCCATATTTGAAGCAAACCTGTAATATTGGACCAAGAGCTCACTAGGCCTCAAAAACATTTAAGCGGATCCCAAGCACACCTCCCATGTTTATCCATACACAATATGGGGGAACAAGGCAAGACTAAAGATTTTTCAATTTAAAGACGTAAATAAAGCATGATGCTGAAATCACATAAAACAAATGCCCAAACTCACTCAAAAACTCACTGAGGAAGGAAATGAAACTTAACAGAATTACATGTCTGTAAAACAAAAATCAAATTGGAGCAATTGCTGTAGGAAATTGATCTGATGTGTGGGAGTTAATGATTTTCTTTTATTATCAAAATGTAAGCAAGGCACATAAAATAAATTCAACAAGAAATTGCATAGAATTAAAACAAGGATTTGGTGGATATAACACAAACTTTGGAAAGCATAAACATTACATGTTTCCCCACTTCCCCCATCATTCAAGTTAAACTGTTTCACAGGCGGAGGTGCTACCTTTCTCCCTGAACCTAGTATGTGGTCTTCTCCAGCCCTTTCTATACCAGCACACAGCACTATATCTTTTGGTGTAACAGAGTTTGAGACACTCATCCTAACGTGATCTTCATGCACTGACTTCACTCCCTGCCAGCTGGCACGGATTCTTTGAGTACAGATGCTCCTTTTTCAAAAATCTCTAGCTGAGTCTCAAGGTATCATACTGACCCACTGGGATGAAGATTATTTTAAGACTGGAGGAAGGTTCTTTTTCTCTATAAAAATCTTCAAGAGAGATCTATTCTATTGGAAAATAAAATTTTTATTGAATTAAGTAGCCTTGCTGGTCTATAGTACTTTTCATACGAATCTAGATCATACATATTATGTTCCTCAATTGGCATGAATTATATACACACACACACACACACACATATACATATAGTAAGTATGTATAAATATATATATATAAATTTTAAAATATATATATATATATAGCTCAATAGTCACCACAGGTAAGGAAAATGATGGTGAAGTTTGCCTGAAATGCCATAATTCACGTAGCCATTGGTCAGTCATGCCAGGATTCATTACTGAGTATCTAGCAGGTGCTAGGCATGGTGCTGCATAATGGTGGTATAACAGTGAGCGGATCATTATGTAGTAGAATTTCTGCTTGGAAAAACACAGTTGGCTGCAGAGTGAATAGATTACAGGGTAGAGTAGCATGTAATAAAAGGAGATTAGATGACTAATTGGCAAATAAAGGAAATGTGTAAAACTCTCAGGACTTGATGCTGGGGAGAGAAAAAAAGGAGATATTAAGGACACCTCCTGGATGTCAAACTTACTACCTGGATGATGTGCTGAAGAGAGCTTCTAGCAACAATCATGCTGGGGTATTGACTGATGAGTATCCTTTTTCAGACAATCCCTGAAAAGCCCCTAGTTAGGTTGGGGTATCGCCACAGGCACTTGACTTATCTCAAGAGTTTGCATGCTCATAAATTCATTCAACTTCAAGACTCACTAATTATACTCTCATATTTTAAGCCTATTATGGAAGAAATTCAAACCACATGGGTGTTTGTCTACAAGCCAGAATTTGCTCAAGATAAGCCAGTAGTAATAACTTAACTTCAGGCCTGGTGGTTCTTGAACATACTTAAACCTTGGGACAGAAGCAGGGAGAAGGTGGCTAATAAACATCTCAGAATTCTTTCCAGATGGAAAACAAAAACTCTCTTTTTCTGATTTCCCCTTAAACTTGTCATTATTTGGCAGAAATAGTCAAAATAAATGCACCATGCTTCAAAGGAGCCAGCACATAAGAGACCAGACAGCAGCAAGATGAATCCACTTGTCTCAGCAGACATATGCTCCGAACACAGATGTTCAGGAAATGAAGGGCAGGCACTTGTGATAATGTATTGCATCATTTCTTTGACCTCAAGATAAAAGCAAACACGAAAAGCAAAATGTGCCACTCACCAGGCTGTAAAAATGAAACCTGCCACACAGTTCTGATCTATGGCACGAATTCTGTCTTTGCCAGAAAGATGGAGTATTCTCGTCAGGATGCCAGCTCTTCCTTGTCTTGCATGTGATTCTTTGTGAAAGAGGGATGAAATCGTGGAATAGAAAAAGAAGGTTTTAAAATCTAATTTAACTTAACTAATACATCAGGCTACCATCACTGAACTATTCTGAAAGGATTTAAAAAAAAAAAAAAATAGGCAAGCACTTACCCAGCTTCCAGTGCAACAGACTCTGGATGCATTTCTTTACCACTGCTCACAGCGGCCTTACAAGGAGCCAATTGCAGACTTTGTGCTTTTTTTTTTTTTTTCTTCTAAGGATTTTATTTATTCATGAGAGAGAAAGAGAAAGAGAGAGAGAAAGAGAGAGAGAGAGAGAGAGGCAGAGACACAGGCAGAGGGAGAAGCAGACTCCATGCAAGGAGCCTGACATGGGACTCAATCCCAGGATTCCAGGATCACGCCCAGGGCCAAAGGCAGTGCTAAACCCCCGAGCCACCCAGGGCTGCCCCAACATTGTGCTTTTTTACAAATTGTAGGTTTGTGGCAACTCTGTACTGAGCAAGCCTACTGGCACTGTTTTCCCACTATCATTTATTTTTTTATTTTTTTATTTTTCTTTTTATTTATTTTTCCCACTATCATTTCTTACTTCATGAATCTGTGTCATTTTTTGGTAATTCTTGCCATATTTCAAGCCCTTTCATTATTTTATTATTGATTATTATTATTATTATTATTATTATATTTACAGTGATTTGTGATCAGTGATTTTTCATACTACTATTGTAATTTTTTGAAGGTGCCACAAATCACACTCATATAACACAAGAAATTTTATTAATAAGCGTGTGTGTTCTGAGTGCTCCACTGACCAGCCGTTCTCCATTTCTCTCCATCCCCTCAGGTATCACTATATCCGGAGAACACAACAATATTAAAATTAAGCCAATTAGTAGTCTTACAGTGAACAATAAGTGTTCAAGTGAAGGGAAGAGTCTCACCTCTCTCACCTTAAATCAAAAGCTAGACGGATGCCTCGGTGGCTCAGCCGTTGAGCATCTGCCTTCAACTCAGGGCGTGATCCTGGAGTCCCAGGATTGAGTCCCACGTCAGGCTTCCTGCATGGAGCCTGCTTCTCCCTCTGCCTGAGTCTCTGCTTCTCTGTCTCTCATGAATAAACATTTTTTTTTATTTATTTATGATAGGCACACAGTGAGAGAGAGAGAGGCAGAGACACAGGCAGAGGGAGAAGCAGGCTCCATGCACCGGGAGCCCGATGTGGGATTCGATCCCGGGTCTCCAGGATCGCGCCCTGGGCCAAAGGCAGGCGCCAAACCGCTGCGCCACCCAGGGATCCCTCTCATGAATAAATAAATAAAATCTTTTAAAACAATGAATAAATAAATACATACATAAATAAAAGCTAGAAATAATTAAGCTTAGGGAGAAGACATGTCCAAATTCGAGAAAGGCCCAAAGCTAGACTTCTTGCACCAAACAACTAGCAAAGTTGTGAATGAAAAAGAAAAAATTCTTGAAGGAAACTAAAAGGGCTATTCTAGTGAATACACAAATAAGAAAGCAATACAGGTTCATTGCTGATTTGGAAAAAGTTTTGAATAGAAGATCAAACCAGCCACATCATTCTCTTAAGCCAAAGCCTCACCCAGAGCAAGGCCCTAACCCTCTTTGATTGAGTGAAGTTTGAGGCAGGAGAGAAAGCTGCAGAAGGAAACTTGGAAGCTCACAGAGGTTGGCTCATGAGGTTTTAAGGAAAGAAGCTGTCTCCCTAATATCAAAGTGCAAGGTGAAGCCATAAGTGCTGATGTAGAAACTACAACCAATGATCCAGAAGACCTAGCTAAGATCAGTAATGAAGGTGGCCACGCTAACAACAGATGTTGGATGTAGACAAAATGGCCTTCTGTTGGAAGAAGATACCACCCAAGACTCATAGCTAGAGAGGAGAAGTCAATGCCTGGCTTCAAAGCATCAAAGGACAGCCTGGCCCTCTTGTTAAGGATACTCCTTAGGATAGCACAGCTGATGACTTTAAGTTGAGCCAATGTTCATGTACCATTCCAAAAATCCTAGGGCCCTGAAGAATTATGCTTAATCTGCTCTGCCTGTGCTCTATAAATGAAACCACAAAGCCTGAATGACAGCTCCTCTGCTTATAATGGTTTGTTGGATATTTTAAGCCATTGTTGAAGGCTGTATATCAGGAAAAAAAGATTCCTTTGAAAACATTACTGTTCATTGACAGTGTGCCTGGTGAACCAAGAACTCATGCAGATATACAACCAGGTTAGGGTTTTTTCCATGCCTACCGACACAGATTCCGTTCTGCAGCCCATGGATCAAGGAGTTGTTTTGACTTTCAAGGGTTATTATTTAAGAAATACATTTTGTTAGGTTATAACTTCATAGATAGTGATTCCTTTAATGGACTGGTGCAAAGTGAGCTGCAAACCTTCCAGAAAGTATTAGCCATTCTACATGCCGTTGAGAACGTTCATGGTTCCTAAGAAGAGGCCAAATTTTAAAATGAGCAAGTTTGGAAGAAGTTGATGCTAACCCTCAGAAATGACTTTGAGAGATTCTGAACTTGAGTAGAGGATGCAACTGCAGATGTGGTAGAAATAGCAAGAGAACTGGAATTAGAAGTAGAGCTTGAATTGCTGCAATCCCATGCTAAAACTTAAATAGAACGGGAGTTGCTTCCTTTTTTTAAGATTTTATTTATTTATTTATTTATTTATTTATTTATTTATTTATTTATTTATTTTTATTTGAGAGAGACAGAAAGAGAGCAGGGAGAGGGAGGAGGAACAGAGGGAAAAGGACAAACAGACTCCATGCTGAGCACAGAGCCTGATTCAGGGCCCTATCTCATAACCCTGAGATGATGACCTGAGCTAAAATCCGGAGTCAGGTACTTAAACAACTGAGCCACCCAGGAACCCCAATCAGGATTTGCTTCTCACAGATGAGTGAAAAAATGTCATTGGTTTCTTGTGATGGAACAATTATTGAAAAGACAGCAAAGCGTTTAGAATATCACATAATCTTAGTTAATAAAGCAACTGCAGGATTTGGGAGGATTGACTTCACTTTTGAAAGAAGTTTCAGTGTGGCTAAAAATGTATCATATGCTACAGAGAAAGCATCTGGGAAAGGAAGTCAGTTGGTATGGCAAACTTCATTGTCGCCTTATTTTTAGAAATTGCCACAGGCCTCCCCACCTCACTCTAGCAACCATCACCCTGATCAGTCAGCAGCCATCAACATGGAGGCAAGACCGTCCACCAATGAAATGATTATGCCTCAGATGACAGTACTTCAGAGCAAGAAAGTACTTTTTAATTAAGGTCTGTACATTGTTTTAATCCAGAATGCTCTTGCACACTTATTAGACTACACTTAATGTAATATAAACATGACTTTTACATGCTCTGGGAAACTAAAAAGGGATTTTTGCTTTATTGTGGTGGTCTGGAACTGAACCCGCAGTATCTCTGAGGTATGCCTCTATGTTCCCTTGTTTTCTTTTCTTCTTTCAATTTTTAAACTTTTATTTTTATTTGTTTATTTTTTTTTTAGTAATTTCGATACCCAATACGAAACTCAAACTCACAACCCTGATACCAAGAGTCACATGGTCTACTGACTAAAGCCAGCCAGAAAACACTCTGTATTTTCTCCATTTTCAAATGAGCAAACCAGAGTTTGGCCAGGTTACCTAACTTGTCTAAGGTCACGTGGCTGGGATTTAGCAGGGCCAGAGCCTAAACCTGGATCTAATTCTGAAGTTCACATGGTCCTCTAATTCTGGCTTCTTCTCAGTATGTGATACTGTATAAACACAAAGCTGTAGAGTCATAACACAAATAAATGAAAGAATCAGGATAACACAAGACAGCTTACATTTGGACACTAAGCTATGGGTTACTTAGTATAAAATTACAGGGTTTCAGACATGCAAACAATATAGTGAAGCGTGTATATTCTTTGGAGGTAGACGGAGCCATCCTGAATCTCAGCCCTCACTCTACTTGCTGTGTGATCTAGATCAAATGGTGTGACCTCCTTGCTGCAGATTCCTCATCTAAAAAATAGTTTTTCCCATTTCATGAAGTTTTTTAAATTAGATGATGTGAACAAATGATCTGTCAATATGCCTAGTACACAGTATATGCCCCAAAATGTCAACTTCATGTCACCTCAAGTTAAAGACATTATGAGATGGAAAAAAGAGGAATTCATTTGCTAAAGTAGTATCTAACTGGCAACTTGAGAGAGTCCTCATGATAAAATTGTGTATAGACTCACATATATGTATGTACATGTATATACACATATACACACATTTGAGTATTATATTTGGTAGAAAACAAGTTCTTTCAAACCCTATTATCATTATATCTATGAGAGACCTAGTCATCCAGTGGTCTGCTAGGAAAAAAAAAAAAGTAAATTTCCTATTAGTGTCACCAGCACTATGGACAATGCACACATGTGCACCACCAGCTCAAGCCCCGGGAAGAAGGAGTGCCAATGCACCAATTAGCATTGCAGGCTTCCAATCTTATCTGCCATTCTTTCTACACAAAAATGACACTCAGAGCATCTGGGTTAAGCTCAGTAGGTTAAGCATCTGCCTTTGGCTCAGGTCATGATCCAAGGATCCTGAGATTGAGCCCTGCATCAGGCTGCTCAGAGGAGAGCCTGTTTCTCCCTCTCCCTCTGCTGTTCCCCCTGCATGTGTTCTCTCTCTCTGTGTCTGTCAAATAAATAAAATATATATATCTAATTTATATATAATTATATATAATTATATATTATGTAATTTTATATATATATATAAATCCAATTTATATATAAAACACAAAACTTGACACTCAAATATAGTTTTGCAGGGTAATGGGTCATGTCATCTCTGGTTAAATAAAAACAATTGCCTAATTAAAAAGTGATAAATTCTAATTCCATTTTTTTAAATACAAAATACACCAAAAAAAAGCCCCCAGGAAATATCTCCTCTTCTTGTTATGGCTGCTTTACATAATTTGTTTACACTGTTACAATTTTATTATAGAGACCCTACCATTTTACTCAGACTTTTTCTTCAACATCGCACAGTAATTTTTAGCACAGTGGTTAAATCTCTGAAAGCAGACCTCCATATCTGTGTCCTTGAGCTGGGCACTTGACTTCTTTAAGGCTCAAGCATTCAAAAATAAACTGCCACCTTACAGGGCTGTGTGAAGACAAAGTGAAAATGATCCATGTAAAACTCTAGCAGAATTCTAGGTAGAAAGTAAGAACTCAATAAAATTATTATATTTTATAAGTAGGAGGACTTTTTTTCCCACTGCAAATGACAAAAAGACAAATTTCAACTGACTTCAGCAAATGGAAGCAAATTTATTTTCAAAATGGAAAGTCCAGATGTAGACACCACGGAGTCTCAATCAATGTGGCATCTCTTGCTCAGAGACAAACTCTTCCCCAAGGGTAGCAGGATAGCTGCAGTGGACCAGGTGAGAGCCCAAACCCTACCCCCACTGCAATTCCAAGATCAGCAGAGAAAGCCTCTTCATATTAGCACCTGCATATATCCCAGGATTCCTTCTGATTGGACCAACCTGAGTCTCTTTGCTTACCCAACACAGGAACTGTTGCTGGGAGAATTTGGTGTTTTGATTGGCTAGTTGTGGTAAGTTAATCAATAGTTGCCCAAAAAAGTCCCATGCCTTGATCCCAGGAACCAATGAATATAACACCTTGCATGGCAAGAAAGACTTTGCAAAGGTGATCAAATTGAGGATCTTGAGATAAAAAGATTATCCTGGACTATCTGGGCCCAGTGTAATCATAGAGATCCTTATAAGAAAGAGGCAGGAGAGTCAGAGATCAGGTAATGTGGCAATGGATTCAGAGATTAAAGAGCACAAGCCAAGAGATGTAGGCATGTTGGACAAGCTGGAAGTAATGAGGACTATACTCTCCACCTAAGGCCTCCGAAAGGAATTAGCCCTGCCTGCTGACACCATGATTTTAACCTCATAAGAACCATTTTGGACTTCAGACTTCATGAACTGTGAACCACTAAGTTTGTGATCATTTATTTACAGCTGTACCAAGACAACCAATACACTAGTCTTCACTCACAATCTTTACCTCCAGAGTGCTCAGATGACATGGATGGAAATGGAAGAGGATGGGGATAGAGGAAGAATAATTTTCCAGAAGGAAAACAGAGATCCTGTTACCAGAAGAGAAGAAGGCAAAAAAGTGTCCAGTGTCTGCGTATCAACATTGGCTTTGTAGCTGCACTGTTCTTTTTGTTTTTTCTTCAAATTCGGCTTAAATGACACTACAATAGCAGAGTACTTTCTTGAGTAGCTTTGCAATAATATACTTGCTTCGCCTTCTGTACTCGTACATTGGATTCTTGAAATCCAAATCCTGCTCATCCTAGATATGCATGAGGTTTAGATAACAAGATGGAGGTGACTTATATAGCAAGTCACCATGTTGTCTATTCGTATGGATCACGTCACATGAAAGTATTTGATAGCAGCGCCTAGATGGCTCAGTCAGTTAAGTGTCCAACTCTTGATTTTGGCTCAGGTTGTGATCTCAGGGTCTTGAGATCGAGCCCTGTGTTGGGCTCCACACTCAGCATGGAGTTTGCTTGTCCCTCTCCCTCCCCTTCTGCCCCTCCCCCTGCTTCCACTTACTCTCTCTGAAATAAACAAAATCTTAATAAAATATCTGATACTAGTAATGAATGTGGCCAGACAAATGCAAAACAGTTACAGCAACCTAAGTGTTGGGGCTTCTTGCACTAGCAGGCCTGTTCATCTTGAAGACCCCGTTTTCTTCCTTTGAGTCTTGATTTGAGACCCTACAGAATATCAGGAAATGAATGAACAAAGTGAGGTCAGAGCCATCTTCTGGAATCACTCCATAGTCATGGCATTGATTGTAAGGGCATGCAACAACCTCTTTGGGGTACAGAGAGAATGGACATGTGGGAGGTGTGGAGGTTGAAGAGTTCTGAGTTTGGGATGTTGGGACAATACTAAAAAGAGTGAATGGGTGACGGGCACTGGGGGTTATTCTGTATGTTAGTAAATTGAACACCAATAAAAAATTTAAAAAAAAAAAGAAATCTGATTAAGAGATCAGAAGCACTAAATTCCAGGATCAATTTCACCATCATCCAGCTTTCTCTTCTACGTGATATAAAAACAGTATCATTGAATCCAGCACCGGCATGATGGAGGAGGTTTTTAGTGGGAAAATGGGCTGGAAAAAGTATTATCTTTCTGAGAGTAGTAGTGATAGAGATATATATGAAATAATCCAGAAGATTTTTTCAAAATTCCAAATAAAACAATCTCAGAGTTGTCCCTTCCCTCCCCCTCTGCCCATCCTTCCCTAGCAACCCAAATTAATTCTGTTATTCTCCTGTGAGGGCCTTGGATAATATGGCAGAAGTCTTGCAGGTGGTTTTGTTCATCATCATTCCCCAAGGCCACCTCTGCCCCACCTCTGCCCATTAAGAACCAAGGTCTAGACTGTTTAATTTCTTTGTGTTTTTCTGACTATTTTCCATTCTATGCACTGTTTTTCTGGGTGTATGAATTAGGTGGACACTGGAGAAAGTGTGGAATTACTATCATTGCCCTGTGTTCAACCCACTGTTTTTTTCTGGGTCAGAGAACAGACAGGTCTCTATGCCACCAGGCATATCCAGAATGCAGGGCACTATCCCAACCCTGAAGCAGCCTCAGCCTGGCCAGGCCTCATAAGGAAAGTCCTGAGTCCTAGACAAATATGCTGAAGTGAGAAGCCAAATCTGGCTGCTACAATCTGCTGTCTCCCATAGTGACATTCTGGCCACGACAAAATATGGCAGGTTCAGAAACTCAATTTTCCCTGACAATCGAGCATCAGGCCCTGACAAGACAAGCTGCTTCATTATCTGTCTGGGAGGAAGGGACAAACAATTTTGTTGAGTCAGTAATGGTAGAGCGTAGTAGATGTTTTATCCAGGGAAATATTTGTCATCTAGTGCCGTGGTGGACCATTAACAAGTCATTTCTAGGACGGCTCTAAAAATGAAATCATCTTTATTTGATATAGTGTCATTACCACTATTTATTACCCAAACCAAACATTCAGCTCATTGGGAGATTGAGTAAATCAGCAAATGAGAAGACATTAGAAAGCTAACTAGAAAGAATCTCTGCTTTATCAAAGTTATTTTTTTAAATAAAGAATAATTAACCCACAGTGTTATATCAGTTTCAAGTGTACAGTAAAATAATTCTAGAAAGCTAACTAGAAAGAATCTCTGCTTTATCAAAGAAAATTATTTTTTAATAAAGAATAATTAACCCACAGTGCTATATCAGTTTCAAGTGTACAGTAAAATAATTCAATATTACTATGCATTTCTCAGTGCTCATCAAAAGGTGTACCCTTAATCCCCCTTGTCTATCTCACCCTCCCCCCATCTCCAAGTGTCCATCCATAGATGAATGAATAAAGAAGAATTCATATATAAATACAATGGAATATTACTCAGTCATAAATAAGAATGAGATGTTGCCATTTGCAACAATATGGATGGAGCTAGAGAGTATTACACTAAGTGAAATAAGCCAGTCAGAGGAAGACAAATACTATGATTTCACTCACATGTGGAATTTAAGAAACAAAACAAATGAACATAAAAAGCTATTAACTTTTCAAAAGAAGGACAATTTTAAAAATTAGAAGACTGTCATGATTTTTATAAGAAAAAGAGGAATCAAGAGAGCGCTAGTGAGTGGTAACTTCATGTCAGAACCTGTGCTACCTCCTTCACATTCATGGTTTTAGTTACACTTCACAACAATACTTAGGACTGTGTTCATTTTATAGATGAAAATCTTGAGAACCCAAAAGCCAGAACTCATTAAGTAAAATGATTTCCCCAAGTGCTCCTGGTATATGAGTGAGAAGAAGAAACCCTCTTTCTTCCTTTTCTGGTACAACCTCAATATGTCTCTTGGTTTAAACTGCAGTGTTTGCCCTCTCACACCAATCATTCTGTGGCCTTTTCCTGATAGCATTGAGGTAATGGTGTGTCTAGAGCAGAGCCTTAGTCATCACCACAAGACACTGTGCATCTGACTACACGCTTGTCTGGGACTCTTTGACAAGTCATATCTGTGATTCGGGACTTTTGTTTCCCAGTGACAGAAACCTACATCAAATCGATAAAAGATAAAGAGGAACTTGGTTGGCACATATTGGAGCATTTGAACAGAAGCCTAAGTAACCTGATGTGAGGAAAATAGGATCTATTGCTCTTTAAGAAAACTGGAACCTGGGATTCAAGAATGCACAGGATGCACACACACACCCTCTCTCTCTCTCTCTCTACCCATCCTTGTTTCTAAGTACTCTGCATAATCCTCTACTACTACATGCTGGTTTGCTCCATTCAGGAGGAAACATGTCTTCCAACCTCTGGAGAAGGATTGACTAATACTTATTCTTGTCATAGGTTTAGAAATCGGCTCACCTTGTGTTGGGCTCCCACCTTTGGGCCATCATCTAAAGCCAGAGAAATAGCTCTGTATGATCATGGTAGCTCCTATGCCAACAACACGAATGAAGAGGAAAAAATTACTCTCCAGAACAAGGAGGCTACTGAACTGACAATAGCACTGACATCCAGGACACAATGGAGATTTACAGCCAAGAGGCAAGGGAGAAGCTGCTGGGAAGTTAGGTAAACATTTCAATGTCCCAAGAACTCTGTTATGTTTTCAAACTGAAAGTAGGTTGTTGTCAAGACTTCAGAGCATGCACACACTCACTTATTCATTCCTCAGACATTTACTGGTGCTAAAATAGAAGGAAAAAATAAGAATAAGATATGATCCCTACCCTCAGAGTTTACTGCCTGCCGGGGAGAACAGACAAGTATACTAATGATGTCAGTATTGTGAGCAGAGTGTATTAATGAAGGTCCATAGAGGGCAGTGTTTTTCATGCTGTATGCTGAGACCCATTGGCAAGTCATTAAATCAATTTAGTGGGCTGCAGACAGCACTTAAAAAAAAGAAAAGAAAGGAGAAAAAAATTGGCCAGAATATATCAGTGTGCATTGCACAGTAGTAAAGCTGTAAGAATCTGGTGAAACAATTGTGGTTCAGTTGTGTGGGAGGCTGTGTATGTGCAGGTTTGTGTACCAAGTCATGCTGTAAAATCCATTTCTTACTCTAGGTCATTGTCAGAAATGTTTGAAAGATGCTAACGCGATGTGAGTAGGAACCCAGAGAAGAGGCATGTAGATGAGACTAGTAGGAGGTAGAAGAGGAAAAGATTTCTGAAGAAGGGAGCTCTTAATCTGAATCTTGGAGAAAAGGCAGCAATTCAAAGATGGCAAGTGGCTCATGATTCAGGCACAGAGAATTGAGAAGGCTGTGTAGACTAGGAAGTACCTTGGCTGCCCTGTGCAATAGACTAGGTGCTGTGCTGGCTCAGGTGTTACAGTTGGGATCCCTCCAGCTACAGTCCCAGGACTGGGAGCTGCTGGTATAGAATGGGGAGGCAGGCCACAGATGTTTGACAAAAAACAGAAAGTCATGGATGACAATGAGAATGTAGCCCTCTAAAAATTTTGAAATGTCCAAGTTTGCCTCTATTTGGGGAACCAGAGAAAGCTGTGTGAAGGAGGGAGCATTTCTGAATTATCTTTGAATCCTTCAATAGGTTTGGCCCGGGATTAATAGTGTTGGGCTTGTGTGGTTGAGCCTGATGAGTCAGGTGAGGAAGAAAGAGGAGAAGGAGACACTCCAAGAGCATTTCAAAGCCCAAGAGAAGGCGGATACTGTGAATGGTCACACCCCCTGCTCAGTGAAGCTCCTTCAAACCAACTGTAGTAGTAGTTCTTTAAGGGAATCGTAGGTGCCATGCCAAAGAAAATTTCATTCACTTCTCAACACTTTCAAATATGTGCACTGGATGACAGCCACCTCACGTCAGAGTTAAGCACTAAGATTTGTAGTCAGATGCCAGGGTTCAAACCCACTTACTTGCTGTACTTAGTTACCTAATCTTTCTGTGCCTGAGAGTTCTCATGGGTAAAACCATATCTATGGCAGCCAAGGAAGCATGCTGCTCAGACCCTCTTCAAGAAAGAACTGGATCTTCAGCTAAGAGTAGTGTCCTTGCCTATCGGTGGTTACCGGCAGTGCCACTGGGGCCCAAAGCAGAATTTATGCTCAGGCCATACTCTTCTCAGAAGCCCTTAGTCAATGAAAGACCATGGTGGGAACACTGGAGCCTGGCCATATTGTCCAACACGGGACTCTGCTAGAAGGTAAGCTTTGGGGGATCCCTGGATGGCTCAGCAGTTTAGCACCTGCCTTTGGCCTAGGGCATTATCCTGGAGTCCCAGGATCGAGTCCCACATCAGGCTTCCTGCATGGAGCCTGCTTCTCCCTCTGCCTGTGTCTCTGCCTCTCTCTCTCTTTCTCTCTCTCTCTTGCCCTGTCTCTCATGAACAAATAAATAAAATCTTAAAAAAAAAAAAAAAGAAGGCAAGCTTTGCTTTGGGTTTCCCCACTGGGGCTGACAAGGCTTTGTCAAAGCTGTGTGGTCAGAGGCTCACTTACCTACCAAGCCCTGCTTCCTCCTGACATTTCCCTTTCTAAGGTATCAGATCTACTCTGTGGTCTGAAGACTCTTTTCACCCAGTCCTTCTTCCTTCCCTTTTGTCGTTCATAGGCAAATGCCCAAGAAGCCTCTTGCACTGTCTGAGCATTTATCTATTTCCTTAAGTGGACACAATCCCTCCTTATGGCGCCACCCCGGGTGTCTCAGGCCTTGGATTGCTATTCTTTCTACACTCAGTCCCTAAATAAACCCCCTGAGTTTCTAGGACTTTAATGCTGTCTCTGTGTTGAAGACTCTCAAATTTGTGACTCCAGCCCCGAGCAGTCTTCTGAACTCCAGATACTTACATCCAATACCTTTTTAATGCCTCTGCTGGCTTTCCAATAGGAGCCTAAAACTCAATGTGTCCAAGTCCAAACCCTTGATCTTTTCTCCTAAATCTGTCCCTTCTTCAATCTTTCCTGTCCTGCTAAATAGCAATTCTATATTTATAGTTGCTGAGGGCAAACACTTTGATGTCATTCTTGATTTCTCTCATTCTCTCAGAGCCCACATCCAATCCATCAGTAAATCCTGTGGGTTCTACCTAAAAATACATGCTGAACCTGACCAGTTCTCACCATCTGCACAAGGACATCACTGGTTTGAGCCATCATGTCCTCTTCTCTGGATTACTGCAATATCTTCTGTTTTGACTTCCTACTTCTATCTGTGACCCCTTCAATCCAGTCTCAACACAGCAGCCAGAGTACCCTTTTAAAATGCAAACCAGAGCATATCATTTTTATCTCAAAGTCCTCCAAGATTTCCAGTCATCCAGAATAAAGCCTGTATACTCAAAATAATCTCTCAGCCCCCACGTTGCCTGGCCCCTCCTCCACATTTTCCCCCTTGTTTACTCAGTTTTATTTTATCCACATAGACTTCATTACTGACCCCCGAATACTCCAACTTATTCCTAGGTGGGATTTTGTATATGCTATCCCCTTTGCCTGGAATATTTTTCCCTCAGATATTTGAATGGTTCTCTCTTTTCTCCTTCATATTTCTGCTCCCCTGTACCTTATGGGGGATGCTATCTCTGGGCTCTGTAGGAAAAATCACATATACTAGCACATACTTTTACCTTCACTGCTGTACTTATTCTAACACTTTTAATATCTAACATAATTGATTTTTGTCTTATTTCTCTCTTCCCCTACGTGAGGATATAAGTTCCAGAAGGGCAAAATTTTACACCTTTCCCTCCTACTGTATCCCTAATGCCTATTTCAATGTCTCATATGTGGCAGGAACCCAATAAATGTCTGATGTACAAGCAAATGAATTGGGCTAATAATAGTAGTGTGGACCCCACATGGGGGGCTGTGGTCTCCAATAATTGGTTGTAAATAACCTAGTACAGTGCCTGGAACACAATAAGTGCTCAACAACAATGAGTTTGTGTTAATAATATTAGCAGTTCTTATGTAAGGTAGACACTTAAATGGTAGTGTCCATTCTGAGGACAAAGTTTGACATCAATAATAAAGGTGAGAGCCACAGAATCTATTTGTTCAGATTTCTTAACAGAAAACTTTAGGATAATATATCCCATGGAGGTGAAAATGACTCCCCCATTCTCTTCAGGCAAAGAGTAACTTCATGTTGGAAACATAGATGAACATAGATCTTGAATGTAGGCAGGATATAGGGGTCTTGTAATGTCCTTCTGCTATTATGCCCCAACTAGGCACTCAGACTCCCTAACCTCTGGAAATGTACAATGAGAGAGAAAACATAGAAAAAAATAAAAATAAAAAGCAATTCACAATACTACAAATGCAAACTTTGTAAAATGATGGTTAGGTTTCCTAAAGAATGTGATAGGACGTCAAACAAGGAAGAGACCATGGCCATTGGGAAAGACAACGCACAGCAAGCACAATTTGAATTGGATCCTGAAGAATGAGTAGGATTCTATCAAATAAGTAATGGCTGGGTCATCCAACTGGGAGAGAGGGAAGGTGGTGGGATGGAAGGTGAGCAGAGAAGCAGGAGAAACAGCATAAGAAAAGGTTGTAGAAAACTTCAGTTCAATTTGTCTTTCAGGTTTTGGGAGAGACTTTACTAAATCCAACCATCTCTCAACTTGCATCTGCAGACTCACCCATTCACTTAAATGGGGGACTTGGTGATTAAACACCTAGGATTCTGCTTAAACTTTTAGGGTAGAATTTTAAATTAAACCAAAGAAACAAAAAACAATGTTTAAAGAGTAAAGGCATGAATGGTAATAGTCAGCTATTTTGCAGTTAGAGCTATTAAAGTTTGAAGCTCAAGAAATTACATGTTTAAGTGCCTAAGTAGTCTTCAGTTGACTTTTAATTAACCTTTTTTTGCCATTTCTAATCTAGGGAAATTGAAAAATATTTTTATAGTCCAACGAAACTTATTTTGTAAAAGAATTCCATACATTTGAAAGTCACTCATAATCATCTTTGAAAACATGTGATGTTTGCAGCTGAATCAAGCCAGATTGTATTTATTCCTTATCAATTCTGGTTATCTTGGCATTGCTCTCTTATTAATAAGATTCAGACAAAGCCTAGCCTTCCGGTGCAAAAGTGAAAACCCACAGTGGTTTAAAAATGATTTTCTCTAATCAGGCTGCATCTCATTAGTTGTGCTTCTTTTCTTTTAGATTCTGATGTTTGCAGAAGCATTTTGTAGGAGCATTATTTAAAACATGTCCTCCCTAGTGTGCACCTGCCTCTTCTTGCAGATTATTCTTCCTCAATCTTTCTGAGTTGAAGATTTGTTTATTCAACTTAATCTAAATCTCAATGAAGAAATTCTTCTTTTCGTCCTTCTCTTTTCAAAATAACACAAGCTAGACTTGCCTAAAAACATTTATAGAGGCCATGCCACTTAGTTTTCATATTGAAAACTAAATGATGGTAACTGCCTCACCTAGCTTCCTTGACACCCCAGATAATGAGGTTTTTATACCTCCTATGATAACTTGTCACTAAAAAGGATTCACTATTATGTCCGTCAGGGTAGGCTAGGTCATGCTGTGATAACAACCAAGTGTTACGGTCATGGGGGCTTGGCAGAAAATAAGTTTTTTCCACACACAGGGTCTAATGTGGTTTGTTCAGAATGCTTTTCCATCTAGTGACTCAGGGATCCAGGCTGTCTTCATATTATAATACAGCTGCCTTCGCATGTCATTTCTTTTACTATTTTTTTCATTTCAACTTTTTATTTAAATTCCAGTTTATTAACATCTATAGTGTAATATCGTTTATTTTTAAATTATTTTTATTATATTTTTTCTTATTATTTATTTATTTTTTTAATTCAAACTCAATTTGCCAATGTATATATAGTGCATCATGAGTTTCAGATGTAGTGAACACTACATATTGTATAATATTAATTTCAGGAGTGGAATTTAGTGATTCCTCACTTACATATAACACCTGATGCTCATCACAAGTACTCTCCTTAATCCCATCACCTATTTAACCCATCTCCACCCACCTCCTTCAATCAACCCCCATTTTGTTCTCTGTGGTTAAGAGTCTGTTTTATGGTTTGCCCTCTTTTTTCCCCTCTACGTTCATCTGTTTTGTTACTTAAATTCCACATATGAGTGAAATCATGTGGTATTTGTCTTTCTCTGACTGACTTATTATGCTTAGCATAAAACACTTTAGCTCCATCCATATCTTGCAAAAGCAAGATTTCATTCTTTCTGATGGCTGAGTAATAGTCAATTGCATATATATGTATATGTATATGCATATATATATGCAACTTTATCCATTCATCAGTCGATGGGCATTTGGAATCTTTCCATAATTTGGCTATTGTGAATAATGCTGCTATAAACATTAGGATGTTTATGTCCTGAACATTGTGTCCCTTCAAATCAGTATTATTGTATCCTTTAGGAAAACACTTAGCCATACAAGTGCTAGATTATAGGGTAGTTCTACTTTTAACTTTTTTTTTTTAAGATTTTATTTATTCACTCATGATAGACACACAGAGAGAGAGACAGAGGCAGAGACAGAGGCAGAGGGAGAAGCAGGCTCCATGCAGGGAGCCCGACATGGGACTTGATCCCCAGACTCCAGGATCGCACCCTGGGCCAAAGGCAAGCGCTAAACTGCTGAGCCACCCAGGGATCCCCTACTTTTAACTTTTTGAGGAACTTCCATAGTGTTTTCCAGAGTGACTACATATGTCATTTCTAGGGTCACTTGATCATGGTTAGAGAGGAAAGGAGCACACAGGCTTGTAACTGCCTCAGCCTGGAAGTAACGTATGTCACTCTACTTCTGATTCTTTGGCCAATAAGACTCATGTGACTTCCACTTAACTGCAAGGGAGAGTGCAGAATGAGGGGGGCTGCATGAAATAGTTGGCAAGTAATGTCTCTGCCTCAATTACACGACTGATTTGATGCTGTGCTGAGCCAAGTTCAGAAGAAGCACGTGGGTACCATAGAATTTTCAGCATATTGAAATCATTATCCAGAAGTAATCTGGAGTACAAGTACACGTGTTCTGAAGACAGTATTTGACTTTGACCATTCTCCTAGATACCCTGAGCCTCAGAACATTCATCTGTAAAATGGGGAGAATACCACCATAGGCAGGTTGGGAGGAGTAGACATAGTGATTATAAAACATCTGGAAAAGACCAAATAAGTGTCTAGTTTTAAAAGTAGCAATTATCATTGTATTTTAGTGATAATGATAAAAAAGCAATATTATCACTATGCAAAATAATTAATTAGTTATATTTAATTTGCCAAAAATAATGAAAACAATTTTGAAATATAAGCATCCCTAAGACTCCCTAGCTGAGTTCAGAATCAGTTTTGACCTTACATTTAATTTACTTTTAGCAGAAAATGTAGCATATTATTACCTTTAGAATTTCCCATTTCAGATGGAAAAAAAATCAAGCTTTTAGAGTAATTGCAAAATTTTTAAAGGGACCTCAGTGAAAGCAGAGAGGGAAGTTTCCATGGCAATATCTGAACGACACAAAGGGAAAGGAAGAAGAGAAGGGGGAGCATTTAATGAGCACTTACATGATGGTAAGTGGTGTGCTTGGCATTTTATATCTGGTATCTGTCTAAAACAAGGGGAAAAGCTATGAGATCAGTATGATGGTCATAGTTTTATGAAAGAACAAACAAAAACCAAAGGTAGAGATAGCTTTCTCAGTCAACCGTTTAAAACATGGCCCGAGTAGGATACAAGCCTACCTTTGCCTGCACCTGGTGCTCAGGCTATCCCAGCACTATTGAGCATTGAATCTTTCCATGTCCTGTGCTGAATATCCCATTTCCCTGGCCTTCTTTCTCTTTGTTCCCAGCCTTTATAGGGGCCTTTCCAGGGTTAGCATACAAAGCTGTCTCCACTCTGACCTCTCACCAGCACACCAGGCTCCTATTTCCTTCTGAAAATAGGATTCCTTAGGTCCATTGCCTTGCCTACTCACGATCCTCCTTGTAAGAAGAAGCCTATGATACCAGATGACAGAGCAGTGGTGTAGCACAGACATCAGTGGCAACCATCCTAGCAAGGATCACTTGGGCAAGAATTATCAATGGCAGCCCAGTCCAATGGAAGCCCAATCCTCTGATAAGGAGCAGAATACTTCCCTGGTCTCAAAGGGTCTCCCTGCAGAGTTTTTAGTAGTTGAAAGGAGACAAACAGTAACTATACAGTAGAGAAAGTAGATGATATATTGTGTGATCAAAATTAATATCAGCAAGGAGGAGCAGATGGCCATCACATGCCTCTGGATGTGACGTGTTGAGAAGGAAACACCATCACATATGATTATTGCTGTCAGAACACATAACCTGCATCTAATCATAGGGGAAACAGCAGACAAACCCACACTGAAGAGTAGTCCACAGCTGGCCAAGATTCTGTGAAATGTCCATCTGAGGAATCTTCCAGATGAAAAGAGACAAAGCATATGTGGCCACTAGCTGGACCGTATCCTGTACCGGAAGAAAGGGCTTTAAGGACGTTATTGAGACAACTGACAAATATGGGATATTGGAAGTTAGATTAGATGAAAGTGTTGTAGCAATGTTACATTTTCCAAATGTAACAATATTGTGGTTAGGAGAATCTTCTTATTCTTAGGAACTACACACTGAAATATTTTGAGTAAAAGGGTGGAATGTATGTAACTTATTTTCAAATGATTCAGAAAAACAAATAATCATTTTGGAATTTATAATTTACACACAAGCTTGTGTATGTATATGCAGATGTGTGTGCATATATATATGGGGGGAGGGAAAGAGAATGAAAGAGATGAGATGATATGACAAATGTCGCAAAATGTTAAAAATTGCTGAATCTGGGAAAAGTATATTGAGAGGAAGAACTATTGCCAGCAATTCAATGAGCTTTAGAAGTTTAAATAAATTGAAGTTTCTATTAATAGCAAGCAATTGCTATGTGCCCATCATTTGCTATAGATTGTCCTAGGCAGGTCCCTAGCATTCCTTCTAAATTTTTCTTAGTGGCTCTGGATGTAGAAATTATGTCTTCATTTTCATGTTTAGACATGAGGAAGTTGAAACAGGCTGCTCGTGGCAGAATGTGCCAAGGTCTTGAATTTGAATTCAGATCGGGTTTATTCCTTTTCACTGCAAGAAGGGACAGTTCATGTGATGTCGGGCAGGAAGAGGTGAGGCTCCAGCTTCCAGCTCACAGCCTATTGGGAGGGTAGAGAAGGAAGATAAAGTAATTAGATTCCTCAGTGTGCTGTGGTAAGTACTGTTAAATTCTTCCACCCAGTATTTATTGCGTACCTTAACTGTGTGCCAGATGTTCTGCTAAGCTCTCTGGGACCAGAGCTGTGGACAGCAGAGACTCAGGCTCCACCTTCCCAGAATTTCTGTTCCACGGACAGATGGGGCTGACCCTGGTATGCGGGTGCTGGAGGCTCACAGGAGGGGCACCTACTCCACACCAGGAGGTTAAGGCATGTTTCCCAGAGGGTATCCTACTGGTGTCTTAATGGTTTTTCAGAGATAGAAGAACCTAGGAAATCTTGCTCATTCCTGTGTTCTGAAAACCTGGCACATAGGGAATTCACTATTGCTGAATCTAGAAAAAGGATATCCGAGTGTTCTGTATTGTGTGTAGTCTGTACTAGCCCTGATCTCATGAATGAATGGTTGGATGAAGGAATGAGTGTGTGAATTCCCTCATGGGACCGCAAGAAACCCAATGGGATCAGGTCTCTCAGAAATTTACCCTCCCTGTCATCCTTCCAGGTCATCAGAGCAAGCCAGTAGGTTCCAGCAAGCCTGTCCCTCCCTGATCTAGCAGTGAGTGGCCTTGGTGGTGGTGGCAGCGTGGTAATTAACCACAGTCATGGGTGTTCCCACTGTCCTGGCTTCTGTGTTTTGCCTTTAAGATGAGAGGAAATGCTTTATTAAGCAAAGCCATTCAGATCTCTCTTTCCTTCTCTCCCTTTTTGTCTTGATTTGCTGAACACTTTTTTAGGTTCTTGTGTTCACAGAAGAGAACAAAGCCACCTTCTCGAAGCTGTACCCTGGGTTTCGTTTTTGCCAATGCCATCCAAAGCCAGCAGCCCACGTACTTTTGTAGGTCAGAAACAAGTGCCCTCCAGCTTCCTCCAAGACGTCAGAATCAGCTCAGTAACGGAACAGTGTGCTTTCAGTTTTCCTCAGTGCTTTGGCATGATCTCATTTCATTTACAGAGTACACGTACAGAATGTTAGAGGCTCTTGTGGAGAAAATACTTGGGGATTTTTCACACTCCTTTTGGTAAACCTGGGAAGGAGCCTCGGGCCTGCCCCAAGGGGGAGAGGAGGTCTCCAGCTGGCCCACTTCTCTGCCCTTTGCTCAGCCAACCCTGCCAACTGGAGCTGCTTGCTTATTACTGTTCCATACCCTGGAGTTCCAGGAAACATTCCACTTGAAAAATAGATCTCACCGCCGGGGGGGTAGAAAAAAAAAGTTTGGAGCTGATCGATCAGCTTAAACACCTTCATAAACAAACTGAGGCTGAGAAAGGGAATCATTTGCCTGAAATCACATAGCTAATTAGTGATAGAGCAAGGAACGAAGTCCTCATCCTGGGTATCATTCCATTTTGTACTCTAGGGCATGAAATTGCTGGATGTGGCAAAAACAATCACAGTGAATGGAAAGACCCAATGATTTGGCCCAAAAGGAGAGAGAGAAAAAAAAAAAAGTAATAAATCCCTGAGAGCTGAAGTTTCTGACATGCCCCTCTGTAACTCACCCAACACACACACCCTCTGTGCCTGTGGAATCTGAGTTCCCTGACTCTGGAAGGTTGTAGAAGGTCTGCTGCATGCATCTGTTCCTCCAGGACAGAAATCCTATCAGAAATACCACTTTCCCCTCCAGAAACTGCTCTGGGCACAGTAGCTCACCACCATCTCTCTTGGCTGCTGAATGTTCTCGCAGGTAGGTAATGACTGGCAACATTCACCCCGTCCTCGATGACTAAGAGATTGAATCTCAGGCGTCACTGAAACCACGGATGGGAATGCTTCCTTTCTAATATAAAGTGACAAGGGTTCATGATTTTCAAGCTGCTCTAAGCTGCCTTGCTGGGGGCATAGAAAGACAATCTGCTTCCAGGTGAGGGACTCCAGTCTCCCCTACAACTTTCAAAAACCGTGGAAAAGAGCAAGTCCCCGAGCTACACAAAGTTCCTTCGAGAAGGCAAATATGGGTCTATTTTAGCTCCTTCCCATAGGGGCACCGTGGGCAGGGAGAGGCTGCCTGTGGGTGTCACTCTGTGCCCTCTGGAGGTGCTGGGCAGGAGCAGGAGGCCAGGGCAGTGACTGCACTGAACCAGCAGCTCCAGGATGGGGATGGGTCTTCGGGCAAACCTCACACCCTTAAATATGCTTCCTCCTCATATAGAGAAGGTGTCTGACAGCCTCCTTACTTAGAACTTCTTGTAGTTGTTTTCATACTGTCTATCCTTCCTTCCCTGTGACCTCTCCCTCTATCTCTCTCTCTCTCTCTCCCTGTCTCTCTCTCTTTGTTTTTTTTCTTTTTTTTTCTCTTTTTTTTCTCTCTCTCTGTTTGTATCTTTCTGTGTATCTGTCTCTGTGTGTGTGTCTCTCTCTCCATCCCTCTGTCTCTCCCCACCCCCGTCTTTCTCTCTCTCTCTCTCACCAAAAGATACCACTTTTTCCTGTTCAATCCCTATAGAGAGCACCACTCTTATTTATTTATAAAAGAGTAACAACAGTGAAATTACTGAGAACCATAGAAAGGAGTTAAAAGCTAAAAGCTTGAAGTGTTGATGCTCTGTGAAATTATCCTGATTTGATGGATTCTAGAGCTGGGCATTGCCTTCCTCTGTCATGTGAATAAAATGTTATCTTTTCATTTTAAAGAGATCGTTATATTGGTATCTCTTTGATGACGTATATGGGTTGTTTCCTTTCTGTGAAGATTGAAGGTTCATTTTCGTACTTACAAAGGAAATTAAGGAATATCTATTTAATGTTTGCAGCTCAGGATCTGTACTAATAGTCCTCATTGCTTTTCTGCTCTGACTGCCCGGATGAGCAGAAGATAAACACATATTGTTGTTGTTTGTTATATTGCATGATGGTAATATTGACTAAATAAACAAATGAAATGACCTGTCCAATTTTCCACATGAATCAGAGATTAGAGTTGACCCAAACATCTTACTTTCTTTCTTCTTCTTCTTTTTTTTTTTTTTTTTTTTTTTTTTTTTCCAAATCACCTGTCTTGGAATTAACCTGAGTTTGGCTTTCCTCTCTTACACCTGCAGGAACACCTGTGGAATCCGTGAAGTGATCACATTGACTTGTTCCTCTGAGCTTCTTTCTGAACATGTAGAATGGAGCTAATACTACTACTTCAAAGGGTTGGGGGCAGGACTGAACAAGAAAATATGTACTTTAGCATGGTATCTTATATATTTAATAAGCCCTCAATAAGTGTAATGTCCTTTAATTTCCTAGAGCTACTGATATGGTTTATAGTTCAGGCATAGATTTGCAGCTCCTGTTCTATAATGCAGATCATTGAGCTTGGAGAAGCACAATGAACTGATCGAGATCACATAAATGACAGGCATCAGTGGAAAGCACTGGTTCACAATCAGGGGTGATTTTGCTTCCAGGGGACCTCTGGCAATGTTGGGAGATTTGGGGATGTCACCACAGGGGAATCATACTATTGGCATCCCAGCGTGCAGAGGTCAGGGATGCGCTAAACATCCTGCGATGCATAGAACAGCCCCTACAGCAAAGATTTGTCTGCACTAAAATGTTAATAGTGCCAAGGTTGAGCAACCCTGGTTTTCGATCTATGTGTTCTGACACCAAATCAAGAGTTATTTTAATTCACCTTACATGGCCCAAAGTACCTCAAAGCACCTTGTAAAACTAAAGTGCTATTTTTGTTATTTGAAAGGCAGTGTAATATAATAGAAAACTTTAAAGTTTGACATATCTGGGTCTATTCTCAGCTCTACCACTTATTAACATTTAATCTGAATGACCTCAGGCAAAAATTAACTCATCTGAGCCCTGATGTCTCTGTTTGTGAACTGTAACAGGATGCCTCAAAAGTTAGAAAGAATATAAGTGAATGAGCTCAGTGCCAGTACACAGCACAGGTCCCTTCATGGCAGCTAGGACAAAATTATTATATAGTTGACCTATCATTTATGGATCTGGGTGTTGATACACGGGATAAATTTCATTTTTGTCAACAAATATTTATGAATACCTCATATGTGGTAAACACTGAAGGTGCAAAAATGAACCAAATGGAAAGGTTCTTGTCATGATGGAAGCTACATTACAGATGAAGGGAAATGGATGAGATGTAAAGACAGGGAAAGAAATCACAGAGAATTATAGAAGGTGGTCAGGAAGGTCTTCTAGGAGGAGGCAATTGGAGTAGAGATCTGAAGGGGGAGAAGGCACAAGAGTGAAGGGAAAGGAACAACACCCTAGAGGAAAGGACTAACAAATGCAAATCTACCAGGCAAGAGGCATTTGAGAAGGAAAGCAAAGATGTGGGAGCATGGAGCTGCCAGAGGAAGGCAGTAGAACAAGGGTCTTTCACCCTGCAGAGAACCACAGGGAAGAGCATTAGAGGGATAATGAATTGTCGCTTAGCTCCAAATAATGCCCCATTGCAGGTTTCCACCTCCAAGAATGAACCATGAAGTTTATCACCCCAGAATCCTGCCTTGAAAAGAAACCATCAATTGACTTGAGGTCTAATGCCAGATCTCCATAGTGAGGCTTTGTTACAAAGAAACATAATGTTCTGAGTTCCTCTAGGTTCACTGGAGATGGAGAGCCAAGAGGGGCCTACTTTCTAATTACTGAGGTAGACAGAACTCAGGGCATGCTTTAGTGAAGGTTAAAAAAGCATGCCTCTTCGGACTCCAGTAAATTTTAGGGATTTGATCAGTGACAAAAAAGACCAAGCAACTAACATGTCATGGTCCTCATTTATCTCCAGCTTGGGGTTTGGCTCCAGCAAGAGTGAAGGCTTGACATTCAGGAACATTTGGGGGAACCCAGGACATAATGAGAAACTGATGACATCATTCTTCAAGGAAAGCTTGGGAAAGAGGCCAGCCCCCAGGAGAAGTGCTCCATGTGCCCACAGTCTACACGAGCAGAGGTGAAGCTGAACAGAAGTGGAGGGAGAAGGCCAGACAGTTGGCTCCAAGGAGCTGGTGATGGTGTCCAGAAGTTCCCCACTGACATGAGGAGGCGATAGAACATTACTGAGAGCACAGATGGTCTAGCAGATGCTGAGAGTCATTCCCTGAAAGAGGTTGCATCGTGAGAGGACGCTTGTCTCTCAGTAGAAGAGCCAGGATCTGGAACTCCAGTCATGAGGTTCACATACTGACCACTGGGCAGTCTTCAGTTCGGGGAGGGCACCGCACCAGATCAGTCATTGGCTGATTCCAGTGTAGACTCTGGTGGCACGCGCGGATCTGTGAGCCCCTCTTCTCCATGTCCCCCAATGCCATCCTGGTGAAAAATAAGGATATGGGGAAGATAATCCAAAAGACTATTTAACACCAAAAACATTTAGCACTAAGGAAATGCATTATTCCAAAAGGATCACTTCAATTATTAGATAGGATTTAGCTTTCCAAATTGAACTAAATTTAGATATTCTTCCATGGCCCAGTAGAGTAGAAAAACTAAATAAGAACTAAAAATAGAAAGGTATTTTTTTGTTTTTGCATATTTTAAGTGTACTATGAATACATGTGACCCCACAACACACACAAAATAATAAGTAGTTGAGTTGATAGCAATCTAGAAGTTTCCCAAATTGAAGTTGAGCAGAAAAGCAAAATTATCTGTTTCTCTAAATAAAAGAAGAAAATCAAGCCAACATCAGATAGGAAAAGAGACTATCCTTTTGTAAGAGAGCCAACTTCTCTATGAACCTTGGATATGTTTAATCTTGTCCCTTGTACCTGGTGCCTATCTTTTCCTTTTCTTTGTCTTTGGGGCTGCCCCAAACTCTGTCTACTGACCTGTTCATTTCTGATGAGTCAGCTCCCTGCTAGAAAGAGCCTGTCTGTGGTGAGAGCTGCCAATTCTGGACTCAGGGCTTATGGCCAGGGTTGCTAGAGAGAATAGAGGATGCTTACTTACATTTGAATTTCAAATAAACTTTTTTTTTTTTTGTAGAAGTATGTCCCAATTTTCCCTACAATACTACATGCGGCATAATTTTACTTAAAAATATATTGTTTACCTGTTTTAAATGTAATTGGAAACTCTGTATTTGTTAATCTGGCAACCTATTTTGAGCAATAGCAAACCTAGACTCTGATCTTGTGCCAAATCAAAGGGTAAATGGATCCCACCTCACTATCCATCCATACTCTGCCCTAAATTGAGAGACAGGCAGACCTTACCTCTAGTATTTATAGATGCATAAATATGAATGTAAGTATAATTATAGACATAAATATATTTAAAAACAGGTTTTGGGGGCAGAATGGCCTGGAAGTTTAAAAATGCCCAGCTACCCTGGATCTCACCATGGAAAAGAGGAGTGCCTTCTCTTCATATCAATGTCACTGGACCTCACAAGGATCTCCTGGTAGGTATCATTATGATTATTTTACTAAAGAGGAACTTAGTTTCAAGGGGTACGGCAACAGTGAATCACAGTAAAAAACAAATTAGATTTAAAGCTTGTAAGACCAAAATTTGAATTTCAACTCTACCCAGATATTACTACCAGAAATACCTTGATATATTTAAGCCTCTAATTGTCATCTTTGGGAAAATAAGACATGGAACACTGGGGAGAGGGAGTGTTTCATTCCTTAATGTACACAAAGTATCAAACGGTACTTACGGAGATACCCAAAACATGATAGCTACTGGCATTAGTTTCTATGTGGTTAAGTTTCCCAAAGTGACGCCATGACTAAAACCAGGGACCTGGTATGTAGCATGATCATGGGCATGTGGAGATATTTTAAAAAGCTGATTTGAATTCATATCTAGTACTCAGATAACTCCTTCAGGTTAAGCATTTGCCTCCCATATAGCCCTGTTTTGAAATGCAAACCATAATGGAGTATTCTAGTAATACCTTGAATCATGGACTCTTTTAATGAATTAAATTTATTGAGTGCATTTTCTCATCAACAGCAGACTCGGCCAGGGAAATCTCCTGAGTATGCTATTAACGTTTTCTTATGGGGTGGGCCCAAGCTTTGGGTCACCTCTGAGTAAAGATAGGGGTAGAAAGTATGAGAAGAGAGGGTAGTGACATGAGCAAAGGTAAGGAAGGATGTGGGAAAACCAGGGGCACAAATGGGGATAGCGAAGATCAGTGAGGGACTATAGGAACAATTTTGGTTCAAACCACTTTGGTGGCAAATTATCTTCCCCAACCCCCACCTCTTTAAGAAGTACAGGAATAGCCACAGTATTTCCTAATGAGGCACAAAGGAGTAAAGTTAGTGAAATATATATTTGAGTGAAACTCAGCCTCCTTTTTTACACTGGCATTGACAGCTAGGAGTCCTGGGAGGTGGGAGGGAGAGGGCTGAGTGTGAGCACCACAAATGCACACTGCACATCCCTCTGTCCCAATGACTATTGAAATCACACCTATTTCCAACTCCAAACCACCTCTGGAGCCCTGCTAGGAGGTTTACTTCTGAAGGGGTTTCAGTGTATGTAGAAAATCAAATATATTACCCGCACTTTCTTTAGTGTTCAATGTAATTATAATAAGTATATTAAGTGAATTTTCTCTAAACATTTAAACTTACACAACTAATAAATCAAAATGTAAGTTTTACTAATCTTCTTACACATTTAGAAGTTAATTACAAATCTTAGTCAAATTCCTATCTCAATAAAAGCATAACCCTAGTGTGCCACATTCCCTTAAGTGCTTCACACACCTTAAAATCGGCATGATATTCACAATAATTATAAAATATTTATATTTATACTAAGCCTATGATAAAATTAGTGATTCTATAGAGTTAGCTAATTTCTCATTTATTTATGTACCACAATATAATTTAATGCATCTTTCTAAGTTACGGTCCCCTACCAAACAAAAACATTATGGTAGACCTGCTGAGATCGGGAAGTTGTCCATGAGTTAATTATTGACCAAAACAAGGGACACGATTGGGACTTCCAAAGTGACTCAAACCCTAGCAGCTATTCCTTACCTAGGTTCCTCTTAGAATCATGATAGACTCACTATGTCAGTAAGAATGTCTCCAGGCATGCCTTTTCCTGCAACCTGATGTCTCTGCACTCTTCCTTCATTACATCTGTGATATGGAATATGTTGTAGCCAAAATTGTATCCTTCATCAAATTCATAATTGTAAGTTCTAACCCCTAGTACCTCATAATATAACTGTATTTGGAAATAAGATCTTAAAGAGGTAAGTACATGAAAATGATTAAGTGATTAAAGTCATAAGGTGGACCTTCATCCAAATGACTGGTATTCTTATAAGAGGAGGAAATTGATCTTGATGGGGCTCAGGGCACATTGCACCAAAATATACAAAAGCGGCATATTGAGTATTTTGAATTAAAGTTACCTGAGAAACAACCAGTGCAAGAAGGATACTCTGACTCTCCTCTCTCTGTCCTCCTGAAAGCAGGAATAAAGCTGCCATGTTCAAGGTCCCTTTCTTGCACCAGGAGGTAGAGAGATATCCTTGTCACCAGAAACAAGAAATTCAGGGGCCAGACCCTGCATAAATAAACTCTGCTTAGTTTCCTCCCTAATTAGTACTAATTAGTACCTAAGCCTAAGTGCCTTGTCTTGTCAGTTCTACAAATTTATTCTTTCTTTGCCTAAAAGCTATATGAACTGCCTGCTCTGGTCACTTCTTTGGGTCTCATATTTCTATGAAATCCTATAAGTACAAATTAAATTTGCTTTTCTTTTGTTAATCTGTCCTATGCCAATTTAATTATTAGACCAGCCAAAAGAACCAAAAGGAGTAGGGGGAAATTTTCCTCTCTCTGATGGTCTCCAAGGAGTCTTGGTTCTCTTTAGTTTAAGAACCATTTAAGATTGGAGAATGAGATGTGGCTGCCCAGTGTCCTTGCCAGTGCTTTCCACGTGAGTCCTGGGGCACAGGAAGACACTGCCGCTAGACCTCTCTATGGGCAGAAGGGAAAAAAAAAAAAACTATTTCTAGTCAGGGTCATGAAGTTCACAATTACACTTCTAATTTAACTTTAGGATTAAGAAGTTATTTTAATTTATTTCCACTTCAGTTTGCCTAACTTAGATTTTACCCCATCACCGCAACTGAAATTGTGTCTCCTTTTGTTTTTATTTTCTCTTTATATTTCATTGACCACCATTTGTAATTGCTTTATGGACCCTAAAGAACTCAAAGCACCTCATAAATTGTCTCTATCTTTTTTCAACGGTCAGTATAGAGACAAGGTAAGTCGGTCTCTTATACAGATATTATAAACACCATCCATACAGTACAGGGTCCCATAGGGTCATATTTCCCAAGCCTATGGCCTAATTTTCTAAAGATGCAATTTACAGGCTGAATGACCTTTACTCACTTTCCTGTCCGGATCTCACTTAACTCATCTATAATTCTTTTTTTTTAAAAAAAAAAAGGGGGGGGGAAGGGGGAAAAGGCGGGGGGGAGGAAAGGGAAGGGAAGGGAAGAAAAAGGGGGAAAAAAACAGATCTCAAATTTTGTGATTTGAGAATGAATTAAGTCTGGGATCGAATCTGCTTCATTAACTAAAAGATCCTGACAGGGTGAATGTGGAGCTGAGACACCCCTGTCCCATAAAACCAAACACTAAATGTCACTCAGCCATTCCTTCCCCATCTGAACCTGAAGATTAAAAGGATTAAACTGTGTGAAAGCATTTTATAAACTTAAACCATGTGTAAATTGTCTGCATTTTTATTATGAATTACCCATCATGAGTTATGTCAGGCATTAAGGTGTTAAGGTGCTCACCTAAGTATCGGCAGCAAGGTCCTCACAAAGTCTGCATATCCTGGATTTCCAATTCAGTGCTCTATCCACCACCAGATTATGCAGCATTTCAAATATGAAAATGAATTCCATGGATGAGAAGCAATCATTCACCCATGGGCCAGGCTCTCATCTTTCCCTGCACACCTGTCAGGAAGAGACCCAGCCAGAAAGGCCCCACTTACCTGAGATAAAGGCCAGTCCACTAAGGACTGTGACGCCAGGCGCTCTGCCCTTAAGTCATGCAGCAGACAGCTGCATTTAGGTTGTAAGTCACGCAGGCCTTCCTGGCCTATTTTATTCATCCCAGTTCCCAGGGATGACACTCCATACTCTGAATTAGAGGCATACCTTTGTTTCCATTTCAGTAGAACCAAAGAAAGAAAGCTCATGATACAGCAGTTTAATTAGAGTATGCAAATCACTATGCTCCCATTTCCCTCCTGTGTGTTCCAGACCTCGCCTTCTTGACAAGAGGAGAACACAGTTCAGGAAAGGGGGAGAATGGAAACAAAGAAGGCAGTTGGCCCTCCTCCACAGCAGTAACAGGTGGTGAAGGATGAAGGACCACAGTCTCACTGCCATGGGTGCTGCCACGTGACATCATTCACATGTTGACCTTGTGAGATGTCTCTTTGGCATGGCTAAAAAGTACAAAGGGTACACTGCAAACAGCACGTGGCTTTTGTAAATTTATTTTTAATAAGTATATGTTACAGTATACTCTTTTATGTACAGTTTTATGAGACCTGGCATAGGCCAGTTTAACCATAACCATAATTGAGATATGGGACATTGCCATTAACACACAACAGCTGCTTTGTACTCAAACCCTTTGTATTCAGATTCTTCACCTACCCTGTAACCCTGGCGACCGTCATCAGTTCTTCATTCCTATAGCTTTGCCTTTTACCCAATGTCATATAAATGGAAATCTGGTTTTGTTCATTTGCATAATGTGTGATATATTTGAGATTGGTCCCTGTTGTTGTGTGTTCTTGTTTGTGGCCCTGGGGCAGTCTATTGTATGGATACACCAGTGCTTGTTCATCCATTCATCAGTTAATGGACATTTGTGTTGTTTCCAGGTTTGGGTGATTACCAAAGAAACTGCTAAAAATATTTACATACATGTTTCTGTGTGATCTAAGTTTTTACGTCCTTGGATAAAGACATGTAGAAGTAGAATTGCTGAATCGTGGTTTGAGTGCATTTAACTTTGTAAGAAATTGTCAAACTGTTTTCCAAAGTGATTGTACAATTTGCATCTCCATTGGCAATGTATCAGTCTACAACCTCACCAACATTTAGTATTGTCAGGTATTATTATTGTTGTTGTTGTTGTTGTTGTTGTTGTTGTTATAGCAATTCTAGCGAGTATGTAGTGGCATTTTATTTTGGGTTTAATCTGCATTCTCCTTATGACAGATGATGTTGAGCATCTGTTCATGTGCTTACTTGCCATCATTTATTTTCTTTAGTGAAATGTATGTTCAAATCTCTTGTCCAATTTTAAATGAGTTGTTTTCTTATTCCCAAATTCCATAAATAATTTGTAAGCTTACAGTTTTTATTAACTTTTATTAAGTAAAAGCTGAATAGCCAAGATTACTATAAACAAAATTTAAGTCATTGATAGCAACAGAAAGTTAGATTTTAAGAAGCCCAAATATTTATAGTTCTAGAACATTGCTTCTAAAAGTTTAGTGTGCAAATGAATCACCTAGAGATCTTGTTAAAAATGGCGATTCTGATTCAGTGGAGTAGCGCTTGAGCCTGAGAATTTGTATTTCTAATAAGCTTGCAGGTGACATTGATGTCAATGATGCCTACATCACATTTTAACTAACACGTATCTATAAGATCTTGGTTCAAATCCTCTTTTCTAACCTCAAAACTGGCCAAAACTCATCATGGAAGTAAATCTTCCTTTACTTTGGGAAGAAAAAGGAACGTGAAATTAATAAAGCTCTCTAGATATACTGCTAAAATTTGAATAGGTATGTCATAGAGTTCATGTGCCAAAGATATGTCCAAGATTATGCTGTCACATTGGTTGATTTTGCTATGTAAGAATAGAGGGATTTCCTCATTGAAGTCACGCCAATAAAGAAACAGTTATATATGTCCCTTATTAGGATAAACTATGTTTTTATCCTCAAAATACTTTGTTGTAGTCATTGTTTGAAGTTACCTTTTTTTAAGTTAAAATTTTTTGTATTTTTCTCCCCATGATATGGAAGCCAGTGGGTTGTTCAACCTAGGACCTTATTTTATTGTCCAAGTCTCTTTGAGGCTGGAATTTCTGTCTCATTAGCTAATTTTAAAAGAATTAGAATCCTACTAGCCAAAAAAAAAAAAAAAAAAAAAACAATCCTACTAGCCTAAAGAATAAAATTATTTATGATTTTGGAAAATGTAAACACTTGTTGTAAAGGTGTTATATATACATTAGTTTGTAACCAAGATAAGCCATTGAGATTCAGGAAGAAAATATTAAAACTTCTATTTTCATTAATTTTTAAATTTAAAAAAAATAAGAAAATTGCATTTCACTGTTGTTGAGTATATCAATTGACACATGGGTCCTCATTCTGTCTTTATGACATAAAGTATAGACAAAGAATTCTATTTTGGACATAAGCTTTAAATCTCTGAGAGATATTTTAATGTAAATGTCAAGTAAATAGTCTGGTAGTCACAAGAGAAGGAGGGTTGGATCCATAAACCAACAAGGTGCCTTAATAGAGAGGGAGTGTATAGGATTGCTTCAGCAACAAAGGAAGGCATTCATGGAAGGGATTTCTAACATTTAGAGTTTCAGTAGAGGAGGAGGAACAATCAAGAAATACTGAGGAAGAGGCAAAGAAGTCAAGAATGGCATGGAGAAGCAAGCAGGCTCCCAGAAGAAAGTGGTATTTCAGAAAATAGGGTGCCTGGGTAGCTTAGTCAGTTAAGCTAAGCATCAGATTCTTAATTTCAGCTCAGGTCATGATCTTGGGGTCATAGGATTGGGCTCCCCACCCCTACTCCATTAGGCTCTGCACTTAGTGCCAATTTTGCTTGGGATTCTTGCCCGCTGCCCTTTCCCTGCTTGTGCACACCATCTCCCTCTAAAATAAAGACAATATTCAAAAAAATAAAAGTAAATAGTAGGCAGAGTTTCAAGAAAGATTGAGTCTGTGCATTATTACTGGAGGGCTTAGTAAAATGAAGGCAGAACATGCCTATTGGATTTGATTACTGGGACCTATGCCACTAGTGATCTCCACAAGAGGGGGGCCATCACTAAAAATCCCATGTGCAAAACGCAAGCACATTTATTGTTGTTGTGAACAGAGTTTGTTTTATTTGGGTGTAAATAAATACATGAATGCTCTAAGTAAAATTTGGGGGACTTAAAAATTTACAAAAGATGAAAAACAGAAATGTGCTTAAAATTGATTACCAATAACACTATCATCTAAAGGCAATCTTTGTCATAATGTTGTGTGTCTAATTCCTGTGTCTTCTTACTTGGTAGTTTTTTGGTTTTTTAAAAGCTCTTCCATATAATTGAGATTATATATTATGCACTGATTTTTCACTTTACTTTTTAACAAACACATTTTAAATGCTTTGTAAGCATAGCATACCATAAAGTGAACATACCGTACAGATATTCATCCCATTTAGATCGTTTCCAATTTGAAGGCTATTATAAATAAAGCTGAATGAGCATCTTTCGGTAGAAACCTTCCCCCCAAATATTTTGGATAATTTTCTCACAGAGGAATATCCAGGAGGTAATGTTTAGGTTCTATGTTATGAGTACCTTCAAACTCTAAGGAAAGACCTACTTTAGACAAATATTGGTTTGCTGTAGATGAAGAGAAGCACCCAAAATTGACACCAAAACAATATAAACCCTTGGCAGTTTTAATTAAGCAACTTCCACAAATATAACTTCCCATTTCCTTTTCTTGTGATTTGAAATATTACTTTTCCATCTTTTCCTCCAAAGGTCTAGAACTTCCCTAATACTGAGCAGTAGAACATCACTTCTTGTAAAAAGACAGTAGGGTGAAGGGAGAAAGAGAGAGGAGGGAAGAGAGGAGAGAAGCTAAGACAAGAAAAGAGGTCATTTGCTGCCATTAATTTTAAGAAAGTCTGAGTCTTGTATAAACTTTTTTTAAAGATCTTATTTTATTTATTCACTCATGAGAGACACAGAAAGAGAGGCAGGCAGAGACATAGGCAAAGGGAGAAGCAGGTTCCATGCAGGGAGCCCGACGTGGGACTCGATCCCGGGTCTCCAGGATCACACCCTGGGCCGAAGGCGGACGCTCAACTGCTGAGCCACCCAGGCATCCCATAAACTTTTCTTTTTTTCCAAATATTTGTCTTGTCAGAAGTAGGAAAACTGGTATGTAGACACTTATCAGTTTTAGCTGCTCTCACAACTGACCTCTCCTGTCTGCTATCTGCAGGCTCCCATTTGGGAAACCTCTATTTTCTAGAGTCTTAAGGAGAAGCGCCTGGCTGTCCCTAGAGAAGAAAAAGCAACCACAGCTTTTCTAGTCCTGGCTTGATCATGAGGAGGCTGGGATATAGATTGGGCTCAGCAAATGGACAGTCAATGCTAGGGTTTGGCTCTTGAGGGAGCAATGCCATCATAAGGGTACAGAGGTCTATTTTTATTGCCATGACGGTCTGAGCAGACCAGCCCATGCCTGTGTTTGACCTCTGCTGTAGTCCTTGATGGTCAGCTCTTCCTGATTATTACCCATCTCCACATTTGGTCCTCCTTGTTGTTCTATGAGCCCTAAGAATCCTCCAATAACGCTTTGCCTATGTTGTCATGAGTCAGTCTTTGTTGTTTGTAAGGCAGTCTCTGCTTAGGCCGGATAAGCAGGGTCAGGCCACATGTAGGACTTTGGACTTCATCTTTAGAGCAATAGAAAACCACTATTTTTTGCAACACAGGACTAATTATCTGTGGAGAGAGGATGAGGAGCGTTAAGTAGGAAGAATGGCAGCAAGAACAAAAAGGTATAAGCAGGTGAATACTTGAGGTCTTCAAGGAGCAGAAAGTAGGCTGCTTACCAGGAGCAAGGGCACACTCAACTTCTGTGTCATTCAGAGGCTCTGAATACCAGGGAAGGAACGTCATGTGACTATATGTGTCTGGAAGCAGTTACAAGGACAAATGAAGATTCCTGGAAAGACATTTTATATAGCTCCTGTGTAGACCCACAGAGCCATGTTTTGTCCAGTTTATGGGGCCAAACAAAATGAATAATTTGATAGTAATCTTTCTTTCTGACAGCTCTCGACCCCCCCCTCATACTCATCTCTGACATGCTAGACAGAAATAGGCCACACAAGCTTAGAGCCTCCTCTCTCACCTCCGAGAAGAGTTTCCTAAGCTTCACTGATAAGATTCATCTGCAATTGTAGTTAAAAATTTAACCTCCCAGGTTCTTGCTTCAGAAGGTCTGATTCAGGGGGACAGGAGTGGAACCTGAGAATGATTTTTAACATGTTCTGTCATATGGTCCTTGTCACCATGGAAGTTTAAGAAATATCACTGTGAAGTCTCTTACTTGATAAAGGTATGGAATACACACCTAGCAGGGATTTTTCTGATCATCTGTAGTTTCATCTCAAAAAGGAGTGGTTTGAAGGTCCAGAGTAAGCGTTCTTGATTTTTCATGCACCAGTATCTCCTGGAGGGCTTCTAAAAATACACATTGTTGTTCCCACCCCCAGAGTTTCTTATTCAGAAGGTCTGGATTGACATCTGAGAATTGGTATATCTAAAAAATTCTTAGGAACAGCTGAAGCTCTTCTGGTCCTGGATTAGATTTTTGAACTACTGACATAGAAGGAACACAACGTCCCCAGGTGCTCAACACATAATTCCTCAAAGGAAACCCCCTCCCAATCAATAAACCCTCAGAACAGAGGATCCTCTGTACAGAATTACAAACCCTGAGGAACCAGAGACCTAGACTTTCTCTCCCACAATATATCAGAAAATAAAGTCTGGAATTGTCAGTGTGGTCAACAAAAATACTTGACTATATAGTTCCAGTTCTAACAAATAGAACAAATAGAAGCGAAGTAGGAGATCGAAGGGAATGGATATCTGTATAGAGGTGATGTTTCTACAGTACAGCCTTGGGAGACCCATGGCAGAGTTAAAGCAAGGAAACTGAGGCAAAACCACCAGGGCCTTGGGACACATCCATACATGCTGGGAGGAGGATAGCCAAGATACAGGGAAGGTTGTGCTGAATGTGGTGCCAGGGTGAGGCCTGGGGAGTGTTGATAGAGCCAGACTGGAGTTTCCCACTCTCCCCTGCCACGTGCCACGCTCTGGTGAGACACAGAGCATCATGCACAGAGTTAGGACCACAGGACCCAAAGGATCTACCTTTAAGAAGGCTTTGGGTAAATGCCAGATAATATAATGTTCTAAGCACTTTTCATGAAATAACTCTCTTAATATTCACAGTAACCCAGTAAGTAAATACAACAAACATCACCTTTTACAGATTAAGAAACAAGGCAACAGAAAAGCCAAGTATCCTGGTGGAAGTCACAAGGTAAGCACTCAGTGGAGCCACATTTCAAATCCAGATCACTTGACTTCAGAGACTACAGGCCTAACCTCAACATACTGCTATTGCTTCTTAACAGAATGCATATTTCTTGATCATCTGCTACTTTCAAGTCATTATTTTAGCTACTGGGAGTGGGGACTACAGGAGGGTGAAATAAAATAGATAAATACTTTCCCTTGCCTTGAAAAGAGTAAAATCTGGTGGGATGGACAGACTTACTTACAGCAAACCCCGAAACAAGGCAGATTTCAACTATAGGCATCTATGTTTCGTTAAAAGCTACGGGGATACAGAGAAAGAACTGTGGGGCTGGATGGTAAGTTGTGGAGATCCCCAGGATCCTTTAATCTAGGCCCTAAGTGGATTGTAAGCAAAAAAAATAAAAACCAGTCCCTCCAGTGTTGATGCTTGAAAGAGGATATCTTGGAGGAAGTAGCAGCTGATTGTGAGGCTCTGACCTCATTTTTCAGATTCTCCTTTACTTTGCACCCCTCTCTGATTCCTGCTATCACCATCCTGCTGGCTTCAGAGGGTAGTAATCTTTCTCAAACACTGGCCCAGACACAAAAGACCTTTCTATTAACTCCCCACTGTACAGCTGAGGCCAGGCTGAAATTAACAATAATGAAAATCAATAAGCCCTTTACTAAATGCTCAGGCACAGAAACAAGAAAATAAACTGTCCTATAATATCAAAACTCTGTCTAAGAGGACTGCTCTGTCCACACAGAACCCTGGGGAAAGGACATGATCCCTGTGATGTGTGTTCTTCTTAGACCCTGGAATCCTTGAGTTCACAAATGCTATTTTCATCTCTGTCTGATATCTGGACTCCTCAAAGTCTAGACAAGGAGATGGAGGATGACCTTCCCTGGATCTGGTGCCTGCCCTCTTAGGTCCAGCCTTCTATGTTCCAATTCACCTCTTCTCCAAGTAATTGGAAGTAATTGGCTTTTCTTTATGGCCTTTCAAAGAACACCATGGCTACCTTGTCTGAAATCAAGTCGGACACTTGTTAATTAACTGCCTGAATTTGATACAGGTACCTTATCTTCCTGAGTATCTACTTTTCTGTTGGTGAACTTAGCCGTGTGAATTAGTGGTTAACTCAGTCTCCTTTCTGACCTTTCTATAATTCTAGGCCCATTTGTGGGCCTGACTCAAGTTGCTCATCATATATATTTTGCCTCAGGAGTAATAATACAAAAAAAAAAAATTGAACCTGAACCTGAAAGGTCAAGTCTATGAGGAAGGCACATGTGCCTAAGCTCAAAGATCCATTGCTTTTAAAGGACTAGACTAGGTGAGTGGTACCTGGGCTCCTGGGTTCTCTGTACGTATATACATAGTATTGAAGGTACATTAGTGCTAAGGGAATCTAGGGGCTGTTTCCATTTCTGGCAAGCTCAGCCACAGTAAAAATAGTGTGCCTGGTACAAATAAAAGGCTGAGTCATCAACTTCTCCCTCAGGCCCCAGTGTCCAGTCTGTGAGCCATCAGAAATGACTAGCAGGATTCAAGCTATTGCTTTCTTATGATCTACAAACCATTGCCCTGGTCATTCACCAAAGGGCCATTAGCACATGTATGGAAGCAACAGAAATTTAACATGAGGGTGTTGATGATGATAATAAGGTTCAAATTCAAAGAGGATAAAGCCCCAGTGGAAATACAAAAAGGCTTGAGGTGACCTTATTGACATTACCATCATCATATTTACTGTGTATTGAAGGCCACACCATTCACTGGAGGCTTTTCACCAGTAAGAGGCCTAGAGTATTGCATGTTTCTACTTTGACAGGAGGTCTGAGAGTGCCAGACCCAGAAGACATAACAGAGCCAAGATGGAAATGCTTCTCAATGAGAGTAAAGGTGAGACCAAACCTGGAAACTCTGCTCCAATGGAGAATCAAAGCTAGGAGACCAAGATGGTAGAAAACAAATATTGAGACCTGGGTGCAGAACCAAAAGATGCAGAAGGTAGAAGAGGAGAGCCAGGACCACTGAATGAGATGGATGAGTAGAAGATCATTCTGGGCAAATACTAACAAAAACCAAAACCCAAAACCAAACCAAACCAAAACAAAACAAAACATAACACAACTCTACTTCTGAAGTTGGATATTAAGAAGGCTTTGTATATCCTAGTGGAATAGTACAGGGGAATCACGAAAGTCTCTATGTCAATCCAGCTCAGAAAAAAGAGACAATGAGCTTGTGTTTTCTGGGTTTCACGGTGAATTGGCTTCCAACTGAATTTGGTTTCCACCACCTAATTGCCTGGTGTATTAGCTACATATTGCTGAGTAACAATGGACAACAAGCTTAACAGCTGGAAACAATACACATTTATTATATCATTGTTTCTGGGGCTCAAGAGTCCAGTCCCAGCTTTTATTGGTTCTCTGCTTCACAGTCTCATCTGGAAGCTACAATCAAGGTATTGGCCAGGGCTGCAGCCTCACTTCAAGGTTTGACTGGGGAAAAAAATCCTCTTCTAGGCTCATGTGATTGTTGGAGGCATTCTGTTTCTTGCAGGCTATAATAGAGGGAAGCTCAGTGTCTTGCTGATTATCAATTTAAAGCTACTCTCTCATATCCTTGCCATGTGGCTTTCCCCTCAGGGCAGCTCACAACATGCATGGCTCCTTCATAGCCAGAAAGAGAGCATCCTAGCAAGACAATGCTATAATCTCATGTAATATAATTGTGTGCATGCAATCACCTACATCCTATCACCTTTGCCATATTCTAGTGGTTTGAGGCAAGTTAGAAGGCACATCACACTCAAGCAGAAGGAATTATGCAAAGGCTTGAATACTAAGAGATGAAGGTTATGGGAACCAACTTACCATCTGACATACATAAATAGACCTGCTAGTTGGTGCTGAATCTCAATACTACTCTACTGTTCTCCTTGAGAAATTAAACAAAGATACCACAGTATGTGATGTAGCCTGATATACAGGCTCCTGAACCAGAGTACAGATTTCACTAGGTATGCCAGAGTTGATGGGACAAGGCTGTTTCTCCTACCTTGGCTAGTAACAGAATTTCCATCCCCAAGATTAAAGCCTTCCTTTTCCCAAATAGACAGGAACCATGGACCAGATGAAATGAGGCAGAGAACTTAACAAGGAAAAGTATTAGGAGCTATATTGGGGTTCCCTTAACCTACTGCACGAGTTGAAGCAAATTTTGGTAATAAAGGCCTATGAATAAAGCTTAAGGGATTTGGTTGACTCAGTATGAGTCAGCAGTGTGATGTGGCTGCCAAGAATAGCAAAGGCTGTGTTAGACTCAGTGTAATTAGTCCAGATGGAGGA
Source organism: Canis lupus baileyi (assembly GCF_048164855.1). NCBI lineage: Eukaryota > Metazoa > Chordata > Mammalia > Carnivora > Canidae > Canis > Canis lupus. The sequence continues at coordinate 69,827,723 of NC_132839.1, forward strand.
TTAGTCCAGAGATGACCCTTTCTCACTTGCACTGCTGTGGCCACCCATGAAGGCTAGTGCTAATTCTAGATCCCACATTCTAGAAGGAACATGGGTAAATTAGTGTACCTGCCAAGGAGAGTCCCCCAAAGGTTAAGGAGGTTGAAGATAACAACAATGGAAGATAACAACGGGATGATGACTGGGAATATTTAATCTGCAAAGGCAAGCTCGTGAAGCCAATAGGAGCATTGTTTTAAAACACTAGTCTTATGGACAAGATATTGGGCAGGAGGGAGGGTCATATGAGCCCAATAGATAGAACCAATGTCCATAGTGGAATTACTGGAGAATCAGATGTCTGCTCATAGTTAGAAACATTTCCCACTGGGCAGAGCCGCAGTAACAGAGGACAGATACTTATCACTGGAGATCTTCCTTAGGTCATGCAGTTCTTGAACAAACACTCATTAGTTCCTACTGACTGCCAAGGACCAAACTGTGCAGATGCCCAACAAACAAAATGTATTCCCTATCTTCAAGGACTGTACCTTGAGGACAAGTAAATAATTTCAATGAGAGACTGAAAGTAACCAACAACCCCCAAGCCTCGTACTTTTATTTCTTGCTCATGTCATATGCAGGAGGCCACAGCTCGCTTCCTGTGGCTCTAAGTGCCTTCTTATTCTGGGACTTGGGACAGAAGAACCAAAATGCTGGTGGAAACTTGTGATGCCTTTGAAAACTTGGGCTCCAGTGAGGCTAACTCGCTCATTTTGCCTTGGCAGCAACCAGCGTGTCACTACCAAGCCTCGCCACAGGGGTCGCTGTGAGTCACACAAAAATTGGCATGTATGTGCTACAGAGAAAAGGAACCAAATGATGAGCAAAAGTACCAGTTTCCTAGTGTCCTCAGACTCATTCTGTGGGCATTAAGAGCACGAGATTTTGTGGAAGGTGCAACTATTTAGAAGGGCTTCAAGGAAGAGGGGGATCACTCTTGACTGTATTGGGCTAATCCTCCTCTCTTTCTAAAATCTCGCTATGTTCACACTTTTATATGGTGTAATCCATTTCATTTTTTTTAATTGAAATTCAATTAGCCAACATACAGTACATTATTAGTTTCAGATGTAGAGTTCAACAATTTGTCAGTTGTGTATATCACCCAGTGCTCATCACATCTCGTGCCCTCCTTATTTCACTGTGAATATTCAGAAATCAGTTAGCTCTGGTCTGAGCAAGATGGTTTTCTTGCCTGGGAAGAAAAGTGCAAAAACAAACTTTCCACTCGGGGAGTGAACTCTACAGAAATTTAAATGAGGTAAATGAAATTTAACAGTTGAGAAATTACAACTGTGGAGAAGTAGGTTAATCCAGGGACGAAAGGGAGTGAATCAAGAGAAAAATATAAGATGCTGAATTTAATTAAGGGACCTAGAAGGAAGATATTAGTAGCCATTCTCCATGAGGAATAATAAATACTGCATGTCATTTGGGTTGTAAAGGCCTAAATTATGGTCCTCCTCACGCTTCCCTCCTGAAAAAGAAAAGAATTTATTTAATCTATCTATGAAAATTTCACAGATGGAGGGAGCAAAGCAGGCTGATTACAGTGTGTTTATTTGTTTGTTTATAAGAAATTCTTATTGCCTTGGCCACTGGGAGCAAAGCAATTCCCAGTATGGTAGAAGAGAAAAATGGTCCCTTTTATCCTAAGTGTGGCTGGTGAACCAAGGGAAGTTGGATGAAGCAGGAATGGGCGCTTGGCCCAAAATACTTCATTGCTCACATTGCACGTCCTTTAATGTTTAATACATTTTATTTCTGTGTTCGGGAAGGTTTTGTTTTTTTAACCTCCTGGTGCAAAACCATTCTGCTAAAACTTTTTGAATTAACACGCCAAACACCAACTGCAATGTGCAGGGGCTGTGAGATGCTTCTTCAGTAATTTTCAATTTGAAAACTACCTTGTTCTCCTTGGAGGAAAAGCGCAATTTTAATATTTTAAAAACAGTGTGCTGATGGTAGTAAAATTACAGCAGCGTTTCACTTCCAAAGTTACCCTTGGGGTCCTGGGTGGGCACAGCGAGGGGTGGAGGTGGTGAGTGCCAATCCTTCTGGCCACGCAAGACAAAGTCACATAAACAGAAGTGACCACTAAGAAAAGAGGCACATCTGAAATAAGACAAAAGCATTTATTTGGGGTCTCAGAATCACAACTTGGGGAGCAGAGATTTGGAAAGCAACACAAGTCTTGTCCACTAGGGAACAAAAGTCAAGGGTTTTTAAAGGCAAAAAGGAATGCTTGTATACCTTGTTTACAAGGAATTTGGGTTGATGTTGGTGGCAGAAAACTAATCTTGGCTACCTGTTATTGGTTGTTAAGGTTCTCACTCACTAAGTAAAAGGCTATTACTCTGGCAACTTGCAGGTTTTTGTGCACAGTCCCTGGGTTACTTGCAGTTGGGCCCAGTTCAAAAGTTCATGGTTCCATCTATTGAGAACATGCATAAGGCCCATGTCCTTAATGATTCCCTGGTTCCATTTTAAGACCTTGACATAAGTAATTCTATTTTATTTCAACTTTCATAGAAGGAGGAAGGCCTCTTTGGAATTCTGTACCCACAGCCTGTTAACAGTGGTCTTGGAGAATAACAATAATAAACATTCATTGAACACATGCTGTGTGCCACATATGGTTCTAAATTTTTACATAGATTCACTCATATAATCCTGGCAACAGTATCATGTGAGATAGGTATTATTATTCTTCCTATTTTCTAGGTAAGAAAACTGAAGCCCAATAGCTTGCCCCCAAATATGTAAAGATCTTCTCTAAGTCAATAACAAAAAGGTAAACAATCCAGTGGGGGGAAAAATGGACAAAAGACATGAATTGGCACTTCATAAAAGGGGATAGCCAAATGTCATTAAGTGCAGGAAAATGTGATTGATCTCATTTGTCATCACAGAAATCCAAATTAAAACCAGAATGACACACCACTACATGCTCAATTGAATGCCTAAAATTAAATAGACCGATGGTTCAAATGCTGGAGAAGAAACACACACTCCTGGTGGGGAAGGAGTCGGCCCAACCTCTTTGGAAAACAGTTTGATGTTAACCACTCAAGTCAAACATTTGCAAGTCCTGCAATAAAGCAATTCCACTCCCAAATGTAGAGCAAATATAAATATTTGCACCTGTGCACCAAAAAAAAAAAAAAAAAAAAAAAAAAAAAACCATGCACAAGAATGCTCACAGAAGCATAATCTGCAAAGTCCTAAATTGGAAACAATCCCAATACCGTCAACAGTAGGATGACTAAGAACATTCAGTATGTGCATACAGTATATGGATGAATCTCAAAAACAACACTGAACAAAGGATTGAAACACAGAATACTGTAGGACTGCATTTAGACAAAGCTCCAAAGTTTGTAACATTAGTTTCCAGTTTTGAAAGTCAGGAATGTTGTGACCTTGGGGGAGGACAGAGGGAATGATGATGAAGAGGAGGCATTGTGGTCTTGTGGAATTACCTCTGTGTTCTTTGCCTTGACCTGACTGGTAAAGGAAAGGCTATCCATATGTCTTAAGCCACTTCTTTATTTCTGATTCAAGAATTGGGCTAGGGGCACCTGGGTGGCTCAGTCAGGTAGGCGCCTGATTCTTGATTTCAGCTCAGGTCATGATCTCAGAACTGTGAGATCAAGTCCTGCCTTCAGCTCCACACTGGGCATGAAGTCTGCTTAAGATTCTCTCTCTCTCCCTCTCCTACTGCCCCTCAGAAAACAAATAATAATTCTGCTATAGGTCTACATGCCCTTCTTTAGAATTCCATGCACAATAAAACAAGAATGTTTTTTCCTTCACCAGGAAAATACTGAAGTGTTTATACATTAATTGAATTTTTTAAATCAAACACCTTGCCCCTACTTGTACCTGTTTCTAAGAAACTGGGAATCCAAATGTACAACAACTGTTATGCTTAAAAAAGTTAAACTTAAAAACTCTAAGTACAACAGACTGGCAGTTTCAATTTCATTCTTTATTTCCCTTATCATTTACCCAGTCTTAATCCAGGAATTGCCTTTGGGTGACTAGTGGAATTATTGTCTTGTTTTGTTTTTTCCTTATTTCTAGTTTCCTGTGATTTTCCAAATTAGCTATAATGAACAAATATTACTTTTGCTAAAATAAATGCAAAAGTGTACTTTAAAATGTAGCTGAGGGCAGCCCGGGTGGCTCAGCAGTTTAGCACTGCCTTTGGCCCAGGACGTGATCCTGGAGACTCAGCATTGAGTCCCATGTCGGGCTCCCTGCATGGAACCTGCTTCTCCCTCTGCCTATGTCTCTGACCCTCTCTCTCTGTGTCTCTCATGAATAAATAAATAAAATCTTAAAAATAAAATAAAATAAAATAAAATAAAATAAAATAAAATAAAATAAAATGAAATAAAATGTAGCTAAACCCCTGAATACAGAGAGGTGGAAGTATAAAAGTAATACTGTCCTCTCTTGTGTATCACTCTGTACCTGCAAATGCTTCTTTCACTCCTCACTTTTGCAGTAAACTCAGTAGAGAATTTTGCCTTTTCAAACTCTTCTGTTGAAAGCAAGCCCATGATTCTGGGACTCCAGCCCAGGTCCCACCTCTTTGTGAAGTTTTCCTTCCTTGACCAGCCGGCTCGAAGCAGAAAGTCTCTAATGGTCAAGTTAAAATGATCTTATTTCTTTGAACACATCAAATATTTTGAAGGTTCGTACATGTTCCTAGGACATAGCAGTATCCATCTCCTGACTGAATGAATGACTTATTAATCAATAAGTGCCTCAGAATTTAATTCTGTGTTTACTTTCTTTATTTTCTATTATAACATGTAATTAGAAAAGTCATGTGGAAGTTACAGGGAGAAAATGTTATAAAACACAACTTTAAGGTGATGTTCCCAGGATCTTAAGAAATAACACATTGCATTTCTTTGACTTCAGGATGTTTTCTTTTTACATTTTATATTTATGGAATTGGATGGTCTCAGGATGGATGGCACCTGACTGTTATTGTTGGCCATGCTGCTGTCATGACCCTGACGTCATTGCCTGCTTCCAAACTGGTCTCTGTGGTCTCTGTCTCCTGAAGTTCATGCTTTCCAGTGACCTCAACCTCTTCAGTGTGGGCTGGACCTACTGACTTGCTTCCAACAAATAGAATGTGACAAATGTGGCAATGTGTCACTTCCAAGATTAGGTTATAAAAAGATAATGCCTTCCATTTTAAATGCCTTCTTTTAGTGTCTTACTTGTTCACTACAAGGAAGCCAAATGCCATGTTATGAGCATCCCCATGGAGACACCATGTGGCCAGGAACTGAGGGAGGTTCCTGGAATGGTCAGGGAGGACTGGCCCTCAGTCCAACAGTTGCAAGGAACCGGATCCTTCCAACAGCTAAGTAAGTGAGCGATCCTCAATCACCAAGCCTTCCCATGACTACAGCCCTGACAATCGTACGCCTTGCCTAGAGCCTGAGTTACTCTAAGCCAGAGGATCCAGGTGAGCCATGCTTGGATTCCTGACCTACAGGCACCATGAGATAATAAACGTGTGTTGTGTTAAGGCGTTGACTTTCAAGGTAATTTGTTATGCAGCAGCATATAGTTAATACACTCATCTGCTATCACTTCCACGGAGATATTAGCATTATTTGATGTACATGTGGCAAATATAATTGTTTTTCAATATTTTGAAAAAGATGTACTAACAATTTGCATTGGAATAAAGAGGTAGCAGGTAGGCAACAGAAACAGGGCACTGGGGTAATATGACTTTAGGAAGGCAATGTTCTTATTTGTATGAACGATCAGGAGTTCTACGCTCTCTTACAAAGCAACACCAAGTACTTTATGAGACTGTGTTAGTTGTCTAGGGCCACCCTAATACCGTACCACGAAGTGGGTGGCCTAAATGACAGAGCTGTATTTCCTCATTTTTCTGGATCTTAGAAGCCTAAGATCGAGATGTTGGTAGGGTGGATTTCCTCTGAGGGCGTTTCTCCTTAGCTTGTAGATGACTTCCCTCTCCACATGACTTCACAAAGTTGTCCCTCTGTGCATGTCTATGCCCTAATCTCCTCTTCTTATAAAGACACCAGTCCTTGGATTAGGGCCCATACTAGTGACCTCATTTTCACTTAATTACTTCCATAAAGCCTCTAACTCGAAATATAGTCACATTCTGAGGTCCTGGGAGTCAGAACTTTGCCTCTTGAATTTTGGCATTGGCACCAGGGAACTCATGACACAATACAAGTAAACATATTAACCTTCTAGGTATTAGGATACAGACATCTTTGGAGGTCATTGTTCTGTCTCTATTTGGGTGCATGATGGAAGAAAAAGTGTGGAGAATTTCTACATGCCCCGCATGAATGGCATGTCCCACCTGTGAGGGGACTAGAGCTGGCCTAATCAGAGGTAGAATAATGTGCTCCGCACAAGAAACAGCTCCTATTCTCAATTATTCCAAAGAAAATAAGCTAGTTGTTTGATTTTCCATGGGGCCCACTTCTTGCTGTGTTTTGCCAGTTCAACATCACTTGCTTTTCAGGTGAATGCAAGTCAGATCAGGCAATATTAACATTCTGGATAATAGCACCATCTGAATTCAGGGACAGAATGAATATTTTCCATATGCAGCCACTCAGAAAACATTGACCTGCTATGTGCTGCACAGTAGCTGTGTCATCTTACCTACATCTCAATGTACTGCATTCTGCATAAGTACCATTACATTTGTTTGTTTTATTTTTTTTTTAAAGATTTATTTATTCATTGGAAAGAGAGAGAGAGAGTTAAGTGGGGAGTTGGGAGAGGGAGAGAGTCCTCAAGCAGGCTCCCTACTGAGTGCAGAGCCCCTGCCAGGCTGGATCCCAGAGCCGTGAGATCACAACCTGAGCAGAAACCAAGAGTCTGATGCTTAACCAACTGAGCCACCCAGTCACCCCACATTTGTTTGTTTTATAAAGAAAGAAATGAGTTCAGAGCAGACACACAAATGGACTGGACTGGCAGAGGTTTGTACTCAGCTTTGCCTGAACCCAAAGCTTTGCTCTTTAGAACTGGCCTTCTTTGTGCCCCTGTGATTTTTCAGGCAACAATGAGTTTTAGGGCAGATGTTGTCTGTTCACAAGAAGAATTGTTCCCTTAAAGGCCCCGTAATCCAGAGGTCATTCAGGTGCTTAGGAAAGGAGATGGGGTTTGCTGTATTTCTTCTTTCTAAGAAAGAAAGGACAGGACATCTGACTTAGTTCCTTTTTGTAATAACAATGGATATGGCTTCAGTGTGTACTATGTGGAAAGTGGTTTACAGTTAACAAGAGAAGAGTGTCTTCATTTCCCCCCCTTTAGCGAGCAAGAAATGGAAGCTAAGTAACTTGGGTGAAATCACAGAGCTAATATTTCAGAACCCCAGCAACATGATTCTGGAACCTGCCCTCTTGGGATTTGTGATATCTACTGAATTCTGGGGAGGTTCATTCACATTCTTTTTCTAAGTATGAATAGGGCTAAAAGACAGACTATGAACACAATAGATTTACAACCACCCCAGGAAAGACCATGGCCGTGGTAATAATTAGAGAACAGGACAGGACATAATGAGCTCTGATTTCTGGCAAGGGGTACATGAATCAGCAGCCAGGAAAGAAAGGAATCAAGGGCATTAATCAGTTTTGGGGTTTTAAACTGGCCTCAGAAATGGCACCCCTCTTCCCTGCCCATGCAACAAAGACTAGGATGAATGAGACCCCAGTAAGTCTGGTCTCACTGATAGAAGTGAAGCTGGAGAATGTAACCATGTGAGAGCCAAAAGGTCAACACCAGAATGGGACGCACTTACCTGGGGAGGGAGAGACAACCCTAGACCAGAGCAGATCTCTCCAGCTGGGAGGACACCTAAGGAGCAGTAAAGCCTAGCAGGTTGGATGCTCTCTGCAAGCAGCTTGCTCCTGAGAGGAAGAAGGGCAGAGCTGATGAAGCATCTACAGGTTTTCTCCCCAAGTTTGCCAGTAAGTAAGTCCATCTGTCTCCCTAGGCAGGTAGAGTGTTCCTGCCAAACACTGCCACTTCTAGAAAGAGGGGAATTCATAAAGGCAGGCCAAGGGTACATAAAGAACAAGAGCTGGGAAGGGCATTAGAGCTATCATAGGATACCCAAGACAAATTCTGATTTCCAACTGCATGACGACTGTGTCCAGCTCACTTCTGATCTCCAGGGCTGGCAGAGAGTCAGAGCTATAGAACTCAGTGATGCTGAAATGAATGAGCAGGGACACCAGTGCTGAGGTTGGAGGCACCACAAGAAATTCAGGGCCCCAAGGTGAGATCAAGTATGCTGGGAGCTGCATCTCCATAGCAGCTTTTGTTTTTAAGGGCTGATTGAATGTGGGGAGAGAAAAACAATTATACTGAGAACTGAGCTTTTTAAGCTTAGCATTTCATTTTGTCAATTAGTTTACTAAATGCAATTATAACAATACCATGAATATTGGATTTAAATACCTTATGGATAGTTAAATTTCTAGAATGTAAGTACATTTTCAAGGCATGAAGAGGAACTCAGATCTCTGCTTCTTCATTCGGAGATAAAATACAAAATACACTGGAGACCTCTTCCTAGTTGCATAAAGCTAACACATGCAGTAAAAAGAAGAAAGAGAAAATTATATCATGAGATGGAAAGAAAGCATAGAAGGACTTGATTTTGACCTGGTTCTAAATCCAGCATTGCTAGCTCTGAGACCCTCAGGAAGTTATTTAACTTCTCTGCATTCATATGAAAAATAGGGATAAAAAGAGAATGCATTCAAATTGCCTAGCCTAAAGCTAATCAGCAAATGCCATGATTTTTATTTACCTCTACATACCTCTTCCTTGTTTCCCATACTGTTTGATGGGTTTTCCTAACTTTGTACAAGTCAGTCAATTTTATAGCAGTTTACAACAAATAGTGCTACAATAGATTGAGATATGCTAAATTGATCACTTAAAATATGAAAGCCTATATATATTTTAATTTAAGAGTTAAATTGTCTGAGCTTCAAAGCATGCTAGGAAATACTACCATCATAAAGGAGGGGCTCTTATGAGTGTCATTGTAAACCTCTTCATAAGCACAGTATTCCAAAAATCTGGGGAAAGAGAACTCTAGCATCTTTCAAGAGATGCTTGCTTTGGCTGGGTTTTAAATCTGGAATCAAAACAAAACTTAGAAAAGAGAAGGCAACCCTGTCAGTTTTTAGGGACAATTGGGCCGTGCTGGAAAACTTCAGGGGGTACTCCCAGGGGAGAGAGCTGCTAAGAAAGGTATGCTGCTTGACGCTGACAGTGGGGAGGATGTGAGAGTATGATAGTCACAGTCCAAATGCTCCCTGGATCTCCCTAGTGTTCAGAGAATCAGGAGCTCGTGAGAATCATCCGACTGAATTGTAATTTTTCTGTTCATGCATGTCTGTGAGCTCCTTCAGGTAAGGGATTAAATTTTATACTTCTCCATAAATATACCTACCACAGGGCTGCTCTATGGGAAGGACATAGCCAGCACCCAGTCGATGTTTCAATTCAATTGGTGAGGCTGGAGAGAAAGGCCAAGATCTTAATTTTTTAATTTTTTTTTTTCCTGAGAGTTGAACTTAACAGCGTCCTTGAATAAGGCCTAAAAGAGAAAATCACCAAGACCTGCTCATCAAAGCATCGGTCAGCTTTGGTCCCAGCAAACCTAAAATCAAAGGGAGTGTCACAATTTCCCACTGCCCTGAAGGCATTCCAGCACGCAGCAGGGCCTGATAATTTGAAAGAGGGGGCCATTTCAGGCTTGCAATATTGCAATTTTTGCAGCACAGATGTGTGTGATCTGGGGCAAGGTTTGACACGGGATCAGAAATAAAAGCAATATGTTATCTAGGACTGTTTATTCAACACAACAAATGGACTGCAGAAAATTGCATTTATCATACCTACTTTATCTGAATCAATTAGGCATTCATTCTATACAATATCGCCATCTGCACAGAGCCAGTCACAGGACCCCAAGGTACTTTCAGGGCCTCTCAAAAATGTTTTAACTTCTTTTAGACCTTTCAAGCCTCAATACATATGGAAATAAATGAGAATAATATATTGGTTTTTATGTCGATGCAGTCATGAAATTTAATTTTTAGTTCATTAATTAATTTTGAAGCCGAGGTCCCACAGAGGTCAAAGTTATAACTCAACCCTGCAACCACACATGCAGAGAATAAATCTAGTGTCATAAAGGGGATAAGCATCCTGTTTTCAAAAAAGCATAACATAATCTACTCATCATAGATGGGTGGATTGTTTTTAAGGATGTAGGTAAAGTTGGGAGCTGGACAGGCTGGGGGAGGGGAGAGGCAGGAGATGGGGGCGGTGAGTCAGAAGGAGTCTTGATCCTACATTTTTTTCTGGATTTGACCCTCATTCTCTCTCTCCCAAGCTGGCTGCTCCAGCTAATTAGCAAATCAAAAGAAATGGAAACAATTCTAGACCTGAGCACAATCAAATTAGCTGGAGTTATTTGAGGATACCATTTTCACACAGCGTAATCATGCTCTCTTTGTTTTGGTCAAATGAGTGAAAATCATCTTTCCAACCCAATGCCCGCCCTCCCCCACCACCTCTTGCCCAGCCAGCTCTCTGGATGGTGGCATCGCATATCTGTTCTCATCAGTTTTGCACACGATCTTTTCTATAAAGACAGGAATGCACAATGTACAATTAGACAACACCTATCAAGCTTCTCATACAACAAGGACTTTTTAAAAATACATCTGACTTTTCAGATGATTCAGCAGTAAGAGCCATTAGTGCACCATCTAAATCAGGACTTGGGAAGTTTATTAAAATTGGATTTTTAACCTGATCCCAATTTCCTCTGCTTATAAAGAATCCCATTGGACTCCTTAATATTCATGCTATTAACCTGAAAGATTCAAACTGTCATTATGAGAGGAAAGACTGTACAAGGTAGGTAGCCCCACAGGCAGGAGTTACAGATAAAATCATAGTGAGCCCAGGCAGGTAGAGGTACTGTGGATCCTGAATATCTTCAGGAGAAGCAGCTCTCTCTTTGTCTCTCTCCTTTTCTCATAAACTCCCTCATCCATGACATATTTGGGGAAAGAAAACAAACAAATAACAAAAGCAAATATAAGCAAACCATTTAATTACAGAGAGCACTGGACTAGGAGTCTAGTTCTTACTAGAATGGTAGCTGCCTTGGATAAATCACCTCTACCCCTAGTGTCCTAATTACTCCCACTCACTCATAACATGACTTTAAACTTCTTGTGCCTAAAATAATAATAATAATAATAATATAAATAAAATAAACTTCTTGTGCCTTTGTTTTCACAAAATGAGGAAATCATATAGGCACCTGGGTGGCTCAGTTGTTTAAGTGTCTGTGTATGTTTGGCTCAGGTCAAGATCCCCAAGTCCTGGGATCAAGCCCTGCATCAGGCTCCCTGCTCAGTGGGAAGTTTACTTCTTCCTCTCTCTCTCTCTCTCTCTCTCCTGCTTCTGCTCTCTCTCTGTTCCACTCATTCTCCCTTTCAAATAAAAAAAAATATAATCTTTATTAAAAAGAATAATAATTTCTAAGAGGGTTGGTACAAGGACAAAATGTATATATCCTATAATCCATTTTGCAAGGACCTGGCCCAAAAGCCTTGAATGCAGCCCAGCTGGTATTACTGATTGTTGGTTGAACTCATAGCTCATTTGCTTTTGTTTCCATTTTATTGTCTCAGCCTTCCTCTTCTGCAGAACATAGTTTGTAACTTAACTGATGCCAATGAGTTTCGGTAAAGATGGGTTGTGGGGGTCAGTCTAGGTTCTCCTTGAGATTAGATTCTCTGCTTCTCTAGGGCAGTGCTGGTGTCTTCACTGTCCACCTCTTGCTCAGTACTGGCATAGTGTTGAACACATACTAGGTGCTCAACAAGACTCTGGTATCTTATGATATCAGCAGCATACAGATCATCTATTAAAACCCTCTCGTTTTCCACGTGATGACACCGAGTAAGAGAGTCTTAGGCCACATATGTATGAACAGCAGCCATTCTTCAAGTGGACCATCACCATGTCTCCTGTGAGCCTCCATTCGTACACTGACAGCTCTGAAATGGAAACACATCTGGCCTAATTCAGCAGTCCTTGGAAATTGTTACAAACTCTTTTTTTTTTTTTTTTTTTTAGGAGTATACCATGTTTCAGACACCATGCAAGGCTCTGGGGAGACATCATCTATGGCACCCTCAAAGTGTTTCTAATGTAGTGGGGAAGACAAATCTTTAAGCTGATGTTGTCAATACAATATCCGTGTTGTTACAGCAGAGCTGAGTTCTGGTGGCATATAAATGCCCAGTTAGGAAACCTAACTTATGCCCAGAAAAGGTCAGAGGAGGCTGTTGAAGAGAAATGACAAATGTCTTGGCAGAGACATAAAGCTAACTATGGACGAAAGAGCCAAATGATACTTTCTTACTGTCTAAACATAAGAACGTTGATCATTGATCAATGAACATTGCTAAAATTAAAAAAAAAATGACAGAAGCTAAAAATGCAGTCCTCAAATTCTTAATCCTTTGCCCCATCTACTTGGAGCTGCTTCCTGCAAGTGAAGCTTAGAGCAGAGACTCAGGGCTGGGGCCTAAGTTCTAGTTTCTTTTCAGGACTCGTAGTAGGGAACTAAGCAGCTCAGTTAACCTGTTTTTGGCTCCCAGCTAACGGAATCACTGCCAGCCTCCCTTTGCATCTGGCAAATGAACAGTGGTCTGTTGCATGGAGTCCATGAAACAGAAGCACTTTGAACTCTCAAGAAAAAGTAATCACACAAACTTACAACATCAAAGCTGCTCCCTATTTTGAAGAACCCATGATCTGCACTGGGCTTAGCTTCTGGTAGGAGCTTAAGGATACCAGTAATTGGCAAGCGTTTATCTCAGACTACCATTTGACCTGCACAACCTCCTACACGATTTTACGCAGCTTCACAGAATGGGGGTGGCGGGGGGGGGGGGGGGGGGGGGGGGGGGGGGGGGGGGGGGGGTAGTGGTGGGGGAGTAAAATCACTTTTTTTAAGCTAATATAAATTTAAATGCTGAGACTTTTCAAAATGGGGCTTTAATGTGACTTACAAATTCATATATATATATATTCATATATATCTAAAATACACATATCAATATTAGTCTGGCTCAGAGAAGAAGACAGGGTTACAAAAACCCCTAAAAGCTTATTTTCCAACACAAGTCTTGGTCTTGGCCTCCCAGATGCTATTGGTCTTATCAGCCAGAAAATGCTGGTCATTGCTTAGCTTTCTAAAAGGGCAGTAGGTAACAACACATGAGCAAAGGGGTCGACTTCCTATGGCAACCATTCCATAAATGGCAAAGCATTTTTATACCGAGCAAGATTAATGGCAGATTTCTTTTTTAAAAAGTTAAATGACAAAGTCGAATTCTTCCAAATATTTACCTTCCAATGTTTAAGATATGGAAGATCTACTGAAATCTCACCTAAAGTAAATTACTTTGTTTTTCATTTGGCAATTTTTTTTTTTCTCTTTCCTTGCTCATTTCCTCCTGTCGGCTGGCCTGCCTAGGAGGGCAGCTTCCTCGGGCTCGGTCGGTAAACGGGGCAGCGGGCAGCGGGCAGCGGGCAGTCGGGCCTCTGTAAGGAGATCCCAACCCCACGCCCCTGGACATCTGAAACCTGAAGTTGAACTACTTGGAGGCTGGTCGAGTTCTCCCCCCAAAACCTCCAGCCACAGGATCGGGGTGGGGGACACCCCCTGCTTCATTTCAGAGCTGACGTTTGCCACCCTGGGGTCTAGCAAAAACCAGAGGCGAACTCTCCGCGCTCTCGCGGTAAATCCGCATCCACTCCGGGGCGCGAAGCTGAAGGGCAGGGCGTGCTCGGTGGCGAGCCCGAGCCGGGGCGCTCGGGACCCCGCTCCCTGCGCGGGGGGTCCGGGCCGGGCGGCCGTGTGCGCTCCGGGGGCCGCTCCGTTGGCCTCCAGGGCGGCGCAGGGGGCACGCGCGCCTAAGGTGGGCCACCTGCGGGGAAGGAACCGGGCGGTGAGGCCGCACGGGCAGGGGCGCAGACCGGGGACCGCGCGGGGCCGGGGAGCGCGGGGGCGGGGGCGGCGGGGCTGGCGCACGGGCCTCGCCTTCCCCAGCAGGGGGTCCGCAGGGGACCCGACCTCCCAGCCTCGCCGCCCAGGCGTCCCCCAGCCCACGACCGGCCCCACGCTCCCGGCCGCGCGGGTCCCCGCCCCCGGAGCAGCGGCGCCGCGGGGCGGGCGGGCCGGGATGCGCTCGTCCGCTACCTGTCGGCGGGAGGCGAGCACCGGGCGCCCGCACGCCGCGCCGGCGGGACTCGGGGCCGCAGCGGAGCGCGCCGGGCAGCAGTGGGCGCTCGCGATCCTCCGCTGCCCTGCGCGCTCTCCCTCAGGGCCCGGCCTCCTCCGTCCCCTCCTCCTGCTCCTGCTCCTCCTCCCGCTCCTCCCCTCGGCGGGACTGCTCGCCTAGCCTCCCGCCTGCACAGTCCCCGGCGCGCCGGCAGCCACCAGACGCCGCCACCGCCGGGTCTCCGCGGGTGCCCGCGCCCCTGCCTCGGCCGGCCGTCCCGAGGCGCCCCGAAGCTCGTCCGCCGGCCGCCGGTGCTCCGCGGCCCTGCCCATGGCTCAGCCCGAGAGCCGACTTCGGGCGCCGGACCGGCTCGACAGCGGCGCGGCTCAGGTGAGTGCAGCGCGCTTGGGGCGGGGGCCAGCCAGCCTGGGGAGTGGCAAGACGGGGGGGGGGGGGGGGCGGGGGGCCCTCACCTGGCGTCTGGGACTTGGAGCGAGCGCAGAGCCCAAGGTGAGTCGGGGCTGGAGCAAGTGGAGTGGATGTTGGGGGAACGAGGAAGGAGAGACCCGGGGTTTCCCATCCTTCTCACCTTCTGCTTGCCTAATAAGCTCTGCAAATCTTGAGGGACTGTTTTCTGTTTTTTCTTTCTTTCTTTTTTCTTTCTTTCTTTCTTTTTTTTTTTTTTTAATGGACAGACATTCGGGTCTGTGACTTTGTGCATTGGATCCTCTCCCAGCCGGGTCAGGGGGCTCGCTGGTGCCCGCCGCATCTCCCCAGGACGGTGCAGGGCAGCCGGAGCGCCGCGCGCAGCAGAGCCCGGGTACCGCTCCGGCTGGGAACCGGGGCCAGGGATACAGTCAGCAAAAGTCAGTGAGTCGAGAGAGCATCCCGGGGGGGAGGAAACCGAGGTCTGCTTTGCCTTTGCATTTGGCCAGAGTGGAGGAGAAGGTGGGACACCTCCCGAGGGGCGGGGATGCTCGGGAGGAGAGAGATGAAGGCTACGGGCAGTAGGTCGCCTCTTTTCCGAATGGCAGTTCTACACCGTCCTGCTTTTCATTTTACTTTTTACCTATTGTTTTTTTCCCCTGCGTCTTTCTATTTGGAGCACCTTGGGTGGTGGCGGCAGGTGAGGGTCGGGGGAGGCGTGGCGCCCACCCGCGGAGCGAGCGAGTCGACCCCTCTCGGCCCCAGCGGCGCACTCGCACGCCTGCCGTCTCCAGGTGCGCTCTCCCAGCCGGACGCGGACCGCGCGCTGCTCCCCCTTCTGGCCCCAGCCTGTCCCGGGAGCCGGAGGGCCGGCTTCCAGAGCCGGGGAATAGGATGGAGAAGCGGGGATGCAGGACGCGGGTGCGGGGTGCGCTGGGCTCGGCGGTTGAGTGCCGGCGCTCTGCGCCTCCCAAGTCACCTCCTCCGCCGCCGGGCGCCCGCGCTTCCCCGCGCACCCAGGCCGCTGGCTCGCGAGCGGGGCCGCATCCCTCCTCCACCCTCCACCGTGCAGGACCAGACGTTGCCTCGCGGTGCCTCGCCTCGCGCGCGTCTCGCTCCTCCCCCAGCATTATCCGAGGGCTATTTTTATCCACTACTTGCGAGAAGATGCTTTGGGGAGATTCTGGGGAGGCGACTCCAAATCCACTCTCTTCGCGCTGCGCTCCCAGCAGCGGCACCCTGCTAGCTGGGAGCAGCTGCAAGGAATGACCAAGGGATTGCGGGTGGAGTGTACCGGGTCCTCCTCCCTCGGTCAGCGCTCTCGAAACCCGGCACCGCCCTCGGCTGCGCCGCCCGCCGCTCGCCTGGGCAGCCGGTCCCCCGAGGGGTCCCTAGTGTCCCGGGCTCTTTCCTTGGCCGGCTTCTATGGCTGCAGCCCGGGCGCACGCAGGATCCTTTGGGTCCCAACTCGTGCGTTCTCGCTCTGCAGCCCAATCGCACTTTAAAAGATTGAAATGCAATGATCAGCTTCCACTCAAGGGTTAATTCCAGGAATTCCGTCTTAAAAAGGAGCGGGGTGGGGGGAGGGGGAACTTAACCTAACTTCTGCCTGCCTGTATTTCTAAAGCCCATCCTTTGGCGCTTGGAATTATTCTTGCTTTCGGCGTTTTCAGTAAAGATTGGGTGCAGTTAGAGTAAGTCTGACCTCGAATAAGCCTGACCTCGTGAAATTCCAGGAGGTGGACGCTTCGGCTGCAAATCCGCATCCCCGTGTTACCCTTTTTTATTTCCAGGGCTTACGTTCTTTTATTCCCATAAAATTGAAGAAGGAACGTGTTCAAATGGACCATTGTGTTACATAAGGTTTTCTCCAGCGCTGGGAAGAAAAAGATCAGTTTCTTAAGGAGCCTTTCCGGGCTTCCGTGGGTCCCTCTAACTCTCAGCCGAGTGTGTGTGTGTGTGTGTGTGGGGGGGGGGGGGATCAACAACTTCGTGACTGCGCACTCACTCCTAAGTCCCAGGAGTTAATTAGGACAGTAGCATTGAGTGAGGGTTGGTGAGGCAGCCTGGTGTAGGATGCACTGCAGCTTTAAGATGGGAATTTTTTTTTTTTTTTTCCTTTGGGAAACTGGTGAGAAAGTGGTACGTTAAACTTGGATTTGAGATCTGGAAAAGCCCAGGGGTCTTAGTTCTGTCATTGGGAACCCTGGTATGAAGCGATGAATCCTCCAGCTTAAAGAGGTGCTTTGCACAGCGTAGATGTTCAGAACCCTTTCCTGGGACTCCACAAGACAGTAGAGGCTTGTGCTTTTGTTGTCAAAAGAGGAAACTCCTTTGCTGGAAAGGCCTTGAAAGAACTCTTTGAAGGGAAAGCAGTGTGGAAGCTTTTCTTACCTGGAATCACCGTTTGGTGGTGACTGGAGGGGCTGGAAACATGGACTGCTTTTCCCTCTGCCAGGGCATCTACCCAGGGTAGCACATACCCACCGTGAGTACTGAGTCTGTTCTCTCTGTTGAGGCTAGAGATTGGGGAGAGCAACACTAAAATATATTGATGTCCTGATGGAGATGATGGAGAAGTCCTGATGAGTCAGGGCTCAGACAGCAGGTTGCAGGCTTGTCTCCAAGCTAGAGTCCTTGTTCAGAGAGACAGTCTTAGTCTTGGAGGGGGTGAAGGTGAAGCTGGGGAGTGGTAATGTTCTAGCTGCTATGTAGGAAATGCAGGAACTTTTCAGGGGGTCATTGAGTTGTTTCCCACAGCTTTGATCTATCTTCCTTCAACTCCACCAATGACCCAGTGTTTCCCTCTGAAACTGCCCTAAGTGGGGAGGCTGGCGAGCCTGCTAGCTGGATTTGGAGCCAGCTTCTTGCCCTAGACCCGAAGCAAATTATCTTTCCCTCTCTCAGGGAGAAGATCTCTCAAGATTCTTCCTCTGAAAATTAGACTGAAAGGTTATTATGAGAAAGTGAGAAAATGTATGTGAAGAGCATTTCGGCAATTCTAAAACCCTGGTGGAAAATGTTCAGGGCTACTTAACGTGCTTTTCCTATTGGTCTATTTTAATGTTAATTTTAATTACAATTTGTGTATGTCTGCGTGAATCGCATATGCTCAACTTTAAATGGAGAGGATTTCATATAATGGTCCAGTATCTCCTTGTGATCACCTGAAATCCATTAGTGCCAGGCCTCAGTGCTTCTCAGAATGGTTAGTTTCCTGTTTTCAGAATCAGAGTTAAATTTTTTTAGAGTTTTTTTTTTTCTTTTTAACTTCATGGATTTTATATGTCCTAAGTCATATCTATATATCTATATCTATATAACTATATCTATATGGAGGAAGGGCCTTGATGCTGATTAATCAGAAACGGAAGATAGTTGCAGATGAGCGTATCAGTTGGGGAAAAGTGATACATGATCAGTTCCAGGAGATGACCTGAATCTCCCTTGTCTAAAACTGTCATCAGCATAAAGCACAGGCTCTCATTTTCGGTGGTCCAGATTTGCCCCCAAGACCTAGCTAAGTGCCTAGCCACTTAATAAAGGCTCCATAAGTATTTTTTGAAATGAGTGAATGAATGCTTGAATGGAATCTTCACAGCAACCCTGTGCTGTGCATGGGCAGATGGCATGATTTCTATTTTAAAGATCTGGAATCTGCAGATCAGAAGGAAAGTTAACTGATTCTCTGAAGGTACAAAGGATTCCAGATTGGAGTTCTGGTCTGTCTGTTCTTGTTCTGCTCCGCTGCACTGTTTGCATTGCCTATCCCTCCCCTCATTACCTAAAGTCCTCCTCATCTGTAGTGGACTTCAGCATGTTGGTAGGTGCTCATGGAGGGACTTTTCAAGAAAGCTCATGGAGCTTTCTCTCTCTCCTTATTGTCTCCCCGGGCCCTGAGCCGAGGTCCATAGGATGATCTCACCTGGGACCTGGCATCTTGAGGGACTAGCTAAAGGACACAAGGACAGCTAAGTGTTCATTTACCACCCAGAGTCGTGAATCAAGTGGCGTCAGCAGCAGCATGAATATCTCAGGATTTCCCCGGGGTGCTGTTCCCATGGCATGATCCTGACATGTTCCCTGACACTAACTAAGGTTCCCTTCATTCCTTCTCTTTTAACAAGCCTGGCTTTTCAACTTCTAATCAATTCCTAGAGGTAATCCTTAGTCTTCAAGTAAATTCCTTTTTCTCTTTGAGTTAGCCAGCATTGTAGCCAGCTGATGGACAGCCTCTCCCGATCCATCTTCAGGCCTGCCTCCGGCATGAAGCTTTCTCAGCCTCCTCTACCCACAGGGAATTAAGCTCATAGCATTTTCAGGCCGTTAGAATAATATTTACCGGGCCATAGTTTGTCAATAGTTATGTGGTACCACCAGAGTTCTAGAAAAATGAATACATTATTCTTCCGAGGAATGGCTTGAACATAACAGAAATAGATCCCAGTGGCATCTTTACTTTTTTTCTCCATGTTGCCTGCTTTTTGGTAACTTTCCAGCAGGGGTCGCACACCGAAATGCATTCGGAGGCCAGGCCTGTCACAGCCTGAGTGAAAGGGGCCTCAGGACCTGGGCCTGGGCCAGAAGTGTGGCCACTGGAGCTCAGACCCAACCTAGGGTTGCCAGTTGGACCTCCCGCCAAGCCCTGCCACATCTTATTTTCCTTTTTTTTTTTTTTTTTCCTCCTAAATGGGCTGTAAGTTCACAATTTTAGATAGAACCTACTGAGTTTTAAGTGCCAGCAGCTAAGTCAATATTTTAAAGTAATATGTGGGCCAAGCAGAACTCTTCAGTAGGTAGGCCTTATATCTGTCCCACAGGCCTCCGGTATATGGCCTCTGGTTTCTGGGGTTAGAAGAGAAATTGGTGGGAATATGAGACTCAGTAATATTAGTTACCTGGAATGTTGGGGCAATGTTGTATAGGGTGTGCTGTGTAGATGGCAATCCAGTGAGTTGACCTTTGTGTTTATGGAGTGTTTGCTTGTGTTGTTCCTGTCCCCTGTTTTAGGAGGCAGTTACAACGATCACATTTAGACCTTTAACATGTGCGTACTGAGTTCCGACCATGGACCAAGGATCCTGCTACTCGCCGGTCATCAGTAGGGGATAACAGATGGAAATCCTTGCCCTTGTACTTGCCTTCTAGAGGACGGGACAGACAAAAGCAAAATAAAGAAGTATGATCTGTCCTACATTAGGTAGTGATGTGTTAAGAGTAAATCAGGGGAAGATCCATCTGAGAATCCAGGGTACCTCAGGCGGGTAGCCAGGGATCTCAGTTCAGTCTCTGACTCAACATATTCAAAGCACAATGTCATTGTCTGACATGAAAGATTTCTGCGTGTTGGAGGTTGAACCCTTGATTATATTCTCGGAGTTGCTATTGTGGGTAAACTCCTGATAGCAGACTGTTCTCTTAATTTTAATGAAATTGACTACTGAGCCCATTTATTGAGTGTCCACCTTGTGCCAGACACTGGATTAAGTGCTGGAATACATTCATGAATGAAACCCATCAAGGACCAGTCCTCAAGGAAATTGTAGACCAGCATGGAAGACATTAATAAATGATGACAACAGAGTAGGTAACTAAGGTGAGCAAGTAGCGTAGGAAGGCTGTCTTTACTGCTGAGTTTGTGATATTCGGCACCTTCTTTTTGTTTTTTTTGGACTATATTTATTGGGATGCCTGGGTGGCTCAGCGGTTGAGCGTTCTGTCTGCCCTCGGCTAAGGGCTCAGGGCATGATCCAGGAGTTCCCAGATCAGGATCCAGTCCCATATCGGGCTCCCCGCAGGGAGCCTGCTTCTCCCTCTGCCTATGTCTCTCTGCCCTTCTCTCAGTGTGTCTCTCATGAAATGACTGTATTTATTTATTCATGAGAATATTTTATTTCATTTATTCATGAAGTATTTTAAAAATTGGTTCTATGTGTGAACCGTACTTATGCCCTTTGAAACCCTGATACACCCTCCCCCAAACTGCCCCAGGCTTTTGGATATTGACTGTCGTCACCATGGTGGCAGTTATGCAGGAAAAAAAAAATAGGTTTTCTCCTTATAGGGAATTTACAGTATGGCAGTCATATAAATTAGCATGTTTTTGCATACAGGTGGGGTGGTAAAGGCCCTGTGCTTGGGCCTCTGCTTGTGGACAGACCTTTCCTGGAGAACACCTCCCTCCAATCACTGTGTTTATTTCTTTCATTGCAATACTTTGTCTCATAGCAGGATTTGTGGCAGTAATGTTTATCTTGCTACTTGTTCCTTCCTCGGCTGACTTGCTTACCCTCTCTGACTCTCCATCAGAATCCCTGCCCCAGGGGAGCAGACATCTGGACCAGCACCAGTGTTTCTCCCACCAGCTTCTAGAACAGTGTGCCTCCTTCCAAGTGGTTACTCAGAAAAGAAACAACAGGCAACGTTTCTTTCTGGGGGAACTAGGGAAGGTTTCATGAGGGAAGAAATATTTAAGGAAAGAGAGAGGCATGGAGAGAAGAGCCAAAAAAGGATGATAAAACAGAGTCAACATTTGTATAGACCCCCCCCCCAAACCCTCACTGAGGCCTCATTGGTCCCCATTAGGGATTCCCTGTGTGGTCAATCCAGGTGAATAACTGGCATCTTTACACCCCCCTCCCACTTCGCTGAACAGATCCTGGCTGTGCAAAAGCACTCTGGCATGCAAAGAATGAAAGAGATTTTAAAAGAATTTTTTAAAAATGGGGGGAAAAGAAGAGAAAAGAATGAAACATCTAATAATTCCTTATTTCTGTTTAGTGTGATAAGTCTGGGCAACTTTTCTCAGATCCTCAGGAGGAGGACGGACGGGAGACCCCAGATCCACAGCCGCGATTCTCCTCCACCTGCAGTGAGCAGATGGCTCAAGGTGGAACTCCTTAAGTCCCTGGAGGACCAGAGGAGCCCATATTTTTATATAAACGAAGAAATATATTTAGATTTAAAACATTCGCATCTCCTTTCATTCGTGGAGAACTTCCATTTCAGCACTTTCCGAGATGCATTTTGTGTCTTGTTGAATTTCCCCTAGAATTCCTGCCGATTAGGTACACCCTGCAGTAAGCTGTTTTATGTAAATGTCTCCACTCCTTAGTTTAGTAAATCAGAGTCCTGTATCAGCAGTTAAATACAGCAGGAGAAAGGTGATTGCAGATGCAGCTGAAATGAAAAGCATGCTCGCCTCGCTGTGCTCAGAAAAATAAATACTCGAGTGGCGAGGAGCGAACGCGGGCTGGCTGCCTCCTCCAGAAAACTCGCTGGCACTTTATTTAAATTACGTCTTACACCAGATTTTTTTTTCCCCCCCAGTGTCCTGGATAGGAAGGAGGGAGAAGGTGACAGGGACAGATTTCTGGGATTAGATTTTGGAGTTCTCCCTGTGGTGGGGAGAGCAAGGCTTTTGAAGTCACATCTGTTTGAATTTGTCATCTCGCCCTTACGGACTGTGTCATCCTGAGATATAGACAATTTTCTGGGCTTCAGTTTTGTCGTCGTTCTAATGAGAATGATAGGAGAGTGCCAATATGCAACGCTTAGCCTAATGCTCAAGAACACGTATGTTCTTGTGTGGCATTGCCAGGTTTTACAACTAAAAATACAGGACATCCAGTTAAATTTGAACTTCAGAGAACCGACATGTAATGTTTTAGCACAGGTGTATCCCAGATTCTAAATATTAAGGGATTATTCCTTGTTGTATGAAATTCAAATCTAACTGAAGGCCCTGCATTTTATTTTTTTATTTAAACATTCCTATTCTTGTGGCGACGGTTCTGAGTGATTACTTTGGTGAAAGTACTGGAACTTTAGGAAGCTGGAACAGGGAGGGCACAGTAATCTTGATGGTGATGTCATCTTGACCTTGGACCAGGGTGTGGTCCAAGGAGAAAAAGGAAGGGTTGTTTTCTCTGGTGAGCTAAGCAACTGATCAAAGCAAGGCAAAAGCTTATTTGTTTGCTCAAAGAAGCAAAAGAACTGTGAGTCCAATGAGGTCTCACAGTGCACTTCGTAAGTGAGACAGATTCTCTCCCAAGGGGTGACAGTGTGCGCCGGATTATTCCCAACACCCTCTGGAAGACAGTCTTTCCACCCCATGAGGTCACCAGGGTAGCGTCTAGTCCACCAATGCAGTGCCTTATTCCACACAAATACTGCTCCGAGCACGTTCCTGTAGGGCTGGGATTGCAACGACGAGGCCCACACAAGGGCTCCATTGAGGCCACTGAAGGAAACTTTGTGCTTTGAAAACCCACACCTGCAAACGCTCCCTCATCCGCTGAATCCAAAGCTAATAAAACTGTTCCGGGGCATTCCAGACTTTCTCCTCCAAGTAGATGACCTCAGGTGATAAATTGAGTCAAAGAGCTCCCCTAAGACCACTGGAGTAGGTTGTTCTGAGGATGGCAGTGAAAATGTTGCGTTTCCATTTTAGGTAATAACCTGGTGGGGAACTAAATTAACAAGGCTTCTGTTGCATGTGGACTTTCCAAAGCAGTTTTAGGCTTTCTTAGGTACTGAGATATTGCTCATGCCCAGATCATTAGTTTCTGTTGCAGAGAACATTACTAAATCCGCATTTAACCCGAGATGCTCACTAGCCATGTGCTTCTGCGCAGCCTGGACCAGAAAGGGGGCAAAATGACACAACAGTTAGCACACAGGCTTCTGCAACTTGAGATCTGGTTAGAATCCACTTTGCCGCTTCTCAGCCACACCGCAGGGGGCGAATTACTTCTCATCGCTAATAAGCCTCCATCTCCACATCTGCAAAATGGGCATAAATTTAAATTGTTGCAGATGATCGTTTAGTGCACATTAAACCAAATGAGTATGGCAAGCATTGCCACAGTGCCTGAATCATGGTTAACATAAAAAGAAAGGCCGTTATTGGGATGTCAGAAGCCAGCCGTAAGCTCTAGATTGCACAGGGTCACGTCAGAGACCAGGATTGATCTCACGCATCATATTCATGGGAGGGCATCTGAGACTTTTGCTCTTTATTTCTCTAAACTTAATTTGTATAATTTAAGCAACACTTATTTCATTTTCTGAGCCAAGAGGTGAAAAACAGGCATGGAGAGAAGGTATAGAAGGGGCTGTTAGGGCAGGCGTGGTAGAGAGAGGAGGGGGATCCCAAGCAAGAGAGAAGGGAAGAAAAGGAACTGGACAAGCTAGGGCAGGGAAACTATTTAAAAAAAAAACAAAAACAAAAACCATAGAGACTTTTAACACTGGGAAACACACTGAGGCTCACTGGAGGGGAGGTGGGTAAGGGATGGAGTAAACTGGGTGATGGACGTTAAGGAGGGCACGTGATGGGATGAGCATTGGGTGTTATACGCAACTGCTGAATCACTGAACACTACATCTGAAACTAAATATGTACTTTATCTGGAGTAATTGAATTTAAATAAAAAAAATAATAATAACCAGAAGAGTTCGAAGAACAGGGAAGGCCAGGACGTGTTGTAAAGAGGCAGTCTTCAGGAGACTTGGTCTAAATCCCCATGGTGTCATTTAAGTACATGCCATCTCCCCACCCTTCCCCAGGGCTTCTCAGGACCCCAACTGAATGCCCATGCCCTTGAGGGAAGGACACAAAGCTGTCTTGGCGAGATGCTGGGCGAGAACAGGGAATGGGATATAAAAAGTGAAGCTCAGGCCTCTCTCCCGATCTGTGACAGCACAAAGTCACAGATAAAGACAAAAGACAAAGGGACCCAGTGCCATCTTGTGGAGGGACTGGCCATGGTGCCTTTCATGGTCCTCTCAACTGCAAGGGGGTTTGTTGCTCTTGGTTTGGTTTTAAATCTGCATTTGTTAAGCATCAGCTCTTCTAAAGAGGGTTTCAGGGCGGCGTCTCTCCTGCCCTGTTACTCCCTGTGAAGTGGTTTCATGCTTTTGATCTCTAAGCCCTGTCTGCACACAGCATAGGAACCGACCATTTCCATGGGGATGGGCCCATCCTCCTCAGTCTTTCTCAAGGGGAGAGCATCCTCTGAAGATCGTGGTGACTCTGGCCACAAGAGGATCCCCCTTGGTCCAGAAGGGAGCTTATTATATGACTTTGGAGGAATGATTTTGTTTTTGCAAACCTTAGTTGCCTTACCTGTTCACTGGATTTGTACTTCCTCACGGGCTTTTGTGGTGAGAATCACATGATGTAATACATGGAAAACACCTGTTTGAGCTAGTACAGACTAAACGTCCATAATGCAGTAGTTCATAGCACCTGTTACCTTTTTGTGCTGGTAAGGCTGATTTTATTTGAAAAGCAGGGAGGTCCTTGAGGATCTAGCTGTGTATCCCTTTCCAGCCTGCTTCCTCCTCCTGGCTGATCCCCCTCCAAGGAGTGAGAGGGCCGTGGTGTTCCCAGGTGGCAGTGGCCCCTCTCATCATCCTGCTCTAACTTAGGAAGTGAGCAAGGTGGGGGGAACTCTCTCCTTTTAATCGGGGAAGGAAATCTTTCTGAAAAGCCTGTGCAAGATTCCCGCGTAGGGGGACGGCTGGGTGGCTCAGTCAAGCACCTGCCTTCTGCTAAGGTCCTAATCTCAGGGTTCTGGGATCAAGCACCAGCTTGGTTGGGCTCCTTGCTCAGTGGGGAGCCTGCTTCTCCCTCTCCCTCTGCCCCTACCCACACCTCCCTCCGCGCTTGTGCACTCTCTCTCAAATAAATAAATACAATCTTAAAAAAAAAAACAAAAAACAGTAGGTTCCATTTGCCAAAAATTTGCTCACAAGCCCACAGGTCAGAATTACAGAAGAGGAAATAGAGGCACACAGTCATTTGAAATGGTGGAAGAGAGCAATTAATTGAATACAGTAACCCCGAAATGGTCTCTCTTGCCTTTGAGCAACTATTACACTCCTGTTCGTACCTTGCAGTCCTTGCAGCAGACGATTGGTCCTGCTCAGTTTCATGACTGAGCTGTCTTCAGCTGAAATACAAATCTTCTATTCTTCTCCTTTCACTTTGATTTTCTTTCCCAGCTTTGTAACTTTTACTATCTTTTGCAATCTGCAGTAGTTCTCTACGTTAATCCCTCCCCATGACCCAAGCAAATTTTGCAAAACCTCATCAGGTCCCTGCCCTAACCCCTGATGTTTAGAACCTAATGTCCTGGATCCCCATGACTTAGGGCATTAGCATTTCAGTGCAGGACCCTTAAACACAGGGAGAGATGTGGGGCTAGCCACGTTGATTCATGGCAGCATCGCCTGGGGTAAGGTAATAATCTCTAAACTTCACGTAGTCTTCATGACTTTTAATTATGCATTTTTATACACTTACCTATTTAATGTTTAATCTGTTTCAGTAGATTAAATTGTAGGAGGCTGGAGATGTTGTCCAGAGCTCCCAAAGCTGGATCAAACCTGAACCTGCCTGGCAGACAGTTGGCATCCAAGAAATGATTAAGGATACCCTGTGTTTCGGAGTTGTGGGGATGAAATGTGGTGATTCCTACAGAGTATTTAATGTGCTCAGTGGATGATCAAAGAAGGCTAGCTTTCCTTTTGTTGTTTTGTTTTTTATAATAAAAGTAGTACAAATTCACCTCCTGCAGCATGGCACTCCGGTTCCCATCTTTCAAGCCTCTCCCTTGCTGTTACCTGTTTTACAGGACACCTCACCTTCAGACCACAGCACAGCCACCCCGAGTCCCCTCAATCAGTCAGGATTGTGGACATTCCACCCTGTGTGGTGGGAGTTGTTCCTTCTGTCGTTCTCCCCAGGCTCAGACTATCATTCTCTCAGGCTTGTCTAGGGTGTTGTCCCGATCCACTGCCCCCACTGCGTGATGAATATGCTCCTGGTAGCCCTGTGGACCACCCTAGAGTTGTGCTCTGTTTGAAGGTCAGCGTGGCCGTGTGACTTGCTGTGCACAAAGTGAAGTGATGTGTGTCACATCTGGCCCAGAGCTTTGAGAGCCGGCTCATGCCTTGTGCATTTGCTTTTCCCCTCTGACTCGGTGACATGCGCTATTTGAGACAGCAGGTGCTTTGTCTTTCTAGGTCTCTGCGAGACTTCACTGAGCAGAGGCCTGCCACCAACCCACATGCGACAAACAGCTAAGGGAGGAAGTGCTGCTTGAGGAGGGGGTGTTTATCTCGCTTAGCCTAGCGTGGCCTGACTGGGGCCCTGCCTTTTCAGTCGTCCTGGAGCGTGCCTTCCCACACAGGTGACACTGGTGTAATTACTTGCCGGCCCAGCTGCATCCCTCAGGAAAAAGCTTCCCCGGAGGGCAGGACACACCACTGCTTCTAGAGCTGTGCACCCCCTCATGCCGGGTCTGGGATGTCGGTGCAGGATTGCTGAGGGATAGGGGGACCTTCATGGTGAGAAGGGGTGGGAGGGTCTCCTCCGGTGGTGGGGTTGGGAAGTTAAAGTGCCATTATGAGAAATAGAAATAGTTTCTGAGACGAGGCTGGTGTTGCACTTCCTTTCTCTGGAGCTTAGATGGGTGACTATCCTATGTCCCCCACCAGGGAATTAGGGTGTCTGAGAAAATGTTTGCTGGGTAGAGTCACTGCTACCCAGGACCCTGCCTATCTCAGCCATGACCCCAGCACATCCCAGCAGGACCCCAGCCTCATCCAGTCCTGTTCCAGGGACATCTTTACACCTTCAGTCTTGATGCTCGGGCCTGCCTTGCAGGCTTATGATCACCAGCCACTCATCCTTCACCACACAGATTCCTGAAGAAGCAGCAGAAGGGCTGTGGGTTGGCATCGAGCCGCTTGTTAGGATCCTGGTTACACAGGCCACAGGACCTGCTGATTTCAACTCTCCCATGTGTTCACAAGTGCCTTCACCTGCTGCCTTTTCTCACTTGAGTAGTGCTTTATGGTCCTCTGCTAAAGATGGCACAAAGGCTAATTATCTCATAATCGTTGTCCTTTAAAAACATTACATTAAGGGCCACTTTATGCTTTGAATTCTGGCTTTTTCTAATCATTTGCATCTCTCTGCATAGCTATCTACACAACAGAATTTTCTGCTTTCACCGAAGAATGCTCTTTTTCTGATTTGCCAATTGGTGGAATGTTGTTGTTCTTTCTTATGACAATTATTTATTTAAGCAGACTAGTTGTTATAAAACCTAAATTATGGCTATTAGTGTCCTTCTGTTCTTCTCTTCAAGCCAAGGTCATCAAGCTACTGCTGATTGAGCAAATATTATTGAGGTCCTATGTATTAAGGATCGACCTATCCTGTGTCAGATGGGCTAAGGGTTTTTTTTTTTTTTTCCTATAATACCTTATTTAATTCTTATAGCCACTCAGGATGATAGAAAAAGCATTCCCTTTCTTTGGTGGGGGCCCAGAGAGGAAAGTGACTTCTCCATGGGCGAATAACTAAGACAATCCCAGTAGATCTGAACTCACTTGCTTAGATCTTTTGTCACCATTCTCTCATTTCCGTATGTCCTTTTCATAGGCTTTATGTCAGATTTTGATTAAAAGCATTGAACTTGATTTTTGTCCAACCACCAGACCTCAGAATGTTACTCAGGGGTCTCTTCATGAAGCATGTCCCAAACTACCCTCTTCTTGGCTAATTTTGAAGTTGCTAAAATAGTGTCGATTTCATAACCTCATTGAGTTAGAAGTATTTGTTTCCATATCTCTCCTCCTAGACAGTGGGACCCCTGGGGGCTGAGAGGGGACCCATCTTCTTCCGGTGTCCCTGGTCAATGCTAGGGAGAGGGCCAGCATTCAGGAGGCCTGAGGTCTGTGTCCTGAGCCTAGACTCCTGGGCAGTGTCTGGGGAAAGGAAGAAGGAAGATAGTATTCATAAGAGGAAGTCCCCTTGAAATCCAGTTTTCTAATCCATTTTGGTAACTCACATTATTCAATGTCTTTGTCTCTGTGACTCTAAGCATTTGAAGATGAATTATGGAAAGCCAAAACCAGAAATCTCAGTATGATCCTCAAAGCCTCATTTAATTGGAACCATTTTTCCTTGTCAATCCTACTCCTTTCCCATGACATATTGGACACTAATGAGCCTGCTGGTTTAGGATTGGTACCAATCTGGAGACAAGACCCTCCTGCATGTTCAGACCAGTTGGTGGGGGGGATGAAAGTGGTTGTCAAGGTTAAAAGGCAATGTAGCCTCAGTCACTTTTGTTCTTTTGGCACCCCTGGAAACTCATTGTCTTAGAAACATCCTATGGGCTGGCAGATTGCAGGGCCTCAACATTCGTGTTGGCTTCATTAATGTGTTAATGGCCTTGAGGGATGTTAGAGATCAGGAAGTCTTGAAAACTCAGTTCATCATTGGAGCTGTCACATAGGTGCATACACACATGCCTATAAACATGAACACATAAGTACTCGCAATCACACGTGCACACTCATACAGATTTTGGCCAATAGATTCCTTTTGGGAGGGATTGGCTGGGGTCCCTCATGAGAGAACCCTACTAGGGTCCCTGCAAACTCAACTGACATAGCTCCAAGAAGGAGTAATATAGAAAATCCCACGCAGACTCCTGTTTCTCCTTCACTCCCTCCCCAGCTAATAATGCCTTTGTTTTTTCCTTCTGGTTCACCAGGAGTTGGAGAAAGAAGTGCAGTCAATGGAACATGGTAATGCATTCTCACATCATTTTTCATTGATCTTGAAACACAAAAATAAACTATTTCTAAATGTCAGTCTGCTACAGTTCTTTTTAAAATTATTCTATTTATTTATTCATGAGAGACACACAGAGAGAGGCAGAGACACAGGCAGAGGGAGAAGCAGGCTCCCTGTGGGGAGACTTGATCCCTAGACCCCGGGATCACGACCTGAGCCACAGGCAGATGCTCAACCAGTGAGCTACCCAGGTGTCCCTGCTATAGTTCTTATCTCATGACACATGAATGTGGCCAGAAGGTTTTAAGTGTGATGCATGTATGGACATTATTCTGTTGACTGTGAGTCTTTCTGCCCTGCTAACAAGCAGCCTGGCAGGAGCTCCCTTACAGACCTAACCCCAATGCATTTGCCACACTCTTTGTGCGCCCTTCCCCCCAGTTTCCACCTGACCCCTGCAGTGTTGCATGAGGCATTTGAGGGAAGGGACAGGATGTCAGTTTTGTCTCCAATTCCAGTGCCTGGTACATAGCAAGTCTATTTAGATCTTGGCTCTGATTTATGGGTATCCTGGATGGACAGATGCTTTGGTTTTCTCTGCATGCTAATATTCTTCAGAGGTTTCTTCTTCCTTTATTTAGAGAGATTCTGAGTATTCTATGTGGTAAGAACCAAGTAGCTGGACTCCTGTGGCAGGCTCTCATCCCTCTTCTGTTGTCCTAAGCAATTCTGCTCACTCCCAAACTTACATATCTCACTCTAAGCAAGAAAAAACCCTGGGGTAAACTCACTCCATACAGCTGGGAAGGTTTTTAAGTTGACCCTTTAGGGTACAGTAAAGGGAAATCTTAGCACACTACATGCAACCCCTCTGCCCCAACCCCAGGCTGAAGGGCTTCTTATAATTGTATATTTTATTGTCACTGAGAAACATCCCATATAATGCTAGTCATCTTGTTTGGTTCCAGTAATGGCCAAGCATCCTTCATAGATTATCCCCAAATCTAATTGACCCACCTTTTAATCAGGTCTTAAGTTCAATTAATATTCATTGAAGGAACACTGAATATGATCTGAATAGAACCAAAGAAGCAGGTGCAGTTAGGGAGATCCTACTCAGGGGAACCGTCTTTTCCTGCTAGAAGCTCTATTGTTTCCCATTATCCAAAAGACCTCAGCAGTGTAGAAATTTAATATATGTTGCCACCTTTAACCTTTGAAGTGTTAGACTGATGCCAGCACAAGTGATGAAACTATATGGTTTACTTTCATAGTAATCATTTTGTTTGGAGTTTTGCATAATAGTGTCTTGCCATGACAAACAGTTTTGTTTCTTGATTCTCTAAAGCCCTCACATTTTAGGTAGATACAAGAGGGCAGAGGATCTTCGAATTTATGACCTGAGTGTTTCCTGCTGTAAACAAGACTTACAGTAATTCTGCGTCCTTACCAAGGTCACACAGAAATCAGGGAAGAACTTGGGGCAGAACCTTACCTCCAGAAGCCACAGCTCAGCATCCTGTTCACTTGTGTGTATAATGGGCTCTTTTTTTTTTTTTAAGATTTTATTTATTTATTCATGAGAGACATAGAGAGAGAGAGAGGCAGAGACATAGGCAGAGAGAGAAGCAGGCTCCCTGTAAGGAGCCCGATGTGGGTGGGACTCGATCCCAGAACCCTGGGATCACGCCCTGAGCCAAAAGCAGATGCTCAATCACTGAGCCACACAGGTGCCCCTAATTGGCCCTTTCAAGCAAAGAAGACTTTGCAGAGATGCATTTTATGTGCCCGGAATGATCTGTGCGAGCGATATTGACTGCCTGAGTAGGACCTTTCTCAGCGAGAATGTTGGAAGCCGGAGATCAGTGGCAATGATGACGTTTGGCGAGGGTTTTCTTATTAGCGCTTCATGTGTTAAGTTCCATTTAATCTTCATGACGATCTACAAGGTTGACTCTGTTACCAGCCCTACATTTCAGGTGACAGAACGAGGCCCACAGAGTCACATAACTTGCTCTTGATCTCCAAGGGGGAGAAAGGGATGAACCAGAATTCAAACCCACCCCCTTAACCACCAGCCTCCCCCATCTGAGCTCTTATAATTCATCATGATTCCCGAATGTCTTCCCCTAATGCCAGGTTGTTTCAAATACTTTGTCATAAGAAGTGAATAATATTTTAAAAGTACAAAATGCAAATCATTTTGCATCAACATTCAGAAAGAATAAGTGAGCGGGCTGGTGATGCTTTAACTTCACATGTAGTATGATAGTTAATCTGACGATACTGAAACAAGGTGACAAGAGATCCCGGAGAAGGTTGTGTCAAGTGTGAGGTCTAGGTGTGCTTCTGGGTAGATTACACAGCCCTTCAGGAGCGAGATAATTAGACAGGTCCTCCCTGGTCAAGTAAACCCTGTATAGAGAAAGTAAAGCTCCAGTCAGAGGCAGATAAGACACTCATTTTGTAGAACTTGGAGCTTCTGAATAAAGGAATATTCAACTTGATTGATGTTTTTCACGTTTGTCAAGTGAGGGATAGAAAGACATCATAGTCGCATGTGCATGTGTGTGTGCAGTAGAGGAAAAAAAAAAACAAAACCTGTGCTGTTGTTTTATTCAGGGCCATCACGTGAACAGCAGCTATTTAATTCAGGACGGGATGAAACACGGGTGATACAAAATCAAAACCAGCGATGGCAGCCCGCTTTAATTGTCCCTATGTGCCATTTCCCCTCAGCTCTTCACAGGCAAGGCACGCTTCTTCCTCACTGATCCGCTGGTGCGTTTCACGGTGCCTGTCAATGCCAAGTGCTCACTTCAGTGTCTGTTTTTAAATGATCGTGTTAAACCAAGAACAGGCATAACTCAAAAGGAAAGACAAAATCTTGGGCCAAACATGAGCAGCGGTTTCCAAGATTTTCCCTTCACTCTCCCCAACTTGGAGCGCGTAAGTGATGTCACTGAGAGTTAGGCTCAGGACCTGGCGCTTCCTTCCATGGCTCTTTTCCCTCCTGTCTTTCTAAATCCCTGAGCCCGAAGCATCTCCAGATGCCACACCTGCAGGCTGGTGCAGCTTTACACCTGCCACTGTGTCCCACAGACCGTACCTCCCAACCAGCCCCAGCGTAGGAGCAGACCCCAAGTCTCCTCCCAGATGCCAGGACATCCGTTGTCCTCTCCAAGGGATCATATAGGGGCTTCCCTGCTCTTCCTCCATCCATCTCAGTGTCACCTCCGGGCTGTCTCATAGCTGTGGCCAGATCTATGGTCACACTGACCATGGTGAGGACTCTCCTTCTGTGTGTGTCTTCTACTTTACAGGGTGCTCTGAGGACAACGGCTGGATCGTTTCTATATCCCCCATAACTGAGAACAATTTTAGAAACATTGTGGGTGCCTTGAAAAAACAATCACCTCTGGGCAGAGTCTGGACCTCAGGCATCATCAGTGTCTGCAGGCTTACCTGTCAGTCTTTTTTTCCCCACCTTCACCTTATGTGGCAACTAATACCTGTCTGTGATACTCATGAAAATCAGGAGTTTTCACATAAATATCCATAGCTGGATCTTGAAAACTTCAAAGATCAGGCGCTGGTCCTTGGTCTCCAACATCTGGGCAGTTGACAGAAGCTGGGTCCTTAAGGCAGATCCATGCTTGCTGCAGTCCCCACCAGCCAGCCAACTTTGTCCCCAGATATCACCTGTTACCCCAAGAAATACGCAGCAGTCCCAGGGAAACCTCTTGTCTTTGCTTTTCCCTGTTAAGGGCTGTGGATTATTTGGCCTGGGCAGCTGTAATGAATACCATTGACGACGTGGCTAAAACAACATACATCCCCCCCCCCCCCCCGACCATCACCACCCGCCAAGCCCCCCCAGTTGTGGTGGTGTCTGGGAAGTCTGAGATCAAGATGCCCTCAGACTCCGCTCCTGCTGAGAGCTCTCTTCCTGGCTTGCAGGCAGTGTCCTCGCATGGCAGAGAGAACACCCTGGTCCCTCTTCTTATCCCATCACTAATCCCGTTGTGAGTCCTTCCCTTATGACCTCATCTAAACCTAGTTATCTCCTGGAATCCCTGCCTCCAAATACCATCCCATTGTGGATTAAGACTTCAACATATGAATTTTGAAGGAACACAGACACTCAGTCCATACAAACTGGCTTAAGAAATGAGGTAAATCCCCCCTCCACTTTGCGTCTAGGGGAAGAATTTCCTTTGTTTGCTCACATTTATTTCCAGCCCCAGATTATCCTAATGTCCTCTGCCCTAACACAAGAGATGCACAGATTTCCATGTGTCTCATGTCTGCTGGGGTGGGAAACAGGAGACCTGGATTTCCAAGTTGGTTTAGCCTCTGCACTCTTGACCTTGAGATTCCCATGCTCCTCCTACCTTACCCATCCTGCAGGGATAAGGACCAGACAAGATGATGGCACATGGCCCTTGGGCTTCTGATACCCTGTGTGTCTTTGCTGGCTATTTCTGGGGGACATGCTAGGGATTTGTGGCTGCTCATCACCTGTTGGGGGTGGGGGGCGGTGATGACTCTCTGGGCTCAGAAGCTCCCACAGTCACATGACCCCTGTTGGGGGTGGGGGTGAGCCCACCTGGAGCAGAGACTGAAGCTGCACACCCCCAGGTACGTCAAGGCAGTGGGCCTCCCTGCCTTCTGCCTACCAGCACGGCCCCTTTCCACTCAGCTGCGCCGAGTAATAAGAGAGGCCCCGTCCGCCCTCCTGTCACAGAGCTGCGCCATGTACTGCCTGTGCCAGCGTGTTTCTGCTTCTAATGAAGGATTTATTTAGGTCACTGCTGCCTTCTGTGCACAGCCAGGCAGATTAAACACGTTGAGCAGCTCCTCCTCCTCTTCTCTCGCTGGGGCCTCACCGCTGCACACACCTGGCCACTCCTCGCTCGTGCAGGTGCAGGGGGTGTTGAGGGAGGACCCACCGCATGGCCCCTTCCCAGACAGACAGCCAGGAACCTTTCTGCATGTCACTGTCCTCTCTTCCTTGAGCTCCTCTTTGGTTGAGTCACTGCAGTACTTTGGATCATGAACAAATGTGTTTGACTAATTATCATCCCCAGATCCCATTTATACCCCACAGCCTTTCTTTTTTTTTTTTTTTTTTTTTTTTTTTTTTTTTTTAGGGACAAAAATAGCTACCATGATTTGAGGGCTTGCCATGGGCCAGGCAATATGGCAATATCTTCAGCATCCACATAGAGCGTTTTAGTTAATCCTTGCAATTAGTATATAGAGCCAGTGCATTGGATCTAAGGCTCCAAGTTTCAATGCTGTCTTGTGGATTTGAAATTATAGAGCTGTGGTTTGAACCAGCGTTTTTGGCTCTAAATCCTCTGTTAATTTCAGCATGTTCCCTCTAACCCCCTCTGCAGCTAATTCCACCTCTGTAGCCAGGCTAGTCCCTCTCTATTTTGTCTACCATGAATAGTTTCCAGTCCTGGAATTAAAAACAAACTGCCCCAACAATAGGAAGAAACAAAAACCAAAGGAACATTGGCCGTCCCCGGCCCAAGGCCATGGCGAATAGTATCTGAACCTGAATGGGCCCCGGGCATTTGGAACTCATGGGGTCCTTACCATTCTAAGGGCTTAGGGTGGCCAGGCCAGCTCCCCCAGGGAGCTTGTTAGAAATACAGACTCTTGGGCCTCTCTCCAGACCTCCTGGATCAGAATCTGCATTTTGAACTATATCTCCAGGGGACCGGTGTGCACGTCTGAGTTTGAAAAGCACTGTGCTAGGCAATTACAATGGGGCATCCCGAGCTCCTGGGAAGGACACTGTACTCACCCCCTACCAGCAACTATTCATTCAGGTCCTTTGGCCCTAATCTTTCATCTCCTTGGAGAAGAATCTTATGTGAACTGGCTTCAGACTTCCTATGGGACACGTTGCATTTTTCATCCTCATGGTTTTGTGGAGTTCTCAGAGGCTCAGAAACAAGACTGTGATAGAAATATTGTGGCCCCAAATCCCTGTCACGCCGTGCTGCCCTCCCTGGCTTGCCCAGATACCTTCTTCCTTCAGTTCTCCAGAGTTCTGTTCGTTATCCAGGTAGGCTTTTATAAATAGGGAGAACTCCCAGCACTGCTGTGGACACCAGGCAGCATAGTAAGGCTGGAGGAAACAGCGTTCGAAAAGTCCTCTTCGTTCTCAAGGGGAAAATGGACCAATTACACCTCCTTTCCCCAGACAGTCGATGTGACCCAGGGAAACTTATTTACATTATGTGGACTGACCTT
Source organism: Canis lupus baileyi (assembly GCF_048164855.1). NCBI lineage: Eukaryota > Metazoa > Chordata > Mammalia > Carnivora > Canidae > Canis > Canis lupus. The sequence goes on from NC_132839.1 coordinate 69,863,435, forward strand.
GGGTCTTTTCTGCCCTGAACCCTTTCCACCCCATGTGAGGTAGGCCTCACAGCAATTACCATAAGTAAATCCAAACAAAAGCGGGTGTCAACATTTGTTGAAGAGTGTCATGTGCAGGCAATTTCAAGAAAATAAATATTTATGTAAGTCTTGAGATATCACTGTCCTTTCATAGACTGACAGGCACAAGCTGAATCTATTTCCTCCTTCTTGGTTTCCAAGCTGACCTGCCAAGGATGGAAATTTGACACCACCACGCTGTGCTCTTCAGTAGTTGTTTAAAGGTGAAAGTGAAGATGTTTTTGACTCCTAAAGTTGAACAAAAACACTTACTCCGTTGATTGCTCAGAAGTTTGGTTGGGTATGGAAACGGCAGTTCTGTTGTTCTTACTGAGGTTTCAGTACATTCCAGAAAATTAAATCACTCAGCACCCTTGGATGCTTGTTCTTGTCTGGCAGTATAATCTCTCTCATCCTTTCTACTCTTCTCATCTTCGTGGATAAGCTCTCCCCTCTGTCTGGAATGCATTTCCCCTGCTGCCCACAGGGAGATACCACCACTCAAAGGAAAAGAAGCACAGCAGGCTTTAGAGATGGCCCATGGAATGTTCATTCTCTCACTTCCTAGGTCTGTGACCTTGGGAAGGTCGTTGAACTTTAATAGCTTGATCGAATATCTGTCATGGGGAGAAAGGCAGGCCATTCACATTTGTTGAATGCCTGCTGTGTGCCAAGCCCTGTGCTATATATTTGGCAAGGGTAAATGTCCTTACCAACTTAATGCCAACTTAATGTTGATGGCCTCCATATGGAAGTAGGTTTTGCCCATTTTACAGAGGGGTATTTTGAGCCCTTCTCAAAAGGGCTGCCGTTCAGACAAGGAAGACACTTACCTGAGTTCAGAGAGCTATAAGGATACCATCCTGAATCTGCCCAATTGCAAAAGCTCTTTTTTTTTTTTCCCCACTACTGCACATTACCTTTTTGTTGCTTTAAAAAAGGAAGATAAAATGAGAATAACCACCTCCTAGTTTTGTTGCGAGTATTAGAATTCTGAGTTCATTTGTGTACTCATGCTCACTGCCTGGAACACCCTGAGCACCCAGTTAGTAATCTCTTCCTTTCCAACCCTTTCATTATATCCCTTATGGGACTTGTGGTTGAGCATTTTGAGCCTCCTTGCCATCCAAGAGGAGCTACTGGTCTGTGCCAGCTGTGCCACTAGTATTTGTTGAGGGGCTGGAAAGGTGTCCATAGACAGAGGGATTATAGGCAGCACTATTTCTGATGCATTAAATTTACCTCTCGTGGAATATTCTAGTTATTTCTCTTTATCCATGAATGTGTTGCAGTGGTGGGACTGAGGGAATATATTGTAGTTAATTACATTTGAAATCTAGGTCATGATGTGAATTATGTAATAAGAAGACTTAAGGAGAAAATTAAAATATTTTGAAGGGTTATTTCACTGCTTCCCCTCCTTTTTTAATTAAAATATTTTCTAGACTCTCAGGTGATCTTGTCCAGTCACCATTAGAAATCTTGAGACCCTCTTTCAACATCTGGTTTCTGCCTGACTCTCTCGGGATGAAGAACTAACTACCATCTGATACAGCCTTTTTCATAGACAAACTGTTCAGAATGTCCTTCTATTGAATTAAGAGCCTTTCTCAGTACCTTGGGCCATTTGCTTAACCTTCTGCTACATCAACGTGTTCATTCAGCAAATAGGATCGCTAGCACCCACTGTGCACAGAAATCATACCAGGCCCCAAGGGATGCAGCAGAGAGGAGTCAGGACACCATTTGGGAGGTTCTGATATTGGCATTGCAAACAAGCAAATATAGTTCTGGATAGTACATGAGGAATATAAAACAGGATGATGGGAAAGAATATGGTTAAAAGAGAGCGGGTGGGCCCGTGTTGTAGGGAAAGCCAGTGTTTGAAATAAAATCTGAATGACAAGAAAGAGCCAGGCCCAGAAAGCCTAAGCCTCAGGATGCTTAGAAGAGAGGGAGCAGCAAATAAATGCCGGAGCCCAGAGCTGGGAGGTGTTCAAAGGAACAGAAAGGTCAGTGGGGTGGGAGCTTGGCTTGAAGAAGCAGATTGAGGCCAGAGGGATAGGCAGCTCCCATCCTGGGGGATCCCTGGGCCTGGAAAGGAATTTGGATTTAATTTCGAGTGCAAGGGAACCTCCATCTGAAAAATCCTGTGGGCTGTCCCTGTGTCACCCATGCCTGGCATGCAGTGAACACCTGCGTGGTAGGGCCCAAGGAAGCCTAATGTTACTGATGGGGAAGACTTTTGCCTTTTTACATTTTTGCAAATCAGAGCTTGGCTTATCACTGCAGGACCAAGAAAACAGCATCTTTGATAAAGGGGAGTGAACGGAGAGGGGGCTAGATCTCTCTTTGGAACCTTTTAATCCATCTACAAAGGGAAGAGGAGGGTTTGTTTTGCTCATCCTTCCAAGAAACCCTGTCCCTCATCAAAAGATCGTTACCAGATATGAATGTTTGACAGGACCAGAGAAGCATATCGTCAGGCCCAGCAACTACATGTACCCTTACTCCAGGCATCACCAAGGAGTGAAAGGGGCAGCGACATCCCTGACTTTGTCTGCTCAGGTGGAGTTTCCTAGCTCAGCCTCTACCTTTCTGGACAAGGCCCTGAATGTCTCTGAGCCTCACTTTCTTGCAGGGAGATCAGTTCTGTTCAAGACTTGGCAGTGAGCATCACAGGGGCCCAGTGTGCGAAGTTGCCAGCCTAGTGTCTGCTCAGTAACAAGTGCTGCAGATGGGAGCTGCCATCATTGCTTTTGGCAAAGCAGGAGGCCTGGGCTCCAGGTACAGTTGAGCATTCTTTCATTGCCTGTGCCAGCTCAGGGCTTCAAACTTCCAGAAGGTTCCATTTGTTCAATATTACCTGGTTCGCTCCTGGAGAGAGGATGATCAGTTTCTCCTTATCCTGCCTACAATTTCAACTTGGCTTCCTCCTACTTTGTGAGTGGGGTGAAGGGATCTGACTATTCAGAGAGCACTTTCTCCACTTAAATTAAGAATTGCAACTCTGCTGAACTCTGTGTACCCCTGCGCTCCCATTTCAGCTGCAACCAGCCACATATGGCCTTGAGATGCGCTGTAGGAGTAAATGGATACGCACTGGATTCTGGGGACGTGGTGGAAAAAAAAAAAAAGCAAAACATCTTCTTAATTTCATATAGGGATTTATGTGTTGATGAGATACTGTTTTGGATGTTTGGGTTAAGATAAAAGTATTTCTTTTTCTTAATGTGACTCCTGGGTCATTTGAACACTTATAATAAAAGCTATAATAATCGATGCTTTGTCACAGGGCGAGAGATGGCTAAGTGTCAGAGACACTGAAATAAATGGTGGTTACTGCCACCTTTAGGAGGGGTGACTGTGGCCTTCATGAGCATCTCTTGATTGCCTAGAAATGCTGGGATTTTTCTGGGAATGTAGTAAAACTCCATGTTGTACTTTTATTTATATAACTCACCAGCTGCATGACTATTATGGGGCAAGGGCTGTGCTTGGTGTTACGGAGAGGAGAAAGTATTGGCAAAAATGGAAAGTTAATCTTATAACTCAGTTAAAATGTCAGATAGGTAGCATAAGTTCCATAAATTTTGATATTTGTCTGATAAATGAAAAAAGTGCCTATGTGGCTCACATTAATATTTCTATTGATGAATGCCTCTAGATACAGGTCACCTCAGTCCAGTCTCAAGGAAACCATTTGAGGTGGTGCACTTGTTACCATTATACAGGTAAGAAAACTGAAACCAAGAAGGGTCGAGTTGCTTTGACCAGAGGCAGGATTTCTGACCCCACAGCCTGGCAAATCCCTGTTGCCTTCCCTCCTGAATAGAACAAACAAATGAATCTGACCCTGTGCTATTCTGAAGTCCCTACCCTTTGTGTGAGCGGATTCCAGACTCGCTGGTCTGGGACTGTCATGGCTCGCTAGGTTTTTGAGGGCCTGCCTTCTTTAGGACCCCCAAAACATTGTCCTCATTTCCTGTGAAGGCCCCATGCTAGGGAAACAGCAGTAATGGCAGACAGATGAGGACAGAACTGGAATTTCAGAGCCACAGGGTTTAGGCCTAGATTTTCTATGTGACCTTAGGCAAGCTATCTCGGGCCTGGTGGCCACGGCTCTCATGTGCACTCGTGTCAGGATCCGTATGGCCATGGTGTCCTGGCTCACGGGCTCACCTGAGCCTGAGAGTCATCTCTTTCCTGAGAGTGTTAGTAAAAGGCCCAGAAATTTTGGCTGTGTCAAAAGTTCAAATTACCAGATTACCATGGGAGGAAGTTGGCTGGCAGTGACCACTGTGTGTGCATAATATGTATTTTATAGATAGATAGATATCTGTATATGTGTGTATATATACATATGCATGTTTTATATGTATATATATAAAACTTAGCTAAAGTTCCATACATATACATGCTATACATATGTATATATACGTATATTTATATATATATATAGCTCATACATATACATGCTTCTCTCTCTCTCTCTCTCTCTCTCTCTCTATATATATATATATATATATATGGTATGTGTGTATGAGACTTTAGCTAAGGTTTTTTTTTTTTTTTCTATATACCTCAAATAGTTTTGGAATGTAGAAGGCTTTAGACATAAGTAAATACATCTTTAGAAAGTATTAAAGAGAAGTGAGGAGCATTTAAACTACTAATTGCCTGTGTGGTTTTTTTGGTGTTGTTTTTTGTAAAAAAGTATATATATATTTAGGTTCTTTTCTGCTGTCTGTTGATAATTCCCCTTTAGGGGGAAAAAAAAAAAAGCTCAGATGTGCGCTATACCAAGCAGGATGCCTCATAATAGAGAAGCATGAATAGTTAGAGCAGCTGAATTTCAGATCTGGCCTCTGACTGTGTCATAGGTATTGAAGGATTGGGATCTGTGATTGCTTCTTGAGTCTGGAATCAGAGCTATGAGATGGGATCAGCAATAGCCATCACTAAGAGTAGTGTGATCCAGGGGTACCTGGGTGGCTCAGTCAGTTAAGCATCCAACTCTTGATTTCATCTCAGGTCATGATCTCAGGGTCATGAGATCGAGCCTCCACTTAGTATGGAGCCTGCTTAAGATTCTTTCTCCCTCTCCCTCTGCCTCCCTCACCTCTGTCACTCTCCTCCTTTCTAAAAAGAAGGAAGAAGAAGAAGAAGAAGAAGAAGAAGAAGAAGAAGAAGAAGAAGAAAACAACGATGTAGTATAAAGTAGTCATTCTCTCCTGCACTTCACCCACCTTACTCCTTGCACATGTGCACACACCCATACAGGAGCATACACACATGCACAAACATACACAAGCATGCATTTGCGCAGGTGTACGTACACACCCCAAATATGTAAAAGGAATCACAGTGGCATCCATTTGCCTTTATAGGTCGAACCCACACTGAGAAAGAAATGAAATTTTACTAAAACATACTAAAGCATTCAAGTGAGTAAGGAAGAGTTCTATGAAATTGAGCTTGTTCAATCAGTAGAAAACTTTGGACCACAGCTGATCGGTCATCCATCCTTAAACATTTTTTCTCTTTTTCTATGTATTTTTCCTAAATAGTTATATTAGCTGCTTGTGTAAGTCGCTTTTCCAGTATTCTGTAATTCTCTAAAAAATTCCAGTTTTTAGTTGCCTTTTTGGGTTAATACATTTTAATATACATTTTTTCAAAGCAGCTAATACAGTTGATATCTGAGGGAGGTAGAGCAATTGGTTTGATTATAAAAAATGGAAAACCACAAAAATTTATTTATACATTCTGGACAAGTTTAAACTAATATAGTGAATTTTAAACCTTGCATAAAGAAGACAATGGGCGCTCTTGATGGAGAACATTTTTGCTGGCTCTATCAAGCCCCCTGTTCCCAAGGCAGCCTGTCACTAACTCTTCCCTAACTGTGCTCGGACAGAGATGACTTATAAGTACTTTCAATGTCCTCTTTCCAGGAGACGGTCAAACACTTCTTGATGATTGTAGTTGTTAATCAGTTCCCTGAAATGTGGGCGTGACTCCTCTGTCTTTGGGAACCCCCTGCCATCTGGCCCAGCAGTGGCTGTGTCCTTGTGGGACTTTGATGACTAAATGTTATAAATTTCAGGTTGGTAAAGAAGAGAAGATATAAAGGAGGCAGTTTGTGGAAAGAGCTCTGCATTCAGAGTTTTGGATTTGGGTATGAATTCTGAAGTGGACTAAATCTGTGTGTCCATAGGCAAGACTTCTATCCATAGCTGTCCTGCTTCCTACCTTGCTCTATAGGGTCACAGCGCCAATCAGCTGAGCAGACTTCATGAGTGGTGCAGCTTTGCACATGGGAAAGCCACCTCACCTGTTTGTCCTTCTAGGCTCACTTCAAACATTTACTCTACCATGAAGCCACCCCAAGTTGTTTTAGGCAAAATGAGGGAATGTGTGCCCTCATACTACCCCACCTAAAGTATAATCACAGCAGATATAGCACAGATGCCTACAGTCAGGTTATATCAAAGAACCTTTGCCACAATTATTCTGCAATACCGACCACCCCCAAACTCAGTGGCTTACAGCCACAAAGGAGCCAGGATGGCTGTGTTGCACACCGTGGCTTGTGTGGTGCTCTGCCATACGTGTCTCTCCTCTTCCTATGGAGCCAGGGCACATCTTGCTCACAGTCAAGGTAGAAGTGCAAGAGGGCAAATGCAAACACGCAAAGCTTCTTGAGGCCTAGGCTGGGGACTGGCACGTTGTCATTCCCACTCCCAGGCCTTTGGCCAAACCCAAATCAAATTGCTGGGGAGCACACTCCCCCCACAGTGCAGCCGAAACGAGAATTGGATGCACGGAGGAGTAAAGAATGGGGACTAATCATTACAGAATGATCAGTCCTGTTAGATCAGGAGCCCCTGGTGGGAGGTGGGCAGGAACAATGTCTGCTTCCCCATCACCAGCTCCTCTGCCTGGGGCTGGCAGGTAGTAGATATTTCCGTGATGTTTGCTGAGGTCCAAAAGACCTCTCCGACCCTTTCCTTTACAGCAGAGGTTGGCAAACTGACCGGCAGGGCCAATCTGCCCGGTTTTTTGTTTTGTGCAGAGAGCTGGATAGATATAATCGTTGGGGAAAAAAATAAAAAATCCAAAGAAAATAGTATTTGATGTTGCATGAAAATGATATGAAATTCCGAGTGCAGCATCCATAAATATTAAGTTTTAGTGGAACACAACCACCCCCATTCCTCTGTGCACTGGGGCCACCTGAGCAAAACGGCACATCCCAGGAGTTGCCATAGAGAGCTCTGCAAAGCCCGAAACCTTTCCTGAGCGGCCCTGGGCCCTGTACAGAGTGACAAAGCGAGGGAGCCCCAGGGAGGGGACTGCCCCCCCTGCCCTCCCTGCCCTCCCTGCCCTCCCTGCCCTCCCTGCCCGGGACTCCGGGACTCCGGGGTTGTCGGCTCCACCAGGCCCGCTGTGGGGTGTACCGGGGGCTAACATCTCTCCCCCTTTGTTTCCTAGTAACCGGCGGCCCGCGCCCCCCATGTGTCCCTGAGCGGGAGGCAGCGAAGCCACCATGGTGTCCCGCACGGCCGCGCTGCTCCTGGGCGCCGTGCTGCTGGCCGCCCAGCTCCCGCTGGTGCCTTCGCGCCCCGCGGCGCCGGGGGCCGAGCCGGGCAGAGCCGCCACCCTCCAGGGCGAGGGCCGGGACGGCGCGGCCCCCAACGGCTCGGCCCAGCAGCTGCCGCAGACCATCATCATCGGGGTGCGCAAGGGCGGCACGCGCGCGCTGCTGGAGATGCTCAGCCTGCACCCCGACGTGGCCGCCGCCGAGAACGAGGTCCACTTCTTCGACTGGGAGGAGCACTACAGCCAGGGCCTGGGCTGGTACCTGGGCCAGATGCCCTTCTCGTCCCCGCACCAGCTCACGGTGGAGAAGACCCCCGCGTACTTCACGTCGCCCAAAGTGCCTGAGCGCGTCCACAGCATGAACCCGGGCATCCGGCTGCTGCTCATCCTGCGGGACCCGTCCGAGCGCGTGCTGTCCGACTACACCCAAGTGTTCTACAACCACGTGCAGAAGCGCAAGCCCTACCCGTCCATCGAGGAGTTCCTGGTGCGCGACGGCCGGCTCAACGTGGGCTACAAGGCGCTCAACCGCAGCCTCTACCACGTGCACCTGCAGAACTGGCTGCGCTTCTTCCCGCTGCGCCGCATCCACATCGTCGACGGCGACCGCCTCATCAGGGACCCTTTCCCCGAGATCCAGAAGGTCGAGAGGTTCCTGAAGCTGTCACCGCAGATCAACGCCTCGAACTTCTACTTCAACAAAACCAAGGGCTTTTACTGCCTGCGGGACGGCGGCCGGGACCGCTGCTTGCACGAGTCCAAAGGCCGGGCGCACCCCCAAGTCGACCCCAAACTCCTCAATAAACTGCACGAATATTTTCACGAGCCAAATAGGAAATTCTTCGAGCTTGTGGGCAGGACATTTGACTGGCACTGATTTGCAATAAGCTAGGCTCGGAACCTTTCCTATTGTAAGTTCTGGTGTACATCTAGGGGAGAAAAACAACAACAACAACAACAAAGAATTTTAAAAGGGCATTTAAGCTATAATTTATTTGTAAAATCCATAAATTACTTCTGTACAGTATTAGATTCACAATTGCCATATATACTAGTTATATTTTTCTACTTGGTAAATCGAGGGCATTTTGTATTGTTTTTCATGGTTGTTAACATTGTGTAATATGTCTCTCTATGAAGGAACTAAAATATTTCACTTCAAAAAAAAAAAAAAAAGTCCTGGAGACCCTGTCTTTTTTGAATATAATTAACTGGCCCCTGACTCAAAATAGCCATCTGTGTTGTACTCATTGCAGAATCTATATTCTCTTGTTACTTTAAAAAGAAATGTTTTTTTTTTCTCCATGGCTATTATGCTTCTCTCTCGCCCTCTCCTTTCTTCATTGTTCATTTTAATTTTTAATGTTTCTCTGTGGTCATCAGATTTATTTTTTACTCGCATTGTGAGATTTGTCTTCACCGAGATCCCCTATTATTGTAGAGGTGGCAGGTTCACCCATTCCCGACTTCAGCGGGTCCCTGAGCATGGATTTTTTTAACCCCCTCAGAGTGGACCGAGCAATATTAAGACTGGAGAAATAGTCAATACCAACAAGAAGCTCCCTTGTCACACATCTTTGCCTCAAAGCGTGCTTGCGTACATTTCTGATCTCAGCAATGGGCAAAATCTAAAATAAAGGGGATTGAAGCACTGGCCTTCAGAATGGTCTTGGGGCTGTGTACTTTGCCCCAGGTGGCAGCGGGTCTCTGGAAACCCACTTTGAAAAGAGAAATTGCAAACTGGGTGTGTCCCCATCTTGCAGGTTCTGTGGAAAGCCGACTCATGGTGTAGACTTTTGCTTAGGTTGGGAGTTTGTTCATCTATTTCCTGAAAGATCGATATCCATTTATAGACACATATTCCATATGCACTGAGACATAAATATGTGTGTGTTTTAAAATCAACTCTGAATTTGTAGTCCGGAAATGGAAAGGAAATTTAAACTCCCAAGGGTCAAAACTGCAAAGAGAAAAGCACAAAGTGGAGGTAGCGCCTAAGGAAGCCCTTGTACCTGCACTGGGGGGAGAGAGGCCTGATTTCAGTTTCATTTCTGCACCTGAACAGCTGACCACTTTGTTGGAGGTGGGCCCGCAAGCCCCCTGAGTCGTGGTTTTCTCATACGTTCTTACTCAGTTGGCCTTTTACAGAATTAAATAGACTGGATGTTTTGTTTTTTTTTTTCATATTATGAAAGCAAAACATAATCATTATGTAAAACAAAACAAGAAATACCAAATAGCCAAAGAAACCCGTTTCCTAACAAGAGTTTATCTTTAAGGCAGAGGAGTGAAATGGACATTATATACAACTCATTGAAAATGCCCCCAAACAATCCTGGGAAGTAGGAATTATTATGGCGAGTTCAAGGAGGAAGAAATAGGCATGGAGAGGATAAGGAGCTTGCCAAGGTCACACTGACTCCAAGCCAAGGCTCGGAGTCCACTCAGAACCAAAGTACAGATTTGTGGTGTTTTGGTTTTATCCTACCCTACTCTTTCTGAACTCAAAAGGAAAGGCCCAGACTCAGAGACAATTCTTCCTGACTTAACCTGACATTCCTTCCCTGGTGCCAAACATCTCCCACCTCAAGAGGTGTGACTGAGCCCAAGGAGAGGGGCAAGAAAGAGCTTGCGCTTTTCTCAGCGGTGCGATCAGGGAAGTGAGTCACCTTAGAGGCAGCAGCTGCAGCCTGACCTGACCTTGCTGTGGCCGAGGCCCCACCCCTGGCCATACAAAGACAGCAGGAAGAACGCCTCCCTCCTCTGAAATCATTAAGGTTGTCCTTACACAACCAGATCCCCCCAGGGGGTGTGGCCACAACATTTCTAACAGGCTTCCCATTGACACGGCACTTTGTAATCTGGAGAATGCTTCCCTCCGCAGTGCACCGTTGGATCTTGCTTTATCACACCCATGAAGAGCTTAAAGTGAGTTTCCAAGATTGCCCAGGAATTTGGTGTGGAGACTCCAGTGTGAGTTTTCAGAGTTTCCAAAGCATCTTTTTTTGCAAAATACCTATGGGGGTCTGTGCCCCAGTGGGGATGCTATGCTTGAAGCATGCATGCAGTGAGGGCATCAGAGATGCTGGGCAGGCATGGAGGAAGGAAGGACCCAGCACTGGGACATGATCTAGTGGCTCAGGCTAGCACAGTTCCTGGTAGGGGTGGTCCAGTGTAAAAAATGATAAAGTGGGTATAAAGTCAATAATTGTAGATTTGGGGTGCGGGATCCTGACTGAGGATGTGTTCATGGAGTTCTACATGGACGAAGAGGTCAGGAGTCCTAGCGGTTCTCTGTTACTCCCTTTATGGCAAAAGTCCAGCCAGTCTTTCAGAAGATACAAGGACTTGTACTCCAGTAGCCCAGGCATTTCGATCTCATCTGAGCACTTCCAAATTCAGAGAAGGCCCCACATTGGACCTGGGCTTGCCTTCCTAGGGGCACAAATGCAGTGACTCTGGAGCCAGATGGGCTCCTGATCCCTCTCCAAATGCCGAATCAATTCTATTAACAGAGATGCCAGCTACAGGGAGTGAAGTTCCTGCCCCGATCCGCCCAGGCCCAGGGGCAGCCTGGGAACCACCAGGTGGGGCGTTCCAAAGAGGCAGCTGGGAGCAGCTGAGAGCAAAGCCTCAGCTATTGTATTTGATGCTTCCGAGGTGGGACAGCCCCTTCCTGCCCCCTCTGTCCAGTAATCAGGTAGTGCTGAAATCCCATTGCCACTATTTAGTTATCAGCTCTCAACCTAAAAATGTGCTAGTTTAGCAAAAATGTCCATGTGCCTCTGAGCACAGGGAGGCTTGTTCTTTCAATCCTGGAGACTATCACTCAACTGAAGGGAGATGTAGGGCAGAGGAGTCCCATGCGCAGGGTAGGGTGACTGCTACTCAAAGAGGTGGGATCCAAGATCACCACGGAGAGTTAAAGTGTTCACTCTATGTCTTTTTTCCTTTGAGCCCTACTGTGTGCTTAGCATGGTGTTAAGCCCTCAGGAGTGAAAAACAAAACACAATAGGCACTAAGAGTCACTAATTCTTCTGGGTTTAAATAAAATGCTTGGAGAGGCTAGGAGGGCAAGAGAATGACGCTAACTGCCCTTGGACTGGCCAGACACTATGTTCTGTACTTTCTCGGGTCATTTGGGAACGTCGCTAGGAGGAGTCAGCTATCCCCAGCACAGAGACAAGGAAGCAGATGTAAGAAATGGACCTACCCTCATTGTTGGAGAAATAAGAGAGGGATATCACTCGCTCCAGGGTGGTAGTTGTTCCTGAGATGGGGAATGTGGCATTGAGAGTCCTAAACAGAAGGTGAAAGATGGCAGAGGCATCTCTCAATATGTCACTACTCAGGAGTAGGAAGAGAAGAAGGATCTTCCCAAAGGGCATGGTCATTAACACCCGGGCCACAGGGAAGCTTCTTGGAGGAATTGCCATGATGCTGGGGAATGGAAGGAGGAGGGTGTAACCAAAGCAAGGGCATTCCGGACAAGGGCCCTGAGGAATCAAGACAGTGGTGATGACAGAGTTGGGGGAAGGAGAAAGGGGATGCGGGCAACACATTGGGAACTCACTATGCATCACTTTGTGGCCTTGACATCTGCTTTCCAAGTGGTGGAAGTTTTCTTAGCAAGCACCCGTGTATCTCTGTCTCTTGCACAGGCATATCTTCACAGAAAAATAACTATCATTTCTTGCACACCCCGCTATTTGCTTAGTGTTTTAAATACGTTGTTTCTAATCCACAGAACAATTATGAGAAGTAGGAAATGCCATGATATTGATTTTACAGAGGAAGAAACTCAAACTCAGACCACAAAGGGCTTGCCCAGGATGCCAGAGCCGGTGATCTGTTAAAACTGGAACTTAGTCTCCGATATCCTTGCTCTGCCACTTTGTGATCCGTGCAATCTTGGCTGAGGGGAGGGAGAAGCAGAGCATAAACATCTGTCTATTACTCAGCACAGAGCATGTAAGAGAAATGATGGGCACCCAGGATGTGACAGTGCACAGATAGGTTATACCAGAAGGTCTTCAAGCAGGAGTGGCTGGGGACTTGATCATGTGCCTGTTATAGGCACATGATGAAGCAGGCTCCTTCCTGGCAGACATTTATTTAGGAAGCCTGTACTTGGACTCACAAAGGACAGCAGGGTGGAGCTCTCCAAATGGCAAACAAGGAGTGAGGACCACGGCTACAAACACTCAGCAGAACTTCGAGCTGCTTGGCTGAAATATCTAGATGTAGGAAAATGGCCTTAGTTCTACAGTTCATGCTCATATCAAGATATTTACTCCCTTTCCTCCAAATTCCCGTTAGGTCACCTGAGAGAAAAAGCATTTAGAGCCAGGAGTCCTGGGTGTGTATCCCACCTTTGCCAATTACTGGGCATGTGGTCTTGGGTTCAAATTCTCAGAACCTCAACATCTTTCTCAATATAAGTGGGCTGATTCCGTTTTGGGGGGAATTCAATGAGATAAAATAGGTAAAAAAAAAAAAAAACCCTCTAAAAAAAACCCTCTAAACTCTATGGGGATATGTATGGGTTAGTGGTTAAAAGCATTTCGGATTTTAGGAAACAAACCAAAACTGCTTTTGAACCAGTCTACAGACCCCCACTGCCTTTGTCTCCCTGTCCACTTCCAGCTATGGGGCTGTACCTACTCTTGTTAGTACCCCAACCAGATCCCATTCTTAGTAAGTGTCCCACCTCCAGCTGCCAAAAGAGTTGGTGCTCAGGGCTTCTGGAGGATTCCCCTGAAGGAGCTGCCTTACCTGGAGGTGCTTGGGGACTTGAGCTCACTCAGTTTTCCTGCTTTCTTGGGGGTTGCCTGTGACTATGATTAATGCACATGGGAAGGCTTGTCAAATAGGGTTGAGGGATAGCAGTCTAGCCTGCTGGTCCTGCGGTGGAATGACCTCTGTGCAATTCATGCTCCAGAACACCAAGCAGTATCAGGCCAATGCCAGACTTCTCCTGAAACCACACTTTGCTTAGCTTCTTTCCCTAGTTTGTCCTGTGTCCTTCATCGCCTTACCCATTTCTTTCATAATCCCATTCTCAGTAGATGACTTGCCCAGGAAGACAGGGAGCCTCATCCCAGGCTTTGCTTCTAGGGCATCCAATCTAAGATAGGTAACTTACAGAAATGTTTTAGTCTCTGTACTTCATGTGGATAATATGACCAACCCACCAGATAATTATAATTCTTTCAGTTAAATAGGAGACCAGAGGGACTGAATCTGTGTTATTGGCTGATACACAAAAAATGCTGAATATAATAGTCGATACAATTGTTACGAAGTAATGGTTTCTTTTTTTGGCTTATCAGACTATCAAAATAGTGTTAATGCATCAATAACAAACAAATTCCACCTTCCTAAAGACTTCCTTGTTCTCATAAATATGAAGGCACTGTTCCATCTTATTTATATTATAGAGGATTGTTATCTCTACTGTTCATCAAATAGTTTATGTGGATCTTTTGTATAGATAGTTCTTCCTCTTGATTGAAAAACCTTGGCACCTAACACAGTGCCTGGCATGGAGTAGGTAAGAAATACTTGTTTGTGGATGGAATCATAACTCCAGTCCAGGAGTCAATCTGATGTGAAAACACCCACTACCATGTCCCAGTTTTGTGGTCTGGCTGGCCTCCTGGGAATACCTTCTCTAGCACTTCACAATATACTGCCTCATTTAAACCTTACAAATCTCTGAGCAAATAATCAATCCAAACTCTATGTTTTTGCTGACCAGATCCCCAGCAAATAGGGCACTGCAAATGTTTACGGACTAAATGACTCATGGAGGTGCCCAGGCTCTTCCGCTATGCCATAGTGCCCAATGAATCCTGAATATTACACTAATAGAGAATCTAGTATTCTCCAAGACAGACCGTTACATCTCCAAACTGGGATATTAAAATTCACACTTCCTGTACCAAACTTCTCTTCCTTAGCTTCCTCCCATGGATACAAGGTCTACAACAGGGTGTCATAAAGAACAAGCCTCATACCAATTTCTCGTGTTGGCACACTGGAAAGAAAGAGCACTAGCCTTGGATTCTAAAGACCTGAACTTAGGGATTTGGCTCAGCCTTTTCCATAACTATGTGATATTGGGTGTTTTCCTTAACTTCTCTGAATTCCAGGTACTTATTTGTAAAATAGGATAAATGATGATGACTTCTTTGTAGAGATTCTATGAGTATTACACAGCTAGTGGACAAGTGTAAATAGTGAAAATAAAAGAGATCCTAATTCTATACTCTTCTAATATTGAAAAGTAACTCAGATCTCAAGATTGGTATCATCCCCTGTAGAGGGTAAGATAATAGGTGAGTGTTTACCAAAAGCTAGGTAGGTATTATCTCATTTAATCTTCACATCAGCCTATGAGCTGGGGACTACTATTAACCTTTTATGGCTGGGCAGTCCGAGGCACAGAGACATTAAATGTCACACGGCTAGTAAATGGTAGAGCCAGATTTTTTCCTTGAGTAGTCTATCTTCATAGCTAGCATATTTCACTTCCAGGCTACTTTCTCTTTTAATGCAAGAGACTTTCTTCAAAATATCTGCTCATGGAAAGAGCTAGAGCATGAAGAAGACAAAACTAGAGATCAGGAACCTAAGACAAATACCAGCAAAACATAGTAGGTGGAATTCACGAATGGCTGGCTGTGCTCCTGGCCCTTATTAAACATATTCTATGTGGTTCTCACCCCTTGAAAATTCACAGGACTTGCAAATAAGTTGGGATATCTACTCTCTTAATTAGGTTACTTAATATGGCAAAGACAATGGGGTGTGACTGTATATGATATAGGAGACTAACTTAGTGGACTGGAGAGAAAGTCTCCCACTGGCTTTGAAGAAGTCACCTATACCATGTTGTGAGAGGCATAGAAGGGGGTCGGGGGGTCAGTGTGCCAAGGGACTGTAGGGGCCAGTAATGCTGAGAGTGCTCTATTGTCCCATCCACCTGCCCCTCCAACCAACATTGAGCCAAAAAAAAAAAAAAAAAAAACAGGGATCCCTGTGTGGCGCAGCGGTTTAGCGCCTGCCTTTGGCCCAGGGCGCGATCCTGGAGGCCCGGGATCGAATCCCACGTCGGGCTCCCGGTGCATGGAGCCTGCTTCTCCCTCTGCCTATGTCTCTGCCTCTCTCTCTCTCACTGTGTGGCTATCATAAATAAATAAAATAAAATTAAATTAAAAATTAAAAAAAACAAAAACAAAACAAACAAACCAAAAAACCCAAAGCCCTTAGCCTCACCTTTGCAAAGAACTTCATATTCCAACAACCTGTGAGCTTGGAGGAGGGCCCCAAGCTCCAGATGACAAAGCAGCCTGGGCTGAAGCATTTAGGAGCTGCCTGGTGAGAAGGAAGCAAAGCTAGCTACAACTTGTTCAAACTCCTGCCCCATGGAAACCGAGATGCTAAGTGTATGTTGGTTTACCCTGCTAAGTTTGTAGCTATTTGTTATGTGTACATAACTAATACAAAAGCAAGTCATGATGCCACTCGTCATGGCTTAAGCTCACTTTTTCTTTTCATTTTTTTTTATTACATAACAATTTTTTTTCTGTAGTTCTATTGCTCCTTATAAACACGATCAGTGATTTTGACAAGCATTAGGATGTCTCTCATTTTGATTCATAGTTCATCATTATTCCATAGGATAATTTACAATAATTTCACAACTTTTCCACAAAGAAATATTCATGTTGGTTTCAATCTTTTGTTATTGTAACATTTCTTCAGTAGATACGCCTGTATATTTATCTTGGAGTATATTAGCTACATAATTGTCATTAGAATTGATTTCAAAAATTTGTAATGCTGATGCAAATCATATATATATATATATATATTTAATATTTGATAAGAAGTTAAAATTTATGGTTCCAAAATTGATTACCAATTTATACTCTCACCAACAAAGTATGAGGTTTCCTATTTCAGGAGACCATTTCAGTGAATAAAATCAAACTTAATATCTTCCAATTTTATAATTGAGAAATAATTTCATTGCAGAGTTGCATTCCACTTATTAGTGACATTTCCCAGATATATATATTGATTTTTAGATATATTATTTGCAGACCTCAGGACTTAAGAATATGACCTTATATGGAAAAGGGGTGCTACAGATGTAGTTAGCAAAGATGCAGTGATGAAGGGGGTGCAGTGGCCTCCTAATTCCATTGATTCCTGTGCTTGTAACATGACAGTCAGATGGAGACAAGGAAGGAAAAAGGGCTGCAAAAGGGAAACCTCCAAAACTGTCCTCAAATTTCTTATAGTTATGGAGAAGCAAGAGGGATTCCTCAGTAGGTTCCAGATAGAACATGGCCAGTCCCTATAAACTTTGGAACTGTGTATGAACAGCAGAAAAGCATTTTTATTGTTTTAAGCCACCTAGTTTGTGGTACTTTGTTATGGCAGCCCTAGAAGCTCACTTTTTCTATGATTTCTCTTGAAAACAAACACAACGCAAGGTTGTTACCCAAGGAATGCGTGTCAATTGTATGACAACCAGATCCTTCAAGTAAGACTGTTCAGAGAACATCATTATCAACATTTTGGTATGTTGTAATGGCTCCACATTTTTCCAACTCATGAGTATGTGTGTATCTGTGTACGTATATTAAAATTAAGTTATGTCTTTTTGATAATTCACCCAAAAACTGGAGGAAAAAAGAAAACCAGTTGATATCTGTTGATGCAGCTCAAAGTGATCTTAGAAGTCAGTTAAGCCAAACTTCCCGTTTTATGGATGAAAAATGTGAGGGTATGGAGAAGTAGTCAGTGGTCACACTCACATAGTTAATAGCAGAAACCAGATGGTCACTCAGAACAACTTCCTGGTACCTGTTCAATTGCTTATCTAACTCCCCACCTGACAGTTTGCACCCTAAGTGGAAGATAGTGCCTCACACGGTCATTTGCATAAAGCAGATATCTAGTTGATAGTGGTCCAGGGAAGTTACATTCCTCATTTAGTCATGTGTTTGTTGTGGTGGGAAAAGCAATAAAAACTAAGCAGACCTGGTGTTCCAGTCACCTACAGATGTGCAAAAAACCACTCTAAAATGTAGTGATTTGATGCAACAATCGATTTTCTCTTCAGGTTCTGGGGGTATTCTGGGAACAGACTCTAGGTCTCGCTCAGGTGCTCACCTAGAGTCAGGTAGTAGCTAGGACTGACATTGTCTGAAGTCTGGCCTGGGCTGTACATCCAAAGGCTTCTTTCACTGCATGTATGATGTCTCAATTGGAATGACTGCAACACATGAGGCTGCCTGGGTACCACTGTTTCTCTTTCTCCATGTGGCCACCTTGGACTTCCTTGAAGCATAGCAGACTTAGGGGCATTGGTGGGACTTCTTGCATGGCAACCAGCTGTCCCAAGAGTAGGTGTTCCAAAAGACCAAAGCCAAAGTTGCAAGGGTAACATATCAAACTACTTCCACATTCTATTGTTTCAATAGGGCCAGCCCAGATTCAGTATGATAAAGGACTACATAAGGAGCTGAATAATAGGGGGTGTGGTTGTTGGGGGGCCCTCTTTGGAGACTAGTTACCATACTTGGCTGTTCCTTGACAATGAAATGGACAGAACACCTACCTAATGGATCTCTGGTCATACTTAAAAGGGAGATTAATATAGGTATGAGCTTTCATGAACCTTAGAGTCCATTATACTAATGTAAGGTGTCATTATTGTAAGTCCTTGGGCCTGCTATATAATTTCAACTATTTTGACCTAAGGCATTTGACTATTTTCAGCCCAATCTTTTGATCATATGTGATGGCGATTAAGTGATTTTGCATAAATCATTCATTCCATAAGTAGGATGCCGACATGCACACTGTTTTGCTTTCACTCTTTTTTTGACATAGCCCAACCAAACCATCTAAGGAAAAAAGATCTGCTCAGAACAAACAGTAAACTGGGGTCAGTGTGGAAATTTTTGTCTTTTGTGGGTACAAACCCTGGCAGACCTAGAGGACCTCTTGGATAATTTGTCACACATGAGAGAATGTTGCTGAGACATTTAACACTGCATGTTAAAAGCTGTACACAGTATTTAAAAAAGAATGCATGGTAGACTCCATTTCCACTTTTCTTAATTTGGAAGTTCTATCTTTAGCAGCAATTTGCATTTTCCACACAATTAAAGACTGTACCTAGTTCTGATTTGCACTTCAAGTATCCAATTCAGCTGCGATTTACATTTTTTTCCCCTCTATTTGTCTGTTTATCTGCTTCCCAGTAAGAATACTGGGTTTCTAAATCTTGCTATAATCACATGTAATGTGGGTGACTCTGGACAAATGTGATTAACCATTGCAGAGGGTCAGTTTGCTAGTATATTAAATGGGAATAAGATTTTATTTAAGGAATTACTGTACATCTTTTTTTTAAAGATTTTATTTATTTATTCATGAGAGACAGAGAGAAAGAGACAGAGGCAGAGACCCAGGCAGAGGGAGAAGCAGGCTCCATGCAGGGAGCCCAATGTGGGACTCAATCCCGCGATCCCGGGTCTCCAGGATCAGGCCCTGGGCTGAAGGCAGTGCTAAACCACTGAGCCACCCAGGGGTCCCAGGAATTACTGTACATCTTAAAGGCTATGAGCACATCTAGGGACAGAGTAGGCATCTGATACATGTGCATCTATTGTTCTTTTAATTCACCCTTTGTGGGCCTGTCCAATGGATCCGTGAATAGAACTAACTGCTGGTAATAGAATCATCCTTCAGCTATTACCTTCCAACGTGAACACCAAAACCGACACATCTGAAGGCAGTGAGGTTTTCTGTGCCTCTAAACAGTTTATTTGCCACAGGCAAATAAACACAATGTTTGAGACAATTACCCAGATAATAAAGGTCTGTTCTTTTCCTGAAATATTCAAATAATGAAGAAGAAAAGTTTGAACACTCTTTGTTTCTTTCTTCTCTATATATAACAGATGCATTTACAAAACAGTTGCATTCTCTTCCACAGGTCCCTGGGTGTGGCTACCCGTTATCCTTGAAAAGAGTTCCTTGATCCTCCTTTTATCTTGTGTTCTAGACTTTAGACCCTTCAGAGATCAAGTGACTGCATCTTGGGGGCACATCAGAGCTCTGTCTAAAGCTCTGTGGGAAGCTGAATAATGGCCCCTGAAGATGTCCACACCCTAATCCCCCAGAACCTGTGAATATATATATATACCATAAAAGGAGAATACAAATCCAATCTTAGGCTGCATTTAATTGCAAGCAACCCAACTATTATTGATTCATTAGCAGCATATGCAGAAGGATTTCTATAAAAGTGCTAACTCTATGCGTCATCATTGCATGACAATTCCAGTGATTTCCAATCACTGCATTATTTGACAGTTTATATATGGGAAATAAACATTATACTTAATATGAAGCAGACCTAATTACACCCACTTTTCATGTGTCTAACTTCTGGCTTCGTTTCAAACCAAACAAATCGTTCATAGTCATCATCTGAGCTACTGTACACAGTTTTCAAGTTCTCCCATCCTGAGAAGGACACTATTGACTGTCCAGATGATGCTGTTCCCAAGCTACTGGGAAGTGTTTAGCATCAGTCTAATCTTTCCAGGGTGAAAATTAACCCATGGCCTTGTCAATTCTGTTTGATACAAATTCACCATCGCAGGTTGAGGTTAGCTAACCAAATTGTTTGAAATAAATGCTAAAAAGATGAGGTTCTTGATAAACAAAGGCAGAAAATATGCTTAACCTCTATTAAAAGTAACTGAAAAAAGAAGAAAAAAAGTAACTGAAAGAACAAATTAAGGGTGGGAGGCACATTGAAATACTAGGTTTTTTGTTTGTTTGTTTTATTTTGTATTTATCCATCAGTCATATGGGCAAAGTGATTGAGTGGGTATCATTATTTCTCATATGCCAACTTCCTAGATATTGAGTGGGGAAAAAGTTATAGAACTAGAAATAAGACTGCTCTACATTTAACTTCATAGAGAGCTAATTGTGCAGATATGCATAGTCTGATAGAGAATTTGACACATTAGAGTTTACAGTTTGATTTCTATAACAGTTCAGTAATTTAAAAGAAGCCCCAAGCAGGGGAGCATTTCTCCTAAGAAGGGTTTCTAGGTATAAAGTGTTCAAGGGATTTGGGGCTGCTTGAGGCAAATGATTGTTTATTGAGTGGCACTTGGACACGGTTGCTTGGGGGGAGTCCACACAACACAAGCAAAGGGATTATCATTCAGAAGAGGAGGAGGACAGAGAACTTTGGGGGAGAGGGGGATCTGAACGGGACTTAGAAGCCTAAAAGATGTCACTCAGCAGCATGGCCAGGAGTCTCTGAGTCAGAGAACTCTGAAGGGCAACAGCTATCTGGGGACTTGTAACTACAAGTCTGTCTCTTATCAAGGGCTAACAGTTGCTGGGTGAGGCTTTCTGGGGCACACAAAGCAGGCAGTGTCCAGTTGGCTAAAAATCTGCTTGTTTGGGTTATGTTAAAAATAACTGGATATGTAAGAATTTGAGTTAGGGGTCAGCGGGCTTTTGGACTAATGAGTCTCAGCCTGCCATGAAGATGTAAACATTGTAGATGCCAAAGCACACAGGCTATCTTTGGGCCATTTTTTATAACAATAAGGTCCCAGAATGTCTGCCTTGCTGACAAGTGGGCTTCCGTTAACCCAGAAGATCCAGCAAGCATTTGTTTGTACCCATTTCCTATTGACACTAACAAATTACCATAATCTTAACTAATGACCTAAGACAATGCACATTTATTATCTAGCATTTCTGGAACATGGAAGAGTCCAAAGTCCATCTCAGTGAGCTAAAGTCCAAGTATGGGGAAGGAGTTGTCCCTTTTGGAAATTCTAGGGGACAATCTTTTTTAATGTCTTTTACAGCTTCTGGAGGCTGTTCTCATTCCTTGGCCAGTGGCTCCCCATTACTGCTCTTCTTCAGACACCTGCTTCCTTCTTATAAGGGCCTTTATGATTACATTGGGCTCACCCAGATAACCCAGAATAATCTCTCTACCTCAAAATTCTTACCTTGATCCCATCAGCCAACTCTCTGTGCCATGTAAGATGCCATATTCACAGGTTCTGGGGGATTAGGGTGTGGACATCTTCAGGGGCCATTATTCAGCTTCCCACAGAGCTTTAGACAGAGCTCTGATGTGCCCCCAAGATGCAGTCATTTGATCTCTGAAGGGTCTAAAGTCTAGAACACAAGATAAAAGGAGGATCAAGGAACTCTTTTCAAGGATAACGGGTAGCCACACCCAGGGACCTGTGGAAGAGAATGCAACTGTTTTGTAAATGGAAAGGTGAGGATAGAATTCATGGTTTGAAGGAGTTCTTCCAGCTTGGGGCTTCTTTCTGATTCTCAGCCTTGGGGCAGGTTGAGAGATGGGAGCTGATAAAGTCAGGCTAGTGTTCAGTTCACTCAGTCTCTTTCCTTCCCAGACCATCCCATCCTGTCTTCTCTTTTCAGTTTGGATCTTTCTATCTGTACCCTGAAATCCTGCTGTATGTCCTTCATCTGGACATTCTTTCAACACATTGCATGAGGCTTCTGATGTACGAAAAATGGAGACAAATGGCTCAGACAGTCTCTGTCCTGAAGGAGCCCACATCCCAGAGGAGGAGACAGAGATGAGAGGAAGACCACAGTTCACTTGTAAGCCCTGCTGGAGTGGTGGACGGAAGACAGGGTCCAAAGGGGGCATGATAGTCACCTGGCTTGGGGAAGGTATCACAGGACAGGGGATATTTGATCCAAGGCTTGACAGATGGTCCTGAGTTTGCCTCCATGCCACCAGTGGGCACAGCCCCCATTCTTCAGTAGATTCCTGAAGGTTGTCTTAAATTCCATCTCTGCTCCTCCATCAGTGT
This sequence comes from Canis lupus baileyi, assembly GCF_048164855.1. NCBI lineage: Eukaryota > Metazoa > Chordata > Mammalia > Carnivora > Canidae > Canis > Canis lupus. Next base: position 69,886,025 of record NC_132839.1, read on the forward strand.
CTTAATGATGACTTATACATACAAGGCAACAGGGAGCTTTTTAAAAAGTTGAACTAAGTGGGTACCTTGGTCACTCTGTCAGTTAAGCATCTGCCTTGGGTTCAGGTCATGATCCCAGGATCCTGGGATTGAGCCCCACATCGGGCTCCCTGCTCAGTGGAAAGTCTACTTATCCCTCTCCTCCCTGCTCATGCTCTCTCTCACTATCTCTGTCTCAAATAAATAAATAAATAAAATCTTAAAAAAAAAAAAAACTTAACTAAGAAGATTCCACTTCCAACAGATTCTGAGTCACACTGAGGGGCTTGGGCTTTGGGAATCTGATTTTTCTCTCTCTTTTTTTAAGAGCCACAGTTATTCTGATATACACAGAGTGATTCAATGGTCATTCTGTGATTTGGATCAGAGGAGGGATACCTGAGAGTGTCTCTTTGCTTGATGGAGTTGAGGCAGTGCTCCATGATGGTGGAATCACAGTGTGAGTCAGGGTGCTGGATTCGAATCTCTGTGTCCACAATTGTGTGTTTCCTGTTCATTCCTGAATCTTCCAGGCCTACCACAGTGCCTGGTTTATGCTATCTCTATTTAATGAATGAATAAATGAATCATCTGTCATATAGAAACTGACACCAGAGAGAACAGGAAGGCAAACTTTGAAGATCAGCAAAAGAAAGACAACTTGGGCAATGGGGAGCATCTCATGTTTCACCCTCATTATTCCCTGCAATCTGTGCATTGTCCTTGTGGTCAGCTATAGAAAGTGAGGCAGAGACAGCCAATAACTTCCCCAAGGACAGATAGACAGAGACAGAGTTGGAATTCTAATCCAGGTCTATTTGACCACCAGCTCCATGCTTTAGCTATCGCACCTGTTCAGAATGGCATACACTTGGGGTGCCTGGATGACTTAGTCAGTTAAGCATCCAACTCTTCATTTTAGGCCAAGTCATGATCTCAGAGCTGTGAAATCAAGCCTCATGTCGGGCTTTGCACTAGGCAAGGAGCCAGCTTAAGATTCTTTCTCTTATCAGTGAGGGTGACAAAACATGAGAGACACCTGACTCTGGGAAATGAACAAGGGTTCATGGAAGGGGAGGTGGGCGGGGGGTTGGGGTGACTGGGTGATGGCACTGAGGGGGGCACTTGGTGGGATGAGCACTGGGTGTTATGCTCTATGTTGGCAAATTGAACTCCAATAATTTTTTTTAAAAGATTCTCTTCTTCTCCCTTTGCTCCTCCCCAACCTCACTTAAAAAAAAAAAAAATGAGGAGCACAGATGTACTGATTGGTGAGTGGAAGAAATAGTGAAATAGGGAAGGGCTGACAAAGGCCTCAGTCATAGGCAAAGTCTCTGTGCTGTGAGCACTGCCCATATCCTCCATGCAAAATTGATAGATGCTGGGATTTCTAAACAGTTAGGGTTTAGATACCTGAAGAGATAAGTCATTTCAGGATTTATGAAAGAAAGAGGAGAGGAAGGAAAAGAAAAATGGGAAGGGGGGAGGAGGGGGAGGGGGAAGGAGGTGGAGGAGGGGGAGAGGGAAGGGAGAGATCAGGAGGGAAGGAGGAAGAAAAAAGACAGTAACCAAGTGGGGCACTTAATTGACTTTTTGTTCACATCAGTATTTCATCCTTGGCCAGCAATTATGCACTTGGAGTTGTTTACCATCCTGGAGGGATTTCTCAATAGTTCCCTGTGAAGGATTCCTCCGTGCTCCTCAGCGGAGAGCCAAGACTCCTCCCAGCTGGGAGACTCCCTCTCTTTGCCTGCAGTCCCCCTGAACCCTTTCCAGAACCTGCTTCTCTGGCGGGCAGCCAGGGGCTCCAACAAACACTGTTTTCTCAGCACAGAGACCAGGTACCTTTGTACAGACGGGCGGCTGAATCTCTGGAGCAAATCCAGGAGAGATACTCATCCGAGCTGGTGTTTCTCTAGACAACACAGGGCTGTGTCCAGTTGGCTGAGAATCTGCTGGATTTCAGAGTGCGGCACCAAGTTTTAGTTCATCTATTCATTGGCTCTGTGATTTGAGACAAATACCTCCACCTCTCTGAGGCTCAGATTTCCTTCTCTGAAAAAGGTCATACAGCTAGAGTTCTTTAAGATCTTGGCATGTTCTAGAACACTGTGACCTCTCTAGAGTGAGAACAAGAGGGGAGTTTGGTCTGTTCCCTCCCCTGTCTATTCTTTCGCTCCCTTCCTCCCTTCCTGTTCCTTTCTCCCTCTTTTTTCTTTCTTTCTTTTTTTTTTTCTTTCTGTCATGTGCCAAGATTCTAAGTTAACAGGCTGCTTTAGCTGAAATTAGTACCTTAGATTTTTTTTTTTTTTTTTAATCATCCTGGGTAGGAGCCAGAGAAATGATCTCTGAGAAGCTGTGACCATGTTGTGATGCTCTTCGACGAGGTAACTGGAGGATGCCTTCGCAGCCGCTCCCTCTGTCCTGAGAGCCATCTATACACAAATCTTGTTCTCAAAAAGTCACTCCTGCCATCCAGGAGGTTTAAGTGGGGGCATTCAGCAGTGATTTGAGAGTGCAAGCCATTTTTCACTTCACACGAGACCTTGATCAGTCATTCTCTAGTGGGGGAGGCTAAGTCTTCTCTGTCTTGGTCTCCAGGGAAGCCTGGCCAGGACCAGCAAGAGGGTATGGATGTAAGCTGTGTGCAAACTACACTGTATCACTGGGGAAAGGGAGATGGTGCTTGAAAGTCTGTTTTCAGAGATTTTCATGCAGGAAAGGAGACATGGAGAAGAGCAGCCCAAGGAACTGGTTTCATGAGAGATTCTGTGGCATTGGGGGAAGATAAGGGCTTCTTTGGGGCCTAGCAAAATATAGCTCCCGGTGCATCTTCCAGTCCCTATTTTCCCTTGCCATATCGACAGCAGGGACAAGTGGCATGGAGACTGCAGGGCTGAAGTCCCTGGGTGCTCTGAGGATTTTGTGTGAGCTAGAAACAATTTTTTGCTTCCAAAGTAATCTTTGAGATTCAGGGGCGCTGCTATTGTAGAAACCTTAAGTTGTATGATACAACCTGAGTTTAAGCAGACAGACAACCCACAAGGCAGTGACGGTGGGCTGTTCACTGTGAGCAGGTGAGAGGCTCCTGTTGGGGGTGGAAGAGAGAATTGGAAGATGTTGGTGAGAGGAGCTGAGTCGTGCAATCAAGCTATAGGGTTTGATGAACAAAACGTAAATATCATCTTGCTTGGACACAGAGTACATGTCTGTGGTGAACCTTTACATTGTGAACCTTTACATTGACTCCTTGGAGGTGAGGAAATTGAAGCTGGGGTTTGAGCCCAGGGCCACCTCCCACGACAGCAAATTCTCCCTATCACACAACACTGAACCTGTCCTCCATTTTTCTCTGCTCCGCTCCCTGCGCCTGCATGTGCATCATTTTAATATATGCATTTAATATATGCATAATCATAGCACATTATGTATCTCACTATCACTACATTAGAGGCAAGGGACCTTTCCTGCCAAAGACCCTAACATATTCATGGCATACGAAGCAAAAGTTAATATTTGGAATACCTCAAGCTTAGGTCCTCTTCCTATGAGAAATACTTGGAGTTGAAAACCCTTGAGCTCTTGTTTCAAAGCCATGGAGCTAGTAGAATTGAGAGGGTTTCAAATGTGGAGGAATTTGTTTTTCCTTGGCAATCTCATCACTCAAACAACCTCTAGTTTTTAAATGCTACACTTCTGTGATGTACTCTAGACTGTCATTAATAAACATGAACTTTTTAAAAAGATTTATTTATTTATTAGAGAGAGAGAGAGAGAGAGAGAGTGCTAGTATGAGTGAGGGGAGGAGACAGAGGGAAAAAATCTTCAAGCAGACTCTGTGCTGAGTGCAGAGCCAGACCTGATGTGGGGCTGGATCCCAGGACCCTGAGATCATGATCTGAGCTGAAACCAAGAGCAGGACACTGAACTGACTGAGCCACCCAGGAGCCCCCATGAGTAGGTTTTTGAGGTTTACATAAATGTCAGTAAAGAGGGGATGGGAACAGATAGCAGAAAGCAGAAAGCAGAAAACAATTGAATGTGTCAGGAGCTCCAATTCCATGGCTGGCTGCCATCTGCATGGTGTTCACCTTACCTGTGCTGTCTGTGATCTTCACAGGGGATCCACTCCCTGCTTGCATACCTTGCTGGCTGACCATTGATGGAAAGGAAGTTTGCTTTTTGTTTTTTTGTTGTTGTTGTTGTTGTTGTTGTTGTTGTTGTTTGTTTGTTTGTTTCTGAATTCAGCATTCAAGGTCTTTTGCAAGTTTGGCCTGACTTTACTCTCCTGTCTTCTTTCTCTACACCTCCATGTAACTTAGCCACATTTCAAGCCACGAGAGTGCCAGACACACTATCTGGGAATCCCCAACAGACCGTAAGTTTTCACATCTCTATTTCATTTTTACTAGAAATATTTTCCTCTTCTTGCTGCAGTGATCTATGTGACTTTCAGAGTCCAGCTGAGATACACCTTGTGGATTTAACTTCATAGATAGAAAGATAGCATCTTCACATCTCCCAAGTAGATTTTAAGTGTCAGCCTGAGTCTTACCATTCCATTCCATGTCCTGGTCACTTTTGGCCAGAGTCCCCAACCAGGCAAAACCCAGCACTCTACCTGTGTCACCTTGTTTTTCTTTTACCTCACATGGCACTGACCTCATAGCAGGTGATCAACACATGTTTCTTGAAAGAATATCTGAATAGCTAATAGAGAGTGGCTAAATAATGTTGTTCCTCTACCTGCCAACATTTAATATTTCTTTCTCCACATCTGGTAGAGGATTTGCTTTGGAATCCAGTGGTGCCAAGGACAGGACAGAGGGAGCCATTTGCCCTGGGTGCCGTCACTGATGGGCACATTGTCTGTACAGAGTTTAAAAACAATAGTGAAAGAGCCCAGATGTCCATCGACAGATGAATGGATAAAGAAGATGTGGTTTATATATATATGATGGAATACTACTCAGACATCAGAAAGGATGAAATCTTGCCATTTGCAACGACGTGGATGGCACTAGAGGGTATTATGCTGAGTGAGGTAAGAATCAAAGAAAAGCAATTATCCTATGATCTCACTAATGTGGAATTTAAGAAACAAAAGAGTGGAGCATAGAGGAAGGGAGAGGAAAATAAAACAAGACATAATCAGGGAGGGAGACAAACCCTAAGAGACTCTTAACTCTAGGGAACAAACTGAGGGTTGCTGGAGGGGTGAGGGGTGGGGGATGGGGTGACTGGGGGATGGGCATGAAGGAGGGCATGTGATGTAATGAGCACTGGGTGTTGTATACAACTGATGAAGCACTGAGCTCTACCTCTGAAATTAATAATGCAGTAAATGTAAATTAATTGAATTTAAATTAAAAAAATAGTGAAAGCAAGTAAAAATAGGTCTGGTTTTTATCACTAGCCTATATTGGCAAAGCTAACCCCCATCAGTGATAACATATTCCCCCATAGAGACCCCTCTCAGCCCCTCCCCCACTTGATAGGCCACCGCCCAGATCGCTCCTAATTTACTCCCTGGCAGAGTGCTGCACTCCTGTGCCCTGTTTTGGCAGGGCTTTCTCCTTTTTCTCCCTGCAGGCTCAGGGTGTGATCCTGGTGTGATCCTCAGTTCATCCATCAGTTCATTCTTTTTCTCATTTGACATGTATTTATCCAGTTACTAGGACATGAGAGGTATTGGGGTATTGGTGCACAAAGATGAACAGGAAGGAGGCAGTCCAGGTCTTTTGGAGCTTGAGTTCTAGTTGGGAGCACAGAAGATAAAATGTCCGTAGCGTGCATGCACACACCATTTTAGGGCTGACTGCTGTGCTGAGGATAGAATTCCAGGATGATGTGATCACAGTGGAGGAGAGGTGCCTTTAGATAGGGTTATCCATGCCAGTGACCGCGTCTGGGGCCAAGTAAGATGTGGGTTGAGGTCTGAGTGCTGAGAAGAAGCCAGAGACTTCTGAAAAGTTCCGAGGATGGAAAAGGTGCTGTAGGACAACCCATATGAAGCACCTGAAAGAGGTCGGGGACTTCATTTGTCTGCTGGCTTCTAAACCCCAATCTCAGGTCCATCTCTTAGCTCAGCTTTATTCTGCACACACTCCCGAACTTTTGTCTGGGTGCAGAGCAAAGACTGGCAAAGAAACAGAATGTGCTCTGTCCCAGTGCCATTTCTCTGCGGCTGGTACTTGGTGGTAGAACTGAGCATAGGAGCACAGACAGAGGGTTTAGTGTCTCCCTCCTCAAGCATCGTCTCCAGTTCTCCATCATAAGGCCCAGATGAACAAAGGATGGAGGTTCAAAAGCTCCCCATCACATCTGGAATTGTGGCTCATAGATTTTGAATCCATTCAATCACAGAACCCTCTGACATTATCTCATGTAACATCTTGATTCAGCAGATAAAACAAGTAAAGCCCAGAGAGGTTGAGTTACTTCCTTGAGTTAACAAATACATTATACTTCCTAAAGCAGCAATCAAATGCTGAATGGTGTGAATGGTACTTCATGCCGACTGCCTCTTCTCAAGAGTTCTAGGTGTTAGAGAAAAGAAAATGAGGTGAGGGGACTTAATTAGGTGGCTTTTAAAGAGAGTTTAAGAGGAAAATCTCTCTCTTTTCTGTATTTCATGTTCTCAAGATGTTTATGCCTTTTAAAAATACACAAGCCAACTTTTCGTAGGCACTTTGAGGGGCCATTAGTCATGTAGGTTAGATTTTGCTTGAATATTTTGGAAGCATCAGACCCATCTACATCATATCTGGCACAGTGGCCTACACTTCAAAACGTGATAATTTGAGCCTTTGGGTCAGTAACCCTGTGTGTAACTGGTTCAGCATCAGCCCAAACCACAAACCACACCAGAGAGAGTGAAGTCAGAACATCAGGCGTACGTGTACCAATAACCACCAACCTGCTGCAAGCTAAATGTTCTCCTTCTGTGGCTCCATGCTGTCACTTCAATTTGAGAAGTGGGAAACTGAGACGCCTGGGTGGCTCAGCGGTTGGGCGTCTGCCTTTGGCTCAGGGTGTGATCCTGGGGTCCTGGGATGGGGCTTCACATCGGGCTCCTTGAGGAGCCTGCTTCTCTCTCTGCCTCTGTCCCCGTCTCTCTCTCTCTCTCTCTCTCTCTCTCTCTCTCTCATGAATAAATAAATAAAATCTTTTTTTTAACCTACGAGGTTAAAAACCTTGAGGCCAAACCTACGAGGAGAGTAGGGACACTTGTCATCAAGGCCTGTAGTTCTAGGAACAGGAGGTAAAAAATGTATGCTCCCAAAAGGTAAAATAATTACTATGCAAAAATACATATAATTGCTCAGATACTCTGGGAATATTTTTAAGTTAATTATAATAAAAGCAAATGGGGATCCCTGGGTGGCTCAGCGGTTTAGCGCCTGCCTTTGGCCCAGAGTGTGATCCTGGAGTCCGGGGATCGAGTCCCACGTTGGGCTCCCTGCATGGAGTCTGCTTCTCCCTCTGTCTGTATCTCTGCCTCTCTCTTTCTTTGTGTGTCTCTCATGAATAAATAAATAAAACCTTAAAAAAAAAAACAAATGACTATTCCACCTATATAATTATTAGATACTTAAATATATGTGTATATGTATATATGATTTATATGTATGTAATGTTTAACACTGTTATGGAACTCTTATAAATTAAGACATGCTCAGGCAGCTGGGGTGGCTCAGTGGTTTAGCGCCGCCTTCAGCCCAGGGTGTGATCCTGGAGACACCGGATCGAGTCCCACGTCGGGCTCCCTGGAGTCTGCTTCTCCCTCTGCCTGGGTCTCTGCCTCTCTCTCTCTCTCTCTCTCTCTCTCTCTGTGTCTCTCATGAATAAATAAACAAAATCTTTTTTAAAAAATTAAGACATGCTCATATAATCAAGTTCAAATGGTATAAACATTCTGGAAAGCAATTGAACAATAGGTATTAAGGTCCTTAACAATGAGTAGTCTTTTGCTGCCTAATTCTGCTGTAATGAATCTCTCTCCTGTTTTAAAAAGATTTATTTTATTGAGAGAGAGAGAGCCCACACAGGGGTGGGGGAGGGGCAGAGGGACAGGGAGAGAAACTCCAGGCAGACTCCTTCCTGATGGCAGAGCCTGTCGTCGGGCTTGATCCCATGACCCCGAGATCATGACCCGAGCCGAAACCAAGACGCAGATGCTCAACTGACTGCACAACTCAGGTCCCCCTCAATGAATCCCTTTTAAGGAAATAATACTCAAAACCAAGACTTATGAGCAAAGACAGCATTAAAGCAATATTATAATAGTGATACTGAAAGCAACCAGACTATCTATTAAGACATATATATGCTATATATTTATATATATAATAAAAATGTTATTGATCATAAAATATACAAAATGAGAGATCTTGCTTGAATAGTTTATGAACAGCAGCCCATCTGGCATGCAGTCTGGCACAAATCCTGCCCTGGAGAAGACAGTCTCTAACTGTTAATATTCCAAGCCTTGGGGTCAGTAATAGTTTGTATAACTGATTCAGCATTAGCCAAGACCACAAACAAGGCCAGAAAGGCTAGAATTAGAGCACTAGCAGGGTTTTCATTGATGACTGCATCTTCCTGGCTGAGATATGGTTGTGCAGAAATTCTTACACAGTCCACAGTGCTAGAGGTGGATGATTGAATTTTTTGGTAGCCAGGATTAATTCTGAAAAAGAAAAAAAAATAATAATTCTGAAAAACAATAGAAAAACAAAGAAAGAATAACAAAGGACAACAATGGAACATCTTCCAAAGACATTCACTGTAACTTTGTTTCTAATAGTTACAGCTTATGAACATATCAAATAAGAGCAATGTACATATCAAATCACAGGATCTGCTTACATGTGGCAGAGACATCACATGGTGTATCATGTCATGGAGGATTTTTCAGAAAGCTACATAAAAACACGGGGAAATGCTTATAATGTTAACTGGAAGATGCAGATGCAAGTGAATATATAACTGCAATAAGTAAAAACAAAAATACTTTTCTGTACCCTAAGAAGATTATAAGTCACTTAGAAAACTGGTAACTAGCTGATATGCATGTGGGAGGTGGTTTGCAGATTTCTACCTTTCTTTCCTTTTCTCTACTTTCTCCTTTTTCCCACCCCCCCACCCCCCCACCATGGCTTTCTTACTGGTCATTTAATGAAAAATTTAATAACATTAAAGATGTATTATTCATCTTCAGAGGAAGCCTGAGCACAGTCAATTGAGGACAAATTAAAGGCTATCATGCTTCCTACGACCCACTCAGGGAGGGTGTGTAGCCTCACAAAGGTACACACGCGGAGAATGTATTTTCTCAAGAAGTGGTGAGGACAGAAAACATAAGTAGGTTGTTAAAAGATCTGTATGATTTTTTTGAATGGAAGGCATGCATACAAAGGATGTTGAGCCCAGCAGCATATTTAGGGGAAACACTTTAGTGTGAATTTGATTTTTTGCAAAATGTCTCTCAAAATATTAGTCAGAAAAGCTTCAGTGTGAAAGTGGCAGTGTCCAGATTTTTAGGTCTCCATTAAGATCTAGTACATGTAGACTTGAAGAGCTACTGTTCGGAAAGGTAGCTGAGACCCTTTTGTCTACGGCAAAGGATGGAACAAAGGGTCCATCACCTGGATAAAGAAGAACTTTCTATTAGTTAGGAACAGTGTGTGGCAGTCAGGGTACCAGTAAGTGACAGATAGAAGACTTAAGTTGGGATAACTTGAGCTGGGCTTATCTATGAAACTAACTACAAAGGTATGGATGGCCTGTGGGGAAAACCTAAAGAACAATGTGATAACTTGGACCAATAAGAAGGATAGGATAAGACAATTATAAGTATCCACATCTTGAGAGGAGCAGTGACTTCCATCAGGTACCCGTCTGTCTTATAGGCACTTAGGGCAGCACTCAATGAAGCAAGCAACCTGACTTCTCTCCTCCCGCCTACCAATATTCTGCTGGATGTTGCCTAAATATATTGGCTAAATCCAACAAGAAGCAGGAATAAATTCCATAGAGATCAGCCTCATGGAGAGAAACATTGGGTAGAGAAGGAGGAGTCAATCTAGAGCCAGACAGAGGGTAGACTAAACACAGTCCAAGAAAGGAAAGGCTAACCTCGTGAAACACTTTGTTTTTCATCATTGCTGCTTGTGAAGAGAGGCCGAAGGACCATTTCTTTGGGAAATCTAAGCAAAGTGTGGTGTTTGGACCAGATGACTTAGAATTTTCCATTTAATTCTGATACTTTGTAATTCTAAGGCACCTCAACTGAACTAGAAGCACATAAATAACCAATACAAGTGCAATTGCTTATTATGGTCACTAGCCTCAAGTCAGGAAAATTGAGTTATTTTTCCCTTTTATAGAGCAATAACCTTTTCTAGCATCCATGATGACTTTCCTTAGAAGATTTTTGCAAAGCAATAAAACCAATGGTATATTTAATTGAAGTGTAAAGTGATGTTGATGATCAACAGGCCCAACCTGGGATGAATATGTAATTAGAGTTCTTTAAGTGTCACCCAAAGTCCACAGTGTATGATAAGTACATATTAATAAGAACTAACATATATTAGGTGCTCACCATATTCCAGGCATTGAGCCATTCACTTTATATTAACTCATTTGATCCTGCCAGTAGTCTTTTGAGCTATGTACTATTGTTGGTTTCTCCTTCTCTATGCACAAAGCAGCCAGGGAAAGGTACTGCTCAGTTACCTCATTCTAGGACGTGCAATTTGCTCATAGTCCCAGCTGCTGACCCCCCTGAATCCACTACCATGTCTGATAAAACCACACTTCTCTTGGGCTACTTCCAACCCAAAGACCAAGAATGAAGGGTATTCCACTTCCATTCCAATGAGATGCAAAACTTCTCCAAAGGGTCACTGGCCCAAGAGTACCTTTTAGCTGAGCCAAACCTTCCCTGAAACTGTTACAAAGATCCTTCCTCTCTTCTTCCTCCTCTCTTCTCATCTTTCACAGATATCAGACCCCATAGAAATCTGCAGGTTCTCCTTACTTTCTCCTACTCCCTCCCTGTTATAGATTGAACTGGGACTCCCTCCACAATTCATATGTTGAATTACAATGTGACTGCATCTGGAAATAGGATCTTTAGGAGGCAATTATGATTTAATGCAGCCGTAAGGGTAGACTCTTTAATCCAATAGGACTGTCCTTTTATGAAGAGGGAGGAAGAAGGAGAAGAAGAAAGAAGAAGAAGAAGAAGAAGAAGAAGAAGAAGAAGAAGAAGAAGAAGAAGAAGAAGAAGAAGAAGGAGAAGGAGAAGGAGAAGGAGAAGGAGAAGGAGAAGGAGGAGAAGAAGAAGAAGAAGAAGAAGAAGAAGAAGAAGAAGAAGAAGAAGAAGAAGAAGAAGAAGAAGAAGAAATTAAAATGATATAATTAAAAAATTATATGGAAGAGGAGGAGGCAGGGGAGAGAGAGATCACATTTCTCTCTCTGCCATGTAACTACATGGCAAGAAGGTGATCATCTGAGAGCCAAGAAGGGTGTTTCCACCAGAAACCTGAATGCACAGCACATTGATCTTGGATGTAGCAGTCTCCAGAAATTGTAAGAAAATAGATTTCTATTGCCTAAGTCATCCAGTGTGTGGTAGTTTATTATGGCAACCCCAGGCTGACACTAATACACTCCCTCAATAAATGTCTTCACACGTCTAACACCACATTGGCACCAGGTTCTCAGTGGATCCAAACAAGCACAGGCACCACCAGAAGTTTCAGGGGCTTGCCTAAGTTCATAGACCCTGGGCTTGGCAAAGCTGGGCCTCAACCCCAGGCAGTTGGACTCAAGTCTCTCTACCTGCTTGCTCACTGGGCTACCCCACCTTGAATCAGTGATTGGCTTGACTTGCCTCGGGGCACTTTCCGGGGAACAAGTTCTATCCTCTTTTAGCCAAAGCATTTCTGCCCTTCCCTATTTTGTCTGACTTGAAGGCAGACACTCATCTCATCCTATCCGAGACTTCTTCACTCCAGCAAACATCTCTAGTACTTTCTATCATTCTTTGTGAGGACACAGGCCTCAGATGCCTCCTCAGTCCCCCTCCTGCTCTCCAGTGGCAAGTTAGACAGAATTGAGTGTAAATGGGCTCCAAAGTTCCCAGCTGTGAAATCTCAGACACACTGACCATCGTGAAGCTTTGTTTAATTATATGGAAAAAAAAATGAGACTATCCATTCCTAACTCCTGGATCACTTGGAGGATTGAGTTAACATTTAAGGACCTAGGACATCAGCTAATACATAAAGCCATCTATAAACAATAGATCTGGGCAGCCCTGGTGGCCCAGTGGTTTAGAGCTGCCTTCAGCCCAGGGTGTGATCCTGGAGACCCGGGATCGAGTCCCACATCAGGCTCCCTACATGAAGCCTGCTTCTCCCTCTGCCTGTGTCTCTGCCTCTCTCTCTCTCTCTCTTTCTCTGTGTGTGTGTGTCTCATGAATAAATAAAATTAAAAAAAATATATATATATATATAAACAACAGATCCCACCCAAATTTGGACCCATCTTTTGATTTATTTGAACTGGTGGCTGGTAAATCTGTTACCCAAAAGTGCATAAAATATTTTCAGTTGAGATGATGGCCTTTTCTACTCCTCTCTCATGCTGAGATTTCCAATAGGCAAACTCAGGACATTCTATTCAGCAGCTCTGCCTAGTGTTGACATTTCCCCTTATGTTCCTGTGAACCGAAAAGAAACATGGTTATTTCCTAGCTTGGTCATCTCATTCCCAGAATTTCCCATGAACTTGGTAATCAAGCCCTGATGAGTGCCTGAGTTAATGCACAGCCTATGTGAGAAGTGGCTTGTTCTGGGGATGTGGGGGTGGAGGGAGAATGACTTCCTTAACTATTTCTCACTACTATCTAATCTTCCATGAAGCACATACAGCTTTCCACCATTTCTAATCATTCTTTATCTGAACCCATGTTGAAAAGTTGAAAACCAGTTGTTTAGGAACACCCAGGTGGCTCAGTGGTTGAGCATCTGCCTTTGGCTCTGGTCATGATCCTGGGGTGCTGGGATCAAGTCCCACATGAGGTTACCCACAGGAACCCTGCTTCTGTCTCTACCTATGTCTCTGTCTCTCTCTGTGTGTCTTTCATGAATAAATAAATAAATAAAATCTAAAACAAACAAATAAACAAACCCAAACAGTTATTTAAGCTATTTTTAAAATCAAAAATAAGAAGTAATGTGCTGTCCTGAGAATCAAGTGACCTTCAGAGTAACATAGGTGAGAATTTCGTCTGCTGCTAAGGAGCTGATTTAGATGATTTCCTTAACTTTTCTGTGTTTGTTTTCTGCAACTAGAGAAGAAGAATGATCTTCCTTTTCCTGAGACCTCTTGTGCGGCTGAAATGGGGTTAGGAACCTAAACTACCTCGGTGCCAGCCTGCAGAGGCACTCGTGTGAATGGTCATTGGTGCTGTGCATGTATGAGCCCAATATTTTTGTGACTCTGGCACCCACACCACCTCTTCGCCTTTCAAGATGTTAGTTATTCAAAGCTCTTCAGGGTTTTTGAGAGCTTCCAATAGACAATTTCCACTGTTTTATTTCTAAGAAAGTCTAGGTTGTCTTGTTAGAAGTTGGAAGTTCCACTTATGATTAATATCATCAGTAGACACTGTTAGAGGTTTTTGTTCATTTGTTTGCTTATTTCAAGTAAAAAGAATTGTTAATTCTCTCCAATAAATGTGGGCTTTGTTGAGAAATCAAATTTTAGTTCTCACATAATATTCTTTTGGCTGTGTTTTATTTCCTTGCTTCACTGATCTTTAAACTGATCTTTTGGAATTTACGAGAACACCTGGAAAGCCCCATTGGATTGTCCCTTGGTTATTACCTGTATTGCCAAATACCTGTGGCAGTTACTGTTTCCTGTCACTCACTATATGTTCTGAATGAATGACACTATTTTCTGAAGTACAATGCACTTCATCTAATTCTTTTTTTTTATAAGATTTTATTTATTTATTTATTCATGAGACACACACACACACACAGAGGGAGAAGCAGGCTCCATGCAGGGAGCTTGATGCGGGACCCGATCCCAGGTCTCCAGGATCAGGCCCTGGGCTGAAGATGGTGCTAAACCACTGAGCCACCCGGGCTGCCCATAATTCTTTTTTTTTTTTTTTTTTTAAATCCAATTATTTCTCAAAAGTGATCTTCTTGAATATGTCATCATGTCTAAAAATCGTTATTTTAGTTTTTTTTTTTTCTTTCTCTAGATCACTCTTCACGTGTTTCTTTTAATGACAAGTTCTGATGTTGGCATGCATGTGTATGTGCTTGTAAGGCATCATTATTCCTTCATAAGACCAAGCTTCCAGATGCTTTTGGCTGTTGAGTAGATCATGATCAGATGTGCCCTTGACTGGGGTGCAAGGGCTCTGTGATATGTTATAATGGGTGCCTTTTATGTACCATAAGTTTGTGCTGATGGTTCTTCTACATACTGTAATATGACAGCTCAAACTTCTTTTCCGCATGTGTCATCCACTGAAAAATAAACTGAAAAATAAATAAAATATTTATTTTAGGCCCCTGAGAAGAATCTGTAAGTGCCAATTCCTGCCTTTGCCTTTCTGACATCCTAGCTTCTGAGTGGACTAGGACATCCATCTAGAACAAGACACGTCCTGTGTCTGCACTATTTTTGCTCAAGGCAGGACAGGTGTCAGCAGCCTCAGCCCCTGACTCCAGCAGGAGTCTAGAGAAGTGGTAGTGATCCTGGAATTCTGCTTCTATCACTTGTTAGCTCTTTGAACTTAGACAAGTTAGTGCATCACCAGTAAAATGAGAACAGTACCTATTTCAAAGGCTTACTTTGAGGACAAACTGTGGTTCTGTTACATGTAAAGTGCCTGACACATAATAAACCTCAGTAAATGTAACTTATCATCATTATTATTTTTCCTCTCCTTCCAGGTGGCCCCTGTTATTACGCTGAAACCCATCTACTCTGTTCCAAGCCTGCCCTCATTTTTGTGCAAAGAATTATGATTGACACATGGGGGTCAGACTTCATGGGGCCATGCTGAACCTCATCACTTCTTGGTGACTTTAAAAATTTATCTCATCTGCAACTTACTTTCTTAGGTGTAAAAGAGGTGTCATATCACCATTAGTGGTGCTATTAGTGGTGCTGTAAAGATTACATGAGCTAATTTTGTTGTGTTTAATAAAATTCCTAGGTACCATTGGTACTCAAATTTTTTTTTTTAATGAAAATTAGTGCCAAACTGAGCACACATAGGTAAAAGTTTTGAACCAACAGAATATTGGATCTGATCTTTTAAGAATCCCTCCCTTGTGGTCACATGCTGGGGATCACTCTTGCTTGCCTGCAGCAGTCAACCTGCATTCTCTAGCATTGTATTAGGTTTTGGTTTTGGTTTTGGTTTTTATAGGCCCCTGTTCTAAGAAACAGAGCCCTCACTTTTCTTCAGAGCCTGGGAGTACAGAACAGATATCACAATCTCTGTTCTTATTGCTTTCCATAGAACATCACAATTCACATAGGGGCACTAAATGCATTAACATGTGGAAAAGTGAAACTCTGCTAAATAAATATTCATAAAGCACAATTTGCCAAATGAATATCTGTGCTAAGTGAACATGCATAAAATAAAACCTCATTGAACAGGTACAGAATTTAACCAAGTTATAAAATTCATTATCCAGTGAGTACACTCATCCATTAACAAGTTAATCAGCTTTCCCTCCTTTAAAAATGAATTCATAACCAAAATGGCTTATTATACTGATCTTTCCTCATTGAAGACTATTAATATAGGAACATCGAATGTGGAGGGAAAGAAGGTAGCTAGCATTTATTTTTCCTTTTGGTTTTAATTGGTTTAGTGACAAACTGATGCTTCAGTGAAAACCCTATGTCAGTTGAACGGTAAGGAAAAGATACAACATGTTTTAGTTTTGCTGGTTTTTGTCTGTTTTTGACATTTCCTAAATGCCAATGAGCATGTCTCATTTAATTTTTTAAAGAATTTATTTATTTATTTAGAAAGAGAGAGAGAGAGCAATCACATGGATGCATGAACCGGGACAGGCAGAGGAAGAGGGAGAGAAAGAATCTCAAGCCGACTCCCTGCTGAGCAGAGACCAGGGCAGAGCTTGATCTCATGACCCTGAGATCATGACCTGAACTGAAACCAACAGTTGGATGCTCAACTGACTGGGCCACCCAGGTTCCCCTCTCATTTAATTCTCCCCCCTGGTGGGGGTAGGAACCATTAACCATTTTAACTGGCTTATTCAAGGTTATGTGGCACAAGTCCATCTCAGAGCAGGGACTGGACCAAGGGCTGTCTTACTGGAAGCCTGGACTCCCTTTATTTAACACCCTGCCAAGCCGCCATCCTAACTAGGAACAGCCCTAACTGGTAGGTGTTAGACAAACTCTAGGAACAAATCCCTCTTATACGTGTTTGACTAAGTTCACAGACTTGCTGCTCAAACCTGCAGTCTTAGGATAGTGTTCTTGGCAATTTTACTCTTGTCAACTCAGAGCACTGATTTGAACGCAGCTTCCTCACACTGGAATTTCTTTGGGTTAAAGTGAAGGGGAACACAGAGGTCCTCTTCCTTAACACGAGCTAGAAATCAATCAGGTTCATCTTGTTGAAGAGCAACAATGCAAGCATTTAAGGAATGTCAAGGTGATTCAGGTCATAGGAATTCAGAGCTTGGTATCCACCACATGTTCACTACCCTCATCTCATAAACAAGGAAATTGAAACTGTCTCTTTTATTGGCCAATTTGAGAAGCTTGGAAGTAAGAATAAATACTTCAATGGTGTTTCAAGCTGAAGCCATAATCATGATTATAGGATGAAGTGTGACTCCTAGAATTCGTGTGTTGACGTCTTAATATCCAAGATCTCAGAATGTGACCTTATTTGGAGACAGGGTCTTTATAGAGGAAACCAGATTAAAGTGAGATCATTAGGTGACCCTAACCCAATGTGACTGGTGTCCTTATAAAAAGCGAATTTTTTGACCCAGAGACATATAGAGGGCAGAGGTCGTGAAGATACAAAGGCAGAAGATGCTGGATGAGCCTGACCAGGCTGCCATAACAAAGTACCACCGACTGGGGGTGAAGGTGTAAACAACAGTAGTTTGCTCACAGTCCTAGAGGCAAGAACTCTGGGGTCAAAATATCAGCAGGGGGGTTTGTCTGAGGCCACTCTCCAGTCTCATAGTTGGCTGTCTTCTTCCTGTGTCTTCACATGGTCTTCCCTTTGTTCTAGTCTCCTCTTTACAAACTGTTGAATCAGGGTCTACCCATATGACCCCAAGGTAAGTTAATTACCTCCCTAAGACCTTATCTCCAAATAGGAAGATAAAGAGGTCCTGGGGATCAGGGCTTCAACATTTGAAATTTAGAATACATGATTGACCCCGAACAACAGTCAGTCATCTCCAAGCCAAAGAGAGAGGCCTGTGGTAGATACCTCTCTCTTGTTCAACAGAGGAATTTGACCCTGTCCTTGGATTTCTCACCTCTAAAACTATGAGAAAATAAATGTTGGTTGCTTAAACCATGGAATTTGTGATACTTTGTTACTGCAGCCATCAAAACACCAATACAACAATGTTTTCCTGCAAGTGTCTGGATGGAGTCTTTGGTCTCCATGTGCAAAGGTATAGAAATTAAGATGAGTCAAAAAAAAAATGAGGTTGCCTATGTTTGCACCCAAGTGTGTGTCTTGTGAAAAATTGTCCGTGCCTCCTACTGTTTAATCTCTCTTCAAGTCACTCCACTGGGTTTTGAATATTTTATAAATGCCCCAATTAATGTGGTAGAAAATAACATACATCATTTGGGTGTAGTAAGTATCCCAAACAAAATTAGTGGGGATTCCAGATTTACAAAAAAAAAAAAAAAAAAAAAAAAAAAAAGCTTAAAAAATTTAAATGTTAGAATAAGTGAAAGCACTTTAAAACAGAACACTTTTTCTCCTCCCCTAAACATGCTTCTCAAAAGACAATGCAGCACCTTCTTCCCTCAATCTGTACCACCTCTTGTCAACCCTTCACATCTTAGCCTGAAGCATAGCAATGTTGCCCTGCACGCGGGACCTAGTTTCTCCCTGCTAAATCCTGACAATATCTGCACTCTTTAATATGTGTTATGGGTTGAATTGCTGTGTCCCCTCAAATCCTGTTGTTGAATCCTCACCCCCAGTTCCTCAGAATGTAAGCCGCACCTAGTTAGGCCGGTGTCCTGATAAAGAGGGAACATTTGGAGTTGGAAAACCTATAGTAAAGACCATGTGAGGAGACATAGGGAGGAGAATGACATCTATAAGCCAGGGAGAGAGGCCTGGGGCACATCCATCCCTCACAGCCTCAGGTGGAACCTACCCTCGACAACCAATTTCTATTGTTTAAGCCACTTCGTTGGTGGTGCTTTGTTACAATGGCCCTGGCAAATTGGCACAGAAGGACTCAAGGATCTTGTCCCATTCTGCTCTTACCTGCCCTAATCCAGTCTCCCGTTCTTCTGCCAAAGTGCCAGTTTTATCCCCTGCGGACATTGTCCTCTACCTCTGACCTCCAGCCACTCCTGGCATAGTGCTTGTCCTAGAGCAGGTTTTTCATAAATACTTATGGAGTGGATTTCACTTGCAAAGAGCACAGATTGGATCAAGGAATCTTAAGAAACTCAAGGAAAGGTCTACTGGTCTCGCCTAGGTCACACCTCAAGATGAAGGGTTGCACAGAAGTTGGTTCTGCATCCTAAAAGCAGTGGTTAACATGGTCTTTGCTGTTTTGTTTTACATTTTCTTTTGGTTCGTGATAACTCTTCTGATGGGAAATGTCTGTAAAAGATGATTATAGGGATTATGTTTTATTTCCAAATACCATGGTGGACTGTAGTTGATTTCCTTTCTGGCATCTTGGAGACGTTGAGGCCTGAGAATTTCCGGGTTTTAGGTTACCACAACTTACGTTCTCTTACCCTGATTCCCTGATGGCTATGCCTGAGTCATATCGTAGGTAGGATAAAGTTGTACAAAGCTTATCTCCCTGAGTCTCAGGAAATTACACTGTTTGAAGTGATTGCATTTTTTTGGAATTGGTAAAACTTGGCTCATCTGAGTTCTGACATTTAGAATGATGAACTTCTTGATGATTCTTTTGCAGCAATAAAGCATATTTTCCCATGTTGTAAGGTAGGATGATTCTTTTCTGAAAAAATTGTTTTCATATTTGTATCTTGGGGGATATCATATATACCCTTATGCTACACTGAAATGCAATGGTACCCTATGGCTCTACAGAGGTACATAACCTTGAAGAGATTAGAGGTAAAGAACCGTGATTGTTCTGGGTGACTATTCTTTTGGAGCTCTGATTTCTTCTTGGAGGTAGCTTGTGTTAGTGGAGAGATCACACATGTTGGCATAAACATTTGAAGTCAGAGGAGTTTTGTTAGATAGGAATGTTCTACTGTAACTGCAAATCATAAACACAGTGCTGGCTTGTGATTCTCAGCCTACTTGTAGGTGGGTGCTGAGCACAGTGCTTCAAGATAGACGTAGGATTGAATCACACTGTTTCACTTTGCTAGGGCTGCCATGCCAAAGCACTACAAACCGAGTGGCTTGAACAACAGAAATTTATTGTCTCACTGCTCTTGGATGGCAGAAATCCAAGATCAAGTTGCTAGCATGATTGCTTCCCCCTGATGACTGCATGAAAGAATCTGTTCCACACCCTGCTCCTGGTTTCTGGGGCTTTATTGGCAATCTTTGGAGTTCCTTGGCTTATAGAAGCATCATCCTGATCTCTGCCTTCATCTTCACACGATGTTCTCTCTGTGTGCATACTTGCCTCCAAATTTCCTCTTCATATAAGGACACCAGTCGTACAGGCTTAGAGCACACTCCAATGACTTCTTTTTAACTTAATTGCCTCTGTAAAGACCCTCTCTCCAAATATAGTCACATCTGAGATACTGGGCGTTAGGACTTGCACGCAGGGATTTTTGGGGAAGGAACACAATTCAACTTTTAACATCTGGCATTACAGTGACTAGCTCCGTTGCTGAGAAAGTCCCTTGACCTTTCTTGCGTCTCAGTTGCCTCATGTGTGAGAGGACGCGAGTTCTACATACCTCCCAGAAGGATGTGAGTATTTCAAATGTAATACAGAAAAGCTTTTCGTGACTGCCTCTATGCTACTTGTGGTTCCAGGCCAGGATGATGACACCATGACATAGTAGGGCATGCACGTCAGACCACGGGGAAGTTGTCACGGAGCCTGTATTTCTAATTATAATAAGGGAAGTGAACAACTTTTGGTAAGTGCCTATTAAGTGCCAGGGTGGCACTAGCTGAACTTGTGGGGAGCTCAGGCTGCTCTGGGTCTGTCTACAAAGGACTGAGTTGATTGGGCTGCAAGCAGCTACCTGCTTACACTGGACATATTCCTTCTCTTGACTGGACTGTGAGGAGGAAGAAAGTGCATTGCAGTGTCATAGCGACAGTCCCAGTCCCAAACTATGGGTCAAACTTAGGAATGGAAGAATCTTAAGCAGAAGCTAAAAGAGCCCTTCTCTGGAATCATGCTAGGGTCCTGAGGTTTGCACCAACCCTCCCGGGACACCCAAGGGTTTGTAGGTTTGAGGCATCCTGGAAGGTGTCTCTCTAGCAGGGCAGCATTAACTTGAAAGGACAGTAAGGATGGGTGCCCTGAGTGTGGTGTGGGTGCCTCGGGACACACACCGGAAAGCATGGGCATGGATTCTCTCACTCCTCATGTCAGCAACTCACTTACAAGCACTTTATGAGGGAGGCTGCTCAGAAAATTCCAGAAATCATAGTGGGATGGAGGTGTCTTCTGAAAGGGACTGAGGTCAGGGGATTATGCTGGAAAGTGGTGTCAGTAATGCTTATGGGAGTGTATCTGCATCCAAAGCTGAGAAGACTGGAGGGATTTCACTTTTCTCACCTAATGTCAACGTCACAAGATCCCATGAGGCAGTCATTATTTCCCATTCTAAAAATGGGGACATCGAAATATCTCCAGACAGGCTCTTTGCCCAAATATTTCCCAGATGATCGCTGTATCTTCTGCATGGTCTAGACCACATGTACCCACTACTTATCCTGGTTTGTGCTCAGTTATTTTCTTTCAACCACTTCTATTGTGCTTAGAGCTGTTTTGAGAAAACAATATATATGAAATCAAGAGCCCACTATGATAATATGGCTTTAAAAAGACACATCAAAATAAATGTATAGTTATTAAAAATTAAAATCCTTGCCCAGCAATTCCACTCTTAGGTATATACCTAAGAAAATGCAAATATATATCCACAGAGAATCGTGCATATGAGTGTT
Source organism: Canis lupus baileyi (assembly GCF_048164855.1). Taxonomy (NCBI): domain Eukaryota; kingdom Metazoa; phylum Chordata; class Mammalia; order Carnivora; family Canidae; genus Canis; species Canis lupus. The sequence goes on from NC_132839.1 coordinate 69,907,482, forward strand.
CAGGGCAGCATTTTTCATAGTAGCCCCCAAATGGAAACAACTCAAACGACCATCAATGCATAAGTGAATCAATAAAAGGTGACGCGTAAAAGGAAAAGTTTTTTAATCCACAATAAGAAATCTGGGGTACCTGGGTGGCTCAGTCCACTAAATGTCTGACTCTGACTGTTGGTTTTGGCTCAGGTCATGATCTCAGGGTCCTGAGATTGAGCCCTGTATCAGGTTCAGCACCAACTCTGCATGAGATTCTCTCTCTCCCTCAGCCCCTCCTCCTGCTCATACTCTCTCTGTCTCTAAAATAAATAAGCATATAAAATCTTTAAAAAAAATTAGCAGTACTGATTCCACAATGTGGGTGGGCCTTAAAACACTATGTTAGGTAAAAGGTCTCATATTGTATGGTTCCTTTTACATGAATTATCCGGAACAGGCAAATCCATGGAGATAGCAGATTTGAATTTACCAAGGGACAGGAGGAATGAGGAAAGATGTAGTGTGGACAAGGAATTTTTATGGGATTATGACAAAGTTTTGAAACTGGACAGAGATGGTGATCACACCAAATTATGAATACACTATGCCTGAATTGTTCACTGTACCATGGTTAACAGTATGTCATGTGAACTTTGGATCAGTTAAAAAATCACCATTGATGTGTCATAAAATTGCCGTGTGTATTCACAGAGGCATTAACCACATACTTTGGGGAACACGGGCTTCAGGTCCCTTGCCCTGAAGACAGGGCCACGGTGGTTCCAAACTTTTATTTTTGGCTCCTAAACTCTGCCCTACTTTGCACGATGTGGCCACAGGGTCGGAAATGGACTTCCCCTGCTTTTACTTCAGCGGAACATTCTCAGACAGCGAGCTGTGCAATTGCACAGGATAGGAGATGGCAGGGGCAAGAGGGCAACAAAGAAAGAATGGGTGCCAGACTGGGGAACCTTGCCCCCAGTCAGATCTGCACGCGGAGCCCCCTCTGTGGTTGTCGCCTCGGCTGACCCTGTCACTTTCAGGTGCAGAAGGACCGTTGTCAGGCAGTTTGGAGGCAAGAAGGAAAGCCTGTGGCCCTGTCCTATCTGGCTTGTCAGGCTGCCAGACTGCTGGAATCACTCTGGACACACACTGACAAGCCTTGTAATTCCAAGGGCTGCGGGCTGCTGGGGGTGGGGCGCAGAACTGCAGTTTTAGCAAAAGATCCTATCACCTCGTGCCCCAAACTATTACATGTCTTTGCTTTATAGTAAAACTTTTCCAAAGGGTTTCTCAGCCCGTCCAGCTCTATTTCTTCCTGTCTCCCCCATTCCTCAGCCTGTCCCCAGAGTCTGTCCCCAGCCATGCAGATGTTGTCTGCATTCTGGCATTGACCTTGAAAGGTGCCTTGTGGGAAGACCCCGTAGAGCACTCTTCAACCTTATCCCCACACCCCCTTGTTTGCAATGCTCCCCTTCTTAATGCCCATAATACCTGTCTCCTGAGGCTTGTCTCCCCCTCTGTCTCCTCCACTGGACTCCAAGCAAAGCGAAGCAGGGAAGATGCTGGCTTCTTTCTGAATCCAAGTGCCCAGCAGTGCCTGAATCCTTCCCCTGGGAGATGGAACTAATGATTGTCTCAGTTCTTCCAGGTGGAAGATCTGGATTCCATTCTCCAAGATGCAAAACACTTTAAAACAGAAGCAGTGGACTGTGTCATGCTTTAAATTCCCCTGGATAGCATCCAAACTCTGAAAATTTTAGTTGGAAATCTTCAAATGCTCCGTGAAAGGCTTGCCCTGACTGAATCTCCTGCGTAAGAAGGAAGTAGGTGTCTTCAGTTCTGGAAGCACCAAGACGGAGAGCCACCTGGGAATCAGACGGAATGGGGTTTAATTTCAGCTCCATCACATAGTAGATTGGTGACCAGGAGTGACCAGAGCCCTGGTTTCCACATCTGTAAATCAGTGAAAACAACACTCACATAGTAAATACTGACATAATACGCACCTGCCATGATTAAGCTAAATCAAATGAGGTTATGTGCAGCCACTTTTGCTATGATGTGATATGCACTATCATGCAATAAAAAACCCTGGGCTCAAAGGAAAAATGGAATTGTTGGCACAGCACTCAAAAACCTCATCACTGACACATTTTAACCAGAAAGATAGGAACTTAATAAAAACTATAGCAGAGTTTTACATGCAATAAGGGGATAAGGAATAAATATTTCAATAAATATGGCCCTTGACCTTGAAAAAACTCAGAGTTTGGAGCTTGTGAGTGATTGAAAAGTATATAAAATTGGGTGGACAGTTGTAACCCGGGATGTGGATAGGAGATTATGACTCATGGCCCATGCGAGGGCCCCGGGGGCTGGTAGGTGTCTGAGGTGTTTGATATCGTGTATCCCCACATGGCCCCTTTCGTGTGGATGCAGTTTTCTTTGTTTATCTAGCATTTCTTATGGACAAAATTCCACAAAGCAAACACAAAATGTGTGTTATGCTCAAATTGCTCCCTAGTACCTCAGTTATGCTGGGAAACATTTGTGTTACAAAAATAAGCCTTGTATCAGAGCTGGCTGTAAGTAAAGTACTAGTAGGTGTCCCTGGCCTGCAGTAAACATTCATTAAATTATTTGTTTTTCCTTTCTTTTTCACCCTCTCTTCCCCCATAAAATCTGATATTTTTGAGGTATATTTATACCCCCACAGACTGGAATCCATCAGCCAATCAATAAATATTGTTGAATGGTTAGAGCAGGATGGGCCACAGCATTTGGGGAAAGGCTGCTGTGTTTGACAGGGACTCAATGACAAGGGACAATAAAGGAATCCTGATATGTGAGGGCCCCAGAGTTAGTGCAAGGCCAGACCCAGCTCACCCTGTGCTGGACCAACCCTGTGTATTGACCTCACTGGGAACTGGGCTGGCAGGTGGAGGGGCGACTATTTCTCACAGTGGGAAATGGAGGATTTCAGAAGTAAGAATTGGCCATGCCATAGCTCTCGCCTGGGCTAAAGAAGGAGTCTTAGCGAGGTGATAGAGTCATGAATCTGGTAAGTGACAGTCAGGACTTGATCTGAGGAAGAATTGGCTGCAAGCCCAAGCTTCTTCCTTCCTATCACTCTTTATTTATCCATGCCTGCAGCAGAACCGGCCAAGTCTACAAGGTGCTACCATGGTAGAGTAAACTTTCTACCTGGCCTTCCACCAGTCATCCCATCTAATCCTCAACACCCTCATATCATGTAAGATCGTTATCCTCCTTTTGCAGATGAGAAAAACAAGCTCAGAGAAGGAAAGTGACTTGCTCAAGGACACACGTGAGGGTGTGGAGAGCCGGCTGCGTTCTCCTGCGGAACAGGGTGAGGATAGAGCTGGCTGCCTCTCCTTCAGGGCAGGGGAGGATGGATAAGGGATGGATAATGAACATCAAGTGCCGTCTGCTTTTGGCGGAGGGCACTAACTGTATCAGCACAGAACATCATTCTGCTCTTGCCCTAATAGAAGCATAAATATGGCCCTTCTCTGCAATGAGCAATTTTCTTGGCTCTGCTGACACAATGGGAAATATCCTCGGTGAGAAAATTAAATATTGGTGTCTCAGGACTATTAGAGAAACAAATGGCATCACACCCTTCCTCCTCCCGCTGCATCCCCATCTCTCAGGCTGGCATAAAGCCCTGCACAGGGGCCTCGTATCCCAGCTACCAAAGCAGAGATTTTTGAGATGTCTGGAGCTTGGTGTTGGAAGGTAATTCATTCATTTACCATTTTCACACACTTCTATTGGAATCAGCATGAGGTTTTACCAGCGATTCGCATGTGTGAGCTCCAATCTGGGTTCTGCATCTGAGCAGCTGTAAACTTGAGCAGGTTACTTATTCTCTGAGCTCTGGGTTCCTCTGGACTTGTTTCTTCATCTATAAATTGGAGACCACCATCATCACTATAAGCATCATCATGGATATACCTCCTTTACTGGATTGTTTCGAGAACGAACTGTGTTAACCTCCCAAGTCTAGAAAATAGCCCGCATATGCTCAAGAATGTGATTTTCTTTTCCTTCTCAGGGGGATCTCAGAGCCTGTGCTTAGAAGGCAGAGCCCTGTCCTCATGGAGTTCTTTGTCTGGCAGGCTCAGGGACCCATGTGCCTGTCTTCCAGCCTGCATCTCAGAGAATAATCAACTTCTGGAATGGAAAGAGCCCTTAATTTTAAAAGTCTGTTTTGCAACCACCATAGGAAAGTGTTTATAAATTTAGCATCTAAGTACTGAAAAAAATACAATGACAAAAGACTGCCATAAATTAATAACAATTTAAAATGCATCTGGATTTTATTCCACAAAACATTGTTACTATGCATTTGAAGAAAAGTATTGGAACTTATAAGGGCTGGGAATTCTATTTGAGGTGGAGACAAACCACGGGTTTGAGAGTTCAGAAGCATGCTATACCTTCATCCCCCTGGCCTACAGACTGAGAATTATGCCACAAAAGCAGTCCTGGAGAGACACTTGCCTCCCTTGCCTTTGAAGAAAAAACACAGTGACTGAAAAATTCTGTGATGAGGAGACAAGACCCCAAGAGAAATGAAGTGTCCAAAGCTGTAAGGTGACACCCAGTGAGAAGACAGTAAATCCAGGGCCTCCATAACATGCACAGAGTGTTCGCAAGCAATTTAGGGATGGAGGGTGGAGGTGCTCCCCAAATATATCATTATGCGTCAATCACACAGATGGGAAAGCAATAAATACAGAAACTAATGCACTCTGATAAGATCACCAGAAAATTAAGCAGCCATTCTAAAGTGACTGTGACATACACTTCTCTGTTGGGGGAGGAGAAAAACATGGTGGCAATACATTTGACACCACATTTGTTAATTTTTGCTTCTGGTTTGGCTCAAGATGTACATATTTGGCAAAGTCTGACAACAGAAGTTCTGTTGAAGTAGAAAGCTGAGCTTTTGAGGGTAGGAGTATAAAATTCATCTGGACATAATTGTTTAGTTTTCGCTCTGGACTGATGCTCACAAGCACGCATGGGCACAAAAAGAAGTACCTGATGTGGTTTCTGGTAAAGATGGTGGTAAAGATTCAATGTTCCAGGTGTGGGCTCGTGCCATATATCAAAAGATCCCTTGCAAATGTTAGACCCTACATATTGAAGGCATCACTGTCACTTCAAGCTATAGTCTCCTTTGGATACAAGAATAGCCTCCTAATTGTTCTCACAACCTTCACTTCGCCTCCCCTTGCCCCCAACCCCACTGTCATCATCCATCATCTTTGCAACAGCCAGAGGGAGCTCTTAGACTTTCTCATCAGGTCGCAGACTCCCCTGCTGGCCTGGCTGCAAAGCCCTCTCTATTTGGGATAATCGGGGTCCCCACTTTCTCTCTGACTTTGACTTGGACCTCTACCTCTCTTGCTCACTGGTTTTTCTTCTTTGCTTCAAACATGCCAACCTTGGGCATCCTTCTTATCATTTGGATATCAGCTTCAGAATCACTTCTGCTCAAAGGCTTTTTGTCTAACCAACAGATGCTCATACAGATCATCTTCTTGTCATTCCTCTTTATTTCATAGTCATTCTAGCAATGGTCTCTATCTGAACTTTTTCTGTTTATTTATTTGCTAATTTATATATTGTCTGTGGATACCCTACTACAAAGCAGGCTCTGTGAGAACCAGGAAGGACCTGGTCTGTCTTGTTCATACTATGTCCCCAGTGCCTGGAATGTAGATGGTGTGTGATAAACTTTTGCTGAATGAATGAGTGAATGAGTGAAATAACTTAGTAGAGCCACAAGGCTTTGGAATGGTCTGGGGAAATCTGCAAAGCTTTTATGAAGAAGAGAAGTTTGAAGGCCCATGGAAATATGAATGGTTAACTAAGTAAAATGTGTTCAGCTCCTGCAACTGAGTCATTTAACATTTGCTATACCACTTGGTCTGTCACAGCTGCTGCAGGAGGAGGTGGGCAGGTCATGCACTATATCCATATGTCCACTCCAGATTGCATCCTTACAATCCCAAGATTATCAACCTAAGTCAACAACATGAGGCTGAGAGAAAAGTGTTGAGAGGGAAATGGGGCCTTTCTTCACAATGGGTTGGCTCCCAGGAGTTCACAAAGTGTTTCCACACCCAAATCAGTCTCTGCAACAGCTTTCAGACGTGGTGACTCTCTGCAGTCGTCAGGTGAGCACGGCATTCAGGCAAACACAGAGGGTCTGGAGCTAGAACAGGGTGCTTAGGTCACATTCCAGCTACTTGTGATATGACTTTGGGAATGTAATTAAATGACTTTGCCTCTCAGTCGACTCTTATGTAAATGGATAGGTATATAATAATTTCATAGAGCAGAGGAGGAGATTCAGTAAATCAACCCACATAAGGTGGTTAGCATGGTGCCTGGCACATGGAAAGTATACAATTCAAATTAATTATATTATTATAATAATTTTTGTACTAAACCAAGGCTCAGAAAGTAACTTGACTTCCTTAAGATCATATAGTAAAGCAAGTGGCAGAAGCAGGAGTCAAATTCAGATCTGGAAGACTCTAAAGCTGAGTGTTGCCACTGAGCCACATGGCTGCTCTTCTCCTAGGGACTCAGTCACTAACAGCCAATTCTGTATAATTTATATACTTGTACCATGCCTTGACATTTTAATACATGCATATTCATTTTTCTCAATGGTGCAGTAGGCACCCAGAAGGCACATTGCAGGAATTTCTGATCGGTGCTCAAACACATCTTGTCAATTCATAAACTTTGACTTAAACTATGTCTGAAACCATTTATTCTTTTTATTGTCCTGATGATTCCAAAAGTGAATATGCCTCTAAACCAACATTCTTGGTGTCCGTATGTCATACATTGCCTGATTTTAGTCTTTCAGGGTTTTTTGTTCCGTACTGAATAGATCAGTCAATCAAAATAAGTGTCCAGTGTGCTCTTAGCCATTAGGTAAAAGCATCACTATCATTTGATTGTCTAGAAGAGTAACTTGTATAGCAACACAGATCAGCCCTTGCCTTGAGAGTGCTTATAATAATGAACCTGAGTTGAGCACACAGTTGTGCAGCAAACATTAAAATGCACTTAAGAGACAGGAATGGCTCCACCCTCAAAACCTAGAGTTTCTTGAGGAAATGGGTATCCATGAAATAATCACAAGATGGTGTGGTAAGTCTCACAGTAAAGGGAAGAGTAGAAAAATCCCATAGTTAGTAATGCTCAGAGCAGGCACCTGGAGAGGCTAGGGGAGAGGAAACGAGCCAGGGATAGCCTCAGGGGTGGGCTCTCTGAAGAAGCTAATGTCTGAATTGAATTTTGTAACATTCATAAAATTACACCATCTAATGAAGGTGGAAAGGCTATTCTGTAGCTAGAGGTGGAAGGTATTCATAATCAGTTTTGAATGGCTGGACCATGAAGTGTCAGAATGAGTCTCTGAGCACTCTCTAGACCATGCTAGCGAACTGGAACATTTCCCTGCAGGTATAGCAGAATTCCATGATCAACGAATGGTTAAGCAAGGCAGAGACACAACAATAGCAACATTTATTCATACTTTACTATGAGCCAACACACAAATTTATTATCGTATAGTTCTGGAGGTCAGAAGTTTCAAATCGATTGGCAGAGCTGGTTCTTCCTGGAGGCTCTAGGTAAGAGTCCATATCCCAGTCTTCACAGCATCTAGGGGCTGCCTGCATCCCTTGTCTCATAATCATACACCATCCCAGCATCCACCTCCATGATCACTTCTCCTTTTCTAACTTGGACCCTCTGCCCCTATCTTATAAGGATATTTATGATATCTTGGGCCCTCCTGGATAATCCAAAAACTATTCACATCTCAAAATTTTTAAAGGTTTGTGTTGTTTTAAGCCACTAAGTTTGTGGTAATTTGTTACAGCAGCAATAGGAAGCTAATACATGGAACCAGATATTAAAGATTGTCTTTATTTTACTGATGAAGAAACAATCTCGGAGGGGTTAATTTGCCCAAGGTCACAATGTTAAAAAATAAGGTAGAATTTGTGTAACAAACATTATAAATCCACTCTCCAGTACTGCTTATTTCTGCATGAACCCACAATTCTCTTGAGTGAATTGAATGGAGGTTCGTTCTTGTCAGTTTCTTCCTCTCCTCGTTCTTTATGAAGCAAGCTTTATGCGGTACTCATGCCCACCAATATGTCATTCTTTACAAAATAAATGAGAACGGAGAGATCTTTTACTCCTGCCAAAAAACCTAAAAGAGAGGAGGAAAACCACGGGTTATTAACATCTCAATGAGATTAGAAAATCTGAGTTTAAAAATTAGATTGGGTGATAAAAAGCACATTCTTCATAAATATTTAACCTCCATCAGCATGACGGTAATTAGAGAGCTGAGCAGAGCTCACTGCTGGCAATGGGCTGCCCCCATCTTGAGAGGGAAGGCCTCTTTTGCAGCTTTATCATCCCTCTTTGAGAAATAAATGATTGGAGTCCGGGAAAATGAAATACTGCATCAGCTACCAACATTTTATATGAAATATCCCCCAAAATGATGCTTTTTAAATTGTTGAACTCCCAGCAAATCTGCCTTCTATTTTAAGGCTATAATGGACCTGAAAGCTATCTATAGTCATCTCAAACATTTCTCCCATTTCATTCTTCTATATTCCTCTGCAGTGGATTGATTTCAATAATGGTCCCAATTTGTTCAAGTCTCTTGAATGCATACCCCACAGTAATGCCCTTTGACATTGACTCTGACTCCAGGCTTAGCCATTAGCTTGCTTTGGTCAAAAAGTGGTAACAAACATGAGGGAAGACTTGAAAAGCACTTGCACAATAGGAGTTGCCCTCTTCCTACTCTTAGAATTTTGAATGTGACAAGCTTGGACAAGCCTATTAAATGATAAAAAGCATGTCGTCTGGTTGCCTTGTCACCCTAGATGGGAGACAGCCAACTGGCACATATGAAATTTGGCCATCTTACACTATCAAGCCCCAGAAAACTACCAGCTGGCTGCTGACCATGAGACCGGCTCAGCCTAGCACAATCATCTGGCTGAACCCAGCCTAAATTGCCAATCTGCAGAATCAGAAAATAAAACAAAACATTGTTTTAAGTCACTAACTTTTAGATTGGTTTGTTATACAGAAAAGCAAATCTAATATACTCATCTGCATTCAAGCATACTCTTGCATCTTCACTGTTAAAATAAGCACAATAAAATAATACAAGGAAAAGGAAACACAAAGCTCATTCTTGCAAGGCAGCTACTTTACAGCAACTAATCTACACCACTGAAGGGGACAGCACCATTGGTGGTCACTAGGTATTTCTATCATCTTCCCTACCTACTTTCTCAGCCCAACTTCACTTTTATAGCACATTTCTTAAAAAGGCTGCCTACTTACACTATACTATTACTTTAATTCCCACTCTCAATTTACTCCAGTGTGATCTCCAACCCCACTACTTCACTGAAATTGTTTTTATTGAGGTATTTGTTAGGACTCTATCATTTAGTGACAACCAACAGAACCCCAAATTGAATAAACTCACAAGATGAAAGGGAAAGTTATAATTAGGATATAGAGTATCTCATAGAACCCACAAATGGAATCCAACACCACCTCAGCTGCCAATGGAAAGACCCCTTGTTCTCTGTGAGTTCCACCTTTGGGACTCTTCTCTTGTTTGCGTTTCTCTTCTCTGTTGCTGCAAACAGATAGTGTCTATTTGTGAGCCTGTAACACAGAAGAAATGGTGGCAGTTTACTGTCTCTGGGTTGCATCACTTTGGTTCAAGACAACAGCTAGGCCTGTCATCCCCCAGATGGATTCCACATTCCCAAGGACCTTTTCAATTGGCCCTACTTGAGTGAGGCACTGACCAGTTGTGCCTGGTCACCAGGGTTTGGTGTCATACTGCGTCACCATGCAGAATCTCTCATGACAACCACATAGATAGAATGGATAGAGGGAGGTGCAGATCTCAGAACAGGAGAAGATCCAGAAATGTGGTGGATACTAGGCAGACAAAGCTATGAGTGTCCATTATAATTCATCTCTTGGTTTCCAGTCACATATTCTTTTCACACATACAATTTTAAAATTTCTTCACTCAAAATGTACAAAAACCTTCCTACCATGAGTTTTGATAGCAACTCTCAGAGTTGCAGTTTTATTCTTTTTTATATAACTAAATAATTAATGTCTGTCTGTCCCACTTGTTTATATATGCATGAAGGCAGGTACTAACTTGTTGCAGGGAGTTTGGCCCATGATAGGAACCCAAAACAATATTTATGAATGACTGAGTGAGCACCAAGTAATTTTTAGGTTTGGCATCTAGAAATAATATTGTGGGTGACTGTTTTCTGATCCACAGTGTGTGTGTGTGTATGTGTGTGTGTGTGTGAGGTGAGCAAAGTAAGACATCACTGAATTCACATGGCTAATATATGGTAAAACCTGGACTTCCATATGTATACTTTTGATTTCAGAATCCACATATTTTAACTATTTTCTTCTATAGATTTTCCAAACATACTGATACACAATAATGGAGGAGACACAGGATAATGACAATAAACTTCACCAAGAAAAACAAGAAGGAAAGTTATAGTTTATGCTGATTATTGATCCAGAGTATAAACCACATTCTGTGTGACAAATATAGTGAGATCAATGGCAGAATAAATGGAGCTCATGGAGATGAATTTTCTGAATCATGTCTTTGATTAGGGAATGAGATTCAAGTTCTGCTATATGGCTGTACCCAATTCTGTGCACTGGGAGATTTCCTTTATATATAAGCCTTCAGGGTTTGATGCCAGAAGTCTTTATCATCCACTGTAGAACATTGCCCTTACTTTGAGCCACATTTTCATTGATTAGAAAGCAGATGTTAAAACTTTAGTCTCCAAAATGAGAGGCATAGCAGAAGTTCTTTGGGAGAGAAATGCAGGTTCTGATTGTCTTAAGTCATCTGATGCCTCCCAGATATCCCAAATTCATATTCTTATTATCATACACGATGTCCTGAGATCTCAGATCTCTACTTAGGAGTAGAAAATCCTTTCATTAGTAAAGGTATTTTCTTGTCCTCATATTCAATTTTTTGCTTTAACTTAAAACAGCTTAAATTGGAGAATATTCTCTTATTGTATCTTACAGGATGCTATCAATAACTGCACACAATAACTTTATGATGACCTGATAAAATACTTTTAAGCTTTAGTTTCAATACATACATCCAAGATCCCAAATCAACAGATAATAGTTTATAATATTAAATTAGTACAACAACAAATATGACAAGCCTCCTAGTCCAGAATGAATACTTTATCATTCTTCCTCCTACCCATGACCCTACCAATTCTGGCCCCTGCTACTTATAATACTACTTGTGGTAAATGTATGATATAGTGGTTTACACCATGAAGTTTAGACTCCAGAGTACATGTGTTAAATCCTAGTTCCACTACTCACTAACTGCATGACATTAGGCAAATGATTTGACCTTTATGTATGTACCTCAGTTTCCCTATGTTATGAAGTTACTAATAGGGTTAATTTGAGCATTTAAGATTAAACAGTGTGTCACATTTTCATAATATATGTTAACTATCATAGCATAAAATCATTTATTTGTCAAAATATTCTTAGAAATTAAAAAATCAAACTTGAACTAGCTGAGGCATATAGAAAGGTTTATTATAATGTTATAGGTTTATGGAACCTAAGGCCAGAATGAAGCTAGAACATGGGATAAGTGGGACCCACAAACTCACACACCATTATACATTTTTCTTGCTGCAGAAAGGCTTTCCCATTTTATGGCTTGAGAGAAGCCAAATGGCCACAGTCAACTTTCTTGGTTAACTTCTCCTCAGTGTAAGATAGCAGCCAAGCTTGGCTTGAATACTAATTAAATACCATTTGCTAGCTACATATTCTTATGGGTATTGTTTAGGCCAGGTACTTACCCTTGACTCAAACAACTGTGGCCAGAAGTCAAGATGGAGTTATACCAGTGGTCATCTTCCAGCGTAACCATGTAGATTGAGTAGGGAAAGAAGGAGATTTTTCACAAAGGAGCAGAGGTATAGAGAACAGTGTCCAATAAAGAGGAAAAGAACAGTAGCTTTCTACCCCAGACTCAGATAATATGTGGTGAAATCTAAGAAATAGTTTTCAGTATTCCTTTTAATTGATTTCTCAATAGTGACACAATTAACCAAGTTCCCTTGAAATACTATGTTTATTTGGAGGCTGTGATGTACTTCTTCCTCTCCTTTTTTTTTTTTAAGTTTTTCATTATCCTTTCTATGCCTGTGTTCTATGTATCCTTCTCCACCATCCCACATTTGAATGCTGATGTTTCTCAATTTTTTTTTTTCCTGTAAGTACTTTTGTCTTTGTTTTTTTTTTTTTTTTTAATTTCTAGGCAATCTCATTCACCACCAGTTTCAAAAGTCATCCATATGCTAATGACTCCAGATTTATACCTGCTCTTCAATTTTCTCAGAAGCATTGTAACCTAAACATGTCCAAGAACTCCAGGTTCCCCTTTTGAACTTGTTCTTGATCCATTATTCTACCACTTGGTGTTTTATGTATAGTCTCTCCAGAAATAGGCAGAACAGCATACTTGACTGCACTGAGACTTCTATTTTATTGAAAGCACCATTTACAGCAATTCTAGAAGCAGAAAGGGAATTCCTGAATTCAAAGTAATAATTTAGTGGAAAAGATTGCATCAAATGTCAAAGAGGTAGTTCATTTAAGGTCATTAATGTAGATTTGTGTCTCCAAAGCTGAGATGTTACCTGATAGCGTAAGTAAATATAAGAGTTGTGAAGCTTAGTCATTTATAGATTGTAAGTTTTGAAAAGTCTTACATAAATGAATATGACTGTGTGATATTCAGGGATGCTAGGAGATATAAACTACATGATTAAGAAAGTTGCAGAACTGGGATTTTAAGCCCTGTTCATCCAGCTTTAAGGGAGATATAAGAAAAAAAAGTGATGGGGTTTCAGAGAAAGGAAGTTCACAAGAATGTCTAAGCCATAATTGAGAAACTTCTCTAATCCCTGAGCCCAGAAAAGGGTGTGGCCTTTAATAGCAGCTAAAGCCTTGTGTATTGACTGAATAGGGAGCCACTACATCCTGGAAGTCCCTGAAATCCATCATAGCAGCACAGGGGTGCCAATGAGTCTAGGAAAGGGGGGTCCTGCAGACAGCATTCAGACTGGTACTTGAGGTGGAAAAGAGATTAATCACCACTTTGGGGTACGTCTCTTTCTGTGACTGAGTATTTGATTTACTGAAAACATAAAGGAAACTATTTTTGGATAGGAAACACTAACACATTTTCTAAAAGTGTGTACTTTTATTGTAGAAAAATAGATATGTGATTATTGGGGCAAAATGAATTTGTATTAGGGAAGATGAATTTTAGCATTTAAATGACATTATTTGAATCCTGAGATGATACATTTGGAAGGTAGCCTAGAAATAATCCAACTCCAACCCCTTATCTTGCATTTGTGGATACAGTCAAGGGAAGTGAGGCATGGGACAAGTCTGTGTGCAGAGAGAATTGTGGTGCCACCTTAGACCTCAAGAATTAATGCACAGACTTTCCTCTTCTATCAGCTTATTACAGCAAGTGATATAGGTTAGTTACATCTGAAATGTCTAGAAAAGGAGTCCATCCTAAAAATAATCATGTGTCCTTTAATTTTGCTTATTTTCCTATAAGATAGAATAACTGATAATTAATGCATGTTCATTAATACAACTTAGGAAATATAAAAATATGATACCAAAGATGTCAATGTAATGGCAATAATAAATAATAATAAATACTCTGCAGTTCCTTTTTTGTTTGGTAGTTTGTGACCATCAAATTCCCACTGTTATGTGTGTTAAGTTATGAAAATAATTTTGGGGGGAACTTTAAAAAATAATAACTCATCTCTAGTGCTATCACGTAAAGATAGTCATTATTATTATTTGGGTGTGTATTGTTTCTCCTAAAGATGTAAGTCCAAAAGCATAAGTTAAGAATGTTGGCTCTCCCTTGAGGGAAATCTCAGCCTCCTGCCTAGAAACTGTTGACTTTGGCTGTGTATTCTGATGTCTGTATGGTGGTTTCTTCATCTGTGATGCCAAGGTACTAACGGGGTTATGAGGATTTAATTGTGAAGCATTAGTACATTCCAGGGACAAAGCATGTTGAGCTTTTTCAGCTATTGTTATTTTAATATATGTTTTACAATCTATACTTGAAAAATACAGTATATGTTAATATCCATAATATGTCTTAATATGCACGTGTCTAATATCTATAAGCAATTGCATGTTCTACTTCAAGTTGTAATTTATGAGAAGAAATTTTCGTGATATAACATTCACATTCAAATATCATTTTTAGGGATGCCTGGGTGGCTCAGGGATTGAGTGTCTGCCTTCAGCTCAAGGTGTGATCCTGGGGTCCCAGGATTGAGTCCCATATCGGACGTCCCTCGAGAAGGCTGCTTATCCCTCTACTTATTTCCCTGCCTCCCTCTGTGTGTCTCTCATGAATAAATAAATAAAATAAAAAATATACATCATTTTTGTAGGTAAAAATAAAAACATATAAGTAATCAACACTCTGTTGACATTTAAGGTCTTTCAAAATTTTTGCAATTACAAATAATGCTGTGATGAATATGTTTATATATACTGCCTTTTTCAGAAATATACTTTTTCAGTATACATACTGTTTCATTTCAGAAATGGAACTATCATGTCAAATATTATAGATATTTATAAAGCTTATGATGCATATTGCTAGATTGCTCTCCCAAGGGGTTACAACAATTTACACAAAAATTAGCAATGCATTAGATTTTTTTCATCTTTTAGTACCCTTGAAAGCATTCCATACTGACATTTAAAAAAAAAACAACTTTGCAAATTTGATATTTAAGCAAAGAGGTTTCATTGTGATGATTTCAATTTTGTATGACTTTGATGACTGGTGTGTTTGAACATCTTCATATTGCTTTTTAAACAAATGCATTCCCATCTCTATGGAAGAGAGATGATTTTCTCATTTATAGACATCCAAGCATTTTTCTTATTGATTTATTTGAGCTATCTGTTCAATATTGATAATAACCCTTTACCATGTTTGCTACAAATATGATTTCTCAGTAATAAATCTACATGATCTCTTTCTATACCCTTGGTTTCTTTGTTTATTACTTTGTTTTAATTTATATTTGCACTGATTTGAATGTTCTGATAAATTTATGTACTGAATGCAAAATTGTTAAAATTTAGGAATTGTATTTCTGGATATATATTTTTTGTTCATCAGTTTGTTTAGGCCTAGGTCAGAATCATACCATTTTGTTTTTTATAATTCTATAGTATTTTAATATCTCATAAAAGATTGTTTCTCTCACAATGGATTTCTGATTCAAAACAATTCTCTGCTATTTTTACATACTTTTTTTAACAAGATAAATTTGGATTAATCTTTCCTAGTGGAAAGTGGACAATCTGTTGTGATTTTGATGGAAATTACATTTCCCTTTAAATCTATTTGAAAATAAATAATAGTTTAGAGTCTTTAGTCCTCTGATCCAGAAATATGATCTATATGTTGATGACTCAAGTATTATTTTATATTTTTCAATAATATTTTTTAGTTTTACACAAGTAGCCCTGCATATTTCTTATTGAAATTATTTCTGAGTAAGTATTTTATTCCTCTGGCTATGGTTAATGGGATATTTTCTGATTACATATTTTTAAATCTAGTTTTTGCTGTATATATGTCTACTGTTTGGTTTACTGAGCTTTCATTGACCCCAGCAGTTCTTTGGGTGGTGCCTTTCATAAAAAGTGCCTATATCTTTTGCTGTACAGCAAATTTTCCCCAATCTGAATGGTTTTAGACAACAACTTTCGTTATCTCACATTTTCTGTGGATCAAGTGTCTACATGCAGCTCAGCTGGGTCTTCGGGTTCAGGATCCCTCAGAGGCTTTAATCGAGACAGGACAACCTGTGTCATCTCAAGGTTTGACGGGGGATGAAAGTCTCAGAAGCTCACTTGCTCAGCTTTTGGCAAGATTTAGTTCTTTGTGGGTGGTTGGGCTGAAGGCCTCAGTTAACATGCTGGTTGTTGACTAGTGGCCACTCTCAGTTTATTGCAACCTAGTTTTCTCCATAGGCAGCTTGCTTCCTAAGAACTAGAAGAGCCAGATAGACAGAGAGAGGGCAAGGGGGGGAGGGGGATGCCACCAAGATGAAAGTCAAAATTTTTATAACTTTTTCTAGGAAGTGACATCCCATCATTCTTGACATATTCTATTGGTTAGAAGTGAGTCACTGGGTCAGGTCCTACCCACACTTAAGGGGAGGGGATGACACATGTAGTGAAAACCAGGAGGGTGGGAACCATTGAGAGTCAATTAAGAAACTGCCTACTATAGTACCTTTTGAATGATTTAATAAAAGAATAAACCCAACCATAATTTTAATTCTGATTAATCTGCTACATTTACGGCTGGATGATCAAAACAATAGTTCACTTTCTCCGTAAAACTCATAAAGATTGGGCATCTCCATATAGGAAGTCCACAGCTGTTGTTGAAACCTTAGAGGCTGTTCTTGCAGAGCTTCTAGCTGGGCTGACCACAATGTACTCAGACCATGCCAAATCCAGAGGATGGCCAGCATTCAAGTTATCATAGTGGGCCAGGACACTAGTCTATATTGTTCCCTCACCCAATCTTACACAGGGAAAAAGGAGTTTAGGGTACATAGTTGAAGAATTATGCATAACATTGCAGCGTATATAAAGTGGAAATGGTGTTTCCCCCCACCTCCAATCCCCAAACCAGAGCTGGATTGTACTTTATTAGTGAAGAATTAAGTTGCTGTCTCTTTCATTTCTTTTGAAATAGAGAATCGAAAGTTCAAGGGGTCTCTCCAGTGTTCAGAAGTTTGCAATCCAGGACTCTATAAGCACTACACGAAATGATACTAATCGCTTAAGGGAGTTCTTTGAAACTGAATGCTTTATTCCATCTTCAAGGAGAAAGAAATGGAGTCAATGATTCCCTCTTGCAATAATAGATACTTTCTCCTGAACTCAGTTGAAAGGAGAAAATGAAAGAAGTGTTAAGTGAGAATTGACAGTGCTCACACTGGACTGCCCAAGTAGGGTGATAATGAGCTGCAGAGTCTTAAAAATGTCTCTCCTTATTATCATATTCATACCGTCATGGTGCATATTTCCTGAATCAAACACAGACACCTCACCCCAGACTTTTCCTTTTCTCTTGAAAACTAGGTGGTTGAGTTTAGGGATAATGAGAGTGACTTAAATTGAGTAAGAAAAGAGGGTGCGATGGAAGGAATACACTGGGAGTGTGGCCTCTGGACCTCGGTTTGCATCCAGCTTCTCTGCTCTAAGCTCATTGTCTGTGAAACGTTGGACAACTTTGTCTGGAATATATACCCATAGACTGAGATGGTAACGCATTTCTCAGAATTCATTCATTCAATAATTCTTTCCAGACGTTTACTGAGAACCTATTATGTTCTAGGTATTATTCTTCTTTCTGGAAATATGGCAGTAAACCACCCAGTATCTTAGTTAAGAATGTAAGTAGACAGATGCATACATGGATTCAGTAGCAATATGTGACAAATTAGGCTAATGTGATAATACAGATGGTCAGGCAAAGTTTTTCTGAAGAACAAAATTATGTAAGGTGATAAACATGGTGCTTAGCACATAGTAGGTGCTCAAAAATGCAAATTTCAGTTTGTCCCTAGAATCATTATGCTATCAGCTAAAGGATAGCATATGAGAAGCATTAGATATCCCACTGATATTATTTTATATTTTGTAAAACTCTGAAAACCTTAGAAGCAGCCTTGGAGTAGCCTAGCCTCTTTTACTTTATAAATGGGGAAACTGAGGCCAGGAGAAGGGAACTTACTGAGCTCAGGTAACAGAATTTGATTTTAGTCCAGAAGATGTAGCCCATAGAGTCAAATGGGTTTTGTATTGATGCATCAGCCTCTGCTCTGGGCAGCTTGAAGATATTAAAGTCCTGGCATCTGTGAGATTGGCTTTTCCCAGTTCTGGAACCAAAGAAACCCTGGCCTGGAGTCTCCTCACTTCTGGCTGAGGACTTCCACAGCCTGTCTATCTCCAGCCCAGGGCATTAGGGGAGCAGCCATGGGGGTGAGTATGTTGGAGAAATACATTAGAGACAGTGGAGAGAAGCATGAGAGGTCCTCCTGTCACAGTCCTGTCCCTTTTCATCCACTCTGTCCACCAAGCCAACACCACAGCATTCTAAAGCTCAGACCTGACCCATTGCTCACCTGCCCACCTACTGGCTCCTCTTCATCAGAACAAAGCCAGATTCTTTCTGCAAAGAGGTGACTCATGGTCTGGCACCCTCTCCACTTCTCTTGGCACAATTTGGGAAACCAAGCTGGCTGCCATTTCAGGAGCATATCATGTTCCCTATGCCTTTTGCACTTGTTCTAGTCTATGGCTACAATATCCCCTTTTTTCCCCAATTCCTCCAAAAAATGCCTGTTCATCTTTTGACACTTGGCTGTGGAATCACCACCTTTGGTCAGCCCACAGTACTCCCACTGCCTGGCTGGAGCTTACCACCATGATGATTGCTATCCTTTCCCTCCCAGTCCTATCACAGTGCCTGCTGCCACACACCCCTGCACCAACTTTTGTCTCTTTCCTGGTCTGTCTCTTCCAATAGACCATAATTAGTTCCCCGGCAGGGATGGTGTCCAGTTTACTATGGAATCCCAAGAGCCCTACCCTATGCTTGGCATAGAGTGAGGCACCAATGAAATATTTGTTGAATAAACCAAAGGATGGATGATTGGTTGGTAGCTACAGCCATCATTAGGTCTGGTCACTGCCCAGAGGAGTCAAGGCAGAGCATGATCGTTTTCTGTAGGACGAGACCTTGTATTGTATTGTTTTCTCTAGGATGAGACCTTGATCCATGAACCTCTAGCCAAAATCATGTTGGATTTCTTTGATCTGAAATGTTTGACCCTGTCTTAGTCTCTCAGGGCTGCCATAACTGAGTCTATTCCTTCTTAGGGGGACACCTAGTCATGACCTACCCCCTGTCTAGTTCTTTCACTGATCCTTTCTATATTCATTTGCTAGAGCTGCCATAACAAAGTACCACAAAACTGGGTGACTTAACCAAAAGAGCTTTATTATCTCATGGTTCTGGAGGCTAGAAGTCCAAGATCAAGGTGTTGGAAGGTTTGGTTCCTTCTGAGGGCTCTGAGGAAAAGATCTGCCATAGGATTATCTGCCCTCTGTACCTGTCTATGTCTGAACTTGCCCTTTTGCATTGGATTATGGGCCCACTCTACCCCAGTATTATATCTGCAAGGACTCTATTTCCAAAACATATCACAATCTGTGGTAGTGGAGGTTAGGACTTGAGCATATAAATTTTGGAAGGGATAAACTATAACAGAGTCTGTAGCAGGTTAAGTAACATTCCTCCAAAATTCATGTTTAGCCAGAATCTCAGAATCTGGACTTAGGTGGAAATAGTGTTTATGCAGATGTAATGAGTTAAGAACTGCTTAACAGTCACTTTCTGTTCTTTAGCCTACAGTTTGTGAGGTTTTGTTACAGCAGCCTGAAGAAATTGTTACAGACTCTAACAAGGGCCTGCATCTTAAATGAGAGAAGTCCAACACAGATTTTGCCAGAGTTCCACAGAACAGGATCTAAGTCCTAGAGAAAGAGAACATAGGAATCAGGTTCCATGGTCAGGGTTCGCAGACGGAGTATCAAACCCAAGAGGAGGATAGTGTGGCTCTGGTGTCAAAGCATTGTGCTCATATCCTAACTCTATTACAGAGTGGATGCACCTGAGAAAATGACTGAACCCCTCAAGGAGTTTGATTCGATACCAAGTGAGGACAGCAACTTCTGCTATGACCAGAGTGAGGAATAAGAGAGATAATGTGGGGGCACCTGGGTGGCTCAGTCAGTTAAGCATATGACTCCTGGTTTCAGCTCAGGTCATGATCTCAGGGTTGCGAGATCAAGCCCCTCGTTGGACTCCACTCTCAGTGCAGAGCTTGAGATTCTCTCCTTCTCCCTCTCCCTCTGCCTCTCCTCCTCCTTGCATGCACATGTGTGCATGTGTGCATTTGCACACTCTCTCTCAAATAAGTAAATAAAAAAAGTCTTAAAAAAGCAAAAGAGATAATGTGTGACAAGTGTTTAGCAAGCATATGGTCAAAGTAATAGGGATAGACAGGAAACCAGAAACCTGTTCAAAGTAGCCTGGCCATGGTGGAGATGTTTATATAGTGTCTGCAGCGTGATGGCCACATGGGCCTCCAGCACCACAGAAAGAAGGACCCTGGGCTCTCTCCAGGACCCAGGAGGGTGAGGAAGGAGCTCTTTATACCAGCAAGTGGGTCAAGCTCTTCTAACTGTGTGGGGTGGCTGGGTATGGGCCAAATCTTCAAGAGGCTGTCATACTTTCTGCTTCTGGGGAAGGCGGGAGAGGTGCCAACACTCTCTTTACTGAGCTCTCCACCCTCTACCAAACAGCAGAAGAGCAAACAATCCTCCTCTTGCAAAACCTAAAACAATCCTTTTGTCAGATTAACGGCCCTTCTTCTCTTTGTTTACTTGCATGTGTCCTAAACTCCCAGGATGCTCTGTTTCCATGCACATTGTTTAACCAAGAGAGAAGCAGCCTCCATAGCAATGATTGGCCTGGGGTTGAGGCCCTTTGTCAGAAACACTTTGTCTTAGGCCTGATGGGGTCTGATTTCATCATTTCTATGTAAATGAACCTCCTCTGGCTACTGAGCCATGAAGTAGTCAGAGGATTTCCCAGGAAACCTTTTTTAATAAGAAAAGTGCTAATTTGTTTATTTTACCTCATTATGTCTTAACCCCTCTCCTTCCCTCTTTCTGGTCCCTCATTTCCCTGGAATTCTCTTTAACACCACTTTGGTCCTGCTCTACTAAGGCTTCAGGGAATATAGGAAATTACTAGACAGGGTAAGGTTTGGCACCAGATTTTACTATTTGACAAATTTAGCTAACCACAAATCCCCCACCCAGTGCGTGATAAACAACTTGAAATTCCTTCCACACTCAATAGCCTTTGCCACCACCACAGACAAGCTCTTCCAGGCAAGATGGCGAGAAGTGTCATGAGGCTGCTCACTCACCCCTGGAAAAAATGATCCGAATGAGAAACTCATCCCAGGGAAGTCAGGCGGCTCTCTCAAGGGCCCTGAAGTCAGAGTCAAAACAACTTCACCTCTATCCACCATGTGCCCTTAGGCCTGCCATTCTCAACTGGGGGCACTGACAGAAAATGGGAAGTATTACCATTCCAGGCTGGTAGCCTACCTGCAGAAGGGAGTCTCTCTGCCTCTACAGCTGAATAATGGAGCCCAGGCGCCGGATGCACCTGAGACCCACTGGTTTCAATCCAGGGAAATGGGCGGTGCTAACTTGTCATGCCAATAATAGTCACAATATGCTACACTTTGCACATTTACATATCAAGGATCATAGCGTGTTGGTGACTACAAAGTGTTTTGCAAATGTGTTCAGCAGGGTCAATATTACCATGACCATTTATAGACAGGGGACTGAACTTGCCCATGATTACATGGCTGTGTTGGTCAGGATCATCCTGGGTCCATATGACTTGGAAACCTCTGATCCTCCAGCCACCGTTCCATCAGAAGGCAGTGGAGGAGAGCGCTAATGAACTCAGATCGGGGCAGGTAGCAGTGGCCTTTGAATACCTCCCTCCGAGCCCTTCCATAGGACACTGGCCAGCCATCAGTTATTTTTGTCAGGATCCTTATCTATGAAATGGGAGTTCTTTCGTTCCAGCTTCCTACAGACATTTAGTGAGTGACTACTTGGACCAGGTGCTAGAGACACAGGAAAAGCACAACAGACTCCAGCTCCTGAACTCTGGCTCCTGGGAGTTGGAGGAAGGTGGAAAATAAGCAATCCTTAAGTAAAGGAGGCTGTGCATCACTTGGCTATTGGGGCTGTGTGAAAGGTAAGGCAGGGAAGGGAGATCGGAGATGCAGGGCAGGGAGAAAGCCGGGGTGCAGTCTTGTAGACAGTGTCTAGGGAAGGCCTCAACCAGAGGCTGGCATCTGAGCTAGGAGGGGGAACCGAAATAAATACCTAGGCAGTTGTAGGAACAGCATTCCATGCAGAGGGAATGGCAAATGCTCTGAAGCATACCTGGCAGATTTGAGGAGATCAGGGGAGGCCTATGTGGTGGGGCAGAGGGGCTATAGTCAGAGACAGGAGGGAGATGGCCAGAGCTGCCATGGCTGATTTCACTCTACGAGGAGGAATCACCGGGGGCTCTGAAAGAGTGACTGGTGGGATGTGACTTATATTTTCAAAGTATCATTCTGGATTTTAGGTGGAGAAAGGATTATAGGGTAGCAAGCTCAGAAGCATGGAGGTTACAGCTGCGAGCCAAGCAAGAGATGATAGTGGGTTGCATGCAGGTGAGGTGATGGCTGGGGAGAAGTGAGTGGTGGTCAAACTCTGGATATAACAAGATATTAATTGAATGGACTTTACAAGGCTGTGGTGCAAAGAGTAAATGAGTTGACACAGATAAAACATTTCCAATAATATCCCAAGTAAGTGTTAATTGTGTTTCTCCTTGATAGAAACACTATTCTTGGTGACAGCACACTAGGAAATTATTATATTATAAGGTTTGTCCTTCCTCCTTCCCTCTCCCTTCCCGCTTTCTTCCCTTCCTCCATGAATTCACGTGTTCCTTCAAGCCTGATATTTGTAAGGATTAGCCATGTGGGGTCTGGAGTCCTACAGACTTGGATTTAAGGCCTGGGTATGCTATTTAACAGCTGCACTGTCTTGAGTAAGACTAAGATTTTCAACTTCTCTTCTTAGTCCTTTCATCCCTAAAGTGGGCAGAGCAATGGTACCTACCACAGGGGATTTATTTGAAGATTGAACTGATCTGTATAAAACCCTTAGTCTAGTGCTTCATGTTGTAAATTCTCAATAAGAGCTGTTTTTTTTTTTATCATTGTATTGTATTATTGAATTTGAGTTAGCAGCTCCTAAGTTTTATGCTATATGTAGAAGGTGTGACACTATATTTAACACATCAGTCCTCTAATGGCTCATATACAGAGAGAGCAGCCCAGAGAAGCAGTACAGAGTAGGAACAGAGAAGTCATACAAAGACCTGCATAGCAGAAGAAAATATGGCGTGCTCCAGGGTATTACCCAGTGGTACCTAATCCAGCCTATGAATTCAAGGAAGGCTTCCTGGAGGAAGTGATGTTTAAATTCAACCCTGAGGGATCAACAGAAGTTAGGGAAGTTAGGAATTGGGAAAGGGTTCTTCACAACATTTAGGCAAAGGAAACAACATGAGCAAAACTCCTGAGGCAGGATAAGGCATGATCCAGTCAGAAATGGTAAGTTGTCTGAGAGATCAGTAGAGAAGCCCTCTGTCAGTCAGGTGTTTATCAAACTGATGCAGTAAATGAAATATTCAGAAATTGTGAAATTGTATCTCTTCTTTCACTCACAATTATTCTGTTTGGTAGAATGGAGTTTCAAAAGGAATTCCTGATTGTAGCACCTGTCTTAGTAAATGTCCAAATAATGATGTCAATTAGGAGAAAATAAAACTTTTTTGATCCACCACCCTCTCCCCAAGACAGCTTCTCCTCCTATGTCTCATTGCCAGTCCCCACCACCATTTTGCTAATAGCTTCAGCACCATCCTGCAGTGAAAGCAGGTCTGTTTTCCAGCTTTTTCTCCTCTATCTCTCTTTATGCCACTAGGACACACACACACACACACACACAGAGGCACATTTCTTCATTTAACTGGACATAGAACTGTGTCACTTCTACCTCCATAATGTCTCCTACCTTCCCCCTGTCTTTCTAACCTCACTGCCATGATCCATGGCTGTGACGTCACTCACCTAGAGGGCTGCAAATGCCCAACTCATCTTCTGGCCCCTTCTGCTCCTCAGACAGGCCAGTGACTAGAAGACTATTGCTATCAGATTCATCTTATATCAGGGTTCAGCAAACTTTCTCTGTAGAGGGTCAGATAGTAAATATCTTACGTTTTATGGCCCATAGGTTCTGTATTGCATCAACTCAACACTGCCGCTGTAGCCAGAGACAAGCTAGGAATGAATGGGTGTGGCTGTGCGCCAGTAACACTTTATTTACTAGGTCAGGCAGAGGCCAGATTTGACCTTGCCCTACAGCAAAACTTAGCATCACCCCACAACTGCTTCCCGTGCCTTCCAAAGTAATGTCTTTGGCCTGAAGTTAAACACACTTAATACCTCTTCTCATCTACTACTTCAATCACTTTTCTTCTGGATGGCTCCCCACCCACACCGCCACCACTCCCCACCTGTCACTTCCTCTCCCCATAAGGCTCTATCTTCCTGTGCCCCTAAATACTCTCTATCTTCTGAACATGCTCCATGTTCTAATTTGGGTCCTCCAAAATTGGCTTATTAAAATCTTGCGGATCTCTCAAGGCCATCTCTGTCCCTGGTTCCATCTCCCAGGGGTCTTTGTCACCACTGGAGTTCATCCTAGAGAGCCAGAATAAAGTGTTGGGCATTAGAGTTCCTCTTGGTTAGCCTCTGTGGGAAAGGAAGTTCTGTCACCTTAAATGGGATGCCAAGATCCCTTCCTCTTGCCTGAAAATTCTTTGTCACTCTTCCCATTGAGAATCAAGGTCTTTGACCCTCCCTTTTGAATCTGGACAGGCTCTGGGACTACTATAACCATAGAATATGGTAAAAGTGAGTCTGTGTCAGTGTCCAGGCCCAGGCTTAAAAGACTGACATCTTTTACTTTCTGCCTGCTGGAACATGGCTTCTGGGAGCCCTAAGCCGCCATATCCAACTCTTACTACTCTGAGACTATCCACTATCATACTGCAGGTGCCAGATGTTGGCGTTCACGTCAACAGTATTAGATGAACTCAGTCGTGCCTATCTAGGCACCAGATATGTGGGTAAAGTCATCTTGAACCCCCCCACACTAACCCAGCCAAATATGACTTCCATTAGCACCACATGAAACAGAAGAATTATCTGACCAAACGCAACCCAAATTCCTCACTCACAAACCATGAGTTTAAAAAAAATGGTTGTTTTTTTAAGGCATTGTATTTTAGGTTAGTCTGTAACATAGCAATAAATCAGCAGGACATAAGCTTCTAGATTAGCTACACTGTTCTCTTCAACTCTTTTCCAAGTCAAAGGGCTTTTCACATTCCCATTTATTTTGAAGTTTCTTTTTTTCCTGCCTGAAATTCTCTTCCATTGTTATGATCTCCTTATATTCTTCACTTTTTTCCTACTAGAATTTTTATTTCATCTTTTGTGCACCCATGTAGAATATTACTTCCTCTGTGAAGCTTTTCAGATTTTTCCAGCAGTTATTCACCAATTCTTTGACACTCTTCCAGTTCACAGTTTTAAATTCATCATGGTGGCGATCGCCATGTTTTCTGAATTTTCTTTTAATGTGGTTGCCTTCCCCAGTGGGTTGTGATCTACTCAGAGGCAGAAACCATGCCTTATTCATCTACACAGCATGGTTCTTGGAGTGGTTGCTGACAATTAGTAGCCACTTAATAAATATTTATTGAATGAGTGAATACAAGAGCTGAAATTTGCATTCTGGTAGTTGACATGTGGATTAAAAATGTTGAAGGAGACTTGCTCATTTACCGACAAATCTAATTCAAACTTTCCCTTTCCTCATTCCAGAGGAAAAGATGAATAAGCATAACTTAATTCTAACATATAATGTATGTTAGGAATGGAAATTGAGGCCAAGCTGTGCTGTGATAACAAGTAAACCCTAAATCTCAATGGTTTAAGATGGTGAAGTTTTTTCCTCACTCATGTCATAGTCCAATGCAGATTAGGCAGTTTTCCTAATTCAGCTTTTTGAGCTTCTATCTTATAATTCTGCCAATATTGGAGTTATTTCCTTCTAGGCAAGCAGATAGGAGAAAGGAACTCTGGAGAGCAACTACCACTTTTAATTGCTTGAGACAGAGTGACACATAACTTTTGCTCACATTTCAATTGGCAGGCACCTAGCAACATGGTATTCACCTAAATACAAAGAGGAATGGGAAATGTAGTCTTTCTGTGAAGTTGGAAGATGAAAGGGTATGGCAAATGCATCTTATCTCTCTTAAAGAGACTGTATTAATTTTTGGGAATCAACAAACAGTGTCATAATCTAATGGCTCAAAACAATTATTTACTTTTATCTTATAGTTGTTGTGAGTCAGCTGAGTACTCCTTCAGGTCTCAGATGTAATGGCTGGGATTCGATGGTCTAGAACAGTAGTTTTTAACTGGAGATGACTTACACCCACCACCACCACTATCACCAGAAGACACCTGGCAATGTCTGGACATATTTTTAGTTGTCATTACCCATTAGTGGATACAGGCCAGAAATGCTGCGAAACATCCTATAATACATAAGACAAAGCCCTGCAATAAAGAATCATCTGGCCCAAAATGTGCATAGCAGGGAGGTTGAGAAACCTTTAGGTAGTGTGATCTAATTCAGAGGTCTTGGGCAGTTCAATGTAAGGTCTCAGCTGGGATGGCTTAACTCTCCTCCATGTGACCTTCCATTTTCCAGGAAAGTGGCAAAAGCTTCTTTCTATGGCAGGTCTCAGGGTTTAGAGCAGCAGAAGAGAACAAGTTCCAATATGCAAGCATTTTTAAGCCACTGTCTGGTCTGTTTGTTAATGTCTCATTGGCCAGAGCATTTTATCTCTTGAGGGGAAGAGCTGGAAATGTGGCCATTTTGCTATTCAAAACAAAGATCTTGAGTGAAATTTGAGTTTTGTCTCTAGTCCATACTCCAAAACTCTGTTTAACAAATATTTGTGAAAATTCAATGCATTACAACAGTGTATATTTATGACTTCCTCTTTCCTGAGTTCCTCAGAACATTCATAGTGATTTGTGATGTTCAGAGTGTGGGTCCCAGTGTCAAATTTCCTGGATTGAGATCCCAGGTCCACAGCTTCCTGCTGAACATAGTGCAAGTAGCATAACTTCTCTGTACTTCTGTTTCCTCATCTGTAAATTAGGAATAATTACCAAAGTAACTCCTGATAGGGGTTTTGAGAAGATACAACTAAATAATACATGTAAAATGACTATGCACTCTCTAGAATATAGTAAGAGCTCAATAAATAGAACTAAATTACTGGGAGACAGTGCTTTTTGTTTTGTTTTGTTTTTTTATTTTTTTATTTTATTTTTTGTTTTGTTTGTTTTGTTTTGACTTGGGAAGGAGACACACATGGATTCTAAGTCTTTGTTAAGGTGACATGACTTTGTTTTTTTCTTTCCTCCTGCTTTTTCTTAGGTCACAGATGGAGAGGTAGCAATGACAACTCATTACTGCTAGCTTCTGATAATTTGAGTGCTGGGCCAGCACAATGATTCTCATTCAAGTCCTTGGTGATTTGGAGAAGTGAAGTCTAAAAGGAACGTATGGGCACCATCAACCATCTGAAAGCCAGCCAAGTGGAGGGGGATTAGATGTGTGCACTGTCACTTTGGAGGAGAGAAAAGATCTATCTTTTGGATGGAAGTTACAGGGAGTCTGAATTATACTGAATATAGGGAAAAACAATTTACTGAACCTAAGAGAAAACAATCCCAGGGTGTCAAATGATGGGTTGTTCTTGTGTCTTAAGCTGGTTCCTCAGAAACATGATGATTGGTGTGAAAGTGAAATAGAGAAGTGGGGAGTAGGACAGGATGGAAAGGAGACCAAGGAAGTATATGATATCAAGTGTGGGATACCAACCTTTGGATGGTGAATTTGGCTCACCTTCACAGGGAAGCAAGAAATAATGAAGATCACATCCCAGGGGTCCTGAATTGGGGCCAGAGAGCTGGAGTGTTTATACTTCTACATTCAACTTGGTTATGCCCTGATCATGGCATTCATTCCCAGACACTTCTGGCTCTTTGGACTTTTGTGCTTATTGGCAATGAGAGTTCTTATGTCTGAAGGTGCCCTCCAATTGCTGCTGTTGGGAGCGAAGGCACACTGGAAGCTGGTGAACACAAACATGGTAAAAGGGATCCAAAGGAATATGGCGGAGCACTGACATCTTCTGTTAAGCTTTGTCTATAGGGATAGTCCATTTCTAAGAAGGTCTAAGCAGAGATGACAACTAAAGATATGGCCTCTCCACACATATTTTTGACTCTGAGAGTCACTTAACAAAGGCTTTCTTTAGAATAAAACATTACTATTGCTTGGCTGTATTTGGCCACCTCCAAAAAGAACATGCTTGGAGAAAACCTTCTTCCAAATACCTGAGCCTGGTCACCAGTTGATGTATGTTAACCAGGCCTTCTCTGTGGTTATTCAGTGGATTCTGGTTTCAGATAGACTTGGTTTCTTATCCCTGTTCTCTAGCACAGTTTGTAATATACCCCTTTATATGGAAAATGAGATAATGCCAAATAGAGCATAGAAAAACAAAAGATCAAAACTTAGTATCTTCTCTTTCCTAGCTACAGGACCCTGAGAAATTACTTATGCTCTCTGTACTTCAGGCAATACTCTCTGCCACAGAACATGAATTTAGGCTACATAGACGTAAGCTCCCTCTGGTTATAGCTGCCTGTGATTCAAGGAGGCAAAGATGGGAAGAGAGCATGTAGGGCCTGGAAGTTTAAATGTAGTGACATCTATAGAGTTGACCTTACTCCAGAGGCAGAGAAACTTCGTTGCTCACAGGTGGAAGTGACAAACCATAACCTGCCTAGAATGGCGTTTATATTATTTGGTTGATGGCTGGATTTAGAATTTGTTTGTTTCTCTTTAAGATTTTTTCCAATCCTGAGGTTTGGAAATCTGGAAATGATGAACAAAACCATAATGCTAACGAGGGTTACCTGAGAGGTGCTGAGTTTGTGAGGGAGGAAAAGCAGCCATGAATCAGGTAAAATATTGTGCAGTGAGCTGATCTTCCCATCAATGTTGGGAGGTTATAGTGCCACAACTGAATAGCTCTTTGAAATACTTTACTAAATTACTCTGTTGGGTACCCCTTATTAAGCAATCTGCTTCAGAAAGTTCTTTTTTTTCCCCCCCATGGCTGGCAAAGTCTTACAATTTCATTATGCTGGGGGGCTTGGTACTGTCTCTTTTGAGAGATTTGTCTGCCTGGCGAGTGGCCCGAATTACCTTCCTTGTTGGGCCTTGATAAGTGTCTCTGAACGAAGGGAAAACAATTTGTACAACTCTTCCCGTCAATTGGAAGCTGAACTGTGGGACTGAACAAAGCTTCCCTCCATCCCACAGTGCCAATTTACCCTTATCAAGTGCAACAGAGAAAATGTGGCGGTGCGTTACTGTGAGAATAGTAAAGCACTCCCAACAAAATGAGAAAACAGTTATTGGACCAGTTTTATCAACCCAGAGCTAGCTCTGCAGCAATTTTCATACAATTACGCTGTGTTAGAATCACCTCACCATATGGCTGGGCATTGATCATTTTGCTGTGATGTTAATTTAATATGTAGTGTGGATGTTTTCTTGTTTTGTTAATAAAATTTTTATTTTGGTATTCTGATTCTATCATAGAATGTATGAGTATTGACAGTTTTTTTTTAAATGTTGATATTTATAAAATAAAAATCTCTTTCACAAACTCCACACTATTTGAACTTCCATAAGAAACCTAGAGAGGCTCAGGCTACCATTGTTGAGTCCCAGAGACAGAAAGGATGTCTGTGTTAAGAAGTTCCTAATTTGCCCTAAGGTCAAACCAGTGGTAACTGTCATGTCAATATCCAGTCCAGATTTTTCCAGCAAGACACCCTTTCCATGCTGGAACACTGACCTTCCTTTAATAGAATTGCTTTATAGGGATCTCTTTAGGACATGTCCAAGAGCTCTCCCAATCTACTGGAGAAAGGAGGTGTAATCATGAGTGGACATCTGTCCCTGATGTGAGATCTGGGAAATCATGTACCCTGGAGGCCAGAGGCCAGCTCAGACAAATAAGAGAAAGTTACCAATGTAATATAAAGGGGTCATAGAAAAGACTGGAGAGGACCACTGAGAAGCTTTAGTTTTGAAATTGTGTTTCTCAGATCTGCTAAGATTGTGTGAAGGCCTCTCAGAGCCCAATAAGGGACTTCTGTGTTTCTATTTTCTGCTTCAGCCAAAGCTGTCCCATTGTTCCCTGGTTTTAAATATAGGGATTTCACAAACAGTTCCCTTTGGAAAGAAGGTCCACTATGGGACAAAATGTGTGAAAAGTTTGATCTAATCCAGTGCCCTCTCTTTCTGGAGGTGATAAAAACCAGCTTTAGAGGGGGAAAAAATCTACATCCTATAGGAACCACAGCTACATTCCATCTCCTAACTTTCTATTCTGCACACCTTGGCAGAATAGACCTTGTTGGCAAGGTCAATGGATTAAAACAAAGACCCAAAATCTCACTAGTGTTAATGTCTAGGCTTACATTAGCCCTATGCTGTAGACTGCATTTGTAGGTTGGGGGTATAGGGTTGTTGGAAAATCCATATATTAGAGAAAAGCAGAAAGTCTAAATTGCTGGGGAGGGATGTTTAAGTGCTTGTTAACTTTCTAAGGACTTTTTCTTCACTAATATTTTATTATTAATTCAATTAAAATTATTATTCATGGTTAATTTCCATGGCTTCTGTCCATTCCTGCCATCCAGCATCACCTCTTAAGTAGTTTTTCTCTTCTACTTCGCCTACATCAAATTAATCTTATACACAATCATTAAAAAATACCTTTCTAGGATGCACATCTGACCACTTTACTTTCCTATTTGGAACCCGTTTTTTTCTTGGACATGATGACATCCTAACATCTTAGTTGTATTACAGAATGGCTTTCCCTCCCATGTATGCACTATTACTTCTCTGGCTTCATTCCCCACTGCTAATCCCATTGTTCCACACATTCCAAGCACAGCCATCTATTTTTCCACCACACACTCATCACTACTTCACACATGGACTCCCAGACACATGCAGTTCCTCTTATGTAAAATACCCTAATGGCCCTTCTATACCTGGAAAACTTACACTTTAAGATTTATACTAAGGGTTGCCTATATCATGGGAACTCTTTGGGTTTTGTTTTGCCTATACTTATATATGTTGGATAGATATTCTCTAACACATCCGTATGTAACAATTGTTAAACTCCAGTAAAATCTGTACCTTTGACTATATCTCCTATTTGTGAACATTTCCAGGACAAGGGCTACATTTATACTTCCTTAAACCTCATAACACCTAACACAGGACTCGGTGGATAATAGGTGCTTAATAAACATCTGGTGGTCTTAAATGACTCTATTTCTTTTTCTTAATTAATGTATACTGTATTATTCGTTTCAGAGGTAGAATTCAGTGATTCATCAGTTGCATATAACACCCAGTGCTCATTACTTCAAATGCCCTCATTCCTTAATGCCAATTACCCAGTTACCCCATTCTCCCTCCGTCCTCCCTCCAACAACTCTCAGTTTGTTTCCTATGGTTAAGAGTCTTTTATGGTTTGCCTCGGTTTCTGTTTTCATCTTATTTTATTTTTGCTTCCCTTCCCCTAAGTTCATCTGTTTTGTTTCTTAAATTCCACATATAAGAAATCATATGGTATTTGTCTTTCTCTGACTGACTTATTTCTTTTAGTATAATACTTTCTAGTTCTATCCACTTCATTGCAAATGGCAATATTTCAGTCTTTTTGATGGCTAAATAATATTCCTCTTTGTGTGTGTGTATGTGTGTGTGTGTGTGTGTGTGCTTGTGTGTACCACATCTTCTTTATCCATTCATCGTTGATGGACATCTGGACTCTTCCCATAGTTTGGCTGTTGTGGACATTGCTGCTATAAATATTGGGTGCAGGTGCCCCTTCAAATCACTTTGTTTTTATATTTTGGATAAATACCTAGGAGTACAATGGCTGGATCATATGGTAGCTCTATTTTTACTTCTATTTCTGATCCCATGTCATTTATCGAGTCTCTTTGAAGGAAATAAAACCTGTAGTACAACTAAGATGTTAGGATGCTCAATGACTTAATATGCAAATGTGATTTGTGAAATGAGAAAAAAAGGATGCCATTTGTTACATCCTCTAAACTTACTTGTCCAGAGAAACTTTTTTTTTTTTACCCCCAGAAACATCTTTTAGCATTAATATTCTGTAGAATATACTTGGAGGATATTGTCATAGTCCAGGGCTAATTATCTCACCCTGTTGTGGAAATACATACTAATCAATATGCTATACTCTACCAATTTATAGTAATGACATTTCCTGGACTGTATTTAGGAGTCTTTGAGGAGCTGTAAATCCCTCTTCTTCTTTTCCCTCTTCTTAGTAAGTGTGAATCGTGATTTCCCCAGTGACCATCCCTCAGGTGGAATTTCTCTCTCTCCATTCAACTTTGGGCCTAATTAAATGTCTGCCATGGTTTTAACAGATTCTACTTAGGAGGTGAGCACTAGTTCTTCTTGAGAAGAGTTGTTTCAGCAAATATAAATGAGCTAGGAGAACAAAAGCAAGAGTTGTGTACAGAGGCACAACACAGTGCATTTACATGACATTTCTACGTTAATGATTGGTTCAGATCCATTCATCATGTGTTTATTGAGTGCTTGCTTGATTTTAGATTCCAGGCTAGGCTTTTTTGATACCAGGATAAATAAGAGCAGATCTTAACATAGGGCAGCTCAAATTTTAGTGGAAGAGACAGACATATCAGCAGACAATTTCTGAATGTGAGAAACACCTTAGTAGAAGAAAGCAAATGACAAAGAGACTGGGATGATTTACTCTGGGGGATGTTGTAGAAAACAGTCTCCAGAGCAAGCAACACTTGCAGTTTTTGCTGAAAAGTAAGTGTTTTCTCTAAAAATAAGAAAGGATGTTTTTCTTTAATGCATGAGACAGGAGGAAAAAAGGATCAAGGACAAAATCCTGGGTTAGGCTAACAATTAAGTGGCCAGCATCAGAAGTGAATCCAGGCAAGGGAACTGAGAAGGAATATTTAGAAAATTGAGAGGAATATTAGGGAGGAAGATGTCCAGATAGACAAGTTAAGAGAAAGTTCTACGAAGAAAAAAAGGGTCAAAAAGCACCAAATGCTGCTGCAGAAAATCCAACAGTCAAAATCATTGGTTTAAGGTTAATATATTCAATCTTGGGCTTGAATACTTTGGGGCTTCCAAGACAACAATTTGGACTTCCATCAACTTTTTCCACAGTAGGCATCACTCAATGAAAACCTTAAATGTACTTATGATAACACAGTATAGACAATTGTTACTGAATAAAAGCAAACTTTAGTTAACAAAAATATTTTAAAAACCTGAGGATGAGGATAAAGGATGGAGGGAAGTTTTAAAAAGCCTTGGTGGGAACTGGGAATATAGAGACCTGATATTTTTATCCTGGATTCTACCTTTCAGCAACAGTATGGATTTAGGGAAATCATTTCATTCTCTGGACCTGAATTACCTGTACAGTGAGGAGACTTAACTAGAAGGGCCTCAAAGGTTCTTCCAGACAAGCAGAAGTCCTTATCATGCTTATGTTGAATGACAGAGATTTCATGCTTCCATGTCATACCACAACTTCCAATGTACCCTTTTTCCTCCATCATATTTTAAAGAAGAAGTAGAATTTCAGACAGGTTGGAGATTTCCTTGGACAAAACTGAACCTAGAGGAGCCTAACTAGTCAACGACTGGAGAAGGGAGAGGAAGCAGGACAATTTTTCCTCCCTTATTTACACAGAGGAAGAATCCTGACTCTTGCATGATTCCCTGTGTGACCTGGAGCAAATTTCTTCAATTCCGTGTTTTAGTTATCTATTGCTGCATAATAGATTTTTACTCCAAAATGTTGTGACTTAGCCCTGGGTGGCTCAGTGGTTTAGAGCCTGCCTTTGGCCCAGGACGCGATCCTGGAGTCCTGGGATCGAGTCCCACGTCAGGCTCCCAGCATGGAGCCTGCTTCTCCCTCCTCCTGTGTCTCTGCCTCTCTCTCTCTCTCTCTCTCTCTATGTCTATCATAAATAAATAAATCTTAAAAAAGAAAAGACTCTTTAAAAAAAATGTTGTGACTTAAAACTATAGATGGGTATTTTCCCTTACTGGTTCTGCAGGTCAGGAATTTAGGATAAGCTTGGTGGCTAGTTCTGGCTCAGGTTTTCCCTAAGGTTGTCAGATGTTGGCCAGGGCTGCAGATGACTTGACTGAGGTGGTGATTCACTTCCAAGCAACTTTCTCACATGGCTGCCAAGTTGGTGTTGACTACTGGAGAGGTTTTAGGTCTTTTCCACGTGGGTCTCCCCACAGAAGTGCTTGAGTTTGTCCTTAGTACATAATGCCTAGCTTTCCTCAGAATGAGCAATTCAAGCAATTCAGGCTGAGTCTTTTAGGACCTAGCCCCAGAAATCATGTGCTGTTATTTCTGCTCTATTCCACTGGTCATACAAGTCAGGGCTGATTTGATGTGGGAGGGGACTATACGGGGCAGAAGCATCAACAGAAAGCATCACTGATGGTCGTGGTCACCTTAGAAACTCACTATGGCACCCTTGCCGACATCATTGTCTCACGGCACAGAGCAGGTGCCCCTTACTTATTCTCATGCATATGGTGCAGGATATGCCAACTCAGGGAATGTTAGTGCTCTCTGCTTCTGATTCTCTTATTTATTTATTTATTTATTTATTTATTATTAATTGATTAATTAATTAATTTCAGAGAGAGATAGCAAGAGAAAGCATGAGTGGGGTGGAAGGGTACAAGGAGAGGGAGAAGTAAGCTCCCCACTAAGCAATGAGCCCAGTGCGGGGCTGGAGCCCAATGCAGGGCTCAATCCCTGGACTCTGGTATCATGAACTGAGCCAAAGGCAGATGCTTAACCACTAAGCCACCCAGGTGCCCTGATTCTCTCTTTCAAAATAGAATTGAATACATTGGATTGTGAGGAATTGAAGAGACTTTTCTGAGAACAGATCCTTTCTGGCTGCTGAATGGCTTCATGGAGAAGGTCACATTTGAACTGAGGTTTTGGGAGTATGTAGAGTTTTAACAGTCAGGAAAGATGGGGTTGGAGTGGGATGGTGGGGAAGGTCATTCTAAACAAGGCCTGGCATGGACAGAGACTCAGAGGTAACCAGATAAAAGGATAAGTTTGGGAAGTAGAATTGTTCTGGAATGTAAGATGTGTGAGCATTTGTTTCTTTATAGAGCAGGTCACACCAGGCCACAGAGGAAACAGGAGGATGAGGTTAGAATTTGAGTTTAAGATCCTACTGTCAGGTTCTCAAACCCCAAACACCAAAGGCAGGATTAAAGACAGAATTTGGGGCAGCCTGGGTGGCTCAGTGGTTTTAGTGCCACCTTTAGTCCAGGGCCTGATCCTGGGGACCCAGGATGGAGTCCCAAGTTGGGCTCCCTGCAAGGAGCCTGCTTCTTCCTCTGCCTCTCGCTCTCGCTCTTTCTGTGTCTCATGAATAAGTAAGTAAGTAAGTAAATAAATAAATAAATAAATAAATAAAATCTTTTAAAAAAGACAGAATTTGTTTTCTGAGCTGATATTCCTCTTTAGAGGTGGTATGTGTAGTAAATGGGGTTTCCCAGCTTTTAGTCATTTTTAGGAGGATTCTATAAATTTTCTCATAAATATGGGTGTGGCAGGCAGCCACTAAGGTGTTCTATGATCACCCCCGCCTCTTGGCAACTCTCTTCTTGTATGTGGGCTGGAACTAATGAGCAGCCCCTAAAGAAGAGAATGTGTTGCCATCCCATGAGATACCCTATGGGGAAGCCCAAGTGGTGAGGAACTGGTCTTTGGCCAACCAACTGCTGTGTGAAAGACATTGGAAGCTAAGCCTGTCCCAGTGGAACCTTGAGAAGACAGTGGTCCCTCCCAGTGGATGCCTTGATTTCAGGCCTGTAAGACACTCTGAACACAGGCATCCTCTGAGCCACATCCAGATTCCTGACCCATGGAAGCTGTGGGGTAAAAATGCTCATTGTTTCAAGCTGTTGAATTTTGGGATAAGTTGTGATACAGCAGTTGATAGCTAATACATATGTATTATCCATCCAATGACCTACTTGGAACATGTCTTCAAATCAACTTACCTTTTTATATAAATAGATTTATTTAAAAGGAAAACATATATTGCAAGTGTAAGAGGTGGTATCAATTTCCAGAAATAGAAGGTTAAAAAAATAATCCCATTTTCCATATGCTTTGAGGAAGACTAGCTAACTGAAAGAATAGGATAACTGATTTGAATTCCATGTTCATTTCCTGCTAGCTGTATGACATTAGAAATGTTCCCTTTTGCTCTAAGGTTTAGTTCCTTCATCTATGCAAGAGGAAATTTATCTTTATCTTTTAAAAAAAATTTTGGGGTCCCTGGGTGGCGCAGCGGTTTAGCGCCTGTCTTTGGCCCAGGGCGCGATCCTGGAGACCCGGGATCGAATCCCACATCGGGCTCCCGGTGCATGGAGCCTGCTCCTCCCTCTGCCTGTGTCTCTACCTCTCTCTCTCTGTGTGTGTGTGACTATCATAAATAAATAAAAAATTAAAAAAAAATGTTGAGGATGAAAGAGACAGTTCTCAATTATGCACCCAATTATGATGATGTTGATGTTGATGGTGAAGATCATAATGGCCATTATTTATAAAAATCCCTAGCCATGCAGCAAGCACTGTGTTAAATGATTTCATATTGCTCTCAAACCTTATGACATGCTCATAGACATTTTGTCACCCAACAAACTCATCTGTAGAGGTTTAACACCTTGTTTGAGACGTCACAATTAGTATAATGGTAGAATAAGAACTGAAGTGTAAATTATTTTCATTACTAAGTTCTTCCTCTCCACCACGATAGACTGCAGACTACACAGAGCTAAAAAATATGCAGCCAATGTCGATTCCCTCCTCTTGCTTAAGAATCAAACTTCAATTTTCCATATCCTACTTAAAATAACATCGAGTCTTGTTTTTCTCAGCCAGATTCAGCTCTGTCTTTCAGATCACTCCCTGTTTTCTCATGGAGCAGTGGTCACGATCCCATTTGTCTAGGTTCACAGCAGCTCGTCAAACATCACCCAGGGTCAATTGGAGCTGCCTGTAGTAATGACAAAATCCATGCCTTCAATTTCTTAATTAACTAAATACAATGAAGTCTGTAAATTGATCAAAGTAGGGTCTCATATGGAATTAATTAGAAAATTGTGGGGCGTACTTGGTGATTCATTCCCACTTGATAAACCTTACTGGGAATTTTATGGATGATCCAAATTAAACCCAGCTGTATTATAAAAAATTCATTTAGAATGTGATAACCACTGCAGCCTTTTTTCTGATTGGAAGCATAGCACACAGCATCCCAGCCTCAGGGTGCTGTGTGAAGAAGCCTCTCTCTGGCATTCTGGGGTAACGAAACTGTGAGAAATGTCCAATGGCAGTACCATGTATGGGCTGGTAGGGAGCTTTTATAAACTCTTAGCACCCTTTCTGGGTAGAGGCCTCCAAACATTACTATTGACACTATCACTTTATGTAAGCAGTGCCATCCATCCCCCCATCTTATGGGAAACTAAATAAAAGCATTCTTAGAAGACTTTGAAATGTTTTTGGCCTGCTACAGACAGATATGCAAAACCAGAATGCTTAATATGGCTCCAAGAAAAGTTCCACAGTTTCTCTGACCCCGTTTCCACATATATGGAAATTCTGAGACCACCACTCCATTTAAGCCAAGCATGCATTGGTTACATTCATAAAAAGAATCTATACTCAGCTGTCTGGTCCAGAGCACTGAACCTGGTCCTCGTGGAAGACCAGTGGATAAGGCACCTGTCTTTACCTTCAAGGAGCACTTCAAGGAGCATACCGGTGAGTGGAGAATACGGATGTAGATGGGCAATTTCAGACAAATGAGTTTGATATTAGTATGTGGAATGGTAGCAGCATATGGACAAGTGTGACTATTTCTACCCATGTGGCCTTCTACCCAAGCTCTACTTGAGGTGCTAACTCTTGAGCTGAGCAATGAAAGAGAATACACTATCATCAGGTAAAGTTAAGGGAGCAGCATGAACCTGGAGGACACATCCAGTGCATGAGCGGGACTGTGAGTGGTCCAAGATGGGCAGAACATTGTATTTGTCTGGGTCCTGACACATTGGAGGTGACAATCTTCCTATAATAGCATTTCCATTGTGTTGGTTCAGCTAGAACCTTTGTGAGAGTGAATTAAAAATGCAACTAGTATAAAAAATGCAATTAGCTCTTTTACATTGTGTTCATATATGCAAATTAGAGAGGAAACTTGATATAATTATGTAGGAAATTGAGGTTAATAAATACCAGTTTGGGCTATAATTATCTGTACATTCCTGGACAAGGGTGGGTTAGAGCCTGCATTAACAGAGTAAGAGGAAGGAAGCCCTGTGTATCAGACGCTGGGCTATGTGTTTTCCACCAAATTTATGCCTGACTCCTCTGACCATCATGTTGAAAAAGCCCTCTTATCCCCAGTTTACAGATGGTTAAGTAAAAACCCAGAAAGTCAAATCATTTGTTGAAATTGGCATGGCCAGTGCCTGACAAACCTGGATGGCACCTGACTTGATTTGACTTTAAAATTCATGCTCTTTCCTTTTCTCCCACTTTATTCTAATATTATTTGAGGTTTTTCATGCTTTCAAGTTGTACTGGATAGCTCGATGCAAACTAACATCTGAAAATTTGTTGATTTTTGTTGTCTCAAAATACTTAATATGACTGTCAATTAATGAAGTTATAGCTTGTACAACTTGTAACACTATTTGATTTTCACAATCCTAGCTTTTTAGTTTAGAAACAAATAATTAATTTGAGGCATGAAACTTAGCCCGCTCATTTTTATCCTTCAAAATTGGAAACCACCAAAATGTATAATAGGGAAAGTTGAGTAAATTATGCTATACTACTATTATGGAGTATTAAGCAGCAAATGAAAATGTTGTGTTCAATGACTATAAAACATACCAAAAAATGAAACAATTTTCTCTGAATGCATTTAAAACATTTTATATAGTAGGCAAGTATTTTAATAGAAAATTATACTTTATTGTTACTTTTAATTGAGCAGACATAATACAAAGACACCATCATTAGATTTTATATAGATTTTATATAGATTTTATATTCCACCATCATTTGAAATTGGGCCATTTTGCTTTAAGAACAAAGTACAATAAATATCTCTAAATAATAATATGAGTGCATGATTAATTGGCCATCTGATTTATACAGGCAAGGTGAATCAGTTCCAGGATATTTGTAGTAAGAACAACAAAGCAGACATCGGAATGGGTCCCAAAGCCAGCAATTACTCCAAGACACCTCTTATTTTCAGACACAGTTTCTGAATTTACTTTTGTCACTTTTTCTTTGCCCTTTTTGGTTAATCTTTTTTTTGCACAGACTTGTGCTGTGCCCCATCTGCTATGATTCACCCTGTTCTAATTATACAGTAGGCATCCTGTCTCTATGAACCAGAATTTTATCAGGTTTTTTATATATACATATATATAATTAATCAGGGCTTCCCAGGTGAAAGAGGCAAATGCAACATTTTTTAAAAAGACATTATTGCTGGAAGTAATTCTCACAGGTCTGGAAGCACCTGATATTCGTGGTGATTTGGGTCAGACGGGAAACTCGTGTACATTAAGTATCTCCATTTCCTGGAAGGCTGCTTGATGCAGGGCAAGACTCACAGCCCTAGGAGCAGGACTCCTGACATCTTGCCACAGTCTGCCTTTTACTAACTGTGACACTTGAGTATGTCACTTAACCCCTTGACTCAACTTTCTCTTCTTTTAAGATAGCACAAAATCTCTGATCTTCCCTCCGGGTCCGATCCTGATCGCTCCTTCTTAACTGAATCGCTTTTTCCTTAGATTCAATAGAACCACTTATCTATTCAACGGGTATTATTGGAGCACCTATTTATAGGCGACCCAAGGTTTGGAGATACGGAATCCAACTATAGTTCTGCTACTCAATAACTAGGTCAGGCCTGACAATTCATATCTATGTTTCTACTTTCTTAGTGAATATTTATGTCACATCTACTAGGTGTCAGGCACTGTTCAAAGCACTCTACAAGCGTTAACTTGTATTCTCCATTTTACAAATAAGGAAACTGGGGCACAGGAAGTTTCAGTAACTGAATACTGTGGATCAAGTCATGTCTTCCCAAATTCATATACTGAGGCCCAAATCCCAGGACCTCAGAATGTGACTGTACTCAAATGTAGAGCCTTTAATGCAGTGATGAACTTTAAACAGAGCTGTTCAGATGGGTAACTTTACAAGAACAGGAGATCTGGATGCACAAGGAGATGCCATGTGTTCATGCAAACAGAGAAAATACCTTGGAGGACGAAGGGACAAAGTGGCCAACGAGAGGAAACCAAGCCTGCCCACACCTTGATCTTGGACTTCCAATCTCTAGAACTGTGAGAAAATACATTTCTGTTGTTTAAGGTGCTGGGCAGTGGTGTTTTGCCATAGCTGCCCACAGACTGACACGCCTACCCAAAGTCATGGAATTGATAAGAGCTGGAGATTGGATCCAGAGTCTGTGAACATAAACACAATGCTCTGCTGTATCTCAGAGATATGAATATGCCTTCCCATATTACCAAATATGAGTAGAAAAAGCCTACTGTTCGGAATGAAGTACATCCAGGTACTAGTT
Organism: Canis lupus baileyi; assembly: GCF_048164855.1. Classification (NCBI taxonomy): domain Eukaryota; kingdom Metazoa; phylum Chordata; class Mammalia; order Carnivora; family Canidae; genus Canis; species Canis lupus. The sequence continues at coordinate 69,948,458 of NC_132839.1, forward strand.
AATCCCGGCCTGGAGAGTCATTAGCTATGTGACCTTGGTTAGGGAACAGAAACTCTCTGATCTTCAGGGGTCTCATCTGTAATGCTAAGGTGATAATACCCACCTCACTGAACTGTTAGGTGGGATAGAATGCGCAGTGCTGTGTAAAGCACCTCCTAGGGTATGCGAAACAGACAGAAGATTTAAATGTCACTTTCCTTCCTTTCCACAAGGTAATGAATGCAGAGTAGCAGAGATGTCAAAATTGCAGGGGAATGTCCACAGAAAGCATTAGTAATAATACCTAGCTTGTATGGCATGCCTTCTACCTGCCAGGCAGTGTGCATATACCTCTGCTTCCTAAGAAGTAGCCCATGGAGATTTTTTATAATTCCTCCTCCTTTTAAAGATCAAAAAAACGGAAGCTCAGAGAGTTTCAATAACACACTAAGGTCATAGAAAGTACCCAATAGAGGGAGGAGTTGCCCATGGTGGTTCCTATGCCAAAGCCTGAATTCTTGCAGCCTTCATGCTTCCTGTTAGACTCCTTGTTAATGACTTCCTAACAAACCCATAAGCTTCTAGAGGTCAGGAATTATATTTATTTTGTGTGACTCCCATTCTAACCAGTATTAGAATTCACTTTGAATTCATATTCCATGAACAAATAAGCATAAGCACATCACAGGTGTACCTACCTCTGATCCTGCTGGGTTCCTCGGAGATGATGGGTGAAGCTCAGGGACCTGGGCTGACTGTTGGATTCTGTTGGACCTTCTGGAATGGCTGTGGCTCCCATCACACCAAGTGTAAGGATACACACACATTACTATCCAGCAGGCTGCTCACCCAGCCAACAGGGGCCCTTCTGTGGCTCCGAACAACTCCACCACATTCACAGTCACACTGTCCCTGAGCTCCCCTGACTGTTAGGTCCTCTGGTGGGCAAGAGAATATGAAACTTCCTGACTCTTCCTGCCCCCAAATCTTAACTCTTACTTTTTAACATTCAGGGCCTCTGGCCTCCCACCAGATCAATATACCATGATCTCTCACAGAAAATCACTTCAAAATGATGCGCCTTTGGCAAGGCAAGAGCTGGTCAGATTCTCTGCAGATCAATGGCTGCACTCTCAGGAGAGCGGGGTGTGCTGTTTCCTTATTACAGTTCGAGGATTGCACTTAACCTTACAACAAGGGTGCCCTTGAATGCTTAAGTAGGTGGCTTTTGATCTGGGTCCTGAAAAGTAAGTAAGAACTTTGCAAGAAGGGACAGGAAGGCTGGGAATTGAAGAAAGAAAGGCCACCATGTGCAAAAACATGTAGGGGAGAGTCTAACAAACAAAAGCAAAGCTGGTGATTCACTGAGCACCTACTTTATGCAGGTACTCTGGAGGGAGGTCTAAATCCTCCCCAAACTACTGGACAGTGACCACTTTTATCTCCATTTTATAAAAAGAAAATCTGAGGCTCAGGGAGGTCATGTAACCTTCTCAAAATAACATAACTGGTCATCGACAGAGAGTTTGAATGGCAAATTGGCTGATCCAAAGCCCACTCTTTCTAGAAAGACAAGAGGCTGTCCTATTTAGCCCCCAGACTCCAGTCTCAGATACTTGCTTATGGGAATGGAATTAGTTGGTTGGTTTGTTCATTTGTTTTTCAAGTGGTGGTCTTGGAACTTGATAAGTAGCATGGCCAGGGGTTCCACGTGGGGAACCCCTTCCAGAGAGGGTTCATGCCAGGAGGAGCTGTGGCACCTCTGTTCTCTGTCTGTGGTATTGGAGAAGGTAACTACTTTTATGAGGATCAGAGGGGAGAATTTCAGACTTTGAGATGGAATTTTAGGAGAAGACACTACAACAAATATCTTCACATGTGTGGCAACTAGATTCCCATTTAGTTGGAATTTATTCTCTCAGTTATGTATCCTTGACTCACCAAATATGTACTAGTCCCTGGGCACCAAGCATGTGCTAGTCACTTGGGCACCAAGTGGGCAGGTTGTCTCCTGCTCTGCCCCCAGAGGACTCGCTCTCAAGTCTAGGGTGGGCAGGGCAGGCGGGCAAATGAGTGCCCAGAAGTGAGAAGCCTGAAACTGCTAGAAAAAGCAGTGAGTGATGCTGTCTTAAGTGGGGTTGCCGCGGGGAGGGGTCCCACAGTGCGTTGGATCCACAGGTTCCTGGAAGGACAGAGGGCTGCTTGCCATCTGGTTTCAGAGCTGCCACAAGATCCGGACAACAGCCTGAGGACCTGGAAATAGGTGCGAGGCGAGTGAAGGTGGTCTAGTCTGGGTACTTGAGAATAAAAGGTCACCCAGACGATGCATTCCTGTCTCATGGGCCATCTTGTGCTTGTCTTTGAAGAAATTGGCTTCTCATGAATGAGAAAGTTCAAACTTGCCAGACATGTAATCCATCTGCTAAGGTGTCAGTTCAGGTAAGATGTTGGGGATTCAAAGAGACTCTATTTGATGCGGCTCCTCAAAATCACCTCCTGCTCCTGTTAAAGCAATTTTTATTGAACATTTACTAGGGGACGCAGGCATATGCAAAGGTCCTCATACACAGGAGTCCCCTTGAGAATGTATATTCCATAGGTATGGATTTGTACTCTCTTCCAAATTACTGCCTCAGTTTCTCTGACCCTCTTTGCTTCTGATTATCTTCCCCAATCTGCCCAATCTCTCTGTCTCTCTGTCTCTGTCTCTCTCTCACACACACTGTCACACACACACGTCCACCTGATTGTCTTGCCTCCTTTGTTCCTGCCTCCCTCTGTCCGCCTGCTTCCATACTTTCTTTGCCATTATTTGTAAGCGCAGCGTGGCAGTGCCCTGGAACCAATTTCCTGCAGCTGTAAAGCTCCCTGTGCCAGTCACTGATCACAATCTGTCCCAGATCATGGCAAGTCAGGAGCAATCCTTTACATGTGCACAAGGATTTATAGTTTTCAAGGGAGTTCTGAATTTTTCATCAATTTTCTCTGTTAATTCATGCCACAGCTCTGGAAGGGAGAGATTCAATAACCCGCCTGTGTTTACTAAGGACCCACCAGGCATGGACATAAGAAGTGAGTTAGAAGTGCTGAAGAGCCAGCTGGAAACCTGTTAAAAAGTCCAGTTCCCACGGTCCCCCACAGAGATTCTGATTTAGGAGAGACCAGGAATCTGCATTTAAAAACTCTTTAGGGGATTCTGATGATGGAGTCCTAACTTAGAGAAAAGTGGTCTGGGTGCTTCTCCAACTTTGAGGTGTACAAGATCATCTGGGGATCTTGATATAAGGCCATTTCTTATTTAGCAGGTTTGGGGTGGGGCCTGAGATTCTACATTTCTTTTTTTTTTTAAGATTTTATTTATTTATATATTTATGAGAGAGAGAGAGAGGCAGAGACACAGGCAGAGGGAGAAGCAGGCTTCATGCGGGGAGCCCGACGTGGGACTCGATCCCGGGACTCCAGGATAACGCCCCAGGCTGATGGCAGGCACCAAACCGCTGAGCCACCCAGGGATCCCCAGATTCTACATTTCTAACAAGCTGGTGCCCAGGATGCTCTGGCCAGGGCCACACTGGGTGTAGCAGGAGTCTAATAGCTATTATTCTCTGTTTCTCCCCCAGATCTGGAAATCATAGCAGTAAGGCCACTTCCACAAATTCGTAGAACTAGTAAGTGGTAGATCTGGACTTGCAGCCATCATCCTATTGTTGTTTTAATACTTTGCCCAGAGACTCCCAATGGGAGGACTAGGAAATGATGAGATCACGTGAGAAGCACATGAGAGGATGGAAGCAGGACATTGAATTTTGCAGGCTTTGGGACAGTCTTGCTCATGCTTCTGACTGGACCAGCCAGCCCAGCTGCCAGCCGGGCTCCCACCACTGCCTGGCATTCCCCAGGGCTGGTCACCACTCTCCTCAGGGAGCCCAGGGCCATAGGAAGATAATGGCTGATGGGATCCCATAGGCCTGAGTTAAAATTTGGCTTTGCCAGTTCCCATCGTATAGGTATGGTATTGATGTTACTTACCAATGAGGACATTTCAGTTCATTTCCCTGAGCCTCATGAAGTTTCTTTTTCATAAAGCAAAGGTCATCTTCTGCCTCCCAGAAAACCATAAACATAATACAGGGCCCTGATATAGTAGGGTAGGTGGAACTCTGAGGTCTTCCTGATGTGGGCAAGGTGACAGCAGGGGTTGATGCCCAAGATGGTAGCAGAGTCACGACCCTAACTCAGACCCTCTGACCCGACTCTTCTGCTCTTCTCTGTTTTGTGCAGTCCCTGGTATTGGTGAGCTCTTGAAGGGCAGCGACTGTGGGGATTACATGTCGTAAAAGCACTTATGAAGGTAGCTGGCCTACGGAACAGGGCGGCATCATCGCCACTGCCCTTGCTGTGATGCACTTGCATTTCCTACAGGTGCCTGGAACACAACAGAATCCTGTTGTTGGAGGACACGTGGTAGCCATGGAACCTAATCAGGTGACACTGAATGACTTCAGGACCTATTTCCACTTAATTCTGGGCACCGGATGAATTGTCCTTGGGAATACATATGACTATTTAGACATCTGACTCTTACAGTCTTGAATGGCCTCTTTTCGGATGTCCTGGAAACTTGCTTCTTTGTGTTCACATCTTTTGCTATCAGTGCTTCTCACTGCCAGACAGCCCTGCCTGGAGTTTGACCTTCCTTCAGACTGTAAATCTCCTGCTCCCGGTGGGCCGTCTCCTTCCTCCGGCCCCTCTCCAGGCAGAGATGCTGCCCTGCTGTCCACTCTTACCTGAAATGCACCTACAATACAACTCTTCAGACACGGGCGATAGCGGAAGCTAAATAGGGGTTACTATTCATTCTCCTATGATCTAACGTCTTCCGATTGTGTAGGGTCATTCCAGTCACCTCAATGCTGTCAGGTTTTTCTGCTGCAAAATAGGAATGATCACATCAGTCCAGTAGGAAATAATGATGATCAAGCAGCTTGATCACTTGATAATCAGTCTCTGTGCTCAACTCCATGGGGGTTCTCTCCTTGAAGCCCGGGAGACAGGTCTTATTAATATACTCATTACAGATGGGAAACTGAGGCATTAGAAATAAAGTAACTTCCCCAAGATGACAGCAGGGCTACACGCCTGTTGGCAGTTACCTTCACTGGTATTCCTCAGGCAATCAGTCTCATTGCTCTTAGAACAAAAACAAAATCCCAGCTCCTTAGTGGGCGTTCTGTGTGACCCAGCCTGTGCGCATCTGTGCGGCTCTCACTCTTGATATATCTCCCCGGTGCTTGGGATGTGATATTCCCATGGAACTCTAGGCAGATATTTCCTCTCCTTGCCTTCTCACCTCCCACCTGGTGACTCATCTCTTAGGGACTCTGCTCTGGGACCACAGCAGCTTGGTTAACCTTTCCAGGGAATCCTTCAGTATGGTGCCCATGCAGGAAATTCCACCTCAACAGATACAGTGCTCCTGACCATGGCTTCTTTCCCATTTCCTTATCTGCCTTCCACTTCATAATGAGCTTCCTGAAGGCTATTTTGTTTCTCATTTTATCCCTAGCGCCTAGCAAAGTGCTTGACCCTAATAGTCATTTCCTAAATAGCTGAATAAATGAAACTGCTGTGGCTTCCCCACCTTGACCCTGGCACTAGACTCTGAGCTTAGACATCTCCGGAGTCATGTGACATGCTGATACCATTCACGTTATGTTTACATGTGTTATTTTTCTGAAGCCCAGAAACCCTATTCATCTTGTTTCTTCCCACGATGTCACAAAATGGTGTTCAATGAATAAATCCTTATAATTGAGTCAGAGAATATAAAATTTAAATCATTCATGATCATTGAGTATAAATACCTCTCTTCACAGATGAAGGACATACGCTTATCGAGTTAATGAATTTGCTTATAAAGCTCAGGTATACGTGGCACCTGAGTGGTTTAGCTGGGTAAGTGTCTGCCTCAGGGTCCTGGGATACAACCCTGCATTAGGCTTCCTGCTCGGAGGGGAGTCTGCTTCTCCTTCTCTCTCTGTTCCTCTTGCTCTCTTTCAAATAAATAAATAAAATCTTTAGAAAAAAAATTTTAAAAAGCATAGGTACAAGGAGGAAGAGAGTTAACAATGTCACAGACTTTGCTGTCACACTTATCTGGGTTGGAATTCTGACTCCATCACTAATTAGTTTTATAACTTTGTATCATTTCTTTAATTTCATTGAATCTCAATGTTCTCATCTTGAAAAGTGGGCTCCTAAGAAGTAACTCACCGGGATGCTGGAGTAATTATATATTAAACACATCAATTGAGAAGCTGCTTCTGAAAGTCCCTGGAACTGGCTGCATAGGGCAGGCTTGGTCCTCATCAACCCAGAGAGCTTCATTTCCCTGCTCTGCCCCTCACTAACTGGGTGATCTTGAGCAACCTACTTAACCTCTTGGTGTCTCAGCTTTCTCATCTGCAAAATGGGGATGATCATAATTATACCTATCATTTGATTATTATGAAAACAAAAGTTCTAGTTACTAAAAGCATCTCCCACCCAGGAAAAAGTAACTACAAGACTTACCCTATTGGAACACTGAGCAGATGCTGGCTGTGAAGGCAGAGGCTTAGGGATAATTTTAGACACAGGTCTTACCATTTGTGTTCTTTGATCACTGAGCATGGGACTTAATGTGAATGGTGTGGCCACCTCAGTGACTGGCCTCTCTCAGGAGAAGTCACATCATTTTTCTACCTGACACACTGTGTATGAGTCAGGGAGACAAGATGCGACAGATGTGTTCTCGCTGAGAAACCAACCCAGAAAGAGTCATACTGCATGGCCAGGAGTGAGAAGATAGTTTGCTATTTTGTGTGTGTGATTGTTATTGCCATGTCTGTTTCTAACTCAGCGTGAGGGGAAATATTCATAGAGGAACCCTTGTGGATCTTGGGAGATTGACCATGTGGAGTCAGTGATGCGGGCCAGGGAGTAATAGAGCCTTTACAACTGCTTCCTCCATGTTGCTCGGCAGGATGCCTCCATCAGGACCAGATGCACAGGGACCCCAGGGAGTCCTAAGTGCCCATCAACTTTCCCAGCCATTCTTTGTCTTCTTGGGAGCCTTCTTTGTGTATCCATGTAGTCACATTTTGATTCATTCAACAAACACTTTTTGGTCACTGCTGCATGCCAGGCACTGGGCTGCCATAGTGCTAAACAGCAAGAGCCATCACATCAGGGTACATACAACCCATAGGATTAGAAAATTTCAGAGCTGTATAGGAAGGGCAATTATAACTGCAGAGAAGGCTGGGGATGCTTGGGTAAGCATGGACTCAGCCTGGGCAATCATCTGAGAAAGACTTCTTGGGGAAGGTGGAATAGGATGGGATTTGGTACCACTCAAGACACCAATATCACAACATGGCAGAAGGCTTGGACATTACCTACCTCAACTTCCCCATCGAATGGATGGAGGCACAGAGGATGCCAGAGGAGAGAGACCACTGCATGGCTGCAGTATAGAGGCTCTGAGCACTTAGGGTATCCAAAAGTCACCATCTGAACTACTGGCAAATGACCACAAATACCAGGGACACTTACATGGATGTTGTTTTGCTCTGATGTAAACGTGGTTCATATGTGGTTAAGCAGAAGTAAGGCACTTTTGAGGGTGCAAAGGGACACATTAATTACGAGGAGACAACAGGCAACAAACAGGCCTGTCTTCAAAGGAAGGCATGGAGAGGCAGGAGGCAGGCAAACTCAAGTCCAAAAGCATATTTTCACCCACTGCATGTGACCTTGGAGGGTTGGACTGTGTGACTCTCAGGGGAATGTAATGCGTAAAAGCATGTGCACTATTGTCATCAGATGTCCTAGGTTTAAAGTTGCCAGATGTAGTGGAGAAAAATACAGGGCAGTCCAAAATATGCAAAGAACTCTAACAATTCAACCATCAGAGAACAATCCTATTAAAAAAGTGCATCAAAAACTTGAACAGACACCATGTCAAAGAACATAGATAGCTAGAAAATAAGCATTCAAAACATGGTCCACATCTTACATCATTAGGGAAATGTAAGTTAAAACAACAATGAGATACCACTGCACACTTAAAGTGGCTAAAATCTGAAATATCAACAATATCAAATGCTGTTAAGTGTGTTGAACAACAAGAGTTTCATTCATTGCTGGTGAGAACACAAAGTAGTACAGCCACCTTGGTAGACTGTGGCAATTTTTTTTACAAAGCTAAGCATACTCTTACAAGTATGATCTGACAATCATGTTCCTTAGTATTTACCCAAACAGTTGAAAACTTAGGTCCACATGAAAACTTTATTCGTAATTGCCAAAACTTGAAAGCTGCCATGACATCCTTCAGTAGGTGAATGGATAAAGTGTGTTTCATCCAGACAATGGGATGTTATTCAGTGCTAAAAAGAGGTAAGCTATCAAGGCATGAGGGATGTGAAGGAAGCTTGAATGCAGATGCCTAAGTGAAATAAGCTAATCTGAGAAGACTACATACTCTATGATTCTAACTATATGGCATTCTGGAAATAGAAAAACTATGGGGACAGTTAAAAGATTGCCAGTTGCCAGGAGGAGGTATAAATAGGCAGAGTACAGGTTTTTAGGGCACTGGAAATACCCTGTTTGCTACCATGATGATGGATAAACTTGTCATGCATTTATCCAAACCCATAGAAGCCACAGCCAAGAACAAAACATGATGTAAATTCAGTTTTGTATTCTCTCACTCTGATCTTTTTCTTCAAATTTTGTGATGGCCTAATAAAACTTGTAACATGTAGTTGTGCATCTCACTACTTTTGTTTTTCTTGAGGGCGTAATTTAGGAGTGAGTCACTGCCCCACACATGCAGGCTTGTCTCATATAGCCTAATCATCTTCCCCCAACCCTGTTTAATTGATACTATTCATTCCATCTTGCAGATGAGAACACAGGTTCAAGGAGATAAAAGTTACACAGCTGGAACATGGCAGAGCTAGTTATCAAATGCCATCTAGCCTAACTCCATACTTTCCCATGGCATCATGTGCCAGCACCCCAAGTCCAGAGGTAAATGGGAATTGTCTTGAAATAAATCAACAGAGTGTGTGATGTTATCCACAGCTACTTTATCCTTCATGGCCCTGCCCAAATATCCACTCTCTAGACTCACCTTCATGAGGCCTTCTAGATGCCCATCTGTCTAGAACGGCATTGGCCTTCAGAATTCACTGAAAGCATGCAATTGTGGATTTAATTAGATTATCTATATTTTAATTCATTTTTTCTCAGTTTTATATTACCAATAATATTTTTAGTATTTCTGGGACCAAGCCCATGTCACACAACCCCAGATCGCATTTTCCTCTATTCTAATCCCAAATCATAAATTCAGGCCATAGGGAAGAGATTTTGTATATCAGGGGAACTCCTTGTCTAATGTCTTCAATTTATAAATGAGGATGTTGAGACTCAAAGAGATTAAGTAATTCAAGCAGGGCCACTCAGCTAGCTCATTCATTCATAGGCATTATTCATTCAGTATCTATTTTATGCCAAGTACAATGGGAAGGAAATAGGCAAAATGAGAATAAATAAGGAACTAAACATGATAATTTCCCAGAGTGACAATCACTATGTTGGAACAAAGCACAACAGAGGATGTGACAGAGAGCAGGGGATGCTGAGTTGTGTAGAGTGGTCAGAGATACCACACTGAAAGAAGTGATTGCACAGAGACCAGAATGAGAAAATGATGTGGAGTTCTGGGGGGAAAGCATTTCAAGCCACAAATGGAAAGATCTGTGGTGTCGAATAATGCCATTGTGTTCAAGGAGTAGAAGGAAGACAATAATTCTGGAGGTAAAGAGCTTACAGTCCAATGACAATATAAGGACAAAGCATTTGAGGGTTTTAGCAGGGGAGCCAAAAGGTTCTAATTTACATTTGCAACAGTCCTCTGGCTGCTATGTGAAAAATGAGTTGGAAAGAAGCAAGAATGAAACATAGATCAATTAGGAAAGCATTTCATTATTCTTTTCTAACAGCTTTATTGAGGTATAATCAATATACACAAAATTGCACATACTTAATGGACATAATTTGATTAATTTGGACGTATGCATACATCAGCAAAATTATCACTGCAATACCCAGGTAGTAGACATATCCATCACCTCCAAAAACTTTCTTGTGGTCCTTTTGTGTGTGTGTGCATGTGTGTGTGGTAAGAAAACTTAACATGAGATTTACTCACTTAATAAAGTTCTAAGTGTACTACTGGTAACAATAAACACTATGCTGGACAGTGGATCTCTAGAACTTATGCATCTTGCATAATTGAAACTTCATGCTAATTGAACAATTTCCCATCATCCCAGCAGCATAACCTCCCTACTCCCACCCCAGCCTTGGTCATCACCATTCTGTTCTCTGCTTCTGTGAATTTCACTCTTGCAGATTAACTTATGTAAGTGGAATCAGGCAGTATTTGTTCTTCGGTGACAAGCTTATTTTACTTAGTACATTTTCCCCCAAGTCTATCCATGTTACCACAAAGACAAGATTCCCTTCCTTTTTAAGAAGAAAGTTTTATTTTGTTGAGGTAAATTTCTTCTATATCTACCTTGTTGAGGGTTTTTTTTTTTAAATCATAAACATTTGCTGAATTGTGTCAAATGCTTTTTCTGTATCTACTGAATATCCTGTGGCTTTCTTCTTTTATGTTGTTAATGTGGTATATGATATGCATTGATTTTCATATATGGAAACATCCTTCTATCCCAGGGAGGTTTCCACTTGGTCATGGTGTATATTCCTTTCACTGTGGTGTTGAATTTGATATCCTAGTATTTCGTTGAGGATTTCTGCATTTATGTTCCACAGGGATGTCGGCCTCTAGTTCTCTTTTTGTGTGATGTCTTTGTCTGGCCTTAGTATCAGGATCAAGCTGACCTCATCAAACACATTTGGAAGGGTTCCTCTTTATTCAGTTTTTGGCAAGAGTTTAGGAAGGATTGGTTCAATCTCCTTACTCATTATGGATCTGTTCAATTCTTTTCTTTCCTTATGATTCATTCTTGGTATGTTATTTGCTTCTAGAAATATTTCAATTTCTTCTAGGTTGTCCCATTTGTTGGCACCTAATTGTTCATAGCAGTCTCTTGTGATCCTTTGTATGTCTGTAGCATCAGTTGTAGTGTCTCCTCTTTCGTTTCAGATTTTATTTAATTGAGTTAAAAGAACCGGGTTTGAAATTTCATTCTTTGGATGCCTCGACATTCTCTGTCACCTTTCCCGCATTTCTTACTGCTGTCTGCCCTGGTTTGCCTTTTATCTTAAAATATCTGTCTATAAAGCTATTCACCAGGGATATTGCATTTTACCATAGAGATGACCCTGGGTAAGTAAGAAGGTGAGATGACCCTCTTCAGGTCTATGTGCTGGATCAGATTTGGGATGCATTTCTGAATGAAAGGTAGCCTCTGAGGTGTTATTGTGCACAGTGTTCATTCCTGGAAAACTGCTGTTCTCGGAGCACATAGGCTACACCCTAGTATGCCATCTTTCCAAAACAAATCAAAGCAAAACAAAGAGACAGGGGAGAGCAAGGAAGTTCCCAGGGGCACATTGCTCCAGGCTCCCACTCCTTAGTATCCTTCTGGCACAGTATTTAAACACTGGCCAGACAATGAATTTGTTTGAAGAATGACCAGTGGCCACGGTGTCCCTATGCATATTACCCATGAATATACCCCTCTCACTTTCCAAGCATATGTTAATTATTTCCCTATATTCTTCTGGCATCTGCTGTGTTGAAGAGTGAACAAGTGTGCCTGCAGTGGGAGGGGCCTCAGCTGCCAGTAGATATTTGCACTCCAGGCAGAGGTTCTAGCTGACTCCAAGGAGAGAATATCAGCTAATATTATCATGTTATTGAGAAACGTATTTTTTATAGTCTCCTGGTCTGCATTCTTTTGCTTTATCTTGATGTTAATTTTGAGTTTACTGAACTCACAACTGAGTACAGTGAGGGCAGGGACTCTAGTATTTGGGGCCAAGAAAATGATCCTGAAGAGAGATGGGGGAAATGTATAGGTCTCTGATTTCTTGGCACCAGAGATCTTGGAGTCAGGAAGAAGCCTCCAAAAATGCAAAGGAAGTTTGTAGTCAGAATGGCATATCAGGAGGAAAAAATAAAATAAAAGCAGGGGGAGAAAATTAAAAACCCAGATAAGGAAATGAGATGACAAAGAGAAGGCAATTCTACTCAAAGCAACTTACTTAGTCCACGCAATGGCTCAGCAAGGATATATCCCTTGTCCTGGTCCTGCAACAGAGACAAGGGACTCTCTGAGATATGAAATTATCTGGTTGATTAATGCAAACAGCGAGGTCCAAGGGCATGTTTTGAACTCAGGTATTCCTGTGATGTGCCCTGCCCTAAGAAGGGGTTATGATATAAAAGGAATGTGCAGGAATAGAAAGCAATGAGCTCCATGTGTAGGTCACACAGGTAGGGGAGCCTCTCCCTGGAACCTGTCCTTTCAGAATAGACAAGCAGATTGGTCAGTGGATGAAGGGCCCTGAAGCCTTTGGTTTTTCCTTGCCTGCACAAGTAGTTGAGGTTTAGCAAGGTTTTCTGGGACACCTGGGAATCTTTAATTTGTGGGTGTCCAGATACTTCTGGGTGACTGAGTAATCATTTTCTATTTCTCTGAACTCTCTGATTTCTTATAGTAATATTTTCCAAATCCTTCCTGATAGGAACTGAATTAATCAAGACTCCGCTGATCACAAGTTACAGAAGCTCATCTGAAGCAAAAACTAGGGATTTTATTTGCTCATAAAATAGAAAAGTCCAGGAAGTTGACCGAGCTTCACATATAACTGGATCCAGGTATGCAATGTTGTCATTTAGATGCAACCATTTTCTTCCTCTCTAGACACGTGTTCCTAAACACTAGATTCCTTCTCAGGTGGACCATTTTTTAAAAGATCAATCTATTTATTTAAGAGAGAGAGAGAGGTGGGAGGGGCAGAGAAAGAGGAGAGAGAGTCTCAAGTAGACTCTACACTCCATGCAGAACTCCAAGCTGGACTCAATCTTACCCATGAGATCATGACCTGAGCCAAAACCAAGAGTCAGCCACTCAACTTCCTGAGTCACCTAGGCACCTCTCAGGTTGACCATTTTAAAGCATATCATGGCTTATTTGTCTCCAGGTTTGCCTTCTCAGTAAACCTGTCAAAAAGAGTATGTTGCTCCTCAATAAATTCTGGAAAGTCTCTGATTTGCATAGCTTCTAGTAGCCCATTGTTGTTACTATAATCAATAAGGCAGAGGGATCAAGGGATAGGACATACCGATTGGCCAGGCTTGAAGCACAAGCCCTCATCCAACCCTGAGCCCATACCTGGACTACAAGCCTGCTCCTCAGTCACATGACCATTCCAAGAGTACAAATGCATGCATGGATCTCAAGCCCACTTGGAGCACAAGCCCACACCTAGACCATGAGCCCTTGGACATGGAGAGGGATTAGATAGATCTCTTGCCCCTGAATTGATGGCACGTGGAAAGGTGGGAGAGATAGCTTGATGAAAGTCAGGTGCTGATGTCAGACGATAGTGGAAAGGATTCTGGAAAGAAGTACCAAAACATAAATAAATAAATAAATAAATAAATAAATAAATAAATAAATCACCAGAAAACAAAAACAAACCAGAGAGAGAGAGAGAGAGAAACATGAATAGATACAATTGATGCCCTTTGTAGGAAGTACATTATCTTTTTTTTTTTTTTTTTTATTTATTTATGATAGTCACAGAGAGAGAGAGAGAGAGGCAGAGACATAGACAGAGGGAGAAGCAGGCTCTATGCACCGGGAGCCCGACGTGGGATTCGATCCCGGATCTCCAGGATCGCGCCCTGGGCCAAAGGCAGGCGCCAAACCGCTGCGCCACCCAGGGATCCCAGGAAGTACATTATCTAAACCTGCATTGAGCCTTTTCTAAATCTTTGCTATTGAAAGAGCAGTCTGGGAAACAGCAGCTGCCAGGTCATCTGGGAGTTTGTTATAAACGCAGAATCTCACGCCTCACCACTGGATCAGAATCTGCATTTTAACAAGATCCCTCTGAGAGCTGTGTGCACATTCAAGTTCGAGGAGCACTAATCTGAACTTTGTCAATCATTATTTTATCGATAAGCAAGTATTCCTCAGGAGGAAGGGAAAAAAGCAGTTTGGAAATCAGGAGACCTTGACAGTAGAATCCAGGCTCTGTTACTAAGCTCGGGAACTCTGGGCTGGTTACTTTTGCTTTTACATCCTTTGTTTTTGTTTTTTTCATCAGGAACATGAAGGACTTGGGCTAGCAAAGCGCCAACCTTTTGCCAGTTTCTGACCTTTCAAAATTTTAGACTTGCTAAGTTTCAAAAGGGCAGGTAATTTGGAGGTTATAAAAACCGTAATAAAGGGCTTTCCGCAGCTGTCAAAGAGGAAAGAAATTTCAGAGGTGATCTTTGGAACACAGAAATGCAGATTTTCCAGTTTCAAAACCAAGCAGGATCTACACTAGTGAGTTTAAACTACGGGTCCAAAGAACCACAGAATTCCAAGGAGGCCATATGAAAGATTGAGAATCCTCAGTTAGACCCTGCTGATCAAGGAGAAGGTCTACAGAAACACAGAGAAGAGGGAGCAGGTAGCATCTACTATAAGAATCCAGACATCCATCCTGGAGGAGACAAGGCACCAATTATGCCCTAAAATCAATGTAGGACTGGGTTCTGGGAAGCCTAGAGAAAGCTTTGAAAAGTTCAAGCCTACCTCTCCTCACTGCATTAATTGCTTTTCAGAATATAAAAGAAATTAAATAACAACAGCGCCAATTAAATAATAGCAGCTTCCACTTCCTGTGGCAATTAGTGAGATAGATCGCATGTAATTAATCCAAAGTCCCCAGAAGCTACTTCCACCCTTTGGAAATCAGCTCTCAGCTGTTCGCTTTTCAATGGAACACTGAGGATTTCTAGGTGCCTTTTATGTTCAGTGTGTTATTAATATCCTCAATCCCTCTATGTAAACATTAATTGCTTGCCTGGCAGCTCATACTTGAATCTGAATACTTGGTCTATTGAAACCAAATCCATCATCACGCTTTGCTGGTAACTGACCTCACCGGTGGGGCTTTCATGGGATCCTCCGTGAAGGTGATACACACTCCCCATCTCATCCGGAATATTGGTCAAAACCACATTGCCCTCCAGAAGAAAAATACATTTTATTATTTTTATTATTTTTATTTTTTAATTTTTTTGAAAAATACATTTTTTAAACAGAAAGTAGACAAAAAAGCAGGGCTCTATCCTACTTGTGGGTGCTGCTTGTTTGTGAACAAGCATCCCGGGGAGCAAATTAAAGAGCTAATGACTTTGGTAAAACTCGCTTGAAATGGCAATATGGAAGTGGAAAACCACTAATAGCTTTGCCCTGCTTTTATTAGAGGAGCTGAGGACAAGACCAAGGAGGGAGTCAGTCGGAGTGCTCCTTTCCTGGCTAGGTAGAGAGCACTGAGCTCTACGAAGAAAAGTGACCCTTTAGGGGTTCAGGGAAATCTTCCCTGGATGAGCTAACTTTGTACTCCAACTTTGCCCCTTGCTGCAACACCCTGCTCTTCTGAGTGTCTGTTGTCTTCTCCAGTTCACTCTGGCATCCTTCAAGGGACCAAAGGGGTGGAACACACCAATCAAAGAAATTCAAATCTAGGTAATATATGCATATTTTTAATAAAAGAACTATGTACAAAGGTGTTGGCAGGGTTCAGGAAGGACACAGTCAGAAACGGCAGTATCCTGGAACTGGCAGGAATGGGAATGAACAATCACCCCATGAGACTGGAAAGTGCAAGAGGATGAGGAAAGGGCCTAGGGTAGTTGGAAAGAGGAGCTCAGGAGAGGACCCCCAGCCAGGAGCTGTGGCCTTGGAAGAGAGATGAAGGCAATGCTTGTAAGCTATTGCAGGCAAGGCTCTCGGGCAATGAGCACCCTGCTTCACACTCCCTCCCACTGTATGGAATTCAGTACTTTCTATTAGATAAAACCAACTGGAAGACAAACAGCATGAACCCAGCAATGCCATGGTCAGCCCTCCAGGAGGCAGGACCCAAAGGAAAATAGGAGATAAGGTCTCTTGGGTGGCGCAGTCGGTTAAGCATCATGCACTCTTGGTTTTGGCCCAGATCTTGATTTCAGGGTTCTGAGATCATGACCCTAATCAGGCTCTTCATTCAGCACAGAGTCTGCTTGAGATTCTTTCTCCCTCTGCTGTTCCCACTCATTCTAAATAAATAAATAAATAAATAAATAAATAAATAAATAAATATGTTTAGAAAGAAAAAAGAAGAAACTAGGAGACTGTCATTATTGAGAAGGTCAAATGGAAGATATTCAACACAGTGGGCTAATAGGTATTCAAACCTACCAAATCCCAAACTGAACTCTAGAGTTCCCTACTTTCCCCAAACTTTCACCTCTCCATCTTCCCTGTCATAAGAAGGGCACCACCTGCCACCCAGCAAGCCCAAGCCTCAAACCCAGCTCCTGGGTTGAACCTCAGCCCTGACTAGCATTCTCCCTCAGGGACGTATAGTTTGATTTGCAAAACATACTTATATCATCCCCATCTCCACTCTTTCCACTCTGGACCAGCCACCATCTCTCTTGTGAATTATTGCAGTTGTCTCCTGGTTGGTTTCCCTGCTTTTGCATCTTCTCTAAAATCTATTAGTGAATAGATGGAATTCTGGACTTCTGGAATGAAGTCCAAACTCTTTGTGTGTCTTTGTAGAGGTCTCGGTTCTGGCCTGGTCCCTATGCATCTTTCCACCATTATTTCTGACCACTTGTCACCTCAGCCACTCAGTCCTGGCTATACTGGCCTTGCCCTGCCTTCCATGAAGGTTCAGTTTATTTCTGCATCAGGATCTTCTCATCAGTTATTCCTTTGCTTGCAAAGTCCTTTCTGGAAACACACTCTCTGCTCCTCTTGGTCTTTGAATATCAGTTAAAGGTCACCCTCTCAGACATACTTTCAGGCCCACTAGCTAAAGTCATCCCTGAGTCACTGTGCCATGTCACACCGTTCCAGTTTCTTGTATATTCACTCATTCCTTTGTTTACTTATTTGTTGTTGTTGTTGTTTAATTGGTTCTCAGGATAATACAAGGCCTTGGAGGTCAATGGCCCTTTCTCTCTTGCTGGTCTAGGAGAATTAGAAGGACTCGGACAGGTATTTCTGGTTGAATCTTTGAGAACAGTGAACATCAAACTTTTTTTCAAAAATATCCAGAATACAAGTGAAGGAGAGAAAAAAGAAGTCTTTTGACTTTTGGATACAGATGATCTGAATATAAATCTGAGCTCTAGCACTTAGAGCTCTGAGAAACTGTGGGGTAATTACTATGTTTTTGTGACTCAGCCTTTTCAACTATTAAATGGGGATCAGCAAACATAAACCTCAAAACTAAGAGCTGAAATATTACATATTTCTTAGGGCTTTGAGAGGATTAAATTGGAAAATGCATATAAAGTACCCAGCAAATTGCATGACAAGGAGGTTAGACTCTATCAATATTAGCTCTACTTTTATTTGAAACAAAAATTGTTGGTGTTGTTAGGGTAGAGAGACAAAAAAAAATTACAAAGAGAAACTGTATATTTCAATTTACTTGACAAGTAAATATTATTCAGGATATGCCTGTTTACTTACCATTACAGAACACATACAAAACAGATGTTCACTTGTTGCAAATGAAAGAATGAATGAACAGGTGAGTAATATAATACTGTGATAATGTAATAGAATGGAAAGAAAGTTTGTAATCCAACCAAAGTAATGTGTTCAGTCAAAAAAAAAGTTTATTGATCACTAACTATGTGCCAATCATTGTTCTAGGTAATGATGGGATAGCAGTGAACAAAACAAATGCCTTCATGAAGCTCATATTAAGAAAAATAATTGAGAAGAAGAAGATAGGGTGTGTTGGAGGGTTTTAATATGTATGTATGTATGTATTTATTTATTTATTTGGTTTGTTTATTTGAAAGATTTATTTATCTACTTGAAAGACAGAGAGCATATGAGCAGAGGGGCGGAGAAACAGACTCCCTACTGAGCATGGAGCCTGATGCCTGGCATGATCCCAGGACCCTGAGATCATGACCTGAGCTGAAGTCAAGGGTTGGACACTCAACAGACTGAGCCACCCCTGTGCACCTGGAAGGATGTAATTTTAAATAGGGTTGGCATGGAAGGCATCATTAAGAGGAGATTTTAGAAAGTGAGGGAGCCAGCTGGGGAAGTATATGGGGAGCAGTGTTCCTGAAGAGATGAAGAATATATGCAAAGACCTGAGATCAGAGTGTGCAGATAAAAGCCTGCTTAGGTGGGGTCAGGGTGGCAGGTAAGATTGTGGTAGGGAATGAGCGCAGAGAGGTAAATGCGGGCAGAGTGGGTAAAACCTCCACAGGGCCATAAGACTTCTGGCTTCTACTGTGGGCAAGGAGTAAACCCATGGGGTGGGTGACTAGTGGAATGCTGGAATTGAACACCTTTAGCAGGACCACTCCAATTGTTCTGATGAAAATCAACCAAGGGGGTGACAGAGTGTGAACAGAAACATAAGTTAGGAAGATTTGGACCAGGATGGGAGAAAGGGTAGTAGGAAAAAGTGGTCACATTCATAATTTGCTGGCAGATAGGCTGTGATTACAAGAGGTAAGTCTAAGAAGACATAGGGGTGAAGATGCACATTTAGTTTAGCGTCCATCTTCATGATCTCTCATTTGGTGATGAGCCAACATTCACTTTTCCTCTCAAAGATTTTATCTTTGGACTTGGTTGCTATAAAATTTTGTGAAACTTATCCTTCAATAGAGAGTCAGAATGAATATAGCATGACCCCAAGTAATCTTGGTCTAGCATGCCTGGACTGGATAGCAGTATTTCTCAAAGTTTATTTCTTGTAAAATTCTTCTCCATGAAATGTTAATGAATGTTATGAAAAAAAAGTCAAATAAGTTTAGTAAGGACAAAACTAAATAATGACTTTGCTACCATAATGACTTTGCTACCAGATTGATCACAGCCTCTAACATATAACAATGCATTGTGCATCTTCAAGGTCACAGTATTATCACTATTATGGGCTAAGGTGTGTTTTCCTTCCCCTTCCCCCAAATCTATATGTTGAAATCCTAATCTCCAGTCCCTCAGAATGTAACTGTATTTGAAGACAGCCTCTTTAAAGAAGCGATTAAGTTAAAATGAGGTCATATGGATGAGTCCTAATCCAATCTGACTGGTGTCCTTATAAGAAGAGTAGATTAGGACACAGACAAACAGAGGGAAGACCATATGAGGACGCAGGGAGAAGATGGCCATCAATAAACCAAGGAGAGAAGTTGAAGAAGAAACCAACCCTGCTGATACCTTGATCTCTGACTTCTAACTTCCAAAACTGTGAGAACATAAACGTCTCTTGTTCAAACCACCCAGTCTGTGGTATTTGGTTAAGGCAGCCTTAGCAAACTAAAACTAAAACTAAAACTTCTCTGTTCCTGTTAGAGAATTTCCCTAAGGTTGTACGAGGCTCAATGCTTTGGCACTAGGACCACTCAGGAAGTATCCGGGGCAATAGGCAGGTGACTAATTGGAAAGAAAGTCCCTGAAAAATATCAGAAGTGACTCTCCAATAATTTAAGGTAAAAGAATCAAACAAACAAAAAAAATTCAAGAAGCAGAAAATGAGAGCATATTAATGGAGGAGGGGATAAAATTTCACATAAAATGTACACTATGTGTCTTATTTACTTACTTTGGGAACGATATGATGAGGATTTCAAACTAAGTTAAGGAGCATCCCAGCCAAGGGTGCACAATGAATTCTGATAACCAGAGAGGATGCTACACTGTAATCTGACTTGTGGCATTCGTTCACTATTTAGCCACTAAGATTAGGATGAAAGACTGATTGGAATTTGAAAGAAATAGAGAATTACAGAATCCATTTTCATTTTGAAATCTAGCACTTAATGTGCTTATGATACTCTCTGCCCTTTTAACTGCATTTTATTTTCTTTTGAGATAGGACTGCTAACAAAGTTCAGAAAAGGTGTGCATACATATATGTGTGTAGGGGGTGATGAGTAATATGCCACCAAAATCTATGTCCCATAAAAATATTGATGAGAGAAGTTGCAGAAGGAAGCCCCAATATGTGTGCTACTTGGAGAAAAATTATATATAAATGAATTTTCTCTTTAAGAACTCTTTAAGAGTTTTTCATAATTTACCAAGAGAAGGAATTAAACATTCTTCCTAAAGTGCTTTAAAAAAGTGGAATGGCCCTCAGAGATAATTAATTTCTTCCCTGTAGACTTGTCCTCAACACCTGATGAGGTGTTACAAAAAGAAATTTCATGTCTTATCCCAGCACTTGCAGATGGTATCATTAATGACCAGACTAATCACAGAATGAATCACAGGAAAGAAATGAATACAGAACTACTAGGGGGTTTCTAGGAAGAATCAGATGTTTAAAATTGCATGTATTAAGTTCTTTTCAAGCAAACTTGAAGTTAGTTGGAGAGACAGTAGCTGAAAGAACATAGCTCACTAGTTAGAGAATTTTAATATAATGTTAATCTGGGTGACCCTTACCTCTGAGCATACATTAGGTAGGTATATGTAGATATGGATGTTAGGAAATCTTGACCAGATATCTCATACATTAGATGCTTATGATATAAGTCTTACTGCCTTTTCTCATACCTAATGAAGAAACCTCATGAGTGTTAAACTCCCCTCTTCTCACCCATCTGTAGGACTTATCTTTGATATATTCTAGGAAATTCTATATATAGTTCTCTATATTATTCGTTTTGGCCTTAGGATAATAAATGAAGTAACTTTGGAACTTTCAGGAAGCTTCAGAAATAAACTCTCGTTTATAAAAGAAGGATATTAAGACTTTTCCTGAAGTGTTCTTATAAATTTGGAGGAAATGTATAAAAAATCATAATACACCATCATCAAGAATTATTATAATCTGGGGATCTCTGGGTGGCTCAGTGGTTTAGCACCTGCCTTCTGCCCAGGGCATAATCCTGGAGTTCCAGGATCAAGTCCCACTTGCACATACATGAGTAAGGATCTAGCAACTGGGACAAAAGGCTGACTCTCTTTAGGAGGAGACTGAAAAGGTGCGAAAGTGTAACCTTCCCTTGGCCACCATGATTGGTCCTTGGAGTATATTTTCATGATAACTCTGGAGAGTAGGAGAATGAAGAAGAATATAATAATTGATATTCATTTATTTATTTTGAAAAAGCAGCTTTTATGATGTGAAGCAGAAGGTTCTTGCACTTACTCTACAGTTTAATATGACTTATGTTTCTTTCATGTGAGAAACATGGACACTTCATACTACAGTGCGTAGGATTTCCCAAGACATTAATGTGCCCTTGGATCTCACCACAGGGTAAGTGCAAGAACTTTCTGCTTTAAGATAAAAATAAACAAAGTGCCTTGCTCTTATGCTAAGTCCCTGGCTAGAACCAGCAGTAACAAACAGAATTATTAAAATTGGCCCTAGTCCACTTTTGTCCTATGTTCCTCAGCAGAAGGAAACTGGGAGATAGAAGAGGCATATTCCCTTTGTGGAGTCTGCTAAAAACAATTAACCTGTGTGTGTGTGGGGGGGGGGGGTTGGGGTGGGGTTAGGGTTGCAGCTGACAGCACAAATCATGCATTGTACAACTTCTGGGAGCACCATTCACCATTGTCATCATTGTTGATGTGTACAGTTATAATGCATGTTTTAAGTAGATTGAAATAAAATGACTTGAGAAACCAATTCTTTTGTCTAATTGGCACAAAGTTGCCATATTGACTACTTTGAAGCCTGAGTGAGGAGAAAAATCTTCCCAAAGTCAGCTAAAGGGACACAAATTAGAAAGAAGTGGCCAAGCACCTTTAGGGATGAGTTCCCATAAAGTACAAGGGCAAGCCCAGAGAAGGTGCTACTTGTTCTGGTGTCTCTGAGTAGAAAGATGTACATATTTGCAAAATCAGGATATGTAGCCGATAAAGTAAGTCAAATATTTTGTGATTAGAAATTTGATGGAGAGGGAGAAACGGTTCCAGACTGTCAAGTCAGATGAGTGAGTACAAAATGGAGCATATGTTGTTGGTACCAGGGAGTTGGAAGCAAAACAGAATGTGGGGTGGGGAGGGTTAATTAATACCTTATGTGGAAAATGGCAAGTTTGTGTAGAACCTGCCCTTTTATAAGACCTGAGATATGTCTTTCCACTTAAAGGAGAAAGAGCAAGTCTATGTATGTACTAAGGGGTGGTGAGGAGTATGGAATCCTCAAAGGATTTTGTGTAGGAACCCAAAGACGAATGTCATAGCTGTTGGATAAAATGTTAATTCTATCCCAGTGATAGGTAACTAAGAGTTACATTAAGTTTTCACTTTCAGATCTTCATAGCAGACATCACATACCTCTGTCATTTGTCACCGTCTTGGCCCTTGTCTTAATGTGGAGTTCCCTTCCATGATCAGTTTCTCCCTTCTGACTTTCTCATGCTTGTGGAAGACTCAAAGCAAGACTTCAAGTTAAACAGGGTGTAAATTCAATACTGGAATCACATTCTAGAAGCTGTAGTAAATGAGGATAGAGGATCATACACCCTAAGTTCCAGGAAAACACGACAGGAGGCAGCATCAGCTGAGCAATTCCAACACAATGAAGGATGGATTAGTGGTAGCTGGCATGAAAGAGTAGGGAAAACGGAACTTTAACACAATGTAACTGAGGTAAGGGGAGAAGAAAGGAGAGACCTAAGAAGAAACAAGCTGAAGTGGGACAATTTTCACAAATTGGAGTCACTAGGCATCTTTCACAATGGGATTTTTGGTGGAAGACCTCAGAGCACTGCTTACAAGACTATATAAGGAACAGTTAGCTTCCCATGTTTGCCCTGCTCCCAAGTACAGCCAGGCAACTGTCAGGAGAAGAGAGATTTTCACTCTGGAGATGGTAATGTCTGGAACAGCCTAAGGTAGAAGGGAGGTACCTTATGGAAACAAGGGTATTATGGGAAAGTCAGCAAGGGAGAAGCAGGATGCTCAACCCGGCCCTTCCTCATCTGAGAAAACAATGACAGGCAGTCTTCTACACCCTGGCAGGAGCTGAGAGGATGCTTGGTTGAAGAAACAGACCAACAGAAGACCTATAGAAGCTGTCAGCTGGAGGTCCAGTAATGAAATGGCTGTGGTTGGCCTGATCCACTGGCAATAGAGCCTTCCTGGAAACAATAGGCACAGACACACAGAGCTTTCCATCAGCTTTCTAGTCTCAACCTTAAACATGACCAGGCACCAGCAGACATTTGAGGGCAGCCTCTAACATAAAGGGATGATATCGTTTTTTGAAAACACAATTTTCAAAAGAGGAATTTTATCAAAGTAGAAACATGCAAGAAGCAGAAGAACATCTGTAATTTAGATTCTTAGATATATAAAATAAGATGTTGCATATGGAACAAGATCAGGAAACTAAAAATATGAACATGCAGAGAACAAAATTCTACAGGAAATTGAATATTATGGCAGTAGTAGTAGTAGTAGTAATAATAATAATAATAATAATACAATGAAATGGTTAGAAAATAAGGTTAAAGAAATTTTCCCAAAATCAGAACAAAGAGATAATTAGATGGCAAACTTTAAAGACAGTATTAGAAATTTAGGGAATCATAGGAGGTTCAAAAGTTGATCAATTTCTGGAGAGAGGAACCAGACAAAAAAGAAAGGAGATGTTCTTTAACAGAAAATGCTTAATTCATTAAAATTAAAGGGTGTGTGTGTGTTTAATTTTATTTATTTATTCATGAGGGACACAGAGCGAGAGAGAGGCAGAGACACAGGCAGAGGGAGAAGCAGGCTCCATGCAGGGAGCCCGATGTGGGACCCGATCCCGGGACTCCAGGATCACTCCCTGGGCTGAAGGCGACGCTAAACCGCTGAGCCACCCGGGCTTCCCTAAAGGGTGTGTGTTTTAATAGTAAAATGAGCTTACTATCGTTAAAATAAATTTTTAGGCCCAAGATGGAACTTCTCCTGCACAAGATACCATGTCAGCAAACCGAAATTCAGATAATTTTCATGTCCCTGTAAATTCTCTGCATGGCCAGAAAGAAGGACATCTGGTCAGCCAATCTCCAGACCCCAAGCCAATACTGGGTTTTTCACCCCAGACAAAGCTGACCATGTGATCCCAGCCAGATGTTTTCTATTTTTTTTCTCTTCCTTGTTCTTTACTCTTTATCTAATAAAAGGTTCCTGCCTTCTGCCCCATTTTGCAATTCTCCAAATCAAGACTGTCCACTTCATGAAGTGTTCAATGAAATTTGTATCACCTTAAATTGTCTTTTTCAATTATTTTTTAACATCACTATCCAAAACAATGGGGGAAAATCCACAATAAAGCACTCCCTTGTGAAATTTCAGGAAATGGGGATTTACAAAATACCTTAAAAGATGTCAGAAAGAAAAAAAAAAAAAAAAAGATGTCAGAAAGAATATAGGGGATAAACAAGGAGGCTTGGCAATCAGAACAGGGTTAGACCTCTCCAAGCAATATTAGAAGCAAAAGTCTACTACCTTCAAAGTTCTACAAGAAATCAAATTCTATCCCCAGTTGATCTATCATTTAAGTGTGATGGTAGAATAAAGATATATTCAAGTTTTCAAGGGCTCAATTAGCCTCTCATGGGTTTTTGTCTTATGAATACATCAGAGAGAGTAAACCAAAAAGAAGTCAAGAGTTCCAAGAAATAAGATAGCCACACATATTAGAGGGGAAGAGAATTATCAGAGCAGTGAGAAGGAACCCAAGAAAACGACTGTGTAGCATGAAAGTCTTAAGTGACAAGTTAGAGAGCTTCTGGGCTGCTGAACACCTCAATTCCTGGAGGGTAACACCCCCAGAGAGGGTATGGAAGCTTTGTGCCCCTTTCTACAAACCTTGCTGTGTGCATCTCTTCCATCTGGTGATTCCCAAATTGTATCCCTTTAGGATAAACCTGTAATCAAGAAGTAAACTGTTTCCCTGAGTTCTGTGAGCTACTCTCAGAAAGTGCTTACATTGAAGAGAGGTCATGAAAACCTCTGGTTTATAGTCAAATCAGGTCAGAAGCACAGGAGACCAACTGGACTTAGAATTGTTCTCTGAAGTTGGGAAAGGGGAAATTGTGTGGGATTGAGCCTGTGGGATCCCATGACCTGATGCTAAAAACCAAGTGGATAGCCTCAGGATGGAGTGAAATTGTAGGATCCCTAGATGGTATGCAGAGAGCTGGAGAATTGCTTGGTATGGAACACCCACACCTTTGGAGCCAGAAGAAAAGTCCTGTGAACAGTAGAGCAGAAATACAGAGTTCTCTCTTTTCACATCATGTTGGGTGTTTAATTCATAGTTCAAACTTAAACACTAGAAACACAAGAAAATAAAGAAAAAAAGTTTTTTTTTTTAAATCCTGGAAAAGTTAGCTGTACTTTTTTTTTTTTTTTTTTTTTTTTAGTTAGCTGTACTTTAATGCAAAAGGAAATGCAACCAGAGTAACACATAGAACAATGATGGATAAAATTTGCATATGCAAAATAGTATATGCAGTAAATGCTGGTTAGTGGCTTATCCAAAAGAGTTGCTAGAACTATATTGGGTGGATGATGGTGCTAGAGGTAGTGGAGGTTTATGTTTGGAGTTGAGATGTTTTAACATTCCATCTCTCATGGTAGAAAACCAATAGATAATATCAAAGGCCAAATATGAAATCAGAGATAGTTTGTTATGCAAAATATATGTCTCTTACAGAAATTGGTTTATACATATTTGCTGTGCGTAGATATGGAGATTTTGTTGGTTCATGGGTGATTTCTTTTGGAATATAGTTTGAAGCTATCAAAGCAAGCATTCTCAAAATTTAAGAGGAGAATATTAGCATCATATGAGAACTTTAAAGAAAAATCAAGCTGGAAGTCTTATAGAAATAACTTCCTTTGGAGCAAATAGTGACATTTTAGTGGCTTTAAGAATCATTGGGGGCACTGAGGAGGTATTGATGAAGAGGCTGCAGACATCCCTCTGTATGAGGAAAAGAAAAGATTGAGTATGAAATCTACAGCTTGGGAAAGATTTTTAATTTTGATCAAACTGGTCTCTTTTAGAAGCAGATGCCCTTGAGCATTGACATTTTGGAGGACAGTGTATGAGCCCCAGGGTATGAGGCTGCAGAGGATCTGGGCATTCCATGCTGGGTGCAAATGTCACTAGAGATTTAGCTCTGTGACTCTTTTTATTAAGCTTGTTATTGTTTTAGTTGATGCTGCACATTTCAACATCCATAGCTTTTGAGTGGTCTGCCCTTAATCCTAGTTTTCTCATAAATCTGCTATTTTTAGGCTTTTGGGTAATACATTTGACATTATAGCAGAAATGGCTGTGCTTAGAAATATGGAGATAAATGCCAGAAGAAACAGCTAAAGCAGATGAAATTATTGCCTTCAGAGAGCAGTGGTTTAGGGAAGGGAAGTTTGTGGACATGGGCATTCTCTTTTCTTTATAAGCCTACTCTGTAGAACATAAAAATAACTTTTAAGTACATTAATATTTTCTGATTAAAGATATAAGCAGTTATATGTCTAACCAGTATAATGGATGAGTCACATGTTAAATGAGTTATATGTCTAGCAATATAGCAGATTAGATAAACTTGTATCCTCTCATTACACACCACTCAGAAATGCTGAATACATCATAAGAAGGAGGCTTTGAACACACAGTTAAGTGCTTAAGAAAGTTAGAAAGTAAACCAGGAACTAAAAATAGATAAGAAATTAAAAACCAGGTGGCAGGTGTGAGCTTCCAGGGGAGTTGAGTTGAAGAGTTGACTGGGGTTTCAGTAAGGGGAGATGCTAAGATTGAGAGCTACACATAACACCAAGACACTCAACTGACAACTGACTCCCTTCACAAATAAATTCTATCTATTTATTATCTATCTATCTATCTATCTTCATATATATATGATATATATATGATATATATATCTCCCATGTTTTGTTATCATAGCTTTTATGCAAGTTTGAAGGTTATGTTCATACTACCCCCTAAGCTAATAAATTAAACTAAAATGAACTAGTGCCATCCCGAGGTGCTTGGTGAAAGCCAACACAAAGCTTATTCTTAACTAAGCCACTCAAGAGATTTGCACTTAAAATTCAACTGAACATGAGCTCACAGACCAAAATTACAAAATCCACAAAGGAAACAATTCAATATTTAGTCATTCCGCATATATTTATCAAGACTAGTAGTATGTCAGGCATTAGTCTGGGCACTGAGAAAACAGCAAAGATGAAAAACAAATATTTCCAAAGGAATGTTACATAGAAGTGAAGGAGACAATCTGAAAAGCCACGAAAAGCCCCAGCAGAATTAGATTTTCCTGAACTTCCGACAGTTGAAAAGTGGAATAAGGCTACATGGTGGGATGCTTGGATGGTTCAGTGGTTGAGTGTCTGCCTTTGGTTCAGGGCCTGATCCCAGGATCTGGGATCAAGTCCTGCATTGGGCTCCTCGTGAGGAGCCTGCTTTTTCCTCTTCCTGTGTCTCTGCCTCTCTCTCTCTCTGTGAATAAATAAATCTTAAAAAAAAAAAAGGCTACATGGTACATACATGACAACAATGACAAACACTAAAAGAACACAAGGGTGGATAGCATAAAATAACTAAATATAAACCAAAATGAAAAAATACAGTCACTGAAATAGGAAGACTCAACCCATGGCTTAAACAACTGATTTGACAGGGCTAAAGAATTAATGATGAATATGGAAAAAAAAATTACACAGAATGCAAGAAAGACAAAAAGGTGGGGGAGATGTGAAAGATTGAAATTAGGAGATCATGAAAAGGTCCAATTACTATAGGATGGAATGAAACAGAGGCATCATTCAAGAAATAACAGAGTGTTAATAATTTTTCAGAATTGTTGAGGCTTCGTGTTACAAACAAACTCTGACATTCTCTCTCCGACTTGATAGATCTGTAGCATTCTGTGCATTCTAATTACCATTGCAACTCACATTCTATTATGATCGTCTGTTTATAATCACTTTTCTCTCTTCTTTCTCAGCCTCCCTCCCTTCCTTTCATCTTTCTTTCTTACCACCATTCCTTGAGTACCTGCTACTATGGACAATGCAGTGCTGAGCTTGGAAGAATTGTATGTTCCAGAGGGGAAGAACAGGCATGTTATTTAAGTAGGTTCTGGAGGGGAAACTGAGGAAAGAGTCAATTCTTGGAGGTATGCAGATCTAAGTTCAAATCCTGATGCTGGCTGGGACTCTGTGGTTTGTTCCCTATGGACTTCTACTGCCTTATCATAAAATTAGGAAAATAAAGTCTATCATCATCAGTCAAGGTTCAGGCAAAAGACAGAAACTAGTGCATTTAACAGAGAGTGTGGTACAAAGAATTATTAACTAGGCATTGAGCCAGTGAGACACAGAAAGAAAAAGAGTAACCTTCAAGGGTGGAGGAAGGAAGGGAGGTCAGTTAGTTCATATGGAAGCTTGTGGTAGGACACTTGCAGAAATGGAAGTCCCTCGGTCCCTCAGGAAGGGGCATTGTCTGTGCCGGCATGTTTGGAGCTCAGGGGAAGGCCTGAAAATCTAAGACATGAGCCTGTTTCCACGTGTGTAAGGGGAGGAACATGGAGAGGATGCAATGAAGCTGCTTTTACTGGAGTTTGGAAAGCTGAAAACCAGGAAATTGGACCCAACCACTAGCCAGAACAAACCACAACTGCCAAAGTGAAGACCTGTTGCTGGGTGATGCAGACCAGAACAGGAAACTCCATAAAGCAGCAAATATCTCCTTTCCTCTTCCCATCTGCCTTAGCATCTCCTCCTGGCAGAGCCCAATAGGCTGTAGCTGGTGAAATGGAAATATGGCCAGTGCCATTGGCTCTATAAAGTCCCAGGACAGAAGAATTGGTTTGAGGTTGAAAGCCAATAGGTTGATCATTGGCCCACTCTAGCCCTTGACTAACTTGGCATCCACACACATGCATGTATGTGTATTTATACTTTATATGGCCACAGAAACAACCTTATGATGCTATTAAAAAGACATTTTTTTTGTACAAATAAAGGCATTGCCTCCTTCTCTCTAGAATGAGGAGACAGAAAGTCATAACAATTGTATCCATGTCTAGGGGACAGTCACAGCCCTCTCTTTCTGGAGTATGATCATTAATTCACAAATTTGGTCACAATCTCATCTGAATATTTTGCTACCTGAAGAGTCAATTGTGTTGGTCTCCAACAAGGTTAGTTAAAGGAATAAAATAATAAACCTGATCTATAATAAAATGTGTATAAAATGATAAAATATAAGAGGAGAGAAAAGAAAAAAATTAAGTTTCATGTGTACGTGTGTATATATGCATGTATGTTTACACTTACGCTTGTATTCACACTTATGTACACACATACACACCCTTGTTTCTATAACTGGGCACAAAATCATGGTTAATAATTTTAACATTTTTATTCTATCATCCTTTCTGAATTTTTCTTGACCTCATCCAGGGTGTTAGCTGGTCAATAGTTTTATCCTGCAGAGTGATCCACACCTTTATTCCCGAAGGCTCTGAATCCCCACTGGCCTCATTTGGGTTGCTGTGGTTTCCTGGTAACTTTGACTGGACATGGAAATAGGAAGAGGAGCCCTTGGTAAAGCCTCCAAGGTTCCAGATGCAGATCTCTTTACCCCTACTTCTTGCTAACTGGGATCAGTCATCTGTGCCAGTGGGCTAATCCTTAGCTTTTTCTCACTTCCTTCATTAGGCTATGGGTAAGGATGAGTGGAGATAATATAGACATACCAAATGTCAGGTAGGTAGTGGGTTCTTAGAAAATGTAAGCCCCTTCCTTTGAGTGTTCCTTCAGACTCTACTCATTTATTTTATTGAAGATTACTATTGGAGCCTTTCTGAAAAGGTGCCAATAAATAACCCATTTCCTTGCCAGAGTTCTGAACAGTTCAAGAAATGTTTTGTTTTGTTTCTAATGGAGCCCTAATTATCACTGTTATTAATGACTGAAGCCCAACTAAGGGATGTTGCTCTAAGGATGAGTCAATCTTACTTCTGACTGAGCTCCAGGATACAGTGGCATATTTGCCCATCTAGTCCCTGCAGCTCAGGGAAGCAGCTGGGCCAGATAAGACTTGCAACAGGAGGGGCAGAAGGGATCATGTGCTCCTGTGGGCAGCCAGCTCCTAAGAGGGAAGCAGAGGTCAGAGCCAGACAGGGCCAGTGGATTCTTCCTAAACTCACCAATTAGAATACTTCAGTCCACCACCTCCATGGAGACTATGGAGAGGGGAGGCTACAGGCAGACATGGTATTTGCTTAGGGGAGAAAACACTTTACAGGGACACTGGGAAGGGTAGCTTTCCACCTCAACAATTATCAACAAATTTTTAGGATGAACCAGATCTGCTCACCCCTCCTGAAGTACAAGAGTGAATGCACTGTATCCAACTTGTCAGTAAGACATGCCTAGTCTGCCTTCCTGAGAGGGGAGCCATAAGGAACCCCGCAGAAGGGTGAATATGCCAAGTCTGGAGCACTCCAGAGTCTGAAAGGGAATTGTAGTGCCTTTCAGTACTGTTTTATCCAAGGTCAGATGAACTGCCTGTTCAATACTGTTTTCTGAAAACTTCATACATTATGCACACAGCATTCTGTTGGGATAAAGTCCAATTCTGAGGAGGATTAAAATAAAACATAGATTCAATTATATTTTTAGTCATTTGATAGGGGAAAAAACATATATCATTTTATGTGTCAATACCCAGAAAGAGTTTGGATACTTCATATGTTAGGAACAAAACAAACACAAATTATTCTGATGTTCTTTCTTTAAATCCCCAAATCCCTGTGTTTCTGTCAGGTGTCACAGTACTTTTTATTCCAGCAATGAATACACAATGGCACACTCCTTAGAAATCCTAGACCAAAGACAGAGTTATCTCCCAAGCTATCTATTTCTACAAAACACCTCTCATTCTCAAATTTCCCCTCCCTTTCTCTCTTCTCAATGTGGTCCATCCTGTCTTCACAGGGTGTCCAGGTTGGAGAACCACCCTCTTTTCACACAGTCTGAGGGCCTGTTTTTAGTGACAATTGTGCCGTGTCCTCTGAAGGAGGCCATCTGTTCACCTTGGCGGATGTGAGTGTCTCATTACCTGTCAAGATTTCTAAATTGGCTCCTGTTACTGGATTAGAATTCACACCTTTTGATTCTTCAGCTTGGGTATCTTTGGTGCCAAAATCTCCCTTGGGGTTGGGGGGAGGGAGGTTTCACTGGCCCCTCAGGATGTTTGATCAAGACCCTGATCGCTTGGACATTGTTTGTCTTCTGTCTCTGTCAGCAGTCAACTCATTCCTCTCAACGCCTCTGTGGCTGTCAACCACAGAATTCTCACACTATTTCCCAATTAATCACTTTCCCAAATAGTGTAGAGGATAAAATAATGAAAGAAACAGGGTGAGTCAAATTACCAAAAACTCTGCTAAATAGGCTCATTATTTGCAACCCAAATTAACTTTGCCACAGACCACTAATGCCAGGTTAGTTAGCAACATAGAGATTCACTGGTTGGCCTCCCCTCAGTTATCCTTATTGAGAAGAAATAGAAGAGAAGCAGAATAAACAAGAAATAGAAGATAATCGCAAACGATTCATGCCCTTATTTATCTCATAAATCCAACCACGGCCTTTCTTACCCAAACTGGGAAAACTGTGTTATGAAGCAACTAAATCACGTTTTATATTTCTAGAGTCAACCAATCAGTTTGCTAATGAATACCATTAACTGGGGAAGATCAGGGTGAGGGGACCAGCATTCATTGGAAACTTATTACATAGCAGTCATTTTTAGGTGTCTTGTTTTGGTTTTCTTTTTTAATCTCTATAGCTGCCTAGTGGGGTGGAGGTTAGCAGCTCCACTTTATAAGTGAGGAGAGCTAGAGAAGCTAACATGTTCAAAATTTCACTGCCTGGAAATTTACTGAGATAGCGGATTTCAGGTACTCTCAGGACACACACACAACTGGTAACTATTTGAAGAGATGGCTGTGTTAACTACCTTGACTAGTAATCATTTTACTGTGATGTCAAAACATCATGTTGTACATCTTAAATATATACAATTTTGATTTAACAAGTAATAAATTTATTTTTAAAAAGGAAATCAAGCCTAGGTTAGCCTAAAGTACACAGTCATTCCATTCCAAAACACACACACACACACACACACACACACACACACACACACTCACATACACACAGAGTCATTGTGGTCTAATTCATTCAACACATATTAAGCTCCTATTATGCCAAGCACTCTATAGCCCTGAGGATATAGTCTTTAACAAATCCCTGCTTTCATGAAGCTTCCATTCTAGGGG
The DNA here is from genome assembly GCF_048164855.1 of Canis lupus baileyi. Lineage (NCBI taxonomy): Eukaryota > Metazoa > Chordata > Mammalia > Carnivora > Canidae > Canis > Canis lupus. The sequence goes on from NC_132839.1 coordinate 69,981,066, forward strand.
AGAAGGCCAATATTGAATCAAAAATCATAGAAATATAATGAAAGGCTTCAAGTTTCTGGTCTGACATGTAGAGAACTTGGAAATCTTAACTCTTGTTCTCAAAATGGTAAAAAAGGCTAAACCAACTGAGAATAAGCAACTATTCTTAGATCCATCAGATGATCAAGCTAGCAGGGCAAACCGCCACCTTCAAACACTGAGGAGACAGGTGCAAATAGAGAATCCCAGCTTATCAGGAGCAGAAGCTGTTGCACAGCCTGGTAGGAACACGTGAAACTGTGACAGAAAAGCTGTTGGAGACCAACACATGTGCCAGCTTGAGAGACAACATCCTGAGGGGGCCCTGTACTTCCATGAGTTTTCCCTCCAGGAGAAGGGACAGACTCAGCTCCAGTCCTCCTCCAGCCTTCTTGTCTCACCTATCCAGAAGAGGGATGCTGAGAATTGAAGATTGTAGCCCAAGGACACAGGCTAACTCCAGAACTGAGACCTAATCGTAGGACTACAGAACACTTTCCATTCCTCCACACCTACCACCACATCAACAGAGTTCCTGTATAATTACAGGGTATTACTATGACATATAATTAAAATCACATAAAAACTGTCTCTGAAATATATCCCAAATCTGACCACCCCTTCCTTTCCTTTCTTGCAGCTATGACTTTAGTGCAGATTCCTATCTCTTCTGTGAACTAGTGAAATATCTTCCTAACAGGTCTTCCTTGTCTATTCTCTGAATTAGCTCCATAGAAATCCCTCTGAATAGTGGACCTGGTCACTGCATGTGGTTTGTGCCATGTCTGGCAGGGTGGAGATGAGGAGACAGTGTAGCCAGATGGCTGAGCATAGGACTCAAATGCCATGGTTCAGATCTTGGCCCCCTCTCTCACCAGCCATGTGTTAGCCTGTTAGCCACAGGGAATGTTTCCTCACCTGTCTAGGGTGAGATTCCCCACCACTGTGATGGAGACATGAGAGCACTAATGCACCATTTCCACACCACCATTTTTGCTCATTTATTGATTGCCTTCTGCATGTCAGGCACTGTTTCAAGTACTGGAGATAAGATGATAGTGCTTTAAGACAACTAAACCATCTGGAATATGCTAGGACAATATAGAAGGAATGAATTTGTCATTCATAGAAGGATAAATAAGAAGACACAATCCACTACAGGAGGCGGGAGAGTGAGAACCTGGTGCAGCCACACGTTTCAGCAGAGCTTCTGCTGCATCTTTATACCAATCCCTATGAGGTAAGGTCCTTCAGAAGCCATCTGGTCTCCACAGCTCAGTGATGGTACAGGGTCAGAGTATCCTGGTTCAGGTCCAGGAGCTGCAAATTACACACTGTGGATGTGGGCAAGTCACGGAAACCTTCATGAACCTTGGTTTTTCATGTCTTCAATGCAGAAAATAATGGTATTAATCACATACAATGCTTATGATAATGAAATGAGTGTTGTATATAAAGAGCATAGTTCCTCATGTGTGTTGAGGGCTCAGCATATGGATTATCATGATTGGAGCTCAGAGTCTGCAGAAACTACTGGCTGGAACAGGAAACCCTTGGGAAGGTCCATCTGGAGGGTAGACAGTAGCCACTGCTGGTTGGAGACTCAGGTCCTTTTTCCTGTACCAATAACTTCCTATTGCACATGCCTGTGACTTCTTTACTCTGACTGAGAAAGGATAGACATTCTGGGGAGTTAGTGCCTCTGGAAGTAGCTCTCAGCCAGTGATGAATATTTATCCAAGAATTCTTGGATAAATACCCCAGCTCAGCCATCCAGCAGGGCAACACTAAGAAATGTTCCATGCTGTTGCTCAGAGACCCCTTTAGGATTGGGCCTAGCTGCACGTGGTCACCTGCTCATCAGTACACCTGGAATGGCTTCCTTCTTTCTCCATCTCATTTCCCAGCTCTTTCACCTGTGTTTCCTGGCCACCTCCCAAAGAAAGTATAAACTCAAATATTTGTCTCAGGATGATCTTCAGAGGGAACCTAACCTAAAACATATTCAGTGATGGCAAGATTCTAAAAATAATGGGAGAATTTGACTTCTTTGCCAATTTGAATTCCTTTTATTTATTTTTGTTGCCTGCTTGCTGAGGCTAGGACTTCTAGTACTATGTTGAATAGCAGTGGTGCGAGTGGACATCCCTGTCTTGTTCCTGATCTTAGGGGAAAAGCTCCCAGTGTTTCCCCATTGAGAATGATATTTGCTGTGGGCTTTTCATAGATGGCTTTTAAGATGTTGAGGAATGTTCCCTCTATCTCTACACTCTGAAGAGTTTTGATCAGGAATGGATGCTGTATTTTGTCAAATGCTTTCTCTGCATCTATTGAGAGGATCATATGGTTCTTGTTTTTACTCTTGAAATGTGTGGGAAATATCAGAAAGGGAGACAGAACGTAAAGACTGCTAACTCTGGGAAACGAACTAGGGGTGGTAAAGGGGAGGAGGGCGGGGGGTGGGAGTGAATGGGTGATGGGCACTGGGGGTTATTCTGTATGTTAGTAAATTGAACACCAATAAAAAATAAATTTAAAAAAAAAGTGACTGGGGAGATATATTATTTAGTTACCAGTTTGTGTTTTTTTCCCCTATTTTGGACTGAATATTTGTGTCCCCCTGAACTTCATATGTTTAAATTCCAACCTCTAATGCAATGGTATTAAGGGATGGGTCCTTTCGGAGGTGATTAGGTCACGAGGGTGGTGCTCTTCATGAATGGATTAGTGCCCTTACAAAGGAGAACCAGGGGGCACCTGGGTAGCTCAGTGATTGAGCGTCTGCCTTTGGTTCAGGTCATGATCCCAGGGTCCTAGGATTGAGTCCCACATTGCGCTCCCCTCAAGGAGCCTGCTTCTCCCTTTGCCTATGTCTGCTTCTTTCTCTGTCTCTCATGAACAAATAAATAAAATCTATAAAAAAAGAGACCCCAGAGAGTTCCTTCACTCCTTCCACCATGTAAAGATACAAGAAAATGAGCATCTAGGGGCACCTGGGTGGCTCAATGGTTGAGCGTCTGCCTTTGGCTCAGATCGTGATCCCAGGGTTCTGCAATTGAGTTCTGCACTGGACTCCCACAGGGAGCCCGCTTCTCCATCTGCCTATGTCTCTGCCTCTCTCTGTGTCTCTCATGAGTAAATAAATAAAATCTTAAAAAAAAAGAAAAGAAGAAAATGGGCATCTATTAACTAGAAAGTGGGTTCTCACCAGAAACTGAATCAGCTAGAGCCTTGATTTTGGACTTCTCAGCCTCCAGAACTCTGGGAAATAAATGTTTCATGTTTATGCCCCCTGATTTATGGTACTTTCATGAAAGTAGCATGAATGGATTAAGATATCTCTCTGTATTTGCCTTCTCTGGCATTCTGAATGGATAGCCAGGTCTTGCTCCTCTCTAGCTTAGGATATGTAGCAAGACATAGGCAGAAATTGATTGCAAACAACCCCTTATTTTGGCCATTATTCTCCAAGGGGCTAGCTAAGTTCTTGAGGAGAAAGAGGAAGAGAAGGAACCAAAGTTGACTGAGATTTCTCTCAAGGCCGAGAAGGAACAGTTGTAGGCAGATGGTAGATGTGTCAGACTAAAGTCAGAGGGATTCAAGAATCAGCAAGACTTTGAAGAGAAAATGTCCATGAAATGCACTGAAGAAGTCTGAACCTGAAATACAAGGATTTCTGTCCCTCCTGGGCTAGATACCACATGGATTTTGTGGGCTGAGAAGACTGGGATACCAGCAGCAACCATAAATAGAGATTTTGGGGGGCACCGAGAAAGCCTCCAGAATTCTTTTGAAACTTTAAAAAGAGAATGGAGTACTAATAATGAAAAATTCTTTTCCACCAGTCCAGTGAATGAAGAGGCTTAGCATCAAGATTTAATAAGAGAAAAAAATGTATTATTTAGACCTGAGTTCATTCAATAAGATACTCATGAGCCATCTATGAAAATGCTGAGTCAGACCAATGCATAGGTTCTTCTGGTTGAAGCAGAGTGTGTAATAAAGCAGGATGGAGAAAGGAAGGGAGAGGATGTGTTTCAACAGATAGATTCAAACACTGGTGTGCCAAAGTTCATTCTTAGGGTCAACCAGTCCTGGGTAGAACAGCTCTACATTATAGCTGTTCTCTTGGCTCCATTCTCAGACCCTTGCCACAATCTGGACTTGACATTTAATATTTGGAGCCTGGAGGAGACATAGATGAAGCCATTCTGAAGACTGGATGGCCTACTTGGATCAAGTTCAGTTTTCATGGATGAGAATGGCTCTCCTCCTGAAGAATTGTTTTTTTTTTTTTTTTTTTTTTTATTGGTGTTCAATTTACTAACATACAGAATAACACCCAGTGCCCGTCACCCATTCACTCCCACCCCCCGCCCTCCTCCCCTTCTACCACCCCTAGTTCGTTTCCCAGAGTTAGCAGTCTTTACGTTCTGTCTCCCTTTCTGATATTTCCCACACATTTCTTCTCCCTTCCCTTATTTTCCCTTTCACTATTATTTATATTCCCCAAATGAATGAGAACATATAATGTTTGTCCTTCTCCGACTGACTTACTTCACTCAGCATAATACCCTCCAGTTCCATCCACGTTGAAGCAAATGGTGGGTATTTGTCATTTCTAATAGCTGAGTAATATTCCATTGTATACATAAACCACATCTTCTTTATCCATTCATCTTTCGTTGGACACCGAGGCTCCTTCCACAGTTTGGCTATAGTGGCCATTGCTGCTAGAAACATCGGGGTGCAGGTGTCCCGGCGTTTCATCGCATTTGTATCTTTGGGGTAAATCCCCAACAGTGCAATTGCTGGGTCGTAGGGCAGGTATATTTTTAACTGTTTGAGGAACCTCCACACAGTTTTCCAGAGTGGCTGCACCCCTCCTGAAGAATTGTGTAGGGTTTCTAGATTCTCAAGGATCAAGGTTGAGTTAATAGAGGGGAAGGAAGCCACATCCCTCTGGGAAATTAGAATCCCCAGGTGCAGCCCATGCATATTGAATTATTTGCCAGCAGCATTTGACTTTGATGATCAGAAGGCAAAATATCAAATGTGAGTGAATCAGCTTACCATATGAACCTGCCTTCTTTGGAAGCATGCCCATAACCTTCAAATTTGTCATGTGTCAGACTGATGGCTGCTCTGATATTTCTGCCATACATTGAAGAGCTGTGCCAGATGTAGGATGGGATTACTGGTGGAAGAAGCTCAGAAGCTATAGTCAAACCCTGAGACTGGGTCCTACTCTAAGTCTCTTTTTACCTTAGTATTTAACAATATGCATATCTAGTAAGATATTTGTGAGAATGGATGAAATATGGCAGGTGCAGATAATTTATCAACTGTCAAGGATAGATACTGGATTATATTATACCTTTTATAAATGGCATTGTTGATTATCACTTAACTTCTTTAAGCAATGCCAGTAAAATAATACCAATATTCACACAGTGCTTACCACATCCACTAAATATATTATGTTCTAAAACTTTTACATATTTTAACTTGTTTTATCCACACACAAACCTTACATGATAGGTGCTCTTATTGTTCCTAGTTTACAGAGAGGAAACTGAGGTACATAGGAGTTAAGTGACTCACCCAGGGTCACACAACTTGTAAGCAGTGGAAGTAGAATTTAAGAGTGTCTGGTCCTAGAGTTCTTCCTTTCACCAGTTGGCTACACTGCTTCTCTGAACTTTTGTTCCTAAGTATTCATCCATCTTACTATGCTTTTCATTCCTTCTTGATTTGTTCATTTAACTTGTGTAGTAATTTTTCCCAAGACCATATAACCCAAGTGTCATGGGGCATAGCACAAGCCTAGGCCCAGGACGCCCAGTATAAGTGATAATGAAATAAGATATATATACTTTCTCTAATGCTTTCCAAACCCCTCAGAGGTGCAAAAGGATTCAATCTAAGCGAACATGATTTTACATATGTGTGATGGTTAATTTTATGCATCAACTTTCCTGGGTCTTGGTGCCCAGATCTTTGGTCAAACATTATTCTAGATGTATCTATGAAGGCTGGTTTTAGATGACATTAATATTTAAATCTGTGGACTTTGAGTAGAATGTAACACCCTTTTTAACATAGGTGAGCCTCATCCAATCAGTTGAAGGCCTTACTAAACAAGAGATCTTCTCTGAGAAAAAAGAATTCTGCTAGTAGATGATCTATGGAGTCAAACCACAACTCTTCCCTGGGTCTCTATCTGCTGGCCTGCTCTGTACAACTTGGATTTTTCACAGGTCTGCAATCATGTGAGCCTTAAAATTTCTCCATAGATAGATGAATGGATGGATAGATAAACAGACAGACACATAGATACATAGATAATAGGTAGATGCAGAGATACTGAGATACTGAGACATAGGATGAATAGAGATATTCATCCCAAGAGATCTTCATCTCAATCCCTATCTAGGAATAGCTACAAAATGAGGATGCTGATTAAGTGGCCCCCTTATCTGCTGGTGGAGTGTAGAGAATGGAAGGAAAGTGAAGAGGATTACGGGGTAGAAATAACTTGACTTGAAGGAGATGCCAGACCTTTAATACCAAGACTGTTAGTGACAGTAAAAGCAGTGGCCCTTTCTTCCACCAACATCATCACCCTAAAGATGTCTAGCAGCTCAGTTCCTACATCTGCCAACTGCCTCCCATTGGACTTCTGGTATGAACTAACAGGAGACATGTTGAGGGGCACTGCAGCTAAGCATGTGCTGATAACGAAATGGGCTATTACTAGTAAGCCAAGAAACATTTATTGAGCTCCTTTTCCTTCCTGTTGTGCTCCTGAAAGTTTGCTCAGCCCTGAAGTTAATCCTGGACCCAGTGAAGAATGATGAAGAAACATGGCCACAGGTGCAGGGCAGCTTCAGAAGGGACAGAGGTGGTGAACACCTGTCATCTGAAGCAGAGCATGGGACAGCTTCCCCAGAATTTAACAATAGGTGACTTTAAAGGATATAGAGCCAGTTACCTGGAGGATAGAACAATCTTGATTGCAGGAGCTTGAAAAAGAAACAGGAGATAAGAAAGTGCAGAAAATAAAAAAGGGAACAAGTGGTAAGAAAATGGAGAAAATATGAATCGGTCTTTCCATAAGCTTAGCATAAGAAAAATGCAGAGTTAGGCTCTCTCTCTTTCTGATTCACTCTTTTCACCCTGTCCCTTCCCTGCCCTTCCCTTCCTTCTCTTCCTTCCATCCCTTGCTTTCCCTTGCCTTCCCTTCCCTTGCCTTGCCTTCTCCTGCCTTCCTTTGAATTCCCTTGCCTTTCCTTGCCTTCCCTTGCCTTCCCTTCTCTTCCCTTCTCTTCCCTTCCCTTCCCTTTAGTTTTGGACATGGAGGGGCTCCTTGAACTTATTTATATTCTGAGAAGAAGACAGCAGAAACTTACAGGGATAATTGATGGACAAAGTCTTTAAGGAGGTTGAAGATAACAGATTCTGAGCAGAGCTGGGACAGTTTGTATGCCAAGCTCTTTGCTTGCACTGGGGTTCCCAACCATCTGCATCACACCCAGCTCATCTTGTCAGCCTGTTGTCCAATATGTTGTTCTTTTGTGTCAAGGAACACAGAGCACCTGGAGCAGGCAATATCTGTGTTCCACCCAGGTCCCCTTGAATTCTTTGTACATTTCTGTATTTACTCTTTGTGAATCAGCTTGTTTGCTTATTTATTTCATATACTAGCAAGGTTTTCCAAGTTTTCTTTGGCTTCTCATACAAATAACTATGGGTTTTCCTGGGGGACCTGACCTCAGGCTACTTGTAGGCACAGATAACAGGAGTTACCTGGGACTATATTCCTGCCAGGTAGCCTTTGACTACTAGCAGACAGATGTAGGGGTTCAGGTAAGCCCAATTCAGGTAAGCCCAATTCTCTTGTTCTGGTAGAAACAGCTCACATTTTCCAATTAAGAATTTCCCTCTGGGAAAGGTGGAAGCCAATCCTCTTGGACACTTTGCCTGAGTTCTTGGTCCTATTTAGCTCTTCCCTTTCTTGCTTCCTCCACTCCTTATAGGTAGATCTCTGTCACGAAACCATCTTTAATAAATCATTTGCAAATAAATCCTCTTTCAGTATTGACTTCTGGAGACCCCCACTTACAACAGATGCCTAACTAATTCAGTAAGAAGAGTTGAGAAAGAATATTCTAGGCAGAATAATTGGTAGAATCAAGGGTTAGGGATGGGAAAGAGGAGCCAAAAGACCACTGCAGGCAGGTCTGGGGGTGGATAGGGTGAACAACATTAAGAAGCATTCATTCTTTTGGAGAAGACAGACATGACAGTGGATAAATCGAAGTTTCGAGTTGTTCTTATCTTTTCCTTTTGAAACTGGACTGTAGGAAGCAGGATTGGATTTGACTAGTTAGGTTAGCAGAATTTTTTCTGGTTTATCTCTGTACTTGAGCACCACAGGGCAAGTCTGGCTGTTATCATGGAACTGTTTGCTGGGCACCTGCTCAGTGTGCTGTGGTCTATCTCTAGAGCAAAGGCATGTTTGCTTTCCCCAGGAGCTCACACACTACAAGAGAGTAAGCGGTTGAAGAGGATGGTAGGAGCCCAGGGCTGTGGGATTCAGAGAAGGTGGAGCAAACTTCCCTAAGGGCTTGAAACAAATTTCTCTCCCTGCTGAGGGGGTGGCATGAGTGCTGGGTCTCCAGTGGGCATTTCAGATGAGATGCAGAGTAAAGGAGTTAGGAAGGGCAGGTAGGAAGGCATCCGGAATACAGCAGACAGCCCACGGCTAGGCAAGAGCATGTCTGGTCAGAGAAGAAAAAGTAAGTCAAATAAGTCCAGAATGACTCCAAACACTCCAAGTGTAGGCAAATGATGATCAAAGAAACACAGTGTCGGACATTTATCCAATGCATTTATCTAATGCATTTGAACATTAATCAATAGGATACGGTGATCCAGTAGATCTTTTTAACAGGCACAAGAAGGGCAGTTCTTCACCTTAAGAAGGTGATGGACAACTTGATGACAAAGAAGGTCATGGTAGGCCCACTGCCCGCATCACAGGCAAGCTTCCTCCTTGCATTCCATCAACTGAGCTGGGAACCCCTAGTAGTAGATGCCTACTTCTGATAAGAGGAATTCCGTATTTCTGTATACTTGCATTTCTAGGCAACTACGCCTGCTATGTCCCCTGAAATTATTCACATACAGTTTGTTTTTAAGTCTTTTAATTTGGTAAATTGCCCTGTGAGACTGACATGTATACTCAAGCATTGTCTTTCTTTCTTTTTCTTTTTTTCTTTTCTTTGCTGTTACTTTGCTATTTCTTTTGAGTAACGGTCTTGCAGAACTAATAATTAGCATACAATTAAATACAAAGGCAATCAACCCAGGAAGATGCCTCCTATAATTTGTTGCAATCTTGCCTGAGCCCTGCATCACTTTTACTGTTTGATAACTCAAGCCTGCGTAGCAAAACATTCAATTATGGACAGTCCCAATATTGAAGGTGTACCTGGATGCAATGCAAAATCAAACAAATCAAGGCAGTCGTTTCCTTTGCAGCCCACAGAGATGAGGCCTCAGCAGGTAGCAAACTACACACCTTGACTCTAGGTTTCACTGAATGGTTAACAAAGACAACGTGGCCAAGAAACCTTGGAAATAAAAGAGGGAATCTTTTGGTCATGGCTTTCTCTGCTTTGCTGTCAAAACATTTGCTTAGGAGAGAAACGCTATATATGCAGACCAGGATAGTGCACCAAATACAGTTCCAAGGGCAACACTAATAATTTGGTAAAAGAAGCAGCTAGGAGCTGTTTATTGAAGTTTGTTCTGTGCCAACCACTTTATGAATAGTGTTGCTAATTTTCACAATAATCTCGCCAATGGGTCTATTACCCTCATTATGCATTTGGAAAACAAAAACTGGGGAAGTTTAGTGGAAACTTATTACGGTGAATGGGTTAGGGAGGAAAGGGATATTTTAGACTTTCCTCGGGGAAAGTACATATGGCATAGTGAAAGACATTCATTATTACAGCATGATATGATATTTTGCAAACTGAAAAAAATTGTTACAACACAAACAGAAACAAGCAAAACTGGGCCTAATCTGCCTGTCCTGCAGAGCTAGCAGAAGATAGGTCCTGTATTCCTTGGGGCTGAGTTTACTGAGGTACAGAGGGCACCTCTGTATGACTCCAAACCCTGGAGGGGTTTAAGCAGAATCTGTTGAGGCCCCCATGATGTCCAAGATTATCAAAATGGTGCAGGGCTTACAAAACAGGGAGAACCAATGCAGGCAGCACACAACCTAGCTCAAGGCTAAAATAGCAGGGATATATTAATCAAATAATTTAATAATCATCAATTAAATATAGATTGGCTTACTATTTATTGCACGATTACTTTATGCTTGACATTGTACTCAATGCTAAGGTATAATGGTGCACAAAAATTAGGGTCCTGCCCCAATTACATCCCATTGGGGAATAGATAATAAGTAATAAATGGCAATGACAGGGAACAAATGCTATAAAGAAAAGCAGAAAGCAGAGAAGGGAGATAAAAATGTCAAAGAGGCATAAAGGCAGGGAGTTCCATAGGGTAGATGGTTGACTGACATAAGGTATATATGGTAGATGCCTAAAGCAGGGATATTTGATCCAAGACCTAAGTGAAGCCACAGAGAAGCTCTGCAGAGAAGGGTGCAGGGAGGGAGATGCCAGTGTGGCCTAGGAAAAGCAAGGCAGTCAGTGTGGCTGCTAGTCACTGAGGGAGGCAGCAGAAATGAGATGATGAGGGTCCCACAGACCACGGCAAAGACTTTGAAAATGAACATATAGATAAATAATAATGATATATTGCTACATATATGCCAGATAATGCTCTAAGCACTCCCCATGGAAAGCCTTGTATTCTCTCAACAATCCCAGATGAAGAATAAGAAATGGCTCAAGCTCGTAGAGCTGGTGAATAAGGAACCTGGATTTGAAGGTAGGCAGTGAGGATCCCATGTCTGCCCTTGTCCTTTCTGCACCACAATGCCATTACAAATAATTTTTACGATAACAAAACAGGATCCTGGGAAAATGAATGATGGAGGAGCTACTTTGTTCTGCAAGGCTGAAGTCTCTATATGTGTACTTTGTTCATCTGTATGCCCTTTAGGCTGCTAAGAGATTAATTTACTAATTACTGTGCTGGTGCGAATCAATAATGGCATTTTACAGAAGTGCAATGTTTAAAGTTTAGGCTATCGAGTCATATTAATTCAGCAAGTCCCTAATGGAGGAGGTGAGGATCAATTGTGAGTCAGACCCAGTTTCCCAGCAGGGCTTGGTACTCATCCCAGTGAGACCCAATCACCATTGTTAGAAATACTGACACGGTATAAGAACGTATATCCTTGCCAACTGCTTCCTCTACAGGCCAGAATGAAAGAAGTACAGGCAAATACAGTAGAGGAAAAAGCATACTCAGAAAGATCAATTTAAGGGGACTTGAATTTTAGTCCGCCTCTACCACAACTTGCTATCATTTCCCAGAAGCTATGTGATCTTACTGCATTTCAGTTTTTTTTCTCCCACCAGACAGAGATAAGATCTACTTCGAAGGATTTGGGGAATAGGATAAAGGGCAGTAAATGACGGAACCATCACTCCTATGACTGGCCTGGGAGATGAAAGATTACATTGTCACCATTCTAAGGGATAGGAGTGGGGCAGGACTGATCCAGCGGGACTGATTCTGAGGGCCTAAAATTGAGAACTGTTGTTTATGATACAATGGGCAGGAGGTCACTTGAGGGAAAAGTTATAAGTTCACAATCAGAAATCCTAAGTATAGGTATCAACCCAAAATGGCATGAACAAGATCACAGCTGGGGTGGGAACCAGTACAGGATCAGGAAGGAAAGCCAAACATGTGGAATGGAACCAAGGCAGACGTAGATGCTAGGACATAGGCCTGTTCACAAAGCAATAGTTTATTTGGTGGCTGGAGGTGCACATGACACAATTAACTGGACTGTGTCAAAGCATACACCCATCTGTAGTGAGAAATTCCACTCATTCATTCATTTCTGCTTTTCTCACTTCCTTTTCTTTCATTTATTCAATAAAAATTGTTGAGTGTCTAGTATGTGCTAGTGTTGTCCTAGCTGCTGAAATAGAGCAAACAACAAAACAGGCCTGGTACCTACTATCTTCAACCTTATATGATACCAAGGGAATGATGATAGGACATGAATAAAGAAATAAAAAAAATATATATTGTCATAATAAGTAACATGAAAATAAAATAGGACAATGGTTCAATGCCTGACCAAGAGTGACTTTAGATAGTGCCATGATAGAAAAGGCCTCTTTCCTTCCCAGATTTTATTCTGAAAATTTCAAAGCTGCAAAGAGACTAAAGAACAGAACACAAGTATAAACACTCAAGGAAGATTCTAAAACTGTTCAGATTTGCATCACATTTGTTTTTCCTTTGCTGAACCATTTAAAACTATATTGTAGACCTCATGACACTTGATCAGTATATAAATGCATTTGGTATTAAGAACAAAGTACTCGATACGTGTCAGTATCACTATCACAACCAAGAAATTTAACATTGATTCAATAATATCAGAGAGTAATAGAGACTTTGCACACCTTTGTTTTTTTTTTTTTTCTTTTTTTTTTTTTCTTTGCACACCTTTGATTTGTGGATCAAGATTTTGTGATTGAGGCTACTATTAGGAGCTTATATAATAAAAGGAAAAACAAATTACCCCCAAATTTATACTGATGGAATTCAAAATATAATAATAATGAATACAATTTGTTTTTTTTTTTATACTACAGATCTACTAATGAGAATAATAGAATTTTTAGGGGGAAGGGTAATATTTCACTTAATGGGGATTCAGTTTGTGTTCCTTCTAATCAAGTCAATTGTAAGTATTCATTGTATTCATTTATTGACATTGATCTGTAATATCCTTTTAGATATTTCATCTCTAAATATTTTTAGCAGTTTAGTACTGCCAAATGTTGATATCAATTTATGAGCATATGATTGAGTATATTCATCATTTGGAGGGCTTTATAGAATTTTATTAGATTCTTTTCTACATTTACCTTTAATATCCATTACATTACAGATTAATCATGTTCAGCTGAAGATTGGGTGGAAGTGCCTCAATTGCACATTTAAGTAGTGTTTTAAATACAGAAATTTTCTTTACACTTGCGCCGAGGTCTGAAAAACACTGCTTAAACCATAGTGAGAACTCATAAAATCTATCTGTTGCACATTTATGTGGGAATGGAGATTCTGCTTCTTGTTTTAATTTTGATAGCAGGGGGAGTTTAAGGCAGGTTAACATGACGTGATTCAAACAGCATTAGTTGTCATTGAAATGGCTTTACCACAGTCTACATTCTGTATATCACTCTTTCAGCTAGTGATTTCATGTGGAATTCCTTATAAAATGTTATCAGGGCTAAAGGAGAATTTAATTTCTAAATCCCCTTAATATATATTTTTTAAATCCCCTTAATATTATATAATAGTGGTTGAGGGCAGATTTTCTTGTTCAGGAAATTTTCAGATTTGGCCCTGAGCTCAAACAATGATAATAAAACTTTAAGCCAATGAACTGCCATGTGGTAAATTCAGGATATTTAGCTTTTATTACTACTGGAAAAAAAAATCACAGAATAACAGTGAAGTCCACGAGAGCAAATGAAATACACTGTTAACATTATTAGTTTGAAAAAAAAAACACATTATTAGTTTGATAACACGTGATGGGTTCAACTATTTTCCACAAAGCACCTCCTGATGGCTGATACAAGAAGTAACCACAGGCTTCTAATACCTCAAATTTTCACCAGCTTTGGAAGTTTGCCCAAGTAAACCTCTGTCTGTTTCATATGTACTTTTATCACCATCGGGTATAGCAAATTGTAGCAGATTCCACTTCAGCTTGTAGTGAATTAGTGTTTTCTCCACTTCTCTGAAAATGTTCTCACCAGCAGTTCATCCACACAGACTGATATGACTATGGCTAATTCTTTGGCAAACTTGGCACTGACTCCTCAAATAAACAACTACCCAGTCATCTGGTAACGTCTGCTGACTTAATGTCTATAGACTCCTCACGAGCCCAGGAAACCACCTGAAAGCATTTAACTATCTGTTCATTGACATCATTATAAAGTTCTCAACTCTTTCAACTTTTCCCATGAAAGGCCAATGTCTTGAAGTTATTTTCTCTGGATACATGTCTTCAGGAGCTGCCTTTAAACACAATTTAAATGATTCATGATTGGTAAATATTTTTACTGCTTAGCTAACAAATGTGCCACTTAAAAATTTAGATTTGTTAAAACCTCATTTTCATTTATTATTTTGTGAAGAATATTTTGCTTTGATGGAATCCTCAGTTTCAAATGTTCTAACTTTTCTGATTGTTTCTTTCCTGTAAGTTAGAAATATTATAATTAGTGTTTGGTCAGATTATGTCAACGTTTATTGTACTCTTTTAGCTTAGGTTTACTGTCATGACATAAGAAACATGATGTTTTGACATTTAATTTGATAATAAAATAATTGAACACTACATCTGAAACTAATTATATACTATATGTTGCCTAATTGAGTTTGAATAAAAAAATAAATAATCCGTAGTCCACTATGGTTTAAAAGGGCAATGTTGGGAGTCCATTTTTTCTCTTCTTCTCTTGTTTTGATAAGATGGGTATGCAATAAGAATTAATAAAATAGTACAATTATACACATGAAACTTAAAACCCTTCACTGCACTTAACTTTGTGACAAGTAGGAAGGTAAAGAAATGAGAGCATCGCACATGGTCTCTGTCATAAGCACACAACCTGTTCTGTAGTATGAAGCAGTCACAGGTAACACAAAAATAAGTGAACGTGACTATGTTCCAAAAAAAAACTATTTATGGACACTGGAATTTGAATTTCATATAATTTTCATGTATTGTGGCATAGTATCATTATTTTTATTTTTTAACCATAAAAATATGTAAGAGTTATTCTTAGGTCATAGGCCATTAAAAAAATAAAATAAACAGGTGGCAAGCTGGATTTGACTCAGGTTTGTCAAGCACTGATCTAGAGCTCTCCCCCTGCCTTTATTCTTCATTGACTTTCTTTCTTTCTTTCTTTCTTTCTTTCTTTCTTTCTTTCTTTCTTTCTTTCTCCTTTCTTTCTTTTTTCTCTTTCTTTCTTTCTTTCTTTCTTTCTTTCTTTCTTTCTTTCTTTCTTTTCTTTCTTTCTTTCTTTCTTTCTTTCTTTCTTTCTTTCTTTCTTCTTCTTTCTTCTTTCTTTCTCCTTCCTTCCTTCCATCTTCTTTCTTTCTTTTGCCTTATTTGGAGTATCTTATTTATTCTTTTTTCTTTTGAAACAATCTCAAACTAGCAAACATTTTAAGTGTAGTATAACTTTTTCCCTTGATCTATTTGATAAGAAGTTGTTGGCATGGTGCTCTATCATGGCTAAATATTTTATCCTACCCAGAAGGACAGTCTCCAAATAGCCACAATACAAACATTCAAATCAGGAAATTAACATTGATATATTACCACCATCTAATGTTCACACACTACACAAATGTTCCCAACTGATCTTTAAACAAAAGGATCCAGGTCATAATCAGGACTTGCATTCAATTATCACTTCTTATTTGTTTCCATTGACTGATGAGAGTTTCTCAACCTTTGCTTGACTTCCATAATGTTGACATTTTTGAAGGTTACAGATGAGCTGTTTTGTAGAATGTCCTTCAATTTAGTTTAGTTTGAAAATTAGTAATGTTTCTAATTATGCATTTTGGGCAAGAATATCATAGAATCTATAGTATGTTCTTCTCATTGCATCCTATCAAATGATTCACAGCTTTAATTTTTCCCATTACTAATTATGTAATTTTGATTTTGTGATTAAGTTAGTTTCTGATGTGCTTCTCCACTGTAAAGCCATCTTTTCCCCTTTTAAATGAACAAGCAATATTGTAGAAGGTTATATTGGAAGTATTCCATTCCATTTCTATCAAACATCTATTTTTTAAAATTTTTATTTATTTATGATAGTCACACACACAGAGAGAGAGAGGCAGAGACATAGGCAGAGGGAGAAGCAGGCTCCATGCACTGGGAGCTTGATGCAGGATTCGATCCCGGGTCTCCAGGATCGCGCCCTGGGCCAAAGGCAGGCACCAAACAACTGCGCCACCCAGGGATCCCTCTATTTTTAATTCATATACTATGTGTATATTCTGATCAGTATGCACTCATAGCTTCACAGTTTATTCAATGAGTTATAATCCTTTACTATTATTGTTTTGATGCTCAAGATCTTCTAGATTTTGTGAGTGGGATCCCCATCCAGCTGTCTTCTATGTCCTTTGACATGCCCTTATCATTGTCTAAACACTTTCTTATTTTATTTTATCATATAACTAGATGCTTCATATTATACTTTCTTGGTCCAGTCATGAAAGCAGATATTTTCCAATAAGCATTGGCTCCTTTCTTTGGGAAATGGTACATAGAAGCCAAGATCTGTGTACTGGGTGTTCAGGCTAAGGATCATAGTTTCTCTCAGTGGATGGAACTAAGGAATATGTGCATGTATACTCATACACACATTGAAATAGATCTTTTTCTGTTTAAAAGCACGAGTTCAGTAAAACAAGCAAACAAACAAACAAACAAAAAACAAACCTCCAGTTAAGTACCACAAGTTTTGAGTTTAGCTTGCTTTCTTTCTTTCTTTCTTTCTTTCTTTCTTTCTTTCTTTCTTTCTCTTTCTTTCTTTCTTTTTTTCTTTCCTTATTTATGGTTCTCTTTTCCAATAGGGAGAAACCTATCTCCCATTATCCTTAATACATTTACTCATTGGAACAGAATTCCTGAATGTGACCATTATTGTGACCAACATCCTTACCTGGCACAGGGCCTATACCATTGTCAAAACTTTATTGAGTACCTATTGCATTTCAATCAATGTTTTGCATGTTTGAGAAGCAATGGCTAACAAAGGTGGCATATGCTACTAGGAAATTCTGGTAAAAGTAATCACACAAGTGAAGACATAGTTGGAACTGGAAAATGTATTTGGAACATGTGAGGATTGTGGTGCCATCACACCTACAAGCTTGTAATAATAGCACCTGACCTGGGCTCTGAGGCCAGGTATCCTGAGAAGTGGGGTTTCTAGTGAAAGCTGAAGAAAGTATGGCTGGATTTCAGAGAGCAGTGGGCAGATGGAGTGAGAGAAGTCTGTAAGAAAGACAGCAACTAGATAGTGAAGGGCTTGTTGGTCATAACAGGGGTTGGTGTCAGAAGGTGAGGCCGTAATCAAATTTGCATTTCCAAAAGACCCCTTTGATTATAAGCCAGGAGATGGAGGTTACCAGGCTGGTTCATAAGTTCATATATATATATTTGGATCACTGTTTACATGGACAATCACACTAGGTATAGGTAAAGGATTGTTCACATAAGACCATATTACTAATGTTGAGAATTGAGGGATGCACTGAAATAATAAAGTTATGTTTAAAATGTACAATTTCATTTCCAATACTAGAATCTGGAACTGACTTGGTGAAGAAGTATAATAAAACATCAGTATGAGATGAAAACTCATTACGGGCAGGCATTTTCATAGTGATAGATACAATAATTAAACTGAATAAGAAAATAAAACAAGAAATACACACAAACTAAATAAAGTCCATTTGGTGCTCATGTGAGGAATGTACAGTATGGCTGAAGAGTCAGATACTCAGGCTGGCGCCAAACATAATGGATGCTGTAGTGGTTGGTTTTTCATATTCTCATATCTTTGCCGTCACCCTGCAACCTGATAAAATGGAATAATTCCAGGTTTGTTAGAGTCAAGATGTAATTAGGTCTCCTGTGAGAGACAGGTAAAAAGCTTAGCAGGGTGAGGAGCTTTTAAAGGCCACCAGTTGCTAATTGCAGGTGTGAGGAAATCTGAATGGGGAAATCCTGACAGGAGACAAAGAGCAGGAGCAATTGAAGCTGGCCATTTCTCTGCTCGTGGCCAGCAGATTTCTGAAAGCCTACCCATGTATACCTGTCACATAAAGCTGTTTTCAAACTCAGAGGGATGATTTGCTCTGCAGGAGCTGCATCCTGGGAACTTTTATGCACAATGTAAAATGGATGGTGCTTGAGGAAGCAGCACCCTTTCCTTCAAATGTGCTAGTTTTGTGAGGAAATGGAAAAATTTGTATACACATGTGCAGTCAAGGGAACAAACAAATGGAGAAAGGGGAGGAAAGACACCACATTCATAAGCAGCCACTGTGGTTTAAGTGTTTACATTATTTCACTGAAATCTCTTAACAACCTCAAGAGTTGAGTGCATTATCTGCTCTTCCAAACAAAGATTCATGATTTAGAGAATTTAAATAATTGACCAAGTTACACAGCAGGAAGGCAAAATCAACTCCAATTTATCTGACCCCAAGACCCATGCTTGTATTACAACATACGCTATTTCCATAGAGATGTGGCAAAGGCAAGCTTGCTTTCTCTCCTTACATGGATCTCCATGGTCGGTGTTCAAACATTAATTATCACTTAACTCAGGTTCACAAACCAGCTTTCATTCCCAGGCAGGACCTTAGGGATTATTATGTAATCAGAGTGCATTAGAATTTAAAGACCCCAAACTGTGGAAGACCAATAAGCAAAGATTGAAGTGGGGGTTATTCCAACTACAGTCAGAAAAGTAATTCAGAAAAGGACATCAAACTGCAAGTGGGTATATCATGCAGGACTCCCAGCCTCATCTACCTCTGATTCCCTTTTGTAGGTAATGCCTGTGTCCCTTGGTTGGCGAACTGGACTGGATAACCTCAGAATTCCTCCCAAGATTGCACATTCAGAAACCAGAACTTTCCTAAGAAATTTAAGGAGATCATTTCTTGGTACAGAAAATTCCTTGCCAAGCCTTTCCACTAATGCTGTGGACCCGTGTATAGAGCAGACCTCAGGGTGAAGTGATTTATTATTGAAAGGAAGCCAATTAAGCAGAGAACTTCTTTTTTATAGTAGTGGAATCCTAATATTTATCTTGATTGAAGATCCAGGGACTAGCCATCGCAAGCTTGTCTATCCCCCTCCCCTGAGGATGCGGGTCCAGTGCTGGCTGCAGGTCAGGAGGTTACCTTGGACAGGTTCCTTTATCCCAACATGCTACAGTGTTTTGGACAAAGGAATCTGATTCATACTAAGTGGCACTTATTTATTCTGGAATTCAGCTTTCCTCACTAGTAGTCCTTTGAGGGAAACCCATGTGGGAAGAGCTCTGGAGATCTGTATTCTCCCACTTTCCTGGCACTTAGGGCACTGGGTTCTCATTTGCTTGATAGATGACTGAGTATCATCTGTGGTCTCCAGGAAGGTGGGCGCTGGCTCTACCTGCATGTCGCTATATTCCAGTGCCTGGACAGGTGCCAAGAATGCTATAGGTGCTAAAATATACCTGTTAAGTGAATGCATTAGTGTACTTTCAGTGGATGGATTCTTGCCCAGTCTTTTCTTTTAAAAAGGCAAAAAAGAAGGCTATAAAATATACTAAACACCCACAGTGTCCTTCCTAAATACTATGTTAAGTGCTTAACATACTTTATCTTGTAGTGATCAATGTGACCATTTTCACATGACAAAAAGCACTCAGGGTAGTCAACTAAGTTTTCCAAGCTCACATAGCAGGCAAATGACAGAGGTGAGATTTAAATAAATTCACCTATAAGTGCCTCTGAGAGTCAGGGGTGGTTTCTATTTAATTTTGTTTTTCCATTGTATCTTTTCACATCCGTAAAATTTTTGAGGTTCTCAAAGTGGAAAAGTATGAGCCAGGAAATTGTGGAAAGGAACATATAACCCAATTTAGATGGATATGAAGGCACAAAAATAGGTCTATTGATAAACATAAATGGAAAGAATTCATAAATACAGAGATTAGAAGTTCCAGGTAGTAAAGATTTGCAGTTGCTAGAAACCCAGATAAGACCATTTAAGATTATCCTGAAGGTTGGTTAAACTATCATTTTGAGGAACAAGAGGTCAATCCTCAATCCTGCTGAGAGTAGACACCATCTTTTTACTCATAGCATGACACTCATATCAGAGTCTTAATTTATGTGTCCTGAGGAAACATGGAGTCAGTCAGTCATTAATTGATTCAACATTTCTTGGACATGCACTGAGCGCAAGAGTGCTGTGCTAGGCTCTGGAGATGCTCAGTTACACAAGCCATGGTCCCTTCCTTGAAGACTTTTATAGGGAAGTAATGATGAGGTAATAAATCATGAGGAGTCCAGTTCTTGTCATTAGACCATCCATATGTGACAAGGTACCTACTCTTGGAGATGCACACGTCTAGATTGAATAGAAATCAGACATCAAAAACTAAAGGGACAAGGTCAGATTCCTAGATCAGACTAAACCCATCCACATCATAAATAAGAAAAAGTTTCATTTTGCTACTCTTCTGGGATACAGAGGGCATTTTTAGAGACAATATGGCTCCCTAACACTTTGGGGCCCCACAGTCCTTTTTCTTCCTCACACAACAGTTAGAATAACTTCCTCTATGCTCTCAGGCACACAGGGCATCTGGAGCAGTGGTGGAAATGAAAGCAAGGCTCATGAGCAACAGGATGCCTGATTCTCACATGTATGCTGCTAGCATCATTCATCAATAAAGATGAATGGAAGAATCACGGCAAATGTGGCCACGTGAAAGTGTAGATGGGATGCTGGAGTCAAAGACTGGTCTTAGAGGATCCTCACCAGGGACCTCTGGCAGCCTCCCTATAGAAATAAGATTGGCTTTTCAATCACTTCCCACAATAACCATGAGACCTGCTGATTTCCATAGATGTGAATTATGTGGCATTCTCAATCACTGTGGTCTGAAGGGCAGGTAAACATGGCCACTACTTTCCAATTTTCCTTGAAGTCACATGCCAGTCAGTCAGATCTGTTTAGGCCAAAATATTTTTTAAAGCAGAGTAAGATCTTGCTGTCTGGTTGCTGCTTATTAGAGAGGCAGGTGGGCTGGCTGTGTTTGGAGGACTAGCGTGGCATTCTCTAATCTGCCTTCAGCCAGTGATATTTAAGAGGTACCTGTGGCCAACGCACCACAAACTTTGTTTAAACCAGCCATGGAGTGTAACTATGGAAATTCTAAGTAGTGCCTGGGTACTTGAAAGCCAACCAACCTGCTGATGTATGATACAAATGGCTTTTGTCTTCTACAAGTGTTTGGAAGGTGTTAGGCTCTTGATCTCACAGTGATGATTCCAGACAGACTATCTCATTTTGTAACTTCATCAGAAGAAATCTTCAAGGGATACAGTACTTCTGATCGTCTACAGGGTGATGATGATTTGTCTGTCTCCATTTGTTCCTCTCAATGTCCCATCATGAACCCCTGGAGTCATAACTTAAACCATCTGAGTCTGTGGATCTTGCTTTCAGAGTCTTTAGACCAGCTAACCCAAAGTCAACTCAACTCTACACTAATGGCATAACCTTGGGAAAGTAGCTTCGTTTTCCTGAGCTTCTATTTCCCTACTGTCAAAACTGGAATAATCATGAAACCCACCCCACAGGGCTAATGAGGAGTAAAAGAGATTGCTCCTGGATCACTTCTTCAAGATGTGACTTTATTTCTGTAGACCTATCCTGTCTTTTTCCTGGGAGATGAATTACAGCCTCTTTTGTGCATTGGTTACACTTTATCTCTGTTCTATTAAATATTATACTGTTTGATAATCATTCATCTATATGCTCATTTATTCAACAAAGACTTACATCTGCATCTCAAATCCCAGAATCTAGAACTATGCTAAATGCTAGGGGTGCCATGAGCATAGCTGCGCTTTCTCCTACCCACATGGACTAACCATCTGTTTCTCTTCCCAGACTTGACCAAGAACCAGACATTTGTATGGCAACTGTGCAACACAGCGTCTGAGCTGACTTCCATCTGAAAACTCACAGGTCATAGCTTTGCTATGCACTCTGGAGCCCCAAGGAGTATGGTTGAAAATCAAGCCTATCTAAATTTAATAACTGGGCCTATGAAATAAACTGACAATGGGCAGATTAATAGGAGAAAAGGCATATAGATTTATTAATTTATAATATTACACACTCAATTTTTTCTCTCTCTGTATATGTAGGATACAATGAGGAGACTCCCATCGGGAAACCAGGAGACAGACTTTCATTAGATAATGGATCTACAGGTGCCTTGATTTTGTACTTCTCAGCCTTCAGAACTGTGGGAGATTCTTGTTGTTTAAGACACCCAGACTATGGTATTCTGTTATAGCACCTCTGATTGACTAAGACACCAGCTCTACCACCTACAGCTGGGTGACCCAGCATGTGTGACCCAGGGTGCATTATTTAATTTCTCTGGATCTCCTTCCTCATCCGAAATCACAGACTAACAATATAACCTCCCTCAAAAGGAGATAATGTTACTTAAAACAATGCCTGGCACACAGCAAGCACTCAAAACTATTACTATTATTAAAACCTGCAATTTTGTTTTCAGTATAGAAATGAAACCCCTCATTACCAAGTCTAGGTAATCTGTTTCATTCTCCCTTTGCCCCCCAATGTATTTACAGGCAATATTTTGTTTTCTCTCTGAATATGGGCATGTACTCTGATGAACATGCTCCTACGACTCTCCGTGGGCCACCAGACACAGAGTCTAGCCAAAATGGGAAGTACAAAATCTATTCACTCTCTGTGTGAAGTTGTGCAAATACTCTGCCTCTCAAGGCTTTCGTGTGTGCAGCTGTAAACAGGAACCTGGACAGGTATGGCAAGATACAGAGGCCCAGGAACCCTTGGCTTTTCCTCCCACTGGGAGGTGAGTTGATTTCTCCTGTCTTATCAATCTTGGCTATCCCAAGCAACTTGCTAAGCCAAAAGAGTGCAGTGAAAGTGACTGTCTGGAACTTCCCAAGTCTCCATCAGAAAAGGCCTTGCAGCTATCCTGTCAGTGGGAAGTCCAAGCAGCCCTTGTGGAGGGGAATGAAGGCCCCAGCTGGCTCTGAGCCAAGGCAGTGACATGTCCTGGAAGTGGGTCCCCCTATGCCAGTGGGTCATCCTCACCTGATACCATGTGAAGCAGAGATGACTGTTTCCTACTACACCCCTGCCCTGCCCAAAAAGAATGTTGAGGATATTGTTGTTTAAGTCACTGTGTTTTGGGGCAGTCTGTTACCTAGTAGTGGTGGAGCAGGCAATAGGATGACTTATATATCTTTCCCTTCTGCTCTCCACGTCTTCATTTTCTGCTCCTCCTGAGTTCTCTGTAATCTGAGTTTACGTTCCAATCATTCACATAGGTCATGAAGGATTGCCTCATGGTCAAATCCTTAACCTTTTTCCCAGCTGTCTTTTTTTTTTATAAGATGGTGAAGCTTATCACATTGTTGGCAGTTCCCTCACTCATACAGCCCATCAGAAAATATGCTTTGAGCACCTACTATGCGCCAAACACAATGATATGTTCCTGGGGCTTAGAATATAGAAGCAGCAGACAAACTCCTGCCATCAGAGAATCCTGAGCTCAGGAAGGGGCATGGAGAAGCATATAGACAAACACATTCAAGAGAATTGAGCCCTGTTTGACACAGTCCTCAGAGCCTGGGGGTCACAGAGAAAGAACCCTTAGCTCAGTGGAGGTAAAGAGGAAACAGGCAGCTCCCCAGTGTGTAGCTGGAGCTGAAGGGTGAGTTGGGACTCCTTTGGGTGGGGAGGGGGATTTGAAGGAAGGGCTCTTTCTCAGAGGCAGAAAGAGCTGCAAAAAGACCTTCCCCCAGCTTCCTCTACACTGGACCCTCCTGGTTTTCCATCCAATTTCCTGACTGATACACTCCTGCCCCTTGCCAGCTTGTCCATGGCCCTGTCTTTGGTCTATCTGAGCGACCCTTTCCCCTTTGGATGGCATTGGAGCAGCTGGCTTGCATAGCTATGTCTGTAACATCAAACTCCCTGACAGGCAGCCACCAATTCCAGTTTCTTGGGCATTTAAAAAAACACTTCCATGATCTCTTAAGATAAACCAATTGAGTGATGCATCTTTCCTCCGGCTCAGCAGTTTTTAATTTCCTATTTTGTTTATGGAGTTGTCATTGCATCAGTCATGCAGACATGTGGCCACGATTCTCTAATGACACCATTCCTGCCCCACTGCTTGCCACCCTCCCTACACAGGCCACATCTCCCTGCTCTGAAGTCAACATCTCATAGTCTCCTCCTCTGCTGTTCCTGTATCAAGGCTCACCATAGCAACCCTTCTCTATCCCTCCCTGTTCAGGAACACAGCAGTCACCTCTGAGTATGACCTCCTATGTTGGGCATCCCCAATCTATCGTTGCCCAACTTTAATAAACCTGCAGTGTCACTTTGGTGTCTGTGGAGTGTAGCATTCAAGACCCTATACAGCCTGCTTTTCATGCCCATGTCTTTTTCTCCTTCCATAGGTATCTGATTTTCCTGACATGGAATCAGTGAAGATCCTAGAAGAGAAGGTTGGTGCATTGGAATGTTATACACTAGGAGGAAAGAATCTTAATTTTCAGATTGTCTTTGCCAGTAATTAATCTATGACCATAGGCAAGTTACTGAAACTCACTGAGCCAGGTGTTCTGTTATCTAAAGCAGAAGTCAGCAGACTAGGGTCCATGGGCCAAATCCAGCCCACTGCTTAGTTTTGTAAACAGTTTTATTGGAGTGTAGCTATGTCCATTCATTTATATATTGTCCGTGTCTGCTCTGGCCCAACAATGCAGACCTGAGTAGTTATGATAGAGACTGTTCCACAAAGCCTAAAATATTTTTATCTGTCCCTTTACAGAACTTTCTCAACTCTCAATCTGTAGAATGATCTGTGATACTTCTTTAAGCTCTCACATTTTGTGATTGTAAGTAACTATATTTGTAATGTTTTTAAAAATGGTATGTGCATGAACACTGGTAAAGATTAAGCTGTTTAGTCCTTTGTATGCTGCCATTTTCATGTTAAAGGAAATCTCAGTTTCCTCATGTTTTAAATGATGCACCTACCTCCTAGGCTTATTGGGGGATTTAAAAGTAAAAATACTTATGGAACCAGCCAGCCTCATACCTGGCATGTGGAACCTATTCAATGTATCTAACTTTTCCTTCCCTGAAATCTCTCAGTCATTATGTCACAAGGTGTAAGTAGGGAAGAGACAAAATGTCTTTCTTATTTAACAGGTCTTGAGATGAACTCCTGCTATCTCAATATCAATATTCCGTGGCAGACTTGGCTTTCACGTCTACATAAATACATTTAATTTTTTTGCATTTGCCCTCCCCTCTTCTCCTCCTATTACTGTGTCTTTCCATGCATGAAGCAGGCAAACACAATCTGCTTGCATAATTAAAAACTCTATAAAGGGTCAGGTCACTTGGGGCAGGTGCTGCTCTGGAGTGTGTATGGCGATAATCATCCTGAGATGCATCAGTAGGACTAGTGCTCTGTTGTAAAAGGAAAATAGCATCTTAACTTATCCCTAGCTTATCTGATCACCTTTGTTTGCTTCCAGTGAAATTCTGGAGAGAGAATCTTCCCGCCACATTTTAGGAGGCAGCAGTAAATTTAAGATAAAGCGGTCATTCCAATGAACAGATAAGGCATCTGTGAAAATGTGCTGCTCATATCATTCATATTGAGGAGAAATAGTTGAATGGCAGCCTCAGTTGGTGCAGCCCTGATGCACCACTTGCGTACTGAGGACATGCTTCCTGAAGGCTGCTTATGGCTATTCATGCTACTCATGAAATTGGGATGCCTCTAATGGGCAACATTGGCTGGAAGACCCTCCCCTGGCTCTTGTAAAACTCTCATAGATGGTACTATGGGCTGAGACCTCTCCTACCTAATCTCCTCCTTTCTCCCTCTCTTCATAGGTGTCTCCCCTATAACAGGTTGGAAGGCTGTCTCTGCCCAGGCCTCTTCCTCTCCTTTTCCTTTTACAGGTGTCACCATCAACAAATCTCCTGGTCCTGTTTTGGAGTCTGCTTCTCAAGAGAACCTGGCCAAACACAAATAGACCAGGAATAGTGTGAGGAAACAGGTGATGAAAAGGGGACCGGTGACTGCCCAAGGCACTGTCTGACTGACAAAGGGCACACTATCCTTAGTGCTACATGGGCACAGATAATGCCCAGTATAATGTGGCAGATCAGCTGTTGAATATTTCACTGGTGGTGACCTGGAACAATAATGTGGTGGAGGGGATCCTGCTTGCAAATGTGGTGTTTCAGGTAATGGAAAGATATGGGGTATGTTATTTATAAGGATGGTAGATTGGCTGGTTGTGACTAAGTTGTATTGATACCTTACAGAAGGGTCAAGAAAAACCATTAACAAATAGTCAGAGGCTATGTATAGGGCCAGAGGAGCTCTTTCATAACTTATAAAGAAGCTCTTATTTCTGGCACTGGAAGAGCAGAGAGCTGAGAAGATTCAGCATTTGATCATCATAGAACAACATCGACACTTAAATGCTCAGCCACAGCAGGACTGTTATGCTAAAACCAGGGCCTAAGATGCAAAATTCTTCATCCCTGAAACATGGAATGGGGATATGTAGGCAGATGCTCTGAGGATGCTTGCTCTGTAGAACTTCCTGAATCCCCCAAGCTTAGGAATGGCCTCCTAGTTCCTAATATGCGCTACCACCACCACTGGGTTGGCTGATGCTGCAGGAACCTTTTTCTTCAGGTCCCCTCCCATCTTGGCAGAGTCCCCACCTCCCTCTCCTGCTGCCAGATTGATAACTAGGGTTAGATTCTATTACAAGTTAGCTAGGGATGTCCTCAGTCTGGTATAGGAGGAAGACAATTATATGCCAAGGGAGGTACAAGAATTAGCCAGTGTCAACCAGCGGGAACCAGATGGAAACCATTGTGATTGGACTTGGAGCAAGCGTCCTCATGGGGACAGAATGTAAGAATTGATAGGAAAGAAGTTTTGAATTGGGGGCACTTTTTCAGGACTTGGAATTTTACATCTTGGCGAAGACCCCAGGGAA
Source organism: Canis lupus baileyi (assembly GCF_048164855.1). Taxonomy (NCBI): domain Eukaryota; kingdom Metazoa; phylum Chordata; class Mammalia; order Carnivora; family Canidae; genus Canis; species Canis lupus. The sequence goes on from NC_132839.1 coordinate 70,008,225, forward strand.
ATATGGCAAATTCACTACTAAATTGCCCAAGTTGACAGAGCAGAAATGCCTAAGTTGCCCTGGCAGATGGTAGAGGATGAAATAAAGGGGATGGAGAAAGTGGGCATGCTGAGTCCATACAATATGTAAGGCCACAAGACCCACCAAAGTATTACATTCCACAGAGGGGGTGATGGGCCACACCATAGCCATAAGGGATGAATTGCCGAGAGCTTCATTGTGACATGCAGTGGTGGCTTCCTTCCATAGGCCAGGCCTGAGTGTAGGGCAGGTGATCTCAGAGCTGGGATTATTAATATGTAGTAGTGAGGATGTGGAGTAAGGGGGGCAGGTGGTAGTTACCTACAGGAGCAAAAAGAATGCAATCACCATTGAGAGTCTGAATGCCAAAGTGGCAACCATAGGGGCTTAATGTGCAGTCATGGGAATGGCTAACAGAACATGGAATCCCTTGGCAGGGGGAAATGGATGGTCAGTCAACAAGGATGCTGTTAATACTGATAAGCAAATAACATCAACAAAGCAAGAATGGAGGAGCAGATGGAGGCAGTTGCTCACATAAAAATTTAGGATCCCTTGCTCAGATCCAGACCATGAGCCCAATTTCTGGTCTAGAGCCCATGCAATAAGGAGGTGGCTGAGTCCCCAACAGGGAGAGCTTGGTGATGCTCTAACAAGTGTTTTCTGTAGTAGTTTCTCCAGTCCTTCCCCCAAGGCTCCCATAACTACTTATAGGGTGACCATGCACTAGGGAAGGGGGAACAACCAGACATCCAAAGACTACTGGACACAGGTCCAAACTGACCCTTGTTTTATAGCAGGGACTTGTGAATCTGCATGGAGAAGCAGATCTGTGTGGTACCAGGGATGTTCTTTGGTGGTCATGGAGTCCCTCTGCTCAGGTCTCCTTCTAGAAACACGAGTTATGGGGACTGTAGTTGGCCAACAGGTCACCCTTCTCAACCATGAGGAATGCTGAGGCAATGCTTTCCTCAGACTGACCCCAGCCAATGACTGAACCCGATAGGGACACTGGTTCTGACCTAGCCCTTCTGATGTGAGACTCTTCTGATGACTGCCATTGCCTCAGGAGTTCAGGCCACCATCCTATGTCCTGAGGCTCTTCCTACTCTATCCCTTCTTCCCTCCCCTTGCGTGGGTGTGCAACCACCATTGTGGTCTGACCACTGCCCCTGCCTACTCTTGATGCCTTACTTTTATCATTCATATTTTTTCCCAGTAATTCCCTTGCACGAGCAATTCTGTGTTGGTGTTTGTCTCTTGATGCACCTAAATGGACACACAGAGCAATCAGAAAAATGGAATTAGCAATCCTTTATTCAGTCATCAATTCATTCAACAAATAATCAGTAACCCTTTTTATACATGGGGCATTATGCTAATGGTAATAAGTTAAGTAAACTAGTGTCTCTATCCTTTCATGAAAAATGACTAAATACATAGTCTCTGGTATAGTCTGAGTGAGGGGCACACAGAGTCACAGTAACAGGGGTTTAAGGAAGAATAGATTCCACTCACGCAGAAGTAAGAGAATACATGGCGATGTACAAGAAAGGGCTGGATACTTCTCAAGGGGGCGCTTTAGAAGACAAGTCACAAAATTAAAAGCTTGGTAATACTCTAAATGTGAAGACTCAAATTAAATATAACTGCATTAAGAAATGTGTTAGGATTAAGGAGGATTTGGTTGGGTAAATTGCCTCGAGTCTCTTTAGAAATTTTCCTCATGATGAGCAAGGATTTCAGTTCTGGAAAAATCCATTTAGCAAGTCTATTAAAGATTTGCACCCAACACCTGAATAAACAAAAATAAATGTGGAGATAACAAGCCAAGGTGTGAAGAGAGGAGGGGCCTGTGGTGAATTTGTCACAGAGTAAATTATTGAAAATCCCAAGGGTGCCCAAATTCCTTATAATAGCAAAGTGAACCCATGGATGTATTGAATCTGTTATACACTTTATGGAAATAAGCCCATTTTGTGAGACTAACATGACTATTTGTAGTGCTTATGCCAGAATGCAAATCTCTGGGGGAGAGATGTCAAAGAAGTCCACGGTTGGGAAGCAGGTGATCTGCTTAATTGCTAGTTTTGAATGTAAGCACTGAACCACCAGCAAATAGTTGTCTGGGATAATCATAGTAAATAGTTCATGCAAGGGGCTAAATATGCTTTTAAGCATCTCCTGCTGGTCCCTTCATTTAGGTCTGAAGACTACCTTGCAAGAAACATTACATATATCATCCCTCATTTTTATGGAGCGGGGATACTGGCATCAAGAAAAACCTGGAAGTATAAGATACAGGTCCCAGATACTCTGATGCCTGGTGTCACTACCGTATGCTTAGCTTACTGTGTTCACCATATGTGTGCATACACATACTATTTCCCTAGGAAATTCCTCTGTAATTTTCATTTAATGATCACTATTATGATGAATTCAGTCATCATTCTCTTAAAGATAATGAGATAGAAAAAGCTTTTTCATTTGTTTTCTTGTTATGGGTGTACAGATCCTTTTTTATTACACGGTAACTTCCACTTAGAAATGTCCACTGTGTACGTCAATGCTTCTTATTTAAGCAGCACACTCAAACTCAGCAAGCTGAAAATATAATTCTTATTAGGAAATTACCCCAAAAAGATCTACAGAAATCTGACCAAATCTCTTGCAGTTCCAAGGTGTTGTGCTCAGGACTTCATACTATGTCCATAAAGCTGTGTACTCACCAACCACCGGCACACAGGCAGGAGGAGTCCCAGGAAGAAGGGGGGCTCTGGTTCTCCTCTCTGCAGGCAGGATACCACAGGTTTCCACTCTGACTTCTGTGTCGATAGCTGGAGATCTGATTTCCATTGCTCAGCTGCTCTCTGAGGCTTTCCCTGAATGACATGCAGGCATTGTTTTTCTGAAGCCCTGGAAGTTGGCATGGGCTACTTAGCCCATCTGGGAGGGAGACAGCCTAAGCTTTGGGAATGTGAACCCATGGGTCTTCCCAGGGTGACAATGTGTAGCTCTGCTGGCTTCCTGCTCCTGCAATTTTCCCACCCCCTATTGGGGAATGACACAGAGAACAGAACGGGAACCAGCAAGCCATTTTGTTTCACCAGTGTAATCTCATGGAAATGGAATGCCAAAGCCCTTCTCTGTTTTCCTGAATCTCAGAGTTTGGTGATGTCTGTTCTTTATTTCCCAAAAGGAGGCCATACAATAGATACTGTCCCTTGAGAAAGCAAGTTGCTCCAATTTGAAACCAGAGTAAAGATCCTGAACAAATACAATCTGTGACTGTTAAGTATGAAAGCCCACCTTGTAGGAGTGTGAGTGTGGAAGCAGAGAAGCTTACAGCTGACAGTGACAAAGCAACACAATGACTATAATGATAGAAGCTAATTTATTGAGCACTTAGGTTTGTTGGGCACTGTTCTGGAGACTTAGACAACTGACCCAACCTAACTATTGGATCTTCACAATAGCACTGCCAGATGGGAACTAGAAGTGCCTTCACTAGACAGAGCTGAAGCTGGGGCACAAAGAGGTAAAGCTGACCAAGGTCACATTGCCAGGATGCAGCAACGCCAGATGGCATTCAGGTTGCTGGTCTCCATAACCCCTTTTCCGAACACAACCTGACAATGCGAAAGTCACTAGCACCAGGAGGTGTCCTCCGATCATCTAATTCTGTCCTCTCAGACAGACAGAATATTATCCTTTTGCCCATTACCTTGTCATTTAGGCAGAATTTCAAAAGTAAAAGCATTTTGGTTCTTGCCCTTTTTCACAGCTGAGGAAACAGGGGTTCACAAAGTTTCCGGACTTTCCCAGAGTTCCAGAGATAAGTGACAGAGCAGGAAACTGAAGCCTGGCTCAAGGATATAACTGTTTCCCCTTTGTCATGTATCTTCTCAAGACCAGTCACTTTTTTTTCAGTGAGATCCTGTCCATAACACAGAGTTTTTCTAAACTAACCTAATTTTTCACAGAGATCTACGAAATTCAAAAAATACAGGACAATGAGGAAATGGCAACAGTGCGATTGGCATTGCCTTAGCAGCTGAGGATTTATGTGACATTTAATTTTCACTTCTGTCCTTCCAAGAAAATAAGTCACACTCTACAGATACCACAGCATGGTTTAAATTTCTAAAAGTCCAAATTCTCTCATGTTAGGGGTCTCCCTTTGGAAGAATTCTTTCCAGGATCAACTGGGTATATACTCTGACTGATTACAGACCCAATCATTTTGAGTTGAGAGCTTCACATGTTCCATACATTTAAATATGAAGGAATAAGGATCAAGCACAGTCAGGTTCTCCTTTCTACCATCTCCCAGAAAAAGTAAAGTGTCAAGTGGCAATAATTTGTCTATCAAGTTGCTTTTAAATAAGACTGGAATGGTGGGAAATGCAAACATTCTAACCCAGAGGACAAGCCTAGGTACCTCAATCTTGAAAAACAAATTACAATAGGAATACTAACATTTATTGAGCATTTTCTGTGTACTAGACAACGATCTGAGCAATTTACATGTACTAATTCTTTGAATTCTCACATTGATGCTGTCAGGTAAGTGTTATAATTGTACGATTCACAGCCATGGTCCTCATAAAGGGGCAACTTTGTCCCCCAGTGGACATTTGGCAATGTCTAGAGACATTTTTGGTTGTCACACCTGGAGGTAAGGATGGCATCTACTGGGTAGATCCCAGGGATTCTGCTCAACATCCTAAAAGGCATAAGACAGTCCCCAATAACAAAATATTATCCAGCTCAAAATGTCAACAGTGCCAAAATTGAGAAGCCCTGCAATAAACTGAAGAAGAAACAGAAAATATGAATAAGCTAATTGAGATTCTGTCAATTGAATCTATAACCAAAATCCTTCCCTTGCTTCTCTTCCCAAATAAAATGATAACAATGTGTTACAGACTAGTTTCAGAAGAAATCCCTAAAGCACTCTGTTAGGCTAGGACAATCTTGAGCCCTAAATCACACAAGGACATTCCCAAAAAAATCTCATAAACTGATAGAAGTAATTAATTATGATGTAAAAAACTTAAAGAAATTATGGCATATCAAATCCAGCAAATACAAATGAATACAATCTGAAATGTAGAATTTGTCTCAGAAATTCAAGATCGTTCAGCATTAGAAAATCAGTTAATGCAACATATCACATCAATAGATCACAAGAGAAAAAATATAATCTAAATGGATGCAGAGAAACATTTGAAAGAACTTCAATCTCATATTTGAAAAATAAAATTTTTAAAATGTTAAGAACATAGGGAATTTTAAAAATTGACATTAAAATTTTAGCAAAGATTATGCAAAATGATGACATTTAGAAGCGTTTAAATTAATGGAACAAGAATGCTGAAAGTCATTTATATTTAGTACTGAAACTCTTATCTAAAGTAGAAAAGAAAAAATATGAATTATAAAAATTGGAAATGACAGAATGATATACAAGGAAAACTCTGGCAAAGCTACAAACTATTAAACTAATTAGATGGTTCATTAAGGTTATTGTAAACAAGATTGACACGTGAAAATAAGTGGCATTTATTATCTTCATAATAATTAATTAAAGGCTGTAATGAAAGAACCCATTCACTATAACAACAGATTATAAAATCCTCAGCAATACAACAAAAATGTATAATACCTTTATAGAGAAAATTGTGAAACATTATTGAATGACATTAAAGAATATATCACTAAGTGGAAAGACATAAAAATGTTCATGGATATCACATGACATATCACAAATATGTCAATTTTCCCAGACTAATTATTAATTCAATACAATTTTAGCAGAGTTTTTTTGCTTTGTTTGTTTTTGTTTTTGTTCTTTTTGCAGAGTTTTAAATGGAATTTCCCAAACTGTGACTATTATACAAATGCAAACTCCTAGGGTCAAAAAAGCTTAAATTAAATTTGAATTAAAGAATAAGATGGGAAGAAATGCCCAGGAGAAATAAGACTTCTGAAATTATAGTATTTAAAACAAAGTGGTATTTTTAGATGAATCAATGGAAGGAAATGAATACAGATCCCTAAAACTGCCCTATATCTGTATGATAATGTGATATATGATGTAGATGGAAGAGTCAATAGATTGTGCTGGCAAGGGGAGGAAGGTAATTAAATCCTTACCTCACACCATACATAAAAATCGACACCGGGCATATTTTGAAAGGTCCAACATTTTAATACTTTTAGGAAAAAAATACAAAAGAAAATGTTTAAGACATTGTGGTAGGAAAAGTTTTATTTATTAAAAATGCAAATGATAGAATTTGCTACTTTAAAAATCAAGATTTTTCAGTTTAATTAAAAGACTGAGATACGAAATTGACAATATGTGTAACTATCAACTGATTAGTTTCCTGCACTTAAGAAAAATTCATACACATCCATTAAAAATTATCTAAAAAACTGATGGAAAATGGGTGCAGGAAAAGCAGAAAATATATAGAAGAGACACCTGAGTGGTCAGTAAGTAACAGGGAAAAGATGTTTAACCTTTTTCCTAATTGGAAAAATGGAAGTCAAGACCACACCAAGAAACCACTTGACATCCACACCGGATTAGCAGAAATTTACAAAATTTTGGTAATATTCTTATCAAGAATGCTGCATGATGGGAAGAATCACATAGGGCTTAGAGAATGGTGGACGCATGCAGCTGGCTTTGAAAACATTCTGGAAACATCCAGTGAAGTTGGAAATATGGATATGAATGACCCAAAAAGTGCCTACCTATGTATGAGTCCTAAGCAATCTTTTGAATCTGTGCACAAGGTGACACAGAGAACTTTGAGGCAGAAAAGGTTGATTCTGTAGGTGAGAAAGATTTACAAGCCAGGAAGTGAACAGAGGTCGACCATCCATGAGGAGTAGGACCTTGAGGGAAATAGGAACCTCAGAGGGCACCAGGGACCTTCTTACAAGGAGGCTGGGCCCTGGACAGCAGGTTTCCAGCCTCAAGAAAAATCTCACGTGCCCAGGCTTGGCACAGAAGCAACATAACTTTGAAAAGAAGATCAGGTATTGGGCAATGAGTATAACGATAGTGACCCTTGTAGATCAAAGACTTGAAGGCACAGAGATAATTCTGCATTATCTACTATAGAACTAGGGGGCATCTCATCCTGCCCAGTGAGGGACTGACCAGAGTGACTATCATTGCCTCTTCCATCAGCCTAGCTGGGAGGTGATTAGATCAGATTTCATTTGAATTCAGGGGGAAAAAAACAATGGGTCACTTTTTGCAAACCTGAATTTGAAAGTAGTACTCATATCAGGTATAGACATGTCCACCACTTGATGTTCATCCATGGAACTCATGATGGATTTTTAACCTGGACTCTTGGGCTAGAAATTCAGGTCTTCAGCACTCTTTCCCCTGTATTCCCTCTGTTAGAGAAATTATCACGTTGTGCATAATTACTAACGTAATTTTTACCTCTTCAGTCCTAGGATCTAGAATGCCTGGCATGTAATAGCCACTCTGGAAATGTTAACGCCTTCCTTCTGATAGCTCTGAAGTCACACCGCCACGTGCCTCCTACTTCACCAACAGGCAAGACTGGGTTTCATGCAGGGCAATAATGTTTAGGGATATTTCCTTGATTTTTTTCCTCCCAAAGCTCCAAGCATCTTTCATTCAATCCTGCTACATACTGAACTCAGTTGTTTCTCTAACATAGTTCTTCTGGGCTCAGTGCTAAATCCTGTCCCAATCAAAACAAAGTAGAATCCCCTCCCACCTTCAATGGCCTAATTTTGGAATTAAAATCCCAGGGAGTCTGTTGGAGCATTTAGTGCCAGACCTTTTTCTCCTGCTGCTCCTCACAGGCTATTACACTAATAAGCTTTATTATCTGTTCTATCACCACCGGTAGTTACACAGCCCAGTGGCCATTGCCGAAGAAAAACATAATGATAGGAGAACAAGGTAAACTTAATAAAGCATCCTTTGTTCTCCTGGTATATGTGGGATAATGGGCAATTTCTTTTTGTTTATTGACCACATAAAGAGCTTGATGTGACCCCCGTTCTCTTGGAGGCTGAGAGCTCATCACAAGAAGTCACTTCTAGCTAGAGGCACGTGGCAGTGGGGAGGCAGACACTGGACACATCAGGTATTTTCACATATGTGCTCTCCCTGCCAGCAGCTCACCCCAAAGCCCTGTGAGGGCAGATGGTGTTACTTCCCATTAGAGACGAAGTCTCAGAAGTGTGCTAGCGACTTGCCCAAGGTCATTGAAAGGGCCAAGGTTGACCATCAAAGAGAGCTGGCTGTCTGATGCATATCCAGCATCTCTGAAACATCAAAATTCAGGGCTCTCTCTATCTTTATTCCAAATCCTTCTCAGCTTTCAACATAGATGCCACTTCTTCCAAGAAGCCTCTAACAGCTCAGCGTGATTTCACTGGGCACCAAACAGATTGGCTCTGAAAGCCAATATTCCTGGGCTCACCTGTCCTTCTCATGGGAGCATTTTTCCTTATTTCTTCTAGTTTGAAATAATCTTTCTTCTTTGGCAGAGCCTTGGTACTTCTCATACAACTCTGTGAAGGCAGTTTTGTTTTGCATGGAGTTATAATGACATATAGGTTTGACCTTCATCCCCACTAGAAAGCCACACATGTCCTTTTGGTTTAGAACAGAGATTCTGTGTGTTTTTAAACCACATCACATGTCAGCAAAACAAAAGACCTGAGGGGGTCAACCACCTGGTTGGTTATCAGTTTCCAAGTTGAAGAGAATGCCTAATAACAATAAAACATCACATATGGGGATCAGAGGGTTACATAAACATTTGTTTTGTTAATGAGGTATTGATGCTTTTTATTTAAATTGCAAAACATATTTATTTAACAAAACGTTATGGAAGGCCTACTCTGAGCCAGTTTCATTCTAAGAACTTTATAAATATTCAATCATTTGATCTTCCTCCTAGTCCAATGAAGAACTCATTATCCCCATTTTACAACTGAGAAAACAGAAGCTCAGAAAGAGTGAGTAGCTTGCTCAAGGTCACACAGCATCATTTGTCCAAGTGTTGGAACTAAGATTCAAACTCGGGTCATTTGATTCTTAACCAAAGCAATTAAATTATGGGTCACAGATACAGATGATAAAAATGTGCATTGCTGTAAGGCTAACCAAATGACCTGCAATAAACCCAAAGTGATGATTATGCTGAAACCACAAGACTCTCCCCGCAAAGCAGGGAGCCTGGTGAGGGGCTCCATCCCAGGACCCTGACATCATGACCTGAGCTGAAGACAGACACTTATCCGACTGAACCACACAGGGGCACCCTATAAATCTACAGAATTTCTAATGGGAAAAAAAACAGGAAGAAATAAATATTTATTGAATATCTATTTCATATCCAGAAATTTAAAAAAATGTATTAAAGGGAATTATTATCTGTATATTAGAGACTCATCCTTTAGGAGCAAACTTTACAGAGATCAAAAGATGCATCAGTGGCCCACAGTTAGCACCAGAACCATGACTCGAATCTGTGACTGAGTTAGGGCTTTGTGTCCAGCACCATCATGAGAAGTGTAGTCTACTGCACACCATGGAAATGATGCCAGACTGTTCATTATTTTCCTGCAGAACAGTCAATGTCATAATTGGTTGCTTGCTACTAGTTGCTATCATTACAAAAGTCACCAAGTCAATCTTAAAGAATATTTTGGGCACAGAATATTTTTTCCACTTTTAGCACAATTTGCTAATTCAGTGTGGTTCAGTGATGCTTTGCAATGCTCTGAAGACCATTTTCAACCCCCTATTAAGTTTCTTGGTCTTCTCTCCTACTTATCATTTTGCTGAGAGACAGGCTGAGTTTGCAACAAAAGCGCTATGTAATTTTTTTTCCTTCATAAGTTTTTGAAAAGCCCACATTCATGACATTCTCTGCCTCCTCCTTTGTGATCAGTCCTGCTCTGCTCTGTTAATAATTAGAAAGATAGCGCCCCTCTCTTTCCTTGGCTTAGAATAATCAGAGAAGCATCTCTTCATCTTTTTTTCCATTTCCCTTCCTTGCCAGCAAGTATTCTGAGCTGATCAAAAGTAGTTTATTCAAGTGTCAAAAGTGTTTCCAGGAGTGCTAAACTGCAGAAAATTCAATGTCGCACAGGTACAATATATGTATAATTTATAGATAAACAGGATGATGTTGGCAGGTGCTTTTGACGAGCACTGTGACAGTTGTAAATGTTCCCAGTTCAGGTATTCATGGGTTTATTCAAAGGCCAGTTTCTAGTGACCAAGTGCCAGCAAAGGGTTGTATTGCTTTTCGTTCTAATTCTGACATAAAATCACAGCAATGGGAATATTATTACATGAACAACAACAACAACAAAGTAGAAATATTCCCATGAAATATGTTCCCGTTGATGTGGAGATTCATTTTCTTCTTTTGTTTTTTGAAAGTAATTTGTTTGCACCTGTCACCTCTCAGCTCTTAATATAAAATGCTCTTCATGAAAAACTTTCAGAGGGGAAGTCCTACGCCATAAATGAATATAAAAGAAATGCATTTTAGTCTGGTGTTTCCTTCAGTCCAAATAAAACCACTTAACAGCTTTTTGAAAATTGTATTCCACGTTGAGAGGATAAAGGTGAACAATCTCCTACCCCCCATACATTCGCAGCTGCATCTAGACACAACTGAATAGCTTGCTAAAGTCTGAGTGATCTAGAGCAAAATAGTGTCAAGCCTCAACATCTGGACATCAAATGCCTGTCTTTAGCTCTTTCTTCTATAGAAGGCTACTTACTGATAGGTGCAGACTGTATATCAAATAAAATGAGTTTATTCCTTGGCAGGAATAGGGAATGAATTCTCAGAAACGACCAAAGACCTAAGCGTGCAGCCCCCTATGAAGAATTCTTTAAAATAAATGCAGTTAAATCTCTATTAGGTGCTTGAATCCTGTCTATCATTTGCCGATCATGTAGTCATTCCCATGTTATGATCAGCTCTAAATACACTGATTCCTCAGCTGCCCTGTTACAGATGGCTTTCTTATGTTGAAGCAATTTTATTTTTCCATTTTATAGTCACAATTCACCCATCCACACATTCAACCAAGCTTATTCCTCTGAGATCATAAAAAATAGATCAGACCTCACCTGTGCATCCAAGGTCTTTTCATAATAACAACAGCTAATGTAGGCTGCCTGAGTCCTTACTTCTCCAGTGTAGACATTTCTAGTCTCTTCAACTATTCTATTTTCTTTCAAAATGCAGATCCAAAGCTTTCTCTGAGGGGCACCTGGGTGGCTTGGTCAGCTAAGCTTCTGCCTTCAGCTCAGATCATGGTCTAGGGGTCCTGGGATTGAGCCCCATGTCATGCTCCCTGCTCAACAGGGAGTCTACTTTTTCCTCTCCCTCCCCTCACTCATGCTCTCTTGCTCTCACTCTCTCTCAAATAAATAAAATATTTTTTTTATTCATTCATGAGAGACACAGAGAGAGAGGCAGAGACATAGGCAGAGGAGAGTCAGGCTCCCTGCATGGAGACTCCATCCTGGGACTCTGGGATCACAACCTGAGCCAAAGGCAGATGCTCAACCGCTGAGCCACCCAGGCATCCTCAAATAAATAAAATCTTAAAAAAAAAAAAAACAAAAACAACAACAAAAAAAACTTTCCCTGAGTTCTCCATGTAGAACTAGTCCCTTCTCCAAGATATTCTGTATCTATTATATGCCATAGTCTGCATGGTTAGGAATACTTCCAGCTGCAAGTAACAAAGTCCAAAGAACATTGCTTTAAAACCCATGGCTGTTTATTTACTTAAAAAACAAACAAACAAAAAACTGTGGAGAAGGTAGGTTCAGGGTTAGACTGGCAACATAACTATGCCATGGTGCCTTTATCTTTCTTCTCTATCTTTCATGACTTGTGAATTTTGTCTTATTTCTTTTTGCTTTATTTTTGCAAGATACTTTGGGATATCTTACCATAGTCAAGGCAAAAAGCAGAGGAGAAGAACGATACCAGATTGTTATCTTTTTATTTTATCCTCTTTAAAAGGAATCAAAAGCCTACTCCCCAATTTAGCAAATTGAAATTAGAAATATACAAGAAGGATAAAGAAGATGTGATGCATATATATATATATAAAGGAATATTACTCGGCCATTGGAAAGGATGAATACCTACCATTTACATTGACGTGGATGGAACTGGAGGGTATTATGCTGAGTGAAATAAGTCAGTTGGAGAAAGGCAATTATCGTATGGTGTCACTCATATGTGGAATATAATAGTGCAAGGGACCATAAGGGAAGGAGGGGAAACTGAATGGGGAAAAATCAGAGGAAGACAAACCATGAGAAATTCTTAACTCTGGGAAACAAACTGAGAGTTGCTGGAGGGGTGGGGGGTAGGGAGATGGGGTAATTGGGTGATGGGCATTAAGGCGGGCATGTACTGTGATGAGCACTGGGTGTCAAATGCAACTGAAGAATTACTGAAAATTACATCTGAAACTAATGATGTACTATATGTTGGCAAATTGAATTTAATTTTTAAAAATAGTAAAATAAGGACAGTCCGGGTGGCTCAGCAGTTTAGCGCTGCCTTCAGCCCAGGGCCTGATCCTAGAGACCCTGGATCAAGTCCCCTGTCAGGCTTCCTGCATGGAGTCTGCTTCTCCCTCTGCCTGTGTCTCTGCCTCTCTCTCTCTCCTCTCTGTGCATTCTCATGAATAAATAAATAAAATCTTCTAAAAAATAATAATAAAACAAATAAAAATATACAAGAAGGATAATACATAATGAGCAAGTGTTATTTATCCAGGAAGGAAAGGCTGATTTAATATCTGAAAATCAATTCATGTAACTGAACATATTAATGACAAAATAAAGAATTAAATAAGATTGTCTCAATAAATGCAGAAAGGTCATCTGACAAAATCCAACATCCACTAATGATAAAAATTCTTAAATTGGAAAGAACAGGATTTTCTTGATTTTCTAAGAGCATTCATAAAAATACCTACAGCTAATAAATACTTAATGGTGAAAGATTGTTTCCCCACTAAGATGAGGAGCATAGAAAGAATGTATCCTCCCCTCTCACTTTTGTTTATTGTACTGGAGGTTTAGTCAAGATTTAAGACAAGAAAAAAGAAATGAAAGGCATCCAGATTAAGTAGGTATATGCAAAATTGTCTTTTATTATTATTATTATTATTATTATTATTATTATTACTTCTTGCTTTAGTACCTTTTTTTTCACTTGAATTCCAGTGTAGTTAACATGCAGTATTATATTAGCTTCAGGTGTATGGTATAGTGATTCATTCCATACATCATTCAGTGCTCATCATGATAAGTGTACTCTTAACTCCCATCACCTATTTCCCCTGTCCCCCACCCATCTCCTCTCTGGTAACCCTCGGTTTGTTCTCTAGAGTTAAGTACAATTGTCTTGATTAGCAGATCATCTATGTGGAAAACACAATGAAACCTGCTCCAAAACTACTAAAAATAGCAAGTTTAGCAAGATAGTAGGAGGAAAAGGAAAATAAAAGCCCACCTGAAGACTTCCTGATTGTCCCAGGGCCACTCCCAGCTGAAAAGAAGGAAGAGAAAGTAATTATTTGGCTTAGACTTGGGACATTGTTGACCAAGAAAATTGGTTAAGAAGGAAGAAGGGGGGGATCCCTGGGTGGCGCAGCAGTTTAGCGCCTGCCTTTGGCCCAGGGTGTGAGCCTGGAGTCCCAGGATCGAGTCCCGCGTCAGGCTCCCGGTGCATGGAGCCCACTTCTCCCTCCTCCCGTGTCTCTGCCTCTCTCTCTCTCTCTGTGTGTGTGTCTGTCATAAATAAATAAATAAATCTTTAAAAAAAAAAAAAAGGAAGAAGGGAGTATTAGCTGATGAGCATGCAACAGGTGGTTTGCCCTATACTGGGTTGTAAATATTTTGTGCGTAGGAAAAATCTTACTCATTTTTATATTTCCAGTTCACAGATTTTATATTTCCAGAACACAGTACTCTATGAGTAAATGAGCAAGACATTGAATGAACAAACAAATGAATGGCATCTTGGCACTATCTTGGCACCTTCTTGGCACTATCCCCTTATCCATCCATTATACTCACTCTGTCCACATCTCTTTTGGAAAGAAGCATCAGAAAGAGAATAAGCTCCACAGATGTAGCCTTATAAGCACAGAACAAAGTGAGATTGCCCTGTATATGTTCACAATGCCACTCTTTGTGAGAAAACAAGAAATGTGCGATTTTAGGTCCATCAACTTCATGTTTGGATCATTATGTACTTATTTACAGAGCAAATGCCTATTTCTATGCATCTATATGCAAATATATCCATCCATCCATTTGTCTACCATCTATCTATGCATGCATGCATCCATTCATCTATTTAGATATCTATCTATCATCTATCTATCTACCTATCATCTTTGCCAAGTCCCATCCTGTTGTTGGCTTGTCTTGACTTAGTTTCATCTTGTCAGTTTCACCCAACCTCACCACATTCCCAAAGAGGAACAGCATGCCTTCTGTGTCTTCGTGCACCTAATTCACAGCAATGTGAAAGAGAAAAGAACTTGAAGGCCCTGTGGAACCTTTGTGTTGGTTTCCTAGGGCTGCCCTAACAAAGTACTATAAACCCTGGAGCTAAAATAACCGATTTATCCTTTCACAAGTTTGGAGGCCAGAATGTCAGCAAGGCAAGTCCCTTCTGAGACTGTGAGACCAAATCCATGCCATGCCTCTCTCCCAGCTTTCAATGCCTTTGGTAGTCTGGCATTTCTTAAGCTTATAGCCACATCATCTGGATTTTTCCCTCCATCTTCATATCCCTTATATATGTGTTAGTCCCTAACCTTGCTCTTTCTTATAAGGGCTCACATTAGATTAGGGCTCATATTAGATTAGGGCCCACCCCAACAACCTCAGTTTAACTTGATTACCCTTTAAGGACTCTGTCTCCAAATAAGGTGACAGCCTGAAGTACTGGGGGTTTGGCTTCAATATTTGAATTTTAGGGGGACACAATCCAACCCGTAGCACTTACCTTGCTGCGGTTTGGTCCATTAGGCAGTACATGTTCCCTCTCATTCCCAGTTTCTGACAAGTACATGCATGTGGGTGCACATATACATGCCCACACTTCTTTTATTAACAGTTTTATTTGTTATTTTCAGCATCTTCAGATCTTTTCCATTCTCCATGTTCTCAAATGACACTATTGTGAACTCAACTCCATGTTCGGAGTTTTTTCTGTTCATGAAGGAATAAAACCAGTGATTAATGAGCATATACTAGACATTGGGCACTTTAGAGGAAATATTTCTCTGACATCGTGGCTTTCCTAAGATGATGCAGCTAGTACAGGGAAGACATAGAATTTGAGACCCCAGTTGATTTTTAAGTATACACAGAATTTACCTACTATTGTACAGAATCTGAATAAAATAAATGTTGTTCAGATCTACTATATTCAAAGCAATTGTAGCAGATGGCTTCCTTATGATCTTGGGTAGTCTTTTCCCTGTGTCTGCAAGCTCCCAGGTGTTCTAGGGATGTGGGGGGGGGTGTGGTGAAGTTGAGTTTCTGATGATGGCCTAGGCCTCAGAATGAGAGCATTTCAATCTTGAAGGGGCAAGACCTATACAATGTATTTACAAATTATTTATGTGGTTCAGGAATAGTATTTGGCCAGCGTTAATCTTAATCTGATTTTCACACAGGTTGACAAAGGGATGTTTAAAAAAACCACACACACATTAGACAGATTCTCCAAGCTTCCAGTTTCACAGCAACATAAAGTCACAGCTGACTGCCCGGCCCACGCATTGCAAGGATTACAGGGTGTGACGGCAAAGTGGCTTTTTGAGAAATGAGTTGCTGCATATTTCATTTTTTTTCAATATTGCCATCCTGCCAGGAGCTGCTATAAAAATGTCCTGAGTCCTGAAATGGGAGGGGTGGATTTTCCAAACAGCCGCCAAGTGCTATGGAAGCCTCTGAGCTTGTATGTTGCCCATTTGGGCTGTTGGCATAGGTACAGTGGCATCAACCGAGGTATTTATTAAGGGCCCAGCTGTCCTGGCTGCCACACAAGATGCTGTGCAAACAACCAGAAACAGGAGCAGCTCTGCTCTCAAGGCTCAGATGGCTGGGAGCTGACTGTTTCAGGCGGAGAGTCCAGGTATCTCACAGTAGGGCGTGTGCAACGTAGTAAGGCTTACCAAGTGTGTCATCCTACCCTTAATCTAAAGTACACCCTCCACAACAAGCAGGGCAAGAAATGCTATTTGGCTTTTACCCTAGAGTTCACCAGGCCCCCTCAAAATTCCACAGCTTGTGTGTAGCAGAGATAGCTCAAACCCAGGATCTTTGGAGTACTCCAGCTCCTGTTCTTTCTACTCTACCCAGCTGCCTTTGCCACAAACTTTGAACCTAAGCTTTTTCTAAAAACATGCATCTAAGATCCAAATCTTACAATGGCAGGATTTCAAACCTGATCGTCACTAGGAGCCTGAATATAACACCCTTTTTTTTTTTTCTTTAAATTTATGAGGAACCTGAGCTTCCTTGAAATGTCCAATGAGTGTTCAGCACAATACATTCTTGGCAAATCTATTCCTAAAATCCAAAGCGGGGGGGGGGGGGGGGGGGGCGCTGACAGTCCAATGCATCTTATTTGCATATGAATTGAGAATACCATGGGGCTAGATCTCTCATTTTGGTTCTTTTTTCCTACTTAAATTTCTCATTACCCCATCTTGCTTATGTGAGACAGCTTGAAGTATTGATTGCAAAGTATCTGAAATAGGCAAATGCCCTGGATGAAGTAGGAAAATGGAGCTGTTAAGACACTGGGAACAGAGAAGGAGAAACAATGAAGTCAGGCTGAGGTTCTCACTTAGGGAATTGGCTTTATGTTCCCCAATTGTGGAAAATCAGCCCCAGGTGAAAAAAGAGTCTGGACACAGCCTCTCATACAACAGAGCCATGAATGATCTTAACCAGACCCATAAATTAGCAAGCTCTAACTGAAGCAGGGGAGAAGAATACCCAGGGAACAGGCATGTCAAGAAATGAGGATTCATAGTATGGGGGGCAAGGTGTAAAGCTCTGGAAAGACTAAAATTAGATCTGCAGAGCATTGATACATGTTGAATTGAAATTGACTTTTTGTCATCCTTCATGGAAATGAACTGAGCTAAAATGAAATATCCCTGAAACTTCTCTTTCCAGCTCCTTTACTTACAAAATGAAAAAAAAAGTCTCACACACATACACACGTGTGCATTCATTCCTTTTAAATAGATCAGCAAGATGAATAAAATAATGTTATTGATTTGTAATCAAGAAATCACTATTTATTTATTTTGAGACACAAAGGTAATATAACAAGATTGATACAATACAGTTTCCTGACTTCAAGGAACCCTGAGTCTAGCCAGCCAGTCAGACAAGGACATAGTCATTAAAACACAATAGAAAGCCATAAAAAGATTTACCCAGAAAGTATCAGGGTAGGGGGCTGAAAAGTGGATCCTGCAACAGCTGATAAGTGGATGCTGATCAGGGAAGACTTGCTGGAGGAGGGGACATTTCACAAGTAGAAAGATAGGAAATATTATTCTGAGAGAAGACATTGTGAAATAACAACCTAATCAGGAGGCAGCACGAAATAGACAAAGACTTAGTAGAAATCAAGATGAAAGAAAAGACCCCTGTCCAAACCAAAGTAGGGTTGCTGGAAAACAAAAGAGAGGAAAAAAACATAGAAAGATTGTTAATTCTCTCAAGTTCCTTGGAACCTCTCTGATATGGACCAAATGTTTGTGCCCTCCAAACTTCATATGTCAAAGCTCTAAACCCCAACATTGTGGTACTTGGAAGTAGGGCTTTTAGGAGGTGATTAGGTCATGAGAATGGAGTCTCTGTAAGGGATTAATGTCCCTTAAGAAGAGACATAGAGAGGTGACATCTCCCTCTGAGGATGTAGCAAGAATATAGCCATCTGTTTACCAGGAGGAGGGCTCCACCAAGAGCCCCACCATGCTGGTCCCCTCATGTTGGATTTCCAGACCCCAGGACTGTGAGGAATAAGTACTTGTTTAATTCACCCAGCCTGTGGTACTTCTCATGTGGTGATCCATGCTGACGAGTATTCCCATTTAGGAGGCCTGGAGTTCTTGGGCAAGAGGGAGAATTTATCTTTTTCTAGAATCCCTAAGCTAAATGTGACAAATAAATATATTGTATAGAGAATGAATCCCAAGAGAAAGATAGATCTGAATAATACTAATTATAATAATTATAATGATGATGATGTAGTTCCCTAATATTAGTCAATTTTTGGGGTTGAAAATAGCATATTATTTATCATCAAATTTCCAAATTTAGCACAATGATAGGCAATGCTGTCAAAAGTGTTCCTGGAAATCAGTATATTCAGTTATTGCTGATGATGTAAATTGTCAAACTGTTTTTGGAAAGAAATATGGAGGTGCATTATGAAGAAATATATATGCTGTCATATCTCTTGAAGTAGTAGTCTCACTTTGGAGAATTAAAAAAAAAGATTTATTTATTTACTTGAGAGAGAGTGTGGGGGAGGGAGAGAGCATAAGCAGGGAGAGGGGCATAGAGAGGGGAAAAGCAGACTCCCCACTGAACAGGGAGGCAGGATCCAGATCATGACCTGAGCCAAAGGCAGATGCTTAACCGACTGAGCCACCCAGGTGATCCTCCATTTCTGATAATTAACTATTTTTTAAATATTTTATTTAAATTTAATTTGCCAACATATAGTTTAACACCCAGTACTCATCCAATCCAGTGCCCTTCTTAATGCCCATCGCCAGTTACCCCATTAACCCACCCTCCTCCTCTTCTGCAATCCTTTGTTTATTTCCCAGAGTTAGGAGTCTTTCATGGTTTGTCTTCCTCTAATTTTCCCCCACTCAGTTTCCCTCCTTTTCCTTAGAGTCCCTTTCACTATTTCTTATATCCCACATATGAGTGAAACCATATGAAAATTGTCTTTCTGATTGACTTATTTCACTCACCATAATACCTTCCAGTTCCATCCATGTCGAGGCAAATGGTAGGTATTTGTTCTTTCTGATGATTGAGTAATAGTCCCATATGTATATGGACTATTACTACTACTACTATTATATATATATCACTACATCTTCTTTATCAATTCATCTGTTGATCATCATAGCTTCTTCCAGAGTTTGTCTATTGTGGACATTGCTGCTATGAACAGCAATGCTGCTGGGTGCAGATGTCCCATCATTTCACTACATTTGTATCTTTGGGGTAAATACCCAGTAATGCAATTGCTGGGCCATAGGGTAGCCCTATTTTTAATTTATTGAGGAATCTCCATACTATTTTCCAGAGTGGCTGCACCAGCTTGCATTCCTACCAACAGTGCAAGAGGGCTCCCCTTTCTCCACATTCTTGCCAACATTTGTTGTTTCCTGTCTTGTTAATTTTAGCCATTTCTGAGAATTTAAATGAAGAAAATTATCTAAAAGCCAAAAGTGCATATATTTAAAGATGTTTATTATGGCATCATTTATAATAGCCAGAAAAAAATACATCCCACATTAACACAATTACAAGTACACTGTAGCATATTGACCAAATGTAACATAAACCACTGACTAAAATATCTACGGAAACATGAAAAGTTGAATATGATATTTAAACACACACAAACATATGTGTAGATTATTATTCCTGCTATGTAAAATTATATGTGCGTAGCAATACAAATTAAAAGAGAATAAAGACAAATGAACATTATACATTGTGTTTGGAAGGCAGGATTTTTCTCATTATATTTAGAGTTGCATTAATGTTTTTATAATGATGTTTGTGTAAAAAATAGCATTTAAAATAGCTATCATTTATTAAATGCCTATATTATGTTAAGCTTGGCACATGCTTTATCTTTTTAATTCTTACAGTATCCTATAAGGTTGGAACTGTTATGATCCACTTTTTAATTAAATTTTAATTCTCTCAAATTGATAAAGTATCATGACTAATTATATTAAAAATAAAAGCAATCTCCTGCCCCTTCAGGTCCAATTCCTTTTAATATCTTCAGCAGTTTTTTCTTATGATTCACTCATGTTCTCAAATCATATAGCAGTATTACCATTTTTTTTTAAATTCATATTTACCTTAACTCTAGAGAATAAACTGATGGTTGTCAGAGAGGAGGCAGGTGGGGGTGAAGGATGTAGAGGGTGAGGGTTAAAGATTAATGATGAAAAAATAAAATGGAAAAATCAACCAATCAATTGGGATTAGGTAAATAAATAAATAAATAAATAAATAAATAAATAAATAAATTTCAGGTTCAGATATTATTTATTTATTTATTACAATTCAGCCATTCTTTTGAAATGCATCGTTGAAGAAATAATAAAATTGATAAACTCTGAACAAGACTCATGAAGAAAAAAAGAGAAAACACAAATCACCAACATCAAGAATTAAAAGGAGAATATTATACATATTTCACAGATTAAAATTTTAATAAGACAATGAGTGAGTACATGGCAATGTTCCTGAATATTTAGAGAAATGGGACAAATTCACTGAAAAACAAAATTTGCTAAAAATTGACAGATAAATAAATAGAAAATACTAACATGTTATCTATTAAAGAATTAAATTCTTTTTTTTAAAGATTATTTATTTATTTATTAATGATAGAGAGAGAGAGAGGCAGAGACACAGGCAGAGGAAGAAGCAGGCTCCATGCAGGGATCCCCACGCGGGACTTGATCCCGGGACTCCAGGATCACGCCCTGGGCCAAAGGCGGCGCTAAACCACTGAGCCACCCAGGGATCCCCAAGAATTAAATTCTTAATTAAATTCATCTGATAAAGAAAATTCCAGGCCTGGTAGACTTTGGTAGTGGATTCTATCAAATACTTTTGAAAGATGTAATACTAGGATTTCTCGCTTTTCTAGTTTGGGTTTTTTATTTCTTAATTTTTTTTTTCCTATTAAACTTCCCGCATGCTAATCTGCATCTCAGCATTTACTTCAGCAAAACCAAAATATCCCAACCTGAAACATCCACCAAAATATATGTACAAAAAATTTCATAAAAGCTTTATTCATGATAGCTAAAATGTAAAATCAATCCAAATTTCTATCAAAAGGAGAATAAACACATTCTGTTATATTCATACAGTGGAATATTACACAGCTGGGAAAAGCAGTTTTGATATATACAATAACACGGATGAATTTTAGAGATAGAGATGCCTGGGTTCTCAATGGCTAAGCATCTGCCTTTGGCTCAGAGTGTGATCTTGGAGTCCTGGAATTGAGTCCCACATCCGGCTCCCTGCATGGAACTTGCTTCTTCCTCTACCTATGTCTCTGCTTCTCTCTTGCTCTCTCTGTCTCTCATGAATATATAAATAAAATCTTTTAAAAATAGACAAATTTTAAAAACTGTATATTGAGGGGCAACTGGGTGGCTCAGTTGTTAAGCACTCAACTTTTGATCTCAGCTTGGGTTATGGTCTTGGGGACATGGGATGGAGCCCCACACTTTAGGCTCCGTGTTCTGCAGAGAGTCTGCTGGAGATTCTCTCTCTCTTCCTCTGTCCCTCTCCCTGCTTGCTCTCTCTCTCTCACTCTCTCTCTCTTTCTCTCTCAGATAAATCTAAAAAAAAAAAAAAACCTGTACATTGAATAAATACATAGTGTTTGATACCATTTGCATGTCATTTAAAAGTAAGTGAATACAATCCATGGGAATAGAAGTCAGAAGAGTCCACCATCTTCTGGGGGTGGTTTTAGACTGGAGACTAGCATGAAGGATCTTTTGGGATAATGGACATGCTGTGTACCTGGATTTGTACAGTGGTTGTGTATTTATAAACACACATGACATTTATAAACCTAGACACGTATCATATTTCCATGTTACTGAATATACATTGGCCTTAATTTAAACCAATCATTCCATAATAAAAATGATAAAGTTCCCGGAAGACAATGGAGATCATGTGTCTTCATGTAGGCAGTAAAGCAGAACTCTAACAGAAAAAATAGATATGGGCCATAGCAATGGAAACAAAACACCACTTATAATAATAAAGCATTCAAAATGCAAATTGGAAAAGAACAAAAACAAAAAAACAAAATGCAAAATGGGCAAGAGGGATGAGAATTCTGCCCAAAGAAAAGGGAAGATCTTTAAAAGTCATTTGACATTTGAACTAAATTTTGGAGTTTGCCCGTTACGAATTAGTGAGAAGGTATCCCAGATACAGAAATCACCCTTAAATTATGGAAGATGAGGGGAAAACAGTAGAGAGCCTTGACAATTTATCCCTGAAGTTGGCTTCATCTGCAGATAATGGGGATGTAAGAGGCCTGTATTTCCATGCTATGGAACTTTTCTGACATAGCAGAGCAAAAAACTTGAAAACTGTAAGAAATGCCCAGGGAGGATAGACCATGGCCTGAATCCGAGGGGAGTGCATCACTACCGCAGAGAATACATTGCAGAGAGATTGCCGAAAGACGTGATGGCCCATGGCAACCAGTCAACTGTTCAAAGATCAAGCACAAGAGGACATAGCTCTCATCAAATCAGCAGATGGCCATATGGGTGGTTTCTTGAAGGATCTGTTCTCAGGTGTCCTTTCAGGACACTTGAAAAATTAGTCTGTCTTTGTTGCCCATCCAATAGCGACGGGCTAGGTAATTGGAGCCAATGCTGACAGTGCACAAGAAACTCTGGAAATTAGAATTTAAAAACTCATCAAAGAGCTAACAGTTAGTGAGTCCTGAATGGCTGAGCCAAGTTCAAGCAAAGGCTTGCGTTGCCTTTATCCTGGGCCAGGTTGCTACGTTGGGACAGGCAACGAAGATGTCCATAGGCAGTTTCGGTGACCTTGACAGGCTAGGAGGAATACAAAGATGGGTGCCTGCTAGGCTGTCACTTATATTGTGCTGGACATAGATGAACTATCACCTGGCTATCACCACGATCATGCAGTGAACAGAGCAACAGAGCAGCACAAAATTCAGTGCCTTACAACAATAATGCATTGCTTGCTTTCCATCCTGTAGGTTGGTTGGGGCTGCTCTGCTTCCATCAGGGGTCACTGGGCCTGTTTCCAGGATGCAGATGAAGTCCAGGCTTGTCTCACACATCTGCTCTCCTCCTTCAATCAGCTGCTACCCCTGGCAGGCTCTTCTCACGGAGAATGTCTGCAGAATTAGCAGCACCACACAAGGCATATCTGAGCCTCCGCTGCTATCATGGGAGTGCATTCTGTTGACCAAAGTGTAAGTCCCAGGCCACCCTCAGTGATTCACCCCTGAGGGGAGGGAGGTGAGAGGTGAAACTTCTCTGAACAATATTCCAGTCCTCCCTAAAACCACAATGTGAAAGATATAATTTTTAAAATCACACTTTGGAAGATAATCCTGGAGAACATGTTCATGAGTCAGGGCAGAGAATGATTTCTTTAACATGACACCAAAAAAACCAGGGTGATGGAAAATACCACATTGCAACTAAGAATTTCTACTATTTAAATATACTACTAATGAATGAAAAAAAAATGTAAGCCAGAGAAAGGGAGAAAATTGTTGTAACGTGTAACTGGTGAAGGCCAGTGTTGTTAGCCTGTGAGACAGATACACACCACCTCTCTCTGCTGGGCTCCGTTCCCACCATGTGTCTGAAACTGTCCGCGCTGGGTTACTGGGTGTGTGATAAGACTTTTGAGATAATCACACACATTTCCATATTACACAGAATAACCCTCGTGTTCTTGGGACCCGCAAGAGAGTCAGCTGATGAGCATAGATGTTGATTCACAAAATCCAGGAGCTTCCCAGGTGTGATCTCAAACATACAAGCAAAACAAGGAGAGACTGAATAAAGAAGTGGCCCCTCCAGGCTGGGAGGTGGCAGGTACAGTAAGCAAGGGAACTTATACAGGAGGCTTATCTTGAGTGGCATTAAGAAGAGTAATCTCAGGGATCCCTGGGTGGCTCAGTGGGTTAGCACCTGCCTTCAGCCCAGGGTGTGATCCTGGAGTCTCGGGATCGAGTCCCACGACTGGCTCCCTGCATGGAGCCTGCTTCCCCCTCTGCCTGTGTCTCTGCTTCTCTCTCTGTGTGTGTCTCTCATGAATAAATAAATTATATATATATATATATTTTTTTTTTTTTAAAGAAGAGTAATCTCTGCAACTACCCATCAAATCTTAAAAGTTTATATAGAGACCTTAAGTGGGTTCAGCCACATACCCAGTCCAGGTGGCCGCATTATTATCTCAAGGCTGTGTCCTTGGAGCAGCTTCTGGGAGCAGATGAGGCAAACAGAATATATGTTCCAAAGACACAGGATGGAGTGAAGAACCCCTGAGCACCTGAGCACTTGGGTCCATCCTGTGGGTCACAACTGGTGGTCACGTGTCCTTGGTGAGCTCGTCCAACAATATAATAGATGTTTATCTGTAACACGAACAATTCATTTTCTTCCCATAGATTTATTTATAGCTTTAAAAAAAATCCATGTTCTTTTCTTTCCTGAAAGTGTGGACCACTTTAACAAAAATCCATTTCTCTTTGTAATTTTTCAAACAAAAAGATAAACAGATAAACAAAAACATTGTTAATGTGTCCTGTTCTATATAGATTTTTTTATGAAAAATTTCCTGCCTTTTTTTCCCCTTTAAATTCTTCTTTTACACCCCCCCCTCCCCACTGGCCCTTCCTCCACACTTCCAAAAATTCATGCAAGTTCATGTACTTAGTGTGAAGATGGGAAAGAGGGAGGGAAGAAAAGAGGAAAGAAGAGAGGAAAGAGAGAAGGAGGGGGGAAGGAGGAAGGAATGAGAGCTAGCTTTCCTGAGAGAGTCACGATGCATAGCTCAGATTCATTCATTTACCTGTTACCATTCGTGTTGATCCAATGGCAAATTCTCACTCGGCCTTCAAACTTGGTTAAAATGTTATTGGTTTTCATGGAATTCTTTTCCAGGCACCAAGGCATTAGATGGGGCTGGTTTCCAGCCAAGCTCTGATACTTATTAGTTGTGACCCTGCCAGTAAACTACATTTGAGCCTCGGTTTTCTCAAATGTGTAGTCAGAAGAAGAGTATGGTCTCCCTCTAAGGCTGGGTGCGTATGAAATGAGCACATTCTCATACAATACTTGTGGGAATCCCCACATAATGAACACTCCAGAAATATCGTCCCTTCCTCCTCCTATTGCTCGAGCACTGATAGCATTCCATGCCCACACCTCCCTGGAGAAATTCCTGTTCTCCTCCTCTTCCCCAAACCTACACAGTGAACAACTGACCTTGGGTCACCAGTCCTCACGCCTCTAACCACTCCCTGGAGCTAATTCCACAGTTTAAAAAACTGATTCCTTTGCCACTTCCCTCCTTATCAGGTACTTTTTAATCCCACTTTTTTTTTTTTCCTTATGGAATTTTTATAAATTCAAGGTTTTTAGAGTCTGTTTTATTTATATGGCCTGAATTAATCAAATGTTTCACAAGCTCTTGGACTCTACATCTATTCACTACTCCCAACAATGAGTTTATGATTTTTTTTTTCCTTTTCCTTTTTCTTTTTTTCTAACTAGGCTCCCCACACAGCATGGAGCCCAACGCAGGACTGGAACTGGCAACCTTGAGATCAAGACCTGAGCTGATATTCAGACCTGACCTGAGATCAAGAGTCAGACACTTAAGTGTAATAGACTAAGCCACCCAGGCACCCCTTTGATCATTCTTAACAAATCTTGCTGGCAGATCTAAGATTCACTGAAATTCTTTGGAATCTCATTAATTATCTCAAAAATCATCATTGGAATGAAAACTTCACTGATTTCTTTGTTTTGGATTCAGAGATTCCTCTAGGAACAGAAGATGAAGAATTTGAAAGTACCAGGGACAAGTGTTGTGACAGCCAGGACAAAAGAATACAGGAATATATTGGAGCAAAGTGGCTACAATCCTATTTTGGGGGACACAATACTTTCTATTTAAAGCAAGAGAAAAAAAAAAAGTAATCAGCAGTTTGACTTGGATTTCATTTGCTCTTGACAATTTCTAGCACAAAATAAGTGTATTCTGACCAAAATAAGTGTCATTCAGATATTTGAAAACAGGCTTAGGACACACAGTTCTTTCAATAGGCTTCAAATGAAGCATCTGAGAATAATGGGAGCAATCACAGTAGTTAGAGCGGGTCAGCTGGCTGGCCGGAGGCATAGAGCTTCTGTTGAAAGTTCATTTACTTGTGCAGCAAATTATTTGCCATCTAGAAATGTGATAAGCACTGGGGTCACCAAGAAAAACCAAATATATATATTTTTTTTACTCCAGCATCTCGTATATCATCAACAAGTAATTATCACCCAATGTGCTACATGCAATATTAGGCAGGTGTAGGAAGAGGGGCACCTAACCTAATCTGAGGACATCTGGAGCTCTTTGAGCGGCCCACTTTAGAGAGGCAGGGGAAAGGCAAGGGGATTGAGAGTGGAGGGGAAAGGCAAGGAGAAACATAAGCAAAGTGCAGAAGAGAAAAGTGATGTGCAATGGGGAAGCTCAAGCTACTCGGGATCCCTGAAGTGTGGGTGAACTGTATGAGGTTTGCAAAAGAAGTTGTCAAGATAGATTGAAGCCAGAGCTTCATGGATCTTGAAGGGTCCTTTCAGATACTTAGATCTCACCCAGAGTCCAGTGGGTGGTCTGAAGTGATTTTATGACTTAAAATCATAATATTGATTACTGTTGGTTGATGAAACTATTATTTTTCAGACTTCTTATTCATAATTCTCTTTGATATCTAATGTTTTCAGAAAATCATATATTTTTTATTTAAAGAGTTTTAAAAAAGATTGCTTCCCCCAAAGAAATTTTATTGACTCGCTACCTGAAAAATGAGGTGATTTCCATATTTTTCCTCTTTCCTCTTTCTTTCTGCTTTATTTAGAGGTGAAATCCTGTCTTGGATTGTAGACTGATATACTTTCAAATGATCATTCTGCTTTTATATTACATATTTCTTCTTTCTGAAAGTAGTGATATTTGCTTTTGTTCTGTATCTGTCTCTGTAACATTTTTGAAATGCTGTTATAAGTAGAGGTTTATACCTTCTCAAGGAACTATTTGGCCATGCACCTTACCACAGTGTGGATTGTGCAGCGCAGCAGATACTGGAGCTCCATCAATGGTCTTGATGCTTATTCCACACCCAGGTATATTGCTCTGTTGGCATTTCAAGGCCTTTTTTTTCTTCTGTAATATTATTACCAGGTAATCTTTGAGTAGGTCATATCTGCTTCCTAGGAAGGGTGATATCATTCCTCAGTTGATCATGCCTATCTTAATTTTTTTTTTCTAAATTTCACACATACACACAAAATTCTGTTTAAGAAATCAAGTCTTTGGTAACATTCATCATTCCTGGGACTCAGATATGTTCCAAATTTTTCAGTACCACTTTTTTTTTTAAGAGAAGTATAAAAATGGTTGGGTTCATCTTTTTTTTTTTTTTTTCCCTTGGTAGGTAATATTTATTTATGTTTACACTTTTTGGAATGCTTTCTTTTGAATTGAAGTTCATGACTTTCATTATATTTAGATATTTCAGTATTATTTCCTGGTACTACATAAATTTTCTAATCTGCAGATTCAGTTTTCTTCAGTTCAGGACATTTTTCTCCTCCTCCTTCTCCTCCTCTTTATCCTCCTTCTCCTCCTTCTGAATATTGCATGTTTCATTTGTTCTGGCACAAAGGAAGAGGCTACATCTCATTTCAGAAAAAAAAAATGCTGATAGTACCACTCCCTAATCAAGTGAGTTCTTCAAAAGCACAGTCTCTGAACAAAGCAGAACTGGGACATGGGAACCATTGGCAACCATGGAGTGAAAAATTAGGGTGCCCTAAGAAGTAGGGATGCCGGGGAGTGGCTGGTATTTTGGCTATTGGAGTACAGCTGTACTGGTTGACTGGCTTTTAGAAGTGTGGTTATAGAAAGGAGTTGTCCAAAGTTCATTCACTTAGCACAACATCCTGCTGATTGCTTTTGGCTGACAACCCCAGTGGCCAAAGTCCTGTTTGCTCTGTGATGCCTCCACAAGAGCTCAGGTTCCACTGTGTCTGAGAATGCAGCCCCCATAAGGGGACACGTGGACTCTCTGCTTTCCTCTGTGTAGACCAAGCAGGGACTATATATTGTACTAACACAGCATATATACTTCTCTTTGCCTGTGAGTGCATCTACTCCCTTGGCCAATTTTAAGTATACAGTAGTATTATTAACTATAGTCACCATGCTGTGCATTAGATCTCCAGAACTTATTCATTCTGAAATTCTGTATCTTTTGACCAACATCTATCTCCCTATTCCACCACCCCCTGACTCCCAACCCCTGGCAACCACCATTCTAGTGTCTGGTTTAAAGGTTGGACTTTTTAAAAATTTCATATGTAAGGGAGATCATGTAGTATTTGTTTTTCTGTGTTCAGCTTATTGCACTAATCTTAAAGGAACTCAACTTAATAACAAAAAACCAAATAACTCCATTAAAAATGTGCAAAAGGACCTGAATAGACATTTTTCCAAAGAAGACATACAAACAGCCAACAGGTATATGTAAAGGTGCTCAACATCTCCAATCATCAGAGAAATGCAAACATAAATCACAATGAGTTACCACCTCCTGCAGGACTTCATTACATTTACCAGATTAAGCCAAGGCTATTCCACATAAAATGAAGGTGGTACCCAACCTGCTGTGTTACTGTCTCACCTCCAAAACTGGGTCTTCCAGGAAGTCTTTGTTCTCCAGGAAAAAGATGGAAATACTATTTTCTAGGTGGGTCTCCATATGTTCTGTCAATTCTAAAATGTTATAGCCTAGCCTTCCTTACCATTAAATATTTCATAAATATATTTAGTTTGAACAATACAAAAAATCATAATGGAAAACAGTTCATTTGAGGAACTGGTTTTCTGATGTTCCTCCCTTGTTCAGAATCATCCATCTCTGGGGGAATCCGTATGCTCATTCATGATCTTAACCTCCCAGTGGTTAAAATCTCCCTCATCACTCACCACTGTGATAACATTTGAATAAATTCTAAACCTTGGGAGAATAAAAGCTAATTGGCAGAAGGCCAGGGATGGAGTTAGTAGCTCAAGTCTAGTTTTCTTTCAGTTGGATTGGGGAATCTGAGCAATTGCTAACAAAGAACTTGGAAATTCAGCAAGGAGGAAGAAAAGGAAGGGAGGGAGGAAGGAAGAAGATAAGGTAAGAGGGTGGGGAGGAGGGCAAAAGCAAAGGAAGGAAGGAAGTCAGCAAAGAGGGAAGGAAGGATGGAGAGAAGGAGGGAGAGAAGGAAAGAGGAAGAGAAGGAAGGAATGAGAGTTAGCTTTCCTGAGAGAGTCACAGGCTGCGTAGTTCCAATTCATTTATCTGTTATCATTCATATTCATCCAATGGCAAATTCTCATTCAGCCTTCAAACTTGATTAAAATGTTACTGGTTTTCTGGGAGTTCTTCTCCAGGCACCTCCAAATATATAATGAAAATATAAACTTCATAATAAAAGAAATTGGATTTTTATTAAATTAGTACTCATAATCACAAATATTGGTAATTTTATTCTTGTAATTTTTCAAAAACAGACTTTATGCATTTAATTGCTGAACACTCATAAATGGTTTTATATTTTAATATAATCTAATCTTATATCTTAATTATAATTTAATTTAAACATTTAATGAATTTTTAACAATATAAGAATTATATTTTTTCAAGAACCCTACATAAAATTATTATCGGATAAAATCTATACTATAGAAGTAAAAAACAAATGCTACTTTGTAAGCAGAAACTACAAAAAAAGCAACAATGACCTGTTATAACAAGTGGTCTGAAAGATTAAGGCAAGTCCTAAAACTGAACTTAATGACGAGCACACACAAGTGAGATCAGAGGCCAAAGTGACTTGAATCGGTCTTTCTTTTGTGGTTTGGTTTCCCATCAATAATCATGAGCACACATCTAGTAAACATTTTAAACCCAGAGGACACCTAGATGTCTAAATGATGCTATCTAAGCAACCTCAAAAAGGAAGGACTCAGCATGCAAAGTCCCTCCTTAAAGTGACCCAAGTGATCTCTAAAATTCCACCATTAGTGATTCACCATGAGAACTTCCAATCTGACATGTTCTGTTTATCACATACTCTCGCAGACTGAGATTTTGCTAGACGTCTTATCTAGCAAGTTACTAAATTTCATAACCTCTGTCTACCTTAAGCTCGAACTTCGCACTCACACTCACACTCCGGAAACAGCATGAGGCCGCGGTGAAGCAGGCGGACCACCTGGGAGAGCTGTTGGACCAGGGCAAGTGGCCGTTATCCAGCACCAAGTGACCACCGCAGCCCAGAGGGGTCGACAGCAGCAGGGCGGGGGGTGCCTGGTGTGAGGCGGACCCCGGCCCGGCCCCGGCCCCACCGACCCCTCTATTCCTCCACCCAGGGCTCCGGTCATCCTGACGTTAGAGCACCATGCCTGCATTTTAACAATGAGGAGGTGTTTTTCATTAAAAAAAAAAAAAAAAAAGGGAGTAGATGTTAAGTGTTCTCATCACAGACACACACACACACACACACACACACACACACACTGAGAGGTAATTATGTGAGGTGATGGATATGTTAATCGGCTTCACTATCAGTAATCATCTCCTAATGTATACATACATCAGAGCAGCCCATTGTCTACCTTAAACATACACAATTTTTATTTGTCAAGTAGATCTCAATCAAGCTGTAAAGAAAAGCTCTGTGAAATGTTTCACTATTTTAGTAATGTGTTTCACATCCAAAGGGGAAGGGGCAGAAGGAAAATACTGAATTGTTCCCACCTTGTGGCTTTATAGAGACAGGAAGCAGGGTTCAGAAAGGCAGGCTGGGGAGGGCTTGGGAGACGCAGGGGAGGCATGCTGCACCGTGTCCTGTAACTTTGGGCACATGGCTTGAACTCAGGAAGTCTCCCTACCCCTTCCCAGCCTTTATCTCCCTGACTTAAAGGGAGGGTGGCTAAAGTTGCCACTCCACAACTCTTACAAGAACTCCCATGAAATATGTGACACTTCCTCAGGAAGTGCAGACAATGCATGATTACAGAGAGCTCTCTGCAGACACCCCCATGCATTTGATGTGATCAGTCCGTCATTCTGTCTTCCCAGGATCTTTGCTTTTTTGCTAGCTCTCACCCTCCCTGGGAGTTTAAGGGATGGGACATAGTCCCAGAGCATGGCCCCTAGCTTCTGTGAGGAAGAAGGGTCTATCCCTCTTCCCTCATTGATCAAATGTCACCACAATAATCTGGCTGCTGGAAATAGCTCTGGCATTTTTGGACGGTGACGATGCATAGCTCTAAAGCGCCTGTCAGGTAGATTTCTGCTTCACTCTTGCAGCCTGCTCTTCTCTGAGACTGGGCTGAATTTGCTCCTGGGCTGAGGTAAGAGTCAGATTGCAGCTGCTTGTCCTGTTCCTAGCTCCTCTTCCAAAAACAGTCTCTTTTTCTTTGTTGACCCTTCCATGTGTCCCTTCTGCTTCCCTCTGCAGCTGGGTGTCCACTCAGCCTGGTGTCTCTGACCCAGACCCAACTAGTGTCTACAGCTTCTTCCAAGTTTCTGCCATAGTGAAGAGAAGAGCCAGTCGGAACAGGGCCCCAGCTCAAAACCTCCTCCCAGCCCAACACCTGGCAGTCCTCCGTCACCTGCATTTCCTCAGTCACACTTCAATCTGTGCATTCAGGAACAATTTCTGTCTACGTGGGAGAGGGACTTGTGCTTGGATTCCTGTAGATATGCCTGGGAATGTGGAAAAGGCAGCAGTTTGGGCTCCCTTCAAATGAACCCTAGGACTGCCTCGATTTCACTGTGTTATTGCATTCAAGGAATGTTAAGGGCTCTGGAACTTTGAAAACGAAAACCAGGAATATAGATCCCTTCCAAGAATTGTTGTGAAGGTTAAATTGCATAAGACAATATGTGAAGCACCTGACACAAGTGTGTTTCCTATCAGCGATTCAATAAAAGTTGATTCTTTTCTCCTGAGCATTTATATTGAGGATTTGTGCCCAATGCTCCTTGGGGCCAGTCTGTAGCCCTTGTCTTGGCTGCTTCAGAACATGCCAGCCCATCTTCCAAGGCCAATATCTGCATCTCCTTGTCCAAGCACTTTCCTACACCATGAGAACTTATTTTGCTGCTCAAGGGTAAGGCAGATGGACCAGGGAGGGAATGCCCACCAGGCAGCTACTGTTAACCTAGGAACAAAGGAGTCAGAGCATAAACAGTCTGACCCCCGCACTCAGTTTGGATAACTCTGAGGTGCCTGTTCCACACTGGCCCACATTGGCTTGATTACATACTCTTTACGATCTGCCTTTTCTCCCCTGACCTAAGATGGACCAAGATCTCTAAGGAAAGACATTGTGCAGTGTGAGTACTCGATTAAAACACATTTCCTCCTCTGTACGTTTTCCTGTACCAGGAAGTGTTCAGATTCAGATCAGTCAACTACTTGGAGGGTTGGCATTTATGGGAGGATTTTACATTAGTGGAAAGATTGGAAGGAATGTTTAAGGTATGTGTTAATACATGAGAAAATATGATTAGCTTTTACACAGTGCACTGCGAGAAATACTCAGGGTTCCTTGGTCATTATCACAGTCACAATCTGTACAAATATCAATTACCCATTGATTGCCTATCTTAATTCCCACCCAGCAGGGAATCATGCCCCAAGGTTAGTCTAATACAGGGAAAAGCAGGTAGTAGATAGTGAGTAAGGAACGAGAAGTGGAAATAATCCAAGCCAGAGATGACAAGAGTATACTACAAGGTGACAGAAGGGGCCTGATAAGATCCAGATGCCCATTCCAAGAACATGGGAGTGCACCAATCATGGAAAGATGAGCACTTGGGTTGGGGACCACTGAACCTGGACCAAAAGAGGGTTGGGGATTACTGAGGTGGCTCCAGGAGAATTTACAAGTGTTTCCAGCTTACCTCTCAGCACCACCAAAGTTAACAAATTTATAAGAACCACCAAACCTGAGCACTCATTATGAGCTGATCAGCAGAGTGCAGGCTGGCCTACCAGAGGAGACTCAAGACACACAGCCTCATTGGGATTCAGTAAACAGGAAAATGGTATTACAACCCGTCCACTGCTCAGTGTGTGAGCGCCTCTGCCCCCAAATGCCATCAATTTCACACAGCTGCCTCTGCCTTTTGTCATAATGGCTTCACTGATGACTTAACTCCCTTCTCGACACAGGCATCACCTCTATTTCTATGCCAGCTCATCCATTGTTGGCTGACCTGGAGCAGAAAATAGGTTGCTTAATAAATAGTCTCAGCATTGGTACAATACAACCTATTTCTAGGTCAGCTGTACCCGGTGAGGAGGGAACAATGATCTTGTGGTTAAAAGGAAATGTGCTGCCCTATTAGGAGTGTGTCCCTTAGATGGTTAATTAACCAGAGACCTGGGAGCCCGACTTGGACAGCAGGCTCTGAAGATGAGAGGGAAGTGGTAGCACTGTAGGCAAGCTGTAGGGGATAACCTTGGATGTTCTCTAAAGAGCTGGCCACACAAAATGCTCCACAGAGAATGACTGATTTAGCATTTATAGAGTACACAGCATTGTACTTTCTCACTGCTTTCTGGCAGGGGCCGTTTAATCCACTAGGACATTCAATCAAGTCCCTTTGCAAGTTTCTGGCCCTCCACTCTCCTTTTATCCAAGCAGATAACCTTCTCCAGTCCCTGAGCAGGTGGCCAGCACCACGTAGTAACCATCCTGGTGCCCTTGTGAGGGTCAGGAACTCCCCTTGACCTTGAAGCCTTGACCCTTCACACAGCCCACTCCTGACTGTACCCTCTAAAAAATCCTCTATTTATTGAACATCTCCTAGAAAATGTTAAATACAAACAGGAGCAGAGAATGTGAGCTCCTGAGTAAACAGACACAACTTTGAACCCAGTCTTGTTGATCTTTTCTAGCAACATGACCTTGAATAAGTTATTTCATCTTTACCAGTTTCTTTAGTGATTCATCACTAAAAAAGAGATTCACATAAATGCTCAAGCAATTGTTAGCTTTTATTACTGTCATTTGCTATTACTTTTATTCTAACATCACATAATAATATTAAATATATAATGATAAATAATTTATTATAACCAAACATATAAATATGGGTATGAAATTATATGAACTATGTGGATCAAGAACTAGAATACTTGGCTCTTAAATCACTGTGTTTCTCATTCTCTTCTTTCTTTCCTCTCCATTTTTTTTCTTTTAAATATATCCTTCCTCCTTTATATTCTGTCTTCCTCTCTCTCTTCCCTCAGTCCTCAGAATCCAGAGTTTGGAGACAGTCTGCCTGATATTCACAGACAGGACTTGGAAAAATACATATTTTCTACATTGGATTACACAGAAAAACAGCAGAGTTGAAATCAAAGTTTGGATTTGGGACTTCTCTGAATAATGAACAGTTACTGAGAGTCCAGGCCATGGAAGGTGATGGAAAACTCTGTAATATCTGTCTGCCAAGTAAGGAAGACCAGTCCAAAAACTGAGACATGCAGTGAGCTCTCATTCATCCAGGTCAGGGATGAACCCTAGCATAGTTGACATTTGGGGCCAGATGATTCTTTGTCTGGGAGGATGTCTTGTGCATTGTAGGATGTTAAGGAGTAGTCCTGGTTTTTCCCCACTAGCTGTTAGCAGCAATTTTCCCAAGTTTTGACAAGCAAATGTATTTACAGACATTGCCAAATATCCCCTGGGGAAAAAAAATTATCCCCCAGTTGAGCATAACCAAGCTAAGTCCGTTGGAGGAAGACCACTTAGAAATAGTAAGAAAATGACTTTGGATAGTAGAATTGTTGGAGGGAGAGATATGAAAGTCTTGCTTCCTTGGCAAGCTTGTAGAATTTGGGATTGGAAGAATTTAGTTGGATTCTAGCCTCACTCCATTTTGATTGCATTTGATTTACATACGATTTGAATATTCAGTTTGTAATTCTGCGTCTAAGCACCCCCACTGGAGTGATAGGGTATAGACAAGTGTTTGTCTCCTACCAAATTCATATGTGGAGGCCCTAGCCCTCAATGTCCCAGTGCAATGGTACTTGGAATTGGGGCTTTGGGAAATAATTACAAAGATGAGTTTATCAAGGTAGGGCCCTCATGATGTGATTAGTGTCCCTAGAAGAAAGTCATAAGAGAGATTGTTCTCTTTCTCTACCACAGGAGGACACAACTGGAAGAAGGCTGGCTGTCAGCCAGGAAAGATGCTCTTTCCAGAACTCAACTTTCATGGCATGCTGATCATGGACTTCTAGCTTCCAGAACCAACATAAAATAAATTTTGGTTGTTAAGCCACATGGTGCATGGCATACACATAGATGTAATAACTTGGCTTATGGCTCAGGATTGTTAAGAGATTTAATTGGAGTAAATCTGAAAAGTATAAAGTGGCATATGATAATTTTTATTGATAGTTATTAGTTTCAAGAACAGTTCAGCAATTAAGTGCTTATGAAGTTTGGCAAGCGCTGGTCCTACTAGACCTACTTAGCTGAAGAGGTGATATAATTATAATTAGCTCATTACTGGTATGCCACAGAAAGCTGTTAAAAACTTGAAATTAGTGTATACTAATTGGTTCATTTATTCATTTTACAATTAGCAAACAAGGCAGACTCAGAACAGGCCCTCATGATGCTTACACTCAGGTGAGTATACACAGTTGACTTACAAGATTTAATCAAGACAGGTATTGAACAGAATAAAACCATAAATTATTTTATGACAATTTTTAAGTGCTCTGTTGGAGAAGTCCAGGGTTCTATTACAGCACACACTAGTAGAAATCTCTTTCTTAAATAGTATCAACATCCTTACTGATACCCAGTATAAAATGACTGAGTTTCTTAAGAAACCTTTCTTCATATATGATATGCAAGTAAAATTTAGATTAGGGGAAAGAATTGTAATTTCATTAGTGTATTCATGAAAATTGTTAAAGGCAAACTTTCACTTTTTACATATGCATTTATAAAAAAGTATACCATTTTTACAAATATATGTATTTACATATACATATATTTTTTTATTTCTATTTTTAAGGGTTTATTTAAAACCCTTTGATCATGACCTGAGCCGAAGAGTCGAATGCTTAATAGACTGAGCCACCCACACGCTGCACATATATTTTTTAAATCAATTTTACTGACATATATTTACATGAGATAAAATATACCCATTTTAAGCATGCAGTTTGGTGAGGTACAAAAAAAGTAGAATGAGCAAGTACTTGTTGTGTTACCACCAGACTATACAATGCAGGCTGAGGATGGGCTGGAGGCTTTCAGTGAGATGGTTTAGAGCCAAACAGAATACATGTCTCAAAAAGCATTGATTCATCAACACTCATGAAGCTTCCAGCATGCAGAATGCCTGGTGCTAGTTGGCAAAACACCTAACTCTTACATTTACTAAACCCTGCTCCATTCATTCTCTTACTCATTTATTATTTGTTTATCAAGCAAGATGAACTCTCAGGCAAATAGGAATTATTATATCCACTGAATAAACTAGAAAACCAGGGAAGAGGATTAATAATTCATTCACGATCAGCATATAGTAACTTGGGAAACACGGACTTGCATCCAGATAAGTCTCAGATGTCATGCCATGGCCTTTCATTGTGTATGTGGCACCACATTCTATCAGGACACACTTTCCTTAAGCATGCTAGTGAGTGTGGAACAGAAGAGCTCCATTTGTTGCTGGCAACAGATGAGTGCCTTTGGTTACTGCTAAAATCCATTTCCGACATTGTCTAATTCAAAATCTTTCTAAACCATAAAATTAAAACTACCCCATGCTTCATCTCAATTCAATTTCATTTGATGTAATAAACTTACATGGAGTGTCCACTTCATACATATGCCAAAGCAAAAAAAAAAAAAAAAAAAGGGACGCACTAGGTTGTTGAGCATCATTAGGCCACTCTCTTTGGCAGAGTATGTGATGTTTTAGAAGGTGAGATTGTGATTGAAAGATGAATTGAGGCCATTTGAAGGATTGGTAATTCATGGTGTATTAGTCTTCTTGGCCTGCTCTACCCAAATTCTAGGAGGCTAGAAACACCAGATCAAGGTCAGATAAGGCCAACTTCTGATAAAGTTTCTCTTCTTGCCTTGCAGTTGCCACTTTCTCACTATGTCTCCATGTGGCCTTGCTGGTACATGCACTTGGAGAGTGAAGGAGGGAGGTCTTCGGTGTCTCTTCCTAAAAGCACACAAATCCTATTGCAGGACCCCACCTTTACAACCCCATTTAACTTTAGTTACTTCCTTAGAGGCTCCATCTCATCTCCAAAGGACTCCAGTATATGAATTTGGGGTAGACACAAATATTTAGTTCCTAATATTCTGCTCCCCTAACCCCCCAGATTCATGCCCTTTTGCATGCAAAACATGTTCATTCCATTTTGAGCTCCATGTGAGCTCAAAAATAGTAGCTCATTTCAGCATCAACTGCAAAGTCTAAAGTCCAGTCTCTTCTAAATGTCTCCTAAATCAATGTGAGTGAGACTCAAAGTATGGTTCATCCTGAAGCAAATCCCTCTCCAGCTGTGAACCTTGTAAAACCAGACAAGTTACATACTTCCAAAATGCAATGGTGCAGCAGGTATAGGGTAGAGTCTCATTCTGAAAAGGAGAAATAAGAAATAAAAGGTGAAGGGTCCCAAGCAAGTCTATCAAGACAAATTCCATTAGACTTTAAGGCTTGATGTTCTGTACTCCAGACCCACTGAGGCAGCAGCCCCATGGGATACAAACATTCAGTCCATAACACAGGCAATGGAAAGTCATAAAAGCATTTATACTTGAGAATAACATGTATAAAATATAATTTCAGAACTATCAATTTGGCCTGAGAGAAGAGGATAATTGAATTTACAAAAAAGCAAAATAAGTGACATAAATTAGAAAGCCATTGTGATCATCCATTTGCTTACTTTTTGTCCATTCATTCATTGTATATTTGCAGACCTATGGTCATTTGCCATGTGGCACACTGATTGTTGAAAGTGCAATAGCAAATTGGACAGGCCAACCTCTGCTTTCAAGGAACTTATTTTCTAGCATGCAAAGTGGCCTGACTGCAGTGTGGCAGTGGAATGAGGCAGAGGGGCACATGGGAGACATGATTCAGAAGGATTATCAACAAAGCAGGAATCTGTAGGAACGTGCCCTAAGCAGATGCAGGGAATATTGGAGGTGTCCATTAAGGTACATGTTGAGGACTGGATGTTCTTTTTGTAATCCTTTTAATATAAGTATAAGAAGTTAATGGCAGTCATATTTTATTTGGGGATGCTGGAAAGGTGGTAGACTCTGGTATTTCTAGATGCTTCTGCCATGGCAAAATAGCCTAAGGCAAGTCAAAGGAAACCAATACCCTTCCTGCATTCATTTGTTCAACAAATATTTACTAAATACACCCATGTGTCAGGTACTACTTTAGGTATTGAAAATATTGAGGTGAGCAAAATTTATCAAGTCTCTATTTTTCTAGAGCTAAAATGAAATTGAAGAGAATGATATCAAACAAGTAAATAGGTATATGGTACAATTTCAGACTGGGCCCATGAGACAGGAAGAAAACTCAAAAGGGGTAAAAGGTCAGAAAGTAATGGAGAACATACAACTTTAGGAAGCATGGTGGGGGGAGGACTCTCTAGGGAAAGGGCATTTGAGAAGAGTCATGAGCAAAACTTTGAGCTGAGTCACTTCAACCCTTATTGAATCCCAACAGAGCACAAAGCTTGGTGGGAGATCCTAGTAATAAGAGTAATAAATCAGGAAACAGAACAGAATCACAGCAGCCCACATAAGGCACTGTTTTTCGTGAATCTCATACTGAACTAACTCTCTCTCTCAAATGCATGCTATTTTTTCCCCCTAGAAATCATTTATCCTGGAACCATATAATGTGCAATTGCAGAAAAATGAGACTTTAGAAATAGAAGGGACTTCTCTGGGTAGGAACTATACCCTGCTATTCACAAATAGTGGTTGCTTCCATATGCAAAGTCTGTGTCTTGGGATTGCCCAACCCATGTTTGATCTTGCCCAGTGGAAAACTCATTACCTTGAAAGCAGTGCTAGTTGACTTCTACCTACCAACCATAGATCCTGCCTCTCTGGGGCCAAATTGGACAAATATATTCCCTCTTCTACCACATGGCAGCCTTCTAGATACTCATGTCCAGGGAAGGATATATCATCTTTTCTCCTGATATGTTGGTATAAAGTGGCTCCCTATTCTGGTTTCATTCCTCTGCACTATCTACACCTCTTGACTGCTCTCCTTATTCTTTTTTGTTTGTTTGTTTTCATTCCCTGAGACATTTATTGAGGGCAAAATTAAGAGCCAGGGGCTTCAGTAGGCACAAAAATATCAAGATCAATAATATATGGTCCTTTATCTTTAAGATTTACCACCCATCAGTAAAGAAAAGCTTTGAAAGCAAATCCATCACACTGTGAAAGTGTTACTGAGGAGAGAGGACTGTGAGCTCCAGCAGTGGGGAAAAAGCCATGGCAAGGATAATCTGAACTAATCAGCACAGGGCCAGGGTGGATCACTGGGAACTGAGAGAAGGAACCATATGTGTACATATAGGCTCATGGGAAAATGCAAACACGTTCAAGGAGCTCCTCCTCAGAACTGAAATTTAGTGTTCTCGATCACAGTCCTGCGAAATTTTGGAAAACCAGGTATGGAGATGTTTCATGGTGTCAAAGACCCTCTGAGCATCATGGGGACATCCAGTATAACCACAAAAAAGAAGACTGCTGTCTCCTTTGTTTTGAAGACAAGAGGTTGTGATTGTGTTTTCTGAGTCAATTTTAAATGGAATTAGGTTTTGTCTCTTTATCTGTCATATCACATGATCTTCCCGCAGTTCAAGGTATTAGCTCCTTGGAAACATGGATTCAATTATGCTTCCCCCAGTACCTTACAAAGGTCATGACAATATATAATAATTATAATAAAACATGTGTATGGCTTGGTAGAAATGGCAATGCAACATCATACAGAGCATTTACATGTTAATGGAGGTGATGGGGGGGTCCAGAAATGTCGCATGGGTTGTCCCATGATATAAACACAATTGGTAGAGGTACAATCCAGGTCTTCAGGCTCCAAGATGGAGTAGTTCCAACTAGCATTCAGTTGTTACTTTCTTCAGAGAAAGTAAAAAATTCAGGGACGCCTGGGTGGCTCAGTGGTTGAGCGTCTGCCTTAGGCTCAGGGCATGGCCCTGGAATCCTGGGATCAAGTCCCACATCAGGCTCCCTGCATGGAGTCTGCTTCTATCTCTGCCTATGTCTCTGCCTCTCTCTTTCTTTCTCATGCATAAATAAATAAAATCTTAAAAAAAAAAGGAAAAAATTCAGATAGTATTAGAAGACATAAAGGAAAACTACCTGTTTCTCTCTGACGGACTAAGATACCAGTCCCTCTCCCTGCATTTATTACTCATCTCCAACCCACTTACACTGCAGTTGTCAGGTTTTTGTAGAAAGGGTCTGGGAAGCATGGGAGCAGCTGTCAACTCCTCAGAGGTTCACTGGTCTGTCTCTGAGAAAAGGTCTGCCTCTGAATTCAGGTAGTGGGCATGCCTCAGCGAACTTGGGTAAGAGGCATGGTCTCTTGCTTAGATTGCTTATGTCCATGGGGCATGGTTCTTTTTTATGCAACATCTTGTCAAGCATTTGGGATGAAACACTAGCCCTAAGGTTACTGGATGCAAGTGTTTTTGTCTATTCATTTATTTTAAAAAAGCACAAGATGGAGACAGAATTGGTGTTTAATGTCACATAACAAGGATGTTCTGTCATAATATTAACAATGAAAACTGTAAAACTTTAGTATATGATCAATACCTAACTAATTCTTAAAATTAGTTTTTGTAATAGGCATTTTTGATCTTCATTTTATAGTTGAAAAAACTGCCAGAGAAGAAGGAAGGAGAATAATAATAACACTTGGAGATCATTTGCTATATGGTCTAAGAGTTTTACATATATTAATTTATGTACTTTTCACAACTACCCCATAAGATGGTTAACATTCTTTTTTTCCTTCATAGGTAAGAATCAGTGGGAACCAAATAGATTATGTAATTTGCTCCAACTCACACCAATAACAAATATGGTGTTGAGATAAGAAGGCTGGCAACTCCAGATGCCTGGTGGCTCAGTTGGTTGAGCATCCAGCTCTTGATTTCAACTAAGGTCATGATCTCAGGGTCATGAGATCCAGCCTTGTGTCTGGCTCCACACACAGCTAGGAGTCAGCCTGAGGATGTTCTCTCTTCCTTTCCCTCTGCCACTCCTTCCCCACCCCCTGCTCATTCTCTCTCTAAAATAAATAAATATATATTTTTACATGAATATATATTTATTATATATTTTTATATACATATATATATTTATATATATTTTTAAAGAAGAAGGCTGGCAACAGACCCATGGGCCTCCTATAAGCATTGTGTTGCCATCTTTATCGTATCTTCCTTCATTCAGTCCTGTCACCCTGGGAAACATGAATTGGGATTCCCATACTTTATATGCTAAGAATCAGAGAAAATAAGAGGCAAGCTGGAATTCACATGGCAGAACTGACATTCAGTTCCAAGTATTCTAACAACATGCCCTGTTGTCCTACTATACTTAAGTTCCTGATAAACAAGACAAATTGGGACTATATATATATATATATATATATATATATATATATATATATATACTAAAAATATATCATTTATATTCTCAAAACTCTATTAGGACAGTGATGAAATGTAAACAATTTACCATGTTATATGGACTAATTTTACTTTTTAAACATTATTATGTCATTCTTCAGATTGATTAGTGAAAAGTCATTTGTAAGAGGACTTATTCTCATTTAAATACTCAGTGTTGGGGCAGCCCAGGTGGCTCAGTGGTTTAGCGCCACCTTCGGCCCAGGGTATGATCCTGGGGGCCCAGGATCGAGTCCCACATCAGGCTCCCTGCATAGAGTCTGCTTCTCCCTCTGCCTGTGTCTGTGCTCTCTCTCAATCTGTGTCTCTCATGAATAAATAAATAAATAAATATTTAGTGTTTTTGAAGATAGAATGAGCAAACATTCTAGGGCAACTCAGATGGAAGCAAAGGTGACAAGCTGTGGACTGTGGAATTTTGGATGGGAAGCTACAGTACTATGGATCAGAGAGTTTCCCTACCAAACGGCAGGGCCAGTCAAACATTCCTCACTTCTCCAAACCAAAGCTCCTTTGAAATCACCAGGTCTATTCCCAGAAGCCCTTGGGCTTTGCCATCCATAATCCTTTCTTATTATTTTTAACACTGGGTCATAGTCCTTTGAGTCTTGCTATCTTGTTTTCTTTGGGTTTTAGGAGGCTTGAGTTTTCAGATCCCTTCTTGATTTCAATAGAAGCACTATTCCTGAGACACCTCTTGCAGAGTTTCCTTAGTTGTCAAACTTTGTGCCATAAGAAAAAAAAAAAAAAAAAGAATATCTCCCAAGCTATACTTGCTGGCTTCAGTGATTATATAGGAACAGATAATTTTAACTATGTTTTTTTCCCCCCGATGTTTAATCTGCAGCTTCTAGGTAAAGACAGATTTGAAATAACAAAACCCTTGTATTTTAATTTTAGCCTTGTAAATCATTGTTTACATAACAATTGTTATGAGTTAAGCTTTCTAATCCTTAGCTTCCACATCTCAAAACTTCAAGGCCTATTATCTATCATGAATGATTGTTCTGAAGGTTAAGGGAGACCATTCATGGGGTGCCTGGGTGGTCAGTCGCTTAAACATCTGACTCTTGATTTCTGCTTGGGTCATGATCTCAGGGTCATGAGATTGAGCCCTGCATTGTCCTCTGTGCTGAGCATTGAGTCTGCTTAAGATTTTCTCTCTCCCTTTCCTTCTGCCTTTCCCCCCTGACCTCTCTCTCTCTCTCTCAAAAAAAAAAAGGGGGGGGGGAAGATCATTCATTCATTCAATGAGTGAGATCACTCATTCACCATCCATTCAATAGGTAGGTTAGATGGGTTAACTTAGTATCTAAGGTTCTGTAAATCACTGGAAGTGATAGAGGTTGCAGGGCTTTCATTTCTATTCTCAAGGACTGCATCATCTATTAGGAGAGACCTACGTGCACAATTAATATTTGGTATGATATCTGCTAATAGGACATATGTACAGAAGCTATAGGAACACCAAGGAGTGAAGGGAAGGTTTATCATCGAGAGTTGGCTGAGTGTTGGTGGTGGACAGTGCATAAAGGAATCAAGGTACTTTTTCTGAGGAAGAGAAAATTAAGTAAGGACTTAATGAGTAAAAGTGAGCCAAATTGGGAGGTGGTTGGGGCAGGGACATATGAGAGGTGTGCTTTTTTTGCAAATCCATACCTAAGATAAAATACGAAATGATAATAAGTGCTTAGCATTTTAAAGCTCTTTGATTGTAAATAAAACAACAAAAAAAGCCAATCTGACCTCAAAACCTGCCTTTGGTTGCATGTAACCAAAGCCATTATGGTTCTGTGTTTAACACTGAATCTTCATAGCATCCTAGACTTAGGAGCTATTCTTTGAAGTACACAAAAGATAAGATCCTGTGGGGACTGGACTTTCTGAACATTGAGAGATTAATTTACACCGCCAAAAAATAAAATCAACCTGCTACGAATCAAAGTTCCAATTCCTATTTTCCGGGGCATTTCACAG
Organism: Canis lupus baileyi; assembly: GCF_048164855.1. Lineage (NCBI taxonomy): Eukaryota > Metazoa > Chordata > Mammalia > Carnivora > Canidae > Canis > Canis lupus. The sequence goes on from NC_132839.1 coordinate 70,052,247, forward strand.
GAGGATTTTCCCACTATGGAAAAAGCACAAGATAATAGAAAAATCACTCTTGTGCTACTTTGGAATGAAAACAAACAACAGAGTCATGCTCTGATGGGGAAGTTAGCACGCTGTCATTGATATGTCTCTATAGAAGGTAACATTCCAAACAGAAAAATGTTGCCTCAGTCAAGTAACTCAATCTATTTATATGTCTCCTTTCAAGTACACCTAATAGGAGTGCAGCACCATGTTGGTTATTGGAATTCTATTTCCTATGACCCACTTAGATTAAGGATGAGAATGTTGTTAGGAAAAGAAGATGAGCATTTTGGTTTGGGTCTGCCTGGGCCACTTTGATGGGGTGATTTTGGGCTGGTCTTACCCCCTAGCTATGTACATACTCAATGGTTTAATATCATAAGCCTTGCCCACAGATATAGACCCAATGGATATAAATGTAAGTTAATGACACAGTTACAATGGTGAATTAATTTTGAGTTAAACCTTTTCTAACTCTGAACCTGCATTCATCTGGCTTGGAATATAGCAAAAGATACTCAGGGTTTTGTGATCCCTCCTATTGTAACTAGCTTGGGCTGCTAAAACAAAATACCATCAACTGGGGGGTGTAAACAACAGGCATTATTTCTCACAGTTCTGGAAGCTGGGGAGTCTCAGATCCAGGAGCTAGCAGATTTTGTGTCTGGTGAGAAACCTCTTCCTGACTTGTAGACAGTTGCCATCTTGTGGTATCCCTGATGGCTCTTCTTATAAGGGCACTAACCCCATCAGAAGAACTCTACCCTCCTGCTCAAATTACTTCCCAAAGGCCCCACCTCCAAATATCATTACCATGGGGATTCAGGCTTCAACCTAAGAACCTTGGGAGGATACAAACATTCTGCTCATGGTACTTGCCTTTGATTTATGGGCTATTCCTCCTCTTTTGTCATTTAAATTTATCAATCTCTTGATTTGTTTGGGAACGTGATCTCAGTTTACCTAGGAAGACCTCTCCACCCTTCTTCTTCCTTTTCTTGTAAATTATTAGTCTTATCAATCATTTGTCAATTCCTGTTACTTTTTTTTTTTTAATGAGAATTGGATAATCAAATGAATGCACAAAGAAAATTTAAGATCTTCACATTCTGGGGGAAATCTTATCCATAGTAACAAGCAAGCTCCAAAACTGTTTCTGGTGTTATGGAAATTCCAAGGCACCCATTTACTCAGAATCCTGCCTGTCTCTGAGAAGGGAAACCCAGAGGAGGAGGAGATGTGACCAGATTCCTGAACACTAATGGTTCAATGACATTGAGAATGCGGCTATGACTTTTACTTGACAGGCATGGATTCTGCTGGATTTTTCTTTGGAGGATCCCTACAGAGGTGACAACATAGTCAAATGCAGGCATCTTCTTCTCACCTCTGACCAAATCTGGGAGACCTCCAGTTCGAACACAAAGAAGCACCATGTGTAGTGAAAAAGAGGACTTTCACAGGACATTTGTTAAGATTGGAGAATAATATCTAAAAACAAAGAGATAACTCTTAGGCAGCACACTCTTGAGGTAGGACAATCTAATGCTGTGAAACCACCATTAAAAAAAAAAAAAAAACTTCCAAACACAGTTGATATTCTTCTCTATCCTATCTTTCTTCAATTCCTCCACAAAATATCAAAGATCTTAAAGTGGGGTAGTCTATCTCAAGATTGTGTTCTTTTTCTAATTTATAGATGATAGAGAGATAAACAGAAAATAACTATATATATATGTTTTATATATGTGTATATATATATATAAATTGGAAAAAGAATGTATATATGTACACATATGAAAAATATACATTACTTTGTTTCCTTCTAAAGTTCCATAAGTTGTATTGAAATGTTGATATGGGAGAGCTAGATTCCTGTCTCATGGAGTCAAATGAATCTCTCAGACACAGGAGAGTGAGTAAAGTGATGAAAGTTTATTAAGTAAAGATACAGAGAAAGCTCTCAGTATGAGAGAAGTCTCAACAGGGTTGCCACTGAGGGCTTGTAGGGTTGGTCTTTTATTGAAAGCAAACTTAGGAACCTAAATCCTTTTAACATATCTATTAAAATTACCATTGAGTAAGAAGTAGTGATAACATCTTGAATGGCTTATTTCTTTTTTAGGGTCTGATAATTCTTTTTGGTCACAAGTAGATGATATAACAAGACCCCCTCCCCACTCACACCTAGGGCAGGGTGGTCTGGCTTGTTCCCTTATCTCTGGTTTCCCTACTCCTCAGCATTTTGGGTATTTTTGTGAGCTTGCTTTCATGGCCCCCTATCTAGCCCTGCCTAGCCCCATTTGTCCCTAACTCAATGTAAATATGGAAATCATGAGTCAAATAAATTTAAGAAATGCTGCAAAATTTCTGTAAGATTTATCAGAGCCTAAATATTCTTATGAATTACTTATTTCAAAAAAGAAAAGAACTCTCTAGTGTTTGCCAAGATCATTTTAGTATGAGCTCAAAAACAACAATAACAAAACCCCCCAAAACTTCCAACTCTATCCTTAGCAAAGAGTTTAGATTAACCCATTTTGGAGTGAATATAAGATTCTTAGCTAACGCACTTAGGGATTCTTGTAGTGTCTGCACTGACTAGCCCTACACCCCAGTATAAGAAAGCTGTAGGATTCAGGGATGAAGCTAGACCCCCATTTAGCTTAGATGTGCACTGGAACTTCCTTTGTCCTGCTCCCTCAGGAACCTAAATTGTGGCAGGAGGCAGCCAAGCAGAGTTAAGGTCCAAGTGGGCTGGGAGTCCCCTGACATCAGGCAGTGTCAGCAGCAGCAGGTTAAGCCCCAACAGAAGACGATGCCCAGCCCCAGCCTGATAGGATAGATGATTGGGAAGGAGAAATGAACAGGGGCTCATGAGAGAATCTTATAAACTACAAACAGTCAACTCTGGATGCCACTACCTCTAGAGGTAGTATCAAACACCATGCTAGATGTCACTGATATGTGAGATAATTTAAATATATTCATCGCCAACAATTCTTGAGCACTTACTTCATGCTGTGCTGACATTGTTCTTGGTGCTCTCTGTGTATTAACTCTTATAATACTATTGCTATTGATGCAATTATTTAGCACTACTATTATCCTCACTTAAGATAAAATACAGAGAGGTTTAGAAACATGTCTGAGACTAGTGTTTCCTGAGTGGGAGAACCAGACTCTGCCTCTTGCAGCCTAACTCCCAGCCCAGATCTCATATCCTGTCACTTAGTACACGATAAGCCTACGACAGACTATCATTGCTCAAGGTTTAGGAATGAGCAAATTGAGTCTCAGGGAGTCCTTGTGATTTGCCTAAAGTCAAGCCACTGTTTAAATTGCTGCGCTCTCTTTTCATGAGAAAGTGATACCTCTGGTTGAAGTTGCTGAGGTGGCCAGAACAGCAGCTCCTGAATTTAATCCCAATGATACAATATATAGGTCTAATGTTTGGGGATAATTCTCTGCCATTTGGGGTTGTCTGCATCATTTCACTGGGCCATTAACAGCAGCTGGATAATCAATTTGATGAGGTGGCGTGAAAGCCTTTTGGGAAAAGCAGGCAATATTTGGTTTTTATATATAAAATGCTTTATATTTATATAGTCAATTATGCTTTTTGAGGAGGCTTTCACATTAGATTTTCCACATCATTTGGTTCTCCCAGTACCTGTGGAGAGTAGGTAGTTGCTTTTCAAAAATGCACCGGATTTAGATTTAGATCTGTTTGAATCCCAGTTCAGCCACTTAACCATACTACAATCATAAATAAGCCTCTTAAATCACCTGAATCTAGGACTGTCCCTTAAAAATTGGGTTAATATGGCATACCCATAGAGTGGTGAGTAGTATATTAACTTAGTAGCTACAGAGTGCTGTTAGATATGAGGAACTTCCATTGAGTCCCACTGTGTCTGGGGTGCTAGCCTGTGCTGGGCAAATCACCATCCTACATGAATCTGGTTTCAGTGCTCAGATTGTGAGTCCAACTCAGTGACCTAGGACTCAGATTTCTAGATTGCTAATCCTCACTTCTTAAAAACAAAACAAGATTCTTGGGTCACATTACTGGTTTCCCTACTGTTTTCTAAGTGACCTAGGGATTTCATAAATGTTGTTTGGGAGCCTCCCATTGAAGTGGGAGTAGGTTTTATTTATTTATTTTTTTAAGATTTTTAAAAAATTTATTCATGAGAGACACAGAGAGAGAGAGAGAGAGAGAGAGAGAGAGAGAGAAGCAGAGACACAGGCAGAGAGAGAAGCAGGCCCCATGCAAGGAGCCCGATGTGGGACTCGATCCCAGGACTTCAGGATCACTCCCTGAGCCGAAAGCCGACGCTCAACTGCTGAGCCACCCAGGCGTCCCAAGGGGGAGTAGGTTTGACATGGTCTACCCTCCACCATTTTCTTCAAAAGTGATAAGACTTGCTGCCCATGAACAATAAATAAACATATTCTATTTGGCCTGCAAAGTTGTGTTGTTGTTTTAACTATAGCTGCCTTTCATATATAAGTGTGTGTGTGTGTACGTGTTTGAAATCCATACTCCCAGTTAAAATAAAAAAAACCATGTCTTATCATATAAGGATGTGATAAGTCAGGCAGATGTGAATTTGCTTGCTAGCTGTGTGATCATCATGTGTGTTTAATCTCTTTGAGTTTTAACATTCTCACCTATGAAATGGGATAACACTATCTCATCAAATGGTAATAAGACTTAAATAGGGTGATCTTTTTAAAAAGATTCCTTGGCTTATAGCTTTGCCAAATACACGTTAATCTGTTCCTCTTCGAATTCATGGAAATGTTTCCACCTATCTCTGTTTATGAAAGCATTTGATTTCAACATGATCAATACTGAAAAAATACATATATACCATATATTTCTAATTCAATATACATTTAAGAAAAAAATATATAAACCACTTTAAAAACTAACATATAATTACAGCACTTTAATCCTTCTCTGCATTTTATGGTCATTAAAGACATCATTTTGGACTTTCATATATAACATCTAAACATATAAAATGGAGACAAACACCATTATTTTATATTTTGATGTTGATGATTTAAGAAGTCAATCAAATTCCTACTACCTTTCCATTTAATAGGTGATTCTAGGGATACCTAATGTGCTTATAGCATCAAACAGTGGGTGTATGTAGAGCTTCTAAACCCCTGAGACCTTCATTACTCTGTCACACGATCCCCATGAGCACATAGAGAGCGGCTATTACGCCAAAGTCTGACATTTTTTTCAGCCTGCATTTCCATTCCAGGGCAACTGTTATTTCCCTTAAAGCTACTTTTCATCCTTAATGCAGTGGAAAATGGGCATTAAAAAGAGATATTATTTCTAAATAAAATAAAAGAAGATACAGAAGGAATTTGTTGGAGGATGAAGAAGCATCCATTTGCAGAAGGCACCAGGGAAAGTAACTGATGGAGCTTTTGATTGAAACAATGTTGTCAAGTGCATAAGCCTTGAGATGAGTCAGAAAACCCATCTGGTCTGGTTGCTGGTCTGCCTTCTAGATACTGGACTCTTGTGCCTTCATCTTCTCCTACTTACACTACCCAATTCAAGAACTGAAGGGAAAGTACCCTGGGACAACCAATAGAAATGTGTTTTAGAAAATGATAAAAGTATTATTTTTAAATATATGGAATTATAATAGAGTACTTATCTGTGAGTCAAACTTGAGAAGCTTATCAATTTTGAGTGTAGCTTTGGGAGATTAACAAATCTTTATGAAAATCCCAACCTAGATACCCTACTGCCCTATCCCTGAGCATTTGAGTTGCTTTAAGGACCAGTTTTCTTCTCTATAACATGGACATAAGTCAGGTTCCTCCAAATGGGAACCTGATGATGACATACTTGTCCAATGTTTAGCTCCATATCTGGCACAGAATGAACCCTTAATTAATAAAGAGAGGATAACAAAATGAGGATGATGGCCTGGTGCAGTCAAAATGTCAATCAATAAATAAATGACTTTAAAATTCCATTGTGCAGCTTTAAAAAATCTGAACACTTGGGGATCATAGAAAAAGAGTTTAATTTCTGTACATGCAAACCACTGGGCACCTTGGTTGACTTTTACTTAATGCATTAGACAGTTGTCTTTATTGGTTGTCAGATACTACATTAGTAATTGGCAAATTTGGTGAAGAGCATTGCACAAGTTTGTATGCCAGCCAATGTTTGCCACAGACAAACAAAAAGGAACTGAAGGGTGAAAGGCTCATCCTAACCATGTTTTCCTATAGAAAGCCAAAGTGATGATGCCATTAAGCTCTTACTCTTTTGTGTTTCTTAAAGATTATGTGGTATCAGAAAGAATCACAGATTTTAGCTTATCACACAAGTTCTCTGAGCTTCTAGGGCTCTAATAACCTATCTTGCAGGATGGTTATGAGGCATTAAACAAGATATTATATTTGAAATGAATGGGAAGGGGGTAGTTTTTTTTGCAGCTGAATGAATATTAAAATGAGCCTTGGCACAGCCAGCATAGGTGCACAATAAGCATATTTGGTCCCTGGTTCCCCAGAGAGCTCACTGAGAAGTTGCTGGAACAGAGAAATTAGCATATAACCTTAATGAATTGTCAAGTGCACCAATAGGCTTGGATTAAGATGCCTCCTAATCCTATTTGAAAAGAGTTTCTGAGGAAGTATCTCATGAATCCTGAATGATGAGAAAGAGTTAGCCAGGTGCTAGTGCAAAAGGGTGAAAGCAACAGAATAGGCAGGTGGAAAAAACTGCAAAGGAGTGAAGCTGGGAGTTGGGTGTTTAGTGAAAAGCAGCAGTGGAAGATGGGGAAAAGAGAAAGTAACCTGAATTATTTCTTTTAAGCATGGAGGAAAGTAGTTTAATACATGTGCAGAGGCCCAGGTCACTGGCAAACATACCGGTAACACTGTCAACACTGCACAATCACCAGGCAGTCGAATATGGTGCCTCCACTTGAAAGATATCTAAACCAATTTCAAGAATTCAAGTCCAGGAACCAACTACGTGGTAACTCTTTGTGATCAAAGGACAATGATCCCCTGTTGATGGAACCACTGATTTTGTCTTTCTTCTTGGGCTTGTCTTCACCTTCAGATTCTAGATTTGGATTAGACTTCTTTAAAGTCATAGGCAGCTCAGATGTAACACTGGGGCCTCCATCACCCCCTCCAGATCCTATTCCTCTTGGAACCATTTACTGGATGCCACATTACATCTCTGTTCCCAGAAGAAATAAAACAAATGAAGAAAGTGCAGTTATAAAAAGAAACTTTACCATTCTCAGAACCACCCGTCAGTGAGGAAATAAAGTGGAGAACAAACATGGACCAAAGTCCTTTGGAGAAGGGGGTCTGTTGACTATAATAATATAACTGAACCCGGTAAGCTGGCTTGCCTTGTTTCTTGCCCTCTATTTATTTTCTCAGCCAAATGGACCAATGGACTGTCATGTGTGGGTTAACTTGAGCCCAAGTTATAAGATGATTGGGGAGTAGGAGTGGTGGTTCATGGAGCTTCAGGATAAGAAATTCCTGGCTCAACACGTACCCAGTGTTGACCTTGTTCTCAGGTCCCCCCCCCCATTATGTGTAAATCTCCCTCCTTGAATCTCAGTTCTGCTCAGATTCCCCCAAGATGAAGCCTAATCCTCTTTCCACATCTGCTTCTCCAGTTTCTCTAATTCCGGAGCCAAATATTTTTTCTGATCAACAGTCCTATACTCCTGTTTCCAACTCCTAGAGCTCCCGTTTTATATCTGATATCCTGCTATCAGTATCTTTTTATGCTATCGATATTTTCACAGATATTCACATTCCATCTCATCTCAGATGCCCAAAAACTATGTTCTCATCATCTCACCAGACTTGTCATTTGTCACCCTATGCATGCATTCCTTCCTTCCTTCCTTTACAGATGTGTACTCATTCACCATCAGAACAGCAGATGTGAATGAGGTGTGGTCTCTGCCCCCATGGCATTCACTGCAGAGCACAGGACATTGAGACATCCACAAATAAACAAAACCCCTGGATTAATTGTGTGGACGTTTGAATAGAAAATATTTAGCAACTTTCCGAGGTAAGAATGAAGAAGAGATTGCCAAGGATGGGTCTCCAGATATTATTGCTACATAACAAAACACCTCAAAACCTATGAGAACTAGAGTAAAACAAGTATTTACTTATGTTTACAGATTCTGTGGGACAGAAAGTCATTATAGAGGGGGGAATTTTGTCTCTGTTCCCCAATGTCTGGGTCCTCAGCTGGGAAGATGTGGAGACTGATATAACTTGATGACCAGGGCCTAAATCACCTGGAGGACCTTCCCTCATGTGGCCAGAAGTCAATAGAGATTGACAACTGAAACTCCTATGAATTGCATTTTTATGTAGCTTGGGCTTCCAAGCAGTATGGCATTCTCAGGGTAATCAGATTTCCCACAATGGCAGTTCAGGGCTATAAAAGCAAGTGTGCCAGCTAACAAGGAAAAAAAAAATGCATTGTCTTTTTTTTTTTTTAAATTTAAATTCAATTAGCCAACATATAGTACATCATTAGTTTAAGATGTAGTTGTCAATAATTCATCAGTTTCATATAACACCCAGTACTCATTACATCACATGCCCTCCTTAATGCCCATCACTAATTACCCCAACCCCCAACCCCTAACCCCCTTCCCTCTAGCAACCCTCGGTTTGTTTCCTAGAGTTAAAAGTCTCTCATGATTTGTCTCCCTCTCTGATGACTACCCATTCAGTTTTCCCTCCTTCCCCTATGATCCTCTGCACTGTTTCTTATATTCCACATATAAGTGAAACCATATGATAATTGTCTTTCTCTGATTTATTTCACTCAGCATACTACCCTTCAGCCCCATGAATATCTATCTTTCTGATGGATGAATAATATTCTGATAAATGATAGATGACAGATAGATGATAGATAGATAGATAGATAGATAGATAGATAGATAGATAGATAGATAATCTCACATTTTCTTTATGTATATATCTCACATTTTCTTTATCCTTTCATCTGTCAATGGAAATATTGGCTCTTTCTACAGTTTGGTTATTGTGGGCATTGTCTTTTATTGCTCAGATTCAGAAACCTCTCGACATCTCCTCTGCCCACTCTGGTGGTTATAAATGAGTCACAAGCTCACCCAGATTCAAAGGGAAGAGACTTAGTCTTCTCTGTCAATAGGAGACTTGCAAGATTCTAGAAAAGCATGTAGGATGGGAGCTAGCCTTACATCCATCTTTGTTAACATCTAAGCAGTGGTTTCAAATGTGAACAAGGAGGAAAGGTCTGGAACAGTCTTGACAAAGCTATTAGGCATTAAAGATCATAGCAAACACTGTGAATTGATTAGTGTGTCTCAGTTATAATGCACATGGAGAAGAATTGGTAGGGAGTCATCAAGAGAAGTATTGCAGTAACAGAGATCTTGAAAAAATACAAGGAAACACATAACAAGTCATGGTAACTGACCACTTAAGAGATAATAAGAGTCTCAACTCTTATTATCCCAATTGCAGTGGGATTTGAAAGAGGAAATGATCAAGAGATATTTAAGATGTAAAATATTTCTGACTTAGTTCATTGGCTACTGGGCTGAAAGATATATGCATGTACCCGCTATGTTACTTTCCTATTACTCAGCATCTTCCCCTCATTCACTGGGAACATCTCCAATCACATGAACAAATTGGGGCTAGAGATGGAATCCAGATTGGCCAACCAGAGCACCCCATGCTGTTGGGGTTGAGTGGTGGATATGTACCCCAGGCCTAGCTAGTGGACACTGCCATAGGATCTCTGGAACTACTGAATAGAAGATCTATTCTTTCCTATGGGAAATGTAAGAATGACCCAATCCAGAGCTATCGTTTGCCATATTTTCCAAATAAAGAGCAATTGTCAGAGCATGAAGTTGGCCCTGAGAAAATTCGAGCTAAGAGGTATAAAAGACAAACAAATTCCTGATGATATTGTTAGAATCCTCAGATCCAGGTGAATCAGAAGCAATAATTCAGGTTACACAGGCCACAATATTCACTTTTTTCAAAAGCTTTTTTGAACTGTGCTTCCATCCCCTACAATCAAAAGAATACTGACCTATGCAATAGAGAAATTAAAGATGACTGAAGTTCTCAGCTGGGCATCTCAGAAAGGGTGACACCATACTGTTGCTGCCATGAGGACCACAGTAGAGGAGAATGTCTGCTGACATCCTATTTTAGACTTGGGGCAGTGGAGCCATCTGTTAATCAGTCCAGTAATTAGCATGGTCTTCTCACTGTGACACATGCCAGCGCTCACACATGTGACACTCCTATGGGTATATTCTGTGTGAAGCACAGCTATTAGTCCACTAAATCTAGTTCTATGATATCCTTGCTCACTCAAGGAGCATTTCAAAATGTAAGCAGGTGGAGTTATTAACAAGAAACTCACTAATTTATATATTTCAAATTAATCATTTGATATCATCAGCTAATTAAATATTAATAATGACAAACGATTCCCACCATACTTTATGACTGATCACAGTGTCTGAGTATGATCTGAACCATGGTTGCAACCTGATGCTTTTGGCTATGGGGGTGTGCAGATTCAGAGGGAGGCTAGCGCATGAGGTGAAAACTCTGGAATAGGCTGGGGCTTCATCAGCGTTACTCCATCTTCTGTGACCGAGGATAATTCAAGCTACAATGTGAAGCCCCTAATTCTAAGTGTAATACAAGTAGCTTTTCTCTCTCTAGTGTGTTCTATTGATTGCAGACAAAATGTAATTACCTTCTGAGATATACTTTTCCCATCTTAACTCCCTCTACATGTGAAATGAACTGTAACAGACAAATTAGGTTTTTTTTCTTTCCTCGTTCCTAACATTCTTAGATTTTTTTTTTCTGATCTGATGATTCTCTTCTCCTATGAATATAGCAGTGCAATTGAGGATTAATGGTGTGTTCTACATGGCCAGATAGAAATTATCTGCAGTCTGGTACAATATGTAGAGCTATACTGGAATAGAATGCCATAACTAAAGGGGTCCTGAAGTCATCGCATCTCCAATCCTGTCTTACTTACCTAGTGGGAACCAGAAAACCCCAAAGCAGAGGAATTGTGGAAGGCTGGCCGCTCCTTGTTGTTTATGGGGTTTTACAAGCGCCTCTAGTCTCCTTTCCTGGCTCTGGGTTCTTCTCATCATTTTAAGGTTTGATTATACCTACTGAATACATTGTATTTTATAGACATTTTACATGACTTCCTAGTCATCTGCATGTCCCATCTCAATGCAGTGTGTTTCCAGCTGAGCACCAGTATCTACAGCTCAGCTTTGTTCCATTTCTCCATCTGGGTCATCCTTGTTAGCAGCAGTGGCAGGCTCTGAGGGCGAGCCTGGCTGCCTTAGGACAAACACACAAACCCCGATTTTCTAAAATCAGGGCACCTCAGCCAGGGCACATCTTAGGCATATGAATCTCAGGTACTTGGTATTAAAAGGACTCTAGTAGGATAAGCATCATATTTTGCATTTGCAGAGCACTTTACAGTGTATAAAGCATGTTCAGGGGTTGTTTAGTGGTGACAATGAAAAGAGATATGTAACTACAGAGGTTCTATCAGAGGACAGACCTGGAAGAAATGCTGGGTCCCTTTTGGCAAGAGTTGCTCCGTCATTTTTAAAAACAATTTCACAAAGAATAACGTTAACAAGAATAAAAAACTTTAAATGTCATCCACATTCTAATCACAAGGCAAACCTATCATTGCTCATTTTTCCATGTTTCCTTTTGAATTGGTCTATTTGCAGAGTGTGTGTATGTGTATGTATGTATGTGTATACATAATCATTTATACATTCGGGTCTTTTAAAACATTTTATTTTACTTAACTCCATATCATTTTCCCTATTGCAACACTGTATTTATAATAATCTTGGCTAATGCTTCCAAAGTATTAAATGGATAATATAATTAAATATTTTTCCATCAACATTACTTTTTTTTTTTTTCAAAAAGGAATGAAAAAGGAATGAAGCCAGTGCAGAATGAGAAACTCTGAAATATAATTGCTGGTTTTCATTTGTTTATTAAATAGGATTCCATGGAGGCAATAACTGGGAGATAAATTCATGAAGATAACCCAAAAGGAAAATAATCCTAAATAATCATTTAGACGTCACTGAAGCAAGGACATCAGCCACCATCACTTGGGTTTGGCAGAGACTCATAGGCAGGCAGAGGAGTGGGAAAGCTTTATAGGGAGAAAGAAAAAATTCTAAGTATGTCCTGATGGCAGGTTGGGGAAATTCAAGGGCAAGTTACCCCAGGAGGCATGGCATCTCTGTGATTGGTATGGGAAGCCAATTTGCCTTTCATTAGTTGGTCCTGACTTGGAAGTCAGGGGGCAAAAGTGAGGGAAGCTGGTGGTTATTGACCAAATCTTGACTTTTGGGGGCCAATTGCTACAGACATGTGGTTTGTCTTCCAGTGCTGGTTGCTGCAGAGGTTGTGGGTCATGGTTCTCTTGTGTATAGTCTGGCCATTGTACATCTGTATTATCAATTTCTCACTGGATAAAAGTTGATGTGATTACTTACTGCCAGCAGCTAAACTCAGAAGTCATCTCTGAGCTGCAGGTGTGAGTGAACCCTAAATGTCAAAGAACATGTCAGTTGTAAAATAGAACACTGCTAGTAAATGTCCATGTTCTCACTCCAATGGTTGTTTACTGAAATAAATTTATTAAGAATAGTTATGTAGTCCAAGTTCTTCAATAGGTATAAAACTGATCATTTGGTTTTTTTATTTGCCTATTTCTATTAATATCAGTATGGTAACAAATTAAATAAGCCTGGTCTGTGGTCTGTGCTGGTCTTTTAAATAGCCACAAACACCAGCTCAACCAGTGTATGGCTCGGTGTAGTTTGTCCTAGAGTCAGTTCATAGTTTTAGTTAAGTAACTGTTACCCATTCATTCAGTTTATGTTCCTGGTTTCACAATATTTCACCTCTTCACCTTGTATCATGAAGTGAATATGTGAAATGACATAAACTATGTGTGGACAGATTACAATCATAAAGTGAACACCTGTGTAATCGAAGGTCAGGTTAGGAAGTAGATGGAGCCAGTTCCTTAGACAACTTTGTAGCCCATCCCCAGTTTTGCCCTTCTCTTTCCCAGGAGCTAACTATTATTCTAGCTTGTATGAAATGTGTAGTCATACTCTCAGGACTGCCTGTGATAGCTTGTCTCTGGTCTGCAAATTTTAGTCTGCCTACATGGCTCTTCTGTTCAGGCATCCCTGTCTCTCAGAAGTCTCTTTTGAAGTATCATGCTAATGCTCTCATGAAAATGAATTCCTCCAATATAGTGAGGGACATCTCTCACCAGCGGAACAACCCAAAATTTGAAGGGATTCCATCTGACTGAGAACCAGACTCCTTAGATTCAATGATTATCCCTTCCCCCAGTATCCATCACAGATCATGGGAACAGTAGTCGCAATGTGGTTTGATCACTTTCTCAAACAACAGAATATATAACCACTTTCTTTTGGTTTCCTTTCAAACTGATTCAATATAGCCATATTTCTTGTCATAAGCCTTTCCTTAAAATTTTCCCAAAACCTATGGGTATAGATGGGGAGTCAAAGGGATATGGGAGTACTTGTGGCATTATTATTTTTTTTTCTTTTTGAACCCACTGCATAACTGTGGGAGAGACAAAGAAAATCCTATTGTCAACTTGGCTGAAGAAACTCAGAAAAGAAAAAAAACAAAACAAAAACAAAAAAAAAAAAAAGAAAAAGAAACTCAGAAAAGGCAAAGGTTGGCTGAAGGTAAAAGTACAAAGAACAGAACTGGAGTTTTCACCCCAGATTCCCAATCCTTTATCCAGAGCCCTTCCTCCTAGCACATAGTCCTTCCCCATATATATCACAAATGTAGGAGAAGGAAAGCTCATGCCTGTTTTCCTTGTTTAAAACAGAAGATATAGAGGTGACACATCTGGGCTTGACGCAGAACAGGCTAGAATCTGAACTTTCCTAATTTACAATAGAGTGTTGAAGAAAATGTGTTTTTTCAAGGAGCTCCATTCTAAGCCTCCGTAAATGCTTATATAACATCAAAGAACTAACTTTCCATTCATTTATCCACTCATTCTTTCAGCATTTGACAAGTATTTAAGACATCTTGTGATAAGCAGAATGTGAATTATTAATACCATTTTGCCAAGGTATAATTCACGCTCAGACAAAGGTGAATGACTTGCCTTCTTAGCAGAGCTAAGAATTGATGAAGTTTGGTATTAATCCCAGTGCTTGTCAATGCGTTCAGTCTCCCTGCCAGGGTCCCTGCCTGAGTGTGACGATTGCCTCCCTTCGCTACATCATGACTGGAGATGCAGTCATTTCAGTATTGATTAATGTTTAACACAGAGCTAGTGCAGAAGATCTGTCCATGTCTGGCTTTGCTTTATTAGAATGCTTTTCTCCTTCCCTGCCCCTCATCCCCTCCTCCTCTTCTCCTTCCTCTTCTTTTCTGGAGCAGGGGCTGCTGTTGTAAACCAAACTGAAATGCAACAAGAGAAGCCAAGGCAAGAAAGAGTGATTGTTACTTTTCCAGGCTACTCCATCAGTTAAGTGAACCCAGTAATCAATCATTGCTAATAGACCACCAGTAAGTTCCTAGCTCAAAACTGGGTTCTAACAAAGGAGATTACAAACGTAGTCCCTTCCCTAGAAGACCTTAAATACCATGTTTCAGAAAGAATAGTAACACACAAGAAAAATAATGTGGCACACAAATGTTCACTCTTAGAATAAGTGTTCTGTGACATATGTTACCAATATTTGTGATACCCTTTGGGGCTTATTTGTGTCCCAGGACGATGCTGGAAATCCCAGTTTCTCACCTGGGAACTGAGACTCAGCATAGACTGACTTACCTGAGATCACATAGCTGATGAGTAGCAGCGATCAAGATATTTTATTTGCAACTTTTTATCCAAGTCTCATGTTCATGATTACAGGGAAGACATCCTTTATTTCAGCATTCTGACTTTAAGCTACTATCTTGGAAGAACAGGGTTGTCAACTCAAGGAAGGAAAAAAAAAAGAGGACATACGAGTGCAGAGGAAAGGAACAGAATGTGTTCATGCACAGAAGCAGTAGGAAACCTCTATTAATCTGTTCTCACCTAAAAAAAAGTGGGGTTCGAATGCCTACAGGCATTTGGCAGGAGAATGGTGAGTTTGTAGCATTGACAAAGCAATTGAAGACAAAATCATAACCAGATTGTAGGGGGAAAATAGATTTTCCCTGGTTTTCTTCATCTGATGCTTTTTTACATAGATGAAGAATCGCTTCAACCCTATCATGAAATTGCTTTCTGAGTTTCAATAATAAGTTTCTCCAGTGGCATCTTTGTATCTTACAAAGTTGCAAACTTTCCCATGTGATGGCACTCTTAGAAGAGAGAGTATAAAATGTAATTGCTTTGGTAACATTTTGCAGCAACATCAAGAAAGACTTTGATGTCTCTGTGGTTTCAAAACTCAAATAATATCAACTGTGTTTTCTGTTTTTTTTTTTTTTTTCGAGAGCCACATTCGTATTAATCACAAGGTGCTGACAGCTTGACAAATATTCCTTTGCATGGTATTCAACTGATATTTTTAAAAGCCTGATAATATATCAAATGGGAGGGGGGACTGATAAAAATAAATTTCTCACTGCTGATAGCCAGAGCTTTAGATCTCCAAAAATTGTTCTTAGCTCCAAGGTAGTATTACTTCAAAGAGACGAAAATTGTCCAAATGGAGTGGAAAAACTTCAGCTCTTCCTGAACCACATTTCAATCAAGAGAAAAGAAAGTCATCTACATTATTAATCAGGGGGAAAAAAAACCCAGCGGTGTATGAATTTTCACAGCCTGTTTGTTATTTCCTTTTGGACACAGTACTCCAGGAAGCTCAGCTAGGTGATGGTCCTAAACCCAAAGCAGATGGTCTTTAAAATGATCATACAGATTTTCTTTCATAATGAATCTGAAGAATCCTATAGGATTTATAATAAAAACTGTTCATACATATGAAAAGACAGATGTTTCTTTAGATGCAGCTCACCAGTTCTTTGGCTGAGTCCAGGAAGAGCCATTAGCTATGACTTTATTTTCAAGCAGTTGAGTTATGTGAGATTTTAGTCTCAACTAATCAATGTCAAAACACCTTTTAAATGGAAATCATTTTTCTCTGGGGTGGAGGATGGAGGGCATGT
Organism: Canis lupus baileyi; assembly: GCF_048164855.1. Lineage (NCBI taxonomy): Eukaryota > Metazoa > Chordata > Mammalia > Carnivora > Canidae > Canis > Canis lupus. The sequence continues at coordinate 70,068,588 of NC_132839.1, forward strand.
GTTTAGGAGGCCAGGGAATTAAGTCCTCTTTCATATATATATTTTATTGTCGCATGAGACTGGGGAAATCCATCAGGCTTCTTTTGGTAATTCTTTGCCAATGAAGTGAGACACTATTCAAAATACATATTTTCTGTCTAATAAGCAGTGATTAGGGTGGCTAGCAGAGGAAGAGTAAACTCTACCATTTGCAGGTGATCGTGGTTTTAATACTGCACCAGAAGGCAGGAGCCTGAGTGCTATTCCAAGATCACTCATTAGATCACTCACTAGTTTCTGAGTTCATCACAATCAATATCAAAGACATCTGAAATAGTTCAGCATATCCCAAACCTAACAGAGTCTTTGAATCACCTGAAGAGGTTCTTTAAAATGAATTTTCCCAACCCCAAACCACTTGTACAGAATCTGAATTTCTGGGGATAGGTCTTAGAGAGAAGCTGTGGTTTAAAAAACTTCCCAAGTGATTTCTCATTTCCTCACATCTAGGAGAGAAAATACCATGTATTTTTCACAGTTGGTTATACAAATACTCCTCCAACTGAGTCTGCAGCTCCATCTTTGGAAAATCTTGAGCTTGAACACTCTTTTCCTTGTTTTGATGCACACAGGCACACATGGAGACACACTGACATCTACATTCATGTCCACAGATGCATTAAATACATCTACCCACACACACTCATGCACACTCACACACACACAAGCTTATACAGGTACGTACATCTTCATGCTCCCCCCACACTGATGACATTATGCTATCAATCAAATATTTTGTATATGTGCATAAACATTTATTTACATTTATGTGTGTGTATAATGACCTTTGTCAATTTGTTAATCCATCCATCTATCTACAGGGGCTTAATTTTTAATATTCTTTTATTTAATTGATGTATTTGATACATGTCAGTAATAAAGCACACAGTAGGTATAATTATAAAAAGTAATAATTTTAACATACTATTAATAATCTAGCATAGTAATTAGAAATGTGTGTTTTCTGGAAAGAAATATAACCATTGCAACATTTACAACATCAGGAGAGTAGTAACAATTCAAATACTGAAAAATTAAATTGCCAAATAATACACATGTCTGTCCTAGGTTAAAAGATATCTACTAGTTGACAATGATGCTTATAAGATTTTTTAAATGATGAACATATTTGCATTATTATGTCAATTTTAAAATTCAGAATGTAAATTTGCATACCTATGATGATCTAAATGGGTGCCCTTTTCTTTCCCATTTTAGCTTCTTCTACTCTCATTTTTTTTCTTAGCAAAAGACTTTTGTAATGAAAAATTTCCGTGCAATTTATTTTTTAAAAAAAGATCAAAAAAGGAACTGTATTGATTGGGTTGGAGGGAAGGGCACTGAGCTTCATAAGTTTAATAATTCCCAGAGACCCCCGAATCATGTAAATGTAGTAATCCTGAGCATGAGGGAGCACCAAAGTCAATATTTCTCTGAACATGTCTGAAGTATTCTGGTGACCTTAGGTGTGCAGTATGGTGCCTGTCAGGAACCCAAGGCCTGCCCAAGGTCTCTAATAGGAGACTTTCATAAAGATGTGATTCCCCCCTGCCAAAAAAAGTGTGATTCCCAAAGTCTAAGCCTTCAGTGGAAGAATGAATGTCAAAGAAACCCCACACTAAAGGGTTTATTTCTATTTTGACCTGGGACAGGAAAAAAGAAAAATCCTCTCTTAACAATTCGAAATCATGAATCTCCATTTACATGAATTTCTAGTCAGATATTTAACTGCTTGTGTTATATAAAAAACTCAGTCTTAGGGCACCTGGGTAGCTCAGTTGGCTCAACGTCTGACTCTTGATTTCAGCTCAGGTCATGATCTCAGGTCATGATTGCAGCTTCGGTCCTGGGATTGAGCCCCATGTCTGGCTCCATGCTCAGTGGGGAGTCTGCTGGAGATTTTCTCTCTCCCTCTGCTCCCCACCCCCATTCTCTCTGTCTGTCCCTGTCTCTCTCTCTCTCTCTCTCTCTCTCTTTCTCTCAAATAAATAAATAAATAAAATATTTTGAAAAACTAAAAAAAAAAAAAAAAGAAAAAAATACCCTCAGGCTTTTCATTCAAAAGGATCTATTCCTGATGTCCTCCAAATAGCTGACTTAAACATTTTCATGATCTCATTGAAGGAGTGCAGAGTCTTTCAAAGAAGCTTGAGATCCAAGAACACAGACACTCCGGTGATTCATGATCTCTTTCTTTCTCTCTCCTGTCCCTTCCCTCCATCCTCCTCCATCTTCCTCCTTCCCCCTCTTTCTCACACTCACATACACGCATCATAAAAAGAAACATCACCATAACAAAGCAGTATGAAGAACAGTGGAAATAGGAAATAAGGTAAACAGGCTTGAAAAGATTTCAGGTCTCAGAATTATGAAATAGAGAATGTAAGAACATGTTTTATTAAAAAAGAAATTAAGAAGTCAAGGAGGTGCTTAAAAATATAAGAACAAGAGGCTATAAAAACAACAAAGCAGACCTTAAAACATTTAAATAGAACTTGCAGTAATCAAAACTGCAGTAATTAAAGTTTATAGGCAAGATAGACACACTAAGCAAAAGATTTAGTACGAGCTAAAGAAAGAGTTAATGAATTGGATGATAGTACACACACAAAAAAAAGTTCAGTATTCATCACAGGAAGATAAAGAAAAGATGAAAGGAAGAACAAAGTGTGGTGCCTAGGTGGTTGGTTGAGTGTCCTGCTCTTGGTTTCAGCATGGGTCTTGATCTCAGTACCCTGGGCTCTGTGTTCAGCATGGGATCTACTTGTCTTTCTCTTTCTGCTCCTTCCCTCATGCTCTCTCTTTTTCTTTTTCAAATAAATAAATAAATGAATAAATAAAATCAATCTTTGAAAAGAGAACAAAATATGAAGATCTAGACTTTTCTAAATCAGCAATGGAAAAAGAGAAATAAGACAATTTTCAGTAAGACAATAGCTGAAAACATTTAAGAACTATTGCAAATGTAAATTTGAGACCCCAAAGCCCAATAAACTCAAACCAGATAAACAAAAATAGACTCACCCTCAAAAACACCCTAGTGAGTACTCTGGAAAGTAAGCTAAAACAGGGGGCTATAACTACCATCCTGAGAAGTGATAATGTGTTAGTGTAATAAGTTACTTCTTTGAAGCATCATTTGAGGCCAGCAGTTGATGGATGTGGTAATGGACATCCAAAATGCTCAAAGAATTTACCACTCAACTTCACATTCCATCCTGAGCAAAGATTTTTTTTTTTTTTTTTTTTTTTGCAAAAGGTCTTTCTTAAACATAGGTGAAATAAAGACATTTTAAACACATAATAACAGAATTTTTCACCAACAACCTTTCACCAGTGACATTTTAATGATTGTACTTCAAGAAAAGGAAAGTGATCCCAAATGGAAGGGCAGAGTTACAAGAAGGAATGGGAAGGAGAGAAATCAATAAATACATAGATGAGTAAAAATAACCTTTGAACCAATACAACAATAATAATAGTGCCTAAGTATTGGTATTAGAAAAAGTGAAATACAAATAATTTTCTGAATGAAAATACATCTAAATTGGGGGAGGGGAGAAAAATTCTTTGAAAACAATAATAAATGAAGAAACCTCTATAATAAATAATTAGCAATTATTGCCATCATTTGCAAATAATTATCTATGGAAAAAAACCATGATATTTAGACCATGATAATTTAGAATTTGGAAAATTGGGAATTTAGTAGGGTTACTGAAGATAAAATCAAAATATAGGAGTCAAGTACATTTCTCTACACATGACAAAATAATTAAAACATGCAATAGAAATTAGAGAGGGACACAAACCACAACAGAGTCTTAACTCTGAGAAACAAACTGAGGGTTGCTGGAGGTGAGGTGGGCAGGGGATGGGGTAACTGGATGATGGGCATTAAGGAGGGCAAGTGATGTGATGAGCACTGGGTGTTACACACAACTGATGAATCACTGGACTCTACCTCTGAAACTGATGATGTAGTCTATGTTGACTAATTGAATTTAAATTAAAAAAATTCATAAAGATTAAAAAAAGAAATCATGTATAATAAAAAGAAAAAAATCAGAGTTCCTGGGAATAAATTTTAAAATTTTATAAGCTCTTTATAAAGAAAATCACAAAATTTTATTGAAATGGATGGAAATACACTTATCTTGACTATGCTTAAGGCAATGGGACACTGGATAGGATAATTACATATGCTGTGAAGCTTATACATCCATACAAAAAAATCCATGCAATTATTGGTGGATTAACAAGTTTGGTCCAACTGCATTGAAAAACAGTTTACCATCTATTTATGAATCCCTAAAATTAAATTGTTTAATTTTTATGTTTTGGGGAATCATGTAAATAAATTATACAGAATTTATTCCTCTATGATTTATTTTGTTCTTCTATATTATTATTAAGATTCATCCATATGGTTGCCCATAGCTGTAGTTTTTTCATTGTTGTGTAATATTCCATTGTATGATTATATCACCATTTATTTATCCACACATTTGAGTTATATCCAAGGTTTTAGTATTATGAGCAATGCTGCTTGCATATTCTTATAAATGTCTCTTGGTATATATGTGAGTTTCCCTAGGATACAGCCCTGGGAATGGAATTACTAGTTTATAGGAGAGGCATTTAGACAATGTTCCTAGGTAAAGCCACATAGTTTATGTACTGGGAACAGTTCTAAGCACTATTATAAATGCCAGTGAAGAGAATAGATAAGCTCCTTGCTCACATTCTAGTGAGGGAAGCCAGAACTACTTGAGTAAGCATATTTAGAAAAAAATAAGTAAATGGGAAAATACAAGGAAGTGATGATAATTTTAAGGATGTGAGGGACTGACTCACGTTGTTGCAGAGTGGGCCAGCCTCTGAGCACCTCTTTGAAGGAGATATGTGGAGGCTGGGATGTGAATCATCAAAGGGAAGAGCCTCATAAAGACTCTAGAGGAAGATTATCCCAAAAAGAGGGGATGCTAGGTAACAAGGGGATGAGAATGAAAGGACCTTGGAGTGCTTAAGACAAAGAAAAGCCAGGTGGTCCGAGTCACTGAAAGGGAATGAAATGTTATGGGCAAAGTAGCTGGAAGGAGGACAATCTGGACCATGTTGAGCTCTGAAGGTCATCATAAGTATTTGAAGTTGATTTTTAGTTGGAAGTCAATGAAGGATTCCAAGCAAGGGTATATATATATATATATATATATATATATATATATATATATATAATCAATTTGATATATATCATTGCCACAGATGTGCTTGGGAGAGCGGGATGAAACGTCCCCCCGCTGCCTGTGCTTCAGCTAGCATTAATGTGTAGGTGCCACTCCTGTAGCTGTTAACTTCGAGTTTAGCTTGAATTGTGGGATTTGGGGGGACCGTTTAACTTAATTACTGCTAGTTTTGAGATGTCTGTAAGTAGGGTTGGCATGAATGCAACAGTATGGAAGACTAGGAGATAGGGTCACTTATCTGTGTTCCTATGGAAACTATTTGAATATTTGTTTTATATGGATTTTTATTCAATTTTCAAACATGCTACTAAGGAGTGCCCCTCAGCTGCCGAGCAAGCGTTTGTAGCTTGTACATTGGCAGAATGGGCCAAAAGCTGAGTGTTGTGACCTGTTTTGAAAATAAAGTATCTTGAAATAAAAAAAAAAAATTAAATAATCTGCCCCACAGATGAAGGGCAATCATTAAAGCATACAAGCAGGTGAGCAGCAAGAGGTGACCATTCAGGCTGAAAGAATATGGCATCTGGGGATGGAGGGTAGAGGAGATGGCTCAGTGGACTCTAGTCCAAAATATCAGCAGATAGATTAAATAGGGAGTAGAAATGATGATGGAAATGAAGCAAAGACTAATTCCAGAATTTGAGGTAGAGTAGGGGTATGGCAGTGCCAGAAGAAGAGCTGGGATGGTCTAGGGCATAAGTTGGATGGGAAAGGCTAGAGTTCTGTTTCGGATTTGTAAGGTTTGAAATGCCCACCATAATTAACTCTCTTATAGGACAAGAGCAAAGAAACTGAACATGTGGAGCCTTCAGTCTATGGGCTTTGAAGTTAGTTGGACACACATTTAAAGATTGATTATTGTCACTTAATTGCAGTCTAGCCTTGGACACACCACTTCATATTTCTGAGCTGTTTCCTTGTTTTGTTTCTCTCATCCACAAAGGTTATTTAAGGAGTAAATGTGATAGTGTATTTACATTCTTGGCACACTGTAGGTACTTAAATAATAATGAGTTTCTTTTCTTGCCAGTGTTTACAGTGAGAAAATTGAAGCTCAGAGAAGGAATGGCATCATTTGGAGCTCTACAGTAGGAGCAGACGTAAAGGAAATATCTATTCCAACTCCAATTCCAGGTGTTTTTTTCAAGCTGTCCTGCATGAACTAAACCTACAAGTAGATAGCTGATCATGGTTGACAAATTTTGCTATTCTCTGAACAGTGTCACGTGTGATGAGAGGTGATCATTCTTGCATCCAAATGATGCCTATGTGGGAAGGAATAGGAAGAAAAATCAGGCATTGAAGCAAGCAAGGAGGGTATGGGTGGTCAGAGCACAGTGATCTCCGATAGGTCAAATTCAACAGCTGATGGCAGCCTGTGTTTTAAGAATCTAGCTCCACACAGCAGAGCCAAGTGCTTGCCCTCTTCTTTGTAAGTTACCAACGAGATAAATTTCATATTCCTCATAATGTTCTGGGGTAGACAAAAATAGGTTTTGTTTGCTTTTATTTGCATACTCAAATGAAGGCCAAGTTTAAGGTAAATATAAAAGAAAGAGGGTGAAAGTGAATGTGTAGTAAAGATAAAATGTAGTGAAGACAAATTGGATACATTTTATGAAATGAGTTTTTAAAGCATTTTCAAAATTCATTTCAAAATGTATCTCTGACTTCAAATGCTACCCTGTTTCAGATTGGTAAGCTTTATATGCAGTCACTTTTTTTTGTTTTTTTTTTTTTTGCTTTTCCTTGCCACTCCCAGCCTTCATCCCCTCCTTTTCTGTCTTTTCCTTCATTCTTTACTCCCTTTTTTTCTCCTTCCCTTCCTCCTTGCCTCCCTCTTCCTGGCATTTCTCTCTCTCCCTCTCTTTTCCCCCCATGCCAATTTTGTTATCAATCCAGTGTTCTAACAATGATATTTCAGAGAGAAAGGTGACTGACTGCTCCTTGAAAATTTGTTTTACTGTCTCCTTTATGACACTTTGGAGATAAAGTTTTGCCTTTAATACCTGAAAATGCAAAACTGATGTGCCAGGAAAATGTACTCTTGTAAGGAATGACATATATACCGTTTGCTGATGGAATGACAAATGTTCATCTGGATTCATGTTCCAGTTTTATCATTCCCTTGCTGCATCATCTTGGAAAAGCCACTTTGAGTCTGTTACATAAATGGACCAAATATAGTCCCTGTGTGTTAGCCTAAAATGGCCCCTGTGTCCTCTCCTTCTTTGCAGCAAGCTAGGGCTATTAGCCTAAAGCCTGCCGACTCTAGATTCAGATGCTTACACTTTCATTTAAAAAAAATATATATATATAGTTCAAATAAATTTATTTTTTAGCCATTCAGAGCCTATGTACTTTATATGCCCCCACAAAACTGCACTCAGCATCTGCTAACCATAGATAAGACAGATCTTATAGCTAGACCCCAACTGGTGACTCCCTTAGGAGCTCTTGACTCACACATTCCTCACTCATTGTTAAGAGACATCACCTAGACTCATACGCTCCCCTCTGATTTCCTCTTCTTCCTCATGAGGTCTCCCATCCTTTCTAGGTGGTGGCTTTTTGCTATTGTCTCTGGTAGACATCTAAGAGGGACTGTCCCATGCAGTTCAGCCCAAGAAAGCTGTGTTACTGCCTTTTGTCTGTCTGTTCCTTGATCAACCTCGAAATTCTTGAACTTACTGGCATCTCCTTTATAAAATGAAGAAATATTGTTTACCCAGCAGGATTGTTTGGGAAAAGCCTAGGATCATACCTGGAATTTATTTGGAGGTCGTTAAATGAGATGCCTTTCTCTTTGTAATTGATTCATATATAGTGCCCCTTGCACGACAGAGAGAGAAGAGGTAATAGCAATTATTCTGCTAGTAACTTAAACACTTGAGAATCCCCTGTTTGAGGCTGGTGGAATGAAGGTACAGGGGTGAACTGAGCAACTTGAATCATTTGTCTCTTTCAAAGGAATTGATTGGTATCTGCCAGATATCCACGTTATGTAGAACTTTGAGAACACAACCTTGAAGAGGTTGACTTTCATTCAGTATCATTTCCCATAGGATGATAGCATCAGAGATGGCTCTCTCTTCCTGGGACCACATATGAGAAATATTTTCTAAATGTACATTAATGAGTGAATCGATGTCTCTCTTCCTTCTCTTTAGTGGTAGGGACACAAGTAAATAAACAAAACAGGTAGCTGCACCCTTGACCGCATGGGCTGTGGCAGACGCAGTGCAGAACATGGTGGGGAACAGACAGGATAAGTGAGTATTCAGAATGCCATGTTCTCAAAGCACACATGACTTCACCTAAACAACCAGAAATGTTTCTATCTCAAAGCCTACCAAAATACTGAAGCCAGAATTTTGTAATCATAAACATGTAATTTTTGTGGCTTACTCAAGTCAACAGTTCACTTACCCTTGGAAGCTATTCTTAACTTCCTGTTTGATCACAACAGTAGTGGTCACATTCTCTATCACAATACTATACATTTAGGGGGTGCTTTTTGGTGTAGCCAACAAGGCTTTTTATTGAACCTTTTTTACTTAATAGGTAGTCTGAATATACTAGGTGCCCCATGCTCAAGGCTCCATCTCTACCGATATCCAGTAACATGTCAGGATTAACTCAGATGACATGTTTTTGGGACTCAGATGACATATTTTTGAGACTCAGATTCCTCTTCCAAAAAAATGACAACTAAGTATCTATAACAAAATGTTTGTAAAAAAAGAATAAATCAAAATATTCAAAGAAAAGAGATATATTGAAACATAAAATGGACAATGGAGCAGGACTTGAGGGTGAGGGACTGCAGGTGGTGATGTAGCTCTGGCACCTGGGAAAGGAGAGAGGGAAGGAAGAAAGTTTGGGGAGGAGGACACTCAGATGGCAAAGTAGCCTTGAGAAAGTCTTTTCTAGGGTAAGGGGAGCACTGAGCAAAGATCATCTGTTAGAGGCATCCCATTTGGGGCTAGAAATGTCTACAATGGCAGTTCTGCCATACACTGTCATGAGCTAGGAGTTACTTGGGAAAGGTTGGCTTCGGTATGAATTCAGAATTTGTGGCACCTATGAAAGACATCAGCTCTCTAGATTCCTCGCCACAGGTCTTCTCATCAAGGAGGAGTTGAACTGTAGATGCAATGTCCACCACAGTCCACTTGTACAGTTCCACTTCTCAATCCATGTGTATGGAACAGCAGGAATTGGATCCAAGGAGTACAAAGATCCCAAGCAACCACCATAGCTTGTAGTTCATGTCTTGCTCCCTGAAAAAGTGTACCTCCTTGGAGGACTCGTCAGGAAGTCTGTGAGATCACAGAGTCCCCCACTGAGTCTCTAGGGTGATTCTATATAGGACCATCTTGCTTCCATTTCTTGGTTCCTGAACCAAGTGCATGATTAGAAATATACTTACAGAAGATTCTGATTTTTACCAGTACTGTATTCTGAATAATGTAACCCTCAGCTTCCAGAGAATTTTCTTCAGGCAGGTGCCACAGGTGTCTTCACTAAGTCATTCTAACATTCTTTCAAGACAATTGCTTTCCTTTCTAGGAAAGGGAGATTTCCAGCTGGGAGATCATTAGCCTCTGCCCAAAGATCTGCATTTATTGTTACCTCAGGCCATTTCTCCTTGCACACAAATAAGATAATCAGGTTCAGCATTTCTATCCATTGGGGAATATTTCCTTCTGTATTGTCCTCCAATACCACACCTTAGCATAGCTTTAATGCAACTACCCTCTGCTTTTGATTTTCATGCACATCCCAGGCTGACATATATGTCAGTCAAGCTTGGGCATTTTCCTCTTCTCTCAGGTAGTCAGATGCTATCTTCCTTTTCACACACACACAACCACAAGTGTGATCTGGGGAGAGTAATGGTGTCACTGTACCGTGTAACAATGGATTGGGCCATTTGGTCATCCAGCCACTGGTTTCCATTTGATCTTTCTTGGTCTTAATTCTGATGTCTTATTTTCATTTTATAATGGACTGATACTAAATCCCATAGTCATGGACTCTCTACCATTTAGGTAGTCTGAATGTATGATTACTTATGCTCCATAGTCTAGTGCTCCATCTCCTCTGGTGTCCAGTAACATGTCAGGAATTAATTTTCGATTGTATTAGATTTCTTGACCACAGATGATGCATGCTTGCCCTAGATCTTTAGGGATATAGGAGGATCTTTGATCTCCCACTGTGGCTTCCCATACTCCATACTGCATCTCTTCCCACTGTCACCACCTCCAACGCTGTAGTTGCAAAGTTGCTTGCATCACTGACCATGCCTACCACAGAGAACTTTTCTGCTTCAGGCTCACTCAAAGCCAGCAGTTTTCCATGCTGTCCAGTACTAGGGGCAAAGAATCATTCCAGGATGTGTTCTCTTGGCCCTTCTAACTATGACAGCCTTTACTCCAGATGCTAAATACCCAATGTGGGGATTACCCCACTACTTAGTATGGGGTATCCCAATTATACACTCAGAGAACAGAGTACTGGGGACATTGCCATTAAAAGGAGTCACAAACCCAGTCAATCTACTCTAAGCTGGATTTTAGCTATAGCTATTTATTATCGGACTCCCATATACCTGCATTCTAACTGGGAGTCCATGATGTGTTTCCAGTCTCCAAGTGTCAATGCCATCTCCAAATTTATGTCTAGATGTCAAAATGGTGGGGATTTCCTTTTTCCCAGCCTACATAAATGACCACAAAATCCTTTTGGGAAGATCTAGAGGCACATCTACTGTGGACTGCTCTTCCTGCTGTGCTATTGCAGACTCCCTTCTCCCAAATCAGTGAGTTCCAGACCTAAAAACTGTTTTGGGTCCAGGCACTGAACAAGCATCCATGACATTTTCTTTTTTCCTTTATTGGGAATGCTGTCCACAACTCCATGTGCCTTTATTTTTGTCTTCTTATGAGAGTAAATGGAAGGTATCTTTTTCATTCTTAATTTGTCTATTTTGTCCCTAAGGACATAGTACTCTTTAAACTGAGTCTAGATCTGCCTCTGGGTCAAGTTCCCTCCCTCTACATTCTTGAGCTGTAATGTAAACTTCAGCCCTCCCAACCACCCCTGTTTCTGGAGGTTAAGTCTTGCCACCTGGCCTCTATTCCTGGAGGGTTCACTGACCCCCATGAATATTGGTGAGCAAGCTCTGTGATGACCCTTCTACTATCTGCCTTGCCCTATAGAGGAGAGCCACCATGGAAAGTCTTAGAAATACCACTGCCTGTCATAAGCATGGTCTTGATGGCTCTGGTAAATGGGATTGAATGGGCCCTCCATGGAATATGCTTTTCTGGTGGATCTTCCAGCTTCACGTGACATAGTCATTCTACTGTGCCCAATTTTCTCAGCCTCTTTATTCTTTCCTCTGTTGTTAGTCACAGCAATTCAGGAAATCCTACTTTGTTCAGCATGGGGCATCACTTTCTCCAGGCTTCTGAGATCCAGCCTAACAGTGAGTCTGCTCTATTCTGGTACTAAGGGGTCTTATCAAAGTGCTAAATCTTTGGTCATGAAAAACTTCTTCTAGTCAGTGAATTATTGCTTGCCCAGCCTTATGTTCCAATCTTCTTGATCAAACACTCTTAAAATCCAATTCCAGGGATACTCTCTTGGCTCCTGCCAGTGCATGGTAGGTGATGCTTGCAGCTCCTTTAGGGTATAGTATTTTATTTCTACCAGGACCAACAAACCTCATCCAGACCTAATATGGTGAGATTTATCCATAGTTATTGGTCAGTCATCCGAAAGAGCAGACATATGTGGCTCTAGAGGAGAGAATTTATTGCTTTGTTGGTGAAAGTCCCAGCAGGATCTTCCTGCACAAGGGAGGTACTTATTCTCACTAAGGAGGGCTGTGCCAGCTCTTAAGGGTCTGGTGGCCCAGATGAGTCTGTAGAGCTGAAATCTTTAGAAGTATCTATACAAATGTTCCCATTCCATTTTATAGGGCTCCAGGTTTTCCCAACCAGGGCTTTTATTTTAACAAAACAGACCTGCTTTGAATGAGCATTTTTGTCTGGAATATTCTACTATAACTATTAAATCTTGCATTTTCTCCTCTACTATGTCTGCTCTTGGACCTAAGAACACCCAAAATCTACCATCTTAGCAAATTTCAAGTATGCAGCGAGATATTGTCAAATATTTTCATATTGCATTATACCAGTTCTCCAGAATTTATTCATCCTGCATAACTGATACTTTTTAAAGATTTATTTATTTACTTTAAAAAGACTGAGAAAGAGAGAGAGAACAAGGGCAGGGGAAGAGGAAGAGCATAACCAAAAAGACTCCCACCAATCAGGGAGACTGACATGGGGCTTGATCCCATGATTCATGAAATCAGGATCTGAGATGAAACCAAGAGTCAGATGCTTATACTATTTTTTAAAAAGATTTTATTTATTTATTCATGAGACACACACACACACACACACACACACACACAGATGCAGAGACACAGGTAGAGGGAGAAGCAGGCTCCATGCAGGGAGCCCGACGTGGGACTCAATCCTGGGTCTCCAGGATCAGGCCCTGGGCTGAAGGTGGCACTAAACTGCTGAGCCACCTGGGATAGCCCCCAGATGCTTATACTATTGAGCCACTCAAGCACCCAACTTCATACCTCCTTATTGACATTCTTCATTACATCTTCCCTTAGCTCTAGTAACCACCATTTTTCTCTGTTCCTATGAGTTTGATTATTTTAGATTCCACATATAAGCAAGATTATATAATATTTGCCTTTCTGTGTCCGGCTTATTTCACTGAGTATAATGTTCTCCAGGCCCATCCATGTTGTCACAAATGGCAGCATTTCCATTTTTTTTAAGGCTGAGTAGTATTCCATCCATATACACATCACATTTGAAGAAGTAATTATTAAGCAAAAAGAACTTAGAAATTTGGAAGATTCTCAGCCTGTCCGCATTGCAGAGAATACCAACAGGGTAGCCAAGTAACACTTGAGCGTGAAGCACAAAAAAATCAGCAGCCCCAAAAAGAACTCTGCCAGTTTGAACTGAAGGGGATATAGATGAGATGAAATAGAGAAAGATTGTCAGATATCTTATATCCTATAGGACAAGACCACAGAGCTATTCAGCTTTGAACATGTGTTATTCTTCAAGAGAAGGGAAGAATGGCCTTGAATACAAGTCAGAGATCATCAAGGTCATTGGCTTGATTCTAAGAGACCAGAGGGCCTCCAATCAAAGACATAGGGGTACAATCCCTGCCTAGTAGAGCTGTGCATGGGTGGGGTCCCCATGGAGAGCCACATGAGAGCAGCAGCTTGCTGACATTGCCACTACAGTGGGCCTGGAGGGCAGAGCATCAAACCAAAGACTTATTCACAAGCCTTAAGGTCCAGTGGAATTTGTCATGCTAGGATTTGGACTTACTTGAGACCTGTAACTCTTTCCTTATTTCCTATTATCCCTTTAGGAATGGGAACATCTACTTCATGCCTGTTCCCCTACTGTGTCTTGGAAGCACATAACTTGTCTGGTTTTACAGGTTTGGAACTGGAAAGAGACTATCTGTAGTGCACATACTACTCAGAAATGGGTTCTTTGTCTAGCTAAGGAGTGAGTAATCCAGTCTCCAAACTCCATCTCACCACCTACCTTTCCACACCACTCCAAATCACCAGCAGTTCTGGGGACAGAATTAAATATACAAGACATTCTTTGGGGAAATGCCTGGTAGGGACAGAGGAAAGATGGGGCAGGATTTGCAGAGAAAGCCTTCAGACAGAGGTATAGGTATAGCACCTGTAAATGGAGAGAGGGAAAGAGGGGGTCTATAATAAAGCACTGAAAGTATCTTCACCAGCCTGATGGAAAATCCTAGAAAAAGGATTTCCTAGAGGGGAGTGGTCCTCATGTTGGGCAGAAGTGGCCTGGCTTCAGGCCCAGCCATGCTCAGTCCTCAGCTGGGAGCAGCCTGGGGAAAGTTTGGCTGAGGTGAGGATTTCAACCAAAGATGCAGGAGATTCTCCACAACTTCACAACTGGCACTCTGCCTCTCAAAGGGAAATTGAACAGTGTGCTTCCATGGCCACAGCACTTCCAAAATATTCACACTTTTTCAACTTGGCTTCAACTTGAAACCTCCCTCGACACAACTTGTTTCCCCCTTTCCTCATTAGCATCTCCTACTTTACATGCTGTTTCCAGGCTGGTAAATGAGAGTAGCATTCTGTTAGACCTGCAGGCAATAGGCAGAAGCCTTATTTACGGCTTTGCAAATGATCCCAGGGACCATGTGTGCAGTGGGTGCATTTGTCAGTTTGCTAATAGTCTGTTCACACACACACACATACACACACACACACACACACGCATTAACAGAGAGAGCGCATAGCTTCACCAATATCCCATGGTCCTTGGATCCAGTGAAAATCAGTTGATTTCCAGGCTCTCAGAGTCAAGATAGATCTCAAGATTTGGGCTTTTCTAAGCACTTTTTTTTTCAACAATATCTAATTATCTTTGATCTCTAAATATGACATGATCAGAAAGGAGACTAGTGAAATGTCATGTGCTATGGTTCATTTGACTTTTAAGGGGACTTGTAGATCTGGTTGGGTAATCTTCTCAGGTAGTAATGGCCATTTGTCAACCCATTTATCAATCAGATATATAGGTGGCAGGGCCTTTTCCAGTTTCTATATTATTAAGTGTTTCTGGTGAAATAAATCTGGGAAACAAAATTCAAACACATCTTTTCTTGGAACTTTTTGTTTGCTGGTTCAATGAGTATTATAATGCCCAGGAAGAGAAGAGAGCAAGCAGCATTAAGCAAATGCATTTCCCTATAACCTCTGTTAAGTGTGACTTAACATCTAACCTTACCACATTGTACACTGTGCTTTGGCTAATCTTCTATCTGCTACTTGCTGTGTGATTATGCATCCAGAGACATATTCTTTCTGACTGTCCATATCCTCATCTGTGCAATGGGAAGACTACATCCAGCCCATGCTTGCCACTCTCCCTTCATTGAAGGATGGAAGTTGCACATGTGTCCATGGTGAGTGCTCAGAAGGGAGGCAGGCTCAGCTCTATGAGCAGGTGAGGATATAGAGCAAGGCAACAAACAAGAGTAGAGGGGGTCCATGGATCTGGGCCTGTCTCTCAATGTTGCTTTCTGGTCCACAAGGAGATAAGTCTTGAAGTGAGAAGAAAGTATTTAGAAACCTTGAGAGCAATGAGGTGATGCCATGATAACCAAGCATGTGATCAAAGGCCTCCTCTCATTTGTATGGTATTTCACAGAAACACATGGGAAGAGCAAAACAAAACAGGTTCTATCTCACAGATAGTTTGAGAGGTACTGCTTTACAGCATGCTCAATCTCCCACTCCATGAGACTTTTAAATATTAGATAAACCCAAAATGTGTTTCCTTTTTAATATTTAAAAATACTTTCTTTTAAAAGCTTTCTGAAGCTTTAGCTCACTTGGATATAGCTGTCATGCAGCAGATGCAACCTGATGGCCTCCCAACGCTGGAGGCAAACCCACTGCTTATGTACATGCAAGAGCAGAGCCCAGGATGAGGTGTGAAGGCATTAGCAGACCAATGGCTTGTCTATCCACTCTTATGTTTCAAGTTCTGTTCTCCAGTATCTTTAGGCTTTCTCCAGTTCCCAGGAAAGGGCTCCTTCCCCTGCCCACAGTCTTCAGCATCCCTTCGGTGACTTAGTCTACCCTGGTGACACCCACATAACAAGTCTTGTCATAGGTCTGCCTGTTGCTGTTTTCTTGTTTTTGTTTTTAATCAAAGAAAGAATTGTGCTGAACCAGCGCTAATGCAAATCCTACCTGAAGGGCAGGTGATGGCTCAGAATAGAGCCTGAGGTGGATCCAAGGAGAAATATGGGAGAAATAATGATTACAATAGCTCAGTAGGGAGAAAAAAAGATTTTTTAAGAAAAAATACTAATAATGAAAAGTAGGTCAGGGCCCAAGTGAATATGTGGTCAGGGGATGAGTTCAGTAAAAAATCCTTCTGGAAAGAGACATGTTTGGGGAAAGGAGGCTGGAGTCCACAAGTATTCACAGGGAAGAGTTTGCTCAGGGCTCAGACAAAATCTGACCCACACAGTGGTCTCTGTCCTCATCTCTATCTGAATCCACTTCCTGCATAGACATCCCTCATGTCTGGCACCTGGCAATAATGCTACAAATGCCCTGGTTTCATTTTGGTGCCATTCAGAAAACAACAGCAGGTTATCTGTTTCCTGCTCCTCATTTTATTTTTGTGAGGGCTGCTATTGCTAATCTAATGTCCTTTTGGCTATAAAACAAAAAGTCTGAGGAATAATTGTCCTTGATATGAGCATAATAGAGGCTGCCTAATGTTTTTAAGATGGGGTGTGTCCAGTTACACATGATAGGTTATAAAGACATTGCAGATTTTATGTTCTGAAATGGGCTCAGCATCCATTAACCTGTACTAAAGGTACACACAAAGAAAGACAACAAGGAAAAGGCAACATGCCAAAGGAGAAAGATGCAAATTTACCCAGAATAAATTCTGCTGCTGTCAGAAGCTCAGACTCTGTCAAGAGAAATGGCAAGGCTTGATTATGCACACATAATGAAAAGAGTTTTAGGCAAATATTTGCTGTACACACCAAATATTTTATGTAAGTTCTCAGGAAAAATAGCTTTTAACCTGGCATGAAGTTTTCTTTTTGATTCTCCATCCATCCATCCATCCATCCATCCATCCATCCATCCATCAGTCCATCCACCCACCCACCCATCAATCCACTTGTCCATCCATCTACCCACCTACTCATCCACTCATCCATCCATCCATCCATCCATCCATCCATCCGTTCATCCATCCATCCGTTCATCTATCCAAACACTGTCTACATATCTCCTCCTCTGTGCTTCCTTTTCACCATTGCCATAGACATTCTTCTTCTGTTACTCCTACATCTTCAGTGATATAGGAGAGGAGGGTGGGCAAAATATATTTAAGATTATTGTTAATAAGTGAACCTAATTTATATCTTGATATACTATTTCCTTCTCTCTCAGTTAGGAAAACTTAAATCAATCCAGGATAAACAAGCATCTCCTTCTCAGTCAAGTTGGGGTTTTCTACCTGCCCTTAATCATATCTCTGGAGTGATTTTTACAAACTTCAAGCCATTGGTCCATGCCAATCATATGAATGTAATGGATCATGGATTTTGTTTGATGACATCAATTCACTTTACTATCTGCTTATTTTATTCATGTCCTTCCTGGTCCCCAGTCATCAGTCCACAGTGTTTTTTTAACCCTTCCCTCCTGTCTCTGAGGGCATTCAGACAACTTGTTATCTTTCATCTAATTGTGGCCCCTTGCCAAGGATATGGGACATGTGAGCATTGTCTCCTCTGACACTCTGCAGCTAGAAAAATTTAAGAACCCAGCTTAGACCTTCTTTTTTTTTTTACCACATGCCACCCCACATTATTGACTATACCTCTGCCACACTCTGCAAGGAATTTTATGAGATTTGGAACCAAACTAACCACCCATTGGTTGCTAATGATCTTTGTGGTCGTTGATCATTAGATCTTCAAATCTGTTTTTATATTCTATATTTTGCAGTCCCACTGCAAACAGTCTTGGTCCTCTCACAGGCCAAAAGATAGGAAGAAGAATTTTAAGGACCTCACCCATGTTTAAGTTTTTCCTTCTTTTCATACTTTCTCCCTTGAGAAAGTGAGCCTATGAGAGCTTTATCAAATTTAGGATGAGAATAGTAACTCCTCTTTATCGAATGTTTTTCTCAGTCTATTAGGTGCAAAGTCTATTTTATGTTGTGAGTCTTTTGGTACTTGTGAAACCACAAAAATTATAAAAACATTCAAGAATAAAACCTTGACTTCCAAAATTTATTTATTTATGAGTTTCAAAAGACCACTTGGAAAATCAAAAACAAAGTATTGAGTATGTGTGTGGATGCCCAGGGGTGCAAGGCCTTGCAGACCTGTTGGATTGGTGTGGGGAGTCTAATGACTATCTCAACTCACCAACCTACTAGCCCTAGGCTTAGCACAGCCTGTGATTTTGCTTCATATCCTATAGCTGCCCACCACTTTTACTTTGTGCTTCAGCTTTGTCTAATCACTCTCAGATCTGCTGAAACCTGCAATGTTGCTATAAGATTTCATGACTTTGAACAAAACTCTCTCTCTCTCTTTTTGTAAGGGCATTTGTCTACATGGAAAACTCTATTCATTCTTTCAAAACCAACTCAAGAGTTTCTCCCTTTGACATTTCTAAATTAAATCAAACACTCCCTTACCACCAAAGCTTCTATTTGAAACTTACTGAAATCTGTTGTCTTTTTTTTTTTTTTTATTGACTTCCCTCTCTCTCCCCAACTAGACTGTGAGTACCTTAAGACCTAGGGCTGTGTTACGCATTATGTAAACTGCATCTCCATTGTCTGTACAGCATATTGTACATAATAGGTACTCAGTAATTAAAGGGAGAAATGAAGGGGGATAAGAGGGATTTCTAAGACAGAAGGAAGAATAAAGGGAGAAAAAAAGTTTTGTTGTATATCTAGGTGAGTAAAGTACTAGTAAGTAATAAAAGCTAACATTTGCCTCTAACCTACATTGTACTAGTCATATACTTTACTTAGATTGTTTCATTATACATGACAATTTTATGTTCTCATTTCACAGCTGAGGATTCCAAGCTAGAGAAAAGTCAATTTTATTCACCCAACAGGTGGTGGAACCAAGGTAAGAATCCAAAGAAACTTGGTCTTAAAACCCACATCCTTTCCCACAATGCTCTACTGCAAAGTAGCTAAAGTTGAGGTTGCAGAAAATTATCTTAGTACCTGCCTTCGATGCTGTTCTAGTGGCTTTTCTGTTGCTCTTTGCTTTTTCATGAACTCCCCTTGAATATCCACCTTCCATTGGCCACATTCTCTTCCCTCAATTAGGGCTCTGTTGTTTTGCTATTTCCTTTTTATAGACATTATAACATAAGATGTGGCATCAGAAACCCTGTTTGGAATTACAACTCTGCCATACATTATCTTTTAATGAGTTATTTATTCCTTTGAAGCGTGGTTATTCTCCAAATGTAAATTGTTATGAAGACCAAAAGAGATAACTCACAAATTATTTCATAAATGGGAATTTTTATTAACATGCTGAACTGAAATACTGGAAGTTGTGACTGTCCAGAGCTTGTATATTATATGTTCTTTGCACCTCAAAACTCTGGTCATTGCATGTCTAATGTATTGCTTAAATTACTGGTAAGTCTATGAGGGGTTCACAAGAAGTAGGGATATAATTCTGTTGTGCCATGATGGATCAGGTTGAAGTGAAATTGATTGGAGGACATGCAAAAGGTGTTTTAGAACATGGGGTTTCACAATACTGAGTCCCACAGTTACCCTCTCTTCCTTCCTGGGAACAGGCAGCACTATGGAAACTCAGTCTTTGACCTACAGGGAGACAGAATTTTTATTTTTATTTTTTCTAATGGAGGATAAAAGACTGGAACTTATCTGTTCTGAGCCAAGCAATTCCAAAAAAGAAGGCAGGACTGAAGTGACTTGGGATTGTTCTTGGTGTGACTTTTGGTGTGTGGAGTTTGGGATGGTATCTAAAGGCAATTTCTGCCAAAAATAATCACAAAAGTGGTGAATAAGTAGTTCCCCTGAACATATGGGACAGAGGATCTCTCTTTAAACAAGGAAATGATGTCAATAGATACATGGATGAAACTTTCTTTGT
The DNA here is from genome assembly GCF_048164855.1 of Canis lupus baileyi. Classification (NCBI taxonomy): domain Eukaryota; kingdom Metazoa; phylum Chordata; class Mammalia; order Carnivora; family Canidae; genus Canis; species Canis lupus. The sequence goes on from NC_132839.1 coordinate 70,088,696, forward strand.
TATTCTAGAGGCCAGAACTTGGACCAGTGGGTGGTTTACGAGAGTTGAGACTCAGATCATCTTAAGGAAGAAGTCCAATAATTTGAGTTAGCTATCAGGTGAATGAACTGATGAAATTCCGAGCAGAGGCAGAAAGACATCACAGATCTAGGACTGCATAATTTATCAGAAGGGCAAGTCTGGATGATACTTAGATTATCTAGAAGGATCCAGGTCTCAGCTGAGCCATACAGCCCTTGACAAGCCACTGTGTGGTCCAAAGAATCTTACTTAACTAATCTGAGCCTGTTATATCATTTACAAAACAACAGCTTCCAAGTAAATAAGTCTAAATTTTCTTCCTGATCTAAAATTCTAGAAACACAACTAATCAAATTGTTCTTTCTACTCTTTTCTCTATTGCCTTTTTTGTATAAATTCACAAAATCTTTTGTAAGTACATTACACCTGCTACCATTTTATACAGCGCTGTGCACACACACACACAGAAAAAAAAAATGTATTCCTGAGGAAAATCAAGGACTAAACTACAATCCCCAAAATAAAATACAATTGGCTTAAAATAGTAGGCTCAATAAGATTATCTTGATGCTAAATCACACTAAAAATAAAATAAGAATTCTTCATGATAAACTATAACATCTAAGCCAGAATTATGCTTAAGGCTGGCCTACATTCTGATAGCAAAAATGAAAAATTGAAAAGCAATGGTACACCCTGAAATAAATTGGATAATATGGATACTTGAAATGATGAATATTCCCAGCATTTTCTTTTGTTTATTATGTCCTGAGAGTCTACAGTTGATTTCACAGATGATTATACATCACTTTAAATATTGAAGAACCATTTGAAACACTCGAAAAGAAAAAAAAGTAATGCATTGTTCTTAAGAAATTCTTAAGGCTGATTATGCTCCATTCAGTACAATAGATTTTATTCAATAAATTTCCAACACAGTAGGAAAAAAAGAGATGCTTTTAGTGTACCCACATTAATAGCAGAAGATGTGTCTTTCTATTTTATAAGAAACATCCATTCTTCCTTGCAATGTTTCCAGTTGGTCTCTACAGAGTTCAAAAGCAGTTTTGCTAATTGAAAAAAAAATGCTAAAGACTGGAGAGCACTGGCCATCCACTTTGGCACTCTTGGAGAAAACAGTGTAGCACATGCCTCTCCCTCACATGCTGTGAGACCTGCATTAATGCTGAGTAATTAACTGAGTGGTTAGTTCCCACTGAGGAGTCAGGAAGGTCTGGTGAATCAGTTTCTTCTGGACTTTCATTTGGGGCCACTTGCTTTGAATATGTACCCATTGAACTAATAGGAATTCATGCTAGTGATTAGGAGCAAAAGTGAGATGCTATTACAACCCCAGGTTCTCTAGATATTCCTGTGTTTCCTGGAAGGAAGTCCCCTCAGAAGCGATGCTGAAGTGCGTGTGGATGTTATGTAGCTTCATGACTCATTGTCTGCTTTTCTTCTTTTTAAATACAGTGATGAGCACTGGGTGTTATATGCAACTGATAAATCACTGAACACTACATATGAAACTACGTATGTACTTTATGTCGGTTCTTTGAATTTAAAGCAAGCAAGCAAGCAAGCAAGCAAGCATGTCGACTTTAATCACCATATTACTCATTAAATCCTTGGAACTGGGACACCTCCATGGCTCAGAGGTTGAGTGTCTGCCTTCGGCTCAGGGTATGATCACGGGTCTGGGGATGGAGTTCCACATTGGGCTCCCAATGGGGAGCCTGCTTCGCCCTCTGCCTATGTCTCTACCTCTCTTTCTGTGTCTCTCATGGATAAGTAAATAAAATCTTAAAAAAGAAAATCCTCAGAACTTATTCACCATAGAGCTGACAGTTTGTATCTTTTTATCTACTTTTCCCTATTTCCTCCACTTCCCAGCCCCTGGTAACCATTTTTCTATCTTTGGTTTCTCTAAGTTTGCTATGTTTTGTTTTGGTTTGGTTTTGATTATACATGTGAGACCATGCAGTATTTGTCTTTCTGTGTCTAACTTACTCCACTTAGTGTAATGCCTTCCAGGTCCATCCATGTTGTCATAAATAGTAGGATGTTTCCTTCTTTCTCAAAGCTGAATAATATCCCATTGTATACATATATAAATACACATATTATATATGTGTGTATATATACATATAATAATAGACATTTAGATTGTTTCCATAACTTGGCTATTGTGACTAATGAATGCTGCAATAAACATGGGAGTGCAGATGTCTCTTGGATATCCTGTGTCCATTTCCTTTGGACATTTATCCAGAAGTAGGCTCAACAGATCGTATGGTAGTTCAACATTTAGAGGAAACTCTGGTCCACAGTGGCTGCACCAATTTATGTTCCTGCCAACAATGTACAGGATTCTTTTTCTCCACATTCTCACTGACACTTGTTACTTCTTGTCTATTTGATGATGGCCATTCTAATGGGTGTGAAGTGATATCTTACTGTGGTTTTGACTTCTGTTTTCCTGATGATGAGTGATGTTGAGCACTTTTTCATGTACCTAGGTGCTGGCCATTTATATAGCTTCTTTAGAAACATGTCTATTGAGATCCTCTGCCCATTTTTTAACCAGATTGTTTGGTTTTTTATTTTTATTTATTTATTTATTTATTTATTTATTTATTTATTTATTTATTTATTGCTATTGAGTTGTATGAGTTCTTTGTGTAATTTGGGTGATGCACTTGATTATGTGCACTTGGCTCTTAGGAATTTGGGAAATGTAGAGTAAATCTTTGTGGATTTGACTCATTCTTACAGTAGTAGTAGCATTGGGTTTTGAGCCATTTCTTGCTACGTTTCTAGTTGTATAGAGAGCTCTTTGTATGGAGCTGTGGGGGAGAGAAGGGTGGCTCCCTTCCTCTTTGTGTGACAGAGAAGGGAGAAGTCACTTCCTGTCATTTATGTGCTTTTTCCATTGCCTTAGCAGTATGGCTAGTCAAGCAATAGCACTTATTCAGTTGTTCATATTGTATGCTCCTTGTCTCAGGGCTCAGTGAGTTACTACCTATCCAGGACACCTACCTCACTATTGTCTCTGGATCTTACTTAACTATAGTACGATTTAGGATATTCTGGCCCAAAGGTAGCATCCAGTTGGTCTGCTTCTAGTTCAACTGTTGTCCTGAGCCTCCTTTTGGGACCTGGGTTTCTGTTTTATTCCTCAGATCTCTGATGTACTCATGCAACTCCTATCTGGTTCACTGTAATCCTGGCCTTGTGTCTAAATTGTCATCATAGATGATGGCTTCTGACATAAGGAATGGATCTCATTGTGGTGCCAAGTAAGAGGGCAGCAGACATGATATCCTTTTTCATTCTAGCAGGGATAACAAAACTCGTATAAAGAATGTCAAATAAATATTACTTAATACTCAGGAAATATTACTTGAATATTACTATGTACTAAAGCTCTGCTAAATACCATACCAGGGACTGGGGAAAAAATGAAAAATGAAGAAGTGATCCTCAGTCTCATGGAGATTCAGGTCTACTGGCAGGTGGTGGTGGTGAAACCAGGTAGAGTATGGTAGGGAAGAATCAAATCAGTGGAATCAGGCAGAGAAATGAGAATGACTCCAAAGTGAAAGGTCCAAATCAATGACAGCAGGGGATAGTGACCTGGTTTGAAGAAGAGATGGTGGAGAAGTGCCCTGATATACAAGTGGGCAGGAACAGGTGCCATTTTATAGTGCCTCTTCTGGGGAACCTATTTTAAGGAGCATCAGAGCCCTGGAGCAGCCCTAGACAATCATCTTTGAAACTCATCTTGTGTGATGCCTGGGGGGCTCAATGGTTGAGTGTCTGCCTCTGGCTCAGGGCATGATACTGGAATACGGGATCGAGTCCCATGTCGGGCTCCCTGTGAGGAGCCTACTTCTCCCTTTGCCTATGTCTCTGCCTCTCTCTCTCTCTCTCTCTCTCTCTCTCTCTCTGTCTCTCGTGAATAAATAATCTTAAAAAAAAGAAGAAAGAAAAGAAACTGATCTTGTACTTCCAGTTCTCCTACTCCTAGAGTCCCTGCTGGGCTCCTCCCTCTTCATGACCTGAGATCACTTCCCTAACTTCCATATCATGCCTTTCTTTAGCTGAATACAGAGTGTTCTGAGCCCTGTACATCTGAAGCAAGATTCTTCCTGGCCTCTAGTCTCAGTTGTCTTAGTTGAGCATACTCCCACGCCACCACCATTTCTTCATGTTAGATCATGTTGATGGCCAGCCTCCTTGTTGGCTGCCTCCTATGGACTCCCACATGCCCCAGTTCATGTATTCAACCTTCTGATTGATATTGATTATGTCTTTTCCTCCTGATCTCTCCCCAGTGCTTGCCTCCTCCTCAAGGTTGCATTCACAGTCTCTGATCATGGTCCTCCCTCTTTGCCCCAGCCCACAGTGTTGCCCCAAACATGAACATAGCTTCACTTTCCCATCATTTCAGCCATTACAGCTGCATGAGTGTTCTTCCTCGCTTGACTTGGAAGAAAAAATATCCCTCTAATTTTTTTCTCTTTAAAAATCTTCTGGGTTGTGTTACTTTTTTTTGCGGGGACCTTCCAGGTAGAAGTCTTTAAGACATTGAATTTAAATTTCAGTTGCCTTTTCTCCAGTCATCAGGAAAAAACAAACAAAACACTTGTCCTCTATCTCCCACTCCCAAAGATGATTGACAAGTGTGGGGAGATTCTCAGATGAAGATTAATTCATGCCAATTTGGACTTTCAGTTAATAATGATTAATGAATAAGATTCTCTCTTTTCCTTACCAAAGAAATTGCAGATAGCTAGGTTAGATAGCTAGGGGTAGAAGGGTGCCATGAGCAGAAACGTCTATTTGCTCCAATAAAGCTTCGTGATCCCAGTACAGAACAAGTAAAAGCTGATGATTTAGCAGCAGCAAACTTTCTCTCTGCTGACTAAAACTGAAATCTGAAAGACGAATATTGGCCCCTGGGCCATGTATCTTTGAAAGATACTTATTTTAAAGAGTAAAGAAATTATTCAAAAATGTAAACCAAATTCTGCTTTCCCAAGTGTTTACATAAATCAATATATATCAAATGGCATGCTATTATATGAAAAAGGAATGTGCTTGTTCTTGGAATATATAGTGCCAGATGCTATATATAAGCATGTCTTTACATATTACTTTTTTGCTTATTCACCCAAGAGATGAAAACATTATATTCAACAAGGAAAAGGAATATGATCGGTTTGATGCCAGAAATAGCTACATATGAAAACACAAATGGACACACAGGGGAATTATTTGCATTATCTGGATTAGGAATCAAAACTCATACCTGCATTTGAAGAGTCCAGATAAATGAAGATATAGAATCAATTGCTGACTGTTCACTTTATGTACTAAAAACCTCTCAAACCTATCCACTATTTCAAGCCAGCTGTCAATTCCCGAGAGGAATGTATCAAGTCTCCCTTTGACCAGGAGGGATAAACTTAGTGATTTAATAGATGCATAAAAATTCTCCCAAATTATAAGGATTATAACATTGTGTGGGTCACTAGTGACATAGGATGGGCATGATTTTATTTTGCTAAATAAAGATATTTTAGAGGCACATCAACCACTATTGCCAACATTTGTACAACAAATGTTAAAAGAATTGGAAAAAAAATTTAAAATGACTTTCAAAATATGTTCTTTCCAATTGAATGCACTGGTTTGCATTGCATAAAAAGAATTCTGCATTATCTTTACCCTTCTTACCTTGCCAGAGGTCTGTGCAAACTTCCTCAAGGAGCAGAAGGGTCACACAAAGCCTCAGCTTTCCACACAGCCTTTACTGAGTCTTTCTAACCCCATTTCTCTCTCTGGGTCCTTCTTACTTCAGCCAAAATAATCATCCTTAACAGGGAAAGCTCTAACTTGCTTAAGACCTTCTGTGGTTCACCATCATCTTCAGAATGAAGTTTATGTATATTTTTTCCTTTTTGTTTCTTTTCTGAGACAGACAAACTCTGTAGGTTCTGGGGTTCTGTGTTTCTGTGGGTTCACCTTCAGTCTGTTTCCAGTATGCACTGTGCATGGTCCCGCATTGCCAGACTCACCTGGTCCCTAACCAGGCAGGCTTTGTCACATCCTCTTACTTTGGCAAATGCTTTGCTCCTGTTCTCACGTGACAAACCCTTCCCTAGCCTTCCAGTCTCAAATCCAGTACCCACTTTTTGCCCTGAGTCTCTAGGCTGCATTTTACACATTCATTCAGCAAAGACTTATTGAACTCTGCTGTGTGCCAGGCAGATAGAGCAGAAAACACAACAGGTAAAACCCTTGCCCATATGGAACTTATATTCTTACAGCTGCCACTACATCTTATGTACAATACCATCATAGTATGAGGCTGTGTGATTTATCTTCCAAACCAAAACCCTTTGAGAGTAAATGAGATGCTATTCATACTTATTACAAGAAGACAGGTATTGTCCTGTCAAACTATCCATGGCAAACTGGGATGTTTGACAACCCAACTACAGAATGTGTCACTATTCATTGGCATCTGAGACTTCCCTAAGAATTCTGTATGCATAGCATCCAGCACACACCACGGACATGGTCAGCAAGTAAAAATATCTTGACTTGTTGAAAATGCTGATTCATTTAATAATGAGTAAATTAATGAACAAATAACCACAGCTTTCTAACTTTGCATGTGTGGATGCTGGTGTGTTCCTACAATAAATCATCCAGTATTAATCAGAGCACTTTCATAGGCTACATGTGACAAAAGCACAACTCAATGAAATTAGGGTAGAAAAAGGAATATGCCTGATTCAAGAGATTTAGCTTTAGATATGGCTAGATATAGGAGTTCACATAATGTGATCTGGTTCTCTCTCTTAATATCTCTCTCTCTCTCTGCATTTTCAGTCTCACTTCTCTCTGCTTGGCCTCATTCTGACCATCCACATATAGAGTGAAGATGGTTCCCAGAAGCTATAGGCTTCTTGGCTTGTTACAACTTATGATCCCAAAGAAAGAGATAGATGATTTTTAAGAAGAATTCCAGTTGAAGTTCCAAGGAGAGCTTTGATTGGCCTGGCTTGGATAATTTGTTTGCTCTTGAGGTGATGATGATGAAGAAGAAGGAGGAGGAGGAGGAGGAGGAGGAGAAGGAGGAGGAAGAGAAACATTACTTACTATTTACACAGTGCTTATTTTATGTCAAGTATTGTCTTAAATCCTTGGCATGACATCTCCCCTTTGCGTCCCATAGTAATCCTACATGCCAAGCATTGTTGCTTGAATTTCAAAAAATTAGTAGGATTCTCTCAAGGTGGAAATAGAGTGATTTTCAAAGGAAAGATTTTGAAAAGAATATAAGTAGTTTTCCTCAGCCCCAAGAAATTGCTCAAATGCCAGTTTAATCCAAATATTCTAGAAGGTGTTGATTAAATAAGAAATGAGTAAATCTCTTTACAATTGACTAGTGCAGGTGCACAACAGTCAAGCTTGCATTCTTCCCCCTCTGTCTGGAAGACTTGTCTACCCCCATAAACAGAAGGTCCAGGGCTTGGATCCTAGGGTCAGAGAGCAGGTGTTTGAGCCCAGCTAAGCCATTTGCCCTCTGTGGGATCTTGATCTAAATAGCTAATCTTCTAATCCTCAGTTCCCTCATCCATATAATGGAGATACTTGAAGGTTACGTGAAGACTAATTTAAAGGGATACAGGGAGTTATTCTATATGTTGGCAAATTGAACACCAATGAAAAATAAATTTTAAAAAAAGGAAGATATGAAAAAAAATAAAGGGATACAGGGAGTACTCATCATAGTGCCAAGTCTAAGTGCTTGCTCAAAAACAAGCACTTGTTAGCTGTTGTTAGAGCCAGTTCTGGGAATGCATGACCTGTGGGACCAGACAGAGCTTGGTTCTCAGAAGAGCACCTTTCTTGGTTTAATGCTCCACTACCCCCTTCTTGAAATTCTTAATAATTTTATCTTTGGACCTGTGTTTTGTTAGTGAAGACCAAAGGCACAGTATGATGTGCCCTTGAGCAGAGGAGATGATGCACTATGTACCAAATATTCTTTGCTCTCCATTCGCATGTAGCACTGCTGATCGCCATGAACACAGAATTCCAGTGGATTCTTGTCGTGGAGGCGTTCAATGAGACTCGAAGCCAATATAAGGTAACTCTGTTGTGTCTTTGATTGAATAGGGTGCTGACAGCTCAGAATTATGCTTTGTGTTTGAACCAGAACTTAACTTCGCAAACAAATAAGGCAAGGTCATTCAAAGAAACACAGAAGACCAAGAACCATAGCACATTCTCTCCTACTGTGTTCCTTCCCTACATCAGCCGACAACTCAGGCTGAAAATGTTGACATAGAAGGGAAAGGAAGATGGGATGATGTGCAGTTTCTTTACCTTCCATCCCTTGCCTACTCATCAGTGAGGCAGAGGAGAGAGTATTGGTTGGATATGCACATTAAAAAGAAGTGAAAGAGAACAGCTGAGCTAGCTCGGTCCACCATCCCCACTGCTGGGGTGAGAATGAGATACACGTGTACAGAGGATTCAGCACAAATTGTGGTGCAATCTCGGTGTTTCTGAATATGAATAAATGCTCTTATACATACATTTAAGATTGGCATTGCACAGTATGAAACTGAATGGAAAAACTCAGGCTAGTAATTTAAAGTTTTAATTTTTATTGACTGAGAATGTCATTAAATGCAAATAAAACCACTGTGACAACTGGAGAGAGGGGCCACAGAGAAAAAGGAAAAACTTTAATTTTAATTTCTTTAATGGTATTTCTTCTTCTGCATTTTGAATAAGGGATTCATATTTTCATTTTGCACTGGGTTCACAAATTATGTAGCCAACCCTGGCTGTATTACATTATTTCATCCTGAGAATGAATCTAGGCCTACCTAAACCGCACTGCCTCCAGGATGACTGCCTGGATTACTTGGCCCAAATCTCTCTCTCTCTTTCCATCTTTGTTAATCTGGTACCATTTCTCTTAAATTTCTTTGTTAGCACAAGCCCCGGTGTGACTTGTATATAGCCCTGTCTTGTCAGTTACTGTGAACTCCTTGGGGTGGGGATCTTGTTTTGTTCTCCTGCAGCATCAGAGCTCTCACTTAGCTGTCAGCCCCTGACAGTCATCAATTAAAACTTTCTGAATTGAACCACTGGCCTCTTTGGGAACTCCTCGATCTTATATGAATTTCTCTGCAGGGGCTCACCCTGGATGTTGCACTTTGATTGAATTCAATCTAATGCCCGGAAGCATCAGGACATCACTTTTCTCAGGAGAGTTTTCTTCCACATTCCGATGAGAGTTTTTTGATCTCAAGCATTCAGGATGATATGCAGATTTCATTGGCTGCCCCAGGGAAGGACCTCCTTTCCTGGGGCAGCCAATGCATTGTCCTCCACCACGCCCAAAACCCAACAATTCTTCTCTGGCTTCTTGCTTTCTCTGAGCCAAGTCTTTGGTCTGGTGAGTAGCCCAGCAGGCAACAGAGGGCTCTTTCTTTCTCTTTTAGCAGAAAGACAGGAGCTGGCTGCTAAGAATAGACTGTGTGCTCTTGGGGCTAGGTCTCTAACCTGTTCCCTGCTGGAGGGGTCCTTCGTGTCAGAAATGATAGCTTAAACATGGAGCAGATGAGGCTGCTTGTCGTCCTTGGAGTAAACTCTGGAGTCCTCACTGTGACCTTGAGTCCACTGTGATTCAATCCCTGATCTCTCTCACCACGGCCCCATACCAAGCCTCCCGGGTGTGAACATCTAAAGGCCCTTACCTACTCTTCTGTACCAGCCCTGCCTTACTCACATGGTCCCCTGTACTCTGAACGACCTAATTTCTCTTCACTCAACTCAGTTTATTCACTTTTTTTTTGGTTAATTTCTCCTTTAAAACCCATCTTAAACATAAAATATGGTTACTCATTTGGGAATATAAAGGAATCCTTTTCTTAAGCCTTCCTTAGAGGGGGAAAATATATTAAGAAACCCTGTATGTCTATATATATACTGCAAAAGAATGGCAATCCTATAGAACCAGAAGGAAACACAGGGGTGTGATCTTGTGATAGGGAAAATCTTTCTAAGCATGATATTGAAGGCAGAAATATAAAAGTTTTTCTTAGAAGGCAAGAAGGAAATGGAAATAAAATCTACCATATCAGTTTGGCAAAGATTGTTTTAAGTGATATTATCTGCAGTGCGGTAGACCTTATTCCGCAAATACTTCTTTCCTCACTACTCCACTGATTGGGGTTTGCCATGTGATTAGTTGAATTAATTATACTTCTTCATCCCTTGACTGGGGGTTGGCCATATGACTTGATTCAATCAATCCACTAAATTTAATCAACTGATGGATATTATCTGAGCAATGCCATAGCATGTGCTCACATGGTAAAGATTATCCTCTTGCACACTTGCCTTTCACTGTGAGGAGAATGTGCCCTGGATATCTGCTAGTTCAGGTATCTGAGAAATTAAGAGACAGTAGAGCACAATCTAAACCTGACTCAGATCTTGGAACCCACTAAACTAAGCCCTGTTTATAGTGGCCAAGCTCCAGCCAACACATAGCCATGTAAGCAAAGAACAAATTCTACATTGTCAAGGATACCACTGAGCTCAGGATGGTGTGTTACAGGGGTGTGTTTTCACCTTCAGTCAAATATTCTCTATAAATTGCATGAGCTATTCAACACTTTGTTATAAAAGAGACTTTGTGTTAGATGATTTTTACATTTCATTTATTTATTCCTGAGAGACACAGAAAGAGACAGGCAGAGACAGAAGCAGGTGCCTCTCAAGGAGCCCGATGGGGGGACTCAATTCCAGACCTCAATCCGGGACCTCGGGATCCAGCCCCAAGCTGAAGGCAGACGCTCAACTGCTGAGTCACCCAGCATCTCGACTTTGTATTAGATGATTTTGCCTGACTATAGGCTAAAGAAAGTGCTCTGAGCCTGTTGAAGGTAGGCTAGGCAAAGTTGATGTTGATGCTAGGTTAGGTGTAGTAAATGTGTTTTCGACAAAATATTTTCAACTTACGATGGGTTTATTGGGATGTAACCTCACCATAAGTCTAGGAAGATCTGTAATAATTATTCAGTGATGGTTTAGAAGGCCTGAGTTCAGACTTTTCTCAGATCTTGTCAATTCCCATTATGGGACACTGCCCAGGATATTCCTCATGAAAGGATAGTAATTGCTCATTATTCAAAGGATTCAATTAAGGGGGCTTTCATCAAAGGATTTTAAGTACTTGCTGGACTCCTTCAAAGGTAGTGAGTATGTTTACAGAGAGAGCCAGAAAGAGGGAGCAGCATTCAAAGAGGGAATGTTTGATGCACTGTACCAGGGAGGCTGCTGCCCACATGGAGAAATTATGGTAAATGGAGCTGTGCTTTGAAAGTTGCAAAGGACAGCTTTGTACTCTACTATATAGCTAGTAGTGTTTTGAAGGATTAAAAGTGTTTTTAAGCCAGTTTGTTTTTAAAGATCTAAGAATGCTATAAAAGTTTTTGGTCAAGAAAGACGAAATTGATAGTATCTGTAGGGGCAAGCTGCACACCCTGAGAGGTACAGTCATAGAGAGTGGGAAAGGATGATGACTGTGGGTTAGCAGCCTGGGTTTAAGTTTTACTACTCACGAGCTTTGGGAACTTGGACAGTCTTTTAATCTCTCACATTTGTTTTCTTTTTTCTTCCTTCCCTTTTTTTTCCATTCCTCTGATCTTTTGCTAACATTTATAGAAATCCTTTTATGTCATTAAAGATGTGTTTCTGTGGGTTTGCATGTGTACATGTGTGTGTGCATGTATAGAAATCTCAGTCAGTGGTAAATAAAGTACTTGATTGTGATCACATGAGTGAAAAGTCTAGAAAGTTGAGCTTCTGTGGGACCAAGGACAGAGACAGAGCTATAGCTATATGTCTTAGTGGATCCAGTTTTCTTGGCTCTGTCAACATTATGCTTTGTTCTTGAACTTCACCGTCCGCCACATTGATGATAATTTCATGATCACAATGTGTCTGCAGGACAAAGAATGCCCTATTCCATTTCCCCACTGAGAAGAGGCTATCTGTCTGTTTCTAAATATTTGAGTATCTTAACCCTAGAATCTCATTTTGAGGCTCTCTTTTCTGGTACCACCTGTGGTATTAATTATTGTGTTTGGCAGAGTCCCAATAGCAAAAAGAGAGCATAGTTTACTTGGGACTTGGGACACTTGAGGAACTATAAGGAAAGGGACTCATTGCAATGATGTGGTCAAGGTTTTAAGAAAAGCGATATGGGATGGTTCAGTTCTGACAGCAATAGCGGGAAGCTGTCATCACTCATGGATCTGAAGGAACAAAGGGAGGGACTAGTGCTGGTTTATAAAGAGGAAATTGCATAGAAAGGGCCATCTGACAAACTTAGGCTTTAGTAAAGGCAATCCAGCCCCAAACGAGTCAGAGAAATAAGACCTCCAACTTCATCTTTTCAGTGGGTCCAATGCCTTACCACTTGCTACTCTCAGGTCCTCCCCCAAATATGCCCCCCACAGCCTTCAAATATGCTCCAAGCCCATAGAGGAGATTGCTGCATGAGCAATGTGATTATAGAAGGTTGTCTGGGATTTGAAACATGTTACAAAAAGCATACAGAAAAAATACGAGTTTTCAATTTTGAGGGAAAAAAGGAGGCCATGGACATGGAGGATAGACACATTTTAGGAAATTGAAATTTGAAGCTGTCACAGAATTCACTGCCTCATGATCACTTAGAAATAGAGGAAATAAATTGCCTTCTGAGAATTAAATCTACACTCAGTGGGTATGATTTTCTGTCTGTGGCCTTTAAGAGAAACCCAGAATGGAGATGTGAGCCAGCAAAGGCAGAGAACCAAGGCACTAGCTACATATGAAGGGTTTGTTATGCATCTGTCAGGAGACTTGATATTTTACACAGTGGTATCATTTACTCTTCACAAAACCCTGTCCTTCACCTCCATTATTCCTTTGTTACATATGAAGCACCTGAATCCCATAGAGGTTAAATCACTCAACCTCATGCTCACACCAGATAAGAGGCAGAGAAGCAAGGTAAATGCACATCTGTCTAGATTCAAAGTTGGAGAATATAGATCTGGAAGGCTACTATGATTTACTAATAACTTGGTGAGCATGATTTCATTGTGATGATGATAGTCTGTCCTGTCTCTTTGCTTCATCTTCTAAATGCAAATGCTTGAACTTGGCAGAGTTTTATTTTCCGAAGGCAGAGATTAGGAATCCTTGGTGTACTGGGTTGAACTTTGGCTCCCCACAGATATGTTCACCTAGAAAATGGAATGTGCCCATATTTGCAGACGTAGACAATGTAAGGATCTTAAGATGAAATCAACCTTGATTACGGTGGATCCTAAATCCAAAGGCAGATGACCATGTAAAAGACATAAAGATACTGACAAAGAAAAAGGCACAGGGAAGAAGTTCATGTGACCCAGAGGTAGAGCATGTAGGGGTGCTGCCACAAGCCAAGGAACACGAGGAGCCCTCAGGAGCTGGAAGAAGCAGGGAAGGATTCTCCCAAGAGGCTTCATGGGGAATGTGGGCTTTATGACATCTTGATTTTGAATTCTGGCCTTCAGAACTGTGAGGGAAAAGAATTTTTACAGGTTTAAGTGCCCCCTCCCAGTTTGTGGTAATTTGTTATGGCAATCCCAGGAAACTAATTTAAGGACTTTGGGGTCACTAAATAGGTGCTCTTCACCATGGAACTTGCAAGAAGGGAAGATTCATCATCTTATTCTTGTAGCTTATTTCTCTCCCTAACTTAATTTTTTAACCTCTCATGTGACCTTTGGACAACTGTTACAAAACCTGGAATTTAGCAATTGTTCAATAAATATATATGAAGTGAATAAATGACAAACATCTCATTAGTCACTCTGAAGTTTAGCTTCTAATCGTTGAGCACCTAGTATGTCCTAAGCACTGGCCTTGGAGCATCACATACATTTTCTCTCATCTTGATAAGAATATTTGAGTAAGGAAAGGGTAAAGGTATAGGCAGGAGAAGATAAGCAGGGGACTGACTATGTGACCAGGCTCACAGAAACTCAGATATGAAGAAATGTTATAGAGCAGATATTAACCAAAGAGAAGGGTACATAAGAATCCACCTTGTTTGTCCTAAATATAGATGAGGTATTTACATGACAATTACAAATCTACCATGTTTACCCTAAATGTTATAGATGAGATATTTACCAAGTTCCCTGGTCAGTTTTTTAAAAAGAGGAATCATAAAAGCCCTCAGTGGCAACTCACTGGGGATCCCTCTCACTCTTGAGAGCTTCTTTCCCTTTCCTTTCTATTTATTCTCACTTTCACTTAATCTCCACTTCCCTTCACCCTTTTGTGTCAGTGAGATTCATTCTTCCTCTCTGTGAGATAAAAACCCTGCAGCCCTGTAGCACATTGTTAAGGCTAGTATTGGTATTTCCATCTTATTTCTGAGAAGACCAAGACTTCTAGAGGAAAATTGGGCCGCCTACTTCTAGCTAATGGCAGGTGGGACACAAAACAGGTGTCATTCCGAGGCCAGCATTTTAACCTCTACATTGTGATGGGCCCTATCTGATCATAGAAAGAATTACTCAAAGGAGAGAGGATATATGGTCAACTTGGGACACAACTAGTTTGAAAGCAAATCCTAAAAAGTTTGGGTTTCAACAAGGAAAAGCCACTTTGATCTCCCAAGTAATCTGCCATCATCTACTTTCTTAACCCTGGACAGACATCAGCAGACAGAGCCAAGCCAGCAAGAGGGTGGCCTGCCTCAGCAGGCTGTAAGGTCTCTGTTCCTGCATATGGTTGGGCATTAGGTACACACTTGGAAAACTACCCCCAAAGCTCTGAGATTATTTGATTCTTTGAGACCACCTCAGGTGGCTGATTAAGGGATCAAAGTACAGAGTGATTGTAAGAAAGCTTTGGCAAGCTCTCAGCTATAGGAGAGAATAAATATTAAATAAGTTAGCATTTAAAAATGGCTCCTCATATTGCCTAAAATTGGATATGCATTTGATATTTGATGCTTAATTATCAATTTTTCTAAAGCTCTTTAGTATTTGAAAACATTTGAACATTAGAATATGAACTTAGGTAAGTTCCATAAAATCATCTGAGTTGCATCTGGGAGATTTAAATGAGAGAATGTTTGTAAATCTTCAACATTATTTTTGACACCTAGCAAACGTGAATAAATGGTAGTTATTTTTTTTTTTTTATTTTAAGAGATGGGCTGTATAATATCCAGGAGAGAAAGCCCCAAAGAACAGTTTTTTTTTTTTTTTAACCTTGCATTTGAAGAATATTCATGGCAAGGAAACGGTGCTCAAGATATAATGTTAATTGGAGAAGCAACATGTCAGAAATGTAGATATTTGTGGAAATTGTGCAGCATTCATTTTGAATGAACCCAAAAAAACACCCATATTTTAAGCTGACATTTAATAATATAATTTTGTTATGTTCAGGCATATCTGTGTTCATAGCTATATGATCAAATATATAATCTACAGATGGATTCTTACATAATAAGTATAAGTATTTACATGCAGATATACCTAGTTCAAAGATATTTATTAATTGCTTATAATGTCTGCAAGGCACTTTAAGAATACTTCTGTATACATATTGTGATGCTTGCAGGTAAAGTTTAATATTTGTGAGTAAAATTGAATTTAATTTATCTGTTCTTTAACATTTAAAAGTATGCATATCAAGAATCACTCCCTTTAAGAGTGGTTACACGACATTTATAATGTTAAAATCTACACCAGAGGATGTAGATCTTTAATTAGCATAAAGGCTGATAGAAATTAACATTATTGGTGAAGGAAGTAATATTCAAGATGATTAGGAATATTGTATGGGATCTACTATATTCCATTAATATGGAAAACTCAGCTGCCTTACATCATCTACACAACATTCAAAGTCCAGGGTCCCATTGGTTTTAAATCTGCATGGCACACAGGACCATCATCCAACTTAACTACATGCCCAGTGGATCCTGCGTCTGTCTGTTTCCACCTTCCCTACTGGGTGTCAGTCTGACTACAGTGAGGGACGGGGAATAGACCAAGACTTCTCCAAACTACAGAAAAAGCAGTGAGACTGTTTTTATGCCTTTGCACAAATACTTCCTCTGTGTTAGGCAGAATTTTGTAGAACACCCGCTTTATTGTAACAAACTACCAGATAGTGAAATTGAAGGGAATATATAAGCTCTCAAAGAGGAGCACTATCAACAAGATACCCACAAAACGTGTCAATTAACATAGGTCATAAATACCATGATTTCTGGAAATATAGATAATATTATTTTATCAAGTATTTTAATGTACCATGTTAGTCATTTATTGTGTATTTTGCCTGTGTTTCAAGACTTGATCACCCTGTGTGTATATATGTACATATACACTCACACAAAAAAAACACATATTCTCTGCAAACATACATAAGAGCTGGAAGGAAATGTATCAAAATGTTCACAGAGATTATCTCTAGGTAATTTTACTGTTCTTCTCCATCCTTTTTTTATTTTCTAAATCCCCTTCAGTAAGTAATGCAAACAATTTATAATAAAAAATGCAATAAATGCTATAAAAAAATCTGCATTCACACTTTACTGTTGTAGAGTTGCTCAAAGGAAACAGATGGCTGCTAGCCCTGTAACATTCTGTCTCCTAAAATTAGAGCCGAAGACTCTGGTGTGATCCATTGCACGAAACGGATTCCAGATTGAAAAATGCAAGTAGATATAATTGCAAAACATTAACCTAATATGTAAGAGTTGAGGTGAATCC
Organism: Canis lupus baileyi; assembly: GCF_048164855.1. NCBI lineage: Eukaryota > Metazoa > Chordata > Mammalia > Carnivora > Canidae > Canis > Canis lupus. The sequence continues at coordinate 70,105,597 of NC_132839.1, forward strand.
ATCAGCCCAATCATTTATTCGGTCATATGTAACAAATGCATACAGCTTAGGAGAGCCACGTCTATGCTTTCATGGAACTTTCACTTGAGTGGCAGTCTCAGTTGCAATTACTTGTACAACGTTGGTGTTTCTTCCTAGATGGAAGTTCCATGAAGGCAGAAATCCATCTGCTTTGTTCACAGTTGATCTTATAGGTCTTCCCACAACTGTGTCCGTTAGCAGATGCAAAATAAATACTAGTCAAGTTGAAATGGAAAGAATTTGCTAATAAAATTAAAGCTATTGGAAATCAGTTCACCATAGTTTTGAGTGTCTAGCACCAGACACCTAGCTAAGATTCAAGATAAGAGCAGCACACAGACCCTGAGATCCTAAAGCTTGTGTTTTCCCTGGAAAGTTACATGTGAAATAACAGAATTACATACAAAGTACACAATTAGCTAAATGGAGGGCAAGGCTGATTACTCAAAAGTGAGAGATCATGAAAGACATAATCCAGAAAGTTATTCCAGAGCTGGGTTATTAATGAATAAGAGGCAGACAGATAAAGCGGGGGAGGAAAGATATTCCATGCAAGGAGAAGTAGCATTTGTCAATGTTTTAGGTTAAAACAACATGGTGAATTTCAGCAATTGGCCATTTTCACTGATTAGAGCAGTAGAGAGCTAGACTGTTGTCAGATTGCAAGTGATAGGGAACCATAGAAGATTTATGAACATAGGAGCCACTGATGAGATATATTTGTGACAAACCTTTAGGCAGCTCTATGTAGGGTGTGCTTTGGAAAAGGGGACTACAAGAATGAATGGAGAATAGCAAAAGTAGTGAGTCAGTCAGAACAGGAGATGGTAAGCCATAGCCGTGGGAAGAAAAGGAGTGAATAAAATATGGAATGTTTCTAAAGCCACATTGACAAAATCTGGTGGCATCACTCAGTCATTCAAAAATATTAGTTAAGTGAAAAAATAACTTAAAATACATTAAGGTCAATGGCCAATCCAGGTTGTTGGAGAAAATAATTTGGAAAATGTCCTGTCAACGTGGTGATTTTGTTGGAAACACACTTTGTGAAGTGAATTTTATATCAAGGTGCTGAATCCCATCTAGTCTTGTTGCATAATAATAGTAACATCAACAATAATTACATCTCATTATATTTATAACCATAAGACTCACTTGATTATCACAAGATGCTATGACTGAAAAAGGTGAGTTATAATTATCACCATGTTGAAGAGAACATGAGGAAAATGATGTTTAGATGAAATAAGTAACTTGCATGATGTCAAATCTTATGTAAATGGTGGTGTGTGAGTGTGTCTGCCTGCACCCATGTATTTAGAGTTCTTATGGTCATTCCACCGGGATACCTGTCAAAGCAAACAAAACAAAAAAACTGGTACACAGTGCCTATATGAAGATTATAGCTGAATCTATTATGATTAGACCTTATAGGGGAGCAGAATTTGCCACCCCAAATTATGTCTCTTGACATAAGGATTATTTTAGGCTATTTCTTAAACTACTGCAAACACAGCAGAAACTCTGAGACCAAGGTGGTCTTACCCTTTTGTAAGAGATATTTATATTTATAAGGGAAATCTCCATTTGTAAAGGTGTTTCCCTCACTGTACCAGGGAGGGGGGATAATGCTAACTATGTAGAAACTTATCGGTGGAGAAGGCAATGACTTAAATCTTTATGACAACCTTACCCTTGCTTACTATGCTTTTCCTGGGCACCTTCCATGACTGACTTCCACCCATAAACATCTTCTTTTGTCTTTAGCTGAAGATTTTATTTAAAGTGATGACTTTGACCATTTTGGAGAGTTACTTGGTTTTCCTGGGTCTCTCCCATATATACAGGAGGTATACATATTATTAAACTTGTGTTTGCTTTTCTCCCATTAATCTCTCTCATAGCAACTTAACTATTAGATCAGCCAAAGAACCCAAAAGGGAAGAAGGAAATTTTTTTCTGCTCCTACAACCTCTAATAGCAAAGTGAAGAGCTTCAAGAACATTATGAAAAATTCACATAAAACGTAACTTTAGCTTCAGTCAATTTTATCTGAAAGAAATTTATTTTTTAAATTGCAAAGCATGATGTAGGGCACAGATGAATTAATCATTCTTTGACTTGGGCTGTATTAACCAGAATTTCCTCTGCTCATGAATTCATTTCCATTAACTTGACAAGATCAATTATTTCTCTGTCAGAATAATAGTGGTGAGTCTAAACAGTATAGTTTTAACCTAACAAATGTTTAAAATAAAAAATAATTATTGGTGTTTGTTCTTGAAAACACCCTCCCTTTTCGACATGTCTCCAAAAGGTAAAACCTTAGTTCTAGTTGATGGTTGAAAACAGAATACTAAAGATAAAATGACTCAAAGATGTTGATTTTTCTGACTGATGACATCAGTGGACAAATCTGAACATGAAAATACACCTTGCAACCTATCTTTCTCCACTGAACATACCATCAGACTTCATGTTCTGTGTCTTCCAAAATTCTTGCCACTTAAAAAATTCTTCCTTCATTCAATAGCCATTATCATCTTTTGAGAAACAAATATTAGGGCATATTTGTCCACAAATTAAAATCCTCCAATGGTGGGATGCCTGGATGGCTCAATGGTTAAGCTCTGCTTTCGACTCAGGGTGTGATCCTGGGTTCCGGGATGGAGTCCCACATCAGGTTCCCTGATGGGATCCTGCTTCTCTCTCTGCCTATGTCTCTGCCTTTGTGTGTGTGTGTTTCTCATAAATAAATAATAATAAATAAATAAATAGATAAATAAATAAATAAATAAAATCTTTTTAAAAAAATCCTCCAATGGCTCCCATTTCATTTGGAATTGGATTCGAAGTCATTGCTCTGGCTTATAAAATTCTGATAATTCTCTGTGTCAGCCTTAGAAACCTCTCCACTCTCCAGATTTCCTTCTGCCAGCTAGTTCCTGACTCTTACCTGAATACTCAATATTCTTTTTGTATCTTTGTTCTTAGTACATCCAGCTATCCAGAGTTTTAGCAGCTGGAATTGACAGAACTTTCTATACATTTGGATGTGAGGAGGAAGGAAGGGCAGGCAATGACTATTACATGGTGTTTCTAGTTGTCTCTCTTCACTTACACAAAAGCATTAATTTACTTCTGTTCTGGAAAACTGAAAGCATTGGTGAAGAATTATGACTGTTTAGGGAGTGATAGTAATTATGTCATAATAACGACTGAGTGTATTTTAATTGTGATTTGCTCATAAATATCAGCCTATCCTCTCACAGCTGAAGTAGAGAGGTTAGTAGCTGATCTATAAGAATAGTGGGGAAAAAAAAAGAATAGTGTAGCATAGGCCATGTGATCTACATCATACTATTCAGGGCAGCACAAGCCCTGGGAAAAATGAAGTCCTAAATGCAGAATGTAGAATACTTGACCAAAAACACCCAGAAGTGGGAGTATAAAGCCGAAGGGCAGAGCTATGACCTATTGCTCATGGAAAACACTAGGGCTCTTCAGGACCAAAAACTAGACAACTGTAAATTGTTGACAAGATGGAAGATGAATGGAGCTAAGCATAGATTTTAACAAAATTCCAAATACTCAAGGTGCTTAATGACAAAGGAGAGAATCAAAAGAGATCAAAGGAATCAAAAGTAGATAGAAAGCTAGAAAACAAGAAAACATTTGCAATGTTTATAGTAAGCAAGTGGCTATATCTAGGATACATAGATAACTGTCACCAATCAATAAGATAAAGACAAATAGTGCAATAGAAAACTGGACATGAAACTTACAGAAGGAGGACTATAAAAGATCAATAAATATGTGAAAAGCTATTCAAGCCCAGTGAAATGCAAATTAAAACAAGACACTATTCCTCAGCCATTGGCCTGGCAAAAATGTAAAGATTAATAATAACCATTTTAGCAAGGGGTTAGGGAACAGAAACACTTACATTCTGGTGGGAATGTACATTTGTGGAGCCCATTCAGGAGGCAGGTTGGCATTATTGATAATTCTAGAGATCTAGCCCAGAGAAACATTTTCACTGAAATCTAACAAATCAGGCATAAGGATGCCCATTGTGGGTGGCATTGCTTGGAAGAACAAAAGTTAGGAAACTATCTAATGCCTATTAATAAAAGAATGGCTAATAGCCTTGGACCTCACATAGAACACTATGTGGCCTCTAAAATAACTAAGTCGATCTATACTAACAAGTAAAATTCTCAGAGACATATTGTTAAGTGAGAAAAACAGTATGATTCCAATTGGTAACAAACAAAAATCATGGTCAAAAAAACCTATAGGCAAAACAGCATTATGTACATAAAGGCTTTTAAAGTCAAGCTGGATAAACAAGAAGCATCACATCGACCTGGTAGCTATCTCCATTTACCTGTGGAGAGAGGAGGGGCCTGAGGCAGGGGGTAAGTAGGGATTCCATTTTTGTTTGGATGAAATCTGAACTGGACTGGACATGCTGCCAAGGACTGGAAAGTTGCATAATTGAAGGAAAGAAACAAATGTATGAATGTGTTGGAGGAACAAGGGTACATATTCCCGATTCCAGTTCTTAAAGACTGGAATCCTGTGAAACTTCTAATAGTCACTTATAATAATATTAAATTGCTTTATTTTAAAACATTAATCTTAGGAAATGTGATTAGAGAACTAAAGAAGAGTAAAAGAACACAATCAAACATAGTATTTGCATGTAACCCGTGATTGTGAACATGGAGTCTGAAATAGCATTTTCCAGAAAACTTAAAAAAGAAAACAAATAATATCAGCCATCTGGTTAATTCAAGCTGTGATATCCAGCACTGCCTATGTTATTTGTAATAAGTATAGCAGTCTCTTTATCTCTATATTCAAGATGTCAATCGCTTAAAAAAATTAATGGGACTGGAGTGCTAGAACCCATTACTCAAACTTAGATTTTACCTAGTTCATAAAAACAACTGCATAGCACTCTAAAGATGCAAGCTAAAGAATTTTTGGTTGCAGGCCACAGCAATAAACTCCAGCTAAGCAGAGAAAAGAGAGGGCAGCCCTGGTGGCTCAGCGGTTTAGCACTGCCTTCAGCCCAGGGCATGATCCTGGAGACCCGGGATCGAGTCCCACAGTGGGCTCCCTACATGAAGCCTGCTTCTCCCTCTGGCTGTGTCTCTGCCTCTCTCTCTCTCTCTCTCTCATGAATAAATAAATCCTTTAAGAAAAAAAAAAAGAGAATGAGTTGGGTACATTAATAGTAGCTCACAAAAGAGCAGGAATAGCTGAGAACCAGGGCTTGTGTAAGGATCCAGGAAACCACTACAAAAGTAGGTATCATTTATTAGATGCTAACTTTAGGGAGCCAAAAAGTAACAAACACTGAGTTTTTTAAATATCCTCAATGCTAAGCTAAACTCTGAATATTTTAGCTAATTTATTTCCTCCCAACAATTATCATCATGTCCATTTCACAGATCAGGAGACCATCAGTGAACAAGATGCAGAATTGTAAATCGAGCCAAGCAGTCAGATTCCAGAAGGGCCACACTCTTAATTACCATGAAATTCAGTCCCTATTATGTAATTAGCAAGGCCTGTGTGGACCTTTCACTGGGCATTGGTGACTCAGTCAGTGACCCCATATCCTAGCCCTTCTTGCATCTTCTGTCTAGTGAACTGGACAAAGTGATGCATGCTGCTTCCAGAGTGCACCCTGCAAAACCTTATGTGTGATCTTTCATGGTCTCTCTTTTCCCACCTGGCTAGAGGACATCAATGACCAAGATGACCTTGAAAACCACATGTTGATAATACCAGAGTTTCTATCAGCTTGGATCCCTGGATGAACACTAGGATGACCTTAGAAGCCACATGCTGATAATACCAGAGTCTATCAATATGGATCCCAGGATGAATGTGTGGGACACAGCCCCTCCACCCTAACCTGATGTCCACATTAATACATTTTCTCATGGTAAAACACTGAAATTTCAAGACTCACCTACTGTAACAACTGTCAAAACTAATACCTTCAGACATGTAAAATGTACTAGAGAAGGTGAGCAGAGATTAAATGAATGAGGAAATACTCCTGGAGGAGTATTGGAGTGGAGTAGTGGAGTGGAGGTAGCACCTGAAATTAAAATAAGAAAACAGCTGCCACTTGTATTTTAGGATGAACCTGACTTTGGAGCTAAAGAACTTTGTGAATAGTCAAGAACTCAAGAGTTAGAATTTCCCAAGATCTCCAAAGTCTGTGTTCCCATGGAAAAGGTCAAGCCTAGAAATTAATTGAGGCTGCCGTCTTCGATCCCCTCTTCTGATCCAACTGGGTTTAATTCACATGCTTTTCTGGGCACCTCTCTTGGCTCATAGTTATGTGTTAAAGCCAAAGTGAAACAAACCACAAAACAAAGAGGTAAGTAAAATCCACAGTCTTTTTTTTTTTTTTTTCTCTCAAGGAGTTTCCAGTCAAAGGAGGAAGAGTAGACTGTCTTGAAGTAGATGATGAATAGTGGCATTAGGTCCTTCCGAGTGTTCCTTCATCTGTCTTCTTGTGAATTAGAATGTGACGGACACAAACAAGAACCAAAGAACATTTTCAGTGTCTGCACACCAGATATCAGAGTGATTTTGGAGAATCTCAATTCATTGGCTCATTGATTATTTCTCCTGAAATTGTAACCTGTCAAGAGTTGATTCGATCAATTTTATACGCTAAATACATTTACAGATATTCTATATAAGCCTCAAGGTAAGTTTTTGCAACTGGCATTATCATAAACATTTAAAGAGGCCCCCTGTGTTTCAGAGTAAGGCTGCTTGCCTGGATCTACCCAGGAGGGAGGAAACAGAGTGGGGGTGTGAACAGAGCTATCCACTCCCCCACAGCTGTCATCTCTCCCTCACCCATTTCCTTCCCTGAGCTCTTTCCAGCTTTCATTTCCCTCCTTACAAGTAGCTGTTTCCCTCCTGTGCCTCTCTTGCTTGAGATTGAAGTCTCAAGCTGTACACTCACCTCACTCTGCTTCAACAGACCTGAGAGAGAGGAACAGAGGGGGAAAACAGAAAATAGCTCAGCAGATGTTTCCGGATAAATGTGTGTTTTTTTTTTTTTTTAAGTGTAAGTTGCTAATGCGGAGGTTTATTTTGGGGCCTGCCAGTGTTAGCAGATGTTTGAGAGGACAAGTACCTGCTTAGACAATTATACATAGAAATTGATAGGTTTGCACAAAGAGTCAATCTTTTTAAAAAGATAGTAGAATAGGATTTCTTATTCTAGGGTAAGATTTGGCATGCTTATCCTAGATTGGTTCTGGGAGACTGATTTGAACTCTGTATTTATTGCTGAACATTTGTACTTACAGAAAAAGGGGCCATAGCAAAGGGGAAGTAGAAATAGCCTCTGCCTGCAGATGCAGAGCCTAGAGAATATAATTAGGGAACACAATGCCTAGATACCCTGACACTCAGACGTTGGAGCTCCGATTAATTGCATCTATGTTGTTTTTGGATATAAATATTTACACTTCATTTCTCATTAAAATTCTGCTTCTTAAAATATTAAGCCCAAACTTCTGATTACTGGATAATTAATGGCAAAATAACGCATCAAGACTTTCAGGAAACTGAAGGTGTGCAGTTTTCACTTTGGATATTCTCACAGCAGGGAAGGAAGATGCCCAGCGATGCCATTTAGTAAACAGTCCCCGCACATCCACCAATGGGTAAGGACCTACGTACTGGGATTCAGAGATAAGTAGAGCTCCAGCTTTCAACAGCCTAAATCTCATGAATATCCTGTTACAAAGCTGATAAATCCCAAAGACTTCACAGAAAAATTTCCCTCTGAGTGGGAAGAAGTTGTAAGAATAAACCTCAGACGAGTGTAAGGACTACCTGGGACTACATGAGGAGAGTGTGCCCAGGAAATGGTCCTTTGAGAAACCGTAAGCATGATAATTGGAGGTTTAGAAAGGTTCTGACATGATGTTCTTCAGATCAGTAGGCATCAGTGGGCAGGAAGGCACTTCTGTTGGGGCTTGATGGCTGGTGGGGCAGAGGACAGGGGGTACCTCCAATGGGCAGCCATAGTTGAGGCCTACTCAAATACTACAGCTCTGATGGCCATCTGTCCACAGGGACATCTGAAATTCTTTTTTTTTTTTTTTTTTTTTTAATTTTTTTTTTTAATTTTATTTATTTATGATAGTCACAGAGAGAGAGAGAGAGGCAGAGACACAGGCAGAGGGAGAAGCAGGCTCCATGCACCGGGAGCCTGACGTGGGACTCGATCCCGGGTCTCCAGGATCGCGCCCTGGGCCAAAGGCAGGCGCCAAACCGCTGCGCCACCCAGGGATCCCACATCTGAAATTCTTTACTGGACTTGTATCATTTCTCTGTGTCTTCTGCCACTTTTCCAGCGAACATCATAACCCTGTATCCTCAATGTGTGAGTCTTCTCAGTTGAGTGACTATATCACTATACCTTGGCTTAAAGTATCTTAGCATTTGCCTTTGCTGGTAGGCTGTATTCTATCAAAGCACCCACCATCTGGCTCCTCCCTGCATCTCCAGGCTCATTTCCAGTGGTTTCTTCTTGATAATACTGACATCAGAGGTCTACAAATGGGCCAAGCTACTTTAAAATCCCATATTTTGCAGATGCTGGAAAGCCTTTGTTCCTGAGTTTTACTTCAGACCTATAAACTGTGATTGAACACTATGTTATCTGGTGTCTCCTGGTTCGAGATGACCTTCTTGACACATTGTCTTTCCAGCGTGCCAGTACTTACACTACTACTATTATTCTCTTGTGGCATTGCCATGTAGACTGGTATGCCTGTCCCCCAAAGTAGCTGTGACTCCCACAAGGGTAGGAGCATACCATACTGATTTTCACAGTTCCTCCCCCAGCATATACCTTGGCACACAGTGAGGACTCATGGCATGCCATTTGTCTTACTTCCTAAGTGTGAACGCTTCCCTTTGGAGGGACATAGTTACTCAACTGAGAAGACAAAACTAGCCTCAATACCATGATAAGAGTATTGGTTCATGTGAGTGGGAAGCACTGGGGTGGTATGACCTGATCTAAGAATTCATGTCAGAACTTGACATCTCTTGGCTGTGGTTCTATTTCTTTCTGAGAACTGGCTTTATTTGCCCATAATTCATATGGGCTTTTGCCAAGTAGTGGCTGCTTGATGTTCTGGGATCACATCCTTGACTACATAAGCTAAAAGAAAAGAGACAACATTTCTATCTAGTGGCCATATATAAATTCCCCAGGAGGAATTCTGATTGACTAGAATGGGGTCTAATGCTCATCCCCGGCCTCACTGAGGTTAGGCGGATAGGGTAATGTGGTTAGGGTGAATGCCCTGCTCACCCCAATAGTTATAGGGTGCTGTGATTGTCAGGCACACCTAAATCACACAGAGTAGGGCAGGGGCAAAGAGAGAAAGGTAATGAGTGGGGCCAGAAGAAGCCAAGAGCACATCTTCAACAGGCAAAAACAACAGTGGTTTTCTCTAACTACCTGGTCTACTGGCCTTCGCAGAGTGTATGACTCACAGTGAGTCCCTAACGAGTGAATAAGCTTCAGTTCACTTACTCCTTTTAACCCATCAGTGACTTGTACAATTACACAGAAAGTGTCTTGCCTTATGTGTTTCATGATTGGAAGCTCATTTCTCTGAGACCCAGACATTCTTCAGGCTCAAAACATACTGCATTCAGTTTCCAACATAAAATTTTCATTTATATTAAGAGATTCTCAATCCAGCAATCCAGTCAGGCTACTTTTAGACTTCTGCCCACAAGCACTGGCATCAATCTGTTTCCAACAAAGTGTTGTTTGCTGTGATAATCTCACCTCCATCAGACGCTCCAAACTTTAACTCCTTGTTTTTAAAATCATGTAGAGGAAGCTCAGGAAAGATAAGGCCCCGGGCTAAGGGAAGCTGGCAACACGATGCCAGAGGAAGGCAACTTGTGTGGGAAATTTATATTTGGTTTTAAGTGTAACTTTGATACCAACTCACCTTGAGTGTGACACTTCACCTCTCTCAGCCATTATTTTATCTATAAAAGAGATTAGATCAGATGATTTATTGGTGTCTTTCAGCATTAATTCTCTATACACCTATGAAGATTCTTATGTCAAAAACAAACTTTGAGCAACCATGACTTCATCCAAGCCACCGGAACCCAAAACACAGCATCATTCATCAAGACTAACCATCCAGTGAACACATGACTTAGATTTGTGCAACCAAATTATTAGACTTTGACAAAATTTCCAAACAATATGATTCCTTTAACGATTTCCAACCCCTCCCGAAAGAGCTAATTTGTTATTCTCCAAAAATCGTGTTTCCCTTTTGACTTTTACTAAGTTTTTTCTTACACCAGTAAAGCTCTACTTAAGCTCTTTCGCCTGCCTGTTCCTCTCCTACCCACCCCTGAAGGTCCAAGTAGATCATACGTACTCTGTAAAGTTTTCCTACTTCCCACCTCATCTCCTTTCTTCAGAATGCTTCTCTCCATTTTTCCCTGAGCTCTGATAGCTCTTTGTTTATATCTTTGAATAAAAGTGAACATCACCCACTTCATGTTACAGTAGTTGGGGGATTTCTCTCATTTCTCCCTCCGCAATGCAAGAGTCTTCCCATTAGGATAGGATGTTCTGTGCAGCTGAGAACAGGGTTAATCAGATCCCAGGACTGCTGGCTGGTCCTTTGGGGAATCATTTGGTCCTTGTGATCATCAAATTCCTAGCAGTCAAAAGAATAACCTCTGGCATGTTGGAAAGACAAAATGGTATTTAAATGAAAATACTTAGTACCATGCTTGGAGCATGGAGTGAGTGAGTTTCACTTAAGGTTAAAGTGGAACACTCACAAAGGCAATTAAAATCTTTCTTCTTTACTGCACTTTGAATACAGTTAAGATTCCTTGCTAGGGCTCCCAAGGCTGGGCATAATCTGGCTCTGCTTCTCCTCACTTTTTTGTTTTGTTTTTGTCATTGGTTTGCTTTTAACAGCTTTATTGAGATATAATTGGCATATAATAAGCTGCATATATTTAAAGGTATAATCTGTTTGGTTTACATATAGATACATACACTTAGGAAAACAGCACCATAGTCATGATACTAAAATATTTACACCCCCTAAGGTTTTCTTTCCTTCCTTTTGCAATTCTTTCTGCCAACACCTTTGCTGCCACATCCCATATTCAAGCAGCTACTAATCTGTTTTCTGTTAACTATACATTAATTTCCATTTCTTTGAAATTTATATAAATGAGATTGGCCTATATATACTCATTTTTTGTCTGGCTTCTTTTACTCAACATATTTATTTAAAAATTTATCCCTATGCCAGAGTGTATCAATAACTCATCATTTTTTATTTTTGAGTGTTATTGCATTGTATGCTAGTTTTTTGACGGACATTTGTGTTGTTTTCAGTTTTTAGCTATTGCAAATAAAGCTGCTATAGATATCCATATGTAAGTGTTACGGAGACATATATTTTCATTTCTTTTGGCTAAATATCTAGTAGTTGAATGGCTGGGTCATATAAGAGTAGGAGTTTAACTTTTTTGAAAAACTGCCAGACTATTTTCATTTTACACTGCCATCAGTAATATGTGAAAATTCCAGTTTTTCCACAACTTTGTCAACACTTAGAGTCATCAGTCTTTTTAATGTTAGAGGCTTTGACAGGTGTATAATGGTTTTAATTTGCATTTTTTTAGCCCCTAATGAGGAGGAGCATCTTTTCATAGACTTATGTGCTCGCCATAGGAATTCTTTGTTAATACATCTGTTCAAATGTTGTGCCTCTTTTTTTTTTTAATTGAGTTGTTTGTTTTCATATTATTGAGCATTAGGAGTACTTTGTATATTTAAGATACAAGTTAATATCAAATATATGCTCTGCAAATATTTTTTTCCCAGTCCGTGGCTTGTCTTATTCCATTAACAGTATCTTTTGAAGAGCAGATTTTACTTTAATTAATTCCAATTTATCTGTTTCCTTTTATGAATTATACATGTAGCTCTCTGTATCTAAGAAGTTTTGCATAACCTAAGGTTATAAAGGATGTGTTCGATCTTTTCTTTTAGAAATCTTACAGTTATGTGTTTTATATTTAGGTATATGATACATTGTGACTTAATTTTTGTATATGGTATGACGTATTGATGAAGATCATTTTTGCATGTGTATATTCTGTTTTTCCAGTACCATTTGTAGAATTTTTTTCTTTCTTTATTGAATGTTTTCCCAACTTTGCAAAACAGAAATTTTGTGTACACCTACGTCTGAATTCTCTATTGTGTTCCACTGATAAATTTGTAAGTTTTTAAACTAATTCCATACTGTGTTTATTACTCTAGCTTTATAAGAAGAGCAGAATAAATCCTAAAATAAAGTACTCTTTGTCTTCTAGCTTGGCCTTTTTTCAAAGCTCTTTTGCTATTTAGATTGTTTGCATTTCCATGTAAATTTGAGAATCAGTTTGTCAACTTCTACAAAAAGTAAAGCCTCTTGGGGTATTGATTAGGATTACGAGAAGAAGCCACAGACATTTTGTGCACACCAACTTCTTAATAATATAGAGCCTCCTTACACATAAACACAACATATCTTCCCATTTATTTAGGTTTTCCTTCATTTTTTCAGTAATATTTTATAGTTTCCAGTGTACAGATCTATCGTGCTCTTTCCCAGGAAAAAGAAATACAGTTGATTTCTGTACATTGATCTTTTATCCTGCAAAATTACTAAATTCACTTAGTTTTAGTGGTTTTGTGTTTTAATAGATCCATTGGATTTTATACTTAAGTAATCTTATCATAAGTAAATAAGGAAAATTTTACTACTTCCTATCTAATGTAAATGCTTTATTTACTTTTCTAATCTGGTAGCAAGGGCTAAATAAACCTTTGGAAGATACAACAATGTAGGATACAAATGGTAAGGTTGGACAAAGGGGTGAGATATCCTGATTGTTTGGAGGAAAGCATTCAGGCTTCCACCAGTAAGTGTGATCCTAGATGTAAAGGGTTTTTGTAGATACTTTCTATCAGATTAAGGACATTTCTTTCTATTCTCAATTTTCTGAGAGTTTTTTAAAGGCATGAATATTGGATTTTGTCAAAATGTTTTTCTGCACATACTGATATATGATTATATGAATTTTCTTCCTTCGGTTTGTTATATGATAAACTATAGTGATTGATTTTCAAATATTAAACAAACTTTGTATTCCTAGGGTAAAGCCCCTTTTGTCATGACACACTATCCTTTTTTTGTATTGTTGGTTTTGATTTGCTAAAATTGGTTTCGAATTTTTGTATTTATGTTTATGAGTGGTATTGTTCTATAGTTACATTTTCTTTTCTCTTTTTTTAAAGATTTTATTTATTTATTTGACAGAGAGATAAGAGTGAAAAGCTACACACAAACAAGAGGAGCAGGCAGAGGGAGGGGAAGAAGTAGACTCCCTGCTGAGCAAGGAGCTCCATGCAGAGCTTGATCCCAGGACCCTGGGATTGTGACCTGAGCCTAAGGTAGCCCCTTAATAGACTGAGCCCCCCAGGTGCCCCTACAGTTTCATTTTCTTATAGTATGTATAACTGGGTCTTTATTGGTAAAATGTTGGCTTCAAAGAAAGAACTGAAAGATATTCTCTTCAGTTTTCTAGAAGAGTTTGAGTGGAATTGTTTTTATTTCTTCATTGAATATTTGGGGGAATTCACCAGTGAAATTATCTGGACCTGGGGATTTCTTTGTAGAAAGCTTTTCAGTAAAGTTAAAAGTCTTTAATAGCTGTATTAATATCCATGCAATCTATTTTTGAGTATGCTTTTGTTGTGTTTTTCAAGGAATTTCTCCATTTCCAGCTTATCAAGCTTATAACCATAAAGTTATTTAAAATAACTCCTTTTAATATCTATAATATCCATAGTGATGTCACTTCTCTTATTCCTGATTTTGATAATTTGTGATTTTTCTGTTTTTTATTCTATCAATTTTCTATTCTAATAATATTTTAATGATAGTATTATTTTTAACTCTTTACTAACAATTATTATATATCTCTTCTATTTCCTTTGGGTTTAATTTTGTTTTTACTTTCTTAAAATGGAAGCTGAGTTCTCATTCTTCTTTTCAAATATATATATTTTGTGCCATAAATTTGTCCCTAAATTCTGCTTTTGATGTATCCTACAAATTTTGATTTTACTTTCACTCAGTTTAAAATATTTTTTAACTCCTTTTTGTTTTGTTATGTACCTCTGTGTTAATTAGCTTTTAAATATTTAGTACTTTGCCAGATATCTTTCCCTTATTGATTTTTATTTTAATTCCATTTTATTTAATTCTCTGTCAAAGAGAAAACTTCAAAATTCTTTTAAGTCTATTCAGATTTATTTTATGGCTCGCAATATTATTGCTAGTGTTAAATTTTTTGTGTGTACTAGACAGAATGTGTGTATATGTACTTTTTTCTGGTGGAATATTTTATTCTGGTGATATATTCTTTTTAAAAAATGTATTAATTTATTTTTAAATTTAAATTCAATTAATTGACTTATAGTGTATTATAAGTTTCAGCAGTAGAGTTCAGTGATACATCAGTTGAATTTAACACCCAGTGCTCATTACATCACATGCCCTCCTTAATGCCCATCACCCAGTTACCTCATTCCCCCCATCCACCTCCCCTCCAGGAACCCTCAGTTTGTTTCTTATGATTAAGAGTCTCCTATGGTTTGTCTCCCTCTCTGGTTTCATCTTGTTTTATTTTCCCTCCCTTCCTCTATGCTCCTTTGTTTCATTTCGTAAATTCCATATATGAGTGAAATCATATGATAATTGTCTTTCTCTGATTGACTTATTTCACTCAGCATAATACCCTCTAGTTTCATCCATGTCTGTAAATGTCAATTAGGTCGAGTTATTTTGTAGTGCTGTTCAAATTTTTTATACTTTCCCTGGTTGTCTATTTGTTTCCTGAAGGATGAATATTGATATTTCTGATAAAAATTATCAATTTCTCTATTTTTTTGCATTTTATCAATTTTGCCTCATGTATTATAAAATTCTGTTCTTTGGTGAATGAACATTTACGATTATTATATCTTCTTGACTAACTGACTCATTTATAATTATCATTACCCTGAAATCTATTTTGGTGTTGAGACCACCTGGGTAGCTCAGTCAATTAAGCATCCAACTGTTGATCTCAGCTCAGGTGTTGATCTTAGGGTCATGAGTTTAAGTCCCATGTTGGGCTCCACACAAAAAAAATGCATGAAATCTATTTTGGGGTTAATACAGCCAACCTAGCTTCTTTTGATTAGTGTTTCCATGGTTAATATTTTCCTTTTCCTTTTTTGGGGGGGAGGGGGATTTTATTTGTTCATGAGACACACATACAGAGAGGCAAAGACATAGGCAGAGGGAGAATCAGGTTCCCTAAAGGGAACCTGATGTGAGACTGGATCCCACTGCATCCCACTGGCCCTGAGCCAAAGGCGGATGCTCAACTAATGAGCCACTGAGGTGCCCTGGCATATCTTTTTCTACCTTTATTCTTATAATTTATTTGTGTTTCTGTATTTCAGGTCCATTTCTTGTAGAAAGCACATAATTGGGCTTGGCTTTGTCCTACCCCACTCCGACAATCTCTGCCTTTTGACTGGGGTGTTTAGACTATTTACATTTAATATGGTTATTGATATAGTCACATTTAAGTGTATGATCCTGCTATTTGTTTTTTATTTTTCTCATGTGTTCTCTATTCCTCTTCTTTTGACTTCTTTTGAACTAATTGAATTCACTTTATGATCTCATTTATCCTTTGTTGTCTTATTACCTGTACCTCTGTGTTATTTAAATCATTGCTTTATGATTTGTAGCATATATTTTTTTAAGCTATCACTGTCATCTTTCTGATCACTATTATCACACATCACTGAGTGTAAGAAACTTAAGCAGTATACTTCCATGGCTTTGATGATATTTTTTTTTTTTTAATTTTTATTTATTTATGATAGTCACACACAGAGAGAGAGAGAGGCAGAGACATAGGCAGAGGGAGAAGCAGGCTCCACGCACCGGGAGCCCGACGTGGGACTCGATCCCGGGTCTCCAGGATCGCGCCCTGGGCCAAAGGCAGGCGCCAAACCGCTGCGCCACCCAGAGATCCCCTTTGATGATATTTTTATCACACATTTTACTTTACATATAATACACCAAATACGTGCTTCTTATTTGTGTTAAGCAATTATCTTTTGATACTATGCAAACAATGGGAAATAATCTTATGTAATTACCCAAGTAATTACTAATTCCAATGCTTCTAATTCCTTTGTACACATGCATATTTCCATCAGGTATCATTCATCTTCTGCCTAAAAAACATCTTTTAAGATTTCTTATAGAATGGATCTACTGTTTTGTATATTTTACCTTCATTATGTTACAGATATTTTGGCTTTGCAAAGGATTCTAGGTTAAAAGGTGTATTTGCTTGCTTTTCACTACTTTAAAGACATTACCTAACTGCTTTTACACATACTGCTTTCAATGAAAAATATGCTATTATCCTTTATTCCTGGGAATATAATATATTTTTCTCTATCCACCTTAATTAAATTTATTTATTTTTATTATTTATTTATTTATTTTTGCTTTACTACTGATTTTGAGAAATTTCATTATTATGTGATTCGTTACAGTGTTTTTCTTCATGCTTCTGTGTTTGAGTCTGATTGCTTTTCTTGAATCTGTGGGTTATAGTTTCCATAAAATTGGAAAAACTGGTATTTTTCTCTCAAACACACCCAAAGGCACACACACACACACAAACATACACACCCCTCCTCTTTGGAAATCCCAATATTATACACATTAGTCCAATAAGAACATTTTCTACAAGTCACTAAAGCTTTGCTTATCATTTTATTCTATTTTTTTTCTCCATGCTTCATTTTGATAGTATTTTATTGCAAGACCATCTCTAACCACACTAATAAAGCAGAACATCCCCACCACTAAGTTATCCCTAGCCAATGTTGAGCTTTTTTTTTCGTCTAATTTTTACTTTTCTTCTTTATTAATCTCCATTTACATTTATTTAATTGACTTTTTTACACTAAATATATGTTGAAAGAAGGGCTATGTCAAATATTCAAAGAATAATTGAAAGTAGGTTTATAATAGGTGCATGGAGAAAATTAGACAATTTAGAAGTGACTTACAAGGAAATTTGCCTATTTGACATAGCAAAGGGGCCAAAAGTAAGACAGTTCTAAGATTAGTTAATTCAGTGTCTCAGTGACATCAAGATTTCAGTTTCATTCTGCCTTTCTGCCTGTCAACCCTAGTGTATTGGTTGATTATCTTAGCCAGCTTCCCTTATTTTCCCAAGATGCTTGCTATAATTTCAAGTAGTACATGCAAATAGCTTTCAGAGATTATAAAGGAATAATATTTTCCTACACCTCTTTGTAGAAGTAGAGAAAACTGGCCCCAGATCTTCTCAACAACCTCACCTTGGGCTGATGTTGATACTATTTCCAAATTAATTAATGGCAGTGGGAAATGGAAATTGCTGATGTTGGTTTAATCTAATCAAGGTGATACCTTTTTCCCAGACCTTTCCTCTTTGTCCCTGGGTATTACGGAGGGTCTTTCCTCCACCTCTTCCAAGCACTTAGCTGCCTGAAATTGTGAAGTGTGGAGTTCCATTAGAAAGGAAGATGGGAAGTATGTAGTTAGGTAGGCTGCCACAAATTATCTTACTAGGATGAGAGTATGCAATTCAAACATTTCAATAAACTTATTTTAGTTTCTCTAGCTAATCTCTCAAGTGATTCAAATATTTTCCACAGTGTGAGACAAGCCTCCTGATGTCAGCTGAGTTGAGCATAAGGTTTTTTAGCTTGTATTCCTAGTCTTTTGCTTTTTCTAACATCTCCAATTCTCGGCCTTCCTTCCTGGTATCTTGCCCACCCTGCTGATGCACATTGTCAACTGAAAATACTGTTGCCACAAACTTCCAACAAGCTGGCAATAGGATTTCTGAAGTAGAAGCATATTTCATTTTTTTTCTTTTAAAAATGGAAATTTAATCATAGTACATTTCTTGTCATGATACATCCATTCAAAAATATTTACAGCTGATTCTATTTACAGTGAATCCACAAATCTCACCAAAATTTTTCATCAAAGGGATAGTGCTATACTTCATTCATATTTTGTGCAACCTTGTACTCAGAATTAAAATTACATTATTTTACTCCAGGGAAGACACCTAGAAATTACCTATTCATTTCTTGTGTTGAAGATGTAGAAACTGAATCTGAGGAAATTAATTGATTTCATCAAAGTTATATATAGTGGTGTGCTTGATTCCACTCATATCAGCTTAGGGGAGCTAACTGTGGGCATCTGCTCCTAACTCCACCATCAGTGATATCAAATTGATAGCTCGAGATTGGCTGTCATATTTACACCAGGGATATTGGCAATATCCTACAAATCAGGGTCTTTTTTTTTTCTTTTCTTAAATGCTGATTGTTAGACATTAACCAACACATCACATAATCAGTAAGATACAGAGCAAGATCTAGGGTAGTAGAACTGAAAAAAATAAGAATATTAAAACCATATACTATTACATGTTAATATTATTAATACCTAGTTTTGCTATCATTATTAACATCTCCTGACTCAGACTCTAGTCTTTTTTTTTTCCCACAAAATTATGATGGTTTTTAGTTTTTATAACTCATTCATATCTACCCTTCTCCCCAGTTTGATGGATTCATTTGTCCTTGGATACATTTGGATTGGATGGTATTTCTGTCAGAATTTTAAAGATGAGTAACAGAAAAAAGACCCTAATGAAGGCAGAGAAGGAAATGATAAGGATATATGCTCACTCATGGAATTAATAAAGGATGCTGAATAAACTTAGAGGATGGGCAGGAACCAAACGGACCTGGCTGCAGAGGCCTGAGTTGAAGTCGTGCCTATAGGACGGTCTGGTTATGACATTGTCATTGGTTCTACTGCAACTGTTGTGAAACATTGTGCCTATTTTATGAACCACAGAAAATAATTTCTGCATAGTCTATGCTTCTAATAACTTAATATTTAAACTCTGCTTCTAATAATGCAATTTTTAAACTCTGTTAGAACCATGTGATTGGGGGATCCCTGGATGGCTCAGTGGTTTGGTGCCTGCCTTTAGCCCAGGGCATGGTCCTGGAGTCCCAGGATTGAGTCCCCACATCGGGCTCCCTGCGTGGAGCCTGCTTCTCTCTCTGCCTATGTCTCTGCCTCTCACTCTGTGTGTCTCTCATGAATAAATAAATAAAATCTTAAAAAAAAAAAAAGAACCATGTGATTGGTTGAGACTAGACCATGCTGTTGGTATGGTATAGGAATCTTGTTTTGCCTCAACTTCCATTGTAAGAGCTGGGAAATTGCCTTCCACAAAAATAATTCTCAGTGGCAAACTCACACCAAAGTAGGAACGAAATTTGGTTAGTGTGCAGCAAGAGTGAAAACAAAAACCAAACAAATGTTCCCTACCATTGTCACTATTTAAAACTGGAAAAAAAAAAAAGAGTGCACTTACTACATGATGATATGAGGATGGGAGGTAGCAAATACAGGTGTAGAGAAAGGCAAATGTTAGCTGTGGTAGTCATGAAGCCCCTTGAGATGGGCTGACCATGCTGAATTTATTGTAGTTTTTGCATGCAGCTTCTGTCCTAAAGAGGTTCATCCAGGAAGTGAAAATTTTCACATTTATGTAAAGAGAGAAATGGCTCAGCTATAAGATTAAAAATGGATTCCAGAATAGTGATAAACAGCTTAGCTAGTTGGAATCAGGAAAGCAAAAAAGTGAAAGTTAGAGACACAGAATTCTTGGGAAGACACATATTAATAAACATATAGCCATGAAAAACAAGGATGTCTGTGTCTCATGTTAATAATGCCCACCAGAAAATATTCACTTCAAAGAACCACTGCATAACCAGGTAAGTATGATGATTCACCTAGAACATGAGAAGTTCGTATGTCTTCAGCCACCTAGTGCTTTGCTAAGAGGCCCATGACGGACATAATCATGGTGGCAGGAATGCAGGCTATGCACTGAGCCAGGTAACATGGATTCTTACCACACGTACTAGTCTCTTTAGCTATTGTATGCCCAAACAGCAAAGATGAACTTTAAATCCTCAATATGGCTCTATCCCTTGAGATGTCCAGCCTGCTACTTGGTACTCGGTTATGTTGGAACCAATGGTTAACAGGGCAGCAATTTGTCTTTACTAGAATAGTAAATCAACATGAATTTGCCTTCCTCCACTTTCATATCTGTGCCAAAAGCAATTTCCAAAGCTGTTGAGTATTTGCTTAATAAACATGAGATCTTGCATTGCACTGGCTCAGCCAAGGGATTCATCTTATTGAAAAGAAAGTGCAACTACAGATGCACATAAAAGATATTCGCTGACTCTACCGCATCCTTCATCACCCAGAAGCAACAGCCTGATAGAATGTTGGAATAGGATTTTGATGGATTCTTATCTCACATTTCGATCTTTCAACAATTTGAGTTTATCTTTGTGTGTGGTATAAGAGAATGGCCCAGTTTCATTTTCTACATGTGGCTGTCCAATTTCCCCAAAACCATTTATTGAAGAGACTGTCTTTTTTTCCACTGGATATTCTTTCCTGCTTTGTCAAAGATGAGTTGACCATAGAGTTGAGGGTCCATTTCTGAGTTTTCTATTCTGTTCTATTGATCTATGTGTCTCTCTTTGTAGTACCATACTGTCTTGATGATCATAGCTTTGTAATACAGCTTTATGAATGGATAAAGAAGATGTTATGTGTATACAAACACACACACACACACACAATAGGATATTAGCCATCAGAAAGGATGAATACCTACCATTTACATTGATGTGGATGGAACTGGAGGGTATTTTTTTTAAAAGATTTTATTTACTTATTTATGAGAGACAGAGAGAGAGAGGGAGGCAGAGACACAGGCAGAGGGAGAAGCAGACTCCATGCAGGGAGCCTGACGTGGGACTCGATCCCAGAACTCCAGGATCACCCTCTGAGCCGAAGGCAGACTCTCAACCACTGAGCCACCCAGGCGTCCCGCTGGAGGGTATTATGCTGAGTGAAATAAGTCAATCAGAAAAAGACAATAATCATTTGGTTTCATTCATATGTGGAATATAAGAAATAGTGAAAGGGATCATAAGGGAAGGGGGGAAAATTGAGTTGGGAAAAATCAGAGAAGAAGATAAACCATGAGAGACTCTAAACTCTGGGAAACAAACAAAGCGTTGTAGAAGTAGAGTTGGGTAGGGGGATAGCATAACAAGACGATGAGCATTAAGGAGGGCATATGACAAGATGGACATTAGGTGTTACACTATATGCTGGCAAATTGAATTTAAATTTTTAAAAATTAAATTAAAAAAAGAAACTCAACCAAAAAATAAAAAAGGAATGTTGGAATAACCTATAAAAAGCTCAGCTAAAACACCATTTAAGGACAACATCTTGCACATTGGAGTGCTATCCTTCAAGTTATGGTACATACTTGGAAACAATGATCGATTTATAGTAATTTGTCCTCAATAAACAGAATTCTCACACTCAGGAATCTATGAGTAAAAGTAGAACTGGCTCTTCTTCCATGATTCCCATAAGCCAGTTGCAAACTCTGATCAAGCTATGACTTCCATCTGTTCAATTTGGACTCTTCAAGCATGGACAGTCAGGAAAAAGTGTTATCATACTGATTGGGTTGACTCTCCCAGATTTCAGAGGGATTAAGTTCGCTGCCATATAATGGACTCAGGGATTCAAAATCACTCAGGATTCAAAGAGTCATATTTAGCTGGTTTTGTGCCTTGTGATAACAAGTTGTAGCAAATGTGGCCAATATGCCCAACAAGGGTGAGGCCTAATAGGATTGAAGATCTGGATTGCTCTAACATGCACGTACCTTAGAGAATCTGAAGTGTTGCTGGCTGAGAGTGGGAAAAATACAAGCTGTGTAATGAAAGAGGGAGATGATGAATCTCAAATGCAGCCTCAGGTGCACCTGCAGTGGTGTGGCTCCCTTGCTTTTCCAGCTAGCTACTATGAGGTTTTAGAGGTTTTTGTGTGTTTGTTTGTTTTGTAAATTATTCTTCAGCGATTATTTCTGCCTACCACTAGGAAGAATCAGTGACAAAAAGGACTTCAAATGAGGATGATCAGAGCTGAACACACAAAAGGTAGTAGATGCCTATGGTTCTGTGTCCCATTTCTTCTGATTTCATACAGCCCTAGTGGATGGCTCCATGCATACTTACCATGTGCCACCTCAAGCAAAAGCTTCAACATCTGCTTTCTGCCCTAGAGCTTTTTCTAATGTCATCTTAACCCACATTCAGGGAAGGCCAAAAATGCAAGAACTTATGCATGGGATCCCTCAACCACTGGGGCGTGAGACTGATAGATCAATGTTGCAAACTCATTCTTGGAGAGACAATTCTGAGAGGATTCTATGTGGCCCACAGCACAACTTAAACCCAGTTTTCATTCTGATAACCAGTTTAATAATGCACACTCCATGCACACCTTGCTGGGTCAGTCAGTAGAGCATGCAACTCCTGATCTTGGGGTTGTGAGTTCAAGTCACGTGTTGGGTGTAGAGATTACTTTAAAAAAATTAAGGGTCACCTGAGTAGCTCAGTCAACTAAGCATCTGCCTTTGGCTCAGGTCATGATCTTGGGGTCCAGGAATGGAGCCCCACATTGGGAGTCTACTCGCCCCTCTACTTTTCTACTCTGCTCAGGCTCTATCTCTCTCAGAAAAATAAATAAAGCCTTTAAAATTTTTAAAAAATAAATCTCATACTCAGGTAACATTTTCACTTTCAATATTTCACTCCTAAATTCTGGAGTCACTTCTCAACAATATAATCTGCACCCAAATTATTGTCTCAGGCTCTATTTTAAGGGGAATCCAAACTGAGAGAGTAGGGAGGCTGAGATAGTTATCCTATTGTTGTTTGGTGAGCATAAAACTTAGTAACCTTCTGGCATCACAGCCCAGAGCACCTTCTGCTATCTACAGTTCACGGGATTCCACATTTACCATCTCCTTCTCTAGATCACAATAATGAATACCTTCTGTGTAGTTGACATATTCCAACTATAAGTTTTAAATAGTACAATGTTTATAGATCACTTAATCCGGTGCCTGATGCAAGGCAAGCATTCAATGCATGCTACTGGCAATGGTGATTACTATTAGTACCATTATGATTGTAATTTCACTAATTGATCTACTGTTAATTCTGTTCAACTTGAAGATTATTTTTTTACTTAGTTTGTTACTTAATTTCTTTCTTATTTAAAATATCATTTGAGAATAACACAATTGCCATCAGCTAATTAAGCTAATGCTTAAAATACCTACTTTTCAAGATAATTTTGAAATTAGTGTATATAATGACTAAAACGGGGTCGAACATGTGGTGCCTTTCCAATAATGCTTATTTTCCCTTCTACTGCTATTATCTATTACTGTCACTATTGTCAATAGTACAATCGGTACTATCATTATTCTTTCCATGGAACAAAAAAATCAGTGTAAGAACAGAGATTCTACTTTTCTCTGCTTCACATATTTTGACCCTATTAAATTTGAGAGTTTCATTTTCATTAACTTTAGTTGCTCAATAATTCATTTTCATCAAATATGGCAAACCTGACCAAACAGACAAATAGAAGATGGCATTTGCAATTTGTGTGCTCTTTTCTCAAAGCCACCAGTAAAAAGGGCTTTCTAGAATTTATTGGATTTACAATTGGGACTCATCCATATGACAATATAGCATGCAAGGACCATCATTGATTGAGTGCCAACTCAATGGGCTGGGCTGGGCATTGGCTTATGACAGTCCAGGACCATCCTCTCTGACTTCTCATCATTGATCTTTATTCATAGGTGAAGCACTAAAGGCACAGAGATGGTCAATCACTCACACAAAGTTATGGATTTTGTACATGACAAGAATACCTCCCTCAGATCAAATTCATGGGTGTTATTTACTATATATTTTATTCCTAATACAGAGACCATATGTACGTTTCAGAGAAAGAAAGGTATCTCTACTCTGAACTCTGATCAAGAATAGGAACTTTGAAGGTGACATTCAGACCCAGAGGCATATCAGAATTTTACAGCTTGCCTACATCCTAGTTAGTAACTGCTCTCACTGTGTCTTTTGAATAGCCTATTTTGGTCCCCAAACCATCAGAAAATCTGAAATAACTGAACCATGTAACAAGAGCTTATAAATTTTTTTTTAAAGAAAGAAAGAAACCCTTTCAGAGACAGGTGCCCTCCCTCTGATTGTACAACTTGCAAAACCTCTCAACTCCAAAGGGGGAATTCCACAAGGGCTCTCAGTACCTGAGGCAGGTGGGGGGCAGAATCAGAAGCTCAGGTCAGCTCCTCTTTCTGCTTCTGCTTTTATCTCTCCTGGTGACTCATCCTGTAATGTGAGTCAAATAAACTCACCAAGGGTTTATTTTTACTCTTTGTTTTTGACTTGGTCTGGTAGATCCTGTTCACTCAGATACGCACATTAATAAAAGGCCAATTTTAAGCTCCATTTTTGCAAAAATCATGATGTCACACAAAAAGTACAGATTTTAGAGTTGCAAACTTGCATTCAGTTCCTGCTCTGCCACTTTCTATCTGTGACCTTGAGTCCATTCCCTAGCCTCTTTGAACTTCAACTATGGCCTTGCTTAAGGGAGATGAAATGTATTTTGCAGGGTTATCACGAGAACTTAATGAAAAGAAAAAAAATCCCAGTGGAGTTCCAGATTCTCAGCGTGATATAAAGTGACTATTCATTCCCCTCATTTATTTCCCGTCTTCTCTAAGTTTGACTATAATTTGATGGGACTTATTTTGGAAAAGGTAATAATAGAGGTAGAGGCAAAAAACCTGAGCTCCCATTCACTCTCTGGCCTTTCCTAGCCACAATCTGTTCACATGATTAGATGGTATGATGCACTTGAAAGCACAGAGAATGGCTACTTTGCTCTCCTGGAATCTTGAGCGACCTTTTCACCTGCTCATAGCCCAGTTGTCTGGGGAATAAGGGATCATGGGGCCATCAGGCATGGTAACAAATAGCTCAGATTCTGGCTGCCATACCCAGCTCAGACATTAAATGTCTTTGTGACCTGGGGCAAGAGGTGTGGCCTCTCTGAATTTTGGATGCTCAATTATAAAATGGGATTAAGAACAGTACCTATGTCAAAGCGCTGTGGTGAGCGCTAAGTGACACGGAATTAAAAAAGCACTGCCTGACAATAGGAATTATACATGCTAGCTATCATTATTTTTAATTTCTTTATGGGAATTTTCAGTTCTAGATGGCTTTTTACCTGTTCATTCATGTGTCAATAAATTTACTAGTTCACTTAATCATTTATTCAAGAAGTATTTCTGGAGTGATTGCTATGTTCCAGGCACTGCTGAAACTTTAGAGAAGTGTATGACATGGATCTTGTCCTAAGTATCTCACAGTCTATATTAAAGAGCCTGGCAGACGAACCCTCAGGTACAGAACACAGCTAGGTCCGAAAGATGGAGGTATGTAAGGGGTGCAATGAGAACACCTGAATTTAGAGGGTAAATAAGTAGAAACATGAGCCTCCATTTTCCACCAATACCCATTACCACATTGAGTGATATTTTAGGAGCTGCTGAAGATGAGCTCATATGTCAGAACTTCTCATGATGAAAATGGCTCCAATTTATATTTCATGGTAGCTTCCAATAAGCCAATGTGCCATGAAACTAACAATGTTAATAATAGGATGTTTCAATTTTCTTGGTTTCCATTGGTTTAGCAAAATCCTTACTCTAGGAAAGATATTTTATCTGCTTGGGAACACTTCTATGGCTACTTCTACTAGGAAGAAGTGCCACGTCTGCAGCCAGGATGAAGCAATTTGCAGTCATCAGATCCCATTTTGGAAAGAATTAGAAAGAAGAACAAAATCATTAGCAGAGGGAATTCCTCTAGGAAAATTTAGAGAAGATGGATAGTGAGGTTCTTTTAAAAGGTAAAATAGTCAGAAGTGAGTTTTGTAATGTTTTAAATCATGCATAAGGGTACATTTTCTTCCATTTTGCTAACTCTGAAACAAAAAGAGCACTGGGCAGAGAGTCAGATTTGAGCCTTAGCTTCATCTCTAATTAGTGATGTGCTCTTGAGCAAGCCAGAACCATTCTGAGTCTCAGTGTCCTCATTTATTTTTTAGAAATGGATGATTATGGGATAATTAATGCTTAGAAAGAACTCTGCAGAGTCACTGACCAATAAGAACATTTAGTAAATAATATCCATTAATGATAATGATGATGATGATAAGTAATAATTAAAAAAAAATCCTTGCTGCTCATTTAAAATGAAGCCTGTCAAGAAATCTCGTTGCAAGCTGCACCAGCATGTGATTATAAATTGGGTTATGAGACTGGGAACCTAGAATATATCTATGAGATAATGGCCCAAGAGGAAACCAGAGAGTGAGACTTTAATACTTTCATTAGGAGGAGAAGCAGCTTAAGCATGTAAATATCCCCCACGGACCATAGGAAGACTTTATGAAATTGAGAAGCATTAGAGAAAAATATGGGACTTGAAAAGCTACCTTTGTGTCCCCCTAGAACTTGTGTGTATTTTCCATCTGTTACTGCCTTAGGCAGATGAGTATTGGGATACCTCAGTCAGCCAAAGGCTGTTCATGGAGGGCTTCCACTAAATTAGTGGGGGGATCTGGGACAGTAACTTTCATCCGATATAATATAAAACTCTCACTGATGTGCCAGTCAATAAGTTTCCATATAAAAATTCAGGGTGGTGAAAATTGATTATGATACTACTAGGAGGATGCCTTCCAGGTAAAACACGAAGCTGAGCTGGTTGAACAATATAGAGAAGCACAAACTACAACATGCCTTTGGAAAGAGGTACAAAAATCAAAGCATGATTAGCTGATACTAGAAAGCACACGAATTTCAGCTAACAAAATGTAATACGAGCTGAGTGAGGACAGGACAAGACTTTTCTACAGCAGGAGCCTAGTGCCAAAGAGTGATTAGGTGAACAGAATGGAAGTCAGGTGCCAATTACTAGAGGTGGTTTTGTAATTATTGATAACTTTTGGGTCTTTAATATCTTCACACTTAGCAGCAAAATATCTAGCATGGGCAGCACTCTTCTTCCTCACAAGGGTTTCAAAGCGCTGCTTTGGAAGGCACAAAGAAAGACCTCCACCATGACTCACTCCTGGTCATATCTGATCTATTAGTTGTGTAACACATTGCTTCGATAAGCAGTGGCTTATACAGCCCACATTTATTATCTTAAATTTTTTTGTGGGACAGGAATCCAGCCATGAGTTATCTAGGTCCCACACTACTGGGTATCTCAAAAGGACACAATCCATATATTGGCTGAGAGTATAGCCCTCAGGCTTACTTGGAGAAGGAGCTTCCAAGCTCACTCTGGTTTTTGTTGGCAGCTTCCCATTCCTTGGGAGCTTTTGGCTACTTTTCTCCCTCATTTTCTTGCCACATGGCCCTTTCCATACAACATTTTTCAGCATAGTAACTTGATCCAACAAAATGAGCAAGTGACAGGATAAGAGAAAGTCTCAGTAAAAGGAAGAGAGTACTAGCAAGATGGTAGTCCATCTTTTACAACCTCATTGTAGAAGTGCCATTTATCTCTCTTGTCAGATTCTATTCATAGAAATAAATCACCATCCCACATTATGCTGGAGGGGAATATCCAAAGGTGTGAATACGGGGGTGGGGGGTGATATTTGGGAGTCATTTTAGGAGGATCCCTACTACAGCCGGTATAGGAAAGGTCAAATTTTAAGGATCTTAGCGTCCTGTGGCCTCATCTACTTTCCTTTTGCTATCCATCCCAGGATTCTGCTTCTGATATTCTCCTTGGCCAATATCTTTTTCCCATGCCTCCTTTATTCTATGCTTCAATTTTTGTTTGTCCTGAGATGCTGGTATAGTAAAAAAACAATGTCTCTTGGAATTCCCAAAGTTGATCTAATTCTAATCCAACTATTTGCATTCTATACAAACTACAAAGCAAACAAACAAACAAACAAACAAACAAAACAATGCATTTTACTTTTTAATCCTCAATTTCTTAAACTGTTAAGTGGAGCTACAAGGAGATGTAGGGTAGTGGCTATTATAATGGAATTTGGAGTTAGGCATTCCAGACTGGATCCTAGTTGTCTGACTTCTCAGTATTATTTCACGTGCAAAAATACTTTTTTTTTTTTGTCTCTTTTAATTTTGTAACACTGCAAATTAGAACCTGAGACTTGGAGAAGTTATGATCTTAGCAAACCTCTTGGCCCCCAGCAAGTACCAATAGCTGGCTACTATTAATTTTAATTTTTTAAGTATTTCAAATTCATGTGAGATGGCTAAACTGGAGTGGATGAAGCTACCCAATTCAATGACTGGCTAAGTGAAGAAGTGTTTCATTAGACCCTCATAAATCATGCAGATGAGAGGTTAAGGTTAAGCCCAGGTTTCTCTGGGCTCCAGAGAAAAACTTTCTGGGCTCAAACACTGCTGTTACTGCTTCCCAGCTCTGCTAAGTAGAATAGGTAAGAGCGTGAGCTGTGGAGCCCAGATTTCCAAATTTGAGTGCTGGTTCTGTCACTCACCAGCTGAGTGACTGTGGGAAAGGTACTTAACATCTTGGTACCTCAGCTTTTTCATCTGTAAAATGGGGAGACTAGCCCTTAACCCTTTGGTTCGTCTTCAGCATAACAAAGACAGTACTCCTGAGCCCTTCATAGAATGAATGACTTAAAAGTATAATCACATGTGGCCATTACTATTCCTCTTTAACTCACAATGATCCATGGTTGTATGAACATTTGCAAACCTTGTTTGTAGACTTGTGGTCCACTCTCCTAATTATGTGACACTCGATAAGCCACTTGCAATGCCTGTGCCACAGTTTCCGTGTCTACCAAGTTGAGTCAATTTCTTTAGCAATAATTAGGGTTATAGTCTGCTCTGGGGACGAATAAATAACTTTCTTTAATTGTCCCCCTCCCTCCCTCCCTTCCTTTTTTCCATGTATGTGGAGTCTAAAACTGAAATATGTGGACAATAATGATGTAATTTTTCCAACATGGATCAAGACAACATTTGACTCTACTAGAGTTTTTTTTTTTATAATTAATGGAATGTTTCTTATGTATTATGAGTTATGTCAATCTTTTTGGGGGGATGCTTTGATTTATCACAGCAATTCGCATGTTACCCTTGGTTTTCAGATGAGAAAGCTGAGGATTCAAGGATGTTATTAACATGCTCAAACACTCATGCAGGGAAGCCAATTCTCCATGTCTTCAACTACTCAGTGACACTCTTTCAGAGTTCTCTTTTCCTAAGTGTTTTGGGAAGTATGTTGCCGATGGTCATAGAAGCCTCTCTCGATATGCCACACCTAAAAATGTTTGATAAAATATAAGAAATAGTTAAAGATGCATGGATGAGTGATATCTGAGTGAGAGAATGGATCTCTAGTGTATGCAAGTGATAAGAAAGGCTGCATCCAGAGGATAAAGACAGCTCTCCTTTGTTGACCTGTAGGCAGACAATGATTCCATGAATACCCGGTGACCTAGTGCCTGGATTTTAATAGGCTAAATGTGCAGAGGATAGTTCTTGGCCTTTGGGAAGAATGAGAGGTTAGATGTTGTATAAGCACATGTGGAACATTTATGAAAACTGATCATGTTCTACTTAACTGTGAAGCAAAGTCTCTGCAACTTCAAAGAATAAGTATCCTACAGATGACATATTTTTACCACACCATAATTGAGTTCCAAGAAATAATGGCACACTAGCAATTATATTAATCTCACTGTGTGTCAGACATGGCTTAAGCATTATGAATCTCATGGAGACCTCACAACAACTCTCTTTTGTGGGCGATGGGCCTGAATTCAAAACTGAGAAACTAAGAATCTTCCCAGGGTTAAGATACTGGCTGAAGAGCAGCAGAGCTGGGATTCAAATGCAGGCATCTCTCTCCAAACCCCTGCTCCTAACCGTGGTAGTAATTGCCACTTGGCTTCACTAGCTTTCAAACTTCTACGTTTAGCTTCAGAATAACCCACACATTAGATAAAATGATACACAAAAGGTAGAAAACACTTAGAAATCAAATATAAAAAAAGTTCTTGTGGAAAGCTTCTGAAATTGTATCCAGGAAGAAATAGGTCACCTTACATGGTTATAGTAAACATAAAGAAATAGGGAATTAATGAACTAAGCTTCCAAAATGAGAAGTTACAAGATGATACAGATGAATAAAGGAAGTGAAAATATGAATCCAAATTAATGTCCAGGAAGCCCATCAATACAAATGTTGGTACTCTGGAAAATGATTTTATTTATTTTTTATTTATTTGAGGGGGGGCTAAAGAAAACAAGTGTGGGATGTGGGTGCAGTGAGAGAGGAAGAAGCAGGCTCCCCCCAATCAGGGACCCTGACTCAAGGCTAGATCCCAGGACTCTGGGATCATGACCTGAGCCAAAGGCAAATGCTTACCTGACTGAGTGAGCCACCCAAGTGCCCAGGGAACACACATTTTTACAGCCACTTTGATACACAACTTGGTGTTGACCTGCCAATTTAAGCTTGCATGTGTACTATAATCCCCAAGCCAACCACTTAACTAGTAGAGAGCATACCCTAGAGGATGTCTATACCCTAGAGGATACCTGTACCCCATTCCCAGAATTTCTGATTTATTAGGTCCGAGATGGGGAGAATTTGCATTACAAACAAGCTCCCAGGGGATCTGATGTTTCTGGTTGGGGGGCACTATTGATATAGTGCCTACTCTGTACTAGTCAGTTTTAAGTGCTTTACACCTATTAACTTCCCAAATCCTCATAGGATCCTATGAACTAGACTGTTATTATTTCCTTGTTACAGATGGGGAAACTGAGGCACAAAAGACAAAGCAAGCTCCCCAATGTCATTAGCCAGTTGATGATGGAGGTGGGGAACTCAGGCCAACCAACCCTGGGTCTGCATAATTAACCAAAAGCTTTTGGTGCTCTCTGAACAGACAGGTGCAGAAAAGCATTTTAAGTGGAGAGAATCTGAAGCAAAGGTTTGGCATTTGGGGCCATCTTGACATGTTTGGGAACTAAAAGCAAGGCTAAGTGCCTAATACTGAACACACTTGGGTCAGGGAGAAAAGCTGGAAGGGGTCAGAAGGAAGCAGTGGGGGTGATAGAACGCAGAGCTTGGTTTTCTAGACCAGGCTTTGTACTTTGTCCTATGATTACAGAAGCCAAGAGGGACAGGCATAGATGGATACAGGATGAAGTGTGTGCTGCTTCTTTTTTTTTTTTTTGAAAGATTTTTATTTATTTAATCATGAGACACACACACGCACACACACACACACACACACAGAGAGAGAGAGAGAGAGAGGCAGAGAAGGAAGCAGGCTCCATGCAGGGAGCCTGATGTGGGACTCGATCCTGGGTCTCCAGGATCACACCCCGGGCTGAAGGTGGCGCTAAACCGCTGAGCCACCTAGGCTGCCCTAAGTGTGTGCTTCTAAATATAAAACTTGGGGAATGGTTTGGAGAGAGAGAGTATGGAAGCAATGGGTGGTGGTCCTGATGAGAAGTGTATCTCTTGGACCATGTGGCTGGGAAAGGACAGAGAAGCCAGGTGTGAGGGATAGATACAGAGTCAGCAGGATCTGGTGGCTGCCTACTGGGTTAAGGCTAATTCCCAGCTTCTGACTTAGTCAACTTGGTAATGATGGTGCCAACTCTGGGACACTACAGGGAGACATATGCTCCAGTCAGTGCTGAATCTTAGGTCCCTGCTAGAAGCCTTGGAAACTTCTATTAAAAACAAGAACTGCTTGCAGTAGTTTCCAGCTCAAGGAGTCCAGCAGATCTGGTATGAATCCCAGCCCCAACACTTACTGCCTGTGTGTAGGCTTTGGTATTTATCCTCTGTGAAGCTCAGAACAATCCCAAGTCATGATATTAAGAGAAATACATATGGAACTTGACATCTGAGTTCACTTAAGACACTGAGTCACCTCTGAATGGGATGCTGATGAGAACATACAAAATCCTTGATCTCAGAAGTTTATATTCTAAAGGGGAAATAATAAAAGGAAATTAGAGTGTGCCATATAGCCATCTGCTCAACCATGAGTCCTGGGGGTGGGTGGGGTGAAGGAAAAACAAAAAAACAGGGAGTTAGAGCCAAAGGATGGGCTATGGATTGAAATGATTGACTATTGAGGACCCCCACTCTGGAAGTTAAATTCCTCAAAGGCAGAGATGAGCCTTATTAATGCATCCCCCGGACCCACAACAGTGCCTAGTACCTCACCAATATTCAGTGGTTTATTGGATGAAAAAAAATGTGTGTTCAGCAGTTTTCACTGATGAAAAATGCTGAATCTGGGAAGAGCTCTGTGCTGGTGGCAGGGACATAGGGTCTTATCACAGAACTGGGATGAGTTTGTGCTGCTTCCATGCTCACTAACAACATTGCAATGACCTATTTAGCTTCCAGAGCTAAAATAAAGAAGTCACTCTGTATACTGCAACATGCTGTGCTATAAAACAGGAAGGTTTCTCTTAAGGTATTAACCAAATCACCTACAAAATCGCCAAACATCACTGCAGTATGTGGAGCAATATGAAGCCCTGGAACTGAATAGTTTATTGACACATTTGCTGACAATGTGCATTTCTGACACCCCATTATTTTCTATCCTGCATCATTTCCTCGTGCAACATGGTCACTTCTCTGCCGTGTCATATCAGAAATCTGCTTAATTTTGCTCTCTTGAAAATTATAAGAGAGGTATCCCAAGGATGCCATTTGTATATACAGCAGCAACTAAATTTTGCAGAGAGGTAAAAACGTATTTTTTTAAAAATCACCACTAAAGGGGGCAAGAGATGTTTGTCAAATGCTAATGTTGAACTTTACTAATGGATGTATAAGGTCCATTCTGTGTGCCAAAACCTTGGTGGATGAGGGAGGCAATCATGAGCTCCTTCCCTGCCAGGAAGGCTGAGCCACATCACCCTTGCAATAAACCCCACAGGTAGGTGCTGTTATTATCTGCACAGAGCAGGTAACAGAGGCATAGATGGGGTTCACGCAACTGTGCAAGCTCCTAGACTATAGGAATAGTGCTTCTCGTGGTTAGTTTCTGTGTTTACTAGGTTAAGAATATTTTCATGTTCAGGGTCTCTTTTTGGCATTCCCTGAGACTGTGAAATGGTTTCCTGATCATTTTTAGTATCTGCAGGGGTTGAGGAAGTGTAGCATAAAAAGCAATCTGGCATTCATTGAACAACTATTACCTATCCTAACTTTCATTCAAGTCACATCTATTCTTCAACTAGTCCTGAAATGAAAACATGATGGTGTTTGCCCCTTCCATCCAAGGATGAGAAAATAGAAGCTCAGAATGTGCAGTGACTATGCAGTGATCGGGTCAAGTGACTGGATCACAAAACCATCACATGGCTGAGATGTGACTTTGAATTCTGTGTTTGAGGGCAAGCATGTGCTCTAGTACTGAAGAGAATGTGCCCAGTGGGTGGAGACTCCCTGTTGTCGTTCACCGTATTCTGACCTGTGTTTTGGGAACCAGCCAACTCACGGGGGCTGTGTTCCCAGATAGCATGACCATGGCTTCTCTACAGAATTGCTCTATGTATCCTTCAGTTCTTTACCAAAGGTGTCTTTAGAAAAACAAAACAAAACAAAACAAAAGAGATGGTGTTTTATCTATTACTGAATTGTCATGGATATTGCTCACGAAGAGGGTCCCCATCAGTACAACCCAGGAGAGGACTCCTGTCAGTTCTCACTGCTAGAAAAAAGAAAGCCTAATCTTTTAGCTAATTGTTGTTTTCTTTGCCCACCGAGAAACTCACAACCAAGTTTACGGTACACCTGTAGCAAGCGTGCAGAGCTTGAAAAGTAACAACATTTTGCTCAGCTTTGGGGAGCTAACCATTTCGTTCACGAACCCTTACCTCAGACTATTTTCCTATCTTAATTTTTCCCCATGAGCAACATTTTCATGTACTGTACACAATTCTATAAGCTACCTTTGTGTCCTTTTGGCATTTGTAAACAGTATCTTCCGTAAAACCAGCCACACCGAGATGCAGATCCAGGATGGGCGAGACATTCCCTCTGGAGTCTCCCAGAGAAGTAACCTACAGCACAGTGATGGCAATGACATGATTCGTGGTTAATAAATTTTGACATGTTGTGAACTCACAATGTGCCAGCTACACAAAATGCTTCCTAGTGCTTAATCCTCATAATAAATTTGGAGATGGAAACCAAGATCCCTTAAAAAAATATTTATTTATTTATGTATTCATTCATTCATTCATTCATTCAAGAAGGAGCATGAGAGAGAGCATGAGTGGTTGGAGGGACAGAGGGAGAGGGAGAAGCAGGCTTCCTGCTGAGTAGGGAGCCCAGTGTGGGACTTGATCCGGGACTCTCAGGATCATGACACTCAACTGACTGAGCTACCCAAGTGCTCCCAAGATCCCTTTCACAGGTGCAGCATCTGCACATTAGAGAGATCTGAGGGCACCTGAGGTCACCAACTGGGAAGGATGGAGCGAGGCTTCCATCCCAGGTCTGTCTGCCTCCAGACCCCCCCTCCCCTCCATAAGGAGAAGCTGCCTACATACTTCAGAGTAGGTCTAACTCTGGAAAGGAGCTGAACAAGAGGGTGGAGGCAAGGCGAGAGGGACTGCCACAAAGAAAGTGCCATTTGGTTCCCGTTTTCAATTCTGTGGCTTTCAGCCCCCTGAGATGGATGACGTGACCTGGTAACATGTATTGTATTCTCTACTCTGCAGTATTGTTAATTTAAAAAGGCGGGGGATTGATGAGTTTTGCAAGGCCGGGTTTCGTGGCTGTAGTGTGGCGGTCTCCCCAGGGAAGCAGCCCCAGTGCACTGCCTTTTCTGCAGGGTCACCCAGCACACTTTTCACCAAGTTGGCCCCACAGAGGAATGAGTAAAGCCTGGCTGGAATGCCTCCAGGGGTAATTGTCACTAGCACCCGGAGGGACAGGAAAAAATGGTGATGGCGTGGGATTTATAGCTCAAGTTCGGTTTCTCAGGCAGGTCCCACCACAGCCCTGCCACATAGGGACGACTCAGTCTTCCTTTCACTGTTTTAGGTGTAGTGCATCCTCAAAACACTGTATGTCCGCCGTAAAGAAATTAGAAGATACACACAAGCAAAACTACATGAACATCTACAGTGTCTTCTTGCAGATGATTACTGCTATCAGATCAGGACCATTCCAGATCTTTTCCTACGTAAATAAAATTATGAAAATGAAATGGATTCTACTGTATATGCTATTTAAAAGCGACTATTAAAAAAATACACTGTGAGCATTCATTCATGCCAATAACTTCCACTGCAGCAGAGGTTAGAGATGGCTGGTTCAGGTTCCACCCGCCACCTTCTGCATAGTAGCTTACCAGGCTAAGTAAGTAGGCAGTAGATGGTAGATTTGGTTATCAATTTAAATGGCTTTGCACTTAGTGTTTGACACTAGAGCTGGCTTGCACTTATAGGCAACCGCTTGGCTGCTGTGGGTGTCCGAGTGTGAGGACCCTGCTCTGTTGCGTCATTGGCTGCATGAGATTCCTGTTGTTGCCACGCACCAAAGACGACTACTGTGGCCTGAACCAAGATACATTTATTATCTACAATCCTGGCAGTCAGATGTCTGCTATGTCTCTCTGGGCCAACCTCACAGTGTCAGCAAGACTGCATTCCTTCCAGAGGCTCTAGGGAAGAATCCATTGTCTTGCTTCTTCCATTGGTCTAGAGACCAATGCATAGCTTGGCTTGCGACCTCTACCTTCATGGCCAGCAACACTGCAACCCTTGGACCCAGTTGCCATCACCACCCCACTACCACTCCCATCTGACTATGGGAAAGCACCCCCCCCCCGAAGGATTTATATGATTATGGGACTCAATTGGGTCTGCCGGGATAACCCAGCATAATTTCTTCACGTGAAGGCCCTTGACCCTCCATCACATCCATAAACTCTGAGGTTCTGGGGATTGGGACATGGGCATCTTTGGAGGCTTCTGTTCTCCCCAGCTCCCTACCAGGAATGGCACTCCAGTTGATAGCTATCACCCATTTTAACCAGTCCCCTATTAACGCACAATTAGGCTGCTGCTGACATCTTTATAAACAGCTCTTCAACAAAATGGAATAACTAATCTTTGCTTATCTTTAATTGTTTCCTTAAAGGAAATTACTAAAAGCAGGAATTTTAGAGCATGTGTCCACTTGCAAAGCTTTTCCACACGTAGTGCTCAATACACATTTCTTAAATAACTACTTTGTACCTGGCATTGTTCTGAGCAGTAGGAATTCATTAGTGAATAAAACAGCAAAAATTCCTGCCCCCGTAGAGTTTATATTCCACGGGACACCAATGATGAATTATCTTTCAGCAATAGCTAAGCCACTTTTGATACTGATTTTACCATTTCCTTTCTTCAATTTTACCTTTCAGGGAATCAGCTTTTGTTCTTTTTACATCAGCCTTTTAAAAAGACATTTATTTAAACATATCATAATCAACTAAGCCAGAATATAAAGGAAAATGCGTTTTGCATACATTGAGAACACTCATGGCTTAAGATCCAGTTTTTCTATATATTAGCAATGTGAATTTGGAATGGCTCCTCCTCTTTGTTGATACATGTGATAGAAATGGAGTGCATTCTATGTGTTAAGCAATGTTTTGTTGTTGTTTGTTTATCTAAGTAGGCTCTAAACCCGGCAGGGAGTCCAACTCAGAGCTTGAGTTCATGACCATGAGATCAAGACCTGAACTGAATAAAATCAAGAGTCAGTCACTTAACCAACTGTGCCACTCAGGTGCCCCTGCACTAAGCAACTTTAAAATCATTTTTATGTACATTATCTCAGTTCTCACAAACACTCTGTGAATTAAAGACTCTTAAAATGCCATTTTACAAATGAGGACGCTGAGGCATAGAAAGGGTAAATAATCTACCTAAGGTCACACAGCTAAGAAACATTAGAATCTGGGCATGAGACTCAAACCAGTCTGAGCCCAGACCTACATTCATAACCATCTGAATCCTTGTTATGTGTAGAATTTTGTACCCCAAAAATGCATGTTGCAGTTCTTATTGCCTTGTAATGCAACTTCACTTGAAAATAAACCTGTTGCAGATGCAATCTGTTAAAATGAGGTCATGCAGGAATAGGGTGGGCCCCTAATCCAATATAATGAGTGTCCTTTGAAAGAGGGGAGAGTTGGGCACAGCACCAGACATACACACAGGGAGAATGTCCTGCGACCACAGAGACAAGTTCTACAAGACGAGAAAGGCCAAAGATGGCTGGGAATGGCCAGAAGCTAGGGAGAGGCAAGGAAGGAGTCTCCTCGTCAGGTTTGAGAGAAAGCATGGCCCAGGCAACATCTAAATTTCACACTTTGCACTTGCAGAGCTGTGAGAGGAATCATGTGTGTTGTTTTAAGCCACCTAGTTTGGGGTACTTCATTGTGCAACAGCCCTAGGAAACGAATCCAATCCTCATCTGCATTGTGGAGGTAAATTAGTTTCCTTTTAGCTGATAGACAATGTGACTCACGAAATTGACCATGTGGTTTTCTTTCTTTTGTTGACAGGAAGTTCAGAACGTTGTACGAATTGTACAGCCTTACAGACCATGTTTCCATGGTCTGAACGTCCCTATCTGGATCCGAACATTCCAGATTTATTTTACCTTTACTCTTACATCCTTATCTGTAGAAAAGGATTGTTAACTGTATTGCATGGTTGTTTTCTTTTTTTTTAAAGCCACCTTCAAAGGAAGCCCAGGTGGCTCAGCGGTTTAGCACCGCCTTCGGCCCAGGGCGTGATCCTGGAGACCCGAGATTGAGTCCCGTATCGGGCTCCCTGCATGGAGCCTGCTTCTCCCTCTGCCTGTGTCTCTGCCTCTCTCTCTGTGTCTCTCAGGAATAAATAAATAAAATCTTAAAAAAAAAAATAAAGCCACCTTCAAATTACACCCTAACTAACCACTAAAATGTGTAAAAGCACAGACTGAGAGAAAGTTCTAGAGAGGCATAACTTGCTGAAAGCCACTGGTCATTTGCAGTAGGTGCATGCCTAGAACCTAGCTGGTTGTATACCCAGTTTACTGGAACCTCTTCAATACGGTGCCTCTGGGACAGAGGAGGCCTCTTCCAAACACCTCTGTCTTCATCCCTCTGCCTGCCTTCCCTGGCCCCCACAACTGTCCTGGCTGGAAGACCCCACCTCATGCTAACCCAATCTTGACTCCAGTACCCAGTTGACATTAACTAGGGCAGCTTGAAGTGTCCCGATAGTGCAGGTGACACTGGAGATTGCTTCCTTCCAGAACCCACTACCCTTTCACTCTGTCCAGGGTGGTTTTTAGCAAGAACTAGTGTCTGCAAGGAACTCCCCAGTAGGCATAAGGTGGTGGGGAAAACATGGGGTAATGGAAAGAGTGTGTATGTGTATAAATGTGTGTGTGTGAGTATATGTGTATGCATGTGTGTGTATATATATACACATTATGTGTATATGTATTGGCTTTGGCCCTATTTCTCTTAGTAGCTGAGTGATTTTGGACAAATCACTTTGCCTCTTGCACTTACTTGGTTCTTCATCTTCGAAATGGGAAATCAACCCCACAGGCAGGCTGAGCCTGTGGGCAGTCCAGCATCTCCCACACTTGTGGCCTATGGTGAATGCTGGCCCCTTCCAAATGCCCTTGCTTCTTGCTTCTGTCATCCAGCTAATTGTGTCAGCCTCTGCTGCTACTGCAGGCCTGCCAGGACGGGCTCTGCACCCGTGATGAATTAGAGCCTGGTTTTCTTATTCTCTGATGCCTTCCTCCATGGCAGCATGAATGACAGAGCTCTGGGAGCCAGAAGACAAAGGCTGCCCTGGGGTAGGACAGAGCAGAGCAGGAAGAGAAGCTGATTCCTCGCCTCTCAAATCAGCTGTCATCATCTCAGCTTGTCTCCTTTGATGGAAGAGACTTGGGGAGTTCTGGAAGCCCAAGCCATCAGCCTGGCCAGTGCAATGTGTCCATCTCTCCCTAACTTGCTCTGTCTTTATTGTTGTTAGGACAGGATGTATGCAATCTGAATAGCCCTTGTGGCCAGGGCTTGGCAGTTTATTAAAAAAAAAAAGAAAGAAAGAAAGAAAAGAAGCTGACGTTTCATCCAGGGCATTTTATTTCTCTTGAAAGCACAAAGATTGTTGATGCTGTCCACTTTGAGACTGGTCTTTCCCGGCTTTGCTATCACAGGTGATGCTGGGGCCTGCAGCCAGTGCTGGCCTGGGGGACAGGAGGCTAGAAGCTACCTTTCCCTGAGGATCCTTGTGGACCAGCCTGGGGCCCATAGCCCCGTCTTCACCGTATTCCTGTGTCCAGGATGCAGTGGTCTCCTTCGCATGGCTGAGGAGTCTGAGCCTCTGAGTCATTCACCCTGTTTCTCTCACCACTGGAAGTGGAGTTTGGTATCCCGTGCATCAGATCCATCCACATGAGGTTCTCCTGGCCTGGTTCTAATGGGTCTGGCCAAACCAGAGAAACTCTCTCTGAGCTTCAGTTTCTCAACTTCATAAGTAAAATATTTATCGTGGCCCTGATTGCTTCTGGAGTCACTGTGCCACTTAGTCAAAAAATCATTGAGTGGCCATATTATCGCTCACCAATCCCTTGTGTGCTGGGGATCCCCCAGGCACACCCACTAGGGGAGATTCACCACGACTCATCATATGGTTATAGTCGCAGCTAAGATTTATTACAGCGACCTAGTGAGGATGCACAGCCAAACGCAAAGGATATGAACACAGGCAGAGTCTTTAGGAATCCACGTGAGGCCTCCTCAGACTCCCTCCCTGCCATGAGGAGTCCGAGAGAACACAGTCTTCCCTAGCCATGAAAATGTGGCAACCTGTGCGTGATGTCCCTGCCTGCCCAGAGAACTCCCCTAGAAGCGTCGTGCTCAAGGTTGTATTATGGCCTGGTCATATAGGTACCCTCCAGGTAGCACATGCCAAATTCCAGCCTTTCAGAAAGAAAGCAGCACAACGCCACAGTGTTTCCACAGTCTAGCCATAGTGAGCCATACTTACCAGTTAGAAAAAGTGTGACATCGCTGTGGGGAACCCAGTAGCTGCCAAGTTCCAGAGGCCAGCCAAGGGCCAACCTGGCAAGAAGGTCTTTCTAAGAATAGCAGTACCTGCTCCGCGACTGCCTTCCCTACTCAAGACACCAGTGAGAGAGGAATGTGCTCACCCCAGGGGAGCAAGTGTAAACTGGGAACATCCCAGGCAAACCAGGACCAGAGC
This sequence comes from Canis lupus baileyi, assembly GCF_048164855.1. Lineage (NCBI taxonomy): Eukaryota > Metazoa > Chordata > Mammalia > Carnivora > Canidae > Canis > Canis lupus. The sequence continues at coordinate 70,146,256 of NC_132839.1, forward strand.
TGTGGGTGAAACACGGTCTTGCCTGAACACAGCCTGCAGCCAGCCTGGCTCGCCCAGTCCGATGTATGCCCTCCAGATGCGCAATTTTCACAATTGACTTCTGATTCCACAGGTGTGTTACCTGAAAGGAAATTCCTATATCTGGTGCTTAGGCAGAAGCGAGGCATTGTTTTCAGGGAAAAAGAGAATGAGAAATTAGGCATTTCATGAAAAATAGACTCCTGTTGTTCCATGCTTTGTATTTGGTTGTGCTTCTTTAACTTTGACGATGTAGTCAAATCGCCGCCTTTGAATTTTAATATTCCAAACAGCCCAGCAAAGAGGATATTAATTAGTATTTCTAGCTACCCGCAGCCTATTAAGTCTGTTGCTTATTAAAGGCAATATAGTTTCAAGTTCAAACGGCTTAAAATAATGAGCAGAATTCATTTTCAGTTCATTAACACAGTTGTCAGTATTCCTGGACAGGTGGCAATACGGCAAGTTCTACCTGGGAAGACCCTTCCCAGGTCGCTGTGCCTTATCCATTCTTGTCACACTTCTCAGCAATGCGCTAATTCTCTGATCTTTTGACATTGTCGTTGGCTGGTAAAAGAAATTTAATCAAAATATGTATGCTGGAATTTTACTTAAGCAGAAATAATGACACTCATAAGTTCAGGTTTCTCTGCAAGCACAGTCATTAGAAATGTGCATAATCTCAAGCCTGGCCTCTCTGTAGAGGCAAGTCACCCTCAGGGAAGTTGAGGCAGGCAGGCGCAGTGGGTTTGCCCCCACCTCCCTGGTCCCAGGGCGCAGCTCTGCAGCTCTGCACCTGATCCACTGGAGGGGAAAACAGAAATGGGAGGGGCCGTCCGAATGCACACCCCACTTCGACAGAAGCATTTCTGCATTCAGTGTCTCTCACAGCCTGGCGTGTGTGTGTGTGCGTGTGTGTGTGTGTGTGTGTTTGGTGAGGATTAAAGGAAATTATTTTTACATATTTATATCCATCTCTCTTTATATACGTAAATATGAGAGACAGAATAAATATATATGTAGTGGGTTGAATAACGAACTGTGCCCAGAAGACACGTTCTCATTCTCATCCCCAGAATCTATGAAAATGTGACCTTATTGAAAAAAAGGTCTTAGCAGATGTAATCACATTAAGGATCTTGAGATGAGATCATCTTGGATTATCCACCTGTGCCCTAAATCCAATGACAAGTATCTTTATGAAAGAAAGGCAGAGGGAGATTGGAGGCAGAGAAGAAAAGCCACGTGCAGACAGAGGCAGAGATTGGATGATGCAGCTGTGAGCCGAGGAAGGCCAGGGGTCGCCGGGGCTGGAAGGGGTGAGGAAGGATTCTTCCCCAGAGCTTTTCGAGGGAACATGGTTCTGCTGACACTTTGATGTCAAACTTCTGGACTCTACAATTATAGGGAAGTAAATTTCTGTTGTTTTAAGCCATAAGTTTGTGGTAATTTGTTATGGCCCAAAGAGAGTAATGCTATTTATATACATACATTTTATCTTATGTATACATATATATGACACTGCATAATATATATATAATACTTTCTCTATAGATTATACACTCTATATACATACATATGTGATACTATGTAAATATGTAATATTATAGTATTTATATATGTTATTTATTATTATATATAATAAATCAATATATGTATAAACTGTATACTACACAAACGTATGCCTGTGACAAGCACAGGCCTGGGCACATTTTTATTCAATAGATCAATAAATGCTGTTCCTGCTCTGCTCTCTGCCCTGACCAGCCTAAGTTCCACAGTATAAAGGTCATCCTGAAAATGTACCGCCCTCCGGTACAAATGCCCCTTAGCCAATGTCACTGTTTGCACCAAAAAGCTTCCTTTTCAAGATCTCTTCTCCTTGACCTCCTCTATTAGGGGTTGAATCCTGTCCTCCAAAATGTCATGTGTTGAAGTCTTAAGCCCCAGCACCTCAGAATGTGGCTGTATTGGGAGATGGGTTTTTTACAGATGGAATTAAGGCAAAATGATGTCATTAAGGTGGGCTCTATCCCACTGTGACTTGTAATAAGGGGGGACGAGGACAGACATCACACCCAGAGCAAAAACAGTGTGAGACATGAGGAGAAAGTAGCCACAGAGAGAGGCTGACACCAACCTGTAAACCCCTTGATCTTGGACTCACAGCCTCCAGACCATGAGACAATAAATGTCTGTGATTTGAGCTCCCAGAGCTACAGTACTTCGTTAGGTGCCCCTAGTGGGCTAAGGCACCATCCTGGCAGAAGGTGCTCATAAAGGTGTCACCGATGGCCCAACGTGGGCCCTACATGAGAACCCAAGTGGGAGAAGAAGTCCTTGGATGATGCATCGCTTCAGTTACCTGGAATAGAATGCGGTGCTCTAGAGATGGTCTTGGGGGTGGGGGGCAGCCCTCTACCCCACAATGGTGTGACTCTAGCATGCACTTTGCCACACATCAGACTTTGTGCTGGGTTCTGTTCATATAATAACTCGTGTAACATTTGCACTCTTTCTCCAGATTAGCTGCTGTTATTGTTCAGCCAATGGGGAAGAAAAAGCACAGAGACAGCAGAGCTTGTGCACAGTGTTGCCGGGATGTAGCCCAGGCCATCAGCCTCCAGAGCCTGCTTTTCAACACCACGGGAGGCTGGGGCCTCAGCCTATTCCAGCTCTTTCTCCCTCTGAAACATTTCCCGGTGATTTATTTCTTGTTGTTATTTTTTCTCCCCTTAATCACCCAAGATCTGCTCACTTGGAAACTGGTTTAAAAACAACAGATTTTTTTTGGCATCAACTGCTAAAAAGACATCAAATGGAAGCAAATATATTGGTAATAATGTTTCCTGTGGGGAACTCTAAAGATTTTTGAAATATAATGCAATCTTCTACAATGACCTTTTCCAAAGCCCTGCAAAAAAAATTAATAAAGAGGGAAAAGGAGGATAGGACTCTTTTATCATATTTGATTTGTATTGACTCTGGTGTCAGGGGGGTTATTGAGGGCCTCCCGTCTGGCACGCTTGGTGAAGAGTCACAATTGTAAATTTATCATGTGTTTTATTTATTCCTTTGCTCCTTCCAATAGACACTAGAGTCATTGGACTCTGGGAGGGATATTGTGTTCTACTTATGATTTCCAGAAAGACGGTTATTTTTCTTGAGTATAGGAAAGGGTCTCTCTCTGCTCCTTTTCCTCTACTGCCCCTTCTCAGCTTGGTAAGTTTGGGAAGAATAAGCTAAGAATGCTTGACTAGACCCAGTCCCTGCCCTGTGTGGTCCTAGCTGCCTTCAGAGAGCGCCCAGCTCCTCCCTGCTCCAGCCTTACCCAGAATGGACCGTGTGGAGGAATTTTGTGTGCCTCCCATCAGGTCTTTTTGGCCTATCTTTGGTTGCAGCCTTAGCTGCTGTGGTCCAAAATCATACAGTGTGGCCAGATCCCTGCTCCAGGGCACATAGATGCCCCTGTAGGACAGGCTACAGGCCTTTCCATTCTCTACCTCAGGGATTTTGAAGATGAAGGAACCTCAAGTTTCCTGCAATCTTGTGCAGCAATCTTGTACGCCAGGGAGGTACAGCCCTGGAGATGACAGTTGGCCAATAGGGCAAAGGGCCAGGAGATACATGCTCTGGCTTCCCATCCTTCAGACTACAATTCTGTGAGATATTTCTTACTTTTCTTAGGGGCCTGGGATAATCAAGCTTCCCCACCAGCCTTGTTGAGACATCTTTACACCAGCTTTTTCCCCATCCCAGCCTCATTCCCTCATTTCTATTTCCTGGACTCACCTTTCAGATGATCTGTGCACACCCAAGTCCTTGACACAGTCCTTGATTTGCAGAGAACCCAGGTGAAGTCACTGCTCGATTCTGCATCAGGGAACTCAGCTGTTTTGCTCTGACACCAAATGAAGTCCTCCAGCTTCTATTAACAATAAAGCTTCTGTTTGGTGTCTATCTTAACCTGGCTTTGTTTCTGAAATTGCTCAGACATGGCAGGAGAAGATCTGTGCTCTCTTGTGGGGGGTACATAGAGATCCCAGCATGCAGAGATGTCACTATGTTCACAGTGTTTTATAGTTTACAGAGTGCCACTGCATCTGTGATTCCAGCAGCGTGAGGGGAACACACACAAAGAAAGGGCCACGTCTTATCTGTGCAACCTCACACATGTCACAAACTCATCGGGGCACCATTAAATAAGATAAAGGATATCAAGGGAACAATGTTGCCTTCAAAATGCTCACGGCACTAGAAAGACAGGAATGGGCAAGTGTGATGTATTTGAGTTTGGCAGAAATTATATGGCTGAAGCCTCCAGTATGAGATGTCAAGACAGCATTGAAGGGTAGGTAAGAATCTATTTCCCATGTCCTGGGCCTTGGGGGCCACTGTGGATTCTGGCCCTACCCCTGTGTGACCTTAGATAGGTCATGTAATATCTATGTCTAGGTCCTGGAATACACATCTGGAAAGTGGGCAAAAGATACTGAAAGTCAGTCTTTCCTGAAATGGGATGAGATGAATACAATCCATGTAGGTAAAGCAGCTAGCAAAGTCCTTGGCACACATCAAGCCCCTAATTAATGCTTGACAATGGGCACCCAGGTGGCTCAGTTAGTTAAGCATCTGCCTTTAGCTCAGGTCATAATCCCAGGGTCCTGGCATTGAGCTCCCTGCTCGGTGGGGTGTCTCCTTGTCCATGTCCCTCTACACCTCCCTCTGCTCATTCTCTCTCTCTCATGCTCTTTTTTCAAATAAATAAAATCTTTAAAAAATTAATGTTACACAATTATATCACTTATCTATTGCTACATACACAATACTCAGTGGTTTGGAAAAACAATAAGCATTTGTTATGTGACACAGTTTCCGAGGGTCAGGAACTAGGGGCCACTTAGCTGGGTGACTCTGGCCCAGAGTGTCTCATGAGAATCCAGTCTGATGTTGGCTGGGCTCATCTGAAGGCTTGACTGGGGGTGAAGGATCTGGTTCCAAGACGGCTGCCCCTCCTGGCTGACAAGTGTGTACTGGCGGTTAGTGGAAGGACTCAGTTCCTTGCCATTGGGACCTCCACACAGAGTGCCAGAGTGTCCTCATGCCCCAGCAGCCAGCATTGTATACATGTATGTGTATCCCTACCCATATCCATAATTATATTTCCATATTTATCCCAATATGGTTTCAGATAAATTTTAAGATCCCTGGTTCTAAGCACAAGGTTAGGAGGAGCGAGGGGTCACTTCAAAATGAGTATCATGGATTTGAATAGGTAGAGAGATAGCAGTAACATGCAAGTCATGAAGGAAAGTGGGACACACATTTGAGAGACAGATGGAAAGACCAGTTGGATAAAAGCATGGGTAACGAGAGACTCGTGCTATAAAGAACATAGGGAGAAGTGAAAAACAGATGGGAAGTGGAAAAGAGAGCGGGGAGGTCAATGAGAGATTATTGGGAGCATTTGTGCGAGAGACCCACATGATTAAAGCATCAATGACTACGATGGGCTCGGGCACGGTGTCGTAGGCAGCTTGAAAAATATCGGAGAGGGGAGACCGCTCAACTCTTGATATTCATTTGTTATGAGTAAAATGCATGTCATTGTAGGGTAATAGGCACTAATTTATGTAAAGTCCCCTCGAGAGAACATATTACACTCTGCCTTCCATACAAGCTGTAATTAAGATATCATGGCACTTGTAGAGGATACGTCTGTGAGGCTGACAGCCCAAGGAATCTTCCTGGGATTTAGTGATCATAGCCAAGGCTGGACACAACTCTGGTGGCAGTCACTTTGCCAACCCTTCTGGAATCAGGTCATCGGTATCCTTTGAGGAGCTTTTATTTGCATTGCTGTGTATGAGGGTCTTCATCGATCCCTCCCAGCCTACCTGATGGTAACCAAACCTCATTTCCAGTTAACCTGGTCTCACTTCAGGACTCCCATGGGCCGAGGGTGAGCAGGAGGCAGCACGCTGATGGGAGCAGGGACTGCACTGAAAGCTGGGCAGACTCAGACTCAAAACTTGTCACTTCATACCTATGGTTTCTGTGAACTTCTGTTTCTTTATTTGAAAAGAAAAAAAATGATACAAGAATAACACCTGGAAAGATTATAGGGAAGATTAAATGAAATTTACTCAGAAATTATCTGGCAGGTGGTAGTTGGTCACTTTCTCCCCTCTTGCTTGTCTTCTTTGAGTCACATAGCAGACAATGTAAATACTGGAGTCAGGAGGGTGACGGGTAAGCAGTTGTGGTACCCCGTTGGGCAGGTCTTGTCCCCAAAGAGTAGCATCAGCCAAGTGGGGTTTCCAGAACCCATCATTGTCCAGACCATCTCTGGTTTCTCCCACGTTGTTCCATTTTTAAAGAAGATTTTATTTATTTATTCATGAGAGACACAGAGGGAGGCAGAGACACAGGAAGAGGGAGAAGCAGGCTCCCTGTGGGGAGCCCAAAGCGAGACTCAATCCCTGGACCCCTGGATCACCACCTGAGCTAAAGGCAGACACTCAACCACTGAGCTACTCAGTTGTCCCTGTGTTGTTCCATTTTTAACACACTCACTGGTGACCTCAGAATTTCCCCTTAGGCTGTCGTTATAACACCTGAAGCACACTGACTTGTGTCCAAGTCTATTTTCAAATTCCATGCTTTATCTCCCAAGGGTGCTTAATCTTTGCTCTCCCTACAGTTTCAGCTTTATTTGGCTTTCGTCTTCTAGGTTGATGACTCAAAACCCATTCCCTGATGTAAAGCAAAGTAATCATCCAGGTCAAACACACCCGATGACATGGGAACCAAGCCCACCTCCTCTAGAGGAATATAGGAGAGAATTGAATGTTTGTTTGTGGGGTTTTTTTTGAAGCCGCTAAGAGGTTGGGATTATTTGCTAGCACAGTAAAATCTTGTCTCTTCTGGCTAAAGTCATCAGAAGGTAAGGGATTAGCTACTCAGTTTACAATTGGCAACTAACTGATTCCTGATCCTAGGGCCAGAGAAAGCCGATGAGGCCCCATCTACAGGAGACAGTTGGGGATAGGCTTTCAAACTGAACTGGGAGTTTTACCTGATGAAGGCTGATGGATTTAGGACCAGAATGATGATGAATAGGAATCGATTTGGACCAAAGGAAATGGTATTTAGTATTCAATCTGAAGAATAAAATAAAACTGAAACTGGGAAGAGAGAAAATATTTCAAAGGGTCACAGGTGAGAGGGAATCAGCCACAGGAAGGGCTTTGATCCTGTGGGGTCAGAGCTAAGGCCTGGAAACAGGGCCAGACTCCTCTGTCATCAGGTGCCCTGGGATGGGCATGGGCCTGGTGGGACAGTGTTTCTGTGAGCCATGGTTTCCTCTTCTTACAAAATGGGGACAATTGTATCCATCTCATATTTAGTGCTGAACCAAGTGTGGGAGAAAACAAAAGGCAATGCAGCACAAAGGTGCAAGAACTGCTTATAAGACAAATCCTAGCTGAACTTTAACCTTAAACAGATGGCACACTCTTCCCGGACCCTCTACATAACAATGTTCTTGTCATGCAAGCAAACGTACAGATCCCTCCAGCTGTTCCAAAATCCCATCCAGGTTTGTAGCCAGGCAGAGATTATGGTTTGCTCTCAATCTATTACCTTTCTGTTCGAACCTTCCACTCTCAGCAGGGATGCTCCATTCTGAGGGTTCATTCGAGAGGCCATGAACAAAAGATGATTTGCAGTTGACTGTAGGGCCGTCAGGGGTTAATTCAAGTGATAGCAGATGATTGGCTGCAAAGCACGAGGCAAGGAAACTTGACCCCACAAGTATGCTATTATATGCAAGTACAGAGTTATTATTATACAAATCCTTAATAAATATGAGTTTGCTATTACACTTGTTTGTTATTACCCTTGTTACATTATTATGCAAATACACTTATTATTATCATACATTACCATTAGCATTATTATATTGTGCAATTATAATATATACAATGTATTATAAGTTATTATACATAATAATATACTAGTATAATAATACACTCACTTATTGAGGACTTGAATGGGCCAAATACTATTTAAAAGTACTTTCTTTTTTAAAGATTTTATTATTTATTTGAGAGAGAGAGAAAGCGAGAGAGAGCAGGAGCAAGGGAGAGGTGCAGAAGGAGAGAGAGAAGCAGACTCCCCACTGGGCAGGGAGCTCGATGAGGGGCTCAATCCCAGGACCCTGAGATCATGACCTGAGCCAAAGGCAGATGCTTCACCAACTGAGTCACCCAGGTGCCCCTCAAAAGTACTTTCAACTTTCAATTCTCCAACAATCCATCATGTGAGGGAATTGCCATTATACTTGATTTACAGATGAAGATACTAAAGTGGAGGGTCACATAGCTGGTAGGGGGGAAGTAAAAGATGATCCCAAGCACTTTGCTCCAGAACCAGCACTTGTGTCCTACAGAGCCTACCCTGACTCTGTCCATGTGTATGTTGGAGAACCAGCCTGCTTCTCAGACTTTGGAGAGCCCCAGATTTACCAGGAAGCATTATAAGATGCCAATATCTAGACCCATCGATAGAAAGCACATGTCTCAGATCTAGCATTTCATCAGCTTCTTTAGAAGTTCACTCATATGTGGAATATATGAAATACTGAAAGGGACCATAAGGGAAGGGGGGGAACTGAGTGGGGAGAATTAGAGAAGAAGACAAACCATGAGAGACTGTTGACTCTGGGAAACAAAGATTTCTGGAGGAGAGGTGGGTGGAGGGATGGGGTGACTGGGTGATGGGCACTAAGGAGGGTGCATGATGACATGAACACTGGGTGTTATATGTTGGTAAATTGAATTTAAATACAAAAAATTAAAAAAAAATACTGTCAATCATCTGTCTCCTTCCCTCAATCCCTGCCCCTGTCTTCGCTTCCCATGCCATACACATGTTACCTGTTTTCTTTGGGCTTTTTATGTTTGCATAAATAAATAGTTTTTTAATTGAATGCATGAGTATATACAATGCTATGATTTTACAGACGTCACCTACTTATTTTTGTTTTGCTTTAATCACACTGCTAAATAGTGTTTTGGTCAAATAGGAACATCAAAATTATTAGGATGTGGGTAGTCAGACTATAAATGTGACCCTGAGCCAAAAGGTGCTGCCCATTCCGTCCAACAATGACATGCGTCATTAACTTTAAAAAGCTGTTTGCCTTAATTTTTAAAAGGCATTTAAAGAAAGTGGCTTACTATATAGTGTCTTAGGCCCAATTTGCCTTAATAATCATTTCAATACACTGATATCCTGTATATTTTTAAAATGTTTTATTTGAATTCAATTTAGTTAATATACGCTATACTATTAGTTTTGAAGGTAGAGTTCAGTGATTCATCAGTTGCATATAACATCCAGTCCTCATCCCATCACATGCCCTCCTTAATGCCCATCACCCAGTTACCCTATCCCCCCACTCACTTCCCCTCCAGCAACCCTCAGTTTGTTTCCTAGAGTTCAGCATCTCTTCTGGTTTGCCTCCCTCTCTGTGTCTTATTTTATTTTTCTTCCCTTCCCCTATGTTCACCTGTTTTGTTTCTTAAACATCCCATATATTTTTAAAAGTCATATACCCAACAGGCTGGAGAACCTAGAAGGTAGTGCAGACAGAAACATTTTAATAAAAAAGCAAATTTCAACATTGGCAATGGCCTTTCACCATGAACACTGCCCTCAGTCCCTTAATCAACTGTCCTTGATTTTTGTTACATCCATTGTATCTAAGAGTCTGAGATGATTTTCTAATAAAAACAAATAAATCTAGGCTTCCTTCCTTAAAAACCTAACTTGTCATGCAGAGTCTATGTGAGTCTTCAAGCATGGTTAGCATATATTCCTCTCTGGATATCAAAACGAAATCAAGGAATTTAGTATTGCCATTAAGGTAATTTTTTTTCTTATTTACATAAACTTAGTTTCCTTCCCTCTCTTAGGGAAAATTCACACATCTCAGGTAAAGTTCACTGGACACACTGTAAATTTTAAACCAGAATATCTTTCACCCGGATTCCTGACCCTGAGCTATTGTAATTTTAACTTTTTTGTTTGTTTGTTTCCAATCTACCCAATGTCTAGAAGTCTGTATATATTATCACTTATCCTCACAAATCCCCCTTTCATACATTGGAAAACTGAGGTTGACATTCTTTTTCATAACTATTAAGTAATTATGTCTGTCAGGCTTCTACTAGAAAAACAGAAACTGGGCAGCTGGGGTGGCTCAGTGGCTTAGCACTGCCTTCAGCCCAGGGTGTGATCCTGGAGACCTGAGATCCAGTATCACATCAGGCTCCCTGCATGGAGCCTGCTTCTCCCTCTGCCTGTGTCTCTGCCTCTCTCTCTCTCTCTGTGTCTCTCATGAAAAAATAAATAAAAACTTAAAAAAAAAAAAAAGAAAAACAGAGACAGCATAGAAGATCACAAGTACACTGGAATACCTTGTGAACAAGCTCTTTAGAGTAGCTGAGCTGGGTTCACCTGATTAGGGTGGGCCCACCAATGGTGATATCCCTTTTGGTGAACTTAAAATGAACTGATGAGGGACTTTTAGCACAACTGAAATGTCCCTTTACACTGACACTTAGAATGTGTGTTTAAGTACCTGAGGATTGCAGCTGAGTTGATACATCACAAAGTCATCAGAGTAATGGAGTTGGCTCATACAGTGCTTAAAAACATAGTGTAAATACTATCACACTGCATCACCTCTTACAAAGTGGTCTCCAGCCTTCATCTCCATAGAGAAGACACTTAAAAAACAATATGCACTGTCTTCTCACCAGCAGTGAGTCACTGTAGAAATGATTTTGAAGGTTGGGATAGAGGTACAGACGGAGCCCATCAAAACTGATGAGATAGTTTTGAGTACGCTGAAAAAAAAAACCCTCTTCCAGCTAAGGATAGTATCACTGTTCTAAATTATTTGGCAAAAGAGAAGCGTAGAAACTCTGGAAGTTAAGTGTGTTGCAGTCTTGGAGGGAAATCTGCCATTTCAGGAGTAGTGAGCCATCTGGAGGAGGAATACCTGTCACGGAACTCTTTGTTTCCACAGGATTTAATTTCTATTTCTGCAAGTCCAATAATCACATCCTGTTTCATATTTTATATGAGCATTTTATCTATTATCACCCCGACTATACATCCCGCAGGGGCCTTCCATCCTGCATTCCCCGTGAGCAATGCACATTTGTTCTGAGCTCAAACTACCCTGGGTATATATGTTCTCCTACAAATAGATCAGAAACAATGCATGAGAATTTCCAGAGGCTAAAAAGGACTCATCCCAGCCCCAAAGTAAAGAAGAAGGCAGAAAACTGACAACAGTAAGAGACAAGAATTTCTGACAGTAGTAAGAACAATAATAGTATTAAAAACCTCAAGAACATGACCCATTTAAGGTCTGACCCAGCAACTCTGCCGTCTATGGCTACAGCCAACACCATCCTTACATTCTAGTGCAGCAAGCGTTCGTTTGGGGGATCATGTGTCAGACCATCAAGGATGGTGCATATGTGTTTAGGGCCACCTGCTTAACTGCACTTAGGTGTTTTGAGATTTTCTGAGGATTGCTGGAGAGAAGGTGGGTGGGGGGATGAGGTAACTGGGGGATGGGCATTAAGGAGGATATGATGAGCACTGTGTTTTATATACAACTGATGAATCACTAAATTTTACCCCTGAAACTAAAACTACACTCTATGTTAACTAACTTGAGTTTAAGTAAAGTCTTGAAAGGGGGAAAAAAAAAAAGAAATCATTACAGCAGGTGAAATTTCCTTATCTGGAAAGAAGTTACATCATTTCCACCATGATGCCAGATAAACAGCATTGTCCATTCACATCTGGCCCTTCTCGCACAAGCCTGTGGGATTAGAATATATCCACAGGGTCTGTTCACACGGTTGGATCCAATATGCAGCATGACCACAGATAAGAAATGAAATATAGGAAGAAGATACAGGATATGTCCCAGTGCCCACAGCTATGGTGGGTCCGATTGCAAGAGGCAGGGGGATATGCCACAATTTGAGGTACAGCATTTGGGAAATAAAGACACTGAGTTTGAATCCTTAGTGTAAAAGCATTTGTGTAGCCTCAGGAATCCCATGATTTCTATATGCCTCGGTGTACCCATTTAAACAGCGGGCTAAGAGTCCCTACCCGCAGAATTTTATAATAGGTGGTAATTATCTGAAATTCGCTGAGCGCTAGTCACAGTGCCAAGGCATTATGTGGGCTCTGTCAACATTTGCAGTTATTATGTCCCCAGTTTGGGGGAATTTAGAAGCCAAGTCAGAAGTGAGCAGAAGCCATGAGATTTCTTGGACCAGTGGCTGCAGTGGGAGAAGGTGTGTAAAGGAACATGCTTAGAAGCCCTATCTACTTTAGGACTTGGTTCCCTAGAGCAAAATGAGGTGCTGGCTGGGAAAGAAGCTTCCTTCAGAGCACAACCAAAAGAGTTGCTGGTGACAGGGAAGCCTGCCCGCTGGTGTCCTAAGAATCTGCTCGTTGAAATGACGTTGGAATTCTGTCCAAAATGGGATGTCCCTGAAGCCTGCCTTCCTTCCATAGGAAAATGCACCAGTGTGCCCGCTCTCTTCTGTGTAACCTAGAGGTGCTTAATAATATCTCCTGGGAGGTATATTTATGAGTTCATCAGGTGGCACGGTCAGTAGCATGCCAGGCCCTGATGCATGGGCTCTTTCCAGTGAGCGGGGTAAACAGTGGGAAGGCTGTGGAAGTGGATGGAGCCGGAAAACGCACCCTCACCCACCCACCCAGCTCTGCTGGCCTCTGGCCTTTCTCAAGGAGGACAGAAATGGGAAGGATTTCTGGATCACTCAAAGGCTGCTGCCAGGAGCATTTTCCTGGGGGAAGGAGGTGGGCAGGGCATGGTCTGAGGTGGACAGGAAGGACAAGACCCCAAGCAACAGCACCAGAAGGAAACTACTCGACAGCTTCTTCGCATGCCTTGAACTTCTGTTCTGTGGCTCCCAGAGACCTTTGCTTTTGCTCCTCTGAAAATCATTTTTCATTCCTAAACTAAACTCAGCTTTGTTTTTCAAAGCCCAAACAACAAAGTACTCTGTGTTTATGTGAGAGTATAGCAGAGAGCAGGCCTGACACGTCCCTTTGTGAGCTAGCGAACAAAACAGATCCTATAAACACCGATGTGGTGAGGCTGGTAAAGGAAAAGCCACATGGCCCCTGGATGAGAGAATTGTAAGCACATATATGACGATGCCAAGAGATCATAAAACTTTAGTATTGAAAGGCATTCTTTTAAACATGCAAACATTCCTGTGCTTGAACTCCTTTGTAACGTACCCGTCAAATAATTTTCCAGCCTTGGATTACAAATTATTTCCAGAGACAGAGAGCTTATTGCTCCCCAAGACAGCTCTAACAGTTGGAAGCTTTCTTTGAGTGAGGCCAAAATCGTCATCCGTGAGGTTCGCAGTCCCCAGCTCCTGTCTCCTTCTACATTTAGTTCCACTTGGAACCCATCCAGAATTTCATACCACTGGGGGCTGGGAGTGAGCCAGTTGACTTCAGCTGCTGTGCATCAGCTTCTTCTGTAAAGAGAGAGTGATGGAGGTATCTACTGCATATAGGGTTGTTGTAAAGATTTAGTGAGATAATTCATGAAAGTATTTAGCACCTGATGTAATACATCATAAGCGCTCACTAAATGGTAGTTTTCCTCAAGTATTGTTTCATATGGTAGCCTTTCCAACATTTTAAGACATTAGTTATATAGATTATCATTGGGTTATGCAATTTGAAATATATACATATATAGGCACACACATATATAAATCTATTTTATATAAAATTTATATATGTGTGTATATATATGTATGTCTATATATATATTTAATTAACTTGATTTAATTTAATTTAATTTACTTGATCCAACTCACCAAACCTTTACAAAGAATCTACTACTGGCCATAGAATGTACAAGTGTTAGCTCAAAACTGAATAAAGCATCACCCCGGTCTCCTGTGAAAATTGGTGAGCACACTCATTACCTAGAGCACAGGCTGGATGGGCATGCAGACGAGACAGATGTGGAGTATGACACCGCTGGTGACATTGGAGCCAAGTCTTGGATAGGTGACTTTAACAGCTCATGTCCCTAGGGCTATTTCCCCATCTCCAATGCCTTGGGCACTGCCCTATCTCACCAAGCTGCAGACACTAAACAGAACTGTACCTGTCCCTGCAGGACTTACAATACATGCTAGGCACACCAATTATTGAGGTATACATCTGGAGGGGAACCGGGAAATGGGATTTTTGTATGAAACCTGCAATGAAATAGGTAGCTGTGTGCCATGGACCATAAGTTTGCATCCAGGCTGCATCTGTATGCTGAAATCCTAAGCCCTAATGTGATACTATTAGGAGATGGGGCCTTTGGGAGATAATTACATTATGGGGGTGGTGCCCCCATTAATGGGATTAGTGCCTTTATAAGAGGACTCCAGAGAGCTTTGTTGACTCCTTCTACCATGTGAGAATATCATGAGAATTTGGCAGTCAGCAACCTGGAGGCAGGTCCTCATCAGTACCCAAACCTGCTGGTACACTGATCTCAGACATCCAGCCCTGAGAACCATAAGCAATAAATGTCTGTGGTTAATAACCCAGCCGATTTATGGTATTTTGTTATAGCAGCCCAGAGGACCACGATAGTCCTGGGTAAGTGTGCAAGTCTCCATTCATGTTGAGGGTATGGATCAAATGCTTTCTGGACCCTCTCTCTCCAAGTCCCAAAGAGCAGGCCTGCCTGGCTCCTGGGGGAAAAGGGGAGGCGGCGATTCTGAGGGGGCCATGACACCACCGCAGGTGTGGGAGCAGAGGAAGACGTGAAGGCAGAAAAGTGGAGAAAGAACATGTAGAGACCAGATTCTTACCTCACAAATACTTGAAAAGTTGCAATAGTTTCTTCAAATCAATTTAACCTGACCGGGAGCCCCTCTTGAGCTTGGAAGAGGGTGCAAATTTTAATCTGTCATTACAGAGGCTCCTTTATGCTCCTGGGTCAAAGAGAGGACACATGCTTTTGTTTTTGTTCAAAAGCTGAAGCCAGCAAAGGAGGCCAACTTCAGACAATTCTGCTTTTAGTCTTGCAACACCAACTGCCTCTAACAAGAGTGGCCCAAGGGCTTAAATCAAGGTGAGAAAAACACAACAAGAACAAAGAATAAAACACAAGTTAATATCCCAAGAAAATATTACATTGAAATTATAACCTAGTTATGTTGGAAAGCTGCTGCCACTCCAGAGTTGTCAGTTGTGGGTCGTAATGGCCTTCCGTGAAGGTTTGGGGCCCGAAGGGTCTTTATGCATCTCCAGTCTGCCTCTTTTTTTCTCTTCTGATTGAATCTTTCCTCTTTTTTTGACTTAGTTCGATTTTACCTGCACCTTACCTTGTGTGTGTGTGTGTGTGTGTGTGTGTGTGTGTGTGCGTGAGGGAGGGAGGGATGCTAGGAAGGTGGTACTTGAGGCTTTATAAGAATCACACACATAATAATGGCAAGTCGTTCAAGGACAAGCCAAGCTCTGTACAGTTCTACGTAGACGTGTGTAGGCTGGAGTGTTGACCCATTTTTCCTCCATTGCATACTCAATGCACCACTTTGGTTCCATTTCTTCACACGTTCCAGGACCCGCTTTCTTCTCCAAGGAATTTCTTTATTTCTTCTTCAGCCAAGAGAATGTTTCATGTGGTCAGTGAAACCTTGCATATGACACATGCATTTCACTGGTTGCAAATCACAAGTTTTTTCTCCTCCACTGTGATAAAACTAACTCCTTTGTCATAAACTCAGAAGTTCCAGGATGTCTCGGAGACAGCAATTCCAGCAAGACTGACAACGTGTGGATGAATACAAGCTCTTCCCTCTAAGCAAAGATAGAGTAACAAAGATAGAGAAACAAAATATCATTATCTTGAGTGTGAATCATAAGATGTTGAACACAAGGGTAAGTTTTGAAGAAGTAAATAATTTTATGATGTTGTTATGCATTCTACTAAATAAAACTCCTTGCTAAAAGCCAAAAAAAAAAAAAAAAGTCATGCAAGTGTACTCTCAGTATGATTCCAATCAGGATAATTACTGTGTTATCTCTGCAGAGGAATATGAAATTATATGGGAGCAATAAATTGTTCAGCTATCTTTGAGAATTCAGTTGGGTCCATCAGAAGTAAAAGAGAACCTACAGTGCTCTGGATATATTGGAAAATGAAATATAGACATATATTTTACTACATTCTGAAAGAAATCTTAACCACTAGATGGAATATTGTCATTCTGGAAGAGCTCAAATTATTAAATTGGTCATGGAGACCCCAAAAGAGAGGCTATAGGACACAGTCCTAGAGTAAAAGTTTTAGGAAATAACAAGAGTAATAATTTCCCGTTATTTTCCAAAGAATCTGAAGGTAACTCATTGGTAAAGTCTAAGATGAATTGTGTGACTTTGAGCACATTCTCTTCCTGATCTTTGGCCTCATTTTTTTTTTTTTTTTTTTTTGCTGGCCAACCAAGAGGTCTGGACCAGAGGAGACCTTAGGCTCTTCTGGGCCCAATATCAGCAGAATGAAGGACCTATTAATGATGGCATCCTTACAGGAAATAAAGCATGTGGCCACTTCATTTCCCTGAGCTGGAAGTTGAGGAGAAGCCATGCTTGGAAGATTTCATAAGGAAAATACCTGCAACTATCCTTTCTAAATTCTTCAGACACTAAATAATTACTTCTAACTTTTCAGAACTGTTTTCTTTTTTTATTTGATTAGACCTGTAATAGCATAGGGCCAGAGTTCCTAAGGTGGGGATTTTGGACCAAAAGAGCACCACAGACATGTTCCAGGCATTCAGGAATTCCCTGGGGATGTGTAATGTATGTCCACTTATATATAGAAATATGGATATATACATGGAATTATACATATACTCCTCCCCATTCATTGGAAATAAACCCATAAATTTTGCCAGGATTTAAAAAATATTTAAATTCAATTTAGTTAACATATATTGTATTATTAGTTTTGGGAGTAGAATTTAGTGATTCATCAGTTGCATATAACGCCCAGTGCTCATCCCATCACATGCCCTCCTTCATGCCCATCACCCAGGTACTCCACCCCCTCCACCCCCTCCCCTGCAGTGACCCTCATTTTGTTTCCTAGAGTTCAGCATCTCTTCTGGTTTCCCTCCTTCTCAGTTTGTGTCTTATTTTCTTTTTCCTTCCCTTCCCCTATTTTCACCTGTTTTGTTTCTTAAACATCCCATATATATTTTTTAAAGTCATATATTCATCAGGCCGGAGAACCTAGAAGGTAGTGCAGACAGAAACATTTGAATAACAAAGCAAATTTCACATTGGCAACGGCCTTTCACCATGAACACTGCCTTCAGTCCCTTAATCAACTGTCCTTGATTTTTGTTACATCCATTTTATCTAAGAGTCTGAGATACTTTTCTAATAAAAACAAATAAATCTAAGTTTTCTTCCCTCAAAACCTAACTTGGCATGCAGAGTCTATGTGAGTCTTCAAGAATGGTTTGTCTCCCTGTCTGTTTTAAAAAGAAAAATCAGATTTTTAAAGGGAACTTGAACTTTCAAAACATTTCAGAAGAATTACTGTTCTTATGGAAGGTGCATGCCATGGACTGAATTCTGTCCCCTGAGTTCATAAATTGAAGCCCTAGCCCTCAATGGGATGGTATTTGAAGGTGGAGCCTCAGGGAAGTGATTAAAGTTAGTTGAGGTCCTGAAGGTGAGGCCCCCAGGATGGGATCAGTGTCCACATACGAAGAGACACCAGTTTCCTCTCTTTCTGTTATGCTCCTGTGAGGATGGTGCCAGAAGACAGCTGTCTATGAACCAGGAAGAAGGCCCCCACTGGGGAAGGAAATCTGTAAGCACATTGATCTGAGACTTCCCAGATCTGTGGAAAACTGCCAGAAAATAAATTTCTGTTTAAGCCCCCAGTCTATGATATTTTGTTATGACAACCCAAACAGACTAATACAGTACAAAACATTGAAATCACGAGAGCTTCATTTTAGTCCAATTTCTCTCTCTGAATATAGCGAGAATCTTGAATATAAAAACATGATTTCCTCTGAGAGATGGAAACAGTATCACTTGGAAGGTCCAAATTCTACTTACATTTTCCATATCATTTTGAAATTGAGTGGCATAAAACTTTTGTTTTGTTCTTCCCATTTCCTTTATAGGTGAAGAAACTGGAGGTCCCCTAGCTAGCTAATGAGGTAACTAGTTGCAGAGTATATAAATGCCCACCCACTGTATTTCGGGTACTTAAGAGCAAAACACCGAGAGCCTATGGTTTAAGGTATTTAACACTGACATAACACGTAAGCATATCCTATAATTTCAGGCTCATGGAATAAAACATGAAAAATGAAAATTATAAAAAAATGAAAATTATGCCTATTTTAAATAAGGACAAATTATTTGTCACTTGTAATGTCTGCCTAAGAAAATCCACTGGGGGGAAAGAAAACCACTGTAGTCATGACAGTATCAATGAAGATTCTGACACCGAAGAGAAGGTCAGGAACTCATACACAATCTCACAACTAATAAGAGGTAGAGGCTGCAGACTCTCACACTGTGAAAACCCTGACTTTCCAGCTTGGCAAAGTGTCTTTCATTTAGCATCAGTCTAAGTGCTTTTTAAAAAGATTTTAACAAAATTCTAAATGAGGTCAGTTTTGTTTATTTTTTAAAGACTTTATTTATTTATTCATGAGAGACACAGAGAGAGAGAGAGAGGCAGAGACACAGGCAGAGGGAGAAGCAGGCTCCATGCAGGGAGCCCCATGTGGGACTCGATCGGGGGTCTCCAGGATCGCGCCCTAGGCCGAAGGCTGTGCTAAACCGCTGAGGCACCCGGGCTGCCCCATTGAAGTTAGTTTTATGATATGGATTGAATTCACCTTTTGTTTACCCTCTCAAATAATTTACGTATTAGTTCCTTCTTGTACTTCTTAAATAACTCACAGCACATAAAGTAGAAATAATTGCTTCTTTTGTTATTGTCCTATTCAGATTTCCAGTTCCCTCAGTCACTTTCACTTATATGTGTACTGCAAATAATAAAATAAAAAATAAAAAAGTCATTCATAAATATTTATTGAATGTTCCCTCTGTGCTGGAACAAAGGATGTTTGGGTTTCCACTTTGTTTTGTTTGGTATTGGAGGTATAATGACAGGAACTAACTAGAGCCTCTACTTCCAAAGACTTAGTATCAGGGAAGATCAGTAAATAAACTGACAATTATAATACAATGCACTGTGTTCATCACTTGAATTTTAGGAGACCTTAGTACATATTACTTTCTTGTAATATTAAATGGTTCCTTGTTCTCTTACTCTTATAGTTTGTGCATCTTCTTTTTCTGTTATTTTTGTGATGAAACTTGCCAGCTCTTCTTTCGGAAGAAGGCTCAGCTTATGTAGTTGTTTTGCAGTTCTGTGGGGCTTCCACCATGTAAGCAATCTGCCTTTTTCTCCTTTTCCCTCTCCACCACATCCTTTAGGGTTTTAGTGGTTATTGTCTTGCTTTTTAGCATGCTTTCCTTCAATTATTTTCAGCCTACGTGTTTTATTTTTTATAAATGACTGGCTAGTGCTGACTGAAGACACGTTCTAAAATAATGGTTTCTCTTTAGGCCCCCAGGCAAATGATGTTGGAAAAGATATAAAACAAGAGACAGGACATTTCTGTCTATTGATAAGCATCTCCTTCTTCCATATTTAGAGAATATTCTCCTAACAGGCAGTTGGGTCCTGAGAACTCTTCTAGTCGGGTTCTGGAAAGTATACCTTTTGACATCAACCACTGGTTTGGGTTCTAATTCTGATTCCACTTTCTATGTGAGAGAGAAATTCCTTGGTTTACCTGCCTGACCTCCTTCATGTTTATTTCTGCTTCCATGAAAATTGAGGCTCATTACACCAACCTTAGAAGAATGACATGATGTGTATGAAGGAGTAAAAATTTTGTCCATAAAGTCAGCATATAAACTCTACTTTCTCTAAATCAAAATAAACGTGACTCCTCACCTCAGCGTGGTGGGAAATTTAGTCTTAGCATTGACTTCACCATCTACTGGGTGCATCCTGGAAGTCTGGAGGTTTAAGTGGCGCTTAGATGAAAGAATCATGACTTCTGGCCTTCAGCTCATCCTGGTTGCTATGCCATCCTCATTGTCTTCACTCAATGTGGCTCCTGAAAGTCTGACTGCCTCTCTGGAAATCCAGCTTCTTGCTAAGGCTTAGTTAGCTAAGGACATGCTCACCCTTGTCTGGGATAAGGGCTGGCATAGACCACAGCTGACCATAATGGAGGGATGATGATCTCTATTCCTAAAATGTTTATCTCCTTTCCAGGCTCACAAAATTGCTTCTCTTTCTTGCTTTTTCTACCTTCTCTTCCCCACTTACCCTCCTTACTCCCAAACTGCCAGCCTTCTTCCCCACTTCTCCACATAGATGATTTTCGATAAACCCACACCTTTACAGAGGACAAAAAGTGACATTAATTTCTGATAATTTCTGTTCTTATATGGAAAAAAATTCTTAGGGCAAGGAATTACTGATGGCTTGTCCACACTTTGGATTGGAGTCTGTGAGAATGGAGGAAAAACAAACATCAGTGAAAATATTTTAATCATCTCTCTTGACATTCATATCAAGTTCTGGCTTCTCAAAAGTACAGGAGTATCCCTTCCCAAAAAAAAAAAAAAAAAATTCAGTGACTCTGACCTGATGGATATAGTTTCTGTTTGAGGCAATGAAATGTTATGGGATGGATGGTGATGATGGTTACATAGTAGTGTGAATGTACTTAATGCCACTGAACCAAATATTTAAAGAAGGCTAGAATGGCAAATTTTATGTTTTATCTATTTTACCACAATAAAATATATTCAGTGATTTCTTAAGCATATACAATAAAACATAGCTCCTTATGTGACTGGACAAGGTCCTTCAAAACCTGTCTCAAGTCATCTTTCTGAACATCTTCCCCATATGTCCTTGTATCCTCCAGTTTTTGCTGGGATGATGTTCTGCAGGAAAAAAACCTCAACATTTCAGTGACTTGCAACAACTAATGTTTACTCCTCACTCACATCAGGTGCTAGGGTTTTGCTCTAACCTATGAGTTAGCTCAGAGCAGCCTAGACTCTCTTCTTATTCTCAGACTCAAGCAGAGAGTGAATCTTGACTGTGGCATTCTCGAGGTGGAGGGCAGGAGTGCAAGAGAGCTGCTGGAATAAGGGAAGCCCCCAGTGACTCTGGGGGATTATGCCTGAAAATGGCACATCAAGGCTTCCTCCAATCCCATTGATCGAAGCATTGGGTACATGCACAACCTCAACAACCACAAGACAGGGAAATTTACTTCTCCCATGGAGGTAGCAAAGGGGAAGTTTCTATTTGCTTTACAGCAATACAATATACTTCAGCACACACTTTTTGGTCAAATATGCTCACTCCCCTTCCTTCCACAAACAAAACATACAAACAAAAATCTCATCTAAAAATGGCATCAGGCTTTCCAGATGTAGGATCTCATGATGGTTTCTACATCAAACTTGAAGGTGGCTCCTCAATAAAGAGGTCTAGAAGCTAAAAAACAAAATGAAACAAAACAAAACAACAACAACAACAAAAAACAGATGATTTCCCCCCACACATCTAAGGTACTTTGGGAGGAACACAGGCAGGATACCCATAATCGACATACTCATTGGAAGGGGGAAGATGAGGACACTATAGAGCAGCTGGTAAGGTTCAAAGTTGGAATCTTTTCAGAAAATCCAGGACACACTATGAGGGGAAGAACATTGGATTTGAGACTGGAAGCACTGATTACTGCTAGCAATAGCAATGTTTCAACTCTTTTGGACATGCATTGTGAGGGTCCACCGTCTTAGGGTAGGGAATGTGCCCTGGTTATCCCCTGGTTCTTCTTCCTGGGAGTAACTCCCCAGTGCATTGCTCTTCTGGCTCTTAAATCCAGACTCCAAGAAGTCTTTCTCTTTCTATTATCCTATTTGGCCACATCTAAAGAGGACAATGGAGACTATTTTTTGTGGGATACACACAGCTTTCTCAGGTTGCTTCCTGGCCATAAATAGGTGGGGTCCTGTGGTGGCAATCATCCGGGATGTCCCCCAATGATTCCACTTGGCATTTATTCCTTAGTCCTCCCCTGCCACGTTGTATCAGGGTTAGTCTGTGTGACCAATAGCACAGTGTTAAAGTGGTGGCATGTCACCTTCAAGACTAGGTCCTAAAAGATATTGTATAGCTTTTGCCTGGTTTTCTTGTGTCACTCACTCTGAGAGAAACTAGCTCCGGTGTCATGAAGACTTATCAAGCAGCCTTATGGAGAAGCCCCCATGTGGCAAGGAACTTCTTGCCAATAGCATGTGAGTAAGCCATCTTGGAAGATCATTCAGCCCCACTTAAGCAATTAGATGGCTACGACTAATTTCTATATTAATCAGCTTTTACTATGATAATGTTTCATAAACATTATCCAAATTTTGGTGAGTTTCTGTAGCAAATGCTCTTTTCTTGTGGGAGTGTGTTTGCTATTGTTTCTTCACAGAGCAGGTGTAAGTGTCTCATGTGTCTTCTCAGTCAGGACCCAGACTGAAAGAGTAAACTAGGTGCAGGATGCATTGTTCCCATGTGGGGTCAGGAGCACGGCTGGTTGGTGGAAGCTCGCAATGCCTCTTAGATCCTCTGCTCCGAACCCTCATTGGCTAAAAGGTATATGACCAAAGCTACATCTGCGTCCCTTCCTTTGGTTAAAGCATGCCACATGCCCTGTAGTAATGGGGAAGGGAATATAATACAGCCATGGAGTGCAGGGCAGAGAATAGCTATTTGCTGACCATGGTCAAGTCTATCACACCATTTACCCAGGATGTCTACGTTGTGCAACAAATCACTACAAAACCTAATGGCTTAAAATCATAATACATTGTTATGTCCTATGTTTCTGTGGATTGATTGGGCTACTCTATCTACTCTGTGAGGTCTCTCATGCAATCATCTCTGATGGTGGCTGTGCCTAGACATCATCTGAAGGTGTCTTCACTCACAGGTTTGTCCCTGCTCAGGGATGGCTGGACATTTCTCTTCTTCAAGTCTATTCATCGGGTAGCTTGAGTTTCCTTACAGCATGGTGTTCTTTCCTTTCTCTTTTTTAATTGAAGTATAGTTGAACAATGTTACATGAATTTCAGGTGTACAACATAGTGTTCAACAAGCCTATATGTTATGCTACATTCACAATGTGCCGCTGTCCTGTCACCATAACACTGTTACAATACCATTGGCAATATTCCCTGTGCTTTACCTCTCATCCCCATGACTTATTTATTTCACCACTGGAAGTCTGTTATTTCTTACTCTGCTTGACCTTTTTCTCCCAACCCCCCACCTCTTCCCCTCTGATAACCACCAGTTTGTTTTCTGTAGTAATGAGTCACCTGAGATGTTCTTTGTTTGTTCTTTGGTTTTTTAGATTCCCCATGTAAGTGAAGTCACATGGTATTTGTCTATTTGTCTTTCTCTGTCTGACTTACTCCACTTAGTATAATTACCTCTAGGTCTACCTGCAGCATGGTGATCTTAAGATAACCAGACCCCTTGGGGCACCCGGTGGTGTAGTTGTTTAAGCATCCTACTCTTGGTTTCAGTTCAAGTAGTGATCTCAGGGTTGTGAGATCAAGCCCCATGTCTTTGGACTCTACATTCAGTGTGGAGTCTGCTTGAGAGTCTCTCTCTCTCCCTCTCTCTCTCTCTCTCTCTCCCCCTCTGCCCTCCTCCTCATGCTTGCTCCCTCTAAAATTAAATAGAGAAATCTAAAAAAAAAAAAAAAGATAACCAGACTCCTTATATGGTGACTAGCTTCCCCTCAAACAAGCCTTTCAACAAATAGGTAGTGGAAGCTTCTATCTTTAGTAGCCAAGGTCTGGAAAGTGGAACAGTGGCATAACCACTGTATTCTGTAAGTTAAACCATATCCTGCTCCAATTCATGGGAAAGAGATTTCTTAGTGAGAGAAGAATCAAAGAATTAGTTGCCATCTTTCCTAGCTTTGCAATGTGACTATAGCTACATGAAGCTGCAATAGACCATTTACCCCTCCTGGAAAGTCTAGCCATGCCTTTGAGTGTCAGCTTGTTTCCCTGGTGATCCACATTCCCAGTAACTAAGAAATAGGTCTTTCATACATTTGTATCTGTTCTATAGAGTCCAGCAGAGGACCTCATCACTCTACCCCCCCAGGAAATACAGAATGAGCTCAATCAAACTCCCTAATACAAAGAGAACAAATCCTAGCAGAAGTAGAACTTGAGATTAGTCAGGAACCCTACATCCCCCAATGGAGGCCTCTTTTTCTTCATCTGTCCTATGAGGTAATCCTGATTTTGCCATAGGTTAGGTTTTAAGGGGGAAAAAAGAAACTCTAGTGCAATATAGAATTGAATCCGTATAGTGGAATGCTGTTCAGCCAATACAAATAATGTTTTGAAATTATTTAATAGCATGCAAAAATGTTTCTGATGACTCTCTGTGTGAAAAAGTACAGACAGCAGAGTAGTAGATACTATGCGTTAAAAGCATTTATTTCTTGGTCGTCGAATTGGGCTTAATTCTAAGATGGTTATCTTACCACAGGAGTTATTTATGTAGAGTATGATGGATAATGAAGCTAGGGAAAATAAAAACTCTATGGGAATAGACACTTTCCAATTCTACGATGTAACGCTATTCAGCCATTGAAAGTAGTGCTTTAAAACCACTTGAAGGTATGACAGTATGTTTGCCTTCTATTTGGGAATGATAAAAAAGCAGATTACAAAATAAAACATACTCTAATTAAAAGCGGTTGACTCTGATGATAAGATTGGAGCTGATGTGTGTGTGCGCGTGCTTTTATATATTTTCCACATTTTGTATAAATAAGATTATTTATTTTTTTGTCAGAAAATAATGCTAAGTATTACTTTAAAGAATGCAAAGGAGGCTGAGGAATCCAAAATTAGATGCTACTTGAAATATCCCAGTATACATAGTGGGCTATACGTAATTCCCTTTTAAATTATCAAACATCACTACTTCATGTTTTCATTTTTAGTGCTATCTTATCATTGTCCTAAGGAATACTGTTCATTAACTGTAACACTGTAATGTCTGGGGGAAAAAAAACGTAATTGGAACATTTCACACGATTCAAATTTTGGCCACTAGTGCAAAAAGCCACACCCAGTGCTGACCCATACACCTCACAGAGAGGAAGAAATGAGCTGGAGAGAAGCTCCTTCTACTTTGTCAAATGTAAGGCAGTAAATTCCCCAGTGGCCACACAGACTTCCAAACCTTCTGCGTCAGCAGACCCTGTAGCCTGACAGATGAAGTTCAGTGCAAAACATCCCAGCCTAGGAGCTCCTCTACAAGATGTGCGAACATCTGTCTCAACACAACCGAGGCCCCTCAGCTGCATCTGCAGACTCCAGAGCCAACAGTGGGAGGGCTGGCCCTGTCCAGGTTTGCGGAGCTTCGCTTGTTACATTCTGAGGAGTCCCAGAATCTGGGCAGGTGATTTTAGTTCTTGGCTAGTTTGTAGCTCTTGGAATTCTTCTCAGGCTCTGACCAGCAGGGAGAAGTCATGTGATGACTCCACTTGCAAGCCTAAGGTGGCAGTGAGGCAGCCAGCGCTTCTCATTGAAGGGAGCCCCAGACAAGCCAGGGAATGTCTGCTTTTCTGATCTGAGGACCCAACAAACAGCATTTCCTTATCTAGCTTGAGTTCTAAACCCATTGCGAGAGAAACAAGCCTTAAGTCAGAGAACAAAAAATGGCCTTTATTACAGGTAAGGATCATCTTGGGGAATGCGATTGTATCTGACCCAGAATGAGCTAGCCTCACCCAGAAGTCACAGGTCATTCTGAGCCAGGACACCTTCCCCAGAGCAGGGCAGAAGCTGCTGCAGCCCTGGGAGGACACTGAGGAGCCCATTCTCCCTGCAGGTACTCACTCCGAGAGGGAATGGGGAGGAAGGGTGGAAACTCACAGGCTGCCTCAGGAAAAGGAGGACCAGGCCCTACCTTCTAGGCTTCCCCACTGGAGGAAAAGCAGGTGCTCAGCAGGTGGCCTCTGACCAGGGGAAAACAAGAGTTGTGCTGGGCTGGATGCACTTCGCTGCTCCCTCAGCAGTGAAATTATGCCATTCTTCTTGATTAGGAGGGGCCAGAGAGGTCAGAGAGGGGCCAGAGCATAGACTCATGGCCCTTTCTGTCTATGGATTAGGCTGTAGGTAGGGGCAGAGGAAGTACTCTTGTGCCCCAAAACTCAGGATGACTTGAGTGAGAATCAGGAAGGCACAGTTCTTTTTTTTTTTTTTTAATATTTTATTTACCTATTGATGAGAGACACAGAAAGAGGCAGAGACACAGGCAGAGGGAGGAGAAGCAGGCTCCAAGCAGGAGCCCAATGCGGAACTAGATTCTGAAATTCTGGGATTATGTCCTGAGCCAAAGGCAGACACTCAACCACGGAGCCACTCAGGTGGCCCAGGAAGGCACAGTTCTCATACGTGGACAGGCCTCAGCTTCCTCATCTGACATTGGCTTCTACACTGATGGAGCTAGGCACTGCATTAAACCTAACTGGAGTCAAAGTCAATGGGAGAAAGACAATTATCACATGGTTTCACCCATATGCGGAGTACAAGAAATAGTGCAAGGGATCATAAGGGAAGGAGGGAAAACTGAATGGGGAAAAAATCAGAGATGGGGACAAACCATGAGAGACTCTTAACTCTGGGAAACAAACTGAGGGCTGCTGAAGGGTAGGTAGATGAGGGGATGGGGTAACTGGGTGATGGGCATGAAGTAGAGCATGTGATGGGATGAGCACTGAGTGTTATACATAACTGCTGAATTATTGAAAACAACACCTGAAACTAATGCTGTATATATCTTGGCAAATTGAATTTAAATTTAAAAAAAAGGCTGAAGTGAAAAGATGAGTCAAGTCCAGTCTTTCACCTTGAAGCACCAGGGCAGAGATGGCCAGGTAAACACTACAGTCTCTAAAATCTCTTTAATCTTCTACAATTCTAAATTTTATAAGACAGCCATCAGAGGGTGGAAGAGCAGTTCCAAGTCAAGGAAAAGGTGAAGATGCTCCTAAAATCTCTGGCCGAAGAGACAGGTTTTTAGCCTTTGGATAGAAGCTTCAGACTTGGATGTGGAACTCTCAAATACTGCCTTTTGAAGGCAGCAGCAACGTCAAGGGCGTGCAGAGACTGCACCTGTTCACAAAACTGAAAACCTGGGCAAAGAGAAAAAGGTGTGGGAGTTGAGGGAAGGAGAGGGGGCAGGGAGCAGGAGCAGAAGCTACTGTTTCTGAGAAGCATGTTGTTCCTGACACAGGGAACTCTTTCCATTCAAGTTGCCAAATGGATTGATGTATAATTCATGACACCACTCATAATAAGACTTTGTACAAAATCCCGTAAAGTCCTCCTCTGATTGCAAAGTCTCAACTAGAGGTGGGTTGCAAGCACCCGTACACCCTGACCGACCTTGCTTTCAGAGTTTCTTCCCTTGCAATCTGTGAGCCAGTTCAACCACATTTCTTTCCCTCTCCAGGACAAGCAACCTGCTATCTTTCTTCTGTATGTGCCAAAACTTGTCTCTGCCAAGAACCCTTCCCTCTGCCGCTCTCCTGCTCCCTACACTGTTTTTCAGTTGGTTTATTCCATCTTGCTTTACAGATAAGCTTAGATGTCACTTCTTCTGAGAAGCATCCTTGCAAATGAACGAGCCTGATGACCTCCTCTGCGCTCCCTCACATCCTGTCCAGGTGCTCACATGCTCCCTGTGTGTGTGTCTTTCACCAGCTTATAAGCTCTGGGAGGATGGGGCATGTCTGCTCCATCCATCGCCACACCTCAGATCCTGAACAAAAGGATGTATCAACGCTTATTTAGTGCTTCACATCTGTGTTAGGCATTTTACTTAGCCATTAAAATCAGGCTGGAATTGAGGAGAGTTGGAAGAGACATAATTAGCCCCATTTCACCAATGAGCAAACTGAGAGTCAGAGAGTGTAAGTGGCAGGTGTGAGTTCACTGTTGGAGAAACGGAGCAAGAACTATAATGGAATCTTCTGGGCTTTCCAGTTTTTCATGGTATCCACTTTTGGGGAGAGAAAGAAAAAGATTACATCCAATGGTCCCATGATCACCTTACCTGATAAAAAATACATTCACTCAGGTTCAAACTCCCTTTGCAATCGTTGGTTTTAAAGGGAATAAATTCATATAAAATAAAACTAATTATATATGTATGTGTGTACATATGTATGTATATATGTATGTAAACATAAAATGTACAAGTGACTTTGAGCTTTTCCAACCGATAAAGTCCTGTAACTATATCAGGAAATAATACTCCGTTTCACCATGATCTCCTGCTGAGATTTCACCCTGGTGTTCTGCACATACTAACCCATTGGCCAGATTCACCTTTAAGTGCTTCCTATGAAATAAAAAATTGAAAAAAAAATATTTAAAAAAAAAAGGGATCCCTGGGTGGCGCAGCGGTTTGGCGCCTGCCTTTGACCCAGGGCGCGATCCTGGAGACCCGGGATCGAGTCCCACGTCGGGCTCCCGGTGCATGGAGCCTGCTTCTCCCTCGGCCTGTGTCTCTGCCTCTCTCTCTCTCTCTCTGTGACTATCATAAATAAATAAAAAATTGAAAAAAAAATATTTAAGTGCTTCCTATGGATTTTTTTATGTGTTGTTTATTGTTGGTATAGATTTAAATCCATTTTAAATTACAACTTCCTATCACTTGATGATGTAAAAGTAGTGTCCAAAGGTATATTTCAAAATATTGAATTATCCTAAATTCCATTGTCCTCATTTGCTAGAAGGAATGATGGCATACACGTGTGCCAAGTTCTGTGCCAGGTTCTTAAGAAACACAATTTTATTTAGACCCTACAACCGCCCTTCCTTGTAAAGGTTATTACCACTATGGCACAGAAAAAGAAATTAAGAATGTGGGAGATTAAACTTGCCCCAGGTCCTGCAGACTGAAATTCAGTACCAACTTGTCTGACATTCAAATCCATGCCCTTTCTATGTCTTTTCTGGAATCGAGCATGCAGGCTTGACTGTACTTCTTCTGTGATCCAGAAGAGCACGTAGATTCCCAGGAAGTAAGATAATAGGGAAAGAAAATTGCTCAGAGACTAAGAAGAGGTGGAGTTTAATTCCCAGAGCTGAACTGTCCCAGTGAAGTGACCTTGAGAGAGTTAACTACTCTTCCTGTGCAATGAGGCTGTTAGAGGAGAATTGCCTCCAAATCAAAATTGATTGGGTGTCACCTGGGTTCTAAGCCACACAACCTTAGATGACTCTTTCCTCATGTCTGGGTTTCCATGTCCACATGTGCACCATGGGAATGTGGAGCCCGGTGATCTCCAAACTATCTTGCCACCACAAATTCCATCAGTTCGAGCCCATAGCAACATACCTTTTTATAATAATTATTATTAATTATTAATTTGCTTCTCTCCACTGAGTTTAAATTTGACCTTCCTTATATATCCCTTCTATACATCCACCAGGCCACCAATTAATGAAGCAGTGAATCTTTTTCCATCCTTCAAAATAAACACAAGCATGTGACAAACCTGTTTACAGGCATTCAATCTGTTTGCTGGGCCACATTTTGAAAAATGTACTCTTCTTAAATTCCTGTTTACGAACACAGACACATACAGATGTGTCTTTCTCAAGCAGCAGGAGGTGTTGTTCATGGCCAACCTTTTTTGTAGCTGTCACCATGATGGCCTGTAAGAAACAGATGGGCTGATGGAGGGTACAAAATTGAACATTTTGTTTTCACTTTTTCAGTTAAAGGGGAAAAGCATCATTTAGGCCATCCTGTTGAGCTATATAGATCTTTTCCTGGTTGGTTTTCTGGTTGTAACAAGTATTGATGTTAAGGAAAGGAAGAGAGAGAGAAATGAGCAAGAGGAGGCTGAGAGCCAATGAGGAACATTTCCACTGAACACTTGTGCCTTAGAGAGATCATAAAGTTTTAGTGTCTAATTCTCAACATTTTAAGTTTGGAAACTAGGTTTCCCCAGGTGATCAAATTCAAGAAGATAGGCTATTTCTAACCAAATACATAAGACCTTAGTAAAAATAGTGTTTTTGTCTACATATTTATTAATGCCTAGATGTGCTATGGATTCTAACAGGAAGTGGATATACAATGCTTAACAGGATGTACTCTTTGAACCCAAAAAGTTTGTAGGTTCATGAGGGGCACAGACAAGTAAATAGAAATACACAATGTAATGTGATGCATGCACATGCCTAGAAACAAGCAAGAAAGAGCCATGAGGAGTTCATTATGGCTAGAGTCTAGCATACACACTTAAATAATAAAATTATGTACAATAGTAGCCATTTAGGAAGGCAACAGATAGGATCCTGCTCACCTCTGTGTCCCTAACCCCTAGCAAGTGGCTGAAAATGGTGGAATCAGTGAGTTGGCTTGATGAAGGAGTTATATCTAAATTCTGCCTTCCTAAGATCATCTCCTACTCTCCCTGTGGACTTGCCCATTTTTCTCCTTTTCTCAGTAAATCTTTGGAGGATATCCATGGTTAGTTAACGTCCTTCTCCATTAGAGTGGATTTTCACATGAGAATTCTCGCTCAGAGCATGACTTTACTTCTAAACCCAGGAAACATGGACAGCCACCTGGTGTAGGGCTTTCTAGAATCTTATTGTAACTCCAATCTAAGATGTATAGAAACTAAAATTAATGTGTATATCTATCTATGTGCCAGAAGCCCTCATAGTGCATGTTTTATTCTTTCTTCTTTCATTTTTTCCTCCTTTGAGTACATATGTTTGAGGCTTGATCTAGCCCTTTATGTTAAAAAATATACCAGCTTTTATCCTATGTTGTTTTTCTGATTGATAAACTGTATTTGAAGATGAAGCCTCCCCCTCTGCTCCAAAGAACAAACATGGTGACTTTTTTGTGTTGTTGTTGGCTTCGGAGTGTGGCCCTCTCTTTCATCTCTTGACAAATCTCCACCATCATTTTCTCTTCTCAATAGGTGAGAGGAGAGATTCTTACAGAGGGTCCCCATGGGGATCTGGAGGAGGCCAAACTTCACAAAGAGATCCAGAGCTCTGTGGGTTTAAAAGGGGAAGGACAGGAAGGCAAGCTCACATTTTTTTCCAGCCCTATTTTGTGTGCTAGAAATCATGCTAAGTTAAGCATTACCTGATCAATCCACCCAACAACCCCACAAAGTCAGTACTTTTGTTCCAGGCTTACCCCTGCAATAACTGAATCTGAACAGGTTTGGGTAACAGTCGAATGCCATGGTGAGGGCAGGGGGGCAGAGGGGGCTTTGCACCAGGTAGCTCTCAAGCACCATTTCTGATCCCCTCTTGTTTCCACCACGGCCTCAGCGACCAGTCATACAGCAAGACAAACCAGCTTTCACATGGTGCAGATGGACAGCATCTCTATTGGGCCTAGAGCTGGGCATTTTGGTCTAGCCCAGACTTCTCTATGGTCTTGGGTGTCCTGCCTATGCAGCCTGGGTATGAGGCTATATAGCTAATCTTCAATGAGAGGCATGTCACCAGTGTATAAATGGGTTTTCCTTCTCCTTCTCCAAGTGGACAGTGTCAAGGATTATTTATTGTGCCTTCCTGGGAATCATGGTAGCACAATGATTTCCATGTTGGGAAAAGGTGGATCTGTAATCTGTAGGATGTCTTTCTACAGACAATAGTGTACATCCATTGTCTACAGTTGGCCTCACAACTGTAAGTCAATAGGTTGTTTTTCTTCCTGTCTTTGATACACAAATGCTAACAACTTTACCATTTTGATTCAGGAAAATACTTTTTCTTTGATTGATAAAAACATAAAATTTAAACAAGAGAGTTTGATTAATGTATTTCAATCCAATAAGCATTTGCTTTCATATGCAAAGTTCTGGGGCATAATAGCTGGAAGAATCACTACCATAACCCCACATGCAAAAACGACTTAAAATCTAGTTGCCTGCAAACATGTCACCTAATTTAACCCTGACACCTGCCTCAAGAGTTAGCCAATCAAAGTGTCATGTACATTGTGAAAAGAGAAAAATTGATGTGTACGGCAGGTGGAATTCAAATGGATAGATCCAGTCTGATATTTCCAGTGCTGCTCCAGACATCTAAAATGTTTAATTCTCCTGACAAACCGACTCTATAGTTGTTTTTACTATGCCCATTTTGTGGAAGAGAGAACTGAGTCTTGGTGAGATTCAAGGATTTGTCCAAGGTCACAGAACTAGAATAATCCCAGACTATCAGACTCTAATTGTAAGTGACTTTTTATGACAGTGGATGTCATCAAAATGATGAATCAAAATGGAAACAAAGAAAGCTGCCAGAGTCATCCACATGTTACTCAAAAGCCTAGCCTCTTTGTAAACAAAGGCCATCAGCCTCCTGCCCCACACCGGTCCTTCCCATTGTGGACAGACTGTCAGCCCTCTCCTTGCGGTACCCAGTATATTAAAAACTAGCTTATTGACATCACTGGAATCTGGCAGGCATTTATTCATCACTCAGTATCAATTCTGTTCTCTTTCTAAACAGCACAGAATCATTTTTAATATGAAAATATTGTATAATTCATAACAATTGGAAGGAGATGTCATCCTTTGCAGAACACTTTGCCTCTGCCTACTCTGGAAGGCAGAGAGATTATGGCAAGGTCAAAAGACCTCTTGTCTCGTGTCCATGGCCATCACTTAACCTCTGTGAGCTCCGGTTTCCTCCACAGGACAGTGGAGATCCAGGACATTACACTGATACCTGGGGAAAGTGGCTTTGCCTCCCAGATGATCCTGAAAGTTCCCCCCAAGGTAAGATTTCTGTAGAGAAAGAGGAGGGAGATGGGGACTCTCACAGATATGTTCAACTCACTTAATAATGTGACCCAGCAACTCCTCTTCATGCCCAGCTGTTTGGGTAAGTTAAGGATCCAGGGCTGAGACCATGCATGTTTCCAGCAACTGCACAGAGCTCCCAGTGGCAGGAAAGTGCAAAGCTCCAGCTCAGTAACAATACTGTATTAGTCTTCTTAGCTGCCATAACAAAGCCCCTCAGACCAGATGGTTTAAACAGCAGAAATGTGTTTCCTCACAGTTCTGGAGGCTGGGAATCTGAGATCAGGGTGTGAGCAGGGTTGGTTCCTTCTGAGGTCTCTCTCATTGGCACTAGATTGCCATCTCCCTGTGTCCTCACGTGATCATCCCTCTGTGCATTTCTGCGTCTTAACCCCCTTCTCTTATGAGGACAGGAGTCAGATGGAATCAGGGCCCGCCTGAATGACCTCATTTTACCTTAAGTACCTCTTGAAAGTCCCCATCTCCAAATACAGTCACATTCTGGGGTACTTCAGTATATGAATTTTTCAGGAGACGCAATTCAGTCCATAACAGATAGCGGACTACGTGACCTTGGAGGATTAACTTCCTGAGTCTTCATTTCATCTGTAAAATGGCAATGAGATACTCATGAAGATTAGAAATAATATATTTGAGTAGACTTCTTTCTGTATAACTCAGGGTAGGCTAACTGATGGAACAATGCTGAGGTTCAGTGGATTAACACATTAAAAGTTTATTTCTCACTCATTTTCGAGGAGGAGAGGCTCTCCTGCAAGCAGTAACTCTGGAATTCAGGCTTTTATCCACGTCTTGTGACAGCTCTACCTTCAGGCAGTGGCCTCCAAGATGGCCCCAGAAGTGGATCAGAGCATGGGAATGTACCATGGAGCATTCCTCAAGGAAGCATTGGAAGCATTGACCCAAACTGGTTCATTCTCCTTGAGTCAAGGAGGCTGGAAAGAAAGTCCTTGAGAGTCCTCTTTCCAGCAACAAGTCTGCATTGTATAAAGGAGAACAGATATTTGGTAGCCAATAGATATCTGCATCAGCTGAGGCCTTCACAGGAAACAACGGATGGCCCATTCAGAATGGGTAATGCACAGAGCAGTTAGAAAAGAAACACTGTATAAAGAGGTAGGCAGGTTTTAAGAAAAGGACAAGGTCATGGACAATAGAGGGGGGAGAAATTG
This sequence comes from Canis lupus baileyi, assembly GCF_048164855.1. Classification (NCBI taxonomy): domain Eukaryota; kingdom Metazoa; phylum Chordata; class Mammalia; order Carnivora; family Canidae; genus Canis; species Canis lupus. The sequence continues at coordinate 70,180,589 of NC_132839.1, forward strand.
CCACCACTCTTATGCTTGAAGGACCAGAGAACAAGCGGATCTCAGGATTTCGAGGGAAGGGCAACAGGGTGGAGCTACTGTCTGACAAAAATAGGAGTTTCTGATCAAGGCAGCACAAGGTGGGGAAGCCAAGTGAAAGATACTGAAGCTAGGCCTCACTCCATGCAGACTCACACGACGCTTCATGCTGACTGAGCTGCCAAGAGGGCTCTATGTGCAGGGTGGCCTCAGGGCCCTGGGCAGATGGACAAACATGAAGCAGAGAGAGAGGGGGGAATAGGAGAAATGCATCACAGCATAAATGCTATCTTCTTAAAACAGAAAATAAAGTTAGACTGGAGGATTTTGAAGGCCTTCTGAGGCAGCTCGGTTAGTTTTAATTTTTTTTTATTTTTGTTTTTTTAATTTTTTTTTATACTCCTGCTACACTCTCCCTTATGGAAAGGCCAGGAGGCAGGCAGGTGAACAAAAGTATTGTCCTTCGTGGCACTGGTACCAAGTACCTGCTGGCTGGCACATGTTATTAGAGGACTCCAGGAGGCAAGGAGCTTCCCCATGGTTCATGAAATACTTCAGGTGAAGCATTATTATGGCCAATGCACAGAGGCTTCCATGGGCCCCAGATGGTCCCAACTGCACCCAGCACCAAAGTGCTTCCCAAGCAATTGAAAACTTCAACCCTGATGAGAGCAAGGAAGAGAACTCTTACAAAGCCACAGAACCCCCAAATGTTCCCAACACCTGTAGCCAGAAGGACTCAACAAAATTCCTAGCATATAGATAACTTGCTTTCAACTGGAATGCATTAGGCACACATCCTTCAAACATTTGATACGTAAATATCTTTTCACCTCATAGTTTTTTCAAATAAGGAAGTAGAGGAGGTAAGAAGTTAAATCATCCCTTCTTAAGTTTCTGAGCTAGTTAGTGACAGAGCCAGGGTCCTCGTGTCCTAATGCAAGGACTTTGGTTTACTCTGTACATGCCCAACCCAACACACACACACACACCCACACACACATCCATATATACCTTCTATTACTCACACACGCCCACGTGGATGCTTACACACAGTGACCTCCAGCTGTCCAAAAGGTCACTTCCACCTAGTAACAGAGCAGTATCTAGTGCAGTTCCTGGTATACAGGGAGTGCTTAAAAATGCATTCTTTCCTTCATTACCTCCATGTACACATCTAGAGCTGAGCCCTCACAAATATATGCACATTCATGCACATGTGTACTTGGAGGCATGTGTGCTTGCATGTTCACATGCACAGGGACCTCCATCTGTGGAGGAATTACAGTCCCTTCCTGCTTCCTATCAAAGCCACATCCACCTGACAGCAGAGCAGGAGAGCAGAATGGAGGGTTATTGGCCTCTTCTTGCTTTAGGGTAAGGAGCAGGGAGGTGGGCCACGTATGCAGAGCCTCTCTCTCTCTGTCTCTCTCTCTCTCTCTCTTTCTCTCTCCATTTTCCAGCAGGGAAACCTTAGATTTTCTTGATGTTGTCAAAGCCTTCCCACCAGGTGAGGTATCCAAGTCTGGAATCTAGAAGTCCATGCTCCCCAATTCTGAGGCCTAATCATGTGTTCTTACTGGGTGAACCCCATATATTAATATCCCTAGATCAGCCTCTGAACCAAGATTAACTAGTAAATAGATTTGGATATACCCGCCAACTCTGTGAAACTGGGGAGAGGCCAGGCTGGGAGGAGAACCCAAAGGCCCAGCTTCCTTGGAGGGTAACAGAGGGATATGCCCTTTCTCTCTCTCTGCTTTTCTCATAACCCTCTCACCAGGTGGAATCAAGAAGACAGAAGGAGATTTAGGAAAAGAAGGAAACAATGCAAAGTCAGCAGCTGTCATCTTGGGGAATGCTGCAGTCCACGCAGAATATTGACGTGCATCTAGAGACCTTGGTTGGACTACAGTCAGATGTGTGATGTCTCTGTGTCCATCTTCAAGATGAGGAAGCCCCAGGTCAGAAAACCAGAACATCTTGCTTAAGGTTCCATAACAGGATCACACTCTGAACCTCAAGATTGAACTGAGCTTTCAGTGATTAGTTCTGCTCCTCCTTTTACTGCACAGTGACCGCATTCTCAATGTACCAGCCCCCTGTAGAAAGGAATGAGGGCCCTCAGCTATTGAAAGAGCGTGGATAAGGACCACTGCTAGGGATTCGCTCCTTTAAAATCCAAATTGTCATTTCTTTGATGAGGAATTGGCCTGACGAAAATATATGTGCACCCTTTTGCTACTGTTGAGGGGAAAAGAAATTACAACAATTAAAGTGTCATGGATCAAATCTGACAGGAATGGTGACAAGAGTTACTTTTAGCTGCAAATGAAGAACACATGTAATTAGAAGTAAAGTAAGATCGATAAAGGTTACACAAACCCCAGCTGTAAGAGAGGCTCTGGTATTAAAAAAAGCAATTAGTAAATGAGCAAGCATGTTAATAAGGCAAATATTTATTTTTAGAAGATCCTGGACTTGATACACCTCAAGGTCAAAAGGATCCACGGTTGATTATGGAATAGAACCATGGACAAATGCATCCAGGGAGACAGCAGCATTTCTTCAACTAGTGTCTAAAATCTGGATATAATAAGGTACAAATGGGCTCAAGCACAAAGAAAAATACAACAATTATGATGATAATATTAGTAATGATACTTGCATCCTTCTTTGTAATATGTAAAGCACCTTCACAGAAGAAGCCAGACCCAGCTCCCCCTTTGGGCTCCTCCCTCTTCCCACCTGGTCAGTAAATAATTATTTGCTCTTCATGCCCTGCACTCTTGATGAATGGGGGAGTTGGGGTACCTCATGGGGGAAGGTGGACTTTATATAAACAATATGTTAAACAAGATGTTTCTCAGATTCTGATAAGAAAATAATCAAATGAATTAATAGCAGTGAGTCAGGGGCAGCTGTGGGGATGTTCAGGAGAGCTTCTCTGAGGGGCCACACTTAAACTCACAGAGTCACTTGTGGGAAGATCGTGGGTGTGTTGGTTTCCTTGGATTGCTGTTATGAAGTACCACAAATGAGGTGGTTTAAGCCATAGACACTTAGAGCCTCATAGTTCTTGAGGCTAGAAGGCTGAATCAAGGTGTTGGCAGCAGTTATGGTCTGAATGCTTGTGTCCCCTTAGATCCATAGGTTGCAACCTAACCCTCAGTGTGTTGGCATTAGGAGGTGAGTCTTTCGAGAAGTAATTAGATCATGCAAGGGGAGCCTCCATGAATGGGATTAGTGCCCTTGTAGAGACCTTTCTTCTTCTTTCAGAAAGCTCTTTAGCTTTTTTTCTGCCATGTTGCAGAGACCAGTAAGCAGTCTACAGCCTGAACAAGGGTCATACCAGTACCCAGCCATGCTGGTACCCTATCACATACTTTCAGAACTGTGAGAAATAAACCTCTATTTTTCATAAACCACTCAGTCCCTAGTCCTTTATTACAGCATCCCAAACTGACTAAGATAGCAGGGTTGGTTCCTTCTGCAAGCTGTGAGAGACAATCTGTTTCATGCCTTTCTCTTGGCTTCTAGGAGCCCCAAGGGTTCCTTGATTTACAGATGGTCATCTTTTCCCTGTGTCTTCACATTGTCTTCCTTCTCTACTTGTCTGTCTCTTTGTCCAAATTTCCCTTTTTTGTAATGATACCAGTCATGTTGTACCCATCCTAATGAGCTCATCTTAACCTGATCATCTACAAAGATCCTATTTCCAAATAAGGTGCTTCATTCACAGGTACTGGGGGTTACAACTTTAACATCCCCTGAGAGAAGATAATTTAACCATAACAATGGGTAATACTTAGTGTTGAAATAGAGGAGATGCCAAGTGCAAAGGTCCTGAGGCAAGTGCAAAGCCCCTGTTTCCAGACATATATCTCTTTGGAACAGCAATCTATACCATATGTTCATCCAAATGATAATGTATTTTATACAGAGGACTAAAAATGCGAAAGAAGATCAGAGATTTGCTTCAAGACCACTTACTCTATGACTGTGGACAAGTCTTTTTGCTACTCTGAAACTTCCTCTCACTTCCTAGAAAAATATTAACACCTCCCTTCTAGTGATGGAAAGAGTAATGCATATGGAAGTGTTTGTTCAATGATAGAAAATGTTAAAGAATATCATTTTTAATAACTCCAAATAGAAATTAATTCCAACCCCATCGAACAATTGGTTCATATTAAAGATTGAGGATAGTAGAGTTTGTTTTGTATGAAACATAGGTTTCAGCTCTGCTGCCTAAGGAGTCATCTCTGGTAGTGCCTGGTAGTGCCTAGAAACACTTGCCTCCTGGGGTGCCTGGTTGGCTCATCCAGTTAAGTGTCTGACTCTTGGTTTCAACTAAAGTCATGATGTCATTGGTTGTGAGATTAAGCCCCATATCAGGTTCCACACTCAGCAAGGAGTCTGCTTGAGATTCTTTCCTTCTGCCCCTCCAACCCATCACCCCATGGACTCTCTCTCTCTCTCTCTCTCTCAAATAAATAAATAAATAAATCTTTTAAAAAAAGGAATACTTGTTTTCTGAGCATGGGCACTTGATTCTTGCTGCTCTTATTTATTGGGACTTTAAAGCCCTGTTAGACAGACAACATGATGGAATAAGAACTTGGACTCTGGTACTGGATGGCCCAGGTTTGAATCTTTTAAGCACCTACTTACTGGTTGACCCTGGTGGAGTCACTTCACCTCTGTCTACATCACAGCATTCCTGTTTCAAAAAGTACAAGGGGATAATCATGAAACCTACCTCATAGAGTTGTCAGATGAATTATGTCAGTGTTTCAAGGCACACTGAAGAGAAGTTATAGCAAGTTAATAGTTCAATGGGAAAAGAAAAACAGGCAGTTGAAGAGCTGCATGGTTTTATCACCTTCATACAGGTGAAGAACTCAAGACTCAGATGTGCTCACAATCACACACTCAGCTATGCTAAGAGCTAGATTCTAAGTCAACTCTTGCAGGTCTTTAAAGTCAATCTTCTCAAAGGTTGTGCACCCCACTGCAGCTCCCAAGTGGAGGGTCTGGGACGGTCCACATGACCATGGAGTTGTTCAACGTGTCTTTAAGAAGTGCTTCCTCTCATAAATATAAATTCCCTAAAATATTTTATTAGACCATTCCAGATGATATATTATGGAATTGTGCTGGCCAGTAAAGAATCTCTGGACACACGGATTGAGAACTTAAATGTAGCTAGTTTGAATTGAGGTGTGCTCTTAGGTGTAAAATATACATCCAATTTTGAAGATTTAGTAGGAAAAATAATATAAAATATCTCATTCATAATTTTTATATTTATTACATGCTATAATGATAATATTTTGTATATATCTGATAAACCATTATTAAATTATTTTCACCTATTTCTTTATACATTTTATGCAGCTACTAGAAAATTTTAGATCACATATGTGGCTCAAATTTGTAGCTTGCATTGTACTTCTTTTGGATAATACTGTAGAGCAATTGTCTTTACTCTCATTCTTTGGTCTTTGAAAGAGTATGACTTCATACAGCTAATACACAAAGTCTTGCCCCAATTTGGTCTCCATTCCACTCCCTATCTGTGCTATGTAAAAGCTACCTCAGTCCTATGGCACCATTTATTTCCTGATATGAGCCATATCACTGAACATACCTCCCTACTTCACTCACACTTGCTGTAGCTTGACTAACTTTTCTAACCTTCTTCACTCCTGGAAATCTTAAATACCCTCTAAAATCATGTGAAATGCTGTTCCCTTCATGAAGATTTCTGCTGGTTCCTACAACTGTAAGAATCTTCTACAACCAGACCACCTGACTTATTCTTCTCTTATCACAAACCCTCTTTACACCATCCCTCCTGTCCTAGTTATCCATTAGCATATAGGTCTTACAATTGAATTACAGTGGACAACTTAAATATTGGAAGCATTTATCCAACAAATATGTATTGAGCCTTGAGCATGTCCAAGGCATTAAATTGGTTCTAGGATTTCATTAAATAAGTAGAAAAATAATAAACTTCTTTTATTCTCTCTCTCCTTCTCTCTGATGCAAAGATGGAGTTAGAAGTGCAAGAAACTTACTAGGTGAAATGCCTGAGAAAGACAGAGAGAGAGAGATCAGGAGTACATAGGAAGAGCCTATCACGATGCAGATTGGTCTAACACCTAGAAAGGAGACAGACATGGATAGAAAAAGCCTCAAACTACATAGCAGTTTTGTGAAAGTCTCAGCCAGGACAGTGAGGCATCTCTGAGCCAAAGTCACCCATTGAGGGCAAAAGACATGAACAGAAATCTCACAGAAGAAGACATAGACATGGCCAACATGCACATGAGAAAATGCTCTGCATCACTTGCCATCAGGGAAATACAAATCAAAACCACAATGAGATACCACCTCACACCAGTGAGAATGGGAAAAATTAACAAGGCAGGAAACCACAAATGTTGGAGAGGATGTGGAGAAAAGGGAACCCTCTTACACTGTTGGTGGGAATGTGAACTGGTGCAGCCACTGTGGAAAACTGTGTGGAGGTTCCTCAAACAGTTAAAAATATACCTGCCCTACGACCCAGCAATTGCACTGTTGGGGATTTACCCCAAAGATACAAATGCAATGAAACGCTGGGACACCTGCACCCCGATGTTTCTAGCAGCAATGGCCACGATAGCCAAACTGTGGAAGGAGCCTCGGTGTCCAACGAAAGATGAATGGATAAAGAAGATGTGGTTTATGTATACAATGGAATATTACTCAGCTATTAGAAATGACAAATACCCACCATTTGCTTCAACGTGGATGGAACTGGAGGGTATTATGCTGAGTGAAGTAAGTCAGTCGGAGAAGGACAAACATTATATGTTCTCATTCATTTGGGGAATATAAATAATAGTGAAAGGGAAAATAAGGGAAGGGAGAAGAAATGTGTGGGAAATATCAGAAAGGGAGACAGAACATAAAGACTGCTAACTCTGGGAAACGAACTAGGGGTGGTAGAAGGGGAGGAGGGCGGGGGGTGGGAGTGAATGGGTGACGGGCACTGGGTGTTATTCTGTATGTTAGTAAATTGAACACCAATAAAAAAAAAAAGAAAAAGAAAAAAAAAAAAAAAAAAAAAAAAAAAAAAAAAACAAAGTCACCCATTGAAAGAGCCATGCATCATCGAGCAGGAATCCTGCCATGCTCTGTCATTGGCCATGAGCAACTCCGTGGAAGAATGGCCTTACCTGGGGTGGATCTAAAGATGCAACCCTTAGGATAAAGGTCAGTCACCTTTGCTTCCTTCGGCAGATTCCTTGAAAGAGATTCTGAGCAGGGCACCTCTATGTCCCCCATGGTATCTATCTATCTATCTATCTATCTATCTATCTATCTATCTATCATCTATCTATCACTGTTTTTAATAAAGGTTTCTAGTGGCCTAAAATATGACATATGGAACATAGTACCAAGGTTAAGTCTGGGCTTTGGAGACATACAGACATGGGTTCGAATCTCCAGCATGTCATCTATTAGCTGTATGATCTTGAGAAAATAAACTCATTTCTCTAAACTTCAGTCTTCATCTGTAAAACATCTCGTTGATGGTTGTTTGTTTTCTCAACCATCTCTTTGGGTGTTATATAAAATAATAAAATACATATAAATCATAGAGCCTAAAACATATTGTGTTTAATTAGTATTGGTAATAATAGTTGTGGTGGTTAGTGGTGTCACTGTTGTATGGTTGTCAGTAGTCTGAAGTATCAGAATGTAAATTTTAAAAATCCATCAAAGAGAATGGGAATAAATTTCAAATACACCAATGATATGAGTAAACCTAATGCTTTCTGGCAGCCCTGCTTGAACAGGAAATACTAGCTGTTATTTAGTTCTGAATCTCTAAAAAGGAAACATGTCTTTCCACATTGCGAACAAAGCTGTTCTTAGTACTAAAATCTACACATTTTCACAGGGGACTTTTTAGGGACAAGATCTTATTCATCTCGTATTTCCATCAAACCACACTGATGCACCCCCAGAGTCTGTGCTCAGGAAAGCTGGTTAGGTTGATCTGAGAAATATGGATAAAATTCTGGCCAAGTATCAGTACTAATACCTTTCTGAAAGAGAAGAAAATTAGAGCAGTTAGGACTTTTATCTGCCAGATCATGAATTCTCTGGAGACCTCTGGAGCTCACTGAGATCCACAGCTCAGGCAAGAGGAAAGGAAATGAAGATGGGACCCACAGGCATCTGTGTTCCCTCCTAGTTCTCTAACTTTTCTATGGATTCTTGGGAACATGTGCAGTCTCTCTGAGTCTCAATTTCTCTATGTGTTGAATGTAGAAAATTATACCTTAACATAGTGTTGGAGAGATTAGGCATTTACAGGAAAATCATTATTTATATATATAAAATAATTCTATATCAAAATTGTCTTAATTTAGGATTATTTCAGAAACTATCAACAGGGATTTGAGGGCAATAAGTTAATTTGAAAAATGAAGCAGGAAACAAGAGGGTAAGAGGGTGCTGTGGGGTTGACTTGTGTCCCTCCCCTAATTTTTTGGATTCTTAACTCCCAGGACCTCAAATGTGACCTTATGTGGAGACAGGATCTACACAGAGTTGATTGTGTTAATATGAGGTCATTAGGATGAGCTCTAATACAGTATGACTGGTATCCTTAGAAGAAACAAAGATCAGGCCCAGCAGACTGAGGGTAGGCACATGAAGAAGACGGCCTTCTACAAGACAAATAGGCCACAGGAGAAACCAAGCCAGAGAGATTGCTCAGGCCAGAGCAATACAAAATTTTCAGAGCAAAGGGACCTGTGCATGCCTAGGGCACATGATCAGGACAGCAATGGCATCTGCTGTCAAAATGCTTAGCAAACACTAGTTACACAATACATGAAGGCAGCACCAATTAACTCAGCATGCATATACCACCCCCAGGCCATGTTCAAGGCTCTGGGGCTACCCAGGTGAGCCAGGCAGACCAGAGTTGGACACCATTCAGCATGGCATGTGGGTGGGAGTGAGAGAGGGCTGAGAAAGGCAGACAGGGAGCACGTAACAAATGAAAACCTCAGAGCCTGATCCTTGTGATGCAGAAAGGAAGCAGGACTTGTGTGAAAAAGATAGGAGCTTTGGAGCTCTGTCAAAAATAATTCCTTACACAGAAGGAGAGTGTCTTAATTTACCCAAAGACTCGGAATTTGGGGACACCCTGAGCCTGGGGCACACCGAAATTTACTTCTGTGCGAGCAGAATGTGGAAGAACAGCAGCCTGAAGAACTATGGGGAAACATCCAAGTTAACTTTTTAAAGGTCAGGCAAGTATACTTGGAGGGGAGTGGCTTTTAGTGGGCACTAAATCCTCTCCTGCTGTTCTGATGTGTCTCAAACTTCTAGAGGCATAAAGAGTGTGCTAAGAAAGGAATGAATCCCTAGAAGTCATCACTAAAGGAATTAGGTAGTCACCAGGTATGTATTTAAATACTTTCTAAGGATTTCAAGCTAACTATCCAGAGGTGGTTCCCTGACCCCACAGGGCTACAATATAGCAAAATACTTCACCAGGGGAGATTTTTGTCCCTGGGAGACATGTGGCAATATCTAGAAACATTGTCATTTGTCACAAGTAAGGCTTGTGGATAGAGGTCAAGCATGTTGCTGACTATCCTACGGTACACAGGAGCAGCACCCCCACGGTAAAGAATGATGTGACCCAGAACATCAGCAGTCCTCAGGTTGAATCCTTCAGGAAAACCAGCAATACTGGGCTTTAACATGTCAAATGCAATATTTAAGCTCATCTTTTCTGATGTGTGTCCTCTCAGTACCCAACACAAAGCCACAGCGTAGTGGATGCTAAGCTGCTAAAGAAACATCAGTTATCACGTGATAAATGCTGACCACTAAGCAGTATCATATAGAAGGAGAAGAGGACTTGGAGGAAGATGCCCTGGTTTTTAATTATTTAACTTACTATCCATGTGACCTAGGCCCATAGCATGGCCACTCTGACCCTCAGTTTTCTTATCTGTCAAAATAGGTTGGGTGTAAACGTGTGACAGAGAGACAGCAGCATAGGACATAGAGTAAATACTTAATGAATATTCTTTCTCCCAATCTTTCCCCCATAACCCCCAGGTACTCATAAGCCCCAGCTCTTAGGCCACTATTTGACCACTTCTAATTTTTAATAAATTGACTAGTAGGCTTTTCTGATACCTTAGTACACATCTTGCTAGCAGGGGCACAAAATAAATCAAGATAAAGCAAAGATGCTCAAAGACAGTTCAGAGCTCTGAGGGCTTGATGCCAAGATGCTCAGTGTGGTACCTGGGCAAGGTGCGGGGGGTGCCACTGGCTGCTCTGGTGGGCACTGCCTCTAAACTGGCTCATCTTGAGGCAAAATCAGTGCTGAGCACTATTTTTGCTTTTTGCCGCTTTTCATAGGAGCAAAAATTTTCTCCTGATTTCTTTTGGTTAAGGAAACAGGTATTAAATGTAGGTCTCTCCTAAAAAGGAAATGGCATAGTACAAAATTTCAAGGGAGACTACCTGTGCTTTATTTTTTAGCACTTTTTAAATTCTTATCAATAAGTCCTTCTTTGGAAGGAAGACAGTAAATGGAGGAGATCATGACATGAAAAGTTGTGCTTCACAAATGATAAAAATAAGCCTTCCTAAAAGAGGTCTCTTTTTTCTCATCCCTATAGGTTTATTCTTCCATTTGTCAGATCAGTGGGCTAGCTAATTGGAAACTACAGACAACAGAATTTCAGTGAGTGTACTGAAGTCCCACCACCTCGATTATATACCATTCACAGCGATAACAATGCATTGAGTTGGGGTGTGCTCTGCACCCTGCTCATCGTGCTTTGTTTTTTCCATCCTCAAACCAAATTCACAAAATGATTACTATTATTCTTCCCAGTTTATAGATGAGAAAACGGTGTTCAGGGATGTTAAGTAACTTGTCTGAGCCCACTCAGAAGGAGCCAGAACAATGTGATCTCAAATTTCACATATTCACACATGTTAACTTATCCAATGTTCATTAAAAATGCATATAAACAACTAGGAAGCATTTGCTTTTTTTTTTTTCCCCTCAGTTTTTCAAATAAAGAACTGAAGGCTCATGACATCATCATTCCAAAATGGCAGTCTTGGGATCCCTGGGTGGCTCAGTGGTTTAGCACCTGCCTTTGGCTCAGGGCGCAATCCTGGAGCCTCGGGATCGAGTCCCGTGTCAGGCTCCCGGCATGGAGCCTGCCTCTCCCTCTGCCTGTGTCTGCCTCTCTCTATGTCTATCATAAATAAATAAAATATTTAAAAAAACAAAACAAAACTAAATGGCAGTCTTATAAGGGGGTCAAGATGAGCTAATTGGATGTTCCTATCACCATCTAGAGATAGGAAATTTGGATCTGAGACCCAGTCTTGCTTTGGGAAAGCTGCTTCACATTTTGAGTCTTAAATTCTTCTTTTATAAAAAGCACACTAATTGATGTGAGGGGACATATTTCAACAGTTTACATCAGTGTTCTCTTTTGAACTTCAGAACTTGCTAACGTAGCTGTAGAATGGACTATTAGCTAAAACAGTTTCCTGTTCCTTCTTCAGATTTTAAATTCCTTAAGTCTGGGGACTGCCTGGTATTTTTCATTATGTAATCTGGATACAGTCAGTGGTTGACACATAATGGGATTTCTATAAATGTCTGTTGGCTAAAAGAGTATCCAATAAACATTTAGAAAAGAATGCCCTCATCCTGCATAGCACATGAGCTATTATAGAAATTTAGTATCATTTTCTGTTCCATTTTAATCAATCAAATAAATGGCCACTATTGCATAAGATGTCAATACAATTATTTAAATCAAAATCATTCTTGAACATGACTTCACACTTAATGCAGAAGGAAGAATTAGCAATATACCCACAGACAATGATGGTTTACTGGTTGCAAACTATTCCAGGCACTGACTTAATTCAGTGTCCAGGTATAAAATCCTGTGGCTAGAAATTCACTTATTACTTTGAGCTGAACCTCCAGCGAACTTTAAACTTAGATAGCCTACTGCTTATTTGGAATTTCCATCTGATTATCTAATAGACATTTTTAATTTAATATTTCCAAAACTAAGATTCCAATCTTTTCCTTGAAATCTGCTCCTCCCATGAGTGACCCCATCTCAATAAATGACAACTCCATTCATTAAGTTCCTCAGGTCAAGAACCTGGGAATTATCCATAACTGTTCTCTTCCGATTAATATTACCCACATCCAATTTATCAGCTATTCCTTTGGACTTTACTTCGAAAATTACCTGTAGCCCCATCATTTCTCTTGTCCTGCATGACTACCATCAGTGCGAGTCATTATCTTGCCTCTCTCACTCTGTAAAAATAGCCCTAACTGTTCTCTCTTCTTTGACCTTTGCTCACTCATAGTTTAAAAATCTGTTTTTGTCTCTCCTCTCTTCCAGTTTCTCATATTTCAAAATCTTACCCTTAATCTTCTCCTGCCTCAGTGGACTTCATGCCATTCTTCATACACACATTCTCAGGGCCTTAATTTTACTCTTTCCCCAGCCTGAGATGTATGTCTTGTCCACTCTGAGATCCTACTGCCTAAAACAGTGTGAGGCACCTTAAAGGAACTTGGTCAATAAATGTTGAGTAAATGAAGTATATACTATGTAGATTCATTTTGAAAAATATCCTCTATGACCATTCTTCATTCATTCAACAAAGTATCTGGGAGCTGCTATGTGTCTGACATTGGGACGAAATTGTAAAGGTGATGACAAAGATCCTACACTCTGAGCCTGTGTATTTCTCAGAGCACTAGGCATTATGCACATTTAAATGAACTAATAAATTATTAAATAAGTGAACATCCTGTATAATATTGAGATAGGGAATGGAGGCCCTTCTGATAATGTATTCAGTAAGCAAGCAGAAAACTGAATCATGGGAAATAAGCAGTCATGTGAAGAGTGGCCATCAGTCTGTCATGGAGGAACAACATGCACAAAGCCCTGGAGTAGGAAGAAATTTTATAATATTCTTTATTTTATTTTATTTTTTAGAGTGAGAGGGAGAGAGAAGGAGGGAGGGATAGAGGGAGAGAGAGAGAATCTTAAGCAGACTCCACACTTAGTGGAAGCCCAACACAAGCTCAATCTCATGACCCACTGACTGAGCCACCCAGGTGCCCCAATTTTGTAATATCCTTAAAAGTGATAAAAGATTAATATGACTAACTATAGTGAATGAAGGATAGAATTGTGGGAGATGGTATTTAAAAAATAAAGTGGGGATGAAATCATATCCATATGGCATTTGGACTTTATTCTATATCAAATGAGAAGTTATCTACACAGAGAGGGGTGTAATTGGAATAACTTTTTTTAAACTATTACTTTTGCTGCTATGCAAGACAGTAGAGGGGCAACAGACAAATATGGAACCGGGGAGAGGCTGTTGCAAAAATGGAAGAAAGATAGTGTATTGGTTTCTGATGGCTGCTATAATAAAGTATCACCAACCCAGTAGTTTAAACAACAAAAATGTGTTGTTTCATGGTTTTGGAGGCTAGAAATCTGAGATCAAAGTGTCAGCAAGATTGGTCACCTCTGTGAGAGAGAATCTATCCCATGTCTCTTCCCTAGCTTTTGATGGTCACTAGCAACCTGTTGCATGCCTCGGCTTGTAGATGTATCACCTGCTTTCTACCTCCCATATGTTTGTCTGTCTCTAAATGTCCTCTTTTTTTTTTTTAAAGACAAAGTCCTATTGGATTAAGGCCCACCCTAATGACTCATTTTAGCTTAATCACCTTTGAAAGACTCTATCTCCAAATAAAGTACATTTGAGGTACTGGAAGTTAGGGCTTCAACATATGAATTTTGGGGAGACCCATGTTAACCCGGAATAGAGGAGATGGTGGAGTTGATGAGGAGATACCAGTGCATTGATGTGACCAGTGAGGAATAAGGAGGAGTAGACCTGAATCCAGTATTTAATAACTGGTTTGCAAACTATGCAGTTACTGGAAAAGTAAGAGTAAGGTAGAAGCAGGTGTTCTTTTTTTTTGAGGAAGTGTGGTTTGAAATGACTTTCAGATGTCTAAATAGAGATATCATATAGACAATAGGACATACGAGTCTAGGGATGAGAGAAGTAGTGAGTGGAGATGTAAACTTGCATTCAGCAAATAGAGATAGCTTGTGAAGCCTCAGAATTTTGAGATTACCTGGGGATGGAAGATTGAGAAGAAAAGAGGCCCAAGCTCATGCCTGGAGGCACTACAGACTTTAAGAGGTAGGAAATAAAAGGAGCCTGCATAGGAGAGCCATAAGGAGCAGTCGGTGTTATGGGAAGAAAGCCAATTCTCTTGCTCATATTACAGGAGCAAAGACAGGAAAGAGCTTCTAGAAGGGCAGAGTAGTATGCTGCATCAGTTACCACTGAGAGGGGAACAAGATAAGGAAAGGGTCTGTAAAGCATGGCAATGCAAAGGTTGTAGAGTGACTCCGACGAAAGTGCCTTCAGTCTAGTGATGGGGCAGAGGCCAGCTGGAAGATGCTGGATGGGTGTACATGGAAGAAAGCGATAGTGAAGAGGTCATCGGAAGAGGAAAATTGAGGTCAAGCCTGGATCTTTTTTTAAGGATCTTGTATTCCGATGGGAATAAGCTACTCTAGAAGGAAAATACAAGAAAGCTAGAGCAAAGGTGACTCTGAAGCAATTATGACCACCTTCTAATACAGATGAGAACACAAGGCTCTATGACATCAGGAAAATCCTTACAGGTCAGACAACCAGCAAGTGACAGAGGCAGATTTCAAACCAGGACCTGACTGGCTCCAACACCACTACTGTTTCCTTAACAACAGGCAGTCCCTCTGAAGTGAGGTAATGCCCATCTAATATCATGTTATTACTTTATTTTCTGCAGGAAAATTGTCACCCTATTCTTTTTACAGATTTCCTTTTGAGTTTTGGAAATGTCTGAATTCAAAAACTTGAACCACTCTAAACAATTATACTCTTTCATAGATGCTTGCATTGAATGTTGCAAGTAAAAATAAATAATTATGAAGTTTGGACTCTTTAGGAAATAAATGTTAGAATATGGACTGAGCTTACAGAAAGAATTAGAGCTTTCAAATGAAATATGAACTGAGATCTCATACATGCTTCTGTTTGGAAAGAACAGGTGGGGATCTCTTTCTATGAAGAGAAAAGAAAAAGATCTTGACAAAAAAAATGCTTTACAGGAGAGAAATGGAACATAATTAATGGTCACAGATTAAGAATTAGAGTTTAAAAGGAAAACTAATGTTTGCTGTGTTTTCTTCCCTCCAAATAACTTCTAACAATAATATGGCTTTGAGAAACCTCAGATGCAGAAGAAAAACAAAAATAATAGCTTTTCTCTAGTTATAAATAAAAATGAATGCTTGGATGACAATTGCTGATAACAGTTAATTAAGGACAAACAAAATTAATTTGTACTCACATTCAAGAGTATGTACTACTCTAACCTTTGTTTTAACTTGGATATAATCTTTCTCGAGAAGAAAAAGCACAAATTAATTAATATGAACTGTTTTTCCAATAAAGTTTAACATTTCAATTTAAGAGAACTAATAAGTACAATTGTCTTTCTAGTGCAGATTTTCTCATTTTTCTTCTTTTGTAGAAGCTTCCAAATCTTCCCTCAGCTTTTGAAAACTAGAACTACATTTCCCTGGAGGCAGCTAAACAAAATTTTAGACCAGAGTCTAACCTTGACTTTGTAAAATCATTTTAATAACAAAAATTTTACAAGAAGTCAATATAAGTATCTCTCTATTCACATAAACAAGTTCTTTCAAGGAAATACCAATTGTATGTCAATTTAAAAAGTGATTCAAACTGCACCTCTCATCCAAAGGGAATTAACTCCTCTCCTTAGAAATGCTGGCGTTCATTTTTTGGCTCTGTTAGTCCTGAATAGTTCAATAAATGCTGAGCTTCAGTGTAATGTTTGCAAATAGAAGAAAAATTGCCCCAACTCTGTCTACCCTACCAGAATAGTTTGAGAATTTAATCAGATAATAATAGATATAGATAAAGGAACACTTTTAATAGATTGCTAATAGTATCATACCCCTGTGCTTGTCTGTAGAACTGTCCATTAAAAGTCAGAGACAATTGGTTTGTATTGACTGCGTAGAGGTCATATTTTATGGGCTTTTCTCTTGTGAAAGTGTTTACATTAGGAAAGTCATCTTGGGCTTGCTGGTGATTGTAGAGCACTCCAGCTGTTCCACTCATTAGGAAGATGGCTTCATTATGAAAACAATAATTTAGGGATGAATATATTTAAAATACTAAAGTAAATGAGAGTTTTATTCTCAGAAAACTATTTTCAGTAACACTATTTGGGGGTCCGTCCTTCTAGAAACCAGGGCAATGGAAAGCACAAGCATCAGAAGGCACTTCCTTGATTTGGCACAAAATGGTACCTTGAAACAATACAAAAACCATTTGTAGCTTTGATCAGTTTGCAGAGGACATAAGTTGATGGTCACTCCTTTCCTGAGGACAAGAAATGAGAGGCCGCTTCACTGAGCCGAGTTTAAATATTCCCTTTCTGACAACAAAGCTGTTGGCCAGCTACAGCGACAAGCATTTGGTATGGTTTTCCATAATTCTGATGAAAGGCCACCATATCCATAAGTTGTGGAAGTGCCAGATTTTGTGAGACTTCTGTCTTAGTTTATTCAGGATACTCTATAACAAAATACCCACTGGGTAGCTTATAAACAACAGAAATTTATTTATCACAGTTCTGGAAGCTGTAAGTCTGAGGTCAGGATGCTGGCATGGTCAGGTGAGGGCCCTCTTCTAGCTTTTAGACTTCTCCTCGTATCCTCGCATGGCAGAAGGGACTAGGAGATTCTCTGGGGAGTCTTTTGAAAGAGCATTATCCCATTCATAACAGCTCCGCCCTCATGATCTAAATGTTTCCCAAACATCCCATCTCCTAATACTATCACACTGGGAGTTAAAATTTCAACATACATAATCTAGGGAGACATATTCAAACCACAACTACTTCCAATGCTTGCACCAAGAGTTCTACAGAACATCCACTCTTACAGTTCCATATGTATTTTTGTTCTTAGTCTGAAGACTTTTGCTTTCCTTTTGCAAATAACTAATCATAATTCTTTTTTTATATGCTCTGCAATTATAAGTTAGGGAAATTATCCCCTTTGCTTCAAATTGTAGAAACAAAAATCATACCCAGCATTTGTGACATAGCATTCTTTTTTTTTAATTTAAATTCAATGAGCCAATTTATAGTACCTCATTAGTTTCAGATGTAGTTTAAATAATTTAAAATTTAAATAATTTAAAAGTTGTGTTTAACACTCAATGCTCATCACATTCCATGCCCTCCTTAATGCCTCATCACCCAATAAACCCAACCCCTTGCCTCCCTCCCTTCCAGCAACCCTCAATTTCCTAGAGTTAGGAGTCTCTCATGGTTTTTTGCCCTCTCTGATGACTTCTCATTCAGTTTTCTCTCCCTTCCCTATGGTCCTCTGCCCTGTTCTTTATATTTCACGTATGAGTGAAACAATATGATAATTATCTTTCTCTGATTGACTTATTTTGCTTAGCATAATATCCTCCAATTCCATCTCATTGATGTAAATAGTATGTAGTCATTGAATGAGCTTGGAATGTAGAGGCTTTTCTGCTTACTATAAAACATTCCTCATTGTAGAGCTCTCTCAACCACACCACCGTGTGGCTAAGCCCCATCTGTCCTCCCAAGACTGTTCCATCTAGATTCCCTGGATTTATTCAGAACTATCTTGCTGCATATGTCAACCATCCAATGACTTACTCACATGCTTTGTTAGAGCCAAATATCCTCAGTTCTGTGTCTTAACTTATTTTGTGTGTTTTAATTTCAGTTTATTGTGGTAAGAAAACTTAGCATAAGATCTTTCTTCTCAAAGGGTTTCCAAGTGTAAGATATAATATAGGGACAAGGTTGGACAAGTAGACCTCCAGATCTTGCCTCACAGAAATGTCATGCCCATTGATTAATAATCTCCAATTTCCCTCCCCCTAGCCCCCAGGGACACCATTCCACTCTTTGATGCTATACATTTGACTACGGTAGATACTTCATATGAGTGTAATCGTACATTATTTGTCTTTCTGAAACCAGCTGTTTTCACATAACATGATGTCATCGAGGTTCATCCACAGTGCTGCAACTGCGCCTCACTTTAGAGGGTTCAGAGGACAGGTTTGTCTTCTCCCTACATCTCTGGTTCTGTAACTGGAGATTTGTTTTCCTTCTTATATAAACTATGTCCAACTTGTTTCCCTTCTCAAAGAGCAAATGTGACTCATTAATTTATAATCGACTTTCTTTTGAATTTTATTTTAGATTTATAAAAAAAATTGTGAAGATTGTAGAGAGTTCCCATATACTCCACACCTGATTTCCCCTATGGTTACCATCTTACATTAGTACATTTGTCAAAAGCAATGAACCTGTATCATTATATTATTAACTAAAATTTATACTTTCTTAGTTTTTATCAAATGTCCTTTTTCTATCCCAGGATCCCATCTACGATACCATATTGTTCCAATTAGTTTAGTTTTTAAATAAACAAACATGGGACGCCTGGGTGGCTCAGCGGTTAAGCATCTGCCTTCACCTCAGGGTGTGATCCCAGGGTTCTGAGATTGAGGCCCACATCGGGCTCCCTGTGTAAAGCCTGCTATGTCTCTGCCTCTGTCTCTGTCTCTGCCTCTCTCTCTCTCTGTAGGTCTCTCATGAATAAATAAATACAATTTTAAAAAAATGCACAAACAACAAAATTATTATATATTTCTTGATATAGTTTCTCAGAAACTCCAAAGTACTCTCAAGAAAAAAAAAAGGGGGAGGGGTAAAAAAAAGCCCACAAAGTTTCAGAAAACCAAAACTGTAACTTTCATGAAATTATAAATCAGAGAGTGGCTTTTGATAGCATTCTCTCTAGTTATCTATTTTACTAGTGATGACACAAGGGCCCAGAAAGCAGGTGAGTTCTTACCCAGGTTTCACTGCATGTTGATGATGGAATTGGGACTGAAGCACTTGATAGATATTTTTGAGCATTCACCATTGGTTCTGGCAAATTTCTGACCTCAGAAGTCTGGCCATACCTAAAGTAGAAGACAGGAAGTTTCCACCTGACCTTCTTGCAGCTAGGATTGGAGCATGTGACCTGGTTTCTTTGGGTTAGACTTGCGTTTGGAAATAAACAACATGAGGAGGTGATATCTGGAGACAGAGCCAGTTATTCCTTCAGACAGGGTGACAGTGGGACCTTTGGCATCTACTCCGCAAGTGCCCTGGGTAAGAGTCAGGTTTGTCTTAGAGAAGCCCTCATGGTGTGATTATATACACTGTGTCTGGTCCTACAGCACCAAGGCCCACTCTCTGACCATCCTTGGGGTACATGGTATTACCTCATATCTCTTAATACATTTCTTCTCTGTATGAGTAATGAAGAGATTATAGTGTTTAAAATAGGAATTCTGACCAATAAAATTGAAATTATCAGACACTTCTTTCATGATCAATTTTGTTTATTTCTACTATGTAATTCATCTCCCAAAGTTTGATTTGTAGCAAAGTGGTGATACTTCTGTGTATTAATGCCTTCCTTTCATTCCTCTTACACTTAAATGAAAAACATAGGAAAAAGGAAAAATGTGTCGGTGCATATAGTCATTTGTTAAGACTGCCACAACAAAGTAGCACAAACTGAGTGGCTTAAAAACAGAAACTTATTACCTCAGAGTTCTGGAATCTAGATGTCCCAGATCAAAGTCTTGGAGAGCTTGATTCCTTTTGAGGGTTGTGAGAGAGAATTTTTCGAAGCCCCTCATCATTTCTAGCACTTTTCTGGCAATCCTTGTTATTTCTTGGCTTGTAGAAGCATTACTCTGACTTCTGCTTTCTTCATCACATGACATTCTCCCTGTGTGCCTATCTGTGTCAGATTTGCCCTTTTATTTAAGATACCAGCCATATTGGATTAAAGCCTACTCTAATGACCTCACTTCACCCTGATTACCCCATAAAGACCCTCTCTCCAAATAAGGTTACAATCTAAAGTACTGGAGGTTAGACTTCGACAAAGGAATTTAGGGGACACACAGTCCAGCCCTCCTGACTAGATGATCAGCTTACTGAAGCTAACTCACGCAGGGTCATAAGCACTACTGGGGCACTAGGACTAGGACTCTGAGGGCACTGGTAACTAGGTAACTAGGTGGTGGTATAGTCTGTAGCTCAATCTATGAATTTCCTGTCAAGAAACCAGGGTCTAGATCAGGCTTTAGGCAGGGGGATCTCTACAGGTGATAATAACGTCATAGGCTTTCATATCTTCCCAGAGAGAAACTGATTACATTTCCTCCTTCCTTCCTTGGTCCTCCTGCTCTGCACAAAATCAATCACCAAGCCTGTCAACACCACCTCTTCACTATCACCTGGCCATTCTCTTCTTTCAAATCCCTACTGCATGGCCATATTGCACACCCTCATTTGTTATTTAAACGGTGACAATAACTTTATTTTATTCAAGTATCTGTAAGGCTGCATTTTTGTTTAACCTGCTTTTGCATTTAAATCTTTGCTTATTTGAAATTTATTTTGAGTAAGAAATAAAGATGTGATCCCAATTAATTTTTCCCCTCTAATGTCTTGCCAATTGTCCCAATACAATTTATTGAATAATCCATATTTCAATACTGATTTCAGTGCTGTCTTGGCCAAAGATTAACTTTCTAGTGTTTTTGGCTCTAATTTGGATTCTCTTTCATTCATCATTTTGCCATTTTCTATATTGATTCCTGTTTTAGAGAAGATTTATGATATATATTTATGACATTAAAGCTATTTTTTATTACTCCCCATTTCAGAGTTATCTTTCCTATTGAATATTTATAAGATAAACTTTAGAATAATTATGTCAATTCAAAAAAATCACTGGGATTTTTAGATTGAGGATGGGCTAAACTTTATGATACTGAGTGCCCCTCATTGCAACTCAGGTAAGCTTCTTCACTTACTCATCCTCTCATTTTCCACTAAGTAGGTTCTTTTGGGTATCATCAGAAAAAAATACTATGTATTTTTATTAAGTGTACTTATATTTGTTTGATGCTATTGCAGTTATGAATGGAATTTTTTTATTCTATTTTCATTTTGTTTTTCTTAAGAGAAAACTATTTAGTTTTGTATTTTTATTTATATCTGTCAAGATTACTGAACTTATTGTATGCACTGGTGACTCAAGAGGTCTTGTAAGGTTTTCCAGAAATGCCATCATATCATCTTCATGACATTATTGTTTTCTACTTCTGTCAAAGTTTGACCTCAAAAAACAGAAAACATAAAAGATCAGAGAGGGTGATCACATAAAAACAAAAGTTAAAATCTGAAATTTAATAAATAATTTTATCAGCTTTATACTAAGAGCTAACACAACAAAAAAGACAGCTATGTCAATAGAGAAATAAGCAAAAAATATATAAATATTAATTTATAATTATTTATTTTATTATAACTTATAGATTATAAATTTATAAATTATATTTATACATTATAAATTAGTTATAAATTTGTTAATTTATTATTATTAATATATAAATATATAAGAATATATAAATATCTAATTCCCCAAACATGAATGACAAATAGGAAACCTATAAAAAAACATTAAGCCCTAATTAAAGGAAAAATTCAGCAATAAAATGAGATATTTTGCAGCTTATAATGTTGATGAAGATTAGAAGTATCAGCATCAGTGACTATGGTGTTAAGGGAAAGAGGCACTTTCATGCAATGCTATAGGAAATAGAAACTGGTATAGCAAATTTGGAAAAGAATTTAACAATAAGACTCAAAATTTATATCCTATATCTCTTTAACTCAGATTGCCTTTGCAGTTAATTTTTCCCTACATGTTCTCAGGAAAGTCTAGAGGGATGCTGGGTGGCTCAATCCATTGAGCATCCAGCTTTTGATTTCAGCTCAGGTCATGATCTCAGGGTCATGAGATCAAGACCTGAGTCGGGCTCTGTGCTGAGTGTGGAGCCTACTTAAGATTTTCTCTTTCCCTCTCCCTCTCCTCTTCTACCTCTCCTTGTACTCTCTTTCTCTCTAAAAAAATAATAAAAATTAATGAAAGTATACAATAACACATGCTCTATGGATATTCAACACAGCATTTTTTATAACAGCAAAAAGCTAATGTCCATCCATAAGGGATTGGTTAAATGAATGATAGTACATGTGTGTAACGGAATACTCTATAGCCACTTAAATAATAGCAAAGAGCTATATTTATGCACATATAAAAACATTCAGAACATTTTACATGGCAATAAAGTAGCATGTGTATTATAATCCCATTTCTTTAAAGTTATTTTTATATTTATATACTGTCTTAATCTGTTTGGGCTGTAGAATAGAAAACCATAAACCAAGTGGCTTATTAAACTACCAACATTATTTCTTACAGTTCTGGAGGATGGAAAGCCCAAAATTATGGTGCTGGCAGATTTGGCATCTGCCGAGAACCCTCTACCTAGCTGGCCAACTTTTCCTATAACTTCCCATTGTGGAAGGGGTAAGAGCCCTTTTTCAGACTACCTTGATAAGGGCACTAATCACATCTTAATATCATCACCTTGAGGGATGGGTTCCAACATATGAATTTAGGGGACAGAGGACAAAAATATTCAGACCATAGCATATACTTGCATACGTTTCCAAAACTGTCACCTATTTAAAATCAATGTAATGCCTTTTCACTAGGACACTATTCAAACTCTGATAGTGTCCCATGACCTACTTATCTGCTGCCCTGATCTAATCTGGTTTTTCTTTTCCTCTACAATCTTAAATCATAGCATGGTCCCTTCCTCATTTTGCCCAGACACACTGGTGCCTCTGGATCCCCCAAGTTCTGTCTCACTCAATGTCTATGTCTGCTTCTTCCTCTATGCAGCCTTCATGTCTCAGTTGAAATATTCTTTATCGAAGCCTCCTTTTCCTGCTCTCTGGAAACCTCCCCAGTCCATATCAGCACACACTGTTTCCTCTTCTCATGGCATTTGTTACAGCCTTCAATTGTTTATGCGTTGAGCTGTTTTCCTGTTTATTATCCACCTCAGTCACTATACTGGAAACACAATGAAACCAACGACCATAAAATTTCTCATTCATCACTGCCTGACACTGTTAAATGATCAATAAATATTTTAAAATGAATGAATACACATGAAGAGATTTCTGTATGTAGTCTCTGAAATGTTAACGATGTTTATCTCTGGTTATTGGGATTTAGATTATTTTAAAACTTCTTCATATACTTCTTATGCATTTCTGCACTGATAATACAATAATTGTATTTCTAATTATAAAAATCTCTTTTCATTTATTTACTCATCTATACATATCAATGTGCGTATATGAATGTATATATAGAGAGTGTATGTTTATGTGCATGTGTCTAGTTATTAAGCTTGCATCTTGGGGTGCCTGGTAGCTCAGTCCATTAAGCATCTGCCCTCGGCTCAGGTCATGATCCTGGGGTCCTGAGATCGAGTCCCACATCAGGCTCCCTGATCAGTGGGAAGTCTGCTTCTCCCTCTCCCTACTTCTGCTCTCTCTCTCTCAAATAAATAAAATATTTTTTTAAAGCATGCATCTGATCAATACTTCTCTATAGCCTGATTCACTATCACTTAACAGAATACATTTTAAACACTTTAGTGTGATATCCAACTCTTTTACAAAACTGCTTCAAGGTCCCATTTAAATCTATTTTTTTCTAGATTAATTCATCCTGACAGCTCACCCTGGGCTTCAACCACAATGCAAAGCATCCCTGCCTTGGATGACACATGGCACTCATATCTCTCTGAGATTGTACATGATCTGTCTTCCTAAAGAACACTCATCTCTATGCTCTCTGCTTGATAAACTCTCAGATTAGTCCTAGCAGTAGGGTGGCAGTGGGCTCTGTAAAAATGTAGTTCCTAGGTTTCTGGAGACTGGATTCTACCTCCAGAATGTGAACTCTCTAAGGCCGGGAACTTTGTCTTATTCAACTTTGATTCTGTAGCCCAGGTGATGTCTATCGTAGGAATTGTTTTTGAATTATGTTGCAAGCAAATTTTACAAAGAGAATATTCTAGGTACTATTTTTTATAATAATTAGTTCCCAAAGTATCAAAATAACAACAATCATTTTATCATCTGTCACTGCTTCTCTGAGTTGGAAATAAGAAGGGCTCAGCTGGGCAATATTTGGCTCAGGGATGCTCATGCGTTTGTGCAGTCAGATAGCAGGTGGAAGTAGAATGGGGGGACTGGACCTAGCAGCTGAATGGTCATCTTTATCTCCCCATGTAATCTGCATGTCTCTCTGTATCCTTTCTCCACATAGATAACGGTAGTCATATGCCATTATACCACTATCTGGTATATTTGCTGATAGTTTGGGTTTCCTTATAGCATGGTGACTCCAAAGTAGAATGACTGCTCACACATCAGCTTCAGGTTCCAAGAGCAAATGTCCCAGCTAACAACAGTGCATGCTTCCTTGCATTCAACAATCTAGCCCCAGAAGTCATCCCTGCTGCTGCTTCTTGATCAAGAGTGAAGAGTGAGCCGCAAAGGCCAGCCAAGACTCTGGAGGAGGGGACATGGATCTCACTTGCCAGTGAGATGACTATCAAAAAATTAGAGAAGATGTTTTCAAGTCACTGCACAGATTTTTATAACTGGTACCTGCATCCCCTGCAAAGACCTTTACTTACAGTCCCAATAAAGGATCAAAGGATCTGGGTATTTCACAGGCTGAAATTATTAACACTTAATGCAAGAACTACATTCTCAGCTTAAAGAGAATGCATTCTAATTGTTTTTTTTCCAGCCTGTTTAGACTGAAACAAACACAAGTTAAAAAAAACAACAACAACAACAAAAAAAAAACACCTGGAAGTGACAAAAAGTGCAGCTTTGATGTTTATAATTTACAACCGATGTAGAAGTTGCCAATTTCTGCTTTTATCTGTAGTTGTGCTCCTTCCTTGGATGCACTGAAATCAAAGAGTTCTGTTGGTTAAAGAGTCTCTCTTTGAATCTGGAAGATGCTACTCAGGTAGATGTATTGAGGCTTAGCTCCAAATTCACATCATAGATCTTACAAAAGGAAGGAATTTTAGAGCTCTCAGAGGCCAAGTGTGTTCACAGGCTCATTTCTCCATTCCTTATACTGGAGACAGGGTTCAAGCAGCCTGGTGGAGAGCAAGTCTGGAGAGGTAGCCAAATTTGAAGGTTCAGAATGGCAAAGGGGACCTGAACATCAGAGAAATGATTAGGAGCATTAAATTCTGCTAAGGGATGAAACAAATCACATCACTGCATTAAAAAAAATACATGTATAGATTTATAGATTTGCTTTTTGGAGGGTCATCATATGGAAGTGGGATTCAACAACCAAATATTTTCTAGCCTCTTATTTGTGTGAGGCCCTCAACCTGGCTCAGGTTGCCTACAAAGAGCATACTCTGGCTGGTTGGAGAGCTACTGCCTTTTCTGGGAGTGAGGTTGAGCATTAGGAATGGGACTTCAGCTGAAACCTTAGGAGTGTTGAGTCTATCAGGAGGAGGGCTGGTGAGGGCTATGGAGCATGTGCAGCCCATGCCCCATGCATGAATCCATGCATGTATGCAAACTGACTTTGCACTAAGAGGGGCCATGGGAGATAGGGCTGCACAACAGTAGAGATCTCGTCTATGCCAAATCAAACTGTGCTGTCTGAAATTGGAATAATCATCTCCCAATACCTTCAGTTCTACCATTCAGATGCTGTACCATAAGTATTAAATGAAGTATTTCCTATTATTTTATTTTCTTCAAGTAAAAGCATTTACTAAACTTATAACTCAGTGAGGTATATTTTTTCATCTTTACAAAGCCCCTCCCCCAAATATCAATAAATCAAAAACTGATAAAATAAGCATTTATTATATCTAAGGTCGGCTTCACATGGGGGAGTTAGAGTAACAAAAATCAGTACTGTGTTTGGAAGACCTACTGTGTGCCAGGAATGATGCACAATATCAATTAATCTTCAGAAATGTTTGCATTATGCATTATTTTTCAAATTTTATGTTGAAAAAACTGACCTTGAGAGGTTAGTCCATTTCTCTGAGGTTATCACATTATGGATAGTGCTCCTGGGATTTAAACATAGGCCTATTGTGACTTCCATGTGCTTGTTCTATGATAACACACCATTTATAGTTTTTGAAAACTGACCAAATAAGTGGGTTTAAATCACATGCAAAGAAGGATATAAGTAAATGGATGATGTTTTCTTTCTTCTAACTTTTTTTTTCATTTAAACAATGGCATCGTGATACGGAAAGAGTATCCAGGTTTGAGTTCTGTCTATTCACTGACACTGTGTCCTTTGTCAAGTCACTCATTTTGCCTTGTTGAGCTTATTTCTTCATCCTAATTATGGAAGTTAATAACTTCCTCTCTGCTCATACCTTGAGATTATTATGAAATTAAGATAAAACACTGTATAGGAAAGTATGTGGAAAACTGATGACTCTAGATATCTCTCAATTGAAATACTGCCCTTGTTAGTCATTTAAACATCTGCTGGATCTATTTCTGGCCCATAGACCCCTTTAGGGGTTTGGTTTTCAAGAGATGCATTGTTCATTGTAGATGGAAAGGTGTGTGGAGAGATACTATGTGTTGCCATTCCCACAAACATGAGCCATTACGAGAGCTGGTTTTCCTTTGGGTCTTTTCCAACCTTGATATTCTTTGAGATCCCTGGAGGGTGCCCTGCCATATGCCCTGGGTGCTGTAGTGACTCACCATGGATCCAGGCCTCCATGCACAGATTTAAATGTGGTGAACCTGCCAAGAGACGGAGAAGATCACATAGCCATTTTTAGTTCTCGTGACTTGAAAAGCATATTTATTCATTTATCATTCATGTATTTGTTCATTGATATGGTAAACATTTATTGAGTACTTGAGAACTGGGTACACAAATGAAAGAAAAAAAATTCAAGAAAGAAGGTAAACGAGGTCCAATTCCCAGCTGGGATACAGTCTCCAGTATACTACAGGAGACAGATATGTGAACAAAAACATGTGTAAAACAACACCATGACATTGATAGGCACTCTTGAAACTACTACACTACTTCATGAAGGTTGAAGTAACCAGGCTGAGTTTGGGTCTTACTTGCTGAAGAGAATCCAGCCTAGAAGCAAGTACCTTGAGTTTCATATAAAATAAAAGTCAGGAGCCCAGTATTGGACATTAGGGGTGAATGAAATAAATAATCCACAAATATGGGAACACAAGGACAAGCAATACAAACCAAGGGATCTGACCATTGCTGTGAATGGCCCTGAAGCCCTGGTAACCAATAACCAGTGACCAATGAGTTGAGAGTGATCTGTGCTAATCTAAAGGTTTGGAGCCAGATATATACAAAATGGAAACTAAACAAGAAGCAGCATTTGTGCTGGACCTTGACAGCTCTTATAACTGCTCATGACTGCAGTTGTATGATGGAGATCGCACACAGGAGATTCTTACACTCCAAGCAAGCAACCAACGTATCACAGAAAGTAATTAAAGTTGGAGACGTGTCCTCCAGTATTCATTGGCCCTTGTCTATTTCTGAGCCAATCTGGCTTTTTGATCACATCAAAGAGAAGAAAACTTTTTTTAATTTTTTTTTTTTTTTTACTTTTTGTTTGCTGGGAAGCCTAGGGTCATAAAGACAAGAAGACTGGGTTCACTAGGATATTAACTTTAAAAGCTGCACTCAGGGGTGCCTGGGTGGCTCAGTGGTTAAGTGTCTTGCTCTTGATTTTGGCTCAGGTCATGAGCTTAGGGTAATGAGATCAAGTCCAGCATCAGACTCTATACTGGGCATTGAGCCTGCTTGAGATTCTCTTTCCCCCATCCCTCTCCTTTCACCCCTCCTGCTTCTCATGCTGTCTCTCAAATCAATAAATAAGCAAATAAATACAAAAGATCCATCCAGGTACCTAGTCAGAGATAGGAGATAAGGCAGATTGATCCATAGTGTTGGCCTAGATCTGGGACACCAAGCCAGACTAACCAAAACAGGAAAATACAGGAGAATATAAAGGTATAGTTTCAGTTCTTAGAACAAATGGCAAAAATTTTAATAATAATTTTAAAGACAGAAGTTGGAATTATCAACTAATTCTTTTCAAATGGATAATATTAAAAGTACAGAGAGTGAAGGAGCTTGAGTTCATCCTGGCTGGTTGGGGTGATATCATGAAGAAGTCCCAAAATGTACCTGAATGCCATTCGAAGACACAGGGCCTCTATGTGGTTCCTCCCATTTTAAACGCACCTGAGAGCAGGTGTCTGGAGGGTGAGGTCTAGGAAAAGGTGGCCACTATGTGTAAGCCCTAGAAGGGCATGAGAAGAAAAAGAAAAAAAAAAGTCTGCCAGAGATCAAAGAACCACCAGAGACTTCACAGAGAATGTTGCAGAATCTCTAGGACCATCTGGAAAAGGAAACACCTGCTTCTGAGTAGTACCTGGAAGACGCCTGTGATTCCACCCATGTAGCAGAGTCAAGCAGTCTGCTTCTAGCATTTCTGAGATAGGCACCCTGGCCCTACTCTCTCACCTGCAGCTTTAAGCAAGCCATTTAGGGACACCCCCAGTCTTGGGTTTTAATCTATAAAATAAGAACAATGGACTCTTTCCTGCAAGAATGTGAAGATGATTAAAGACAGTATGTGGAAAGACTTATCTAGTAAGTTCTGGGTTCCTGAAAATCACTGATTTTCTCTTCCCTGTGACTTTTTTTTTTTTTTTTTTTTCAGTATCATGAGTAATAAAAGTTGCGGGCAGTGGAGAACACATTGCTGAGAATCTTCACTGTTTTCCCAGGAACAGGGGGTGCAGCTTCAAGCCCAGAAAGTGTGATGCCTTCACTCCAGGTCTGCCTGGATGCATCAACTCTGACCTGGCCTCTAGGGGCCCCTGGAATTCTCGGTGGCCCTGAGGGTGATTCACGCCGGCACCAGACAGGGGCAGATCCTGGCTGCTCCTCATATAAATATAATGATTTGTATAAATATCTTTTCTATCAAAGTATTACAAGAATGTGGGATTTCATTTGCATACCCCTGATGATCTCATTATACACTATTTTATCTCCCCTTTTCTATCTGTCCCTAGTTAATTGGGTCCTATGGTATTAAGTTGCCTGAAAAGGCAGTTTCTACTCCTGAATTTCAGATTTTGGCTTGCAAGAAAGTTGGTGCAGATAAAGTGATGTTATATGTAGATAGTAAGTAGGAGCCTTCCTAGAGGCCTTATCTCCTTCCTAAATATCTTTTAAGTCAACCTTTTTTAGTTTTATCTGCTTATGCATGGCGCTCCAATCCGGGCAGTGCACCTAATGCCACCGCCTCTCCTCATTAAGTTGATTGAATTTCAACCTCCCCATCAAGATGCTCTGTCCCAGTGAACATTTGGCCTCGTTGCCTTTTTATTTCCGGCTGTCACTTGGAAAAACAGTAACCTCCTATCTGCCTTTCTCATTTTGCACAATCAGCAGAATGAGCCAGGTACTTCCTGTGTGCAGAAGACTCACCACCAACCTTCCGCCTGGGCTGCCTGCACAGCTGGCCAACTTCAGTGGGTGGCCGGCAGGGGATCCAGCCTGGGAGCGTGCGGGCCGAGAAGTCTCAGTCATGGAAAGGAACGTCATCCCCAGTGAATGAGCTCCTGCTCAGACAAGAAGCTCAGCAGAAGAGGCCATGTGGGAGATGAGAGATGAGAGCAGAATGTGGAGAAATAAAAGGGAAAGAAAGGGAAGAGCATGTAGTTTCTCCTGGGCCTACGTACCTGTCTGACTCCTGAAAAATAGGCTTATTCTCAATTCTAGAAATATTTACCATCTTTTTTTTTATCTCTCTCTCATAAACTGCTATGTCAAAAATCTTGCAAGAATTCAGGCACACCTGTCCCTTCCCTCAAGGACCTTCTCTTGAGATAGAATAGGTCCCCCCTTTTCTCTGTCCTGTCACCATTATCACTCACACTTACCTATCAGTGGTCAGCTTGGGGGACCCTCTCTTCATCTGTAGCCATACACACACACTTATACTTAGCTTGCTCCTAACAAATGCCACATTGTCCACGTACCTGTCTTTTCTACCTAAAGTCAGATTCTCTAGTTTATTCATCTCTGCTTATTTGATGCAAGACTTTGGTGGAAAGAGGACAGACCCACCAGTGCAGTGGACAGTCCAACAAAGACCATGGTGTTTGTAGATTTTCTTACAAAGGGTTCCAACCAGGTTATTCTAGTGACATCAATGCTACCAGTCATCCCTCAGGGTCCTTGGAGAGCCTGACACGATTCCTAACAGGTTGTCGATTTTAAACACAGTTTTGTTGACAACATGTCATATTTAAACAAACAAGTGAGTAAATGAACAGGTGAACAAAGAATGAATGAGCACTTTTCACCAACTTTCCTGCTTTGCCATTTAACTTGTCAAAAGAGGACATAGGACAATACTTTTGATAAAGCACCAGTTGGAAAACATTGGCATAAATTAGTAAAAGTCTGCAAATGTGAGTTTCTCCAAGTAACATAAATAAGATGAAAAAAGAAAAATCTCAGATATTGGATTATGGTATATGCTTAGGTTAAGTCATTTCTATGTCATACCAAATGTGTGCTTGAAAATCCTTTCTATATCCTAATGAAGATTTTTTTTGATATTTGAACTTGACAGATCAATTTGTGACCCTTCCCCCATCAATGCATGGCTCGATCATTGCATTTATTATCTTGAGTTTGTAATTAGCAAGGATGATGCTTCAGAACAACATGTGCATGTGGGGAGCGGGAACCTTGGTTCATGTTATGTAAAAAAAAAAAAGTAGTAATAAAGAAAACAGGGATGACTTTGCTCAAAAAGTTTGCTGGTACATTTACAGTCATTGGTATCCATAGGGCACTGATGGGTACATCACTCCAATTATTAGATAAAGGTCTCTATCTCAGAGCAATTAACAACAACAACAAAAAAATACTGCAGCAAACAAGTGCTTCAGTGGGATAAACTCCCTACAGTTGAATTACTTTTTTTTTTTCCTGTAAGTATTCATGCATTACCTTTGGGTAAAAAAAGTCTATAAAATTGGTAAATATTTTTGAAAATGCACCTCCTTTTTGAAACCTGTTTACCGAAAGAAGAACAAAGAAACATAATCGTCTGGCTAAATGGATACCCATAAGAAAGATAATTAGAGAGTTCTTGTGTATTTCCTAAGCCATTTCTCCTTCAGCTGTTTTTTTTGGCCAACCTTGGACTCCATAAAAGCCAACTATTGGCTTTTCAATCTTTTTATGACAGAGGATCACTGTAAACGCAGTTGTTATGCACAGTCTTTTATATTTGCTCATTTATTCATGCACTTAGCAAATATTTTTTGAGATCTTCTATGTTCCAGACACTCTTCTGGACACTTAAAATGCTATGATGAGCAAAAATGATGCATTTCTAGACCTAATGAAGCTTATAGTGGGGAAAGAAGCTAGTTATAGAAAATATAATCACACAATTGACTAATGAATAACCGTTATAATGTGGTACAGAGGTCAACATCAAAGTATAATGAGAGAACTTGGCTAGTTGGACAGCCTGGGCCTGCTCTTCTGAGATGGTACATAGTTTCTGGAATTTAAAGAGTTAATAATTTTAATAGGCAACCAAGTGTTGAAAAACTGTTCCACTTTTGGGGCTGAGGAACAGCATATGGAATTCCTCTGGGTAAGGGTTGTTTGTTTTCTTCATATCCATTTGTTGGTGTGTATATGCAACAAATGCTTTTTGAACACCAAATACTTTCCCAATGCAGTTCTGTCTCAGTCTTCAGAGGTCATAAATTAGTGGGGCAAACAGAGGGACCAGGATCTGTCTCAGCCCTGAAAAGCATCACAGTCTACTACAGACCACAGAACCAGGCAAGGTTCCAGACTCAGAGATATTCTTTCTGTCCTTATCAATCTTAAGGGGGCAATGCAGGAACAGAGACTAAATTCTAGTAGCCTGGGTGGCTCAGTGATTGGGCGTCTACTTTCAGCTCAGGGTGTAATTCCAGGATCCCGGAATCAAGTCCTGGATTGGACTCCCTGCAGGGAGCCTGCTTCTCTCTCTGCCTGTGTCTCTGCCTCTCTCTCTCTCTCTCTGCATCTCATAAATAAATAAATAAATAAATAAATAAATAAATAAATAAATAAATAAATTCTAGTACCTAATACCTAATAGGATGCTGTCCCTGGACATGGTGACACAATACCAGCCCATTCCCACTTGTTAGAGTTGTCAGCCCCAACACTATCTCTGCTTTATGGAGCTGCTGTTAGGGGTCCTCACTAAGCAGACTCTTAGAGCTACCACTACTCCTGTCCCACAAAGAGGCTTAATTAAGCTCCCAGCTGGGCATAAGCAAGATATCCTGAAGCAGAGAATGGGTATATTCCAGGCTGACTGGTCCAAGTTTATGTGCTTAGAAACCCTGAGGCTCTGGAAATAATACAAGTCTGTTAGAAGACTCTAAGAGTACCAAAATCATGCCCCTGCCAAGGTGGAACTGTTACTTCCTTGATTCATCCCTAGATTGTATTTCAGATGTCAAATCTTGGAAGAACCCTGGCTTTCAAGACCAGCCCATTAGTCTTCAACTTCTTCCTCCAATCTATTGAGGTATGATAAAAATTAGAGTAACAATCTCAGCCCCTTTTTTTCAGCAAGGATTTGAAAACAAAATCACTGTATTCTTGACATTGGGTATGGAGCAGGGATTAATGTTGGCCCTGCAAGCCGGGTTCTGCTGGTGCAGGGCTCCATCACCAGCTGACCCTGCCAATTTGTGTTCTGAGCACATCTTGTATTAGCTCATTAGCTTTTCATACCTACCATAAGGTAGGTTTCATTATTCCCATTTAAGAGATAAGAAAATGGAAGCACAGCAGGGTTAAGTAACCTGCCAAGATCACACAGCAAAAAGCAGGTGAGTTACGAACCAAACCTAGGGATCAGATTCTGGATCTGAATTCTTAGCACCTCTAAGAATAGCATCCCTTACTGCATAGACACAGACTCTGGCCAGCATTAATGATGAAGCCCAGGACTCTAGTTTAGCTGGGGTTGGGTTACTGTGGGCTTACTGAATGTTTTAGCTGGGGCTTCACCTGGGGCAAGGAACAGAGACTCACACTAGTTTAGGGAGGAAGAGGATGGATAGTTTAGGATGAATGTAAGTTGGAAGAAAAGATGGAACCTCACAGACATCACGAACACAAGTTATTTTGGCCTCACTGTCCATGCAGACAGAGCATGTGTGCAGGTTAATGGGGATTGCAGGCCCCTTGGCAGGGAAATTCACAGATCTGTGCTTACCACATGGGCTGCTCTATCTACGTCACATTTTACCTTTGTCTGCTACCCTCTCACCTCCTACCTTCATGCTAGTGCCCTCTGCTCTGGGCTCATTGTTTCTGCTTATTCATACCTGATCCTGCCCAACCTGGGGTGTGCACTGCAGTAGACAATGCTGTCAATGCCCCATCTGTTCTCTGGCCCAAGCTCAGACACCTGCAGTCCAGACGGACAGGCTGTCTTGGAGGCTGACAGCATCCTCACTCAGCACCAGCATCTCTCTGCTCATCTGCCCACAGGGGTACCCTAGGAGGACCATAGAATCTTCAGAGGCACCTCATCCAATAAGAGTCAGGAGTTAAGAGATAAGTACTCCAGCTGTTCATGGGCAGGTCCATTACAGCCTCCTCAGAGGGCGCCCAGGAGCAGGTGGACAAGTAGGAGTGCTTCAGGAAGGGGCAGCAGTCATCAGGCTCATTCATGCAGATTAGGAAGCAGAAGTGCAGGGCTGGTGCCTAAGGGCCCCTGAGCCAATGTGTAAGGGGACTTAGATATATTTCACTACAGTCATTTTCCCCCCATAATATCAGGCACTGAAGGACAGAAAAGGTCCAAAGGTCAAGGACTCAATAGTTGCAGGCGTTGAGTAGATTGAAATTAATACCTAGTATTACTTTCAGCTGAAAATGAGCAGGTAAGTGAGCCGACGTGCAAAAGCCTGTCTGCAGCCCGATGAATAGCACATGCCACCTTTGCTATATTCTCTTAGAAAATACAGCCCAAATCTCTGCTGTGGAATCAGCAAAGCCCTACCCTAGATCTGTCATTAAACTGCAATTTGGTGCCAAGAAAATAGTGTAAAACTAATAATTTTTGCTTGAAGAGCATTCATGACTTTGAGGAAAGAACAAAAAAAAAAAAGAAAAAGAAAAAGAAAAGTGCTTCCTCTTCACCTAAAGTCTGAAGATTTAAGCTCCAAATAAAATAGCTGCAAAAAATGAGGCAAAAAGCTGGGCTGGGGAGAACAGTCTCTGCGACTTCCTTGCCTGCACATCACAGCACACTCAGACCTGAGTTTGGAGACCAAATCTACTTCTTGGAACATTGCCCCCCACATCTTCACAAATCTAAAATTATTATTTAAAATACCCATGTCACACTTCCCCCATCTTGCTTGATAATCAGAACTTCGTGTAGAGGATCAGCTGTCAGGACTCTGTTTGGGGTTCTCCTTTCTCTGTGAAAAGGTGTGTGGGCTGCAGGCACCACTCACACTTATATTAACATTCTGCACATCATATTCTAAGACCATTTGTTCTCACTGGATCCGTGTCCAAACTGGTGAAACAGGGAAGCAGGTCTCCTCTCCGTTTTATGGAAGAATCAAGAGGCTTGGAGGTATCAGGCAACCCACCCAGTGGAAAATAATAGAAACAGAAGAGAAAGCAGAAATCCTCTTTCTTTTAGGTAATCTACTTTAATTGTCAAAAAGAACCAATGAATTCATCTCAGGTAGACGTTACCATCCTATTTTTTATCTGAGGTAATGGAGGTCTAAAGAAATTCAGAGAAAAACAAGTATCTCTGTTTTCTGTAGGTATCAACATGATTAAGTCAACTAAGTTGGAATTCTTTTTATTATTATTAATTTTACCCCATGTTGGTGACAATGTCTGGAGTGGCTCTGATCAAACCTGGGGAAGGAAGACCTGGCCCACAAAGGACCTGTTAGCAGTGAGGCTGAGCTGAGAGGAGTAACATTGGAACAGTCCAGATTTATATTTGAAGTCTCCTAACTCCTTTGCACCACATTCAATTACCTGTATATTCCAGCCTCTCTGCTGGTAGGTGCTCATACACACACGTGTAGACACACGCTGGTTTTCATGTCGGTCAGTATGGCAGGGCATTTAGAAGGTGCAATTAGGTTGGAACTTTGAAGTGACTCACTATCATGGGCAAAACACCTACTCTGTGTGGGGGTGTTTGGGTTTATTTTTTGTTTGCTTCTTATTTCATTTATTCTGACAGCAATCCTGTGAGGGAGGGATTTTTGGTCCCATTTTATAGATGAGAAAACTATGAGAAGTAACTTGCCTTTGGTGACCCAGATTAGAGGTATTCGGTTCATGCCTGCCAGAAATCATGGGCCAGGAAACAGGCACAGGCCTTCTCTGTATAAACTTGGATTACCTCCTTTCAATCCAGAAATCACAAAAAAGTAACTGTATATTTTGGGATTTACAACTGCGAAGTGATAGAAAGTGGATGTGTGATGTGTAGAACAAGCACCCTGGCCCCGTGACCTGTGCAATCCTGGGGAGGGTCTGTGGAGGGGTCTCAAACTTGTGGTCTCTTTCAGAGAGGTTACACTGAGTGAGTTCTAGAGCTCCAGGCAGAGAGAGAAGTGATTCAAAGGCCTAGGATGGGACTGTGGAGAGCTTTAAAGGCCATGTAAAGGAAGAAGTTTGGAGACATTATAGAAACCGTTAATATTAATGGCAAGGATAGAAAATCAAGCATCATCATCAAAGTAGATATTTTTAGAACTCTCACTGCAGCCTGGGGTGAGCCATTTGCTAAGAACTTTCCAGAAATAAACTCCTTGAAATTATGACTCAGACTACGTCGGGGTCCTGCCAACCTCTAGAAGCCCCGATGCAAATCACGCAGTCGACTATTTTGAGAAGTACCAAGGGGGGCAGTGAAGTTTTGTTTGGAAAGTGATGGAGTTTTGAAAAGAAGGAAGCTAGATTTCACAGAATCTGTGATTCCAGCGCAGATGCCGAGACTAACTCAAGTCATTCAGTGTCATGAGAAAGTCTGTCTCAGTAACACCTGCTGCCTTTGGGCAAAGGAGCCTGTGTGTGTTAGAGACCACATTCCAAATACTGCCTACGATAGACACTGTGCATGCTGTCCTCTTTCCTGTCTACTACTCAGCACAACAGCTCTCTTGGGAAGGTACAATTATTCATTTTTTATAGATGATGATAATACTGAGGTTTAGAAAATTTAAGTAACTTTTTCAAGGTCACACAGGTGGAGTTTGAGATAAAAATTAAATTCCCATCTGTCTGACTCCAAATGCCACACTTCCGCTGGTGGAAAAAGGATGTCATTAATTAATGACATTTTCCTTTACTGTCTTCCAAGCAAGCTGCCACGGCTCTTAGTTCACTGTCCCAAGGAGACTCTCCAACCTGGCTGCTGAAAATATTGGCCACACGCTTTCTCCAAACAAATGAATACTTTAATATGTTGGTTTCCTCCTCTGCTGTTTGAGTGTGACCCAATTCCCAGAGCTTGGTCTCTCTTGTGAAGATAACAGAAGCCAACGTCCACCCTTGAAAGTGAGTAGCAAGCTCTGCACCGTCACCAGAGTCTGGGCAAAATCTGGGACTTGATTGAAATCAGACAACCAGAGAAACTTCCAGTAGAAAAGCTCGGCACCATAGAGATTCCATTGGGACCAATCCCACGCCGGGCCGTATGCTGGACTCCAGGCTCCCGAAAGTGAACACGCCACAGACACTGCTCTGGAAGGTCTTCAATAATCCAGTCGCATAGATAAACATGGTAATGTATATCGACAAAATCAAGTGCTGGCTCTGGATTCTATCTAAGGTGCCCTGGGAGCAGAGCAGGACCCCAGGATTCATTTTGGAATGGGTAGAGGAGATGGCGTCTGAGCTGAGAATCTTGGCACACAGGGTGAACTTCTCACCTGGCGAAGAGGAATGGGAAGGAGTTCCCAGGAATTGGAATGGTGTGAACAAAGTCAGGATGCAACAGTGTCAACTGTGGAAAGGAGGGCTTAGGATATTGTAAGAGACTGGCAAGAAGGCTAGCAGGGGGAAGGGGGGCAGATACACAGGCCAAGATCAAAAGCTTGATTTGTATTTTATTTTTTAAAGATTTTATTTATTCATTTGACAGAGAGAGAGAGAGAGAGAGGAGAGAGAGAACGCATAAGTGGGCAGAGCAGCAGGGAGAGGGAGAAGCAGATTCCCCGCTGAGCAGGGAGCCCAATGCTGAGCTCGATCCCAGGACACCAGCATCATGACCTGAGCCAAAGGCAGACACTTACCAACTGAACCACCCAGGCACCTGGATTTGTAGTTTAAACATGAGGAAGGGAAGTAAAAAGCTTGCAAAAGGAGTATAAATCAAGTTCTCAGTTTAGCCTAAGAAAAGTTCCATGCTACTCTTCCTCAAGTTTATTTTATGTTGTTTGTGTTGTATGTCCCTCTTTTCTCCCTTCCTTCCTTCCTTCCTTCCTTCCTTCCTTCCTTCCTTCCTTCCTTCCTTCCTTCCTTCTTTCCTTCCTTCCTTCTTTCCTTCCTCCCTCCTTCCTCCCCTCTCTCCCTCTTTCCTCCCTTCTCTTCCTCCCACCTTTGTTCTCTCCCTTCTTCCTTCCTCCTTCCTTCCTCACTTCATTCCCTTCTTCCTCTCCTTTCCCTCCTTCCTTCTTTCCTTCCTCTATCCCTCCTCCCTCCCTTCACATACATTTTATTCTCCACAAAGCTGAAAGTTCTTTAAGAGAATGCAGTATCTTGTTCACCCTTGTTTCCTTACAACACTTGGCAGGGTGTTTGGCATATGACAAAGTACCAATAAATGCTGAAAAAATTGAAATAAAAGGTGACTTTCATGAAACATCGGGTAGGAGTTTTAGGAATGTTGTTTTCTAATTTTCACTACGACTTAGGTATGATTATTTTCCTTTCTTTACACATAAATAAATTGGAGCTCAGGGATGACAAGTAACAATCCCAGGGGCGCAAAAGCTGTGTGCATTTACTCATGTATAGAAATGTCAGGACTCACCCCTGGATCTGTGTGGTGACAATGGCTGTGTTTTTTCAGCATTTCGCTATATGTGTGACCTCAGATTGGAAATCCTGGGCTTAGTGTTATCCTGTACGCATTCATCAGCAACCTCAGTGAAGTGAGAAATAAGCCACAAATGGGTCTTTGAAGCCAAAATAAATCATAATAAAGTATGTGCTATAGCCCATGCACTTCAATAAGGAGAATCTCCCAGAACTGTACTCTTTGCCTAAGGAGATAGAGACAGTTCTAGGTAAGTAAACAAGATGTCCAAAGTTTGGCTGTGGATACATTGATTGCATTATTGCATGCCAAATAAAAAAAATATAATTAGATTGGCACCAGTAAATGGTGAGGACTTTTTGGTCCAGGGAAATCTGTGCTCAAGATATTTGGCACATTGAACACTTAAGACATGTCAGTACTCTGGTGGGTATCATGCTTCATTCAGTTCACTCATTAAACATGAGCGTGTAAACGTGAGCGTGCAGACTTCATTCAGGTCCAGCCCTAGGCGAGTGTGATGATTTGGGAATCAGTAGATGAAGAGCAGGGATGGTGTATGTATGGAATATTGGCTAAGAGTTTGTTGAGTTTGTTTATCTTTTCAGGAATCCAAATCTTAGTTTTGCTGATTTTTTTCTATTGTTTTTCTATTCTTTATTTCATTTATTTATGCTCTGACATTTGTTATTTCCTTTCTTCTGTTCATCTTGGTCCTTTTTTTCTGGTTCACTGATGTGTAAAGTTGGGTTGTTTATGTAAGATTTCTCATTTTTAAATATACATGTTTATTACCATAAACTTCCCTCTTAATACTATTTTCCCTGAATCCTATAAGTTTTGGTATGTTGTGCTTTTTATTTGTTTTGAGATATTTTTAAAATTCCTTTTTAAATATTGTCCTCTTTGACCCACTGGCTGTTCAAGAATGTGAATTTTACCATATTCTTACTGTTAGTGATTTTCAATTTTATTACACTGTGATTGAAAAAGGTACTTGGTATGATTTTGATCTTCTTAAATTTGTTAAGACTTGTTTTGTGGCCTAACACGTGATCTATCCTAAAGAATGTTCCATGTGCCCTTGGGAACAATGTGTGTTCTGCTGTGGGTTAGAACATTCTGTATATGCCTATTAGGTCCATCTATCTACAGTGTTGTTCAAGGTCACCCTTTCTTTATTAATTTTCTGTACAGGTGTTCCATCCATTATTGAAAGCGGAGTATTTGAAGTCTCCTATTATTATTGTATTGCTATCAATTTCTTTCTTCAAATCTGTCAATATTCGCTTTCTATATTTAGGTGCTCTAATGTTGGGTGTGTATATATTTACAATTGTTATATCTTCCTGTTGACACTTTTATTGTTAGGTAATGACCCTCTTTATGGTGCAATAAATGACCACTATAATTATGAAAGGAAAGGACCTTGACTGGAGAGTGAGGAGACACTTCACAGAGGAGGGAACAAATAAGCTGGGGTTGAGAAGGAGTAAGAGTTTGTCAGATCAGCATAAAAAACAATCTAGATTTGCCTTGTTTGTTTGAACTCTTGGCTTTTTAAATTCCATCTGTGAAATCGGTCAGCCCGTTAATTATTTTTAATATCTGAAGATAGCTAAAGTCCAACAAATTTCTGAACATATTTGTATCCTAGAACATTAGCATCAGTTGTTTTCTTCATCAGGATAATGTAGGGTGTGTAGGGGTGTTTGTCCTGTGTGTGTGTGTGTGTGTGTGTGCACATGCACGTGTATTCAGGTCACCCAGAGTTAACTTTCTCTTGTGATAAAAGGACCTTGATTTTGTTAGGGGTTCCAATCCCCTATCAGGCTCCATTGCAGTGCTTCAGGTAAAGCGAACATTATACACAAACCAGGAATCAAGCTCAGCCAATCAGGAAACCCCGTTTCTTTAGCCATAGTGATTGGTTCAAAGATGATCAAGTCATCACGTCAGAGTGAATGGGATCCCCTGAGATTTGTGCTGAGTATCCCAGGAAATAGACTTTTGTTCTGATCCTGTGGATATGAAAAGTGGGTGGGTACAGTCTGAAATGTCTATTTCACTCTGGCAGAGACTAAAATTTTACCAATCAAAGGCAGAGAGAAGGGATAGAAGAACTGAGTCTTGATGATGCTTTTTGATTCTGACTCTAGAGAGCTCTGAAGTTTCATCTACCCACCCTGGGGTCTGTTATTACACCGAGGCCATGCAATCCTTTTCCACTTGAAACAAGAATATACTGCCAGGTACTGTGTGCATTTTTGAAGTGTCATTGCTTCACATAGCAAAAAAAAAAGTATATTTGGTCAACAGTGAGCTTCATAGGCATAATTTTTCTTATGAGCTTCCTTACTGATGTAGTGAGATGGTGAGATGTCCCTTCTGAGTAAGAGAGGCCTTAGATTTACAGGCTCTTTCAACTATAATGTCTGCTGTTAAGGTCCCAATTATGCTACTGATTACCTGTGAGATTTTGACCTTAAGCTAAACCATCCCTGTCCCACCACTTAAAACCCAAGCTTGCTAGTTCCACTGCAAAGGTATAATTTATTGCTTGCCTCTTTTGACTTTTCTCTTATGGATATGCCCACAAAATGAAAAAGGTAAAAGATAGGCATAAGCCCATTTCAGGAAATAGTTTTCTATTTTATATATTGTTATTAAATAAAAAGGGCAAAAAATAAATAAATAAATAAATAAATAAATAAATAAATAAATAATAATAAATAAATAAATAAAAAGGGCATATTGGTTCTATACGTAACCTACTGACTCCCTACTGTTCATGTTGAAAATGCATTATAGTGTAATGAAAAGAATGCTAGCATTAGAAAGTTCTGGATATAAGCCCATACATCACCTTAATGTGGGTGAAATCTTACCTGGTCACTTAATGTCTCTAAATCTCAGTTTTCCCATCTGATAGTGGGAACGATAGCACCTCCTATGCAGCACCATTGAGACAATTCAATTCATGCATTTTCCGAGCGTCTTCCAGACTCTGAAGCCATTGCTTTGCCAGTAGAGCCCACCAAGGGTGACCTTCTGTGCCCTACACAGCCAGCCACAGTGTATTGTACTGAGATGGGCACATGTACCTCACCCCAAGCAGCCAATTTGTAGGCTTCCAGTTATTGAAAGAGGTCTGGTCTAGGAAAGAGAATCAGGGAAAATAAGATTCTTCCTGAGGAATTTAATTTGAAAAACTTGATGAAAATGATGTAGTTATCAGTAGGCTATGAAACTAAAAATTGAAGTATGGAGAAAGATGGAGGAAGACTGGTATGATGTCCCTGTTTGGCTTCCTTTGAAAGCAGAGTCAGAGGCAAGGGGTTGGTACAGGTTGATTCTTCGGGAGATGATTCCAGGAAGTGTGAGGGAGACAATGAGATAGAGAAGGGAGGTAGGTAGCAAAAGGAGTGTGTACGTGTGAAAAATTGCTGTGGGTCACTTTTACATTTTTTTTGGTGGGGGCCTTCTCTCAATTTCTCAAGTCTTGGTTATGTATGACCCCCCCACCCTTATCACCCTCTAATTCTCCTATCATAACACTTAGGAAATTGTATTTTAAATAGATATTCAAAGAGATCAAGCACATGATGAGCCTCTAATAAGTCTGAGTTGGAGAAATGGATAAAAAAAAGAAGGATTAGAATGGAAAGAGGGATAGGAAAAGAAAGGAAGGGGCACCTACCTTGGGAAAAGCTTTCGAGGCTATAACAAGGAATAGCACAGAGGATCTTCAGGAAGCTTACCCTTTGTTGAGGACAGAGACAAGTATTAGGAAACCCAGTTATGAAAGGGAGAGTACACAGAACTATGAGAGCATAAACCAAGGTGGCAAGACCCAGTCAGGGGCTTCAGAGAGTCATGCTGGACAAAGGGAAGAAACAAAACAAAATAAAATTAAACAAAACCACATTCTTTGGAAGGCATCAATGTTTAGGGGGCTGGCTGAGTAGATACCCTGAACAATTCTTCAAATGCAAACAGTTTAAAAGCCAACTAAGACAGAAAATATTTTGAAGATCATTTTAATCACTCTCTCAGTTGGCTAGAAAGTAAAGAATTTGCAGAGGTCAGAAGCATAGAGTAAAAGCAAAAAATCTGAGGGTGAAGAGTACAAAAGCAACCTTTCCCTGTGGGAATCCGCGGAGCCCCAGGGCTGCACTGAGGACATGAAAGCCTTCCACTGAAGCCTGTGGAGGTGCAAGGTCCTTGTGGTTATGTCTTTAAAACAACAACAAAACAAAACAACACAACGCAAAACCAAAAACAAAAAACAAAAAACAAGAAACAAACCACTTTCTTCTTTCCTTGCTACTCATATTCTGAATGATAAAATGGTTTATCATGGATGTTATATTTGATTTTGGACTTTTTCTTCCTTTTGGAATTTTGAGGTGGCAAAGTTGACATTCTGCTTTTAGTTCAGCCTCACTAGAAGTGAAGAATTGCACAAAACAGAACTTCAATTGAAAGATTCATGACCTACCTTGAATTCAGCGTATAAATACCAGCTAAAAATTCAGTATATAGTTAACTATATCTCTCAAAGTTATTTTGTTTTATTTTATATAGACTGGTGAACCAAGAGTGGGCAGTAGGACTGGTCCATCAAGGGACAAAAAATAAAGCAATGTATTGTGTATACGGAACTTATACTAATAAAAGCAACTGAAGGTCCATATGCTTCTTTGTATCACCAAATGCCAGCAACTCTACAAGTTCTATGATGAAATACTCCTCCTTGAAAAAATCTTCTGTTTTTCTCAATTCTAAATAAATACTTTGTTTACTGCTGGTTTTTAACAATGTATATGTAAATTTCAAATTAGGATATTTTTATTAGTGATACTTTGATAAATTTAAAATAAATTTATATGGGGGTTATGGAGAACTCCCATTAGCACAGTGAGCCACTCAAAACACAAACTCAGCTATATGCATTTGTTTAGAGAATAAGTTCTTAATGTTCTGAAATGCTTTAAGCTTGTGTTGGGTCAGACTTGTTCCTCTAAATCCTGTGGCTTAATAAACATTCCTGTATTTTAACAGTAGATTTGCAATAGTCAAATCACAGCTATATAAGATTTTTCTTTTCTGAGTTATTTTGTCCTATAGGTGTGAAGTTTTAGATGAAGTTAATCAGAGTAGAAAACAATCGTAAGTTATGGACATTCACATAGAAAAAAGAGTTGAATTTCAAAGAAAAATGTGAAGAGAAATAACAAGATGCTGGTCTTATATTACCAAAAGAAATCTAAACAGTGTTTGAGTGCCTGCATCATTTTCATTAAGACCTGACATTCTTAATAAGCAGTGGATGAAGTTATCGCAATGTCTTGTAACATTCAGTCATTTCTCTGATATTTTCAGAAGAACATCTTTGAAAGTCTTTACTAAATGTACCAAAATTTATAATAAATTGTCAGGTGACATTATTTCAGAGGAAAATTTTGACTGCAGAAACATTTGAAAGTCGTTACAGGCAATCCCTAGAGAGATAGTATTGCAATTTTGAGAATTTATTACTTAACAAATTTCTTCCAAATTTAACCTCACCTTTAAGACTTTTTTGTGTATGTCTATTATTGTCTGTGCAAGAAAGTTTTCAAAATTAAGATTAATAGAAAATGTAATGTCAAGTAATGAGCAAAGATCAACAAATCTGGCTGTTGTGGGTACTGAACATAAATATGGAAAGATCACTGTTGATGGAATAATTGGCAAATTTAACATATATCCGAGATGGGTCAGTGGTGTGAGGGCTACTGCAGTAGTTTATAAAAAAATCAGAGTTAATTTTGTTATTATTTGTAGGCTCAGACATAATGTTCTTTCTAATCTTACATAACTGAAACACACTCTTTTAATGTCTGTGCAAACCATTAAACGATTTCTGCATGTAATCATTTATAAGTGTTGATTAATTGCTTTATAACACAAACTTAATAGCTTTC
The DNA here is from genome assembly GCF_048164855.1 of Canis lupus baileyi. Classification (NCBI taxonomy): domain Eukaryota; kingdom Metazoa; phylum Chordata; class Mammalia; order Carnivora; family Canidae; genus Canis; species Canis lupus. The sequence continues at coordinate 70,225,006 of NC_132839.1, forward strand.
ATGATCACCCTGTATGGGATTCCACTTATATGCCTCCCAAAGACCATTTTCCTCAGACTGTCTCCTGGGCACCACAGACTTGCCTGGGGAGTGATGTAGTCCATGGAGTCCCCAGGTGGCCCTCTGTCACTGTCATTGCCTTTATGTTTGCACATTTGGTGCCTTGTTTGGGAAGTCCTTCCCTGCCTGAGAAGCTTGAAGATTTGCTCCTATGATAAAAGTTTTATAGTTTTGTCTTTCATAGTCAAGTCTTTAATCCATTTGGAATTGATTTTGGTATATAAGTGATTTAGGAGTTCAATTTAATCCTCACCCCCACCACTACCCATTGATAACCCAGACTCCCAGCACCATTTTTTGAAAAGTCTCCTTTCCCCACTGATTTGCAACATGAGTTTTCCCATAAATCAGGTGCCATATTTGTGGGCACTCTAATCTCATCATTGTCAACTTGCCTATGCCTAGTAGAGCTGTGATTTAATTACTTGGACTTGACAATAATTCATGATTTCTGCAAAGGAAAGACCATGCAACCCGTTTTTCTTCTTCTTCTTGACTATTATTGACTTTAGCACTTCCAATTATATTTTAGGTTTTGACCTGTCAAGTCCTATGAAATACCCTATTGACATTTTCATTGGAATTGCATTACATCAGTAATTCAATTTGGGGAGATGTTCGACATCTTTATAATATTGAGTTTCTCTTCCATTGTGTTGGGTCTTCAATATCTCCTGAAATATTTTTGTAATTTTCATCATAATGGGCTTGCATAAAGTTCATTGGACTTTTTCCTAGGTGTTTTATGGTGTGTGTGTGTGTGTGTGTGTGTGTGTGCGTATGTGTTTGACTATTTTAAAATTTAGGTTTTAGGTTTACATCTTCAAACTCTGTATATGGAATACAATTCACTTTGGCCTATTGATTTTTTTAAGATTTTACTTATTTATTCATGTGAGACACACAGAGAGAGGCAGAAACATAAGCAGAAGAAGAAGCAGGCTCCCTGCAGAGAGCTTGATGCAGGACTCAATCCAAGGATCCCAGGATCACAATCTGAGCCAAAGGCACACTCTCAACCACTGAGCCACCCAGGCATCTTGAAAGCAAGGGTTTAGAGAGCTAGCATGAAAGCTATTTGAGGGACACTGGCTATAGACATAGAAGGGGAGGAGGGTCTTTCTGAATGAAGGAGCTCCATTGGGCAGGGGGCAGGGGCTGACCAGTTAACAATGTAACCAATAGAAGTGCAAGTGGGGAGTTTTAGAGCCACATGGATTGTAAAGGTTGGAATGTTGGAGATCATAACTAGGCTCTGATTCTTGCTGGCATTATATCCTGCCCATTTCCCTCTGGCATGATACCATTGATGTCCCCAAAGGGACCAGATCATTTCAAACTTCTAGTCTTTGAATGGGCCCTTTCTTCTCTCTGGAGTGCCCAAGCCTTCACTGCTAAGCCCTTATTGATTTTTCTGTAGTTAAGCGTATACCCCTGAGAAACCCTCCCTTACATCTCTCCCACTTCCCCAAAGAAAGATCAAATCTTTCCTTACATTGCTTCCTTTGTGCCTTGTATGTATATCTCTGGCCATATTTGTTCTTGTTTATATATTCAATGACCCTTTTTCCTTGAAGACTGTGAGCCCTCAATAACTTAGAACAGTACTGTGTACACAATCACAAGAGCCAACATTTATTGAATTTTTTGCTATGTGCCCAGAAATATACTAAGCTCTTTTCAAGAATTACTAAATAAGAAAATTTCTTTTTAGAATGGAGGCTGGCAGTAATTTGCTCAAACCCACAGAGCTAGTTAAAGACAGACCCCCAAGTCTCCCGATACCAATTCCATCAGCCCTGCCCTCCTCCAGATGCAGACTCCATATATAGTATGATCTATGTGGACTCTTGGCACCTCCTGATCTGAGCCCCTTTCTTAGCTACCCTGAGTTTGCAGACATTTGGGCCAGTACTTTCAGAAAGTGTAACAAGATCCCTTCAGCCAATATAACCAGTATGTTTCAGAACAACTACAGAGAGTGGTCTTTGCCATCCCAGGGGGGCAAAAATTGCCTGTAAGCCAGCATTCCTATTATTAGCCAAGAAATGAAATGGTTGAGGAGAGACTTCCTACAAGCTCATGTGCTTTCTGCCTACTTTCTTCTCATCTCATCCTCTGAGTCTGTTTGCCAAATTGACAAGGGGGCCAGCCCTTCCACTATTGTTCTTCTACCGTATGTGTACATGTGTAATATGTGTGTATGTGAGAGCATATGAATTTATGTGTGTTATTCACATGTGTGCATATGTATACGCGCTTTCCCTTTGATGGGTTAGACAGGAATAAAACCTATTTTCAAAAAAGAAAAAAAAAAGCAAATCCATTTCCTTCCTTTCCTCCAAGGTCCACTGCAGTTTAAACCTGAAGTGACTTAGCCACTGGAATCCTGAAAATTGTGAATACTCTAGCCAGATTTTAGCAAAGAACACATCTGACAAATACATTTGAAGTTGGAATAATTTCAGAAAATCCAGGATACACCATAAGGGGTAGAGCATTGGATTTGAGATTGGAAGCATCGATCGCTGCTAGCAAGGTTGGGTTTGATTATTTGTTTGCTTTCAAAAATACTATGTACCTAATGAAGGGCTAAGCATGTGATGAGGATTTCCTCAGTTCTTCTGAAACCCAGTGTTTTATTCTGGGAAACAGAAACCTCACTATATTACTCTGAGTGAGACATAAAAGGGAATTGGTCTTTGTGGACTCCTCTAGTGTTAGCCATTGTACTATTGATGATGACCATGACCATGATTGATGATGATTATGATTATGATTATGATGATGATGATGATGATATGATGATGATTTCATCCATTCTTGCAGAGAACTTAATAAGTGTCAAGTGCAATGTCAAGTGCTTGGCATGAAATACCTAACCTTAAAGCACCTTCTGGGGCAGGCACTTTCTACACATGAGGACAGTAAAGTGTGAAGAGAGAAAGTAAAGAACTTGTCCAGGGTCAAAAATAAGAGAGATGGGGTTAAAGACACTTAATAAGATCCCTGGAGAAGCTATTAGTACCCATTTAGTGCTCACAAGAAAACTGTGGGCTGAGTGCTATAGCTTCCACCTTATGGATAGGAAAGGAGGGAACTCACTTCCTGATAACCTGTTTTCTCCTACTTAGAGTTTGTTGCTGGAAATGTTCTGAACCACCCAAAGACATCCATGGCTTTCCTTTCCAGCTTTTATTCCCTTCTGCATACTTAAAAATGGTCCCTTTCCATGTATTCATTCAATAGAAAGCTTTTGAGTACTAGCTTTGGACCAGGCGTGGTACTAGTCCTTGTGATCAGAAATAACCAAATTGGATGAGGAGTCTACCCTAATAGATATTAGGGTCCTACCTGTCCTACCCAAGATCTTTGGGTGTCAACATTAGAATGGCTGCCATTTGCTGTCACTCAACTTGACTCCCATTTGTCACATTCTGGAAACAGCTCCTATGTAGACTCTGGATGGCCAATCACCTCTTGGCTTCACCCAGAGTGCCCAGCCAGCCAAACTTGCTCTCAGCCTTTTTAGCTGACTTTAGCCATGCACTGTATTTGGCCCTGAACTGACAGCTTTTTTGTTAGTTTTTCTTAACTTTTTAAATCATAGAACTTTAAAACATATACAAAAGCAAAGAGGAAAATACAATGAATTGCCGTGTACCCATATCACCCAGCTATTTCAATTATCAACACTTTATCAAGCTCATTTCATCTCTCTGCCCCTACACTTCTTCGTTAAGTCCTTTAAGTCAAATTCCAGATATAATGTCTTTTTAATCTATAAATAATTTGATATGCATATCTACCAGATAAGGGCTTTTAAGAAAACATTACCACTATGTCATTATTAGCTCTCACAAAATAAACAATATTCCTGATAGCAGATGTCCCAGTCTCTGTTTTCCTCGTTGATTCAAATATATCCTTCTACAGTTTGTGTTTGAATCAAGATCCAAAGTCCTCACATTGTATCTGGTTAATATGTCCTCCTAAGTTACTTTTTTTTAAAACTAAATTTCTTATCTTGAGATAATCACTGCATCACATGCAGTGGTGAGATTATCACAGAGATCCTGGGAACCCTTCAGCCAGTCATCCATAATGGTGGCATCTTGTAGCATTACAGAACAGTTTCAAGTTTCACATCAGGATATCGACAATGGATATTGTCACTGAGTTGGCTTTTGAAAAAATGTATTTCTAAAAATTCATAAAACAATAGTGGTTAATTAAGAAAAGGTAGCGTTCTGGGATCCCTGGGTGGCGCAGCGGTTTAGCACCTGCCTTTGGCCCAGGGCGCAATCCTGGAGACCCGGGATCGAATCCCACGTCGGGCTCCCGGTGCATGGAGCCTGCTTCTCCCTCTGCCTGTGTCTCTGCCTCTCTCTCTCTCTCTCTGTGACTATCATAAATAAATAAAAATTAAAAAAAAAAAGAAAAGAAAAGAAAAGGTAGCATTCTTGTCAAATTCATTCACTCTCATCTATCTTTACTTCCTTTGTAGGAAGAAAAACACAATCTTAAGGATGCTTCGATAGCGGCATCCTAATGCATACCTATTTCATTATGGGCGCATCCCTCATTTTCCAAAGGAGTCAATCCTCACCTCTCAGAAACACACAGGCCAGCATGAGTGTAGGCTGACTGGTCGGGTTTCCTTGAGATCCTATCAGTTCTCCACCAGTTCACTGCCAGGAGCCCTACACTCAGAAGCATGCCTGTGTAACTTTAGAGAACACTGTTCATTACACTCCATGATAAATGAATCTTTGGGGATCACCCTTAAGGTGAGTGAGGCTGTGAGTCACTGTCTTCATTGCCACTCTCCTGGTGGGATCGATGGCCTCTCCAGACCCAGGGCAGCAGATGTCACACATTCATACAATTGCTAGTTTGCAGAATGAATTGCCTGGGGATGCCACTGTGGTATATATAACTAGGCAAATGATCTCACATGCAGTTAGTTACTTTTTGGAGCAGCCAAACAGAAATTAGTGGGCTTTCCTGTATGTTCCTAATATTTGCAGCTGTCTTCTAAAAGATATTAGACCTGATCTCAGTTGTATGCACACGTTGCGGGGTGGTGGGGGGTGAGGGGGGGACTTGATTTTAGATGGGTATGTGGAGGAGATAAAAGAAAGGAAGCTATTTTTAAGCACCCTCTATGTACCAGGAACTGTATCCTGCCTTTATATTCAGACAATTGAATTTATGAAACAAGATAGATCTCTCCACTTTTTCCATAAGGAAACAGAGTCTTCTCAAATCGTCTCTCAGCTGATGAGTTCAAGTCAGGTCAAACTAGAGCCCAGAGTGCACGCTCTTTAATCCTTGGAGTAGTCTCTTTTAGAGTAACTGCTGTGCTTTGCTCTGTGAGGGTCATGGGAACTCGGATTTTGGCCTTAAGAAGAGTATATTAAGAAACAGCATAAAGTTTGCTTTAGGTACTGAAAACCTCTCCATCATCACACTACTTATTCATTCATAGCACTTCCCACTAGTGGAAAACATATGCTTATTTGCTTATTCAATTTTTAAATTAATGAGTTAATGAATTTTTGCTTATTTGATTTTAGTTTTATCTTCCTCTCTAAAATTGAAGGAGGGAGCATGTCTGTTTGGTTCTCCAGAGCTAATTCTGGAACATAATAGGCACTAAATATATATTGATTGCTTGGACAAATGAATACTTTGAGAGAATAAACAATCTAAAGTGAAAGGTCTGTGCCTGGGATTTAGCTGGTGTTTTAAAAAAATGGGGTCCTTTGTATGACATGAGGAAGGGAACATGTTTGCCTGCATTAAGGACTGCATAAAACTTGACCCTAAGCTCCCTTTCCAGTCTCATCTCCTACTGCTGCCCTACAAGTGTTCTTTCCTCCATACACACTGGTATTCTTCACCTCTCTGCACCTGCTGACACCAGTTCTCACAAACTCCCCCCCACTACTTTCCTCCTATCTCAGCTATTCTTTCTGCTGGTCTCACGTGAGAATCCTTTGGTCTTCTAAAACCCCATGAAGGCTCCTAATGCATAACCACAGTTGAGAACCACTCACGTATGTGGTGTCTATGAAGTTCAAGGAGCATCTAGCTGGAGGGATTTGAGATGTAGGCAGCTATTGTAAGGGCAATTTGCAGTCCTGACCAAGTGATGCTGTATCTCAAGATTTGGATTACCTCCTATCTTCCTCCCTGTCAGTCCTGCTGGATACCTCCCTGCTCTGAAATCCTATGTCCCCTCAATTTCTGCATACTTCACTTGGCACCTACTATATTTCACCCTGATTTAATAAGTTATTTTTTTATGTCAGCTCTTTTGCTTACTTATTTAGATCCCCAGAGAGCAGGGCATTTGCAAAAATACAAGTCTTCATGGACAGTTAAGAGTTTCTTTTGACATGTTCACTAAGGTTGGCTCTAAGTCTGAGGCTCCTTCTTGCTGATTGATGAAGAAAATTGTCTTGTAATGACATGACCTCAAGTTCTCCCTGCACTAACACCCCACGCAGTCTCACTAAAAAGCAGGAGGACGTGGGAGGGAAGTAATAAAGTGAGCTCAACTAACAGAACTTTCCTCCTTCCCAGGGAGCTGGCTCTGTCTCCCTTCTTCCTGTTGCTCTTCACACCTAGTTCATTCATCCAACAAATGTTTCTTAAACATCTACTTATGTGAGCCAAAGGAATGAACAAACTCCTCTATAGCAGTCTTGACCTCAGAAATGTTCTAGGATATTCTCTACCACACATTAGTGAGTCAGGAGCAAATCGAGATGTATTCCTGACTCTTCCCCATTCCTATCCCATTTCCTTTTTGTGCAAAAACAGTATGAGACTAGTGGAGGTGAGAAGGGGGTTATATGGGAGCTGTCTATGTCCTTTGCTCAGTTTTTTGATAAACTGGAAACTGCTAAAAATAAAAAATAAAATTTAACAATTCAACAGATCTATTTTGGTTATTTAATACGTCCCAAGTGCAGTGATAATATGCATTTTTAGATACCAGATGCATTTTTATTAAAATGAGCAAACACTTGTTGAAGATTTCCAATGTGTCAGGAATCATACTTAATGCTAGGTATATACAGGTAATGGGAAAGAGCCAGCTCAAGGTCCAGGGAGAGAAACAGTATATTCAAAGATCAAGCTTATGAATATCAACAAGCTAAAAATGAGCTGCAAGAAAGAATTGACAGGAAAATAAACAGTATGGTCAGAGAAAAGTCCCAGCTAAAATAACTAGCATGGCATAAAATCTTGTGCTGGCTGGACTAACTAGATTCAAATCCTGGCACTATCACTTATATGCCAAATAAATGTTGAAATATTATGTGATGTTTCTGTTCTTATTTTCCTCTTCTATAAAATGGGATAATAATGCCTACCCCATAATGTTGCTAGATATTTAAATAAATTGTTTTAAAGAAAAAAATATTTTGACACTGCTGAAATGTTAAAGAAGATTTTATTTAGGACTGTTTCAATGGATGTCACGACTACTAGAGTAGAGGAGCGAGATGGGGCTCAACTCTGAACACAGCAAAGACAGTGGAGGTTTATAATCCCTGAGAGGAGTGAGGGGGTTAGTGTATAGGCTATTTTTAGTAAAAAAGAGATAGAGAAGGTAGGAGGATTCTGGCTACACCAACTTAACAGAGCTCCTGCTGAAGGCAAGCCAACATGATCAGATACCAGGTGTAGGGGATGGGAAATTTTATCAGACATCAAGGGTGATCATATAGTAATCATTGGAAGGAATTCTCACCAAGCTGACTTAGCAGGAATCTTGCTAAGACTGGGCTGTGCGGGCCTCACAAGGACAGGGGCTAGGGTCGGGACCTCATCAAGAAGAAGGCTCAGAGAAGCCCAACTAAAGCCGGACAAGGAGAGAATCTTTGTCAATTGATGCGTATGAAGTACTTAGATGGATACCTCGCTGTCTTGGTCTGCTCAGGCTGCTCTAACAAAACACGAAAGCCTGACAAGCTTAAGCAACAGGCATTTATTTCTCACAATTCTGGGAGATGAGCAGTCCAAGATCAAAGTGCCAGAAGATTCCATTTCTGGTAAGGGCCTGCTTACTGGCTTGCAAACATGTCTTGCCACTGGGTACTCCCATGGCTGTCCCCTGTGTGCACCACATGGAGACAGACATCTCCCTGTCTTCCTCTTCTAAGGAAAGCACTAATCCCATTGTGGGAACTTCACTCTCAAGACCTCATCTCAACCCAATTATTTCTTAAAGGCCTCCACATAGAGGGTTAGGGCCTCAGTATATGAATTTGGGGACACACACTGAACCCATAACACTGGCACATACTAGATACCCAGTACTGGTGCCATCAAACCCCCATGCATTCCATTTTTTCCATTATATTTTCAAGGTGTTGGAAGATAATAAAAACTAACATATAAATACTTTAAATACAGGCATTTAGATGGCTTAGTTGGTTAAGCATCTGGCTCTTGATTCAGTTCACCTGGTGATCTCAGAGTCATGAGATCAAACCCCAAGTTGGGGGTCCATGCAGGGTGGGGGTCGGCTTGAGATTTTGTGATTTTTCCTTTCCCTCTCCCTCCACCACTAACCCTACCCCTTGCTCATGCTCTCTCTCTCTCTTTCTCTCGAGTAAATAAATAGATCTTTAAATAGAATAATACTTTAAATGTGTTGTTAAATGCTTTAAATATGTTGTTACTTTTTCTTTTTTATTTAAAGATTTATTTATTTATTTATTTATTTGAGGAGGGGAGAGACATACAGAGAAAGAGAGACAGAGACAGAGAATCTCAAGTGGACTCCACAATAAGCATGGAACCCAACACAGCACTCAATCTCATGACCCTGAGATCTTGACCTGAGCCAAAACCAAGAGTCAGACACTTAACCAACTTAGCCACCCAGGCACCCCTCCTATTATTTTTGCTAGCTTAGGAAAGTTTAATTATTTTTTGACATAGGTGAGTTTAATAGAGAAAATTCTATAGCTGCTGTTTTTGCTTATAAATGAAGAATTTTCCTGTATTACACTAAATGGTTTATAAATGTTTATGCAGAGTATGGAGTAAATCTACTTAATAAACAATATTAAAGTCATTTCCTACTTTTCCCTAAAGTCATTATTATCTCAGATGATAATGCCTGCTCTTTAATTGGGATTGTTTCCTTATAAAAGATTATGAGAACAAGAGATCAGAATCAAATCATTGCCTGTCGGAAATGGTGGAGCCTTTACTGCAAACAATTGTTAAACCAAGGGGACACTTTCCTCGTCTCTCCACTGGGTCCAGGGAAAGTAACTACCTTCTCTGAGTCTCATTTTGCTCACCTGTAAATGGACAGAAACTGCCATCTGCACCAAGTTGGTGCAAAGACTAAATGATATATCACATGAAAAAGAAATCTAGAAATATATGTGAGGCAAGCAAATGACATAATATCCAATTTCACTGCAATAGTCTACATAAAACCTGTACAACATTCCTTCACAAGTTTTTCTAGGACTTCTTCTTCAGCCAGAAGTTCTTGGAGGGATGTAGGCTGTGTTCAGAGCCCTTGGCAGGCGGGCTGCTTGTATCTCTTCTAGCTCACCAGCATTCACAGCTGAGAAGTAGGAGTTGTTTCTTTTTCTCTGATGAGCAGGAGTGGTCTGGCAGTTGGAGTTCCTGTGGGGAGGAGGGGCTTATCTTCCATTACATTCTCCCCATTCCAGAGCAGGGGAGCTAAACACAAATGTAACAGAGGGACTAAATTCTTTGGGGACCTAGGACTGTCCCCTCTCCAGCACTAGGTACTGTCTAAAGCAAGGAGAGCCATCATGTGCTCAGACTTACTCTGTCCCACCTCAGAAGGCCACATGGGTTAATACCCAGCATGTATTAGAGAACAATGTCCAGCAATTCAACAGAAACTAGCTATTATGCAGAAGTCTTTCTTGAGTACACATATTACCAATATTTGTACATAGTACAAAATATCTTGCATATAATTTAAGGGATTCAAAATCTTCCAGAAGCTAATATGGATGAACACCAAGTTTAAAAATCTTAGTATTGATTTATTGAAATCACTTTTCAAGGTTTACCTTATTCAGGATAAACACTAGTTGCATTGCTTTATAATTCAAATAATGTATCCATGATATATATAGTTTATATGTGCATATATACGTTCACACACAGTTGTTTTGGTTTGGAGTTAGCTTTGGTTTGGTTTCATTTTTAAAAAGAAAAAGAGAGATACAGGAAAGCAACTACTCACTTGACAGACCTTTAGCAGAATCTACCTCCAAGCCCCAATTTTGCTAAGTCATTTTATCAATTTGGTTCATCCTCTTCTAAGGAGGAAAAGCATTCAGGCCAGTACTGCAGCCCCACTTCCCTCCCCCACTGTGGTTAGGACTGACTGTAAAAGTGCTTCAGAAAGATTAGAGTACCATTAAAATATAAGAAACATCTGTTGTGATAATTTCATTATTCTTGTTTCTGGGAAAATTATCTCTTAAGTCCAGAAAAATCTAATGTCAAATATTCAAAACAGAGGAGGTAAACCAATAGTAAAAGCATGAGCTCTTCATAGTACCCTTGAGAATGTATAAGTGTGTGTTGCTTTGTTGCAAATTCAGAGAAGGACCATGCTTAGCCATCACCTTTCACAGATTTCTGTTGTAGCTTCCTCTGTAGTCTCAATCCAGTGACTAGAGTTTCTAACTTCTAAGATGACCTTGCAAGCTTTCACTGGCTCATTCATGTCAGGTCTGGCCAGTGTAGATCATTGTCTAAAGTCTAGTTTTTATAAAACTCTGATTCATAATACTCATTGAGGTTCTGCCTTCCTGATTGAACTCTTACTGATGTCTGTGTGTGTGTGTGTGTGTGTGTGCACAGCATTTGCTGCTTGCATAGCCTAATTCTGACTCAAAGACCAGCCCTTCTATGTCTGACACAGTTAATGCAAACCCACTCCCACAGTCAATGCCCACCCACCACCATCTCCCTGACCTTTCCTCAGTGACCAAGCTATGAGAACATAATTGTGGTTGACCACAATGAACACATGCCTTAGAGCTTACAAGAAGTGCTCAGCTGTGGTTTTCCTGATCTGAATCAGAGGGTCAACTTTCAGGATCAACTTTTTCCTTATGAAATGACTTAAATCAAATCCCCCAGGGCCTATGAGAACAAGAGAGGCCTAGTGGAAAATGGGGAAGAACCTATAGCTGTAGCTCATATAGCTATAGCGACAATTCCTTCCTCCAGTGGGTTGTGTTTGGAAAAAAATCAGTAGTCAGGAGTTCTGAGACCAAGTGTTTACCTGCGATTACCCGAGACACTTGCTTACTTCACCTTCACCTTTTTGAGTCTTAAGCTTTCTGTCTTTGAAATGTAGCTAAACATATCAGTCCATAAGGCTGTGGAAATGATCTTTTATGAATAGTAAAATTCAGTATAATACATAAGGTGTATTATAAATACAAGATGATATACGTGCATATCTAGGTTCAATGAGAGAAGCAGAACTTCTATGAGCATTCTGGAATCATAGTTTTATAAGAATTAGACTTTAGACAAATGATCTACACTAACCAGCCTTGGCATGAGTGAGTGAGTCTGAGCTTGCTGGGGAATCTCATAGCTAGGATGTCCAGATGCTGGACTGGGCTATGAAGGAGGCTGGCATAGATGTCTGCACAGGATCTGCTTCATAGATCCACCTCTGTGAACATGTAGCAGAATATCTAGTGGTAGACAGAGGTCACAGTGGTCAGCAGAATAGGACATCAGCAAACAGAACTGGTGATCAGTAGAACAGGCTTTGACTCCAACTTCTTATGTGCTAAGAATGCCTGTGTGATGCTCTCAGTGGGCTTCATTGCTGTGTGCTATAGATAATTAAAATTAATCTATAAGTAATCTCCAGTGGTGGCCCCTCTAGCCACAGGATAAACTCTCAGTTCCCTAACACACCATTCCCAGTCTTTCTGGGTTCTATAGAATTCAGTACTTTTTCAGCCTTATCTGCTAATAACCCCCTAATCACCTTACTTTCTGCACACAATGAAATAGTCGCTGCCTTCCAAGTACACTGTGAGTTTCCATCCCTATACCTTCCATCATCTGTCCACAATCATTCCAGCCTATATTTGCTTAGTGGCTTCCATTCATTCAAACAACAGTCTTAAAAGTTAAGAAGAATTGAGATCAAGAAAACTTTGCTACTCCAGAGCAGGCAAAAGAGAGCTGTGCTCACCCAACATCTAATGTATTCACTAATATGTGGGTCTTAGAGCCTCTCTCTGAAGAATATACAAGAATCCAAAGCACATATCTCGTGCATTCAGCATATTTACAGAGATGGAGGAGCCTGGTAGGAGGAAAATTATCAGAAGTCTGTCCACTTCCTTTTGAAGTTCAAAGTAATAAAAGGTGTGATAGACTAGAGTGTCCCTGAAACAGGGCACAGAAAGAACAAGGAGGCCCTACGAGGAGCCCTACCACCATCATCAGTGAGAAGAGGCAGAGGGCAGACTATGGGGTTGGGTCAGCTGTGAGAGCTGGCTCTCTGTCCAATGGGCCTCTGGTACCAAAACCTGTCCAGATCAGAACTCTGGCATTGAGAGTACATATCTTTGGAGGAAACAGGTAAATTGTGTAAATCTAAAATTTTATCTTATTACAGGTGTACCTAGGGCACCTAAGCAGAATGATTAAACTGGACCCAGAGAGAAGAGGTGTTTCCCTCATAACTCAAGGACCTGTCACGGTCTGGAAGAGACAGGAGCATAAAGGAAGGCATCCGGAGTATCAGGTTGTCAAAACCAGCTGCAAGATGGAGGCCCTGGCACCAAAAGGCAAAAGGAGCAATTGTCCACAGGGCTAATGGCTGAAAATATGAATATTAGATGGTACAAGTTAATTCATGTTCTTAACAGCAGCTTTCAGGAAGGACACAAAACCCTAACCAATTCCAAAACAATTTTAAGAGGCATGCTGGGAAATTGAAGAAATGAAAGGTTGAATTTCTGTTGCTTGGGCAAACAGAAGGGTAAGCCACTCTAATTTGCATAGTTAATGGAAACGTAACTTTATTGAGCTATCCTATGCTGATGGGGCTTTGGTGATTGGGTTATACAACAGGTGAAGAACAAAACCATGAAGGAACTATAAAGGAACAGAAAGTAGGAGGGAAAAAGGAAAGTAACATCTTCTGAGTGCTGTGCACTGGATGGCACCTGTCTTTGCCCTCAGGTCACCCCATTCTAGTGCTCACTGGATCTTCATAACACCCATGCAAGGAAGGCATCTGATCCATGTCTTACTAAAGAGCATGCAGTTCAGAGAGGCCAGTCCACTTATTCAAGTTCTCAGAAAATGCAAGTAGCAATGCTAATTCTCCAGAAACTCAAACCATTATGCTTGTAAGAGAGATCTTCCTGGTCACTTAGATTTTTGCCCAAATTAAAGACAGATGGGATGGCTGGCTGGTTCAATTGGATAGAACGTATGACTCTTGATCTCAGGGTTGTTGAGTTCAGGCCCCATGTTGGGTACAGAGCTTGCTTCAAAAAAAAAAAAAAAAAAGCAGATGACCACAGAATGTTCATTTAGTTTGGGACACTGACAAACAATGTATTTATTTCTTCTAGGAGCATCATATTATCATCCAGCATCATCCTGTTTAGATGTTGTCAAATCTTGCTTCCTTTCTTCCAGACCTTTCCAACCATAGCACATTGACAGAATTAGGAGAGAATATGCTCTTAATTTATCTGTAATTACAATCTAGATGCTTCCTTTTTGATGTGAAGAAGTATTTTCTCAGCTAGAAAATTCTTTTTTGTGACAATTACATCAAACTGGATTTCTAGAGAAAATGCTAGTTGTATATGTATATATGTGTGTGTATATATATATGTGTGTGTGTGTGTGTATGTAAATCCATCTGCAGTTATATATATTATATATAATATATAATCCCTTCAAATTCAGTTATATACATATATACATACAGATATTAATTTATCCATCTATCATCTATCTATATATCTATGTATACACACACATATAAAATTATGTATTTCCAATTACATATAATTGACCCATCTGCAATTTTATATATATTTATACTATTGTATATATATATTTATATAACATATAATTATACAATATATAATTTACATAGATCTAATTGGCAAATTAGATGGTGAAGGATGGAAGCTAAAATAAGAATTTAGGAAAAAGCATGTTTTGTACATTCCAGATATTTTATCATGCACCTTATGTAGTGTTGCCTCATCTTGTGTTCACCACATTCTTGAAAATAGGTATTTCAATCCACATTTTAAAGATGAATAAGGAAGCTCAAACAAATTAATTTACTTTCTAAGAATGCAGCACAGTAAGTAACAGAATCAGTTATTAACTCTAAATCTGAACACCTTTGTTAACTAAAGGAAACCATGCACTTAATTTTAAAACTGGCTTAATATGCTCCCCATCTCCCGAAGGTAAGGGATGCTGTCTATTCGATAACATGTTCATAGCCAATACCCAGAAAAATGCCTAGTGCATAGGAGGTGACCAATATATGTTATGTTGACGAAGTGATTCCTGAGTGGAAACTCCATGTGACCTACTGGCATTGTTCTAGAAACATCACTAATGCTCTGAACTTTGTTTACAGAGATAAAACCTGGAATGGAATGCATATAACTAGTTCCTAAACCCAAATCAGGCCTGAATGACCTAATATGTGGGCAGTCCTCCCTCTGAAAGCTAAAACCAAAATATAAGGCTCTGATAATATGGTGTGTTTGCATGAACTCTTGCACTTAAAAATACATTACTCTTAGGTAGCTAATGTCAATATTTAGTCTATAAAGTTTGTCTATATAACAGGTCTTGGGAATCCTCTCTTAAAAGGAAGATATTACTCAAATTTTTCTTTAAAAAAATCCAGAATTGCCCATCTGCAAATCTGTGTGCAGACTGTTTTCTGGTATCATGAGGATGACCTTACCTCCTCTATTTAGTCTTATCCCTCCAATTTAGATACACACACACACACACACACACACACACACACACTGCTTACAGCCTAGTTAGAAAAGCAAGAGAAGCAAGCATAAATGATTAACAGCATATATAAGACAATCAGTCACTGACTGCAAGATTGGATATAGGTCATGTCAGATTTAAGACGAGTGAAGGGCAAATGAATGTTACAGGATCTCAGAAATGTAATGAGGGCACAGAAATATAATATACACCCAAGTCAAACCTCTTTGCCTTGCAAATAGTAGACAGTAACTTGAGCTGACTTACACAAAAATGGGTAGTGTATGATAAGGATGGAAGGATAGGTGTCTCCTGGATGCTCCAGGAGGCAGATGCTGGGACAGATTTAGGAATACAGTGATTTATTAGGGGATAAGGTCTGTGAAAGGAAAAAGGACTGGGAGAAAAACTGAGCAAGGAAAACTTTCAGACTGAGGATGACCAATCACTATGACAGTGAAGGGGGGAATGAGTAAGAAGAGTCTCAGAGTGATACAGATCTAAAAGTTTCAGCCAACTCAATAGAGAATCTGGAGTCAAGATTACCCCTTAGAGAAGTCCTGGGTTGTATAGAAATGACTAGGCTCTAGTACATCCATTACACTCAATCACTGACTAAGGGATGCCAGAAGAGCACAGCAAGAGCATGGCAAGACCAAGCCCCTGATATTGTGATTGGTCTTGGGCTACACCTGATCCTCATAACTCCCACCTCCACTCCCCATTCTAAACTCTCCACAGCCCTTCAGGTAACACATCAACTGTTCTCAGTGGCTGCACTAGGCAGGACTCTCCAGAGAATCAGAATCAATAGGATCTATCTATCTATCTATCTATCTATCTATCTATCTATCTATCATCTATCTATCATCACATATCCAAAGAGATTTCTTTGAAGGAATTGGTTGACACAACTGTAATTGACTTATATGTTTGCAGGATTGGCTGTGCAAGCCTGGAATCTTTAGGTCATGCTGACAAATTGGAAACTTAGGCAGGAGTTGATGTTGCAACCTTGAGGTGAATTTCTTCTTACTCAGAGGAACCTCAGTGTTTGCTCTTAAACCCTCCAACTGATTGAATGAGGCCCATCCCATTATCAACAGTAGTCTTGTTGGCTTTAAGGGAGCTAGGTGCAGATGTTAACCACATCTATACCATGCCTTTAATGCAGCACCTGATCAATGTTTAAGTAACTGAGTATAAAAGCTTAGCTGAGTTGTCACATAACCATAAGAGTGGCTTACCTTCAAATGTGACCCAGAATCCAATTCGGCAGTGTGGCAGGATACAAAATCAATGCCCAGAAATCAGTGGCATTTCTATACACTCACAATGAGACTGAAGAAAGAGAAATTAAGGAGTCAATCCCATTTACAATTGCACCCAAAAGCACAAGATACTAGGAATAAACCTAACCAAAGAGGTAAAGGATCTATATCCTAAAAACTACAGAACACTTCTGAAAGAAATTGCGGAAGACGCAAAGAGATGGAAAAACATTCCTTGCTTATGGATCGGAAGAATTAACATTGTGAAAATGTCAATGTTACCCAGGGCAATTTACACATTTAATGCAATCCCTCTCAAAATACCATGGACTTTCTTCAGAGAGTTGGAACAAATCATCTTAAGATTTTTGTGGAATCAGAAAAGACCCCAAATAGCCAGGGGAATATTAAAAAAGAAAACCAGAGCTGGGGGCATCACAATGCCAGATTTCAGGTGGTACTACAAAGCTGTGGTCATCAAGACAGTTGTGGTGCTGGCACAAAAACAGAGTCATAGATTGATGGAACAGAATAGAGAATCCAGAAATGTGCCCTCAACTCTATGGTCAACTAATGTTCGACAAAGCAGGAAAGACTATCCACTGGAAAAAGGACAGTCTCTTCAATAAATGGTGCTGGGAAAATTGGACAGCCACGTGCAGAAGAATGAAACTAGACCATTCTCTTACACCTTACACAAAGATAAACTCAAAATGGATGAAAGATCTAAATGTGAGACAAGATTCCATCAGAATCCTAGAGGAAAACACAGGAAACACCCTTACTGAAGTTGGCCACAGCAACTTCTTGCAAGATACATCTATGAAGGCAAGGGAAACAAAAACAAAAATGAATTATTGGGACTTCATCCAGATAAAAAGCTTCTGCACAGCAAAAGAAACAGTCAACAAAACTAAAAGACAAGCTACAGAATGGGAGAAGATATTTGTAAATGACATATCAGATAAAGGGCTAGTACCCAAGATCCATAAAGAACTTATTAAACTCAACAGCAAAGAAACAAACAATCTAATCATGAAATGGGCAAAAGACATGAACAGAAATCTCACAGAGGAAGACATAGACATGGCCAACAAGCACATGAGAAAATGCTCTGCGCCCCCTGCCATCAGTTAAATACAAATCAAAATCACAATGAGATACCACCTCACACCAGTGAGAATGGGGAAAATTAACAAGGCAGGAAACAACAAATGTTGGAGAGGATGCGGAGAAAAGGGAACCCTCTTACACTTTTGGTGGGAATGTGAACTGGTGCAGCCACTCTGGAAAACTGTGTGGAGGTTCCTCAAACAGTTAAAAATATACCTGCCCTATGACCCAGCAATTGCACTGTTGGGGATTTACCCCAAAGATACAGATTCAGTGAAATGCTGGAACACCTGCACCCCGATGTTTATAGCAGCAATGTCCACAATAGCCAAACTATAGAAGGAGCCTCAGTGCCCATCGAAAGATGAATGGATAAAGAAGATGTGATATATATATATATGCACACAATGGAATATTACTCAGCCATTAGAAATGACAAAAACCCACCATTTGCTTCGATGTGGATGGAACTGGAGGGTATTATGCTGAGTGAAATAAGTCAATCAGAGAAGGACAAACATTATATGGTCTCATTCATTTGGGGAGTATAAAAAATAGTGAAAGGGAATAAAGGGAGAGAGAAAATGAGTGTGAAATATCAGAGAGGGTGACAGACTCCTAACTCTAGGAAATGAACAAGGGGTAGCGGTAGGGGAGGTGGGCAGGGGATGGGGTGACTGGGTGACCGGCACTGAGGGGAGTGCTTGGCGGGATGAGCACTGGGTGTTATGCTATCTGTTGGCAAATTGAACTCCAATAAAAAATATTAAAAAAAAAAGAAAAGAAAATCAACAACAACAAAAAGAAACCATTCCGATGTCAAATCTTCTTTTTTTTTTAATTTTTATTTATTTATGATAGTCACAGAGAGAGAGAGAGAGGCAGAGACACAGGCAGAGGGAGAAGCAGGCTCCATGCACCAGGAGCCTGATGTGGGATTCGATCCCAGGTCTCCAGGATCGCGTCCTGGGCCAAAGGCAGGCGCCAAACCGCTGCGCCACCCAGGGATCCCCGATGTCAAATCTTCTTATTCCATCATTCACTCCTCTATCAAATTTATTAACCATTGATGAATTGATATTGAGCAAAACATCTATCAGATAGAGTGACAAACAGAAAAAAACAAAGTCCCTGATACCAGGTCTCTAGCACACATATCCTAATTTTGTGAGATGTTCCCAATTCAGGGATGAGCCCAGAAACTAATTTTCCACATTTCTTTCATTAGCATCTGCAGCCCAGTTATTACTGGTGTAATGTTTAGTCACTCTGGTGCCCTATGAATGTCTTGGCCTGCCACAAAGCCCCCCTGGTTAGGGTCACTGGGATCTTCTTCCCAAATCCAGGAAGAATATGATGCATCACAGAAATATTTGTAACCACAAAAGGAGAGACAGAGGAAAAATTTTAGCAGCACACTCATTCCTTGTGGCATGATAATCTTTTCATTGGTATAGGATTTATTCACCCTAGATAAATAATTTTCTAATTGTGAGGTGGCTGGAAAGGTGTGGAATGAATGTGGAGTGGAGATGAGTACAATCAAAGCATAAAACTCTCACTCACCCCTGGCTCAAGTCCATAAACTCAGTTCTTTTGTTATTTATTTTCTTTGCTTATTCTTTGGGTTCTTTGTAAAGAAAAGTCCTTTGGGAAAAAAAAAAAACTTTTAGGGGTTAAAAATTTGAAAACCCTTGCCCTGGAGAATGTTGCCACAGATACAACCCTCAGGACAGACTCATACAGTAGTTATTAATATTATCCGTTGTTACTAACAAAGGTATGCAAACCTCAGAGTGATGAGAAAACTTGCTCACTAATAAGTCACTGAGCAGGGACTCAAAGGCAGGATGTCTGATCATAAATACATTTATTCTTTCTACTACATCTCAGAGACTTCTTTGAAATTTTAATTTTAGCAGAAAATTCAAGACTTGTAGGATTTCATATCTCCCAACTTTATTCAAGATTAATTCAGCATATTTTAAATAAATCCCTTCTCTGATAGCATAACTATCATTTTAATGCAATTGTTATATGTCAGACACTATGCTATGCTCATTTAGAAACATAAATGTAACATAAATGAACTCAATGAGTTTTATTTAATCTATCAACAAAATGCATATATTAAATGCCATCACTAATCCTTTTTTCCAGATAAATAAACGGAGGAGTGAGAGGTTAAGAAACAGGTCTAAGTTCACTTAACTAGTTAGAGGCTGGTCCAGAAGCTGCTCTTAAGCAATCTAACTAATTAGTCAGTCCATTACTACATGGGGGTATGGTTGAGTTTAGGTGCTGTGGATTCTGAGTTGAATAAGATATTGTCCCCATACTTAGCTCACTTACAGATACATGGCCTCTAAAATAAGGTTTAGGATGGAAGTAACTGCACTCTCACAATAAATGTTAGTCTTCAAATCAGTGAGTTTAGAAGTAAAAGTTTATTTAGGATTAGTTTTACCTAAAGCCAAAGTTCTTAATGATCTACACAATATGATAGTATTTCTTAAATTTTTAAGAAGATAATCCATACCAGCTTCAGGAAACTTTATTAAGAAAATCTCAGAGAAATTACCCCATGGTAGAGGCCATGCATAAATCACGGTGGACATAAGGCAAAAGAATATTATACTGGAAAACTAGCTCTCACATGTGATGGGGGACTACACATTAAAGCCCCTCTGGGAACTTCAGTGAAGATATCTAAATATTGAAAGAAGAGATGAATTATCCTGCTAGGTCCATGGTTTATGAATGCATGCACATTGTCTACCAAATGTTCACAGTTGCTCAAATCATAAAATCCAACTTTTAGCTCTATTCCTCTACTGTTAATGATGCACAAGACCAGAATCTGTGCAAAACTTTGGAGGATGACATATTTTCTGCATTTCAACTTCCATGCTTGTTTTAAATAGTTCCCTGGTAGGACAGCAGTATGTGGGTTTTGCTTTAAAGCAAGCTCAATATAAAATTAAAATCACGATTTAAAAAAGAAAAACAAATTGGACAGATGTTGCAGATGGAGACTATTGGAGGTGAGTCATGGCCAAACCGTTAGTGGTGGAATGCTTCTTATAGTTGGAACTGTCAAAACAGGCTTCCAGTGCACACGAGGTGAAATGCAACTCTCCAGGGAGAAATTTTCATCATCATAAAATCTAATCTCTCTAATTTCAGCCTTGGAAACCTGTGCTGCCTGATATAACATCAAGGTGGAGGCAAGAAACAAGTAACAGGTTAAATGTTCACCCTATTTCGTCTGGCTGGTGTCTTCTCTTTTGCCTAATCAGCTTCTGAACATTGGTGAGAATATGGAGTCGAGATGAATTACTGGTTATGTGGGCAGAGGAAGATGGCAACGAGAAGAAAAGTAAAGATAGGGACCAGCACTGAGAGTATGTAAACCATTGTGCTGGAACTTTTCTGAGCCTTCATTTTTGTTTGTCTGTTTGGGTCTGCAAATCTTGAGTATAATGATAATTGTCTCCTGGAGTTACTACAAGGAAAAAGAAAACATGAAAAGTTTTTACCAAAATTGATTTATAAACTATAAACACCATGCAATTATTGATCATGCTATATTCTTTATTTTTAAAATATTTTATTTATTTATTTATTTATTTATTTATTTATTTATTTATTTATTGAGAAAGAGAGAGCAGAGGAGTAGGGGGAGAGGGAGAAAGAAAATCTCAAGCAGACTCCCTGCTGAGTGCAGAGCCCAATGTGGTGTTCCATCTCATGACTTTAACCAACTGATCCACCCATGTGCCCCTATTTTGTGTTTGATTATA
This sequence comes from Canis lupus baileyi, assembly GCF_048164855.1. Taxonomy (NCBI): domain Eukaryota; kingdom Metazoa; phylum Chordata; class Mammalia; order Carnivora; family Canidae; genus Canis; species Canis lupus. The sequence continues at coordinate 70,246,313 of NC_132839.1, forward strand.
AGGCAAAATAACCCACAAACTAAACACAATGGGAAAAATGGAAGGAAAATTATGGACTTTGGTTTGGGGAGCCTGGATTCTAGTCTGAGTCTACCCCTCACTGAAATACAATGAACTGATACATGGAAACTATCTGGAAAGTGCCTGGTCATAATAACATCAGCAAAGGTTGGTTAGTGTTGGCAAGACTTAACATTTCTGAGCTTCTAATTCCTTGTCTATAAAATATGAATCAGTGCATCTACTTCACAGACTACTGAAGGAGGATTAAACATAGTGATACATAAGAACAGAGATTATGAAATATTTACAAAATGGCTGTTATTATTATTACTTTTTCTTGCAGTCTGTTTTTATACCAAAGTTGAGAGGAACATGCTACCCTCTATGTATCAGCAAAAAACTTTATGTTATAAAAATATATTATCTTCAGGAACATGAAACAAAAGCTTAAGTATTTAGCTTTTGCCTAAATTAGTGATGACATTTACATATTAAGTATTTAGCTTTTGCCTAATTTGGGAGTGACATGATTAACTTTAATAAATATAAAGACTGGGGACACCTGGGTGGCTCAGCGACTGAGCATCTGCCTTTGGCACAGGTAGTGATCCCAGGGTCCAGGGATTAAGTCCCACATCAGGCTCCCTACAGGAAGCCTGCTTCTCACTCTGCCTGTGTTTCTGCCTCTCTCTCTCTCTGTCTCTCATGAATAAATAAATAAAAACTTAAAAAATAAACAAAGAAATAAATAGTTTATTCATATATTATTATATATTATATATTATTATATGTTGTATATTATATATTATATTAAATAAATAGAAGTGTTGGAAAAGTTTAAAGTTGTTTTTTAAAGGAATAAGCAGAGGCTCTATCAGCCTACCATAATTATCAGATTAGAACTAGGAAAGCCTACACTCAGATGCTACTGGTGATGATAAAAACAAATGTATTGTGTTTAAGAGACTTGATAAGATTTATCACTTAACACAACAGACTTCAGTAGCAGGCAGCTTGTGATTCAGAAGATCAGAAATATGAAGTCTCTTGCCAATACTACTTAATGGTTTTGCTGTATTTTTCACTTTGCTTATACTTTCAGATCAATCTACTTGATCTAAAAGCAAAGGAATGAAGGACAGCCTTTGGTTGGCATTTGGTGTGAAATGGTATGTTAATGTGCAGTGTGGAATGAATGGTGTGATGGTGTACAATGGCATGTTAGCGTCCTGTGTGAAATGGTATGTTAGCATGTGGTATGGAATGGCACATTAGTGTTTGGTGTGGGATGGCATGATGTAACAAGTCTTGATGTGGTGGGAACAGTATATTATTTGTCATAAATCTAACCTAGATTCAAATTCCTGCTGAGGATCTTTATACTTGATCTAAGGAAACTTTTTTAATCCCCGTGAAACTCCTTTTAAATTATTATGATAACTATTGCACCCTCCTCCCAAGATTACTCTGGGTATTCAGTGAGACAATTCATGAAATACACCCAGACCTGCACCTGCACAACTTGTAAAAGTTACTTTCTTCCTGTCACCCACTCTGTCTTAGACTTTATGGTTCTATGATAAATATAACAAAAGTAGTATTATAGTTATAGTCACAAAATCTTAGATTTGAATAGGTTTTGTAATAAAACCTTGGAGGTCAACAAATCAAATTCTCATCATATATGTATTAATAAATAAGCTTAGAAAGATATGTGACTTGCCTAAGACAGTTCTTAATTTGCAACTGAAACAGGACTAGTAGACTTAGTCTCCAGGATTCTAGGTCATAGGCATTCCGCAAGCCCAGATGTGACCTATGTCTTGATTGCTTCAATGAAGGCATGCATCTGTGCCTTCAAGGATCTTAGAATCCAAGAAGACAACACCAAGAACTACCCCTGGCCACATGCAGAGTACAAAGAGATGGCTACATGCTCTCCAGCTACTTTTTCTTCTGCATATGTGAATGCTGCGATGCTTTTACCTAGTAACTGAACAGGCTACTGCATACCACATGCAAAATACTCCATTTAGTACTGTACAAAAAGGAAATTAAATTTCAGCCCAAGACAGAAGAGACATGAAACCAGCTGTAAAGTAGGACAGATCTCAGATTTTAGCATCAGGAAAAAACTGAGTTCAAATCCTGATTCTGTTGCTTTGCATACACTCTTTTGGTCCAATTCCTAAACTACTCTAGGCCTTTGTTTGCTCTCCTTTATTATGTGAAGAATTACACTTAGTCCTCAGATGGGTCATGAACACTGCTCTAGTGTAAAATGAAGAACTCAAACTTTACCTAAGTTCTCAATCAATCCCTCATTCAGTGGTGACTATTGTTAATAGCAATTATTAATTATCAAGAGATGTAAAGTACTATGTGGCTAACCTTCTAAATTAGTTGTCATCAGACTTTTTCCTGTAGATGTTCCTGTAAACATTTTCAGCTCTGTGGGCTGTAGGGTCCACCATGACGACTCATTTCTGTTGTTGCAGAGTGAAAGCAGACACAGACCATGTGTAAATGAATAGGTGTGGCTATGCTATAATAAGTGTAAACACAGGAGGCCAGTGTGGACCATAGTTTTTCAACTCCTGTTCTGAATGGACAATTATGGAAAGGGTAACTATAAAGAATGATTACTGGTTTAGTAAAACTTTAGGATTTGGGAGTGAGATGACAACAGCAGCAGAAGGAACAGCATAAACAGAGGCAAGAATTGGGAGCAGTTTGGAGCAGGTCTGGTGCTTATTTGAGCCTAACACCCCATCAGGGATCCTCCAAGCACCCAGTCCAAGCCAGGTCATAAAGGATGCTCATTGAAAGGGAGCATGAAATACTGGAGCAAAAGACATTCTGGAACTCTCCTATCTCAATACCCTCACATCCTTGTTGAATGACAACTTTTGAGCAGAAAAGTGACATGATTGATAATATGCTTTACTATAATACAAGTGCAAGGGCAACTCTCTTAGGGCAGAATAAACAAGTAACAAGGTAACTAATCTAATCAGAGGAAAGAAGAAGGAGATAGAGTGGAGGATAACATCTATAAGTCAGGCTTATAAGACAGAGATGTGGAATATTGAATGTGGGAAGCAAAGCTGGCTGGAGAGCTGAAAAAGACACTGAAAAGTGAACTGTGGGACTTTGGGCAAATCACTGAACCTGTATGAGAAATGGATTGGATCATCTCTGAGCTCTTTTAGATCCAGAGATCAATGACTTCATATTGAATTTGGCATTGTGAGCACACTGATATTTTGGTCTCTGTAACTTAGCAGCTAGACTAAGCCCAATATATTAATTGGTAAGAATAGATAGTGAAATCATCTGTACTCTTTGAAAACTCTCTGTCTCCTTTTCACTATTCTCTTTTTCTTGCTTGTTTTGTTTCATTTGTCATGTGTGTATAAGTGTGCATGTCTTGTGGAACACATATATTTTAATCTATAAGGTGATGCATATGATTTGGCTCCATTGCATTGTGTTTGAAGTCCTAGCAGAACATTCTCAACCATTGTGCCTGAGTGGATTTTTCAAAACGCTGGTATTTTCATTTCCTTCCTCTCCATTAAACATCAATGACAGACAAAGGCTGTCACATAATGCCATCTGTATAAAGCCCACAGTGTTCTTTCTATAAGGCATGCAACTCTTTTTTTGTCTGATTCTCACATGTCTTTCTTTCTTTAGGACCCACCTCACACCTCTACCTAGCCCAGATATATGAACCACAAAGTTTTCAAAATGTTCCAAATTGTTTCATGTTAATGATCATTTGCTTACACTGTTTTTTCTATTAAGGTTTCCAAGGGAGCCCATAAAAAAAATCCCCCTTTCCCAGCTAGATTGTGAACATGTACAGAAATGAAGCAAAGAAAAAATATGGAAGCCAAACATATTTGTTACAGATGGAGGCCAAGATGGAAGACACATCCTTAGGTGGATTAGTCAAGTGGACTTGAGAATATCAAACTTTGGCTATACAAGACCTACTCTGTCAAATTCAGGCATTGCAGGACTGGGGCAGGCCTCCCCTGCCTAGAACTCCTGCAACATAGATGGCCTAGCTGAGCTGAGTACCCCCACTTATTCCTTTTGAATATCCCAGCCAACTAGGTCATTCTACCAACTCTTAAGCTAAAGAAGCAAAATAAGGACCCCGTGTTATGCTAATTGAGCTACTTTCACAGGATGGAAATGTCAGAAGTGAGGAGGAAGTGTTCCTCACCAACATTACTCCTAATACTTTCTTATCTTTATAGTAAAGAATTGTTATTTATCAAATTTTCACCCAGTCATCACCAACAAAGTGTTCGCCAAGTAGACGTTCTTTGAATTTGTGTATCAAGACCTAAACAAGCATAGCATGATAACATCTATTGCTCAATGCTGTACACCTCTACCTCCCCCAAAGACTCAGGTCCCTGAGAGCCATTTGTTGATATTATTTTTCTGCTGTGTACCCTTTTTCATTCTTAGGTCACAATGAAAGCTCAGGGTTTTTGTTTTTTTTTTTTCTTTAGGGCCCTCCTTTCCCAATTTACATGAATTCTGAAGATGCCACTAATCCAGGGATGGTAAGTGTTGATTCTTCAGTGGAATGACAGAAAGACAGAAATGAGTGGAATTGTTTCACCTCAGTGTGATGCCAGAAGTAAAGTGTCCATTCTTCGTTACCCAGATCCTTTGAGGGTTGTGGTTCCTGTCTTTTGTAGATTGTTTGCAAACATGGCTCTTGCAATATGACTTTGCTGAAGGTGGCATCTTTCTCTCCACTTCCTGCCTTGAACTTGAGCTGACTTAGGCACTTACTTTGGTCAATAGATGTGGTGAAGCTGGTGTCCCACCAGGTCTGAGCCTAGGTTGTAAGTGACTGTCCATCTTCTGTTTGTTTCCTTGGACCCCAACCACCTGCATTGATCAAACCCCAGTAATCACCCTTTGGATGAGAGATTAAGTGGGACAGAGTCTGCCTGTTTCTCCCTAGATGCATAGACAATACCTCTGTCTACTCACAACAGCTAAACCTGTCCTGGACCAGATGACCTCTCCAGCCAAACTGCAAGTGGGAGCTAATAAATATCTACTGCTTTAAGCAACTAAGATTTGGAGTGGTTATTATACAACAATGGATAATTTCCCCCCATTTTTACCAAGATATAACTGATGTATAACATTGTATATGTTCAAAGTATAAAGCATAACGACTTGATATTGGTACTTAGAAATGGCTTTGGGGTTGGGTGTCAACAGAGATTGGAAAAATGATGATCAGCCTGTTGGTGGAAGATGGAAAAAGCTGTAGTTTGTCTTTGATTTGTCTTTTGATGTAGAGAGTGACTCCAAATCCACCCACATACCTGTTCTTACGGTTTTTTTAATACTTAAATTAATCTGAGTTACTGTATGTTGCTTGAGATCAAAGAAACTTAGCTGAAATAGGCCAGAAAGTGGGAAGGAAGGTCAAAATAGAGGAAAGGAAAAAAAAAATAAGGAAGTATATAGAACTCTTAACTGTCATCTAAAAAAAAGATTCAGATCACTGCATTTAAAAGAAAATGCATTTTCCAAACACCAGAGTGTATATGAATCAACTAAAATGCCAGTGATCACTAGGCTTAAAAAACCCTGTTCTGATGTTATGATTATTCAGTTTATTGTTACACACACACGCATACACACACAGGGAATTGCAGATGGCTCACCCATCTGGTCAGAGGGCACCAGAGAAGTCACGAGCAAATGCATATCGGAAGTTTTTGATTTATGTACGAGGTTTTCTGCAAACAGTTCACTGCTGCTGATTAAATCATTGCAAGCAGATTAGGTTCTGTTGGTGAAAGGAGTAATAAAGTGAAATCTATTTCTGCTTCCCAAAGCATTTATGCTATACAGATCTTAAACCAAGGCATTCTCCAGATAAACAAACTCCAAATGCAGTGATCAAGAACAAACTCTAAATCTCTGCAAAATCACAGAATATTTGGAATTGTTTTCCTCTTTTGTACCAAAAACTAAAAATTTCATAAATTACATAAATTATTTCTATTCACTAAATAATTTTCAATTGTTATGTAATAAATCAGATAATAGACAACTCAGCTGGCCTTCTCTTAATTATGAGTTCACTTAACAAATATTTATTCCACAACTATACTCCAATGACATTGCTATACCCAAAATTCTTGTACTTCGATTGGCTTCCTATTGCCTAAAGAATTGTGTAAAAATAATTATAGTGATACCATTACTATTTATTATGAAGAAAATCATGAACTTCCCTAAGGTGTGCCAGATATTGCTATGACAGTGATGGTCAACATGGGCACCACTTGTAGGCTGTGTCTGCTCGTGTTCCAGCTTGCCACTCACTAGCTGTGTTAACATTAGGAAAATTACTCATCTGTAATTCTGATTCTGAATTCATTCTCCCATGGAAGGAGATAGGAATAATGTCTCATCATACCTTGTAAAGATTAAATAAGCACATGTAAAGTGCTTAGACCATTCCTTGGCATATAATAACTATTTAATAAATGTTAGCTATTGTCATTAACTATCCTCCTCCTCCTCCCCCTCCAACTTCCCCTCCTCCTCCTCACCATCACAGCCCTAGATTAACATTTCACCTATTTTATGAGCACTTACAACATCTCATTTATTTCTCTGATCAGTCCTATGATAAATGTCATTATCCTTACTTTATAAAATTGAAACCAAGACTCAGATTGGTAAAATAATTTGCCCAAGGTCATTCTAGCAAAGATAAGCTCAGAGTCAAGCCCAAGCCTGTTGGACATGAAGTCCATACCCATTTTCTACACCTTGCCCCATTTATTGGTTTCTAAGGGTATCTATCCACTCATTTCCTCTTACCTTCTTTCCTCTAGCTGTTTTATGCTCCAAAGCTTGTACCACACTAACTTAGATTATTATGTTGAAATGTCCTCATCAGTAAAACAATGCCTACCTGACTGTTGTGGGATTAAATGAAATAAGCAGAGATCAGCACAGTGCTTGGCATGTAGTAAGACTAGAATAAGTTTTAACGTAAGAGTCTGATAAGCAGAACTCCCTCTGTCTCTTCACCAGCAGAATTCTCCAAGACAACCGCAATAGGAGCCAGATCAAAAATAAAGGCTGGCCTTATCTGCTACAAAATTGTTCAAATAAGAATGTCCATTACCCATCTCAAAGAAGTAAAGGATATGAGTAGAAAAATAGGTGAAAAAGGCTTCCTTTTAGGGGAATATCTGTGGGCTATAGGTCTCTTCCCAAAACCCACAAGGAAGAGGAAGCTACTTGCTCCTACCTCAAACCAAGTGAAAGGAGCTTTGGAGGAATGACAGGTTTGATTGTGTGTATGGGAAACTTGTGAGCTTCACCTGGGAGAGTTGTGGCCAGGGCTATCTATTTCAGATATCCAGGCATAGGAAGGACATGGACAAGCAGTGTTTTTCAGGGAACCAGATGTGACCTTAGAGTTGGAATCTAGCCTGGAGTCTATGTGGAGAGGATTGTGGGAATTCTAGGGGTCAGGATAGTTGGAAGTGGCCAGCTAGAGGTGTAGCAGCATCTGTGTTAAGGGAGCTATGGATACCTCTGAAATATGTCCTCAAAAGGGGGTCCCTTGAGAGATGAACAGGGAGTACCTCTATATGTGTGCAACAGGAACCAACTCCCAATCACATGTCTGCCCATCATTGTGGCCATGTTACCTTAGTCCTTCCTTCCCTAATGCCCTCTATGCCTATGCCTCATGTGGAGAGGTCAAGTATTTAGACTGTAAGGAGTGGAATAGGGATAGGTGGAAGAGTAGGATGAGAAAACAGAAAAAAACACTCACTGTCCATGCACTACCCTAGGCTTTCAGGCCTGGCATTGTCCAGATTCAGTGCAGAGGAGGAGTTATATATTTGAATAAGAGTTTTGATGATTGCACCTTTCTGGACATTTAAATTATTTCAAAAGATCTCCATTTTGATTTAATAGTAGCCCAGGTATTTGAGGACTGTGTATTGGCAGTGCTGCGCAGAAGGACCGCAAAGCTTTTGGGTTCATATAAATCTTGCTTAAACTCTGAACTTTTCTGGGGCTCCTGGATGGAGCAGTCAGTAGGGCATCTGATTTTTGGTTTTAGTTCAAGTTGTGATCTCAGGATCATGAAATCAAGTCCCAGGGGTTGGGCTCCATGCTCAGCGTGGAGTCTGCTTGGGTTTCCCTTTCCTTTCCCTATGTCTCTCCTTCCCTAAAATAAATAAATAAACCCTTAAAAAAGAGACAAAGAAAAAAGAAAACACCTCTGGCCTTTTCTCTGCTTCCTTATTTTTCTTGTGTGGCACTATGAAGTTTCTGGGTTTCATTTTACACCACAGTTATAGAGCACATTAAGTGCCTTGTGTTAAATATCTAGGGCTGTACCTGGCCTTAGCACTTAATAATAGCAATCTCCATTTCCATTTTGATTGGGAAAAAAATAACAGAAAAGGCATTGCCATTATCTTACCAATTCTTTGATGAAGATATGACCCCAAAGGGCATTTAAATCTATTGCCCTTTGAATCTTCAACTTCCAAAGAAATATTTTAAAGAAGATGAGGGCATGAATAGCTCTGTAATCCCCTTTCTTTCTACAGTAAGCTAACGCACCACCAAAGGGAGAAACTATGCAGAAAGCTCTGTAGCACTTGGACCTATTTAGCCAGTCCAGTCTCAACTGTCCAACAGACCCTTTGGAATCCCAGATCAACTTCACTGTTGTCTTTGTGAAATTAGAGCAATGATTATCATAATATCAACCTACTTCATAGGATTTTAGGAGCATGCCAGGATATAATATATAAAACATGTTTAGACCCTCCAAACTTGTCTGTCATTGCTTAGATAATCAGTTTTATAACACGAATGCCTTGGTTCAACCTTATGAGTTAGGCCAATGGCTCTTCTGATTATCTTGTCTTTGTCTTTACTTGTTATGCTTCTTTAACACTTTCATGATTTTTTATCATGCTTTTATCTCCTATCTGTTAAACATAAATGGCCATTTAAATGTGGAAATTAAATGAAATGTCTCATCAACAGATAACTTGGATCCTTTTGCTCTCCCAATTAAATAAAAAGACAGACACATTAGGAACTCCCAATTTGATATGGGGAAGATCAGGTTGACTCTGTGTCCCTATCTTCCTCATGCATGACTGATACTGCTTAGGAAACTGAAATAATGCATGGAATAATAAATATCAACATAAAATATATAGCTGAACACTACTGTTAGATGTACTTAGTTGGGGACAGCAGAATCCTGTGATTTTAGAGTTTGGGTTCCCCAATCAAATCCTGAATGTATCTGTGGTCTCAGAATCTTTTGACTTACCTGCACACTGGGCAGAAAAATAGTAGTTACTTCACAGAGTGCTGAGGAATTCTGAAAGAAATAATGTACAAGAAAGTACTGGTTAAATGCAGAGATGCTATAAAATTAACATGTTACAATCACCTAACCCTGTCTTCGACAAGAAAATCAGATAAGGCATAGGGGTGGTAGAAAGGAAATTTGGGTATGAAGGCTGGACTTATTATAATCCCAACTCCACCACGAAGTAACTTAGTTCACCTTGTGGGTGAAATAAACACTCACCTAACAAGCAAAAAAGAATAACACCCAACTACGAGAATACACTATCAGTATAGTACCTTGAAATTCTAAAGCTGCATGATCTCTATGTAGCTGCTACCCACTTAGAAGTAAAATAGAATTGCATACTTTTCTGGCCATCAACTGCACTATCAGTAATGATGGAGCAGGGCAGTATGGTGGGAAAAATTAAAACAACCAAAGCCAGAGAACTCTGGTTTGAATCCTGGTTCTTCAGGATGTTAATGGGAGAAGTTATTAAATTGCCATGGCCTGAACTGTCTTATTTGCAAAATGAAACTCTTGTGAGGGAAGAAAAGTACATGAGATCGTATGTTTCAATTCATTTTTGCTGCCTTTCTACAAACATCCAGTGAGCATATAGCAAATGAAATCCTGAACCCCCTTAGTTCTGCCTGGTTGGGGACATTAGGAGTTAGGGAGCTAATAAAGATCTCTTGGCCTCAAGATTTAAGTCAAGCCCTTTGTGTTTATCATGTGGGATGGATACAGAGCTAATGGCTAAGTTGGAAAAGATCCTTGTTTTAACAGTGTAGAACTGCAGACTCATTTTGCCATCTGTATTGCCAGGAACCGAGCAAGGAGAAAGCCCCGGAAAGAATAAGATTAATTCTCACCAGAGGTTATTTTCCTTTCATCCCACAAGAAGCCTGCTTTGTAGGGATTGTCCTGGGAGGAGGAGAAACAGGATGCATTTCTGGAGGGGACTCACACCTTGTCCCTCTTTGCAGCCTCAGAGCATGAAGATTGAGAAGGAAGCCATCTGAATGACTCATTGCAAGCTCTTCCCACCATTCTTGGAGCCTCAGGCTCAGAGCATTGGTGTTCATTTTCCATTTCTTCTCTTCCATACTGAACAAGCCTCATGTGGAACTCCTATCCTCTCTGTCTCCCATGAATCTCAGAGACAATGAGCAGAGGTCTTCAAAGTGGGAGTAAGGATTCAGGGCACACACAGGTAATCCACCAGATGCAAGGATAAATTAGTAGGTCTTTGATTTACACTTAATTCTAGTCCATCTTATGTTTACTTTAAATTCTGTAATGTAAATAATATATTAACACTGAGGTACATCTATATAATTAATAAGTGAGGTTATGTATTGCAGTTGTGTTTTAACTACTATCATATGCAGAAACAGATAATACAGAAACTACTAAAAATGTATAATCAAAAAAACATGTTGTGTCCATAGACAGTAGGCTTTTTAAAAGTCAAGACAAGGTCATTCATCCTTGAATCCCAAATTTCTGGTGCAATGTCTTACAGTCTAGAAAGAATGGAGGGATAAACAAAATAATATGCATATATTTATTGGAACATACAACTAGGCAAGGTTCTATCCTACACCCTCAAGATTCAGAGACATATAATCTTGTGAAGAAGACAATCATGGAACCAACCAACCAGAAGACAATGGGGTGAGTGTTTCATGTGCATTGTAACTATAATTATAACTATGTGGATACAAACAGAAAACTATCAATTTTATTAAGCTCAGGAGCAAGACTGGGCTAGCTTCATACAGTAGTGAGGATTTAACAGAGCCATAAAGATTAAGTAGAATTTTTTTTTTTTTTTTTTATGTTTGGAAGAAACACAGGAGAGTGGATCAGGAGAATTTATTTCCTGTAAGTTCTTTTAATTTGCATAGGGCAGGACACATTGGAAAGTCTGCATAAATTGAGTTACCGTGTCTAAACATGTATTAGTTAGAACCACTTTAATTATAACTAATAAAGACTGCAGAAATAAAAATAATTGACTCAGAAATAAAAATAATTTTTAATTTACAGTACTTAGAACCCTAAAAATTGGGAGGGTTTCAGGCACAGTTTGATTCAGAGGTTTATAAGGTTATCAAGATTACAGCTTCATTTCTTTTAGCTATTCTGAATTTCTGACTTTTCTTATGGTTTCCTCTTCAGGCTGGATTCCTACTCAAACTGGCTATGGCAATTTCAGGTTGCATATTCACAACCTACAACCCTCAGAGGCAGAACTGGCTCCTGAGTTCCAGAAGCCTAAGCAAGAGTTCCAACACTAACACTAATCACACTAGCCTAGGTCACAGCTCCAGCCCTGAATCAAATGTCAGCCAAATATAATACCAGACTCCTGGAGACAGGAGGAGAGTCAGCTTTTCCCAAACTACATGGATCCCCTCATGGAAATCAAGATATTTCAAAGGAAAATGAGAAAATTGATACTCCAGAGCAACCAATAGATGGGTACTATATGTAGTATAACCCCATTCAGTGTTTAATGAAGAGTGCATACATCGATTTTGCACGTTGTAAAAGCGAATTAACCTGATTTTTTAAAAATATCTTCTGAAAATCCTCACATGGTTTTCTCTGTTTCATTCTGTTTTGCCTCAACCTCTGAGATGAAATATGGCCAGTAGGGATATACTGGATATCATTTACCAGTTTGGTGAGGAAGAACTGAACTTCCTTTGTGTTTGCTTGTTTTCTTTCCATTCTTTTTTTTTTTTTTTAACTTCTTAGAAACTTAAGTAATGAAATCACAGTGAAAGTCATTGCTTTATTCTCTACCTTTTGTGTCTGATTACAATACTGTTATCTTTCCCTCTGAGAAATAGATATTTGCTTTATCTTGTATAAAACTAGCCTGACTTCCTAGACAAAGTACAAACGTATAATAACCATTTTGTTAGAGACTGGCTTACAAGACACTAGTACTTTATGAAGAAATGAAAATTGGCCCCAGAAAGAAATCCAACTAGAGCATCACTGTCCACAGTAGAAGCTAAGCCCATTCTGTGGTCTGTCTTGCTCTGAAGCCACTTCTCAGCCTTGCACATGAGTACAGGCATTACAGGAGAATCTCATAGCTTCTATTTTGGAGACTCATTTTATATGTCAAACCACTAGCTGTCTCTTTTACTTAACCCAAGGTTGCTTGACATTCAATAAATATTAAATGTGGCAATAATAATGATGATAATGACCGTGTAAATAAATAAAAAGAAATAATCCTTTTTAAGCCTTTCCAGATTGTCAGCACTTATGATTTTAGAATAAGAGAAAATTCATCTCTTGGGGTCAAGTGGAATGTCTTTTGGCCTCCCTATATGTGATTAAGTCATACTCAATTTCCTAAAGTCAAAGGATAAAGCTCTAAGAGAGTATGATCGTGCTAATAATTTTCAAGAATAGTATCCTTGGAGGTGAAAATAGCATATTTGGCATCTGTAGCTTCCAGGTAGAACTGAGTCTTCTTCCTTATACAAACCTTTGTTAAAGTAGCCTTAAACTTGTGGAAATGACTGGCTTGCGTGTGAATCACTGGTATACCTTTCATTGCTTGTACACAGCTCATCACTTGTACACCCCTCACCACAGAGCCAGACACACAGTAGGTGTTCACTAAATGTTCATTTAGTACATAAATGAGTTTTTAAATTTATCTTCTTGAGTACGGACCATCTGCACATACACTCCCTGTCAGAGAGAGTAGGCTAAATGTATGCTACCATTTAAGCACAATTTAAGGCAGAAATTACAAATTACTTTCATCTTGCTTGCAAGCCCTGGGTTTAAGAGTAGTATGGGCATGCTGAAATGATTAGTCATGTCTGCCGTGGACACAGGATAGAGGTCTGGCAGCAGTGTGCCACAGAGCTATATGCCATCCAGATTTACAGGCATTCCCACCCACAGCAGAGGGACAGGTTTTGCAGAGAAGAGGGCAAAATATCCCACTGGTGTGTCTGAGAACACCATAAAAGCTTAGCAGTGACTCAATTAACAGTAACTATGGAAATTGCATCTGTTGAGAATTTGCTTACAATTACTTTTAAATGAATTGGCAATGTCTTTCTGCAAATGGTCAAGGCACACATAAAAACACATGGCCCAGGGTTATTTGAGGATTTTCAGAATCTGTCCACAAATACAGCCCTAATCAGCCAGTATTTGGGAGTTCCATCATTATATGGGTGCATTTATTTTTATAAATTAGAGGACAGACCTCAGTTGAAATAAAATGGACCAGGTTTCTGTCCTCTCCTGACATTTTGCATTTGGCAAAGCAAGCACTGTAAGTCTTGCTTGGCACATAAGATAAATTCCAAATAACCCCAAATAACCCCAATTTCACTCCATTACTTACTGGAAAATCTCCTCTTCTAGGCACATCTTCAGACCTGGAGACTCTGTAGATACTTCCATTTGCCCATCAGACCCTACCCTCTCCATCTAGGAGGCTGGCCTGTGGGTTAATACCAACTGCCTCCCGTGTACTCTGGCCTCTGATTGAGTTCAGCCAATATGGAGGCCCAGCAGGAGATGGACGGGAAGCATTTCTTCCACTGACTTGTTTTCCCAGTGACATCCCTTCAGGATAGCCATGTCCTCTCCCAGGCCCCCTTGAGTCAGCCTACACTATACACGGGATTTCTCTGGCCTTCCAAAATCCAGTGAGCTCTCCGTGTCCTTGCCTTATTGGACCCGGGAAGGTAACAGGATCCCTGATGATGCTAGCTTAAGTCTTTGCACTATTCTTTGTGGGTCCTTATGCCGCGAATCCACCTTAAATTAATAAGTAAGCACCACTTGAATTAGCCTAATTTTGATGTGTCACCTTGTCCCTTTGGGCTCTGACAGCTTTGGTGCTTCCCCGGGAAGCCCTTGCCTCACCTGGCACCATGACGATAGTGAAGGTCAGCTCCTCATCAGGGCCTCAGCATCCTCTGGCTTTCTCCTACCCCACTGACTTTAGTGAAGAGCCTGCTTCTGTCCACTGCAGAACCCCACTGTACACACCAGCTGCTTATTTGTGCATGGTCACAGCTACCCTTATGTCCTCGTGAAGTGAAGCCTGCCCTGATGAGAGGACAATATTTCAGCAAAACCGTCAAAAATGAAAAAAAAAAAAAAAAAAACACACACACACATGAAAACCTGTTTTTTTTTAATTGGCATAATACTGGCATTTTTCTATTTCAGAAGAAAGATTTTAAAAAATATATTAAAAATGAGTGGGAAATATCAAAAAGGGAGACAGAACATGAAAGACTCCTAACTCTGGGAAACGATCTAGGGGTGGTGGAAGGGGAGGTGGGTGGGGGATAGGGGTGACTGGGTGACGGGCACTGAGGTGGGCACTTGACAAGATGAGCACTGGGTGTTATTCTATATGTTGGCAAATTGAACACCAATAAAAAATAAATTCATAAAAAATAAAAATAAAATAAAAAATTAAAAATATATTAATTATCAATTAGAAAACTAACTGTTCTAAGGCTGGCACGAAATAAGCTCTTATTTATACTTTACAGCATTTATTTTTTTAACATTTTTAAACATTATTTCACATTCACTTATTCTTTTAACATTTTAACATTTATCTTAACACTTAACATCATTTCACATCTTTTGTAATGTTTAGCGTTTATTTATTTTAACATTTTCACAATTTTATCAGGTATTATCTTTTTTAAACATTTATTATTAACATTTTTTAACACTTAACATATGTACAAAGCACAGGATGTGGGGGAGACCAAGTTATAAGGATGATACGGACCTTATTCCTATACAACGTATCCTATAATTGAATAAATAAGCAAACACACACACATAAGCCTATCAGATGCCAGCATGCTTATATACATCTATTTTTTAAAGCTTTCAACCACTGTGAAAGTGCAAATTCCTATTCCAACTTTACATATGAAGAAGTGGAAAATCGTAGGGTATGTGGCCTGACCAGTGCCACACACGTTGTGAGATCCTGATAGACAGACAAATGCATCATAGCAGACAAGAGGATAAAGGCCCACATCAACCCTGAGCCAATTTCCAAAGCGAACCTAGTGACTTGGTGCAACAGATTCTTGCATATGAAGACTCCTTCCTGCAGCCAATTTTCTCCCTCCTTAAAGCCAGGTGGTCCCCCATCATGGCCTGTTTCTGTCCCTTTAACCTTTTGACACTGTGCATGAGAGCATCTCTACTGTCCAGCTCTGTGGTTTCCAACTGGAGGTGATTTTGCTTCTCTACCAAGGACAGCTGGGAATGTCTTAGAGACATTTTTGGTTGCCACTACTGAGATATAGTTATGCCAACCATGTCATAAATGCTTCTAAATATCTTGCAATGCAGAGGAAAGTCCCCACGACAAGGAATGATCTGGCTTGGAGGATACTGGTTCTGAGGCTGCGTGTCCTACCCTCCAGATCCATCACCTTGCCCAAGGAGCTCACCCTTTCCCAGATGCTGGACTGACATGGCTCCAGGGTGTCTTTCTCATTCTTGCTGCATGATTTGTTATGTTAGGGGTTTCTGCTGGGCCAGTTACTTCACCAAGTTATTTTAATGTTCAGAGCCTCGGTTACTTTAGAAACATACTCAACCTCTCTGAGCTTTATTTCCCCATCTTTGAAAGTTTCTTATGAAAATTAAATGAGATAATGTGGAGGCAGCTTTATCACTTTCACTTCCAAGTTCTTTTTGAAAAGAAGACAAAGAAGAAGAAAAGAAAAGAAAAAGAAGAAGAAAGAAGAAGAAGAAGAAGAAAGAAGAAGAAGAAGAAGAAGAAGAAGAAGAAGAAGAAGAAGAAGAAGAAGAAGAAGAAGAAGAAAAGAAACTTGCCTCAGTCCTGTCAAGCAGGAGAGAGAAGACTTCTCTTCCTACTTATGGTTAATGAGACTAAACATGTTTAAACAGCCGGTTCTCATTACGCAAATCAAAATGCTAGCTCAACCTCTTCCATAAATGCTCTCTGCAAAGGGTCTGATTCTCGGCCTCCAGTGTTTGTGTTTTACATGTTAAAATAAGGTCCCAGCCTACCAGAAAAAAAAAAATTCCGTTTTTTTTTCCCCCTCTTCTTTTTTAGTAGCTGTGTTTCCAGCTGGTTTTATTTAAGGCTATGCTTTTGATCTCTTTTCAATTCTGGGCCTTGATCCAACTTGGCTGTCAATAATTCAAAGGCTCCCTTGGAGACAGCCTTACTTAAGAAGATGGCCCAGTGCCAACCAGGAGAACTTGTCTACCCAGTGTGGTAGTTCAGTGAGTGTGCTGGGGTTCCAGGCCTGTCCCCATCATGTGTCTGCTAGGGAAACCATCAGTCTATGGTGATGCTGCCTGGGGCACTGGAGACTCGTAGGCTATTAGAGCCAGACGTGACTGCATAATTCACTTAGTCCAGCAGATAATTTTACAAATGAAAATACAGAGGCTCAAGGAAAGGAAGGGTCTTACACAGAGATCAATTTTCTGACTTGCCATCCAGTCCTTGATCCACAGCACTGTGCCACTACACCATAATGGGATTAAAACGGGAAAATGAAATAAAATTCTATTCTCTTGCCTCTTATTAATTTTTCCTTGCAATTGAGCATTTACTAAATACCTTTAGGTTGCTTTCAACAATGCCTCCATGACTATTCCCTCAAACCTTTCCACCCATCCACCTGTCCCTTCAGTGTCCCCAGGGGAAGCTTTCCTAACACCTAGTTTTCTCCATTCTTCCCCCTGGGCATCTCCAATCATCTAGTTCTAGCAGCTACCACTCCCACGGTCATGCTCTGACCTTGTCATCACCAGTACCCCTCTGACAGCTGGAGTAGGACATCATCCAGCTCTCTGTCCACCTCTATCTATCAGCTCATTCAACCTTGTGATTCCCCATCCAGTAATTCATCCTTGCAGTATCTCTGATCATTAATCCGTTAATGAACTACTTTTCACTATAGACCCCTGGCATCTTCCCTTGTCCTGTATTCATGACTTACTCAAGATAAAGTTCTGATTACATAAAAATATATTTACAATTCATCCTGGAAAAAAAAATCTACAAACAGAGGTCAGGAGGAAATTGATAAATTGGGGAAAACATCGGCAGAGTGTGTTATAGATGTAATGCTATGTCTGAAGTAGGAGATGATCTCCTAAAACTCAGTAAGAAATAACAAATTACCAGGAACCTAGTAGAAAAATGAATAAGGGATATGCACAGGCAGTTTTTAAGAAAGGAAGATCAAAAATCTCCTAACAGTATGAAACCACCACAATAAATACACTTTAGTTGAAACAAAGAATATCATTTCTAAACCTAATTTGGAAGCAAAGATCTAAAAGTTTGATGAGACCTGTGTGTGGAGACAAACTTTCATACATTGTTGATAAAAGCTCACGTTGGCAGCACTCCAAGGAAAAATAGAGGGCAATTCCTATTAAGTGAGACCCCACACAAATTTTGAGTCAGTGATTTCAGTTTTAGGAAGCTATTCTACAGATAAACATTCATGTAGTATGAAATGGCCTTATGTTCAACAATATCTTATGCTGCTTTGTTTTGTAACAGCAAAAAGTTGGATATGACCTCAAACTCCATTACTAAAAAGCAAATCAAGAGGTGCCTAAGTGGCACAGTCAGTTGAGCGTTCGACAATTTATTTTGGCTCAGAATCTCAGGGGTCATGAGATCGAGTCCTGAGTCGGCTTGGAGCTGAGCAGGGAGTCAGCTTAAGATTCTTTCTCTCCCTCTGCCCCTTCCCCTGCTCTCTCTCTCTCTCTCTCTCACTCTCCCCCTTAAATAATCAATCAATCAATCAATCAATCAAATCTTGAAAATAAATAAATAAAAGAGAATCAACTCCAGAACCTTTTCTTCAGTGTGATATTAAGCAGACATTGAAAAGAATGAGGTAGCTGTTATGGTACACCTGAAACTAATGTAACACTGTATGTTAACTAACTGGGATTAAAATAAGAACTTTAAAAATAGAAGAATAAGACAAGAATAAGAATAAGTTCTCTCTATGCTGATGCTGATTTGAAATGACTGACAATATAGGACTTTAAGTGGGAAAATTTGGATGCAGACCGTGTATTGTATTGTAGAAAAGTTTTAAAACATCCACATGTGTGGTTTTATATGCATGGGCTATCCATAGAAGATTGCATAAGAAATTGGTAACTCTAATTATCACTAGAAGGGAGAAGTGGTGAGTTAAGAGCTTTCATGGGAAAAGAGGATAAAAGATGGCCTTTTCCTATATCGTTTTGACTTCTGTAACATATGTGCTATCTTAACAACCACAAAGAATTAAAAGTAATGAGATGAAGAAATTAGTAAACAAATAAATCAGGTAGCCCTTAGTGACTTTCTTTCTCACTGCCCTGTTATAATTATTTGCATATAACTGTCCTCTTTATGCGTTTATTATATGCCTCTGCCTCTAACATGCAAGCTAAATAAGAATAGAAACCATATCTGTAAGATCCTACTACAAGTCGTTTGGCAGTAGAAGTAGGGGTCACTCTGAATGGATGCAGCCCCCACAGCCAAGAACACATTTTGGAGTATGAGGGCTGATGAAATTTCTGCCCATACTTGAACCTTTGCCTGGTCATTCTTATGCAAGGACCGACACACAAAAGCATATGCAGCCATACTACCTTTCTGGCTTGTACACATTTTTCCCCAAAAACATTTAGAGCAGTGTCCTTTATGTAGTAGAAGCTCAGTGTGTGTTTGTAAAATGGATGAATATACAGGACCCAGTGTTGAACACACTGAGAACATGAATTACTAAGTGGAAAACTTTCTTCCCTGTAGTAAGCCGAGGCAAGGTAATGAGATTAGTACCACTTAACTTCATTCATTCCCTGTCTCTCAGTGAGTACTTTGCCTGATATTTAGTGTCTTGAAAACCATTATGTCATTTTTAAAAATTGTTGGCTGTTCTGGGGAAGAGGTAGGTCTGTCTTTAGTACTCCACCTAGATCAGATGTATAAGTGTCTCCAATGTGATTTTGAGATGCTGTTAAATTATGTTATTTTTAGCCACAAACTAGAGACTTGATTTCTGTTCAGATCAAACTGAGAGTTAGCAATAGAAGAGCATGTTACCTGTCAAAGGATAATAGGATGGGATTGTTTTGAAAAATTGTATTATACTTACCTCTGCCCCATTAGCCAGAATATTTTAAGCCAGTTATTATGTGGTATTGTAGTGCAAAACTGCCCTCTGACATTCGATAAATATGTAAGACTTCGTTTCTTTTCTTGAACACCCTTTATATTATTATTGCCTTAATGTTGATCTTTCTTTTACTCCTCATTATTTTTATTTCTGCTGTTGTTGTTGTTTGTTTTGTTTTATTTCCATTTCTTGGTGCTTTGATATCTGGCAGTACCCATCTTCCTTCTTTACCACACTCGCTGCTTCTAATTTTATGTCTTCTCATAAGTATAAAAGATTACCATGCCAAACTGGTAAGCAATATAAGGTTCTGATTTAGCAACACAAAATTCATATCCTTTTGTTCCCAAGTCATAAGATAGCTCAATATTTCTCCTGTAGAATAAAGCACAGTGGTATAACAGTCCATGCAGAGAATTTTTTCATGTACATCTAGGTGAGGCACTATGACCCATATGGTTGAAGGAGTGTGCAGAATTGAAGAAGGCACTAGAATTAGGGTCAAAGACCTTGATTTTCATTCTAAGTCTCATTTACTAGCTATAAGCTTCTTCTACAAGATGCTTAATGATATTGAAACTTTCTTCATTACATTAGGAATGATTATTTTTATATTACAAGGCTTTAGTGAGAATGTATTTATTCTTTGCAAAAAATTTATTGAAAGTTCATAAGCATTGGACTACTGGTTGGAATAAGTTATAAATGAAAGAACATACGTGTGTTTAATGCATGGAAGGCATTCAATAAAATTTAAAGCAAGGTTTATTGGAAGGCCAGAGGAAGGAGTGGTTAATTCTAGTTGAAGAAACTTGGAAAGTCTTTAGGAAAAAGGTAATCATATAAGCGTGACCTTAAAGGATAGGGAAGAACTTTATTATTTAGTTATTGTATTTATTCAAGATATATTGATTGAACGATTACTATATTCCAGTATTCTACATCCAACAGATATAGTCATTAATGAAAAAATGTAACCCCAATGAAACTTATGTTCTAATGGTAGAAATATAGATAAACAAGTTTATGCATTGTCTTAGTCCATTTGAGCTGCTACAACAAAACACCATAGACTAGGTAAATTATAAAGAACAGACATTTATCTGTAACAGTTCTAGAGGCTGAAAAGTACAGGATCAAGACACTGGCAGATCTGGTGTCTCATGAGAGCCTGCTTCCTAAAGGAGGCCTTATAGCCTCAGCTTCATATAGCATAAGAGATGAGCTAGTCCTCTTGTGCGTCTTTTTTATGGACACCAATATCCATCACGAGGGCTCTGCTCTCATGACCCAATCACCTCACAAAGGCCCCACATCCTAATGCCACCACCTTGGAGGTTAATATTTCAGTATATTAATCTTGAAAGCACACAAACATTCAAACCACAGATCACACACAGAGAGACATGTGTATATTATATGTAATATGCATATAATATGCTAGTTAGTGGTGGGTGGAATAGGGAAAAATATGGTAAGGCAAGGGATAGGAATTTTCATCACTTGGTTTTCAGGGAGTAAAACATTGAGATTGTAAATACAGTGGCAGAGACGCCTCACTGAAAATGTAATAGTTGACTAAAAATCTAGAAAAGAAGGATGAGTCAGGCTGTAAACAATGGAAGTGGTGAGAAGTGTTCAGATCTTGGATACATTCTGAAGTTAGAGTAGATAGGATTTGCTGATGGACCCACAGTGGGACATTAATAGAAGAATCTTTGGGAAAAGATAGCTCATTTTTAGGTACATTTAATTTGAGATCAATTAAATACTAAGTGAAGAGATCTTGAATTCAAGAAAGAAGTGATGTCACCAAATTTGGAGTCATCAACATATGGATAGGATTTAAAACCACTGCAGTGCATGAGATCTCCTTAGGAATGAGAGAGAGAAGATGAAGAGACCAAGGACTGAGCCCTTGGTCACTCTAAACTAAGAGGCCAGGAAATGGATAGGAATCAACAAAGAAGATTGAGAAAGAGTACCAGCAGTTTGGGCAGAAAGCCAAGACAGACTTGGAAGCCAAGAGGAGACAAATCAAATGGGTCAAATGCTAGTGATGAATCAAGAAAGAGTTATTTATTAATTCAACAAATACTAATTGAAGACCTACTGCATGCTAATCACTGTCCTGAGATGAAAATAGAACAACAAACAAAACAGATAAGCATCCTTGTTTTAATGGAATTTATCTCCTAGTCAACAAAGATTTGACCACAGGATTCAGTATGTGTAGTCTTGATCATCCCCTGAGTAAGAGAATTCTTCCTGTCTGCAAGCCTTTGAGCTGGATATTGGCTTTCTCCTTCCTTGGAACCTGAACTGAAACCTTGTCTTTTCCTGGGCCTGGAACCTGGGTCTTTGGAATGGAATCTGTAGTGTTGGTTCTCCTGGGTCTCCAGCTTGCCAACACATTCTGCAAATCTTGAAATTGTCAGCCTCCATAATCATGTGAGCCAGCTCCTTATAATAAATCCCATGCTTCCTCTCTCTATAGATAGACAGATGATAGAGATATATAGATGGTAGATAGATAGATAGATAGATAGATAGATAGATAGATAGATAGAGATATATACATCCTATTGGTTCTGTTTCCCTGGAGAATCCTGATCAATGCAGATGTCAAGAGAGATTTGTGTGTTGGTTTGTTTATTAAAATCTGTAAAAAATAAGAACACATTGAATTCTGGTAAAGAAGATCCTGTGAGAGGAGAGAGAATAGATGATGTAGGATTAAGGGGAGAATAGTTGCAGTGGTATTCTTGGAAAGGAGGGAGGGGATTTGATCTCACATAAAATAGAGATACCAGCTGTATTGAGTTGAATCGTGTCCCTCAAGAATACATGTTCAAGTCCTAACTCGCAGTACTTGTGAATAACCTAACTTGGAAATAGGGTCCATGCAAGATGAAATCAAGTTAAGATACGGTCCTACTAGATTACTGTGGACACTAAAAATCCAGTGACTGGTGCCTTCTAAGAAGCTCGTGTGAAGACATAGAGACACATGGGGGAAATGCCACATGTCAATGAAGGCAAATATTGGAATGATACATCTATAAGCCAAGGAAAACCAAAACCATGGACTCTTGGAAACCACCAGAAGCTAACAAGAGGCAAAGGGGGATTCTCCTTAGAGCCTTCAGAGGGAACACAGCCCTGCCACCATTTTGATCTCAGTCTTGAGGTCTCCAGCCTGTGAAAGAATAAGTTTCAATTTCTGTTTTTTAAGACACCCAGTTTGTGGTATTGTGTTTTGGCATAGCTAGGAAACTAATCAATTTGCCTTAGTGACATCTGTAGCCATTTTGGGAATGGGAGCAGCAAAGTTATGGGAACATAAAATCCACATTGTGCTTAAGAATGGCAAGTTATTTTATGGTCTGGATGACAAAATACAGTGATGGATATCTTAGAGGAGCTATCTGAGCTTCAAGATATCAATCCCTTTATCATTCCTTCTCTCAAAGTTTCTAACTTACAAAGCCAATGTACATAGAAAGGTAGCAAGAGGGGAATAAGTATCCATTCTATACATTTTTGCAAGTTCTCTGCAACTTGAAATGAATTCAGTGGTCTCTGGTGAATGTTGCAATGAAGGCCAAAGTAAAGATTTCTTCACCTTAATGCCTGGATGAAGCTTTTGAGGCTGGATGTGGCTTCACTATCATGCCTGTAGGGCCCATAAGAGTGTCAGGATAGGCAGTCTGCTCAGGAACACACACCTGCTTCTGGAAGGCAGGCTGTGACTCTCTCCAAGTGGTGTAAGGAAGAAAGTGGAAAGAGAGAGGCCAGAAATGCCTCTCCCCTCCCCGTGCACGCACGCGCGCGCGCACACACACACACACACACACTATCCCTCTGGGTGTTCTCTTCTCTTTAAAAGCCTGGAGAGAGGAGTCAAGGAGTTCTGATCTAATAATAACAGGCCTTAAGTATCAGACTAAGAAATTTTACTTCAACTCAGTAGCAAAGATTACTTCTAGCTATGGAAATTTGCATATCTATAATGCTGTACAGCTCTTAATAGTACCCCAGTGGGCAAAGATAGTTATGGTGCTTCTTCAGTCTAATTACATGAAGCTTAAGCCAAAAAGCTATATATGAAAAAGTGTTTGAGTTCTAGCCAATGCAATATTTAATACAGCAAAATTCCAACAAAACAAAGAACGCAGAATTCCCATAACCCTTTTTAAAATAAATTTTATTCTCCTAGAGAAATCACAGGTTTCAGCTTCAGAACATCTGCATTTACCTTCTGACTCTGCACTTACTAATCAGATGATCTTGAGGAAGACATGTCACCTTCCTGACCCTCAGTTTCATCATCTGATAAGGAGAATTGATACTTGAACTAAATAGATCTCAGCCCATCTGCAGACTGATCCTAAGTCTCAGGTGTCCTGGTCAATCTCGGATTGCTGTTTCGCCTCAAACATTATGCTCTTTTACTCTCAGAAATGTCCTGATTTATTTGTTCCATAGAGACATACGATTACTCAATTCATATGTGACCCTATGAAAGCAACCTGAGAGTTTTAAAACGAAACACTTGTACATTGCAATAATGAGAACGAGGGTACCTAAGCAGTCTCCATAATGAAAGATGCTTTTTGTTGTTGACTTCCATACAGTAGCCTGCCTGGGAATGTGAGGTATGAATTAATTAAGGGCTCCAATGTATCAGTGAATACATGAACTTGTGATTTGGAGGGGTGAGGAGGCATTCTTGAAATCAAGTAAATCATTCCAGTTATTCAGCATATCACCAATGGATTTTTCTGCAGAAAAAAAGAAAAACAGAAGGCACATATGTGCTAAGGTGGATGAAACAACAATATGCCAAGTACCATCATTTCAGCCAATATGCTATTTATATCCACATATAGATTTAAATATAATTAAATTGTACAACAACCTCATGCTGTAAGCATTAGGATGCCTATTGGACAACTGAGGGAGCAGGTGTTGGTAACATTCATGGACAGTTATGAAGAGAGCTGAACAATTGATTAAATAACTTTTCCAATCCAGCAATGGAACCAGATTTTGGATCCATTTCTTCCCAAAGCTTTGCCTATTCTCATACCCATTGATCCTTAATATGATCCATCATTTCACAGTGGAAGAAATGTCTGAGAAAATAGAATGGGAGCCAGAGATAAAACTCAAATCCAAGTCTTTGCCCCATGGAGGCGATCTGAGATCTATACAGAGGATAAGGTAAGAGCTCCTGACAATGTTATCAGACAAAACCAAGACCAAAAAGACTGCAGAAGAGTTGGCTTGGGAAAATGAGCAACTGAAGCACAGCAAAACTGGAATCCAGTAAAGATGCAGCCTCCCAACAGGCACCAAGTATATAAAAGATAGCATTTCAGAGCTGTCCATGGCCTCCCCTGGAGCATATGGGGCCCATGTTCAGCAGTGATGAGGATATAGGAATACATATCTGCCCCCACTTAAATAGCAAGTCCAGAACTAGCAAAAGACTTTGGCTCATGACAAGTGAAGACTTCAGGCTGTTTCCTTATAATTCCACTCCCTCTCTCACTCAGCCCCCCGCTGAGCTAAGGGTCTCTGCATTTTTACTAAGGCCTCTCAAGATAGAAAAAGTAATGAGGAATACTGCATTTCAACTTTTGATCGTCTCTGCCTTCTCCTCCCAGGTGCCTCTTATTGTGGATTTTTATAGGAAAAGCAACAGGAAGGCAAAACTCCAGTGACTGTTGCACTACATGACTGGGAATTTGTTCTTTTGTTTCTTTTCCCAGTATCTATCCTGTTTTTAATTTTTTAAGTAAACTCTACACCCGACATGGGGCTCAAACTCATGACCCCAAGCCCAAGAGTCACATGCTCTACCAAGTGGGCCAGCCAAACACCCCTAATATCTTCTGAGAGGCATTTTGTATAGTTCTGGTTACCAGATAGCATATGTCAGGTGTTCTGGTTGAAAATTCACCTCTGCTTTATTTGAGAAGCTTGTATAAATCATTCTGGAAAGTTAGCCATAATCATGGCCTATTGGTTCTCCACAGATGGGGAAAGGGAATGAAATTTTCTAAACATAAATTTAACATAAACATAAATTTAAGGCATTTTGATAATGCATATACTCCTACAAACTATGATCACAATCCAGATACACAACAATTGTATATTCCAACATTTCCACTGTCCCAGAAAGTCATGACTCTTTCCATTCAAACCCACTAGCCACTCAGCAGGACATCCCTGGCCCAGCTCCAGAGCAATCACTTTCTTGATTTTTATCACTGCAGATAATGTTTACCTATTCTTAAACTTCATGTAAAATGAGCCATATAGTGTAACTCTTTTGTGTTAGCCCTTCTTGTCATTTATCCACCTTGTATGCATTCATATGTTAGGTTTGTCCGTTCTTCTGTTGATGGACATTTGGGTTGTTTCCAGTTTGTTTGCTTTGGCTTTTGTTTTTGTTTTGTTGTTATGAATAAAGTTGTAATCAATATTCTTATACATATCTCTCTTATAGACTCTCTTATATGTTTTCATTTTTTGGAGTGAATAGGGGAGAAACTGACGTTTACAAAGTTGGTGTATATTAAGCATTATAGGAAATTGCTATATAGTTTTCCAAAGTGTGCCATTTTACACTCCCCCTGGCAGCGGGGTCAGAGTTGCAATTGCTCTGCATTCTGTCCAAAATTTGGAAATTATTATTATTATTGATGTTTCTCTGTCTTTGATGTATCATTTTTCCTTCTATGGCTAATTTTAGGAATTTCTCTCTATCTTGGCTTTTAGCCATTTAACAATGATACATGTTGGCATTATTTCATTTGTATTGATTTTCTTGGGACTCACTGAGATTCTAGAGAATTTGTACCACTTCTAATACTTACCCTCTGGACCAAGACTGTAAATTGGAGTTAGAAGAGATGGATATAATCAGATAGAAGAGGGAATGGTTTACCTAGTTGTATTCATTGCTGAGCACCTGAGCAAGGCTCCAGACATCCTACTACTGGGGTCTCTATAATGAGTCTCTGATCTAGAGAGCCATGTTATGGTTCTAGGTTCAAAGGCCCTTCCTACCACCACTTCTGTCCTTGGGTTTCCATAAGAATCCCCTTTTTGTGAGCTATATTAAATAGTCTTAAACCTTGCAACACAGAGAGTTAACATTTATCTACAACATTTATTATTAGAGGCATGAAGCATAAAGTGAGTTAGCCCATCTCTCTTCCCTTCAGAGCATTCCAATTGTTGTTCTACCCTGGGATCATGGAAATATCCCCACAGTACTTTCTTCCCCTTAGCAATATTCACCTATTCTACCTATTATTTTCTCATATTCCTGAGAGGTAAAAATGTCTGTTTTAAAATTTTGTTAGTTAATTCCAAAGAAGCTATTGGTTACTGGTGCTGGTTTAGGACATTTGATCCCCAAGCCAGATGGAGCAGAGACTAGTGCGCTGCCCATATACCCTTGATCCTTACCACTCCAGTCAATTCTATACCACTTCCAACTGTCAGCATATCCATTCATTTACCTGAAGCTCCCTTTGGCTTCCAGAACCCACTCTACCCATGCATGTAGTGGTCTTAAAGTGCCAGAAATGTATGTACCAGTCTTCCTCTGGGAGCAAAACTCAGCAAAATGACTTAAGGGAATTGGTGTATGAACACAGCACCTCCTAAGACAACTCTCAGACATGCATTCTGTTCTGACTCCCAGAATTTTCCAGAGGGATTAAGCTCCAGCTGCCCTAGTGGTCATTTATTTAGTAATACACTCCTTGATGGCACATTGGAATTCTTTCTGCCTTACTTCCCAGGGATCAACCCCAAATAACAATTTGCACTTGAGTCCTTGTCTCACAGTGTACTTCTAAGGGAAACCAGATCACATGGTCACATGTTAAGAAAAGGCTTCGATGCCTCAATCCCAAAGAAAGTCTTGCAAATGTTTATGTTCTTTCCTGGCCATCAGAATACATGTGCATGTTTATGCCTTGGAACAAGAAGAATTCATTCCTAGCCATCAGTTTAGGTCTAAGTAACAATAACCTTGGATTCCTTGGAGATGACTCACTACTGTCTCTTGATTTGCAGCTAACTGTGTAATGGCTCCTTATGCTCTTCACCATCTGAGTATGAAATTTTCACGTGTGCAAGAAACGCTCTTTGTGCCTTAGTCCTACTACCATGCCTGCCTGCAGAGCACACCTGCAGAGGTAAAATGCTTCATTCCTATATTACCCATGGATGTGGATCCTCCACCATGCTGCTCATGGCATGCCATCCAATTTAACTGCCTTAAATATGGAAACAGAAGTGAACTACTGGGATGGTTCTTCCTACCTGCCAGGCTAAATGTCCTAATTCTTTCCTTTTGCAACACCATACTAGAAATCCTCTACTCAGAGTTAGCTGAGCCAGATGAGCCTAGATCAGACCATATGCTGGTTAGTCTTAAAAGGTGTTTGATGAATCTTTTGTGTTACTCTCTTGTACTTACCTCCCAGAGGAAAAATGTTTTTCTTCTTTCTCCTTTAAAGAAGCAAATATGGCCTCCCCTATGAAACATACCCTGTAAGCCCTGCTTCCTCCAAGAATCTTCTTTTTCTCCTTCCTTCTCCCACCACAGCCATCTCTTTTGTGAATTAGGTCAATTGATTTAAGTTCTTGATCCTTCTGTATTGATTTTACTGTACAAAAATCAAAGAATTATGGATACTTAGAATAAGAGGAGGCTACAGAAGTCACCACCTCTGTTTCAGGAATGAGATAGACAAGACTTCTGAGCAATTTGTCTGAAGTCAAACAGGAAGTTAGAAACAGGACAGGGAATAAACTTTAGGTTTCAACATCTGTCCAGTATTCTTGATGCACAGCAAACAGAATATTGGTATGAAAGTAGTTTGTAGTCTATGAAATACAATAAAAATATGATTAAAGAAATTGGAGACAAATTTCACATTCACATAATAAATATTTTGATGGTTTTTCATGTGCTAGGTACTGTTCTAGATGCAATGAAATGAAATAGAAAAAATATCTCTACTTTTGTGGAACTTACAATTTAATAGGTGAGACAGATAATTAATAAGCCCATAAATAAATAAATTACATAGCATGTTAGATATTTTAAGCACCAGAGTGAAAAATTATTCACAAAAAGGGAGTAGAGAAACCAAGAAGAGGTAATATTAATTATATTTTAAGATGGTTGTTGGGGAAAATCCTTGTTCATACAGTAATATCCGAGCAAAGGTTGATTTGTTTCAGTCTGCTTTCCCTGCATGGAAGGTTTTCCCCTTACTCCTCTCCTGACCAACTTGTACTCATTCTTGAAGACCCTCTCTCCAAGAGAACTTTTGTGACTTATCATCATTCCAAGTAAGATCTGCCAGGCCTATATATGTTTTGATCAATTATATATATCATGCTTTGAAATAGCACATTTATTTGATTGTTAGTGTCTTTTTCTCCACCACTAATCTATCATGAGTTCCAGGGACAGTAGAGTCTGTCTTTTTAGCATTATATCACCAGAACCCCACGATAGTGATGGGATAATAATAGGCACACATACATATTAGCTGCAGCTGATGTAAAGGTAGAGTAAAATTTCCATCCTCTCTATTCTGGATGGGACAATATGACTTACTTAATCAAAGTACCACAGCCGAAGTGATATTTAGGGATTTCTGAGGCTATGACTTAAGAAGATTTGCAACATCTTCCTGCATCTCTTAAAACACTCACTCTGGAATCTGGCTGCCATGTTGGAAGTCTGACTATGATGAGACTTCCATGCTGTGAGGAAGCCTGAGGTAGGCACATGGAGAAGGCATGTGACAGGAGAGAAACTGACCAGCTGTCAGGTGTTTCAGACCAAATGTCAACCTCCAGCCCCACTTGCCAAATGTTTGTGATCCCATAAGAGAATTCAAGCAAAATAACTCAGCTGATCTCAGTGGTCTACAGAAGCATGGAGTATCATAATAAATTGTTGTTTTAAACCACTGAATTTTGGAACATTTTGTTACATAGCAGTGGATAAATGGAGCACCTAGAAAAATAGCATATTGAGACACTTAGAAAGTCATTTGAACATACAACAGCCATTAAAAAATAGAAAAGTAAGTATGAATGGACCCATTTTATAGATAACAAAATATGAAGGCTATAGATGTTAATTGACAGCTAGTAAGTGGCATACTCAGAATTCAGCTCTAGAATAAAAAGGGAGTCAATAGATAGAAAAGAGGATGAGATGAAAACCAAAAACTTCATGCCTTCAGAATATGGTTCATCTTTTCTCAAATTCTTAACTGACTTTAGCTGAAGTCAAAAATATATAATCCACGTTGTCTTTGATGAACTGAGTGGGCCCACCCATCATGAGAGAGCCTTACACATTAGCTATAATTGAAAAAAAATCAAAATCTTTCTTTCCTGGAATAGCAATAGCCTCTGCTCTCCCATTTTCCAGAGCACATGCTCACCTGGGAAATATGTCCTCATACTCTTGGGTTCTTCTAGCTGCTCCTGGACTTGATCCAATCATTTAGTGACTACCAAGAAGCCCAACAGAGCAAAAGTTCAAAGTTACTTCCTGTTAATTAGCCCAGGCAGTTTTGAGGTTCCCAGCTGTGCAATTCATTTTCATGTGTGGTGTCCCCAATTAAACTAACTCTATCTGAAATTTCTGAAACCATAACTTGGTAATCAGTGGAGAGATGCACCAAGTTAATATAAGGTCAAGGTAGATTTTCTTTAGGGGTTCCTCCAACACAACACTTCAAAATCATTTATCAGAGTAAAAACTGAATTTCATATACATATGAAAATAAATGTTTAGTTGTTAAAAGGGATGTATCAATGTCAAAAACCTGGCCTTTCCCTTAATGCTATCAACTAAAGGAAAGACCACTAGGTTCTTTCCTTGACTTATCCAATTCTGTTCTTGTGTTTTGAAATACACGGTCCACTGATGACAAGCTATCCTTTCCATTCCTTTTGGCCAAAAGACCCACATGTTGGATGACTGACCAAGGATTTAACTATAAGCACCTACCATTGTAAATGCTATTTCTTAAGAAAAACGATCTTTTTTCCTGCATATACTATATAAAAACATATTGATCGCAGTGCCTTCCAGGTCAACAACTCCTTTGAAAGGAAATTGCCCATCCACAGGACCCACAGAAGTGGGCAATGCCAAGAGATATGGCTAACTGACCAGCCAGCCAACCAATGGCCCAGACGGTGCCCTGTCGCCCTACATTTAAATGAAAATTCAGGCTGAGCCAATCAAATCTTTCCACTCTCTGCAGTTCAAACAGAAAATCTGAGCAAAAGTAACATCAGCAACAGAAGCAGCTGCTCACAGCCATAGCAGAGTGAGAGAACACACAGAGTCTCTAGTGAGCCAGAGTGATGAGTAGTCTATGAAATCAGAAATGAATCAAGGATGCAAACAGCCAGCTGGCAGTAAAAGGAAATTGGAGCAGATGTGAAATGGGGGGTCAGCCTGAGAAGGTGAAAGAAACGATGAAGTTCCTTTGCACAGCCTTGGCTCCTGAAGGTTCTTTGGCCTTTAAATTCTGAATAGGT
The DNA here is from genome assembly GCF_048164855.1 of Canis lupus baileyi. NCBI lineage: Eukaryota > Metazoa > Chordata > Mammalia > Carnivora > Canidae > Canis > Canis lupus. The sequence goes on from NC_132839.1 coordinate 70,277,555, forward strand.
CCTGGTTTGCATTCCTCTTCACAACCTCTTTTTTATGTAAGCTGGAGTGAGCTCAGGTCCTTCATCAGTATGTTGGCAATGTGCTTTGGAGTGGAAGTCGCCCTGGACCCTGCCTCAAGTATTGGTAGGGAAGCTGCTGCATGGTCTTGAGTGATCTGAGGGCTGGATGAGGAACCATATCCCTCCGAGGGAGGTTGGCTTAAATTCTCCCCAGTAAGCTGGTGTTGCTGGAGAGATGGGCCCCTGGCCCATCCAATGTTCCCACTAGGAACAGATAAAATCTTTGTGAGCAAAATTAAGCTTAGACTATTGGCCCACAAAACACTGAGCCATCTTCCTGGCTTTTCTGAAACCCACTTCACATTTCAGAAAACACTGACATAGGGGCTCAGAGTGAGCTCTGCAACCAGCCTATCTGCATTTAACCCTACTGAACTCTTTGCTTGTACCTGAACTCAAGCAAGTTGTTTAAGATCTTGCACCTCAGTCTCCGCATCTCTGAAATGGGATAATGAAAGTCCTTTCCACTTAGGTGGTTGGGAGGATTAAATGAGTTAACATCTGCAAACAGTTTATGATTAAGCTGCGGTGAGGACAGGAAGGAGCTTATCCCTGTTCCTGATGTTGGCTTTGCAGTGAATTCATATTTGTGATTAAAACATGGCCTCCTTCACATTGTCTCCCTCTCCCCACTATTTTCAGAGGAAGAGGATGGGCCTTCCTTGGTGGGAGTTTGGAAGAAGAAATTGATATGTGTGGTATCATGGGCACTTCAAAAAGATACATCCAAATCCTAATCCCAGAAACCTATGGATGTAATCTTATTTAGCAAAAGAGCTTTTACCGGTGTAATCAAGTCAAGACTGTTGAGATGAGATCATCCTGGGTTGTGTGTCCCCAAAACCAAGAACAGGTGTCATTTAAGAGAAAAACACAGAGATATTTGATGGAGACCTAGAGTAGAGGTGGTGGGAAGCCCCATGTGAAGACAGAAGCAGAGATTGGAGTGATGTGACCACAAGTCAAAGAATATTAGCAGCCACCTGAGGCTGGAAGGACCCTCCCCTAGAGATATCCATTATACCTTAATTTTGGATTTATGACCTACAAAATTGTGAGAATAGACTTCTGTTGTTTTAAGCCCCTCAGATTGTTTCAGCAGCCATGGGAGAACTGGTATGTGTGGCCCAGTCCCTTTGGCTGGGTGGGGGAGTCCATCGAGACCAACTGAATGCTCCTCCATGTCAGGTGCTCACACAGGCAGTGCCCCGCAGGCAGGGCTGGAGCATCCGGCCCTGCCTGCTCCATGGTGGACCAATCCATCTAACAAAGAGAAAGAATATCAGGAAGCCTGCCTGCCCACAGATATGTGTCATTTTCTTCCATTTCAGTTTAATCAGCATTAAAATAAATCCTTTCATCTCTGGGTCTTTCTCCTTCTTGTCCCGTTCACAGTAATAGGAACTCAGGAGGGTAGCTACAATCCAGCAGCTACAATGAACTTTGTTAGTTTTATCTTTGAATTAATCTCTATCTGCTCAAAGGGTAAGAGTGAAATTCTTTTATACAAGAACAGCTTTCATACCTACTTTCATTTTGAGCCACTTTGCATTTTTTCACCTTGTTTGTGGTTGATTTCTGAAGGTTTCTGCCCTGTACCAGGGTCCTATGATCTCAGTGCTGAGCATTGGAGGCTCGCTCACCTGTGGCTTGTTTTTTTTAATTCATTCTTTCTTAACCTCTCTGTGCTAACCTGATACTATGTTAGATTTGTTCACAACTTTTTGGACTTGATCCATCTAGTATCATCTCTTTCTTGGGCCCCTGCATCATGCCATTTACATACCAGGTTCCTCTTCCCCATCTGTGGCTGAGGGCCTCACAATCATGCAATAATAACCCTGTAATGGCCAGCAATGTTGCAATCCTGCTGTGGATGCTCATCTCATGGAACCACAAACACATGAAAACATGGCATGATGTTTTCACTGGAATTTTATACACAGTCATTTTTATGCTCTGTTTCTCTAATTCAATCCAATTGTTTTTCCATATACAAAATTTGGTCTTTCCTAAGTGACCCATGCCTGAAACTCCACACTCTTAAAAAAGCTATTATGCTTGTTAACCAAGTTATGTGATGCTTTGTGTTACTTCATTATGACCCCATACTTCTAGTTATTATTTGTTTAACTGAATTATAAAAACTTGGTATGGTATGGTCCCCAAACCTTGGTAGTGGTTTGGGAGTAGTGTCACCTGAATCTCTAAGCTTTAGTGGGTCCCTTAAATAATACACACATACACACACACACATACACACACACATACCATATTCAAGGAAGCAGGGATACCTCTTTTACTTGCAATCAGATACTTCATGCTAATATAGTACAAGCCTTAACGATAAACATCCTCTCTTGTGATTCACACTACTCAGGCCCCAGGGAATGCTTCCCATATTTCGTGCTCTATGTCCTTGAAGAAGAGATGACTGCATCCTAATGACTTGAAGGTTTGTAGGTTATACCATCTGCTAACTTTGAACATGGATGCTGCTTTAGAATCCAAGGAGAATTTGAGCGGAGGAAGTAGTAAGAAAAGACAGATTAATTAGTTTACCACATCCTCTCTTTCAGATGGCATGAATGCATTAAATTATTGCATAATAAGAGAAGTGTTGCAGTAATGACAAGAGTCCATATTCTAGTTTGTGGTACTAGTATGCAAGAAATAAGCAGAAAATGTGATATATTTAAATAGTGTATTTAAATAGTGTATTTTCTTATTTATAACTTTTAAACATTTAAACTTAATATAAGATATGTGAACTTGCATTTATTCTCCCTCTCTGGGCCCTGCAAATGTGAAGGGAGGGATTTCCTGGAAGGAGGTAACCATGGCTACTGCCCCTACACCTGCCCTCTATTTAGCTCAGGACTCCTCCACATTTGGGAAATATCAATGCATATTTGTCAGACACATTGAAGCTAAATATTAGGGGTTGAATCTTCTTGAGGGTATGAGAAAGCAACCTATTTTGAGATCCATATCTAAGGAACCTGAATAAGTTTATTAGGGGAGCCCCAGGCAGAAACCAAAGTAACTCAGCTCCAGGGTAGGATTTGAAGAGCACCTCTGCAGGCAGAAACAGGAAAGTGGAACAGGAAAAGTACTTTTGAGAACTAAACAAAGTTTTGAAGATAGGACTTATCCCAAAAAGTACCATTTTCTTCTCCCATAAATGAGGAGGCAAAGTATTTCCTCTCACAGAAGAAGGAAAGAGATCAAGGAAGTAATCACAGAAGAAAGACAGTGCAGGGGAAATGAGGCCCCTTCTGCAAGTTCCACATGTATGGATTTTCACAAGCCACATACAAATACCACCACACAAAGGCTATGAGGCCTGAATTTTGGGCACCTGCAACATGTAGAGAATCCTACAATCATCAGGTCTGTGAAGATATGAGGAATGAGGTAGCCAGTATTCCCAAGATGACTGTGTGGTCGGGATGACACAGAAGCAGAGCTTTGAGGCCTGAGAAAGGAGAAGTGGGTGGTTGCATACATTAGCTACATCATAATTGCAGCAGAAATTACAAACTTGTTGAATTCATCATCTAGGTATGATTTTTCTCAACTTTTTTCACCTTTATGAAATGAAATCCTATACTAAGAATTTCCTCAGGCATAGCTGAGAAAAGGGTCATACTATTGAGAATGTAGCAAAAATTCTGGTGCCTAGAGAGAATCATCCAGAAAAACATACTTCTTGCTGAATGACAGAGGAAAAGAAGGTGAAATGAGAATAAAGCAAACACATAATCAAGGCAAACGCTGTGCCTTCAGAACCTTTAATATTCTCTATTATGCAATCACAATCACACTAGGTGAAATCTGTTAAGAACCCTGAGATACAAATGGGTAATCTAGGTTGCATAGAATGTAATTAATATGCCTGAGACCGTGATGCTAGTGAATGGCCCTGCCAGGATTCAAATTCAAGACATGCCCCCTTAAAGCCCTGATTCATGGCACTTAGCACTCTGCTTTTGGCCCCAGTACTAATACATATAACTGACTTAACACTGCAGGCAGATGACATTTGTCACTAGTGCATGCATTTCCTATTGCTGCTATCCAGATTACCATGCTCTAGGTGGATGACACCAACACACACTTGTTATGTTCAAGTCCAAAATGGGACCGCAGGGCTGTACTCGTTTGGGAGCTGTAAAGGAAAAATCTGTTACATTGACTAATCCAGCTTCTAGAAGCCACTTTCACCTCTTTGCTTGTCTTCTTCCATTTTCAAATCCTATCATTTTGCTGCTATTATATCTCTTTTTTCCTGACTTTGGCCCTCCTGACCCCCTTCTAAGGACCTTGTGACAACATTGAGTCAACCTGGATAATCTTTCCATCTCAAAATCCTTAACATGATTACATTTACAAAGTCCCTTTCACTGTATAAGGTAATATATTCACAAATCCTAGGGATTAGAACATGGACATGTCAGTGGGGGGCATTATTCAACCTACTAATAGTCCCTTGTAGATTGATCGTGTCAAGGCATGTTGTAGATATTTGCCTTTACAGAGTGCTGGTAGAGTTCAGAGCCTCCCATAGACAGTAAGAGTCAGAGTCTCTCCCTGGCCTACTGCCTGCCTGCATTAGACAGAACCTGGAGTTTTATGACTGCAGAACAAAATGCTCAGAGAGATAACAGGGGAGTCAATGTAAGTGACAACAGGATAAATGGTCTTTGACTAATAGACTCCTACTTTAGATAGAGGCCCTGCCCCAAAGGCCCTGCCTTGGTAGAATCTATACAGCGAAGTGTCTACAGGTTTCCTGGGATGGGGTTAGTCTGGAGAAAGTACTTGTTCAAGGAGAAGGAACCTTCACCCCGGAAGAAGAGGTGAAATAATTTGCTTCAAAATTATGCACATAATCACATGATCCATAAAAATGAAATAGTCAAGGAAGCTAAACTGAACAAGTTCTCATGCACCGTACCTCAACTCTGGAAGCTTCCCCATCATGGGCTTTGGTTTCCCCATCTGCAAAATGGCAATGATAATGCCATGGTAATGTAATGTTGGGAGGATATAATGGATTACAGTTTACACTGTAGGTGGCTCACCCCAACACTTGGCCTGTAACCCAAAATAACAGCTTTTCTTCACTGTGGTTCAATGTCATACCCAGTTTGCTTCTCAGACTGGTTGTGTAACCTCTGGCTCTGTTTCTACAATCTTTGCTTTTCCTCACTGATGGATGGAATAATAAATATTTACCTAAGAGGTTACTAAAATAAAAAAATTTCATCGGAGGTCACAGTTCACATGCTATGCACCATATTGCTGGCTTGTGACTCATGGTTTATGTGACATTTTCAGAGTTCTGAGGAAAACACATAAGAGGTATATTCAACAAGCTTGATGCATTTGAGAGCTAAGAACCGAATGTATTCTAGCAAATGCATTCATAGTGAGTAGCTATGATAATCATGTGCATCTCTGTTCTGTTCTCTGCTTGTGCCCAGAAGGTCTCCTCATTCTGTAATGTCTTCTTTCTCTTCTTCACAATATACTTCAAATCCCTCCTCCTCATGGGATATATCCCTGACCTTTCTACTGCTCTTTCATTTTCTGTCCCTGTATCCTCAATGCTGGGATTTTAGCTCTCAGTTCATAAGTAGATTGTGTTTTGCCTGTAAAAAAGTCATCTACTGTGTTATGAACACATGCAAACATGACTGTGTTCTCCTCAGAGTTCCCCCAAACAGAATCACTTACTTCTCTCTTTGGACTTAACATGGCCTTTCTAAAAGTGAACACTGGACTTCCAATAGAGGGTAGCACAGCAATCATTTTAGTTTGGGTTCACTATCAGAGAATTCTAGAACATGCAGAACATGATCCTCAGAGTTAGCCCACCTGAAGGAATACTAAGCTGGGGTATTTCTACACAAACTTTTGTAATCCTTGTTTGAAGATATCTGGGGGAGTAGGCATGGATTCCCCACGATTTCTAGTTGGTCACATCATGGGCAGAATGAACTTAAGCCTGTGAGAAGAGAAATCAGGTATGGGTGTTAGAAATCCATCAGGGTGAGGGGATGTGAGACGGGCACTGATAGCCTCCACCATAGGAGCCAAAAACATAACATTAGAGTCAATTAAAACTGGAATTTCAGGGAAATTTTCTATTTAGTTCTCTGCCTATTTTTTATTCAGGTTGGTTTTATCGTTATTGAGTCATATGAGCTCTTTATATATTTTGGATATTAACCTCTTATCAGATTTATGGTTTACAAATATTTTGTCTCATTCTACAAGTTGACTTTTCATTTTGTTGATTGTTCCTTTTGCTGCACAGAAACTGAAGTTTGATATAGTCTCATTAATTTTTGCTTTTGTGATTTGTGTTATTGGTGTCATACAAAAAAAAATAATTTCCAAAACCAATGTCAAGGAGCTTTTCCCATATGTTCTCTTCCAGGAATTTTACAGTTTTCAGTTGTTATGTTGAAGTCTTTAATCCATTCAAGTTAATTTTTGTATAAGATAGGGTTCCAGCACATTTTTCTATATGTGGATATCCAATATTGGATTGCCACTACCAGTATTGCCAATACCGGTTATTGAAGAAACCATCCTTTCCCCACTGCACATTCTTGGCTCCCTTGTCAGATACTAGTTTATTGTATATGTGTGAGTTTATTTCCGGGTGGTCCACTGCATTCCACTGATTTATGTCTTTATTTTTATGCCAGTACCACTCTGTTTCAAATACTTTTTGAAGTATAGTTTGCAATCAGAAAGTGTGACACTTCCAGCTTTGTTCTTCTTTCTCAGAATTGCTTTGGTTAATTAGGGTGTTTTGTGATTCCATACAAATTTTAAGATTTTTTAATTTCTGTGAAAAATAGCATTGGGATTTTGTTGAGGATTGCACTGGATGGCTTTGTGTAGTATGAACATTTTAACAATATTAATTCTTCCAATCCATGAACATGGAATATCTTTCCATGTGTTTGTGTCTTTTACAATTCCTTTCATCAATATTTTATGGTTTTCAGTGTACAGAAATGTCATCTCCTTGATTAAGTATATTTGTAAATATTTTATTGGTTTTGGTGTTCTTGTGAATGAGATTATTTTACAAATGGCCAATAGGTAGGGGCACTTGGTTGACTCAGTCAGTAAATCATGCAACTCTTCATCTCAGAGTCATGAGTTCAGACACCATGTTGGGGGTAGAGAGCTACTTTAAAAAATGGCCAATGGGTACATTAAAAGGTGCTGTACAGCACTAATCATCAGGAAAATGCAAATCAAAGCCACAATGAGATATCACTTCACATCTATTAGAATGACTACCATCAAAAGATAAAAAGTGTTGGGGAGGATACAGAGAAAAGATAACTCTTTTGCACTGCTGGCAGTGATGTAAAATAATGCAGCCACTCTGGAAAACAGTATAGAGGTTCCTCAAGATATTAAAAATAGCATTACCATATGATGCTGCAAACCCACTTCTAGGTATATACTTAAAGAAAATGAAAACAGAATACTAAGAGATATCTGCATTTCTATGTTTATATGTTTACTACAGGATTATTAATAACAATAGCCAAGAAATGAAAACAACTTATCTGTCAATGAATGAATGGCTAAAGAAGATGGGAGACAGATAGATAGATCACATGGATATATCTTGAGGGCATTATGCTAAATGAAAGAAGCCAAGCAAAGAAAGACAAATAGTGTATGATATCATTTATATGTGAAATCTAAAAAAGCTAAACTCATAAAAAGGGACAGTAGCTGGTGGTTACAAGGGAACTGGGGAGTGGGGGAAATGGGGAGATGCTGGTCAAAGGATGCATGCTTCCAGTTAGAAGATGAATACATTCTGAGGATCTAATACACAGTACTGAATAATTAATAACGCTATATTATATACTCGAAAGTAGCAGAGAATAGATCTTAAATGTTCTTACCACAAAAAAAAGAAATGATAATTATGTGACATGACGGAGTTATTAGCTACCTCTATGGCAGTAATTACATTGTAATATATGTATATAAAATCCAAATCAATGCACTGTACACCTTAAGCTCAATGTTATATGTCAGTTAAATTACAACAAAATTGGAAAAAACTGGATTCAAAACCCTGTTTCTACTAAGTACTATATAGTCTTAAATTACTCTAATTCTTTTCTCTACACCTAATTCCCATTTAAAAAATAGATATTATAATAATACCTACTTTGGCATTATAATAAGAATTAAATAAAATAATAGAATTAGTATGCTGCCTAGTACATTTAAATGATAGCAGTTATTATTATTGTCATGCCAGTATTAGCATAACACAATAGTCTGCACACAAAAGTGCCTAATAAATATTTATTGAATCTAAATTTATTTATATCAAAAGTCTATAAAAAAAAACTCCAAAAGACATTAACTTGAATTTTCCTTATTTATATTTTTCCACCACACTAGCCAGAATGACAGAAAATTACAGATGTTATTGAAAATAGTTCTTCAAACGTCAGGAACACATTTTAATATATGTTAACAGAATGACTTTGCTTTCCAGCACTCTACAAAAAATAAACTAATTAGAAGGAAGGAAAGAACATAAAAAGAAAAATATTCTTCAAACAGGACATGAAAAGAGAGCTATTCTTCAAATATTTATAGGGTTTTGGCCCCAGAGTCTCCCATGTTTTCATTCTAATTCAATAGCCTCGGGAAGATGGGGGAAGGTGAATGTATAATGTGGGGATGGGGAGAACCTCCAGAGAATCACAAGGTTGAGAGACTTTGCATCAGGCTAGGAAGGTCTGAAAGGTGTTCTCTGCCTCCTTTCTCTGGTATTAGACAGTGGGTGGGAACAGACTGGAGGAAAGAGGATTTTGAATATGGAAGATTTAGAAGGAACAAAGATTCTGAGAAATGAAGAAGAGACTTTGGTTGCTGCAATAGTTCTGGTTTTCAGGTTGCAAGCTACAGAACTCTTATGTCGGGGGGTCGGGGGGTGGTACTAGCAGGAATCAGGGGACAAATTTTAGGTCCAAGATTTGGGAAGGGTTTTTTAGACCTCAGTACAGTGCTGGATGGTCTTTTCTCCCAGGAGGCTGGTGTCATTAATATGACTCAGCTCCACTAGCTCCCGGTCCTCCTGTGACATTCTCAGGAGACAGAGCAATTCAGCCAGGGACAGCTGGCTCTGCTCTGGTGGGTCAGCAGTGCTGACAAGGAGAGCCCCATGACACAGAAGCAGCCAGCCCCTGACACTTAGTGCTGGTCTATGCTCTGTCTCTCATGCTTGGTTCTTCTCCTTGGATGCTCCTGGAGAGTTAGAGTAGAGTGGGGAAAGGATTTCTTTCATTGCAGAAGTGTCTTTGACTCAAGAATTTTAAAATACAGGATAGGGCCCAGGAAACAGGTGCTGGTGACTTTAAGGCAGCCAAATGAAGGGCTGAAATGCTGAATGTGTTTTCCAAATTGTTCAAACTAATTCACTTAAGATAGTGAGCTTGAGATTCAGGATAGAAGAGAAGAAAGAAGGTGAAATAAATCAAAGAATGAAAATACATTTGAAACACAGAAGGAAATTTTCACCAGTGTTGTGTCATTTAATCCTAATCATACCCTGATGAGGAGTCAAAACTCCCATCCCATAAAAAAGGACAGCGATGTAACTGGACATGATCTTTATACTAGCTCTCATCTCACACCACAGGCCCTGCCCATGTGCTCTGCTTTCTGGTGGAAGTGGCCTCAGTGAGGGCTCATACCCCTCCCACATTTATTTATTAATAATTTTAATTGAATTATAACTGACATACAATAAAGTACACAGATTTTAATTGTTAAGTTCAGTAAGTTGGTTCCCAGATCATCATTACCTCTCACCACACCACAGATTGATTCTATTGCCCTGGATATGTGCTTTCTGCTCCTTCCCAGCCATTTGTTCAGCAAACACAGTTTCGATTTCTATGGCTTCATGTGGACAGATACATTACTACTTACTCTAGGGCTGACTTATTTTACTCGATGTAATTTTTTTTTTTAATGTATCAACCTATGTTACTATACAGATCAACTATCCCTTTTTATGGTTGAGTAGTATTCCATTGTAAGAATATACCATCTTTTTTCTTTTTTTTTCTCCTCCTCTTTCTCCCCCTCCTCCTCCTCCTGCTTCTTCTTCTTCTTCTTCTTCTTCTTCTTCTTCTCCTTCTTCTTCTTCTTCTCCTTCTTCTTCTTCTTCTCCTTCTTCTTCTTTCTTCTTCTTCTTCTTCTTCTTCTTCTTCTTCTTCTTCTTCTTCTTCCATCTAATAATGGACATTTGAGTTTTTCCAGTTTGGAGCTGTTAAGAATAAAGTTGCTATGAACATTTATATATGAATCTTTCTATGCACGTATGTAGCCATTACTCTTGGGTGAATATCTAGGAGTGAATTTACTGGATCACAGGGTACATATTTATTTAACATTAGAAAACATTGCCAAACCATTTTTCTAAAAGTGCTTATATTTTACGTTCCCGTTAACAATGCAAGAAAATTCATACAGCAGTTTGGCAGTGTGGCAGGATACAAAATAAATGCCCAGAAATCAGTGGCATTTCTATACACTCACGATGAGACTGAAGAAAGAGGAATTAAGGAGTCAATCCCATTTACAACTGTACCCAAAAGCACAAGATACTAGGAATAAACCTAACCAAAGAGGTAAAGGATCTATACCCTAAAAACTACAGAACACTTCTGAAAGAAATTGAGGAAGACACAAAGAGATGGAAAAATATTCCATGCTCATGGATTGGCAGAATTAATATTGTGAAAATATCAATGCTACCCAGGGTAATTTACACATTTAATGCAATCCCTCTCAAAATACCATGGACTTTCTTCAGAGAGTTGGAACAAATCATCTTAATGACTTTTTTAATCAGAAAAGACCCCAAATAGCCAGGGGAATATTAAAAAAAGAAAACCATAGCTGGGAGCATCACAATGCCAGATTTCAGGTGGTACTACAAAGCTGTGGTCATCAAGACAGTGTGGTACTGGCACAAAAACAGACACATAGATCAATGGAACAGATAGAGAATCCAGAAGTGGACCCTCAACTTTATGGTCAACTAATATTCGACAAAGGAGGAAAGATTATCCACTGGAAAAAGGACAGTCTCTTCAGTAAATGGTGCTGGGAAAATTGGACATCCACATGCAAAAGAATGAAACTGGAGCATTATCTTACACCATACACAAAGATAAACTCAAAATGGATGAAAGATCTAAATGTGAGACAAGATTCCATCAAAATACTAGAGGAGAACACAGGAAACACCCTTTTTGAACTCGGCCACAGTAACTTCCTGCAAGATACATCCATGAAGGCAAGAGAAACAAAAGCAAAAATGAACTATTGGGACTTCATCAAGATAAAAAGCTTCTTCACAGCAAAAGAAACAGTCAACAAAACTAAAAGACAACCTACAGAATGGGAGAAGATATTTGCCAATGACGTATCAGATAAAGGGCTGTATCCAAGATCTATAAAAAACTTATTAAACTCAACAGCAAAGAAACAAACAATCCAATCATGAAATGGGCAAAAGACATGAACAGAAATCTCACAGAGGAAGACATAGACATGGCCAACATGCACATGAGAAAATGCTCCGCATCACTGGCCATCAGGGAAATACAAATCAAAACCACAATGAGATACCACCTCACACCAGTGAGAATGGGGAAAATTAACAAGGCAGGAAACAACAAATGTTGGAGAGGATGTGCAGAAAAGGGAACCCTCTTGCACTATTGGTGGGAATGTGAACTGGTGCAGCCACTCTGGAAAACTGTGTGCAGGTTCCTCAAAGAGTGAAAAATAGATCTGCCCTACGACCCAGCAATTGCACTGCTGGGGATTTACCCCAAAGATACAGATGCAGTGAAACGCCGGGATACCTGCACCCCGATGTTTATAGCAGCAATGTCCACAATAGCCAAACTGTGGAAGGAGCCTCGGTGTCCATCAAACGATGAATGGATAAAGAAGCTGTGGTCTATGTATGCAATGGAATATTACTCAGACATTAGAAACGACAAATACCCACCATTTGCTTCAACGTGGATGGAACTGGAGGGTATTATGCTGAGTGAAATAAGTCAATCGGAGAAGGACAAATATCATATGGTCTCATTCATTTGGGGAATATAAAAAATAGTGAAAGGGAATAAAGGGGAAAGGAGAAAAAATGAGTGTGAAATATCAGAGACGGAGACAGAACATGAGAGACTCCTAATTCTGGGAAACGAACAAGGAGTGGTAGAAAGGGAGGTGGCGGGGGGTGGGGGTGACTGGGTGACAGGCCCTGAGGAGGGCACTTGATGGGATGAGCACTGGGTGTTACTCTCTATGTTGGCAAATTGAACTCCAGTAAGAAAAAAAAAAATGCAAGAAAATTCAAGTGACTTCACAATCTCACCAATATTAGTATTGTCTATTTTTAAAATTTTAGCCATTTAGGGGAATGTATAAATGGTATTTTACAGTGGAGAGAAATGTGGGGAATAGGTTAGCAATGATTGCCTATATAATAAAATAAAATATTGCACAAAGAGAATAAAAATATCGATATCTTACTAAATGGCTCAGCCATCAATAGACTTACATGGTAAGTTTAAATTCTAAAGAATGTTGTAAGCAAAATTATGATGTATTTGTAACAGGTAGGAGGAAAACTGGAACATGAGTTGGTGGTAGATACAAAGGAAGGAAATGTGAAAGAAAGAAAAATTCTCATTTTCCAGGCCTCATTACTTAAATCTTAAAACTGTAGAGGAAATAAATGAACATTTAATTTGTTCTATAAACATGGAGATAAATGGAACTAGAAATGGTTGTCCATGGTGAGAAGAAATTAATTTGGAGAGTGGTCAGGAATAGTCTTTTCCAGAACAACACTGTGGAATGACTTTACTTTTTGTACTAAATGCATGCATAACTGATAAAAGTTTTTAGAAAGTAAAACTTAAAAATAGTGAATTTAAGAATCTGAGTTTAAAGAGACAACTTCATGAACTAGCAGTGTCTCTAGGTCCTGTAGATCTCAGTTCCCTTTTCTGTAAAATGAGGATAATTAAACCTATTTTACAGTTTTATAAAGATGAACTATGAACATCTCACTACTACTAAGATGAAGGCCGTAGGGTCTTTAATTCAGCAGTTATCTGGATTGAAATCATTCAAGGCCGTCCCATCCATAATCTGTAAATCCTAATATCTGGCTTTGAGACGCAAAGATTTGTATTTGGTAAAATATTTGGTGAAGCTTTAGTTAATCCTGATGCCCAATGTAGCTTGCTGAGCACGGGCTGGGACACCAGACCCACTTGATTTCAATCCCTGTCTTGCATAGACTAGTAACCTGGAAATTTCCTCAAACTGCCTTAGCCTCTGTTTTCAAACTGTTTGGATAGAGTATGATGATTTCTCCTGCATACAAAACCTTCGGCACTGGGCCGGCCATTGGCAGGCATTCAATAAATGTGAATTCCCTCACCCTCCATGAATCAGCTTTGTCTCTGATATAAAATTATCTTGGCACATTACAGAATCAGACAGTTATAATAAAAAAACTCCAGACATTGAATTGAATCCAGCTTCAATTGTACAAACTACCAACAGCTGGTTATTGAGTGACTGCTATGTGCCCAGCATTCTGTTAGATGCTGTGAGTACAATTAGCATTTTAGGAACAGAAGTTTATGTTGTAAGAGGTCATCTTGACAGACGGCATCAATGCAAAGACATTTCAGAGGCAGAGAATTGTTAAAGATGGAAGACACCTTAAAAGATTTCTGGTTAAACACCTCCATTACATAGAGAAAGGGACAGGGGATCTGTGAAGTTGGGATCTCCTCCAAAGTATAGAGATAATAAAGGAGAAACATACCAGACTCAAGTGGAACAATCCATAGAGCACTTTTCTTTAGTGTAATAATGATTTTCACAACTTTTAAAAAAAACTGTTGTCATTTGAAATATTTCTTCTAAGCAAATAGGTCATGGGAATTTAATATATGAGAGCAAGCCTTCTTTGTTGGACATAAGATTCAGATATCCAGAGTAAACATCCACTTGGAGTCTTCATGGGAACTGTCAAAAACTGGCTATCCAAATATCTCCATCATAACCTGTCAATAAGACAAAGGTGAATTTATTCTTTACTGAGATAAAGGAAACACCATCTTTGCAAAGCTCCTGTACGTGCATATAAATACTTCCAAAGATAGTCATTGCGGTTATTAGTATAAAAATTCTATCAGTGTATATCACATATGCAAAAGATGAAGAAAAGAAGAGAGGGAAGGCAAAAGGAAAAGGGATGAGAAAAGGAGGAAAAAGAACTCATGTTTAGTGAAGTTTTACCACTTACCAAGTACCGCAATAAGATGGCAGCACATCTTGACTTACTTGTCAGATCCCATTGTTATTGATGTTATCTGGTTTGCAGATGAGGAAAGTGAAGCCCAGAGACCAAGAAGTCATGTATCCAATGTGTTGTAAAAGGGGCTGGATTTACACATATTCTAACAACTCTCCATGATCGGGGGTTGTTTTCCCCCACATTAATCCTGAGGAAATAAGGGCAGAAACTGACACAGATAGCTCAAGCTCACAGAGATATTCTGATGTATCCCAGGCACAACTCTAGATCTATCTACTCCTATTATTCTCACAATTTTTGTGGCTCAAAGGCTTAATACTAGGAAGATGTCCACTTATTGAACTTCATTTTCAATTTTGCAATATTTTGATGTTTTTTGTTGCATGAAGTAAGAGTAAAATTCATTTTGAGAAAAATACCTTCAGTGATCTCAAAAGCAATGATAATATTTTATTTTAACCATTTGTGTTCCTAAGAAACAAAATACAGTTACATTAAGGAAGTCCACCCAGAGGCAGACATTTGTGCTTCTATTCATTTAACCAACAGGTATTTCAAGTACCTTATGGACCAAGAATCATGTTAGGTATTCGATCATGGCTTTTAATAGCAATGACACTTCTTAATCCTGATTAGATGCTGCTTTTGTTGAGAAGAAAGAGAACAAGTGGCCTAAGGACAAGGTAGCCTGAGTAGTTAACACTGATAATACTGGTTACCACCTTATTGCATATGTCCAGCACTCATGTCACCTTCACAGGTATCAAGTAAGCACTGCCACTATTCTCATAGATAATGGAGCCATTGCTGAAAGTGGATATGTAATTTGCCCAAAGTCATACAGCTTTTAAGTGGTAGAGATGATGGTCAAAACCAAATGTCTTAACCATTAAGTCTTCTGATGGAAGCACATGGTGTGATAGAGTAAATAGAAATATTGCCCATGTGTAGAAGCTGAAAGCTAACACACCTTTGCCAGAAAATCCAAGCCCATGGAATGAGCTAGGAAGTAGTACCAAGATATAAAAGCTAAATAATGAAAAATTAGTCCAAGTAAAGGCAGTGTGGAGGCAAGATCAAGTTAGATGCATGAGACCACTATCCATAGCAATGAAACCAGAAAGCTAGTGTTTTCATCATATTTACACTTATACCTTATTTAAAAGGTCATGTGAGTTCTCTAAGCCATTCTCTGTGATAACATAGCCATGAACACATTCTCTGTGATAACATAGCCATGAACACCTGAGTCCATATATAATAGACTCTTTGAAACTTGAACAAATAGGATTTATTTCTCATGCCAGGAATCTTGTAAAATAGTTTACAGATGAGCCAGTCATAAATTCTCATTGCATAAGGGAGTACTGAGATTAATAAAATTTTGAAGAAGAAAATGTATCCTCCCAATAGCAGCAAAGTCCCCATCTATAAGGATAAAAATTAAACTAAAGTAAGAGTTCATGCAGTCAGTCAGTAAGTCATTCTCAATAAATGTTTTGTGAGCATCTTACTTGCATCAAGCTCTGTTTAAGATATTGGAAGTAGACTAAAATATAGAGATAACAAAATACCTGGACTTATGCAGTGATATTTCAGTGAAAAGAAGAGAGACACAAAGCAAGCTAAAATTAAAGTAATTCTGACAATGTCAAGTACTGGGAAGAAAATTTAAGAAGAGCAATATGAGGGTGTTATTCTGTATGTTGGCAAATTGAACACCAATAAAAAATAAATTTATTATTAAAAAAAAAAGAAGAGCAATATGATAAGAAGTGGCTAGAAGAGAAAAACTGCTTCCCATGAGCTTCTCAGAACAGGCATCACCATGAGCACTGAGAGATGAATGACTAGAAGAAGCCAGTATGTAATCTGCCAGGTGAAGGGTGTACTAGGGAAAGGGAATAGCAAATCCAAAGCCTAGGACATGAACTGAATTGGGCACACAGAGTTAATGAAAGGAGATAACTGCTGGGTGGTAATCAAGGGGAGTTTGTGATGGGTTTTTAGAAAAAGTAATGGGGAGAAAAGAGAGGAAGAAAGAAAGAAAGAGAGAGAGAAAGAAAGAAGAAAGAAAGAAAGAAAGAAAGAAAGAAAGAAAGAAAGAAAGAAAGAAAGAAAGAAAAAGAAGGAAGGAAGGAAGGAAGGAAGGAAGGAAGGAAGGAAGGAAGGAGAAAGAGAAAGAAGAAAGAAGGAAGAAGAAGAAGAAGAAGAAGAAGAAGAAGAAGAAGAAGAAGAAGAAGAAAGAAAAAAGAAAGAAAGAAAGAAAGAAAGAAAGAAAGAAAGAAAGAAAGAAGAAAGAAAGAAGAAAGAGAAAGAAAGAAAGAAGAAAAAGAAAGAAAAAAGAAGAAAGAAAGAAAGAAAGAAAGAAGAAGAAAAGAAAGAAAAAGAAAAAAAGAAAGAAAGAAAGGAGAAAGAAAGAAAGAAAGAAAGAAAGAAAGAAAGAAAGAAAGAAAGAAAGAAAGAAAGAAGAAAGAGAGAAAGAAAGAAAAGAAGGAAAGAAGGAACGCCTGAGTGGCTCAGCGCTTGGGCCTTCGGCTCAGGTCATAATTCCGGGATTTGGGATCCAGTCCCACATCCGGCTCCCTGAGGGGAGCCTGCTTCTCCCTCTGCCTGTGTCTCTGCCTCTCTCTCTCTTTCACTCTGTGTCTCTTGTGAATAAATAAATAAATCTTTAAAAGAAAAAAAGAGAAGGGAGAGAGGAGGAGGGAGGACAAGAAAGAAGAAAGAAAGTCATGAGCTAGATTTTGTTACATGTCGAGGGCCATATTATATAGTTCATATTTCACTCTGGGTGCAAAGGGAAACCATGGGAGGATTGTATAGTAGAAAGATAAAGTCTATTTAACAAATCAATAAATGTATTAATAGATTTATTTATATAAATGTATATTTATAAGCACATTTTATAAATATAAATTTTATATTGGATTTTATATTAGAATTTGGAGGATCTTTAATTGGAGTAGGAAAGGGTTGATATAATCTGGTTGATAGTTTTAAAACACCACTGTAGCTACAAATCGTAGGGGGAAAAAATTGAAGCTATTTTATTACTCCAAGCAAGAGATAGTGGAGGTGTGCGGTAGTCTAGGTCAGTGGAGATGGAGAAACACAAGTATATTCAGGGTGAGTCATGGAGGGAAGAACACCTGCCACCTGCCACCTCTCAGTGGCTGAGAGGCTGGAGAGAAATGTAATCAAGAACAACTTCACATGTCCCCCTTGAGCCATCAGGTAGGGTAGTGTTATATACTCAGAGATTAGCAAGGGACAGATCTGGGGATGCAAACTAGAAGGACTTCTTTTTTGATGTTGTTGAATTTGAAATTCCTTTAGATATACAAGAGGAACACTCAAATAAGCCATTTAAAAAATTCTCCAGCTCAAGGGAGTTTTGAAGACAAAACATATAAACTGGGGAGTCATTGGCTTATTGGTGTTATTTAAAGCTATGGACACAGATGAAGTCACCTAGGCAAGAGTGGGTAAGAGAGGAAATGGGAACATTCCCCAGAGCTGAGAGCTGCAGAGCAGAGCAGAATACTTCCCATTGGTGCTGCACTAACAATATATCAAACTTCACTGAAGTTGAGGGGGAAATTTTGCTCTTGAAAAGTAACACTGTCTTACCGTCCAGGGAAGTTGTCAGAGCTAAGTCCAAGATGAAGGAGAGATCTACAGCTGGAGGGACCACACAGAGTATAAAGGAAGTTCAGTCCCTTAGGGGAGATGTTTCATTGCTGCCCTCACCCAGACCCTTTATTTTCACTTCTTTTTAAAAAATGTATCTTATTTCATTTGATTTTTTCTTTTTCTTTATATAAATTAGCCAATGTATTTTGCATCATTAGTTTCAGATTAGTTTCCAATAACTCATCGGTTGTGTATAACCTTTATATAGCATCATAGGAAATTAAGAGGAAGGAGAGGTACTCTCTATCTCTGTCTCTAGCTGTCTCTGTCTCTCTCTCACACACACACATATACACACACAGACACACACACCTGAAACCAAAAGTGAAAACCCCAAAGAGCATTATGTCTGGGCTCTATCAAAGATCTCACAGAAGCTTTAGAGTGTCCATTTAAGAGTACTGAAATCAAAGGGAGTAACAGTTATGGCCAAGAGAGATATTCAATTCCAGGTCCAAGATTTCTCTGTATTCTGACTCATTATGAGAAAAATATGGGTTGAGGGCAAAGAAAGAAACAAATAATACACAAAACAGCTTGAAGAAGATCAGAGTAGATGGAGGATTTTAAGTCCTGAGGACAAAGGACAAAGTACTCTACTCATGTATGTAGAGCATACATGGTCATGGGAAACAAATGATGCCATCCGCTGCCATAACTGCCAGGGTAGAGTGATTGCAGATGTGGGACACTACAGGATGTGCAATGAATGAGATCTGAAGGTTATTAGTTGCAAAGGTCACTTTATACTCAAAGAAGTAGGTATTGATACGTTATAATACTATAAAATATTTCTCCCATATTTCCCTTCTTCCTCCATTAATTCCCTCTCTCTCTCTTTTTTATGTACATAGATTCAAAATATCTTCATAATTTCTGGACCATGCACATTTGAAGGAATGCCAGGTTTCTCTGTGGATCTGTGAAATGGGAAGAATGTAACAAAAGAGGAAAGCTGATCTTTTCTCCATATTCATTATAAAAGGAATATATATATATATATATACTTAATTTTG
The DNA here is from genome assembly GCF_048164855.1 of Canis lupus baileyi. Taxonomy (NCBI): domain Eukaryota; kingdom Metazoa; phylum Chordata; class Mammalia; order Carnivora; family Canidae; genus Canis; species Canis lupus. The sequence continues at coordinate 70,296,764 of NC_132839.1, forward strand.
ATGGAAGTGTCATCTAATATTCTCAGTTTCATCTTCAGTTTATGAACTTCTTTCCACCAAATGAATTTACTTCCATGAGAAAAGTCAAATGATTTCGTGAGGTTTTCAAAGCTTCTTTGACATGAAGAAGCTTGTTCAGCATACAGGTGCACACTACAATGAAGAAAAACTATGACTGTATGCTTGCAGCTTTTCACCAAAGAATAAGAAGTGTCCTTGCTCTGGATTTGTTATGTTTATGCAAACATTCTATCATTTGGTTCATTCTTTCTGTTGAGAGTGAAACACAAGGCCAGACCATCTGAATTTGAAACCCATCTCTGAGGCTTACTTATTATGTGGCTTTGGACAATTTACTCTTCGTATATTAATAGTTCCCCAATTTGTCTAATGAGAATGATGATGACATGGTAATGATAATGTTAGTTTCTTATTCATCCAATTGAGATGATGATGATGTTAAAGAAGAGGAGGAAGAGAAGGAAAAGGACAAAGAAAGGAACTTTGATGGATTATAGTGAGGATTAGGTTAGTTAATATAGGTAAAATACAAAAAACATAGATATTCCTCAAGAGATGCCATTAATATGATTCATCCATGCAACTAGGATTAATTGAGAGCTCTTTGGGCACAAGCTATTCTATCACTCTAAAAGATACAGGAATGAGTGAGATTGTCACCTTCTAATGAAAAAACAGTCTAATAAGCATATACAAAACCCTTTGCTCTTTACTACTCTTATCACCCAAACCCTGGCCCCTTCCATGAAATACTGATCTTGTCTCACACAGCACCGCTCTTCCCAAGTCTTATACACTTCCTAAAGGCCATCAATGTCTGAGCAAATAATTCATTCAAACCCTAACTCAGGGGGATCCCTGGGTGGCTCAGTGATTTGGCGCCTGCCTTTGGCCCAGGGCATGATCCTGGAGTCCCGGGATTGAGTCCCGCATCGGGCTCCCTGCATAGAGCCTGCTTCTCCCTCTGCCTGTGCCTCTGCCTCTCTCTCTCTCTCTCTGTCTATCATCAATCAATCAATCAATCAATCAATCAATAAATCTTTAAAGGAAAAAAACAAAAAACAAAAAAACCCTAACCCAGGATTCTTTATTTCCTCACATTCAGTGACATTTCCTTTATCAGCCACCCACTGCTACTTACAACTATTTCCCCTACAGAGCAGTATATATAATATTCTACTCTTCTACCTCAACATCCTATTCTTCTACTCTGCACATCTTTTTTTATTCTTTATATCCCACTATAGAAGCTCAGCCAGACAAATATTTGGTTGTGTTTGGGACATGGCAGGCCATCTTTATGTTCTGGTAGAGTGCTTTTCCCAGGCTCATGTGTATATGAATCACCTAAGGATCATAATAAAATACAGATTTTGATTCAGTCCGTTTGGAGCGATGCCTACAATTCTGCAACTCTAATAAGCTCCCAAGTTATGTTGATGCTGTTGGTCTAAGAACACACTTTGAAGAGTGGGTTCCAGTGGTCTTCACATTGCATGTTTCAGAGTCGAGTTCTGAGCCCTGGAGATTCAAAAAATATGATTTATGTTAGCATCTTGAATAAAAATTTTCCTTTCAGTGGGTGACTCACATTAACCAAATTCATGAGTGCTGTACATAAAAGCAGAGAGGTAAGAAAATGGGCTATCATGAGAAGCAAGAATCACAAGGAGCAAGATGCTTAAATCCATATAGCTAGCCATTATCACTTTTGGGCCGACTTATAGACAAAGTAAAATGATAATTAGGGTATAGATTGGAAGACACAGAATCAGAACAAAGATACTTGAATGAATTGAATATGGATACATCTCACATATTTCTTATGTGTCCTCAAAATCTAATTTGCTAGTCAGCCTCCACCTCTCTAAATCCCTTTCCCTGTGACTTCATATCTAATGAACCCCAAGCCAAGACATAGATTCTTCCTTCACATTTGTTAGAACAGTAGAAATTCTTCATCTAAACCATAGGCTTACAGACAGGCATATTATTGATTGATATTTATGAACTTTAGCTATTTGAACTGCAAAATAATAATAGCAATAACCACTAATATTTGGTGAATGCTTGTTATAAGCTAAGCTTGGGTTCTACCATTTAAAGTCACAATATCATTACAAGGTTGATACTAGTATTATTCTATTCTATGGAGGAGGAAAGAAAGGCAGTGAAAGATTTTAATAGGTGCGGAGCCAGGATTTACACCCAACCAGGCTGGCTTCTGAGACGGAGCTATTAACCAAGAGTTGACAAAGATTTCATTACCACACTACACAACAATTTTTGTAAGTATGGTATGTGCAGAGAACATAGAATACTGGAAGAAGTAGTTTCACTTAAAATATATTTATTTATGTAAAGTAAATAAATTGTGGGTTTTCATCCACTTAAAATGTATGAGCTATAGCTATCTATATCAACATGAACTAACTCAGAAACATAAGAAGAGTACATATAACATTAGAATATGTATATTATGATTCTACACATATAAAGCTAAGATGAAAATATCAAAAACTTGGAAACAAGACAAATATAAGCCCTTTCAACATTGTTCTAGAGCCTTATCTACCAACCCCACCAAAACATAATACGACTTCTTTTTAACTTACTATTTACTACTGATCAGTGTCCCAGCTCTGGAAGGTAGAAGCTAATTTTTGAAGGTTGATAAATTGCAAATAATTTATATCCAATAGAAAAGATAGTCCCAAAGTTTATGAACTTATAGAACTGTAAGACATTAGAATTTTTATCTAACTTAGCAATCATATTTCACCATGTTTTAATTCATTAGCTTTAAACTCTGGTCTCTCTTACCCTCCTTTGAATCACTTTTACCAGCACATGACTTTCCATCCCTGAGTTAAATGTGTTATTAACATGAGCTCACTACATAAAGAAGGCCATGTTTTTTAACTTTTTGAAATGTACACTTTAACAAAGTATAGAAACAGGTAAATTAAATAATATAGTTTTTAGAGATGTTTACATGTTTAGGAAAATTGCAATGAAAAGCAAAGATTGATGAACACATTCTGGAAAGTGATTACTTCTTGCAAACATGGAGGAAGATGCAATTAAGAAGGGGAACAGAGAATACTTAGAAATGTCACTCAACCTGGGTTTGGGGCACATAACTATTTTCTATATTATTAGTATGATAAATAAAGTGTATTCATATATGATGTTTTCTTTTATAGATATGTTTATATGTGTGCTTAAAATATATATCAAAATATTATATTTGCCATGACTATATTCTGGAAACTAATTAAAGAACTTAAATGCATATCATGTTGTGTTTATTGAGATACCTGATTTTTTTCTGACCATATATTGTCATAAATGTAACTGTACATTTTAAAATAATTCCTATCCATAAAACTATAAAATATAGAGAACTTTTTGATGATCCAAGTTCTCACCTTCAGTACTTTGCTGTTGTCATCCATCCATTCACCCTTCCATCCATCTGTCCATCCACATATTCATTGATCCACTCATTTATCTATCAATCCATTCATCCATCTTCCGATCTATCCATCTACCGTACATTCATCCATCAATCCTTTCAGCACTTACAGAGTCCCTGCCTTTTTAAAATATAATTTTACAAGAAATATATGTATTTACTGTTGTGCCCAAGATTGCAAATCCGAGAAACCACCAAGGAGCCGACACCGATGCAAGCGCACGAGGGTTTATTAGCAAGCTCGAGCTTGGGTCCAAGTATATCCGACACAGCAGAACAGGGACTTGGACCCGGAAGTGGGTTACAGCTGGGTTTTTTATAGGCTGGTCTAGGGGATTTTCAGAAGGGGTGGAGGAATTTCTCAAGTTCTGTTTACATTTTGATATGGGGCTTTCAAGGGCATTGAGCTCTGTTCTCATTTTAATATGGGACTTTCTACCACGGGTGTGGGCTCTGTTGTCTTTCTGATATGGGATTCCCTGCGAGGACATTGAAGACATTATGCAGTTTTTCCTATAAAGTTCAGCTCTTATTCACAGGGGCCTAAGATGGCTGTACTTGTGCTAATGCTAAACTTGAGGTGGAATGGCCTTGATTTTTCTCGGCCTCCATATTTACAGATTATTAAATTGTGATATATGTTAAGAAAAGGAAATAGAGTAGAAAACCATAGAATATAAAACAAAAGACATTACATGGCTTGGGAAATCAGAGAAAGCAGGTAACATCCAATTCTTAAATCCTTAGGTTACTATTTTATTTGATTAATTGACTTCACTTGCTTTAAGAAGATTTTTCCTATTCCCATGCCTTAAAAGATGCAACATTCCAAAAAATCACACAGTCAGAATGCAACAGAGTTTTGCTCAGCAGTTCTGGGTCTGGAACTCACCTTCCTCCACATGCCATTTTATAAGTTTTGTATTTGTGCTACAAAGGCCCTTGAGTGACTGGAGGACTAGAAATGCTCAGCAGAATTTTATGGAGATCATCAAACCACAATTTGTAGAAATAAATATTAAAACATCAATATCATGTAATAGGTCAATCAAAAATATGTATTGTGACCCTATTGTGCATAGAAATAATTAGGTGCTACAGAGTATTTAAAATAAATTTTTAAGAAAAATGACATGATACTTGAAGGACTCCTTTGTTTAAGCCACTTTGAATTAGATTTCTGTGTCTTCTGATCAGAAAAAGGAAATTCATATGTAACAGAACATTTCAAGAGGATAAAAACCCAGTAGGAGTCAGGCCCTCAGGTAATATCATGGTGGCATCAGGTCACCATGGAAACTCTCACCTTGGAAAGTTAGGCGTCACAGACACACATAATGAACTGTTTGTCAACATTTTAAAATCATATTTAAGAGTAGGTTTGTTAATCACTGAGTGAATAACAGAAATTTGGAACTTAGCATGTCTCTCAACTGGTTACAGCAAGAGATGCTAAAGACTTTGGAAGTAAAAATCTTATTACTTTTCAGGCATGAGGTGGGGACTCTGATAAGATGTCTCCCAGTGTCCTCAAAAGGAATGTTAATCACTGGGGAGGCAGATAAGAGAAAAACTCTGTAAAGGAGCTAAAGAAGTGAGAAAGATTGTTTTAAAAGAATCTCTTGTCTTGCATAAAAGGTGACAGACTATACCAGAAGGAGTCATTTGCATCATAAAACACAAGCAGAAATGAACTAGATCAAGTAAAGGTGTTGTGGGGCTCACAGTCAGCAGAGGGGCTCACACATTTTAATAAGTTCCAGGTTTGAGCCTGTGTCTGGATGCATTGGAATCAGCATGAATGTGGAAGTCAGAGAAAACTTATTCTGCTACAAAATCTTTGGCAGTGGGATTCTTGAGGGTCTGTAGCCTCAGACGCTTGTATGGTGGGAGTAACTAGGAGTTAGGTGACCAAACAAGGCAGTCTGCCTCTGTTTTTCCAACTCCCTTTGGTGAAATTGGGTGATGATATCATCTCTGAGTTCTTGTGCCAATTAAACACAATGAAGAATGCAAAAGGTCAGCTAGATGGTAGGTTCTTCAGGTGAGCCTCCCTGTCCCTTCTCAGTATGAAAAATTAAAAAGTCATTTTAACATTGGAACATTCAGATTGGACTCCTCAAGGATTATGAATTCTATTAATATTTGTCTCTCAAATAAAAGAACAATTGGGGGGAAAATTGCATCCAGCCGAAGCCATTTGAAATGGATGGAAGTTGAGCAGTAAATAATGAAGAAGAATGTAGACAGATACAGCAAGGGACTCGGACCATTTTGCCACTAATAGGTGCCACAGACAGTTCATTACTGATAAATGTAGAATAATGATGTCCTTAATGAGTCTTTTCACGCACAAATTCATCATAAAACAAGAGAATGAAGTAAAACGAAAATTCTTTGAATAGCATTCATGCAGCATGGAAAGCGAGGATAATTTCATGTCCCAAAAAGAGCTACAGATTTTATAAAGCTTTCTGAGGTTTTCTTCACTGTGTTTGTAGGCAGCTTCCCAACTTAATAGCTTTGCTTTTAATATCTCAGGGGTAAATTTTAACCTACCAGAGAGTGTAGGGCACCTGAAAGGGCCCAAAAGAGGTGACTCTATAGTCCTGTGCTTAAATGCCTCTGTGGCTCCTTATTTATTTGAATTTGAGCCATTTCTATCTTTCTCCCTGGTAGTAGGAAGATAATATAACATCTTTTCTCTGTGTCTCATGCTTGGTTGGTGTTATGGGTGGAATTGTGTCTTCTCCAAAATTCACCTGAAGTCTTAACTCAAAGCATCACTGTATTTAAAGATGAGGTCTTTAAAGTTGAGTTACCATGATGTCATCTGGGTGGGCCCTGATCTAATCTGGCTAGTGTCCTTACAAGAAGAGGAGGTCAGGACAGACACAGTCAGAAGAACAAGCATGTGAAGACACAGAGGGAAGATGCATATGCGCACCAAGGAGAGAGGCCCCAGAGGAAATAAACCTTGCCCACACCTGGATCTGTGACTTCTAGCCACCAGGACTGTGAGAAAATACATTTCTCTTGTTTAAGCCACCTAGTCTGTGCTGGCTTGTTATGGTGACCCTAGGAAACTGTGGAGGCCGAGAAAAATTAAGGCCGTCCCATCTAAAGTTTAGCATTAGCACAAGTACAGCCATCTTAGGCCCCTGTGAATAAGAGCTGAACTTTATGGGAAAAACTGCAGAATGTCCTAAATGTCCTCGGCAGGTAATCCCATATCAGAAAGACAACAGAGCCCACGCCCAGGGTAGAAAATCCCATTTTAGAATTCTTCCATCCCAGAAATGTGTGGGAAATACCAGAAAGGGAGACAGAACGTAAAGACTGCTAACTCTGGGAAACGAACTAGGGGTGTTGGAAGGGGAGGAGGGCGGGGGGTATGAGTGAATGGGTGACGGGCACTGGGGGTTATTCTGTATGTTAGTAAATTGAACACCAATAAAAAATAAATAAAGAAAGAAAAAAATAAAAAAAATAAAAAAAAAAGAATTCTTCCATCCCTTCTGGAAATTCCCTAGACCAGCCTATAAAAAACCCAGCTGTAACCCACTTGGGGGTCCAAGTCGCTGCTCCGCTGTGTCGGGTATACTTGGACCCAAGCTCGAGCTTGCTAATAAACCCTCGTGTGCTTGCATCGGTGTCGGCTCCTTGGTGGTTTCTCGGATTCCCAATCTTGGGCACAACAGAAACAAGTACAATCAGAATACTCAAAAAATTAGGTGTGGGGATCCCTGAATGGCTCAGCGGTTTAGTGCCTGCCTTCGGCCCAGGGTGTCACCCTGGAGTCTCGGGATCAAGTCCCACGTCAGGCTCCCTACATGGAGCCTGCTTGTCCCTCTGCCTGTCTCTCTCTCTCTCTCTCTCTCATGAATAAAAAATAAAATCTTTTTAAAAAATTAGGTGATAATTTTGGGGTATCTATTCCTCAAGTGGCACTTCACTGAGTCTTTTTGGTAGCTTCAGATGAAGGTGTCAGGTCCAGATGTTACATCGAAGTGCTCTTGAATTCATAGTGCAAAACATGACAGACACTGGAGAGGTCACAAACACCACTTTCTCCTGCCCGCCATGGGCATTTCACATAGGTCTTTCTGTCCAATGTTCCAAATAGTATATACTCTAAAAGCAGTGGAATCAAATCAAGCTCACCTAATTGCAATCAACACCACTTAATGCCTGTGGTCAGCAGAATCCTAAGAAGGCCCCCCCCCCAAACTCTCAGCCCCTGGTGCATATGCCCTGTATAATCTCATCCCCTGGAGACTGTATAGGACTGTTGTGTCAGGATTTCTTTTCCTTTCATAGCCCTGGTTCTTGGTCATGCCACTTCAAAGAATGAAGATGAAGAGTGGTGGGCAGCAAAGCAAAGTTTATTGAGTGAGATAGTACAAAGCTCCCGAAGAGGGAGTTTCTATGTCTGAGGGTTGTTATGAGATTGTTGGTGGGTGTTTTAATCTGATTAAACCTCCACATACCCATCACCCAATCAGGTTTTGTCCACTTGCTTAGCTACTTCTCAGGTAGTTGTTTACATGGGAAAGGGTGGAGGGCTCCTTTCAGGGTGGTATAAATTAATAGGATGGGGATAGTTTCATCTTAGGACTGGGCCTTTGCCCCTGCCTGCCTTTCTTCCAACTACTTAACCATTACTGTGATTATGATGTTGTAAGTTACATGGGTTGATTTGGCTATGTTATGAGGAATATTATCATTCCCTTGATAATATTACATAGTATGTAAGATTCCCTGACAGACTGACGAGGTGAGCATCTTCCACTGGTCATGAAGAAGAAAGCTGCCATGTATAGGAGAAAGGGCCATATAACCAGGACCAGAGGTTGGCTTCCAGCAGTTGAGAGCCAGCCCTGGCCCTTAGAAGAAAAACTAGAGACTTGGTAAATTCACAACAGTGGCAACACCCTAATTTCAGCCTGATGGAGCCTGAGGCTCTGAGATGAGGATTCTGCTCTCCAGACCCAGACTCCTGGCCCCAGGCAATCTTGGGATAACAAATCCTTGTTCAAAACTCCTAATCTGTGGAAATCTGTTAGGCAGAAACAAGAGACTAATACAAAACCCAAATGCTAATCCAGCTTTAACCCACGCACATTCACAGACACTGTTTTTTAGGAAATTGTGTCTTAATTAATATCTAGCTATCTCTTACCACAAGTTTTTCCTCCTTCTTTGATAGATAATCAGAAAACTTGATGAAAGAAAATTATCTCTGCCTGCTTCTGACCATGAAGAAAAGAAAAATGTCATACCCATATTTTCAGCCTGGGGATGGATTAAATAACTGGACAGGCTGGATTATAGAATGTCCTCAAGGAGAGAGACATTTATCACCAGGAGTTGTTTCATATCGAGTGATCAGAGGCCAGCCAGGCAGTCCATAGGAAACTTGTTTTTGTAAATAGAAAAGAATAAAGATAAATATGAATCCTAGCTCTGCCATTTGCCCTTGGAGCATGGTGAAAATCTGACTTCTCCAAGTCCAATCTTTTTTCTGTAAAATGGAAAGAATAAGCTCACCTCATAAGATTTTCTCTTTTTGTTGAGACATAATATTTGCCTTTTAAAAGTTCACAATTCAGTGATTTTACATATAGTCATAAAATTGTACAATCATCACTATTTCATTCCAGAACATTTTTATAATCCCAAAAGTTTCTCTGTACCTGTTAGCAATCATTTTCTGTCCCTCTCTCCCCAGCCTCTCGCAACCACTAATCTACCTCAGTCTCTATGGATTTGCCTATTCCTGACATTTTATATAAATAGGATCATATAATATATGGACTTTTGTGCCTGGTTTCTTTCACTTAGTATAATGTTTTCAAGGTTCATCCATGTTGTAACCTCATGAGATTTTTGTGATTAAAAAAAAAAAATGATGCTTCAATCTAGAGCCTGGTCCACTGTGAGGCATCAGTAAATGCCAGTTATTATTAATAAGATAAACATTATAGAATTATGGACAACTACCTTATGAAGATTATAGATGTCATTTTTTTAAAGTTTTTTCTTTTTTTTTAAGATTTTATTTATTTATTCGTGAGAGAAGAGAAAGAGAGGCAGAGACATAGGCAGGGGGAGAAGCAGGCTCTCTGTGGGGAATCCAATGCAGGACTCAATCCCAGGACCCTGGGATCATGACCTGAGCCAAAGGCAGATGCTCAACCACTGAGCTACCCAGGTACCCTGTAGATGTCATTTTAATTGATCATTTCATGAAGTGTAGATACCTCTTCTTACATCATTGGCCAGATAACCCTCAGGTTTTTTTTTTTTTTTTTTTTTTTTTTTTTTTTTTTTAATCTCCAGACACAAGGAACTCAAGATTGAAAAAAGCAGACCTTCACTGTGGCTATAAGATTCTGACCATTGAAAAATTGATCCTTATATTGAAACAAAATCTGCCTCCTATCAACTCCTACCAATGAGTCCTTGTTATGGGTTGAATTGTGTCCCCCTTAGAAAAGATATGTTGAATGCCTAAGCCCCAGTATTCAAAATGTGAGCTTCTCTGGAAATAGCTTTTGCAACTGTAGTCATTAAGATGAAGTCATTAGGGTGGGCCATAATCCAATATGGCTGATGTCCTTTAAAAAAAAAGGAAATTCTGGAGACCAATACCACAAATAGTCACCTGAAGATGAAGGTCAGTATGTGGTTTCTATAAGCCAAGAACACCAAAGATTGCCAACAAACCACCAGAAGATAGAAGAAAAGTGTGGAACAGCTCTGCCTTACAGTGCTTGGAAGGAATGAACTTGCCAACATCTTGATCTCAGACTTCTAGTCTCAAGAACTAGCACCACACTAGTTGTGTTACTGTTAGCAGCCCCAGAAAACTAATAAAGTCCTGTTTTTTCACTGAAGTGTCAACAGGTTGCCTCTTTTCTCATAGGGTAATCTTTCAAATATTTGACATCAGCTCACTTGTTCCATTGGAAGGCTCTTCTCCAGCGTGATGATCATGGACTTCAGATGTACGACCTCCAGTCTACTCTTTGGGTCTTCTGCTCTTCTTTAGATCTACAATGCCTTATAAATAAATTCAGATTTTCAAAGCACTTATTCAGCCATAAATTGTAAGTGTCCATAATGTGCCAAATATTCCTCTTTGCCATTTTGCAATCATTAGAGTCTACGCTATGCATAGGAAGGACTCATGTTACTACTCCACACCTGCTGGAATTTGAACAAACTCAATAACTAAGTTTGGCATAGGCAAGGTGTGGTTGTCCGGACTGGGGCTTCCTCCAAAAATATCTGTTACTGCTTTTTTGTTCTTTCTGCTTTCATCCTCTTCAGGGCACCATCATTCCACATAAGGAAATCTGTACAAGTTCCTAACTCTTCTTCCTGACCCCATTCCTGTCCATCCTCCACTCTATAGCCAGAGTGGTCTTTGAAAAGCACAAAAGATTAGGAATTAAGATCTGTGAAAGCATTTTCACTGGAATTAGACTAAGAGGCTTACTTTGATTTTCAGTGTCCTACAAGAGACAATCCCTGACACCCTTTCCAATCTCATCTCTTGTCGATTCTCCCCCATATACCAGCACACCTCCTTTGTTCCTGAACACGCAAGGTCATTCCCACCTCTGTATACTTATCGCTGACCATCCCTCTTCTAGGAACACTTCCCACCCTTTCCACCTTTGTGTCTTTATGGCTGGCCTTCTCATCATTCAGACCTCAACTCAAATGTCCCTTCCCAGAGGGGCTCCACTAGACCATGCTAACTAAAGTAGTGACTCCTACCTATGTCACTCTACCTCAGGATCCTGAGAGATGTGCGTGTGTTTGTGTGTATATGCCCAAAATTCCCTGTTTTCCAAAATTGTCTGATGTATGTATATGTTTATTATCCATTTTACTCATGAATCTATTCCCAGCATTTAGAATAGTGCCTGGTTTATAATTGGTGCTCATTAAATACTTGTTGAAAGAAATAATTAATATATGAATAAATGAGAATTGGTAGAAAAGGAATCGGGAGATGAGGTCAACCTTGGAGCGGAAACATCTCTGAATCATACATAAAATTATTGTGCCAAGGAAGCATGGAAAATGTTCTTGGAGTGAAGTTGCAGTTAGAAATGGCTCAGTGAGGTGGACACTTTTTTCATGTGCCACAATATCCTCCTCTCTACCCTCGTGAGTTTTCATGGGGTTAAGGAAAGGAATCTGGTATAAAACAAGTAAGTTCAGACACTCCAGGAGTCCAAATCCACAAACACAGAAACTGAAGTGGGCTATGTCCTTTACTCTGAACATTGTTCCAGGCCCCAAGTGGGATCTTAAACATGTCACATTAAGGTAGATAAGAAACCTAGTTATTGCTTCCCAGCATTTCTCTGTCCATTAGATTTCCAAGAGTTGTTGAAGATTTGGTGATTTTGCTCCCTAGCCACTGACAAAATGTCTTAGCCTCTTTGGCAGACAGCTGCCAGATAGGGAGTGTTTGTTTAAATAGGCACAGACAATCCCCAAACAGAGAGCCAGGGGTCTGGCCCAGGGGCAGCCCAGCCTCAAACAAATCAGCTCCCAATAAGACCTGCCTGAGTGGGAAATGGCTCATTGCAGGCCACCTTCTGCTCCACACCATCTGGCTCCCCACACGCCCTTCCTTGCTGAGTTTTAATTTCCGAACCAGACGCACTGCCACAATTATGCTTTACTTCCTTTTATGCATCCTGCTGTGGGAACACAGAAGCTTCTGGTAATTAAATGTCTACTTTGTGAATGGTGAGGAAGTCTCTGCATTTAACCATTGCTCTGTTTGCAGGAGTTGCAGTAGGGAAAAGCTGGGGATTTTAATACCTTGGATAGATCCCAGGTCACCAGGGCTCTGACCCATTAACTTTAGAAGCAAATCTATAGCAAGAGAAAGGGGACATTTGGAGTTTGATGAAGTCCTCACTTGTTCTCTTACTAGCTATCTGCCTGTCAGCCACTCTTTCTATTGTAGGCGCCAGTTTCTCTGTGTTCTCCCAGATATGAAAGGAGAAAGCCAAGTAAGACAGTTAAATTTCAAGAAGATAAGAGATGCAGATGTGCTTTGTGGTCATGCTTTCCAAGCCACAGCCTTTGTTTCTCTAAGTGTATGTAGCCAACCAACCCTGCTGGTCCTAAGAGACTTAGAGATGAATTCTAGCCAGTTTGCACATCCTTATAAAAATAACATGGAGAAGACATTTTTATTTAGCAACAATCAGCTGAAGCTGAGGAATATCTTTAGCAAGAGATCCTGTGGGCCAGTAGTTCCTCAAAATATTAGGTGCACGTTAGTCACCTGGGCATCCTGTCTAAATGCAGATTATCCTTCAGTAGATATAGGATGGGATCTCAGATTCTGTAATTCCTAACAATGGCCCAAGTTGTGGATGCAGGGGATAGTAAGCCCATTTTGAGTAGAGAGGTCTGAATTGCCCAAGAGCACAGCAGCTCTACCTTTTCTTCCTCTCCCTGTCATCTTCCAACCCAGATGCCAAACAACAGGTGCCATTTATCATTACACTTGTGCTATTGTCCTTTTTATATTAGGAATATATTTTTCTACACTTGGCCAGCTTCACTCATTTGTCACCTGCCAACCTAAGAATACATTTGAATATTTAACCCAATTTTAAAGGGTGTTTGGTAACCCTAACCTGGTTGAATCAGTCAAAGTCCCACCAGGAGGAAAGAAATCATCAGCTCTTTTTATGGAGAGAATTTAGATTGCATAGGTAAGAAATAAATTGATGGTGAATTAACCTGGAGTTAGCAACAGCAGGCACCATTGAGCCCTGGAGTGGCAAAGCCAAATGAAGAAGACAGTGTCACCAGAAATACAAGTTTCCCTGGCAGACACTGGGACCTTGGTGAGACTGTCTAGCAGAATCTGGAGTCATGGAGAAGAGGCAACTGCTCGGAGGGATGCTTCCAAAGGCAGATAGAAAGAGTTGGAGGTCTTCTCCCTTGCCAGGAATGTCTCCACTAGCACCTCCCATTGGGTGAACCAACCTGGAAGCCACTTGGGAGCCAGGTAAATGCAGCCTGTATGGGACAGGACCTGCTCCCACACAAGGCACAAAATAAATTTGCATTAGAGGATGAAGAAACCAGGTTTGGCACTTTGTCCTTGGGTATATCTTCATTGTTTTCAAGCGGAAGGAAGGTCTTGGACTAGATTTTCAAAAGAGCCAAAATATTTTCCCATACTTCTTTAAAGACAAAAGGAAAATTCACTTCCACTTGAAATTGTGTTAGCTATGTACCATCCTTGGAAGATATGTGTTTTGTGTTTCAGAAGAGAAACCATGGGTTTTTTGCATACAAAAAGTTGTAGAGAGTTAATGGATAGAACTTAATGTGTTTGGAGATATGTGTGCTATAAACTATCTATCACCTCCAAAGATTTTCTCGCATACCCTTTGTTTTTGTTTTTGTTGTTGTTGTTGTTGTTTTGTTTCTCCTTTTGTAGTAAGGGCACTGTACAAAAGATCCATCTTTTTTTTTTTTTTTTTTTTTTTTTTTAAGTAGGCTCCATGCCTGGTGCAGAGCTCAAAACAGGGTCCAACATGGGGCTCAAACTTAAAACCATGAGATCAAGACTGGAACTGAGATCAAGAGTCAGTTACTCTACTGACTGAGCCACTCAGACACCCCTTAAGTATACAATACAGTATTGCTAATCATAGGCCTCATGTTGTATAGTACATTGACAGAACTTATTTATCTTGCATAACTAAAACTTTGCATCATGTGACCAACATCTCATTTTCCCCTCCCCGCAGTCCCTGGAAACCACCATTCTACTCTCTGCTTCTATAATAAGTATGATAATTTTTACATTTATTAGACTAGATTCCATGTATAAGTGAAACCATGCAGTATTTGTCTCTCTATGTGTAGCTTCTTCCAATTACCATAATGTCCTCCAAGTCTGTCTTTCATCTGTGTTGTTGCAAATGGCAGTATTTTTAAGGCTGAATAATATTTCATTATGTACATATATCACATTTTCTTTATCTATTCATCTATCAGTAGACATTTGCATTGTTGCCATCTCTCAGCTATTATGAATCATGCTTCAATGAGCATGAGGGTGCAGATACCTCTTTCAGACCATATTTCAATTCCTTTGAATAGTACTGAGAAGTGGATTGCTGGATCAAATGGTAAATTGCCATCTGATTATTAAGTGACAATAGGAAAACTGATCTGACTAATTTGACTTCTGCATACTTAAACATTAATAATGATGATTGATTTTCAATCTACTTTAAGGAAATTTTGTAGGAGAAAAATTATATTAAAAAGCATGTATTCATTCATTCAATGAGCAATTAATCAATTCCAAGCACTATGGATTCTACTGGTTGGAGGGCTTATCCAATAAGAAGTTTTTGTGTAACCCAATTCTCCACTAGGTATTATGTTAAAAATGCTATATGTGCTTCTAAAGCCCCTGAGCGCCTCTGTGGTAATGGTTAGGGTCCAGTCATAAGAGAGAAACACCACCAGTAAGTGAACAGAGAAAATTTAATGTGAAGAACTAATGAATTTGAAACAGAAGATTATTATCTAAAGGACACATATCACAGAATGTGTATATCATACAATGTTGAGTATTCTTCTCCTCATCAGACTGAGAGTTCCTTTAGAGCAGGAACTGTGTCTCTAATAATTTTAACCCTAGAACCCCAGGGTTCTCTAGATCTGAATACAGTATCTGACACCCAGTGACTACTTAATGCTTATTGAGAAAATGAATAAATGGGAACTTAACGTCTAAGGGGACCTGGAGGTTCAGACCATTACATTTGATAGTTACTTGTGTTTTAATGTAGTTTCAGAAACAGACCAATAAGAGAATGCTGGAGTGCTGGGAAGGAACATTATACAGACAATAGCAGTAATGAGAAAGATGAGAAAGCAAGGCATATTCTGGAATTCGCTGGTTACCCATCTTTTTTATATTACGGTTTTGAGAGAAAAAGTAGCAGAATATGAAGTTGGAGAGAGAAGGCAGGAGATAAACTATGACAAGGGGTTTAAATCTTGTCTGGTGTAAAGAGAGCCATTGAAGAGTTCAGGGAGGGGCACCAACAGGATAGGACATGTAGGGACATGGGTCATCCTAGCACTCGATGAAGGGTGTAGTGGGTAGCTGAGAAGAGCTATACTTTGGGGAAGTAAAATTTGTTGCATTCATGTATGTGGACACAAGTAATTCAAATAAAATCAATTCAAAAAATAATTGTTATTGTTGCTATTACAAATCCTATTTGGTTAATTCAAATATGATAAACAGTCTCTGTAAGCATCTCTGTATTTTTTAGAAGCTATATAGTCAAAGGAAATTTAACTATTGAATCAAACACTGACAACACACTTTTGAACTCTTTTCAAAGAAATGACCACCAAGTGATAATGGCCTGGAATTCAAATTGGCCAAAAGATGGCATATTTCAAGTGCTTTTTGTCAGTGGGGGCTATTAAATAGCTTTGAAATAAAAGCTTGAATTCCCTAAGGGACAATTCCAAGAAAGTCACATGAAGTAGAGCTCTTCTTCCATTTCCTTAATGGTCTTCCCCATAAGTTCACATATGACACATCAAATAAACCAGAACAAATACTATTTTACATAAAATTTACATAAGATTATCTTAAGCCTTCAAAATTAGTAAATTGGCAATTCACCTAACTGGACTGACCCTTAGTTTTCTCATCTGTAGAAGGGATTCAATTTTTCTCTATTTACAGATTGTATAATATTCTTACTAAAAAAGCATTTTAAAGAAATGCTTTGATTTTGTGAAGAAGGGTTATAAAAAAATCACTGTATTTCTGTTTATACTCTTACTTCATTCTTAGTGGATGATAATTAAAGGAATCTTAAGGAAGTATCCCCAGCTATGGACTAGAAATTGTAGATATAATCATATGCCAATTGGTATACTTAAGTGCCAAACATGGTTTGCCTATATACAAAGAACCACTTACAATAGGGAAAAAAGATTTAATTTCTTGAGTATGGCATGTGGAGAAAACAAACCCCCTCTATCTTTGGGAACAAGTCATTTATTTAGCTCTGCCTAATTAAAACTAAGTTTCTAATTCTAGAATGCCTCATAAATTTTACCATGTAATGAACATATACTTTTATTTATTGTTTAATTAAATTTGCTATAACTTGATATTTGCATCCATATCAATCATCCTTTGAAGGCTATTGGTGCTTCAGTTGATAGGCAGAGTTTGTCTAAGTGATCAACAGTTGCCTGATCAGTAGGAACCATGGAAATTGGGGACATTTAATTCAGATGGCTGATATGAGGATTGAGACCATGATTGTGAAGTGCCTGTGGTGAGCCAAGCATATGATGTTTGAGAAATAGACAACGGCTGCTAATATTGTTTTTAATTATGTCCTGTTGTTGCTATTGTTGGAATTTCTAAGAACATTCTGTAGAACATAAAAGTAATTCATCAATAACTTCAAATTGCCTTATCTTACTCTAAATGATGCTTGATAAATGATTGATTGATTGAAGATGGAGAAGAGGATATTAAGATATTGTAATGTAATGTATTCTGTAAATGTAATGTATTCTGTGTCCTGATATACCTTTGCTTAATAAAAGTGATTACATTGATGTCTGTTATGACTCACCTACAAAATCATATGCATCACCAACTTATGTATACATAATGGAGAAATTCAAACCATATAGGAAATTTCAAATAGTCTCCTCCTCTAATATACTTGCATAAGTTGTTTTTGGTGTTTGTAAGAGAAAGTTTCATTTAAAGGTTACCAGTAAAATTTCTGTTTTTAATAAACAGAATGTCAATTCCAGTAAATTATGTCCATTCAGGAAGGACCCCAGGGTAACTTTATCTTTGTGAATATGAGGTAGGTAGGCACTCATTCTTATAGAAAAGAACTAACATGATTTTTTTTTCTTTTCTTATCCCCCTGAGAAAGTACCTCCTTCATACAACCTATAGTCTGTCAGAGAGAAGGATTGAAAACAATTACCCTAGAGTCTAAAGACCTCTTGAAAGTAAGAGGAAAGAGATGGAATGCCTGCTGTCCAGTAAGAATTCATAAATAATTGTTTAATGAACAAATGAATGAATCCTGATCTTTTCTCTTTTTTTAAACTTCAAAATTGCTATTTAAAGATATTGTTATTATAGTTTGGGGAAATAATTACTGTTAAACATTTGGCAAGAATGAAATCGGTATAATGTTTGGGAAAGCTGGTGTGCAGTAGAGAGGAAGCTTTCTAAATGCCTCTACCCATTATGGTCAGGTGAACTAGTTTTGTGCAGATGGACAATCCCACTACAAAAAACAAAAATGTAGATGCTGGAAAAAATATTTCTTAAAAAAGAAAATGTATTTGAAAACATTAGAGCACTATTAAAGCAACAAATTCTTGGCCCAGAGCCCACACAGGTGACTACAATATTTGACATTACTTTTCACTTCAGTGGATTATTCAGTTTCTCAAGAATAGCTGACCAGCTAATAAGCAGAGGAGAGCTTACAGCCTCCTCGTGGAACTATGAGAGGAGCATCTTAGAACATATTTCAAGTTAAAAAAAAAAATGCCATTTAGTTGGAAATCCAAATGGTCACACCCTAGGACAGGGGGCCAGATTTCACAAACACTGAATCCTCACCTCCAAGAGGAGGCTAAGAAGACATAATAAGCAAATGTAATATGGGATCCTGGATGAGCTACTGGGATAGAAAAACACAGTAGATAAAAGCCAAAGAAACCTGAGTACAAATTTTAGTTTACAATAATGTATCAAAACTGATTTATTAATTATAGCAAATTACCATACTAATGTAAGATGTAATAATAGGGGAACTGAATGTCCTGTGTATAGGAACTCTATATACTATCTTCTCAATTATTCTCAATCTATTATTGTCTCTAAAATATCAGTAAAACCAAACTAAAGTATAAAGCTTCTGCGCAGTGAAGAAAAAAATCAACAAAACTAAAAAGCAACCTACTGAATGGGAGAAGATATCTTCAAATGACATACCTGATAAAGACTTAGTATCCAAAATATATAAAGAATTTATAAAACTCAACACCTAGAAAATGAATAATCCAATTTAAAAATGGGCAGAAGACATGAACAGACATTTCTCCAAAGAAGACATACAGATGGCCAACAGACACATGAAAAGAAGCTCAATATCACTTATCATCAAGGAAATTGAAATCAAAACTACAATGAGATAATATCTCACACCTGTCAGAATGGCTAAAACCAACAGGAAACAACAGGTATTGGCAGGATGTGGAGAATGGGGAACCCTCTTGTACTGTTGGTAGGAAAACAAACTGATGCAACCATTCTGGAAAACAGTATGGAGTTTCCTCAAAAAGTTAAAAATAGAACTACCCCATGATCCAGCAATTGCACTATGAGGTACCTACCAAAAATGCAATAATTCAAAAGGTTGTATGCATCCTGATGTTCATAGCAGCATTATCTACAATAGCCATATTATGGAAACAGCCCAAATGTCCATCAATTGGTGAATGGATGAAGAGGATGTGGCATATATATATATATATATATATATGTGGTATATATATATATATATATATATATATATATATACACACACATACATATAGATAATGGAATATTACTCAGCCATAAAAAGACCCCAAACCAGAAGATACCTAGGAATAGACCTAACCAAAGAGGCAAAAGATCTGTACTCAGAAAACTATAGAACACTCATGAAAGAAATTGAGGAAGACACAAAGAAATGTAAAAATGTTCTATGCTCATGGATTGGAAGAAAAAATATTGTTAAAATGTCTATGCTACCTAGAGCAATCTATACATTCAGTGCAGTCCCTATAAAAATACCATCAACTTATTTCAAATAATTGGAACAAATAATGCTAAAATTTGTATGGAAC
Organism: Canis lupus baileyi; assembly: GCF_048164855.1. Taxonomy (NCBI): domain Eukaryota; kingdom Metazoa; phylum Chordata; class Mammalia; order Carnivora; family Canidae; genus Canis; species Canis lupus. The sequence continues at coordinate 70,316,247 of NC_132839.1, forward strand.
CAGGAAAAAAAAATCTAAATAGGCAAAGGATTGTTAAAAAAGAAAACCAAAACTTGAAGTCACAATTCCAGACTTCAAGCTCTATTACAAAGCTATAATCATCAAGACGGTATGGTACCGGCACAAAAACAAATATACAGATCAATGAAACAGAATAAAGAACTCAGAAATGGGTCAATTCATGATCAACTAATCTTTGACAAAGCAGGAGATGATATCCAATGTAAAAAAGACAGTCTCTTCAACAAGTGCTATTGGGAAAATTGGACAACCATATGCAGAAGAATGAAACTAGACCATTTCCTCACACTATATATAAAAATAGACTCAAAATAGATGAAGGACATAAATGTGAGACAGGAATCCATCAAAATCCTAGAGGAGAACACAGACAGCAACCTCCTTGACTTTGGCCATAGCAACTTCATGCTAAACGTGTATCCAAAGGCAAGGGAAACAAAGGCAAAATGAACTATTAGGACTTCATCAAGATAAAAAGCTCTTGCACAGCAAAGGAAACAGTTGACAAAACCAAAAGGCAACCTGCAAAATGGAAGAAGGTATTTACAAAGGACACATTAGATAAAGGGCTGGTATCTAAAATTTACAAAGAGTTTATCAAACTCAACACCCAAAGAACATATAATCCAGCTAAGAAATGAGAAGACATGGACAGACATTTCTCCAAAGAAGACATACAAATAGCCAACAGGCACATGAAAAAATGGTCCACATCACTCAGCATTAGGGAAATACAAGTCAAAACCACAATGAGATACCACATCAGACCAATCAGAATGGCTAAAATCAACAAATCAGGAAATGACAGATGTTGGCCAGGATGCAGCCAAAGGGGAACCCTCTTATGATGTTGGCAGGAATGCAAGCTGATTCAATCACTCTGGAACACAGTATGGAGGTTCCTCAAACAGTTGCAAATAGTGCTACCTATACCCAGCAACTGCACTACTGAGTATTTACCCCAAAGACACAAAAGTGATTCAAAGGGACACCTGCACCCCAATGTTTGTAGCAGCAATGCCCACAATAGTCAAAATATGGAAAGATCCCAGATCCCAGATGTCCATCAACAGATGAATGGGTAAAGAAGATGTGTGTTCTCACTATATATATATATATATATATATATATATATATATATATATATAGAGAGAGAGAGAGAGAGAGAGAGAAATATATATACACACACACACACACATACACACACACAATGGACTACTACTCAGACAAAAAAAAGAAAAAAAAAGAAAGAAAGAAAGAAAGAAAGAAAGAAAGAAAGAAAGAAAGAAAGAAAGAAGAAAAAAGGAAGGAAGGAAGGAAGGAAGGAAGGAAGGAAGGAAGGAAGGAAGGAAGGAAGGAAAGAAAAAAAAGAAGAAAAAGAAAGAGAAAGAAAGAAAGAAAGAAAGAAAAGAAAAGAAAGAAAGAAAAAGGAAGAAAGAAAGAAGAAGAAAGAAAGAAAGAAAGAAAGAAAGAAAGAAAGAAAGAAAGAAAAAAAAAAGAAAGAAAGAAAGGTCTTGCCATTTACAATGACGTGGATGGAGCTAGAGGATATGATACTAAATGAAATAAGTCAATCAGAGAAAGACAATTATCATATGATCCCACTCATATGTGGAATTTAAGAAACAAAACAGAGGATCATAGGATAAGAGAGGAAAAAATAAAACAACACAACATCAGAGAGGAAGACAAACCATAAACAACTATTAATCATAGGAAACAAACTGAGGGTCACTGGAGAGGAGGGGTGTAGGAAGATGGGGTAACTGGGTGATGAACATTAAGGAGGGCATGAGATGTAGTGAGCACTGGGTATTATATAAAACTATATATATGAATCACTGGCCTCTACCTCTGAAACAAGTAATACATTATATGTCAGTTAATCAAATAAAAAAATTAGTGGTAAATGTAAATTAACAAATAAATAAATAAAATGAAGTCTTGCCATTTGCAATAACATAGATGGAACTAGAGAATATCATGCTAAGTAAAATAAGTCACAGAGAAAGGCAAATCCCAAATGATTTCATTCATATGTGAAATTTAAGAAATAAAACAAATGAGCAAAGAGGGAAAAAAAAGAGAGAGGCAAACCAAGAAATAGATTCTTTTTTTTTTTTTTTAAACATTTTTTTAAATTTATTTATGATAGTCATACAGAGAGAGAGAGAGAGGCAGAGACACAACAGGCAGAGGGAGAAGCAGGCTCCATGCACCGGGAGCCTGATGTGGGATTCGATCCCGGGTCTCCAGGATCGCGCCCTGGGCCAAAGGCAGGCGCCAAACCGCTGCGCCACCCAGGGATCCCAAGAAATAGATTCTTAACTATGGAGAACAAACTGATGATTACCAGACAGGAGGTGGGTGGGAGGATGGGTGAAATAGGTGATGGGGATTAAGGGAGTGCACTTGTGATGAGCTCCAGGTGTTGTATAGAAGGGTTGAATCATTATATTGTGTACCTGAAACTAATATTACACTGTATGTTAACTTGAATTCAAATAAGAACTTTAAAAAAATCAATAAAAAACAAAGATTATATTATATACAAATGGATGAAATACTCGAAAAGCAGAAACTGTCATATTGTATCAAAAAATTAAAAACAAACAAACCACAAAACTCTATGTAGTTTAAAAGAGACTATAAAAATAAGGATACAGAGAACTTGGAATTAAATTAATGTAAAGAGACATGCCATGATAACACCAAAGAAAGGCTGACAATCATCAATATCAGAATATAATTTTTTTCATTTTAGCTATCAAAAAATTTAAATGTTATTTTAAGATATCAAAATAACACTTATTGGGAAAGTTTTAAGAAAGAAAGAGGGATATTTCATTATTTAAAAAGTATCAATACATTATAATTATATGAAGCATTTAATTAATTTTTCTCTTCTAATAATATAGCCCCAAAAGGTATAGAGCAAGTAATGACAAAGTTAAAAAGACAAATGTTCAGTTATGGTGGAAATTTTGTAATATTCCTTCTTAGTTACTGGCAGAACAAGGCATTGTTAAAATCAGAGAAAAGACTTGGTAGGGACATTGAAGATTAAAAATATAATTTAAAAATCCTGACCAGTTGGTCCAAGGGTTGTGGGTTATTGTTAAGCTGTTTAAAAATCCTGACCAGTTTGACATATATAGAACACTACACCTGGCAAGTAAAAAATACAATTCCCATGGAACTAAAATTATACAAAGTCTATCCTGATCATATAGAATTGTTTGAAATGAAGAAAAATAACTAAAATTTCTTCTGAATTTTAAAAGTAAACAAAAACATTTCTAAATTAACAATAGATCTGTGAAGAAATTGCATTGAAAATTAGAAGGTATTTTGAGCTGAATGAAAATATAAATAAAATACGTCAAAGTTTGTGGGATGAAGTTGTAGTTAGAAGGAAATTCCTGGGATCAAATGTTTTAAAAGATTAAAAAATAGATGGTATAAATATGCCTCTTAAGATATTAGAAAAACGTCAAATGAGCCCAAACAAAATGGAAGGAAGAAAATAATAAAATAAACAGAAACAAATAAAAGTAAAATAAATAAACAATGTGCAGAATCAATTCAGTCAGAAGTCATTTGGTTGAAACCAATAATAAAATTGATAATACCATAGCTCGGTTGATTAAGACAAAAAGAGTAAAAGCACAAATCACCAATGTTAGAAAAAAGAAGGTAGATCCAACAGATATTAAAACAAGAAACTATTGGAGCCAATTGTATGCTGTTATTTGAAAATGTAGGTAAAACTGACAAATTCAATGAAAAATACAACTTATCAAAATGAATACAAGAAAAAAATAGAAAACATTAGTTATTAGTTTCTTATTAATTACAGAGAAAAATCAATAAATGTCTAATCATTATTAAAACAAACCAAAACAAAATCTTAAGCAAACTAGAAAGAAAAGTGAACTTTCTTAATCATATAAAGAAAATTTTTTTACAAAGTGGTAAAATATTAGAAACTTTCTTCCTGAAATGAGAACTTGGTCAATATAAGATAACTTCCATGAAATATTTTTCTGGAGGTGGTAGCCAATAAAATAAGGCAAGAAAAGTAATAGAACTGGAAAATTAGAAATTATAATTTTTCACACTAAATTTGCATATATCTATTGAATACATAGACTAATTTTAAAAACACTATAATGTATTAGATTTAAAAAGTGAATTTAGCAAGTTCACTTGATACAAAGTTTAATAAATGAAAATCAATTGCATTTCTATTTAATAGCAACGATTGGAAAAAATTTAACTACCATTTCCAAGTATATATGCAATTACAGTATGATTTCACTCATATGTGGAATTTAAGAAACAAAACAGATAGACATAGGGGAAGGGAGAGAGAAATAAAATAAGATTAAAACAGAGAGGGAGACAAACCATAAGAGACTCTTAATTCTAAACTGAGGGTCGCTGGAGGGGAGGTGGGTAAGGGGATGGGGTAACTGGGTGATAGGCATTAAGGAGGGCACATGAAGTAATGAGCACTGTGTGTTATATGGAACTGATGAATCATTCATTCTACCCGTGAAACTAATAGTACAGTATATGTTAACCAAATTGAATTTAAATGAGAGATTATAATTAAAGACACACAAATATATATACAATTATAGATATATCTATATGTATATATAGATTATATAATGTGTATATATTTTTTATCTATATTTACAATTATATGTGCATATGCATTATCCCATGATCTCTACAAAAAAATTACAAATCTGAATACATTGAAAACTAGGGGTGCCTGGGTAGCTCACTCAGTTAAGTAATTGACTCTTGATTTCTGCTTGGGTTGTGATACCAGGTTGTGAGATCAATCCCCAAATCAGGCTCTGCTCTGGGTGTGGAAACTGCTTCAGATTTTCTCTCTCTCTTACCCTCTGCCTCACCTCCTCTGATAGGGGATGAGTGCTCTCTCTCTCTTTCTCTCTAATTAATTAATTTAAAAAATTGAGGACTCTAACATGTATAGATTCTCCTCAAATTGATCTGGAGTTTCAATACAATTTCTAGAAGAGATAGGGATATGTGTGTGTGTGTGTGTGTGTGTGTGTGTGTCTGTGTGTGTGTATGAACTCATAACATGTAAGGTTTGCATGTTATTTTTACTCACATGTAAGTGGAAATGAAGAGTCATAAGAAAACAAGACAAACTCGGAAAGGATTTTGTGGACAATAGACATAATTTTCAAAATATAGCATTTATCATTTATTTCTAAAAATCTATGAGAAATGAGGAGAGCATTCACCAGCCAAAGGTCAGGTGCCCACCTCACTTCAATCCCTAAGTCATTAATTTTATGGGTTCATTTTCATAATTGAGTAAAATTGAAAATACCTCCCCACCCATTTTTAAGGTATAGTTTTGGTATCTACAGAGGAGCAAGGTTCTTACACTTATTAGTAAATAATTTTCAGAAGTGTTATATATTTGAATAACAATTCGAGTACATTTTGAAAAGAGGCAGTGGGGCAAGAATATCAAAGAGATTAAAATACGTGATTTGAGGATATTTTTAAGTGAAAACAAAATAAATTATAAGGACAACGTAATCTATACATCTGAAGGGAAATGCAGATACATGTTTGAAAAAGAAGGGAGTCACATTAGTCTTTCAGTGAATGATTTTTCAGAGTAGACATTCATGGTAAATAAGATGAAGGCTTAGGAATCTTAAAATGAGTGATTCTTCATTTCACATTAATAGTCCTAGAAGTATTTTTCTGCTCCCACAGTTTTTCAGGCCCCATTTGTGGTTCTCACACAATCTACTGTAGATACCACAGGGTATCTCCCATTCTCTTTGCTAGGCTAAAGTTGTTCCAGTGAGGTAAAAAGTTCTAGAATTTTTGGATTTTGTGTGATATCTGCTATTCACAGAAGAGTCAGGCTCACCTTCTTTGGCAGTAATTTTGGTACTATGGCTTGTTGGTGGATTTCTGCATCATGATGAGTACTGAGTTGCAATGAGTTCTGTGTATCCCAAAGAGTCATTAAGAGCATCCACAGGGCAGGGGTGCCTGGGTGGCTCAGTGGTTGGGTGTCTGCCTTTGGCTCAGGTCTTGATCCCAGGATCCTGATATCGAGTCCTACATCAGGCTCCCTATAGGGAGCCTGCTTCTCCTTCTGCCTATGTCTTTGCCTCTCTCTGTCTCTCATGAATGAATAGATAAAATATTTTTTGAAGAAAAAGAAGAAGAAGAAGAAGAAGGAAGAAGAAGAAGAAGAAGAAGAAGAAGAAGAAGAAGAAGAAGAAGAAAGAAGAAGAAAGAAGAAGAAAGAAGAAGAAAGAAGAAGAAGAAGAAGAAGAAGAAGAAGAAGAAGAAGAAAGAAGAAGAAGAAGAAGAAAAAGAAGAAGAAGAAAAAGAAGAAGAAGAAGAAGAAGAAGAAGAAGAAGAAGAAGAAGAAGAAGAAGAAGAAGAAGAAGAAGGAGGAGGAGGAGGAGGAGGAGGAGGAGGAGGAGGAGGAGGAGGAGGAAGAGAGGAGGAGGAGGAGAAGAAGAAGAGGAAGAAAGGAAGGAGGAAGAAGAAGGAGCATCCACAGGGCAGAGCCTGTCCTGAGAAGGAAGCTGTTTCTCCTCTGACACTCCTTTGCATAGATAGACTCAGTGTCCCTGCTGGATCGCCATAGAGTCTGGTGTTGGCCTGCTAGCTCATATTTAGGCTGAGAAGGACTTTGGAAGAGAAATGAGCCTTTGAGAAGACAGCAATGTATAGAGACAAATGTATAAGGAACTGCTGAGAAAGCACTGGAGTTAACAAGAGCTAAATTCAGTTGTTTACCTTGTACTGCACACTCTTATTAGGATAACCCCAGGCCAGTTATGACCTTTTTGGGGGTTTTTTAGTGATATTATCTACTAACAGATATTTTAGCCTGGAAGCTGTTATATGGTTGTTATGTCAAATTTTATAATTTCAAGGGGGAAGTAGTTTCTTCTCTATATTCAAGTTTAGCCAATTTTCTAATTATCCACTCTATGAAGAAAAAGCTGCAGCTCCCCCCATTCTTGAGTGAACACATACTTAGAAATGTGTTGTTTCTTTTCATTCTAGATACTTCAACTCCCTGGAAGATAGCAAAATGCTTAGAAGATACTTAGAATTATTTCTGATTGAAGGTGCCTGGGTGGATCAGTCGGTGAAGCATTTGACTCTTGGATTTGGTTCAGGTCATAATCTCAAAATGGTGAGATCAAGCCTGGCATTGGGCTTCTTGCTCAATGCAGAGTCTGCTCGAGAGTCACTCTCTCTCTCTTTCCCTCTGTCCCACTCCCTGCTCGTGCTCTCTCTCTTTCTCTCTAGATAAATAAATAAAACATTTTTTAAAAAAATAATTATTTCCAAATGGATTTTGGACATTTTATGTGCCTTTATCTGATTGGAGGTCACAATCTATAGACTCATCCTATTGATGTTCCCAAAGAGTCAAGAAAATGTTTTCTAAGGCGATAGATTTATATTCACTAATTTATTTATTTTTCATTGACAAACACATGAGTCAATAATATCACCATGTTTTGAATAGCAAGACCAAAAAAAGATTACATTTGTCTTCTACTCACCTTCATTTACAGAAATTGACGTTCATGTTTTCTCCTTATGTGTATCATCATGGACTCACAAATTTTCAGATTTACTGTGTGTAATCAACCCCTGTCAATGTTCTTTTGATTCCCAATTATCTCAATTTAATTAGTAGAAGCTCCCTCACTTTGGACTAATGTATCCCTGTGCTTTGTGAAAATTTGTCTTGCTTTCTGACACAACAGGTGTTATAGGCTCACATTTTACCTTTCAATCCACAAGTGGAATCAGTTACTTCTGCAGGGTTCCCTGGTTTCTCATAGTAGGAAAGCAGCTTTGTAGACAAGAATCTAAGTGCTGTTGTGAATAATGGAAGGCAGGAGGGAAGTATTTCTCCTAGGCAATTTTTTGGGCAGAGCTATAAAAGACATATTCTGAATTTCTTTTGTAAAGTTATGATTTGATTTTGATATTTCCAATTCAATTCTAATAGTAGAGTGTCCCTACTTACATTTTTGATTGAAAAATTATACTTCATTTTCTTTTATAGTGAACATCTTGTTTCCAAATGAAATAAACATCATTACCTTTATACTTTCCTGAGAAAATAAGAAAGCCATTCCAAAATAGCAATTCAATATTAATGCAAAAGTATGATCACTGAGTAAGTTCAATTTGGGGGGTAATGCATTTTGTTTATACTGCATTTCATTACAGATTTGTAGTCAGATTATTCTGTTCTAGAATAATGGTTCTCAAACTTTATTGTGTATCAGAATTACAGGAAGATTTGCTGAAAGAAACACCAAAAACAACAGACAGCTGGGCCTCACCCCCTGAATTTCTAATTCCAGTAAGTTTGGGGCAGGGCCAAAAATTTGCAATTCTAATAAATTTTCTGATGCTTCTGCTGCTGCTGCCACTGATTCAGGGACCACACTTTGAAAATTACTGTTATAGAATTAATTATAATTCTCACTCTGTGGTTGTAAGTACTTAACTGACCTGTGGTTTTACTTCAGGGCTTTCTGCTGACTTTCAGTCTGAAGCTGTTGGCGTTCCATGTTTGCTACTGGTCAATTCATAGAGTGGAGGCTGCTTAGACTGTAACACTAGGAAAGACAAATCTGCTGTACCTTGAGATGACATAAAAAAAAAAAATCACCAGCTCTGTATTCAAAATTGTGTACCTTAATTTCTTCACCCTCTTATCCCTCTGCAATGACTTGGTGTATAGTTGTAATTACAAGATACCTATATTTGCTTGAATAAACTGGTTGGATAAGCCGGTTCTGCTTCCTATGATTTAATTTCTGATAATATCAGAACACACTTATTTTCACATGTAGCAACCCCAGTCACTTTAATGTATCAGGTTATGTATTGTTGCAACAAGATTATCCCAATTAGTAGTTTCTCGACACAGTACCATCGGTTTTCAATTTTCCACTAGAGGATCAAGAAGATCCCTAGTACCTTAGAATCCCATATGATTAGCAAAGAGAAATAAAATAAATACAAACCCTTGAGGTTTGCCCTGAAAGTCTCATACATATTTCATGTCTCCTCATTTTATTTGGAGATAAACCTATTTTAGGACACTAGTTTCTCAGAGGCATTACCTTAATTCTCTGTAAATTCTGATTTCACAAAACCAATCAAATATGTCATTAAAAATAGCCAGCGTACATAAACATAAAATACAATTTAATTTTGAGATATCAGCAACTGGAAATAAGTCAGATGTTACAAACTTAAACTATGATTCCAAAGTTCAAGTAGAAACCTTTCTACAAATTCATATAATTTCCAGATTATCTGGATCCTGGTCCTCCTAGAGCCATTTCATAAGACAAGAATATTTATAGTTACAACACATCTTAACTGGCAACAATTCATTTCAAGTAAAGTCCCCTATTTCAGATCCTTTTCAAAAAGCTTTAGCTATTTAGTTTTAAGGCAAAAATGCAAATTCTTAAGTGAAATAAAATATGTCACGTTCCAGAAATGCTGATTTCTATTTCTTTTTTTAGTTGCACTTAATACTACAAAGTAACAGACTGAATATAGTTATTTTAAAAAAAGAAGAAAAAATGATTAATGCCTCCTATGTCATTATCAATTTAATTTCATCAATTTTCATATTTAATCTAAATATGAAATCCCCAAGTTTGGAATTAATGTTTTGAAAATCATTAGATTCAAAAGGAGACTTTTGAAAAGAAAAAAGAAGGTACTATCCTTTCTAACAGCAGAGTTTTAAGGCGTGTGGCCTCAGTATAATAGCCTTTCATCAGTTCCATAGCCTGTGGTTTATCAATCCCAAATTACAACTCTACTAGAAAAAAGAAAAAATTATTATCTTAAAAAATATTTCTTATGGGATCCCTGGGTGGCGCAGTGGTTTAACACCTGCCTTTGGCCCAGGGCGCGATCCTGGAGACCTGGGATCGAATCCCACGTCGGGCTCCCAGTGCATGGAGCCTGCTTCTCCCTCTGCCTGTGTCTCTGCCTCTCTCTCTCTCTCTCTCTCTCTCTCTCTCTGTGTGACTATCATAAATAAATAAAAATTAAAAATATATATATATTTCTTTTAATTTTTAGTTTCCAATATTTAGTGTCATCTCATGGCTCTTGCTAAAAATCATTAGCCCTCCACATAATAATAAAGATACCCAGATACAAATTTATCATGTTATATGTGTCATCGTGTACGTCTCTAGTTTTTTGTTTTGTTTTGGAAAGCTCTTTTCCAAACATATTTCAAGACTAAGATATTTCTGAACTTCATTTTAATTGCAACAAGTTTGCAATATATTTTTAATACTCTAACCATTCCTTTGTGTGAATGACACATTCCATTATATGAAAGAAAAATCTGGTAGTTTTCAAATACAATCTCAAAAGCTTTGATACTCCTCTCATCAAAGAGTGAGATGTACATACACTAGATAAAAGTGATGTGGTGCCAGTTTCTGGACCCAGTCCCTTAAGAAATGGGCAGCTTCCATTTCTGTGTTCCATTCTTACTCCTAAAATCCTGCCACCATGCTGTGAGGATGCCCAAGCCACTCCAGAGAGGGGCCAGCACTTGACAGCCAGGTGACTCAGTAATCTGGGAAGTGAATCCTCCAGATCCATTTGAACCACCTCCTTCGTAGAGCAAAGATGAGCTGTCCCCACCATCCAAACTGAAGATTTGTGGGGAAAACAAGTGGTTGCTCTTATTAAAGACACTACATTTTGGGGTGATTTGGTATGCAACAATAGATAACCATAACACTCCTGCTTACGACTATATAATATGTAAGTGGAACAAAGTTCTTAGACTCATGTATATTTACATGCTAGTGTCTTCTAAATGCTTCCTGATAAAGGAAGAAATTTTAAATATTAATACTTTAAATATTAATATTTTAAAACTTGTAAAATATAATAGTTCTTCCCCCATTGGACCTTTATAATAGATTAGTCCAGCCAAGGAAAGTTACTGTAAATTGATCTATTTCTAATTGTGGTTTTCAAAAGTTAGAGTCAACAAAGAATGAGTTATTTGTGGTGATGATATCAATTGTACTCTGATTGTGCTAATGTTCACATCAATCTACGTGAGTGATAAAATTTCATAAAACTATACACTGCGTGGCTCAGTGGTTGGGTGTCTGCCTTCGGGATCCCAGGATCTGGGATCAAGTCCTGCATCCGGCTCCCTGTGAGGAGCCTGCTTCTCCCTCTGCCTATGTCTCTGCCTCTCTCTCTGTCTCTGACTCTCTCTCTCCCTGTCAGTCTCTCATGAATAAATAAACCTTTAAAAAAAAAAACTATACACTGAAAATAAAAATGCAAAACCGTTTATGTAAGAACTTGTGAAATCTGAATAAGGTCTTCACTTGAGTTATTATCACTGTACAGATGCCGATTTCCTGGTTTTGACAATGAACCGTGATTTTCCAGGATATTAACATTTGGAATAAGCTCAACAGAAAGCTACACAGAAACTCTGTATGGCTTTTACAACTTCTGGTGAGACTTAAACTGTTTCAAAGTAAAAAGTTACAATAAAAAAATTAAGGTCTGGACAATAGAGAAATCCATTTCAGTAAAATAACTCACCCTGGCAAGGAATCTTTGGTCCATTTATTGTAGAGCAACTACAGGTCATGATTTCTTGGATGAGCACTCTTAAGGACTCAGAGACTCCTTTAGTAATGATGCTTCAGAGGCTTATTCTTATATTGATACAGACAATTTCATAGAGGAGACTCTGCCATCTTCAGAAAAGGAAAATATAGCCACTTGGTACAAGAGTGGTTTTAAACACACCAGTAATACACAGAGGTAACTGAGGTTTATTTGGACACTCATTTTTTCCCAGTATTTTGGAAGCTTTAGCTGTTACAATTTCTCCAGTCTATCCTAGTGGATAGATAATGGTGTCAAATATGCAAGGTTTGGTCTTTATCTCCAGGACTTTTTGCAAGTCTTTACCCCAATTTCTTAGTAAGGTTTGGAAGCCTCTTCTGGGCATGTTACAAGGGAGACAAAACAGGATTGCCATTCTTTTGTATCCCTCATCTTCCTACAGATATCTTGTCCCCATTTGGCAAGAGAATGACTTCTTCAGGTTTTCTTTTCTATGGTTCAGGAGCCATCAAGGGAAAATCATCATTTGGAACCATCTATGGAGATCCGGCTTCCTCTTCATGCATTTTACAGGTAAGGGGATCATCATAGCTTAACAAAAATTGAGCGGGTGTAAGGAAGGCTCCTTAAGAACTCAAAGATTCAGGACAATCTATTTTGTATAGGGATCAAAATAGAGCACGAAGAAACAGGGAAAATGGGGTCAAAGACCAGATAAAAAGAGAACCAGACTTGGTCTGTGCTCCTCCCCACGTAGAAAAGCAAAAGTCCTCCTAAAAGGTAAGTAGCTCAGGGATAGAGCTCTGCTGCACTATCTATCAATCTCTAAGTGCCAGAGGAGACATAAGAAGAAAACAAAAGATTGAAACATCAAGGGGTCTCATATGTGCACTTGATTTGCACTTTGTAACCCTGTTATTCTTCGGATCCCTGATACTCCATATGCTGCCAAGACTACACCCATTTGTTGTGAAAATAGGACACCAACACGGAAATGTTAAGATACAGCACTATTATTTCCTGATCAGCAAGGAGGAAGAGACAAGAGAAAACATCAGCCAGAAGTCAGGCAATGGCTGTTTCTCAGTTCTTAACACCCTAGTTTTCCTCAGATATGTTTTATTCTAGAATGCCACACGATATTTGATGCCCACCTTCTTACTTCCCCAAAACAAACCTGCCTAATTTCCAAATAGATTTGGAGATCTACTTCAGAAAGAGGTCCTGAACTCACAAGACACCCAAAACCAAATCTGATAACAGGCTTGTGAAAAATATTTCAAATATGAATTTTGAAAACAGGGAAAGACAAGTAAGTAATGTAAAATATATATTAGAAAATAGATTTAAATATATGTCTCTAAAACTAGGGGAGTCGTAGTAAACGAGATATGGCACCCATCTGAAATGAGAAGCTGGTAGATAAAAGGAGGTCATGAAGTCATACAGAAGACCAAGGCAAGTGGCATCGAAGGGCAGAACATAAGGGATAGTTTTTGTTCTTTTAATTTTTAAATCTTAGCCTATGTAGTATTAAGGGTTCTGTCTGTTTGTTGGGTTTGTTGCTTGTTTTGATTGTTTGTTCTTTAGGTAAGAGTCATTCTTCTCAAAGAACAAAGTTGTGGGGCATCTGAGTGGCTCAGTCAGTTACGCATCAGACTCTTGGTTTGGGCTCATGTCATGATCTCGTGGGTCATGAGACTGCCTGATCCTTGCGTCAGGCTCTGTGCTCAGTGCAGAGTCTGCTTGAAATTTTCTCTCCTTCTCCCTCTGCCCTTCCCCCCATACTCAAGTTTGCTGTTTCAAATAGATAAATCTTTTTTTTTTTAAAGAACAAAAATTGTAGGAATTTCTCTAATGGATATACAGATTTATTACAAATATGTTAGAAAGAGACAGAGTAGTATTGGCACAAGGGTAGGCAAAGGGGAATAGCAGCAGATTCACACAGATACGAACATTAAGTTTATGAATAACGTAGGACTGTAGAATAGTGTAGAAGGGACTTTTTCAACACATTATGCTGAGTCAAATAAATATACATATGGAAAAAAATTGAACATGATTCCTACTTCATGCATTCATAAAAAATGAATTCTAGGTAAACAACCAATCTTATAGAAAATAATATTGGATAGTATCTCCATGACCTTGATATAGGCAAAATATGGGCACAAAAGTAACAGCCAAAAGGGACAGATTAGTAAAGTAGAGTACACTGAAATTAAGACCTTCAGTTCATCATATGAAACACCATTAAGGGAGTTTAAGAGTGAATCAGACTGTAGAAGATTTTAGCAATATGTACAACCAACGAGGATGCATTCCAGATATGTATATATGGGCAGCCCCGGTGGATTAGCGTTTGGCGCTGCCTTCGGCCCAGGGCATGATCCTAGAGACTCAGGATTGAGTCCCACATCAGGCTCCCTACATGGAGCCTGCTTCTCCCTCTGCCTGTATCTCTGCCTCTCTCTCTCTCTCTCTCTCTGTGTGTGTGTGTCTCTAATAAATAAATAAATAAAATCTTTAAAAAGAAACAAATATGTATATAAGTTTATTTATGTTTTTGTAACTATATATACATATATAATATGCAGTTAAAATATATTAAAAACATGATGATCCATCTGTGTAACGTGATTTTAGTGTTGCTTGGTTGTTTAATAATGTGGGACTTATTTTGCTTTGTTTTATTGTTATTGTTGTGAGAATAATGGCAAATATATTTTTTAAAGATTTTATTTATTGATTCATGAGAGACACAGAGAGAGAGGCAGAGACACAGGCAGAGGGAGAAGCAGGCTCCTCAAAGGGAGCCTGATGTGGGACTCAATCCCTGGATAGGGATCACACCCTGAGCCAAAGGCAGATGCTCAGCCGCTGGGCCCCCCAGGCATCCCAAATATTTTTTTTAAAGACTTATTTTAGTCAGAGAGGCCATGCATGTGTGAGTGGGAGTGGGGAAGGCGAGTAGGGACAGGGAGGAGCAAGGGGAGAGGGAGAGTTAGAAACTCAAGTAGACTCCATGGAGCCTGACCCAGAGCTTGATCTTACAACCCTGAGATCAGACCTGAGCCAAAACCAAGAGTCAGTCACAACCAATTAATTGCACCACCCAGACGCCGTAATGGCAAAAATTTTAAATGTTTTTCCTAAACTTTTTTTCTAAGAAACTGCTTTATTTTTCCCCAAGTTTTTATTTAAATTCCAGCTCATTAACATACAGTGTAATACTACTTTCAGGTGTAGAATTTGGTAATTCATAGCTTACGTATGACATTGGTGCTCATCACAAGTGCTCTCCTTAATACCCATCTTTTAAAGTGAAATGCGAGAAGAGCTTTAAAGATATTCATGGACTATTATTTTTCCTTGCTTATTTATTTATGTCCCTGTTTGATCTTACTAAGAAAACTTATGCCTCATTACAGGAAAAGGGAATTATAGATATTTGGTATTTTTAAAAGATATGCAAACTGTCCAATCCCATGATTTAATCAGTTTGGGCAAATTTTACAGCTAATAGTGAAGATTTTGCTTTATATAGAAATTGCTATGGATTTGGATGTGTGCTCTAATTTTTAACTTATTGATGTTCTATTGTGAAGTAGCATTTCATTTAACTGTAAGGTAAGGCTCATATAGCATCACCCAACTAGTTGTTAATGTGATTATGCGGTCCCTTAGCTTCACATTTCAATTCACATGAGGCACCCTTTGGCATGCGTAACTTTCTGGGAACACTCTTACTTGCATCGTTTTTTTTAGGTTTGTTGTTATTGTGATTTTGTTGTTGTTCTTGGAGCTACAGAACATGACAATATGTTTTTGACAAGACTGAAAGCTGAGACTCTCTCTTGTTTCCTCCCTCTTCACGGAGGATGCATTTAAATGAATGCTGGTTGGCGTGATACTTTGTCAGCCATGGGTACTGGGTGCTTAACTCTAATATTGCTTCGTGGATGTGGTATACAATTGTAAGACTTCTGTCCCTAAATATATTTACTTTCACTTTTTTATGATTAAAGTTCATATGCTATTGTACACACGTGCTTTGTAAGTGAATTATAACAGCTATGATTTCTGTATATTATCAAGAGTTTATTGAAGAATTTCCTGCCTTGTTCTCTCTCTCCTTTCTAATAAAAGTTAATACTAACAGGGGCACCTGAGTGGCTCAGTGGTTGAGCATCTGCCTTTGGCTCAGGTCTTGATCCCAGGGTCCTGGGATCGAGTCCCACATCAGGCTCCTTGTGAGGATTAAATGCCTCTATGCCTCTGCCTCTCTCTCTGTGTCTCTCATGAATAAATAAAAATAAAATCTTTTTTTTAAGTCAAAAGTTTTAGAAAAGTCAACATAAAGATTTTAGAAGGACAACTTATAGGATGTAGATTTGTGATTCTTTGGATTTGATCCTTTTGAATACTGTTCTGAAAGTTTATATTGAGTGTTGTCAAATTTGTAAGCTTCACAGGAACGGCCATCATATTATAATGTGCTTCTATACTTGCTACCACAGATGTAAATTTCTTGACCTTAATATCCTTTTTGAAAATGTTGATAATTCTGTTAACTTACATCTTACGAATTGATGTATTGTATTATTGTAAGGGATTTGATTTTCAGCACGGTGCAAAATTCTTTCAAACTCATTTTTTATTAACTCCATTTTGTTTTAAAGTACATTTCATTTTTTAAAAAGATTTTATTTATTTATTTAACAAAGACAGAGCGCACAAGCAGGGGGAGCGGCAGGCAGAGGCAGGAGGAGAAGCAGACTCCTGCTGAGCAGGGAGCCTTATGCTGGGCTTCAATACCTGAACTGAAGGCAGATGCTTACTTAAAGGACTGAGCCACCCAAGTGCCCTTTAAAGTACATTTCAAATGTAGTTCTTCATTTAGTAAAAGTGGTCTAAGTGATATGAGAAAGTATATATATAAGTATATATTTAAATACTAATAATTGGTACAAAACTCCAATTTTAAAATTGTCAACAGCTACGAGTATGCAATTCACAAGAGAAGATGTCTGAATAACAACAAACATATGATATGGTATTCAACATCTTTTGTTAAGAAATACAAGTTTAAACCACATTGAAAAATTACCGTATGCCCACAAAAATGGCTAAAATTTTAAAAGACCAGCAATACCAACTATGATGAGGATATAAACTAAAATCCTCATGAACTTCTGGTAGGCATTTTAATTGATATAAACAATTTGGAGAACTGCTTCAGGCCATGTCTACTAAAACTAAATATTGCCTACCCTATGACCTAGCAATTCCTCTCCTCTGAAATGAGATAGTATGGTCAACAATGTTCAAAGCTGTATCATTCAGTAATATTTCTGAGGCAGAAACAACTCAGAACAGTTACTGAATAAATAAATGGTAGCATATTTAAACAGTGGAATCCTACACTGTTGCTATGTACAAGAACTTGGGTGGATATCAAAAACTTTAGGAAAAGCAAATGACAGCAGACACAAAGTACTGTCCATATGATTCCATTATATAAAGTTCAAAAACAAGCAAAACTAATCTATCATGTTAGAAGTCAGGGTAGTGTATTCTTCTGAGCAGTAGCAGAACTTCTGGTTTTCAGGCTTGTGGACAGTGTGAAGGCTCCTCACTTTCTTTTTTTTTTTTTTTTTTAATTTATTTTGTATTGGTGTTCAATTTACTAACATACAGAATAACCCCCAGTGCCCGTCACCCATTCACTCCCACCCCCCGCCCTCCTCCCCTTCTACCACCCCTAGTTGTTTCCCAGAGTTAGCAGTCTTTACGTTCTGTCTCCCTTTCTGATATTTCCCACACATTTCTTCTCCCTTCCCTTATATTCCCTTTCACTATTTTTTATATTCCCCAAATGAATGAGAACATATAATGTTTGTCCTTCTCCGACTGACTTACTTCACTCAGCATAATACCCTCCAGTTCTATCCACGTTGAAGCAAATGGTGGGTATTTGTCATTTCTAATAGCTGAGTAATATTCCATTGTATACATAAACCACATCTTCTTTATCCATTCATCTTTCGTTGGACACCGAGGCTCCTTCCACAGTTTGGCTATCGTGGCCATTGCTGCTAGAAACATCGGGGTGCAGGTGTCCCGGCGTTTCATTGCATTTGTATCTTTGGGGTAAATCCCCAACAGTGCAATTGCTGGGTCGTAGGGCAGGTATATTTTTAACTGTTTGAGGAACCTTCACACAGTTTTCCAGAGTGGCTGCACCAGTTCACATTCCCACCAACAGTGTATGAGGGTTCCCTTTTCTCGGCATCCTCTCCAACATTTGTTGTTTCCTGCCTTGTTAATTTTCCCCATTCTCACTGGTGTGAGGTGGTATCTCATTGTGGTTTTGATTTGTATTTCCCTGATGGCAAGTGATGCAGAGCATTTTCTCATGTGCTTGTTGGCCATGTCTATGTCTTCCTCTGTGAGATTTCTGTTCATGTCTTTTGCCCATTTCATGATTGGATTGTTTGTTTCTTTGGTGTTGAGTTTAAGGAGTTCTTTATAGATCTTGGAAACTAGCCCTTTATCTGATATGTCATTTGCAAATATCTTCTCCCATCTCTCCCTCTTCGCCGATGACATGATACTCTACATAGAAAACCCAAAAGTCTCCACCCCAAGATTGCTAGAACTCATACAGCAATTCGGTAGCGTGGCAGGATACAAAATCAATGCCCAGAAGTCAGTGGCATTTCTATACACTAACAATGAGACTGAAGAAAGAGAAATTAAGGAGTCAATCCCATTTACAATTGCACCCAAAAGCATAAGATACCTAGGAATAAACCTAACCAAAGATGTAAAGGATCTATACCCTAAAAACTATAGAACACTTCTGAAAGAAATTGAGGAAGACACAAAGAGATGGAAAAATATTCCATGCTCATGGATTGGCAGAATTAATATTGTGAAAATGTCAATGTTACCCAGGGCAATATATACGTTTAATGCAATCCCTATCAAAATACCATGGACTTTCTTCAGAGAGTTAGAACAAATTATTTTAAGATTTGTGTGGAATCAGAAAAGACCCCGAATAGCCAGGGGAATTTTAAAAAAGAAAACCATATCTGGGGGCATCACAATGCCAGATTTCAGGTTGTACTACAAAGCTGTGGTCATCAAGACAGTGTGGTACTGGCACAAAAACAGACACATAGATCAGTGGAACAGAATAGAGAATCCAGAAGTGGACCCTGAACTTTATGGGCAACTAATATTCGATAAAGGAGGAAAGACTATCCATTGGAAGAAAGACAGTCTCTTCAATAAATGGTGCTGGGAAAATTGGACATTCACATGCAGAAGAATGAAACTAGACCACTCTCTTTCACCATACACAAAGATAAACTCAAAATGGATGAAAGATCTAAATGTGAGACAAGATTCCATCAAAATCCTAGAGAAGAACACAGGCAACACCCTTTTTGAACTCGGCCATAGTAACTTCTTGCAAGATACATCCACGAAGGCAAAAGAAACAAAAGCAAAAATGAACTATTGGGACTTCATCAAGATAAGAAGCTTTTGCACAGCAAAGGATACAGTCAACAAAACTCAAAGGCTCCTCACTTTCTGCCCTGTCCCCTCAGGTCTTTTTTTTACCATTTCTGTGCACTAGTCCCCAGCCCCAGGGACCTGAACCTTTGCCCCTGCAGGGCTTTATATACACAGTTCCTGTAGTGCTTCTTGGACAACCTGTCCTTTTGGTGGTTTTGTCCAAAGGCACAGAAAGACAGAGGGTTCTTGGAGTTTGTACTTTCTCTCCCTACAGCACCATCACCACTCTTATGGAGGCAAGAAAGCCAAAGCCCCACAACATGAGTGGGGCAGCATTAAGCTACCTCACTTCTGAGCTTTCCTACAAGACCAGACCGAAGCTACCTGTGGAGTCTTCCACTGTCGTCCACTGTGGTGACACCTTTCTCCCTTTCTCTGCTCAGCCTCTCCTACTCCCTTACCTGTCTCCCCTCGGAGCATTTTCTTGGTGATTCACTGGCAAGCACAATCTCATCTTGGCATCTGCTTTTAGAGAACCTAACCTGAGTCAGCTGGTAATATCCAACTTTTGTTGAAAAATCTGGCTGGATTAAAAAAAAAAAAAAAGAAAAGAAAAGTCGTGTTAATGTGTTCACTTTCAGATAACTTATCAAGGTATGTAATTATATAATCATAATTTTAAATTTTCTATCTGTACATTATTCTTAACAAGAAAAGTTTAAAAAAATTCCAAAGTCAGTGAGTAGAAAAATACAGAAATGTGTCCTAGAAAATGTTTGTATAGCTTTATAGTGATTTTTAAGATAATTCATTACAATATAATTATAATAACAAGTAAAAACATTGTCTATATTCAAAATTAAGTGGTAAGTTAAAGTATGTTGTATCCATGTGGTTAAATACTACCCACTTATTAAAAAACACTCAGAATTATTTAGTAACATAAAAAATGCCCAAGAAGTATTATTTTTTAAAAGTCAAATTATGAGTCAGTCCGTAAATTATGGTTCCTATTCAGAAAAATGAAGTTCTTTTACTTATTTTTAGTCTAATGTAGATATTATTAGTGCCTGGCTGGCTCAATCAATGGAACCTGTGACTCTTGATCTTGGGGTTGTGAGTTCAAGCCCCATGATGAGTGTTGAGATTGCTTAAATAAATAAAATCTTTTTTTTTTTTTTTAAAAAAGGTATTATAAGTGACTATCTCTAAGTGGTAATTTCGCCTATTTTTTTACTCTCTCCTGAAATATTAATATTTTCTCAATTTACTACAATAAAGGTGTATTCATTTTAACTAGAAATAGTAAAAAAAAAATTCCTCTAAGAATAGCACCTACACCATGGAAAATAAAATAGATCTAAAAATGGGTGGATATTTCTCACACCCCTTAATATGGCTACTATCAAAAATAAAGAGAAAAAAAAAGAAAGAGAAGAAAAGAAAGAAAAAACAAGCGTTGATTAAGATGCAGAGAAACTGGAAGCTTTGTGTGCTGTGGATGAGAATATAACATGGCACAGCTGCTGTGGAAAACAATATGGTGGTTACTCAAGAAATTAAAAATGAAGTTTCCATGTGACCCAGCAATTCCCCTTGTGGGTATATATCCAAAAAAAAAAAAAAATGGGAAGAAGTGTCTCACAGAGATGTTTACACACCCAAGTTCAGAGAGATACTATTCTCAATAGCCAAAAGGTAAAAGCAACCCAAGTGTCCATCAACTGATGAGTAGATAAACGAAATGTAGTAAACATATATCCAGTGGAGTGGAGTATTATTCAGCTTTAAAAAGGAATGAAATTCTGACACATGCTGTAACATAGATGGACCTTATGCTAATAAAGTAAGCCAGACACAAAAGGACAAACACTGTATGATTCCACTCATGTGAAGAATGTAGAGTAGTCAAACTCATAAAAACAGAAGGTAGGGTGGTGCTTGACAGGATCTGGGGAATGGGGGACATGGGGCTAGAGTACAGAGTTTCAACTTTGCAAGATAAAAAAGTCCTAGAGATTGTACAAAATGCAAATATATTTAAAGATATTAAACTACATTTTTAAAAATGACTAAGATGATAAAGTTTATATTATGTGCACTGTACCACAGTTTTGTTTCATTTGTTTGCTTAAAGTGGGTAAATACTGCTATTGCTATTTCATGGATGGGTGAGGTGGCATGATTCTGGGACTTCCAGTTTTAATCCCAGCACCACCCTACAAATGTTCACTCTGCTAATTAGTGCTGCGTCATCATAGATCTGCTTCCTTGGATCGTATCACTTCATGTTCTAGATCAGTGCTACCCAATAGAACCTTCTGCGATGATACAGCTGTTCTTTATCTCTGCATCCAATACAGTAGCCACTAGCATCATGTGGCTCTTGAGTATCTGAAATGTGGCTACTATGACTGAGTTCCTGCATTTTGGATTTTATTTATTGTCATAAATTTAAGTTTAAGTAGCCACATGTGGCCCCAAGTGGCTACTGTATTAATGTTAATCTAAACTTTTTTGTATCCATCTTCCTCTACTACCCAATGATGGTTTCTTGTGATGATTTTGAGGAAACAGAAGCAAACCTCTCCACCTTCAACAGTTCCCATTTTGCTTTTCGTCCCAGATGGCAGGTATCCCAGGTGTTGGAATCACATCCCTAACCAGAATGTTTTCTCTACCTTCCCCACATAAAGAGCCTTCTCTGTGATCTCCCATTACATCTGCTGGGCTGGCAAGTACTTGCCATTGTGAAATAGCTGATAAGCACTTTGCTGAGTTTCCAATTGTTATCAGATACAAGGAAAATGTAGGCAATCCTTGGTGAGGCTCAAGTCAAGACAGTTTGAGTAATGTGAGACTAACTTCAGCTTCTTGTGTCTAATTAGCTACTGCTAGGGTGCTATGTCTTTACCTGGAGTAAAGAGATACCGCTGGCCCAATTGTGGAATCAATTCTATAGAGAAGGTAGCAAAGCAACAGTTGAAAAAGGCAAGGACAAACATTGGAATCAGATGGCTCTGGGCTTAATTCCATCTATGCCGCACACTATCTATCATCTTGATTAAGTCTTAAACTGCTCTGATCCACCATATTTTGGATCTACAGGATGAAGATGATACAACATTTCAGATGAAGCCTGGCATAAAATGATTAATCAATAAACAGCATCTGTTGCTGACTCTATGTCCCCTGCTCTTCTGTTTTATTACCTCATCTTCATCTCTTCATCCATTTGGCTATAATGAAAATAAGATGGCTATAACCCCATCTTCTCTTTAAGAAAGGTGTCCCTCAGAGTTTGGCCCTTCATTTTGCTTCAAAAAGAATGTGTTGCAGAAATAAATCCCTAAATGATTTATGTAGTTCAAATAAAGTTGCAGGGCTTTTTGTTTTGTTTTGTTTTGTTTTGTTTACCATTTTGTTTTATTTGTATTTTTGGCCTGGCGAAGGGTCAAAAGTGGATAGGAATCCAAGAGATGAGACATGAGCCAGAAAAGCTGGACCTGCACAGAGCAATGTCAAGACTAGTGGTGAGAGCCTACCACTCCAGTATAGCCAAGCGATGACTTTGAAGCCTAGGAATATAGTTATGGATTCTAACGCTGTTGGCTGCCAAGTGTGTGATACAAGTTTCCTGCCTTGACACTCCATAAATCCTTTAGTAGAATTTGCTTTGCTTATTAGAGCTTTTTGCATAAATGGATGCTTGTTAGGGAACTCAATGAGAGGCTCAGTTCTGCATCTATATGAATGTGGGACTAAGGCAGAGAGTGCGAGATGGCGCACATCTGGGTGCCCATTCATCTACCCATTCCTCTAGACTCTTAATCAACCAGAATTTATCGAAATTACTTTCCTGAGCATCTCATCATGTGAAATATCACCAGGCCTAAAGGGAGCTGTAGTCTTTGTCCTAAAGGATCTCCTGAAATAACAAGGACAAGTGTGATA
Organism: Canis lupus baileyi; assembly: GCF_048164855.1. NCBI lineage: Eukaryota > Metazoa > Chordata > Mammalia > Carnivora > Canidae > Canis > Canis lupus. Next base: position 70,339,464 of record NC_132839.1, read on the forward strand.
ACAAGAGACCCGGAAGGGAAACTGAAGAATTTCCAGTACATCTGCCTTGTCTTACTGATAAGGACAAAGAGGACTCAGGGCTCAGAGGCTCAGAAAGACCAAGTGATCATCACTCAGTATCAGAGCTGGGGCTGGGAACTGTGATTTTGGCTGCATGGAATAATGGTCAGCTCCATAGACAAGAAAAGCTGAACACAGTCTCAGAGGAAAGACAGGTGGATCCTTTCATATTCATCCCAGTCAAGTGCAGAGACAAGGTGTTATTTGAGCCGGGCTGTGGCAGACACTATGGTTGATTGCACTACCTCCCCTCTTCTTTCTCAGTATCAAACAAACAAAATACTAGTTCTTAGCTAGATCTTCTTTCTCCAGCTTTCCTTGCACTTGACTGTGTGCATGTTTTGGCTGTAAGCAGAACAGTCTGCTGCACTTCCAGGAAGCCCCACTAGAGGGATGCAAAGGACCCCTCTGCGTGGACCCCCTCCCCTCCCCATCACAACTCTCACTAGGACTAAATAGATTAGCTCAAACAGCTTTATATGCAGCCTGCTTTGACCACCTCTGTCCCTCCCTGGCATGTATTTATTTTTTTGCTCTAATTTTTGATGCCATGCAGTCTCTTTTCCACCATCAAGTCCTGTTCAGCCTTGATGTCCTAGCACAAGTTCTGTACCTTAAAAAGTCTTTGGCTAACAACACCAGCCTTTGGTAATGGCTCCTGCTTGTGAACACCTACAGCACTGCCATGGTATCACCTCTATCAAAGTAAAGGCCCAGAGCCCATTCACGTGGATGTGTTAGACCTCATAGCCGCCCATAGGTCTCCTCCATAGAACTCCAGGCCTTTGGAGAGAGCACAGTCTGTGTGTGTGTTCTTGAGATGGAGAAGCACAGGAAGAGAAAATATACATTAGTGTAGATAATAGAAAGTGACCAGAGAAATGCTGTAAAGCCAAGAAAAATCATCCATTTATAGGAAAACGTTTGCCTGGACTATACTCATACCTGCAAGCGTGTAAGTATTTGTATGATGAAGCACTAGCCACTTCATGAAGACAAAAAAAAAAAAAAAAGAGGAATATATGAATATAGTCCCACTGATTTTACATACAAAGCCTAAACTAAATTCCTGTGGGGAATTAAAATTATTGGGTACACAAATATAAAATGAACATGTGCCAAAGACTTTATTTAATTCATTAGCTAATGAAGGAACTGGAAAAGATGCTATAACCTGTTTAATGAGAAGTCAAAGAACCACAAATTTACATGCTGAGAAAAAACGCTTACATGAATTTGCAAAAACTGCTCTATCCATAGGGCAGCAATCAACTGCATTCCACTGGACATAATTAATTTGCTTTCATCTAGGCAAAATTATTTGCATTGCTAACAGTTTTCTGTAAGTTAACTTCTGCCTGCACAGAGTTGTGACAGAGCCTAATAAAAGACAAAAGCTGGCAACCTGATAGAAGCAGACAATCTCCAGAGGCTCCTTCCTTTCATGGAGAGGATACCCATCAATCTCCAATTCATTCCCAGGTCTTAAATTTTTCACTTGGCCACTCATTTCTCCAACGTACCTCAACCTCCTCTCACTCATTTCTAGCCTGAATTTGTTCATAACGTCTCTTCAAACATGTTAACTCTTTCTTACCTTCCAGGCTTGGACATGCTTTCTGCCCAACCATCACCACGATCTCCTCCTCTAGATCATCCTCACCTCTGTCCTTTCCTGGCCTCTTTCTCAGATAAGCCTTGACCTCCCACATTAAAGAGGACTTCTCTCCCCCACCCCCACACTCCTAGTGCTCTGCAATATTAGATGCTCACTCATTTATATTTGTAAGCAAAATGAAGACAGAGAAAAGGTCTCTATTTTTTGCCTGGCTGAGTGGAGAAAAAAGTATAAAAGAATGAATGAGCATAACCCATCTTCCACATCCTCATGCATAATAAAGAGTAGTGTCCTTGCCCTGCCCACTCTCAAGATTAGGATGAGATTCAGACATAGACAATGACAGATGGGCCTGACACATAAAAAAGGCTTGGTTTGGTTTATTAAAAAATATATAAATATGAACATTTCTTGGGCAATTGCCACCACTGACAAAATAACGTCCCAAATAGTCAGTGATGAGAATCATGATAGAAGTTGATTTCAAATAAAATTGGTCCACAGGAAAAAGCAGGCATTTTAGGCATCATTGAAAAAACAAAAGTTAAAATAATAAATACAAACATGAGGTTGGCATATATTCACGAGCAAGACTGTCAGTTAATTTGGTAAATATTTATTTCCTTCTGACACATGCACTGTGTTCTTTTGGGGTATTTATGGAGGGGCTTGGTAATGAGCTGTTTGCTTTATTATGATCTAAAAACAAACCAAGACACATGCAAAATGCAGCCATCTAATTAAGGAAGAATAAATACTATCCCATCATCAGAGCCCCCCCCCCACCTGAACTCCAATCTTGTGTCAGGCCTTGCCAAAGATACTTGAAAGCTCTCAATTTACCGTGTGCACCAGATGATGCTCACATGGAAGACAGATCTACTGACTCGTTAAAGTGCACTAATTATTCCACAATTTTGAAAGTGAGAACATATGGGAGCTGTTTTCCTTGTGAGTGTTTCTGCTTCAAAAACAAAGTACATGACTGAACAAGTATTTTCCATAATCTATGTTGTTTGCAAATGCTATTCAAAGTCCACCAAATTCACTAAAATTAAAAATGCTTAATTCCTCTCTGGTCAAAGGCTGTCTGATATTCAGTTCCTCTTTCCACATTTCTTTATTCCCGTTGTCCCTTTGCCCACTAAGCTGTGACTACTTCCATCAAGATGAGCAGAGCTAACTTAAAAGTGAAATACTCTGACCATTCAATTAATGATTGGGTCAACACAATGTGAGCAGCTGGTTAGATGCTTTCTTTGTCTTTGCAAATGGAGCAGATGCCTTGGTGCTATAAGGACACAGTCTCTAAGGACACACCGTCTGCAGGGACACAGCAGTGAGGATCCCAGGCAGGGACAGGAGACCTTGAGGGATGAGGACAGAAGATGTCAGGCAGGCAGACTCTTGTATCTTTACTCCTGTAGCAGAAACCATCTCTAGCTTCTAGATGAAAACAACTTAGGATCTGAGGCCCAAAGACAGCTATATTAAATGAGTGGGTGATTCATAGAAGCATGCAAATCCCAAATAACACTGAATTATTTGAAGACTGAACCAAGTCAGGGGAGTGCAGAGCTGAGATTATTCAGAAATAGTGATGTTCATCTAGATATTAACCACTACATTATTTATGGGATTTTTATTCTTTTGCCCTTCTGTGTACGTGAACTTTGTCTTTGCTAGTCTGCATTTGCTCGGGGGTGAAAATGAAAATTTGTCTCAGCCTGAATACAAAGAGAAGGAGCAGGACGCATATGGCTTTTAATATATAAAGATAGGATTGGGCGGTAAGACAAGGGTCTTGCAAGACCAGGCACTGGTCTTGAGAGCTAAGTTTTCCAAATTTTTATTTCTCCTCCTTTGGCCTATGAATATCCATCTCTAAAAGAACCGTTGTCCCCATGTTCTGCACGATGAAAAAGATTCTTCAGCCCACAGCAGCAAGGACAAGAAACCAGCCATTTCATGATAAAAGTGTATGATGCAAAGTTCTGTTAATGGTGGAATCATGTCCCCTAAATCATTATTCTGAAGTCCTCACCTCCAGGATTGGTGTGTGAACATGGCCTTATTTTGAAATAGCCTCTGCAGATTGGATCAAGCTAAAAATGAGGTCATTAGGGTGGGCCTAATCCAATATGCCTGGGGTCCAAACACCATATGACAATGGAGGCAGAGATGGGAGTAATGTCTCTATAAGCCAAGGATCACCAAGGATTGCCAATCAACACCAGAAGCTAGGAGAGGCAGGGAAAGATTCTCCCCTACAGGTTTCAAGAGGAGGATGGCCCTGCTGATTTCGAACTTTTGGCCTCCAGAACTATGCAACAATGAACTTACATTGTTTGAGGCAATTCAGTATGTGGTAATTTTTTTTAGGGGAGCCCTAGGAAATTCATGTAAGCACAAAAAGGGAAAGGCAAGACGAAAGCATGGGGTGAACATCTATGTCCCTATTTATCTGCTATGCTTCTGCCTTGAGAGTGGGGGAACATCAAGTTAGTACTTGTGACACCAAAGATGGGGGTGGGGGTTGAGAGCCTCTAGCTCTGCTTTTCTGAGGACTCCAGAGGAGGCTACCTCACAGGTGTCCTACATCAATTTGGCAAGATAAGTGCAGTAGTGCAGTGTCTGCTGAAGGAAGACTAAGAGAGTCAGCTCTCCTAAGGCTCCCTTGGTACTCTGGGTCATTCCTAAGGACCAGGAAATGCTGAAACCAATAGTATCATCTATTAGAATCCCACATTTGTCTTTAAGTTCCAATTACTGCTCTTGTTTATCTCTTCTCTTACAGAAGTGTTTTGAATGAGGTTAAAATTCAACTCCTGACTTTCCAGTGAAGTAACCATTGCACAAGTTGGTTAAACAATAATTATTTCCCCAGACATTCCAATCTCTGTTAATGGCATGACCATCCATTGAGTCACCTGGGCTTGATACCACACACTCAGCCTCAATGTCTGCCTCTCTCCACTGTGGTGCTCTCCAGATCATCCCTCAATCCATTGAACACCCTACCAGGCCTTCTAAGATCAGCCTTGTTCATTCAAGAGACAAAATCAATGCTTGCTAAGCAAGCCATCTCTAAGTATTTGACGTTTGCTAATGAGTGAAACGCAAGTGTAGCTGTCTTCATAAAGCATACTTAGTCCACTAACAAGGACATAAATAAAGAAATTAATTATCCAGCTAAATGCCTAATTAAAACTGTCATAAATACTGTGAAAAGAAAGCACAGGGTTCTGGGAGAGATGATAATAGAGGGACTGATCTAGTCCAGGTAGGGCATATGGAAAGACTTCCTGGGGAAGTGACATTTGATGCAAGATCCTATGAGACAGTAGGAGTTACCCAGGTGGAGGTAGGCAGGTGGCAGGGAGCTGGTAGCAGAAACCTGATAGGAGCCTGAAGAAGGAAATGACGAGACAGCAGTGGAGAGCCCAAGGGAACAGCTATCTACAGTAAGGCTGGAAATGATGGCAAAAGGCCAAATCTATTACTATTTTAAGAATTTTTTTTGCTTTTTCTTCAGAAAAGAATAACAGAAAACTAATGAAGAATTTCAACTGAGCGGTGACATAAGGAAGGCCAGTATTTACTGTGAAGAGATGGCAAGAGTCAGTATTGATGCTGGGAGACAAGTGAACCTGTATGTCAGTAGAACTGAGCTGAAATCAAGAGTCTGATGCTTAACTGATTGAGCCCCCCAGGTGCCCCTCTTCCTTTTCTTATTAATCAGACACCAGACAATATTCTAGATATGGGGATGAGGATGAAGGATAACAAAAGAGATACAAAAAATGGAAACAAACCCCTTGCCCTCATGCTATCCAGGTATCACAGTGGTTCTCAGTCTTGACCGCATATTAGGATTGTCTAGAGAGATTTTAAAAATCGAAATGCCCAGGGAATACTCAAGCAAATGGCACAAGACTCTAGGAGTGAGACTGCAGGTTTGATTGTCTCCCGACGCCAATGCTGACTCTTGCCATCTCTTCACAGTAAAGACTGGCCTTCCTTATGTCACCACTCAGTTGAAATTCTTCAATAGTTTTCTGTTATTCTTTTCTGAAGAAAAGCATAAAAATTCTTAAAATAGTAATAGATTTGGCTTTTGCCATCTTTGTCAGCAGAACTCAGTTTTGCTGGGTAGGGCCATACTGGGGAACAGTCAAATATTTTGGTGCCTCAGTCTCATTCCTAGACTTGATCTGGGATCAAGACCTACATCAAGCTCCAGGCTCTTGGCTCAGTGGGGAGTCTGATTATTCCTTTCCCTAGGCTCCTCTCCCCACCTTCAAGTAAATAAATAAAACCTTTAAAAAAATAAGAAGAAAAGGAAGAAAAAAAGGCAGGAAATGAACTTTTTTTCAAAGTATATTTGCCACTATTTCATTTATACCCCAGTCTAGAAATAAAATATTTTGCCCAGTCTCTAGAATAAAGCCTACCCCCACTGTAGTTACAGTTTCTCCCTCCCCTTCCCTGTCTTATAAACAGTAGCACCCCCTAGGGTTTAGAAGTGTTCATAGTTGCCCAGCTGGAGACTACCTCTCACAGCTTCCCCCTGCCAGGTTGTTCTGGGTCATGTGAAAAAATGTTAACCATTTTTTTCTGAAGTTACAGGTGCAAGTATTAAGTTTGATCCTCAGAGACAGACATGGATGCCTTTCATCTTCTACCTTCCCCTCCCAGAGCTGAAACAAATATGGAGTTTGTGAGTTCACTTTAACACCGCAGACAGACCAAAACTGCATACCTTGGGAGGGCAAAGTCACTACCACAGAAAAACCATAAAGAAAAATATTCACATGATAGCTAGTTTTCTATTAGAAAAAGAAAATAGTTTTCACATTTCATATCATTTAGAAGATAAATATTTGAATGTGTATTTTATCTTAATAACCAACTAGAAAAAATAATATCAGGATACTGATACTGGCAATGTCATATATTCATTTAATATAGTTCCCTTAAATATTTTAATATCAAAATTCTTTGGAGAGCTTATGTGTTTTGAGCCAAGTTTGCAAACAGAATATTCTGCTTTTATTATGGGAATCTCCTATTGTTTCATGATTGCATGCCAAATCATATTTAATAAGATATCAATTAAGCAAAAGATACAAATGGATTGTGTATGCTGAATGGGTGTTCATGTAACATCCTAAAAGGACAAAGCAATAGAATATTTGTTATCACTTTAAGATCCTTTTCTTTGTGTACTTAACCCAGAACCTAAAGCTTCATTTCTCCAAATGTCCATTGACTACTGTGACAGATGGATAATGAAAAGGCTTTAGCTGCTCCAAAAAGGAGCTCTGAAATTCTTTGTCTTTAAATCAAAAATTTTTAAGAACATTCTTTAAGAACAAGTGAAATAATAGAAAAAATCAGGGTGCGTGAGAAAAAGTGGGTGAGCGTTCACACCAACTGGCACACTGCAGTTGTTGAATAAGCTATGGGAATCCTTTTCATCTCCAAAATGAAAATTGTTTCTGTTGGTCAGAACTAAATGTGTTAACTCACGAAAGCCCATTGCACCCTTCATTGTCTGTGCCTACAAACTTCTGACACCTGCAGATCAATGAAGTGGGAGAAACTTCTTCTCATAAGCAGTTTGCAAGAGTTCCTTTTACGTTTCACCCAGAACACAAATGTGGCTGACAGAACAATGCTTTCCCCCAGCAGAGATGTCCACATCCCAATCCCCAGAACCTGTATGTATGTTACTTTACATGATAAAAAGGAATGTTATGGGTGTGGCTAGATTAAGGGTCTTGAGAGGAAGAGATTATCCTGAATTATCCAAGGGGTCCCCATATAATTCTGGTGTCCTTACAAGAGGAAAGCCTGGGGCTAAGAGTCAGAGGAGGAGCCATAACCATAGAAGTGGAGGTTGGAGTGAGTTGGGGCTACAAGCCAAGGAATGGAATGCTGGCAGCCTCTGAAGGCTGCAGAAGCAAATAGGTGATTTTCTAAACCCTCAGAAGGAAAGCAGCCCTGAGGTCACCTTGATTCTAGCCCAATAAAACCATTTCTGAATCCTTATCTCCAGAATTCTAAGGTAATTTTGTGCTGTTTGAAGCCACTATGCAGTTTTGTGTTGGAGCAGCAATAGGAAATTATCCATTTTATAGAAAAATATTAATCATGGCCCTTATGTCATACTATGTGCAAAAAATGAACTCACAATGGATAATAGAACACAGTTAAAACTATAAAATCCCTTGAAAAACACAGAACATCTTTGCAACCTTGGAGTGGACAAATGTTTCATAGATAGGACACATAAAAATGAGTTGACTTCATCAAAAATAAAAACCTCTCCTCATCAAAGGATAACTTTAAGAAAATTCAGAGAAGTTCCCAGAGAGAGAAAATATTTGCAATACATATATCTGACAACAGACTTGTATTTAAAATATACAAAAAAATTGAATACACCTCAATAAAGAGACAACCCAAAGCTGAAAATATGGACAAAAGACTTGAACAAGTACTTCAAAAAGAAAATATGCAAATAGTCAATAAGCACACAACAGTGTGCTCAGAATCACTGGTTATAAGAGGAGTATAAATTAAAACAAAGATTGTCAAAGATGCAGAGCAACTGAGATGCTCGTACATCAGTGGTGGAAAGATTAAATGGTATGACTACTTTGGAAAATAGTTTTCAACTTCTCATCAAGCTATATTTTCCATATAGCCCAGCAATTTTACCCCCCAGTATTTATCCCCCCCCAAAATAAACCTCAGAAATATTTGTCTACACAAAATCATATATTTGAATACTCATAGCACCTTCATTTATAGTAGCCCCAAACTGGAAAAAAACCAAATGTCCATAAACAAGGGAGGTGGGCGGGGGGTGGGAGTGACTGGGTGACAGGCATTGAGGGGCACAGTTGATGGGATGAGCTCTGGGTGTTATGTTATATGTTGGCAAATTGAACTCCAATAATAAAAATAATAAGAAAAAAAGAAAAAAAGAAAGAAAAATGAATAAATGGGTAAATACTTTCCTATATATCAATGCAGTGAGAATGAGCTACTACTACTACTGGAAAGTGGCAGGAAAGCTCAGAGTGATAGAAATAGTTTACATCTAGGGGCACCAGGGTAGCTCAGTGGGTGAAGTGTCTGCCTTTGGCTCAAGTCATGATCCTGGGGTCCTGGGATCCATCCCTACATTGAGCTTCCTGCTCAGTGGGGTGTCTGCTTCTGCTTCTTCCTCTGCTCCTCCCTCCCACCTGGCTTGTGCTCTTTCCCTCTTTCTCTCTCTCCCTCATCCTCTCTCTCTATCTCTAATGAATAAATAAAATCTTTAAAAAAAGTAAAGAAATGTTTTATATTTGGATTGTGGTGATAATTTCATGGATAAATACATTTGTCAAGACTCATATAAGTGGGTACATTTTAATTATGTACATTATAATTTTGATTATTTCAATATTTATTTTTTAAATAATAGTTTAAAGCACAAAAGATGGTGTAACAAAATTAAAAGCTCTCTGCCCATGTCTAAGGCAAAAAATCAAGACTGATACTCTCTTATGTCAGGAGGCAAGAGAGCCACTCAGGACAAACATTCAGATCTTGTCAAAAGACACTAAAGCAGGCATGAACGGGCTCCCACTGGCCACAGATAGGGCAATATGAACATCAAAAAGAATAATCAATGCAGTTTATTGAAACATTTCATATTTAGAAACTGATGGATTCATGATAAAAAGAGGGGAAGAAGGAGAGGATATGGGGTGGAGAGAGGAAGAGAGAGACAGAGAGTACCTTAGTAGACACCATTGGATGTAACTGACCATTGGACCACCAACTTTTCCTGATGAATGCTAATTAAAGGAAAAGAATTTTTTTTAATTTTTATTTATTTATTTATTTATGATAGTCACACAGTGAGAGAGAGAGAGAGGCAGAGACATAGGCAGAGGGAGAAGCAGGCTCCATGCACCGGGAGCCCGATGTGGGATTTGATCCTGGGTCTCCAGGATCGCGCCCTGGGCCAAAGGCAAGCGCTAAACTGCTGCGCCACCCAGGGATCCCTAAAGGAAAAGAATTAAGCATCGATCTTGCATTTCCTTTTTAAGTCCTACGTCACAGACACCAAATAGCCCCAGTGATATGGAATATTTCTTATTGACTGGAGAATTACAGCTAAATAAATTTAGAAGGAATCATGCATTTAGAAAATCTCTGCCTTAAACTCCAATTGAAATCATTGGCTCAGGCAATGACCATTGATGCATCATGGTTAGTGAAAGCTTACCTTAATTAATGATGAAAATGTTATAATGGTAATATTGAGCTCTTCTACCTGGACTCATTGATCAATTTCTGCATCAATTATAATGAGACAACAAGGCACTGTGTACCCCCTGGGGGTGATACGTATGAAGTGTGCCATGAACTTGTCAAAATGTTGAATGTGAGCCTAATGAGTCCATAGCATTAACTTCCATGTCTAGGGAATATAGGGAGGATATAAAATATGTTAAATGACACTGACAGGAAATAAGCAGACAAACCCAGAATATGAGACTGCCACTGAAAATCTAAATCAGTATCTGCAGTAATACTATGACCAAAAGGAAAAAACAAAAGTGGATGGGCTGTATTGCTCCAACAATGTGTTACTAATTAATTAGTTAACAATTAGCATGTTACTAGTTCAAGGTTAGACAAAAAGTGCAATGGAGGAGAATAGGCAGTTGTTGGTTTGTAACCTCTGGAGTTCTCTGGGTGAAATCTAAAATCAGTCCCCTCTGTTGAGGGCAGGGGGGGTGGAAGAGAGAGGCAGGCCACTCCAGGTTGGTAGGTGACAGGTTTAACAGGCAAGGGAACTTATGTATGAGGCTTGTCTTGGGCAACTGCAGGACGAATGGATGCCCAGACCTGCCTCACCTTCACTAGAATCTTAAAAGTTTATATAGAGTCTCTGACCTCACACTCATGGATACCACCCAGATGGTCTCAGCACCACATTGCTCTCTTAAGGCTGCAGTCTTGAAAACGGCTGTTGGAACATTGGACAGAACATCTGTTCCAAAAACAAAGGAGGGAATGATGAGCGTCTGACTGACCGGGTCTAGCACAAGGGTCAGCTGGCTGGCATGTCCTCTCAGTGACCTCCCTCAACAGAAGTCCAGAGTTCATCACATAATAAAGATCATCTGTTCAGAGAGAGAGACAAACCATTAGAGACTTGTAACTATAGGAAAGAAACTGAGGTTGCTGGAGGGGAAGTCAGTGGGGGGATGGGGTAACTGGGTAATGGGCATAATAAGGAAGGCAAGTGATGGGATGAGCACTGGGGGTTCTATGCAACTGATGAAGTACTGAACTCTACAGCTGAAACTACTATGTTCTATGTGTTGGCTAATTGAATTTAAATTTTAAAAAAAGATTGTTCAAGTCAGTGGGGAAATTGTAAAGTAGTTAATAAATGGTTTGGTGAAGATTACATAAATATTTAGGAAATAAAGTTAATAAAGTTGTTTTTATTATATCATAAAAATTATTGATGAAGAACCTAAGCATAAAAGTGCTATTAAAATGTAACAAAAATTTTGGGACGTCTGGGTGACTTAGCGGTTAAGCGTCTGCCTTCAGCTCAGGGCGTGATCCTGGAGTCCCAGGATTGAGTCTCACATCAGGCTCCCTGCATGGAGCCTGCTTCTCCCTCTACCTATGTCTCTGTCTTTCTCTCTGTGTCTCTCATAAATAAATAAATAGAATCTTTTAAAAAATAAAAAATAAAATGTAAAAAAATTTAAAAATGTAACAAAAATAAATAAGAATACCCTTATAATCTTGGAATAAGAAAGGCCTTCTTCATTAAAACATAAAATTCAAAAGCCATGCATGGAAATACTGATAATTTAAGATACAAATGTCAAAGCTAAGGTATGATTTAAAAACGAAAATCAGGGACACCTGGGCGGCTCAGCAGTTGAGTGTCTGCCTTCAGCTCAGGGTGTGATCCTGGGGTCCTGGGATTGAGTTCCACATCAGGTTCCCCACAGGGAGACTTCTTCTCCCTCTGCCTATGTCTCTGCCTCCCTCTGTGTGTCTCTCATGAATAAATAAATAATAAATAAATAAAATCTTAAAAAAAAACAAAAACAAAAATCAGACACTTAACTGGGGAAAAACATTTTCAACTGAAATAATAAGCAAAGGAATAGTTTACAGACTACATAAAGAACTTATAAAAATGAAAAAGATATAAAATCCCTAAAGAAAAGTGGGCAAAGATTATAAATGATCAATTCATACATAGGAAAAATGTCAGGAATTAACACACAATGATATATACTAAACTTTGCATCAATATATAAATAAAAATAATACAGATATAAATAACAGCATTAATAATATAAATAATAAAAATTTAAAAATATATAATAAACATGTATATAATATAAAATGCAAAAAATAAAAAATAAAAAAAATAAAATGCAAGCAATATATATAATTATATGTTGAGTATCCCTGGGTGGCTCAGCGGTTTAGCGCCTGCTTTGGCCCAGGGTGTGATCCTGGAGTCCCGGGATCGAGTCCCACGTCGGGCTTCCGGTATGGAGCCTGCTTCTCCCTCCTCCGGTGTCTCGGCCCCTCTCTCTCTCTCTCTCTCTATGTCTATCATAAATAAATAAATCTTTAAAAAAATAATTATTATATGTTAAGATACATGTAATAAAATATATAATAAATATATATGTATATAATTTTTCAGTTCACAGAATAGGAAAGTAAGTTTCAAGATCATGCCCACTGCTGGCAAGCTTGTGGAAAAATAAGTGCTCTCATATGCTTATGGTGAGGCTCTCTCTCTCTGCCTCTCAATCAATCATTTATTCCTATGGGAAAAAGGATTGATATCATTGGGGAGTTTTGAAAATGAAACAGAGCAAAATATGTAACTTAGCTTCTTCCTTTTCCCGTTCTCTTGATGGTTAACAGCTCAAAATCAGTGAGCTCTCTGCTTTGCCCCTGCACGGTATTCTTGGGTCCCATGGTTGAGATACCAAGCAGAGAAGGCTGCCCTAGTCCAGAGATTCCATACGAACTAATACTCGACCCCAGAAATATACTAAACTTCTCAGTTATAGAAGGGCTTGGAAACTGTAGGACCCCTAAAAAGTGGTCTGTCCCTACCTCATTTACTGCATAGAGATGCAGAAAATGTAGGGCACAGCAAATTTGCTTCAGACACATGGTAGGCAGAAGTCCCATATAACCCCTCAAATTTCTGGCTCTTGGGGAACATATACATTGCTTCCCCCAGTCATTCAAGCAACACTAATATAATGGATAGCCACGCTATTATTGCTGTAAGGAATTTTGCAAATATAACTCAGATCCAAAGCCAGTTGGTCATATTATGATAGGACAATTATCCAGATGGGCCTGTGCTCATCCCAGGAGCCCTTGAAAACGTAGTCTAGAGGTCAGAGACAGGGAAGTCAAAGGATTCACCATGCTGCTGCTGGCTTGAAGAGGGAGGGAAGCCTGTGGCAAGGAATGCCACAGACTCTGTGAGATTCCTTATAGACAGTAAGGGAAAGGGACACCTCAGTCCCAGAGCCATGAGGAACTAAATCCTGCCAACAATGACAGCAAAATGATGAGCTTGGAAGCAGCTATTTCCCAAAAGCCTCCAGACAAGGCCTCAGCCTGGTCAGCACCTTGACTTGAGTCTTGTGGCATCCAGAGCAGAGGCCAGCAACGCCGTTCCATGCTTCTGACTTACACAACTGTGAGTGAGTCAGCAGGTGTTATTTTCGGCCACAGAGTCTATGGTAACTTGTTATACAGTAATGGAAAATTACACACAGAGTGAGAAGACAGAAAGAGGTAAGCCATGCATGTACCAAACAGAAAAGCAGAAGAGATTCAGAGGGAGGGGAAAGAGACCCATGTGTTGTACTAATGGAGGTTCTTCCCCATTGGGAATGGGGGGTAAGTGTTCTCCAGGACCATGTAGTCAGAGACATTCACTCTCAGCTCCAGATAGGAGCTTCCCCATCACTGAGCCCAGAGTTCGCAATAGAGGTCCCTTTTATATATTCAGCAGGACGAGCCTCTAGGCTGGACTTCTTGGGCATTGCAAGAGGTTTGCTTTCCCCAGAACTTACCCAGTAGCTGTCATTGTACCAGCCAGCAACAGGCTCAGATGTTTCCGCGTGCCTCCAAAGGAAGTGGCTGGCAGTGCCATTGACTGGAGAACCAATGGAGTTCAATCATATTATTTTGCAGATAATGAGAGAACTCTAGAGAGAACAAAGTTTGAGATGGTCTTACAACCGCTTATTGTCAGAGCAACATCTGCAGGTAGGGCCTCCTAGTGTAACTGCTGCAAGCATAAGTTATACATGGTAGTTTTTAATAAGTCACTTATCACTGTCATCACCATCACCCTGCAAGGGTTCTGGCTGCCATGTCTCCTTCGCTCACTATTGAGAGTTTGCTCAAATGTCACCTTCCCAGAAAAGTCTTTCCTACTCTTTAAAATCTCAAACACCACCGTTCATTAGCAATAGCCAGTACTTATCATCTCTGTCCTCTGACTTACTTCTTGTACAGTACTTACTACTTTTTAACAGCCTGATCATTTACTGATTTGGGGGAGGGTGGCTATCCAACCTACAGTAGACAATAAACTCAAGAAGGAAGGACTTCGATTTGTCGTGTTCACTGATGTGTCCTGGTTCTTGTATCATTGCCTGACACCTGGTCAATATTTGTTGAATAAATAAATGGGTGAAGCTATTATTCTAAGTATTCCAAACAAGTAATTATCTTCTCTCCTTCTGTTTGGAGAGAAAAAAAATAAATCTTAAAGTGTATTAAATCACATTGTATTTGCCATTAAGTATTTCAGAGGAATAACTACTAAAAACTACATGAAGCAATTTATGAAAGCAAAGTATATTCAGGAACTTTTATGTTAGATACCTTAAGACTAAGGTATGTAATGAAGAAATTTGTTTTATTTTCTTAATCAGAAACAATACCTTACCTTCATATAAAGTTGTCATGAATTATGTATTTCTTTTATATAAATTAAGTATTGACGAGTTTAGACAGTGATAATACACATTCATATTCGTTTTAATTTTGCAATAAATTATGAATCTACATTTTTTTCTCCTCCCTGTCCCCTCTCTAGACTACCAAAGTTAACAGTTGGGTTTTTTCTTTAAAGGGACTGCTGAATTTCAAAGAATTTAACCCACGGTCTCATCAGTTTAGTCTGTCCCAACAAACACTAAGTACTAGGGATGCCTGGGTGATGCAGTTGGTTAAGTGTCTTGCTCTTGGTTTAGGCTCAGGCTTATGATCTCAGGTTCATGAGATTGAGACTTGTATCAGTCTCCACACTCAGAGGGGAGTCTGCTTGAGATTCTCTCTCTCCCTCTGCCCCTCTCCATTGTGGTGCATGCTCTTTCTCAAATAAATAAATAAATCTTTAAAACAACAACAACAACAACACAGCACTGAGTACTTGAGAGATATCAACCTGGTGCTTGACCTTGAGCAGGATATCTTCTATGGGCAATGGGGAGACATATAGAAAATTCCATGAACAACTGAGGCTATATGGCCTGTCCTACTAGTAGATTGGGTGTGTCCTTCTAAATCTTCATAATAAGCATGAAGAGTGGCATATGTTATTTAAATTGATTTTAGTATTTTTTTTCATTTTTAACCAGATTGTCTCATTTATTCCTGTATAAGCATCTTTGCTTAAAAATAGAAAGGATATAAAGCTTTTACAACATATGTCATCTTCACCAGCTTTCAAGATTGTTTCAAACAGTAAATATGATGACAGGATGCCTGGGTGACTCGGTTGATTAAGCGCCCAACTCTTGATTTCAGCTTGGGTCATGATCTCAGGGTTGTGAGATTGAGCCCCATGTCAGACTCTGCTCTCATCAGGGAGTCTGCTTAAGATTCTCTGCTTCTGCCCCTCTTCCACTCTCTCTTTCTCTTTCAAATGAATAAATCTTTTTTAAAAAGAGAAAATATGATGGAAGTGATATGTCATGAATTCACTGACATCAATGTTTATATCTATCTTTTATCTTATAAATGCAATTATTTCTTCCCTGAAAAATGAAAAGGATACTGATGCATAAGTTTGCTGCCCCACCCCAAATATTTTAATATGACAGTTCAGTGCTAAGTTGAATAAAATTGAACTAAAATGTCCTCCATGATTTATAAAGCAAGTGACTTGAACATACCAGGAACAAATTTGTTTTTATATAAATTTTGAGGGTTTTTTTTATAGGTTAGATTTTCTATTACAAAGGATGGCTAGCAACTAACCAAACATTTCCTTGGATTGTTATAATGGCATTTTAATATAAAAGATCACATTATCATCAACCCCAGGATACATGCTGTGTTTACCTCAAAGGAAGATGGTGACTTTCAAGTAATTTAACTCAAAACCTTGGGGATTAATGTTTGCTGGAGGGAAGGGCTCATATTTCATGCATTAGCATCATCTCATGGTGAAGAATCGTAAGACAGGGTGAATTCTTTCTAGTGTGAGCAGGAATCGCTGGGCATATTTTGAGACCATAGTTCTGAAATGGGCATAAAGTTATTCTTTGCACCAGAAGAAATATGACCGATCCGATGATTTATGGAATTAGGGATGTGCAAGTGAGCACAGCAGATATGAGATATCTAAGAGGGGAACTGGTCAAGAAAATTGCAGACCAAGACCATGTCTAGGTTAGATATTGGTCTCAACATTGAACACCGGCCATATTGCATCATCCGACTCTGGACGTTTGCGTGTAGCAGGCCCGTGACTCATTGAGCTCATCTCTCTCACTATGGGAACCACTAGATTAGAGATTATTGGGAGTAGAAAATTAGTGAAATAAGTATCTGGGCCAGAGAGCAGTGGGTGAGGTAGAGGAAAGAGGACCCAACAAACAGTGCCAGGAAAGGAAACTGACCTACTGAGCAAAGTACAATGACCCACCCCCAGGTGGGTGCTCCCGAAGGAATATCAGAGCAGAAGAGGGCAAGTGAGAAAATAGAAATGCTATATTAAGCAGGAAACTTTTAGAAGGCAGGGACAGACTGTTTCCTACTGAACACAGAGGAAAGGAATTGGAGCTCTTGAGGCTCCCAGGAGCATGAGCCACAGACACATTGGTATAGCTTCAGCCTAGGAAGCCGCTGAGAGATGTGCATGGTCCCCACCCTTCCCAGGATGCAGATGTCAGAGGCCTGAGAGAAAATACGGAAAGAGACACAGCAGCAAATGTACTGTCAAGACCAGAAATGCCTGCTTAAGAGAGAAGAGCAACTCTACCACTTAGGAAGCTCAAACTCAGCACAGCTCTGGGGATTCAGAAGCAATAAGATCAAAAGGAAAGAGGAAAAGAAGAAGCGTTGAATAAGTCCAAAGCAAATGAAAGGCATCTCCATCAAACCTGGTGATAGTGCTTGATACCATGTAAATTTCTAAACTTTGAAGAATAATTGCCGACTTTTACTGAGAGCTTGCTGTGGGCTTGGCACTGTTCTGCGTTACACAGATTAGCTCATTTAATTCTCAAAACACTCTGATAAGGTGTGAAACACTTTTAATCCTTTTTTTTTTAACAGGTGAAGACATTTAAATGCTGGGAGCAGGTAACTCGTCCCAACTCAACACGGCTGAAAAAGAGGAGGAGCTGGAGTCAAGCCCACAAAGTCTGGCTTTAAATAAAGCACTCTTAATTACCATCCTATAAAACCTGGAAAGAATGGGTCTGCAAGAGAGGAGGCAGTTTTCCTGCCCAATATGGGATATGCATTGTGCCAACTCAAACTCTATTGAGAAAAATCTTGCACGGAGATAAGTGGGAAATCTTTCAGAAAACTCACAGCCTGACCTCTTGGAAGCCTGAAATTAAGATGGTCCCCTTTCAGTGTGGCAGACACTGTAGCTGGCCAACCCAAGGTCTTATCCTGTCATCTCCCTATCCCCTTTCCAGCCTGAGGTGGTCTTATAGCATTATTCTAGCCAATGAAATTCAAGCAGAAAAAATCTGGTTGCAATTTCCAGGCACAATCTCATTGCCTGGCAGAAAGGGAAACTCAGCTGCTATGACCTTCCCTGCACTGCCCTATTTCCTTCTTGTTTCCTGGAATACCAGTGTGATGTCCTGAAAGGCAGCAGCCATCCAAGGACCTTGAGGAGAGCCATGATGAGGATGACACCACAAGAGTAGAGGATGTGCCACCAGGGCTGCCCTGGACCTCATATTTGGGAGACAAACAAGCCACAATCATTTGAAAGAAAACAAAAAGAAAATATTCAGATAATTCTTTACACTAAGTACTTTACACTGAACTTGCTCTTTATCTCTCAGATCTATCCAAATGTTTAATAACCATAATCTCCAAGGAGATGATCCCTTAATTCTGAGTGGCTTCTCAGCAGTGTCTTGAACCCTACCTAGTGCCTGCCAGTAGACACTGGGCATATCATGCCATGCAGCTCACAGAGGGTATGGTCTCTCTTATCAGATGGATAGCTTTAGCTGCAAGTACTCTGTCCCATCTAGCAACTGCTTAAGCATCTTCCCCTTTTCTAAAACCCAGTTTGGACATGGGTACATCACCTTTCCTCTTTTATCTCTCTGTAGCTTTAATTTTTGCAAGAAAGCATGATGAAAAGAAAAAAAAAATAAGTTATTTGACGAATTAAGGAATGCTATATTTTAAACTTTATAGATTAACAGGTTGTTTGTTTCTTTGTTTAAATTTTTAAGCATAGGAAAAAACTGAGGAGAGAAAAATCATTTAAATTAAGGAAGACATTTAGGATCATAAAAATATTATAAATCAGTGATTCTCAAAGTAGGTTCATCTGGGAATGTTAGAAATGCAAATTCCCAAGCCCTGGTGCACATCTGCTGAATCAGAAACTCTAGGAGTGGAGCCCAATGTTTTGCCAAGCCCCCCCCACCATGGGATTCTGATCCATGTTTGGGTCTAAGAGCCACTGATCTAGGCTCTAAGATGTTTAACTCTCACCCACAGTAAATACATTTATATATTGAAATGCAAGCTCCTGGGGAGCAAGGCTTTGGTCTTATTTATCTTTGTGCCCCCAACACTCAGTAACATGCCTCATACAAAGTGAACAGTTAATGAAATATGCAGGCTTATAAATGAATCAGACAACAACAGTGGTGATACTTTATTTTTAAAGCAAGTCCAAATAAAGACTGCTAATTCATAAATTTGAATTAGAAATACTACATACAAAATACCAAGCACATTAATCGTCTCAAGATTCATCATATAGCTATGCCTTTTTTGACATTTTTTGTTTCTACAGTTAGTTATATATGATATGCAGAAAAGTAATATATATAGCATAAAATTTTAAAATGAAATAAACAAATATGTAACTAGCATCCAGAGTAAGAAATGGAATTTTTAAGTTATTTGGAATTCACTATGCCTTCTTCCCTCTGCCCCCTCCCTTGAGATAATCACTGCACAGGATGTTGTGATAATCATTCTCTATAACATTTTTCCACTCTTGTGTGGATCCCTTAACAAATGGCATTTGGTTGTGCCTGTTTGAGAATTATACTGAACAGATTCTTTGGAGTTTGGTTCATCTTCTCCAGATGAGAACCATCCATGTTGACGCATATAAACTATGGTTCATTTTCACTGCTAAACAGTTACTGTGTGAATGTGCCTTTTTTTTTTTTGTCTATTCCACTATTTATTGGCATTTGAGTTGTTTCCAGGTTTTACAGTTATAAACATTGCCCAGTTGCAATAATCATCAGCTTACGGACACACATGAGCCAAATATACCCACTTCTGAATCCTCTGGCCCTACATGATTATTTTGAAGCAAAGGCTCATATCATTTCTCATATCATTTTGAAGCAAAGGCTCATGTCATTTCTCCTGTAATCTGTAAAGATTCTTCTGAGAAATAGAAATTCTTAAATTTAATGTGATCACATTGACCAACCTTAGTCAAGGCTGGGGGTTCTTTTAGACTAGTTTTAAAACAGAAAACAAAAAACAAAAACCTTTCCTACTTGAAGTTTATCAAGAAATTTTTATCTTGTTTTTAAAATCTTTTAATTTTTACTTTTTTACATGTATGCCTTACACCATCTGTACCTGGTTTCTGTGTAGGGATATTGAATTTCATTTTTTGTTTAATATGATTAATAAGTTGTCTCTAGAAATTCTGTGAAAAATCCACCAGTTTACTGCTATTCTACATTACCATGTCTGCCATGTTTAAAGTTTCTGTATCTATAAAGTTTGGACATCTAAGCTTTTTATCGTGTTCTATTTGCTCCTATTTTAGTCCTTGGACCAATAATCCAGCGTCATAAGCCCTTTAGCTTTATAATCTGATAAAGTACTCACCTTGCTCTCTTTCTGGAGAGCCACCCCTATTCTTAGCCTTTACAATACCCATATACTTCTAGAATCAGTTCATTATGTTACAAAATAATTGTGATTTTTGTTGACATTTTGAGAGAATTGCTATCTACACAATATTGACTCTGTGAATCTATAAGCATGATACATATCTATGATTGTCCCTTTGAAGGATTTGTATGACTTTTGTTATGTTTATTCTTAGGTAATTATATTTTTATGCTATTGTAAGCTTTTAAATTTGACTTTTGTTTGTTGTTAGAATGTAAACTAATATTATATCTATAGCTTTTTAAATATTTGTAGTAATCTATTGCTGTGTAATAAATTATCCCAAAATCTAGTGGCTTAGAGCAATAATAATCATGTATTATTGCTCATGCTTTCGGTGGGTCAGGAATTCAGATAGGGTACAGTGGAGATGGCTTCTCTGCTCTATGTCCACAGCTGGACTATTGGGGCCTTAGAATCATCTGTAGTCTTGTTCATTTTCCAGCAATTGCTGACTATTAGCTAAGATCTTAGCTGAGGCTGTCATCTGGAACATTCACATGTGGCCTCTCCAGGTGTCCTGGGCCTCCTCCCAACATGGTGGCTATGTTCCAAAAGCAAGGGTCCTGAAAGAGAGCATGCCATAGCACTCCACTGGATTCTATTGGTCTGGGAATCACAAATCTCCTCCCAGATTCAAGGAGAAGGAACACAGATGCTGCCTCTCTCTGGGAGGAGTGCCAATCACACTCTAAACAGCTTCCTATGAAATAGCTTTGGTGGGGCCATGTTGGAATGTACAACTTGCCACAATATTATATACACAGGGAAATTATCTGCAAATAATGGCAGTTTTGTTTCTCCTTTTACAGTCCCTTCTTTTCTTTCTTTTTTTCTTGCCATACTACTCCAGCAGGTAACTTTAATACCCTACCAAATAGAAGAGCTAGGAATAAGATCCTGTATTTCTTTCTTTCCAACTCAAAGGAAATGTTTTTAAATATCCCATCATCAAGAATAAATTTTACTATAAGTTTTTGTTGTGGTGAACATGATGGTGTGATACCTGTGTCCTCTCTTCTCCACCCCCTCCCACCACCAGCCCCCTCTTCAGGAAAGGGTTTGCTGCCACCTGTAGGAAGACAATGAGCAGACAGCCTCCAGCTGTCAGCCCTACAGGGTCCGCCTCAGTTGCAGACAGATGTCCCAGCTGAGATTATGCCTGTTTGGAACGGCGTGCTTCAAGGAACTGAGTAATGTGGGGTATGAAGGACTGGCCATTTTGGCTAAACATGGGATCATCAGGTGGTCTATACCAGGTCCCAAACTCCCCACCATGCTTTCTGAGGCTATGTTAGACCAGCCTCACAACTCACTTTTTCTGGGCCATCTTGCTTCCATCCACTCCCCTTTACAAGCAGTGATTCCTAAAAAATATCATGCACCTCAAACTCTACCTTAGCACCTATTTCCAGAAAACATACCCTACAGCTCTTTGCACAGGGACTGGTCAGATAAAGTGGGCAATGGGCAGAAACTTGGAGGTGGATGGCCCACCACCTGGCTGGAGGAGGACCACATCCCTAGTAGTAGGTGGAATAGAGAAAACTTTGGCACAACGTGGTGGTCCAATTGTTATGACATTTATTGGAGGTGAATTTGAAGAATATTTTGATGGAAAACAATGCATTACAGGGAGTGACATATCAGGCTATTGAGATGTCTGGAGATCATAGCAGCTACAAGGAAAAAGAGATAGGAGGGTGTTATTTTGCTAGGGCTGCCATAACAGAATATTAGGGACTGGAGATTTAAATGATAGAAATGTTTTTTTCACAAATCTGGAAGCTGGAAGCCCAAGATGAAGATGCCAGCAGTATTGGCTCCTGGTGATCCCTCTTTCCTTGGCTTATGGATGGCCACCATCTTACTATGCCTTCATAGTGCCTTTCCTCTGTACATACACACTCCTGGCATCTCTTCTTTCCGTATAAGGACACCAATCCTATTGGATTGGGGACTCACCTTTATGACCTCATCTCACCTTAACTATGTCCTTAAAGGTCCTAAGGATCTACCTCTAAATATAGTCACTTTGGGAGTCAAGGTTACGACATGTAATTTAGGGGAGCAGAGGGGACACAATTCAACCTATAAGAGATGGCAGTTACTAAGCACCACTGATGCCCAACAAAATTATAATGAACAGCTGAAGTGAGTAACAGACTATTAACTAGAAGGTGGATGTGAAAGCTAGGGGGCCTCTT
Source organism: Canis lupus baileyi (assembly GCF_048164855.1). Taxonomy (NCBI): domain Eukaryota; kingdom Metazoa; phylum Chordata; class Mammalia; order Carnivora; family Canidae; genus Canis; species Canis lupus. The sequence goes on from NC_132839.1 coordinate 70,361,865, forward strand.
GCATACAGAAAAGTAGAAGGACAGAAGAAGCCAGGCAGATTTGAGCTGTGCACTCCCAAGCTACTGCAGCCCATGCCTTGCACCATGCAGATATGCTTTGCCATCCATGCTCGCATTAGTTCCTCCATGGTGCCATCAGCCCCTCTTCCTGAGGGGAAATATAGGTAAGGGACATCAGTGAGACAAACCAAGTCCTCATCACTACAGTAGAGCTTAGAGTGCAATGGTGCTCACTGTCTGTCTCCTGGATGTCCATTCAGCGAGCTACGTCAGCTTACATGGAACTAGGACCCAAACTCCCACTCCTGGGGATGAGAGCTACACTTGTTCATTCATGATTTCAAGCCAATCAGCCAATTTCCTCATGATTCTTCCAGCCCTTATTACATAACTGTAGTCCAACCCCTTCTGCAGAGACTGGCAATTACCCCACAGGATGGTGACTCCTCTCCCAGGGGTCCTTCAAATTGTGCTATCTTGCCCAACCATGAGCATACTTCTTTTAGATTTGTCAGTTTATCTTGGGATGTTTACTTTGATGTGTTGATTCCAGGGCAAAGAGTAAGTATGTATGCACTGGCCATCAATAATACTGAATCCTCCTCTTCCTCTGAATCCATTCCATTTGGATTTATGCCACCAGTATGTGAGAATGCTTGTTTCCCACAACTTCACCAGTAGAGAAAGTGGCTCAATTAACCAGGTTTGGGTTTTTTTTTTTTTTTCCCTGCACCATTAGAGAATTTATTTATTTTTTTAATAATAAATTTATTTTTTATTGGTGTTCTACTTGCCAACATACAGAATAACACCCAGTGCTCATCCCGTCAAGTGCCCCCCTCAGTGCCCGCCACCCAATCACCCCCACCCCCTCACCCCCACCCCAGGTTTGGGTTTTTAAAAAAATTTTCAGGCCTATTTGGTTCAAGGAGACAGGGCTAGTACTATGGCCTCCCACCCCACTGATGAAATCTGAGCCCCCATGGATGCTCTCATTCCTTCTGAGCAGTAGGAGGGGCTCCTCACATCACTTGACTTGCAAGCAGAAGTCATCAATAAAGCTAGTGTTTAATACTGTCTCCGAACCTTCCCAGCTGTTTCTGTTTATTGTCTTCAAAGACCTTGAAGAAATTGTGGCAGTACAGGAATTTCACTAAACATGGTGATGGCAGAGGACAAAATCAGTGTTTTGCTCATTTGGAGAAGGAAGATTCACAAGGGCAAACTCTTTTTGCTAAGGGAGTAGGGGATGCTTCCAGGAATAGGTGATAAGTGTCAAATTCCATGCAGAACTGATGACCATGGGCAGCCTGGGTGGCTCAGCGGTTTAGCGCTGCCTTCAGCCCAGGGCATAATCCTGGAGTCCCAGGATCGAGTCCCACATCGGGCTTCCTGCATGGAGCCTGCTTCTCCCTCTGCCTGTTTCTCTGCCTCTCTCTCTCTCTCTCCCTGTGTCCCTCATGAATAAATAAATAAAACCTTTAAAAAAAAAAAAAGAACTGATGACCATTATTTTCCCCAAAGAACTCTAGACACTAATATATTGAATCAGAAAATACCAGCTTTGGGGCACCTGAGTGGCTCCATCAGTTGAGCATCCGACTCTTCATTTCATAATCTTAGAGTCCTGGGATCAAGCCCCACGTTGGGCTCAGAGGTGGGCATGGAGCCTCCTTAAGATTCTCTCTCCTTCTCCCTCTGCCTCTATCCACTCACTCTCTTTTTCTCTATCTAAAAAAGAAAAAGAAAATACCAAAGAGGATGGGAACTTTGGTCATTATCCACCTTCTGCATTACAGAAAAATCACAGCCTCTGTCAAAGATAAACAAAGCTGGACAATAAAGCCGCAAGAACAGATTTTTATCAGTAATATACGATAGCAATAGGGAAAAGAACCCAATGTGTTCTGAACTTAGCTTGCATTTGTACAGAGATGACTGGGCATTTTAAAGCAGGTCTCAGGGAGTAGGGGAAGGAGTAAGCAGAGGCTCAGTAGAGTCAGGGAAGTGAACAATTACAAAAAGTGGGAGGGGACTTGGTCAATGTGACACCCACCTACAATTGCTCCTACTTTCCCACAGAAGCCAAGAAACAGAGACCTTATCTTAAGGAACTGGGTGAACAAACAAATTCTTTGGGCAGCTTTGAGTTTTCTGGGACAGGTGCTTTAAAGAGAACCACATTCATCCTAGATATGTGGCCTTGAGCTGTTAGAAACTGTTAATGTTCGTGCAAGTTTATAGGCCAAGGTTGAGGCCTGGCCAAGAGGAGAGCTCAGAGGATGCTGGCTAGGGTTGCTAGGTCAAGAGAGAATCTTTGGCACTTCTAAAAATCAAACACCTGGCCCAAGGTCACCTAAGAAAATAAGGAAAGACATGGACCAAGACCCTCAGATCTCAACTGCCATGAGCTGTTCAAATTTTATTGGCAGAAAATATCTACTTAAAGAGTATTTACCATCCATCTGAAGAGCCTTCAAATCTAGAAACCCAGCTACTTAAGCCATTTGGGTTAAAATAAAATAATAATATGAATCTCCTTTTGCTCACTCCAATGAAAGTGACATATGGAGAAGACTATTTCTCAGCACACGATCCATAATTCAAACAGAAGCGCTGCCTACTTCCTCATTAGCTAAATTGTGTTCATTGCAGAAAGCAGCTTTTGGTAGCGATATCGATCAGCAGGAAGTAAGATGGAAAAAATTAACACAACTTGAAGACTCCAGTCTCTGGGGTGTAGCTTGCCATCTGGGGATGACTTATTAGGACAGGAACAAGAAACTACTGTCCATACATTACTTTTCCATTTTACATATATAGTCTGTCCTTATTACTCCGAGCCCACCAACACAGACTTTGTGATAGTTCAGAATTGTGGTCTGAATGTTCCATGCAAAACATGTAACTTAGGACCTTAAAGTCTCTGATGGGGATCCCTGGGTGGCTCAGCGGTTTAGCGCCTGCCTTTGACCCAGGGCGCGATCCTGGAGACCCGGGATTGAGTCCTGGGTCGGGCTCCCGGCATGGAGCCTGCTTCTCCCTCCTCCTGTGTCTCTGCCTCTCTCTCTCTCTATGTCTATCATAAATAAATAAATAAATCTTAAAAAAGGAAAAAAAGGCTCTGATGCACTCCGAAGTGTTTCCTTCCTTTTATTTAACTGTTTTTTTTATATGTGATCATATATTTAATGTCCACAATGCACACCCTGGTCAAAATGGGTGTATCTAATATCTTTTTTTAAAATATTTTATTTATTTATTTGAGAAAGAGAAAGCATGAGCAGGGTAGGGAGGGGCAGAAGGAGAGAGTGAAGCAGACTCCCTGCTGAGCAGGGAGCCCTACATGACAAGGGGCTGGATCCCAGAACCCTGAGATCATGACCTGAGATACAGGCAGACACTTAACTGACTGAGCCACCCAGGTGCCCTATCTTTTTTTTTTTTTTCCATTCTCACATTTCAAATGCTTTGATTATTTTCTCCCCCTTGCCTCATTTTAAATTAATAACATTTTATATGATAAGAAAGATTCCCTTTCTATTGTGTGCTATTTTATCTCAAAAAGCTTCTTCCCACCTAGGTAACAGAGAGATATTTTTAAATAAATGGTCAAAGTAAAAAATGCAATAAAATAAGAGTGTTAGTCATCGCACCCTCCCTGGAGAAATTCACAGAAAAATACTACATATAATGTTATTGAAGATTCACATTATCTTTCCTTTTGTGTGTTCTGATAATTGAACAATTAACACTCTGCAAGTAAATTAAAATAAAATTACACTCTCCTAAATCCATTACCCAAGTTATTTTTAATAATTTCCTGTTTACTTGCAGTTTCCAATTGTTTTTATTTCACTGTTTTTTTTTTAATCAGTTCACTCCTTCAGATGAAATTTAAATGGGTTGACTAAAGATGCCAACTGTTTCTAAAGAATATGAATTGACCCAAATAATTGAGCAAGAATTTGAAGTTAATGGCAGAAGGGATCTATCGCAAGGCAGGAACAATAGTAGGAGGTAAATAGCGTATCATTATTCACTTCCCCCATTCACACTTCTTCTGTGTTTGTTATAAATTTCCAATTTGTTGTGAAGTGATTTCAAATTAAAGCTAATTATCAACCATGTATCAATGCTTTTATTGCAGCAGATATATCATAAATGTCTCCATGTCAAAGCACTATGTTTGGGGAAATACAAAGAGAAATAGAGCCAGACTCCTGCCATCTGAGGAACGTGTGTTCTAGTTGGAAGGGAAAATGCAGAGTGGATACAGAAATAGTAAGATGGTGGTGTAGCAGGTTCCTGTGGCTGCTGTAACAAATTGCTGCAGGCTGGAGCTTAAAACAATCGAAATTCATTCTCTCATGGTTCTGGAGGCCAGAAGTCCAAATCAAGGAGTCAACAGGGTGTGGTCCCTCCAGAGAATTCAAGGGAAGATCCTCTGTGCCTCTTCCAGTTTCTGTTGGCCGCTGACCTTCCTTGTAGTGGTACTCCTCCATCTGACCCCTGCCTCCTTCATCACACAGTGTTCTACTCTTACAAGCGTACCAGCCACTGAATTAAGGACCCACCATGATCTAGGATATCCTCATCTTAATTTAATCATATTTGAAAAAGCCTTATTTACAAATAAAGTCTCATCCAAGGTTCTGTGCAGACATGGATTTTGGGGAGACACTAATCAATCTACTAAAATAGAGATAGACTCTGAGTTGGACTGAATACCTCCATAAGTTCAGAGCAAGTTGCAACAGAAGGCGTGATACTGGGCATCATGGAAAACACAACAGTACAGGCTTTTATCACCTGGGCTCAGCCTGCCTGTCCATCCTCATGCTTTATCTCTTTCTAGCCATAAAGCATCACACTGAATTTTCACTTCTCCTGGGATATGTGGCAATCTTTTTAAGCCTTTGCAGATGGCAAATTCATATATTTGTTTGTCTCTATAATTCTATGGAGATTTTTAAATCTGAGACAATAGAGGTTAATTGCCCATATGTTCTATAGACAAGATGAGAGCTAAGACCATCTCTGCCAGACCTGCTAAGAGCTGGACAAAACAAGTCCTGAGACCTTATCCCAAAACTCATCCTAACTCTATAAGAGAAGCCCAGAGATTGATCAAATAAATTGATTGGAAAAATTTTTTTTCAAGAAAGCTGTCAAACTAGGGATGCCTAAGTGGATCAGTGGTTAAGCATCTGCCTTTGGCTCAGATCATAAGCCTGGGATCCTGGGATCGAGTCCTACATCAGGCTTACTGTGGGGAGTCTGCTTCTCCCTCTGCCTACGTCCCTGCCTCTCTCTGTGTGTGTCTCTCATGAATAAATAAATAAAATCCTAAAAAATAGTTGTTGACCTAGGGTAGGTAAAGGCATTTTTCCTCCTCTCTTGAGGGAGGCAAGAACAGGGGTTTGAGGAAGCCCTGAGTTCCAGTCCTGACATAGGGCTCCACAGAGTGCAGTGAGAGAGCATTTTGATGAATTGACTTGTACTTTACAGAGTGAAGGGCGCAGGAATGGTGTTGCCTACAAGGAAAATGCTGGCTGGAGCTGCCCCAGACACAGACCTAGGAAAGAAAGTCACAGTGGGAATGGCACTTCTCCAACAAGGCAGCCAGAGCATGCATCCTTTACATAGATGTCCAAGTATGATCTTACCTGTTCTAAGAAGAAAAGAGGACTAGAATGTTTGTGAGCAGCTCTCAGGTCTACCAAAATGATCAAGGTTAGTGGAAGAGGATGCATTAGTGGAAGAGGCTGCATTCAACCTTTCTTATGGCTGGTTTCAAAATATGTTCATAGACTTTCCTCTTGTGCCCAGAACAAGGCAGTAAAGCAGACCAAAATCTCACTGTCAAACCCAGCTGATGCATGGCCAGAGCACAGTCCAGCCAAGCCTAGTATAGATGAGCTGAACCACAGAGCAAGCGAGAATAATGGCTCACTGCTGTGAGCCACTGGGTTTGAAATGGTTTGTTACAAAGCATTGTTATGAGAATTGCTGACTAATGCATACCTGAAAGTGATCAAAAAGCTCTTTCAAAGCATCACTTCAATTTTGGAAAAGGAAAAATGACAGAATGGGCTTGGCGCTAGAGAAGGAAAACATGTTTTTAAGTGTTTTATGTTATACTCTGTCAAATTCAGCTCATTCAACAAATCAGTCATAGCTCTTCTCCTCTACCTGTTTTCTCCATATGAGCAATCTCTACTCTTCTTTAAAGACCCCAGTAACATGTTACCTCCTCAATAAAGAATTTCCTGACTTGGCAGGACTTGTGGTAATGCCTTCCCACAGCACTTTGTTCAAACTTCCATTTTAGGACTTAAGACTTTATTAACTAAGCTGGATTAGGTGACTTCCCATCTTCTGGAAGAACTATAGAATATTTTCCCATATGCCTGCCTTCTTACACTCTTATTCATTCATTCCATCATTTACTTAATGTATAAGTTATGAATGTCTACTCATGACAAGCACAAGCAGGACCAGACAGTATCCAGTATTGTTCTCAGTAATTTTGCATGTATTACTACGTATTTATTAGGCTGAATGGCTAAGCAACCCCAGGGGGGAATAAAATCATTGGTGAGCCTGGATTATGAATACGGGGTTTTATGTGCTTTGGAGGACAATGAAATGGAAAGGGCCAGTGGGTTCTGAACTTACAGGGGTTTTGCAGAGAGATCTTCACTACCAGTTGCATCAGGGATTCATCTGTATGTGGTAGTTATGGATTTGGACATAATACATCAATTATACCTAAGTGAAAAGATTTATCAGACATTGCAGAAAATGCACAAAACACCAAAAACTGAATGAAACATTTCTGTCCATTGTTCTATCCTCAGTACCTAGAAAAGCACTCAGCACATCATAAGAAGGCACTCAATAAGTGCAAAAGGTTTGCAGAAGTTTAAATAAATGAAGGAATTTGAGAGCCAGACAGAAAGAGAAAGGTAAAATCAGACCACTAAGAAATACCTAAAACAGAGTTTGAACTATGGTATCTGATTCCAAAGCCTTACTTCCTCTATTGCATGTATCCCCCTGCTTCATGAAAGATAAAATCAGAGCTTAAAGAACAAGCCAAGGTAAAAATGAAGTATAGTTGCATATAGCTGATCTAGGTGATACAAAGTCAACCCTAATTTGTTTTTATTTGGCCAATTTCATGTAATTGCTTTCTGGGCAATGGGGAATCTTTTCCTCTATGTATAAGACCCCCAAAGAGAAAAGTATCCCCAGTATCCAAAAGTAGACGGTTCCTATGAAATTTCTATAAACCAAAATCTAAAGCCAAGAGTGCCCATCCCCCACCTTCCACCCCCCCCCCCCCTTCCTGGGTTTCCAGGTCCTGATGTAGATTCTTCCTAAAAGCAATTGGTGTAATGCAAACATTCAGAAAGGGAGGGATACCTGATTATGAGCCTTTTTAAAAAATTTCTATTAATTTCTCAGACATATACACTCACCCCTCACATATACAGGAGAAAGAGGGAATGAAAGAGAGAGGAAGGAAAGAATACAGAAAAGAAGAGAAAGAAGAAAAAGGAGAAAGAGGAGAATAGCTGGCCCAATTTTCCTAAAACTCTGTCATTTAAACCTAATTACACCAATAATGATGCACACTTATTTTAATGGAGATTTTGATTATATAATTTTTAACAATTAGAATGTGGCTGAGAGCAGTATAATTCAAAAACTAATTATGAAGGATGCTAGTGAAAAAGAAAGAGGAGAAATCCTAGATTATTGCCCTGTTCTCCTGATGGCCCCTGTCAGAGATCCGTCTGGCTGCAGCAGGAATTGCCTGGAGATTTGTCTTTGCAGGACATGCCCTGAGAGCACAGGGAGCCTAAGGGAGGAGTTCACCTCCCCAAGACATGAGGTAAAAATGAAGCAGCCAGAGGTTTAGAGTAAAACAGAAGAGAAAGAAATATAAGCGCAAATGCCAACCTACAACTACTCAGCAATGCAGAATGGGAGACTCCCTCTCCCCAAGTTTCTGTGACTCCATCTGCTTCATGAGGATGGGAACACTCTCCCCACAGGACTGTTGAGTGCATTGTCTGTAAAGCATGAGCACTCAAATACATAGCTGGCACGCAGTGTGTGACCACAATCGCCAGATATGGGGGATGGAGGTTATGAGCAGAGAGGAGGTATTTGTCATGTTGATATTGCTGAGAAGACAATAATGTCCACGTACAGGTTGAATCATGTTCCCCTAAAAGATATGTTGAAGTCCTAATCCCCAGTATCTCTATGTGACCTTATTTGGAAGTAGGATCTTTGCAGATGTAATCAAGTTAAGATGAGGTCATTAGAATGCAACCTAATCTGGTATGACTGGTGTCCTTATAACAGATGGCCATAGGAAGCAGAGACACAAGGAGGTGAAGACAGAGACAGAGATTGGAGTGACGTATCTATGAGCCAAGGGACACCAAGGATTGCTGGCAACACAGAAGCTAAGAAAAAGGTAGGCAACAGGACAGGTTCCTTGGTTTTGGACCTTTAGCCTCCAGAACTGTGTGGAAATGAGTCTCTGTTATTGAAAGCCACCCAGTTTGTAGAACGTCCTTACAGCATCCCTAGGTAATTTACAGTCATTTAACATGGTTGCTGCTTGATTAGAGTCTGTCTCCTCTCCTTCCCCACCATCCACCTACAGTATTTCCTATTGTTAGGACTGATTACTCCTGAGGGAATTGGATTCCAGTCCCAGGGAGTCATCTATGAATGGTGTGACCATGGGCACAATGGCAGTGTCCATATCATGCCTCACCAGCTGGCATCCCATGACTTCTCTCTCCCAACCATTCTCATTCAAATCTCCATAATGGTTTCAAAATGCAAATCCCCCAATTACTTTCCAGGCTTCCCCACATTTTTAAGACAAAGACAAAGAACAACTTATGGCCTTTGTGGTCTGGCCCTCCTGCCTGCCCTACCTGGTTTCCTACCACTCTGCTGCTATAGCCACACAGGGGGAGTGTGATACAATTGAGGGATTGAACATCCAGCCTCAGGCCCTTTCCATGTGATGTCCCACCTTAGAATGGCCCCCACATCTCCTTCTCCCAGGCAGTGCCCATCCCATTCAGGTCAAACATCACTTCCTTGGGACAGACTAGACCAGACCCTGATTTACTGTTTACTTTTGACACAAATACCTTTATTTCAAGGCATGTATCACAATTCATATTTATATATTTATTAACTATTATATTAATGGATCTTGAGACCCTACTAGATTATGAATTCCAAGAAGACAGAAACTGAGTCTGCTCAGACTTGCATCTTAATATTTAGTACTGTACCTTCCATTTAAAAAGAGCTCAATATGGGGTACCTGAGTGGCACAGTCAGTGAGCATCTGACTCTTGGTTTTGGTTCGTGATCTTGGGGTTGTGGCATCAAGCCCCACAGTGGGCTCCATACTCAGCAAGGAGTCTGCTTGAGACTCTTCTCCCTCCTCTGCCTCTCCCCACCTCTTTCTTTGTCTCTCTCTTCTTGTCTCTCTCAAATAAATAAATAAATCTTAAAAAAATAAAAAGAGCTCAATATACATTGGATGGATGAGTGGGTGCACAGGTGGGTGGATGGATGGGTGGACGGGTGGATGGTGGATGAACGGGTGTGTGCATGGACAGATGGATGATAGATGAGCATACTAACCTAAAACATAATAACTATTTGGCTCAGTCAGTTGGGCATCTCCATTACTGAAGATTGGGAAGTATAGAGTGTGGTGAGTCTAGGCCTGACACTGACTTTGCCTGACTCTCTCAGGTTCCATGATCATACTGACCTTGGACTCTGTACATCATCCCTTGGCATTTTTGTCCTGATTCCTATCCATGTACCCAGCTTAAGACCTATTGACCACCTTAACCATAGTGCCCTCTATTTTGTATGTATGTATGTATGTATGTATGTATGTATGTATGTATGTATTTATTAGATACAGAGAAAGAGAGAGAGCACAAGAGTGGGGTGAGAAGCAGAGAGAGAAGCAGGTTCTCCGCTGAGCCCCGAAGTGAGGCTCAATCCTCCAACTCTAGGATCATGACCTGAGCCGAAGGTGGACGCTTAACTGACTCAGCCACCCAGGTGCACCAATACCCTCTACCTTCTAATAATCTTCCTGACTGCCTTTTTGTGGAATAGATATAGTTTATTTAAAACTATATAAATAAAGTTCTGATGCTAAAAACACAGGGATCCAAATCCACTTTTCCCAAACACACATGATGTGGTTTTGGTTGATTTACTTGCACTTCCTTGATCCTCACAGTTAGTATGAAATTACATATTATCCCCTTTTTTGTAGATCATGAGAGATTACTTATTTGAAAAAAAAAATAGAGAAAGTTTCAGAGAGCCTAAATGACTTTCTCAAGGTTAAAAAGGATTGAAGTTAAAATAACTGAGATTTCAGACTAATTCCAGTATCCTTTTTTTCCCCTTCTGATCACAGGTCATACATTTTTTTCTTAAATCCAGGATATTTTCCATTGTTCTCAAGGATTATGGCACACTCAGGCATATACACATTTGTTCCCAGTCTGAATTTAAGCCTTTCTTCATTGCTGATGTTCAATTTAAATCCTCTGCCCCCACCTACTGAAGGAAACAAAAGGGATAAAATAATGAGGGATGTGGAACCAATGAAAAGAGATGTCATATCACAAGGAATCTTGATTACTCCTCTTGAAAGTCTGCGCTATTGCAGAGTGTGTGGGGGGAGCTGTGGAGAGAAGTATTCAAAAAATTAAACAAGGTTAAATAATCAGTGTGAATGTACTCGAGCTGAACAGATTATAACATTGGAAGAGAAATTTCACACAGGATGGAGAAAAAGGTTACAAAATTAAAATTAATGGGAATAAGTTTGACACTCGTGTGTTAGCTTGGATCAACACTGATATGAACAAAAAAACACATCCTGCTAGGAAAGGGAGGTGGGAAGACAGGTGTGATGTTGACCATTGCTTTCTGTGTCTGGAGCCAACCTGGACCCAGCTGTGGATGATCTTCACACATAAATTCATGCTATCTTCCATCAAATCTAAGTTTCTCATTCCTTCTCTGTATCTCATTCTCCCAGAGCTAGATATCCGTTTTTATTTTCCCTTTTGAGCCTTTTTGCTCTGCATTTAGAACGGGTCCTGAATTAGACAGAAGATGTGAAACTGGGATGGCGTATTTGAAAGGCATAGATTCTGAGCCATGTAGACTTGCATTTGTATTCTGACTTGGTCTAGCTGTGTGTCACTGTTTTTCAGTCTCTGTTTCCTTGTCGTTGCCGTGATGATAAGAAACCTCTGTCTGGGAGAATTTATTGCATTTTAATGCACTGGAAGAAATCTAACATAGAGTTTGCTCCTCAATTGGGGGTCTTGGTTGCAAGCTATGGAAGATGTCCCTGGATGTTTACACAGAGAGGAGGTTTTTTTAAAAGGATATTAGGTGGTTCATTTAATTTGGGGGAAGGCTGGAAATTAAATTCATGTACAGATTTCCAATAATGTCTGATGAAAAACTTGTTGCTGCCCACCAGGAAGTAGAGGAAATTGTCCCCAGAAATCCCACCTCCAGCTTTTCAGAACATTCAGGAAATGTCCTCACTAGAAATGAAGATGTAAAACCTTACATCACCCCCTCAAGAGTAAAATAAAATAAAATAATAAATAAAATAAAATAAAATAAAATAAAATAAAATAAAATAATAAAATAAAATAAAATAAAATAAAATAAAATAAAATAATAAAACCTTACAACCCACTTTGGGCAGGTGCCACCCACATGTCCCTTCCTTCTGTTCATTTGACCTTCACAGCAAAATGCACTCATGCCCTGATCAGTTAATTTCTTGCCAGATCAAGAATAAAACATTAGACCAAAGCAGAATTAAGTACATTCTCTTCTGATATGTCTTTGTCTATGGTTTGTCTCCCCAGTTCACTGGATTATCAGCTCTATGTGATTAGGGTTTGTGTTTCACTGCATCAGCTGTGCCTAAAACTGCAACTAGTAAGGGTGTTTGGTAAGTATTTGGTGAAGGAATACATGATTCAGAAGGAAGTGGAGTATCCTCCTGGGAGCTCTTCCAAGTCAAGAGAAAGCAGAGCCCCACAAAGTCTGAACTTCCATAGGAGACCTAGTAGGTGGCAAGGATTAGGAGGGAACGTGGGGAAAAAAATCAAAGCAGGCTGCCTAAGAAAGAAAGATGCAGACAAGCCTGGCTGAAAATGTGGTACCATCTTCCTCTTGTCCATTAAAGCAGTACCAGCATGCCTGCCAAAGCCCATGCATGAAACCACCTAGTTGTATTTTCCTCTCACTGACTCCTTCTCAGTGAGAGTCTCTCAGGGAAGCTGGTGGTCTCCCTCACTTAGAGGAGAGCCCTGCATAGAGGAAAGAAACGAGTGCCAAGGAAACCCACATCACCTACCTACCATGATTCTATCAAGTTCAGTTTACCTCCCAAGACCTCAGGAAGTATGAAGAAAACCAACAGACCACATCAAATAACATGAGTGCCTACTATACGCACAGGAGGGTGCTTCACTTAACCCAAGAAATTTAGTGTGGAGGTTACAGTGCACCCTATTGCACAGCAAGAAAACTCAGACAGAGGGGTTAACACATCCCAAGGTCACACAGCTCGTAGGAGACAGAGCCAGGATCCCAACTCAAGTGTGTGACCACAGAACCTACAAATACAAGGAAAAGAGATGGAGAAAAGCAGTGCGAAGCTTCCTTTATGCCTCTTATCCTCCCTCTGAGTAATTTCAGCAAAGATTTATGAAGCTTTGCATCCCACAGATAAGAACTGGCAGCTACAAAGAGGGGGGGAAAGGAGCGAGAGAAAGAGAGAGAGAGAGAGAGAATCAGAGAAAAATAATTCTTAGAGATTAAAATTTTTATTGCCAACATTTTTTTAAAAAACCTCATAGAATGGTTGAAGATTATAATTTAGCAATGTAAATTGGAGCAGTTATTGAATATAAATTGTAAAATGCAAAATGCAACTTGGAATTATTGATTACCATTTTAATATACGCGAACTCATTGATCCAGCAAAACCGACTTGTAGGCTGCTTAGGAGAAGTGCTTAGTCACGGGCACTGCGCAGGTGCTGGGGGGTCATGCAGTGTTGGAGGCAACCCCGAGCCTTGGGAACCTTTTAAATGCCTGTTCCTGAGCCAATTATGTCATATTTCTCATTTTTTACTATGGAATACTGTTTAAACATTTTGGTTATTTTTTTAAGGAGGGCACAAGTACACGTACTGATGTGGACACATACTTATACGTTTTTGTTTTTGTTTTTTCTGAAAAAAAAAATTGCCATAGCCCTATTTAACAAGTCAGGAGAATGGACACATATTTGTGAATGTGTATGTGTTAGGTGGGGCTAGAAAGATGTTCACAAACTGAGTAACAGAACTTCTTTTATTTTTCCTTTCTTGTGTAATTCTTTTTTTTTTTTATTGGAGTTCAATTTGCCAACATATAGCACAACACCCAGTGCTCATCCCACCAAATGCCCCCCTCAGTGCCCATCACCCAGTCACCCCAACCCCCCGCCCACCTCCCTTTCCACTACCCCTTGTTCATTTCCCAGAGTTAGGAGTCTCTCATGTTTTGTCACCCTCACTGATATTTTCACTCATTTTTTTCTCCTTTCCCCTTTATTCCCTTTCACTAATTTTTATATTCCCCAAATAAATGAGACCATATAATGTTTGTCCTTCTCTGATTGACTTATTTCACTCAGCATAATACCCTCTAGTTCTATCCATGTCAAAGCAAATGGTGGGTATTTGTCACCTCTAATGGCAGAGTAATTTTCCATTGTATACATAGACCACATCTTCTTTATCCACTCATCTTTCGTTGGACACCGAGGCTCCTTCCACAGTTTGGCTATTGTGGACATTGCTGCTATGAACATTGAGGTGCAGGTGTTCTGGTGTTTCACTGTATCTGTATCTTTGGGGTAAATCCCCAGCAGTGTGATTGCTGGGTCGTAGGGCAGATCTATTTCTATACCCTAAAAACTACAGAACACTTCTGAAAGAAATTGAGGAAGACACAAAGAGATGGAAAAATATTCCATGCTTATGGATTGGAAGAATTAATACTGTGAAAATGTCAATGTTACCCAGGGCAATTTATACATTTAATGCAATCCCTCTCAAAATACCATGGACTTTCATCAAAGAATTGGAACAAATCATCTTAAGATTTTTGTGGAATCAGAAAAGACCCAAAATAGCCAGGGGAATATTAAAAAAGAAAACCAGAACTGGGGGCATCACAATGCCAGATTTCAAGTTGTACTACAAAGCTGTGGTCATCAAGACAGTGTGGTACTGGCACAAAAATAGACACATAGATCAATGGAACAGAATAGAGAATCCAGAAATGGGCCCTCAACTCTATGGTCAACTAATATTCGACAAAGCAGGAAAGACTATCCACTGGAAAAAGGACAGTCTCTTCAATAAATGGTGCTGGGAAAATTGCACAGCCACATGCAGAATGAAAGACCACTCTCTTTCACCATACACAAAGATAAACTCAAAATGGATGAAAGATCTAAATGTGAGACAAGATTCCATCAAAAAACTAGAGGAGAACACAGGCAACACCCTTTTTGAACTCGGCCACAGTAACTTCCTGTAAGATACATCCATGAAGGCAAGAGAAACAAAAGCAAAAATGAACTATTGGGACTTCATCAAGATAAAAAGCTTCTTCACAGCAAAAGAAACAGTCAACAAAACTCAAAGACAACCTACAGAATGGGAGAAGATATTTGCCAATGACATATCAGATAAAGGGCTGTATCCAAGATCTATAAAAAACTTATTTAACTCAACAGCAAAGAAACAAACAATCCAATCATGAAATGGGCAAAAGACATGAACAGTAATCTCACAGAGGAAGACAGACATGGCCAACAAGCACATGAGAAAGTGCTCTGCATCACTTGCCATCAGGGAAATACAAATCAAAACCACAATGAGATACCACCTCACACCAGTGAGAATGGGGAAAATTAACAAGGCAGGAAACCACAAATGTTGGAGAGGATGTGGAGAAAGGGGAGCCCTCTTGCACTGTTGGTGCGAATGTGAACTGGTGCAGCCACTCTGGAAAACTGTGTGGAGGTTCCTCAAAGAGTTAAAAATAACAAAACTTCTTAAAAGTGGCAATGGGTGTGAGGGAGAGGGAAGGCGAACAGCAAGCCAGAGAAAGGGACTTTTCCCACGCTGGACTTCTAAGCTGGAGTTTAGCTTCAAAGAGAATGGCAGTTTTGTAATTCAGAAAAGCGGGGGAGGGCACGCCTGGGTGGTTCATTTGGCTAAGTGGTCAAATCTTGGTTTCAGGGTTTAGGTCATAATCTCAGGGTCCTGGGATGGAGCCCAGTGTCCAGCTCTGAGCTCAATGGAGAGTTAATGCTTGAGACTGTCTTTCCTTCTCCCTCTGCCCCCCTGCACCTGCTCATACACTCTTTTCCTCTCTCAAATAAATAATTCTTTCTTAAAAATAAATAAATAAATAAATAAATAAATAAATAAATAAATAAATAAGTAAATAAGTAAATAAAGGAAATAAATAAATAAATAAATAAATAAATAAATAAATAAATAAAAGCTAAAGGGATGCCAAGCTCAGAGGGAAGACAGGAGATATCAAAGAAGAAAAACAGAATGAGGAAAGAAACCACACTCAAACACTCAGACTTCAATGGAAACATAGATCTTGCGCATTTCAACCCAGCTTCAGTCTACACTTGCAGGGTCTCCAGGAACATCAAACTTTGTTGAGAAGAGGTTGGGCCTGAGCAGCTCTTGTGAATGCATGACTTTTCTGTGAGCGATAGCACAGAGATTTCCAGGAGGCCAGCCCCAGGTGCTCACAGGCTCCTGCCCCTCAACTGTGAAGGGAGGAGCATGCTGAAAGGGGACGTGGAGCAGTGGAAAGGCACTAAGAGTAAAGACTCATGTTTAACACAGAGATTGGATTCAATCACTTCTCAAATCCTAGGCTCCTGACCTCACTGAGTCAAGAAAATCACTTAACCCCTCTTACTATGACACTATAACAAAGCATCACAAGCTAGAAGGTTTGAAACAACAGAAATTTGTTCTCTCCCAGTTCAGGAGGCCGGACCTGTGAAATCAATATATTGGCAGGGTTGGTTTCCTTCTGGAAGTTCCAGGACTCCAAGACTCCTTGCTTCTGGTGAAAGTCAGAAATCCCGGGCATTCATTACTTATAGACACATCACTCCCATCTCCATCTCCATCTTTATCTGGCATTTTTCCCGTGTGTCTCAGTGTATGGCCAAATTTCCCTCTTCTGATGGGGAGACTGGATTAGGACTCATCCAGTGTGACCCTATCTGCAGACCCACTCCTTTCAAATAAGGTCACATCTCCAAGTATCCAGGGGTGATGTTTTGAACAAATTTTTTGAGGGCACACAGTTTTACCTACAACAGTTCAAGCCCCCACTCCATAGTTAACCTCACAATATTTGTCATGAGGGTAAGTGAAATAAAATTATGACTGTACAGGCCGTGAAATGTGGGTGTTCCTAATATCTAAGCAGTAACCATGATCCATGTAGTACTCAGATTCCAAATCCACACCACAGAAATGTGGAGATCCTTTTATCATGCCAAGATAGTTTGGCTTCCTATGAGGGACACAAGGGTAATAGAACACCCCATGGAGGGAGGGGAAAGAGCTGGCCTAAGCCTGGGCTTCTGGCTGGTGGGGAGAACCCAGGGTCCACCAGGGATGTCCTGGCCCAGATGAGACATCCTCTCAGAGGCTGGGGATAGGACCAACTCCACCTATCATCCTGGCAGGACCCTGGGAGTCCTGGTCTCACCAGCATTTATGCTCTAAGAATGCAAACTTAGGCTGTCTCCTTCCCTTTTCCAACCACAAGACAGTTTTGGACGAGGTCCAGAAAAGAGTGTGGAAGGGTCTGGTTGTGGTTTTGGAAGTCTGGTTCCAAGTGACTGAGTAATGGGTACAGGGCCACCCGTCTGAACTGAGCCCTGCCTGCTTCGTTTCCCTCAAACTCAGAGTCTCTGTGGGCCCCCTCCCCTCTGCTCTCCCTATTGCTCCTCCATTCCTTCGACTTCTTCTCAGAATGGGGTCGTCAAAGCTTCCCCCTTCTCATGCTTTCCTGTCTATCCCCCTGCCACTGTGGCTCTGCTGCCTATCACTGCTGTGCCTCTTCCACTCCTCCCCAGGGACCGCAAGGGAAGCAGGCCAACCTTTGCCCCACCTGCAGCCAATCATCCTGATGGCTGCCAGGAAGCACCTGCTCTGCCTAGGAGGCTGTCTCTGGCTGGGAGAACCACTTCCCTCAACTCTCCTCCAAATGCTGATGCTGAGTGTACGAGCCACAGGCTAAGTAAGACATTGGGTCCTTTCTAAATGTGAGGCATTTTACAATTTGGTTTCATAAAAAAAAAAAAAAAAAAAAATCTCAGGAACTTGCTTAAGGTCAGATTGTAAGTAGGCTGTGGATCTGGGCTCGTATCTCATTGTTCTGTAGACCCCAAACCAATGCCCAACTAGTGCCCAGCAGGACAGTTCTGGAAAACTGCATCGAGTTCTGGCTTTCTTGAGTGTTGATCTGACCCGTGTCAGTATGGGTCACCATCAGGGCCACTGCCACCGAGATCGCCTTTCCAGGAGGGGCTCTGGCCTGCTTCACTCCTCCAGCCATCATGTGCCTTTGACACAAAGGAGAGTTTACAGTACTTTCAGGGCCTCTAAACACAGTCTCACAAACAAAAGACTACAGCTAAGCTGTCAGTGGGAGGATGAAAGCCAAACAAGGAGACAGCCCACAAGTGCGCTGAGTCATAATGCATTATCCAAAACGATGACTGCACGCATCTACACACTCACACCGAGGGCCTCACCTCAGCCCACCCCCTCATACACGCAGGATATGAAATGCCAAGTATGAAGATAAGAGAGAGGGGGAAAGAATAAAAGGAGCAATACAGAAGCATGATTGATCAGGCCACCAGCCCTGGAAGGGACTGGAGCAAGAAGCACACACAGGATGTCGCCTTCTGAGAAGGGAAAACAAAGCAGAGGACGATGGCCCCACGCAAAGTGACAGGTGCAGCCCAGTCTCCCCTAGCATTGCCCTAACCCCTGTTTCAGGGTAGGCCGAGGATGCAAAGAGTTATAATTTAAGTGCCAATATGCTTATGCTTTATAAAACAAAAACAAAAAACCCTTCATCTTTGCAGTCAGGGGAAAAAAAAAAAAAAACAACACCTTGATTTACATTCACTCTTTGCCATATACGGGCTTTGTGACTTCAGGGGGAATACTTAATCTCTCTCTGCCTCCATGGTCTCCTGTATAAAATGAAATTAGTGTGGCAGTCTCCCAGAATCAAGTGGCCATGACTTAAGATGGTTTAGGTAAAGTTTATGAAACAAACTAACTAATAAAAAATACAACAACAGTAAAAATAAACATAAAAGTGATAAAGCATTCTGTTTAGAGCCTATTTTGGTTGAACATTTTAAAAATTAAATTGGACAGAGGTATGGTGGGCCTGGATTGCAGGATTTGGTGTCCAAGTTAAAGAAGCAGCGGCCAGTCTTTAAGAAGTCAGATGGCCTGGGTTCTAATCCCCAGTCCTGTCATTTTCTGTAGATATTAAGAAAGTTACCTGTGCCTCAGTTTCTCCATTTGTAAGTGGTATCAATAGGGTTGTAGTAGAGCATGTTAATATAAACACTTAGAACAGTGCCTGGAATACTGTGACCATCATATGAATATTAACTACTCTTTATTATACCCCTTATATGATTTATTCCTTTTTTAGATTTTATTTTTATTTTATTTTATTTTATTTTATTTTATTTTATTTTATTTTATTTTATTTTTCATGAGA
Source organism: Canis lupus baileyi (assembly GCF_048164855.1). NCBI lineage: Eukaryota > Metazoa > Chordata > Mammalia > Carnivora > Canidae > Canis > Canis lupus. Next base: position 70,380,846 of record NC_132839.1, read on the forward strand.
GACACACAGAGAGAGAGGCAGAGACACAGGCTGAGGGAGAAGCAGGCTCTGTGCAGGGACCCCAATTTGAGACTCCATCCCAGGACTCCAGGACCACACCCTGAGCCGAAGGCAGACACTCAACCACTGAGCCACCCAGGCATCCCTTTTAAGTAATTTCTATACCCAACTTGGGACTCAAATTCACAATCCTGAGATCAAGAGTCACATGCTCTGCTGACTGAGCCAGTCAGGTGCCCCTAAATTATTTATTCTAATCCAATTTGGACTCCTGTGGGCCTTACAAAGATAAACATGAAGTTCAGATATTCTTCAGAGTCTCTGTCTATAAATGCTATAAATTTAGCATATTACATATGTTTTATTTCTTGGATGTAAGTATTTCAATGCACTAATTCAAAGGAACGGTAGTGTTTTCCTTTCCTTCATTATAAGACTTTTTGACTTTGGAAACTGTAAGGTAAAATTCATTTCTTGGGTCTGAATGTGCCTGCCTCCAATTCATATGTTGAAATTCAGCATGATGATATTTGGAAGCGGTGACTTTGGGAGGTCATGAAAATGGAGCTCCCATGAATGGGGATCAGAGCTCTCAAGAAAGCAGCCCCTTTCACCACTTTTACCATGAGAAGTCAACAGTCTGCAACTCAGAGAGGGTCCTCCCCAGAACCCAAGAACCTGATCTTGGACTGTGAGGAGCAAATTTCTGTTGTTTATAAGCCACCCATCAATGTATGGTAGCTTGTTGAAGCAGCCCAAATGGACTAAAATGTGCTTAAAATCACAAGGTGTCTAATCACTTAAATATAACCTAATTTTTTGCATGATCAGTTTTATGAGCTGCATTCTATATGCCAAGTGTCAAGTGGGGACTGCATTCAGTCACCCATTCATATCTCAAAACCTGCACATTGATAGAACAGTTCACTTAACCTCAAAATATCAGATGGTCTTTACCAAATTTCAACCACTAAAAAGCTCAGCCCTAAGCTTTTTTAAGTATTTTTTTTTCAAAGTGAGTTCCAGTTCAGCATCCCTTCTCTCCCTTTATAAGAGATTTAATTAACTTGTCCAGGTGTCAGTGACCCTCTGCTGATCTTAAGTGAGAAATGACTTAGACCTTGTCTTATCCCCCCTTGTGTTCCAACATCAATGGACACTTTTCCCCACTGGATCCCTAAGCTATGTTTTGAACTTGGGAGAGAAGAATCTGACTATTCACCAGCATGTTTCTAGAACCACATCACACATATAGTACCTGGTTTTCTGATGAAATAACCCAGTTTTATAAATCTGTCAAGAGAATAGGTAGGAATTCTTTTTTCAGGGTCGGTCATAGTTTGCTCAAATAAATACAATTCATGGAAAGTTTTGAAGTTCCTTTTGAGAGTATTTTTAGAGCAGTTTTTTCAGTGTCTCATACTCATGAGAGGCTGAATGGCATATTTAGAACACAAGAGATCGTCTAATAAGGGCACAGAGTCATATGGAACTGAGTTGAAATCCCAGTCCTTTAATTGAATCAAATCACAGATATCAGGGAGGAAATTAAATTCTCCTGGTGTATCAAAGGTTAGGCTATGGTCTGAGCCAATGTGGCATTGCTGGGATGGGGCAACCCTGGTGGGAACCCTGACTACAACAATGGGCAAGTCAGTTGACCCCCTGAGCTTCTCATTCTTTGCATTTCTGTAGCAAGAAAAATAATATCTGTTAAGAGAGTGAAGTGGGCCCTTCAAATGTCAGACCCTATTCTCCCTAAAACAGAGCAAATCAGAACAAAAACTTTTCTGATCTGCACCTGGCATTTAGGCTAAAAACAAGTATCTCCCCCAGCTCTGGCCCCCTTGTTGGTGAAGTTGCGTACACAAGCAAATGTGCTTTGGCAAGGAGGAATGTTTTTTCAGCTGAAATGGTGGTGGTTCAATTAGCTTAGCAGTTTGCAGAGAAGATTCATTCAAAACACTGAAAAGCAAACATTGGCAAAATGGAAAGTTATTTCCTAGCTTGCTTTGGAGATATTTTAAACACTGAAACTCAAGAGAAAAAGAGCTATAAGACAGCTTCCTGGTCCAACCAAAGTAGAAGTAGCCTCAGATCAAACAAATTCATATGAAAACAAAGACATTTGCCACTTGGGTTGTGCGTCATGTATTCCCAGTTGCCATGATGCAGGCTTCCGGGTCCAGGCAATCAGTCATTACTGCTTATTTTCTACCTAATATTTATCTCATTCTTCCTTTAAGTTAAATGGTTTATCTTTGCCTCCCCCCCCCCCACCTTTCCTGGCCCATGAGCCACCTGATGTTGAAGAAACGAAGAGCATAGAGCAGTGGTTGGAAAGAGAGCAGGAATCTCAAGTCTATAAGTAAGTCAAGCTGACAGACTTGGCTATATGGTGTGGTAGGACTGGAGTCACAGACATCTGCATTTCAGCCCACACTCCAACATGTGAAGGAGTCACCGATCACCTCTGAGCCTCAATTTTTCACCTACAAAATGAGGATTATGTCTCCTGGCTGGGATGCTATTTTCAGACTTGAGGTGAGATGTGACGAGTTAAGAAGTAGACGCTCCATTACTGCTGGTTTTCCTTCCTTTCCAACAATCAAATGATGGACATGGACAGTGAAGGGAATCAACGATAAAAAGATGAAGTCCAAGGCATATCTACCGAGCATCTACTAAGTGGAAGACTTCTGTGCTCTGAGGCAATCGAGGTGGCGGGTTCACTGCTGGGTTGCCGCAATGGCCCTCCTTGTGTTCACAGGATCCTGAGAGCAAGTGCCTCCTTAAAAGTCAGGGCTCAAAAAAAAAACAAAACAAAAAAAAAAAGAATCAGGGCTCCATGTCTGCTTGTCCCACCCTGGGGCCCAGTCTACCTGCTGTCTCTTGGCTCATGTCCTCAGGTTCCCAAAACGAATACCACAGTCTTGGTGCCCACAACATAAATGTATTCTCTTACAGATTTGGAGGCTGGAAGTCCACAATGAAGGTGTCACAGCATCTCTCTCTCTCTCTCTCTCCCTCTTTCTCTCTCTCTCTCTTTCTCTCTCTCTCTCTCTCTCTCCTCTCTCTCTCTCCCTCCCTCCCTGAAGGCTCAATGGATGAATCCATTCCCTGTTTCTTCTAGCTTCTGGTGGCCTCAGGTGCTCATCGATTGCAGTTGTCTGACTCCCATTCTGCCTCTTTCCTCACATGACTCTCCTCTTTTTCTCTGTGCATCTCTCCCTCATATCCTATAAGGACAATTGTCACTGGATTTAAGAATCACCTGGATAATCTGGGATGATCTTCTCTGGAGATCCTTAATTACATTTGCAAAAACCCTTTCCCATTCACAGTTTCTGGGAGATTCATATATGTTGGGGGGGGCCTTTCACTCACCATCATTCTCGTATTTCCCCTAACCTCCTTTTCAAACTCCTCTTCTATAACAAGGAATGTCCCCCTCACCCATGTTTGGTAAGGGCAGAAACAGGGAGTCCAACTGAGCTGGGGAAGCTTTTGACGAATGAGAACACTCACAGAACCTTATGGTTCTGTGTGTAATTACAGCACCCATCAAAATGCAATCAGTTCATTTTAAAATGAAAACTCATTGAGGATAGGAAGTAGAAACTCTTCAAAGCATTGGCTCTAGTCTTGTGGCTCACTGATGCTCAGGAACTATGCCTTCAAGACATGGATGGGAAAGCATTGGAAGCATAAACATACTGCCATTACACACTTTTAAGGACACAGTCTAAGATTTACACTCATCTGCCTGGCATAAGTGGACAAAAGCATCCTCGAATATGAATTGGACTAGAAACCAAAGAACCAGATTCTGGCCCTGTTCCAAGTCTGAGTTTTTGCATCTGCAAAATGGGGACTTAATTAGTTCCATTCCCAAAGTTCATTATTAGTACTGATGAATACACCCTAAGTCATTGGTTCTGCCAGAAACAGTGAAGGCAAGAGGAAAAGCTTAGGAAAGGTACATATAAGCCCATTTGACAGACCTGAGCCAACTTGTTTTGCACAATATCCAGACATTTGAATCTTCCCTCCTGCTACTGGAAGGCACTGGATAAAGGGAGATGAGGAGCCAGGGCCACCATGCCTGGGAAGCAAGCTAGAAGCCAAAGCCACTTTTTTCTCCACAGCAAGTTCCTTCTTCCTACCTTATTTGCCAGTGGTGTGTGTAATATCAGCACATGGTGAGATGCAATTAAAATGTGTGTCATGGAGCGTGAGTATCTTTACATTCTAATTACAGGTTAATAGAATGGACCCAGAGAGATCGCCTAATTAATCTTGGAAGGAGATGCATATGTTTAATGATCCTCCAATAAAGGAGCTATGTTCCCTCCAAGAGGATAGTATTGGAAGGAGGCTAAATTAAGGTAAAGGATTCATTTCTGAATGAATACATACCATCAACATCAAATGCACCCAAAATTAGGGTACACCATGTGTGTTCAATTCCAATTCACAAGTGCTACTCTCATGAAAGTCTTTCTCTCTCCCACCCCAAATACACACATTTCACATTCATTTTATCACCCATTCAGCAGTAATTACTGAGTAAATTTAACTACAACTGTGAGTAGCTATCAATTCTTTCAAATGTCAGAGTCATCCAAGTCCCTGATTGTAACTTGCCTGATCTGTTGCCATCACCTCCAAAATGATGCCTGTTACTCAAATTTCTCCCAGTTCCAGTCCGACCACCATATGCAAGTGAACACTTCTGTCTCGAGATTATAGTCTCTGGATTTCTCATGGGGGTCTGTAGGAACAAGGGTGGGGGAAGGTCCTTATTGCTGCAAGAGTGAACTCAAAGCTCCTCAACACAGCTTCCAGGAACTACTGAAAAGTCCTGACTAGGTCTTTTTGAATCTTTCTCAATCCTATGCTGCTGCTGGACCACACCATCTCTCACATTCTCTCTGCTACTTTCACATCACAGATGGTGTTTCTCAAACCAGGGCTCTCTGTGCCACCTGCAGCAGAATCACCAAGCTATTTAATAAAAAGGTAAATTCTGGCTGCTAGGCCCCACAGGCTGAATCTGGCCCTCTGATGCTAGGTCCTTGATGATGCCTTCTTGTGAAGTGTTCTGTGTAGTTCTGATGCCACTACAATCTGAGAAGCTGGGGTCTAGGAATATGAAGCATGAAGCTAAATTCTGAATGCTCCATTCTGTTTCTCACCTCTGTAAATCTGCTTGCACTGGTTTCCCTTCAGGATCCCCTTCTCTTCTCTTCCCAGTGAATCCCACTTGTCTTCCGAGCCCACTCAAACACCACCTCTTTGGGTAACGCTTCCATTCCCTTCCATTTAATGCCTGTGTGAGTCTCTCTCTCCTCCAGAACCCCCATTCCCTGCTCTTGATCTCCATGTACCTAGAGCACTCAGGATGTCTTACTGCACACATTCATCTTTTTCACCACATCTCCCATTTCTTGTAGAGAAAAAATGATTTATTGGACTCAACATTTTCAGCTTAGAGTGCTTGTATCTTTTATCTATCCCAGAATATCAGTATTCCTTAAAATTACGATGATGACAAAATAAATATGAGATGGAACTAGAGAGAACTAGGTTTGAAACTTCAATTCTACCATCATTTTTTTGAGGATGCTATGTAAGTTTCAATTTCTCCATAAAAATTAGATTAACGTAGCATATTTGTAACAGATTGATTTCATTAATGGTCATACTTCTTCATCCTCCAAATATCTATACTCTTCACCATGCAACTTTGGAGTCCCTCATTAAAGTAGAATCTGCTCCTCCATTCTATGAATCTGGACAGGTTAGTGATTCGCTTTGGCCAATGAGCTAAAAATGTGTAATGCAAAAGACTTGCATAGATGTGCTTGTGTTCTTCAGCTGCTGCTACCATCACCACAAACACACGCTGGGGCTGGTGTGCTGGAGGATGAGAGGCACATGGAGCCGACTCACTCTGGCTGAAGCCCTGCTACATCAGTGGACAACCAGCTGACCCTCAAGCATAGGTGAGCTGCCAAAGACCAGCATAACCACCTTGCTTCCTCTCCTCCACCCCCAGCTACATGAACAGTAATTAATTTTGGTGTGGGTTTTGTAGTTTTTTGCTGTACAGCATTACTTCAGCCATCGATAACTGAAATGCAAAACCACTGATTTGTTGCAAAGATCAAGTGGACTGTATGTGAGCATGGTTAGCTCAGCAGCTGGTATCTTTAGAATTCTCAATGTGTAGTCCCTATGATCACAAATATGAACATGGCCTCAGGTTGTTTTCCATGAAGGCATCTTTGGGAATTTGGTTCACACTCAACGTCCTTTTCTTCCTCATTCTGTTCCTTCCTCTTGGCCAATGACATAAAATAGGCCACTTATTTCAAGTAATTTTTTTTTTTTTTTTTTTTTTTTTGTCAAAGGAGCAGGAGGCTATTCCTGCACTCCCCACTTGGAAGTCTAGAGGAACTTTCAAATCACCATATTCTTCAGATCATTTACTGTTCTTCATGAAAGGACTCGTTATTAATTCAACAAAAGTCTGTTAAGCCAATAGTACATTTTAATGTCCTGAGGGTAGAGAAGTAAACAGGTTAGACAGAGCCTCTACCTTCTTGAAGCAAACAGGGTTTTGATGAACTGGTGACTCTATTCAGTCATGCATGCATTCTTTTTTTATTCATTAATTCATTAAATATTATTAAGCACCATTCCAAACTGGCACTAAGGTAGGGATACTTATCAGCCTTCCAAGAGATCTTTAAAGGAATTCAGATTTTTAGGTAAAACTTCCAGATTTTTAAATGTTGGCATCAAATTGAAAAAATATAAAAATATGAAAGCTTTGTGTGTGACAAAAAACTCAAGGGCCACTGTTCGAGATGCTGCTTTGTAGCTCTTATAACCCTCACTGAAATTATCCACGTGCTTTTTTCTCTTCCCTTTTAGGTTGTGAATTAATTTGAGATAAGATCAGTGGGATCTTCTCAGTGTCTCCCAGGTGTTCTGCACTGTGCTTTCAAGGAGGAAGTGTCTATGAATCTTTATGAATTTGACTGCTGAGACACAGTGTCTGTATTTTAGGAATTGCAAAGTGATCACAGAGATAAGACAGACAAGACGTGTTCACAAATAACTATTGCATGTTAATAACTATGGTGAAGGCAACACCATACTCAGTTACTGCAGTTTACTGAGCCTCTGTTGTGGGCCTGGCTCTGTTTACTGAGCCTCTGCTGTGTGTTGTAATTTTGTTTGTGTGTCTGGAGATATGCTGCCTATTATAGTCCTCACAGCTAGTCTGCAGAATGCCGTAACCAGATGGCACCTCTCTGAATGCCCTTAAATGCTCTTGTCTTCGGAGGCCACATGTCCTAAAATCTTAAATTTAAAATGCCCCTTTCTCCATAAAACAGCAACTATCTACCACCAGAGGTCAAATGACTTCACTTTCTATTCAGTTCTTGCTCTGGTTTCCTACCAGTGCTGGATTCTGGATCTTGCTTGTGTCTCATTTCCCACTGTTGATTTTTTTCTCATACAACTCAAATATTGAGACAACTTTCTCTCCTCTGGTTCTGCAAAGTGACCTCAAAATACCTGCTATGAAGAGTTTACTGAAAATCTGGGATTAACAAGTAAGGATTTCATTGAACACACCTTAGAATGAGATTTCTAAAAGAATATTTGGACGTACTCTTCTTAAAAGTCTCTTTGCCTGGCATCATACTGGGTAAATCTCACTGGTTTCTTCTCATTCCTGATTACTTTCTATCAAGTTGCATAAGGACTCCCTCTCTCAAGACCATTTCAAAAACATCTTGACCCCTGTTACCTCTAGCACGTCTTTTCCACAACTACTTCCAATTTCCCTAGTTGCCTCCAGGAACTTCCAATTCTTACCAACTTTTTGGCAGAATAAATCACTTCTTGTGATTGTTATTTTTTCATGTCAACTTGTCTGGGCTGTAGTGCTGACTTCTTCAGTCAAGCACCACTCTAACTAACTGTTGCTATGAAAATATTTTTTAGATGTGATTGACCTTTAATTCAATAGACTGCATAAAACAGATGAGCCTCTCTAATGTGGGTGGGCCTCATCCAATCAGTTGATGGCCTTAAGTGAAAAGACTGAGCTCCCCAATGAGGAAGAAATTCTGCCTTCAGTTGGCCTTTGTGCTAAAGACTGCAACAACAAATCTTGTGAGAATTTCCAGTCTGCCTCCCTGAACACTTTAGACTTGCCAAACCCATAATTACATGAGCCAATTCTTTAAAATAAATCTCTTTATATATGTGTGTCTGTGTATGTATGTATGTGTCCTATTTTTCTGGAGAAACTTGATTCTTTTGTCTTTGTTGTCCTCTTTTGGCATTGCCCCAAGGCATGAGAGGTCATCCAGTGGGCTATCAAGGCATATTGAAAAATACAGTGAACAAACTTTAAAGACATCTTTCTTTTTTTTTTTTTAAGATTTTATTTATTTGGGAGACAGAGTAAGTGAGAGAGAAAGCACAAGCCAGCAAGGAGAGGCAGAGGGAGAAGCAGACTCTGTTGAGCAGGGAGCCTGATGCAGGGCTTAATGCCAGCATCCTGAGATTGTGACCTGAGTCCAAGGCAGACATTTCACTGATGGAGCCACTCAGGTGCCCCTAAAGGTATTTTTCTATTTTCCTAAGGGAAAAAAAAATCATAGGCAGATGGTTTTTGAAGGTCATTTTCCTTCCTGAATAAGAGTTTAGTTTTCTTTTTGTTTGTCAATCTGAATAGTAGAGAAGACGAAAATCAGAGGGATTGCATTATTTCCTCCAAGGAGCTATTAAATGGCTAGTCTGGATTTAGGAACTTCAAAGTTCACATCCCTTTGCCACACCTTGCTGTCCCAATAATGCCAGAAGAACTGAAAGAGAAGCGTATCTTGCATCTTGGCTCAATCAGGGAACCCTTTGGTGTAAGATGCACACCCTGGACCCTGAAGGATAGGTCATTCATTCCAGGGACAGTGGATGGGATGAGGGCAGAAAGAAAGGCAGAAAAATGAGGAAGTGGAAGGTTTATTTGAGGGACTAGAGAACAAAGCAGTCTAGCTAATGGAATACCATTAGCATTAGCACAGTCTGGCAAGCTGGAAGGGGCACAGCCATGGAAAAACATGAGTGCCAGGTCGATAACTCAGTAAAACACTATCACAGACAGTAATAGTGTTCAAATCTTAACAGCCTGGGATATGGTGTCATAGGCCCCCTAACTCCAGCACTATCTAGAAGAAATGAAACGAAGAGCCTTAATTGCACAGGAATCAAGATGATGACAAAGACATAATTCATAATTTGCAGCCCCTCTTGCATATTAAGCAACCTGCAAAGCATATCAACTTGAAGGTCATTTTTTGAATGAGAGAGACACTCAGCAAAGTTAAATTGTTTTTCTCTCAAGCTTCCAAAAAAAACTCTGTGTACATACATTAATTTCTATTGTCATGGAGATGCTACCGATGAGGAACTGTCTGGACATGAGTAAGATTTCATTGGGTTCTATCAACCTGAAACAGCTCCTTTCTGCAAAAGCTGCCTGAGACCCAGAGCATCATTTACTTTCCTAAGCTTGAGCCTTTGATCCTGGAAGATGTCCTCCTCTACTTAGAGTCCTTATAGCTTCCTATGTCTCTTAAAAATGAGACAAATGAAGTAGACAGGAAGCAGAAGGTACACAGTCTTCTGGGGGTCACAGGAATGACATTGTTGGACTTCATCTTGACGTTTTCTTTGAGCCTGGTCATCAGCCCATCAGCTTCCCATACATGCTGTAGTCACTGGCCCCCAGAAAACCCACTAAATTTTACACGGGCTGATCCCTCTGCCTGAAATGCTCTCCCGTCACATATGCATCATTAAGATTTTGTTAGAATCTGAAAATATTCCATGGCAGTTGAAACTGGGTGAGCCTGATGAACAGCATGCTCATGGCAGGCTATATGTGTAATTTCTTACTGCTGGCCTCCCTTGGGGCCCTCATGCGCATCTGTATCTGTCTGACCTTACTTCCTCCAAGTCACCTGAAGTGTTACCTGCTACCTGCTACCTGTTGTCTTCATCCTCACTCACGTCCCACATTGACTCTTATGGCTCCTTCTCCTCTGACTCCCTTATTTGGATTTCTTACATCATACACTATGGTGAACAGATGTTTTAGCCTGTTCAGGCAGCTCTAACAGGATAGCAGAGACTGGGCAGCTTATCAACAACAGAAATTCATTTCTCATAGCTCTGGAGGGTGGCAAGTCCAAGATCAAGGCAAATTTAGTGTCGGATCAGAGCCTCCCTTCCTGGATCATAGACTCTGTTCTCCTCTGTCTTCACAGGGCCAATGAGGCAAAGAGCTCTGTGGGGTCCCTTTTATAAGAGCACTAATCCCATTTATGAGGACTCCACTGTCATGACCTGATCATCTCCCAAAGCCCCCACTTCCTGACACCATCACTTTGGGGAAATGGGCTTCAATATATGAATTATGGGGATAAAACAACTATTCAGTCTACAGAAACAGAATAAGGACACCTCCAAAGATGTCCTCATCCAAATCCCCAGAACCTTTGCAAGTTTGTTACCTTGCATAGCAAAAGAGAATCTACAGATGTAATTAAGTTAAAGCTCTTAAGGATCTTGGATGGCTCAATCAGTTAAGCGTCTGCCTTCGGCTCTAGTCATGATCCTGGGGTCCTGGGATAGAGCCCCAAGTCAGGTTCCCTGCTCAGTAGGGACTCTGCTTCTCCCTCTGCCCCTCCCTCTGCTTGTGCTTGTTTTTTTCTCTCTCAAGGAAATAAATAAATAAAATCTTTTTTAAAAAAAAGTTAAAGATTTTAAGATAGAGAGGTAATCCTGGATGTTCCTGGAGGGTCCCATATAACTACTCACCATGTGAACAAAGGAAAAGAGAAAAGCAAATGACACACAATGACTCACAGAGTGTTATACTGCGGATATGGGGGAAGACACTGGGAGCCAAAGCACACGGGCACCTCTGGAAGCTGGAAGAAGCAAGGAAGCAGGTTCTCTCTGGGCCTCCAAAGAAATGCCTCCACTGTTTAGCCCAGGGATACCACGCTGCACTCAAACCTCCAGAACGGGCAGAGAGTAATTTTGTGTTGCTATAAACTACTATGGAGTGCAGGGTAATTAGCCACAGCAGTGATAGGAAACCAGTGCACACAGCCTGGCATCATCGTGGTAGTATAACTCCTCCCCCTGTCACAAGGCCAGGTCTGCTCAAGGACAAGGAGCTTGTCACAAAGTAAACACAACAAATACATTTTGGGGTTTCTTTGAACTAAATAAATGTATCAAAGGATGAATTGCTCAGTCAACCAACTGTACTCTTACAGACTTTTTTTCTTTTGCTTGCTTTCTTTTTGCTTACTTAACATTTTTAAACATTTGAGTGCTTTGTTAAAATGTAAGAGAGAGAAGTACACATAACTTAACATTTTTAAACATTTGAGTGCTTTGTTAAAATGTAAGAGAGAGAAGTACACATATCAAAGGTGGACAGCTTGATGAATTTATGCAAAGTGAACACATCTAGCTAACCAACACCTGGCTCAAGAAACTGAACGTTAATAGAGTTTCCAGAAGACCCTTCAGTGACCCCTTCTACCCATCAGGCACACTAGTACCACCATGTGGTACTTCTTTTTCCAAATAATGGTCCAAGTGGTAAAGAATCCAAATGTTCTAGAAATATATACAGTGAAAAGTTAAGTTGTGTTGCCCTTTTCAGTGCTGATTCTCCCCAGAAACAACCAAATAAATTCACCAATAGATTGTGAATCCTTTCAGGGACATCTTTTGTATATGTCAGTACAGACCTTTCAGTTTTTGAATCACGTTCTGCAGAAGAGTCGTCTCTGGGTTAACATTACCTTTAATTTTTGCTCTAAGAAGGCATGTGAAAGTTCACCATTGTGAGTGCTAACACATGTGCTGTAATTTTCAAGAAAAATGACCTCACCTAGACACTAGGATGCCCACATTGCTTTGCTCATTGGCCTACTGTCCATGTGTGGTCCATCCCTCCTACTTGATTCACCTGCTCTAGGATAGCAGGCAGGGACTTTACCATGGCTGACAAGAAAGCAGCTCTTGAACAGAGCACAGGAGTAATAGCTTCTTGGAGGTGGAGTTAGCACCCAGCTGCCAAAATCTGCCTTCTGTTTAAACACAGGCGTGTGATTCACTGGTGGGGTGTGTGCAGAGGGTGTTAGATTTCAACTGCACGGCAAGCATCGTTGTCTGCTTGCTGGAAAAGGCCCGATGTAAGTGAGAACCTCTTTGGGACTGCATTCATGCAAATGCCACAGCACCGTTGTGTAGACACATCCAGCGCGATTCTGTCCCCCTCACTGCCTGGGAAAAGCAAACCTCTCTCATCCCTTATACCGGTGCCTTCCAAACCACCTTCCCCAGAACTCCCTTCTGTACTGCAAGGCGACAGAGGAGGGCAACAGGAAAAGCATGGATTTTCAAGTCAGGACATGTGAGTCCACATTGACCGCTTAAACACCCTGTGACCTCGGGAAGGTCCCAGAGTCTCATAATATGTACAGAGAAAGGAAAAAGATGATTTATCTTGCCAGTTAGTTAAGGATATTTAAAAAAAAAAAAGTGGCACTTATCAGCCCCCAAGGACTTTGCACTAGAAAATTAAAAAAAAAAAAAAAAAAGCTCACCTCCTTCTGCCATACCAGCTTTCCCATATTCATTATCACCATCACCCCAAGTCTTCAGGGAACATACACAAAACTTGGGAGCATCTTCAATTCCTTCTGCCTTTTGACTTCTCTCAGCTGATCAAACACCAGTTTCCCCCACCCCTCCTTAATATCTTTCTTTCTTGCCCCAACTCAAGCATACCCCTGCTTTCATCTGGTCAGTGGTTCTCAACCACGGGCAATTTTACCCCCCAGGGTATAGCTGGCAATGTCTGAAGCATTTTGGTTATCACACTAGGAGTATAGGTATGGCTAAATATCCTACAATAAAAACGGCAGCCTGACAACAAAGCATTATCAGGTCCAAATGTCAATCGCACCAAGGTTGAGAAACACAGATCTGCGTCTCATCTAAATCTCCTTCCCTTCCTCTCTGTCAGACTAATATCTTACTAAAATGTTCTCTCATGATCTATAACTCATAATGGCTCTGTGTTCCCTAAAAGAACAAGCCCAAAATTATGGGCTTACTTTGTTTACCTGTACAGAAAAAAAATTAATACCAATAATAATTAATAGTTTAAAGCCATAAATATTGTGCTGAGAATGGTTCTAAGTATTTAATGTATACTAACTCATATTATCTTCAAAACAGAATTAAACTCAGGTTTTCATCAGCTCTGATATAGTAAGATGGCTTTCTTTAATTGAGCCTGGGACATAGGAGGCACTCAGCAAAAATTTGTTGAGCAATAATAGTTAACATCAAATGGACCTGCTCATATTCATTGAGTTTGTTACATAACAGGGTCTGCTAAGTGTCTCACCTGTATTACTTCATTTCATAATCAAAAACAAACATTTGTCCCTATAAGAGGAATTAAATGCAAGTGTCCAACTTGTTCATGGTTGGTCAAGATCTCCTGTGGCCTAAGGCCCGGGGAGGGCAGACAGTAAAATTAAATAAAATCTTCTTTTTTTCACTCCACAATGAAAGAAATTTTGTGGGGCCTAAGAACTCTAGATGTAAATCATATCCCAGATTTTACCCCATGCCTTCACGGAAAAGGAAAATCTGAGGATTGGCAGTGTTAGATCTTTGAAGAATTTATGTCCTACCCACTAGAGTATGTGAATCTTATCAAGGTTTCCAGTGTACTAACTATATCTTGCTCATTCAGACTTATTAGGATGACCTCATCAACACTATGAACTAGTGTGATACTCTGCAAAAGGTTCAGCTGGTCCTGGACTCTTCATACTAAGACCGGGTGTTATAACAGAGGTTGGGAGAATTAGCATAACCCTGGGGCAGGACAGGAAGTAAATACCGTTGTCCAGTCCAGGTGAATGTAACTCTTTCTGATCTTCTTTCTGACAAAGTTAAAAATGGATTTGTCAAATTGATGGTCACATGCCATGTACCTGGAAACATGCCAATTTGCTCTAGTAAAGATCTCACATGTGGTCCAGTAGTTATAATTTTGGAATACCACTTGGAGGAGTTAGTCATAATCTGTGATCACTGCCCAGAATCTCTCTGAGTTTTATAGGAATCAGTCTGAGCAATTAAACTGTGGAAGAGTAGGAATTATCATCCCTGAATCTCTTAAATCTTGAAGGGTGATGCTAATTTCTGCCATCCCCCGTGGTATGCAGTATTATTTTTATGTACTATTTAACCCAAGGAGTGGGCAATTTCAGAGACTTCCTCTTAGCATACCCCATTACAAAAGCTCTTACCCTGAAAGCCAAGGCATCAACACAGAAATTATGGCAACTGACAAAAGAGTTGCATTAGCCTGCTCAGGCTGCCGTAGCAAAGAACCAACAACTTGGTGGCTTAAACAATAGAAATTTGTTTTTATGCAGTTCTGGAAGCTTTAAGTGTGACATCAAGGTGTCACAGGGTTCTTTCTTTGGAGGCCTCCTTCCTTGGTTTACAGATAACCATCTTTCCCTTGAGGCCTCACGTGATCCTCCCTCTGTGTGTCTGTGTCTCAATCTCCTCTTCTTACAAGGACTCCAATTCTATTGGATTAGGGTCCACCTGAATGACGATATTTTACCTTAACTACTTTTTTAAAGCTCTTGTCTCCCAAATACACTCACATCTGAAGTCCTGAGGGTTAGAACTTCAGCACATGAATTTGGAGAGGATACATTTCAACCCATAACAGAAGTCCATTCCAATGACATCATTTGGGACCAGAAAAAATGACCACCTAGTATTTCCATGAATCAGTCATTGGATACAGATCCTCCCAAGAGACATAACCCTGGGTAATGAGGCTCTCTTGAGCTGACACCATTTTCATTGTGGGTTAGAATTTGAAAACTGTATGTCATCTGCACTACTATAACTATCAGCTTCCATTATTTCTCCCTGAAGGTTATTCTTCTATGGGAAACCTCAGAATATCCACCACACAATGCTTAGGCACTTCGAGGACCTTCAAATTAACTGATCAATCAATTGTTGACAATTTACTTGAGCATTGCAAATTTAGACACTAATTAATTAAAAAGTATATCATCCCTCCCCAAGTGACAAATGACCACTCTAATTCTAAGCCATTGTTTTCAGCAACAAAGGATAATCCAGCTGGTAAAGTAAAATAGTAAATTGGGTATCAAAAAATCCTGACTACTTACTCCCCTCATGGAACATCCTTGTTACTCACAGAGTGGTCTGTGGACCAGCTGCAGCTGTATCCCTTGGAAGCTTGTAGAAATGCAGAATCTCAGGTCCCATCTCAGAACTACTGAATCAGAATCTGCAGTGTAATATGATCCCCAGCTGATTCTTATTCTCACTAAAGTTTGAGAAGCTCTTCTGTATGTGACCTTGAGCAATTAATTAACCTCTGTGAGCCCGATGTTCTTCATCTGTGAAAGAAGGCAATCATAGCTAGAAGACCCCTTAGATCCCTTCAAGTTCTAAAATGCCATGAAAATCTGAGCAGGTTTTGATCTTTAAAAGTAACACTGTGCCTCTCATAGAAAATGCATTGAACTTTTAGCCCTCCTTATCCATGAATGTTCTGCTTCCTGCAAACTTGACTTCCATCTGTAATCGGCAATTAAAGTCATGGATGAAAGGAGACTTCTGATAGCCTAAATGTAAAAGGCATTCTTGTTAATATGTCAGCTCTGCACCTTAAGGCTAACGTAACTTAGAGGTGTCTCGGGGTAATGTGCAAATGTGCTAGACCAACACTTATTGGAGTTTAAGGAGTGATTTGGGTGAGGCCTGCAAGGACCATTATCAGTTTCACCATTTAGTGACTTGACCCTAATAGAGAACTGGCTCTTGGTTAGTCAATGTAATTTATGGCAATACTTCATTTAGATGCAGCCATCAGCAAGATAGCGATGGAGGGCAGGGCCGGTGGGGGAAGGGGGAAGATTTGTGATGAATGAAAGATAGAAGCTTTAAGGTTGGACACCAAATTATCCCCATTCTCTTTGTACGAACTATTTGAAGCCCCAGGCTCCCTTCTAAATTGAAATTTCCCAAATGATTAAAAACCCCAAAGAACGTGAATAGTGGTCTGTAAATAGAATTTGGTATAAAAAATGGAAGTCAAATCTTACCACCAAAACATGTGTTCATTTTTTTTTTTTTTTTTTTTTTTGTGATCTTCACAAAAAATAAAGTTGTAAGCCTGGGGAAAATTATACAGAAATTGTTGTAAAACAAAATAATATTAATACCAATAGACTGATAAAACTAATTGTAGCCAACCTTTATTGAATGTTTTCTCAAGACAGATACTTTTTTATGTACTTTTTTTATCCTCAAAATAAAACAATGAGGAAACACTCTTATTCTGCCCATTATACAGATGAGGACATTGGAGCCTAGATCAGATTATCTGAATGTGGTATAGCTGGAATAGGAACTCAGATCATCTGGCCCTAATCCTTTTTATCTATACTCTCTTACACTTCTTAATCAGATATCCTTGGCCACTTGCCACATAAATCTTCTTACTAAGTATGCACAATAGGAATTATAATCTTTATTTTAGAGATGAGAAGAGGTCAACTACCTTCCCAGATTCCCCCAAGTTTATTGCTTGGCAGAAGAGAAACTGTATCTCCCTGACTCACTCAGTCCACAGAAATATCCCAGGTGATGTCATGTCCACACTATGGGTAGAGAGCCTTGGTTGAGAGAGGTGCAGTGATGGGGTGGATCCCAGGGGTGCCCCCTCATACCTTGTAGTGCTTACCATCCATGTGCATTGCCTCACCTCCAGCTGCCAGCATCCAGACTCTCTTCCTGAAGGCTTGATTTTCTTTGGCGGACAAATTCTGTCTGCATGCCAGGCAGGCCAACAATGCTAGGGAGTCATCACCACTCCACCCACATCCCCATCCTATAGCCCTCAACCAATGCCAATGGCCTCAGGCCCGAGCTCCCTTGCCCCTGGAGCAAAATAACTCTGAAATGTATTCTATGCTGTCTCTTGGAACTCTTCTGTAGAATAAGCTATGTCTTCAATGCCCATAGTCAAAATTGTCTGAGGAATCCCTCCTTAGCTTCCTATTCTTCTTTCTCTCACTTCTCTACTCTACTCCCCCAGTTTTTCCTGGGATCACCTTCCAAATACACTATTTGCACTCAAAACCTTAATATGAGTTTCTCCCAGAAGCCAACTCTAAGACAAGACAGAGGACTGACCTCAAGTTTACCTTCAAACTGTGAGCTGAGTACTTGCATTATATCAAGCACTTAGACTAAGTGTTGGGGATATGGTGATAAACTAGACAGATGGGGCCCCTTCTCTTACTGTGGCCACATTCCATGGATAAGACATTGAGAAGGCAATTGCAAGTTATAAAGTAATCACAGTGGGCTGGGAGAGGACAGTCTAGGAGAGATTTGTGAATAGTGTTCCATTTATTTTGACATTCAAAGAGGGATGGGGAGACTATTGAAGCAGAAAGAATGGCCTATCAGAAGGTAAAACCCAAAGACCATGTGTTGCATTAAAGTGGTAAGAAGGTCAATGTTAAGAGGGTTGGGTCTCTGAAATAAGGATGAGGATGGGCAGGGAAATGGGTGGGACCTAAGCAGAGACATTTACTTACAGTAAGAGAATGGGGCTTTATCCTCAGGGCAATGAAAATCTGTTGAAAGATTTCAAACAAGGTAATACAAAGACCAGCCTAGCTAAAATGCATACTTTATCAGAGAATAATTGCAGCTGGAAGGCCAATTAAGTAATATCAGACTTCTAGTCTAGGACTTATACAATATACCTTGCTTTCTTTTGATGACTATGTCGCTTAAGGACTGAGTTTAACAGCACACAACAGAAAATCTATGTAACAGTGCCTTACACTAATTAGGGATTTTTTTTTCTTTCAGAGCACTAAATTCAGGACTAGGTATTTTTGGCTTTGATTTATTGGCTCAAAGATGTTGGGGATGAAGTCTTTGTGGGTATCTTGCTATTGTCCTGTGGTCACAAGACACTCCAATCTAAACCATTATGTCTGCATCCAGACAAGCAAAAAGTAAAAATAGGTGGGGGAAAAAAAGACACTAGCCAGCCAAGTCCACCCTTTAAGGATTACTCATGAAAGTTCACCCAATGATTTCTGCTTACATGAAGTTGTGTGTCATGTGGTCATCCCCAGTCACTCGGGAAAATGGGAAACATAGTTTTTAGCTGGGGACATTGCCACAGAACAAAAACCCAAAGTTCCATTAACAAGAAAGAAAGAGAAAATGGATTTTGGGGGAAGCAATTAGCAGGCTCCACCAAATCTATATATACAATAAACAAATTAGACAAAGCAACAAATCCACAAACCATAGCAAAAGAAAAACTCATAACAATGATCATAATTCTAATACTGCCTCTGTTTGCAGAGCATTTGTACTTTTCAAAGTACATTTTGTGAATTCAATTCCCCTGTTTAATATACTTAATAAAATAGTGAGACATAAAGATATCGATGTTTCACGAAGCAGAAATAGCCCAAGAAAAGCTGAAAGCATGATAAATAGGAATAGCAGAGGAAACAGCTCATCAATGAGCCTTAAATTACTTCTTTACCACAGTTTTTTTGTTTGTTTGTTTGTTTGTTTTTTTGTTTTTAATCCTTTGACTTACATTGGTTATGGCTTCCTGAAGCAGGTGCATTTTGGACTCATTTAAAGAAAGGACCCAAAATGTTGTAGGATGATGGAAAGAGAGAGAGGTCCAGCTTCACATAGGGTCTGCGTGCTTATTCATGCCCCATAAGAAATGAACAAGCTACTCATCCTTTGAGCATCAGTTTTCTTTTTTTACCTGATTTTCTAAAATCTGGGGAAGTGCCCTTGCCTTACAGACTTTAAGTGGTTATAAGACTATCTCTGGCTCACTATCTGGTAATTTATTGTTTGTATATTCTTCACTTAGTATGAGCAGACACTAGAAAGAATATTAGAGGAACAATAAAGCAGAGAAGTGAGTGGTAAATTTTGCCTGGGCATAGGGGAAGGAGGGTGGTTGTGTAACCCAAGGCCAAAATGTGGCTGGTCTGTGTCAGGAAGTGAGGAGGTTTCCTCTATTCCAGACACCACAGGCTGAGTGTTAGAAAGTAAAGCATCCTGATCCCAGCAGCCTCCTTCAGCAGAGAAGCACTGGATAGAGGGTAGGGACAGAGAAGTTTGGAAAGCCTTTAAAGAGAGGGCCTCTGATTTTTATTTCCCCTGAGAATGTATGTTTGAAGTGTGACCAAAGTCTCCTTTACCTAAAATAGTCTCTTTGCCCTGAAAGGAGCTCTGGGCAATGCGGTTGCCACAGTGACTCACAGCTCCTGAGAAGAAAATCCCTAGGGCCTGTGGGGTTGGCCTATAGGGCAGCCCCTCTGTCTACTTTGTGCTCCTGCTGTGAGTCCAATGCACTGTCTCTGAACCACTGTGTCGTGCCATCCTCTATCACTGGCCTGCAGATCCTGAAACAAAATTAACTGGACCCACCCCCTGCTGAGTTCAGTGAAGCTGCCTGGAGTTGACAGGAGGAACAGGAGAGACCACTCACATATATCTCAGAACAGTTGACATCTGGTCCGGACAGGCAATTGAATCCAGCAATCATTTACCAAACAGACTTCATGCCAGGCTCTAAGCTTGGCTCTGAAGACAAATAATGATAAATCATGGTCCTCTTTCAAGGAATTCACTGTCAAATGGGGTAGGGTCACATAGAAAAGGCAAGAGAAGGGGCACCCAACTGCCTGAGGATCTTGAGGAGTTTCTCTGTGGGGGTGTGTTTGAGTGCAGTGAGAAATACCAGATTGAAATATCAGGCCAAGGAGTGAGAAAACCCCAACGTACAGAGGAGGGACACAGCTTGACATGGTCAGGTGACTGGGAACAGCACGACTAGAAACCCATTTTTGGAAGAAATATGCTGGGTTCCATCATGAATGCTGAGCTAAAGAATGTGACTGTTTACAGGCAATAGGGAGTCAGTGGAGAATTTTGACCCAAGAATAGGGTGTATTCAGATATTTATTTAAGTTAATAGTTCAGCAGAGTGGAGAAGGAACCGGAGTGGATGGAGCCTACATGGAAGTGAGGAAAATGAGCACAGGAACCAATGTGAGACCCAAGGGAACTGGGTAGGCCAGCAAAGATCATCTCCCATGGCAGCAGAGATGGACATCAAGTGAGAGCCAGGGCCCCTTTTATAATGCAAGTGCACAGATGCCACATCAGGTCATGTTCACAGCAAGTCTATTCCCATTTGACAGGTAAGAGGATTGAAGCTCTGAGAGAAGAAACCACTCATCCAAGTGGCAGACCTAGGACACTTTGGACACAATTCCAATGTGCTAATCCAGGCAGCATGTGGACTCAGGTTTACCAATGAGAAGGACTTAATGTCAGAAATAGTAAGTCGTCCCTGGAATCTCTGCCGGGTGGAGGAAAATCTGGAATGCTTTTTAAAGGAGATCTTTTGCACACATGGAGAGGAATTTCAAGGATACTACCGGGGCCTTGCATGTACTCTATCTTCACTCTGGGGAGCCTCGCAGGTGGATTATGAAATAAAGTTCCCGGAGTCTCCTTGTCTTTGCTCAGTCCCCTTTCTGAGTCACTGCAGGAGTCACTTTTGCTTTGTCAACTCCAGTCTGAAGCACATGTGTTTAGAAAGTATTAGTGACATTTGCTGGAAAATATAATCATTTCCTAACATTTGTATTCATTTCTCTGAGCTGTTGGCTTATTTCTGGATATTAATTTAAATCCTCTCCTAATTTAATTAGAGGTAGGATTTAATAGTGTTGGGTCTTTACTTTTTCTTTTTTTTTTTTTCCTTCCTCTTCTTCTAGGAAAGAATGTTAATTTCAGCAATCCAGGATTTAAAGTATCTGTATTTATTCTGGGACTTAACAGCAATGAGTGGGGATTAATATTTGGATAGGGAATATGGGAGTGCAATCACTGTGCCTTTTGAAATTAATTAAAAATGTTTTAAGATTTTTTTAATGGGTTATTTAGTTAAATTACTCTGAAGTAATGAACTAGAGTGAGCCCGGCTTTAACAGAAGTCTTAGGCATTTCAGTGGTTCACAGAGCCTGGTTTCGAGGACACCCACTGACTCACTTTTCACGTCTAGACTCCTCTCATTCATTCAACTCCCCACCATCCTACCTTCCTCTCACTGCACTTCAGACAGCAGTGCCATTCAGTTCCTCTTACCTTTCCTCAAACTCCGTGGCCATTCAAGCCCTCAGACTTCCTTACTCCTGTTCCTTCTGCTTGAACACCCCCTCCCTGCCCTTATGCAACCAGCAAATTCCTACCCAGTATTCAAAGCCTTGCTAAAGCATCCTTTCCAGTGAATCTTCCAGACAGAATTTATATATCCCTTCTTTTAGCGTTTCTATCCCTCAGACAACTACATATGTGTTTACTATACAGCACTGCATTTGCATTTAAATGCCCATTTGTCTTTCTAGAATTTAAGTCCTTTCAAGTATTATTTGCCTCTGAATTCCCCACCAGGCAGTACTAAGACTGTTCA
This sequence comes from Canis lupus baileyi, assembly GCF_048164855.1. NCBI lineage: Eukaryota > Metazoa > Chordata > Mammalia > Carnivora > Canidae > Canis > Canis lupus. The sequence continues at coordinate 70,402,586 of NC_132839.1, forward strand.
GTAGTACTATTTTGTATCCCCCACCAGGCTTAATGTATGGCTTGAAAACCTGAACTCATCTCCCCTACCCTATCTTTTGTAAGGGAAAGGGATGTAACCACACAATGAAAGTTGACTCTTATTTTTAACCTACCGAGTAGATTATACTTCCAATTCATCAATAGTGTGGGTTGAATGCAATCACAGGTGGGAGACTCAATGCAATTCTTAAGTGCCATCTGAAAAAAGAAAAAAAAAAAAACAAGGACAGAAAACTATCGATTTTATAGCTTGGAATTTACAATTTTCTGTTTGAAGGAACACCATCGACATCAAGAATTGAAACGAAATAACAATGATATGGTCTGATTAAACTGGATGAGCAACGTAGCAGAATTTTTTCTGTACTAGGAGCTTTCCTACTTTGTGTTGTGAGGGACTCAAAAGTGAGAACCTTGATAAGGAGCAGAGCCCTGCTGCTTGCTTTCTTCCTTGGCTTCTGATTGTACCTGGGCACCAACCTGTGATGCATGGCAAGGATAAAGTGTATTTTAGAGACATGGAATGAGCATGAGATTCAGAAGTCATCGTCTAAATGGCTTTTTTTTTTTTAAGCTCAGAAATTTAACAAACATACTTAAAGCTTCTGCAACAGTGAAATTCCCCAGAGAAGCCTCATAGTCATTTTTTGAAACCTAGGATTTTATAAAACATACTGTCAAAAATGATTCGGTAGACTCAGCAACATCTGCTTTATTTTCCCTGTTCTACATCTTATTTTTTATAGCATCATGAGTGAAACACATGTCACACGCATACATGTGTCATACATGAGCTCAGTGATCTGATCACTGGCCAGCAGCTCTCCTGATATCTTTTCCTCATATAAATCATGCTGTAGCCCACATCAAGCACCCTGCACAGGGCCTGCCAAGGTAGAACGTGGTTGAGAGAAGGGAAGTCTCTCTTCCTACTTCCTCCCCTACCTCCCTTGAAAGGGAGTAAATTCACGTTTAAGCTTTCCACTATAAAGAGTGCCACGTTCTGATTTACCTTCTAGTTTCCAGCGAATTGAGAAATCAGATCACTAAGTTTATTTGACTTACATAAAAGAAAAGAATAAATGGAGCTAATGAAAATAAAGGAAGAAAATTTCTAGAAATTTATTTTAAAATGTATACCCAGGACAAGACAAGGGGTCAGTAGACTAGTGATGAGGCCACACTGAACAGCTTTCATCTGATATAAATCAAACATTCCTTCGACAAGCATTATTGCTTTGCCTACTGCATTCTGGTCAATATACTGGACTCTGGACTCAAAGATGAATTAAAATGGAGGCACCTGCTTGGCAATCCAATAGCTAACAATTTAGTGTGAGGACAAAGGCACCTAGTTTTGTAACCATCTACTTTCCCACCACTGTAATAGAGCAGATGTTCGGGCACAGAAGGGAGAGAGACAAAAGCCCAGGGCCCTGTTAGTTCTATTAGGGGAAAGTGGGTGCTAATTATCAGAGAATGCTTTGCTGCAAAGCACTTGGGGAAGGGTGCTGTGATAGAGAGTGGATCATGACCTGCAAGATATGAAGAGTAATCAACATGTTCTAGACTAGGAAAGGACTTGGTGGCATGACCAGATTTGTGTTCTGGAAGTGTGATATTCAGAAAGCTCACCTTTATTATGCTTTTCTAAGATCTTCAGTATATATTGCAATCTTCCCTAATTTGATGAGATGGTAACTTCTCATTATCTAAAAGTACCACCAGCGTAGAGGTGCCTGGGTGGCACAATCAGTTAAGCATCTGGCTCTTGGTTTTTGTTCAGGTGGTGATCCCAGGGGTCCTGTGATCGAGCCCTGCATTAGGCTCTATGCTCATCATGGAGTCGGCTTGGGACTCTCTCTCTTCCCCTCAACCCCCTACCCCTGCTCGCTCACTTGCTCTTAGGCATGCGTGCGCGTTCTCTCTCTCTCTCTCTCTCTCAAATAAATACTTAAAAAAAAAAAAGTATCACTAGTGTAGTAAAAAGTCTCACTCTGCAAGTTACCACAGTCCAGTGTCAGTAAGACTGCTCAAGGAGGCGGATCTTTTCTTGTCACGAGGACAGAAGGTGTCAGTGGGTGGTAGGAAACAAAACTATGTGGGTAGCTGAAATAAACAAGAAAACCCCATAGCTTCTAGTTTTGTTGCGGAAAAGATTTCAAATCTTTTTTCCTCAAATTTTCTGTGGCTTAAATAAAATCTTCTGAAAATGATTTCTTTGTCATGATTTATTGCTTTTCATGCCTCTTTTTGTCTTTCAACGGAAGGAAAGAATTGCTCAGTGTCTACCAAGTACCAGGCACAGTGCTAAGGTGTTTCCACACATTTTATTTCATCTAATTTCTCCCAAATATCTAAGGAATAGAAGTTGCCTTCTTCATGTTCTAGATAATAAGACTGTGACTTGAAGTTGGCATTCTTTGCCAAAGCCCACAGGACTGGTCAGCCATGGTTTTCAATCACTATTCCTTCCAGGGCTACCATGTTTGTTCAGGTGGGCTGTGAGTGGTATCCTGCAGGGTTGTACAGTGTAACAGCCCAATCATACCTCTGTGTAAACACCAAAGGCTGGTAAGAGGTGGTGCCTAGTACCCTGTCATGCCAACAGCCATCTTTACACCAACTCTCAACTGCATTAACATATGGCACTGAAGAATTAGCAAGAGGACTCCTTATACCAGAAAGTCAGCAAACTCACAGTGGCAATTCATCCATTTTGGAGATTTGTTATGTTCTCATAAAAATCTGTGTAGAAAAACAAAGAATAATAATTATTTCTAGGCTTTACTTAATAAGATCTAATTATTTGGATTTTCATTCCATAGTTTCAGCTCATTTACTTTACCCAGAATCTCAAGCTCCCCAGAACAGCTGAGAACACAAGGAAAGACAAATAATGACCCCAGAGCCTCCAGAATGCCCTTCAGAAAGTCCATGCTCTGATGCTAGGCAAATTATCCTCAGGGCTGACTTACGTCTTTCCTCCAGTCCACTCCTCATGTTCTCCTGAGAAACTATGTGGTTTTTCACTTAGAAAGGATTCTAACACATTTGATTGTGGGTTGACCAGCCCATAGCACAGGAAGTAACTACAGAGATGAAGGGATATGAGAAGCATAAAGAAACTAAAAGTCCTAATAGTTGACTATCTTTCCTGTGATGGCAGGCATCCATCCAGACTTCAGGAGGCCCCTGAAGGATTCAGTCTAGAGGAGTCGACAAACCAAGCCCACAGGCCAAATCCAGCAGGCAGCCTATTTTCATAAATAATGGTATATATACTGGATCACAAACAAATTCATTCTCCAATGCTGCTTGCATGTTGCAATGACAAAGTTGAGTAGTTTTGAAAGAGACCCTATGGCCCGTAAAGCCTAAGCTATTTATTTTATGGCTTTTTACAGCAAAGACCCGCTTTAGATTAATCAATGGTACAAGGATTTTTTCCTGGCCATCAGGTTAAGCTCAATTTTGTGGGTCACTTCTAGGCAATAACTCTCTGGAGCAGCTGGAGAATTATCTCGTAACCATGGTACTCACAAGATATTCTGAGCATCATCCAGTGAGCAAATTCCCAGAAATACAGTTAAGTCCTTAAAACTGTATTGATGCTTAAAATAGTAACCTTTTCTTATAGGAAAATTTGCTTAAGTGATATTAGTGGGTCTTTCTGCCTGGAATATTCCCCCAGATATCTGTATTTCATTTGGGGCTCTATTCACATGCTACCATCTCAAGGACCCCTGCCCTGACCCATGGTCTACATGGCCACACTCTTTGTTGCTGGACCTCTATCCTTTAATTTCCTTCAAAGAACTGAATGTTCCCCATCATTGTATTGTAGAATCATTTGTTAATTATCAGTTCCCTTTCACCAGAATTCAGGATGTGTGGAGGCAGGGCCTTTTTCACACTGTCACCACCGTAGCCACAGCCCCTATGAGTTACCCCTGCTTGCTCCATGAACACTTGCTGAATGAACACCTGAGTGGAGTCAAGCAATAGCACTAAGCAGATGAGACATTTGCTTTCCTCTTATTAGTGGTCAGGAGGCTTTGAAAAGAAAAAAAAAATCAAAACGTGAACTATTTCCTTTTTTAAATTAATTAATTTATTGAGAGAGTCTCAAGCAGACTCCACACTGAGCCTAGAGACCAACATGGGGCTCAATCCTATGACCACAAAATCATGACCTGAGCCAAAACCAAGAATTGTCTGCTCAACCGACTGAGCCACCCAGGCACCCCAAAACATGAACTATTTCTTTAACTCTATAGTATACTAAGAAGTCTAATCATGGAATCATGGAGAAAAATATTTCTTTTATTCTCTGGTAAGGCAATGAGACAGAGTAGTAAATGCATGGAATGACACTGGGCTGAGTTCAAATTCCAGTTCCACTTTTTAATAATTGACTTTTTTATATGTAATATACTCCAATACATATATACATTTATACACATATTTGCATATATATTTATATTTTTAAATGTTTATATATTTATATTTTATATGCACAAATATAGTACTTATATGTACATAGTTGAATTTTTATATGTAAAATATATATACATATATATGTTCAAGATACATATACTATATATACATATATGCATACATACATACATATATAAGTATAAAATGCAGTTATAATTAGTTACCATGATGAGTTATTAGGAATGAAAAGGATTTAACCTTTTTATACATAAAATACTTGAATATGTACACATGCATGTATACATATGAATATATTCAATATTCATATTTTATATATGAAATGCACAAATATTACACACATAAATATGGTTGAGATTAGCTTCCACAAAAGGCTACTCCGAACCAAGGAAGATGTGCCCCAAAGACTCAGTGGGAGCTTGGCTCCCGCCCTGCGGGCTGCTTGAGTCTGCCACAGACTGGTTGGGTCTGCCGCCGGCTGGTCCAGACATGAGGTGCCACTGCTCAGATCTGCCTCCATGGCTTTTTAGTAAGCCCCCAGTTCCCCTCTTTTCATTTTGAAAGTAAAAATGAGAAGCAAAAGTCATCTCCCAGGTGAGCGTGCTCCTTGGGTCACTGTCTCCTTTGTTGGGAGGGAGAGGCTGACTCACCTCCAAGGGAAATTCAGGGTCTTTGGAAAAAGGCAGCAATATGCTTACTATTTTCTAGAGTCTTGTTGGTCATCAGAGCCTGACTTGAGGCACCCCAGGGACTAGCCTTCTCACTAGAACAAAGCCCACTTTATGCCTTCAGTGGCCAGCAGCCTGGCATCCGAAAGGGACTGCTGGTTACCCCCTGCCTGCAACCAGCGCTTGCAGTCAGAGGGGACAGCTCTCCAAATCAAGGGTGGGGACACGCTCCCCATTCTCGACTCACTGCCAAATAGTACAACCACTGTAGACGTTTTTGGAATAAATAAATAAATAAATAAATCTTTCAGCATAAAAAGCGAATTTTATGCTCTAATCAAAATAACTTCCAAGTTTTTTTTTTCTTTTTTCTTTTTTTTTAATGCCACAGTTAAAAGGCATTCTATGAAAAGGGTGCCCTGGGAGAAGGAACGAGAAGTGAAGGAATGTTCTCAGCCAGACACTACCTCACTGTGGTAAGAAAAACAGAGTAAAATAAAATGAAATGAAAGATTTGCCTTTTGCTTTTGAGAAGGAGTAGCCAGCTCAGCAAACAAAGAGCCCTTCTGAAATTTTAAGGACTTCTAATTAGGACAAATAAGCTTGGCCTCAGGCTAATTGCCATCCCTAAGATTTACAACCTCCAGCTGCTTGGAGAATTTTTGTTCTTTAGTAGGATCCTTCCAGCGAATGGAGTCACTTCTTGTTTATCTGCAACACTAAGGGAATGGGGGATTTTAAGTCTATTAATTCAGGTCAGAAATAACTAATAAAACCAGATGTGGTTTCAAATCCCAGGTCTGTTACTTCACAGCCGTGTGATCTTAGACAAGATCTTAACCTCTCTGAGCTCAATGTGTCATTTGTAAGATGTGTAAAATATTGCCTAACTTTATTTTTTAAGGTTCTATTTATTTATTCATGAGAGAGAGAGAGAGAGAGAGAAGCAGAGGAAGAAGCAGGCTCCATGTAGGGAGCCCAGTGTGGGACTCGATCCCAGAACTCTGGGATCACACCTTGAGCCAAAGGCAGACACAACCACTGGGCCACCCAGGAGTCCCTGTTGCCTAACTTTAAAGGCTTGATAGAAGGATCCATTTTCAAGGTGTCTAGAACAGTGTGGCTTGGAGTAATTCCATCTTATTCCTTGACATCTGCATACCACACTTTAAGACAGTTGTTGGAAAATGGCTCAAGACCATAACTTAAAAACCTAAGACAAAAGTGATGGAAAATGAGATGCTTAGCATGGGGAAGAAAAGACTTAAGGGGACATGAAAATGATCTTGAAACATGGGCTATGAGGTAGGAGAGTGATTGAACTTGTCTAGGTGACATGAAAGGGAGGAAAAAAATTCGCAATTACAGGGGACATACTTCGGTTTAGACTTGAGCTAATAGGGGATATTAATTAAAAGTGGGTTGTGAAGTCAGATAGCTTTTAGTTATTTTATGAGTTATATGACTTTGGGAACATTCCATCACTTCTTAGGGGTCAGTTTTGTTTCTGAAAAATGGAGCCAATCATAATCCTCAGGACAAATTTAGGACCTAGATATTAAATGCTTAGTGATATAAAGCGCTCTATGCCTTGCTCATAAAAACATAATAAAATAGAATGTAACATAAAAATATAATAATAATAGCAGCTATTATAGTATCCTGACATACAAAGAGAGTGGTCAGAGAAGGAATAGTAATGATTCCTGGGCTATGATGTGCGGCTAACCCTGAAGTACCCATTTTCCAGGAGGGGATTCAAGCAAAGATCATTGCCCTAGACTTTCAAGATTCATCCTGACCTCAGGAGGGTAGGATTCTAATGTTGCTGTTATCCCAAACATCTTTTCTATTGTTGCTATTTACTTTGTTGGTGAAGGGTTTTTTTTAAACAAAAAAGACATATTAAGACATATGTCTTTATTAAGACATAAATCACATATCATAAGATCCACACTGTTAAACTCTAAAGTTCAGTGGGTTTTAGTATCCCATAGAGCTGTGTAGCCATCACCATAATCATGTTTAAGAACAGTTTCACCACCCCCTAAAAACTCCCATACCCATTTGCGGTCACTCCCCACCTCCCCCAATGCTTCTCTCCCAACAAACCCAATCTACTTTCTGTTTCTCTGAATTTGCCTACTCCGGACATTTCATATATGTAAGAAATCATTGGTCTTTGGGAACAAGCTTCTTTCACCTAGCATGTTTCCTAGGTTCATCCATGGTGTAGCATTTATCAGTATGTTATTCCTTTTTATGACCAAATACTATTCCATTGTATAGATATACTGCATTTTGTTTAGCCATTCATCTGTTGATAGACATTCGAATTTTTCCCACTTTTTTGCTATTTGGATAATGCTGCTATAAGCCTTCATAAGCAAGTTTTTGTATGGAAATAAATTTTCATATCTCTTGGGTATATACCTAGAATTGGAATTTCTAGTAACACTATTTAGTATTTTCTCCATATCCTAGACAATCATATTTTGGTTGTCTTTTTCTGTTTTGTTGTTTTTTTTTTTTTTTTTTTTTAGCCATCCCAGTGTGTGTGAAGTGGTGACCATGGTGATTTTTTAAAATATTTTATTTATTTATTTATTTATTTATTTATTTATTTATTTATGAGAGAGAGAGAAAGTGCATAAGGAGGGACAAAGGGGGAGGGAGAGGGACAAGCAGACTCTAAGCTGAGGGCAGAGCCCAACACGGAGCTCAATTTCAAGATGCTGAAATCATGACCTGAGTCAAAACCAAGAGTCTAATGGTCAACCAACTGAGCCACCCAGGCACTCCTTTTTGTGATTTTAGTTTGTGTCTCCCTAATAACTAGTGAGAAATATTTTATGTGTTTATTGGCCATTTGTATCTCTTCTTTGAAGAAATATTCTACATTTCTTTGGGAAAATGTTTATTCAAATCCTTTCCTCAGTTTTTGGCTGGGCTATTTGTCTTTTTATTGTTGAATTATAAGATTTTTGTGTGTATTCTGGATACAAATCCCTTTTTAGACTTTTGATTTGCAAATATTTTCTCCCATTTTCTTATTTGGCTGCTCACATTTTTACAGATATCTTTTAAACAGCAAACATTAATTGTCATGAAGTCTATCCTTTCTGTATGTTTTCCTTTTGTTGTTTATGCATTTGATGTCATATCCTAGAAACAATTGCCTAACTCAAGGTCACAATGATTTAACCTTATGTTTTCTTCCAGGGGTTTTATAGTTTTAGCTGTTCCATTGAGGTTTATAATTCATTTTGAGTTAATTTCTATATATTGTGTAGTATAGAGAATCCAACTTTATTCTCTTGCATGCATATATCCAGTTGTCCTGGAACACTGATTATTATACAATAATAATCAAAGAGATTAGTCTTTCTTTATTGAATTGTCCTGCAAAAAATCAATTGATGATGAATGTAAGGATTTATTTTTCCCCTCTTGATTCTATTGCATTGCTCTTTATGTTCATTCTTATACTAATGCCCCACTATCTTGATTATTATAGATTTATTGTGAGTTTTAAAATCAAAACACACCAATTCTCCAACTTTGTTGCTTTTTTCAGGATTGTTTTGGCTGATCTGGGTCTCTTGCATTCCCATATAGATTTCATTATCACCTTATCAAGTTCTTCAAAAGAAACCTCCCAGGATTTTGATAAGGGTTATATGAAATCTGTAGATTAATCTGGAGAGCATTGCTATCTTGACAATATTAAGCTTTCTGGTATATGAACATAGGATATCTTTTCATTTATTTAATCTTCCATTTCTTTCAAAAATGTTATATAATTTTGCAAGTCTTATATTTCTTTTGTGAAATTTATTTTTAAATATTTTAACTAGTTTTTAAGATTGTATTTATTTATGAGAGAGAGGGAGGGGGAGCTCATGAGTAGAGGGAGCAGAAAAAAGAGAGGAAGAAGCAGACTCCCTCCTGAGCAGGAAGCCCATGTGGGTTCAATCTCAGGACCCCAGGATCATGACCTGAGCCGAAGGCAGACAACTAGCCAATTGAGCCACCCACATGCCCAAATATTTTATTTTTTTGATGCTAATATAAGTAGAATCATTCTCTTAATTTCATTTTCAATGTATTCATTTCCAGTGTATGGAAATACAGTTGATTTTTGTACGTTGGTCTTGTATCAGTTTAAGCTTATGGTGGACATACCAGCCATACCTGTACCATGGTATATAGAAAACCGGAATTGCAATCTGGTGAATTCACAAGTAGAAGATGCTGACTTTTTCTAAGAGCATCAGTTAGAATTATGTTTTAGCTCTATATTTATCAGAAAATTATTTTAATTGTGCTTTTGTCTCTGAAAGACTTCATCAGAGGAGCAAACAGACTAGTATATCAGCAGGAGTGAGGACCCAGAGGCAAAAATGTGCTTTGCTCTGCATGGCTGTGCCAGCTACCTACAATTTCATGCTACCTTTACATTCTTGTAATAAGGGAGAGTTGAACATAGAAATACTTTTCTTCATTAACAATGTGCCAGAAAAAGAAAGGGAAAAAAATCCCAAGTCTTATTCAACGTGTTGTCCTCAGGACAATGTTTTTAGATTATAGCAAAACCTAAAGAAATCAATGATTTTTGTTCAATCTGTGCTTCTTGTTTTACACAATTTCAGTGTATTTTTCCCAGACTACTTCTGCTTTTGCTCCCCAGGGACCTTATTCCATTTTCAATTTTAACACCATTCTCGTTTTCAAAATCACTCGTGCTGCACACAGAAATAGAAATGTAGGCTACCTGAGTCAACCTGAAAAAGTAACTATCCAGTCCTTCCCCTTCCATAAGTGACCCCTGAGACACTGCAACACTGCACGCATCTCCCCTTCAGCCCTGTCCACATGGGTTACAGCTATAGGCTCATATATATCTGCCCCCACAAACCTCTGAAGAAAAAAGAAGCCTGCCCTTTACATCACTGCATCCTTAGGCATCCAGCACAATGTCTGGTCCGTAGCAGACGCTTAGAAAATGTTTTCCAAATGAGTGTGCAAGGGAACTTTCTTTTGAGAGTCTCAAAAGAAAGAGTCTTTACCTTTTCTGAGTCCCCAAGCAGCTTTACAATCATAACTGCTTTGGCATAATTTTTCCAAGCATTTCTTCTGACATTTCTTCTGGGAAATAATTTTACCAAAAGTCAACAGAGTTATTGAGCACCTGCTGTGTGGAAGACTCTGCCATATGTCATGGGGCACACAAAGAACAGAGCTTTTGAACTAACTGGGGACACAATTTGTTTAGGTGATAAAAATAAATGCCAGCATTGACCAAGTGCTTACTGTGTGCCAGGCATGGCGTTTGATGAATGTTACTCATTTAATCCCTGCAGCAAATTCATGAGATGGGCACTGGCTTTGTCCTCTACCACAAGTGAGGAGATGACACACAGGTGAGCTGACTAGCTTGCACAAGGTCATTCAACTCATCAATGGTTGAGTCAGGATTCAATCCCAGGCAATCTGACTCCAGAATATATTCACTTAACTTAATGTACTACTATATGCACAAGGCCCCAGATGACCGCCAATGGGTAAACATTCTTAATTCCTATAGTGATTTAGGGAAGCAGATGACTACTACCGTCTGGGATGTTTATTGAAGGACTCGAAGAGGTGGTAGATTTGAGTTGGCTGCATAAAGCTGAGCCAAATTTAAAGACAAACACAGGACCCGAAGCAAGGAAGAAGTATGGGCAACACTATGGAGGCAGGTGGGGGTTCCAGCCATTCTGAAGTGATGGTGAATAGTTTCCAGTGCACTATTCTGGGCAATGAAGATCAGATAAGGTGAAGTTCATGCTCCAGAACCCTTATAGAATAAATGAACTCAAAATAAATAAGTCTTATCCAGTGATGAAATGTGCTATGAAAAAAAAAGAATTTAAGTGAATTGAAAGGAACAACGGAGGTGTTACTATTTTAAATAGTACATGAAGGAAATGGCCTCTTTGAGAAGGTGACATTTCACTAGATACCCAAAGGAAGGAGAAGGAGTCACATGGAAAGCTGGGGATGAGGCATTTCCAGGGAGGGGGAACAGGAAATTCAAAGGCCAAATGCAGATTATTCTTATTGAGTTTGAAGAAATTCAGGAGGCCAGTATGGCTGGAGTAGAGTGGGTGAAGAAGTGGGAAGTGGGCCCAACAAGTAACTGGGGCCAGGTTCTGTAAAGTTTTATAGACCATCACAAAGGCTTTGGCTTTTCTTCTGTTCTAGACTGTCAATGCCCCTCCCATCTGACACTTGGGCAACATATAGGTCTTTTGTTTGATGAAGACCACTTTATCTGAGTGTTCCTGGATCAAAATGTAAATGAGCAGGTACCCAGGAATGTTGGAGGAGAAATCTTCTTAATATAATTGCTTATGTAGAGAAGCAGTGAGAATTGAAGCTGGAAAAAGTAGATTAGGAGTTGGTCTTGGCTGCCATGCTGACAAATTTGGGCTTTGGCCGTGTGCCAATCAAAAGGTTGGAAGAGGACTCTATACCAAATGGACGATACAATACTCATAGTCCCCATCTCAAATATCCTCCTATTTTATATGTCATGAACACTGATGATTTTCAGATTTTTTAAAAGATTTTGTTTATTTATTTATGAAAGACACACACACAGAGAGGCAGAGACATAGGCAGAGGGAGAAACAGGCTCCATGCAGGGAGCCCAATGTGGGACTCAATCCTGGAACCCCAGGAAGACGCTCAACCACTGAACAACCCAGGCATCCCGATTTTCAGATTTTTTAAAGTATATCTGACTAGGTGAGATGCAGGAAATCAATGAAACCAAACTAGCAAAGATATCACCATCACTGATCCTGGGACAGGTGAGATGGATTCCAGATGATTTTATTTTCATGATAGCAGATGTTTTCTGAGAATTTCCTATATATGAAGCATTTCCAGGCATTTCTCTGAAGCATGTTTTCTTATATTATCTCATTGAATCTTTATAAGAATGCAAGCAATCAGAAGAATCTTGATTTCATAGATGTGGAACTTGAGACCAGGAGAGGGTGGATAAATTAGCCACAGTCACACTGGGTGGGTCTGGGAGTGTTTTCATTAATATTTTATAGTCCTTTTTTAATATCATCATACAGTAGTATAAATATTTACAGCCAAGTTACTTAACCCAAGGTTTATGAACAATTCCCAGCAGTTCCTAAGAAATTGTTCATAATGGATGAACTAATATATTCTCCGTAACATATAAACTGAAAACCTGTATTTAAAGTTAAGAGAAAAAGTTGATGTATTGCACACAGGAGGACACATAGAAAAATGTGAGTTTTGCATTCCTCCATCGATCTTAGTGATATTGGGGAAGAAGAAGAAGGAAGAGAAGGAGAAGGAGAAGGAGAAAAAGAAGGAGAAGGAGGAGGAGAAGAAAATTCAACATTTTAAAGATAAGATTTAAAAATTTAAATATATAGGTTTCTTTATAAGATTCTTATAAATATCCAAATAATTACTTAGAAAGAAATTCAGTAAGGATTTAGTCCATATTTTTCATTTTCCAGGGGCTAAAAATGACTTGTTCAAGGTCCCACACCTGGTAAACACCTTCAGCTATACTAGTTTCAGTTACTCCTCTCCCATCCTGGGATTTTTTTAATTGCCCAATTGTGAATCCAGATCTGATTACCAATGTAGCTACCATAAGAGGAAAGGTCAGATTTACCAAGTTAACTCCGTCAAAACCCCACATTTCACTCCTGAAGAAAACATGACTTCCTTCTGCCTCTGAGTGTTGTGTTCAACTTTGTGGGCTGGAGATTTTTCCTATCAAATGCAGCTACCCCAAATTTCTCCATAGAAGTCAGACATAAGAGCTATGAGTTTCTCACATTAATGATACCACATATAAACCAGGAACACGGTGTCAGCAAACTTCCTTTTGACACCAGTTTGATTCCATTTAGCAGAAGAGACATCACGGCAAGAGGGCGACCACTCCTTCTAGCCCTCTTGTAACTACAGATGACTCCCTCCGACGCACCTGCTCTTCATTCCTGTTTGTATAGTGGATGGACTCCTATGGACTGAACATTCGATACCTGTCTTATCAGATACAATTGGCAAAAACATTGTTTTCTTATTTGCCTTCAAAAGAAAAGTAAATCAGTTGTAGGTGACTTTGCAAAATTAGGTACTGATTTTAAAAAATTGGTTTACCTTCTACCTTTCCAGGAAAGGAATAGAGAAGGAAATTGGCTAATTTGATATCAATAAGAGAAAACACCCTTTAGAATTTCCCAAAGAGCTGAATGAGAAAGTCACAAAGAATGAATGTGATAAGAAAACATTGGCTTTGCATCCCTGTGTGACCTCCCCTGAGCTCTATTATTCACCCACGTGTCCACCTACCTGTCTATCCCACTATCCACATCCACCCATCACCCAGCATCCATATCTGTCTATAAACTATGTATATAGGTAGATATCTATACATTTTAAAACTTTCTCATTTTATAGACATACACGGCTCTTATAGCATAGTCTATACATTAGCAGGGATATTGTGGTCATTAAAGACCCACCCTTAGCCTGCAGTATTTGTGGAGGGAGACTGATGAGTGATTATAATGACAATTGTGGGACACCCAGGTGGCTCAGTGGTTGAGGATCTGCCTTTGGCTCAGGTCTGGATCCCGGAGTCCTGGGATTGAGTCCCACATCAGGATCCCCCCAGGGAACCTGCTTCACTCTCTGCCTGTAACTCTGTCTCGCTGTGTGTCTCTCATGAATAAATAAATAAAACCTTTAAAAAAAAAAGTAATGACAATTGCATGGGATAAACACTGAGGAAAGGGTTAGCACAAGTGCTGTAGAGAGATGATGCCTGTGGAGACTCCACGGATGAAAGGGCATTATACAGTCAAGGAAAGGGAAAGAAAAAGCAGGCGGAGGATACCAAGATGTGGAGCTAGAGGACAGAAGTCAGAACCCGGTCAATCAGGAAAGGCAGGACCAGGCTAAATCTTTGGTTCCACTTTGAAGTTGTTTTTCAACAAAAGTCATGAATGTATTTGGAATCCTGCCCAGAACACCTGTAATCCAAATATAAATACTGTGGTGTGCTTTAATTCATCTTCCCAGAAAGAGGGGAGCACTAATGTCATGTATAACATTCCAACTGCCAACACAAACCTGAGCCTATTGTCAGTTTATATTATAAACATGAGTGCTTGGGTGTCATTTGACACTATCTGCAAAACAAGTTATTGGTAAGGGAGGGCCTGGGCGGGAAGAAAAAAAAAAGGAAAGAAACAGGGGAGAAAGTCATTGCAGTACTAGATGTGTGCATTCTGGATCACCACTTGGAGAGTTTGCTTTTCCATTGAATATGTTGCTCTCCCGGGTGAAAACAACAGAGAATTTCAGTTATTATCCAAGTAGGATTAAGAATCTGGTTTCCACACTGACGCACGGATCTAACACACTCTCCTCTTTGGATTCGGTCTTTTAAACACAGCCTATTAAAAGTTGCTTTAATTGGCATTTTGTTGGAAAGTTAATGCAAACTTACCAAAAATAGTTTGTGGGAGAAGCAGATAAGAACACAAAAGAAAAATACATCCTAATTGCACAACTTCTTTGCTTTCATTCAATCTTCTTTTCAAAGGCAGTTTTAAATATAGTGGCTCAATAACTTAGCCTTCGGCAATCTGGTCTCCCCTTGCCTCCATTATTCCTGGAGGGATCTCACTCACTTCTGCTTCTATTCTTCTGCTCATATATTGTTGGTGAGAAGGCTTTCTTATTCATCCAGCCAATACTATTGATGATGCGTTGCAGATGTCTCCTTGCTATACACAATCTCAGTTTGTTTGACTTCCTGTTCACCTCTTTTTCATGAAACTACATTTTCATGTGTGTCCTTTGAGAACTGCTTTAAATCCTGTGTCGGGGAGATTTCACTGCTGCTGACTTTTATTCCTTTTACAATGCTGAGTCGCATTGACTATCTTGTGCCAGGTAACAAGTGTAAAATGTATATGTAGTCCTCACCTCCAAAAAGTTCATTGTCTGGTGGGTAAGACAGATGAGCAGAAAATTACAGTAAAATGCAGTATGCAAAGGGTTAAAGAGCTATACAGAGAAAAAGAGAAAGACAAAAGAACACAGGTCAGCAGGAGGGCAAAGGGAAGTTTCAATTCTGGCTACCCAAGACAAATAGGTCTTACATGCCATGACGTGATATTAATCCCATGGATTACTGGACTTGTCCAAAGCCTCTCTGATATTTCCTTTATTTGCACACTCTTCATTTGCATATTCTTTTTGCATAATAATTATATGATTACTTTTTTCCTAAAGCCACAAAAGAGCCATTGAATATTTAAATAAAATCAACCTAATTTGGCTACTGGCTCTTTCTCCCTAGCTATATTTCTCTTCTAGTTCTGCCATATGCTCTTCTGTTTATATGTACCTTGCTTCTGCACAAACCCACACACCTGCTCACCTGTCTCTGGAGCAAGTGTGCTAGTAAGACCAGTAAGTATGACTCAGAAAGCAAAGCGGCCATCAGAGGCCGTGATCACATCACCATCAGGGCCATCGTAGAGACCACCACATCTGTGTAGCACTTAGCAAAGATGTTCAGTGTGTATTATATGCATGTCATCAACATTCATAAGGAAACTTCTTAACAACCCCATGAAGCTGAGATTATTCTCTCTGTCTTGCACATAAGAAAGTAGGTGTTCAAGGGAGTCAACACTTGACCAAGGTCATTCAGCTGAGCAGTACTGAGCCCTTCCTTTGAGAACTGAGGCATAGGCTGAGAATGTGGACCAGACTCTAGGTTAGTCAAAACTGGGCCAGAGTCAGGCTCACAAGATTGGTGAGACTAGGAGTGGTTCTAGAACTCCTTAAATCCCCTATTTTGGCACAATTCTAAGAGTTCTGGCTGGGGGGAGGCGAGCACGAAGCAGTCAGGACTGATAAGACAACTCTGAGTTCCCACCCTGCAGCTAGGAGAACTGTTCCCCCATCTTTGCTCACCTTGCTCTACATTAATCTCATTTGACATGTCAGAGCTGCATAACCTCTAATGGAGGACCGGCTTTGTTCAAGAGCCTGTAGAGACAAAGGACCCAGCAGGGATTGAAAGCTAGGCCTCTGAAGTTGTGCAGCTTATGCCCCTTTGCTCAGCCAAGGCTGCAGGCAACACATTAGCTAAAAGTTCTGAGTGTCAGGTCAGCTTTGTTCTGGTCACATCTGACCTCCTGCCTCAGTTCTGGAAATAGAATATCCTTGTCATTCCCAAGGCCAACTGCTCACATGATGGCTCAATACTAGTCCCAGGCCCTAGCCTCTTTTTCTCCCCCTGAACTCCAAGTTTGATAACTGGATTGCTACCACAACCCCTGGGCCTGAGGCTCTATTAATTACCCATTACTTTCATTAACCCCAATATTTCAGAGACTGAATCCCAAACTTATTCTTCCATGACTTATTTTCTATTCTCAGATAGAAGCTTCTGCTAAAACCAAACATGAAGTCTGAGCCCAGCTCCTTGACGTAAGACCCAGCTAGTACTACTAACTTACCGCCTACTAAATTCTAAGCACTTCCTGGCCTCACACTCCCACGATTCTGTCTTTCCTTCAAGCTTTATCCTATTATCTTACACATTTTCACCCTGATGTTAAGTATAAGATAGGACCAGGACCTGACACCCTACCACCCATAATAAAGTCTCAACCTCTTAATACGCAGAGTGTGTCTGTGATGACATGAATCCAGCAACCTCTTCAGCTTCCTCTCTTACTGTCATCTGTTACACCTGTGATGACCAAACTGTGTGGACTTCCTGAGTACACCATTCTGTTCAACTCACTCCCCATTTACATTTCTTGAGATATTCTCTTTTCTACTTGGCAAAAATCCTCTTCAAATCTAGAGCTTACATTACCTCCTTGGTGATGGAGAAATATACCTGTCCCTTGAGAGAAAGAGAGAATATGTGTGTTTTTCTAATATCTACTGATGGTTGATACTATCTGTGCTTTTTTCATGAATTTCTATCATTCCATTCACTTGCCCATCCAATGGGTGCACTGGTAGAAACCTAAATCGAAATCCATTTGACTACTTAGCTATCTTGCTCCAGGGCTATAAAATGGCAGCTCCAAGGGCGTTCATGGTTTACAACCGTTCTTAATAGATCATCATGCTCTTTCCTACTAAGCCTGCCCAGGTCTCAAAACTCTTTGTAAAGTACTGTTCTAATCTATTCAAAATGGAAGATAAGCCTCTATTCATCAAAAGATTCCATGAGAACTATAAGAAGGCAAGCATACACCTGGGAGAAGATATTTGAAATGTACATAGCAAATGACTAGCATCCGATCTCATACAATGCTGACAAATAACGAAAGAAAAGGCACATTTTCTACCTTCACTCTAGGAAGGAAGATTCCTGGTTTGGGAGTAGGGGCAGGGTGGCAGAGACTTAAGTTTCCTAAACTTAGCATTATGAACATATGAAAAGAGCACCACGGGAACATGCAACTGTTTGATGTCAATAGCAGGTGTGGGTCAGACTTTTGGCTCCACCTTGGCTCTGCTCACCTGCTTTGTCCCAGAGCCAGCAGACTCCTGCTAGCAGCTTTGTGTGCTTATGAATAGCTAGCAGGGACTTCAACTTGATTTGGTTCTCCTTGTTCACGGCACCCGTCAAATAGACCAAGGTATTTACAGATCCTTACAGAGGAGCCAGAAAGGAATGAGCTTTCTGAACAAGCACAGACAGAAAACATTTTGACAGTGAAGAAAATTCAATGGTTCTGTCTATTATGGCAGCTGGGATTTGGCTATAACATAGAAGACTCATGGTGAATGCAGATGCAAGTCATCCAGCCATATGTCTTGCTAAATTGTTGTGCTTTCAATGGTGAGTCCACCAAACTTTTCTTTTATAAGCTTCCTTCAACTATGAAAAGGACAAAATTGTCAATAGACTAGTCTTCTTAAAAGGGAACCCAAATAAAGAGAGAAAGATTGGGCTAAGGGATGTCATGTTTCCCTCATCTGATTCTATAACGCTGTTGCTTTTGCCATAATGTTGTGAGAGGTGATCAGTGTTGGCTCTAAGCCAGAATGCTGGAGCTATAAGATTATCAGTAGATTGATAGCATTGCATGCAGCAAAGTGGTCAGGCTTTGGTGTCAGGTGTGTTCAGGCTCTGCAAGTCCTGGGATTGGGAATAAGTTTCGTAATTTCTCTGAACTTTGGCTAACTCAATCACAAAATCAGTTGAAGCTCTTCACAAGGCTGTTGCAGAGAGGAAATGAGATCCCACCGTAGTGTAGACACTTGGTAGGTGCTTATTGGGTCTGTTATCTTTCCTTATTAGCACTCCTAAAAGATAGTGAAAGAGTATGCTGATCTAATGGGCTGGTAGTGAAAAAAAAAATAGACTAACTTTACAGATGCACTTTAAAGAAGTAAGTATTGATAACATGCTTCCAGAACCAACTCTTTAGGAGAATAGCATCAATGTATGGTAGGCATGCAGAAATGTCAGCTCTCCGGGGCCAGGCACTTCAGTATTCATTCTCTGTGGATCTCTAAGCACTTAGCTCCACAGCAATACAAAGCTAAAATTCTCTGAAAAGTTATAAAAGCACCTCGGGACAAAATATAACAGACATTGGGTAAATAGCTCCTATGAATCATGACCCCAGTAAGAGAACTTGGAAGACATGGTACCTGACACATAGCAGATACTCAGAATGAATAACTAAATTAATGAGACTTTCAAAAGCACATAAATGCAAGGAAGTCTAGGGAACAGATAAAGATAATAATCACAGAAGATAATTTGTTACTATTCACTGATGTGCTGAGAATTTTAATATACTCATTTCCTCAACACCTAACCTGGAAAAAAATGGGGAATATTCGTATCCCATTTTATAGATAAGAAAACTGAGGCCCAGAGATGTTCCCTAGCCTACCCAGTGTTGTATAATTAATACATCATGAAGGCAAGGATTTGACTGCCTCCAAAGCCATTTTTCTTAAGGCTAACTCCAGCCAGGATGAATGGGGTCTGACTCTGAGTGGACAGTGAAAGGGAGAAGGGGGGCTGCTGTCAGGAGTGTCTGAAGTAGCAGTGACCCAAGGAGTATGGTGCCAGGAGGCGGGTGGTGGCACAGGGTGGATGGGTGGACAGAGGTGCTGTGCTAGCTTCAGGGTTCCTGCCATGGGGAAGATTAGAGCAGACACTGGCAGATACACCATGAGATAGGCAGCTATGGAGGCAGGAAGCTGTGGCTAAACCTTGGGGGCTGAGAGGGCCAGAGACAACAGTGCCGTAGCAGGCACAAAGAGAAAAGAAATCTCCAGCAGATTATTTTCCCTCCTACTTGAGGCTCTTCATCAGTTTTCCTAATCTTGGGTTGTGCTCTCTGAAATCTCCTGCACAAGGAATTTCCTAAAATGAAACATTGCAGCATTTACTGTCCTATTCACTCCCGCCAAGAAGGAATGGCATAAATAACTCAAATCATTCTTTTTAGGATCTTGCTGGCAAAAATATATTAGCAGATATAATTGTCTGACACTTCGAGGAAGTGATGTTTCAAAAATAGGAATGCATGAAGAGGGAGAGAGAGAAAGAGAAAACACCTGACTCACTTTGCTTCCTGTGGCTATTTATTTTAAAGACAAGGCTTTTTTTTTTTTTTTTTTTTTTCCTGGCCTCAAGTTGCTGGCATAGTTATATACCTACTTATAATGCACAAGATAGCATGTTGAGAACCTCTTCTATCTGTCCTCAAAAACTTCAGTCTTTCTTTCATTATCACAAAATTTCAGAGTTGAGAAAGATAGTCTCTATCCAGAGCCGGAATCCTCTCCCTGTGCTTTTACTCAAATTCAACCAAAACCACTCAGTGACAACAGGAACCCTCCTTCTCCTCAATAGGCCTTTTCCAAGTACATTCTGATCATTCCACTTCTGCTTATACACCTGTGAGGGCTTCCCTTATTATTTGGGTGAAGAGCAAAAAGCCTTAGAGACCTGGCCAAGGTCCGTCTCATCACAGGGGCTCTGTACCTACTGCTACCTCTGTTGAACCCCCCATGCCCAGTTAAATCCACTCCATCCTTGTGCTGCTGGATACAATTTGCAGGGGCTCACAGGGCTGACTATTACATTTTCAAGAATATTATACGCTGGTTGTTAAACAGAGCTTTTATTTTAAAATGAAATAAATTATATTAAAACAAGGTAATAAATACTCAAAAGATATAATTTCCTGATTTTTTTTTTTTTTTTTTTTTTTGCTACATTGCCCTACTCCCTATGCTTTTTGTTTTCCAGGTTTGTTGAGATATAACTGACATGTAACCTTGTGTATGTTCAAAGTATACATGGGCTGATTTGATGCACTTATATATTACAAAATTATTACCACCATAGTGTTACCTAGTATCTCCATCATATCACGTAATTACCATTTCTTTCTTGTGTTGAGAACATTTAAGATCTATTCTTTTTTTTTTTCATGTTCAATGCCACAGTTTTATTTTTTTTAATTTATTTTTTATTGGTGTTCAATTTACTAACATACAGAATAACACCCAGTGCCCGTCACCCATTCACTCCCACCCCCCGCCCTCCTCCCCTTCTACCACCCCTAGTTCGTTTCCCAGAGTTAGCAGTCTTTACGTTCTGTCTCCCTTTCTGATATTTCCCACACATTTCTTCTCCCTTCCCTTATATTCCCTTTCACTATTATTTACATTCCCCAAATGAATGAGAACATATAATGTTTGTCCTTCTCCGACTGACTTACTTCACTCAGCATAATACCCTCCAGTTCCATCCACGTTGAAGCAAATGGTGGGTATTTGTCATTTCTAATAGCTGAGTAATATTCCATTGTATACATAAACCACATCTTCTTTATCCATTCATCTTTTGTTGGACACCGAGGCTCCTTCCACAGTTTGGCTATCGTGGCCATTGCTGCTATAAACATCGGGGTGCAGGTGTCCCGGCGTTTCATTGCATTTGTATCTTTGGGGTAAATCCCCAATAGTACAATTGCTGGGTCGTAGGGCAGGTCTATTTTTAACTGTTTGAGGAACCTCCACACAGTTTTCCAGAGTGGCTGCACCAGTTCACATTCCCACCAACAGTGTAAGAGGGTTCCCTTTTCTCCGCATCCTCTCCAACATTTGTTGTTTCCTGCCTTGTTAATTTTCCCCATTCTCACTGGTGTGAGGTGAGCAGATCAGCGGCCCCACCCCGGAGCCTCCAGGCCCTGCAGACGGAGTTCCTGCCGGAGCTGAATCCAGATCTATTCTTTTATCACCTTTTAATATGCCTGTGTATAGTATATATACATATATATGTAGAGAGAGAAATTTTATATATATACATATACATGTATATATATTCACAATATTATGAAAAACTTTATATATATACATATATATTCATGGTATTATTAATTATAATCACCATGCTATACATGATATCTACTGAACCCATTCACCTTATAACTGGAACATTTTACCTTTGACCAATATCTCGCTATTTCCTCCATCCCACCTCCAGCCTCTGGCAACCACCATTCAATACTCTTTTTCTATGATTTCAGCCTTTTTAGATTCTACACTTCAGTTTTCATAAAGATTTATTTATGTATTCATGAGACACAGAGAGAGAGAGAGAGACAGAGACACATGTAGAAGGAGAAACAGGCTCCATGCAGGGAGCGCGATGCGGGACTCAATCCCGGACCCTGGGATCACACCCTGAGCTGAAGGCAGATGCTCAACCGCTGAGCTACCCAGGCGTCCCAGATTCTACACTTTAGATAGAAATGTTAGCACACAGTATCTTTGCTCATAAGGTCATTTCTGTGTGGTAAAATTGCTGTATGATGGTGGTTACTGTACTTGCATATACTGTACTATTATAGTTACTATACTATACCCTCCATAGTCACATATGCCACATGATAGCCTGGAACCAGACATAGAAAGAACATATAGACCATGGAAACTGGCAGATGCTACATATCAGGGCTTGTTCCCTTCCCACGCCTCTGCAGAGCAAGTTGTTAAACCTTTAGCAGCACACCATTGCTTCAAAAATCATCTCCATCCTCACTTCCTGTGGACGCCTTCCCAGATCCCCCGTCTAGGTAGATCCTCATGTGCTGTGACTTCATAGGTTTGGATAGTTTTCTCATTTTGTAATTACCCATTAACAGTAAATGGCACTATTAAACACATAGAATTTATATTCTATGAAAGCAGAATGCTTACTGGATTTTGCACACTATTATGATGTCCGTGGCAACAAAATGATGCCAAACTCATAAGAAGTTCTTAATAAACAGTTGTGGGGATGATAGCAAACTCAAAATACTACAAATATTTAACTTGAGTTGAAATCTTCATGCCCTTTATAGGCAGAATAACAATTTATTATCTTAGCATATGAATGAGAATTATTCTTAGGAAGAAATTATCTTCTTTTGGAGTAACACTAATAAGCTTTGTGAGGTTAAAAGGAATGCCCCCTGAGGACTGGGTGTTAGCGGCAGCTAAGGCACAAAGGATGTGGCTAAACCCTCTGCGTGAGAGAAGAGGAATGGGTAGCCTAATAGCAGGAGGACCAGGGGCTGTGAACTCACTGGTGTGAAATCCCCTGTGGTTGGATGGCCAGAGGATGTTTAAGAAAGAGGATGTCTGGTATTTCATTTGAAGTTTTTGTTGACATGAGGTAAGTAACTCTTGGCTCTTCTCTTCCTCCCTAACCAAGCACAAGATGCTGTGTGTGGGCACATGAGTGTAAATTAAAGGAAGGGCTACATTTCATGCTTGAATTGATACTACAGAATGTGTATGATGACAAAAATAAATCATAAACTGAAATGATCGAACATGTATAAGAGTTGAGAATTTGAGGTAGTCATAGTCAAGAAGACTAGAGATTTAGGAAAGCCTCCTTGGGGGTTTTAGACTTCAGTTCATGAGGCATGTAATGTTTTGAGTTGATGGTTGCCATTAAGTTTGTTCCTCAGATCTCCAGGTGCTGGAAGCGCAGTAGTGGTCCTATTTCTAAACTGAGAGACCAGAAAATGCTTTATTTGTGTCTGAAAGTCCCCTTTGAGGAAAGCGAAGGTTTGGAGCCAGCTAGACCTATATTCAAATGCAAGATTAAGAATGCATTGTCCCAGCCCAAGGTCATTATAGTCATCCAACAAGAGCTACTGGAGGCTGAACTAAAGGGGAGCAGGAAGAGAGGAGTGGCAGATTTTAAGATCTATTTTGGAGATCATGTCATCAGTAAGACTTGTTGATTAATATAGAAAATGAGGAAAACAGAGTAGTCATAAAATCATTTTTTAGTCTAGTTTATGAGGGGATGGTGGTATCATTTAGCAAAATGGAAACAAACTACAGGAGTACCATGGTAGGAAAGGGAAATCTACACAGTGTCAGTTCAGTGGTGCAGTGATGGCTTCTGTTAGAGCAAGGATGGCACTAGCTGTTGGATGCTAACCTTCCACTTAGCAGGTGGGTGCCCAGAAATACTCATGGTGAGGTGATTAGGGTCACAGAGGCCCCATCTGTTGGTTCCTGCTCTTCACCTCATATTGTGCTGATCAGCATCCCGTGGGTTAACTTGGATAAAGTTAGAGGTTTGAGTCATATGAATAAATGTTTATATTTCAAATCCATTTCTTTTTGAGAAGCAAATGGCAGTAAAAATATCGGCTTGAGAATGCATATGAAAACTGTTCTGGGAAATTTCCAATATGCATCTTTCATGACTTATTTATCTAATCTTTCCTACTTGCCAGAATTATACATTAAACATTGAATGAAATGTGGTCAAGTAAATATTATGAAGGAAAAAGGGGCAGAAGGGACAGGTAATTATATATAAATTACCTTTTTCAAAACATGTAATATTGTTCTTGCAGTTTAAATTTTAATGAAGTGGGAGTGAATGGGTGACGGGCACTGGGTGTTATTCTGTATGTTAGTAAATTGAACACCAATAAAAAAAAAAAATAAATAAATAAAAATAAATAAATAAATAAATAAATTTTAATGAACATCAAGCGTAAACCATGGCATCAGGAAAATACAATTCAGATGTGACTTCAAAGAGCTTACCATATCAAAAAGCCACAGAGACACCTATATTCAAAGTTACAAAGTACCAAATGAAACATAAATACACAAATTCAGAAGAGGGAGATATCATTCTCACTTAGCAATGATCCAAAGGTTTGAGGATGTGATACTAATGATGGTTATGCACTGTCAGGAAACCAACAGAAATCATTCTATAATATGCATATGGATTGAGGCTTATGGGGAAAAAAAAGCCCTATAGAACCATGAATCGCTGTATGAAGTAATTAAACTAGGATATGTTTGGTACATGATAAATAGACTATCACAAATATAAGCTGAAATTATGAGAAAGGACCCATCACAGACCAGGGATTATAAAGTCATCATAAAGTAATGGCAAACCTGAGCCATTACTTGATAAAAGTGCTTGCTGATCAAGGGGAAACCTGGACATCTTGTTAATTTAGGCATTGGGTCATGTTATTTCCCAACATTAAGGTCACCTATACAAATGGAATATAACTATATAAAATGTGTGGCATGCATGCATTCTTCTGAACAAAATTTGCAAATACTGACTCGGAGGAGACGGGAGAGGTTTTGTGTGGGAGATATGTCAGGGTTTCCCTGACGTCATCACTATTGACATTTAGGGCAGGACAGCTGCTGTGCATTGTAGGACGTGTGGCAGTATCCCTGTCCCCTACTCACCTGGAGAGGCTAGAAGGCCTTTCCCAGCTGTGGCAACCAAACAAGTCTTGAGACATTGTCAAATGGCCACTGAAAGGCAAGAACTGTTGAGCTAAACCTGCAAAACGTAAAGGATTTGAGAGGCACATAGAATGTGCTCCTAACCACATGATCTGGGGCACATTTCCTGAGCTTTCTTGCTTTAGTGGCCTCATTTCTTAAAAAGGCATGATATGAGCAGGTGCATCATGGGGTTACTGCGAGAAGCCAGTAAGGGGGTGCACATGACCCTGAGAACTGTGTCTAGCACAAGGGCAGGGTGTAATCCATGCTGTGCTAGTTGCTAGGTGTCTTCACCATCTTTCCTATGTGTTTGTGCGGAATCTCAGGTGCAGAAAATCAAGTGGAACACACTCTTCAGGTCATGAGACAACATCAGCATTTGTTTAAAGGGCCAGGGCTTCTTTCTTTCTTTCTCTTCATCACTCATTCCTTCTCACATTTCCATTCTCATATGGAGGAAACTCTTTAGAATGAGGGTCTCTATTATTAAATATTCTTGTGCTTGGGTATGCTTTTAACTTAAATAAATTCCATTGAGCAAGGAACTTCCCTTCCTCCCTTCCTCTTTTTCTTTCTTCTTTCTTTCTTTCTTTCTTTCTTTCTTTCTTTCTTTCTTTCTTTCTCTTTCTTTCTTTCTTTTTCTTTCTTCTTTCTTTCTTTCTTTCTTTTTCTTTCTTCTTTCTTTCTTTCTTTCTTTCTTTCTTTCTTTCTTTCCTTCTTCTTTCTTCCTGACCTAAGACTATGTTTTTTTTAAAAGATTTTATTTATTTATTCATGAAAGACACAGAAAGAATGAGGCAGAAACATAGGCAGAGGGAGAAGTAGGCTCCATGCAGGGAGCCCGACGTGGGACTCGATCCCAGGACTCCAGGATCACACCCTGAGCTGAAGGCAGACGCTTAACCGCTGAGCTACCCAGGCGTCCCAAGACTATGTTTTAATATTGACCCATGGGTACCTCTACTTCAGTGGTTCCTGACCTCAAGCATATAACAAAATCTCAAGGAGGTCTTGTCAAAACAATTTTCTGGTCCCTACCCTAGATTTTCTGGTTCATTAGAACCGGGAGGGGCCCAAGAGTTTCTGTTTCTAACAAATTCCCAAGTGATGCTTATGCTGCTAGTCCCAGCACCACAGCACCACCGATGCTCTAGTCCGTATCTTCTAGCTGCTGCCTTAGTACTGTACTCATTCATTCTTCTAACGGTGGATGACCTGGCTGTCTTCACTTCTCAGACTTCACAAATAATGCTGTGGTCAGCAACATTGTTGTGCCTGTCCCCTCGCACATTGGGTGTGACTTTCTCTAGTTCTCTACTAGCAGTAGCATTGATGGCTCATGAGATGCATGTGTGCTTATTTCATTAGGTACTGCCTGACTACACTTCAGAATGGCTGAGCCTGGCTCTACTCCTACTAACTGTGCTTTATCCTCATTTAACAGCGGAGAAATTATAAATCATGAAGTTAACTAAACTGACTCCCTCTGCTCCAACCATTAACACAGCTAGTGAGTGAGGAGACTTGGTGGAAACCCTCGTCTGACTCTGCCCTGCTGGTTGCGTATTGGGTGATCTTTCAGTGGCTTTGTGTTCCACCACGGAATTTTCCACAACTCTCAAACTGGCCTTTGTTATGCACCTCACCCTAAAGTGTGCATATTTACCCTCCCTGGACCTCACAGTCTTATGCTAGCAAAAAAGAGCCATCATTTTGTTCAGAATTTTACCAATTAAAAGAGTAAAGGCACCTGATGTTTATGAGTTTCCCTAGATTTGGATTGAATCCACCAGCCTGGTCAAATTCCAATTTTTATATGCCATGAGTCAATTGCTGTCACATATCCTCCCACCCTGCTCATGCAAGTCTCAGATTTTTGCCTTGACCTCCACAGACAGGATGCTGTGTCTAAGGAAAGAACTCCAGATTAATTGTGATATTCCACAGACACCTATGGCATGTTGGCCTGTCACTTGCATTGTGACCTTAAAAAAATTACCCTTTATTCATGTATGCCCATTAGAATTGATAAAGCATCTTCATGCCAATGACCCCATTTAACCTTTATCACCTTTGCTAGGCAATGCCAGGTAATAAGTGATTCTAGGTCACGTGGCTTGTAAGAGATGGGGCTAAAGTTCTGAAGTGAGCATGTCCTTCCCCCTCCACCATACTCTGAAACATCTCTGACCTTCAACTTTCTTCTGTATAAAAATGAGAAGAAGTTACTGGTTTTTAATCTTCAATCATTTCACAATTGGAAACTTAATTACACCATATGTGGAATGAATTGTCTCCCCCAAATTCATAATCATACCCCACATTATCTCAGAATGTGACCCTATTTGAAAATGTGATCTTTGCAGATGTAACTAGTTTGAATGAGGTCATATTAGGTCCCACCCTACTCTAATATGACTGGTGTCCTTATAAAAAGGATGAGGTGAAGAGGCATACACAGGATGATATAGTAGAAACCAAGGACTGGAACAGATAACCAACAAACCACCAGAAGCTAGAAAAGAGCCCTTCTCCTATAGTCCTCAGAAGGAATCAATGCTGGCAACACTTTGATTTCAAACTTCTGGTCACCAGAAGTATACAAAAATAAATTTCTGTTGTTCTAAGCTCCCCAGTTTATGGTACCTTGTTACAGCAGCCCTAGGAAACTAATGTACATCCTAATATATTCACTGCATCCCAACTAGTAGGTCTCTTTCTCTTCAAATCTAGTTCCTACATGTTACACAGAATGTCTCTTCAGCTGGGTATGGGAATAGTGGGGGAAATGAGAGTAGAGCTTTCTCTTTCTACATCTGGGACCCATCTGAAGGGTAGTTACTGCTCATCACTGAGAAGAGGTACAGGTTTCTATGCAGAAGCTGTCGAGCCAGAGACTAGAGAGAGGAGGGCACCTCTTCTTCCGACTCCAGAGACTATCTTGTTGACTGTTTACCTTGAATTAAAACTGCACAAAATGTAGGTTGGGGCCCAGGCAAATAAGGTGCTGTAAGGTGATGTAAACATGTGAGTCCCAGGCCTGATATAAAGCCACAGAAGGTTGAGATTGTGTGCCTATGTAAGGCATTAGAATTAAATAATCTTTTCAAAAAACATTTCACCCCATGGGTCACAATTAGTTATCCCTGGCTTAAGCAAAAAACATCTTCAGCAAAAAAACTCACTTGCCAAACCAAAGGTGTTACAGGAATCTGAAAAATTATGCCCCTTGTCAAGGTTGTTTGGCTCTACTACACCACAGGAGAAACTGGCTGTGAGCTTAACAGTTATGGGGTCATGGGATCCCTGGGTGGCGCAGCGGTTTAACACCTGCCTTTGGCCCAGGGCACGATCCTGGAGATCCGGGATCGAATCCCACATCGGGCTCCCGGTGCATGGAGCCTGCTTCTCCCTCTGCCTGTGTCTCTGCCTCTCTCTATCTCTCACTGTGTGCCTATCATAAATAAATAAAAATTAAAAAATTAAAAAAAAAACAGTTATGGGGTCAGTAACACACCCACTTGTGCTCCGTTATCCCTTGGCTGACCCTCAGATTTCACCCACAGGCCTCTCTTCTCTTTGTCTCTTTCTCCACAAGTGTACTCTCTCCACCCTCTGCCCTAGGATCCAGCAACCCTCACCTCCAAAATAATACACCCAGTTTGCCTGCCTCCGTAGCTAAGAACCAACACCCCTGCCCCCCACCCCCACCCTATCAAGGGAAGCATGGGTTCTGGGCATGAGGTCTGCTGAGTCACCAAAAAAGGAGAAGACTCCCTTCACACACAAGGGCGAGGGTTTAGAAAAGAAATCATGGAGTCATATGAGCCTTGGGCTGCATCTGCTTCTGCCTTGGAGAGTTTCTAAACAAACCCATCTCTTCATCATGGAGCTCTTTCTTTCCCAAAGCTCCATCTGATTAATACTTTTATTTACCCAATATTGAGCACCTACTGTATGCCAGGCACTGTTCTAAGCACTTACTACACCACAGTGAACAAAACAGGTGAAGCTCCCTGTTCTAGTGAGGCTGATGTTTCAATGGGTTGGGGTGGGGCACAGGAAATAAACTACAAATGTAATAATCAAGTGAGCCATATATCCCAGGAGGTGATTTGAGCCACAAGAACAAGGAAAAATAGAGAAAAAGAGGTAGAATGGAGAGTGGGTGTTGTAGAATTAATTAGAGTGGCAGGATGGGTCTCCTCAAGAGGGTGATATTTGCACAAACACTTGTAGGATGAGCTAAGGTAGTTATTCCTGCAGATATCTGACAGAAGAGCATTCCAGTAGATTAGCAGGTGCAAAGATCAAAGATGGGACTCTGCTTGCCGTGTTTGGGGAGCAGCAAGGAGCCCAATGTGGCCTGAGTAAAGTGAGGTCAAGAGAGACATCTATGTGACTGACACACCAGGAATTCATATACATAATATATAAACCTATAAGAAACAATTTTGGGATCCCTGGGTGGCGCAGTGGTTTGGTGCCTGCCTTTGGCCCAGGGCGCGATCCTGGAGACCCGGGATCGAATCCCACATCAGGCTCCTGGTGCATGGAGCCTGCTTCTCCCTCTGCCTGTGTCTCTGCCTCTCTCTCTCTCTCTCTGTGACTATCATAAATAAATAAATAAAAAAGGAGAATTATAAAAAAAAAAAAATAAGAAACAATTTTACTGAAAGCATCCTTATTCTGAAATCTCTCACAAAGTGAAATACACTGAAATTCCTGAGCAAACTTATGTCCCCTCCACACACAAAAATAACCAAAGCCACACTTCCTTCCCTGCTGTCTCCCTCTCTCCCTGGCCCCTGGGGTATTCTCAGACCTGTCAAAGATTACTAGAATTTCAGTGAACATAGATTAATGTGATATAACTGAAAGAGGCCCAAAAGTCCCACGATTTGGTGATTTTCTAACCAGCTTTTTCAGTAAACATTTACTTACTATGTACCAGTAATATTGAACAGTAGATATGATTATTATTAGCAACATTATCATTACTGTACAAGAGTCCAAAAGCTGGGAATACTAAAATGAACAAGAAACAGCCCCCGCCTCAAACAAAGAAAAAAAGTGGACAGAAATGAAAAAAATATTTTCCATCATATAATAAAAGCTAACATTCCTCAGCGCTAAACACATTTCAGTTTTCTGAACATTTTCCACGAGTTATTCCTCTCAACCCTTATCTCAGTTCTGAGACATAATCCTATTTGCATCCATCAAGTCATAAAAAGAAAGAGGTACTGAGAGGTTAACAAGCTTCCTGAGTTAAAACAATAAGTATGTGGAAAAAGTGGAAGTCCTGTTCTTTCTGATTCCTGAGCCTCTTAATGCACTCTGTTGGCATATAATTAGAATTGGAACAACGTATAACATTTCAGTGCTACAGGAAAAGAGAAGAATAGCCATTCACTTTCCCTCTGTGGAGTAATAGGAAAGTCACCAAAAGCTACAGAACAGTGGTGCTTCAGATTTACCCGTAGGGAAAGGACTCCTGTGAAGGAAACACGCAGAGAACATGGAAAACATAAGGAGCCTAGTTGAGCTAGCAAGAGATGTGGTGGGAAAGGGACTTTGGGGCCATGTTGTGAGAGCCTAGTGATCCCTATTTAGGAACTTGTTTTTTATACTGGGTGTAATCAAATTCCATCCTGCTGAACGCACAATTTTACTCAACCCTATACAAAATTGGTGGATTACTCTCATAATTCATATCCACTTCGTGTCTACCCTATTTCCTGGGTTGTCAAAAGGCTAATAATTTGGCGCTCAGCTCTGAAAACATACTTCCTTCACATAGTCAATGAGCAGTTACAGAATTAATGAAATGTATACTCATATTTTTATGCCAAGCAACCTGGCAAGCCTTCGGAATAGAATAGGCACATATCAACATTGGATGGTTGATTAGTTTGTTGACTGGTTGGTAGTATACTTGGTTGATGAAATGTATAAATGAATTTCTATAAGATCCCTAAATTCAGAGCCCATGTCGTGTTTATTCCTCCATTCCTCTAGTGCTTAATACCATACCTCATGTATAGTTGGTCTCACTAATTATTGTTTGAATGAAAGATAAGATGAACAAGTGAATGAATATGTTTATAAATGAACGAATATATGAGCTTATTAGCAGAGAAACTGAGCGCATGAATAAAATAAATGAATAAATGTGTCGCTGTTCCACCCAATCTGTCTTTCCCTACATGGAATAGAGACTTTTACCTGCACACACCACATTCTTTCTGTATTTCTTTCAACCTCTCTTCTCCAAAACACAATCCAGAAGTAGCCTACATTGCTGGGGAGAGGACTATGTCACAGTGCGTTTTGTCATTCTTCAATTAAACTTTTAAAATTTGAGATGATTGCAGAATCTCATGTAGTTATAAAACATAAAGAGCTCTAGAGTACCCATTACTCATTTCCCCCCAGTGGTAATGTCTTGCCAAACTATGGTACAGTGCCACAATCAAGATATGAACGTTGAAAGAAACAAGATACAGAATATCTCCATCACTGCCAGGATCCCCCATGATGCTCTTTTACAGTCACACCCCCTTACCCTTACCTTTCCTTCCCTGTATCCACACACTTCCTTCCCACCTTCCCAATCCCTGATAATGATTTATCTGTTTTCCGTTCCTAAAATTTTCTAACTTCAAGAATATTAAATAAAGGGAATCATACAATAAGTAAACGTTTTGTTACTAATTGTTACTAATTTTGTTACTAATTGACTTCTCCCACTCAACATAACTCTCTAGAGATCCATCCAAGCTTTGTGTGTATCAATAATTCATTCTTTTTTATAGCTAAGTAGTATTTGATCCTATGGATATACCTCAGACTATTTAATCATTCACCTCTTGAAGGACATATGTGTTCTTTCCAGGTTTTTTTAGTACTATCAAGAATAATAACCTGTATTTGTGTACACATTTCTGTATGAACATAAAGTTTTCATTTCTCTTGGATAAATGACTGGGGTAGGGGTAGGGATCCAGCTGTTGAACATTAGTGCTTTAAGAATCTGCAAAACTGTTTTCTAGGGTACCCATATCTTTGTACCTGAGCGATCCAGCAAGGATATTAGAGACACTGGATCCCCCACACATTGCTGGTAGAAACATAAAATGGTACAGACTCTGTGCAGCCACCTTGTTGTATTTCAGCCATTCTAATAGGTTAGGTACTGATATTTCATTGAGGTTTTAATTTGCATTTTTCTAATAGCTAATGATGTGGAACATCTTTTCATGTGCTTATTTGCCATCTGTGTCCTCTCCTGTGAAATGTGTGCTCATGTCTTTAGCCTATTTTCTAATTGAATTTTTTCCTATTGAGTTTTGAGAGCTCTTTAAATAGTCTAGATATTAGTTCTTTGTCAGGTATGTGGTTTACAAGTGTTTCCTTTCAGTCTATAGTTTATCTTTTTTTTTCTCTTAATAGCCCTTTACAAAGCAGGTTTTCATTTTGATGAAGTCCGATCAGCCATTTTTTCTCTTATGAATTATGCTTTTGAGGTCAAGTCTAAGAACTTTTTGCCTAGCCCTTAGCTGGAAGATTTTGCCCAATTTTTTTCTAAAAGTTTTATAGTTTTACATTTTATATTTAAGGCTATGATCTGTCTTGAGTTAATATTTATATAAAGTATGAGACTTAGGTCAAGGTTCATTTTTTTTCATTGCCTCTGGATGTCCATTTATACCAGTCCTATTTGTTGAATAGACTGTCTTTCTGCCATTGATTCACTTTTGCGTCTTTATCAAAAATCAGTTGGACATATTTGTGTAGGTCTATTTCTGGATTCTCTGTTCTACTCCATTGCTCTGTGTCTATCCTTCTCCAAATACCACACGGTCTTGATTACTGTAGCCATATAAGTCTTTCAATTGGGTAAACTGATTTGTATGCTTTATTCTTTTTTTTTTTCCTTCAAAATTGTTTTGGCTATTCTAGTTGTCTGCCTTTCCATATAAATTTTGGGGCCACCTTATCTATAGTTACAAAAAAAAATCTTGTGATCTCTATAGTAATTGTGTTCAGAAAGTTCCCAGTATAAAACACAAACCAAAAAATTAATTATATTCCATACACTAGCAATAATATGTGGACACTGAAATTACAATACCATTTATAACCATTACAAAGAACAACAACAAAAAAAAACACTTAGATGTAAATCTAAGAAAACATGTACAGGATTTGTATGCCCAGAGCCACAAAATGTTAATGAAAAAAATAGAAGGTGATCTAAATAAATGTAGAGACATATTTTGTTCATGGATTGGAAGATTCAATATAGTGAAAATATCCATCTCTTCAATTTCCTTACTACTTACAGGGCAATCCAAGTGATCTATTTCATATTGGATGAATAGTAATGTTTTTTATTTTTTGAAGAATTAGTCTGTTTTATCTAGGTTGTCAAATCTATGTGTATAGAGTTGCTCACAGCATCCACTTAGTATCCTTTCGATGTCTTCAGAATCCGTATTAAACCTCCTCTCCTTGCTGATAGCAGTAATTTCTGTCTTCCCTTTTTTTTTTTTTTTTCTTTGTCAATGTTTCTGAAAGTTTGTAAATTTGGGACACCTGGGTGGCTCAGTGGTTGGGGGTCTGCCTTTGGCTCAGGACGTGATCCCAGGTCTAGGGATCTAGTGCCACATCAGGGTCCCTGTGGGGAGCCTGCTTCTCTCTCTGGTTATGTCTCTGCTTCTCTCTGTGTGTGTCTCATGAATAAATAAATAAATCTTTAAAAAATAAAAATAAGTTTGTAAATTTTATTGATATTTTAAAAGCAACAATTGTTTATTTCATTGATTTTCTCTAATGTTTTTGTTTTCAATTTCATTGATTTCTGTTCTTATCTTTATTATTTCCTTCCTTATGCTTCCTTTGGCGTTATTTTGCTCTTTCGTTTTTTCCTAATTTCTTATGGTAGAACTAGATTATTGATTTGAGATTTTATTTTCTCATATATGTAGTCAGGGCTATAAATTTCCACCTGAGCATTGTTTGAGCTATATCCCACAAAATTTTGTATATCTCATTGTCATTTTCATTCAATTCCATGTATTTTGTTAATTTCCTTGAAGACATCCTCTCTGACTCATGAATTATTTAGAAGTGTGTTGTTGAGTTTTCAAGTGTTGGGAAACTTTCCTGTTATTTTTATTAGTGATTTCCAGTTGATTGCACATGGGTCAGAGAACATATAATATAGGATTTGAAGTCTTGAGTTTGTTGAAGTTTCTTTTATGGCCTAGGATGTAAACTATCTTGGTATATGTTTCATGGGTCTTTTAAAAAATGTGCATTTTGCTACTGTTGGTTGCAATGTTCTATAAATGTTGATTACATCCTCTTAATTGATGGTGTTGTCAAGTTCTCCTATCCTTGATGATTTTCTGTCTGGTTGTTCTATTAATTATTGAGAGAGGGGCCTGATATTTCCAACTATAACTGAATTTGCCTATTTCTCCCTCAGTCCTATCAATTTCGTTTCTAAATTTTGTAGCTGTTTTCTTGATGCATATACATTTAGAATTGCAACATCTTTTTGGTAGGTTGATCTTCTTACCATATATGTCCCTTTCTGTGATAATTTTTTCTCTGAAGTCTTCATCTGATATTAATATAATCATTCCTACTTTCCTTTGATTAATATTTGCAAATTAATTAAAATAAGATTAATATCTTTTTTCATCCTTTTACTTTCAATCTACTTGTGTTATTGTATTAAAGGTGAGTTTCTCACAGACACATATAGTTGAGCCATACTCATGAGTTTCTATTCAGTCTGTCAATATATGTGCAGATTAAGGTGTCTGGTGGCTCAGATAATTAAGTGGCTGCCTTTGGCTCAGTTCATGATCCCAGAGTCCTAGGATTGAGTCCTGCATCAGTCTCCCTGCTTCTCAGGATGTCTGTCTGTCTCTCTCTCTGCCTCCCTTTCTCTCTCTCATGGATAAATAAATAAAATATTTAAATATATATGAGTATACACACATATATATATCCAGATTAAATGTGAATTTGACTATATTTAATATAATTACTTGTGTTAGGGCTTGAAACTGACATTTAGTTTTTGGTTTCTATTTGTTCCTGCTATTTGCATTTCTGCCTTCTTTTTCCTACCCTCCAATGGACTTTAATTTTTTTTTTTTTACTAATGACATTTCTATTTATCTATAGAGTATTTGGGTATATTCTTTTGAATGGCTTTTCTAGTGGTTGCTCTAGGTATTAACATGATATATATAAAACTTACCATGGTCTACTGGTGGTATCATTTTACCAGTTCAAGTAAAGTATAGAAACCCTACCTCCTTTCACATCCCTCAACCCTCTCTCATTTATAATCACCTTAAATATTTCCTCTGCATACATTTAGAACCACACTTGTTATAGTTTTCACTTCAACTATCAAACATAATTTAGAAACTCAAAAGGAAGAGGAAAGTCTATTTGTCCATATTTCAGCATACTGTGTTCTTTTGTCCTTTCTGGTGTTCCAAGATTCTTTTCTTTAACATTTCTCTTCTATTTAGAGAACTTCTTTGGCCCATTTGTTACAGTAGTTATGCTAGTGTCAAATTCTGTTTTTCCATTCCAACAAGGATGGGTGGAAGAAAAGTGGATCGCAGAATGGCGCTCTGTGCTGGATCAGTAAACTGCAGGCCATGTGGACAAAACATCCGAAGTTAAATTTGATTGGAAGATAGGAAATAAATTACTTTGTAAAGCAAGCTTGATCTTGAATCAAAAAGGTTTTTTGTTTGTTTGTTTGTTTGTTTGTTTACATAATTTAAGAACATGATGGTTTTTGATCAGGTGTGGCATGATCAAATTGCATTTTATAAAGACTAAATTTGGCAATAAAAAAATTCTGTTTTTCTTCACCTATCTATGTCAATTTCCCCTGCATTCTTAAAACATATTTTTACTCTACATAGTATTTTGGCTTTATAGTTCTTCTTAATTTTTTCAGCACTTGAAAAAATGTTGTACCATTTTTTTCTGATCTCCATAATTTCCCGATGATAAATCCACTCCTATTCCAATTATTTTTCCCCCAAGAGATAAGGTACTAAGTAATTTCTCTCTTGCTATTTCCAAGGTATTTTGTCTTTAGCTTTCAGAAATTTGACTATGATGTATCTTGGTGTGAATGTCTTTGGACTTACCTTGTTTGGGTTCACTCAGCTTCTCGAACATGTAGGTTTTATGTCTTTTACAAAATTGGGAGTTTGTCAGTAATTATTCCTTTGGGTATATTTTCAATTCTGCCCTCTTTTTCTTCTCTTTATGGGAACTTTCACTACACCACTGTTAGATTTTTTGTTATAGACCCATGTGCTGCTGAGGCTCCTTTTGTTTCCTTGTTTGTTTCAGCCCATTTTCTTTGTGCTCTTCAGATTGGATCATTTTTATTGTTTTCCATCCAGTTCATGATTCTTTCCTCCTCCTGTTTCCATCCTGCTATTGAGCCCACCCATTCAGGTTCTTGTAACTGTATTTTCACTTCTAAATTTTCCATTTGGTTCCTCTTTCCATCGTATATTTCTTTGCTGAGAATTTGTATTTCTTTGCTAAGATTCTTATTTTTTCATTTGTTTCAAGTATGGTCTGAATTGCTCGCTGAAGCATTTTTGTGATAGCTCTTTAAAATCTTTGTCAGATTATTCTAGCATTTCTGTCATCTCATTGTTGGCATCTATTGATTGCCTTTTCTTCATCAACCAGGACTTATTCTTAGTATAATGAGTTATTTTAAATTGAAAGTTTATAATATGGTCTTATGTTATAGGACTTTGGATCTTATTTTTTTTTAGATTTATCTATTTATTTATTTATTCATGAGAGATACAGAGAGAGGCAGAGACACAGGCAGAGGGAGAAGCAGGCTCCATGCAGGGAGCTTGATGTGGGACTCGATCCCGGGACTCCAGGATCATGCCCTGGGCCAAAGGCAGGCACAAAACCACTGAGCCATGCAGGTGCCCCTTGGATCTTATTTAAACCTGACATTTTAACTGGCATCCTCTGACACCACTCTGACAAGGGAAGGAGGTTGTTGCCTCATTAGTTCTAGGGGTAGTGTGATATGAAACTCTAGATTCTCCATGTGGTCTCCAGAGTATCCAATGAGAGGTGCTCCTCGTTAGGACTATGTGGAGGTAGAAGTTCTTCTCCTGACTGGACCTTACTCATATCCACTTGTTTGGGGGGTGAGAGGTAGAAGTACCTCATTAGAACTCTCACTTAGCCTCTTTTGACACACCCAGTGCGTGGAAGGGTGGTGAACACCTCACTACTGTCCAATGAGGAACACCACATGGTCTCCACAGACACTATGATGGAGAAGGGACTCATTATTGCCTGGCAGGCATGAAAATTCCAGCTTCCTGCCCAGTCTCCTCTGACACCATTCCAGCAGGAGGTTTGGGGTGCCTCGCGACAACCTGAGAAGATAGAAGCCTAGCTCCCCACTCAGCCTTTGTAGGCTTGGGTAGGCCAGTTTTTTGTGTGGTGTTTGGGAGCAAAAAGTGGTTATTTTCTAGATGTTTTCTGTCTTGCCATCCCTTTCCTGTTACTCAGGTAGTGAGGTTAGGCTTTTGATGAAGCTGTCTTTATTAGTGCCTGTTGGCATTTCTGAGCTGTTGGGACATGTGAAGCAAAAAAAAAAAAAAAAATCAGAGACTCATCATCTTATTTCTTTTGGTGGTCTAGAAGTCTTCAGCCAGTCAACCATTTCCCCACATTTTAGAGTTTCCATATACCTTTGTTAACATGTCTAAGGTGTTTAGTTGACCTGGAAAAAACTGGTCAAAGTACATCTCTTCCATTTTCCCAGAACGAGAAGTCTCAAGGCATTTTTCAAGGTTCCTATAGAAATATTACATTGTTCACATTTGGCCCCAACTGACACATTTATATATTTCTTAATAACCTATTTACTTGACTTTAACAGAATTCCAAATCTCAGACCAAACAAAAAGTCAGCAGGAGAAGAGGGGACAAAATCATAGAAGTTTTCCTGAGCGAGGAGAGTGTTAGCATTGCTACTTATAAAGAAGAAACCTCTTGAGAATTAATTCAGATAAAAACTGCTTATTTTTTATTTAATATTGCTGAAACCTCTATTTGGTGGCATTCACTCAGAAATCTCAATTTTAAAAATAATCTTGCATGCTCAACTTTTGGTTAGATACCATTAAAAAAAAATACTTCACTACCTTTTCAAACAGTAGAGACTCAGGAAAGGAATTCACTTCTTGATGACTCAGATCCTAATTCTAAGCTGCTTGAGCAGCTTTACTTTCTTTCTGCCAGGGAACGGCAAGCTCCCAATGCTCTTTTTCATAGATGCCATTACCACATCCTTAACTCCTGCTTATAGTTTTTTGGGGGATTGGAAATGAGAATACCATGCCTGGCAGAGTTGTGTGTAGATCAAGAGCCAAACGCTTGCATTGAGGACACAGGGTCTTTCTTACCATGCGACAGGGAGGGGATTTGACTCATGGTGGGTTTTATAATTTTAGTATCACTAAATAATTTAAACAATTCAATATTCTTTAGTTATTCTCTGGATGGCTGAGATTGCCAAACAAGCAGAAGTTAAAGCAAAAAAAAAAAAAAAAAAGAGGAAGAAGGAAACAAAGAAGAGAAATTAAGTGTTATTTTTACAGTGATGGGTTTACTATTATCCTGTTGGAAAGTGGTTGACTGTTGATATGAACCCAGTAATACACCAGATCCATTATGGATGATATTATTCTAACTATGTCCTACTTCGCAGAGTCATGGTAAAGAATATTACCCACATTTTTTAAATGAAAAAACTGGATTTAGGAAGCTAAATGAATTGCCTGAGGTCACACCCATCACAAACAAAGTAGCTGGATTAAACCCAGTTCTGCTTTTATCTTTTCCAAGATGACAGTGTAGGGTGGGTGCCGCAAAATCTAGTTAAGCACACAGGCAATAAATCTCATGCTCAGTATGGCTATCTAAAAGAGCGCTTCTCAACTCTAATGGGCATAGTGATTCCAACACAGTAGGTCTAAAACAAGCATTTGTATTGTATATTTCTGACAAAGTCTCAGATTTACCTGATGCTGCTGGTGCACTGGCTACATTTAAATAGCAAGGATCTAAAAGATCCACTTTGATATTATGTAAAGGCAGGGATATGGGTTTGATCTTTAATTGAATGTATTTCAGGCAATTCATTGTTTTGGTTGGTTTCTTTTTTTTTTTGCATTTAAAAAATGCAACATAGTCATAAAAATTACATGGCTGCTTTATTACAGATACTGAAACTGAACAGGAATGTTGATTTAAGGCAAAGAAAAAAATCTTAGGGCATATAAGTGAATTAAAAGAAAATGTCTGAACATAAAAAAGAAAACTAATCCCTTACTTATTACCAATAGTTTTCAATATTCTTTAGCTGCATTGACCATAACTACTAAATCAAAAATCAGAATTGATAATTTGACAAAGATTAAAAATGAAATTTTGGTAATGAGGATGACTTCTCCATTGAGATCTGGAATATGTCACCGTTAATATGGAAATAATGCCCCCCAACACACACAGACACATACATACCCCACTATGAATGTGTTACCTAAAATACTTTAGATTAAAAGAGATCTAAGGGCCTAAGGCTGTTTTTATACCAGCTGCTTATCCTGATTTTTGAATCTGCAATTTGTGTAAATCAAAATAATAACTCTCTGCATACCGATCTGAAAGAAAATATATAGCCCTTTGAACAACACATATCTAAGTATGTACTGGAAGATTCTATTTTTCATGGCCTTGCCTCTAGTTTCTCTTAAGTAACACAAAATAGTGATACATGGGTGGTTCAGTGGTTGAGCATCTGCCTTTGGGTCAGGTCCTGATCCTGGGGTCCTGGGATGGAGTCCCACATGGGGCTCCCTACAGGGAGTCTGCTTCTCCCTCTTCCTATGTCTCTGCTTCTCTCTGTGTGTCTCTCATGAAGAAATAAATAAAATCTTAAAAAAAAAAAAGTAACACAAAACATTCCAGTCAGCTTAAGTCCCAAGTACAATCTTGCTTTACTATGTAAAAAGTGTATTTCTAATTTTAAAAACAAAAATACACCAAAAAAGTGTATGTCTCATTTAAAAAATAAAATCTCAACCTTGATTTAGAGTCTAAGCTCCTCTCCCACCCTCAGTGGGGAGGCTGCAGTCAAGGAGGGGCTAGGTGGCTTTTGCTATTTCTCCTTACTAGCACTTTCTCCTACCACTCCCCTCAGAGTCTACCTGCATAGATTTGAAGCATGTGGATGAAGAAGAAAAAGAGAGTTTGACAGGAAAGTTATTTTTTGCCCAATAATGCTGTGAGTTGGTGGTCTGGGTTTGGCAGTTCTAATGAGGACCTTGAGGTATCCAAAAGACGGTCAACCTCAGAGACATCACCCTTGTGCCTGTTCTTAGCCATCTCTCCCTGCAGTTCTCTGATGTGGATGATGCCTCCATCTTCCTCTGGCTTTTCTTCTACCTTCTGTACCTTCTTTTCACTGAAGTCATTCACCCTTCTGGGTGCCATCTTGCTCAGGAGCTAAGATGACTCCATACCAGTGCTCTCTCTTGCTCCTGACACTCATGTTGTCTAGGAAAATACTCACTGACCTATCTTTTCTACAGAGAAATTCTTGAAGTACATGATATCCAGCACAGCCAACACCCACTCCCAGCACCCCCCCCTTCCAGCTCATGCATGTTGCAGCTAATCAGCTCTTAACTTGAGATTTGTCAAAGAAGACTCAGATTCCAGAACACTCTGA
Organism: Canis lupus baileyi; assembly: GCF_048164855.1. Lineage (NCBI taxonomy): Eukaryota > Metazoa > Chordata > Mammalia > Carnivora > Canidae > Canis > Canis lupus. Next base: position 70,443,487 of record NC_132839.1, read on the forward strand.
CCACCCTCCCTCCCATTGCAGAGGACTTACACGAAATTCTCTGAGTGGTCCTGCCAAAGACCACCCCCTACTAGGTGTGAGGTGGTGAGCACCTAACTCCTCCCTTTCTTCTTTGTGAAGTATAAGGCTCTCATAGTTCAGCAATGCATTTTCCAAAAATATATATTCAAAATTTTTTTTCCCATTCTCCACCTTGCTACCTTTTTGATACCCTTATGTGGTGTGACATCCAACTAGCTTTTGATCATCTAACTTTGAACTTTCTGCATATAATCTAGTACTTTCTTTGAAAGGTGATAACCATTGTCTCCTGGTGCCTCAGCCAACTTTCTGTTAAATATGCTAATGGACCTCTGGAATCCCCAAGAGTGTTTCTGAAACTACTTCCAGTTTCAAATCTTTTCATGGGACACATCACAGAACTGGTTTGGAGCACTTTTTTGTAAATACCTCAGAAAATGGCTGGCATTGGAAAGGACATTAGAAATAATCCACTTCAATTCCTTCCTTTAGTAAAGAAGATGATCTGGAGTGCAGAACATGTATTGATAAGGTCAAGTCACCCAGATTCTGAGCAGGAGAACTGCAATGAGGCCAACTGCCTAACTGGCAGATTTCTCCACTTTGCAAGGGCCAGGAAAGAGTCAGAGGTCTCAGTGTTTGAAATTTTTAAAAACTGAAAGAGAATAAAAATATCTTACCTTTTTAAAATGTAATTCAACCAATATTTCAAAACAAAAAGAGTTGTTGAAAAAATATAAGCATTATGTGTTTCCAAGACTCTCTGAGACATCTTGTTTTATGGATTTATATATACTTTTATATTTAAAAACTATTTGGCAGTTATTCTTTGGGAGAGACTGTTTTGTGACTCAACAAGTATTAGGCTAGGAGGTCTTCTATGAGATTAAGAGATTAATGATCAGTCAGGGAGTTTTTTTTTTTTTTTCCCTAAGAGAAACCAGTGGTTCTTGTGTTCATGTAGAAAACCAGGCCCTGCACTGCATTAAAGAAGCTCAGTGGTCTTGTTGACCCTAAAGACCACAACATCAGTGCAATGAAGCAGTTAAGAACAAGGATGCTTTAGGGTTTCAGACATGGGTTTGACCACCAGCTCACACCTTTAGAGAAAGGAGAGTACGTTGCCCACAGGTTCAGAATTTATTACCTTGGGCTACAGAGTTTCCTCTTTGCAGAGAGGCTAGGACCTTCACACCTTGAGCTGGAAACCACGCATGAGGCCAAGATTGACCTTTGGGCTATGGTATCACTCACCCTATATTAATAGTCAAAGACCTCAGGCCCAGAAGAAGACATCCTTATAGAATCTGGTGTCACAGTCAAAGCAAATCAACTCTCCTACCTGACTACTTGATGATGATTCTCTCTTAGCAACTCAATCATTTGGCTTTTATCAGCAGAGAATATGTGAAGAGGACCATATAAAAAATTACTAAGACAGACTGGGAGCTTGAGGAAGGTGGCAGTGCAGTGTAAAGGGAGACAGCATGCCACTCTCTCATAGTACTTACCCTATATGTCTGAGAGGCATTGAGCGGTTCAAGAGAGAAAGCAACCTGACTCTGGGGTTAAATACATTAACAAGATGCAGTGAGTTCACCTCCTCAGTCAAGGTCCCTCATCTCCAGAGCAACAGTGTCTTTGGTCATAAAATGAGGATAGGATACCACCTGCCTCAAGGAGGTATTGGAAGGATGGACTACTGAGTTAAAACCTTCAAATCGGCTAGAACAGCACTTGGCACACAATCAGTGCCCAATACACATTAGTTCTTGTTATTAGAAGGACTATGCTAAGGAACATGTGCCAAATAAATGCATAGAACAGTCTGGTGCCCCTTCACTTCTTTACAAGTGTTTCTATAGCCCATCATTTTCCCCTCCTCATCATCATTCTGACCAGCTTCACTTTCATTCTCCTATCAGGAAGCTGGGTAGCCACCCCAGCACAAGTCAGTCCCTCATACCTGTCCATCCTGATTACTCATTGCCCTCAGACCAAGTAGCACAGAGAAGCATGCACTCCTTATGCCTCACACCTCTTCTCAGAAACCCAAGGGGCAGCTATTCACCAGAGCATCAATCTTTGCACTTTCTTGACTTACAATTCCCAGAGAGAGGGAGACCTGGGGTAACACTTTTTCACTTATTGTCTTTCAGAAATGATCCAGTCTAGATAATAAGCCAAATGGTTACCATATCAGTCATCAGTGATGCGACATAACAAACAAACTCCAATCCAATGACTTAATAAACATTTACTGAGCTTGTGAGTTGGAGGATTGGGGTGGCTGGGCAGTTCTGATCTAGGCCACACTGCATTGATGTGAGCTGCATTCATGCTTGCATCGGTGACATCACCAGGAATGTGTTATGATGACTGACTGACCTCCCTCACATGTCTGCATTGGCAGCTGGGGTGGTGGGGTTACCAGACCATGTGTCCCCCATCTTCCACAATTTAGGCTGGTATTATTTATGCCTGTTATGGCCCCCATAAATTCAAGTGTTGAAGCCCTAACCCCCAACGTGATGGAATTAGAAGGTGAAACTCCATGATGAGATTAGTGTCCTTCTAAGAGAAGGAAGAGACCAGACCCCTTTCACTCTACCATATGAAGACATATATGTCATCTGCAATCCAGGAATAGGGCCCTCATTAAGAACCAAATCAGACAGCACCTGGATCTCAGACTTCCAGCCTCCAAAACTGTGAGATATAAATGCCTGTTGTTAAAGAACTCCGGTCCTCAGTATTTTGTTACAGCAGCTTGAGCTTACTGAGCCAGTGGGCTACTTGATATGGTTCCAAGAGAGCTAAAGAAAGGATCCAAGTTTTTTTGAGGCCTGAGCTTCAAACCAGCACATTCATCTTCTACCTCAGTCTACTGGCAAGGCAAGTCTTAAAACAGCCTAGACTTGTGGGGGGCAGGGTAGTAGATTTCACCACTTGGGATTAGCAGGGAAATCGCATTCCAAGGGCCCACCTTCAACAAGGGATGAGAATTATGGCCTCTTTTGCTATCAATCTACCAATATCATCAAACTCAGAAATAGGAGTTTCAGGATCAGAAAAATTCAAGTTTGAAATTAGCTGTGAGGTCATGGGAAAATGATTTAATCTCCTGAGGACTCACATTTCTTCACCTATAAAGTAGCAATAGTAATCATACTACCCTCATATGAAAGTTCTAATGATTAAACAAGAAAATTCTATGAGTACGGTGTCTGGACATATTTAGCTATTAGGTATTATAGTGGTACTCAACAATCAGCTTCATAGATATTTTATGTAAAATACCTTCCAGTGAACAAGATTTTTTGAGTCTCCTGAGTATTGTATTTTATAAAGGGGAATACAGTCTTGTATTGAATTGAATTGAATAAGTCTCAATTTCAAAATTCCTGATTCCTGTCTGGCACCATACCACTATCCAAGATTAAGGGAATCTTATTAATATGAAGCTTACTTATTAAAACTATTGAATATCTTGGTTAAGTAGAGTATTTTAATGCTGTTTCCTATGTTCATCCAAACTGATTTGTTAAGCCAGGCTTTTTAATAGGCATATTTATTGCATAGGAAAACTCTGGAAAGACAGCTTTACAACATAATCATAGAAGTGGTCCCCATGGCATTGTGGCAGTGCAGAGTAAAATCTTGGTCTCTCCTCCTTTAATCTGTTACACTGTGACTTCTTTCTGTGACATTCTAAAGTCTAGGAATAAGGGCTCTTGAATCTCTTTGAAAAAACTTAAAATTTTTCCAATATCCTGCAAAGACAATATTCCATCTTATCCAGTCCAAGCCTTCCTGTATATGGCCACCAGAGTGATCATCTTAAAATGAATATCTGACAAGTCACACCACCCTCCCTTGAGCTCTCACAACAAAGCCCTTCATGATTGGGCCTCTGCCCACCTCCTCTGCTCAACAACACCCCGTCTGCCCTGCCAGGTGCTTATTATATGTTGGTGCTTATTATATGTTGGTGCTTTTTTTATCAACATACCTTGATAAAAAGTACAGCTACATCTGAATTCTGATTCTTCCTCTTAGCATGTAATCTTAAACAAGTTACTTATATTTCTGCATTTAGATTCCTTATCTTAGAAGAAAAAAATAGTAGTATCCAAAATGAAAACTTAAGAAAAATTAATAGGTATAAGACACTTAGACTAGTGTCTGGAAATAATAAATACTATGTTAGCTAATCTTCCTATTATCTAATATAACCATCCTGAAATGATACAGAATCATTTTTCTGCTTCCAGATGTAAAATCCCCTGTGCACAGAAAGATGGAATAGTAACCATAAGTGACACAGATGGGCTTTGAGCCCAGGTGTCTCTGACATCAGCACTGAGTGCTGTCCACTGTGCCAGGCTCCCTCCTGCCACCCTTCCCATCAGAGGGAACTGCCTACTCTTCTCGGGCAGTGCCAAGGCGTCTCTCCCCTCTGTTGTGCTGCCTGGAAACCCTGCATCCCATCTTTGTCCACTGAAGGCCTACTTTGCCTCTAGTGTTCAAGTCAAGTATCATTTCCTCCCTGGGAAACTGCTAACCTTCTCCATACAGGCTCAGGCAACTTCCTCAGATCTAAGCACACCCTACACTTTCTGCTGGGGACCCATGCTGAACTGTACTGCCATCACTTCCCTACCAATTTGCTGTAAGATGCTTGAAGGTGACAACCAGGTCTCATTTCCTCCCCTATCCCCTTAATGAATGAGTGAACTTTTGCTGTGCTCTTAGGAAACCTGTAATCCTTGGCACTAGAAGTGACAGCTCAGAGACCTTGGAAAGGAGATGCATAGTGCCTTGACCTTGTCAATAGCCAACTGGGTAATGTGGGCTTCACTTTCTTTTACCTGTACAAAGTTAATAACAAAAACCTTCCTCTGTAATTAAAAGATTTGGAGGAGAGATCAAATGAGGAAAATGAATGGGACAGCCCATGACATCCATAGGAGATGTATAGATGACACAAATTGTCCTCTTCCCCATTGGGTCCCCGTAACTGATTCCAGACTCTGGATATTTTCAGATGCCTCAGGAGGGATTGAAATGGAGTCTTCCCCTTGCCCACTGAAACCCTAGTGTTTATGGTGGCATCCTGCTCATAAACTAGGGAGTCCTGGCCTGTAGCCCTTGGCTGGTAACTTCTGTGTGGAGTCAGCTCAACACAGAAACAAATCCGGGATGGTTTCTAAGTGTCCCGCAAGTGGGCCCCTTTGGCTTTGAGTTTATAGTAATAGAATCCACAACCCCTGGGAGAGCACTGGAGGTGCTGTAGAGTTCAGACTCTACATGACTCTACATGACTTTTCTATGGAAGACCCAGATGAGAAGCAGAAAGGGGGCGACCTGCCCCAAGAAACTCTTGGTCTAGAACTCTGAGATTTTGAGGCAAGCGGGCATCCCACTATACCTGTTTCTCACATTCTTCCCGTTTCGCAGGAAATATCTGAAATATCTTTAATCCATATGCAATTATGTTAACCTCTCTAGAGGATAGAGCAAGACATTATCACAGATCCACCCCATTCCTGCTTCCTCCTCTTCTCACACTCGCTCTGTCTCCAGACAGGGCTGCTCATCCATGGGTGAAGAAACAGGTAGCCATCCAACAAAATGGCTTGCTAGATCACATAGTTCATGAACAGTGATGCCAAAACCAGAGTCTATGGTTTCTGAAACTAGTCCAGTACCCCTTACCCAATGTAAACAGTACATTTGATTTTGTGTGACAGTGCCAATGATGACAGTCCTCATTCCCAGCAACTGTAAATGTGTTTGTTGTGTTATGCAGCGAAGGGGAATTAAGGTTGCAGATTGAATGAGGTTGTTCATCAGTTGACCTTAAAGTATCCTAGATAATCTTGGTGGGCCCAGTGTAGTGACAGGGTCATTCATTGTAGAAGAGGGAAGCTGGAGAGAGGGTCATAGGGATACAACTTGAGAAAACTCAACCCAGTCTGGCTGACTCTGAAGATGCAGGAGGGGCCATGAGCCAAGGAACCGGGGCAGCCTCTAGAAGCTGATAAGGCTAGAACTTAGATTCTCCTATAGAACCTCCAAAAGGAACGTAGCCCTGCCTCACCTGAATTTTAGCCCAGTGAGACCAAGCTTGGACTTCTGACGTCCTGTAACCAGTATTTCCCAAGATCCTACCAACTGAGGAAGGACAAATGGGTCCTAACATGTAAACATCTGTGGTGTTCAATTCTTTCTCTACAATTTTGGTAGGAATTTCCGCCTTCAGACCCCATTCCCTCCACCTTGTTCTTTGCTTCAGGGAGGCACTTCATCTGCACCCACTTCCCACACTTAAGCCAAACCATCCTGTTTTCTCTATGCTTAGATACCACACTGACCACCGTGGTTCCACTGAGGCACTGGAGCCCTTGACTCCACCAAGGACAGTGTTGTTCCACAGAGTCTTCTATTCATCAGAGTTCAGCCTCTCCTCCCTAAGCCTCTCATCCAGCCTCCTCCCACCCCCGCCATGGACTAATGTTCAAGAATAAACCTATGTGGCAAATAACATCTGATTTAGGAAGCCCTGATTTCTGACCCCAGAAGCATTTCTATTGATCAAGCATATAGCCCTGACCTCGTGTTCATCTGGTTAAATTTACTGGGAATTCCTTCCATTCTTCTTGGGACCAAGGAGTCTCAAGTCCAGATGGACACATTTAGCGATGAATTTAGGAAAGGCAGGAAATCTAGTAGGGAGTAGGTCTGTTTTAGTTTATATGTACTGCAAACTGACTGTGTGACAGACATTTCACTAGACACTTTATGTAATCCTGTCATTTATTTTTCCCAGTTCAGGGCTCTGAAATTCAGAGACTTAACCCTTCCCCAATTCCACAGCCAGGAAGTAGAGTGTCTGGAAAGTCAGGCACAGGGAGGCTGGACCCCATGTGTATGGAAGCTCCACCTACACCAGCTGCTCTGAGCAAATATGTCATATCTGGAACCAAGAGTGGGCGTGCTGCCCTAGCAGCTTGTCCCTGCCCAGCGTGGAGGATGGACATGGATCTTCTCCAGAGTATGGCTGATCAAGGGAGGGAGGGAAGAGAGCTGAGGTAACACCATCCCCAGGGACTCAGGGTAGGCAGCTGACATCAGCCAGGAAGGAAAAAAAAGTTCATTTTTAAAACAGCCAAAGAAAAATTAAACTTGCAGTTCCATCATTTCATATAAAAAAAATCAAGGATGAAAATAAGCATGGTTCCAAGTTATTTTATTCTGAATTTATTTTTAATGCCAATGACAACAAAATAGCTCTTTTATGAGTCATTTTACAAAACAGAAAACATGATTTCCTGAAGTGGCATTTTATGGAAACTTAAAGAAAACTACTATTTGACATGAGAAAGATGGAACATAGCTAACTCTGTTCACCTGAGGGTCTTCCACCACCCTGCTCCCTAGAATGCTCCCCTCACTCTAGCTACCTCCCTCTTCTTTCTGCAAATCTCATTTACACTATTATTTCCTCAGGGACTTATTCTCTGGTCACCCCTGATTTTACTTTTTTTATTGCATTGTAATTCAGTTAATTAACATATAGTGTAACATTAGTTTCAGAGGTAGAACTTAGTGGTTCATCAGTTGTATTTAACATCCAGTGCTAATTACATCAAGTGCCCTCCTTAATGCCCAACACTCAGTTACCCCATCCCCCCCACCTCCCCTCCAGCAATTCTCAGTTTGTTTCCTATAGTTGAGAGTCTCTTATGATTTGTCTCCCTTTCTGCTTATTTTATTTTTCACTCCCTTCCCCTATGATCCTGTTTTATTTCTTAAATCCCACACATGAGTGAAATCATATAATTGTCTTTCTCTGACTAATTTTGCTCAGCATAATACCCTCTAGCTCCATCCATGTTGCTTCAAATGGCAAGATTTCATTCTTTTTGATGGCTGAGCAATATTCCACTATATATAAATATATGTGTGTGTGTGTGTGTGTGTGTGTGTGTGTGTGTTAAAGATGGCAAGATTTATTAGGTTTGGAATCCACCTCAAAGACAAGAGTTGGCACATGCCTTATGGGATTATCAGTGATAATAATCAAAATGTTTATCTTGTAGGCTGGCACATTCAGCTTTGAACCAGGAGCCACAGTCATTAACTATACCACTAGCCCACATGTTGTAGGTTGTTACTTTCCATTTAATTAAGTGTTTCAATGAATATTTATATATATTATTATAATATAATATATATTACTTATAATATTTATACAATGAATATTTATATATATTTATATATATATAAATATCTTCTTTATCCATCCATCTATCTGTGCTCTTTCCATGGTTTGACTATTATGGACATTGCTACTACAAATATTGGTGGTCATTCCCTCATTTTATAAAAGCCCCCATTATATAATCTCAAAGAACATTGTACTATCTCTTCATTGCATTTCCTGAAATTGTGATAATTATTCTGTATGTGTTTATGTGCCAGGCACTTAGACACTTGGATGTGCAGACCCAGACAACATTGCTCTTTTGGAGCTTACAGTCTAACTACGGGAGCTGGATAGTTTCTGTGTCTCTCTCCATCAATTATACTAAGAAGTGCAGAATTCCAGAAAGCAAATGGACTTCAGGCAAGAAGTGTGAGAGCAGATAGCAGGGGACATAGGCTAGTCATCTTTACACATTCGACATACATATAAACATATATCTCTTCTATAAGATGTTGTCTGTCTTGTTTGGCACATATTAGGTGATCGGTAAAGGATATCATTGAAACACTTAATGGAATGGAAAGTAACAACCTACAACATGTGGGCTAGTGGTATAGTTAATGACTGTGGCTCCTGGTTCAAAGCTGAATGCAGCCAGCCCACAAGATAAACATTTCTATTATTATCACTGATAATCCCACAAGCCATGTGCCAACTCTTGTCTTTGAGGTGGATTCCAAACCTAATAAATCACTTGCCATCTTTAACTTATTTGTTCTGTCACCTGGGTTCTGTTCCTGTTGACATCTCCTCCTTGAAGGGGTGATGATGTGACATGAGCTTTTGCTGATGTTCTTTTAGTCTCTGATGGTCCTTCTAACAGTCTTCTTTAGCCCATTTATATGATGGGCTTCTCCCAGGCTTCTCTCTCTGTTTCCTGCCCAAGGCTTAATGTGTACCCAGCAAGAAGAAAAAGTTCAGCTGCCATCTAGATGGGAGTGCATTTATTTATTTTACTTAATAAGTACTCGAACAGCAAAGACCACATTCCAGGCACTATTCTAGGCATTTTGTTAAATAATAATTCAATTAGGGTTAATAACTTTCACAATTCAAGAGTAAAACATGACTGGAAGCAGAATTCCAGACTCATATCCAAGAAATAGTGGTGCAAGTGGATGGTGTTAAAAGGACTTGGGCTGCTTCACAAACTCCTATAGCACCTCCTTTCTTGAAAAATAGCCAGTTGTCATATCACTAAACACCACTGTGAGAAGCCTCCAGTCACTTCTATGCAGAGTGCCACCTCTCAGTCCCTCCCTCCAGGTGCTGATCCCCACCATATTCATCCAAAATGTGCATGCATCATACCAGGCATATGTACCTTCAAGCAACTCTAGCCCTCCAAAATAGGGCTATCTTCCTCCTTCCTGCCCCATTGTATATGTTCCTATAGACCCATCCAACCTGGCCACAGTCCTTAGAATCTCCCTCTTCACCTGCCTAGCCCATCAGTTCTAAGCCTTCCAGTCCATATTGGGCACTTGGCCCTTCCTGACCATACTATCTTTCTGAACCCTAGATCCTAGACAATTGTGAGTCTCCCCACTGGTCTCTTTGCTTTGGGTTCCCTCTCTCTTCTCTAAATATATACTTTTCTAGGTACCAGATACTCTAGATACTTTACGAGACATTCTAGGTACTCTCCTTCACACCTCCTCCAAATGACCTCATGGAAAATGGAAATCAGATCGTGACATTTCTCTGCATAAAATTCTTCAGTGGCTTCTTATTGTCTTCAGAACACAACAGGGAAGTCTTTACCTGGAAGGGGCAAGATAAATATGCTGACGTGTCTAGTATTACCTTTGGCATATGAGTCTTCACACTTGTGTGCCACAGGCATCAAGCTATAGGTCTCCTTCCCAGTCCCCTCTGCCTCTGAATAGGCAATTCTGTCTGCGTAGAATCTGCTTCCCACTTTGTCTAACTGGCTAACCAGTCCTTCTTCCCTGACCACCAGCTGCAATGGTAAAAGATGGCAACTAAGTATATGAGCCAGTCTGCCTGGATTCAAATCTCAACCTCCATACCTAAGGGGTGACCTCATGCTACTGCTATTCCATGCCTCAGTTTCCCCACCTACAAGATGGTAACCTACTTCACAGAGTTATAACAAGGACCAGAAGAGCTAATATACGTAAATATATGGTGACCCATGGCAAGCACTAGGTGAGTTTTTTATTATGATCAACTCCTGCATATTACCAGCTTTCTCCACAAACCACTTATGTATATCTTTAATTTGTTCATTCACCAACTTGCCTGTTTATTTTCAGTCTCTCACCTAACTGCAAGTTCTTTGAGAGCAGGGGCTGGGTTTTATTCATCCTGCCAACATCTAGAACAGAACATGGAGAGGACCAGAAGTTCAATGGAGATTTGCAGTCCTAGCAAAAGAATGCCAGTTTTCAGCTGGGCTCTCACCTACCCAACCTGGTGCAGAGGGGCCAGGAGATATCATTTAATGTAGGACACTCAACCACACTGGTAGGAAAGAAGCAAGAGAAAGAGTTGTTTTAAGGAGAGGATTGCACTTCATGTTCACAGGCAAGAGATACAACCAAGCCTGAAATAGACAATGTCTTCTCGCAAAATCTGTAGCATGATTTTAAACATTTCCTTGTCAAAGTATTGACAAAAAATGAAACAAACATATCTTATTCATGTCCATAAAAGTTGGATGTGATGGCCCCATGAAATCTTCATTTAAAAAATGGAAGAATTCATTAAAGGCTTAAAGAAATTTTGACTAGGTAAAAAGTAGAACAGCTAAAACCTCATAGGTGCAAAAGATGATCAGCTTAGGACACTCTTAACGATCAGAAACAAACTGAGGGTTGTTGGAGGTGAATGGGGGGGGTGGACTAATTGGGTGAAGGACATTAAGGAGGGCACGTAACGTAATGAGCACTGGGTGTATATATAACTGATGAATCACTAAACTCTATCCTGAAACTAATAATACATTATATGTTAACTAACTTGAATTTAAATTAAAAAAAAAAAAGATGATCACCATTTTTCAGCAAGTTGGAATCATCACAATTTGCTGAAGTGTTTTAGGCAGTAAAACAGTTGAATGATACAATTTCTAAATGCAAAGCCTCTGCATAATTATATATTATATACACCATGCATATATTCTGCAATGGCATTTGCATATTCTTGTTTGCATTAGTTACACAAAACCATGTTTCTTTTACCTATGAAAAAGGAGATTTTTCAGGTAATTGTCCCCACCAGTTCTTGTTGCCTCATCAGCCCCAATAAGAATCTAAACTCCTTTATTGGTCCCCTGAAGAAGAGGAGATGCACATGGCTTAGAGTCAGGAGGTCTGAGCTCCAGTATGGTCACTGCATTCAAGCTGCATGATTAACAGGTCTCTTCACTTGGCTGAGTCTCAAGCTTCCTTATCTATAAAATTAAAAATAGAAATAGTACCCACATCACAAGTCAGGTTCTGAGGTTTGAATGAGGTAATGAGTGCTAAAATTTTGGAGACTGTGAAGCACTGTGGATATAAAATAGGAACCCACCTACATGTTTCAAGCAAAATAATTTATAATTCCAGGGTCTCTAAAATCACCATAAACATTTCTTTGGCTTTAAAGTTCGACAGGTTTGGATTCCTTTCCAGATTTCCTAGATATTTTTAACCACAGTGACTTCAGTTGCCTGTAGAATGACCTTCAGTTTTCTATAAAATAATCATATCAATCTCACAGCATTTACTGAGTGCTTGCAATGTTGGATGCATTAGTAGAAGATCTCATTTTATTACCATTGCAATTCTCATCTTCTTTACCCACAAAGTCAGCACATTCCCTTCCTCCTCATTCCTTAAATTCCATAACTAGACATTCTTCCCTTTGCCAAACCTGTCTCTTCTCTAATCCCTATTGAAATGCAAACACTTTATACATGAGTATATTAGTCAGGATTCTCCAAAGACAGGCAGACAGAAAGATAATAAGAAATTGGCTCACATGGTTCAGAAGCTGAAAAAAAGTCCCAAGATGCACTGTCAACAAGACAGAGACCCAGGGGATTGAATGTGTAGTTCCAGACTGAATTCAAAGGGCTGAGAAGCAGGAGAACATGTGGCTTAAGTTCCAGTTTGAAACTCGAGACCCAAGAAGAGCCAATGTTTCAGTCCAAGTCCAAAGGCTGGAAAAGATCATTGACGGAGCTCAGTCAAGCGAAAAGAGATCCCTCTTACTTAGTCTTTTTGTTCTAATCAAGTCTTCAAATGATTAGATGAGGTCCACCCACTCTTGGAAGAGCAATCTGCTTTAGTCTACTGATTCCCATATTAATCTCATGCAGAAATACCCTCATAGATACTCCTAGAATGATGTTTGGCCAAATGTCTGGGTACTCCATGCCTCAGTCAAGTTGACATATAAAATGAACTACCCCAATGAGAGTTCCATCACAACTTAAGTGGAATAATGCTCCCTTGCAGATTTCAGTTAGAAGGTGGAAATATCTGAGAAATATGAGGATTTGGGAAGGTGTGCCATCAAGGGACAAGTGGGTCTAAGTGTGGAAGGAAAAAGCAGAGAATACCACATACAAAATAACGTCACAGATTTTCAGAAATATGACCAAACTTGTCATATATATTGTCACATTTTATTTTTCCATTAGTCATCCATTCATGTATTTATGTATTTACTTTCAACTTACTTTTACTGAGGGCATAATACGGTCTAGGTATTACATGGGTGTAAGGGCCAAACAATCAATTAAAGTATGAAGTTTGTCCTCAAATTACACCTGGAAGCTGAATGCATGTTTTCAGATTTCTTCCAAATGATACACTTATGAAACCCTGGACCTGTTGGTTTGCAATCTGCTTTAAGTCTTATGTATTCCAAACCCACTACCACCAGTACACCACCATCTCCACCAAGGTCTTCTGACTTCTAGTCCCATCTACATAGACTAGGATTTCACAACCCACCATCTGAGTTAGCATTCCTTCGTTTTTCAGTTTAACTCTGAATGAAAAAAAAATGTCTATTTCAGCTTTTATCCCCACACTCCTATTTATGTCACACAAATCAACACAGAACAGTCAATAATTCCATAGATGCATATCCTGTTACTGTCTTCTTGGTCCAGTTTGATTACCATAATAATGAGATGATGATGATATTTAATAACAATTTCTTAAATTCCTATTCCATACCATACCCTTTTATAATTACTCTTTTGTTATTCTCACAACCCACAAAAGCTAAAATAGTGTCCATTATCCAAATAAGTTCACCAAAATTTAGACACAATGAACAGTTTACTCAATGTTCCCAAGATAGTCAAGAGCCAAATTGGGTTTTGAAGCCATTTCTGTGTGACCCTTAGTCCATTCTTCACCTGCCACACCAGGTAGCTTTGCTGAAAAGGAGCCAGCAAAGAGAAAATTAAAAGCAAATGTATCCCATACATACCCAGTTGTTTTGCTAGCTGCATGAAAAATGTGTTTTGAGTGTGAGAAGCCATTCTTGTTGGACCCTTGAACTTAAAGAGTGAATTATTTGGAAGAAAGTGGGTAATAATTATTTTTCCCTCACAAGTTCATTCATTGCTGAAATTGTTTTCACTATACAAATACTTGCAAATACTATCAGTTTCTTTTCCTCACAAAGAGAAATGATGGGCTGAAATTTCTTGGCCGCTCTAACCTCATTCTGTAAGGAGTTTCCTAATGATTATGCAGACTTTTAGAAGATTGTCTTAGTTTTGCCCAAATATCCATGTCCCCAAATTTTAGATGTTAAATAAATTACCCTAAGGCTCAGCAATTCCTAATGAGTAACTTTGGGATGGAAGTAAACATGAGACCAATCCAATGTCAGTAAGATTACTGCCCAGAATCTATGTGGTAGCCTCTGGTGACTGCAGGTACACAAATAACTTTTCTTGAATGGGCTTTAAGATTTCTTTTGCAATCACATGTCTGGAATCACTCACCAGTGGCAGGAAATGTATCATAGTTTGGGAGATGATAGGTGGGTTTGCAAGCCATAGCTAGACATTTCTCAGTTATTCAGGCAAATAAGATGTCAAGGGCACATACTCTGCTTTCTTCCTCAGTTTACCTTAGGCTGGAACACTGGTTCCCAGACTATGATATGCATGAGAATCACCCGAAGAGTTTGTTTAGAATGCACAGCACTATACCTAAACCCAGAGATTCTTTTTTTTTTTATTGGTGTTCAATTTACTAACATACAGAATAACCCCCAGTGCCCGTCACCCATTCACTCCCACCTCCCGCCCTCCTCCCCTTCTACCACCCCTAGTTCGTTTCCCAGAGTTAGCAGTCTTTACGTTCTGTCTCCCTTTCTGATATTTCCCACACATTTCTTCTCCCTTCCCTTATATTCCCTTTCACTATTATTTATATTCCCCAAATGAATGAGAACATATAATGTTTGTCCTTCTCCGACTGACTTACTTCACTCAGCATAATACCCTCCAGTTCCAGATTCTAATCATGGGATGGGTCCTTGGAAACTGTATTTTTGACAAGTGTCCCAGGTGATTCAGAGAAAACACTATAAAACCAACCACAGAGGAAACTTGTCTTAACCTTGTTCCCCAGAACACAGAGCTTAGAAAATTGGTCCTAGGAAAGCTGGAATGAAAGCCATGGGAATGTGACAGATTAGGAGGGAGATTCAAGGTGATAAGATGACACTAAGCTGGCTGAGCATTTTGTACCATGCCCAAGTAAGTGTTCCATCCCACTGTTACATGGTGCTATCTTCCTAGGGTCCTCAAACACTATTGTGTTCTGAACAGTCCTTTTTTGGGGAATGAAGGGGAAAAGCTTATCTGCCAGTTTATATTTCCCAATATTCTTTATGGGTTTTAACTCTTTATACTTCCATTTGGCTTTTACATAGATACCTCATGCTTCAGCAGCAAGTGAAGTGCTCAGTGTTGGAGGTAAGAGGCTCAAGGAGTAAATATCAGGTTAGGTGCTGGCTGATTGTGAAGTAGATGTGGCATAAACACAGTAGAAGTGGCTGAGGAAGCTCATGTAGAATGTGACTGCACCCAGAGCTAGGTCCTGATGGATATCCAAAAGGACCTGTGGTGAGAAACAAAAGCCATCTGATACAGAGTCCAGTGTCAACTTGCTCCTTACTCCATCTACCTGGAGAAGAAAGTCTATTGACCGGGACAAAATGGAGTCCTTAAAGACATCCAGGGGTCTGAACTCTGTGTGGGCTAATAAATGGAACTCAGAGCTAGAAACTCTCCTCACCACATGTATTTCCAATTTGGACAAGATGGACTGGAGAACCACATGGCTGGAAAGTTGCCCTGGATCAAGCTGGAAGGGAGAAGGAAGAGAGCCTTGAGGATGTGACTTGGGGAAAGGGTTTCATTCTCCCTTCTTATATCCTGTGTCTGTCACAAGAATATCTAGAAGGCCCTGCAGGGTTGAGATGGCTATAAAGAGAAGCAAGCATGGAGCAGGACATAGAGGTCAGTCTGGGAGGAAAAGCGGAGTAAGGAAAGGTTTCAAGTCCGCCATCTGTGAGTTAGGGCAAGGCTGGATCCAAGTGCTTTCTGGTTTGATAATACTGAAACTCTCAGAGATTCAATCTCCTTCTTTTTAAATAGGGATGATGCTCACTTTAAGAAGCTGTGCCAGGTCTTACCCAAAACAACATACATATAGTACCTGGAGATGTATAGGTATCCAACCAGTGTGAGTGAATGTATTCCTCACCTTCTTGTCCAAGGTGTAGTCTAGTACTATAATTAAAAGCTGCAGGCTTCCACTCAGTACCCCCAGTCAGATAGAAATTAAATGGAATTTGGGAATCTTGTGCAGACAGCAAAAGAAGGCTTATTGCACTATGTTTATGCCGTAGGTGCTTATGCTGCTCAAAGGCTGATGTGGCAATGGTAGGGTCCTGGAGGATGAGTCACCGATGGTTTCCCCACATCCCCCATAACCAAAAGCAGAGGCTGAAGGAGTTGGTATACCATATCAAGAAAATAGGACAGACAGGCAGAAGAAAGGCCTAGAAGATTTGAATACATTATCTCAAGTGCTAATTGAAGAGAAATTATAGCTGCTAGTCATAGGATCTCTAAACACCAGCATTTAAAGCTGTGATCTCCCCCCTACAACATATAAATATGGTCTATCATATTTGTATTCCTGAAAAGCCTCACATCATTTATTTAAAATCACATTATAAAAACTTTCTTTTGGTGAAGATAAAAAGGGGTTTGGAACTTGGTCTTGCAATATAATGATGTTTCAAAGTTATAAATACATGTTTCTGTGTTAGTTTCCTAGGGCTGCTGTGACACGTACTGCAAACTAAGTGGCTTACCACCACAGAAATGTCTTCTGTTACAGTTCTGGAGGCCAGAAGTCTCCCATCAGGGTGTCAGTAGGACTATGATTCCTCCAAAATCTAGAGCAGAGGATCCTTCTTTACTTCTGTCAGCTTCTAACAGCCCAGGTATTTTTTGGCTTGCCACCACATCACTTGGATCTTTTCTTTCATCTTCACATGGCCATCTTCTCCCAGTGTGTGGCTGGGTCTTCACATGGTATTCCCCTTTCTGTGTGTCTCTCCTCTTGTTACAAGAACACCAGTCATCTTGCCTAGGAACACCCAAAGGACCTCATCTTAAATTGGTTGCATCTACAACGACCTTATTTCTAACAAAAAGCTTGCATTCTGATGTACTTGGGTTATAATTACAACATATCTCTTTAGGGGGGGACACAATTCAACCCATAGCAGGCTCTAAAATCAAAACGTCACTAACAAAATCCAGTCTTTAATTATACCTAACTTTCACCCCTGAGTCTTTTCTCCATCCACACCATCAGAAGCACTATCACATTGCTTCTTACACATTCTCATCCCTTTCACACCCATTGCTACAATAGACTAGGCTCAAGAAAAACCAAATAAAGCAGCAGTCTTGCAAACCCAATAGCACCCCAGACACCCTGACACCCCAGAACTGGTTCTACTTCCCAACTGAAATTCTATTATATATACATTCATAAGCCTATAATGAAAACCCTGTCCCCTAATTGATTGATTAGAATATTCAATCCATATTCGGCAATTGATCAATACAGGAACTATGCCTTCATCCAGGACCTAGTTCTAACCCTGTGGAGTCTTAGTATTCAAGTTATTTGGCATCAATTAAAAAGCCTATTTAACCCTTTATTTTCTCTTTTCCATTTGCTAACCTACAAGGCTGCTTAAGTACTGTTCCAGGTGCCAGAACAGAGCATAAACAACACAGATCAAGCCCAGGCTCCATGGAGGTTGTATCATTCCTTTGTTAATATTCATTGAGTACCTACTCTGTCCCCAGGGATGCTTGCTATGGCAGATCCCAACAGGGACAACCTCCCCCCACCCCCTGCCCTGTCATGGAGCACCCTCCTCGTTCTCTCTCTAAAGTGCCATAGAATTCTTTCATTTTTATAAGCTTCTTCTTAGAATCTTAGTTGTGATGGACTGAACATTTGTGTTCCCTCAAAATTCATACTTTGAAATCCTATCCACCCCCCAATGCAATGGTACAAGTAGATGACACCTTTAGGAGGTGATTAGGACAAGATGAAGTCATGTGGAGAGGGGCTCCAGTAATGGTTCAGTGCTCTTGTAAGAGTCACAAGAGAGCTTGCTCCCTCTCTCTGCTGTGAGGATACAACCAGAAGCTGGCAGTCTACAATTGAAAGACAGCTCTTTCCAGAGTCTAATCATGCTGGCACTCTGACCTAGGATTTCTAGCCTCCCAAACTGTGAGGACTAAGTTTCTCCACTGTTGATAAGCAGCCCCAGTCTATGGCACTTTGTTACGGCAGCCCAAACTAACAAAGACACTAGTCTTCCTCTGGTGGCTATAAAATACCTTTAGAATTTGTGTGGTCATTAAGAAACCATGCTTCTGCTGCTTCTTCGAAAACCCCGGAGTCATAGAAGGTTCCCAACACACAGATGGCAGCATGGACTGTATGAGGAACTCCAGCCTTAGAATCCAAGTCACAGAACTGCCAGCTTCATGACAGCTTACTATGGACTCAGTCACTACCTTTTACTTTGTTGAGCCTCTGTTTCCCCCTTTTCAAGAAAGAAAAACTGTTGGCTTGGGCAAGTGACCTAAAATTTAGAGATCCAGGTTTGTCCTTGCTCAGTGGTTTCCCATCTGCAGGGAACTTGTGACTTAACTGTCTTTAGTCTCAAAAGTTATGCTGAGTGGTAGGTGTGTTATAGACTAAGATGCAAATGAAGAAAAAGTTCAGGAAAAGTGGGGCACCTGGGTGACTCCGTCAGCTAAGTATCTGACTCTTGATTTTGGCTCAGGTCATGATCTCAGGGTCCTGGGATCGAGTCCTGCAGGGTGTCAGCTTGAGGATTCTCTCCTCTGCCCCTCCCCCTTCTCTCTCTTGCTCTCTCTAAACTAAATCAATAATGTTTTAAAAGGGTAATAATCTAAAAATTATAGCTACTTTACTTACACCAGCTATGGTTGTTCCCTATTTGCCTTAAAGACAGAAAAGCAATTTTAGCTTCCTTCTCCTTCCTTCTAGAAAAGAGAAAATGTAAAAAGGAAAAAGGCAGAGAGAGAGAGAATGAGAGGCTAAAAGCCCTGTCTCTACTTAAAAGCCAAAGGTCCAACTCCATTTTTGGTGTTAAGTTTCACCTCCTTCCTCTCTTCTATTCTAAGTCCTGCCTTGCCCCACTGTCTCCCCTCGGGATAGTTCATCCCACATGCTAAGTGAAACCTATCAAGGGTTCCTCCGTGCAGTTAGTGCTGTTTGCTTTTTCTTAATCCGATTCTCGCTTCAAGACCTAAATTCAACCAATGTGAGGACAGATGGCATAGGGCCCTTTGCCCTGCCAATTTAGCAACCCTGGCAACGATTCAGCCCCTGCATGGAGAGGGAGTGATTTTGCCCGCATGGTTTAAAAATACCACAGTGTTTTAACCTCCGGCAAAAGTGTTTGGCAAACAACCCATAGCAGATTTGCGTGTGTGTGGATGATGTCATACTCCTCACCAGATTTGTCTAAACAAGGCTCTGCTCAAGATAAATGGCTAACTGTGGCTGCCATTTAAATGTAGAATCAGCAGACATAGTTGTGCAAGACTGGAAAAAGATTCAGCTGAGAAGCTGGAACTTGTATCACTGTCTTTGTTCTTCTCCTGACTCACCTCGGTGGTCAGTCAGGTTCCTCCCCTTCCTCATTTGAAAATGAGAGGTGTAGTTTACAGCCAATTCCTTTCACTGAATTTCTGGATGACACAGTAGGATTTTGATACTGCAAAGGACTCCAAGATGAGAAGCAACTACAGCCACCTTCAAGGAATTTATGATTTAATGACATATGAAGTTCATCCCCCAAAGCTCATCTCTTCCTCAACAATCTCTTACAGGGTTGCCTCCATTCAGAAATCCCTTCCTTCCAGACCTGCATCTGGCTGGATCCTTTTCCTCACTCAGACCTCAGAGTAAATGTCATCCCTGCAGAGACTCGACCTCACACTGCCTTATATGAAGCAACTCTACCCCATATGTCCCAGGCCACTCTCTGTTCTGTTATCCTGTATCATTCCGTCATTGAGGTGCACTTTCTTTTACATATTTCCTTCTCCCTGGCATTTCACCAGGTACACTAGCCTCTGCAAGTACTTGTTTCCATAGCCTTGGCAAGACACTAGTGTTCTGGAGTCTTCATGATGCCAAAGCTGTGAGGAAGCCTGTAAAGGCAGTGGGGACAGATGATTCTGAGGGTGGTGATGTTGAGACTCTGCTCTATCATATGGGTAATAGTAATAATTCTGCCAATATGGAGGCATTATTGTGATAATTAAATCATGCATTTATGTGAAGTGCCTAGAACAATGTCTTACTTAATGTTAGCCCCATGAGGCTCTTCCAGGGGAAAAGTAGCGTGAATTAAGCATTGATTCGTATTTAATGAATCTTCATTAATTGATAAACCATGTAGCATTTCTGTGAATAAAGAATTAAAGGAGACCAAGGAACCTGAACAGAGATTTAAGGGAAAAGTTCTTTCTTTCTGCATGTACTTATCACTTCCACCCTATGATTTCCAAAGAAATTTGGCTAGAAAATAAATCCAAAGGTCAGAAACCTTGTTATGTTCACAACGGCCCTTGAGATCTGACCCGTGAGCTTTTACACTAAGCCCTGGTTCTGCCTATTTTGGGGTTTGCCTTCATGTAGGATGTGTTAGGGTGGTCAGGCCAGGGAGCGGGGGATGCTTAAAGGTGATTTCTGGAAAGAACGGACTACTGTGGGAACAACCTCACCTGCTAGAACTTCCCAGACACCAGATGAGTTTGAGTATCAACTATGTTTATATGTTGAGGTTTTCCCTTGGAAGCTATTTCTCAGCAGTCATGAAAATTGCCCAACTGCAGCCATAGACTCGGTTGACATTGAGCATATCTGAAACAGCACGGAACTCAACTCACATTCACGCCAAGATTCCCCTTTGCAGAGTGCTCATGCAATGTGCGAGACGGAACACAGCTAATGGAGAGAGGCTTACAATGTGCTTCCTAGAGCAGATAGGATATAAGATGAAAGGCAATTAGCATGAGGTGAACCCCTCTTCGGGGCCTGGAGTCAAACTGCCTGAGGCCTGGACATAAATAGGTGCTAAACTATAAAAAAGTCAGAAATGCTTGTGCCAATTAACCTGGATTCTCATAAGAGCTCTCGTATAATTCATAAAGAGTACATGGATTTTGGTCCATTATAGGAGACAGTACCCTCAACTCGGAATTTATAAAACAAACACACCTATCATGATGGTGTTGAGCAGTCTCTCTTGTGCTTTGGGGTTTATAGATGTATTTGCAAGTTGCAGAGTCAAACCCAGGCCTTGACACCATCTCAAGACCAGCTATGTGACAGAAGCCTGAACTTGGCACCTAAAGGAGGACAAAAGATCACTCAGTATTAGGATGCTGACCCAGGACCAGCAATTTTTTTTAATCATCTGAAGTTATTTTGTTAAAAAATTTTTCAAAAGAAAACCAACGAGAGAGCAAGAACAGCAGGAAAGTGATTAGGCCAGGCTTTATCACCTTTTTTCCCCCCTCTCCAATACTTTGCCTCAGCTTTAGAGAAAAGTGAATGCTTCTGTATAGAACGTTTATTCATAAGAAATCAGTTTCTCCAGGGAAAACTGGGTGACAGGTACTCCACACGATCTCTCTATATGATTTTGGCAATTGCTTGTAAGTCTAAAATTACTCAAAAATGAAAATTGTTTAAGACAATAATTTTTAAGTATAGATATGAATTTTGGTTCCTACTTATGTGCATTAAATTCAGGTTGAAAAAATATTTAGAGAACTCTTTGAATGGGCTCTAGGTTGTTGACATGTAGTTACACTTTCTCTTCTACCTTCATTTATGAAGTAAATTTATCATTTTGTGTACTGGAAATGCTATGAGGTTAGTAGTGTCACACTCCTTTGTAAAGGTGAGAAATGAAAGAATCAGTTAAGTTAGATAACTTGCTGGAAGTCATTCAATTAGTGGACCCGGGAGGGATTTGAACAAAGCCAGAGTAATTCCAAAGCCCGACAGTCTTGCAGTTCTGCTTCCCAGCAGGGGCCTGCAAGAGCCAGTAAAACCTTTCTTTCCCTTCATCCTAGGAACTGTGGTCCTTGAACATGATTAGGTCTTGAAAGTCCTGCTTTGTGTTTTGTGTGTGTATGTGTTTATCTGTTTTTTTTTTTCCTGTGATTCTTCCATACAATCTACCCAAGGTCTTCATACCCTGAGTGGACTAACCAGATAGTGAAATCCACAGAGACAAACTCACTGTGTCAAGTATTGACAGAAATATCCCATTCAGACCCATAGGCAGCTCAGTCCATACACTGCATCCTTTGTCCACAGATGTTGTAGATCACTTATCCATCAGGCAGTGTTTCTGGTGGCCTTCTATAATGCATTAGTGGCATTGCAAAAGCACTCCAGAAAAAAACAAGGGATGAATATCAATTAGATGCCAGGCACAGCACTAGACACTTTGTAGGAGACAAGCAATGTAATCCTCACGGTAAATATTATCATCACCAATTTGCATATGAGACAAGTCCTTGGCCCAAAGCCAGGTAGACTTTCAGTGACACATATCAGTAATTTTGATCTGGCCATTAAAACCCAAACTCCTCTGGATTTTCCCAACATCCGCCAGGTTGACTCAGGATCCATGGACCCAATAAACTATGGAGGTGGGGTGTAGAATGTGGTGGGCAGGAGATAAGAATTCATGAATCAATTAACATAAAATAAATCATCATCCAAATCAAAGATGACTGTGAGTTAGTCCTCTCCCTGGGGATGTAAGGTGCACAGCAAGAAAAAGGGAGATGTGGATGGGAATTTGTGGGTAGCTGGCTCATACTCAGAGAACACAGCCAGTCTTTCTAGCTGCTTCTGCACTATGCCCTCTTTGTTGTCTCTGCCTCTCAGTCACCTTTGTTTTTTTAGTTTCTTCCAGTGAGCTACATATGCTGTCTCTTCCACCCTGGCATTTAGATATACAGTCACCTTGGCCCAGAACATTCTCCTTGACCTTTTCTCCCCCTTCTTCCCCTTCTGCTTCTTTCCCTAACTCTTTCCATTCTTCCTCCCTCCCTCCCTTCCTTCCTTCTTTTTCTCCTGCCTTCTTTCCTTCATGTCTTCTCCCCTGCCCCCCTTCCCCTCTTTTGGTCCAACAAATTCTAACTCATCATTAAAGACCTTTAAAATCACCTCATCCTGAGGGGAGTCAGTCCTCCCCAAGCCCTCAGAGTAGAATACCATCTACACTATTAACAACATTCTTGCTATACCAAACTATATTCAATTCTTCTTTGGTAAAAAGCAGGGGGTTTTCATATCATCAGGGTTTGAGTTCCCATTGTGGTCCAGCTGCGAACTAGATTCCAACATGGGTATTAGATTATTTCCCAAAGAAGGCCACAGTAACTACTTTCCCTGTACCTACCCCTTGGGTGATTTTCCCCCACATTCATTCTGGACTTGCCCATGGGATTTGCTTTGGCTAATGGGACCATAATAAACAGGATGCAAGCAGAGACTTGGAAAAGATTTGAGCCTTGAGACTTTCCCTCTCTGCTGCACCAGACCCCTGCAACTACCACGTATTTGAGCCTGAGTTAACCTGCTGGATGATAACAAGTCAAGTGGAGAACTGAGGCATCTGGCTGACCTCCTGCTAACCAACAGAAACAATCAATGTAAGGACCTCACATTCTCCAGCTGCCTTCTAGCCAACCAGCAAAGACCAGATAATCAGGTATTGCTATGGGTTGAATTGTGCCTCCCACAACCAAATTCGTATGTTAAAATCCTAACCTCTAGCACCTCAGAATGTGACCTTATCTGAAGACAGGGTCTTCAAAAGGTAATCAAGTAAAAATGAGATCATTAGGGTGGACTCTACTTCTGTGTGACTGGTATCCTTATAAGAAAGGGAAATGTACAAGCACAAGAAGAATTCAACATGAAGATGACGACCACCATCTACAAGGAAGGAACAGAGGCCTGGAAGGAACGAATCCTGCCAACACCTTGATTCAGACTTCTGGTCTCCAGAACTGGGAGGCAATGCATTTGTGTTGCTTTAGCTGCCCACTTTGCAGAACTTTGCTGTGCAGCCCTAGGAAACTAACACAGGCCCAGACCAAATGAGCCATGCAATTGTGAACTCAAGAAAATGGCTACTATTTTAAGCCCCTGGTGCATCAGAAGCTAATTGATAAAGTGAATAAATTACTTGAATTTCCCTAAATTTCAGTTTTCACAATCACAAAAGGGGTTTAAATGTCTTTTCCTCACATTATTATCAGTAAGATTTAGTAGGATAATGCCTACAAAGTGCTTAACACCATTCTTGGCACGTAATTAACATTTAATGAGTGCTTAGTTTAACATTACTTTGGGGTATATATTAAGTCAAAACCCGATTTATATACCCAAGAAGAGACACACTTCTACCTTTGAGTTTATTTTAAATGATGTTGGGATTTATTGTAGAATTCAACATCAATTTGGGCAGCCTGGGTGGCTCAAGCGGTTTAGTGCCGCCTTTAGCCCAGGACGTGATCCTAGAGACCCAGGATCGAGTCTCACGTCGGGCTCCCTGCATGGAGCCTGCTTTTCCCTCTGCCTGTGTTTCTGCCTCTGTGTGTGTGTGTGTGTGTGTGTGTGTGTGTGTGTGTGTCTCATGAATGAATAAATAAAATCTTTTTTAAAAAGAGAAAGAATTCAATGTCAATTTCTATAAAACCAGAAGGTCAAGTGTCGAGTGCCGGATTACACCAGGCACTTGCAAGATCTTGCTTCCAGCTGAAATGAACCAGAAGGAAGGCAGAGAGAAATTAAATATGCTGAGCACCTAACATGTGCTCCAAACCTTGGTACATGTCTTCATGTACATTATTTTGTTCATTTCTTGGAACAGCTCTAAAATATAAAATTTTATCCCTCAATCATAAACATGGAAGCTAGTTGAGAAATGGCAAATTGTCCAAGATCATAAAACTAACAATTAGTACAACAGGAATAAGAGCCAGGCATTTCTCGTGCTCCCTCTGTTGTACCTGAGGGATGTAGTTCATGTGTCTTGTGGTCTCAGGATGCCACTGGTAACATCAAGTCATAGGATAGATAATTAATTAGTTTCAGTGTACATGTGAAAAGGACTAGCAAAATCCATCTTTTATGCTTGAATGTTGCTCAGAAATCTGTTTTAGCATATTCTAGTAATTGTGAAGGGCCACTGAGGGACTCCATGTGTCTTTAAGGACACTCTTTTGGGTTGGAAGACCTTAGCCTCCGATGGCTTCACATACTGCACTTCAACTGAAGAGGAAGTCCTACCCACACACAGGTCCTACACCCTAATCTGTGGTCACATTTCACAGGAAACCAAGCCTAAAACAGACCTAGGAGGAGCTTTTTGCTAAAGGACACTGTTTAGCATTGAGAATAATTCACTGTCTTACGGATTACTGGCTCCTGGAGTTCTCTGCAATGCTGCCACAGGGGCTCCTCGCAGAAGACCAACATCTCAGCACGGGACCTTGTGCACGTCCATGCTCTTCAGGTAAACTAAGTAGGCCAGGTCCATCTGGGTGGGCATCTCACTGGCATGAATGATCATTAAGAAAGAGCTGACACCAAGCAAAAAAAGGTTTTTATAATGTCCAATGCTGGGCCTTCTTTAAAGCATTGAACAGCATAAAGAAAGCCAGCTCCCTTAACTCACTTTTTAAAGATCCCTTCATTCTGTTGGAAGAAAGAATCAAGATACCTACCCATTAAAAATTAAAAGACTAGATGTTTTCAATCTTCTCATCCTGGAGCTTGGACCCCCTGACTGTTTGCTACTAAAATCTAAAGGCCAGGCTGGTTGCTGGCTTTCTTGGCTGACCTTCATTAGGACAGCCCCCTAGAAAGGCAGCCTCATTTCAAAATAGGTCATTGAAAGTAGAAGTTAACTCCTGAAGCCCCTGTGGATATATATTTTTTAATATTCTAAATTGAAATCGTTTCCTTTCTGGTTTGGGGTGACTTTGGAATCATGCTGACCATCCTCTCACTCACAAGGATGAGGAGCTCAAATGTAAGAGTGAAGGTGGGTACAATGCTTGCCCTCCAAGATGCCAGGAGGCATCTCTGCCAGGTTTTTCTTGGAGAAAACAAACAAAATCTAAATGAGTGAGACAGAAAAGAGAGTGTAATCAAGGTCTGTTTGCTTTACAAGATATTGACATGGCCATAATTTATCAATACTGACTTTTTTATTGTGTACCAATGTTACTTATCTGATTATCCTCTTTATCTCTATTGTATTGTAGACCCTCGATCATGTTGCTCCATGCTGTTGATCCCTGAGGCTCCCTCAAACCATAGGGAATGGTTATTTCAAAACTCAGGAAGACAGCAGTAGGTCAGGCCAATTGGAGGTCTGCCAGAGAAATGACACAATTTCAGAAAGCCTCTGAGAAACTTAAGATAAAATATGCCCCAGAGAAGGAGGAAAGGCAACTGGCATTTACAACTCTGTCTCTTGCTGGCCAGTCTGTGTGTAATAACTCACTTGATCCTCACACCCCACCTTGAGAGTTAGGTAATATTCTCCTCGGTTTACAGAAGAACTTGAGTGGTCCGAGTAAATGTTCAAGGTTGTCCAGCCACTACTGTCTTAAGAGAATTCAAAAGTACCCTGATTGCTCCTGAGCTGACTGAGAGGAATGGTGTTTTTTGGCAGCTTCCTAGGGTTCATCTTGAAACTGTTCCTGGAGTAGTGTTAGAAATATCTAATAGTGATATTTCTCTTTCTTCTCTCCAAGGAGCCTTCTCAGATGACTCCATGAGCAAGACCATTCTAAAACCAAAGATTACACTTTTCTGTACCATCTGGCCAGCGCTGGCCTTAGCATCAAGGGACCCTATTTCTAGCTCACTCTGCCATGAGTCAGGTGCTGTCCTGGAAAGACTGTGGGATTTAACATCTGACAAGTTGGTCAGAATCCAAACTCTGCCATTTGGATCAGACATATTACTTTAGCTCCTCCAATCCTCGATTCCTGCATCTTTAAAATGGACCAAGATCACTTAACACTTGCACGGACAAACTATTTAGCTTCGATAATAAACTATTTGTATTAAATGAAATATGATATATATTTAACACTTAGTAAGCACTCAATAAATGTTGACTCACTCATCATTACTTTCCTCACCCCAAATCAACACTAACCTTATTCCTAAAACATGCCCATAATCACCATAGAACTTATTAATACATATAAATATGTGAATATTTGATTTTAGTCATCTCACTAGACAATAGTAATATATCACAGTTGCATAACCTTAAAGTAGCCTTAAATAAGTAGGCAGGATATTAGAAACGACAAATACCCACCATTTGTTTCAACGTGGATGGAACTGGAGGGTATTATGCTGAGTGAAATAAGTAGAAGGGGAGGTGGGTGGGGGGTGGGGGTGACTGGGTGACGGGCACTGAGGGGGGCACTTAATGGGATGAGCACTGGGTGTTATTCTATATGTTAGCAAATTGAACACCAATAAAAAATAAATTTATTAAAAAATAAATAAATAAGTAGGCAGGATGACATCGGGTCATTTAAAAGATGTTGCCACTAAAACTCAGAGAAGTTGAAATAGATAGAGAAGGAGCTTTGAGGTCAGTCAAAACTGTATGTGAATGTGACTTGTGACGTGTGTCTTTGGGTAAGTGGCTTAGCCTCTCTGAGCTTCTGTCAGCTGTTGCTGGTGTGTGTAACTCAAAGCTGGGTAAAATAATATACTTTAGGTGTGAAAATGAGAAGCAAATGTACAGACAGTGTCTGACACAGAAATGACATTCAGGAAATGGACAAATGGCCTCTATGCAGTGTCGCTGCCAAGGTCACACAGTGAGTAGTAGAGCTTGCTCTAGAAGTATCTTTTTATGAACACCACTACATAAAGTCATTATATTCATATGTCAACTATACTTCAATAATAACTTTTAAAAAGTAGTTATAGGCACCATTGCAGACAACTGCTAAGGTCTACCAAGACCTGAGTTCTGTCTGGACAGTTCCTCCAGGCTATGCCTACGCATTCTAGCGTGAGAAAAATACAGCACTTAGAGGGGTTACATCATTAAACAGAGGTAACTGCTGGAATCTAAATTAGGTTTAAGATTTTTGCAGATTGAAACAAAATGTCCAGTGATGTTGTGAATTATCAATAAGTGTAAGAAATAAGTCTGTTTAGATAAGTTCAGTATCAGTAACTTAAGAAAGAAAAATTACCATAAAAAACAGAATTGTGGGGAAAAAATCATTGTGGGAATATACTTTGTGGGTTTTGTTTCTTTTGTTACTTTTGTGAATGGAATACTTTAAGAATCATCATGATGGTTTACTCTATTTTTAGTAGATTTATTTATTCTTCCTCTCTACAAGAGAATGCTGAGGTTCAGAGAGATTCCCTACATTGTCCATTTCATACAGTGATTAACAGGGAAAGCCAGAAATGGGACCTGGGTCTACCTGAATCCTAAGCTACTACTTCATGTGAGATGCTTCATCCATTCTTCTCCTGAACGTGTTCAGGGTCACGCTCATAGCATCACTTTCCTTCAAACTAAACAAAGCATTTTAGGATTCTCAGATAGACCATGAGAAATAGTAAAACTGGTGTTTGATCTTGGTTATTTTATTTCATTGGCGATACTAATTGAAAGATTATTTCCCAAAGATTTAAGCATGAAAAATAGAAGTCTACTGTGCTGAAATGGCACTGTGTATAGCTACCTGCCATCTAAACCAAGAGGAGTCAAAAGATCTGAACATGACATGGAAAGTCAATATCCATGTGTTCGAAGACGCAGCCTTCCATTATGGTGGGTTTTCTTTAGAACTTAGTGTGAGATAAATATGAGGGGTGCCTAATGGCCCAGGCCTAACCTCTGAGAGGGTTAAGGCTTTGTGGAATCCTTGTGGACCCATATTTAATCATTGGCTTTGCAGATTTCATCCAAGGCATTCAAAGTTGATGGGATTCAGGGATGTTATCTCATCCTGGCATTCTGACCCATATATCTATCTTATGTGATAGATAGGGTTCAAGTATTAAAAGTGTATTCGGGTTGTAAGTTCCTTTCCAATAGACCAATCTATGCAGGACACCAAATTATTGCTGGAAGGTAGTTTTCTGAAAACAAAATCAGAGCTATGTCATTACAATCACTCGACTCACTGAGCTATTGATGGTCTGATGTCTTGATAGGCACCCAGGAGCCAGTCTGCCCCATGACTACTTATGATGGCCATAGATCACATCCCCCTTACTCCAGGACCTGTCCAGGGATCTCCTGATGAGCTTCATCTCTATGGGCATTCCCTGTTAGAACACTTCCCTATCCCAAACTCCGACTTCTGTTCCCAAGCACTTCCTACTTCACGGCTCCACCCACTTTTTGAGAAATAAATAACCTG
Organism: Canis lupus baileyi; assembly: GCF_048164855.1. NCBI lineage: Eukaryota > Metazoa > Chordata > Mammalia > Carnivora > Canidae > Canis > Canis lupus. The sequence continues at coordinate 70,472,871 of NC_132839.1, forward strand.
GGTTTGGATTCAGACTGCTACTTCCTAGTAGAATGATTTCAGGCAAGTTATCTAACCTCTTCGAATCCCAAGTTATCCTTCATAAGATGGAATTGCAATACCTTTCTGGATGTGTGGGGAGGAATGAGATGTGGTATATAAAAATTACGTATGCACTATAGTGCATGGAAATTATTAAGAGCAAAGTAAAGGATAATGGCTATATTATCATTTTTAGCACCATTAATTGACATTCAGGCGAGCTTTTATTAGATTCTTTGGCCTCTTTTCTCTCTTTAAGAATTTTGACCTAAAGAAGTCCTATTTTAAGGTGATATCTCCAGAAAGCTAATCTCATCATTTTCATATTTATTTTAATCATTCATCTTTCAAAGCTTTGGTAATATCTTGCAACTTCTCAAATGTATAGATTCTCTGAAATTATTTATATTTAATTAAAAATCATAGAAGTTCTTTTAGAGTAGTTTCCTTGCCAATTTCAAATCCTCACTGTCCTTCACGGTACTGATAAATTTAGAAATTGGTCAATAGTTACTTGTTGAGCTAGACTGCATAACCGTTTATAGTTGACAAGATACTTTCACTGCCATCAGCCCACTTGGCCTTCAAACCCATCCTATGATCAAAGGAGGGTAAGTGTTTATAACCCCTTTTTTCCAGTTAGAGAAACAGAGTCAAGTTGCACAGTGCTCTATATAGTTCACCATACCTGGGCTTAAAGACTTGCTTCCCATCTTGCCCAGTGAGTGATTCTGAATAAAAGGAGGGGCAATGAAAGAGTTAATTATATGGAGGAAGCTCAATTCAGGGGTTAAGTTCTAAATGCACTTGAAGTTTCAAAGGAAGCAGTGACCTCATCTGAATCCATACTGTGCATTTGTTCACTAGACAGATTTGGCTCAAGAGGACTCTTGCTGAACAAAATGACAGAATTGTTCGATATTGAAAAATCTGGGTCATTTGGATTGTTGCCGTAGGATGAAATCTAAAGTAAACAGGGTGTCCTACATAGGGTTCTGGCATTCAGCAGACAGTGTTATTATTATTATTGTTGTTGTTGATTACATTACTCTCAGCCCAGTGCCTATTAGATTACCTGGCTTTTCATCCCCCATCTTTGGATTTAAAGATGCTCTCAAATTTCTTTAAGACCCACCTTACTATGAAACAGATCCTCTGAAAATGACCAGCATTATTAAGCAGGTGGTTAATAAATGACTATTTCAAGAATGACAGTACTTTCACCATCAGCCTTTGGATGTTAGTGAGGGAGGTAGGGTCACTGGACCTATCTCCAGGGCCGGCCTGTAAATTATGGCAGATGATGACAAATAGATGATAGATGGATGGATAGATAGACAGATAAGGGCCTGGCAGTACCAGCCCTAATCAGTGTGCTCCTGCCATGATTTATGAGAGCCAAATTCAAATGGGTTGAGGCAAATAAGTACACCTTTAAAAAATAATATGGAAACATCTGATCAGGCTCTCGATAATCTACGTTTTGTTTTTGCTACAGTCTAGTTTTATCTGAGCAATAAAACCACTTCAATGATAAGAGAGCAGGAAGAGGGAAGGACAGGAGAGAAGGAGGTGAAAGAGGAGAAGGAGACAGATGAAGGAAAGGACAGAAGGAAGAGATGGTTGTGAGGAAACAGCATGAGTGAGTGAGAAAAAGGATAAAGCAAGAGACTATTTACTACAAAATTGGGGGGAAAAAGAGAGGAAAGAGAAAATTCCTACCACAGAAGGAGGGAAATCCCTTCTGCAGAAGAGAAAAGGAGATGTCTTTTGAAAATAAAATGCACCAGGAGAGATATGTTCCAAAATCTATAGATTGCATCATATCATTAAGGGTGTTTTCAAAATCATTTTAAAAAAAAATGGATGCAGGTGCACATCGCCTCGTCTTGAGATACTTAAGGGAAGTAACTTGTTACCAAGACAGTTGCAAAATCTTTTTTTTTTAAATATTCCTGTACTTAATAGCAGAAAAACTAGGAAAGCAGTCTCCCATGTTCCTCGAAAAAAAAATCTATAATAACAATCCATTTGACTCCAAATGCCTCCATTTGTTGGAAATCCAATAAAATTAAATGTTATACTTAATTAAATGTAGCTGATTGCTCTGACCAGGGTACAGAAATAGAAATCCAATCAGCATACAGCTTCCTCTAAGTCTGAGCACCTCTAAGATGTAATTTTCTCATTTTTTGTGTGAAAACAGAAGAAAATCGTATATAATTGTGACCAAATTAATAAACACCTGCATCTGAGAAGTCAGATATTTCAATATGTTTGCTAAAAGCATATGCAAGCGTGCACACACAGACACCCGTGTGCACTCCCTGGCCCTCTGCCTCAAAATACTCACACGGTACCCCCCTCTTTCCCCGCCTCAACTCAAAGTGACATCCATCATTTGGAATCTGTCGGATGTGACTATGTAGAGAATCAGATGTGTACTGTATGCACTTTACGCTGGGTTCTTTTCCTGTTTTCGTGGTTTAATGAGAAAAAGCATTAAGCCCTAATTCGGACCCTCCTCTCCAGCCTTGACCCAGTTTTAGCTGCAGAGCTACATTGCACCTTCTTGACTGTCTCTCCTATTCTCCTCAGCAGTTCATAGTTTGCTTCTTCCATTTCTTGTGTCTGTTCAGGCACACTGTCATTTAACTAGCATGATGTTTCTTAACCTTTGAAATAAAGAGGCTAGCATGTTTATAAGCCTTATCTTCAAAGAATGAGTGAGAAATATTTGAGAGTAAAAAAAAAAAACTATTCTTCACTGTAAAAGCATTGTTTTTCCTTCATAAAATATTAATTTCGGATCAGGGCTCAGGTGAAATGCAGCAGAAATATTTATGATAACATGTCTCTTTGCAAGCTCTGTTTGGTAGCACTGGTGAATTCCCAATGGAAAACAAGAGTTCTCCAGGATAACAAGGAAATGTGATTTGTTGCTTTACATATTTCCAATTGTTTAAACTGCTTATGGTACCATAAGGGTATTAATTATTTTTGGATTAAGATCCGCACCCAAATCCAATCCATTTATAAAACAAGTCTCTCCTTCCTAACATATTCACTGAGACCCCAGGCGGTTTCAAGCTCAGAAGCAGCCATCCTGGTTTTAAAGCACAAATCTAATGTGTGTTCTTTGGGAATTCTAAACCAACGCCTATCTATAGGACCTTGCTTTCTTTATTTTAATAGTTTTCTGAAATATTAATGTGTTTTAACCATCAAATCCATTATCTTCTTTAAAAAATGATTTCAACCCACACAGTATTTAGTAAGCTAATTGAATATAATAATTGGGACCATCTGATCCTCCAAAATTGTAGGGTTATGTGGCCAAAATGGATGCTTAGGGCAGGGACCCCCACCCCTAATCTCAGGATCCCAGCCATGCTGTGCACCTCTCTTTGATAGGGTCTTCTTTATGCTTGAGAGCAGTGGATTGAGTTTTAATGGGAGGCAGCAGAGGGTATAGTAGTGTTTCTCAAACTGGGCTTCATTTTGGATCCCAAAGAGCTTCAGAGCCTTAGGTGTCTGTAAATCTCATGAGAACTCTATCAGTGAAATGAAAGCACAGATTTCTAAGTCAAAATTAATTAAAAGTGTATTGTTTCTTTTGTCGAGGCTTTGGAACCTGGTACATAGTCAGGCAATTATAGTGCCCATGTTGGTTAGCATTTAGGATTAGATTTGCACTGGCATCTAACGTTTAATACAGTTGACATCTCTCCTTGTTGGAGAAATAAACAGTCATCGTGAAAAGAGGTGGCCTCTCCCTGAGGACTCCCCACGGCCCCAGGATCTCCCGCCTGGCCCCTCCCTGACTGTGGGCCCCTGCAGGCAGAGTGTAGTCTCTTCTCAAGAACCTCATGTGCTTCTGCCAGCATCCCACCGCAGAGCCAGCCCTGGCCATATTAGTGCCATTTGGACCAAGGACCCTGCTGTGGCTGACAGATGGCACCTGAGGATCATTTCTCTTTGATCACAAAAGCCATGCTTAGGCTTTGTTTCTATGGCTAACTAGGAAGAGAAACTGAAAGAAATGCCCCAATTCCTATAAAAAATAAATGTGCAAACACATGAGATTTTCTCCCTGGCTACACCTTGCAGCCTCTCCTGGTTGCTGAGTAAGGCAAGAAAAGCAAGCATCCAATGATGCTCTTTCATCTTGGACAATCTCTAGTTCCAGAAGTCCCTTGATGGCCTGCAGGGGTCTCCCCCTTATTTCCATTATTATGCCCTAAGTAGGGCTCAGGGTGACTCATAAGGAGCAATAGAGGAACGAGTAAGGAAATCTTCCACTGACCCTGTAGGAGCTGTCTGAACCCCTCTGGGCATGCCTTCCTCCGCATTCCAATACCACTGTGTGTTCCTCTATTATTTACAGATACATATTTAATTTCACTCTGTACAATCGCTTACAGCACCATGGAGAAAACAAACCAGTGTTGTGAGGCAGGGCTTTGCTCTGTGGTCTCTAATTCCTCGTATTTAGATGGATGGTGCCCACCGCATAGTAGAACCTCAATAAACATTCACAGAACACATGAACAAATCCAAGCCCAAAGGACAGATGTGGGAGCCTGAGTTTTACTCACTCATTGCCCATAGATAAGACCTGACAGAGGAATTGCTGCTTGGTGAGATTAGAAGCCTTTCCCACTGTTAACTATGGCATCAGTGTTTGGACGTGATGGATTTGCTTTACACATCTCACTGAAAATTAACTTAGAAATAACTCTAAGCATGTAGAGGATTCTTTATAAGCACTGATGTGACTGAATTTCCATTTAGGATGAGCCCAGGACAGCAAGGCAGGTGGAAGTGCGCTCCTGTGACACTTCACTCAGGAATCTGAAAATTCCAGTGAATGGCACCAGGCAGATAGAGCTCAGAAGGGAAGCTTTCATGTCCACTTCCTTCTGCCACCATCGCCATCAAAATACCTGGGGCATTTTTAAAAATATCAATACCTGAACTACACCCCACAACAACCGGATCAAACTTTCTAGGGAATCAATATTTGTTAAAGCTCCCCAGGTAATTCTGAAGGGCGGACAGATGTGAGAACCCATGTTTGCCCCACCAGTGGTCATGAACGGCAGGGAAGTGCTTCTCATTTCTGAAGACTAAAACCTAAAAATCATGTAGGACATTTAATCTTAAAGTTCAACTTAGCCTCAATCACTATCCTTCCATATCTCAGATATCCTATGGATATCCTCACAAGAGCCCTACCATAGCTCTTGGGTTACCCCCACCTTATAGATAAGCAAACTGAGGCTGACAGCAGGTAGATTGCTGTCCCAACATATAACTAGAAAGCACCAAGGGGAATGGTTTGCAGCACCAGCTTATTGTACATGCAACGTAGGGTGTGTTACTTAACTTCTGTGAATGTCAGTTTAGTTTTGTATAAAACAAGAATGATAATATGGACCATACAGGGTTACCATGGTGGGGCAGGGACACCTAACAGGTGTTTGGTGTTCATCACATACAGATGCTCATTTTTTATAATATATCACCTTCATGAAGCCTATGGACATGAAATTCTTTCTGTCTGACTCGCCGTATCTCATTCTCATGACATCCTCTACAAAGTGACTGAGATCAGATAGAACTAGAGCATTCTGGGACAGGTCTTAGGTGCTCTGAATAAAGCAAAGAGCTGTTTGCCTCATAAAGTGCCATCCAGGGATCGCTGGGTGGCTCAGCGGTTTAGCGCCACCTTTGGCCCAGGGTGTGATCCTGGAGTCCCAGGATTGAGTTCCATGTCAGGCTCCCTGCATGGAGCCTGCTTCTCCCTCTGCCTGTGTCTCTGTCTCTGTGTGTGTGTGTGTGTGTGTCTCTCAGGAATAAATAAATAAAATCTTAAAAAAAAGAATTTAAAGAAATAAGTAAAGTGCCATCCATTACATCATGCCATTACTTGGATGGCTTGTTGTGGGTCACTAAGACCCCAAATTTTGCTTTTTAAATGCTAGAAAGTTTGGACTCCTTTCATGACATTTTAAAATTCTTTTTATACAGTAGGCTGTTCACATATCTTGAAAGCTGCTAGTAATATCTTTTTTGAACTCTTGTTAAGATTTTATAATACAAGCTGTTACAGATCAAATAATTCACAAAGGTTTAAGGACAAGGCAAAAGTTAAGGGGTTCCTCCCCAGTCCCTACCCTGTCCATTCCTGATGTCCTTCATGTGAGCGCTTTGGCAAAGCCTCTGCAATGTTGCTCTGGAGGAAGCTTGACTAGAGAAGACAATAAAATGGGAGAAACATAATTACATACATCCAACTTTTTTAAGACTATTTGTGTTACCAAATATGGAAGAGCTATAGTTTTTTTTTTTTTAAAAAAAAAAAAAGAACTATTTTACAGAATCTTTGAGCTAGAAAGGACCTATTTGGACCAACCTGATCATTTCTCAGGTGAAAAACTGAGGCAGAACATTTCAATGCATTGCTCAAGACAGTGAGTGCCAAGTGAGGCTGGAAAGCAGTGTCTTCCCTGGCCACCTCCCCAGGCCTCAGATCCAAGGCAGTAAGCCTTGCAGGGGACCATCCTGCACCCTGTGATTCCTTCACTCTGTACCTAAAGCTGGCCAGGAGCCAGGCACAGAATGGACCCTCCATAAAAATTGTCTTCCTTTTTCCATCTCAACACTGCTCTCTGATGCACTCGAAGAAATGAAGTGAGTGTATAAGCAACACATTTAAATGGTGGGTGGCCCTAATGCGAGGAAGGGGGTGCGAATCTGTCCTGAGTGACCATAATCAAGTAATTTAATTCCTCTGAATATTAATATCCGAAAATCAATGTCAACATAACCCTAGATAGCCAAATATAACACGGTGGATGTTAAAGCAACCTACAGGCTTTACTTTGTTATACAACTAATTGCCTAAGCATCTTTCCATAACATCTTATAGTTTGCAAAACATTTTCAGATGCATCAATTGATTTCATACTTAGAACAACACAATAAAAGAAAGATGTGGGCATTAGCATTTATAAATGAGGAGACGCCACCTATTCCTACAAGGTCACACAGCCAGTTAATGACAGCATGGGGACTGAGGAGCATTCTTCAACGTCCAGTACGGGACTGTGTTCTAGGGATAAAGGTTCAAGCCCTTTCCCCCACCTCTATGAGGAGACAATGTTCAAAGAGGCCAAGCACTAGATAGTCTACACCACATCCAGAGAGGATTGTCAGCGGATGAGAGCCCAGCAGCTCCCTCCCCTTTCCCTGTTACCACTCACTAGAAGCAGAAGGTGAGGCGGTGAGGCGAGCAGCTGTGAAGTCACACACAGGACGTCTGAGCACCTGGAGCTTAGTCTGGCTTTTACCAACTTTCATTGCCCTTCCTGGTCCAGGATCACATAGCTGAAGCCGAAAGCCCATCCTTTGTCATGCATGGTCCCTAACGATCAAAACCCAGTGGATCTTCCCAAGTTCTTTTCCATATACTATCAACATCCAAGTTGCTGACCCTCGTGGTCCCACCGATCTGGGCAAAGCCTCTCGGGAACACTACCTATTCTGACATCTTCATTTCTCTGCAGATGGCACTGCATTTGCCTGGCACACCTTCTCTAATTCTGAACCAAGAAGATGTAGAATTAGTCTAGAAGACTCAGTTCAAGTACTACCTCCTTTGTGATGACTCTCCTGTCCTCCAAGACATAGAGGATTTGTTTAGTTCTATACGCATCTGTTTTTACAAAGCACTTTGATAACAGCCATCACAGAGAGAGGCAGCATCTATATTGTACTGAGTTTTAGGAATGCCTTGAGGACAGAGGCTGTGTCTTATTGGGCACAATATTTGCAAAAGTCAGCTTTCAGTAAATGGCAGTCAGATAGATGGATGGATAAATGCCAACAGATGAGTGGCAGAATGATCTAGAAGTGCCTAGAGCTCACTGGGGGTGTAATATGGTGGCTGGCCAGGAAATGGCATCTTTGAGTTCTGTGCATTTGGGCTTTTCTTGCACATGAGCGATCTTGGGCACATAAGTTAACTACCCTGAACCTCAATCTTCTTAACACTGAAGTGCACTCCCTACTCTGCTACGGTCAGCTGGGAGTCCCAGGAGGCTGACGGAGAGAAACTCACCCTTGGCTTCCTGTTGAGTTTGGCCAGTGGGAGACAGCAGCAGATTCGGGCCAGGAGAAGCGTGAGACGGGGTTTTCTGCACATCCACCACAGGGAACTGTGTGTTCCCTCCCTGTGTGTCTCTTATACTGCAGAAGCCACAGTACCCTTCTCACTAGCCCCGTGTCTGGGTCCCAGTGACCCCTGGATTCCCTGGCAACCTCCAGGACCAAGCATGGTAAAAGCACCCCCAGGTCCTCCACTTTCCTTTGTGGATTCCCTATATCCTGTTCATACCTTTTAATCCATCTCTTTATTAAACTTCTCAAATTACTAATTTGAGCATGCTGTTTCTTGATGGAACCCCAACTGATACCGGGGGCAACATCTTCCATACTCCCCCGGGGCCTTTGTGTAAGATTAAATGTAATCATTGGTGTAAGGCTCCTACTGAATACTCCCAGGGTCTCTGTGGCTAATTTATATGGTAAACAGAGTTAATAATCTCTCCTATATGGGTGAACACCAGCCGCAAATAAAATATTGGTCCTATGCGAAGCGCTATAGAAATGTAGCTTCCAATAAATATTTCAAGGGAGAATCACGCTTGGAAAGGAGAGGCATCGTTCTTGCACGTGTCTGGGTGCCCTGAGCAGAGCCCGCTGAGCAGGGGCTAACGCGTCCTGGGTGCCCAAGGGAAGCACACAATTGCACACTAGGGAAAACCAGGCTCAGGATGTGTGTGCTCAGCTCCCCGGGGCAGACAGGATGGATCCTGACAGAAAGAGGACAGCATGTCAGGGGAAAGTACCCCCCCACACCCCACTCCAGAAATAAACCAATTATCTACCTGGATTGATTCTCTTCCCGTCACTTCCCCTAAGCTGGCACCTATATCCCATTTTAACAAGAAACGACAGTAGCGTGTTCACCAGAATTAAAACATGATGTGTCTGGCTCAGTAACGAGTTTACTTTTCGTTTCCACAGGCTGAATTGAAGATCCCTCTTATTTGCGGGGCGCCTAGAACTATGAGCAGACAGTAAGTACTGTGACGTCACTGTGGGTCCCAATCTCCCCTCTCCTGGTGGAGGAAGGAAGGGTGTTAACATGCCCCCGTGGGAAGGGCATTTCCAGTTTCAGGGCCCAGCTGGAGAGGATGTGTGTGTTAGGGTTCACTGAGCATGTTTCCCATAGCGCCAACGTTTTTTGTGGGCAGGCCACTCCTTGTCGCGCAGCATGGGGTTGTGGCCTGGACAGTGACGAGATACCAGAGAATGCCAGAAGGGCACCCCAAAATACCACCTATCGCTTCATACCCCGGTGCAGAAAGGTAGAAGGTATCTCTTTGTGGAACACCAAGTGGGGTGATGTGGTCAGTTTAGGATATTCTAATGTGAATCTGATGCAGCAAAAAAAATCCATCCTGGTCCTGATGTCTATAACAAATTAAAAAAAAAAAGTCTATGCTACTTTTTTTTTTTATTTTCTGCTATTTTTTCTTACAACCTCCAAGCTGTAAGAAATATTTATCATGAAAAACACACCCACAAAAAAAAAACTTTTATATTGAGAAAATTTGGTGTACTAATTTTAAAATCAATTTTAGGTATCTATTTATTGGCTACATTCTGCCAGTTGGAAAGGTAGCACTGTTGTTTCTAATGTCATTGTGTGAGACAAGGCATGAGTTTCCCAGTCAGGCAGACCTAGTGTAAAGCCCTTGTCCTGCCCCATCATTTTATAGCTCTGTGATATTTGGGGAGTTACCTAACCTCCTCTCCAGGAAGCGGGATGTGGCCTGGAGAAGGAGGACTGACTGGTTTCTGGGTGGATTTCTGGTGCTGGGGGGAGCCCAAGGAACAACAGCCCAGGGTAACCAGGTGATGCTTGGGTCTCCCAGGTGGGTGCTGGAGGCAGGGGAGGTGTCCAGAGTGACATAGAGGCAGCAGCTCTAGCACCCCAGATGCCCACAGGTGGTGGGGAGGGGGGTACCTGACACACAGCCAGGCTCAGGCCTGCTGCTTTTCTTCTTGCCACAGAAGTGCAGTGGGAGCTTCCTGGCACACAATTCACAGGTGGGCTCCACGTCTGGCTCAGAATCTAGCTTATGGATCATCTCCTCTGCGCCAGGTGCCAGGACTCCCTTCCTTTCTTTGATCCTACGGCAGCGAGTGGAGCCAGAGGGCAGGCACCGCTAACTTCTCTAAGCATCAGCTTCCTGGTCCAAGTGACTCCTTTGAGGCAGCACAGAAAGTGGGAAAGGAGCCAGAGCTGGAATTTGAGTCTGACTCCCAATCCAGTGCTCCTTCTGTTGATCCCAGCTCTGCAGGAAACTGAGAGAGACAGGAGGCTGGGCAGGCGAGGCAAGGGTAGGTCCGAGAGCTGGCTGATCCAGGGTAGCCTGACAAAGAGGATGAATTATAATCAGTGACGAAGGTGGCCAAGAGCAGCTTTATTGTAAGATAAACAAATAAATGGTCTGTGGCATGGAATGAACATTAAGGCAGATGCATCCGCTTCCCACCCAACTGGGTGGCTTAGAACAACGAAAAATATATTCTTTCACAGCTCATGGGGCTAGAAAGTCCGAAATCAAGGTGTTGGCTCACTTTGAGGCCTCAAGGGAAGATCCCTTCTGACCACCACTACCACTATCACCACTCCCTGCCCCTGGCTTCTGGTGGCCCCAGGTCGGCTTGTGCCCGCAACACTCTGCTGTCTCTACCCTCACTGGTTGTTTCCTCCGTGTCTGTACCTTCTCTTCCTCTGCCTGCCTTGGATCTCCCTCCTTTTCCTCTTATAAGGACATTTGTCATTGGGTTCAGGGCCCCCCTGGCTAATCCAGGATGATTTCATCTCAAACTCCTTAATTTAATGACATCTGCAAAGACCCTTCTTCCTCATAAAGTCACAATCACAAGTGCCCAGGAATGGGGCATGGAAATATTTTAGGGCTGCCATTCAACCCACTATAGCAAGCTTCAATTTCAGACCCACCTCCTTCTTTGAGGGCACTGTGGGATTACTTTGACGATCTCAGCAGTATCTGCTATGAATTTCCAACTGGTTCTGGGGTTGAGAGTCCCTCTCCCACATCCCTGCTTCTGTTTCCTCCTGCGATTCCACTCTATGCCATCAGTCTCCTCTGTAAAGAAAAGAGATGTCTCCACTTCATGAGGACTTTAGGTAGCCTTGGTTTTTAGTCAGACAGTTGATCTCTTGGCAATTGCATCTCATCAAACTTCCAAAAGGTAGCTTTAAGAGTTTGGTGTTAAAGTTGTGTGGGTTATGAAGCTCACAGAGGACAGACCGAATCTTCATAATTTCAAAAATACTCCCTTTCTCTTCTTAAGATGCTGAATCGGCATCTGTATTTTCACAAGCTCCCCAGTTGATTTCTAGCTACATTAATGTTTGAGATGCACCTGACTATAACAGTGGCCCCTGAAACTGTCTCCCCGCAGGCATTCTCAAGAAGCAGCTACAGCATTCACCAAGATAGGACTCAGAGAAGGGAGTCACAGATAGGATGTTGCGTGAGGATAGTTTGGAAATTTATGACTCTACACACACACACACACACACACACACACACACACACACAGATTTTGTCCTGCTATGCCTTGGGGGAGCACTCCTTCCTCTGTGAAAATCATTAACCCAGTTAACTCAGGGCAGTAGATTTTAAACCTGACTGAACAATAGGATTATCAAGGAGGCTCAAATGGAAAACAATTTCAGTGTCCTTCCCCAGACCAAAGGAATCAGAATACCTGGACAATGACTTTATTTATAACCCTTTAACTCAGTCTAATCTGCAGCTAGGGTTGCAGAATGCTGCTCCGAGAGGTTGTACAACTCTGTAACCTGGAATTTCTTGTCATTTTATAACTTAGAATCCTAAATGGTCTTTGTAGCTATGGCTAATTCCTTACTATCTCTCATTGGGCACTTTTATAATGAATGAATGAATGAATGAATGAATGAACACAAATGAAAGGATGATATAGAGATAAATTACACATTTACTCACACATGTATATATACATATATATCCACATATGTGTGTGTACATATACACAAGTATGTGCATATGTATTTCCCTATAAATATGTTAGTTCAGTCAAAAATATTTACTGCGTATACACGGTGCTGGGCTTCAACCTAGGTGCCTCCCTTATAAAGATGAGGAAGATGTAGTCCCTACCCTCCAACCATATAAGCTGTATGTTGGGCAGACCACTTTAGTCTCATGTAGCAAGTGATGGGAAAGCACCACCAATGCTAAGGAGTCTGGATGTCATCGTTCTAAATTACTTCTGAAATTAGCAGGCTATTTCATATTTAGTCTCCCTGCAACAAAGCTTTCAGCTTCTCTAACAATCGATCGAAGTATGTAAAGCCCACTCCTTGGTGCTGTTAGGGTAGACAGACCTTATTACTACATTGGGGCTGATTAAAGGGGTCTTGGGGTTTGGTTCCAGGATCTCTTCATCATTCTGGACAGAACTGATAAGAACCCTGGTGCTACAATTCTAAGTGTTTTGAAAGAGTTGGAGGTCACTAGAGTGATTGCTTCTGGGCCCTTCCAGTAAGCAAATGCCCTGCCCTGGCCAGGCTGCTTCCGGCACTCAAGAGGGAGATGCGCTCAGAGATCCCAGACTGGAGACTGGTGGAGGGCGAGCACCCCTGCAGCATCCACTTTGAAATGAGCTGAAAAGGTGTGACAGCAAACTAGCTTTGTTCTTTGTTAAAATTATTCATAGTCCTCATGGAAATTTTAGAAAATATGTGGAAGTACAAAAAAAGAAAACAAAAGTCACCATTTATCCTAGCATACAAAAATAACCATGATTTTGCTGGAGGCTTCTGAAGTCATTTTTCTGTATCTTTGTGTAATATTTTCAAATTTCAGCAAATCTATGTTTAAAACTTCTACTGTTTTCCTTCATTCGGTAAAACTGTTTTGTGTTATGAGCATGGTCCCATATTATTGTCTTCTTCAAAACTGCAATGTTTTAAGGCTAGTGCTTAAATAAGCTTCACAATCCTTTATCCATAATTCCAAAGTCAAAGCCTTCAAAATACTGAAAACTATTTGTAACTAATTCGGCAGCAAAACTTGAGCTGCAATAAAATGAAGTTACGCATGTTCCTTCCTTTATCCCACTTACTGTGAATATATCTACATATTTCACAGCAGAAATATTAGTGTGTTTAATGACAACGCATTGCTTCAAAATTTACGGGGGAAATTACTAGTATCAGTACACACACAATATTACTTTCCTAAAATCCAAAATATTCTGAGTCCGTAGCCCTAAGACATTTGGATAAGGAATGGTGAACGTGTATTTTATCCAGTGGTTTATTTTATCTTGACCTTGGTGTTGGACATTTCAGTTGTTACCCATAAAGTTTTATGAGGCAGTTTTATTGCCAAGATTAAACTTTATACTCTGAGAGTATTAGAGAAGGCTGTGTCACTACGGTCCCTAGCATGCAATGCTGTGTGTCCTGTCACATGTAAAACGAACTGTACAAGTCTATGATTACACAGAGACACAGGTTCAATCAAATTATCGGACAATAACCTATTTCTTCTCTTGCTTCAGAAAATTTGTCTTTCATATTCATTTACTTGGGCGAGAGGGTTTTTTTAAGATTTTATTTATTTATTTGAGAGAGAGCAGAACAAGACAGAGAGAGAGAGAACATGAGCTTGGGGGAGGAGCAGAGGCAAAGGGAGAGGCAGGCACCCCGCTGAGCAGGGAGTTAGATTTGGGGCTCAATCCCAGGACCCCGGGGATCATGACCCGAGCTGAAGGCAGATGCTTAACTCACTGAGCCCCCCAGGCACCCTTGCACAAGAGTTGTTTTTGTTGTTGTTGTTGTTTTTAAAGATTTTATTTATTTATTTATTTATTTATTTATTTATTTATTTGAGACAGAGAGAGAGAGAGAGAGAGAGAGAGAGAGAGGCAGAGACACAGGCAGAGGGAGAAGCAGGTTCCATTGCAGGGAGCCTGACTTGGGACCCGATCCTGGGTCTCCAGGGTGATGCCCTGGGCTGAAGAAGGCGCTAAACCGCTGAGCCACCTGGGCTGCCCCTGGGCAAGAGTTTTGATGGTAAACAAGGCAAACCAATAAAACAGATTGAAAGCTAGAGTCTTAGAGATATGGAATTCAAGCTCCCACCTGTCGCTGTAACCCCAGACTTGAGAGTCTTCATGAATACTCTTAGGATAAGGACTCACTACCTTCTGAGGCAGGGAGCTTAAAAAGTGGAAGAAAGTTCCTGTTTGTATTGACACCAACAAAGCTAACTTCAAGGCAGTGTTATTCATGGATCCTGTAATTTTACTAACCGTTTTACTAACCAGTGCCCCTCTGCAATACTTTTCCCACCTAAGTGGACAGTCTGATTGTGCGAAAAGAAGGGTAAAGAGAATAAACAGTACTATAAACCACCGGGCTGGCACAAACCACTAGCCATTTGCACAAGGATCTGTGCAGCCACTCATCACAAAACCCCACTCTCACGTCGCCACATAAGAACACCACCCAGGGTAAGAGGTTTCCCAATTCAGAGTCAGCTAAAGCCACATGTCTTGGATTCCAAAATCTGTCATCATCGTGCTATATTGAACTGCTTCACGATGATTAAGAATATCATCTTTAGGGATCCCTGGGTGGCGCAGCGGTTTGGCGCCTGCCTTTGGCCCAGGGCGCGATCCTGGAGACCCGGGATCGAATCCCACGTCGGGCTCCCGGTGCATGGAGCCTGCTTCTCCCTCTGCCTGTGTCTCTGCCTCTCTCTCTCTCTGTGACTATCATAAATAAATAAAAATTAAAAAAAAAAAAGAATATCATCTTTACGTATTCCTCATCAGGGACACATTTCCAAACTGAACGATTGTTTTGCTTATGAGAGGCATATTTTCTCTTTGAAAACTTGTGTGATAAAAGCCACTCAATCGCTGGGTGGGGATGGATATCAGATCCTCTCGAAAGAGCCCAGCTCAGTGTCTGGTACACAGGAGATGTCCAATAAATGATATTTCCCTCCATATGCATGCATGATAAAACTCCCTGTAAACTCTAGGTCATTATTTCCCTCCATGATCTATATGTACAACCCCTGCCTTCGACCTCAGGGAACAACTTTGTTTTGATTTGCAGGAATTCATAAGTGTAAATCCCACTGAATCTTGGGGAAAGGAGAAGCAGGAATTTTGGCATCCTGAGATCAGAGTCGTGCACCCAGCAGAGTGTGGCTGCCTTCCTAGTTACCCAGAAGTAATTATGAACCAGCTTTCGGGCCAGCCAGGCCTATCCACTGGTGCTATCAGAGTCGCATAGCTAGCATTCAGCTTCGTGGTTGGCTGGTAATTAAAAAGCTGCAAGCTGTGAGAAACACAGCTGAGATACAGGGCCAGCGTTTGCCAGAGGTTGCACACAAGGCCAGTGATTCCTGTGAGGGGTGGCAGGTCCCGCTGCTCCTGAGACTCATGGAGATGGGTGGGGGTGGGGCAATCGAGGACTTAAAGGTAGCCTCCTTTTCCTCTTAGTGGCAAAACTGCCAGCTGGTGAAGGAACTACCTGACTTAACTCATCTGCCACCACTTGGGAAACTTCCAGCTGAACAAACTTAGTCTCCTGCTGACTAGCCACAAGATTGGACATTTCATGCTTATGCCCTTTAAAAACATCACAAAGAAAAAAAAAATAGTAAATAAAAAAATAAAAATTAAAAATAAATAAAATAAAAACATCACAAAGAATAGAGAAGGCTGTGACTTATTCTAATATTGAGTTTACTGCTATCATACAAGGAATTTTCTCATTGGAGAAAATTTAAAAATACAAAGACAAGCATACAAAGGAAAATTACCATAACAGAACTACTGAAGAGTGGTTTACATTACTAGGTACCTTTAAGGGTCTCTTCTAAAACTATGCATTCTATGTTGTTTCTTAATATTAGCATAACATTTTTCCAATGTTAATAAACTCATTTCCATAGCTATACAATCTCCCATCATTTAGACATGACATATTTTATATTTTCCCACTGCTAGAAAACAACACATCTCATGAACCAATTTGACAAGCTCTATTAATACCACCATGTCTTAAGATACTGTGTTTTATTACCTGGCAATTAGCAAAACCAACCACTGTGGAGAATCTCATAAGCCTCTGCTCCACAAGTGGTTTGGAGAACCTGACCCACGATGACAGTTTGTAATGATCACATAGTATTTGATTATGTAAATGTGCAGAGAAATTGAAAATAAGGTCCAGCATTTCTGGTTGAGACCTCCATGAAGTCCAAACCACTAGTCACCCACCTATTCTAGTTTCCATATATCCAACATCCCCTACCAATAAATATGGAAAGAGAGGAAAGTTGACTTCATGAAAACCTTTGGTCATGTCCAAATACATCTGATACCAAAAAGCTGAAAAGCTTTTCGAAAGCTGTGGATGGACATGATTTGGGACCAAAATCAGGAAGTCCTAGAAAAAGCTACTCATTAGAAAGAGCAAAAGGAATTTTCCAAAGGCCTGGCTGCCTGGAATCTCACAATTCCTGGTGAAGAGAGATCAGATCACGCACAAGAACACAGAACAAATATCAAGTTGAAATTAGGAGGCCTTCCTGCATGGTTTCTTGCTTTCCATTCTTCCCCATTACTTTTTTCAGAGGGAGGGGGGATATTTTTTAAGATACGTATTTTAACAGCTTAAAATCATTCTGCTGAACTAGTCAAAGAAGGGAAGTATTAAAGTCAAACATTTATTTAGCTCTCACAATGAGGACGCCAAATACTTCCGTAATTAAGAGAGTGGGCTCTAGAGTGATCCTACTGGGATTATCAGCTCTGCCACTTACTGGCTGTGACATTTAAGGCAATTAATTAGCCTCTCTGAGCCTCGTTTTCTTTGTCTATTAAACGGAAGTAGTCGCTATCTCAAAGTGTTGTTGAGAAGGATAGTGACTTAATATAGGAGTATGTTTAGCACTATGTCTGGCATAGAGGGTGCACTCCATAGATGTCCATAGACGTGGTAAATTGTGCTGTCTGAACATGGCCACATGCTCTAGTGCAATGTGACCTGGATGCTTCCCATCAGAAGTGAATCTTTTTCTCCACCTTCTTTAACTTGTGTGGGCCTGTGACAGCACAGGCCAATGGAAGATGACAGAGGGGACCCTGTGCCAAGTCTGGAAAGAGGCTTTAACAGGCAGCTCTGCCTCCTGCCTTTGGAAGCTGGCTTCCACCAGTCATATGCTATGATCACCATGCTGGGACAAGTATAAGCCATGTGTGAGAAGCCCCCATGGAGAGACTGGGAGGCTAAAGGGCACTAGGCAACAGACATGAGCGTCTGAAGGCCACCTTGGGTGTTCAGCCTGGCCCAACTTTGAGGTAACCACCTAAATGCAACAGCGTGACCGAGCCGCAGAGGAACCCTCCCAGCTGAGAACCAGGAGAGATAAAAATAAATCCTCGTTTCTAAGCCACTGCTTTGGAGTGATGAGTTATGCAACAATAGATGACTAGAATAGATATTGTCTACTATTTTTACGACCACAATTATTACTTCATGCAAGACCCTTTCCTATTGAATATTCAGGATATAATTTAGAGATTCTTACGGCTTGATATCCCACCTGAAAGAACATCCATTCTAGATGAGAATGGCAATAAATAACTAATAGTGGGTGAGCAGAATGCTAACAAAGGGTTCTTTGCTCCAAGTGTGTGCGAAGTGCTAAGGGGACACCAGAGTTATTCTGCCTGGAAACAAATCTTGGGAAAAGGGTGCAGTGCTTGGTAGAAGAGACATCCTCACGGAGGGGGTGACAGTCGAGCTGAGCTTGAAAGCTGATGGGATGTCACTGAGCGGCTAACGGAAGAGGGAGCAGGGACAGACTAACTATCATAGCTGGAAAAACTCTATAAGGATTTAACATGAAGGGGTAACATTTAATTGACTGATGATTTGAATTTTATTCCTTAAAAACTGATTCTAAGTAATTGGAGAGAGAATTTCTTGGAGGTTTATGATGGATGGTAGACTTCCTGCATCTCCGGATTGGTGAGGAAAAGAAGGTGCCACAATCTATAATCAGAAAGGTATAAGGGCCTGGGTTTAAGTTGCAACATTTAAAAACTCCACATTGATGGGATGGATTCTGCTGCCCCTTGATGTTGTCTTTCGGACAGGATGCAATTAAAGGCATTTGTGCTGCTATTTGTGGACATTACTGGTTGTTTGAACAAAAATTCTTTGAATAATAAAATTCTACATCCAGATCCCTGTCTGTGGACTTTTCTATAGATTCCATCAAAGATCCAAGAGATGTTTTGAGGAAGAAACATGAGAATTTCCTCTGCCATCATTATTTTCTTCCTTTGGTTTCTCCAATTGCTTTAAATACTGATTAGAAACAAAACAATAGTCATAAAATATGCATTAGGTATAAAGAACAATAAAACAATTCAGATATGGGTGCTCATTCTGTTTTTAAAAATTATCACTGCTTTTGAAGTTTCACCCACTTTACTGTGATCACAAATCCCCACCCCCACAGGGAACAACTGTCCTGAATTCTGCATATATCCTTCACTTGCTTTTATTTTTCATTTATCACCTGTATTTGTATCATTAAAAATAATTTGTTTGGTTTTGCTTGGTTTTGAATCTTAGCCCCCCCAAAAAAAAATCATACCACAGGCTACCTGCTTGCACCCGGACTACCTGCTTTTGGCAGCTAGTTCCATCACTTATCAGTTATGAGATCTAGAGCAAGTTAGTAAATATCACTGTGCCTGTTCTCTCAACTGCAAAAATAAAATAATAATACTACCCACTTCTCATGAAGAAGCACTCATTTGTGTAAGACATTGAAAACAGTGCTTGGAACATATAGTGTGGGCTCCATAAGTACTAGCTAGCTATTATTCCACAATCCGTTTTATGACTGTCCCAATTTATATTTCAAAGAGGATCCATGCTACCATGGATAGCCATAAATCCTTTGATTTCATGGTTATATACTATTTCCTTATGTGCATAAAATACTATTTAATTATCCACTGTCTAATCAATAGACATAGAACAACAGGGTTGTTCTCCAGATTCTGTTTATACCAGGTCTGCTTAGAACATTCTAGTTTGTTTGAGCATATATTCTGGTCTTGGGGCACACATTCTAGAGTTATCTGTATGTAGGGGTATAATTTCAGAATTAAAATTGCTGGTTCACAGAGAAGGCATACCTTCAACTTTACTAGACAAAGTCACAGTTTCCAAAGCTGCCAGGCCATGGTTTACTTCCACAAGTATGTGTAAATGACCTGGTTGTTTTGCAACCTCATCCACCTCCATACTGGCAAGTTTCATTTCTACCCAACTGGGGGGTGATTTTAATTTACCTTTGTTGATGACAGATGCAGTTAAGTATCTTTTCAAATATTTATTAGCAAGATGCCTGGGTGGCCCAGTCAGTTAGGTGTCCGGCTCCTAATTTCAGCTCCGGTCATGATCTCAGGGAACTGGGATTGAGCCCTGCATCAGGCTCTGCACTCAGAAGGGCATCTGCTTGAGAATTCTCTCTCCCTCTACCTCTGCCCCTCCACCCACACACTTGCTCTCTCTAAAATAAGTAAATAAATCTTTTTTTAAAACCCAGATATATTTGTTAGCTATCATTTTTCTCGTATGCATACAGTATTACCTAAATCTTTTGCCCACCTTTCTGTCAGACATTTTGTCTTTTTCATGTTGATCGATATGAGTTATTAATTTACTGTGTACATTTTTCACAGTTTGGGACTTAAGTTTTCATTCTTCTTGGGTATTTATTTCCTTTGATGACCATGATTTTGAAGCAGTGGAGTATACCAAATTTTTCTTTATGATTTCTTGAGTTTGTATATTGTTTCAAGAAACTTTGTTTCATCAAGTTATTGAATTCTATTGAATTCCGGACATCATAAAATTCACCTTTCTCTTCTAGGTCTTTCATCAGCTTGGACTTGGTTACTTTGTATATGAGATAAAGTAAGAAGGATTAATTTTTTTCACTCAGGTGCACAATTTTCTCAGTACCATATACAAGTAAGCGATTCCTTCCACACTGATCTGCAATGCCAGCTCTGTCATACACAGGTGGATCTTTTTCTGGGCTTTCCCTTTTTGTGCCATGATTAAAGTATCTACCCCAAGTCAACTACACAAGTCTTAATTAGTATAATATTATAGTAATTCATGATATCTCAGAATTCATGTTCTCCGTATGAACGTCATCAGTGAGTTGGCTCTTAAATGTTTACTTTTTAACTTAAATGTTAGGATCAGCTTGTCAAACACACACACACACACACACACACACACACACACACCACTCTTGAGATTTTTATTGAATCTGTAGACAACTTTGAAGAGAAACAGCATCTTTATGACACTGTGTTTCCAGTCCCTGAATATATCATGCATTTCCAGAGAGAGAGAGAGAGAGAGAGGCAGAGACAGAGACAGAGAGAAAAGTTCCTCAACATAATTTCATAATGTTTTACAATTTTCCCAAAAAAAATGTGCTTTACAATCTTTTGAGAGATTTGTTTGGGGAATTTCACATATTTTAATGACACTGTAAATGTTAAGATACCAAAATTCCAGACATGCCTGGGTGGCTCAGTAGGTTAAGTGACCGACTCTTGGTTTCTACCCAGGTCATGATCTCAGGGTCCTGAGATTGAGCCCCCTCTCAGGCTCAGTGCTCAGTGGGGAGTCTTACTTGAGATTCTCTCTCCCTCTCCCTCTCCTGCCTTCCACCCACCCCCATGCTCACTCTCTCTCTTTTTCTCTCTCTCTCGCAAAAAATAATAAATTAAGATATCAAAGTTCCATGTTTTTGTGTTTGTCATTGGAAATACATTTTTAGAAATGATATAATACAACTGGTCTGATCATGCTTTATTAATTCTAATGTTCGTCAGTTTATTCCTTAGGGTTTACTATGTAGATGACAATATCATCTGCAAATGAATTTTATTTCTTCCTTTTCATTTTCTATACTTTTTTATTCTTGCCTGGTGGCACTAGTTAGAATCTCCAAAACAAGGCTAAATTAAAATAGTGATAGGGAGCACCCTTGTTCTCAGTCTTAAAGGGAATACTTTCAGTGTTACAGAACAGAGCATGAGAGCTTGTTTTCAGATTTTGGTAGGCTTCAAATACCAGATTAAAGACACTAGGTCTTCAGGAGTCTGTTTATTTTTATTTCAGATAAATATTAAATTTAATCATTTGTTTGTTGTGATGATTCTGTATATTTTCCCTTCTCTTTCTGTTAGTGTAATGATTTATATCAGTAGATTTTCTAATGCTCAACAAAACTAGAATTTCTGGGATAAACACACCTTGGTCATGACATTATTATTTTCCAGCATATTAGCCCAACGAGTCCTTAATGGGTATTAGTGAGAATGGCCTGTAATCTTTCCTCTTACTCTCCTTGCTAGACTTAGGCAATGGGTTTGTACTAGCTTTATCAAATGAGTTAGGGTATTTACCAATTTTTCTATTCTTGACAAGAGTGTGTAGTAGGGAATAAATTGTTCCTTTAGCAATAAAACTGTCTTGGACAGGTATTTCCTTGGGGGAAGATTTTCAACTACTGATTCAGTATCATTGTTGGTTATAAAAAGTATCATTGTTGGTTAATAGTCCTTCATGGGTAATTTTTGTTGTTGTATATATTTTTCTAAATATATGTTTGTCACTGATATTCTTTGAGCATCTTAACCTCTGTTGTACCCATAGTTGTCTCCTTTTTCATTTCTAATTTTGTCTGTCATGCCTTCCCTTTTATTTCTGATCAAGCTTGCCACAGGGCATAAATTGTATTAGACCTCTCTGTTGTAATTCCATCCTCTATTTTGGTAACTTCTGCTCCTTGCTCCTGCCTTCTGTTTGTGTTCTAGGCATTATCCTTTGGTTGTATCACAGATCTATGAAGTTAGTGCACCAGTGATTAAATGTTAGCTTTTCTCTTTTTCTAATATAAATATTTCAGTTCTATATTTCTACATTATTTTTCTTTCTTAAATCTTTTTATTCCCACTGTCATTGATTCATTGACTCATCATGACTTGCTAATTTCCAAATAAATTTGGATTTTTTAATTGTCTTTTTGTCACTGATTTCTAACCTCATCATATGATGGTCATATAAAATAGTCCTCATGATATTATTTTTGTGATTTTTTTAGAGAATCTGAATTACAATTATAGGGCCATTTCCTTTCAATATGAAGAATACAATTTGGATTTTTTTTTTTTAGCGTCAAGACTTATTATAAGAAAACACTTATTGGGCCAAAAAAAATCTTTATTTTCCCCTCATTCTTAAAATGATATCTTCATTGGACATATAATTCCAGGTTGACAATTCAAACCAGAGTTATTTTTCTACACTCTGTTCACTTACCACTACTGTTATTAACTATTGCTGGAAATCAATTATCAACATAATTGCCACTCTTTTGAAAAATAATATTTCTCTTCCACAGGATGCCTGTAGGTTCTTCTCTTTGTCTTTGGTTTTCTACAGTTTCACTATGATGTCTCTAGGTATGAATTTCTTATTTATCCTGCATTAAATACATTGCAATCCTGATGCTGTTTGGATATTTTTTTACCATTTCTGAGAACTAGTTCTTATATTGAAGCCTTTTCTTTTTTATTTAAATATGATGTACACACTTGGTTTATATTCTTTGTCTGATAAGTTTAACATCTTAAGACTGAGTAACTGATTCAGTTGTCTAGTGTTTCTTCCATCTTACTTTGGTGTTTTGTTATTTTAAGGTTATCCTATTTTGTCTGCATGCTCATTTTTCTTAGAAATTCCCACAAATTTGAAACACCACTTACTTATCTTCTCAAGTTGAAGATTTTTAGACAATCTAGGGTAAAATCCATGTGTATTTATGAATTCCTATGGGGAAACACTGTCCTCTTCACTCTGCACCAATGTTTGAGAGTGTGAAAGATGGGCTTCTCCCTAGTTCATTCTTAAACTGAGGCTCTAACTCTTTAGACTACAGTTTATAATGGGGTGGGATCTCATACTAGACTCTCCAGAGTATAGACTATCTGAGCCCTATTTCCATCATGTTCTATGAAGCCATGAAAATCAAAGACCATTTTTCCCTGTAGGAGCAATGCCAGCAAGGAGAGAGCTGACTTCTGTGTTCTGCTTCCATTTCTGGGTTCTCATCTTCATTCAAATTTTGGGCTCTCCCTGGGAAGTCCTTACTTTTTCTAACATTTGATTGCAAATAAGTTGCTTTTTTAAAACTGTTTTCTATGGAAGATTTACTCAGGTATCTAGCTTATTATGCTATAAGAAATCAAAGACATTCTCCCTATGGAATTCAATTTTTTAAACTGTGTTTTGACAAAAATTTAATTAAATAGAGAATAAAAGAGAATTTTCATGTTTTCAGTTTTATCAATGAGGTTTTTATTTTTATATAAAGAAAAATAACACATCCCTAGAACTGGTGTGTTCTTTGCTTGATGTGATTCATCAAGGTTTTGCAAATGCTCATTCAATGATCATGAATTAAGCTCTTCCTACATGCCAGACTTTGTGCTATTCATATTTGAATACATTATCTCATTAGATTTAATCTTCAGAAATAAAGGATTCAGGGGCTACCCTATTCATTAAAGTGGAAAAACTATCAGACAGCATTCTGTGCAAAGCTAGTATTGCCTGCCATGTGCCCAGCAGTATTAATAGGTTCGTGGGTGTCTGACAAATTAATCTTTACATGCATGAATGAAAAAACAAATAAATAAACACATCAGTAAATAAATCTAAAATACATGAACATCCCTATATGGTGTTATGGAATGATTATGGAATTTGGCTGTTACATAGGCTTTGCCAGTTGTTAAGATGAGAAGACTCAATTACTAACATCATCTCTCTGTGCTACAGATTCCTGAGTCAGTGGGAGATAATAATACTCCACCTCATGGCATAAAAATAGGGATCAAATAGGTAATATATATGAAAAACATCAGTGTTAACTCCCCCCCTCCCTCTTACTCAGTCAAATTCTATTGGGTGACTTCTCAGCTGTATGACCTAAAACAAATTACTACGCCTATGTGTTCCTCAGTTCTTCTTCTACAGTGTAGATAATAATAATACTAATCTTATTAAGTTATCCTAACTGCTAAATCATGACTTAATACAGGTAGAATGCTTAGAACGTGATGTTGAGGGAAGCCCGGCGGGGGAGGGGGGGGGTGCTCAGCGGTTTAGCACCACCTTCAGCTTGGGGTGTGATCCTGAAGACCCGGGATGGAGTCCCACGTCCGGCTCTATGCATGGAGCCTGCTTCTCCCTCCGCCTGTGTCTCTGCCTCTCTCTCTCTCTCTCTCTCTCTGTCATGAATGAATAAATAAAATCTTAAAAAAAAAAAAGAACGTTATCTTGAACATAGTGATCCTCTATAGAGTTTTAGCTCTGTTCAGTAGCTATTATTACCTCAATTTAAGAGAACACCTAAAAGGTACTAGGTTTTTTAATATAAGAAGTAAGATTTTAATTTTTTAAACATTTATTTATTTATTTATTTATTTGTTTATTTATTTATGAGAGAGAGACTGTACAAGCAAGAGAGAATACTAGCAGGGGGGAGGGACAGAGGAAGAAGGGAAAGCAGACTCCCCACTGAGCAAGGAACCCAACTTGGGGCTTGATTCCAGGACCCTGAGATCATAACCTGAGCCAAAAGTAAATGCTTAACTGACTGAGCTACCCAGGTGCCCCAAGATATAAGATTTTTTTAAAAAAACTTTGTTTTTTCTGGTTATAAATTAGGAACACTTTTCATGTGAAACACAAAGTCACAGAGGTACAGAAAAAAAGGTAAAAGTAGCCAAAAATGGATCTCATGTCAAAGATGACTGTATCATTCTATGTAAAGAAAAGTCTAAAAGGGTCCGCACTAAAACATTAATAGTGATCTCTCCATGTAGGATCAGGACAATTTTTAAATGGGCACATAATGGTGATGTTGGTAAATATAGATATGAATATAAGACTATTCAAGCTATATATGCATATGTAGAGATATCCAGCTGTCTCTTTATAATTCAGTCATTGAAAAAGGATCAGTTAGCAATGTTTAAATTAAGACTAGTGAATCAATCCTTTATTATCTTCTTTAGCTATATATTAATCCAATCCAGTGTCTGTTCATTTGTACATCCACTCATCCATTTATTTCCTATGTACAAAGCCCCATGCTGTCTGCTAGGAGCAAATAGATGGAAACATCTCAGTCCTGAATTTAACAATCCTGAGGAGCAATGAACAGTAAGGAAGGAGTTTCTAAGCAATGATATATATTAAGTACCAGCGGAAAATGAAGGGTAATGTGGGAGCACAGAAGTAAGGGCACCTATATCTACTCAGGTAGGAAGAAAAGGTGAGAAGTATTATACTGAAGACAAGCAGGAGTTTGCCAGATATATCTATGGAAGTAAAATTCTTTCATAGCCTAAGAATGTTTAGTAAGGTCTGAAAAACATGCTTCCTTTTGGGAAGACCACTGGTTCTGTCCTCCCAGAAAACCAGACTTCCCTTCTCTAAGAGATAAAAATAACGGTATTAGCAGGACACTAAGATTTTTAGTAAAAACCTAATGACTTTATTTTCTTTAGCTTTGGGCACTAAAGTGGAAGAGTCTAGGATTATAGATAGGGTAGCCAATGACTGGAAACCAGATAGCCTGAGTCCTTATCCTCTCTCCTGCCATTCACAAGTCCTTTGAACCCACATAAGATCTTTATGAGTCTTGGAATTCCTTATATAATAGGACCAGTTTTCTCCACCATCTTTCATATGTCGGATACTTGAAATGGCAGCGTGCTTGATTATGAAGACAGATGATTACGGTCTCTATGAAAGAAGATTATGTGAAAAGAGATTAAGCCTGAAATCAACCAGACCATGGTCCCAATCTTTCCCCCATCACTTTCTAGATAAGGGTTACATTAAATAATGTATGTAAATCATATGGGAAATGCCTAGCATCAGATGCCTCTTAATTGTTAATTCTTTGAACTTGGAGTCATAGATAGTAACAGCTCCAAAATTTAGTGGCATTTGAGACTCAGATAAATTGTCCTAGTTACCTCATTTATAAAGCAGAGATGTCTCAAGATGGTGGTCCTCTGATGTCACCTGAGATTATATGTGGGGAAAGTCTTAATTAGTCCAGGGGAAACAAAATGATATGATGTGTTATTACATGATAATTTGTACAAAGAGATGTTTTGCTGAGAAGATCAGTAATAAGGTGAGGAGCCTGACCTATAACACCAGGATACAAGTGAAATATAAAACACAATGATGCGGGCAGCCTGGGTGGCTCAGAGGTTTAGTGCCACCTTTAGTTCAGGGCCTGATCCTGGAGACCCGGAATAGGGTCCCGCATCAAGCTCCCTGCATGGAGCCTGCTTCTCCCTCTGCCTGTGTCTCTGCCTCTGTGTGTGTGTGTGCATGTGTCTCATGAATAAATAAATAAAATCTTAAAAACACACACACACACACACAATGATGTATCCTAGTTTCTGACCTACACAGAAGGGGAACCTGCCAAGAGCTAGAGTCCGGAGAAAAGTCACAGCAGAACAAGTGAATTTGGAATGATTGGAGGTAGTGAAATGAGCAATGACTTAGTGCCTTTTCTATTCAGAATCTGACCCATACTGGCCTTTTGAGGATCGGGGCAAAAATGTCTATGGGCTTTAGGGCAGCTAATGTGTCAGCATTCTTTACTTTTGTATCACTGTCACCTAGAATAGTGTCTCCTATAAGTCAGCTGAAGGCTGTAATGAAGCATTTTTTAAGTTAAATCCCTGTTCTGTGAAATGATTATAATACTTATCTCTCAGAATTATGGAGAAAGACAGAAAAGGCCTCACCTAGGACATGTCAGGTACTCAATATAGAGCCAGTTCTCTCTTTGCCTTGCTGAGGAGAGCCTCACCTCTGTATTACAGATGGATTTAATATGGCCTTTTCCTTTGAGTCCCACCAGAATGCTCAGTGAAATGGCGATAAACTAAGTGCTCTTTCAACTTTCAAAAGTCTCTGTCTAAAATTACCACCTTCTTCACCTGGGTGAATGATAACAAAAAAACAACAATTTCTGCTAATAATATTCAAGATCCAAAAGGGGCAGATATCTAGCTACTCCCTAGCCCTAAAGAAATTTCAAATTCATAATCCACCACTTCAAATGCTTCATATAAAATACAGTTGATCCTTAAACAACATGGGTTTGAACAGCATGGGTTCACTTATATGTGGATTTTTTTAATAGCCACAGTATTATACTATATAATGCATTTTCTCTCCTTCACTTCTTGATAATATTTTATTTTCTCTAGCTAACTTTATTGTAAGAATACAGTATATAATACATTTAACATATGAAATGCATTAATTGACTTTTTGTGTGATCGATAAGGCTTCCAGTCAACAGTGGGCTACTAGTAGTTAAGTTTTGGGGGAGTCAAAAGTCAGGTGTGGATTTTTGACTGTGAGGGTGTTGGCTCCCCTCATTCCCACATTGTTCAAGGTTCAACTGTAGTCAGATAGGAGAAAGAAGTGGAAGACCTTGAAGTTTCCCCAAGAAACCTGAGACTGTACCTGTACTTGCCAAGTCTCCCACTTGTCACCAGTCAAAAAAGGAAACAGTTGACAGAAGGAATAATCTCTTGATGGACAGCAAGTTCTTGGTTGCAAATTCAAGGGAAGCCTAGGATAATCCATGTCTCCTGTACGTCATGGAAACTGGACTCACCCATTAAATGCTGACAAGTAAGACCCAGTCCCTGTCCTGGACAGCCGACAGTCTAGGGCAAGCCTAAGGGATGCATAAATGACAATCCATATGGGGAATGCTGGGATTGAGGTGCACACAATGTTCAGTTATGGCAACACACGAGTGTGGGAAAATCTACCTGAGGGGAGGGAGGAAGGTCCAGGAAGGCTGCCTTGAAAATATTTTCTAAAAAAAAAAAAA
The DNA here is from genome assembly GCF_048164855.1 of Canis lupus baileyi. NCBI lineage: Eukaryota > Metazoa > Chordata > Mammalia > Carnivora > Canidae > Canis > Canis lupus. Next base: position 70,501,136 of record NC_132839.1, read on the forward strand.
AAGAAAAGAAAAGAAAAGAAAAAAGAAAGAAAGAAAGAAAGAAGAAAGAAGAAAGAAAGAAAGAAAGAGAAAGAAAAAAGAAAGAAGAAAGAAGAAAAAAAGAAAGAAAGAAAGAAAGAAAGAAAGAAAGAAAGAAAGAAAGAAAGAAAGAAAGAAAGAAAAGAAAGAAAAGAAAGAAAGAAAGAAAAAGAACTTCCCAACCTTGACTACAGTAGTGTAGTCATGCTCCCTGCCAAGAGGCACAGAGCGTGGTAGCTGGCTTCTGTCTCCTGTACTTGTCTTCCTTGGCCCAGGTTCACCAACTGTGAGGAATTTCTTCTTGACAAAACAGATTTTCCTGGGCACATCTGCTCCAAAGCTGATAGCTTGTCCTGAAAACCCATTACTGGACAATTTCACTCAATACCTCAAGGCATGGGTCTATTTCCCCAGCTGACACATAAGGGCCATAGACAGTCTCTTCTTCAAAAACTCTCTGGGTTTGAAAATAAACCTCCACCTTTCACAGCTCAGCCTCTAATTTGCTTTTGGTTGTGTTGTATTTAAATGAAGCATTAAAGTTTAAAAAATGCAATTTGAATTTGAACATTTCCAAACAGATACATAAAACTGTAATGTGTGTGTGTGTGCATATATGCACCATTTTAAAAGTGCCCAATAAATAAATAAATAAATAAATAAATAAATAAATAAATAAAAGTACCCAACATGTACCTGGTATATGCATTACGTCATAAAATCATCCTAAGGATGAAATGAGGATTAAATGTACTATTGTCTCCAAAGTTACACAGTTAAGTATGTAAACTCAAGCGTATCTGACTTAAGCATTTATGTCACTTCTACTTAACTCTGCTGATTTGTAATGTTCTTGCTTTGAGAAAGGGGAGGAATTGCTATTTCAAGAAGCATGCGGAATTTTAGAACAGCAGGGTTAAAAGTCCCCCCAAGCACATTCACTCACTTTGCAGGCGTGTAGTGAACTCTATTTCAGGCTGGGTACGGATGAGATGCTGAGACAGTGTGACAGGAGCATGTTGTCAACAATCCTCTCAGCCGTGCCTTCACACCACATCACTGGCTGTGAGAGGCAACAAGGGCTGGGTGCTTGGCATCACAGAGAGGACTGCCTGCCCCTTGGGCTGGAGCCCAGAGAGGAGGGGATCAAGGAAAGTCTTTCAAAGGAATTTTTCATCATTCTTTGCACACTGGCTTGTGGCCCAAGTTCTCACAGTACTTATTCACATTGGCCAAGATGTGGGAACAACGTGGACAGAAGGATAGATAAAGAAGGTGTGGTCTCTGCTTACCACTGAATATATTTGGGCCTAAAAAAAGAACTAGTGCCAGATACAACAACGTGGATGAGCCATGTGACATTATGCCAAGTGAGATAAGCCATAGAATCTCATGATTCCACACACATGAGATATCGAAAACAGTCAAATTCATAGAATCAATGGAGTAGAATGGTGAAAGGCTGGGGTAAGAGGGGGGAAACAGGAAGTTATTAATCAATAAGTACAGTTAAGCAAGATGAATTCAAGTTCTAGAAGTCTCCTATACAGCCTTTTACCTACAGTGACCAATACTGTATTGTGCACTTAAAAATTTGTTAAGAGTCGTGTAGATCTCATGTTCTTTCCACAATCAAATGAATTTTTTTGAGAAGAGATTCAATTCGAGCACGACAAGAAGAACAAACAGTACATGTAAATGCATGAGACATGTGACAGTTATCCAGCCATCAGCTGGATAACTTTCTAACCCTTGAGATCTAGCCAGGATTGGCACGAACACCCTTCTTACGCTTTGCAGCAGTTTAAAGCCTCACCTTAGAATTTTACGAATCCTAGCACAAGTAACTTCCCAGAAATATTCTGGTTCAGAGTGGAGGACAAGAACTGAGAAGCAGCAGGAAGATCTGACTCTCCTTACTATCACACTGAGCTATATTGTAGCCAGTGGGAAAAAGAAAATCAGTAATTACTCACATGGTCTTTATTTTGAAATTTGATTTTTTTTCAGAATGGATTTTTGCATGAATTTTCATTCGATTTTAAATATTGCTTTTCAGCCATATTCAGCTTGGTTACTATTGAGATTTTTTGGTGCCCCCTTAAATTTTGTTCCCATAGTGAATGCCTGGGAGACCTGCCTCACTCTGGTCTCCCTGCTGAGTCTCCACCATGTTCTGGGCCTCAAGGTATAGCCTATCTGAGTGGAAACTGGAGCTCTGCTTTCTACTAGTGGAGAGATCTCATACCAAAGATTAAGCCTCACTGTGCCTCAGTTTCCTCATCTACAAAACCGAGATGATACTAGCACAACAGCGGTTGTGAGGTGTACTTGAGTCAAGTGCATGGGATGTGATAGGAGAAGCCCTGACACGTAGTAAACATCATATTATTATGAGGGCACATAGGTATTATGAGCAATCATCATCCCGAGACTGACAGCCATTCTTTTGTCTCCATTTCTCACTGTAGCAGCAGCTGGGGTAAGTCTGGTCTGTGAAGCAAAGTAGTGAAGGGATGGAGACTTCATACTCACCACCACCCACCACTTAGCGCTCACCATCAGCAGACATCCATCCTTGCGGCCACATTTCCCTCCCACTCTACCTCCTCCCCACCCAGTGCTCAGCTTCCTGACATCCCCCTGGCTCCTCCATCTGCCCACCACCATGTATGAACCCTTCTCACCCCCCTGTTCCTGTGTCACCCAAATTCCACTCTATATTATGCAGAAGACCCTGACCTTCTCCAGTTCCTTCTTCCAAACTGTGTTGGAAATCCTGGGGCTGGTGTGCTGAATTAAGAAGATGCAGATTATGACCTGCTGTCTGAGGAGGCACAAGGCACTGCACAGTGGGCAGGTAGTTCCCTTGGCTTCTCAACTCCCACTTTGGGGAAATGAAAAGCCTGGGGCCATTTTGATTGGAGGTGCAGTTTCAACACACTCACACAAAGGAGACAAAGTCACAAGATTTATTAGGTACAGATCTCAGGATAGGGATTCAATGAACCAGAGGTGAGAGCAGTCCTCTGTCCACCCCCCCACTCCCCCACCCCCCCACCACCGTCATGAGTGCAAAAGAGAGAGAACAGGATCGCGCCTACTACTTATAAGGTGGTTGGGGCAGAGGTCACTAACTTTTCCTAGGCTAACTCTAAGTGGTTATTTGAAAAGGTGCCCCCGAGAAAAAGCAAAGCAGGAACTTGTGGCAAGCATCCTAAATTCAAGTGCTTATCTCAACGTCCAGACTCTGGGTGTGAGCAGGTTGTCATACTGTAAAATGCCTGGGCAGCAATGCAGGATGGCTGTTTTCTGGTCACACAAACCAAGCATCACAGAGCCAAGCTCATCAGGGTTGACAACAGAAAAAGGGATATCCGTGTACAATGATCTAGGGACCTACGGTTATGTACAACTTAGGAGATCAAAGAACCAAGGAACTGCGAGGTATTTGGTGTGGATGCCCAGAGATGTCATGATGGGATTTCTCTGGGAATCTAGGCATAGCTCTGGGACACTGAAAATTTACAATTGTGTTGTTGCTGTGGAATGTCATGACCTAGTTTTGAATGCTTATCCAGGGTGTATCAGAAAGTGAAGGAAGTCAGAGGTTATTGGGATGCTGGTACACACCTCCACCCTGTGACCATCCTGTTATTATACACCTGTGTATGGCAGTGTATCTTTCCCTGGTGCATTGCCTTTTGTTACTTGTGGCACCTATCCTCGTGGCAGCAGGAAATTCTGAGCTGGTAGTGATAGGTAAGAGAAAGGAGATCAGTCACTATAGACAACCATGATAGGCTCTTTTCTTGTTTCTGGACAGCAGACCCCAAAAGGCAAAGACTATGTCTCTCTGGTCACCTCTGTGTCACCTGTACATAGCACAGAACCTAACACAAAGTAGGTGTTCAATAAGCATTTGTTGATGGGTTTATTGCTAGAACAGTTGTTTGAAAGGTGAAGGGAAACTAAAGATGAAATCTGATGGACTGTGAAGTCATACGAGTTCCTCCTCCTGCAGTCATGCCAGGGAGAAGAAACTATGAAGAGGGATCTGCTCCTTTCAAGAGGATCCATTCTTCTCCAGATGACATGAGTTAGAAATACAATTGGCAAAGGGAACCAGGAGGCCAGAATCACAAAACAGCCAATATCCAGGACACTTATGTCTGGCAGTTGGACCAGCCACTTTTAAGCATCATGTCTGTGTGTGTGTCTGCCTACGTGTGTGTGCATATAGCCTTTTGTGTTAGATCCACCAGCCATCCAACAGTATGGACTTACAGATACCCACTAAAATAAAAAGTTTTAAATTGGGACTCACAGCCTCGCAACGCTTACCATTTTAAGTGACCTTCAGCATCCAGTGTCTTCCACTGTCTTACTTAGCTTTTCCTGCAGCTCTGTAAGAATATTGGGGCAAATAGACAAATTCCCACCTTGGAGTTGACTGAAAATTCAGATATGAAATCACAGTGCAGCCCAATGAGATGGGTTGGGTCATTGTCTTTTGCATTTTTTAAAAAAATTTCTGTGAAATGGATGGGGAGATGGAAACTCAAACATTCCAAGCTTCCCCAAATTCGTACAGGTCCCATAGGTGGCAGTGCCAGGCCAGCAAAGTCAGATGGCCTGGGTTTTCTTTCTAAAGCCCATATCCCCCCTCACTGTTACCTCCCTGCCCCTGCCCGGTAGCCTACTCTGCCTGGAATGACCTCCCTCCCCAATAGGGGACACCTCCCGGTTGTAAACCTGTAAATCAGATGACTCTCCTGCAAGAATGTGTCCTTTGTTCTCCCAGACCTCCCTGGACGGCCTCTCTGTCCCCACTCACTCCCACTCTGCCTCTTCGTCTCAGTCAGCAGCTCCCTGAGGCCAAGGGCAAAGTCACGGTCAGTTGCATGTGGCAGGTACCTGGCAGGAGGCACTGGGCGCGAAGTCAGAATGCATATGGCAGGATAAGCTGAAAATAGTAAAGGCCTGTACGTATGTCAGATTTGCTTATTTATTTTTACCCTCTTACCTTCTTTTCCAAAACTGACTTAAAAATATTTATGTCTCATGTGTTAGTTGCTGTAGGAGTGTTTTCGAGAATGCCAAATTAATGGATGATGTATTTGAATGATGCACTTCTGTCATCCATTCCTTCGTTTACTTCCTCACTCAGATGGAGAGGTCTGACACTTGTCTAAGCAGCATGCCCAGCAGCTGGGGAAACACATCCCCTCGGGCTCCCGGGGCATGGAGCACACCAGAGTATCCACTACAGAGAACCTCAATATGGCTTAGACTCCATCCTGAGGGCAATCAGGGATCCATCAAAGTGAGAATGATGTGTGCAGTTCACCCCCCGCTCCCTGTAAACTCTTGTTTTCTGCTGAGGTCACGCTGGGCCCTCCGTGCAGACCCAGATTTAAGACTGGGTCTTTTGGAACTACCCAGTTGCCTCTGCCTCCCCTGAGTCTTCTGCTCCAAGCAGCATGACTTTTGCAATGCACTGCAACTATCCGTGCCCCCATGCCAGTCCTCTATGCCGGGGGGGCTGTGGAACCCCCTCAGCACCCTGAACCCCCTCAGCCAAGCAGCCAGGTTCTTCCTCCCTGCCCCCTTCCCTCAAGGAGCCAATTCCTCTGTACTTAAAGGTTCACATTGGACTTGAAAGCACAATCTTATTCCCCTACAGCTTTAAGACACCCAGGGCAAAATTCATTCTGATCTCATACTTGATTATCATTTCACGTGGAAGATGGCCCTGATGTGCTCAGAGGTTAGCAAGGTGGGCAAGCTTCCAGAGGCAGCTGCCCTGAGCCCCTCTTAACTGTGGCTTCACCTCCAGCTGGAGTAAAGTTCTGCCTCTGAAGTTGGAAGCACCGGCTCCCAGGCGAGCGCTTCCCGCTGGTTTCAAGCATCTGCTTTTCATCTTCCTGTAAGTCAGTCTCACGTTGCTGTTTTGGGGTGTCACCAGGAGGACAGTTGTTAGGCAAGGAAGCAGAAGCCTGCAGTGCTTGGGAGAGGCACGCACATGATGAAAAAAGAGTGAGGCCCATCGTCGCAGCTCACGCCTGCACCGCCGTGTGCAGCCTGCATCTCACGTCTCCACCTGGGCGCTGCAGCCCAGCAACAGGATCCCTGTTTTATAAGTGAGCCGGGGTGATGAATTTTTATGCTGCTAGGTTGCTCAGTAGTTAGCAGCAGAGGAAGAGTTGTGATACAGGATGGATGTGTGTGTGTGTGTGTGTGTGTGTGTGCACATGACCAGAGACAAAACTTTTAGTCCAGCGTCCTGCCCACACCCCGATAATCACCCTGGCAGAGATTCCAGAGCCAGAATCTCCCTCACTGCCTCACAAGTGAGACTCCAGTGTTGATGTTAAAGACTGAAGAAAAATAGTCCGTTCAGCTTTATGTAGAAGGTGGCGTGGGGTAATGAAACAGAACCCAGACTTTAGAAATTGGACAGTTCTGGAGTTGGGTGTCAGTGGCTCTGCTTTACATGGGACACCGCAAGGACAGCTTAAGTGGTGATAATGTCCTCAGGGGGGAAGGTCTGGAAAGCACCCAGAGTGGTGCCATCCAGCAGGACTTCCTGTAGTAATGGAAATATTCCAAAGCAGGACTCACCAATGTGGTTCGCCACATGTGGATGTGGAGAGCTTAACGTGTCTAGGGCAACTGAGGAACTGAATTTTCATTTTATTATTTTGCAATTAAGTAGCCGCATGAGCATATGGTTGCTATATTGGGCCATACAGAAATAGAAGCTACAAATTTATAGGTCTCATGTGTTCTCCATGACAACTTTGTGAGTTACATGGTGCAGAAAGTCCACTCTCATTTTATTGACAAGGAAATGGAGTCTCAAAGGAGATCCTGGTAAGATCTCACCCCCTCCGCTGGCCCCTGAGTTAGGGAGCTATAGGCAGCCCCCTCCTCTTCAGTCCAGCAGGGCACATGCAAGCCCTGAGGCCAGTCAGGCACTGCCTGAGCAGAGAAAGCGCTTTGCACAATGAGCCAAAGCCACTGACAAAATATTATTCAGTGTGTCAGTGCTAAGGCTTTCTGTCTAAACCATTTCCCATCACCAACGGGAGAGTGCTGGCTGTAAGATGCTCAGAGTTGTTCAATCAATCTCACGGAGGCTCACTCAGCAGTACAGGAAAGGGCTTTGCACTGGCCAGAAATGTCTCCAACTCACCATATCAAGACTGTTTTTGAAATTCCTTCAATACAATGGATTTTGGCCTTGAACTATACCAGCATTGTGGGGGTGAGGATGGCGTTTATTGTGGGCTGAATTGTGTTCCCCTCACCCCACCAAAACCATGGTGGTAGGTTCGAAGTCCTAACCCCCAGCACCTTGGTGCGTCACTGTATTTGGAGAAAAGGACTTTAAAGAATTAATGAAGGTAAAAATGAGGTCATTCGGGTGGGCCCTGATCCAATATGAGTGGTGTCCTTATAAAAAGGGGGAACTATGGACATAGGTGTACACAGGGGGACAACCATGTGAAGACACAGAGAGAGGAAGATGGCCATGCCAGCTGGGGAAGGAGGCCTCAGGAGAAAGAATCCTGCCCACACCCTGCCTCAGACTCCTGGACTCTAAAACTGTGAGAAAATAAATTTCTGCCTTTTAAGCCACGAGATCTGCAGTTCTCTCTTATGGCAGCCCCAGCAAACTACTACATTTATTTATTTTTATTTGATAAATCTTCCCAGATGATTCTAGCAAGCAGCACGGGCAAAGAATCCGGCTCTAATTCACTAGAGAATGACAGTCATTAACAACACCCATGTCAGCAGCAAGGATGACGGTAATAAATTAAAGCTTTTCACAGTGAATACACCACCGTCACATACATTTTCACCAAGTGGTGAGGGTTAGTCATTCTTCCCACTCGACACATACGCACCTGGATCCTCGGAGAGTGGAGTTTGTTCAAGTTCACAGAGTCCCTAAATAACAAAGCCAGGGCACATACCCTAGGTCCTGAACTCCTTAATCAGATGAGCTGCTTTTCACCAAAACCACGTCTGAGCAGGGTGGCTGGTATGTCCAATTTGCCCACAACAGTCCAAGTTCACACTGTTTCCCCAGAGCAATTAGGAATGGTGCTCCCTTTCTCTCTCAAAAGCACTGAGAGAGGTTTTTGCAATTTATAACATGGTCACCTTATGAGTGGGTCACATTGATTGTAAAAGCCCCCACACCCCCACCCCAGGAGGTTATAAGTCCTCAGGAGAGTGCAGCAGCTGTCTCTATGGTAAGGGAAAGTCCTCGAGCAATTGATGGTCCCATGGGCATGGCTAGTGGTGTGGACACAGGCTGGATGATGGGCTGTAGCTTGGAGGACAAGGTGAGTTTGAGCGCTCCATGCAGGACACCAGTGCTTTGCCTTAACCTACCACTGTCTTACCGTGGGAGCTTAGGTCAGAAGAGGGGATCCTTCTAGACAACCTGGAGCTCATTCCAGCTTTAATTCTCTAGCTAATTTGATAAGTGCTGAATATGTTTAAGGGGCTGTGGGCGGGAGCAGGCAATAAAAGAGGAATGATCCACATGGCCCGGGGTCTTCTGGGGAGGTGGGACATGTGTATACCTCTTATATTCTGTCTCCAAACATCTGGAATATGTATTACTAGTTTGTCACAATAACAAACAAACCCCAGAAAGATCAGTTGCTTAAGGCATGAAGGTTTATTGTTTTGTTCACACACAGTTTGCTATGAGTCAGGCAGTTCCCCAGGATAGATCCCTTCATGAAGTGGTTTAGGGATGCAAGCTGGCATCTGAGCTTTAGCACCTGGAGCAGGTGTCCTGGGCTAGGGGAGGGGATAGAGAGCCAGTGGGTGATGACACACTTCCCTTTTAACTCACACCCCACTGTCCAGCACAGTTAGATGGCCCCAGATGGCCACAAGGTTGCTTTGATCATCCCTACCCTTCAAACTATAGTCCTAATCCAGCACTTCAACCTCATGGCCTGCAACCTCCTGCCTGCATAACCAAGCTCCAGACCCACTCTCAGGGCATGATAGGGAAGCCTATCATGGCATGCCTCCATGCCCTGGCATCAGTCACCCCCTCCTGCCACATCTCCCCTCTGCCCAGCACCACTCAGGCCCCAAGGTCCATGCAGGTGGTTCCTGCTTGTGCGAGTTTCCTAGGGCTGCTGTAACAAATTACCACAAATTTGGATGGCTTAAAGCAGCAAACATTTATTCTCTCGTGGTTCTAGAGAAGTCTGAAATCAAGGCTCTTGGATGAGTCATGCTCTCTCTTCTAACTTCCAGTGGTTGCTGGTGGTTCTTGACATTCCTTGGCTTGCCACTGCATCACATCCATCTCTGCTTCCAGCATCATATGGCTCTCTGCCCTCTGTGCGTCAGTGTCTTCACGTGGTGCCCTCCTCTGTGTGTCCGTCTCTGTGTCTCTTCTCTCCTTACCAAGATATCAGTCTTATTGGATTTAGGCCCCACCCTCTCTGAATATGACCTCAGCTTAAAGCTTCATGACATCTGCAAAGACCCTATTTCCAAACAAGGGCATATTCACAGAGACTGGGGGTTAGGACTTCCATGTGTGTTTTTGGAGGACATAAGGCAACCCAAATGGCTGCTGAGAAGTCTCCCCAGGCACCTATGAGCAGAACTACTGCCCCCACCTCTGTGTTTTCGTGGGTCACATGCCACATCCCTGAGCGTGCCATTGGTGCCAGTGTGGAACTCCGTGGTTTGCACACCTCTCTTTCCCATTTTGCAAACAAGAACAATGCCTTCTGCACACTGTGCGCTCCGGCAGCATCTTACCATGCCTGACCCCATCCAGGGCAGCCTGGTCTAGAAGAGCACTGGCTTTCTAGAGAGGTTTGAATTTCAACTCCAATTCTGCCAATTTCTAGCCATGTGATTTGGGGCAGGGCAAGGTACTCAACTTATAAGAATTTCCGTTTCTTCATCTTTAAGTTGGAAATAATAACCCAACCAAACCAGCTTAAGGCACAAAAGAAATTTATTCTTCCTTGAAGAATACCCGGCCCAACAGCGCATTTTACCAAATTTCCTTCCAGCAGTTATGTTCTCCGATCTTTCCTCGTCTCTAATGACTTTCACTAATCTGAATGAGTCTGAAGGGAAAAGTCAAATTGTCTCCTGAGCTCTGCACCAGAAGGAAGCAAAAAATCTTCAGAAGGCTGAACAGTGACAGGTGTTTCAAAAAACCAAAGTTTGATTGGGAAAGCTGGAAACACAGAGGTGCCTCTCAGAAGCAGTAGGGCAACCGAAGTACTTAAATTAATTAGCGCTAAAAATGCAGAGTCTTTCAGAGAATGGCGTAAGCCCGGTAGGCACAATCCAGGCTGTGGAGAGATTTTCTCTTCCGTTAGATCAAACATGGGGAGGTGGAAGGCATGAAGCTTGAGGAAATGACAGGCAAATGCAGTAAATAGAACTAATTAACTTCAGCTTCATTCCCCAGGTTACAAAGGGCGGAGCCCGCACAGCAAGCTGGCAGGGAAGCTGCGGGGTCTCTGGACCCGCCTGTGACAGGGGATAACTTGTAAGACGCTTCCCAAAGTGACAGCCCAGGTGTTCTCTCTGGTCTGAAGCTTCCCGGGAGCTACTTTTTCAGGGAAAATATTCAGTCTTGCTCTTTCTATCTCTTCTCAGTGTCCCCTCTTTTCTCAGAGGTTGACCCTAGTGACCTTAGTGACCTCCATCCCCCTTCTCTGGCACTGACCAGGGTCAGGGAGTATCATGCAATGATTAAGGACAGGGCGCAGGGTGTGGGGTACAACCGTCAGTATGAACCCAGTCTGTGGGATTTTGGAAGGATACTTCTCCACTCTGTGACTCATTTTCCTTGTCTGTAAGATAGGAGTCCTAATTCTAACCTCACTGGTTGTCCTAAAGACTAATGAGAATATGTAAACCCAACACAGAGCTATCATCTTTACGTAACAGAGCACCCAATTTATTTACCCTGTCCCATTACAACCAACCTCACAGGGTTGGACACAGGTAGCCAAGTGTATATGAAAGCACATAGCAAGGCCTTGCACCTCTCAAGATGAGAATGCCCATCCCACTGGCACCGTGTGGGTGAGTTCTTCCTGCTTCTTGCATATGTATCTTTCAGCCCAGGGACATCCCTGCTGTTGGAAAGGATGTGGAACAGTTATAAAAGCATGAAGTGGAAAGATGGCAGCATTCTTGGTCTTCAGAGAACTTGCAGCACCCAAGAGGGCATCATAGTCCAGAAGAAAGAGCTCCAGTTGTAGGGTCAGATGCTCCCAGCTTGAATGTGCCACCTCCACCAAGTTGCTCATTTTATGTCCCTCCCCTTCATGCCACAATCACACAGGGAGCAAAAATCAAATGAGGGAGTGTGGGTGACAGGTGAATATATCACCTGGCCCATAGCACATCTCAGTAAAGGCTGGCTTCCATCAGATCCCAAGAGAACCCCAGCCCTGTGCCAAAGATAGTGACAATGGTAACCATAGTGAACAGCCCAAAGACAGTGGTCTCAACCTGAGGACATGCAGGGCTTAACAACGTTTAACAAAGCTCAGTTCTAGAAATGGACTTCCAGATTTCTATTGGGAGGGACCTGGCCAAATTTGCTTATTTGAGCCAAAGTTTGAGAAGTGGCAAGGGTGTTGAAAGTGGTAGAACTAAAAATGGAGAATTTGAGTCATGTGGCATGACTCTTTTAATACTAGGAATGTTCTGGAATACAAGCAGTGAGTCTATTGTGTTTGAGAAGTATGGTCAATGTGCACCAACAGAACTTACCAAGAGATGAGGAAAGCAATCGTGAGACACTGGGCTAGACCTTGAAAGCCGCGCCTCCTGGGATGACAACATGACAGAGGAAGCAGATATCCCACAAATAATGATACAAAGGTCAGATATTCTGGATGAAAGGTGAATTTTGCAATATGTGTGAAGTGCTGTGCAAACTTCCAGGACAAAATCAGAAGTCCCCATCTTCCTCTTTCGTGTCCCTTCACATGGAGGACCCATTAGGGCTGGGCATGTTGTCTGCACCCTTCATGGAACAGGAAACAGGCAAAGGCGAAGGTGGGTGTGGCAGAGGTCAGCTGGGAGTAGTGAACAGGTACTTTGGAGTGAAAATCTCCAAGATCAGCAACGGCTTAGTCTGGGAGCATCAAATAGTAGAGAATGAATCCTGGACCCCTCAGCTGCACAACTGGGTGAGAGAAGGTGCTGTTTACAGAACCAAAGAAGCCTGAGGAGATGGACATTTGAAAGATGTGACTTACATATTGGATATTTCAATTGTTAGATGCCTGTCGGGCATCCCGCGGGAGACACCAGTTGGCTACCTATGCAAGAACCACTCATGCCTTCAACCACATCTAATACTACAACTTGATCTGCGAATCAGATGCACACACACTGGGTGAGCCCTCGATTCAGTAAAAGAGGCTAGGGTTTCAAACAAAAAGGCCTCAGAAGCAGGCACATCTGAATCCCTATTCCATTGTCCATTAGCTGTGTGACATCTGAAGGCCAATCAGGAAAATCCTTTGGCTATTTGAGCTCCACTCAAGAGGAGATATAATTCCTCTGTTACTAGCGGCTTTGGGAATGAAAGATGGAAAACCAATTGCCAGACGTTGTCATTGAACTAATTCCTCTTTTGCTTCATTTCCCTCTTTCTCCTCTATCACCCCAATTACATGGCAATGAGCTGAAGGGAATTAATATTAGACGTGTAATTAAAGATCATTGAAATAGTTACATAATGTTGAAAGGTTTATTTGGGGGGGGGGGCTTTATTTCAAGTTCCTGACTATTTCATAGATAGACCAGTCAATAAACAGATGGCATAGAGGGAGATGATAGATAGCAAAAGATGGACCTATCTATATGGATCTATCTATCTAGATACAGATACATAAATAACACAGACGTAGACCAAGTGTTCTCATCTTACTGTCAGACAACATGGTGATCTGAAAAGTTTCTACTCTCCTGTAATTGTGATCATTCCTCTCCAGCCATTTCACTTCCTGTTCCATGTCTGTCTGAGCACCTACAGTTATGGGGATATCTGTCTCCCCTCCAATGCCTCTAGTTTCCGGCCTCTGCTTCACCCTCTGCTACCTGCCCAACCACAGAACACAATTAAATGACTTCCCATGGTAGGCAGCTGGAGCGCTTGGCCTTTGTGAGACAGGATGCCCACCTTAGGCAGCTTGGAAATGTTTTTCTATCAATGTGCTCTGGGCAGGGAGTCACTCAGACAATGCCTATATCCTGTGGGGTTTGTCAGGAGCTGACCTCATCATGTTGACCCCAAGATGACCAGGCACCAGGAGGAGCAGGAGGGAAATGAATGGAAGGCCAGAAGAGAAGGCTATCATTATGCCATGATGGGGAGTGACAGTGGATTGAGACATGCTGATTCCCTAAAGTGGCTCTGGCATTTGATGTGATATGGTAGAGGGTGGAGGGCATCTTCTCTTGTTCTTCTCCTCTGTACTTACTCTAACACCTTCATTACAACCCTCATTCACATGCCCATCCATTTATTCATTCACTCAGCAAATGTATATGGAGAAATGTGTACTTGGAGATAAACATCACCCTCCATCCTGTTGCCTATTTAAGGGCCTATCCACAATGGCTTCCATAGGACAATAGTGCCTGCCTGGCTTGCAGTAGGTACCCCATAAATAATGAATTATTGGTATAATTGCTAAAGAAATGTGTGAATTTGTGATTGAATGAAAGGATGGACAGATTAAAGAATGAACGGGGAGGGATGTTCAGACCAGCCTACGAGATTGTGGATTATGTGGGTAGGAAATGGGAATGAGGCATGTTGGCAAAAGGAAGATAAATATTCCCACTCTTGCTGTGTTGCTATAATTAGTTTTATTGGCTCCTCCCTTTCTAGAGTTAACAGTCTATTTGGAGAGAGAGTGTCTCCATAATTTCTGAATCTACAAGCCATAGTGCAGGACTCAGCATAGAGAAGAAAGGAAGAGCAGCATTAGTGAGGTAGGCATAGGATGGATCCCCGCTCCACCACTGCCACCTGTGAGAGCCTGAGCCTCCTGGAGCCCTGGGCTCCCCATTGTTTCCTCTGTAAAATGAGGGTCAGGAAAGTCTATCTCTGTTTATCTCTCAGAATGGTCATAGAGTCCAAATGGACAAACATGTCATACTAAGTTGTTAACCAGCAAGCAAACTTGTTCAGAGGAAGTTTGTTTCTTGTTCCATCAGCAGATAGAAGGAAAAATGCATACAAAACTAACCAAATTCAACTTGGATGCACAATGTTTAATTGGCATCCACAAGGAAGAGGAATCTTCAAAGAAAATAACCCAACTCCTAGAGTGGGAACATAGTGAGACTATTCCAGTGTGTTCTTTAATTATTGTCAATCTTTCCCGATCGGGACCCTCAGCCCTCAGAGGTCTTCCCATTCAGTACTTCTCAGACACTGTGCATGGCCTAGGGCTGGCTGACAACATCAGAAGCACTGGGTAGGGCTTTTCTATTTTTAAATTTTTTACAAAATCTCTCTAAGTGTTGAAAAAACGGAGTTCCTGGGTCTCTCTCATGGAGGCTCTAATTCTGAAGTCTTGAAGTAGACCATGACCAAGACCTTCCCAATGGACAGGCAGGGCTAGGGACCACTGACCCACTCACCACCATGTTCCTTATCCTTTTGGGCTCTACGGTTTGGAAGATGTTGCCTCAAAGCCTACTCGGGCCTGTGAGACACCGGCTTGGGGTGGAGATGAGGGCTTTTCTCGTGGATAGAGGGGAAACTGCCCTGAGGTTGGCTGGAACTCAGAACTTCGCATTGAGGTTTTCTAGACCTGAGTGTCCTCTCTCACGGTCTTGTGGGATGGCAGTGCCTCCTCATTATTGGTGGGTCTGTGCCCACTTCCAGTTCCTGGGACATGTGAAACAGCAAGGGGCCTCCCAAGTGAACACTCTCTTGCCTTGGATCTCAGATTGCCAGTATGTCCTGGGAAGGTGAGCCCATCTCACCCCTCTTGCTTAGACCCCGGGCCAGGCAAGATCTAACGATCACCACTAGTCATTGAGGAAGACCCTTCAAGAAAGCCTGTGAGGGAGGCAGGCCCTGTTGTCTCTGCGGAAGAATGAGATGATGAGGACCAACACCACAGTTTGTCCCGAAGAGCTAGGAGTTGGGTACATACCCACCTGTCTCCAAAGCCCTTCTACCCTTCAGGGGTTCACCCACTGCTCCTCTCTAGAATCTCCCAGGTATCTTTCTATAGGTTTTCCTAACCTGTGAGCAATTGAGAAACAGATCCTAACTTTTAGAAACTTAACACGAAATCAGAGAGGCAGGTGGGGAAGTGAATAGTCTCACAAACCAATATTTGCAAACCATAGTAAGGCCAGGGATGACTTAAGAGTAGATAAGAAATGAGAAATCATGAGAGCTAGCTCTCTGGAAGAAACATAGCACAGAGCTCTCGCTATGATGCAAGTAAAGAAACTGAGGCACAGAGGTCAAGTGGACTGCTCAAAGAATACATGAGCAGTGAGGGGCAGAACTAGGATTCAAGCCCAGATACATCATTAAAGTATAAATCTGTAACCATGAATTCAGGAAATTGTTAAAATACAGTATAAGAGCCATATTATGGGGATCCCTGGGTGGCACAGCGGTTTGGCACCTGTCTTTGGCCCAGGGCGTGATCCTGGAGACCCGGGATCGAATCCCACGTCGGGCTCCCGGTGCATGGAGCCTGCTTCTCCCTCTGCCTGTGTCTCTGCCTCTCTCTCTCTCTCTCTCTGTGCCTGTGACTATCATAAATAAAAAAAAAGAGCCATATTATGAAATATTATGCAGACCATCAAATATGATTTCATGGAGGTATATTATGTACATATTTCCCCCCCAAAAAATAACATTTATTTGTGTGTGCTACAAGCCAGAGTATGTCAAGATCTGCACTGTGTGATTTTTCTTTTCTTGGCTTTCCTCGTATTTATTTTCTTAGTTTTCTACAATGTCCATGAATTTTTTTTTAGAGATTTTACTTATTTGAAAGAGAGAAAAAGCATGCACAAGCAGGGAGAGGGCACAGGGGAGGGAGAAGCAGACTCTCTGCCAAGCAGGGAGCCCAACAAGAGCTTGATCCCAGGACTCTGGGATCATGACCTGAGCAGAAGGCAGACGCTTAATCTACTGAGACACCCAGGCACCCCCATGCATTATTTTCATATTTAAATGTTATATAAATAAAAACATTAAAACCTAATTTTAAAAAAGAAAAGAAAGGAGAGAGGGAAGAGTGAGGGGCCGACTGTCCAGTTGTTGGAGAAAGAAAGAACTTTGTGTGAATAAACTAAAGGTCACTCAAGAGAATCAGAGGAACTAAAGACGGTGCTGGTGCACATCAGTGAAGCAGAAAGAAGAGCAAGAAGGAGAGAAAGAGAAACCGAAACAGAAACGTGGGGGCAAAAACTTGCTATCCAAAATCTATGCTTCTTAAAGATAATAATAATAACAAAAATATCCAGACCATTGCCCTCAGAGAAATCATCATTTCATGGATGTAGAAATTGAGGTCTGGGGTTCTGAGGCAATTTCCCTAAGACGAGACAGAGCTGGCCCCGGAGGACCCATGGTTACTCGGTGTAAAAAACATGGGCTCTGGGCAAAAAGATCTGGATGTGAGGCTGGCACCACACCTGCTAGCTGGACCGGACAAACCAGGATAGGAATAATCAATAATCAATCCCATGCCCATGAAGCTTCAATTAAATGAGCAGCTGAAATGAATGTGCCTGGTACAGAGCAGGTCCCAAGTATGGCTTCCTGTCCTAGTCTAGATGACCCCTTCTCCCCTCTAGATGGGTAACCTCCCCCAAGCCATGTCAGCCCTAAGCTATGTCAGTGGGAATTTGAAGGATCACACAATGAAAGAAGGCTTGGTTTTGGTGCCTCTCTGTCTGTCTCTCTTTTGTCTGTCTCTCTGTCTCTCTGTCACACAAGCACAGCCCCCGCCCCCCCCAACACACACACACGCACCCTTAGCACAATAAATGCCCAGTATTCTTCATTTCCAAAGTTCATTAACAATCTCTCTAGATCTAAAGGGAACAATCAATTGGGAAGAGGGAATGAGCCCAGGAGGGCCCAGCTGGGTGGAGAAGCAGTGAGAAAAACAAACACAGATTGTTAAAATAACCTTACGGTGGTGTCAGTCTGGTGCATTTACCTCCACTCTCCCCCTTTAAACACAGAACACCTCCCCTCCAGGGCAGAGGACAGCCATGCTTTCAATTACGTTGGTTAATGTTTCCCTGTTACAGCAAGTCTCAAATCCTGTCAGACATCCCCAGGGCTGGGTTGATTGGTCTGTTAAAAGTCTTGGGTGGTTTTACAGCTCCAAATGCAGGAGATGTTCATGTCAAAGGCATCTTGGAGCTGTGTTCTTGGTGTGCCTGGGGCTTCAGGGATGAAAGCTTGTTCACATTCACATTATGGTGGTTATTATTCTCCTGCCTAGTAAAATGACTGCAATTCATTCTTCTTGGAAACCACCAAGAAAGATAGTGCGGACTCTTTGCCCTATTATCAGTGAAGTTGAACCAAGGAAGATTTGAGGCCCACCTGGGTTTGCCACCAGCTGGGTTAGACATATGGGGCTGGTCACCCTCCATCTATAGGGCAGTTTCCTCAGCCCACACAAGGAGTTTGGTTGGAGTCACATTTCCCAAAGTGTGTTCCTCTGAGCACTCATCACTGAGATTCTTCAGAAGAATTAAATGAGTTGTTTCTTAACCAAATCATATGGGAGGCAGGAGAAAGATAAACCCTCTCTCTTGCGTATTAGCACATTAAAGTTACTGAGAAGTGCTACGAATTATGCTATGTTTACTATCCAACGGGCTAAACCAAACCACTTGACACTAGGTTGCTTCTCCTCATGGAAAGTCTATTATTTAACGTGTCTTGAGATTCAGGTCCAGGATTACACATTAGTGCTTCTCTGTCCCTGCATTGACTGATTTCCTTCTAACTCTAATGCTCTGAACTGTTTGAATGATGTAAACCTAAACTGCAAAAGCTATTTACTTTTCTACCTATGGATGGGGAAGAAAGAAAGCGATCCAGAATGCTGGGCTGCATGCACATCTCCACGTTTAGGTTAAACACACTTGCTCAGTGTGGCATCTAACCTCTTCACTGTCTACCTTGTTACACTGGATATCGGTGTCCTGACTAGGGGTCCCACTTGGGGTCAGGGTCCCCTCCGGTGGCAGCTGCAGCTCCACCGGCATCTTGGCCATTTCTGCCGCTAAACTCACAGCCACTAGAGGTCAGGGCACCAAGTTTGTAAATATTGTATCACTATGTGCCTGACACTTAGAAATAATATCCAAAATCAGTTGAGTGCTTATAATATGTGAGGCACCATCTTATTTAGTCCTTTGATATGTCCAGGGAAGTTGATGCTGGTACCACACCTGAGGCACAGATGAGGAACCTGGGGCTCAGCAATATGCACTGATCTTTCTTAAGTCCACATAACTACAAGGTTTGGGGCTGAGATTTGAATCCAGGGTATTGGATCCTGGAACTCTTGCTCTCATCACTGAATTATGTTGCCCAGAAGCACTGATGAGATGTTCAACAAATATGTATTAAAAGGAGAAAAGAGCAAAACTTTATTCAAGGAATTTTCTGGAAAGGGGTGCTTCTCTGATTATGTGCTCTCTGGATCTTGGGGCTAATGGTCTGTTAACCTTCTCTAATCCAGGAATTAATCTCTAAGACCCATAGAAGGACTTGTTAAGTCAGGAACTCCTTAAACAACCAGTGAGTTAACTGAGTTAAGGTGGATCCATTCCAGAGAATCTGGAATGAAAACTGTATATAGCATATATCTTTTAAATAATCCATTATCTTTGTTTAGTACATATCTTTTAAATAATATTTTAGCTACTCTGTTAAGGTATAATTTGCATAATAAAAATCATTGAATTGTACACTTAAAATAGATGAATGTCATAGTAGAGATTTTTTATTTATTGGTACTGAGGCTTCCTCCACCAAACCATGACCAAGGGTTTTGATACCAAAGTCATGCTCTTTCTTAATAAAGAACCAGCAGTGAGTGTGGTGGAGATATCTTTGCTATGGTGTGAAGGCCCCTTTCTGCCCCACACCTTTCAAATGAGGATTATACAAAGACCCTCTTCATGGGATCATGGCCCTCGTGCCTGTTATAGTCTGTCTATAACATGAGCTGTTAAATCCAGTTGCATTTAGTAAATTGCAAGCTCTCAGAGGAGGATAAGAAGAACCCAAGAATGAACAAGATAACATGAATGTCTGGAGAAGGGGCTTGAAATCAGGCGACCCAAGTTTGCTTTCCAGCATCACTCCTTTTTGAGCTGGGGGACTACGAGCCTCAGCTTCCTGGGTTGAGCTGGGTTCCAGGCTGGCTCTGCACCTAACAATCTACATGGCATTTTCCAAATAAAGGGGTAGAGCTCACAGGCATTTAAGTATTTTCTACTCCTGGAAATCTTTCGATGCCTAAAATGTCAGGATTCAGATTTCCCAGCAAAATCTTTTTTTTTCTTTTTTTGTCTAGGCTCTAAGCAACTATTGTTCCCAAATCACTTGCTTTTATGATCTAGACTGCAAATACCAAGTCCTGTTTTGCCCAGACGAAAGAGTGATTTGAGAACCATTTAACGGTGTACATTTTCTCAGCATCTCAATCACAGAAATACCTGGGATAAAAGGCTTAGTGCTGATCCGCTGTAAAAATTTGTGAAGTGTTCAATTACCCTTACAATTGTTCATCTCTTACCCGTGGAGCCCTGGTGTCAAGTCATGGGACAATGGACAGCCATTGGGAACTTTTTTTTTTTTTCCGTACACAAAAGAAGTTCACTATGAAGCCACAGGCCCCAGACCCCACCCGGAAAGTGAGCTGTCCTTTACTTTTCAAAATATGCGTCATCCTTTTCTTGACATTCTGTTCTTAATATCTTCCTGGAGAGGACAGAATAATAACAGTGAATCTGACAACATTGGCTTATGGAATCTGAGAACAGAATGATTTCAAGGGCTAGAGATTTCAGGGGCTAACATTTGTGGGTCTCAACTGGATGTGGTTCACTTGGGACACATGGCATATTTCTGGTAGCAACTCTCCCTGGGCCTTTAACTCAATGAACCCTAAAATGGAAAGGCCCCAATGACACTTAGTTTTCTCATGTTTAGTTACAGGCTTACTCATCCATTCCTTATTCTACAAATATTTCATAAATATCAATTATCTGCCAGTAACAGTGCTTGGGGCTGAGAATTAGAAGCTACACAAGATAGGTCCCCGCCCTCAGAAGCTCCTTGTCTCAAGATGTGTTGCTACTGTTCTGACCTCACCAGGATGTTCTTACCCTGTCTGTAGTTACAGTGTACTATGGTCAACATTATGAGAGCAGTACACGCAGAGCACCTGAGAGCCAGGCAACAGGCCACCTAACAGGTGGGGCAGGCAAGAATTGCTCAAGGAGACAAAGCGATCTTGGTTTTAAAAAGTGAGCAAGAGTTCTGGCTGAGGCAGTATGGGGAGTAGGAGGCACTCCATGGGTATGCAATGCTATATGCCAGGGGTAGTGCCTTTGTGGGAAAATGCAAAGGGACAAATGTGAAGGTTAGAGAGGGCCCAGCCAAGTGGCTCCAGATATAATCAATCAATGACAATACTTTGACAATTAAGTCAGTGTCTGAGTTTGGAGTCTTTATGAGAGGTGTTAGCATAGACACTCCGGGTACCAAAAACTCACTGAAAAGGATAAAGCGATTAGTGCCCCCCGCCCCCCCCCAAGAAAGACACAGAGTCCTAGTAAAATGGTGCGTCTTAGGAACAGAGTTATGTCTGGCTACTGCCTAGCTGTAGGGTGTGGGTACATGGCTCTGTTTCTGGATTTCAAGTCTCTCCTGTTTACATGAGGAGCTGTGAGCTCTAAGATTCTAAGATGGGGCGAGCTGGGGGGCCAGATATAAGAAGATGAGATGCAGGCTCAGTGTTTGTTCTGTATCTAGATACACAGCATCTCTCACTCAGGCTTAACAACCGAGGAGTAAGGAGTGTCCAGGCTACAGATTTCTCACATTCTCACGTAAGAAGAAAACCAGGGCTAATTGTTTAGGCTCCCCCTTCTCGTACATTTAGTCTCCATGAATGACTATTAGGATGGGGTGTTGTGGAAAGAATCCTAGACTTAGGCCCAAACAGGAATAAGTTTGTCTGGCAGTTCCCACTTGTGGGAAACAGTATTCAACCCCTCGCCTCAGTTTCTTTATCTGCAAAATGGGGATGAGGATGCCAGAAGTCTGAGAAGATGCCCTGAGGACTCTATGTGTAAAGCACAGAGCACGCTGTTGCATTTAAACAGCTTTCTATCTGTGTTCTGATATTTTCTTTTTGAGGGTCATAGAAATCTATTTCAACCCATTCATAATGCTAAACATCCTCTGTCCTTTTTCTATTTCCTTTTCTTTCTTTTCTATCCTGGTTACAGTCTACTCCCCAACCCTCCCTACACACACACACACACACACACACACACACACCTGTGTTTCCTATAGAAACAAAGCTACTTCTAACCACCAATTAGTGAGGTCATTGTCACAGGGAGAGTGGCCAAGGTGCTCCGAGAAGGATGGTAGCTCATAATGTTTAATTTTATTTCCAATCAGGTACTGACCACATTGTTATTACCCAAACACAGTCTCAAAGACTCCATCTGTCTCCAACTGATGTCTATTCCCGGTCTGCTGGCGGCAGCTCAGGAGTCTGGCCAGTCTAAAAACACAAAGTTCCTAAAACCAGAACCAGTTTATTTTCCTAACAGGTGATTACTGTGCTTGATTCTAATTTAGCTAAATCTGGCAATCATCTTTGAGGAGAGCTGGGTGGTGTTAGGACAAATTGGAGTACTTGGTCCAGAGGTGTGGGCCCATCTGCCGGTATAGCTCCAGGAAGACTAATTCATTCTGGAATCTCAGCCCCGGTGAGTGGTGGCCTAGAGCACAGAGCTACTCATGGCTTTTCTGTGGATAAGGATGCCGCAGCCTGGGATATTTCACTGATGATGGGTTAGAGCTAAAGGATGCTGCCAATATGCGATTTTCTCCTGAACCTTCTAAGTAAACTTATTTAGCCATTCAGTCAATGTCACAATTCAACTTTTACACAACAATTTAGCAAGTTGTGTAACTATCGCCATAAATCAGTTGATTTACATCTCAATTACATCTTTCATCCCCTTTCAAGGCTATTCCTAGTCCCCAGCTCCCACCCTCTGTCCCAGGCAACAACTCCTCTACTCTCTTGTGGGCTAGATTTGCCTCTTCTGGTCACATCCATTGTATACTATGTGGTCTCCTATGCCTGGCTTCTTCCACTTCACGTGTTTTTAAAGTCTGTCCAAGTTGGGGCATCTGTAAAGGTTCACTCCTTTTAATTGCTAAATAGTATCCCATTGCATGAGTAATACCACATGTCATCTGTCCAGTCACCAATCAGTGGACACTGGGATTGTTCTCCATTCTGGGCCCTAATGAATAATCCTTCTAAAATCATCATCCCTGTGCAAGTTTCTGTGTGGCTCTTGGGTACATACCTAAGTGTGGCATTGCTGGGTCATTTGGTATATTTGTGTTTACATTTTTAAGGAAATGTCTCCAGAATCTTGATTCTTTTGCGTAAGCTCATTTGCTCTTTCCTTCACAACTAAAAGGCCAGTGTTTTTAACACAAACACCATACCCCACTCACCCTTTCTCCCTACCTCCTTATAGCCTAGGATTAAAAACAAAAAAAAAAAAAACAAAAACAAAAGCTGTTCTTTCTCTCCTGGTTGCAGACACAGTGGAAGAGATGTGAAGGGTTAAAATGCAAAGAGAACCTACAGGAGGAGTTAAGAAAGTCATTTTTCTCTCTCCTGTTCCCTTTTCTGTATGGTTCAGGAAAGACAGAGGTTACCGGAAAATCAAGCCTTACGTTCGTTTCAGACGGTTGTCGTTGTGCATGAATTACTGAAGTCTTTATCTTTCTTTAATGCTCTGAGCAAACGTTAACTATTGTCGAAATAGAATTTAATTTACTGGCGAGTTTGGGTACCTACTTAGTGCCGAGCACAGAAAAAGATGTGAGTAGAGAAGTAATTTCAAATGAAGAGTACCCTCTCTCTCCTTCATCAGCTTGCAGTGTCATTGGTGAGAAGCCCACACCTTATAATTACTCATCACGTTGTAGTTCAGGAGGGGGTTGTGGATCTGCCCTCCTCTTTAGCTCACATCAATCCTGTTGACAAAGAATTCTTTTCCAGGGGGTAAAAGAGCAAAGCATATTTGAACTTGGAACTGCCCCGGGCATATAGCTCCTCCAGCAATAAAGGAGAGACGCTGGAGTTGATGCTGAGTACAGGGAGGGAGACAAGAAGTCATCAGGATATTTGGGAGGAAAAAAAAAAACTAAAAAAAAAAAAAAAGGATATTTGGGAGGGGAGCAGGAGGCCCACTGATTTACATACACTTGGGGACTTGGGACAGGGAGGGGCGGAAGGCAACACAGTTCTGTGGGATTTTGTTCCTTTTGTGTTCCTATACTTGAAAGGAGAATAGAATTAACATTTACTGGGCACCCAGCCTCACATCACATCTACGAGACATTAGTGATGTTGCCACTTTAGAGATAAGAAACATGTGGCTCAGAGCAGTCTAATCATCGCCCCGGGCCAGAAACCCAGAGCCTAATCACAGGTGTGCTATATACCAGCTATTTCTGGCACCAAAGCTGAGCTCATCCTGCCAATAGGACACTGTAAACAGTTATTGTTCTGGTAAACTTTAGTAAATGTTTAATAAACAGCTCCTGAGCTGGGCAGTGGAGGGCGGGGGGGACATATAAATGTACACAATCTGCTATAAATGTTGCTGATATCTAGGATGTACAGTATGCAATTTACAAATAATAATGAAATATACAGCGTTCTTTATTGTAAATTTCTGTAGAGCCAATTGATTCTCGCAGAATGACTTCACTGATTTTTGTTGAACTCATATCCCCAACCAACCTATGGTTGCAACTGACAAATGAGTACAGTTCTAACATCAATATTGACTGAAGTTTTCCTTTACATGAATGAGTAAAACAAGAGAAACAACAAACAAGCCTGCCAGAGCTTTGCTTGTCAGTGATGTGAGCAACTTCTTTGCTGAGTCGGAAAAATATCTCCTTAATTTCGGTGCTATTCACAATATCCAAGCAACGGACATGGCACACTTTTTTAAAAAGTTATTTATTTATTAGGGAGGGAGAGAGAGAGAGAGTAGAGTAGGAAAAAGGGCAGAGGGAGGAGGGAAAGCAGATTTCCTGCTGAGCGTGGAGCCCAACGCAGGACTCGATCCCTGACTCTGAGATCATGACCTGAGCCAAAGTTGGATGCTTAATCAGCTGAGCCAGCCAGGCACCCCTGACATGGCACACTTTTAAATTAAACCTACTTTATTAACATTTCCCCCAACATTTTCTTGCATTAGTCTATCAACAAAGCAGTAAGCAGACTCTGACTTATAGCACGGGCCAAGTTCAGTGGTGTAAATGTTCCCACAGTGGCCAAAGTCAAAACCGATGTGATGTCACTAAATGCAGGGTTGGGAAGGACGTACATGTTTCCACCACGGATAGAATAGGTGTGAATAGCATCGAACCACAGGCAATAGCAAAGGTAGCAAAATAATTAGGAGAGGATATGTTTGGGTATTTATTAGTTTTGTTTTTATTATAATTTATTTGATGGTAATTTTATGTAATTTAAGTTTTAACAAGTCATTTACCAACTGCATCTCAAATTCCTGCCATAGTTAACAATCAGCCCCACTGTGAAGTGTGAATGCACTCCAGCATGCCACCAATAACACCACCAATAGCTCCCAGTAGCACCCCTCGCCTTCTCCCACTCCATGTGGGTCTGAGGTGGAAGGCCTCCTCCATTACTGACACCTTACAGCTGGAGAAATAAGGTCTGGAGATAGCAAGCCCTCTGTGAGGCAGATGCTGAGTGAGAACCATTGGCATTGCCTGTCTTCTCCAGCCAGTGTGGTGGTCAGCTCCCCCCAAACCCCAATTCTCTGCTTCCTCTGGAATCCTAGGCACAGCCTGCTCTGTGCTCCAGGGGGGACAAAACATCTCCAGCAGGCCATCAAAGACGAAGGAAGTTGTTAGAATAATGCAAAATAGAATAGAGAAAAACATGAAATGCTGAGACACTTGCTTTTTGAATGGTTTCCAGAAGAACCAGCATTAATTAAGGAGAGATGAACTCTGTGGATGGGTTGGGAGAAGGTGTGGGGGGGAATGCCACAGAGTCTCAGTGATTGCTACAAGGGTGATGACACCTCCCCAGTCCCCCACAGCCCTGCTGTGCCTGTGACCTACCCATGCATCTTTCTACCTGCTGTGATTGCTTACCTTCTTTCCTGAGGACAGACATCCTTCTGTGCCTTTTCTATGGGAGGTAAGAATCTTAGCTTTGTTCACTGACATATCTCAAGCATGAGGACAATTCTTGGCCCATACTCTGCACTCAATGAGTACTGTTGAATTAATTCTGATAAAGATTTCCAGCTCAAATATTTATTGAGGACATAATGTATGCCAGGCCCCATTGTAAGCATTTTACATGCATTACACCTCATTTCATTCTCACAGTACACTCCAACCAGCCCCATGCAGGAGCAGGCCAATGGCTCATGATGGCCCCCATTAGGGTGCAAGGTGGAAGCTGCAGAGAGCTAGCTGTGGGAAATGTCAGGGAAACCATGGAAGGCCTGTTTGCCATGTTCAGGACATGAACTGTAAGTGCAGCGAGAGGCCCAGCCTCAACATGGTGGTTGGATGGGGGGAAGTGAGATACGGTGGGACTGGAGGGAAAACATTGCTGCCAATGGTGTTATAGATCCCCACAGGGAGGAGGGTGGAGCTGAACCCAGATGCTGGCAGCTTCTAGAATTTTTCCCATGCTCCTCTTAGTTCCCTTTCCTGTCTTGATTTCTCTTCCTTTCTTTGGACCTTCTGGAGTCAGAACATGTTAGGTGAGGAGATAGAGAAAAGTATATTATCTTGAGAGGCCACATGCTCTAGAAGCCTCTCTTGCTCTGTAAACAAGAGGCCCCTCCCTGGCATCCCTGCAGACGCAGGAGGTTAGTTATGTCCCCTTTTACTCTTGAGTTTTCACTGGGTGTGTACTAACCAGGCACAAATTGAGCATTTGTTCTGAGGGATTTTTTAAAAATACACATAGTGCTTCTTTCAAGGCATTTTCTATCCACATCCAGAATCTTTCAGGCATGCCCATCTATAAATTAAATTCCACTATGAATACATCTTTGGATGTATAAAAAGGGTAATTCACTGTTGTTATTGTATTTGCTCATTACATACCCTGATGGTCTATTAGAGGCTACATCCCCTGACAGTTAAGTCAGAGGAAAAAAAGAGAGAGAGAGAGAAAGCCTTTGAAAAGCTAATCTGTAAGACTTCTATTTTTCTTGGTTCATTTGTTTCCTTTAACTGAATCAAAATTTAAACAAAAAAAAAAAGGAAATGGGAATAAGGTTTTGTGGGTTTTCTTGAAAACTGGACATAAAGGATTCAGGATTACTTTCTTATGTTCTAAATTAGATTATCTCTCTTTTGTCTTTCTTTATTTCCTCAAGAAGATTAAAAAGAAAATGAGGAGAAATTATTTACAAGACACACAAAGGAGTTTAATTAGAAGGACAAGCACTGGGGAAGTGAAGGTCAAATGAATGGGCCTTGAGCACCACAGGTGTAGCCAGGAGCTGTGCCCAAACCTTCTCGGTCTGCATGTGGTTCACTTAGGTGGGCCATTCCACTTCTCTGGGTCTAACTTTCCCCATTTGTAAGATTAACAGCTTCCAGGAGAGGATATCTATCTTTCCATTCAGCTTCGTGCTCTGAGAACCTTTGAGGCTAAAATTTTGAAAAAGGAGCTAAATTCAGACACCACTCTCCATTCTGCATCTATAACCCACAGGCAGAGCTGGTCTCTTCTGGAATATTCTGAGTCCATTTTCTGCCTTAATAAACAAGAATGAGTAATTCCCTCAAGAGAGTCCTGCCTCTAAGTTTATAGATCTCGTGCACAAATATTTTGTCTGCTGTTATTCTGTGTGAGGGGAGTAACAGGAACTCAGAGTTTTGGTGGGAGATGTGTATACCAACAATGACCATGCAAGTGTCACTCCCTGAAAATCCAAGCCTGATCCATTTCAACAGAGAACCCAGAGCCTCTCTCTGAGTCAGGGGAAGCTAAAGGAGGGAGTATCGCCCAAGTGGATCCCAGGAGTCTAAAGAAAGTTCAGAAAGGGGCCACCTCCTGGCCAGCTATAAATCCAGTAGTCAGAAATCAAAGCTATGAACAAAAGAAAAATCAGGTCAGAACCAGGTAGACTGTCCTGAAATTGTGTAGCCATTCAAAGCAGGAGTAAATGAAGATAGGAAGCCATGGATAAAAGAAAGGCAGAGGGATGGGCTACTTGCTCACCAGCTTGGTTACCATTCATGTGGTTGCCAGCTTCACAGAGTATTTTCCACCTATATCTCCAGGCCAAATACAATGCCCAGCAAATAGTAGCTACTCAACAAATATTTGACTTGTGGAATGCACCAGGGTCTGCTACCCAATTTCAGTTTGGTTCAGTTAAGGTTTTGAGTCTTAGAGGAACTTGTTCCCACAACCATGAGAGGCAGAGCCTCTCTGGAGCACTCAATGAGGTTGCAGAAGGAGAGGGCTTAGGTCAAGGAGGAGGGTAGGGGCTTAGGAAACTTAGCTGTCATTCATTAAGGTGGAGAGCAAGCACCATTCTGACTCACAAAGAGACACGGGACATCTTCCTAAACACATTCTTTAAAAGATTAATTTATTTATTTAAAAGAGAGAGAGTGGGGGGCAAGGGCAGAGAGAGCAGATCTCCAAGCATACTCCCCATTGAGCAAGGAGCCCCACACTGGGCTCAACCTCACTACCCATGAGATCATGACCTGAGCTGAAACCCAGAGCCAGACGCTTAACTGACTGAGCCACCCAGGTGCCCCTTCCTAGACACATTTTCAAAAGATGCCTGGAAAACAGGGCATCTGTGCAGGGCCCAAAAGAACAAGAGGTGTTGAAGTTGTGCGTGTGCAGAAAAAAGAGAGGAAGAGAGAGAAATGAATCACAGGCAGAGGAGACCACATGCCAAAGAGAATCTCAGCGAGCTCTACTTCAGCCTAGCAGGAGGTCCAGTTTGTCTGAAATGTAGGCTTATAAAACAAAACTGCAGAGTTGAAATGATAGTGGAGACAAAATTGTAGGGGCTTCTTCCAGAGAAAGGGGTTGATGTCAAGGAGATTAATTAAGGAGCTCTTGCAGGGGGGCTTCAGTGAGCACAGGACCCATGAGTTAAGTCATCCTCTGCCAAACTTGTAAAACATAGTGCATATGCACACCCCACTTGTGACATGGCTTTTAAGACTCTGCCACTAGACTTTCAGTTACTTGTGAATCAAGATTCTTATTCACCACTGCTTAACACAGGGACAGGAAAGTGCTCAGGATACGTTCAGTAATGATTCATCAGGGACACACCGACCAGTCCTACCCTCTGATTTTATGCCTACACCATGTAGCGATGGTAGGCCCAAGGTGGTTAAGTGGTGTGAGACAACACGATGAGGCCGTAAGGTAATTGGGGCTCAAACCCTAACTCTAACTCTGAAGTTACTCAGCCATGCTTCTTCCCCTCCAGCTGGCTATCCCCAGAATCATCCAGGATTGTAGGTATAAACACAACAGATAGGAGACATTGGACAAGACAGACAGAACCCTCCGGGCAATTCCTTAAAACTGAAACTGGTTCAAAATATAAGTCTATCCTATATCCTGGCCATTTCCCTCACTTTCTGCCATACATGTAGTGTCAGGCAAGACAGGAACAGCCTCCAGAGTCCTTGAATTGTGATCTCCTGGTGTGCAGAGACTCGGGGAGTACTTTGTTGCATTCTTGTCCCTGAACAGGAGCCGAAATCATGAGTCATCAGCAGTGTTTGCCTCCCAGCAAATGTAACTTCCTATGGGATATCTAGGCATGGGTTCACTGCAACAATCCAGATGGGTGATAAGGCCATGTCCCACAGATGAGAGCACCCATTGTGTCCTCATTGGCAGCTCAAACCCCAGTGTGACTCAGGCATGGAGGGAGAAAGAACATCCCATGGTGGGGGCCATGGTAACCAGACACAATCTTCTCCCATGGCCCCACCCCTAGGTCTCCTCAGCAGAAACCAGCTCTAAGCCTTACTGAGCCCTAGAAGGATCCTTCAGGGCAAAAAGTCTTCTGTGTGCATATCTTTCCCCTTTCATCAGACACTTGCTATGGTGCACAGTGGAGTCTATTACATGTGGAGTCCATTCAGTGAAGGAACAGGTTCTTACACCAAGATTTGCCTAAGTATGGGACTGGAGCCCTGTGTCTTTTGACTGGAACCCTGAGTCTTTGTTTCATCATCTGTAAAACAAAAACAGCATGAATTGCCCTCATCAAATTTGAAGGTCTGTCATGAGGATTCAATGAGATCACCTAGGGCAATATCCGGCACATGGTAGGCACTTACTAGCTTTTAATTGCATTTTCTTTCTTCCCTGTGTGTTGAGAGGCAGTTCCCAATGAGTAAATGTTTGAGGAGTATTTTGGTCAGGGTTCTCCAGGGAATAGAACCAAAAGAATACATACATACATACATACATACATACATACATACATAGATTTATCTTAAGAACTTGGCCTACACGATTGTGAGAGCTGGCAAGTCTGAAATCTATACGGCAGGCCAGCAGGCTGGAAAGTGGAAAGTCATGTAAGAGTTGTGTTGCAATTTTGAATCCAAATTCTGCAGGGCACAAGCAGGAAACTTGGGCAGAGTTTCCATACTGCTGTCTTGAGGCAGAATTTCTTCTTCCTCAGAAAACCTCGGTCCTGGTTATGAAGGCCTTCAACTGATTGTGTGAGACCCACCCACATTATGGAATCTCATCTACTGTACTCCAAGTCCACTGATTTAAATGCTAATCACGTCTGGGCAGTTGAACCTTAGTGGTTCAGCTGGCTAAGTATCTGACTCCTGGTTTTGGCTCGGGCCATGATCTCAGGGTTGTGAGATTCAGCCCATGTCAAGCTCTGTGCTGAGCATGGAGCCTACTTAAGATTCTCTCTTCCCCTCCCTTCTGTCCCTTCCTCCACCACTAGCACACACACACTCTCTCTCTGTCTCTCTAAAACTTAATAAATAAATAAATGTTAATCACATCTAAGAAATACTTTTTCAATAACATAGAGACTATTGTTTGACCAGACAACTGGGCATCATAGCCCAGCCAAGTTGACACATAAAATTAACCATTAAAAGGTGTGACTAGGTGATGGATAGCAATTAAAACATCTCTTTATAGTCAACTCATTATTGAGTGGACTTCCCTCTCAAATTCCTCTGGAAAAGGTCACCAGCTCAAATCTTCAGGAGCCAGTCCACATAGAGGGAAGTGTAAGATAGCCAGGATGAGTGGTGGGCTTCATGAGCTTGGGGGGCATAGGCCCTATGTAAATATATTCAAGTTCGAAATTAAAACGTGTAGCAAAAAAGTTGTGCATGCCATTCAGCTTAGTTCTGACTGCAACAGTGAAGCACATTAATGCTATCCAGCATCTAGGCTGTGGCACATTAAGTCCCCAAGAAACTGGGCTTTTCCAGATGCTCAGGGAGAGCATTTCCTAAGTTTAGAGGAAACTATATACTATATACAGGAATATGCCACTTGAAGAAAGTTTGCACATACCACCCACACAGCTTAGGGACCAAGTAGAAGAAACAAAATGGGCACCGGTCACTTGGAAAAGTTGTTTGTGACAACTGATGTGGTGACTATTTTAAGGGAGTTAGAAGCACCACGTCCAGCTACAAAATACAATTGCAATGGCCTCTCATGCACAAAAGAGTTGGAGAACCAGTTTATTCTGGTCTTGGCTACAGCTTTCTGTAATTAGCTGAAAAACCTTCAAAAATTGGCCTGACATTTTCAGAGGTCATAGAAAGTCATAAAATAGGCTGCAGAAAGATTTGAGCTGGTTTGGTTTTTAGGTTCACAAAAAAACTCTTCTAGATGTTACTACAGTGTCATCTGTACTCATGTCTCCACACTGAGTAGACGATATGTGTGGCAGAGAGACACTAAAATCCACCCCCCTCCACTATCTATCTCCTGGCACTCATGTTCCTCTCTGCATAATCCTCTCCCCTGGAGTGTGAACAAGGAAATGGGTTGTCATTTCTGTGATTATGTTACCTAAGATTACAACTTCCTCTTGTCTTCTTGATTGGCATGCTTTGATGAAGCAAGTAGCATGTTAGAGAGGTCCATGTGGCAAGGAACTGAAGGCAGCCTCCAGCCAACAGACACGAAGGACCTGAGGCCCTCAGTCCAACAAGCCACAAGAAACTGACTCCTGTCAACAATCCCATGTACTTAGGAGCAATGGAGTTTTCCAACCCTGGCTGACACCTTGACCGAAGCCTCAAAAAAGACCCTAAAACAAAGGACTCAGCAAAGCCATGCTTACATTCCTGATCCACAAAAGTCATGGGATAATAAACATGTGTTGATTAAGCTGCGAAGTTTGTGATAGTATTAAAAAATCCCACAGACTTTATAAGGGAGTAGAAAAATCTCATGGATTGTGTAAAAGAGAAAGAAATCTCATGGACACACAAGTTAAAGTCCATGGTGACGTTGGTACTAAATTAAGAGTAACACATAGCCTGGTGAGGGTCATGGCTCTTGAACATGCAGTTGATACATGAGGGAAGTATTATAACTCTGCCCTTTCTTGTGTGTAAAATGGGGATTATGAGATAAACCAGTGACTCAGTCAGTTGGCAGAACCAAATTCAAATCCAGATTTAAATGTGCAAATGAATATGAAGTCATGTTAGTTGGGCTAGATCCAAACTGGGATCCCAGGAGACCCTATAAAACAGCTGGTGCCACCACCCCTTTCTAGATCAACTCTTCAGTTGCTGAAGACCCATACCATTGTATGATGTTCATCTGTCAGAGGTCGAGGAAAAAACAAACACAATGCTATTTCTTGAAGTCTTTTTTGAGGTTCTACAGCCAATCTGATGACAATATAGGGAAAGCAGTAGATTATGGTGTCAATATTTTCAAAGTCCTCATGAGGAACAAATGTCTTATAGCTAGAGATGGAGTAGCAGAAATTGACTTAGCAAGAGATCATATCATACAGACAGACATGACTTGCTCTTAAACTATATGCTGTGCAGAACTTCACTGGAGCATTCAAAGCCATTCACCAGGCACAGCATGAAAATTCTAGAGTTAAGGCCAATGATATAACCTCTAATGCCAATGAAGTATTGAATTAGATAATGAAGTTGAATTTCCTGCTTTAAAAAAAAAAGGACATGTTGGAATCCAATATTCTATTTACCTGGGAAAATACTGGGCAATTAACTTTCTGCCAAGGAAGCAATTGCTGCATTTAGATTAGATTGGATCCTCATGGATGACCACCCAGTACCTCCAAGCACCCAAAACAAATGGCTGGGAAAAAGACCAAAATTATTGAATAGCTTTATTTTACCTCTTGTAAAATCCCTATCAGCAGTAGGTCTCCACTTTTTTGGCTGATGTTTCTCACTCTCCTGAAGTTAAGGAGAGATCTATATTGGTATCCTCAACTATATGAAATAATAATCACAATGCCAGTTGTTCTCAAAAGAAAGATCAGAAAACAAAAAAGAAACCTACAGTCAAACAAATTAGGTAATATATAATGCCAGGACTTTGTAGCTCTTTAATCAAATAACCTACCTTTTTGACCTGGGTGAAATATTTTAATTATCAGCTGCCCTTCTCAACGCTATTAGTTGTCTATCTCTGGTAATCTTAGGTCATTCCAAGTAAGAATCAGGTCCTAAATAAGAAACATGACAATTAACATACAGTCAATAGATGAGGGAGGTACTATAACTCTGTCCTTCCTTGTGTGTAAAATGGGGATGAAGAGAGAAATCAGTGACTGAGTTAGTTGGCAGATTCAAATTCAGATCAAATACAAGTGTGTGCTCTTTTTTTTTTTTAAGACTTATTTATTTTAGCAGGGGGGTGGAGGCAGAGGGAGAGGGAGAGAATCCTCAAGCAGATTCCTGGCTAAGCATGGAGCCCAATGTGGGACTCAATTCCAGGATCCCGAGATCATGACCTGAGCCAAAATCAAGAGTTGGATACTTAACTGAGCCAACCGCAGACACCCTCAAGTGTGTGCTCTTAACTCTGTGTCCACATCACATTACCTTTATGGAAACTAGCACCTCTCTGACCTGATAGTCTCCTTCCCAGAGGACTTCCTTCCAATTTCCCTTCTCTCCTACTAAAAAATATAGCCAAGGCCCATTTTGACTTTGAGAACTCAGACTCACTAAAGAGTCAGAATCCAGTGTATTTTGTACTAGATTTTGTGAGTCTCCACCTACATTCCCCCTCAACCTCCTTTCAGAATTGCCTAGGTTGGATTTGCCTTACCTGGGACAGCCCGCATCCACTGACTGGTCCACCCAGGGGCACAAAACACCAGCCCTCCCACCACACCTCAGGACAGCAGGGAAGGGCCATCATGACAGCCTCAGAGCATAGTCCACATTCTTCCTCTGCTAATCTTGCTCCTTTTCTTTTCTTCTTTGGAAGCTGATCCCAGGAGCTCACCCTAATGCACTTCCTGCACATTCCAGGGTCTGTTTCCTCAGGAGCCCAACATGCATCAATTCCTGAGGAGATAGAATGAGTTGAACATAAGATGAAGAAATCCAAAAGAGCTGGGGATAGCATGGGACAGGTCTCACAGGGTGCTGTGAGGATTCAAATGGATTAATATGTGTGAAATGCCAAACAATAGCCAATAAAGCTGTAAATCTCATGTAAGTCTTGAGTTGTCATTATTATCATTTTTATAGTGTTATACATTATTACCACTCATGATCTTGGAGTTAACAACCCACCTGCACTAGGCATTGGAGGAGAATTATGGCTTAAAAGCAATATGTATGATTTCTTTTTTTTAAGACTGATTAAATCCCTTTATTTTTTTTAATTTATTTTTTATTGGTGTTCAATTTACTAACATACAGAATAACCCCCAGTGCCGTCACCCATTCACTCCCACCCCCCGCCCTCCTCCCCTTCTACCTCAGCCATTAGAAATGACAAATACCCACCATTTGCTTCAACGTGGATGGAACTGGAGGGTATTATGCTGAGTGAAGTAAGTCAGTCGGAGAAGGACAAACATTATATGTTCTCATTCATTTGGGGAATATAAATAATAGTGAAAGGGAATATAAGGGAAGGGAGAAGAAATGTGTGGGAAATATGTATGATTCCTAAGGGAGTCTGCAAGATCCCCATGAGTGTACTGAATGGGAAGCTCCTGGAAAAGCTGAACTTGATCTGAAAGTTCACAAAGAGAAGTATAGTTTCACAGCAGAAGAAATGGTAGTACTCTTCTGTTGTGGTCAGCCTGTACCAGCCACATTGAGTGTAGCTGAGAGTACAGGAGGTGAGAAATTGGAGGGGAATGACCAGGACAGATTGAAGCGGGCGTCTTTAGCTCTCAAAATAGATTGTCCCATCTTCCTCTCCACCTCTCGGCTCACTCGGTCATCTCTCTGGCAAATACCTATAGGTCCTTGTTCATCACTTTGGGGAAACAGCCCCCGACTACCTCCTCACTTAAAGATTTAACCTGTTTCTTCCCCCTTTTTCCTTTATATCATACATGGGGTGTTTGTTGTTATTTGTTTGTTTTATCATTGCACCTATCGTTTTGCCTTGATTTGGATTTGGGTCAAATTTATTTTCTGTCCTTTGGGACAGGTTAGATGTTCATGTACTAGTTTCCTAGGACTACCATCACAAATTACCTAAATAGGTGGCTTAAAACAACATAAATTTATCCTCCCACAGTTCTGGAGCCCAGAAGTCTAAAATCAGGGTGTCAGCGGAGCTGTGTCCGTCTGAAGACTCTAGAGAAGAATCCTTCCTCACCCAACACTTCCAGCTTTGGGTGGCTCCATGGCTGTCAAGTTTAATCTGACCAGTAGTGAAATGGAATAGAGAGGCCAGGCAAAAGTTGGTCGAAACAGGCTTTTAATGGGACACGCTCTCGGCGAGGTTCCACGGCCCACAGGGGAGGGAGAGAGTGGGGAAGTCATGGGCTGGGGAAGTTGTGCCCAGGCAAACCGCAGGGGGGTCTATAAAGAGTTTTCGGGCAGGAAGATAGGGGCAGGGCGGCATTCCAGTTAGGGCAAGGGTTACAGGTCTTTGTAAGCTAAGTTAGGGTAGGGTGGCAAGGCTGCGTTATTGGGAGGTTGCTGGCCTGGGGTCAGCAGTTTTGAGGTCCCCAGTCTCGCCAGCCCAACAATGGCCACATGGCTCCAGTCTCTGCCTCCATCTTCACATAGGTCTTCACAAAGCCTTCTTCCATGATCTCTTCTCTCTTCTCGAGAAGGCCTATTATTGGCTTTAGGGACCACCCTAATCCAGGATGAGCTCCTTTCAAGATCCTTAGCAGGATAACATTCTCAAAGAAACTTTTTTCCAAATGTAGTCACATTCACAGATCCCAGACACACATATCTCTTGGTAGACACCCTTCAACCCACTATAGCAGGTATGTATTGATTCCACCATGGAACTAGTCCACCAGTTCTAAACTATCAAGTAGATTAGGTCTACCAAAAAAGCAACAGGAATCACAAAAGGTATATTAAAAAAAAAAAAAAAGTTAAAAAGAGGGAACAAGAAAACGAGCATGTGAAGGGAGGCCAGATGGGTTTTGTTAACTGACCATGCAGGAGCTAGGAACAGATGAGAAGAAAATCAAAGATGGTCACAAAGGGTTGAACCTCAAGGGCTGGGAGGATTAATCAGAAAGAGAGGTTGGCTGGTGTGAGGTGATGTCCTCTTGCTCTGTTTCAGCAGGACGTAAGATGTTTGGAAGAACAATTAATTGGCTCACCCACTGGCTCTCTGTGCCTCAGTTTCCCCACAAACCAGCAGCACTTCTCACTTTTCCAGGATGTGCTGAGTTCTCTGAGCAATAAATTAATTTGTGTTGCTTCCCTACTGGGCACTTGACCAGGATCAATGACAAGTACTAGAGCAGCAGTTTAAAATGCTGATGTGATTCATTTTACGATGTGGGTGGGACAGGCTGAGTGGCCCACAGGAAGGACAGCTGGTCCCAAATGTTTGAGGCCTTGTAAAATGATGCGTATCTACTTACACTGCTGTAGTAAACAGAACTGGTATCCCCAGGCTCATAGAGGCAATGGCCAACTGGGGAACACTGAACCTTCCAAGGTCAGATCTCAATTTAATGCAAAGCAAATAATCCTGACCTGTGATGGTTAACATCCTTAATAACATTTTCTATGATAGACCAAAGCTTGATGATTCTTTCAACATTGTACATTTTTTTTTTTAAAAAGTGTTTCTAGGGATCCCTGGGTGGCGCAGCAGTTTGGGGCCTGCCTTTGGCCCGCGGCGCAATCCTGGAGACCCAGGATCGAATCCCACGTAGGGCTCCTGGTGCATGGAGCCTGCTTCTCCCTCTGCCTGTGTCTCTGCCTCTCTCTCTCTCTCTCTCTCTCTCTCTCTCTCTGTGTGTGTGTGTGTGTGTGTGTGTGACTATCATAAATAAATAAAAATTTAAAAAAATCAATTGGCTGCAAATAAAACAAATAAATAAATAAATAAATAAATAAATAAATAAATAAATAAAAATAAAAAAGTGTTTCTAAAAACTAGAACCCTAAAGAATGATTTAAAATAGAGAAACCCGGTAGGGAGTAAAACTGCGGACCTGGATATTTTAGTTTTCCCTGAGATTAGCAAACAAAATTCAAAGCCAAATAACTGGAAGGGAGTAGGACACGATCTTGGAACCTTTGATTTCTAATCTCTACTTTTTCCCATGCAATTTAAAAGTAAATAGACTTTAACTACTTACTATCCAAGTAAATGGCTATTGATTTACAAGCTTCCTTAACATTTTCTTTACATCATCCATTGTGGGAGGAAAAGCTCCTCCCTCCCCAATCCCCTGTCATTCCCCCCACCCCACCCTCATTTTCTCTCTGTTCCTCAGTGGTTTTCAGAGGTGCCTGGCCTTGAGCTTCTGGCAATCTCTGGCTCCCCTTTCCCTGTACTACTTCTGACATATACCTGTCAAGGGATCAGAGATCTGGCCTGCAACCAGCCTGGTCACTCTAGTGAAACCCCCTCTGCTCTCAGGTCCCCTGTGAGCATCTGGCTTTAGCTCAGGGCATGATCCCGGAGTCCTGGGATCGAGTTCTGTATCAGGCTCCCTGCTCAGCAGGGAGTCTGCTTCTCCTTCTCCCTCCACCTCCACCTCCTCCCTCCACCTCCCCCCCCCCCCCCCCCCCCCCCCGCTTGTGAGAGACAAAAAGTATGAGCAGTGGAGAGATGGAGTGAGAGGGAGAAGCAAACTCCTCATTGAGCAGGAGCCCGATGGGAGGCTCAATCCCAGGACCCCGAGATCATGACCTGAGCCAAAGTCAAGAATCAGACACTTAACTGACTGAGTCACCCAGGCACCCCACACTAAGTTATTTTGTTGTTGTTGTTGTTGTTGTTGTTGTTGTTTTTTTTTTTTAAGATTTATTTGTTTATTTGAGAGAAAGAAAGGGAGAGAGGGATCCCTGGGTGGCGCAGTGGTTTAGTGCCTGCCTTTGGCCCAGGGCGCGATCCTGGAGACCCGGGATTGAATCCCACGTCGGGCTCCCTGCATGGAGCCTGCTTCTCCCTCTGCCTATGTTTCTGCCTCTCTCTGTGTGTGTGTGACTATCATGAATAAATAAATAAAATCTTTAAAAAAAAAAAAAAAAGGGAGAGAGAGAGGAGGGGCAAAGGAAGAGGGAGAGAGAAGTAGAGGGAGAAAGAGAGAAAACATCTCAGGCAGGCTCCATACCCAGCATGGAGCCCAACACAGGACTCTGAGATCATGACCTGAGCTGAAATCAAGAGTTGGACGCTTAAATGACTGAGCCACCCAGGCACCCCTCACTAAATTTTTTATTTATCACATCACAGCCTGTAGGCTGCACACAAAATCCTAGATGGACAGTCCCCAATCACTGATAGGTATTTCCCAGAGTCCCTGATTCCTGAGACACAGGAGTATCCACAGAGAGCTCACTATGGGGATCCCTGGGTGGCGCAGCGGTTTGGTGCCTGCCTTTGGCCCAGGGCGCGATCCTGGAGACCCAGGATCGAATCCCACGTCAGGCTCCTGGTGCATGGAGCCTGCTTCTCCCTCTGCCTGTGTCTCTGCCTCTCTCTCTCTCTCTCTCTCTGTGACTATCATAAATAAATAAAAATTAAAAAAAAAAAAAAAAAAAAAGAGAGCTCACTATGGGCCAGGCATGGACCCCAGCCCCACAGACACACCAACCTGCACATCTCTGCCCTCACCAGCATGGTAGTTGAGCTGGCTTAGCAGACATGATCACAAGCTGTGAGTTAAGACAAAAGGAAGCTTACAACTCAGACAAGTGCTATGAAGGAGCCAATCTCAGAGGGCGGGGAAGGTTCCTCTAAGGACCTGGCACCTTCTCTGAGCTCAGAAGCAGGAGTGCAGGAGAAGGGAGACAAAAAACAGTATCTGAAAGAGGCCTGCTGGCAGCAGTAAAAACAAAACAAAACAAGCAAAACATAACAAAACAAAACAAAACCAAGAAGCAAGTTTGCTCCACATGGAGGGAGCCAGGAGTACAAGGGGGTCAGAGCTAAGGAGATAGCTATCAAGGAGCATTTAGAGGGGAATGTGTTATCAATAAACATCTGCTAAAGTTCACAAAATACCTGCAAAAGAAACCGAAATATATTTAATGTGGCTAATTAAATGAATGAGGAATGCATAATAGTAATGGTTTACGTACGATAGCGAAGGCTTTACTGAATTTAAACAGATTAACTCAATTTAAAATAATTTAATCTTTTCACAGAAAATGCCATAGCAGAGTATCCAAGTTATATGGAATTCCAATAAATATTATTTGAATCTGAATTGCTATTGCTAAGCAATCTGCCTTCCTACACTGGATGAGGTAGGCTAGCCCGGGGTCAAATGCAACTAACATAGGAAGCATCTAGAACATTCCTTGGCCCACAGGCACTTTCCTTCTTTGACAGCACTTCTAGAGCACTAAGAGACACGGCTTAGAGAGTGTGCCATGGTAAGCCTGCAATGTGGGACGGCCGCCCATGTTTCGATCTTGACCTGGGTGCTTCTTCCACCCCACACTACCGCCCCTTGTAAAATAAAGCTCTTACATTTAAAAATATATTTTTAAAGTAATTAAATTACTTTTAAACACAGATTTTTTTTAACCCCAATGGAAATGCAGAGATTTGGAATTATGTGTGAGATGTTCATTACTTAAATCTGACTGGGTGGTTGTTTCTATGAATGAATGCACTTAATTAATTTTTCCCCCTAGCTTCTTGCTATTTCCTGACTGTAATCTATTTTCTTTCATCCCAGGGGCAATAGAAGGACAACAAAAGAAGGATCCAGTGATATGAAATTCCAGAACCTCTGTCTGCCAAAAAATAGGTCAGAATATTTACTTGTTTATTAATAGAGGAGTGAAAATCTTGAGTCTATGGCAAATAAGCTGACCAACACACACACACACACACACACACACACAACATGTTAATGTGATAAAATTTTATTGCTGCCAGTGGTCTTAGAGACCTAGGTTCAGAAGGAAAAGAAATGCATATGAGTTAAAGTGCCATCATATGTGTGATGCAGGTAAAGTTTGGGAAGCCCCGAGGCATCCACAGCATTTCAGACCCAGGGCTACTTCCACCACCCACCAGGTGTCCAAACAGCCCAAGAGACAGCCACTAATAGGGAAGCTTCCATTCTCAGCTGGTGAACAATTTAAATGATGGGTCACGGATGCATCAGGCCACGAGTCCACCACCCGGTCTCACAGGTGAGGATAGAGGGAGCCATGTGCCTACGTGGTTTCTTCCCTTTGTCTTTCAGCTGAGCAAACATTTACTAAGCAGTCGTGGCCTTAGGACTTGCACAGGCTAGGTAATATGCAGAGATGAAAGACAAAGTCCCACCTCCAAGGGGCTCAGAGCCAACTCTAAAAGCCAATTGGAGTGGGGATTCCAATCCTGAAGCCCACTCCA
This sequence comes from Canis lupus baileyi, assembly GCF_048164855.1. NCBI lineage: Eukaryota > Metazoa > Chordata > Mammalia > Carnivora > Canidae > Canis > Canis lupus. Next base: position 70,541,584 of record NC_132839.1, read on the forward strand.
GGTCTACCATTGCCCAGCATCCAGACCCTGGGCAACATCCTGATACCCCGAGGGGGTTCGAGGTCCCCCTGCATCCCACCAGAGCTCCCTCAGCAAACCCTGCTGGACCAGTCTCTCTGCTCAGAGGCACGCAAGGGTCTCAGCATGTTATCCTATTCCTTGGATCCCAACACACTCTCAAACGCCAAACACCCATTCAGTTCCCACTACGTGCCAGGCACCGGGGCATTCTTAGCGTCCTAAGATTTACTCGAAGAACTATTTTCCCTACGAAGACTAAATGAATGCTTGTAAAACAGAATATCTGAAATATTGTCAAAACCATATTAAGCAAAGGAAAATTTGTGGCTGTTCTCAGACTTGTTCAATGTTTACATTAAATACGTTTGAATAATGCATTTTAAGTCAGTTTTTCTTATTTCCTGACAATAGTAAGAGATGGGAGTTGGAAGGGTGAGAAGCCTTCCTTCAAATGAAGATGGTTGCAGCAATCACATACATCACAGTAATATTTACAGCTACATTTGAAAAAGAGAGAGAGAAAGAGAGAAAGAGCAGTGCTTTTTTCCGCAGCAAATTATTTCAGGATGTGTCATAGCATGCTCAAGATATATTAAAAAGAGCAACAGACGATGTTTCTGCAACCCGTTCCAAACCATTTATAAACCCAAATTAAAAAAAAAAATCCCATATGCATACAAATCTTTGTACCACTGCGTATTTTGTAATGAAAGTATTATATGAGTATAAATTAGTATTGAGATCTATAAATCAAATCAAAATGTCTGAACACACATTTTGGGTCTACTGTCTTACTTCAAGAACTATTAAACCAATGAATTCATTCTCTGTACAAATTACAATTATCAGCATTTGGCAGTCAAGACCGAGGGAGGGTGCTATGGGCAGGTGGTGCTGCACACAGATCCTGCCAGTGGGCACCGGGTCTCAGTGTCATCCCACCTGCTCACTCATGGAGTGGCCTCACTCTGACAAGCCCATTTCCCATCTCAGCGCCTCATATACTTTAGAAATGGTATTTGAAAGCGAGTGAGTAGACTGCCTTGTGCCCCACTGATCCCTGTACGAAAAGCAGCTTCCGTGTGTGGAAAATGAATAAATGGGAGACCCCTGTAGCACTCCGGGAACGTAGCAGGTCCACAATAAATAACAGTGGCTAATGGTCACTGAGTGGCCACCATGTGCTGGGTGCTGTTTTAAGAGTTTAATAGCTGGATCCCCACAATCCCAGGCTCATTAGTCTCCCTTTCATAGGAGAGAAGAAGGCATGCAGAGTATCAATACCTTCCCTGAGGCTGATGAGCTGGGTGGTATGGTCAACCGTAGACTTCCATATGGTTACTGGGATCTAAAACAGCCCTACTTTTGCCCTCAATACAGCCAGCCCTTAGGTGAGGCATCAGCCCGCTGACAGGTGCAGGGGGCTGGCCCCAGCCAACCTCGCCGCTACACTCAAACATGCATGCACCTCCAGGCCACAAATGATGCTCACAGAGATGCTGCTGATAGGGTCCAGATGATGATCCAAGAAAAACATGGAACCACATCCATTAACCACGACCTGTCCACACTACTGATACGAACGCATCCCAAAACTCCCCATGGAATTCATCGAGCTGAATCCCCAATATCCACACCTGTACTGCATCCCTAAGTGCAGAAAATGGAAACATACCATGTTTTCCAATCAAGTCCAAACTCAAATCCATAGGTAAGTGCCTGGACATGCACCAGCCACCACGAAAGGAATTTTGGCATTTAATCCTCACAATACTGCTCTGAAGTAGTTATTATAATTCCCATTTTCTAGATGAGAAAAGAGAGTCTAAGAGAGGTTACATTTGTGGTCAGTCACAGAGCTAGTCACTGGTGACAACTGGATTGGGATTCAGAGTGTAATGTCAAATCGAGGACCATTTCTGGGCTCCAAGTGACCACCACTTTCTGCTGTGTCGGCCTGATCCTGTGGATTTCGTTTTCTGTTCCTGCAAGTCTCCAGTCTGCTCCCGTAGAGACTCTGCTATGAAGAACGGGTGTGTGGACATTGCGCTCCTGAGAAGAAGGTCCAGGGCCATCGCACAGCCTCACAGCGGCACCTCCCGGAAAGCGGCCCCATCCATCAGCGCCGCCTGGGAGCTTCGGAGAAATGCAGATTCTCAGGCCCTGACCTACTGAATCAGAAACTCAGGAGTGGGAGCCTGGGCACCTGTGTATAAACAAGCCTCCCGCCCCCCAGTGATTCTGGTGCCCATTCAAGCCTGAGAACCTCCACTTCAGCATCCTTACTGAGAATGCAAGCTTCGGAACTGGAGTAGGAGGCCGCTAGGCCCAGCACTTCCTCTGCCCCTACCTACTACCTCCAGGAGACGGGAAGGAAGAAGATGCAAGACAGGGGCCCAGAGGGTAGGAGGAAGGTGGGAGAGGTCAGCGTGCTGGAGACCGGGAAATTCAGATGAGACAACAGCCCTTGCCCTCAAGAGGTTCAGTCTGAGGGGGGGGGGGAGTGAGGGGGTGCAGAGCAAGACTGGTACTCCAGATCACAAGACACTGCCCCGTGCAGTGAGAGAAAAGATGCAGGCCCTCAGGGGACCCCGGGGGTGGCTAAGGGCTTGCCCACGAGGTTCCCAGCCATGCTTTCCACTCCGAGTGGAGTCTCTGTTCCCATTCCTGACGACAGCGCTGTAGGTACTGTTGCTCACACGTCCCGCACTCAGATACTCCCTACCCTCACCTCATTCACTATCCATTTCTTCTCTTTTGCCACTAATGCCCACAGCAATAGTTAATTCCCAAGGAGGGGGGGGTCGTTGGGGAAGACAAGGTGCAGGTGGCTGTAATTCCTTCAGATGCAGCAGCCTTGTTGCTGCGCTAGGCAGCGCCCTCCCCGCCCCTCCCAGCAGCAGACAGCTCTCTGCCCAGGAGACACACGGGGTGGCGGGGTCCCAGGGCCTTGTTGCTCTTGACCTCTCTGGTTTCACCCCACCCCTCCAGGGGCCCTGGGCATCCACGGATGGCACTGACTGATCCTTAAGAACACTGCTCCCTCTGGCCTGCCTCACTGTGCCGACCGGGGAGTATCTTTCTGAAAGATGTGGCCAGCCAGGGGCTTTACAGAGGGCCCAAAGGGCTTTCTAAGAGGGTGCCCCATCCCTTTCCTGGGCCCCTCCACAAGGAGCTCCCCAGATTAGATGCACAGGAAGCATCGCTAAAGGGTCGGGAGGAAGAAGAATGAGAAGGACCCACCAGGAGGCTGTTGGCTTGGACTGTACGCCCAGTGCCTGGCACATACTAGATACCTAAATAGGTGATAGAAGGAACTTTCACCAGAAGGAAACTTTGGAGGGACGCAGAGAGAAGACAGGACAAGTCGGGGAGAGTGGAGGCTGTAGACTCGGGAGCCATTCACCTGCTGGAGGGGCGCCAGAGCTAACCTGGGCACGCAGGCCACCCCGTGCTGCCACGCTGCTCCCCTGCAGTGTAGCCCATCCAAATGCCAGATATTGTTATTTTCATCCTTCAGCATTTGTCAGGGACACAGATGAAGGGGATCAGAGCTCACATCACATGCTTCCTGTCCTCAGTGAACTTAAACTTAGTTGAGGAAAGAAAAAACAGGGTTTAACAATGAGATTTAAATAAGGAATTCCTGGGATCCCTGGGTGGCTCAGCAGTTTAGGACCTGCCGTCAGCCCAGGGCATGATCTTGGAGACCTGGGATCGAGTCCCACGTCAGGCTCCCTGCATGGAGCCTGCTTCTCCCTCTGCCTGTGTCTCTGCCTCGCTCTGTGTGTGTGTCTCTCATGAATAAATAAATAAAATCTTTAAATAAGGAATTCCTAACTCCACGCTGCCTTTTGACTCTCCAAGTGCATTAGGAGAGCAAGCAGCACCACAGTGCTCAGAGGCGGAAGGCTCACAGGCCATATTCTGTAATTAGGTGCCTGGTCTCCCATTTAGGGGCTGGGGGCCTGGTGGAAGAAGTTTGAGAACCTGAGGTATACTGTGATCTGCTCAGGGGAATGTGAGTTCCACTGGATAAGTGCCACTACCTCTTGCTGGGACATATGCCTGAACCCTTCCCTCGCCAGTAAACTCTAGGGACACCGGGGGGCCTTCTGGAGATGCAGCTCTGAGCATGCTTGAACCAGTGCTTTAACCGAGCTCCACAAGCCTCCAGGACTAGGCAGGCCCTCTAGCTCACCCCTGCTGGTTCCTCACTCCGAGCAGAGCACACTAAGCTTTTCTATACCTCGGCCCCTGCAGCTCCCTAATGCCAATCTGCACATCCCTCCAGTGCTAGAGAGGAAGGCAGGGTGCTCCCCTCCTGCAGACTGGCTGCATGTGAACCTGGCACCACCAACTCCCCTCGGGGGTTAACCCAGGCCTCGGTCAATGCAGCCACCAAAGGAAAAGGCCAGTTCCTGGTAATTGGCCCTAACACTGAGAGATTCTTGTCCACGGAGAGTTGCCAGGAGATTTGTTGAAATGATTTGTATAAGGCTCACACTTAACCAGTACAGCATGGGCATCCAAACAGAGGGAAAAAGGCAATGAATTTAGAAGTTCAAAGTCACTTTCATTTCCCTCTAGATTATATTAAAAATGAGGTTAGCAACTCTTATCAATTGTCTGACAAAAATTAGAATTTTAGTCTAAAGCGCTCTCTTAACGTCAGAAGCAGTACTTAAGGGGAGATGTGGTGCCGAGCCAGTTAGTCTTGGAGGTTTGGGACAGGGAGTGGGCTAGCCGGTGAAATCACCCTGACCATCTCCCAAGGGGCTCTGCTGCACATTCTGCTCCAGCAGTGGTACCTGGGGAGGCCCAGGGGAGGACCACACGCGTCACACTCCAGGGGGCGATGAGGAATTAGTCTCCACACCCACCGGGAGCTTGACCCTGGAGATGGGACCAAAAGTCGTCTCTATGGGACAGGAAAAACACACCATCCAAACTTTGTTCCCATGGATAAGTAAGACGCAAGTGCATCCTGCCTACCCAATCAGATCCAGCTCTCCCAGGCAGCAAGGGGGAGACGGAAGATGGGTTTAATTTAGTGCCCTTTCAGGATTAAAAATTATTAAGCATATTAAATTATTGAGAAGTATTAAAAATTAAAAATATTCAGAAATTAAAAATCTTTATTTGTAATAAGACTTAAATATTGAAATCCACAAACCGCTGGAGATCAGCCTCATTCATTTCATATTCCGCGAACTCCCCCCACCACGACGTGGACACCTGCCTGCGTAAGCGGGAGACATAGAGGCAGGCCTGCTGCCCTCAGGCCCAGAGCTGGAAGGAGCAGGGGGTGGGAGCAGCAGGGGGGCGGGGCTGCCGAGCTGTCAGACCATCCAGCCCTGGCCCCTTTGCATGTGGCCGTGTTATGGATGCTGTCGATGCCGCGGAGGAGCCAGGGCGCATCCTCGTCATTCCTTGGCAAGAGGCAGCTTGCTAACTAGCACGTGGGGCTTGCTTGAGCAGCAAGAACACAGCAGATCTCCACGAAGTTTGCTAGCAGCCTCTTTTGCTAATCACCCCGGGCTGTCAGGCTGCAAAGAGCATCAGCACAGGAGCCTTTTCGGGGAGCTTGTCAGCTGCTGGCCTGAACTCCAACCAGACACAACCGTGGAGTCCAGGTCTCCTCCGGGGCCCCCTCCTTCCCAGGCCCTCAGAGCAGGTTCTGCCCCCCCCCTTTGTGGGCTCAGCTGGAATAACAACGCTGCTCCCGGCCCTGCTGATGCTTCCTCTGCTAACTCATTCGGCTTGCACTGACGCACAGAGAGCCCCGGGGTGCAGAATCCCGGAGGGTATGACATATGAATGAGCTCCATCGCTCTGGGACCCCACCTAGGGGCAGAGTGGCTCAGAGAAGCCACTTCCAGATAGCCTGGACGATGGGGAGGAAGCTCCCAGGCAGAGAGAGCTGGGCGGTCTACATTGCTGAGGCAGGCTTGGAAATAATGAGGGTAGCCAGACAATTCCCGGCTCTGCCCACCGCATGCTGGGCCACTTGAGGCAGGTCACTTACCTCTCCTGAACTTGAGCCGCACCTGCGAAGTGGGGAAAGCCCACCTGCCAGAGCAGAGCCTCTCCGTGCTGCACAGGCTCCACTCTTCACAGGTGTCACAAGACCCCAGGCTGAAACTTGCAACAATAAACTGGACCATGTTGTCTCCGATTTGCTTTTTTTTTTTTTAGCATTAACTGTCTTTAATTCCAAAAACCAGGTGAAGCCAAGGTCAGAAGAAGGACATAATCCTAACATGAGAGCCAAAGTTCTTGCCAGGATCCCCGAGGAGAGTGGGCATCCTCTGCCTCATCCCTGGGCTTGGGCTTGCAGGCCGCCTGCCCCGGATGTGCTGTCCCCAAGTACAGGGCCTGGCTTGCCACGCTCACAGCAAGCTTACCGTACACAGTCACGAAAACATACCATTTGCATTTCACGTATCACCAGTGGCAGGCCTGGGGAGCCTTTTGAGGCCTTAGTCAAAGACGAAGATGTCAGGGAAGAGGCCATGTGTTGAAAGCGTCAAGAGAGAGCTCTCAGGCCCCAGATAAATGACCTGCTCCTTACTGGCTGATTTACTGATAATTTCTGCCGAATCTCAGGCAGCTTGAAAGGATGCCAAGAGCTAACCACAAGGGCTCCGAGACCGCAGCTGCACACTGCCTCTGGACTCACCACCACCTGTGGGCAAGGGCCAGGGAGGCGGCCAGGATTTGGAGATCTGACCCTCACTCTCAGGCTGTCAGATCCCTCACTCTCTGTGGGACCAGGCAAGTTGAAGGACGCTCTGAACCTCCCATTTCCTCATCTGTAAACTTGGGACAGTGACAGCCACTCCACAGGGCCTCCCTGAGTATTAAAATGGCAAACAGAGGACAAAGGGTAAGCGGGAAGCCAGACTCCTGGGCCGTGGTCTCCTGGTTACTCATGTCTCCCAACTTAACTATTCAGTGCCCGAGGTCCCAGCCACCAGGCAGGCCTCATAAATATTTACCCCCGGTGTGTGTTGCGATGCTCAATTAATTGCTCCTGTGACGTACTTTGAGAGCCTCGGAGGATAGGCGCCGTACGAGGCCCAGGATTATTAAAGGCACAAACAAGTTGGCTCACAGAAGCAGCATCCTCCAGAGCCTTCCTTTGCCCCAGAGCCTTGCAGATCTTTGCCCAAAATCTAGGCAAAAGGCATTTCCTAAAGCACCCTGCCAATGTGAATGTGGTGGCCAGGCAAAAGGCCCTACTAGAAAATAGACAAACACATACAGACAACTCACAATAGATAGTGGTTTTAGGCCACTTGGAAAATAATAATAAAAATTCAGTCTCACTAGGCATCAGGGAAATGAAACAGGTAAAATAAGAAATCGAGCACCACGTAGGCAAAATTATTTTAAAGGATGGATTTAAGGGTGGCGAGATCCAGCGATGGTCACTGACTGCTCTGTGACTTAGCATCTAAACTGACCCAACCCACCTGGTAGGCAACTGAGTGATCTACTGTGAGGGGCTTGGAAGACCCCCCATTGCCTGACCCTCCTCACTGCACTTGGCAGAGTCTCTCCACGGGAAGATTCGGGGATTAGATGAAAAACGCAAGCATGGATCCACCCTGCAACATTACTTGCAATAATAAAAACTAGCAAGAACCCAAATGAACCCTTTAAAAATCACAGCCAAAAGGGTGCCTGGGTGGCTCAGTCAGTTAAGCATCTGCCTTCAGCTGAGGTCTTGATCCTAGGTCCTGGGATGGAGCCCCGCATAGGGCTCCCTGCTTGGTGGGGAGTCTACTGCTCCCTCTTCCTCTGCTCCTCCCCCTGCTTGTGCTATCTCTATGTCAAATAAAATCTTTTTTTAAAAAAATCACAGCCAATAGATGTCATGTCTTTGAATAACAGCTAAAGATATATAATGCATTTTTAACATCAACAGCCCATACATTCTTATGCTATTTTTATACATCTGTCCATTTAGACATATGCACACACCCCGTCATACACGCATATAAATATGTACAGCAGATTTGCCAAAATGCTACCTGGGGTGGTTGCATTTTCTTCTACGTACATTTTTCTATTTTTCATACTCTCTATAATGAGGTGTTGTTTCAGATCCAGAACAATATAAACAGGAAGAAATCATTTCATAGGTTGATCTGAGAAATGCCTGTGGTGGCTGCCCACTCCTCTGGGGAAGGTGTGTGACCCGCATGCTGCTGACACTGACCTTGGTTCTCTTTTCTCCCCTAGGTCATGGCCTCGATTCAACAGTGCCACAGGTGAGTCAGGGGCCCTCAGTCGCCAAAGCCGTGGGGATGTCAGCATGGGCCTGTTACTCTTCCTTCCATTCTTCTCTGCTTTTCCTTCGATAAAACTACTGGCTTGTTCAAAATGGCATTACCCACTGATGGCCTCTTCCTCTGGCTCCTCCCGGGGTACAGCCTGGTCTGTGACTTCCACAAGCTTTGGAAACTAGGGCAGGCTGATGGGGAACCCTGGCTCTCCCTTCACTTTGTAGCTGTGTAGCCTGGGGTGAAGCACAGATCCTTCATCTGCAAAATGGGTAAAAGTCTGCATAAATGTCATTGCGTGGCCCCTCAGTAGCGCTCGTTCAACTAAACTCTATATAACGGGATCCCCCCAGAATATGTGTTGAATGGATGAATCGATCAGAAACCACATTTTATGATTCTCTTGCATGTCTTTTCAGAGCCTAGTTCCTGGTACCGGGCACTTACTAGAATCCCATTAAAGTTTGAGTGAAAGTATGTACTATTCATCTTAGAGCATTATTATTTCAGGGAAAGTCCAATAGAACGTCCCTAGAAAGCTGGCGAGGGACGATGAAAGGTGGCTAGAAATGATGGCTACAAGGAGACAGAATAAAGTGAAAAATAGACAAGAAGTGTGCAAAGAAGGTGTAGAATCATAGGGAGTGACGCAATCTGCAAATGAACTCAAAGGTTCATATCAGTGCATGTTGGAGCATGTAACCAGCTTTCAGCATGTCCCAAATCACCGTGAGAAGTGGAAAAAAGCAAAATCAAGACTGCAAGTATGAATATAAATAAGAAACAAGCACCTGGCTCTAATCCCTCTTACAGAAAATGCCTTTATTAACCTTCCCAGTCATTTCCTAAGGTTGCATCCTCTCAAGGTAGATGCTTCCAAACTGTACTAGAGCCTTTGATTCCAAATATACCTCCCTCCGCCAGCTTGCTACCTCCCATCCCTTCCCACAATGCACTTAAAGTCCTGGGGGTACTCTAGACACTTCCAAAGGAGATGGTGCCTGGAAAGGAAATTGCCAATCTGATGTGTTGGCTGGTCGGTTATAAACCACGTGATCCGTACCCCTTTCCCTTTGCCCACTCTCCACATTCATTAAGGCAGAGAAAAACGGAAAGGTGGGTATTATGTTTCATTATTCTAGAGAAATAAGCAGAGGAGGAAGAAAAACAAAAACAAATCAAAACCCCAAGAGAGCTGATTGAGATAAAGCTGCCCAGGCCTGCCCATACACATTGGAATCATATTCGGCCAAAAATATTAACAGCAAATCACAGCACCCCAGCCTCTGCATGCTTATAAACCACAGAAAGTATCTATTAAAATATAACAGAACTGATATAATGAAGGATGCACATGATTTACACAACAGGCTGTTTGCCATGATGATATTTTGAACATTTCTAGATATTTTTAAGTTGTTTGCAATTTTTTACCATGAGACTATTTGAAAATATGGTGGGATTTCCATATGAGAGAATACTACATAACCATTAAAAAGATGACATTGAAGCATATTTACCGACATGGATATGTTATAGGATGCTATTATATGCAAGAGCAGACAAGAAAACCATGTGCTTAGACCTACATAGCCTATATCATGTGTGTGTGCTACGTGTGTGTGAGTGATTAGGCTATAATCAAATATTTTTAGTGGTAGCCTTGGTATGAGGACCTTATATATATTAACTTTTATCCCTGTATTTTTTCACTTCTCTGTATCTTATAATTTTTGCACACATTTTTGTATGCTAAAAACAGTCTATCAAAAAAAATATTCCTGGAAAAGACAGACACAGATGCAAACTTGGACAACCCGTTAATACCAATACTTTCTGTGAGGCTGATTTACAGAGAACAATGCCATGTTTTTCCATAAAATAAACTCAGGAGCCTCTCTCCTTCCATTAATTAAATAATTAAAGAAGATAGCCCTATTTAGAAAGTGGTCCTTCTCTCTTAAGGCACCGTATACAATAAAAACCTTGATAAAGATATATATTGGCTATTTCAGTCAAATGGACAAGAAATTTCATTTTTGTCCAGGAGCACCTGTTTTGTTTTTGGTTTTTGTTTCCTAAGGAAAAGCAGTGTTGAAAGTTGGTTTTTCCCACTTTTAAAAGAAAAATTAAGAAGGATTTTAGGAGCAGGTGGAGGAAAGGCAGGTATGGGATATGTGAGCGTCCAATGCCCCCTGCTGGCCCTTTCTAGACATTGAAATACTTGTATTAGAGTCTGGTTCTCCCCCAAGGTGTTGGCAAAATGGGCAGACAGACACGATGTGAATGGTTCACGGGTGAATTGCTGGGAAAAAGTCTTCCCCTAGTTCCCATTAATACAAGCCAGGATTTCACATCATCCATGATTGGTAAACCCAGGGATTCACATTTGTCTTTAAAATGTGTAGTGTATCAGAATCACAGTAGTCACAAAAGTATATTCTCAAGCCCACTCCAGGGTCTATGCTTTCACAGATCTAGAGTGAGACCAGGGAGTCCCTGCCTTTCACAAGAGAACTCCAACTCGTGTAGTGCTAGGACTGTCTTTGGAAAATCACTGGTTGAAGCAAAAACAAAGAAAAAGGAAACTATCAAAAGTATCTCCACCAAGAAGCTGCCGTCAGCTCTCTGGACAACAACTGTCTCAGAATATTTTATTTGAATTGCAGGAGATCACCCAAGAAATGGGATGGAAGATAGCTGCCTTATCTGTCACCATCCATCCATTCATGCATGCATCCATCCAAGCAATTTGTGGTAGTTCTGACCATAACCAGCTTTGAGCACTGACTTTTAAGAAAATGAAATTGAAAGGTCCTAGGGACTCAGCTTACCTAAGATACTAATATTGTGCTCCACAGATGAGGAAATTAAGAATTCAAGAAAGGAAGTGAACTTCCAGGGGCCACCTAGTGAGAATATTCAGCCTGCTCTCCACACTCCCAATAAATGCTTCCCATGTAGCTATTTCTGTGAGTTTGGCCTATTTGTGACCAGCATGTCAGTGCATAATCTTCAGATCAGGTGACTGCGGTTCAGTGAATAAAACTGGAATGTCCAGAAGAGCTAGATCATGGAGCTAGTAGATAGATAAGAGACAGATGTGCCATATGTTCTATGTGCGTGTGTGTGTGTATAATCCATACTCATCTGTTTCTACACATCCCTTTCTCTCTTCTTACTATTTTCTTCCTTCCCTCCCTCTTCCCTCTCTTCTTCCCAAGCCTAAGTCATGTAGTCAAGGACATCATAAGCCTTTCCTCAGAGATAGTGAGAATGAATGCAAGGGAACTCATTTCCACCTCTCCCCATAGCCATGGTTTGATGCCAAACTGAAGATGTCCTAAAGTTTGGAACTTGCCAGGGGAAAGTGGGTAGATTATCTATTTTCCATCATGGAGATGAAGGTTAGATTGATGCCCTCAGTCCCCAGAGACCCTGTGGCTCCTAAAAGACAAAGAGTGATGAAGGCAGGACAGGTAGAGAAAAGAACCCAGGACCAGAGGTCTGGAGCCCAGAATACTGGTTCTCTGATGACATCAGCAAAACCTAGGACCTATGAATGAGAGAAAATGGAAAGAAACTTACATATATAATGAGTCCCTAGTTTGTGACAAGCATTTTATAGATGTTTCTAATGTAGCTGTCAGGTGCTGATAATACTCACAGTATAGATAAGGTAAACTGAGCCCAAGAGAATTAGATCCCCCAGGGAATAAATCAGCAGAACAGAACTCAGATCTGTCACAGGACACTTGTTCATGCTGTGTGCCAAGCAGTGCTTTCATCTTTAAAATGAGGGTCAACCAACCGTGTCACTGAATCCCTCGGCCTCACAGCTGGACGGGGGACCAGTTTGAGGGACCAATGGGAAGAATCAACAGAGCTACGTCAATGGAGTTGAACGTTGAGAAAGGCGCTGTTTTTATTTTAAAATGAGAACTCAGGAATGAACAAGCTCCTAACACAAATCTGACAGCAGAGTACTCATAATCTGGATTGAGTAGAAAAGATTTGGTCATGAAGTTGAACTTGAAACATGAAACACAGCTGTTCATGGGGGGCGAGGGGGACACACCGCCAGAGGGGTATTTTTTTAACCTTCTCAACTGCGGTTTGGGGCAGACACTCCTCTTCTCATTCTACAAGCTAATATTAGTTAACGGATGGCTTACAGGCCTGCCTGAGTGCATGTGGCCAGACACCGGCGCGGCCAGGGTTTGAACCTAGAACTTCTGACTTCTCATTTGGCTTCCATGAAATAGGCGTTCATGCCTTTCATTAGAGGCTCTGCTACATCTTTGGTGAATTCCATAGCTGACCTCCTCAAGGAGATGAAACAGTAAAGGCTGAAGACGTGTTCAGAAAGAAATCACGGGGGCTTGCGTGTGACGTGTGTATTTTCTCCCGTGTAAGTCAAGTCCAGAGGTAAGCAGTCCAAGGCTGCTTGCCGCTCTGCTCCTCCAGGTCCTCAGAGATCCTGCTCCCTCCCTTGTATTGGCCTCAATCTCATTGCCTAAAATAGTGATAGCTGTGCTCTGGGCAGCTGGAGGGAGGAAGGGAAGAAAAAGAAGAAATCAACAGTGCACAACACTTTCTCTTCAGAGAGCATCCTGCAGACTGTGAGTTGATTTTCCATCTCTTCCATTTACCAAAACTTAGACTCACGGGCACACAGGACTGCGAGGAAGACCGGGGTGTGTAGCAAGTCCTTGCTGTAGGTGCCCATGTGCCTAGCTGGCCATCAGGGCCTCCAGGACAGACGGAGGAAAGAGGATGCAGGGAGACACACAGCCGTCTCTGCTATGGATTCCTAGTGATGGGTCCTTGGGACCAGCTGGCCTCTCCCTTTTCACCACATATTTGGGAGCAGGCCCACCCAGCTGGCAGCCTCTGGAGTCGGAGCCAACACTCACCTTGGCCGTACCTCTCTCCACCTCCCCTGCCCTCCGAAATCTTATGACTGCAATGAAAACAGAAGCTGTGTCTGCTTGGGGAACCTGGCTGGTTTGGGAATGCCATCATCTGAAAAGCCCGTGGATTCCACTTCCCAGAGAACAGAAAGCACTAGAGCACTGCAGGCTCCCTACTTTCACTTCCCTTCTCTCACCAGAGAGACAGATTCTCTTGATGGGACCTGCTGGGAATTGGGTCAACCAGTGATTTCCTTTGATGCAACCATCCCATGGAGCCAGGCCTTGGGGGCACAGCCAACAGCCCTGTCCGAGTAAAGGCCCTAAAATGCACCAGCCTCACGCTTCCAGGGGCTTCCGCTCAAGGAGGTGTTGACAAGTACAGATAGTTGGAACTTCTCTCTAATTTTATCTGACTTACATGGCCCATCTCCCAACAGAAGGGAGTTGGAGCTTCTACATCAGTGGTCCGCAGACATCAGTGTGATGGTATCACCATAGAAGCTTGTGCAGAAAGGAACTGGTTTGCACTGGAGGGGGCGGGGGCAGGGGCAGGTTTTGCTTTCTTTCCTTTTTTTTTTTTTTTTTTTTTTTTTTAGAGGCACCCAAGATGAAAATGGTCCGGGGACCTTAACTTGATGGCCACTGGCCATAGGCCTTTATCATAACTTTGTAGTTGTGAGAAGAGGTGTGCAAGCTGATAGGCAAAGGCTGGGGTAATTGCCTCTGCGAATCAGGAAAGGTTTGGAGCCTTACACAACACATATTCATCTTCACTTCCCTTCTAAAAATAACTTTCAAGAGAATGTTGTCTTTTGTAAAAAGATGTTGTTTTCTTGTGAGGAATGCAGGAATCTGTTGTTCTCTGGAGCTGTTTGGTGTCAGTGGGTGATGAACGACCCTCTGCAGACACATGAGCCTAACTCTTCCAGGACAATGATGTGAAAAGATGCTGGGTAAACTTCTTTCATCTTTTTGGAAAGTGGCTCTCTCTGGGGAGCCAGACTATCCTTCAGCCCCAGGAAGATTCAAAGACCTGGAAGGATTTGGGGGGCCTCTGTGGTGTGGGTCCAGGGCCTGCAGGAGAGGGTGTCAAACTCAAGCTTACTCAGCCAGGGAGGAGATCAGGTTCTACTGGTGGTTCTGTCACTGGTTCTCAATTCTGGAGTATTTCCACACTCTATTCCACAGCTGGCTATGCATTCATGGTGCTTTTGCCATATCCTGAGTTACAGGAGTGATCGAGGGCCTGAAATCTCAGCACTGCCTTAGGGGAGGCAGGCACCGGGTCTGTAACTATAGAACATATTTATTGGCTTGCTTTGTTCCTACATGCTATGCAGAAACCAGAGTGTTTTAATCAGGAAGGGCTAACATCTATAATGCATAAAAGTACAAATGTTAGTGGTTTAATAAAAATAAAGATTTATTTTTTGATCACATCATAGTCGAAATGTGGATTGAAGGAAGTCATCTCCCCATGCACTCATTTGAGATTCATTCTCCTTTCACCAGTGGCTTCCATTATTATTGAAGACCTCAGGGTCTTCCATCTCTAGCCAGCCACAGAGGCAAGATGAGCATCAGGAGGGTCAAGAGAAGGAGAGGGTCAAGGAAGTCATCCTGGAATGATGCACATGCACACACTTTGTCCCAGTGGCCATAGCATCATGTCATGGCCACCCCATGTAAGAGACACTGGGAAATGTGTGCTGGCCACAAACCCACAGGAAGACTAAATGGAACTAGGTGAGCATCCTCACAGCATCTTCAAAGCCACTCAAGGAGCTTGAGTTAGTGAGGAGCAGGGCTGGAGAGGTACTCCTTCATTTTTACCTAATATTGATGGTCAGGGAGGGTCCCCCACCCCCACCCCAGCGAAGATGACATTTAAGATATGATCCAATTGATGAAAAGAACCCAGACATAGGCAGCATTGAGGAAAGAATGTTCTGGACTGCAGCACAGTGCATGCAGATCTCAGAGGCAGAAGGAGCTGGGTGTACTAGAGACACTTGGAAAGAAGCTGATGTAGCTAATTTCAGAGGTGAGGAAGGAACTGGAAAGAGATGAGATCAGAAAGGGGGCAGGAACCAGGCTATGCTGGGGGCCATGGCAAAGAATCTGGATTCCATGGGGCATTCCAAGGGCCATGAGTGACATGAACTGATTTACAGTTTTAAAACTATGCTTTTAAAATTACATTTCAAACTGCATTGTTAGTAACATACGTACTGCAGCAGATAAATACAACTCCTTCCCTAAGGGCACCTGGTTGGCTCAGTTGGTTAAGCATCCAACTCTTAATCTGGGCTCAGGCAATGATCTTGGGGTCATGAGATCGAGTCCTGTGTCAGGCTCTACACTCAGCACAGTCTGCTTGAGATTCTCTGTCTCTCTCTCTCCAGCACTGCCCCTCCCCCTGCTCATGTGCGCGCTCTCTCTCTCTCTCTCTAAATACATAAAATCTTTTTTAAAAAGGGTCAAGTACATACCCATCAAAGATGTAATCAAATGCTGCCTATTTTTATTTAAGTGTCACAATGAGACAGAAAGTTAAGTGTCCTGACAATTCCATGACATTCAAGTCACCTAGAGTGTTCAGAGAGGGAAACCCCAAGAGGATCTCAAAGGGCATTGAAGCATTATGGAAGGCAAAACAGAGGAAGTGGAGACTCCAGGTGGAATCAACACAAGCAAACATTCAGAAGTGGCATGAAACATATTTGGGGGATCCCGGAGAGTCTCAGGCTGCAAGTTCATGAAGGAAGAGACCCCAAGCTCTCTGTGGAGATGTCAGTATAATGAAAACATTTGATGAGGCCAATTTCCTAAAATAAAGTTGTCTCAGAAAGCAGAGCTGCTTTCCTAGATCCTATGGGCCAGAACAGATCCCCAAAATTTCGGTGCTCATTTGCTCCTTCCAGCCTAGCTGATCATTATGGGTGACCTCATTAATTTAACTCAATTCATGAGAGAGTACAAATTGCTACTGTGAAAGGCTGGAAAACCTGTGGGTTTCTCCACCAGGGCTCTCAGCAGGGGTATAATTGGCTGGGACAGGAAGGTGTCATCAGTGCCCCCAGGACAGTGGTGGCTGCAAGGCTCACCATCAGGATGGGCTGGGACCAGGAAGCAGGTGCAGTCAGACTCCTGCTCATTATCTCAAGGAGATTAGCTTTGGCTAGTTAACACTTCCCTGATGCACTGGTCCTAAGCAAATTCCAGAGAGCTGTGTTTCCACTGAGCCAAACTTTCATTAATTTACACATTATACTCTACACAAGGCTTGGGCATGCTGACACAAATTCCCAGCTATTAATTGCATATTTTGGTATGGTAAGAGAATTCGGTGTGGAAGGGCAAAAGTCTACGAACATGATGAAGCCAGAGCAAGATGTAAAAATACACATGATACTGTGGTCCTCTACGTGACTTGGACACAGGCCAGAAATCTGCCCTGAGATTCTTAACAACCAAAGGAGGAAGAGAAATATGATCTCTTATAAAATTGGTGTTTTTCATTAAATCAAAACAAACCAATCCCTGAGAAGCATGCAGCTCCCAAGACCCGCTAGGAACTTCTCACATATGTGCTAATAAAGAGGGTGTGATAAGAACATTTTCTGCTTATAGTGTTCCTCAATGCAGACTAACAGCATGAAACTATAATGCAATTTAGGAAAATTAAGTCTAGAGGAAGCAAAACACCCTGCAGATCATGTGAGCAGTTCTTTGATGGCTCTGCATCATCGGAGGGTAAAGTTTAAAGCAGAGCACTGACTGAGTGCACTAGATGACCCCCAGGCAATCTTTCATGAAACAAGTCCAAGCGAGGGGGATGAGCACTGAGAAACTTCACATGAGCAGTACTTACTCAACAAACACCTGTGAAGAACTCGTTTGTTCAGTGTTGGGCCCTATGCCTGGAGCTAAGGACAGATGAATGAGTAGACCTGTCCCCTGCCCTCAAAATATTTCCAGTCTGTTCAAGGAGATGAAGCTATGCCAGATTACAGCAAATGCAACGTGTGTGCCAGAGGGATGGGGAGGGGGCCCGGACGCCGCTGAGTCATGACTGGGCACATCTGATGGGCGGAACCCGGGCGTCCTTGTGACCGGATGCTGACCTGCCATAGAAGAAGTGAGCCTTCCTAGTTTGGATTTGATTGTCTAGCCCCCTTCTTCCTAGTTTGGATTTGATTGTCTCGCCCCTGCTTTGCAAGAGCAGCAGCTAGAACCAGAAGTATGGATATACAGGCTGCATTTTAGGCAATCACTGTCAAGAGAAACGAATGGAAATTAGCACAAAATTTCCAAAGAAATGCAAGGGCCACTCTTTTCAATGTTTGTTTGCTTGTTTGTTTTTTAAAGATTTATTTTAGAGAGAGAGAGTAAGAGCCAGAGGGGCAGGGGGAGAGAGAGAGAATCCCAAGCAGACTCTGTGCAGAGCACAGGACTCGATCCTGCCACCCCAAGATCATGACCACAGGTGAGACCAAGAGTTGGTCACCTAGCCGACTGCACCACCCAGGCACCCTCACTCTTCTCAGTGTTTTGCAGTAACGCTTTGATCTACTTCTGTTGGCAGGCCAGTACCGGACTATTGATGAGCCTCTTCTCCACTGTGTAAGTCAGCCACTTCTCCTCCTTACCTGTCAGTCTTTGATATTTACAAAGTGAGTGGTGGCTCTTTTCAAGGCATTTGGCGAATTTCAAGAAATAATAACAAGTTTTTCCAAATGGCATGATTTCCTAGCAGAGAAACTTGCATGTCAGTTCTTGGGTATAAACTGTATTCCCATAATATACATTGTAAATCAAAGCATCACACTGTACTTAAACTTACATAGTGATGTAGGTCAATTATGTCTCAATTAAACTGGGAAAAATAAATAAGTAGATAACAAGGCATTAATAGACAGAGAGGCAAAAAAAAAAACTGTCTTCCAATTTCTCAGCTATGGAATGCAGATAAAAATTAACTCACATGGCCACTGCGAAGATTAAATAAGATGAAAATACCACCACATGGTGCTGGCAAGGGAGTGACAAGAAAAGCACTTCCTAAGGCTCATGGTGAAATCTTAAAATGGAACTAACTTTCTGGAAAGCCATTTCATAATAACCAATCAACATAAAAATGTCTACTTTCTTTGGCCCAATAATTCTATGGTTGGGAATTTAAACTAAGAAACTAGTCTAAAACTTGGGCTAGTATGTAAAAAAAACTCATTTATATTTTATAGTAATATATTTAAACAGAAACCCTGGAACCATTCCAAATATTCAATGATAGAAAAAAAAAAACATTGAATAGATTGACATAGTCATATGATGAAGCTGTTAAGAATACTTACAAGAATTTTAAGGACTAAAGAAAATTTGAAATTTGTAACACGAACTCAGCCCCCTAATGTTATAAACAAGTTTACTGTTAAATTGTACATAATTTAAATAGTTTTAATTAGCATATCTACAGATGATATATGAAATAGGCAGATAGAAGAGAGGGAGAAAGAGAATCTGCTTTTAAAATCATTGATTCTTTACTCTTTGAAAGACTTCTTTAAGAATCAAAATAAAGCTATGGATCCTTACCTCAGGACACAGACACACAAAATCACAAAATATTTTATAAAGTAGGAGGTTTATGGACAGAAAATACTGAGTTTTTAGTTAAGTACCCCTGCTATTGACAGTAGATAGGTAATAGATAATTAGATAAATAAATGTAATTCATTATATTTAAAAGAAAATTCTGTCTCTTTCTCATTCTGGAAAGAGACAAACCAAAATTTATAGTTGGTCCTGGAGGCAAGGTTCTCAGGGTCTGGTGTAGATTCTCTACAGATTTGGGGTGGTGGTTGCCATCCCTCAGGGTAACCCTCTGTGCCCTGACGCCACAATAGAATTGGGCTCAAGATGAACTCTGCCTCAGATTCTTCCAGCAGGTCCAAGATTTCCCAAAGATATTACACTCCACAGAGTCTTGGTAATTGCCAGAACAGTATGTCAATGGTGCCCTTGCAACAAATGTCTGTCAAATCCTGAAAGGAGTTACTCCAGTTCAGAACTCATTTCTGTATGCAGTTCTGGGGGAGAAGAGCCCAGCCCCCTTCCCCCCTTTGCCAGGTCAATTGTGAATACCCCTGAAGTTCCCCCCCTGGCAGCTTCACTTTGCCCTGGGCACTGAGCTCTACCGAAACTCATCAACTAGAGAGGAGGGGATCTATCATGCCTTGAGCTCCTGTCATGGGCAGGTGTCAACATAGAACATTTATGTACATTTTACTTCATTAATATCCAACTACAACCAAATAAAGTAGATTTAGCCCTCTCCAATTTACAGACTGAGCAAGTGAGTCAAGGGGGTTATGTAATGTCCCCCAGGTCATACAGTGGACCCACAGTTTAGATCTAGGAGTGGGTGATTCCATCCTGGGTCCATGCTGCCCCTAAGCAGACTGGCCCTACCTGGTTTCCCAACCAAGAACTCCCAGTCCGAGTCCTGCTTGCCTCCCGAGATCAGACCAAAAAGGTGGGGCTTCATAGCTGTAATGCCTGGTTGTTAGGGGCACAGCATCCATGCAACCATGCCAATGGTCCCACTCCAACTTTGTGTTCAGTGACCTCACCTCTCTCCTTTGGGTCACCATGCTCACCCTTTCCATCCTCTTCCTGCTCCTGTCCTGGTCCCTGTTCTCTTACACCTGAGCCCCTTGAATTTTATAATTTTATAACTTGCCTGAGCCCTCAGTTCTTATAAGACTTGAGTCTCCCTTTCCTTTAAGATAGGAATCAAGGGAAAAAAAAAAAAAAAGATAGGAATCAAGGGCAGCACACTCAAAGCCATACTTTAGTCTTTAGGGAGCCCACCTCCTTCACGGGGAACACTCCCATGGAGAACACTGACTTACTAAATTGCATTCTGCACTCTCGCATCAAATAAGCAGGTTACTTGGAGCCCAGGTAAAGCCTAAAAGGTCTTCCAGACAGGGGCATTGTTTGCCTGGAAATCAGGCCCATCATGGACATTGTCTTTACCTGTACCAAACTGCTTTGACAGAGCAATGATGGAAAAAGTCATACACCTGGACACTTGGGGGTGGTAAGCAACTTGTCCACATACACTGGAATCATGCAGACCTGGCATTTAAACACAAGCCCCGAATACCAAATCTTTCCACTATAATAAAACCACCTCCTAGATTATTGTGTTTATACAATGAAATAAAGTACATAAAGCATCTAGCACATATAAAGTCCCTAACAAATGTTAGAGAGGCTTTAAGAGGAAGATTGGTGGCCTTGCTTTACCTCTGATTTTCTTCAATTGTCATTAGTACAGTAGCAGCCATGGTAGTATTTATAGCTACTATTTATTAAGTACTGACCATCAGGCATTTTCCTCAAAATTTTACATGCATTGTCTCATTTAACTTCTGGTTGCCAAAGTCACTCTATAACTCTAAGAGATTATATTAGTGTGTGTGTGTATCATCTATTCCAAAAATAAATTTGAAGCAGCTTTTGATAAATATATCTCTGTAACCAGAGAAATTATAATATAAATGAAAAACTTTAAATCATACCATAATGACATCCTAAATCGAATTAAAATCTATTATTTTATGTATTTTTGCTTACTTAACAAACATATATTAAGAATCTACTAGGTGCAAAAAATGAATAGAAATAGTTAAGGCCATAATGCAGTAACTTTGACTCTAAGTTTTCAGTCTTTGAGTATAAAATAATTGAAAGTCCAAAGAAAGAGTTAGTGTGCTGCCCAATTCATGTAGTGTGACCAGGATTGGCTAGAAAGAAGTGAAATGCTCTCTGCAGAATAACAAGGGAACTTAAAAACAGGATCTGAGCCCAGGCTCACGCTGTTTGCCACTGCACTCTCTGGTTAGAAGTCAAAATTATGGATGTTGCAACACAAGGAATGCCCTAGATTATTCACCCTTCGTCTTAGGCTCAGAACAACTTTAATACTGGGTGCTGGATTTTAGTGTGAATGTGATAGAAGACCTGGTTCTGCCCATCGATGGCACCTATGACTGTGTGGCTTTCAGATTCCACCATTCCCAATTTCTGTATTTGTAAAAGAAATATCTAAGTTCTTAATTCTGAGGGCCAAAGTGGAGGATGTGCATGAAAATTTCTTATAACTGGGCCTGTTATTCATAGCCATGGCCATTTGGAGTCTTAGTGGAAACTTTAAGAGAGATAAGGGATCCTTCTATATGAAAGACTATTGAGATTAGTATCGGGGCTGAAACACAGCACAGTGCTGAATCCAGATCCCAATACATAGGTATAGATTCCAGAATTTCCATGAAGATGATTAGATCTTTTGCTGAGTGGTACCCAATCCTGCCATCCCCAGTGTTCAGACTTGGAGCTCATTACTGGTATATAGATATACAACTGAAATTTGTGTATTGATCCTGTATCCTGCCACCTTGCTGAATTGTTTATCAGTTCTAATAACTTTTTTAGTGGGCTTCTTGGAATGTCCTATGTATGTAGGACAAGATCACATCATCTGCAAATCTCTTTTCTGCTTTGAAAGGCTGATGTGATTATACTGGGCCACTCAGGTGATCCAGAACAATCTCCTTATTTTAAGGACAGCTAATTAGTAATCTTAAGTACATCCTCAATGTCCCTTCACAGCAGGACTCAGATTATTATTTGATTGAATAACCAAGAATGGGAGTATATGAGGACATCTTTACGATTCTGCTTACCACAAGAATTTAACTGCCCAGACCCCAGATTCTTAAATGTTTCCGGCTAAAAGAATCTATACCACTCCCCTTGCTAGCACTGTAGCCCATCATCTTGGTTATAACTGTATCTTCCCTTGACTCCCTCAAATGTTCCCTCCCATTTAGGAAAGGAACTCTGCTGCAGCAGTCCTGGGTAGAGATAAAGACCAGAACGATGACGACTATGAAGACCCTGAGCTTCACATGGTAGAGGCATGGCAACCAATAAAAATTTTACCAGCCAGACCTATAAAGGAATCGGAATATGCAGGTAACATCTGGGACCTAAAAATCTAAGAATGCACATCCACGATGCAATACTGCACAGTAATTAAAGCCGCAGATTCCAAATTAAGCAACTCCAGGCTAAAATCCTAGCCTCCATGGCTTACTAGCTGTGCAGCCTTGATCAAGCCTAAAAAATTCATTTTCTCTACCTGAAAATGGTGTTCATAATAAAGGAACTTACCCTCTGAGAGTTCTTTTGAGTTCTCACCAGGGGACTTGGCACAGAGTCAGAGCTCTGTAACTACTGGTTGTTATTATCATGATTTTCTTCCTGAGTCTTAGGAACAAGTGGTGAGCATGGGAGAGGGTGGATGGGCAGGACTGTGGGCAGCATGGGAGATTTTTTTTAAAAGATTTTATTTATTTATTCATGAGACACACAGAGAGAGGCAGAGACATAGGCTGAGAGAGAAGCTCCCTGTAGGGAGCCTGATGTGGGACTCCATTCCAGGACCCCAGGATCAGGACCTGAGCCAAAGGCAGACGCTCAACCAATGAGCCACCCAGATACCTCTACATGGGTAATTTAAGACAGAGTTTGCATAATGGAGAGCAGCATAAAAGGGAAGAATTTTCAACTTGGCTCACTTGTTTTCCAGGGAGCCAGCATATAGGTAGCACGAGGGCATGGCAACAAAGCCAAGCTTCTTAAGAGTAAAAAAGACATAATTTCACAACCACCCTTGCCTCTTTCCAACTGGGGCACACAGGCAAGTTCTCTGAATTGTAAATATAGGACAGGGCTGTAAGGGAAAAGAAGAGGAAGCACTTGTGATTTCTGAGGGCCTGACCCACTGAGATGAGTCTACAGAGGTCCCTTTGGAAAGAATCACCTTGTAAATAATGATGAAACTCCTTTGTTCATTCACTCAATAAGCAATGACTGAGTATCTGCTGTGTGTATTTGCCGTGTTAGGATTGACCAAGTGACACAAAGGTAAACAAAGCATGATCCACATTCTCAGGAAGGTCACAATCCAGTGGCAGATGCAGAAGGATCACCAGATAAATAGGATAGACTATAATAGGTATATAACATAGAAAGGAGAACCAGCAGTGGATGGTGGTGTGTGGGACCTTGGAAGATCTGCAAAGGGCATGAGAGAGCACAGGGCTGGAAGGATGAACAGGAGTTCCCAGGGGCTGAGAGACTGAAGGATGCTCAAGTGCAGACTCTGGTGTGCACACATGTGGACTGGAAGGAATACAAATCCTCCCCCTTGGGCTTTAATCTCCTAATCTGTCCAGTGGAAGTACACCTGCTTGCCTCATACCTACGTTGTGACGATTCAGTGAGTTTTTAGATGGGCACATAGTTTGTAAATTGTAATATGCTGAGTCCAGCTAAAGTATGACTTTGAATTTTTCTCTTTTCACAGATACACGTTATTTCAAGAGTGCGATGGACACTCCCCTTTCCTTAGACACCAAGACCTCTGTCCCCATGGAGCACCATCACTGGCACACACAGATGGGGCTAGGAAAAGTGAGTACAGATTTGGCTGTGTGAACGAAACATGGGCAGGGCAATTCCTAGCAGCTAGGAGCTTCCGCATCTCTCATTCCCAAGGCATCTTGTTAGGTGATGAGCAAGTTGAGCTCAGTGAGGTGCTAAGGAACCAGTTCATCTGACTGCTAACATCATGGTCCTGGTGAATGAGCACAGAGAAGGGAGGAGAATTAGCATTTGTGAAGGTTTTTTGTGGGGCCTCAGGGTGGGGATTCTTCACAGACAGTGCACTTGATGCTTGTCTCCTTTTCCAGAAGCAGACTTTGAACTCAGATCTTGTTGATAATAACATATTATTTTGCCCAGACTGTAGGCCCAATGCTGGTAGTTGGTAACTGCGTGGTAAGAAGTAAGTCAAACAACCTCTCTGAGACCCTCTGTAACCTGGTCTATAAAACAGGAAAAAAGTCCCTACCGTGCTGTACTTCAAAAGGCTGTTTGGACACTACCAACAAGAAATCAAGAAAATATCCTGTAAATACAAATACATATATGAATATATATGTGTATATTATATATAAACATATAAAAAATATAACATATACTTAAAATATATAAATATATAAAATTTCATTTTTAAAGAACTTTTGCTAATGCTTCTTTTCCTTAATGCAGAAATGCATGAAATACAAATGAATCACCCCTGGAGTTTTAGGGTTACCAGTCACGACACTATGTTCCATTTTGTGTCCATATTCTCTATGCAGATAGATTTTATTCAAAGAGTCCCACTGTAGTACATGTCTGTTTTTTTTTCTTTTTCTGTTAAGTTCTAGTTATAAAATGATTTCCCATGTGACAAACAAGCATTAATAGCATAGTATTTATAGATATATCAGACCCCATTATGGGATTTTTAATTATTTTACTCAACCATTGAGTGAAAATATTTTAAAAGCTTTGATACCTATTGTGAAATTTCTTTCCTGAAAAATTGCTTCAATTTACCCTCCCATAAGTCCTGTATGATAATGTGCACCTCACAGAACTCTCACCAAAACTGGCTATTACTGTATTAATTGTAATTTTAAAGGGATTTCACTGTTCCTTTTTTTTTTAATTTGTACCATATTTATTAGTGAGTATGAACATGTTTTTAAATATTTATATCACATTCTTCCTGTTCATTATTTGTTCACATTGTCTATCTATTTAACTTGAGGGCTTCTGTTAATATTAATAAGCAAAGGAAACTACAAATAAGCAATGTCATTTACCCAGAACACATCCAGGAGAGTTTGGGAGAGCAGGATGGGGGATGAAATATTGAACACTTCTGCTTTACACAGGCACCAAGCTAAACTTTAATCATTCATTCAACAAATTCATTCAAGAAATATGTGTTGAGTGCCTGCCATGGACCAGACACAATGATAAGAACGCACATGCATTGGTAAATAACCAAGGCCCTGTGCTCATAAAACTTACATACTGGTGGGAGGAGACTGGAAATAAATAAATAAATAACAGACAATATGTTAAGTGGGAAAAAAATGATTAAAACATGATAAGGGTAGTCAAGGAAGGTCTTCCTGAGTAGAAATGGGAATGAATGAATAAATGAATGACATTTAATCCTTAAAATACCCTTAAAAGATGAATATTATAATCCTCATTTTAACAGCTCCAACTTTTATGAACTCTTTGAGTCAGTTACTTATCCTCTCTGAGCCTTTATGATCTTAACTGTAAAATCTCATCACTATTATGATAATACATAGAGCATGCAGTCAATAGATGGCCTGTCCTTGAGGAGAGGTCCCAGCCCCTAGTGCAGTAACTTTATAGAAGAGGAACTCAAGAGATATTGGTTAAATGGAGGAAAATGAACAAACTTTCCATCATTTGAACTAAATTTTGAAATGTAGGTAGCTATTTTAATAGGAGAAGAAAAAAAAAATAGGAGAAGAGATCCAGGTTTGACTGACTTCTGTTCCCATGGAACCCTTTTTCAACCTGATCTTCAAAGTTCTCAGGTGAATATTTGCTACTGTCAGCAAGATCTGCCACTGGGGCAGCCCCACGGGGGCTGTTTGACAGGGAGGAGGTCGCTTCAGGGCACTCAACACTGGAGCATAAAGCATGTTCAGATTACAGAATGACTGGACCAGTGGCTAAAGATACAAGTTCTGGTCTGGCTATGAAAGAATAGAGAATGTTCACCTAAAAACCTGAGCTTCCCTTTCCCCCAGTAATCACTAATTCAGTCTTCTCACTGTGAGAATTGTTTTAAAAAAAAATTCTTGTTGGAGGTTTTTTTTTTAAAAGATGTTATTTATTTATTTATGAAAGACACATGGAGAGAGGCAGAGACATAGGCAGAGGGAAGAGCAGGCTGCTTATGGGGAGTCTGATGTAGGACTCAATCCCAGGACCCTGGGATCACGCCCTGAGCCAAAGGCAGACACTCAACCACTGAGCCACCTGGGTGCCCCTCATTTGAGTTTTTAAAATAACTATGCCAGAACTGAAGCCTCCATCCTTACTTTATATTTCCTTCATAATATCTTTGTAGCTTTCTGTTACAATACAGATTTCTTCCTTTAGCTAGATCACTTTGCAAGTGGAACTATAATCTCAGCATATCAAGTCAAGTGAAATCATGTGAGAAAAAGCATACAGCAGACTCAGCACAACTTTGGCCAGGGAGGAGGGTGGGGAAGTTGGCTTATAAATTAAGAAGGATTTGACCTCAATTCAGATAAGGAGTTTACTCTTAATCGATGTTTGAATAATCACATTTTTATGAGAAGCAGATTACATTCTCCATTTACAGCCTCATTCCCAGGAGTTCATTCTTACAACTTCTGCATTCTGCACATTTGTGGTGAGATTAAACTATCTATGAAAAGGATCTTCAATAATCCTACTAGAGGCCAGTTCCTACCTAGACTCCTTAGGTTGGTTACAACTGTCTTAAACCACTAAGCCTTTGCCCATCTTTCCATTTATTGAGCACTTGGTATGTACCCAGCACTGTGCTCAACAATGGGGATGAAAAATGAGCCAGTGCCCACAGTCTAATGGAAGAGGCAATGGCCCAAATTGGCAGTTCCAATGTGATGTGAAGTCCTAAGACAGAGGTGAGCATGGTTCACAGAAGCTGCATCACTTAACCCAGCTAGAGGCTTTTAAGACTTCTGGAGGAAGCAGTGCAAAGCAGATTGTGACACCATTGCATGGTCCTCAGTAATTCTCATCAGGGACCATTCTGCCCCCTAGGGCATGGCTAGCAATATCTAGGGACAGGCTGGTTGTCAGGACCATAGGAGAGTGCTACTGACATCTAATGGTGGAGGACAGGGATGCTACTAAGATTACTACAATGCTCAGGGCAGCCGCCACTGAAAGGAATTATTCAGCTCCAACTCTCAATGGTGCTGAGGTTGAGAAATCTGTGTTATAATTAAACCTGTGCTATGATGTGTTATAATATGTTGTGAGCTCAGACCTGTGTACATATCTGAGTCTTTTAGTATCCAAGCTCTTATTCCTCTTTTTCATCATAATCTAACAATGATGCAGGCTTATGGTGGACACTAATAAATATTTATCTGACAGAAAATGGGAGCAGCCCCTTGGAGGGGCCAAAAATATTCCCAGCCCTGGGATCCTATACTAACACCATCAGAGGGCATCAAACTGCTGGGGAAGGTGCAAGACAAAGAAGCTCTCACACACAAAAGAGCCAAATGGATCCAAATGTCCAATGACACCAAATTAACTTAGCTACCAAAGCGGAAGCCCCATCCCTAAAATCCTAAGCATACAGGACCCACATAAGAGACAACAGAGGACCTCTCCTGCTCCTATAACCAGGCTAGCAATGGGAGGTGGGCCTAAGCATTGAGAGACTCCATCTGTAAGACAAGCACACAGAGGAAGCAAGAGAATGCCAAAAAAAAAAAAAAAAAAAAAACCGATCTGGCACCCCAGCTCCCACAAGCAATGAAGGAACTGGATGCTGTAAAGGAGGCCATAGCAATCACAAAATCCAAATGACACTCAACTCTTACTAGATTAATGGACCAGCCAAAGAGCCACACATATTCCAGGCATATACTGTGGGTCAGTGTGCATAGAGGAAAAGAGGTAGACATTGAACATCACACGGTAAGAAGTAACAGGGGATTCATCCACCTTTGCTACCTCAACTTGATGCCAATGAAGAGTAACACTAACGACCTGTATTAGTCAGGGTTCTCTAGAAACACAGGAGATGAGATAAGATAGATAGATAGACAGTCTGCTTTGCACTGCTTCCTCCAGAAGTCTTAAAAGCCTCTAGCTGGGCTAAGTGATGCAGCTTCTGTGAACCATGCTCACCTCTGTCTTAGGACTTCACATCACATTGGAACTGCCAGTTTGGGCCATTGCCTCTTCCATTAGACTGTGGGCACTGGCTCATTTTTCATCTCCATTGTTGAGCACAGTGCTGGGTACACACCAAGTGCTCAATAAATGGAAAGATGGGCAAAGGCTTAGTAGCCTTAGGTAAGTAGATAGATAGATGATAGATAGATAGATAGATAGATAGATAGATAGATAGATAGATAGATAGGCAGATATAAAAGAGTGATTATGGTGGTTCAGTCCCATGATCTGCCATCTGAAAGCTGAAGCTCCAGGAAAGCCAGTGATAAAAATTCCAGTCCGAATCTAAAGTCCTGAGAACCAAGAGAACCAATGATGTAATTCTGAGTCTAGGACAAGAGAAAACCAATATCCCAGCTCAACACTCAGGTACAGAGACAAAATTCTCTTTTTCCTCTGCCTTTGTATTCTATTCAGGTCCCAATGGATTAATTGATGCCCACCCACACTGCGGAGTGCAATCTGCATTGCTCAGTCTACTGACTCAAATGCCAATCTCATCTGGAGATACCTTCACAGACACACCCGGAAATAATGTTTATCCAATTACCTGGACACTCTGTGGCCCTGTCAAATGGACATATAGAATTAATCAACATAGACCCCACTGCTGACCTAGGCTTAGAAGCTTTCAAAAACACTGGGCATCATTATATCTTGATTTTCTTCTTCACCCTCTTGTCTAGCAATGGTAGAGCTCTTAATGGTTCACCAATGCCTTTAATAATATTAATAATGAAAACCAACAACTCTTAAGCTTTATTGGTGCCATTCCCTGTTTTAGGCACCTTGCATGGTGTGTCTCATGCAATTACCTCATCCTCATGATGTATTAGTACTTTTGTGACCTTAATTTCACAGATGAGGAAATAGAGGCTCAGAAGGGTAAGTGACTTGCCATATTCTCATAGCTGGCACGTGATGAAGATGAAATCCCAAATGGGCATCCCATACGAGGCCACTCTCTCATCTCCTTGCTCCAATACTGTCAAGAATCACTTGATCAGGGCAGCCCCGGTGGCGCAGCGGTTTAGCACTGCCTGTAGCCCTGGGTGTGATCCTGGAGACCCTGGATTGAGTCCCACATCAGGCTCCCTGCATGGAGCCTGCTTCTCCCTCTGCCTGTGTCTCTGCCTCTCATTCTCTCTCTGTGTCTTTATGAATAAATAAATAAAATCTTAAAAAAAATCACTTGATCATGTATATTGGTCTTCATAATAACTCAAGGATCTGAACTGACTAGTTTCTCTATTAAAAAAGATTAAAACTCTAAGGCTTATGATATGGCACATGCCTTTCCAAAGTTTCACAACAATAAGAGGCAGGAGTGGATCTCAAACACAAGTATTTTTATGCCAAATACCATCTGAGGCCACCACAGTGGTAAATGGCATGATGATTCCCATATTTACACTTATTTTCATGTATTGACTATATGCATATGGTGATTCTCTAAGAAGGATGAGTCCAAGGACTTTTGCTTTGACCTTAGGGAGTCTAACTATACAGAGTGGCAACACATTCGATGGTATCAGAGTCACAACTGAAGAGATAATGGTGCCATGTTGTCTTCCACAGGTGGATGAACCCATTTCCAAGGATTCCAGAAACCAACATGTTAAAGGTAAAGTCAGGTCAAAAAGTTTGATATGCAAGGATATTTCTTTACTTCCAAGTTCTTCTTGCACTTTGTCGGTGGTCACAGGTTATCTTAAACAAAGTAATCTATTGAGCTATCCTTTATTAAATAACTACTCTTGGAAAGATTCTCATACATCTTATGCCTTTTTATCACCTTACCCTATTGATGAAGAAATTGATTGTGAAACTTCATATTCCATGGTTGTGCGATTTCAGAAAGGAATTGCTTTGAAACATATGGGTTGCATTAAATATATAACTAAGTTATTTCTCCAAGCATATCCCCAGTAAAATCACAAGATAGAAATCTAATTTTAAAACGTTGATTAATTCATATGAAAACAGATTTTAAAGCTTTAGGCAAAGCAACTCAATTTGGAGATGAAGATACAGGTAGGAAGCTGAAAGGAAATAATCAATTTCAGTAGTGCTGGAAGCACAAATGGAGGACAGCCAAAGAAATTTAATTGGATCATACACATTATAGCTCCTCTCATCATCTCCCCCATGCTCCATCTTCTCTCACAATGTCCAACTGGAAAAGATGGCAATGATTTACACTTCCTAGTACTTGAAACATATCAAATTCATCTTTTGTGTCTAATGCTATATTCTATAACATATTATTAACATCACATTTTCCTTGATAAGGAGACGTTACACCTTAAAAAAAAAAAAAGGAGACGTTACAGTTAGGGTCCTAACAGGAAACAGATGGCACCCCTGAATTAGGATGATTTAAGGAAGTTTCTTTACAAAGGAACCATTTCCTGAGATCTTGGGGGTGTAGGGATAATATGGGAACTGGCGCTAAGAGCAGTGGCCCTGGCACCACCCCTCAACCCAAAAGGATGAAGGGACAGTTAGAAAACCAAAAGAAGAACACCACCTTGAGAAGAGAGACATCACCAGATCCAACTGAGCCTCGTGGAAGGGAAGCCAAAGGAACACATGTCCACCAACTTCCTTTTACAACCTTCCTCTGAATTCCTGCAGGGACTTCCCAATGGCTGAATTTGCAACCAGGATAACCCCAAACACAGGCTCTGCCCCTTCCTGGCTGTGTGACCTTAAGTTAGGCAACTAACCTTTCTGGGTCTTACTTTCCTCCTCTGCAAAGTGAGAAGTGAGCAGGGCTTTTATGACTATCCAATTTAGGAACATTAACCGAGGCAGGAAAATCTAGCTGTTCTCAAATTCTTTCTCCTTTCAGTCCTGAAAGACCTCCCATATGTCTTCCATCCATACCACTTCTAAACTCCCCCCCAAAATAGGAGAGCTTCCAAATCAGTGCCTCTTTACACCTTAAAATGTCAGTACCTTCAGTGTACCAACAGCACTTGATTCAGAGCTCTTCTCCATGAACTGATATATTTTAGTCCCTAGAAACCAGGTGAATTATGTAGACAAAATATTTTCACATCTCTTGACACAGAAAGGACCAGAAGCCCAGAGGGATCCCAGATCAGACCACAGTCATTTGACACACAAATGTTCCACATCATTCTAGAATCTTCACAGGCACCCATTGAGAAATGAGTCCTGGAGAGAGAGCAGACAAGAAATGGATGTCATAATTTCTTCCTTTTGTATAGTTCACCATACACATCCATTCGCTTCTTTGATTGCAGAAGCTTCTTTGACCATTATTCTACATATCAACATGTCTGTTTGCCGATTAAGATGCTTCTAATCCCCATTCCAACATGTGTGTTGGGGGAGCATTCCCCCACACACCCCCGCAAGCAGTTCTCAGGCAACAGCTGTGTCTACAACTCAACCCAATTCTGATACTATCTACAAAGAGGCAGCATCACATTCCACAGGTCGAGGGCTCAGTCCCACAAAGCTGCCTTCACTTCAGATGCCAGTCACAAGCCAAGATGGTCACGTGTGCTTCTGACAGACGTGTTATAGATTGGAGGTTCCACTGACCTCCCATTCTTAGGTTCCATAACTTGCTAGAGAGGCTCACAGAACTCAGAACAACATTTTACTCATGAGATTACAGTTTATAATAAAAGGATATAAGTCAGGAAAAGCCAGATGGAAGAGATGCACAGAATGAGATATGTGAGAAAGGGAGTGGCACTTCCATGCTTCTTCTATCTTCAACCCAAAAGTCTCAGAACCCAACCTTTTCAGGTTTTATGGAGGCTTCATTACATCAGCATAAGTGATGAAATCACTGGGCATTAGTAAGTGAACTCAATCTCAAGCTTCTCTCCCCTCCTTGGAAAGATTCTCATACATCTTATGCCTTTTATCACCTTACCCTATTGATGAAGAAATTGATTGTGAAACTTTGTGAGTTTGGGAGTGTGGGAACTACTAAAAGTTCTAACTCTCTAGTCACATGGTGAGCTCCCCCATTCCCCCTACAACCATGCCCAGATGCAGTCCAAAAGTCACCTCCTTAACATAAGAGAAGACACCTTTATAGTTCTCATCACTTAGGAAATTCCAAGGGATTTACAGGCTGTGTGCCAGAATCTTGGGGACAAGGATCAAATATATATTTATTATAAATCACTGTATCACAACTATCCATGCATATATTTACCTATACTTTGCCTGAGCTCACAAAGATATTGGGGTTAGTTAACAAAAACTTACATAGTAAAATAGAAGAAAATAAAAATAAAATCCTAGGGTAAATCTAGGTAGATTATAACACCGAAGCAAAGATAAAATTCAGGATCCTCAGGTACAAATTAAATTATTGGCTTGCCTCTCAGTTTTCTGGTAGCCTAAGCAAAAAGGGAATCATGCTTCTTTATGTGATATTAATTGCCCATAATAGAAAAGCAAACTAGTTCCTAAGCAAGCACAACAAAGACATCTTTCAGAGTTTTGTCAGCACTGTCCATTTTACAGGGAATGTAGGCTGACATATGGGGACCATGGCTGTATTTGACAAGGAGCGCCTGGGTAGACTGCATACAGGATGTCGGTGAAAGTAGGGCTCCCAGAATTGAGGCTTGTAGGGAGTACAAGGAGGTTGCATGGAAAACCTCTCCAGTAAGAGTCATTCTCTTTACATCCTGTCTTCCTACACTTCCCTAATCGATGGTTCTCCATCACCACCCAGAGCTCTAAGGAACCATACAGAGAAGGAAGCTCCAAGGGGGCGAAATTAATATGAATACTCCCATTTTTAGGATCAGGCATCTTGCTGGAGAATGCTTGAATGATTTATGTGTTTATTACAAAACTCTGTATTTTTGATGCAAACACATTTTCAGATAATTTATTCATTCTCACAAAATGTCATGGAAAAACCATATCGGGTGGTTCAGCAATGACAGAATTTTATGGTGATATTTTTCATCAAGTTGAGCAGTTATAGATTTATGTTAATGTACATTTCATGTCATTTTTCTTGCAATCGTATTCTGACATTATCTGGAAACTGTCAGACTTCAAGACCTTATCTTCCCTGAAGCTTGGATTTTTTTTTTCATTTCCAAAAATGGATGAGAGTTTATTTAGGGGCAAAGTGTTTATATATAATATAGTAGTATAGCTTGTTTATGATGAGCCATTAGCACTCACCACAAATCCAAAAGAAACTGTCTTCTTTTCAGAGAAGGATAGCTGTAATGTTCAAATATAGTGTGGCTTAGCTTCTTAATGCTGGGAATAAAGGACGTTAAAGTGAATTTCTCTTTGCTTCAGATGTGAACCAAGCACAGACTGTGAACCAATTTTCTTTGAGGTGACAAGCATACCATATGCAAGAATGAATTTATAACGAAATACAATAAACTATCCAAGAAAAGAAAGAGAATTATGCACAGGTGACTGAACGTGTTCATCCAGAAACATGAGCTTGGTTGAAAAGAAGCAAAATAGAATTCCACATAATGCCATCAAAAGACCTTTCTTCTCATTTGCTTTTAAAGGAATTTGGATGCCAACAAAATTAGAATCAGAGATGAGTTTGAGTTAATCTGGTTCAGCTCCCTCATTTTATGCAAGGAATCCTACCAAGAGAAGTGGCTTGCTCAAGGTCACAGAGGTCAGAGACTAGACCAGAGCCCAGGGCAGTGTTTCCAGGGTTTTGCTGTATTTGCTAGCATCTAAAATCCATTCTGCAAACTCCCCCTCCTGTCCCCTGTTAATCCACACATCCAAACTCTGTAAGGTTTAGTGCAGGACAAGAATTGATGGGCGATACTGCCCCCTCGTGGCACAGCGTGGCAACACAAAACATTGCAAAAATAATGGAACTTGGCGCTCCATAGATTGTATTTTTAACAAAAATAAGAAGCCTTGGGCCACAGAGATGATCAGAAATAAATTTAAGACAATTCTCATATAATTTTGGATTTAAATTTATTTCAGACACAACCCATGGCTCAAAAGCAACACAAGCACTGATAGAATATTCGGTTCAAAGTTGATGTTATAAATGTGTTATGAATGTTATAAATTTTGTAAAAATCCCTCATTAATGGGACTACAGGAAAGCATTTTTGTCTCCTCATCACACACAGAAAATAAGGTGGCTCAGAGAAAAGGAAGGGTGTCTGATAACTGCTCGTTTTAACAAATACGGTTTTCTGAAAGAGAAATTATAAAGTAGCCACAAACAAAGGAATAAAAAACAAGGGAGTTACCACTGTGCGTGATAACTGCCAGGGTAGCAGGTCGCTTTGTTTAAAATTACTTGTTCCAGGGCACTGAACAGCAATCAGACCGTAGGCCATGAGGAGCTCCCAGTCTGGTGCAGTCAACACCACGTATTTTGGGAACTCAGTAACGTGCATACTTAATTCTACCTGGAGGAAGGATTGTGTTTCCTAGGAAGGCTTCACAGAGCAAGAGACATTGGACTGAGGTGGGAGACAATGACCTCACAGGAAGTTAAGTATGATTTCTGATGCTCAGGAGCAGCTAAAATGTGGTTGCATGAATGTGGGGACATGGATCCCTGGGTTCATATCCCAACACGACTGCTTTCCAAATAAGAAAACCCCAAGAACCTTAACCTTTCTACGTTAGTCTCCACTTCTCTAGAATGGAGGAGAGGGGATCCCTGGGTGGCTCAGTGGTTTAGCACCTACCTTCAGCCCAGGGCATGACCCTGGAGTCCTGGGATTGAGTCCTACATGGGGTTCCCTGCATGGAGCCTGCTTCTCCCTCTGCCTGTGTCTCTGCCTCTGTGTGTGTGTGTGTGTGTGTGTGTGTGTGTGTCTCATGAATAAATAAAATGGGATCCCTGGGTGGCGCAGCTGTTTAGCACCTGCCTTTGGCCCAGGGCGCGATCCTGGAGATCCGGGATCGAATCCCACGTCAGGCTCCTGGTGCATGGAGCCTCCTTCTCCCTCTGCCTATGTCTCTGCCTCTCTCTCTCTGTGTGTGTGACTATTATAAAAAAAAAAATTAAAAAAAAAAGATACCTTTAAAAAAAATGAATAAATAAAATATTTTAAAAATAATAAAATAAAAATAAAATGGAGGAGATGCCAGCTTTATCATAAGATACCTGTAGTTGGAAAGGCAAGAACCAGTGAAAACCTACAGGACTGTCGTTGACACATGGTGGACCCTCCACAAAGGGCTACTAGAGTAGTCCTTCGCAGGACTCTGTATTCCTTCCAATCCTTGCCTTTCTTCCAGCACTCAAATATCTTCCTAACTCTCGAAGCTAAAACCATGACATTCTCTATCCAGTCTGGTGTACAGCATACAAAGTAAGTCTTGTAGATGAATATAAAAATAAGCTAGCTTCTCAATCACAAGGATCAAAGTTTACTGAACGTTGTTTTCCCTAAAAGAAACACAGAGCACCATGCTGAGTACAGAGTAGATGCATAGGAAATATTTATTAGGTCTAAAACTCAGTCCATTTTAATAGCATATCAGATCAGCATCACCAGGTGTTACTGGGCCACCTAGAGACAAACCTATGACTCTCAGTCATGCGCCCCCCACTAGCTGAGGGCCTATCCCACATCCCCCACTAACCCCAACATGGAGAAGTAGATGGTCAAGTGCATGTTGATGTCCATGCTCCTAAGATTGTACTCTCTGACTTTATTTGCACAGTTGCTAAAGAAAGTACATCCCTCTCAAATCCATGGCTTTGTCTAATTTAATGTCTCTCTGCCCAACCCAAAGAATGGTGTCAGCAATTTATTGTTGTAATTAATTTCTGAACACTTCAGACTTAAAGAGGTGTCTCAAACAGGCCTTGTCAAATCTACATTAGCCACTTGGATCATATGTTGCTTCTTAAGGTTCTTCCATAATTAATCATCAGGACATGCAGTCCTAATCACATTTATATATCATAAAACTCTTAGACATGATAAATACTGTGAATGAGTCCAGGTTTTATCCATTTTTGTCCAGAGTCTATTTCTCTAATTATAGAACTATCTATCTAGGTCTATCTCTGAACTGTTGATCTTCATGATCATATTTCATAGATAAAGGGTATGATGTATATTTAACACAAATTGAATGGCAGCTAAGTAAAAAAAGACAAGTATTATTTCATTCTAACCACACCCAAAAAACTATGCTTCGTGATCTGCATTCTACAGACTCAGAACCTGAAGCATAGAGCATTTGCAAAATTTGCCCACAGTCACTCAGTAAGTGATAGAGGAGGGATTAGAACCCAATGTGAATGATTTCCAAGATCCCATTTGTTGCCACTCTGTTGTGTCATTGTCCCTTCAATCAAGAAATACATCTACATATCTTTGTTCCCTGTTTAAGTCACAGATGAGGTTACCAAAGCACAAAGAGGCCAAATAATTTGTATTAAGTCTCTCAGCTCATTAATAGTAGTGTCAACACCAAATCACAAGTGGTAGTAAATCTAAAAACAGATCTCTGAGGGGGAAAAAGTATGAGAACAAATTTGAAGGGCTGACGCTATCCTACTTCCAGATATATACTATAAAGCTCTGGTAACCAGGGCAGTGCAGTATTGGTGAAAGAACAAACGCAGCAATGGAACAGAATGGAGAGCCCAGAAATAGACCCATATTTAGTCAACTGATCTCTGACAAAGCAGCGGAGGTCATCCGATGGAGCAAAGACTGTCCTTCCAGCAAACAGTGCTGGAACAACTGGACATCCTCTTGCAAAAAAAAGGAAGGAGAAGGAAAGAAAGAAGAAAGAGAAAGAAAGGAAAGAAGGAAGGAAGGAAGGAAGGAAGGAAGGAAGGAAGGAAGGAAGGAAGGAAGGAAGGAAGGAAGGAAGGAAGAAAGAAAGAAGAGAGAGAGAAAGAGAGAAAGAAAGAAAAAGGAATTAATCTAAACACAGGCCTTACTCCTTTACAAAGATTAACTCAAAATGGATCGGAGACCTAAATTAAAAATTGAAACTATAAAACTAGAAGATAACACAGGAGAAAACCTCGATGACCTTGAGCATGGTGATACCTTTCTAGCCAACAACACCAAAGGCACGACCCATGAGACAAATCATCGATGAGCTGGACTTCCTGAAAATTACAAACTTCTGCTCTGGGAAAGACAATGTCAAGAGAAGAAGACAAATCACAGCCCTGTGGAGAATATCTGCAAAAGACACGTCTGATAAAGGACTGTTGTCCAAAATATACAAAGAGCTCATAAAGCTCAACAATAAAAAAAAAAGAAACAGTCCAATTAAAAAATGGGCCAAAGACCTCAACAGACACATCACCAAAGAAGATATACAGATAGCAAATAAGCCTATGGAAGGATACTCCACATCATACATCAATCACCAGGGGGAGACGAATTCAAACAATCATGAGATAGTACCACACACCTATAAGAATGGCCAAAACCCACAGAATCCACAACCCCAAATGCTGGTGAAGATGCAGATGGACAGGAGTGCTCACACATCGCCGGTGGGAATGCAAAAGAGCACAGCCACTTGGAAGACAGTTTGGCGGTCTCTGATAGAACTGAACGTGTACGTGAAATCATTTATTTTTCAGTAATGGCTGTGTTTCACAACCGCATTGCAAACAAAGCAAAACAAAGACCACAAATAGGCCTTGTGATCCTTTCTTCTCCAGGATGCTTTGCTTTAACTTCGCAGAACCCTGCAAGGTGGACAATTTCTTCACGATTTCTCCCTAAGAAGCTACAGAGGTAACAGTCAAACCCAGTGCATCAGTTCTACAGCCGCGCTGCGCTCACCTCACCACGTTACCTCCGAAGCAGCAATAAATTTTGCGGCGGAAGTGGAATCAATCTTGTGGCAGGACCAAGAGCAAATGAGGACACTCTGTGGGCAGATGGTGCTAATTACACAGATGGCCACCAGATGGCGAGCACGCCAGCCTCCTCCTCCTCCTGAAACCCACTTGATTGAATTTCAAGAAGGAAAGGACCACACAGAAAAACCGTGCGTGTGTCTTCTTATGTCACAGATAGGGAGTTTTCCTAGCATTTGAGATTATCTGTGTGCTTCACAAGGAGAGTAGATTGCCATTCCCCCTCTAATTTTCCATTGCACAATAATGCTAGTAACTGGCTGTGAGTTACAGGCCACATACCTGAAGCACTAACCCATGTATCCCACACACAGATTCCAGTGGAGTGTGAGTATCTATTTCTCACTTTTCCAGATGAGAAAACTCAGCCATCCCTCAATCCTTTTGCTTATTTCACAAATATTTATTGAGAACTTGCTATGCTCTTGCCCGTAGTAGGTACAGAATCAAGATTCAAATTCCAAAAACTCTACTCCATATATTTCATCTTCTTCTATTATCCCAAATACCCGAGCTATTATGACTTTATTAAGCAACCCCCCCTCCCAAAACCAAGCTGGTTGGATTTTATGAATTGATGATGACATGGTACGTTGCCTATTTGATCCAGTTTTCTCACTTGTAGAATTCCTGAAATTCACGCTTACCTGCTAATCTGTAGGATTTCAGTTATCTAAGCAATGCACAAGTGAAGCTTGACAGCACCAATGATTACTAATACACATATCGGATAGAACCAAAATCTCTGCTGCTGTCGCTGATATCATATACAAGATTTTTTAAGTGAGGGGGCAAAACTAAGTGATGCCACAGAAAATGTGAAATTATAATGAAGACACAGGACACATGAACACTGTACCCAAAAGACAAAGCTCCTACCATAGCCTATAAGATGGCAGGTGATCTAGGCACTCTCCTACCTCCACAACCACCACTCACTCAAGCCGCACCTCCTTCTTGTTCATCTCACCTCAGGGCCTTTGCACTTGCTGTTCCCTCTGTCGGGAAACGCCTGCCCTCACAATCATGTGATGGGCTCCCTTACTTTTCTTGGGCCTCTGTTTTCATCACTTAACCAGAAAGACTTTCTGGGATCTGCCTATAAAACAGCCAACCCGCTCCCCCTTTTCTCTTGCATGACAGATGGAGAAGTCTTCATGGTCCTACTTTCTCCCTCATTCTGTAGCATTTTTCTTTGGAGCATTTGTCATCACCTGTCATTGTCATTGTATACTTGTATTTGTTTTCTATCTCCTGTCACTGAAATGTAAGTTACATGGGAATAACAACTTCTGTTTAAGCGTTATATTCTCCACCACCTCCATTAATAAATATATTAAAAATGAATCCATGCCTGACATATACTATGTGCTCAATAATAAGTCAATGAATTAAAGGAAGATAGATATCCTTTCCTGAGCTCAGTCACTGAGGCAAACAGGATAGAGATCTCTGAAACGATAAATGGAATATTCCTACTGAGTCCCAGATACTCAGTCTTTTTATTGAATTTTTTTCCAGTAATTGAATTGATCCCCCATAGATATAGTGGTAGCTATGAAGAAAGGCCTCTCCAAAAGCTGACATCTATAGCTTTGCAGGGAAAGGCATCAATATGAGCAGCGAGGCAGTCCACTGGGGAGCTCTGAGGGTGAAGCCAATGCAAACAAAGCGAGACGAAGTGCATCTTACACTTTTGACTTGCTGCCTTAAGAGGGTATCATGTAGTCTAGCTTTTTGGAAATACCACTGAAAGAGCCAAAGATCTAACATTAACTAGACTGCTGCCGTTGTTGAAATCCATCCCGGATCCTATTTTGTTTTTACGATGCCAAGAACATCTACGATTCCTGTTTGCCATTAGTGTTTGAATTTATGCAGAAAAAATCCAGTTTATCTATTTTAAAAGTGTCTTCCAAAAACAAAAATAAAATACGAAGTATGGTAATTTTCCTCCATTGAGTAATTACTTCAGACCTGGAAGAGCCCTCCAAATCACCCAGACAAGTATGTGCTGTGTTGTTCTGGGCCAGCTGGTCGTTTCCCCCAAAAGAAATCTGGAAGCAGATTGAGGTGGAGCCCCCTGTGACATGGGACGATGAGCCAGAAACCAGTCCCCTAGCCCTCTCGGCCCCTCAGGGAGCCCTGGGGGAGTCCAGGGTGCCCTTCAGAGGATGGTTAACACCCCCTGAGCCAGTTTGGCCTCACTGCCTCACACACAGGAAATGAAGCTCAGCGAAGCCAGCAATCAGCCAAGGGTGAAGTCATCCACAACAGGGGCCACGTTTTCCCATTGGCTCCTCCCACAACCTTATAAAACATTTACAACAGCACATCTGCTTTCATAGGAGGTTTTTTCTGACATCCCCCACTAACCTAAATCTCTCGTGTGTCCCTTTAATATCATGACCTTCTCTCTGAAATTCTGAAAGATTTTGTAGTGTTTCCAATGCACATCTACGCTCTTAGGTACAAGCCTGGTGGCAACAGGGACAGTGTCTTCCCGTCACAATTGTGTCCCCAGACCCCAGACCTTGGCCTGTGAACCCAACAAGTGTAAATCCTTTGAGGGAAGGGCAGTATTGTCTTTGTCCCCTAGCGCCTGGTTCTGTGCTAATTAGCTCAGAGTCGCAGCCTAATGATTACCTTTGAGTTGAATTGGATTGTGGAACTAAAACTACCTGGATGTCAGGAAAAGCCCTCCTGGCCTTCATTCACACCCTTCTAGAGTTGGGTGGTCTTGAGCAATTGTCCTACCTAGTTTGTCCTTACTTTCGTCTAATATAAAAGTTGGGTTTTAGAGTCTTAGAAAACCCTTCCATCTAGAAAATTCGGTGATGCTATCTATCTTCCTCTGCTCAGAAATGTCCAGTGAAGGTGTTTGGCAGGAATCTGAAATAATGAGGTAACTATATAAATATAGAAGAATGTTAATTATAAGTAAGAATTAGTGGCCAAGAGGCAGACCTTGGGAGTCCTACCACATGCTATGAAGTCTTCATTCTACCATTTACGGGGTGTCTGGAGGGTAACTTCCCCATGCCTCACTCTTCACTTCCAGAACAAAGGTGAGGATTAAATGAGATCCCAGAACTAGTAATATTAGGTCCTGGATACCTAATAAGATCTCAGCAAACTTTAACTGACATTTTCATCAAGATTATTCAAATGGGGAATAATTTCCACTCAAACATATGTAAAACTAGTTTGATGACATTTTCCATAAACTCACTGCTTTTCCTCTTATGTTTCAGGAGACAGACCCACAAAAGGAAGTAAGGTAAGAGAAGTCATTAAAATGTGTTTGCCACCCACTCTTTATTTTAGAAGCATGGGAATGTGGACAATGCAAAGGCTTAGATATCACTTGAAAAATATATCCTAGAAGTTTGGTTGGCATTTGTCATTTCTATTTGTAAACCCTCAAACTGTGAACTGTTAGTTCTGCTCAGAGAACAATACATTTAATTTCTGATTCTCATTTCCTTTTGCAGACTCCTCTACCACCTCCTCGGTAAGACACTTAAAATAGAAATTTTATTTTGCTATGCACTTAAATGATGAGTTCCAGAATCTGAAAAGCTCCAGAATTTAAAAAAGAAAAACACAAGCAGTTGATGTGGAAAAACTAGTATGAGCTGGCCAGTGAACAAGAGTGGACAAGCCTTTACTCAACGACATTCCCACTCACTCACACCCAACTAGCCACTCTTTGTACCTTCACTCATTTGTTCGTGATGTGGGCACTGCTCCTCTATCCTTTCCCGTTGCTTCCCTCCTAGAAACCTTCCAGATGGGGCACCTGATGGCTCAGCAGTTGAACATCTGCCTTTGGCTCAGGTCATGATCCAAGGGTCCTAAGATCGCATCTCACATCAGGCTCCCCGCAGAGAGCCTGCTTCTCCATCTCCCTATGTCTCTGCCTCTCATGAATAAATAAATAAATAAATAAAATCTTAAAAAAAAAAAAAAAAAAAGAAAAGAAAGAAAGAAGCCCCCCCCCCCCCAGATGATACCAGCACTTAGGAAATGCCTTAAAGGAACTTACAAGGTATAGGTATACATTTATATATGCACATGTATTTTTCCATATAATATACATAGAAATACTACTATTATTCTATCGTGCATACACATGAAGGGAAGAGCCACAGCCTGGACTTCACAGGCTCTGGATGAGTCGGTCACTCTGCTGTCCTACTTGGGCCCCGAGAGGACCTCTGTCACAGAGAGTAGCACCCTCACTTCTGAGTGTACCTTATGGCTTCTCTCTGACACCCTGGAGGGAAGCAAAAACGAACTGTTTTTGCTCTCTGCATCTCCAGCCTCCACCAATAGTGCCTGATATACTTTATAAATGAGTGAACAGCAGAATAAATGGGTGAGTGAGACGCTCATTGACTTTTAAACATTTTCCTATTTCTTTGGGGCGTTTAAAGAGCTCACATCTTCCAGTCGTCCTCAAACCCAGACAGGCGGCATGTTGAGCAATCTGTGATGCCCTGCAGAGGATGACATCATATCCTTTGGAAAACAGAACCAGACCAAAGAGCATGTTGTGGGGAGGGAGTTTTAGGCTCATTGGGAGTGACTTTAGAGTGTTCTGATCATCAAAGCTACCTGAAAATGATCAGATTGCCCTTTAAAGCAGCCAGCACCCCAAAACTAACTTCCCACCCAAAGCTGGGGACACGGAAGGCAGGGCTGGCTGAGGAACCACCTGCACAGCCAACCTTCTCAGACTCTCACTGTGACTCTTTCCACAGGCCACCCGTCACTCTTCCAAAGAAATACCAGCCCTTGCCACCCCAGCCAGAGAGCAGCTGGTCACCCCCCCCTCAGAGGCTCAGCTTTCCTGAAGTCCAGAAAGGGCCCAGGTGACAGGTTTGGTGTTGTCGCTGGTGGGTATGGGAGGGCAAGGAGGACAACCAACCATCTCTGGAAACAGGCTCCCTACTGTGCTCGGAGGGGCTGACCATGCCTGGAGCGAACATAGTCTTAGAAACCTGCACTTCGATTCTTTAACAGAAAATCCACCTTCTTTGTAATAAAATGAGTTACTGAAACAAAGGCTCACTTGAAACCCGAATTCATTATTGAAGAAAATGGTAAGTGCCAGAAAGGAATCAGGACTTTTTATGTAAAAACCGAAAGGGTGTTCAGGCTATCAGCAGACCAATTCCGACCCCCAGCTTCTCACCACCCAGGCTGCAGGAATATTATCACGCGTGAAAACCCATTTGTCAATAACGGGTTTGACAATAATGTTTTTGGCAAATAATTAAAAAGCCAACACTCTGGCATGAAGAGCTGACGACAGAGCCCCACTCCCAAACATGTGGGGCATCTGGCAGCCAGCAACAATCACGACATGTAACAAATGTGAATGGGCTTCCCCTCCTCCCCTCCAACAGAGTTTGAATTTCCAAAACTGCCTTATTTTAGAAGGCAGAACAGAAGTTAGCATTTCTCTTTGCTCCTGCATGGAGTGAATGACACTTTCCTACTGCAATCTTGAATCAGCAGATTGGAGCCAAGGCATTAATTAGTAAGCATTTTTTCAAAGATCCAGAAATTGAAAATATCAGGCATATTTTGAGCTTCTGTGGAAAACCCAGTCAGGTTCTGATGGGAACGTGGAAGAGCCTAAAATGCCATTTCCCCCTTCTTTTTCGGGCGAATGTCTCTTCATCTGTTCATCCTTTGCAGCCCCACGCAAACACACCTCCCGCTCTCCCCCGTGCAATCTCACCTCCTCTGCCGGCTTCTCCACTGGCCTCACAGTGTGGGGAGGGATACAAGCGCTCAGGTGTCGATTCCAACTGCCCCAGCTAAAATTTAGGTGCTCCTTCTTCTGAATGGGCACATTTGGGGCAGCAGTTCTCAGCTGGAGGTGACTTGGCCCTCAAGGGAAATTAGCAGTGTCCAGAGACAAATTTTTTTGTGACATGTCAATGGCAGGAATGCTCCTGGCATCTCGTGGGTACAGGCCAGGGACACCACTAAACACCCTACAGTGTATGGAACAGGCCCACAACAAAGAATAATGGGCCCTAAAAGGTCAATAGTGCAGAGGTTGAGAAAATCCTTTAGAGCAAATTACTCACCTTCACCCAGCTCTGGCCTTTTTCAGTGGTAAAGGGAGGATTGCAGTAATACCTACCACCTAGCTCATGGACTAATGTGAGAATTACACAAGCTTAATCATGCCAAGTGTTCAACGCTGCTTGTCCAGCATATAGTTGTGGCTCCCATTACCTGGAGCCATTTCCTGTTGCTGGCTTTCCCACCCCCGACCCCGTATAATTATTTGGATGCAAGACTGTCTGTTTCACCCCAAAAGGAGGCACTGACTTATTTCAGCGTGAGTAGTTCCTAGCACAGTGCCTGGCACACAGTACACTTTTGATAAATCTGTAATTCCTTCTGCAATTTCCAGAGGGTCCTAGCCAGACCGGGAGTCACCAAATGTGCTCTGTTTTGATTTCTAGTTTCAAAGTGTGAAAGACAACAGCCAACAGTAGACCGTCAACCCCGTGAAGTGGTGTCATCAGTATTGGAAATGTAAAATGTATCACTCCCAGAGACTACTGACCAAAGAGTCTAACATGTTCAGAACTGGTCAAAACTCAGAGAAGTAAGAAGATAGAACACAGGATGAACAAAATATCAGAGCTCATGAGGTTCTTCAGTGTGGAGAAAAAGAGAATTTTCTCTTCCTTCTGTTTCTTCGTGCTGGAAAGAACAGGTGTTGGGACCCAGCAGAACTGGGCTTGGATCCCAGCTGAGCCACTTCTGGCTGTATCAGCTCATAAAGCTCTTACAACAGTTCTGAGTTTCCTTATTTGTGAAAACAGCATAGCCATCCCCCTGTGACAGAGTTGCAGTGATTTCT
This sequence comes from Canis lupus baileyi, assembly GCF_048164855.1. Taxonomy (NCBI): domain Eukaryota; kingdom Metazoa; phylum Chordata; class Mammalia; order Carnivora; family Canidae; genus Canis; species Canis lupus. Next base: position 70,586,530 of record NC_132839.1, read on the forward strand.
CTAGGGTGCCTAGGATAATATCTGTCACTGCACAGGAAAGAAAGAAAAACACCTGAACATCATCTCCCATATGTACCCGACAGAATCAGGCACCTATAACCCTATTTTTCTCTTGAAATACAGGCTATATATTCTAGTGCAATGTTCCTCATCCTGGCTTTACATTAAAATAATCAGGAAAGCTTTTTAAAAAGTACTATTCCCCATTACCTGCTTCAATCACTCATAGAGATGAGAAGGAGCCGTCACTGTTTTTTAAAGCTCTCCAGGGTGAAGCTGATGCGCAGGCAGGGCTAAGGACCCAGAGGGAACCAGGTTCTAGGAATCTATCTGCAAAGCTTTGACGGGCCTTAGGCCTTCCCTACATATGCTCAAGCTTCCAGTGTCTAAAATAATGCTCACTTGAGGTGTAAATGAGTTCCTCTGCAGTCTGGATCACTACAGCTTATTATGCAGCCAACGCCATCGTGTTGGAATCTTTACAAATCTCCATTTTGCATCACTGGGGTTTCTGCAGCCATAATTAAATTTGTTTAATCACTTTTAGAAGTGATGAGAACCTGGCTGGGTCTCTTTACCATAAACCTCTCCAGAGGGTCATTACATCCCACCTCACTGTATCCTTCCAGGAGTCCTCTAAAGAATGGTTTTCAAAGGCTTGGTGGCTGGCTGATAGAAGGTGCCCGGTAAAAATCACTTCCCTAACCTTTGGGTACATAGGGTCACTAAGATTCACAGAAGTTAGGTGACTTGATCAAAGTTATAGGATTGGTGTAGGACCCCTGAGGGATCAAAAAAAAAAAAAATACAGAGCTTGTGTGAGACATCAGGAATGTCACCCTGAATGAGAAAGAGTTTTGCTATAAGAGGAGAGCTTCCAAATTCATTCTGAGTTGGGCACCATATTGGTAGTCAGATGGCCATTACTAATGACACACATGTTGACTGTCAACAACCACAGGAGGCTGTGGCTAGGTTCACTGTCTCTGAAAACAGAAGGGACACTGGAGAGCTAAGCTGCTTCAGCCCATTCAGGAAGACTAGGGCCCACTCCCCTCCTACCAGCTGCTCCTTAGGCTCTGGGGGATGGATGGCCCTCCCCCAGGGGAGGCAGTGATTGACAGGTAGCAGTCCACAGCAGCCACGGAAGGCAGCTGACAGCTGTAGCCCTATACAATGGCCTCTGCTCCCCTGACAGTGAATGTGGCTCTGGCTATTTCTGCATCCATTTGTCTCCCCGGGCTCGGCCAGTCTCCATTTGAAAGCTAGGTCTTGGCTTCACCAAACCATTGCTGAATAGAAGCACTTCTGTTAATGAACATGCAACTTAAATCCTTCATTGACGACTGAAAATTAGAAGAGGACTTTGAAGTCTGGGGAATGTTTGTGGGGCATTCCCTTCATGGACCATTATTATGATTTTTATCCTATCCATGTACTGAATTATTTTTTGCTCAGCAAATTTTCTTTAAGGTAAGTAAATTTATTTAAAAGGGAAACATCATTACCGTCACTACAACACAGCCAATTTCAGACCAAAATTTTGAGCCTGGGGCACTTTCTGTTTCTTAAAAGAGACGACAACTAAAATGCAAGAGCAGTATTTGGATAAAGTAACCTCTGTATTGAAACTCTCTCTTTGACATAATTAGAAAGAGATTAAAAAGGGAATAACTTTCCCACGATGTAGCCATTGTAATTTTAATACCATGGCACATGCACCAAATAAAAGCATCCTGAATAATTGTCAGAGGAATGGAACTTTTCTGAGTGCTTGTTACACAATGGACCCAACTCTGGGGTCTTGTGGATACTTTACCTCATGTAGTCCCCCAACCACACTGTGCAGAGAGCTGTATCACAACCCCCAGTTTACTGAGGGGGACGCAGAGGTCATGAGTTGAGACGTCTCCCTGCAGCTTTAGCAAACTCCAACCCCTCTGTGCAGGATTCAGCCAGAATGTAATTTAAAGAAGGTACCTGATATTTAACCACAAAACACCTGTTCGCCTAACTACAGTTTTCCCTTTGAACCAGCAAAGCTGGCACCGCATCAGTTCAAGCAATTTCAAGGACAAAACTGTACATTCTGATGATGTAGGAAGTGCAAACAAAAGAATCTATGGAGATATTGAGAAACTACAGTCCTTTAATAGAAAGGAAGCCTGGATTACCATGAAGATACACAAATTTGTACGGGAACAGGAACTTATGGATGGGAACTATGGATTTGAGAGCATGAATTTAATTATTATCATTATAGTTTTGCAAGATGTTGCCATTGGAGGAAACTGGGTGAGATGCACACAAGATCTCTCTGCATTACTTCTTACAGGAGCACGAGACCCATAATTATGTTGGAGCAAAAGTTTTATTTAAAAGAAAATATGACTGTTAAAGGTGTTCTGAGGACAGAAGGTGTTATTTTCTTCCAAATAGCTTTCATGTATATTATTTCATGAGCACCTTAATCAACCCTCCTCATTTCTGTGTGGGTTTACCCATTTTACAGGTGGGAAAATCAAGCTTCAGAGAAGGGCTTTACTTCTTGAGGATGAGGGAGCTCACAGGTGACAGAGCAAGGATTCAAACCCAGTTTATTTAAAACTAAGCAAAATCTAAGGGACACTCAAAAATGGCTATTTTTATAGTAAAGTGGATTATCCTCAAATACACAATGAGCACCGATTATGCAGAGAAAAGGATGGAGGGGAAGCTTATTCATGCTATGTAGGCAGTGACCATGGCTTATAGGCTGGCCATCTCCAAAACAGAACACAGGACAACTGACACAAGATGAAAGATGCTCTCAGGGAGGCAATGCGATGCAGTGAGGAGCCAAGTGCCCACCCTGCTCTGCCATTTTGTGACTGTGCAGGTCTCTCTATCTTCATAAATGTCATTTAAGAGGACCCCCGCCCCTCCAACCACCACCAAAGCCTGATGCCTTCATTTTATAGGTAAAGGGAGCAACTAACTTGTAGAATCTTGTCAACATAGGCATTTCCATGCCCAAAGACATTGCTGTGCACAGAAAACCCTCCTATAATGACTTGGGTTATCACTTAAAAATCCAGTTTTTTAATGTTACCACTTCCAAAGCCTAGCTTTCCTAAAGCCTCAAATTTCCATCAATAAAGTATATTGCTGTATTTATAAATTGAGCAATTTTATCTCAACGGAAGGACACTCTGTCACACTAGGTAGGTTAAGGAATCTAGACAGCAAGACTTATTTATAAATTCAGCTAAACCTCCTTAAGCATTTGAAATACCTTTATATATCTAACTTTAAACCCTAACAAGCAAAATTTTAAAAATTTTATAAATCTTATAAGGTAAATATATATATCTAGAAAAATTCAAGTTCCCTCAAACAGTTCAAATTCTTTATAAGTGGAGTCAAACATAGCTTAACTCTTGTAACTTAAAATCACAAGTCTAAAATCAATTGCACAATTTAAATTGAAGCCACATGGCCAATTGGTCAGTAGTCCTAAAATGCCAGATCTCTTAAACATTAAAAACAGAAATTAGCCTCAATTTAACCCAAATAATTAATACTATGGGTGTTTGTTCTACTTTATTACCTCTAGTCATATCTCTTTATCGTCTAATTTGCCTCATTGAAAGGGGGAGACAGGGAGTACCAGTTGGTACCGATGTACCAATTCTGATGGGCTGATGAACTGGTTACAAAATATGGCCCTTGGTCCAACTGCCTGCTGCTTGGTGGTCTCAGAGCAGGATACATGATCCGAGCACTGTGTGCTCTGGGGCTCATCTCCATCACGCTAGATCAACAGTCTCCATCTGAGGCTGGTGTTGCTGCCTCAACCTCCCCACATTCCCTCAGGGCCAGTTTCCCACCAGCAGACCCAGGCAGATAGAATGTGCCCACAACCCCCACACTTTTCATCACTCCTTATCTGACTTTGACCACATTCCAACAGCAGTGCTCACGGAGTGCCCCACATTGTCATCCTTATCTCTAGCAATCCTCACAATAACCCCCCAAGATGAATGGCTTTGTGGCCAGTCCACAGATGAAAAAGATGAGGCTCAGAGGGGTAAACTGACTAAATTGTCAATATCCATGAAAGGCTTGCCAGTTCTTCTGAGACCTGCCCAGGACCTCACATTACCGCACTGCGTGTTGAGTTCTTGTCTCATCATTCATTCCATGGTTTGTCTCAAACCCTCTCATGGAAGCCTCCCTCCTCTGACACATGGCTTCCTGGGATCCCACCATACCCTACAATTTCATACATAGGACTCATCACACTTCCTCAAAGCAAAACACTAACGGTTTGCAATCAAGGTAATAGTAGCAGATCTGACTGTGCTAATGAATCCAACACAGAAAACTAAATATAAGGAGAAAAGATGACGTTATTTAAATTCTCTGAAAATGAAAAGCTAGTTTATTCACGTCCTTTCTGTCACCATCTTTCATATTGCCTTGTAACTTCTTCAGTAGCTTAGAAAATTATGAGAAAAAATAACCTGGCTTTTGCTTTATAGAACAGTGATGAATATCACAGTGGACCATGGGCAGTTAATTTGGCAATGAAAATGCAGTCAAGGGCTTTTAAGGGCTTTTAAGGGCTCAGAGTGATTTTATCTTGATCATTATGAACTGTAACACCGTATTTCTTTTCCTTACAGGCAAATAAGCTTAAAGGACTTAAGTGAGGTAAGTGACAATTTTGTCCTCGGAAATAAAGAAGGATTTCTGTGCATTAGAGTCTGTGATGGGCAAGACACTATTTGATTCGGAGCCTTTATCACACTTAATTTTCATAATAGCTATGCTCAAAATGTATTATTATCCCTACTTTAAAAATGAGAAAACTGAACCAAAACACGTTAAGATCCAGATCTTAGACCAAGTCTTATTCTGTTTTATTTTGAGTAAATTCAGTACTTAGAGTTCCCTGGTCCAATGAATAGCATCCCAGTTTCCATGGAAGACATAAGGCTTCCACGGAAGGCTTCCAGTCTTCAGTTATATAGAAATAAGGTGTTGCAACTGTACTATACCTTGCCATTTGTTCTTCACAAGAAAGGCAACATGGCTCAGAACGAAAATTTTGATATACAAACCCACACAGACCTGGGTTTGAATCTAGCTGTGCCACATACCACCTTTGTGAACTTTGGCAAGTCTCTCCCCTGCGTGCACACACACACACATACACACACAATCCACCCTTCTTTTGGTTTTCTCGGCCATAAAATAGAGATATACTTCTTTGCAAAATGTTTATGAAAAAGTTAAAGTAAGTCAAAGCAAATGCATCAATGACCAAGTGAGCAGTAGAAGCTCAATAAATGGCATGAAAGTCGGGGGCTATGGAGCTGCCTTAGAGCCCCTCCACATTCAGTTCCTTGACCCCCAATGAGGAAGTTCCCTAAGAAGTGGTGGGTCTGCTGTAACTGATGGAAAGTCCTGGTAATACAACCAGAGTGACCTCATCTCATTCCCACTGGCTTCCTAAGGGACCTGGTTCTTGCCTTAATATGTCAACTATGCTCCTACATTGAGGTGACAGGTTAATTTATTTTCTTTCTTTTGTTCTGTCTCTCCATCTGTCTTTTATTTGGCTTTATGAAAATACTAAAATCAAACGTCACATTTCTTACTTGTCACTCAATAAGACACTTTTACTACCTTTCATCCATCAGACAATCATGGCAAGGAGGATGGTACATAACTCCTGAATGAAAAGACCTGCCCTGGTTCTCATCAGGACCTCACCCAGTTCCCCCTCTTTTGGGAGCTGTTAGATTTTCCAAGTGCCACCAGGAAGGAGAAAGGCAGGTGTGGCACTCTGCTGCTCACAGACTCCACCACTTTCTTCCTGTGGGTCAAATTGATGTGTCTCCAATAGCAGATGGCTGCCACCCAAGATGATCTATAGTCCACAAACTAATTGGTCAGCCTGCAAAGACAATAAGCCCTCCAATCACTAAGGAGCAAGAAGGAAGTAGTGAGGTCAGCCTTAGACAACAGGGGTCAAGCAGGACAATCTGTTTTCTTTGTCTTTGGTTGGCATTCTAGAAGTAGATATCATCTAAACAACACAGCCTAGTGGAAAACACATTCTTCCTCCTTATCTTTTGCCAAGACACTTCCCCATTGTTTGTCTGGGCCAAGAGTCAAGGCCATTTCTCCACCACAAAAGCCCATATCATGGGGCAAATGCCATCCTTGGGTGTGAAGTGCTTACTCACATTATATCTTGGGAACCTGAACCCATTCCCAGCAGAAATGGTGTGCTGCCCACCCCAACTCAAATTCACAGAGCACATCATAGTTGCCAAAGAGAGACTCATTGTCTCACTTAATTCTCATAAAACCCTAAGAGAAGAAGAAGCCTCAAGGAGGTGGAAGACTTGTCAGAGTCTCCACAGCAGCAGCAGACCAAGCCAGCCTCTGAAAGTCCAGGTCTACTCCCCACTCTATGACTCTCTACCTCAGGAAACAGAGACACCTCCAAGTGAAAGTAGCTTGAAAGAAAAAAAGAAGAAAAAGGAGGGGAGGGGAAGAGGAGGGAAAGAAAGAAGGACAGAGGGATGGAGGGAGGGACATAATGAGGCATTACTCTGTAGCTTGAATATGTTTATTTTTTAATAACCAAACAAAAAGGTAAAGTAGGTAAACTAGAGAGATTTTCCCCCACTTTTTTTTTTTTTTTTTTAAGATTTCATTCATTCATTCATGAGAGACACAGAGAGAGAGGCAGAGAAATAATAGAGAGAGAAGCAGGCTCCATGCAGGGAGCCCGATGCAGGACTCAATCCCAGGTCTCCAGGATCACACCCTGGGCTGAAGGCAGGGGCCAAGCTGCTGAGCTACCCAGGTGTCCCTTCGCCCACTTTTCTAATTGCATTCCACTTTAAATTCAGAGCCCTCAAGCACAAAGTGGGCTGGATCGCAATTAAACAAAACACTTGCTCTCCCAGACAGATGGCTTCTTAGCCATTTTTCTAGCTCTGCTCCCCCAACTCTTTCAACAAGCCTGAGATTGTCCTGGACAAGACTGTCTCCACAATAACCTCGGATTGGGCACTTTGAACTGCCAGGTCCAAAGTCCTGGGGAAGACCCAGTGGGGAGACTTCCAAACCACTCAATAGAATGTTCATGACCCTTTTTACTTAGCCTATAGAATTGCCTCATTTGCTGTCCATGATGAAAGTATGGCCTCTTTCCAGAACCCAAGGGGACACCGAGGTCTTCAAAACAAAGGGGCTTGTCTGTCGCTAGCTTCAAACAAGAGATTCAATGCTTCTCTGAGCTATTTGTTGCTGAAGGTTTCTTGTCTGCGAAGTCCAATTGAGTCAGGAGACCTGGGCTCCAGGGTCAGTACACCCACCCATACCCCCACACACACACCTGCAAGTAAATACAGAATAAGTCCAGTTTGCAGCCTGAACTTTTCATGTAACATTGAGACATGCTTGTAGCATAATGCTATTTCATACTCTACATAAATACTTGGAATGCATTTGTAATACTCCAATAAGTCAGTATAGCACCAATATTTACTTATCCATTCTCACTTAGATGGGCATGTAGATTGTTTCCAGGGCTTGACACTATAGGTAATGATATACTGGTCATATTTGTGCATGGAACTTGGTCCAGATTTCAGGTGTTTTAGGAACTATTGGGACGAGAATAGGAGCAATCCTAAGCAATCCTAATCCTTGTTGACAGCTATGGTTCAGTTGTTTTCACAAGAGTCAAAGTAACTTATGACCTCATCAGCAGACTGCATATTTGCCTGTTGCATCACATAGAGAGTATAACATTTTGATTATTGCTTCGTCTTTTGGAGAATTATTTGTAGGTTTTTAAAAATTTATACTAACAAAAATGTTGCCCAAATTCTACTAACCATTTGCTCCAAAACACATGGTTTAATGTAAAATTCTCTATCACCAAGAGTCACTCAATATTACTATTTTTTTGTTCATTCAATGCAGGTCCTAGGAACAGAGAGAGGTAAGCTGTTTACATTTGTTTTCATAACCTGATACCATGAGGTTGAGTTCCATTTCCAGATTTATGGCACTAGTTATTTTTTAAAAGGATTGTTTCAGGGCCTGGGATACACGAACACCTGCGTGTGTGCATGATGATGTAATCCAGACAAGCCCAGGATCCCACAGTCTACTCAAGAGCCCTCTGGTTGAAATAAGGTGATTTAAATTGGGGGTGAGCTGGAGGTCCTGCTTCTGCCACAGGCAACTGAAAAGAAGGAGGCCCACTGCCAGCCCCTGCACCACTTTAGAAGACATGGATGGCCAGTGCACTGCTCAGGAGAAGCTCTTGGTCTTCCCAGCTTTGATGTCACCCATGCACACACAGACATATACCCTCATTTGAGTGCACACACTCATAGACACATGTACACATTGTTGGTGTCATTGTGCAATGCAATCCAACATTCACTTGGTAGTTGGCAAGATGCTAAGTAGCAGTAAGTTCATGCCTACCTTTGAAATACCATTCACCATTTGCTTACAATAATGAATTATGTCAAAGCCAAAGGGCCTGAGCCATGGCCCAGAGTTAATACAGACAGCATAATTCCACAAAGCACCACTGGGTTAGGATTTCAGAGGCTGCCACCAACTCACTCTGTGGTTTTGGACACATTGTGTTGCCTCTGTGGATCTCAAGTCTGCTCATCTTTATACTGAAGAAGTTAGGCTTGAGTGGGCCTCACCTGGGTTTGCTGATTCTCAAGTGTCCCTGTCGGAGAAGTGGGAGCCAGCTGGCAATTCTAAATAATTTTAAAACCTAAAGGAAACTGTGTCCTTTTCCACACTGAAGCTCAACATCCTAATAAAATGTTCAGATGTTGTCACCTTGGACTTCCATGATTATCAGTCCAAAGATGTCATGTTGCTCCGCTCATGAGGGGCAGAGGCTCAGGGTTACTGCTGAGGACATGAAATGATTTTATGGGATGGGTGACTAGTAGACCAGGCATCAACCCCAATCATATTGCAAGTAATCATAGCCCTCAATTGAAGGTGTCCAGTCTGTGACCCACCTTGGACAGAGCAAGAGCACAGAGCAACAACCAGAACTAAGACATGAAGTCGATATGCTTCCTTAACTTTACTACATACAACAGCAACTGGAAGAATGTTTTATGGCATTTCATATCATAGTATGATTATATGCCCTTGGTGATTTGAATGCCAGATTAAAATCTATTCATGATGAAAAGGAAATAGTGGTCACACCCGTAGCATATGTAATTACTAAATAACTCCAGTTCATATGGTTGGCAGAACTTTTCAAAATTTAGAGATCAAAAGGGAAAAACTGAGAAAAATGTATTCTTGCTGGTAAGCAGGTAGAAAAGGCTGGTCTACATCAGAATCCTAGGAGCTCTCCAACCCTGTCACAGAGGAGATGAGAGACTTCTGGAGAGCATGGACCAAGCACTGGGCAGCCCCCTGGCCAGAGGAGTTCTCAGGTTTCACTTTTTTATTTATGTCCCTACATAAGTTTTCATTTGAATGTGGAATTCAACTTTGGTTCCCTTCCCTGTCAACCCCTTCCAGTACCAAATACCTTCCAATGTAATATTCTGCATTTCAGGAAGCTCAATGATGAATTCCAGATTCATTATTCTCCATATTTTTGAATATTCACTATTCAAAGCAGTTTTCAGAGCCTCAGAGAGAAGCTGTGCCCGGGGCCAGAGGAGTCATGGAATATGTAGATCACAGTTTCTGCTGACCACAAACAGCCCCGCTCCTACTGATCAGAGATCACATGGATGAAATTATAGAAGTTCCATTAGGTCTCATTTTCTTTGTACAATCTGACCAAATTATATGACTCCTTTATGCAGTTCCTCATTATCAGATGAAGCCTGAATCAATTCACCTGTCACAAACTCAAAGTATTCCAGAGATCCCCCTTGTCACTGCCAGGTAAGGAGCCAGGAATGCCTTGTTGGGAGGCAGCCTGGGGGTCAGGCCATGTGTTGTCTTGGATAATGACACACCCAGGCTTCCTGAGAAATGGGAAATCTTTGGTCTTTGAAAGCCCAATGATGAGGCCCAAGGGAAATGGGTGAGTCACAGTGTTAGGGAAAGCTAATGGCATTGTTCTTCCTGCAATTTACTAGTGATTGCTTGTTAGAGAAGTCAGGGAGATCTGAAGGCTTGGATGTTAACTAGACAGGATTTACTGAAATGGACGCAAATCGTTCTGGGGAGAAAAGTTGGTCATCTCATATTATTCTCAGTTGGTTGCTTGTAGGTTACCACACACAAACTTACAGTTTTGAACAAAACTTCATAGAGGGTTGGAGGTTGGAAATGCCATTATCTGATTTAAGACTTGCCTGATCAGGTTATTGTGACAACTGCTGTCCCAGCTGAAGATCTGAGGAAGCAAAGGCTCAGGCCCGTTGATTCACTGAGCAAGTTCACTACAAATTAGTGGTGACTTCCTTACAACAATATCCAGGGCCTCCAAAATTAGTGCTTCTAAGGTCTCCATGATCCCAGGCTGGCCGGTGGCTTTACCTCAGTTCATGCCACTTTCTCACAGTCTCAATCCCTGTTGTCACTGACTGCAGGACATTGGCACATGCTATTCCTCTCTCTATACCACTTCCCCCCATATTTCCCTCTCTCCATCCTCTCCCTGCTTGGGAAACCCTTCTTCAGCCACCAGACCCAGCTTAAAGTGACACTGAATTTAGGAAATAGTTTTGACCCACTCCCCAAAGGGAGTAAACGAGGCCCAAAGAGGCGGAGCTCCTTACCACTCAAGTCCAGCTTCAAAGCCCAGACACTTTTCAGTAGCCCATGCTGCCAATAATGGCTTGATTCTGAAAATGCATGGATGTTGACTTTCCCTGGTGCCCTGCCCACAGTTAAGATGCTATCTTTTATTTATTCAATAAATACTTACAGGAGTGTACCCTGTTTCTGGTAGAACAGAGTCGTGATTAGGAGAGGCTCACCAGAATCAGACTGCCCAGCGTCATCATTAGCAAACCATGTCTTTGGGCAACATTACTCATCCTACAGTAGAAGCTAAGAGCAGAGCCAGACCTGTTTCAAGTGCCCGATAAATATCAGCTCTCACTGCCATGGCCAGGCCTCCACATCAGGGGCACGACCTCCCCTTCCCTTACTTGCATATTGTTCTTTTTATTGTCTTTTATTATATTTTTAAAAGATTTTATTTATTCATTTGAGAGAGAGAGAGAGAGCGCAAAAGAGAGCACAAGCCATGAGAAGAGGCAAAGGGAAAGGGCTAAGCAGACTCCCCACTGAGCAGGGAGCCTGACATGGAGCTCCATCCCAGAACCTGGGATCATGACCTGAGCCGAAGGCAGACACTTCAGTAACTGAGCCACCTAGGCATCCCGTCTTTTATTTTATTTTTATGATCCTTTTTCTTTAAGGAACCCTTATATGGATTTCCTTATAATAATCCAGTTTTCTCACTTAGCTCACATTTCAAGATAGAGGAGCAAACTAACTTCTGTGCTCCTCTTGCTTGCTATGCCTCACTCTTCTCAACTAGTAAACAATTTCTATAGAATATTAGCCTCAACCCACCACCTATCATTTTCTATAATGACTTGTAATTACGAGGCAAGTCTGAATTCATGGCTTCCAAAAGCAAAGAATCATGATATGCACTCATTGAAATACAATAGGAAGAACTCGTATGGGTCAATTTGTTCCATATCTGTTGGCCTGCCTTAAGAAAAGAGAAAAAGAACCAGCCTCCTATTACCTTACAAAACAGAAATTCTTGTGACACAGCCAGTAAAATATAAAGTGCTTTGTAAGTGGGACTTAGTCCATTATGACTGACCTTGCCTTTGAGTGGAATTTCACCTACCATAAGAAACACCAACATTCTGTCAATTCTAATATTTCCTTTAGCTCACCATTCATGATGAGGAATCACAGTGTACAAAATAGAGGTAAGAGCACCTCAGGTAAGAATTATAAAACAAACAGGTAAGCCATCACACTACAACATTCCTGCGCTGTGACTTAGGTTTGTGAGCCTCAACATCATTGAAGTGATGCATGTAGGTGCAATTAGCTCATTTTCATTGAAAGATAGTATTCCATTATGTTAATATCACAATTTTTTGATCAGTCATTCAATATGATCACTTAGGTAGTTTCCAGTGTTTTCTTCTTAAGAACATTACGATGTTATGAACAACATTTTAGAAGTTTTCTCAGGTACACAACATGGTAACTTCTCTAAGAGTGAAATGTCTGGGTTGGAGGGTATGCCTCTCTTCAATTGTACTCGATGCATCTTCCAAAGTAGACATAGTAGTGTCACCAACAGCATATGAGTACTCCTCATTCCCCATCATCTCCAACAGTTGTTCCTGAAAAACTTTTTAATTTTTGCAAATCCTTTGGTTATAAGATATATTCTTTATAAGTGTGTCAAACAAAGGAAATCAAATTGACTCCTTTTACCAACTGACTGTAAAGATGAACATAGGATACCTGTCTGCAGAGATGCCTACAGCAGCATATAGTGTTATATTACTGTTGGTAGGTTTTTATTAGTATTGTTTTGTTCAAATAACTCTATCATGTTCTTTTGCATTTCTTTCTTCATTCCATATGCTATGTAGATTCTGTGTTCAGGTCTAATCCTGCAATCTCTTTCTGCTGAGCCACAAGAGGGCTTAGGGCTGAAAGAAGCAGACTCCATGGGATATAGTGGAATAGACTGAGGGCTCTACTGACCAAGTCCCAATGCAGCCTTTCTCCCTGCAATAGGGTCATCCTGAGCAGGTTAATTCTTGGATCCTCTCCCTCTTCCATCCATAAAATACAAACAATAATATGAATTCACAGAGTTAAACACACACACACACACACACACACACACACGCATGCACACAGCATCATGTGACACATAGTAGGCAACTGACACATTTTAATAAATACCCTACCTTCTCTAGGGATTCCCTATCCAACTGACCCATTAGAATTGAGTTTCCTACCTCACCTCCACCTTGTCCTTATTCCTCTTCTGCCCTATACTATCTGGACCTTAAATTGGAAAACCAATCTGGCAAGCTTATTTTCTCTGATGTGCCTTATTGCTAATAAGAGTTTCCCAAGAGAGGACTTCCTTTTTTAAAGGAAGGCAGTCAGAAGGAGCTGTGATTAATAGTATGGGCTCAATCCCTAAGAATCAAATGGCAGAAACAGTAGTCCTGGAGGCCAGATCTAGGTGATGAAGATAGAAAGACTTGGAGCATCCAGGGGTATGGTCCAGGGGCTGAGCAGGAGTTGTGAGAATATGCGGCAGGGATGGAGAGGTAGAATGATCTTAGAGAGAATCCCAAAGTCTTAACTTGAAAGACAAAACTATGCACAAGTGAAAAATGAAGAACAATTAAAGATCGGAACAGCAGTGTTCGTGAAGTGGATGGCCTCCACAGACATGAGTCCAGTCAAGCATCCTGGGGCTGGGAGTATATCACCAGGACTGAGGTTTGGCAAACTGTTCTCCACTCATGTCTAAGAAACAGTTTCTTAAGGAAGCAGCCCAGAATGGACAGGGGTAAGGTTTCCAGAGCCTTCAAACACCACTGATTCCTCTTTCAGTTATCAAACATCCATGAAGCACCTGGCTTGTATACAGAATTGGGCTGGGCCCTAAGAATACAGAACAGAGACAGGTCTTCCCTTCAGCTAACCAATGTTTTCATAGCTGTGATGTTCCTCCATCAGCTTACTGAGCAGGTATTCATTCTACTAGGTGAAAATTCATTTCTGGATCACCAGGGCTTGGCAGAAACTAGGGGCACAGAAAACCACACAATCCCAACACTCGGTTTTCAATCTAGTGGGCTCTCTAAAGCTTACTGGTTTTAATTTGAGTGCCTGAACTGAGGGAGGCAGTACTCTCTGGGCAGACTAGTGAAATCTACACTTCTGTCAATGTGGATATCATCATCCTTATTCCACAAATGAGAAAGGAATTTGGGAAATGCTTATTCTTGAGTTCAGCTACTACTTGATAAGCAGACTTGGCTCAATTCCCTGATTAATGAGTTCAAGCTAGGCTATTAGGAGTCTGATAATTCTGTACCCAACAATTCCAAAGTAGGGGGTTCCACAGCACCAGCCAATTCTCAACACCAGCTGGGTGACCTACAGTTCAATTCTATTCTGACACTACATGGAGTCCATTAGATCCCGCAAGTTAAGGTTTCAATCCCACAAGATTATACCCCACCAGCCCACATCAGATGCCAATCATATGCTCAGGTTGTCATCTAGGCTTCTACTAACCAGCTATAGATACAAGGTTTCAAAGTATCCTTCCCTAGATTCAATTAATTTGCCAGAAGGGCTCACAGAGTACACAGAAACATTCTTCTTGCTGGATTACCATTTTATTATAAAAGAACATGACTCAGCCACAGCCAGATGGAAGGGATTCATAGGGCAAGGTCCTGAACATAGGGGCTTCTGTCCTCATGGCATTTGTGTCCCTGTATGATGGCACGGGGATGTGTTCTGATTCACAAATCCAGAAGCTTTCTGAACCTCATCCTTTGGGGTTTTGTAGAGGCCTCATTATATAGGCATGATTTATGAAATCACTGGCTGTTGGTGACTGATTCAACCTCCAGCCCCTCTCCCGCTCTCCTACTAAAAATTTCAACCCTCCAGTCGCTTGGCTGGTTTACCTGTCAACCATCCCCCATCCTTAGGCACTTTCCAAAAGTCACCTCATTATCATAAACCCAGGTGTGGTTGCATTGGGGTTATTATAAATATTAAAGTACCTGTATCATTCTTATCACTTATGAAATTCCAAAGGTTTTAGGAGCTGCTGTTAGAAACTGACTACAACCAAATATATGCTTCATCACAGCATCACAGAACCTAAGCAAGTAGTTACCAGAACAACAAAAAAATATTTTGATATATTGGAAGAGGGTCCAGAAAGCTTTGGCTCTACTCCAAAATTATAACAACATTACTCTTTAAGCTTGGGATTGTGGATGATCTATGTTCTTTTTTGTTTTAAATTTTTATTTTCCGATGTTTTCTTTAAATATTCTTTAAAAGATATTGCCCTTTCTTAAAATTACTTTTCAAATTGCATGTAAGAGTAAATTAAAATTTGCCAATAAATATGTATGGATACCTGCTTAAAATAAAATGCTTCTATACAGCTTAAAAAAGGAAAGCCTAGAACTGTGTTTCTCTTATAATATTAACAACACAAGCAGTAGTGTTTTTTGAGTAATCAGTAGAGGTCAAACACTACATTAACAGATTTATATACAGAAGAATTTGGAAATATTAGTAATTATGGATATCAATATGATTCTACAATGCATGCCTTTTTATTAGGCTATCCTGCCTCAAATTTTATTGACCACCTACACAGTGTCCCCCCCCCCATAATGTTCTATTTACCCTATGTCAATCTCTTCATTAATATGACCCTGTGTTCTCCAAGTAGGAGAGTGCTATTTCATACAGTTATAAAAGTAAATGCAGTTTTATGTAAAATATATATGTGTAAATACATTTATATATGTGTGTACGTGTATACATATACATGTACATATATGATATGCAATATATATTTAATATATTATATAAACTTTCCAAAGATTAGTTGCCATTATTCTAGAACAAAATCAGTTAAATATTTGCAGTAAAATCAGTTAAACATACGCTCAGAATTTCATTCACTCATTAAATTAAGATCCGAAGGACGTTCAGGGGAAATCGGCACAGCAAAGTTGTTCTGTTTGTTGTTTTGCTCTATTTAACTCATTCTCTGCATAGACTCCAAATACATATAGCTGTTTCCAAATGCTCTTTTCAAGTAGGACTTTTTAAATATTCAAGCAAGGCACTCAGAGTGGAAATATAATAAATCAGTTGCCACAAGACAATGAAAAATTCATAATCACTGAACACTATTATGTAAACTACACAAACCAAGTGATAGACATTGTTGATAATGGTTATTTTCTTTTCTCAAATACACACTTACTGTTTCGATCCATGTTGAAAAGATAGCTACAGCCATATCAGTAATGTCTCTGTGTACTGCTTTACTAAAATTTAAAATAAAGTTTTTAAAGTGTTTTTAGAAATACTTCAATAGCTCTTTTAGCTTTCTCTTCATTCGGATTTGCCTGGTATACAGCCTCCATCCTCCAACTAGTGATCTCTCTGCCATTATATTTAGGTATGCTATTGCACATAACTAGAATTTTTAAACCAGTCTGTACCTAATTTTTAAATGCTTAGTTGACACTTTTGACATTTATTGTAATTACTAATATTTTAGATCAGTTTTATATTATTTTGTGACTCCTTTCTGCCCTACTTTTTTGACTATTTCTTTTCCTGCCAGATAGTGGGTTTATCTCTTAATTCCCCTTTCTTTCTCCCCCTGGAAGTTATACATTCCAATTCTATTCACCCATTGGTGACCTTTAACATTTTAAATAAAGGCATGCTTGAAGTTTGAAATCTGAAGTTCATATCGTCTTCTCAAGCATTACAAGAAACTCAGAATTCTCTAATTCTGATGGTATGGATTCTGCACTATTTGAAAATTAAATTCCTTTACTTATAAAATTTGAAAATCAGAGATGTCTTTAGCATAATTCCTATTTTTAAGGTCTTAAATTGGCGGGTGAAATTAACTTACTATGATGAATGTGATTCAAACTTTAAGTGATCAAATATTTTCCAACAAACATTTTGGTACGTAATTCCTATAACACATTCTTAAGCTCCACATTAAAAGCCACAATCCTTGGAACCATTAAAATATAATGTAAAATATTTTTCAGAAGTATTCTGTTATTCTTAGTAAACTTAGAGAAAAATTCAGCTTTTTGATGACAAGCAGAATAAAAAACATATAATAAACTAAATGCTATAGTAACTGCCATGTAAATATTTGCTATTAGTATTTTGTTTCAAAGTATACTGTCAAAAGTATCCACTCTTTCAAAGTTCTTGTTCAGCTACTAACTAGGACTGTAACATCAGTTATATTTTTTTAGGCTGAATTAAGACTATATATATAGCTTATAATTCTGCCTTCATACTAATCACCTTTCTTCCACATTATGTTATTACTGTCTAGTATTCTACTTTCATATTGTTTTCATACTCTCAAGGCTTTATGATTTTTTATAGAGTTAATCCTTGCCTTAAATTACAAATGTAGGGATCCCTGGGTGGCGCAGCGGTTTGGCGCCTGCCTTTGGCCCAGGGTGCGATCCTGAAGACCCGGGATCGAATCCTACGTTGGGCTCCCGGTGCATGGAGCCTGCTTCTCCCTCTGCCTGTGTCCCTGCCTCTCTCTCTCTCTCTCTCTCTGTGTGTGTGTGTGTGTGACTATCATAAATAAAAATTTTAAAAATAAAAAAATAAATTACAAATGTATTTACAAATATCTTTGCTTCATATTTTTCCTAACACTTCACTCCTTCCTTGTGGTTTTGATTTCATGCTTTATTAGCACTTATGAGAATGACAATGCAGTGGAAATATGCTATTTTCATTGATGTATAAAGAGAAAATACCATGTCAAAACTTGACAAGTGGTAGTATCTTAAAATCTAGGTTCCATGTGAAAGCTAAACTTTTTCCTTTTTTTTAATATTTTATTTATTTATTCATGAGTGACAGAGAGAGAGAGATGGGGGGTGGGCAGAGACACAGGTGGAGGGAGAAGCTGGCTCCATGCAGGGAGCCTGATGTGGGACTCGATCCTGGGTCTCCAAGATCACGCCCTGGGCTGAAGGCGGCGCTAAACCGCTGAGCCACCGGGCTGCCCTGAAAGCTAAACTTTTTCAATGCACTTTTTGTATAATGTTACTTTAAAGCCCTTTGGTCTATCTTGCTCTTTTAAAGAATCTTTTAACCTGGCATGATTTTGTAATATCACACATTGGTCACTTGGAAAATGATTCACAGATCTGAGACCTTTCTGATGTTAAGACATTTTATAATATTTTTAAAAATTACATTTGCAAGTAACACCACCAGCCTCATCAGAAAAGTGTGCTGTTATGTAATAGCGGTAGATACAAGTTTTTCCAAATTCCAGTTTGAACTAGAAAAATCTAATTTTATAATTGGCAACAAATACTGCCAGTTGTTTTCCATAAAGTGACAGGCTCACTTTGTTCATTTTTAATAAAATATCTGCCAACTGCCCAAGTCTGAATAACCATAATTTATCTGTTAGTCATTCTTTTAGGTTAAGAAAGTGATATTTCATAAAAACAAAAAGTTATTCTTTCAACTTAAAAAGTAATGTTTTCTGAGAACAAGCTCAGCTTATTTAAGAAACTGGACAAAATTTATTACGATCAGAATAGAGTAGAAAAAGTGGGATGGACGGATAGACAGAATTATTCTGGGCCCTCTTGTGAGAAGTAAAACATTCAGATTTTCTTTCAAGTGTAAATCATGGAGGCATTTTTACCATGTAGAATAGCAAAGTCAGAATTATATTTTGTTACGATTACTTCAGATGCCTTAGAGAGAAAGGGGCAAAAGCCAAAGCAAGAGAACAATCCAGAGGAGATTGCTGTCCCAAGTGAGATGACAGTCGTGTAGACCAAAAAGGTTGCCCCAGACACAGGAAGGAGTGATGAGCTCCAGTTCGTGGGAGAAAGGCAATCTGAGACACAAACAAAATCATATTTATATGTGAATTTCCTTTTTTCCAGACCATAAAGAAAGCATGCAGTTCCATCCTCAGAGATGTCAATCTCCAGCCCGTTACAGCCCTCAGGAAAATTTGCTTCACTATAAAAACACAAGCTGGAGAAAGCATTCCCCCACAAGTTCTGATGAAAAGGTAAAACAAATATTTCTCAGCCGTGTCTTTCTAGATGAACTTAGCATCAAAAGAGAGCTTTATTGAACAATTCCTAGGAGAATCTTATGATTGGCTTTATTTTTTCCCCTTTTGGTTATATATTACTGGTTTTCAATATTTTTTACAGTGATTCCACTTATGTGAGGGTAAAATAGGCAAATTTATAGAGACAGAATAGAACAGTGGGTGCCAGAGTCTGGGAAGGGGGAATGGGCTTTATGATTCAATGGATTTAAAGCCTGTTTAATGGATCTAGAATTTCAGTTTGGGCTGATGTCAAAGTTTTGGAGATGGACAGTGGTGATGCAAAAGCAACCATTTAGAATATACTCAATATCAGTGGAATATACACTTAAAAGTGGCTTAAATGGTAAATCTTATACTGTGACATTTTACCACATTTTTAAGTCATTTTAGGTCCAACAAAACAAGGCCATTAAATTGCAGCAAGATCCCACCAGTCACTAATGGTTCTCAGCACAAGGATTGTTCTGTTGCAGGAGAGATTAGAAATGCCGGAGAGATATTAAGGACATACTAGAACAAAAAGGAAACCTTCCTCTTGAATTATTCTAAGGGCTAGACAGAGAACTGAAAGGGGGCTACTTCTCCCCCAGCTAATGCGGAGTTATTTAATGCTGTGTCTGAGTACCACCTAAACTCACCTGCTGGCACTCATAACCACACCTGGAAAAACCCAAGACTATAAAATCTCTTAAGTGTGTTCTAGTTTGAAGAAGTAAATAAAGTTAGAAGAGATGAGAGGCACCACAACTAAGCCCTGCCAAGCCCCTGGACTATCTGAGACCCTCCAGAAGCAGCAGACCACTCTGAGCTCCAAGAGCTCCCACTTCAGAAGGAGATGGGGCTCTGAGGCTCCTTTGTTTCTGGAGCCTGTTCCAAGGCTCTGCAGGAGTGAGCAGGGCTAGTCCTGCCCTTGGACCTTCTCAGGGGGTAAGGACTAGGTATGTATTCCACAGGGGGTGTTAAATAAGAGATGACTCTGACCCCCCACTCGATGGAAGAGAATGGCAGAGCCAGGCAGGAGGAAAGGATGAGGCATGGGAGGGTGTCCGGACAACAGGGCTGGCTCATGCCAAGCGCCGAAGCTATGCATGTCCAGAGAACAGCAAGCCCATCTGGCTGGCCAGACCCATGTCCTTTGACCACCAGAGGGTGGCAGCCAGTGAGTTTGCAGTTAGGCTGGAGCTAGAGTACCCATTGTACAGAAGGATCAGGTATGTGCTGGGAGGATGGAGAACAAAAAACTGCTCTCTTGCCAACCATGTGACAGATGCTGAGTCCCTGCACTGTCCTGACATGCCTACCTCACAGGACTATTGCAGGGATGGTCTGGGATAATGAATGAAGAATGACCTTGGAGATGTTGGACTTAGGGGATAGTTTAATGTTATCATCCTTAGGATCCAGTAAAGGAATTGCAGATCCATGGTACATCTCCCTGATGGCTCTTTCTTCTGTTGTGGTCAATTATTTTTTAAGATTTTATTTATTTGAGAGAGAGAGAGAGCACACAAGTTAAGGGGAGGAGGGAGATGGGGAAGGGGGAGAAGCAGATTCCCTGCTGAGTAGGGAGCCCGGTGTGGGATTCAATCCCACAACCCTGGGATCATGACCTGAGCCCAAGGCAGATGCCTAATCGACTGAGCCACCCAGGCACCCTTGTTATGATGGATTTTATAATAAAAATAAATCAATTGGTATAATAAGGGATCATGGTACAGGGAGGAAGCCAGACAGACCAGGGTTCGAATCCCAGTTCCACGGCATGTGGTGTCACAGATGTGCTATAAAGATGCTCTCGATCTGCACCTTTCCCTCCCCTGCTGGTTTTACAAGGACTCAGGCCCCACTGGCTTCACAAACGATATGCATCCCTCCTTAGCTTCAGCAGGTGCAGATTCAGAAAGCATGGACAGTAGAGAGTTTATTACCCATTTTGAGTGTGGAGCCAAAGGACCTTTCTCAATAGACGGGGAGTGAAATGTCTGGTTTCTTTCAATGACAGATGGACTCTGTCCTGCCAGTTTCATAGTCCCTTAGCTGCAATTACTTTTTCTGTGTCCATTCCCAGGCCCAGGAATGGGACGTCTGTACTCCATGTTTACTATAAATCAAACTGTGGTTTGACCCTAGTGGGACAAAAGTATACTTTTGTTAAGTAATGAACGTTAGTACTTCTTTTTGACCCTAAAATATTCATCATTGACCCGCACTGCAGGACGTCCAGAACAACGACTGGTACATTGGAGAACACAGTCGCCAGGCAGTAGAAGAGGCATTAAGGAAGGAGAACAAGGTAATGCCTTCTAGAGGGCCCATCTCACCGTGCCTGCAGCCATCTTCAGGTTTTCTGCCATAGGTCCCAGAGCATCTTGAGCAGTGTGCTTTTATGCACCAGCCTATATCTCTCAGTGCTGGGGGGGGGGGGTTGTCATTAAAAGGGGCACTTGGCTGAGAACTTATTATTAGTCATGTGTTCTTATTCCAAAATATCTTTAAGCTTAGGTTTATTTGATAAATGAAAACAGTAAAATCAACCCTAAGGAACTATTTTGGAGATCAGATGTGGAAGCTACGGTATGAATGGAGGTCACAATGACCTTCTGCTTGCTCCCAAGTACATCTCATTACTCAAGGCCTGCCCAAAGTACAGGGGCGTCTTTATGTCTCCTGTCTTCAGGAAAGGTGCAGGGATCATGAATGCGCTCACAGTCAGGAAATGATAGGTTATCCCAGTAACTACCCAAGATCTCAGTTGCTTAGCATAGCAAAACTTTCTTGCTTGTGCTCCATGTGCTAGAAAGGTTTGGGAGCATAGACCTAGGCTGGTGAGGGCTGTGTCTCCACACGTGCTCACGCAAATCACACGCCAGCTCTTAGCACATCCCCTCAAAAGTAACACTCATCTGTGCTAACATTTCATTGGCCAAAGCAATTTACACAGCCAGGCCTCATCTCCAAGGCGATGGGGAAGGACAAACCTACCATTTGACCAAAAGGAGAAAAGAACTGAAACACTTGTGATCAGAGCAAATGATTACTAGAACCATTATCACAAATAGCAAAGTTATTAAGTAACTATTCTACTGTGGGCAGGAAGCTCTACTAGGTTGTGAGAAATATCTCAGAAGTGATAGAAAGGTTCTCAAGACAGTTGAGCATCAAAGCCTCTCAACTAACCAGGGCAATGTTTATTGTTGAATGAGGAAATACAAAAATGGATGAGTTAGTTAATTAGTAAATGAGTGAATAAATGATAGGTCTCCAATAAATTTTAATAAAATGTAGCTGTCAGAATTGTTATTATGAAATTTAATCAATAGAATAATGGTAGGGTAAATAGAATAATGCCCCCTAACAAGAAGCCTCACATTCTAATCACTAGAACCTGTGAATACACCATCTTACTTAGAAAAATGACTTTGCAGACGTGATTAGATTAAGAATCTTGAGATGCCACAGTGTCCTCTCCTTCTGCGCCCCCCACTGGTTCTCTCTGTCTCTCAAATAAAAAAATTCTTAAAAAAAAAAAAAAAAGAATCTTGAGATTGGGACAGTATTATAATATCTAAGTGAATTCAGTGCAATCACAAGAATCCTTATAAGAGCAAGGCAGAAATGTCAGTTGGACATGGGGGCTCTAAGTCAAAGACCGCTGACAGCCTCTGGAAGCCAAAGAAGGCAAGGAAATGCATTCTTCCCGAGAGCCTCCAGAAGGAACCCAGCCCTGTGACCCCTCGACTTTAGCTGGGTCAAACCCATATCAGAATTCAACCTCCAGAACTATTGAATACATTTGTATTTTAGTCCACAAAGTTCATGGTAGTTTCTTCTAGCAATAGAAAATTAATAGAGTTAACAGAGCATCTTGAACATATTAGGCGTCAATGGAATGATCTCATTTTCTAGATGAGGAATCTGAGGCTCAATCGAGGTCTCGGTCATAAAGTGGAAAAAGTGGCAGGACCGGTCGTTATTCGAGATCAGTGTTCTTGTCACAAAACCACAACTGCCTCCAGTAGCCATTAGCATTCTCTGCATTCCAGTGGGGAGTCCTAAGTGGCTAGGTGATGCCTTGCCTACAGGACCCTCCCTTTCCCCTCCCCAGGGAATCCCACCTTTGCTGACCTCTGCAGGGTAAATGGGAGAGCAGGGTGCCATCGCCAACCCTACCTCCTGCTCCTGGCTAATCAGTACCCAATGAACCACCGCACTCTCTGAGCCTGTTTTCCAACAGAAAAATTAGTCATAGAAGACCTGCTTCCAGGAACTGCTGTGTCGGTGGTGCTAGAAGAGCAATGTATACATCACATAACGTCCTTCCAACAACATTTGGGCACCCGATCAAGGCTCATTTCGCCCCCCTTCTGTGTGCCTGTTTCTCTACCTCCCACGAAAGCACTAAGAAAACAGCATCTCAGTTGCATGACTTCATATTTTCCTATTCTGTTTGTCTCCGTTTTGTCAAAACATGTTTCCAATTAATGAGAGATAATTTAAATAGTAGGATTGCCCAGATTCGTGGTGACAAACTCATTGCAAAGGTTAAGATGATAAAACCAAAAATTGGTTCCGTGTCTTGGCGTCCTCTCCCTTTCAAATCTCGGGCAATGTTCTGTGCTTGAATCTTAAGACTTCAATTACGGCTGAATGTTTTAAGTAGAACACATTCCAGAAAATTCCTCAATCCTGCTTTATGTACTTAGAGGCTGATACATTTAAAAGGTAAGTACTTGGGCTTGACTTTTAGGTAATCTACTAGTTAGCCATGATGTGTTAGTGGATTCATTTAAGCAATTTGACCCTTACCTGTAAAATGAGGATAAAATAACTTCTCAATTTTTTTGTAAATATCACATGAAGTAATGTATGTAAAATGCTTAGCATCATTTTTTTAATATTTTATTTATTTGAGAGAGAAAGCAAGCACAAAGGCAGGAAGGACAGGCAGAGGGAGAAGCAGACTCCTCGTTCAGCAGGGAGCCTGATGCAGGGTTCCATCCAAGGCCCTGATATCATGAGCTGAGCTGAAGGCAGATGCTTAACTGGCTGAGCCAACCAGGCACCCCTAAAATGCTTAGCATGTGGAGAGCAAGTCTCAATAAACCTTAGTTACCAGAATTATCACTTCATTACAGTTTCTTAGTATTATTTATAAACTTATAGTATTATTATACAGTATTAAAACCATTATCTGTACCTATAACTATACATATTAGTTATACATAATAGTTATATAGTGATATATAGATATAAAATATAGTCTATATGGAGACAATTATATGTAACAATTATAAATTATATATAATACCTATCTACAAAATATAGTAAGTCCTGCACACATCTAATTAGATCTATTCTAATAGGGCATTTATAACCATCTACACAAGAATCTATGCAACTACAGTTACAGATTTTTCGGCATTTTTTCATCATATAAAAGGCACAATGTAGCCACAAAACCAGCCTTGCAGGTGTGCTTCTATTCAGGAGAATCACTTAATTTCCTAGCTGTTTATGAGCAGACATCCAGCCTGAGCTATTCCACTGGGGTGGGCTGGACCGCACGGTCTTGCCATCTCACACTGTTGGCCTTCTCTTAGAGACCCTCCATCTTCTCCCTTGGCTCCCATCACACTGAAGCTTCTGTGTTTCCTGCTTAATCCTTTTGCTGTCTCCTCTTTCTTCCCCTACACCTTCCTTCTGCTCACCTGAGGCTATGTTATCCCCTCACTCCCATGTCTGCTCGTGCTGCTACCAATGACTGAAGCCCCAGGTCTTTTGGGGGACCCTAGCCCTATATTAACATCCCTCTCAGACGCCCTAGGTATCACGCTAAAAGCCTCTCCTGCGAAAGCCTGCAGTGGCTCGCATGGTCTCTAGAATAACACCTGAGCATCAGACAGAACAGGATGGACAGGTGCAGGAGGCACCCCCAGCAGGGGAGATGGAGGACTACACCCTGCAGATGAGGTGGCCAGTTTCATGTGAAAGCTGAGAGTCCAAAAGCAAGATGGTGCCTTTGGGAAACAGTGGCTTGGCTGGAGCCAGGATGCGGGGAAACAAAACCACAAGACAGGCTGGAGCATTTATCCACGAACATGATGCTAAGGCTGTAGGCATGACACTGAGGACAGTGGGGTTTGTGGAAAATTCAGAAGAAGGGACATGTAATGGTGTCATGTATACTTTCCAGAAAGTAGCAAGAACCCTTACACACACTGACACTCACTAAATTAAGTTGTACAAAATTGGTTTGCCAAAAAGAAAGCCATGTGGGAACCTGGTACATGCAAGTGTCACTATTGCCAGCGTTGTCCAGGGTGGGATGCTGGCATGCCACACACCATTCTTCCTTCTGCTGCAGGACGGCACTTTCTTGGTCCGGGACTGTTCCACGAAATCCAGGGCGGAACCCTACGTGTTGGTGGTGTTTTACGGGAACAAAGTCTACAATGTGAAAATCCGTTTCCTGGAGAAGAATCAGCAGTTTGCCCTGGGGACAGGACTGAGGGGAGATGAGGTGGGTACAGCCCAACAGCTTCCCTTCTCCAGACCAAAGACAACAAGGGGATAAGCTGGGGGATGCTGGTCAAGGCATCAGGCATCTCCCCTTGACTGCTGGGGTAGGACAAAAGAGGCCACCCCTGCGGCAGAGACTAAATCCCTCCCAGCCCCTTCTACAAGCATTCTCTACCCCCACCCGCACCTTATTACGCTTCAGCCCACAGGGCCCCAGCCCATCCTCAGCATCCCCTGTACCCTCCACACTGCTCTGCTGTTACAGGACAGTCATTCTACAGGACACAGGCCAGTTCTGCCTCCCTGGAGGCCGCCCCCGAAGCCCTGCTTTCCTGCCCGACCCCCACGCCAAACTCCCACGGCAGGCATTCCTCCCAACACCTGCTGGCGCTAGGAACCCTTAGGTTTGTGTCTCTAAATTGAATGTGAGCTTAACCACAGCATTCAGTGCCACGCTGAGCGTGCCCCCCCTCAGTACAGATCCACTGAGAGGCGGCTAGGTCAGAGAATCAATCAATCAAGGCATTTGTGAATAACTGAAGACAAAGGAGGAAGGAGGCTGATTTCCACTGAATGTGCTTACAGTAGGCCCGGTCTGTCTGCACCACCTCACGCTAACCCTCAACAGCTCCTTGACATAACAATTGCTCCAACCTCAGATGTAGGGAAACCGAGGCTCAGAAAAATATGTCAATGAACTAGAGACACACAAGTCATGAGAGGGTGAGGACAAGCTACTCTTTCAACTTCTCAGAAGGAAGGTAGGGAGAGGAGTGGAAGGGAAGCACAGGGTTCAAGTTCTGCATCACATTTACTAAGTCTAAGCAGTGAGCTCAGGCCCACTGCTTCTCTGGGCTTTAGTTTCTTCAAATGTAATGTTCTTTTCTTGTCTAGATTTCTTTAATTTAGTAATTCTCATTTAGCATCTCCAGACCTCAGTTTTTTTTAAAGATTTTATTTATTCACTCATGAGGGACACAGAAAGAGGCAGAGACATAGGCAGAGGGAGAAGTAGCTCCCTGTGATGAGCCCAATGCAGGACTTGATCCCAGGACCCTGGAATCACGACCTGAGCCAAAGGCAGATGCTCAACCACTGAGACACGCAGGCATCCCTCCAGACCTCAGTTTTATCCAATGGTCTACATTATGGGCTGAACAGTGTCCCCCCCTCTCCCAAATTCATATGGTGAAGCCCTAACACCTAGTACCTCTGGATAAGACTGTATATGGAGCAAGGGCCTTTATAGAAGGGATTAAGGTAAAATGAGGTCACAGGCATGGGGGCCCGGACCCACTGTGTCTGGTGTCTCTGTAAGAAGAGGAGATTAGGACACAGATACACACAGATGTAAAGTGAACAGCACAGCCATCTACATACCAGAAGGGAGGCCTCCGAAGGAACCAAGTGTGCTGACACCTTGATCCTAGACTTCCAGGCTCCAGGACCACGGTCTGTCTAGGCGCCCTCACTTCGCCCCACTGTGGTACTTTGTTACGAGGTCTGAGAAAACAAATACTGTGTGAAACCAGAACCTTCACACAACTACCTACTGTCCTTAAGTAGAGATCAAGATGAAGATCATGGCCAGGGCTGCCAAAGCACCTCGGGTGGGCGCCCACATGAGCATCCCATCAGCAGGTGTGTGAGGACTCCGGCTGAAAACCAGTGTTGGACCTGGAGCCCCTTCTAAGAATCACACGTGACTGGAGACGTGCGCTCCTCACCAGCCTTTGCCAGAGCCTGGGAAAGTTTGGGCATCCATGAGAGCATGTGAGGATGGATAGATTAATACAGAAATCGGCTAAATAGAGCCACAATAAGGGAGTATTACAGCGAGGCTAGAGAGAAAGAGCCAATTTTCCCTTTTGTGTTGAGGATTAGCGACTTCGCAGAATGTAAAACACTGAGCCGGCCGGGGACTTAGCCAGGCCACAGAAAATGTGAGTTATTATCTTTTCATTCTTACTCGAGTCGTTGCAATAACTGGGGTATAGTTCCCCTGCACTAGATGCCTGTGGTTAGTGGATGGAAGCTCCGTGCCCCTCTATCCTGCTCTAGCTTCTTCCAGCTCATAGAATTTCCCACGTTCTTAAAGAAAAAAAGCTGCATGACTTTTTTTAAAAAAGATTTTATTTAGTTTTTCATGAGAGACACAGAGAGAGAGAGAGAGAGAGAGAGAGAGAGAGGCAGAGAGGCAGAGACATAGGCAGAGGGAGAAGCAGGCTCCCTGCGGAGAGCCTGATGCGGGACTGGATCCCAGGACCTTGGGATCACAATCTGAGCCAAAGGCAGATGCTCAACCACTGAGCCACCCAGGTGCCCCCGTATATGACTTTTAAATGCTCGGGACACACACAAGTGGAAACCATGTGCCCTGACATGCATGACCTCTGCCAGCTGTTGTATCATTTGCTCTCTCTCCTGGACCTCAAAAACCTCTGGGAAGCCCTTTTACCAATTCCTACAGACCTAAAGGGGTCACAGCTTTTCCCTTAGCATGCCACACTTTGGTCTGCCTACAAAAGAGGAAACAGCGACTCTTACTCTGGGATGCCATCTGAACAGCGTTTAATCAGATTGTCAGCCAGTTCCCTGCCTCAGCAGGGAGGCATTTGCCATCTGTGACAGCCAAGATTAGACCATCAGCTTCCAGGTGAGCTGCTCTAATTATTACCACCAAGGATCCCTTAAGGATTCAAACGCCTATTTTAAGAAAACCCTTTTTGGGTTATTCCAGAATGTTCTCCTCCCAAGCATTATTCCCCCAAGCAAGTCTCCTTTTTCCTGCTATTTAACACTTGCATGTTTGCTGTGCATGGGACCTGTCCTGTGCAGTTAACAATTACTAAATTAACTTGATCGATTTCACCCTCCTAACAACCCAGTGACATCGGTGCCACCAATATTTCCATTTAATATATAGTGACACTGAGACACAAATGCTAAGTAATGGGCCCCCCAGTCACAGCAGGTACACGGCAAGGCTGGGCTTCATTTTTCACTCTGCAAAAATACTCGTATGGTCTCAGATAACATCATGACCAAATGCAAACAATCCCCAGCCTGCTTGAAAACAGGCCAGAACGTGGGATGAAGGAGTGTTAACACTTAAGTGAAGTGCACCAGGCACTGCATGAGAACTTACACTTTATACTTTAGAGCTGTACACTTTCCTGCCTGTCCACCCAAGGAGCCGGCTGCTGGTGCAAGGCTGGGATGGTCTAGCTTGTTCTCAGCTTGTTCCTGCCCCTCACCATGCAGGGGAGCCCCTGCCTTGCTGGGGGAGACGTTCCCAGCTTTACAAAAGGGAGAAAGAATTTGATACAGTACAGCTCTGTTGAGAGCAAGCCAGCACTAGCTACTTTATCTGGGGCTTGAATAAAGAAATAGCGTCTTAGTTTGACTCTGCAGAGAAAGGTAATGAGATACAGGGTTGTCAAGGATAATTTTGGTTTTGTGTGGCTTTTTTGGCTGCCTCACAAACTTCAGAATTTAACCACACATCCAACGCAGCGACACCCATCACAAGGGAGCCATTACGTGTCAGATGAGGGGATGTCAACACAGCCACGTAGAGGTTCAGACACATAGAGGCAGGTGCACAGTGAGTATGGGTTTCCACTGTAAGTGATTCCTGAGAGCCTGTGCATCAGGTTTGTTACCCAGGCCCAAGTGAGGCGCAGCTCTCCCCGGGACATAGGGGTTGCAAGCTCCTTGGAAGGCAAGCATGCCAGCACACCTCCCCAAGCACAGAAGGCAAGCAAACCCACACACATCTGCCAAGAATAAGCCTGGGAAGGTCCATTTTGCCGCATATTTAGGTATTTGGGTCATCCTGTTAGCCACATGGCTAGAAACTCATGTCTGAATTCAGATTTAGGAAAGACCGGTGTCTTTATTCCCTGGGGCCCATAACAAAGCACCACAAACGTGGTGGCTTCATCAGAAATGCCTTCTCTTGTGGTGCTGGCAGCCAGACATCTGAAGTTAAAGTATCAGCAAGGCTTCTAGACACCAAGGGAGGATCTTTCCTTGTCCCTTTCAGCTTCTGGTGGCTCTCTGGCTTGTGGGTCACATCGTCCTCATCTCTACCTCTGCACTAAAATCTCCCTCTTCTCTGAATGAGTCACCCTGTGCTTCTATCTAGTAAGGCAACACATGATGGCTTTTAGGGATAACCCAGGATTCGCTCCTCCTACAATGACCCTCGATTTATCCCATCTTCTGTCATGTGATGTAATATACAGTCTTTTGATATATAAGGTAATACAGATTCCTGGGATTAGGACATGACCTATCTCTCAGGGACCACTTTTCAGCCCACTCTATCCATCTGCTTAGTTATTTTCCAAGCATTAATTTTATGCTTACACTATGCTAGACTTAATGCTTCATTCTGAGGACACAGAATCCCTGACATCTAGGGGCAATCCTGCTCCATCTGCACCTATCTATGCATGCACCTAAGCAGAGGTGAGACTGGAAATATTTAGCAACTGCTAGAACACCAGGCCTGGCAAGAGAAGCACCTGCCGAGGCCCGGGTGGCTCAGCAGTTTAGCGCCGCCTTCGGCCTGGGGCATGATCCTGGAAACCCAGGATCGAGTACCACGTCAGGCTCCCTGCATGGAGTCTGCTTCTCCCTCTGCCTGTGTCTCTGCCTCTCTCTGTGTGTGTCTTCCATGAATAAATAGATAAAATCTTTTTTAAAAAATGAAAGAGAGAGAGAAGCACCTGCCATTAGTAACCCTCAGAGCTTCACTGGCTGCCAGACATTAACCTGCATCTGAGTTCAGATATCACATCTGTTAACGTTTCTGTGAAAGCTCATAGAAAAGAGCAGTTTCAATCATCAGACCTGCCCTTGTCTTGCAAATGGTTATGATAAATGACTGAAAATTATGATAGATGTTTACTGGATAAATCAAACTTTAAAGACTAGTAGGCGGAGATAAACAATGAATCCATGAGCTTATAGCTTTTCATTTCTTCCATCAGCTTCTCTCTTTTCTTCTTTCACTACTCTGGGCAGTCCCAAACAGATTTCTTTACCCTTCTGTCCGTGAATCATTGCCTATAGTTGGTACATAAGGCAAACAAACACAAAAGGTTTAAAGAAATTTTAAGATCGAACAACAGGATGACATTTGCTGCCCTCCTGGAAAAATCATTTAACATAAAAATAAGAGCTTAATTATAATATTTTTTAAAAGTTTCTTTACGGGAATATATTAGTTATGGGCCTATCACTAGAAGGAAATAATAAGAAATGACAGCCTGATTTATTGCTCCTGCTTTGCTTGCTTCCTACCACTTACTAAAATTACAATATTGTGTAAAATGGCATCCATGTAGTCGATTATTAAAACAATTAATATTGAAATCATTATTTCAAGACCATCCTAACGATAACAGGAATGAGAACAAAAAGCAGGCATTTTTCCTCTGAAGATTAGTATCAAGGAAGAGGCTTTCCTTTGTGCCACATGGGTTAACCACTTTTGGAAAAGAGTTCCACATGAGAAGTTTCTTTTCATCACTTACTTTTAGTTTTGTTGAATATGAAAAAAGGAAGAAAACTCCGTTTATGACTGAAGATGAAAATACCAAAAAAGGGGGGGGGGCCTTCCTGAAGGTGGACAATATTAGTCTATAAACTTCTCCAGTGATCTCATTGTTCTTTGTTCACGTTCTTGGCAAACCCACAAGGGATGAAGTCATAGTCATGACAACATTTATTGAGCACTCACTGTATACCAAGCTCTCTTCTAAATGGTGAATATGTGTTAGTTCAATTAATCCTCACAATGGCTGTCAGAGGTAGGTCCTGATATGACTTACCATTACTGTTCATAGACAGAGAAACTGAAACAGGGAGTAAGAGAAACTAACCAAGGTCACACAGCTCTTGAGTGGGAGTACCAAGTTTGGAACTCAGGCACATGGTCCCCATAGCCCCTTCACATCAGACTTCTTGATGTGTAACCCTTGTATTCCCCATGGCACAACCAGGAAACCACCTTACCTTACTTAGCATCAGGTCAGACCTAGTGTTTATTGTATACCTGCGAGGAGTGGACAGATAGGTTATCTCACTGAAATCAGATCCAGTAGCAGGTGCAGATGGGCAAGCCACAGATTTAATCAGGACTCTTTTAGTGTGAAAAGACAGAAGCTGGAGCACCTGGGTGGCTCAGTGGTTGAGCATCTGCCTTTGGCTCAGGTCGTGATCCCAGGTCCTGGGATCAAGTCCCACTTCGGGCTCCCTGTAGGGAAGCTCCCTAGCCTATTTCTCCCTCTGCCTATGTCTCTGCCTCCCTCTCTGTGTCTCTCATGAATAAATAAAATCTTTAAACAAAAGTAAGAAAGAAAAGAAAAGGAAAGAAAAGAAAAAAAGGAAAGCCAGAAGCCAAGTCAGATGAGCTTGGGTGGGAATAGTTGAGAAGCTTGTGGACTATATCCCAGTCTTTCCTCCATTGTGATACTTCATTATGCTTCACACCCTCCACAGGTGGTGGGAAGGAGGGGACAGCCATGGCGGTTACAGGTGATTAGCACTGTGTGCCCCTGAGGAAAAGGAGTTCCCTCCCAGTGGCCGCATGCAGCCCCCGAGGGAAGCTCTCCTGGAGGCCTGGTGATGCTCCTGAGTCCCAAGTACATTCTTTACAGAGCATGTTATACCTAAATGAAATGACCTCCTTGTACAAGGAGTTATCTTCTGTCTGCTCCCTCCAGAATGCAGTCTCCACAAAGACAGGCACCGTGACAATCCCACTCCCTGCCGGATACCCCGAAGGCCTGCAAACATGTGCTGGCAGCATCAGAGTCATCCCACCGAAGTCCCTCCCTTCAGGCTGTGTCGTCTCTGTCCTGGTCTGTTGGAATCCAGGGTCACAAGCCATAGGCCAAGTTGTATGAGAGAAAGGGCAGACGACTCATATCCAAAAGAACTAGGTTCCATTCCTGGTCCTGGACCACTGGCTGTGTGACCCAAGCAGATCAGGCCACGTTTCTGAGCTGCAGTTAGTTTACTTAGCTCTTCCATGAGGCCATTCCATGTGCCCTGCTCACCTCACGGGGTTGCGGCCAAGGAGGATCAAGCTCTTCCTACTTATAGTCATCCTCTTCCTTTGAGGATACACCCAAACTCAGCTCATCAGAATCACCACCATCTGTGTCCTCGTCTTCAACACCTGCCTTTGTTCATGCTTCTTCCTCTGCTTTTAGAATCCTTAAACCCTCTTGTCCCTTTATCCAGAATCACCCAGAAGGTATAGCCCATTTCAAGTCTGCATCTTCAGCAAAGCACATCCTGATTCCCCAAACTTGAAATAATCTGTCTATTCAGTTTGCCACAGCCCTTCATCTGCATATCTCCAGAAACACAAAAAGAGTAAAGATCTGCTGTCACCTAATTATCTCACAAGAAACCCAGGCAAGGAAGTGACATTGGCACGGTGGCTGGCTCTGCTCCTTCTGATTACCCCCAGGATTCACTGGAACACAGGGGTTTCCAGGAGGGGGGCTCTCTGCAGGTCTTCCCACCAGTTTACTAGGTGAAGATTGAGTGGTCTCCCCAAGCACCTTACTCTTCCTTGCTAACTTCTTTATCACACATCCTTCGAGAGCTGGTTTTCCACATTCTTTTTTTTTTTAATCGCTTTCTGACATACCTTCACACACACAAAAAAAGTTAAATGAGTGAATTTCTTCCCTAAGGAAACGAAGCATCTTATTCTGTGCTTTAACCCACAGACACAAAAGATATTTAAATTTTCATTAACTTTCTTTTCTGTGTTTCAGAAGTTTAATTCAGTAGAAGACATCATCGAATACTACAAGTATTTTCCCATCATACTAATTGATGGGAAAGACAAAACTGGAATCCACAAGGAGCAATGCTACCTGACTCAGCCCCTCCCCCTCAGCAGGTGCTTCTCACCTTGGTAGCCTGGGTATTGTTTTCAGTTCAATGGATCCGATACCTCTACCCACTGTTCATTTATTTCAAAAGATGATTTTCTTTGGCTTCAAGGGATCACTTCTTTGACATTGGAGAAAAGAAAAACATTCTATGATGGAAATTGGAAAATCAATCTCTGTTTTGAAAGCTCAAACTACAGAAAAAATATTGATAAGAAGCAAAAATAAAAGCTGGCTCTTAAAAAATATCTTATAAAGAGAAAACTATAAACATGGTCATCATACTTATATTCCAGATGAGAAAGAAAGGTGACAAGAAGCTTTGCTTAAATGTTTGCAGCTAGCACGGGACAAATCTATGTGAGACTTCTGAATCTATGCTCTTTATAAAACCTGGTCCTGCCTTTTTTTCAGAAGTGGTAGGACCTGTGAAGGTATGTTTTTTGAGATTCCTTATGCTAAAGATGTTGCTGAATATAAGCTTTATTTTATGTGTAATCCTGGAAACGCAATTGTAGGGAAGGAATGTAGCAGAAAATAAGAGTATTCACAAATATTACCTATAACACAGAAATGCTTTTGCACTAGTGTAAAAGGGCCACAGGCCCAGTCTCCAGGACTCTTTTTCTGGTGGCTTTAAGACAAATGGAATTACTAGATATATAGTAAGGGAGTAAGCCTAAATCTGAGTGAATTTTTTTTTTTTTAATTCCAATTGTGGACCTCCCTTCAAAGGAAGAGGACGGTCCTCAGATTAGTGCTACTTTGAAGAATACTGCATGCCTCCTGGTGCTGTCACCTCCTAAAGCTAAGAGAATCTTACTCTATTTTACAATACAAATGAGGACTAAGAGGCTCAAAGATACTGATCTCGCTCTGTGTAAGAGTCCACATCTTTATCTATTTTGCCTGGCCCAACCAAGCACACTTTCCCAGGTATATTCCTGCAGAATTTTACAATCAAGTTCAAAAGCTAAATTGAAGACAGAGAAACCATTTGAAACCATGGCTGGTTTGAAATACAGATTTGCCTGTGTTAAAATATAAAAATAAATAAACTCTTTAGTGGAGTACGTTTTTAAAAAAGGAGGGCAGGGTTCCTGGTTGAAGTCAATCTACATAATGACTTCAAATGTTACCAAAGCTTACACATGAAATTTATGGAATATTTATACAATGGTAGCTTTAAGGTGGAAATAAAATCAAAATAGAATCAGAAAGAAAGAGAATGGAAACAATACTTAGGCTTATCTCATCTAAAATGGCAGCCAAGAAGTGGTCTGAGAGGAGCTCTGAGCACCTACATCAACTAGACAGTTGTACAGATTCTGCTTTCACAAGGTCGGTGGAAAGTTATAACTCTAAGGCAGATCAGGAGCACCTGATGAAAAGCTCTTTGTCGGTTAGCACTCCTGATCCCCCACTGAGCCTCCCTTCAAGCGCACCTGCCCAGGATAACATATGAACTAAGAGGTGAGTGTGTCTAAACTGAGGCTTGGCTACTACAGAGCACACTGTTCAGAGCTGAAGGCTTTATGGTTGCTGATCACTCTCAGCTGGACTTTGGCAAACTTAGGCTGGCATGGAAAGAGACAGCAGAGGCCACTGCTTACGTGCAGAAAGAATCTGACCCTCACCCTCCCTCTACAAAGCTATTGGGAGATGCCTGAGAACTCTGATTGGCTTGTTTGAGCCATTCAACACTGTGTGCTCGAGTCATCTGAGTCTCCTCAAACACTGTTGTTGTTAAAACAGGTGAGCATCAGCTGGTGTCTAACATTTTATGAGGCTTATGCTTTTCAAAATGCTTTATTCATAAATGCCTGATATGATGGGAAGAGGAAAAGAGGTAGAAGTCAACCATCTTGAAATTAAAAGCCCACCATACTTATACATAATTAAAATCTCTGGAAGGAAAGATAACATTCAAAATATTGATGGGGTTGCTATGTAGATGATTTGTGTTGGAGGGACCATGTTAGTTGGGTCTTCTGGAACTCAGGTGCCAAAACAGGAATTAGAAATGTCAACATTTGTTAGAGGTAATGCCAGAGAAAGATGGGACGGGAGGAAAGAGTAGGACTAGGTAGGGAGAGACTTCAGGCTGGGATATGATCTGGACCCTGTGAGAGCAAGAAGGATAGAGACATGAGTAGGAAAACCATCCAGCAGAGATGCAGCTCTGGGAGCATCCTGGCCAGCCCACTGATATGATCCAGACCAAAGATTGCTCATAGATGAGAGAGAGTCTAATGTGAAACAGAAATGGCTAGGTCTTACAACAGCATGTAAATCATTGCCAGAGGATGCCTTGGATAAACACAAGCTTCAGATGCTATGGGAGATCCAGAAGATTCTACAGCAGCAGGCTGTCAAATAACTCACTGATTAGCAAGTTCTCTCAAGGGAGAACTAAGTGACCCACCACCATGCCTGCCACAGTGACTCTGGTTTTCAGTGTTGACTGTAATATGGACATATTGCTTATACATAGACTACTGAAGAATAAGGATACACAAATTTTAATTGTTCTTGATTCTCACAACAGTTCTGAAGAGAAGGCAGGCCAAGTATTCTGAATCCACTGTATAATTGAAGACACTGTGCCTCCTTGGCCTATATCTTAAGGTGACACAGCCATAGCTGGACCAATGCCTTCAGACACAATTCTATTCAGTGTCTAGCTGCTTTTTTATAACTGAAAAAGTTCAGTGATTTGGGTTTGGCTTGCCCAAATTCCAAAGGGTTCTAATCTCTCAACTAGTATTTCATTTTCAATGAAGAAGTATCACTTGACTCCTAGCTGCCAGAGAGTAGTGAAATCTTAGCTTCATCTGATTATAGCATCTATTACGTTCAAGACATTTCTTGTTGGCTAAATAACTATCATTATGGATCAATTTATATCTTCCTCATCTTTAATAGTATCTTGCTATGAGCACTTGTTTGTGTATGCATATATTGCTAGGCACTTTTGAGGACGTTGGAATTATAGTGGTTAATTAAGTGGGAGAAGTAGACAGAAAGTACCCAATAAATAAGATAATCTTCTTTACTGTATTTTCATTTGAACACTTCTCACTGAGTGCTTGTCAGTGAGGCCAACATTAGACATTTTGATGAAGCTTATTTGAGATGGTTTTTAAAAGTTCTGAACCAGAAAATGTTAAATTTTACCAAATTTACTTAATGGAAAATTCTCCTACTTAGGTATATGTGTGTGGGAGAGGATGTGGATATATGAATAACCATGCCACAGCTCAAATCAGTTAAATCTTCTAGGTTGATGACCACAGAGGAACCAAATTTTACCCTATTGTCAAATTTAGCCCATTTCCATGTGTGTACACATAAACACATTTTTTATAAGATGGTCTGTATTATATACGACTAGCTATATTTGTGTATCCATTTTTGTATACTAATGTTTGTTCCAGCTAAGCACACTTTCTTTTGAACATTCATGATTATGATTTACAGCCATGTTAAAATAAAGCAAATACATAATTAAATGTCATAATATCTCTGTAACTGAGTATTAAAGAAATGATTTCAAAATAGTTTACTTTTGTTCATTTCATGCCCTATTAGCCTCCAAGTCCTTCTGAAGTGATAGGATAAACTTATGACAAAATTTCTGGAACAATTTTTGACATATGAGTATTAGCCCAAGCTAGATTTGGGGAGTAAAGATGAAAAGACCTAATCCCAGCGATTGAGGGCTAAGAGTCTGGCACGCAAGATACACAGGTAATTAAAATCATGTAACACAGAATAATAGATTTGCTAATGCTCTCCCTTGTGCCACCATTGCATTGGTAGGCAGAAATGGATGTTTGGGGAGGATGCAGTGAGGGAGACCTGCCCAGGGGAGAGATTCAAGCAAAGAGTTGAAGGATGCCCCTAGAACCCAAGCTTTTGAGGTACAAATACTTTGTCAGTCTATTTCTGAGTGCTCTAATCTTTAAGGCTCTATTCCAGGCCATTCTTGTCACCAGTCAAGCAATGACTACCTAGTTAAGGAGTATGTGAACACAACAGAACTGGCATCCATGGGGAAAGGACAGATGATTTATCAAGTGGTTCTGGGGAAACTGGCTCACTATATAGGAAAAACATAAAATTATGTCTCTACATCAAATCACATACAAAAATAAATTCACCACAGATCAAATAGCTAAAAATGAAAAGAAAACTTTAAATTGAGTCTTGTGTTTTCTTCTAATAATGTTTATGATTCGGGGATATGAAAAGTGTTCCTAAACCACATGGAAACATGAATCATAAAGGG
Source organism: Canis lupus baileyi (assembly GCF_048164855.1). NCBI lineage: Eukaryota > Metazoa > Chordata > Mammalia > Carnivora > Canidae > Canis > Canis lupus. The sequence continues at coordinate 70,624,220 of NC_132839.1, forward strand.
AAAAACTGAAAGATTCATTACACCAAAGTTTTAAATGTTTGCAAAAGTCAGACAAAGTCCAAAGGCATTTAAACAACTTTATAGAAATATGAGCAAAGAATATAAACAAGCAATTCCCACACACAAAGAAGCCTCTTAGCCCTGTAAGATGTCCAGCCCTGTTATCATAACTGGACTGTGATGGATTGACACAGGATATCAAGAGACGCCATCATGCAATGGAGCTATCTACAAGGACAAACGATGTGGAGCCTAATGGAGCAGAGCAGGAGATGGAAACGTGACTCCTCTGGTCCCCATTCCCACAGCTGGGCATGAATCCACATGAGGGATAATTTAGTGAGAATGTTTAAAAAGAGGCAAGAGGTTAAAAGAGTGAGCAATCCCAATGAGAATGGCAAGCAAGCTTCCTGTCTGCCCAGGGATGTAAGCAAAATGGGCAAATGAAAGCTAACCATTCCTCTGTGCTCATTGACAGGCTTGCTGAAAGCCAAAGGCAGCTACCCAGGAGCCTCCTCCAGCATGCGTGGGCTTCAGGATCATCTAACTGTACTCCCACAACAGTAGCCAGAGAAGTGGTAATTAAAATAACATTTATATAGCTCTTTCCACCCATCAGATTGGTCAAAATTAAAGATTTCAGATAATATCAAAATAATATCCTGGTGAGGATGTAAAGAAGTAAAAATTCTCAACTACCAGATGGAATGTGAATCAGTACAGCACCATGGGAAGCAATTTAAAAATAGTAAAATATAAACTGTATGACCCACTGCAATAAGAATTCCAATTAAAACATGGCTAAATATGAACTTAACCTTGGTATCTCTGGAAACTCCACTATACGGACAACAGAGGAATTGAAAAGTCAAGAATATGTGATAAAAGAAATAGAAGAAAATATGGCAGAAGAAGAGAGACATCAACAAAATTCGGGGTGAAGGAAATTAAAAGGACAAATAGTAACAGAGTTAACAAAATAGAAAAAGCTAAAATGTAAGTCTGCTAAGAGGAAATTCAACAAGAAACAAGCTAGTTCCCCTTAGAAAAATCTGAAAAGCCTCAGAAATTGGAGTCACTAGTTACCCTTACATACCAGTAAAGGGTTTGGGGTGAAAAGGGGATCCACGGATGGCCATTATAAGAATCATTTATAATCAACACCCCTCCCCTGGGAATCAGCAGCTTAGACAGATAGAGTCCCTCACCCTGAGAGTACACTTCCAGAAAATATTGAGACTTAGGATACAAGATCCTGTTGAAAGTGGGAAGTATATGCTGACCTGAAAAACAGGGTTTAAGCTGAAGTTCCCAATGTTTAGAACCACAACCCCCCCCTTTTTAAAGACTTATTTATTTGAGAGAAAGAGAGCACTTGCACACAAGTAGAAGGAGGGGCAGAGGAGGAGGGAGAGAGAGACTCCCAAGAAGACTCCCTGTTGAGCACAGAGCCTAAGACTCAAACCCAGTACTCTCAGATCATGACCTGAGCTGAAATCAAGAGTCAGGTGCTCAACTGACTGAGCTACCCAGGCACCCCAGAACCACCACCCTGCTTAAATACTTGGTTTAAGCTCCAGGCGGAGCAGATAGACTCACAGCCCTAAACCCAAAAGCAGAGTAATACTGCTACCAACACTAGTGTGTGCTGGTGCCCAACAAAGAGCCAGACCCCCCACCCTATTATTCTACACTGAGGTCCTACCAGTAGGCAAATAAGTCCCAACTAGCATTTCCATGCCTCACTCTTAAATATGAACAGTTAAGACAGCATACACTGAATCCATAGAATGTGAATAGAATGCTATGGAAAGAAATATTCAGAAGCCAAAATAGAGAACACTAAAAGGAAGAAACAAGCAAATTCACAATGATAGTTGGAAATTTAACGCACATTTCTCAGATACTGAGTGAAAATTTACAAAGCTACAAAAATTTTAAGAACACCGTCAACCAAATAGACCTAATTGTCATTTACAGACTAGTTCACAAAACTAATACAGTGTACATATTACTGTCTAGTCTACAAAGAACACTTACCAAGAAGGATCATCTCTGGGACCTAAAATAAATCTAAATAAATTTCAAAGGACTGGAAAAATATGGTATATTCTCTAAGCCCACATTCCCCAAAGAATTAAATTAGAAATAAATAATAAGATGTCTAGCAAAATCTCCAAATATATGGAAATTCAACAACACATTTCTAAATTACCCATGGTCAGGTAGTGGAAAGGGAGGTGGGCAGGGGGTTGGGGTGACTGGGTGATGGGCACTGAGGGGGGCACTTGGCGGGATGAGCACTGGGTGTTATGCTATATGTTGGCAAATTGAACTCCAACAAAAAAAATTAAAAAGAAATTTTAAAAAATAAATAAATTACCCATGGTCAAAGAAAAAAAATCTAAAAACATTTCAAAATGAATGATAATGAAACACAACATACCCAAAATTTAAGGGGTATAACTATCCTTTAAATATAACGATTTAATAAAAGCATTTATACCTTAAAGGTCTTAAATGACTATATTAGGAAAGAAAGGCCCATAATCAAGCTATAAAGAAAGCATAAATTAAAATCAAAGTAAGTAGAAAAAAGGAAATCATAAAATAAGATCAGAAATCAAAGAAGCAAACAAACAATAAAGAAAACAACGAAGCCAAATGTTGGGCTTTGTTTAAAGATTAATTAGAAAACAGCTAGCTGAAATAAACACATAAGCAAAAGAAAACACAAATTACTAACCAGGAATAAAAGAAAGGAAAACACGGCGATCCTACAGACATTGAAAAGATATTAAAGGAATGTCAGAAGCACCTTTATCTTCCAATGAAGTTGAAACACACAACTCCACAGTCACAAGACTACAATAAGAAAATAGAAAATCTAAAGAGCACTTCATCTTTAAAAGAAATGAGAAACTTTCCCACACAAAAGCTCCAAACCATGACAATCCCTCAAAAATTTTAAACCAATAATACCAAACTCACAGACCTTTTTGGTAGATGAAGAGGGAATACTTTCCAGCTTTAAGGCTGGCACAAACCCAGCCATAAATAAATAAACAAATAAGCCAATCAGCCTGACACAGATAATATAAAGAAATAAATTTACAGATTAATATGCCTCAAAAACATAGATACAAAAATCCTTAACAAAATATTGGCAAATCAGGGGGGGGAGAAAAGATGCTGACCTAAATAGTTTTGGAACAGAGAGGAGACTGTAAAGCCAAAGACAAAAGAATGAGACATAGCATTGTACTCCAGCTGGTAAAATCATTTCTCCTGCAGATATGTGTATACATACATAGTGGGATTAAACACAATAGTATATGGACGCTAGGCGGTAGGAGCCAAGATTCTTCCTCCTGGAATGGAACATGCCAGATAAGCAGGGGGATAAGGTCAGAATGAGCCATGTGACACTGCATTATAGTTGGAGACATTAGTATGAATTCATGTTTTGCTAAAAATAGGTACATACGTAAATATAGGTAAACATAGAAATAATTACAAATATGTGTATAAGCCCCAGCATAACACATACATTTCCAAGCTCTGTCCATTTAGAGGACCTGGAAGAAATGGCACTGTCCTCTGTCAATGACTGTCCACATGGAACTAGAAACAATGACAGTCCAGTGGCAATTAACATGCCCAATGGCCCAGAACTTGATTTTTAATACCAATATCAAAAAAAAAAAAAAAAAAAAAAGGAAGCGAGGCTCCTTGGAGGAATGGTTGATTTTAGAGCTGGAACAGGGAACATATATGATGAGCCTGGAGCATCCGCTAGAGCCAAAAAGGAAGGAAATACTCAAAAGCCACTGTGGAATGATAGAGGTAAGTCGAAGGACACAGAAGCCAACAAAATAAACATAGCATTGCATTATAACCAAATGTATCCATAAATATTCATGAGTCCACAATGATATAAACAAATGGCAGACAAAAGAAATAATTCACATACAGAAGAATTCTGAATAGTTTATATAGATACTATACTATCAGGGAGGAGGACCATAATTCCCTACTTTCTAAGTGTGGGCTATGCACAGCGACTGGCTCCCAATGACTACTAGATGGAAAGAAGGGAAAAATGATTAACCTTACGGTGGAGAAATCTAACAAGCATTAACTAGGCCAGATGATCACACTTTATATTATCAGTGATAACTACTGCTCATGGTATGTGCCCTTGACAAGATGGGATGAGAATGGCCCTTTACCTCAGTGGTCTTCCTCTCAAAATCCTATAACCATAATCTCATCATGAGAAAAATATCAGACAAATCCAAAGTGAGGAATATTCCACAAAATACTTGTCCAGTATACAAAACTGCTAAGGTCATCAAAAACAAGGAAAATCTGAGAAACTGTTCCATCTCGAGAAGCCTAAGGCGGCATGTCAGATAAATGCAGTAAGGAATCCCAGATGGGATCTGGGGACATAAAAATTAGAATAGGTAAAAACTAAAGAAATCAAAATGGGGGACGGACTTTAGGTAGTAACAATGTAGCAATATTGCCTCATTAATAGTAACAAATCTATGTGTAAGATGTAAATCTTACCAATGTAAGTTTTTAGCAACGCAAGAAATTTAAAAAATTGAGAAGATATCTAGAGACAAATAAACATACAAAATACACAAACAAAAACTAACAGGAGGAAGCAAAAGCAGTAGAAAAGTTTCCAGCAGCAAACAATTACATTTAAAAAGGAGAAAAAAGAGATCTCAAGTCGACAACCTAATTTCACACCTCAAGAAAGAAGGAAGAGAACAAACGAAACCAAAAGTTAGCAGGAGAAGACACTATCAAAAGAACCAGAAGACAAGCCACAGACTGGGAGAAAATATTTGCAAAGGACACATTTGATAAAGAACTATTGTCCAAAATATAGCAAGAACTCTTAAAACTCAACAATAATAAAGTAAAAAACCCAACTAAAATGGGCCAAAGACCCTAACAGACATCTCGCCAAATAGGACATACAGCTGATAACTAAACATATGAAAAGGGGATGCTTCACATCAAAAATCATCAGCAAAGAGCAAATAAAAATAAGATACCCCTACACACCTAGGAGAATGGCCAAAACCTGGAACAAGGACAACGCCCACTGTTGGCAAGGATATGGAACAACCGGAGCTTCTCAGTATTGCTAGTGGGAATGCAAAATAGTACAGCCACTTAGGAAGGCAGTTTTGCAGATCCCGTACTCTTACCACATGATCCGGCAATCACACTTCTCGGTATTTACTCAAAGGAGTTGAAAACTTAGACCTGCAGAAAAACCTGCACGTGGATGTTTATAACAGCTTTATTCATAACTCCAAAAAATTGAAAGCCACCAAGATGCCTGTCACTAGGTAAATTGATGAATGAACTGTGGTACATCCAGACAATGGAATAGTGTTCAGCGCTAAAAAGAAATGAGCCACCAAGCTGTGAAAATACGTGGATGAACCTAAAAGGCATATTACAAAGTGAAAAAGAACAACAACAAAGTGAAGGAAGCCAATCCTCAAAGGCTGCCTACTATATGATTCCAACTATATAACATTCTGGAAAATGCAAAACTATCATAATGATAAAAGATCAGTGGTGAAGGGATAGGGAGAAGAGAAAGATAAACAGGCAGAGCACAGAGGATTTTTGGGGGGCAGTGAACATATTCCATTAGCTATTACAATAATGGATAAATGTCATTATACATTTTTCCAAGCCCACAAAACATATAACACCAAGAGTGAACCCTCAGATAAACTTTGGGACTTTGGGTGATTATGCTGGGTCAACGCAGATTCACTGATGATCACAAATATCCCTTCCTAGTGAATGGTGCTGAGAAAAAGGAAGGCTCCGCATATGTGGGAAATCTTTGTACCTTCCTGCCCATTTTATGGTAAACTTAAAACTGCTCTTAGAAATTAAGGTCTTTCTTAAAAATACCAAAAAAAAAAAAAAAAGCTAAAAGAAGGAAAATGATAAAGATTACAGGAGAGATCAACAAAACAGAGCATAGAAAAACAAAAGAAAAAAATAATGAAAAAATTGATAAACTCTTAGCAAATGAAAAAAAAAAAAAGGAGGGAGAAGTTCCAAATAACTAAAATTAGAAATGAAGGAGAGGACATTACAACTGATACTGCAGAAATAAAAAAGATTATAAGAGACTACAATGGACAATTATATATCAACAAATTGAATAACCTAAAAGAAATGGATAAATTCCTAGAAACATATAATCTACCAAGACAAAACAATGAAGAAATGCAAAATCTAAATGGAATAATAGCTAGAAGGAAATTAAAGCAATGATCAAAAAAACTCTCAACAATGAAAAGCCTAAGACTAGATATCTTCACTGGAGAATTCTACCAAATATTTAAAGAATAATTAACCACAATCTTCCTCAAACTCTTCCACAGAATTAAAGAGCTGGCACCTTTCCAAACTCATCTATTACACCAGAATTACTCTTACATCATAAACAGACAAAGGCACAAAAAGAAAACTATAGACGACCAATATCCCTGATGAAAACTGATGCAAAAATCCTAATAAAAAAAAAAAACCCTTAATCAAAATACTAGCAAACTTCATGCAACAAAAGAGTATCACACACCATAAGCAAGGGGGATTTTTACTTGGAACGCAAGGACGGTTCAACATATCAAAATCAGTAAATGTAATACACCACACATTAGCAGAGCAAAAGGTAAAACCCACATGATCATCTCAATGGATGCAGAAAAGCTCTTGATAAAATGCAGTACCCTTTTACAATAAAAAGAATTTCTTAAAAAGCACAACAAATGGGGTATAGGAGGGAACTGCTTTAACAAATGACAAACCCCCAGCTGACATTACACTCAACTGTAAGAGAATGAAACTTTCCAAGATCGGAAACAAGGCAAAACAGGAGTTTCAGGTGCTAAAACATTAAATTCTTGCAGAATATTGCTCTGAGCATTCTCTGTAAACTATTGCCAACTTTTTTTTTAACTCTCCGTGGGAGAATGCCAACCTCTCCTATGCAAATACATTTGAGATGCATCAACTTATGAGTGTTATATTTATCAAATTTGGAATAAAAACATTTTTTAAAGTTAAAAGAAAGAAAGCAAGGATGAACACTCCGACCATGACTGTTCGATATAGTACTGGAAATCCTACACAGAGCATCATCCAAACTAGGAAGGAAGAAGGGTATTATCTCTGCTATCAGATAACATGATCTAATATCTAGAAAACTCTAAAGATTTCACAGAATCAACATGCAAAAGTCACTTGTGGGCAGCCCCGGTGGCTCAGCAGTTTAGCGCCGCATTCAGCCCAGGGCCTGATCCTGGAGACCCGGGATCGAGTCCGACATCCGGCTCCCTGCATGGAGCCTGCTTCTCCCTCTGCCTGTGTCTCTGCCTCCCTCTCTCTCTCTCTCTCTCTCTCTCTCTCTCTCATCTCTCATGAATAAATAAATAAAATCTTAAAAAAAAAAAAAGTCACTTGGGGCAGCCCTGGTGGCTCAGCGGTTTAGCACCGCCTTCAGCCCAGGGTGTGATCCTGGAGACCCTGGATCGAGTCCCACGTCAGGCTCCCTGCATGAAGCCTGCTTCTCCCTCTGCCTGCGTCTCTGCCTCTCTCCTCTCTGTGTATTCTCATGAATAAATAAATAAAATCTTTTTAAAAAAGTCACTTGTGTTTGTATACACTAACAATAAAAATTGGAGAAGGAAATTTTAAAATAATCCCAATCACAGTAGTATCAAAAAGAATAAAATACTTAGGAAAAAAAAATAAAAAACTAACCAAGGAGGTGAAAGACTTGTACATCAAAAACTACAAAATATTGCTAAAAGAAATCACAGAAGACACAAATAAATGGAAAGACATCCTGTGTTCAAGAATTGGAAGACTTAATATTGTTCAAATGTCCATACTACACAAACCAATCTACAGATTCAATGTAATCCCTATCAAAATTCCAATGCCATTTTTTGCAGAAATAAAAGAAAACCATCTTAAAATAAATATGGAATCTCAAGGGAATCCAGAATAGTCAAAGAAATCTTGAAAAAGAAAAAACGAATTTGGAGTCCCCACACTTCATGATTTCAAAACATACTCCAAAGCAACACTAATTAAGATAATGTAAGTATTGGCATAAAGACAGATATATAGACTAGTGGAACAGCCCAGAAATAAAGCCTTGCATATATGACCTAATAATCTTTTTTAAAAAAAGAATTTATTTATTTACTCATGAGAGACACAGAGAGAGAGAGGCAGAGACACAGGCAGAGAGAGAAGCAGGCTCACTGCAGAAAGCCTAATGCAGGACTCAATCCCAGGGCCCTGGGATCACAACCTGAGCCAGAGGCAGACGCTGAGCCACCCATGACCAAATGATCTTCAACAAGTGTGCCAAAGCTACACACCGGGGAAAGGACAGTTTCTGCAACAAATGGTGTTTGGAAAATCACATATCCATACGCAAAAGAGTGAAGTTGGACCCTACCTTAGACTACATACAAAAATAACCCAAAATGAATTACAGACCTAAACATAAGATATAAAATGATAAATCTCCTGTAAGAAAATATAGAGGAAAAGCTTCAGGACATCACATTTAATAACGATTTCCTGAATAGGACACTAAAAGCACAAAGTAGTGAAAACATAAATTGACAAATGGGACTACATCAAACTTAAAAACTTTTGTGCAGCAAAAGAATAACAAAGTGATTAGAAACTAATGGAAGAGAAAACATTTGCAAACTATATATATATATATATATATATATATATATATATATATCTGATAAGGGGTAAATATCTAGATTATATAATGGACTCCCTACAACTCAAACAACAACAAATAACCTGATTAAATGGGTCAAGGACTCAAAGAAACATTTCTCCAGAGAAGATATACAAATGATGTACATGAAAAGATACTCAACATCACTAATCATCAGAGAGATTCAAACCAAAACCTCATACTAATTAGTATGCTCATTATCAAAACAAACAAACAATAGCAAATAACAAGTGCTAGAGAGGATATGGAGAAATCGGAACACTATCCATTGTTTGTGGGACTGTAAAATGCTTCAGCTGCTGAGAAAAACAGCATGGAGTTTCCCCCAAAATATTAAAAACCTGATTAACATATGATCCAGCAATCCTACTTCTTGGTATGTATCCAGAAGGTCTGAAGACAGCATCGCAAAGAGGTATTTGCACACCCATGTTCACTGCAGCATTATTCCCAAGAGTCAAGAAGCAGAAGCAATCTAAGTGTCTATCAACAGAGGAATGGATAAAGCAATGTAGTATATTCATACAATGAAATATTATTCAGCTTTAAAAAGGAAGAAAATTCTGTCATACTGTACAACATGGATAAACCTTGAGGACATTAAGTGAAACAAGCCAGTCATAAAAACACAATACTGCATGAGATTCCACTTATATGAAGTATCTAAAGTAGTCAAACTCATGGAAACAGAAAGTAGAATGTGGTTACCAAGGGCTGAGGGGGGAGGAGGAAATGGGGAGTTGATGTTTAATGAGTAGAGAGTTTCAGTCTTGCAAGATGAAAAAGTTCTAAACACCCATGGCACAAAAATGTGCATATAGTTAACACCATTGCACTGTGGACTTGAAACTGGTTAAGATGCTAAATGTTATGTGCTTTTACCAACTTAAAAAAAATGCTAAGGGGCAACTGACAAAATGTATGTGTATCTGTGTGTGTACCCAGCAATGTATATATAAAGGTAAGTATCTCATGATGAAGTAGGACTTACTTATTCTAGGAATGCTATGTTGGTTCAACATTTGAAAATCAAGGGCAGCCCGGGTGGCTCAGCCCGGCCTTCAGCCCAGGGCCTGATCCTAGGGTCTTGTGATTGAGTACCACATCGGGCTCCCTGCATGGAGCCTGTTTCTCCCTCTGCCTGAGTCTCTGCCCCCCCCCCCCCTCTCTCTCTAGGTGTGTGTGTCTCATGAATAAATAAATAAAATATTTTAAAAAAAAGAAAATCAATATAATTATCCACATTAACAAACTAAGAAAAATTATTCGATCATCCCAACAAATGTAAAGAAAGCATTAGAAAATAATTTACCATTAATTTCTAATAAAACATCTAGCAAACTAGGAATAGAAGAAAATTTACTCATTCTGATTAAGGGGATCTACAAAAGCCTTCAGCTAACATGATAATGGTGAAATACCGAATATTGAAAAGTTAAGAATTAAATGGCATCTTTAACCCATTTTCCCCTGTTAGATGGGGAAAGCTCCTGGAAAAGATAGAAGGAGAGGTGATCTGATTTGATTTCCTTATACACATGAAATGGCAACCTCTTGGAAAGAAGCTAATGGTCCTTAATAGTAGGAAAATCTTTACCTGTGGAATCCATTCCAAAGGATGGACAGGCTTGCTTATAGTAAACAAACTTGGTGCCTATGGTTTTATAGAGCATTGCTCCCTGAAAATGTTGTATAACTATCAAAGTGTAAAACAAAGACACATTCATGACTTAAATGGCTCACTTATAGTGTAAATGATGTGAACTGCATTCATTATTTAAAAAGGTACAAGAGCATATCTGGTGTTACAATAAAGGACCTGAAGAGCTCTGTCGATGGTTCTAAACTTGTTCCTGCTTCACCTGTGTAATCTGCCTGCGTTAACATCTCTGATTTGGATGAGTCTGCTTTGATAATCTGATCCTTGTTTTATCACAAATATGTTCATCCTAAAACCAGGAATAGGCAAAGATGTTTGATTCATCATTGTGCTAGAGGTTCTAGCTAGTGTGATAAGGCAAGAAAAATAACACCTAGAAGGATAAATATAAGAGGAGGTAAAACTGTCTTTATTCCAAATGACATGAATGTGTACTTAAAAAAACTAAGAAATCTATAAACTACTAAAATAGTAAATTTAGCAAAATCATAGGATATAAGTTAGTATACAAAAAATAATTGTATTTCTGTATCTTTGAAATTAACAGTTGGAAAACAATTTTTAATTCCATTTTGAATATCATTAATATACTTAGGAATAACCTCGATGAAAAATGTACAGTATCTTTTAACCAAAGCTAATAACATGGCCAAGAAAAATTAAAAGAGACCTCAGTAAATGGAGAGGTGCCATATTCATGAAGTGGATGAAACACTCTATACTGTTAACATGTCACTTCTCTCCACATTCATCTAAAAACCCAAGCAGATTTTGGTGGAACTTGAGGAGGTGATTATAAAATTTACATGAAATTGCAAAGGAGGTAAGTCTTGCCAAAATCATCCTGAAAAATGAAGAACAAAGTTTGTATTAACATGAAGATTGAATAAATACATTGATGAACTGAGTCTAGAATCCAGAAATAGTATCACAAAGGTATCATCAATTGATTTTTGGCAAAAACATCAAAGCTATTCAGTGGAGAAAGGATAGTCTTTCCCATAAATGGTGCTAGAGAAAGGAGATATCCATGTGGGGAAAAAAATGAACTCAATTTCACACTATATGAAACAAAGCAAAAATTCCAAAATAGATCATAAATATAAATGCAGAACCTAAAACTGTAAAGCTGCTAGAAGAAAACAAGAGTATACTTTCAACCTTGGGTAGGCATTTGTTATAACACCAAAAAAAAAGCAACCATAAAGGAAAAAACTTAATAAGTGAGATTTCATCAAAAAAATAGTAAGTTGTATTTCATCAAGATTTAAACTTTCTGTTCTTCAAAAGAGACTATTAGGAAAGAAAGAGACAAGCCCCGAGTTGGGAGAAAATATTGTACATACATTTGATATATATTTAATATCTAGAAAATATAAAGAACTACAGATCAAATATAAAAGACCTGAAGAAACATTTGACAAAATAAGGTATAAAAATGGCCAATAAACATGAAAAGATGCTCCACCTCATAGGTCCTCAGAGAGCAATATGGTGGCTTCCAGAGAGCCAAAATAGAGACAGGAGATGGGAAAGAAGGCAGGTGATTTCTGTTTTCCATCGTATACTTTTTAGTGCTATTTGACTTCCCAAAACTAGGGGGGGATGGTATGGTGTTAAAGCAAAAATTCAGTTTTAAAAATGAGCATGTCCTGGGGCACCTGGGTGGCTCAGTCCATTAAACATCATACTTAGGCTTAGGCCATGATCTCATGGTCCCAGGATTGAGCCCCACATTGGGCTCTGTGCTCAGTGGGGGAGTCTGCTTGTCCCTCTCCCTCTGCCCCTCCTGCTCATTCTCATTCTCTCTCTCTCATAAATAAATAATGAGCATTTTCCATGAAACCAATGTGTCCATCTGGTCCTCGTAGAAAACATCTCAAATGTTTGAATGAAGAGCCCTTTACAAGGCAACTCCTTAGGGAGGAGCAGACAGGATGAAGGAGATGATGGATGGTGAAGTACCCAAACTGGCAATGGTGGGAACCTGTCACCCTTCTCAGGGCTCACTGGACAATGAGAGAACACAGAGCCCAGGCAAACCTGGAATAGGAGGGAAGGATAGATGTAAAGGATAGATTCGCTTCCAGAAATAAAGCACTGAAACAAAGAGGGAGGTCAGGAAAAGGTACCCTGACCCCTCCGTCCTATCCCCTAGTCTCCTGCTAGGGTCTCCACTGGCCAAACCCAGTGGGAAGGCAGTGGGTGGTGTAGTCTCCATGGATCGTCCTGCATCCCAGGACAGAGCAGCCCAGGAAGGATGGAGAATGGATGGAGAATAGCCAGCAAATCCAGCAACTCCACTTTTTGGATACGTCCTTGAGAAACTCTCATACATTTGGGATGAGATGTGCACAAAAAGACCTGGACAAAGATGTTTCCCTTTAGTATTGCCTGTATTGGGAAGACATTATGTTCCCTTGACAGAGAACCACACAGCCGTTGAGAAGAAAGAACTAGAGTATATATTTCAACATAAATGGTCTCAAAAACACATGCATAATACTGTCGCAGTAAGTTTTGAGAACATATGAAACAATACCATGTGTTTGTTCAGGGGTACATATAAAAGATAAAAAGTATGAATCCTAAACTGTATGTGTGCACATTACATAAATGATGTGGAAATGGAACTGAGGAGCATATAACAAACTACATTTCAAGAACTCTAATGTGTGTCAAGTACTGTTTTAAGCATTTTTAGATGCATTGGGGATTTTTTTAAGATTGGTTGATTGATTGATTGATTGGAGTCAGGGGGGAGGGGCAGAGGGACAGGGAGAGAGAATCTCAAGCAGACTCCCTGATGAGTTCAGAGCCCAATGCAGGGCTCGATCCCATGACCCTGAGATTATGACCTGAGCTAAAATCAAGAGTCAGCCACTTAACTACTGAGCCACTTAGGTGCCCAGATATATTGGGGGATTTTTAAAGCTTTTATTTTTAAGTAATCTCTACACCCAACGTGGGGCTCAAACTCATAGCCCCGAGATCAACAGTCACATGCTCTACCAACTGAGCCAGGCAGGCACTCCTTGATGTATTGTTTCATTAAACATTTCCAATGGGCCTGTCACTTAGTGGCCATTATACTCCTTTATTTTTAGAAGATGGTAAGGAAGCAGAGAAAGGCCAATAACATTCTAAAGGTTCTTCGTTTTCATCCATCCTTTCCTTTATCCAGAAATTATTCCATTCTGTGCCAGGCATTGTTCTAGGCACTCAGATGGCAGTAGGGAGAAAACTACGGCTCCTCCAGCTCTCACTGGGGAGAGCCAGGAGAAAGATGACAGACAAAAATTGTAAAGTCTAGACATTATAAAATATAAGGTCTGTTACCCCAATGTTTTAGAGCAGCAATGTCCACAATAGCCAAACTATAGAAAGAGCTCAGATGTCCATCAACAGATGAATGGGTAAAAAAGATGTGGTATATATATATGCAATAGAACACTACTCAGCCATCAAAAAAATGAAATCTTGCCATTTGCAACAAGGTGGATGAAACTAGAGGATCTTATGCTAAGTGAAATAAGTCCATCAGAGACAATTATATGATCTCACTCATATATGAAATTTAAGAAACAAAACAGGATCATAGGGGAAGGGAGGGGAAAAAAATCAAACGACAAAATCAGAGGGGGAGACAAACCATAAGAGATTGTTAACCATAGGAAACAAACAGGGTTGCTGGAGAGGAGAAGGGTGGAGGGATGGGGTAACTGGGTGATGGGCATTAAGAAAGACAGGTGATATGATGAGCACTGGACGTTATAGAAGACTGATGAATCAGTGACCTCTACCTGATACCAATAATACATCATATGTTAATTAACTGAATTTAAATAAAGAAAATTTGTTTAAATACTTTACTAAGGGCAAAAGGCAATCTTAGCTTAACATATCTGGGCCTCCAGGATCCTGTGAGTCTGTAACATACAGAAATTCCTTTGGAAAGTTCCTTTATTTCTATCCCCCAAGATATGTGTTAGCAATCATCCACCAAACATCTGACCCACTAATATATATCTGAAAGGTCTCAAGACTAAGGTTTTACCTGACAGTAATGAATGACCTTTTCCCAACAGCTAGCCACTCAAGGTCCTGGAAACCTTGCTTGAAATTCCTTAGAGGCTTATCCTATCCCTAACCCCCTGCCAACTTGAAAATATGTGATGGGCCACTCCTCAGGACCTCAGTATAGGTATCCTGTCCATGGGTCCTGTCCCTGTGCTTTAATAAAACCACCTTTCTGCACAAAAAAAAAAAAAAAAAAAAGTCCCTTAGAGGAAATTGAGTCATAAAGAAATGAATAGGGGAGAGAAGACAGTAAGTGCCAGACACTTGGCGATTTTAAATAGGCAGTCAGGGAAGGCTTTGCTAGGATATGACATTTGAAGAGGATGGAGATGATCTCATAAGGCATGTGGATTTCTAGGGCAAGGGCATCCCAGGCAGAGAAAGTTAGTATTCAGGACTGAGGCAACCACATGCCAGCAGTTCATGGAACAGCCAAGAGACTAGTTCCTCCTCTCTGTCACATGTTTGTCCACTGGAGTGTCCCAAGTGTCTATAGCAGTGCCTGGCACATAAGCAGGCACTCAATCAATGTCTGATGAATGAATGAATGAACGACTAACTAGTTGAGAAGCACAGTAATCGGAGGGAGGTCAGAGAGGTGACAAGAATTGATGATGTGGAAACTTGCTGCCCTTGGGAAGATGGGCTTTGACTCTGAATGGGGTGGGAGGGCTCTGGCAAGATTCAGAAACAGCCCAAGACTTCAGTTTAAAAGGATCGTGATGTGATGAGCACTGGGTGTTATATGCACCTGATGAATTATTGAAAACTACATCTGAAACCAATGATGTACTATATGTTGGCTAACTGAATTTAATATTACAAAAAAAAAAAAAAAAAAGGATCACTGGTTGCTGAGTTGAGAACAATCTGAAGACCAGGGAGGGCAGAAGCAAGGAACGCAGTCAGGAGGCCACCGTAACTCAAGCAGGTGACACTGCTGTCTTGGGC
Organism: Canis lupus baileyi; assembly: GCF_048164855.1. Classification (NCBI taxonomy): domain Eukaryota; kingdom Metazoa; phylum Chordata; class Mammalia; order Carnivora; family Canidae; genus Canis; species Canis lupus. The sequence continues at coordinate 70,639,741 of NC_132839.1, forward strand.
TAAGAGGCAGCAATGGATTAATGAAGAAGGTGTCACCTATTTTAAAAGCAAGGAGATCCAGGAAGAAAGGAGCTCAGAAAGCCAGAGATGGGGCTGGGATTCAATCCAGAGAGTCTGAAGCCAGGCCAGCCCAGGCGCTGAAGCCTAGCTGTTCCCTGAGGGACCACGGAACCCTGAGTGGGCACCTGGGGTGTGCAGCTTTCACTAGGATGAGCCCTCTGATCTCAGGCAGCTGCTGCTAATGTAGGGCTTTTGTGTGCATTAGAAGGCACCCTTCAGAGTAAAATGGGCTCATTTGAGACCAGAGCACCAGCTGCTTTTCACCCTACACCCTCTCCACAGCCCAAGCAATTTCCACCGCCTGGAACACTGCAGGAAATTAGTAGTCCATGTCCGCCCCCCCCCCCCCCCCACCATGGTCACTTTCTGGGAGTGTGAGAAGAGTAAGCCACCATTGGGTGCAGGATTTGTGATCCCAATCATCACCGGAGAGAATGCTTGATCAAATCAGTCCAATTCCCCTTTGGACCAGCAAAAAGAGGTAAAAACAAATTAACAACAACAACAAAAACCCTTACACTTCACACAGAGGATGAATGTCAAAGAATACCTAAGAAAACTCAGGTGAAAAAAAATACATAGTGGAGAAGAGGGTGAGGAGGTAATCTTGCCTTACGAGATTGTTTTTTAACAGAAAGCCAGCCTAATGTTTGAAACATACTAGAAATTCAAAAGTAGGAAACATAAGATGTAAAGGTAGTATTACACAAGTCAGTGGGAAAGGGGTGGCTTGTTTAAATACATATTGCTTCATCCAAAACTGCCTACAAACGGGGTGGAAAAGGCAGATTCATTCTTCCTTTTATCTACATTTAAAAAAATTTCATGAGAACGAAATCTTTAAAGGTAAAAAATAAACAACTATTTAGAAGAAAATCTATAAAGATATGTGTATGCTCTTGGAATTTGTGTCAGTGTGTATCTGGGAGATTTCTTAAGCAAGGCAGGACAATCAAACAACAAAAGGAAAATTAAGCATTTGATTATGTAACTATTTAAAACATGACAAAAAAAAAGAGAGAATAAGCAAAGTCAGAAAGAACAGACTGTGACAGACCTTTGAAGCACAGTAGGTCAGATAAGAGATTCCTATATATGCTACTTTAGTAACTCCCATAAATTAAGACTATAAGGGAAATAGTCCAATTGAAAATAACTCAAAGGATAAAAATAGCCATTTTATAGAAGAGGAAATCCAGATGCTCATAGACAAATGAAAAGGAGTTCAACCTCACAATTATCAGGGAAATGCCAATTAAAGTAACAATGAGTTAACATGTTTTTCACCCAACAGGTAGCAAAAAGTTCAGAAGAATGTTACACTCAGTAGGGAGGGCAAGGGGACCCAAAGCCAAGCAGGAGGTTCTATAAATTGTTAATAACAATGGACACTGGAATTACTGCAGGGCTTAGAAAATTAACCTGGCAAGCTCTATTAAAAAAAAAAATATATATATATATATATATATATATATATATATATAACTTTCTACTCAGCAATTCTAATGCTAGAAATCCATCCTATGGAATTAAAAGTAGAGTAGTTCATTTATGTTCTAAAAATCAGGCATCGTGTTTCGGTTTGAGAATAAAATGTGCTCAAAATATAGGTGACAATGCAAGGTACATTCTGCAGCACTGGAAATACAGTTTTCATGACTGGCTACCTAGAATTTTCATATTTTTATTTATAATTGATAAAGATTTTCAGATAGGTACCTGCAAGCACTTGTCTGCAAATAACAGGTCCTCAGTGTAGGGGGGTCTTTATTTCCAATAAATGTAAAGCCAAATTGGATATTATAATACTGGATATAATTTTTTTATTATTTTTAATTACTTGAGGAATCTTGATACCGATCGCCATCCTGCTAGCGAGCAATGTTCAGCCTGGTGAATGACATGCCAGCTGAGTACCTGATTCTGAATACATGCATCTGACCCTCAGGAACCATGCATGATATGCACACAGAGCTCAGCCTGGTGAATGACATGCCAGCTGAGTACCTGATTCTGAATACATGCATCTGACCCTCAGGAACCATGCATGATATGCACACAGAGCTCTCTTCCTATTTAAAGAAGGAAGAGAAGACCCAATGCCCTTTACTCTGAGATTCCAATAAAAACAGCCAGAGCCTTCGCTTACAATAAGAGATGAGATGGCCCTCACTTGATATCTTGATATCTGGAGAGTTTTGAAGGGGTTCGGATGGAGACTACTTGTATTTCTTCTGCAGACTTCTCACTCTGACCTGTTGGTTCCACTGATTTGAATTTGTAGATCATCCAACATACACTCTTCACTTTTCACGCCATGTTGGCTCCTGCTTTGTCCCACTGTCCCAAACAATGGATGGGTTCATGTTAGATTTTCCTGTAAGCGATAGTAAATCCAAAATAGCAGTTTATTTCCCTTTTAAAATTAAGTCAGGGGACAGCTCTGTGATTGTCAGGAACCCAGGTTCATTCTTTTACCTTATTGCTCTATCACCCTCAGTAAGTTATACTCACTAGCAGTGCAAGCCCAAATCATCACTTCTTCATTCTTTTATTCAAGCCAGCATAATGAAGAAGGGGTTGAGAACACATCTGGTTGTCATGCATATTCTAGGTCTATTTATTTCCCATTGACTAGAACCCAGTGACATGATCCATCTAGCTTCTCCAAGTTAGACTTGAAAATTTAGTCTTTCCTTCTGAAAGTTTCTTGCTGTAAGTTAAAAGTACCCAGTTAAGCCAAACTCTCCGTTTTGCCTCGGCAACTGGCAATACATCAGTTGGTGGCTGCTTTGTCAGCATGGCTGATGTCAAGGAGCCAAGTTCTTGGCAATCCATGGTGGACATATGGCATAAGTGGAAAATAAACCTAGGTCTTTTTTAAAACACTGAGATTTGGAGGTTGTTCATTGCTACAGTATAACCTAGCCCGTCCTAACTGATGCAATAGCTAAATCACCTGGGGCTCTCAATCTGGGCATCTCTTAAGTCTTCTACAAAGTTAACTCATCTAATGTTCATATCCTATTATTACCCTCATCATATCATAGATGAGAAAACTTAGAAATGAAAGAGTAGAGGAACCGTTAAGGGTAGATATTTGGACCTGGGGATTCCAAGTCTGCTTTCATGCCCTGGTCATTCAAACCAAGATGGTAGGCACTCAACCATTAGAGAGTGTCTGGTGAGTGCCAGGCCCTCTCCTTAGATGAACAAGACAAGCCAATAATTTCTTTGATCGTGTAGGATAATGAGAAGACCCAAATACACAAATGATTGCAGTTTGTCAGGAAGAATGTAAACACAGAGATGAGCTAGGGTGCGGGGAGGTGACGGCTGTGGGAGATTCAATCGTTAGAAAGACTTCTAAGAAAGGGGGGGGAGCGGTTTGCAGGGATCCCTGGGGGCTCAGCGGTTTGGCGCCTGCCTTCGGCCCAAGGCGTGATCCTGGAGTCCCGGGATCGAGTCCCGCGTCGGGATTCCTGCATGGAGCCTGCTTCTCCCTCTGCCTATCTCTCTCTCTCTCATGAATAAATAAAATCGAAGGAAAAAAAAAAGGGCGGGGTTTGAGCTGAGAGGAGAAAGACCAGAGATGTCCCAGACAGAAGGAACAGATGCTAGGACCGTGGGACAAGAGAAGCCCCATGCATGAGCCCTGCAAGGGGGAACCAGCGCTGCAGAGCACAGGAATGAGAAGCCAGGACGAGATGCTGTCGAAGGTCAGGTCCCGCAAGGACTCTTCAGCTGGGGAGTGGCTCCAGCTCCAGCCGTGTGCGCTGTGGAAGGATGCTCTGGATGCTTCAGCACGGATGAGGGTGGAGGCAGGGAGGTGAGGCGGCTGGCTATCACCGCAGCCTAGACCTACCTGCCCTCATCCATCCTTTCTCAACACACGGGCGTCCACTGCATGTGGCTAGATCGCAGCCTGAGCCACGAGCGACCTGAGTTGGGGTACACCGCCCGCCCCCCCCAACTCCCTACCTTGCTCCGCGCATCCCGCGCTGGGCCGCGGACGCTGCGTCTGACGGCGGTGAGCGCTCCCCTTCTGCGCTCCGTTTCGCGCCTCGCTCGGGAACCTCTTCGGGGACGCCCTGTCCTATTCAGGCTTTGGCTCCCCCTGGTCCAAGTCCAAGCAAGGCGCGACGCTGGCGGCTCAGGCCGGCCTGGCCATGGAAGCCGGGTCTGTTCCGGGCCTGGCATATGCCAACCCTGGCGCGTCCGCGAGGAGCAAAACAGCCACGACACGGACACGACACGTGCGCAGGTGGAACTCAACAGCCCGGCGGCGGGGGCGCGCGCGGACTTGTCAGTCTAGGCAAACGCCAAGAGTGGGAGGCTGTGAGTCATCAGGAACCCCCTCGACCCACTCTACTGGTCCCCAGGTAGGCATCTGCCTTTGCTTAAATTAAATACCAACTTTGCAAACGCTGGTCGCGAGAGCGCACGCGGCCGGGCAGGGGGCAGGGAGTCCCCCGTGATCTCGCCTGCGCGCCGTCTCCACCCCCGCCGCTCCCGCGGCCTCGCAGAAACCGGAGCAAAGCAGCACACCTGGAAGAAGTCGGGCGGGAGGAGGGCGCGGGGCGGGCAGCGCCAGCCGCCAGGTGAGCGCCGAGCTGCCCGCGCCGGTAGAGCTCTACAGGCGCGGACCGCAGGGCCGGCCGCGCAGCGACGCCACCGGCCGCCGGCGGTACTGCAGCGCTCCCGGTCGCGGCCGCGGGGCGGGGGGCGGGGGGCGGGGAGGCGTCCAGGCTGCCTCGAGTGGCTCCACCGGCCGCGCATGCCCGGTGCGCTGCTCGCGGCTGCGGCCGCCCCACCGCGCGGTCCCGCGGGGCTCCAGAGGCGGCTGAGCCGGCGAGTGCCGCCCGCAGCGCCCCCCGGTGGCACGACTCTGGAGTTGATAAAAGCGTCTCAGAGACGGGCAGTAACTTGCCCAAGGTCACACAGCCCGCGCAGAAGAATAATGGGATTGGGATTCGGACTCTGCAGCCTCCTCCCTCTGCGCCCCAGGAATGGGAGGAGCAGGGAGCTTGAGTATCTTGGTAGTCCTATAGGACCGTGGGGACCCTGAGCAAAGAGGCCTTTCTCCCTCCTTCACAGGTGAGCCAACAAAGGCTCAAAGAAGTTACTGGATACGCCTGAAATATTTTAAACAAACAAAAGCCACTTCTAGGGTTTCCTGTTGATGCCGTCTTGAAATGCCTGAGTTTACAAGTCTTTGTCCGCCCCGCCCCCTCGCTCCCCCGCAACTAGCCCGAAGTTCCAAACCTGGTTGTTAGAGACCTGGTCTTTTTCTTTAGGCGCATTGAGGCCGAGTACCTTCCTCCAAGCCACAGGGTCCTCACTGACAGAATCCCGGTGAATGACCCCTTAAGATCACAATTTCGAAGTGCCCAGGATGATCTAGGGCCGCACTGTACTTCCTTCTCTCCTTCAAACATTGGCAACTCTGCCCACCCCAGGGTCTTTGCACCTGCTCTTACCCTTCGTGTGAAGCTCCTTCCATCTTCCCATGCTGGTTTCTACTCGTGGCTTAGAGCTCATCTTCAAAGTTCCCTTCACTGAGCCTCTTAGATTATCCTTTCCCTTGCTTTGCACTCCCTTCCACCACCACCCAGTTTTTCCTCTCTGACCTCTAGGGCTCCCTAATGCTAATTACATATTCCATTCATTGTCTGAGGTCACCACCTCCGGTAACACCAGTGCTCCCTGAAGGAGCCTGGTCTTGCTCCTTGAGTACTCTATCCTCAGCACCTAGCTTATGTCTGCACTAAATAGGTACTCAGTAAATGTTTGTTGAATGAATAAGTAAATGACCCGACATCTCCCAATCCTTATACTCAGTGACTGATTTTGTTCATATGCCTTCCCTCCTCTCTCCTATTCAGTAGGCAATCATATCTGAGAGCTTGTCTTCATTTCTTAGAGCTGCAGTAACAAATTTATTCTCACAGTTCTGTAGGCTAGAAGTGTAAAATCAAGGTGTCAGCAGAGCCATGCTCCCTGGGAATGCTATAGGGGAAGATCCTTTCTTGCCTTTCCCAGTTTCTGACAGCACCAGGTGTTCCCTTGGCTTGTGGCATCATAACCCCACATTGGCCTTGTCTTCGCATGGCGTTTTCTTCCTGTATTTCTGTGTCTTCGTGTGGCATTCTCCTCTCTGAATTTCTTCTTTGTGAAGGACACCAATCATACTGTATTAGGGCCCACCTCATGACTTCATTTTAACTATGTCTGCGAAGACCCTATTTCCAAATAAGGTCACATCCACAGGGGTGGATTTGCATTCATAACAGAGGTGATCTTTGGAACACTGGAAAAGAATTTAGGCAAACTCAGCAGGATGGGGAAGGAGACACATGGGCAGCCAGCCGCACATGTAGGACATGCGCCCTGGTTGAATGTCCAGCAATAATATTTCCAGATGAACTCTGCCTGCATCCAAGAGGGGATGATATGCCAATTTTAAGGATTTCTATGGGAGTGGTCTCTATTCCTTCTTGGCCCTCTTCCAAACTGCAAACACCCCCACTTCCAGGCTCTCCAAAAAGCATTTTATCTGCCTTAATATGGTCTTCTGAGAACATGTAAATCTGCCAGGGACTGTGCTAAGCCTTGACCTGATTTCTCTCCTTTAATGTTGACAATTGGCCTGTGAGCTGGGTCCTATTGTTCACTGAATTTTACATGAGAAGCTGAGGTTCAGACAAGCTAGGGAGCAGGCTCACAGCTGGGATTTATAACCAACTCTATCTAATTCCAGAAAAATTGCCAGGAGAGCCAGAGGTACTCTTTCATCAATTCTGTGTGACCCAAGGGGGCAGAATTGCAATGCCTGAGTCAATGTTACAAGCAGAAGCAACAATTCGGCTACATTTTAGGAAAAATTATCTAATGCTTAGACTTCTGGTTCTCCAATGCTTACAATTAGCAGCTTTTCCTGATTTAGCTCCTTATGCCACTAGCGATCTCTAAGCAGTGCCCAGTTTGGATTCTCTGTGTTCTTCCCAAGCCCTCCCCGATCTTGAGGGGGACAGAATTCTTTCTACATAAATGGGGTTTGTTTTTTCTGAGAAAAGGTCTGCTAGCTTGAATGAGCCATAGGAGATAGAGGACCAGGAGGCTCCCTTATGAGGAATCAAAGTCGAGCCTTGCAGCAAAGAGCAGGAGGAAGAACTTGCTGGTGGTGATCCATCTCTGGGTTGGCATTCTCTCCGCCCAGCTCTTGCTATTTCAGTGGCGGGCTGCCGGTGACTGACGGGGTCTTCCTGAACTCCCACTTCCCCGTGTTGAAGAACTGCCTTCAGCCCTGTAGCTCCTTCCTGCTTCTGGCCAATGTCCACACACCCTGACCTCTGGCCTACAACAGGAAGGTGTTGGAAACCAGCCGCGCTCCTTCCGGAGCTTTGAAATCAACTGTGGCTGTTACTCCTGGAGAAACTGCGCTTCCCGCCGTCGCTGCTCCCTGCCCACACCGTCTGCGTTCCTAGGGAGCACTTTTATTTTGTGGGGAGCAGCATCCGAGTCACTGATTATTGGGACCGGGCCTCTTTCTTTTCTAAGAAAGGGGGTCTATTCTAGACACACTTTCTTTCCAGAAGATCAAAAGTGCTCTTGTGGGGGGGAAAAAAAAAAAAAGTGCTCTTGTGTTGGGAGTGCATCGTGGTTCCCAGAAAATGGTATTGGGAGTCCAAGGAGCAGAAAAAAAAGAAAAATGAAAAACACTGGCATTAAATGAGCTCACACCATCTCCAGACTGTCCCAACCACCTACGCGATAGATGAAGCTCTGTCTTCAGGTGTGGCCTTCCCCGCCTTTAGCAGCGCCAACGCTGAGCCTCGGAGAGGTCAGGGGGTCAGGGGGTTTCTTTGCCCAAGGTCCCGAAGCTAGGATGCAAGAGTCGGGATTCGAACGCGCCTCAAGGCCGTGTCATTCACTGCCGCTTTCGAAAGAGGAAGAATCTGGAGGCTGGAGAGCCGAGCTCCCGCTCGCTGTCGCTGCTGGACTTCAAGCTCCTCGCGGGCAGGGAGCCGCCGCGCCCTCGGCTGGGGGCTTGCACCCAGCGGGCGCTCCCGAGCGGTCCTCCTCCCGGCGGCGACGGAAGGGGCTGCGCTCTCCTTCCGAGCCTGCGGCCGCCGCCTGCGCACGCTGTGGACGGGCTGGGCGGAGCGCGGGGCCCAGCACCCCCGACCGCGGCGGGTCGGCTCCCCGGGCGGCGCGGAGACCCCGCGGGGGCCGGGCGCAGCCTCGGGAATCCCGGGCGCCGGGCGCGCCGCAGCCGAGCCTGTGCCCCGCACTGCGCACGCGCGCCGCCGGCCCGACTCCGCCCCCCCGAGTAGGGACCTACAGCGGGCGCGGCGGCGGCGGCGGCGGCGGCGGAGGCGGCTGCGGCCGGCGGCCGGCGGTGTAGACGCCCCTACCCTGGGAGCCGGGCCCCGCCGGCCGGGTGAGTGGTTGAGCCGGGGGCGGGGGGGGGTTCGCGCGCGGAGGGGGGGCCGCGCGGGGCGGGGGCGGGGGAGGGCCGGACGAGGCCGCGCCGGGGCGGGACGGGGCGGGCAGCCTCGGGCCGGGGGGGGGGGGGGGGGGGCGGGGGGGGTGCGGGCCGCGACCCCGCGTGCGGCTTGGCCGGCGGGCGTCGTGACGCAGAGGCGCCCCGGGACGGGGGGGGGGGGGGGCTGCGCGGGCCCCGGGGCGGGGGGCGGGGGGCGGGCGGGGTGCGGGCCCTTTGTGCCGCCGCGACCCGCAGGCTGGCCTCCCGCGGCGGCGGCGGCGGCCCGAGTGGAGGCCCCCGGCCGGCCCCTCCGCCCGCCCCCAGCGTTTTAAATGATGCATCTCCTGCGAGGGTTCCTACCGGTCGGCTCCGAGCAGGAAGTGTCGTCAGGAGGCCATTTTTAAAGCCTCCTGCGGGCCTCGGAGGTAAGCGTTGACGTGTGCGGCCGCCCGCGGTTACCGGAGAGGAGACCCCGCGGCCGCGCCCCGGCCCGGCCCGGCCCGACCCGGCCCCGCCGCCCCGCGCGCCCGCCTGCAGCCCGCGTCCCACCGGCCTGGGCGCGCCAACAATAAACTTGAGAACCCGACTGGCATTGTGTCTCCTCGGGAGTTCGGCGGCGTGCGCCCGGCCTGGGCTTGCCACGGACCACCTCTGCAGCAGCCCCGGCGGAGAGCGGGAGGGCGGGGGCCGGGGGCCGCGGGGGCCGCGGGGGTTCGACTCGCTCCGGGGCTCTGCAGGCTGCCTTTGCGGGACCGCCCCCATCTCAGCTGCACCCACCCCTTTTTTTTTTTATCTTGCGATCTATGGGTTGTGTTGGGCAGTTTCAGGCCGGGTGCAGAAGAGTGAATAGATTTCTTCACCGGAAAGGGAGACCAACGGAGAGGGAGAACGAACAAGTACAGTCCTTGTAGGCAAGTGTACCCCCCCCCCCCATTACAACAACCCTGACTTTCAAAACCAGGGCAGTGTCGGACAAGTGTATCAGCCTGACTGGCATTCAATAAGTCGAAAACAGCGAAATAGCACGCCGCCCTGTGTTGGAGGTCTACACGGCTGCACTGTAATGTGTTACGGCCTTTCAGGATCCTCTCTCTCTCTCTAAGTTTAGAATTGAAGTCATCAGGAGTGAGACAGCTGTGGTCTCCAGGAGCTTGCAGTGCTTTCCTAGAGGAACGGAGAGAGAATAGGAATGTATGTATGTGTCTTTATCTTTTCTCTGAGTCACGGATGCAAAGTTCAGCCCAGCCTGTGATGTGTGTACACAACGGGAGATACCGGCCAAGGGTTCTGGAAGCCCAGCAAATAGCTCTTTAGAAACCAGAACGCAAGTAGAATGTTTGGCTCTGTCAATTGTCTAAGGTCGACGTTCTCTCACCTAGGATGCACTTTTTAAAATCATTTTTTTTTTTTTTATCTTGGATGTAATATAACCATGAAAAATAACCCTTCTGTATGTATCCGGTTTTGTTCTGCTGATAACATTCATTACAGATGCATTTTTGAAAACAAAGGAGGGCATTGTTTTATCGAGCCTCCTCCCTGATGTGTCAAACTAATGTAGATTTTTAAGAATTCATTAATATTTTTAAGTCTTGATCTCCATTGGTGTTTTTGCCTTTAAGTAAGGGAATCTGGGGCAAGTTTTCAGGCAAGAGGAAGAAGGAACATTTGGATGATTGTTGACACAAAGGCTGACCTTTCTTTCACTCACTCATTCATTCATTCATTCATTCATTCCTTCAACTAATGTATATGGAGTACCTCCTGTGCCAAGCCCCATGCTGTTGACTGTGATAAATGAGGTCCTCACAGAGAGGCTTCCCAGTCTTGATTGCTCTCAAGCTGCTCGGGGATAGACTGCATTTTCTTTGTTTACCTATGCCAACCCCTCCAATTGTAATTTCCAGAATCCATCCTTGGAGTGAAGGGTCCACAGACTGTAATCCAGATGTTCTCATCATGGAGTGGGGATGGTGAGGCAGCAGAATCCCTGGGAAGGATTGTAAACTGCATGCCTCAGCCCATCTCAGGAACAGGGCAATCTGATTTATTAGTTCACCTGAGCCCTAGGAAGCCTTTTCTTCTTTTTTATTTTAAGCTCCTCTGTTACTTTGCAACACATCCCTGCTCAGAGAACGTCTTGGGGGCTCATTCTTATTTTCTAGAAGAAAAATCCTGGTGCAACCGAGACTGCACAGACTCAGGCCTTACATCCAAGAGCCTGGCTTCTGCTGCAGGGCATTTTGTGCAGTGCGTGGAAGCCTCACGGGGTGCTGGGTGTAGAAGCCTACGCCAGGGCCTGCAGTTAGGAGGCCAGATGGGGCTTGGTGCCTGAGAAGACAAGACCTGAAAGAAGGAAGAGCCCTGGAACTTGCCACGCTTTTGACTCATCTGCAGCTCTCCGGCACCAGGCAGGAAGTAAGAACAGTACTTGAGTGGCAGCAGATGCCGTGTCTTCAGTTCACAGTTTCACACAGTCCGGTAGCAGAAAGCAAAGAATTTAGATTAGACACCAGCGGATCAACTCCATGACCTGGGAAACGACACATAGCCTCTCCAGATCTGTTATCTTAGAAGAAGCAGATAATTGAAGGTACACTTTCAGGAGTATTGAGGTAACGTATGAAGGTGCCTCTACAGGCCCCTGGCACCCCTTCCACCTGACTTGGGTCAAGATGCTCCAAGATTGCCAAACACAGCCAGCCACTGAGAGCTTCCTGATCAGATCACCGGTACAGCACTTGCCGCCTCACTGAAACCACCCTTTTAGGACTGCTCTCCATCTCCCATTACACTCCTTAAAGACAGCAGCCCATAGCAAGTGTGGGGATAAACAGTCCTGGTTTGTGCTCATTGTACTAGCGCCCTGCCAGGAACATTTACATTCCCAAGAATCTGTAAAGTGGTTACTTACACACCTACAGAGAGTATCAGTGATGATATTTCCAAGGTCAAATGGCTAAACAGGAGCAGGACCCAAAGTTGGCTTGCCCAGCACTCCACCCCCATCCAAGGCCACTGCCTTGCCCCCTCTCTAGCACCCTTGGCCGGGATGGGGATATAAAAGATTGCACAAGGATGTTCATAATATTCTTGCCTTCCCCCTCACACTCCTTTGCGCCTGTTTTGTCAGGGGGTTAAGAACCTTGGCTGTACGTGAGATTTACCTGGAAAGCTTTTAAAACCCCCGCACACACAGTGGGGCCCAGGCATCATTTTCAAAGCTCTCCAAGTAATGCTGATGTGCAGTAGGGTGACCATCCCAGGGACCTCCTTCAAAAATAAGTTTAACATCCTGGGCATATTATGACAAGTTGGTCACCCTAATGCAGCCAAAGTTAATAATCACTGGTGTAGTAAGATTTCTTCTGTGTTTGTGTTTTTTATTAAACTTTTAATCCATTTCATCTACAAATTTGGGTTTTCTTTAAGCCAAAAAGAAGGGGGGAGAATACAAAAATGTGTCCTTTATTTTTGTCACTTTAGAGACCTGAAGTTCCTAGGTGTCTTCAGTAACACACAATTCTGTACTGTTGTTTGTAATACTACTTTGTTTTTACCTTGTGCTTTTTTTAATGCTAACAAAAGCATAATTTCCCCTTAACATTTTTTTTTTTCCACCTAGAGAACTGTAAGTTTTATACTTTAAGAACTCTATCACTGGTCATATTCTTTCTTTTAAAAGGTCTTCTCTTAAACTGTTAAAAAGAACATCCGTGTAATAACTTACTTTGCTTTCTGGTATAGTCTCAGTTGAAGAGCTTTACAGTGTCAAGTGGGTCCCCAAATAACTCCTTCCTAGATGGGACTGGGGAGAAGATCCTGGCCCCCCAGCCCCCTGAGGACAGCCTGCTGTGAGTCCTTTATCTCATCAGGCTGATTTGTTAAGAGTTTCTGCTTTTCAGGAGTTTACCAGACTCTTCTACATTCAAAGGAGACTTGCAAAAATAGGTTTCTTTCTAACGGAACATATACTGCTTGCCAAACATAAGGTTACCTGCTGCCTGCATATACCTCTTCCTTATATCAGCATGTGAATTGGGCATCATAAGTCCCACTTTACAAGTGAGAAAACTCAAGCTCAGAGCAGGTTAATAAATTCAGAATTGCACAGCTCTTAAGTCCAAAACCTAGGTTTTAAACATTGTTCTTGAAATTCCAAGTTCATTGTCCTTTCTACTCTTGCACTTTTCCCCTAGAAAGCAGAGGAACCCGAACAGGGGCTTTCTTGTCCAGCCTTCTTGCCCCATTCTGTGACCTAAGTGATAATGTTTGGTTTCAGAAGGAAATCTAGAATCCCATAGGTGGTGTGTTTGTCTGCAACTTTTGGAAGTATATCTCTGTCATTCAGGGGCCATCAATTTTCAGTTCAGTCGTTTTGAAGTGCAAAGTAGTTTGACAGAAAAGATCTTACTTAGCTGTTTTTCTTTTCTTAGAAGTATTTACCAATTCAGTTCAATTCTGATTCTTTGCAATGGTTCTTGCTGAGTGAGGTACCAGTTTCTTTCTAAATGCCATTTTATCTGCGCAGTGTGAGCACTTCACAGGCCTAATGTTGGGGTTGGGTTCTTTTCCTCTGATCAGGTGTTACTTGTCTACATGCTGCTGGGCACTTTGAGGTAGAATGCTTTAAATTTTTGCTTGCTGGGAAACATTTCTTAGACCAGTTTTTGCTATGACTAAGTAGATAAAAAGGAACAGAAAAGAATTTTTGAGCACTTGTGCCACAACCTGAGTGCTTTGCATATGTTACCTTGTTTGGCTCTCCTAATTACCTTCTAAGTCTGAAGATCATGAAGCCTGTTTCCTTGCCTGACAATGAGCAGAGAGAACCACTTGCCTAAGGACTCAACAAATAGAAATCAGAGTTTGAGCCACAAATCTTCCAGTTGCATTCCCTTTGCTCTTCGTGGGTCCTGCAGCTCCATCCCTGCCCTGGCACTGAATTTGGCAGGAGCCACGTGGGAGGATTTCTGGAGAGAGCTTCCTAAATATGCTTCTCCATCCAAAAATGATGCAGTCAGTCAAATTCTGATGACTGAGTTTGGTGAGCTTCTCAACGAACAGAATCTTGATGACCCACGAATTACATGCATGTGATATAATTGGCCAGCCGCTGTTCACATTCACATCCAACATCCAGTTCATGCACTCGCAGGAATATTTCACAATTCACCGGAGCTTGGAGAGGAACAGGTAGTTCAGTAACTAGCCAGTACCTAACCTAAGTTGTAGGGAATACTGTCATATGTAGTTGAAGCATCTTTCCATGTTAGCCCTTTGCCACTAAGGCTAGGTGATGATCTTGCCCCAGAGATAAATTGTATTTTAGGCTATACAACCCAGGAAATGTAATTAAAATCATGAAGTGAATTTCAGTGTATATTCTGGAAAGAGCAGTTGCTAGGCAGGGAAGCAGCAAATATTTTAACCCCTTTGTGATTGGTATGATTTCTTTCTCCATTTACTTCATGAAAAGGGGGGAAATTATATTTGTAACAGTTTAACACTGTATGTCCTATTATCACGTAATCCTCATGACAAGCCTAGGACATAGGTACTATTAGTGTTGGTTTTACTGATGAGGATTCAGACAGTTGGCCTCAGGTCATACACCTAGAAAGGGATGGCACTAGGTTTTAAATCCCTGTAATACAATTCTAGAATCTGTAGGTTTATGTCATATTGCTATTTATTTCTTTTCTAATTCTGTTGAGCACTTGGCATTTCCAGTATTTACAAGTCTGATGCTTCCGTCTTAATAAGAATTTGTACAATCCTCACAGTTTCTATGGGCTGCAGTGACGCTGTCCTGGTGTCTGACAAGACTCAAGTCTTTTTCTCCATAAGTCTCCATAATAAGCATAAGAAAAACCAGGGCAAGTGAGCTCAAAGTCAAAAGAAAAACCAGCAGCAGTGAATGCTGCACAGCCTTTTCCTCAGGAGGAGAAAAGACTCAGTCTTGAGGAAGCACACTTGTGTCATACGGTGCACTTCTCTTTGGGGTGTGTCCGTCATCTTTGGCTGTTGCTGTAGATAAATCTGCATTAAAAAGCTCATGGTGTGCTGTGAAAAAACAGACAACTTAACAGTCATTGGACATTTTATTTATTGTGTCCAGGGCTAATAATACTAAGTATTTTCTGTGCTTTTGAGACTCTTCCTAAGGCACCCCCCCCCCCCAAAAAAAAAGTATGTTTCCAGTTCTAGGAGGTCAAATGCAGAGGTTTGGGAATAGAGGCATGAGTTTGAAAGGTAGGTAAACACCAAAACCAAAGTTAGCAGTTTGCTGAGTGCCCTCCCATGTCCAGGGCATACAAGGGCTTTTATCACCTCACATAAGCCTTGGTCATCAGCCCACTGGGCAGCAGTTTGCCAAGAGGACCCAACTCCCCAGGTGGTTGCACCTTCCATGAGGAGTGGGCCCTCGAGCCGGTCACTCGGGTACACCCACACGCAGTACCAGAAGCAAAGCCACCTTAGTTCTTCCCTGCCAGTCACTGCATCCATTCACCCCTGTCTTTGGATGCACTCAGACCTTTTCCCCTAACAATTAGCCACACACGTTGCAAAGGCCAAAGAGAACTTGTTTGGAAGAAGCCTGATATCTTTGTCACCTGGACTGAAGGAAGTACCAGTGTAGAAATATTGCATTACTTTGAGAGTGGTTTAGAAGCCAGGAAGACACTTGTAAACAGGTGACCATAATTCAGATAAGGCCTAGATGTCTTGCCTTGCATTAAACTGTATTTGCTAATCACAGCCTCGCATTTCCTACAGGCCCTTGCTCCTAAGGATTCTTAATTCAGAATATCTGGTGAGATAGTTTTCTGGAAACACCTCTGAGAGGACTACACTCCTTCACCACTGTAGCTGGCTTGCTTAATCCCCCTAGGGAACTTTCCTCCATCAGCATGCTCTCTACTTCTTGCCAAGTATGTGATCTTACCATCCAGTCTGCTGAGATTTTGAGTCTTCAGTTATTTAGGAGGAAAGACATCCCCCAAGTTTTAAGAGGACTTGGGAAAAAAAAAAATGGCAAAACTGCTTTCTATAAATTTTGAAGAACCCTGGAGGCCGGGAAAGGTGCTGGAAAACTAAAAATGCACAGTTGGAATCCTGGTTTGGGTGAGTCTTCAAATGAAGAAATCTCATCACAAGAGTCTTGAGAATTTCTTAGCGTTAATATGTGAGATGTTGAAGTAGTTGTTAAGCAGTTTGTACCAGGCAAGTAAGTTTCTTCTTTCCTCCCCTCTCTGCTCTCCCTTTTTCCTCCTGTCTTCTTCCCCCTCCCTCTCTCTGGTTAGTAGGATTACAAGGCTGATAGCAGATACAATATCAACTGGCATGCAGATCTTTGGAAGAGAGTTGAGAACCAGGGACTGAATGACAGAAAAGGTGTGTATTAATATAATGGTTTATGAAGAGGGATTATGTTTGTAGCCCCAGAATCAGTATATAAGAAAGTTACAAAATCACTAGTTTCATTTACATTTAAGGGCAAATTCTCAACAACGAGAACTACATGAAAATAAAATTAGCTGCCTAAAAGGCAGAAATTTTGTTTATGGCAATGTTAGACTGTTGGTTGTATGATCAACTGGTGAAGATGATTTTAAAAGATCAAAATGTTGCTGGAAGTTTTAACTAGCGATTTCTAATCCTGGCTTTTACCAAAACTACAGTGAGTGCTTTTATAAACCACAGATCTCTACCTCCTCCCCTGCCTCATCAGGATTTAGACTCACTAGCTCAGGGGTAAGTCCAGAATTGTCTGTCTCAACTATGATGCTGAGGCTCCTCCATGTTTGGGAACCACTGGGCCAATTCCCCTTTAGAGTCTTCTTCACCTGTGGGTCCTTGGAGCCAGCCTTCTCTTGGGTTCTGGTCACAGATATTTCTCCCTTTGTTTTATTGGGATGAAATTGCCCACATGACCACATTGTTGGCAGTAGCATTCCTGGATGGTAGGAAAACTGATTTCAGAGGTCGGCTCTGGGAGACTGGGCTTGGAAATCACATAGATGAACAAGCAGATGAGAACAGGTAGCTCGCTTGAGATTACCTGAGTAGTTGCAGGTTATGCTTCTAGAAGTTCTGGTACTAATAGTGTCACTGGAGTCTCTCCCTTCACTAGATCCAGTTTATACCTGGAAAATGAAATGCATGTGAGTTTTATGAGTGAATCTTGAAACTTCTACCTGTCGTGTATACTAGGAGTGCAAAATGGAAGTTCTTGTCTTTGCCCATGCTTATCAGTTTGCCAGCTGGAAGCACCCACGTGTCCTGCCCCCTTCACAGTCCCCTTGTATCGGTATGTGTTTGAACGCTAAGGGCAGAGGTAGCATTTTGCAACCCCACGGGGCCTCTGCCCACTTGGTGTCTAAGTATACATACATGCTTGGAGTGGGGCACGTCTGATCAAGTCTTAGGTGCCACCAGGGTTCAACAGCATACTGGGAATTGCTTTTGAAAGGAGACCGCTATCTTTTGCAAAAGCAAAAGGGAGAGACAACACTGCCAAAGAAAAAGCATGTTGTCAAACATAGTGTGTTCTTACGGTCCTTTCCAAAAATGCTTTTACAGGGCAGCTTTTAGTTTGGATCTGAATATGCAATAATTATTTTTCTTGACCCTACAGTAGGACCTTCTGCTCCCCCAGGTTGGCCCTTCAGACTTATTTTGCATGGCTCTTGGCCTGTGATCATGTGCCAGAAGAAAGCTGCTAATTCCACTTCCTATTGCTACTCATCATCAGTCAGACACTGGGTACCTCTGTGTGCCTCTTGACACTTAAAGAACCACTTTAAAACTTCAGAAGTGTTCTCTTCTACCCTTGAGTGTTTTAGTCATCGTGGCAGCGCCATGAGAGAGGTTGGATAAGTATCCTTCCTTCTCATTAACAGATGAAAAAAAAATGAGGCTCAGAAGGCTTCAGTGTTTTTTATAAGGTCATAAAAGAAAGGTTTTTTTAGTAGATCCCCAGCTAGAATGTTTTTTTGTTTGTTTGGCTTATGGGTCTTGTATATTCTGAAAAAAGAACTTGTACTTAAAGATAATCATTTTTATAGGAGTATCAGTGTTACACATATTATGGCATTTGCTGTAGGGACATTTCTGCTTCTGCCACCACTGCCCAGGCTGCCCCCCCCACCCTCACCTCAATCCCCCACACTCTCATTCCACCCACAGATGCTTGTCTGTGCAGCAGTTAGAGGCTCTGTTGGGATATAAATCACATCAGGCCATGTCACTGCTCTAGTCTCCCCTGGTTATCTTTCTCAAGTACAGGAAAAGTCACGTCCTTATGACTCTGTGCTAGAGCTTTCCTTAACCAGTGCCCCCACTGACTCTGATCATACCAACTGCTCTTTCATTTATCTCCTCTCCTTGCTGACTGTCCTCTGTTCTCAGCCTCCTTGCCATTCCTCAGTTGGTCCAGGCCCACATCCCACAGACCTTTGCCTTCTTTGCCTGAAATTCCCTTCTCCCAGACAATTACAGTACTCACTCCCTGCTGCCCTGAGGTCTCTGCTCAATTGTCAGCTTAACTGGAGTCTTTCCTGACTCTCCATACCTCTATATGCCAGCTCTGCAACCTCATCACTTAACTGGATTTTGCTAACTGCCCTGCACCACTCAGAACAGTGCCTGACACGTAATAGATGCTCAATAAAATCTTGAAGGAATCAGTATTTGTCTACCTAATATTGCCAATGTATTATTGACTTCTTACATTTGTGAAAGTAAATGTAGCATAGAGAGAGCTGGGAATCCAAGCTGCTAATTAACAAATGACACCTGAGCCCCAGCCCTAGCTTTCTCCATGACCTGATAATTTGTGTGTTTAAAAACTGAAATAGAAAAAAAAAATAAAATAAAATAAAAACTGAAATAGTATTCTCCTGTACAGGTATAATATGATATTATACCTATGAAATTGCTGGGATGTTCTCCATGACACCTAAAAATAACTCACTTATTAAGGACTGTTCTGAGTGGCAGCTGGGATTTCCTTGTTCCTGGCCTATCTACTTATGGTTGGTCTAAAGAGATGAGTTCTTAGAGGGCTGAATTTAAAAATATCTTCCGTTTAGGCTTATTTGCCCCTTCTGTGGTACTGCGTTTTACTGTCGGTGTATGTTTAAGAAAATATGTGAAGGTTTAGCATGAAATATAAAGATCATTGAAATACAGGATAAGTTTGGAAATAGCTTAACTAAACCTTAAGTTCACATATTAATCATGCTTTCTGATGTCTTTTTTTCCCTTTAGTTTTGCCCGGAATATCAGAGAATTGGGAACAATTGTATTTTGGGATCATACACCTACTGTGGTGGTTTATAAGCAAGGATAACCGACTATGCCCGCCCAGGAAGTCACTGCTTCTCTGCCAGTCGGGAAGTTAAATGAAGGATGGCCCCAAAGGATTTTATCCTGTGAAGTCTTCCTGGATTTTTTGGCTTTCCCTTTTTAGAAATGCAAATAAAGAAGATGAAGGATCTTGGACAGCAGTTATATACCACTCAAGTGAACAACAGACATAATTCCTTAACCATGTCACCCAAACAGCCTACTGCTAATAGAGCAACTCGACCAGATAGACAAGAAGCGCAGGCTCTTTTGTGTCAAGGCTCAGAGGCAGAGGCTGCCATGATGACTGTTGCTACATGTGTGAAGTGCAAAAGTGTTCACAAAATCCCGCTTCAAGATTTGAAAAAGGGTACCGGGCCAAGCCAAAAGGAAGACAAATACATTTGCTTCAAATGCAACCTAGGTGTGGCTGCTCCCCATTTTCATTATGTGAACAGCAATCCCAACGCTACTCCTGTAGGAAATAAAGCCGAAGCCATCTCAAGTTCCGTCAGTAACAAATTTAAGGTAAGGAACTTTAAGCCAGGCAAATACTATTGTGATAAATGTCGATTTTCCACAAAGGACCCTCTGCAATACAAGAAGCACACACTTCAGCATGAAGAGATTAAATTCATCTGTTCTCACTGCAACTATGTTTCTTACACAAAAGGGGAGTTCCAGAGGCACCTGGTGAAACACACAGGCGTATTCCCTTATCAGTGTGAGTACTGCGACTATGGTGCTATTAGGAATGACTACATTGTCAAACACAGGCGGAGAGTACATGAGAGGGCGGGGGGAAAGCGGCTGCCCAAAAATGTTGCCAAACTGGAGCCGAAAAGAGTCAGCACATCCAAGCAAAACACAGAGCTTTTCAAAGCTCCCAATCCAAGGACTGCATTTCAAAATAAGTCATCAGATCAACTCTCAAGGTTCTCTCTCCATACGAATAAAGACAAAATGCACAGTATCATGTTGTTGCCTGAATCAAAGGAATACCAAAAAGATGTAGTATGTGTTCCAAATAAAGTGACCCTGTCGGAGCCAAACGAAGGCAGTCTGTTTGAGAACAAAAGTGTGGAGGTGGAAGTGCTGTCTCCAGCAAAAGAGCCTGTCCAGCCGGGAATGCCGTTAACTGTGGTGGCACCAGCAGAACTCGTCGTTCCTGCAAACTGCTTAGCCCAGTTGATAGATGTGAAGGTTGTCAATGGGACCCAGCAGCTGGTCCTGAAATTGTTTCCTCTGGAAGAAAGTAACCGCCCTGACGCTGGTGGGGGCGAGGGGGGCAATTCTGAGCGTATGACTAGAGAGAAGCGTTTAGTTGAACCAGAAAAAATGGTTTCTGCAGGCCAAACAAAGTCACTGGCAATTGAAGGGAATGTTGGAAAACTGGCAGGCATTGATAATCTTCAGTCGTCAGTTCAGAAACAACTTAAAAATGTGAAGTGGGTCAGGTCTTACGATTTTTTCATGTCCAATTCTAGTGTGCACGACCGTGGAGAATCCCTCCTCAACCCAGATACAGTTGAGGATTTCCCGAAAAAAAGCAGTATGTACCCACACAGACCGGCTTTTCCTTCTCTCTCCTTAAAAGGTCATTCTCCAGCATCTCTAGTAAAAAACAGTATTTTCCACAGTCTTGGAGCTGCATCAAATCCCTTTCCATATAAAGCTGCTGTTTCTTTTGCTGAAGATGGAAGGAACTTACACGGTGACTTGCAGCAGTTGCTTCCCCTAGCTGCATCACCTACAACCATGTCCTTCTCTGGAGAAAAGGGCTCATTGTCTGTAAGTACAAATAACTTGGAATCTAGAAATGAGATCAGTGTTCCTATAAAAATGGTTCCCTCTCATCGGAAGCTGAAAGACAAGCAGATGGAGGAACACAAGGCAGTTTCAAATACAAGCCAGATTTCCTCTCAACATAAAAGCGAGTATTTACACATAAATATGCCAGGAGAAGATAGAATCAGGTCTCAGCCACCTAGGGAGGAGCCTTTGGAATTAAAGAATCCTGAAAGGACTAAAGACTCTTTTGATGGTCCAGTCATCTCATCAGTATTTTCTCTGAGCTCTGGGTCTGAAAATGTCCCTGAGGGTGTTAAGTGGAATAGTTCAACATCCAAAATAAAGTCAATTGAACTCTTGCGCAGAAAGATAGCTCAATTAATTGAATCCTGTGGTAAGCCATCATCTTTGTCTGCAAATAATGCACATCGCCGTTCTGTAGGGCAGACGTCGAAGGAAACTTCAAAAGCTGCTCCTGAAGGTATCCACGAAATTAACGTATCATTTACTGGCACTGGCTATTCCACAGGCACGCTCCCAAAACCTCAGGATGATGGTGGTATTAATGGACAGCTTACTCATCAGCAAATATATCCACAGTTTATAGAAGGCAGCAATGGGAATACTGAACGGGTAACCAGGAAGGCCCATGTTGCTACTCCAGTATTGATCCCCAAAGGGGCTGTATTGAGGGTTCTTAATTCTTCTGAGGATGCACACATTATAGAAGCCACGTGTGAAGCACCTGTCAGCATACCTTGCAGTGAGACACAGTTAATAAAACCCATTCCGTTATGCCCAGTGAGACAGACAGACTCAGACTTACAGTCTTTGACAAGTGAAAGTGGGCCAATAGATATGTCTCAAAATTTTGATATACCTCTTCGGCCAAAACCAAGAAAAGAGAGTTCTTTTTGTAGCACCATGCCTAAAAAAACTGGCCCCCTGCACAGTCAGCAAGGAAGCAGTGAACTGAGTAAGCAAGGGAAACTGCTTTCCAGAAGTCTTCCTATCAGTAAAAATAAAACCAAACAAGTGAACTCATCCAAGAAGAAAAGTAAAATCCAGGCTGATCCCAGCCGCTATCTCAAGGATCCTTCAATTTTCCAGGTTGCAAGACAACTTCGACTGGTAGCTGTTAAACCAGATCAGTTGATTAAATGCCCACGTCGGAACCAGCCCGTCATCGTATTAAACCATCCTGATGTTGACTCTCCAGAAGTGACCAATGTGATGAAGGTAATAAACAAGTACAAAGGCAACGTTCTCAAAGTCGTCTTGTCAGAGAGGACTAGGTGTCAGCTAGGCATCAGACGGCATCATGTTCGCCTAACATACCAGAATGTGGAGGAGGCCAATCAGATAAAAAGGCAAATGATGTTGAAAATGAAACTTAAAAAAGTTCATAAAAACAACTACCAGGTGGTAGATTCTTTGCCTGATGACTCATCACAGTGTATATTTAAATGCTGGTTTTGTGGGCGACTGTATGAAGACCAGGAAGAGTGGATGAGTCATGGCCAACGGCATTTGATAGAGGCAACTAGAGATTGGGATGTTCTTTCTTCCAAGGGCAAATAAGTAAAAAATGGTTTTTGAAGCAAATTATTTTCTTACTTTTAGTTTATTCTAGTTTGTTTTTTCCCCTCCCTCCCTGACTCAGTAGGAGAAATACAGATTGTAGAAATGGGAGGATCATTCATTCTTCAGAAACCTTGTAGGAATGTTGAGAGCCAGGAGTCTTAACCGGAGATAAGTGACCAGACCTTGGAAGCTAGTGGAAGCCCCTGAAATCGTACGCACAAATCTATGTATACGTGTTTTTCTGGAGAGAAGTGAAACTTCCAGATTTCCAGTGGGATCTGAGACTTTTCTTTGTTTAGCACCCCTTTTTTCTGAGTAGTTACATATTTGTTGTGATCTATTCAGAGGGACAAGTTTAGTGTTTTACATATTGCTCTTTATACAAAATGCTACTGAGGAATTAAACCCGTATCTTGGTGTGCACATCCATTTTTTTTCTGCATTAACTTATGTGCTGAATATTTGGTACATAATGGAAATTATACCTTCTACTTTGTTATCTTAAATTTGGTTATAGAAAAGTGGCTCTTTTAAATTCCTCACCCACTCTGCAGTACTCAGAAGTGTCTGTAGCACAGAGCATTGTGCTTCCGTTGGCCATTTTGAAGAATGATTCTGAGGGTTTGCCTGAATTTATTACGTCAACAGTAGATGTTAGGGGAGGAAAGAAACATTTTCAAACCTTTAGTTTCTTTTTAAATGTCTTGATTTATGACAGTTGGGGAGGGAATGTGCCTTAAAAAAAAAAAAAAAAAGGAATGGTCACAGATGGAAAATAAGATTAAGGCCACTCTCACGAACATAAAGTAACCCAATTTAAAATGTGAATCAATAGGCTTCTTACAACATAGATAAAGTTCAAGGCAGGACTGTGAAGGGAGTTATGACTTTAATGTAGCCATTAGTTTTCATTTGAGAACCCATGCACAGACCATGGGCAAAGGCTGCGCGTGATTTCTCCACCACTTAGGATCCAGGATGTTGCCTCCAACCTAGCTCATAGCCTGCTCTCCCTCTACCAGTTTTCCGAACAGGTTCTCCTTTGGAGTGAGACACTTCCCTACTCACCTCCTGTCCCCTTCATTTTGTGCCTCTGAGGCACCTTAAGGCTTTCCCTCATGAAAATACTAAAGCAAGAACCAACAAAATAGAAACATCCCGCTATCTTTGTGGAGGTTATAGAAACACTACTCCTGGTTTTCACTGATAATCACAGTACACTTCTAATTTACCTTCACCTTCACAGTCTGTTCTCCCTCTCACTCACCTTTCCTAGGTAGTAACTCGTGAACACCTCCCCTCTCCACCATCAGATGCCGGGACCATGGCTGGTCCACACAGCACCTTTGTGTGCATTAGGAAAAACTCCCTTTGCACCTTCACCACCTGTTGGGCAGATAGGTGGCCAGGCACAGGGAGCTCAGGCTGGATTTCATCCTCACCAACCCACCTGCCAGGCACCAACCGTCTCAGAACACACAGGCACGGCTACAGGGCAGCCCCCAACTCTGCATTTTCCTCCCTTTTAAGACTGCTCCTTCCTTAGGCAGTTAGTGCGGTGAATGAAACTGGGAGCCATTATATCTGAAAAAGACTTGAGTGAGATTTTCATGTTGGTTAGTTGGAACTTTGATTTTTTTTTTTTTTTTACATGTGTGAAAGTCTTAAACTATCTTCTGATAGGTGGAGTTATAATTCTTTGTAGTTGGTTCTCAAGATAATCAACATTTCTTATGTTTAACTGAATACATGATCATGAAGTTGGTTAATTGGTTTTTATTGGAATTTAAAATTTGGGTTTTTTATATGTGTATATATGTTTATATGTGTGTGTACACATATAAATATTTTTTACCATATGAAAACAGCTAATTTTCTGATTTCCTATTTTATAATGAAATTATGTGGGCTGGAAAAATATAAGACACTTTATATTCTAGAAATTATTTTGGAAGCACATTTTTATAATGGTATGGTCTCATTTTTAGAAAATGAAAGCACAAGTAAGTGATGAGTCTGATTTATATGAACAAACAGGAGTAGGAATCCCTGAGGATCATTTCATTGCAGTATTTCATCCCCATGCATTTCTAGTTGGTGCTTTTTGGGAAATGAATCCTATGTACCACTTCACCACATAGAGGAGAGTGCTCTCAAGTGAACCATGTGTGGATATGTACCCTGCCAGCATGATAGAAGGCTCCTAAGTTAACAGAAGAAAAGGCTGTGATTTTTTTTTTTTTTTCTCCTATACCTCACTGCTTAGTAGCATCTTTCTTGAGAGGCTAGAGCATGACCTTTCAGGAAAGATGACTATGAATCAGGTCACAGTGTTAAGTGTCAACATGAAATATTTATACTTTGTAGCATCAACCGTTTTCCAAGTATTACCTAAAATTCAGCTTACATACTTTATGGACCTAAATTTTATGAATAAACTATGTAGCTAAGCTTTTTGAGGATTTCCTGAGCTACAATACTTTTTGAGGAATTAAGAAGGCTCCTGAAAGTCATAAAAAATGAGAAAGCAAAACATGTCTGTCCTCCCTATATGAAGAACTTTAGGAAATAGCTTAACGTGTAGGTAAATGTCCTAAAACATTTCTAATGAACGAGGTAGGGGTAGAATTGTGTTGAGTATTTATGTACTCCCACCTTGATTTTGAAGGACCTGTGCTCATGAAATTTTATTAATATTTACTAATAGAATTTTAAACTTATTTCTTAGAGTTTTTTACTTTTGGGGGTCAGAAATGATATGATCTTATAGTTATGACAGAGTGAAAATTTTTAAAAAGATTCATAGTCTCATAGATCATATTTTACTCAAATTTTTATCCCCTGCCCAAAACATTTTGTGAGCCCCACTCTGGGCCAAATGCTGTTTGTTAAACTACACTGAACACAATATATTAACCCTCAAAGGTTCCGTCCCTCTTTCTTCACAACCTACTAAATAAACTATCCCAGGAAACAAAAATGTGATGTTGCTTGGCCTTTGGAATAATTTTTGAACCTGTACATGTCAATATGAGCAGAAAACAAAACATTGCATAACATGTCTGAAGCATTAGTGTAAGTCCTGTGTTAACAGTTTATGTGTCTGCTGCTCTGGTTTTGAAACACGTTTGTATATAGATCTAGAAGTTGGCGTAAATTTTGTTAAATAAAGCAACTGTAAAACGTTCTCTGCCCTTTCATTTCAGTGATAAGAGGGCTTTTTATTACATAGCCTATCTTGTGGGATACATTTCTGATATGTAAAGGCAGCCATCTGTACAGCACAGGTGCTCTGAATTCCATCCAGGTATATGTTGAGTTAGATGTACTGCTGGTTAACCATGCATGCTCTGAAATGGACCAGGTCATTTTGCTTTGTTTTGTTTTGTCTTTGTCTTAAATTCACAAGAGATGCTGGTTTAGGCAGCAGTAACAGTTTTCATCCCATGGTCCATGGCCTCATCGGAGATGATAATGTGGCCACTGAACCTGGCCTCTCAGCTGGGAGGGGATTGGAACAAGAGAGCTCCCAAGGGGTTGATGAGCCTGCTGGACCACAGGAGCAGCTGCACTGCTGATGCCATCTTCCCAAACATCCTCGCATCTGACTCCACGCATACTTGAGAGGAAAGACGAGAATATTTGGAGGGGGTGCTTGGTTCATCATTCCAAGGAGCCAAAAAAAGAAAAGAAACGGACTTGAGTTTTGGCAGACCCTGAAGAAAACCTAGAGATGTGAGTTGATGTAAATTCAGCAATTTGCTGTTTCAATTTATTAGCTGAGAGGAGTTGTCATCCTCCATCCTATAGTTCTGGTCCAGTAAATTGTCATCTTTGGTTGTTTAGAAGGAAGTGGAAATCAAGGCAGTGGAAGCCTCAAGGGAGGTTCGAATTGGGTGTGGACTACCAGAGGTGGCTACGGTATGCACAGAGTCAGGGACTGGGCAGACACTGACGCCAAGGCCAGAAAGTTGAGTGGCAGTCGCCAGGTCACATTTTATTGTGAAGAAAACTCCAGTTCAAGAAAGATGAATGTTAAAAAAAAAAAATTTTTTTATGTTTACATGAAGGCGAGTGAAGTAATATGCAAGCTCGTGTTTTGGCAGGAAGTGCCCTGGCGTCTATAAAGCTCTTTACAACATGTAGAGCCTTTGCTGCCACAGGTTACACTTAGGATGAATTGACTTCTTATGGTTCTAGCATGTATCAGACACAGGAGTTAGGATGAGATACCATTCTGAGGAATGTGGACTTAGTCTGGAGCCATGCTGTCCAATAGGAATATAACATGAGCCATATACATAATCTGAACTTTCTGGTAGCCACATTTAGGAGAGTAAAAAGAGCAGGTGAAATTAAATGTTTCGCCAATACATCTAAAATATTGAGATATTTTGTATATGTTAACACATATACTAAGTGTATATTTAGGGATGCCTGGGTGGCTCATTGGTTGGGCATCTGCCTTCAACTCGGGGCCTGATCCCGGGATCAGGGATCGAGACCCATGTCAGGCTCCCTGGGGGGAGCCTGCTTCTCCCTCTGCCTGTGTCTCTGCCTCTCTCTCTGTGTCTCATGAATAAATAAATAAATCTTAAAAAAAAAACACCGAAGTGTATATTTATATACATTGTTTAAAACAAAATCGATTTTCAACTTAGAGAAGGTTTAAATTTTAATGCTAAATTTTCATTTATAATGAGATACAGTCTTATCAAAACACTTAAGCTGTATTTAGTGGCAAGATATTAACTGTTTAACATTTTCCAATTTAAATGAGAAATTCAGTTCTTCAGACACTAGCCACATTTCAAATGTTCATTACCCATGTGTGCCTAGTGATTACCACATTGAACAGCCTAGGATAAGACAAAAATATTTACTGTGTTGTAAATATTAGCTTAACTTGTCTGAGCTTCTTAATACGAAGAATTGGATTTTATCTATGTACCTCTAAAACTAGGGTAGACTAGGATGGGTTTCACTAATTTACATTTATGAAATGCCAGTTCTGTGCCAGATTCTGCATGAATGCCCCACAGTTCTATTTCTAGACCTATACCTTAAACTTATTGCACATGTGACTTTTTAAGGTGACAACATTTATTTTGCAACCCGAGCTGGTCAACCAACCAAATGTTTATTTCTCATTGACACTATCCACAGTGCCAGAGACCTGAGGGAGGGTCCCATCTTATGGCTGCTCCATCTGAACCACTTGGGCTCCTTCCTCAGTGTGACAGCAAGAGGGGTGGATTTTGCACAGGCAGGAAACAACATACAGAGCTTCCACTCACCACCCACTGCCCCAGAAGTGGTCACACAACTTCCCAAAGGGGCTATGCATTCCCACTGCCTTTGTGTGCAGAACAGCATGCTAACCGCTAGTGACATCTAACAGTGGCTTACAGGCTGAATGCTGGAGAGGCATGAATAGCAATCGCCCTGTGTGGAAAGCAGCTTCTCAATCTGATAGTTGTGAAATGATAACAGTCTGCTAAGAGGTGGTGAAGATATGGAGAAATAGGAACTTCAACATGGTATTTGGCAATATCTAAATTTGAAGAAGCCATGTATTGTTCTCATTTGCATTGCCATAATTCCAAGTGAGATAGTATATTTTGCAAGTATTTATTGGATACTATCATTTGGGGCTATATGGGACCTTGGCTTGTATGGGCTGCTGGTACTCCTTGTCCATTTACTATTTTAAACTCTTAAAAGAAAATATAGACACTATTAAAAATCCATGAAGAAAAAATTTTTCCTTTGGGTTTGGTGTTTTTGTGCTTTATTTTAGAAATCCTTCCCTACCCTGAAATCAAAAAGATAGTTTTTTGTATTTAATATTAAACTTCCATACAACAGTGAACACTATAACAAAATACAAGCTGTCAGATATAGGCTTTGTAAAAAAAAAAAAAATTGCAAAAGGATCGGGGTCCAAATCTTTTTATATGTCAGCTTCAAGTGATTTACTCAGTTGTCCTAACACCCACTACCAGAGAGTCTATACTTTTATCCCTGTGTGGGATATATCTCCATATATCCAGGTTTCATATTTGTGTGGATCTATGGTTGGGTCGCTGCATTGCATTACATGATTTACTGTGATTCTTCTTCAAAGTTAACTCTAATAACCTAGTTTACCATTGACGGAGTTATATTCGAAGTGAGGACACTTTCCTTGGCAGATATTAGAAAACTGTATAATGATCTTGGCTATTCTTGGTTTGCTTTTCCCTATGCATTTGAAATCAGCCTGTCAATCCCTGTTGAGATTTTGGTTAGAAGAACACAGAATTTACAGGTACATTTAGAGAAAATTTGCATCACATGGATGAAGCTAGAGGGTATTATGCTAAACAAAATAAGTCAATCAGAGAAAGACAAATATATGATTTCACTCATACGTAGAATTTAAGAAACAAAACAAGAGGATCATAGGGGGAGGGAGAAAAAAATGAAATCAGAGAGGGAGACGAATCATAAAAGACTTAACTCTAGAAAACAAACTGAGGGTTGCTAGAGGGGAGATGGGGGTGGGGGTATGGGGTAACTTGGTGATGGGCATGAAAGAGGGCAAGTGATGTAATGAGCACTGGGTGTTATACACAACCAATGAATCACTGAGCTCTACATCTGAAACTAATAATACACTATATTAGTTGAATTTTAATAAACTTTTAAAAAGAAAGAAGGAAAATTTGCATCAGTGGGAACATGTTATTACCATTTAGTGTGATAATTGATTTGAATATGAAATAGAAATAAAGTTCTGCTGGCCAATAACGTTTTATAATTTATTCCATTTATTTGGGGAAAAAGATTTCATTCACAGTAACAATAAAAACTATAGGTTGCATAATTAATTAAAATCATGAGAAAGGAAGAAAGAATTTTAGGTCACCATATCACATGGCAATAGGAGTAACAAGATTGCCAAGTGCAAATCCAATATTTTAAAAATCAGTGTAATTCCTATACATCAGCATAGAAATAGCTCTCTTGGGAATGCTTCTATCACCTCCATTATTCAACAGTTTAAGAATAGTCCTAACCCACCTGCACCCCGATGTTTATAGCAGCAATGGCCACGATAGCCAAACTGTGGAAGGAGCCTCGGTGTCCAACAAAAGATGAATGGATAAAGAAGATGTGGTTTATGTATACAATGGAATATTACTCAGCTATTAGAAATGACAAATACCCACCATTTGCTTCAACGTGGATGGAACTGGAGGGTATTATGCTGAGTGAAGTAAGTCAGTCGGAGAAGGACAAACATTATATGTTCTCATTCATTTGGGGAATATAAATAATAGTGAAAGGGAATATAAGGGAAGGGAGAAGAAATGTGTGGGAAATATCAGAAAGGGAGACAGAACGTAAAGACTGCTAACTCTGGGAAACGAACTAGGGGTGGTAGAAGGGGAGGAGGGCGGGGGGTGGGAGTGAATGGGTGACGGGCACTGGGTGTTATTCTGTATGTTAGTAAATTGAACACCAATAAAAAAAAAAAAAAAAGAATAGTCCTAACCAATGTAATATGAAATTATAAATTAAAATGGGCCTCTTTGTATTTTCTATGCAAGCAAAACATTAGAGCTTGAAAGAAATATTGGAAGAGACAAAAGTTTCCTTAGAGTTTCACTATAATTTTTGCCATAGGTTTTGGGAAGAGAAACTTTATCAGCTTAAGGCAATTCCCTTCTATCCATAAGTTGCTTAGGTTTTTTTTTTTTTTTTCCACAACTACATTTGTTAAACTTATATATTTGAGTATATTTTCTCTCAAAATTCTAATATAGTGTATTACTTGAATAAGTTTTTCTTATGTTAAATCTTCCTTATATTCCTGGGATAAACCATACTTTGTGATGATCTATTCATATGTATATATTGCTGAGTCTCCAGATCTAACACTAGAATCCATGTAAGCAGTACTGGTCTGGGATTTCCTCTTTTAGTACTGTCCTTATGCTATTTTATCAAGATATACCACTCTTATAGGATGGGTGGGTCACTTTCTCTACATCTCCATTTATGCAAATTGTTTCAGAGAATAGAGATCAGTTGGTTCTTGGAGGGTTAATCCTCCAGCAAAAACATCTTAACCAGGCATCTTTAACAAAAAAGGAGAAATATGGATGAGGGAAGGGGAAGGTTGGAAAGTCTCAAATACTGATTTGACTTGTACAATGAATATTTTTTTAGGGGTATCTTTTTTATTAAGTTAGTTGTGCTTCTCTATTCTGTTCAATTCCATATACCTAGAGAAATATAAACAATAGTTCTGGCTTTTTGATGTTTACATGCAAGATGGTGCATCTTATATTATTTTGTGGGACACACAGTCTATATGCCATTGTGTAGAAAAATACATCCCATCTGACCAAGTCAATGGAAGTTATAAAATCAATCACTTGAAAAGGTGTGCATTCATAATGTTCCAAAAATAAGATTCCATTCAGTTCATGAATGCAGCCCATAAACCTCTGAAAGCAAGGTTTGCCTCATGGCAAACATGCTTGGAGACATGCCTCCATATGGATAAAGAACAGCTAGACAACAAATGCCTCCTGGCAGATAAGGAGCCAGGTTGCAGAGAATAGTCACTGTGCTGCTGTTGCTAAATCTTTTGTCTTCAGGCGTTTCTCAGGGCCCTTGTCATGCATTTTTAGCCCCAGTGCCTAGCATCTAGGCTCTCCCATTGGCAGGACTGTGGCACGCCTCATCTAGAGTGGGGGTGATGCTCCCGTTTAGAAGGCCTAGAATGCCAGACAAAAAGCCCATTATGCAAAGAGTTGTCTTAGAGCAACACTGAGCCCATAGTAGTTAGAATAACATGATAGCAAAATTCAAATTTGTAGTGGTTCAAATTCAGCTAAGATTTATATATCCTTGTGCCCGCTGCAGGTTGGCAACATTCCTGCAATCTTACTGTGGGGGCCATAAATTTTAGGTAAAGTACAAAACAGGCAAGAAAGGGGTAAAGGAGGAAATAGGGTTGCCTCTTGATTGCCTCAGCTAGTAGGTGACACATGCCATGTCCCTGACAGTCCATTGGCTCGAATTAGTTCAACAGTTTCAACTAACTATAAGGGAGATTAGGAAACGTAGGGGAGCTCATGGGATATCTGGTAAGCAACAACTTGCCACAATAACTGTGTGACTCTGAGCAAGGAACTCAACCTCTCTGTGCCTCAGTGCATGTAGTATTAGCCCTGATTTTAGAGCCAAATGGAACATATTTTAAATCTTGCAGCTTACAAGAAATCAAGCAGCCAGGTGGTATCTCAGATATTAAGTGGTCGATTCAGTTAGTATTTATTCACTAACCTATTAAACACTTTTTCTGGGGTAGACACACATGGTCTTGATATTGCAGTGAATAGAACAATAAGATCCTCACCTTCACATTTCCTGGAACTTTCTTCTTAAACTATGATCCATGGGCCAGTAGCATTGGGAACACCTGTTATCTTGTGAGAACTAAAGAATCTCCAGTCCCATCCCTGACCTCCTGAATCAGAATGGACAAACCCCTGGGTGACTTGCATGCCCATGACAGTTTGAGAAACACTGGCCTAGAATACTGATCCTTCTCTTCTGCCTTCATCTGGCTAATTCTTTGTTTCCTTTCTCAAGAACACCTGCTCGGATTCTCTCAACCCCACCCCCATCTCGAGGTTAGGGGATTAGACGTTGCCATGGCACTGCTATTGCTCTTAGAAAATGAAAGTGGAGAAAGTACTCATGGTCCAGTGAGGAAGCAGGCATACTCTGTGTTATCAGAACAGGCGGCATATGCAGAGCCATAGGCTATAATTAATGGTAATGGGAACCAGGGGGAAAGGTGGGGGCAGCAAGCAGGAAGGAAGACTGTAGGGAACTGAATGAAGGACAGAGTCTTGGGCTAGACAAGCTGGGCCCTGAGTCAGAGAGAAACCCAGGTGCTGTGGTGGCCAAGTGGTTAAGAGCCTGCTCAGGATTCATCTCTTAAACTGCAAGCTGACCTCGTCCTTTCTCAGTGCCTGTCATTTTATGGCCGCAGGTTTACTGGAGAGCTGGGGCTGAGGGCAAGACCTCTCTGAGTCTCCTGCATAGTAAGCTTGAGAGTTAAATTCTGAAGTTTGAGAAGTATTGCTTCACTGTGCATACAAATCACGAAGGATCTCATTAAAATACAGATCCCAGCTCAGTCTGATGATACCGATGCTGCTCTTCTAGGGGCCATGCATTGAAATCTTAAAGTTTTATTTTATAAAAACAGAACAACAGCTGTTGGAAAAAGCAGTTTAGAGCCTAAGTATTCTTACTGATATCTATGAATTGATATAGAAAGCAACTTCTTTGCAATTTGCCTTTCTGAGCTCAATACATGCAACCATAAATTCCTCAATCTTATCTCAAAAACTAAAGGGCAAATGATGAATTAGACTGTGGAATAGCCAGATCTCTGACATCTCAGCAATTCAAATGAGGCTGATCCTAAGTACCTGTCTCTGAATCCCTCCCCTTCAATGTTAAAGTTGAAGATTCTGATCCTGAAGATTGCTCATAAGGTAATTTGAAGTATGAATGTGTATGCTTCACCCAGGCTTTTTAAGATTTTGTTTATTCATGAGAGACACACGGAGAGATGCAGAGACAAAGGCAGAGGAGAATCAGGCTCCCTGTGGGAAGCCCAATGTGGGATTTGATCCCAGATCCTGGGATCATGAACTGAGTCAAAGGTAGACACACAACCTCTGAGCCACCCAGGTGTCCCCACCCAGGCATTTTGAATAATGATTTATAATGAGCTAGAACCATCCATTACATGGGTGGGCCTCTGGAGTTCCTGGAGCTGGTCACATGACTTTAAAAATCACTGGGGTGGGGCGCCTGGATGGCTTAGTCATTTGAGTGGCTGATTCTCGATTTCAGCTCAGGGCATGACTTCAGGGTCCTGGGATAGAGCCCCATATTGGGCTCCATGCTCAGCAAGGAGTCTGATTGTGGATTCTCTCCCTCTGTCCCTCACCCAGCACTCTCTCTCTCTCTCTCTCTCTCTCTCTAATAAATGAATAAATAAATCTTTTTAAAAAAATCACTGGTGAGTCCAGGCAGGGGTTTCAAAACCAAGCAGATGGCACTAAAGTTGCAACCCCCACCCACACTCCAGCCAGAACCTGTCTTCCTTGTCACTATTGTTGTTGCACTTAATTGTGGAACAGAAGCAAACTGACCCTTTGAAAAACTAATTTAGCCTTTACCCTTTGTTTTAGAAATCATAAACATGACAAGTCCTTTCTTTCAGCCTCAACATTATGCAAATCCCTATCCATTAGAGGATTGAGCATTATATTTAGAAGAAAAGGGTGTTCCTCTTTCTAGTCTCATTTTGGCAGAGATTTCACTAAGAAATCCATAAAAGAAAATTATGATTTAGAACGCAGAGGTTTCTCAAATGAAAGATCATTGTTGGCAGTTACATTTGTAATTCACATAAATACCCTCTAAAAACTGGGAGTTACTTGCTAGTAGTTCAAATACTACTAAAATTGAGATTTGAAGGAAAGCTAAAAATAATAAAAGAACTATCCATGATAAATATTGTAATGGAATATTTCTTTCAAGAGCAAAATACATTCTAACCGGTAAAATGTGGGAGGTGGACAAGATCATAATAATCATGCTTTGTATTATTACTACTATTATCAGGTAGAGCTGGAAGGGACTTTCAAATACAGCTAGACCACATTCTCAAATGAGCTTCCTGATGAGGCGGACATACTTCCATTCACTGGCATGGCTGGTGACCTGTTGGTGCCATAGCACAAGAGCACACAGCACATGCCCTTCTGCAGGTGGGCAGGCGGGGCGG
Organism: Canis lupus baileyi; assembly: GCF_048164855.1. Lineage (NCBI taxonomy): Eukaryota > Metazoa > Chordata > Mammalia > Carnivora > Canidae > Canis > Canis lupus. The sequence goes on from NC_132839.1 coordinate 70,673,889, forward strand.
GGGGGTAGCAATGAAAGTGAACATAGAAGGTACCAGTCCCTCTGTGCTTTGTGTTGTTTTTTTTTTAATTTAAATTCAACTAGCCAACATATAGTTCACCATTATTTCAGATGTAGTGTTCAATAATTCATCAAGTGCATATGACACCCAATGCTCAGGCCATCATGTACCCTCTTTAATGTCCATCACCCAATTACTCCACCCCACCCCCCTCCTCCCTCCAGCAACCCTCAGTTTCTTTCTTATAGTTAAGAGTCTCTCATGGTTTCTCTCCCTCTTTGATGACTTCCCCTTTAGTTTTCCCTCCCTTCCCCTATGATTCTGTTTTGTTTCTGTGGAATATGAATGAAACCATATGATAATCGTATTTCTCTGATCAACTTATTCACTCAGCATAATACCTTCCAGTTCTATCCATGTCAATGTAAATGCTAAGTATTCATTCTTTCTGATGGCTGAGAAACAGAAGAGAGAGCCCAGAAACAGACCCTCAACTCTATGGTCAACTAATCTTCAACAAAGCAAGAAAGAATATCCAATGGAAAAAATACAGTCTGTTGAATAAATGGTGCTGGGAAAATTGGACAGTCATGTGTAGAAGAAAAAAACTGGACCTTTTTCTTATACCACACACAAAAATAAACTCAAAATGGATGAAAGACCTAAATATGAGACAGGAACTCTATATGCTTTTAATTGCTTAAGCCATTCTTTTCCCTGTGGGGCAGAGCAAGTGGGGGTGGGCACCAGTGGAAGCGGGTCCCTGAGCGCTGTTCTGCACAAGACCCTTTCTGGCAGCAAGACCCTTCCTGGCAACATTAGGTTTCCCATTATGATGCAAGTGTGCTGCTTGCCCCTTTGGCATTCAGCTTTGTCCCCAGAGAGGCTGAACTCTATGGACTAAAATAATTATGTTCCTTAGCCCTTTGGCTTTGCTTTGGGCTGCAGGATAAAGAGATCAATTCTCTCATTGCCTAGTTCCATTTTAGAAGGGTCCGTGTTTCTCTGCCTAAGGCCACAGTCAGAGCAGAATGACCTTTGTGGTGTGGTGTGCTGTAAACTTGTGGTGGACAAGTTTACACAAACTTTGAGCCCTCCTTAAGAAAAAAAGAGTACAAAAATTTTATAACTACAAAGTTAGGTATAAAATGAACAGGTGTTTAGAATGAGAAGTGAAATCACAACAACTTGCTTAAAAACTTACTGGTAGGGGATCCCTGGGTGGCTCAGCGGTTTGGTGCCTGCCTTTGGCCCAGGGCGCAATCCTGGAGTCCCAGGATCGAGTCCTGCGTCGGGCGACCAGCATGAAGACTGCTTCTCCCTCCTCCCGTGTCTCTGCCTCTCTCTATGTCTATCATGAGTAAAAAAAAAAAAAAAAAAAAAAAAAAAAAAAAAAAAACTTACAAGTAACACAAACTTAAAATCTATGCATACCTTAATAAAACCTTTTCTGTGCATTTTTATCTGCTTTCTCTTTATCATGAAGATTTATTTCAACAACTTGGTAATATTTTCAACAGAGAAAACTAAAATTTATTTTTTTTAGCTGCTTGAACACTGCTATCACTGCATTATTAACATGCCAAACTTTTTATATAAATAGGAACAGGGTGAAATAGAATTTATTTCTGATAGGAGACTGTTTTGACCATGGGGTCAATGCAAATTGAACCCTCTGCTTATAATTTTACACATCTGTTGGCTGGAAGAATTTCCCACAGACTACCTTCCAGCTTTGTATCCTTCAAATTCCTTCTTTTCCCCTCACGACACACACACTTCTGGTAGCAGGGTCCATAAGCTGTAACTGTATGGCATTATAGCCCATGGTCTTGCAACTTTGTGTCCCAATACTTGGGTGCGTTGTCACAGAAGACACCAAAGTTTCAGAGGCCATTCTTACATGGCAGGTCTCACAGTAATTGTCCATGGAAGGGACTGGGTTTGGTGAAATACATGTGAACATTTCCTACACTCAGCACCTCCTGAGCTATATTTAAAATACTTCAAAACCACCCAACAGGAGGGGAAACGTGATGAAGGAAAAGTCTGAGTGGAAAGAGATCATATGCAATAATGGGTTAAAGATCTCACTTTGGAACAGTTTACAAAAGCATATGACCATGTGAACACATTGCTAGCTACACGCTCCGGGTCCCCAAACTTGAGTTTGTTGGAGGGTCCCTCCTGCAACTGCACCTGTCTCTGAGTTCTGGTGGTCACCTCCTCCCGTTGCTCCTTTATCCAGGTGTCCTTGACTGTACTTTCTTTTTTTTTTTTTTTAATTATGGCTTTTTTGTTTCAAGTTTTTATATGCTAGTAAGTTAATATATAGTGTAATATTGGTTTCAGGAGTCAAATTTAGTGATTCATCACTTACATACAACACCCAGTGCTCATCACAAGCAATGCCCTTTTTAATATCTATCACCCATTTAGCTCATCCTCCATGTACATCTCCTCCATCAACCTTCAGATTATACTCTATAGTTAAGTATCTCTTATGGTTTGTCTCCTTCTCTTTTACCCCCTCTTTCCCTTAAGTTTATCTGTTTTATTTCTTAAATTCCACATGAGTTAAATCATATAGTATTTGTCTTTCTCTGACATGTGTTGTTTAGCATAATATTCTCTAGCTCTATCCCACGTCGTCGATGCAAATAGCAACATTTCATTCTTTTACATGGCTGAGTAATATTCCATTGTGATACACTCACACATGCACGCACACGTATCTTCTTTGTCCATTCATCAGTCAATGGGCATCTGGAAAATAGTATGGTGGTTTCTCAGAAAGTTCAAGATAGAACTACCCTACAATGCAGTGATTTCACTACTAGCTATTTACCCTATATATATATATATATATATATATATATATATATATATCCTATATTTTTTTATATATAAATATAAAAATACAGATTTGAAGGGTATATGCACTTCAATGTTTATTGCAGGAGTATCACCAATACCTTGACTGTACTCTTAAACAGGCCAACTACTTCCAGCCAGGTCCACACTGATATGCACCCTAACCTGCCAGCAATAACAATGGGGCCAGGCAGCCCCGGTGGCCCAGCAGTTTAGCACCGCCTTCAGCCCAGGGTGTGATCCTGGAGACCCAGGATCGAGTCCCACATCAGGCTCCCTGCACAGAGCCTGCTTCTCCCTCTGCCTGTGTCTCTACCTCTCTTTTTCTCTGTCTGTCATGAATAAATAAATAAAATCTTTAAAAAAAAATAATGGGGCCAACATTTATCAGGTCCCCAGTGTCCCAGTCATTGTGCAGAGAACTTGGCGTGTATTGACCCATTTATCTTTACACCAACCCAAGAACGTGCTACAAGTATTGCCATGTCTTGAGCCCCTACCTGTCACTCAGTAGTTCTGTGACTTGGAGGCCTAGACAGTTCAAACAGTTTGACCCCAAGATCCTTGCAGGCAAAATCAGGACAATCTAAATCTGTACAGTATTTGACAGGGACAAGTATGTAAATAACTTGTCATAGTTATTGGGGATGGGAAAGGAAATAGATCCAAGTGAAGAAAATTGAGGAACAGCAGCTGAAATAGTGAAAAGCATCCCAGGACAGATACAGCTTCATGGATGATGAGACAAGAACGAGAGTATGGGAGCTGTACTCCAAGAGAGTACAGTTTAAGTCTCTCAATATAGTGAACAGATTTCAACACATGGAACTTCAGTGACATGCAACTACAGCTGGCAGAGTAGAACCAATGACTCTGAACAACCATTCCCATGACAAGCTCCATTTGGGCCCCAGGAAGCCATTTCTCCAAAGCTCCTGCTTTGATGTCCTAAGAACAAAAGATGAAGGTGTCAAAAAAAAAAAAAAAGAAAAAAAAAGATGAAGGTGTCTGAATGGTAGGTTCTTGGGCTGTGCTGCTTCAGACTACATACGGTGTGGACATTTGAGCTGTGCAAATTATTTACAAAGGAAAAAGATTAAATGCAATAAATTTTTATGATGAACAACCTGTTAGTGTTACAGAACATCCATTTTATTGCTTTCTATGATGCATGTAGTCCCAGAGGTACTCACAAATTACCACGGTATTTATAATTACACATGGTGTCTGAGAAGCATTTCTCAAAATTAAACAATTCATTTTGCTCCTATATTTTCATGTATGCAGATCTAGATATAATGTATGTGAGGCACAGCTCCGAGTCTATGTTTTGGTGATTAAATGGATATTGGATATTAAATTTGCAAAGAGTTACATTTTTATAAGAAAAATTAATTCTGTTGATTGTATACTTTTAAATATTTTTATGCATTTGAATTTAAAATTTTATGTTCACAATATTTTTCATTTTCCATTTAATTTTTATAGAAGGTTTAATCTTTAAGATTTTATTTATTTATTCATGAGACACACAGAGGGAGAGGCAGAGGGAAAGGCAGAGATATAGGCAGAGGGAGAAGCAGGATCCTTGCAGGTAATCTGATGTGGGACTTGATCCCAGGACCCCAGGATCATGCCCTGTGCCAAAAGCAGATGCTCAACCACTCAGCCACCCCAATGATTTAACTTTTTTTTTTTTTTTAAAAAAACAGATTTTATTTATTTACTCATGAGAAACAGAGATACAGAGAAGCAGAGACACAGGCAGAGGGAGAAGCAGGCTCTATGCAGGGAGCCTGACATGGGACTCGATCCTGGGTCCCCAGGATCAGGCCCTGGGCCAAAGGCAGCGCTAAACCGCCGAGCCACCCAGGCTGCCCTGATTTACCATTTTTTTAATTTTTTTTTTTTTTTTGAGAGGGAATGAGCAAGTGAACAAGGGGAAGGGCAGAGGGAGAGGTAAGAGAACCTCAAGCAGGCTCTCTGCTGAGTATGGAGCCCAAAGCAGGGCTCAATCTGATAACCCTGAGATCATGACCTGAGCTGAAATCAAGAGTCAGATGCTCAACCAACCGAGCCACTCAGGTGCCCCAATTGTTAACATTTTTAAAGTATATGAACTTTTTCATTTTTTTACGTTCAAGTCATTTCCATCAACAGAACATGCACCGTGAAAATCATGATTATAAAAACATAACTGGCGAGTTAGCTGAGTTGAAAGCCAAATAAAGAGGATGGAATGCTAACTTAATTATTTGCAAGTCATGTGTGTTTATTACACATCTCAGTACTGCCAGCCCGTCAGCACAAACATGGACATGCATAATTAAATTCGGTCATTTTGACCTTTTGCTGCCATTTGATTACATGAAGCCATATATTTGCACCTATTTTTTAATTTTTCTTGTTATTAGAGTACACCTGTCAGAATAGGAGGATAGAACATATCAAGCAAGCTAACAAACTGACGTAAAGTACTCTTAAATACGCAGACAAATGTATCAGAGCCTCCACTGGGCTTTTACACGGGGACTTAAAAAAGTCAGGGCTCTCCCGTGTTCCCCAGCACGACCTGGAGCTTCCCTTGGACCGGGCGTATTCTGTGTAGATCCAGTTCACTCCAGGGTCTCTGCCTGAGGAGTGTTTTGAACTATTATTCCTCTTTAGTGCTTCTGCTTCTATTTGATTTACTGCTCTTTCGTAGTTGGCAAAACAAAAGGAAAATAATCAGGCATTTTGAAAATTAAAGATAAAATTCTTATCAGGCTCTTCATACAATGACTGTGTGTGTGTGTGTGTGTGTGTGTGTGTGTGTGTGTGTGTGTACGCACACATCCATTAGTTTGCTGGGACTGCCATAACAAAGTACCACAAACAGCAGCTTGGAGCAACAGAAACACACTCAGTGCAGAAAGCTAAACTTCCAAAATCAGGCTGTTGGCAGGGCCCTTCTCTCCCCAAAGTCTCTGGGAAAGAGTCCTTCCTTGTTGCTGCTAGGATCCAGAAGGTTCTAGCAATCTTTGTGTTCCTTGGCCTGTAGATTCAGCACTTCGGTTTATGCCCCGGTCTCCACCTGGACTCCTTCCCTGCGCATCTGTGTCTCTGTCCAAATTCTTCTTCTCATACCCACACCATGGCTTTATTTAACTTGATTACATTTGCAAAGACCCAATTTCCAAATAAGGTCTCATTCGTAGGTTCCCGACTTGAACATAACTCTCTTGGGGACACAACTACATCCAAGACAAGGCACATGTGTGTAGTTTCTCTGGTATCTAGTTTTTAAACTTCTAGTTGACCATTTGGCCTCTAAAATAATCAAATGGAATAGCATGTACCCCCTTGCCTCTTCTGGCTAAGTTGCCTTATTTAGCTTTTTGTAAACAACTTTAAGAGTTCCTATTTCATCTCAGGATGGCTCAGCAGCATTTGGAAGTTGCCGTTCCAGTCAGTTTTCTTTCCTGAGACTCTCAAATCCGTTCTTGCCTGATTTTCCTTTTCTTTCCAAATCCTCCCTCAACTCTCCATGTCAGGGATTCCAAGACCACATCAGGGATCCTGGATCCAGCAGTTTGCTAGATGAACTCACCAGACTGAACTCAGTTGTAATCCCAGCTGAGATTTATTACAGTGAAGAGATACAAAACAGAACAAGCAGAAGGAGAAGGCATGTGGGGCCAAGTCTGGGGAACGTCGGGCACTAGCTCCTGAGAGCCCTGTTACAGCAGAGTCCTACAGGGGGTGTTTCATTCCTGCACCAATGGGTTGTGGCAATGCCTGTGGGACTGTCCACCAGGGAAGCTCAGTGCAGACTGCTCTGGGGCTTTACTAAGGGCTGGCGGTATATGTACCCTCGACCTCTCATATAACAAAGTTCCCAACCGCCGGGAGAAAAGCATGTGCTCAAGCACGAACCACAGTGTTTGCCCAAACAGTCTAGGCAGTGACCCACTCTCATCACTGAGAAGACAGATCAGCGTAGGAAACTGCTCACCAGCCCAGGGCCAACCTTGCATGCAGATCTTTCAGAGGATCGGTCTTGGGGTTGCTGTGTAACCCCTCCGCATACCCCTCAGTGTTTACTGCCTCCACCCACCCACTACCCTCCTTGTGTCCCTCCCTCAGCTCTTCCTAAGCGTGTATCCCTCCAGATGAATTAAACACTTTAACATTTCAACTAAACCGTTTTTTTTTTTTTAATGGTATCACTTGAGATGATCATTTATGGTCTTATTTATGGAGAGCTATTGCCACTTTCAACATGTTGAGAGGAAGGATGGATGACAAATAGGCAGAAGGACATCACGGGCTTGGAGAGGAAAGCTCAATGTTATTAAGCTTGGTTCATGTCACTTCTTAGGTTTATTCTTATGTGTTTAATGGTTTTATCTTGATGGTATAAATATGATCTTTTCTTCCACTATATTTCAAATGTGTCTTGTCTGAATATTTCTTAACCCTATTAATTTCTATAAATTAAAGTGGCAACCATCCACATTTCTTAGATTAGAACCAGTAGATAAAATAGTTGATACCAAGAAAATCCAGGGAAAAATTGGTATAAATATTTAGAAATAATTATGGCAAGTAATAGTTTTACCCAATTCTTTTAAATTTTGTTTTACTTAAATTCAATTAACATATAGTATATTATTAATTTCAAAGGTAGAGTTCAGGGATCCCTGGGTGGCGCAGCGGTTTGGCGCCTGCCTTTGGCCCAGGGCGCGATCCTGGAGACCTAGGATCGAATCCCACATCGGGCTCCCAGTGCATGGAGCCTGCTTCTCCCTCTGCCTATGTCTCTGCCTCTCTCTCTCTCTCTCTCTCTCTATGTGACTATCATAAATAAATAAAAATTTAAAAAAAAAAAAACAAAACAAAAAAAAACAAAGGTAGAGTTCAGGGACTCATCAGTTGCATATAACACCGAGTGCTCATCATATCACACACCCTCCTTAATGTCTATTGCCCAGTTACCCCATCTCCCACCACCTCCCCTCCAGCAACCCTCAGTTTCTCATTTTTGTTCTTTTTTTTTTTTTTTTTTTTTGCCATTCCACTGCTTCTCCTGATATATTCAGAATGATACTAAAGAGTACTAGTAACTGGTTTACTTCTGATGCTTCACTCTCACCCAGGATGGTGGCTTTGGGCTGAGAACTATGCTGATTAGGAATACAATGACTCTTGCTATTGTTCTAGACTGATATAGCTCTATATGAATATGGGTTTCTCTGCAAACATATGGTCCTGTCTCACTGATGTTTTTTTTTCTCCTGTACTGTACCCTTAATTATTGAAGCTTTATAATGAACTTTAACATCTACCATTTAAAAATTGCTTTTCAAAAAAAATAAAATAAAATAAATAAAAATTGCTTTTCAGATGGTTGTTGATTTTTTTTTTTTTCCAAATGCCTTTTCCACATTAAGATGATCTCATGTTTTTTCTTCTTGGGACTATTAATAAAGTGAATCATTAGCCCATCCTGAACCCTATTTACTTGATTTATTACTTATATTATTGTTACATCTAACAAAATACAGTCTATATGTGTAATCACTGTAGGCTTCCCAATATTTCACACTGATTTAGAGATCCAAAGCATTTCCCCTTAAAATTAATAGCAAACATGACATTCCTATATAGTTTAATAGGCATCTCTTTAAAAAGTAGGCATCTATCTTCTTACATAAGTCAGAATATTATTATATGTAACAAAATTATAAATAACTCCTTGGTATTTTCTAATACCCAATCCAATTCAAATATCCCCAATGATCTGAAAAAGTATTGTTCAAATTAAGATCTGAACAAAGTCCTTAATTATATTTGATTGCTATTTCTTTAGCTAGCTAAATGGTGTCCACCCTTGGCTCTGAATGCAATTCTAAACAGTGTAAATAGGAACTGAATTTGGGGCAGGAGGTCTAGGGTTAACTTCATATGCCCTACATGAATCCTACAAGAATGCTCTCAGCCCCACACAAAATATAGCTGTTTTTTTAAAATATTTTTAATTTATTTATTTGAGACACAGAGAATGAGAGAGAGAGAGGGGGGGGGGGGGGGAGAGACACAGGCAGAGGGAGAAGCAGGCTCCATGCAGGGAGCCCGATGTGGGACTCGATCCTGGGTGTCCGGGATCATGCTCTGGGCTGAAGGCAGCGGTTAACCGCTAAGCCACCAGGGCTGTCCTATTGCCGTCTTTTTAAATACTTTTTTTAAAAGGTATTATTTATTTATGATAGTCACAGAGAGAGAGAGAGAGAGAGAGAGAGAGAGGCAGAGACACAGGCAGAGGGAGAAGCAGGCTCCATGCACCGGGAGCCCGACGTGGGATTCGATCCCGGGTCTCCAGGATCGCGCCCTGGGCCAAAGGCAGGCGCTAAACCGCTGCGCCACCCAGGGATCCCTATTGCCGTCTTTTTAGATTGAAGTTCTGGTCTGCAAATTTGGCTAAGAAACAGTAAAACCAGGGACATCCAGCAAGGTCTAGTCAGCCATGCGGGAAAAATTTGCATATTTGGAATGGAGCCTTAAACAAAGCTCAGGGATGGTTTTCCCATAATTGTTGCCTCAGCCACACTTTGCCAAGGGAATGGCTGCACATGCCCAGGCCAGATTGGGATGAGCCATAGAGCATTGTAGGACTCCTGCTTCCTAAGTCCTAATCAGCTTGATCAACTAAAGACAGCTGCTAACTTATGAGCAATGCAAAAATAAGCTCTCTGTCCCACCAACTGCTGTTATATATATATTATGAGGTTTTATACCTTTTGGCTAAGCCCAAAGCCTTGATCTTCCTCCTCATTAATTTTATTCCCAGACACCAAAATTTGTGTCTCAAAGTCCCTGGCCAATGAATCAAGATATTAGCATTATTCATTAGCCTTCCTAAAACCCTTTTATCTACTCCCAAATTTGTAATCAACTGAGAGAAAACACAGAAATCAGACAGATACAGTTAAACATGTCAGCTCACTGCTTACACAGTAGATTGGAGGGGGAGGGGTGTGGTTTGTATGTGTGGTCACCATGGCCTCCTGCAAGCTCCCACTGATGTAGAGACCTGAAACCCAGCCCCTGACCCTACTAGATGAATATAATCTTCCCTATAGGACCAATCTGCCCTAAGGACCCCCAAGAGGAAGCAGGACAGAGCCTGTGTCCTGTGGGCAAAGGTGAATCAGAAAAAGATGAGCATTGAGGTGGCTGCCAGGCATGTTCAGTTCATTCCCCCTGGACATAATAGGACTTACTGTCTCCTCCTGCTCTGGGCAAGAGTGAAAGTCATGGGAAAGAGAGCTGGATGTGTTCCTTATATACTTCTGGGCAGCATTGAAGCAGAAAATGCCTTCTACATGTGAAAATGTGAGAAATGGGGACTAGAGTAACAGAACACCCATCTCAGAAGAAACACTGAAAATCTAAAAAGAAGCATAGTACCATTTTAGGGCCAATCTTTCCAGTACCAGGCATGTCAGAAGGTGTTAGGTGCACTGAGTGCCAGCACTCTGCTAGGTGTTACCTATACCTTCCATAATTTAATCCTTCTGACAGCCCTTACAGGAGCTAAATATTAACACTTACTAGCACAGTGATCCTGAGAAGATTATTTAACCTTCTAGAGTCCTGCTTTTTTCATCTAGGAAAGAGACAAGACATTCAAAATCATTTCTAAACCCATTGCTTTTCTCACTTTTCTCACAAAAACCAAGCAGCTTTCAGGTCTCTGATTCATGAAACAAACTGGATTTACAAACCTTTTCCCCTGGGCATTCTAGTTCCAACTCCATAATTCCAAGACATCGTAATGATCTAGGAGCCACGTGTGGACCATCCGTTCATTGAGGTTCTAGGGGGAGGCGGGTAAAAGGTAGAGAGCCTGGCAGGAGCTGAGTATTTCACGTTCCCCTTGACTTACTTTCTTGCAGAAAGCTTTAGACTCTGTGGCTGGGCCTAGTCAACATGCTGTCAAGAGAAAAGATGTTGATTGGATTTTCACAATCCATCATTCCAAGGCCAAGGAACAACAACAACAAAAAAAAAAAGAGCTGCTTTTGTTGGAAGGAAAAGAGAGTGTCTGTCAAGTTGCCTCTATTCTTTTGCATTCACAAGCCCAGTCTCTCCCAGTGTGTTACCTGTCAAGCCTAACAGGATGGAAGCAGACAGGTATAATAGATCTAAATCACCTGTGCTGGGAAAAACAAATGAAAAACATCAAGCGAGAAGATCCAAGGAAAGGAGTATCGCTGTTGCTCAGTTCTCTCATGCTCCCCGTCAGAGGCTGAGGAAGGGAACCAACATTTTTATTAAACTCAATCTAAAAGTTGTTAGGAACTAGAGATGTCAGGATGAAGATACCATCTTAGCCCTCGAGGGACTCAGATGAGAAGGGGAAGCTGAGGATACAGCAAGGCAAGAGCAATGATAAACCTGGTCCCACATTGCACAAAAGCGGCCACCCCCACTCCCAGAGGTCTTGGAAGACCTGAAAGAGATGATATGGGTGCTGAGTCAAAAGTTGGGAGGGAGTGAGCCAAGCAAGAAGAGCAGTGGGATAAACTCAGCAATGAGAGAATTTTAGACAGAGGAAATACTGTCTAACACCAAATCTAATGGTCTTACAGTGCTGTGACACATGCTTTTCACAAAATCTCTTTGACCTCTAATAAGAAATATATATTTAGTCTTGATCCCCCTTTTTGGCACAGAGCTCCTAAAACTTAGAATTTCCTAGTGTTGAGAATGTCTTTTGTAATGCTAATGAGAGGACTTTTGGACTTTGCCTAAGGATGGGGGGCTGGCTGTCATCAGAACCAATGCTTTGATGAGAGGGTTAGAAATTTCAGTCCTACTCCTCACCCCTGCAAGGCATAGGGGCTGGCAATTGAGTCATCTGCCAATCAGTCATGACAAAGTAATGAAGGCTCCATAAAAACTCAGAACGATGGGGTTGAGAGAACTTCTGGGTTGGTGACCACATGGAGGTCCTGGGACAGTGACATGCCTGAGAGGGAAGAGAAGTTCTACACCCTTTCCCATGTACTTTGCTCTATGCTTCTCTTCCATCTGGCTGTTCCTTTTATAATAAACCAGTAATCCAGTAAGTAAAAGGCTTTTCAGAATTCTGTGAGCTGCTCTAGCAAATAAATGGAACCCAAGGAGCGTGGGGGGTGGGTGTTGGAACTTCCAATTTATAGCCAACTGGTCAGAAGCACAGGTAACTGGGCTTGTAACTGAAGTGGGAAAGGAAGAAATGCAGGATATTCTTAAAGTAGAACCCTGAACTTGTAGAATCTGATACTCTCTTTGGGTAGATAGTGCCAGAATTGAATTGAATTGTAGGGCACCCAGTTGGTGTCTCAACAATTATTGGTATGCAAACACCCCCTGCAACCCCCAGAAACACACACATCTGTTAAATTGGATCTGGAAGCTTTAAACTTTTGTGGCAATATGTTCATGAAAGCATCCCTATTTCTCAAAGAAGACAATGGAGGTTAGAGAGGATAAGTGGCTTGCCCAAGTAGAAGTTGTTACGCACCGGAACAAGGATTTAAATCCAGGTCAGTATCATTCCAGAGCCGAACTTTTAGTAGGGACAGGCTAGGCTGCCTTCCCTATGTGATGAGCAATAGCAGAGAGGTAGCTTTGTCCATGGGTACAAAGAATGCTGTTTCTGGCTGGTGATGAGGAAAGCAAAGAATAGCTAAACATTACATGGAAGGTTTTGTGTACCATGTGAAGAGGTTGGATGTTATCCTGGGATAACAGGGTATCAAAGGGTCTTAAGCAAAGAAATGCCAAGTTCAGATGAGTTTTACATCAATTTGTTTTCTTTGGTCTCACCACAGTAACATGAAATAAGACCAGAGACAAAAAGACTAGTTAGAAAACTCTAAAGGTAATCCAGAGAGGTGGTGGTGGGTGTCTAAACTACGTGGTGAGAGTTGAGATGGATCAAACTGGGGCAATTGGAGAAATAGTGGAGAGCTAAGAGCAGGAATGGTGGATCCAAGGGTATAAAGAAGATGCAGCAAAAGTAGTTAAGGCAGACTCTGAGTCATTAGTTTGAATGACTGGGTGAATGTCGGTTCTCCAGTGGAAACAAGAATTTTCTGAGAAAATGAGTCAACATGCTGAGTGTCTATGACTTGAAACCATGAGTCTAATCTAATGTGGTGGATTCCTAATTGTATTAGCTTTTTCCCATTTTTACAAAGTTACTTTGGATTGATTTTGAAATGCCTCATGGTTATACCTGCCACAGCTGGATTCAGATACTCAACCAAAGTCACGAATAATCTTTCAATTCCTCAGCTCAAATTTCCTTTGTTACCTCAACTCTTGGGCTCCTTCACAGCAGTGATAATGGTTGGCAACTCCAGGTGGTACTATCCACCAATCACCACAATCGAAGAGGCCCCTTGTTTTTTTTTGTTTGTTTGTTTTTTTGTTTTGTTTTTTTTTACAATCATGCCAACTCTTAAGGAGAAACTCTACAGCCCACATTGAGGCCACATGTCTGGCTCTGTAAAATCACTGAGTGGAATGAAGAGATTCTTGGAACGTGATTGTGGATTATGCATCCTTCTCTCTGGTGGGAGGAATAGGGTCAGGGAAATCCCTGAGAGGGAGTCCCAGTACCAAAAGAGGAGTTCTGTTTAATAGGCCAAAGCAACAGAAATTTACTCCATGGAAAAATATCCATCTGAGGTTGACAAAATGACTGGAGTGTGGAGGGAGAAGTCAAGGTTGCAAGTTAACACTTGGAAGTCATCAGCAATGTGTTAAAATTAAAGGAGACTATAAATGTTATGATGATTACTAGGTCAAGGATGAAAGTACTTGGGGAATACCCTATAAGACAGGAAAATGAACACATAAACTAGAAATAAAACAAGGGAGAGGGGCAACCCCGGTGGCTCAGTGGTTTAGCACCACCTTCAGCCCAGGGTGTGATCCTGGAGACCCAGGATCGAGTCCCACGCTGGGCTCCCTTCATGGAGCCTGCTTCTCCCTCTGCCTGTGTCTCTGCCCCTCTCAGTCTCTGTGTCTCTCATGAATAAATAAATAAAATCTTCAAAAAAAAAAAAAAAAAGGAAGAATCATGTGCCAAGGAATGTATGAACATTGTCTCATTTTAATTTTCACTATAACACCATAAGGAAGGTAGGAGATTTTTTTCCATATTAACAGAGGAAGAATTTAAATCTGACCTTTTTGTCTTGCCAGTGGCCAAACACAAACTGACAGATGGAGTTGGATTGGGACCTTTGGTTGTAAGACTCCAAACTCCGTTCTACCACAGGGAGTATGGAAATCCCCACTGAGGACAAAAGGGCTAAGGATGTATTCTGTTCCCAGGTGTTTTCTCCTATCATTTGGGAGGATTGTACTTTTAAATACCTACTTGCTTCTTGGCAGTACATGCCTTTGTTCCACAAAAAAACAAACAAAAAAAAACCACCCCAAATTAAAAACAGTTCCAACCACTCTGGCTTCAGAAGAGTTTGTACTTAAACATTTGCAATCTGTCCTTGATTAAGTTTATACAGACTTGAGAAAACCTAAAAGTATGAGAATAAGACCATTGGAATTCGTCTCATAAGGGATCCAGTGATGGATTTCAAGAGGATCCAAAAAAACCTTGGAGTTTGGATATAAAATCGTGTTTGTGCATAGAGGGCTTCTCTTTTGGGAACAGAACCATAGTTTTCTTTGAATTCTCAAAGGAATATAAGAGCCCAAATAGCCTCACTTTGCAGGTGTAGAAATGGGTCAAATCACTTATACCCCCCATGGGCCTTGAAGCCAAACCATGAGACCTCAGCAGAATCAGGTCTAGACCTTGAGTCTCTTGATTCCCAAAGCATGATACCTTCATGAAATCCCTCATTATAAGAATCTTGTGCTGAAAGAAAGGCTTTTGGCCCTGTGATCACCTATAGATTTTATGGCCAGCGGGGGGAGGGGGGTCTTGTAACGTCATTCCTTGAAAAATAAAATATTTTTATTAAATTGTCATATACAGGAACAGGGAATGTGAGGTGCAGAATGGACTATTTCAGGGATGGGAACTGTGTAGGAAGAGGGGAACAAGGAAGAGGGAGGGGGGAAGGAGGGAGGAAGAGGAAGGGGGTGGTGGGCAGGAAAACTGACAAGGAAATCCACATCAGCTGAGGCACTAAAAGAATAAGTATAGGAAGCATCTCGGAACAATCTCCAACAACCCTCAGTTTGTTTCCCAGAGTTAAGAGTCTCTCATGGTTTGTCCCCCTCTGATTTCTTCCCATTCCATCTTCCCTTCCTTCTCCTATGATCCTCTGTGCTGTTTCTCATATTCCACATGAGTGAAACCATGTGATAATTGTCCTCTGAGTGACTTCTTTCGTTTAGCAGAATACCCTCTAGTTCCATCCACATCAATGTAAATGGTAAGTATTCATCCTTTCTAAAGGCTGAGTAATATTCCACTGTCTATATAGACCACATCTTCTCCATCCATTCATCTGTGAATGGACATCTAGGCTCTTTCCACAGTATGGCTATTGTGGACATTGCTACTATAAACATTGAGGTGCAGGTGCCCCTTCGGATCACTACATTTGTATCTTTGGGGTAAATACCTAGTAGTGCAATTGCTGGGTCGTAGGGTAGCTCTATTTTTAACTTCTGAGGAACCTCCATACTGTTTTCCAGAGGGTCTGAACCAGCTTGCATTCCCTCCAATAGGGTAAGAGACTTCCCCTTTCTCCTTTCTGTAGTGTTCCTGACCTTAGAGGAAAAGCTCTGTTTTCCCCCAACAAGAATGATATTTTCATAGATGGTTTTTATGATATTGAGGTAGGTTCCCTCTATCCCTACACTGCAGGGAGTTTTAATCAAGAAAGGATGCTGTATTTTGTCAAATTGGGTCAGTAGTCTTGATGTTGGTAAACAGACAAGGATTAGTCAAGGAGCATTTGGTGTGCATTTCCTCACTTTAGTCCTTCAGTAGAGGGACAGTAGTAGGACCCATGTTGAGGGGTGCTGGTATTTGCTTGGGTTTGAGTCCATCATGTGGTTCCCTGGGCTCTCTCAGAAATTTGTTCATGCTCTTGTTATTTTTTAAAAGATTTATTTATTTATTCATGATAGACACAGAAAGAGAGAGAGAGGCAGAGACACAGGCAGAGGGAGAAGCAGGCTCCATGCCAGGAGCCTGACGCGGGACTCGATCCCGGGACTCCAGGATCATGCCCTAGGCCAAAGGCAGGTGCTAAACCGCTGAGCCACCCAGGGATCCCGCTCTTGTTGTTTTAAATGGTTCCCTAGCTCCAGTCTTCCTCCTCCTCTGCACTGTGGCCAAAGTCCTCTCTCTAAAGTCTCTCTTTCCACAACTTGCTACTGAATCCCACCTGGTCAAGTCCTGGCTCCTAAGTGTGACCCATCAGACTCTTGTGTCATGGTGCTGCATTCTCACAAAGGCTCCTCTTTCTTTTTGCAATCTTTTAAAATTTTGATATAATTTCAAAATCACAAAAACATTACAAGAATAGTATAAAGGATTCCATATAGTTTTTACCCAGATTCACCAAGCATTTATGCTTCCTGTTTCACTAAGTACATGTATCTATTTACATATATGCATAATCATATGTGGGTACCTATATATACATTTTTTCCTAAGGTTAAATCCTAGGTTCACATATGTATGTGGGTTTCAGAGGTAGAATTTAGTCATTCATTTGTTGCATATAACACCTCATTCTCATTACATCAAGTGCCCTCCTTAATGTCCATCACCCAATTTTCCCATCCCCCTCCTCCTTTCCTCCAGCAACCCTGTTTCTTCCCTATAGTTAAGAGTCTTATGGTTTGCCTCGCTCTCATTTTTCCTTCCTTTCCCCTAGGCTCATCTGTTTTTCTTAAATCCACATATAAGTGAAATCATATGGCATTTGTCTTTCTTTATTTTGCTTAGCATAATACCCTCTAGTCCCATCCACATTGTGGCAAATGGCAAGATTTCATTCTTTTTGATGGCTGAGTAATATTCTGTTACACACACACACACACACATCTTTAGCCATTCATCAGTTGATGGACATTTGAGTTCTTTCCATGTTTTGGCTATTGTAGATAGTGCTGCTATAAACATTGGCGCGCATATGCCCCTTCAAATCACTATTTTTGAATCCTTTGGTTAAATACCTGATAGTGCAATTGCTGGATCAAAGGGTAGCTCTATTTTTAACTTTTTCAGGAACTTCCATACTCTTTTACAGAGGGGCTGTACCAGTTTGCATTTCCACCAGCAGTGTAAGAGGGTTCCCCTTTCTCCATGTCCTTGCCAACATCTGTTGTTTCTGGAGTTGACTTTAGCCATTGTTTGAGGTGGTGGCTCATTGTGGTTTTGATTTGTATTTCCTTGATGATAAAGAATGTTGAGCATTTTTTCATGTACACGTTTTTTCTAAACTATTTGAGAGTGAGTTAAAGACTTCAAAGTTCTTTATCCCTAAGTGTGCCCAATTGTATTTCCTAAGAGGAACATTTTCTTACATAACCTCCGTATAATTATCACATTTAGAAAATATTCATGTTAAATTTCCTGATTTATACCCAGCTAATGTTTGCTATATACTTACTATAACAGGTTCTGTACTAGAAATAGTATATGGGTTGTTGGGAGGCTTAGTGAAATAATCTAAGAGGTTGGTACTTTTACTATCCCAATGTTATAGACAAGGGATCCCAGACTCAGCACACAGCTGGGAAGTGGCCAAGCTCATGGGTGACACCAACCCACTCATTCCCCAGAGGTTGGGCTCCTAACTACTCTTCTGCCTTCCCAGGGTTCCAGTGGCTTTTGTTATCCATTCCTTTCATTTTTGATGCCTATTCAAATCCTACCTGACCTCTAAAGTTTAGTTCAATCCTTTCAAATAGGTCTTAGTGAATCATGCAAGGCAATTTTGAATTCTTCGATATCTTGAGTTTCCATTTGGAAAATGAGGTTTAGGAGATGAGAGATAAAAGAAGCCCAAGAAAACATATCTAGAAGAATGTAGCATTTTTCTAAATATGTTTCCTAAGGCAAGGAAACAAAAGCAAAATAAACTATTGGGACTACACCAAAAGAAAAAGCTTTTGCACAGTAAAGGAAACCATCTACAAAAAGTAAAGGTAATCTGCTGAATGGGAGAAGATACTTGCAGATGATGTATCTGATAAGGGTTTAATATCATATACATATATATGTATGTATACATATATGTGTAGAGTTTATATAACTCATCAAAAATCAGATTAAAATGAGATCTGAATAGACATTTTTCCAAAGAAGACCTACAAATGGCCAATAGACACATAAAGATGCTCAACATCAATCATCATCAGGCAAATACAGATCAAAACCACAGTGAAATATCACCTTACATCTCTCAGAATGGCTAGTATCAAAAAGATAAGAAATAACAAGTGTTGGGAAGGATGTGGAATAAATGGAATTCTCATGCACTGTTGGTAGGATTGTAAATTTGTGCAGCCACTGTAGAAAACAGTAAGGAGGATCCTCAAAAACTAAAAAATAGAATCATATGATCCAGTAATTACACTTGTGGGTATTTCCAAAAGAAAACAAAAACACTAATTTGAAAATATATATTCACCCTCAATGTTTATTGCAGCATTATTTACAATAAGCAAGATATGGAAGCAGCCTAAACATTGATAGATGAATGGGATAAAGAAGATGTGAGACACACACACACACACACACACACACACAGAATGGAATATTACTCAGCCATGAAAACTGAGATCTTGCTATTTGGGATAACGTGGATGAACCTTGAGGGTACTATGCTAAGTGAAATAAGCCATACAGAGAAAGACAACTACCATATGATTTCATGTATCTGTGAAATCTAAAAACCAAATGAAAAAACCAGATCCTTATATTTAGAGAACTTTGGTAGCAGGAGGGGTGGGTAGCAGGAGGGAAATGGATAAAATAGAGGGTATGGGTAAGTACAAACTTTCAGTCCTAAAATAACTCACAGAAATGAAAAGTACAGAATAGAGAATATGGTAAAAAAAAAATATTGCAATAACGTTGCTTGGTGACAGATGGTGATTATACTTATCATGATGAGCACTGAGTAATGCATAGGATTGTTGAATTGATGTTGTACATCTGAAACTAATATATCATTTTATGTTAATTATACTTCACCAAAATTTTTTTTAAAAAGCCTACTCCCCAAAAAGGGAAAATATAGGAAGCACATGATTTTTAAATACTCTCCTAGGAATTGAATCTCTGATAATTCCTATGCTTACACACCAGATGGCAGTGTTCAATTAGTGAAAAGAAAAATCCCAGGCTAAGCTTGTTGTATAAGATAAAGGCATTTATCTAATTCTAAATTATTTTCAGACTCCTCAGAGCTTCTTGAAGTCACTTTGGAAACTATGAACAGTTGTAAGTGGTACTACTGTATTCTAACAGCAATCTTGAGACTGGGGACATGTGGATTGACTTTGCATCTATGACAGGGAAACTCATCCCAGCAAGTGCAAATGGAAAGACAGGGAGTGTATAAGTGGCTGGCCCAGGATTAGGATTGGAGGTGTCCTGGCTTATAGTTTAGTGTCTATAGAATTATACTTATGCGAAATAAGGAATATTAAAGTTTTTTTTAACCCCAATCTTCCTCTAAGAAATGCTTCTTGCCCATTGGCCCACACTCTTGCTCAACTTCCAGTGTATGTTCCATGTTCCTAAAGTAACTCAACATAACTGTTCCCAAGGTGGTCTAAGGACAACAGGTGGATACAAGTAGAAGGAACAAACCAAGAAAAACCAGAGAGAAGTCAAGTCCTGTAATAATAGTTATTTTCAAGAATTATTTTTCAGTGTGAGGCTCCCTTTATGAAAATGGATTCTATTTTTCTATTTGCCTTTTAGATTTTTTTTTTCATTTTTAAATTGTTGATCTAGGAGTTACAATATCCATCCTTGACTTTTCTTACTCAGAGTTGGTATTGTACTACTTCACAAAATATATACAAATCTTGTAAATATGTATGTCCATCCACCACCATCCTTTTTTTAAGGTTTATCATATGTATTACTTGAGCATGCATTATAAACCTAAGACAATGATATAACTTAAATAGTTCTATGTATTAAAAAGAAACTAAATAAAAATAGGCTTTAATATTTAAATATTAATCCTTTCCAGCAATGCTCTTTATTCCTTCCTTTTAAGTTCTCCTCTGGTCTTCTTTCTTTTCAATCTGAAGAACTACCATTTCTTGTACTGTGATAGTAAAGGAATACTGACAATGAATTCTCTTATCTGAAGTAGTCTTTATTTTACTTTCATCCTTGAAGGACACTTTCGCTCAATATGGAATTCTAGGTTGACAGTTGTTTCTTGCCGTACTTTTTGTTATAGACCTATAAAGACTGAGGCTGACTATCATTTTTGATCAGTGATAATGTGAATCCTTATTCCTTAGTATATATTTTTCTCCATATCCTTACAAAATTCTTTTTATCTTTGTGACAAGATGAGCCTAGCCATGGTTTTCATGTATTTATCCTACCTACAGTTTACTGAGCTTCTTAGAGCTGCACAATTGCATCTTTCTCCAAATTTGGGAAAACCCCAAAAAAAACAAACCCAACAATTTCTTCAAATATTTTCCTGCCCAGCTCTCTCTCTCCTTTGTAATCCTTCTAGGATTACAATTAATCCTACAATATCTTTTGATATTTTTCCACAAGTTCCTAAGGCTTTCCATTTTTCCCCCAAGATTTTTCTCCATTTTTGAGTTGTATAATTTGAAAACTATATTGAAATTTTAAAATTGTATAATTTGAAAATATTGTTAGATTCTAACTAAGAGCGATAGAAGATACATAAGTTATCAACTCCAATAAATATACTTAAAGCAAAAAGCACTAATAGAAATTCTCCATCATGATTTTTTTTTTTTTTTCATTATGGACTTCTATCTGGGAGGAAATCTGCCTATGTATAGAGCTCCTTGGCACTGGACATGGATGGAGCTTGCAGCTCATCACTGTAATACACCTTTTTGGATACTAGCCCCTCATCTAAGTCTTCCTGTATTTCATAAAAAAAAAAAAAAAAGAGGAGATTTCTGTTAAATGCACAAGATAACACTGAATAAAACTACAAAAGCAGCAGAAAATGAAAGGCATTTGTAACTCTTGCAAGACCTCCATGAGCACAGTAGAGCATCTTACCTTCCCAGGAAGACTGTGTTCAAGTTTCAAGAACCCTGTCTTGGTTCTGGCTGCTCTGGATGGAAAAATGGCTTTTTACTTAGCTCTATCTGAGAAGAAGAGTGTTGGCCCCAACTCTCTATCCAGGAGAGGAGGAGAAGGAAGAAAAGAAGAAGAAGGAAGGGGTTAAGAAGGGGGTGGGTGTATGGTACCCAATCCAGGGTACTTCCCAGGCTTGCATTGTCAAGAGGTAAGGAGGGGCCAGAGGCACATGAGGCACAAGGGAATGACCAAACCATTCCTGAGGTTCCTGTGTTTGGTAGGCCTGACAGGACTGGAGACTCAGGCCTCAAATATAGGACACTGATATGGCTTCTGAAGAGTGCTTCGAGTGTAGGTGAACAGAAGAAATGGCCCTGGGAGACTAGGAACCACAGCAGCTCTGGTTACCTGTCGGAAGTGTGATTGTATCCACTGTGATAGCACTGGAGATGGTCTTTCTCCAACATGGGCTCACACCACCCTAACTAGGGCCCAAGGCCTCTAGATGTAGAAGGATGCATTACATGGACACTGAAGACCAGGAAGGGGGACCACATGTACAATTCTGCAGGGGAGAAAAAGGTGTTTGAGGGGCACAGAGGTACTATGGGGTTTTAGCCCCCTGAGGGGCTATTACTGACTTTTTTTTTTTTTTTTTGTCTCTGAAAAAAAGGAAAGTCTTCTAGAGCTTAGAGGTCTGTTCACCTGTGGGAAAAACATGCTGCTTATAAGAAGGGATGAGGGCAGGGAGAGCGGATGTAGGAGAGGGGTCCTCATTAACATTTTTTTAAATTACTGTTTAGAAGCAGAAGTAGAGGAATATAGTGGACTACTGTTGCTATTTTTCTATATTTAAAATTTTGTAAGACATACAAGATATTGGTAAGACCCTCCCTTCCCCTCACCCCTCTGCTCCACCACAGCCAGACTGATATACTATCTTGGGGTGATTTTAGGTATAACATTTATGTGATCCATGTTCCACTTAAGTTTCAAGCTTCTCATAGCCCTTTTTTCCCTTTTTGTGCAAGTTAATGGAACTGCTTTGATTACTCCCTAAAGTTTCTGCATGAGAAAAGGGAAGATCCTGTTTGGGCTCAAACCCCCTTGGCATTCCTGCGGAGCTACTGCATAAAAAATTAAGGTATGCAGATGGACATTAGACCCAGTATTAGTGATCCTGAAAGCTTGTGAGGAACGCTTCAACCCAACATTGGGGGGCGGGGGGGCGGAAAAGATTATGAGGTAAAAGGAAACAATTATATTTTAATTCAAGTTCACATAACACATTAAACCATTTGATAATTCGAATTGTTCAGTGAATTTGGATTTAAAAGAATCAGGGAGAATACAACTATCAGTAGGAAATGAAAATGCAAATACATTTTGGATCTAATTTCATGCAAAACTTCGGATTTAAAAAAAAAAAAAAAGAAACTACCTTAAATAGAATGCTATTAACACTTGCTTCAAAGGTCAGAAAACTTTTATTAACATTTAAGATTATGAAAGCGTGAATAGATGTTCAGAGTGTAATAAAACTAATATCTTTACGAAATGAAAAACTCTTGTATTGCAAATTATGTAGCTCTAAGAATTATGCCATTTACCTTAAAACTTCATTAGGATGGTGTATTATAGTTCTCTGACATTCTTAAATTCGTAACAGATTATATTGTTCTTTAAATTAACTTTTATTTTCTAAAATGCCGAATTGGCTTTGGTGACTCAGACCGCTACAATACTGGGATTAAATTTGTTTTCTGGGGATTTCTAAGAAAAGGAAATAATTTCTGCTTTCTTTTCCTGAATTATGTTCATAGCCATTAGACTGGCAATTTGTACATGTGTCCTAGTGCATTCTTGTTCACATATATCTGTTATATCTGTTCATAACCCTCAAGATGATTAAAATCACTGTATTATAAACACTAAGAATGTATGTGCACATGTATGTGTGTATATTAACATACATTAAAGTTAATGCTTAAGAAGGAATAATGTCTCCAATGGAGAAGAGAGGGCTGGTAAGTCAGAAAAGAAATTAGGCTTGATAAATATGCTCCACTCAGGAGGTACGATTTATTTGAAAGTGATTCTTTGGCTATTTTTTTCTCTCGCAGACTTGATTTTTTCTTTTGGGGATGTTGGATTTAATTTCAAGCACAGGGAATCCACCTAAACCTGAGATTCCAAAGACAAGCAAAAGAGGTATATAGGTCCTTCCCATCATAAAGGAGGGTAGGGGACCAGGACTTCAAAGGGAAGAAAGACAATTGACAGGAAGATGAGGAGTCAATGTTTGGTGAGCAAACATTTGTTGGGCCATCCAGGAACAAAGGGGCACAGCGGAGAATTTTAACAGACTTTACTTGTTTCCTCTGTTTACCACCCCTAGTTCCTATTAAAATGTCTATGGTGATAGCTCCCTTCCTGAAGCAGGTCTTCTATCTAAATTCTTTTAGGCAGTTAGGGGAAAGTCATGTTTCTTCCTGAGTCTTCTGGGACTTGATTGTTTTCAGTTTAAAATAATGCGCATGTCAAAGAATCATCTCCTCTTAACCCCTCCAGGACCTAATTTACTTGACTCAGAAATCAAAGGAGTAACAAAAGGAAAGAAGGCACCCAGTTCAGCAAGCTGTGCTTGACTTCCGTGCTTTGGAGAAGGGGAGGTAGTTAAGCTGGTAACACACCAAGTAGGCCATTCCAAAAAGGAATAGAAGAGGGGAGGGAAACTTTAGGCATACTTACTGATGGGGAGAGCTTGGTTCTTGTCTCAGGGAGTAGAAGAACGAATTTCTTGGACACGGGAGAGTAAGTAAAGGGATAGAAGTTTATTAAGCAAAGATACAGAGAAAGCTCTCAGAAGTGAGAGGGGTCCTGACAGGATTGCCACTGAGGGCTTATAGGTTTGGTCTTTTATTGAAAGCGAACTAGGGAACCTAAATCCTTTTAACATTACCTATAGATATCACCATTGAGTAAGGACTAGTGATAACATCTTTAATGGCTTATTTCTTTTTTAGGGTCCGGTAATTCTTTGTTGGTCACAAGTAGATGATATAACAAGACACCCTCCCCACTCACACCTAGAGCAGAGCAGGGTGGTCTGGCTTGTTCCCTTATCTCTGGTTTCCTTACACCTCAGCATTTTAGGGATTTTTGTGAGCCTGCTTCCTTGGCCCCCTGCCTAGACCCATTTGTCCCTAATTCATTAGGGTCAGGGTTGTAGATAGGCTACAAACAGATGCTACCCAAGACCCGGAATGGTCAGAGGCAGAGTTAATGCACACAACTAACTGTGTGACAAGAAGACAGACGGACTGGTAGTGTTGGGGAGAAGGAGTTATAGGCCATAGAATCCCAGATTAAAATTTGTGATAGGGTTAGTATTTGCCTGATCTACCACTAAAGGAACATGCAGCAAACACACAAAATAGGATTATAAGAACCCAAGCAAAATCTATTCTAGGATGCTGAGGTGGAAAAAGTTTTTTATTAGTGGAAAAGAATATTATTTGGGGCACCTGGGTGGCTCAGTTGGTTAAGTGTCTGCCTTTGGGTTGGGTCATGATCCCAAAGTGCTGGGATGGAGCCCCACATCAGGTTCCCTGTTGAGCTGGGAGCCTGCTTCTCCCTCTCTCTGCCTCCCTCTGCTTGTGCTCTAATAAATAAATCTTAAAAAAAAAAAAAAAAAGGAATATTTTACAAAGACTGGGGTGGAAGCAATGTCATGCTGGAGCTTCTCCTGAGTTAAGTATGTAATGCAGTGCTGTGATCCCATAATCTGACAGGGTGGGAGAATTTATACCACAAAAAGTGGCAAATAGTACAAACCAGAACTTTTTTCCCCCTGGAGAGTAGCATTTACCAGCACATTAGTGGATGAAAGTCTTGTAATTTTTATGTTGCTGATAAAAGTCACAACTTTTTTTCTTAGAAAGTACCCTAAAGTTCAATTTGATAACTTGATTTTTAGAAGTGAACACTGTCATAAAAATAGGATTAAATTTATTATGGGAAGGGATGCTAAAACCTGGGAACAAATGATTTTTAAAGAGATCCAATAAAAGAACAGTCAATTCTATTAAGGCAATCATCTTCTATAGTTAGATTTGGCAACATAACATTACATATATTGACTGTAGGATTAAAACTTTCTATGGTCCCAATGTTGGAATCCCTTAGTTATTAGTATCTTTAGGTCAGTAACACTAAATAAGTTCTGTGGAAGACCCATTTACTAGAGTGGTGTCACTGTGTTTGAACATAAATTGCCCCTAAAAGATTGGGCTGGGAAGATGGTGGCAGAGGAGTACCCTAGGCTCACCTTGACCCATGAATACAACTAGATAATTATCAAATCATCCTATATACTCCAGAAAACAATCTGAGATGGAAAGAACAAACTCCACAGTTAAAGGGGTAGAAGAGGCCACGCAGAAGAAGGTAGGAAGTGTGGAAAAGTAGTTTGGGGGAGACAGGGACCATGGCCACTGTTGTGGGGAGGGAGATGCAGCAGCTGAGAAGGGTGAGAGACACTAGCACACAGGGGAGTGCATGGTGGGGGGGGGGGGGGATGAGTAACCATAACAATTGGCTCTAGGGTGAGAGGGCCAGCATTTCCTAATTCTAGCTACCTGTGAGGTTTAAAGCATGGAGTGTTAAAAGTAGGTAGGCTTGGTTCTGGAAGAGCTCAGAGGACATTGGAACTGTTCTTGGAGAAAAGACAAGCAAACATCCCACAGACTTACAGTACAGAAACAGTGATTTGATGAGCACCTGGGGCACACAGTGGGGAGGTTATTGGCTGATCTTGGAGTGTGTCCCAGAGAGGCAGCTTTCACAGAGAGACCCCTCTGGGAACAAAGGAACTGTCAGGTGCCATTTCCCTCCCCTGGCCCTCAGCATAAGCCCAGGGCCACCTGTGGGAATCAGTGCAGCACCAAGATTCCCTACCTCACTTGCTTACACCAAGCCCTGCCCCCTTCCCTCCTCCAGAAAAACTGCCCTTCCCAGTCATATTTGCCTTAGTCCCACCGTGGTAGGCCCTCACCCCCAGAAAACCAGCCAAA
Source organism: Canis lupus baileyi (assembly GCF_048164855.1). Lineage (NCBI taxonomy): Eukaryota > Metazoa > Chordata > Mammalia > Carnivora > Canidae > Canis > Canis lupus. Next base: position 70,700,133 of record NC_132839.1, read on the forward strand.
AGCCCTGCCAACAATGTATCTCCCAAACCAGGAGTTTTGTGAGGCCTCAGGTCTGGCAGCAGCAACAGGTCTCATTTCACAGGCAGACCAGAGTGCCTAGTTACAATGCACCACATTAGGCCAGGAGCCAAACACTGCCCACAATAGGCAAAGAGAGCCTCTGCAGATGACTGGCCTGAAGGATAAAGCAGCCAAGACAAAAGAGCAGAGAACATGTAACACACATTGGAGACATTCCTGAAAATGCCAGACTCTGGGGAACAGAGGACACTACAGGACCTCTTCTTCATAAGGCTATGATCCTCAAGAGCAGGAGATGTAGCTGATTCTCCTAACATAGAAATAATCACAGAGATTTAGACAAAATGCGAAGACAGAAGTATATGTTCCAAATGAAAGAAAAGGAAAAGGCCACAGCCAGAGATCTAAGCAAAATAGATATAAGTAACATGCCTGATGGAGAACTTTTGTAAAAGATTGAATTTATTTGAGGGAGAGAGAGAGAGAGAGAGAGAGATCGTGCACACGAACAGGGGTGGAAGGAGGGCAGGAGGAGAACCAGACTCACCGCTGAGCAGGGAGCCCAAGAACATGGGTCTTGATCCCAGGACCCTGAGATCATGACCTGAGCCAAAGGCTGATGCTTAACTAACTGAGCCACCCAGGCACCTTCTGATGGAGAAGTTAAAGCATTGATCATAGGATATTCACTGTACCTGAGAAAAGAATAGAGGACATTAATGAGATTAATAAAGAGCTCAATAAATGAAATGAGAAATATGCTTGATGGAATGAATAGCAGTTTAGAAGAAGCAGAGGAATAAATTAGTGACCTAAAGACAGTAATGGAAAGTAATCAAGCCAAACAAAAGAAAAAAGAATTATGCAAAACAAGAATAGACATAGGGGACACAGTGAGTCCATCAAACATAACATTCATATTATAGGAGTCCCAGAAGAAGAGAGAAAAGGGGGCAGACACTTAGAGGAACAAATATTGTTTAGAGGTCTATATTACCCAGAGATGACTGGGTGGCTCAGTTGAGCATCTAACTCGATTTTGGCTCAGGTCATGATCTCATGGTTATGGGATTGAGCCCCGTGTTGGGCTCTGCCCTCATTAGGGGGGAGTCTACTTTAGATTCTCTCTCTCCTCTCCTCTCTTCTCCCCCTCTTCCTGCTCATGTATATGCTCTCTCTCAAAATAAATAAGTCCAACAAAAAAATGTCTCTACCACCCTAAATAATCCACACATTCAATGCAATTCCTATCAAAATACCAAGATCATTTTTCACAAAACTAAAAACAACCCCAAAATTTATATGGAACCACAAAGATAGCCAAAGCAATCTTGAAAAAGAAAAGCAAAGCTAGAGGCATCACAATTCCAGACTACCAGTTATATCACAAAGCCATAGTCAAAATAATATGGGACTGGCACAAAAATAAACGCATAGATCAATAGAAAACAATAGAAAACCAAGAAATGAACCCACAATTATATGGTCAATCTTCAACTAGCAAGAAAGAATAAACAGTGAGGAAAAGACCGTCTTTTCAACAGTGATACTGGAAAAATTGGACAGAAACATACAAAATAATGAAACTGGACCACTTTCTTATACCATATCCAAAAGTAAATTCAAAATAGATTAGAGACCTAAATGGGAGAAATGAAACCATAAAAATCTTAGAAGAAAGCACAGGTAGTCACTTCTCTGACATCAGCTATAGCAACTTCTTTCTAGATAGGTCCACTGAGGCAAGGGAAACAAAAGCAAAAATGAACTAGAGGACTACATAAAAATAAAAAGCTTCTGCACAACAAAGGAAATAAAACTAAAAGACAACCTACAGAATGGGAGAAGATATTTGCAAATGACATATCTGATAAAAGATTAGTATCCAAAATATGTAAAAGAACTTGTGAAACTCTACACCCATAAAATAAATAACCTAATTAAAAATGGGCAGAAGGGCTGCATGGGTGGCTCAGTCAATTAGGGGACTCATTCTTGATTGCAGTTCAGTTCTTGATCTCAGGGTCATGATTTCAAGCCCCACATTTGGCTCTATGTTCAGTATGGAAAAAAATAATACAAAAAATAAATAAGTGGGCAGAAGACATGAGCAAACATTTTTTCAAGGAAGATGTACAGGTGGCCAACAGACACATGAAAAGATGCTCATCATCACTTATCAGGGAAAGGTAAATTAAAACACAATGAGATATCACCTCACACCTGTCAGAAGGGCTAAAATAAGCAACACAAGAAACAGTAGGTGTTGGCAAGGATATGGAGAAAGGGGAACCTCTTGCACTATTGGTGGGAATGCAAATTGGCACAGCCACTGTGGAAAACAGTATGGAGGTTCCTCAAAAAGTTAAAAATGGAACTACTCTACCATCCAGAAATTACACTACTGGATAATTTACTCAAAGAATAAAAAAGCACTAATTTAAAGGGATACATGCACCTCTATGTTTGCTGCAGCATTATTTACAATAGCTAAACTAAGAAAGCAGCTTAAGTGTCCATCAAAGGGTGGATAAAGAAGATGTGGTGTGTATATATATATATATACACACACATATGTATACATGATGTGATATTACACAGCCATAAAAAAGAATGAGATCTTGCCATTTGCAACAACATGGATGGGGCTAAAGAATATAATGCTAAGTAAAATCAGTCAGAGAAAGAAATACCACATAATTTAACTTGTATGTGGAATTTAAGAAACTAAACAAGCAAAGGAAAAAGAGGCAAACCAAGAAACAGATTCTTAACTATGGACAACAAACTGATGGTTACCAGAAAGGGGGGGGGGGGGGAGAATGGGTCATATAGGTGATGGATGATTAAGGAGTGCACTTGTCATCATGAGCACTGGGTAATTAAAAACTTAAAGCACATGTTTGTGTGACCTGCCACAAATAAATTACCCCTAGTCATGACCCACTGGTTTTCATGAAAAATTCTTGAAACCTGCTAAAATGTTAACCATGCACATTTTTAGCATGTCTCTCCTATGGCCACCTGTGGGACTGTGTGCATGCAGCAGCAAAGGCTGCAGCAGCAATGCCTCTCCATTCTCTCCTGCTTCAGATGACCCAGGGCAGAGTGGCTGACAAGGTGTTGGAAAAAACACATTTTCCTCAGTGTGTGGTTTGAGAAGGCAATGCCCCTGAAGTCACCTTGCATTGCTATTTTCTCACAAATTATCAGTGAAGCTGACCATACAATCTTGCAAAAGGTTATAAGTGTTGTGGGGAGACTGAACTAACCACTTAAAGACAACCCAACAGCAAGTAACAAGCACAACAAATAGCAGTTACTAAATGGGTTCTTAGGTAACTAGTTCCTAGTAGATACTCTATCAAAACCTAGAGTTGACCAGGAAAAATTCCCGAGTTCTTTCCTAAGACAAAGAGTGGCCTTAAGAAAATCTTTAGTAGAGATGGCAGTGAATCTTTGTCAGAAGGAAGGTCACCGCCTAATATAGTCAAAAGAAAAAAAACAAACAATTCTATTGAAAAGTTTAAACATAAAATAGAAGACTATAACCCCATGCATCCATCAGCTATAACAATTTTCATCTTATGCCTAATCTTGTTTCATCTCATTCTCAGACACGAACCAACTCTACTGCTGGATTATTTTTTTTTTTTTTTGCTGGATTATTTTAAAGCAAATTCCAGAAGCGCACCATCCCACCTGCAAATTTGCTATTCTATAGCTCAAATAAAAATAAATAAGGGCCTTAGAAAATAAGCCCAAAGATATCAAAATACATGAACAGTTCAAGATTGTTAAAAAGAAAACCTTAGACCCAAAATGGTGTCACTTAGGCCAAGTCACCAAACCAGGGCTTAATACCTGAACTGCTTGTACCTTGATTGATTCTCCCTCTAGAAATGCAGTCTTAACTGGCAAGTCAGGAATTTTCTGGTCAACACCAAAGAGGGCCATGTCACATGGCCCTCTCTATCCTCCAAAGGAAAATGAGATAATCCACCTGGTGAGACCCTTCTGTCCCCAAAGAAAGGTGACCTCACTTGAAATAATTTTTTCCTGTTTAGGACTTCCCTGTCCTTTTATTAAGATTTTATCTATTTGAGACAGAGAGAGAGCATGAGCCAGAGAGAAGGTATGCAACAGGGGCAGAGGGAAAGGGAGAAGCAGACTCCCCACTGAGCATGGAGTCCAACGTGGGCCCATCACAGGACCCTGAGATCATGACCTGAACTTAAATTGGACACAGTGGAGATACCCAGGTGCCCCCTTGTCCTGCTTTCAAAAATCTTTCCCTTTATGTAGGTCTTTGGAGTGCCCCCTACTGCTGGAAGGGATGCGGCTCAATTCATGAATCACTTAAAGCTAACTAGATCTTCAAATTTACTAGGTTTAATTTTGTTTTTTAACGTTATGAAATAACTAGTTTCCCGAATGGTCTTATAAGTGTCCATTCACGGTTGGTATGTTTGAGTCAGATTCAAGCAACAGCCACTCATGACACCTGTTTGATAACACTTAAATTCCGTTTAATCTGTAACTGTCTTCTCTCCCAACCCCCATCTTTTTCTTCCTTGGGATTTGTTGAAAAAAAATGGGATTGACTCGTAGAATTTCCTTCGTTGCAGATAAGACTGTTTCCCTGTCTCAACGTGTTTGTATTAGGACCAATTTCGAGAAGCGGAACTTTTGTGGAAGTGACTTATTGTGAAAGTGCTTTTAGAAGAGGAGAATGCAATGGGGTGGGGGAGGGTGCAGGATATGGAAGGCAAATCGCTAAGCAGATATCAGGTCTCAGTTGGAGACTAGCTTCAGGTCTGGCCCCATAAAGTTGGTTCCCCTTTCAGGCGAGGGACCAGATTTTAGCTACCTCTCCCATGTCAATCCCCAGCTACAGGTACCCTGAGTGGGTGGGCGTGGTAACCTCTCTGGCAAGAATCCACTTCTGCCTGTAGGTAATTCTCCAGAGCATTCCTTCTCTTCTGGGTTTCTTGAAAACTATACTTAAATCTAGTGGCTTAATTCATATCAGGTTTTATTTTTGATAAGACTGTGTGCTTCCTCTTGTACCACATCACAGGGTGCTTTGTATCTGCTTATCTTACAAAACCATTTATGCACAACTCCGGTACTATTGTTTCTGTCAGAAGTGGATTTAACCACTTTCACATTGTGAGGTAAGTTGGCTTAACAAAGAATGAGAGTCAGGTTTCATTTAGTTTAACAGTGCTTTAGTTTAACAGTTAACATTTAGTTAACATGCTTTTCATGTCTAATTTATAACCCATTATAATCCACACGAGTGTAGAGTATTTGTGTGGGAAAATCTGTTTTCCAGAAGAGCTGTAAAAATGAGTTCATTCTTTGAGGTTTTTCCAGATGCCTAGCTGGGAAAACTCAGTTGAAACTGGCTTAAAAAAATCATCCAGTCCCCCACTTAACTGCAGAATCTGGAATAAAGTCTGAAATGTAGCTAGACCCAAGCCCTCAAAGGTGTCAGAAGTAATTTTTACTGGCTCTATATTGGGTTTCCTTTTCTCTGTGGATGCAGTATTAACCAGGTTCACTCTGCGACCTTCAACATCCTCAGGTTTGTATCTTATCCTTTCTTCAATCCTAGAATATTGGGTGTCACTCTGCTTGGAAATCTGGTAGGAATTGAATTCTGTTGCTTGTGATTTGAGTCTCATACCATGATGGTGTAGAAGATGGGATTATCAACTCACCCTCATGAGAATCACAGCTCTTAGCCGGGACCAAGCTTTATTAACAGTTTCAAGGATAAGAATCATTAAAAGCACAAGTCAAACAAGGATAGCTCGCCACTTTAGGACATTCTCTGGCCAAGATCTCACAGCTGAGGTCTCTGATATGTACACTCACATAACTTACACAAAAGGACTGTTGCATCATGAAACGTGCATTTTAAATTCCAGTATTTAAGCAGGCTTCAGGTGGCAGAGGAATCCTCCCCTCCCCCCCCCACATAAACTCCCAAATTTCCCTTTTGTTTAGAATAAGCAATTTTATATGGATTTATATGGAATAATTTTTATCCAGGCATACCCAAGGAATCTCCTGCCAAAAACAGTTGGTGGTTTGCCAGGCCCATCATTAGGACATTTACGAGGATTTAACCAGGTAACCATTCTTTCTTAGAGGTGTTCTCCATTAAAGAAATGCATTGCAGACCTGCTTATGACCATTTCTCTCCAATAAATCACTGAGGCCATTGCTAGGACCAGGGACTAAGATTACCTGATTGAGGAAACCATGGACTAAGAAAGAGCAGAAAGAGGAACACTGGATGCTAAGCAAGCAAAAATAATGGTCCACCACCATGTCCTAACAAGGATCCAGGTGACCTCAGTGTGGACCTTCTAACTTTCCTGTTTTGTCATGAAGATTTGTATATGTTGGGAGAATATTAATGGGGTATGGCAAATTTTCTCTGAAGCCCAAAGATGTCAGCCAGTCATTGTACCTCCTCCTTTCTGATGGGATGTAAAAGAATCAACTATTTCTTATTTCAGACAGTATGGTGGCCATGGAAGTGTGCCACTCAGATCTCTTTCAAGAGGCCCTGCTGCAGGAAACATGGAAGTGCCAAATCAATGGTTATATACCATGTACCTAAAACCTTGTTAATCTGCTTTAGTAAAGAGGGACTCCTATTTGGTTGAGCTTGTGGCAGTTGTGGTCATCCCTCCGGATCCATTTTTTTTTCCCCTTTCCAGGAGCCAAAGTGATAAATTATATGGAAACATAACAGACACCACATCAGCATCCTTTGGATCTTGGAATATCAAACATAATATTGTACTACAAGGCAACCCTGGGGGCATGGTGGAAATTGTGCCAACATGATCTGCAGCCAAAAGCCACAGAAGGCCTGAGAAGTCAAGTCTGTTAATAGCACCCCTAACATCTAAGACACATCCATCCTTGAATCGATCTGGGCAGTGCATCTCTGTCCATCAGTCACTTGAAGCCAAATAAGCTGGAGATGCCAAAACCACCTTGGAAGATTGAAGAAAGGGTCAAAAGGCTCAGATATGCAGAAACTTTAGATTTTTTCATGTGAAAGCAGAAATCCTACCAGGCTTGTTTCTAGGAGGGCCCAGAGAATACTCCATCACTAAAGCAATAGGAATACGTTGGTGATGTGAGAATTGACACCACTAAGCAACTCACAGTGACTGTCCTCCTCAGGACATGCCACAATGGAATGGTGTTTGAGTGTATGAAGAGGCTATAGCATGCAGGCATTGGTAGAGGCAGGTGGTAGCATGTAACCATGAGAGGCAAAACTGATGTAATTACTCTAACAGGGAACACAAGATCCTTGAGCCATGAGGATCTGTGGCAATAGCTTCTATTCCATGGTGAACTTGAGAGTAAGATAGATGGGCCCCTAAAGGTGACAGTTGACCTGTATAACCACGCAAAATTAAGAGCTGTGAGAGTGGAAGACAAGCCACAGAAAGGATAGTTCTAATCTCTTATTTAATTTCCAGTTAGAAAAAAAAAAAAAAGAAAAAGAATATTTTCCAGTTAGAGGCCCAGTCCTTTAGGAAGTTTCAGAAAGCTACAAATATATCCAATAAAAATTCTCCAAATTCTTTCCCAAATAGACCTTCAGTCTAGTGAACAATATTTTCTAGCCTACTAGGAAAAGATTTGTCATTCATTGGCCATAGTAACCGCAACTATTAGAACCGATTTTAAACCTAGCTCAATTGGTCAATAACAATTTTGTATCAGGAACTACACTCCTATAGGCCAATCGTTGATAGTTCCATGGTTCTGAAAAGTCTGCCAACCACTAAACACTTTCCAACCCCTGTATAAGATTAGCTCTTACTTGTTGTGGAGACACTATATGCCTTATAGGTACAGTTTTCCCCTCGTTTAGCAAGCAATAAATTCAGCATTTTGTTTCAAGTATTGAATGGCAGCTTCTTCCTTATAGCAGACTTTTTTCCAGAATAAACACTGAAAAAGGGGAATATATGTAGACCTTCAAGAACTATTGGATGAAGTTTCTGAATTGGCCATGATATGCAGGGATCCTAAGTACCATGACAGTTTCCAGTTGTTAGAATAGGCTTCTGGAGACCAGTACAAAAATGAATTATGGGGATGCCTGGGTGGCTCAGCGGTTGAGTGTCTGCCTTTGGCTCAGGGCATGATCCCGAGCTCCACAGCAAGCTCCCTCTGGGGAGCCTGCTTCTCCCTCTGCCTATGTCTCTGCCTTCTCTGTCTCTCTCATGAATAAATAAAATCTTAAAAAAAAATGAGTTATGGCAGATGTCTTTTTTTCCACTGTAGTCTCCGTTGGAAAGTGAAGCCACCATATATTTATACAGTTCCAAATGGATAATTAAGATGGATATTCTTCTAAATTGTCATAACTTGCGGTACCTGGGTGGCTTAGCCAGTTAAGTGTCTACCTTCAGCTAAAGTCATAATCTCAGGGTCGTGGGATTGAGACTCCACATTGGCCACCGTGCTCAATGGGGATCTTGCTTCTCCCTCTCCCGCTCCCCATTTGTCTTCTCTCACTCTCTCAAATAAATAAAGCTTTAAAAAAATTTGCCAGGGCACCTGGGTGGCTCAGTTGGTTAAACATCTACCTTCAGCTCACATCATGATCCCAGGGTCCCAGGATTGAGTCCCACATCTGACTTTCAGCTCAACAGGGAGTTTTCCCCTCCCTTGACTCATGCTCTTTCTCTCAAAATCTTAAAACGAAAAGAATTGTTGTAACCTCTTCTTTACTTAACTGGTAGAGTAAGAGCCATTACTGTAGTAAGAACCATGATACTTCATCTCCCCAAACCAAGATAATTCAAAAGCAATATTGCATGCCAAGGGTTAACGCAAAGATTAGTGGCCCGTCAACTACTTGAACGATTCAGAAGTTTTAGTCCCCATTACCCCTTTCAATTCACCTACATGTCTGCTGAAAAATATTAATGGAAAATGACATAATGGTGGATTACCATAAACTTAGTCAAGTTGTAGGCCCCCCAGCTTCCGGAAATTGGAATTTAGCTGCTGATCTGGTGAGGTTTTTTTTCAACTCCCGTCAGTAGAAAAGGTAAAGAGAAAATATTTATCATCTTGCCCAGATTTCCGTTACTTCTACACTTAATCACAGTATAATCCTGAGGAGACATTGATTGTTTGACATTCCACAGAGCATCATGCTGGACCGTACTGGATGTCAGTTGTCAACTTTGCATTACTGCAACACTTGGCTTCTGCTGTGTAATGCAAAGAACTCAATTACATTTTCCTAAATCTCCTTGTATGGCAGGCAGACTAAGATAACCCCAAGGATCCCTTTGTTCTGGCATTCACATCCTTTTGAAATCCAATCCCAATGAATGTGAGTGTAATTTGTAACTTACTTCTTATAGAATATAACAAAGGTGATAGGATACACTTAAGATTGTAACCACCTTCCTGTTAGAACATTCTCTCCCATCATAGTCAGACTTTGACAAGGCAAACAGTTATATTGTGAGTTATCCTACAAAGAAGCCCAAAAAGCAAACTAGGAGACCTCTGGCCAGTAGTCCACAAGAACAGACATCTACCATAACTCAGGAATGGCTCCTTCTCCAGCCAAACCATGAGATGAGACTGCAGCCCCTGCAAACCTCCCTCCTGACTGCAGCTTTATGAAATTCTGAAGCAGATGACTCAGCAGAGTCACGTCCATACTTGTGATTCACAGAAATTGTAGGATAATAAATGTGCTGTTTTAGGCTGCTAAGATTGTGGTAATTTGTTACACAGCAGGAGACAATGAATATACCTGCCCAATATGGCTCTGAGTTGGAATTTGCCAATGACAAGAACTCATGAAAAACATGGAAAATAGAAAAGGAAGGAGAGGTCATTATTACTGAGAAGTACAGTACTAGATCTGGTGTTTTTGCACACTTCTCCATAAATTCTAGCTTCTATAAGCTCTCTAGTAAGCTTCTCTGATTATGGCAGCAACCACAAAAAATTCTCCAAGTTCTGACTTCTCCACCAGCACTTCCAGCTAAAGCCATTAGTGCCTTTTTCTGATTCTCCAGCCATAGCCTCTGGACATTCACTTTTCCAGCTCTTTCAATATTCTTGTGAATATTAATTCCTATGGTATTCCTAGGATATGTATAATGGTTCTGTTTTTGATTATAAACATATGCATACAAATTAATCATACCAACTCAACTAATTTCTAACAAACTTTATGTTTACATAAATTAATGTTAGCTAATATCTAAAACATTAGGTCATAAGGGTGGCTCAGTCTTAAGCATCTGACTCTTGATTTTGGTTTAGGTCATAATCTCAGAGCCATGAGATAGAGCCCCACCTTCTCTCCCTCTCTATCTGCTTCTTACTCCCTCCTCTCATGTCCTCTAAAATAAATAAATCTTTAAAAAAATTAGGTCTTTTTATATCAGAGGACAAGATGGCCTACCTGAAGGTATCATTTAAGCTGGAATGAGATCCAAGGCTATTCACTAACCAGTGAGTAATCCCACAGCCTCCATGTGGCTCTAACCAGAAACTAGTGTGGCACCCACTACAGACTTTGCCACAGGGGGCAGAGATGTAATCAAATCTATATCACTGTAGAGAACTTTTTTTTTTTCTTTCCCTTTGGGAAACCAGACATTAAGGACATTTAAAAGCAACTACACATACAGGAAATAGAAAGTGACCACATATGCCTAGGGAAAGGCACAGGCTTAGAAGAGGCTTGAGAAGAACTTCGGTTTAAACCTCAAGTGGACCCTTGTTATGGAGTCTTTAACAATTAAAAAAATAAAAACACAGCCAACCCTAAGGACGGGGGATCATCTGACTTACAGAATAAACACATCAGTAAATTAAAATGTCTAGTGTTCAACAATAAAAAAAAAGCACATACCAAAGAAAAACCATTAACAAATCCGGTCCATTTGAAAAAAAAAAAAAACTGTCCCAGAAAAATGTGATGGCAGATCTACCAAAGATCTTAAAACAATGGTCTTAAAGATGTTCAAGAAACTAAGAAGATGTGAAGTAAAAATGCACGAATAAAACAAAATTACCAATGAAGAGACAAAAACTAAGAAAAGTTCCAAGAAGTCTGGAGCTAAGAAGTCCAGCAACAAATGAGAAGTGCACTAGAGGGATTCAGAGGTAGATTTAGGATAGAAGTTCCCCCTCCCCTGGGTTGAGAGGGTAGGAGGATACCATCTTCCCCTCCCCTCCCCCGCCCCCACATCCAGAAACTAGCTGCAAACTCCAATACACCAGGCAAACAAAAACCCACATCGAAATGGGCCACTGGCATCTCCCTGGAAGGAGCTTATGCACATTTGGTGTTCTGACTTTTAGAGCTGGCACCCAAGAAACAGACCCCTTAATCATCTGCCCTGGTGGTAAGCAGGGCTTGCTTTCATGAGCCCTACAGGACTGTGCTAACAGTTCTTAACCAGCTTCCCACCCAGGGGAAAAAGAAGGAAGCAAACCATAAGGGACTCTTAACTATAGAGAACAAACTTAGGATTGATGGAGGGGAGGTGGGCAGGGGATGGGCTAAATAGGTGATAGGTATTAAAGAGGACACTTGGGATGAGCACTCAAAGTTACTTGGTGATGAATCACTGCATTCTACTCCTGAAACCAGTATTGCACTATGTTAACTAGAATAAAAAAAGTTGAAACAAAAAAATTGAAAAGTAAAACTAGGTCTATCTGCATATGACATGTATAAACTCTGAAGATTACACCCAGAACTGTTAGAATAAATACAGTAAGGCTGCAGGATACAAAATAGAGAAATCAGTTGCATTTCTATATGTATATGTGAACAAAGTATCAGAAAGAGATTAAGAATCCCATTCATAACTGGATCAAAGGAACAAGCTACTTAGGAACACATTTAAAGAATGAGGTAAAAAAAATCCGTAAACTGAAAATTGTAATACATTGATGAAATAAATTGAAAAAAAAAACACAAATAGATATTTCATGTTCATGGATTGAAAAGATTAAAATGTCCACACTATCCAAAGTAATATACACATTGTGTCATACCTATTAAGATTCCAATGACATTTTTCACAGAAATAGAAAAATAATCCTAAAATGTAAACGGAACCAAAAAGGGCTCCAAATAGCCAAAGCAATATTAAGAAAGAAGAACAAGGTTGGGCATCACATTTCCTGATTTCCGACTATATTACAAATATAAAGTAATCAAAATAATATGATATTGGTGTAAACAGATCATACAATAGAATAGAGGGCCGAGAAATAAACCACTATACATACTGTCAACTAATATTTGAGAAGGGTGGGAAAAGGAGTTAAGATGGCAGAGTAGTAGGGTACCCTGGGCTTACCTAGTCCCTCAAACACACCTAGATCAACATCAAATCATTTTCAACTAGGAAATTGATCTGAGGATTAAGAAAACGATCGCACAATTAGAAAATGGAAACTATGAGATTTGGAGGTGGGAATGGAGAGAGAGAAAAGCCATGGTGCTGCAGAGAGAAGGGAGCCCTTTTTGCAGAAAGATGACAGGGAGAGAGGGGAAGGGAATGGGGGGAGAGGGAGGGAGGGAGGGAGGGAGGGAGGGAGAGAGAGAGAGAGAGATTGAGAGAGAGCAGCATATCATGTTCATGCAAGAAAAACACTCCCTCAAGACCAGTGACTGAGGAATCAAGAGAAACTGACTATGGCAAGGTTTTTTTTTTTTTTTTTTGCTTTGGTTTAGTTTTTCCCCCCAAATAGTAGAGCTCAAATTCTGAGCTTTTAGAAGTTAGTGCCATTCACTGGAGTCAAGCCAGGCAGGCAGCTGTGCTCCTGGGGAGAGCGAGAGTGGAGGACTGGGAGCAGAGGCAGACTCATGGAGCAGGGATTCCCTGGGTTGCCCCAGAAGAGATCACTCCCCTTCCTGGGGTACATTTGGAAGAGTAAAAATTGCCTCTCCAAGGGCAAGGGACCTGTCGGGCACCATTGAGCAGCCATTCAACTGCAAGTGGCAGAGGCACATGCAGAGGGCAGATAACCTGGTTGCAACTTTTTGGTGTGCTTCACTATAGATTCCAGGCACCTGAATGGCTGTGAGACTGTTTTTCTGGGATAGGATGATGCCAGGCACAGCACAGAGGGGCTATCATCCAGGGGAGGGGAGCAGGGCCATGCCTTGCTGGGTCATTTAAGATTTGGAGTTATGAATCTTAGGCACTAGAGATAAAACACAGGAGATGTGCTGACAACCTGGGCCCCAACAGGTGGAGGGCAGGAATCTGATGGAAGCCTAGGCCACGGGAGGAGAGACTGCTTTTCTATGAGGGCTTCCTGAACATTTGAGCCTAGAAGTTCCCCTCCCTTGGGTTGAGAGGGTAGGACAATACCATCTCCGCCCCCACACCCACACCCCACCCCCACACACCAGCTTACACCAAACCCCACCCACCTGCATCTGACAGGGTCATCTTTACCAGGGCAGGTGTGTGTGAGCCAGTACCAAGGGCTTCTCCCCCAAAGGACCAACAGAGGCCCCTCACATGTACCTAGTCTGTAGATCACAGAATGCTCCAAACCATCAGATTCAGTTATGGTGGAAATAGGACCAAGTTTCAACCCCCTGCCCCAACTCGTTCCCCCCACCCCCTTTTTCCTTTGGAATCAGCTTATAGTCATTTTTTCCCTTTTCTCGTTTTTTGGATGAGGCTTCCCCCCCTCCCCCCTATTTCTATGGAATCAGGCTCAGATTTGTTTTGTTCCTTTTCCTTTTGACATTTTTGGATCCTTTTTTTTTTTTTTTTTTTTTTTTAAGTCAGGCTTATCTTAAATCAAAGCACATCAATGAAAGACCCAAACACTCCTCATAACAAGCAAGAAGGAACTCTTCACATGACTGACCTGTGGGAAATAGCGCCATAACAGAGTGCACACAGCATACACCAGAAACACTTCCTAAAACTCCAGGCCCTGGACAGGATAGGATCTCTTCTTAATATAGCATTACTCTCAGGACTAGGAAACATAACAAGTTTTCATAACACACACAAGACAGTAACCTAGATAAATGACATAGATGGAAGAATTCTCCCCAGAAGAAAGATCAAGAAGAAATCACAGCTAGGGATTTGCTAGAAACAGATATAAGCAATACATATGAACAAGAGTTTAGGACAGTCATAAGAATACTAGCTGGGCTTGAAAAAAAAAAAAGCATAGAAGACATCAAAGAAACCCTTGCTGAAGGGATAAAAGACATAAAAACTAGTCTGACTGAAATAAATGCTATAACTGAGATGCAAAACCAACTGGGTGTAATCACAACAGATGGAACAGGAATGAATAAGTGATAACAGAAGAACAGGTTAACCAGGAAATTAAGGGAAAAAATATGACATTTCAAAATCCTTGGGACACAGCAAAGATGGTCATAAAAGGAAAGTATATAGCAATATGGCCTTCCCCAAGGAGCAAGAAAAGTCACATATATAAAACCTAACCTTACATCTAAGGGAGCTGGAAAAAAGAACAGCAAATAAAGCCTAAAACCACCAGAAGAAGGGAAATAAGATTAGAACAGAAATAAAGAATATAGGAGATAAAAACCCAGATCAAGGAAACTAGGAGCTAGTTCTTTGAAAGAACAAAATTGAAAAACTCCTAGCCAGACTTATCAAAGAAAAAGGGACCCAAATAAATAAAATCATGAATGAAAGAGGAGAGGTCACAACCAACACCACAGAAATAAATTATTATGAGAATATCCTCAAAACTTGTGTCAATAAACTGGGAAATCTGGAAGAAATGGATGCATTCACAGAAATATACAACCAAAACTGAAACATGAAGAAATAGAAAAACTGAACAGACCCATAACCAGCAAAGAAATGGAATCAGTAATCAAAAATCTCCAACTGGGCAGCCCAGGTGGGCCAGTGGTTTGGTGCCACCTTTGGCCCAGGGTGTGATCCTGGAGACCCGGGATCGAGTCCCACGTCGGGCTCCCGCATGGAGCCTGCTTCTCCCTCTGCCTGTGTCTCTGCCCCCCACCCCTTCTCTGTCTCTCATGAATAGATAAAATCTTAAAAAAAAAAAAAATCTCCCAACAAACAAGAATTCAGGGTCAGTTGGCATCCCAGGGGAATTCTACCAAATATTTAAAGACGAATGAACACCTATTCTTTTGAAACTATTCTAAAAAAAAATAGAAATATCTCAAACTCATTTTATAAGGCCAGCATTACTTTGATTCCAAACCAGACAAAGACCCCACTCAAAGGAATTACAGACCAACATCCCTGAAGAACATGGATGTAAAACTTCTTACCAAGATACTAGCTAATAGGATCCAATAGTACATTATATAGATCGTTCACCACGACTTAGTAGGATTTATTCCTGGGCTGCAGGAGTGGTTCAGTATCTACAAATCAATGTGATACATCATATTGATAAAGGAGAGGAAAACACCCCAAACACAAAAAAATCCAGTTGAGAAATGGGCAGAAGACCTGGACCTTTTCCAAGGAAGCCATACAATAGTTAACAGACACATAAAAAAAATGCTGAACATCACTCATCGTCAGGAAAACACAAATCAAAACCACAATGAGATACTACCTTACACTGGTCAGAATGGCTAAAATGAACAACTCAGGAGACAATAGTTGTTGGTAAGGATATGGAGAAAGGGGAATCCTCTTGCATTCCTGGTAGGAATGCAAACCGGTGCTCTGGAAAACAGTATGGAATTTCTGCAAAAAGTTAAAACTAGAGGGGCACCTGAGTGGCTCAGTGGTTGAGCATCTGCTTTTGGCTCAGATCGTGATCCCAGGATCAGAGATCAAGTCCCACATCGGGCTCCCTGCAAGGAGCCTACTTCTCCCTCTGCCTAGGTCTCTGCCTCTTTGTCTCTCATGAATAAATAAGTCTAAATAGATGAATGGATAAAAATGATGTGTGTTTATTATTGTATTTTCCATATTACACACAGGAATATTACTCAGCCATAAAAAAAGAATGAAATCTTGCCACTTGCAATGATGTTGATGGAACTAAAGGGTATTATGCTAAGTGAAATAAGTTAGCAAAAGACAAACAGCACATGATTTCACTCATGTAGAATTTAAGAAAAAACAGATGAACATAGGGAAAGGGAAGAAGAAATAAAATATGATAACAGAGCAGGAGGCAGAGAGACTCCTAAATATAGGGAACAAACCTAGGGTTACTGGAGGGGGAGGTGGATGGGATGATGGGGTAATTGGGTCATCAGCATTAAGTAGAGCATTTGATGTAATGAGCACTGGGCATTATATGCAACTGATGAATCACTAAATTCTATCCCTGAAACTAATATACTATGTATTAATTAAATTGAATTTAAATAAAAATGTTTTTTAAAAAGAACTCAAGAAAGATTAAAGCCTTAAATACCTCAAACCATAAAACTCCTTGGAAAAAAAAAAAAAAAGCAAAGAATTCCTGGATATTGATCTTGGCAATGACTTTGGATATGACACCTAAAGCACAGCTTAAAAAAAAAAAAAAAACAAGTGGGACTAAGTTAAGAAGCTTCTGTATAGCAAAGGAAACCAACAAAATGAAAAGGAAACCTATGGAATGGGAGCAAGTATTTCTAATACCTGACTAGATAGGGAACAGATGGGAGACAGCAGGAAGATAAATTCCCTTCTGTTCTTGTTCCTGTGGATGATTCTTTGCCCTTGCAGAGAAGTCCTATATGAGTAGACATGCCTGCCAGAGAATGACAAGGAAGCTTCCTTTGATCAGTAGACATAGACTCCTAAGTGAAAGCAAACAATAGTGCTGAAAAAGCTCACAGACAGAAGGGTATTAGTGTGATTGCTTCTAGACACAATGAAACGTCTACAGCAACTCTGGAGACTGTGGGCTCTCCTGGCCAGAGAGTTGTGTACCCTGCTCTTCCTGGCCAGCATCTTCCAGAGGCTGAAGGAGCCCAGAGCCACAGAGGAGGTATGCTTGGCCAGTGCACATGCATGCCCAGAACCACTCAATGTGCTTCTAGTGAGGAGGAGTGAGTGGGAGTCCTACCTCAGCTCCAGCATGTAGCATCCGCCAGATCCAGGATGGATGAAAAGGGAACTCCTTTTATTATCTGCTTAGAGAGGGTGTGCTGGAGTTTGAGGTATGCATACAATCCCCTCCCCCTGGCTACTGTGGAATAGTAAGGGGTGAAATGAAGAATTCCTATCTCTTCCTTGGGAAGTATGATCCCAGGTGTGTGTCAGCTCGGTTCCAAAGCTGCACTGGGGCATTTGTAGCTGCCCATAAATAAGAGCCCAAGGCTTCAAAAACCACCTAGCCAGCGCACTGATCGGCCTTCTATTTGTCACGACCTCATTCATAAGGCCAAACCCCCAAGGCCCCCATGCCCTATACTCAATAGTATTCAGAGTAGACTTGCTTATTCACACACACCAGGAGTGAGCATATGGACTAATACACACCCTACATACTAGACTTTGCATTGGTGCCCATTTCTCTACTTTTATTCTTTCCATCACTTCCCCAAGTGTACCAACAGAACAGGAAAAAAAAATGTCTATTCCAGATCCAGAGTGAAGTTTCTTGTGCCTGAAAGGACCAAGCTCCAGCATAGCTATCTGGGAGCTTCATCGGAAGTTGAGCAGAATGTTAGGGATTTCAGAGAGATGGAGAGTTTTTGTATTTCCTTACATTCCCTTCTAATCAAGAGATATCCTTAGAATAAAGGCAAGCAATTTTCAAAGTGTGTTCAACATTATAGCAACATGGAGGGAATATGGAGGGATCTAGGTCAACTCACCAGAAAAAGGTTGTTCTGGGTATAATTGTGTCATCGATGCCCTAACCAGATCCCAGGCACCCCTGTTCTCAAACTGCTATAGGTGCTTCTAGTTTACCCCTGAAACCTTTTCTAGAGAATTGCTCTGAAGTTGTTAGAGTCACCTTGCCAGGAGGTACCTAGAAGTTAAAACTATAACCTCCCCTCCCTAGGCCAGACCTAATTAACACCTGCTACTGTGTTGGAATCAAAGCCCTGCCTCCTTGCTTCAAGGCAGCATCAATGCTGCAGTGTGTTCTATACTCTTAAGCATCCAGTTGATATAAAACTTTACCTGAAACTTTATCCTTGCTTAGCTTCCCCCTTTCTCTTACTTCTTACAGGCTTCTTCAGAGAGCACCCATAATGATTCACAAAGCAAAGCCAAATCTTGGGCACTTGGCTGTGCCTCAGCTGACATCCAGGCTTCATCACATCTAAGTAGCCCCATAGGTCTCAAGGAGGAGTAGATGAGAATACTGAGAGCCTTCAGTTTGGGACATACTATCAGGAGGAGAGATTGAGAGGATAACATCTGGATATGTTCAGAGACAGATAACCAGGCAAGATCAACATCCACACAGCTCTCATCATGAGAATAAAGAGAACTTGAAATTGTTCACAAGGGATCCATTTCAAGATAGTTCTTGAATTTTCTTCTTCATTATGAACTTAATTTGCAAGTGCCCATGAGGTAACTGGAAGACATTTAAAACTTCAGTTTGCAGCCTGGCATTGTGGGGTAAGGCATGGTCCTAATTTTTAGGGCATACTTCAGGGCCACCTTTCAAGTATTCAAGGTCTTTGTGAAAGTTAGCAGAGCACACTCCATTTGGGCAGGCCTCCCACTATGGTGAGCACACAGTGTATGTTCAGAAAAGAAAAATATGTCTCTTCCTTTGGGCAAAAGCATTCCTATAAAAATGGTCCCGGGAGTTTGGAGAATGGAGTATGTTAAAGACAAAATTAATCAGACACTGGTTAAAATGGTAAGGAAGGCAGGTTGAGACCTTGGCAGCAAGGATGAAGAGACTGAGTTCAGTTGCCAAGACAGCTGTGGATTTATAGCCAACTAGTGGAATGAGGGGGGTCAGTGAATGGAGGAAGACAGAAGAGATATCAATACCAGGGGATCCTTGCTAAAACTGGGCCAAGGTGGACAAAGGTTGGGGGGGGGCAGGGAGGATAAGGAATTTGAACAGAGAACTGGGCAGGATTCCTTGCTAAGCCTGGCTGAGGCAGGTTGAAGGCAGGCCTCAAGGAGAAGGCCTAGCTGAAAACAAGGCTCAGAGGGGCCTGTCTAGGAAAGTCTTTGCCAAGCGTGGGCTGGGTTCCATCTCCAACTCCCCAAAACAGCAATTCCCTCTGTAGAGAATACAACCTATCCCCGGTATGCAAGTTGGTCCTACAAGATGCAGAGCTCAGATCCTCAGAGCGTGATTTCCTCTGGATTCAGTGACCGGATATAAGAGGCCTCATGATATTATGCTGGAGGAGACCTACTGGTTAAGAGCACAGAACCATTTCACCCAGTCCCAGGAATATAACCTTTACTCAGTCAACCTAGAAATACCTGAACAGCGCTCTTGTGGTACTCCACCTGATGGAGCCCCTTTCTATTGCTAGATGGGATGCTGCCCAATGCATGAATCACTGAACAAAGCCAATTTAATTTTTTTAATTTTTAATTACACTCAGCTGAATTTTTGCCATTTAACACTCCCCAAGATTAAATTTAGCATCTCCTGCTCGTCGAGAGGTGAGCAGATATTCATTGTGTGGATGTAGCACAGTTTACCATCAGTGATAAGACTTGAGCAATAAACCACAAAAAGACGAAGAATCTCAAATGCATATTAGATGGTGAAAGAGACCACTCTGACAAGGCCGAATACTGCATGATTCTAACCATACAGCTTCCTGGAAAAGGAGAAACTATAGAAACACAAAAACATCAGTGGTTGCCAGAGGCTTAGGAGTGGGGGTGGGGTAGAAGGAATGAACAGGGAGAGAGGAGTTTGGGAGACTATCCTATAGGATACTGCTAAAGAGTACAATAATGCCACACAACAGCATGCTTTTGCATATGGATTATTTTGAGCTAAAGGTCACAGAGAATCAGATGCCACCTGAAAAGCTCTAGAAACAGGGTATATTTTCCTTTTGTAATGGCGATTTACATTTATAAAGGAAATATCAGTTTGTAGCAACATATCCCTCTCCTGTATTAGGAAGAATAAGACTTATGACCTCTTACTAAAGGAGAAGGCAGAGCTTAAATCTGCACGACAAATGTTACTAAATAATCCTTTGTTTACCTCACTTTTACTGGTCACCTTCTCATAACTTACCTCCCTGTCCGGAAGTCCAATTCCCTTTGCTTTTGCCTAAGAAGATATATCAACCCAACTTTAGCCACACCTGAGTTACTCATCACTGGGTACTCCCGCGTGTATGTATGACACACACACTAGTAAGCTTCGTTCTCTCATCAGTCTGCTCGGCCAATCTCATTTACAGGGCCCCAACTAGAGAACATAAATGAGTAGAGAAAGACTTTACTCTCCGACATTGTAATGGTGGATTTGAAACCAGTATATTAACACATGATTGATTACCCTACCCTAAGGAAACTATCCAGATTGACTTACCCCAGCAGCCCAGATTCCCTTAGGTGCCTAAGTAAAGAAATTGAAGTCAACATAATGGCAGTTTATAAATCAAGACTTCAGCCAAACCTAAAACTTCGGCTGAGAACTTCAGAATTAAACTCACCATATACAGCATCCATCAGATTCTGTTACCTTCATGATCAACTCTTCAGATATGGGTTGGGCACCACAGCAATGGCTCTCTCCTTACTCACCCCACTGACCTTACAATTCAGTAGGATAGAATCCCTAGTTCCACACATGTTCACTTGTTGGACAACAGCCAGATGGTTTACTTCTACCAGGAGCCAGTAACACACCTCAACTGGTTTCTTAAGTAAAGCACAATTCCCTGGTATAGACAGCAAGGACCTGCTCCAGAATCCTAGGGACCTGCACAATGATTCTCCCAGTGAGGCTTGCTTGCCACCTCTTTCCAAACCACTGACCTTTCTATCACCAGAGGGTCTGCAAACCTTATAGTCTTCAGCCTAGGGCCGCCTTTCCACAGAGCAAAGAACCTTTCTGTAAACCATCACATAGGTCCTTCCAGCTCTTACTTAGCTACCAGCTGCTCATCAGTAACATTCAGCATCCTGTGATCTGCCCGGAAATTCTAAGCAGCAGCCAACCCACCCTACTCTCTGTAGCCTTGTCCCAAGGTCTTTCAAATGCCTGAATCCCACAACTGCAACAGCATTCCCCACTACCAGGGCTTATTCTCAGACTACTACCAATAAGTTTCAGCCATGAACATCTTTTCTCCATGGACTACTCTCCCTTCTCTCTCGCAGGTAAATCTGATTAAAGAAGAGGAAGTCTGCTCATTTGTTTAAGTTCTACATATGAGTGAAATCCTATGGTATTTGTCTTTCTCAGATTTCACTGGGTATTATACTCTGTAGCTTCATCCATGTAGTTTCAAATGGCAAGATTTATGGCTGAGTAATATCCCATTACAGATTTTGTGTAATTATATACACATATAGTCTTATTCATCATTTATCCATTCATCAGCCAATAGATATGTGGGCTGTTGCCATGATTTGGCTAGTGTTGATAATGCTGCTACGCACATAGGGGTACATGTGTCTCTCCACATCAGTATTTTTGTATTCTTTGGGCAAATACCTAGTAGTGCAACTGCTGGATCATAGGGTAGTTCTATTTTTAACTTTCTGAGGACCCTCCATACTATTTTCCAGGTTGCATTCCCCCCAACAGTGTAAGAGGACTCCCTTTCTCCACATCCTCACCAATATTTGTTGTTTCCTGTGTTGATCTTAGCCATTCTGACAGGTGTGGGCTGGTATTGCATTGTGATTTTGACTTACATTTTTCTAATCAGTGAGGTTGTTAATCTTTTCATGTCTGTTGGCCATCTGGATATCTTCTTTGGAGAAACGTCTGGTTGTGTCTTCTGCCCATTTTTTTAAATTGAATTATTTATGAATGTTGAGTTTTATGTTTGTTATATATTTTGGATACTAGCCCTATCAGATATGTCATTTGTAAATATCCCATTCAGTGGGGTTGTGTTTTCATTTTGTTTTCTTTACTGTGCAGAATATTTTGATGAAGCCCCAGTAGTTTATTTTTGCTTTTGTTCTTCTTGCCTCAGGAGACCTATATATAAATTGCTATGACCAATGTCAAGGGGGGGGGGGTGCGGAGAATCAAATTAAGAAACAGATTCTCAATGAAAGAGAACTGATGGTTACCAGAGTGGAGGCGGGTGGGGGAGATGGGGATCCTGGAGTGCACTTGTGATGAGCACAAAGATATTGTATGGAAGTGTAGAATTACTATATTATACACCTGAAGCTAATATTACACAATATGTTAACTGGACTTTGAATAAAAATTTGAAAGGAGTAAGTTTGAACGGAAACATTTAGCCTGAAGTTAGTTTGTCCGGGGCCTCCAAAAAGCCAAAGGCAATATGGAGTTAGACATGTGCAAATCTGGTTAGGAGAAATACATATGTGGGAGAAAACAAAGGGAAGGGAGCTGGAACACACAAGAGCCTCCAGATCATGACCTCAAGTAAAAGGGAAAGGGATGGGAGATTGGGTGAAAGCAGTATAGACAGGGTGCAGTCTAAGGAAAATTCAACAAGGGTACTGAGGAGCCCTTGTGCCAAAAGTCAGCTACTGGAGAAATCCATTTCCCAAAGAGTTACCCGGTGTTGGTATCTCTGCCAAGTTCAGCTAGGAGCAATTTCTGCAATGTGCATCCTCCAGGAAAAATGCTCTGATGGACTTCAGAGTTCAGAGGCTGGAGCCCTGAGTCATTTATATTTCCTGTACCCTCAAAGTCACCTCAGCAATATAGGTCTAAGATCTTCACAAGGCCTTTAGGGAGTTCTCCCCAAGGCTGCCCATCAGAGAAGTTCTGCAACTCCCAGGAATGAGCATACCTTAGAATCCTCATAGGGCTCAGTGATTGGCCAGAAGCAGCCCATGGAGAATGTGTTCTCAACACAGATGAGAAAAAAGCTAGGGCCATTGGTCAATACTCCTCCCAGCAATCAGAGATATGGGAGGTAGACTCATGGTCAACACATGAATTTCCTCCAGGCCACTGTGAATCCTGAGTCCTAGCTGGGATAAACATACACTGAACAGTTTTCTGACCCTGATATCTGCCCTCACACATGGAAGATAAGCACTGAAGTCTCCTGAGAACTAAGGAAAAGGAGACAAAAGATTCCTGATCATCCTACTCCTACCAATGCATGTTCCCCAATAAGGGACCTGTTAGGACAACAGGATGGCAGACACAAGAGGCACCTGTTCTGACTGACCTTTGTCAGCTACTGTGGAATTATGGGAGAATGGAAACCCTGAACATAGGACTAATATGGCAAATAGGAAATTACATGTTGGGCATTTGTTCACTGATGTATCAAACACCTAGGACAACATTTTAGTCCCTACTCAGGTCTTACTTACCATCTTATAGGGCATACTGGGAGAAAGTCTTCCAGCCAAAGCACTGAAGTGATCAACCACTTCAGTCATCACTCTAGAGAAAAAAATGTCATGTGCAGTGAATGTAGGAAAACCTTATAGTCAGTTACCTTAGTGAATATTTAAGAATTTGTACTAGGCAGAAGCACATGTAATAGACTGTCCATAATAAAATCTTCAGTCATGGCTCAAATTGAATACTAGAGAACTTCTAACCAGTGAACATATCTTATTCCAAGTTTTCTTTCATTTTGGCAACAAAAATTCATACTGGATTGAAATCAAATACAGCCACACATTTTTAGACCTCAAAATATAGGCAGGAAAGTAGCCAATTCCCACTACAAACTGAATATTTGTGTCCCCCTAAAGTCACATACTGAAGCTCTAACCCCTCCACTGAGATGGTATTTGGGGCTGGGGTCTTTGAGAAGTAATTAGGTTTACATCAAATCTTAAGAGTGAGGCCCCCATGATAGGACTTTTATTAAAAAAAAAAAAAAAAAAAAAAAAAAAAAAAAAAAAAAAAGACAGACCAGAGAATGCTCTTTTGGCCATGTAAGGACACAACGAAAAGGCAGCTATCTGTGAACCAGGAAGAGAGCCTCAGTTTTACCATCTTGATTTTAAACCTTCCAGCCTCTAGAACCATGAGAAATAAGTATCTGTTCAGCCACCCAATCCACAGTATTTTGTTACAGCAGCCTGAGCTAAGACACCCTTATCATTGAGTCTGGACTGGCCTCTAGGACTTGAACTGATAGAATGTGGTAAAAGTTCCTTGGATTCCTAAGGTTAGTCATAAGCCTTGCAGCTTCTACCCAAGTCTCTTGGAATCCCATTGCCATGTTGGGAGAAAGCCCAATCATTCCCCACTGAGGTAGTCACATGTAAGAGAGCATAAGGCCTTTGGTCAAGAGCCCCACTGTGCTCTCAGTTGACAAGCAGTACTCATCTGCCACCCCTGTTAGTGGAATGATCCTCAAGCCCCTCTGAATCATTCTAGCTGATGCCACATGGAACAGAGACAAGATGCCTAGCTGAGCCCTTCCTAAATCACAACAAAGTTATGAGCAATTTGAACTTGTTTTAGGTCAATAAATTTTCCTGTAGTTTGTTACATAGCAATAGATAACTGGAATAACTAATGAATGCAACCACTACAGAAGAATCCTTCAGAAATGATGTACCATTAAATACCAGACAGAATAGAGAAGAAACCTCAGGAATAGAAGAAACATAGAAGTGCCTACTGCTGTAGTTTAATTCAGTTGGTTTTTAAAAACATACAAGAGAAAGTGTTTTTAGAACAGATTCCCCAATGTTTAACATGGAAAAATTCATATTAGAGGGAAACTCTCCAAACTGATAGATCCAGATTTTTAAGTTTTATGAAGCAATCTGAAGTTTTAGTTTTACTAACTCAATTTTGCTAAGGACATGAATTTCTCTTCCATCTGCCCTTCCCACAAACAAAACCTTCCGTTTATTAATAAACCTCATGAAATATTGCTAATGCCAAAAATGTCTAATAAGAACAATCCTCTACATTTTTTAAAAGATTTATTTATTTATTCAGAGAGAGAGGCAGAGACACAGGCAGAGGGAGAAGCAGGCTCCATGCAGGAAGCCTGACGTGGGACTCCATCCCAGGTCTCCAGGATCACACCCTGGGCTGCAGGAGGCGCTAAACCGCTGCGCCACCGGGGCTGACCAATCCCCTACATTTTAAAGAAAGCAGCTTTGTCATTACTTTTCTGATCTCGCATGGTCTGTAAAATCTTTGTGGTTTTATACTGTGTGACCAACATTTGGAAATCTGTTTAAAATAGCTTTTAAACATAATCAAAAATATATTTCTCATTTGAAGAAAATATTAACTCATTCTTCATATAAATATAAAACCACTGTCCAAATTTGAATCTGATTTTTAAAAAAATATAAATTCCTTGAAGATGATTTTTTGTTTATATTTATGGTCTTTATTTCACGCATACAAAAAGACCAAAGTATGGTATCAACAAATGATGCTGGGATAAAGTAGCTACGTGAAAGATAAAAAAAAAAAAAAAAAAAAAAAAAAAAAAAAAAAAAAAAAAAAAAACACACTAAAGTGAGATAGAGTTCTATTTATTAAGATTTGAGAGCACGCACGCACACATGCACAAGTGAGGAGAGGGGCGGGCAGAGAGAGGATCTCAAGCAGACTCCCCACTGACTGAGGAGTCCAATGCAGGGCTAGATCTCATAACCCTGAGATCATGACCTGGACTGAAACCAAGAATTGGCCACTCATCTAACTGTGCCATTCAGGCACCACTTTAGCTCACTTCTTATGGCAAAATAAATTCGAGTACAACAGATTTTAACCATAAAAGGCAGAAAGCACATGAGGACTAAGAAAAGCTGAAAATTTAAAGAGTCTGAGTGGGGAACAGCTTTTTAATTATGAGAGAAAATCCAGAAGGCACACATTTTCAAATTGTGAAATTTGCAAGTCTTTCAAAAGAAAAAAATCTGTAATGTACCATAAAATAAAACAACCTAAGTATTTGCAACCCAGATGATAAAGGAAAGTTTATCCTTTATCTTAGTTTCCTTATCCTTTAACTTAGTTTCCTAAGTCCTTTAGTTTGTGTACAGACTACACCTGTAAATCAATAGAGATATGACCACACAATTCACAGAAAATCAGATACAAGTGGGTTTTAATCATACGGAAAATGCTAAATCAAGGGAAATCCTTATTAAAACTAAGTACGTATGGGACACAGGCAATCCAGTTGAATGCTTCCTGTGATATTTCCCTGTCCCATTGTGACTAACCATGTATAGCAACCATAAGGCATCTGGTTAAAGCTCATGGTGGTCTCCAGCACCCCAAACAGGTAGAACTGAACCCTATGGAGGTGACAGCTAGGGAGGAAGGAATGGACAGACATGGCAAAGAAAGAAGCTAAGTACCAGCTGCAGTCGTAGGCCAGCTGCACAGGTGGAGGCTGCCCCTGACCAGTAACCTCTCCTTTCTAGATTTTGAATGAGACATGCTCTGGATCCAGAGAGAAAATGCTCCCCACACTTGTGGGAGACAAATGTAGTATATGGCCAAGGGGTGGATTCCTGAGTCACAGGTCACTGGGACCTACTCCAGAGGCCCCAACTGATGGAAAGCAGGAGCAGCTGCTGTACTCTGAGCTCTGTCACTGTGAGGCCATACCCCTCACAGGCTATTCTGGCCAATGATGGAGTACAGTGGGGGATACGGAGGCCCAATCCAGGGAGGCTGGGGTCCTCTTGGTGGCTGCTTCAGCTCAAGAGCTTCCAGATGGACTTGAAACTTGCATAGGCTCTCCAGATCAGACTTTCAAGTATGGTCTGATGCCCTATTCCGTCCCTGCATTCTATTTTCTATTCCTAGTAAAATTCTTATTCTTTTACTCTCTGGTGAGGCCTCTCAGAGGACCCAAGCAGACATAGTTAACTGATAAAATAGGAGCCAGAAAAATCCTCAAGGATTCTGCAGCCTTCTCATTTAATTCATCTTAGTCACATCCCACTTCTCCTTCCCCCGAGAAGGCTCTTTATAGACCCCTAGAACAGCTCATTAGCCTTTCCAAAACTACAAATCAAGCAACCATTTACAATGGGGCCAGAAGGCCTTGTGGTACAGCATCCTGTACTCCCTGTGCTTATCTGACACTTCCGAAATGAACATTTCCTTTAATAAACATGTGGTCAGCACTAACAGTATTAGAATTCCCATTTTTGGAGACCTAGGCATTGTGTGTTTTTTGTTATATATCACTTGCAAAAAGTCAATAAAACATCTATAAAGTTTAAAGATAATGAAATTATAACTGTGGCAGTGAGCATATAGGTGAAAGAAAAGACTCATGTAATCAAGACTCCTAAGAAGTGGGCCTAAGCACCTATGAGGATCGTTACAGGTAAGTCAGAAGCAAAATGCCCATAGACACACATGTGCCAAAAACTCTGGCCTGAGCTTCACCTGAGAAGTGCTTCCTCTACTTGGCATTCCTTGATAGGATTTCCAAAGACAAAAGTGACAGACCTTGACCACACTGACATAAAGGCCCCAAGGAGAAAGTTGGTCATTTGACCAGGGCTGTCCCTTAGGAAACCAGGGATGTTCCTGACTGCGAATCAGGCTGCCACTCACCCAACACCCTCTTGCTAACCTACCTGCCACAAGCCCACAAAAACAGGACCTGCTGCAGATAGAGCCCCAAACATCACCCAGCAGCATCTCTACTACAAAGTACACAGAAAAGCAGACTATTCCTTTACTCTAGAGGTTAGAAGGTAGGATACAAGAAATTTTATACAGTATATCTTCTCCCATTCTGTAAGTTGCCTTTTAGTTTTGTTGAGTGTTTCCTTTTCTGTGCAAAAGCTTTTTGTCCTGATGAAGTCCTAATAGTTCATTTTTGCTTCTATTTCCCTTGCTCTTGGAGACATGTCTAGCAAGAAGTTGCTGCAGCTAAGGTCCAAAAGGTTGCTGTCTGTGTTCTCCTCTAGGATTTTAATGGATTTCTGTCTCACATTTAGGTCTTGTATCCATTTTACTTTTGTGTATAAGGAAGTGGCTTGGTTTCATTCTTCTACATGTGGCTGTCCAGTTTTCTCAACCCCATTTGCCCAAGACTCTTCTCCATTGAATATTCTTTCCTGCTTTGTTGAAGATTCGTTGACCATACAGTTGAGGGGCCATTCTGGTTCCACGCAAAATTTTAGGCTTGTTCCAGCTCTGAAAAACACTGGTATTATTTTGATAGGTACTGAATTAAATGTGTAGGTTTTGGGTAGCATAGACATTTTAACACTAGTTCTTTCAAATCATGAGCAAGGAATGTTTTTCCATTTCTTTGTGTCTTTAATCTCTTTAATAAGTATTCCATAGTCTTCAGAGTACAGATCTTTTATCTATTTGGTTGGGTTTATTCCTAGGTATCTTATGGTTTTTGGTGCAGTTATAAATGGATCAGTTCCTTAATTTCTTTCTACTGCTATATTGTTTAGCATTTAGAAACAGACTTCTGTGCCATGATTTTATATCCTGTGACTTTTACTGACCCATCAGATAAAGGGCAGTACCCAAAAGTATAAAGAACTTTACCAAACTCAATGCCCAAAACAGCAACAGAACTCAGTGAAGTGGGCAGAAGACATGAACAGACATTTCTCCAAAGACGACGTACAAATGACTGACATGAAAAAATGCTCAATGGCACTCATTAGTGAAATATAAATAAAAGCCACAATAAGATACCACCTCACTCTGATCAGAAAGCCTAAAATGAACAATTCAGGAAACATGTTGACAAGGTTGCAGAGAAAGGGGAACACTCTTGCACTCTAGGTCAGAAGGCAAATGGGTGCAGCCACTCTGGAAAACAGTATGGAGGTTCCTCAAAAAGTTAAAAATTGAGCTCCCCTATGACCCAGCAATTATGCTACTAGGTATTTATTAAAAAGATACAAATACAGTGTTTCAAAGGAGCACATGCAGCCCAATGTTTATAGCAGTAATGTCCACCATAGCCAAAATACTGTCAGAGCCCAGATGTTCATCAATAGATGAATGGATGAAAATTGGATATATACACACAATATTACTCAGCCATCAACAAGAATGAAATCTTGCCATTTGCAATGACATGGTTGGAACTAAAGGGCATTAAGCTAAGCAAAAATCAGTCAGAGAAGGAAATACCATATGATTTCACTCACATGGAATTTAACAAAACAGATGAACATAAAGGAACGGAAGGATAAATAAGGAAAACAGGAGGCAAACAAACTCTTAACCATAGGAAATAAACAGGGTTGCTGGAGGGGAAGGGGGGGGGGGGGAGGACAGGGCAATTAGGTGACAGGCATTAAGGAGGACACTTGTAATAAGCACTGAGTGTTTATGCAACTGATGAATCACTAAATTCTACCCCTGAAACTAATATTCTTAATTTAAATAAAAACATTTTTTTAAAATATTTTATTTATTCATGAGAGACACAGACAGAGAGGCAGAGACACAGGCAGAGGGAGAAGCAGGCTCCATGAAGGAAGCCTGATGCGGGACTCATTCTCGGGACTCCAGGATCACACACTGGACCGAAGACAGGCACCAAACTGCTGAGCCACCCAGGGATCCCCAAATAAAGACATTTAAAAGTTTTAAAGAGAATTAGTCTTTTCCAGTGTAAAAATTCAATTTTTGAGTTTTATCTTAATCTATTTCAATGAAGAGTAACAGACCATAAAGCAATTCATAGCCAGTAATTTGTTATGACTGTAGGTATGTGGGTCTTTAAATGATAGAATAAAGATTCCCTATGTGCTAAAACTTATACCAGGCTTACTATCACCTTAGGGAAGTTTTCAGGTGCTCATTTTTTGTTTCATTAGCTGCTACTTCAGACAGATGCAGCTTTTGAAGATTAGTCAGCTTTTATATTCACTTAGAGATGGTTGTGGTCTACTAGAGAGGAGATGAAAGAATCCTAAATTTGCCAGTGTTTATGTACACCACATATTAAAGGATCACATAGTTTCAAGTGGTTCATGCCCTGGATGAGGAAGTCCTAGGACAAGGGAATAAGGAGCATGGTTCACAAGAGTGCCCTTACGCTCAAGAACTATGGCAGGTTGAGAACAACTTCCTCCTCTGCCCCATGAGCTGGTGCAGTTACAATCACAGAAACTAGGGCAGACCCACCCAGATATGGCCTGCACAGTGGCACCAGCTCTGGAGACCTTGAAGTAGGCCATGCTGACCGAGCAAGGCTGTAGCAAAGGTAATTATCTTCTACTGCTATGTAATAAACCGCCACTAAGTGATCTCAAATACCACACATTTATTGCCTCATGGTTTCTGTAGCTTAGACTCTGGGCATAGCCAAACTCACTCTCCCCTTAGGGTCTCACAAGAGGCAAACAAAGTGATCACCAGGCAACATTCCATCTGGAGGAAAGAGTAGGCAAGACACCACTTCCAGATTCCTCAGTTACAAGGAAGGAGTTCTGTCAGCAACAGTTACATTAACCAAAGCCAGAAAGGGAGAGAGTCTCAGATGCAAGAGTCTCTGATCTCAGAGTCATTGTCCTTTAAAGATCTTAGGTCTGAATAAGTCAGGCCCATCCAGGATATTCTTTTAAACAAGGTAAAATCATCTGACATGGAACCCCAATTAATACCTGAAAAGTCCCTTGACCGATGCCATAGAAAATAAACTATGGTCATAACGAAGAGAAAAGATTGAGGCTATCTTAAAATTCTGCCTACCACAGGTGGTTTTGTGTGCTAATACCAGATTTACTTACCCCTAAACAATAGTAGAAACCATATCTTCTGCTTACTAAGGGAGAGGAGCTGAGGCAAGATATGGGGTATAAGAAGGTAGAGACTTTAAAGGCCACTTGAAAAAGTTGAGGCAGACAAAAGTGACCTACTTGATTGAATTAATGTACGGCAGAGTGTCAGTGTGCCCACTGGGCTGTACAGCTCCTTACTGATGGATGGTACTGAGCAATGTTCAGCATGCCTACACCCACACTGGGCTGAGAAACCAGCTTCAACTCTCAACCTTGGTTACTCTCAGTTTAAGGATTGCTGCATCTAGTGGATATAGCAGCTTCACACAACTCAAAAAAAAGCTATCATCAGAAACACCAGCTGGACTGTTTCCATAGAAGCAGCAGTTTCCTCTCCCATAACTGCTACAAATATTTGTCACCTAGGTTCTGCCCTTTCTGGTACCTGACCCTGATATGCCTCAGTCTTCCGGTACCTAGAGAGGCTGCTGCTCTATTCAGAATTCATCGTAAAATTCTTTACCTCAGGATGACTGGTAGATAGTTTGCCAAGAATAAGTGAAAAGAAATCCTAGCATGCAGAGAAATGCATGTGAAGGAACCATTCCCCGTTTACCCAAACAGGATGGTGGAGGGAAAGCAAGAAAGCTCAAGAGCAGCACAGAAGACCTTCCACGGTCTAATCCTTCAATAGTCCTCACAAAAGGTTTTGAATTTCTGAAGTTTGAGCATTTAAAAACTATATCCATGAATGTGTCGGCAATGGCGAATGATGCTTTATTCAAAGCATGTGGAAAATGAACTTCTAAAGCCTTTCTCCATCCAGGATTCCTGAGCCAGACTTGAAATCTTTCAGGTATCTCTGCTTCAAGGCTTCCCTGTCCTCTTAATGCTCAATTTGAGGGAGAGGTATTTTTATAACCCCCCCCTTGGTTGTCACTGTCCTGAACGACCACAGAAGAAACGCAGAGATAAGTCTGTCTAGAGACAGAATGTTCTCATTTTTCACTCACCTCCCTTCTCCAAAGAGGTCCCCACAAACCAGTTAGAAGGTGGTTTAGAACCTTCCAGTATTTTTGCCCAGTGAGGGCACTGGGCAGGTGATTTAAACACCTATGGATCTTGTACAGTTCACTTGCACATTCTGAGGTTATGATAGAAACATCCTAAGAAGTAACAGATCCCTCCAAGTGAGAAGACTCATACTATGCTGCTCAAAATATGTTATATGAACATATAAAACATCACCTTTTTTTTTTATTTTTAAATATTTTATTTATTCATGAAACACACAGAGACAAAGAGGTAGAGACATAGGCAGAGAGAAAGCAGGTTCCATGCAAGGAGCCTGATGTGGGACTCGATCCCAGGACTCCAGGAGATCACGCCCTGAACTGAAGGCAGGAACTCAACCACTGAGCCACACAGGTGTCCCAACATCACCTTTTTCAAAAAGCTTGTAGATGCTGATCCATATATAACTGAGTAATCAGGGCTAATTTTTATCATACTGCAGAAGGAAAAGTACAGTTCAAGATCAATGTCTATTGTAAAGATGACAAAAGAACAGGAATATTCAGTGTTGAGTTGCTGATCTTGTTACTCTTGAAACAGGCCTGACATCAGGAAGATGAGAAGTCCCCAAACACTGTCTCAACTAAGGCAATCCAGTACTCAAAGAGAACCACAGGTTACAGCTTTCAGGTTAATAATTTCATGACACAGCCATTTCTAGAAAATGCAGTACAGAGGAAAACTGCCCAATCAGCAAAGATGAGAAGTGGCATCTACCCTGAGAGTGCCGGCGGAATGCCAAGAGCTATAGAACAGTTTGAATATTAAAGAATAAAGATTTTTCTAGCTTTACATTCAACTCATGTGGATCATCCTTCAATAGGACAGAGATCTAATACATGTTCTGGGTTGATCTCTTCCCCCTCCCCAATCCATTTTTAGACAAAACCAAAACCCATGAAAAATAGACCCACCTCCCGTGGAAAAGCAGTCACTTGAAGGTACAACCACATAGTAATGATCCTATATCAATGAAGACAGAAAACTTCCATAGGATCAATTTCTAGCGACCAAGAGCTCAGAGTATATGAGTCTTCAGCAAAGACCTGAATGGCCCAGGCCCATGGTGACTATTACCACATAATCAACATTTGGTTGATATGTCTGGGTGTAAGTTGGAGGTAAACACCCTTCCATGACATCCAGAAGGTTAAGTCCCTTACCAGGAGCTTCACAGATACTCGGAAATGAACCCTCTGACACAGAACAAGAGTATCAGGCAGATATGTGTTAAAGGATGACCTGGGGTAGGGGTGAGTGGGGTCTTCCAGTGGGCTGGCAGGATGAGCATCACACTCCAGAATAAGACTGCTGCAGGCAGAGTCCAGCAAAATAGCTAGGAAGCCTTTGCCTTCACAGGACGGGCCAGTCACTAGTCTAACAGATTAAGAACTGCAGGCAATGCAGAAGGGTTTCAAAAACATCTCCCATGTCCTGACTCAGTCCTGGGAGGTTCAAATGAGAAAGCAACACTTCCCAGGCCAGGCTTCACCAGAACACATGGGGCAGCAGGAGGAGTACAAGGTCATAGCATAAACTCTTCTCTCACAAACTAGCATCATATGCTCACATTCAAGGGACCGACAATTCTTAGAAGCTCAAGGAATGAGGTGATTCCCCAAACACCTGAAAGATACTACCATTTTGATCACCAAGTCCTGAACAAATAGGAATATGGTGAAGTGTACTCCTGGAAGGGGACGATGCCCACAGTGACATATTTACCATTAGAAGGGAGTCTGATATGGTGAGATATTCACACAGGAACAGAACCTAACACCTTACTATCCATCCCACCCCAATTCAGGAATATTTCTTTGCAAATTCATATAGGATTTTTGGTAATATATCAATAGGACCTTAAATTCCTTCATAGATGATAAAGTTCGAAAAGATAAAGGAAAATCATTCATAAATATCAAAGTAATCAAATGGCTCTCCTTTATCAGAATTCTAAGGCACTTGATTCTGGCTGACAGATTGAGAGGTAGAGATGGGGATGGGAAATGGGGTTAGGGGTCTGTGAAGAATCTCTTCTGAGAGGAAAACCAGATCCCATCACATGAAGATGTCAGAGGCCTCACCTATGGTACTTGGAGAACCTTACCAATGTAGAAATTAACTACATTTCTACTGAAATGGGAACCCAGGAGGTTTGGTATTCTTCAGTAACAGGTGGGCATGTGTGGCATAGACTGAGGTGCTCCAGTATACACCCTCCAAACCTTTACTTTCAGCACTTCTGGAGGACAGCACCAGGTCGGTTGCCCACATTCAGCGGGAGACCCTCTTGTGATAAATATCAAGTTTTGTCCTAAAGCTTTCTCAAAAGTCTTCCAGGAGAGCTCAGTCCTAGGCACAAAGTTCTTGTCAGATGAGCAGGGAGGGAGTATCTCTACCAGTGGGTTGGATAAAGTTATGAGTGAATCCTTGGATCCTGTCCTTCCAAGGAAGGCATCTTGAAACACATTCAACATGCTTTTATAGAGGGTCTCCTCTGGGAATTACAGAGTGAGGTGACCAGCACAATGCTATGCCTGTATTGGCTGTTCTCATCCAATCCCCCATTCACCACCACTCTAGCCACTGTGCTACCTGGATAACTTCCAATGAAGTATCTGCCCCAAGTCCAGGTCTCAAATTGTGATTTCAAGAGGTCCAAAGTAAGATCCAAATTTTACTTCATGTTTCAAAAGAGGACTCTTAACTATTCTTCTGTGGACATGAATTTTGGGGGCAGAGGGATGAAAGGTTTGAGGAAAATGATGAAAGACATACAAAGAACTTGGAATCACAGGGAAAGGAATAAGAACAATTTAATCTCTCCTATCTGTCTGGGATGACTTGGAACCCTCTCTCCCAGACCTAGCTATTATCAGTTGAAATCTGAACCACTTTCTATTCCATTTGTATGACTGGTGTTGAAGCCCTTAACACTAAGACAACATACAAATGTGTGTTCTGTAGTGACCAACAGATATACCCACTGACAGGTCCCTGATCTGAAGACACAAACTGGTACAACCACTCTGGAAAAATAGTATGGAGATTCCTCAAAAAGTAAAAGATAGGAAGGACCCTATGGCCCAGCAATTCACTATTAGGAATTTATCCGAAAGATATAAACACAGGGATTTGAAGAGGCACATGTACCCCACTGTTTATAGCAGCAATATCCACAATAGCCAAAACACGGTCAGAGCCCAAATTTCTATCAACTGATAATGGATAAAGAGGATATGGGATTTTACACATACACACACGGGAATATTACTCCCCGTCAAAAAGAAGGAAATCTTGCCATTTGAAACAACGTAGGTGGGTGGGACTAGAGTGTATCACGCTAAGCAAAAT
Source organism: Canis lupus baileyi (assembly GCF_048164855.1). NCBI lineage: Eukaryota > Metazoa > Chordata > Mammalia > Carnivora > Canidae > Canis > Canis lupus. The sequence continues at coordinate 70,735,415 of NC_132839.1, forward strand.
AAGTCTAAGACAAATATGATTTCATTCATGTGGAATTTAATAAAACATGAATTTAACAAAACAAAGGGAAAGGAAAAAAAACAAAGGCAAACCAGAAAACTAATTATAGGGAAAAAACTGCGGGTTGCTGGAGGGGCGGCAGGTGGTGGAATGGGATAATTTGGTGATAGACATCAAGGAGGGCACTTGATGTAATGAGCACTGAGTGTTATATGCAACTGATGAATCACTAAATTCTACCCCTGTAATACTATACCAAATGTGAACTTGAATTTTAAATCTTGAATTAAAAAAATACGACAGCAAGAGTGCTCCAAGCATGCCCCTTTCTTCTGTCATTCCTAAGTCACTCATGGCCTCAGTCTAGAGGACATTGAAAGAGGAGATGCCACTACTTTTTGAAGGGCAGGGTCTTGAAGGGCAGTCACAACTCCCACTGCATGAACAGAACTTAAATACCCCACCCCAGCTAATGAGACACAGCAGGAAAGCCATTTCTCTAATAGTTGACCCATGGGGAACTAACAGGATCCCGTAAGACAAGTTATGGGGTTTTGAATCTCTCTTGGGGTACATTCAGGCCATCTACCTCCACATTATGTTCTCCTTGACCAGGCAACACAAGGTAGATAATTACCAAAGGCAGCCAAAGCAGATTCCAAATGAGGCCACACAAACTTGTCACTGTTTAGGAGAAAGGGTCATATCCTTACTTTCACTTGAGAGGAATTGCTGTGCTTTATAAAAGGAATCTACCTCATAGAAAGTGCCTTTTGCAAAGAGACCATTCATTCTCTGCTCATTTACATTATAATCATGCAAGTTGGGAGGAAGAGCAGTAGTGCTCATACATTATCTCTGACCAGGGAAGAATTCTAACAACCTCAAGGCTACCGTCAGACCTGGATTCTTCATATCCTATTAGTAGAAGACTAATGAATGAGGCATAAAGTCAGCAAAATACTCTGAATAATAGCAGTAAGGAAATGCAGCTACATTAAAAATGACAAATTGCGACATGCACTATTACCGGTGCTAACTTCTGAAAAAGTGGTTGAGATCCCAGTAAGTCTCCCCCCACCCGCCAACAGTCTAAGAGGCCAGTGAAATATAAAGAGAAATCCTTTAAGTCACGTGAAAGGTTATGCTATGAAAGAGGTGTAGTGGGAAATAACCACACCTTGAGTGATTTACCTAACCACTTGGTGACCAGCTAATGGCATGTGTCAGGAAATGGACAGTTTACACCCTAGGTCTCTATGGCCCTGGGAGATTATATAGGAAAGCAACTTCACCTCACAGCTCCACACAGACCTGTATCTACTGAGGACATGAATCTCCAGATGCTCAATCTGATAAATGCCAACTATCACACAATTCGTCAAGTGCTTTCTAAACCTGGGTTTTTGTCCCTGTAACTGATAACCTTTTTTCAGCAAAGGAATATCACACATCCAAGCATGAGAATTTCAGGAGACCTTCCTAGGGATGTGAGTTAGTGATTAAATATAGACTGGAAATGAGCCCCTGCTCCCTCATCTTCCTGAAGGACCGACACAGCCTCTGATGGCCAGCTCAGCTTTGGACAGTACGCAGGTATTATCTTCCACTGACAAGTTTCTGTGGCATCAATAGCAATTGAACCCCCCAACTCCACTACCCCAGCACAATTTTCTAGGCTGAATTGACCTGGGACCTTTTGTAGGTGGGAGTCCTGATACAGGGCACTGCAGACTGGCAGTGGTCTAATCCTTGAAAACCGAATAGATTCTCAATCCACTGGTTGAATGCTCACTGGTTTTGCTACAAGATCTAAGATGTAGGATTTCTTCCATACTTCAGAAGGCCAGTGACATCTATGCTAACACAGAATTGTCAGGAGAGGGAAACCCTTTACCCCACCTCCTGACAGTATATTCTTTATGAAAGACAGGCTTGACATTTTAAAATTTGTTTTTACAGCCATTTTTACAGCTATTCATTAGGACTTCTGAGCCATTTTTCCTAGAAAGGCATCACCAAAAATAAACCAGAAAGGGACTAATACTCAGAAGGTATGACCAACAGCTGCCCCTCTCACCCAGAAAGTCTCTGGCTCATGGTGTGGGAACCAAGGTCAGTTATTCCCAATAGTGTGATCCTGCAGCCTAGTTGAGTACAAGATAGATTGGGATCAAAGGTCTATGAGGAATTTCTTCTCAGGAAGAGAAGAGTGGTCATCAATATAAGGTTTCAGGATTCTGACCATGTCTCCCAGACAAGCCTTAGCACAGGAAGAAAAGTACAATGTTGTCCATAATGAGCATAATATCCATATATGACATTCATATTACTGGTGCCAAAGGCTAAAAATTTTTTTTGAGGACATCTAGCTCCACCCTTCTACCAGTTAGATCTTTGCTTCCACTGGACCAATTTTCAAGGAGCATCACCTGAGTATCCCATTTTGGAAGACATCCAGGTGAAACATAACATTGTATTCCACCCAGGTGAACATAACCTCAATTAGAAAAATATTTTTCATCAAGCTTCTTTGAAAATATACATGCTCAGGTCAAAGAATCACCACAAGTACTCACAGCTCTAAGAAAGTCACCCTAAAGAGTACTGTATCTTAGAAAATGGAACCCATACTCTATAAAGAGATTTTATCTCAATCTATTAGAATCAATATCCTCAAAGGTATAGGGATGGATATTAGTCCAAATAATAGACAAATGAGGATACTCAGCATAAATACAGTACTGTGTAAAAATATATGGATTAAAAATAGAATATTGCTGAGGGTTAGTTGAAGGAACTCTTGAAAGGTATTAGGAAAAGACAAGGCCATCATGTGATAGACAAATGGACAGAATATTTTCATGTAAGTCAAACACCACCTCCTCACAGCCTCCCTAAAGGGTAAAGGGGAAAGCAGGTAAATAGAACATTCATACATTTGTGTTCAGGCCCATAGCTACGAGCATATGATTAATTCCCTACAGCCTCGGCTGCTCAGATAGCTCATCTGAGTTATAACAAACATCAGAGCATAGAAAGATGTAACAGTTCTTTAGATTTAGAAAATTTGTCCAACAGTATAAAATGCCATCCTTATAAATGAGAAGGCAGATTTTGATTGATTCCTGAGAAATCAGGGCTGAGTTTGGAATTAAACCATAAACACTGGCATTTCTAAGAACTAAAAAGGAGACCTGGAATATCCAGGGTTGAATTCCAGATGTGGTCAATCCTGGAGCATGGTGGATTGCATAGAGTATCTAGAAACAAAAAAACAAAACAAAACAAAACAAAAAGCTCTCTTACAAATCCATCAATGCAGAAAAACCATGGGATTGAGTTTACCGACAGTATTTTGGAGGGAAATCCATTTTTACAGAAGGCAATACAAGGGTTAAACCAACTCATCAAGCTGGAAGTGTCTATCACCCCTATGAAGGAGGGCAACTGCCGTGATTGTCTAGAGGCCAGGAAACTATAGACCTTGTCCCTATATCATAAGGAAGAGGCACAGGGTTTTCCTATTTAGTCAAGTCCTTCCATTCACCTTCAACTCAATTTGGGAAAGTCAGAGCTGGCTCCATTAAGAGGACACATTTGTGTTAAGTTAGCAAAGCAACCAGGTTTGGAGCTCAGCCTGAGATGACCAAGACAGAGGGGAAAGGGCCTTCTACAATATTCATAGTCTAGTTTATGACATTTAAGGAGATCTGACATAAGTAGATCTAGCTTTTCATCCTTCAAATACATTCTCATGTTAAGACAAAGAGTTCATTTTTGTCAATTTGAACTAGGTCCTATAGCTATGACCTATAGGTGGCAGGGGTGGAGACAAATCTGAATGGGAAATAGGGAGTATATGAAGCAACTCTTCCTAGGAGAGAAAAAAGTCTGCATCAGAGAAGATGGACAGGAAGCACATGGTTTCAGTAAGCTCTGAGCCCGTTTTCCCACTAAGAGGGAAATCCAGGGGGCTGGGCATCCTTCTATTAAGATTGGGGAGGGTGAGGGCGTGGCATGAAGCAGCCCAAACACATTTTCTCATACAGTTCCACATCTCAGTTGCATAGAGGAACTGACAACTCAGACTAGTAAGGCAAATAAAGAACTTGGCAAAACTGGTAGTTAAAATGATTAGACACCTCCCCTCCACAGGAGGGAAATTTCTCAGGTGTATTCTGAGAGGAGATGCATCCATGGAGCTTCAGAGTCCCCTGGGGGCTTAAGCCCCAGTGTATAATGGGTGTCTAGGTCAATATACTTCACTGGCTGTCCCCTCCACCTCATTTCTGATTCACTACCACTTCTTCCACTATCACTTCCTGAGATCACTTTGAAGATTCTATTAATGTCAGATTGAATTTTAGATAATACCATAGTGTTCTATTACTGGATTGAAGAGAATATTTGGAAAGAAAGCAGAGACTACTAAATCCAACAAAAGCATATTAATCTTCAGGAATCCAACTACAAAGATATTTAATTCTGGCAGACATTCCTGAGAAGCCTAGTTGAGTACAAGATTGATTGGGATCAGAGGTCTATGAGGAATTTCTTCTCAGAAGAGAAGAGTGGTCATCAATATAGGGTGAAATAAGATAACCTTGCTGCAGTAGGTCTGATCTGTATCTTTGCTACTAAAAGGGAAACCCAAGTATATTGGCATTTTCCTGAAATAGCTGGGCATTTCTTCATAGGCTGGGGAGATCAGTGATGTTTCTTAGTACTCTGTTTCAACACAGCACAGCTAGACACTGCCCTTCCTAGAGAGATCATGCCTAGCCTAGGCAACAAAAGGACCTTTGAAGAGGCAGGAGACTTTTTTTTTTTTTTTTAACTTAAATCAATTAGCCAATACAAAGTACTTAGTTTCAGACGTAGTGTGCAATGATTTATCAGTTGTGTATAACAGCCAGTGCTCATCATATCACATGTCCTCCTTAATGCCCATCACCCAGTTGCCCCATCCCACACCCGCCTCCCCACCAGCAACACTGTTTCCTAGAATTAAGAGTCTCCCGTGGCTTTTCTCCCTCTGATGACTTTTTAGTTTTCCTTCCCTTCTCCTGTGACCCTCTGCACCGTTTCTTATATTCCACCTATGAAACTTATTTCTTCACCTATGAGTGAGACTTATTTCATTCAGCGTAATACCCTCCAATTCCATCTACATCCATGTAAATGGCAAGATTTCATTCCTTTGATGGCTAATATTCCATTGTATATTTTATATATATGTATGTACATACACAAATACACCCCACATCTTTATCCATTCATCTGTTGATGGATATCTGGGCTCTTTCCACAGTTTGGCTATTGTGGGCATTGCTGCTATAAACATTGGGATGTAGATACTCCTTTGGATCACTATATTTATATCTTTGGGGTACAATTTACCCTCATTTTCAGTTTAGTGAGAAACTGTACAGAAATAGGAAACAGGTCTCTTCAAATAGTTGTCTTTGTCAAAGACATGATTTACTCTCTCCTCATCTATATTCCTTTCAGATTTGGAGGTACATGTTGGAAGTGATCATCCCAAATTATCTTACATGAAGAATCATGGAAACCTTCAACTCCTTGGTCACCAACTTAGACTGCACACAAAATTCTTCATGTCTCATTTATAAAGATCCTCATGGATTAGAACAAACAATGCCAGGGTTGTGTCAATAAAACAGCTACATCAAAATGAAAGATTATATGGTTTTCTACTAGTGCTAACCTTTTGCTAAATAGGAGTGAGTCAAGTCACGAATAGGCCTTAAACAACGTAAGATGGGGAGATAGGAGTCCCATTGGAGAGAATGTCTGAAAATTATTGTAGTGGAAATTAACCACATCATGAATAATTCTTCCACATTAGAGGGTCATCTCTGATGAAACATTCAAGGAAATTAGAAGGGTTTAAATCCTGATTTCCTACATATACACCCATGAGATTATCCAGGACCAGTTGAGGTCCTCTTGCTTACCTAAGCAAAGGGACAGTTTAGCTATCTGAATGTTTCAAAATACAAAGCTAAATCAGCCCTCCCCAGTCTCAGCAGTAGAATCAAAGGATACACTGGAAGTCACACATACTTGTACTTATACTACAGAGACACAGTAGACTGAACGCAGTGATGGACCCACTGACAGGGATAGCAGCCTTATTTAGGTTGACCCTGGGGGTGCATAGGTCATTGTAAGCCCCCTAAGTCAGCTACTTTCATAACCTTCTCCTGGATCAGGCAGCACAGAACATTTTAACTACAGAAGTCCACCTGGAGAACAAATCTGCACACTTGTCAGATACACCGGGAATACATACAACTGCAATTTCTTCTCTATGGGATTCTTGTGCATATGGAGGAAAACAGTCACTTCAGTATGGTTTTCTGTAAAGAGACCATTCTTTCTTCATCTACCTTATACAAGATTGGGGGCAAAATTTTTTTTTACATTTTTTAAATTTAAATTCAAAGAGTGGGGTAAGTGGAGAAGGTGGAGGAGCACGATGCACTTTCTGAAAGAGAACAAATTCCAATAGCCAAAGATGAACTAAAATATTTTCTGTATTTTGAGGACCCTAAATGATACAAGGGTGATTTCAGCAAGGTACTTTCAAAAATAAAGAACAGATTAAGGGAAAACAGAGGAAGAAGAGCTACATCAACATAAGGTAAAACATGATAACCCATGCTCACCTGTCACTGCATGAGAGGTTGAGTCCCAATCAAGTGCTTCTGTGCAGCTACAGTCACAACAGCAGGGTAGGCTCCACCAGCAGCACTAGCTCTGGAGACCCTGGAGTTGGTCAGGCTGAGCAAGCCTCTAGTAAAGCCAGTTTTATTCTGTTGCTCTGTAACACGTCACCTACTTAGTGGCTAATGCAACATCCCTGTATTAGATCAATTTTCCTGGAGCTCATAGATGGACACATTTTGATTTCCTCAGGGTCTCACAATAAGCCAAAAAAAAAAAATCAGAGTTGGACCATATTCTGGAGGCTGGACTGGACAAGAATCTACTTCCAGTTCCTCCATCATTGGCAGAATTCATTTCCTCATGACTGTTATATTAAGCAAAGCCAGAAAAAAGGGCAGTCTCCACAGATGCTAGAGCTAGAGTCCATTCCTTCATGGAAGACCTAAGACCCTTTTCAAAAATTTACCTCTTACCAGTCAGAATGGCTAAAATTAACAAGTCTGGAAAAAAATGTAGGTGAGGATATAGAGAAAGGGGAACCCTCATACACTGTTGGTGGCAATACAAGCTGGTAGAGCCACTCTGGAGAACAGCATGGAGATTCCTCAAAAAAGTTAAAAATAGAGTTACCATAAGGTAACCCAGCAATTGGAGCACTAGGTATTACCCCAAAGATAAAAATGTAGTGATCCAAAGGGGCACCTGCACCCCAACATTTATAGCAGCAGTGTCTACAATAGCCAAGCTAGGGGAAGAGCCCAGATGTCCAACAACAGATGAACGGATAAAGATGTAGATATATACATACATATACACACAGGAATATTACCATCAGAAAGGATAAAATCTTATCATTTGGATCAATGTGGATGGAACTGGAGGATATTATGCTGAGCAAAATAAGTCATTCGGAGAAAGACCATTATCATATGCTTTCACTCATAAGGAATCTAACAGTATAGAGGATTATGGGGGAAGGTAGGGAAAAAACAGAATGGGAAGAAATCAAAAGGAGACAAACCATGGGAGACTCCTAACTATGGGAAAGGAACTGAGGGTTGCTGGAGAGGAGGTGGGTGGGGGGATGGGGTAACTGGGTGACAGGCATTAAGGAGGGCACATGATATGATGAGCACTGGGTGTTTTATGCAACTGATGAATTACTAACTACATCTGAAACTAATGATGTATTATATGGTTGGTTAATTTTAAGAAAAACTTACAAAGTCAGGCTCACTCAGGAGACTCTCCTTACTGAGTTAAAGTCATGTGATATGGGACTCTTTGGATTACGAGGCCATCTAATTATGGTCATACCACCAGGGTAGAGACACCCTGGAGCCATCTTAGAATCCTGTACACAACAGCAAGTATCACTGCTAATACTATCTTTATCATGAAGATGAAGCCACGAAGAGGTGAAAACCATCTAAGGGAGAGGAGCTGAGGCAAGATGTGGGATATAAAAAGGTGATAAATTCAAAAAGCCACATGACGCAGAATAAACTAAAGCAGAGAAACTTTAGGTGACCTAGTTGATTGAACTAGTGCACTTGCAAGGGAGTCTTTGACAGTAGAGCCCCATTGTGCCCATCTGGGCCACACAGTCTTATAGCTGAAGAATATAGGAAGAGGTGTTCAGCAAGCCCACATCTAAGACTGGGTGACCTGAAGAAACCACCTCGGTTCTTAACCTGATGAGCCACACTAGTTCAAGTGCGCTGCTGCATCTGAGACAATAGCAGCAAAGAATTCAGCAATGGCCATCAGAAGAACCCACCTGACTGCTTCAGAGGTGGAGGAGTATGTTCCAATATATGGAGAACAGCTGTAAATACTCCCCTAGGTCACGGAATTGTGCATTCTTATAGCTGATATGACTGGGTCTTCCATAAATGGAGGGTGATGCCTCTGTTTGGAATTCATTATGGTATTCTCTATCAGAGCACTGGCAGACTGTCTGGGGTCTCTGGATCTTGTTGCATCTCCATTTTCTGAGACCATTTGTGTAACCCTATGCCTTCCCGAGAGAAGATGATCCTAGCAGCCTAGGTAAGCTCTTCCCCAATGTGCCACCTGAAAGGAGCTGGCACCAATCTTCAGGTGGCTTCAGAGACAAGCATGAAAATCCTGACAAATGTCTGATCAAAATGACCTAACCTCTAATGGATAGATTTTAGTCTAAGCAAACTGGACCACGCGGATATCATCTCATGTAAGGAAAATTTCACTCCTTTCCTCATGCCCACATTTTTTGCTTTCCCTTGGAGTGCTTCTTCACCCACATTTCTCAGATAGCCGTCAGGTGATTTCAGATCAATAGAAACCTGATAATTTCTTTGCTCCCACCTTGCTCCAGATTGGTTAGGGTGCTTCCATTGAGCTAAGTTCAAAGGGAATATTAATTCCTAGTTTCTCTATTTTTCAATGCTTACATAGGTTTTTCTCTACTGTGAGAGTGCTATCTGGAGGTCAAGAGCCTGCAGAACTAAGTATCACAAAAATACCTCCATTTCCCTTCTGAGGCAGTCATGAGAATTTCAAATGGGAAGATGGCTTCTTTTGAAACAGAAGCTGAAGGAAAAGGTAGAGTATTAGGACAAATTATGCTGTTTTGAAAGGAAAGACTAAGTTGTTCAGGTACATATTTTTCCTTCAAGAAAAAAAAAAAAAAAAAGGCAATGCATCCTCCATGCCCTGTGTCGGCAAGAGGAGAGCCTCTCCCAGCTGTAGCTGTTTCTCTTCTCAACACTGGGCTGCCTTCAATTCTAGCTTACAACAGGTGTCTAAGAATGCTACATCTTAGGGTAAAAGATGGATGCTTCAGAGGTACCAACATGGGCAACTATGGTTTCCCTCATCTGGATGTTACAAGCACCCTAACTCCACCCCCAGGACCATCTTCTTCCCTCAAATGCAGCTCAGGACTGTTAACAGAAATCAGCTCTTCTTTGCTAGGATGTCCTAGCCCAGTGGACACCTCTTAGAAAATGTGCCAGCAAGAACACTCAAGGAACATGGTTCTGCCTTTGTTCTGACATTCCTAGAGATGTTCAATCTAGCCTCAGTAACAAGAATAGAGGAGGCAACCTCCTTTAAAGGGCATAAGCCTGAAGGTCATCATTGCTTCTACTTACATCACTTGTATTTACATCACAGTGCAGCCCTGTACATAACTAACAGCTGATTGAAATAAACCAGGGTTATCACCTTTATTCAAGTTGACCCATGAAAAAACTCAGGTGGCCCTGTAAGAGGTATTACAGGAACAAAACTGACCCCTCAGAACAGCTCTTCTTGGTCTTCTCTTGGATCAGGCAGCAGAGGGAAGATTGCCAGAAAAGGCTTCCAAAGTAAAAATCCAAATGTCAACCACCACACACTGGCCATCTCTTCCATACATGCCTAGATTTGAAAGATTGCATTAAAAGTTAGTTACTCTAAGATTTAGGGGAAGAAGTATAAGCCCCATGCTCTCCTCAGTGGAGGTCAGCAGTGTCAGAGTGAAGGAGAAAGCAGGCATCTTTACCAATATTGCCTCTTCCCCCCAAACACAATTACCTTCTTGCATTTTCATGCAAGTTGGGTTGGCAGTGGTGGTGATGAGAGGGTGATGTCAAGTATCTATGGACAAGATAGAAATTTAGGGAAAAACAAGATTTATAGGCCTAAAATTCTCCAGATCCTATTCAGGGGAGGTTCTTAACAAGACCTATTGCCAAGGTCTCTGGAAACAATGAAACCCTGCAAACCTGATTCTATCAAGTGACATCCATTTCAGACTCCTGATCTCTAAGGTTGAAAGGTAAAATTAATTTAAGCTGAAATTTGGTGGTTATAGTAATAGAAATACAGCATCTAATACAGCATCTGTCAAATTTCTTCAGATTCTATACTGAGAGGAATCCATACTGAGTCACTGAAGTTCATTTTTCAAGTGGTAAGATTTATAACTATTCTTTGCTTGTTAGTATTGATCAGGAAGAAAGATTTTAAAAATTTAAATTAACACAGTGTATTAGTTTCAGAGATAAATTACTTTATCAGTTGTATATAACACTCACTCCTTAGCACATTACCATGCCCTCCCCTTAATGCCCATCATCCAGTTACCTCATCTCTGCCCCCCACCTCCCTTCCAGCAATACTCCATTCTTTCTCATGTTAAGAGTCTCTCATGCTTTGTCTCCTGATTTCTTCCCATTCTGGTTTTCCCCTTCTTTACCCTGAGATTCTCTGTGCTGTTTGTTATATTCCTCATGAGTGAACTATATAATTGACTTATTTTGCTTAGCATAATACCTTCTAGCTCCACCCATGTTATTGCAAGTGTTAAGATTTCATTCTTTTTCATGGCTGAGTAATATTTCATTGTTTTTTTATATACCCCCCACATCCATCCAGATGTTGGACATCTGGGTTCCTTCCATAGTTAGCTATTGTGGACATGGCTGCTATAAACATTGGGGAGCAGGTGCCCCTTTAGATCACTATGTTTGTATCCTTTGGGTAAATACTAGTAGTGTAATTTCTGGGTCATAGGGCAGCTTCATTTTTAACTTTTTGAGGAATCTCCATACTATTTCCAGAGTGGCTGTACCAGCTTACATTCCTACCAGCTGTTTAAGAGGGTTCCCTTTTCTCCCCAACCTCACCAACACGTTTCCTGACTTTTTAAGATTTTATGTATTCATGAGGGACACAGAGGCAGAGACATAAGTAGAGGGATAAGCAGACTCCCTGCAAGAAGCCCAATGCAGGACCCAAACCCAGGACCCCAGGATCATGACTCAAGCTAAAGTCAGACACTCAACCACTGAGCTACCCAGGCATCCTTGATGTGTTTTAGCGATTCTCACTGGTGTGAGGTGGTATCTCATTGTGGTTTTGATTTGTATTTCCCTGATGCCAAGTGATATTGAACATTTCTTCATGTGTCTGTTGGCCATAACTAGTTAAAAATAGCAACTTATTATCCCTGCTTCTGTTTTTGAGATGGTGTTGTGAATAGTTCATTTAAACTTCAAATCTGGAAGCAAATGCCTTTGGAAGACTTAATTTTCCTCACATGATCCTAGATATCATTAAGGTTTATCCAAGAAGTTATAATTTAAATATATATTAAAAGATTCTCACCAAGTATTCTCTAAGCCCAGGTAACTCCCTTCCTGGAGATTAGAAATATACCAGACACATGCAAATGATAACAGGTAAAAGGAAAAGTCAAAGTTTCTCCAAAGTATGCACTTCCTTGTACAAGTGGATCAACTAAGATGCTGATCCCATCTTAAACCTCTCCAAGCAAATTCTAAAAACAGTTCTGTACCTTTTTTCTCTTCTTGAACACAGCCATCCTAGAGTCCTTCCTCTGGTCATCTCACCAAGAAAACACCAAATGTGAACCTGAAATATCTTGAAAGCAAACCCACCACAACTGTTTGCACAATCCAGAAGGTAGCACTGGCTCACATTACCCTACTGGCCCAGCAGGTACTCAGGATCCCAAAACCAAGGCATTGGGATAGACTTCAAAATCTTGTTCCTTGGACCAGAGAACACTAAGCCCTTCCTGCCCAAAGCAGAAGGCGCTGGAGTTAGCTACAATTATCATTGTCTCCAGACTTCCTAAGACAAGTTTCAGTTGGTACCAAAGGCATCAAAAGGCAAGCAGAAACTTCCACTCTGCTCTCCATGCATTCAGGGCTTCAACTCCTCCAGGTGAATCTGAGAGGCAGCACCTACCAGTGACTTTGCTGAGAAACCTCCAAAACAGATTTAGATCTGTTGCCTAGTTGATACCCTCTTGCTTACAAGATGAACTTTGTTGTGGGGGCTGGGATTCACGTTCTGTCCAACAGTCCAAGGGGGAAGGAAACGCCATAAGAAACTAGGGCCCACGGGTCTGATGCTGTCTAATTGGCACTGATGACACATCACTTCCCAGGTACCAGGAAAGAATAACCCTTCTTTCCGAGGTCTATGAAGAGGAGAAACACATTTAACATTTAAACTTGGTAAGCAGGGGTCCTGTAAAGATGGAGGTCACCTATCAGCCCTGCTGAAGCTGTCAAGGCAGCTCTTCCTTGTCTAATTATAAAAGAAATGTTTGATTTCAGGTCTGTCTATATACAGCCACTTCCAAGTTCTGAGGGAATGAAAAGTAACAGGGTAGGTCGGGGGACAGAATGGCAGGGTCTGTCTGTAAGGAATGGACAGGAGTCCAACTCTATAACTAGGCCATTGAGTATTTCCCCAGCTCCAGGCTGTGGAATGATCCTGCACAAGGAAGCCACCTAAAGGCATGGCCATATTAAGGTGAAACTGGAAGAAATGGCTCTCAGGACAGAGTTGCTCTGTGGGAGCTGAGCAATGACTATGTCACGACCCCATAGGATACTCCACCAGCCTCCTAGCTGCAAACATTCACCTGACCCTCAGATTCTGTTACCAGTAGTTCCCAAATCTGGATATATTAAGCCCATATTAATGGAGTAGGTTTTAGGGAAGAACGATAGATGGTGCCTGGGTGGCTCAGTTGGTTGGGTGTCATGGTCAACTCGGGTCATGGTCCCGGGGTCCTGGGATCAGGCCCCACATCAGGCTCCCTGTTCAGCTTATGCTCTGTCAAATCTTTTTTTAAAAAAAGAATGGTAGATGTGATTCTGTGTCACAATTCTTAAGATGTTAGATCAGTTTGTCAGTTACTTGGCCTGGACCAAAGGCCATCAGAACTTGACAGTAATAAACTGAAGATACCACCAGAGGACTTTTATCTAGTTAGACTGAGTGGTCACCTTATACCGATATATCACCTATAGTGACCGAATCTGCATGTGCCCATTCCTGAGGATGTCACTCTGTACACAGTATTAGATACAAGAGAGCCACTAATATGTGGCTGCACAAATCCTCTAGATCTTCTGGTAAAAGTGGGGGGATCTGGTGAGCAGGGCTCCATGAGGGGCTCTGAGTCAACCTGAAAGGAACCCTGAGTCAGACCTGAGCATTGCATCCCTCTAATACCCAGAAGAATGCCTATCAAGAATCTTGAAGACACTTTAACCCTTCAAGTTTCCACTGTCCATATAATTGTTGGAAAACAGTGATAAGGAAAAGGGACAAGTCAATGAAACAACTCTCTCTTCTCAATCCATTCTCCAGTCCTGCACCAGTGCAGGGTGGAGAAGTACAGACTTTCAGGCTGTTGAGTTTCCTTCACAGTCCTTGAGATGTGGCTCAGACACAATGGATTCACATTCTGTGTCAGAATAACTGCTCCCAGTGGGTAATAAACACCCAAATGAGAAAGTTCATTACCTGAGGGCCCACACTAAGATACTGAACTTAGTAACATGAAGACAGACACTGGAAGAAGAATCCCATGGCAGTGCAATGAAGACCAGAGATCTGAGATTCCAGAGATGCCAGACTAGGAGGCCTGAAAAACCCAGACCCCCAAGTCCTACTACCCATGCAGTTAATACCCTGTAGACTCATCAGGACTTAAGTCAGACCTAACATCTCCTCAGCATCCAGAAATATAAGAAACCTTATTTGGCCAATCTCAAGTACTGATAATAGAATTATCCCCAGTCTCTCATAAGAACAATGAGAGAGACAAGTTAAAGGACATCCTAGGCTGGGACATAGGGGGATTGGCAGGATGAAGATCACCTGTAACCTTCATGGACACGTGTGGGAAAGTCAACCCCAAATATTGGGAGCCTTCACTTCACTCCAGCACAGTGTATAAACTATTGAGACCCAGGGTTAGACACTGCAGTGCAGGCAGCAGGACAAGCATTTAATATACACACATATACATGTGCTTCTGAATCAGTCCCAGGGGTTTTAAATGAGGCGACAGTACTTCCCAGCCCAGGTTTCATTAACATTCAGACTAAATGTAAAGATAAAAAGTCACAAGTTGGAATTTAAACATTTCCCCACAGAAAAATAGAAGTTGATCATATTCAAGAGAGGTAGACCTGTCTTTGAGGCTCTAGAACATGAAAGGATCATTTCTAAACTGAAAGGTAATATAACAATTGTTAGATCATATTCTCCCTTAAATGATAGAAACAAATCATTTCATTGGAGAGGTACAGTAGCTGACTTTAAAGTGCTCATACCAGAGTGAAAACCTAAAACCTCAGCATCCATTCCACTGCAGTGTAGTAAAGAGACTGCAGGTGTTTTCAAAGAATACTTCTTGAAAAACTCATTACACTCAAGTCACATTGAATTTTAGGTAATGCAGTATTATATTCTTGAATGGAAAAGATTTTGAAAGACAAAGCAAGATCACTCATAGAATTCAATGATAATAAGTTAGTCTCTACTAATCCAAATTCTAAGGTATTTGATTCTGGCAGACATTACTGACAGTGACAGTTAAGGCACTAAATGGGATTGAAGCCTATATCTCTTCTAAAGGAGAAGAACACACGGTCAAAAGAAGATGGATGTCAGAGACCACAGCTATGGAATTGGAATAGCCTTACTACACATAGGCTAGGTATGGCATTCTTCATGGAGTAGCAGGTGTGGCAGAGACTGGTACGCTCCAGAGACATTTTTTGGACCCCTTATTTCAGGGTAACAGTAGTGAGATAATACTTGAGACATTATGCATAAAATTTGACATTAAGAAAAAAGCCCAGAGCCCTCTCTTCTGGGTGGGGCAGACTCTGAACCATGTATCCACAGGACAAGGAAAACACCTGATCATCACCTACGCTCACTTGTCACCATGTGAGACGTTGAGTCCCACTCAAATGCTCCTTGTGCAGCTACGGTTACAGACAGGAGGGTAGCTCCACCAAGCTCACTCTGCACAGCAGCACTAGCTCTGGAGACCCTGGAGCAGGTCAGTCTGAGCAAGAATTTAGCAAAGTTTGTTCTATTCTATTGCTCTGTAACAAATCACCACCTACTTAGTGGCTAATACAATGCCCATTTATTATAACAACTTGCCTGGAGCTCAGGTATCTGGGCACAGCTTAACTGATTTCCTAAGGGCCTCACAACAGGCAAACAAAAATCAGCTGGGCCACATTCCCATCTGAAGGCTGGACTAGGCAAAAATCCACTTCCAATCCCTCTATCATTGGCAGAATTTATTTCCTCCTGACTGTCACATTAATCACAACCAGGAAGAGGGCAGTCTAAGATGCTAGATTCCATGCCCTCAGGGTGGTCTAAGATATCTCAAAAGCTTTTCACGAAGTCTGGCTCACTCAGGATACTCTCCTTATTGAGTTAAAATCAGGTGATATGGGATTCTCCTTAAAACTGAAAAGTCCCTCACCTTTGCCACACAAGGTCATCTAATTATGGTCATAACACCAGGGGGCAGAGATCCTGGGGCCATCTTAGAATCCGGCATACAACAGCAAGTATTTCCAATGGCTCTTTACTTAGCCATAAACAGAGGAGCTAGGGCAAGATCTGGATATAAGAAAGGATGAATTCAAAAGGCCACATGAAACAATAAATTGAAGCAGAGAAGCTTTGAGTGACACAGTTGATTGAATTAGTACACTTGCAAGGGAATCTTTGACAGAGCCTTCTTGTGCCCATCTGGGCCACACAGTCTTTACAGCTGAAGAATATAGAAAGGGGTGTTCAGCAAACCCACATACAAGATTGGGTTTCTGAAGAAACCACCTCAACTCAACCTTGATGAGCCACTAGTTCAAGCACTGCTGTATCTGATGGAGACAGCAGCAACACAGAATTCATCTGCAACCTTCTTTAGAAACACCAGACAGCTTCAGTGAGGAAAGGAATAGCTCCCATAACCCACCATTGCTGAAAACATTCACCTCATGAGTCCGGGACTTGCCAATGGCTATGACCCTCTTATGCCTCCCAGTACCTGGAGGGCTCATACCCCTGTAGGAGATTCACCACCTCAGGAGAACCAGCAGACATGGTGGGCCTCTCTCGATCTTGTACAGTCACCATATTCTGAGACACAGGTTAGTTTGTACATCCCTACACCTTCCCCAGCATCCTAGGCAATAGCTCTACAACATCTTGAGGGACTTGGCACCAATCTTTGGTATGCCTCAGATATAGCTATGCAAAACCTGTCAGAGCACTGTACCAACAGAATGACAGTTTCAAACATCTTTAACAGGTAAGCTTGAGTCTAAACAGACTCCGTCTCAGGAATTTACTTTTCACTTAAAAAGAAAAAAATTCCTTCATCCCTTCTCCACAATCTGACCCCTGGACAGAAATGAAAGCAACATAGCTTGGGATGGATCCCTTTAGAGCATCAGAACAAGGTCTATTGAGCCCATGCCCTTAAGTTAGCCCCTGCCAAGATTTGCATAAGGAACATCTCCGTCACCCTTCTGACTCAACTATGGGAGTTTCAAATGGAAGTGACAGTACAGCCTCGGACATAATAGGAGTTGAAGGAGAATGTGGAATGTCCTAAACCAAATTACATCTTTGAAAAATTTATGCTACTTTAAAATACCAATAAGTGCCAAGAAAAGGCAATTCAACCTTCATTCCCTATATGGGGAAGAATAAAGACTCCTGTTCTTCACCTAACACTGAGCTGCCTTCAATATTATCTTGAAACTGGTACCTTAAAAACCACACATTTTAGGAAACCTGAAAATGAGTGGATGCTTTGAACACACCAACATGGACATGGGAAGATTCCCTGATCTGGATGTTACAAACACCCTATTCCACCAGTGAGACCATCTTCTTCCATTAAACGTAGCTCAGGACAATGAATAGGAAGCTCTCCTATCTGGACACAGACTCCCTGGGTTCACATTGTGCTCATCACTGAGGAGCACAGAGATTCTCACCACCACTGGGTACTCAAGCTTTACAGTAAAGCTAATATGCAGTAGGAATCATCCTGCCCAGAGGTGGATAGTGAGGCTCCTGCTTCATAGTCAGCAAGTGTCCCAGAAAAGCAGGATGCTTATCACCATGCACAAGGAAAGCAAGTCTGACACAGCCTGAGCATGGTCTTCTCCCATGGGATCCATCCTCCAGGACATTATAAACACATTCCCACCAGAAAAACAAGCACAACTAGAAAAGGATTAATCTGGGAATGCAAAAGTATAGCACCTACCCTACTCATAAGATACATCAGACTTACTTTGTTACCTCACAGGATATAGAGAAGCCCAAGTGGAGTGACACTGATGATTGGAACAGTTATAGAGTACTGCTTCAGGTCTCTAGGGCCTGGCTACCCAAAGCAGAATATTCTGCTACTAGCCATCATCAGCACTGCCCTCAGCCTGTGTCAATAATGTTAGTGTCAAGAGCATCAAGAAACAAACTTCAGGAGCATCTGGGTGCAACTTAAGTTCAGTCTTGTACTTCTTTAGTATACTTACACTTCCAGGAAGCATAACTGGCACATTGTGCCAAAGAACACTCATTTACCAAATAGGTTTATACTCAACCCAGGTAAACCATCCTTCAACAGGATGGAGATCTGATACATGTTGATCTCTTACCCCAAAATTCATTCAGACACAGTAACCAAAACCAATAGAAAAATAGAACTCAAAGATCAAAAAGGTGATCATGTGTAGGTATGACCACATTAAGATACAGACCCCATATCGGGAAGACATTGTACTACCATGGGATCAACTTCCATTGATTGCAGAGCTAGCTATTTGAGAGCTCAGGGGTTATAAGTCTTAGGTAAAGGTCTGAATGGTAATCACTGCCATCTAGTCATGTCTGGGTGTGGCCAGGAATAAATTGGAGCTAAACCCCCTTCTAGGGCATCCAGAGATTAATGCTTCCACCCAAGATTCACAAATACTCATGGATGGAAAATATCCCTCTGACCCACAATAGCATTTAAATTTTTTTTTATTTTAGTTTGTTTATTTATGATAGGCACACACAGAGAGAGAGAGGCAGAGACCTAGGCAGGGGGAGAAGCAGGCTTCACGCACTGGGAGCCCGACATGGGATTCGATCCCGGGTCTCCAGGATTGCACCCTGGGCCAAAGGCAGGCGCCAAACCGCTGCGCCACCCAGGGATCCCCCACAATAGCATTTAAAGGATAACCTAGGTCATCTCCAGCAGGGCTGGCAGGATAGAATCTTATTCCAATGTAAGACTCCTGCAGGCAGAGCCCATTAAAGTAGTTGTGGAAGCAGAGGAATGGGAGGAGGAGAGTAAACAAAGTTTAGACAAAAGCAGACCTGACAAAAACTTAAAATCATAGGAAGGAGTACCTCATTTTAATCTCCCCTACCTGCTTGGGCCATCCTAGAACCTTCTCTAAAGATCTGGCTATTTTTACTCTAATTCTGAGCCACTTCCCATTCCAAATGTGTGAGTTCTGAAGCCTATAAAACTTAAGGAATATGGGGTATCTAGAAAGACCAGACAATCCATAACAGCAAAACAGTATTTCAATTGGTTTTAAGGGTTAACTTGTTTCAAACTTATGCACTCTTGGCTTGTTTATAGAACTCCCCTTGAGATTTTGCAGACCATTGGTCTTGAACAAAAGACCAGACTTTCTCAGAAAATAAGGCCTGATCACATTTGAAGACAGCTGTCACTGATGCTGGAAAGGCTGTTCAGGGTCATGTTAACAAATAATTAACTGTTGAGTACCAGCTTCTCTTGTAACAGCCCCCTCACCATTTCCCACGCTTTCCCCTTTAAAAACTTCCTGCTTCACCTGGATGGGGAAGATAGTCTTTGGGACATTAGTCTGCTATCTTCCATAAAGCCACATTTCCTTTCCTCTACTAGTCTTTCAAATATGGATTTTTGAGTGGCAAGCAGCCAAACCTCAGTTCAGAACCTGTCTTCTGTTCAGTAATAGGTCCCTGATCTGTAGGTTGCAGACTTCTAATTCCAGGACCATCTTTCCCCTTCAAATGCAGGTAGGGGCACATCAAGTCTGCAGTAGCTCTCTGCTGGGATGTCCCAGTCCACAGGCAACTTAGGATACGCATTGACAACACCACTGCCATACTTTTTACCTGCCATTCCTAGAGGTAGTTACTCATGGACTCAAGGATGACACTGAATAGGAGATCACTACCTTTTCAACTATAGGATCCTGAAGGTCAGACATTACTTCAATCACCTAATATGGCCAGAAACAGATTACCTGATATCACTAATGAAACACTGCAGGGAAATCTTTATTCTTGTTGACCCAGGAGGAATGAACATGACCCTATAAAAAGTTATAGGGATATAGACTCTTCTGAGGTCTATTCTTCCTCCTTTGGCTGGTTACCTTCAGTTTTTTCAATCAGGCAGTGCAGAGCAATTAATCACATAGGGGCAGCCAAAGCAGATTTCTGTCTGGAAAAGGATACCACACACCTGTCAGACATAGGGGGAATAGATATGCCCTCATTTCTACTTCAGTGCAGAATTGATGGGCTTTATAAATAGGTCACCTCATAGAAAATGCCTTACCTTCCTCTAAGGTGACTTCTAACATGCATCATCTACCAATGCCTTTCTGAGGAACTTCTAGACAAGTTCAAGTTTGTGATCTTGAATAACCCATGCTTAAAGTGAGCAGTGACTCAGGGAAATCTGTCTTTTGCTCAATCCAAAGAGAAACAGCACCAGGAATAAATACCCATGGGTTTCTAGATCATAGGTGGCACCAAAGACAGATCTGCTCCCTGGCATCAGGGAGGAGTGCCCCTTCCTCTCTGGGAAGAATGTGGTAGGAAGAGAAACTTAGTACTCTAAGGCTTCTAGACCTAGGTAAGTAGGGGGTCACATGAGGATTGGGGTCATGGACCAGCCCTGCTAAAACTAGTGAGGTAGATGTTCTCCTTGCCTAATCATAAAAAGTTTTGATTTCAGGTCTCCAAGTCCTAAAGGAATGGAAAGTCAAGGGTGGGCTGGGGGACACAGTGGCAATACCTGTAAGGAGTAGAGTTTAGTTTACATAGAATGCAGGATTTGTAGTTGGGCTACTGAGAATTTCCCCCAGCTCCAGGCCATGGAATGATCCTACACAAGGGATCCACCTGAAAGAATAATGTTAAGATGAAAGTAGAGAAAGCACTTCTCAGGACAGAGGTCTGAGGAAGCTGGGTAGTGACTACATCAGGATCCCACACAGGATGCTTCACCAACCAAGTATTTGCAAGGATTCACTTGGACCTTAGATCATTCATCCTGTGTCACCATCAGTTACAAAATAAACAGGCTATTTGGAGCCAATACTAGTGGAGTACCTTTTACATGTACAATGGTATATCATTCTCCTGACCCATGACCAGTTCCCTACACCCTGACCCCAGCTCAGGACAACAGGGACCTCAACTTCAAATTATCTCATAGACACCTACAAGACACTAAGTCATAACAATAGTCCGCCTTTCCATGTCTACCTGTTTAGGTCAGCTCAAAGTACATCTGTTTTCTTTCAGAACATGTTTCATAGTGAAGCTTAGAAAAAGAGGCCCAGACATAAATCCACTGGAGAATGAATACCACACCTCTGTCCTCCCTCCTTGCCGAGATGGCTTAAGACTTCTAAATTTAGGCCACCTAAAACTTAAGTATACCTCTTAATTATCCTTTGGGAGATTAAGAGTACATAGGTCTCAAAAATCTTTTGCAAAGTTTTATCATTTTCATTCAAAAATTTGGGGGTGGAAGTGTGAGATGACCATAAATGGTCTCTTATAGGAAAGACTCCTAGAAACATTCAGCTTGTCATGGTCCAACCTAGACTTAAAATTCCCCAATCCTATTTGCAGAGATCTTCATAGAACACCAGTAACAATGCCAAGGTCAGGTCAGTAACAGCTTGTAACTGGACTTTAGAAAACTACAAAAAAAAAAAAAAAAAACCACACACTACATCCTGTTGCAAAGAACTGTATAGAATATGACTAGTGCTAAGTTCCTGAGTGAGGTTTGTGTAATGTCCTTGGGAGAATGGAGATACAGAAGAAACTCAAGTTCCACTGGAAAATACTCCTAAAATTATAGTGTAATATACATCACGACTAATCAAGTTTCTTCAGTTAGAGGTGACCCTCCTTGACAGGAAATAGGGTGTAAGTGCTGAGATCCCACACGTGGGTACCTGGGGTTACTCAAGGGAAGCTGATGTCCTCTTACTTATCTAAGACAAGGGAGAATTAACTTTCTATAGTATTTCAAAACAAAGTTGATCAGTTTTTTACTGTATCAGGCAGCAGAAATAAGGAACAAGATCCTGAAGGTCAGAAGTCCTGTCCTAATATCTCAGAACCCTAAAGCAGACAGCATACAGTGAGATAGACCCAACTGACTGAGACGGCTGGGATGTTAGTGTTCAGGTTGCCCTGGGACACATGGGTTCCTGTAAGATAAGTTCTAGGAGAACAGGTCCCCCTCTGTGGCCCTTCTCAGTTCTGCTACCTCCACAGCTTTCCCCTGGCTCAGGCAGCACAGGGTATTAACTACAGGATAAATCCACCGGGGTAGCAAAACTGCACACACTTGTCAGATATACAGGAAAGGCCTATAACCCCAGTTTGAGATTGCGCTAATGGACAAAAGTATTTCCTTCAATAAGAAACCATCCACCCCCACCTCATCTACTTCATATTCATGCAAGATTGGGGAGAGTAGAGGGAGAATGGTCTTAAGTTCTGACAAAGAAGGAATTCTAAGCATAGAAGCGTAGTTCCACAAGGAACTAAAAGCATAAAATTCTCTTATTTCAAGGAGTACCTTGTAAGAACTATGATGAGGTCACTAAGGTACTTTCACCAGAGAGCAGATACGGTGAAAATAGTCAAGAATGAACAGCTATATCAACATAACAAGGGAATATAGTTATCAGGCCTCGATCTGGAATCATGAGATTCTTCACCTAAGGAGAATCTGCCAACATCTGTGAGGCTTCATCTTGTAGGGTCTCCATCTTCTGATACCTAGTTCAATCTGCACAATCCTAAACCTTCCCCACAGAGATGCTATTTAGCTTTCTATTCTCTTCCTAATGTCCCACCTGATGCAGTTGGCACAAATTTTCAGTATGGCCCAGATGAAGCTATGCAAATCCTGACAAAAGACTAAGACAGGAGGATAGTTCTAAATATCTTTAATGAGTAGACTTGGTTTTCAACAGATCAGAGCTCAGGGATTTACCTTTTCCTATAAGAGAAAAGGTTTCCCTCCTTTCTTCATCATCCAGTTTCGCCTTGAGTGGCTCCTCCCACATTTCCCAATCACAGGCAGTCTCAGGGGATTTCAGATAAATCAGCAAACTTTCCCCAGTTCTCACAATGCCCCCAGTTAAGATTGGCTCAAGGGAAACACCTGAGTCAATGCAACTTAAGAATTCCTGGTCCCCATTTCTCACTTTCCAAGTCACGTAGGTTATCTACTAGGAGAGAGTGTTGTCTAAAGTCCAGGAGCCTATAGAACTAAGTATCATCAGGACAGCCACAGAAAATGTTCCTGCTTTACACTCATTTCTTCACCCCCCTCATTCCAACAAGCAAAGTCAGTGCCAGTTTCATTAAGACACCTGTGTATTTTAGCAAAAATCAACACAGAAACAGGTGTTGGCAAGGATGTAGAGAATGGGAAACCCTCTTGCGCTGTTGCTGAGAATACAAGCTGGTGCAGCCACTCCATTAAACAGTATGGGGTTTCCTCAAATAGTTAAAAAGTCAAAATAGAAGTACCCTACAATTCAACAATTGTACTACCAAAGAAATACAAAAACATTAATTGAAAGAGATACATGCACCCCAATGTTTATGCCAGCATTATCTAAAATAGCCTAATTAGGGACAAAGCCCAAGTATCCATTGACTGATGGATGGATAAGGAGGATAATCTTCCACATGATTATTCAACCATAAAAAAAGAATGACAGGTAATCAACTCTGATCAGTTGGTCTCTCCAGTAAATTGATATAACAGTAAAAAGCGATCATGTGGTTCTCACATT
The DNA here is from genome assembly GCF_048164855.1 of Canis lupus baileyi. NCBI lineage: Eukaryota > Metazoa > Chordata > Mammalia > Carnivora > Canidae > Canis > Canis lupus. Next base: position 70,759,069 of record NC_132839.1, read on the forward strand.
TTTCATTTTTAGTGCAATACCATTGACCTTGAGTAATACCATAGGACCTCTATAAAGCAATGCTAATGCTGCCAGAAGTGATCCCAAGCAGCAGAGAAAGTTCATGGTATTACAAGAAAAAGTTGAACTGCTTTATCTGTACTGTAGATTGAGGTTATACCTGCAGGCATGAAAACCTTGAGCTTTTAGCCAAATGCCTTTTTATCTTGTATTGAAAATGCAACTATGTGAGTGCAGGATTGCTCTAAAAAAGGCATACCTATAGACTCTAGGACTCAAGAGAAAGCACAGTCAAATGACAACTTAAATCCAAAGGAAGGGGAAAGATCTAAAGCTAGTGAATTTAATGCCAGCAAAAAATGGTTTGAGAAGTTTAAAATGAGGTTTGACTTAATATAACAGGAGAAGCAGTTTCTACTCACCCAGAAATAGCAGAGGAGTTCACAGAAGCCATCAAGAAAGTCAAAAGATTTCTGCAGAATAGGTTTTCAATGCAGACAAAAGTGCCCTATTCTGGGAGAGGGGGGCATGCCCCCAAAGGACATTAGTAAGGAAGAGAAGAGAGCACCAGCATTTAAGGCAGTAAGAGGATTGGCTAACTGTTTTGTGCAAATGCAGTCAGTTTCTGTTCAGGACTGCCCTTATCTATAAAGCTGAAAACATCTGAGCCCTGAAGGGAAGAGGTAGATACTTGTTGCCAGTCTTTTGGCATTACAACAAGATGACCAGCACAACCAGAACTCTTTTTCTGGATTGATTCCACTAATGCTTTGTCTCTGAAATCAGGAAGTACCTTGCCAGTAGTAAGGGGGACTGTCTTTTAAAGTTCTTTTGATAATGGACAATGCTCCTGGCCACCCAGAACCCCATGAGTTCAACACTGAAAGCACTGACGTATTCTATTTGCCCCCTAACATGTCCCTAATTTACTCTCTAAATCAGGGGGTCATGAGGATTACCTATGGTACTCTATGGAAAGGATTGTCAATGTTATGGAAGAGAACGTGGATAGAGAAAACACCATGAAAGTCTGGAAGGAGTTCACCATTGAAGATGCCAAGCTTATAGAAAAAGTCAAGCAAGCTGTCAAGCCTGAAATACCTGAAGAAAGATATCAAGATGTTATGTATGACTTCACAGAATTTATTCCAGAGCCAATCAAAAAAGACAGGACAGAGTGGATATTTGGGGGTGGGGGGGAGAGGAGGGTGAAGGATTCCAAGATAATAAATTTTGGAGAATTCAAGAGCCAATAGACACCACACCATTCACAAGAACAGAAGAGCACGGAGTTATATACGACTGAGAAGTCATTGCATACTGCATGTGAAACTAAGTATGTATTTTATGTTAGCTAATTGAATTTAAATTAAAAAAAAATTACTTGGAGGTGAGTGCTTCCAAGCCACTACCAGAGGTAAGAGGTACAAAATAAATGGACATTGGATAATCTGGCAGAAGAGTTATTATTCAAGGCTGCTTTTGGATTTTTACAGCATGGACAAAATGCCATCAACTGAACTGGACAGTCATTACCTAAAGACAAATGCCTGAGAACTTTCAACCTAGTTAAAAACAAGTGCTCACCTTATGCAGCTGTATCATCATCTGTGACCAGAATAACAGATGTGCCACCTTGAGAATATCACTTTATACACTGAGTGACTAAAGGAGCCATTCATACCTGGTTCCATAAATCCTCTGGATCTTCTGGGTAGGTAAGGGGGTTTGGGTTCAGGTTTCCTCCATGGTCCTTGACATGTGGTTTCAACATCTGTAGACCTACATTCTCAGAGTAGCCACCTCAAGTGGGGAAAAAAACCCACAGATCAGAGATACTGACCTGAGTACTCTACTCTTTAAGGTATTAAACTTAGTACTACAAGGAGAAACGTTGGAAGGAGGATCTCATGGCAATGTAATAAAGACCAGAGATCTGAGATTCCAGATGCACAAACCTTGGAGGAAAGACTGAAGTGACCCAGGATCCCAAACACATGCTTCCCATGCCACCAACATCCTGTAGACTTGCCTGGAGGTTAGTTGAAGTCTCCTCAGCATCCAGAAAATAAGAAACCTCACTTGATCAATCTCAAATACTCTGGGTAGGAAGGACACCAGTTCTGACACATAAGGAGAATTAGGAAACAAAGGACAGCCTAGGCTGTGATGTGGGGGATTGGCAGGATGAGGAGCACACACAACCTTCATAGACTCCTGTGGGAAAAAGTGAACTGGAATAGTCTTGGGTGCCTTCACTTCAGTCCATTCAGCACAATGTATAAGCCACTGGGACCCAGGGTTAGACACTGCAGTGACAGCATCAGGACAAGCATTTTAGACACTCCTCACTCATGCTGCCGAGTCAGTCCTGGGGGCTTCAAATAGGACAGTGCTCTCCAGCCTGGGCTTCATATAGAATTCACAGGGCTAAGATAAGTGACCGAATGGTATGTTAACCCTTCCCTCTACAGAAAGACCGTAAATTATCTCAAGAGATAAGCAAACATTCCTTAGCAGGTCTAGAACAAGAAGGATCATTTATCAAACTCCAAAGTACCAATTTTAGAACATTCTTCCCTAAGTGATACTGAATTGTATGTACTATGGAAAAGCAGGAACTAGTGTTTAAATATTCACACATGAATGGTAACAAACTTCAGCAAATAATCCACTGCAATGTGGGAAAGAGGTATTTAGGTTTCTCCTAAATCAGTTCCTGGAAAACTTGTTACATTCAAGTCAAATAGATTTTTAGATAATATAGCATTATATTCTCAGAAGGAAATAAACATTGGAGACACAAAGCAAAACCACCCATAGAACCCAACAAAAGCAAATTAATCTCTAACCAGAATTCTAAGATATTGGATTCTGGTAAACATTACTGAGAGGCAAGATAGACCCAACTGTGAATGGGAGTATTCGAAGGAATCTTCTTAGGAGAGGGAAAAAGCCCCTATCACAGCAAGATAGAGGTCAGAGACCTCAGCTATAGAATTGGAACAGCCTTGCTGCAGGTGGACTGAGGTGTACCTTTCCTACTGAAAGGAAAACCTAGGAAGACTAAGGCCATGTCCTCAAACAGTCACCACTTGAAATTTTGAACCTCTGAAGAAAATGGTCAAGCATTTAAAAATATATCCATAGAGGTGTTGGCAATAGTGAATGAGTCTTTACTCAAAGCACAAGGAAAATGGATTGAATCAAGGGTTCCTGTGTCAGACCAAGTCCTACAGGAGGAATCTGAGCATCAAGAGGGAAACTTCGAAGCAGAATTTGTGGGAGTGGTATTTTTATAACCCCTTGGCTGCTACTGCCCTGAATGACTGCAGGGGAAATGTAGATGTAATTCTGGAGACAGAATATTTTCATTTTTGCTTACCTCTCGCCCCCACCTCACTTCTCCAGAGGCCTATATGAGGTAGAGGGTGGTTCAGGATCTTCCAGCATTTCTATCTAGTGTCCTCCCCAGGACACTAGGCAGGTAATTTATGGACCTTGCTACTCTTAGGGAGCTCATTTGCACATTCTGAGGTTAGGATAGAAATTCCGTATGGAGTAGCAGATGCAGCTGAGAAGTTTCATTGTATGTCTTACTACAAGAAATATTAATTTGGAGAGGCCAGTCAATAAAAAAAGTATATTTTATGCAAAATAAAGTATATTTTGTATCTGCAGATAATATAACTAAGAAGTCAGGCTAATATATCAAATAATGAGAAAGAAAAGTATACTTCAGGGTCAATGTCTATTGTGAAGACAAAAAAAAAAAAAGACAGGAATGTCCAGTGTTTAATTCCTGACCTAGCCACTCCTGAAATATAGCTGACCCTGGGAAGATCAGGAAACCCTGAAACATACATAGCTCTCACCTAAAGAGACTCAGGTAAGGCTTTCAGGAAGAGTATTTCTATGACATAGCCATTTACTTCCAGAAAAGGCAGCACAGGGGTTGGAGTAGGGGAGTAATCTGCCAATTAGGAAGGGTGAGAAGTGGCAAACAGTACCTACTGTGAGTGTTGTCTGGAGGCTAGGAGCCTACCAAACCAAGTATCACAAGAAGAACTTCCACAGGAAATGTTCCTGTTTTACACTCCCTCATTTGTCCTTTACCCATCCTCTCACCCCAACAAGCAAAGTCAGGGTTGGTTCTATTAAGACAACACCCATGTGGGATCCCTGGGTGGCGCAGCGGTTTGGCGCCTGCCTTTGGCCCAGGGCGTGATCCTGGAGACCCGGGATCAAATCCCACGTCGGGCTCCCGGTGCATGGAGCCTGCTTCTCCCTCTGCCTGTGTCTCTGCCTCTCTCTCTCTCTCTCTGTGACTATCATAAATAAATAAAAAAAAAAAAAAAAAAAAAAAAGACAACACCCATGTAAATACTTCTAGGCAATTCTAGCAGGAGCTCAACCTAAGACCACCAGGTCAAAGGGGAAGTTGTTTTGTCAGAGGTAGCACCTGCCAGCGGCCCCACCCTGCACACAGAATGGACACCCTGGGCAGAGAACCTCAGCCCTTCACCATCCTCAAAGGGAACCCATGGCACAGAAGGTTGCACACTGACCTGGATCCATGATAAGTATGTAACAGAAACTGAGAATTTAATGGCATTAAGTTTAATGGATCTTCAACCCTTCCCTTCACAAATATAAGTAGATCATATTCAAGAGGTAGACCTTTCTTAGAGGAATGGTGAATTATGTACAGAAATTAAAAGTTTAAGTCCTAGTCTCTAAACGACAGAAATGCAATGAAGAGCACCACTGGGAATGCAGTAACAGACGTATTAAAGCATTCATGCATAAATGGAAACCTAAAATCTCAGCATCTATTCCACTAAGAAATGCGGTTTTGTTTTGTTGGAAAGGTATTGTAGGTTTCTCCAATAATTTTTAGGCTTGGATTTTAGATAACCGTGTTCTGTTTGTAAATGAAAAAGAATGATACTTAGACAAAGCAAGATAGAATCCCATAGAATCTAATGAAAGCAAATTAATCTCTGGTTATGGGAATTCTAAGGTACTTAATTCTGGCAGATGTTAGTGAGAGGCAAAGATGGGACCAAGGCTAACAGCATGAGGGGTGTATAGGGAATCTTCCCACAGGAGGGAAAAGACATCACAAATGATGAAGGTCAGAGATCTTGGCTTGGAATCAGAATAACACCTTGCTGCTGAAGGACCCATGTACCTCCTACTGAAAGGAAAACCCAGGAGTGTTGCCATTCTTTTGGAATCTGGTCATTTCTGCAGAGGCTAGATTCCTCTGACACATCCTTAGATCTTTTTAGCACAGCAAGGAGATATTTTAGTTCAAAGACAGCACTAAAATTGGAGAATCCTAGGAAATAGAACAAAGTTATAGAAATAGACCTTAACTTTGGCTGTCTTTAGGGCAGTTGATGTACATGATCAGACTCCGGATCAAGCACCACAAGAAAGCTCAGAGGAAAGGAGTCCTGTCCACCAGGGAATAAGCCAACACAGCCCTGCCATACCTCCCTATAGGCATGCATGCCTATTGTTAAATGCGTCACTCTAGGCTAGTCTGCTAGGATTTCAGGTTAAAGAATATATGTCGCATTTTTTCCCGGGTGATTGCTGTGTTTAAGGAAGAGGTCTCTTCACAAGGGGAAAGGTTGGTGGAGATGGGGTGGGATTGTCTACAGCCGTTAGCAGCTGTTCTTTACAGGGAAGAATTTCAACATGCAGCAGTTCATGGGTACCAATTTAGGCTACCCATAAAAAACTCTTGATCCTATTTGTGGAGATCACATCAAAATACAGGTAAAGTGTAACCAGAGGTATGAGTGCAACTATGTCAAAATGGACAGAAAGTGCATCTCTAGTACTAACATCTTGCCGTAGGAATGAAGTTAGCATGAAGTCATCACTCAACAGTCTGAGATGGGGAGAAAAGAAAGCTCTGAATTCACATTCAAGTATAATGTCCTAAAACAGTTCTAATGGAAGTCAACCACAGCAGATGTGCTTTTTCAAACTAGATCACATCTACCTGATGACACACCTCAGGTAATATACACATTTAAATACAGAGAGCCCATCTGTGGGCCCATAGATTATCCAGGACTAGCTGATAGCTCACTTACCTATGCCAAGAGAATTAACTTTCTATCTGGAGTGCTTCAAAACATTGATCTCAGAATCAAGGAATAGAATCTGAAGATCAGAGGTCACTAATCCTTATACAATAGAACCTTGTAGTAGGCAGGACATACTGAGGTACTCAGCAGTCAGCAGAGACAACAGCTTTATTCAAGTTGACTCTGGGGTCCTGTTATGGGAATACAGGCTCCTCCACTTATCTACCTTCAGACTTCTCCTGGACCAGGGAGCACAGGGCAGAGGCACATAGCCTTCATTTTTACTTGGGTGGATGATTGTGGTTCTCATGTGAAAAAAGTCAGGGTCTTTACAAATGCTGCTTTTAAAAAAAATACTGTCTTCTACAAAAAGGTGATTTATTCTCTCTTCATCTGCATTATATTCTTGCAACATGAAAACAGGGCAGTACCATCCTCTATTGAACAAAAAAAGAATTATAAGAACAAACTACACACCCAGGAGCTAAAAGCAGAAGTTTCTCCTTATCCTAGTCCTTGGAGTCCCCTAATGAGATAATGGTGAGGTTACCAAGGAACCTTCAATGATGGGAACAGGTAGAGAGAAAAAAAAGAGCAGCTACATCAACAAGACCAGTGATTTACCAGTAGTACTAACTTGCCATTGTAGAAGTGGTTGAGGTCTCAGTGAAGTGCTCCTTCATCAACCTAATATGGCCGGAAAGAGAACTCAAGTCTCTTGGGGTTTTGAGAAGAGCTATAGCAGAATGTTAACACCCTCCCAAGTGGCACACCTAATCATCTGGTGTCGAACAGCCAATAGCATATGCAAGCAAATGGAGAGAGGTTAGATTATGATACTAATACTACCAGTAACTAAAGGAATAGGACTAACATGCACAGCTGCAACACTCCATCCAGATATTTGTTTGCTTTCCAACATCCCCAACACTCCATTGTTAGACAGAATTTGACCTCTTGTTGGCTGCCTTAAACCCTTTCCTTGCTGCACATCAGGTAGAGTTAGGTTCAGTTACACTATCTATGGGCCCATGGGTTTAAACAAGACAGAACAGCATCCTGATACTGTTCAAGAGAGAAGTCTCTAAGTACATCAATCTCCTGATGCTCAGTAACAAGATACAGTAACAACCAGCTCTTAGTCTAATCAAGATCTTCCCACAATTGAACCCCCCCCATTAAGATGATTGAAACTATTTGGGGAAAAAAATCACTCTCAACTCCTGACTTTTCCATATGATGTACAGTCGATTATGTGCCCTCTACAGCTGGGTTTTCCACATAACAACTGATAGGCCTTTTTATCAGGGTTAGTTCAAACCTGTGAACCATGTGAACATCAGTCACAGGAGTGTAAGCATCTCCGGAATCTTCCTAGGGTTGTGGGCTAGGGACATGAGGGCAATGGGAAGGACTTCTGCTCCCACATCTTCATGAATGACCCACAGCCTTTCACAGCCACCTCAACTTTGGACAGAGACACAGTAGCTCCCAGGTTCTGAGACTTAGATGGGCATGGTCACAGCCTTCCAGTTAATGTTGACTTTAAGATTTTTCTACTGATACAAGAAAGGACTAACTTGCCATCCTAAATGTGACACATCAAGGTGACCAGTCACTAGCCAGACCAAGGAACAAGAGACCAGTGATAATGAAGAATAGCCAAAGTGAAAATAGGCTGAATGTGTTCCCACCCTTGAAGTAATGTGCTGCCAGCAAAGGCAATATGCAAAAGAAAACTGAAACATCTTTCTTTGAGCAAACATGGACTCCATTTATTGGAACTAGGGCATTTCAAAACTTTACCACAACAGCCAGTATTCGAAGATGCAGATGCAGCTCTGTTCTCCAAGGGAGAAGTTTGGAATATACACAATAATGCAAAGCTTAATGCTCTGCCCATCACTGACTGTCCATCCATCCCACTCAGATGCAACATTCTTTCCTCTGTGCTCTCTAGGATAACTTCCAAACCTAGCCCCTGCCCTAAGTCCAAAGCTTAGATTCTGATTTCAGGGATCCAAACAGAACACTCAAGTTGCACTTCCAAGTTTGTCATTGACAATACTCAAAAACAAGATGCAGAATTTTCTTATGTCAAGAATATAAAATTGGGACAGGTCTTCCTAAAGGACATAGGTTAAATATGGAACCATTAAGCAGCTTTGTTCAGATTTCAAAATTTTTCATCAGCGTCTAAATCATATACAATATAGGATATGCCACAGGTCTAAAAATACTAATCCAGAACTGCAAATCTCCCACAAAAACCCCTCTAGAGGTTCAAGGTCTCTTTTTCTTTAGAATGACAACTTTGACTCAAAAATATCTTATGCAGATTCTTCTAGACAACGAAAATGGAGCCATTTCACAAGTGTTTGAGGAGATAGCATCCATTAGAACATTTTGGGGTTTGAAGTATAGTTCAGGGGAATATGCAAAAGCAACCTAACCCTCCCCACCCTTTTGAAAATTCCCACTTAAACTTAAAGCTCAGTATCTTCGAGGATCAGATGACACTTAGTCTAGACTAGCCCTGTCCACCTCCACACGACTACCTCTCTAGGAGTAAGCAACTCCTACCTGTGCCCAGGATTTCAAAGATGAAAACCTTGGTCCAATTATTCCAGGTTCCACACCTGGGCAGTGAAGTACACTCACATGATGAAACCTATATCTTATTGCTCATCCCATCCCTTAAGTAAAATTAGTGATTGTGAGTGCACATCTCTAGACAGTATAAGAGGGATCATACAGTAAAGCCTCCTCCAGAAGAAACAAACCTGAAAGACTCTGCAGGTAAGACGACGACTTCCACTGAAGTCCATGTGGCCTTCAAGAAGATGCCCAGGTAACAGTCTGCAGGAGACTTTCCCTTGCAAGAAGTGAGAATGAACATCAAGAATTGCTCTCCTCCCTTGATGACAACTTGCCCTGCTTCCTAGAGCTTATGCTCAAGGATATGAACTCCTTGGAGTACATGAAATATTCAGACGTGGAAGATATTGAAAATAATGCTTTAAAAATAAAATGCTTGGGATCCCTGGGTGGCGCGGCGGTTTGGCGCCTGCCTTTGGCCCAGGGCGAGATCCTGGAGACCCGGGATCGAATCCCACATCGGGCTCCCGGTGCATGGAGCCTGCTTCTCCCTCTGCCTGGGTCTCTGCCTCTCTGTGTGAGACTATCATAAATTAAAAAAAAAAAAATTAAAAATAAAATGCTTACTCGGCAGAATCAAGAAGCTGATACCAATACTGAAACCAAAGCAGAGGTAAACCTACATAGAGTAGATTTCCACCCTTTGATGCTGGATTTTGAGGTCCAATAAAGTCAGGATAAGCAACGTTTACCCAGCTGACTACACTGACAGGAGCTATCATTAAACAGAATAGTGTCATTATAATCTGCATTGAAGACTCCATCTTCTACCTCTACTAAGGAAGAAAATTTTGGACTAGAAACAGACACATTCGTATTCAGAAACCTACTCCTATGCATCTAATAACTCAAACTTCCCAGGATTTCTAAGGAAAACTTCCAGGCTAAAAGATTATGATCTAGATGAACACACGTTGGTTTCACAATGAGCTCATCCCTGAGGATACAGTAGGTTTATACCCCTGGGCACCTTATTAGTTTTGCCACCAAGAAAACCACAACTTCAAAAACACTTCAGAGTGTTTCTGAGATGGCCAGTGAGCTCCCTGCTTCATACCAGGTTGACAGCCAGAGCAGCTGTCTGGAAACCTTGAACCAGCTGTACCAGAAACAGGGAGTCCTATCTGATGCAAAGCTCAAGGCATTACTTTCTTTTTTTTTTAATCATCTCTTGACATCAATCCCTGAAGCACACTTTCCAGAGAAATATCATAAAACCCATAATGGTGGTCAGGTCTTCCAGGTATTAAATTCCTCAACCCATGGCTCATACTTACCAGATCGTCTAAAACCTAGCAGGATAACATTGTCAGGGCCAAAAGGGATTTCGAATTCCAGGTCATGTCTCCAGATAGCCCTAGATGCCAGAGCAGAAAGTACTGCTGCTAAGAGGAGCATTGTCCTCAGCCTGAAACAATTATGCTGCTGGTAGTACCAAAAGATCATGAAAGTTAATGGACATCTGGCTGCAATCTTCCTACATTCAACTTGCATTTCCTATTGCACTTTCCAGGAGGTACATCCTACAGGCACTTTACCAGTCTAAGAGCATCTATCAGCTTAGCAAATAGATTTGCAGTGAACCCATAGTCAACTTCCCATGGACATTTCCCAGGTAAGTCTGAGCTAAAATCTTTTCTGGGGCATCAGGAAAGTAAACCTCACTGAACCATCTCAAATTCTGAGATGAAGAGGACTCACAAGGTCACTTGACACAATATCAGAGGAGGTAAAAGGAGTGGACTGTGCCATTAGGAGCTAGAAGGAGGAGGATAGTATACCTATAGACCTCTGTGGGAAAAGTCAAAGCAAAAAAGCCTAGAAGTCTTTTCCTTGGTCAGTGTCTAGTCCTAACTTGTAATTCACTGGAGACTTTGCATGGTACATAGCTAGCTTCTGATTCTGTCCTGGGAGTTCTAATGGGAGGGAAGCCTCCCAGGTCAGGTTTCACCAGAATTCATACGGCTGAAGAAGGTAAATGTGGAAAGACAGACAAACCCTTCCCTCCACAAAAAAGAGCTTAAATTGCACATGCTCAAGTGAGAATTCAACCCGTCTTGAAACTCAGACAACAAAAGTATAGCTTAAAAAAACTGGGTGATAAATTATCTTCCCTTCTAAACATTGCTAATATAGTGAAACATGTACTAACAAAATGTGTTTATATATTAAAATATTCACAGTAATAAGAACCTAAAAGCAACATTTCACTCCAACATAGGAAAGAGTTGTTGCAAATTTCTATTTCTTGATATTTCCTGGGATTTTTATGACTTAAATATTGAAATGCTTCTCAAATTATCTTAGTTGAAGGGAGACTGTTGTGACTAAAACTTGAAAACCACATGAAGAGAACAAGACAAACATCCCCTATACTTGTGTAGGTAAGCCACGAGCCTTTTCTCCAGGATGGAGCTATTCTCAGGTTATCTCTGTGCCCCATCGCACTCCATCCACGTAGCTGATGTCTGAAGACAACTTGGAGCATATGAAAATGAGGGCTCTAGAGACCAATAGGAACTGGTCCCTGATCTAGATGTTACAGAGGACTTTTCCACCTCCAGAACAATATTCTTTCAATTCTGGATCAGGACCATAAATGAGGTAACAGCTCTTTGTTGGGAGGGCCCAGACCACTGACCATCTCTCAGAAAACCCAAGAGCAAGGAAGCTCAAGAAACTTCCTTCTTTTTCATCCATCACTCCTAGAAGGGATCATTTTTGGAAGAGGACAATAGAGAGTTGAGGCTTCCTCTTTTAAGGGGCATGATTTTTAGTTTAGACATAATTTCCACTGCCACTCTATTGCACAGAATGAAGGGACTTGACCCAAATTAAGTGAAGCAAATATCTTGATTCAAGTTGACTCACAAGGAACTAAGGAGAACCTGTTAAGAATATCACTCATCACCTTACCTTCACCCCCCAATCTGCCTCTCACCACTTGTAGTTTTCTGGATCTTGTAGCACATGTAGCATAGGGCACATTAGCCAAAGCACAGGCCAAGTAGAAATCAAAACAAAACATGGCCCACTTTTATCCTTCTTACAGACTTCCTGATATTTGGAGGACTTACTCAAAGGTAGTCTACAGTGGTTTGGAGGTAAGGGATGGTTCAATGCTCATTTCTGCTTCAGCGCGAGATTGCTGTGATTACATAAAAGGATGTTTTTCTTCATAAAACTACCTTCTCCAAAGAGAATACTTCATTCTACTTTAAAACCATTCAAATTAGAGAAGGGAGATCATCTGAAGTTATCTCTGACCAAAAAGAACCATCAACCTAGATCTAAACACAAAATTCTCTATATCCTACCTAGGGGAAGTTCCTCAGGAGATGGAGGTAAGTACACCAATATCCTTGAAGAGCAAGTAGAGTGCAATTATCAGTGAGATGCGCATATATGTGAAAATGACAAGCAGAAATATTACTAATTTAAGTTTGTTGCTATTTGAATGGTAGGGATGAGGTTCTCCTTGAACATAAGATAGGGAGAAACAAAACTCCTCATCCTATTGAGTATACTTGGAGAACAGTTGCAGAAATTAACTACATTGTGTGTGATTTCCAGACAAGAATGACCTCCACTTGAGGTCATGTAACAGGAAAAGTACAAGGTTTAAATGCTGAGATCCCACATGTGGGCCCATAGGATTCAGTGGGACTAGTTATCTTATTGCTCTATACAGAACCAAGTCCCCTGGGCACTTGTGTCTGAGGTGTTCAGGGACAACAACAAAAAAACCACTTAGTCTTGTTCCCTCAGCAGTTGACAGGGAAAAGCTTCCACACAACACATCCTTAGGAGGATTGTGTGTTCTGGGGACTATTCAGGTTCCTGTAACTTACACACAAAATGTGAAACAGTCTGAGTGTCTTCTAAACATGGATTACCGCCATAGTAATGAATAGACCTCTTTATAGTACAATATTGGACATCAGCTGTGAGAGCATGTTTCAGGAATCCCCCCCCCAGGGATGTGGGTTAGTGGTAATCAGTAGGGACTGGGACTGAGTTTTCTGCTCCCTGATCTTCCTGCTGAATAACCCACAACTTTCCATAGCCATTTATATCAGCTTTGGACAGAAAGGATTTATCTTCCACTTGCAAATATACATCACAGAGCAAGTGTGGGTATTTACAACCTTCCAGTTAATTTTGACTTTAAGGCTTCCTCCACCTACACAAGAGGACTAACTTTCCATCCTTAATGTGATATAACATCAAGGTGAGTAGCACCGCAGTAGAATCAAGGGGTAAGAGACAAGTGAGGACAAAGATGAACAGCTACATGAAAGTACTATAAACAGGCTCCATTCTTTGTCTAGGAAGCTATCCTATTCTCAACGACAGCCTTGATGAAAGGATTATGCTTGGCTGCAGATTTTTCCCATTCAGCACATTGAATAGATTACGCCACCACTTTTCTGGCTTGCTATGTTTCTGTGGAGAGAGATCTACTGCAAACCTTATGGGTCTTTCCTTGTAATCTAAGGACTTCCCCATCTTGCTTTTAGGATTTTTCTTCTTTCATTACTCTATTTTGCAAATTTAACTATAATAGGTCTTGGTGTTGGAATGCTTTTGTTGACTTTGGTGGGAGTTCTCTGGTGCTTCCTGGATCTGGAGGTCTGTTTCCTTTCCTAGATTAGGGATGTTTTCAGCTGTTATTTCCTCAAATAAACCTTCTGCTCCATTCCTCTCCTTCTGGGACTCCTATGCCATGAATGTTAAGTGGAGTCATGGAGTCTCTTAAATCTATTCTCATGATCCATCATTTTTCTCTATTTTGTTCAGCTTATTGTTAATTTTATCTTTGATGTCACTTATTCATTCCTCTGTTTCTTCCATCCTTGTGGTCATTACATCTAGTCCGTCTCAAATCTCATTTTTTATTTCTGCCTGGTTAGGTGGGTTTTTTTTTTTAAAGCTCTTATCTCTGCAGTAAGGATCTCCCTGAAGTCTTCCATACTTTTTCTCAAGACCAGTGAATGTCCTAATGACTATTGCCTTAAGTTCTCCACCAGACATAACTGATCTGTTTCAATTTGATCTCTGGCCATGACCTTTTCTTGTTTTTTGTTTTGGGACGGATTCTTCCATCTTGTCATTTTGTCTAGCTACACTCTTGGATAAATAATGTTTATCTGCCAGCAAAGGCAATGTGAAAAACTGAAGCAACTTGCTAGGAATCAAGGAGTCCACTGAGTAGAACTATACCATGTCAAGATTTTTAATCACAGCATCCTTCCATCTAAGGCTCAAACAGAATTCTAGCTCTGTTCTCAAGGCATGAGGAAGAATTCCAAGTATACACCAGGAGGCAATTACAAGCTCAGAAATCCATTCCCAAGGAATTCATAAACTTGAACTCCCATAGTAAAATTATCTAGACTGAATCTGGCTCCATCTATAGGGAATCCTGACACAGGACACTTTAGACTGCAAGTGGTCTCATCCCTGAGGACCAGGTAGACTTAGTCCAGTGGTTGGTTGCGTTCTCACCAACTTTACTAAAGTCAGAATGAAGACATAGGAGTCTTTGACTCCGATGTCCAGTGAAGTCCCTGCTTTACACATGCTTGGTCAGCAGGGCTGCCAAGAGAAGCAAACTATTTGTCCTGCACATTAAAACAAGTTCTTTATGAAAAACAGCCCTTTGAGAATTGCAGTTGTAGCATTATTTTCTTCTTATTAAAGCCATACCCCATGTTGGCAAATTGAATTCAAATTAAAAAGTCAAACTCCAGGGCCTCTCAGCCATTTTCCATAGAAAAGCATTGCCAAGAATAAATCAGAAATGGCTAATGCCCAGATAGCATAATCAACAGCTGCCTCTCTCAACTCAGAATATCTCTGGATCAGATCTTTGGACAAAAGGTCAAGTAATTCCCATCATTATGACAGTGTGGGTCTGCAATAGTTCCAGAATTTCCATCCATGTTCAACAGTGGACTTTGCCCAGAAAAGGGGGATTGATGCCCATGATGAATGCTATCCCACTCCTGTCTGGTACACTCATAGGCTATTGGTGCCAAAGTAATTCAGAAAACAGCATCCAGCTCCAAGCTTCTAGCATTTAGGTTTTTGTTTCCTTTGGAGAGGTTTCAACAAGCAGCCCCCGAGATCTCACTTCTGAAGACATTCAGGTACCACATAGTTTCATGATCAACCCAAGGGCACATCACACCAATAAATACCAAGAAGAACTAGTTCTCATAGAGCCTCTGCCAAGATATGCTCAGGCAGGAGCCATCACATGCATTCACAAGACAAAGTAGCAGGCACCGAAAGGGCACCAATTTAAGAGCTAAACTGATACTCCATGAAAAGGTTAAAATATCCAAGAAATTGAGATATAGTGTCAATTCTCAAAGACAAAGCAGCAGATATTAACAAAAGAAAATGGAGTCAAACGAAATGGACAGATTCAGCAGATACCCTATAAAAAGTAATGGGATAAATGATAGATGTGGCTGAAGAGCAGCTGAAGGAACTTTTTCCAAAGTGTCTGGAAAAGGCTGAAGTGTAAGAATTTCATTTCAATAACTGAAATCCCTCCCACCTCAGGGTACAACGTAGAGGATGGTAGAGATGTTCAGTCATTTGAATTCAGTGTCCCATCCATGGTGGACATGTATTTAATTCGTTATGGCTCTTGTGCTCAGTTCATCCATGTTTTAAGGAATAGGAGGTAATGAACAGTTCTCTATATCCTATGTAAAAAAAAAAAAAGTCACCTATGTGAGAAAAGATCTGGAAAATCCAATGTTGAATTCCTGATCTAATCCAACTTGGTTCATGCCAGATCAAAAAGACTCAGGAAAACTTGTGTGGTACTGGCACAAAAATACATAGATCAATAGAACAAAATGGAGCTCAAACCCAGAATTATATGATCAATCTAGGGTTTTAAAGAAGGGCAAGAATATACAATAGGGGAAAGACCATCTCTTTAATAAAAGGAACACTTATGTAGTTGGTGGAAATGCAAATTGGTGGAGGCACTCTGGAAAAACAGTATGGAGGTTCCTCAAAAAGAAAAATAAGACTACCCTATGATCCAGCAATTACACTATTAGGTGTTTATTCAAAGAAAATTAAAACACTAATTCAAAAAGTTACATACACCCTAATGTCTATTGTATCATTTACAATAGCCAGGATATGGAAGAAACCTATATATCCATTCATAGATGAAAAGATGGTGTGTACAAACACACACACACGGGTATTAGCCAAAGAATGAAATCTTGCCATTTGCAGCATGGATGAAGTAGAGGGTACAATGCTAAATGAGATGAGATGAGAAAGACAAATACCACATGATCTCACTATGTGGAAGAAAACAAATGCATTGGGCGGGGTTGGGGTGGGGGGAGAAACTCCCAGAATCTTAAATACAGAGTACAAACTGATGGTTTCCAGAGGAGAGGTAGGAGAGGTAGGTGAGGTGAAATAAAGATTAAGAGTACACTTATCTCGAGGAGCACCAAGAAACATAGAACTGTTGAATTGTTACCTGAAGCAAATGTAACACTATGTTAATCATACTTGAATTCAAGACTCTTCAATAAATGGTGCTGGAAAACTGGACAGCTACATGTAAAAGACTGAAACTGGACCACTTTTTACCACCATATGCAAAAATGAACTCAAAAGGAATTAAAGACCTAGATGTGAGCCTGAAATCACAAAAATCTAAGATGATAATGCAAGCAATAGCTTCTGACATGAGCTGTAGTGACATTTTTCTGGATAGTTCTCGGACAAGGGAAACAAAAATTAGACTTCAATTCATCAACCTACTCACTCCAACAAGGAAAGTCAGGACTTGTTCCATTAAGAGAATGTTCCTAGGACCAAGACCTCCAGACAATTATGTTGGGAGTCTAACCTAAGATCAGGGCAGAGAAGGAAATGCCATCAGAGATAGGATTTACCAGCGAGTCAGTCCTACACACAGTATGGACATTGCTGGTCTCTAGGCTTTAGTCATCACTGGTCCAGAAGGACCTTAAAGCACAGAAGGTTGAAAAGGGAAATCAGATCCACAAGTGTTATAGATTGGGTAGGGATAGGGTGGCGAGATCACTTGAGTAACCTAGGTCCATGTTCAATCCTGCCCATGTCACCAACATCTCTGGGGTAAAATGGAAGGTCTTTCTCCCCAAGAGCATGTAGGAGCTAAGAAACTGCTCCTGTACCATCTAAATACTCTGGCTTAAATATGACTCTGTACGGGCATAGTAGATAGGGTTAGGGGTAGATGACCAGACTTGACCCCATTAAGGAACAATTATGAGATGCATTCTATGTAGTACCTTATAAAGGTCCCAAGTGGGACTGAGCTCCAGACACCCACTTCAGTGGCTAATTCCCCTCAACTCACCACAGGTTCACCTCTGGGGTTCCTGGGATCACTACAAATAAACTATAAAGTAGACAGATAGCAGCTCACCAAAATGTTGATATCCTAATCTTCTGAACATGTAGATATGTTATGTTACATGACAAAGGAATTAGGACAGAAGGAATGAAGGCTGCTAAGAAGCTGACCTTAAATCGAGGGAATTCTTGTGGACTATGTACTTGGGCCCAACACTCATAGAAGTAAAAGTATGGTCAGTGGGCAGCCTGGGTGGCTCAGCAGTTTAGCGCTTGCCTTCGACCCAGGATCAAGTCCTGTGTTGGGCTCTCTGCATGGAGCCTGCTTCTCCCCCTATTGCCTGTGTCTCTGCCTCTCTCATGAATAAAAGCTTTTAAATGGTATGGTCAGAGATTAAGATGCCAACTTTAAAGATGAAAGGTCCAGAATTTGGGTTATAAGAGTCCATAAGTAGGGACTTCTGAAGACTTCTATAAAGGTGGTTAGGGCAGGGCAACCATCTTTCAGTGCCATCAAGACAAATGCCACCTCACACCTTGATTTTCTGAGATCCATTTCAAATTTTTGATATCCAGAACTCTAAGATGAATCTCTTCTTACAGCCCTAACTTGGTCATCATTTGTTACATAAGCAATAGATTAATCTAGTATTCGTCCAAAATTCTTATTTCAAGTTTTATATTCAAAGGAATCCATAGTCACTCATTCATGTTTATTTCAAATAGGCTCATAACTACCCTTTTTCCTGGCAGCAATGATGAAAAAAATTAAGGTAACAAAAATAGCAACATAATCTCCTAGCATCCCAACCTAGAGAGATCATGGAGTTCAATTCAAATAAATGTGCGAATGTAAATATCTTGACTTGAATTATTGCAATTTATGATAAAACCAGATATCCAGGATTTCTACAGAAAGGAACTAAATATAAAACTAAAAATATTTGGAAAGAATCTCCAGACCCAAGTTAATTCCCTATGGGATTCTACTGCCAGTTCAACTAGAAATGCACTAATGATATGCAAGTTATTCCAAAGAATAGAAAAAGGCCAATTTCTCTGAGTGCTCTTCTCTGGTAACCAAGTGAATTGTCAAACCACTAGTAGTCTCATTCTCAGCATCTTAGCTTCTCTGAGGGAGAAGCTATGTGAGGCCTTGTATTTCATAGTGGAGAGTGAGGTCATAGGAGCTGTGGATCATTGTGCTCTGACCGACAGATTTGAATCCTTCTCTAACCTCCAGGAAATCTCATTGAGCACAAACGTGGAATGTGACAGCCCTGGAAAGACCACAGCTGTCAGCATAATATAGAAGGTAGTGCTCACTCACACTCTGCCTCATTGGCCTGGCAGGCTCCGGGTGCCAACACCAAGATGCTCAATCAGAAGGTTACTCCTTGGAACATTGAGCCTTCATACCCAGAGAGGGAGCTAGTGTTGACTACCATACCCAGAGAGGGAGCACTGTCCTCAGGCTTCATAGGAAAAGTTTCAGTTGGCTCCAAAAGCAAAAGCAGAAGTTTCTACTCCATGCTCCCAGCATTCAGGCCTTCACCTCCTGAGTGAACTCCTCAGATGTAGCACCTACCAATGACCTGAGAAACTGCCAGAGCATATTTAAGATTTGTCACCTCAAGAAACAACCCGTTTCTCACAGGTGAGCTGTGATGAGGGGATCCATGTTCTCGCTAGTTTAACAAATCACATGAGGACTGGGGTCATAGAACAAGCCTGCTAAAACTGACAAGGCAGCAATTCCTGGTATAATCATACAAGAGCTTGGTTTCAGGTCTCTCTATAGTTACTTCCTCAGTCTTGATAAAATATAAAGTCAGAGGATGGGTTAGGGACAGGATAGTGCAGGCAGCCTATGATGAGTAGACTTCATCAGTCTCTGGAACTAGGCTGCTGAGAAGTTTGCCAGGTCCAGGCTAAGACCTGGCTCCTGCATGTGTGCAGCAACTTGATGAAAATACTCAAATGAAACTCACGGAGGCACTGCCCTATGGCGGAGCTGCTCAATGGGGGCTTGGCAGTGACTATGTCAGGATCCTATAACATGCTCTACCAGACGCATAGCTCCAAGGATTCATTCACCTCTGAGATTTCAGCCTGTGTTGCCATGGGTTAGTGAACAAGGAGATCTTTAAGGCCCATAGGACTGATAGGACTTTGAAATGTAGCATAGTTTTGGAGCTAAAGTATCTTAACTCTGAAGGGAGGAGCATGTCTTGTCCTTAAGAGATTATTGACCATCATAGCCTTCACAGAACCATCTGTAAAGGATTCACATCAGAAATAGGAAGAAGCTCAGAGAGGAATACTCTTTGATGATGGGGCAAATTTAAAACTCTCACCTTGAATTACTGCCTGCTGTTTTAGCAGGTAAAGCAAGACTCAGGAAACTTCTTTGACAGCATCTGGTCATGTAATTCTTCCCTGGGTGGGTTATGCTCTGGTTCTTACAGAGCTAGTCTTGAATAACGGAAACCCAAATATTTCCCCACCTACTGTATGCAAGGGGCTGTCATTGGACTTAAGGTAAAATGCAAGGAGAAGCTCAAGGCCCTATACTTTAGCAAAGCTCAGTTCTGTATAAATTCCTACATTGGATAAGATCGGCAATTATGGTCATAACAAAATTTGAGCCCACCAGGGGACAAACAGCCCACAGACTCATATGCTCAGCCTAGCAATCAGAGCCCTGTAAGATCATGCCCCCATGGTCATCTTCAGTGCACTGAGCTCTGTCATTCCTGAGAAGCCATGCACAGGTTGCTTTCATGAGGCAGAGGAGTCCAATGGACCAAACTCCATGAGTTCACACACTATAGTGTGCGGGCAAGGGCTGGGAGGCAATCTTCCCAGAAGACCTCTCAGACCTAAATATCTCACCTATTTCTTAAAAGGGAAGATTCTGAATTTTGAATAGCCCCTTAGGTTGTCACCACCCTAAATAAGTAGAAACAGTTAATGTGACAATGCTTCATTTTGAATCCTCAACTGCCTCTACCAAGAGCCACCCCCAACCCCCAATTAAGATAAAGAGGGGCTTGGCACCATCTAGCATTTGGGTTGTAGGCTCCTCTCCAGTGCTGGGCAGTTAGGGGACACCTAAAGGCTCTGCTGTGCATAAAAGTTCATCTGATTCTCTGGATTATAGAGAACTTCATGAGAATAGTAGTGGGTAATTGAGTATTTCTGTTTTATACATTCAGAAAATATTCATCAGCATTAAGTATCATCCTTACTGGCAGATCATGTATTTGAAAAAAAAAAAAAAAAAGTTGGAAGTTTCCCAAATATGAGAAAAGCGGATTCAGAAGGCACACAGATTCTCTAACAAATTCAACCCAGAGAGATTTATACCAAGACACACAGTACTTAAAATGGCAAAAAAAAAAAAAGTGATAAAGAATTATGAAATGGCACAATATATTCAAAGTGCTGAAAGGGAAAAATCTGCAGCCAAGAATACTCTATACAGCAAGGCTGTTGTCATTCAGAACAGGAGAGAGAAAGTTCCCCTAAAAAGTTTGAAAAGGGAACCCAGGCAGCTTGGCATTCTTCCAGGATGACTGGGCAAGTGTGGCCAAAGCTAGGCATATACCATACCCCACTCTGCCCACTTACTTTGGGCATAGTTGTCACGGACCATGAAGTACCTGTTACCTGCATCCCAACAGAAGCTCTTCAATCTGTCAGTCCTTGAGTCTTCAAGATCTCAAAAGGTTGCTCACCTTTAATCACAAAGCACATCCCTTTGAGCTAGCCTTGGTAGGAGTTGCAAACAAGTCCTCTCTGAGACAGGCTACTATTGATTAAGACTTAGTATATAGCTCTGATCTCCAAGAAATTCAGAATCAAACACGAGGAGCCACTTTCCAACTTCCAAAACCTCATCCCATAGTGCTAAATAGCAATGTCAAACTTCCTGTGATGAAAACTCTCCAGGCTGAATGGACTGGACGCCTGTAACAGGAAGGACACAGAACACCCTAGACATAATGGTCCTATCCTTGAGAACATGAATGTATATATGCACTGGTGACATTTAGTGGGAGCATTCCTGGCTCACAATTTTAGTTTTGCCTCACTGAAGTTAGCTATACCTAGCAACGTGATACCATGATAACTGAAATGGTTTCCAAACTGCTCCATTGCCTCTTGGATGCGGTCCTCATCTTCTCCAAGGAGGCACTCATGTTGGCCACATCAGGCACTATCCCTAGTCCTGCCCAAAGGACAAAGTTGTAGGGGATACCTGGTTCCAAACTTTTTCAGTCCTTTGCTTCCTCCATGTAAATTTAAGATACCACCCTTGAGATATTGCAGCCTTCTCAGATTTGAAAGCCAAGTATGTGAGAGATCCAGCGAGAAGATAAGAGTATGCCAGGGTAACAGTCAATATTCCCCATGTAAACAACCAGTGACCATGTCTGGGGGTAAATTGGAGTGCTAACTTCTTCTAGGGCAGCTATAGGATGAGAAACCTCACCTTGGCCATTCCCCAAGTATTCTGGAGTGAAAATAATCGTTAATGAGACAAAGCATGTCAGGCAGGTTGGAACACTAACCTAAGCCGTGTCCAGCAAGTCCCATGATGTGTGCTACACTCTCCCTGAACTCACAGACTTGAGATTACAAGTCAAAGCAAAATGGCTCTGGAAGATTCCTCCCCTGCCCCATAATGTCAACACAGTGCAAGAAACACTTCTAGAATGGCAGGGTAACAACATCCAAAAATCTTTCTACATAAGAACAGTGAGCACCATTACAAAAATAGTCAAACGTAACTTTCCCAGTACTCTGAAAGTTAACAAGATCCTTGCAACAATCCAAGGAGTATTAAGTACATTTTTCTTGAATCTTTAATTAGGACAGGGAAGCATTGTGGCATTTTAACTTGTCTTTTTCCAGTCTTCTCCCCAAATCTGTAGTAGTCTTGCAAACCAGCACCTTACAACCATGGTAGCTGTGAAAGATAGCCTACCAGCCACTCCAGGCAGCAAATTTGGTTTGGGCCCTCACAAAAATCCCTGGCCCCAGAAACTAGTAACTATTTGATCTAGTACTTTCCAGTCAAAGCCCTATCCCTGGAGATTATCTTTAGTTGACCTAACTTAGAGTTGGCTCACTAAAAACAACTCTACCCACTCTGCTTGTCAAAAAAAAAAAAAAGAAAAAAAGAAAAAAGAAAAAAGAAAAAAGAAAAAGGCCACAGTAATTGTTTTGTCCCATCTGGTAATCTGGCCTCAGAATTGTGTTAAGAGACTGATCAAAAACTTCAAAGACTAGAACAAGATGCTCATAAGGGACTTTGAAAGCCTCGAATATATTTCTGGGACTTTAGAAAGCCACATATATGTACATGGCCTTGCACACTCCTAGAAATCCTTAACCTCTTGCTGACTTTGAGGCTCTTATGGTACAAAATAAAAACTAAGAGTTATACCTGCAAGGTAATTAAAGATGTACCCAACACACAAGGTCTCATCCACAACTGAAAAACATTAGCCCAGAGCATTTAAAGAAATAGTTACCTAGAGATTAGACAGCTAAAATAACTGAGAAAGTTCATTGTCTGAACAAGTAACAGACCTCATAGAACTAGAGAAGTCACTAAACCACCCTGAGGGTGGGGAAATCTAAAATTTGAGCTGCCAGTCATTTCAAATATCCAAGTAAACAAAATTGAAGCCTATGCAGAGAAATAGGCCAATACAGGGAAAAATTCAGTCAGTAGACATGGTCCCAGAGGAAGCCTAGGTGTTATCCTTACTATATTGAAATTTTTAAGGTTAAGTTAGCTGTTTTAAATACCTTCAAAGTAAAGGAAATTGTAAAGTAGGAGAACCATATCTTAACAGGTAGATCAATAGAAGTTTTTTAAAGAAACCGGAAATTTTGGAGTTGGAAAGTATGATAAATTCACGTAAGGGGCTCAATAGCAGATATGAGCTGATGGGAGAATGTATCAGAATATGAAGATAGGTTGATTGGAATTATAATCTGAGGATCAGAAAAAGTGAGCAGAGCCTCAGACACCTTGGGACACCATCAAGCATACCAACACATACATGTTGCTAGTCTACGGAGAGGATAAAAAGGGAAGAATGTTTGGAGAAATGGCTGTAAACCTCCCAAATTTGGTTGCATTTATCGATGTATCCAAGTCCATGAACTTCGAGAATAAACTCAAAAGGATCCACAGCCAGAAACAGTCTAACTGTTGAAAGACCGAGTCCTGAAAGTGACATAACAGCAACTCATCATGTACAAGGGATCCTCCATAAGCTTGACTGATTTCTCATCAGAAACCATGGAGGCCAGGATGTAGAAGAATCATGTATTCAAAATGTTTAAAGAAAGGCTTTTAAGCAAGTATTCTTTATCCATTTAAACTATCTTTCAAAAATAGAGCAATTAAGTCATTTATGGATCAATAGAGACAAAACTGAGGTGACAATTCCTTAGCCTATTTTCCTCGACTAGTTGCGGCACAAAATAGGACAGGATTTAGGAGCTCACATCTTACCTACAATGGTCTCTTGGTTAGAACATGGGGAAATTTGGCCCTTGAGTGGATGGTTCCCTTCAAATCTATAATTTATTCCTTTAAAGAAATGCCAGAGACACAATGAAGGATGAGCATGAATTTGAGCAAGTCATGGTATAGGAAGTCATATGGAAAACATCTCCTTTGCATGCCTTTTCCTTAGGATTCTTCAAGAAGAGGGAGCCGCATAAGCACATTTATGGATTGCTTTTAGTCAGGCATATATTCCTGGGCTAACATACAAGAGATTGGATTTTTGGTTTGCGCAAAGAGTACCTGCACCTGGTCCTGATGCTATTGAAGTGAAGAGGGGATGTTTTCCTGGTCAGGCAAATTGGAAAAATAGTACCCTACTGACCAGGACTGAGTCATTTCTTTAAAAAAAAAAAAAAAAAAAAAAAAAAAATCAATTTTGGATATAGTTCCTTCTTGTGGTGTGGAACCATCAAATTCCTCCCTGTTCAGTCCAACTTCATGTTTCTGAACTGCCCATTATCTCAGAGCATGCTGAAGAAATAACAGGACAAACCCAACAAAGTATCTCCCTGTTTGGAAATCCTCAGTGGAAAATGACCGTGTACCTATCTGGACCTCAGGAGTACATGTGAATAAAGCTGCCCCTAACACTTAGCCTGTGAGGATAAGAATGAGCTATTCTTGTGAAACATGGAGATTTTTGGCATTGTTTCCTAACTGACTCAGAAGCTGTAAGAATATCTTGGTCAGTGCTGCTACTGAGTTGTGGTTCATCTAAGTCCTGGCTTCTTCCAGGGAGGATTGGTTTAAAGGAAGCTGGACAGGCACCCAGTACAACAGTTTTCCCAGACAATAGCCTAACACATGAGCCCTCTGATGTTATCACACCACACAATGTTTGGTTTTGTAGTTAGTTTTTACCCTTTGAGCAAGACAGAACAGAGTAAAGGATACTCCAGAACAGAGTGAAGACAACTCTGGGATGCAGTAGGTAGGCCATTCTTCAAGTATCTGCTAAAGATGGGGAAACAGTTGACCTTATGATTGCAAGGGAAAAATATTCTGGTAATTGTTTCCCTGTTGTCCCTAGGAGACTTCCTGTGTCCTATACCACAGCTCATCACTGTCCTTAAGGAGGTCTCACCCTGTGGTCTTCTGAGAAGACCCAGTAATTTGTATTCTACAATTTGAGATGAACATTAGGCTTCTAGAGCAGGGGAATTCTAGGAGAATTTGAGAAACCTTAACACTGGTTACTGCTAACTATCTAGTCAGATGAATTATAACAAATCTGTATTCACTTGGCCAGTGTATAAGCATAGGTCAGAGGAGTTTGGGCTAAGGAAAGCCAAACATTTTTCCACATAGAATTCTGAGACTACGTCCCATTGCATCAGCCCTAAGTACTAGACTCTGCATTTTAACAGGGTAACGCTATCAGTTTCTGCCCTTCATAAACTTTAGTTAAAAAAAAAAAAAAAAAAAAAACCTACAGATTGTTCTTGGAAGATGTAACCAAAATGATTAGCTGTCAGTTTTAAAACTAAGAATTTCACTTTCTGCTACAACACAAATATCTGGGTAATCCTAGATAACTGGGGATCAAGTTATTAAATGCCTACAACCCCAAGTAGGACAAATTATGAAGTCCATTTATCTGAAGCTACTCTAATCTCAGCTGAAGTAAAACTGACCGGCACCCTCCCCCCTCCCTTCTTCATGCTTCCAGAGGAGATCTCCCCCAGTGAAGTTGGAGCAGAAGAAATGTGATAGCAGATGTAGGTCCTTATTAGCTAAGGTATCTGGTTCTGAGGCATATGGCATCCAAGATATACCCCAATTTGAAGCTTCTGTGCTGGGTCAACAGTAACTTTCAATGGCTTCTCTTGGTAAAAGCTGAAGCTTTCATCCAATGAAACTGGGTCTCCATCCGAGTTTCTTGGATCACTTAAGATACTTATGTAGCCAAAGACTTAGTCCTTTTAGATTTTTTTCCCCATGCTATTTATAAAGGCATAGTTTATTTTGTGGGGAGGGAGTTTCTCCAAGCAGGTGTGAGATACTTGAATGTATCTCAAGTGTTCTCTGGTTCACCTAATCTATATTCAGGTAAGAATTGGTTTGATGTTGTTCACCCCAGCACAGCCAGATTATCCTCAAGTACAAAGCTATATAGATTAGAAGGACATAGAATATTCCCTGGACTAAATCTGGACAGAAATTGGCTCAAGATACTGAGCATAGAGGACCCTATGGTCCAAACAGCACCAGCCATGTGCTGTAAAGAGGTTTTAATGGGACTTTAGTGACCCAACCAGATCCCTAATAGGGATAAGACTACCCATTCTATTACTCTCACATAGTGGCCGTTAATAATCTAGCAGCAGTAGCCATTTCCCAACCTTCAAGACTCACAATCAGACACTTGATCTCTTCTTGGTACCAAACTCCTATTCCAGTAGGTCCATTTGCCAAAAGGCCTGTGAACACAGACTATCACAAGTTCCCAGATAGGGTCAGGACACTTATTCCAGCCTAGCTGAAAATAGTTAATATGGCTCCCAGATGCAAAGGAAGAAAAACCAGTGCCTCAGACCTGCCGCCAAGTATTTGTCATGCAAACATTGGGTCAAGGGGAGCTCTATGCCACACCCATCATCTGGTTGGCAATACCTCCAAGCCATCTGCTTACTTTAACTCAATGCTGATAACTTTTCTAGAGCCTATGCTGAGCATATTTTTTTGCCCAGGGCTTCTTTAGACATTGCAGTGTGGGATGCTGACAGGAGCCTGTTCTTCAGGCAGACATGCATGGCCTACAAGTATCCAGGGGAGGTTATTCCCTTTTTGCCAATGAAAGAAGGGTGATATAGATTTCTTCCTGCTGATCTTCAAAGGAAAGCAGATGCTTCAAGCTCCACTTCTCAGCAACCATCTCAGTATAGGCTCATGGTAGCTCTATTGTACTTCCTTTAGACTCTGCATTCCTCTCACTGGGCGCTATCTGTGAAGTCTTTGGGGGCCAATTTTTGCTTTTAGCAGGGAGACCAGGCTATGACTTTGTAGCAAAATATATAACCTTGATCTTTTAGAAGTCATTGCACTACCAGGTATTTACCCAAAGGACACAAATGTCATGATCTGAAGGGGGACCTGCACCCCAATGTTTCTAGCAGCAATGTCTACAGCAGTCAAACTAAACAGCTTAGATATCCATGGACAGATGAGTGAATATGTATATATACACACCTACATATACACAGGAATATTACTTAGCCATCAAAAAGGATGAAATCTTACCATTTACATCAATGTGGTTAGAAGTGGAGGATATTATGCTAAGTGAAATAAGTCACAAAGCCAGTTATTATATGGTTTCATTCATGTGGAATTTAACAAAACAGAACCATAGGGGAAGGGAGGAAAAGCCAAAATCAGGGGCACGTGGATGGCTCAGTGGTTGAGTGTCTGCCTCTAGCTCAGGTCATGACCCCAGGGTCTAAGAGTCAAGTCCCACATCAGGCTCCCCAAAAGGAGCCTGCTTCTCCCTCTACCTAGGTCTCGTCTCTGCCTGGTTCTTTCATGAATAAGACAAATTGGAGAAAGACAAGCCATAAACTCTTAACTCTAGGAAACAAACTCATGGTTGCAGGAGAGAAGGAGGGCAGGGGAATGGGGTAACTGGGTGATGGGCATTAAAGAGGGCATGTGAGGCAATAAGCACTGGACATGGTACAGATGAACAGCTGAACTATACATTAGGAACAATGCTACACTATAGGTAATTTTTTTTAGACTTATTTAAATTCAAAGTCACTCTAGTAAGAATGTGCATATTCTCAGGAGGCCCCATTTTTGTGAGAAATGATACCTCATGAAAGCAGGTAGATGGATGTGGTCTGTTTGAAAGGCATAAAACTCTGCAGGGAACTGAGGAACCCTCTCATCAGCATTCCCCTTCCCCATAGTTATTGCTACCAGGTATTCTCCCCTCAGACTATAAAGTCTCACACCCAAGGTGATTAGACATGGAGTGAGAACTTTCACATTTTCCCCTCTAGCCAGCATCATGGTTTAGAACCTGTATTCTCTCAACATGGTGTGGGATATTTTCCCCACATAATGTCCTTGGGTTCATGTCACAGATCTGCTCTGCCTTAAAGACAAGGTAAGGTTGAAGTTCCAGGTGGCCAGTGTTTCAAGGGATTACAGTATCCCGTAGCTTTTCTGACTCAAAAGAAAACTGTCCTGACCATTCCAAAGTGTACTTTGACCCCTGAATCATCTTGATTATCAAGAGCATAATTTATATTCACAAACTTCTGTGTGGTTCTTTTAGAGCTCAAGAGAGGCTAAAGGCATGTAGGAGAGAGCACAATGACCTGTGGAAAGTCTACAGAAATAACTGCTTCATGGTGTGACTTATGTTCCCAGGGGGCTATCTAGACAGATGGAGAAATCTCTGGATCACGGAGTTAAAAGCACTCAATCAAGCAGGGGAAGAGTTAGAAGACAGAGCCATTCATTTTTAGGAGAACTCAAGAAAGGTTATAAAAGAAACTTTCCATGTAAAGTTTATAGTTCAAAGAGGAAAAATGTGATGATACTCTGAGGTTGCCTCATTTTTCCTTTTGCTTCCTAACTCAACCAGTGTCAAGTTCTGCAAGTTGCTCAAGATCCTCCTCATTGAAAGCACTATCATCACATTGAAGAGAACAAAAATCTCTGGTCATCTTCTGAATCTCAATGTTTGAGTGCTTCCAGTTCTTCTGACTCACACCCATAAGCTGGACTACACGAATGAATTCATCTTTGCAAAACTGAGTCCTTTACTGAGTGGTTTACCCATGGTAATCCACATCAGAGTTCCCCGAACAGGATGCTACTGCTGCCCCATGACATCATCTACTGATAAAACCGCAGGCGTGGACTAGGACAGGGTTTCACAATGTATAGATAGGTCTTATTGAAGGTTAATTCTTTAGAGCAGCTGGGAAGTTAAGTTCCCATGATAAAATTGACAGGATACCCAGATCCATTCAAAGAAGTATATACTGTAAACATTTCAAAAGGTAGCAGAGACCATTCCAGTGCTATGGAATCCTTTTGATACTAAAGCATATAAGAGTAGCAGGAATCGCTTAGGAAACATACATCTTGCTTCTCTGCTGGCTTCTTGGAAGAGACATTCCACTATTATGTGATGCAGAAAAATTATCAGTTTATATAGTGTCAATTTGACATCAGCATTCAGATTCTCAGTAGAACACTGAACATTTAGGACTTCAAGAAGTTGGAGACTCAGGCAGATACTACCTGTTTAAAAGTAGGGGTAAAGGAAGATGCCTGCTCCTTCTGAAGTATCTGAATTTGGCAATAAACTCTAGTTTATAATGAGCAATGAGGGCCTTTTCCCAGATCCTATTTTATTGTGAGGTATC
Source organism: Canis lupus baileyi (assembly GCF_048164855.1). Classification (NCBI taxonomy): domain Eukaryota; kingdom Metazoa; phylum Chordata; class Mammalia; order Carnivora; family Canidae; genus Canis; species Canis lupus. The sequence goes on from NC_132839.1 coordinate 70,788,201, forward strand.
AGGAAAGTACTGGCAAAGCCCATGGAGTTGTTCCTATATTTTACACAAGATGAGCGAGCTCTAGACATCTGCTGTACAACATTATACCTAGAATTAATGGAATATTGTGCTCTTAAAACAAGACCTACCTTAACAGGTTTTCTTAGCACAATAAAATATGGAGATAAGCCTACAGATGACCTAATGTTGGTTAGGACTTCAATTTGTCTGCTATATTTACACTAAAGCATTACTGTACTTGTCCTTGCTACTGCAGGAGGTAACAGACATTCATACGGCTATTCCTTAGGAAATAAAGTAAGCAAAATCCTTGTGAGAAACACCAAGAAGTTCTTCTTGAGCATCAAAATGCTGCCAAGTCCTAATCTCAGACAGTAAAATAGAAGACAGAATAAGTCAGACCAGCAAGAGCTAGTTTAGGGAACACTCTTGTTACAGATTGCCTTTACTTGGCGTGGACACCAGCACAACCTCACTAAGTTCATGGTTATGCTAACGGCCCTTCTCCATGCGAGGGAGTCTACAAGGATCTTTTCTTGGTGCCCCACCTGCCACCATACTGTTCATACTATCAATGGCATCATTTAGTAGGATATGAACAGCAAGAAGCAAGCACCTTAAAGGATTTAGCAATATATACAAGTACCAGTGGTTGGAGATAACCATCTCCTAGAAGTCCAGGCCTGACATCAACGGTCTGGGCATATCAGAACATTCCCTCTAAAGTAAGAGATCAGTTGCTGGGCCTTCTATCACACCAGGAAGCAGGTGGTCCAATTCTTGGTGCATAATTTCAGACTTTGGAAACATTTTATAGGAGTACTATCCTGACTTATTTGCCAGGCAATCCACAAGCTGTCAAATTGAAGTGGAACCCAGAGCAAGAGTACATATGTAGCAGGTGTAAGTTGCCCTGTCACTTGGACCTATGGCACAGCACTCCTATTGGATTATCTATGGTTAACAGATGCTATATGGAGTCTGTTTCAGCCCAAGGGAAAAAAAAAAAAAAAAACAGGTGCCTGAGGTACCGAAGGCTATGCCTTGTTCTCTTGAAAACTCTGCTGGATTTCTGTTTGTCTCCATTAAAAACCGAAGCTTGACTATGGGACAGCATAGGACTCCAAGGTTTCATTAATCAGATAAACCCCAGTTCAAGGAAGTCTCAGATCAGAGATAGGCAAGTACCGTCATGTTCCATCATAAGACAAATGACGTTAAACACCAATTATGAGTAATGCCAAAAGATAACAGTGTATTACATAAACAGTTTGTTTGGAATCTCCTAGTACCCTTTACCTCTCCTGTTCATTTGACAGCCCTCTCTCAAATGACCTATGGCCCCTTGGGGTTTTAACTGAAGAGGAAACATGCAAGCCTGGGTTATGCAGGAGTCTGCAGTGTTCTAGCAATGTCAGAAAGTAAACACTGAGTGAATCTGTGAGGGTCTGAAAGGGAATGGGAGATGCAAAGCCCTCCTAGTGAAAGACTTTGGGAAGTTTATCACTTTCCATGAAAGAAGTAGACACATCCGTCTGTTTTTGTAAGAGACATGAAACCAGCAAGATTGAAGATATTAAGCAGTCTCACTTGAGCTAGCCCATGCTTGTTCACAGAGGACCAGAGACAGGAATGAGGGCTGTCACAGGGTAGGTTCCCTAAGAAGCAGATGGAGATAAGTGAGAGAAACTTAGTACTCTTGACATCTCCACTTGTGGAAGGAAAGGAAGCCAGATTGGCAGGAGTTGAGTTGCAATGTAGTCTCATGAAGGTTCAGCCAACCCCATTGAGTATGCTAGAGATAGGATGGCTCTTCAGTTAGGAGAACAGGGCCAGGCTATAATACTTCCACACTACCCTGAACTTTATGGTCAACTAATATTTGATAAAGGAGGAAAGACTATCCATTGGAAGAAAGACAGTCTCTTCAATAAATGGTGCTGGGAAAATTGGACATCCACATGCAGAAGAATGAAACTAGACCACTCTTTCACCATACACAAAGATAAACTCAAAATGGATGAAAGATCTAAATGTGAGACAAGATTCCATCAAAATCCTAGAGAAGAACACAGGCAACACCCTTTTTGAACTCGGCCACAGTAACTTCTTGCAAGATACATCCACGAAGGCAAAAGAAACAAAAGCAAAAATGAACTATTGGGACTTCATCAAGATAAGAAGCTTTTGCACAGCAAAGGATACAGTCAACAAAACTCAAAGACAACCTACAGAATGGAAGATATTTGCAAATGACATATCAGATAAAGGGCTAGTTTCCAAGATCTATAAAGAACTTATTAAACTCAACACCAAAGAAACAAACAATCCAATCATGAAATGGGCAAAAGACATGAGGAGAAATCTTACAGAGGAAGACATAGACATGGCCAACATGCACATGAAACAATGCTCTGCATCACTTGCCATCAGGGAAATACAAATCAAAACCACAATGAGATACCACCTCACACCAGTGAGAATGGGGCAAATTAACAAGACAGGAAACAACAAATGTTGGAGAGGATGCGGAGAAAAGTGAACCCTCTTACACTGTTGGTGGGAATGTGAACTGGTGCAGCCACTCTGGAAAACTGTGTGGAGGTTCCTCAAAGAGTTAAAAATAGACCTGCCCTACGACCCAGCAATTGCACTGTTGGGGATTTACCCCAAAGATACAAATGCAATGAAACGCCGGGACACCTGCACCCCGATGTTTCTAGCAGCAATGGCCACGATAGCCAAACTGTGGAAGGAGCCTCGGTGTCCAACGAAAGATGAATGGATAAAGATGTGGTTTATGTATACAATGGAATATTACTCAGCTATTAGAAATGACAAATACCCACCATTTGCTTCAACGTGGATGGAACTGGAGGGTATTATGCTGAGTGAAGTAAGTCAGTCGGAGAAGGACAAACATTATATGTTCTCATTCATTTGGGGAATACAAATAATAGTGAAAGGGAATATAAGGGAAGGGAGAAGAAATGTGTGGGAAATATCAGAAAGGGAGACAGAACGTAAAGACTGCTAACTGGGAAACGAACTAGGGGTGGTAGAAGGGGAGGAGGGCGGGGGGTGGGAGTGAATGGGTGACGGGCACTGGGGGTTATTCTGTATGTTAGTAAATTGAACACCAATAAAAAATAAATTAAAAAAAATACTTCCACACTGATCAGAGACTGGATGTGGATCAGACACAGTGCCAGGGATAGGAGAGGGGACCACACACAAAGCAAGCACAATGGAGGGTTAATATCTGATGCTGGTCTGCCAACTGCCATTCCAAAAGCAAAGACAAGAAGTCTTCCATTATTCAGCCCGGTTCTATGCAGCACATCACGATGCCTACCACAAAGGCTATATGTGAGGCTCAGCAGCATGAGCTCTTCCTCCGTGTTTAACTCTAAGGACTCCATGGTTTCTTGATGTCTGGAATCTAGAATAGCTTCAGTGAAAAAAGGCTCTTTTGGTTTATTGCCCCAGCCTTGTCCCTGGATGGTGGTAAATACCATGGTAGAGAATTCCAGAGCTGCTTATGTAGGCAACCAAGGCTTCATGTTATTTGTGGATGAAGGACAGCTTTGTGTTCTACTCAGGTTTCTACCCAAGGTCTATACTGCAGGTCTCCCTCAGGAGCCTATAGCCTGTGACCCTACTAAGCAACTTGATTTTTGAAATGAATGTTCACTTAATACTGAAGTATGCCTAGTAGTCCCATTGATCTACTTCTTGCTTCCAACAGTGTTGGGATGGAACAGACCCAGAGACAACTTTTTTCCAGCCTCTGGCCACACTCTAACCTCTTTTCTAGTTGCCATAAGAGCTATTTCTCAGCTATCCTCGGCCTCTGAAACCAGCTAAGTTTTTTAGCTTCGCTCCTTATTACCAGTTAACCATGATTGTCAGAATTATTCCACCAAGGTGGAAGCAGCCATTAACTACCTGGTCAACCTGTACCTGTAGGCCCTCCTGCACCTCCTCTCTATGTATTTCTGTTCCAACCATGAAGACATGGCTCAAAGGGTGTGAGCCACTTCTCTCATGAGTTGGTCAAGGAGAAGTTGAAGGGTCCTGAGTATCTCTTGAAGATGCAAGAGCATTGTGGTGGCCTCACCCTTTTCCAGGACATGCAGAAACCATCCCAAGATGAGCAGGGTTAGATTCGGGATACCATGGAAGCTGCCATGTCCTGGAGAAGAACCAGAATAAAGCCCCTTTGGATCTGTATGCATGGATTCTACCTGTGCAGATCCCTGTCTGATTTTCTAGAGCTACTTCTTAGTTAAGATGAAACTCATCCAGAATATGTGCAGTCCTGGGTGAGTTCCTTTTTAGAAGGCTAACCCTCAAGCAAGAGTAGGAGTCTAAGCCTGGTGGCCTTTGAGGGACCTCTCTGATGTACCCCTGGCATCAGGGCTGCTGCCTAAAGCAACCAGCTAGGCAGTTTAACCACCTGGAGCCTTCTCCCAAGCTATGGACCAAATGGGAGAACTTTTAGCAGGGGAAAAAAGGTTACTTGAAAGTCATACTAGTTTCTATGGCCTCTTAATGCCTTCTGAACCATCTACTTAAGTATCTGAGAAAAATGGGTTTTGCCCATGCAGATTATTCTTCTCATTGCTTACTTCTGTGAGAGTTGAAGGGAGTGGGGGAGCACGTAGGACCCTGGAGGCCTAGAACCATGAAAGCCCTTATCCCAACTGTACTCCAAACTAAGTTAATGACTTGGTAGAAAGCATGTAGCATTTCCCAGCTAAGTATGGGGGTAAGCCTTTCTACTTCCAGGAAGGAGGGCTCTGGAACATTGAGTGGACTCTTCCAACCCCCGTTACCCTAGGAGTGCATTCTCAGGCAGTTACCCACAACTCACACCAAGCAGGAGTGATGACTAGCACAGTATTATGGCCACACCTCCTAAAGTCCAAGACTACCCCAGAAACCATAGTAACTGCTATCTGAACTCAACAGTTCCAATTACTTAAGTCTGGGTGGAGTCATAACTCAAAAGTTTGCCAAGCCTTAGCACCACTTGTCTAGCCCTTCACATAAGGAGAGTCTCCTTTCAGGTCTTACTCTCAAAGACCTGGATTGAGGGCATGCATCAATCATCTACCCTGAACTAGAAGGGTCCCAGCGTCTCTTTCAAACTGATGTGTCACAGATCTGATCTTGAAGCTTACCTATCCAGTAGGTCTATTTTAACATCTGGTCTAGGTGGACATAGAAGACGAGCCTGAATGGGAAGTAGGTCTGTAAGTTAGCTCATAATACCATTTTCTTGGAAACTACAAGTTTAGCATTCCCTAGCTTATGTTTAGTGTGAAAAGCCTTGTCTATACTGAAAGAACCATGAGCTAGCATGTGACTTTTACGGTGGGCTTAAGTGACCAGAGTTAGTAATGATTACTGAGAATGAGGCCTTGGCTTCAAGATGGATCACACACATCTCTACTCTTGACTATAGAAGTAGCTATCCCACCATATGTGGATAATGGAGCGGAGTGCCTAGGAGTAGCTTCCAAATGAAAATGGTATGTGTGTGCTCTATTTCCATTATATCCGTCTAAAATGCTTATTAGTAAATATTAGATTAAAACTCATTACATTGTTTGAGCATCAATTCAAACCCATGCCCACTGCTGGTGGCCATATAAGGAAAGCATCCTAGTGGAATAAGGTCAAGTACCACCCTGGGAAAGGCACATATTGATTGGCCCATCAGATGGAATGCTTAAGATGCCTGTTGTTCCTCCGTCAAAGCCTAAATGACGTGAAGCCACTGACCACTAGAAGACTCGAAAGGACACTATCCTTAATCCCAACCATTGCCATCATTCCTCCTCAAAAACCCTTTCTTGATCCAAATCCTAGTTACGTGTTTCTCTGCTCCCACTTGTAAAACTACCTAACAGTCTAGATCTTCATGCCTAGTTTTGATTCTGAGATCCATAGTAAGATCTAGTACATCTAAGTACAACTAAGATCTAGTACATCTGTTAACTTCCATGAGTTAAGATTTTCTTTCCTTAACCCTAAACTGTTTGGCACTAAAACCAAATCTTCATTTCTAATTCCTTATCTCACCTATTGGCAACACTTTGCATGCTTGACCACTGGTCCAAGAAACACATTCTAGAGTTAGCTTCTAGAATATACTTTGGTGCAGTAGCACTGAACTCTACTTCTCCATACCATTTGGTATCCCCCCCATCCTGCTCCAGCTACCTTTAAAGGCCATATGCAAGATTTGTAGTCCCTTACCAACTAAACAGCAAAGCCAAGTTTACTTGTGATTGGTGTTATATAGACCTATGGTGCTGTGTGCTTTGGGAACTTAGCTTTCTACCCAGACCATCTCTGGGAATGATGCAAGTTCTTTCACCTAAGTTGGCACACCCACTGGCTGCTAGCCTAGCCAAAAGCAGGCCTACAGGATTGACTTAGTGCTGGTTACGTCTTGAAAATGCTTTTGTTCCTCTTGCACAGGCCCTTACAGAAAAAAAGGTGTGGGTAGAATAGGGGAATGATTGGGAAAGAAGGTCAAGTTGAAGCTGCTATAATGGGACACTGGTTCTTTGACAGTACAGACCACTTAGATGGTATAATTTGATGCAGGGCTATGGTTAGGAGAGATGCCTTTCCACCAATACTCCTTATAAATATAAACTACCTAGGGCTCTGAGGATATAGGTTTTTAGGGGTTTGAGAAGTCTTTCTTCTGGCCAAATACCAGAAATAACCAAACTTGAAGTCACCAAAAAAATGAGGAATTGGTGCCTCAAGCCATATTGTGTGCTACAGCATCAACTCTGAGGTCAAATTCTACCCACATTGGAGGTGGGGTGGGTGGAGAACATATGTCATCTCCCTCACATTCAAGGACACAATGTTTAAGGCAAATGGCATCCTGACTTACCAACGGACCTTTAAGTTTAGGTAACAGACATTTGGCTGAAATTAGAATGGTCCCAGCTCTAAATCATGACCACCTGTCAGAAGAGCACCTCCTGGACTTTATAGAAATGAGATTTACCCTGGGACTTCATGTTGGCTACACATTTGAAAGGTGTGGTTAGTAACCACCAATCCTTCTGGAAACTATAGGAATATGCACTTAACATTGAAGTATCATGGCCTAAAAGCATCTACTCCTCTACAGAGATGGCCCAGTGCCTCGACAGTTCTCAGAACTCTTGGTCCTCTTGGGCATTGGCAAAGAGAAGGACACAGGGATTTTCAGGCTCATTTTTCACCTTCTGGGGTCCAGGTTCAGTGTGACTATGATGGAAGAGGATCTCAGAGCACCCTACTTGGCATCCTAGGCTTCAGCCTATGTATCCTATAAACATCAGGTAGAAATACAGCAGCTTCCCTCCAAAACCTGTAACCCAGATTATCCGAAGAACATCCACATGCCAGAAGCTGATGACCTAGAAGTCCATTTCAAGTGGGGCAGGGATGGAAAAGAGGAACAAAGGGGGTGCTTGAAGAGAGAATTTGTTTTGCACACTCCTTTGAAGGCTTGGGCAGATATCTACCCTCTCTATTGATGCTAATTATAGACATTGAACCTACAAATGGAAGCTCTCACACAGGTGGTTCCTTCCAATGCCTCCTTTAGAGGGAGAATTAGCGGGGCAGAGAAGGAGCTATAACCACAGACTGTGTGCCCATCTTTGAGAGCCTCCAGGGATAACCTCACTGACTCTTCCTTTGGGGATCTTCACTCAGAGGAAGGCATCAAACCAGTCTCTTGAATTAGAGAGAGGTCTTCCTTTCTGTGGAGAGGGGCACTCACATTTGAGATAAAAAATACTGATTTAGAGAGAAACAAGGGATCCACAATCACAGAAGACCTTCTCACCCTCCTAGCCACAGTAAACCATCAGGACCCAGCTTCCTTTGGTTACTAGAACTAGGAAACTGGAGAAAATAGGACTAAGAATAGTGAGGTCGGGATCCCTGGGTGGCGCAGCGGTTTGGCGCCTGCCTTTGGCCCAGGGCGCGATCCTGGAGACCCGGGATCGAGTCCCACGTCGGGCTCCCGGTGCATGGAGCCTGCTTCTCCCTCTGCCTGTGTCTCTGCCTCTCCCTCTCTCTCTGTGACTATCCTAAATAAATAAATAAAATATTTAAAAAAAAAAAAAAAAAAAAAAAAAGAATAGTGAGGTCTTTTGACCTTGTTGCTTTTTAATGTTCCGACAGATAGGGAAACCTCTAAAGACACAGATTAAAGAGTCATGATTGAATGTAACAACTGCTGGTTACATATAAAAGCAAGCTCATAAGCTTGTTATAGCCTAGCTATCCTTGAGTGTATGTGACAAAAAGAAGTATCTAGAAGTTGTGCTGTAGTCTTCAAGTCTTAAATTGTCCAAAAATATTAGAACTGCATGTTTTTAAAGTATTCCTTTTAAGATGCCTAGATAAAAGCTAGGTGCATAATGTAGTCTCTTATCTGGCTAATACCTGTTTCTCCTTTAGATTCAAACTACTACCCCCCCCAAAAAAAAAAATGTTCTTGTACTCTTGTGCTTACTATCTGTAGCCCTGGTCCCATAACCTTTTGTAGGATATTAGGGAGGTAACAAAGGCTATGTCAGAGATGGACGACTTTACCTTGGGGGCATTCCTCAGAGTAGTGGAGCTAACATCCCTGTCCTGTAGGCCCAGGCTTTGGTAAAGACAGCCAGATTCAGGGTTCAGTTCATAGAACTAGGTCTCAAAAACTGACATGCCATGTACATAAAAGATCAAGGAAGAGGGCTGAGATTATCTCAGGAAGACTTGACACCCTAGAGAAACATGTTAGAAACTGCCTACTGGTGCTGGTAGAGGTGATGGAGAGAGGGTGACTGTCTTTCAGCTTTGAGCTCCATTTCCTTCTGCATTGAACTTAGAGCTAAATGTGGCTTGAACTTTCAGGCGCTCAGAACAAGGCACAATAATCTCCCATCTCTACCTTTCTGAAGTCAGAGGTGAAGGACAAATTTCCAGGTTGGGCGGGGGGGGGGGGGGGGGGGGAGGAGGTGGGCAGGGAGTAGAAACAGGATTCTCTTCCAGCCCAGGTTCTTTGGAGAAGGGAAGGAGTTATCTTCCCTTCTAGGTTCACTTTCTAGGCACTTCCATCAATGAATCTTTCTGAAATGAGTGCTACCAAGTTTCTAGTACCTAGAACTACCTGGAAACAACTTGCAATGGGTATCAACCAGGGCTAGACGACGTTTTACATCATTAAATCCCAGTGGCAGAAGATCTATGAAGTTGAAAGGGAGAGAGCCAAGAGAAGATATGCAATGAAGTCTGATGTTACAGGGAGAAGCTATAAATTCAGGCTCTAGTTAGGCTCCAGTTAACTATAGCTTAGTTAGGATTTAAGTGAACATTTTTTTATACCTTAGTACTGAAATAGCAATGCCAGTCACATAATCATCAGACCCCCAGTGTGGTAACAGAAAGCAGTTAGCATAGAAACGCATCTACCTTCAAACTTTGGCATTTGATTCAAGTAGTAAAGGCAATGACTCCCATGGGAAGCCAGACAGAAGTTGTCAGACTCCTGACAAAGTAACTCTCCAGAGGACAGTGCAATGCAGCCTGCATGGTGGCCATGACAACATGTCCTGATGGAAGTTTGAGCTGCTCCAATAAAGCCTGTTTTATCAGGAGACATGTTCAAAAGCTGTATAAGGTTAGTAAGATCAGCCTACTCTAGTGACCCTAGGTGTATACTTAGTTCTGTCTTCTGCTCACTTCCATGAGACTGATTACCTTCTAGGGTCTAACTTACCCTGTAATTAGTGGTCATAGTCTTCTGGTCTCAGTGCCAACATCCCCCTTTGCCTGCCTTCAGAACAAGACCTCTAGGCACATGGTCCCTCACAAATCCTCAGATGTTCATGAGCTGCATTTTTGTCTGCCACAGGGGTATGAAATAGGAATTATGGAAGAAAACCTTATTCAGTTAGCACCTATCAGTCAGCCAACAGCACAGACCTGGTCGATGAACAGGACTAGACATAGAGTGTTACTGGGAGAAGCCAGGCATTAAGGAGCACACCAAAGGCTAATATTGGGCCTAATTCGACGGGACATGTCCTCCATTCTAGAGGGGGCCTCAACAGAAGGCCGAGAAGCAAAATGACCCAGCCGGTCTGAAGATTCAACCCAGGAGAACTGGCAGAAGGGTTACTTCTGGATACGTTCAGATGAGCATCTCATGAGATTTTAGCACAAGTGGAGAAATCTTGGACAAGAGGTTAAGGGTTTAGAACCTCAAAAATATGTCTGTGATTAAAGTTCACAGATTGTATACTGCTCCCAGTAACTCTCGCCCTACCCCATTCACCCAGTTCAGGGAACTATGTAAGATGCATAAAAGATTCAACAATTGACAACCTAGTTGCTTCTGGCTTTTCAGAAGTGGGATTCATTTGCCTCTGAAAAACTGAAGGACAATAATGGTCCTTTCATTCTTGTAGTAATGTATCTGGCATATATAACACCACTGAAAATCTGTCAGTATAACAAGTATGCTATGGAAACTTGCACTGATTTCCAATACCACAAAGATAGACCAAGGCTTTGGAGAAATTCATTCAGACCAGAAATTAAGTATTGCAATAGGAGGGTAACAGTAAGTCAAAAAAACCTGAGAATAAGGCTTTTATGAACTAGTATTAGACACTGCAACCATTACAGTGGTACTCTGAATGTTATTTATAGGTTTCCATATGAAGTCTTGTCAATAGCATCACCCTGCAGCCATATCCAGCACTGCAGCAATATTTGGAAAGATACTTGTCAGACACCACTGGCTGATCCACTTTAAAGATGATGACCCATGTGGGTGCAATAGCCCAAGTTCCAAGGCCACTGGAAACCCATGCAAGGGAGTTTTTAATCCTGAACACTCTTGGAATCACTAAAAAGTCACCAAGTCCATGTGACAGAACTGGCTACTGCTTATAGAAGTCTAGATATGCCCAGTTTTGAGTATCCCCCACCAAGCCTCTGTGGAGACTTTCCTGTCCTTCTCTTGCCCTGAAACCCCTACCCAGCACTTGTCACGCTGCCCCACTTTGTTCTCAAGGCAGGACACTCCTTCCCTCTCAGATGTGCTGTGGGATTTCAGGAGGCACCCCGCATCCCTGTAACATTCTTCACAGTTGTGGACCTGAGGTGCTCCCTATACCTCCCTAATGTGCTTTTCCCAAAGAAAGGAACACCCAGGATAGGTAGACATGGGAATAAGGATGGGGAAGTTTGGAGGCTGTTCCTCCTTCCAGCAATGTTCCAGTATTCGGCCCCAGCTGGGTGAAATGCTTTACCCAAAGACTCTTGTCTAAAGAATCAAGACTTAATGTATACAACAGGATATTAATCAGCCATCAAGAATGAAATCTTGCCATTTGCAACACCATGAGTGGAGCTACAGCATATTAGGCTAAGTGAAATTAAGTCAAACAAATACCATATGATCTCACGCGTATCAGGAATTTAAGAAACAGATGAACATATGGGAAAGGGGGGAAAAAGGAGGGATGCCTGGGTGACTCAGTTCATTAAGTGCCTGCCTTCAGCTCAGGTCATGATCTTGGGTCCTAGAATCGAGCCCCACATCGTGTTCCCCATTCATAGCAGGGAATCTGCTCCCCTGGCCTCTTCCTACTCACTGTTCATACTCCCTCTCAAAAAAAAAAAAATATATATATATATATATTAGAAAGAGAAAGCCGTAAGTGACTCTTAGCAGAACAGAGTTGATGGAGGGAGATTGGGGAGGGATGGGTTAGATGAGTGATGGGTATTAAAGAGCACTTTTGAGAAGCACTGGGTCTTGTAAGGAAACCCTACAGGGTTTCTGGAATGCATTCCAGAAACCAATATTGCAGTATATGTTCACAAAATTTAAGTTAAAATTAAGAATTTAAGAAGTTTCTACAAAGCTCTCTGTAGTGAACTTTCAAGGCCAGACTCAGGACTCATGGCTACTCCATTATATGCCCAAGCAAGAAAATATTGGAAAACCTGGAGATTGCATTCAGAAGATAGGTTTAGTATTGGAAATTCCTGAAAAAGGACAGAGCCCAGCTATTATGTCTGGGGCATTGGGGTCAGCCATGTCTTCCCACCTGGAGCTTCTAAATCCTGGTTTCAGGTCCATTACCATACAGATGTCAAATGTTTTTCCACATTGCAACATGCCACCACAGAGGTGTTATGGAAGATAACTTCCATAGGCCTGGAGTGACTGTTCTTGTGCCAAGGACCAGTAGAGGAATATAAGAACAAATCAGAAGGAGGTTAATTCCCTCTAAGTGCTACACATCCAGGGAAAGTCCCTATGCTTGGTAAGGTTGTGATTAGTTCTAAGAGGCTTGTTTCTCCATCCCTCACAGGAGTGGGTCTCATGATTAAGCATCTCCCAGATCTGGGCAAATGGGTCTCTCACCTACAGGACAGCAAAAATACATCTAGGGGAGGCATTTAAAAAAAAAAAAAACACACACACACACACACCCAGGAAGAGAACATGGGTACCTCTTTCAGGGAGAGAGATTAACAAGGGAGTGGTCCCTCAGGCCTGGACACGAAACATTCAAGAGGTGACTCAACTCAAAGAGGGTTGATGCTTTAAGGCATTCAGAGAAGGGACTGGTTTGTGTCAACTCCTTTGGAAACGTTCAACTCCTATCCCACACCTCACTCCCCAAAAGTCTCAGTGGGCTGTGTTTAATGCCCAAAATTTCACTGGAGCACTTATGAAGTTCTTAGCATTCATGCAGGTCACAAGATTTTTATCCAATGATTCCCATTATGACAGCCTAGTCCTTCACTGACAAACCAGAAGTTGGCCACAGGGCTGTCCTTGCTTCCTGTGTCCTCTAAGGCTGTAGAACTCCAAGTCCCATGAGTGAGCCTCCCAGCCCAGCTCCCACCATCCCAGATCAGTTGGCACCCCTTACCCAGCCACACCTATACTTCACACTGGCCCCATGCTGTTTGTTGTTATTTTGGGGGGCATTGTTTTAAGGTACATTGCAGATCATGTGATCAGTCTACCCCAAAAGCAGGTCTTTGAAGATAGAACTCTGATGGCCAGTTGCCCAAACACTGGGTGTGTGTGATCTCACTTTACATGCGGTCCTTCCAGCAAGAGCAAGGATTTCAGAGATTTGAATCAGGTATTCATAGTTTATAACTTATGCCATAAGAAACATCTGTTCTAGACAATACCTGGAGGCTGAAGAAACAGTGGCCAGTGATGGAAACTAGGAAAAGTGTGTTTATGCAATTGCATTTTCTAAGCCCCAACCAAGGACTGAAAATTGAAGTCTCTATCAACTTTCTGAGGGTGGTCAGAAATTATGTGAGGATAGCTGCCAGAACAGGTTGTCAGGGGGCCACTCATGCCACCTCCAAAGATACATATCAGTGACATCAACAGGACCTCTTCTCAACATCTGCATAAACACTCTAAATGACCACACAGCTTCCTACATAAGGATACAAGGGTTAGATTCACATACTTTAGTACCAAGAAGCCGATACTGGCATATACAACAGGATGTAGCTTTGACCTACATGTTTTGCAGGACCAACATAAGAGGCAGAAAAGGATTTCCCAGAGTGAGAATGAGTAGAGACCTCTCAGAAGGCCTATTAGCTAAGTTTAGGGTAATTGTGGGAACTCCCTAAGAGCAGGCTCTCTACCTCCTGGGTTGGCATCTGACATTCAAACTCTCCCACTTACTGTAATCAGTTGAAACTTCAGTTCATCAGCTGACATTCCACCATTCCAAAAACTACAGGACACCCCCTAGGGTTCCTAGAAAAGACCCAGTTAGTAATCAACTGTGGAGTGAGATCACAGTGGAGGAGAGGTTTGTCATTTGTTGAAGGGTACTAATGGCTTCGAGAAGAGGTTGGGGTGCTGCTAAAAAAATTCTAGAGCGTGGTACAGCCATGTATACAATTCCCCACCCCACCCTGGGCAAAAAAATCATTTAGTCTAAAATGTCAATAGTCCTGAGGTTGAGAAGCATAGAATAAGCTGGTGCTTTTACAGGGAAATCTGAAGTTTGCAGCCTTTGGTATCTGTTCAGCACAAGACCTTCAGGATTTTGAAGTATTCATGACCTGAAGCAGCACACAAACAAGTCCAACCCAAACTGCTGGAGCTGATTTCCAAGAGAAGATAGATAAGGCATATTTAATTGAGCTCTTCGAGCTTTCCCCAGTGACCCTTCTGCAATGCACTGTTGCCTTCGAGTATATAAACACTGGAGGGAAGTTGGCTTCCCCCCGCCCCATTTCCTTAAGGGTACATCACAGTACAGGGGCTGCTTGACAACTCTAGGAAGGTATGACTAGGAAGCAAACCTACCCATCACTCCTCTGGAGGCTAAGTCTGCCATGCTGGGTGCAGGACTCAGACCCCAGAACAGCACTCTGTGGTCCTGCCCAGGTCCCTTTTCCATGCTAGGTTCTTTGTTCACTCTGGATCCTTCCTCTACTTAGCAGCAAAGCAGCATGGACAAGAGCCTCATGGATGTGAATTTAAACTAAGCTTCAGTAAGATCAGGGTATCCATGAAATATGCCTTAGTCTCAATGGCAATTGGCAAACAAATTCTTTTCCTCCATGCAGAGTAACTTCAAGGAGCACATGAGGCCCTGACACCTCAACCATGGGAAATACCTCCATAGCCTCCATGTTTCTGTTGTCCTGCAGATTCTGCAGGCAGGCTGCATTCTATAGGGAAAGTGTCCCTAATAGAGTTTTGCTGGTCAACATGCGTTGAGATTAAAAGACCATTGTTTGAGGCAAATAAACATGAACTCTGGCTACAAGTGTCCAATAAAAATGATTTACAACCAGCTGAACTAATTAGGGCACCTTCAGGAGCTTTAGATCTTATTCCTGTCCATCACCAGCTGCCCCTGATGAAGGCCATTGTGCTGTATTGTGGCATACACTGAACACCACCACTGCGCATCTCCCAGGAGATTGGTCCTCAGTAAGAACTTCTAGCCCTAGACTTTATGATAGAGAAACTCATGGCTCTGGAGCGCCTAGATTTGAAGGTAATCCTGCCCATAATATTTAACATTTCTGATGCCCTTCAGCCTTTGGTTGGTGCCACCTTCCCAGCTTTCCTTTCAGTCCCATTGCAATATCAGTTCTTATAGGTCCTTCCACATTTAACACTGAAGGAACTAAAGATGTAGGGGAAACCCAGCTCTATCAAGAGGAATTGGTCACACTGGAGGGAAGCAGCCAAGGTGATATCCAGATATACAACAGACCTAGCAGCAAAGGGTAAGTGACCTGGAAAGCAGTGGACTGCATTAACGAAGTAGCAAATATCATGGGAAAGAGCACAACCAACACAGAGGAACCTGAGAATGACACCTAAGGCTATGCTGATGGCAAACCTGAACTGTGCAGGTGACCTGATACTACACAGGAAATACTGCATGTTCCAAATGAGGTCTAGAGACCTGGGGTGAAGACTGGGCCTGTGTGGTCCTGTGTCTCCCACAAAAATGTGTATTCAAAGAGAACAATTAAGATATCAACTGAAAAGGTCTTGGTCTGCTATCGCCTACTTCAGGACAAAACCAGGCATTTTGCCTGGTTTTAGGAAGCTCCTGGAAACAAGCTTGATCATAGACATTCAAGAAACAGACTTGCAACAGTTGACCATGTTTGGCTTAGGGCTATTGGAAAGCAGGAGACTGTGTTCATGAAACAGCAAGTGTTATGAGGAGGAAGAGAGCTCAACCAATACAAGGGAACCCAAGAATGCAGCCTAAGGCCAGGCTGATGGCAAACCTGAAGATAAAACCACCTGGTTGACCTTCAGGATCACCTCCATGGGAAACAAGCAGCAGCCTTTTTTTTTTTTTAAGCCTTCATCTTTCTATGTGACACCACCACCTAAAGTAGAGCCTAGCCTATGAAGACGCTCAAGTTTTTAACTGGGACTAAGGACAACACTGGAAAGGTGAACCACACCTTATCAAAACATTCCTATACCCTGGCCAGATCCTCATATTCACAGTACATCTCTGAGCATTATCATTGAGAAGATGTACCCTGATCAAACAGGCCAGGCTTCAGCAGGTCCATGACCACCCCTCCCAGCTGGCATCTACACATAGCCAGCCCCATCAGCCTACCTCTCCCATCAGCTGTAGCAGCCTACTCCTTCTGGCCAGATGTATATACCCTATAAGCAAGCTCGGGGAGGCTTGAGAACATTCTAGGACACTGAGCACAGAAAGATTGCCATTTTATGAACAGTGAGGAATAAGTCTGAGGCCATTTGTCTAGGAGATGGATGCCTGATTGGACGAGCCTATGTCATTTGTTCTGATACCTTGAGGCCCAAGTGAAGGCCAACTGAGCCTGTCCTAAGATTGTTCAATCCAGATAGTACTACATATTAAGGGCAATTACCAGTGAACAGCTATCCTGACATCACCAGTCCCTTTGGCAGCAAGCCAAGCCTGCCCAGTGCCAGTATTTAAAAGGCCATATATGAACAATAAACAGACACTTCCTACATAAAAACAAACATGATCCTCTGCTTTCATTAGAAGCCTCTTCCCTTCTCTAAGTTACCCCCAATTGCTCTGAATTATCTGCAGTTACTGGTGTTGTGACTTAGACCCCACACCAATGATCCAAAAGTAGACTTTGTTATTTATCAGGTAATATGAAGATATCTAGTAAAATAAATGGAAGTCAAATATCTGCCTCTTAAACTCCATTGTACCATCCCGCTCTCCAGATCCATAGAAGCCCATAGAATTGACATGGGCTATAGCAGTACAGGAAGTAATAAAGAATTTGTGAACCCATGCAGGCCTGGAACCCTTTGCTGCAGCACACACTGACATATGCAGCATGAGTAGGACATATGGGGTACTGCTACATGACTCGAGTCTGGATACCTATTGGGATTTTGGATTTATGTTTTGGGAAAAGAGCACCCTGTTGATAAAGTGGTATATAGAAATGTCTTATTGTATAAGAGATTCCCCTTCCCCCGGGGTTTCTAGCACTGGACTCCATTTCTTCAGAAACAATCTTAGGATATATGATGGGTAGTTTTATTTGTCAACTTGTAGCCTAACAAGTCCTGTTCTTCCAAACACTAATCTAGGTGTTTCAGTGAAGGTATTTTGTAGGTACAGTTGAAGTCCATAATCAGTTGGACTTAAGGGAGATGATCCTAGATAATGTAGGTAGGCCTGACTTAGTTGAAAGGCCTTAAGAACCTAGCAGATTTCCCTGCTGAAGAAAGGTCCCTTGTAGGCTGCAGCCTCAGTTCTTTCCTGAGAGTTTCAAGCTGCATTTCCTAACAGGGTATACTATGGATTTCAGGCTTGGCACAGCAGTCTCTTCAATCAGATGATCAACTCCCTGGGGAAAAAGGAAAAAGATTCAGCAGACTTAAGTGAAGCCCTGAATCGTACCCTTGACTTCTGAAGCTGGTTTTGGCTCCAGGAGGACATGGTTCAGGTGCAGCCCCTTAGGTCAGCTATTAAGGTAGAGGCGCCACTGTAGTCAACAGGGCACACTATTCAGATAAACTAAATATGAACCAGGGCATATCTGACAAACACTCGGTCAGATTCAGATCCTGAAACAGTAAGAAGCCCATTATAGGCTGTGTGTAACAGGAGGTTTAGCTCCAAGTTTGATGGCAGGAATCAGTGGTGGAAAGGACTTCTCAAAGTAAGGGGGTGGGGGGGGTGGGGAGGAGAATGGAGCAAATCCCTGGCTATCACAGAGCTAAATCTGAGGGAGAGAATTTTGGCTTCAGTGTAGCAGGGAAACCATTTCATCCCTTCCCCAATATATTCTCTGCCAAGGAGCTTGTAATATTCAAGAATCCAACATTCCATCCACAAAGGCCCCACAATGGTTGACTTCCCATTAACCACAGTGAGCTACAAGATGCACTCAGGTGTTTCTTGAAGCACTTTTCCAGTGGTTCTCATCCTGGCTACATTTCACTCCTAGGCAAATATGGCTACATTTGGGGACATTTGTCACAACTGTGGAGATGCTATTGCATCTATTAGGGTTAGACAAAGGCTAAACATCCTATGATGCACAGTACAGCCCCCCACAATGAAGGATCATCCAGCCAAAGAGGTCTACACTGACAAGGTTAGATGCAGCTTTGAGATGAAGTCTAAATATGAAGTCTTTGGATATTGTATAGGACTAGCAAAACCTTCAAGTTTCAAGGTTCTTTGTGCTGAAGAAATGGCTTAAAAATTCCTACCTTTGTTGGTGAAGCTTATTCTCCAGATTGGATGTGAACTATCTTCCACCTATTCCCCCTCAAACTTTCCCCCCAAAGATCCTGCCCCTCTGCCAGGCACTGTTACCTCAAGGGCTTTTAAGGCATTGAAAGTAACGGACAGTTCAGTGTTATCCATGGACAACACCGATAATATGGTTGCCACATTGTGAATCTTGAAAGCTAGGACTGGAGACCAGTTTGCCAATTACTTCATACAAGACAGACTAGACATGTTGAGTGCAGGCCTTGAATCTCTGGTCCTATCCAGGCACTCTTTCATGGCTAAGCTTTGTGCACACTTTCTGCATTCCTTCTACAAATGAGACTAGCAGGAACAAGTGTCTCACTGACTAAAACTAAGTTTCGGTAGACCGAGGCACTGATGAAATAGATTTTGACCTTAATAATTGACAGTTCAGACAATTCTGTCTTTGTACAGAGACTTCAAAAAACTTTGGGTCCTGACTTCAGCAAGGGCAACTTCTGCAGCCCACACAGCCAATCAAGTCTTGAAAATGCTGCATTCGACAATGCAGAGGACTGTTACTGGAACTTCACTAGTTCCCATAGACAGAGCAGTCCGCTTACACAGAATCGGGCTAAGAGGTCCCCAGTTAATAAAGTTCAGGTGTTTCTACTGGTTCTGAAGCTTAAAGAACATGATCACAGATACCAATAGCCACGTCGCTGGCCATAAATGTACAAAGAGTAGATGCAGAAGTTCAACTTATCTGGAGGATTTCCCTCTAGAAAAATCAAGAGGTTAAGGGTGAAGTGAGCCAAGGTTCCGAAACATTCCTGGCTCTTTGTTCAAGTGACTTCATTTTGATTCAACATAAGACCCAGTACCATGTATCAGAACAGAGATCCTCAGGAGATGGATAGTATAGACAAAAATCCATAAAGGAAGTCCACTCACCTACTGCTCCAGGATGATCCAGATTTATGGGCTGATTGAGAACTTATGAAAGATCTCCTAGTAAAACATATGTTCCTTCATTTTCCATGAAGGGCCACTTGCTCTGTTCTGTAGTTCTGGATACCTGAACTCATCACCACGGATGCTAGTAGGTCTTTGTTGGCAGGACAATTTGTTCAACCTTCCCCACTTAACCACATATTGGGGTCTGGCCTGCCCAACTACATAACAGGCCTTGCCTACAGCCCCTCAGCCTGTGGACAAATATATCCTTTATATCCTTTATATCAGATTTTAGTGCTCAGCTACCCAGTGAGAGAATCATCTCTAAGTCTAGTACTAACAGCACATCAATTTTTCTGTAGCTCAGACAGGCTGGGTTCTAGATCTAGCTCCATATCCAGAAACCAAAACGGGAGAATCTTGGTCATCGAAGGACCTCACGTGTACTGAGAGGTTATAGTGCCAATTCTTTACTTTTGTGGAGGAATTTGTACATCTTATCAGAGGACAGGATGTGAATGAATAAGTCAAAGAAGTCTGAAGTGTACGGTTTCCTGCAAGCACTACGCAGGTTCAGAACTATCACCCGGGCCTCGGTAACAGACAGAAGCGGCCATTGCAATGACAGGCCTCAAGCTTCATTACCACAACCCCTCAGGCAAGGTTCACACAGCCATGTGTTTCCTAGTATAGACCCCCTATCTAGATTCTCATTCCACTGGGGAAATAGCTGCCTAGATGCCATCCAGTAAGTGGGTATAGGCCTTCTCCCTGAGAAAGGCACAAACATGAGGATTCCCTTAAGCTTTAGTCAGACACCTGAAAGGTGACAGCCTCTAATCTTCAGTTCCCTACAAATTTAAGAATTTGTATAACAAAAATGGTTGACTTCCCATTAACCATTCTACGACAACCCCTGCAAAAGCACTCTCACTAGGCCATGCTTAATACTTAAACTTCATTGGAACAGTTTAAATCACGAAGTTGCCAACGTTCATCTTGGTCATGGGACATTTATCTAATGATACACCTACTCACACAGCCTTTCCCATTGCCAGCAAACCATAAGCCTGGCAAGTCTTCCACACTCCCACCTTCCCAGTTTGGTGAAAAGCCTGCTAAGCTTCAACACTGTAAGTGGACTTTAAAGCCCTATTCCCATAACTCCAGACCTATCATCAGCACTCAGGCCTGTGACTCTTCAGCCAGGCACACCCACCTCATATTGGCCCTGGGCTTGAAGATATTCCTGGACATATTCAACTCCCAGGTAACAGAAGTTCTGAGTACAGGAATCAGGACTAGCTGTCCCAAACAGTGTATTCCCATCGAGCCCTGCCATCCTAGGACCCATACTTTAGGGCTATACATGAAACAGAGTTCTTGATCTTTCCCTAGATGGGGATCCATAATACTTCCGTTTAAAAAAATCCTTCCTGCTCCCCTTTTTTCTACATTAGTCTATTGGTATTCATTTAAATGTCAGGCAATGTTAGAGCTCTGGGTAAATGGAGCAGACATAGCTAGTACCTTATGAAGACTATCAATATGGGACTCAGGGACCATTTAGACACCATCTACCTGTCCACATTTTCACGTAGAAACCGCATTCTCTGGATTCTTGTGGAGGATTGCTATATAGGAAGCTAACCAGAGGGAAGTTCAGAAAAGCATTCCATGGTCTGGAGCCATTCATGCCATCTGGACAATCAAGATCACCTCCTAGTATCTCTTCATGGTAAACCACTCAGTCTTCAAGTAATCTTGCTAACAAGCCAGGTCTCTATGAAAAGTTAAGGCTGGTGTCCTGATGAAAAGATGCCTCCTATATCTTAAATCTCCCATAGACTTGCTCCAGGTAGATCTTTGTGAGCTTGACCCCTACCTCTATCCACTGTAGACAGTTCTAGGGACAAATGTGTGAGTAGGACTACAGTACTGGTTTCATTCTTATTACTTTGTAGTCAAAAAGACTAATCTAAGCAAGGAGTAAGGATCTGGAGTCAAACAGCATTTCTTGGCTTGGGAAACCTCTTGATTCACAGCGAGAGGTTCAGTGAACCTAGACTATGACCTTTTGCTGCCCACACACGGTCTCTCCCTGCCACCCCCTCCACAACTAGCTTGACAGCTTGTAAGTCCTTCTAGGTGTGAATGTGTACAAACTGGAAGAGGATCCGTTTCTGTGAAGGTACTTCTCTTAAGGTGGATAAATATGGCATCTTTAGGAAGCAGGCAGCCCCACAGGAGTCAAGCAGGTATTGCTGACCTTCCTTCAGGTTGCTTCTAGGACATCGCCCTCCTCCCTTTTGCTCAGACTCCTATACCCAGAGCAATGGTTAAGGCCAAGTAAGCAGGTCAATTTCCTCCCTTTCCATCCAGCATCTGGGGATGGAACACCAGTTTTCCTAAAGTTTAACCTAGATTTCTAAATAATGGGTCTGTAAAAGAAGTAGAATAGTGGTTGCCAGGGTCAGTGGGGGAAACAGACAACGGGAACTTATTCTTTAATGGATACAGAGTTTCACTTTGAAAGGATGAAAAATTACTGGCAATGGATAGTGGTGAGGATTCCAAGGTAATGTGAATGTACTTCATGCTACTGAATTACACTTTTAAAAGTGATTAAGACGTAGATATCAGATGATGTATGTTTTTCTACAAAACATGAACCAATTTGAAGTGGACACTTCGGTGGTGTTTAGTGCATTTGCAAGGTTATGTTTTAGAATAGGGGTAGTAGTTCCACTTCTATCACCCCAGAGTAAAGCTGCTAAGCTTTCCTTTGTCTTATTTAGCTAGTCTCCAGAAGTCACCAATTTGTGTTATATCCTGTGTTAGTCTTCTGAGTGGGGCCATAATGGGATACCACGGTTTGGTGGGGGGGGGGGGGGGGGACGGGACTTTAATTTCTCGAAGTTCTGAAGGTTAGACCGCTAAGATCAGTTGTCAGCTGGTTTGATTCCTAAGGTGTCCTTTCCTTGGTTTGTAATTGATCATCTTGCTGTATTTCAATATGGCCCTTTTCTTGTGAATAAACACTCCTGGTGTCTTCCTTTTCTCAGGAGGACACTTATTTGATTGGGGCCCCACCTTTAAGACTTTAGCCTTATTCACCTCAAGGACCCTATCTCTACATGCAGTCAACATTGGGGGTTGAGGCTTCTGCCTATGAATTTGGGAGGCGGCGGGGAGAAAAGACATTTCAGTACATAGCATTCCACCCTCTGACCTCCCAGTATTCCTGTCCTCATCTACAATAGATTTATCCCATTTCAATAGCCCCCAAGGTCTTGACCTATTCCAGCATCAACTCCAAAGTCTCATCTGAATATCTAAAGTCAAGTCTGGGTAAGACTAGAAGTTGCAATTGTGATTCATCCTGAGGCAGAACTCTAAAAACTAATTTAGGTGCTTCCAAATATAATGGAAAGATCCAAGGACATGAAGCTTCCCCTCCCCACACCACGTGCTTTCTTCTAATAGATGGAGTTTTGATCCACTTTAAGATAACATGCATATGGCATGGCTTAGGGGTACAGCCTTAGTCTTTTGCATGTGGATGTGCAGTTTTCCCACCACTAGTTGAAGGTTGGGTCTTTTCCTCCATTGAATATTCTTATCACACTTGTTGAAAATTTTTATTTTATCCTTGTCCTATAAGTCATTATGTCAATACCATACTATCTTGATTACTGTAGCTTTGATAGGGAGTTGCATTGCAAGGATCAGAGTTTTCTGTAAGAGCTTCTAGTGGGAGCATCAACCTGCCTCTACATTAATTTGACCTCTTATCTACAGACCTATGAGAATACATTTATAATGCGGTGGAAAATAAAGTCTTAGCTCAAAATAATTGCAACAGCTACTTCAAAGGCTCATCCTCAGGTCTCCTAGAAAGTTGCCAATAGTTCTGGAATGTTCCCCAAGGAGCAACTCTGTTCTACTTCAGTGAGCAGACTAGGAAAGCTTCTCAGCATAGAAAAAACTCCCTTTGACCACTGGCTCAAGTTGACTAGCTAACATCAGGTCTCTCACTGGCCTGCTACTCACCCGGCTATTAAGTATAGAAGAGAGGTCACCCTGCATTTGACTTGAAGTCTTTGAAGTTCATTTAACATTTGGAGTCCCATGGCAGGATAGTAAGCTACTTATATTTAATCTGTCCTAGCTGTTATGCAGGATATGGTATCTTGATTAGAAACACTATTTCTGACATTTAGTATGTAGCTACTGGTCTAGATAATTAGTTCTTTAATTCTCCATGAAGGTGAATATCAAGTCTGCTTTTTTCATGGGAAGGTCAGCAGTACACATTCACAGCCTCATAGCTTGGGATTATGCTAACTTTTCTCATCTTTGCCATAATAGAAGCTGCAGGAATCTTGATTATATTGACCTTCCACAGATCATCTTGCTAGTCTACCATTAGCATTAGACTGTTGGACTTAAAGATCAGGAAGTAGTAAATACTCTGGGAAAACACCTATATGCCAGAGTGTGGGAGGTAAATTTACAAGGATTCAGGGGCCTACCACTTGAGTGATGCTTTTAGATGTCCAGGACATGCAGGAACAACACTTCCAACTTGCAATTCAAGGACAATGTTATATCTCCTACCATGAAGTGAAACTTCAAAACTGGTAGGGCTCTGGATTGTAGAGATAGCACATATCCTGCTTGGAAACATTTTCCACTGGAATCCAAAGGCAAGTTTTGAGTAGAATGTAGAGCAAAGATGGCTCTGCAACTGGTCTAGGTTATAGTACCTATGGCCTTGCCACTCAATATATAACTTGACAGATCCTCAGTGTTAGGCATACCCCATGGTAGAAATGTATGTGAGGCCTCCATAGGACTCAACAGGAAAGGTATGAGTGGACCTTAAGATTTGAAAGTCTATCCATTTGGCAATAGAAGACAACTTAGGACCTAGAAATTGGTCCCAAGCATTACTAGTCCTTAGTAGAGACTGAACCCTTAGCCATGAAACATCAAGTAACTGTTTATCACTTCCCATTATAACTGGATGCTGGTAAGGCTCAAAGGCATAAGATGAAGTAGGCACAATTAGTTTTATGCAAGAAATATACTTACAGGGAGTCCCAAGCATATCTAAGGTCACATTGAAGTTACAAGAATGAATAGCTCAGACCCATCTTCCCCTGTTTCTATAGCATCTCAGCTCATACTTATGGCCTCATGGGAGATTCCTATGACAAAGAAAATTAAAGCCCTGCTTCATAGATGGATTGGTTCAATATGTAGCAAGGGATAGTAAAAGGATTATCTCAACACTAAGACTCCTTAGAAGGTACCTAAAATGGTTCTGAGAGAAAATCCTCCCAACAGGCAGAAGTTCAGTCAGTGCTTTTGGTCTTTTTTATAAAATAAGGAGTCTAAAATAGATATTCAGAATCCTATGCATTAGTGAGTTGGCTGGCTGGTTAGGGTCCTGGGAAAAGATTAGAGAGGTGGTCTGGGAAAAGGCATGCAGGAGGGACCTATGGGAATAGGCACAAAGCCTGAGGATTTTTCTATCATGAGAATATGCCTACCAAAGCATTTGCCATAGAAGTTGCACTAGTCAAGTGGACAGGATGTCTTTGGTAGAAGTCAGCTGGCTTCTGTGTTCAGCCACCCCACTTATAGAAAGTGCCTACCTGCCCTTTGGGTCCAACACCTCGGGCTCCCTGTACCCATTGCCACAGTTTAAATATTTTATTATTTATTCATAGAGAGAGGCAGAGACACAGGCAGAGGGAGAAGCAGGCATCATACAGAGAGCCTGACATGGGACTGGATCCAGGGTCTCCAGGATCACGCCCTGGGCTGCAGGTGGCGCTAAACCGCTGCGCCACCAGGGCTGCCCCCATTGCCACAGTTTTAAAGTTGACCTGTCAGCAGCAGCAGATAAAATCCTTCCTATAGTGCCATCCAGCATCTTGTTGGCAAGGGGATTATATCGGACCATTTTGCCCTTAAGGAAGGATCCATCTTATGGTGATTGGTAACTATTCTGGATACAGATTTCTCTTCCATTCCCAGGCACGTCTACACTCAGCCGTCTACAATCTCCCCCGGACTCGCCGTCTACACTTTCAGAATACTGCAGAAAAGCCTATAGTCACCTAGAACAAGGGACGCATTTTAGAGTGAAAAGGGTAAAACAATGGACACATGACCATAGAAACATTTTATGTTCTCTAGAAGCAGTCAGTCTGATAGAATCTTAAATGATTAGCTAAAGTCACCAAATGGAGGATGAGCTGCAGAGATGGAATGGCTCACATACACGAACATACCACCCAGATTTCCTTTCCAGGAAGCACATGCTATTTGGTAGACTGCTGTCAGTAGAGAGCCTCCAGCTAGTGTCCCCTCCAAGGCAGCCCACATCCAGGTCTAAGCAAGCCAGGTATAGAAATTCCAGCCATTTTAGTCTGAGTGGGACAACTCCCACAGAAGATATCTGCTATGGAGCCCCCACCTGGTTCACCAGGGCTTGGCCAATCTTCTGATTTCTACCCAGCCCCACTCCCTCTCCCCCCAATAAGTCTTTTATACCCCAAACTCTTTTGTAGTCCTAAGTCAGCATCTCAATATCTGTCCCAGAAAACTCAACCACACAAATGCCATGAAGCATAATAGACTCAACATGGTCTAAGAGGTAGAAAGAACCAGACTTGTGATGTCTACTTTTATAGTCCTCCTGAGGTCACTAGTAAAACAGGAACTGGAACTGCAACTTGAATGTACTCACAGGTTGGGGTCCTCTGCTAGCCTTATGCCCAAATAATGCCACATTTCTGGGAACCAGAAAATAGAAGGGAGAAAACCCCAACACCCTGGGACTCCGTTGGGAATCTAGTGTTTTCCATCCCTCCAGGTTAAGTTCAACAGGTCGGGAGGTCTTCAACCCATAAGATTTTGTCAGGGGACTCAGAATTTGCTGCCTGGTCGTTTAGGGCTCCTTTTGCCAGTAGCCCAGCAAGATTTTCCACCACATGAAATGGGAAAAGGAATATAAAACCCAGATGATCCACTGGAGTACTTTGGTGCTTCCATGCCTGGTGTTAAAAGTATATAGGCAATCATAGTAAACATGGCCAGATAAGGCCACCAGGGGTTCAGACCTGTTAAGGTATTGCTCACCTACCAAGAAAGCTTAATGATGGAAGTGCTGGCTAATAGGGAAAGACTTTAGAATTAAGGGTAGGAGAAAGAATACCAGTTGTATTTTATGTCAATGGTCCTTAAACCGGTTGCAATGGCAACGGCAGTTAAAGAATGGGGGATTGCAGCTGCCTATCACTAATGTACCAGATAGCTTCCCCCCCAACAGAAGGGACTATTCAGCTGTGAGGAGCATGGTCACCCGACTGCCTGCCTCTACTTGTTAGCTTTTGCTCCTAGGGTGGCTCTAAGCCAACAACTGGGTGTGCTTAGCCATTCCTGTCTATGTGGGATTTTTAAGCTGGTCTCTGCCACAGGCTGTTGGGCTAGCAGAAATCAGGTTCACATTATGGTCTGATCTCTCCCCTCTGCATAATCCTGCCTCTTCCCTGGTCTTTTCACAAGTGTCATTCCCAGGTCAGGTTTTTGTATTCCTCATCTCAGTATACAGCATAACCACTGAAGCAAGAGGGACAGTGGATTCAACAGATTTCAGGGGTAGAAAGAATCAGATTTACAATGCCCTCCTTCCATAACCCACTAGCCATTTTAGGAGGCACCTCCAGCACACCAACTTCCCCACCTCAAGTGTCTATATCTGCCTGAGGACAGTCTCTGGCACCACTTGAGTTTACTTGGTCAAGAGAGAATGCATGTGACTTATTCTCGGGTTGTGAGTTCAAGCTCCATGTTGGATATGGAGCCTATTTATAAAACAAGACAGCCATATATGCAACTGATAAGTATTGAACTACATCTGAGACGAATGATGTACTAGATGTTGGCTAATTGAAGTTTAAAAAATAGACCTCGGGATCCCTGGGTGGCGCAGCGGTTTGGCGCCTGCCTTTGGCCCAGGGCGCCATCCTGGAGACCCGGGATCGAATCCCACATCGGGCTCCCAGTGCATGGAGCCTGCTTCTCCCTCTGCCTATGTCTCTGCCTCTCCCTCTCTGTGACTATCATAAATAAAAATTTAAAAAAAATATTAAAAAAATAAAAAATAGACCTCTAAATGCAAACTAGAATAGGTGTATTTAGGATAGGGCCTAGAATGCCCCTACGGTGGGCACACACCATCCTCAACCACTGAAGGCAGGATAATCCTTGAACCAGCTCACCAAGCATGCACTCCCATCCCCACCCCCACAGTAAACTTACTTATAACCACATGATCTTCAACTTCCTATTCCTGCTTTCCTCACTGCTTCATTCATGCTTCCTGGAACCCCCTACCAAATGACCTCCTGCTCCCAGAGCCTCACCTCATGATCTGCTCTGGAAAGAAATTGAGAAGTCTGGGTGAAGCTATAGGATTACAGGGAGTCGATGAAGTCCAAAATCCAGGGACACTGTTAAACGCTGAACGTTTGGGTCTTCCTCCAAACTTCATATGAAGCTCTAACCCCTAGTATGCTGATATTAGGAGGTAGGGTTCTGGGAGGTAATTAGGTTTAAGTGAGGTCATGAGGGTAGGGCTGAGGGTCTGAAGGATACCAGAGCTCTCATACTCTCCACTATTTGAGGACACTAGAGAGGACAGCTGTCTGCAGGTCAATAGCTCCCCCACTGGAACCAAGTCTGCCAGCACCTTCATCTTGGACTTCCCAGCCCTCTATCCCTTTAGACCCAACAGGTCCCTGGCTCAACTTTTTTTTTTTCCTCCACCTTACCCCAGAAGGCTGCAGGGTCTCAGCTTCACTTAGTGGCATTTTCATATGTAGACCTCTGCTTTGCTGGATGAAGTTTGGCTTTCCCAATGACCAAAAGAACAAGGATGGGGATATTCCCCAGTACTGAGCACAGGTATATGCATGCCTGTCCAAGACCACCATGTTCCTCAGTCTGAGCCAATAGGTTCCCCTATCCAAAGTGAATCTGAATCAGGTCTGCTATTAGTGCATGAAAGAATCTCTCACTCACTCTCACACCCCAAAAGAAACCTCTATATCCAGAGAGGCAGCTAAGCAGAGTTTGAGAGGGAGAGAATGCCAACATTCTTAGATCAGGAGGTCATTAATTGCAGAGGACTAGTTCCGACTTTCTGTAAAGATACTATTTGAACGCTTGCCCATGTATCTATCCCATGTATCTATCCCTTTAATTGGTCAGTACAACTTATTCTAGCCTTACTTCCAATGTATTTAGGGTGCTCTCAGGCTGTTAATAAAGTTTAAAATGGTTTAAGTTCTTAGAAAAAGTTTATAGTCCTTAACACTTTGTCCCTTAGATATTCAGTAAGGCCTGGCTTGTGGAATCGAGCAAAAGTAGTTGACTGGCAAGGTGGGCCAGAAGTTTAAAAGTAGTAGAGGAACTCTGGATAGTCTTCCTATCTAGTCTTCTAGATCATCCTGAGAATTTAGCAATTGAAATATGCTTGTGGGCCTTTCGGTATGTTACCAATGTTTTATGTAAGACCTGTTTCAAGTAAAGCTTTAGACTGTTAGTCACTATAGGTAACTGCTAGTTATATATTCATCGGTCTTGAAGTCAGTTTTATTATCTTTATACCCTGAATACTTAAGAGCCAGGCTTAGAATCAGATCAAGATGTGTTGACCACTACTTCATGGATTACTGCGATCTGTAGTGTTAAGCTCTTTGCTTGGAAGCTTATCTTTTATTATTGTGAAACAACTTGGCTTTACAAAGTTCAATTTCTAAATTGGGTTTTACCCAATTTCTAAATTGGGTTTTGGCTTTATGTTAATAAAAATCTCCCCCAAAATTACGTGAGGCCACATGAGTAAGATCACAAAGTGTTCATGATCTACAGTTTGTTGAAAAAGGAGTTTATCTCCTTAGTACATAGCCCTAGCTTGGGAGGTAGGAGGAGGCACCCGGACCCGTGGAAAGATCTTGGGCTCCCTGGCTCAAGAGGGTGGCTCCCCACACATGCATGACATCCAGTAGGTCTTGAGAGGTCTGCAAGCTTGGTGTGAAGGATGGCGTGGGGTGATTCGTGGAGGATAAGGCTTTCTCTGAAGGGAAATGGGGCAAGAGCAAAAGGTGCTGAAGCAAAGGGAAAAGCTCCCCACAGATGTCCTCAAAACCCATTCTTTCAGGTGAAAGCCCAGGTCTCTCCTTGTTCCACCTGGCTGCTGGCTGAGGGGAGTCCTCTATCACCACCTGGTGGCCTTGAGGTATAACAATAAGAGCACAGAACCCTGTGGAAGCTTAACATTCTGGCCTCAGTGTTACACTGGAAGATCCTATGTACTCTGTGACCAGTTTTCTAGGAAAGTGAGATAGACATCCCATTAAAGGGAAGAAAAGGGAACCAAGCTGGATATTTGAAAGCGCAAAATGGTGTGGCTGTGTAGAACCAGCAAGAGGCAGGCTCGGACCCATGGTCTTCTCAGGATGGAGCATAGCAGCCAGCACTCTGGCCGCCAGACAAACAGCTTCCGAGACATAGGGGGTCCTCACAGCTTAGGAAGATCCTCACTTCCTTGTCAAAGGCACTTGACCCCCCCCCCCCCCCGCCATGTGACTGTAGGGTTACATCAGAACTTGACAAATATACAGAGCGACCCATCTCTTACCAAATTGTGATTGGGGAATAACTGATGTCAGTTATGACAGATATTGAAGGATTTCTATCAAAAGCTGCTTCCTAGGATGGCTCCCCTCACCCCTGAATCCAAGGTAACATGTTCCCATTACATCCCTTCATCCTTCTATCCCCTATCTCAAAGCCCACACCAGGCCCCAGGAAGCCAGGCTAGCATGCTCATCAGCAAGCTCACTCTCAACACCCCCCACTCCAAGAATGGGCTGAGGAGCAAGTTCTGGTGGCTGACAGCCCTACAGAGGAAT
Source organism: Canis lupus baileyi (assembly GCF_048164855.1). NCBI lineage: Eukaryota > Metazoa > Chordata > Mammalia > Carnivora > Canidae > Canis > Canis lupus. The sequence continues at coordinate 70,818,451 of NC_132839.1, forward strand.
ATACAATGTTGAAAGAAACTGGTGTCCAGTTTCTCTAAGGACTATACCTGTGCACAAACCAGTCTTCCATTCTCTTCAGGTCTCCTAAAAGAATTCACCTACTTAAAACCGACTCCTGTATGATCACTTTGCTTTGTGAGAAGACTCACAGGAGAGCTCTGCTGCTGCTTCTGGAAAAAAGCAGGTCATTTAAGCCCCCAGAAACCTCCCCAGTGGCGATAATCAGAGCAAACTCTGCCTCTGCTTCTTTCCGGTCAGTGACCAGCCAACTGGAGACCTCCTGGGCTTCATGGTAGAAGGTCAAGGCAATTGATTCTCAGTGGGAGGATGCAGAACTAAATATGGGATTTGCACTTAAAAGGGTATTCTTTCTGTGAAGGAAACTGGTCTCCCAGGACATTCCTTGAGCTCTGGCTCTGAACTTCAGCCTCCCAGCTGGTCCCTCCAGTCCCACTAGAGTTGGTTTGTGCATTGCCCTTTACTTTGAGCTGATGACCACTCGAAACAATCTCCCTGGAATCTCCCCTCCTCAGACAGGTTAAGGTCAGGTTGGGCCTGGGCTAGCAACCATTTCCTCTCCAAGCCCTGACACAGGATGAGAGCCTGCTTACCATATCTTCTGGCCAGAGAACACTAGAACAGAGGACCTCCAAACCCTTGCCAAGTTGCTCCCAGCCACCACCTTTTCATGACAGCTGGGTGAGCCAGAGAGGATGATCACAGGCAGTAAGACATGCTGAGATGACCCTGAGAAATATACCCACCTCTGGACAGTAGCATGGCCTTATCTAGGGAGTTTGGTGTGGGAATGCCGATAGCACCAACTCCATCTGATGTCCATGCAGTGACCACTACCCCCCCCCTTTGGGTCTACATATAACAGGTACCATGTAGATTAACATATGCCCCAACTGGAATCCAGGAAGCCTTGTTCTGATCTTCCTTAAAATGGTTTACTAGTAGAGATAACTTAAGTTTCTTCCCCTCCTCCACTCAGGTGCTAATGGTACCACAGGATCTGTGCAGTCCTCTTGTTCTACAAGATCTAGAGATTAAGGTCCAGACTTGGTGGAAAATAGCCGCCGCAAGGCCCCTAGGTTTTCTGCTACTCAGCCCCCAATTAGTAAGTTACCCTGAATAAGACTGCCGAGAGTGTAGAGTGGCTGAATTCATTTTTCAGTCTTAAAATATTGTTTAGAGGGTACTTTACTGTCCCCTCTAACAGTTGGGGGCGCATGCTTCTCTTTGACAGGAGTACCCAGCTATCAACTAAGAACTTGGGAGTCGTCCTTTCCTGGATCCAACCTGTAGGTGGACTAGCCCTGGTGACGTTTGTGCTCCATGATTGCTAAAGCAGCAAGTGCTGTAAGGCCATTTTCTTAGTCTAGGCAGCATCCCATGATCACTTCCAGCATAATCACTACCTTAACTGCCTCAGAGGGGACTCAGGACAGCATCTGGTGAACAGCAGCATGCAGAGTCTAGGAGATCATGCTGCATTCATGTTATACTGTGTTATGCACATTTATAAGCTCTTAAAACTGTCACACAACAGGATAAAGTGGTTTCTGCAGTTCACTTCCTTAGTAGTAAGGGATTAAGAATTAAAAGGGTTGGAGATGTGAGGGCACAGCAGCATTTACACTTTCCATTCTAAGACAGAAAAGCAGGAACAGTCTAGTCAAAGTCTAACCTTGACAAATCTGATCCATTTTCCATGGAATGGCTTCAGTTCATATTTAAGATCTGTAGAATGTATCTGTTTTAACATGAACAGCAAAACGGAATAGCCTAACGAGCCAGGAAAAGGGGCCATTTTGCCAAACCCATTGCAACCTGGCACAAGTGTTAAATTTCAAGGCCTATGATGGATAAAAGCCATGATGCTTAAAGTCCTTGTTAGATGCTTAAGTCAGAGGATTTTACATAAGTTTACTCTTTGATCACAGTTCACACTGAAGAAAATCTAGGAGGAAAAAAAAAAAATCAGGCTTGACTTATCACAAGTGACCCTGATGAACTTGACTGACTTGCAGGTTGCTCTTAGCCCCTACCCACCTGGACCCCACAGAAGTAGAATCAGCCTCCAGACATGTGGACATGTGACTGAAGAATGAAGACCAGCAGAGGAGATCTGAAATTCTGGTGTCCTCTGGCCACCCTCAACTACCTTTCCTCTGGGCAAGGGGCTTAATAGTCCTCTCCCTTTGTCTCTTGGCCAATAGCTTCATCTGACCAGCATAAACACTGGCATCTCTTACTCTGCAGTAAAGACTACTCAGGAGGCAGGAGTTTCCTAGAACAGTGAATACAGATTGAAGGAGGACAGCAACTCCTTGGAGATTGAGTGCCAAGGTGTACACACCCAGAGATAAGGAGGTTTCATATTTAATCTGGGAGAGTGCAAGTGATCAGGCTGTGCAAGATTTCCTTATTCTGCATGGCCAACTGACTTAGGCAAACCATGCCTGTAGATGAAGGTACATGTACAGCTTATAGTTGAGGATGATCTACAAAATGGCAAGTCTACTTAGGAGTATTGAGGATTTGGGACATCCCAAGTCTCTACTGGCAGGTGTTCATGATTGTACTGTTCTTGTAATCAGAAGACCCTCAACATAGCTCTTTTCTGGGAACATCCTTCACCAGAGATGACAAGGGGGTCCAGTCACAGATGATCACCCAGGACCTCCTGGGGTACCCAACAGACTTGCTCCAGGGCCTGCTCTTGACCACTCATCTAACAAGGCTAGTTTCAATGCTTTAGAACTGACCCCTTCAAGATTACTATAACAGTGTAGATGTTAAGCAGCCAGTCCATCCAAAGGACTTTGGGAATGTGATAGAAGCACTCAAGTCTTGATTTTAAAAAGATAAAGTAGAAGTTTTAAACTTTGTTCCTAAGTCACCAGACGGATCTACCTTCAGGGATCAAGGACAAAGTCTAGAAAGATTCAAGAGTGACAGATCAGCATCATGGTGAACCACTCAAGGCTTAATATTGCTTGCCTCATGAAGATGGGCAGGAAGAGGACTGATTAAGCTTTCAGTGGTCTTTGACTCAAACAGCCTGTGATTAAGTGTCCTTGAGGTAAGAAAGGATCTGGACCATCCAAGTAGGTCATTGGGCTTCTTGATCTAGATACTTGGAAAGCATATAGGACCTTCCGAGGTGCTGTTCAAGTATAAAACACCAAGGAGTGATTTTTATCAAGGCGGGGGTAGGGGGGGTAAATATTCCCAAGAGACCTCAGGAAGAACTCTTCTAGAGAACCACCTGCAGGAACAGTTCATGTTTTGGCAGTTCCTCAGAATACTAAACATGGAATTACCATCTGACCTAGAGATTCCTGTTAGGTAAACATTCAAAAGAATTGAAAACAGGGACTCAAGCAGACACCTGTGCATCACCATTCATCACAGTACTTAACAGCCAAGATATGGAAACCCTAGCATGCATCAGATGAATACATAAAATGTAACCGACAAGATTGTTCATCCAGAATAGTCAATGAAGTTTATATGTTGTTCTAACTGGCATGGACCTTGAAAAAAATTCTAAGTCAGACAAAAGAGTTGTCTGAAGTAATCTGAAATCTTGAGCGCAATAAACAAGCTAAATTAGAGGCTTCCAAGGGCTGGGAAGCAGAGGCAATGGGAGTTTAATGGTTGTAGGATTTCTTTGTGGGATGATGTACATCCCTAATTTGAAAATTTGCTCAGCATGGAGAATCTAATGCCCCTGAAAGATGGTTCTGTTGGCAAGTTGTGCTATATTTCTTACAAAAAAAAAAAAAAAAAAACAGCTACTCTATTGGGGGTGAACTATTTTTTAAAGCCTACCTGGTAGAGACTAACTTGTATGATGGGATCTGGAGGTAGTGCCTTTGGGAGGGAATTAGGTTTAGGTTAGGTCAAGTTGGTAGAGCTCATATGACAGGATTACTGCCCTTCTATGGAGAAGGGACTGGAACTCCCTACCACATGAGGGCACAGCAAGAATGCGACAGTCTTCAAGCCAGGAAAAGGGCCCTTACCAATTTGCCAGCACTTTGACTTCCAAACCACCACAACAGAGAGATCCATTGTTTAAGCTACTCGGTCCATGGTCTTTTGTTATAGAAGGCTATAAGGAGGTTAGGAAATTTCCTCTAATGTTAGGATCTGATGTGTGAGAAGTTTAGAGGTCAGCTTTTCCTTTAGAAAAGTAACAAGATGGCCCTGAAGAAACTTGGGGGGAGGGGGGAACCCCTTAGATCCAAAGAGAAGGCTAAAGGCTGAACTGCTGTCCCAACTACTGGAGAGCCAGATAAGGATACCGAATCTCCATTTATAAGGAACAGAAGCCCAGAAGAGGCTGGGGGCAAGCCAGTACCTTTAGGAATAAGTTAAACTGGAATTAACTTCTTGATCCAGGCACGGTGTTAGCTGGTTGAGGATTAGAACTCCAGTGGGAGCCCAGTCACAGGAGGTTTCAACAGTTTTAGGACTTACCTCTAAGAGCCCCTCCAAGTCTCACTGCAGATTAGAAGGAAATTTTTGTGCTTTCAAGCAGGCAGAGGGCAGAATAATCATTCTGGAATCTACTCAGCTCTGTTTAACAAGGCCTGTAAACTATTACCAAAGCTTAATTCATCTGAATAATGGACAGTACACAACCCTCAGTCCCTTTAAGAGGCTTTCTAGCTCATCTGAAAAGTACTTGAATGGTGGGCAAGAATTTTCCAATGTTAGTGGCAGACAATAAGCCAGATCCAAGAAACAGAAATCCAAGATAAAGGCCAAGATATTTATGCCTAGCCATATCACATTCAAGTCTCAGGAAGTTCAAGACAGAGCAAACTTCAGAAGTTCTAGGATAGACAACCAAGACTGAAGAGAAGGGCTATGAACCTGATTCCCCACCAAGAACCTGGTGAGGGGTTTCCCCAGCCACGCTCCTCTTATGTGCTCTGAAGCCATAGATCCCCTTCATGAGGAGACAAAAGTCCATGATGGCAACCCCCTGAGCTAAGACCTTCACCAAGCTGTGTGGGGACTGCTCAGTGAGAAAGCTACAAGAGGAGCCTCCCCATGCACAAGGCCTGAATGCTCATTAGAAAACACTTCCTGCAGATAGGACATGATTACTTCTGCCTAGAAGTGGCAAGTATAAGAGCGGAGGGACCAGGAGACCACTTAGCACCCAGCCCCCTGATCCTCATATCCCATGTGGTCCTTGGTTGGGAACAAGTCCTAACAAAAGATACCTTAGGACACCTGATCCTAGAAGTCCCTGGCTTGCTGGGACATTAAGGGACTAGAGTTAGGAGGCAGGCATGTGGAGCACAGGAGGTTACAAGACTACCCTAGCTGGGTCCAAGGCATGAAAGGATTTATTCCCACCCACTGAGACCAATAACCAAATGGTTCATGGACTAAGTACAGCAACTTTATCCAGACTTCTTTCATTTGCTTTAAACTTCCCGGAGTCTCCTCTGGGGAGGTAAATTTGAGGCTTGCTCTCCCATCTCCTTTGGCTGCCTCTCAAATAAACCCTTCCCTCGCTGCATATTCCATGTCTCAGCAATTGGCTTTGCTTTGCATCAGGCAGATGGACTGAGATACACTCCTTCCTCAGCCTAAACTAGCTCAGCCTTGCCCTAGAGCTCAGGAAAGTCTTCACAGTGTGGTGTGCCAGGGCAAGATTGAAGGGAACTTCACTTTCATCCTTATGTCAACCTGGTGAGTTCACAAATATCCAGGTTAATCCTGGCCCAAGCCCAACCTCTGCTCCCTGGGGTCCTGTTCACCACAGTCCAGGGGTGACCCTTAACTATAGGAACAAGGAACCTGGTCCAGGAAGAAGTCCCGTCTCTCAGAAGGTAAAGACCTGCAGGAGCGAGGTACTCCATTTTCCAAACCCAGAAGCTGATAGGTTTCACAACTGAAGGAGAACCACTTCCTGGAAGGTCAGTGCCTGTAACCAACATCTAAAACCAGCAGCTCATTATGGACTCCATGGGACTTCTCCAGCTGTCCTAGATACGGGACCACTGATGTGCAGGACTCCCCACTTGCAGGTTATGGACCTATACATGAGTCCAGGTACATGAGGAATTGAGAAACAAGCCACAACTGAGTGAACTAAACTTTAATTCAAAGGAATCTTGCCAACTCAGTGGTGTCTAACTTGACCATATAAAAAGTGAGTCACCCAATGCACAGATTGCCATCCAACAGTGAATGAAGACTCATTGGCATCAAATCTGACATCACATTTGTTAGGGCAGATCTTAATGCTTCTTTAATTTGTGAAAGTGAGTAAAGAAAACCTCATAAACAGAAGGCCCCGAGGAGTGCTTTTACTCATTACTACTGCCATTGGCAAACCCCAGCAGGAAGTAGCTACCTCCACACCAGCACAAGGAGCATTTCCTCCTTGCCTACCAATAACCCAGCCAGCAGGATCACCACAGCCTGAACTCCAATGGACTTTCATTCCAGATATCCCCTTCCTGACTTCTACAATAAGGGCTCCTCCTCTTTCTCTGGATTTGTGCCTCTTGTTTGCTTATGGTTTGTGTGTCCCAAATTGTAATCCTATTCCTGAGTAGGATTACCACTTTGTTGGTAATCTGGCTATGTTTAAGGTTGACCGTTTACAAAATGACTGATTACTGATGTGTCTGTTGAATCTTAGTAGCATGGACCCCAAAGTGTCCTTGACATAGAAAGGATGTTGACACTCTAAGTGGGCGGGGGGGGGGGGTGGGAGGGGGGCAGGGGAAGGCTTTCTGGATCCGGATACTGAAGCAGTTATCTTCTTTCAGTGTGGAATTTCAAGCATGAAACCAAGCAGCGGATTTTGTCACCTAAGGGGGAAGGTGGTGTTATTCCAAGGACCCTAGAAAGGTTTTCTACATAGAACTACCTCCCGAATTAGTCTAAAGATTTGCCAGTTCCTCAAAATACTAAGTATAGAAGTACCTTACAATGAAGCAATTCTGTTATATACCCATGGGAACTAAATCAGGGACTCCAGCAGGTAAGCATCAGTATTTACTGTATTCACAGGATCCAAAAGGAGGAGACAAGGGTCCTTACTATGGAGGAATTTATGTGCATGCGAGGGGGTTCTCAGCCACTGAAAGGAACAAAGTGCTGACAGATGCTACAATACTGATAAATCCTGAAGACAAAGTGAAATAAACCAGACACAAAGACAAGTGTGGTCTTTTTCCACCTCTACCAGTGTCCAGCAAGGAGTTATCAGTTGTACTGCTCATGTGCTCTAAAACCACATATTCCACAATGGTAACAAACAAGAACCCATGAAGAGCATGGGCCAGACATAAGGAAAGCTATCTGGTGATACCTCAGTACAGAACTACAACAGTCATTCCTCCATGCATTAGGTCTGACTACACATTTGCAAACACTTGCCATTATTCTCCGTGATTTAGACATTCTTCCTTCTACCTCAATTCAATGAGGTGGCAACATGACCCAAAAGCAGCATATGAATATTAGAGCTGAGAGAACGACCCTTAAGAAAATCCTGGTACCAGCCCTGGACTTCATAGGTCTCTTGTGGATAAACCATGGGCATTTCTGGCACTGGGGTTACAAGACAACCCCAATGAGGTCTGGCCAAGGACCAAAATGAGACCCCATATTTCCCAACCTCCTGTGCAACCAGTGTGTACTCAGTCTTACCTGGATAAAGACTACTATTTGGGGTGGGAGGGAATGAACAGAAGAAAACCTTGTTTCCTTCTTGAGTCATTCATGGAGGGATACACCAGTGAGCCACAAAATAAAGCCCAGTTTAATCCTGAGAACAGAACCTAACAACTGAACCTGTAGTAAACCCCATCTATAGGGAAGCCCCACACTGACAAGTATGCCGGTTTCCTCTCTTCTGGCACTATGAGGGGACACCTCTTAATAGAGGAGGAGCCCCATTCCCATAGCCCGACAACTTAAGGCCACCAGTGATCCAAGGTCTGGCATCTAAAAAAAAAAAAAAAAAAAAAAAAAAAAACACCACCCAACTTAGCATCAAAGGCCACTGCTTTACCCCATACCGATTCTGTAGCTGATAACTAGACAGGGACTAATGTAATTTCCATGGGTGAGGCTTACACTTCACTTCCAATGAAGACCAGTAGGTAAAGAGAAAAAGCAAACAGGGAATTAGAGGCTAGCAAAGACTAGTCGCTGGAGCTACAAAAAAAAAAAAAAAAAAACCCACCCTCAATAGTCTACATGGAGGGTTCCAAGTCCAAGATGGAAGAGTAAGAGGCCTTAGTTTTGTCTGGTCCCAAGAATTCAGCTAGATAGTTTGAGAACTATCTGTTCTCTGAACACCTGCAAACTCAGATCTAAGAAAATAGCTGCAATTCTACAAATAGAAAAGCAACCACTTTCTACAAGAAGGACAAGATAGAAAAGCCTAAAAGAAAAAAAAAAAAAAGCGGTACTGACTGCCAGGGACTTAATCAGTATCAACATAAGACATCAAACTAGTTTCAGAACAATTATAATACTAGCTGGGCTTTGGGGGGGTGGGCGGAGTATAAAAGATGCTAGAGAATCCCTTTCTAGAGAAGAACTAAAGTCTAAGTTTTATAGAAATCTAATCAGGATTCACAGAAACATGAAGAACTGTTCAAAACCTTTAGGATACAGCAAAGGCAGTCCTACGAGGGGAAACAAAGGTCTCCAATATACAACCTAACCTTACACCTTAAAGATCTGGTGAAAGAGTAGCAAATAAGCCTAAACCCAGCAGAAGAGAAGATTAGAGCAGAACTCCATGGAATAGAAACCAAAAGAACATTAGAACAGAAGAGCTGGTTCTTTGAAAGAACATCGATAAGCCCCTCAGATTGAAGAGAAAGGACCCAGATCAAAGTCCTGAAGAGGAGACATCACAACCAAAGAACTACAAAATTGCAAGAACATTATGAGTAACTATATACCAGCAAATTAGGCAATCTGGAAGAAATGGATGCATTCCTAAAGATCTGTAAGCTACCAAAACCGAAACAGGAATAGGATATTTGAACAGACCCGTAACCAGCAAGGAAATTGAAGCAATCTTCCAACCAACAGGAGTCCAGGGCCAGATGGCTTCCCAGGGGAATTCTACCAAACATTTAAAGAATATTTTTTCTTCTGAAGCAGTTTCAAGAAACAAATGGAAGGAAAACTTCCAAACTACGAGGCCAGCATTACCTTGATCCCAAAACCAAAGACCCTACCCAAAAGGAATTACAGACCAATATCCCTGATGAAGTGGATGTATGCCAAGAGTCTCACCAGGATGCCAGCCAATAGAATTCAGTATGTTAAAAGGATTATTCACCACTACGAAGTGGAATTTATTCCTGGGCTACAAGGGTGGTTCAGCATCCACAAAGCCATCAATGTGATATATTAAGAGGACAAGAACCAGATGATCCTCTCAATAGATGCAGCAAAAGATTTGATGAAGTATAGCATCCTTCCTTAAAACTCTTTACAGTGTAGGAATAGAGAATACATTCTCTATCACAAAAGCCATCTACAAAAAGCCTACAGTGAAATTCTCAATGGGGAAAAACTGAGGAACACCACAGGGATGTCTGCTCTTCCCACTGTTCAACATAGTACTAGAAGTCCTAGCTTCAGCAGTCAGACAAGAATAAAAGGCATCCAAATCAGAGAAGTCAAGCTCTTCACAAACGACATGAATTTTTATGTGGAAACCCCCCCAACAAAGACTCCACCCCAAAATTGCTAGAACTCCTACAGGAATTCAGCAGTGTGGCAGGATATACAAGTGCTCAGAAATTAGTTGCATTTTTATACATGAACAATGAGAAATTGAGGAGTCGATCCCCTTTATAGTTGTACCTAAAACCATAAGATACCTGGGAATAAACCTAACCGAAGAGGCAAAAGATTGGTATTCAGAAAAGCTATAGAACATGTGAAAAATTAAAACAGATGAGAAAACATTCCCTGCTCATAGGTTGGAATATTAAGATGTCTATGCTTCCCAGAGCAAACTATACATTCCAACCAACCCCTAACAAAATACTATCAACTCTCCCCCCCCCCCCCAGCTGGAACAAATATTCCTAAAGTTTGTATAGAACCAGAAAAGACCCCAAATAGAGGAATGTCAGGAGAAAAAAAGCTGGTGGCATCACAATCCTCGACATCATCAAAACAGCATGGTACTGGCACAAAAAGATCAATGGAACAGAATAGAGAACTCAGAAATGGGCCCTCACCTCTGGTCAAGTCTACAACGAAGCAGGAAAGAATATTCACTGGGGGGCGGGGTGGGGGGGGAAGACGACTCAAATGGTGTTGGGAAAATTGGACAGCCAAAGGATGGAACTGGACCACTTTCTTAGATCATACACAAAAACTCAAGATGGATGAAAGACCTAAATAGGAGACAGGAATCCATCAAAATCCTGGAGAACACAGGCAGCAATCTCTTAAACCTTGGCTACAGCAACTTCTTGCTCAATACATCTTCAAAGGCAAGGGAAACAAAGGCAGAACTATTGGGACTTCAAGATCGAAAGCTTTTGCACAGCAAAGCAAATAGTCAACTGAATTAAAAGGCAACCTATGGAATGGGAGAGAGGATCTATAAAGAACTTCTCAAACACCCCTAAAAGATTGGAGAAGTGACTGTTCAGGTCTTCTGCTTAGGACAACCTACAAATGGCCGACAAGCACAAGAAATGTTCTCGCATCACTTGGCACCAAGGAAACAAACCAAAGTCACGGGATACCACCCCACATCAGTCAGGATGGCCAGAACAACTCGGGAAACAGATTGGTAAGGATTTGGAGAAAGGGAAACCCCCTTACACTGTTGGTGGGAATGCAAGCTGGTTGCAGCCACTCTGGAAAACAGTATGGAGGTTCCTCAAAAACTTAATAGAGCTACTCTAGGACCCAGCAAGCACTACTAGGGATTTACCCTAGATACACAAATGTAGTGATCTGAAAGGGCATTACAGTGTTTATAGCACTAATATCCACAATAGCCAAGCTGTGGAAAGAGCCCACACGTCCAACAGATGAAGATGTGGTACATATACACAACGGAATACTACTCAGCCATCAAAAAAGAGATCTTGCCATTTGCAACAACGTGGATGCAACTAGAGGGTATTCTAAGCAAAATAAGTCCACTATTTCACTTGTGGAATTTAAGGAACAGGATCATAAAGGAAGAGGGGGGAAAAAATAAAGGTCAGAAACTGCAAGACTCAATCATAGGAAATAAACTGAGGGTTGCTGAAAGGGAAGGGGTGGGGAGACAGGGCATCTGAGTGATGGGAATTAAGGAGGGCACATGATGTAATGGGCCCTGGGTGTTAGAGGTCAGTGGCTCATCAGTCTAACCTATCTCTGAAACCAACAGTTTAATTGAGTTTAGAGACAAAACAAGACAAAACCCTAAAACCCTAGAATGGTTTTCTTAATAGGAAAAAAGTCTAGATGGAAAAAGTCAATGGAAGGCCCCTCCATGACTAAAGCTCTTTAATGAAGTGCAGAGATCAGAGGAGAGGTGTCTAGTGGTGAGATCTGATCCAGGCAGTTCACAATGAAGAGCAGAACTATCTGGTGAATAGAAACAGTTTATGGATGGAAGGGATTAAATGCTGAACTAGCAGAACGCATATAATGGGCCAATAGGCCCCCTTATAGGGACCAGATCTATGATTCCATTCTTTCCCACCCTCATCCCCCTTTCCTAGCACTCCCACAAAGGAGGAGAGTACACCACGGAGAACAAGAGTCAGGAAGGGTTGAACATCCAGGAGTTTCCATGCCTGACACCAGGTGGTCATCTAACAAGTAGCAGCTTCATCCCACTCATGTGGGAACTATTAGGTGTCCTTGGTTGAGCACATTGTCCATCCTGAAGGGTGAAACTTCAATTTGATCAGGGGAACAGGGCTCTCCTTCGGAGTGTCCTTAATCACTCCTTTAGTCAAGATACTTTGCAAATCCAGGGATCCATCATAATCTGGCTGTTCTTTGGTGTAGGTCACAACATCTATATGCTCAACACCCCTGGGGATTACTGTTGAAAGGTCTAACATCCTAAGCTAAGATGGAAAGGAGTTGGTCACTTTTAAGTACTAGAGGCACAGCCATCACACTATGCATGTCCTTATTAACAGTCTGCAGAGACTCCAGCTCAGAAGGTATAACAATTATTAATCAAGGGAGATGAGAATCAGCATGTCCTGCAAGTTCAAAGATGGCATGAGTGTAGGAATTCCACATCCACTAGGGCAACTGCCAAGCCAAGCATGCTGTCCCCAAACCAGCTGCTGTACTCCTGCCCAGCACCCCCATCCCAAGCAGCTGGCCAAAGCCTACATGAGATAGTGTCATTGGTCACAGCCCTTCAGGACATCAGGGATTACCAAGAAATCCCCTGAACTTATTCCCCAAATCTTTTTAGGCAGCCCAAGAAGCCCCTCGGACTGTGGCCCATCCCAGGCCTTGAGGTGCAGTGATAGGCAACTGCAGGAAGCAAGGTCTCCCGGCTTCACCTATTTAGAAGCTTCCATATGTATGCCCCTGGGAACACTGGGCACCTGGAGGATACTGTCCTCTTACCAGGGGGTCTTCAACATTGGACACTTTGTCCTGGGTAAGGTTCCACACATATACAAGTGTGAAAGTGAAAGGTTAGAGAGGCCATTTCTTGTCTTCCCCATTTTCGACCAGTTACTATATCTGTGGGACTCCAGTATGGTCACACTGGCCACCATCCCCTTTCCTTCTGTTGAAGGGTTAATGTGCCAATTTCCATCACAGCCCAGAACTTAGAAACTCAGTGCCAGTTTATCAACTCCAACTACGACTGGATGCAACCCCCTCCTCCCTCCTGTGCTCACAACTCTAGCTCCTATGGGTGACCCGGTCCCAAGAGCCCCCATATTCACCGACGTGTCAAGATACTAGCTCCTGATTTATGCCAGGCACCCAGGTTTTAAGATTGCTCCTTAAAAGTTCTAGGACATGTTTGCTGGATAGGACCTGATAAGGACACAGGTTGGCACTAAGCTCACTCAGTCATGACTCTCACAGGAAGGACTTGGGAGGCAGGATTCCAGACGGCTAGGCCTGGTTAGGTACGATGGGAGGCACTTCCTAAGGGACTTACTAGGAGAAACTGCCGCACCCTTCTACCCAGTTGGCACAGCCCTCCCAGGATCGGATGTCTGATGCCTCCCCATTCTACTTTGTCCCAATCCTAGTACAATCTTGCAGGAGGGGTTGGTGGCCCACTTAAGCTGTGCTGTGCAGAGCTGGCCACACTCCCCTGCCTTTGTCTCCTTCAGATACCTGTCACATCCAGGGCTCCTTGTTCATAGACTAGGGCCCCTGGCTAGTGGAGAGACTCAGATACAGACTTCAAGAACAGAGGTGTCAAACTAAAAGCCCTACATAAAGGGAGGTATTTGGAGAAAGTTGGGCAGGGGGATGTTCCAAGATGTTAGACCATGAGAAAAAGCCAACCTTCCCCTGTAGCTCTCAGAATGGGGGAGGAGGGGGGTCATTTTTTAAAGGAGGCATTTGTTCTTACTACAGTTCTTTTGAATTTGACTTTCTCCCTTACAGCTCATTCAGTTGAATACTTCGCTTGAGCCCATCACAACTTAATAGGACCTAGCTGCTCACGGCCAGATTGTGTTTTTCCTTATGGTCTCCCCGCCCTCCCACCTCCATTGTATCTGCTAAATGTTCCAGGACACCAAATCACGTTTGGAAGGCAAGATGAACAAATGTCATGAGTAAAAAGGAAAGTTGGAATAGCATCCACCCCTCTCCGGGCCAACCTTGTATCTGTATCCATGGCCTTCTCAGGGCATCTTCATCCAGAGTGGAGGGGTTTTAATCTGACGCTAGAGAATTAGGCATGGCAGAGTTCCTGTGGAGAAATGGCCAGGGCTGCAGGACTAGAACTTAAGACCAGGGCAAATTAGCTTCATCGAGGGGCTATCAGCACAGGAGTACAGTCCCCAGAAGTCCTATCTGACCACCAAGTCTTCAAACCAACGCACACTGGCCCCTTCCGGTCTTCCATCTTAACGTCTTTTATATAACCAGTTAAGGAGTAGATTCTGTGACCCAAACACCATCTAAAGGGGCTACACAGGATGGGAAGCTGGCTTCCCTGGGGAGCACGCTCTCAGCCTAACGGCATCTTCGTTGTAGTCTTGCAAAAATATTTCTCAACGGTGAGTCTGACCAATTTCTTTACAGCCAACAGTAAGAGAGACCAACATGTTTAAACCCTCCAGTTGCTCTATTCAAAATTCAGATTAACAGATGCTGAGGGCATCCCCACATTGAGGCCATGCTATCCTCCCAGTGAGACCAATACACACAAAAGGGAACCCCTCGCCATTTAGCATACTTGGGTCCACCAAGTTTCTTCCCAATAAGATCAGATCCCACCCCCCAAGGGATGCAGGACAACGCAAGGCAAGAATTCTTCTCCACGGTGGAGAGTTGCAGGTCTGAAGAGGATAAGGACCATTCAAGGTGTTCGCAGTTACTGCATTCAGAGTTTGTCTCCCAGGGAGCCCTCTGTTCTAGTGAGTGTATACCGAAAGCTCCTCACACTGACGACATTCAGGGTGTTTCCCTCCATGAGTTATGCCTTGTCTCCTACAGGTAAAAAGCCCTGAAACCAGTTGCATTCATAGGGTCCTCTTAATCCAACACAGAGGAAATTGGTCTCCTTGATCCTGAGACTCCAACACCATGGTTTAAGCATCTCTGTATGGTGACTGGTGATAAAGGCCCAGGAAGGCCCTACCTCTGGTGAATTTAATAGTTGTGCCCCCATAGGTAGCACCACCTTAGCTGCAGCCCCTGTGAGACGAGCTAAGTCTTAAGACTGGCACAGATCGGGGACAAACTGGCTACCGAGACAGTAAGTTTGCTTGAACGAGGTCGTGAGGCCACCCCAAGTCCGCTTACTCCGGGCAAAGGATGGCACACCCAGAGATCCCAGACCAGGGACACCAAGGCTTAAGAGTGGTACCCTCCATGATCCTGGAATGGCTCCCCCTGCCTTGGCTCACAGAGCCAGTTTTTTAAGTTGTGATCACTGCATCACCAAGCAGGTTTCTCCAGCTAAGTTCTATGGTCAGATCACACTGAATCTATTTCACTGTGTCAACCTACCAAGAGCTCTGAAGATACCACCCAGTAGTATTCCTGCTCCATTCCAGGACCTCTTCTATCTTAAGTCTGACTTTTCTCGTTGAGCATGGCCCCAGAGGAATCAGACTTGGTCAGTAGAAGAGCCAGCTGAGCTCCTGCCTGGGCCACAAGCTCTGGTGTTGTGTCCTGGCTTCCCTACCTCCTCAAGCCTCTTCAGATTCTGGCAAAGAAACTCTGCTCAAAATTAGGGTGTAGACAGGGGTCTTAACCTAAACCTTTCTCCCCCAGCCCAGCTAGAGCCTTGGGCTGAAGGGTTGCAGCTAGAGACATATTTGATGCTCTAGATGTTAAAGACCCCAAATGGCTGTACGGGTTAAAAGCAGTTGTAGCCATGGTAGAGGCTAACTTCACCCAAAACTGCCACAGAGCAGTCCTTATACAGCCCATAGCTGTAGTCATTTAAGCAGAGAACATCAGCACCTTCGTAGCCACACCAAGAAGTACAGTCTTCAAACTGGCCTTCAGGGTCAACCCAATGACGACCATGTACTTGACAAGCAATTAATAGAAGTCCCATATTACCCTGGAGTCTAAGCAAGCTGAGCTTTACCATTACAAAATGGATTCATCTATTGCCATTGTTAGGAGTTCCTTGAGTGCATGGCCTTCCAGAGACCTCAAGGGCAAGAGGATGGTTTGGATTTAGGCAATAACACTTCATCCCAAGTACAGGAGGCTGACTGGGTAAGCTTCCATGAAGCATACTATAGGACCTTAAGGGCAGCCACATAGATCTGACACTAAAAAGAGCCAGAAGCCAGGGCACACAAGAGTGGCCTTCCTTCCCAGAGAAGCCAATTGTTCTCACTACCAGACAATGGTGATTAAGAGCAGGTCAAAGGGCAGCTGTTCCCTCCTGTAGGGTGTGGGGGGTGCCTTATTCCCCCCCTCCCATAGGGAGGTAGCTACTTTTTGACCCTTCACCTCTAGTATCCCTTGGATTCCCCAATCACAGAAGCCAAGGAAGCTTCTCCTAGAGCTTAAGACACCACCCGACTCCAGCACCAAATTTCTAAAGAATCCCCAAGAAACAGCTAGTCCTTTAAGTCAGCTGAAGTCCGCACTTAGAACCCTACCAGTTCTCAATAAGCCAACAACATGCAGTCCCCTATGAGCATTCAAAAGAATGCTGGGCACAGCTGGGTTTTCTAAAAATGCACATAGCAACTGCCAAAACTAGCAAGACCCTCCTCTCCTCTTAACTGCACAAAGCAATGAGAAGGCCTTGGTATAGGAATGGTAAACAAGGAGCAAAACTCCCTGGAAACAAGGGTTTAAGTTCAGAATTTCAAGACCACTTTCATTTGTGGTTCTCAAAGTAGTAATTCAGTGGTCTTTCCATGGGTTCAGAAGTATTACAGAGGCGATGCACTCAGTGATAAAGTCTTTGTACCCAGACTGGTCTATGCTGGCAAGTCTTCTCACTAACCTAGGCACCACAGTGGTTTAGGGAATCAAATGCAAATCGCCACCACATGCAGACACTGCTTTCGTCTGGATACTTGACATTAGTGAAAGACATGAGGCAACCATGAGGGGATCAGTGCCTATTCTACAGAGTCCCTATCCATCAACTTCAACTTGGCCGTGGCCACAAGAGAGCCAGATACTCCCAGACTCCAGTCAACTATAAATGATGTCCCCATAGGTGCACTAACTTGGTCTATTCCCATGCTCGTTTAGCACAGTCTACCCTGCAGGGTCAGCACAATGTTGCCAGGAGAATGAGCATTTGCTGCCAGTCCCTAGGGATGTGAGGATGCAGACAGTCCTCAAGCAGTAGTCTGGTGAAATTTCCTTGCCCACCACCTCCTGCTCCCCACCCTCAGGAAAAGCACATGCCTCAACCAGGCCAGCCCTGCATTCCCCAGCCCGCTCTCTGGGTAGTCTTCAAGGACAGTCCTTAGCACCTGCACCTTCCCCTGCAGCTGCCAGCCTTCATTCTACTTCCCTTCTGTATATTCCTTGGCTGGGAATATCTGCATATCTCAGCACCTAAAGGAATTTGTAATTCCAAAGCTATTTCTGCCATAGGGGCATCTGAGTGGCTCAGTGGTTGAGCATCTGCTTTTGGCTCAGGTTGTGATTCTGGGGTCGTGGGACCGAGCGAGTCCTGCATAAGCCTCCCTGCTGGGAGCCTGCCTCTCTGCTTAATGTCTCAGCCTCTATCTCCCATAAACATCTTTAAAGAAATTTCTCCAGATCACAAGAGGTAGGGAGCAGCCCTCCCCAATCTGAGCTTACCCACTGTTATTCAATTGGTTATGGACTATCATTCCTTTTACCACCCCTACAAGTCATCAACCTCCTTCCCACGAGGGAATCCTGGCCAAGGCAGCAGTCAGTTGCCAGCACCTAGACCTTGAGTCCTTACAGACTAGAGTAGATCTAGGAGCAAGGACTTAGGCACCAGAAATCCATGGGCCCTCATTGCCTTTTTAGCTGAGAGGTCTTGGGTTCTCAGCACCTCATCTGAATGTAACTTTACAGGTATAGTCCATGTGGACTTCTATTTGGAAAGCAATGTGACAGTTTACAAAGCACTTCATCTTCAAGCCCCAAAAGCTAGTACGCATTGGTGTGGTGGAGACTTAGTGATACGTTCTATTGAGCAAAGAATGCATCTGAGGTGGTTCAAGTTCCTGTCCATAGGGCCAGAAAAAGTTTGGTACATGAAGTTCTTTTGAGTTGATCTGGAATTAGGCAAAATAGAGGACAAGACCAAGTTCTCCTTGAGTCATTTGTACATACAGTACTCCTAATGCAGATGATCAGAAATTGCTTTCATTTAGAGGTCTTGGGATCACGTTATAGTTTTGGTCATGTTAGTGACTTGGTTTGCCATGGGATTAAGGGGCTAATTCGGCTGTAATAACCAAGTCCGGAGCTAATTTGTCGACAGTGAAGATTTCTTGTATACTACTGCAGCACCATTAGTTCAGCCAATTCCCTTTACATTAGGCATATTTAGCCATTATTCTTAGTGAGCCAGTCAGAGGGAGTTGATTTGCTGCCTAATCAGACTGCTTTATAGGAAGTAGCTTTGGGACTCTATGTCTACTCTCCAACTTTAGGGTTAAAGCCAGCTCTGTCCAGGTTGAGAGTTTAGAAGTCCACTGTGCATCTTAAGTCTAGGTATCTATATCAAGTGGGAATAAAGCAAAGCAGAAAATATTAGCATTTATTCACCCATAGCCATGTCCCAGGGCCCTCCTCCGGATGCTTAAATAGAAGTGGTTCTTCTAGTCACTGGGACATACTCCAAAAACCAAAGACAAAGACCATGGCACAGGGCAGTATACACAAGGATGTTATCACTTCAAGTTTGAGCTTCCAGTGTTAGGACCATAAACCCACACACACACACACCTCAAACACCCCTGGTAGCTGAGACTCCTCTGCAGACCTAAGGAGCTTGAGATGAAACTATTTTAGAGTCCGGAGGCCTGGCTGCAGGACTTTGCCTAGCAGTCAAACAGCCGCTCTTGAAGACTATCACTACGTGTTTAATATACAAAGTTTTTAGAAAGCTGCTAATTACAATTTCAGGCACTATCAAAGAGTACAGGTTAGCCCCAGCTGTCTTACTCCCTTATACATGGCAGGGGTCCTGGGAACTGGAGTTCGCAATTGCTGGTTCAGACAAAAGACTAACATTTAGCCATACATGAGGCACATAGACCACGCACTTGATGCTTGAGGTCTCCGTGCTTAGGTACTAAAGGACTCACCACTCCAGTGTCCACACCAGAAATTGGGCACCCCTGGGCTCGACTCCCCCACCTGGAGGTTAGTTCTGTGCAGTACAGTCTAGCACGTATCCGTGTGGCTCTTGTACATCCCTGCTGCCACCAGCCTCACCCTGCCTACTCCGATGATCCTTAGCTGGTCCTCCCACTTCCAGCTTTGTTCTACCCAATGCACTCCACAAGGCCAGAAAAGTGGCCTCAAAATCTGACCTTCATCCTGTTTAACATATCCTAAGATGCTCCCTTCAGGGCCACAAAGATAGTCTGAACTTAAGACCCTCAGAGCCTTTTAAGAAAGCCTTAGGATCCCCCTTGCACCTTCTCTGTGCCACTTCTATTACTAGCATTAATAGGGATGGACTGAGCAGTTTCCTGTCGGATACATAAATTCTTCCTTCATAAGGCACCCCACATACTTTTACTGGTCCTTCAGGATTCAATTGGAGTCGTTTCTCCTGTGAAATTTCCCCAACCTTCTTAAATTGAGGGCACAAAGCCCCATGTTCCCTTGGCACTTCCAACTCCCTGGCATGGTGCCTAGCACAATAAGGCACTCCTGTTCTTCCAAGTTACATACTTCCAGTACAAGCTTGTGATTATGCTTTATACCATGACGCACTCAGTTTTACAGAGGGCTATAAAGCCCAATGCACACTAAACTCGAATATTGTCCATTTAACTTTTCAACGGGCACAGCCTTAATGCAAAGGGTATGCAGGTCTTTCATTTACTGTAGATGTATGGAAAAGACTTGGAAACGTCCATGTGTTGGTTTAATTCCTCAACAGTCAAAAATGATACTCAAGCATTTAAGTACTAAAAAAATAGGGTGGTTGTTGGGCACCAAGGAAGGGTTGAAGTCAGTGTTTTGTGAACCAATACTGAAATACCATATTCTCACAATAAAGAGACATTCACTGGAAAGGCTGACTTTGTATCTGCTCTATGACTAAGCTCTTGTAGCTAGTAAACTATGTAAGCTATGAACATTTCTTAACACTTAGAATTTAAAAGCTACTCCCTATTGATTTTTAGTTGGAGAATCATTCAATTATCTACAACATACTTGGCAGACACTAGCTGCATGGCTAATGTGCACATGTCCTACTGCCTGACCTTTGTCATCTCTAACCTGCAGGGGCAAGGGTCTCAGGACCTACACTCACTCTCCCCTGTGTAAGTTCACTGAAGCTAATGGCACCATCCCCCAGTTCCAGGTGGGAGGAGGTAGTCTCAGATATTCAAATATCTACCAATCCTGAGAACTAACAGCTGTAGCCCAAAGGCTATTTAAAGATTTAAGACTCCTGTCTGGACAAGATTAGAAAACCTTGCTTTAAAAAAAAAAAAAAAAAAAAAAAAAAAAAAAAAAAAAAAAAAAAAAAAAAAACCAACAATCTAGAGAACTTTTCAGTAAGCTCTACACCAAACATGGGGCTTGAGAGCATGACCCTGAATATTAGGAGTCATCAGCTTTTGCAACTAAGCCAGTCAGCTACCCCTATATAGCCAAAGCAAACTTGGAAAATAGCCAAGCTGGAGGCCTCACGAGTCTGGATTTCAAGCGGATATTACAAAGCTGTAGTGAACAAGACAGTAGGGTACTGGCATAGAAAGACCTGAGTCGAGGAAACCGGAAACCCAGGCGTGAATCCCAAAACTATGTGGTCACTTCATCTTTGACAAAGCAGGAAAGGGTACCCGATGAGGAAAAAATATGGGCAACCCACATAGCAATATGAAGGCTGATACTGGACCACTTACACCATACACAAAAAATTCAAGATGGATGAAAGACTTAAGTGGGAGGCTTGAAACCGTAAAAATCCTAGACCACACAGGAAGTAACCTCTGACATCGGCTGCAGCAACTTTCCAGGTGTTATTTAGCAAGTATCTTCTCCAGGTGTGTCACTTAGCATCTTCTCCTATTCTGTAGACCTTTCCTTTGCTACGTACAGGTTTTATTTTGATGAAATTTGCTTTTGTTTCCCTTGCCTTAGCATAAGGGGTTTAGTATAACTTCTAGAACTCCAAGAGGACCCAAGTAGTCCAATTAGAAATTAAGACAGGAAAAGACCTCCAGATGGCCAATAGAAATGAGAAACATCACAGATCAGGGAACTAAAAGTCAAGACCACAAGGAGCTACCCCCTCACACCTGTCAGAATGGCTAAATCAACACAAGAAACAGGTGCTGGCAAGGATGCGGAGAAAGGGAAAGTCTACTGCACGGTTGGTGGGAAATGTAAACTGGCGCAGCCACTGACAGTATGTAGGTTCCTCAGAAAGTTCATAGAAGTACCTAGTGATCCAAGAGTTGCACTACTAGGTATTTACCCAAAGGATACAAAAATACCAATTCAAAGGGATACATGCATCCTAGTGTTTATTGTAGTATTATCCACAGTAGCCAAATAATGTAAGTAGCCCAAATGTCCATGGATAGATGAATGGATAAAGATGTGGTCTATGTATACAATGGGTTACTCAGCCAGAAAAAAATTCTTGCCATCAGCTACGACATGGAGCTAGAAACCAGATGCTAGTCACGCCCGAGTATATATAGTGGTGCTCAGTTAACTTTGACTCCAGAGTCCACTCCATCTCCAGCCTCCCTCCACCCTGCAGTCTCTGTAGAGCTATTGCCTGTAATAAGTATTACAATATGGAAATCAAGTTCTTGTACAGAGGCCTACTGATCCAGTCCCAACACCACCATTGGTATAGAACCTACCCAGGCAGGACAAGAGGCCAAGAATTCCTGGGCCCAATTGGTCTTAAACTGAAGACACTGAGGCCAGAAAGCAGCTCCTGGCCATCTAGGAGCTGGCTACCACCAGCCTGCAGCTGCACTTGAATGCAGAAGTTCCTTAGTCCTACAGGCATGGCCGTGAAAGCATGGGGCTCACAGCCCCAGAAACCAAGTAGCTCCCAAACATGACAATGTTCTGGTGCTGGTTTAGAAGGTCACTCTAAGCTGCTGTATTGGAATATTTTATGATAGAAGCCAGTTCAGGGGTGGGATGGGGACTAGTCATTTGATCATTTCCTTGGGGATCCTTTGGCAGGACACTTGTCCATCGATCTGTTTGCACCCTAGTTGGTGGTTTTTCAAGGGCAGGTTCTCCAAAATAAGTGGCAAACTTCTGGCGCCAATGCTAAAGTCCCTGCCAAAGTGCATGCCTGCACACTCAAGCATCTTGGTCTTTTCCCTCCTAGGGGGCCTCAGGCCAGCAGTCAAGGGCTCAGGGAGGGAAGACCTGCAAGCCTCTTACCTACTTTCATGGATTGAAGTGTATTCCCCAATGATCCACTCAAGGCTTTCCTCCCATCCTGCAGAGGGAACCATCAACTATCACCAGATGGAGATGGTCTGTTGCTTAAGTCCCTCAGCTTGTAGTACTTGACTACAGCAGCTCTCGTAGGTTAATACACCTTTGCCAGCCACATGCAGATTTGGACAGTGGGCCCCGCTTTGGGGGTTGGGTGGTCTATATAGAAACACTTGACCAGTTGGAGGAAGCAGAGGACCTGTTCGCAGAATGCAGGCACAAGGGCTCAGCTATGCTTGTTTGGCCAATTCCATTAGCTGAGCTACTGGTCTGAGCTAGTGGATTCTACGGTTTGCTGGAATGAAAGTTGCCTATTGTGAGTTTTGTGTTCCTGGAATGGTCCGGTTCGCTTATGATTTTATCGGGGGTGGGGGAAACAGGGAGAGGAACAAATCTAGACTGAATGAGCTCAGAGCCTGATGTAGGGTTCCATCTCACCTTAAGATAACCTGAGCTGAAATCAAAGTCAAATGCTTAGCTGACTGAACCACCCAGGCGCCCCTGGTTCTTTCACTTTTCTTAATAAGGAGGATAGCTGGGTTCTGGAGAAAGCAGACTCAAGCTTGAATCCTGGCTGTAGACCTTTGCTTGGGAACTTGGGCAAGCCATAACCTTTGAGCCAAAGGAGAGTATGCAAGGGAGGGCCGGACTCACAGGAATTGCTCCCAAGTTCGAGGCTAGGGAAGTCTGCAGTTCTAGCAAGCCTTACAGGGAGGGAGAGTTGAGGACAGGACTCCATCTGCCCTCAGGGCACCATTTCAGCCACTGTGCTGAGTATCAGGCAGCAGAGAAGCAAAAATAGCTGTGCTCATTCTACAACTCCAGAGTTTAGTGCAAAGAGCAAAGACAGGCCAGGAAGTGGTGAGACTGGCCCAGAGTCTTCTCCACTCCAGAATGGACCCGGAATGAAGCATCAAGGCCTTGTACTGACACCTGGAAGCCGATCTAAGGGTTTTGTTGGGAGTTAGCCGAGTAACTGCAACCAGATTACCCAAAGCCAGCCTAGGAGTTTAAGCTTTAAGGAGTTACTTAAGTAGGTTTTTAAGACACTAATTGATGCTTTGGAATGCAATGCAAATTCAGGTGATACTCTTCATTGGTCTGGTGGGCCTTTTGTTCAATATTTGAAGAACATGTGGTCCCTATTCAAGTTCACTGTGGGTGTGAGGAGGCAAGTCAATCCAGCAAGCAGAGGAGTAATGTGGCCTTAGGCGAGTTCAGTTGAACAGACTGGCCTAGAACTGGAACGTACAGGGAAGGCTCAGAAACCACAAGTGCAGCAGCCAGGCAGATGCTGTGCAGAGCAGTGCTGCAGAGTCCTCCAGGGTGGGCCCTGTGGCTAGAAGGGAGCCAGGCAGAGCTACTGGAGAGTAGGACAGGGGCTGGGTCCCCCAGGGCCTTGGAGAGCAACATCCTTCCCAAGCCTACATCTTAAGAGATAGAAGATGCTGGGGGTGCTGACAAGGTTTGAGGTTACTCTGGCTCCAAGTGGGCACAGCAGTTAGGAAGTGGTTAAAGCAGCCCTATGGCAGGTGAGGTGGGTGGTGGTGGTGGTCTTAGTCTGGCCTGGCCTCAGGAAGTGCCTCCAGGAATATTCCTACAGAGATGCCAGGGAGACAGTTGGTAATGGAGGGGAGGTGGTGGGATAAGTAGCTGGATGAACCACGTAGAGCAGGAATCACTAGGATACTGACATTCAGAGTCCCTACTAGAAACCCAAGGCAGGTTGTTAGGAGGTTGTATTAAGGTGTATGTATGCAGAACCCAAGAAGTGCTGGAACCACAGCTGATACCAGTTATTACTGAGTCCTTACAGCTGAGACCACTAAACAGACCATCCCAGAGATTAACCAGAGAATAATGCTGACGTCTCTCCCCCGCTTCAACCCTGGTAACCTTCTACCAAGTCCTGTCTGTAGAAGGACTATGTTTAAGCTAGGACCAGCATCCCCTCACAAACTTCGGGTCCCCAGGTTAGCAGAATTTCCTAAACTAGCAGCAAGATCTTTTGCCAGGGTTTTGAGGTGGTTTTACTTAAGTCTCCTTTTCAAACAGCATTAAGTCAGATTCTGTACACCTGTCAGTACCAGCTTGCAAGAGCTTGAGGTTGGTGCCAGTTTTACTTCCACATACATCCTTATGTTAAGCATCCTAGGGGTGAACTTCAGTCCACCTGTTCTGAATCCAAGTCCCATTAAAGGCTGATAATTAAATCCCGGTTTCTCAGGATAGTTACAGCCACCACTTGTTTGACTACTTGTTTCAGTAGTTACTCTTTTGTATGAAGGCTTAACATTCCTTCAGGGTCCTTCGAGTTCACAAGACTACCCTCCCATCCATGGTTTCTTGATCGAAGATCCCATGTGGGGTGTGAGGTCAACCATTTGAACATCTGTGTGCCAGGTGTATACTCCGAATGTTTCAGGAAAGAACCAGGAATATGCTCCTAAGGGCTGGAAGCTTGGAATTTAAGAGAAGGTGGTCAAAGAAGCAGACCTGCATGGAGCAGGTGACACTGGAGCAGTTAGGTACTTGGGAAGAGTAATTTGAGGTAGAAAAATTGCCCAAGGCCCTGCGGGCAGGGAGCATTCCTGGAGCAACAAGGCGGACAGTTTGCAAGAGAAAGAAAGGAAGGTAGTTGAGGGCAGTAGATGGAGGCTTTCCTAACCCTTAGACTTAGCCCTTAGGGCCCAACCAGCTTTTTTTTTTTTTTTTTTTTAAAGGCTTTAAGCTCTGGAGACTTGAAATTCCCATAGAGTTTAAGGTGAAAAGTAGGTTTCAATTGAAAGGCTGCAATCTGGATAGCAGACGGAGGTGAAGGTGGGGAGGGTAGGAGCCTAGCAGGCCAGAGAGCAAACACCTGCCCACACTAACCCAAGGGCGCCTTCAGAGCTTGGCCCTGTGGGACTAACAGCCAAGGAGGCAAGAAGGGATTTGTCCGGACGTATTTTGAGAAACAGTGCCTTTCCAGTATGTTAGAGGCGTGGAAAGTCAAGGATCACCCTCCAAGGGTTCCCAGGTGCTCCCTGCTCAGGAAGGCGGTTCCCCTGCTGGAAAAGGAGCCTTGGGGCAACACCTCGGAGCCCTTGCTCCCCACCCCCCCGCGTTAATTTAACGAGAAGCCGCTGCCTCGGTCTAATTCAGAGTCGCTCCTTTCC
Organism: Canis lupus baileyi; assembly: GCF_048164855.1. Taxonomy (NCBI): domain Eukaryota; kingdom Metazoa; phylum Chordata; class Mammalia; order Carnivora; family Canidae; genus Canis; species Canis lupus. The sequence continues at coordinate 70,843,944 of NC_132839.1, forward strand.
TTCCGCCTCACTGATTGACAAAAGCCCCGCGGCTTCCCTTTGCTTTCCTCGGCTTTTGGCTTTCCCTGGAAGTTTTGAGCTGGGAGTTCAGGCCCACCGAGGAGATCCCCAAAGTTTCCGCTGCCGTCGGATTTTTTAGGGGAAGGGCGACTCCTACACCCAGGTTCTTAAGAGAAGCAGCAGCAGTCTGTTTGCGACAGCTGAGCGAACACAAGCACGAAAAAGGCCCCGGCCCGCAGCCCCGCAGCCCCGCAGCCCCGCAGCCCCGCAGCCCCGCAGCCCCGCAGCCCCGCAGCCCCGCAGCCCCCGACGCCAGCCTCGAGCGGCCGGAGCAGGAGCCGCAGCCCCACCGCGGCCAGAGCCAGTCTGACGCCCGCCGGCCCGCGCAGCCCCCTTTTCACGGGGCCGCGTGGGACGTCACTTCCGGGGCGGGCCGGGGCGGGGCGGGCCGCGCGGGGGGAGGGGCGGCGCGGTCCGCGCAGGCTCACGCGGGCTGCAGCCGCCGAGCCGAGCGCTTGACTATATATGGTCAAAGCTGGGGGCGAGCCGCGCGCGGGGCCGCGCTTCCGGGTTCGGCGGCGGCGGCGGCGGCAGCGCGCAGGGCAGGGCGCGAGCCGGCCTCGGAGCCCCGGCCTCGGACCGCCCCCTCCGCGCCCGGCACGCCCGGCGCCGCCTTCCGGCCCCGCGTCCCCGGCCCGGCCCCGTCCCGGTCCCCGGCCCGTCCCCCGCCCGGCCCCGGCCAGTGTGCTTCGCGGCGCGGGCGGCCCCGGAGGCTCGCGGTAACAAGTGGGCGAGGATGCCGTACGAGATCAGTAAGTGCCGCGCCCGCCGCCCCCGGCCCGGGCGCCCCCCGCCGGGCCCCTCGGCGGTCGGCGGGGCGCGGGGCGCGGGGTGCGGGGCGGCGGGGCCCCGGCCGCGGGGGGGGGGCGGGCGCGAGCCGGCGACGGCCCCGCCGCCCTCGGGGCGCCCCGCGGCGACCCCCGGCCCGGGCGCCCCGGACTGGGCGCTGCAGGCGGGCCCGTGGGAGCCGCCGCCGCCCCGCAGGGCCTGGCCCGGGGCGCCGGCCGGGAAGTCGCGCGGTCCCCTGCGCTCCTGCAAAGAGGCAACAGGTGACCGGCTGGGACCGGCCGGGGCCCCTCTGGCGTCCGCTCGCGGCCCCCGGCCCCCGGCCCCCGCGGCCCCAGCCCGCCGGGGCCACCCGGGGGCCGCCCCTAACGCGCCCGCGCGGTCCTGTCTCCGCAGAGAAGGTGTTCGCCAGCCTCCCGCAGGTGGAGAGGGGCGTCTCCAAAATCCTCGGCGGCGACCCCAAGGGCAACAATTTCCTTTACACCAACGGAAAGTGCGTCATCCTGAGGAACATCGACGTGAGTAGCCTCGCCCCACCTCGCGCTCGACCCTGGCGAGCTCCCGGGTTAATTCCCCTTCGCCTCCACCCCCGCCCCCCACGGTCTCCGCGGGAGCCGCGGCCCGGCCCGTGAGGACACGCCACGCCCCCGCAGCCCGGGGGACCGCACCTCGGAAGCCGGGAAGGCGGTTTTCAAGCTTACCTAGGCCCTCTTCTGTCGGTTCTGGGGAAACTGAGGCTCAGATTAGCTCAGTGCATAAGTATGGGGCCCCGGATTAATCCGGTTAGCTGCGGCCTGACCGCGGGGCACTTGCTGACTCGGGCCTCAGAACCCCTGTCCTCATCTGTAAAATGGAGGTGGTGAGAGGAGGCTCCCCCCGCCCCCACTTCCCTCTGCCGGCCTGGGCCCACGGAATGCGACGAGGCGCCCCTCCAGCCCAGCACGCCTGGCACACACCCAGCACTGGGTAGATGGCACTTAGGTATAATCGTCGTGAACACCCAGGGTCTCCGCGTGGCAGAGCCAGGACTCCTGCTCAGGCCTCTGCGCTCCAGCCTGGTGTGAGCCCCAGTGGAAAATCAGGAACCAGTTTACTCCCGTGAATCCTTTAGACAGACCTCCTGTACCCAGGCCGAGAATGCTCCTGGAGCCAATGTCGTGGGAAATCCTCGCAGATTCCTCTTACTCCTCTGTAATTACTGAAATGGCCCAGCCTGCTTGTTGGTCTCCCCACTGCTGGGTTCGCACACTGAGATCTTTCTTCTCCCTTCCTCAGCCTGAGTTATAGAATGGGGGATGGAAGGTGGAAGTGCCAGCACGACCATTGGTGGGGGGAGGAGTTCTCCTGCCCAGCACTCGGGGGTTGGGCCATGCGCACAGTTTGTAGGTGGATGATTTTGATTGGTTATGTTCCCAGGGGTTGTCAACTTAGATTCACATTTGTTGTGATTACCCTTAGTTGGTTGGGATTGTTGCTCATCAGATGCACTTGCCCTCAGGGGCCTCACAACTGGCTGAGGGAGTAAAGGGGCTCTGTGGGCCTCGCCTTTTTTCCTGACCTGTGAAAGGAGAGCTCTGAGTGGTCTGAAGTGCTGCTGGCCCTCCCGTCATCTCTGGGTGATCCAGCCTGTCACTGCTGTCCCTCTGCTGAAGGACCGAGCTCCAGGTGGCAGTTGCAGTCCTGCCCCTGGTTGCTGGGCACCTCACATGAAAGGGTGGGAGGGTGTGAATGTTCACTGAAGGTGCTAAGAGCTCTTGTGCTAGTCACACAGATTCCTAGAAAGCTGATCTGGCCTCCCTCAGAACTGAGGGAAACCTCACCAGGGACTTAGGTGGGAATGATCTGGAGCTTTCCCGGGTGAAGTCCCAAGATTTTTGAGTAAATAAATGTTAGATGGCCCTAAGCAGGTACTCACTTGTAGTCTGGCAAACAAAATGGACTCAACCATTCTCAGAGATCCAGCAGGGGGGCTCCCGGGTTTGGCCCTGACTGACGATCCCCTGACTGATGATCATGCACGTGTCGTGGCGGTCTACATGTACTTCTGGGGGGAGGCCTCACGTGAGGTACCTACTGTGTGTCTGGTTGCCGTGAAGGGTTCTTGCACTGCAGCATCTCCTGCAGCCCTGTGGGCCCATTGCTCTGCAGAGGGGTCAGGCCCGCAGGCAAGGGCGGAGCAAGTCATTGGAGCTGCTTCCCAACCGAGAAATAGTTCTCAGCAGTGCACAAGCACCCCCTTTGCAAACGTTCCCCAGCTTGTGAAAGCCATTCTGCTCATTCTTCCGAGGTCTTTTTTTTTTTTTTTTTTTCCTGGTACCCCAGAGTTTACCATTCTTTTTTGAGGGCATGTCTCCTTTCCTCTCCTATCTATATGTAAGTTTCTGCAGGGCCAGGACAGCATGAGATGCTGCTGACGTGTTCCTTTTCTGGATGTAACTCAGGCACTTAGGCTCTTGTAGGATTGGGAGCCATTGGTACTTACTTAACGATGGACACCATTTTTATTGGGGCACAGCATTCCTGGGAAAAAGACACAAACCCTTATGAACGTTCAGGCGATAGGAAGGAAGGTGGTCTGCCTATAATACAGGCTCAGGAGGGAGAGGAGGCCTGAAAGAAAGGTTGGGACCAGGTGAGGGAATGTCCCAACAGCTATCTGTTTGGCTTCCCCTACTTTGATGTGTCCAAAGCACGTTCAGGTTTCCCACATGTCCTTCCCCCAAAACAACAGTGCCGTTCCTCTAGCTGTTCAGGCCCCAAACCTTAGCCTTCTACTTGATTTCCTGCTTTCTCTCCCATCCCATAGTTAATTCTTTAGTGGATCCTGGAGACTACTTTCAGACTAACGTCAGAACTGACATTTTTTCTGCCTGTTCTGCTTCCACCCTCATCTAAGCTACCATCCTCTCTGGATTGCAAAACAGAAAACCCAGACTGGTCTTCCTGATTCCATGCTGGCTCTCCTCCAGTCTCCTCTCAGCACGGCTGGACCAGTTATGTCACATATCTGTCTCAGGATATAAGAATTAACAGCACTTCCATCCTGGCCTTCTCTGCCCCTCAGTGCTAACACAGAACGAGCCAGGAAGCAGGCCAGCACATTCTACAACTATGTGTGCATCTACCTATCTTCTGTAACTAGACTGGAAGCTCCTCGAAAGCAGCCCTTTGTTCTCCTCTGTTTCATTTGCTATTGTGTCCTCACCCAGGAAAGTACCTGACACATAACAGGTGCTCAATAGGTTTATTCATTGGTCAAAAGGCCTTGAAAGCCAAGCTGTGTCATGGAGATAATAGGCAGCCATCGAAGGTTTTACTGCTGAAAATAAAAGTTCAGCCGGCTTGAGGTTGCTGGACTTAATACTTTGCAGCATTCCCCCTTCTTTCAAACCAAACAGGTATCTATGCCCATATGACTTCCCGGTTGGAGCCACTGCTGTCATCCATTGTGTTGACTTAAAAGTTATTTTGTGAACCTAGCATAATGGTATTTCATAAGCTTGTAGAAAAGAGTGTTGCTTACCTATTTTCTTTCAACACATCTGTGGCCACACAGAATTAAAAGCATGCAGTGATGTAGCCATCTAGGAAGAATAATCCAGAAGGGAGGGCCTGGTATATTACCGTGAGGCCAGAATGCCACTCACTGCCCCTACCTGTTCTGCAGAGACAGGCGAGAGTTACTCCCAATGGCAGTGAGGGAGCCTTTTCAGGATTCTGAACTGCCCAGCATCATGGCCCTGTAAAAAAACAGCTTTGGCAAATGAACTTCCCAGCAGAGGCGCCTCAAAAGCTGCCAGAAGCAGCCAGCAGACCTGCTACAAGGGCAGGTTTGGAGCTTCCTTTTAAAGCAATCCAATCCCTAGATTCCAGAACCAAAACGTATATTTGAAAAAGTGACATATAAAATCAAATTCCAGGAAGTGAACTATCTGTTGCAGTTCAGCATGCTCTGCTTCAAAGCGCAGCGTGAAACGCAGGGTTGTTGAACTTGAGTCCTGAGTTTCTCCAGGAGCAATCTGCTGCCAGCCATGTGCAGAAGGACCACCTGTGCGTGCCCACCCCTCAGGGGGTGGGGGGTGTACATGAAGGGACAGATGGCTCGAGAAGGATTGACATCGTCCCTTCTGTCTATTTGTACATGCCTCCTGAGTCCCTGCTGTGCGTCAAGGAAGGCCACCAGCCCTGGGGGGAGCACAGATACAGAGGAGGCCCCTCCTGCATGGAACTCCTGCTCTTGGTGGGGAGTGAAACCAGCTTCCAGGTGACAGAAGGGAGTGATGTATTTGGTTACCCCCTGGATGGGAGACCAGCAGGCAGCATGTGCACGAGGTTGAACCAGTGAGGACACGGGCTCAGACAAGGCCACGGGCTCAGACAAGGCAGCTGTGTGGGGCCCAGCTGGAGCTGTCACATGGGCAGTCATGGCAGGGGTTCCCTGAGCCTTACCTGGCCCAGGACAGGCACTTCCTTTCCACCCCCGCCCAGCTGCCTTGCTCCTCCCTCTTCTGTACTTGTACTTATCAAGCATCTGCTTCGCTAAGCCCAGGAGCCTGTCCTCAGAGCTCGGTCTAGTGGGGAAAACCGACACGAGGGCATGGATGGGACGGACACTGCGGGGAAGCACGTGTGCCGTGGGGCCCTCGCTACAGGGTCAGTACTGTCAGGCAGGTGAGGTAGGCTTGGCCAGAGGTCCCTGGCAGGGGTTGTGGACTTCTGGGGCTGGAGCCCTGGGTGTGAGGGAGCTGAGCATGTGCAGGGCCCAGGGGTGGGGGGCTGGGCAGCCCTGTTGTGGAGGCCACCAGGACAGTTAAAAATTAGGCAGAGGGGATCCTTGGGTGGCACAGCGGTTTGGCGCCTGTCTTTGGCCCAGGGCGCGATCCTGGAGACCCAGGATCGAATCCCACGTCGGGCTTCCAGTGCATGGAGCCTGCTTCTCCCTCTGCCTATGTCTCTGCCTCTCTCTCTCTCTCTCTCTCTCTCTGACTATCATAAATAAATAAAAATTAAAAAAAAAAAAAAAAGAAATTAGACTGCAGGGCACCTGGGCAGCTCAGTCGGTTAAGCATCTGCCTGTGGCTCAGGTCACAGTCTCAGGGGCCTGGGTCAAGCTCCACATCAGGCTCCCTGCTCAGGAAGGAGTCTGCTTCTCCCTCTCCCTGTGCTGTTCCCTCTGCCTGTACGCACGCGTGTGTGCTCTCTCTCTTAAATAAATCTTAAAAAAAAAAAAAAAGATGAAGCCGACCAGTAATATGACCAGATCTGTAGTAGAGATTGTTCTATACCTAAGATTTGAGGTTTAAGATGAACACACTCAGCAAGTGCCTAACAGATGATAGAACCAATCCTTGGCTCTTGGTGTTTCCCACACACATTCACTAAGCTCGTCTTTCTGAGCCCTGCCCATGGCCACAGTGCCCAAGATTTAAATCCGTGGTTATGAGGAGATTTTGCCCCAAGCTCCACCCCCTGAGAGATATTTGGCAATGTCTGAAGTTATTTTTGGGCTACTAGTACCTATCTAGTAAGTAGAGGTCAGGGATGTTGCCAAGTGTCCCACAATGCACAGGACTGAGCTACAGGTAACCTGGCCCAAACTACCAGTAGTGTTGAGATTGAACCTTGGTGGGTAACTTTCGAATGCTCTGGTTAAGCATTTTAAAAAAGAATGTCCTGTGTGACTTGGGAATAAGAGGGAAGATCCAGTTTGCCACGGAGCAGCAGGAAAGGTTTTTGGAGAAGGGAAACATTTGAGTTGGGCTTTGGAGGCTGAGTAAGAGTTTTCCAAGAAGAGGAAACTGTCCAAGTCAGAGACAGCAGAGATGAGAGACAATATAGATAGGGAACCATGTGTGCACAGAGTGTGCACAGAGGTTGGAAGACCTCTGATTTGTATGCTCTCAGCACAGTTATGGGCTCCTGCACATGGTTGGTGGGTTTTTTTTTTTATTTTATTTATTTATTTATGATAGTCACAGAGAGAGAGAGGCAGAGAGGCAGAGGCACAGGCAGAGGGAGAAGCAGGCTCCAAGCACCGGGAGCCCGATGTGGGACTCGATCCCGGGTCTCCAGGATCGCGCCCTGGGCCAAAGGCAGGCGCTAAACCGCTGCGCCACCCAGGGATCCCCCTGGTTGGTGGTTTTGATGTGTTTCTTACCCTGTTCCCATTCGTAGAGGTAGAGAGAGGGACATCACACCCTTGGAGGTTAAAGAAAACAAGGTTGCAGCCTCATGCTTGAGGCCAGTGGAGAGGTGGTCCTGATTCCTGTTGGGTGGTGGAAGCCAAGCCTGTCCTAGGATGGCTGGAGATGCCTGTTTGGATCCCCGTGCGATCCTGACCCTGTGACTGTGCCCCCACCAACCCATCACCCTCCACCACGGGGCCTTCTTACAGATGGTAGACTCCTGGAGTGGAAAGGGCTGTTTGTGCTTCTCTTCTAAAGTCTCAGTGGTGGAACCTGCCCAGCTTTGGTGGTGATATACCCCCTAGGAAGACCTGGATCCCAAGCTTTGGTCTACTTGCTAGTAGCTTCTACCCCTGGTTTTATCTCTGCTCCCTGGGATCTTATCCAGGAAATGGCTGTTCCTCTCCCCCACACCATCCCAGTGTGGGCGCTCCAGGCACTTAACACCCCCGCCCATGTTCAGCTGGTCTCCAGGGAACACAGACTTAAGGCCAGTCCAGCATGCAACCCGGAGCACTGGCTCTGGCAAAGGAGCTCATCTTGGTTGAGCGCATTTTGTGCTGGGCTGTGGCCGAGCACTTACTGTACTTTATCCCATTTGGCTTTCTTATCTGTAAGAATAGGGACACGAGTCATGGGGTCACTGTAGGATTTAGCTTAGTTCATTTACAAGTATCCCTAGGGCCTCATGCTTGAGGCCAGCGGAGAGGTGGTCCTGATTCTGGACCCCTAGAGGGTCACCTGGGCTGAGATGGTACACATTGCCCTCCTTTTCACAACTGCCCTATTGGCTACAGACTGTCTCCTAGAGATGTGGCCACCGAAGCCCCAGGAGGTGCTGGGAACTGTCCCCAGGTAGTCTCCCCTCATGACTCCTCAGGAAGGCTCTAGGCAGAAGAGGGAAAGGTGGGGGATAGGCGGGGAAGTGCCAGTGTCCTGTGTGCAGGGGTCCCTGTGTTAAATGTGATTTGCTCCCGTCAGGAAAAGGTTGAGCTGGAAGCAGGAGGAACAGTCCCTTGGGGAGTGGCAGACCATAGGGATTCCTGAGTGGCCCCACATGGTTCTGAAATGCTCAAACATTAGCCACATTGATGTGCTCCTCTGAGTCAAAGAATCCGGCTAACAATGGTACCAATCATAGGTAAGAGACTAGAACTGAGGAATAAAGGCTCTTACCTGGTTTCAAGTCCCCACCCCCACCACTTACCAGCTGGGAAGCCTTGGGTACATCACCCTTTCTGTGCCCAGTTTGCTTGTGAAGTGGGTTGCAAGCTTACCTTCCTGTGAGGCTTTAGAGGAATCAACAGAGTGAAACTTCCATGGAGCACGGTGGTTCAGGAATGGTTCTTGGGGTCCAGCCAGCCTGAGTCTTCTGGGGCATTTGGAGGCAGTGGTGTTGGATCAGATGCAGGCCCTATTCTCTGCGGAGTCTGTTTAGTGAGAAGCCATGTGGGTGTAAGAATGGTACAAGGCGGAAAGTCGTAAGGGTGATGGGGTGGGAGGTGAGGCAGGTAGTGGGCATTCAGGGCTGGAAGAGATTGTTTCCAGTTGGAGCAGCAGGAAAGGATTCTTGGAGGTGACTTTTGCCTGGGTGGTAGAAGATAATTAGAAGGCATCATTGAGGACCAGGAAGGAGGGAAGGCATTTCAGGCGGAGGCAGGTGAAGAGAAGAAAGTCAGTTAGTGATTTCACGGAGGAAGGAGTGAGTCATAATGGACGATGGACTTTGGATTGCCAGTTAGGACGCCAGTCCTCTGGGCGAGCGGGAGCTTTGAAGGTGGAACAGGGAAGTGCTCACTGGTCGCTACTGATCGCAGGTCATATTTGTATGAAGCATTTGCTCACTACTGGATGTCTAGGGCCAGCTCAGAGGGGGTGCAGGGAGTTCTTGGAAGGAGTAAATGAGTCATACTTAGGTGTTCTTTCTCTCTTCAGAGGCAGCAGGGGTGGAGGGGGGGCTCAGCCTCTGGGTTCAAGCTTGCCGCTTGAAGCACACATGTCTGCACGAACCCCACACAGGGTTACTGTGCAGTACTTTGAGTTTGTCCTCAGTCATCAATGGACAGAGGTCCCTGCAGATCGTGTCGGATACCCAGGTCCAGCTACCAGGGAACTGCTTTTAGGAACTAGAAGTATTTGGAAAGCCAGTGCTCTGAATGAAATGCAATCCTCCCAGAAGGTCATGCTCACTTTGTCTGGTCTGAGTTTGGAGGAGCCCAGGACACTCTCTGGAGGCACCAGGGACCAGCAGCTGCTACAGGAGAGCACAGAGGCCCTTCTCAGAGTGCCGTGCCCAACAGCTTCTACACTGGTCTGTCAGGGAGGCCGCACTGTGGGTGGTGTGGTGACCTCTGATCCCTCCTGAGCCTCAGAGGACATAGGACCTGAAAGAGCTTTGGGGAGCCGGTGGCTTAGGTAGACCCTGCCCGAGGAAGGGAGTTTCAGCATTCCTTTGGTTGATGTCTTGAGTCTCCTCCTGCAGGGTGGAGATTGGGACAATGTGGGGCATTTGGGATCCTTTTCTGTTTGACAAGATTGTCAGAAGGAAGTCTGGTCCTGGGGAGGGGCCTCCACAGGTAGGAGCCCCCAGGCCGTAGTCCACAGGAGAGTGGGCCTCCTCGGGTTGGCCGTGGTGCCTCCTGTCACCTGGCTCCCACTGTGGCCAGAATGCCCTCACCTTGCTGTCCCTGCAGGTGTTTGTAGAGTCTGCAAGGCATGTGATAGGCCAGCCGTGTCCCAGAGTCTTTTGTCACATCTCTGACTGTGTCTTTTCCTGTCTTCTGTGAGGCTCCCTGACCTCCCAGGCGGTGGGGGTGGGATGGGAGGTGGGCAGCATTCTGGGGCTTATGCCAGGATCTCACTAGCCCTGAGCTCTGCCCCTCACTTGGCAGTATTGCTGAGTGCCCACTGCCAGGCCCTGAGCTAGGGGTGGTGCAGGGGAGGGGCCTTGGCCTGGGAGGGCAGGCCTGAGGGGGGCCAGAGTGGGGGTCCTGTGTGTGGTGCGGGGTCTGAGAAGAGTGCAGGCAGTGGGATTGGGTCTTGCAGCTCCTGGGGGAAGGATACCAGGCAGGGAAACAAGGTAGTCAGAGGTGGGACTTAGAGACGAGAAATAGAGACTAGTGGTACTAGTGTAGGCCCCAAGAGGGGTGGGAGGAACTGGATGGAATCTGGGGAGGGGGGAGGAAAGAGGAGGTGGGTTTGGGAACTGTCAGAGAAGACTGGGCAGGGCTGGGCCAGGCCTGGGTCAGAGACCAGTCAGTGGGAAGCTGTGGCGGGCTGTGTCAGCCAGCCCACATCCCCTTTGACACCCATGGGGCCTCAGGTGCCAGGGCTACCCCTGTTTTTTCTCTCCCTGTAGAAGTGCAGGAAGTCCTGGGAGAGGGGTACCCCAGCTTCAGCACCCCTGGTTGGATGACTTCAAAGCATTCCTGAACCACCTCCCCAGGCCCCTAGGGAGGGGGAGCCCCTGCCGTAACAGGAATATTCCTGTTACGGCAGGTGCACCCAGAATTGGCTTTCTTCCCTTTACTGGCTCATTTTCCCTCTTCCCTAGCTCTGGCCAAATAAATTACTCATCCAAGTCCTAGTCTTCCCTGAGGCAGCAGGGGAGGGAGGATGCGTGAGGGGAGCTGCTGCCGCACCCTCCCCCCCCCCACCCCCCATGAGGCAGGGAGTATTGGGTCCAAATAAATCCTTGTGCCTTGTAGACCTTAGTTGATCTGGAATGAGCTTGACTGGGCAGGACAGCAGTGGGAACAGGAGAGCTGTCCTTTCTGCCTCTAGAAGCTAGCCGCCTTGTGTCTGCTGAGCAGAGGTGGAGAGCTTGCCACCGACTGCGATGAAGTCATTATGTTCAGCTTGGAGAATCTGGCCCCCTCCCTCGCTGGCTCAGTTGTATTTGCAGTGCAGACAAGGGAGATGTCTCATCCAGCCTGGGATTCTGGTGCTGAGCCTGCTGGGGATGACCTTGGGTGTCTACCACCACCCCCCACCCCTCCCACCCCCCCCACCCCCCCCACCCCCCCCCCCCCGCACTTGCCACCCTGACCATTTAGGGGAAGGAATGTGTAGGGGCAGAACTTCTCCCAGGGGCAATGCCTACTCATCTTGCATCCTTGACCCTGTGCCCTCAGAGCCCACCCTTTTAAAGGCAGAGCCCAGTGGGGCTGAGTGCCAGCATGGGCAGTCCGTTGCCCATGGGATGTGTTTCTCATATGTAAAGTGGGCTGGTGGTACCCACTGTGTAGGATGTAAGATCCCTCAGTCAGCCTTGAAACAGAGGCTTGGAAAGGATCTCAGTAGGGGTGGCCTGTCCACATTTGGCCAGCTTCTTTGCTGGCCACCTTCTTTGCAAGGGATCTTGTCCATGTTAGAGTGTTAGAATAAAGCACTAATCTGGGCACGAGTGGGTTGGATTAGGGAGCTGTCTACTGGATACCAAGTGTTTTTGTTTTATTGAGGTGTAATTTACATACAGGAAGATTCATCTGCTACGTGACGGTGACAGATATGTTCAGTCCCATAACCACCACTTCAGTCCTGACACAGAACCTTTGCATCATTTCCAGAAGTGCTCTCTTAACCCCTCACCATCAGGGGTTGCTTCCTCACCTAACACCTGGCAAGGCCCAATCAGTTTTCTGTCCCTTAAAGTTGGCATTTTCCAGAATGTCATAAAAAAAGGAGTCCTGCAATCCGGTGTTATCTTTTGTGTCTAACTTTTTCACATAGCATAATGCCTTTGAGGTTCACTGGAGCTGCTGAGCATGTTAGTTAGTTGGTTGGTACTATGTTCCTCTTTGTTGTCTGGGCTGGGGCACAGTGTTTCTTCAAATGCCTGTTAGTAGACATTTGGGTTGTTTCCAGTTTGGAGCTGTTAATGAGTAAAGCAGCTATGAATCTGCATGCATGTGTCGTTTTGTGGATACATGCTTTTGTTTTCCGGGCATAGACCTGAGGGTGGGATTGCAGTTTTTATATGTGGTAAGTGTATGCTTAACTTGATGAACAACTGGCCAAACTATGTTCCAGTTGCATCCTTTTACATTCCTACCAGCAATCCATAAACTTCCAGTACCCTGTGCCCCCCCACTCCACCCTTGCCCCCCCACCTCCCCACCATCCTTGCCAGCATTTGGTGATGTTGGTCTTTTAATCTTGCTAATTCTGGTGGGTACGTAGTGGTACCTTGTTGTAGTTTCAATTTGCTTTTCCCAAAAGGCGAATGACATGGAGCACGTTTGTGTGTGCCTATTTGCCATTCACAACAATCCTCTTTGAATACCTGATACCTTTCTAATTTCATAAGCAGATATTTATCCTGAGATGGATTAATTTAGGAAGTATGTATATTAAGTGCCCACTGCATCACATAATGATGAGTGTTAAGTCTTAGGGGTGAAAAGGACTTGGTAAACTTTTCTCTCCCTGCCAAAAACCATTAATTGAGCACCTACTATTTGTGAACTGCTCTGATGGTTGAAGAGATAAATGCACTTGAAGCTGGTCACAGAAAAACTAATTGGAAGAGATAATAACAAGGTTTGGGACTACAAAATTTGGGACTACAGGTTTCCCCACTATCCAAAACCAGAGCATTCTATGAAACCTTACATGAGCCAAAATGGACTAAAGCAAAGAAGCAGTTACCGTTACTTTATACAAAAAAAAATTTGAGCATTCTTAGACCCCCCCAAAAATCACCTGTCCTGGTTTTTCTGATACCTTAGGACACATCTTGCTAACAGATGCACCAAATAAATGGAGGTAAAGCCCAGGTGCTTCCAGACACAGCTTGGAGGTCTGGCAGCTTGATGCTGAGATGCTGAGTGGGTCTCCTGGCGAAGGAGCCGTGGGCGCCACTTGGCTGCTCCCGGGTGCGTGCTACCCTATACCGGCTCATCTTGCCACAAAACCAGTGCTGAATGCTAGTTGGGCTTTTTGCCTTTTTTCGTGGAAGTGAAAATCCTTTTCACTTTTCCACAGAAATCCTGTGGATTTCTTTCGGTTAGTGAAAATAGGTACTAATGTAGGTCTTTGGAAAAGTAAAGTGGCATAGTGCAAACTTTGGAAAAGCAGGGGATACTTGTATCGCGCGTGTCATAACTGCCGTAGGGACATGTTCAATGCTTTAGGGGCACAGAAGAGAGGCCGTCACAGTAGCCTTCCTGCAGGAGATGGCTTTTCAATTAGGCCTCATAAGTGTGAGGTGTGGCCCTGGCCAGGGGAACAGCATTTGCAGATAGACATGGCACTAACAGGAATGCCAGAAGGTGACTGGTGGTGGGTGGGGGTAGAATTTAGGGTCATCTTCTCCAGTCTCGGTCTGGTAGGATGGGGGATGTGCAGATCCTGTAGCCGGAAGGCTGAGAATAGTACAGGCTTCTGATCTTGTGGTCAGATTGGGGACAGGTGAGGACAGTTGAGGGTCAGGCTAGATGTGCCTGCAGCAGCTGCCTCTGAAAAGCTGGGTGTCCACCCTGGGACCTGATGTGCCCTTAGCCTCCAGCCTGTGGGAAGCTGCCTCTTTCAGGAGCATAGAAAGCCGACAGTGGGAATTGAGGATAGATGACCGACTCTTTATTCCCTCCTCAAGAAAGCCCGGCTGTAGAGACAAATTGAGAGCCATCTCAGTATGTGTGTTTCAGGTTTGCTGAGGCCACTCGACTGTGTGTGGAAGTGGGGGCGCCACAATCTACTTTTAGTAAATTAGATGTTAAAACCTTCTCGCTGAGTAGTGACGGTGCTTCTAGTCCCAGATGCTGGCCTTGTTTTTGCTGTGAGTCCAGCCAACCTTCCATCTGTGCTACAAAGCGAGTAGGAAGTCCACATTTCCCGGCAAAGGTTGGGACAAGGGGAGGCTCCCAGCCCCACGCCCCACCGTGCTTGCTGCTGGAGCTCAAAGCCAGGCCTCCGCTTCAGGCTGTGCGCGGCTTGGCAGCTGGGGCGGAGCTGCTTCTGAACAGGGAGACCACACACAGGTGACTCAAGAAAGCAGCCGCTACTGGAAGCTTCCCATAGAGAAACGTAGAAGAGTAGACTTTTTTGCAGTGACACTTCATGTGTGTACTTCACAGGTATGTAATTCACACGCATTTGTGCCATGTCAAGGGCAGAAAAGCAAAAGACCATCATCTCAAGTTCATGACAGCCGTAAACTAAAGAGAAAGAGTTAGAACACCGTAGATTTCTATGACCCAAAGATAGGCAGGCAGGCGGCAGGTGCGTGGGCAGGTAGTCATACCGCTGGGATTTTTCTTTACGAAGGTTTTGACTTACGTGCGTGCGCGTGTGTTAATTTTAGCCCCCAGATCCACTGATCGGGATAGTGGGAGGCAATTGACTGCTTCTCCGTTCCTTGTGTTCATTCTGGTCTCCTCCCTGCAGAACCCAGCCCTTGCTGACATCTACACGGAGCATGCCCATCAGGTGGTGGTGGCCAAGTATGCACCCAGCGGGTTCTACATCGCCTCTGGAGGTACCTGTGTGCGTGCGTGGCTCACGGATGCGTGTGATGTGGCCCAGCAGTCCCTCCCAGGCCAAACCCGGCTCCTGGCTTGTCCGGTGGTGGGAGGTGGAGAGGGAGGGTAGAGGAGTGGGGGGCGGGGAGGGTAGAGGAATGGGGGGGGTTGCAGCAGGTGGAGCCAGTGTGATTAGTTTCATTTGAGGCTGACAGGAAAGCACATAAGCCGCCAAAGAGCCCCATTGCAGAACTTTGTCATTGGCGGCGTTCCAGCTGCTTCCAACTCAGAGGTCAGCAGAAATGCTCCTGTGAGGTTGGCCAGGGGCCTTCACGGGTAGCTGTACCATGATGTTTGAGAGCTCACTTTGTGTGTGTGCGCGTGCGCGTGTTTTCTGGATTGTGGCTTTGTCTGGTGTCACCTTTATTCATTAGCTGCTCCTTTCGCAGTCCCTGTCAGTGCTGGCCTCAGGCAAGCGCTCCATTTCACTCTGGTCTGGGCCTTTGCTCTCTCTAGCCTGGCTTTTGTGTGGCTCTGTGGGAGGCTGGCTAGGAGGAGGGACACAAAGATCTTTACCACGTTGGATGCTTTGTTCACCCACTTCTTTGAGGTAGATGCGTTACCATTTACAGATGAGAGCCAGGAATCACAGAAGTTAGCGCGGCTTACCGGTGCCTCCCATTTATTCACCCATTCATTCATTCACATGCTCAACAGATACTTGCTGCTTTGCCGGTGCCCGGCCCTGTCTCTCGCGGGCCTGGGCCTTGTCAGCCTCCCCAGAGAGGAATGAATTGCTGAGAGAACTAATATCCTGCTGAGAGAGGAGGGCTGGGATTCATATGCCCGAGGGGCTGGTCTGTCCTACCGTTTGTCCCTCCCTGCTTGGGAGGCACTGGGAGGCATACCCCTGGAGGGTATGTCCCTTACTGCTTGGCCTTCCTTGAAGAACTTACCTTCCTGGGTCTCCCAGAAGCTGGACAGAGGTTCCAGAGCGGGAGCGTATACAAAATGCCTAGGAGGGTCTTGTGCTGGTGGCACCTGACAGCAGGTGATCAGTGTCTTCCACTAAACCCAGGACATGCCAGGGAGACAGGCATGCTATGGCTGGCTGCTGGCTAAAGCAGGCAGTCAGGGTTGTGTGTGATGGGCTTGGCTGGGAGTCTGGCCCAAAGTGGGCACTTAATGATGTTGGTGTTTAGACCTACTCCAACTCCATCTGTAAAACTTGCTCTAATTTATATGCCTTGATTCATTTTAACTGTGTATTTTTTTTTTTCCGGCCCTGCATGCCAGCAAAATACCTTTTCCTTGAAGGCCCCAAGACGTGGCCTTGGTTCCTTTTAAAATTATGTCTTCTTCTCATAAGAGAAGTGTGGTTGGCGAGGGCCCCACTGCCTGTTTGGCGTAGCTTCTCTGCCCTGGCACTTGGAGCTGCAGGCCCGGCTGCTGAATCACTTGGGAGCCCAGGCCTGCACTCCTGCATCCCAGGGCACGGTGTTCCATCTACCAGAAATCTGGGCTCTTCACATTCTAATGCTAAATCAGTGAGGCAGGCTGGCACAGAGACCATTACAAAGGGCAATTCACATAAGTAAAGGATCAGTTTGACATTTTTTTTCTCATGAAAGCACCCTGATTTGCTAGAGGAACTGAGGGAGGTTTGGGCTGCATGCAGAGATCATATTTATGTTTCTAGCTGGTCCTTTGAATTGAATGAAGACCAACCTTCACTGCAGGGATTAGGTCCTGGGCTAAAAATAGTGTGATTGTGTAGGGTTTGGAGTGAGAGGAGGGAGGCTGAGAAAGTGCTATGCTCTCTGGCTAAGTGGGTTACCTGTTACCTGGGGTTCCCCTGGGGTTGAGGTGGGAGTCCCACCTCTGGAGGCCTGTGGCTTGCTCCCAGTTGGGGTTCCAGCCCTCTGTGGGACCTTTAGATTCCTGTAAGTCTGATGGTCGGTGTTTGTACTGAATGATGGAACCTTCCAGAAGGCCTGCTGTGTGAGAAGTCCATGCCAGGGGCTAGTCCCCCAGCCCTCAACAAAGTGGTCAGTCTTTGCCCTTGGATTGACATGGCCCATGGTACCCTGTTGTCTCATGCAGAGCCATTTCCAGGGCACATCCAATTCCCTTTTTCTAGCCCTGTCTTCTGTGCTAGTGGTCTATGCCGCACGCTCAGTCCCTTGGGCACCCACCAGGGCTGTGAGTCCCAGGCTGCCCTCAGAGTAGTGCACCCAGGCTGCAGAATGGCAGATTTCCTAGAGGCGGGGGGCAGGGGGGGTAGTTAAGGGTTGCTCAGGTGAGGAACGTAGAGGAGAGACCAGGCTGCGGAGCTGAAGAGCAGGGGCCTCAGCAGGCACTGGAAGGCCCATCTCGCTCGCTGCTCCCCATTGCTACCCCATCATGTTGCTAAGCTGCTGAGGAGAGGGGGCAGGGGGCAGGCTCACCCAAACCTTTCCCCTTGGGGCGGTGTATTATCTGGAGGGGGAGATGCCTTCCCAGCGGTGGACAGAAGGTACTTTGTCCCTGTTGTCTCTGGCCCCGGGCAGGTGTCTTTGTTGTATCCCCGGAACTTAGCACGGGCCTTGGCACCCGTGGGCACCTAGTCTGTATTGTGACTGCAGGGGGCTGCCATCCTCATCGGGGCCCAAGTGCCTGGTCTCCAAGCCCCACTCTCTTTCTGGCCCCAGCTGCTTCCAAAAAGAATAAAGTGTATAAAAGCAACTTAAGTGTCCCTGAATAGATGAACGGATACAGAAACTATGCATATGTATACGATAGAATCGTGATGCAGTCTTAAAGGAGGATGAGATCGTGCCATCCCAGACACCATGGGAGACCCTAGAGGGTATTAAAGTAAAATAGACTGGGAAAGGCAAAGACTGTATGATTTCACTTAGGAGTGGAATCTAAGAAAGGAAAAAGAACAAACAAAAGCAGAATCAGACTATAAATACAGAGAACACACGGGTGGTTGCCAGCAGGGAGGGGCGGAAGGAGGGAGAGAGACACGGGCTTCCAGGAATGGGATGAGGGAGCCTGGGGATACAGGGCGCAGGACGGGGAACACAGTCGGGAGATACATCGGGTCAGATGGCAGTTACACCTGCTCTGCGCGCAGCATAATGTATCAGCCTGGCGAGTCACTAAATTGTACACCTGAAAGTATGGGCCATTGTCAGCCCTCCTCAGAAGGGTTCATGGGGCAAGCAGGGCCCACCCGGGGAGGCAGTGGGAAGATGACTGGTGCCAGCCTGGAGAGGAGCCTGAGCCCCCCCGAGGAGCAGGAAGTGGCTGGCAGGGCCCCGGGGAGGCAGGAAAGCTGGCTCTGTCCTGTCCAGGAGGGTGGGACACCGTCAGCCTGAGCTGTGGACGCTGATTCCGCTGGGCTGTAGAGCCCCTTGGACCAGCCTGAGCCTGGCTGACCACACGGCCTAATGTGTGCATGAGTGTGAGCACAAAACCACGTGCACACGTGTGTCCTTCCTGCACACACACGGTGCTGCTCCTTTTCTGATGCTCTAGCCTCTGCCTCTTCCTGTCCTTTCCCTCTGGCCTGTTTGTTAGGGACTTACCTAGTTCCAGGTCATCTTTGGAACTCACCTCCACCAGGCAGCCTTCTTGGACCTCACCTGGAGAGGCCGAGGGCCCCCGGGGCCCTTCAGGTAGTGCTCCTCACATGGCAGTCGGTGTCCCCTGGGTGAGCCCGGGTCTCGGGTGGCCTGCAGAGCAATGGCCAGCTTGCAGCGAGCACCCACAGCATAACCAAGTGCTAGGCTGAGACTGCACATATGCTAACTCGTGTTCCCTTCTCTGCCGCAGTCCGCTACCCCCACCCCAGGTGGCACTGTCGTTTCTCCTCTGGTAGGTGCAGTTGTAGGGGTAAGGTGGTGTTTGCCACCCGTGGAGGGCCCTGCAGCCTCTGTCTCCTCCCTCAGCTCTGCGGCCTGGATGGGAAGACAGAAGCTGTTCTGTGCTAAAGTGGGCCTGGGGATCCTGGGAACCCACGGGAGCCTACCTACTGAGAGGACTTGTCCCCAGACCCAGTCTGGCCTGAGGATTTAAGCCTGAGGAGTTAGTGTAAAATCCTCCATCCTCATGCTAATTTGGAAAGGGCTATGTTGGGTTTGGTCTCAGATCTTGGTGACAGGATCCTTCTGGGAAGGGAAGGGGGTGTGCCTCTCCCTCCCCATCCCGTTCCTTTATTACTAATCCTGGAGGAGAAGCCTGGCTTCTGATCTGCCTGTAGTACCACCCTCCTGGCGTGCCTCACACAAGGATCCTGCTCACACCTCAGTCATCTGGGCTGTGGCATGCGCCTTGCCCTAGATGCTGTAGATGCGGGGGTGCCAGCGGGAGGGTGCAGGCAAGGCGCTGGAGGGGAGCCCAGGTGGGGGCTGCATGCAAATCATGGCCCGCGCCAGCCACACACAGCTCTGCTCCTTGTTAGCTCAGCCACTGCGCCGGAGAGGCAGCTGTCACTAGTATTGTCATCACATTTGGCAAACGAAGAACTTCAGTCCCAGACCTTAAGAAAGCTGCCCAAGGCCCTTCTACCATTTTGATCCCCCCTTGAGATTACTAGCATTTTAGAACCAGACTGCTTCCTGATGCCTTGGGGTGTGCCTTGGTGTGTCTTGACTTTCTGATCCCGCATAGGGCTTGTCATTCAGCTGATGGCTGGTGAACTGCAGAGGCCCAGAAGTGGTCCTCACAGAGGCCACAGGCTCTGCTTGACCAGTGGTAGATTTTACTTACCTGAAACAGGTCCCTCTTCCCAGCTGCATCCTGGGGTAACTCCAGCAAGCCTGTGAACCCCTGGACAGCGCTGTGTGGGTGTGCCTTGTGCCCACATGGCCCTGGCCCAGTGATGAACCTGGCTCTCACCACCCTGTTGTGTCCACAGATGTATCTGGAAAGCTGAGGATCTGGGATACCACGCAGAAGGAGCACCTCTTAAAGTATGAGTATCAGCCTTTTGCTGGGAAGATCAAGGACATTGCTTGGACAGAAGACAGTAAGAGGATCGCAGTGGTCGGGGAAGGAAGGGAGAAGTGAGTCTCTGGCCTTGGCCCCTCCCTGCCCGCGTTTTGTCTTTGCTTTCCTCCTGGGTGTCCTGGCTGGGAGGGGAACAGTGACACCTGTGCCAGCCTGGACCTGGACAAGTGTGTGTGCGTTCCCATGGGGCCTGGCCTCTTGGGGCCCAGGCACATTCCCTCTCTGTCTCTGACATCCTTGGTTCCTCACCTCCTGGAACATTCACGCTCCAGTCAGCAGGAAGGGAGAAAGTGGGAGGGAGCCTGAAGAACATCCTTGGGGTCCCTCCCAGCAGACCACACAGCCACACATGCCTGCAAGGGGTTTGGGCACGTCCCCAAAGGTGGTGCAACATTACATGGGAAAAGGGGACAAGTGGAAATAGGGTAGGGTGGCCCTTGGCAGTGGCCGTACTCAGGGGTCCGGTGACAAGCAGCGTCAGTACCACGGGTCAGGGCCCCTCCAGGGCACTACGGCTGTGGCAAACACTTGGACCTGGCAGGCACGCACCTCGTTTCCCTTACTCAGAGGCTATTTTTACTGTGTGCTCCTGCAGGTGGCAGTTCTTCCACTGTTTTCAGGTCATCTGGTCCAACCAATTCCATTTTCATTCAGTCACAAAGTAACCCCCGCAGTACATTTTCATTGGGTGTCCGCTGACAGCAAGGTATCCTCTCCTTTCTCAGAGCGATGGCAGTTTGTAAATACTGCCCAATGAAACCGTTAGGAAATTGATAAGCCCTGGCAAGTGTCTGTAGGGGACTGTCCACATGGGAGGCTTGTTGGCCGTGGACCACGTAGACGCAGACGTCCAGTCCCTGCCAGGGGCGCCCGTGCTCAGATTCTTTGACAGATAGGGCACACAGCCGAAACCACGGTGTGTCCAGCCACAGCTGTGGTGGGTCTCCCCTCTCCACCCCCAAGCTTTGGCCGTTCGGCAGCCCACATCTCCCCCATCACTCCCAGCGCTGATTGTTTTCTTCCTGTGGTCCTCTCTTTGGGTACAGGTTTGGAGCCGTCTTCCTATGGGACAGTGGCTCTTCTGTGGGCGAGATCACAGGACACAACAAGGTCATCAATAGCGTGGACATCAAGCAGAGCAGACCGTATCGGCTGGCCACGGGCAGTGATGATAACTGTGCCGCGTTCTTTGAGGGGCCACCATTCAAGTTCAAGTTTACAATCGGCGTAAGTGGACTGTCCCCTGGGGTGGTTTGCATGTGAAACCAGCAGTCTAGGCCTGCAGATACCGATGGCAGGGTTGTGGGCACGTGCCATTGATGCTATGATGTGTGGATGGAAGTGGGGTTTATAGGGGAGCTTCAGGTGATGGGGGACAGCACACTAGCCCCCAGCCCATGTGGCCCTGTGCACAGGCCAACAAGGGTGCTTTCAGCAGGGAGGGGCCCACCCTGGGAGACCTTTGTGTTTCTGGGGTTGCAGGGAGGGCGCATCTCTGATGCCCTGTGATCAGAAGAGCATCCTGGCCTAGAAGAGCCTTTGTTAGAAAGGGGTAACCCAGGCTTGGCTCCGCCAACTAGAGACCTGCTGAGCCTCCTCAGTGGTGGAGCTGGTGAGCTTCCAGGGACACCTGGACTTGTCTCCTCTGGTGAGATGATGAGAGCAGGGTCACAGCTGGAATGTGACATGCAATGTGGAGAGTTAGATGCTTTGCCTGTAGAAGACGCCTTAGAAGAGTGTCTCAGCTCTGAACCTCCTCCCTGGTTGGATTAAGGGTCAACCTCAGCCTCACTTATCCCATCTACAAGGTGGGTGTGGGGGACATCGATATTAGTGCATTTTAACCATGAACTTAACTGCACAGGGCTGCCTACGGGTCCAGAGCCATTCCCTGTCCTACCTCATCAAGGATTAAATGAGAAAATGTCCTTAAAGTGACTCAGTGGGGACTGTTTACTTGGACGATTGAATGCAGTGATTCATAAACCGAGGGCAGGGTGTGGCTGGAAAGGATGATGCCGCTTCCTGAGCAGGTCCCCACAGGGTAGCACTTGGGCCGTGGGCAGAATTTCCAGTGCACACCTCAGCTCAGGTACAGCAGGGCTCTGCGGGGTCCTCTGCTGGTAGTGAAACAGACTCCATTCCATCCCCAGGGCCCCTGAGCCAGGGCCAGGCTGGCTGCGTGGGAAGCACAGCCAAGTTTTCTGTGCCCTGCGGGCTGTGCAGCTCGGAGGTCCTTTTGCCGTGGTTCTTGTGGCTGCTGCCCGGTTGGTGGGCGGTGAGGGTTTTGTCCAAGGCTGTGGTTCAAGGTCAGTATTTACTAAGTGCAGGTTAGAGGTACTGTGGGATGAGTTAGATAACTGAACAGCCTGCCTGGCACCCAGGAGAGCGAGGAGGAGGGAGATAGGACATTTCTGTGGCAACAGGAGGCTGTCTCTCCCCCCCCCCCCCACTGTTTGATTTCACTTGGTTGATCTGGGCCATAGGCCGGTGGGGCTCGAACCCCCACCCTGGGGGAAGAGGAAGATCACTTCCTCTTAGCAAATGTAGGCCGAGCCCGGCACAGAGCAAGCTCAGTGGCAAGTAAGCAGAGCCAGGTTTGAGTCCAGTCAGCAAAAACCTGTCACTTCACCATACTGTCAGCCTTCTTCTTGTGCTCTTGTGCTCTCCTGGGAACTTAGCTGGAATATTCTTTCTCTTTCTGGCTTCCTTTCCAACATGAGAGCACGGCCCAGGGGTGTCAGGTACAGACATTTGCCCAGCTGGCACCTGTGTCGAGTATGGGCACACAGCCTTGCCCTCAAGCCTGCCTGTGGAGCCTGTCACCCATGGGTCCTGCGTAAGGACTTGGCTGCGGACCAGGAGTGGGGGACACTGGGTGGCAGCCCAGCGCTGCAGCTGTCTGTCTCTGTGACCCCTGGATGGGCTAGTGGTGTGTCTGGGTCCCCTCAGGAGATGGGACAGTGATGGCTCTCCCCCTATGGCCCCACAGAGCTGTGGGAAGATGTGAGATGCTGGTGAACGTCTGAGTGTCCATGGGGAGTTCTCTGGGCTTCTGTCAGAGAAGATTGTAACAGACTCAGTTGGCCAGTGTATAATGGATGGGAGAACACTCGGGGCCCCCCACACCAACCCACAATGCCTTGTAAATTGTTGACAACTGTGTGGATCAGTCTGACTTACCCACATATATCTGCCCTGGACCCTGGAAACCCCAGGGTACAGCTGTAGTGGATGGCTGGCTGCCTGCCTGTCTAGGCCCCAGCTCCTTGCTGTCTTCCTTTGACCGTGTTTAACACCGTGAGATAAGGGGTGAGCATGTCCAGAGCACAGAGGGGTTGCCCTCAAATTGCTGCCTTGAAAAAGAGTAAATTGTGTTCTCATGTTCAGTACGTGCTGAAGTAAAACGTTGGTGGTGTGAGTACCCAAGGGGAAGTGAAAGCACTATTTCAGACAAACCAGAGTGACCATACATTCTCAAGTCAGACCACTTGTCCATCCTGCTGGCCTGAGTGGGG
The DNA here is from genome assembly GCF_048164855.1 of Canis lupus baileyi. Taxonomy (NCBI): domain Eukaryota; kingdom Metazoa; phylum Chordata; class Mammalia; order Carnivora; family Canidae; genus Canis; species Canis lupus. The sequence continues at coordinate 70,866,951 of NC_132839.1, forward strand.
GGTCGAATTGCTTTTCTTTTTTATTCTTGAGTTTACTGGCTTAAACCGGCTGGCTGCTCACGTGGTGCAGAACGAGCGTAGACTTCTGGTTCCTCCGGAGCTGAGTCATGGATCAGCTTCACCCAGACTCTGCTAGGCCCTCAGGCGGTCAATTAGTGTTAGTTTTCCTTTTGCCTAAATGTGCTGTGGGCTCAAGAGGCTGCAGGAAGATGGGATGGAGGACCCTTTACATGCAATAGGCCCCGGCCCACCCACGTTACAGATGCCGTGGGCCACCTGGGGGGAGGTGGCTTCCAAGGGTCATAGGAGACCATATGGCATGGAGACTTTGGGCCTCACTGCCTCTGCCTCTAGCATTCTGTGGACAAGGTCCCTTGGGGGACCTGAGAAAAAAGGGGCAGGGAGGCCCTTACCTACTCCTGCTTCTGCAGCAAGAATTTCTCCTTGCCTCTCTCGGCCCTGTAACAGATGCTTGGCTAGCTTGCCCGCCTCGTCTGTGCACCTAGCCCTCGGGGGCATTGGACAACTTTCAGTGCTCCTCTGGCCTTGTGCTTCCTCTTCTGTCGGCCGAGCAGGTTGGCTGCTGGGACTGATCGTGGAGCCCCTTATGGAGCTGGCCCTTGGAAAGACTGTGTCCCGTCCCACAGCCAGGTGTTACGGTCAGTAGGATAGTTTGTCTCATTCAACGATTGCTCAGTCGGCACTCAATTACTTTGGGCCCGTTTGTCCAGTCTATGACTGTGTGATCAGAAAGTGGAAACTTCCAGTCTGTATTTGTGAGAGCAGACTGAGCACACCTATGGCAGCGGGGACACCTGGTGTGTCCTCTCCACCCAGGCGTGCTGTGTGGTGTGGTCGGCTGCTCCCGGAATGGCTGTCCCCTGCCACCTACGTGCTCTCACCTATCACAGGTGGCTCTAGGTGGGGGTGCCCCACTTCCTTCTACACAGTGGAGGTGAGTTGAGCTAGAAATCCATCTTGGCTATTATTAGAGGCATTGCCTTTCTAGACAGTTAATTAAAATTGGAGCTCTGATACGCAGGATTTTCTGTTCCTATTTTTCCTGTTTTCTGACTCACAACGGGGCAGAAGCAGCAATGTCGTTCCTTCAAATTGTATCAGATGCCTGCTTTGTCCTGACCCCGGATAGGGCCCACACAATACCCTGCCTCATCCTTAGCCATTCTGCCTTCCACCCTTGCATCTGCTGGTCTTGCTTTTCAGAGAGCCATGGGTGCATTAGTGCTGGTCACTCTGGGGGTCGGCAGGGCAGGTCTCCTCCTCAGCAGGCTGTGGCTGACGGCAGGGGAGTGGCCTGGCCAAGCTCACATGGACAAGCTTCCTGTCCCTTTCTCTAGAGCAAAGTGGTAGATGAACTGGCCTGTCCAGGGTGGCAAAAGAGGCAGGCAAGGAGGGGGGGTCATTTCTGTGCTTCTCAGCCAAGCTGAAGCAAATGAAGGATGTGTTGCTACCCCTCCAAGCCCCTTACGGGGAAGACTTCACAGAGTGAGGGCGAAGCCAGGTGTGGAGGGGACCGTCCACCGAAGGAAGGTGAGGCCGTTTCAGGTGAAGACGGGAACCCATTTTCAGAGCACCAACTATGGAGCTTGTGCTGAGCTCAGGGAGGATGAGGAGGTGTACGCAGGCATCAGAGCCTATTTCTCCCTCCGTGAACTCATGACAGGGAACAAGACAGGTGGGCAGGGCATTTCAGTATGTTAATAGCAATTGTACATTCAGGGGACAGCTGAGGCCAGTGAAACCAGGGAGGGTTCCCAGAGGGGACACCTGAGCTGACACCAGCTCGTCTGCCTGTGCTCGCTGGAGTCAGGCCATGGAGCCCAGTGGTGCTCTGACCCTATCTGTGACATGGGCTCAGGTACATTACTTATTACCTAATGGCTTCAGGACTCTGTTCTCAGTGTCAGGAAGGGGTGACTGTGGGTCAGGTGATGATGGGGGAGGGATAGTGACAGCAGGGGATTCTAGGGAGGATCCACTGACTCGGTCCCCGCCAGAGCTCTTGTCGGCTGTGACTGATGGGAGGGCAGGTGTAGACCAGAAACCGAGGGCCTTCCACATTGGGGGATGGCCTGCAGGGTGGTGCTGTGACTCTTCCAGGGAGCATGAGAAGGGCCAGGGGCTGTGAGCCCTAGCTCAGTGGGTGGTGGCTGGGCTGGGCCACCAGAGGAAGCCTGGCATGTGTCTGGACCCTCCCTGTACCTTACCCCCCAGACCCTTCCTTCTTTGTACTCAGGCCTCACCTCCCTGTGGAATAGGCTATTTTTAGCCCTCACTTTTTTGGTTAATGGGCTGTTCCCGGCTGTTTCCCTTTAAGTGGGCTATTTCAGGAGCAGACAGTAGTTTCCTGCTCATTTGGACTCTTGGCTCAAGCTGCGGGAAAAGCTGACGGAGAGGAGTTTCTAAAGCCAGAGACCTTGGGTTCACATAGCACCTAGTCCCGGGGGGGAGGGGCGCATCTGCTGTTTCTGGCCCTCACCAAACCTAGGCTTGCCCAAAAGGCTGCCTTGTTCCGGGGCCTGAGGAGGGCCATGCCATGTCTCAGCAGAGGATGGCCACAAACCCATCATACGCAATGCTCCCTAAACATCAGGGATGCTGAGTACTGTGAGGAACCAGATCCAGAGAGATGGAGGCAGATGATCAGGGGAGAAAGCCTTTCTGAGGAGAGACAGCAGCATCATAATGGGATTACTCTGGCCGCTGGGTGGTTGTGGGCAGGTGCCGGGCTTGGGTCTCTTCAGGAGGGCATCCTAACTTGTGAGCTGGGCTTGGGGTATAGGAACATTCCTGAAACCAGGGAAGCAGCAAAACGAGTGAGATGATCTGCTCCATCTGTTGTGTATTCTTTGGGCATCCCAGTTCTTGGGGATAGGATCCCTACTTCCCTGGGTCAGCTGTGGCCAGCTCCCTTGTAGCCTTGGGTGGATGGTACCACGGTGGTATTTGGCATTTGACCAGTAAGGATTGGACCTGGGTGGCTCTGCCACAAGGTGCCCGGCCTGCCCAGGCCCCAGAGGCAGTGCAGTCGAGTCGAGAGTTCTGGAAGAGAAACAAGAGACTCAGGTTCTCTCTGACCCTGGTTGTCTCCTAGGAGGCGCCTGGAGGCTCCCCAAGACCTGTGCAGCAGTAAGGTAATGAGTGACAGGGGCAGTGGTGGAAGCAGACAGGAGGGCTTGAGAGATCCTGGTTTCGAAAGCAGATCCGTTCCACTGTGGCTTGGATTGGTGGATTGCACCTGCTGTGAAACATGGAGCACAATACCTCAGGGCAGGGAAGGTCAGCCTTGACACAGATGAGCACAACCAGAAGCTCAGGTCCGTGGCCTTGCTGTCACCCTACAGACCTGGCCTGGTTGAGGCTGGGCCCTGGGAGGCAGGTGGGTGGCATGTTAGTAACAGGACTGCTCCCAGTGGTCACAAAACCAGGGCCACATTCAGGCTGAAGCCACTAGCCACCCCCCCCACCCCCCCCACCCCCGCATCTCTGTCACAGGCACTGATGACAATGCCCCAGAGGACAGGCTCTTCAGTCAGAGCACGGTTCAGCCCCCACAACAGTGCTCGCTTAGAGGAGGCAGGACAGAAAGCCAGCTTGTGTGGATCACCAGTGTCACGGGGCTCAGAGTGCTCAGGCTTTTCTGTGTCTGCCCCTGCAGGGGATCCCTCTGAATGACATGAAGCGTTAGCTGCTTCTGGCCTTGTCAGCTGAGGGAAGTGATGGGATTGCTGAAGAGCAGGATGCGGGGCTGGCTTTGTGCACCAGCTCTGGACCAATTGCCGTGGGGCCCAAGGTGCCTGGCCTAGAAGTGTCAGCGGGTAGAGATGGCAGTCTCGTGGTTCCACGGGACCAGAGCTACCTACACCAGGGAAACTCCAACTTAGGGATGACTGTTCTGCTCCCCCTCCCGGTAGACCTCTGCAGACACATGGATTCCTCTGATCCTGGCTCTGTGGCTCACCTCCTTAGGGTCCTGGCCCCCATTTCTCCTTCCTGGCCTGGGTGTCTTCACCAGTGCAGCGAGCATAGTGTCCTTGGAGGGTTGTTATTACAGGAGCGCTACAGATGATGTGTTTACCTGTTAGTGTCCTGGGGCCGCCATAACAGAGTACTACAGACCAGGGGCTTCGTTGGGAAATTATTCCCGATTCTGGAAGCCAGAGCCTGAGATCAGGTGTTAGCAGGCTTGTGTTCCCCTGACTCCTTCTAGATTCTTTCCCTGGTCTCCTCCATCTTTACATGCTCTTCCCTCCCCACCCTCTGCCTGTGTCTGTTCCGATCCCCCTCAATTGGGACACAATTGCATTGTGTCCCACACCAGTCATTGCATCAGGGCCGCCCTACAGACCTCACTGTAACTCGATTTCATCTGCACAGACCCTCTTTCCTAAGGAGGTTTCTGTGCACAGGTTAGCACCACTTCACGATTCCGCCTCGAACATGACCCAGACAGGTGTAAGCCTTTCTGAGAGCAGCTTCTGATTTTCGCTCAGTGCTTGGTCTTGGAGGGCGAGGTGTGGGCAGGGGTGGGCAGCGGTGTTCTTCCTGAGGTTAGGTGTTGATACCTGCCGAAGCCCTTGGCCCTTCCTACTTTGAGGAGAGTCAGTAGTTTGCTAAAGGGGGCTTGCAGGTGGGGAGGGGGCGGGGGAGTGTTTAGAGGATATTTTCTTAGGCAAACCCTTGATGGAGGAAAGTGAATTTACTTATTTGGGAAAGGGAATCATTCCTGGAGATCATTTGGAGTCTTACTCCCTGAAAATGCAAGACCATTGTTTAATTTCTTCGGAACCTCCCTTCGGTCTGCTCCATCCTGATCCCACTGGGCACCTACTGTGTGTTGGCTTGGAGACTCAGGGAAGAGGCCTAGGGTTCTGGGCTGGGGATGAGGATGAGGGGAACCCAGCATAGCGACCAAGCGTGGGGAGGGGAGGCCTAGCGGGGGGACAGCCTCCTGGCACAGATGGGCCTGGGCCAAGGCAGGCAGGCTGAAGCAGACCTCCCAGTGAGTCAGGAGCTGCCTCGGGCTTGTGTAGTGAAACTCGGAGGTCTTCCCATGGACTCACACTTCACATTGGCAGCCAGAGCAGATGTTTGAAGCAGGCTGCATATTTCATAAGGAAACTCCTAGAACCTCCTGTCATCAGGTGAATAACCGTATGCATACGCTTTCCCGCAGGACCACAACCGCTTTGTCAACTGTGTGCGATTCTCTCCTGATGGGAACAGATTTGCCACGGCCAGTGCAGATGGCCAGGTGAGGCCCGGGGCCCGGTGCAGTGGGGGCTCATCTGACCGCCTCCCAGCTGTTCCAGGCAGACAGACCTCCCAGGAGGGACTAGGACTCTCCCCTCATCCCCCTCCTGGAAGCGCTCGGTTCCTGGGCTGTGTCATCACAGCGTGGGGGACCCCTTTCCATTTTTCTCCTTTTAAATGGAGCTGGAAACTCCACCTGTTAGCACGTATTTCAGATTCCTTTTTTAAGAGTCACAGTAGCAAATTCTTGACGGTAGAGCCAGGGACAAGGAAGAGCTCATTTCGAGTGCCAGCTGGTGAGAGCATCCTCCCACCTGTGACCCACATGTGTGTTATTCCTTGAAAGATCTACATCTACGACGGAAAGACAGGAGAGAAAGTGTGTGCCCTGGGAGGAGACAAGGCTCATGATGGAGGCATTTACGCTGTGAGTACGGATCTGTGTTGTGGGACTGTGACTGTGGCGGGGCCGAGGCCATGTTTGCAGTTGTTGGCTCACAACTTGGGAGATTAAAAGCGTGAAGTGTGAGGGGCATTGAGGTAGGGGTGGTGGGAGAGCGCTTCAGGGGCACACAGAAAGGGTGTCGTGGCCTCGAGAAGCCAGCGGTAGGAGCTGGCACCTGGACACTGGTCCCCCCGGGTCCCTCCTGGGCTTGGCTTCTCCCTGCTCAGAAATGGAGGTGGTGTGGGTGGGCTGCTTTCAGAAGCCCCTTCCCCCTCTGTGCTCGCTGACATGTAGCCCACGGTTTCATTTGAGTAGATCAGTTGGAGCCCTGATAGCACCCATTTGCTCTCTGCTTCCGGAGACAAAACCTCTAAGATCTGGGACGTCAATGTGAACTCTGTCGTCAATACGTTTACAATGGGCTCCACCGTTCTGGACCAGCAGCTGGGCTGCTTGTGGCAGAAGGACCACCTCCTCAGCATCTCCCTGTCTGGGTACATCAATTACCTGGACAAGAACAACCCCAGCAAGCCCCTGCGGGTCATTAAGGTAAGGCTGCGCTAGGCAGTGGCTCTGCCTGGAGGGGCTGGCAGAAAGAGGTGCACACCCAGCGAGGGAAGGGGAGAACCTGCGTGAGGCTGAGTGGGGCACCGGTGGCCCTGGGGGTCTGGTCAGGGGCAGGATGTCAGTTGCTTTGGAATGTGTGAGTTTAGCAGAAGGAGGCTAGGGGCTCAGGCCCTTGGGCCGCGGGGATTGGGACAGTGGCCCACACCCTGCTATCAGGAGTCCCTGTGTCCTGGGGAGAAGAGCCAGCCAGGAGGGAAGGGCTGCATGCTGAGGTTCGGTCAGATGGCCGGTCAGCTGGGGAAAAGCTGGCCGTGGCTCCTGGAAGGTGTTTGCGGGCACACTGCGTGCGGCACAGTATTGGGACTGACCTCAGGCGCAGTGTCGAGGGTCTTCTGCCTTGTTCCCCCGCCCCCCCAAGGGCACAGTCCATGTAGGGCGGTCAGCAGGTCGCAGAGGCAGAATGGCATGTTCTCAGCCCATGCCACCCCGTCTGTCTGTCTCCACAGGGTCACAGCAAATCCATCCAGTGTCTGACGGTGCATAAAAACGGCGGCAAGTCCTATATCTACTCCGGGAGCCACGATGGACACATTAATATCCTTTGACTCACAGAGCTGGCTCCAGGGCCACTGGCAGGAGAGAGGGGACTTTTCTGTCCCCATGGAGCTGGGGGCCCAGCCAGCCAGGTGGCGGCAGCAGGGCTCCAACCAGCCATGGCTGCTCAGGCGCGCTGTGTCCATGCTGGGGGCCCCTGGCTCCAGGCTGCAGCCTCCACCTGCTGGGTCACTTCTCCCTGTGCAGCAATAGGTGGCTGTTCAACTCTGAAGGGAGCTGCTGCTCCCGCCCGAGCCCCTAGTACTGCCTGGTTCCTCTCATAAGCCATGAGCCAGGAGTCTGGATTCAGTAGGACCTACAACCTGTCAGCACTGTCCCCATTTTAGAAATGGAGAACAGAAGCTCAGCATGCTCAGGTGCCTTCCCCAGAGTCACACCGCTTGTCGGCAGCAGCTGGGACTGGGACCTGCATCTCCCTTCTCCTGGGTGAGGTATTTGTGGTCCCAAGAGACTTTCCCTAGAGGCATGTGAAACTGCCCCTAAGCCCCCACTGTGTGTTTGCACCCCTGGGGCCGGTATCCCCCTCCTCCCAGGACTGTTGTCTGTAGAGTGAGGTGCAGGTAGTCACCACAGGCGCATCGTCAAGCATTTCTCTCCTGCTGCCCACATTGGGGCCCTGGAGCTGCGTGAAAGGCCTGCACCTGTATGGACCGTGTCCTAGTCCACACGCTTCTTACCTCCTGGCAGGGGCTGTCCAGGAACCCCATGTTTCTCACCTCTGCAGAGCTGACTTTTCCCTGTGGGGCTTCACAGTTTCCACAAAAGAGCTCCAGGCTAGGGAGGTCTCCCTGCAGTCCTGGGGTAGGAGGGCAGATAAGTCACCCTCTTCCCCATAAAATGTAAGGAGGGGAGTGTGGAGGGATAGGGGAGTGCGATTAACATGAGGGGCAGAGAAGGCTCTGCAATCTGCCCCTCCTGGTGCGGCGTGCCAGTCTGCAGTCATGCCGTCTCAGCTGCCCTGCCTTGGCTCCCCTCCTGGCGCTACGCCTCCTCTTGCAGATCTTCCCCAACTCCAGCGCCAGTGCACCCTGGCATGACCTCTGATGCTCTCAGACATTTATGTGTCCTTGGGTATCAAGTGCTGGGGTCTCTGTCACAAGAACATGTTCGCAGTGGAGCATGCCTGTGGCTCTCGAAGGCGACAAGAATCTTCATTTGAAATGAGATTTCCAGTTGTTTCTATAGAAGAAAAATCTCATCACTTAAAACACCCCTCTTACCTGAACACCTCCGACTCAGTCTGTGAACCAGCCCTGCCTGGGTGCGTCAGCTCCAGGCTGCTACCTGGCGGCACCTGGCTGGCACCCACTGAGCAGGGCGGGACAGCCAGCCTCCTGCAGACGGTCGTGAGCTTGACAGCACGCCACAGAGAGCAGAGTAAAACATGGGCTCAGCTGTGCAGCGCCCAGTGAGCAGCTGTTCCCTCACTACGGGAGCCCATCATGGGCAGCTTGTGATCCGTGGGTACCCCTAGCTGGCAGGGATCCGCACGCCTCCTTGCTTGGCTCCCTTGGCCTTGTGCAGCACTGCTGCAGGAGGTCCAGTTCCAGCCTACTGATGGCCTGGCTGTCTCGCAGCTTCACCGGAGCATCTGTTCTGGAACTCAGACCTAGACTTGTCATGTAGACTTCCCCTCGGGCCCTGTGCTCACAGTCCTGTCCCAAATATGCTGCCCTGAATGTGGGATGGCCAGGCCTTCCCGGTGGGGCCTACCCTGAGTCCAGGAGACTGCTCTTCCTTAACCCCCATCCCACATTACTGGGATTCAGAGACAGGGGAGAATGACTCCTTTGCTGGGAAGGGCCACACGAACCAGGTGTCCAGGATGACGGTGGACGAATCTGGGCAGCTGGTGAGCTGCAGCATGGATGACACAGTGCGGTACACCAACCTCACGCTGAGGGACTACAGGTGAGGGCGGCCGGGGGCCGGAGCATACCCTGGAAGAGGAGGCCTTTGCCTGCACTGCGTGCCGCTCTCAAGGGCACTTTGCTCCTCTCACTGCTCCCCCCTGAATACTACTCCTGTGGCTAGGCCCTGGGCCAGGGGCCAGGTTAGAGTCCAGGTGGCCCGTGGGGATGGTGCTCAGTCTAGCCTCTGCCTGGGAAGCCAGGCGGAGCATCTCAGCCCACATGCCCTCCCTGTTCTGTTCCTCATCAGCAAAGGAAGGTAACAGGAGATGGACGAGAAGGCCTGGCACGGCCCTCAAAGGCTCCTGGCACGTGGCAGGTGCTCTAAACGACAGACAGGCACCCGGGCGATCCGCGGAAGCTGCAGTGTGGTTTGGCTTGGCTCCAGTGCCTTGGATTGGCCATCCTTGGAGCTGGGGTAGTAGCTGTTAGCAAATAATCTGTAGTTTCCTGTGCGCAGTGAGGAGGACGGAGAGCAGGGTCTGACTCGTGGAAGTACGGACTGGCACTTGTAGCCCCCACGCCCTTGCTGCCCTCAGTACGCAGACCCCTGTCCTGCTGGGCTTGCCTCGCTTGAGGCAAGAGGGGCAGAGAAAGCTTTGCATGGGGGAGGACATGTTGGTGGCCCTCACTTGCCTGGCCAGACTGAGCGTTAATTATGAGTTGGTCGAGCTTCATGAAAAGTACAGAAGATGTCCCAGAACCTGGTAACCAGGCCCCGGCCGTCCTCTTCATGCTGCCCTCTGGCGACCCTGCATTAGCACAGCCCCCATGAAAGCCTTCCCACTGCACATACTATACTGCCTCACAGGACACAGACCCTGAGGCTGAGCCATGGGGACCCCCCCACTTGGCCCAGTCACATGGGATTTTCCTTAGTTTACTATTTTCAAGAAGTTTGCATGTGTGTGCATGCGCATGTGTGTGGGTAGGATTTTTCCAAGAACGTGTTTTCAGGGTATTAGCCAAAAACAAAGACATGATTTTCATCTGTGAAACCATTGATTCTTCCAAAGTGTCACCCTACTGAGCTGAGTGGCTGTGACCATGGGAGTAGGAGGTGGGCTCAGTTCCTTCTCCACACAGGGATTGCCAGGGTGTGGCCGATGGACACAGGGCGAGATCGGGTTGGGGTCTCCCAGGGGGTGGTGGACAGCCCTCACACCACAGCAGCAGAGGAGCCCCCCGCTTCCCCACTTTATCACTTCCTCTGCCCCCTCTTCGCTCCACCCCCAGCCCCTGCAGGATTTCTCCTCTCTTTCCCTGGAGCTGGGAGCCCTTTCTCATGGGTCCCAGGTTTTAGCACCTGGCTCCCTCGGTGTGGATGGAGCAGAATCTCCACTCGCCAAACCCTGAGTTACTGTGGGTGTGCAGCGCCGAGCCCCCGTGAGCTGGACGTAACGCCTTTTCCCTTGTCTCCACCAGTGGTCAGGGAGTTGTGAAGATGGACATGCAACCAAAGTGCGTGGCTGTCGGCCCTGGAGGCTATGCTGTAGTCGTGTGCATCGGGCAGGTACGGTCCACTTCAGTTTGGCTGGAAGGAGTGGCAGGGCAGCTGGGCACTGCTGGCAGGCGGCCGCATCTGACGTGTGTCCTCCACCGGCGTCCTGTTCACTGGGAGCTCTGATGCGTGTCTGTCCGAGCACCCTTTGCATGTGTGTTCACTCAGTCTGGGAGGCACGGGGTCCTCCCCATTATACACATAAGGAAACAGGCACCGGGAGAGTAAGTTCTTGCCTGGGGTCTGCAGCTGGCAGAGGGCACAGCTGGGATTTGAACCTAGGCAGCCGTCAGGCATCAGCCTCCGTGTGTGTCTATCAGCCCTTGGGGCCTGCTGGGGGCCCAGCAGGAGCAATGCTGTCTTTCCAGCCCTGAGCCCCGGAGCTGTGTGACTCCATGCGTGTTCCTCACCTTCTCTGAGCTCTGGTTTTCCGCTCCCTGACAGCTCACAGGGAGGCTTATGAGGAAGTACACGCAAGGCTCCTTGCAGCCTTGCAAGTTCCTTTTGTAAACAAGGCTGAGGCGGACAGTGATCTGGTGACTTCCCCAAGGCCACATGGTGGCAGGGCGCACCCGGGGCCAGAATGGGATTTGGAATCCCAGCTCTGCAGCCTGGGTTCTCATTCAAGGCAGGTCATCCCCACACCTTTCCTTTGGAATTTCTGGAACAAAGTGCCCTTGGCTGAGACCCTGGCATGACCAATGCATACAGCATACTGTTCCGAAGGAAGTGGCATCTGTCAGTAGACCCGGGCATCTCAGGGTATAGATCAGGGAGGGCAGGTGTGATCGAGCCCCTGATGGGAGGAGAGACAACCCTGCTGAAGAAAGCCGCCATGCAGGGTCCGCCACCCCTCTTCCATTCTGTGCACTTAATTGCTCCAGGGAGGCTGGTTTTGTGTGTGTCCTAGATAGCACGAACTTCTGCCAAGCAATTACTGCCAGCAGCCTGGATGGGTCAGTGGGGGAACGGTTGGAATGAGTGTGCGGAGAGCCATAGCAGCGTGGGGGCTGGGGGGGCTCTGAAAGGCAGCCTTCTAGAAGCACGGGGGCTGGGCTGCCTCTCCACCGGGTAAGCTCCGTGTCTCGGGCCCCAGTTTCCTGTCCTGGAAGGCCCTCCAAGGCTCACGGCGCAGGAGTGCACGATTGTTCCGTGATGTGCCACTGCTACCCTGGCTCTGTGCCCGCCCTGGGTAGGAGGCTGTAGAACCCCTCCTTGCAGGTTCGAGGGTCAGCAGAATGTGCTGGGAGGGGCCCATGATTTTAGCTCAGGAAACAGCTAGGTTCATGTCTCACCTCTTAGGCGAGTGGCAGCAAATGCTTGTACCCCTGGTGCTTAGCTGTCGGATGGGTAAATCCACTATCTGAGTCATCCAAGGGGCTGGCAAATGTTTCTCAGCCTGCGTTTTCAATAGTAGATCTTATCGAGGGTGCTGCCACCTGTCTGCCTGGGGGTGGGGGTGGGGGCCTGCCTGCCTTTTGTGGGGCAGCTGGTAGCTTGGGCAGGGGTACAATGGGATGAAGCCAGAGCTGTCACAAATCTAGGCCATGCTGTCTGGGAGTAGTCCAGTGAGCTAGGAGCAGGAGGGGGAGAGGCACGTGGGGGGAGGGCACAGAGGGCCTCTTCTGTGAGCACCGGAGGGCAGAAGGTACTGGGTGGTAGCCAGGGATTCTGAGTCCCAGCTTGGTTTTGAGAGTTGAAAGGTTTTGAGCCTGTGATTCTCTCTGTACCTTGTTTTCTCCTCCATTACAGGGGTGGGGGAGGCGGTGATCCTGTCATCTCCAGGGGCGGAGTGTGTGTAGTACTATTAGCATGTGGCACACGCTAAGTGGAATTTAGCTGCTATTTTTGTTTGCTTTTATTAAGGACTTTTTTTAGCCAGGGAAGCTGAGGCTTAGGACAAAGCTGTCCCCACAAGCAGTATGCGGCTGTGGGGGAGGGGAATCACGCCCTAGTTTGTCTGTGTGCAGGTCCTCATAGGGTCTGGACACCAGCACACCTCAACCCTGCCTGGGGACCCTGTCTTGCGCCAGCTGGAGTCAGGGGGAAGCAAACAGGTGCTGGCTGGGGAAAGCCCGCATAGGCTGGGTGCCTCCAGCCGTCTTGCTATCACCATCTCCTCCCACCCTGCTTCCAGGGGCGAGGCGAGCTCTGGTGGGAAGCTGGTTGGGAGCAAGGAGCTTCTGTGTACCTGGGGCCCAGCTCTGCTGTCCGTTCTCGGCACCCACACCTGGGACCCTGTTTTCTGCTGGAAGACGGGTACCGAGAGCGTCTCCCCAGCTGTGGGAGACGCTCACAGGGGCGCACATAGGATGTTTTATGTGCTACGGGGCAGAGCTGCAAAGGGGGTTTCTTTAGACCTGGAAAGCCAGAACTTAGAATCCTGCACTGTTCATTCCCTGTGTTGCTTTAGAGCCTTGTTCTTTGGTTGAGTGAAGAAACGCTTGTGTTCTCTAGAACCTCATGAGGGCGCCGTCCCACAAAGCTTGTTTACTGGGTAATGAGAGGAAGGGAAGTTCAGGTGTCCAGTGGCTTCCTGAGAAGTCCGTGCTCGTGGTGATGACAGCAGCCCATCCTTACTATGATTCTGTGACTAGGAACAGTCACTGTCCCTGTCGGCTGATGAGGGAGGAAGTACCACGCAGGGTCACAGGGCCCCCACCCCCAGCAGGCTCCGGGTCGGAGCCCGTAGCTGGGCCCAGCGGTCTTCCCCAGCCTCAGCACCCTTTCCCGGGCCTTGGCACCCTGACCACCATCTGTGATTTTCAGATCGTCCTGCTCAAGGATCAGAAGAAGTGCTTCAGCATCGACAACCCAGGCTACGAGCCCGAAGTTGTAGCAGTGCACCCCAGCGGTGACATGGTGGCTGTCGGGGGCACGGTGAGTCCCTGTCCCTCACATCCTCTGCCCCTGGCTGTCAGGAGGTTTTGGGGTGACATGCGCTGTGTGAGTGTGGAGCTGTCCCGAGGTAGAACAGGAGGGAAGTGGTGGGAGAGCAAGGGTCCAGCCCTGAGCAGGGGCTGGCCTGGGACGGCGCCACTTGGCCGTCAGCCGCATGAGTGCTTGGGGCATACGTGACCTCTCCCACTGAGCGAGGACCTGCATGGGTGAGCTGGGCTGGCTGGTTGCAGGTAAGACTCTGGCTAGAAGGTTCCTAGCACCGGCGAAGCAGCACTAACCCAGTGGTTCGGGGCTTTCCTTCACTGCTGACATCTGTCCTGCATGGTGTGGACTCCTGCTTCCCTCAACTGAGAGCCGCAGGGACCCAGTGGTCCCTGCCTACCAGGCCGAGTCCTGAGTGCTTTACAGACCAGCTCCCTTTGTCCCATCCGGCCCCAGGGGGCTCAGGTGCCCTGACAGGGGTTCTGCAGCCAAGATGACAGACCTTCACGCCCCCCAGGAAGGAAGCCAGCATTGAGCAGCACCTGCCGTGCCAGAGGCCAGCCCAGGGGTCACCTGCAGGTGCCTCCTATGAAACCACCTGCTCCCCAGCCACTCAAAGACCCCTGGGGCCAGCTGCCCACCAAGAGGCCCATGGCCGTTCTCACAGAGCCACATGAAGGCTGATGAAAGGCTGGTACGTGGGCAGTGCTTTGCCCAGTACCTGGCCTGCGGGATGCGTCAGCTCTGCGCTCACTGGCCACTCCAGTTGCTCACCAGGCGGTCCCGCCTCCAGCCTCAATCCTCCTTGGTACCCTGCATCCAGCCTGTAGGAGGACCAGCCAAGCAGGCCACTGGGTGTTCTGACTGCAGGTCAGAGTGCCTTCTCGAGTGGGTGAAGGAACCCATGGACGCCAAGTCAGCCACCACTGCCCAGATACAGAGGGCAGGGCTTGTTGTCCTTGCATCTTAGCTTCTCATTTGCTGTCATCCTTGGTGGCAGTAAGACGTGGGCTTTTCCGTTTCGCACCCACGTAAGCTGTTTCCAGGGTCAGATGCGTCCTGTCTGTGGCTGCCCCTCCATGGAGTGCTGCATCTCCCTATCACCCAGCCCCACCCCTGGACTGGGCAGCAGCCCCACTGGTTCCCACGGGTTCCTTGGCGCTGCTCTCCTGCACGTGCTCTGCCTGGACGCTGTCCCTATAGGCCTGCACCCCAGCAGTGCTGCTGGTCCCTTCGGGGCCCGTCACCCTTTCTTGCCCGAATACCTGCCCTCTGGCATGTCTTGAGAAACAGCCTTCCCTTTTTCAGGGAGTTGTTCATAGCTGTGGTCCTGGGGCAAGAGGTCACAGTGAGACGTGGGGTTTGAACCTGGTGTTCCCCCTTGCAGGGCCGTAGCACCGTGCCCTGCTTCTTTCTTTGACTTTTTACTTTTTTTCACTTGAAAAGAGATGACTATCTCGTTGTCCCCTCAGCTACCACCTCAAGGTCTTGGCAGCTCTCATCTTCCTGGTGCTCTGCGAACCCTGGGCCTGTGAATCTCTCTGATCACACAAGACACATTTGTGCTTGTACCAAGTTTCCCCTTTGTCCCGCACACACTAGTGGTCTCCATTCTCCATTGATTTTCATGGCATTCCAGCGAGTGGGTGTCCCATCACTTAGCCTGGTGGTGGACATTGGTGGCTTAGTGCCTTCCGTGATGACCTCTGTGTAGTCTGTGAACATAGCCATTTCCTTCCTTGGAATGGTTTCCTTGTGGGCAGTTTACTCACAAGACCTGGAGCCCAGACTCCCGCTGCGGGTAGGCATCAGGTGGGCTTGTCACTTCCAGGGCATCTGTGCTCAGAAACCCTGCAGGGCCGACTGAGCTGTTCCTCTTGTGTTAGAGGCGGAGCCAGGGCTGTTTCGTGGACATAGCTGGGAGACCTTGGATTAACTTTGCCTCTCTGACAGCTCAGTGACCCCAAGAGGGCAGGCTGGTCCGCGATCGGCCTCCCAGGGCAGCCTTGGGCACTCACAAGGACACCACCTGTCCCTCTTCCTTCTGTCTGCCCATCATTTTTCAATCCCAGAACCTGGACAAGGCTCTGGAGGCATGAAGTTGGGTGTTCCCTGGCCTGGAGGAGAGATGCCCAAGGGGTGTCAGCCTGGCTAGGCTCCCAGCACAGGCGGAACTTCCAGCAGAGCTGTCAGACACCCCTTCAGAGGCTCCGGCCAAGGAGAGCTGGGTAGAGACAGATCATCCCATGGGCATCCCGGGCTCCAGAGGACAGCCCATGGGCTGAGTGGCACAGGCCCTCTAAAAGAGCAGGTGTGCCTTCCCTGTGAAGAAGTGCCTGGGTCACGACAAGGGTGGGAGACAGCAGGCTGGACAGAGGGGTTTTGGTCAGAGAGTGAATCCGTGCCCAAAGGAACCTGCTGGGTGCTGAGAAGGGCCGTGTGGCCGGAGGGGACAGAGCCAGACCAGGGGCCCTCACTGGAGCACTTACACATGTATAGGTGGTTCTCCATGTTTGGCCTGTGGACACCTGGATTAGAACTTACTGGAGTGTTTATGAAAAAGGGCTGTGTCTTGAACACCCAAACATGCAGAATCAGAATTGGGGCGCCTAGCATTCAGCATTATAGTGACCTTCTGGAGTAATTTTTCATGCACTGCTGAGTATGCCGTGGGAGCTGCTGAGAGGTCTTAGGGGGGCGTCTGGAGCGTGTGCGCGCGTGTGTGTGTGTGTGCACATGTGTACACTCCTGTGTGTGCTCCCCCAGTGAGCACATCGGGAAGTGACTCACCGCCCCTCTGTCCTGCAGGACGGGAATGTCCGCTTGTACTCCATTCTGGGCACCACGCTGAAGGACGAAGGCCGGGTCCTGGAGGCCAAGGGCCCTGTGACCGACGTGGCGTATTCCCACGATGGCGCCTTTCTCGCCGTGTGTGATGCCAGCAAGGTGGTCACGGTGTTCAGTGTTGCCGACGGCTACTCGGTGAGTGGGTGGGCTGCAGAGAGCACGGCTTCTCCCTGCTGTCATCAGCATTTGCAGAAGAACTTGTGGCTTCCTTGCTCTTGGAGCTGAATGCTGTAGGACGAGGCGGCGTACCCTGTCGTCCAGGACCTGGTGGTTTTGTTAGTGGTGTAGAACAGCCGCCGGGAAGTTAGGGCCCTGGGTGGCAGCGAGGCCTGTTGTGAAGACAGGCTGGTTGGTCCACCTGGGCTGTCTGGCTAAGTGACTTCCTGGCTTTGGGGACCTGGTTTTCTTCTCAAGTCTCATTGCCATTTAAAGTCTTGTGAAGATGAACTCGGATCATCCCGGCACAGCCTCGTGTGGGGGCACTGGGCAGTGGACTGGCGAGGGCAGACCAGGGTGCAGAGACACCTGGGCGTGGGAGGGCAGCCGAGGGGCGAGAGCCTTCCATTTCATCATGGGACAGACTTGGCAGTGGGAGCTGCACCCCGGTTCACAGACTGAGCTTTGTTAGGGGTTCAGTCACTTGTTGGCCAGAGTGGGAGGGTGCAGGATGGAAGGTCTCCGGTCCCTGGGCCCTGTACCCCATCAGTCCCCCAGCACTTGGATGGTTTTGAAATGAGGCAGAGGCAAAAGAATTCACCCCCCAGATCTTGCCATTAACATCTCCCTGTGTTAGGTTACCCATCTGATAATCTCGATTCTGGGTGTACTTAAAGTAAATTTAAGCATCCATACACTTCCCCATAAATTCTTGTGCTTATATGTTATTAACTAGAATTGAGGGTTTTGGGGGTTTTTTTGTTTTTGTTTTTAACCTATCTGATGCTATAATGTTAATTCTGACAGAAGGAGCAAGTGAATGCAGGACATAAACCTGTAGCCGGGACCTCCATCGGCCTAATGCCCCACCTCCCAGGAAGTTTCCTTCTGTCCCTTAACTGCATTTCTCAGATTTTGTGTTTAACTCATTTTAAGTGATTTCCTTCCTATACAACTGAAGTCTTGTTGAGGGCATGCTAAGTCAGCAGTCTACAGAGTGGGATCAACACAGCACAAAACAGGCAAACTGGAGAAAGAAAATCATCAAGTCGACCCTTTCTAGGGATTAAGAAAATGGAATGCCCTGAAGAGAAAGCATTCCTAAAGCGTCCTTGCCCAGCTTGCAGAGTCCTCGCTCTGGGCTGCAGAGTAGTGGGTGGGTGTCGGGTGGGGAGGCCGGCTTCCCTCTGCTGCCCCACTCACTGAGTGCCACCCACCCTAGGCGGGGCCTCCTTGAGCCCTCCTGTCTGCACTGCTCTGTCCGCTGGCTGGGCTGAGCTCCGTGAAGGAGAGTGGGCACACCTGGCACCGCAAGCTGCGTGCTGTGATGGAGGCCCTCTGGGCTCCCGGGGCCGCAGTGGCTGCTGCCTGATGCTGGGCCGCGCCCTCTTGGGCCTCATCACGGAGCAGCGGGCGCCTCGGGTCCTCATGAGGCCTCCGTGAGGCGTGCCAGGTGCCTGGCAGAGAAAGCACTGCATAAATGTTGGCCCTGGTGGTGGTCACTGCGGGCCGGGGGAGATGACCTGCGCCACTCCGGCCCAGACCCTGACCTGCTACATCTCTGTTCTCAACCCGCCACTAGGAGAACAACGTTTTTTATGGACACCACGCGAAGATCGTCTGCCTGGCCTGGTCACCGGACAACGAGCACTTTGCTTCCGGTGGCATGGACATGATGGTGTACGTCTGGACCCTGAGTGACCCCGAGACCAGGGTCAAGATCCAAGGTGACTCTTGCTTCTGCCTCAGCTCCTTAGAGAGGCTGTCCCCGGGGCCTGAGGGTCCCATCTGTGCTTCTGGGCTCTTGTTCTGCGGGCCCCTACCAGACCCTCAGAGGGATGGAGGACGTGCGTGTTCCTAGTGTGCGGGCAGGTGGTCTCTGTACCCCAGGCACGTGCCTTAGCACATGGAGCGGGGGGTCCCTCTTGATGTCTCTTTCTTAGTCCATAACAAGGTACCGCAGCCTGGGCAGCTTATAGACCACAGAATTATTGCTCACGGTTCTGGAGGCTGAGGGCCCAGATAGGGGGTGGGCAGTCCCAGACTTCTCATGGGGCCTCCCACACAAGGAAGGGCGGTGCTCCATGGGGCGCGTAATGAGGCACTGATCCCCTTCGTGTCCTCAGCTCTTTCTCGGCATACAATTTTGAGGGTCAGACACAGACATTCAGACCCCAGCACTCCTCTCCCCCGCCCCACCCCTGAATTAACTTGCTGACCAGGTTCTCTCCACAACCGGCAGTGCCCAGTCGGAGTGTAACAGAGCCTCATGTGCACTTCCCATTTTTTTAGCAGCCCCATTTAAGAATAGTCTCACCTGTTTGTTTGTTGTTGTTTTTTTAAATTATTTTTATTTTAAGATTTTACTTATTTATTCATGAGAGACACAGAGGCAGAGACATAGGCAGAGGGAGAAGCAGGCTCCTCACAGGGAGCCCGATGTGGGCCTCCATCTCAGGACCCCAGGATCACACCCCGAGCTGAAGGCACATGCTCAACTGCTGAGCCACCCAGGCATCTCTGTTTTTCATTGTTGTTGTTGTTTTGTTTCTTTTGATAGTAAGTTTTATTTAGCCCAACGTATTTTTTCTACATGTAACATTTCTTCTACATTTCTTCTACATTTTTCTACAATAACTCACTTCAAGGGCTCTAGTCACATGTGGCTCGTGGCACCAAGAAGGACTGCACCTGTCCAGGGTGGATCAGAAACCTTCCTGTCCCGGTGCCACCTGTGACCGCACCTCTCTCCTGAACCACTCCTCCCTGGCCTTCATGTGCCGTCCACTCCCCATTGTCCTTATCTACCAAGTGGGCAGCCTTTGGCATTAAAACAAATGGGATGATTTCTATTTAAAAATCCATCTGAGTCCACCTCTAGGCCCCTGGCACCTGCTGTGGAGGGAGGGCACGGGCAGGCTGCAGCCCCAGCCGGATGGGAGGGCCAGGCTGGAGGCGGCACAGGGCATTCTCTGGGGCCTGCTGGTGTGAGGCTTCTAGTAAGACCCAGCCAAGGTCACGATGCAGCTGGAGTCCGTGGGTAGAGGCGGAAACCTGAGGGGGAATCTGGTCATCTCTGGTGCACCTCTTACAGAGGGGGATTTCTCAGGGTATTCTGGTCACTGGTCCACTTCTTATAGAGGTTTCTCAGCCTTTATTCATTGTCTCCCCATCTTATTACAGCAGATGGACAAGAAAGCTGTGTATTTTCTGTGCATTGTTGCCTTATGCATCAAAAGAAAGACTTTTCACCCCTTTGTGGGAGGAGCAGTTTATCTCCCAAGGGACGTTTCTGATTGTCGGGATGGTACTGTGTCTGGGAGGGAGAGCAGGGATGCTGGGCTGAGAAGACCTGCACCCACCTTCCATCTTCCAGATGCTCACCCTTCTGTGAAGAGGGCCAGGGGTCTGATGAACAGCAGCCCACAGTCAGCTCTGAGGGCCAGTTGTTGGTGTTGGCACAGCTTGTCCCATGCCCCTAGTGTGGGGCATTGGGGGAGCGGAGACGCTGGGCTTCCCTTAAGCGCCTGCTTTCTCCCTAGATGCGCACCGGCTCCACCACGTCAGCAGCCTGGCCTGGCTGGATGAGCACACGCTGGTCACGACCTCCCATGATGCCTCCGTCAAAGAATGGACAATCAGCTACTGAGGAGCCCCCTCCTTTGGACAGACCGAATCAGGGACTAGAGCTTAACCGCAGCAGAACACGTCATTTCTCTAAATATTTCTGTAATGCGCCCCCATGCCCCCCACCCGCTCAGGAGGGAGGGCCTTCACTCGAGTGCCCTCATCTCTCTGCAGGGTGTTCCTATCTGTACACGTCCTTCTGAAAGCTTTAGACAGTGACAGTTTGCACATGAAAAATAAAACAAGCACTTAAACAACTTGTGGAGCGTAACTAAAACCCCCCACCTAGCCCAGCCCCGGTGCAGAACATTCCAGAGGCAGAGCCTCAAAAGCACACAGACCCGCCCCCGCGGCTCTTGCTGTCTGTCCGGGGAGGCCACAGTGGCAGGCCGCCCCCCGACCTGCAGAACGTCCTGTGCTGGCAAGACGAGGGGGCGCCCGTGGCAGCTCAGCAAAGCCTGGGGTTCTGTGTGGAGCAGGTGCCGCTCGGGGCCGGGGCGCGTGTGCCACACCATGTGGCGGCCAGCGGGGCACACTCGTGAACCTTGTATTCACTGTCAGTTTTTGTGCTTGATTTCTAAGAATGGAATTGTGGGATTTTTTTTTTTTTTTTTTTTTAATGTATCTTAACTGTCGCCTGTCCGTGTTTACAGGCTAGCGCACCGAGGGCACCGCTGTCTCCGGGTTTTCGGAGCCTGAGTTAGCCAGACCCGGGCGTCTTGGCCACCATTTTGCTCTCCTGCTCTGATGTGTTCCTGTCTTTCTTTCCTCCTGCCCCCAAGAGCAAAGGTTAATTTAAAGGCAGAGGTGACGTCACTGTAAACTAACCTGTCATGGTTTTCACCTTTTTTTTTTTTTTTTTCAGTGCAGAAATTAAAAGTAAGTATAAAGCACGGTGATTTGTAGTTTTTTTGCGTGTGTTGGAATTACTGGTAAATGTTGGCTGAGAGCAATCGCTCCCTTTGCACTTGTGAAAACACTTTGAGCGCTTTAAGAGATAAGACCAAGAAGTGATTAAATGTCTTTCTCTTCACTGTGGATCGCTGACTTTGTGTGGCGGGGGGCCTGCGGGGGAGGGGACGTGGAAAGCTGTGTCGGACCCTGTGGCTTCTCCCCGGCCTGCAGCCTCAGAGGCCTACGGTTCAGGAACCTGAGTCAGGAGAGAGATACCCCCAGGAAGGGACCGTGACTTCTGGATCCTCATCCCAACTGCCAGAATGCTGTGTGACCCAGGCCACCTCCCCTCCCTTCTCTGGGCCTAAACTTGATTGTAAGCTGAAGACATTGTACCAGATGTACCTAGATCCCACCTGATACTCCGTTCTGGGGCAGGCTGTGCCTTTTTTGGTACTGCCTTCAAAAGTAAGGAATAACATGCATTTAGGCATTGAAAAACCATTCCCAAACATTCATATTAATCATGAAAGATGATCTTGGCTAGAAAGATAACATTAACATTGTAAAGATGTCTAAATTTGCAGTTCCAATAAAAAACTTTTCCCCTCCTGGTTTCATCATACTATTCTACAACTCCTATATGAAATAGACCTAAGGAAGGAAATGAGGATTAAATGTTAGTCTAACATCTGGAGCTGGAGCCGCCACAGACGAGTCCAGAAGTGTACTTCATGCCTGTGCATTTGGATTTGGGGACAAACGGCTTTTCATTTCACATCAATGGGAAAATGGCAAATTACTCGCTGAACAGTGAAGATTCAGTTAGTCCAATCTGGAAAAATAAGATTTCTTACTTGTCCTCACACCAGACTAAATTAAAAGTAGATCCAAGTTTTAAATTGTAAACAATGGAGTTTAAATAATACTAGGAGAAAAGTTCAGGGACTTTGTGTCCCTTCAGACATGAGTGTAAGGATGACAAAAACTATAAGGGATAAAAGATTGATGCGTTTAACTTTTTCTTTTTTTTAAGATTTTATTCATGAGAGATGCAGAGAGAGAGAGAGGCAGAGGGAGAAGCAGGCCCCATGCAGGGAGCCTGATGTGGGACTCAATCCCAGGACCCCAGGATCACACCCTGGGCCAAAGGCAGTCGCTAAACCACTGAATCACCCAGGGATCCCCCTTGACTAATTTTTAAAAGTGTATTGAGGCAGAAAAAAACCCCTTGGTAAACAGATTTTTAAAACATGGCAAATGGCACACTTTCTACACATGCGAGGCCAAAGGCTGTATGTGTTTTGATGCTCAGCATAATTTCCCTTGAGTACATGGAATTTTTCAAATGGAAGTTTATCCATACATGGGAAGTTTTCAAAATCTGTGATGGAAAAATAAGTGATAAAATAATGCATATAAAGTCACCACATTTATGGAAAAACATCACAGGTGAGGATCTTTGAAACCAACACTTTGAGATTGAGAAGACCAGTGAAGCTGGGGGCCAGGAGGACGCCCACCAGCCAGCCGGGCGCCCCCTCCCTCAACTCCACTCCTCAGTAGAGGCTCTTTCTAAAGCATAACTTGCCCCAAGATCCCTACTATAGGAGGGAGACCTTCATGCTGCACCCTATGACTCTAAGGGAGAATGGAGCGTACTTCCAGGCAGGGGTTGTTAAAGGCTGGGTATATCCATCTCTGCTTCCACCCCTGATGTCAGAGGTCACATATTCCAGAAAGGCTTGGCCATAGATGGAGGAGGGCCAGCAAACCTGCAGAGGGTGGTGTGAACAAGTAAACCTTAATTCCATCCATCCGTTGAGGTTT
The DNA here is from genome assembly GCF_048164855.1 of Canis lupus baileyi. Lineage (NCBI taxonomy): Eukaryota > Metazoa > Chordata > Mammalia > Carnivora > Canidae > Canis > Canis lupus. The sequence continues at coordinate 70,889,500 of NC_132839.1, forward strand.
CATTGTTAGCACAGCAGAACCCATCCCAAGCTGAATTAACGCAAACAAAAACGAATGGTCTGCACGTGGGGACTGTTAGTGTCTACAACAGTATGCATCAACTTCCACGGCTGTAAGATGGGGGTAATGGTACACGCCTCAGGGTCGTGTAGGAATTATGTGAGATACTCCAGGTAAAGCCAAAGTCGGTTTGGCCCACAGTAAACGCAGTAACATTATTGTAGATGTAGAAGGAAGTTTGCCAAAACTAACGTATAGTAGTTGTGTGGGACACTAAGTTACCATCATCAAATGGAATAATATACAATGAACTGTGACCTGTGTCCTGGGAGGAAAATCTCAGGAAGGAAATAGAGGCAGGCTTCCTGGAGTAGGTGTTCTCTTGAAACTGGGGAGGAGGCTTTCAGAAAGCCAAACAGGAATCAGGTTGTGGCATCCTTGAAAAATATCCAAGAGTATTTAATATCATCATCCAATGTTCTTGTTTGGATTCATTCGTCTCTTCATGGAGATAAGTATAAACTTCACATTCTTTAATACCAAAATCACTATTTTTTTAAAGATTTTATTTATTTGAGACACAGAGAGAGACAGGCAGAGGGAGAAACAGGCTCCATGTAGGGAGCCGGACATGGGACTCGATCCCGGGTCTCCAGGATCACGCCCTGGGCTGAAGGCGGTGCTAAACCGCTAAGCCACCAGGGCTGCCCTATATTATATATATTTTTTTCTATTCTTGCATTAAGCCCCAGGTTTCTGTGAGAATCCTGTTTTCTGATTTACCCCTGGCTATCACAATCCTGTCTAGTATCAGGAGTTAGGAGCCACTAGGAAACAGAAACTGAGAAGGGAAGTTCTTTTCATAGGTTTACTGTAAGCCAGGATTGCAAGGGGTGCAGGGCACAGAAAATCTCAGGGGAGGAAGAGGAAACAGCATCAACAATATACAGCTTTCCCCGAGATCTGAAAGTACAACGTGGCTGTGGAACTTTTCCTGAGCTAAAATGGCCAAAAGCAAAGAAAGTTACCACTAATCTCTCCGAATTTTTTTTTTTTTTAGCATTCCCAGACCCCCAAATAAAACCTCCCTTAGGTGCTTTTCTGCTACTTAGGACACAGCTTGCTGACACGCACACGGCACGGGGAGGTGAAGCCGGGATGCTCACACACAGCTCAGCTGGCCGGGGCGGAGATGCTGAGTGTACTTCCGGGGGGGGGGGGGGGTGCGCGGGAGGGTGGGGGGGTCGGGGGGCGCCACTCCTCGGCCAGGTGCGCGCTGCCTCCTCAAGGCTCCTCTCACTGCAAAACCAACGCTGACCGCTACTTTTTTGCTTTTCACCATTTTTCGTAGAAGTGAAAATCGGTACTAATGTTGGGTTTTTCCCAAAAGCGAAGGGACATAACGCAAAGTTTAGAACAGCGAAGGACACCTGTTTGTGCTTTCCACTTGATGAGGTGGACGTTTGGGGCCATCCACTTGCCTTCCTGCTCCTTCCTGAAGACCTTGTCACCACAGAAGTGTTCCTGCTACGTGGCTCATAATTTATTAATTTATCACCAATTTTTTATTTCTTCATGTATCATCATTTTAATAGAATGATGTTAATAAATATTGATATAAATTAAAATTGTTGATACAATTAATTCCTAACTACTAACTAATTTTGAAAAGTAAAAAGAACCTTGGAAACCATTGACCTGAGACTTTAGAGATCCCACGTCAAGGTGTGTGGGATCCTGTTAATAAATATTGATATAAATTAAAATTGTTGATACAATTAATTCCTAACTACTAACTAATTTTGAAAAGTAAAAAGAACCTTGGAAACCATTGACCTGAGACTTTAGAGATCCCACGTCAAGGTGTGTGTGTGAAAAAACTCTCTTGCCTGAACCAGACTAGCTCCAGTGGCCCTAAATTGGGCCCTTTAATTTGGATTCTGCTGCATTTTGTAATTGTGTATCTGATTGGTATACCTTCCACATCCTGGTTTAAAAAAAAAAAAAAAGAGGGATCCCTGGGTGGCGCAGCGGTTTGGCGCCTGCCTTTGGCCCAGGGCGCGATCCTGGAGACCCGGGATCGAATCCCACATCGGGCTCCCTGCATGGAGCCTGCTTCTCCCTCTGCCTGTGTCTCTGCCTCTCTCTCTCTGTGATGACTATCATAAATAAATAAAATTAAAAAAAAAAAAAGAAAAGGAGGAAGATGACAGCCCTCTTGCCGGTCGGACTAGCACCCCGCAGGTAGATGGCAATCACGGTGGGGGAGATGGGGGAGCCACTCGATCAGTTCACACCACAAAGCAGGTCTTCCCAGCCTGGTGGGTGGGTCAGTACTCTCCGTCCCATGTTCAGGCATGCGGAATCGAACTGGAGGCCAGGTGGCTTGCAGGGACTCAGGACACAGAGTGCTGGAGCTGGCTGCCCCCCAGGCCTCAGGGTGAGCACCCCAGAGGGCAGGTGCCACTGCTGCTGCCCGAGGACAGAACAGACTGTGGGGCCGAAGTGAGCAAAGGGTTGGCAGAGCAAAGGAGGCCGCCGTTGGACAAATTAAGCTTGAAGCCTGCAGAACCAGAAATAGTAGTATATTCCCAGGACACACCTTCAGCATCAGATGCTGATCAGAAGAACAGCTGTGAGTTTCGGATCTGCCTCCCCTCTCAAGGGATCTGGGACAAGCTAAGCATCCACCCTGAGCCTCCAGATATAGAATGGGCATGGTGAGATGCAGGGAAGCCAGATTTAGGGGTGACCTTTATGAATAGTAGGGTGATTGAGGTACAAATGCAGGGAACGATTATCAAGGACTTTATCCAGGATGTGTATTCTTGTATAATAAATAAATTAGCTTGAACTAGTACAACCTTCACAGAAGATCCTGTTCTATATCCCCCCCTTCCCCCAAAAGAGACTGAAAGAAATATTGGCTGGAACCATCATGTGGCCACGTGGAGAGCCACATAAGCAGTCCGCAGGTGAAGACTGACACCATCTTACTGGCAACTGAATTATAATCATCAGCTTGCTTTTTTTTTTTTAAGATTTATTTATTTATTTATTTATTTATTTATTTATTTATTTATTTATTTATTTATGATAGACATAGAGAGAGAGAGGCAGGCAGAGACGCAGGAGGAGGGAGAAGCAGGCTCCACGCCAGGAGCCAAACGTGGGACTCGATCCCAGGACTCCAGGATCGTACCCTGGGCCAAAGGCAGGCGCTAAGCCGCTGAGCCACCCAGGGATTCCCTCAGCTTGCTTTCTTATGATGTGGTCATGGATTAGACTTCCCAGCATACCAAGGATGATAAGTCTGAGATATCTTATTTTTTAAGGGACTAGGAAGTGGGAAAGTTCACCCTTCTGGTCGCTCCGGGAGAACCACAAATGGCCTTGTCTTCCGACTTTTTGTTTACCCTAATGTCCTTTCCATGACATGAAAGCAGGGCAAGCAATGTGCCCCAAATAACTTGTATTTTGGACAATTATGCTTTCTTTGATTTAATCCTTCCTTCCCTGGCTCCCTCCTTCCTCCCTTCCTTCCCTTCTCTTCCTCTCTTCTTCCCACCTTCTTTCCTTTCCATTCTAGCATCCAGTTCATTGGGTATGGGAAACAACACCAATAATATTTGAAGGTTGCAAAGTACTGTTCATCAAAATGAAGCCAATACTCCAGGTCTGGCCAAATGAAATGGCCGCACACCACAGTCCTTGGGCTGGGAGGAAGGCTGCATTTATCGCCGTCTTAGCTACAAGATGCAAACACATTTCTGGGTTTAGGTGGCACGGACATCCTAGAGAAACACCACCCATTCACTTCTTGACACACAGATGTACCAATTCTTTGGCTTCTGCTGATACAACTTGTGAAATCTTCTCTGACCGGTTCTTACCTGTTCCAGTCTTTTCATCTTGCTTTCAATCAGAGCAAGTTTCTCCCAGACAGCTTTCGCTGCTGCCACTCTGCACAAGCAACGTCAACGCCAGCCCTCCAGCAGGCCACGTGCCCACATCTGGCTCTCTTGGCCTCGACACTATTGACAGTTTGGTTAGGATGCCTCTGCGTTGTGCTGGACTCTCCTGTTCACCTCGGGGTGTGTGATGGTGTCCCTGGCCTCTACATGCTGGATGCCAGTAGCACCCCGTGCTTCAGTTGTGATGACCCCAAATATCTCCAGACATTGCTAGTTCAGACAACAGGGTCCCTTTTTATTTTGAAAGAGCTAGGGATTTCTTGTTAGGAAGAAGATCACTCTGTGATCCTAGCAGCTTAATTCTCTGAAAAAGAGCATGAATAAGATATTTGACTTCTTCATTCATTCATTCAAAATTCACTCAATTACTTATTCACTCATGTATTCAACAAAATATTCATTGATCGTATTATGTACCAGGCAACACATTGAGCTCTAGGGACATACTCAGGTTTGAGGTTAAAACACTGTTTGTCTTGTTTCACTGGGTTTCTAGAGAAGTGAGGGTGAGTGTAAACAGTAGTGTTCTGGTAGAGGACACTCAAGGAGGGACATAGGGCCCAGCCAGGTGGGTGGGGTGGGTGGGGTTTAGAGCCTGCTTTCATGTGAGGAGCCTGGCTCCTTTAATAACCACCTCTCACTCCCCCTGCCCGCTTCCACGTGGAAGCCCTTCTCCCATTTCTGGAGACCTGCAGGTGTCTCTGTTTCTGCCACCCCTGTTGTAGTGCTCAGCTGAAAACAGTAGAGAGCAGGTTGAGATCATGGCTGGGCCAAGGCTAAGCCAGCCTGCTGAGATCACTGGAATCTGGAAGGGTAACTGGCTTCTGGCAGAGAGACCAGGGAAGCAGCACATTGGCCAACACGACAGGCAGGCCCTCCTTCCCACACCTCTGCTACTTTCCCAGCATGAAGTCCTAGAAGTTGGCTGAATCAATGGCAAAATGGCCAGAGTTGGCTAAAAAGGATGGTTTTTCTATAACTGGCCTTTGTTGTCAGACCTGCTGGGCACCTCAAGAGGAATGCCATCTCTCTTACTTCTTGCAAGTCACTTCCGTCATTAAGAGAGTGGGGGAAATGGCTTTGCAATTAGTATCAAGTGAGTTGGAAGGGTCAGTTGCTCCCCATATGGACAACCCAAGGTCCCATACAAATCCCCCCTTGCCAGCAAATAAATGGATGTTATTATACTAGCTCATGGTTGGGATGAGATAGGGCTTGGTTGATGGGGCACAGTGACCTGACTTCCCACTTTCCCAGCCTGATCAAAGCTTCCCTTGTCTCAATTTCTTCTCTTGGGAAAAAAGTAGTAAATTACAAAGATTTGTTCCAAGGAGGTGCTAAGAGGTAGTATAAATTTAGTTTTCTTATTCTCCTCATTTCCCCAAGTCACTTAGCTGGTGTCTCACTGTAAGCAAGCTCGTCCCCACTTGTACCCCAAGTAGCGTACCCCAAGGAAGGGTCAACTCAAGGGAATGTGTTTGCTCACATAATGGGGCTTTTAGCTAAGTAGAGTTTCTCAAAGTGTGATCCAATACCACCTGCATCAAAACTCCTTCTAAAAACATGGATTTCCACTGTGTGGCAGTGTCTACTGGAGTTAGACACATACCTACTCGGTAGCCCAACGATTCCACACCCAAAATGAAGAATGAAAGTCTACATTTCGCAAAAGATATGGATAAGAACATTTGAGCAGTGCTATTCAAAAAAGCCTCAAGCTGAGGTCATCCTGGGTGCCATCCACAAAAGAATGGAGGGGTTGTCCACCACATTCAGCGATAAAAGTGACCAATTACCTTCCAGGTAACAACCTGGAATTCATCTTGTAAACATGTTGTGGAGCAGGAGAAACTAGACACAAAAGAGTGATACAATATGGTTCCCTTTATGTGAAGTTTAAGAACAGACTAAGTTATCCACGTTGACAGAATAATGGCTACTTGGAGTGAGGGTAGGGATTATTGATTGGGGAGGGGTCTTTGGGATGCTGGAACTGTTCTTCACCTGGATCTGAATGGTGGTTAGACAGATATATACATATGTGAAAAAGCATGTATACTCAGGTATGTATGCTGGTATATTACCTGTACCTGTATACCATATGTATTCTAGGGTGCGGATATACTGTATGTGCATACGTGTATCATGTGCATTGAGCTCTATGCTTAAGACTTATAAACTTTACTGTTTGTTTCACACACACTTCCCAGCTTCATTCCAGACCTGCCAAAATGAGAATCTCTCAGTATGGAGACTGGGAATCTGCATTTTGTATATTCGGTGGTATTGATCACCATGAAATTTGACGACCAGCATCGTAGGCTGTGGAGCATGTGAGAGAAGTGGTTTCGTCATTTCCACAAATCACACCGGAACCCCTTTTCCCATCTGGGTTAAAATGTTTTGAGATTCTTGTAAGTCAGTCATTTGGGAATAAGATTGGCATGAGATTTCTCACCTGGAGATCTCCTACTAGGATCCCGTGAACAAGATGGTCCCGATCTCCACCCAGGACAGAAGCCACACTCTCATGGAAATTTAGACAGGCAACTCTTTTCCACATTTCCTTAAAAATGGAAAATTGAAACCAACCATGTGTCCTTCTAAGTCTTAATGGATAATAATACATATTTATGTGTTTTAAACTTATAATCAGTCTGTACATGAATCTGGGTTCTTGCCTCTTCCCTCCACATGCTACATAATCCCCATGTTCAGCATTATTAATAAAAGGAGGCAGGTAGGGCTATCTTCTTTATGTGGTTTCATTGGATCCTTAAAACAATTCTGTGAGTAAACCTGAGACTCAGAAGGACGAATCAACTTGGCAAAGGTACACAGCAAACAAGTAGTGTCTCTGGGATTTCACCCTGATGTGTCCAACTCCACTAAAAACTGCTGTTGCATTACTGGGAAGAGTCTACAATTCCAGTGTTGTTTTTATTTGTTTTAACTTAGAGCCATGAGAATTAATCTTTGTCATTAAAGCTATAAATAGGGCAGCCCAGGTGGCTCAGCGGTTTAGCACCGCCTTTGGCCCAGGACGTGATCCTGGAGACCCGGAATCGAGTCCCATGTCAGGCTCTCTGCACCGAGCCTACTTCTTCCTCTGCCTGTGTCTCTGCGTCTCTCTCTGTGTGTCTCTCATGAATAAATAAAATCTTAAAAAAAAAATAAAGGCTATAAGTAAACAATCCCTTAGATGCCTGCATCTCATCCAGCAAGTGGGTACACATACTGTATTTCATGATTCCCCTAATATTTACTCTGTTTCCATTTTTGCCATTGCAGATGTCTTGATGAATGGGTTTTAACATCAACTACTTCATTTACCACTTTTGGTTGGGAAGGATGATCACAAATGGAATAACTAGAACACATTTTTAAGATGTAGGAACAATCTTACCAAACTGCTCTCCAGAAACATTCTAATAAATTTGCATTCGGCCCAGGACAAAAACAGTGAGGGAACACCTATCTCATTCCACTGCTTGCCAACCATAACTCCCACTTTGCCAATATTGCGCTGCAATTCCACTTGCTATAGTGAGTTTGATATACTTATTATTTTTGATATTTTTACTATTTCTGCTTTTCTTTATATTAATCTTTTAGTCTTTGGATTGTCAGTGTGAGCTTTTGATATATCTCAAAAGGTTAATAGTGTTTCATATTTATTGTAAATGGTTTATGGATTATTCTTTGTCTTCTAACTTTGTTAGGGTGCTTTCTGGAAAAATGAGTTACATCTTTATGCAAATATTTTTTATGCAGTCAAATTTATCAGTAACTTTCATCATGATTTTTTTTATCGCTTTTAAGCTAAAACAATCTTAGGAAATTTATTACCAAATCAGAGGAATATTCACCTATATGTTCTTTTGTGTTATACTCCACTTTTTATCTACATATCAACTGATCAGGAGTGCACATATGTGCACACACAAACACAAGCATACTGCGAGGTTAGGATCTGTCTGGATATTTATTAAATAAGTAAATATAAATATTAAATAAATTGCTAATTTATTGGAAATTCCCTTTTTAAAAACAGTGTTTATGATGTTACCTTTAATTTATATTAAATTATTAGGCATAGTTGGGTCCATTTCTGGTATATTTATTCTCTCATTCCATAATCCATTCTTGTAGCAGAATTGCATTAGCTTTATAGTCTTCTAGTATCTAGTAAAAGGATCTATTTTATTTTTTTCCTTTTTCAAGATATTTTGTCATTACTTTCTTTCTATGTATTCTTCAAGATCAATTTCAAAGTTCCTTTGTCAAGTTAAAAATTACCCCATTGACCATGTCCTTATTATTATTACAGAGTTAGTTGTGTGTGCTTGCCAAACATATCCCATTTAGTGATACTTACATAGATGATAAATCTATGAAGAAAAGCGTAGGAAAGATCTAAACAAAAATTAGGATAGTGCTTGCTTCTGGGGAGGAGGGAAGTGATGTGTTAGGAAAGGTACGTTGAGTCTTAAAGTATTGGTGGCAGTCCATTGCCTCACTCGCGTGGTGGTACATTAGTTATCTATTGGTAATAATAATATTTCCCCCAATTCAGCAGCTTAGAAATATATACATTTGTTGTCCCATGGTTTCTGTAGGTCTGGAGTCTGGGCACAGCTTAGGCATGTTCTCCGCTGGGCTATAATCAAGGTGTGGTCTCATCTGAGGCTCTACTGGAGAAGGAGTTGGTCCCTGGCTCATGTGATTGTTGGCAACACTTAGTTTCCTACTAGCTACCGTGCTGAGGGCCTTAGGGTCTTGCTGGCTATGGACTAGAGGCTGCCCCTAGTTTCCAGCCATGTGGCCAACTCAGAAGGGCAGCTCACAATACAGCATATTATGGATGTTACCATCTTCTGTAACACACACACACACAATCACATATGCTCCCTCACTTTTGTTATATTCTCTATGTCTAGAGGTAGGTCACAGGTTCTACCAACACTCAAAGGGAGGAATCACACAAGCACATGAAAGCCAGATCATAGGGCCTCCTTGAGAGTCTATCCACCCTAGATGGTTACATGGGTGTTCATTTAATTATTTATTAAACTGTGTGTGTGTGTGTGCACGTGTGTATAATATTTCTAAACCTGTGATATGTTTCACAATTTAAGATATTAAAAACTGTAAAGTATGTTTTTTGATAAATTAGTTTGGAACTTGCTGTGCCCAGGAACAGCCCAGCAAAAAGAATCTCATGGCATAGGTGACTGAATCTGAAATGAAGTGGGGAAGTGACTCAAGTGCTCAGGAGAGCTAACTTTTTCCTTTTGAGATACTTTGAAGTTGCTACGAACTCAGAAGGCACTCTGTATTGTACTTGGGACTTTTTGAATTGTTTCAAAATTATTTCAATGCCTAGTTTTTATTTGAAAAAAAAAAAGGAAATTGCTTTAACTTAAACTAACTTGAAAGGAATTGACAATTTTTACAATATTTACCATGTGCACAGACCATGTCTCCAAAGGTTAAATCTTCTCTAATATCCCTTAATAAAGTTTGGTGGTTGTATTCATTAACCTCCCTCACCTCTTTTGCTAAGTTTATTCCAAGTGTTTCATGTTTTTGTTGCTGTTATGAATGGGATCTTTGTTTTTAAGTATGATTTCTGCTTCCTGTTGCTTTTCACCAGGAAAATGACTGAATTTTGGATATGTACCAAAATTTTTGTTAAATGACTGTTTTATAACAAAAGTCTCTATTAAATAACTAATGGCTCTGCTCCCATATTAATTTTAATTTCTTTTTTCTTGGGTTCTCTAGGTACATCGTGGTGACATCTGGGAACTCTGGCTTTTTTTTTTTTTTTTTTTTTGCCTCCTCTTTACCAGTGGCTATAATCCTGATTTATGTCTCCTGGAAGCAAAGTTCTTAAAATATGTTAACCTTCAGAGTCAGATAAATCCAAGACTGTTAACAGCTTTCTTGGGCAAGTCACTTAACCTCTCTGTGCCTCAGTTTCCTCTTTTGTAGCCTGGGACCATCACGGACTTTTCTGAATTGGGTAATTGTGAGGATAAGAAAAATGCCTACTTTTAGTGTAGTATTTGCCTCAAAATACAGCACATGTTAGATAAAATGTAATTGTTACTATATTTTAAGAGGAGCTTACATGAAAATGGCAAGAGACACACGGGTTGTTAATACCGAGCCGAGGGGTGGGAGCAGGTGTAAATTGATGTATGATGTATGTTGCATTTCCTTCCTCCAAGGAGCCATGCTAGGTGCTTTCCAAGCATCTTCTTCATCAAGCAACAGCCTTAGGGAGGTGTAATGGCTATTCTAGCATCACATAACTCACTTGGAGGGAAGTGGGACTCAAGCCTAGTCCGCCTTGCTGCAAAGCCTGTGCTCATCACTGCTGGTCTGTTCTGGGGGGAGCATCAGACATTCATTCTGCCCAGGGGCTCTCAACTTTGGTCAAACATTAGGAGCATCTGAGGATCTCTAGCAATGCATCCATGTCTGAGCCCCACAACAGACTAAATGGATCTGGCTCTTTGAGGGTGACTCCAACATTGCTATCCTTTCAAGGCTCCCTAGGAGATTGTAATGGCCAGGGTTGAGGACCACTAATGGCTCCAGTGTGGCCTCTATAACATTGACATTTCAGACAGTAATCATGGAAGTCTGGAAGTCTGGCCCCACATTTCCAAATGAGTTCAAGTTCATCCTCCCCGTCTTTGCCATAAACGAATCCATCCTTGTTGCCTGTGAGGATTGATTCTATGCACCAACATAGCTGAGCCACAGTGCCCAGATATGTGGTCAAACATTGTCCTAGATGTTTCCATGAAAGTGTTTTCTGCATGAGATTAACATTTAAATCAGTAGACCTCAAGTAAAGCAAATTCCCCTCCATAATGTAGGTGGGCCTCATCTAATTAGTTGGAGGCTTTCAGAGGAAAAAGACTGACCTTCTTTGAGCAAGAAGGAACTCTGCAACAGACAGCCTTTGGGCTTGGCCTGCAACTCTTCTCTGAGTCTGCAGCCTGCTGGTCTGCCCTACAGATTTTGGACTTGTGTCTCCACAAATCATATGAGCTGATTCCGTGATACACATCCTATTGGTTCTGTTTTTCTGGAGAGCTCTGACTAATCACTACCATAAAGGAAATTGACCTCTTATTCCACACAAACATAAATAAAGCACCCTACTTTCATTTTCCTTTGAAAAACTGTAACTAGAGAAGGGGTGACTGAGAGCCATAGATTTTCAGTCTAGTGGAGAATAATACAGATCACTTGGTCCAACTGAAACAGAGGCATGAAGGTAGAAATAACCCTGGGATGATTCTGCCCCTCAGGAGACAGTCGGCAGTGTCTGGAGACATTTTTGTTGTTGTCACGAGGTGGGTGGGGGATGAGGGACAGGGGTGGGGGTGCAAGGGTGCTCAGGCACCAAATGGGCAGAAGGGCCGGCGATGCTACTAAACATCCTGAAATGCACAGAATTATTGTTTAAACATAACTACCCAAGTTGCGAAACCCTAGTTAGGATGGAGAAAGAGTTAGTCATTAAGGAAATTAGCTTCTCACCCTGTGAGAGGAAGGAGGATTGCAGTCAGATCAGGAAGGAGTCCTAACGAGGCAACGGGAGTCTGACGGGCGGACTGGACAAGTAGGCAGGACAAATATTACTGGAAGCGCCAAGCGACTTCAGGCAAACTCTTGAGAAACCGGCCCTACCGTGGAGGTAGGCCTGGGAGTCCAGCCAGCGGGAACCTCATGGGCATGATGCGGCTCAAATCAGGCTCCTAAGTGGCTGTGAGGCTCTCCCCAAGGCGCCAGGTCTGAGCACTCGACCAGAGGCGGTGAGTAGCTGTCTTGTGTTTTGTGGCTGCAGCTTGTGTGGTTGTTTTAAATATCAGGGAGCCCTGTGAGCAGAGCTGGGCGGCCGGAGCTCTCTCTCTCCAGGGTGCTGACGATGGAGGCTTCGCATCCTCGCTTCTCGGGAACTGGGCTACTCAGGGTGGCCGCCGCCTGTGAGGTTCTGAACACAAGGCTGCGCCTAGACAGCCAGCGCTCAGTAAGCGTGTATTAAAGCAATCACAAAGAAGTGGAAAAGGTGAATTCGCGGTAAGCAAGTGGCACTTCAGTCCCTTCATCTGTAAGGTGGGGAGGTGGTCGTGTAAAGCCAAGCGGGATGATCGAGTGACGGGAGTGAGAGACTTCACGTCCCAGAGGATGTTTCCAGGATGGCGTGAGAGAGAAAGAAAACCAGAAAAAGCACAGCTGCATTGAGATGAATGGCAACCAGCACACACGCGACCAACGCAACAGAAGCAGGTTGGACACGTGTGTTGGAGGGCACGTGAATATCCAGGGAAGCCCTTGAATTTACCGTGAGCTCCATGTGAGACAAGTGCCCTGCGCCGCCTTTAATGAAACTCGAGATTCCACTGGAGCAGAAGAGGAGCTGGAAGGGAGAGGCGGAGCTGGCCTGGCTCCGTCAGGCCACCACATCCTAGCCACCACATCCGAGGGCACAGCCGGAGGAGTTACAGGGACTGCTTGGCAGAGGGACCCAGGGCCCTATTCACTCATTTATTCATAGGTGCATCTGGCAAACAGGACTGCTGCATTCCCCATTGCTGCTGTAATGAATTACCCCAAGTTCAGCAGCTTGAGCAACATGCATTTGTTATCTTAAGGTTCTGGAGGTCAGGAGTCTGAGATGGGTGTCTTCAGGCTAAAATCAAGGTGTGAGCAGGGCCACGGTCCATTCTGGGGGCTCTCAAGGAGCGTGCATGCCCTTGGCCTCATAGCTTCGTGAGGACGCTCCTATTCCTCGACTCAGGGCTCCTTCCCTATCCTCTGAGCCGGGCGGGGGTGGGCAGGCCCCTTCCCACATCACAGTTCTCGGACTCTCTCTCCTCTGCTTCCCCCTTCCATTTTTAAGGACCTTTGTGATTACATTAGGCTCGCCTGGATAATCCAAGATAATCTTCCTATACTAGGGCCAGTTTATGAGCAACTCTAATTCTATCTGCGACCTTAATTCCCTTGTGTCACGTAACCAAACCTAGCCACAGGTTCAGGGGATTCACGCGTGGAGTCATGGGTGGGGAGAGAGAATCGTCATGCAGTATTTTTTTCCTAAAGATTTTATTTATTTATTCATGAGAGACAGAGAGAGAGAGAGGCAGAGACACAGGCAGAGGGAGAAGCAGGTTCCATGCAGGGGAGCTCGATGTGGGACTCGATCCCAGGATCCCGGGATCACACCCTGAGCCGAAGGCAGACGCTCAACCACTGAGCCACCCAGGCGCCCCTCGTCACACAGTATTGCAGAAGCAGACTCGCACAGATCAAATCTGTGTCCTTTGAGGGTCAGCCATATATCTCTGATGCAAAGGAACTTCTGGAAATTACCCAGAAAGACAGGAATGACGATGGATGAATGGGGAAGGATATTGATGAGCAAATCACGGCCATAGAAACAGGAAGCCAAACTGATGCTTTGAAGAGTTTCCACTGAAGCGAATTCCCAGAGGCTTGAAGATGAAACCAGTGCACCATTAGACTGGTTCCAGTGGGAGACTGGGTGATTCACTGCTGAGTGCAGGCCCCCGTGTGTGAGGCACAGGAAAAGCTACTGTTAGGGACAATGAGGTCTGAGCAGGTGATGCTCAGTGTTGGGGGGGATGCGGGCGTGGGTACCGACCTCGCTGGAGATGAGGATGTGGCTGGAGCAAACTTTCTGAAATTAAATAAAGTCGTTATTATCTAGAGCCCAATAATTGGAGCCAAGCAACCCCCACCCCCACCCCCCGAGCCCACAAGGGGACGTCTATGAGCACATTCACTGTTGTGCTGGCCCAGAGCTGCAGGCTGGCAAGGTCTCCGTCCCGGGGTAATGATTTCCTGAGTCCAGTGAAGAAGCTGGTACCATTTCTCCCATTTTACAGATGAACAAACTGAAGCTCAGGGAAGTTAGAGTCATTTGACCAAGGTCATACTGCTCATAAATGACAAGGTGGAGACTCACATCCCTATTCCCAAGTCAGTGTATTTGTCCACGAGACCATCCTCTCATGACAGAAGAGGTGGGATTGTCGAAAAGCCCTCCTTCCTTTCACTCTCAGCCCTCCTTCCCATCTTGTATTCCTTCCTTTGTTCCAGATAAAAGCAGGAGAAAAGGAAACAATGACAGAAAAGAGATCCAGAAGGAGTGAGGGTGGAGGAGTCAGTCAGTTTGCCCTCCTAGAGCTCTGACTTACCCTCACCACCCCCCATGATATTTTGCATAATAAAAATTCCTAAAAGAAAACTAATAACGAACACGTATTAAAAGCCCAGTTTATGTCTCTGTTGGTTGATCCTCACAGCAACCCCGCGAAAGCTTTACAGGCGATAAGAACAGAGACCAGAGAGGTTAGGTAACTCGCCCGGGGTCACACAGCTGGAGCAGGAAGCCCGGCCGCCGGAGGCTGTGCTCCACTCCTGCAGGAAGCTGGGTTAGTCTGGGAGCTGCGCCATGAGGTAGGCCCACCAGCCTGGTTTGGTGCCCACTCTGCTCCGGGCCAACTTCATTTTGGATGGGTCACTGACCCACCCCCAAGCCTTGGTTTTCGAGGCATCGGGTATGGGTGAAGACGGTGTTCTCTCCTACTGTTGTTAGGAGGTGTAACATCTGCAAGGTAATCAACAAATAATTGTCCGTCATGTGTCATTGTTGTGGAATTAATTGCACACGTGTTCCCTCTAGGGAACAGAGCCAAAGGCCCCCAGAAGGAGCGTGGGAGGCTGTGTTCTATGTGTGGGCCCTTTGGGGTGGCCAGAGGATCCCCAAGGAGTGGATGTTGGAGGGAGGGTGGTGATTGCATTTAGGAAGCAAGTGAAGGAGCGGGGGTTGAGGCGCCAGGCCCTGGCAAAGAGACCAGGTGGGTTCAGCTGACTTATGCAGGCCTGGAAAATCCAGCCAGGGTTGGCTCTGGATGCTTGAATGAGGGAGAGAAAGACATGGGAGAGAGCCAGCCCTCAAGCTTTGGCACCTGACAGATCTGACTTAGAGTCTCTCCTCATCTCAGCCCTCATGTGACCTTGACACCTTCCTTAGACTTTCCTTGCTCAGACAGGGGCTCTTGATGGTACCCTTACAAGGCACCTGGAAACTCTGGGAGATGAGCTCAGGCCTGCAGGGTGCCTGGCATGGGGCAGTGGCTCAGAAAGCCCCACCTGCCCTGCCAGCTGAGGGCCCAGAACACAGGGGTCTGAGCTCAGCTGGTCTTGGACGGAGTCTGTCCTCGTGACCACAGACAGTGGGCCCCATTCACCTGTTTGGGTTTCCTGATTTCTTCTTTACAAAGCCAGGAAGAAAAACTGGTGATGTTCCTTGGCAAATCTCCCCAGGGCTTTTGGCTATGCAGTTAATTCTTATAATAAAGACATACTCTCTCTTTTTTTTTTTTAACTTGACTCTTAGAAGATCAAGATGGGTTTTTCAATGAAATGTTAAAAGTCAGAATTGGGAGAAAATAGCACCAGACAAAAGAGGGGAAGACTCTAAGATTTTATCTGTTTCCCTGTGTTCCCATCTTGCTCCAGCACCAAAACCCAGCAGAGGAATAGAGCGTGTTTTTCAGTGGACGCATGCGTACAACAGACAGCAAGGACCAACATCGTGACTGACCTTATAAATGGAGCACTGGTTCTCTGGAGCCCTTGCAGCCTTTCCCCAAGAAGTAGCCATGCTTCCATTTTCATACATGAGCATTTAAATAGTGGAAACAGGGAAAGGAAAAGGAGTCATCATAAAGCATCATGGGAGGAAAGCATTGGGATGGAAGAGCTTGTCAGATGTTCACTAGATGGGCCGATGGGGTGCGTTCCTATGTCCTCTTTGGCCTCCAAGTGGACAATCTGCACTGAAGGAGCCTGGATATAGTTTCCTGGCTGAGGACCTCGGCTCTGCTCTCAGTACTGCTCCGATCTCCAGGATGACAGTCACTGCCAATGATTAACAGGCAGCGCACTGGAGCAGACCCTGGCAGGAAGGTCATCTCAGTGCAGGCTCCACACCTGGCGGATTGCCTCTCCTTCCTCTGCACCCTGGCGCTGCACTTCTTATGACTACATTTGACTTCATATCCTGGTGTTTGGAAACATGGGTATAAGTGCTTGGTGCTCGTGGTGTGGGCTGGTCCTGTCCGTATCTGAGTGCTGCTCAAGAACACGCTCCAGTAACAGTTGAACTAGCCTTTAATTGCACCTTTAGAACTAAATCACTGAACTTTTCTTGGGCGATGTCTATAAGTCAGACACCATGCTGACTGTATGGGGTGTAGTAGTGACAGAGACAGACACACAGTCCTTGTTTGCCCCCAAACAAGGACACAGCAAACACCAGGCAGCAGACAGAATGATCAGAAAGGGTGACAAGCTCCAGGAAGGATGCAAACCAGGGACTGGATAGATAAGAAAGGCAGGGCTTGGCGCCAGTGTAGAGAGGTCCCCCAGTGCAATGGGAAGCTGGCGATTACCATACCGGAGAGGTACTGAGAGCGGTGGCAGCCAGGTGACAGAAGAGATGATGTTGAGAGACAGTTTGGGTCTGGAACCAGTGAGTATTACTGGTGTACAATGAGGTTGAAAAGGAAGTGGAAGGAACCAGGATGCTGCCAAGGTTTCTAGTTACCCAAGGAAGGTGGGAGAGCTGCTTACTGAGATGTTGGGGCAACGGGGGACTCAGGATGGGGGATAAGTTTGGGAAATTCAAGAGTGTATGATCCATCCAGGTTGTAATGTCTAGTGCATAGTTGGATGTGCCAGTCTGGAGCTTAGGGGAGTGTTCTGGATCAGACAGACAAATGTCAGAGCTGTCAGCCTACAGATGCCCTGGCCTTCAACATGCAAGTGATCTGGCTGGGAGCAGTGTTAGTAATGAACTGTAGCCCGGATCACAAAACCAGGATTTACATTGGACAAAAAAACAGGCAAACAGAGGGAAACCCACCAATTCTGTAGCAGGGAGAGGGGTAGTGTGAGGAAAGGACTTTTGAACTGAATCTTGAAGGATGAGTACATGGAACAGACATCTAAGCTGAGGGGCAGCCTGGGAAATGACTCATAATCTCCAGAGAAAGAGGAAATGGTGCATGCAGCGTGGGTGGAGAGCCAGGAAACAGGGTGCTAGAGAGTTATGTGTAAGGGCCAGCTTCCGGAGAGCCTTGTGTACCACACTGCGTGCCCCACCTCAGGCAAAGTGGATGACCAGGTGCACCACCCGAAGCTCTGGCCATGGGAGCCGTCCTCCAGCCATCGTCTTTCAGGCCACCTCCGAGTTCCTGTAGGTCAGCAGTAGACCATTTGGCTTGCACCCATGCCAAGCTGATGCACCCATGATCCAAGCTCAGATGACTGTCTTGCTCTGTCCACTGGTGTTATGGAATGAATTTTTGTGTCCTGCCTCTCACCCCAATTCCTCTGTTGAAGCCTTGACCTCCACCATGACTGCATTGGAGATGGGGTCTTTATGGGAGTGATTAAGGTTAAAGAGGTCATAAGGGTGGGCTCTGATCTGATAGGATTAGTGTCCTTGAAGAAGAGACACCAGGAAGTTGCCCTTTCTCCCTCTCTACCATGTGAGGACACACCAAGAAGGCAGCCATCTTCAAGCTAGGACAGCTTTCACCAGAACCCAACCCTGCTGGAAACTTGATCTTGGACTTTCCAGCCTCCAGAGCTGTGAGAAAACAAATTCCTGTGGTTTGTGCCACATATTTATTGTATCATTGTTATGGCAGCCTGAGCAAACTAAACTGGTCAAAGGGAATTTCTCATAAGGCCAAAGGTATGCACTATGGGAGAAGCACCAGCTAGCTAAAGGAGAAGCAAAGCCAAGGGAGAAGCATCAGCTGAGGGAGAAGCATCAGTGCAACAGAGGCAGAGGACCTAGGGTCTGGGGCACCTCTTCTTGCAGTTTCCTTGTGCTCTCTGCACCTTCAACCCCATGTGTACCACCTCCAGCAGGGCCTACCCAATCCCAGAGAATGTCAAGGTCATGAGTGGCCACATGCTCAGGTGATGTGTCATGCTCAGATACAGTTTCTACCAAGGCCCAGCAGCCATACCAGAAGCTGTTTTCAGACAGTGCACAGTTCTCTGCTGCAGATGCTATGGCCTTGCTCTAGACCCTTGGTAGTCTGTCTGCACTGTGACTCTCTGCAGAGATTCCATGTGGCATCCTTCTCCACAGAAGCTTATGGTTCTGTGGGACCTGCTGGGCTGGACAACACAGGGGCAAGGCTGCTTATGCCTCTCCCTGGGCCCACTACACAGGCTTTCCTTACCTTGGGTCTCACTCAAACCTTCCACATCTGATAAATGGGTGGAGGTTGTATCCTTCAATGTGGAATGTGTGTCTCTCAGACCTGGGGAGGGCTGTCAAAGGTTGTACTTCTTTCCGAGGGGTAGGAGATACAGGTACAACACTTTGTCCTTTAGAGGGATTTTCCAGCATGCCCCAGACCAGTGAACCCTAGGAGCTTCAATGATATGACCCTTGGCTCTTTGATCCCTAGACCCTTGGATCATACCTGGTTTACTTCCCCGCTTTGGGAATGAATATGCTTTACCAAGTCACACAGAATTAGTACCTCAAGCTTTTCAAGTGCACTTAACACAATGCTGTCGACATGGTAAACCACTGTGGTGTCCTGTGGAATGTCCAGATGGTCTAAGCCCTTTCAGAGTACATCACAATAACAGAAGAATGAGTTGATCCTTAGAGGAAGACTATACGTGGGTACCATTTTGTTCCATGTAGACATAAACTGCTTCTGATCCTTCTTTCTGATCAGCATAGAAAAAAATGCTAGTTGTCAATTAATAGCTGCATTCCACACACCTAAGGCTGTATTAATCCACATGAGAATACTTGCCATATCAGGAAGTAACTGCAGTTGATGTTCTACTACTTGCTTAAGTTTCCAAAGTTCCAGGGTCTTCTTCTATTATCCGTATGGTTCCTGTAAGGTCACCCCGGTGAACCCAATGGGGATATGATAGGGACCGCCACTCTTGCATGCTTCAACACTCTGAGGGTGGCATTGACCTTTGCAACATAATAACATAACAAATACTACGAACATGTAATATTGTTTCTCATTTATTATCTTGGCAGGGAGTGGAAGTTCTTGGACTTTCTTATGCAATAACTCTCACTCTGGGGGATCCCTGGGTGGCTCAGGGGTTTAGCGCCTGCCTTTGGCCCAGGGTGTGATCCTGGAGTCCTGGGATCGAGTCCCACATCGGGCTCCCTGCATGGAGCCTGCTTCTCCTTCTGCCTGTGTCTCTGCCTCTCTCTCTCTCATTGATAAATAAATAAAATCTTAAAAAAAAATAACTCTCACTCTGCAGATCAAAGAACCCATATAAGAGTTCTTCTAATGGCTCCATGCATCTTTCCTAAACACATTCAGGACCCAGGGAAATGACCACAGGGTGGGATTGTCGACTCAATGTGCCCACTGTGTGACATACCTGGGCCAGGGCTATACTGACTACTTGGCTTCTGTATAGCTTATTCTAATGGGGGACTGTGACGATGCTGGACATCAGCACCAACCCAGATCCTGTATCCAGTGTCCAGTTGCTAATTTGCCCCAGTGTATAGTTACCTGAGTAAATGGTCATAACCCCTTTGGGGATTAAATGAGGGAATCCCTACCATATCCCCTGGCTTTCCCACCTGAAGGCAGGAGGAGGTGCCCTTGTATCAGATAGTCAGTGTCCAAGTCTGGGGACCGCCCCAGCCATCTGCTGGAAGTGAGGGGTAGCTGAGGGGGTTACAGGATTAAGGCAAGTAAAGGAGGCTTGACAAACACTTTATGGAGAGTGAGATGCCAGGAACGTTGACCCATTTGAGCATGGCACCATGTGTTAGGGATGAAATCCACAAGCCAGGCTAGCTAGCCCATCCACAGGGCAGAAGAGACAGTGGAGAGTCGGCCACCTAGGCTTGGGGTTCCACCAGAAAACCACGAAGAAGGATGGGGAAAAGAAGGGTTTAGGACACCATTATGGGACCTTGAGTTAAAACCTGGAGTTTGACTCAGATGAGAATATTATAGAATAGGGATGGCTGCCAGACCTCGAAGAAGCTGGAGACCATGGATCACAACAGTCAGAAATGGAGCAAGATGAACACATGTTGGATTCGCGTCCTGTGGCTGCCATAACAGATACTGGTTTTCTCGTGGTTCTGGGTCTGATGCTCCACCTGTAAGGCTCACCCGCCTTGCCCCCGTCTACTCTTGGCCCTACCAGATTCTGCCTTTACCTAAAATGTTATTATTTTGTTCATCATAGACATAGTGACATTTATTTTGACTTTTTAAAATGTTGCATTAGATATTTATCTTGGTGATTGAGGTTTTTGGTACCTCCTGAGATTTTGCTGCCAAGGCCAATGCCTCACCTACCTCACCTCGGCCCCAGCTCTGGGAGAAGGAACAGCTACAGCAGTAGAGGAAACACAAGAGTATATTGTCTTGGAAGCCGAGGAAAGAAGGTTTACCAAGAAGCTGATACAATAGGATGAGTGTCAACATCAAGCCAGACAGAGAAGGTCATAAATTGCACAATCTCATTTATCTGAGCTGGTTGTACTATTGAAAAAGGGAAAATACCCTACATGACCAACTGGTTAAATGGTATACGGCCATCTAAAAGAATATAAAACAGCCATTAAAAATGACGTTAATCATGAAGAAAAATATTCTGGAACGTAAACTGGAGAAAGCCAGATGACAAAGTATAAACAATGTATAGAAACAACCATATGGACCAATATGTGTGCAGATTAAAAGCAAAATAGTCACATACACGAAGCAAAGAGTGCATTCGGTATATGATTCCACTTATATGAAACTACAGGGTGCAAACTAATCCACAGTGATGGAAAGTAGAGTAGTATCTACGGGATAGAGAAATACAAGTTGATACATATGTTCACTATTCTAATGCGTGACGGGTTCACAGATGTATATTTGTGTCAAAACTAATATAACAGGTACACTTAAAAATATAGTAACACAGAAGCAACGATACTCTTGTTTATTGATGTATTTTTACACTGGGTCAGCACTGTGAGAAGACATTTCATATGTCATGTCTTTTAATCCTGACACAAAATTTGTGGGTTAAGTATCATATTTTCCATTTTACAGATAAAGACATTGAGACTTGTACAGAGTCATGCAGTGTGTGAGAGCAGGAACGCAAACTTTGCTGGCTCTCATCTCTGGGCTCCTAATTGTTATGCTATGTATTTGGACAATAATTGTAACCCCACCCCCCAACAGCTGGCTGGGAGGGACCCATAGATCCTTGGGAAGGGGTGTTGTGGCCGCCTCAGACAGTCTATTGGGACAATATTATTGATAAATAAATGTTAGCTGTTGCTATTAGGCTTGGAACTCATGATCCATCCTTTCCATTGATAACCAACAAAGACTTGGTGCCTTAGAGATGGTGAATGGATATGACCATTCGGAGCTTCTCAATGAACGTATTTTAGGAATGCTCGCCTTCCAGAAGTACCTGGCCCCTGCCGAGCCAGGCTGCGGGAATCTCTGGTCCAGAAACTTGCCCTAAAAGAAATCCATACCATTTTCATATTTTCCCCTTTTCTGCTCTGATCACTGCCACCCTTGTGATTAAAAATGTCAATCAGGGGATCCCTGGGTGGCACAGTGGTTTAGCGCCTGCCTTTGGCCCAGGGCGCGATCCTGGAGACCCGGGATCCAATCCCACGTCGGGCTCCTGGTGCACGGAGCCTGCTTCTCCCTCTCCCTGTGTCTCTGCCTCTCTCTCTCTCTCTGTGACTATCATAAATAATAAAAAAAAAATGTCAATCAGTAAAGGATGAGACTGCCATTTTAAATTCATCTCTCAGTCACTGGGCTAGTAGGGACTCGGTGCTGGCAGCCCCAGGTGCAGAGTCCTAGGACCCGATGAAGGAGTCGTTAGTTCCACCTGGCTGGGTTGGACGCATCTAGGAAGGAGCGTCAGCTCCTGATTTGGATCAGGTGGCGGTGGCCAGGCAGAGAAGCAGAGGAGGTGGGCCGATGCACACAGGCCACGTTGTGTCACACACTCGCATGGCAGAGTCGAGTGAAGGCAAGCAGGTGGCACCTCATTCTGCAAATCCACTGCCTGGGTCTCCCTGAATGCTCATGCCTGGACTCAGTGGGGAAAGTGGGAGGATTCAAGAATGATGTCTGCTATGGCAGGCGCAGGGGACAGGTTCAAAAACTCTGCCTTTGCTACTTCTTGGTTAATGTAGGCTGGGAAGGGAAAGTGAGACCAAGTGGTTGAAGGTTTGCATAGTCTGCTGAATATAGGCTTTTTCTACACCAAAGATTTCAAGCTTAGTTTTCCATTTTATTTTATTGATTGATTGATTTTTAAAGATTTTATTTATTTATTTGAAAGAGAGAGAGTGAGAGAAAGCGCAAGTGGGGTAAGGGGCAGAGGAGGGAGAAGCAGGCTCCCCACTGAGCAGGGATCCCAATGTGGGGCTTGTTTCCAGGACCCCGGGATCATGACCTGAACCAAAGGCAGACGCTCAACTGACTGAACCACCCAGGTGCCACAGTTTCTCCATTTTTAAAACAGAAAATACCATATCCAGAAGATTTCAGAAAAATCAGAAGATTTTTCTTTAGATTTATTTATTTATTCATGAGACACAGAGAGAGAGGCAGAGACACAGGCAGAGGGAGAAGCAGGCTCCATGCAGGAAGCCTGATGTGGGACTCGATCCGGGGACTCCCTGAGCCAAAGGCAGACGCTCAACCTCTGAGCTACCCAGGCATCCCAAGACTGAGGATTTCTTGAAAAAAGCAAGACTTAGGTTGAGTTTAGAGAGAGGATTATGACCCAGAGAAGCAGGAGGGAGGGAGGAGTAGGTTCTGGATATACTCATTCTCTGCTGGGAAGCCTTCTGAGCAGTAAGGAGGCAGGCCAGGGCCAGACAGACACCGGGCTCTGGCAAAGCCGGGTTGTGGTGTCACACCAGGGCTGGTGTACAACCACACATCTATCTGACTTATTCATCTCATCTGTTGCCAGACAAACAACCTTAGTAATATCTTATCTAAAGTAATATCTTAACTTTCTAGTAATATCATGTAACACAAGAGATGCAAGTCAATCAGGATAAGCCATGATTTTCACAGAGCACAGGATGAAGAAAAGGGGAAATTGAGTCAGACATTCAGAGAATCATTGGCTCTCAAAGAGGATGGAGAGAAGAATGTGTTACCAAAAAGGATGGGGGGATGTGTAAGGTTTCCTTAACTGCTCCACAATGCCTGACTCCGAGTTTTTCTGCGCCACAGCGCTTGTCCTGCTCAGAGAGAATCGGATTTTCCTTTCCAAAAAAGGGGATCACAGCTCAGCAGGCTTCCAGATGTTGCCCAGGGTCATAGGGCTAAGTCCTCAGAATTGGAACCCTGCCTGGTGTGTCTGAAGCCAGAGTCCCTGTGTTGCACTATCAAGACCCTTCCTGGAGAGTTTGAGGGAGGATGACAGTGCCTCTCCAGCCTGGTCTGAGGACGTGGGCCACATGGTGACCGAAGCAAAGCCAGGTCGCCTGCTCCCCGAGCACCAGGCCTAGTGTGCCAGACCCAGCACGGGTTGTGGTCTCCTGTCATCCTTGGAACTGCCATGGGAGTGGGTCACTATTCCTGGCCTCACCCTGGTCTAAACCCCCATCATGTCTCACGTGGACCAGACTGTGTCTTCCTGCATCTACTTCATCACTGTCGTCCCCCTGGCCCCCAGTGCTAACACCCCAGCGCTGCGTGGCTGCCTGAGAGGCTGGCCTCATCGTCCCCCTCAACCCCCTGCCCAGGTTTAGAGAACTTCAATCCTTCCCATTGCTCTTAGGATTCAACCCCACATCCCTAACCTCATCTACAAGGCAGGCCAGGCCCAGCACCACAGTCCCTCCAACCCTCACACACAAGCACCTTCCAGCCCAGGCCTTTCTGCTTGCTGCCCCTTCCCCATAGACTGGCACACGACCCCCACCCCACAGACACACGTAGCAGACTGTCACTCCTCAGCTTAGGTCAGAATCTCCTGATGCCTCTTATACCACCTTACACCATTTTCTAGAATTTTTCATTTACACCTAAACACCTATCCAAGTGTGTGGTTGTTAATGTCTGATTCCCCATGATGTGTAAGGGCCAGGAAGGCAGGGTCCTTCTCTGCCTTGTTCAGTTCTGAGGCCATAACGCCTAGAACACAGTGGGCCTGACATGGAGCGGGTGCTCAGCACACACCGTTGAATGAATGAATGAGTGAATAAACGGGTGCATGAATGGGTGAACCCCAAACAGGACAGCTGCATGCCTCCTCTCCAAGACCCTGTTTTACCTCTGTTAAAGTATGTTGGAACATTCTATGTCTGTGACTGTCCCCTACCCCCGACCATGGTGCATTCCGAGGTGCCAGGAGCGAAGCCTTATTCATCTCAGTATCCATGGTGCTCAGGATTGAGAACAAAGTCAACCTCAGGATATGTGGCATCTTCCTCCTCTGGTTCTGCTAAGTAGCCACGTCACTCTGAGTCATTTGTTTCTTCATTTCTAAAATGAAGTTCTGCAGCATGATTCCCCTGATCCCTTAATTACTGGGGCTGATAGTCTAGGATTTCGTAACCAGAAGCATTTACTGTTTCCTTTAGAAACAAAATACATTTGGGGAATTCCTGTTAGCATCCTGCCGTGCCCATTGAGAGGTGCTTTGGAACCCCTCAGAGAGTCAATCTCCAAACACAGAGCTGTCTTGGGCGACCAGGGAGCAGAGGCCTCCCTTACTTACTTTGGAAAATACACCACACATCCCACTGGTCTTTAGCTGGTCAGGAAATCTGAAACTAATTAGATAGGATCAGTAAGCAACTCAGCCCAATTTCAAAATGCTTTCGTGCAATTAGGCTTGGCCAGGAACTAAAGGTCATAAGCCAGCCTATTAGCCACAGGAACCATTGAATAATAACAAATCTGATCTTTATAATGCTGCTTAAGGCTTGACTTCTCAAACAGAGACGAGATTTTATTCCTTTTTTCTAATCTGAGAAGAAACCAGAGGGAGTTAACGGCAGGGGTGAGCGTGGAGAAACTAGCCTGCTTGTGGAGCTCATCTGTACCCCCTTGACCCCCGATGCCCCCCCCCCTTTGAAAAGCCTCTTCCTCAGCTGCTGTCACAAATCAGTACACGTCTAGAGTCCCGTCACCCCTCAATCCAACCCCGCTAGGAGGCAGGGTTGCTCACTTCTCTGCCCCGGGCACAGCAGACAAAGTGTCCTGTTTGGGATCCGGCAGGTAGCGTTGGACTCTTTGAACTCACTCTCAGTAAGTGAAGAGTCAGCATTTGTTCCTCTAAGCCTCAGTTTCCAAATATGTAAAATAGGGATGATAACGACCTCCCACAGTGGCTTGCTGTGGAAATCATGAGGTTACTCACATGACATGGCCTGGTGGAGACTAGCACATGTGAGAGGCTCAATGAGAATAATTCCTTTTTTTAAAAAAATATTTTATTTATTTATTCGTGAGAGACACAGGCAGAGAGAGAAGCAGGCTCCCTATGGGGATCCCGATGCAGGACTCGATCCCAGGACCCCAGGATCATGACCTGAGCAGAAGGCTGACGCTCAACCACTGAGCCACCCAGGCATCCATCCCAACAATTCTTTTCTTGGATGCTGACCTAAAAGACCAGAGGGCCTTTATATTTATCTAGTCTAGGGTTTCTCAAAGTGTAGAACTCAGGATACACTTTAGTTGTTCGTGCACGTGAAAGCTTTTATTTACACGCTTATTTTAATGTCCATTAGGTTGCGTGTGTATCATTGCTTAACGCCGTGGTCCTTAACCACAGCCACACATTACAATTGCCCAGGGAGCTTTTAAAATGCTCCAGCCCAGAGCGGGGCCTGACTTTGAGATTTTAGACAACATTCTGCAAGCACATTTCACATTAATGTGAAAAGCCAGGATGAGAACTACTGGCTTAAGGCAAAGCTGGGTAAAAAATAGAAATTACTCAAAGTAACATATCAACAAGGCAGCCAGCTAAGGCTGACGTTGGGGAAACACAGATAAGCCAATATTTTTTGAGGGCCACATGTCAGGATCAGCTGCGGGTGAGGTGGTTTGGTGCTTGTTAAATTTCAGATGCCTTGTCCCCTGCCGGGTCCATTAAATCAGAATCATGAGGGGTGGACCTGGAAGACCTTTGTTCTCATCAGCCTACCTGGCCCTGGTTCTCTGGAAGGCATTCAGGAGTCACTCATCTTGTAAAGGTTAAGGCCATGCTCGGAAGGAAGGGAGGCACTCTGTGGTCCGCCCAACATAAGAGAGAGGGGGACGCTGGCCAGCTGATGTCAGCCAATCACACTTTGATACTCGGGAGGTATTGAGCCAACACTCAGTCCAGGGCAGCAAGGGGCACAGATGATGTAATTCTGGGTTCACTAGGAGGTAAGGCTTCCCTGAGTGTGTCCCACCCAGTTCCCTAGGACTGGAAGGAGGCAGAAAGGCAGGATGAATGCCCCTTCCAGGAGCATACTGTAAGAATCTGTGCAGCAAAAGTGTTTCCTAGGTGGTAACTTTCAAGTAAGCTTCATGTTCAGACAGGTAGTGGGATAGTGAATAACTCCCCTTCTAGAACCTCCAAATTTGCTGCCCAGAAGGCATGGATAGATCATCTGGAGAATTCCAAACCTACTTATCTCTGCTGTGCCTGGTCGCAGTAGGAGCTGGGAGATTGTGGAGGAACTGAAGAGGAAGGGAAACCCTTTCACACTGAGTAAATCCCCTGGCAAGGATCTACACTAAAGGCAGCAGGCAAGCCACTTAGTCCAGTGTCTGCAGCTCGAAAACGGGTTCTTGCAGGATGATCAGGGGGATGGGATGCAAGAGTGGATCTCAGGCTTTGGCACAGGATAGGGAGCTGATAATAACAAGTGGTTACTTGTCACAGGACAGACGTGGTGCAAACTGACTTCCCTCTTAGCTATGCAGTCAGCACTCGCTAGGCTGCAGAGCCCAGCTAACTTGTTTCAGGGGCTCTCCTCGGTGCCTGTAAAATGAGGCTTTCAGTTTAACTCAGTTCAAGATACCCTGGCTTGAGAGCTCTCCAGGAAGTGCTGGCCTCTCTTGGCTAGGATGAAGCCATGCGGGGAGGGGGTTGTAACCTGTAATGGGGCCGGGGGCTGGGGGGGACCTCTGTTCCTTTGAGCATCCCTTCTCGGGGTCTCATCCAGTAGAATCCTACCTGGTGGCAGCTCTTGATTTTATTCTAGCCTCTGTCCTCGGGGGTGGTACTTGCCAAGGCTGCTTCATGGGTTGCCTTTGAAAACAGATGAGATGATATAAACTAGTAACCAGAGTAAATAATAATCTTATTGAAGGTAACAATTTACTTACTTACATACTTCCTGATGGGTGGATGGATGTCTAGATGGACGGGTGGGTTGGTTGACCGATTACGAAGACTTTGAGAACTGCAGATGGGAAGAGCCATGGGGAGCTTTGTTGTCATGGGAGAAGTAGCGAGTGTCCTAAGCTGAGAACCAAGAAATGCAGTTTAGTTGTGACTCATTTACAACTCCTTGTGTGACCTCCGGTTACCTCTCTGCCCTTTGGTCTTCTCGTCGTTAGTATAATGTGTGGGCTCCCCACAAAATTCTAGGGAGGACTACCTCTGATGATAAATGTGATAAATCTATAAATT
Organism: Canis lupus baileyi; assembly: GCF_048164855.1. NCBI lineage: Eukaryota > Metazoa > Chordata > Mammalia > Carnivora > Canidae > Canis > Canis lupus. The sequence goes on from NC_132839.1 coordinate 70,917,258, forward strand.
GCAGAACTCTATAAAAACATTATTTTTTCCAGTTATTATTTAATTTGCATTATATCATCAGTTCCTCACAAAGCACCTGTGACACAGGGGAGTAGCATCTCCAAGTCCAGAAGGTGCCAAAGACATACTTTCTCATCGCTAATGCTAGCTTTGCTTGAGGGGTCATTTCTGGGCCACCCAGCCACATTCCTGCAAAGATAAGCCCAAGTGGGAAGTGGGAAAAGTGCCCATGGGAGCCAGGAGTCCAGGCACCCAGAGTGAAATGGAGTCCACAGTGCCTGCAAACCATCTCTGAGGGAAATGTCCACCATGACTCCACCTCCCTCTCCACTGGGTGGTTCTGTCATCATGCATTCGTTATTTCTTAGTATATTAGTTCCTGTTTTGTCCATTTCGTTTTAGTGTCAGTGCCCTCGACTCTTCCCAGAATCATGTGTGTCCAGAACTGTGTGCCGGGAGCTGCCAAGCTTGGGGGTGGGGGGAGTATGGGCTCAACTGTGTCTCCCCCAAAAATCATGTTGAAGTCCTAACCCCCAGTTTCACAGAATGTGAACTTAATTGGAAATAGGGTCATCACAGATGTAAACTGGTTAAGATAAAGTCTTCCTGGAGAAGGATGGGGCCTAATCCAAGATGACTGCTGTTTTTATAAGGAGAGGACACACAGGGAAAGGCCAAGGGAGGACATGCATGGAGGCTGGCGTTATGGCTGCATGCCAAGGAACGCCAAGGGTGGCCAGTGACACCAGAAGCTAAGAAAAAGTGGAGCAGCTTCCCCCCTAGAGCTTTCAAGGCAGCACAGCCCTGCCATACCTGGTCTGAGATGTCTAGCCTCTAGAACTGGGAAAAAATAGGTTTCTATTGTTTGAAACTCCCCGGATCACACAATGCGAGGTGATGAATGAAGTCAAGGAACTGAGGGCTCTGATTTCCAGCCCTGCCTCAACTGCCCACACTGGCCGTGCCTCCTTGGGGAGGTCTCTGGACCGCACATTTCCTATCTGTGAAAAAGAGAGAATTGTGTCGGGTCAGTATTTGCCAAACTTGCTGATAATTAGAATTACTTGGGACACTTATTAAAATTATAGCTTATGGGGCACCTGGGTGGCTCAGTTGGTTAAGCATCTATCTGTAGTTCAGGTCGTGATCCCAGGGTCCTGGGTTGGAGCCCTCCGCGCTCAGCTGGGGGCCTGCTTCTCCCTCTCCCTCTGCCTCCCCTTCCTGCTCATGCTCTCTCTCTCTCTCTCTCAAATAAATAAATAAAATCTTTTCGAAATGTGAAAACATAAAACTATGGCTTATTAGACCTTTCCTCTGGATTTTCGGAGTCAGTGGATCTGGGGCAGGGCCAGGAATCTACATTTTTGAGAAACTCCAGATGGTAGCAGTAACTGGCACTTTGCAGTCACTGCCTTCTCTGGTGTTCTAGGCTTCTCAAGGGTGAAGCTTTGCCCCTTGACCCCATGCACTCTATTGCAAGCCTACCATGGATGGTGCGTGTTGAAATCTCTGTCCCCTACCCAGACTGCAAGCCCAAGAGGGCAGAACCACATCTGTACCTCCAGCACGTTGCCTGGAAGACAGCCAGTGTGCCTAGGAGTCATGTACTGAAGGAAAGGATAAATCATCTTTCCTGCAGACATCCCGCTCTGGCATGTGTGATCAAGGACCTTGCAAGCTCTTGTTCTCAAGCTGCAGATGCACCTCCCTGCTGCCAGTCTGGACCAGTCTCTGACTCCAGTCCACTCTTCATGCTTTTTTTGGAGGAACACAAATTCAGTGTTCTACTACAGTTGCAGACGCAGCTCTAAGTCACTGGATCCTACGGAGTGAGTTACGGGATTCTTCCCATTTTATAGGTAGGGAAAAAACTGAGGCTTCCAGAGGTTGAGTGACTTGCTCAAGGTCACAGTCAGTGCGGAGCTCTGATTTGAACTTAGGGGGTCCAGTGTCAGCACCTAGATCTCTCTGTCCCACCACCGTCCCACCACTCACAGTAAACCCTGTGCCAACGGGATCTCGACCAAGCAACTGGACCAGCCCATCTTTTGTCCCGCTTTCCTCTCTGGAAAGATCTGTCATGCTTCTACCCACTTGCTGCACTCTGGTAGCTCCTCTCCCTGTTGGCCCTTCTCTCTGGGCTGTCCTGCCGGAAACTTCGTTCCTTCCTACACGGAGAGCTGTGCCTCTGGGGAGTGAGCCTCTGGTGTGCGTGGCCATCATAGCACACGTTTTAACTATTGTACCTCGCCCACCCAGCATAAGCCCTCTCTTCCTTTGTGTCTTTGCTCACATGTGACCTCCTGGGTGAGGGCTTCTAGAACCATCTTTTAAAAATTTGCAATGTCCACCCGACAGCCCTCTATTGCCCCCTTCTTTGTGTTTTTTTGCATGGCACCTATCCCAATCTAATAAACTATCATTGAATTACACATGTGATCTACCGTCTGCCTCCCCTCCCTCGAATGTAAGCTCCACGAGGACAGAAGTTTGGTCTGCGGGATTTCATGGCTCCACTCCCAGTGCCAGGAACAGCGCCTGGACCGCAGCTCGAGCTCTCCCAGGGCTTGCCCAGCGACGAAGGAGCACGTGCCTCAGTGCTGAGTGTGTCTCCCTCTGACGACTGTGAGCTCCTTTCAGGAAGGACTTCATCTGGTTCATGTCTGGACCTCCAGCAACGAACAAAGGGCCTGGCTCTTCGGACAACCTCAGGAGGCCTTGTCCAAATAAATGAATGAGGAAGTGAGTGACCAAATGAGTGAATTAGCAGGTGGATTTCTTTTCCAGAGTGGTTTGCTTTTGGCAAAATGCAGCGACTACATTTCCACTTGTAGCCTCGCCTGTGGCTGCTCCTCAGGCTGGAATGCACCCCAAACACCACCTCGGGGACGTTTATAGCCTTAGGAGGTCATTTGGGGTCGTACAGGTGGAACAGAGGGGCCCAGTGCAGCTAGCCGGGGCATAGCGCCATCCACTGGGGTGTCAGTCTCCACTCTGCCCTTCCCTTGCTCCTCTGCTTTCCTCTTCCCTGGAGGGAGAACTGGGCTTCCCCTCACTTTGTGAGAGGAACTGGCCTCCTCACCCCAACCCCACAGAGGAAGTGCCTCTGCTTGCTCAGCCACCTCCAGCAGCTGCGTGTCAGGGAACAGAGAGGAGGAAGGGGGCAGCGCTGCAGGTGACTGTCCACCCCCCGCTCCCAGAGCCGCCTGGCCCCGTGGCACTTGGATGTGCTGTCCTGTGTTTTTTCTTCCCGTCGTCTCTATCGGGCCCAAGCTTCAGCAGACCCAGGAAAGCAACGGTCCACCTCGGAGGGCTAAGGTGCTTGTGGGTGTCCCCTCCAAGTCCACTGCTGGTTCTCCACCCTGAGCATTGTCACAAGCCAGGGAAGGACTGCTTGCTGGCTGGAAGAGAGGTGAAGGGGGAGTCTGGCAGAGTTGAAGCTCACAAGCTGGTGCTCCTGCTGGGCGAGCAGGGTCCTCTCTTGCTGCAGAAACCAGTGGGCATTTCCCCTCCTTGGTGCAGAGGCGTGGACCCTGGGGGCTTCCCTGGAGCAGTGAGGAGTCTGTGCTGCTTTGGGCAGAGGGGTGAGCCTGAATGCTCGATGCACAGCTCAGAGGATGTGCGGCGGGGCCAGGAAGCTGGGACCGGCAGCCAGGGCCCCCAGGTCAAGGGGATCTCAGAAACGGTCATCGGTCTGGCTGGGAAGAAGGCCTGTAATCTCAACCTTCAAGATCAGAGCCAGCAAAGGAAACAGATTCAGAACTCTGCTAACTGTACAATTTGAAAGAACACATAGATTCTCTTCATTTTTTTTATGCTTCCTTAACAGTTGCCTAATTAGCTCATTGGCCTAATTCATCCTTTCCTTCAAAGAAACAAACTGTCTTGCTCCATTCTTTGATCTATTCATTCCTTTAAGTTGCATATTGATTTCTTCCCATTCACTCTTCTGCTAATTAATTAATTAGCTAATTAATCAATGCAAGATATTTATCAGGCGCCACATTTCAGGCTGTATTCTAGGTGCCAGGCACAGCGGTAAACGTGACTGGATGGCTGAGTAGGGTTTCAGGAGGAAACCGAACCCACTCCATACAATTCAAGTGACTTACAGAGCTGGGGATAGGGGTACAAGAACAGCTGTAGAATGGCCAGGATCCCCAAGAGAGCGATAAGCCATTGCCGCTGGCCCTGAGGGCAAGGCAAAGAAGTGGCATTGAGAAGCAAGGTGGAGGAAGGCCCCCTGCAGGGATGTGTGTTTGGTGTTTGGGGACCCCATCCCCTCAGCTATTGCCAGAGCTGCCAGATTGGCAGTGGGGGAGGGAGTAGCAGGGAAGAAGCACCCACCTCCTTCTCTTCCCATCCTTTGGTTTCCAGGGCTGATAGCTAGTTTCATGGAAGTTGACCAAAGCCATCCCTCGGGCTTCCCAGGGCAAGAGCAGGACAGAGACCATGAACACTGGAGCCAGGGAGGCAAGGAGAGTGACCAGCCCAAGACCCATTCCCAGCGGCCTGGGCTACACATTCCAGCTGCAGAATGGTGATCAACAACCAGGTAAATATTCAGCACATGCTGACTGGTGCCAAAAGAAAACCAGGGCAGGATAGATGGAGGGTATGCGAGGGTGATGAATTATGAACTTGGGTTTCATATCAGGTGATCGGGGGCAGGGGGGCTCCCCAATGGATCTTATTTGAGTGGAGACCAGAGGGGAAAAAGTTAGGAGTCCTTTACAGACCTGGGGGAGGGTGTTCCTGGCAGAAAAGAGCAGAACCTCTAAGCCGAGAGTGGAGCAGAGCCACTTGAAGGCACCAAGGGAGCCAGTTGACCAGAGTGGACAGGTAGGTGGAAGGAAATGAGGGGGACAGGGTCAGGTATGAGTCATCAGGGTCAGAGGCCGAAGCCCTTGCTAAGGCCTGTGAACGTAACCCTGAGCCAAGGGGGTCAGCTGCTATGGGGTGGGGGAGGCATTTTCTGAGCACAGGGGGACCAGATGCAGCCTACATTATAAAGAGCACGTAGCTGCTCTGTGGGGAAGTGGGGGGCCGGGGCAGGGGGAGTGGCAGGGAGAGCAGACAGAGAGCCCTGGCAGTGGCTCCTCCCAGAGCTGGCAAGACAGCTTGGACTAGGGCTGAGAAGTAGGAACAGATGGGGGGAGGCGGTCAGATCCTGGATCCGGGAGGCGAGGTGTGGACGGCAGGTAGGATGGCGATGTTCCTTACAGGGATCGGAAGACTGACTTTGGAGGAGCTGGTTTGGAGGGGGAGCAGGGGAGCGGGGCCGGCTGTGGACCTTGTGAGTTCGAGATCACGGTTATCCAGTCAGGTGTGCTGATTGGTCACGGCCCTGCCAGGGCCCGCCCTGGCCTCAGACACATGACTCCCCTCCAAGTGCTTGCTCGGCTAGGAACTGACCTGGCCACTTCATCGGCTTCATTTGGTCACCTTAATTCTGAGGATCCGTTTAGGACCCAAGTAAGTGTCCATGTCACGTGGGCTGGCCAGGAACGTGGGACACCTGGGCTGGGATTTAATCGTGGGAGTCGTCAGCATGCAGGTGGGACCAGAGCCGCCCAGGAAGCCAATGCAGAGAGAATAGGGCGAGAGGGAGGACGTGGCCCCAGAGAAGAACGCATGGAAGGCGGCCAGGGAGGCAGGAGAGAACCAAGCAGCAGCTCCTCAGAGGAGCGCTTCCAAGTCTCGGGATAATCCCAGCCAGCTGGCGTCTGGCCCACAGCCCTTCCTTTGACATCTATGGGCCACACGCTGAGTCTCCCTGCAGATCACAAATTCACCCAGACCTGCTCCGGGCCGCCGGAGGCTGCTCCATTCTTGTTTGTCAACTCTGGTCAAGTTGAACAAGAACCTGGGAGAAACTGAATGAACAGCTAAGTATAAATATTTGCTTGGACCCTCTGAATTTCATAAGTGGTTGACTTAAAAGTGCTAAAAATAGGCACAACTTACCAGTCTCTGCCAGGTGTGCAGTAGTATTAGGTCCACACATTAATCCTCACGGAGGGACATGTGGTCGTGTTTATGATACAGACAAGGAAGCTCAGCTCAAGGAGGTTAACTGAATTCCTTACGCTCACACGGTTGGCTGGTGGCAGTTGGGGTTGGAAGCTGGGTCACTGTGGGTGTCAGAGCCTCGGTCTTCCAGCCTAAACCAAACCCATGAGCTGAAGGAGGATCTGAATCTTCAGACATTCCACTCCACTTTTTTTCTTCTTCTTTTTTTTTTTTTTAAGATTTTATTTATTTATTTGAGAGGGAGAGAGAGAGCACAGAGGGAGAGGGAGAGGGAGAAGCAGACTCCCCGCTGAGCAGGGAGCCCGATGTGGGACTTGATTCCAGGATCCTGGGATCATGACCTGAACTAAAGGCAGACGCCTAACCAACTGAACCACCCAGACGCACCCCACTATTTTTTCTTTTTTTAATAACAAGCTGGTATTTCAAACTTACTTAAAATGGTGATCAAACCATTGATCATGCTTCTCCCTAAGGGCTTGAGAGGTCAGAGTAACAGTTCCATGAGGGCTCCTGTCAGACCCAAAAATGAAACCAAGCAAACACGTGATAGGCATTCACGGAGAGTTCTGGAAATACGCAGAAAACATGGGGAGCAGGCAGGAGAACAACCTGGTTAGGGGGTCCCTGATCCCCCACTGCTGGACACTGAGTGCCATTGCCACGAGACTCTCGCTAGACGATACTTTGCTTCCTTGGTGGTGCTCGCCGCTCTGTGTCAAACTCAGGCCCAGTGCTGGTGCGACCCCCTCCCCGGCAGCCAGTCTAGGCCAAACACTCTTGACAGAGGTTTCCGAGGGCAAGAGAGAGCTCAGCAGGCACTGCGGCTTCTCTGATTAGTTCATCACCAAATATACATTAAGTGCCTACTATGTGCTGGACTCTGTTCTGAGCGCTGGGGCAACAGCAGTGATAAGAGACAAGGTACCTGCCGCCCCCCCCCCCATGGAGTTGCATTCTGCAGGGGAGAAAAGACAGGAGCCCCAAAACAAATAGAAAAGAGAACTTCAGGTATTACATAGGTTGAAGGAAATAAAAGGTAAGAGAGAAAGAGGGAAGGAGGGAGAAAGGGGGACAGGGAGATGGAGAAGGACTCAGAAAGGGAGGGGGAGTGGAAGGGACAGGCAGACAGGCAGACTTGGGGTCAGGCTGGGTTCAGTTTAGGCAGGGTGATGGGAGAAAGCCTTCCTAAGGAGACCTGCAAGATAAGACCTGAGGGACAAGAGGGAAGCAGCCCTGCAGAGGTTTGGGGGCAGATCTCTGGCCAGAAGGAGCAGCAGGTCCACAGGCCCCAAGACAGCAGAACCTGGGTGTTTGTGAGGACGGGAGGAGGCCACAGTGAGGGCCATGTGGAGGCCGAGGGAGAGAGTAGAGTGACAAGTTGGAGAGGCAGACATGGACCTTGTCGCTGGGGCCCTTTCTGACCTTCTCAAGTCCCACAGCTGGTGGGCAGCAGAGCCAGGATCGGAAACCATTTGGGGAGGAAGCAATCCCTTGCTCTTCTCATATCACTTGGTAGAATGAGGAGGGTCTGGCTCTGGGTACAGGAAACAGCAAGCCAGGACTTGTTGGAGGAAAGCCACGGGAGGTTGTAAGCAGGGTGGGTCCTACCCCCGGGTGTTTGCAGAGGAAGTCACTTCTGCGCCACTGCATGGAGAGTATCTGTGGAAGGGGGGGTGAGCCGGGCAGCTGTCGGGAGGCTGTGGCAGGTGGTGCCCCAGGGACAGCTGTGCCATCTGCCCAGGATGTAGTCTAGAGCCCAGGTGGCAAGAGTTGCTGGGATTCGGGCAGGCACCAGGAGGGGATTTAGAGGGAGGAAGGAGTCTGCTTTTTGGCCTGGGGACTGGGAGGAGGCTGGACTAGGGAGAGGCCTGACGAAAGAGGGGATCTGGGCAGGGCTGTCGGAAGTTCAGTGTGCATATGGAAGGGTTGAAGGCGACAGATGAGTCTGGATGAGGTCGCCCAGGGTGAGAGGGAAGAGTAGAAAGGAGGCCATTAGGCTGGGTCTTGGGCTGCTCCACCATTGGCGGTCTCTCAGGGAAGGAGGAGCAGCTGGGCAGACTAAGGAAAAGGCAGCTAAGGGAAAACCACGCCAGTGTGTTGATGGGAAGACAGGACAGGGAAGTTTCTAGAAGGACCCAGAAGGAAGAGGAATGGTCACCTTCATCAAAGCTGTTGAGAGGGCATAGGGGATTGATGAGGGACTTTGGAAGATTGATGGCCTCAGTAAGAGCAACTTGAGCGGTGTGACAGGTCAAAGCCTCTGCTGGAGCAGACTAAGGAAGTGCAGAGTAGAGACGGTGAATCCTCTGGGACATTTTAGCTATGCCAAAGAGCAAGGAAATGGGGTGAGAACAGAGGGTCATGGGGTCAAAGGAAGGTTTTTTTTTTCTAATTGAAGTGAACTTCAGGGAACATAAAATTAACCATTTCCTACATCCACAGTGTTGTGCAGCCACCACCTCTGCCTAGCTCCAAAACATTTTCATCTTCCCAAAAACAAACCCATTAAATATTGGCTTCCCATTGGCCCCCTACCCCAGTCCGTGGCCACCACTGACCTGTCTTTAGTGTCTGTGGATTTGTCTCTTCTGCACATTCCATTTAAATGGAATCATGAACAGGTGAATGTTTGTGTCTAGGTTTTTCACCTCAGCGTAAGGGTTTTCCAGGTTCTTCCACACTGTAAACATGTATCAGGACTTCATTCCTTTTTGAATGAATAATCCATGTGTGGATACATCACAGCTGTGTGTCCATTCATTAACTAATGGACGTTGGGATTGTTTCCACATTGCAACTACTGTAAATAGCACTGCTTCGAGCATTCATGTACAAGTTCTGTTTGAACACCTGCTTTCAATTCCCTTGCATATGTACCCAGGAATGATATTGCTGGGTCACAGAGTAATTCTATGTGTGCTCTCTGACGAATCATCAAACCGTTTCTCACGGTGGCTGAAGCAGTTGACATCCCCACTAGCAATGTAGGAGGCCTCTAGTTTCCACTCCCCACCCCCCCACCGCATCCTTGCCAACACTTCTAGATTGATTGATTGATTGATTGACTGATTTGAGGGGGGAGGTGCAGAAGGGGAAGGAGGAAGCAGACTCCCTGCTGAGCATGCAGCCCACCCAATGCGGGGCTCCACCTCATCACCTTGAGGTCATGACCTGAGCTAAAACCAAGAGTCAGACGCTCAGCTGCATGAGCCACCCAGGTGCCCTCCTCTACTAATTCTTAGTTCAGTTTTTGTTTTTTTGATTGGTGATATCGAGACATCTTTGTATTTAGCCTAGAAAGATTCAGTAGAGAAGGAGAAATTGATACTGAAGGGAAACGGGATAACTGCTGGAAGAAGACCCTTGACTTGGGACACCTGGGTGGCTCAGCGGTTAGGTGTCTGTCTTTGGCTCAGGGCATGATCCTGGAGTCCTGGGATTGAGTCTTATATAGGGCTCCCTCCATGGAGCCTGCTTCTCCCTCTGCCTATGTCTTTGCCTCTCTTCTGGGTGTGTCTCTCATGAACAAATAAGTAAAATCTTTTTTTTTTTTTTTCAAATAAGTAAAATCTTAAAAAAAAAAAAAAAAGACCCTTGACAAAGTGAGAGGAATGTGTCTAAAAGACCCAAAATGGCAGATCCTCCGATGTGAGAAGTCTTTTGGATGCTGCACTGCCAAAGAGAGAGAGAGAGAGAGAGAGAGAGAGATGTGTCTGACGCCAAGGTCTCAAGGCTCACTCTGATGGGATTGTCCTCTCTGGTGAGGGGCTTCCCCATAGAGCAGCAAACGGAATGTGGGTGGAGGGTGGAATTGTGGGTCTTGCTTTAAATGTTAATTCTCGTCTATAAATCATGGTGCCTTAGGCAAGTGGGGTGACTTCAGGAACCCCAGTATGCTCGGCCATAGAATGGAGCTAACAAGCACTTAGTGGCTGCTCTTAGGATTAAATGAGGCTGTGTATAACCAGTAGGTGCCTACTAAATGCAGATCCTGTCCATTGGCTCATCCTTCTGACTTGATTGTGAATTACCTGATGAAAGTAAAAGGTTTATCCTTTGCAGACTTCTCAGTATCTAGCACGGCCACGTAATAGGTGCTCCATAAACACTGGAAAAAGAATAAATAAATAAACAAGAATAAAAATAGTGATCAACAAAGAGACTTCCCCAAACAACAGCAATACTGGACGCTTGCTACACGGCAGGCAATTCCAAGGGCGGCATCTCATTTGGCCTGTATTACATGACCCTGAGATGAGCATTCCCTTATCCCCACCTTGCAGGCAGGTGACTTGTCCCCTGTGACCTGGCTGGGGAGTGGCAGGCTGGGATTCAAGGTCTGACATCAAATCCCAGGCTCTTAGTCATCACATTATACTATCTATCCAGATGCTGCTAAACCAGCAGTTGAATAATCCTGGCATTGAGAATGACTTGCTGCAGCTAAAAAGAAGTCAAGAGAGAGGTCGGGTGACTGGGGAAAGTAAGGGCTGGGCACCAGCTGGAGAACTGCGGAAGCTTTGGAAAGACTGGGGGAGCGATCGCATTGCCCAGGTGTGTCTGCACTTCCTTATGCACACCCCGGGCACAGAAATGGAATCCTCCTAGTGTGTCAGCCATCGGAGGGTGGTTGGTAAAGACACCTGCAGTAGATGCTTCACAGGGGTCAGGTGATTTCTTCTCGTTCTCCAGGGCACCCTTTTGTCAGCCTCAAGGTTGGGAAACTGGGGAAATGGGATTAGCCATGAGCAGGTTTCCTGGGTGCTCTGAACTGACACCAAGAGAACTGGATGGGCTGTTCCAGGTGTCCCGAACAGTGCCACCTCCCAAAACCTAAGCACGTGCCTGAACCAGGCACAGGGTCCCTTTTTCCCTGGTGTGTGGGACTCCCGGTGCCCATCCTCACTTTCTATACCCTCAGCTCTCTGTGAACTGGTCAGGAGGATGCTGTCGGGCTGCTTGGGTTCCTCATCTCTGTCCCTCACGTTTCTCTGCCCCTCCAGCCCTCCACTTATCTCAGAGTCCCAAAGATGGAGTAGGATTCCCAAGTGGGCATCTCTTTCAAGCTAGAGGGACAGGTCAGGAGGACATCGTGGTGTTCCTAAAAGAACGACAATGGCAATGCCCCTGGGTACAGCATGTCAGAGGCGATGGCTCTCATGTATGTCTCCATGGGTTCATGGTTCTCCTACATCGACATCGACATAGATCTCCTACATCTCCTACATCGACAGAGTAGCAAGCGCAAACCCCTCGTCCCACTCACTTGGGCTTAGGACCCGATCAACATGCATCCATTTGTGTCCTGCTTTATAGCGGTTGCGTGTCATGTCACTTAACCCTCGCCACCGCCTGGGCAGGTTGGTCCCGCGCTGGCCACAACGTCATGTTAGTGAGAAGCCCTCGACACCCAGGGAGGTCGGTCCTATCATCAGCAGTGGCTTCGAGGGAATACCTCTGCCTTTGACTCCGGTCCAGAACTTGTTGACCCTCACCTGGCATGTTTCTAATAAGCCGAACTAGCCATCCATAGTTCCCTGTTAATCATTTATCTCTCGCCCACCCGAGATAGGCTTCACGGAATGTTTACAGTAACAGCTGGATGCTGTTTAATCATTAATGCTGCTTTCTTTCACAATTTCCCAGGCTTATATCAGACTATATGGGGAGCTGGGTTATCTATGAGGCATATTCTCTTTGCTCTTTAGACTGTAACAGGCCAGGGAAGCCCCAGGAACCGGGTGAGCTATGCTCGCACACTTGGATTGGCTTTGGGGATGATTAAGAGTCGAGACTCTCGCAGAGCAGCTGGAATAAGGGAATTGAAAAGTGAGGAATTTGACAGTCAATTTGGTGAAGATTAAGTGAGAGAATGCACACGAAGGGCTTAGCATGGTGTTTGATAAATGTTAACATGAAAATGAAGTTGATTATGAGTGATTATGGCGAAGGCAATCATTCCAAGGGCTGCTAATCCAGTAATCTCCATCTGCCTTTCCCCTTCCTTCCTCCCTCCCTCTCCTCTCTCCCCTTCTCTCCCTCTCTCTTCAAGCCGCCCTATTTCCCATATTCCTGTTCCATACTGTTCCATATGTTTTAGGGTTAGCTTTAGCTCCATGCCAAGGTCAGCAGAGACTTAACCCTGAAGATTAAGGATGAAGTCACAGCCAAGTATTACTCAATCAAAAATGTGGAGGGAGTAGGAAGTCTGTGGCATTTCCTGTCCAGAGCTGTCAGCCAGGGGCTGGTTGGCACCACGGGGCTTGTGCAGCAGGGTGGACAGTGCAGAGCAGCACCTGCAGGCATTTCAAGGGAGGTGGCCTCCAGCTCACACGAGCCAGCTTTGGGAAAACACGACCCCCTGTACGGTCTGCCGACCTTCTGTGGTGTACTCTGTCCACAGTCCCGTTTCTTTGCCTCTGCCCTTCCATCCAACACAGGCTTACGAGTGAGGATGTGACATGAAGCTGTCTGGGCCCCGATCCAACCTCTGTGACAGGTTGGGCGGGTAAAGGTACTTCTCCAGGCCTTGCTGACTTGATTTCCATCATGACTGGCCATAGTGATCGACACATGGTGCCCTGAAGGTTTTATGATCGGTAGCAGGGGTGGTTTTCTAAACATTTAACCCCCGGCACAGCCAAGGCGGGGGCCAGATAGCTAGGAGCCGAGTCCTGGTGCTCTGCAATGGTAGGCATTAACTCTGTAGCTGCTGGACTGTGGCAGGTGGGCACCTGGGCCGGAGGCAGGGCTATTCCTCAGTGGGTGCTGCACACTTTGACCTTTAAGAACTGGCATAGCCACACTAGTGGACACTTATCAGAGTGTTAGATTAGAACAGCAGCAATTTCTGCATTAATTACTGGAGATTGAAAAGACAGGGAGGGAGCTGGGAGTTTCAAAACCTCATGCCCAGAGCTTACATATATACTTTATTTATTCATTATTCTATTCAAGCCTTAGAGAATTATTTTGAGGCAGTTTAGGGTTCTCTTCTCATATACCCAATAGTTTCCCCTCTTTTTTTCTCTTAATAAGTTCTAAGACAGCATTTCAGAATGGTGTTTCACGAGGCTCTGACAAACGAAGTGCCTTATGTGTGCTCCACAGAGACCATTTGCTGTGAGTTCAGTGACAGTGGTGATCACTTAGCATTTATTATGTGCTCCATCTACCTGGACTCATTTGATCTTCACAAGGGCCTGTGAGATATGTCCTGTTGCTGTGCCTCACTTGACATAAAGAAACAGAGGTACAGAGAGGTTAAGTTACTCGCCGCAAGTCACACAGCTAGTGAGCTATAGAGCTGGTGTCTGAACTCATGGATCCATGCTGCCTGTGGTGCAAGCTGACTGCATTTGGCCTCGTGCTATGTCTGTGGGCAGCTTCCTACCTGGGACATGATGTCACTGTCAGCTCTGTGGTGGTCTCTGTAGGGTGAGGCACAGAGTCTCACCTTCATGCTCACCTCCTCTATGCGATTGTTCCTTTTGAAATCTGAATCACTTCCTTCTGTGTATGGGAAGGAGGAAAGGCATTCTAGGCTGAGGGGCAGCCAAAGGAGCATGAGAATGGCCTGCAAAGGGAGGTCCAGTGGGCTGGAGCATCCCAGGGTGTGTGCTGGGATGAGTCAGGCAGGGTCCTCCAGGGGAGGGCCTCGGACATAACATTCGAGTGCTGGCCACAGAAGCTCACCAACCAACATACTCGTCAGGCTACACAGATGACTTCTGGATCTCAGAGCCCGTCGTCCTCTAAGAACTAAATATTCTTCCAGAATTGTATTTTGTATCTCTACTTGGCCATTTGATACCTTATGGACTTAACTGAAAAAATTTTTTTAAATTTAAAGCAATTTTTAAAACTTACTTTTTCTAGTTACAGAAGTGGAGTTTTTCCAGTGTCAAAAATTGGAAAAGAATAGGAAAAGAAACCAGATAAAATTGGGCTAAAATACTATGGCCAGGTATAAACTGCTGTCTGTTTTGCTACTTCCAGGGGGTCTATTTTCTCTGCATATAAATATGTGATGTGTCCTCTGCTCACCTCAGCAGCCTGGGCTCCTGCTGCCCTGTGCTGGGCCAGGACCCCTTGCCTTCCCCATGCTCCAGGAGCACTCTGTATGCTCCTCCCAGATTGGCTCTTCTAGAATGGAAGCTCCATGAGGGCAGGGCAAAGTCTGTCTTCCTCTTACCTAGGTAGTAGGGGTTTAGTGAATAATTGTGGAATAAATAATGTATAAACATTTAAAAATTTTTAATTTTACATTAAAAAACACATGGCGGGGCACCTGGGTGGCTCAGTGGTTGAGCATCTGCCTTTGGCTCAGGTTGTGATCTTGGGATCGAGTCCTGTATCTGGCTCTCTGCAGGGAGCCTGCTTCTCCCTCTGCCTGTGTCTCTGCCTTTCTCTGTGTCTGTTATGAGTAAATAAGTAAAATATTTTAAAAATAAATAAATAAATAAATAAATAAATAAAATCTAAAGACACATGGACATAGTTTAAGACCTTATATCACATAATAGCATGGATTTATTAGTAAGTGCATCTATTTCTAATGCTAATGGATATTCTTTCATAGATCTTCCTCCGCTTGTCAAGTAAGATTATGAGCATTTTCCCATGATGTTAAATATTCTTTAACATATTTTATAAATGCTACATGAGTAGCATAGTTTCCATATATGGATGTACCATAACTTATTTAAACTTCCCTGTTAGATATTTTTCCTTTCCTTTTTTTAAAAAAGATTTTATTTATTTATTCATGACAGACAAACAGAGAGAGAGAGAGAGAGAGAGAGAGAGAGGCAGAGACACAGGCTGAGGGAGAAGCAGGCTCCATGCAGGGAGCCTGACATGGGACTCAATCCTGGGTCTCCAGGATCACATCCTGGGCTGAAGGCGATGCTAAACCGCTGGGCCACCGGGGCTGCCCCTAGATATTTTTTTCTATTGTGAATACCATTTGTTAACAATATCAGGCTGAAATCTTTGTCACGCTCTTTATTACTCCTTTAGGATAGCTTTTTATACATGGAGGGGTTGGGGCAAAAGGCCTACATATTTTTATGGCTCTAGAAACCTATTTCCAAACTCCAGAAACCTGCCCATTTTTCTACTTCTGACCTGCCAGGGATTCTGGTTACAATCTTGGTGAATGTTTCCAATTTGACAGGAGAGATTGGCATTTGGTTTTAATTTACACTGCTTTTATTTTCATGTCTTGAAGACAGAAATTTTGGTGTTTCCAAGATGTGTGGCACCATAGGAATGACCATCTGAACAAGAATGTTCTGGGGAGGGGCCTGTATTGAATAAGCAACATGGCAAGCACGGGAAGCAGAGATGTCCAGCCCAGCCATCCTTCAGATGGAGACAATGAGGCCAGAGAGGAGTATGGAGGCGCCTAGAACTCCAGGGGAGCTGTCTGCACCACACCCCCCACCCCGTCCTGGTGTCCTCACCAGGCAACCCCTCCATTTGGAGCCACCACCCCTAATTACGTATTGGTGACAGCAAGTGTCTAATGATTTCTTTCTTTTTTCTCTTTCTCAGGAACAAGGAAACCCAATCCAAAATCTGAAACATAAGCCATGAAGCTCAGTGAAAAGGACTCAGCACATTCCAAAGAAAGTGATTTGGTGAAAGAGAAATTGGTCAGTCCTGGTTTCCTTCTCTCTCCCTGTTCTGGTAACACTGGGGCAGTCCCTCCTGGCACCCTCGCTGCTTTCGGGGAGATGTAGATGGAGGCAAGGTCAGGCAGAGAAGAGAGAGCAGGGGATAGAAGTAAAGGTATGTGGGAAGTTGCCATGTGAACAAGGAAGCATGTGGCTTGAGGAAGTACAGGCCACTGATTATATTATACTTTGGTTGATGATGATTATACTGTTTGCTGGTGGCCTTCGGGACTTGAGAGAGGGTCCCCCACTCCAGAGATCATTTCACGATGAGGGAACACCGACGTGTGACAGTGATGATGTCTCTATCCTTGAGGATATGCTGAAACCCATCCCCCTGCCCCACCACAAGGCCCAGTCCACCTGCCCTCTCCTCCAGGACGTCCTGGGCACTCAGAGAGGCTCTTACTCCTCAGGAGTCCTTGGACCTTTTAATCCAGACTCAAAAACCAAAGCCAGTGGCACCTGCTCTGGTCTGGCCCTTTACACGGGTCTCTCCTTCGGTTCTCTTGGCCACACAATGGTGAAGATATCACTGCCCTTGTTTCACAGGTGAGAAACTGCAGCTCAGAGAAGGATGAAGCCACTTGTCCAACGCTCCATAGTTAGAGTGAAGGGAAGCCAGTCTTGAACCCTGGTCCCTCTGTGCCTCATCTGTGATGGGTGCAGAAGCAACCAGGACTCAGAAGAAAATATGTTCATATTTTTATTAAACCTTATTAGCAGGACAAAGATCAATTCAGGTGTATTTATCAAACCACCAGGGAAGTGTGGAATTGGAAGACTGAGAGTGACTGTCCCCACCCACAGGTGTGAAACGGAGCTTCAGGGAGGCTCAGCCACCATCTCAGGTCATCCAGGGATGTGACAGTGATTCCCTCCAAGGATACACTTGTATCAGGTTAGGTCAAGGCTCTGCTGTCTAGGCATTTGGTGTAATGAAGGAAGGGGATTAGTCATCTTAATAATTCTGCTTAAATGATATTCAACTAAAAAAAAACTACCCCCCAATTTTTTTCCTTTCCTGGTGGAAAATTTTATCTTGTCCAAGCTGATTTTCTAGCTTTAGGACATCATCCAGAGGATAGTTTGAGTTCCATTCCAGGAGTATCTACCTGGTCCCTTCCCTGAGCCTGGTGGGAATCCAAAAAGGCTCAGGACACTGGATTCCCCTAGTCAGGCCACCAGGACAAAGCACCACATGCAGGGGGCTTAACACCAGAGATATACTTTCTCACAGTGCTGGAGGCTGGAAGTCTGAGATCAAGGATGTGGGCACAGTTGGTTCCTTCTGAGGCCCCTGTCCTTGGCATGTAGATAGCCATCTTCTCCCCGCATCCTCACATGGACCTTCATCTATGTGTACCTATGTCCTAAGCTCTTCTTATGAAGGTATCAGTCATAATAGGTTAGGGTCCACCCTAGTGACATCATTTTACCCCACTCTCCTCTTTAAAGACCCTGTCCCCAAATGCAGTCACATTCTGAGATACTGGGGGTTAATGCTTCACCTTATGAATTTGGGGTGGGACCTAGTTCACCCCATAACAGACACACAAAGTCCCTGCCCTTGGTGAGCTCCTGTCCAGAGGCACAGGCACACATGAGGACAGACAGTTATAAGTAAGGATGGTCACAGCCAGTACAGTTATGAGCAGCATATAGAACACAGAGTGGCAGAGGTGGGGGGCAGAGGAGCTTCTGGGGTGATCTGGTGAGAGATCTGAGTACTGATGGATGAGCAAAGTCATGGGTAGTCAGAAGGCAAGCCTGAGCAAAGGCAAGGAAAACTTGGCATGAGTAGGTACTCAACAAATAATGGTGAATGGGTGTGTGCATGCAGGATTAAATATCAGAAGAGGATGATTGTGTCCCAGCCCCACGACACCTGGGAATATTTGTCTAGTGACCACATCCTTGATAGAGTTAATTTTCTCAGGGTCTGCTGGAGAGCATGGGGCTACAGGCCAAGCAAGTATGGGAATGGCACTGCCTCTCCCAAACTTCACTTCTTCCCTGTAACGTCAGCCTAGCAGCTCCTCAGATGGCTGTTAGAGGACTCATGATATCAAGGGTGTGAACACATTGGGCCAAGGGCAAATTAGCATAGACATGTTCTGGAGGTGCAGGAGGAGGGTGCTTGGGGAACATAGAAATCTCGAGTAACTACCGTCCAACCCAATGAGCCGCAACACATCATGTTCAATGCCGAGAGACCAAACATGAGCACTGGAACGGGCCTTGGCAATTGTCCAGGGACATTGACCTGGCCCCCCAACCTCCCCTTTTACCATCGAGGACACTAATACCCTAGCAGGGCGCAGATCTTTCTACACAGAGTACACACGATGGCCTTAATTTAGAAAAAAGTGAGAGCATTTGGGTCCAGATATGGCACATTATCTGGGGACAAGGTGACTTAAAAAAATAATAATGAGTATTCATTGCACGCTTGCTGTATGCCGCATGCTGTCGTACTTGTGTGGCTCTTCTACATGCTTTTCAAGTATAAACTCACAGAATATCCCAGAAATGAGTCTATGAGGTGGTGGCAGGGTTGTGCCCATGTTACAGAGGAGGACATTGTACCACAGAGAGCCCAAGTGACCTGTGCAAGGGCTCACAGGTTGTAAGTGGCTGAGCGGAGGCTCAACCCCAGGCAGTGTGCCACCCATGTCTGGGTTTTAAACCACTAAGCTGTGGCAAAGCAAAGGGACAGCTCCTATCACCTTCACCAAGGTGTCCCAGAAAGTAGAGCTGTTTGCCATCCGGAAAAGCCCTGGGAATTTGAGATCACTCTCCTGCCCGCAGGAAGGAAGTGCAGTTAGTGAGAAGCCCAGGCTCTCCAAATAGCTGGAGCGCTGGCCTGGAACTTGAGCTCAACTTTTAGGTGTGTGACCTGGGGCAAGACACTGCTCACCTCTGGGTTGGTTTGTTGGCAGGCCAGGGAGAGAAGTTATGGAAGAGGAAGTCTTCAGCCCAAGCACTGCCTCCAGGCTGCTAGGCCAAGAGGGGACATGAAATCTGCACATGTCCAGTCTTAGGAGCTGGGATAGCCTGTGGTGCAGGGCTGGACCAGGGGCAACTGCTAGAGGATGGTCTCCTTCCACCCCTGGGATCTGCATCCCCTCTGGCATCCACCCTCAGAGCTCTAATTCAGCAGGTCTTGGATCAGGGAGGTTGAGTCAGGAGAGGTGTACAGGGACAGCTCTGCCAGGGGCTTGCGTCCACACTCGGAGTCTGCAGGTGGCTGGTGGCCATGCTGTGCTCCACTGGCAGGGCCTTTAATGCTTGCTGGCTTTGGAAGTTTTCACAGCACAGGGGTGTCCCAGACACCAGGGACCTCCTCCCTTTGGTAGTTGCACTTTAAAAAAAAATTTTTATTTATTTATTCATGAGAGACACAGAGAGAGGCAGAGACACAGGCAGAGGGAGAAGCTGGCTCCCTGAGGGGAACCTGATGCGGGACATGATCCCAGGATCATGACCTGAGCTGAAATGCACATGCTCAACCACTGAGCCATCCAGACATCCCTATAGTTGCACATTTGTGTTGACCTCTTGCTCCTGGGGCCTACTGAATTTTCAACCCCACTGGGGAAACATGAAACAATTTTAAATGGCAGAGAGTGGGGGAAGATCACTTGATTCAGTTTGAATTTTAGCAAAATCAGGTGAGATGTCCTGTTAGTCACGATGAAGCCAGAGATAACCCGTGGAAGGGCCTGAGATAAGGGGGGAGAGAGGGGAGGAGGAAATGGAAATGAGGATGGACTTAAAGTCCCGTCAGGACCGCACCCTGTGGGTCCCCAAGACACAGGGAGGCAGCTGTCCTGGTCCCTTCCCACCGCCTCCCATAGCTCAGGGCCCAGCCATGCTCAATTATTTTGTTCCTCCACCTACCCCAGGGCATCTATGCCTGTGGGTCTTGGTTCAATGACACCCTCCCCCCCATCCCCACCCATGCCCCTTCTCTGCCTGCATATTCCCTGGGCTTACTCAGGAATCTCCTCTTCCAGAAAGTCTTCTGCGATCCAGCCCTAGTTTCAATGTCTGCGATCCACTAAACCTAGTTTGCTTGCTTCTTGTATCTTTGTGGGCTTGATGCCTGCCTGGCCTTCTAGGGCTTCTGCATTCCCCAAACATACCATCGCCCGCTGGCCTCTGTCCCTGCTCTCTGCCTCCGGAAGCAAATGGCACACTGTCCTAAACCTGTCATGATTAAAGATACTTGTCTGACATCTGGGGCAAATTGGCCACATGGTGAATTAATTCTCATGATGTCGAGTATGCATTGAGGGCTCCTGCCTCCTTATTGATTTCCCTGCAGGGGCAGGTGAGAAGGAGGTCTTCCCCCTCCAGAGCCAGTGCTGAGTGAGCAGGACAGAGGAATGGCCAAGTGGCAGATCGTTTTTCTTCCAAACCCAGAACCTCCCCATTTGTTCCAAAGCTGCAGGGCGGCCATCCCCACGTCCAGCAGGCTGCTCAGGGGCTGTGTGTTTTCTGTTTGAGCCTCAGAATAACTACGGGATAGACAGTCCCGGACGGATCAGTCTTCTCATAAATGCAGTAGCTCAGAGAAGCTAAGTGACTTGGCTAAGGACACGGTTAGACAGGCAGGGTTGGGGCCCCACCAGGCATGCCCTGCCATCAGGGACGCTCCGTTCTGTCCCAATCCTTAGACACCCTGGGTTTATGCCCAGTGCTCCCTCTCTGCACGCTGGCCTTGCTGGGAGGGAGAATCAGAGGATTCGTGAGAAGGCAAGTTTCCCTTCCAGGACTCTTGGGTTGCCCCTCTGACTGGGAGCGGGACACAGCCCACGGTGCCCATTTCCTGTTCATAGAGACAGAACTGCCGCATTTCCTGCCGGGCCCCCGCCCCCTCGTGGACTCTGCCTCTTGCTCAGAGATGCCCTGGCCCGGCTCACAGCCTGCGGAGCATGGACTCCCGGGCCCGGGCTCACCCAGGGGCTGCCAAGCGTGGCCGCACCCCAAGAGGGACGCCGGGCAGGAGGACCAGAAAGGTAAACGCAGAAACAGGCCTGTGGACCTGCCATGGGGCTCAGAGGCCCAGCGTGGGAGGCTGTGCCTGCCTCCCTCCGCTGCCTGAAAGGCCTGGGGCCCTGGTCCCCGTGACCTTGGCTGTGGAGCTCTCTCTCTGGGGCTGCAGTTTCCCTCTGGCAATGTGCCTGTGCTTACGAAATGAGGCCACGGCAGAGAACTGCCTCGCACGGGCCGGGGGGGGGGGCGTCCCCTTTTCCCTCCCTGCCCCCACACAGCAGGTAGCCTCTGTCCCTGGGGCAGGTGATGAGAAGTGGTGGGGACCTGCTGGCCAAGCAGGGGCAGGGGCCCCGGGAGAGGCTCCCACCTGCCCTGTCTATCCTCTGATGGGTGTGGACAAAGGGACAGGGATCAGGGCTGGAAGCAAGGGGCCCAGGGACAGATAAGTGACTATGGAGCATGGGCATTTTGTCTAAAATGCAGCTTGTTCTATTGCTGAATCTCATACAGTTCAGCCTCCTCTTAAAAACAGTAAAAGATTCTGGCCCCATAGCTGGCAATGTCCATCCCGGTGGCTTATAAACCCCCTTTCTCACCTCCATCCTATCACTAGCATTTACTGAATACCTTCTCTGCAGTAGGCATGGTGCCTGGAAGCAAGACCCCCACCCTCAAAAAGTAAGACCCTTGCCACTGTCCAGCCTCTGCCACTAACGCTCATGGGCACAGTGTTAACTCAGCGTAACAGCCTAGGGGGTGGGGTCTGTTATCACCTCCACTTTCAGATAAGAATACTGAGTCACAGAGCAGCGATGTACTGGCCCAAGGTTACAGGCCTAAGCTGCAGATCCCAGGTAAGACGGAGTTGAATCAAAGAGAAATGTAGGGCAGCCTGGTGGCTCAGTGGTTTAGCACTGCCTTCGGCCCAGGGCCTGATCACAGAGACCCGGGATCGAGTCCCACATCGGGCTCCCTGCATGGAGTCTGCTTCTGTCTCTGTCTCTGTCTCTCTCTCTCTCATGAATAAATAAATAAAATCTTAAAAAAAAAAGAGAGAGAGAGAGAAACACGTAAACATGAGGAGTTGGAGCTTTCAGAGAAGAGGCTGGCAATGGGCCTTAGATACAAAAGTCTCTAGAAGGGGGGAATTTCAGGCCTACAGGCTAGGCCAAGAGAGACGTTGGCATCTGACCTGAGCAACAGCCATTCTGGGTGGCAGGCTGCAGCAGAAAGAGTAAACAGCCCTTCTGAACACTCCCTGTGTGCACGTAACATTCTAAACATCCTCATCCAGCAACACAGTGAGTCCGCAACAACCTGCACAGCCAGTGGTGTTATTAGATCCATTTTACAGCTCGGCAAGCTTGACCGAGAAAGGTCAAGAAACTGGCTCGGGTTCTCACAGGTAAGTGGTAGAACCATCCAGCACCTCTAGCACTGCCCCCCATGCTAGAGGAGACTACTGAGGTGGGCAGAGCAGGGAGTCGGCTATCGGGGTCCGGCTTTCCCTTCCAAACAGTGTTTGACTGACACAGTTGCCTGAACTGTGGGCCTTGTCTGTTTTGTTGCCGGTGAATCCCTGGAGCTTTATCAGGGCCTGACCTGATAAGCACACACGTGCTAGCAGAGATGATAGCAGAGAGAGTGGATTCTAAGAGCACCTGGGTCCCCTCCATCTGGAGAGTGGCCCATATTCCCCTGGCCAGCTTAGGATGGCAATTGCTCCCGCTGCCAGCTCCTGCCAGCCGGGCAGCTTTTGCCAGGGGGCCTAGATGTTTCTGCTCCATGGTCCTGTCTTGATTGTGACCATCCTTGGATGAGGCCAAAGGAGAGGATTACATGGAGGCAGATGCCTCGTTCTCCGGGCTGAGCCCTGTGTCTCTCTAGAGGTCCTTGTCCTGAGGTGCTCAGACTGGCCTGCAGATCGACAGCTGAGTCTGGAACAGCACGTGCAGTGCTGTGTGTGCGTGCATGTGAGCGTGTATGCACCTGTGCAGCTGTGAGCAGCCTCAGGCCCTAGACGCTGTTCCCAGATGGAGAGCCGGTGGGGGAGAGGCAATGGGGTGCAGGGGGACACTGCATGGGCTCCAGCCCCCATCCCAGACAGCACCACGGACACCTCTGTGCCTGTTTCCTCACCTATAAAATCAGCATAACATAGTACTGATCTGAGGATTCCATGAGACAGTACCCCAGAAAGTGCTCTGAACAATGCCTGGCCCATACCTCTTCTAAGCGCCAGCTGCTACTGCCGGTGGCTGAGTCTGGCTTTGCTTTTTGCTCCGATGTGGTTCAGAAAGTGGCCAAGTTCAGCCGACATAATAGTGTGTGGCTGCTTGCACAGCACCCGCTAAGGGCGTCAGGTCTGCGAGTCCCTGTCTGTTGCAGCCGTCAGAGGCGAGCCGAGCTCGGTGCCTGCGTGGCCGGAACTCACCCAGGAGCCTGCCTGCGCAGGTGGGCCCCGACAGGCAACGCACCTGCGGCAGCCTCCCCAGACCAGGGGACAGCCCGGGTACGTCCGGTGGGCCCCTAGCTGTGTGCCGACTGCCAGATCTGACGTGCTGTCCTCTTGCTTCCCAGGACTGGTCCTGCTTGCTCCTCGTGGCCTCCTTCGTGGGCGCCTTCGGCTCCTCCTTCCTCTACGGGTACAACCTGTCGGTGGTGAACGCCCCCACTCCGGTGAGTGCCCCGCGGCTGCGGGATGCGCCCGGCAGAGGGCGCTGCGGCCACGTGCAAACTTCGGGTGCTACCTGCCCAGCGGGCTGGCACCTGATGCTGCAAACCTTGGCAGGCTGGTTCTGTAGCAGAGGGTCTGGGAGAGCGGGAGAGAGCCAGAGGGGGAGATGGGAGACACAGAAACAGTGGTGACAGCACGGGGTGTTCAGTTCCTTGCCGAGTGTCCTGGGAGAGCGCAAGGCAGGGAGGGGGGGTCTTGGGAGGCCCAGGGGCTGATCCTGAGGGACTTATTCCTCGGCATAGACTCCGAGGAGCCAGAGAGACCTCATGCATAAACATTTTCCTGATGTTCTTTTTGTGCTTATGGCTTTTAATCGTAGCTAGAGGTCACTTGGGTATCTGTTGGGTAAGATCGATTGTTGGCTTTTGTGTCTGGAATCAAGACATTAGGCATGTCGATCAAGAAGAAGAGGCTGTAAAGCAACCAAAGGTGTTTATTTGGGATCTTAGGGTTTGCAATGTGGGAGGCAGGGAGAGGATGGAGATTGACATTGCGCTTGTAATTGCAATGGGGAGTGCAGGGTTATAAAGGCAGACCCCAGGAGGCTGGGTAGCTCGTTTTGAAGGAGTTGTGATCGGTGCTGACAGAAGAGTTTAACTGACCACCTAATGCAGGATTGGCTCTGGAGCAAAAGAGCGCTACCTTCTCTCTATTTCAGTCCACAGTAGAGGAGGTCTTCCAAGAGGTGGCCAATGTGCAAGTGACAAGTCATAATTGACAAAAGTCAAGACTTCATGGTGTTCCCAGAATTCAAACAGGAGTCAATAGGCTCTGCTTCCTCAATACCCTCCCCACCCCATTCTGAGGGACTCTCTTAGCAATACTTACTTCCCTTTTGGAATGTCCTTTTACAAGTGCGTTTCCCTAGGCCCTCCTAATGCCTCCCTGCCCCTTTGCTGGTTTGGTTTGGTTCTGCCTACCTAGACTATTAGGTCTAGGTGCTACCCATTCCTGGGGGTGCTGGCTTCTGTTTGACCTACCTCCACCCTTTGGGGGTAGGGTGAAGGATGTGGGGGAAGGCTTCCTGGAGGAGATGATGCCTCAGTGTCATCTTAAAGGCAGAGTAAAAGTTGGGATCTGTGAAAAGTTTGCAGGAATGCAGGTGTGATGCGGTTGGAGCACAGGAGGCCTTTGGGGGAGCATAAGGCAGGAGCTAAAGGAACAAACAGAAGCCAGACTAAAGACCTTCCTGGAGGCTTTTCAGGCTTTTCCTTGTTTGGGGGTCCAGTACCTCCATATGCAAAACTGGACAGTTGGGTCTCAAAGGGTTCCCAGGAGCCCTAGGCCTTTTTAAAATTCGGATATCTTTCAAAAGTCCCACAATGTCTTTAATAGCTGGTTTGTCCAAACTAGGAAAATAAAAAACAGTACCTATATATGTGACAGAAATATAAAAAAATAATTACAACTATGAAATCTAGATGTAGATGTTCATTATTCTATTCCCTTACTTTTCTATGCATTTGAAAAGTTTTAAAACATAATGTCCAAAATAATTACATCATTACATCTCTACAAATGTGTCTACATATATGCAAGAAGAGGGAAGTTTCTAAATCATGCTACTGAGCCTGTCCTGTTCAATGTTGTCAGCAACTATGTGGACAATAATATAGGAAGGACATCTATGATGTTTCTCGGTGGATGAGCTAGAAGGAAAAATGAATGTGTTAGGAAATGACACATGTTAGAGTCATGGGCCAGGACAGTTCTGATTTCTGTGTTTTGTTTTGTTTTGTTTAATCTGTTAACTCTTGAACATTTTGGGGTACTGTGTAAGTTGATTTGAAAAGCGGATTCTGACGCTAAGACCACTTTGAAAACCAGGGGCCTCAGTGGCATCCTCGAATTCTTGCAGCAATCAGTGGCTTTGACTTTGTCATTGTGCATCATCCCGACGTGGGGACCTGATTTGTCCATACTTGTCTTTAAAAGAAGATTAGAAGTTTACACTCTTGCTTTATCTTGACCGTTCAGCAGAAATTCCAGCAGAGGGTGGAAGACCTTTGCACTCATGGTTTGTGGAGCAAAACCCTTGTGAAACTTGAACCCTGAATAAAATGACGTAGGCAGAAAAACATAAGTTCACACAACAACAGTCGGCAGAAGAGGCAGGATCAATTCGGTCATTCATCCATTTACAACTTGTTTGTAATTAATAAACCTTATTTTTTAGAGCAGCTTTAACAGAGTTTACAGCAAAATGGAGCAGAAAGTTCAGAGAATCCCCCCACATCCCTTTCTGCCCACCCCCCATGCACTGCCCTCTCCGCTATCAACGTCCTGCACCAGAGGGGGGGTACATTTGTTGTCATCAGTGAACCTGCCGCGCTACATCAACATCACCCAAAGCCCACGGTTTACATTGAAGGTTGACTCTTGGGCTGTGTCTTCTATGAGTTTTGACAAATGTAGAATGACATGTACCCACCATTGTGGTGTCTTAACAAAACAGTTTCACTACCCTAAAAATCCTCTGCTCTGCTATTCCTTTTTCTCTCCCTACTAACCCCTGGCAACCACTGATCTTTTTACTGTCTTCATAGTTTTGCTTTTTCCAGAATGTAATGCGGTTGGAATCACATAGTATGTGGCCTTTTCAGACTGGCTTCTTTCACTTAGGATTATGCGCTTAAGCTTCCTCCATGTCTGTACATGGCTCAAAAGTTCATTTGTTTTTGTTTTTTTGTTTGTTTGTTTGTTTTTTAGAGCTGAATAGTATTCCATTGTCTGAATGTACTAGTTTCTCGAGCCACTCATCTGCAGAAGGACATCTTGATTGCATCTTTGCTTTGAAGACTATGAATAAGGTTGCCATAAACATCCATGTGCAGGTTTTTGTGTAGACAGAAGCTTTCAGTTCACTTGGCTAAATACCAAGGAGCATGATTGCTGAATCACATGGGAAGACTATGGTTAGTTTTGTAAGAAACTGAGAAGCCACCTTCCTAAGTGGCCGGGCGGTTTTGCATTCCCAGCAGCAATGCGTGAAAGTTCCTATTGCTTTCCATTCTCACCAACATTTGATGTCGTTAGTGCTTTGGATTTGGGATGTTCTAAAATAGATGAGTCCTGGTATCTCATTGTTTTCATTGTAATTCCCTAATGACACAATGATGTTGAATACCTTTTCATATGTTTTTTGAAAAGACAGGAATATCTTTTCATATGTTTACATATCCCTTTCGGTGAGGTGTCTGTTCAGATCTCTTGCTCATCTTTCTTTTTTTTTTTAAAGATTTTATTTATTTATTTGACAGAGAGAGTGCACAAGCAGGGGCAAGGGGTAGAGGGAGAGGGAGAAGCAGGCTCCCCGCTGAGCAGGGAGCCCAATGCAGGGCTCAAACCCAGGACTCTGGGATCATGACCTGAGCTGAAGGCAGATGCTCAACCAACAGAGCCGCCCAGGGCTCCACTTGTCTATTTCTTTAATTGGATTATTTGTGCTGTTATGGTTGTGGGTTTTTTTTTAAGAGTTTGTTGCATATTTTGGGCAACAGTTCTTTATTAGATGTGTCTTTTGCAAGTATTTACTCCCAGTCTGTGGCTTATCTTCTCATTCTCTTGACATCGTCTTTCCAAGAGCAGAAGTATCCAGTTGGTTGATGAGGGGTATTTCAGTGTCTGAATATAATAATGGTTCATCTATTTTTCCTTATAGGTCTGTTAGCTTTTGCCTTATGTACCCTCATGCTCTGTTGTTAGCATATACACATTAAGGCTTGTTATATTTTCTTGGAGCATTGGTCCCTTTATCAGTATGCAATGCCCCCCTTTTTCCCTATTAACTCTCCTTGCCAAAGTATTCCCTGTCTAAAATTAATATAGTTATTATTGCTTTCCTTTGATTCATGTCAGCATGGTGTATCTTTCTTCATCCCTATATTTTTAAGCAACTTGCTCATGGTGTATCTATACTTCATCCCTATACTTTTAATTCATGTCAGCATGGTGTATCTTTCTTTCATCCCTATACTTTTAATCTGTCTTTATATTTTAAGTAGGTTTCTTGTAGATAACATATAGCTGGGCCTTGTTTTTTTTTTATCCACTCTGACAATCTCTGTCTTTTAATTGCCATATTTAGTTCATTGACATTTAAGGTGATTATTGACATAGTTGGGTTAATAGCTATATGATATGTTATTGTTTCCTATTTGTTGTACTTGTTCTTTGTTCCTATTTTTGTCTTCCACACTTGTGCCTTTTGTGGTTTTAACTGAGCATTTTACATGGTTCCATTTTCTCTTTCCTAGCATATCAATTTACCTCTTTTTTACCTCTTTCTTTTTTTAACTTTCTTTAGTGGTTGTCTGAAAGTTTGTGATACACATTTTCAACTAATCCAAGGCTACTTACAAATAATACTACCTTGCTTCACCGGATAAGACTTCACTTTATAATAGCAAAATATTTATAATTCCTCTTTCCCACCCCTGTATTATTCATTTCACTCACACATAAGCATTTTATATAGATAATCAAATACATTGCCGCTATTATTGTCTTGAACAAACTGTTATCTGTTAGATTAATTAAGAATAAGAAAAAAGGGGCATCTGGGTGGCTTGGTTGGTTAAGTGTCTGACTCTTGGTTTCAGCTTAGGTCACAATCTCAGGGTCACAAAATTGAACCCTGCATCAGGCTCTGTGCTCTGTGTGGAGTCTGCTTAAGATTCTCTCTCTCTCTCCCTCTGCCCCTCCACCCTCAAGTAAATAAATAAATCTTTAAAAAAATGAGAAAAAGTTGTTCATTTTACCTTTACTTATTCATTCTCCTGTGCTCTTTTCTTTATGGAAATCTGGGTTTCAAGCTTTATCTGGTTCCTTCTCCCTGAAAAACTTCATTTGACATTTCTTGCAAGGCAGATCTACTGGCAACAAATTCCCTCAATGTTTGAAAAAGTCTCTACCTCTCATTCACTTTTGAAGGATAATTTTGCAGGATACAGAATTCTAGGCTAGCAGGGTTTTTTTCCTCCCCACCTCAGTATTTGGGTATTTTACTTCATCCTCTTCTTGCATGGTTTCTGAGAAGTTGGGTGTGATTTTTATCTTTTATCTGCTATAGGTAAGATTTTTTTTCATCTGGCTTCTTTTAAGAGATTTTTTTTTTATCTTGGATTTTCTGAAGTTTGAATATAATATGCCTGGGTGTAAGATTTTTTAAATTCAATTTGCCAACATTAGTTTCAGATGTAGTTTTCAATAATTCATCAGTTGCGTATAACACCCAGTGCTCATCACATCACATGCCCTCCCTAATGCCATTACGTTTTTGTTGTTGTGTTTTTTGTTTGCTTGTTTGTTTTTACATTTATACTGTTTGGTGTTTTCTGAGCTACCTGAATCTGTGGTTTAGTGTCTGACATTAATTTGAGGAAATTCTCAGTCATTATTGCCTCAAATGTTTCCTCTGTTCGCACCTCTGTCCTTTCTCCTTCTGTGTGTTCCTGCTATGTGTATATTACACCTTTTGGACTTTTCCCACAGTTCTTGCATATTCTGTTCTGGTTTTTTTTTTCTCTTTGTTTTTCAGTTTTGGGGTGTTCTGTTGTCATATCTCAAGCTCAAAGATTCTTTCCTTGGCAGGGTCTATTCCTCATTTCTATTACTTAATTTTCACTATTGGTTGATCTCTACCGTTTCTTTTTGGTTCTTTCATAGAATAGCTATCTCTGAACTTACACTGTTCATCTGTTGTTGCATACTGTCTTTTCCCAATTAAGCCTTGAGCATATTAACCAATTAAAAAAATTCCCAGTCTGATAAGTCCAATCAATATTCCTGCCTGCCATATCCAACTCTGGCTCTGATGCTTGTTTACTCTCTTCAAACTGACTTTTGCCTTTTAGTATGCCTCATAATTTTTCTGAAAGATGGAATGATGTACAGGGCAAAAGGAACTGCAGTAAATAAACTTTTAGCAGTGTAAGGCATGAAGGGAGAAGAAGCATGCTGTAGTCTTATGATAAAGTCTCAGTCTTTTGGCCAGCCCTCAACCCTAGACTATGAACTTCATCAGTGCCTCTTAGGTCCTGCTTACTCCCAACTTGGGTGAGACAGGATGGCTAGAGTAGGCTTGAGTTGGGCATTTCCCTTCACCCAGATAGATTAGGTTCTGATAAAACCCCATCAGGTAGATTAAGCTCAGGTAAAATTGTTTCTCCGGAGGGCAGGCCTTGCAAAGAACAGAATGCTTTGATGTATTTCAGAATGATTCTTTTCCTCTCCTCTGCTGGAAACACGAGGGGATTTATCTTGGATATTCGCCATGAGGATCTTTGATAGAGTTCTTGGTGATAAAACTCACAAAAGTGTATGCAGGGGCTGTGACTAGGCACCCCTAGAGTTTTAACTCTGAGCTATGTCTACGCTGAGCCTCGAGCAATTTGTCAATCCCAGTTCAGGTTTTCCTACCCTAGTATTTTTTTCCTTCAGGGGTTTATGCTATGGATTTTTGCTCTAGTAAGTTGTGATTCTCTGTCTGTCTGCCTCTTCAATTTTCAGGACAGAAGTTTGCCCTATGATTTCATTTCTCTGATTGATCTAAGAGTTGTTGATTTTTCAATTTGTTTAGCTTTTTACTTGTTAGGACAGATTAGTAGCTTCCAAGATTTTTACATGCTGGACTAGAAACCAGAAGTCTCTTTTAACAAATATTTACTGAGAGCCTACCAGGTGTTTAATGTTGGTGATCAGGAAAGGCAACATGGCATTTGAGCTGAATCATGAGAGATGGGGGAGGATTTCCATGGGCTTCAGGGGGAGAGCCTGAGAGCTGAAGCATATCCAAAGGCCTGGCCATGCTGAAATGCTAACATGTTGGGAATAGTTAGTAGAGGTGTAATATGCTGGTATCCAGAGGAAATAGGGAGACGGAATGGAATAAGAAGTGGAAAAGTAGGATGGAGCCAGAAGCAAAGGGCTTCAAATCTTAAGCAGCAGATTGAGATTTAGTCTATGGGCCCTGGGGAGCCATGGCAGGTTCCTGAGATGGGGGTGATATGACTTATCTTTTAGAAAAAAGAACTTTATTGTCAGTGGGAAGAACAGAAGGGCCCAGAGCTTGGAGGTATTTAATGGGAGAGACGATGAGCTGAGTTGAGAGGGTTTGATAAGTCATCCTTCTAATTCAGGAGAACAGATTTCTGAAGATCTACACATGGTTAGGGTGGCTTTTAAATTTCATAATATTAATAATAAATTTTAAGACAACATCAGTAACAACACACATGAAAAGATCACATGTTAGGTGCCAGCCTTTCCTCCAAGCACTTTCCATGCATTTGTGCCATGCATCATTATGACAGCCCTATGAGGTGTGTTTCATCATTATCCTCATTTTATAGGTGAGAAAACTGATGCATACTGTTAACTGGCTTGCTTTCCCATGGGCACACAATAAGTGGGTGCCAGAGTATGACTCTGGCCTGTCTGGCTTCAGGGCTCACATGCTCGAGCATTAACAGTGTCCAGTTTTAGGTAAAAGTTTCGGGTTTCTTGATTACTGGACATGTTTTTAATCAGGTTCTTTTCTGTGCCAGCCAGATTCACAACATGGGACGTAATGTTGTGGCTCTACTTTTGTGGCTAGCATGCCCTGCACACTGTTCAGTCATTGTGACAGTGTGAGACATTTTCAGCCTGGTGTCCTCAGGCTTTGGGGACCATGGCTCATTATACACATTTTAGAAAGGCCAAGAGAGCCCTAAATGCAGTGCAGTGCCCAGCCTGCGTAGACACAGAGGCCTGGGAAGAATCACCCTTAACTGCTTTCCAAGATCTACTCTCTACTACTGAGGGGGACACAGAGTTGATCACTAGCCTGTCATCTCTGCAATAAAATGCACATGCCAGGCACATAGAAATTCTCATAGACATGCTAGCATATTAGTCTATTCAGGCTGCTGTAACAAAAATGTCACATACTGGGAAGCTCAAACAACTGACATCTATTTCTCATGGTTTTGGACGTTGGAACTCTTCAGTCAGGGTGCTGGCATGGTCAGTTCCTGGTGAGGAGCCATCTCCTGGCTCACAGATGGCTGCCTTCTCATTGTTCCCATGTGGCAGAGACAGTAAGCAAGCAAGCTCTCTGATGTCCCTTCTTATACGGGCACTAACCCCACCAT
Organism: Canis lupus baileyi; assembly: GCF_048164855.1. Lineage (NCBI taxonomy): Eukaryota > Metazoa > Chordata > Mammalia > Carnivora > Canidae > Canis > Canis lupus. Next base: position 70,948,847 of record NC_132839.1, read on the forward strand.
GAGGGCCCCATTCTCAGAACTTTATCCAACCCTAATCACCTCCCCAAAGCTCCATCTCTAGATACATTCACACTGTGGGTTAAGGCTTCAACATGTGAATTTGGAGAGAACACCATTGAGTCCATAGCAGTTAATTGTTGACTTTCATAACCATGTCATGGATGAGGAAACAGAAGTTAAAAGTTTAAGCAACTTGCTCAAGGTCACACAGCTAGGAGGTGGCAGGTGGCAGACCTGAGATTCGCACTCAATCTATCTGAATCTGAGACCCATGCCGTTTTGGCCACTTCACTATCCACCATTGCCAGTCTCCAGAAGTCAGGCAATGGGGGAGCCTCGGGATGCTAAAAAGGCAAAGGATGATTATGGGGAAGGCCTAAAGGACCCACAATGAGCCCAGTGGGCTGTTTACCTGTGATACCTGCTACCAGAATGACTGTGCGGGCTTTGTCTATGGCAACTCTGGAGTTTTAGGGATCAGTTCTGATGATATTGGGATGGTATCACCACTAGAGACCTACCAGTACCTGAATTCTGCCCTTAATCCCTACTTCCTAGGGGCTCTCCTCAGAGAGGGCTCTATATCTGACCAGTGTGAACCAGAGAGAAATGAAGGACTGCTTTTGTATTGGCCAGGCCAGCACCGAAGCCCTCCCCTACTCGCTCCTGTGAGGTTGTGGGTCAGGAATCCCCTTTTGTGCTCTGTCTGAAGGGGTGACACAGGTCCTACCTGACATTTTATTTCTCCCTCATGTTACTACTCAAATGCAGAGAGGATAGGCAGGCAGTAAATCCCCCTGTACCTGGGCTGGGTGTTCACCTTGCTTGTATCATGTGGTTAGGTCTTGGAGATGGCAAGATGAAAGGACACATGTTCTTGTTTTCAAGACCAGCAGTAGTAATAAGATGTGCTGAGCAGAGATATGAACCCAGCGCCAGGGAAGGACATTATTCTATCTGGGGAGGGCAGGGGCTGTGGCTTGAGGGAGAGAGTACAAGGCTTTCTGGGAATGGTGAAGAGCTGGGGTTCTGGACAGCAGGCTCTCAGGGGTGGACAGGGAGGAGGCTGGGAAGGGGGCCAGGGCCAGGCCAAGGAGAGTTCCAGAGGCCAGAACAAGAGCACTGGCTAGCATTGCCTAGCCTTCTGGTGCCAGAGCAGGGCTGAGGGCCAAGGCTCAGCCTGGGAGTCCATTCCAGGGTGTGAGTCACCCCAAGCAGGAGTCCCCATCCCCAGCACACAGGCACCTCTGCAGGGGGGCAGTGGCGAACCCCTCATGAGTGGCTGTTGGAATAAAGGAGGCCTGATGGAGGAGCTCAGTCCATGTCTAGCAATCACTTGACACTCTCTGCCCTTTGCAGTGGGCATGGGGAGGGGTAAGCAGGCAGCCCAGGGTCCAAGAGCCCAGGATGAGGGCAGAGACCCCAGCGACTGTAACTTAATACAGGTGGAAAGGGCCCACACCTAGGGGTATTTTTTTGTGTGGGCTCTGGCACTTTCGAAGGAGAAACTGATCCTCGTTTGCACAGAGATGCAGATATTGGGGGCAGAGGGCATCTGCCCACAGAGATGGCAGACAGAGGCTGCCACGAGGGGTGCTGATGAAAATCAGTCACAGTGGGGACGTGGACCCAAATAAAGGGATGCTGGTTTAGCGATGACATAAGGCCCTGAGGCCTTTGCCAACCAGCTTTGCCTCCTCAGCAGTGGGATAATTGGGGTGCAGGTGGTGGTCAGGGGGAACACAGAGGGGCTGCAGGCCATGGCTGTTTGCCACCAGGGCAGAATTTCACGACTTGAATAATCCACGTGGTAGCAGACATTGGCACTGGCTGCTGCCCAGCTGCAACCGCACAGATGCTCGGTGCTTCTCTCTCCCCAGGTATTTGGAAACTTTCTGGAATACAGATAATGGAAATGGTTGGTTGCCACCTATGAGCACTGACTACACTTGTCTGTGTTAGGAACAGTTTGCGGGGCATAAGATTTCATCCCCCTTACAATCCTGTGAGGGCGCCATCACTCACTCCCTTTCATAGATGAGGAACCTAAGGCCTAGGGAGGTTAATGTATCTAAGTTCCTGGGGCAGCCTGGGGAACCCTTTAACCCCTACTCCTTAAATTTTCATGGGTTTCCCCTCAAAACAGTCCCTCTTGAATGTATATCCTGTCCACGCCCCATTTGGAAGAGAACACCCATGTGCCTTATGCATCCATGAGGGGTCCTTGGCCAACTTTGGACAATGGGATATGAGCAGAAGTGAATATAAGCCACTTGAGGACTAGCCCTTGAAGATATATTCCAGAAGATTCTCAGTTCTTTCTTCCCCCAGATGGCATAGGTACAAGATGTTAGAGAACTGTCTGGGAGGCAGTAGGCACGCTAGAAGTCTTTACTTTAGCCACTGAAGCTTCAAAGTTTCTGTGCTGTGGTGGTGCGTCCATCGCCATGACTAAATACCTCAGCACCTACCTCTCAAGCCAGTCTAGCCTGGCCCACTGCAGGGATTCTAATTGGTTTACCTGTTTCTACTGTGACTCCTACGGTTTATTCTCAACCCAAAGGCCAGAGGGATCCTTCACAAACTGAGGCAGGTCATACTGAGCCTTAGCTTAAAACCTTTGACAGCCACCCAGCACACCTAGAAACCAACCCAGATTGCTGTGGCCTATACGCTAAGGGGTCTGTGTCTAGTAACCACTCAGCGCTTACTACTGGCACATTCCTCACACTGCCCCTTCTTATCCACATGACCCCCTCTCCCCACTGCTACTCCTCAAACACACATGCACATAGATACCTTAGCACCCTTGCACTGGCTGTTCCCTTTGCTGGAATGCTCTTTCCCACATTCCTATGCTCTTTCCTCTGATTACTTCTGGCCTCTGTTCAAATGTCCCCTTCTCAGAGATGTCTTTCCTGACCAGCCCATCTGAAACAGCACTTTGCCATCACTCTAGCTCCCACTCTAATTTATTTCTCTTTGCAGTATTTAACTCCATCCGAGGTATTATATGTTTATTTGTTTCTTGTATATCCTTTCCTTTATTTTAAAATTTAAGCCCCATGGAGACACCCTAGAAAAGGGTCTGGCACACAGTAAACCTTTATAATGAATATTTGCTGAATCATGAGTAAATGTATAAATTTAAGATTTTTAAGAAGTTCTTTATGTGTAAATGCAGTTCTAAGGCAAGCCCCCTATATCTCCTCACCCTTGACCAAATTGCCAACTGTCCTGTGTAAAAATTCTAGTGCTGCATTGGTCACATTCACACAGACAGGGATGTGAATGCAGGTCTGTCTACTTCTAAAGTTTATCTTCTTTCTTCTTCACCAAGCTGATCTGCTGGAGCTTTTGCAGACTTTTGGCTTAGCAGGGTACAAGGTCTTTGTCCCAACTACTCCGTTTTATCTTTGTAATGAGAAAGCAGCATTAGACAATAAGTAAATGAATGAGTGAGGCTATGTCCCAATAAAACTTTATTTACTGAAACAGGCAGAGGGCCAGATTTAGCCAATTGGCCCATTGTTTGCTAACCTCTGAGCTAAAGGTTCTAGGAAAGGAGTGAGGCTCCAGTAGATGCTGGTGTCATTAGGAGCCAAAGAGCTGACTGGCTTTATGAACAATTAATCCATGAGTGGCGCATTTTCCCACAGATGTTATATTTCTTTATATTTTTTTCTTTTGTCCATTTATTGCTACATATCTAAGCCTTTGTCTTTTCTCTCTCCATGACTAATTCTAACTGGCATAGCTGCATCTGGCCATCTATCTATCCATCCATCCACCTCTCTTCTTTCTCTACCTATCTGTCTCCTACCTATCTTCCTTTGATCTACTTTGTCTATCTATCTATCTATCTATCTATCTATCTATCTATCTAAAGCATTCTGATGCCTTTGTAAAAGGCTGTGCATAATCCAGGGCTAATTTACACACCAATCAAATGTAACATGATGGCTGAAATTTTTAAGCAGTCATGCATGCAGGCTAAAGATGCCAATCTGAAACCTGGTGAATGGCCTCAGATTTGTGCCATTTTAAGCCTTGCTCTTTAGTAGGAGAATGCTTCTTGTTTGAAATCTGCTTCATTAGTACTGCTACAATAGTCTGGGGCTGCCAGAGTTGTGGTGGGAGACTTCCCCTTGGTGTCTGAGGGCCCCTGGTGTCTGGATACCACCTGAGAGGCCACTGAGTGCTGGATGGGGGTGTCAGAGGCAGGATGGGAGTTTCTAGGTTTCTGGGGTTGCTGCTGGGAGCCAAGGTGGGTGCCAATATTTGAGAAGGCAGAACTGATGTGCCTTGGGTGAGGTGAAGTGTCAACCAGAGCATGAGTCAAAACTCTTCTTGCTCTAGGGTATTGTCTGGAGAGCCTACAGGAAGATTATGAAAGCAGTATTCTAAAGAAATGCAAGGTTTGAGCCTGAGTGAACAATACAGAGCCCAGGCCCCACAAAGATGAGGATAGAACCAAAGGGGATGGGGCTCAGGTGTAACCAAACCAGAGTAGCATCTGGTGAGGAAGAGTGGGTCAGCAGGTTGAACCCACAGGTACATGTAAGGGGCCAGCTCAAGCAGGATGACCACTGGGTGGGCATTAAGAAGAGTCACCAAGAAGGACCAACACTGAGCTAAATGAGTGTGTCAGATAGGAACCATGAATGACAAGGGAAATGAGAAAGCAGACAGGGACTTCTGGGGCTAGGAGGACAGACAGGAAGGTGGGCAGGAGGGACCATTTAGGGCTAATTCCAAGATGGAGAGTGAACACCTGGCACTCATTTTCCCATTCCTGGCCTATAATTCAGATAAGTGCTTGGAGGATTAGCAAAAGCACAGCAGATAGGATCCTGCATGTCCAAGTATCGTCCCATAATCTTGGTCATTCTCTTTCCCCAGTGCCCAGAGGGGCTTCTGTTGCAAAGGTTTGTAATGACTTCAGATGTTGACTACCCAGAGGTAGGCCAAGTTCAAGGTTAAGAACACAATTCGCTAAAGACTTCCCTCATGTCAGACACCAGCTGTAAGCTTGGGGATACCAGGGCCACCCATACTTCTTACAAACTGGGGAGTTCCCATTACTCCGCAGGAACTTTTGATAAGTTCCTGGAATGACACAGAGCACTCATGAAAGCTATAACAACTACAGTTTTATTATAGCAAAATGATACAAATCAGAACCAGCCAAAAGAAGAGACATAGGGTGAGGTCTGGGGGTTTGAAACACTAAGCCTCTGGTCTTCTCTCTGCAGAGGTAGGATGCGTTACTCTCCCAGTAAATGGACATTTAACAATATGCAGAGTCCTGTCCTCCAGGGATACTCACCCAAGCCTCTGTGTCCAGAGTTATTAATGGAGTTTCCTTACATAGGCATGATAGATTGAGTCAATCCTAAGGCCCCCTTCCCTTCTTGGAGGTAGGGCTGATACCACCTGGCATGAAGCTCCAACCCTCTGATCACCGGGTTGGCCTTTTTGGTGGGGCCAGCCCCTCACCTGAGTTATCTCATTTGCATAAATTTCTGGGTTGGGGCTGAGAGGCCCACCATGAATAACAAAGACACTCTGATCACTCAGGAAATCCCAAGGGTTTGGAGGCTATTTTCCAAGCACAGGGACAAAAGCAACCCCAAATCTTAATTATCTAACTGTATATATACATGTGATATATGTCATACACATGTATGTTCTCAACCTAAAAATACCCAAAGATGTTTGTTAAATGAATTTATAAACAAGAGCAGGAAAGAGTGAGAAAGGAAGAATGAAAATGAGAACTTTGGGCTCATTCATGAGGACTTAATTGAAACAAAACCAGAATCCAACAAAAGTAGCAGTGAATGGTTTGACTTTTGTAATGAACTACTTACTCATTGTCCCATTGATTTCTGAGCTGGTGACATTTGGTCTTTTCTTGAGACAGGAGACAGAGTTTGACCTTTTCGATGTTAGTACAGTGGACCTCCCACACATCCCCCATCTGTGGTTCCACTTTCTATGGTGTCAGTTGGCCTCAGTCAGGAGGCCACAGATACTTCCTGTGTCCTGGAAGTAGACGATCTTCCTCCTGACATATCTTCAAAGGACAAGAGTGGCCTAATGCTATATCATGGTGGCTCTGTCACTCACCACATCTCATCTCCCCACCCAGGCATTTCATCATCTCATGTCATCACAAGAAGGAAAATGCAAGTACAGTACAATAAGGCATTCTGAGAGTGAGTGAGGCCACATTCACATAACTTCCATTATCATGCAGGATTATAATTGTTCTACTTCATTATTATTATTACTGTTTTTAAAACTATTTTAAATTTTTAAAAAAGATTTATTTATTTATTTGAGAGAGAGAGAGAGAGCACATACAGAGGGAGAGGGAAAAGCAGCTTCCTGCTCAGCAGGGAGCCAGACACGGGGCTCCATCCCAGGACCCTGAGATCATGACCTGAACCAAAGGCAGATGCTTAACTGACTGAGCCACCCAGGCGCCCTTCATTTTTATATTGTTAATCTATTACTGTCCCTAATTTATAAATTAAACTTCACCATAGGTATGTAGATATAAGAAAAAACATAGTACATGTAGGATTCAGTACTATCTGCAATTTCAGGCATCCGCTGGGGGGGTCATAGAACGCATTACCTGTGGATAAAGGGGGGGCTACTGAACTTAAGCCCAGGGCTTCAGCAGAACACTTAATTTGACTCCCCATGAGTTCCCAGCAGAAATGGCATATTTCACCCTTTTCTTCTACCCTAAGGGCAGGTAAACAAGCAGTGATAAAGAATAAAATCATCTTTCTACAAGAGCAGAGCTGCCCCAATTAGCTGCAGATGTTAGATGCCAGTCAAAGGAAAGATTTCAGTGAACTAGCAGAGAGCCCAGAAGGGAGTTCTGGTCCTTTCAATTAATCCCACCCCATGCTGCTGTTTTAGTGAGTTTCTCCGAGAGCCCCAGCACTTTGAGGGAAGCAGAGGCACATGGCAGGGCCCCTCCCTGTGGCCCAGGCCTGCTCTCAGGGAATCTGGCAGGGCGTGATGAGCATGGATCATATCAAAGACATTAACGCTGGACGGGCTGACAGGAAGGTGCAGTGGGGCTCTGCATCTTGGCAGGAGACCCCTGGGATTACAGGAGAAACCTGTGCATCTTGTCATTACAAGGAAAACTTGCAATTTTTTTTTCTTTTTACTGGCAATTATTTGATGAAGCAGGTATCTCTGGATAATTTAAATGTGGAACAAGACTGTCTTTAATTTTTAAAATCAAGGTCTTTTCCTTTTGTTTTTGTTTTCTTCTGTCTCAACCTCTCTCTCTTTTTATTCTTCTTCTTCTACTTCTTTTTTATTTATTTATTTATTTTGCCTCACCTTGTCTCAGTAGTTATATAAGCCAAACGGGCTTCTCTTAGCAAAAACAAACAGCACAAATTTAAAATTCTATAATTGAATAATAAAACTACTGCTATGAATCACTTTCTATCTTCCTCATTTGTATAGCAGCCCACATGGAAGGCACTGTGATAACAATCCTACTGTACAAATACAGGAGCCTGAAGGAGGGAGACTGGGTAGTTGGCCCAGGAGGCTGAGCTCATAGGCGGTAGCTCATGTCTGAAGAAAAGTCACAACCTCAGCCCCACCTGGAGGCCATTTTTAATAGCCTTTATCTAAATCTACTCTGTTTTCCAAAGATCATTCATATCTTCTGTTTTGTATCTTTTGGGAGGGGCTTAATATTTATATTGTAAGTATTTTTCCACGTTCTTGAAAATCTCCCATCACCAGGATCTCCAATAGTGTACACTGAGGCATCGTGTGGGTGTTCCATCTTCCTAATGTGGGTTTCTTAGATTGTTCCCAATATTTCTCTAGTGTAAAATGCTGCTACACTGTTTAAATCAGGCGTTGTGAGTCATTGGTTTGGTTGGGATTGAATCAGGCTGACAGAGCCGCTGGCTGACAGGAGGAGGTACCTTTCCAGGCCTGCGGGTATTGGTGTCTGTGTGAACCACATGTGCCTGCTCCATCCTCTTAGGTCCCCAGCTTATTGGAGCTCAGAAACCTGCATCTTTGATTCAGAATTTTCCCATTTCATAAATATTCTCTGAAAAAAAGTGCCTTTGTTGAACCTAATGGAGAAGGAGCCATGGCCCCATCAGGGCTTAGGGCTCTGTGTAGAGGGGTGAAGGCAGTGGTTGCTGTAGCCAGACAGAGAGAATAGAGGATAGGTTACCCCAGCAAGGCTTACAGTTGGGAAAACTTGGAAGGGCGCGTATCAGAGTTGGGACTGCTGGTATAACTAGTATAACTAGAAACATTCTGTTTCTGACCCATTGGAGAGAGGTGCTGAGATTTACTGAGTGCCTACTACAAGCTGGACATCATTCTGGGGACTACATATCTTCACTTAGTCCTCAGGGGTCCTATTTGCAGGCTAGGGTTTTTATTCCTTTTCTATAAATTATTCCAGAACTTGTGCTCAAAACCATCACCCTGAACTTGGATTGGATCAGATATCCTATGAAAGCTGCTGATGCCTTAAGACTGGTTTTTAGAAGCCATAAGCAATTTAAACAGTAGTGAAAACTCTCATTATTTTTATTGATGATAATATAAACCAGAGGACTTACAGAAAGGAGTAGGAAGTGTTATTTCAGAGTAAATGAGAGACATGTCAGTGTGAATGCACTGACCCCCTGCAAACACAGCTATGCAAGCTCTCAAAAGAATGTTCTAGTAGGAAAGAGGCCCAGGATTAAAATTTTCATTGAATAACAAGGTTATTTGGGAGTGTATACACTCCACTGCTTCTGCCCAGGGCCAGATTTGGAAAATGAAACGTTCTTTCTTCATTTCCTATATGATCAAACACAAAGGTTCCCCCTCTTCCCATCGTAAAAGTGGTTGGCGGAAGAACCCAGGAAGCTCTGAAAGTCTTAACTTGCCTGACTATTGCTTGCAATTGATGCATCCTCTTTCATTGGCTTCAGTTTTCATTCTGGAAGCCAGCTGTGGGGAGTAGAATATACCCGTGTGTTTCAAGTACAGTCAGTCGCTGAGCTCCTCCCGGAGAATCACACAGCAGGGAGAGAAACCCCAGCACAGACATGCAGACTAAGCATCAAGCCATGTCAGAATGGGACCTGGGCATTGTCCTTAGGGCTGGGAGCTGTGTCAGGTCCCCAGGATCACCCTTAGATTTGATAGCTCAGTAGGAGGACCCAGCATGTCAGGACTCAGCATGCCAGGACTCACTACTCTCCACCCATGGCTTGGATTTACTCCAGTGAAAGGATTCAAAGACAAATCAGCAAAAGGAAAAGGCACATGGGACAAAGTCAGAGGAAGCCAGGAGCATGCTTCCAGAGTCTTCACCCGGTGAAGTCACTTAATTAGTCCTCCAGCAACAAGTATGACAACACATGTGGAATGTCGTCCACTCAGGAATCTCATCAGACACTGAGTTCAGGGTTTTCATGAGGGGCTGGTTGGTCCCAACTCTGGTCGTGTGCACCACTTCTGACTCCCAGAAACAAAGCAGGTGTTTAGCATAAACCAGACTCTTTGCTTAGTCTAGGCTTTGTGAGCCACTTTTATCAGCTCTGGGAATGGTGAGAACCCTCCCGATATCCCAGTTCCCCGACACCAGCTTCAGGCCAATCCTGCATGCTGGTCTTTCAGAGGAGAGCGGTCTCAAGAGGCCTCACCTTTGCTAGTCAGGTGACATCAGGTGGCACCCCTGGGCCTGTGGAATTTTGTCCTTGTGTGATCCTTATTTCAAGGAGCCTGGTTTGGTGGTGGGCACTTTTGTTAGGACTTCCATACTGTTTTCCTCACTCTGCCAGTGTGCTCAGTGGTGTAGACTGTCCTTATAAATCTGGAAAGAGTTATGGGCATGGCCTGCTTGATTATGCAATGTGTGTGTACTCTGGCCCAGCCACCAAAGTGTGCTATTTATGTGCATTTTTATAGCACTCTTGAGAATATTTTTAGATGAATTCATGACAGGCTGTGTGTGAATCAGTGAGGAGCATTAATATTATAAAGCAGACTACGACGTAATTTGCCTCCCATTGCCTGGCAATTTCCTGCCATCATTTGGAGGTGTTCTGAGCTGGTCTTCCTGGCTGGGAATTGTGTGCTTTCAACTGGTTGCCAGAAGTTTGGCCTCCGAGCTGTTGGCTGGGGAGCTGATGGTAAATTATTCATGGGATTCATAGGCCTGAGAAATAAACAAATCTAGGCCCTTTATTTTACAGATCAGAAATAATGGTATCAACACTGCCAGCAGCCACCCCAATTTCTGACCTGTATTGTGTGTTTCCTGTGGACTCAGCTCTGTGTTTTGTATTCATTCTCATGACAAATCCTCACAGTAACTCTTTAAGGAGGGAAATGATTTAACAGATCAGGAAACTGAGGCACAGAGAGGTTAAGTAACTTATCAAGATCACCCAGCAGAGAAGTGACAGAACTGAATAAAGTGGATTCCAGGGTCCTTAACCACTGAGAAGTCTGCCCTCAGAGGCAGGACCACTTGCTGGATGTCACAGAGGACTCAGTGGTGCTCTTCACTCAGTCTCCTTAGCTTTAGCCATATAACCTCTCATTTATTTCTTTGCAGTATAGGCTTGAGTCAGTCCTTGCCATAATATAAATGCTCCTTTCTGAGTTTAAGAAAGAATTTTCTTAGATTCACTGTTCCTTGCCGCTCCAGGCTCTTCCCGGCTGGGCCAGCCACCTCCAGTCTAAACTTACTGAAATAACTCCCATGTGCTTCTAAAGCACCAGTTAGACTCCTGATTCCATTCTCAGATTCTCCAGCCACTCCCCAGCACCCATACGATTATGTGTGGACTCCTCAGGCTGACAGCAAAGGCCAGTTATGACCAATTTCTGGGTCTTCAAGGATTCTGTTTCCTCTGCTGATGACTGTCCAACCCAAGCCCACCTCTGCCGGCCCTTCTTGCTCACCTGATCTGGTGAGCATGGCATGGTCAGGTGTCCACAGCCTTTCTCAGCTTCCTTCCTGCTATCACTGCACTTCACTCCATGTTACAGTCAGACGTTTATTCTACTGTTGCCCACTAGATTGGAAGCTCCTTGAAGGCAGGGGGCTACAGCACTTGTATCCAGAAGACAGGATGGGAATCTGGGCCCCCTGGTGGTAAGGAAGCAGGTGTTCTGTAGAGCCAGAAAGACACGAATGGGCTTCTTGGAAAGAGACCCAATGGAAAAGGGCAATGTGGAATCCATAAATGAGAAGGCCCAAATCAGGCCTAGAGATTAGTTAGCAAGTAAGCTTAAAACTATATTTTATTGCAGAATACTTTTTTCAAATGGAGACTTGCATTTGAATTTGTTTCCCAAAACATAAAAGGAAACCTCTAGCTGAAGGCTCATATTTCCTACTCATCTTTTATGACTTTGCTGAAATCTTCCCTCTTTCTTAAAGACTCATGGTACAGTAATTTTCATGGCATGGGCTTTGGAATCAGGTTGTGGTCGTTGGGTAAAGTAGCTGCTCTAACAAGCAACCCTAAGGGCACCTGGATGGCTCAGTCAGTTAAATGTCTGACTCTTGATTTTGGCTCAGGTCATGATCTCAGGGGTCATGAGATTGAGCCCTGAGTGAGGCTCTATGCTCAGTGGGGTGTTTGCTTGCAGATTCTTTCCCTCTGTCCCTCCCCCAACTCAAGTTCACTCTCAAATAAATGAATAAATAAATAACCAGCAACCCCTAAATCTCAGTGGTCCAACACAGTGAAATTTCATTTCTCATCCATACTACCATTGAGAGCAGGTGAACGTCTCCTACTCCATGAAGTTATTCAGGGGCCCAGATTCCTTCATTTGAGTGGCCCTACCATTCCTAAGGGCTTTAGAGGTCTCTGCTGGTTAATCTGTGAATGATCAGACTATAAGGAAAGGGAGTGAGTGAGGAGAAGGCACACGAACTCTTAACACCTTGGTGAAGGTCACACACACCACTTCTGCTCATACTCTTTTGGTGAGATGTAGCCACATGACCACACTCAGATACAAGGCACTGAGAAATGTGACCTGGCAGTGTAGCCAGGAAGAGGAGGAGACCCAGACATTATGAACAGAGGTATGGGGAGGGGGGGTGGCTCTGTCATTCCACTAGATTCTCTCTGGCTTTCAGGTGCATTCCTCAGGAGCAGTTTTCTGCTCTTAATGAAACTTCACAGGATGGCTGCAAGGGTTAAACAAGCTGAGGTATATAGATGTCTGCTACTTAGCTGTCAACCATTATTCATTCTATGTCCCTTCTTCTCTCCTAATCCAGGCTTTCAATATGCAACAGAAGTACCAATATGATCATCTTTGTCTTTTCCATACTAAATTGGAATAGAGTAGTGATTAAGAGATGGGCTCTGGAGTCCAGCTACCTGGGTTTGCATCCTGACCCTCCCACATGCCAATGGCATGACCTTAGGACAAAGTCCCTATGGATGCATCCCTATGGTTCCTCATCTGCCCAAAGAGAAGTCAAAAACCAAGACCTAGCTCATAGGGTTGTGGAGGGGATGGAATGGGTTCCTATGTGTCCAGTTCTCAGGATAGCGCATGGCATATTGTAAATATGTGTGGGTTACCTATTTTTATCATTACATGGTGACTGACACACAGCAGAAGCTCAATTTAAAAAAAAATGCTTACTAAAACACCTGTTCTGTACAATGCAGTGCAAGTCAGTGTTCACATATATCGGGTCCACATATCTCAACTCAATGAACATTTGTGTAATGAATTAGTGGAACAACCCTCATCACCTGACTCCTATCATAGAAGACTTCAGGCTGCCTTTCATCCAGGCCTTTGCTGAATTCATCCCTCAAGAAGACAAACATTTAGTCATTAAAGCCATCACTTTGAAACCAGCTTTTAGGGCTTTTGGGAAATATGTCTCTGCAGGGGGCACAGCTTTTTGGCAAGTCTTTCAGCCTTCTCCAGCCCCCTGCAGGGACTTCTGTCCATACTCCATCTTCCCCAAGCTGAGATATGAAATCTCTGCAGGGATGCCCAAAGCAACTACTAGGAGTGTGCAATATGAAAGCTGCTCCTTTTCCCAGCAGGCTCCTGAATGCCTGAAAAAGCAGGAAAAAAAAAATTTCTTCCTCAACAGCATCCTTCTAGTTTCTGCACATCAATTCCAGGAAACTGGTTGTTGCTGCAGGTGTGCTAAGAGGTTCTCTAGAGTGGGTGTTAGCAAGGCTCTTTGCAAGGTGGCTGTGGTTGCTTGAATCAGTGCGGGATTGCAGTAGGTACCAAGGTGACATCCAAGAATGACCTTCTATGTGTGTTGGATGGGGAGCAGGGGGGGACTCCTGATTATTGAGCAGCAAGAGAGGTGCCTGTCCTGTCCTGGATACTCATTCCTTACACCAGCTTCTCCAAGGGTTTTGACCCTGTGAATGCTCGCTGTCACTCTTGGGGTCCTATATGCCTGCCTTCCTCAGGCCTCTCCAGCCACTGCCTTAACAGTTCATCACACTCTTCCTCCCACTATGTTCTGTGTCCCTTGGTTGTCATCCTTGTACTTCAGGGCCTAGCAGAGTGTCTAGCCCCTAACACAGACTTAATTAATACTTTTAAACCGATAAATACACCATTTTACTCAGCTGCTTAACATGGACACCTTGACTGTGAAGTTTGGAGCCTGGATAACGGAGTTGTCCTTCAGGGCTCGGATGTGAGGCCGACCTCGCACAGCCCTCCCCTCCTCCACCTGTTAGCCGCGTGACCATGGGCAAGTTGGCAACTCTTGGCTCCCTCATCTATCATTGAGGCTTTCTGCCAGCAGGGTTGCTGTGAGGCTGAAATGGGATAATTCACGTGTTTTGGTAGTTTCAGCAGTTGGAAAGAACAACAGCAATTTTGTCTGATTGAAGCTAAAAGAGTTGTTGACAAACTAGGGAGAAGCTCGCAGGATTGTTGGCAGGGCTGGTGAGCCGGCCTTGAAGCTTTGCAGCCTGGCTGATGCCCCACCTCATACCCAGGGGCCACCAGTGTCGGTTAGTTTACAGGTGGCACAGGACACGGGGGCTCCCCTGCTGTCTTAGTGGTCCCCAAACCCAGTCTGGCCTGCGCTCCCTTGGCTGTGGAAGGAGTCCCAGCCCCGCCCCCGCAGAGCCCCGCCCCCACAGAGCCCCGCCCACCGCAGAGCCCCGCCCCACACAGCCCCGCCCACTGCAGAGCCCCGCCCCCACAGAGCCCCGCCCACCGCAGAGCCCCGCCCCGCAGAGCCCAGGCCTCTGACTGGCTGAGCCCGAGTCACGTGACCACTGGCCAGCTGCAGCGGATGCTAGGGGAGCAGGTGTCTAGTGCAGTCAATCTAAATAGGGAGGAGTGGACTGTGTGTTCCCCCAGTGCTGTGGAGCATGAAGTTCCCCAAAATGGGACCGGGTTCCCCATGCAGGGGAGCCAAAGGATGACAGGTGGCCACAGAGTGGTGGACACTAAGGGTCAGCAATGATGTCCAGCCACTGCCAGCACGCGACTCCTTGGTGAGCTGAGCGCGCAGCAGCTATGGTGGCCTGGACCGGCGGGGGTGGGCTAAGTGGTGACAAGTATTTTGGAGCTGAGGCAGGGTCAGTTCCTTCCGAGGCCTGCGAGCAATGAGTCTGTTCTAGGGCGGACCCTACCCTGTGCCTCTTCCCATCGTCTTCCCTCTATGCATGCCTCTGTGGACGCTTTTAATAAGGATGCAAGTCATTTTGGACCATGTCCACCTTAATGAGCTCATTTCAATTTGATTACCTCTGTAAAGAGCCTGTATACGTTCTGAGGCACAGTAGGTTAGGATTCAACCTACAGTTTGAAGGGGGGGGAGGGGAGACACAGTTCAGCCCATAAAAATGTGTTCAAATTTACCCTTTTTATAAGGACACCAAGCAGATTGGGGTAGGATCTTACCCTACTCCAAGATGACCTCATCTTAATTAATTAACATCTGCAATGACCCTATTTCCAAATGAGGTCACATTCTGAGGTTCTGGGACTTAAGACTCCAACATACGAATTTGAGGGGAGGAGGTTCACAATTCAACTGATAACACAGGGATAAGCCAGGATGGCTTAATTGAGGGGTATGGATCAAGGGCAAGAATTTAGGAGGAACTCCCATGTTTTGACTGAGCAATTAGAGAATGGTGTTTTGTTTAGAAGCTGAAGAAGAGAAGATAAAGAAATGGAATTCAGGGCCAGAGATCCAGGGGACATTTCCTATCCCATTCTTTAATGATTGGCTTAGTGAGGGGCCTATGCCCAGATCTGGGCCAGTGGGATATAAAGAGAGGATTGCTAGAGGCTTCTGGAAAGATTTTGGCATCAAGAGACCCTTGAGAGGCCAGGATTACTCTCTTCACTCACATATGTGGCCAAAAGGGTTTCTAAAAGTCACCCTGTACTTGTGAGTGGATGCAGCCTTAGGACCAGGTCAAAACTGTGGAGAGAAGAGTGAAGCAAAAGGAAGCACCTGGATTCTTGGCCATGGTACTGAGCCACCAGATCAAGCTCAGCGCTCTTGTGAGTCTGCACTTACATAAGCTGGTAAGGGTCCTTGTTGCTTAGCTGTTTTGAGTTTTGATATCCTGTTATATGCAGCCAAGAGCATCCTTAAATGGTACAGTGCATTATCCCCTCCAGTGGACTGGAGTATCTCTGAGGTCTGGAGGCCAAGTTTTGTTTGTCTCTGTGTCCAGCTCAGGTCCCAGTACTCAGGCCATGCTTGTTGAATGAATTAGTGGATGATGAGTGCTGTGTGCATTAAGGTGTGGAAACATCATCATGTTTCAGAATAGCCCTAGTTGTTGATAATATATTCTGTCCTCGCTCCATACTATGAGCCAGGTAGTTAGAGAGAGAGAGAGAGAGAGAGAGAGAGAGAGAATGGGAAGAGAATAGATATCTCATAGGGAGAGGATGCTACCCCTCCTCCCTCATCTCCTGCCATCAGCCCATTTGCTTGGGCCAGAAACCTAACAGTCTTCTGTGTTCCTCTTAGACGTCTCTAACACCTTCCCTCCCCAGATCCGGAGTCAGTTGCCCAGTTAGTCTTGTCCATCCTATTCTTGAAACAATCTCAGATCCAGCCCTTCTCTCTACTTTCACTACTTGGTCCAGGCCACCAAGATCTTTGGACTGTTGCTGTGCCCCCAACATGCTGCCAGCTTCCTTGTTAGCTTCCTCTAGTTCTCTTGCCACTCTGAAGCCAGAGCAGTCTGCTAAAGATGGAAACCTGGAAGATTTCTATCCTCCCCTTGCTTAAAGCTCTCCAACAGTTTTCCACTCCATCCCCCAGAAAAGTCCAAATGATAAGCAAACTCATTACCATGACAGGTAAAGTCCTATGTGACCTCCCTTTCCTCCCCCTTCAACTTCTTACAGCCCCTTCTTCCCTCCCTTGTCCCATTCCACCCCCACTGGCCTGCTTTCAATTCTGTGGACACTGTAAGCTCTCTTCTGCCATGGCTTCATGGCACATGCTTCTCCCTCTGCCTAGAATACTTCCCCACCATTAAAAAAAAAAAAAGGTTTCAGGTTGTTGGGATGCATTATAGTTAAAAAAGAATATATAAAGTACATACATATGCATTGTGTACACACAGAGTTTAAAGAATGATTATCTATCTATCATGCAGCTAAGAATAAGAAGATTAAGAACAGAGGATCCAGGGCAGCCTGGGTGGCTCAGTGGTTTAGTGCAGCTCTCAGTCTAGGGTGTGATCCTGGAGACCCGGGATCGAGTCCCATGTCAGGCTCCATACAGGGAGCCTGCTCCTCCCTCAGCCTGTGTCTCTGCCTCTCTCTCTCTCTCATAAATAAATAAATAAAATCTTAAAAAAAAAAAAAGAATAGAGGATCCTGCCAGGTGTCCCACCCCAGATCATTTCTTCCACTACATCCCAGGAATGACCACTGACCTGACATTTGCAATAATTCTTTGTTTTCCTTTGTAGTTTTACAATCTTTTTAAGATTTTTGTTTATTTGAGAGAGGGAGTGCAGAGAGAGAGAGAGAGGAGAGAGAGAGAGAGAGCATGAGCAGGGGCAAGGTGTAGAGGGAGAGGGAGAAGCAGACTCCCTGCTGAGCAGGAGCCCAATGTGGGGCTGGATCCCAGGATCCTGGGATCATAACCTGAAGCAAAGGCAGATGCTTGCTGACTGAACCACCCAGGCGCCCCTGTAGTTTTACAATCTACTTGTAATTCCCCTCCCAAAACTTATATTTGCATAATTTTGAATTTATATATGGCATCATACTATATGTATTCTTTTGTTTCTGCCTTATTTTGTTCAATGCTATTTTTTGTGAGATTTTATTATGTGTGTTTGCATGTTGCTGTACTTCATTCATGTTTGCAACTGTAGTGTTTCATATGATGACTATTCCACAATTTATTTATCCATCCTACTGCATGGGGACATCTGGGTTGTTTCCCATTCGGTGCTTTTATAAGCAATGCTACATGGAATTTTGGGTAGATATGTCCTAGGGCAAATGGAAAAAAGTTTTTTAGAGGAATTTTCTAGAAATGGATTTGCTGGGTTGTAGGTTTGGGGCATCTTCACCTTTTTTTAGATGATGCCAAACTGTTTTCCAAGATGGTTGTACAAATTAAACACAGTGCATGAGAGTACACTGCTGATCACTCCTTGGTCTTACCAGACCTGTTAGTTTTTAGTCTCCTAGGAACTGTGTTAGCTTCACCGAAGCACTGGGCGCTGCGCCAAAGTCTAGCGTGACCCTCACAATAGCCCTGAGACATTAGCGTCATCATTCCCATTTTGCAGATGAGGAAGCAAAGGTCCAGCTGGTTTAAATCATTAGCAAATTGTTGTGCTGGGATTCAAGCTCAGGTCTGTGCATCTAGAACCTATGCTTATTCTGCAGTGTCATATGCTGCCTCTGGAAATGTTTGTGGGGCTATGTCCGGTATCAGTGGATACCTATGAGCGTCTTGGGGATGAAACTCCCTTGAGGAGAGCTAAGTGCCGTGACCTTAGTCTTTGGTGCACATCAGAATCAGCCAGTCACCATCCCAAGTCCACTGAATCAGAATGGGCAACAATGGGGATCTAGACAATGCAAAGTGGTATCTCATTATGATTTTAATTTGCTTTTGCCTGTTGACTAATAACATTAAGCATCGTGTCATTAACTTACTGGTCATTTGAATTTTCCTTAGAGTCTGTTCAAGTCCTTTGCTCATTTAATTGGGTTGTCTTATTGACTTGTTAGGGTTCTTTATGTATTGTGGATGTAAGTCTTTTATAGTATATGTGTTGCAAATATGTTATCTCAGTCTGTGGCTTGTCTTTACATTTTTTTCAAGTCGTCTTTTGAAAAATAGAACAATTTAATGTTGCTGAAACCCAAATGAGCTTTTTGTTTTTGTTTTATGGTGTATCTTTGCCTACCTCAAGGTGGGAAAGACTTTCTGTTATATCAGGTATGTGTATTTTTAACACATTTCCCAGTTGGTACTGCTGTGCACCAGAGCTGGGGACCCCTAGGTATAAATGGTCACCCCAGGTTTGGGGTCAGATCTGAGTTTGACTTCCATCCAGGCTTGCCACTTACTGAGCAAGTCACTTTGTCTCTCTGAGCCTCCCTATCTGCAAAATGAGGCAAAAATAGGGCCTGTCCACAAAATTTGTTAGAGGGGTTCAATGAAATAAAGCTCAAACAGAACTTAGCAAAATGCCTAGCATGCAGAAAATGCTCTATAAAAGCTGTTTCTGTTTACATACTGGCTGGATTCAAGCAGCAGGATGCAATAACATGGTTTGTTGTTTGTTTTCAGTACATCAAGGCCTTCTACAATGAATCGTGGGAAAGAAGACATGGGCATCCAATAGACCCAGACACTCTCACTCTGCTCTGGTCTGTGACGGTGTCCATATTTGCCATTGGTGGACTTGTGGGGACTTTAATGGTGAAGCTGATCGGAAAAGTTCTTGGGAGGTTAGTGGACGCCATCTCTGCTTGGGGATCCTCTCTGTAATGTTCAAAATATGTCTGTATCATAGTCAAGATCCCAGGAGAATTCCATTAGACAGTCCAGCTGGAGAGATTTTAATGCCAGAAGAGCAAGGGTGGGGGGAGACAGGGCACCTGAGGTCAAAGAAGAATAGAGACCATGGACAATGGACTGACAAGCAGGAGCTGAGGTTGTGGAGGGCTGCATGGACAATCAATAAATATTGTCCAAACAGGGAGGGACTAGGGAAGTAATACCCTGGCTTCTGTTTCCGACCTGCTGCTGTGCCACTTATTGGTCAAACCCAAGTAGAAGCTGGAAACACCAGGAGCCTTGCTGGCACAGTCCAGGAGGCTCAGCTCCCAGTGCTCAGAGCAGGATTGGGAGGGAGGAGATGGATCTGGCTGCAGGAGCAAATGGAGAAGGTTCAGCACACTGTCTTAGTGATTGTTCCAGGTAAGTCCATAAAGGACAGTGTTTTGTCAGATGACTGAATGATAACTTATTAAACCAATCTCCCATGGACAGACATTAAGGTTGTTTCAGATCTTTTGTATTACAAATACAGTTGCAATGAGTGTCCAATACTTCCTGTTGAACTTTCCCATCCGGGCCCTCTCCAGTCAGATCCTCTTTACCTCCTGGGCTTCATTTCTCAGTTATTTCTATCCTAGAAACTTATCTGAGATCAGATCTATTATCAATAAATTTCCCCAGTCATTCTCTCTGTATCTTCACTTGTAACTTTCTGGGGGATATTAAAGTATTAGTGGAAAAGTAGAGTCCCTGCAGCATTCGTGTCTGAACTTGACTCATGGGTCTTCCAGTTTCCAGTTATGTGCCTTTGGCCAAGTCCTTTAATTATTTGAAGCTCAAACCTCCTCCTCTGTAAAATGCCCTGTAGGAAATGTTAGAGGGACTGGAGAAAATGAGTGGAGTGAGAAGAGTCTGTTGACAGAAACTCAGTAAATAGAAGCTGCTCTTATTACCATCCTCCTCCTCATTATCCTGACACCCATACACAGGAAGTGCTCAACAGCTCCCCGTATTGCGTTGACCTGAATTGGAAAGGAGATTCAACAGACTCCAGAAAATCTTTCCCCTCCCCAGGGCTATAGGAACACTATTTAAAAAGGTGCCACCCCTTCCTCTACCCTTGGCCTCACATCCCCAACAAGGAGCAAGTTAGACTGACAGTGTTTCAAAGCAGACTTTTGCAAGGCTGGGGCAGGGAGCCATCCTGAAAGCATGCATGCCATGCTCATGTGGCCCCCCAGCGAGGCAGGGAAGGTGCTGACACTTTCCTTGACCCAAAGACCACTTCCAGGTGGCAACTAATGGGATCTCCATACTGTAGAGAAGTACACCTATTGCATAGTGGAGGGAGGGCTGCCATTTCCAGAGGTGCCCCAATGTATCAGACACTCACACACACTCTCATTGAATTTTCTTCACTCTCTGGGGTCCTGGGTGGGGGATGGAGTTGAGAGCTTACACAGAGCCTGAGCTCACGTTGGAATCCACTCCACAGCATCATGTCCCTTCCAGTATGCCAAGCAGATCTTAAGGAGGAGTCTGCTGGCAATGGTACTGTACAGTCCATGACTGTTTGACCTCAGGTAAGTGACCAGCTGGCCCTCAGATTGGCATCACGGATCAGGGTCCATGAAGTACTGTTGCCAAACCCCCGGCCTGGGCCCATTTCTGACCCCAGTTCTCTTATCTATTCTAGTTAGATAGAGTCACCCTCGGCCCCAGGATTCGTGGTCATGACATATGCTTGCCTTGTGCCTGGCCATGGCACTTATACTCCAAGGCTGCCCCATAAGGAGTCTCTGAACCCAGGTGGATGGTAGAGGGAAAGCCATGCTGCTGTCGGGGTCTGGAAGTTGTGGCCCAGCAAGTCCTTACTCCCCAGCTTGCCAGGTGTATGATATGGGACTTTGCTACCTCACCTTTCATCCAACACTTTTCCCTCATGTAAAATGAAGGCAATGAAAGTGACTTTGCAACTGTCAATAGCAGGGTGCAAAAACAAAAAAACAAAAAAAAAAAACCAAAACCAAACCAAAACAAAAAAAACAAAAACAAAAACCTGGAAGGAGTGGGAAAGAGACAATGTTTCAAAGAAATTAATTTTCTAAGTGAAGGAGGAGTTCTAGGCTGGAGAAAGATTCTATCAAAAGGTGTTGGTCCTTTTGCCCTGGCCAGCTGCCAATTCCTTTTCTCATCATTATGTGAATAAAAGTTGAACATAGATGAAGTCTCAGCTTGAATAGTAACTCTGTTGGGAGGAAAGGAGCAAAACCCAGAGAAGTCTGCTACCATTTATTCACTCCCTGCTACATACGAGTGCTTGACTTTCCATACCTCATTTACTTCTACAACTCTGTATTGTGTCCCTGGTCTACAAGCATTGAGTCCAAGGCCCTGAAAGGCCTAGCAACTTGCCCAAGGTGACAAGAATGAGGTTGATCTGACATTCAGATCTGGTCTGTTTGATAAGAGCCTGTGATTTTCCTATCACATGGCGTCTATTAAAACTGCTTCTTGATGGCTCATTATTTGTCTCCCAGGGGTGCTGTTGGGGAAAAAGAAGAGGTTGGGCTTAATGTACAAGGCTGGTATGGGGTCCAGTGGAAGGGACTCAAAGATGTGGCTGGTGGGGGGAAATTTGGGTGGAGTTGGGGGGACCTCAGAGTCAGGTGAGCCTTGTCATCAGAGGTCCAGCAGGGGGCTGATCCTTGCTAGGACATGTTGAACTCATCTGTGATTTGGGAGAGGAGTGAGGACTGCGGGAGCATGAGGGGCCAGGAATGGCCTCTGTAGATGAGTCACCCCATTATCTGGTCTCAGGGGTACAAGTTCCTTGTCTCCTGGAATCTCTGACTTGGAGAATTCTGGTTGAATCCTTCCCCTTCTTTGAGGTCATCTGTCCTCGGCTTAAATGGTTCTAGTGACCGAATCTTCCTTCCCTCATGAGACAGGATCATGACCATGTTGGTGCATGGATCTGGCTAGAGGATCCACAGCGCTTACAGCTCATGAGGCCATGTATGAGTTACTCAAGTTCTCCAGGCTTTGTGTAGTGGCAAAATGAAGATAAAACAATGCCCGTCAGAAGGTTGTTGTGAAGATGAAATGAGACGGTGGATATAAAGTGCTCATCTCAGTGGTTGACATGGAGTCAGTGCCCACCTTACATTGGCTAGTGCCAGTGTCATCCATGTGCCCGTCCTCATGAGCTCTTCCTGAGGTGCGTCATCCCATCACTCAACAGAGCTGGTTGTGAATGTGTTCTTCCAGTCTCTCTGAAATTGGCCTCCTTACACATATCATTGGATCTAGTTTTTCCTTCTAGAGCAGAGCAGAGCAGAGCAAATATGCAAAATCCATAGGGAAACTCCCTCGGGCTTTAAAATTAGATCCTCAGGCATATTCCTGAGCAAGCCATAAAACCACGTTCATCCATGCAGCAAATATTTTTGAACATTGACTGAGAGCCAGGCACTGTTACTGGCACCTGAGTGTCAGTGACAAACAGCAGAGCCTGAGCCTGCTGCCTAGCCATGAACAATCCATTCTGCTCGTCACCATGGCCTTTGGAAGAACTGCAGATGGGTGGATGGGTAGTAGAGGCACAAGAAGAGGCAGCTGGTGCCTCTTTCAGTTTTAAATCTGGGTAAGTAAGCCCACCTAAGGGAGTGGATATGAGGATGGCACAAAATACTGTTTACAAAATGTGTCACATCACTCATGCCTGTGACAGGAACCCAAACTAAACTGGCTCAGGCCCAGAGGGAACTAATTGGCTCACATAACTGGAATATAACTCAGCTGAATCCACCTGTCTGTTTTCTCTGTCTCTCAGCTCTGCCTTGCTCTGTGTTGGCTTCTTGCACAGGCTCGCTCTCCCCGGTGGAGGCAAGATGGCCCCAGCAGCTCAAGGTGACACTGTTTTTGCTCAGAGTCCCCAGCATAGACTTCTCCTTCCAGTAGTTCTAGTAAAGTTCCAGGCCTGAATCTCATTTACTTGTGTGAGGTTGCATACCCTCAGAGTTTTTCAACCAGGGGCAATATTTTGCCCTCAGGGGACATTTGACGGTATCTGAAGGTATTTCTGGTTGTCACTGCTCAGAGGTGCTACCAGCATCTAGTAGAGGCCAAGAAGGCTGCTAAACACCCTGCAGTGCACAGGACAGCCCTCACCACAAAGAAATTTTGGGCTCCAAATATAACTATTCCAGATTGAGAAATCCTGGTGAATAACATTCTAAATTTAATTTAAAATTACTGTATTATGTGCCCATTCCTGGAGTCACAGTGGGGTGGGGGCATGACCATGATGAGCCCCCACACAGAGTTAAGGGCAGGAGTGTTTCTTGGAGGAAATCCAAGGGACTCCCACCAGAAGAAGGATGATGGGTATTGAACAAGCAGTAACAACCAGCCTCCTAAACATCATGCCAGGCAAATAGCAGGTTCTCAAAAGTGTTTTTCTCCTCTTTTTCTACTTCAATATTTTAAAATGTGTCTTTGCTTTATAGAAGTGGGAATGAACATTAGCTCTCTAGGTGCCTGCTGGAGGAGTCTGAAATGCACATGGCAAGCACATACTAGGCTTGAACAACAGAAATTTCTTCTCTCACAGTTGGGAAGGCTTCAAGTCCAAGATCAAGATGGCAGTGGGGTTGGTTGCTCCTGAGTCCATTCTCTTTGGCTTGCAGGTGGCTCTCTTTGTACTATGTCCTCACACAACCGTTTTGCCCAGGCAGGAGCATGCCTGGTATCTGTTCTTCTTGTAAGGACTCCTATCCCGTTGGATTAGAGCCCCACCCTCATGACCTCACCTAACCATAGTTACCTCCTTGAATGCCCAGTCTCCAAATACAGTCATGTTGGAGGTTAGAGCTTCAACAGAGGAATTGGCACATAATTCAGTCCATAATAGAATATATACACTGGTTCCTGAACCATCTCTTTCAGGCTGGAATTATCTTAGGAAAGCAAGTTCCCCAGAAGCAGAGCCTGCAAGGGAGCTTGGGATGCACATGTTTTGTTGAGGGAGGGCTCTTCAGGAGTTCCCTTGAAGGTGATGGAAGCAGAAGAGAGAAAAGGGGAAGAGAGCCAAGCCAGGCTGTGCTCTCAAACCCAGGCTGGCTTTGCGCAGGCATCTGGAGCATGAATTATACCCAGGAGCTGTCCCATCTGGGGCACATTCTCCTCCCACCACTATCCAGTCATTGGCTGTAGGCTGCTCTGGAGGAGGGGACCACCTTTTGGAGAAGGGCCAACCAGGAGCCTTGAGCAGCCACATGGACAAAGCGGGGGTTGGGGGAAAGCTGAGGGACAGAGAGGCACCCACCAGGATTCCTGATATTCCACCTCCATTCTGCTAGCCTTGAAGCCTTGCCAAGCACTGTGAGCCTTGCCATGCCAAGGACTGGGAGAAGGAAGCCCGTCCTGGGGTTCAAGGCAGACTATAAGGAGAAAGACTGGGCATGGTACACGTGGGCTTCAGGAAGGCAGAGTTTCAAAATCTGAAACAGAGTCAGCCAACCCTAAACTCGTAGCAACTTTGGTACAAGTTGTTTCTGCACCATCTGTTTGTCTGATTATGGGCACGACCTGTTTGGGGTTACAGATGCATGAGCTAGAAATGACAGTTAAAAGTCAATAAATAGTCACTCCTGCCCCACACTGCCCGCCGCACATCTGTTAGAACCAAATACTGGCCTTCACTGGGCTCACGTAAGACTTTCTGTTTCCCTCTGTCACATCACTTTGCATTTTGTGCTGTTACCACTTAATTATATTTCTGTCTCTTCCCTGCAAGAGCAGTTCCTTGATGCAAGAGCCACGTGTATACATGAGCCCTAGAACGTGGTGCAGAGGCTTGTACATGCTAGGCAAGCAATAAGGGTTGTTGGATAGATGGAAGGACGGATGGAGGAATTCTTGATATGTGAGGGTTTTTCTACTATAACTTCCCAAAGTGGCCACTTTTCTTTTGCTTACATACTTTCATTCACTCTTGCATTTATTTTCCCAGCAAATATTTATCAAGCACATGCTATATGCCAAGCACTCAGGAGTGAACAAAGTGAATAAAGTCCCTAAGGTAACAGCTCTCCAGGCAGAGGGAGCAGCAGCAGCTGCAAAGACCCTGGGGGATGAACAGGCTCATCTTCTTTGGAGGTAAGACAGGATGTCAGTGTGGCTGGGGCCAAGTCAATGAATAGATGATGAGGTAGAGAAGTCACAGAGATTAGATGCAGAGGGCCTTATAGGGCAGGGTTGGGACTTTGGCTTTTCTCTGAGTAAGAGGGGAGTTACTGGAGTGTTTTAAGAACTAGCCTGACTTACACTTTGAAAGGCTTGCTGTTAGTGCATCTGGGGAGGCTGGTTGGGAGCATCTTGCCATCATCCAGGTAAGGTGACCTGATTTGCACCAGGTTTGTAACAAGGCATAGTGAGAGGTAGTGAGAATTTTATGAGTTTGGGACATATTTTGGAAGTAGAGAAAGCAAGCCTTACTGTTGTATTATATGTGGGGAGTGAGGGAGAGAAATAAAAAATAATGCTAACATTTTTGGCCCGAGAAACTACTAGGATTGTGGTGTGTTGTTGTTGCTGTTTTGGTTTTTGGGTTTTGTTTTGTCTTTGCTTTTGCTTTTGTTTTGAAGTAGGGAAGACTTTAAGAGGAATAGGGTTTTTTTTGGGGGGGGGGAAAGAGGAGCAATATTAGGAACTCAGTTTTAGGTATATTAACTGTGAATTGTCTGTCAGACCTCCTAGTGACGATGTGAAGTAAGCAGTTAGCTATAGAGGTCTAGCACTCAGAGGGGAGTGAAGAACTTGGATGTAAGTTTAGATGTCATAGTACATAGGTGACACTTGAAGCCAGAAAACAAGATCACCTAGGAAGTGTATAGAGGCCAAAGGAATAGGCTTAAGGGCTGAGACCAGGAGCACCCCCCTCCAACATTGAGAGGGTTGGGAAGATGGTAAGGAGGCTGGTAGGAGCAGACCTACCTGAGTGAGGGCTGGAAAGCATGTGAAGGAAGGAATGGCGATCACCTGTGTTCAACGCTGCTGAGAAATGAAGATAAAGCCTGAGCTCTGGTTGGTGGGTTTAGCAACGTGACCTCTGACTACCTGACAGGAGCTGTTTCAAAGGCACAGTGGGAGAGACAACCTCTGGAGTGGATTTAAGCGAGAAGAATAGCTCAAGACAATGAGCATAGATGAGTGTAGTTTCCTTCTAAGATGGCAGCTACAGCACGTTAATGAGATGTTCCAGCAGAGAGGGAAAAATTGGTAGCCAGGAGCAAGAGAGGAAACTTGCTGAAGCAATGTTCTTGTGCAGGTGAGAGGGGGTGGATGGGCCTCAGAGTGGAGCAGGGACACTACGTCCATAGGAACATGAGGGCAAACAGCGTATGCGTACAGAACCAGGTAGGTTATTCCAGGTAGAGGGAACACATGACATCCTCTCCAGATTGCTTCTACTTTCTCAGTGGAGTACAGAGTGAGGTCATCAACTGAGAAGGAGGATAAGGGGACTTGAGGAGAGAGATGTGTGAAATAGTCCTATAGATGAGCAGGAGACTGAATGAACCAGGGAACCACAGAATGGCTGCTAGGAGTCCCAAAAGCCCACTTGAGATTGGGGTTCATGAACTTAAAGTTGACACCAGTTAACATAGTTGTGGATTGTTCTCCAGCCACATGCTCTGTGGTGGATGTGTGAGGTAGGTCAGGATGTAAGCAGGGTTGGAGGTTGCCATATAATGAGGGCAAGTGGGTCAGTGGGTCAAGGAGTTGAGGGGGTATGGCTGTTTCAAATGATGGATCATGGAATTCTGGCCGGGTTAGCAGGAATGGATGGACATGAGGAGGGTGAGGATTGGGGGAACAAGGTATGATCCTGGTTTATAGGCCAAGTAGCCTAAAGAATTGTTGGAAGGGTGGGTGGTGACAGCCCTATCTCCAGAGGTTTCCCATTCCACTAGGCCTTTACAAAAGCACTTTTTAAACCCAAACTGAAATAGTATTCCCTGCATCTTTCACCATTTGGTCCTGTGCATGGAGCTTAAGCATGACCCAGTGGAAGCTCTCACATCTTCCCTGAGCCTTCTCTGGTCTGGGCTCAGCGTGCTGAGTCCCTTGGCTGGCCATTCCTCAGGTGACAAGCTCTCCATTCTCCTCATCACCTGATTACTCTTCATCGTATTTGGCCCCTTCTGCCGAGAGCTGATGATCTCCTGGACCGCACCAGAAGATTTTGCCCTATAGCAAGGCTCAGGACAATGCATCAGGTATCCCAGGTCGGGTTCTCAGGGGTCGCTGGAGTTCTGAGCTCAGGAATGGCACGGCCCTGGTCTCCCTTGTTTCTGTTGCTGTGTTCATTTCTGGGGAGGAATGGAAACACAATCATTAAAATCTCTGTGTCTGAACCCCAGTGAGTCAGCTTTGCAAATTATTTGCAAGTAAGGTTTCCATCCTCACTGGGACACTGTCAGGCTGGGGGTTATTTTGGGAAGGAATATATTAATAGGATGAACTCACTTAGAGGGCATGCAGCCTTGTTTGCAAATGTTTCAAGTCAGACCAGAATGTGACTTTAATATTATCTACATCACACAAAACAGACCATCACGTCCAGTGCAAGAGCTCAGGCTAAAGCACTTGGTGGCATCCTTGACTCCTCTTTCCCTCCACTTCTGTCCAATCCATCTGTAAATTCCATCAGCTGCCTTCAAAGCACCCCAGGATTTGACCATGTCTCACTACCTCCACTGCTACCATCCTGGTCCTTATCACTATCAGTACTTGCATGATCCATTGCCAAAGCTTCCCAGCTGGTCTCCCGTATCCACATTTACTTCTACAGCCCATGGTCAACATAGAAGACTGCATGATCTTGTTAATATAAGATTTCACTCAGGCCCATCCCATCCCTCTCCTTAGAATCTTCCAGGGGCTGCCCATCTCTCTCCAGGTGGGAAACCAGGTTGTCATGGTACCTCAT
The DNA here is from genome assembly GCF_048164855.1 of Canis lupus baileyi. Taxonomy (NCBI): domain Eukaryota; kingdom Metazoa; phylum Chordata; class Mammalia; order Carnivora; family Canidae; genus Canis; species Canis lupus. The sequence continues at coordinate 70,976,896 of NC_132839.1, forward strand.
ACAAGACCCTCATGAGCTCTCCTGCCAGTCTCTCCACCTTCCTTCTACTACTTGCTCTCCTCTCCTCCTCTGCTGCCAGCTCTGCTGGCCTCACTGGCACACCTGAAAATAGCCCGCATCTGACTCTTGTACCTCCCTGCCAAGATTGCTGCTCCCCGATATTCATATGGCTCATCTACATTCCTTCTTCAAGTCTGTGCTTAGATGTCACCTTCCCAGATGTCTCCCTGCATAAACTTCCACCCATTCCCTGCATTAGTTTTCTCTACAGCATTTGTCACCATCTGACATGCTACATATGATTTATTTTTACTTGTTTATTGAGAAGAACATAAGAGCAGGGACTTGGCCATTGTCACAGCTATATGCCAGACCCTAGGATGGTGTTCAGCACTCAGTCCACACCCAAATGTGTGTTGAGTGAATGAATGTAGATTATTAGAATGTAGAATGAATGAATGATTATTGAAAGAATGAATGGCTGTGAGTAAATATGGCAGCCACCATTGTGGATAGCTTAGTTTCAGGGCTCCAGTGATGTTAAATCTCCCATTTAAGAGTATGTAAACTTGACCAAGTTCTAGATCTGTTTCCTTTACGTGGGAAATGGGTAGCAAGATTACCTTATTCATAGTGTCCAGTGAGTATAAAGCACTTAGAATAGTGCCTGGCATATAGCAAGTACCCGGTGTCTGTTAGCTATCACCATATGAATTTTATTTTATTTCTTTTTTAGTTTATTGAGGCTCCAAATAAGTTCTAGGTGCCATCCTCAGCATTTTTCATAAATCATCTGATTCTTAGAGGAGCCTTACAAGGTAGACATTGTTATGTCCATTTTACAGGTATGGAAACCAAGGCTCAAAAAATGTAAGAAATCTGCCTGAAGTTGTTGAGTTAGCATGTAGCTGGGCTGTCCAAGTGGGAACAGTACTGGAGGTGGATTCAGGAGAACAACATTTTTCCTGCCAGCAGACCTAGAAGCTAAAGGAAGACTGAGAACAGGACAGAGCTGGGACAACAAGGAGGAAGCCTGGCTTAACATGACTTGCCTCCTAGAATGTACTCCTTCATTTACACAACAGAGATATGGGGCACCTGTATGTGCCAGGAACTGGTTTAGTGGCTGGGGCTACAGTGACAAGACAAAATCTTTGCACACATGGAGCTTATACTCTCGTAGAGTGCATGCCAACATAAACACAAATAAATGTGGGCTAATATCCTGTGTTGTTGGGGCTATAAAGAAAAATAGAAAGGGGGTAGGGTTATGGGGGATGGGCCCTGCACTTGGAGGGAGTAGCCACAACAGATAGTGTCAGAGGTGGCATTCGAATCACTTGAGTGAGCTGACACTCATACAATGAATAGAGGGGCTCCCAGGACATGGGTCATGAGGCACTCCCAAGAGATGGTGGGAAGGCTCATGAGCATGAAGACACAAGTATCAGATGGTGTGACAAAGGCCATTTCATGCAAGATTTCATAGGCCTCAGTGAGGAGTTTATCTTCAGTGTAGTGGGAAGTCACCAGAAGGTTTTTCAGTTAAGGGGAAGTATGTCAGTGTTTGCTTTGAAAGGCTCTTCTGTGGACCATGAATTATACAGCAGCACAGGAGCCACCCAAGTCTCTTGCAGTTGTCAGAGCATGAGATGCTGGTCTGCACCACTGCGGCACTGTGGATTGGAAATGCAAGAAGTGTGTTGCTCTGAGATTTATTTTGGAAGCTGTGTAGGTATGACTCAGTGATGGATTGCACGTAGGTTGGAAGGAAAATAAGAGATGTAAGTATTATTTTATTCCCAGATTGTTGGTCTAAGCCACTAGAGAGTGGAGGCTTTATTTACTCAGATGGGGAAGACTGAGGAAAGAGGGGTTTGGATTCATTTTTTGGGGGTGGTTAGCAGTGGGAGCTCAAGAGTTCCATTTTAAATATGCATGGCTGGAGATGCCTGCTGGACATGCAAGTGGAAATGTCTAGGAGGCAGTTGGACATGTAAGTCTGGGTTGAGATGAGTCACGGCCAGAGATATATTTGGGAATTGTTATCAATTAAGGTAACAGGACTAGGTGAGATCACTCAGGGCGGAGAGTGTAGAGAGAGAGGAGGACAAACCAGCCTCAAGACTGGGGAGAAAACAGGAGAGGACAGGATCCCAGATGTCCCAAGAAGATTCTGTTTCCAGAAAGAGTGCACAGTCAACCATATCAGATGCTGCTGAGAGGCTGTACTGGGGGAGACAGCGTTGTCAGTTGTGTGTGTCAGAGTGTATGTTCCTGATGATCTTCACAAAGGCAGTCTCCGTGGAGTGCTAGCCATGATCTAATCAGAGTGGGACAAGGAAAGAAGGGGAGGTGAGCAGACCATGTTCTTTAAGAAGTTTCACTCTAAAAGGAAGCTGAGACAGGGACAGTGGCTGCAGAGGGAAGAGGGCCAAGACACAGTAGCTGTGGTTGTATGGGAATGATGGAGTAGAGGAGTGGATTCTCTCTGGTAGTGGATAGCCAGTGGCTCTTACCTTTTTGGGGCAGTTTTAGCCACTTGCCGGGGGCCCCCCACCTTGTAACACCTCCACCTCATCCTCTGTGAATTGTCCAGTTCACAAATGCTGCAGGATACAGGTGTAAAAGATGAAATGAGATAATTTATGTAAAAGCCATGCTCTTCCTCGACTCTTCTAAAGGTCTCTTGCTGAGTCTGCATCAAGGATTGAGATTCTCTAGGAATGGACCCAAGAGTCTCTCTTCTTATGCGCTGTTAGTGGATCTGATGAGCAGCCAGCCTTGAGAATCACCAACCAATGCCAGCATTATTGCTACCAATATCACGATTATCTTTCTAGCATCAAAGGTCCAATTTATCTGGAGCAGGGGCATAGGAGTCAAGGTGTAATTTCTGATCAAGTCCTTTATTTCTCTTTGTCTGTGGGTTATGAAACCTATTGTTTTGCTCAATATCCAAGAACCTTCTGAGTCTGGCCTCAACATTCTTCTCTTGCCTCCCCTCTCTCAACAACCTCTTCACAAACTTGACTTACACTGGAGCCTACACCCACAGGGATTTGTGCTGTGAGGTCTCAAGGAGTAGAACTGGGGCCAGAGAGGAGCTACAGGGAGAACATTTTGGCTTGTGAGAAATCACTTTTTCACAGGCAAGCTACTACCATACCTGAGATGGAAGGCCAAAAGGCAGGGGCAGCACTCCTGGGGCCCATGAGCCAGGCGCACTTGGTGGAGGGGGGCAGGTTGCTGACACCACAGAGAAGGCTGGGGCCACAGAGCAGATGTACCTGCTGCAGTGGAAGCAGGGAGACAGGAGGGAGGTACCCAGCCTCTTTTCCCCAGGGGAGACTAACAGCGGCCTCTCATTGGCCAATCCTACCAGAGAGCTGGGAAGCAAGGGAGTCTGGGAAATGTAGTTCCCTTTGAGACAGGAGAGCAGAGAAAGGATTCCCTGGATAGACAGGCAATTGAGAGGCACAGGTCCCACTTACACACTCTCAGCCTCAGTATCTTTACTCCTTTTTAAAATTTTTATTTATTTGAGAGAGAGAGAGAGAGAGAGAGAGAGAGAGAGAATGAGAGAGAACCAGCGGGGGCAAGGGAGAATCAGAGGGAGAGGGAGATCCAGACTCCCCACTGGGTAGGGAGCCTGATGCAGGACTCCATCCGAGGACCCTGGGATCATGACCGGAGCTGAAGGCAGATGCTTCACCAATTGAGCCTCCCAGGTGCCCCTCTTTACTTCTAAGTGACTTCTGTGTGACAGTTTATTTTTCTGTGTTCCTCACTAGATTTAAAACCCCGTGAGGATGAGGACAGAGATGACTTCCTCCGATGGTAAAGCCATTGTCTAGCACTCACTAAATATTGGCTAAGTGGATACGCTGGTGAAAGCTCTTGCTGTGAGAGTGCAGGTCTGCCCGCCACCACCCTGCTCTCTTCTTACTGCTGACATGTCAGTTCCTCAGAAGACTGAAGGGAAGGGCTGTGAACAGTGCACAGACGTGGGGCACCAGGATATTCGCACTATGCTTTGAGGTCTCACTAATAACAGAAATTAGTACCTTTAGGTTCATCTTATTGAAGCCTGACTCTGTGACCTTCTGCATCAAAATAAGGGAGGTCAGCCTAGATTGGAATTTCTATTTTAAGTCTTGGCTAAATCATAATTTTCCCCTCATCTTGACATCTATTTAAATTAATTTTTTGACAGTGATATTGTATTTATATTTTGAATAATTAATACATTTGTATGGTATAACTTTCAGAAGGATGAAATGAATGTAAAGTAGAAAGTTTCCATTGCAATTCTCTTCAGTCAGATCTCCTTCCTAGAGGCAATCTGTGATGCCACTTTTTTGTGTATCTCTTTCAAAGTTTGTGTCTGTCTTTGCATGCATGCATACATGTGTGCGCGCGCACACACACACACACACTTCTTTATTGCACAAATTGTTGCATATTCTACATAAAGTCCTGTACCTTGCTCTTTTCATCTAACAATATATCTTGATCTTCCCATATCAGAATATAGAAAGCCACGTGTGCTTTACTGTGTGCATAATGTGCCTTCATATAGATGTATCATAATTTATTTAAATAGTCCTTTGCTAAAGGACACTTGGGTTGTTTACAGTTGTTCACCATTGAAAGTTGTTCACCAACATAGAAGATGTTGCAGTGAGCAGTCCTTGTACCATCATCACTGAGCTGTGAAAGTCGTTAGCTTTGGGATTCTCCAAAAAGATGTAGGAAGGGGGAAAAGTTTAATGGAAAGTTTGAGATATGTAAAAACTAGTGTGAAGAGCCCTGGCCTGGAATTTAAGGGCTCTAACTCCTAAAGGTAATGACAAAGTCCCTTTTAAGTCCCTAGGTTTTTTTTTATTTAGAAAATAATTCAATATTTATGAACTCGTTGAATTATTAGGGGAAAAATATCCTGTGGAGAAGCTATGATGTTTTTCTCCAGCTTCTTGACTCACTAGTTGTATAACAAAATAAATTTCCAATTTGTCTATATTCTGGTTAGTTTATCTATAAAATAGAGATAAATAAAGTACCTACCTCATAGGATCATTTTGAGCAGCAAATGAGCTACTCATGTAAAGTGCTTAGAACAGGGTTTATCACATAGCAAGAGTTCAGTAAATGTGAGCTATTACTATTGTTTTGTAAATAAGGAAAGTAAAACACAATCAAGTACAGTCACCTAGCTCATAAAAGCTACAACTGGTGCAGGGATCCAGGTCTCCAGACCCCCAAACAGGTCACACTTCTCAACTATGACATTTTGGGGATATGTTCACAGAATAGTGATAGTAATCCTGGCACAGAGCAGCTAATAGTATTATTGCCATAGGAATTTGGCTGACCGTGTTCAAGGGGATTAGTTCAACATCACAGATAGTGCTGTAGTTCATCAAATTGAAGAGGTCATCATTTATAAGAAGCATTGTTACATGAACTGCAGAGAAGGAAGGGAGGGAAGGAGGGAGGGAGGAAGGAAGGAAGGAAGGAAGGAAGGAAGGAAGGAAGGAAGGAAGGAAGGAAAGCAGGAAGGCAGGCAGGCAATAAGGAATTGATAATATACAGTAGTGCATCAGGGAATTTATTGGTCATGACAGCACCTTTGAAGGTGATCTAATCAGCCCCAGTGGTGAACCCAGAGGGAGGAAGTGCCTTGCTCAGGGTCACACAGCCAAAGGTGGCAGTAGGGGCCCCTGGGGCTCTGGCCCCTGTTCCTGACCCTTAGGCCAGTGCTCTTCCCACTGTGCCTGAGTCTGGCTCTGCTGATCATTCTGAAGGGCCTTATCCCTGCTCCTGGGACGAGTGGGTTGACATCCTCATGGTGGGCCTCCTCATCAAACCACCCATTTTTTTTTTCTAGGAAGTACACTCTGCTGGTCAACAATGGGTTTGCGATTTCTGCTGCATTGCTGATGGCCTGTTCTCTCCAGGCAGGAGCCTTCGAAATGCTCATTGTGGGACGCTTCATCATGGGCGTGGATGGAGGTGAGCCTTCACCATGGCTGGACAGGGGTGGCAACACATTACTCAGGGGTGTTTTGAATTTGAGTGGAGTTCAGAGCTGTCACATGACTGGGCTTCCTCTAGTATGGAGTTACCAGGGACTAAAGATGCAAAAAAGTCTGCATAAAAGAGGCCAGTCCCATTAGATGGTCCACTCATGGGGCTCTATCATATTAATTGAGAAACACTGAGTGGGAAAGACCCAAGTCAGTTCCATAACTTTTGCTTTGTCATCTTCACTATAAAATTCATATTCCAAGGTCATCTGTGGTTCCCAGGGAGTTCTTAATGAGGGTTTTATTTCCTGTTTGGGCTTCTGGCTTATTTATTCTTTCATATATTCACTGAGCATTCATTTTTGAAGCATCTGCTGTGCCTGGCATTCTTCTCCATGTTAGGGACACAGTGGTGAATGAAATCCCCCAGTCCCTACCCCTGCAGCTTACATTCCAGTGCATGGACAGATATATAACTAGATACATAAGGTAGGTGGGGGCAAGTCCTAGGAGAAAAATGAAGCAGGACAGGGGGATAGTGTGGACTATTTTAGATAGGCCAGTCAGGGAGGACTGCTCAGTGGAGGAAACATATGAGCAAAGACTGGAATGAACCAACAGTGAGAACCAAGTGAGTATCAGGGGGCTTGGGATTTTGGCCAAGAGAAGAGTGTATTGGCCCTGAGGTGGGAGTCATGGTTGGTACATTAAATCATGGCTGGAGCTTGGTGAGCTGGGAGAGAGTGTTTGCAGATGAGGTTAAAGAGGGGCCGGTCATATCACGTAGGGCCTTGTAGGATTTGTGCTGAGGGCAATGGAAAGCCAGAGGAGGTTTGAGAGGAATGTGACATGAGTTGGTTTTGTGTTTCAATAGGATTCCTCCTGCTTCTGTGTAGAGAAGAATGTAGAGGAGGGCAGGAGTGAAATCAGGGAGCCAACTGTCCAGGGGAGATAGCCATGGCAGGGCAAGATGGCAGCGAGGTGCAGCCGGTTGCTGGCTGTGGGGTGTGAGAGAGCAGGAACCTCAAAATACATTGCTAAAATCAGCCAACCAACCAACCGACCTTGCTTTCTTTCTAAATACCACAAGTCTGTAAGGTATTACCTGTAGGCATTTGTGGAAAGAATGCAAGCTTTTGGATTAGAAATCCCTACCTTTGTGTCTGAGCTCTGCTGCTTGCCAGTGACTGACTTCTGACAAGTTGCTTAATGGCTTTGGGCCTTGGTTTCCCCATTTGTAAAATGGAAATAACAATACCTACTTTGAAGTGCTGTCATAAGGTTGACATGGTGATATATATATATATAAAAGCTGCCAAATGCAGTTGGAACCTGTGAGCCCATTAAAGGCTAATTCCCTTCCTTGCTGATTCTTGCACAATGAGAGTGGGCACCAGGCTTTGGCAGTGAGCTGCACAACAAGTGTACATCAGGGAGAGGTGAGCAGGAGAGTGAGTGCCTGAGGAAGGCAGGGGAAAAGACTTCCTGCCCCTTACCTGCTTGGATGGCAGGAAGCATTTCCAGATTAGTTATAACCAGACCCGGGGTAAAATTATTCCTCTGTCTCAGTATTCAAGTAGGAAGGAGTTAGCTATAGAAATGTTAATTTGTAAGAATAATGCTTGGAGTTTTCTTTTTAATAAATTTATTTTTTATTGGTGATCAATTTGCCAACATATAGCATAACACCCAGTGCTCATCCCGTCAAGTGCCCCCCTCAGTGCCCGTCACCCAGTCACCCCCACCCCCCGCCCACCTCCCCTTCCACCACCGCTAGTTCGTTTCCCAGAGTTAGGAGTCTTCCATGTTCTGTCTCCCTAATGCTTGGAGTTTAGGTGGTGTTTTATAATTAACCAGTCATGTTGGTGGTTTCCTCTGCTCTGATCTCCTGCTAATGCTGAAGGACTGTTATTTTGTCATTTTGCGTCAAGGACACTGAGGCTTAGAAACATGGGACAGTAAAGTGGTTAAGGTTGAGGGCTGTACATTCTACACTGACTGGGTTTTCCCACTCACCTGGCTTAATTTCATTACTTTGTATCAGTTAGATTTTGCTACATTAAAAAAAAAAGCACCTGAAACATAATGGCTTAAAGCAATAACCTTTATGTTGAGCTTATAGTTCTGTGAGCTGGTGGGACAGTACTTTTTTTTTTTTTTAAGGATTTTATTTACTTATTCATGAGAAACACAGAGAGAGGCAGAGACAGGCAGAGACAGGAGAAGCAGGCCCCATGCAAGGAGCCCGATACGGAACTCGATCCCAGAACTCTGGGGTTACTCCCCAAGCCAAAGGCAGACGCCCAACCACTGAGCCACTAGCTGTCCCTGGTGGGGTAGTTCTAACGTGAGCCAGCTCCACTGCTCTCTGCTGTGGTGGGCTGCAGAGCAGTTAGCAGTGGGGGTACTGCAGATGATCTCACTCACTTGTTTGGTTGTTGGCCACTGGGTTGGTCTCAGAGGATCCCAGCAGGGCCAGCTCATCTCTGCTCCCCGTGATCTCTCGGCCTGTGGTAGGGGGATTCTCAGAGTGCTGCAGAGTGCTAATGGGAGCGAGACTTCACAGGCAAGCACTTGCTGAGTCACTGCTCATGGCACATTTGTCAGTGTCCCACTGGCCAAGCCAAGTCCCATCCATGACCAGGGGCATCATTGATGTCAGAGGAACCTAAGCCCCAGGGATGCAGACTCCAGGGGTGTGAACCCGTGGGGCCACACAGCAGCATTCTGTCTCGCTGTCTTAGCCTCTTTCCCTGACTTGGCAAAGGGGCTTAATCAGAAGGCCTCTCTGGTGGGGTATGCAACAATTAACTGATGGGAGGCATGTGTCAAGCACTTCGTACATTCCAGGCCTACAGTGCCTTCCCCCAATGCCGGGAATGGTGATGGGATCATTGCCATAATTGGTGCTATTATTTTTATTCTCAGCTGATAAGGTACAGATCCTGGGTGTGGACGGAAATGTCTGGTTTCAGAGGCCCTGTCTGCTTAGAACAAAAGCTGGGGGAGATGCCCACCAGAGGCTCCTGAGGGCCTCCCTTTTGGGCAGGTTTAGATTCTATCCATTAGCCTCTTTCCAGTTGTTTTGTCTCTCCACCTATTCTGGGGGAAGGCGACACTTACTACACAGAACGTTTCTCTCTGAGTTTCCTTTGTTAAAAATAAGCTGGAATTGAAGAGAGGTGCCATTTTTATAAAGCCCCATATTCAAGTCAGATGTCTGTTAGGACCTTTTCTGATAAGTTTTTCAAAAACAGAGAAAAAAAGGGTAAAAACAAGGAGAGGAGAAAAAACCTGACTCCTCTGACTTCTGGAACCTAGCCTATTGGAGGTAGACCAAGACATGCAGGCTTTGTGTCACTAATTCTCATAAAACCATCTCAAAGCAGAGACAGGGACTTTCAGGCATTTAAAGTAAGGCCATTGGTCAGAAAGAAGGGAAAATTGCTGGCCAGGAGATGAACTGGCTGTCCTGCTTGTAATAAATAATTGAAAGACAAATAATAAGTCTGGAGGATTTTCGGAAGGCTATGCTGCTCAAGCCAGGTTTGTGGGCAGTATTTGGGACCATAGTAGAAACGCAGGACAACTTCCCCAAATGTCCTTCCTCTAAAAATCTTGGCAAACAGATAAACACACTTTTACATTGAAACAACTTGATGCAGCATGGTGTGAGAGACCAAAAAAATCCATGCAGATTATAAAGTCAAAGTAGAAGAGTACAGAGGTGTTTTGTGTTTGTGGAAGGTTGCATTGGATAGGTTCCTGCCAAGCCCTCCCAGGACCACACACTCCCCAGGTGCAAGTCCATGTCCACTGCACTAGGAGCTCTCCCGTGGACAAGCTCATCTACTGAATTAGTTGGTCTCAGTGTACAGATTTGAGCAGGAGCATTTAGAGAAGCATCTGACGTGGAAAGAACATGAAATCGGGGTCAAGGATGTGACTTTAAATTCTGGTTCTACCAGTGACTTGACAGGTGACTGTGGGACCACCATTTCACCTCTCTGGGCTGGTAATGTCATCTAGAAAGCAAGGAGGATTGGACTCTACTAGCTGAGGTCGCTACCAGCTCTAAAAATCTGTCTTGGCTCCTTTTTGTACTCACCTTGGAGTTACTATCTTGAATATTCTCTTAAAGCTTCTGCACCTCACATGCCACACACAGCTGTATTGCTCACTCATTAAACATCACAGAATAGGTGATTATGAAGTAAGAGTATAGGGCAGAAACACCAGCCCTCTCTCTGGTGGGGTCAGCTCATGTGTACCATACCCGAGGACCTCCCCGCCAGTTATGTCCCAGCACGGGCTCCCAGCAAGGGTGTGGGCTGCTCTTATAAGCATATCATTTATTATTTATCATAATCCTGTCTAATGCCCCAAAGATGCTCATTCACATCCTCACCCCTGGAACTAGCTTACATGGCAAAGGGACTTTGTAGATATGATTAAGTTAAGGACCTTAGGTGGCGAGTTTACCCTGGATTATCCAGGTGAGTCCCATAAAATCACAGGGGCCCTGATAGGTGAAAGAGGAAGGAGGAGGCAGAGCCAGAGAAAGGAGACATGAGGGTAAGAGTGGAGGCTGTAGTGATACAGAGGCAGGGAGGGACCATGAGCCAGGGGGTGTAGGTGTCTCTGGAAGCTGGGAACGGTGAGGAAGCAGACTTTCCCCTAGAGCCTCCAGAAGGGTCACAGGCCTGCTGTCACCTTGATTTTAGCCCAACTCCCATTTTAGACTTTGGACCCCCAGAACTGTGTGATAATGAGTTTATGTTGTTTTACATCACTAAGTTTGTGGCAGTTTGTTACAGTTGCAGTAGGAAACTAGCAAAAACACTAATAATATTTATCATTACTGATATGAGTCCAATTTTAACCTGACAAAGAGCATGTGAGGTGTTCAGAAGGGTGGATTCTGGCCTCAGCCCTGCTGCTTACCAGCTGGGTGACCTTAGACAGATTTCTTTACCCCTCTGAGCTTCCATTTCCTCACAAGTACAGTACAGATAGCAACAAAGCTACCTGACAATGTTCAGGTACTATATAGGGGTGTGTCTCTGTGTGTGTGTCTGAGTCTGTATGTATATGTATGTGTATCCGTGTGTGTATGTGTGTCTGAGTGTCTGTGTCTATGTATATTATGTGTGTGTGAAAAGAAAAAAATTAAAATATGCAATTAAAATAGCATGTGAATCAGGAAGGCAATAAGAGAAGTTGGTGTGTATTAAATTCTTTGCATTGTCCAGGAAATACTAAAAGTACTAATTTATATTAGATTTCACTAAAACATGGATTCATGAAATGATTTCTGGAGCAATTATTAAAAGAAGAGAAAATAACATAGAAAAATCAAATGACTTAAAAATACTTAATCCAGAAGAAGGCAAGAGAAGAGAGAAAACAATATATTCCAACTAAATTGAATTTAAATAAAGATTTAAAAAAACAATATAGAAGAGTGCCACATAGAATAGCAAATGGTAGGATATTATATTTTAAACACAAGCATATCCATAAATAGACTTAATACTCCAATTAAAAGGTAAAAATGATTGCCTTGGATATAGCTTAGATATAAAGATATAGGAAGATTAAAAAATAAAAATTAAAAATAAAAATTAAAGATATAGGAAGATATAAAATAAAATAAAAATATGACGGAGAAGGACAAACATTATATGTTCTCATTCATTTGGGTAATATAAATAATAGTCAAAGGGAATATAAGAGAAGGGAGAAGAAATGTGTGGGAAATATCAGAAAGGGAGACAGAACGTAAAGACGCTAACTCTGGGAAACGAACTAGGGGTGGTAGAAGGGGAGGAGGGCGGGGGGTGGGAGTGAATGGGTGACGGGCACTGGGGGTTATTCTGTATGTTAGTAAATTGAACACCAATAAAAAATAAATTAAAAAATAAAATAAAATAAAATAAAATAAAATAAAAATATGAGCATAGGAAAAATCTATGCTCATAAATCCAGTACTGCAACACTGATTACAGACTAAGTAGATTTTTTTTTATTCATGAAAGACACAGAGAGCGAGGCAGAGACACAGGCAGAGGGGGAAGCAGAGGCAGAGGGAGGCTGTGGCGAGCCTGATATAGGACTCCATCCCAGGACCCTGGGATTGCTCCCTGAGCTAAAGGCAGATGCTCAACCACTGAGCCACCCAGGTGCCCCTAGACTAAGTAGATCTTAAGGCAAGAAGAAGGCCTGGAGACATGAGAGAGATTTCATGATGATGAAACTTTCAGTTCTAAAGTTGACATGCACATCATGTAAAGTATCAAAATGTGTAAACTGAAAATGAGTATGAATTAAAAATTAGCCAAACTAAAATGAGAAATACCATTTCAGTAACTGATAGAACAAGTGGACAAAAACATCAGTAGTAGAAGGTTTGAGCGACACAATGAACAAATATGAGCTAATTAATATATGTGGAACATAAACCTCCGGGTGTAAAACACGCATTCCTTTTCAGCATTCATGGGCCATTTATAAAAACTGATCATATGATGAGCCATAAAGCAAGTCTCAACACAGTTCAAAGTGTTAAAATTAGGCTCTGTTCCATGACCACAATAGAATTAAATCAGAAGCTAATTACAAAAAAAGGAAAATTCTCACATATTTGGATATTAAGATCTAAGTGGCATGTACATTAAAGAATGTGTACTTCTGAGTAATCAGAGGGACAAAAAGAAGTCATGATAGAAATTTTAAAATAGTTTGGATTAAATTATAATGAAAATACTACTTAAGACATATCCAGACTTGTGGAATACAGCTAGCTAAAGCCATGTTCTGGGTAAAATTTATAACCTCAAATGCAAATATATAAAACAGGAAAAGGCTAAAAATCAATGACCTAAGTTTCCATCTCAAGAAGTTAGAAAGGAGATTTTCATTTGAGAGTATCAGCAAGGCCAAAGTTAAGTTATATAAGAGATGAATAAAATTGATAAACTGCTTGTGAAACTGTTTACAAAGAGAGAGGGAATTAATAGCCAATATTAGGGATTAAATAGATCGTGAAACATTAGAAAGATAAGAATATATCGTGATGTGATATATTTGAAAACATAAATGAAATGTACAGTTGCCTAGAAGGAAAAAATGTAACCAATAGTTATGTAAATAAAAAAGGAGTATCTGAATAGTCCCATTCTATTAAATAAGTTGAACACACAATTAAAAACCTTCCAACAAAAGAGGTTCAAGTCTTCTTTAAGAGAGAACAATGCCAACTCTGCATAAACATTTCCCAACTCATTTTATAAGATGAGCGTATCCTTGATACCATATCCTATTAAGAACTTTATAGGAAAAAAAATACAGGCCAATATCATTAAGGAACATAGATATAAAAATCCTAAATAAAGAATTAGCAAACAGCTTCAACAATAAACATAACAATATTTCAGTAATAAAACTTAAAAAAATAGTATGTCGAGACCTGGCTAAGTTATTCTAGTGATGGAAAATTGGATTAACATTTGAGAATGAATCAAGGTAATTCACCATGTTTACAGAATCCATTTTAGACAAAATCATATGATTATTTTGATATATGCAGAAAAGCCATTTGATAATGTTCAATATCTTTTTATGGGGAAAGAAAAGTAAAAACACGTCTAGCCAACTTGGAATAGAAGGAAATTTTTTTTTTTTACCGAATTCTTTTTTTTTTGAAGATTTTATTTATTTATTCATGAGAGAGAGAGAGAGAGAGAGAGGCAGAGACACAGGCAGAGGGAGAAGCAGGCTCCATGCAGGGAGCCCGACGTGGGACTTGATCCTGGGACTCCAGGATCACGCCCTGGGCCAAAGGCAGGCGCTAAACTGCTGAGCCACCAGGGATCCCCAGAAGGAAATTTTCTTAAACTAATGAAGGCTACCTTCCAAAACCTACAGCAGTCAACATATTCAGCACTAATATGTTTATAGGTTTTTCTCTGAGCTTGGGAGCAAGACAAGATACATGCTGTCACACTCTGAGTTAACATATTACTGGAGGTCCTAGCTAATGCAATGAGGCAAACAAAAATTTTTTAAATATAAGATATAAAGATTGGAAAAGATGAACTAAAACAGTCATCTGTCACAGATGTCATGGGTGTTTAAAACATCTAAGAGAATCTATAAATAAACTTCAGAATAAGTGAGTAGATTTGGCTACCAGAGTCTCTGGATAAAAGTCGCCGTACCTGTATACTTGCGGTGCAATTTGTATATGCAGTGTCATCTTCCTGTATAAGGTCAATACACAAAAAGTTGCATTCTTATGTAGAAAATTGTTTTCTTATGTAGAAAATGAAATTTATAAACTATACCATTTAAAATGTTATAAAAATCATTAAATGCCTAAGAATAAGTCTAATGGGAAATGTACAATGTCTCATTTCCTTATTATCTATACAAAATCTATAAAATATTATATAGAGAAATTAGACACATAAATGGGAGGTATTTTGTGTTCATAAATTGGAAGACTCTACATGATAAAGATGTTCCCTCTGTATTGATCTATAGGTGCCATGGAAATCCAAGCAGGTTTTGTAAAATAGAAATTGCAGGCTGCTTCTAAAATTTATATGGAAATGCAGACTGCTGAGAATTCATGAGATAATCTTCCAGAAGAAGAAAAATGGGAACACTTAATCTGGATATCAACACTTAGAGAGTTACAGTGGTTCAGACAGTGCAGATCGGGGCAAAGATAGAAAAATAGATCAGTGGGATAGGAACAAGACTTCTGAGGTTGGCCCATACATATATGGACACTTACTTATGGCAAGGGGGTAGCTGGAGAGCTGAAGGGAAGGAGTATCTTTTCAGCAGATGATGTCAGGTCAATTGGGGCCCCCGGTGGTTAGGAACTGCAGACCCTGGCAGGCTGGTCCTCGGCTGTGATTGTTCAATGGGAACAGGCCTCAGTAGCCTTATGGGGGCTGGAGACTCCAAGATGAGCAGATGTTGGTATGCACCGGTGTTTTTGTGCTTGGAATATTTTATGTGAGATTTGTTTAAAACAGAATGTTTCTATGTGTCACATCTTTCCAGAAACATGGAATCCTGGGGTAACAAGGAAGGGAAGTAATCATCTCGGAAACCATAAAAGAACCCCTTCTTTACTTATGTATACAGTCATGAAATTTCTACAGTGATAGCTTAAGTTATTATTTCTCCAGCTTAGCTGTTTATGTAAAGCAGAGGCTTATGGTTCAATGTTCATATGTGTATTTTCTGCTGCTGCTCCTCTTTGGAGAATTGTGTTAGGGATAAAGTACAGACTGCACCATCCAGGATGGCAAATGCTGCATCTTTATTGACACTCTGACATTTTAATTCCATTAAAAATGAAACTAGAATACTGCTTTACGTCATACACACAATCAATCCCAGGTGGATGGATTGTGTCTCTAAGATGAGAGATAAAACGGTAAATATTCCAAAAGATAACATACAATATATTTCCACCATATTAGGATAGGAGAAGATTTCTTAAACAGGACAGAAAAACACTAAAGTACAAGAATTCATAAATTGGACTACATAAAATTAAAGACTTTATATGAAAAAAAATCACCATTAATGAAAGGACGACCAGAGAGAGCAGGAAAATATTTTCAGTGAATGAAATTGACAAAGGGCACCATACAGAATACATTAAGAACTCTTACAAATCAAAAGTAAAAGGACAAAAAAACCTCTTACAAAAATAGCTGAGAGATGGAACAGGTATCTTCACAAAAATGGCCAAAAGATATATAAAATCACATTAGTATTCCTCAAAAAGTTAAAAATAGAACTCCCGTATGATCCAGTAATAGCACTACTGAGTACCCCAAAATACAAAATACAAAAACACTAATTCAAAGGGATACATACACCCCTATGTTTATGGCAGCATTATCTACAATAGCCAAATTATAGAAGCAGCCCAAGTGTCCCTCAATAGATGAATATATATATGGAATATTATTCAATCATCAAAAAGAATGAAATTTTGCCATTAGCAACAACATGGATATAGCTAATGAGTATAATGTTAAGCAGAATAAGTCAGAGAAAGACAAGTACCATATGATTTCACTCATATGTACAATTTGAGAAACAAAAAAGGAAAAAAGAGAGAGACAAACTAAGAAACAGACTCTTAACTATAGAGGACGCACTGATGGTGGTTACCAGAGAGGAGAGGGGTGGGGCATAGGTGAAATAGGTGATGGGGATTAAGGAGAGCATTTGTTGTGATAAGCACCAGGGGACGTATGAAAGTGTTAAATCATTATATCGTACACAAGAAACTAATATAACACTGTATGTTACTAAGTGGGATTAAAATAAAATAAAGTAAAAAAAATAAAATATATCACTAGTAGTTAAGGAAATTCAGATTAAAACTACAACTGCTAAAAATTAAAAAGACCACAATAATGTCAAATATTGGCAAAAATGTGGAGCAAAGTGTATTTCATGCATCTCTCATAAAGGTGTAGATTGGTATGATAATTCGGGGAAATTGGCTTTCTAAAACCCAACAAATGTATCATATGGTTGCTATATCTATCTATCTATCTATCTATCTATCTATCTATCTATCTATCTATCTATCTATAAAATAGCTAACTATATATATAGTTTATATATATATATATATATATATATATATAAACTTGCATACGTGTGTGCCAGAAGACTTGTGTAAGAATGTTTATGGGGCACTATTAGTGTTTTTTTTTTTTTTTTTTTTGGGGGCACTATTAGTGTTAATCCCAAACTAGAAAGCACTGAAGTGTCCATCAATAGGAAGGAGGGTGAAGTGTGATACACTCATACATTGAAATACTACACAGCAATAAAAGTAAATTAGTTACATGCTACAACATGGTTGCATTTCACATCCATGAGAAACACAAAAGAGATGAGAGACAAAAGAAATGCATCACCTATGATTCCATACACAGAGCTTTGGTGATAGCTGGCAGGCTGGCAGTGACCTCTGACAGGGAGAAGAGGGAGGATGAAGATTCTGAGTAAGCACAGGATGGGGGGCTTCTGGGTGCTGGCAGTGTAGGTTGATTCTTGCCCTGGGTGGGGGTTGCACAGATGAGAGGCATTTGTGTGCATTTGTGATGATTCACCAGACTTCATTGTGCAATTTAAGGATGTGTGTCATATTTTAATTTTCAGAAGTTAAGACTTATATTTAGTCAAATGCTTTGGACTGGACTCAATTTTTTCTGCACCCCAATAGGAAAACGCACATACCCAGTTGTCCCTAAAGTATTTCCTTCAGCATCTCTGATTTCCCTAGAGAATATTTTCTGAGGTCCTTTCTGCTTTCAACAGCTGAAAGCTGCTGCTCAAATTGAACTCTAGGAGGAATCGGAAAGCTAAGCTAGCCCCATGTGAGGGAGTGTGCCCCTGACTGCTCCTCGAGTACCATCAGGCCATGCAGCCTGAAGAGGGAGAAGGCATTCTGGAAGCTATGGCAGGCTCAGTACATTGGAACTGTTGTTGATGTTTTAGATAAGAGCCAGAGGCACACTGCCCTCTGCTCGCTTCCCGGAGTCTCTGCCCCCATCCAGCTAGCCACTGGGGCCTGTTTCCATGGACTAGTTGTAACCAAGGACCAGCTGGCTGGGGTGTGCAAGTCCCAATCACTGGTGCCCCACCACTGGGCCTTTCTGCAGCCTGGATTAAATAAATAATAGTATGGTGACAGTGTCATGGGGACTCATTCAGTACATGTCAATTAACGCCTGTCCTGGGACTGGCACTGCACTCTCACCATCACTACCACCACCACCTTCACCACCATCACCATCATCACTACCATCACCACTACCACCACCTCTACTACCATCACCTTCACCATCATTATCACCATCATCATCATCACCACCAATACCAATACCACCTCTACCACCCTCACCACCATTACCACCACCACCACCACCATCACCATCTCTACCATCACCATCATCATCACCACCACTACCAGTACCACCATAACCATCATCATTACCACCAACCACCACCATCATCACCATCTCTTCCATCACCAACACCACCACCACCTTCACCTCCACCATCACCACATCATCTATTTCTGCTTCTCTGAAATTTACCTCCAAGCCCCACCTTATGGATGAAATGATACAGGGCATGTGAAAGCATCAGCAGTCTGTGCAGAATGCTGGGAGTGGTGTTGTGGCTACACTGTTGTTCTTGTCAGAGCACGGCAGGAGGGGCTCTGACCAGTCTTCCTTGAGGACGATGGTCCTCTCCTTGACCAGAGTGCTCCTCCCTCAGAGAAGGCAGCCCTCTCAGCCACCATGTTTCCTTCACAGGCATCTCGCTCAGCGTGCTCCCCATGTACCTGAATGAGATCTCACCCAAGGAGATCCGTGGCGCTCTGGGGCAGGTGACTGCCATCTTCATCTGCATCGGTGTGTTCACCGGGCAGCTGCTGGGCCTGCCTGAGCTGCTGGGGAAGGTAAGCGTGGCTCACTGACCCACTGTGACCCTTCTCACCGTATACCATCCTCTCGGCTCCCCTGGTCCCTTCCAGGACCAAGGGTATTTGGAGGTGAGTCCTGCATCCAAATACTCATCCTTGTGTCTCAGAATTCCTGAGCACTCAGGTCCTTCACTTATTATTGGAGGAAAGTTGTTGAGTTCCTTCGATTGTGTTTGATTTTGGGGGGTTATTTTTTTAGAACATAAAGAATACATAACAAATTCAAACCTTATGGAATGTTAAGATCCACCTACCCAATAGCTGTTGTCAACAGCCCAATTTGTATTGATCCCGGCTTTCTTCTTTGCGTATACAAACCTATATAAACATCTATAGTTTTTTTTTTTTAAATGGAATCATGCCATGAACATTGTTCTGCAGCTTGCTGTTTTCATTTACTACAGCTCAGGCATCTTTCCAAGATGTTCTGTTCCTTTGCCTCAGTGTTTTTTTCCTAAGTAAATATGTGATTGCGTGATCTTCTTGTTTTGGAAGCAGGAGGGCCTGACTTTTGAATCCTGGTTCAACGGTTGATTTGCTGTGTAGCCTTGACAAGGAAGAAAGCCTCACCCAGGTTGGGGTGGGGAGGGCGGGATCAAAGAAGACTTCCCAAAAGAGGTGGCCTCTAAATGGAGCTCTGCAGGTGAGCAAGAGTTAGGCAGGTGACAATGGGGTTTGGAGAGAAGATATTGCAGAGAAAGGGATAATGGAAGAGAAGGCCTGAGATGAGGACTGGCCCTGCCAGGATTCAAGTACCTTGAGGGCTGAGGGAAGAACCTGTGTGGGGAGGTGCCTGTTTGCACCAGTAGGCTTCATCCCGGGGAACTAGGGAGCCCAGTGGCCCTTGAGCAGGGGAGTGACATGGCCAGGTCCAAGATAGGAGGTGGCTCTGGGGGTGGGGATGGTGTGGACTGCAGTGGGAAGAGTAGGAAGGGAGGGGAGGACCCAGCAGAGACTGGAGAGAGGGACAGAGGTGGTGGCCCTGGGGAGAGGGGGCAGGGATGGAGTCCACAGACTTGCTGCCACCAGGATGGGGGAAGAACAGCATGGCCTTCCCACGTACACTGGAGGATCCAGAGGGAGGGAGGAGTTGGAGCATTGGTGATGGTGGGATGCCCACTGCCCACCACGGCCTGGTGCTTGAACAGTGTACACCTGGCAAACCCTGTGAGCAGCACCCCTGTGGGGGGAGGCTGGCGGTAGGAGCAGACATGACTGCGCACAGTGCTTATTTTTTATGCCATCCAAATCCTCACAGCTACTCTGTGAGCAGCTCCCCTCCGCAGCTGTGGAAGTGGGAGCCGAGGGAGGTGAGGTATAGAACTGACTCATAAAAACATGGAGCTGAAACCAGGACCCGTAGGGGGCATGTCTTACACAGCTAAGAAGAGGGCACGCTGTGTTCTCGGGGAGTGTGAGCAGGATTCTGACACTGATTCTGATGTGCGGCTTCTTTCCCCACATCAGGCAATGCTCTGATACTGGCTGGGTGTCCTCTAATTCAGCTCAATTCTGACATCATCTACCTGGACACAGTGTCAGACCCCACGGGATAAGGGCTCAGTCCCACAAGACTGTCCCCACTTCAGATGCCAATTGCAAGTCCAGGTTGTCACCTGCGCTGCTGACTGGCTATAAATCAGTGGTTCCTACCACCTCCTCCTTGGGTCCGGTTATCTGGTTAGAACAGCTCATAGGACACAGGGGGCCAGTTGACTGACGAGAATGCTGGTTTATTATAAAAAGATAGAACTCAGAAGTGCCAGGTGAGAGAGACACACGGGGCAAGAGATGTGGAGGGCGTAGCTTCCCTGCCTTCTCCAGGGCGGCACTCTCCCAGAATCTCCATGGGTGCACCAATCTGGAAGCTCTCCGAACCCCATCCTTTGGGGGTTTTATGGAAGCTTCATTACAAAGGCAGGCAGGGTTGTTTATTGTTTAGACCATTGGCCATTGGTGTCAGAACTCAGTCTGCAGCCCCCTCCCTGGAGGTTTTGGGTCACTTGGTCAGCTCCACTGGCACCTAGCTCCCTTTTTTTTTTTTTTTTGTTAAAGATTTTATTTATTTATTCATGAGAGACACACACACACACACACAGAGAGGGAGGCAGAGACACAGGCAGAGGGAGAAGCAGGCTCCATGCAGGGAGCCCGATGCGGGACTCGATCCCGGGACTCCAGGATCATGCCCTGGGCCAAAGGCAGGCGCTAAACCTCTGAGCCACCCAGGGATCCCCACCTAGCTCCCTTTATAGGTGCTTTCCAGAAGACACTTCATTAACCTATTATTTTTCTTTTTTTTTCTTTTTATTTATTTATGATAGTCATCACAGAGAGAGAGAGAGAGGCAGAGACATAGGCAGAGGGAGAAGCAGGCTCCATGCACCGGGAGCCCGATGCGGGATTCGATCCTGGGTCTCCAGGACCGCGCCCTGGGCCAAAGGCAGGCGCTAAACCGCTGCGCCACCCAGGGATCCCCAACACTTCATTAACCTAAACTCAGGTGTGGCTTAAAAGGGTTTGGTGAATATCAAGACACTTTTATTACTCTTATCACTTAGGAAATTCCAAGGGTTTTAGGAGCTGGGTACCAGAAATCGGAGGAAGACCAAATATATGCTTCCCTTTATAAATCACAGTAAGATAGAAAGAGCTTAGGTAGGGAGAGGACAGGGCCCTTTAGTGCCTGAGCCTAGCAACCCTAGAGCCAGCTCCTGCCTCATTCAGGGAAGGTTTTATAAGCTGAGGAGTCAAGCATGGCAAGATAGTGGGAGCTGAATGACATTTATCATTTAAAAATAATTTCGAATGTTTGCTAACACTTTTTATTTTCTATGACTTTTTATACTTCACCTGATCCGGGTCACTTCAGAAGCATCTGCTTCTGCTCTTTCATTATCAACCCTCTTGGGTTTATGGCCATAGTTTTGTTTTTCCTCTTGCAAAAACAAAAACAATTCACACTTTACATTTGTGGTTGTCACATGCATGATGATTTCTATAATTAACGCAAGCACATCAAAATAGTCTCCTTACCAAAGTGAGATCCCACATTAAAGACTCTTTTGCTTTTTGTTTTTAAAATATTTTGAGATTCTAAAAGTCAACATTATGTGTGTGTGACAAAAATAAAGGCAATGTAACAATGACAGCCTGTGTCCCCTAAACATAAAAATGCATTTTAAAGCCAACGAATACGACTGTTGTCCTCCCAGAATAAAAAAGGAAATAAGTATCTGCCTCCATAGAGGCTAAGCTTTCCCCTTTCAAGATTAGTTCCAACTCCTCATCACACTCTCCTCTTGTAAATCAGTGTCAGGTCCTTTCTGCCCCTGGGCTCCTGTCTTAGCTCAGGCTGCTGTAACAGATGCCATAGGCTGGGCAGCTTACAAACAAGGCAGTTTGTCCCTCTCACGGTTCTGGAGGTGGGAAGTCTGAGATCAGGGGGCCAGATCTGGAGAGGGCTCACTTCCTGCCTTGTGGGTGGCCACCTTCTTTCTGTGTCCTCAAATGGGGAGAGAAACCTTTTTCAGGTCTTTTCGGATAAAGGCTCTGCCCTTATTACTTACTCACCTCGCAGACGCTACATGTCCTAGAGTCCCCGGCTTGGGGTTAGGTTTCAACATGTGAATTTTGGGAGGGACACAGACATTCCTCTGTCTTGCCTCTTCATTCCCTTACTCCTTTACTCATTCAATATACTCTTCAATACTGAGATGGATGCTGTAGCTGTAGCTTTGAGCAAGTACATGAACTGGGCGTATTCCTATTCTGACATTTAGAATGCTCCTGCTCTGCGGAGACCTTGTGACCCTAGGCAGGTCACCCGCGTCCATGAACCAGAGTCCTCCTTGGTAGCAGGCATGCTTGCAAGTCCCAAGTCCCCAAGCTCTACTCCAGCATGACTCTCTGGGGAATGTGTTTGGCAAACAGTGACACTATTCAGCATGTCCCCGGAACAGACACCTTGCACAGATGCCTGTCCCATGCTATTATTTCTGTTTGCTTCTGCATCTTTTCCCTCTGGTAGATCTTGTCTTTCTGATGTGTATGTAAACAAAATCCAGAGGTTGCAAGTTTATTCCCTCATTCAGCAAGTATTTAGAAAGCCGCTCTGTGTCAGGCTGGCTGCTGGTGGCCGTTCACAGAGATCAGACTAGTCCCTCCCCTTGGGGAGTTCATAGGAAACACAAGTAACCAAAGATCACCAGCATGACGGGGGAAAGGTAGGGCACTCTCCTAGGACAAGGTGCCAGGAATGGTTAGTTTTTCTGTAGAAGTGACATTTAAACTCATGCTTTGAGGATTAGTAGGATTTACCCAGGCCAGGCTGATGGAGATAGAGAGGGGAACAGAGGCAGGAGAGTGTTCCAGGCCAACGGGACAGTTTAAGTGAAGGCTCTGTCCAGAGGCAGAAACCCCAGGGGGGACTGGGAGGCACTGAAAGGGAGAGTAGGGAGGCACTGGAAAGGTAAGCAGAGGCCATATCCCGAGGGGCAGGAAGCCCACACACTGTGAGTACAATGAAGGTGGGCCTGTGGCGGCCAGGGGGACATGCCCTGTCCAGTGAGAGCAGCTCCTATTGTTTGCATGGCAGATACTGGGCTACAGCTGATAGATTTTTCTGATTTTCAATAGATGTTAGAATCAAGTATTTATGTCATTTTTTTTTATTTTTAAATATTGGAAACCAGTTGATCTTAAAAACAAAACAAAACAAAACAACCTCCCACTTATGGGCTGGATCCTGCCTGTGGGTGATTTTTCATATACTTTGATGGGGAGCATGAATACCTGTGGAGGCTTATCTTTATTCAAGAGCCCTGAGCAATCTTCCACGGGTAGAAGTAAGGCAACAATAAGATAAGATGTGCATTTGAGAAAAAGATGCCTGGTGGCTCCATCAGTTAAGTGTCCACCGCTTGATCTCAGCTCAGGTCTTTTTTTTTTTTTTTTTTTAAGATTTATGTATCTATTTATTCAGAGAGAGAGAGGCAGAGACACGCAGAGGGAGAAGCAGGCTCCATGCAGGGAGCCTGACGTGGGACTCGATCCTGGGTCTCCAGGATCACATCCCGGGCTGCAGGCAGCGCTAAACCGCTGCGCCACAGGGGCTGCCCTCAGCTCAGGTCTTAATCTCATGGTCATGAGTTCAAGTCCCACATTGGGCTCCACACTGGACGTGGATCCTACTTAAAAAAAAAAAAACAAAAGGCTCGGGCTGCCATGTGGAGAAAATGTTGGATCCCAGTCAAACCCAAGAGACTGCACTGGTCCAGTGAAGAGACAGCTTGGATTAGAGTAGTGGCCATGGGCATGAGGGCAAGTGGACGAGGTCCTCTTGGTGAGTGGTGGGGTACAATGTCCAGGGGAGGAGAAGTCAGGATAACTCCTGGTGTCTGGCACGTTCCCAGGGAGAAGGGAATACCAGATGCTGAGCTAGGAAGCCCTAGAGGAGAAGCAGCTTTACAGGAGATGGGATGACCAGGTCACTGAAATGAAGTGCCCAAGTCACAGAACAACTTGAAGGCAGAGCTGATTTGAGAACACAGGGATGTGGATTCCCAGGCAGAGGTACTCCCTGCAGCACCAAGCCTGGTGCTGAGCAAAGGCACGGCACCGGCCTCTGGCCTGAGCCAGCTGAGGTGCGCCATGCTCCCTAGAGGCTGTCTTTTCCCATCAGGTTGGACTTTTCCAGAGTCTTGGACCTGGCTAGAGGATATATAACACAGCAAATGTCTTCTTTTCAAATCCATGCTCCAGGAAGATGGATATTGGGCTTCTGGCACGGGGAGGAAGGTCAAATGGAAACTTTCATTCATCTTTGTGGGCATTTGTGATGTTTTGGCTATGTGAGACCCAGTTATTTCTGAGTGTCAGAATTTCATTTTCTGTATTTTCATTGTACTTCTCCTTTACCTTCAAAGACAAAGACAACTGAGCTTGTGGAGAGAAAAAAAAAAAAAAAGCAAAGAGAGCATAACTGACTTTCCGTGCATGCAATTGCTTTGAAATGCAGAGGCTGGAGGAAGCAGTGGGAAGACTTTCAGAACAGGCCGCCAGAAGGCAAGACAGAGAAGTAAATGTAGGAATTAACACTTGTGCCGCAAATTTAATCAAAGACACATCGTAAAACATGTGGGAGTTGAACAAATATGTGACATTTTATGCTTCTAAAGGATATTTTAAAAACATATTAATTAGCTACTTCTCCTGCAGTGAGAAAGAAGAAAGGAACTTGGGTGAACGTTGTAGGCAGAGGTGCGAGAAGACAGGGGAACAGCGTGGGCCTGTCCATGCGTGGGTCGTTTGCCTTGAGTGGGGAGGCCAAGGGTGGGCATCCGTTCCCGGTGAGCTAGCAGGCTAGGCCAGACCCAGTGGGGACCCCGAGTCCACCATTGTTCTCATGGGGACACTCCACAGACAACTTACATCCATTTTGTTCTTCTGTAGAAATATTTTGCACTCAGCTCAGAACACTTGAAAAACATAAAGAAGGAAGTAAAACCACTTGAAATTCTGGCACATGAGAGGAAGCAGGTCCTTTGAGTATTTTGGTCTATTTCTGTTTCCATATATCTGTTATGCAATAGCGATCAATACTATGCCTAGCTTTGTGTTTTTGCTTTTAAAAAAATCACCACTGGGGTTCCAGAGTGGCTCAGTTGATTAAGTGGTTAGGCATCTGCCTTCAGCTCAGGTCCTGATCCCAGGGTCCTGGGATTACACCCCACATCAGGCTCCCTGCTCAACGGGGTGTCTGCTTCCCCTTCTCTCTCTGCCCTTCCCTCCCACCTCATGTGCTCGCTCTCTCAAATAAATAAAGAAAATATTTTTAAAATAAATTAATTAAAAATCACCACTATGTCAAAATCATTTCTGCATATCACTAAAGATTCTTTATAAGCACATTTGTAAAGTAAATAAATGTTCAGCATTCACATCATATTCCATCACAAAGGTACACTGCCAACATTGTACATTACTGAATGCCTTAGCCTTTGAGCTTTCACTGTGACTATTATCAAAACAAATACCTTTCAGAAATCTTTTTCTTTAAAGTTTTAATTTAAACTTCAGTTAGTTAACGCAGTGTAATATTAGTCACAGGCGTACAATATGGTGATTCAACACTTCCATACAACACCCGGTGCTCATCATGACAGGTGCACTTCCTACCCCCACCACCTGTTTCTTCCATCCCCCCACCCCTTCACGAATCTCTTAACTCTTTTCTATTAACTTACTTGATTTTTATGATTATGATGCACCTCTACCCATTATATACAATATGGAAGAATGTGGAAAATAAGAACATTAAAACTTCTATATTTTACCATTTCTGGATAAACATTCTAACAGTTTTAAATTTTTCTTGCCATTATTTTTAATCATAATCTTGCACACACACATACATTTAATTCACTCCATGTATAATTTTTAATATGCTGATTATTTTGCCACAGGTTGTGAAAAAAGGCATTGAAGTTAATTGACATGATAATTTTAATAACTGTACAATATATTATGAGTTACTATAGTCTGTTTCATTGTTCTTTTATTTTTGGGACATTTGGATTATTTCCAGTGTTTATTAGTGAAACACTGCAATTTGAAAACTTGAGACAAACAATCCTCTACATAAATCATTATTCAACTCTTTAATTCTTCATGTGGTTTAGTGCCCCAGAAATGGAAACAATAGTCAAAGAATATAAATTTATTTAAGGCTTTTTATACATATTATCAAATTTTTCTCCTGAGAGACTGACTTTCCCACCAGCAGTGTTCAAGAGCAAACATGTCACTTTGTCATCCATAAGCATTTAAATAACTCTGGTATCTTATAGGAAAAATAATATAGTATGGCATTATATTATTTTGGTGCTATAAGAAATTACCACAACAGATGGGCACCTGGGTGGCTCAGTTGGTTGAGCATCGGACTCTATTTCAGCTCAAGTCATGGTCTCAGGGTCATGAGATCAAGCCCCACATCAGGCTCCATGCTCAGCACAGAATCTTTCCCTCTACCTCTGTCCTTCCCCACACTTGTGCTTGCTCTTTCTCTCTCACTCTCTCTCACATCTCTCTCTCTCAAAGAAAAACTATGGAAAAGCTACTGACTGTATGTGGTAATCTGGAACTGTCTTTTGCCTTCTCATCGTTTCTTTTGTTTGCTTACCTAGACAATTCACACGAGTGATTATTGATAGCATTTGCAGAGACTGATGATTTGTCTCCTCCTTTCTAATAGTTATGCCTCTTATCTCTTTACTGACGTTCATGTCTTCTTGCATTGGCCAGGATGTTTCAGTGTTGACTGTAGGGAGCATCTTTGTTCTTCCTGATTTATTGGGAAACCTATTATGTTTCACTATTGGGTATGTTAATTTTTATTAATTTAAAGTTGATATTATTTACACTGGTGAGGAATTATCTATCCCATCTTGGTTTTAATAGACTATCTGCAATGTGTAAAATATCTTCTGATTTTTATTAAGCTAATGATGTTTTTTGTTACCTGACAATTACTGGATTTGTTAGAATATTAGAATGTCTTATATTAAACCATCCTTACATTCCTAGGATACATCTTCCTTGATCTTTGTGGAATATTTTTATATGTTGTTAAATTTGATTTATTCATATCTTATTTAGTGTTTATATACTTAGGTCCATAGATGAAATTTGTCCAGAGTTTTTAGAGTTTAACCCACATTTTTATCTTCTTTTATCTTTTACTCTTTCTAGAGCAGTTTCTGTAACATTAGTTGGTAATTAAAGCATCAGAAGAACTCACTAGTAAAACAGTCTAAACCTAGTCTTTTCAGGAGGAAATTCTTTGAAGAAACTTTATCAGCTTCTTTTTTAATAACCTAATCTATTTTCTCTTGGGTCAGTTTTGTTAATTTCTGTCTTTTTCAATAAAGTTATGTATTTTATTGACACAAATATGCATGCAGACATACATATATTATATGAGTTTTAAAGTTCCATATTGATATGTGTTCTCACTCAATTTAGTTTTACTTACTGGATTTTCTCTCTCTCTTTGCTCTCTTTCTCTTTTCAAAAACAAGATTTTCAAGTTGTTGCCTCTGTTATTTCATAGGCTAAACTCTGTTATTCATTTTATTGCTTTTGGGTTTTATTAATTTCTGTTTTGTCATTATTATTCATAACATTTTTACTTTGAACAGAGATTTGCCAACATTCCTGAGATTGTAATATGCCACTTTCTCAATATGATTCTTTTCTAAATAATTCGTTGTTTTGATTTCATATTCAGAGCAATTATTTCAAATAATGTTCTCAATCCTCAAGTAGATGTGACTTTGTTATTGTCTCTCATTGCTAGTTTTGTTTTGTTGTAGAAAGAGAAAGTAATCCATTGTGTCTCCCATTCTGTGGCTGGTTTGTGATCAACCTGGGTAGGTATTCCATGTTTGCTTAAGGACAGTAGTTCTTTCTTATACCATTACACCATATAGACCTGGCATTACAAAATGATCATTATTTCATCACAGTAATTATTGTTGATCTACAAAAACAAAACATCTCATGCCAGAAAAATTCCCCATGATATTAAAAAGGGGTGAGAAAATGGGATTCTATAGCAGAAGAATAAAGTCCAAAGGGAAGGTCATGGAACAGCTCCAGCTGCAGCATAGTATGGTGTGGGATGGTACAGTGTGGGGTGGTATGGTATAGTGTGGGGCAGTGTGATACAGCATGGGGCAGCGTGGGGCAGTGCGGGGGTGTGGGGCAGTGTGGGGTGGTGTGGGGCTGTGTGGGGCAGTGTGGGGCAGTGGGGTACTGTGTGGGGCAGTGTGGCATAGTGAGGGGCAGTGTGGGGTACAGTGTGGTTCAGTGAGGTACGGTGAACTGCAGTGTAGTGTGGTGCAGTGGGGAGTGGTAAAGTGAGGTGTGGTGTGGTGCAGTGTGGGGCAGGGCAGTGGGCATGTGGGTTCCGGTACCAGACCAGTCCCTGCATCACTACCTGTGCACTGTGGGATTTTGAGTAGGTTACAGAGCCTCTCTTGGCCTGTTTCCTCACCTCTTCAATGTGATTATAATGGCACCTGTTTCTTGGGGCTTTTGTAAGTCTTGAAGAAGGAAATGCATGTCAAGCACTTGGAACAGTGCTTACAGCTGGTGCTAAATTGATGTCAGCCAATATCTCATTTAATTCGTGTAGCAATATTATTACTTTCTATTCTACAGATTAAAAACTCAATCTCAGATGGGTTTAATAATTACCTAGCTGGCTGCAGCAGGAAGGCAGTCCTAAGCTTCCTGGCTTTGAAGCCTGTGACCTCTTTGCAGTAGAACCAAAGTCCTGACTTGTTTTAGGGGAACTCAGGAGGGTGTCCCCAAAGCTTAGAGTTCTGGGATAGGAATCCAGGCAGGGCTGTCTTCTCCAGTCTCATAATTTTCTCAAGTGGGCCCAACCCCTAAATGCATGAAAGTGCTTACTTTCTGTGAGCTTTTGATCCATAACGCTCTGGACTTCAAGCCCTGGAAGAAAAGAGAGCTTGATTTTTATAAGAATATAAGAAGAAACGTATTCATCTAAGTTAAAGTGATTTCAAGCCCCACACAACCCAACATTCTCTCCTGATAAGAATCGTCTTTATTGTTCAGTGACTTCGAAATCACACTTTTCCTCTTTGAAATGAAGAATCTCATTTTGGGCATGACCCAGATGCTTTCTATAGCTGGAGAAAACTCTCCGCTGGGTTGGGAACAGCCACAGAATGAATTTCCTTTGAAGGGAAACAGGAAACAAGAAAATTGGAGACTGTCACCCCTGCATTCTTCTCTCCCTTCAGAGCTCTGCACAGGTCGAGGCCCGTGCGCCTTCAAATGGCCCTCAGAGATCTGAATCTTCTCTTTTGGATAATTCAGCCTTTTCAGATGGAGCAGTTCGAGTCTTGTGAGCTTCCGGAGTCAGCTGTAATTCATAGTCTGCCTCTTTAACAATAGGAAAAGGAATTCTGTTCTGTGTGGGAAGCAGTAGAGCTAATGTCTGAAAATTGCCAGGGTTAGGGTTTAGTTGGTGACAGCCCACAGCTGTGGCCAATGTGCTGTTGTTCTGGGCCCCTCAAAGTGCGGCTCCTGCCCAGACCAGTTCCTTCTTAATCTGAAACTCTGGGGGCAGCTCAACAATGTGTGCTTTAACGAGCCTTCCAGGTGCTTCTGATGCCCAGGCAAGTGATTCAGAGTGGGCACCCTGAGTCCAACAGCCAGGTTGGGATCTCAGCTCTACTACTCACTAGCTCTGCGACTTTGGACAGGTTACTCACCCTCTCTGTGCTTCGGTATCTTTGTTAGTATACGAAAATAAAGGCACACAACTCACAGAGTTGTTGTGAGAATTTATGTTCTTGGAACAATGCCTGGCTCGGAGAAGTCAGTTCCTTCATGTTAGTATTAGCTGTGTTTAGCTTCCCTGTGTGCAGGGTGTGTGCTGGACACTTGACATGCACGAGCTCTTTCCTGTGAGCCTTCAGAGTTGGTTGTTCTCACATCAGTCTTCCCAAAACAATCCCTTCTCAGATACTCTCTTTGTCCTGTTTTGGAGTCAAGTGGTCCTTCACCTGCTCGTCTTTCTCAGGAACTGAGGTCAAAGATCTCATCTTTGAATCATCCTGGGTCTGACTGTGGTGTCAGTGACGCTGAGATGCTCCCTAAATGTGGAAGGAATGCAAAACCTTCCTTGACCTTGGAATGATGAATACCCTAATTCATGAATTTTCTTTTTTTTCCCCTAAAGATACATTTTTCTTGGGGTGGGGGAGGGGCAGAGGGAGAGAATCTCAAACAGACTCCCTGCTGCGTGCATAGCCCGACAGACATGCGGCTCTATCTACTGATCCTGAGATCATGACCTGAGCCAAAACCAAGGGCTTAACTGACTGAGCCACCCAGACACCCCCCAACTCATGAATTTTCCAATGCTTCTTCACTTCCAAGAATGCAAACAGACCCTCTGCTCACCTGCTGTGAAGTGTGTGGGCAGCACTCAGGCCACTGAATACCGAGAGTGCTGTGACTTTGGGCAAATGACCTCTCCTGACCCCAAGCTCCTCATCACTGAGAAGACAGGCTTGCAGTGAAGTCACCCTGAGGCTCCTGTCTCCTTGAGCTTCTGGTTTGACGATTCATGTGGTGTGGTGATGCATGTCTCTGGCCTGGGGCCACTGGAGCCCCTCAGTCAGCCCAGCTGGTATCTCAGTCTACAAGCAAGGAAGGTTGGAGGGATATAGAGATAAATTTAATAGTTCTTGAAGCCATGTCATCTGGAATCTTAAAGAAGTCTTTGAAGCTTGCCTGAACTTTGTTGTCCTGTCTTCAAGACAGCTTCAGGGGAGAACAACTAGTTGGGCTGCCATCTGAGTGGTGGCTTGGAGTGGGTGTTAGAAGGTACAGAATTCCTAGCCCATGTAGGGAATGATGAGAGGTTCTGGAGATGGCTTGGCCATGAGGCTCCTGCCCCATGATTCCCGTGGCCCTACCAGCCAGGCTGGAATTGCCTTGGAGTGAAGCCTTGAAGGCAGAAGGATTCAGCAAAGATCAGGCCGAGAGTGGGGTCAGTGTCATCAGACCTGGGCCCAGAGCTCCAAGAGTTGACATCTGCTGTGGTCCCCTCTGTTCTAAGCTCGGTTAGATGTGTTATCTGTGCAATGGAATCCATGCAATGACCCATGATTTAAGCACCATCAATATCATCCCCATCTCACAGGTAAGAGCACGGGGACGTAGAGAGATTCAGGGTCACCCAGGTAAGCAGGCAACAGAGCTGGGTTTGGACACAGGTGCTAGGATCCTCACTATTGTCCATTTCAACCTAGGCCTTTCTCAAGCAGATGTCAGTTCAGTGGAAGCACTTACATCAAAATGCTCCCAGTCCCTGGTCAGCTCTTACTGTCTGGTGGGCCTGGCTGTAGCATGTTCCTATCAACAGATGCTTCTGCACAGCAAGGGTGCACACTATCTCCCGCTCCAGGTGTTCAGCCATTTTACCCTCGTCCCATTCCATGGGGATGCTGGGAAGATAAGAAGATGGATCAGAAACTCTGTGATCCACACATTCCTGTGCACATGTGCAAAGGACCCTACCATCTACAGCCTCCAGGGCTTTTTGTGTAGCAGGTCATCCTCACTTGGGGGGCTGTGGGGTCAACAGACCCAAGTCTCAGAGACATGCAGCACCTGACTCTGAGCTACATAGCTGCCAAGGAGGACTGTGCCCCCAGCCCCTGGCCGACAGGCCCAGCTTTGTCCACTGCACTGTGTAGTGGCTACTTGCTCTTGGAAACAGGTTCTGAGCTCTACCATTCCCAGTGGCTGAGCTGGGTGCCGACAAGTGCTCCCATGCTCTCCCCACCACCACCCAGGGTGGAAGCATGGCACAGGTGAGAGGATTGAGGCCCAGAGAGGCTGAGCAACCTGCCAAGGATGACCCATCACTCACACAGCAGAGGGAAGATGAGAGGGTAGACTGGGGCACCAAAATATACGAAGCGCTTACCTTGTGTGAAGCAGTGGCTTTATCCATAACCCTGCCTGAACCTGGGAAGTACCTTGTCATCCCCACTTGACAGGCTAGAACATGGAGACTCAGAGAGGAACCTTGCCCAGAGCTATCTCACTGGTGGTCTTGGACACAATCTGAAGCTGGGTAGGGGCAGGCATTACCAATTTGTTGTAGTGTGTGAGACCCCTTAATGTCATGTTCAGTCCTTCATCTATCTGTGAAGATAAGAGGACCCAACTCACCTCTCCTCTTGTGAGCAGTCCATGCGCCTTCCACCTAGAAGACTCACAGCAGGTGCTGCTGAATGAATGGGTGAAAGATTCCCTCCTATTTCTGAGAAGGGCTTCCCAGGTCAGGAACTGTGTAGAGCTCTTCACCAGCATTGTCTAGTGTGATTCCCCACAACACAGAACAAGCCTACTGGATACGATTGCTGTGATTATACCCATGTTGCAGGTGAGCAAAGTGGGTCCCAGTAGAGTTTGGAGAACTTGCCCAAGGCCACACACTAGTAGAAGTTCCAGCCAGGTAGTCTGGCCCAAACCCTTGCTCCTATCACCCTTCTGTAAGCAGGACTCTTACCCCAGGGCTTCCTCCTTCTGGGGAGCTGCTACCCAAGATGCAGGGTGCAAAATTTGGGGTGCTCAGAAGCACTGCATCGAGATCTGGTTCATCATTCAGCACCCTCTAGTGTTCACAGCCCTCAGGAGCCCACACCTTGATTTAAATCACTTGGACAAATTCACGATGTATTCATTTGTTTGACAAACATCTATTGAGCTCCTACTGTATGCCTGGCACTATCCAGCAGTGGACCAAACAGACAAGGATCTCTGCCCTCATGAACCTTTAGTGGAGGACACAGATCAGAGACAAATGAATATATGAAGTGAAGCAGAACAAAAGTAAAAAAAGAGGGGAGGGTAGAGATGGGGGCTGCTCTAGACAGGGTGGCTGGTGGAGGGAGCCTCTGGGGCTGAGAGGAGTAGGAAGGGGGAGGGGGGCACGATGGCTGAGGCACATACCCAGAAAGCCCTTCCCGGGGATGTCAGGGTCCTTCCCCAGAGATGCCTCTACTGGAACTCTGTCCTAACTCAGCTTTTCCTACCTCCCTGATGCTCCTGACCATCTCCCACCAAGTCTTCCTCTCATTCAGCCCCTTTCTCCCTTTTTCCCCTTTCTCCAATGATGCCTCCAGATTCAGGTTATTCTTGCTCCTTCTTCAGATCGCTGCAGATGACTTGACCCTATAATCTCTACCTCCTGTATCCATATGATTCCAATCAACTCATTTTGCTCAGATCACCCGGTATTTACCGAGTGTCCACAATGCACCAGACCCGCCCCCCTGCCAAGAGATGAGGCAGGCGAAGTTCCCACCTGCAAGGGGCTCACTGCCAGAGGGACAGTGCCTGGGCAGGAATCCCAAGGGTAGGAAGACTGGGGGAGCAGCCCCACTGCAGGAGACAAGGGCCAGGGAAGCCTTTTGGAGATGGTTAGGGGACCACTGGGTAGCCAGGAAGGAGGGAGGCCAAACAAGCAGCCATGCAAGAAACCAAAACCGAGAGGACTGAGAGCACTGGGCACATGATAAAACTGACAGTGGCTCCGTAAGACTGCCAGGGCAGCCACCAGAGATGAGGGGGATGGGTCACCTGGGGCCACACTCACATTCTTCTCACTCCCCCTTGTTCCTGTCATGTCAGTCCTGCCTGCAGAACCACCCTCCTCTGACTGTGCTTTGCTGAGGTCACATCAGCACCCCCATGGGAGGGCCCAGAGCCTGGGGAATGCCCCAGCTTGGAACTCATGAAGTTGTAGATTTCCTACCTTTGCTACTTTCTAGCTGCATAACGTGGACAAGTTCCTGCTGTTCTTTGAGTCTCACTTTATGTATCTGTAAAGTGGGCACAGTAATGCATACTCAGTGGGTTAATGTAATCATTGAAAGATGCGCTGTAAAGTGCTTAGCGCTGTATTCTATTATAGTTGGCATCTGGCAAAGTAATGGATCCTGTGTCCACCACATGAAACATAAATTCCTCAGTCTGGCATTCAAGGCCCCCACATTCGGGCCAATGTCCAGTCCTAAAACACCTAACCTCTAGCACCATCCCACCAGCCTTACTTTTCTGAATGCCCTTCTGCTGTTCCGCCATCTCATGATCCTCCTGCCTTCCCCTCTGCCTGGTACCATTTTATTCTCTCTTACCTCTTTCAATCCACGTCACTTAACCTTTAAGAAAGGCCCAGCTCCAGCAGTCATAAACTCAGAAAGGGAATATAAGTTAACAGCCTTTCTGAAAATAGAAAGGAGAAGCTAAACACCACTTGAGCTTGGCCTGATGCTCCTGACAAAAGCTTTTCACTCGCTCTGTTGAATTCCCATAATAGCGTCTTCTGGGCCTTCGGTTTGATAGGGCAACATTGGGACGTGCCCTTTCTTATTGCTTCCCTCTGACTTCACATTGACTGTAATCCCTTCAGGGGCTGAGGCTCTCTGTTTCGGATTTACCTTTCTCTCCCTGCACTGCCTGGTGTGGAGTAGACATCTCTGATATTGTTGACTAAGGAAGCATTTCATTGGGGAGGCTAAGCAGCCTCTTTCATTAGCTTAATTCGATGGAGGGCACTCTCAGGGGCTAGTGAAGGTAGAGCTTGTTTTCCAGGCGTGAGAGCCTATTCTGTTTCTTCCGTGCCAGTCTGTGCAGTTTGATGGAGGCTGAGAGACTTGGTAGGCAGAGGGCCCCCGGGAGATGCAAACCCAGACACTGTACTTCCATAATTAGATGAGGCAGATGTTGCTTCTGGCAGATTCCAAATCCTAATATTGGAACAATAAGACTCCTCTCACATGTAACTTGACCTCTGAGCTTCTCAAACAGCCCTCACTGATAACAATTCTCTTCTATGCTTTGAACACCGAGGAGAGAATATCACCCTGTTAGCCTGGCTTCCTGCCCAAGAGAGCTTGGTGTTGAAAATAACAGTTATTTAAAGGAAATCATCCTGCCTCATCTTGTGTATGTGAGCACGTGCACACACCCCATCCAGCTGTCACTAAGACCTGGTGATGACTCAGTACCTCCCCGAGACCAGAACATTCAGGTTGCTCAGGCCCAAGCCAGTTCCCGTTGTATGGCTGAATCAGAGCAAAGGAAAGTGAACCTACAGACCGGGGATTCACCACCCAGAGTCTCAAATGCTAGGCTGATAAAATACTCTAAGGAAAGTCTGTAGTATACATATCATAGTGGGAGACGGAGTCCTCTCCGTCTGCTTGAATGTGTCTAGTAACAAAGCTTTCACTACTTTTAGAGCAGTGGTTTGTAGGAGGAGGTGGTATGCATCAGAGTGGCCTGTGATACTTATTTTAAAAAGTTAGACCTGAGCCCTCACTAAGACCTCCTGAATTAGAATCCTTAGGGAATGTCTGATGGACTTGGAAAGGTTAATACCTACCCACCCACATTTGGAACCATTGAGAAATGGAGGTCGGACCTGTTGTGCATTGGGATTCAACACAAGGTCTGGCTACAAGAGCAGTAAGCCAGCCTGCTATTCTCCCCAAGGGAGCAGGGGGTCTGCAGAGTCAACACACACTCACCTAGGGATGCAGCTAAATCCTCATCTAGGGGAAGAAGCAGAAAGAGGCCATACTCCGTGCACATATCAGCCTTTACTAGATTAGCCCACCAGCCACTGTGGACCAATGGCTGCCACCCAAAAACCTAGCAACCCCACTGTTGTGGGGATAAGTAAGGGATGGGCAGAAGGACAGGAGTATGTAGGCAAAGTCCCTCTTCATGCAGCCCAGAACACGCCAAGTCTGTCCTCCCCATTCCACCATCAGATAAAACACAACAACCATCACAACAGGAAACATTAAAAAAGAAATAGACGTGGGGCACCTGGGTGGCTCAATGGTTGAGCACCTGCCTTTGGCTCAGGGCATGATCCTGGAGTCCTGGGCTCGAGTCCCACATTGGGCTCCCTGCAAGGGAGCTTGCTTCTCCCTCTGCCTATGTCTCTGCCTCTCTCCCTGTGTCTCTCATGAATAAAATAAAATCTTAAAAAAAAGAAATAGACGTTACATGGACATGGGCTCCAACATCACCCACTCACTGGCAGACCCAGGGGTGTCCTCAGGTGCTACTCTCTGTCCTACTCAGAAAGTGATGACGGGGGACAGCTGTGAGAATAGTCAAAGCTTGGGTGGTCAGGGAAGGCTTCTTTGAGAGGTGGCATTGAAGGTGACTGGTCAGAAGGACCAAGCTTACAAAGATGGGGAAAAGGTCAAGGCCAAAGGATGGCAAAGACAGGAATGAGTGTGGCAGGTTTAGGAAGAGAAAACATGGCTGGGGACTGGAGTGAACAGCGAGGGTGGTGTGAGACAGAGGTCAAAGAAGCAGACAGGGCCCAGATACAGAGAGAAAAATGGCTTGAAAACTTTTGTTTTCAAAAAGCAAAAACAAAAAATCTTTTGCTTCCATCCATGATTAACCCTCCTACGCCTAAACCACCAAGAGACAGACGAAATATATGAAACAATGGTTTTTAAGATTGGATGGCAGTCAGAGCAAGCTAGCAGTCCTGAGAGAAGGGAAACAGGTGTCCCAGCAGCAGGATCGGGGCGGTGGGAAATGCTGGGGAGGAAGGAGCTACAGAGGGAAGGAGACAGAGAGAGTCGGCTCTGGATATCAGCAAAACACAAATACAAAAACAGCAGGAAATCTATTGCGTCAAAAATCACGCCATGGCATCACTCAGAGTATATATTTAGAAGCTGGTATGTCTAGAAGGAACAACAGAGCTGGCCTAGTCAATCTTCTCAGCAGGCTGATGGGGGAACCGTGGGAATGACTTACTCAAAGACACAGCACGGACTGGCAGCAGTAATGACAGTCACAGTGATTCAGTCAGTCGCTGGAACAGCACCAACTCCGTGACAGACACATTCTAGCGCTTTGCACCTACTGACCTGAGTCATCACAACAACCCTGCCAAGTAAATACATTTGATTGGCATCACACCCATTTTTCAGATAAGGAAACTGAGGCACAGAGAATTTAAGTAACTTACCCAGGGTCTCTCTGCCAATGAGCAGCAGAGCTGGGACAAGAATGCAGGTGTCCTCAATCAGTAACCCACTGCCTTCCCAGGGGATTCAGGAGCTCTGGCTCAGGGCAGCCAGACTCCCTCAGCCTGAGACTCCCCAGCCCCACACCAAGGCTCTACACCCCAGCCCTGCAGGTGCTCTCACATGCGGTCAATGCATTTGCTGCCAGCCAGTGATCTCTGATATAATCAGCTTCTTGGCCAAGCTGAACTCCAACAAGAAAAGCAGGCCCAAAGAAAACATGAACCCAGTGCCACATCAAAGGGGCTGTAACAGAGGCACATGCCAACGGAGTGTCAATGAGAGGTCCTTTAATTCTGCGGGTATCAGGGCAGACCCACAGGGAGGTTTGCAAGAGGAAGCAAGAATTTGCCAGGCAGGTCAGAAGAAGTCAGAGGGCTTCCATGCAAAGGTAACAGCATGTGCAAAGGCTCAGAGGTGTCAGAGAACAGGAGCTCTCTGAGACAGCCTGGGCCCTCTGGGGATGGGAAGGGGCAGGGAAGGAGCTGAGGCTGCAGTGGTGGCCACATGGAGTGCCTTGAGTGCCAAGCTAAACAGTGTGAACCTTATTCTGGTAGTTTCTTTCCATAACAAGGTGTGGCCTCTCCTGAGACACCTAGACACAAGCTATGCTACACAGCACCTGGCAGGCTTCACTGGCCCAACCAGCCTTTTCTCTCAGGTATCTCCACCTACCTGCTTGCTTGAGTCACATAGAAGTAGGGACGCCCCTGTGCTGAGTGGCTGGTGACAAGAAACAGTGCCGGAATATAGCCCTTGGTTTGAAATCTCTGCACTTTCTTTGGCTGTGATCTTCTAACATTTAATATATTTGAAAGATCAGGAGAAAGGGTGAGGCTCTGATAAAAAACAACAATACCATGTGGAATCTCTGCTCACCGGGGTGTGGCAGATACCCAATGGGCTGGGACGTGTTGACCACAGCTTTATGAATAGGGGGCATGTGGCAGGTAAGAAAGCTGTGGCTGAGATTCCTTGGGAAGAGCCTAGTGCAGGTCTTCCCACCTACTACCCTGTTTCTCCTGTTACTGTCCTCAGACCTGCCCCATCCTTCCGGACATGGGCATGGACAGAGTGAAGGTGATGTGAATGAGTTAAGGAAAAGAGATCCTAGCCTCACTCTTGAAGTCCAGCTTCACACCTTACATGTGCTAAAAGTCAAGGGCACTCAGAGGCAGAGGGGATGGGACTGTGCACCTTGGTGCAGCCTAGCATCCCACAGATGAGGAGACAGCACCCTGAGACAGAGGGGTGCCATGCTCCTTCTCAGTGGGCTCAGCAAAGGGCCACCACGGCTGTCTGTGTCTGGGGTAGGAGTACCGGGTAGCCAGCAGAGGCCCCAGGAGCAAGAAAGCATCCAAAGAAGGGAGGCAGTGGCTGGTGAAATTCAGTGGGGGCCACTGGGAGCAGGTGTGCTAGCCCTCAACTCCTAGACTTCCTGTGTGGATCTGAGACTCCATATACTCAAGCAGACTCCAAGTCATAGGCTAACTTTAACCCACTCTTCTATTAGGGTGGGCAGCAGGTCTAACCTTTGATTAGGCTGGGCCACCTACATTGGCTCAGGACCATAGCAAAGGGAAGAAAGAACCAGCATCTTTTGGCTCTCACCTATATACCAGGCTCATGCTTAGGATATCACCTCATCACCTCTATTACCCTCATAGCAACCCTGCAAAATAAGTGTTCATCACCATCCTCATTTTCTTGCTGAGACAACTGTGATTCCAGAAAGAGTAAGTCATTTGCTCAAAGACCCAGAGCTTGTAAGGAGAAGAACCAGAATTTTAACTTGGATCTAACTCCAGAGCTGAATGGAGCTATGGAAGGGAGAGGATGGCATCCAAGGTCACAGAAACCTTGGTAGCCTGGGCTGGTCCCTAGCCCTTAAAAATCATGCCTCACACCATACATATGCCCCAAATTGAGGTCATCAACAGGAAAGGTGCAATTCACATGGATGTCCTTATGCTTTTAAAGCCTTAGAACAAACCATATTTGTCTTCCTTTCTTGAGTTTCACTTGGAGGACCTAGCTGATGGTAGATGACCCACAATGAGGGAAGTGGAGGGAGTGCCAGACAAAACTATGGTGTGAATGGGTCTGAACAACGAGACCCAAAAACCAGGATGACTCAGCTAGAACACAGAAGGCTGACAAAGGGATTAATAATGGGATTCAAGTGCAAGGAGCTTTATTTAGAAAAGAATGAGGCTACCTAATTCCCTGGGAAAGAGAAGGTTGATCTCTATAAACGTAAAGTCAGGGAAGTTGGGTCGGCCTCAGCAAAGTGCAGCCAAGGAGTACCCCGTCGGTCCATGACGCTAGTGTGGGAGTTAAGAGTGCCCCGTGCTGGGGTTAGTCCCTATTCAGCCATTTAGAACATCCGTGACTGTGAATGCATTATTTAATTTCTCTGTGCCTCAGTTTCCTCAACTGTAAAATTCAGATGAAGGCAGGGGGTATTGTGAGGATGAAACTGAGTGACTGTATATGAAGCACCCAGCAAATTAGAACGTGCTTGGTGCTAGTCTCTTACTGTAGGTTGGCCCGGGAAGGTACTCTGCAGGTCAGCAACCTTTAAAAATTGCATGGATTTGTCTCTCCCAAATGGAGAAGGGACAGTCTTGATTTTATGGAAGATTTTGCTGCACGATCAACTGGTCTCTCCACCTCGGTATTCTTATCAGTAAAACAGGAATAATAGCTTCTGACCTAATTTTGCATAAGATTGCTTGAAAACTAAGCAAGGCACAGGACAACAAAACCCTTTGAAAAGCAGAAAAATGTAGGACGGGGGTGAGGATCTGGCATGTCTTAAAAAGCAACTATGGGTCACTACTCAGGTACTTCCCTCACATCTAGAACTCACAGAAGCCTATTGAGAGGCAAGTGTTATGCCCTTGGAAGGTACTATTAGTATTATTTTTCACACAGGAAAAGGCAAAAGTACTCCTGAAGCCAACGTTCTGGAGATCCGGGTTATTGTTCTGTTGAAATAAAATCAGAACCTGAATATATACAAAAATAGCAATTCTACAACAATGTGTTTGCTATGGTGAATTGAACAGTAGTAGCAGCTGGATTGTGCTCTGTAGTATCAATTTATGCATGATCTAGAGTGGAGGGGTGACAGATGGACCATCGGGGAGGCAGTGTAGACACAGTGGGGTGCAGGATCCCCACCCAGAGCTCTGTAAAGTTGAGGCCAGCAGGGTCCCTCTCTGAAAGGTGCTTATGTGGATGGCAAGGTCAAGGGATTCTATGCATATTTGTTGACCAATGGTGATTCCCATGTAGACCCAGCTCAAAAAGGGAGGGGTGTACACATGTTTCACCCAGCATGCCTCTGAAGGTGAGCTCATTTCCATACTGTTTTTCCTTATGGAATGGCTGATGCCTGCACCAATACAGATGTTTTGGTCATAGCCAGAGCCATTGGAGCTGAGCTTGAGTGATCTCTGATGAGTTCTGTTTAGGAACCTCCATGGAGAAGCTGGACTGGTTGCGCCTGATATAATCTGCGTGGAACTTCTCTATTCACCTAGCCGCTGCTGGAATGGCATGATGTCAGGAATAATGTCATGGAATGAGCCCCGTGCAGGAATCAAAAGAGCCAGGCTCTCATTCAGCTGCACCCCCCATTTACCCACGTGACCTTGCATGAGTTGCTTGACATTTCTGGCCCTCAGTTTTTTTGGGTTTTTTTCCTTCCTTCCTTCCTTGCTTCCTTCCTTCCTTCCTTTTTTGATTTGAATTTTTAAAAAGATTT
The DNA here is from genome assembly GCF_048164855.1 of Canis lupus baileyi. Lineage (NCBI taxonomy): Eukaryota > Metazoa > Chordata > Mammalia > Carnivora > Canidae > Canis > Canis lupus. Next base: position 71,017,921 of record NC_132839.1, read on the forward strand.
TATCTATTTATTTGAGAGAGAGAGCGAGCATAAGCAGGGGGAGGAGCAGAGGGAGAGGAAGCAGATTCCCCACCAAGCATAGAGCCAGACTCAGGGCTTGATCCCAGGACCCCAAGACCGTGACCTGAGCCAAAGGCAGACGTTTAACAGTCTGAGCCCCATGGGCCTCGGTTTTCTCTTTTATAGACTGGAAATTGTAATAATATCTCAGAGGGGAATATTATTTATATTATTTATGGTATTTATTTATTATATTTATATTTATTATGTTTATATTTATTTATTTATTATATATTTATATATTATATTATATTATATATAATATATTATTATATATTAAATATATGGTATTTCATATATAATATGAAATATTATTTCATATATGGTATTTCATATATTAAATATATTTCATATATTAAATAATATATGGTATTTCAGCCCTTTAATAGGATACCACTTGGGAAGTTAGAGCATTAAAAAAAAATACAGTACTTTAAAAGCAAGGGTGTGTTATTTCATGGTTCCATCTCTAGCAGCAGCATTGGTGATGTGTTCCATTCATCTTACCCAACATGCACTCAGTCAGCAAGCTTTAATTGGACACCTGCCATCCGCCAGGCGCTGGGCCGAAACATGAAAACACATGGCAGGGGAATGGCCCCAAAGAGCCCAGACTAGTCAGAGAGACACTCCCAGAAAGAAATCCGTAACGAGTGCTTTAATGGAAGTCTGTAACTGGTGGAGATGTTATCCATGAGTAGGAATGCTAAACTTGGAAGGGTAGATAGGTGCTGTTTAGGGAGGGGCCAGGCACTCCCTGGAAAGAACGTGGCTAATGCAAGGGCGTGGCATCAGCCCGTGGAGGCAGGGAGGCAAATGGATGGGCAGGACCCGAGTGGAGGCTCCTGGGCCATTGTTCAGCTCGCAGTGAGGCTGGCATTGTAGAAGGGTTCTGATAAGATAAGGTTGTATACTCCTGCCTAAGAGATTTGTACTTGACCCTCAGGGCAGTGGGAAGCCCCTGAAAGGTCTTGGAGAAATAATTTAGATTACCACATCCACCCTCCGGAAGGATCACTCAGGCTGTGAGGGATGGAACAGAATGGGGAGGATTTGGGGACATTGGAGATGCCGCTGTAGGAAGCCAGGCAAACGGTGGGAAGAAGGTCCCCTAGATCTAGGGCTAGCAAGGGAGAAAGGGAGGAGATGCATGAGAGAAAGACTGAGAAACAGCCAGCGGGGCCATAGCAGGGCAGGCGGCCAGTCAGGGGGCAGTGGGAGGGCTGAGGGTCAGTGGTAGGCATGGAGACACTACGTTTCTGAATGGGGTTGCTGGACAGGTGGTGATTAAGGGACAGGCCTGGGTTGGCTGGGAGATGAGAGACCCAGTGCTCCGATATGGAACCAAAAGTTCTTAGTAGGGCTGCTGCCAGGCAACTGGAATTGAGAAGAGCCCTGGGCAGAGATGAGGGGTGGACATGGACATTTGGAGGTGTGGGTCTGCAGGTGTGTCCTCGGTTGGGTTTCCCAGCAACAAGACCCTGGGATGGAGAATGGTGAGCAGGAAGTGGATTGGGAAGTGGGCTTAGCTCAATACCTGTCAAGGAGTAAGGAAAGTAACACTCAGCAAAGGGGGTAGGGGAGCTGCCCTCAGTCATATGGAGATCTTGGCCCAGCTCTGGATTGGGAGGGCCCCTCCAATTTTCACATTTTCAGACAGGAGGAGGAGAGGCAGGCCTCTGTGCCCCCACATCAGCCAGCCCCTGGGTGCAGGTGGGCAGTCTTGGTGGAAAAAGCATCCTCTAAGAGTGCTCTAAGAGTCTCCTTGGGGAGACCCAGCTGTGGTCCCACATTCAACAAACACTCCTGGCAGCTGGAGGATGAGCCCCTCAGTTCTGGGTCCTGCACCACCATGCACTGCAGGTGGAGAGGAAGCCGTAGGCTCTCATTGCCACTGGAGCCACCTGGAGATATGAGCAACCTGACACCCAGGCCACGCTCCCAGACCAGAAAACTCAGTTCTCTAAGTGGCAGAGACAGTACGCACCAGCAGTTTTTAAAACTTTCTGAGCAATTCCAATGTGCAGCTGAATTTAAGACCCTCAGCCCTGGGGAAAGTGCTGGAGATAAACAGAAAGAAAATTGGGCTCACATCCCTGGGGTGCTTGAGGGAGCTGGAGGAGAACTGGGAGAGTGGCCTGGAAGGCCAGGCCTGGGGCGCAGAGAGAAGTGGTTGCCCGCAGCAAGAACCTGCATTTGTCATGCCTCGGGAAGGGGTGGCCCAGCCATGCTTAAATGTACCTGGAATTGACTTTAATCAGGTGACAGGCATGGAGACACTGCTTTTGAAAGGAGTTTATTATTCACTGTTCCCAAGCACAGGGCCGATGCCACCCCATGTAGGGCCACAGATCAAGCACCAGGGTCTCTCAGGTAGCAGAAGGAGGGAGGGGAGAACCTTTATTTTGGTTTCTGCATCAGTAGTGAACCAGGCAGGGTAGACAAGCTTGAGCAAGATTAGGATTTGCATAGTTGGACTGATTTCAGGTGGGTTCTGGGCTGTGGGGGCTGTCTAGCTATCTGGTACCTGACCTTCTGGGAACTGGGGCAGGGGGGTGGGAGGGTGAGGGGTAATATTGGCTTACGTGTGACAATTGGATAAAGGAGGTCACTGCAGGGGATGGGCTCTGATTGGTTTGCATGTGAAAGACATGCTCTAGGGCAAGTTGTTGCCTAGGACCAGCCTTAGCCATCCCTGGGAGGGGCAGTCTCTGCAGGATCAGTAAGGACCCCAGATGCCAAAGCACTGTAAAATGCAGAAAATTATAAGCGTGATTAATAAGCCTGCTCTGTGGGCTGTCAGCTTGGAGATTGGAGATTTCAGTAGCAGTACAGGGCGCGACTTCCGCGACAGTACTCCGTAGCCTTGACCCTGGATTCCTTAGTGCTGCAGAGGACAGGAGCCTTTGGAAGAGATGCGGACTCCCGCATCCAAGAAACTCCACGTGGAGTGCTCAACACACATTTAGCTGTTACTATAATCAGGTCCTAAATATGATGAAATAGAAAAATGCTTCCTTCCGTCCCCCCATTGGCTTTGTGAGGTAGGCTTCCTTCCTCCCCTTCTTGCCTCAAGCAGCACCGGGCTGCTGGCCCTGGAGCCTGTCCTGTGGGTGGCGTGTGCACACGCTGACCAGCATCCCCATCCCTGCCCCGCTTGTCTGGGGGAGGAGAGCACACTGCGATGTGTGCCCTAACAACCTGACATGGGGTAAGACCAATGGTTCCAGCTCTACTTAAGATTTTGTGCTGTCTCATCGCAGTCCAGGAGGATATGATTTATGGAAAGGCCTAGAGTCATCAACAGCTTGGGGGGAACACAACTCCGAAGTCTATTTTAGAAAGGAAACCTTGCAGTTGCAAGAACAAGATAACAGTTCTTGTGCGACCCCCTCACCTTGCCTGAGAGGGGGTTGGAAATCATCTTGACCAACAAGATGATACATTTTTCTTTCCTCCCAAGTAAAATAAGCAAGTTTAAGAACTCTGACCTCACGCTCTGCCGCACACAGGAGGCTCAAACCGGCCTTGCAAAGGCTCATCTGAGATTGACTTTGCGTAGCACCTCGTGGTCCTGTGTTAGGCGAGAAATACATGTTCTTTAAAACACACCTTCTGTTTTGAACAGCTCCCGAAAAGGAAAGTTAGAGGCTATCCTCTGAGGTTGCCCAGGGGCCTGTGTGAAGGTGATCACAGCTGTGTGCACAACAGCCCCTTCCCACACTTGCTTGTTCTTCCCAGAGACACTGTGCCAGGCATGGGCTCTGTCCTCAGGAGGCAAGAAGTCTACATGATGTTACAAAATGCTGAGTCCTTGGCTCCATGTGGGACCAAATGCCCAGGAGCACTGTCAACGGCCACTGAGGATTCTTTGGCCTGAGGCAATGGAAGAAAGTCAGATGCCATGTCTGGTAGCCTGATGACCCCTCCCTGGTATCTGAGGCACCTGCGGTCAGGCTTCGTGGATCAGAACTCAGGTTCTCAGACCCAAGACCTGGTGTTCAGTCATGAATATCCGGAACCATATTGTGGCCTCAATGAGCCCTGTAACCTCTCTGTGCAGCAGTGAATATTTTTGAAACCTGAGTGTGATCGTGTTCTGTACCTCCGAGGGCTATGTGGAAATTCAAGAAGATTATCTATGTAATGGGCTTCTCATCACAGTTGATAATTAAAACCACTCTTTCCTATTGAACACTTAGAGTTGCAGGGTCCTGTTGAGCCCTTGTTATATCCATTAACTCATGTAATACTCCTGACCCGTGAACAGGTAGTAGTGTTACCCCATCTTACAGATGAGAAGACTAAGCGTAAGCAGTTAGGTTGGCCAGAGAGAAGGGGGAAAAGAGGTAAAATTCAAATCCAGACAGCTGGGATTTCATAGGAAGCAAGTTCGTGAACTCCACTGTTGGCTAAGCTCAGCCCCTCCTGAGTAACGTGGCACCCAAGCTCTACTCTGGACATTCCTGCCATTCGCCTTCTTCCATCCAGACACCATTAGCATCGTGAGTTAGGGGTCACCCACCCTGACTTCAGTAGTACCCACTTTACTCCAGAAGTGGAGACCAGACCAGCCACCAGAGTGATGTCTTTAGGAAAGAGTCCACATGTCTTTGCATTTAAGACTTCACAATCACAGGCTGTACCACAGACTTAGCTGGTCATTAATAATAGAAATCCACTCACTGTGCTCACTGATAGCGTGACACCAGAAATGCTGGACCATAGATTCAAGGAAGTAGGTGTGCAGACTGTTCTACAGCTCCTGGTTGTCCTCAGGGACACGTCCAAGCTCCATGGAATGGCAGTAAAGCTGTGCATGACCAGCCTCCACGAGCATCCTCTGGCCCTACGTTCCCACTATGGTGGGTTGTTTCCCAGTGAACCTGAATGGATCAGGCCACAGTGCTACATGCTGTTCCATACTCCAGGACTGCCCTTCCAGTTTCTCTCCTCTTCCCAGCCTTTGGTAGCATTGAGGATGGCCCCCCGGAAGCCCCCCAAGATCCTGTGGGAGGAGCTTGGCTTGATTCCCATCTGCACAGCAACTGGCTGGCAGGCCTCAGCGTGGGCTTTTCTGTCTCCACATCTGGAACATGCAGCAATAGCTTTGGCCTCTCTGGCTGCTGGGAGGTGAAATGAGACAATTGTGTGACAACCTCACACTATGCTTGGCACATAGTAGGAGCTTAATTGGGTTAATTCCCTTGTCTTTCCCCAACCCACCCCCCAGCTTTCTGTTTTTGCTTTTACTGAGGCAGCAGGTAAACGCTAAGAAAAAACAAAATCAGCAACAACATACACACACCAAGTAGGCATCGCGAAAATCCCACTTGCATGTGAGTCATTTTTCTTTCTTGCTCGGTCTTTTTTTTTTTTTTTTTTTTTTTTTTTTTTTTTTTTTATTTATTTATGATAGTCACAGAGAGAGAGAGAGAGGCAGAGACACAGGCAGAGGGAGAAGCAGGCTCCATGCACCGGGAGCCCGATGTGGGATTCGATCCCGGGTCTCCAGGATCGCGCCCTGGGCCAAAGGCAGGCGCCAAACCGCTGCGCCACCCAGGGATCCCCTCTTGCTCGGTCTTAAAAAAAAAAAAAAATGAAGCTGTAACTCATCTACCATAAAAGCCATCCTTCTAAGATTTTTAGTATATTCACAAAGCTGCACAATCATGGGTCTTTTCTAATCCCAAATATTGTCATCATCCCCAGAAAGGAAGCCCATTCCCGTGGGCAGTCACTGAGTCACTGTCCCTGTCCCCGCTCCCTCCGCCCACCCCCCTCACCCCCCCAGCAACCACTCTTCTGCCTTCCATCTCTGCCTGGTCTTTCACACAGAGTTCTCCACCCATCCCCAAGCTGGTGTTGGCCTGGCCGATTCCTCCCACGGCAGTGGGGACATCAGAGGAGCTTGTGAAAATAAATCATTATTATACACAGAAAAGGGAGTAGGATTGAGGATCCCTTTACAATCAGGACCTGGTTGTTGGCCTTCTGTGAGCCAGTTGGCCCACTCCATGCTTCAGGGGTCCCTGCCTGCTGGAACCTCGTGCAATCTGGGGACTGGGAACCTACCAGTGTCTCTGGGCTCAAAGGCCTCCTTAGGGAGCTAGGCCTGGGACAACATGACAGTGAAGTTCTGCCCCTGGGGGTTCTCAGAACCTGACCTGAAGCCGCCTGAGCCTTGGCCCAACAGCCCACTGTGTGAAGTCTTTTCAGGTCTGAACATGCCTCTTTGTGGGTCTCTATTCGCTTTCCGAGGAAATAGAACATGTCAACTATTTAGCATTGAGCGTTTTGCTTTCTCCCCCATCAGAACTGCCTCCTGTGGGCATTCTCTTCTTGCACAGTGAGAGCTTTGTTTGTAAACTTGGTTAAAAAAAAAAAAAAAAAAAGCAGCTCAAGAAGAATGCTGCTCAGGTCAGCATAGGAACAGCTCCGGCTGCATTGAGCTGCATTAAGACCACGGGGGCTGCGTGAGTTCATCCAAATGCCCCTTGAGTGGCCCAGGCTCACCTTCCCAGCCCTGGACAGAGAAGAATCCCCTGCCTAAGGGGCAAGCTGTGCCCCAGCCCCACCACACCAACCCACTGGGAATCAGGGAAGCTACAGCTACTGCCTTTGTATGTCCTCAGACAGGACTACTATGGATCTGGTCTTGTGGGCCACAGAGGCATCTGGGAACTGGGACCAGCAGAAACAGTAGCTTCTTCCATGCATCTACCGTGTGCCAGGCCCCACAGCCCAAACACTATCCGATCGCACTCTCAGGACAGCCTGCGAAGTGGCTGTGGTTGTCCCCATCCACTGGTGAAGAGACAGAGATTTCCAGGGGCTGTGAGCGTGGTTTCCCCCAGGGCTTACCATGATGCCCCAGGGGTCATGGCATCAGCTGGTCCTGAGATCCCTGAGTGGCCTTGGGCCCCCTGAACCCCACAGGTCACCACCGCACAGGTGGCTCTGAGGACTGGCCAGCCTCGTGCATGGAGAACGCCATACACGTAAGGCTGGTGCTAAACCTGTGTCCGGTCTTGTACTCAGCCTTTGTTGGTGGGGATCACGCTGGTGCAGTAGGGACTTCTGCAGAGGGCCAATGCTGTTTGGCCTAGGGGCCGAGCCCCAGCAGGAGGACTGAAGGCCACAACCATTCACTGGCCGCCTCTTTCTCCCTGCAGGAGAGCACCTGGCCATACCTGTTTGGAGTGATTGCTGTCCCCGCCTTGGTCCAGCTGGTGAGCCTGCCCTTTCTCCCTGAGAGCCCGCGCTTCCTGCTCTTTGAGAAGCATGACCAGGCAGGAGCCGAGAAAGGTAGGAGCCCACGGCCTTTCATATATAGCTCAAGCCTCTTCACGGGGGTCAGCACTAAATGGCATGCTGGGAGCTGGGTTCATTCCTCTCTGCGGACACTGCACCAAGTGCCCCTGGACACCTGTGTTGCTTTATCTTCCCAACAGCCTGCAGTGGGCACACAGATCATACAGGGAGCCTGGAAAAGCCAGGACAGAGCTGGATAAGACTCAGGTCTGCTCACATCTGGGCAGTGTCTCCCCATTGCCATGTCTCAGGTGGTCCCAACCACAAGACAATAGGAACCCAGTTACTTAGCGGTTTAGGTCTATTTGGCTCTCTTCCCCACCTCTCTTCTTCACTTCCTGGTTCTGTTGTCCTAAGACTCATAAGGAAAGGAAACATGCAAGTGCAATATGAGCACCCATAGCCTGCCAGCATGGGCTGGGCGCCAGCAGCTCTGTGAAGGAGAAGCAGAGCATGCCCATTTTACAGGAGAGAAACATGATGTGCACGATGGGGCTGGGGACTGGTTTTAGGTCACTTTCCTTAGATCCCCTGAATGATGAGGTGCCGGGTCAGATGCAGAGCATTCAGAATCAGAGGCATTCCTACAGGGCCCTGAAAAGGCAACCTATTTTGCCCAGACGTAGACAACTGGAATGAACAATGCATTCTTCTTGTAAAAGGAGACAGCTGACAGCACCTCTGTTACGCATGAGGGGCTGGATGAACCAGTGCTGCTTTCACATCCCCAGCTCTGCTGCCTGACCTTATTCTAACCTTCCTGAGCCTCGGGATCCTCATCCGTAGAAGGAAATAATATAACCCTCCCTCTGGGCTTGTTATGATGGTTAAATTAGGTGATACATATGAGGTTCATAGTAGCATTTGTTGTCCATCATTCTGAGAACTCTGTCCATTTTCTTATCCATTCTGTCCTCTGGTGTAAATTTCACTAATGTCCACATCTGAGAAAAAAAATTGAGAATTATATAGTCTTTAGTTTACTATAATTTGTGCAATGCATTTTAAAATCCAAACAACCTAAGCATTTTCTGAATTAACAAATGGGATACTAATAATTGCATCTCTTTGCCTAGCAGTGTATGGTCAGGATCTATTTTCTCATTTACAGCATTCCTGTAAAATGTGGAATCAGATGACATTCTCATTACCTTCACTGTTTACACAAAAGAACTGAGGCTTACAGGGCTGAGGTGACCTGACCAAGGCTGTGGTTTTCGGTTTTTGGTTTCTGATGCCTTTAAAAAGATAATGGGAACTGCAGATCTTTCTTTAGCGGAGTGCCCATGGTCACAAAATTGTCAAGAGCATGGCAGTAGGGGTGGGACTTGATCCTGCCCCCCTCCAGGGGATTCCCGTTAACAGCCCTCCTCCATCTTTTTTATTATTATTATTGGAGTTCAATTTGCCAACATATAACATAACACCCAGTGCTCATCCCTCCCCCATCTTACAGCTCTAAGTGTCAGGAGGAGGACTGGAACCAGATATTTTCCTCCCACCCTGCTCATGCACAGAGACACCAGTGGATCGTGTTCCAGGGAACTTCCCACGGGGCCCCTGGGGAGGCAAACCATCCAGAAGTCAGGCTGCAGAGAAGGAGGCTGGTTGTCAGATACGGGAGGCTCTGGAGCAAAACTACTGTGGCTGAGAAAGAGCCAAAGGGAACTGAGTCCCAAAAGTAGCCAGATTATGGATCAGTGGAAGGCGGTGATTCCTCCAGTTCCATCCCTCCTGGCTTCATCAGCAAGAACTCTTGGGAAATGCATCAATTAAGCATGGTTGGAATGGGCAGTGCATGTAAATGCCTGAGAGTGAAAAAGGTTTATTTCACAGCACAGTAGGGAGTGAGATAGAAGTCTAGTTATAAAAAATGATAAATATTACACGTGTGCTTTAGACAAAGAACAAAGATGTTGTTGGCCTTAGGTTGAAAGAGAATTTTGAAATTTGCATCTGTGCTAATAAAAGTGGAATTTCACTCCAGACGTTCAGCAAACAACAGATGTTTACTGTACTGGGCTCTCTGCCAGGTGGATGGGGAGAGAGGGGAGAGCAGGATAGCGTCCCAGCCCTCCAGGAGGTGAGGGCGAGGGTAGGAGAGATGGGCAAACTCATGGATAGCACATCTGTATTGAGAACTGTATCATTCTAAGCACCTCACACACATTAGACCATTAAAGCCTCCCAAACATGGAAAGTAGATCACATTATTATTCCCATTTTAAAACAAACAAACCAAAATAAAACAAACAAATAAAAAAAACAAGACAAGATAACTTGATCAAGGACACAAAGCTAACAAGTGGTGGCACTGGGATTTGAACATTGACAGTCTTGCTCTAGAACCTCTGGCATAAACAAAACACATTCTATTACCCGGCACTTACTTTGTTTGGCACTGTTGGAGATATGCCTTGTCTGATCTGTTGGTAATTTGGGGACAGAGGCCCTGCAGCTGTCAGCTATTGCTTATAATAATGCTGCCCATCAAACCACCTCAAAAGTCACTGGCTTAAAACAATAGTATTTATGATTCCCTAGTGTATGGGCCAGCAGTGAACTTCTGTTAATCTTGATAGGGCTCGCCCTTGCAATGCTTCTGGTCTTAGCAGAAGTTCTCTGGTGTGTCTGGTGGTTCGCTGACTGACCTAGGCTGGCCTCAACTCTGTTCCATGGGCTCATCTTCCAGTGGGCTGGCTCAGGCATATTCTCATGGTGAACTCAAGAGTTCCCAGAGAGGAAGTAGAAAACACAAGTGTTTTGAGTTTTTTTTAGGATTTTATTTATTTATTCTTGAGAGACACAAAGAGAGGGGCAGAGATACAGACAGAGGGAGAAGCAGGCTCCCTGTGGGGAGCCCAGTGCAGGACGCAATCCCAGGACCCCGGGGTTAACGAGCTGAGCCAAAGGCAGACTTTCAACCACTGAGCCATGCAGGTGACCCTACAAATGGCTTTTCAAGCTTCAAATCAACTAAAAATCCTATTGGCCAAAGTAACTGACATGGTGAAGCCCACAGTCGGGGGGCGTTGAGGTTGGTACACAGCTACAAAGCAAAGGACACACATGTAGGGAGGTCGTGAATCAGGGCCATGGATGCAACCCAACCATATCACAGCCCCCTTGCAGGATTTCCCACCCTACCCCACCCACAGTTCATAGTTCTAATTTGATCTCAAGTTACCGGTGGCCCTCTTGTTGGAGAGGAGTTGAGGAGAAGCCCCCAGTGTCTAAAAATAGGGAAAAGAGCCCAAACTTCCATTGTGAGAAAGGGGGGATATTGAATTGATAGAAATGAAATATTAGCATAGGCAGCGTGATAGGGCAATAAATGCCTGTCATGAGGATCAGGAAAGTGGCATTGAGCAGGACCCTTTGGGGTGTAAGAGACAGAAGCTGCAGCCTAAGCAAAAGGGAAACTCTTAAGTCATGTTCCTGTGAGTGGTATTTGAGGTCACCAAAAATTAACACCCTGCTCTCTGGCCCAAGTTTGACAGCAATGAAATATGGATGCAGGAGCAGAGGCGATGGGGATGAAAATGTTACTTTCAGTGGCCCATCCAGGAGGAAAGTCATATCAGGAGCGAACCATAAGAGTTCTTCCTCATAATAGGGAGGGAAGGGCCTGGAATTCCTTCAGACACAGTGGGGTCCAAGAGCTAAAATCAAGCTATGAAGGCGCTCTCTCTCTCTCTCTCTCTGTCTTTCTCTCTCTCTCTCTCTCTCTCTCTCTCTCTGGGCCTGGAATTCCTTCAGACACAGTGGGGTCCAAGAGCTAAAATCAAGCTATGAAGGCGCTCTCTCTCTCTCTCTCTCTCTCTCTCTCTCTTTCTCTCTCTCTCTCTCTCTCTCTCTCTCTCTCCAAATCCTAGACCTTTTTAGGATTCATTGGCTTTATTCTTAGACAAGCTCTCTCCACTTGGCATCAAGATAGTCCTGAGTGGCTCCAACTTTATAACACTGTTTTAGGGGGACACAGATTCCCTTTATACATAGCATATACCTCAACCCCTGAAGGAAAGAACCCTAATTGGCCCTTATTAGGTCACATGGCCATCCTTGAACCAGTTGCTTCCCTGGGAATTAAAATTCCTTGAGTGGCCTGCCTGGGGATTACTATCCCATCTGGTAATTGGGGGGTGGGGGGCTGTGATATTTGAATTACCCCTCTACTAGAATTACAGGGACCAGGGGAGGAGAGCTTCAAGAAAAAAGATACAGGCAAGAGAGGAAGGGGAATAGATGCCCATCACCAGAAGAAGTGATACCCCTGAAAGCTCCCTTCCTGGGAGTGCTCCATCGCCCCTCACCTTTGGTCCACATTGGTCTTTGCTGCTGGAATCCCAACTGGGCATTTAGACTTAGTGGAGAGTTCAGAGGTAGTGGTGGTTTTGTGGATAGGATGGAGTGTGTTTCCGCAGCAGCCAATGATAGGCTAGAACCCTGGCCTGAACAGAAAAGGGAGACTGTCACTGTTGGCCACCATTGTAATTTGGGTTGGAACCATGCTCTAGGGGAAGATTGTTTCTTTCATCTTTTTTGGAGAGAAAGGTATGTGGGTCAGGATTCAGGTCCACCACCTTATGATAGAAAACCCAATGGTAGCGTGTTAGACCAAATAGAAGAGTATTTCTCTCTCATGCGTAAGAAAATGTTGAAAGTAGGCGATCTATGTTCTGATCCTTTGTGGTGTCAGGGACTTTGTTCCTTCTAATCCCTCTATCTGCCATCCTCAGAGGGTTGCCTCAGGGTCCAAAGTGGCTGCTGTCACAGCTGTATTCCAGCCAGGAGGAGGAAGGTGGGAGGGAGGGATCACTTGCCTGTCTACTTGAGAAGTCTCCTTGCAGGCTCGCACACTCTGTGTATCTGTTTGGTCAGAATGTGATCATGTGGCCTCTCCTATCTGCCAAGGAGCCTGGGAAATGTCATTAATTAATACCCTGTAGCCACAGAGAGTTAGGACTGCTCCTGAGGAAGAGGGAAGAAGGAGTAATAGCATCTGGCCCCTGGTAAGTTGGAAGTACTGTTGGCTGGGACCAGTAAGACCAACCAGGCTGAGGCATTTTGGGTGCTCTGAAGGCTAATTTGGGCTCCTTCCAAATGGCACTGTTTTAACAGCCCTATGATACTTACATAAAGGTGAGGCTGAATGAGCTCTGGACCCACTCAGCTAAGCCCTGAGATTAATGGGAACTACCTTCATTTATCATTCCTGAACATTTCCACGGCACTCCTACACCCACCCCGTGAGAAGGTCTTCCTCCTTCCAGTGAAAGCAACTGTCTGCATCTCGCTACATTTCCAATGATGCCTAGTGCCTTAGGGAATGTCATGAGGCCCCTTCTCTGTAATATGCCTCAGTGACCTGAGCTGGACGAAGGGGCTGTTCCAGGGGACAAGGTCACATGCCAGGTAGATGGAAGCAGGTCCCCGTAATGGTCCTTGATGGAGACAGCTAGCCTCAGTTTCTTTTAGCGAGGGGTGAATTACCCCACCTTGGCTACCAGAGGTTTGGTTTTTATTAAGTCAAGAACTATATGCAAATGAATTCATATCAGAGGAGAATTGCAAACACGAGCTTTTCCGAAACCATTACAACAGCTGGCCTCCAGAGGAGCACAGATCCCGTGGATGGCCAGGTGTGAGGCCCAGGCTGTCGGGCACATCCATGTGGCGGCAGAGCTAGATGAAAGCCCAAAGCACGCACAGCCTGGAGGTCTCGGGTGTCTGCCCCAATGGACCCACCATGATGTGAGCACCCCCTGTTCTTTCTGCTCTCCTGGCATCCTCCCCAAGCCCCTCCCAACTCATGGCCAGGATGGCCGCCGCCCTGTCTGTCTGCCTCCAGCCTGTCCAGTTTCATAAAGAGATGACACTGACAGGCTCTCCAGGGGAAGGAAAAGCAGCCTTATTTGGGGTGACAGATTCAGAACCAAATGGGAGAAGCCACAGCGGGTCACCACTAGAGCGGAGATGCAAGATGGAACAGGCTGCTTGCAGAGGTGGGGAGTTCTTGTTTCTAGAGGTGTTGAGCACTGGGCAGGAATGGGAGGAACCATGGAAACTGCTGGAAGGTGGGCCTCAATCATGCCCCGGTGCCCTGCCTCCCAACATTCTGTAGGCCTTGGTTTCCTAATCCGTGCCCTGAGGCAGGGCAAGGTAGTCAAGTCAAGGAGAGTGGGTGTGGGGGGGAAGGGCGTTGTCAACTGTAAAGGATTGCACGCATAAAAGGGGATTGTTTGCTTCTGTCCTTTCTGCATCACCTCACCTTTGAAGAACAGGATTCTGTGGCTAACGTGAATGAATTTTTTCCTCTGGGAATAAAGAATTTGTTTAATATTAGAGGGAAAAAAATCCCCCAGCTCTTCAGCCCTCTTACCAATCAGCTGTCATTTGTACCAGAACTTTTTCTGTCCTTTTGCATCACGTTTCCATCATGTTTACATGGGGATCATCACTCGGATTCATATATGAGGCTGCTTTTATCCCCAGCCCCTATCTTGTGTCCTGAGCATGTCTCCTCATTACTGTTTGTATCTTGTCATGTGTGACTGGCAGAATGAGGGCCCCCAAGTGTGTCCCCATCCCAATGCTTAGAACCTGTGAATGGCACCTGACATGGCACAAGGGACTTTGCTGATGTGACCGCCTTAAGGATCTCGAGGTGGGGACAGTTGTCTCGGATTGTCCAGATGAACTGGGTGTCATCACAAAGCTCCTTGTAAGTGAATGAGGGAGGAAGGACAAGGTCAGAGAAGGATATGTGGCCGTGACAGCAGGTGTCAGAGTCAGAGGGAGACTGAGAGTGCCCTGTGGGTGCAGGACGGGACACCTCTCGAGGCTGGAAATGGCCAGCAGGCGGATTCTCCCCCGGAGCCTCCAGAAACATCACAGCTCTGTGACACCTTGGTTTTAGTCCCGTGAGACCCACTGTGGACTTCTGACCTCCAGGACTGTCACATAAAAACTTCGTGTTGTTTCAGGCCTCTAGTCTGTGGTGTTTTACTGCAGCAGCATAACATCAGTTTAAGAAAGCAAAATCTGTCCAGGCTGAACTACAAATTAATCTTATTTTTAAATACTGTTAATTTTTTTTTTACTTGAACTTTCAACATTGCTGGGCATTCTGATTGTTTCTATTTTTCTTTACAATAAGTAATTGGGCGAAAGGAGATGCTCTGCTTTCATGATCCCTGGGAGTTGCAAATCTTTGGGACACCAAAAATCTCAGGGAGACCTCCGATCAGGGTTGAACAGCTCACCTGCAGCCCCCGATAAAATAAGGAATAAGGTTCAGATTCGGCTTGTCTCTCTCTAAACCTGGGGTCGTTAAAGTACATTGTGCTCCCTTGTGTGTGTACACGTACACTTGTAATTGTAACACACAGTGTGTGCAGACAAGTTCATTAGTACAACATAGCTGATCCCTTGGTTGCTGCACTTAAAGCCCAGAAAATTGCCTCCTCAATATTATGATTTCCTGTATTTGAGCCAGGTTGAAACTCCACACAGGCACCTTTAACAGCAGAAGATGGTTAAGCAATTGTGTGTCTGTATTCTGAGCTGAAAATTCTTTCTCCCAACTTGATTCACTTGTTTAGCAATTATAAAATGATTGTAGCATCATGAAGTGGAGGGGAAATAGAACAGAAATAAATCCATGGGCAGCCCCGGTGGCTCAGCGGTTTAGCGCCGCCTTCAGCCCAGGGAGTGATCCTGGAGACCCGGGATCGAGTCCCACGTCGGGCTCTCAGCATGGAGCCTGCTTCTCCCTCTGTCTCTCTCTGTCTCTAATAAATCAATAAAAAATCTTAAAAAAAAAAAAAGAAAAGAAATCCATGTGATCACAAAAGCATGGAAATAGTAGAAGCAAGTAGGACAGCCTGGGAAGAAGGCAGGCATAGGTGGAGATCACCGTTTTGTGAGAGAGCTGTGCTTTGTGCTGGGCGGGCTCTGGGTAAGGGAGGATGTCTGATGTGCCCCTGCAGCCTCCTAACCACCAAATGCATCCACCAAAAACAAAGCCTTGTGCCTAGGAAGGAAGCCCTGGTATGGCCAGCCCCTCCCAGACGGCTCTTACCTGGGGATTCTTGGCACACGGTGTCTCCTGGGAGATGACGATGACAAGGGAGAGGGGGAGGGGCAGTTTTAGTGCCCTGCTCCCTAGGAAGAGGGCACCTGAACCTGGCAGAGGAGGAAACCTCCTCCCAGGTCCTCTCCCTGCCTCAGCCAGCACAGTTAACCTGCTCTAGGAAGACCAAGCCCTCCGCTGGTAGTGCTCTGTTGTCATATTTATTGTGTGAGTCCGATGAGTGACCCCTGAGAGTGCCCCCCTCCGTGCCCCTGGAGTAATTATCTCTCAGGACTCCCTTTCCCCTGGCTGGAGACCCTGCTCATGGGCTGGCTGCCAAGCAAAGGACCAGGTGCCTTCCTACAAAACACCCAAGGGTCTAAAGGATCAAGAAAACAGCTCAGAAACCACCCTGAGTTCCCGGAGCACAAAGGCACATCTTGAACTTGCTCATACACTTCATTCCAGACTGAATCCCTTTAAATTGAGAGAATCGTCAAGGGTTCCAGCCAAGCAGGGGATGCTTTCTGTATTGGGTCTGTGGTTGCTGCCAATCTTGTGCAGCCCTGAGCCTACTGGGGGTCTCCATGCCTTGAGAGCTGGGGCAATTGCCTGGAGCCCCAATTTTACAGCACAAGGTAGGTCCAAGCCCTCTTCAAGATGTCTTAGAAATGCTGAGCATTTCTGGGCTCCAGGCTGTGGGGGGCACCAGCCTCCCTGTGTGCTGCTCTACCTCGCATCATAAACACCCCAACCTGAACTTCAGGAAGCTTTGGTTTCCTCAAGCGCCATAGCAGCAGGCAAGCAGCACGCATCCCTTGAGCATTTCAAGGCTATATTGAAGGTTTCGGGAGGGACTCCAGGCATGAGGTCCCTGAGGCTCAGCACCCTCTTCTTTTCCCTCTCACCGCTGCCCATGGTCGCCTCTGCCTTCTGGGTGGCCCTGGAGCTCGTATTCCTCCCCTGCTAGCTTGCCTTCCCTTCCAAAGCTGGAATCAGACAACGTGCAGATGTTCAGCAAACACCTTCCACTCCAGGTGTTTGTCAAAATACTTTCTCAGCCAAGTCACTTCTCTCCTTCCGAGACACTCTGGTGTCAGCCATTAAGTTTACGTGCTTTTCTTTCCTTTGTGTACCTGGTAACCTCACTGCTGCTGTTCTGATGCTGCCTGGCTGTCTGGAAGGCGCCCGTGTGCCACAGTGCCGCACTGTGGGCCCGGGGTGGATGGAGAGGCAGCCGGGCTGGGTGCTGCCCCTGCCTCCCCGCATGGTAGCCGTAAGTCCAGGCGAGTTGCCCATTGTCTCAGACATGTCCTCAGTGCCCCTCCCCCCACCGCTGTGAAATAAGAGGAACACAGTGCTTATCTCCAAGGCCCAGAAGGATCCTCAGGTTGAGATCACAGATGTGAGAATGCTTCGTGACGTGTGAAAACACGTGGTAACATAGGGTCAGTGATTATGAGCATGTGGCTGAAATCAGCCAGTCAACAAACAGTCGTGGTATATCAAGTAGGTCCTGGTTGAAAGGGTGGAGGAAACAACCTCCCATAGAGGCCATGAGTACCCTGGACCCAATAATGGCCTCGGGGTCCTGCAGATCTTTGGGCATCATGAAGATCCTTCCACAGCATTCTGTAATGTTGGGCCTGTCTCAGAGGGCCTTGAGGAGGACCTGGGAATGCTGCCAGGTTGGAAATAATTGTCTTCCTTTTTGGTCCAGCTTATTCCCATGGAAGCTCAGTGCTTCTCCATGGAGCTCAGACTCCGTGTGAGTCACTTCTGTGTCACTCTGGGATCTCTGGGAAGTGGACACCAAGTGGGACTAAGCGGCACGGATTTTATTGGAGTTAGTGGCTGTATAAGAAACGTGGAGGGAGTCAACAGATCATGATACCAGTTGGACCCTCAGTGGGCAAGAGAAGGGTGGGGCTGGCAACCCCCTCAGTCTCAGGGGAGTCCTATGTCCCTAGAACAGGGATGCCTTGGTTTCCTTGCTGTGTCTGGAAGCAATCCCTGCCATTGTCTGCAAGAGTCCCTGAAGAATATGGCCTGGACACACGGGGCGATGATTTGCAGAGCACAGCAGCTGTGGCCTTTGGTCAGTTCTATCCCTGTGGTCAGAGGTCTACAGGCACATCTCTCCAGCCACCACACAGATAGAAGCCACGTGCTTCTAGAACCATGCACTCAACTAAGAAGTGAGGTGGAGCCACGCCTTCCCTGAGGTCCCAGCAGGGTTGGGATGGCCCTATATTAGTCCAGGGCTCTCCACAGAAACAAAACCAACAGGGTGTGTTGTCTGTGTAAATATTAAAAATATGTAAATACATTTTAGAAAGAGAGAGGTTTATTTCAAGGAATTGGGTCATATTATTGTGGAAATTGGCAAGTCCAAAATCTGCAGGGCAGGCTGCTGGCCTGGAGACCCAGGGAAGAGTTCATGTTGCAGGTGAAGCCTGAGGCCATCTGCTGGCAGATTTACCTCTTTTTCCTGGGAGCTCAATCTTTTTAGTCCTTCAGCTGATTAAATGAGGCCCATTCCCATTATGGAAAATAATCAACTTTATTCAGAGTCCACCAATGTAAATGTGACTCTCATCTAAAAACTCTCTTCACCAGGATATCTAGACTGGTGTTTGACCAACTTATCGTTAACCCTAAAAATTGTGGGGGTTAGGCCTGCCAACAGCCCACACAGTTGAAAATCTATATAAAACTTTCGGCTTCTCAAAAACTTAACTATTAATAGCCAACTGTTGACCAGAACCCTTACCAATAACATGAACAGTCAACTAACACATATGCTGTATGTTATATGTATTGTATACTGTATTCTTACCATGAAGTAAGCTAGAAAAAGGAAAATGTTATTAGGAAAATTATAAGGAAGAGAAAATTCAAATAGTGCCATATTAAAAAATCCATGTATTAGTGGATCCACGCAGTTCAAAGGTCAACTGTGTCTGGGTGCCGTGGCCCAGACACGCTGACACATAACATTAGCCAGTCATGGTCCCGCGTCATCTTTCCCTCCCCTAGTCATCCCCCGGCACTGGCCATGCTGTGGTATCATCGCCTGTTTCTGTGACTCTCCTTCTCTCCTTCTCCACACAGTGATCCTCTCAAGGGCAGAGACTGTGTTTCCTTGAGTGCTATGTCCCCGGCCTCCAGCACAGACTTCCATTGGCTATGCACTGTATAGACAAGGCTTTGGAAAGAAATAAAAACCTTGAAAGTGTGCTTCAATCTGTTGAAGACCATTCACCTGTTAAAGGTCATTAAAAATACTGAATTTTCCAGAATTCCTTGGCCGGGCAAAAGCAAATGGGCCTCCCCTTTCCATAGATAAGCAACTCAACCTAGAGATATTTGGGAACTTGCTCAACCTGGCCATTTACAGAGCTGGAGCTCAAAAACCAGGCTCCCTGACTCCCAGGAGGGAGATTCTTGTAGCTACTTCCCATCTGGACCACTCACAGGTCCTCTGTGATAAGGATGGAGATGGGGTTCTGGCAGAATGGCCCCACTTTCTAGGAGGCAACATATTATACTTGCCTCCTCTCAGGACTCACCCATTGAGAGGCTGCCACTCGAATGAGTAGAGGGGGATCCATAGGTGTACCTGGGCAACAGAACACATCCTAGAACAGCCACCCAAATATCCCATGACTTGTTCTTCATAGACTGGGCACTTAATGAAATGGCAAGGATGTCGATTTTAATATTCTATGAACCAAGGAGCTCCCTGCCGGGCAGAGAGGAAGGGAGACTCCTAAGCCCCAGCTTTGACTGGGCGGTCTGTGGATGAGACACAGCCTGCAGAAAATGCTCAAAAGCAGAATATGTGCATCATCTGAGCATCCCTGCCAGTTATTTCCCAGGCATCAGTCTCATTAAGCCCTTCCAGATGACAGATACCGAAAGAGACCACTGTGTCCAGTGTTACACACTGGCCAGGGGCAGGAGCCCCTCTCCTGTCATATGACCTCTCTGGGCTATGGTTTCTCCACCTGTATAATCAGGACTGGGTGAGATGCTTTCTTCAGGTTGGCGCAGTCTGGGTTCTGAGGTCAGGACCTGGCATGTTGGGACAGAAGTGGTATTGGTCCCAGTGCTCCTGAAAAACAAGTGCTCAGGGTCTGCTACCACCCACGAACAAGCTCACACAACAGGGTAGTCACAAGTGTCATTGCTGGAGTGGCCTACTTTCCATCTAAGGGACAGTGAGATGGCACAGAACATTGCACACTGAATAAGTTCAAAATGATTTCTACCATTTAATAAATCACTATTATGTGCTAGTGTGGGAGGCAGAACCACATCCCTCTCCTCTGAAGGATGTCCACATCCTAATTCCCAGAACCTGTGGATATCGCAGGTTACACGACAATGGAATTGAGACCCCAGATGGAATTAAGGTTGCCAATCAACTGGCTTCTGGGGAGTTGGGAGACTAGCCTGGATTATCCAAGTGGGCCCCATGTAATCACAAGGATTCTTTGTTGTGGAAAAGGAAGACAGACGGGACAAGAAGGGTTTGGCCCAAGGTTGCTGGCTTTCTAGATAAAAGAAGGAGCCACAAGCCAAGGAATGCAGGCAGACCATGGAGCCTGGAAAATGCTGAGAAACGCATCCTCCCTAGAGCCTCCAGAAGGGACACACCCTGACAACACCTTGACTGTAGTCCATTGAGACGCATTGTGGATTCTGACTCTGATCCAGAGCTATGAGATGATAGGTTCATGTTGTCTGAAGTCACCATATTTGTGATGATTTGCTACAGCAGCACTCGGAAAGTAGCAAAGGTTGAGTATGCTGCATCCACTGCCTTAATCCTCACCAGAAAAGCCTCCAGGGTTTCTGCTCCTTCTTTTATAGATGAGGAGACAAATATGCAGAGGGATTCAGGCGCATTACGTCAAGGGGATGCTGGAGCTGCTGGCGTGAATGCGGGTGGTGTGACTGCCATGAAGGATGCCAGAGCCTCAGTCTCGAGGCTGAGCAGGGGTCTCCACTACTCATGGTGCTGTAGGTTCCACCAGAGGCAGAAGAGAATCTTTCTTCCTCCTACCTCTGGACCTCCATCTGCACCTCGCATAGGTGGATCTACCAGGAACCAGCTAGCATGGGAGTCCAGGAAATATGGACTACAGACCACACAGTGACTGGGGACTCTGTCCCAGTGGGCAGACTCTGACACAGCTAGGCAATGGTGGGATGCTCCCGGTATATCTCACCTCAGCCCTTTGCACAGGCTCTTGCGGCCAGAAGGCTCCTCCCCCAGATATCTGCACACTGCACCCCTTCTCCCCTGCCCCAACACTCCACGTAGGTCTCTGCTGAAGGGGCATCTGCTCAAAAATGCCTTCCCCAATTACAATAGCTCAAACAGCATTCTCTTCTCTTCACTGTCCCTCACCCTGGTTTATTTTTCTTCTGAGCACTTAGTACCTGAAATTGTATATTTATATGCTAATTTGTTTAGCATCTGTTTACTCCAGGAAAAGCTCCCTGAGAGCAGAAATTTTTCCTGTTTCGCTCATTGCTGAAGCCCCAGGACCTAGAGCAGAGCCTGGCATGTAGTTGGTGCTCCCTGAACAGTAATTCGAAGAATGAATGAAACCGAGAACTCCTAACACCCAAGTGTATTCTCTGGTCTCTGCAGCACGCTGCTCCTCCAAGCTCTGTGCTTCATGCTATGAGCCATGTCTGACTAAAACTTCTTTGAACTGGAGCCTTCACAAGCATGAAGAGCATATGCCTTTATTGAACGCTTTGCAAAAATTCCTAGTTTTAGTCAGACACGGAGACTCTCTGAACAATGTCTAACAATGAACTCTCTGAAGGCTGTCCTGTCTCTAAAATCAAATCTCAAGCACTAGTCACGGACATTAAGGTGCTGTAGAGACCTGTCTTTTGTTGGAATATAGTAGGTATTCAGTAAATAATACAAATAAATGATGCTACTTGAGACACAGGCGGAGGGTATCCTAATTCTTTGCAGTGATGTGAGAGAAGGGAGGACAAATGGATTGTTCATGTGCTAAGGGCCTGGGGCACATAGGCACATGCCTGTTTCCTCCAGCTCTGAGAGATTATGTTCTTACCCTCATGTTACAGGTGAGGCTAAGGAGGTGGGTATAACCTACCAAAAGACACTCAGTTAGGAGGTGGTGGGCCAGTTCTTGAACCCAAACTTAACTGGAACCAAAGTCTGGATCTTCGTCTTTTAGCAAGTACTTCCACTATTTCTACCTCAGAAAGCTACTACTGATAGCTGTCGTTCATCGGGGATAATCCCTGGCTTATCACCTAATAGACACGTCAGTTGATTCCCATGCATACCTTCTGAAACATAGAGTAGCCTTCTATGAATCTAGTCTTGTTTGCGTTGACACTAGTCACTCTAATTCTTTACAGAAGACAACTGAGGTTTTAGCTGCCAGGTGACTGCCCAGGTTGCAGGGGGAGAAATCTGTTGTGCCCTGGCTCTCTCGCCCCCCAGTGTGACCCCTTGGCCATCTTGCTATTTTGCTCATTTCAGAATCACAGCTGGTTGAAGATCCATTGACTGTACAGCTGTAGGTTCATGTCTGGCTCTCTATTCTGTTCCACTGGTCTCTAGGTCTGTTTTTTCTATGCCAGTACCTACTGCTTGAATTACGGTAGCTCTGCAGTATATTTTGAAATCAAGAAGCATGATGCCCCCTGCTGTGTTGTTCTTTCTCAAGGTTGTGTTGGCCATCCATGGTCTTTTGTGGTTCCATGTGAATTGTAGCGTTATTTTTTCTTTTCCTGTAAGATATGCCATTGAGATTTT
This sequence comes from Canis lupus baileyi, assembly GCF_048164855.1. Taxonomy (NCBI): domain Eukaryota; kingdom Metazoa; phylum Chordata; class Mammalia; order Carnivora; family Canidae; genus Canis; species Canis lupus. The sequence continues at coordinate 71,040,189 of NC_132839.1, forward strand.
AATAGGGATGGCATTGAATCTGTTGATGGTTTTCGGTAATACGGTCATTTTAACAATATTAAATCTTCCAACCCATGAACCCAGTGTATCTTTGCATTTTTTTCTGTCTCCTTTAACTTTTTTCATCAACGTTTTAAAATTTTCAGTGTAAAAGTCTTTCTCCTCCTTAGGTAACCTTATATTCCTAAATGTTTTCTTCTTTTTGATGCTATTGTGAAGGGGATTATTTTTCTAATTTCCTCTTCTGGTGGTTTATTTTTTGTGTACAGAAATGCAACTAATTTTTGCATATTAATTTTGTATCCTGCAACTTGATTGAATCAATTGGTTTAATTTTAGCAGTTTTTTCATAATGTCTTGGGGGATATATATATATCCATATATATATATATATATATATATATATATATATATTATATATATATAATCATGTTGTCTGCAAATAAGGCCAATTATACTTCTTTTTCAGTTTGGATGCTTTCCTTTCCTTTTCTCACCTAATTGCTCTGGCTAGGACTTCTAAGTGGAAGTCATGAGAATATATATCCTTGCCTTTTTCTTGACCTTAGAGAAAAGTCTTTCAGTTTCTCACTATTGAACATGATGTGGCTGTGGGCCTTAGTGTCTTCTGGATACAGGATAACTGAAAAACTGGGTATCTTTATGCAAAACAAAGGTTGGACCTCTACCTTACCCCATCTACAAAAATCAACTCAAAATAAATTACAGACTTAAATGTAAGACCTGAAGCTATAAAACTCCTAGAAGACAACATAAAGAGAAAGCTTCCTAACATTGGTTTTGGCAAGGATTTCTTGGATATGACATCAAAAGCAAGGCAACAAAAGCAAAAATGGATAAGGGGAACTCTATCAAATTAAAAGGCATCTGCACAGCGAAGGAAATAATCAACAGAGTGCAGAGGTAGCATATGGAGTGGTAGAAAAAATTAGCAAACCATGTATCTGATAAAGGGCTAATATCCAAAACAATAAGGAACTTTTGTAATGCAATAGCCAAAAATCTAATAACCTTATTTAAAAATGGACAAAGAACTTGGACAAAGATTTCTCCAAAGAAGATATACACTTTACCAATGGATATATGGAAAAAATTTCAACATCGCTAATGATCAGGGAAATGCAAATCAAAACCATAGGGGGTTGTCACTTCACACCAACCGGATGGCTAGTCTCAAAACACAAAAGGCAAGTGTTGGTGAGGAAGTGGAGAAATTGGAACCCTTGCACACTCTTGGCGGGAATGCAAAATAGTCCATTTCACAGAACCAAACAGTGGAATAGTGGTTGTCAGGGGCTATGGGGGAGGGGAAGTGAGGAGTTGCTATCAATGAGTATAAAGCTTATACAAGTTGGATAAATTTGAGACATCTGCTGTACAACATTGCGCCTGTACTCAACAATACTATGTTGTATACTTAAAAATGTGTTCAATGCCAGATCTTATGACCAGTGTCCTTACCATAATAGAATAATTGTTTTAAACTTTGTGATAATAAGCTAATCATCCACTAATGGAAAAAAAGAAGGCACAGCTATAGAGATCCTGTCAATATGAATGCAACTGCTGATTTCATTGCATGCAAAAGCAATCATTGCAGAGTCAGAATGCCAGCAGATATCTAAAAAGCACTCTGGGGAAAGAGGACCTTCTATTTGCCTAATGGCCTGACCTAACCTCTCGGACAAGGGTTGCACGATATGAGATCTGCGCTCTGTGAGAACCTCCTGTCAGAATCAGCCCCTAAGTCATGCTTGCGCTGACCCTGGCACTCAATGCCATGGGAATGCCAGCTCAGCTGTGTGACTTAGACACATCACTTCATCCTTCTGAGTCTCAGTTTCCCCACCTGCTGAAAGACAAGTAGGAGCAGTGGACTTGTGGGGGTTTCATGACTCTCCTGCAGACCCCACATCCAGCACCATCCCCCTGATTTGCAGGGGGTTGTATTGTCTCCCACTAAAGGACTCCTCCTGAGCAGAAACCATGCCCTTTTCCTCTCCTAACATAGGATACCTTTGCATTCCCAGCACATAGCAAGCCCTGAAAAGCTGCAGGTTAATTGAAATGAACTGAATTTGGTTCTGTTGGCTTCTCAGCTCTGTGGTTTCTTTTCATCATTCTTTGAGGTGTGTGCAAAGAAAGATCAACTTGGAACACTGACTCTCTCACTTTCTACCTGGGATCTCTGGTACATTTCCCAATTCCTCTGAGGCTCCGAGAACAGAACACCATGTTGTTTCCATAAGGTCTTTAAGACACCTAGCCCAAAGGCTGGCACATAGTAGGTGCACAATAATGTTAGCCTCCTCTCCCCTGCTTGGTCTCTTGACTCGCCTTGTATGAAGATGAGTCTTTCACTGGTCCAAGATCTAATTACATAACACCTTCCTTTCCTGGCCCAGAAACTGGACACACTGCCCAGGGGCTTTTCTCTCCACTTGGGAAATGCAAATTCTCATTCCTTTTTCAAGTTCTTTGGAATTAGTGATCAGAACATAGCCATGGATATGAATGAGGTGTGAGCTATAGGAAGCCTTTACTTTAAAGTACAAGGGTAAGGGTGGGAGCCTGAGGGGGAGAGAACTCACATAGATCAGATGAACTATTTAAGTGACTTGGAGATTCAAGAGAACAGACCCCTCCAGGAGGGTTATTTTCCATAAGCAAATGTCTTTTTGATATGGACTCACTGACCATGAGTTTCTAAGGCCCTTTCCTCTCTCTCTAAGGACAGCTAGTTAAAATGGAAAGTGTCTGTCCTGTTTGCTCCCCACCCCCTAGATGCCCTGGTCTCATTCTCTCCCAGGCTTCCATAGAACCAGCACACTTCTTGGGTTCTCCACTTGCCTAAGAGACCTTGTCCTTCTTCCTGTTCAATGCCTGGGTCCCTCCCATAGCATCTCTGACAGGTAGTCATCACGCCTCTCTTTGCATACCTCCAGGGGTGGGGAGCTCACTGCTTATGAAGCCTCCCAATCTACCCTTGGCCATATCAGAGCTCATCCTTGATCTAACACATCACAGCTGCTGCCATTGGCCCTTGTTCTGACCTCAGGGCCAATGAGTCCCAACCCCATCCACATCCAGGCTTCTCCTTCCAGAGGATCCCCTTTTCCAGACTAAGCAAATATGAGGACGGACCGGTTACATTCATCCAACATGGTCTGAGTACCTGCTGCATGCCAGGCCCTGAAAAAGACCCAGCCCCTGGCATGAAGTGCCATAAGCCTTACACCAACATGAGCGCCTGTTTTGATCTGGTAGGACCACAGTGATGACAGGAGCAGCAGTGACAGCCATTAGCCAGCCTCAGGCACCCCCAAACACTGCACTACTTTGTGTTTTGTCTCCTCCCTGCAGAGTTTCCTGCCCCTCTATGAGTGGGTCCCAGAGAGAGATTCCAGGCCTTTCCCTAGAGACTGGAAGGAAAGCAATGTTACTTAGGGACTCTCAATGCAAAAAGGATGAAAGAGTTAGCTCAAACCAATCTCCTCTGGGCTTCCAAAGTGTAATGAAATTGGTGCTGCATTACACCTTAGGCATTTGCCTCACTCTCATGTAAGTGATGGGCAAATGGATGGGTGAGATGAAACCAGAGGATGCTTCTAGGCTCTTCAGGAATTCGGGCTATGGAATGAAGACTTAGGGAGGGAAGGAAGGAAGGAAGGAACGAACGAACGAACGAATGAACGAAGGAACGAAGGAAGGAAGGAAAGGAGAGGGGAGGGAAGGAAGGAGGGAAGGACAGTGTTTCAAAGGTCAAGGTCCGGTTCTAAATTCCCAGGGAGCATAACCGAACATCCAGAGCAAAGCTTTCAGAGCCCTTACCCGGGCTCTATTCCCAGCTACCCCATTTACCAGTGGGGATAGTAGTGGTTTCCTCTGGTGTCCTCATCACACCATCCTTCTGTTCACTATGATTTCAGTCCAGGTGTGGGACAGTCCTCGTGAGTGCAGATGCAGGCTGATATTTCCTGCACCTCCAGCACACCTGGTGTCTCTCTGCAAACCCAGCTTTCTCTGTGGCCAAGATGTAGCTCAGCATGTCTGCAATGCAGTGTGCATGCATGGGAGTTAATGCTTCCTGGTGGCAAGAGTTGGTGGACAGGTGCCCAGCCTCCCCTGTGGGACAATTCTGGGAGATGTTCCATGTTCTACTCACAAGTCCAGCAGAACTGACCCCTTCATCCATAGTAGGCTCCTCAGTGATGTGCCTTGTGTGGCTTCCCTTTCCCCACTTCACTCTTCCTGCCCCCTCACACCTGCTTTCTGCAACCATCATGTGTATCAACTTCTTATACCTAATCCTTGTCTCAGGCTCTGCCCTCAAGGATCCTAGTTCCCCTGATCATGGGCAAGTTGCAGAGTGGGGACACCAGCAGAGTCTCCTTCAGGGAACAGTTATATAAAAATTAAATGAGAAAAGGCCTATGAACCATGTAGAATCATAGCTGGCCCAGAGGAACTCTCAGCAAGTGTTGGCTGGTATCTTTGCAATATTGACCGTAATGGTGACGAGAGCTCAGAAAGAACCTCAGGAATCAATGGAGATCCAAATGGAAGGCTGCAGCAAGGCTGGTTGAACTTAACACATTTGGAATTTGGAATTCATCTTGCAGTCTCATCTGCTAGGGATACAGACAGCGTCTGGGGGAAGGGGAACTGCAGCAGGGAGATTTCCACCCTCCCAGAGTCACTCAGGTGCTCCTGCAAAATCAGGAGACAATGTTGCCTTTTATGTTTTAATGACCATGATTTAGCAAAACCCACCAAAACTCTTCATTTGGAATATCTTATAACAGGAACACTCTTGAAACTTTTTGCTGGGGTTTTGTTTCCCTAATGTGCAAATGTGGGAGTTTGAACTGGTGGCCGGTATGCATCACTTGGTGTCCCTGGCCACAGAGTGACGGCACCATTCCCACAAATCTCCTTCCACAGAGCAATCTCCTTTGAAAAGCTGCTACTTTCTCACTTGCCTTAAAATGCAACTTCTGTCTTGAAGAGGTTGATTATTTTATTTCTTATGTTTTAGAAGCTCGGCCAGGCAGCCTACTGTTGACAGGCTCCAGAGCTGACTGTGGGCTCGCATCTGGAGCAGAGGGGGCTGCTATGCTCCTGTCTTTGTGCAGGCACCTGAGTTTTACCTTAATCTGTCCCTTCTTTGGAGGACTCTTTATAAGCCGCCCATGCATTCATCAGGATTAATTCAATTAGAGTCCAACACTACCATTCCCAAGTCCAAGACTGACCAAGGGGACCCATAAGCTGAATGTGTCAATCACTCTGTGCTGAAAGCAAAGGTGAGGAGCACGCTCCGCTCCTCCTGGTGGTGGAGCCCCCACCACCCTCCCCGCGGTCCATGAGAACACTCCGGGGCCTGTCTATAATGAAATCTTGTAACAGTACAAACAGGGCTTCCAGTGTCTTCTACTCCCCCCACCCCCCACTCCCCACCCCGTGGATCCCACTGCTGTTGGTGATAAATTCAAACTTCAATCCCAGTTGCTGCTGAAAATAAATGCTTCAGTGAAACCTCCTAGTTTTTAAGCACTGAGCCCTGCTCTGGGCAGAAGAGGAGCTCGGTGCTTTGCCAGCACACTAAAGCGAAGGGCCATGGCCCTGTGATCTGCCTGGAATCCCCTTGCCACCTTGTCACAGGCCCCTCCTGGTCATACAGGGAAGGCTCCTGGCTGCTGTGCACTTTGCTCTAGCAGGACGTGATGAATGCTGACAGAGCTGTCAGGTGCAAGGGCTACCTAACCAAGCGCCAAACGCCAGGGACATACAACAGTAGGGGTTCTCTCCCAGTTCAGGAGACCAGGAGTCCAAAGTCAATCCATCAGCAAGACCTGCTTCCTCTCTCGGCTTCCGAAGTGTGCCCACCATCCTTGGTGTCCCATGGCTGGCCCTGCATCTCTCTGGGCTCTGCCTCCATCCTCATGTGGCCATCTTCCCTGTGTCTGTCTCTGTGTCTCTTCTCTGCCTCTTCTTAAGGGCCCCTTGCTCCAGGGTGACCTCATCTCACTAATCCCATCTGCAAAGACCCTGTTTCCAGATAGGGTCACATCCACTGTTACCAGGTTAGGACTTTCACATCTGTTTATAGAGGACACCATTCAATTCATGATGGAAGGTTATAGTATTTTGTACCCTTTGTTGGGCTAAAAAGGAAGAAAGAAGGAAGGGATGGTGAGGGGTGTAGCAACTGCCTCCTACAACAGTTAACAGACCTCTAGTGCTCGTTGCCCATTAAGAGCAGTAGTGTTCTGAGGACCTCGCGTGTGCTGACATACAATACTGCCCACGGCCCCGATGCTGCTATGTCCACCTTACAGATAAGGAAACTGAGGCGCAGAAATATCAAGTGCCTCAGCTGGCATCAGACTAAATGACAAGGAGAAAAACGAGGTAGTGTGGCCCCAGAGTCGGGGCTCAACCACCCCGTCACACCAGGGCACACCTGGTCACAGGTGCAGACAAACCAGGCAGGTGTTATTGCACCAGACGGTCGCTCCAACCCCCACCCCCCAGAACCTGAGGAAGCAGGGGTGCATGAGGCACCCGAGACGGGCCCAGGTGCCAGGCTGGTGGGGGGCAGATGTCAGACAGAGCCCGGTCAGTCTGTCCCCACCACCCACCTCCACCTTCCCTCTCTGCTGCACAGCTCTCCCCATTTTGCTCAGGCTGTGGCCCTGGTGGGCATCGGAGGGCCCGATGTGGGCTGCAGTCAGCCTTCAGCTCTTAGTCTGAGTTGGTCAGGCACAGGCACGCTTCAGGTACCACCTCACTGATCTGGAAGCCCAAGGGACATGAGGCAGACCCTGTCCAGAACACCTGCCCTTCTTCATTTATTTGGCCTTGCCGGTGTGGAGCTCAGCTGGCGATCGGGAAGGAAAGGCGCTCTACAGGGTCGGCTGTGTCCAGCTCGTCACCGTTTCCCTAACTGGCACACCAGCCCAATTCCAGATCCCTGAGGCCATCCAGGCTCCGGCCAGGCGCAGGCTCCCGGGCCCATCGGGTGGAGGTCACGGCCTGTGTTGTCCACCCGGTATAGCTAATACGTGGATGTGAGCCGCCGCCCCACGCAGCACCCCAGCACCCCCCGCTGGACAGGGAGGACCACCTCGGGGTCCTTTGCAGCCGAGCCCCGGGCAGCCGTGCCCACTCAGGCAGAATTAGCTGCCAGGATAGCCCTGTCCTCCACGCTGGTGCACCCAGAGAGGCGGCCTCCAGGAAGGGCCTCTTCTAGAAGCCAGACTGACCTTTGGGGAAGCTCAAGCCCCCCCCCAGCCCAGGCTCCCCAAATGACATGGGACATGCAGTAAACACTTCCCAGGCCAGGCGCCTTGCCTGGTGTATGCCCACCACCTGCTCTGCAAACCACAGCCTGCAAGCCAGGCATTACACAGGGCACAGAGAGGCTGAGCAACTCAGCCCTGGCCACCCAGCCGGACGTGGCGTAGCAGGGGCTGCAGCCCCAGCAGCCTGGCTCTAGGGCTGTGAGCTTAAACACTAGGCTGTGGCCACTCAGTTGGAGTGACTCCTGTCCCTTCCAGCCCTCCCTCCCAGACCTCAGATGGCACTGGGCAGACACACCCCAAATTTGCCCTTATTAGGTTTTACGTGATGCTCGCTTCACTTGTCTCTGCAAGGGGACAGTATGGGTGTCGCATCCGCAGTGAGCAGGGCTCGGGGCTGCTGCTCTGCATCCTCGCCCTGAGGAGCTGTCATTATGACTGGAGACAGAGATGGGCTGGGGTCAGCCCCACCTTGCAGATGAGCCCTCTAAGGCTTGAGAGGTCAGATGCTTTCCGGTGTCACACCAGAAATGAGTGGTGAGGGTCGGGGGGAGCCACCGCCGTCTAAAATGGCTCTGTATTTGTTTTCTGTGGCTGTTCTAACAAATTACAACAAATTACCACAAAGCCAGCGGCTTAAAATGATACTGGAATAGATGAAAGCTATTCAGTCCTTACTTAGTGTTTTAGTTTGAGCTGCTGGGTCAAGCCTTATCTGAAGCAAGACTTTCTGGCAATTCCTTTAAAAAAAAAAAATTTGTTATCTTACAGTTCTGGAGGTCAGAACTCCAAAATCGGTCTCACTGGGCTAAAACCGAGGTGTTGCAGGGCTGCACTCCTTCTGGAGGGTCCAGGGGGAAATCATCCCTTGCCTTCTCCAGCTTCCAGAGGCACCTCCATTCCTTGGCTCAGGACTCCTCCCCCATCTTTAAAATGCAACCCGTCCATTCTCTGTTTCTAACACCTCTTCTCTGACACTGACCTCCTGCTTCCCTCTTATGGGGATCCTTGTGATAACATTGGGCCCACCCTGATAATCCAGGATAATCTCCCCATCACAGAACCCTTAACTGGATCATATCTGCAAAGTCCCTGTGGCCATATAAGCTAACATAGTCATAGGTTCCGGGGATTAGAATGTGGACTTACTTGGGAGGACATTTGGGCTCTTTCTGGTTTTCAGGGTGTGATATTTGCCTCTACTCCCTGATCAATGTCCTCCATTGGGATTCTTTCTCCAGACCACAGGGAATTCCTAGATTCACTCCCTCTGTGACACATGTCACATAAAATTAAAATAAAATTTCTTGATGTACTTCTGCAGGTTGCAAGTAGGTGCTCCAGCAAATATGTTTAGGAAATGTGGAGCGAAACAAAATTAAATGGGTGTCTTTGTGCAGGACTTATCAGAATCTTTAGTAATCTAATGTGAAGTTTGAACCAAGAGAGTGTACAATGATACTAAATCTCCTTGACCAAAGAATTTTAGTCTATGGAGCTTCTCTGGGAATTGATCATGGCAAAATGCATGTTAGGAGAAGCAAGTGACTTTGATGGGGACGCTGCCTGTGAAGGGTCTGTCGCTTTTGTTCTTGCGGCTCCCACACTTGGCACATTGCCTGAGTCAATACGTGCTGCAGATTGGCTCTGGCCAGGGCCACGGTTTCTGTCAACCAGCCCTGAGCCCATCCCTTTAAAATGCGGGTGCTTCCTCCCCAAGGCCTGTGTGTTCCTGAGGGCTGGTCAGAGTTGGGAGTCTGCCAGCAGCCTGGGGCGCCTGAAGCTCAGCTGTCCTGGAGGTGCCAGGGCCTGGCAAAGCCAAACCATTCCCCCTCTGCCCCGAACATCCCAGATGGCCTCAGCTTGTGGGCTTTGAGGCCGAGGCAGCGGAGGATTCAAGGCCGTGTCTCCACTTGACCGCAGGAGTGTGGCCACCAGAGAGAGGGAGGCACTAGAATCTACCACCAGAAGCCTCACAGAGGAAGCAGTGCACCCCCTTCCTGCCCCACAGGATTCTGTGGCCAGCCAGGTGCACAGGCAGGCCGGGTCACAGTGAGGTCCTCCTGGTATCGGTGGGCCCCTGGGGGGCCTGAAGCCCGAGAGGGTCTCCCGCCCAGGATGGAACCTGTGCCAGGCCCCTATGAGGCCGAGAGCACATCCACGGTGCCTCGGTTTGTCACCGCTGCTCTGCTCTGTGGGGTGGCTGGGGGCTGCGGGGGCTTGTCATCTGTCAGCCACACTGTGCTCAGATACTGGATCCCTCACTGATTGCAGTTTGTCAGCACTCACTCTCATTTTCCTCTTCCTGCCCACTCTGTCACAGCCCCTCTGTGTCCCAACCTGCTCCTCCTCCCCTGTCACCCCACAGTCTCCATTATTACTCTTCATGCAAAGCACATAAGTTGAGGGGTGCCTGACTGGCTCATTCAGTTGAGCATCTGGCTCTTGATTTCAGCTCAGGACAGGATCTCAGAGTCCTGGGATCGAGTCCCGTGTCAGGCTCTGCGCTCACCAGGAAGTTTGCTTGGGGTTCTCTGTCTCTCCCTCTGCCCCTCCCCTCCCTCCAGCACATGTTTTTTTTCTCTCTCTCTCTGTCTGTCTGTCTGTCTCTCTCTCTCTCCCCTCTTCCACCTAAAATAAATAAATAAATCTTTAAGAAAAAAAGGCACATTAATTAATACGCCCTTGGTACCTGGCTCTAAGGGAAAGACATAAAATAATAATAGTAGTAATAATAATTGTTTATTGGACACCACTTAATGTGCCAGGCACTTCATGTACATTGTTTTCATCCTCAAAAACAACCCTGGAGGGAGGCCTTATGATTTCCACTTCATAGAAGCACAGCTGAGAGGGAAGCGCACAGGTCATGCAGGGGGGCGGGCATGGGTATGCACCCTCCACGGCCCAGGTACTTCCCACTGTACCACAGTGTCCCTGGAGTAGCCCCTACCTAGGGACATCGTGGGGTGGGCATGGCAGGTGTGTGGACATGTTAAAACAGCCAGGGCTGAAAGTGGGGGTATCTGCTCTGGGTGAGGTCCTCCCAGGAGGAGCCAGAAGCCTGTTTGAAACAGGGATTCTGAACTGGGGGTGACTTTGTCCCAGAAGACATTTGGCAGTGTCAGGAGACATTTTCTAAGTCATTTTTTTATTGAGGTATAATTGACATAGGGATTTAGTGTCAGGTGTACAACGTAGTGTTTCCATATTTACATATAACATAAAATGGTCACCACAATAGGTCCAGATGACATGTGCCACCACACAGTTACAATTCTTCTCCCATGATTATAGCTTTTAAAATCTATTCTTTTAGCCACTTTCAAATATACAATACAGTATTACTAACTATAGTCACCATGCTGTATGTTACGTGCCCAGGACTTGTTTATTTTATAACTGGAAGCTTGTACGTCAGACCACCTTCACCTGTTTGCTCGGCCCCACCCCTCACTCTGGAAGCCACCAGTCTCACCCCTGTATCTGTGAGTTTGGTTTGGGGTTTTTTTGGGTTTTTTATTTTTTATTTTTTTATTTTTTTTAAATTTTTATTTATTTATGATAGTCACACACAGAGAGAGAGAGAGGCAGAGACATAGGCAGAGGGAGAAGCAGGCCCCATGCACCGGGAGCCTGACGTGGGACTCGATCCCGGGTCTCCAGGATCAAGCCCTGGGCTAAAGGCAGGTGCTAAACCGCTGCGCCACCCAGGGATCCCGGTTTTTTAGATTCCACATGTAAGTGAGATCCTATGGTATCTCTAAGGTGACTTATCTCACTTAGCATACTGCCCTCGAGGACCACTTGCATTGTTGCGAATGGCAGGATTTCCCTCTTTTTACAGCTGAGTAATATTCCATTGTGTATATATGTGTAAGTATATATATATGTGTGTGTATATTTCTGTATCCCTTCATCCATGGGCAGACTCTTAGGTTATTTCCATGTCTCAGCTATTGTAAGTAGTGCTTGGAGACAGTTTTGATCATCCCAGCTGCAGAGCTGCCTCTAGCATCAGGTGGGTAAAGACCAGGGATGCATCCCGCAAGGCACAGGACCACACCTATCACCAAGAGTTATCCAGCCTAGGATGTTAAGAGAAACCCAGCTTTCAGGGAAGGGAGTGGGTTTTCCAGCTGGGTCTAGGTCAGCTCAGGTCAACAAACTCAAGCAGCACCTGTCCCCCAGTTGGCACCAGGAACTGGGCCTCAAGGTGCTCACAGCAAGTGGCAGGAGGAGGTGGGAGGGGAGGTGCTGAGATGGGAAGGCAGGGGGGACAGGGACAACCCAGAGTGGCTGGGCATGCTTTCCTTGCCACATGGGCATCTGGGAGAGAGGAGAAGAATAGCCAGGCAAGGAAAGGCGGGAGGGGCATTCCTGGCAGAGGGAACAGCGTGCAGCGTGCCAAGTGCAGGCAGCCAAGAAAAAGGAAAGATGTGTAGGAAAGTGTGTAGGAAAGATGAGCCAGTGATATGTTCAGGAGTGATGCAGCAGGGGTGGGAGCTGAGGGAGAGCTGTGGGCCAGGTGCGGAGCCTGGGCTTCACCCTGCTGTGCGAAGAGCTTGGGAGTGGGGGTGGCTGGTGGCTGGTGCTGCAGTGTGGTGGACGTAGAGGGCAGGTTTACAGTAGGAGCTCTATGGGGCATGATGAGACCGGACCAGGAGAGCCCTTAGTGGACTATTGTCACAGATCAAGAGAAGGTAATGAGCACCAAAGCAGCTAAACACTTCAAAGGTCGAGAACAGAGCTAAGTTGATTGATGTTTTGCTGTCAAGCGGTTTGATCATTGTTGCAGGCCAGCTTCTCCAGGAAGCAGGTGCTAGGGAGGAGGTAGGGGTGCCAAAGGTTCACTGGAGAGTCACCCTGAGAAAGCAAGAGGACAGAAGCAGGATTGTACAGGGGAGCATCGGACCAGGATGCCACCTGGCCGAGTCTCTGCAGGCCCAGCAGGGAGCTCTGGAGCAACGCTTACGCATTATAGGTCCCCCCCCCACCCCGCCCATGGAAACAGCCACACCCTTGCATCCCCGCCACACCCAGCCGAGGGCTGGGAACCACTGTGGGAACAGCATCACTGGTGCTTCAAAGTTCAGGTGAATATCCACAAAGCCCAGAGTGGGGGCTGTCCATAACCGCACACGCCCAGCCAAGCAGGGCGTCCTTTCCTGAAGGCGATCCGAGTGGGGCACCCCCGTGTCTGCCACGATCCCTCACCAGATACTCTTCCTCACCCAGTCTCAGGAAACTTGTAAGAAAGTGTGTGGAACAAGTAGAAACTATATGAACACATATACAACATGAAATTAAATTGATGCTTTAAAAGAAGGAGATCACAGCTTTTAAGAAAAAGGAGAGATTTTTTTTTTCCCGGGAAACTCTGTTAAGAGCAGAACATCAAATTTAGCAAGAGCTTCCTGGCAGCCAACATGAGAAAGGAAAAAAAATAGGCTATAATATTCTCTTTATTTTACATGAAAGGCATGTATGTCAGGAAGGAGAGAGACATTTTCCTGCCCTAAAACTTTAGGATCACTTTATCAAATAAATGTTGCATTTTGAACTTTGAGAAAGTGTTAGCAATACTATGATGTAGTGAATGATGTAGGAACGTTACTCATTCAGGTACTTGTCCCATTTATCCTTAATAAAATACTAGGAAAAGTATTAAGTCATAGTTTACAAAAGAAACATTCTGAAGCCGTTTTCAATGTACTACTGGAAATAACACTCCAGAGGCTTCATGGGCTTGCTTTTTGTAGAATCTGGAGCAAGTTTAACAGCCTTTCCTCCCCCTGCTACTTAAGAAGAGCAATTTCACATGCCCTGAGGTGCAGAGCAGTGTTTTCAAGGATGATGCCCACTGTGTCTGGAATGGACTGTCCACAGGAGCCGTCACCAAAGCCACCTTTCTCTGTAGGAGGATAAATACCAGAGCACTGAATATTTAAATCCGTGTTCTAAAAGTGTCTCCTATTACCTGATTATTATGCTCTCAGGGGTCTAATCAGTCAGCCTACCTTTGCATATATATATGTGGAGGTTTGCACAATTAAGGGCTTGGTAACAAATGACAGGTTCGCTGAGGCTGGAAATTTGCTACGTTCAGCCTGGGAAAGGCATAAGTCACGTGGGTGAGTTTGAATCCCAGGAAGATTAGCTCTTTGAGAATACATCCCCCCACGGTGCCTGTGTTTCAGAGGTCATATGGAAAGGGCCCTGGAGGTCATTTAGTTCAGTTCTCCTTCCAGTGATGGAATCTACTCCCAGCATCCTGGCCAAGTGGCCGGCAGTCTGACCATCCGAATGCCTCCAACAAGGATGAGCACACAGGGCCAGGCACACATTATTGAGGGGCTCAATAAATATTTATCCAAAGAGCATCTCCTGTGTGCAAAGCTCTGGGTTCGGGTTTAGCATGTATACACCGTCCAGTTACTACTGGAGCTCTGTGAGGCAGGAATGGTCACAAGCAATGGACAGATGCTCTGTGGTAGTAATGGGACTTGAACCCTGGACATGCTCCTCTTCGCTCTGGGACCATCAGGAGACCCGTGTTCTCTCCTGGCTCCTCTCCTAGCCAACCAGGTGACCTTGGGCAAGTCACTGCACATCTATGAGCCTCCGTTTTCCTACTTTCAAACAAAGGCTTGGGACTTTGTGGTTTCAAAGGCCCCTGCCAGCTCTGCCCCTGACAAGGTGTGTGTCTGGGTGGTGGCACCAGCCCTGCAGAGCCCAGCATTAGACACAGCAGACATCCTAACCCCTGCTAAAAGTCTGCGATCGTTCCTGTTTGCAGCCTTCCAGACTTTCCTGGGCAAAGAGGATGTCTCCCGAGAGGTGGAGGAGGTCCTGGCAGAGAGCCGCGTGCAGAGGAACATCCAACTGGTGTCCGTGCTGGAGCTGCTCCGGAGTCCCTTTGTGCGCTGGCAGGTCATCACTGTGATCGTCACCATGGCCTGTTACCAGCTCTGCGGCCTCAACGCGGTGAGTGTCCCTGGCCAAAGAGAGGAGCTGGAGGGAGGTGAGGTGGGGCGGGGCAGGGCCTGGGCCTTGATACCAGGATCCGGTCCCAGCTCTGCCACCTGCACCAGCTCTGTGCCATTGGGTAGCCACATGATTTGATCCATCCTCAGTTTCCTCATCTATAAAATGGGCCGACGTAATACTGAAAGAAATAATCCATACCGAGTGTTCAACGCAGCAGCTACACAGTCGCCCCTTAATAAATACTGCCTATCATTATAATTTATGATCCCAAACCTCAGATTTCTTTATAAAATGGCTATTGGGATCTTGTAAGTGAAAGATGATCTAAATAAAAGTACTCTTGGCTGGGCTGGCTTCAATGTGCAACTTTGGTCTAAGAAGACCTCAGGCTTGGAAGGCAAACTTTCTTGGGGCCTGAGCTGATGTGGCAGGGATATCGGTTTAGGGGGTCTTCCATGCCCTAAACCCTCTGACAGATGCAGCTGCTCCTTGTCTCCTAGGGAGTCCTAAAGGTGGAATCCAAGAATCCCAGGACCAGAGAGGCAGATTTGGGATCATTATCATTGTTGCTTCTGAAAAACAGTGGGTCTGCCTCAAGGAGGGATGGGTTCCCCATTTATGAAGGTGTGCAAGCCAGCTGACAGGACAGTGTAGAGGTACTTACACAGCTCAGGAGAAGCAGGGCTGGACCCAGAGGAGGGAAATGGGGACCTTCCAAAGAGCCCTGGAGAAAAGGGTCCTGGAAGTCATTTAGCTCAGTTCTGCATTATGAGCCTGGCATCCCCTAAAAGTCAACAGACAGGGTGTTCAGGAGGTGTGTGGGGAAGTGACATAAAATGGGAGGTGTCACCGTCCCGGAGAGGGAAAGGTGACAGCATGGAAAGTTACAACCATAGTGTTTTACCGCATTTCAACTACTCTTGATTCTATTTTTGGAAACATTGGGATGAAATGAAATCGTCTTGCAACTTATTTGTTTTTACCTTTTTCCTTGGTCTGTTAAAGTCAGCAGAAGGAGGAGGGCCCAGGACAATGGCATGGCCTTAGACAGCTCCTGCTGTTTCCTCCCCTTTGAACTCCCTGTTCTGAGAAGGTAGAGAGGGAGCAGACCTGTTCTTAGAGCTAACATTTGGAGTCGTAAAAGGCACATATGGAATCTGTATTTAATGAGGCATTTAGCTTGAGAACCATGACATTTCTAAACAGAATTCTCTTCCTCTCCTTGGACAAAAGTTTCCAATTTGCATTCCCTGTACAACTTCCTATATGAATTCCACTAGAGTGTATCTGTACACCCCACTGCATCGGCATAGGATGGGGAGAAACCACCTCATCCTCTCCAAGGACCCGCAGTGGGGAGGTCTTAGCCCCCAGGAATCCCCCACCCACCTCGTAGTGACTGCCTTTCATCTCTTTTGTTATTGTCATGAGCACATTTAACATGAGATCTACCTCCTTAACTAATAATTAAGTGTACAACACAGGATTGTAAACTGTAGGTGCATTGTCATACGGCCCATCCCATCTGCAGAGTGTATGCATCTTGCTTCACTCAAACTTTGCACCTGTTGATTGGAAGCTTCCCATTTCCTCCTGCTACAGTCCCTAGCAACAGCCACCCTACTTCTATGAGTTTGGCTGCTTTAGATACTTCACAAAAGTGCAAGGATGCAGTATTTGTCCTTCCATGATCAGCTTATTTCCTTCAGCGTAAGGTCCACCAGGTTCATCCATGTCACGCATTGCAGGACATCCTTCTTTTTCAAGGCTGGATAATATTCCATCATGCCTGCATGTAGCACATTTTCTCTATCCATTCATCTATCAACAACATTTAGGGTATTTCCACACCTTGGCTACTGTGATCTGTGCCGCATTGAACATGGAAGTGCAGATATCACGTTGAGATCCTGATTTCAATATGGATAAAAACCCAGAAGTAGGATGCTGACTCATATTGCAGTTCTGTTTCTAATTGAGGAACTTCCATACTGTTTTCCAGAGCGTCTACACCAGATTACATTCCCGCTGAGAGTATGCAAGCATTCTAATTTTTCCATTTCTTCACCAACACATTTTAAAAAAATAATAATAGCCATCCTAACGAATGTTAGGAGATGTCTTGCTATGGTTTCAATTTGTATTTCTCTGATGATTAGTGATATGGAGTGTCTTTTCATGTCTGCTGGCCGTATGTATGTCTTCTTCCGAATGATGTCTGATCAAGGTCTTTGCCCATTTTTAGTAGAGTTATTTGGAGGTTTTGGGGGCTTTTGTTTTATCTTATTCTGTTTTGCTATTGGGATGAAGGAGTGCTTTATATGTTTTGGTGATTAACCCCTTATCAGATATATGATTTTCCAATATTTTCTCCCATACTGTAGATTGCCTTTCCACTCCATCAAATTTTTTTTTTTTGCTATGCAGAAACTTTTTAGCCTGATGTGGTCGCATTTGTTGATTTTTGCTTATGATGTTGTATCCAAAAAAATAATGCCAATATAAGTGTAACAAAGTTTTTCTCCTATATTTTCTTTTTTCTACAGTTCTTATGCTTGAATCTTTAATCCATATTGAGTGAGTATTAGCATCCAATTTCATTCGTTTGTATATGGCTGTCCAATTTTTCAACACCATTTGTCAAACTATCCTTTCTTTATTGAATATTCTTGGGACCTAAGAATACTGACCATATGTGGTCAATTGAATATTCTTGGCACCTAAGAATATTGACCATATGTGGTCAATCAGTTGACCACATATAGGTTTATTTCTGGGATCTCTATCCTGTTTCCTTAGTTGTATGTCTGTATTTTTGCCGGTATCACGCTATTTTAATTACTGTTGCTTTGTAATATATTTTGAAAAGAGAAAATGTGATGCCTCCAGTTTTGTTCTTTTTCAACATTCATTGTCTTTTGTGGTTGCATATGAATTTTAGGATTTCTTTCTATTTCTGGAAAATATGCCATTGAAATTTGAATAGGGGTGGCATTGAATCTGTAGATCATTTTGGGTAGTGTGGACATTTTAATAATATTAAATCTCCTAATCCATGAATGGAGTATTTTTCCATTTATTTGTGTATTTGATTTCTTTCCTCAGTGTTTTGTAGTTTTCAGTACAAAAGTCTTTCATTTCTTAGTTAACTTTTATCTCCAAGTATTTTTTATGCTATTGTAAGTACAATTATTTCCTTAATTTCCCTTTCAGGTGGTTCCTTGTTTAGTATATAAAAACACAACTGATTTTTGTATGTTTATTCTGTATCCTGCAACTTTACTGGATTTGTTTATTAGTTCTAACAATTTGTGTGTATGTGTGTGTATAGTGTGTGTCTGCATGTGTGTGTGCTATATTCAGGGTTTTCTGCATATAAGATCATGTCATTTGCAAACAGTGATAATTTTACTTCTTCCTTTCTGATTTGGATGACTTTTCTTTTTCTTATCTAATTGCATTGGCTAGGATTTACAGTACTGTGTTGAATTGAAGTGAGAGCGTGGGCATCCTTATCTTGTTCCTGATCTTAGAGGAAAAGCTTTCAGTTTGATGAGTATGATGATATTATGATATGATGTTAGCTGAGTATGATATTAGCTCTGGGCTTGTCATGTATGGCCTTTATTATGTTGAGATAGTCTCCTATTTATTATTTATTTTGCGTTATTTCTAATCTTGGCATGCTTAACCTGACATAGAGCAAAAAGCTTTGGACCCATATCCAGTGGCCTGGCTAACTATCTCCCTGTGACCACAAGCCTGCAGTGGGAAGCATAGTCCAATCATTCCCCCACTCAGCCTCTGTCTGCTCAACTATAATAATAATAAAGCATACATTCGTTTAGCACTTAACATGAGCCAGAAACTGTCCCCATGGCAGTCCTATGAGTTAGACACCACTGTTAGCTACAGAGACATTGAGAGACTTTCCCTAGGTCACACAGCTACAAGTGGTAGAAAGGGGATTTGAGCCCAGCTATTTGGCCACAAGGTCTGGCTGCTTGAGCCCTGAGCAAGGAAGGTCCCCAAGGTCCCCTTTGAGCATCCTCATATGTGTCACTGGGCTCTGTCCTGAGGTCATTCCTAGGCAGACAGTGGGACAAGTCTTACCTCCTCTGTTTTACATACAAAAGGACAAACAGCAGATGGCAGCCACCTCAGCCTTAGAGCCTGGCTGTCCTGTGCTTCAGTCCAGGCAGGCTCTCTCCCCCTGTACCTCTTGCCTCTAAATCCAAATAATACATGAGACCAAGAAAGAATGCTGTCGACCAGATGAAGACTTCAAATGCCCTTTAAAACTTGCTTTCTTCCCTTAATTTTCCCAGAAACTATTTGGGAGGACATGCTCTAAAGTTTAAGACATTGCAAAAACTTCAAGGCATCTCCCCCATTTATCACTTTATTCCAGCCCCAAATGTCCTATGGGGTAAATGATGCCATCCTCATTTTCTAGAATAAGAAGTAAGGTTTACAGAGGGCCAAGGACTTACTCAGGGTCACAGTGGGAGCGGTGCCTATGCTGTCAAACTCACACTTCCTGGCCCCAGGTATCCTTCCCTGGAGCACCTGCCCAGGCTTGGCCAGCCCGTCTCTAAGACTCAGATACTTACACTAACCTGGCCATTCTCAGCCTCAGCATGCACATTTGGGTCCAGAAAATCCATTGCGAGGGGGGCCATTCTGTGTACTATAGAACGTTTCACAGCATCCCTGGCCTCGACCCACCGGATGACAGTAGCCTACCCCACCAGTTTTGACAACCAAAAATGTCTTCAGCCGTTGCCAGATGTCCCCTGTGGTTAAAATTGCCCCAGTTGAGAATCACTGCATTAAACGAACATTGCATATTGCTCAATACATTTTTGCTAAGAAGTCCATGAATAGTTTCCACATACCTTAGAAGTCAAGCGAAAGTTGGATGTAACATTTAGTTGCTTCTGAATTCCTTTTCAGTGTGGGATTGTTTTTTTCCCTCCTTCTCACAATGGCTTTCAAATTCCCTCCTCTAAAATTAGACCTGTCACTTAAAATTCCTTGTTTTATGCAACTGCCTTTCTCCTGAGCAGTTTGTCCTTTGCATGAAAACCAGATT
Source organism: Canis lupus baileyi (assembly GCF_048164855.1). Classification (NCBI taxonomy): domain Eukaryota; kingdom Metazoa; phylum Chordata; class Mammalia; order Carnivora; family Canidae; genus Canis; species Canis lupus. The sequence goes on from NC_132839.1 coordinate 71,059,599, forward strand.
TTTGTGTGAATGTTCAGTCTCTCACCAGCAAGGAGCCTCCTGGTTACTGACTCCATCCCCTTTCCTGGGGCGGTCACAATATCTCCTATGCCCCCACTGCCACTCCTCTCACTATGACTGTCCTTGTGAATGGAGACCACATCTCATGGTCCCTGTGCTGCCAGAACCCAGAACTGCCCATGGCACATGGGAGGCACCCGAATATTTGGGGAAGAAAGGGACAGGTGAGAAGAGCAAGGTGTAGGGAGGGTGCTGCTTCTACCAAGTCCTTGCATGGTCACACCTAGTGCAGGAAAGTCATGGTTTTCTGGAGACTTCCTAAATCTTCTGGAAATACCAAGGATTTTGGTGGTATCTTATCAACACCTTGGGTTGCCCTTCCTTCCTCCAGATTCCTTCCCTCTTGAACAGAGGAAGCCAATCATACTGACTTCTCTGGACCTCAGTTTGCTACTATAAAAATGGGGATGACAGTAATCAGTCTGCAGAGCTGCCATGGGGATTATACAAAATTGTGTACGTGGACTGCTCTCATCAGCAAGGCTATTTCTAGCACTGTGTTCTTGTCTCTCAATGCCACACATTTTCAAACTTTGCTGCTTCCACTATGTAGTCTTGGTTGGGAAGCAAGACACTGGAGCTTAAAACAAGAGTAGAGTGGCACAGAGTGCAGGCTATGAATGAGCCTGGTAATGCCCGTTCTGGACCCTTAGAGGTGTTTTATGGCCCCCTGGGGTTTGTCCACTTGGTGGGTGCCCGCGTGTCACAGCGTTCCTGGGCATCTGTGTGTCCCTCTGGCCCATCACCTATAACGCTGTTGTATAACGCCTCCCTTTGCTGCTACCCCAGATCTGTGAGGCTGAGGACGCATGCGTATTGTTCCCCCACATGTTGTAATGTGTGTTGTGATGTGTACCTAACAGAGTACCAGACATCCTACACCCTCCACAAATAACTGAATGTCAGGGAGGCAAGGCTGGGAGAGGGGAGGGAGGTAGGGAGGGAGGTAGGGAGGGAGGGAGGGAAGGAGGGAGGGAGGGAGGGAGACAGCCTGAGACAGGACACCTTCCCCCATGCTGGCCAGGAGGCCTGTAAAGATCCATCTCCTTTGTCCAACCATCATCAAGGTTGGACCCTGGAGCCCAAATCCTGTTTTGCACAAAACTTTTAATCACAAGTCCAGAAGCATTTTAAATAACTTCTGTTTTGAAGTCTCCTCCCAAATAACGTACTAACTCAAATCACAAGAATTGCCTGTTCCATTACCTTAGTAGCTGAGACCATCTCACTGAAAGAACTTGCTCTGTCCCCTAATGGAGAGAATGCTACCCAGACCCCCTCTGTGCAGCCACCCTAGCATTGTGGTCAAGAGCACATGTCCTGGGGTCAGCTGCGTTCAACTCCCAGCATTGAGCTTGTGGACTAAGGGGCAAGTTGCCATGACTGCTCTGTGCCTCAGTTTCCCCAGCTGTAAAGGGGTACTCTCCTCATATAATGGCAAGAAGATGGATGAAAGGATGTATATAGAGCCCTCAGCACAGGGTCAGCCACACAGGTGGTGCTTGACAATCTTAGCTACTATCTTGTCAAAAGAGCCCTGCCCTGAGACCATGGGCACCTGGGTTATAGCCCGTACCCCACACCGCCTGCCTCCCAGCTCTGGAACCCTGGGTAAGATGCTTAACCCCTCTGCCCTCAGTCACTGAGATGTAAATGGGCATGTGACTCAAAGGTGGTATCAGCTGGTTGAGAGCTGGGTCAGGCTGAGGTTGTGTTTTTACCTGTAAAAGGGGGAGCGAGATGAGGTAATCAAATACTCTTAGAAAAGCTTTAAAAACTAGCATATTCTGGGGCGCTTGGGTGGCTCTGTCGGTTAAGCATCCAGCTCAGCTCAGGTCAGGTCATGATCTCAGGGTGTGGAATCAAGCCCTGCGTACAGATTCCTTCCCTCTTGAACAGAGGAAGCCAATCATACTGACTCCTCTGGGCCTCAGTTTGCTACTATAAAAATGCTCCCTACTCAGCATGGAGTTTGCTTGAGATCCTTTCCCTCTCCCTCTGCCCCAGTAACCCCTCCCAAATAAATAAATAAATAAAGTCCAAAAAATAAATAAAATAAAAGACTAGCATGTTCTGGCCATTCTTAAATTTGAGTCCTTATTTTGTATCTTTCTGGATTTCCATGAAGAGTAAGGGACAAGGGAGGGAGCTGCTCCTCCCTGAGCACTGAGAGGCACCCCAGATGGGTCATCTAGCAGATGCTCATGTGCACAATCAAGGTGTGACATGGGCCCCAGGGGAGGCGGGAGAGTCAGTCACTCATTCCCTAACCTCTGTGGTCAGGCCACCTCTGTGGTCAGGTCGAAGGGGGCCTAATGGGAACAAGGGGTGACACTTACTTGAGGGGACTTGGGCCCAGACTGTCAGGCATTGTCAGGAGAGTAGAGTGTCTTCCTTGGAGCAGGGGTCCTGCCTCTCTTTGCAGCAGGGATACACTGTTCCCTTCCAGCCCTTAGACCCGCTGGCCCTGACTGGACCCCCACCCCATTCCACCTCAGGAGGGGAATCAGCTGCCTCCCACCCCGATGTAGCAGAGGTCAGGAAAGTGTTGGGAGGGTCTGAGCCGACATCCCAGCTCTGCCACTTTGAGCTGTGTAGCCCTCACTGAGCTGAGCCTCACTTTCCTCATCGGTTAAATGGGGGCAAAACACCTACCTCACTGGGTTGTGGGAGGATAAAATTGGGGCATGTGGGTGATAGGTTTGCGGAGTCCAGTACATAAGCCCCTTTCTTCCCCTCTGAAATTCAGAGCGGATTAGAGAGACTGGCACAGGAATCAGATAGATGGGGATCACAATGTGCCCTCTACTCAGGGCGGAGCTGGACTGGAGGGTGTGACTCCAGAAACTGCTGTGAATTCTGCATTCCCAGATTTAAGGCACCTACCCGGTCCCAACAATAGGAAGCAACCCAACCCCTGGTCCAGCTACACTGGGCAGGTCTCTCCCCGAAAGGAGAGGGCAGAGGGGACCTGCAAACTGCCTGCCAGAGGCAGGTACACAGACAGCCCAGTGGGAGGCGTAAATGAGCACATTAGTGCCTCTTCCAAGGGCCCCTCTGACCTTATCCCTTATTCCTTATGTGGTTACTTGCCCCTTGGCCTGAGAGACAGGTGTGTTCCCCAGGTAGGAACAGGAAATGAAAGGAAAGGGCGTCCCATCCCTTCAGGAGGTGAAGCACTGGCAGGGCTCCTGGGACATAGTGGTTAATAAATGGCAAGATCTCCTCTGTCCTCTATACTTCAAAATAGATCCTGTGCGAGACCACCTGTATGTTTACAACTCTCTCCCTCTGACCTCTGCTTCCACCTTGGCGCCTGCCTTCTCCAACCTCTGTCCTCTACCAACCCTCATGATTACATTTCTAGCTCACTTAGATAACTCAAGATAATTTTTTTTATTTTGAGTTTATTTATTCATGAGAGACACACACACAGAAAGACAGAGACATGGTCAGAGGGAGAAGCAGGCTCCCCATGGGGAGCCCGATGCAGGACTCGATCCCAGGACCCCAGAATCAAGCCCTGGGCCAACGGCAGGTGCTCCACCACTGAGCCACCCAGGTGCTCCAAGACCCCTAAACCTAACCGCATCTGCAGAGCTCCTTTTGCCGGGTAATGTAACCTCTTCATGGGCTCCTGGGATTAGAACATGCCCATCTTTGGGGGAGTCACTGTTTGGTGACTACCCCCCACAAGCATGTGTTAAGTCCATTCTCTGCATCCATACTCTGCAAGAATCACCTTGTTCTGGGCAAAGGCAGATAAGGTGGTTTCTTGCTCCTGAAGTTAAGCCAGAGAGATGGGTTAAAACACATCTCTGAGGACAAGGCCAAGTGCAGTGAAGGCCATGTGCATATATGGGAGTCAGGGCAGCGGGCACATAGAAAACAAATCCCATCGGCCAGCTGCCCTGACAGCCCCAGCAGAGCCCGAGCAGCGGAAGAACTGTGGGGCAGGGAGCAAACAGGCCTGGGTCTGCACCCGCTCCTTCCCTATCGGCTGTGTGTGGTCTCTCTGATCCTTAGGCAACGTCACCTTCACAAGCTGTTGAGAGAGTTGAAAATGAGTGTGCCTGTTATGCTCTGTCTCTAACACACTGTGTCAGGAGTTAAGAAGGAGGGCTTGGGGGCATTAGAGGCAGCCAGTCAGGAAGCAGGCTGAGAAGCAGAGCCAGAGGCGCTTCCTCCCCAAGGCATGTGCATAACTGGTTTGACATTTTCCTTTACCAAAGAGCAAGGGTGAGATTCAATAGAGAGATGGAAATCTTCTAGAATGATACCCACCATTTATGATGTGCCAATTCTGTAAGAAATGCTTGGAGTGTCCAGTGTGGCCTAGTCGGTTAAGGGCCTGACTCTTGATTTTTACTCCGGCCATGGTCTCGAGGTCTTGAGAGTCCACTTGTCCCTCCTCCTCCCCTTCATCCCCTCCCCCAATGTGCACACAAGCTCACTCACTCTCAAATAAATAAAATCTTTTTTTTTTAAAGATTTTATTTATTTATTCTTGAGACACACACACACACACACACACACGAGGCAAAGACACAGGCAGAGGGGGAAGCAGGCTCTGCGCAAGGAGCCCAATGTGGGACTCGATCCTGGGACTTCAGGATAACACCCTGGGCTAAAGGCAGACCCTTAACCACTGAGCAACCCAGGCGTCCCGATAAGTAAAATCTTTTAAAGATGCTCTACTTCATCACTTAAAACATTTTTTACAACCACTCTGAAAGACAGATCGTTTTACCTTCTTTAGAGATAAGTAGTCACTTGTCTACAGGCCCACAGTTCACCAGAGGCAGCATTGGGGCTGGAATCGGGTGTGTAGGCCTCCAGACTGCTGCTCCTTCCAGTCCCCTGTCCCCCTCCATGCGAGGAGGCCGTCGGAAACCTGAGAGCGTGATCTCATGGATGAGATCAACACAGAGCACGCTCCTTGGGAGCACTGCTGCGGGACACACTCCACCTTTCCTGGTGCCTCCATGGTATACAAGCCCTCAAACTGCCTGTTCAAATAAACCTCAACGGGAGTAGAGGCAGTACCGTCCTGCTCTACAGGATGCTTCAGCGGAAGAGAAATGGCTTCTGGAGCCAGCAGAACGAGACAGGCAGTTTGTATGATGGGCAGGCCTTCCCCCCACCCCCTCCAGGGACAGGGCCAGCCCAGCAGGACCTCCGCACAAACCCTGGAATGGGGGAGATGGTCCAGAGGGCTGGTTTCTGCCTGTTGATGGATAAATGCATTTACCATGAAATGACTCTAGGGCCACTTTTATAAGAGCCCCCCACCCCACCCCACCTTGAGAGTTTAGTTTTATACACCATGACTCGCTTCACTAACATTGAAACCCCTCGGGGAGGCCCAAGGCAGTGTCGCTACAGGGAAAATTGGAAGCAGGGAAGGTTGCAGGGGTTGTGAGGAGCCAGGAAGGAGGCCACAGGGGAGGCCAGGGCACAGCTTGCGCAGGAGAACACATACCCACTGGGATCGCAGGCTCACCGCTCTGGGGTTCAGGCTGAGGCAGAAAACAACAATTCCAGCACAGTAGCCTGGGGCATGAAAGGGATCCCGAGAGCCTTGGCTATTAAACGTCAATGAATCTGGGTAAAGATTAAGAATGGTATTTAAGCCCCTCTGACCCAACTCTGAAGATGTGCTGGAGATCACAGTTTCCTTCCAAAGGGAAGGAGGTTATACAAACAAATCCCGTGAAGACTGGGGCTTTCTGGAATAGTTTTAGCTTCTGGCACAGCCCTAAGAACTATAGGAATGAATGAATTTATCGGGCCCCTGTACTCTGTGAATGTGGAAGCAAAGATAGAATGTAAAGTTCTAATTTATCAGCTCAGTCAAATGTGGGCCAGACACAGCCAAGAGGGTCTTTGTTTTACGAGAACATAAGAACGCATTTTGCCGGCGAGCTCACAGAAATCCTGGCAGTAATTTTTACTGGACTCTGAATGTGCCTATAACTTTATGAACAATTACTCCCGTCACTAAAAGATAAGCCATCTATAGATACGGGTAGGTCCTAAATTACACCTTCTCCCCCAGCGCATGAAAAATGTTTTGCTAAACAGATGCCAGTAACAAGACAAATTTGTAGAAATGAGAGCTTTTTCCAAAAAAAATGAAGTAAGAGTCAAACGCAAAGAGCATGCCCAGCTACCGTCGGGCCTGACAAGTTATAAGCAGCTAACAAGCTCTAATGTTTCTACTTAATATCGGTCAGAGTATAAACGCTTCCAAGGCCCTCGAAGGTGGCGGTTTCCTCGTCAGATGTCGTACCAAGGACACCTTGGTGTTCTATCATTTCGCAGACTCTTGTTCTTTAAGGAAATGGCTGGGATCGTGAGGACACAAGTAACTCGTGTCCAGCCTATGGACCCAAAACGTAAATAGCGCACAGTGACAGTTCCTGCCCAATTCTGACACCCCACAGGAGGGGCCTGGCTGTCCTCCTTGCCTGGGGAGGGGAAGGAAGCCCAGCAGCACAGAGTGAATTGCTCGAGGTCACACAGCCAGCTCAACACAGAGCCGGTCCCCCAACCTCCAGTCAGTGACCGTCTGATGCCCTGTGAGTGTCAGTAGAGCTAGGTTTGGTCTCAGTGGTGGAAACCTCCACACTGACCTAACTTCGCATGAGGAAATTGGGAAAAGTGGCACCGCAGTCCCAGGACCACACATCCTGGTTTGCCTGGGCAATCCCGATTCATGCCTGTTGTCCTGAACTAATTATTAATACTCTCAACAGTGCCCAGCTTTGGCTAATAAGTTACAGAATCACTGTAGTGAGCAAGGACACAAGCTCCTTCTAACTTCTTGCTCTAGCGTCTGAACGGGTGGCTTCCATCCCAAAGCAGGGGCCCCATGTAGGGTTTGCAGGTTGTGTGTTATACAATCCCCAGGGCATCATTCATGTTGTTCCCATTATAGGTTTATTGTGACAGCTTTCTAGTGGATGACAGTAAAGTATCTGTAAAGAACCTTTCCTGTTTCTCACAGTTACCACGGAGGCTACCATGCTGTCCTGAGGTCACCTAGTGATCCGAGAGGGCTGCTGAATCTCCAGCCATCACATTCACCATCTGGACAGCAGAAAGGAGGAAGGGCAAAAATGGGACCCCACCTCCTTGGCGGAAAGCTCATTTTCAGGAGACTTCCGAGAAGCCTCACCAACATTTCCGTGTGCATCTCCTTGCCACAATTAGCTCAGCACATGTGGCTCCCTGTATCCCTGTCAGTAACGAAGAAGAGACAAAGGTGGGAGGAGGAAGAAAACAGATAGTTGGCCACACCACAAAGCTCCATGCTGGATGGAGCAGCGAATCTCAGGGACCGCCTTGCACCTGAATTTAATTTGGGAAATAGATGCCTTTCACTGACTCACCTTTGTTTTTCTTTCCTGCCTTACAGATTTGGTTCTACACCAATAGCATCTTTGGCAAAGCTGGGATCTCACCGGAAAAGATCCCATACATTACCCTGAGTACTGGTGGCATCGAGACGCTGGCTGCCATCTTCTCTGTGAGTAATCTGGGGTCATTCCTGAGAGCATCCCGGGGCCATGGGGCCCCCAGGCAACTGTGCTTGCCTTTAAAGGAGTATGTCCTTGGTGGCTCTGAAGGTGTCTGATTTTTATGATGTTTCCCCCACCTAGAGAATATTCTTACTGATAAGTTGCTCCCCTACTGTCTTTCTTTTAACAAATAGCTCCCTTCTCTGAGCTCTCACCTGGTCACAGCCGATACGATGGGACAAGCACCCAGTGTAAAGGGGCATTTGTCCTTGGAGGTCCAGGACAGAGTCCCTGTGAACCTAAGGTCCAGTGCCATGACCTGAAAAATGTTTCCAAAGCATGAGTGGTCATCTTTCTATCCCAAACATGTAGGACTCTGCAGGCAAAGGAAAAGAGAGAGGACGTTCCAGTCAATCCGTGTAACAGAGGGTGTTACACCCTCTGTTAATAATGAGCAAAAATGTGCAAAGAAAGATACAGAGCTTATCATTCTGCCTCAGCCTTAAAGATGCACACTACCCATGCTTCCACGAGGGATTTGGGAGACTTCAGAATGTCCCAGAAATTGTACCAGTTTGGGCAATCACAACAAACCAGGTTTGAATCCTGGCTCTGGAATTTCTTGGCTGTGCAATGCTGAACAATGCTCTCAACCTCTCTGAGCTTCAGTCTTATGAGATGTCCGACCTCTTGTACCTTGTAGGTGTGTGGTCTGTGCCTCACATTTCAGGCACATAGTCCACAGTGGGGCTTCTTCCCGAAGGAGAGAGAGGAGGGTAGAATCAGAGTGAGAATCAGATCCTCTCTCATGGGGGAGCTCATTTATTTCCCCTCTCTCGCGCCGACTTCTGCTGACAGGATGGACACGGTGCAAACAGGCAGAGGCTTCTAGTCGCATCTCTGACTCGCTGTCAACAGAATGCCTTATTTTGCTCCTTGCTCGTAATGGGTCATTCTAACGAGATGCTTCTAAAGATGGATGTCAGGAAGGGTCGAGGGCCCGTGTTCATCTCCTCCTCTCACTCACAGTCTTTCTGTTAGAGGAAAATATCTCACCATTTCACAATCGGAGTTTCACAAAATTCTCGTTCCCCAGTTGTGGTGATTCATGTTTACACTGATCCATGGAAAAGCACAGTCAGTCTGGAATGAACGTGGTGGGAAACCACAGGGTTTGCTTTGGGGGAGGGGACTGGCTGGTAAAGTATTTTGTTGTTGTAAGAAATCATCACAAGCTCAGGTGCACAAGTACAATTCAGAAGAGTAGAAAGAACCAAAGGAGAAATCTGTGATCATACCTCCCAAGGCCACTGGGCAAAATCTCCCCTTGGCTTTTCTATGCGCAGGTGTGTGTTCTGTTCTTCTGTGGTAGTCACTCTGCTTTTGCGCACATGACCTCGTGCCAGACTTGCTTTTCATTTCACTTTCCTTTTTCTCATCTGAGGCATGTTTTGTTGACGTGTAACGTGTATATACAGAAAAACATGCTGATCAGCGCCCCTGTGATGGAGCGCTAGCTGCGCAGGCTCTGTGGCTCTTCAGAAACTGGCTATATGGCAGGTTCCCTAGCTGCTCCCTGCGGGGTAGCGCTGTTGAGTATCTGCCCTCGAAGCCTAGATGGCAAAGCCACTCTGCCTGGATTCTGATCCTGTCTCCATCCCTTTGGAGCTGCGTGACCCTGGTGAAGTTATTCAACAGCTCTCTGATTCAATTACCCCATTTCTATAATAAGAACACCATTCCTCTCCAGGGTGGCTCGGTCAGTCGAATGTCCGACTGATTGACTTCAGCTCAGGTCATGATCTCAGGGTCCTGGGTTTGAGCCCGGTGTTGCACTTCATGCTCTGCAGGGAGTCTGCTTCTCCATCACCCTTTGCCCCTCTGCCCACTCCTGCGTGCTCTCTCTCAAATAAATAAATAAATCTTAAAAAAAAAAAAAAGAAAGAAAAAATAAGGACACCACTTGCCTCATAGGGATGGGGTAAGGATTAAACAAGTGAATACTGGAGAACAGTGCCTGGTAAATGAGGTGGGCTCACAGAGTTAACTACACCATTTGTCAGTAAATAAGGCTGTGATGAACATCCTTGTAGAGAGGAGGATTTTACAGGGACTCTTGCAATTTTCTGACAGGCGAGAAAACCAAGTGCCAAAGAATTGGCTTTCTCAGGATTACATAGCCAGTAGGGTCAGAACCCAAGGGAGTGGGGATAGCTGATATTGGGGGCCCTCACTGCTCCCCAAGGCCCTGAAGTGCCTTACCTGGGATCTCCTGGATGTTCATTCACATCACTCCTAAAAGTCCGGTTCTCATCCTCATTTGAAAAAGGAGCAGAGGGTGATGATGCTTTCAACCCCATCTCCCTGACTCCAGGTGCCCACCTTCCAGCCCCCTCTCTCTGGCCAGTGGATCATCTTCGTTACAAGCTGACAATATTTGACAGAGTATTTCTTATAAGAACTAATCCCAGGAAGGAGGGAAAGTGACTTCACCATCCTGGGAGAGGCAGAGAGGACCTTTGTAAAAGACTGGGAGTTGGCCTGTTGCCGCCTTCAGCTGTGGAGCAGGATGGGTCACAGTCACTCGGAACATATGTGTTCTAGGGGTGCGGGGACTGCCATGTGGGCCCACTATGGGGAGTGGCATCATGGTGGGGTCATTCATTCATGCATGCATTCCACAAGCAGCTCTGGCATATCCGTATCATGCTTGTGTTAGGTCATTAGTGAATTTGTGTTTTAGAGAGAAAGATCCAGAAACAGACACATACCACGTGCAACACTGGCATGAACTCTCCTGGGAGAGTTCCTGGAAGAGGTCCCAGGAAGGTGAGTCCTGAAGGCCCAGCAGGCATTAGCCAGGTGAAGGGAAGGGAAGGGAAGGGAAGTGCATTCAGCAGCCTGTCCACTGGCCTCATGCACATGGCCCCAGTCATCTATACCCTTCCCAGTTTATCATCCAAAGGAACTGGAGATCCAGAATAGTCCCCTGGGAGTAGTTCTTAACATGGTTGCCTTTTCCCTAATCTCTGGAGTACCTTGAGATTAACTCTAGCATGAGAGTGGGAGTCTGAGATGGAACACTGTGTTGGGGGAGAGAGCTTCTGTTGTAGGACCCGGCAGCTCTGGATTCCAATCCTAACCACCCATCTACTAGCTGAGTGGCATGGGGAAAATTGCCCAACATCTCTGAATTTATTTGTCATCTTTAAAACAAACATAACCAGGCTTACCATGGTAAGCAGAATTACAACCCCCCCCCCGGCCCGCACCCATGTTGGTCCTGATTCTTGGAAGCACGAGTATGTCACCTTACCTGGCAAAAGAGGCTTTGCAGACATTATTAAGTTAAGGATCTGGAGATAGGGAGGTCATCATGGATTAGCCAGGTGGCCCAGTGTCACCACAAGGGTCCTTAAAAATGAAAGAGAGAGGCAGACATCAGAATCTGAGAGGGAGATGTAGTGACAAAAGCAGAGGTTGGAGTGGCAGTTGCTGGCTTTGGTGGAGGAAGGAGCCATGAGCCAAGGAAAGCACATGGCCTCTGGAAACTGGAAAGGCAAGGAACGGCCCCCAGAAAGAACACAGCCCTGCCAGCAGCTGTGATTTTTGCCCCCTGAGACCTGTGTTAGACTCTGCCCCCCCCCCCCCCAGGGCTGTAGGAGACTGTGGCGATCTGCTACAGCAGCCACAGGAGACGAATCCACAGCCTCGCACAGCTGTCGTAGAAGCAAACCTCACAGTGCAGGAAGACCCACTGCTGCATGCCTGACAGTCAATATGCAGCAAATCCCATGGTCTTTCCAAAGTTTTTATTACCTTGTTTCCAAAGATATGGACCCTGTTTCATCCAACCCTGTGAGGCAATTGCCCATCTTTCCAATTTGCTTTCTTCTTCCTGAGATTTTGACAGTCTGTTAAAATGGCTTTGGGACCTAATAAACTTGAGAAAGACATTTTTGTTCATTTGATTTGCAATTATTCTTGGCTCCTGGCATTGCTCATTGGCTTGGGCAGCTGTAAATAACTGCATCTTGCAGAAACAGCTGGTTTTCCAAATTGACTTTCTTGGCACGACATGAACTTTCCGAGTGAACGGCCACCAAGTGTCACCAGGGCCACACAAGCCTGAGCATCAGCTGCCACCCAGGGTGGCATCAGGGGAAACATAATTCACATAAGTTCTTCTGGCTTCTTATTCTTCACAAGTTGTCAGGAATGGACTATGCCATAGCGTTGAAGTTAAAAAAAAAATCCTACCGGTTTCCATCCATCCTCTGCATCCCAACAAACCCACAATTTCAGAAGCAAAACTTTAGGGTTCACAGCTACATCTTGAGCCCCTGGATCTGGCACTTGTTGGGTGAGAAAGTGGGTACAGGCAACAAAGCAGGATGGTGGAGTGTCTGGGCTCTATGGTCTCATGGCCCTCGCTCACTGGCTGGGTAACCTCGGGCCACTTACTTAACCTCTCTGAGCCCCTGTTTTCCCCAAGGAAAAGTAGGGATGATACAAATCTATACCTTAATAGGTCTTACCATGAGAAGTAAACAGTAATTCACAGCATTTGTATTCAATAAATGCTAATTATCGTTAGGGGTTGTGTTGTCATCCCTACAAAATGTATATATTGAAGCTCTGACTCCCAGTACCTCAGAACATAGCCATTACAGATGTAATTTGTTAAGATACGATCATTCTGGAATAGGGGGACCACTAATCTAATATGATTGCCATCCTTATTAAAAGGGGGGAATTTGGATACAGACACATACACTCAGAACACCATGTGGATTTTGAAGGCATGTTGCAAAAGCCAAGAGAAGAGCCTAGAACAGATCCCTCGTTGTGCCTTCAGAGGGAGCACGGCCCTGTCATGGCCTTGATCCTGGACACCCAGCTCTAAGAACTATGAGAGAAGAAATGTCTGTTATTTAGCCATACCGCGTGGGGTCCTTTCTATGGCAGCCCTAGCAAACAAATACAATATTTGTTGATTATTAATGTTCCAGAAGAGAATCAGGCATATGCTATGGAAAAAGCTGAAAATACCCTGCAACCTTCTGCAACAATTAAAAGATGAAACTGGGCCAGAGTGCTTATTCTTTCAATACTCGGCAAGTGCTAGTTGGGCCTCTGCTCCATGCCAGGCACAAGTCTGGGCATGTGGGGTGCGTCCGTGGACAAAAGAGACAAAGGCCCTTGCCCTAGAGAAGGCGAGCCCCTAGTGGGGGACAGATAATGAATGGCAGGATGAGTAAGTCAAGCATATGGTGGTCTAGACAGGAAAGGATGTGGTGAGAACCGTTGGTGCCAATCGAGGGGCACTGAGAGGTGGGCAGTTGCTGTATTAAATTGTGGTTAGGCTCAAGGGATGAGGAAACTGTCACCCAGATATCTGGGCTGGAGGATGGATTAACTCAGGGATGGATAGGTCTGTAGTGGGGCAGGCCACTATCCATCAGGAGTGGTGACCTTCGGTGGAGAGAAGCAGCCAGCCAAAATGTGCCTGGCGAAAGAGAGTCAGGACCCAACACCCTGGTCCCATTTTCTTCCTTCCCTCCTTCTGACTTCTTACTAGTGCCCTGTCTGCTGACACCAGCTGGATGCTGAGGGCAAGGGGGCCTGTTGATCTGTGCCTGCAGGTCCTCCTCCAGGACAGAGAGCAGGTCACAGCAGGGATCTGGAGAAGCAAACCAAGCAGGAGCCAGTCAGCAAGACTGAGGCCAGCCGGTTGATGGGGCGCCCCCAGGGTATAGGAAGCAGAGCACCATGGTGCATTTTAGAAGGATCCCTCTGGCCTCTGTAAAGACAGATATGGGCAGGGTGGTAAGAGCAGAGCAGGGAGGCTTGAAAGGAGGCTCGCTGATGGCAAGTGATGCGGAGCATTTTCTCACGTGCTTGTTGGCCATGTCTGTGTCTTCCTCTGTGAGATTTCTGTTCATGTCTTTTGCCCATTTCATGATTGTATTGTTTGTTTCTTTGCTGTTGAGTTTAATAAGTTCTTTATAGATCTTGGATACTAGTCCTTTATCTGATATGTCATTTGCAAATATCTTCTCCCATTCTGTAGGTTATCTTTGAGTTTTGTTGACTGTTTCTTTTGCTGTGCAGAAGCTTTTTATCTTGATGAAGTCCCAATAATTCATTTTTGCTTTTGTTTCCCTTGCCTTCATGGATGTATCTTGCAAGAAGTTGCTGTGGCTGAGTTCAAAAAGGGTGTTGCCTGTGTTCTCCTCTAGGATTTTGATGGATTCTCACATTTAGATCTTTCACCCATTTTGAGTTTATCTTTGTGTCTGGTGTAAGAGAGTGGTCCAGTTTCATTCTTCTGCATGTGGATGTCCAATTTTCCCAGCACCATTTATGGAAGAGACTGCCTTTTTTTCCAGTGGATAGTCTTTCCTCCTTTGTCGAATATTAGTTGACCATAAAGTTGAGGGTCCACTTCTGGATTCTCTATTCTGTTCCATTGATCTATGTGTCTGTTTTTGTGCCAGTACCACACGGTCTTGATGACCACAGCTTTGTAGTACAACCTGAAATCTGGCATTGTGATGCCCCCAGATATGGTTTTTCCCAGTGAATCATCAGACAGAGGGTACCCTAACTCTGGCATCCAAATGACTGAGTTCAGCTCATTCTCCTTTACAAACAACATTTTCAATTGATAAATCACAATTCTGCAGCATTTCTATGGGCCACAAAGTGGCAGGAGGAAACAGCCCCCACCTCCACTAAAATGTTAGAGTCATCCCCCCATTTATCTAACAAAACTTACAGGCACTTAGCAGAGGAGAGGCCACATGAAACAAAAGAGGAACCAGATTTCTCCTTTGGTCCCCAAAGTCCCTGGGGGACAAGTGGCAGCCAGGGCTCCATCCTCAATGGGTAGCACCCACAGGGCCGAGAAATCATAATTCAGTTGAGCAGCTTCTCATATTTGGTGCCCACATCACCTTTCAAGAAAGTGCTGTGTAACCTGTTGCCTTGAGAGGAAGCATGCATGTGGGCGGGGGGTTCTCCTGGTTCTGAGGGCTCTTCCTCATGGGAGGGGCCAGGAGGACCAAAGCAGACAGGTGGTTTTGCCTTGGAAGCCCACTCCCCTGCTCCCACCCCCTCCCAGCTCTGATCATACCTTTTTATCAGGTGGTTCTATTTCTGGGTTTGGCCAAGGACACATCTGCAAGCAAGTTCCTTCCCCATTGCCCACCCTCTGGCTCCCATAATGTGCTTCCTTCTGATGCTTTATTTCCCAGGAAATGTCTTCTGATTCCTTCCTCATCTCTCTGTTAGCTACCTTTGGCTTCCCTGCCTCTGGGCAGGTTCCACCAGCCCACCCATCAGAGAAAGGTGGAGACTCACACTGTTCCTCTGTCCCTCTCTGGAACTCCAAGCGCACGCCGCCCCAACCCGCTCACCTGGCCCCCAGAATGATAATCATTTAGAAAATAGTTTTTTCATTTCTTACAACTTTGGCCCAAACAGATGTACAGATCTCATACATTCATCCTTTTTTTTTTTTTTTAAAGTAGGCACCACACCAAACATAGGGCTTGAACTCAGGACCCTGAGACTCGAGTCACGTGCTCTACCAACTGAGCAACCCAGGCACCTCTCACACATTCATCTTTTAAATAGAAATTTCTGAACAAATTTGTTTCAGTGGATTTTTTTTAAGATTTTAATTATTTTATTCATGAGAGACACACAGAGAGAGAGCCAGAGACATAGGCAGAGGGAGAAGCAGGCTCCCTGCAGGAATTGCAATGTGGGACTTGATCCTGGGACCCTGGGATCACAACCCAAGCCGAAGGCAGATGCTCCACCAGTGAGCCACACAGGCGTCCCATCAATGGATTATATTTTATTTTCAATTTAGACAGCCTGTTCTAGGTGGAAAATTGTTTCTGAGACCCTGTCTTCTGAACACAGACTTTAAAACTCCATTAACTTCCAGATATCCACAGCTTTCCAAAGTCTCACAGAGATTTGTGAAAGCAAAGATTAATGCTTGCATGCTTAAAACAGAACTATTAGCAATACTGAAACTTGGCATTTCTTCTCATGCAGCCTGCCTTTCTTTCTCTTCTCTGCGAGAGACCGGAGTCAGCGATAGTAAAACCATTCCTGTTCCTTTCTCCCATTCTTCCAGAAGTAAAGTCTTGGCAATAATACAGTTTCTGCCTGGAGACTCAAGAATGGCTGTGTGGCAAAGGCTCCTCAGGGACCCCACCCCCACCCCCCAAATCATCAAGATCAAGGGCAGCCATTTGGGATACTAGGGTGCTGGCCCCAATCTGGGAGGCATCCTGCGCCAGTGGTGTTTATGTGTATATGTGCGTGTGTGTGTGTGTGTGTGTGTGTGTGTGTGTGTGTATGAGACAAAATAGGCTTAGAGAAATGTCTGTGGTAGTTGTCATCCTGTACCCCAACAATCCCTGGTCTTCATGTGTCCCACTAGGCTGAGTGCCAGCCCAAAGCAAGCACCCAGTACACAGTTGTTTGAGTAAAACCCAATTAAGGCCACTTGAGGAAAGGTGTATCTTTAGCCCAGACAGAGTGCTCTGCCCATGCTGGGATCCACACCCTCTGCTGGGGGCAGCCAGATGACAGAGCCCCTACCAACGGCCCTTCCTCCTTCTGAGCCCTGCTGCCAGCCATATGACCCCCGTGCTTGCGAGGAGCACATCAAGCCAGGCAAAGGCTGACTTCATGGAAAGAGCAGATTGGAAAAGACCCAGCCTGGATTAGGACAGGAATAACAGGGCATCGCTTAGGATCCTGTTGAGGAAGGATCTCTTACAAGGCTCTGTGGTCCCTGAGATGTCAGGAAATCTGCCAAGCACGGAGTATTATTTCATGTCCTTTAAACTTAGATGGACACAAAGAATACAACAGAGACAGAGATTGGCCTATAAAATTCATATAAAGTAATACCTATAAAATGCTATAAATGCACATTAAGTCAGCTTTGAGTCACATTTGAAATAAATGACATATTAGACCCTATTTTTCTTCCCTCCATCCCTTCCTCCTTTCTTCATGTGTATTTAATCATCGAACAACAACCTGCCAAGTTCTGCTCTGCATCAGATGTGAGCTCCCCATGCTAGTTTGCTAGAGCCGCATAACAAAGTACCACAGACAGAGGGGCTGAAGCGACAGAAATTTATTGTCTCACCGTTCTGGAGGCCAGCAATCTGACATCCAGGTGTCAGAGGGCAGATTCCTTCTGAGGCTGTGAGAAAGAATCTGTTCCAGGCCTCCACCACAGCATCTAGTGCTTTGCTGGCAATTGGTGGTGTTCCTTGGCTTGTAGAGGACCACCCCTGACCTCTGCCTGCATCCTCACATGTGCGTGTCTGTGTCCAAATTTCCCCCCTTTTATAAGGGCACCAGTCGCATGGGATTAGGGCCCACCTTAATGTCCTCATTGAATTTGATTACCTCTTTAAAAACCTGGTTTCCATGGGTAGCCCAGGTGGTTCAGTGGTTTAGCGCTGCCTTCAGCCCCAGGGCCTGATCCTGGAGACTCGGGATCAAGTCCCATGTTGGGCTCCCTGCATGGAGCCTGCTTCTGTCTCTGCCTCTCTCTCTCTCTCTCTCTCTCCCTCTCTCTCTGTTTCTCATGAATAAATAAAATAAAATCTTTAAAAAAAAAAAAACCACCTGGTTTCCAAGTAAAGTCACATTCTGAGGTAGCAGGTGTTAGGATTTCAACATATCTTTTTTGGGGGAGGACACAATTCAACCCATAAGATTCACCAAGGGCAAGGACTGTTGTCTCCTTCCCAATGCTCCTGTGCCACAGCCTCACACAAAGGAAGGAAAGCCTTGGGAGAGTGCATATATCCTTCTGATAAATCTGTATGTGCCAGTAAGGAGAGGCAGTACAGCTCAGAGGTTAAGAGCAAGACTCTGGAACCAGAATGCCTGGACTTGAAACCTGGCCCTGCCACTGTGTGACCTTGGGCTGGCTGCTAAACTCTCTGAACCTCTATATACCCATAGAAGTGTTATGAGGATTAAATTCTTACTATATGTAAAGCACCTATAACCATAGCTGGCACATAGTAAGTGCTGTGTAACATTCACTACATAGTAATCAAGACAGCATGGTGTTGGCATAAGGACAGCCATATAGTCAATGGAACAGAATAGAATCCAGAAATACAAAAGATGTCAAAGTAATTCAATGGGGAAAGTTAGTCTTACCATAATACCAAAAGACTAAATATTCACATGGAAAAAAAGGAAATAACCCCAATCTCATGCTACACACAAAATTAATTCAAAATGGACCATGGAATGAAACATAGAAGCTAAAATTCTAAAACTCCTAGAAGAGAGTGTAGGAGGAAGTCTTTGCAACCTTGGGGTATGCAGAGATTTCTTAGATGGGACACAAAAAAGCATGAATTTTTTAAAAATTGATTAACAGGATTTCATCAAAATTAAAAGCTGTGGCTATGTAAAAGAGTTTGTGAAGGGAACGGAAAGGCAGGTCAGTCAAATATTCACAAAGTATACATCTCACTGGGGACTTGAATCCAGAAGATATAAAGGACTCTTAGAATACAACAAAAACAGGACCAACAGCCCACTTGGAAATGAACAAAAGACTTGAGCAAACATTGTACAAATGAAGCTATCAAAAGTTTTAATAAACACATGAAAAATTGCTCGACACCATAAGGCTCCAGGGAAATTAAAACTAAAACTCACAATGAGATACCTCTGTTCACCGTAAGGATGATTAATACCAAAATGTCAATAATACCAAATGTTGATGAAGATGTGGAACCACTGGGAATCTGACGTGGTACAGCCCCTTGGGAAACAATTTGGCAGTTTCTCATAAAAATTTTACCCATACACTCGAAATATTCTTCTCATGAGTATTTACCCAAGAGAAAGCAAAGCACATGTCTACACAGAGCCTTGGATCCCAATGTTTATAAAATTTTAGTCAGAAAAGTTCAAACTGAAACAGCCCAGATATCCATCCGATGAATGGAGTAACACTGTGGTATATCCATTCAATGAAATACTACTCAGCACCAAAAAGGAACAGTATGTGCAACAGAGATGATTCTCAAAAGTATAGCGATCACCAGGGCACCTGGGTGGTGCAGTTGGTTAGATGTTTGACTCTTGGTTTCAACTCAGGCCCTGGTTTCGGGTCATGGTCTCAGGGTTGTGGGGTGAGCCCTGAGTCAGACTCCCCACTCAGTATGGAGTCAGCTTGGGATTCTCTCTGCCTCTGCCCCTTCCCATCTCCCCTCCTGTGCGCTTGCTTTCATTCTCTCTCTCTCTCTCTCTCTGTCTCTAATAGATAAATATTTTTTTTAAAGTATAGTGATCACCAATATGGAATTCTAACCTAACCTAGTGTCATGGAAAGCACATCAGTGGTTGCTTGCAGCTAGGGAAAGGGGCACAGGGAACTCTGGAGTGATAGAAATGTTCTGTATCTTGATATGGTCATGGCTTTACAAGTGTATAAATTTGTTAAAATATACCACACTTGATCTTAGCCAAAAGGCCAAGAAGCGATAAAATATACCAAACTGTACAATTAAAATCAGTGCATTTTATTGAATCTACGAATTGAATGTAAGTCAATAAAGTTGATTTTTAAATACTAACCATGACAAAAAGCCTTCTCTTTATTAGCCCACCAGCAGTCCTAGCACTGTGGGGTGGGCAGGAGGTGTTGGGTACAGGACTGCTGAATGACTAAATAACCCTTAGCTCAGAGGTCCCCAGAAGAGATTTCTTGGAGGCTGACAGTCCATCTCCAGCTGATGTCAGTAACCGTCAGAGGCCATTGTTCATCTTAAGTTAATGTTTTCACTAATGACTTTAATGTTGAGTGGAAATACCGTCTTCACCCTAATCCCTTTCAACAGGCTGCACTTTAAAACAATTTAAAAGAGGAAGAGATGAAGAAAGGAGCCCTGCAGACTGGTTGGGTTTCCCACTAGGATGGACAGAGTTGTTTTTATCCCTTTCTTTCTCACAGCTATTTCTTTGGTGTCTTCCTAGACACCGTCAGAGACTATTTCCAAATCAAGGACAGTGTTTCCAGCTCTACCTTGGTTCATCAGGAGACTTTAGGGAAATGAAACTGCCAGATCCCCATCCCCACCCCAAAGCATTTGATTGTTGGTATCATGATGTAGGACAGTGATTTTCGGTTGGTTTATATCTGGGGCATACTTGCTGATACTGAAATTGTTGGTGGTGCCTTTGAAGAAACTAAAACGAACCAAAAGAAAAAAAAAGAAACAGAACACTGGAGTCAGTAACAAGTACACAGTAATCTCAGGTAACAATGCAACACGTGTTAATCTCGGGACAGCAACTTAAGTGCTCGGTGTCTGGCAGTGACTGTGATGCTTGTTGTGGCAATTTCTCTTGTCATTTCTGTGCTCTGTCACTGGGCACTGTAACCCTAGGAGACAAGGCTGTCACCACACATTCCAGCTATGAGCAGCCTTGGTCTTCCTTGCCAGCGTAACGGTGGGGAATGGGGAGGCCATCCTGAGATTGTAGCAGAGACATTCTACACGGTGAAGATCTACATGTGTGGGTATCAGAAGTCAGCAGGGGTAGGGGAAGAGTAACGATTTGTGACTCAGGGCATAGTGTCTCCAATGCCTTAGCTAAGTCTGTGTTTTAGACTTTTTTTTTTTAATTAAAAAAAAAGAAGCTTACAGTGGAAAATTTGGAAAAGACTGAAAAATGATGATTAAAAGAATAACCACATATTCCCACAAACAGCCATTATAAGCTATTTTTTTGCATAAATTTTTCCAGGGTATATCAGTTTAACAGAATCATAATTTACCAAACTGTGTACATAAATATATGCGAGATACAGCTCTGTGTCTGGCTCTTTTCCCTTAGAGTCGTAACCTGAGGATTTTTCTGTTCTTTAAAATTCTTTTAAAATACATGAATCCCTACATAATTGTCATCTGGATATTCCAGTATTTATTGAAGGATGCAATTGTTGGTGTACTCCTAGATGCTTTCTATTTCCTCATTAGTATAAACTACAGTATTTTTGAAGATCTTTGTCCATAAATCTTCTACCAAATGTCTATTTTCTTAGGATAAATACAAGGCAAATGACTGAATGGAAGAGTATGTATATTTTTCAGCCATCCCTGCAGTGTGAGAGAGCATGTATTCCACTTGCTTATCTCCGAATAGCAATAGAATGTGGCTTTTGACAAATCCCAGAATCTCTGATCCTGGGTGTCACTGACCTTCCCCATTCCCCACCCCAACCCCCAACCCAGGGGCCCAGTTTCGTTATGCATGTTGCTCTCGCCCTGGCAGCTCCTATCTGGACTTTCCCTTTGGTGGAACCCAACTCATGACGGTTTTAGGGGGAGAGATGACTTGGATGCTGGCCCTTGTTTCTCTTTAGAACTTTCTCAGCAATTGCTGATCTTTGCTGCTTCTGTGGGTCTCACTGGGCCTGGCTTCCCACTGAATGACCAAACTGTCTTCATCCTCCTCCTCTGCAACCAGAAAAGACTTTGTAGATGATCCCAACCCTACTTCCTACCAGCCACATGGCTTTGGACAAGTTCCCAAAACCTCTGTGTCTCTGTTTCGTTACTTCTTCTGTAAAATCAGACAACTAATTAGTCCTACTTTGGGAAAGGCTTCCCAAAGGAAATTGTGGATGTTTTTGTTTGGTTTTAAAGATTTTTTAATTTATCTGTTATTCATGAGAGACACTGAGAGAGAGGCAGAGATATAGGCGGAGGGATAAGCATGCTCCCCAGAGGGAGCCTGAGGCAGGACTCGATCCCAGGACCCTGGGATCACACCCTGAGCCAAAGGCAGATGTTCAACACCTGAGCCACCCAGGTCCTCAAGCTGTGGATGTTTTCCAGCCGTGTGGCCATCAGCCAAGCATGTTTTCCACTCCAACCCCTGACTTTCCACACCGGACCCCCTGGTCTCCTCACTGTTTACACCACGGTACCCAGGCAACACCCTGTGGCCTGTCCTCTGGGCACTCGGCTGGCCTAGAGCTGTGCCCACTCACCTCCTGAGGTGCACTTGGCCAAGTGGAACAGCAGCCCACGCTGTCTCTGGGAGAGCTCTCCCTGCTCAGAGCGGGGTGTGAGGAAAGAGGAAAAGGAGGAGGGCTCTGGGTTCCTGCAGCAAGACTCCTTCAGCCTTGAGGGCAGGACTGTGACCATTCAGCTGGGCAGAGGTCACTAACAGCCCTATAGCTGTGGGACACTGGGCCAGGGGACATGGCTTCAGGAGCTACAGTCACGTGGACTTCCTGGTATCACACCCTAGAATGAAACTGACCCACCCACACTCAGGGAGAGTGGAAAACACCAGAACCTTCTCTGCCCCCTCCTACCCCTGGGCCCCTGCCTTGGGAGCCTGCCTCTATAACATCTAAAACACAGGGGCATTAGAAGTCGAGAGCACTTGCTTTCCATGGCAGGCTGGCACCAAAGGGTGGGTGAAGGGCTACAGCAACCATGTCCATTTGGTTCCTTTTGCAGACCTGGCAGGTAACCCCACCCTTCCCTAGAGAGGAAGATTAGAAGGAAAGGGGAGTGTGTGGACACTCAGTAGGTGCTCAAGGTTGGTGATTTTCTTCTCCCCCTTTCTCTTAAAGATCTTTGCCTCTCTGGCTGTGGCCATAGACAAAATGGCTGGGCTATCTGAAGGTCAAAGCCACCCTTTAACCATGATCCCAGTGCTGGTTCCCAGTCCCAACATTCCCTTTCTCCTGCTACTAGAAGTGAAGTAATAACCATCTGTCCTTTGCCTTGACCTAGGGCTTGGTCATCGAGCGCCTGGGACGGAGACCCCTCCTCATAGGTGGCTTTGGGCTGATGGCCCTCTTCTTTGGGATCATCACCATCACATTGACATTTCAGGTGAGAGGATGTGCCTGTCATGCCCTGAAGGAGGTCAGAATGGAGCCAGCCTCTGGCTTTGGTGCTCTGGGGCCTTGGATTGGGAAGTTCATACTGTCTACGGACAACTCTTATGATATGGCATTCCAAGGGGCATTTCGGCTAGAAGCTGCTGGATGCCCTCAAGGAGGAGGGTTTAGTAACAGGTCCTTGGACTGGAAGACAGACACTGGATATATAGTCCTCTCACTGCCTCTAGTGAGCTGTCTGAACTTGACCAAAATACGTCTCCTCTCTAAGCTTCAGTTTTCTCATTTATGGAATAGAGAAGACTGCTCCAGACACCCCTAAGATACCTCCTCTGGCTCCCACATTTTAGCACAAAGCAGCTGGAAGTGCCACATGAGGCACTTCCACAATTATCATATCATTGCCTGTGGGTTCCAGCAGGAGCTCTGCTCCTTAGGGCCCCAGCTCTAAAATGAGACCGTTGTCCCTATGCCCAGGGGTGTTAGGAGGATTAAATGAGAAAATGTACCTACAGTACCTGGAAGGGCACCCAAATGTAGGTTTGGGGGGATGGACTATGCTGTACCTAATCCTGGTGAAAGTGGTATTTTTCCCTTTTATGGAGACAGGAAACTGAGGCATAAATATAAATGCAGAAGCTGCTCAAGGCTGCACAGCTAGTAAATGGCAGAACTGGGATGAGATTCCGGGATCTTGGGGTTTCCATCAGCCCCCTGTGCTGCTCACGACAGCCTGCAGTGACTGAGCACTTTCTTGGTGCCTAGAGCCTGTCTCAGCACCAAGTGAAGCACGAGGCCAAGGTCACAGTAGTCAACAAATCTTTGCACTTTTCAAAAATGAATCCCTAAGTGGAAAGTTGCACATGTTGATCATTTGCCAAATGTCTTAATGTCCCAAAAACCTCTAGAAAAAGGCAATATTAGCTGAGTGGTGCCTGACAGCACCTGTCCTTCAGAAAGGTGGTGCTACTGGGCACGCTGACCACTCAGGAGGCAGAAACATCTTCCTTGGGGGTGATGTACTGGCAGTGGCTCCTCCTTCCCAACTGCCGACCAGGGTTTTCTACCAGACAGGATGCCCTTGCAGGCCCCTCAGACTGACCAAGCTGGGTCCCTCACTGGTTGGGTGATGTTCTGGGGCATTGTCTTTCTGCTGCTGTGGCAAACATTTGGAAGGGCTGTCTGGAGCATGTGGGTCCTCCTAAGCCTGACTTCACAAGGTCTCAGAGCTTTTCCTTGCTTGGCTGCCCCATCACCCTTTATCCTATGTCTCAGTGAGTCACCCTCCTCTATGTTCCCAGGGACCCCAGGGGAAATCCTGCAGTAGCACTTATCACAGGATTGGCTTTCCCTGTTGACTCATCTTTCTTCTCTAATACAGTTGTGGGAGCAGGGCCATGCCTGTATCATTCCTGTGTTCCCACCTCCTAGCCCAGTGCATGGCACCCAGGAGGAACCAAAAACAATCTGCCATATGAATGAATAGATATATGTATATATGTATGTATGGATGGATGGATGGATGGATGGATGTTGGATGGATAATGGGCAGATGGATGGATAAATGGATGGGTGGATAGGTGGATGGATGAATGGATGGATGATAGATGGGTAGATGATGGATTATGAGTGGATGGGTGAATGCATGAATAGATAGATGATGGTTGGATATATGGATGATGGATAGATCAATGGGTAGATGGATGGGTGGATGATAGATGGATGAATGGGTGGATAGATGGCTGGATGGTGGATGGATAGATGGATGAGAGTGAGTGGATGAATGGTTAGATGAATACCAGATGGATGGATGGATGGATGGATGGATGGATGGATGGATGGATGGTTAGGTGGATAACTTAGTGTAGCAGTGAGCCATGCAGTGTACAAGAGCCTACAATGCTCCTCTCAATCCTAGATCCTCCTTCATCAAGAGCTGATGGACTTGGGCATGGAAGGGCTGCTCTCCCCATTTCTACCCATCACCCTCTACTCTGAACATTTGCTGCTCACTCCTGTGCTGTGCTCTCCTGTTCCTCTGTGCCCTTGCTCACATAGAACCCTCTCCTGGAACCTTTTCTCCTCTCCTTTTCCTGTTGTGTGATCCCAGCTCAGCCTTCAAAGGTGAACACAGTCTCCTCCCCTCCCTGAATCTCTCTAGATTGGGCTCACATGCCCCTTCTCCTCCCCCACATGCTCACCATGTCCCATCATTGGTGATACCATATTCTAATTATCAGCCATTCAGTCTGCTAGTACAGGGGCAATTTCCTAGATATCTTTCCATGCCCAGCACCGAGCCACCCTGACCCTGCCAGACAAGTGACAGCCCCTTCAAACATATTTAATGCCTACAGTTAACTTATCTCATACCTATCAGGAGGAGGGATAGAAATGTAATGTTTCACACAATAATAGAGATTAAGAAAATTTTTTAAATGTGATAATGCCTATAAAACTTCCCATATTGCCTGTTCAGACTACACACTCAAGCAGTGTTGGTTACTCATTTATTTACCACCTGCTGTATGCTGAGGACACTGATAAATTCTTGGGAGGCATCAAATTCTTTCACCTCACATTTATAAAATAGGCAGATAGAATGGCTTGGGGGTTATCATTATCTCCATTTTATGGACACTGAACTGGGACTCAGAGATGTGAAATGATCTCCTCAGGTCATGCAGATAGATCAAGGAGGAGTTGGGGTGAGAACCCAGATCCTCTCTACCCCAGTACCTCCTTCCCTGCCCACACCTTTGCTCTTTCACAGGACCATGCCCCCTGGATC
The DNA here is from genome assembly GCF_048164855.1 of Canis lupus baileyi. Classification (NCBI taxonomy): domain Eukaryota; kingdom Metazoa; phylum Chordata; class Mammalia; order Carnivora; family Canidae; genus Canis; species Canis lupus. Next base: position 71,084,914 of record NC_132839.1, read on the forward strand.
CCATACCTGAGTATTGTGTGCATCCTAGCCATCATCGCCTCCTTCTGCAGTGGGCCAGGTAAGGCACACCTCCTTCCCCATGGGCACCAGTGAGCTGGGGTGTTCTCGCTGGGCAGATGCAGTCCGGGAGGGGCAAAGCCCAACTGGGAATGGAAGGGAAAAGAGAGTCCCCTACCTGTTTTAATGCAGTGCTGGCTTTCATTTCCATCCCACAGATGGTAGGTAACAGGTAACAGGGTCACCCAGAGTTAGATGGCTGATAACATACTGCGACATCACAGCTACAATTAACAGTTGAGAGCTCTGAGCCAGATACTCAAGCTGGGATGAATGAGAGATACTCAAGTTGCCATCTGTGCCCATGGAGAAGTGACCATTTAGCGTGGAAGATATTTATGATATTAATAATAATGATAATAGTAATGTCTGAGATTTATTGATCGCTGGGTGTGTGCTAGATGTGGCCAAGCACCTGGTGTATGCTAGCTCATTTAAGACTCGTGGCAGCTGTAGAGAAGGTGGGGCTGGGAGCAACTTGCATGGAGTCAGCTGTGGTGGGATCGCCTGACTCCCAGAGAGAGCCCTAACACCACCTTGCACTGTAGCTGCATGAGGGTGGAGTCTCTCAAGTGTTCTCAGCCTTGATTTCCCCAGGACTTACTTCCAGCCCCAGCTCTGCTGTTTCCCTAGTAGGAAAGTCCTCTCCTCTCCATCTATTAAATGGCCTTGCCATTCCCTGGCTCTGTGTCTGTGTCCTCAGGGGCCCCCACCAGAGAGGGCCCCCTCAGCTGGGACTGAAAAGGGTTCAGGGCAAGGCTGACACTTGCATACATCTGGCTGGCAGGTGTTGCTGTGGTTCTTTGTTTGGGTTTCTGTGTTGATGAAAACAACGCTACGTTTCTATCAACGCATAGAACTGAATTTCTGTTTCTCCCTTCATGTTGCTGCTTTTCATGGGCCGTCATGTTCATGTCCTGTCACATCCGTGATGGATGAACAGCATCCGTCCCCAACTCAGGACAGCAGGGTGTTATAGTGAGAGGCAAAATGGGCTGCAGAATGACTGGGGGAGAGCATCAGACACACACACGTGTGTGTACACACCCATACCGTGTTGTGATGGTGATCAGAGGGCCAAGGAAAGTGGAAGCACCCTCTGGGCAGGGCAGCAAATTGACCGGAAGGCCAGGAGGCACATATTGCCATTAAAGCGATTCAGGGGGTATTTGTGTTCAGTCCTACAGGGCCCCCGTCATCCCCTCTGTGGGCAGCATTCATGTGGGCACCCCTGCAGGGGGCAGCCAGAGGCCCCACACTAGGCCTTAGAACACTGGGGAGCAGACCAGAAGGGCAGCCTCTGCTCCCATGGGGCTTACAGGCTGGTGTGGAAATCCCACTTGACACATCAGGCCCAGTGGGTCCTCTCCTGACCTCTTAATCTAAAATCAGCACCCACACATGTACATGCATGTGCCCACACACACACACACGTATGCACACATGCAGATACACATATGTGTACATACATAGATACATGCAAGTACACACATGCACACATGTACACACACATGCGCACAGAGACATGTATGCACATTAATGCTTTTTGGGTTATCGTCTTCCATAACAGTTTTTCCCAGGAAGAACCATGAATGTTCATGCTGTATGTCACTGGACATCTTCCTGTCTGCTTCACAAGTAGGCTAAATTGGACTCACCCACAAGCCCTGTGCTTTCTTGACCAAAATCACTCAGCTGTGCCTTGTGTTTTGTCCCAAGCCCCTCACTCTTCCTAGGGTGGTGTTAATTTTACTCCCAATGTGGGCAAACATGGTTTCCTTCTGATCACAGAGCCTACTAAGTCTCTGGTGGTTTAGACTCTAAGCTCTCCCTCAGGATCTGGGAGCCTCCAGGTGGTCCACCTGCCCTCCCTAACCCCAGATCAATGGGGGCCCTCTACCCTCTACTCTCCAATCCCCGCCATGGTCACCCAGCAGCCAGACTTCACCCACTACGTGATTGGCCAGGCTTTAGAAACTTCTCTTGAATTCACATTGACAATGTGCAGCTTAAGCCCCAGGGGAATTACCTGTCTAAGGGAGGCAATTGCTCGGGTGGGAGATCATCTTAACTGGACAAGAAGAAGTGGATCCCAAGAGGAGCCTCATTGGGAAAATGTGTCGCAGAAATGCTGATAGATAAGGGGCTGAGACTCCCCGTTTTGAGGCCGCCCCTCCAGGATTAAGTGAAAAGGATATCCTCCTGGGAAAGAAACCAAGAGTTTGCCTGAGGCAGCTTCTGTGATGAGCAAATCAATTCACGGAGGCTTGACAGGAAGTTGAAATTAGGTGAAGGAAAAAGAGAGAAACAGGGTAGGCAGTTTCCTGCTACATATTTTATCTGTGCGCATAACCCCGAGGCAGTGGCTGTGACAGCTAATAAATGAGGCACCATAAAAGAGCTTTATCTCTGAGGGAAAGGAGATGCCACCAAAGCATTTCAGTTACAGTGTGAAAAATCTTATGATGTGGGGGCTCTGTGCCTGGCACCAAGTGAAACCCTCCCAGGGAGATTCCCATGCTGGTGGGGAGGACAGACACAACATGGAGTATGGTCACTGCTCTTATAAGGTCACTCTGCTCTAAGTGCTCCAGAAGGCTAGAAAGAGTCACCCTGACGGGTATGTACCAAGTGCCTAGTGAGCTTGTGACCAATACAGGGCTCCCTGATCTATGATGTTGATTTAATATGCAAAGACGGCCCACCCAGTTGCATTAAGTGGTCCAGAGCTTAGATGGGGGTCAAATCAGATGACTCATTTCCCCTCAGAAGTTAGGAAACTATGTGCAAAGCAGAATAACAAGTAAATTAATTTCTAACCAAGCAGAAATCACTGAGTAGGAGCAATGGCATGTATACATTAAGAAGTTAGACCTGCAAATCAAGAGCTATATCCTGACACCAAATCAGTGTGTGGTCCTCATTTTTGAAGCTTGCTTAATGACAATTAAATGGGAATGTCTCACAAAAGCAGGTTAAACAAGCAGTGGTCATTACTCAAGATACATCCACATCCCTAGAGTGTGTTTACACAGCAGGTGGGCTCTAACCCAAGTGAGCGCTGCTAATGGGAATTCTTCACAGTCCCGTTGCAAGCAGGAGACCCAGCTTCCACACCTGTTACCATGCAGGATTTGGGGGAGATGCCCTTTATAAAACCAGCCTGCAAACTCTTAACTTATTATATAAATTTGAAATTAGGTCAAGGTCCAGCAGGAGAGTACTGTTGGCTGGGATTTTAAAGGGAATTGCATGAACATCCTGTTTACAGAGATGTGGGCACAGTGAATCAAGAGAAAAGATGTAGGCGCCTGAGCAACAGAAGTAGTGGGAGGCTGCCACCATCCCCTGGGGCCTGAGCAAGCATGGAATAGACTAGTTTTAATTCCAGTCAATTTCTCTGTAAGAAGAGAAATTAAATGCAAAGAAATAAGATCATGTCAGGTAAAACTAAACTTTGAAGCTCCATGACCTTATTTTGTACTTAAAATAAGACAAAATCAGAGAGGGAGACCAACCATAAGAGACTCAACTCTAGGAAATAAAGTGGGGTTGCTGGAAGGGAGAGGGTAGGGGATGGGGTAACTGGATGACAGGCATTAAGGAGGGCAGGTGATGCGATGAGCACTGGGTGTTGTATACAACTGATAAATCACTAAATTCTATCTCTGAAACTAATAATACACAATTAAATGTCATTTAATTTATTTTAAATTCAAAAATATTTTTTTGCTCCCACTCTCACCTCCAAGAACCAATTTTTATCCCAACTGAGAATGCATGATGTAGAGAAAGATATGGTTTCATGGAGTCTTTTTGTGTAGGGCACTCATGTCTGGGAGCATAAAGAGCAATAAGAACCATCCCAACCAGGAGCTTGGAGCCCAGGATTAAAAGCAGGTCCAAGTAAAGAAAAAGAAGAAATGAACTCTCATGGAGTTGGGAGATGATAGAAAGTTGAAGCTCAGAGAGGTTAAGTGCTTTCCCAAAAGTCACACAGCTGGTAACCCAGAATTCTAGTTCAGGGTTGTGTCAGTCCAGATCCCGAGCTCTGAAGACCTTTAATAGGCTACCAGGTGTCAAAGAACAAGAGTTCCTGTCCCCTTTAAGGTCCTTCTAGCCAGCCTAAGAATCAAACTGGCATGAGAAAGATTAATAGGAGAAAGTCAGATTTAATAGGATAAGAAATCCACACAGATATGGAAATTCCAAAGACAGGCAAAATGAGGCAACGAATAACCCCAAAACCTAGTGAATTGAACAATGACTACTTATTACTGCTCCCAAGTCCGTGGGTTGACGTGCTGGCCATGCCACGCTAGCCCAGGTTTTGCTCATCTCCACTCATGTCTGTGTTTGGCTGGCAGGTTGGCTGGATGCCAGCTGCTCCAAAGTGGCCTTGACCACTGGTCTGTCGTTGAGAAGGGAGACCTGGCCACATGTCTGTCACCACCAAGCAGATTAGCCTGGGCTTGTTTACTGATGGTAGCAGACCTACAAGAGAAGAAGTGTGCAAAACCTCCCGAGGCCCAGGCTTAGAACTCAATGTCACTTTGGGACAAAAACCAAGTGACAAGGCCAGCCCAGAATGAAGGTGTAGAGAAAGGAGACTTTACCTCTTATGGGAGGGGCTGCAAAGACCTGTGACCCTTTACAATCTTTCCAGAAGTTGTAACCCTAGAATAGGCAAGAGATGACAGTTATGGGCTCTCATCTTAGAAATATAGATAGATAGATGGATAGATGGATGGATAGATGGAAGTAGATATCATTCATTCATTCACCCATTTCACAAGTAGTTATGGAGTGCATGCTTTGGAGCAGGCATCCTTCCAGGCCTGGAGATATAATGGTCTCACACACACACACACACACACACACACACACACTCACAATCTGCCCTCAAGGGAGCTTATCTTGAGTAACAGAGGTTAGGGTCCTACTGGGAGGATATGGCACACTCAAACTGGGGTAACTAGAGGAATGGTTGAAAACAAGAGAGAGTGTAATAGTAAAGGCAGATTATAGGGAAATATCAAAGACCTGATTATTTAGATGATCTCAGCTTACAACACTAACTTCCAGCATCCACCCTTCCACCTATTGGCCATGTAGAGAGCCAAACAGGTCACTGGAAGTTAATTCATCAAAAGTCAACACTCTGAAGGTCAAATTGCTGAAAGCCAATCACACAGAAAAATAATTTGCTGGATTTTTCTTATTTCTATATCTATCGAGAATGTATAGAATTCTGTACAGAAAAGAATGATTTTTCACTGCTTTTATAGATTTCTGTGTTGTTCATTTTGTCTGCACACGTGAACTTTGAAGAATTTTCCTCTTTTTTTCCTTCCTTCCCTGTTGTTGTAGGTGAAGGTTTCTGGGGAGTGGGAAGGCACAGCTGAGTGGCATAAAGTATATTCTCATCCACAATAAGAATACATGTCTTTCTCCTGTTCTAAATCCATTTGGTTTCAGAGATTCATGTTAAAAGTAACCAGATTTGGATAGCAAGGATATGTCAACACATTTATCTTAATTTATTTTATTCTGTGTTTGGGAAACAAGAGTGTGGATAGCAAAGGTTCTGATGCCCAGAGATTAAGGTTTCTCTTAATGTATTCTTTTTTTCTTTTTTTAAAGATTTGATTTATTTATTGTAGACACAGAGAGAGAAAACCACAGGGAATGGGGAGGGGAGAGTAGAGGCAGAGGGAGAGAGAGAGAGAATCTCCAGCAGACTCTCTGCTGAGTGAGGAGCCCCATGTGGTCATAACCTGAACCGAAACCAAGAGTGAGACGCTAAACCCACTGAGCCACCCTCTCACGCCCTTCTTATTAACATATTCCTAATCATTCCTGCATTTTACGCTTTTGGCTTGGCTGCATTGACCTTGAGCCAAACATGTGACCTTCCTTGGTCACTTCTTTGACTCCTGCTTCCTAGCCAGGATGGGAGACACACTCCCTGCTGCCCCAGCTAACACACAGGAAGATGTGGGGCTCCAGAGTGGCCCTCTGTGGATGGTTTGGAACCTCACTCCACTTTTGCCAAAATCTACAGTGATTTGGGCAAAGCCATGTCCCACTGTGGGTCTCAGTTTCCCTGTGGGTGAAATAAGGGGCTGACCCAGATTAAGAGTTCTCTAGCTGGGAAAAAAAAAGGGGGAGTTCTCTAGCTGGGTGGCTACCCTTCAGAACCCCCATCTGTGGTCAAACATAACCCCAGGGCCCCGTGCAGGCCACTGGGCAGACAATAGGAATGGCATTACTTTTTAGATTTGATTTATTTATTCATGAGGGATGCAGAGAGAGAGGCAGAGACACAGGCAGAGGGAGAAGCAGGCTCCATGCAGGGATCCCGACGTGGGACTCGATCCCAGGACTGGGATCTCAACCTATTTTGAGATCAGCGGTGCATGAGGAAGTTGAGGAGGAGGGAGGCTACTATAGGATCCTGAAGCTACTGAAGCTACTGAAGCTACTGAAGCTACTTTGGCTACTGAAGCCGAAGGCAGATGCTCAACCACTGAGCCACCCAGGTACCACCCAGGAGTCGCATTTTAACATGTTTTCTGAACGATTCCTAAGCCACCAGCCCAGCCCAAACCACTCCTGTCTGTGGAAGCTTCCAGATGTAGTGACCAGCTCCATGACTGCCCTAAGACCCACACTCAGTGAACTAGCCAGACTGAGCACTGACCATTGACGTCTCCAGCACAGACCCTCAGGATGACAGTAAAAGTCACAGTGACAATGATAACAATGACAGTGTGAGCGGGCGTGTACCTAGCAGGCGTGTCAGGGTCTGTGCCGAGTGTCTGACTCCAGCCAGCTCTCTCAGCCCTCACACCAGCCCCATGGGCAGACCACGGCTCTCCCACTGTGAGCATGAGAGAGCCCAGAGCCCACCCCCAAGGAGCTCTGCTCTCCAAGGTCACACCTGGCAGATGCTCCCCAAGCCAGCAGGAGGGCAGCACTTGTGCTCCGAGCTCCTGAGTAGGGTGAAGAGTGCACCCCCAGATTCGCATCCCCCTGGAACCTCCAAATGTGACCTTGTTTAGAGATAGGTCTTGGTAGCTGTAATTAGTTAAGGATCTTAAGATGAAATCAGCCTGGATTTAGGGTGGGCCTGAAATCCAATGACTGGTGTCCTCTTAAGACGAGGAGAGGACACAGGGAGACACACAGAGGCTAAGGTGATGTCGAGTGACATGGGGAGAGTCACAGAACAGTGAGGACTCCTGGCAACACCAGAAGCTGAGAACCTCGGGACCTGGGAAGAACGACCCCTGCCCGCCGACCCCCACCACCACCGACTTCAACTCTGGTCTCCAGAACGGGGAGAGAATACACTTCTGTTATCTCAGGTCACCAGGTTTGTGGTGATCTGTTTCTGCGGCCTGAGGAAACTAGCACGGCACCAAGTTGGCAGGAAAATATTCCCTTACCCCCCAAACAGCCATAGGGGCAGGGCCAGTGGGCTTGGAGATGGGGGGCTTGCATCATCTGGCACTCAACGCCAAGCAGGAGGGTGGCGGGCTACTTGCCCGGCTGAGATGCACCTTCTGCTTATTCAAGAAGGCCAAGGCGAATTTTTAAAATTGATTATTTTCTTCCTTAAATTGAGTGCCTGCTCAGCTAGGTACTTTGGCTCATTCACCCTGGTCCTCACAGCACCTTGCAAAGGGGACACCGTATCCCCAGCGAGGACACCTCTACTCTGGGGAGCTTGCCTTGCCCACATCACCCCCCTCCCTGTGCAGGTGGCCTAGCAGGACTTGAACCCACGTCTCCCCAGCTCTGAGGTCTCATCTTTCCTGCCATTCTCACCTCCTTCATTTTTCCAGACATTTCGTTTTCCTACTTATCTTTTTCCCACAGTCTACAGCAGGCTTAATTAGTGAGCTTATCTCCTGAAACGTGAATAGGAACACGAGGCAGTGCTCTTTACGATTTTTCTGCCACCTTCTCTCCAGAAAGGATCCTCCCTCAGAAGCGATCCTAAGCAAATGGTGCTCTGAGAAAGAATCTGAGCCCCCCAAAGTTTCACCATGTAAGCCTGGATTTTCAACAGAAGTGTGGGAAATTCTGGTCTTGCAGTCCCTAAAATGAGTGACGAGCTCCCAGCTTCTAGGCCCCCCTGTGTCTGCAGGCAGCTTCCTCCTCCTGAACAATCCCTAGGAGCCTGGCAGCGGAATCTGACACTTAACTGTTCCTCACAACCGCTGAGGTGAGAGCCTGATTCTCCGTTTGAGGGTGTTCGTTTCCTGTGGCTGCTGTAACCCAGGAGCACAGGCAGGAGCCTTTAAGGGACAGATATGACAGATATGTGTTCTCTCACAGCTCTGGAGGGGGGAAGTCGGAAATGAAGGTGTGGGCAGGGCCCTGGGGGAGAACCTGTTGCATGCCCCCTCCTGGCTTCTGGGGCCTGCTGGCTTTCCTCAACTTGCAGCCACATCCCCCGTCTCTGCCCCGTCTTCACGTGGCCTAGTCCCCTGGTGTGTGCCCCGCATCCCTCTGCCTCCCTCCTGCAGGGGTACCTGTGATGCACTTAGGGCTCACGTTGATAATCCAGGGTGAGATCATGCACTGACTCATGCCTTGTGCCATATGAAGTGACTATCACACCCTCCAAGGGCTAGGAGAGGGGGTGAGCGGAGCACCCCAGCACCCCTCCCTGTGGTTGGGAGGTTTAGGATCCTACAGTAGCCTCCCTCCTCCTCGACTTCCTCATGCACCGCTGATCTCAAAATAGCTGAAGGAGCTCAAGAGCAGTGAACTAACCTTTGCTGGCCTTCCTTGTGCAACCTGCATACAGAGACATTGGCATTTCTGCTTCTCTTGCTTCTTGGTCCTGAGTCTAAGTGAAGCTCATGTTTGAACATGTTTGAACACCCTGTCGCCCATGCAGTGGAGATATGAGCTAGATGTAATGCAGGTGCCAGGCAAGGAGCAGTGACCTCTGCTCAGGGGGGTCAGAGAGCGTAAAAAGGAGTATGTTCAGTGTCTAGATCTTGAGGAGTTAGTAGAATGCAATTCTTGGATACTGGTCAGGGTGAGGCAGGGCTGTGCTTGATTCCTGTGGCCACCACTGCAAATGACCACTCACTTGGTGGCTGAGAACCACCTGAGTTTCTTTCTTTCTTTCTTTCTTTCTTTCTTTCTTTCTTTCTTTCTTTCTTTCTTTCTTTCTTTCTTGTGTGTGTGAACCACATGAGTTTCCTCTCCTATAGCTCTGGAGGTCAGAAGTCTGAAATCATTTTCTCTGGACAGGGTTGTTTCCCTCTGGCTCTGGCAAATTTGTTTCCTTATCTTTTCCCACTGAGACCACCCACACCCCAAATCTTGTGTCCTCTCCTCAGTCCTCAGAGCCAACAGCATGGCATCTCCTCTTGTCTCTGATCTCCTGCTCCCTTTATATAAGGACCCTATGATTACACTGGGCCCTCCTGGATTGGATAGAATACTCCAGAATAACCTCCCCAGCCCAACATCCTTAACTTAATCACACCTGCAAAGTGTTTTGTCATACAAGCCAACATGTTCACAGATTTGGGGGATTCAGATGTGGACACCTTTGTGAGAGATTTGGGAAGGGGCGGAGGAATGGGACATTTGGTAGTCATGTTAAAACAGCCTGTAGGAGGCCAAGGGTAAAAGCTTGGGTAAAACCAGTTAGGTTTCTCATCCTGCAGGGAAATGGTGGTGGCCCCTTGGCCAGGGTTGCAGTGGAGGAAGCGACGAGAAATGGTAGATTCCAAATTACAGTAATATTGTAAGTTTTATTATTTTTTTTATATTGTAAGTTTTAATGGGCAGATTGCTTGAGCATGTTGGATGTGGGATGTGGAGCAAAACCAGAGCCAGAAGACTCCAGGAACAGTGCTTCTGTTAACAAAGGTGGTGAACGGGAGCAGATTAGGGGTTGGTCCTAGATATGATAGCATAAACATGACCATTAGCCATCCCAGGGCACCTGAGCTGACATGTATAAAGTACAGGCCCCATCACAGTGTGGCTGGTCCATAATCTGATGCCAAGGTGCAGTTTGGGATGAGGGATGTTTATCGGGGGCCCTTACCCATTGAAGGGAGCCATGGGGTGGGTAGTGGAAGACGTTGGGCTGTGATGCGGGCCCAAGGACAGCTCAGCCAACCCCATAGGGAGTCTGCAGCTGAAATGAGCCATCAGATCAGGCCATGGTGTGGCCCAGGCCTTTCCACCACGCCGTCTGCAGTCACCAGAAGTGGGCCACCCTGGGAAGGGTGTGCGCTGGGGCCAGGTGGTTCTCTACAACTAAGGCTGACCCTACTGGGACTGATGGCTGGAGGCATCTGCTGACAGCACTCCTTCCCTGAAGCCTGATCAGGACAGTGCAACTCCATGCCTGTTATGCCCACATGCCCTTATCTGCAATTCCAAAATTCAGAAAAAAATAATTACTTTTCAGTTGTTTGGCACCACAACCTGGCCTGAGCAGATGTAGGCCTCTTTGCTATCTTTTTGTCCCATTTAGTGAGACTCTTGATGATTCTTTCCTTAAAGCTCTCTTCTTTCTCAGGCTCTGGGAGGTCTGTTTCCTACATCTTCCCCTACCTCTCTGGCCACCCCTCCTTTGTCTCCTCCTACTCTCATCGTCTTCCTGTTCGTGGATGCTGGCACTCCTCAGGTTCTGCCCTTGGCCCATGCACTTCTCACTACAAATGCTGTCCCAGGATGGTTTTCTCCACTAATCATGTCCTGTCCCTTCTCCTCTGGTGCCCCCACTCTACCTGCACTTCTCTCTCAATTCCAGACCCAGGCATTTACCTCCCTATAGAACAGTTCTACATAGAGATCATATAAGATCCTAAAAACTGAACATGCCCAGTCAGAAATCATCATTTCTTCCCTAAATTTGCTTCTCCTCCTATATCCCCTTATTTCAATGTATGAAGCCACCAATGACCTACTTGCCCTATAGGTCATCCTAAGCTCTCCAAACCCCTCATTCCCCACTCCCACACAGGCACTGATTTTGAGCTGGGCTCAAAACACCATTGTCAGTGCTCAAGAGGGAAACCAACACATCTCAGCAGAGTACTGAGATTAGACAATTATTGTCATCACCACTACCCCACCACCACCATCACCATCACCACCACTGTCACTATATTATCATCACCATCACCATCATCACCAATACCGTTTATGGAGCACTGATGTTGGGCCAGGCACAGGGCTAAGTATATGACCCACATTACCTCCTCTAACAAGAAACTTAAGTTAGTTGAGACAGAAAGTGAGGCACTTGCATTTGCAACAGAAATGCACATGGGCTCAGAGTCCATAGGCTGGGGCTGGTGGAGAAACAGACCTGAGGGGAACACCACTTCCACCTTCATTTCTTCTCTCACAGTGTCAATGACTGGACTATCACGGGAACCAAGGGAATTGGCATTAACCTTATTTAAATGTGCATTTTCCCAAGTGAGATATAATTACATGATCATGATTCAGTTCTCTGAGGTGTCAAAAACAAGCTTCTAAAATGGAAAAATGGCCCACTGTGTGCACACACTATCCATCATTTCATCTGAAAGAGGGCAAGTTCCCATTGATGAAAGTACCTGAAGGATTTTTGCTCAGGTCCCCATATTAGGGGCAGGATGGCCAGCACTTAGGGGGATTTTAGGCAACCAAAAGTTGACCTTTAAGGAGTAAAACGTGATATTCCCCAGGGAGCCAACATGAAGTAGGGAAGGACCTTGGCTCAGAGCCCCTCCCATGGGTTCAAATCCTCAGGCAACCATCAGTGTGGCCTTAGCCTTCTTACATGCTCTAGTGTCAGTTTCTCTACATGCAAAATGGGTCTTAGATGTCCTGAGGACAAAGCAAGTGTGGATGTGGCCCTGTGTGCAGACATCTAAAGGGAAATTCTTCCAGGCAGAGACAATAACTAAGGCAAGAACCTGACTGCCATGTTCCAGAACAATGCTGCCTAATAGAAATAAAATTCACACCATGAATATAACTTAAATTTTTCTAGTTGCTACATTAAAAAAGTAAAAAAAGGAACTGGTAAAATTACTGTTGGTAATGTATTGTATTCAGCCCACATATCCAAAACATCATTTCAGCATGGAATCATTATATAAAATGTGTTAATGGGGTATTCCAAATTTCTTTTTTTATCCTCAGCCTTTGGAATTGGTGTGTACTTTATTTTTTTTTTTTTTTTGTTTTTGTTTTTTTTTTTGGTGTGTACTTTATACTTACAGCACATCTCAGTTCAGCCTGGCTCCACATCAAGTGCTAAACAACCACATGAGGCAAGGGCTACCATGTTAGTGCAGTTCTAGAAAGAGCAAGAACATGTGTGTGGCTGGAGGAACAGGAACAGGGTGGAAGGAAAAGGAACAGAAGTCCGTGCAGGAAGGAGATGTAAGACACCATTAGGTTAGCTCTTGGATTCCAGTGCAGTGGGAAAGTGTTTGGGGGGCTTATCAGAGGGCTGTTGGAATCTAATTTCTATTTCAAATGCTCCCTTTGACTGCTCTGGGTAAGAGATTGGAGAAGGTGCGCCCCAAATGTCCTCAGAGAACTGCTCTGCAGTGAGTCTTTCAATAGTAATGATAGTAGTAGTCGTAATAGTAGTAAAAGTGGTGGTAGTGGTGGTAATAGTAGTAATATTTGTGGTGGTGGTAGTAATAGTAGTAGTAGTGATGGTGGTAGTAGTGGTGGTAGTGGTCGTAGTAGTGGTGGTGGTAATAGTAGTAGTAGCAGTAGTGGTGGTAGTAGTAGTTGTAATGCAACAGTGACAAGCAAGTACTTTGACACCTATCACCCTTTTAGATCAATGTGCCCATTTTATGGATAAGAAAACCAGGAGCCTGAGAGTAAGTAATTGCCCCCACACATCACAGTTAGTACCAGAGAAGGGACTGAGGCCCCTTCCCCTGGGCCACAATCCCTTCCCACCCTCCTGAAATGGCTGGTAGGAGGCAGAGGGGTCCCAGGAGAGGCACCCAGCCCTGCTCAGTTCTCTGCACTGTGTCCCTTCATTTGGGAGCCATATGCTTTGAAATACTGTTTGCTAAGATGGTACAGCATGGGCTGTGGGGCCAGATTCCTGCAAACTCGAGTTCCTGCAGGAATCTGGGGCTGTCTCATCAGTCTGGTGGTGGCAGACCTTCAAACACTGCCAAACACTGAACCAGCTCCCACCCATTTCCTTCCCTTGTGTTCTGGAAAGAGAGGAGGAAACTCATTCCTGCAGCATGACACTGAGAGACAGGCATGGGCTTGGGGTCTGATCAGGCCACCCTTCTGACTACTTGTGACACCCTTGGAAAGTAACTTAGCTTCCCTAAGCTGCATTTCCTTGTCTGCAAAATGAGGACAGCAGCCTCCATCTTGTTTAGTGATAGGCACAGTGCTTGGCACACAGAAGGTGCTTCCTTCCCTGCCTCCCTCCCTTATCTTAAGGCATGTTTAAATGCATTCCATAACAACACAAATGATAAATTCAGAGTTCTAGAAAGAAATAATAAATATTCTGATAGAAATTTGGTTTTTCACAAGCCCCCCAAGATGATAAACGCGTGGTAATTTAGTGATGCCATTACATGACTTTCTGAGGAAAATTCTAGAGCCTCAGCACTACTGGCATTGGAGCTGGATAATCTTTTGTGGTGCAGGTCGTCCTGGGCATCATGCGATGCTGAGCAGCATCCCGGGCCTCTACTGCCCAGCAGCCAGTAGCGTCTCCTTTTAGTTGTAACAACCCAAAATGTCTCCAGACATGGCCACATGTCCCCTGTAGGCCGAACTTACATCATTCTGTAAGATGCTCATACAGGGTCCCACAGCCAGTTTCAGGCCAGCTTGTTTTCAAGTCTGAGCCGTTCGTTCACACCCTGTGCTCTTCTTAACCCTGCTCCACACCCGTGAAAGGCTCACAAGACAGTACCTAGCACATCTAGAACCTGGCCAGGCACATAGTAAATGTTCAGTAAACACTAGCTCACCTCCTCACCAAATCCATTTCATCCAAGAAGATTCTTAGGGTCCCACACTCCACAGTTACATCCCAAGGTGTTTATAATCAGAATAGGAAAGGAGCTTAAAATCTACTAGTGATCTTCTCTTGTGTTAGGATACCACACCGGCCGGGGTTTGACTCAGTAAGTGGGGGGAACAGGGGTCACTAAAACAGCAGAGGATGAATCGCATGGTCTTGCTCGCATGCTGAGAAGAGGCGGGAGCTGGATCTTCAAACCCATCTCTTTGTCTTCAAGCCGAGACCTTTCTGAGGTACCCTGTCTGTGTGAGTGGGGCATCTTTTAGACATCTGTATTAGGTTCCTGTTGCTTTTGTAATAAATCACCACAAACCTAATGGATCAATCGGCACATATATTATCTTAGTTCTGAACTCAGATGTCTAAATGGGTTGGCAGGGCTGTGTGCCTCCCTGAGGTTCCAGGGAGAATTCATCCCCCGGCTTCTCTGGTTTCTCAAGCCTCCTACGCTGCTTTCCGTGGCTGCTGCCCCCCTCCATCTTCAAACTTCTGTTTCTGTAGTGACATCTCTTCTTCAGACCTTGATCCTCCTGCCTGCCTCTCTCAAGGACCCTTGTGATGAGACTGAACCGCCTGGATGATCCAGGATCTTTGCCATCCTAATCTCCTTCACTTAATCCTGTCTGCAGAGCCCCTTTGCCCTGTAAGGTGACACATGTACAGGTTCTGGGGGTTGGGACACAGACTTCTTTGGAGGGAATAATTCTGTTATAGCCTCCTTCACGTTCTAAGTTTGCATGAGGGGAAATAAAAACTGAGAAGATGAAATGGCCTTTCCTCTCTTTTATGCCTCCCATGGGCAGCTTGATGCAGTCGACATGCTCCAGGCTTCACACTGACACAGCAGGTTCCCCCGACAACCCCCCCCCGCCCCCCCACACTCTGCAGTTCCGGAAGCCACGCTTGGAAGACATGAAAGTCTTCACTACATCAAACAAGCCTCCGGCGAGAGAGCTGGTTCTGAGAGCACATCAAACCCAAAGTGTTTTCCTGAGACAGTGGCAGCCTCTAATGGGAGGTCTTACCCGCCGCCGAGTCTCATTTATCAGACCCAGTCAGGGGGAGCTGGCCCATGCCAGTTCCCTGCCTTGCCCCTGAGCTTCTCCATCTGTGCACCCAACTTCTTTATTTAAATAAAATATGGGTGAAAATATAAAATCAGGCCTGCTAGAATTATGTCTGAAAGGGGCCCACAGGGGCTCGCCTTATGAGAAAAACAACGCCTGCTTTAGTGATGGATTTTGCCTGCGTTGGCTGTTTACAGTATATTTTTGCTCTCTTACTTATTCTGTTATGTCCCAAATTAATTCATTCAACAAAAGAGTCTGAACACATGCCAGGTGCCAGGTCCTGCGCTCTGTACTAAGGATGCAGAACTAGAGTCAGAGACATTTTCTTTTCATCTGGAGTTGATCATCTAATTGAGAAGACAGACACTCAGACTGATCATTACAGATCAACCTGGGAAGTGTAAATGTAGTGAACTTGACCGTCATGTCTAAAAAGAGAGGAGTTGGAGAGGTCAGCTATATAGGTAAGTGCATTCTTGGTTTAGAAGTATTTACTGAGCACTCCGTACGTTGATCTGGGCACAGCAATGTGGTCTTTGTTCCCAGACCTTACATCTCACAGGAGTGGGGGAAGGGGCCCCCCAACAGATGCAAATTTATAGAAGCCTGACTGATAAACTAAATAATACCTTAACATGAGTGACAAATGCTAAGAAGGGATAAAGTGAGGCACTAGAGTCATGGAAGGCATGGCAGCTTCAGTGAGGGTGAGTAGGAAGGTCCTCGATGAGAAGCCAGCACTGGAGGCAAGAATTGGATGCTATGAAGGAAGCAGCCCTCTGAGGATCATGGGAAGGCTGTGCAAAGGTCCTGAGGCAGGAACTTACTTGAAAAGACCAAGGGAAGCCAGAATGTTGTCAGCAGGGGAAGGAGATAAAGTTAGAGAGATAGCAGGGACCAGTGATGGAGGATCTCATAACTCTCCTAAAGAGTTGGGACTTTCTTTTCTTTTTTATTTTTCCATTCAATTATAATTAACATACAGTCATATTAGTTTCGGTTGGACAATATTATGATTCAACAGTTCTATACATTACTCAGTGCTCATCAAGATCACTGTACTCTTCATCCCCATAACCTACTTCAGCCATCCCCCACCCACCCACTTTGTTCTCTGTATTTTAGAGTCTGTTTTTTGTTGTTGTTGTTGTTGTTGTTGTTGTTGTTGTTGTTAGACATGTCTCTTTCTATTCTGTTTGTTCATTTGTTTTGGTTCTTAAATTCCACATATGAGTGAAATCATATGATATTTGTCTTTCTCTGGCTTATTTTGCATAGCATTATACCCTCTAAGTCCATCCATGTCATTGTGAGTGGCAAGATTTCATTCGTTTTATGGCTGAGTAATATTCCATTGTATATATATATACGCACACACACCACCTCTCCTGTATCTATTCATCTATCGATGGACACTTGGGCTGCTGCCATATCTTGGTTATTGCAAATAATGCTGCAATAAGCACAGGGGTGCATATACCCCTTTGATTAACATTTTGGTTTCTTTGGCTAAAATGCCTAGTAGAGCAAGTACTAGATCATATGGTAGTTCTATTTTTAATTTTTTGAGGACCCTCCATCCTGTTTTCCACAGTGGCTGCACCAATTTACATTCCCAACAACAGTGCACAAAGGTCCCTTTTCCTCCGCATCCTGGCCAATGCTTGTTAGTTCTTGTCTTTTTGATACTAGCCATCCTGACAAGTGCAACTTCTTTGTGGTTTTGATTTACATTTCCCTGATGATGAGTGATGTTGATCATCTTTTCATGTGTCTGTCAGTCATGTATGTGTCTTCTTTGGAAAAATGTCATTCAGGTCCTCTGTCCATTTTTAAATTAGATTACTTGGTTTTTTAGTGTTTGTGTATTTTGGATGTTCACCTCTTATGAGATATATCATTTGCAAATATCTTCTCCCATTCAATACATTGTCTTTATGGTTTTTTTTGTTTTTTTTTAATTTTTTAATTTATTTATGATAGTCACAGAGAGAGAGAGAGAGGCAGAGACATAGGCAGAGGGAGAAGCAGTCTCCATGCACCGGGAGCCCGACGTGGGATTCGATCCCGGGTCTCCAGGATCGCGCCCTGGGCCAAAGGCAGGCGCCAAACCACTGCGCCATCCAGGGATCCCATCTTTATGTTTTATTGATGGTCCCTCACTCTGCAGAAGCAGGGGTTTTTGGTGTAGTCCCCATAGTTTAATTTTTCCTTTGTTTCCTTTGCCAGAGGAAGCATATCTAGAAAAATGTTTCTATAGCCAATGTCAGAGAAATTATTGCCTGTGTTCTACTCTAGGAATGTTATGGTTTCAGGTCTCACTTTTAATCTTGGAGGCCTCGGGGATGCCTGAAGCTCCCATGGTGCACCCGCCAACCTCAGAAAGGCTCCCAGAAGGGAGACATGAGCTTTGAGCTAGGGCTTCAGAGATGATCAGACTCAGTAGTGACATGCAGTGAGTCTGAAAAGGTGGGAAGGAGGTTTCCAGGGAGACAGGGGGAGGAAGGGGTTCTCCACAGAGGAGACCACCAGGTATGGGCCAGGCTCATCGAGAGCTGTGGGTTCTCCTCCTCTGTTGCTGTCTCAGCTGCTTTGGCCCTTTCCCAAAAAGGCTGGAACTTCACGTGGCAGGAGGAACCCAGGCTGTGGAAGTGGGCTGGCCAGGCAGCTGCGGGTCAGCTCGAAGGAAGATTTCTGCTCCCCACCCACAAGAGCCAGGCTGAGCGGAGCCCATGCAGAGGCCTGTGAGTCACAGCCGAGCAGGGGGGACCATGGCTGGGGCCTCTGGTTCCAGGGGGAGCTTTTAGCTCAGCGTTAATGTCTGCCACAGCAACAGGAGCTGGGGGCAGTGCAGATTTGAGGAAGACACCTGGAAAAGAAAAATAAGCTCATCCCTCTGCTCAGAGAAACTCCCAAGAAAAGTCAGGAAAAGGCACAGAGCCTGATGAGGTTGCACATGCACAGAGTGCTTCAACTTGGCCACATGGCACTTGTTCCAGCTTCTCCAGGTCCCGTTTTAAACATCTGAATGTGGGCTTCCTTCTCTGCACTCCCTTACTTAGCCTCAGCACTGACGTGGTGGGAAGACCAGGTGTCAAACCCTATCTCTGTTGCATATTAGGGGAATCACCTTGGGCAAGTCGCCTCACCTTTCTGTGTCGGTTTCCTGGTCTGTTACTTGGAAATAACATTAGCTACCTGGAAAGAGTTTCAGGCACATGGGAATTAGTCATGATGACTGCATACACAGCTACACTGTCAGTGCCTGGCACAGGAGGCTATTATTTTATTTAAGTTCACCTGGACTGAGAGGATTTCAATGGAGAGTCCAGTAGACCTGGGTTCGAATCCCATCTCTGCCACTGCCTCACCAGCTGTGGGACCTTAGCTAAGAGTTTTTACCTTGGGCCTCGATTCTCTCATCAGGAGTGTGCTCAGACTCTACCTGATAGCCAAAGCACCATCATCAATGGCCCCCACTGGCCCTGAAGAGGTCTGGGTTTGAAAACCAAATCATGTGTTGTCCCCACTCATCAATAAAGTGGGCCTGACAGCACATCCCAGGGAACTCCTGGAAGGGCAAACAAGGAGAATGCAAAAGAAAACTGCTGAGAAGCCTGCAAATGCCCAGCCAGCCCCACCCCCCAGCCCACAATAGGCCCACCCATAGTCACATTTGTGGAGGCATCAGACTGAGAGCTGCGAACAAGAAGCAGTTTCATTCTACCACAGATAGTCATGAAGACCATTTGCAGCACAGAACAGAAGTTGATAGAAATGTCCTTCTCCTTCTCTCTTGATCTCAGCGCTGCTAATGTATTGAGCTGCCCACAAAGGCCACCTCCTGCTCACTGCAAGCCCCCGAGCCCCCCTCACATTCCAAGCCCTGTGCTTCCCCATCTCCTCTTCTCCTGCCCAGTTGTTTCCTACATAGGTCAACTTGGTCTCTCAGAAATATGTACAACTTGACATCTCCTCTTTCCCCTGTCTACACAATCAACCCTTTCAAGCAACTGGGAAGTACTCAAGCTGAGATACCATTGGGGTGACCAGTCAACCCTGAGAGTGCCTGAGACTGGATGTTCTGTTTTTAGAGTTGGGACAAGGTGGTCAGCCTAGATGTCCCAGGAGTTTTGATTATCAATCAGTAGGAGTTCAGAAAAGGGAAAGGCTGGTGTGGGTCTCAGTCTCGGGCAGGGCAGGACTTTGAAAAACTAGGATGGGTTTCTCTAGAAAGGGACCCTTACACAAGGACTCAAGGAAAGCAGCTTATTTGGGTGATGATCCCAGGAGGTATCAGAAGGGGAGCAGACATGTAAGGTGGGGAAGGAAAGACAGGTGAAGGAAGAGGCTCTTCGGATCAAGTTGCTTCCGTGGGCGAGCAGAGCAGAATCCAGCCAGAGAACTCTGAACAACTGTAGGAAGTACATGTATCACAGTCACTCTCATCCCAAGTCCCTATAGTCAGTCCTGGGAAGGAAGAGGTGTCAACTCTCCAGCCCTTTGGCTTGGCTCCTGGAAAGGCAGACAGAGCCCCCCTGCTGGTGGTGCAGGCAGGCAGGGCATATGGGGCCAGCAATGAGATACAGAAAGCCCATGGGATAGAGGTGGACCACCACCCGCCTCTGCTTGGCCATTCTAGGGTCTTGAGCCAGAGAACACCATGCATCCACAGGATTTGAGATACCATATAACCCAGGGACTGTGGCTCCTTCAAAGCTGTAGACCCAGTGCCCAGCACAGCACCAGCTCACTTCAGGGGCTCAGTAATTTGTGTTCACTGAATAGATAAACCAAACCATTCTGCAGCTGGGAAAACCAAGACCCAGGCTGAGAGTGTGCTTGCCTCCAGTTATGGGTGTCCCCAGGGTCCTGGACCTTATTCCAGGCTGCCTTATTACTGCAGCACCCATACCAAAGACCCGTCCTTAGCCACAGACCCACACTTGTCTGTTTCAACACCCCAAACAAGGAAGAATGTTAAAGCTTAAAGTATGCCCACAGAGAACTTACCACCAAGCCCTCTGACCTCTGTGTTCATTGGAATATAAGCTCCTGATCCCACTTAGTAACAGATCATCAGTGTGGTTAGCCCACCCAATAGACCACGTCACTGTGGGTTTGTCCCAATAGATTTTAATTGTGCTTTCTGACCTGCTAATTAGCTGTCCTCACTCATTAGGATGATTAGTTCCTCATTTTTAATTAGAATTGGCAGAGTCAGTTTGGCTTTATGTGGCCCATTTGCTCCTAAGGCTCTTCAAAAACATCCTCTCTTCCAGAAACTCCAGAGTGGAGATGTTCAAACCTAAGAATTTGACGTAGAAGTCCAGATTAAAGAAATTCCACTAGAATAACCATTCCACTGTCAAACCATGCTAATTGGAAGTCAAGAGGGGACTCATTTTGTGTTTCAGTGGAGAGGAATTTGGGGAGGAATTTAACAAAGTCAAATTGATCCCAGGCAAATGCAAGATAGAACCACAGAGGGCAGCTGTTAATGAGACTGAGAGGCACTAATTGTTTTTTTGCAAACATTTTCCACATTTTCCCAGGTTTTTATTTACATTCTTAGCTGCCATCTCCCAACAGTGTCCCCGTCTGCCTGTACTCTCCCTCTGTGACCCTGGCTCTACTCTATAAGGGACCACTCTCCAGAGCACAGTCTCCCTCCTGCTAAAACTTCATGCCTACAAACTCCTGACCCCCCACCCCAGCAGGACAGCACTGATCCAGCCTGGGATCCAGCCAGCTCTGTATAGTCCTGTACAGACATGCCTATGCTGCCCCCAAACAGACACCCTCTAAACCCACTCCCATGTGTCCTTCCCCTGATAATTCCTTGACCACGTAATGATTCTCCACTCCCTTAAAAGACCCATTTATTAATCGTTATTTCTTATTTATTCATCCATTCACTATTCAACAAACGTCCTTTAAGGAACACAATTTGCTATGGAGAAGGTGACAGTGAGCAAAAGAAACATGTTACCTGTCCCCAGAAAAGCAGGATAAACAAGCAAAGGAATAAAGAAATAAAAAAGATAATGATAGTGACCATGGGAGGTATGGAGGGGGGGTGGTAAAGGGACCTCCATTTAGGCACACACTTGAGTCTCATTCCCCCTCCTGGAGGAGCCTCCCTTTCATTTCTTTACAAGACATGCTCCATGTGGGCAAGACCCCAAGCTTGGGTCAGGACCTTTGCTGGTTACCTGCCTGGACTGTAGTTAAGCTGAGAGGAAGGGAAGAAAGGTGCCACCGCATACAAGTCACATACTGACGGCCAGTCCCATGCTGAGTAAATTGCCCATATCCTGTGTGCCCTGAAGTCCCTCCGACGCTGGGTGCATTTCCAGCAGTGGGCACCATCTGAGCAGGATGGGAGCTAGAAACTCCCAGAAAGGACAGTGCACACAGCAGACAGGGCAGTTGGGAATTCTCAAACAGGGAGTCTCACTTCTCCTCTCTGGCCTCAGCCTCCCCATGTGGAAGGTGGGGATGGGGCTGGACACTTGAAGCCTGGTTTTGCAGCATCTCAAAATGCAAAAGAAGCAAACTGCCTTTGCTCCCTCAGTTCAGACCAATGGCTTCTGATGACTTGTAGCTCTTCTTTACCTGAGATCAGCAATGTCTGATGCCAGCTCCCTGTGGAGTTTATCCCTCCCTTTCTAAAATAATTTAAAACCCCACAAAGGGCAATCTTTTCAAGAATGTGGCACATAGGAGGTACTTGATACATTAACTCTTTCTTTATTGCTGTAATTGCCCAGGAGAGATGTGGTCCAGGAGAAAGTTAATCTTATGGTAGGTCTGACTGTTTTGACTCCGTGGATTCCCAGATGCTAAAAGCCCCGGAGGACCGAAGCAGAGCCTGCTCCTTGCTCACCACTAATGTTCCAGTGCAGTGGCTGGCACATAGTCAATACTCAACAGGCACTTCAGTAATGGCATGATGGAAAGAAGGAGAGCTTTAACAGTTGATAGGATTGAGCCTTTACAATGTGTTCAGCACAGTGCTTAAACACTCATTTGATCCCCAAAACAATGCTACAAGGTAGGCGCTGTCCTCATTTTATAGATGAGAAAATTGAGTCATGAATATGACTTGTTCATGGTCCCGCAGGCTGTATGTGAAGAGTTTATCTGACTCCAAAGCCAGTGCTCCTGGCCACCAATGTGGCCGCCTCATTATGGTAAAAATTTACCATATGCCAGGTAAGTGCTACAGCTGGCTTCACTGAGATGCCAGGTAGCTCATCAAGTGCCCAGATTACAGGTGGGGAAACTGAGACTCGCAGAAGGACCAAAGCCTCCCACCTATTGGCCATGGAGCCACAAGTGCCCACTCGGAGTCAGGACAGGACAAGCCTCTGCCAGAGGTTCTGGGGAGCACCTGCCACATCTCCCATCCTTCCCTACCTGGGAAGCACACACCCAAAGAGGTGGACACCCCCTCTGAGGGGTCAGACCTGCCTTTTCCCCATTTGGCTGAACAGGCATCCTCCAAGGTGAATAGCTTCTGGAGCAGATAGCCACCGCCCCACAGGGGAGCACTGCTCCCCTTCCCACACCGAGTGCATTCTGGTGCCAGCTCCCTGCAAGCTGCAGGTGTGTGTTCTGTTGATATACTCCTGGTTGTTGTCCTAAAACAAACCTGCTTGGGAAACAGTGCTTTTGCCCTTTCTCCAGTGTCTCCTAGAGGATGGGCAGGGGAGAGGGGCTTTTCTCTGAACCAGAAGCTCCTGGTGACAGGTTGTGGGGCCGTCTGTAAGTCATCTGGCTTCTCTGTGCTTCAATTCCCTCAACTGCCAAATGGATATTAGGATACCTGTCTCCTAAGATAGTTACATGAACTCACCATGCAGACTAGTAGATTCTGACAATGCCCAGCACGGGGCTTCTAGTGCAAATGTTGGAGGAAAATGGATGCATGAACAGACAAAAAAAGACTAAGTCTAGTGAGATAAACACAGCAAAATATCCATGAAGAATTTTCAAAATTATTATATTAAATTGAAAAAATTTAAAGGTATTTTTAAAACTGGTGCTTGCAGGGAAAATGTGTTTAAAGGATTGAGTAGCATATGGGCACACCTGTGGGGATGATAAAGGGGATTTAAGAGCCTTTATTAAAGGACTTTTAAAATTGGTGGTAATGGTTCCATTAAAAGAAGGTAATGATATGAATTATAGAAAAGTTTGGACAGCTGACCTTTATTTCTTGTACACAAAAATGAAATACAATTTTATATTTTACCCAGATACCCGGCAAGAGCTAGAAAACAGAGGACGGGGGGCAGGGGCAGGAGGTGGCGGAGACTGCAGGCCATGTGCAGGAAAGCTGCCAGAAGCAGAAATGACAGAGATGCCTGCTGGAGTACTGCAGGTGCACATTGCCAAGCAGGTTCCATTTGGTCCTTAAAACAATGCCAAAGAGGTAGGGGCTATTGCTGCCTTCATTCTGAGCTGGGTTTTCCACAGTTTCCCGAGAGCCCCCATCTGGTGGCTCACCCACCCTCTCCGCACATCCTTCAGTTACCCACACCCTTACCAGCATTTCCTAGGATCCACTCACACACAAACTACACGTTGGAGTCTGCTTCTGGGGGAAGCCAGAATAAGCTAGCCAAATAAAATAACAAGTAATGGCCAAATAAGATAACAAGGTATGTTGGCCTAGAGACATAACCGCTTGGGGCTTACTTGCAAAGTCTAAGCCATGCCACACTACTAGGCAGTGGTATGAGTCCTCGATGTGACGAGAACCCCATGCAAGTTATGCCAGGTACAGGGTGGAAGCAGTAGCATGAATCCACTGTCATCTTTTTATCCTTTTAAACTGAGAGGTACGGTCAAAAGAAGGCAGGATTTTGGGATGCCTGGGTGGCTTAGTTGGTTGAGTGTCTGACTCTTGATTTTGGCTCAGGGTTGTGGGATCGAGCCCCATGTTGGGCTCCATGTTCAGTGGGGAGTCTGTGTCTCTCCCTCTCCTTCTGTCCCTCCCCCTGCTCATACTCTCTCTCTTTCTCTCTCTCTCTCTCTCTCTCTCAAATAAATAAAGAGGCACCTGGGTGGCTCAGTCAGTTAAGCATCTGACTTCAGCTCAGGTCATGATCTCTGGGTCCTGGGATCAAGCCCTGAGTCAGGCTTTACATTCAGCCAGGAGTCTGCTTATCTCTCTGCCCCTCCCTACCCCACTAGTGCATGTGCTCTCTCTCTCTCTCTTTCTCTCTCAAATAAATTAAATTTAAAATCTTTTTAAAAATAAAATAAATCTTTAAAAAATTTTTTTTAATTGAAAGAAGGCAGAATTTTGAGTCTGAAGATCCAAATTTGCGTCCTCTTTTGTGGGGCGACCTGGTCAAGTGGAGGCTGGTCATGCAGATGGCAAATGGATTCACCCAAGACAGAACAAAAGAGAAAGTTTATTGAATGCACTGCAAGGGAGCAGCGGGCAAGAGAGCAGAGGAGAGACTGTCTGCCATGAGGGGTGGTGGGGGCTATAGTATTGAGGGTAATGAGGAGGTTTGGGAATGTATGGAATTTTCTGGTTTTGACACCTGCGCCCAGGTGTAAGTAGCCCGTTGGTGAACTGGGGCCTATGGCTGTTTCAAGGCAGGTCACTTAGGGCACCTGTTTGCATTCAATCCAGGGGTTACTATGGGCCCATGTGCCTTGGTCAGGTTTCCATTGCTCAAGCCTGTTGCCTAAAAGTAGCCTCTGTGTCTTCCACTTACAAGTGGGACCAGTAACTTCAGCCCTTCCTCTTCTAGAGTCTCAGTTTCCTAATCTGTAGTGATAGTTTATAACTCAGAGTTTGGTCATGAAGAAAGATCTGTGCAAAATCTTTTTGTAAACAAGAAGATCTGAAACCAGAGAATTTGGAAGAATTTGTCAAAATCCTTTACTAGAAGGGATTTTTTTTCAATTGCTCTTTAATTTTGAAACACATTATTATAAAATGAGCAGCAACTGCATGCCTACCACAAGAAATACTGATACCTTACCTTGAGAAAACAAGTTATCAAGAGATTTTAGGTAAATATGGTCACGTAACATGACCTTATTACAGAATCTTCCTCCCACATATACCTAACCTGGGTGGCTCAGTTGATTAAGTGTCTGCCTTCAGCTCAGGTCATGATCTCAGGGTCCTGAAATCAAGCCCCACATCCATCAGCACCCTGCTCAGCGGGGAATCTGCTTCTCCCTCTGCCTATGCCTCTTTCCTTACTCATGCTTCCTCTCTTGCTTTCTCTCTCTCTCAAATAAAATCTCTTTTTTAAAGTTTTTTTTTTTTAAAAAGCAACAACCAAACAAACTTTACACAGGAAAAAAAATGGCCAGCAGCAACCAATAAAGAATATTCTAGCATAGTACATTCTGTCTCAACCCTTCAGAAACAGCATTGACCAGGGAAGGGGATTCAAAAACCCCTAAGAGCCCTTACTAACACCCCTGATTTGTGGGGAATATAGAGTGAGGAGGTGAGTCAGCAATCCTGAGAAAAGATACCTTCCCCCAGAGCTTCTCAAAAGGTTTCTCACTTTCCAAGACTTTTTTCTAATTTGAGGAGACCTGTTGAAGCCCACAGAAGCTGAGTGTACTCCTAACCTCTGGGAATGGGCTCTGGTACACGTCATTTAAAATCTCAGAGGCTAGAATAGAACCCAGATGCTCCAGAAAAGCCTGCCAGCAGCCCCCACCCCATTTTCTCTACTCTCTACCTCCAGCATGCCCTCCATTCACGGAAAAGTACTGAAAGACATGTTCATGCCTCAAACTGTGATTTGAAAGACACCCTGGAAGAAGATAAGAGAAAGTGTCAGTGATGAATCACCATATCAGAGAAGGTGGAAATCTGGATGGAGTTACTCACTCTATGTAAAGACAGACAAAGAGCAATGGCTTAAAGAATGTGCCAACATAGAACAAGTAGAAGGAAAAAGAGACAAGGGATGTCAAAGATAAAGAAGGGAGAGATTGCCCAGAGCATGCAAAATCTGTGTGAAAACAAGAGAATAAAGTCATTCAGGAGATGAAAGATATGGAAGAGGGACAAAATCGATCCGACATAAAGATAATAACTGTCTCTGGGGTAGAGCCCAACAAGTAGAACAGAAGAGTTCTAAGTCTAAGGTGGGAAGTAAATGGAGAACGGATCTATGCTTGAGAGGGACATGCTATGTTCTAAGAAAGACTATTACAGGGAGACCAGCACTAGACACATCATAGTGAATGGTTAAGTTAATAGTTTCAAGCATAAGGAAAGATTTCTTCGGGGCCTTAGGTGGAAAAAGCCAATCATCTAAAGGAGAAATATTAGACTAGCTCTAGGCTTCTTAATAGCAACAGTCAATATCAATGCCAAGTACCAAAACAAGTGGAGATCATCTCTGGATAGAAGGTTCAGGGATGAATTCTGTTTCCTTTCATACTTTTCTATAGTGTATGCTTTCTTTAATTGTTAGAAATGGGTAAATATTACTCATGACAATCAGAAAAATATAGTAACACTATTCTCATCTTGAAAAACAACACAAAAATAAAGGGCCTACCAGAAATTCCTTCTGTTTTTTGTTTTGTTTTGGTTTTGGTTTTGGTTTTCATGAGAGGCAGAGAGAGGCAGAGACACAGGCAGAGGGAGAAGCAGGCTCCATGCAGGGAGCCCGATGTGGGACTCGATGTGGGACTCGATCCTGGGACTCCAGGATCACACCCTGGGCCAAAGGCAGGCGCTCAACAGCTGAGCCACCCAGGGATCCCATCCCTTCTGTTTTTATATCGACCCCATTCTTTCTCATTTTACCGTGGATTAAAGAAACAGTGAGAGGCTCTTAGGAAACTAAACTATCAGTGCTGGCAGACAAAGAGAAACAAACTAATTCCAGGATTTGGGAGGGCATTCAAATAAAACCATGAAGACTTCTAAGTTCCCTTCCCATATTTAAAAAATTATAAGCATCTTGGTCTTACTTGCATCACAATGGATTCGTTAAGACTCACAGTGGCAGTCACTCACCCTGGAGGAGCTGGAATCTCACTGGTGGTAGGATTTGAGGAAATTAGTTTCTTAGGCCTCAGTTTTATACATTAAATGGGAAAAATAGTAGTCATAGCTATCACATAATTGTGGTAATTAAATGAAATAAAGCCCTGAAGAAACAAAGATACATGTGGGGAGGCAGGTGTGTCAACATTCTCTGCGTCATTGTGAGCTGACGTGCCAGCGTCAGAAATATTAACAGAGTTATCCACAGATGCTTCCAAAACACACCTAGGGAAATCAGGGAAGGTGAAACACCAGCCTTCAACCCTGTTCAGGCTCCACATAGCTGTGAACTAACCCCCAAGGATATGCTGCAAGGCTCACAGCAGTGTTAGCTGTCCACCACTGTGGGACCACCCCAATGCAGTCAACAACTAAGTGTGTGACACAAACACTTTCAACAACATCTGCTCTCTACAGACCTAAAGGCTGGTTTTAGCACATTTCAATGTGTAACCATTGTTCCTGCACAGTTTGATAGATACCTTCAAGATATGGAAAGCCTACTTTCAGTTAACAGGATATCCAATCTTTTCAAAATCAAATTTTGAGTGTCTAATTCAAGTAAGTAAATATCGATCAAGTATCTACTCTCTGCCAAAGAGACCAGTGGGGAGGCTGCCTGCCCTGGAGGGCTCATGGTCTGGTGGGGATTGGAGGGACAGTCCCTTCCGAGTCATTTTGATGTGTTTTAGTCCAAGGCTTGCTGGCAGATTAAAGGAGTGATAATAGGGAAAGCTCTGGAGAGACAGGCTGGAGTTATCCCAGCTCTGTGACCTTGGGCTGCGTGGTTGAACTTGATGATGAGTGTTACGGTCGTGTCCAATGCTCACAGTGAAAGTTTTGCCTCTGTGGGGTGACGTCTCTGAATTCTTCCCCTTTCTTCCATCCCTGCTGCCACCACACAACCCCTCTACACAACCATGGCCTCCCTCCTGCATTGCCTGGCAGCTTCCCTGCAGCCACTCCTCCATCCTGCCAGTCCCCTCTCCAAACAGCGGTAATGTCTACGAAATGCAAGCAGATCACATCAGCCCCTACTTGAAACCCCACATTGGTTTTCTTCCATTGGTTTTCTTCAATAGTAGATCTCTCCTTGATCTATAAGAGGCTGCTTAATTGGTCCTTCTCGCTTTTTCTGCTTCACACTGTTCCTCTCTCCCCTTGCTCAGCTGTCCAGACAGAATGGTCTCTGCTCTAGACCTTGACCCAATCCCTTTCACCTTCCAGGACCTCTGCCCTGCCATCCCTCCACCCAGCAGTCTTCCCCAAACCTTAGTGAGCTGTGTCTCTTCCTTCAGGTCACATCTCTGCCATCACCTCCCAGAGAGACCTCCTTGGCCATTACAAAAGCAGGCTTCCCGCATTGCTCACTGCATTCCTTCTATGCTTATCACATGTTGAAATTACTTATTCATTCACTTCTTTTTTGATAAACAAGTCATCTTTCTCCCCACCACAAACAGATGAGGGAATTCCATGAGGGCAGGACATTGTCCCTGTTGTCCACCACTGTGGGACCACCCCAATGCAGTCAATAATCATGGTCGGACCTTTCAGTGTCTCCTTAGAGTTTGGTAAAGGTACCTCAAGCATTCCCCTGTCACTCCCCTTGTCTGTGGAATGCCAATGTATAGATCTGATTGGCAGAGTGAGAACCCCATTGGGGGAGGGTACAAACAGGCCCCCAGTGGTCATGCAGAGCCCCGGGTCTGGGGTATGGGCACAGGGCCCAATCCCAGGTCTCACTGAGTACTAGAAGAGGAGACTGTCAATTAGGTGTGGTACCCTGCAGACATTTAGAAATGTGTGCAAGTAGTTCAGGTTGCCACAGTGACTAGGGGAGCTCTGGCATCTGGGAGGTGAGAGGTGACAAACATCCTGCAATTGCACAGGACAGCCCTCAAAATAAAGAATTCTCCTCCTTTAATGCAATCACATTTCTACTGAGTAACCACTGCTCCGGTGATGAGTTGGGCCACCACATACCCAGTCACGGGAAGATAAGGAGGACAGAATGATAGTCAGTTGGGCAGAGACTTCCATTCTTTCACGCAAGGATTAATGAGGAAAAGGGCTGGGATTTGGAGATTGTACTCCCAAGCCTGAGTTCTGGCTCTGCTACCCAGGGGTTGGGTAATCTTGGGGAAGTCCAGTGACCTCTCTGGGCTTCAGTTTTCTCATCCAGGTACAGCTGCCAGTACCTGACACACTGAATCAGTAAATGTCAGTTGCCTTGTAAATCAAGTTTGTACATATTATACTCATTTTGTAGCAGATTTCAGCTTGATTCAGAAAGCATTTGGAGAGCCAAGAGGATGACTCACCTCTCATTTGGATGGGCCAGATCAGGGAGATGGTTTGTATACTTTTAGGAGTCATAGGCTAACTCCAGCATCCATTCTTGAGACTGTCACTCACCCAGGCAGAGCCGGCTCTTATGCAGAGGGTGCTACCCTGCCGTCGGAGGTGGATGCTGGCGGCATGAACTTCTCAGTGTGATTCACTCTGTGCCCTTGCCCTGACATTGCAGGGGGCATCCCATTCATCCTGACCGGCGAGTTCTTCCAACAATCCCAGAGGCCAGCTGCCTTCATCATTGCGGGCACCGTCAACTGGCTCTCCAACTTTGCTGTCGGGCTCCTCTTCCCATTCATTCAGGTATGACTGACCCGTGGTCTCTTGCCCACGGGATGCCCTCTGATTCAGCAGCCCTCTGCGTGAGGGGTGATCCGCAGAGCAGAGTTGAGTCTCTCAACTGGAAACTCACACTGTTGGCCGCAGGAAGGCAGAAATGGGCCATGGCTCCAACCCTGAATCCTCTTTCTCCTGCCTGCACCTGCCAGGAGCTGCCACTAAATGCAAAGGACTGCCTCATTGCCAAGGGTCTGCAAGGAAACCTGGGTTAGAATCTCAGACCTGCACTTTCACAATGTGCTTATCAGGGTGTTAGGCAAAGTCCATGTTATAGTTACAGTGCACACCGCAACATGCCATGCATATGACATCCTTGTTGTCATCCTCATAACCAAGCTCATGGGGTCGCTGTCCCAAGGGTGACGGGGTGGACAGGAAAATGTAAACTTGGGAAATGGATACAAGTTCCTTTTGTGTAGGTGAAGAATCTATTCATTCACTCACTCATTTATTCAGCATGTTTTTATTGAGTCCCTGCTCTGTGCTGGGCACTGTTTCAGGCAGTGGGGATACAGTGGGAACAAAAACCCGTGTTCTATGGTTCTGAGCTAAAAAGGGAGGCAGAGACCTGAGTGAAGTGAAGCAGCCCAGGAATGGAAAAGTCCAGGCAGAGAAACAGCAAGTACAAGGGTCCTGAGGCAGGGCCATGCCTGGCCTGTATAAGAAACAGCAAAGAGGCCAGTGTGGCTGGAACAGAGTGAGCAAGGAGGATGAGGAAGGCAGGGAATAAGATCAGAGTTCTCTGGGAGCAGGAACACAAAACACAAGGATGGATTTATTTATTAAAGTGTTTTGTTTTTTTGTTTGTTTTTTGTTTTTTTTATTCATGAGAGAGGCAGAGACACAGACAGAGAGAGAAGCAGGCTCCCTGTGGGGACCCCGATGTGGGATTCGATTCCGGATCGTGGGATTCAATCCCAGATCCCGGGATCATGCCCTGAGCCAAAGGCAGACGCTCAACCGCTGAGCCACCCAGGCATCCCAACAAGGATTTAAAAGTGGGCCCCCAGCTGCATTCCAAAGAGGGTCAAGCTTCTCTGCTCTAATGCTCCCAGAGCTCCCACTGCCCATGATAGAGGTGATGTCAGTGGAGGTGAGAACCCATCAGATGTGAGAGGTGAGAACCCACCATCCCTTCTCAGGGCCTATTTCAACTCTCTCGCCTTCCCCTCAGCTAATAGTCTGCCTGTTAATTGACTAGCTTCAAGCCCAGCATGTCGCAGAGACTCTGCCACAAGCGTGGCTGAGTCCAAGGTCAGAAGCCCCGCCCACAGGCCCACGTGGTGGTTACTCCTGCTTTACAGAGTGGTTACTCTGTGCCACGTCCCCTGCACGTGGCATGGCTTTTTCTGTGCTCAGATATCCACGCAGCCCTGAGCTGGGGTGTCCTGTCCTTCTCACTTTGCTATAGAGAGGCTGAGGCTCAGGGAGCAGACACTGTCAGCCTGAGGTCCTGCGGTCACCATCCAACCCGGCCCCTCTGCCCACAGCCTCTTCCTGGTGGACATTCTCTGTCATTCATCAGTCTCCAAGTTAGAGGCCGACTCTCCGTGTGACTTTTACAGCATCTCTGACCATCTTAGCTACAAGCACTCTGCCTCTGAGCGTAGGTGCCTTGGGGGCTCCTTGGGCCCGACACCCATTTCCTCCCATCCTTGGACACCTTCAGCAGCAGGGCCAGAACATAACAAGTAGTCTTTTCAATTGACTTCAACCCTTAAACAGTTTCTTCGTCTTTGGTTCAAAGCCAGCAGAGCCAGGAGTCAGTAAAATATTCATTATTATGGGGAAAGCGAACTTGAAACCACTCCTTTGTCAATGCACATCCCCCTACCACCCCTATAATTTAAGTGGAGAAACTCTAGAGCCCTCACCTGGCCCAGCACTAAGCTTTCTATGTCACTGTACCCTCACACAAAACACGCCATCTCCCTTTCCTGCCGCAGTTTAGGAGTGGACGGCACAGACGTGACACTGGCATTTGCTGAGCGCTTGCTGTGTGCCAGGATCCTCTCAACCCCTGTCAATGCTGGGAGGTTATGCCTTCATGTCTCCCTTGTACTGACCAACAGACTGGAGCTCGGAGAGAGGCAGCCAGTCCCCAAGGTCACCCCCGTGGGAAATGACAGAGTGGGATTTGAACCCAGTCTCTCATCCTCACCTGTAAGACAAGGTCATACAGCAGGTGATTTCATCCTACAGGTCCATTTTAACTGGGCTTGAGGAGTTAATTGATGTTTAAACACACACATGCACACACATAGGCACACAGGCGTGCTCTCTCACACACAGGCACGCATCTCAGAGAAGTCTCCAGCGGATTGGACTCATCTGACCTTTATTTCATGTTGTTGATTTGGCAAATCACAGCCCATCCGCGGCTTCTCCCAGACATAGAAGTCATGCTGCCTCTGCCTTGAGATGCTGCCTGGACTCAGTGTGCGGGGTGAGCGGGGGACAGGCTTGTGCTGAGTCCTGGGAAGCTGTGCTACCCCCGCCTGCACAGCTGGATTCCTCGTCAGGGAAGGGGCGAAGGAGAAGACAGCGACCACGCCAGAGCAGGTCCACGTGCAGTCACACCATCACACAGAAGGTCGTATTACCGCCACGCGTCAGTCAGGATGGGTTGGGTTTGCTGCAGGAAGAAACAGCCCCCACGTCTCAGTGGCTTTAAATCACCCAGGATTATGTCTTACTCATGCCAGGTGTTCATTGCGGGGGTTGCTGGAGCTTCTGTGTCCGGCTTCCCGACTCAGGCCCTGCAGGTCAAAGGCATGTGGCAAGCCTCATACCCATCCATTAAGGCCATGACCTGGCAGCGACACAGGTTACCACTGTCCAAATTCCCGTGACTGAAAGCCACACCTTAGCCCAGGGGAAATGCAAACTGCCTCATGTCCAGAAGGGAAGAGCCAGAAATCTTGTGTCCTTCCTTAATGACGGCCATAGCCCAATCTTTGAGGAGGGAAGTCAGGCTCAGCAGGCTCAGGACACTTGCCCAAGGCTCTGGACCAGTGAGAGGAAGATCATGGTCACCCCCATGGATGTCACCCCCATGTGCCTTTTCTTGGCCCACAGGGCTATTGTGTGTGTCAAACTTTTTGCACAATAAACCAGTTTCTGAGTCTCGACCAGATGTTTAGGGGATCATGTTCATTCCAAGTGGCTCACTTCCAGCTGAGTGTCCAAGAGTCTAGGAGGTCTCCGGGGCCATAGCTCTTCCTGGAACACCCTGTCATGATGTGCTGGAGTGTCTGAGGGACTCCCAATGGTTAGAATGTCCCTCCTGCAAGAGCCCCAGGGGAACCCCTGAGCATGCTGACACCATCACTGTTATTAAAAATGCACCCATTCACACCATAGGCATGATCTCATGTGCCAGGATTCACAGAGTTAGCCCGAGGGCCTCATGGAGCCTGGCCTGGAGCAGGGGAATCAGATCAGTGCCCAGCTCAAGGGCTCAGGGCCAAGAGGCATGCCCCCTGCTCACAAAGCTGAGGCCCCCATGCACACACGACACAAGGCTGCATGTCTGTCTTTGAACACTCAGGCCAGCTGTGTCCTCTCAGATGTGTCAAGGGCACAGGAGTCACAGGAGAGCTGTGGGCACCCATCCTTAGAGGCTTAGGTTTGGGGTTTGGGACAAGGCAAGGAGAAGTATAGGGAGCAGCAAAGAAAGAAAAGTGATGGGGGAGGACCTGGGAGGCAGGTCTCTGACCCCTGAGCTATTGGGCTCAGATCTGGTCACTGCCTTTGGCATTTTGAGGCTAGAGCTGGACAGATCTGTGGCTCCCACACCAGAGAGACCACCTGACCTTGGCCTTGACCTTGCCTGGCAATGTCTGCAGCCACACAAGGGACATGGGCCTGTGGTCGGAGGAGCCAAGGATGGATGGATAGAGAGACAGACAGACTGATGGATAGCTAGAGGACTGGGGGAGGAGAGGGGACAGCTTGACTTAAGGACGCTCATCCAACGCTTCCACCCAAATTAGTCCAGAGGTGGGAGGAGGGCATTGCAGGGCAGATGGATTGAGACCCGCACTAAGGATAAAGGGGAGAAGCAGAAAAACAGACAAGGGAGGATCGTTGCCAGGTCCAGTGACAGGTCAGGAGGCACGGAGCCCCGGGCAGGGGAAGGCTGGGGGGAGACTGAGGACAGATCAGCGCCACCCGCCCTGCCCCGCCTTGGCCCCGGAGCCCTGCGGTAATGCATCAACTCAATGACATGACCCCATGGCATCATTTCCCTGGGCATCTTTCTGCTTTGCGTGCCAAGCCCCAGAGCAGACGTTTTACGTACATTTTCTCAGGAGCCCCTTGCAGGGTTCATGACGTCAGTCAGTGTTTGAGGACGGTGACTGGGTCCCTCTCTGGGGGCAGAACACAGGGCCAGCTCTCTGTGGAGACAGTCACTGACACTCTTCCCCTTCCTCTCCTTCTCCTTTTCCTTCTACTTATTCCCCCTCCCCCTCCTCCCCTTCCTCCTCTCCTCCTCTTCTCTCCCTTCTCCTCCTCCTTCCCCCTCCTCTCCTTCCTCTTTCCCTGTAAAGTTACAAGGGGATTCTAATGACCAATGATGCAGGCTCATCGCAGAGACTGTAAAGTGGTGAGGCCAGGCATGTTCATGGCTTAATGACACCGTTTCCTTCCTTTCTTCCAAATCTCCGTGATTTTTCATATGTATAAAAATCAAAACCAATTTTTTCCGTTTGGTTCTTTTGCTCTTCTCACCTGGCATGATATCGTGAGCCTGTGGGTATTCCCAAGGCAGATTCCCTCTGGAAGCCAAGCTCCTGGCAGCCAGGGCATCTCCAGTGTCTCTGGGTTTGGGGACCATTCAGGACACCTGGAAGGTGCGATCTCTGACTCAAGCCCAGCACCCTTGCTGGCCACCCTGATGGAGACACTGGCCAGGTGTGGCCACATTCAGATTCTGTGACATGTCAGCCTCCTGACCCGGGATGGGGAAGGTGGCAGGGATTTGTTTCCTTTCTGGATGGGGGCTTGCCAGGGCAGAGGCCAGGCTCAGGGGCTGCTGTTGGCCGCAGCGATGGCACTAGAGAAACACGGGATGTACAGGCTCTGGTTTGCACCCCCGCCCACCCAGACCCTCCCACGGGCACAGCTTCTGCCCCTGCAGACTCCACAGAGGACCATCTCCCTTCCCCAGCCCCTTCCAGAAGTCATCTCAGTGACAACCCAGAGCCTGAGTCTGCTTGCGCTGCCACGACCAAGTACCACAGACTGGAGCTTAACAAACAGGAATGTGTTTTCTCACTGTTCTGGGAGCCAGAAGTTGCAGATAAAGGTCTTGGCAAAGTTAATTTCTTCTGAGGCCTCTCTCCTTGGTGGTGTAGACAGCATCTGTTCCCATGTCTTCACATGGTCGTCCCTCCATGTGCATATGTGTCCCAATCTCCTCTTCTTATAAGGACACGAGTCACATCAGGGCAGAGCCCATCATAGGACCTCATGTTACCTTAATCCTCTCTTTAAAGACCCTCCCTCCACGTGTAGTCCATTCTGAGGTTCTGGGGGTTAGAATTCCAACATACGAATCCTGGTGGTGGATACAATTTGTCTCGTAATAGCCACCAAGTGCAACTTTGCAAGCATCCTGATCTTTTCATTTTTTTCCAAAATGTGTCAGTGGCAAATGTATTCCAGCCCCCAAGCAGGGATCTGCAAGGAGCCTGGACTGCTTCCCCAGAAAACACATATCAGAGCCAGCACACTACAGTGACATGACCCAGAACTTCCACATCAGCAGGGGGGCCTTAGGCTAGGCCCTTGCCTGCTCCAAGCCTCAGTTTACCCATCTATAAAATGGAAAATACTCAGTTTACCCATCTATAAAATGGAAAGAGCATGCTGAGGTCATGAGCAGACACCGGGGGCCGCCTGCCTGGACTGCCTCACTGGTGGTCCCAACCACCCCATCTGCAGGTCGACCTCATGGGTCGCATGAGGGCTGAGTGAGTTTACCCAAGTGAAGTGCCAGTAGTACATGGCACAGAGCAAACACCGCAGAAGCACTAGCAATTGTTGTCACCTTCTTGGACTGGGATAAGGATCAAAATGAGCCAGGCTTCTGGGACAGATGCTGCTGGTGCTGCATCCACATCCACTCACCCTGACCTTCTCTACAAACAGCTCAGAATCCTATCGCCAGCCCGTGGCCTCTCTGCGCTGGGCTTGCTCTCAGCCTGTGGGAGGAACAGGCAAAAGGTTGGGACAGCCCGCAGCCGGTGGGGTCAAAAGATAAATACCCAGCTTCCCCCTCCTCGTATGTGTGGGGACAACTCTGGTGTGTGGTCTGTGTCTCCCAGAGACCCCAAGAAGAAGCACTGAGTTCCAGCTGGACACATCCCTTTCTGTCTCAGTCTCCAGGGCTGCCACGACCAAGCACCACAAAGTTAGTGGTTTACAGCAACAGAAATGTATTCTCACACAGTTCTGGAGGCTAGAAGCACAAAGGCAAGGTGTCGGCAGAGTTGGTTCCTCCTGCAAGCTGTGAGGGAAGGCTGTGTTCCAGGCCCTTCCCTGAGCTGCCAGTGGCTTTCAGTTCCTTGGCTTGTCTGCATCACTCTGATCTCTGCCTCCGTGGGCACATGGCCTTCTCCCTCTGTCTGTCTCCACGCCTCCCGTATTGACACCAGTGACCAGCTCTGAGGCCCACCATAGTCTCGTATGACCTCACCTCAACTTGATTACACCTACAAAGACAGTCTCCAAGCAGTGCCACATTCACAGGTCCTGGGGTTAGGGCTGCACCATATCTTTTGGGGGACACAACTGAACCCACAACTCCTTCCCTGTCCAGAGTGACTGACTCATTCCAGTTTGCCAAGACTATAAGCCCAAGACTATAAGTCCCACATCTCAGAAAACCACCTGGTCTGGAGCAGCCCAGGAGACTTGGTCACCGCCTCTCCAGCTCAGCCCCTCCCTGGATCATCTCCCACATTAGTTACTTGCCCCCGTCTGAGGCTCTGTGTCTGGGGACTCCCTGCCTGGGGCAGTGCCTATAACACTAGAACCATCTCCAGTACAGAATAGCTTGGTGACTAGTAGCTGCTGTAGCTGTTTGTTTTCCTTAGTCCCCTTATTTGCCAGGCACTATGTTAGACATAAATGAGACACAAGAGAAAATGCACAGACTTTGATGTCAGACAGCTTGACCTTGAATCCTGACCACGCCTCTCGGCAATTAGGTGAAGCGCATGCTGGTCAAATTTGCCAACTGAGACTGCTCTCTGACCTGTGATTTTCATGTCTATATAATAAGAGAATTGCCCCAATTTTGCAGTGGGGCTCCCGAAAGAATTAGAGATGAAAGTCAAGTCTTGGGAGTAGTGTCTGCTCATGGACACTCAGGACCGGCTGCTATCATGGTCATTAACTGGTACCGTAAAGGTTGCTTCTTGCCATGTGGTCCTAGGGACATTTGGGAAGAGGAGACAAGACAGAAAAATCAACTCTTGGCGAGTGCTAGAAGCTTACACCGCCACTAACTCAATGAGCCACATCCAGGACAAGTTGCCTCTCAAAGTTTGCCTTCTCCCCCACCCCTTTCCCTTCTCTCCCACACCCTGCCCCTTCCTGCAAAATGTTCTAGATGTGCATGGATGGAGCAGGTTGCCTTGACCCCTGGGGCAAGTAATATCACTGTTTCTCTGCCTTAACCTCAAGCTGCCTTTTCCTTGGGCCCTTGGTATGGTCAGCATCAGTGCATCCCTTGGGTCATTGGTTGTACAAGCTACAGACTACTCAGCCTCTGCCATTAGCACCAGTATTTTCTGGTTCAGAGAAAATTGTATGCAAATATATGCCTGCTTGATTCCACTGGAGTTATAAAATTTCGTTTGAGTTCAGTAAAATCTGGAAGGGAGAAAATTATTCTTTTCAACATGAAAATTATTGGGTCATATCCCAAATGCCTATGCAACTTGAGGAGGAAGCCGATGCAGATCCAGGATCATGGGATCTAAAAGCAAATAAAACTGCCCCCCTAGCCTCTGTGGAGGGTCCAGCTGACATCCTTGGGTCTGGAGGGAGGAGCATCTTTCACTAGCTCCATCTCTGCCAGCACCAATGTGGAGGCACAATCGTGTCCTAACATTTCAGAGAGAACATCGCACTGCTCAGGGGGACAGGTGTGGTTTGTGTTTCACAAAAGGAGGTAAAATGGGGTGTAAGTGGGCGGTCAGCGCAGGGACATTTCAGGCTAAGACTGAGGGAGTCAGTGGGGGTGGGGGTGGCGGGGAGCAGGAAGATGCTGGCAGAGGCCCCAAGCAGGCCCAGAGCAGGCAGCTGAGGGACATAGGGGATCACAGGTGGTTGTGAGGGAGGCCCACCCCAGCACATGAGAGGGATTTGGAGTTTTTCCAAAAGACTCTGGGAAGCCACTGCATGGCTTTGAGACATGATCCATTTTGTGACTTTAAAAGAAGTTTTTGGCTGCCTGGTGGCCACTAGATTCAGGATAGGGGCAGGAAATATGGAGGCTAAGATGACAGAGACCAGGACGGTGGTTGACCGAGTGTGTTGGGGGCGGCAGTGGGGCACTGGGAGAGAGGAGGCTGACTACAGATGAGTGGCACAAGATTTCCGGAGTGGTAGAAACATTCTACGTCTTGACAGAGGTGTTAGTTACCCAGGGCAGTACGCCAGTCCAGACTCACTGAACTCTACACTTAAGATCTGGGCAAGTTACTCTACATAAATCCTATCTGGATTTTTTTTTCAAGTATATTTTTTAAAAAAGGAATAAGATGTTTCAGGGTAAAGGCATCAGGACTCAGGAGCAAAGACAGGTGGAGAGGGAGGAAGTAGTCAGAAGTGATTCAGTTGTCCGTCTTGGCCAAGGGAAGATAGCAGCGGGTGTCTGAGAATGGGTGGGAAAGAGCAGGCCTGCAGGGGAGAGGGGCTGCGAGTGGGAGGCATTGCCAGGGCTGTTAAATGTGGCTTCCAGCCGGGCATGTTAAACAGAAATGCCAGCAGGCAGCCACGGGGCTGTGTCAACCTCATAGGTTCCTGGGCCATTCCCACAAGATCCTAAGTGTACATATGACAGTGACTCAGGAGCCACCACACAGGGCAGAGACAGAAGACATCATTTAAAGACCCCCGCTTCCTTACGGCTTCCCCTAGGGACATCTTAGCATTTCAGGCCGACTCTGCTCCAACAGTGGAACAGCCTTGCCTTTTTAAGCTCTACAGAGTTGGAGGTACAAGCATAAGGAGGCGCTTGACTTCCCATCAGTTCTTAAGTGGCAGCCCTTGCACTGACTCACTCAGGAGCCTGGTGTGACTCACCAGTGAGCCAGCATTTCATGGGTCAGGGTGGAAACCCAGCAGAAGGATTCTATTTTTATCACATCGTGAAAATCTAACTTGAACCAACTTTGGTCCCTTCTTCTCCACGAAAGTGCTCTCATTTCATTCATTTATCCACTCATTCAACATATTAAGAGAGAGCTTTCAGTGAAGCAGGCAACTGTCTTGGGCTGGGATATAATGCAGAGCAGGTGACATGGATCCCACCATCATGGAACTTACAACCCGGGGCCCATGGACTCCAGATGGCCTTTGGATGAGTTTCAACAAGACCATGACATGCCCCCATTCCAGAAATGGCATTGAAAATGTCAAGTGTACGAGATTTTTTCCCCTTTTTGTGGAGAAGAGGACCCGTAACTTTTTATCGCGTTCTCAGAGAGGCATGTGGAATGTCTCCACCCTCACCTGTACTCCCTTCCTCGATCTACTCGAGTCCTGAAACAGCTGCAACCTCTACACCTCTCTCATTCTTCAAGATTCCACTCACTGGTGTCTATTGAAATATGGCTGAACACACCATACTGCCTGCCCCCCCCCATACCTGGGATCTTAGATATACTCAAAATAAAAGGTACAAACTGCTAGAAAACAAGATGGGGTCCCAAGGGTAGAGTTGTAATTATGAGGACAGGTCTTAGAGACCGGATGGGATGAACTGAAGGAGAGAGGCTGGCCCAGAGTGCATCCAGGACAGGGCTGCTGAGAAAGTGGAGGTGATCCCAGGACATGGTGGATAAAGGGCTGGCTCGGGGTCTTCACCAGGGAGTGGTCAAAGAAATGACGGAAGGAAAATTCTCAGACCTGCAGAAAGACCAGTCCTCAGCATGAATGGTCCACCTCATGCTACGCAAACTGGGTGCGAAGGATCCCTTTCTAAATGCAGTGATGTCCAATTTAAGAACACAAAGTTAAAAGAAAATCCTAAAAGTTCCATAGGGAAAACTCAGATACCCTAAAAAGAAATGATAATCAGGTGATGTCACCCTCCTCCTGAGCAAGACTCTACCTGTAGCGTAAGGGACACTGTCTTCAAAGTCTGGAGAGGAAACTCTAATTTTGAAATTAGAAGTCTGTACCCTTCGCATATGAGAGAGAGGAAAAGGCATTTTCAGACATGTGAGGCTCAGAAAGTTTACCGCACGCCTCAGCCACCTGTTACCTAGGGAACTGGATGTACTGGATGTGCCACAGCTCCAAAGCCTGGCCACCAGGAGCCAGTAAGCAAAGTGGTTAAGAACACGGAGTTTGAACTTGCGGCCTACTGCTATCCAATGGGAGCCCTCAAGCAAGGTGTGTAATTCCCTGAGTGCAGAGAACTTAGCTCAATGTCTGGCCCAGAATCCTCAACAGACACAGCTCAGTACTGATACCAGTAGTAATGTCAGGAACGCTCCCAGCTGTGGGCAGAGGCTGGCTCATGTCTGCAGCAGGAGCGCGTGGTCCTGTTTACATGTCTGTTGCAAAGACTAATCATTTAAACTATCCTTTCTTCTTGACGTAGACATTCCCAGTAGTGATTAAAATATTTGAATTTGCACAGATTTCAATTAAATGTCCTTTATTTCAAAGCAGAGACATAGGTGGTATACTTATTCATAGTCATAAATGATACGAAGAAAAAAAGTAAAAAATAAAAAAATAAAATAAATGATATGAAGTTAGGGCTAGGGGTATTTTAGTCTCCCAGGCTGCAGTCTAAGCAACAGAAATTAATTACTCTAGGTTCTGGAGCCTAGAAGTGCAAGGTCAAGATGCCAGCAGGGTTGGTTTTGTTACCGACCTTGGGGTTCTTTGACTCATGTGTGTAGAAACAGACACAAGGCCAAGGATGGCGCGGGAAGTATTTTTTGCTAGCTCACCCCCCAGCTGAAGAAGATAGCCTTGGGAAAAGGGATACAGGGCTGCTCCCTGAACAATGGCCAGGGGAAGTTTTTGAAAGGGCTGAGGTAGGAAAAGAGTCCAAGCTCTTAGGAGTAAGGAAACATGGAAACATAAGAAGCTGGGGGCATGGATGCAGTTGCCAAAACTTGCTTCTTCATACATCATATGCTTTATTTGCATGTTAAATCTCTACCTCAGGCATGATTTTTAGCATTATAATGAGGGGAAATTCTGTGGGAGGCCAGGGCTAGGGTCCAGTGCGGCTCTGACTGGTCTGGTCTGGTCCCTAGCTGGAGCAAGCCGATGGTTAAGTTGGGCCCTGGAGTTTGTTTCAAGCTTCTGGCTTCCTGCTTCCTGGTGTCATGCAGCACGTGCCAGGTGGGCTAGAGAAATGGGTTATCTGAGGGGCCCGAGGTGTTCTTCAAGTTCATGTTCTACAAAAGAAGTACCTCAGAAAAGACAACTGCAAAGGAGCAGACATATATTTAAAAAGCTTTCATTTTGAAACAGACTAAAATTGTAAGGAGATTAGGGCCCAAAGGCAACTTCATCCCAAGGCCTGCTTTTCTAGGCAGGCACCTAAGAATATCTATCTGGCTCAGTTTCTAGTAAGGTCTCTCTTCCTGACTGGCAGACAGCCACCTTCTCACCGTGGCTTCACATGACTTCTCCTCAATGTGCACAGAGAGGGAAAGAGTGATCTCTTTAAGGCCACCCATCCTATGGGATTAGGACCCCACCCTTATGACCTCATTTCATCTTAACTGCCTCCCAAAAGCCATATCTCCAAATATAGTGACATTAGGAGTTAGGGATTCAACATATGAATTTGGGGGGCATATAAGTCCATAGCAACAGGCAAACTTAAAAGACAGATTGATTTGTCAGATTCAAACTTGATGGGATGAGCACTGGGTGTTATGCTATATGTTGGCAAATTGAACTCCAATTAAAAAAAATATGTAAAAAAAAATCTGGCTGACAGATCAGTTGATTTGTTCACTCCATAAATATCCACTGAGCACCTACTATTGTCCATGTGCTGGCCTGGGTACTGGGCCACAGTGATGAGCAAAACCAGATGTAACCCTGCTGCCTCATGGAGTGTACAGTCTAGCAGTGGTCAGTCATTCATCAAGCAACCACACCACCTAACCATGAAGGTAGCATCAACATGCAGGGAAAGAGGACAGAACCAGGGGAGATTATGACACATGGGCCCTGCCTGAGGCATGCAGGCACCTGGAGGAGAGAGACAGGAGCTAAGGAGGTGGAAAATCACAGGAAGAGGGAAAAGCAAGTCAGCAGAAGCATGGTGAGAGGTGGGAGGTGGAAGGTAGGAGTGATGAAGACCATGTGGAGGAAGCAACAGAGAGGAGGAGACCTTACGGACTCTCCAGGGCAAGCTAAGGAGGTGGGTTTTCATCCTGAGAGCAGCGGACCACAATTTAAAAGTGTTAAGCAGGGGGGCAGCATGACCAAGATATGTTTTTGCACGTCTCCCTGGGCTGCCTTGCAGAGAACAGACAGGGAAGAGGCCACATGGGTGTGGGACAT
Source organism: Canis lupus baileyi (assembly GCF_048164855.1). Taxonomy (NCBI): domain Eukaryota; kingdom Metazoa; phylum Chordata; class Mammalia; order Carnivora; family Canidae; genus Canis; species Canis lupus. The sequence continues at coordinate 71,127,638 of NC_132839.1, forward strand.
GGGTGGAGAAGGTAAGAGGCAATGATTGCTTGGGTGAAGCAGGGTTTGACAAACTGCCTACCACCTGATTGATTTTTCTATAAATAAAATTCTACTAGCACACAGCACAGCCACGCACATCCATTTATGGATCATTGTCTGTGGTTGCCTTCCCACATGGGCAGAGGCAAGTGGTCCCACGTGGCCCTAGCCAAGTGTTGGGCTGGACTTCCAGAGTGGGCATGCCAGGGGAGGTGACACCGGGGAGGTGACTGAGGAAGGAAGCCCGCTGGCGCCTAAGGTATGCGTCCCATATGATGGCTGAGGGGACAGGAGGTGTCACGGGTGACTTTCAGGCTTCAGCCGACAGGGTCCAGCCTCAGACACCCTCATATGATGTGTAAATATGAACTTAAAATAACGTTCAGCAAGTATGACATTTTGCTTTCATGATGGCTATTTTTTTATATGCCTAGTTTTTCAAAAAGGAGAACAAAAGACTGCCATTTCCTCATGGGTCCCAGGGTTTGAACCTTCTGAGAATGTGAGAACGTCTCCGGCAGACACCTCATCCAGCACCAATTGCCTACAGAGTCCACGTCATATGCATGGTGTGCCATCCGGGAATATTGATATAGGAATGGAGAGCTATAGAGGCCCATTCGGAGACGGTTTCTCAAGCAGTTTTGTGATTGTCTACTTGATGTTCTTTGTCTCTCCTTTCCACAGAAAAGTCTGGACACCTACTGTTTCCTGGTCTTTGCCACAATCTGCCTCACGGGTGCTGTCTATTTCTATTTTGTCCTGCCTGAGACAAAAAACAGAACATTTGCGGAAATCAGCCAGGCATTCGCCAAAAGGAACAAGGCAATCCCACCAGAGGAGAACACCAACTCAGCTGCATCTGATGCTAAGGTGACCAGAAGGCCCGAGCCAGACCCTGCCTCCACTCTGGACAATTATACCAAAAATGGGATTGTCTAAATGGATGATCTCAGCATTTCAGGAAACCAAAGTTTTCCCTACATGGTTAATAGTATTAAGTATTTAAAAATAAACCTTTGCTAATCTAACGTCACAACCATTTGGGTTTTATTCATAAATGAATCTCCAAACTCTTCTGGAATGCAGAAGGGATCAGCTTATATTTCAGTAGACTCACCCTTCTTCCATTTGGATCCATGGCCTGTCTTCTTCATGACTTCACCCATGGTTTCAAAATGAAATTGGGGAAATAGCACTTGATGGCTTTCTCACAGGGAAGCAATAGTCTGACAGAGGACACAAGTGATGGGAAACCACAGGTAGAGGTATTGGTTCTGGCTCTCCCATAAGTAGCCTCGAGCTGCCCTCAACCTGGATCCTGAGGCCTCAAGGGACCCTGGGCTTTGGTCCTAGATGAAGGTTTTCAGAATTCAGTGGAAAGACTCTTTGTACCTCCTAATAAATGCCTGTTACCAACCTCTGGCTTGACTTTGTGGACCTCGGGCTCAAGAAGCTGATACCAACCCACCATCCTCAGGCTCTGCCCCTCCCAGGCTGTGTCCATAGAGCTGCAGACTTCCATCCCTTACTGTCTTCACCTCAGAGTATCAGATCTATCTCAGAAGGTATAAAGAGGATCAAGATGTAGGAGAAGTAACTTGCCAGTAGCTGGGGCAGGAACCCCAAAGTGAGTTCTGTTCAATTGAAAAAAGAATATTAAGAATGACAGGGCGCCTGAGTGGTTCCATAGGCCAAATGACCTTCAGCTCAGATCATGATCCTGGGGTCCTGGGATCAAGCCCTACATCAAGCTCCCTGCTCAACGGGGAGCCTGCTTCTCCTTCTCTCTCTCTCTATGCCCCTGCCCTGCTTGTGTGTGCTTACTCTCTCTCTCTCTCTCTCTCTCTAAAATAAATAAGTAAAATCTTAAAAAAAAAAAAAAATTACTCGGAGGCTTAGCCTAGTCTTGGTGGAAAGACAGGGCAGAAGAAGACCAATGTCATAGCTCAGCCAGTAAAGCTGAGGGCAAAGTCTCCCTTCCTCTGCCCCTTTGCTTTCTATTCAAGCCCTTGACAGATTAGTTGAGGCCCACCCACAGTGGGGAGAGCAATCTGCTTTACTCAGTCCACCAGTTTAAGTGCCAGTCTTTTCTGGAAGCACCCTCACAGACATGGCCAAAATAACATTTAACCAAATATCTGAGCACCCCATGACCCAGTCAAGTTGACACATAAAAAACCATTACAGATAGTGAGTTCACCATTACACGGAGTGCTCAGGCAAAGGTTGGGTGATTGCCTATCTCGATTGTTATTAAGGAAATCTAAGTGTCACTTGTGGAAGAAGGTGTTAGGAGTAAACATTGAGGATTCTTCCAACCCTTGTGTGCTAGGGCTGTTTGGGTTGGAACAATGTGCAGCCCACCATGATAATCCATGCCTTGTGGTTTGAGTGATTCCCTGTACTTGCCTTCAGAATGAAACAAATTCAAAATGCTCACATATAAATGAAAGTGCACATGAGTCAGCATGCACGTGTTAGAATTTATATAACAATAGGAGTGGGCCGGAGAGGAAATCTCTGGACATAGCAACACCCTTGGAACCCCTCAGCCACAATGCCTCAGGCTTTTCTGACCATTCTTGACAAGGACAGCCTTAGCCAAAATCTGAATTCTGAGTTTCCTTTTCCACTGAATACTCTGTCCGCACTGAGCTTCTCCTTTGGTTGATTGCCAACTCAATGCACCATACTTCCCAGCTTTGGTTTCGCCAAAAGATCTGGGTACTAGGTAGCTAGTGAGGACACATCAGTGAGCAGGAAAGTACACTGCTCTTACCTGCATCCGCTCATGCCTACCACAGAAGACTGAAAGTCAAAGAAGCATTAACAGTGAAGTGTCCCCTCAGGACCCAGAAGCCAGGAGACATAGCAATATAGGAACAGGCCACAGGACCACTTCATCAGGGGCCAGTGAGGAGTGAGGATCAGGAAAGCCTTCCCAAACAAATGATGGTGATGAGATGTGGAACAGCATAACTAGTAGGCAGTAGGCTCGGAGTTACTCTTATGTGTTTCCACATTTGAAAACTCAGCAGAGCAATATTTGTAAATGTTTGAAAGAGAAAACAGTATGGTGCCCATAATCTCACATGCTTCCATGTTCACCTAACACTATCACTCTAATTTTTATCCATCTCCATCCATTTCTGGCCTTGATTTACATTGTGATAGTCACAAAACACATAAAACAATGATTTACAATTCTCTTGTCTCTTAGCCCCTATTTTTCCCACTTTCTGTTCAATCAAACACAGCATCTCCATTCCAAAGCCTTTCGATCACTCTCTTAACATCGGCTGCAGTGAACTCTGCACATACAGAGTTGTTTTACCGATGCTGAGGGAGAGTGAAGAGTGGGGAGGCAGAGAGATGGGCATTTCCTTGAGCCTTGCCTTTCCTTGAGCTTGCTGACAGGTACTAACAATTTACAGCCCCCCATATCCATTTGTGGACCCTAAATAAATCACTGCTCAAGCTAATAGACCTCTGTCCCAACCCCTGCCCAAAGATTAGGGATTAAGTCCTAGTCTTACTGTTTTACTTTATCCTTTCATCTCTAAGCCATGAGGGCTGACATCTCCTCTTTTCGGGTTCACTGAAAGAAAAGTAACTCTTCCAGCCTCTGGGTCTGGCTAAGATGAAATGAGCATACTCTGCTCTATTTCCCTCACTGATGATGATAACCAAAGCCCCTGGATAGAATACATAACCCAGATCTATGAAAAATAAATGATAGCAGCAAATGGAGGAAGCCCATCAAAACACACAGGACAGCCTATATGGCAGTGAGTTTTCTGCATTTGTTTTCCTCTCATATCTCCTGACTTAAACTCCAGGACAGGCCAATTCCCAGAGCCACACAGTCAGTGCCAAAGAGGAAGCTCCAAGAGAAACCCTCCCTGTCTGTCCAGAGGCACGGGGGAGGGATGGGGCGGGTGACCCTCTGGGGAAAGAATATAGGGGGAGGTGAGGGAGAGTCTTTGAAGAGTAACAAGTTCTTCCCTTTTCTGGCCTTGAGGCCAGCTCCTGTCATGAAGCTGAATTCCTGGCGTTGGCAGCAGTGGCAGCCACAGAGAATGGTGGCCTTACTCTTGCATATATTCACCTGCTCTGGGCTTTATAAGCTGGTGCTTATCTTTAAAATATGAAGCACTGGGGATCCCTGGGTGGCTTAGCGGTTTAGCGCCTACCTTCAGTTCAGGGTGTGATCCTGGAGACGGGAGATTGAGTCCCACATCGGGCTCCCTGCATGGAGCCTGCTTCCCCCTCTACCTGTGTCTCTGCCTCTCTCTCTCTCTCTCTCTCTGGGTGTGTGTGTGTGTGTCTCACGAATAAATAAAATATTTAAAAAATAATAAAATAAAATATGAAGCACTATGCCAGGAGGGCAGGAGCCATGTCTGTTTGACTCCAGCTAACAGAATACCTGGCACATAGTAGGTGCAGAGTAGATCTTGGTTGAATGGAATGGGTAATGAGGTAGGCAGGGAAAAAATGGCCCCCAAAGATGTCCAAGGCCTAGTCCCCAGAACCTGTGAACGTGTTACCTTCTTACATGGCAAAAGAGATGCTGCTGGTGTGATGAAGTTAAGGATCTTGAGATGGGGAGATTGACGTGGATTATCCGGCGAGCCCAGGGCAATCGCAGTGGTCTTCATGAGAGGGATGCAGGAGGGTCAGAGTCAGAGAAGGACATGTGACTTCAGAGGCAGCAGGGGAGGGAGGATGAGAGGGGGAGAGAAGGGAGAGGGAGAGAGAGAGATTTGAAGATGCGACACTGCCCACATTGGAGATGCAGGAAAAGGCGTCACAAGCCCAGGACCGCAGGCAGCGTCCTGGAAAAGGAAGGGGAGAAAGGGAAACAGACTCTCCCCTAGAGACTCCAAAAGGGATGCAGCTCTGCCAACATCCTGGATTCATCACTTCTGGCCATTAGAACTCAAAGATAATACATTTGTGTGGCTTTACGGCACCAAGGTTGTGGTGATCTTTCCGGCAGCAGTAGGCCACTGATACAGGGAGGGGTGAGTAAGCAGGGCACAGGAGGGTTCCCTGGGGTGTGAGAAGAAGGTGGTAGAAAGTCTTTTCATAGTTATTTTTCATTCTGAAGTAAATATCACTGGACTCCTTTTCTATGATTCGAACACTGTCCCAACCCAGGCCAGCTGTTGCTTGGGTTTCACATCGGGCTTCTCCTCATGGACGTCTTGAAGACCTTCTCTCCCTCCCCCTGACCTCAAGACCTCAAGAGTCTGACTTCTCATCTCACACGTGTAGCACTTCATGGTCTCTTCCTGCTACGAGCTAAAGTGCCTTTTGCAAGATGTGGCTGTCGTAATGGCAGCATGGGCCACCGCCTGGGACCCTACAGTTGACACCACACCCTAGGGGTGCAGGGCGGTGAGCGGTAAGGTGCCTGGGATCACAGCTCATGGACAGGACTGCTCAGCCATGGCCTCTGCTCCAGAGTCAAAACTTCCGTGTCATTTAAGTGACTGTCATTTGGAGTCGCTCTGACTCGTGACTAAGCCTAAACTCACCTCATTCAGGTCATAACAGGAAAGAGCCCAAGGCAAATGAGAATATATGAAGCAAAAAAAAAAAAAAAAAGAAAGAAAAAGAAAAAGACTGACTTCTCTTCCTCTCAAGACCTGCTTTCATATTACTGCCTGTGATGCTGAAGGTAGCCTGTGGAGTGAATCCTGGATTCATTTCATCTGATTCAAGCCCTGCTCTTCCAGCTCCAAATCCAGCCAAATTTGGTATTCCTGTGACCACCTACGGGACTTCAGAAATATGGCCCCAGCCCCTTGTCTCCAGAACAATGGCTGTGGCGTGTGCATCCCTTCCACTGTGACAACCAGACACCTGCTGACCTGTGGTGGGCTGAAGCATCAACAGCCCTGGTGAATCACACCTCCCGGGTTGCTTGTCCTTGTGTCATCTCCGACCACACTGAGTCTAGATATGGCCACACAACTCTCTGGCCACTGAGAAATCAGAAAATATGACACAAGCAGAAGCTTCATAAGCACTTGTGCTCTGGGGATTTCCCTCCTGGAATGCTGATGTCATCATGCAAGAAGCCCAAGGTCCCTCTCTGAGGATGAAAGGTGCCAAAGGGGAGGGGCCCGCTATCTCCACTGTCCCAGCCGAGCCCGGACCCAGTGACCCTGCAGCTGTATGAGTGAGTCCAGGAGATGGTAGCACAAGTATCACTCAGCCATTCACAGAATCACAAAGAATAATAATAGGCTGCTGTTGCCTTGAACTGCCATGTTTCGGCATGGTTTGTAAAACCACGTACAGATAGCTGATATAGACCGTTAGCTCCCGTTATGTTTTGTCATTACTGAGTTACATGGCACTGCTTAGAGCCCGTATCCCAAACAAGAACAGAATTAACATTCTCTGGGGTCAAGTCTAGCTCATTCACCCCACGAACCTTTGTTGAGCACCTAGCATACACCCATCCTAGATACTGGGGATCCAGACACGGATGAAACCAATCTCTTCCTTCAAGAGGCTGAGAGTATGTTGGGAAAAACAAACCACTGATGATCAGCAGAAGTCCAGTGGTCCCTCTATGTAGAATGTCTTTCCCCTTCTCCTCACTTTGGGTGATTTCTGTTCATCCTCAAGGACCACGCCGAGGCCCCCCCGGCTGTAGGAGTGCCGACCACACTGGCTCTCTCTCAGGCCCTCCATCTCGCGTACGTGGCTGGTGTACAGGTGACGCCACTTTAGGTAACTACCCTGTGACCTCACCACCATGCCCCTCACTGTATAAAAGCGGTGAGTTATAAAGTCTGGACTTTATGGAGAATCGCTGTGCGGGACCTGGATCATTTGTCCACCTATCTTCCCCGTCTGCAAGTCACCCTGAATAAAATTCTGTAAACGATACGGAGTGGCTTGCTTGGGTTTTCAATCTCAAAGTTTCTTCTCAGTCAGGAGGCTAACTTCCTGTCCATCCTCTAGCTTCTAACACCTGCCCCTGAAACTCCTTCTCTGCTTCTGCAGTCTTGGCTGGGTTCTTTTCTTTTGCTTCTCACAGAAGCCTGTGTTCCACCTTTATTCAGGGATTTAACACTGCATCACCATCATGGTCATCTTTTTTTTGCTTAGATATCTCCCCAACGAGATTCTGAGATCCTACAAGAAAATGACCGATGCGTCTCAGGATGCCGTGTTCCGGGCAAGCGCTCATTACACACTCACTGAACAAATTAATACCCTGACGAAGCCATGAAGAGGATATGTTGGGACCCCCTGCAGAGTGACTAGCTGCGGTCTAGGGTGATTGGGCCAGATGCTTCCAAGTGGTAGCATGTGAGCCTCATCTCAGTTGTAGTATTAGGCATTTGTCAGGCTGAGGAGAGGCAGAGAGGAATTTGAAACAAAAGGGCCAATGACTCTGGAATGTCAGCCAAATACAGTAGCTATGGGTACAAGACTAGGAGACCACACTGGTCGGTGGTTTGAGTCTGAACTGTGAAAAATCATGAGTGTGGCAGCCACACTACTTCCTAAATATGCTCAGGACCAACCCTGCCCCACACCTTCAATTTCTGGCTGAACACAGGTCTATGCAGACAACACCCTCTTCTGATACTACTTCTCACTGGAATAAATGAGGGGACTCTAGGGGGGTCCGATCATTATAATCAGGCATATTCCCATTTCCTTTCCACTGAACATTTATTCACTGCTTGTGAACCCCAAAGGATGGAGGTCTCATTGAATGACAGGGGCTCGGCAGCTGCACACAGTTTCAGATATTTGCTGTAATCTACACTAAAATGTGGATATAATTATCCTTATCAGAATCATGTCCCCTGGCAAATCTGTACATTAAGTCAAGTAAATTTCCTCTCATTAAATCACAGCATTTGGGGACTGCGGTTTGTCTCAGCCAAGAACCGGAGCTGGAAGTAATAAAGGCCAAGGCAAAAAAGAAGTTAGGTTCTCAGCAGGACATGTGGGTGGTGAAGACAGAGGCAGAATTTCAGAAGTGTGCTAGGAGCCCAAACCTCCAGCAGCTCCATGACTGGGCCTCTTGAATTTAGAGCAGGCACTTCTCAGCCGCTCACCACCTCCCCACGTGGCAAATCGAGAAGGTTGCATTCCGAGTGAGCTCTCGGAGCAGCAAAGAGCATCTAAAAGAAGGTATTTTCAGCAATGAAACAGATACTTCGGAAATGGCCTTTATAGTTTTATCCTGTGAGTGAAACAAAAAAGAGCAGCTTTGTGCAGGAACTATGGTCAGTGTTTCACACATGCAACCCCCCCCCCTTGTTTCCACAACAGGACGGTGAGGGGAGTTGTAAACACACTCATAAAGTCCATTTCTTTTTCTACAGAGAATCTAATGCAATCTAATTAAAGAGCTTGGCCTGGAGCCTGGGGACCCTGGACATGTCCTCCTACCTGCTGAATCTCCAGCAGCTACCACTGTTCCTTGCACACAGTAAGTGCTAAACAGAGAGAAGCTGAATGAATAAATCGTGAATACAGTAATTTGTTGAAATCAGGACATTTTGACAGTTTAAAATGGGAACCAAGTTTAAAGATATTAGAAATCACGAGGCCAGCAAAATGTGGCCGACACCTAATTGCAGGGAACACACCCAGCAAATGAATGTCTGTCAGTTGAATGAATCCTGACTCATACTAGCTTAAAACTTAAAGATGGAAGTTTTTCATTTGCTAAACTAGATGTCTAGTAAGGCAACTAGCTTAAGTCTTGCCTGGATTCAGGGGCTCAAGTCACGTCACTCATGGTTCCAGCTCTGTCTCTGTCGTCTCTTGGTTCTGCTGCCCTCTGCTTGGTTTTCTCTGCTTGAGAGTCCCAATGTGGTGGACTCCAGTTGCCCCCAGCCTTGCATGTTCTCAGCCTGGCCACCCAGTGAGGGGAAAAAAATCCCTCTCCCAATGTATTATTTGTCTATTGCTTTGGAACAAAACTCCCCAAAACTTAATGGCTTAAAAAGAACAGCCATGTCTCTGCTCACAATTCTGTGGGTCAACAAATCGGGCAAGGCTCAGCTGGGCAGTTCTCTGGATCCACGTGGTGTTCTCTGTATTCAGTCAAGTATTTGCGGTCAGGTGATGTCAGCTGGGGGCTGGTTGGGCTCAGATGGCCTCATGCACGTGTCAGAGGCCTCAGCCGAGGGGGCTAGAACAGCTGGGATGGTTGAGCCCCTCTCTCTACATGGTGTCTCTCTGCATGAAGTGTTTCCATCTCAGCCTGGCTTGTTCAAAAAGCTTCAGTGTTCCAAGAGAATGAGAAGAGAATCCGCAAGCCCTCTTGAGGATGAGGCTTGGAACTCACACATCTCCTCAGTTGATCAAATCAGGTCATGGAACCAGCCCCAGTTCAAGAGGAATGGATTCCACTTCTTGATGTGAAATACATGAAGTCACATCACAAAGGGACAGATAGGAGCTGTAGTGGTGGTGGTCAGCTTTGCAAACAATCTACCACCCTCAGTGTCTACGTATCAACCTCACAGATTCTTGTTTCCCTACTCAGGTCACATGCATGCATGTCCCCCAGGCAGTCACAGTGACCAGGGAGGATGAGTTGCTCATATGCTCAACCCAGAAGTGGTGGTCAGAGGGTGGTATAATTGGAATGGCAACTCTTCCAGAGCCACCTAGAATCAGAGAGGGACTCCCCAGCAAACCAGAAGAGGATGGAAAGTGTGTTCAGGAGACAAAGCAAATGCTAGCAAGCTCCAAGGCAGGCTCTGTGCATCATAAGGGGATGGTGATCAGCCATGAAAGCCTAAAAATAAAGCTGGAAGCATCAGAGGGCATTGGCCATTGGCCCTCTCAAGGTTAAAGATGCCCTGACCCATAGACTCAACCTGTCCAATCGCTCTTTAATTATGGAAACAAATGCGCAATTCTCAATGTCAGCTGCCAGAAATAACAAATATTTGTGTCCCCTAACTCTCATGTCTTTTTTTTTTCTCATTCCATAATGCCTTGGTGGCCTTCTCATTAGAATGATTTCCAACAAGCTGCTCAAACCAATTGGAACTCTTATTTTTCTCAATCCTTTATTTCACAGCAAAAATTGGCAAATTATCATGCCTGGTTTATAGATCACTCTCTTGTGAGGACAGTAGGGATGTGTCACCCCCACTCCCAATCAATTCTCAGGTACCAAGAATGTTACATCTTTAAGGCTAAAAGCCAGACTGTGCTGAATTTACAAATCTCTATCCCTTGAGGCATCTTGGAGGTGCCTGAGCTCCACTGTGTCTCTGGGTACTGTCCCCACTTGACGTCAGAAGAAACTAAAGCTTCAAGAAGCAGCTTGCCCAAGGTCATGAAACTGTGGACCGTGACCCATAAAGTGGCTCCTCCTCACTGATTAATTACAATCCCTTTACTCACAGGACTCTTGGCGTGGTCTCACTCTGTGCCCGACAGTGCCCCAAGCGCTGCTGCCGAGAGGATGGGGAAGAGGAAAATCTCCAGCTATCCTGGAATTGGCATTCAAGTGAAGTGCATGGCAAATAAGAACAAAACAAACACATAGGTCACACACAAAAATCTAATGGGGATGAATTCAGTACAAAGAATCAGAACACAGTGTCCAGGTTGTGACTTCAGATCGAGTGGCTGGAGAATGACAACATGAGAATAGCATCCTACTGTTACTCATGGAGCTCAAATGCCCACCTGCAAAATCCCTAAATCTGTTGACAGGACAAAATTATCTCTAGAGCATCATCACGCACAACACATCCTGTGGATAAAAGACTCGGTGGGCTGGGTTGGCATCCTTCAGGTCAGGATCAGGTGAAACCATGAATGCTTGCAGCAGAAGCTATAATTTATTGAGCCGTGCTGGGTGCCTAAAATGAATTCTCTCTCCTGCTCATGATGACCTTGCCAATGCAGGTGTTGGTCTCAGCATTTAACCAGTGAGGGAACTGGCATCCACGAAGACATTTATCCCAAGGGAGGTGGGAGGGGACAGGTCATGTTGAGCATGTAGGCCAGGCTGAAGCACGGTTTGGAATCCTCTTCCCCGCTGCAGACTTGAGCCCCCTGCCACCATCCCCTTTCCTCCCCCTCCTCCCTAACGGCTCTGCTCCCCTCACAGTATTCCAGAGACCCCAGCCCCACCTCCCTTTGTGGTCTCCTCCCAGATGTCAGCAGTTTCTATTTGCATGGGAGAGGCATCTGGCTTCCCATGGCCAACCCATTCCCTCCAACTCTCACTAACCGGGTGTTCCCCAGCCTCTGTTTCCCAGCCTCTGAGCCTAGTGAATCAGCAGCCAGGACCCCTGGGCCTGGGGAGGGACTGGAGAAGGAGGAGGTGATGCCCAAGGACTTCCCTCCCATCCCATCCTTTTGCCTCAACCAGGAAACTTTAAGGCAGAAATTACTTGCCCGTGTGTACCATTTGTATTCTGAAGTCCAGGACCTGCCCAAGATATCCTAGTGGATGAGCAACGGAGTTTGTATTTGAGCCTAAATACTCTAAGTCCTAACCTAATGCGCATTTCACTGTGCCACACATGTCAAAACTATAAAGGAATTTTCTCACCGGGGGGATTTAGAGTCAACATGAGGCGCACAGACCCTCCTCTTTTCTTCTCATGGCATCAAGAGCCTCCCAAGAAACGCCACTTGGCCCAAACCCAAATGTTGCCCACCTCCAAGGCTGCAGGGAACCACCAGTGTCTGATCATGTGGAAACAGAGGCAGAAGAGAAATTATTAAATTCCATTACCACTTACAGCCCGCAAACAAGTCCTTGAAACAGGCAGAGTGATCTTCCTCTAGGGACTCAACTGCCTCCATGTTAATACTGTGCTGAGGGCAAAAGGCAATACTATCCCGACCCCCAGGATCCTGTGACTCTACTAGAATATGTAAAAATTTCCTTTGGAAACTTCCTTCATCTCTACCCCCACCCAAGATACGTATTGACAATCACCCCCCAGGCGAATGACCCACCGACTTGCATCTGAAGGGTTTTGTGACTAGGGTTTTACTGGAAGGTAATAAATGACCTTTTCCTAACAATAGCTAGACCCCTCAGCGTCCTGGAAACCTTGCTTTGAAAGTTCCTTAGACATTTATACCACCCCTAATCCTCTAGGAACTCGAAAGTTTATAAATCACCACCCCTCACCACCCTGATGCAGCTCTTTCTGCCCACAGGTCCTGTCCCCATGCTTTAATAACACCACCTTTTTGCACCAAAGACATCTCAAGAATTCTCGGCTGTTGGCTTCAAGCCCTAACATCTCTCCTACATCACCTGGGACAAGATAGAACTGATCTTGTCTGATCTTGTCTGATCTGCTGGGCTGGTCCAAACCAAGGTCATCATGCTGCCCCTTCTTCTGTGTGAATGGTGGCCCCGGGGGTAGGGTCAGGGCAGCCCTGACCCTAATCAGCTAAGACCCAGCGGAGAGATTCCTAAGCCAAAAGACAATGTTCTTCTGGGCCTCCCACTGCTGCTGACCTTGGAAGTGTGTTGCAAAAGGGGAGAGAGCAAGCCTTTCTCAAAGACTGGATTCATGAGGCTTCGTCCAGTATGTGGGCGATCTTTATCTGTGGGCTTGAGATACCCGTGGAAGAATTCCAAAGTCTTTCTTTTAAATGTGCAACCAAAAAAATTTTAAAATAAATAAATGTGCACCCACACTTACCATCTCAGGAAGTGAAAGGGCGTACAAGAAAGGGCCCTATGGACCAGGTAGGACTCTAGAATGGGAGGGATTGCTCGTGGGTTGGTGACAGCTAGGCACAAATTTTACCAGCACGCTCTGTCTCTGCCTCTCTCCATCTTTCCATTAACTCAAAACACTACGGTTAGGAAGGAGCACTCCGCCTGTGGCCAGCCCTGGGGATGGGAGAGGCCTCCAACACACCCTCTGCCTCCCAGAAAGGCAGCCGGCACACAATTTCAGCGCCCAGGGGTGAGTGGGAAGCCAGAATGTTATGGAATTAAAGGAGGGCACCTCAACGGCGGCGGCGAGAACCAGAGAAGGCTTCCTGGAGGAGGTGGGCTCTCACTAGAGGGAAGCACACAGGTAAGGGGAAGAGCCCGCTACCCAGAGCCCAAGGGCATGTGACACAAGAGAGCATGCATGTGGCCAGTGCGGTGGAGCGCAGGGTGATTTAGAGGGTGGGAAGGTGCCGTAAGATTCCAGACCTTGCATTCCTTTGTGAGGAATCCAGACTTTAAGCTGAAGTCGAGCAGTGACAAAATGTACTTTGTGAAATCCTAGACCCCAGGTGCCTGGGAAAGAGTGGCTCCTTGGTCATATGCGTCTGGGAAATCCTCCTACTCTTCAATTTTCTTGGAGGGATGCCCTGGGTGCCCGTGGGGCACAGCAAGTCAGCACGTCCAAACCAGAACGCCCATCCTGCATTACACCTGTTCCCCCTGTGTTACACCTGTTCCTCTTCTGTCACCTTGACTCAGAACAGCATCATCCCCACCTGCCCAGGCTGGGACCCGAGAGCCATGTGGACTCTGCTGTCTTCCCTCCACCCAATCCTGACAATGCTACCTCCTGAAAGGGCGCTCCTCCTTCCGTGCCCCTCCCCCCTGCTCTGCTTGACCCCGGCTTCCCCGTTGCCCACAGGTACCACTGCAACAGCTCCAGGACTGCTTTCTCTCAAACCACCATCGCAGCTGCAGGAGAGCCATTCTTCTAAAGCACAGATGTGTCACATCCTGTCCCTGCTTACAACACCCGTGACTCCCCACTGACTACTCACCCCCAGGACTCCCCTGCTCCCGTCCCTCTCGCTCCTGCCCATGCCTCATTCCCTCTGCCTTTCAAAAAAAATGTTCATTCAAATTAAATTTAAGTAACATACATAAGTATTATTTGTTTCAAAGGTAGAATTTAGTGATTCATCAGTTGCATACAACACCCAGTGCTGGGGCTCCTGGGTGGCTTAGTCAGTTAAGCCTCTGCCTTCAGTTCGGGTCATGTTCCCAGGGTCCTGGGATCAAGCGCCACATCTGGCTCTCTCCTCAAAGGGGAGCCTGCTTCTCCCCCTCCATCTGCCATTCCCTCTCCTAGTGCTCTGTTACTTGCTCTCTTTGTCAAGTAAATAAATATTTAAAAAAAAAAAAAACAAACACCCAGTGCTCATTCCATCACATGCCCTCCTAATGCCCATCACCCAGTTACCCCATCTCCCACCCACCTCCCCTCCAGCAACCCTGTTTGTTTCCTATGGTTAAGAGTCTCTTATGGTTTGTCTCCCTCTCTGTTTCCATCTTATTTTATTTTGTGTTCCCTTCCCCTATGTTCGTTCATTTTGTTTCTTAAATTCCAAATATGAGTGAAGTCCTATAATAGTCTTTCTCTTACTGACTTATTTCACTTAGCATAATACCCTGTATTTCCACCCACGTTGTTGCAAATGGCAAGATGACTGAGTAGTATTCCATCGTATGTATATGCTACATCTTCTCTGTCCATTCATCTGTCAATGAACATCTGGGCTCTTTCCGCAGTTTGGCTATTGTGGACATTCCTGCTATAAACAGTGGGGTGCGGGGGGCCCCTTCAAATCACTATGTTTGTTTCCTTTGGATAAATCCCCAGTAGTGCAATTGTTGGGTCATAGGGTAGCTCTATTTTTAACTTTTTGAGGAATCTCCATACTGTTTTCCAGAGTGGCTGCACCAGCTTGCCTTCCCACCAACGGTGTAAGAGGTTCTCCTTTCTCCACATCTTTGGCAACATTTGTTGTTTCCTGACTTGTAATTTTAACCACGCTGACTGGTGTGAAGTGGTATGGCATCGGGGTTTTGATTTGTCTTTCCCTGGTGCCCAGTGATGTGGAGCATTTCTTCATGTGTCTATTGGCCATATCTACATCTTCTTTGGAGAAATGTCTGTTCATGTCTTCTGCCCATTTCTTGACTGGATTCTTTGTTTTTTGGGTGTTCGGTTTGATAAGTTCTTCATAGATTTTGGATACTAGCCCTTTACTTGATAAGACATTCGCAAATATCTTCTCCCGTCCCATAGGCTGCCTTTTAGTTTTGTTGACGGTTTCCTTTGCTGTGCAGAAGCTGTATATTTTGATGAAGTCCCAAGAGTTCATTATTGCTTGTTTCTCTTGCCTTGAATGCCTTTCCATCCTTTTCCTGCAGGAAAACCCCAGCTATCTCCAGGGCTACCTGTCCTTGGCTTGTCCTCCGGGGCAGCTTAGGCCCCTTTTTCCCCAGCTCCACAGCCCTGCAGTCTCAGCATCCTCACATGAAAAGACACAATCCCTACATCAACCCTTGTTGTGAAGAACAGAGAGAGAGAATTCTGCTGTGCTCAGAATGAAGGAGACAGTCCTGGCTTAGGGGTACAGAGGACAGTTCTGCCCCCATTCCCAGAGTGGCCATGGGGAGCCTCCTCGAGGCCGACCTCAAGAGTTCCTCAGGCCTTGCCAGCCAAGCCCAGCCTCTCAACAGGAAACCACCCCTCCCCTACAGCTGACTGGCTCCCACTGTGGCTGCTGCTGCAGAGCGTCACCAAAAGCCCCAAGCCTGTGCTGTAAAGTTTGAACATGATCAAAAACCCCTGAAAGACAGGCATGTAATACGCCAACGACCAAGGACGGACTACAGCTGGCCCCAGGGTGCAAAGAACCTCATCAAAATGGAAATAGATTTGCTGAGAAGAGTCTGGCCTGCGTTTAGAGGGATGCTGTGCACAGCTGCCGGAAAAGGAGAGAACATGAAAGTCGAAAGTCAAGTCCCTGTGCCAGCCGGACACTGTGACAGCCCAACTTCCACCTGGCCAAAAACAGAACCGTGGGGCCATCGTCCCTCCCACAGGTGGTGAGCTTTCTGCACAGTGCCGTCATGGCTTTGAGTCAACCTAGCTGCCAGGTGGCAGGGTAAAGTAGAATTGACAAGGGAAGAAGGAAGAAGCAAGGCCGGGGGCAGAGTGGGGCTCACAGAGGGCCCCAGGGTCCCACCTCGCTCATGGGGCAAGGAGGCTTATTATGATTTCAGTCTAGAACCCAGAGAGTAACAAGAAGCAGTGGCAGCCTTTCTGCATAAAACTGTCGTGGCCACTGACAGCTGGCCAAGGACTTGGGTGATCATAGATTCTAGCCAAATCTTCCATCAGCCTCAGGTTGACGTGGGACAGCCTGGCCCCTGCCCTCTAACACGGGCAGTGAGATCCCTGCCCATCACATCTGCTTACTTGAGCTTGTGGAGTCTTCAAGCAACCAGTCAGCTGACAGGGATCCATCAGGCACAGATGCTCTGCACTGGGAGTGCAAGGGAGCAAGGGGCACGGTGCCTGCTACTGCAGAGCTCAGTCCAGAGGGGGAGAAAGCTGATAAATAGACAAGCAGAGTCTGTGACCAATGTCAGAACAGGCTATGGAAGCTCATATGAGAGCTAGCTGGCCCAGTATTAGCAGAGAAGGTGATGGAGATCAGAGGCGGCTTCCTGGAGGAGGAGACACCTTAGGGAACCTTGAAGCCATGTGGGAATGCATAAGATAAATAAGGGAGAAAGAACATTCTAGAAGACAGAGTGAACAGAGGCACCAAACATGAAACATCGTGGTGTGTTCCGGGGATGTTCAGCACTTCGCTGTGGCTGCAGCCCAAGGACGAAGAGGAGAGGGCCAGGTGACTGGCTCCCGAGAGGTGCAGAGGCCAAGAACGTGGCAGGGAGAGGGCCTCACGCGAATGTGGTCCCTTGTGAACCAGCCGCCCCTGTTTTTCCAGAGTCATGATATTTCTGCCTTTAGTCCACACACCAAAAAGCTGGATGTCACTTAGGTCTTGGGTTATTTTAAGCAACAGGGTCGATTTTTCTGTACTCAGATCCCAGCACTGAAGCCCAAACTGCACATGAACATCTGATGAAGCCAGGGAGGTGGATGTCGGTCAGCTCAAACCATGGGTTGAGAAGGGAGCTCAGGAAGAAATCAATGATTTTGGTCCCTCCCAGTCCTTAAGAATCTTAAAAGCCCCTCAGATGTTTCTCCAGCCAGTCAGAGCATCTCCCTAAACACTATTTTGAGCCAGGCACATCCCCTTAAGTGGCTCTTGCCAGCCTGAGAGCCAGGCAGCAGAGTGCTAGTTTCCCAGCTTTGAAGAGAAGGATCAATAAGCGACAAGAAAGCCCATTTTCAGGGGTCTCTGTGCAGCCGGGGCCAGTGCATGGTGTGCCCCCAACTCTCCCCACTTCTTCCTCCTCCACACACATGCAAGCCTTACCCAGGAGGGAGGGGTGGCTTCTCCACTATTCTCTCCTCGAAAACCCAATGTAGCCTGACCTGACTTGGAGGGTGGGAAGAATTTAAAGACTGCTGAGTGTCCTCAGCTACTGAGCTGAACGCTCTTTATATGTTCCCTCGTTTGGAGCGCAGAGCCCCAGAGCAGCCTCCGCAGCCTGAGTTCGAGCGCAAGCTCAGCCACGCCCTCACTTCTATCAGCCTGCTTTCTCTCCCTTGCCTCAGTGTTCCTCATCTGTAAAATGGGGATGATGGTGCCTACTTCTAGGATTTCAGTGAGAACGCAGCAAGTTAATAAATGCAAAGCGCCCAGAACAGTGCCCAGCACTCAAGAAGCACACAATAATTGTTGGCCAGTACTCTTACTAGTTCGTCTGTAAGATAAGAGTGGAAGTTCCCTTATCACAAGCAGCTGATGCCTGTGGCTGGTGGGCTTGCTGGGCTGTGGAGGAGGAGCCCAGCCTCCGTGGAGGAGGATGCTTCCTCAGCCAAGTGACTGCAGGAGGGATCGCATGACTTTGGTGAGCCAATGAAACGAGGGTGGCAGTGATATGCATCCCTTCGAAGCAGAAGCGTTGAGAGGCAGCTCGTGGTTCACCATCTTCCTCTTGTCCTTCTGCCACAAAATCGGCAGTTCCCAGGGAGAGCCTGTCCCGGCAGCCCGGCTTCTGGAGTGGTCCTGCTGCGTGAGCAAGAGATAAACTTTTGCTGTTGTAAGCCACTGAGATTCAGAGTTTGGTTATTACCGCAGCAAAACCCAGCCTAGCCCAACTGATTCCGTAGATGAATTAAATCAAAGAAGTTAAGGTGGAAACGAACAAGCGATCCGTGCGTGACACCTGCCTTATTTTGAAATGCAAACATGCATTCATTCACTTTTTATGGAAGTCAAGAACGTTCCTTTCAGGGTCATTTGGTTGATTGGACCTTCATTTTGTCTTTCACAAGCCGGCCTCTGACACTCGTGGAGCAATCTGAATGTAGATTTCTTTCTTATTTCTACTAGGTTTAAAAAGTAGTCTACAGATGTCTCTCCCACTTTAATTTGGCAGCAACTACTTTAGTGAGTCCAACTTTCAGAGCTTTATAAACGAAATCAACTTTCTTTCATGAAACCCATTGTATTTCCATACTCAGGTTCCATTGGTCTCTGTAGGATTTAGTTCAATTATGAAATTACTATGACACCAAGAATAAAGGGATATAAATGTATATGTGGGGTCTTGTCATGGCCACCCTAGAAACTAATTCAATAACTGAGGTCTCCTCTTTCTCAGCCCAGGACCACCCATCACATGACCACGGTCCTCCTGCAGTCCTCCCAGACACAAAACTGTGAGAACTGCAGTCCTGTCTCTCCATCACATTAAGATCACAGGGATGGGACTGTTATCATTTTTCAGTAGACAAAACTGAGGGTGGGGGAAGTAACTTTTCTAGATAAGAGTAAAAATGACTGATGCTTACTGGGTGTGAGGCTTCCATAATTCATAAGCAAAATAAATAAATAAATAAATCACCCATGTGATTGGAAATAACTCTGAGTACAAAAATGAGACCAGCAATTGCAGCAGCTGCAACCTTGAGGTTAAGAAGGCCAAGGACCCCAGAAGATCAATTCCTCATGAGTCACTGGGACAAGACAGCAGCAGTAGACACTCATCCATGCCAAGGAAGACCAGAAGGCACACAGCTGTCCCGAGCCTACAGCTGTTCTGAAATTGGGCTGGGCAGATGTTGAGGGCCCCACCTTGAGAAGCAAAATGCTTCCTGAAGATGCCCTGGTTCTGCTCCTCAGCAGTAGCTTCCAGACCACTGGTTTTCCATGGCCCTTCACTCTACATTTTGGAAAATCCTGTTTTCCTCCCAAATAAGTCATTGGAGAGTACTCCAATTCAGGGACTGCGCTTCGTCCTTAGCCTGCTTTCTGCATGTAGAACTGAGGAGGCCCAAGGGTCCATTTTAGTCTTGAAAAGCATAGGGTTTAGAGCTCCTATGAAAGCGGAACTCTCTCAAAAGCTTCACGGGTGTTTTATTACTTTATTCCAAGAGGCAATAACCATACCATGATCCTTTCAGATACACTCCTCTCCCTCTCTTGACTTAACTGTGAGCACTCAGGCTCTCCAGCTTCTCAGGCGGAGCCCACTGTTCTTCTTCTCTCTCTATTTTGTCCACTTGAAGGATGTAGTACCTCGTAACTTAATTGAGTCAACAATTTAACAAAAACCATGACAGCTGCACCCTTGATTTGGCCTTAGCCGTGATTTCTAATTGGCATTTGTATCTAGGACCTTCTACGTTTGGAGATGACAAGCAGCTTTGCCTTCCAACCCTTGAGCCCCAGAATTTCCAGCACTCTCCATTCCTGTTCAAACCTGCTTTCAGATTAGCCCTTTTTTTTTCTGAGCTCATTTCTTCCCTACAGTGGCAGTAAGGACATGGGGCAGGCATTCTGTTTCTCAACCTCTCCTCCCTCCAGCCCCATATGCTCCTTCGACACATCATCCACATCCCTGTTAATCAGACAGCAGTTTTACCAACTATTTTTCTGCTGCATGACACACATTAGCTCCCCGGTGACAACTTCTTTTTTGCCCACCAACTGGCGCCCGAGACGATGCCACACAGTCTACTGTTGTAGAATGCAGCTCTGCAGTCTGGGTACACTAATACAATATTCAAAATTCTTTATGGGAGGTGTTCTCCCCATTGAAAGCTCCTGGTGTATGAGGGGAATATACTCTGGTTTTGCTGTTAGTGTCGTTACTTTGGTTAAAGCAACCTGGGGTGATGGCACTAACTTGTTTGCTGTGCCATCACTGTAGCATCTACTAGGGCCAGATGCTTATACACAGTATCTCCAACCATCACAGAATCGATGTCAGCCTCCCCGCCTTCCAGAAGGGAAAACTTGGGCTCAGAACCATCAGGGACTTGGCTCAGAATCACTCATATTGTAAGTGATTAATCATGAATTAGAACAAAGAGGTCTCCAGGCCCTGGCCCTTTCTGTAACTATTCAGCTTAAACAATTAGCTTCCCTCCTGTGATCCTCAAGTTTTTCCATCTGTAATGCTGGAAGGTTAGACTAGAAAATCCCTAAGGCTCCCTTATCTTCGGGGCTCTTTTTCTCTTAAAGATAAGAGTAACAAAGCTCCTCTGCTGTGAGTACTTTCCAATTCACAAGCCCATTCATTAAGTCTGATCACTGCAGGCAGAGCCTTCCGTGAAATGAGAGATTGACAACCCCGGGGGAGGAAATAGCCCTCTTTACATAATGATTCCCACTATGATTTGGTTATAAATAACCCACGGAGAAAATGAGGCTTCTTGGCAGGCTCTGATTGTAGTGGGTGTTGGGATGCGTGGCCGTGACTGCACAAACACTCTAGGCTGATGGGGAAGGTGCCACTTCCGGTTCAGGGGGCCAGGCACTTCTGCATAAGAGGAGTATTTGGGTGACCTGATAGAAGCCCAAAGCCACCTGATGGAACACAGCAAATACAACTATCACAACCTCAGGCCTACTTCTCAGAAGTTACAAGACAGTGGGATTGCACGGCCACTGTTCGCTGGTAGACACAAGGGTACTCCAGGGGTGCCTGCACCTGCATCCCAAGATACGCTGGTGTGTGTGTGTGTGAGCCAGACACTTCCTGGCTGAAGGTCCTCCAGAGGACAGAGCGGGGACAGGGACAAGCATAAACCTCATCCACTCCCCTTCCTGAGCTCTCAGCAGCCTCTATTGATGCAGCCATTCATACACCCATTCCATACACTTCTGCTCAACCGCCTCTCGGTACCCCTCCCTGGGCTGACACTCTGGGGACCATGGAGGTGAAGCTGAAGAACACAGGCTTTCTGTGAGCAGTGATGCCCTGGATACACATGAATATAGAATAACAGCGGAGACATCACCTGGCAGATAGTGCCCAGCACTGTGGACAGACAAGGCAGGCAAAACTCCAGGGAATCAAAGATGTTTTCCAGGAGGGAACAATGGGATGGGTGATGTGGAAAGCAGCCTCTGGACAATTCACTGGACTGGCAGTTGATGATTTGAATCCGCCCTTCAGATGGTTGAAGTCACTAGTCCAGCTGGGAAGATCTAGGTTTGCAGATGTCCCTGCTGGAGCTCACATGCCTGCCCACCAACTCCTACCAGAATCAGGAGTTTCGACTAGTCCTCGTCGTGGTCCTGCTGTCCCTACCTTCACACTTGAGTTCAGAGCTGTCATGCCAAGAGCATGTGATTGGGACAGTCACAGCAGGGTGTCGATCCAGGCTCTGCCATTTTCTGGCTACAGGACCAAGTTGACTTAACTCCCTGAGCCTCCTTATGTGTAAAATGAGGCTGGTGATATCTAGTTTACAGAGATCTGGGAATTTAAGTAGTTCTTGCTGGCCCCCAGGAGGGGTTAAGTTCTGCTAGGAACCTCCCATGACCTCCTGTGCCAGCTCTTGCTGGTGTAGTGAGAGTACCCTTGAGGGCAGGTCCCTATTTGACTCACTTCTGAATCCCTAGAGCTTGGAACACATCCTGGGAGCTGTTAGGAACCCAGGAAATGTTACTGTGAGAAACTGTATTCTTGTAGACTCTATTATTATTCGGCTCCCACTAGCTCCCCTACCCCCATGAGGGCAGTATGCCTCTCACCCCACTGCTCTTGGGTTTGGCTGTGTGCTGTTGCTTTGGCTACTGGAGTGTGAGTAAACTTAGTGATACTACATCTCTGCAGAGGTATCAAATGTCCTTGCTTGGTTTGATGTGGCCCCGTGTGACTCTGTCCTCCAAAATGGGATAAGCATGTCTCAGACAGCTGCTGCCCTTTTCCTGGGTCTTCTAGTGAAAGCCAAGTGAAGGAGGCATGAACCCAACTCACAGCCTGGACCCAGGCCCATCAGAATCTAGGAAAGCCCTGTAGGGTCAGAACTAGAGCCTAGTTCATCCATGAATGTGAGAAGTAACAATTTGTTAGCACTGAGATTTGGGGACTGTTTGTTACACAGCATTATCACAACAAAGCCTAACATGTTATATAAAGTTAAGTCAGTACTAACAATGTGCCAGGTATTATTCTAAGGGCTTTATACAGAGTATCCCATCTAATCCTTACAGCATTACATGGGGTGGTATTGTAATTATCCCCCCTCAACAAATGGGGAACTTAGGCATAAGTTACCCCTAGGATCATATAGCTAGTAAGTGGGAATTCCAAACTAACAACCCAACTCCAGAGCCTGAGTGGCATAACCCCTATACCACGCTGCCTCCTGTAATGAGTCAACAAATTAATAAATTAATCTCTATATCGGTCAGCCTGGGGCTTTGCCCTGAACCCCCAGACACTGAACCCCACCCATTTGGTACTTCTGCTGCCCTTCCTGCATTGTGCTGATGAGACACCTCACCCCCTGAGCCCCATTTCCCAGCCCAGTGTCAGCCAGGGTCTTGCTTCCTGAGGCCAAAGTTCCAGATAACCCCACTAGACCTTCAGGAAGAGACTCTATCCCTGGATTCTCAGATCCCATAATGAGAAACTCTCATGCCAGCTGCTGAATTGCTGGCCACCCACCTTACCCCTGAACTTCTAGAATGAGTCACTAAACCTACCCAGTTCTCATTGTACTAGGTCCACCTGTTAAGCCTGCTAGCCAGTCAGAGACTGTATCAGTCAGGGTTCTCCAAAGAAACAGACTCAGTAGGGTGTGTGTGTGTGTGTGTGTGTGTGAAAAGAGATTTGTTAGAAGGAATTGGTTCATGCAACCATGGAGGCTGAAGAGTCTCAAGATCTATAGCCAGCAAGCTAGAGAGAGACATGAGACCCAGTTAGCACACAATCTTCAATCTGATGGAAAGTATTTAAAACAACCAAATTAGCAGTGGAATTGACCACTCCAAGAAAATATGCCAATTCTGGGTTGTCTGAGATTTGATCACAAATTTCTCATCAGTTGGCTAAATGATAAATCCAAATTACCAATTTTTTAAGATTTCATTTATTTATTCATGAGAGACACACAGAGAGAGGCAGAGACAGAGGCAGAGGGAGAAGCAGGCTTCCCAAGGGAGCCCAATGAGGAACTCAATCCCAGGACCCCAGGATGGCGACCTGAGCCAAAGGCAGACACTCAACCACTGAGCCACCCAGGCATCCCCCAAATTCCCAGTTTTTATTCTGATTCATACTGAATATTGCTGATAGAAATCATCAATGAATAACAAACCTGGCAATCACACAATGAAGTGGTAAATTGCTAAAAATAACACCCTTCCCCCAAACAGAAAACACAGTGGCAGAAGATATCGGTGAAATTTGATACGGAGAAAAGAAGCTGATGAATAAATGACATCTTCACTGTGAAGTTTTTGAGGAAAATAATTGATTCAATAAAAACAAATTTAGTAAGATTAAAACAAGAACACGGAAAGTAGCTGTAAATGGCTTCCTTGTGCCAAAGAGAAAAATGATCGATGCATTTAATTTGTTCAGTGCATTTTCCTCTAGAAAATACTTGCTAGGGGAAAATTTGCCAATGTTGATAGACTTATGGTTAAAATGTTTGTTTCTAGAGACACAGCATCTTCATCAGTGTTCAATGGTAGGGACAAAATATCTGTTTATCTTTGCTCTTTGGAAATGCTCTTCCATCTTCTCATGTTGCTTTTCCCCACCTTCTCTCCTGTTACCGGCCTATCATGGGCTCATTTAGGTGCTATGTTAGCTACACGATATTTCCTGATGCTCCCTCTAGACGGGAACTCACCCTCTTTGAATTATCCCTGTGCTTTTTCTCACTGTCTCACTGCATGGAGAGCTTTCAACCTGTACCACAGTTAATGGACTTAAGACACACTTCTTCCCCCCCCGAGCTCCACACAGCCTGTATCCTGCCCACCTAGGCAATCCTGGGGCCCAGCTCACAGCCCTAGCACCCAGGACTAATCAACAAAAAAATTTTTTTAAGATTTTATTTATTTATTCATGAGAGACACACAGAGAGAGGCAGAGACTTAGGCAGAGGGAGAAGCAGGCTCCCCATAGGGAGCCCAATACAGGACTCAATCCCAGGATCCTGGGATCATGCCCTGAGCCAAAGGTAGATGCTCAACTGCTGAACCACCCAGGCGTCCCTCGCTAGTCAACAAATTACAGAGGGATGACCGGGGGTGGAAGCGATCACTTGCACACCAGTATGAATTTACGTCCATGTGCCACCTTTCCCACAGAGACCTGCCTCTTATGTGTGCAATAAAATCATTGATCTGTCAAAAGTTCCCTAAACATGATAGCAGGTGGGGCAGATGTTGTTGGGGACTGAACACCCACGTCAGAGTTTGGATCTCTTGCCTCCTGTGTGACACGTATTCCACTGAGGTACCTGGTCAACCCCATTCATGTTATTCCTCTTCACTTCCTGCCTCCAGGTTAACCAGGACCCCATGTTCTTTAGAACCCCTGGCCAAGGTTGCTGGAGGAAGGCATGGCTATGGGGAATGGGAATGGTCTGGGAACAACTACAGGTGACAATGTCAAGGTCAGGAAACAGCTCTTTGTCACCTCAAACAATTGTTGAGGTAGTGTTCAAGAAAAAGATAGGGATGGATTGAGGTCTCTGGATGGGATATCTCGGGGCACTCCCCTAGCCCCCAGCCTTCAGGGCTAAGGGAGCATTAGCCACGCAGCCACATGAGGCAGAGTATTTAGTGGGGAGAGTGGGCTCCGAGCCTTACTGCCCAGATCTGAATTTCAGATCTGCCCATACTCGCTGTGTGACCTTGGACAAGTCACTGGACCTCTCTCTTCCTCAATTTTGTCACTCATAAATGGTGGCGTTAACTGTACCTACCTCCTGGGTCTTTTGTGATCATTAAGTGAGTTAATGTTTATAAAATGTTTAGCATATAGCAAGCACAGAACAAACCACTGTTCTCATAACCCTCTGCTCTGGGTGTTCTCCGGCGCCCCGAGGTACTCCATGGACATGGAGCGTGAAGGTGCCCTGTGCTTGTGTGGGGAAACATGACTGGGAACTAGGGGCCTGTGCTCCGACCAGATCAATGCGTCCCTCCCCCCCTTCTGGACCAGCAAACCCTTCCCTGGCATCTGGCAATCAGGAGTCAAGGGGGAGTCCCTCCTATTTGTATGCAAAGGCATTCTCCTGAGGATCCGTCAACCCACCCATCACAAAATGCTTTTGGACTCTCAGGGAGAAAATTTCAGACACCTGCAGAGTGCCTAAGATCAAGAGAAGCAAAACAAAGGCACAGAGGAGCTCACACTGAAAGTTGACCCTGGAGGAGCCAGGAGGGTCTCCGTATCACCAGGCAGGAGAACCCAGGCCCCGAGGAAGCCATTCTCCGTGAGGCTCCAGCCTTGGCTTTGAGTGGCAGTGAAGCGAATTTCTGGACTGTGCTGCACAGCAGGGATGCTGGGAGCACCTGTCTCAGAGCCCCAGCTGGCGCAAGGACTCACTGGCTCATACCCAGAAGCCCCGGGCACAGTGCCTGGCACTGATTCAGTAGTCAGGCAGCACTGGCGACTGTCTTGGGGGGTGGAGGTCCCAGACCCAGACCTCTGGTCCTCACCCCCACTTGGATGGCCTTGGGCACCTGCACAGACTATGATAGCAGGTCATGGAAGCAGAGACCATGATGCCAGTCCACCTTTACTCCTGGGCACAGAGTGGGCAATTCATACATCTTTGGAGCCCCCGGTTTATTCTGTTTGGCTGGCAAGTTATCGTCCTCGCATTCTTTCCATGGGGGAGCAGTGGCGAGCCACACAGACACTTCTTAGCTGTGTCATCTAGAGCGAGTAACATGACTTCGCTGAACCCCAGCATCCTTAGCTGTGCAATGGGAAGGGGCTGTCGCACTTATAAGGCTGCTATGAAGGATCAGCGAGACCACTCTGTACAAACCCCCATGTGCCATCTGACCTGGAGTGAAGTCGAGTAAATGAGGCTTTTTTACCTTCATAATGACCCTGTGATGGAAGCATGATGGGTTTTTTTTTTAAGACTTTATTTATTTATTCATGAGAGAGAGAGAGAGAGAGAGAGGCGAGACACAGGCAGAGAGAGAAGCAGGCTCCATGCAGGGAGCCAGACGTGGGACTCGACCCCGGGTCTCCAGGATCAGGCCCTGGGCTGAAGGTGGCACTAAACCGCTGAGCCACCCGGGCTGCCCGATGGTTTTCATTATTTGAGATGAGGAACGCCGACTCAGAGATATTGGATCATTTACCTAAAATCCCACAGCTGGGACTTGAACCCAAACCTCCTGCTTCCTGACGTGGTGCTCTTTCTTCGTGCCAAATTATTATACTGAAGGGGAGGGGCAGGGGGAAGGGGACAGAGAGGCACTTACAGCTGTAGGCTGCAGCCCCTCTCCCTGCAGGAGGGCACCGCAGTAACGGAGACCTAGTGCCTCTGAGCTTGTATTCATTTCATTTCTTTTTAAAGATTTTATTTATTTATTTTTGAGACAGACACATGAGCCGGGGGAGGGGCAGAGGGAGACGCAGACTCCCCACGGAGCAAGGAGCTCGATGCAGGATTTGATCCCAGGACCCCATGATCATGACCTGAGCCGAAGGCAGAGGACACTTCACTGACTGAGCCACCAGGGGCCCTCATTTCATTTGTAAAGTCCTCTTCTCTTCTTTGACAATGGCTTCCTGCCACTTCACTAAGAAAGTCCTGCTCTCTCTCATGAAATAACAAGACAAAGAACAGGCCTTTCAGATGCCCATACCCCCCACCCTTACCCCCTCACTCTCACCCTGCCCCTGCCACCTACGGTTTCTCAGCGCTAAATGACCATTCTCAACTCCTTTCAAAAAGAACTAATCAGGGTCCTAAAAATCCCTGAGCATCTGTAGTTCATCCACAAACAACTAGCAATACTCCATCTTATCGGGGGAGAAGGTAGGAAAAGAATAAATCTCATCAACTTATTTTATATAGAAAGGACAATTGGCCGTGGACTTTTTTGCACCGTGATCACCTTTGGAAAAACCTTTCTGAGAACAGGAAGCACCTTCTGCCTCCCAATGAAAGGTGCAAATGGCTGTGGAAGGAGCACTGATCCGGGGGCCTGGAGACCTGGGTTCTAGATTCCTACGACCTTGCTGGGCTTCTTGGACCAGTCCCTCAGCTTCTCTGGGCCTAGTTTCCACATGCACACAATGCAGGAAGGAGACAAAATGAGTTTTGATCAATCAGCTTTCAAATTTGCTGAAAGTACCTAAAACATTGCTAAAGAAAAGAAACAATGGTGGCCATTTCTGTCCAGAAAACAATGTTCTCGATGTTTCCCTGAGCCCAGTATTGTGTTCATATCCTTACAAACGGGACACATGCGTCCCCAGGCCCCAAATTGGGAATGGCAAAATGGCATCTCCTTAACAGTGTCAAAGCAAAAGTCTGATGGCTCTGTCCCCGCTGTGAGTGGGCAGGGCCATGCTTCCTTTGAGTCCTCCCCCAAAGTGGGCTAAAACTTCAAGGGGTCCCGTAAGAGTTCAGGAACATTCTCTTCTAAATATCCCCCTCTGGTCTCAACCATTTCTCCCCTTATCACACTTGACATCTTGCCCTGATTCTTCTTGGTCCAGTTGTGGCTGAGTCTGATTTGCTGTTGACCCAATCCATCCCTCTCTGGATATTGGCTCCTGAGCTCCTGGTTTCTAGAATGGAGCATCCAAAAATGGAGCAAGCATAGGACTGCTGCATGGACACAGAGAGGCCTGCCCTGCTTTCCAGTCTTGTGGATACAATCGCAGAGTTATTAGTGTTCAGATTCTCACTGTCGACGTGGCCTTCCATTCTGCTTGCATCATATCACAGAACCCTGCCAGTCGACTGCAAGGTAAGTCCAGTTACTAATCCCCTTTTTTAATATGGAAAAACAAAACAAAACCTTGGCAGGTAACTTGATCTCTTTGACCTCCAGACCTCATGAAGTGAGAAGTTAGTGAGTCAGAATTTGAATGGGAGTGATGATTTCAAAATATGTCCACAAGGTATCAGAATAAACCCATGGGACTTAATGCATGTACGTAGCAAGGTATAGAAATGGAGAGACGCTTATGGGTATGCGTGTATGCACATAGGAGTACACGTGTGCGTGTATATACCTATATCTACTTCCCAGCTCTGTCCTTTGAGGGCGCCTAGAAACCAACTGCCTCAGTAGCAGGAACACCCCAGTGCCCAAATCTTGATTCCTAAATATCATTCCCTGTTAAAAGGAACTGAAACTCCTTAAAGAAATGGTTGATTCCAGAGCTCAGGCAGGAAATATACAGGATCAGTCTGGAGTGTTTGGGCCAAAAAACAGCAAACTGCCCAAGGACTAATGGCAATATCTCAAAAGGACACCGGGGGATCTGGGTGGCTCAGCGGCTGAGCGTCTGCCTTTGGCTCAGGTCATGATCCTGGGGTCCTGGGATCGAGTCCTGTATCGGGTTCCCCCCAGGGGGCCTGCTTCTCCCTCTGCCGGTGTCTCTGTCTCTATGGAGAGGAAAGGATTATAACCTATTATAAAATCTAGGAGTCCACGAGTCTACACAGGTATAAATTAAAAAATAAATAAATACTCTAACTTACAGTAAAAAAAACCAACAGTAAAACAATGATGGACTTTTTCTGCACACACCGTCTGGCAATCACAACAATGATTGATTCAGGGAAGGATCATTAATAGATGCTAAAACCAGTGGGTAAAAGCTTGAGGAATGAGGGGGTGTTTTCATAGTTTCAAAGTGTCTCTCCAAGGGATACTTGTCAAGTATCTTTGTATCAAGTATCAAGTACCTTTACAGCAGACACTGCCATAGCCCTGTGGTCACAAGGGACACTGCCAGTGGTGGGAATTGACAGCATGTGCCCCAAGATGATGCTCTGGGAGGGACACGGCATTGCTTCAGTGGGATTCCTGCCCGAAGGTCATAGTGGAATCTGTGCAGGAGCAAACACCAGACAAATCCAAACTCTAAGGACTTGCGACCAAGTGACAGGGACACGTCATTCCTGTCATCACACATAGCCAGGAGGGGGTGAGGGTGGTGAAGCATGGATTTTAAGGAAGTGCTTGTTGCTCGCCTGTTGTCACGTGTTCCTCCCATGCCGTGGGGTGGGTAGGGAGCAGGCATTATGGCCACCTTCAAATTTAGTGTAGGTCTCTGTCTGGGTGACCTTGGATGAGTCTCTGGACATCTCTCCTCCCACCGTGTCCTGGGTCAGCTGGAAGGGACTCACAAGGGATTTGTGGAGCTCTGGGGGAAATATGGAGGCACCTTGCTAGTTATAAAAGAGCACCCAGGTGTGTTGCACAATGATAACACTCACTCCCTATGGGGCTTTCAGTCCTGCAGGCTTTTGATCAGCCCCAAATTTGAGGACCACCACCCTGCAATGGGCAATACCCACCCAGGGCTTGCTGCGTAAACACCTACATACTCACTCAGTCGTAACACCTAAGACGTGTGTGTGTGTGTGTGTGTGTCCAAGGTGGATGCTCCATAGAGCATCTCCTCCACACCAGACACTATTCTAAGCCAAGAAGACTGAGGGCAAGACAGAATGAATCTCGGTTCTGGTGGCCTCAGCTTCTAGGACGATGTGGTTCAACCCAAGCTAGGAACCTCAAAGTCTACTTAAAATGTATCAAGCCTTGAACTTCTTTTAATGAGGAGCAAGAGAAAGAAAAAGAGCACAAAAATAAGCTCCGTGTTATACACACTCATTTAACCCTCATCCCAACCTTTGGGGTTAATGCATCCATTTTTCAGATAGAGAAACTAAAACTGGGGTTGCTCGGGTGGTGCACTAGGTTAAGCATCTGACTCTTGCGTTTGGCTCATGTCATGATCTCAGGGTCCTGGGATTGAGCCCCACGTCGGGCTCCATGCTCAGCGCAGATCAGTTAGAGATCCTCTCTCTCTCTCTCTCCCTCTCCCCCCCACAGTCCCACTCTCTCTCTCTCTCTCCAATAAATAAATACATCTTAAAAACAAACAACAAAACCTGAAACTAGAAGAGGGGCCTAATTTAGATAACTAATAAATGCTAGGTAACTAATATTTATTAGTTATCTAATAAATGGCTGAAATTTGAACTCGCAGCTGTGGAGCTTCAGAGCCCTGGCAGTGGTGGCTCTGTGGGTGCACTGCTGGGACCCAAATCCACCAGCCTGGCTCAGGGCCTCTCAGGGCTGGATAATTCCTTGTGGTGGAGGCTGCCCCGTGCGCTGTGAGATGTTTAGCCTTGGCCTCTTCCCACTAAATGGCAGGAGCACCCCACACCCGGTTGTGACAATCAAAAGTGTCTCCAGACATGGCCAAATGTCCCCTGGGGAACAAAATCTCCCCAACTGAGAACCACTAGCCCAAGTGTAAACAGTTGTCCCACCACTTACTGTCGTATAACCTGGATAAGCAACTTAAGCCCTATGTGCCTCAGTGTCCTCATCTGTAAAATGGACAAATGACAGTATGTGAGGTTAATGTGAGGATCAAATAGAATCAGGATGGCTAGGGTGGCTGGGTGACGGGCATTAAGGCGGGCACGTGATGTGATGAGCACTAGGTGTTATACTATATGTTAGCAAATTGAATTTAAATTAAATATATATATAAATGTAAAGGAAAGCACTTGGCTGTCCACATAAGGGCTCAGGACAAGATTCCTTTTTTCCACTGCCCTCTGCTGCCTCCCCTCCAAATATGAAAGAGTGTTCAGAGCAGGTGCACAGCGGAGGTTGGCTTACACATAGAAAGTTGTCACTGGAAAGTGTCAGGTAACCAGCTAATTAACAAATGGACAAGGGATGTTCAGATCCCCGCATTAGTGACCTGCTAACTGGGAATGTCCTGGCAGCCCTTCTCACCACTGCAGGGCAGTGAGGATTAAAGACTCCACAGCCAGACTGCCCAAGTTCAAGCCCAGCTATGAAACCCTGGGCTCATTATTTTGCTTCCTAATGCTATCATTTCCTCGTCTGTAAAATGGGGGTAATAAAGGTGCCTGCCTGGCAGTGAGCAATGAATGAATTAACACATGCGTGGTACCCAGAGCCCAATGCGGCCTATAGTACCTGCCGTTGCTGCTATTCCATTCCTAGAATAAGCCTCTCAAGGGCCTCCAGCCACACTGACCACCTTTATTTTCTCCTGGGGTGCCAAGTATAGTCCCATTTCCAGGCATTCACACTCCCATTCCCTGTGCCAGGAGCACTCCTCCTCCTAGACATTAACATCCCCCGACCCTCCTCCTTTGTCTGGGTCTCTATGCATACCGCCTCTTCTGAGACACAGCACCCAAAATAAGACAGCAGCTCCCCACCCTACTCATTGTGCTGTTGGTATCACATCAATCATCACTGCCTGACCCGATATATCAGAGTCTAAGCAGTACAGCACACACTGCAGAACAGTACAGTGTGGTCGTGTTCCTCCGCTTGTCTCCCTCCTATGAAAGCAGAAGTTCAACACACCAGAGTATCTAATTGGTGACTACATTCGTAGAACAGTGACCAGCACACGGTAGATGTAAATAATTATAAGAAATGATTAGAGAGGGGATCCCTGGGTGGCGCAGCGGTTTGGCGCCTGCCTTTGGCCCGGGGCACGATCCTGGAGACCCGGGATCGAATCCCACGTCGGGCTCCCAGTGCATGGAGCCTGCTTCTCCCTCTGCCTGTGTCTCTGCCTCTCTCTCTCTCTCTCTGTGTGACTATCATAAATAAATAAAAGTTAAAAAAAAAATGATTAGAGATATTTTGCAGAAGGGATTTTCAAAGTCCCCACATAACTCATTTTCCTAACACGGAAACTGTTGGAACTGGGGCCTAGAACAGGTTTGCAACAAAAACAAAACAGAACGAAACAAAACCTTGCTTTCTTATAACAGTGGGTCCTTTAGAACAGATTAGCTCTACTTAAGAGACTTCCAAACTGTGTTCCCTGAAACTGTGGTCTCCGGAGAGAAGGGTATAAGGAATTAAACCAAGCAAGGATTCACAAGGTCAAAGACATCGGGAAGCAACACAGAATTCTTTCCTGCTTGGGGATTCACACTGCACAGAAAAGCTCTAAGAAGCCCTGTAGAGAAAACACTTATTTGAGCAAGGTTTGCTGAGCTTACTTCACCCGAGACCCCACCCATAATGTCTGCATCATGAACAATTTGAAAAACAGTGCTCTAGTAGAAGTGTCTCAACTTACAGAGGCAGACAGAAAGTACGGCCCAGAAAGGTGATTGGAGTCACTCAAGGTCACACAGACAGCTTCTGAATCCTAGAGCAGGGCACTTCTCATGCCTCTCGAGGTATCCCTAGTGGTCCACACAAGTGATAGGTTCACCAGAGGCCAAAAACTGAGCACAGACCTCAGATTCTATTATCAGTTTGGCTAAATCACTAATGAAACTTAAGGTACCAAATAGGACTTGGTTTCAACCTCACCATTCCAGAGGTATTCACTCAACAAATATGGATTAGCCATTATGTGTCAAGCACGGCACGTTTTGTGGTGAACTAGACACAGTTGTTCAGTAGATTGACAATAAAATTATCCCTAAGAGACCAAAATTGATTGAACTGTCCTTGATAAGCCTGCTTCAGAGTAGGGACTTGTAAGACATCACATATTCAGATCTCATTTGCTTCCATTAACAATGCTCACATTTAGATCTAGTGGTAATAACATGCTCTCAATTGGAATGGTTCTGGAATAAAAGGTTCCCCTTTCCTGTGCAGGCTTCAGAGAGGAACCAAAAGCTAGGAATTCATTGGGCTCTTTTTTCTGTTGAGCACCTCAATCAATAGATTTTCCCATTTCTGATTCATTCAAATATCATCTCTGGCTCCTCGATTTTCATTAAAATGTGTTTTCTCATTTCCTGTTGTCTACAAATGAAAATGACTATTTAAAAAATGAGATTTGTTTTTTAAAGCATATCAGCTCACACATTTCAGAGCCCTTCAGAAATGTGGAACCAAAGCCACGTAAGTCTAAAACACTACAGATTCAAGACAGAGAAAGACTCGGCTATTATTCTTTATGACTTTTCAATGAACTAATAGCATCTGCCTAGGAAATGGGAATATTCTTGTATGTTATTTTTAAAAAGGAGATTCCAAATGAGAAAAAATATATTAGAATTTCAGACCGGAGAAGTCCCTATTTGATACTTTGTGGCACTAAAGCCAGCTCTCAGCACAGACTTGAGATGTGTGTATCTAAAAAAAAGAAAAAAAACTGCACACACACGCACACACACACAACAAAACCTGAGGAACTGGAAGCTCTTCACGGTCCTTGTTCCTGTGTGTACCTGTAAGGACAACCTGTCTGCAAAGAAAATAAAGATGTGCTTCCAGACCAAGCCAACATCTACCCTGATATTAAGGATGCTCTCATGGTTTCTCCAGGAACTATCCTGAAAACCAATCTGGCAAAGCAAAGATAATCACCTCATAATCCACATATTTTGTGTTTATTAGACACCAGAACAAATCAGAAAGAGTTGCTCAGCTGTTGTAAAGACACACACAGAGAGCAGAAATTGCATAAACAAAGGGCCACAGGAAGCTGGATACAGGAAAGCCACACACACACACCCCATCAGCGCAACACACACATAGAACCTGTTGTCTAAAAATCAACTGAACAAAAATAAGTCACTGATCAATCCATTTGTTTAAAAGGGAGGGGAGGGCATATTTTTTAAAGACCAGCTGCTATTTTTTTTTTTTTTTAATCAAACACCACCTTCTCTTCTCTAACCGAACCCTTGGTCCATTTCTGCTGGACTGGGGTATATTTGACTGAGTTTATGTCAAACACTTCTGCCAATTCTTCAAACAGCAAATCAG
Source organism: Canis lupus baileyi (assembly GCF_048164855.1). Lineage (NCBI taxonomy): Eukaryota > Metazoa > Chordata > Mammalia > Carnivora > Canidae > Canis > Canis lupus. Next base: position 71,161,808 of record NC_132839.1, read on the forward strand.
TCTGGTGAGGCTTCTCAGCACACGGGCGACTACAGACACAGACACAGAAAATGTGATCAACTGAGCAGCACTGGAGACGTATCTGTGAGTGTGTATTCCGCATGCTGGTTAGTGTCTGTGCAGTCATGTAGATCCAGGAGGGGCGCTTCTTAGGCAGTTTAATGGATTCCGTTTGGGGTGAAAGGTGTTATTTTGCCCAACGAAATCTCCCCCTCGCAGTCCAGCTCCCAGAGGGACTCGGCAGCAGGGTCACCATCGGGGGACGCCTGAGAGATCCGGGACATGCGGTCGAAAGGGCTCTCCTCCTGCTTGTCCACCTCCCCGTCCCCCGGGGTCACGGCATTGGGGATCATATGGATGTAGGCAGCTGCGATCTCCTTGTGGAGGACGGTGTCCTGGTTGTAGGAGATGAGCTCATTGCTGATGTTCACTGTCTCCACGGGTGTGCGGGCGCACAGGTGGCTGCACCCCAGCAGCTGCGCAAACACCTTCCGGAAGTCAGCGTTGAAGGCGTAGATGACCGGGTTGAGCGACGAGTTGGCCCAGCCGAACCAGACGAAGACGTCGAAGGTGGTCTCGCTGACGCAGGGGAGGCCCGCCCGAGGACCCTCGGGGCGTCCGCTGCAGAAGGGGACCATGCAGTTAAGGATGAAGAAGGGCAGCCAGCAGCACACGAAGACCCCCATGATCACCGACAGGGTCTTGAGGACTTTGGTCTCCTTCTTGATGGATGCCCGCAGGCTGGTGTCAGGGGCACAGGCTGCGCGGCTGCGGCAGCTCTGCGCGTGCTCCGCGGCGCGCTCCAGGGAGGAAATCCTGCGGATCTGCACCTGGGCGATGCGGTAGATGCGCGTGTAGGTCACGATCATGATGGCCACGGGGATGTAGAAGCTGATGAGCGACGAGGAGATTGCGTATGTGCGGTTCAGGCTGGAGTCACAGTTTTCCGCCCTCGCCTCTGGCTCCCCGGCGTCCTCCCAGGGCGTCCCGTTGGCCAGGACCGAGGGCGGCTCCACGCCGCCCCAGGGGTCCGCCTTGTCCCTGTGCCAATGCAGTTGAACCGGGATGAAGGAGATGAGAATGGACAAGGTCCAGGCCAGGCCGACCATGACCAACGCCACACGCTGGGTCATCTTGCGCTCATAGCGGAAGGGCCTGGAGATGGCCCAGTAGCGGTCCACGCTGATGACGCACAGGTTCAGGATGGAGGCGGTGGAGCACATGATGTCGAAGGCCACCCAGATGTCGCAGAAGGCCCCAAAGGGCCAGTATCCGGCCACCTCGGCCACCGCCTTCCAGGGCATGACCAGCAGCGCCACGAAGAGGTCGGACACGGCCAGAGACACGATGAAGACGTTGGTCATCTTGGCGCGCAGGTGGCGGCTGCGCACGATGGCCGCGCACACCAGCACGTTGCCCAGCAGGGTCCAGACGATGAGCAGGGTCAGGAGGCCGGCGGTGACCACCTGCGCGGGCCCCAGCGGCGCCGCCCCCTCCGCGCCCCCCGCGGCGCCCCGCGGCGCCCGCTGCTGCTGCCCGAACCGCGCCCGGTACGCGGAGCCGTTGCGCCCCGGCGGCAGCATGTCGGGCTCGGGGTCAGGGGCGGGCTGCGCGCGGTCCCAGCTTCGGCCTTGCGCCCCCCGGGTGACCCCATCGGGCACCCGGGGGCTGGCGCACCGGGACCCGCGGCTGAGGGATGCCCGAGCCCCGGGGGGGCCGCTCACCGTGCGCCGCGCCGGGCCCCGAGTGCGCGGGGTCCCCTCTCGCCGCCTCCGGTGCCTCCGGGTGGGTGGCTGCGTTGCGCCCCTCCGGCGCGGGCGCTGGGGGCGGGAGGCCGGCCGGGGCGCGCCGGGCGGCGGTGGCTGCGGCTGTGTCTGGTTCGCAGCCGGAGCAGCGGAGAGCCAGCCCGCACCGAGGGGGCGGGGGCCGGGAGCGACCCGCGGCGGGCGAGCGCGGCGGCGCTGCCTGCCTCCCGGTGTGCGCCCCGGGCCCGTGCCCCCGCGCCCCCGCGCAGCAGCCCCACCTGGGCCGGGGCGCACACTCCGCTCTCCGCCCGCCGCCACAGTCTGGGGGCGACTCCGAAGGTGGGAGGCCACCTTCGGGCCAAACCCTCGCCCCGCGCCAGGGAGAACACGCCCTGGGGCGACCAAGAGGTCCCCGACCCAGCCCTGGTGCCCTAGCCCCAAACACATTTGGGGAACGGGGAGGTGGGCTAGGGATGGAGGAAATCCCTGGCCTCTGGGTTGGGAAAGCGTGTTTGTGAGGCAGAGGGCAGCCTTGGCTTTCTCCCAGACCCAAGCCCCCAACTGAGACTTCATTCCTGGCTTGTGTGACCTTGAGCGCCCTAAACTTCCCTGGGTCTTGGTTTTCTTACCCACAAAATGGGCTAATGATTCCTCCTCCTCTCCGGTTCAGTGAAATCAGTCATCTAGGGAAAAAGCGTGCAGGAGGCCTGTCTCCTAGGAACCACTTCTCTTAAACTATCCCCGCCCCACTCGTCCATTCTAAGAATTCAGGCTCCGGGGATCCCTGGGTGGCTCAGCGGTTTAGCGCCTGCCTGTGGCCCAGGGCGAGATCCTGGAGTCCCGGGATCGAGTCCCACGTGGGGCTCCCAGCATGGAGCCTGCTTTTCCCTCCTCCTGTGTCTCTGGTCTCTCTCTCTCTCTCTCTCATGTCTATCATAAATAAATAAATAAATCTTTTAAAAAAATTTTAAAAATAAAAATAAAAATTCAGGCTCAACCTGACCTCTTGGGAGAGTCTTTATGCCCACCATCACCCCCGATCTTCTTCCCTTTGGGGATAATTTTGGATGAACCCAGAAGACAAGGAGGAGGAAGGGAGGCTCCAGCTAGCTGGAAGCCTCCTCCCTGCTGGACATCCTCAGTCTTTCTCTTTTATAGCCTTGAGAAAGATGGATTAATATCTCAGTGCTTGACAGAAGTGAAAATTGAGGCTTGAACCAGTGGTCCAAAGTTTTGAAAAGAATGGCAGGAAGCCCTGGAGAGGAGAGCAGTGTTCCAGGCTCTTAACATGCTTCCTCCCTCCAGCAAACAAGTTCTGCTTCTGAAGGGCCAAGTTTCTGCCGGGGTTAAGCTCAGCTGAAGACAGCCAGGGAGAGAAGAGGCTGAGGCATCCAGCCACCCTGCCCTGAGGTCCAGATACAGGGACTGGACTCTCACATCCCCTCCGTAATCTCTCTCCCCACTCAGACCCACAGGCCCCATTCACCTCAGCTCCCATCTGCACCTGCAAGTGTCCCAGCTTTGAAGACTCAGCCTCCTTGGCCTTCTACAGCCTCTTCTCCCTCCAGTCTTCTCTCCCTTCAGCACTTTCTGCTGCTGGAGGCAACAAGACCATCTGTCCAGGGTCCTGCACCTAAAGCTGGAGAGTCATACTTACCTCCTCTCTCTCCCCATCTCCTAGGGGCAGGTCCACTCCTCTCCAGATGTCCCATCCAGGACTGTGTCCCCTCTAACCTGTTTTATGGTGGCACTATGCTAGCTTCCAGCTTCTGTCCCAATCCTCTGTGGCAGGCAGAGTGATCCTTCTCAGATGTAATTGTGATCATGTCATTCCCCAGATGGAAAACCCCCGGTATCTCCCTGCCATCCCTGATCCTTAGACTGTCAGGTAAGCTCTTTGAAGTCTTTAACCATCTTCCCCTTGTTCCACATCTTCTCCTGCCCCTCCTCCTCCACATACAGTCTGGACTCAAGCCACTACCACCACAAAACACAAGCAAGCAAGCAAACAAAAAAATGCTAATTGTCATTTCCCTAGTGGGTCTTACAGCAATCCCTCCCCCTGGAGTGACCTCTATCCCATCCCAGTCTTCCTGGAGAACACCAACTTAGGATGTCAGAAGAGGACTTGGGTTTTGGAAACAGGTTTGAATTTCAATTCCTCATATTTTTATTTGGCAAATGCTTATTGAGCACCTGTTATATCTCAGATGCTGTTTTATTCACTGAGAATACAAGGGAGGATAAAAAATATAATGTCCCTTCCCTCTACAAGGTTATAGTCTAGTATTGAAGATGGACTTTAATACAAGAATTATCCAAATAGGGCAGCCCGGGTGGCTCAGCGGTTTAGCACCGCCTTCAGTCCAGGGCCTGATCCTGGAGACCTAGGATCAAGTCCCATGTCGGGCTCCTGCATGGAGCCTGCTTCTCCCTCTGCCTGTGTCTCCGCCTCTCTCTCTCTCTCTCTCTCTCTCTCTTTGTCTCTCTCTCTCTCTCTCTGTGTCTCTCATGAATAAATAAATAAAATCTTTAAAAAAAAGAATTATCCAAATAAATGTACAATTGCAATGGTGACGGGTGCTGTGAAGGAAAAAGTGTAATCATGAGGGGTGACCTAGACAAGATATTTAGGGAAGTCCCTTTTGGGTTGAAACCACAGTTGCGTGGACCGAGGGCAAGACAGAAGGAAAGAACAGGCAGGAAGAGCAGGCACTTGCTAGCTGTGGGAGCTTGGGCAAGTTTTTTTATCTCTCTGTGCATCGGTTTCCTCCTCTCCGACACAGGTTAAGAATAGTAGGTTAGAAGGCAAGGGAGATGAGGCCAACACGTATGGTGTGCAAGACCCTTCCTTCACTCTCTGGCTGTGCCCTGGGTGCCCTGCAAGGAGCCTCCTGCCCTGGTTTCTGTAATGGAGCCAGAAAGTGGATACACTATCGGACCTGAGAGGCTAGAGGAGGAGGGACTGGTCCCAGAAGGAAAACACTGTGTTTATCTTCAAAACAACGAGCCCACGGGTGGCAGGGGTGGAGGATGGGGGGGTGGGGAAGCCTTGCAAGAACCTTTGTGCGAGAGCTGAGGCATGAAAGAGAGCACAGGAAAGGCGAAGGGAATTTTAGAGGATCGCCTGTTGCCTTCACAGAACTTAAAAAAACTATTTGAATTTGGGGATTCTCTCTTGAACACAGCACAGCTGAGAGCCTGGGCCACATGGATCATGGCTTTGCAAGTTGCCTGGAGCGCTGGACTACACCGGGGCCTCTCCTTCCTCTGACAGCTCACCTAAGAAGCTGCTCTCCAGGAAGCCTAGCTGGCTTCTGGGCTGAGGCACCTCCTCCCTACCCCCCCCCCCCCAAGCTCCAGAGGACCCTGTGATACCTCGCAATGCAGCAGGATGATATTGTATTGTTACCAGCCATGGACGGGGCTGCCGGCTCCTCTAGACTCTGAACTTCTGAAACCAAGGAACCATGTCTTATCCATGTCTGAATTCCCCAGGCCAACACAAGGAGTGGGTGCTCGGCAAATCTTTACTGATGGAAGAGTGCAAAAAGAGGGCTCCAGGCCCAACACTGTGACAGTAAGGGACACATGCTCACCACACATAATTGCATTTGTTTTCAGGCAGTTCTGACTCCCTGAATTCCATCTACCATTCATTCATTCATTCATTCATTCAGCAGGGCTTTGCTGAGGACCTAGTATGCGGAGAGTCATAGCCCAGGTCACAGAGGCCTAACCCTTCTGGACTGAGCAAGTCCTGCTCCAGCAGACCCCTGGGTCGGCTTATAAGGCACCAGTTATGAGACTGGAGGAGGAGGGAGGGGGAAGGAGAGGAGAGGTGGAGGAGGAAGGAGGAGGTGGTGGAGGAAGAAAAGGAATGATGAAGAGTAAAAGCCTCTAGACCCATTAGTACCCTGGTCTTTGCAGCTTCAAAAGCCAGTAACTCACCCTTTGGTGAACGCTTCCCTGAGTTGAGCTTCCCTTGTCACCTGCAACTGGAACAGCCCAGCCAAGCGCAAGGAACAAACACAGCTCGGAGGATGGTCTGGCCATTTGAGCAGGCGGCTTGGGGAAGGGCCACACAGAAGAGAGGACACCGAGCTGGAGGGTGCATGGAATCCACCAGCATTCCAGGTGGAGGGCACGCCTAACAGAAGGAACAGCTTGCGCAAAGGCTCAGAGGCACAGAGCTTCATGTGTGAAAGGGCAGATTCTTCAGAACTCTAGGGCTTTTCCCTCTGTTACACAAAAAAACTGTTTCTCATCATTTTTGGAAACAAGAGTTTTCTATCAATAAAACTCTATGCGTGCAAAGTAACGCCAGGCAGCCAGGTTGCTATAGCCCGTGTCTCTCCTGTCTTCACGGGGAGGGTTCCTGGAGCCATTTGTCTGCTGAGGATGATGGTTCCGTGTGAGCAGTGGCCGACCTCTCTCACCCAGGCTCTTTCCCACATTTTCCAGAAATCTCTCATCATCCTGGGAAGCCAGACTTATCAGCATGGACTCTAAGCAAGCAGGTAGCCGATAAGCTCCCTCTCTTGTGTCATCCCAGCCACAGCCCTGCTCCAAAGGAAGGGATCCTCCCCTACCTTTGGCTCCTGCAAAATTGTACTAAGAGGATTTGCTTAGAACATTTTAGCACAAAGGGGGTTTCCCTAAGCCAGTCAGCAAATATTCTTCTGTTTGAACTCACTGATCCTCCTTCCTCCGAAGATATTATTTTCAATTGGATTTGCTTCATTGAGACAAATAGCAAAATCCACAGGAGTGACAGCCAGGATTTTGGTGCTCCTGCCACAGCTGGTATCAAAAGACTTAACTCTTTTATACCACACAAGCCTTGGTCCTTGGTTACAGGACACACTTGAGCTCCCCAGGGGCCAGCCTTGCCAGTGCGCTCAGCTTGGCTCAGCAGAGCTCAGGCAGAAAGGTAGAGATGAGCCACTCACATCCATCCTGTGGCCTCAAGCACACGACCATGGATGCTGACCTGGAGGCCTCCTCTTCAAACCCAAGCATCAGTCCCTAGGTCTCCATTCCCTCCCAGCTCAGACACACAGGAGACATGGAGATTCAGGTGTGTCAACAAGACACAACCACCAATATGAAGGGGCTCTCACTGGCCAAATTTGGGACAATATGAGCATCAGAACTAAAAGCCATAATAATGGATTATAATCTATTTGATAAAATGAGAATCTATGGTGATAAAAAAGGAATAGGAAGGAAGGAATGAGAGAGGCAGGAGAATGCCAATTACTGCCAAAGGAATAACAAAAAAATCACATTTTAGGGGCACCTGGGGGGCTCAGTTGGTGAAGCATCTGCCTTCAGCTCAGGTCATGATCCCAGGGTTCTAGGATCCAGCCCTACATCGGGCTCCCTGCTCCATGGGGAGTCTGCTTCCCCACCCAACCCCCCACTGCCCGCCACTGCCCCTGCTTTTGCACTCTCTTCTCTCTATATATATGTGTGTGTGTGAAATAAATAAATAATAATAAAATCTTTTTTAAATATTTTTAAATATTTTTTTAAAAATCACATTTTGCAACCATATGGTAATAACTGATTTAGACAAAAGTCATCACCTCGTACAAGGTTAGAGAGGAACAGAAGGGATGTAAGGGTGGTAACTTTATCGTTGAGAAACCTGGCAGGCCCTGCCTTAACAAGTAAAGACTTAACATGACTGGGATAGAACAGATGGACACCAGGTACCCTCTGGTGGGACACACCAGGGCACAGCGTCCTTACCTAGTATCCTTGCCGCCCTGAGGAAACAGCAGACATGCCCAGACAGAGGAACTGTCAACAATTGACCTGAACTCTTCAAAGTACTGATGTCCCAACAGACAAAGAAAAGACAAGGAGCTGTCCCAGTTCAGAGGGGACACACAGGCATTCCAGCTGGATCAGGGGACAGACCCTCGAAGAATGTTATTGGGACAGTCAGCAAAATGATCGTGTGGACTGTATATTCTACTATTATTGACAATTAAACCATTGACAATTTATAGTTACTGACAATGAGACCACTGTATGGCATCGATCCTAAATTTGCTGAATTTATTCACCTTGTTCTTGAAGAAAACAAGCTGAAACACCAGGGGGGGAAAGAGCAGGACGCCTGCAACCGCATTTCAGTGCTTCAGGAAGAGATGAGTGTGTCATATCATATCATATCATATCATATCATGTCCATATTGGAGAGAGAGAGCAATGTGGTCAAGAGCATTCAGTGGGTCTGGTGGAGGGTATATGAAAGTTCATCATCCAACAACTCTCCTGTAAGTTTGAAATTATTTTTTAAAAAAATAAAATTTAAATAAACATATTGATTAGAAATGCTTTCAGTGGTGAGTAACAGAAAGCCTGCCTACTCATGGCTTTATGCAATAAAGACATTTAATCCTCTAACATAAATGGGAAATTCAGAGGGAACAGGCAAGGTGCTGGCACAGAAGCTCAGTGACGCAACCAAGGACTCAGTTTCTTTTTACCCCATGTTCCGCCTTTCTCAGTGTTGTGGTTTTGTGTCCTTGGAGCCTCAAGGTCCCAGGATGGCTATTACAGCTTTGGGCCTCATGACCAAGTTCAAATTCCAGGAGAAAAATGGGGAGAAGCTATCAGGGGCATTTTCTTAATGTGTCTCTTAGCTATCACCAGTGAAGAAGACCCTAGAAGGACCTTTGTCTCGTTAGCCAGAAGCAAACCCCATGGCTGCCCCTGACTACAAGGCAGACTGCAAACTGTTTCAAGTACCAGCCCAAGGGACACAGAATGCCCATGCTTTGGCTTAAACAAACCAAAATTCATCACCAAAGACTGGGCACTTGGCTTCTCCCACCAAAATCAGGGTTTTCTTAGCAAGCAAAGGATTGTCGCTAAGAGGGCAGTTAACAGTGTGTGCCACAGTTAATATTTGTGAAGCTCCTGCTCAAGTCAACATTGTACCGATGAGGACTCAGTCCCCAACCCCAGGAGCTTGTAGTGTGTGTTCTTGAACAATCCCTATAACTCCCCCTCACAGCTCTCCATCCAGAGCATGGGAAGTCCCTTCAGAGCTCAGTTAGGAAAGGATGCTGCAGTGTCACCTGGGTGGCTCAGTGGTTGAGCATCTGCCTTTGGCGCAGGTCATGATCCTGGGGTCCTGGGATCAAGTCCTTCATCAGGCTCCCCACATGGAGCCTGTTTCTCTCTCTGCCTATGTCTCTGCCTCTCTCTCTCTCATGAATAAATAAATAAAATCTTAAAAAAAAAAAAAAAGGAAAGAATGCTACGAAAGGAGACCTCACTGAGTTGATTCAGGTTTTTCCAAAAGGAAATACAGAAATAATTTTTTACCTGCCCAAGCAAATACCAAATAAATACATGCATTTTCTTCCTGAGCTTTCTGCCATATTGAAACTATCTCCCAGTTCCCTTTTTTATAAAAGATTTTATTTATTTATGCATGAGAGACACAGAGAGAGGCAGAGACATAAGCAGAGGGAGAAGCAGGCTCCATGCAGGGAGCCCGATGTGGGACTCGATCCCGGGATCATGCCCTGAGCCGAACGCAGGCACTAAACTGCTGAGCCACACAGGGATCCCCTCAGTTCCTATTTTTATCTCAAAAGATCATCAATGGGGCACCTGGGTGGCTCAGGGGATTAAGCATCTTCTTTCGGCTCAGGCTCAGGTCGTGATCTCTGGGTCCTGGGATGGAGCCCTGCATCAGGCTCCCTGCTCAGCGAGGAATCCGCTTCTCCTTCCCCCTGCCCCTCCCCCTGCTTGTGCTCTCTTGCTCTTTCTCTCTCTCTCTCAAATAAATAAAACATTTTTTTAGAAAAAGATCATCATCCATTTCTTTGTCCATTCAACTATTATTATGAAGCTCCTCCTCTGCTGGCAAAGGGGACACAGCTGGGGACTCAAACAGGCATTGTCCCTTCTTCTTGAGGCTTATAGTAAGTGGTCAGACAATCCCACACGTAATTGTAGAATTAACAGGTGCAATAGTCACGATGAAAAAAAGCTAATTTGTGTTGTGAACGTTCATAACACAGATGCCAGAACTGACCTAGGGGTGAGTGAAGACTTCCCGGAGAAGCTGTCGTTTGGTTGGAGATCTACCAGAGGAGTTGAATTAACTAAGTGAAGGGCAGAGGAAGCAGCAAGTGCTAAGGCCCTGAGGCAGGAGGAGACATGCCACGTCCAAAGAACTAAAGAAGCTGGTCAGTGTGGTGGGGCACAGAGCGAAAGTGAAGCACAAGGGAAGGCTGGAGAGGTGGGCAGCAGAGACCACAAGGACCCCTGGGGGACCAAGGTAGGGATTTTGCTTTTCATCTCAAGCACCGAGAAGCCATCAGAGGATGTTACACAGGGGAAGGATAGAAACTTATTTGCCCTTTTCAAACACTGCTCTAGCCGCAGTAGGGAGGGCAGACTGGTAGGGACCAGGGATACATTTGCATGCAAGGATACATGCAAGGGAGCGAGGAGGCTACTTCAGGAGACCCAGAGGAGATGATGGTGCATCGGAGTGGGCAGGGGATGCAAGTGGAGAGAAGCACATGGAGCCGAGAGATTTGTGAGTAGATGTGACAAGTGTGGCTGTGGCTTGGAGATGAAGCACAAGGACCATGTAAAGACAGCCCTTGTATGTCGGCGTGTAGAGGCCAGCGCTATCCATGGAGATGAAGACAAGGAGGGAGAACTGGCCAGAGGACTGAGAACTCTTGAGTTTGGGGGTCAGACTCATTCAGTTTAATGTGCCTCTGGGACATCTAAGCTGCCGGAAATAACCCATAGGGAGCTGGGAGGTCGGGCTGAAAATGCACATTTCAGAGTCAGCAGCATCTAGATGGTAAGTAAGCCAGTGGCCATGGGCTGGACCACCAAGGAGAGACGAGTGAGAAGCCAAGGGGACACAGGGCACCCCCCTGAAAACTGCAACACCACCTGCGCAAGGAGAAGGTGAGGAGCCTGCACCCCAAGAACAGGGTTCAGAGAGATAGGACGAGCCTCAGGGGAGCATGTCATCAAAGCCAGGACCCTGTGCCGGCTGCTCCTCCCTCCCCTCTGCAGACGAGGAGACCGAAACATGGAGGCACTCGATCAGTGCCCAGGCCGCCCAGCTTTTCCTGGGCAAACAGCAATGACAATCCTAGGGTCTCATTAGCTCCATTTCCTGCTCTCATGTAAGGCACGAAACACAGGGTAAAGGCACCATGCAAGTTTCTGCAGCTGCTCTAACAGACCACTACAAACTTAGGGGCCTAAAACAGCACAAGTTTATTATCTTATGGTTCGGGAGGTCAGACATCTGAAATGAGCCTCACTGGACTAAAATCTAGTCTTGGCAGAGCCATCGGCAGAGACTGTAGGGGACAATCCCAGGTCTGCTTCTTCTGGCTGCTGGCGGCTGCCGGCACACCTTGGCTTGTGGCTGCATCACTCGGCCTCTGTCCACCCTCTGGAGCCCAATTTCCTCCCACCACCCCTTATAAAGACCTGTGTGATTATATTTTGGACCTGCCCAGATAATCCAGGATAATGTCCCATCTCAGGATCCTCGACTCAATCACACTGACAATGTTACTTTTGCTGTGTGATGTGACATATACACAGGTTCATATACACAGGGATTAGGACATGGACATCTTTAGGGGACATGGTTTGCTCTCCCCCAGGCTCCCCCGGGCCATGTAGAGGACCAGTGATCTGAAGATTTTCTGGAGCAGCACCACCACTCCTGTGGGAAGACATCTGGTCTACACAGCAACAATCCCTGAGGCAGAGACCTGGGATCATCCGTGTGGCCTTAACAGAGCCTGCTGCATGTCAGACTCGTGGGCTCTACACGCATCATCTCAGCTCATTATCCAGTGACACTTCAAGGTGTGCACTTCTGTTGCCACTGGCAGAGGAGAAAACCAGGTGCTCACAGCAGAGACCCAAACCTGGCTTCAAGCCTTGTCCCTCGCCCTGCCCCACACCTTGGAAGCTCCATTCCTTGGGGACCTGGTGCAGGGGCAGTCATGGCTCTGTGTGCGCCTGCAGGACCCTTCCCCAGAAAATCCCACATTCTCTTGCAGGAAACTTGACTTCTTTCAGGGTTGAGTGTAGCAGCCAAGGAGCCCCGATTCTTTTTTTCTTTTTTTTTAAGATTTTATTTAGTTTTTCATGAGAGACAGAGAGAGGCAGAGACAGAGGCAAAGGGAGAAGCAGGCTCCCCACGGTGCCGGATGCAAGACTCAATCCCAGGACCCCAGGATTATGACCTGAGCCAAAGGCAGATGCTCAACCACTGAGCCACCAGGCCTCCCTGGAGCCCCCAATTCTAACACTGGGAATGGAGCTCTCATGTGTTGCTCTGGTTCATGGATGGCCTGTGGCCTTAACAATCGTCATGACACGTCACCTTACACTGTTGCAGAGGCTGCATTCTGGGGACTGTGCCCAGTCAGGGAAGGCGAGTGCTCCTCCAATCGTCTTGGAGTCCTGCTCCTGCTCTGCCACCCGTGGGCACAGCCACCCTCCCTCGCCCTGTCACTCTGTGTGGCTCAGTCCTGCACAGTGGGTGGGCCTAGTGCCCAGCCACCAGGTGGGAAGGGTGAAGGCCTGACCACCATGGAAGCAGGGACACCTGTGATTCTCTGGTGTTCCCTCCACCATGGGCCTGGTTAAGGGGATGTGCTCACAGGACAAGCATTCAGATGAGGAGGAGCTGGAGGGCGCAGTGGGAAAGCATGACTGTGGACATGTGGAAATGGCAGGATCCAGGGGTGAGGGCCTGTGCTGCAGACCCCGCCCCTCTCGGGCTTATCCCTCTACCAGAACCCAGGGCCCCCGCAGCTCCAGTCCCACCTCCTCCCACAACCACTTCAGGCAGGGAGAAAGGCAGGCCTCTTCCTCATCAGTTTCTATCAGGGATCACAATCCTTCCAGAACCATCCAGCAGAGACCCCTTCCCTCTCATTGTCAAGACCAAGGGCCAGCAAACTTTTTTCTGTAAAGAGCCGAGGAGTAAATATTTAAGAGTCACGTCTCTGCTGCATAATCTTTTTATATAGGTATTTTGGTGTTTTTTTTTTTTAATCTCCTTTCAAAATATAAAAGCCAGGGCACCTGAGTGGCTCAGTTGGTGAAGCATCTGCCTTTGGCTCAGGTCATGATCCCGGGGTCCTGGGATCCAGCCCTACATTGGTCTCCCTGCTGGGCGGGGAGCCTGCCTCTCCCTCTCCCTCTGCCTCTGCCCCTCCCTGCTGGTCGTGCTCGTGCTCTCTTTCTCTCTCTCTCAAATAAATAAAATCTTTTAAAAACAAAATGTAAAAGCCATTCGTAGCTCACAGGTGGGAGTTTGCAGACTCCTAGCCTAGAGCTACTCACAGGCCGTGCTCTGAACCAATCTCCAGCCAAGGCGGAGCGGGCTTATTATGTTTGACTTAGACCAATCATCCAAAACCAGTGTCCAGAAACCTCTGCCAGAGATACCTAGGCAGCACTTGCCAGTTGTCAGGAAGAATCCAAGCTCCACCTTCTTCCCCAGTGGGAAGAAAGAGCAGAAGCCACAGTAAGGGTCTGTAGAGGTGGTCCCACTGCTCCCTCCGCCGGCCAGAGCAAGCCGAAGAGCACATCCCAAGGCTGGACTCTTTATTAATATCCAGGCCTAAAGCGCCACCTTGTGCCTAGAAGCAGGCGGAGAATCTCTGCCAAGGCGTTAAAAACTATTCATGGAAACCGCCAGCCAACCCTATCCTGAGCACCCCTGCGTCCCCGCACTTCCTCACCCCTGCAGTAGTCCGAGGTGTGAGGGCCGCCACCTGTGTGGTGAGGCCTGAGGGAGAAGGAGGCTGGGCCTCTACCCTCACAAGACAGATGGTTGTGTCCAGAACAGATAAGCAGAGATGAATAAGTAAATGACAATGGTAAAGGGGCCAAGGTGAAGCATCATGGGGAATCTGTTTAGACAGGTGTCCGGGCGCCCCCTTACAATGGAGGGCCTCCACACACGGCCTGAGGGAGGGAAAGAGGCTGATCCATTTCAAGGAGCCAGAGAAGCCCTCTCCTGGGGGCGAGATTAGCACGTGCAAAGGGCCGGAGGAGCAGCATTTGCAGTGTCCAAGGCCGCAGGGAGCTGTGTGTGGCTGCAGCAGGCCTGCAGGTGGGGGCGCCTGGGGGAGGGGGCAGAGGAGGGGACTGGCCTAAGAAGAAGCCGAGGTCCGGGAGGCCAGATCGTGAAGATCCTGCAGACCACAGTCAGGAGTTTGTCCTTTCTTCTAAAAGCAACGGGAAGCCAACGGAGGGTTTCAGCAAGTGACCGGATTTCATTTACGTTTCTGAGACCATGAGCCATCACAGTTGTTAGTGACGTGCCTGAAGCAGCACACCACAACTGTCACTCCTCCTGAGCAGGAAAACACGGCCTCATCCTCTCCCGTCCCCTCCCCGGGGCCCCCTAGGGTCTGCTCTTTGGAGGAGCTAGTGTCCCCAGCCCTCCGCCGCCCCAGCCTCCTGCCCTGGGCGACTCTCCTCGCCAGGGAACACCCCGCCACCTTGTTCCACCAAAGGCTCTTGGTGGGGACAAGATGCCCCTGGGGGGGCAGGAGGTGGGGGTGGTGGGCAGGGCAGGGGAAAGGAACAATCTTGTTGAAACTCGTTCTCAGCTTCCCTAGGCCTCACCTGGGAGTGCGGACGGCCGTCCCCAGCTGTGGGGACAGGGCAGGAGTCCAAAGCTGTGGATGGGGCACAGACGGGGCGCTTTGCACCCATGCCCTCGCTGGCGACCCTTGAGGCGGCTGCGGGCCAGCCAGGTCGCCCCGACTTGGCCCAGGTAGGACTCGGAGGAGGGGCACCTGCGCCCCCTGCTGGTCGTGCTCTTTGGCAGCAGGGTTCCCATCGGGAGAAGAACCAGTTTTCCAGTAGCTTCCGTCCTTCACTGCTTTAAGCCAAGTGCAGCAATTCATAACTGGGTAAAAGGGGAACTATTCTCTCAGCTGATGGGTTATTCTGTGCATATATCCTCAAGCAATTGTTTGACGGATTTTTTTTTTTTGGCCTGATTTTTTTTTTTTTTTTTTTTGGCCTGATTGACGGATTTTTTTTAACCAAATTGACTTTCTTTTGAAGACTATATGGCTAGCGGGAAAAGGCGACAGGTTTCTCCAAGGCATGATAGCCCACCGCTACAGCCTACCCGCCACGCACGGTCCCTAGCATGCTGAGGTTTCCTTCCCCTTGAGTAGAGTAGTCACGGCAGATCCCCGAGGTTCCCTGCGAGCTGCCAGGGTTATGCAGCCCGGAAGGCTCCTGACTGGCGCTTGCGTGGTCAAAGGAATCTGATCTGACCTCAGGTGACTAGCAGGTGCTGGTGGCATCTCGTTCCAGAGTTTGCAAAATGTCTTGTGGGAGGGGTGCCTTTTCTAATGCACACTGGGCACCCCAGGGGCTGGGTGTGACCCCCGGTGCCCAGCTCCAAAGTTCTTGCCCTGCCACTCGGTCTCACCGAGAGCGATGATACTCATAGAACATGAGTTGAAATCCTGGGTTGAATGAGCTCAAGCTGGCAAATGTACAGGCTCGTCCTGTACGAGGTTGCAACAGGACAGTAAGAAATTTTCCGGATGCCTTGGGTGCCTAGGGCATCACTCCCCACGGTGAAAAACTATACAGGAAGGCACATTGATGTTGAGTTTCCCGATGAGCGCAGAATCATCCAAGGGGCAAAAGTTGGGGGATCTTGACAGCTAATGGCATCGAGGTACCCCACCTGGGGTGTCTGCCCACTGAGGGACCAGACAGGGTGCCTTTGACACCTTCCTCCCAACGATGGTGGATGGATGTTGGAAACTCACCTTCTCTGATGACTCTAGTTGAGCTTCCTTACATTGACTTTCTTTCCTCTTTCATTTACATGTTATTATTATGAAACATCTCAGGTATATAGAAAAGTCAGAAAATATAGTGAATGCCTCTGTACAGGTCACTTTGCCAGAAAGATCAAGCACCGCAGACACAGCATGCACTCAGCTGGTTGTCCCTACCCTGGTCCTGCCTCCTCCCTCCTCGCCAGCCCACAGGTGACTGCTACGCTAAACTTTGGGTGCATTCTTTCTTCATATGTGTTTTTCTTTTTAAAGATTGTATTTACTTATTTATGAGAGACACACAGAGAGAGAGAGAGAGAGGCAGAGACATAGGCAGAAGGAGAAGCAGGCCCCCTTGCAGGGACCCTGATGTGGGACTTAATCCCAGGACCCCGGGATCATGACCTGAGCCAAAGGCAGACGCTCAACCACTGAGCCACCCAGGTGTCCCTCATATGTGTTTATAATTTTGCTACACATGTATCCAAGAAACATCAGATTGTTTTGTCTGTTTTAAAATGTTGTATTGATGGTGTCATGCCAATGATACTTACTTGTCAACATAGCCTTGTAGTGTTATTGCGTGTAGTTCCAACCCATTCATTTTTCACTGCTGTGTAATATTCTGTTGTGGGAATAGGCCATAGTTTATCCAGTCTCCTAACTGATGGACGTCTCGGCTGTTTTGAATTCGGCTGCTTTGAATTACAAGCACTGCTGCAGGGGAAGTTTCTGAACACCTCTCCTTCCACATACAGGTGAGGGTATCTCTGGAGCTCACTCCAAGGAGAGGGATGGCCAGGTCTTAAGGAATATGTGCCTTCAGCCCTCCTCGGTATTTCCAATTGTTCTCCCATTTGGCTTCATCAATTTCGTCTCCTCGAAGTGTGTGTGCATCCCCTTTCCCTCACATCTGGCCAACCCGTGGCACTCTGATGAATGGGAAATGCTATCTCCTTACTTTTTTGATTTGCATTTTTCTTATTCTAGCCCTGAGGGCTTAACTTTAGTTTATTGCACACTCTGCTTCCTCATCGGTGAGTTGCCTTGCTATTACGGTGACAGATTTTCCTTCCTGCCTAAGCTGGCTGAGTGAGGAAGCTTGACTATTTGTAGGTCAAAGCTGCCTGGCTGGAACAGCCAGCCCTGAGGCCGCAGGCTCTACATTCAGAGCCAAGAGATGATCCACCCTTAAGATCACCCCTCACAAGTTCTGAGCCCAGCAAGCCTGCTGACCTTTCCCAGCTGTGGTGGTACCCTGTGGCCACCCTGAAGCCACCACACCTGGATCAGTCATTCCCAGCGTTACTATGATTCCCTTTGTCTCCCGGGCAGGGGCATAACCCCACAGACTGAGGCCCTAGGACTGTACTACGGCAAAATCAATGCCAACCAAAATGGGGTCCCCTGGATAAATTTGCGTTCATGTGCAGTCATCTCATGCAAGGTAGTTTATCAACACGTGCAAAGACTTAGCCATGAAAATGCTTGCCACAGTGTCATTTATAATTGCAAAAGGAAAAAAAAGAAAAAAGAAAGAAACCATCAAATGTCTCTAAATGTCCAACATCAGAATCTAGGTAAGGAATGGTACATCCCTCCACAGAACCTACTTTGAAGTTGGCCAAGGTCGTATTGCAGAAGAGTACACAATGGCAAGGAATGTTGTTCAGGGGTCTTGACTTGGGGTCCGTGGACTCCCGAGGAGATGCTTCTAGAAGGGAGTTGGCATCACCTGAGATGCTTATTGAAGCATCCTGAGCCCCACTCCAGCCTGACAGAACCTGAACTTCTGACTGTGAAGGCAGGAATCCTAATAGACTCCCACATGCTAAAGGGTGAGAATCAATGCCATGGGGGTGCTAAAATCGTTAAGAAACATGCTGGTGTATTTAAGAGAAAAGGAAACTAGTTACATGTGAATTCAATGCATATAAAAACAATCCTATTCATGTGTATGTGCCTATGTGTGTGTGTGTGCGGATGTGTGTGTACAATAGGTACTGAGGTACCAAAAACAAACAGCAATTACCACTAGATTAGTTTTTCAAGGCATTATTAACCTTTGGGACCAGCCAATGCTTTGCTGTGGGTACCATCCTGTGCATTGTAGGATGTTGGGCAGCATCCCTGCTGTCTGCCCACTAGGTGCCTGCAACACCCCAAGTAGTTACAATAAAAAAAATGTCTCCAGACTTTGCCAAATGTCCCCTGGGGGACGAGAGGCCCCAGGCTGAAAACCACCACCCTAAAAAGAAGGCATGATAGACATTCTTTTACTTTTAGTTTATCTGCCCATTGTCTTTAGTTTTTTTCTGGAAAGAACATCAAGTATTTTAGTCGTGTAAAAAATCTGGTGCTTCTTAATGCACCATTGCCTGTGCTGTAAAAAATAACAAAAACAAAACCACTCAGATGAAAAGATATTCACATTAGCATTTATGGTTAAGTAAACTAATTTTATTATGATCTTGCAATAATTATGGCAAAACACATACAAAGGCATTCCATGTCACTATTCCTTGAGAGGCTTTAAAATCTTTATAACCTTTGGAAGAGCATCCTGATTTTAAGTATTTGTCTTATAGAAGCAATTATACAGGAAATGCTTTACAAAGATAGTTGATTCTTGCAGAGTCCCTTATAAAAACCAAAAAGTATAAACATTCTAAAACCAACAATAGGAAACTAACTATGGCACATCCATTTGGTAGAGATCAAAATGATATGTACTAAGACTTTGGAACAATGTGTAGAAAAGGTTTATACTCTATTGTTAAGTGGAGGGAAGTGGATATAAAATCAAATTTGTCACATCATCACTAGCAAGTATAACAATGATAACAACAACAAAAAGAATCCTGTGCAGGCACACAGCTAAGAGAAATACAAGGTGAGAAAAAGTGATTGTCCATTGAGCAATGGCAGCCGAGATGGTCTTTCTCTCTACCCTTCTAAAATGTCCCCATTTTCTGTAATAAGCATGTATATATTTACAGTGAGAGAGAGAATAGTAAAAATTTGTTTAAAAACTCAAGATGATCACAAAAATGTGCCAAATTTTCAGTAAGAAAGACGTCTCCATATTGACCTATGTGCTAATTTCCATCCAGTTGATAAAAAATAACTTTGTTCAAAAACTCACACCTATTCAGAAAGTACAATGTGAACCAAATGTGACTGTATCTACATTGATCATCCCTGGCAAAGATAAAACGTAACGATGATGGTACAACTCAGATGGTCGACGAAAGTTATAGGTAGTAGTAAAAAAAAAAAAAAAAAGTTATAGGTAGTAACATGATAACAGAAAACAATTTTTATGAAAAACAAACTGGATACTCTTTTCTCCCAACCGGAGATCACATTCTCCTAAGACAAAGGATCGCATTTGAAAGGAGATAATAATTGGGGTTTTATTAGGACGAACGAGCCGAGGCCAGATTTCAGCCGCCTCCGCGATGCGGATCTAACTTGCTTGCATTCATCCGGGGTGACAGCCGATCCCAGCTCACGGGAAGAACGATCCGTGCAGACAAAGGCAGCGCTCCTGCATTTGTCAGGCAATGTTTGCCAGGCCTGGCCCTGCCCAGGTGGCCCCGGTGAATTCTCTTGTTAGGTCACTCCTCGGGCTTTGAGGTGGACGCAGACTATATCTTACAATAGACCTCAAAGAGAGAGGCAGCTGCATGCATTCGGTAGAAAATAGAAAAAGGCATGGCCAGGTTGACCACAATTATCCAAGGTTCAAAGCCAAAGACAATTTCCTCCAATCCGTTGTCGTACTCAGGGCGGCAGCCGAAGGCGGGAGGAATCCAAAGCTGCAAGAGAAGAGGAGCTCGTGCCAGCAGCCGCCTCGGGAGCCCCGCACAGCCCCCAGGCGCTGGCCTGGACTCGGGGACGCAGAGTCACCCCTGTCTCTGCTCCGCATTTCACGTCTCCACGGAGCCCGTCAAATCCACACAGCCCGCCTGACCCTTCTCTCCCCCTTGGCCCCGTCCTGAGCAAACGCCATTCACACCTGCCTGATTCTCTCCAGCCCCACAGCCCTCACCTTGGTCGGGTCCTCAGTATCCCCCACCTGATCTGCCACCATGCCTTCACGTGCCCCCCACCCCCAGCCCGCGCCAACAGCAGACACCCTCCATCCGCTCCTGACCCCACTGTGAGAGTGATCTTTGTAAAGCACACATCTGACCCGTCACTCGCCTGCTTGTCACTCTCCAGCAGCTCCCTTGGCCTTCTGGAGAAAGTCCAAATTCCCCAATGACCTGTCCATGTCTCCATGTCCCTCACCACGCCCTTCACTCCAGCCTCCGAAGGCCGGATATTCCTTTCTCCCCCAACTCTTCAGGCTTTGCTTGAGCCTCTTCCTGTATCATGGGCATCCTGTCTTCCTTCTTTGATGGAATCCTACCATCTTCCAAGTCCTGAGACACCACTCCTTCCAGGAAGCCCTCCTTGATCTAACTAGTCTGGGTAGGAACTCCCTATGCGTTCCCACGGCCCCCAGTGTTCTCCTACAGCAGAGGTCCCCTGTTTATCTCACCACACTGCCTTCACACACCAACATGGGTGCTCAGAGATCCCAGCCACACGGGCCTGGGCTGGTGGGTTCTGTAGTCTCCTTTCTGGCTTGACCTAGAGAGACAGCCCAGGACCAGGGGCTCCCGGTCAGGGGAGAGGAGCTTTGAAGCCACTCCCGGACTTGTGGCACTTACAGACTCTCCTTTAACCCCTCCAAGCCCTCAGTCTCCCCATAGGTAAGATGGGAACACCAACACCTATTTCCCATGGCTCAGATAAGAATAAAATCCCACCTATGTTTGCAAAACCAAAAGCCATAACCTATTGTCACTGCTGTTCGTGGAAACCACACACTGGTCACCCCTTGGTCTCCCTGTCCGGGTCCTCCTCCCTCCACCTCTGCACGGTGGCAGGCAGCCTCTCAGGTGACATCCCCCACCACCAATCCCACCTCCTGGAAGTCACATCCTTGTGGAGTCCCCTCCCCATGGTTCGGGCTGAGCCTAGTGACTCGCCTCTAACATCAGAATATGACAGAAGTCATGAGGTGTCACTTCTGAGACTAGGTGCCCAAAGGAGTATGGAGTCCACCCTGCTCACATCCACCTGCAGGAGAGGAAGCCGGCCGCCCTATTGTGTGCTACCCCATGGCCAGGCGCCGAGGGAGGCCTCAGCCCGGCAGCCGCAAGGAACTCACGCCCTCGGCCCAACAACCCACCCGGAACAGAATCCTGCCACCGGCCACGTAGGCAGGTTTGGAAAGACCCCCCCGCATCAGCTCTGCAGTGACTGCGGCCCCAGTGGGCCGTTTCCTGCCAGTGAGAGACCCAGGCCAAGGCACGAGCTAAGCCGTGTTGGACGCCTGACCACAGACACTTTGACAGAACAAAGACCTGCTGTTCAAGCCGGAGCGTGGGGTAATTTCTTACGCAGCAGGAGCTAACTGATACCGGCTCTCCATGCAGGTGTTAGCTCGTATCCAGCCGCTCTGGCTCTCAGGCTCTGCCTCTCAGGGCTCCTCCCTCCCCTCTGGCTGTGTCTTCCTGGCTCCTCCTTGGCTCGGCCTCCCAGGGTGGCTGGAGGGCTCATCCCTGGGTCCTCTCCTCTCCTCCACACACGACCCCTGGATGAGCTCACCCAGCCTTGGCTGTAAATACCAACTATTGGCTGATGACTCCCCGGCCTGAATCACCTGCCTGCTCCGCCCTCGAGGACCCCCTGGGCCAACTTGGTGTCCAACTTGTGTCTCAAACTGCCCCCCTCGCCATCGACAACATCTTCCTCCCTGTTGCTGTCAAAACTCTAGGTGTCATCCTTGTTTTTCTTCTCACCCTCAAAACCCTCCACCTGCCACGCAGCCCATCAGTGAGGCTGGAGGACTGAGCCTCCACGACGCCCTGGCAGCCATGCAGCCATTTCTGCCCCTGAGCACCTGCCAGGCCACCACTCCCCGCTCCCACCCAGACCATCACAGCAGCCTCCTTCCCGCTCTCTGGCTTACGCGGCGCCACGCACATGTCCATTCACCGCTCAGCTGCCAGGCTAATTTCTTATGTCAGTAAGATCACGTCCCCACAAGTCTTCATAGAGTGCTTACAGTGAAATCTACCCCATACCAGAGATGATAAAGCCCTCTTTCTGCCCGCTGATCCCTCACCAACCCCCTAACCCCACTGCCTGGATATCCCACATGCCCAGGGCCCCAGTCACATGGCCCATCACCCTTTTCCTCAAATGAGACAAGCTCCTCCCTTGGGGCCAGCCTTGGATGTTTTCTGGAACCCTCACCACCAGCTGCTCCCTGCCTGTTGGCACCCAGCCCCGATGTCACACCTAAGAAAGCCCCTCCCACCAACTTGGGCCTTCAGACCTGAAACAGCCGCCAAGTGCTACCTCACAGCCTCTCTGCTCATTCTCTGCAGAGCACACGTCACCATAAGGTGTGTCCTGCTTGACTGCTTGTTGCCAGCCCTTCCATATGGCTTGCAAGCCCCAAGACCGGGAAGAAGGCCAGACCGCGGTCACATTGCCCCCCATCGCTCATAGCCATGCTGGCTCTTGGTAGACACCCAGTGGATCTATCTTCAGGAGAGAGAGGGAGGGAGGGAGGGCAGGAAGGAAGAGAAAGGAAAGGAGGGAAGATAGGGCAGAGACTGGAAGGACAGAGAGTGACCCTCCTAAAATCCAGATCTTTATGTCTGCTGTCAAGTTGGCTGGAGATCTTGCTCCTCACCCCATTAGGAGGTGGGTCTATGTCCCCTTCCCTTGAATCTGAGGGAAGCTGTTACTGCATGGCTCGTAAAATGGGGCAGAACCGATGCCACACAGCATCCACACCCAGGCCGGAAGAGACTGGCACTTCCAGTCTCCCAGCAGGTTGGCTCCAGGCCCCTGAGCTGCCACATAAGAAGCCCTGAGACCCCCTCTCTCCATGCTGGAGAGGTCAGGTGTAGACCCCCCTCTCTCCATGCTGGAGAGGCCAGCCAAGCATCCTGCCAAGCCCTCCCAGCCACCCCCACCCCAGTCACCAGATCTTGGATCCTCCAATCCAGTCCTCCAACCAGCCTCAGTTAATACTGTGAGGAACAGGAGAATTTCCCAGCCAAGCTCTGCCAGCATTTCTAACCCCCAAGGTCATAAGACCTAATCAAACAGCTGTTTTTTTGTTTGTTTTGTTTTTTTAGAAAGGGAGAGATTGCGGGGGGTGGTAGGTAGTTCTTTACAGAAGGAGAGAGAGGGGGGGGTAGTTCTCTAAAGAGGAAGAGAGAGAATCCCAAGCAGGCTCCACACCCAATATGGAGCCTGATGGGGGCTCGATCCCATGACCCTGAGATCATGACCCAAGCTGAAACCAAGAGCCTGATGCTTAACCAATTGAGCCACCCAAGTGCTCCAAACAGCCATTGTTTTTGTCCTGCATCTGGGGTCATTTGTTATGCAGCAGTGGGAAACCAAAACATCGGCCACGTCCACCTGGGTGTCTCAGAGGCACCTCGCAAATGCACACGTCCAGGACTAAACTCAGGGGCTTCCTTTCATGCTGAGCCCCTCCCCGAGCCTGCCTCCTCTTCTGAGTCTCCACTCTCCATGAATGGCGTCAGCATCTCCCCAGAAACTCAAGGCAGACCAGGGGAGTCATTCTTGACATCCCCACCCCCCCACCCCCCACTTCACACGCTACCACATGGCTGACCCTGGGGATGTTATGCTGAGTGAGATAAGCCGGTTACCAAGAGAAATCCCTCATGATCGTACTTACGTGAGCTGCGTGGAGATAGGAGGTAGGGTGGGGGGGTGGGGGTACAGGGGGCTGTTTCCTGGCTACCAATTGCAGTTTGCAAGGTGGAGAGGTTTCAGACACAGGTGGGGCAGTGGCTGCACAAGAGTGCAAATGGACTGCACGCTACAGAACTGTATGCGTTAAATGGTTAAAATGGTAAATTTTATGTTATGTGTTAGTTATTACAATTTAAAATTAAGCTGGATTAAAAAGAAAAGAAGCACGAATCAGATCCTGCCGCTACCGTGAACCCCTCCGATGGCTTCCTGCTGTGTTCAGGCTTCTGTCCTGGCTGTGGCCGTGGCTCCGCATGGTGTGCCCGGCGCCTCTCCCGCATCCTTCCCTTGCTCACCCTTGTTCACCTGTGGGTCTCCCTTCCTGCTGCTGGAGCGCTTCCAGCACGTCGTGCCTGGCTCTACATCCCCCTGTGCCTGTCATTCTGCCCAGACTTCCCCCACCCTCGCCCACCACCCTCTCCCAGAGGAGGCCCTCCAAGCCCCCTGTGTTCCCACCATACCCTAAATTCCATCGTCCCCCCCTTCTATGCCCACTGCTGCTATCCCCACACAGATGTGCACACAAGCCTGAAGACACAGCTCCCGTGCCCGCACTGGTCCCAGAGCAGAGCAGATGCCCTCCCATGGGATCAACCACAGGTCTGCAAGTGCTGTCCATGGAGTTGGCTGAGGGCACCCTGGCCATCACCCTGCAACGATTTCTGGCCTCTGGATCACTCCCAGGTGAACAGAGGCAGGACCTGGGGACATCAGGGGTGGAGTGCAGAGATGAAGAGCCAACACGTGTCCCCCTCCTGGGACAGAGCCCTGAGTCTGGCCTCTGGGTCCCAATGGACCATCAGTTGCCACTTGATTCTATTATTGCACCACTGTTCTTGTTCAAGCTCGTCTAAAAATGCAAGCCAAGTGTCTTACCAGCAGTCAAGCAAGAGCCCATGGGGACAGTGGCTTTACTGAATTTGCTGAAAAGAGATCTATCATCCCTCTGGGTGTGTACAAAAACAATACACGGTAGGGAAATTCTGGAACCAGCTCTGACTCTATCCGATGAGCTGATAGACAAGCCTGGGATACGAGCCTCACATAAAACACAGCCGCGCTGCAGTCACTCATCTCCGTCTCTCTTGTTTTCCTGATTAACTCCTCCATTCACTGCTGTGCCCACACAGTGCCCAGGATACAGCAGCTGCTCCGTAAATGTCTGTTCAAGGAAAGAGGAGGGCCCACCTGGAGCCAAACCCTTCTGGAACCCCCTTCTTCCTTCAGAGCTCCTTGTAACTCTCTGCCGACCTGGAGGGGGACCGAGGTCCAGAGGACCCAAAGCAAGAATCAAATTTGATTGGCAGACACGTGGCCATTTCAGCTTCAGACAGACTGTATCAAATTCCTGGCCTTAGAGTGGTATCAAAATCTGCAGTCGCTGGGCATGCACCCCATGAAATCAGGAGGAAAAAGCTCAAAAGCCAGTGACTGACAGGAAACAGTAGCTGGCAGCAGAGAGCTGACCATGACAACAGGCAGGTGCCCTGGATGGGGTGTCCCCGCCATCCCACCAGCCACGGTCATTGTGAGGCTTGTGTGGTGCCAGAGGCCACCCGCCTTCCTTTCTGCCAAGCCCTGCCTTCCTCTGTGAGTCTCTAGAACAAATCCCGACAACACACAGTGCCTTTGGCTCCTTTCTCTTCTCTCCATCCCCACAGCCACTGCCCTGGTTCAAGTTCCCAACATTTCCCATCCGGGCAGATGCAGGGCTTCTGTTTGGGTGTCCCGGCCCTTGGTTTTCACACTCTCCAGCCTCCCCACACCAGCTGCTAAGGGGATCATTCCACAGCACAAATTGAGGTCCTCTATTGCCTGCAGCATAAAGACCAGACTCGGCCAGGCTTACGAAGTTCGCTCAAGCCAGACCCACTAACTGGACCCGCCTTCCTCTTTCCCTGCACTTCTTGATGTGTATGGAATTCATGCTAAAGTGCTCGCTGCTTCCAAAATAGGTCAGGGTGTCTTCTGCCTCTGTGTCTGAATATTATGTGCCCTATGCCCCAAGTGCTTTTGCTTGCCTTGGCCACCTGGTAAACTTCCAGCCATGTCTTGACTCTGAGGCAGCCAAAACCGAGTTACTCTACATCTTCTATGTTGCCACTTCCCATCAGAGGCTGGAAGGCAAAACTTCCACTTCCCCAGTCTCTCTTGCAGCTAGGGGTGGCCATGCGAAAGCCACTGCCTGGCACTAGTACTTCTCTCCTTCATGTTGTAAGCCCAGACATGATGTTTGGTGCTGCTGCACCCACCTTATGACCACATGGCAACAAGCACTGCACTAAGTGGGGTCGAGTGGAAAGATGAACAGTACCTGGATCCTTGATGATAGGGTTCAGCTGCCAGGCCAACCCCAAGCAGCCAAACTTCAGAATTCTTACCTTTAAGACTGAAGATACTACTGGCCAAGCTTTCTATTCTTCGTAGCCAAAAGCACTCCTAAGTGAGCCTGGCCCTCACCTCAAGCATGCCCAACTCATTGAAGTCCCTCCCTAGATCCATGCTCCCATTACACCTGGCACATCCTTATCACAATGCTTGCCCTACTCACTATTTTTCCCTTGTGTCCCTCCTCCCTATACTGTGACCTCTCTGGAAGAGACTGTTGGGGAAGGTCATCAAGAAGACATGACTGCCTATTGACCCCTGAGCTGGACCGGGCACTCAGAGGCTCCTCATCCCCATCCCTTTGTCCTTGGAATGTGGGTTCTGCTTGCCTTTTTCACTCCTAGAGGCTGCTGCAAGGACACAGTCCTGAAATAACCATGTGGTGTTGAGAACACCTGCATGGTGTATGTGACCAAACTTGGTTAAGGCCTCTCTCTATATATAAACCTTCACAATTTGGCAGGCAGGTGCACAGATCCACTTGTCTTACTGCTGCCTAAGACAGGCCTCGTATGTAAATTCCCTCTGGTTATGAAAACCGCCGCCTACGAAGCTGGAGTGGCTTGCCTCTCTTTGCTGTCTCCACGGGGGCAGGGGGGCTGTTTCAGATCACACCTGGGAAGGTGGCTAACCTACAGACATTGAGTCTTCTCAGCTGCAATCTTCGGCCCCGACCCCAGCCCCCAGCACACAGTAGTACTCACTAAGTGGATTTATAGAACAGAGGCCTTCACTCCAGTCTCATTTTTAACTTTACACTTAAGTCATTTTGATAATAAGCTGCCTTCATTCCTTATTTGAAAAAAGCAAGGAAAATAGGTTGGTCATTTTTAAGTTAAATAACTTAATGCAGATTACCGAGATATTGCAGAGGAACAAAAAGGCTGTGATATTCCTCAACACTCTTCTCTTGGCATCACCCCGCAGGAAATGAGGGCGGCAGCCTGGGCCTGGGGTCCCTTCCTGGCTCCCCTCCTCTCCCTCCCTGTCACAGGCTTCTCTCAGATGTGCATTTCCGTTGACTGTATGTGGCATGTCACTGCCCAGGGAAGCCACATCCTCGGCCACAGCTCCGCTCTTGAGGCAGGAAGAGGCAAGGGATATGGTATTGCCATTGCAGACTGTGACCACCCGCAGGGTTCTGATGTCCTCGGAGAGCTTCTCTGGCTCTCGGTGAATGGACTCGATGATGAAGAGGTTCTGGATGTACTTCTCGACAATCACCAGGATGGAGTAGGGCAGGTTGAACCAGGTGTAGGGGGGACAGGCTTCAGCACAGAGGATGGCCAGGATAGACCCCCAGGAGATGAGCCAGGAGCCGGAGGCAGTGCCCACCAAGAGGTCCGCGTCCAGTTTGCGGGCTGGGTTTCTGGACTCATCTAGTGATCTCTCATCTATCCTGTAAATCCGGATTCCAAGCACCCCTGCGGCCCCCATGAGTATCAGCAAGGCGATGGCATACAGGTAGAACATGATGAGTGCCGACTCGCTCTTGGTTTTGGAGCGCCCAATCTGAATCAGATAGACCACCACGACCCCAATCGTGGCAGCCAGCACGGTCAGGCCCAGGACCGAGCCCGCCATGACCCCGGGGAACTTAAACTGCATGTTGTGGTTCTGCTGACTGTCCACATTGCGCCCGATGTTCTTCCACAGGACGTAGAGCATCGTGGAAGCCAGGATCTGGTATTCTATGTTGAAGGGGTAAAGGTAGTAGATCCCCTGCGAGATGGCAGAGCAGAACGTCGGGGGCGAGCAGTTGCACGGAGGCGTGTGGTCATCCAAGACTGGAGGCAAGAGGGACATGCGTGTGAGGGCGGTCAACATGGTCAGTGGGCAAGTGGGCAACACACAGGAGTATTTTCACCAAGGATTCGCACGTGGGTTTTCCCATCGGATTAAAGCTCTGTTTTGTGGCTTATTGCCATGTTTAAGATCACCACTAGAAAGGGAGGTGGGCGGGGGGTTGGAGTGACTGGGTGATGGGCACTGAGGGGGGCACTTGGCGGGATGAGCACTGGGTGTTATGCTAAGTTGGCAAGTTGAACTCCAATAATAAAAAAAAAATTAAAAAAAATAAGATCACCACTAAATTGACAGCCACAAACATCCCCCAAGGAATCCTATTTTATCCCTACATCAGCCCCTATGAACACTATTGTGGAAATTTATTTAGCATATAAAGATGTTCACAAGATTTTGCTGAACCAAAGAGGCTGGCTAAAGAGGATAGAGTATAATTCCTTTTTTTAAAAAGGTTTTATTTATTTATTCATGGGAGACACAAAGAGAGAGAGGCAGAGACACAGGCAGAGGGAGAAGCAGGCTCCATGCAGGGAGCCTGATGTGGGACTCGATCCTGGAACTCCAGGATCACGCCCTGGGCTGAAGGCAGATGCTCAACTGCTAAGCCACCCAGGCGCCCTTAATTCCATTTTTTATAAACGATAGATGATAGATAGATAGATAGATAGATAGATAGATAGATAGAGAAAAAATCTGGAAAGATATAAGTGAAAAGGTTAACAATGGTTATCTGAGAGTGGAAAAATGGTAGGCAATTTTTCTTTTCTTCTCTTTTCTTTCTTTTTCTTTTATCTTAGTAGAAGAAAGTTCTATCATGTCTCTTCCCTCCAGGTTTATGGGGATATAATTGACATGTAACATTGTAAGTGTGGGGTGTCCAGTGTTACTTCTCTCCAGGTTTCGCTTCCCTAAATTCTCTAAACTTTCTATGTGAATGTGATTTACATGCGTGATTTTTTTTAATTGTTGCATTCTTCTAAAGATTTATTTCTTTATTTTAGAGAGAGAGAGTTCATGCAAGTGGGGAGAGGGGTAGAAGAGAAGCAGACTCCCTGCTGAGCGTGGAGCCCAATGCGGGGCTGGATCTAACAACCCTGATATCATGACCGGAGCCAAAAACAAGATTCGGACGCTTAACCGACTGAGCCACCGAGGTGCCCCTAAATTACTATTTTAAAAAAAATAACTTTGTGAGAGAAAATGCCCCTTTTCATCAGCAAAGATTTTGCTCTTGAGAATATTTAATACTAGCAAGTGTAGTGTGAGACAGTCACCATCAAACACCAACGGTTGGTGTGGGAGTTGGCACCACCTTCTGGAAGGCACTTGGCAATGGTATAAAGAACTATTCCATAACAAGGAGAGAAAATGCTGTAAATAAATAGTAAAATATGTAACAAAAGCCTTAAAGATGATACAACCATAGTCTCTGACCTATGATTCAATCTATTGTAATGGACAAGTAAAAATGTAATCAAAGCATTAGGTAGAATTGTGTGTGTATGTGGGTGTGGGTGGGTGCGCGCCCACGAGAGAGAGAAAGAGAGAGACCTCAGTGTTCAACAATTTAGAAATTTTTTAATGAATTTTGGTGCCTCCATACAATGGAATAGTAAGCAGCCATTAAAAAGTATAAGTTGCGTTTTAATGATACAGGAAAATATTCATGTTACATAACAATGGAAACAAGAAGAAAAAAAATTGTATATACAGTATTTTCTAAATGCATACCCCAGCTCAGTACTCAGTCATGAAATCAATTTGGCAGGTAGCTGCCAATATATTTTTTCAACAGAATGGACTCCTTGTGGAAGAGGACAGAATGGAATAGAATGACATCAATAAGAATAGAAATCTGACTGTCTCTGATACGGTGAGGTTATTTCATGACCTACGTGTGCACACACACAGGTCTGTGTGCATTTGGGTTGCAGTGTAAGTTGTATTTCTTATTGTAAGCTGAAGTCAAAAAGAAAGATTGAATTTATATAGTATGATCTTCACCATAAATAAATAGGACACTACAAAGAACTAAGCCAATATTAATAGCATGTAACTGCAATTCTGGGCAGGTGCTATTGAAGGTTTTTTTTCTTTACACTTTGTCATTGTTTTAACTTATGATTTGCATATGCCAGGTATAAAATCAAATGGAAAGCCCTGTGGCAGCACAAATCACCTCACCTTAGCAGAGTACTGCAGTTTTGAATTCATAAGGAGTTTCCCCCAACTCGTGACCCAGTACGGTACTACATAAAAGCCAGGGGAAGGAATCGAGGAGAAAGGCTCAGATGAACAGAATGTTAGAACTGATGGAGTCCTTTGTGAATGTATCCAATGCCATCTTTCTACAGAGGTTCCTGGAGACAAATTAAATCCTGGTTCTTCAACCATTGGCTTGCTGTGTGAACCTGGGGCTAGTTACTTAACTCCTCTTTGCCTTGATGTCTTCATCCGTATAATAAGATCAACACTGACTACCCCACAGTGTTTTGGGTGCAGAATTAAATGAACCACGTGGTTCTAGAACAGTGTGCCAGGCACACAACAGACGTGTATAAGTTTGTTTTTGTCATTGTTTTCGCTGCTATTACTGTGATGGACACCAAGGAAAAGAGAAGTGCTTCCCCAAGATTTGGCTGCTAGTGTGGAGCAAGGGTTGGAGGGTAAAGAAATAGCATGTGCCCCTGATTTCATCATCCCCACCCAACTGGTGGGGAAACAGTTTTCAGGTTGCCCTCAGGACGCCTGGGTGGCTCAGTTAGTTAGGTGTCCAACTCTTGGTTTCAACTCAGGTCATGATCTCAGGGTTGTGAGATCAAGCCCAGCATTTGGCTCCATACTTGATGGTGACTCTTCTTGAGATTCTCTCTCTCTCTCTGCCCCTCCCCACTTTGCTCTCTGTCTCTCTCAAATACATAAATAAATCTTTTTAAAAAATAGTGAAGTTGCTCTCAGTGATGGCCGTGGGGTCATACAGTGAGTGTAGATGTGTAATACATCAAAGCTGGAAAGACTCCCTATAATGCCTGGTGCAGGTCCCCTCACTTGATGAATGAGAAAAGGGAAGCCCAGAGAAGTTGAATGGCTTCCAAAAGTCATACAGCCAATATGTAATGAAAACTAGACCCAAATCTGGGATGTCCAGTTCCCAGGACATTTCCCCTCCACACATTCCTGTCAGCCCCATCCCACTGCTCTAATAGAGAAGCGACAGGTCATAAACGTTAAAGAACTTGGAAGGAAAAAAAATAAAATAAAATAAAGAACTTG
Source organism: Canis lupus baileyi (assembly GCF_048164855.1). Classification (NCBI taxonomy): domain Eukaryota; kingdom Metazoa; phylum Chordata; class Mammalia; order Carnivora; family Canidae; genus Canis; species Canis lupus. The sequence continues at coordinate 71,192,736 of NC_132839.1, forward strand.
GAAGGAGGTAGACTGGCGGGGTCTCAAATAGGAGCAAGGGGGAATAAAGATGAGCCAAAAGTGCAAGCCCAATAGAGTTAGATAAAAACTTCAAACAGGGGATCCCTGGGTGGCTCAGTGGTTTAGCGCCTGCCTTTGGCCCGGGGCGCGATCCTGGAGTCCTGGGATCAAGTCCCACATTGGGCTCCCGGCATGGAGCTTGCTTTGCCTTCTGCCTGTGTCTCTGCCTCTCTCTCTCTCTATGTCTATCATAAATAAATAAATAAATCTTTTAAAAAAAAAAAACTTCAAACAAACTAAAACCAATTAACAGCAACCCTTCGATTTCTTGGGTATTTTAAAGCTATACTTTTAGCAGAATGAACCGGTAATAGAGGCTTAATTAAAAACACAATGACTGCCAATCTTCCATAGCTGTAAACAAAGACATTCACTACCACACCAAACTGTACCGTGAGAAATGGTACCCTAAATGATACCCCTTGGGTCTGACAAGCCCCTGAGTCACCGAAGAAACCACTAATTATGCTCAGCACATCCTACTTATGGAACCAGGATGAGGGACTTGGGAGGTTTTGAAAGATTTTCAACAACAGATGATTGTCTGGCCAACATTGAATTGGGTGAACCCTGCCCCTCCATCTCTGAACCTTCTGGTCTCTACAGGTTTCTGAGAGGTTCCAGCATGGGGGCAGGGCAACTCTTATCACTCACCTATTGTGATGTTCCCAAAGCCCAGGGTGATAAGCCGTTCCTTGTGCTCATTAAGTTGGTGCTTTGATTCATTCAGGACACCATTGGTCCACAGGAGCAGATTGGTGAACACTGAGTGGATCACCCCAAATCTGAAAAACACAGGGACTCAGTTATTGAACAGCCCTGGGGAGCTCCAAGCCCCATGGGGTGAGATGGAAACATTGCATGTGCATGCATTCACACGCGCACACACACATACACACACACGCCTCCTTCTTAGCCATGATTCTAGTTTCACCAGGCAGCTCAGACTCTGGGTGGGTCGCTGTCTGGGGAGAGGCAGTTCCATGAGAACTTCCAAAACCACAGTCTGGGCATTTTGTCATAATCGTGAACTGCCAGTACTCAATTCATTGTCAATGGGATAAAAAGAAACTGGGTCTTAGAAGCAGGGGTTCAGGGGTGGAAACTTACTGAAAGCACGCACCAACCCCACCATACCCCAAATCCTTTCTTCCAGAAGGGAAGAGGAGAGAACCATGAGGGAAGGATGAAGGGCTACACTGGAAATGTGGAGAGTTGGGCATGCCCTTACTATTGTCTGGCCAACCCAGCAGTCATCAACCACCAGCTCTGTTTGGCCACTAACCTCTAAAGAAACTGAAACAAGTCAGAGACTTGCTCTCCGGTCTCCCCTGCAGCGAGGCATGGCCACTCTAGCCAGTGGGACGTGAGGTCAAGACTACTGGGCACTACGGAGAGCTTCTACTTTTATGATAAAAGGAATGAGAATAAGAAAAACCTACTCACTGTCCCTCTCACCTTTATTTCCAGCCTTGAATACAGACATGAAGGCTGGCCTTCTGGCAGCTATCTTGTGACCATGAAGCAACCAGTATGGGATGAAACACTAACCCATTGAGAATGGCAGAGCAAAAGCATAAAAAGCATCACGCTGAGTTTCTGGAATCTCAGGTTCAGGGATTAGGCTGAAGTCACAAATAAAGGCAGTAGCTGCCTTGGGGTTTGAGGAACTAGTAAGCAGCAGGGCTGTCCCAGTCTGACCCCTTACCTCAATACCACACCCCTAAGAAGGAAGAAGATGACATGGAAGGTGGATGCTGGACTCGGGCACAAAGAGAGGTCTGTGGGGAATATGGTTCCAATGGGATCAGAGCGCATCTCAAAACCTCCAGGCTGCCCATGCCTGTGGTTTAAGATGTATGCACATTGGTAGTCTCCAGGCACTTAACAGTGGGCCTTGCAGGTGGCAGAAGCAGCAAACCCTGGGGATTTGGGAGAGGTATCCTTCTAGAATGCATCACTGATGGCTCCTATGGTGGAGAGCACAGGCCCCAGAGGAAGCACGCCCGGACCCATCTAACCAAGAGCATGCTTGTCCACGATCTGCCTGCGGGAAAACTGGTACACCTGTCTTCTCAACCTTGACCTTTCCTCTCCTCTGAGTTTTAACACCAGCTGATCCCTCTCAGGCTCCCACAAGTGACTGCACGCCAGACTTCCCTCATTTGAACCCTGGCTTCCTTGGGCAGCTGCAGAATAACCAGGCACAGGTGGACAAGGAAACAGGTGTTTGCCCATCTGCTTGCCCCCGTGCTTGCCCAGTTCTATAGACTGTGGCCAGCCTGCCCTGGGGCATCTGGAAGGCACTGGATAGATCCTTGGACAAATGAAGACAATGCTGTTTGCCTCGGGCTAGCTGCCTTTTCTTTTACTTATAATGCACACAGCTCCCTTTTCTTCTCTTTCCTGGGCCAAATGGCACCGTCCAATCCCAGGCCACTGAACCCGATGAGATAATGCCCATGCCACCTGCAGCTGGAGCCTGGCGTGCCGTGCAAGCTCCCTGAGAGCTAGCAGCCTCCTGTTGGTCTGACCTGGAAATTGTCCTACACACTAAAGGCAGACATCACTTTCTCATGCCAGGTGGCCTTGCTCATACTTGAGGCTAATAGTCCAAGACCACAACAAAGACAAGGCTTCCATGAGCCACTTCTGATCTTGGTTTATGTTCTCAGTTCTGCTTGCAGAACTCCTGTTCCTCTAAACCTCACCCTGGGGAAGAGAAAGGACTCAAACAAGTTAAGGGGAATTCTTAGATCAGGAGAATAGTCCCAGGACATACTAAAAGCATGGAACAGTAAAATGAATATTGGCTCAAAAGACCAGGGGAGAAAAACCCAGCAAGTCCACAAGTGGTAAATTCTGAAGCCTTCAGGGCCTGGCAGGAAATGAGAATGAATAAAGGAGGTCTGGGGCACATTAGGGAGTGGTGGGGTCTGTAGCAAATTGAAGGGACAGCCTCCACTCAGCTCTGGCCCTTTGCTGCATGCACATTTAGGACTGTCAAATCTTCTGAGTTTTCTAGAGAAGTCTAAACCTAAAACCTAAACGTGGTAACTAAAAAATGTTTAACATTTCACCCTACAAATAAAACAAGCTAAATCAAGCTCTATGCCTCTCCCTGTCCAGGTTAGCACAGGGCCCCAAGACAGGGAGAGGCTTGTGTCCAGTCACTCAGCAAGCAGGGCCGACACAGCATTGCGTCCCATCCAGTGAAATCCCCTCAGATGACAGAGCTGGGTGGTAAATGTCTGGGTGCGTGGCCTAGAGCAGTGTTGTCCAAACACTGACAGTGCAAGACACAGGTGTGAGCCACATGTGTAATTTTAAATTTTCTTGTAACCACATTTTTAAAAAGTGGTAAGATAAGGAACAGATGAAAATAGTTGGAATAATTTTCTTTGAAACCCAATCTATCAAAGACACTATGATGTTAACATGATCAATACCAACAAAAAAAATGATTATTGGGATATTTTACATTCTGTCTGCCATCCTAGTCTCCAAAATCTGGTGCATATTATATACTTCCTGCATATCTCAGTTGGAAGTAGCCACAGCTCAAGTTCTCAGTAGCCACATGCAGCTAGTGGCTGCTGTACTAGACAGCGCAGATGCAGAAAGCAAAGCCAAAGACCCTTTTCTACCTGGTGGGAAATGGGCCCAATGTCCTGAGGCTGCTATCACAGAAGTGACAAAAGCAAAGAGAGAGACCCCACCAGCACAGCCAGGGAGCCATAGCAGTCACAGCAACACATGGACATCCCATTGGATTTAAAGTTGACAGTCAGAGCCCCCCGGCTCTGCACAGGCAAGCTGTCTGACCTTGAGCTTTTGCTTTGTTTCTTTGAGCCTCGGTTTTCTCATCTGATGAATGGGACTTACAGTCGCATGGGCCCTAAGTGACAGGACTAGCATGAGAGAAGTCCTCACAAGTAACACGCATAAAAGAAAGTGCTTTCTACGTGGGCAAGTCCACTCCACTCAACTAGGAGCTTCTGGGTAGAGACAAGAGGCTCAGTGCACACCTATTGAAAATATCTCACCCTTTATCCCAACGGGTCTACTTCTAGGAATTCAACCAAACAGATCATCAGAGGTGTTTACAAATATGTTTGACCAAAGATGTTCATCACAATATGATTTATAATAGCAACAAAACTTTCAGAAAGATTAAGCGTTCCACAATAGGTGTTATGGACTGGCTCGTGTCCCCTCACAATTCCTCTATTGGAGCCCTGGCCCCAGTGTGACTATATTTGGAGACGGGCCTCTAAGGAGGTAAGCAAGGGTAATTGAGGTGCTAATGGTGAGATCATAATCCAATAGAGGAGGAAGAGACAGCAGAGCTCTCTGTCCTTGAGCACAGAGGGAAGGCCACGTGAGGCCACAGCAGAAAGGCCCCTGAAACCAGCCCTGCTGCCACCGTTATCCTGGACTTCCAGCCTCCAGAACCATGAGAACCACGTGCTTCTGTTGTTCTTGCCTCCCACTGTACGGCATTCCATCAGCATAGCCCGAGCAGACTGACACAATAGGGCGCTGGTGAGACAAACTCTGGTAGTGGCACACTGGGCTGTCAGGAGAGGCCATGGGGTAGACAAACACCGATGGCAGGACATGAGAACAGAAAAATGGAAAGAAGAAGCCGAGCAAGAAGAGCAGGATCACAGCTGCAAAAAGAAAAAGAAGGGGCACCTGGGTGGCTCAGTCGGTCAAGCCATCTCCCTTCAGCTCAGGCCATGATCCCAGGGTCCTGGGTGGAGTCCAGCATCGGGCTCCCTGCTCGGTGGGGAGCCTGCTTCTCCCTCTGCCTCTGTCCCTGCCCCCTGCCCATGTGCCCCCCTCAGAGAAATAAATAAAATATTTTTTTAAAAAAGGAAAAAGACATGAATAAATAAGTAAAGCCTTTAAAAAAAAATAAAGTAGGAAACATTTGGCACCACAAAAAAAATAATAAAATAAAATAAAATAAAATAAAAAAGGAAAAAGGAATAAAAACTATATCTATTCATGAAAACAAGACTGGCCCAAAGCAGACCACAATGTTAATAGTAGTTACCATGCTGGGTGGTGGGGATCACTCTGGCCGCTATAACCAAGCAATTATTTCTCACAGTTCTTCAAACTGGGAGTCAAAGTTTGGTTTTGGTGAGAGCCCTGTCCTTGTGCCTCACATGGCCTCTCCTCTGGTTGTGCAGACAGAGATGCAGAGATCTCTGGTGTCTCTTCATATAAGGGCACTAATCCCATGTTGGGGGCCCCACCCTCAGGACCTCATCTAAACCTAATTACCCTCCAAAGGCCCTGCCTCCAAATACTGTCATGTTGAAGGTTAAGGCTTTAACATATGAATTTTGGGAAAACACAAACATTCATTCCATAACAGTGGCATTAAGGTGATCTTTAGAGCCTATTTGATCCTTACAAGTCTTCTTAGCTAAAAATTATAATCCTGGGGTACCTGGTGGCTCAGTTGGTTAAGCATCTGCCTTCGGCTCAGGTCATGATTCCAGGGTCCTGGGATTCAGACATGTATCAGGCTCCCTGCTCAGTGGGGAGTCTGCTTTTCTTTCTCCCTCTGCCCCCTCTACCCCTGCTCGTGTGCTCTCTCTTTCTCAAACAAATAAATAAATAAATAAATTTCAAAAATCTTAAAAAAAAAGTATAATCCTTAAAGAGCAGAGTAGATGAAGTGAAACTCACTCCCCAAAATAAAGACAGCAAGTGCTGTCCTCATGCTGGGCATGTAGCCCACCCTTGCCAAGGGGAGGAAGAGACCATACACATACTCCTCGCTCCCCAGCATACATAATGGGATAACCCAGGACAGAAATCCCAGGCCTGCCACTTGCGTTCTGGAGACCCGGGGCAAGTCCCCTAAACTGCTAGAACCTGCAGCCGCACCCCGTCAATGCAGGGAAGCATAGTTACCAAGTTACCCCTTACAGAGCCCCCATGCAGGTTAAATGTGAGATTGGGCATGGATGTCTTTGCTGTGCTCGAAGGGACGACTAAAGTTCTCTTTGTTCTGTTCTTGAGGGCTGGACCTCATTTGTCCTTGATTTGTCCATTTGACTGCATTTGTCCATTACCTTCCCTGGAAGCAGAAGCACTGGTGCCCCTTTGGGCCCCTCCCCTGCTCCTCCTGCATCAGAATGCCTGGCTTCTCCTGTTACTGCTGGGGTTAAAGATCACTACCAAAGCCACCACTCGGAGCTGTGGAGGGATAGCACAGGCTGCCAGGGCACAGCTCCTAGACCTCCCACCAGGTGCCTGGGATACCTTGGCCCATCAATCCTACATATCCCCAACAGGGCCTGGCAGTGGGCTCTGCACACAGCAGTAGCTCAAAGATGCTTAACTGCTTGTTGAGGCTGATCTTTTCTGCATAACGAGATAGGTAAAAAGTTATTTCTCTAGCAATAGTCGAGCAAAATAGTTCTGCCCAGTGGTCATCCATAAATCAATCCTTTAAATACTTGTTATCATTTCAAATGGTCCTGGGGGAGTTGTCTGTTCCTCATTTTTTTTAAAGATTTATTTATTTATTTATTTATTTATTTATTTATTTATTTATTTATTTATTTATTTATGATAGACACAGAGAGAAAGAGAGAGAGGCAGAGACACAGGCAGAGGCAGAAGCAGGCTCCATGTCGAAAGCCTGACGCGGGACCCGATCCTGGGACTCCAGGATCGCACCCTGGGCCAAAGGCAGGCGCCAAACTGCTGAGCCACCCAGGGGTCCCCTGTCTGTTCCTCATTGATATGGGTTCTTTCTAGGAAGCAAATGCTAAGGGTAAGTGATTCACTGGTATGTGTGCATCCAGGACTTTCTTACATGTTAACAATACTTCCCATCTTGTTAATTCACCCTATTTTCCTATAGGTTCTGTCCCTTGATCCTCACAAGCACTGAGAGAAAGGTGACGGATATAATAACCTGACCCCACATTTACTGAGCGCTTGTCATGCACCAGGCACATACTTAGATCAATTGCTTCATTCGGTCCTCCGAGGTTGGCTCTACTATTACCTCCATTTTACAGATGAGGAAAACGAAGGATCGTAAAGGAAAGTGTCTCAGATGGCAGCGTCAGAGTTGAAACCTACATTGTCCTACTTCCATGCCCAGGAAGAGGCAGATGGTGCAGGGTCTCCTCCCCAGGCCACAAGTGAGGGCTTTGCTTGTCAGGATGGAGGGAAGAGTTGGTTTCATAGTTACAACCCAAGCATGATGGCTGTGATGAGTTCATTTGTTCTAGACATACACCGAATTCAACAGTAGAACAATTCCCATGACTTTTACCTTTCCAGTGTTTTGAAGGACTGGATGACATCCTTTGCATGCCCCCAAAGGAAATACACCTAGGAAATGAAGAAAGAAAAGAAAAATGCATCGGTGAAAGCCATCCTTGTATTTGTATGCTGAGAAGCTAAGAAACGTCCAGAAATGGAATGGGAAAGAAGATGCTGGAGAACATCAGAGACCTCCCATCCCAAGGGTGCCAAGTCTCCGGATTCATCTCAGGTGGCAGTGGCGTCCCTGGGTGGGGACTGTACTCCAGGAGCACAGAAGTGAGAACTGATTAAGGAGGCTTCCAGGTTTGGGAGGAAGAGCCGTCAGGACAGGTGGAAGCTGTCAGCAGGGACGGGCCTTGGGACGTGGCAGCTTGCCTGTCATGATCCCTATTATCCCAATTCTATCACCCGAGTTAGGTTCCCTCCAAGAAATATCCACCGAACAGTTCCTACACCAGGGGCCTGAAATCAAATTTTGAGTGCTTTAAGTGAAGAGCAGATTGATTCGGGCTGGTCCTTCATTTCACTGTGTGACATGCGCCACCAGACAGACCCCTGGCCTGCCTGCAGCACACCACAGGGACTGATGATGGGAGGTGCTGGGGTGGGACCTGTGGCAAATCCTGGGCAAGTCGGGGGACCTTTCTCCGTGTGTTTTCCCTTCCATGAAACAGGGATGATCACGGACCCTACGTTGGAGATATTATGATCAGTTAAATAAGACTATCCATGCCAACTACTTAGAACAGCGCCCCGAGTGGGTGCATTTTCAGTAAAATTCTCCGCTGTCAACTCACTCGCGCACTGGCACTGACTGAACACCTCCTACGTACCTGCTATTATTTGAGCTCCTAAAACATTCTGCGCTTTATTTCACACACAAACACACCCACTGCGTACCAAGCACTGCTGGGCACTTTATAAATGAGTCTCATTTAACGTTCATCTTGCAATTAAGTGCTATAAGAAGAAAAGCAGACAGCACAAAAGAAAATTTACGTACACGTCCTATCCTTCCACATTGTTTTAGCTAAGACTTACTGGCCTGCCCTGAGAACACTTTCAGGGCATGGTTCTTGAAACATCTAACAACTTAAGAAACAGATAGCAGTGGCTCCTGGAGGAGATGACATCCAGCCCAACAATAGCGAAACAGTTCTGTAAGTGGACTTATCCATTATTTCCAAGTTAGCTTCTTAATTGATACTTTCATAAAGAGTACATAGCACCACAAAAAAAAAAGTTTATAATTTTTTTAAGTGAAACCTCAGAATAGAAAATTCCGCACCTTCTCTGTAAAGCTTCCATGAGAATGTACGCTTGAGTACAAGGGAGAGAACCCAAAAACGGCAACAAGTGTTTCAGTTAATGGGCCCACAGATGCATTGTCTGTACACTTTCTCCTTTCCAATTTTTTCTGTTAAATTATATTTTAAAATTAAATATTTTTTAATTACCATGTAATCCAGCAATCCCACTTCTGGGTATATATCCAAAGGAATTGAAAGCAAGGTTTCAAAAAGATATATGTACGCCCATGTCTATGGCAGCATTAATCACAATAGCCAAAAGGCAGAAGCAACGCAGGTGTCCATTGATGAAGAATAATCAGAAAGTGGTCCAGCCATACAATGGACTAATGCTCAGCCTTAAATAAGAAGGAAATCCTGACACCTGCTATCACATGGATAAACCTTGAAGACAATGAGGTCAATGAAACAAAGCCAGTCACAAAAGGACAAATACTGTATGATTCTGCTTATCTGGGGTTCCTAAAGTAGTTGAATTCATAGAGACAGGAAGTAGAAATAGTGGGTACCAGGGGCTGGGGGAAGCGGGAATCAGTAGTTAGTGTTTAATGGGTTGGAGTTTTAATTTTGCAAGAGGAAGGAGTTCTGGAGATTGGTTGCACAGCAATGTGAGTACACTTAACACTACTGAGCTGTAGCTAGGACAGCAGACTTTATGTTATATGTATGTTAGCACAATTTAAAAATAAATAGCATATTGTTTTAAAATAAAGTCTTTCATTCTCCAGTCACCTAGTGCAGCACATCTAGAGCAACAAAGGCATGCAGTAAGTGTCCACTAGGTACAGAATGTTTGATGAAATGGCTGATAAAATGCCTTAAATTAGGAAGATAGAGATCTGTAACCCACCAAGTAGCAGAGTGATTATTTTGAAAACTCACATCTGTCCAGGTTATTTCTCTACCTAAAGCCTTCAATGGCTCCCCATTGCCCTCAACATAAAGTTTAAGCTCCTGAGTGGCTGCGAGCCTTGACCAAGTGCTCACTGCCAAGTACTTTATACACATTAGCACCATTATTCTTCACATCAACCCCGAGAAGTAGGTCCTTCACAGATGAGACCCATGAGACCCAGAGAGGTTAAGTAACTGGCCAGAGTTCACATTGCTGATATGAGCCAAAGCCAGGTCGCCTGAACAGAGTTCACCCTCACAAGCCCTACCTGAATCATGGCTCTGTCTGTGCCCATTGCCCCAGCTCACTTTCCCCCACAGCCCCACACGTCTTCTCCCCATCAGGTGGGAAGACCACACATCCCCCAAATGTCCTTCTGTGATGTCTCTTACACACCATACCCCTCTTTCACTGACAACTCTGGGGATCTTTCTGGCAGAAACCAGCCCTCACCCCAAAACTGGCAAGAGTCCTCCCTTGTGCTCCCTTGTCACTGGGTAACTTTGGTCAAAGCATCAAGCCCCCATGCTGTCACTGTGTTATGAATTTCTCCCCACCTAACTGACATGCCTGTAGGGCTCAAACCACAACTCTTCACCATGCACTGCTGGTCTTGGGAACAGTATTTGCTGAGTTCTGGATGAAGGCAGGAAGGAAGGAAAGTGGGAGGGAAGGAGGGAAGTTCGTTCTTTCTGGTCTCACTAAAGCTCTCCACATTATTGCTGGTATCACTATAAGACTCTGTCATCATGGGATTTGACTTCCCTGTAATAAAAAGCCAATCAATGAATTGTTGGAGTTTTCACGACAAAATACCATAGACTGGGTGGCTTCAAAGGCCAGAAGTCCAAGATTATGGTGTGGGCATGGTTGGTTTCTCCTGAGATCTCTCTCCTGGCTTGTGGATGGCCATCTGCCTCCAATGTCCTCACATGTTCCTCCTTCTCTGTGAGTCTGTGTCCTAATACCCTCTTCTTATAAAGACACCAACTCTTTTGGATCAGGGCCACCCATATGACCTCATTTAGCCTTAATTACCTCCATAAAGTCCCTATCTACAAATATAATGTTTCAGTGACCCAGAGAAGTGACCATAATGGCACAGCGTTTCTTCTGGGGATGATGAAAATGTTCTAAGATTGATGGTGGTGATGGGTGCATAACCCCATGAATATACAAAGCCACTGACTTGTACACTTCAAAGGGGTAAACTGTATGGTATGTGAATTATAGCTCAATAAAATATATTAAAATCCCCACCACCACCACCACCACAAGCCTTTGCTGGTAGACTCAAGGTTGGCAAAATTTCCTGACTCTCCATGACAAGTTTTGCCTCATAGGATTCTCACAAAGACAGCCAGAGGGACACAGACTCATTTTACAGTGGAAGCAGCTGAAACAGTGAGCCTCAGAGAAGGATTCAAGCCCACCTCATGCTTCCTGCCCCCTACACATCCAATTTCATACACATCCTGGGGATGCACATAACAGAAGCTAAGGCAACATAAATAAACATCTTAGGGTTTACCTGCAAGAGAGTATGTACTGCATGTGTGACAGGGAAAACTCCTTCAGTGGCTGATAAACATTCAGAAAATCCAACGAAGTACCCAACTTTAAGGCATCCCAGGATGATGGTAATGGCTGCAAACAACGTGATACTACCTAAATTGGGGGTGGGGGTGGGGAGAGCATAGAAACACACATATATAAGCATTGATATGCATGGATGTCATTTCAAAATAAACCACATTAAACTTTCCCATACATAGTCAAGTGATTTTTTTTTTAAAGATTTATTTATTTATTTATGATAGACATAGAGAGAGAGAGAAAGGCAGAGACAAAGGAGGAGGGAGAAGCAGGCTCCATGCTGGGAGCCTGACGTGGGACTCGATCCCGGGACTCCAGGATCGCGCTCTGGGCCAAAGGCAGGCGCCAAACCGCTGAGCCACCCAGGGATCCCCCAGTCAAGTGATTTTGATCAGGGTGCCAAGACCATTCAGGGAGGAAAGGGCAGTCATTTCAACAAATGGTGCTGGGGGACGCCTGGGTGGCTCAGCAGTTAGGCACCTGCCTTGGGCCCAGGGAGTGATTCTGGAGTCCCGGGATCGAGTCCCATGTCGGGCTCCCTGCATGGAGCCTGCTTCTCCCTCTGCCTGTGTCTCTGCCTCCCTCTCTCTCTGTGTCTCTCATGAATGAATAGATGAAAATCTTTAGAAAAAATAATGGTGCTGGGAAAGTGGATCTCCAATTACAAAAGGATGAAGTTTACCTTACCTTACTCTATATACAAAAATATATTCCAAATAAATCAAAGACTCAAATGTAAAACCTAACATAAAACTCTTGGAAGAAAATACAGAGGAAAATCTTTACAGTGATTTATTGACGATGACAGCAAAAGCACAAGGAAACAAAATTAAGATGGATAGACTGGACTACACCAAAATGAAAAAACTTTTGGGCATCAGAGGACACTAGCGACCCACAGAAGGGGAGAAAATATTTGTAAACCATATATCTGGTAAGGTGTTAGTATGCAGAATCTATAAAGAGCTATAAATCAACAACGAACAATAAATAAAAAAACCCAATTAAAAAAATGAGCAAAGGACTTGAATAGACACTTCTCAAAAAACCCCACATATAAATAGCTAATTAACACATGAAAAGATGCTCAGCACCACTCATCATCAGGGAAATGCAAATCAAAACTACAAGGAGATAGCACCTTACAGCTATTAGAATGGCTGCTATGAAGAAAAAAAGGAGAGAAAGAGGAAGGAAGGAAAGAAGAAAAAATAAATAGATAATAAATGTTGGCAAGGATTTGAAGAAATGCAAACCAGTGTACATGGCTGATGGGAATGTAAAATGGTGCGACCACTGTGAAAAACAGAATGGTAGCTTCTCAAAAAATTAAAAGCAATATTTCCACATGATCCAGAAGTTCCACTTTTGGGTATATGCCCAGAAAGATCAAAAGCAGGGACACAGGAGCACCTGGGTGGTTCAGTGGTTGAGCATCTGCCTTTGGTTCAGGTCATGATCCCAGGGTCCTGGGATGAGTCCCCCATCAGGGTCCTACAGAGAGCCTGCTTCTCCCTCTGCCTGTGTCTCTACCTTTCTCTCTGTGTCTCTCATGAATAAATAAATAAAATCTTCAAAAACAAAAGCAGGGACACAAAAGGATATTTGTACATACATATTTATGGCAGCATTATTCACAACAGTTAAAAGGTAGAAACAACCCAAATGTCCATTGACAGATGAATGGATAAACAAAATGTGGTTCATCCATACAATGTAATATTATTCAGCCTCCGGAAGAAAGGCCATTCTGACACATGCTACAACACAGGTGAACCTTGAGGACGTTATACCAAGTGAAATAAACCAGTCACAAAAAGACAAATACCATTATGATTCCACTTAGATGAGGTTCCTCAGAATAGTTAAATTCATAGAGACAGGAAGTAGAGTGGTGGGTGCCAGGGGCTGGGGAAGGGGGGAAAGGTCAGTTGTATAATGGGTACAGAGTTTTAGTTTTGCAGGATGAAAGGCTTCTGGATATAAATTGCATATTGTCATTGTACTTAATGCTACTGAACGGTACACTTCACAAACAAGTCAGTAAACTTTATGTTATGTTATATTTTACCATGATTAAGTAAGTGTATATAACAAGACAGTACTGGGTCCTGTTTATCATTATTCCTACCCAATGCATATCTCAGGGTCTGACAAATGATATACATTCAACAAAGATTGACCAAATAATAGAAGCTTCTCCCTGAAAAAAGATCAATCTAAGAGTGTCACTGATCTATTAAAAAAAAAAAATCTCAGTTCTCTAAACGGAAAATCCTGCTCTTGAGAGAACAAAGATGAGGGGCATATGGGTATTCAGGAACTCTCTGTATTTGCAACTTTGCAACTCTTCAGTAAATCTAAAACTTCTCCAAAAAAGAAGGTATATTTTTAAAACTGATAGGAAGGGGGTTCCATACCAGTGGCATAGAAAGTGCCCACACTAGGAAAAGTGAACAAAGGAAGCATCCTTTGATGGCGTATCCAGCGTGGTGTTGACCAAACAATAAAAACAAATGAAAAATATGAATATGTAAAAAAGACTGGAAGGAATTTATAAGATACATTAAAAAGAAACTTGTAACAAATGAAAATATTAGCAAGAAAAACAGTGATTCTGGAGACTTCATCATCAAAGTTCCTAATCCTTCTCCTGGGCCAACATTGACCTCCATTCACACGTTCTCTCCCACGAATGGGAGGAAACTGGATCGTGTGTGACATGCATTATGGTGAGAGAGAGAGGACAGACTCATAACACCGAGCTATAACATTACAGCTCCAGTCCAAGAAGCCTCCAGTGAAAAGTAATGCAATCGCCTGGCTCCTTTCCATTGCTCAAAGTCTTATAGAAACAACTCTAAGTCACTTTTTTTTTTCCATTCTGGAAAGCCCCCAGTGAAATAAAAAACTCAGTAAGAGTGGAGATTCAATCCCAGGGCTTTGAAATGGTTTGACAAATGCACAGTTCCTTTTGGTTACAAAAGAAATAGCAAGATAAGGTGAGGCAGCCTGGCTGGTGTGGCAAGAGCACAGGCTGTAGCTCTGGGGACCCGGGCACTAGTCCAGGCTGTGCCACCGATGGCATGTATGAGTTCAGGCGAGTCACTTCCAGGTTCCTAGCCTCGGTTTTCCCATCTGGAAGATGAGACTGGTCCCCAGCACTGGTTCTCACATTTGAACATGCATCAGAATCACCTCGAGGGCTTGTTAAAACACAGATGGTGGGTCTCCACCCGCAGAGTTTCTGATTCCATAGGTTTGGGTGGAACCCCAAAATCTGCATCTCTAACAAGTTCCCAGGTGGGGCTGACACTTGATCTGGGACCCCACCTTGAGAACCACTGGTCTAGAACATCTCGATCACTGATATTTCAAGAGTTACGATAAATACATCATATACCTTCTCATAGTCTTGAAGTCCTTTCTTCCTTTACCCATCCATTTATCTCTACAACAAATATTTTGGGGACTCCTACTATGCATGTGGCATTTTGCCAGGGGCTCAAAGGTAAACAAGACTGCTGGAGAAGCAAAAATACACATGTGTAATACTGCATAAAATTGGGGTGTGCACAAAAATACGGACATGCAAGCTGGCACCAGACTTCCTATCTGCAGCACCGGAAACCAGAAACCAGTGGAAGAATAGTGAGAGTCCACTTCAAGGAACAGATTGCAGCTCAAGAACCCTATTTCCAGCCAAGATGTCACCTGCTCGTCAGGGCAAAAGACAGAAAGCGATTTATAGATAGGCCAAACATATAATTCCTTCAACAAAGATTCATTGAGCAGTAACTATGGTCCAGCCACTGTCCCAGGCACTGGAGACATAAAAAGTGCAATAAAATGAAGTGTCTGTCCTTGGTGAATTTAAAATTCGAGTGGGGAAGACAGAGAATCTGCAAATAAATAGTAACCACAGAAGAAGTGTCAGGAAGCACTAAGTGCATGAAGAAAAGTAAATCAGAAAGAGGATTAAAGTCAATGATGGATAGTCAGGAAGAACTGTCTTAGAAGGTGACAGCTGAACAGAGAACAGAGGAGGAGGGGAATGTTGTCCACACAACTCACCTGACAAAGGACATTAGCCAAACAGCCAATGAACTGTGGAAGAGTCCTCACAATTGGGGAAGATGAAGAGGAGAGGGACAGTGGTGAACAATAAACTTAGCATCAGACTGGAGAGGATGATGCATTATAATGGAAGGAGGGAGGGAGGGTTTAAAATGACAGGATGGGTGGGTGGATGGGTCGGTGGTTGAATAGTTCAGTAAATAGATAAATAAATTAATAGGAATGAAGACAGGATAAGAGAAATTAAATTCAAATGGATGAAGATAAACCCACTGGAAGGGCGCCTCAGTGTAGGATTTTTTCTGGGGAATAAATAAAAATGGAGTAATATGCATCTGATTGTGGGAATGAAGAGAGGAAAGACAGTCATTAATTTAGTAGAAAGACACAATAAAATGTTCAAGCACTCCGAAGAGCAAATGTGTGCAAAAGGAAAATGGGGGGAACAATATGTAAAAGAAATCATTATAATCATCATAAAGAAAAAGGGGAACAAAGTCAAGTATGTAAATCCTACCAGTGAATGAGAATGATTTAAATCTCCCATTAATTAATCAACAAGTTGGGGGACCAGGGGTGCTCAGTCGGTTAGGCCGTCTGCCTTTGGCTCAGGTCATGATCTCAGGGTCCTGGGATCGAGCCCCTCATCAGGCTCCCTGCTCCTCCCCCCTGGCTCGTGCACACACCCTCTCTCTCTCAAATAAATAAATAATATCTTTAAAAGATAGTCAACAAAGATGGGAATATTGAATAAAAACAAAACCTAGCTCTTTTATGAATCACGCTTTTCACTTAGTGGCAATGGCAGAAAATCAAAGTATGGACAAAGAGGCAACCTGAAGGGGAAGCAGGAATAGCACTATTGATGTCAGACCATCTGAAATTTAAGTAAAATGGAGTAAATAAGATAAAGAATACCTTCACCTTTATCATCACACATGAAAAAGAAGACATAATGTATGAGGAAGATACAATAGTCCCTTGTGTGCCAAATAAAATAGTTTTACCCTTGTATATTTATCTACTTTATTTTTTTAAGATTTATTTATTTGAAAGAGAGAGAGAGGAGGGAGATATCATGCACTCAAGTAGGAGAGGAACAGAGGGAGAGAGAGAGAGAGAGAGACTGTCAAGCAGACTCCCTGCTGAGCATGAAGCCCAAAGCACGGCTCTCGATCCCACAATCCTGAGTTCACGACAAGAGCTGAAATCAAGATTGAAATAAAATCAATCACTTAACTGACCGAGCCACCCAGGCACCCCTTCCATGCTACATTAAAGAGATAAAATGGGAAATTCTAGAACTAGACAGATTTGATAGAATGAAACATAAGGAAGGGCACAGAAGTATGAAGTCACACAGCCAATAAAGTTGGTTTTATAATATCCCTTTGTACACCTCAAAAAGAGAATATATAATTTTGGAAGTCAATGGAATATTGACAAAAACCGAGTAAGCTATAAGAAGACAGTAAGGCTGTAGTGGTAGGAGCTCACTGCCTGGCTTCAGACACTGTTTTCTACCAATTATTAGTTGATGATTTCAGGCAATCACTTAACTTCTCTGAGACTCGGTTTCCTCATCTGTAAAATAATAACAAGACTGCCTCTCTCATAGGGATGCAGAAGAGATTAAATGAGTCACTACATGAAAGGCACCTAGAATAGTGCCTCACACGTAGGAATTCTCTATACAGATGCTATCATCATCATCATCATCATGACAGTCAACCACAAAGAAAAACTTAATGCATTAGAACCATTTAGAAAGTTTCCCAGCCACATAACTTGAGACTAATCCTGTAAGGTCTAGTGTTGACAGAGGGAGACCCCTCCTCTGTCTTAAGCACCCAAATCCCCCCCTACAAGTCTGGAATCTTGAACTGTATGGTCTTGGAGGTAGATGTTCCCACAAAGTCAGTGTACAATCCCCCCTCTTATGCAAGAATGTTTCCCAGTGCATCATGACTAGTGGCCAACAGGTCTGTATCCAGACATGCCCAGGGCTGGGAGGCTCACCATCTCTCAGAGAACACCCTTCCATCACCTGCTGGAGCTTATATTAGAATGTTCTTCCTTACGCTGGACTGCAGTCAGCCTTCTGGAACTGTCATTCTCTTCCCTGGTGATTTTGTCATTATTCTCTCATCTGTCCATCCATCCATGCCTTCCCTTGATGATTCAGTAAATGCCAGCTGGCCCTTGTTACTTGTTAGGCACTGTGCCGGGAGCTCAGGATATAAGGGGGAGCACATTCAGACAGGGGCTCTACCTCCAAGAGCCCACAGTCTGGCAGCCGATGAAGTGAATAACACAATATCCTGCTTGATTAGTGTTAAGAAGAAAATGTAGGGTGCTAGGAGAACATAAAGCCTGGGAGCCACACCTGGTCTGAAAGGATAGGGAAAGGCTTCCCTAAATCCCTAAAGAAGTGGCTCTGTTTTCTGGAAACCAAAGGATGGTCTGGGGCTCACAGGAACGAAGCTGCCTCATTTTCTACCCTGATACTCCTCTCTCCTCTTGACTCAACAGCCTTTCCTTCCTCCTGGGGTCAGCCTTCTGCGGGTGCCCATGTGATGCTCAAAGGGGGCCAAGGCACCCATGTGCAGTCTGACTTCGTTTCCAAACAATGCCAAACCAGCCTCAGCTTTTGGGGCAGCCCCATTATCTTACTGATGCTGAAATCCTGACATTATGTTTCTATTTTCTATTAGACAAAAAAATAAAAAAAAATCCCATCAAAAAAATATATCTGTAAGAAAATGCATGCTGTTAGGCAAGAGTCCCTCATAGTGACCCCAGGTGGGGTCTTGGGGATCGCTCTTTCTTTTCTGAGGGAAGTGCTCAAAACCCCTGAATGTTGATATGTTCTAGAACTTCACTGGATTCACTGTCATGCTCAATTCATGTACTCAGTATATTCTTTTTTCATTTTTTAATGATTTTCAAGGTATTTTTTTCTGGACCCCAGAAAAAACAAAAGATCTTCCTCTGAGGACCCTCCCCTAAGTCCCCAAGCCTGTACCCCCAGGCTACTCTTCTGCCCCAACCCATCCCCTGCACTTGCACAGCAGAATGCTGAATCATTTATCTCACAATAAGACATTTCTCTGACTATGAGCCAGAGGCTTCTAAGCATTTTATATATATAACTCAACTGAGTCTCTTAACAACCCTATGTGATAGGTGGTATCATCAGCCCCATTTTACAGACAAGAAAACTGAGGCAGAAGTAGAGCCTCGTGCTCGGGGTGGGGGCATGCTCTTAGCCATCATGCTCTGCGGCCGTCACTGTCTGCATCATCCTCGCCTTCCCCCGCACCCCTCCGTGCAGGGCCATGCCTGATTGTCCTGACATCCCCAGAGCCCCTCCAGTACTGGGAGCTCAGTCCAGGCTGTCAAGCAAAACCGGATCGACATTTTGGCCCAACCACCACCAAAGTGTCCATGCTGTGCACTTGGCTCCTTTCTCTGTTGCTCTCTGCACGTTCCCAGGATCCTTCCGCTCAATGAAGAAAGCAAAAAAGAAGTAGACTTTTTCCTTCTCTGACACCTGTTGCGATCATGCCATCTGCCCTGAAGCAAGGAGCTCATCCCTCTTCTCTTTCTCACTGTTTGAACATTTCCAGTGATGGGGAGCTCAGTCCTCCTCCTGAAACCCAGCTTCCTGGGCTGGTAAATGGGGCTCATGGCACCCACCTCAAGAGTCACTGTGAAGTTGAAAACGTGGTATTAAAGCTCGTCACAGAGATGACAGATCGCATGATTCCATCCAGAAGAAATGTCTGGACTGGGCAAACCTACAGACAGGAAGTGGACCCGTGATCGCCTAGGGCCCGGGTGGACTTAGAAGTATAGGGGTTGACAGCTAAAGGGTACAGGGTGGTACTGTACCCTTTTCAAGATGGTAAAAGTGTTCTCCAATTGACTATGGGGGTGGCTGCACCTACCTGTGGATATACCACAAACCACTGACTCCTGCACTTCAAGTGAGGGAACTGCAGAGCATGTGGACCTTAACTCAATAAAGTAAAAGAAATCTCTGGGACACACTCTTGCAATCCCAGTGGCAGAGGCAAAAGCCCCAAGAAACAAAGAGTGTGTGCAATAGGCTCTGGCTGCAGGAGAATGAGGCTGTGAAATTCAGGTGAACAGGCCTCCAGAGGAGGGAGAGCCAGGTGAAGCCCAGACCAGGGCTCATGAGCTTGCACCTGCCCCAAAGTCAACAGGGTGGGCTGGGATCCAATGGGACCCACCCGACAGCCCCTCCTCCGACCAGGTGCTACCCCGTGACAGCATCCAGGATTCTGGGATCCTGGTATCATCCCTGGTGGTTTCTCGGGAGTTCTGGCTACACTTTCAGACCGTGGGCCCCCTGGGTGCCCAGACTGTCGCATCTTTACGTCCTGTAGCCTCTGCCCCTCCTCTCATCCCCTTTTGTTGCTCTCTGCCACCATCCCCCATGGTTCCCTCCCCCTCTTCACACGCACACCAATCTCTTTTATTGACCTTCACTTACTCACAGGTGGGGACAGGCTGTTTCCCAAACCATGCTCATGTTCCCGACCTTTATGTCGACAGCCTGTACAGCCACCACCCTGAGGCTGGCCTTACGTAACAGCTCACCTCTGTGCCTTTACTTCCGGTCCCTTAAGGAACAATGAGCAGCCCATACCCAGGGGTGGCAGGCTAGACAAAGATGTATCACATACATGGGTGCGTCTCGTTCTAAGAAAAAGGTATTATGCAAAAATCTGATCTAATAAAAGGAATACATTTGGGAGTGATTAATCACAAGCACTTAAAAAAGAATCGCTGTGACAAATAATTGAGACAATGCTTCTGACATACCTGCATTCCGAACTCACTCAATAAACACAGCTATTATTCCTATTGGCGTTATTCCCATAATTTCGTGTTACTAACACTTCTCTGGACTTGAGAAAGAACAGTAACAATAACAAGATCCTACACTGGTAGGGAAGCCACTGTAGTCTTTTAAAGGGACTAGAAACAGAAGAGAAATAGGACCCTGGAAATTCACCGGATGAACCAGCTATTTGCTGGGCTTGCACGTCACTGCTCACACTGGGCTGGCATGAGATCCAGGCTGCTGTCATTCCTTGCAGAAAAAAAAAAAATCAATCTCTTTCCTTAGCAAACAGAGGAGCTGGATGAATAATCCATCATTTCTACTAAATATTTCAATAGGTCCATATTTTTTATTCCAAATGAAGTGTTCACTTTCTCACACCCAGTATGCGGACCAGAAACTTTTCTCCTCAAACAAATCCCTCACAGCCCTTACCAAGACCCAAAACCTTTCTCCGGAAAATGTGAATGTCCTGAATCCCACAGCCTGGCTCTTTCTCGGCACCCCAGACTTCCAAAGCTGCCGCAGAAGCCAGGGCAGAGCTAAGTCAAACCTGTCTTTCCAGCTATGATTCCAAGGAAAACCTCAGTCCTGGCTGGGGCCGAGGCACTTCCCTTGGCACCCCAAAATTCTTTCCTTTCAAGACAATTAGCCTCTGGCTTCTTTGATGAACTCTCAGCTCATTTACAGGGATCATAGTGCCTTGCAAACTGCATTCACTTGATGCAGTTCTTCCAACCCTTTCCTGAAAAGCAACTGGGAGTCTCATTTTACTGATGAGAAAGCAGGGAACTCAGAAGGTGAAGGTCCTAGAGCTGGAACATGGAGTCAAGCCTTCCAGGCCAGCACTATTTCCATTTTCCACATACCTCACTTGAATGGTTATCAGGATTATCTAAAGAGCCATCATGTACTGAACACCTACTACGTGCTCTCTCTCTATTGCCACATTTATTCTATCACTTCTTGGTGTCCTATAGACCTCTCAAAAGTAACATGCCCAGAGCAGAAACTTGATTCTGCATCCCCACCCCCACTCCTCCCTCTGTCTTCCTAACCTTGGAAAATGGCACCAGCATTCACCCACTGACTCGGATCCCAATGCTTGAAGTCTTCCTGGAGAGAGGGAGAGAGAAGGGAAGAGCAGGGAAGAGAGGGGTGGAGGAGGGAAGGGGCAAGGACAGAGGGAGGAGGGAAGGGGAGGAGTGAAGGAGAAAGGAACAAAAGGAGGAAGAGGGAGGAAGGAGGAAGGGAAGAAGGATGGAGGAGGAAGGAAGGGAGGGAGGGAGGGACAGAGAAAGGATCCGCCCTTTTAGAGGAAAGCATAGGTCAAAAGCCTGTGTGTGTATTTTTCAGTCTGTGTAAATCAGTATTTTCAAAACAACATTTCAAGCCTATTTGTTTGTTTATGTGATATGGCGCTGAATTCCCCACCCTTCAGTCACAAACCATGAGTCTTCCTAAAACAACCATTTTCAGAACAGGAATCTGAGCCAGCCTGGAGCTGTGTCTATTTTTTCCAAAGGCAAGATGAACTAGACACAGTCCCTGACCCTAAGAAGCCTCAAATTTCAAATCTCATCCAGGTGACAAGGCTCACATCCAACTAGTCATAACACAAGGTGAAAGTTGGCAAGAAGCAAAACTCTCTCTGCGGAGAGGTGTGGTACCCAGGGCGGAGGGGAGGAGTGGTTCCTGCCGGGTGGGGTGGAGAAGATGGCACTGCGGTCACACCTTTGAAGGGATGTGGGTGGCGAGGAACACATGTGTGCCGGGCGCCCAGCCTGCACCCGGGCAGCAGTCACTGGTCCTACCAAGTGTGGGATTCCCATTCTCCACCTGGTGAAACTCAGAGTGGCCGGATTAAGTCACTGCCTAAGGCCACACAAAGACCAGGAAAGCCGCACTCTAAGGGAGATCGAAATTCAGACCTGTACACCATTCAGGTAGAGACGGGAGATGTGTCTGGTCCACACGGAGTGAGATGTACCCCTCCTCTCCCAGACAGGGGCTTTCTCCCCGCACACTCCCTCCTCCCTCCACTTCCTCCCTCCTCCCTCCACCCTCCACCCTCCTCCCCTTGACTCCAGCACTGTCTGCCTCCCTTTTAAGAGCAGAAGCTCCTTGAGGAGGGGCAACCTTCCTATCTTGACAATGTTTCAGTCTGCTGGGAGTCCATAGCAAGTGCTTCCACCCTGTACCCCAATATTTATCACTTATCCATGACTCTGTCGGACCAGACTGCATGCTCTTGCGTGCTCTTAGCATCTACTCTACCCCAGACCCTGCCGTGGCTCTAGGAATGAGAGAGGGGCATCACAGAGCCCCCCACCAGGGTGCTGAGGGGTGGAGGAGTGTGGTCAGAATCACAAACAGCAGGGGGAATCAGAAAAGCATCATTGGGGTTGGGTGGGGGGGGACCCCGTGAGGCCTGAGCCCTGCCTTGGAAAGCAAGGCAAGGGGGAAAGCACTGCGGGGAGGAGGGAACAGAGTATGCAAAGGTATGGAGATGGGAAAACTTGCGTGGGAACTAGAACCTTTCAGACTGGAGCACAGGATGAGGGCAAGGGAAGGATGAAACTAGAGGCCCTCTGGGGACTGATCCTCGAGGGCCGGGAACGCCAGGATAGGGAGGGGGCCTCCCCCAGGGGCCGGTGGAACCTCGGCAGGAAGTTCAGCCAAGGAGAGAGGCGAACAGGTGCAGCCGTGCGGCTCTCAGGATGAACTGCGCGACGGGAGGAGGCTGCTGCAGCAAACCAGGCTTAACAGAGAAAAAGAGAGAAGGAAGGGAGGAGGGGCGAGCCAGAGAGGCGTCGGGGACGCGGGGCCACTCACCGCGGAGCCAGCGCGCGCCGGCGTGCGTGTCCTTGGGACGGATGAGGCGGCGGTGCGCGGCGCTGCGGCGCACGTACCACAGCATCCAGAGCAGCTGCAGCAGCATGAGCGCCGTGAGCAGGCACAGCAGGTGGCTCTTGCCCACGCCCGAGGCGTGCACCGCCCAGGCCAGCAGGAGCAGCAGCCCCGCCACGAACACGATGAGCCCGTACTGGCTGCTCAGCGCCTCGGCCAGCTTCTGCGGGACGCCAGCCCGGACCGCGCCCCGCCGCCCGCGCGGGGGCTCCGGGGGCTCGGGGGGCTCCGGGGACTGCGGGCACCCCGCGGACCCCCGGGCCGGGAGGCGGGGCGATGGGCGGGTCGCGGGCCCCGCAGACACCCTGGCCGGGGCGCTCCGAGCCGCCCGGGGAGAGGGCGGCGCCCCCTGGCCCTCGGGCATCGTGGAGTGACCCGCGCGGGGTCTGGGTCCGGGAGCGGCTGCCCGGCCCCGGCCCGCGCCCCCCGCCCCCGCCCACGCCCACGCCCCCGCCCCGATCCCCTCCCCTGCGACACCTGCGCTCCCCGCTTCTGCCCCTCCGCCCTCCGTCCAGGTGCGCACCGGGCCCCCGTACCCGGGCTGCCCCCCGCTTCTTCCCCGAGCTCCAGAATGCGCGCCGCGCACTTCCCCCGACCCCGCGAAGGGGGGGTCCCGCCCTCCCCCCGCGCCCGGGACCCAGGACAGCGCCCCTCCCCCGACCACGGCCTCCGCTCGTACTCCGGGGCCCCCGGGTCCGCGGCGCCCACCCCGCCGCCCGCCCTGCCCTGCCCTGCCCTGGCTTGGCGGGACTCTGGCTGGCGGCTCCCGGGGCGGGGTGAGGGGCGAGGGGTCACCCTGAGCCGCGGGGGGCGGGGCTGCGGTCCAGCGGGGCGCCCGGGGCGGGGGGGGGGTCCGCAGGTGCGAGCCCTGCTCAAGCTGCCCCGGGGCGCTGCGCCGCGCACCCCCGAGGTCTAGCGGAGCCTGAGAGCGCCGGCGAGGGAGTCCTGCCGGCCGGCCTCCGCCCTGCGTATTTCCGCGGTGTGTTTCATCTGTGCGGGTCTCTCTGGGTCTGGCTGGCTGGCTTTGGGGTGTGTCTGCTTAGGGCAGGGAGGGGAAGGTGTCACAGCGCTCGTCCCTGCATCCATGAAAAGGAGGCGGGGGTGTCTTGGTGATTGTGTCTGTGTCTGTCCGTCTAGTGTACCCGTGTGTCTGCCAGGAGATGCCCAGATGAGGACAAGAGAGGAGCCACTTCCCAATAAAACAGATCGCCCCTCCCTCTTCTGAGAGAACCAGAAGCTGCTTCTGCACTGAGCAGTGCTGGGAGTGGGGGCTGCCAGGCACCCCTGGAACCGTGGAGGCCTGAGCGCCTCCCTCTGCACCCCACCCCTACCCCAGCCTATCTGAAGTTGAGCGAGTCTGCCAGGGTGTCCCATTCAGATGCAGCTGAAGAGGAGATTCCCTCCCCCAGAGGTTTCTGCAAAGGAACAATCCTAAGGGTGCACTTGGCTGAGAGCAGGGGAAGGAGCCAGGAAATTGGTGGGGGGAGCCTCTTGGGGGACTACAGTCTGGAAGAAGCTCAGGCGGGCCTCTTGGGTGAGCCCCCTGTGCAGTAGCAGAGGCCTCCTCACCCAGGAGACACCGCCTCTCCCTCTTGGTTTAACGCTCTGCCCTTGCTGTCCTGAAATTAATTTTTGGATGACGAGACTCACATTTTCATGTTGCAGTGGATCTAATAAGTTACATACTGGTTCTGACTGCCAGAGGGTCCTGCCTGCAGTGGCGGGGGGGTATGGAGAGGGGAACCCTGGGCCAGGAGGGAGTCAACCTGGGAGCCCTGTGTTGCCTCCTTTTTTTTTTGCAATCCATTCATTAACTTAAGGAAGTCAACACTTATTTATCCAACGCTGGATCATTTGCCCGGCTCTGTTCTAGGTGCTGGGGTTCAGCTATGAAAGACTGCCCTCAAGGAGCCAGCGTTCTGACGGAAACGTGCTGAGTACACAAGTGTTTACCGAGAGAGCCCTGGGAAGCTAGAGAGCATCAAATATGAGACTCGACTCTGCCTTCTAGGAAACATGGCCCAGCGGGGGTGACTGGAGCGAGCAGCCCCTGGGAGCAGGGCTGTCTGGAGGGGAGGGGTGGATGAGCCTGGATTTTGCCAGAAGGGTGATAGGTTCCCAGGGGTGGCAGCGCCTGCACAGTCTTTACACCTAGCAGTTGGAACTGGCCGGGAGACCGAGGGCAGGGCAGCAGAGGGCGGCTGGTCCAGAGAGAGGGTGGAACATGTGCACAGAAATGAGTGTGAAAGGCAGGAAACCTGTTCATTGTTATGAAACTTAAGAGTGTCTTTCAGCTGGGTTTCCCCAGACCCAAGCCAGGTGGATGCTCAGTAAATAAACCAGAGTTAATGAAAGTGCATATGGATGGACGCTGCGTGAAGAAGCAAGCCGGCTGTGGGTCTCGCCAGATCAGCAGGGTGTGCAGTCAGCGCTGCATCCGCCCCCTGTGCTCTGTCCCATTCCTTTGCTTCAGATTCCCCCTTAGATCACGTTGTTCATTCCCTGGAATATGTATACATCTGTGGCCTGTCTCTCCCGCTGTAACGGAAGCTCTATGGGAAGGACATTGCCTATCTTGTCCACGGCTCTATCTCCAGCACATAGAACAGTGGTGACCAGCACATCATGAGTCCTCATTAAATATGTGTTGAATGTGTCCCCTCAAAAGATGTCAAAGTCCTAGTCCCCAATACCTGTGAACGTGAACTTTTTTGGAAATGATCGAGTTGAGGTCATTAGGGTGCGCCCTAATCCCATACAACCGTGTCCTTACAAAAAGGGGAAATTGAAGACAGACACAAAATAGAAGGGAGAAGACGTGAAGACTCAGAAAGGGTGCCATCTACAAGCCGGGGAACAGCAGAGGCCACCAGAAGCTAGGAGAGAGGCCTGGAACAGACATCTTGATCTTACACCTCAAGTCTCAAGGATTTTTTTTTTTTTAATTCATAGAGACACAGAGAGAGGAAGAGAGGCAAAGACACAGGCAGAGGGAGAAGCAGGTACCATGCAGAGAGCCTGACGTGGGACTCGGTCCAGGGTCTCCAGGATCACGCCCTGGGCTGCAGGTGGCGCTAAACCGCTGCGCCACCGGGGCTGCCCGTCTCAAGGATTTTGAGACAATACATCTGTGTTGTTCAAGCCATCCAGTTGGTGTTCTTTGTTATGGCAGCCCCAGGAAGCTAAGACACCTGACTTCTTCCTTCTGGGGTCCCCCGTGGGCTTGTCCAGCTCTGCATCCCTCTATCCCCCCTGCTATAGATTATTATTAACTGCCTTTCCAATGCTGAGCTTCCTACAGGCAAGAACCATGTCTGATCCATTCTGCCTCCTAGCATCTGGCCTGTTTTTTTTATCATACATTGAAAAACATGTAGTGATGCCTCCCAGGTATGAGGCTGGGCCTGGGGACAATAAGGTGAGGCCCATAGTTTGTGCCAAATGCCACGGGACCCTGGGAGGAAGAAACAGAGAAAGAAGGAGGGAGAGCTTAGTGCCTGGCAGATGGCAAGGACTCCATGAATGCCCCCAGGCTCCCATAAAATCCACTTTTGCTTGTTTCTCAATTTTACAATGCACATCACTTCATGATCTCTTTGTCATAAATCAGTTCGTGTCAACATGGATTTGTAGGGAAAGGCACTATCAAAGAGTAGGTAGGTAGTGAGTTCTAAACCAGGCTGCGAGGTTTGATCCCTGACTCCATTATTTCCTGCTTGTGACCCTGGACCAGTTACTAAACCTCACTGGGCCTCAATTTCCTCATCTGTAAAGTGGAGCTCTTCATAGTCACCATTCTTCAGAGTTCTATGAGGACAGTACAGGCTGATACACGGGCAGTACCTTGGAAGGTGCCTGCCGAATACAATGCACCTAAGACACGTTGTTATTTACTGAGCACCTACGAGATGCAGGACGTGGAGCTGAGGCTGAGTGGAGAGGTGGCTGGCTGGCCATCAAACATGTGCTCCCCTTCCAAGGTGTGGAACTGTCCCTGGGAAGTGGCTGTCCAGCTAGGGACTCTGATTCCCAGTGTCCCTGCATCTAGACAGAGCCAGGGGACTAAGTTCTGGTCAGTGGATTACAGGCAGAAGTGATGACACCAACTCCCAGAGCACCGTTGGGAACTTGATGCTAAAGATGGCAGAGTCTGAGGGCGCCTGCGGGGCTCAGTAGGTTAACCGTCTGCCTTCAGCTCAGGTTGTGATTCCGGGGTCCTGAGATCGAGCCCCACATTGGGCTCCTGCTCAGCGTGGACTCTGCTTCTCCCTCTCCCTCTGCCTGCCAACCCCCTGCTCAGTCTCTGGCTCCCTCCCTCCCCCTCTCTCTTTCTGTCGAATAAATAAATAAAATCTGTAAAACATAAACCAAACAGGTGGCAGTCTGTCAGCCTGAGCCCCCCAGTGGTGAGGTGGTGAAGGGGACGCTCCCTGCAGAAGCCAGGCCTCCCTGTGAGAAGTGAACTTCTCTTGTGCTCAGCCCCCATAATTACACAGCTCAGCTGTCGCTGCAGCCAGCACTGCCTTTACTCCTTTAGAACACAGAGAAAGATAACACACACACCCCCCATCTGAAAGTCAAGTGGGGCTCCCTTTTCTGTGCTACATCTATTCCTTTTGAGAAGCAACAAAATGTAAGTTTCTGGACACATAAGAGAGAACCCGAAGTCTGTCCCCTTTCCTCTCTACTCAAGACAATCCTCAAGATTGAGAGATTTACTCATCTTTCTGCCTTCCGCTGATGTAAGTTGTTCAGAGGTCTGAGCCACACACGACCCTGTTTCTTACGGCTGCCCCCAGCTCAGGGGTGGACAGACATGGGGCATGAGAAACGGTGAGCTCCGATGGCCTCCGGGCCCCCAGCTTTGGCCTCCTTCAGAGCATGTTACTCCCACCCACAGTCCATTGATCACATGTCATCTCAGTGAAGGACCAGGCAACTGCCGCCTAGGGACGTCAGTGCCACCTGGATGGTGGTGAGACATGGACTACCCAGAGGGGCAGAGGCCAGCTGGGAATGCTTAATTAGCTGCCACAAACAACACGAACAACAGGACCCAGGGCCAAGTGGAAGATTTTGCTCCCAGTTACCTTCAGTGGTGGCTATATAATCCCAGAGTTTCTAAGAATAAAAGAGGTGAGCAGTGTTAATTAGTTTTCTAGGGTGGCTACAATGAAGGACCACCAATTTGATGGCTTAAAACAACAGAAATGTATTATCTCATAGCTCTGCAGCCTGGAGATTGGAAATCAAGGTGTCACCAGAGACACATTCCCCCTGAGGGACCTAGGGGAGGATCCTCCCTTGTCTCTTCTAGTTTCTGGTGGCTGTTCCTCATCCTGGGTGCCACTTAGCTTCCAGCTGCATGATCAAATCTCTGTGGCTGTCATTGTCACACAGCCAACTTCCCTCTGGGTCTGTCTCTCTCCTCTTTGTATGAACACCAGTCATATTGGATTAAGGGCCAACCCTACTCTACTATGACCGCATCTTAACTTACATTGTTATTACATCTGCAAATAAGGTCACTTTCACAGGTACCAGTGGTTAGGACTTCAGCACATCTGTGGGGGCGGGGGGCACAATGCAACCCATGAGAGGCAGCCTATTAAAGCGTTATTTGATCTAAATAACTGGAAAATCTCTAGGTAGGGTAAACTGAGATCTATCTTGAATCAGTACAAGAGATCATCAAAAACTCTCACTCGGTGCCCCAAACCTGAGCAGACCTGGAGTCTTCAGATGAAGAAGGGGCTGCCTGGATCTCCTTGAGAAAGGCCCTGCAGCATTGCCACAAACATCCTGTGAATCTTCCTCTGAGCCTTCCCCAGAAGGACCCACAGCATTATGGCATGGTGACCATCCCTGAGGAGAGGTCACTACCGCATCTATTTTCTTAACTTTTCCTTTTGAAATAATGTTAGATTTACAGAAGAGTTGCGAAGATAGTAGAGATGTTTTGGTTCACCCTCCACTCAGCTCCCCTCACTTCCTCCGAATAGCTCATACACCATGGGACCTTTGTCAAAACTAAAAAATTAAAGTTGATACAAAAGTATTAGCCAAACTACAGTCTTTATTTGAATTGAACTACTTTGCCCACTGATGTCATTTTTTTCTACGTGGATCCTTTGGGAAACACTAGAATGGGCTCTGAATGGATGTTAAGTCTTGGGCATTGGGTGAAGTCCATGGTTGTGAATCAGAAGCAGTGTGGCGTAGAAGACCATGACCATATAAATACCAGCAGAAGCATCACGGGAAGGAAAGGCAAAATCATCCAGAGAGAACAAATCTCCACTCCCTTCATGATGGAAGGGATCTGATATAATCAAACGTCCACCAGGCAGCTCAGTGGCGGCCTCCGCTGTTGGCAGCAAGTTCTATCACAACCTAATCAACTGCCCAACATAGCAACCCTTTTGTTGTGCACATGGATCCGTGGGTCAGCATTTGCAGGGGACACAGTGTGGGTTGCTCTTTCCTCCGCTCTACGGTGTCCAGAGCCTTAGCAGGGAAGACGAGAACAGCTGGGAGTGACTTGATGCCCAGGGCTGGAATCCCCAAAGGTTTAATTCACATTCTGGTGCCCAAATGAACCCAAAGGCTGGGCTCAGCTGGGTTCCCACGAGTGTCCTCTTTATGTGGCTTGAACCTCCCACGGCCTTGCCACTGGGCTCTGAGCGGGAGCATCCCAAGAGGGGACACCGGGACAGCATGCATTCCAAGAGAACCAGCAGCAGCTGAATGGCCTTCATGACCTAGCCTTAGTGGCCACACGGTGTCATTTCTGGCACACTCTATTGGTGATGGCAGTCATAGGCTCGTCCAGATTCAGGGGAAGGGAGAAATGACAAAAGTTCCAGAATGCTCTTCAGATCATCACAGCAGAGGCTGCACTCAGCACCAGGGTCAACCGGGTCAGCTGTGGGGAGAGGATTCTGCGTAACCAAGCGCTTGCCCCTCCTCTCCCCCCCAACATGCCCTTGTACCCGGCCTGTGCAGCAAACACTGGGTGGCTAGGCAGCGGCTGACAGACACGCACAGAACATGCTGTTTCACCCCCTCTTCTGTAGGGGGCGCCGTGGGTGAACATTCGTGTGACTCATGCTTCACTCTGGATCCACGCTGAGAAACCCCTCCGCCTATTACTCCCCAAACCTCCTTGCCACTAAGTTACCAGTTCTTCATTCCAAGTCACCGACCAGTCAGCCAAACTGGTAGCCCTGAGGTCATGGAGATTTGCGCTCTGGACATCTCTCAATCCAGACAAAGCGCCCAACAACATGTACCACTCAGCATTCAGTCCGCTGGGAGGACTTTCCTTCAGCACCCTCCCTTCGGGGTCACCTCTGGGTGGGGCTGTGATGCTACAGCTGCCTACGCGGCGGGTTGGTGCCATCACATCATGCAGAATCACCCGTAGACTAAGCCTGAGCAACTTCCCTCCATCCTGAGAAAGGCCCCCATGGGACCACAAGTGTGCTTTAAGGAGAGGAGACAAAGCAGCTGGAATTGATCTCAAAGGCCCCTGGGCCACCTGTTTCCAGCCCAGGCCAAGTTCAAGTCACATATGCTCTTTTTCTACTCGGTAATATAGTACTGCTGTGCGTGCCCAACCTTGAGTTTGGTGATCAGATGACATCCGGTTCCGGCCATAGGTAGGTAGGTGTCCATTTCTCAAGAGCTGGTCCTTCCCCTTCAGGCGCTGACTCTGGTGGGTGAGCTTTCCAGACTGAGGAGTCAGCCCTCAGCCCAGATACTCTGCCCACAACGAAGTCCTGAGCCTGGTCCTGTAGCTCCAGGAGGTAAAGATTTCTTTAAATGCTCCTGAGAAGACCCCCTGCCTCTTGTTATTTGCAAATAGTTCTAGGGGAAGCACCTCCAGCTCAGACCAAAAGGGACAGCCAGTGCAAAATGAAGAGTACGCAGATCTCACACTTCTGGGCAGGGGACAGGCAGAGAAAAGTTGCTGAATTCCAAACTGTTTTCTTACAGAAAAAGGTGACACAAGGGTGAGGGTGGAAGAGAGCCCAGAGGGTAGAGCCTGAAGCTTTGACACAGTCCCAGGAAGCAGCACAGGCTCCTAACCATAAAAGGGTGATATGCGCCCAGCTGGATTTCAGATTTCTGTGGACCAGCGACTGTGTGCCTTGCTCACTGCTTTTTGAATGGGAATGTCCTAGTGGATGTCCTATGCCTGCCTCACCACTGTATGTCCCGTGTGTAACTGGCCGGTCACTCCCCTGCTCCCAAGCAACCACACCTGCACGCACCTGTATTGATTTAGACGATGTGATCCTGGAGCCCAAGCCTGTGCCTGGTGCTGTCATGAGATGAGGCTTCCCGGGATGGCTGGCTTTTGCATGGGGGAGGAATGCAGAGGATTTGTAGCCAGAGACTGGCAATTTTATTTTTTTAAGATTTTATTTAATTATTCATGAGAGACACACACAGAGAGAGAAGTAGAGACACAAGTAGAGGGAGAAGCAGGCCCCCTGCAGGGACCCTGATGTGGGACTCAATTCCAGGACCCCAGGATCATGACCTGAGCCAAATGCAGACATTCAGCCACTGAGCCACCCAGGTGTCCCAAGATTGGTAATTTTAAAGTTTTTTCTTTTTAAGATTCTATTTATTTATTCATGAGACACACACAGAGAGAGGCAGAGACACAGACAGAGGGAGAAGCAGGCTCCATGCAGGGAGCCCGATGTGGGACTCGATCCCAGGTCTCCAGGATCACGCCCTGGGCTGAAGGCAGGAGCTCAA
This sequence comes from Canis lupus baileyi, assembly GCF_048164855.1. Classification (NCBI taxonomy): domain Eukaryota; kingdom Metazoa; phylum Chordata; class Mammalia; order Carnivora; family Canidae; genus Canis; species Canis lupus. The sequence goes on from NC_132839.1 coordinate 71,224,534, forward strand.
CCGCTGAGCCACCCAGGTGTCCCCAAGACTCATAATTTTAAAACATGGCCCACACCTTCCTTGACCCTCCTCCTTTAGGATGGGGAAAACTATGTCCCCTTGGACTTGGAGTCTGCGACTACTTGCGGTTTCTGAGCCCAAGCTTTAAGTGGAAGCTTCCATCTCCTGTCTCTGGGACACAGTGGTGAGCAGAGGGATGCTCCCAAAGAGGTCCACACCCTGCTCCTGGAAGCTACCAAAAATGTTGCATGATATGGCCAGAGGAACGCTAAAGATGAGTTAAGGGCTTTAAAATAGGAAGTGTATCTGGGGTTGCCCAGGTGAGCCTGGTGTAATCACAGCGGCCCTTCAGCAGAGGGGAGGGTGGAAGAGGAAGTCAGGACGACGGAGGGATGTGAGGCTTTCAGATGGAGGAAGAGCACCATGAAGCAAGAAATGCAGGTGCCTCTAGAAGCTGGGACCGGCCTCACTGACAGCCAGCTCAGAATGGGGAGCTCAGTCCTGGGACTGCAAGGAATTGAGCTCTGCTAACGACCTGAAAGTACAGGAAATAGATTCTCCCCCCTGGAACCTCTGGGAAGGACCACAGCCCCGCCAACACCTTGATTTTAGCCCCATGAGACCCATACCAGACCTCAAACTACAGAACTGTACGACAATCAATTTCTGTTGTTTTTAGCTGCTGTTTGTGGCAATCTGTTACAGCAGCAACTGAAAATTAATACCGAAGCTCCCCTTTGGATCAGAGAGCCTCTGCAGGGGGGAAGGTCCTGCTGCCCCATGGGGGGGCCCATGCGGAGAGAAATCGCAGCCAGCGCCCTCACCAGCCCCGAGTGAATCCTCTTGGACGGGCACCGTCCAGCCAGCCAGTCGAGTTGCCCCATGTGGAGTGGAAACAAGCTGTTCCTGCAAATTCCTGTTCGAACTTCAGACTCATGAGCAAAATAACAGTGGTGGTAGTGGTTTTAAGCCCGTGTAGTGTGGTTCGTCACGCAGGTGTAGACAACCAGAACATACAGATGTGTGCGGAGATGAGATGTGCCCCAGGAGTCGCAGGTCTTTAGTACTGGCCACCGTGACAAGGACAAAGGGGTTATGAGAAGAGTCTGGATGGCCTTGGGAGAGACATGGTGCTCAGGTGAGGGAGGGGGCAGCGGGGAAGCAGTGGCTGGACTGCGGGTCACTCCTGCCACTGGGGGCGCGTGGGCCAGGTGGGACCCAGACCCTGAGGTCCTTTTAGACTCTTTTTTATTGTAAACACAGGGAACATTAAATATCCTCCTTTACAAACATATCTCATACTTTTTAAAAGAAGAAGCACAGCTGGAGATTGTGAGCACAGGGAGCCCTTCGATGGCGTTGTGCTGTGAGGGAGACCAAAGCAAATGGTCCATAATTGGAGGAGCATGAGGGAACCTGACTCGGGGTGTGCATTCAAAGAAGGGAAACGGGACAACAGATCTGTGTGCACATGGGAATGATGCATCTCAAGGCACCACGGATATGCCCTAAGTGAGGTTTATTAAAAGGTTTGCAAAGGCTGCAGCTAACATGAAAAGCTAGTTGCTCACGCTGCTTGATGGAGCAGCCGCGGAGGCCCCCTTCCACCTGAACGGGGGAAATCGTGGTCCTCCATGTGGGCAGCGGAGTCTGAGACTCAGGGGAGGAGGGCTTCGCAGTCGGCTTAGCGCCAGTCCCTGGCCAGCTCTGCTCTCAACTCCCCACCATGCTCAGCCCAGAACCTGCAACGCTCACCTTTGGAATCAGACCTCAGTGTGCCAAATACTCCTGCCGCTGTTTCACGGAGTTATTTTTAGGAATTCCATGTTCCTAGAATCCACCAAACTCTTTCCCACCTCAAGGAATATGGAACGGAATCAGTCTTTCAAAAAAACTGTTTTTAAGTAGAGGGCATTTGGGGTGCCTGGGTGGCTCAGTAGGTGATGCATCTGCCTTTGGCTCAGGTCAGGACCTCAGAGTCCTGGGATCAAGCCCCACGTAGGGCTCCCTGCTCAGCGGGGAGTCTGCCTCTCTCTCTGCCCCTCCCCCTGCCAACTTGTGCACATGGCTGTGCTCTAATAGATGGATAAAATCTTTAAACAAACGGAAAAAAAAAAAAAAAACCCTCTTTATGTGGACGGCATTTATCCCGACTGGGGCAGCTGTGGACAGCACCGAATCACTCATCACCCAGCCCCAGCCGCTCCCCCTAAGCTAGGAGCCCACTTGCAGAGACACGGCTGTTCAGCTCTCCCCAGTCCCTTCCATTGCCTCTCTGGCTAAAGAAACCTTTTTTATGGTGCATAAAACCCAAGGGCCCCGACAGAGCCAGGGTCTTAACTCCTGCTAGTCTCCTAGCAAGGCTTCAATCCCCCAAGCTGGGTCCCAGACATAGATTGTGGGGTTGAGGAGGGGCCGGGGAGGAGTCTCAGTCTGGTTTTTATCCTAGTGAGCAGTTAGATTCTGTTATCTCTACATTCCCTGTTTGTGCTGAGAGGTCTCTCCCCAAACTCACTGGACCAGGAGAGCTCCTGACCCAGGCCTGACGTTAGGATGACCCGCAGGACCCTTCACACAGAATAGCCTTGCTCACCACCCGAACCACAACCCTTGAGCAGCAGGCCTGGGCAACTAGCGTGCAGGCCGGGAGAAAACTTGGACTTGACACTTGGGATGGTCAGTCAGGGACATTTTTTCAAAAAAGTTTTTGGAAGATCGTATCTATTGGGGGTGAGGGGCAATAAACAGACTCTGTGCAGAGCTGGACACGGGGCTCTATCTCATGACCCTGAGATCAGGACCTGAGCTCAAAGCAAGAGGCCCATGAAACCAAGAGTCAGAAGCTCAACCGAGCCACTCAGGCGCCCCAAAGAGTCAGGGATATTTTTAAGAGCACACACATGCTTCTATCATATCCCTGGCCTTCATGGTAGAGACTTGCAAGTGTTGATTTACTCTTTACCCTGCAGAGCAGTGCTCTCCCACAGGCTTGTTTGGAAGCACTGTCAGGATGGCCTGATAGCATTTTTCTTTATTTAGAAGTTATACTAACAGGCAAAGACCCACAGATAACATAACATGGCAGTTATTTAACAGAAACAGGGACCAGGCATGATCCAGTTTTAAAATTATTAAACTGTCTCTTTGCAACTAACAGGGTCATCTTACCATCTTAGTGGGCCACACCACCAGCATTTTGCCGACTGGGTTTTAACAAACTACATACAGAAAATCCCAGCCTTAGATTTCTATCCAAACAGTAGATCTACACTCTGCAATAAAAGATGGGGTTTGGGGTGGGGGTGGGGGATGGAGGGAGGATAGGTGTTTTCTTGCAGACTCTAGCCAGATATCAAGTTTGTGGGCTCTGTCCCAGACCCCTCCAGTGGGTCAGAACCAATGCTCTTGTTACCGGGTTCTTGTCTCACTGAGTCAAAGAATGACTCTCATGGACACAAAAAGGGTGAAGTAAAGTGAAAGTTTATTAAGTGGAGGTGAGAACAGAAAGAAAAAGCTCTCTAGAGAGAGGGGTCCCGAGTGAGTTGCCACTGCGGGCTTTTATGGTCAGGGTTTTATAGAAAACTGACCAGAGAACTTACATCTTCTTGACATGACCACTGATAGCAGCATGATTACTTCTTTGAATATCTCATCTCTGAGGCTTAAGACAAACGAGGTGGTCTGGTTCTGTCTCCTTATCTCTGGTTTCCTTATACCTCAGACATTTCTGGGGATTTTGGGGGAGCTGGATCACTTAGCCCCTTACCTATCTTCCACTACCTAGCCCTGCCGGTTCCTTACTCACTCTCATCCCAACTTCTAGGGTTTGCAACCTCAACTCTGCACGGGACCCCCCCATGTCACTGACTGACATGACTACCTGACTCTGACCTGTCTGACCTTGTTCCTGACTTGTCATGAAACTCTCACGTGTGTGTGCCCAGAGTGGGCTTGATTCTGCTCATTGATCATGCCCGCCTTTCCCCATTCCTGATCCTGAATCTACTTGGTCTTTCATTCCTTTTCAATTACCATCAATGGAATGAGTGCCTACTGTGTCCCAGGCACTGTAACAGGTGTCTTGTAAGCATTATTCCTATTAGCCACAACCCTACAGAACAGAGAGCGTTCCCACTTCACAGTTGGGAGAAAGATTACTACTCAAGGTCTGGTAATGGCAGGTGCAGGGTGGGATCCAAGCCAGAGCCAAGTGGTAACTGAATACCCCATCATCAGCTGAAGCCCCTTCTGAGGGGGTGGGGTGAAGATCAACACCAGGCCTGTGATATTTGGGTTTCATATGAACGTATTTGCATTTGTAGGCGCAAATACTGTCTTCCCGAGGTCTTTGAAGAGCAGAGCAGACTTCTCTAAGAAGGAGCCCTATTCCTCTAGTTAACTTGAAGTGTTAATAGCTGAAAACAAACTTTCCAAAATCTGTAGTAACAAAACCCACAAGAGTTATAAAAATACTTTATTTAAATGTCAAGGAAAAAATTACACATACTTAAAAATGATTAAAAGTGCTTATGTTAAACAAATGCTAGAAACCCAATAATTTACACGTGATAAAATCTAAAGTGACAGGAATACACAAAATGCTTTCAATTGGTCCTCTCACCTAACAAAACTATTATAAAAATGAGATCTATATTAATTGCTGAAGCTGGGTTAAAGGCACAGGACATGATCATTCCTTTATATACACCCAATGATCATATACAACCAAAGAGTGAACATTTTATCTGCAATTTGGGGAGGACATCATGTATCTATAATGAAACTCAGCCAAAATGTTTACACCACTGCTTGCTCCAACGATTCAAACTGATCAACAATGCAAACTAATTACTTCTGTTTTAAACAGAATTTGAATTTGATTCAATTACTTGAGTTTAAGGAAAGGCAAATGAACTTGAATTTATTCTGATTTCAACCACACTGCAAAGTTTACTTTTTCCAAGGAAACCACTCACTTCCTAGATAGACACACTTTAGCGTTTCCATTAAGTCTGTGATGCTTCCAGCAGCCTGAAGGTCTAAACCTGAAAGAAAATCAACAGTGACATCCTAAGTGAGACATTCTACCTTCTGCTGCTGGATTTACTGTTAAAAAGCACAGTTTAGCCCACAGGCCTACAACAACTCTGGCTCTCCATTACCAGATGTAAATTCACATCAGCAGTACATCAAAAACTCATGAACATGTGTAAGAAGTCAAAACTGAACGACCAAAAATGTAATGACTTCAGGGGGAAGGGGAGAGGCAGGACACGTGGTAGGAATAGGTGACTTCTTGTGACGACAGACTTGAACTGGGAGAAAGGGCTAGTGCGACGCCGAGGGCCCCAGACATACCACAGTGTGTGCAGGGGACTCTCCCCACAGTGCGGTCAGGGACATGCCAGTGACCCCCTGCAGCCTGGCAGCAATGAGTTTATGTCTGTTTCTCCTCTATATGGGCACAGTGACTCTCCTTTAAAACTCCAGAGGGAGCACATGCTAACAGCTAACAAGCTGAAGTCAGTTTTCTAGCACCCCAACTATTTATTTTCTAGCACCCTAAGTATATTAGCGTCTACTTCTTTGGGCCTGTTTTCAGGCCTGTAAACTAAGTATGAAATAGATTTCCTCCAAGCCCTGAAGTAAGTGACATGAAAGTAGTGGCTGTCTTGGTCCTTTTTGCCATGTCCCCAGCACCTAGAGGGAGAGCTCTCAACACGTATTTATGTGACAAATGAGTCATGTGACACTCAGGAAACAGACCCTACTGTGAAAGGCAGGGGTCCAGGGGGGGCAGTTGTCTGCGGGGAAGAAGAAATTCTGTAAGTAATACAAAAGGAAAAGGTTGATGTGTCATCTGTTACGAGGCAGCCAGAGTAGGTTAGAGTGCCTGTTCTCTCTATGCTCCCATTCCATCAGAGCAATCTAGCCTGTCACCATGTATGTATTAGGTGAGGGAGGCTGACTTCAGGAAAAAATGATCTACTGTGTGAACTTCTCTGTTCTGGAAGGTGCGAACCCTGTCTCAATGACGTCTCTGAATGGCGGGTGCCTTGCCTAAGAAGCAGGCATAGAGAAAGAATTTATGCAAAAGGGAAGGGGTCGCAATCCCTTTTGTCTGAGTTCAGTGAATGAATAGTCGACAAGTTGGCCTGCACCTGAAAATTGTCATAGAAGATGCTGTTCCAATGCGTTCAATATGAGACATGCCATTCCAGAGCTCCTACCTTTAGAAATCATCCAAGGAGTGAGATGAGCATCACAACCCCCATGAACTGTGTGAACAACAGCAACGGTGTGAGGAAGGACCACACGTGCCACAAAGCAACGTTGAAGCTGAAAAGGACAAAGCACACATGGTGGGCAACTCCAGCTACAATCTATACACATATCCTGCTGTGGAGTCTAGATTTAGAGAACCCACTGTTGACTCGGTTTGGGGAAGTTCACTTAACCAGCAACTTTATACGTATGACACGTTTCTCAGAGATGTGATTTAGCCGACACTGGAAATATCACAAACTCTTCCAAAAGCACTGGGAGCTGGAGTGGGTAGAGGTCCTCCCATGAGAGTGGGCCCAAGAGGAACCCAAGTGTCTAAAAGTCAGCATCTGATAGAGCAGGAATTATAATGGCTACAGCCTGCTTTTACGATCCACAAGCCATCAAACGATCATGGTCAAGACAGTTTCAAATATTTTTTTATTAGAAAAATAAAGCATCTGCCTTTGGTTCAGGTCATGATCTCAGAGTCCCGGGATCGAGCCCCCACATCGGGCTCCCACCTCAATGGGGAGTCTGCTTTCCCCTCTCCCTCTGCCTTTTCCCCCCCATTCATGTTTGCTCTCTCTCTCTCGGCTCACCCTCTCTCTCAAATAAATAAATAAGATCTTAAAAAAAAAGAAAAACAGAACGAAAAAAAGTAATCACTTATAAGTTGCTATTAAATTTCCTATTGAGAAAAACACTATTCCGGTCACCTAGGTAAAAATAAGATAGCTTCTAAGTGCAAATGATTTTTTTATGGACTGAATTTCTAAGAGCAGAAGTTAATTAGAAAAAACTATAGTCAATTAAATCAAGGTTTTATTATGTAACAGTTTGATAAGCAGGACTTTAAACAACTATAATCCTACTATTCTAAAAACTAACATATTTGGGGTGATCTTGCTCTTACAATGTAAAACAGAACACCTGGCCACCCACGCCACTGAAGGGTAACATCCACATCACAAGGTAATACATGTCAATTACCCTTAAACTTCAACTACAGAAAATTCATCATAAAAAACATGCATTTAAACTGAGTATGTACAAAAGTATATGGTTTTTCCAAAATCAAAATTCAATTAGCATAGAAAAAGGAAAAAAGCTATAGGAATATAGACAACACATAAAGAATAGTTTTTCTCTCTGGCTGGTAGGATCATGCTGATTTATTTCCTTTGTGTTTTTCTGTAATTAATAGATTTTTCTTCAGAGAACAAGTATACTTCTATACATATTAAAACAAATCAGTATTTTTCATTGAATAAACACCCAGGAGACACGTGTGCACATGCGCACCAGACTCATATTCCAGAATGTTAAAAGCATCATTAAAAACACCACCAAACTGGAAACAGGGATTCGGTGATAGGCCGAGATGCTAACCAGCAATGAGCAGCAGTGATACACAAAGCAGATCTAACGAAGGATGGGGTGAGATAGGATGAGACTGAGGCAGCAGCAAGAACAAAGGTGAGGCTCTGCACACTCTCTATGAAGCATGGTCCCAACTGCAGCTCCACTCATGGCAATGGGTTTTTCTTTCACGATACAGGAAAGACAGCAGCTTTCTACTTGTTTCTAAAGTTTTGAGCATGAGAGTAATAAACAGCACACAAAATGTGTAAACAGCCAAATGTAAATGAATACATAATACATGAATCCATTTCTAGAAAGCTCAAAAAACTAGACAAAACAAAAACAGTATTTAAGAGATGCAAAAAAGGGGCATCTGGGTGGCTCAGTGGTTGAGCATCCGCCTTTGGCTCAGGTTGTGATCCGGGGGTCCTGGGATCAAGTCCCACATCGGGCTTTCCTGCAGGGAGCCTGCTTCTCCCTCTGCCTGTGTCTCTGCCTCTCTCTCTCTCTCTGTCTCTCATGAATAAATAAATAAAATCTTGAAAAAAAAAAAAAAAAAGAAAGAGAGAGATGCAAAAGAAAGCAAATCCCACACAGGTCAGAGCAGTGTCTGTCCCTGGGCAGGAAGGACGGTGCCTGGAGAGGTGGCGGAGAGAGGGGGACATAAAGGGATTCTGGGGCTGGCACTGTTCTCCTTGACCTGGGTGGGCTCTTGCCAATGTTTCTCTTAACTTGTTCAGCTCCACAACTTAGGTTTTTCCACTTTCTGTATGTATTATATTTCACACTGAAAATGACTGAAAAAGCAAAATATCCGAAATACACACAGCGTGTCACCATTTGTATTTTAAATAGTTAAATACATAAAGAACCTACTGGAAAGGAACTCCAAGACCAGCAATGATGGGAGGCCATTTTCTCATTATTCCTTTTCATTGAGTTTTGTACCATATACATCAGTACCCAATCAAAAAACGTTTCATTCCTATTAGTCATTTCAAAGTTAACTTACCAAATTCCAGCCGCAATGAAAGTAGCAGTTGTAACGGGTATCAAGGTGGGATACTTGACATCATAATCTTCAATTCCACAACACCACTCCAGGTAGAGGATGCAGTAACATGCGATCGACAGACTGATAAGCAGCAGGGCACCGCCCACGACAAACCAACTGCAGAGACAAAAGCGACAGGAGGGTTGACAGCACTGAGCAAGTCAGCAAGTGTCTTAAACGTTTTCACTGAGAGCCTAAAAATCAATTTCCACAGCTCCTCAATCCCAGCTTTCAGAAGGCCTCTGTCTAAAGAGAGGTGGAGTGAGACAAGAGGAGGCCAGCAGACACAGCAGAAGAAAGCAGGGCCTTCAACACACGTGTGCTGCACACACTCCAAAACCACCACCCAGAGCACAAGTGCGCTCAAGGCTATGTGTCTTCCTTAATGATACAGGACACGCCGCAGCTTGGTCTCTTTCTGAAGATCTGAATGTGAGAGTAAGAAACAGGTACTGCGAACACCTCCAAGTCAGGGAGGGTTTCTGGGAGTACTGACAATCGATGTGGAAAATGGTTTCTTCAAACTGCCTCTCAGAAGAGATTGCTGAGGGAGACACACCCATTTTGAGAAAGGGCTCCAATCCTCCTCTTGAGGGGCAGTGTCTTTTTTCTCACTTCTAATTCTACCCAAGACCCGAGACTCTGCATGTGAAGGTGGCCTCCTGGGCCCCTGCTGTCAGGGGACAAGGCCAGATTTGGGGAACAAAGCCCTCTCCATCCGCCAACATTCCCAGCCCCCATTATCTTTCCCTTCTCCTTTGGGAGAAGGCCAGTGTTCCATGTGGACAAGATGGGTCACGGGGGCTGGAACAGTCAAGTCACACAGCCGCTGAATACACATCCAACCAATGCAAGATTCCAGATTCCTTGAAGGCATTGAAGGATGCCAAGTTCTGGGATTAATTATGAGAGACAGGAGAGCATGGCAATTAAAGCAGGGCCTTTCACATGTGCCGGTCTGGCTTTGGATCTTAGCTTCAGCATGACTAGCCTTGTGACTCTGGGACAATTCCTTACCCTCACAGTCCTTTGGAAATGTCACCAACACTTACAGAATCACTGTGAGAATCACACAGTTGCTCAGAAAAGCACTTCCCACACAGTTAATGCCCAGGAGCAATAAGTATCATTCCACTGGGGTGATCTATGAAAAAAAAATTTTTCATGATCCTCTTCAAAGAGGCCTTCAAAGACCTCTCTTCTGCCACAGTGTACATTCTCAACAGGGGTGATATTGCCCCCAGAGTGAAGACATAATCTTACTCCTTCTGCGTGTACAAAGCACAGATATTCACACAGTAGATAAGGGAGTGATTAGGAATAACATGGCTTGCAAAGCCTCCTTAGGACATGCTAACAAAGGCTGAGGAACACTGTGCCAGAGTTACAGTGACCTCCTTGCTTGGTCAGAATCCTTCTGTTCATCCGTATTTAAAATCACACAGAATCCTAGTGTGGCCACAGAGTCCAGATTTGGTAGCAGACAGACACAGTTGAAGAACCTGCCTAAACCGAAACAATACTGCAGGTCAGTGGCCCTCAACCCTGGCTGTGTATGAGTCACTGCAACAGTCCCAAAGGAAGCTAACTTGCCCTGGTTTCCCAAATTGTGGCGTGGTGGCTCTGAGGAAGTTGCCTGGGCAACTGCGACGGTAATTTTTGTTGTAGTTTAATCAGCTCTCCAGTCCCTACACACAACCAGCAATTTCCTAAAAATGGAGATTTCCAAAGCATGGTGATGATCCGCTTTAATGTTGACCCGTCTCTCCTGTCTTTGAACACAGTCTTACAACCTTGCATAGATTTAATCTTTTTTTTTTTTTTTAAGTAGGGGTTAGGGGAGCAGAGAGAATCTTAAGCGAGCTCCATGCTCAGCACATAGGCTGATGTGGGACTCGATCTTACGACCCTGAGATCATGACCCGAACCAAAATCAAAACTCCACTGACTGAGTCATCCAGGCGCCCCTAAGCTTGCATAGATTTAAAAACCCTAAAGCCTCGAGCTTCTGAACTTGGGCTAACAGCAGGACAAGTAATAAGAAATCACCTCAGGTATTAGAGAAATAAGCCGTTTGCAGAGAGCAGATTGTGGCCTATACTCCCTCTTGGGTACTGCTCTCATCCCAGGACTGCTCAAACTCCTCACTGCTTACTGAGGCCCTCGGGAAGAATACAGTGCTACTCAAAATCCTCAGCCTTTGAGTGTCTGCTCATGCTTTTCTCTAAGAGGACATTTTTTTCAGGCCAGGCCTGTGACTTCCACTTCCTTCTCTTGCTCCACAGCCCTCCGTCCAGATTCTGAGTCCTGGCTCTGCCACATGACAGCGTGTGCCCCTGGGCACTCCACTTACTCCTGCAGCTGCCCCCAACATCTTTTATTGTAACAAATTATCCCTCAGCTCACCATTTCCTTAAACTAGTGAGAATACTTAATATAAGGAGACAAAGAGGTAAATCCTGTGCATAAACTTACACAGCACATGTCACATGACTGATTTATCAGTCTTGGACTAGAAGAGACAGTGAGAGGCTAGAAATGTGCCTCATTCATTGCTGTCACCACAGCCAAACACATCTCAGACTCTCATGACATATCTGAATAACAAAGAGACAGCTGCCCCTGGTAGTGTGCAAAGTAAACACTCTCTCTTTTCCCAGCCCAGGTTCTAAACCAACTGAGGGACAAGAAGGAATTAGGCTAATGAGGTCAACTGTCAGCTTTTTTCACAGATGGGAGCACAAGAAGGTAGCTCTGGTGACCAGACATACTTGCCAGGCTCCAAGTTGTCAGGAATACCTAGAGACCCTCTCATCTGGGGGCTGCTCCCATAAATGATGGCAGAGAAAAGCAGACAGGAATCTGTGCTTCCAATGGGCAACTGGCTCCCAAGAGAAAGAAGGAGCTGAGCGACATGTGCCTGGTTCTTCATCCTGGACTCGGTCAGGGAAGGAGCAAGGAGGGCAAAGGGCAGGATAATAGGAGTGTTTGAGGAAAGCTCCAGCTCATGGGAATGAGGAAAGAGAGGCCCAAGCTTTTTCCCTCCAACAGTTTAAATAAAGTCCCATATGCTTCCTTTCTCCTAACTGCATGCTTCGTGCACCTCCTGACTCTCTCGCCAGTGGTCACTGCTCTTCCTGAAGGCTTCTGAAGAGAAGATAACACGGAATCAGAGAGTTCTAGCTACACCTTTCTAGCCCGGCTGCTCTTTGCAAACAACTGTGTTCATACCCTATGCAAACCACCACCCCTCCCTATGCCTGCTCCACTGCTCACCAACCTCTCTCCTTTTTTCTGTTATGGGGCAGGGGCTCCAGAACACTCTCCAATGTTCAGTGAGGACTCAGGTCTGATTCACAACCTTGTCTCCCATGTCAGCTCCTGAGATTATATCAAGAGATCCCTATCCTCTTGAATGAGACGATTTGACATCCAGCCTCAGCTCCCAACTCCCCCCTCAAGTGACGTCAACTCTAATTCAATCACTCCCCTTACCTTGTTAGCTGTAACTGCTCTCTGAAAACAACCTCTGACCTGGTTCTCACCCACCATGGTCCTCACGCCCTCCTCCCAGTGCTCCTGCACTTTATCTTCAGAGAGACCTCAGCAGAATCTTTCTTCTTCCACCTTTTACAAATGGATTAGATTCTTCTTAAATTCACTACGTCTGCCGTCTTACAACATACATGTGCTGAAAGGCATGCTGAAATACTTTCCAGGCTCATCTGTTCTGCTGTTCATGTCCAAAGCACACACTCTCTTCTTCAACCTTTGTATCACTAGCACATCCAACATGGCACCTGGCAGGAAGTAAGAGCTTTCTAGGCATTTGTAGAATTCAATTGACAAAACAGAACATGAAAAATAAGATGGTGATGCTTAATTTTACAAAGCTAAGCAATAAAGTTTTCTCACCTGCTAGTGTGAAAGTTTTCTTTAATGGTTTTAAAGAAGTCAACATAGTAGGTCACAACGATGGATGCCAAAATCCAGAATCCAGAATGGATATTAAGTCTTGGAAGAGGTTTCTCCTTTTTCTCAACAGCTGTAGAGGCTTCTGCAAATAAGAGAGATTTCAACTTATCAAGTCACCATAGATTTATGAGGAAAAAGAACATCTATTTTCAGCCAGATAAATTAATTTCCTGGAGCTCTCCAAAAACCAGATTCTTTCCAATTAGAGTACCACTTTCTTCCGTACAACCACCAAAATAGGTTTATAAATGCAGAATTAGTAGGATCCTGCTATAAAACATGTTCAATATAGGCAACTTTTCCCCCCTAAACATATTTTAAAATCAAATTCATAATTATTATCATCTTTTGGAAAGAATGACACCATCTGGCAGTGTAGGAATTTTAGTTTTTATGTTTCATATATCGCCTAGGAGAGCAATTAGTCTTGTTAATTAAGAAAAATGCGGACAGCAGACATTACAGCACAAGATGGACTTGTAATTACCCCCAAAATACTACTTTTAACTATGTAGTTCAATTATTGCAAACAAACACAACCTTTTGCAGCAGCTCAAAAGTGGCAAGGGCACAGTGGAGGTCTAGTCTCAGCACAGTACTGTCTAGACAGGTAATGGACAAATCAAATTTCTTCCATATGAGACCTAATCTGAAAGATAAGGTGGCTGGGGTTGGGTCTAATGCGTCATTTCTAATAAGTTCCCCAGATGAGTGACATGCCCATGCCCGCTCTCTCAGTTCTTGTGAGAATCACTGGGATACATCTGAGGTCCCCAGCCTTTAGCAAACTATCAGAGTCCCCAGGAGACCTGTTTATAATGCAAATTCTGGGACAGAGCCTGAAATGAATAAACAAGCATGCCTGGGCATGATGTTTTCTGTTTATTTTTAAAAGGGTAATAGGGATCCATGGGTGGCTCAGCGGTTTAGCGCCACCTTCAGCCCAGGGCGTGATCCTGGAGACCCGGGATCGAGTCCCACGTCCGGCTCCCTGCATGGAGCCTGCTTCTCCCTCTGCCTGTGTCTCTGCCTCTCTCTCTGTGTCTATCATGAATATATAAATAAAAAAATATTTTAAAAAAAATAAGGGTAATAGGGATCCCTGGGTGGCTCAGCGGGTTTGGCGCCTGCCTTCAGCCTGGGGCCTGATCCTAGAGTCCCAGGGTCAGGTCCATGTCGGGCTCCCTGCATGGAGCCTGCTTCTCCCTCTGCCTGTGTCTCTGCCTCTCTTTCTCTCTCTGTCTCTTATGAATAAATAAAAACATCTTAAAAAAAATAAAAGGGTAAAAAAAAATAAAAGGGTAATAAATGCACATAACTTACAGCACACAGAACAGAAAGATCTAAAATGAAATCTTTTCCTATCCCTGACCCTCATTTCTCAACCCAAAAGCAATGACCCATCAGCTTCTACGAATCCTTCCATATCCTCTGCATTTACAGCTGAACAGACCTCACACGTCCCTGGGTTCGTACCCAAGGGGTGGCATACCATCCTTGGTTCTGCGCCGCCCTCTGAAAACCACCCACGGCGGTACAAAGAAGTCCGCCTGCTGCGCCGCGTGTGAATCATCCCAACGTACCGAGCCCGCTCTCTGCTGACGGGCAACGAGATGTTTTCAGTCGTTCGCTGTTACAAGCAACGCTGAGGTTAAACACTTTGCACATATGTCCTCAGGTTTTGGTAAGAGTAGGATTCTTTGGTAGATTCTTATAAATGCAATCAGACGGCTGGTTTTTTGTTTTTGTTTTTAATTTTAACGGCTATTACCAAACAGGTGTTAAACCAGCTGTCCTGGGAATCCCGGAGCGCAGCTGAGATGAAGATGCGCAGGGCTAAGAGATCACCAGGGATCTCTCAGGGAGCTAAACACCCGACTTGCAAAACTACTTGGCAAGCCTTGGAAAACCAACCCCGGTCCCTCCAGCCAGGGCAGGGCTGCGGGAGGCCCGCGGGGCCGGCCATTTCCGGGCGCCTCGACTCCGGCCCCCCTCGGCCGCGCCCGGGGGAGCGCCTCACCCGGCCTGGCGTAGCCCTCGCGGTCCTGCGGGGCCTCGGTGTCCGGCGGGAACAGGTACCGCCGCCGGAGCTGCTCCCGGGCCCGTGAAGCATCCATCTTGGCGCCGCCCAGAAGCGCGGCGGAAGTGACGCGAGCACCGGACCTTCACCGTCACTTCCGCCCTCGGATTCCCAGATGGTCGGTGTCGGCTACGGTGAGAGGGTGGGGGTTCTGCCGTCTTCGTGTTGGGGAGACTGTAGGATGAGGTTGGCTTAGCCACCTGTGCGTTCGAGTGCGCGGTTCGAGTACGCAGACATGATTTGAGTTTCAAGATACTAATCCTGCCCGGGCTGCGCGGACGCCGAGTCGATTCCGACCTACGGAAGCTCAGAAGGACCAAGCTTACGGATGCCCCCTAACGTGTGCCGGGCAGGGATGCGCGGCTCCGCGACCCCGGGGTCGCCGGCCTCCTCTGACTCCCCTGTGCCCAAAGCATCTGGGCCCCGGCCTCTCCCCTCGTCCTCCTCCTCTGCAGGAGACGCCCGGCCAGACTGGAAAGGCCCGCAGGCAGCCCCAGGAGGAGGAAAGCCCCGCCGGCCGGGCCCAGGTGCCTGCAGCCCCCTGAGTCTCAGGCTTGGCCCCTTCGACCTGGAGGGGCTTGGGCAGGAGATAAACCTCGCTGGGCCGATGTCGTCTTCGGCACCTCGGGGGGGGGGGGGGGGGGGCGGGGATACCTGCTACACCTTGGATCTGTTGTGGGATTTAAGGGGGGAGCACCCGTGTGTGTTCCAGGTCAGCCCCCTCCCTCTGACTCGTGACAAATTGCCCCCGCTGGGGACGTGGGAGCCAAAGTTGCACTTGGCCAGAGAACTGCTGATCCCCATCACTCACGGCTCAGCAACTGAAAAAGACTGTCACTAATTTACAAGCTTTTCTCCATCAGTAGTCCTGCTAATTGCTCTCCTACCCCACCCGCCCTGCGCATCACGTGTAGAGAAATGTGCCTAACCACCGAAACGTTTACTGAACACCTACTATTTGCTGGAAACTGTTAGACACCGCGCTCAACAATGGAGATAAAGATGAAGAAGACATGGTGTTGCCCTTGAGGAGCTCCTGGACAGAAGATAACCTCAGAGACCTGCTACAGCATAGTTCAGTGTTTATAAATGTAGGCAGTGTTTATAAATTTAGAGTCGTGTGTCACCACGACCACCACCATTCAGTCACCATTTTCTGAGCAGCTTTATCTGTTAAAGTGCTGAGGACAGAGGTGAGTTAGAATCTAGTGCAGGAGTCCATTTCAGTACAAGGCCATAATAGAAATACTGTATTGGGGTGATGGGGTCACCAAATAAAGGACAATGTGCAGTGCTGCGAGTGTGGGTGGCAGGGAGAGCAGTGTGAGATGGATTTAATACAGGGGTGGATAGCCCAGAAAGCCTCCACCCAGGAAGTAAAATTTGAACTAGTAGGCACTCTGGTATCTTCTAGAGGTCATGAGTATTTGCAGAAGAAATGTCATAAATATTCAAGAGAAGAACGTCCAGTTTCTGCTGGTTCTTTCATTTCTTCAGCCTTTCTAGCAGACCCGTAGGAGCAAAGGATTTAACAGCTGGGCAGATCGTATGGCCTTTCTACACAATACCTCCTTTTTTGTTTGTTTTTGTTTTTTTCTTTTTCTTTTCAGACTCCGCCATAACCGGGGTTCATCAATTCAAAGCCAACTGAGGTCTCAGCCCTCCCCTCTTCTCTCTCTTGTACAGGTTTAGAAGCCTTGTCAACAGGAAGTGAATTCCTCCTATCAAATACAGTGTTCTGTTGATTGTCTCCCTGCAAAAAGGTCAGTGCTGGGGCTCCCTTGTAACTGAATATTCCCCAGAGCATTGCAGGGATTCCAAGGTTTCCATATGTAGCATGTTCAGGTCAGATCCGGTTTCCCCTTTGATGGTTTCAGGGCTTTTGTATTTGGATCTGAAATCCTTTGAGCCTTTTTTCCCCTGATATTTTTAATGGCACCACTCGCACACCATATTGATGATACTTAAAAGCAGGTTGGGAAAAGTCCAGAATTTAATGACCACATCTTCATTGCTGGGGCCAATTAAATAAGTTCTTAACTGTGTGTTCTGTGTACCTTAATAGATACCTGATATCAGATTGCGACCAACCAAGGAATTTCATTTTCAATGTCAGTTACTTAGGGCGGGGGGGGGGGGAATTGACTATGACCTTTGCTGGCTCTTCTTAGTAACAGGGTTATGTCAAAGGTGTTTATAGATTTTTGAATCCTGGCTCCTTTGTGTTGGGACCTTGGGCATGTTATTTCATTGTTCTAAGTATCAGTTTCCTTATCTATTAGACAGAAGGTACCAGAGTGAAGATAAATATGTACCAATCACTTAGCCTAGTGCCTGGCATGTCCTATGCATTCAAACAGGTAGTTACTATTCACTACTACTTAGCTTTTTCCAGATCCTGCTCACCTCCTGATCAGTTATTTATTCCCTTCTGCTTGGGCTCCAGAAAAGATTCTTGTGATTTCCCTTTGCTTGCGCTCTCCTACCTGATTGTGGGTAACAACCATATCTTAGTAGCTCCCCAATGCCTTGCAAACACCTGGCACATAGCAGGAATTCCATTACCCGGTTTTCACCTTGACCCTTGACCATCATTAACTGGGTCACTGTGGACACACAGTGTCCGCATTGTCTGCTCTCTGGTAGTTCTGCAGAGGTCTCATGAGGGTGACCCTGTCCTAGGGGAAGACACTGGCCCCAAACCGACCTGGCAGTCCTGGGGACTTGGGCCGGGGCTCTTGGGGAAGACATCCTTTGTTGGTATGGTCAGTGTGGTCTTGGGGCTGTAAGGTCAGCATGGTCTTGGGGCTGCAACCATGCACACTCAATGGAGGAAGCCTACCTAGGACGGAAGCTCTGAGATGCAAGCCAAGCCAAGAGGTCACATTTGTTGGTAGCATTTCAATTCCTGACTCTAGCCAAGCCCTGGTTAACCTAGTTAAGAACGTCAGCTCTGGAGCCGGCTACCTGGTTGACTGGCATTACTGATTCTGCAATTACTGGCTGTTTCGACATTGGGCAAGCCACTTAACTGCTCTTCTGCCTTAGTTATCTCACTTGCAAAATGGGTTGAAAATAGCATCTACCTCACAGGATTAGGTAAAGATCAAAAGTATTAATACCCGTAAAGCACTTAGAACAGCATGTGACCCAGTGAAAGCCCTCAATAAGTCTTACCTGCTGTTAATAATACATTGCTGAGATGTCCCCGATTTTTGAGCCAAAAAACCCCCCAAATATCATTTTTTAAAAAACTAATGCCATTGGGATGCCTGGGTGGCTCAGTGGTTGAGCTTATGCCTTTGGCTCAGGGCATGATCCCAGTCCCGGGAACGAGTCCCACATTGGGCTCTCTGCAAGGAGCCTGCTTCTCTCTCTGCCTCTTTCCGTGTGTCTCTCACGAATAAATAAGTGAAATATTAAAAATAAATAAAATAAAAACTAATGCCATGTAATTGGTTTTGTGTTACCTGCAACCCTGAGTCCAGACCAGTGCAACTCTGTTCTCGTGCTGTGGCACATAGTTGCTACTTGGCTCAGCTAGATGGTGAGCATCTCTAGGAATGAATTAAGACATGCAGGGCTCTGAGAAAAGCGTCTGGCCTATGGGAAGTACTCAATAAATGTTAACTTGTGTCACTTGGGATACTGCCCTTCCTTCCGGAAAGAAAGCCAGTTTAAAAAAAAAAAGTCTTAATTATATAAACAATGCAATGAAATACGGGTCTCTCTACACAAGTCCGTTTCCCTGATGAAAGCTACAGAATGGGGATCACTATGTAAAAAGATGATGAACAAATTTTTGAAGGCTTTTGGTCCGTACTTTGAAAAAGTGGGCAGACTGCACGACTTCACGCTCCCACCAACAGTGGGCAGGAGAAACTGTCTTCAACATTTGCAACAACTGCTTTATCATTTTGGTAAATTTTTCCTAAATGATAATGGTTAGGGGGTGTTGCTGACATTTTATTTATTTAGGTAGTTATTTTAAAGATTTGTTTATTTTAGCATGCGGGGGGGGGGGGAGGGGCAGAGGGAGATAGAATCTCAAGTAGATTCCCTACTGAGCATTGAGCCTGACATAGGCCTGGATCTCATGATGCTGAGGTCATGACCTGAGCCAAAATCAAGAATTGGACAGTTAACCCACTGAGCCACCCAACCATCCTATTTCCCTGTTTTAATTTTATTTTCTTTATTAATAGCTTTTTTTTTTTCACACATCATCTGTTTGTACACCATTTTCCTTTGAGGATTTTCATTCTCTCCTTGTTTTTGTGAGTCAGAGAAGCCTTTGAATATCAGATCTGTGGTACTTTTGCTTTTGTCACTTTACTGTTTGCCTTCTAAATTTGATCATGTTCATGCCTATGTTTCATTTAGTTTTGTGTTTCTTCACTTGCCATAGCTTATGATGAAGGCAAAGTTGGGATGAGCCTGCCTGGGGGAGTATAGAACGGAAATCCTGGCAGGTGGGAAGTGCTCAGCCACTTTGAGGACATACCACGTGACAACTGTACTTGGATCCTCTTCAGATGGACGTAGTCCTACCCTGCCTGTTTGTTAGGCAACTAGCTATACCGGGAGAATTTACTTAGTTAACCACAGTTAAAACCAACCCTAGACAGCCTAAGCAAAATAATAATGACAGTAATGACAACCATAGCAATAACTATTATAATCATAAAATACATGAGCAGTTTTTTTTGTTTTTAAAGAAGCTTAGTGGAATTCCTCTAAAGTATTTTACAAAACTGAAAGCAAAACTAGGATTTCAGTCAGGTCTCAGTGAGGTAGCTCCAGGAGCACACACAAGACTCGGCTTTGAGGACACTGTGTGTATAGTGGATGGCGGTGTGAAATCCTTGGCCTGGAAGTTTGTTTAAAAAGCTTTACATGGGGGACGCCAGGATAGCTCAGTGGTTGAGCATCTGCCTTCAGTTCAGGGCGTGATCCTGGGGTCCAGGATCAGGTCCCGCATTGGGCTTCTTGCAGAGAGCCTGTCTCTCCCTCTTCCTGTGTCTCTGTCTTTCTCTCTGTGTTGCTTGTGAATGAATAAATAAAATCTTAAAAAAAAAAAAAAAAAAAAAAGCTTTACGTGGAAATGTCTTTATAATGATGATCTAAATCACCAGTGCTAAGTCAGGTGGAAACAAGGAGTGGGTTCCTGACCAAAGGAAAGTTTGACCAGGAGAAAAACCTATGATACCTATGATATCAAGGAGACACCAGAGTTCACATCCTGATTCTGCTAACTACTCATATGACTTGAGGCAAGTCACTTTAGCTCTCTGCATGTTCTCATCCATGAAATGGGTATAGTGACATCGCCCTTCTAGATTAGTTGAAAGATCTGGGAGATGTACAGATACAGATATAAAGGGCTTAGCACTGTGCCTGATATATGGGAAGACTCCATATAAAGGGACCCACGGTCATCGGGGAAGTGGAGTCTAGAGAGTAGGGAAAGGCAGCCCGGGAATGGCTGTGGTCAGTACCATGGTCAGTACCAGTGGAGCAGCAGCAGGTCCTAGCAGTGCAGCCTTGAAGGGGTCAGGCTGTGGAGCAGCAGGAGGATGGATGCTGATGGAAACAGTGGCCGTTTTTGACCAGCACCTTACATGGAGTGACTAATCCTCACAGCAACCAGTCACTAGCATGACTTGTTCCATACATGGGGATACTGAGGCACGCAACTTTGTTATTCTGGAATCCGAGGAAGCTTTAATTTAGTCTCTTGATATAAGGATTAAACTATCCGTTTGTAGATTCATTGTAATCTCTGAGTAAATACCTTATTTTGTCAGAACCAAAAGGCCCCTCATCACTTGGGTCTTTGTCTGCTGCCTCACAGCTTGTGAAATGGAGTGTGGACGTGAACCCAGGCAGGTTTGGCTTCAGAGCCTGAGCTCTGAGCTGCCGTGATAAACCGGCTCTGATGTCTCAGCATGTCTCAGGACATACACTCTAGAAAAGTCGGTACCCAGGGCTCATTCTTGCAGGAACCACAGTGCTGGACCACTTCATTCATTCAGCTAGATACCAGGAAGGGAGTATGTGGTGACCTGATTGCCCTTTTCCCACCCAGACCCGTGGCAGACATTGCTAATCATTCATAGCATTTCTTACCATTCCTCAGCACCAGGGGAGGACCTCCAAATCCTGAAGAACACCAGAAAATTACCATCAATTGACCAGCATTAATAGGCCAGATAAAATCTAGTTGCTATAGCTAGCATGAAGTCTTAGGCATGCCAGACAGTAGTACAGAAGTGCAAACTGGGCATCGCTTTTATGCTGGTAAGAATCAGCCTGTCATTCCTTTAAGGAAGTAACATGAGTACTGATGTCGTGAAAGTCACAAAAGCAAATCCATGAACACACACACTTTGAACAGAGCAATAGAGAAATCCTCCTGCCAACCTCAGGAAAATGAAGGCATTCCAAGGTTGTACTGGTTGGGGACTCCTCATTCGCCAAGACTGAGTTGGATTCTGTACCCCTCCTTGGGCATCACCCCAATACCATGGCCACAACTTCTGGGGAAACCTCACGTTATAAAAACAAAACACGGGGAGAAAATCCCAGCCTTCTGAGATTGGTGGTGGAGAGCAGAGCCCCCACTTGCGAGGCCACATCACAAATCACTGCACCAGGGCTCTGATGAGGATGGAATGAGACCTGGTTCCAGGGACGGACACAGCCTGGCACAGAGAGCCCTCGAGATCAGTGCCTGACGTCATGACAATGATTTGGAACAACCAGCACCCTTAACCCATGATTCTTAAACTTGTTCAAATACTACCCAACTCTTCAACTACTGAACAGCATCAAAAACTACTCCCAGATCATGGAATACCAGGTACGTTTGTGGAGTATCATGAAATATGGAAAAATTAAGTGAAAAATAACCCAAGTGCTATAAAAGTTTATGCCCACTCTCATAGCACCTGAGCTAGAATTGCGTGCATGGTGACAAATGCCAAGAGGCTGACAATTTTTAGGGGCAGACACCTTAACATTGAGAGAGTTCTGTTGCCTTAACTTTTTTTCTGAAGCCTAGAAGAGGGATTGTCATTTCAATTTTAGCTGTAAAATAGCTCTCTGTTTAGCATAAAATTGGTCGGAGCAGAGCTGCCCTATAACATTACCATTAGAATCCCGATGCAAACTTGATGCCAGGTCCCAGGAGCAGTGCTGCTGGAGACTCCCCAGTAGAGCTGAGGCTTTACCCACCTTTGATCTACAGTAGGGAAATCTAATCTATGGACTACCGAGAGCCTCCAACACAAGTCGGCCTGAGGTCACTGGGAAGGCAGAGCAGCAAAGGTAGGGTTTCAGCAGCTCACAATACCTTCTCTGTGGCCAAACAAAGGCCTGACCTCTGAGCCATGTCTGACCTTTCAACTCTGACATATGAGTTTACTCAGCAATAACAGTTTAAACTACCAAAGGGGCAGTTTCATCATTTATATCAAAGGGAATAAATTAAAGCTTCCATGGATCCCATCACAAAAAAGCTAGATGAGTCTTTGCACTCACAAACAAGGAAACTTCTCTTTTACCAGCACATACAACTGCTTGGTACCCAAGACGGAGAGTTAGAAGGGAGGGCTGACCCCAAATCACAGAAGTTCAAAAATCTAGTAAGTGAGCTGAACAAGATCTTGGTTTTCTTTAAATGCTAAAAGGGCAATAGTAGAGTAAGAAGATGTCATTGTTTAAGAGGGGGGATTGCTGTACTGACTGAACCTCACTCAAGACAAATCTGCTGTGAAAATTTGGGAGATACCATTTTCTACAGCTTGGTAATCAAGCGGTAACCACTCCCATCCCACCCCCCGCCCCATGATTTGACAGCACTAAATTAACAGAGCTGTTCTGAGAAGATAGATACAGAGATGGAAATTTAGAAACACTGCATTTCAGTGTACCTTTGGGCAAAACAAACTCATCTACCCTCACGCGCGGAAGCTGGCTGTGTTCACTAGTAAGAGCACGCTGGAAAATCGATGGGCTGCATGTCTTAAAGTTGAAATGTAGTCAGTGACTCAGTGGTCCTTCTCATTGGCAAACTCAGCAGAAAGGGAAAAGTATCCTACCTGCACCAGAAGGCTTGTAGAGGACGCTGATTTCGTCAGAAATCCAGCCCCCCTGGGGAAAGCCAAGCGTGTCATCAACAGATGAACAGATCAGTGCTGGGCATCCATGAAGACAGTGTAAACTCCTGCTATGAAGCAACGTGGTGAATCTCACGAATGTTGAGTGAAAGAGGCCAGGTACATGCCATAGAATTCCACTTACCTGAAGTTCAAAACCTGGCCTAGCCAATGCATGCCAACAGAAGTGAGCATATGGCTGCCCTTGGGCTACAGAGTCTGCTTTGTTGGCTTGGGTGGTCGTGGCACAGGTGTGTGCGCTTTGTGAACCTCATTGAGCTGTCCATTTAGGTTTTTCTACCTTTCTGTATGGATGCTTCAGTACAAAGTTTACATTAAAAATTTAACTTATCTAGGTTTGTCGGGCAATTTAACAGTTGCATCCATGTCCTGGAGAATGTTGACATGTGAATTATAAACTAGAGTGCTACTTCAGAATCGATCTGGATCTCCTCATTTTACCAGTGCCACACTGCCTGGTACCAGCCACCTGGGCTCTTCCTGCTGTGGTCCAGTCACTTGGAGAACACTGTGTACTGGGCAAAGCCAGGTGCCTGGAGGGTGGGGACTGTGGCCGAAGCCAGAGCCTCAGACAAGCAGGGGTGAACCTGCCACCTGGGCATACTTCGTGTGCTTGAAGGGGAAATATTTGCAGACGTCTGCTATATACCCAGACACCTGTGTGCAGCATTTTAATTCCATTCTGTCTACCCCAGGAGTCAGGGCAGACAAAACCCCCAAGATTCGGGAAGGCTACATAACCAGCCCAGGAGGGGCCCTCAGCTAGTAGGACACAAAGTTGGATTCATCGTTGGTTCCACTCTGGCACGCAGAGCCCCACTGATAGCATATCACCTTGTGCTGTCTCCAACATTGGGTGGGGGTGGAGGTCTGGAGGTGACAGTGGGTGCAGTGGCAGGAGGAGGAGAAAGATGACCTAATATAGAAAGTAGGTGAGAAGCACCTTTCAATAATCAATTCAGGGGGCTCTTAATGACCCAACACCCTCTACCTCTACCCCAGGCCCACATCCAGTAGACCAGTACAGCCAATACACCTCCATGACATGCTCCTGAGCTTGCCTCAAGGCTGTTTGCCTCCCCTTCCCTAAAGACCACGTGGAGCCTGGCCCAGGGCAGGGCACTCTAGAATTACCTCCTTAGTCCTTATGGCTTCTCTCGGTTTCAATGACAAGAGCCCCGGGGCTCCTGGAGGATTCAGGTCCAAACATGTTTGTGAGGAGAAAAAAAATGAATGCACACAAGACATTGGGAAGAGCCCATCTCCTCCCAAATCCTGCTTCTCAGCAGCACCATGGGAAACGGCAGTGCACACAGCTGACAAGTGCCAGGCAGTGCCAGAAAGGTGTCCCATATGAAAACCGCAGTGTCAGAATGCATCCCTGGTGGGTTTAGGGACGCCCAAGGGCCACACCCAGCAGACCAGCATGGAAATAGGCAGAATATGGTAGAGTTCGGTCTTACACTCAACATGGACACAGTGAAGCTGTAAAGCCAGATACAAATCATTAGAGGGTCACTAAATTCCCCAGGGCTCCAGTGTTGTGCTGGAGTCCAAGTCAGGCAGGCGTGGTCTCTGTGCAGGGACTGGGGATGGTCTGTGGATCATGCTCACAGGCAGACCCATGGGCGCGACTGCACGCTGGGGGAGGCCTTACCACCAACTGCACCGGTGAAGACCCCTCTCTGACACGGACCATCAGAACCAGCAGAGCTGGCCCTGCTTCCTCACCCCCATGGAGCTTGAGGGGAAGGAGGGGCCACCCCCTCCATCCCTCAGCCCCAGCCACCGGCACTCTGCTGGCATTCCTGAGCAGCAGTCAGCCCCGCGTCTGCCCTGTGCTGCCAGCGAGTTCTAACCTGAGAACTTGGTTAACAGGATGACAGAAACAAGGACTCTGTCATGGTAGAAGTCTATGTTGTAGTCCATTTTGCTACATTTGCCCAAATTTGCCTTAAATGCATCCCAGTAAAGGGGCCCCTGGGTGGCTCAGTTAAGCGTCCGACTCTCGGTTTTGGCTGGGGTCATGATCTCAGAATCATGAGATGCAGCCGCTCAGTGGGCTCCTTCCTCAGCGGAGAGTCTGCTGCAGATTCTCTCCCTCCCTCTGCCCCTCCCCCCTTCTCCCTTTCCACCCCTTGCTCACATGCTCCCTCTCTAAAAAATTAAATAAATCTTTTCAGAAAATAAAACCCGGCACAGCTCTCGACCACAAAATGCTATGGAGCTTGCACTTGAACGTGTGACTGGGGGGAGTAGGTTTACACCCCTGACCATGCCCAGGGAGGACAGGGAAGCAGGAAAGCATCCTGTACTGGACTCAGAGGAGTTGCAGCTGGGCTCTGCTCTGTCCCTAACAAGGTATGTGGTCCGGGTCAAGCCTCACTTTACCCTTTGCTTTTCAGAATGTCTAAAGCTTCTCATGGCTCAAAAATTGTTACTGATAAATGTACAGTAGTGACAGCTGGGTTTGAGGCACCATGCTGTGCACTCTACATGCATCAGTTCATTCACTCACAGACCAAGAGGAACCTGCAGTGTCCCCATTGTTCAGATGAAAAAAGTGAGGTTTTTTCACTATTAAAGGACCAAGCCAGGACCAGACTCCAGGACCAATTCCAAAGCCTTCATCCCAACACAGTGCCCCTGAATCCCATCATCACAGCGGCACATCCCCTGTTGAGCTCAGGGGCTGAGTCTGGGAGACAAGCTGGCTCCTCGGGCTCTGTCTGCCTTTTTGCCCCCACTCCTGTTAATCCCCCTCTCACACTTGCTCTCACCTGTAACGAGGGATTAATAACAAATGTTACCAGCTCTTAAGGGCTCTTGTGGGCAAAGCCTACTCAAACATCAACAAGTGGTACAGCACAGCTCTCCTCCAGCACATCACACTAGGACTCAGAACACTATTTCTGAGAGCATTTCGGTCCAGTCGGAATTCTGTCACAGCAATACAGCTAAGTCACAGGCTCCGTCTCACCTGGGTGATTTCCCAAACGTGGTTACGGGCCATACCCCCAGTGTCTCAGGCTGAAGAGGGGCAGGGCCATGGTTGAGGATGGGCCAGACCCTTACGGAGAAATCTCTCAAGAGTGGGCCTTCCAGAGAGGCACCGATCGTTAAAAACAGGACTGTCCTGACCATAACTCACATATTTGAATGACACAACCCACAAAAACCTCTCATTAAAACTGTGTAGAAGTGATGCACTTAAATACTTTTTAGTCTGAGCAAAGGAGGCATTTTTTTTGGACTCCTCACATTTTTAAAAGTTTTCCACAATAAAAGTATTCTTTAAAGTACAATAATTTTCACCACCACAGATTTAGAATTTTGGATAAGAATATATTTTCTCATAAAAGTTCTACCAAAAATAGACTTTTTCTTTAACTTAAAAATACAGCTTTGGAAAGCAAAATTGGGAGTTGTTACACGTCATTACATATTTTATAAACAGTAGTGAAAGAAATCAACAGGATGGATTAAATTTTCAAATATAAAAATGCTCATTTCAAAAGCTTGACTTTGTCCTTTAGTAACTTAAAGGTGGGGTTCTTGCTGATTTTCTTGTTAAAGATTGTCAGGAGCTCCTCTTCCGATCTGTGATGTTCATTCGTGACTGCGTAATACTGCGCCAAGACCTTCACAAAGAGAAGCAAAAATCAAATGGGTGATTTTTCCTGAAAATCTACCTAAAAGTACCCAGAAGTAGGCCAACAGTAAAAAATGAAAGAAGCCCAGGTGTTGATCACACAGGTGTGTTCTGCTTGTGGAAATCCAGGCAGCTGTACATACAGGAACACCTGCTGCATGTGTGTCACACAGTGACACAAAATTAAAAGCAAAATCCGAAGAAACCATTGCTTTGGTATAAGCAAAAGAGCAAAACATCGAGAACAGTAATTTTCACATATAACAGAATACTGTTCTGGCTAAGGAACTATGATGGGATCCCACCCAATTCCCTCCCATCAGCCCTGAGGGGCTAGTGAGCAGCTTGAAAATCACCAGGATACAAATGTGTAATAGATAAGAAATTAAAGAAAAAAACCAAAAACTGTACAATAAAGAAGGGACTCTCTCCAGCTTCTATACCAGGGTTTGTGCACCATACCTTTTTCCTCAGCTTTTTGATTGCTAGTTCATTGTCTGGGGCCTGTTTCAGAACTGCTTTAATAGTTCCCTTCCAGTTGAATTTACCTACAATATAAAGAATAATATGTAAAACATTTGGTTTTAGTGTCACTACCAGAGGGATAAGGAAACCCTCTGTGTGACATTTATTTTGCTACCCAGGAAATGAACCAGCCCTGACACTACCGAGTAGCAGGTGCCTGACCCGTCAGATCGCAAGCCTGACTCCCCTTCCAGGAACTTGCTCTTGGAGGGAGTGGGTCAGGCAGGCATCCTAAGTACCATCACCACTATGAGAATAAAGTAGGAAGAATAAGTTACTCAATTTCAAGACTTCTGATCAAGACTGTAGTAGGGACAGATGCACAGGTCAATAACACAGAATTAAGAACCTGGAATAGCACCACACAAATATGCCAAGCTCATTTTTGACAAAGGTACAAATCAATTCAAGGAGATGAAAGTCTTCTCAACAAATGATGTTGGCACAATCATACACTGTTGGGCAAAAAAGCGAACCCTGTACTAAATCTCGTACTTTACATAAAAATCTACTCAAAATGGATCACGGACTTAAGAGTAAAATACAAAACTATAAAACATGGAGAAAAATCATTGGAAAAAAACTCTCTGGGATCTAGGGCTAAAGCCAAGAGTTCTCAGATTTGGCACTAAAAGTGTGACCTGTTAAAGGTAAAATTACAAATCAGGCTTCATCAAAACTAAAAACTTTGCTCCATAAAAGATTCTGTTAATGGGGTGCCTGGATGGCTCAGTTGGTTGCGTGTCTGATTCTTGATTTTGGCTCAGGGTTTTGAGGTCGAGCCCCTTGTCAGGCTCTACAGGGAGCGTGGAGCCTGCTTGGAGGTCTCTCTCCTTCTGTCCCTCCCCTCCCCCACTTGTGTGTTTTCTCTCTCTCTCGGAAAAAAAAGGGAAAAAATTTTTCAAAAATTGCTAAAGAGAATAAAAAGACAAAATACAAACTGAAGGAAAAAAAACCTTACAAATCATGTATCCCACAAAGGATTAGTATTTAGGACTGGATATGTAAAGAACTCTCAGATCTTAACAGTAAGAAAGAAAACCCAATTTGAAAATGGGCAGAAGACAGGAACACATGTTTCAATAAAGAGATACACAGATGGCAAGTAAGTACATGAAAAGATGTTCATCATCATTACAGATAAATTAAAGTCACCCCAAGCTACTACTACACACTTAGCAGAATGGGAAAAAACAAACAAACAAACATACAAAACAACAAAGAAAAAAACCACCACCACCAAAGCCTGACCAGGACGTGGGAAAACCAACCGAGTGCATCTCATGCTGCTGGGGCGATACAGAACACTACAGCCATCCAGGAAAATGCCAGCAGTTTCTTTAAAAACTCAATGCAGTCACCACACCACACAGCAACGTGCTCCTGGATGTTTCTTCCAGAAAAAGTGATGGGTGTTCCACACAAAAACATGTACATAAATACTGACACAGCTTTATTCATAGCAACCAGAGACTGGAAACCACCCACAAGTGTCCTTCTAGAGATGAATGGTCAAACAAACTGGCCCATCCATGCCATGTGGTGTTCCTTAATGAACATTAAGACTGGATTACCAATTCCTGTAGCAACCTGGATGTATCTTCAGAGAATAAGGCTGAGTGAAAAGAGTTAATCTCAAAAATTCACATACTAAATGATGCCACTTGGGTAACGTTCTGCAAATATGAAATGACAGAAATGGTGACAGACTAGTGATTGCCAGGGGAGAACTGGGCATGGCTCCACAAGGACCCACAGCGGGGCTCCCCGTGGCAGTAGAAACGTCGTCCATGACCAGTATCAGTGTCGGCACCCTGGTGGAGATTCCTAGCTGTATGGGGTAGGACTCCTGGAGGAAACCAGGAAGAGAATATATGGATAGCTAGGTCTCTAGTATTTCTTCCAACTGCACGTGAATCTACCATTGCTTTAAAACAACAAATGAATTTTAAAAAGCCTCGCATATTCCAAGTCCGGAGTGGGTGGGTTCCAAGCTAAGATATCTAACCCAGCTTAGGCAGTTACTGACCCTGCATTAATAAAGCCCTGATTCCCATTTGAATCCTGCAGTCTCTTCTTGATCAGCAGGACCCCAGGGAGCAGCTCTGGAAGAGGCAGCATTTAGCAGAACCATGAAGGCCAAGGACTGGATTCTGACAAGCACACAGCCTGGCTCAGGGAGCCGGTGGCCACAGAGTTCCAAGCAAGGAGATGCAGGGAAGAGCCAGTGGTGGGAGGGAACAGCTCAGTGTCGCAGGCACTTAGAGGAGAGTGAGAGGAGCAGAGGCAGGAAAGCAGGGAGAAGGGAAAGGGAACACAGTCTCAGAAAGCCATACAGGGTTTATCTTCCGCTCCAAAGATCATGTATTTCCAGTCCAGACAGTTTCACCCATAAAGCTAGGTTGGAGGGTGGCCCACAGAGCGCTCCCTGGTTCCTCGGGAGCTGCACCCTGAGTCTGCCCTCAGTCTTCCCTTCATCTGGAGGGGCCGATCTGCACGTAGGCCCTGGGTCATCTCCCCTCTACCCCAAGAGGGCAGACCTCTCCAAATAATGGCAGTGATACCTTTTGCAGGAGATTCGTGGTCCTCTGGTTCTCCACCCTCTGAAGGTCCTGAGAACTTTACCTTTTTCTTCTTAGATTCTATGTCATCTAGGTAAGTAAAAAGATTAAAAAAAAAAAAGATGAGCATTTCTGGTAGCAGCTACCATTCAATGAAAGGCATGCGTGGCCAGGACCCGAACACCCGTGTCATCTTGCCCACTGCCCAAGCAACCCCACCCCATGGGCTCCTCCTCCGCGTCATAGGAGCACATGGTGAGGAGAGGGGGTGCACTTGCCTAGCCTGAGCCCAAAGCTTATGCTGTCTGCCTTATGGTCCAAACGTGAGGTCTAACAGATTTTACATGGCCCCAACTCACTGGTTCACAATATACTTGACAAAGCCCAGAGCATACGCTAGCCACACACACCTTCTGAGTGCTTCTGCTTTCTCTTCCCAGGCCGGGCTTTCCTGGACTCCTCGGCGTCTCCCTCCTCAGCTCTGTCAGCGGCTCCCTTGGCCTCACCCGCCTTGCTCTGGCTCTTCTTCCCTGCAGAGGCAGGGGCCTCCTCTCCGGCCTCCTGGCCTGTTTTGCGCTTCTTAGGCTTCTGACCTTTCGAATTCTCTTGGTGGTTTTCTAATTTTAGTTCTTTCTTCTCCTTCTTTCTATTCTTCTGCCTTTCTTCCTTCCTTTCTCTTTTATTCTTCTTTACCTCTGCTTGCTTTTCTGTGGGGTCATTTGTTCCAACGGCTAGAACCTTGGCAGAGAGCTCTGCGCGGGGCAGGCTGGCCACCTGGGCGAGTGGCTGCTGGGCTTGACCCTTACTGACTGCTTCCTTATTACAAAGCAAAACCGAGAGACACGTAAATACTCCAGACCGTTGTTCACATCACTGCATGTGTCAACTGAGCAAACTGTTCAAGAAAAAGGTCTACTACTTACCATTTTATAACTCTGACCACCCCCAGCCCCCTGCCAAGAGCTAAAACATAGCAGTAAGTATATCAAATGCAAAATAAACTTCCCCCAGCCCACACTCCACCCTGCGTTTAACAGACATTTTCATTCTACTGGAAAAGTAAAGAATCCTTATGTCACTTAAGCTAGACCTTCAATTCTGGCTCACTCTTCGCCTTTCTTCCTGATAGAAGATGAGCACTCAGGTGTGGCAGAAACCACAGGATTTGTGTGCATCTGCAGACCTGGGTTCAAGCACCAACTCTGTGAATTACTAGCCGGGTGACTCAGGGCAAGTTATTTATCTGCTCCAAACCGATTTCCTCACCGATAAAATGGAACGTAGTAATATTTACCTTATACAGCTAATGTGCGAATAAAATGGGAAGTAATGTCATGTGCTTATTAGCAGCTTGTGATGCTCAGTAAGGAGTGGACTGAGGCGGCGGCAACCTCTGGACTTCTGCACCTAAGACCTGTGCCCCGGCCCCATCTTCATTGGTTACCAGCCAGGGGACAAGCGAGTCACCTCCAGTCTTCCTTTGGGAGACTGGGTCGCAAGGAGGGAGCTCCTACTCCACCCCCCCCCCGCCCCCCAACTGAGCCGAAGAAAGGACTGGCTTTGATTCTGGCCTCATTCAGTGCTCAGCCCTGGCCGCGAGTGCAGCCCCTAGGAGAGGGACTGCAAACTAACTGGCTGCCGTGTCCCCAGCAGCTCAGAGAAGTGAGTCAGGCCAGGCACATGGGGGCAGGCAGAGAATGAGCTCAGAAACCAGACTCAGGAGGAAAGAAGAGACAAAGTCGCCTCACTCCTGGCCTGCAATTTCATTCCTATTTTAGAGTCAGGCACAGTTATGCCCACTGAGAGCCACAGACCTCAGCCTGCCTTCCACCCAATCCCGACCATGTCTCTAGCTGGTGCCTCCCCTCTGCACCCAGAAGACAGTCGCCCCATCTGGCAGCCACTCTGTAACAGGGGGATGAACTCCTTTCCCACCTTTTTTCTACTTCATTACAGACTCTCTCTTCAGTGACACCTCCGCTGACCCTCTTTCCTAACAGAGCCCCTCCCACCTCCCATCCCTCCTCCTGCCTTCTATCTCTTCCTTGTGCTTCCCACGCCCTGTCCTGCTGTTCTGGCCCAGACCCACATGTGGTCGCCTGTCCCACACTGGAACGTAGCTCTGCAATGGCAGGACTTTGGCCTGAGGACAGCTGCCTGCATAGGGACCAGGCACGCTCTGTGATGGAGCAGACAAAGCAGCCCAGTAGAAGAGGACAGAAGGCCTCTAGCTGGCTGGATAAACACCAAGAGGCATGAACGGAGGGGGCCACAGGGCCGTTTGCTTTTGCCACACACAGAGATGTGCTGTGAAGTCCATAGGACAGAGGCAAACAGCAATAAGCCATGTTTTAGAATTATAGAGTTCAGTTTATCATAAGCTACATACTGGTTATTCATTTACTTCTTAATATGTTCACAGTTTCAAAAGGGAAATCATAAAAAAAACTTTAAAAAAAACCTCTGCAGTGTACTAAGTAATTCCAAATCTTTGATTCTCACTTAAAATAATGGAAGTAACCTTTAAAAAGCAGGTGCCACAGAAATGCTAATTAAATGACTGGTTATAGCGTTCACTTCAGCACCACACGTACTACAACTAGAATAATGCAGAGAAGATTAGCACAGCCCCATGCAAGGGTGGCACCAACGTGACTAGTTCTAAGATGCCAAAGACCCAACCTGTATGTTCTGGAAGAGACAGATGCCAGGACAGTGTCACGGTTATCCCAATGTGCTGCCCAAACTATTCTGTGTATGTCAGTCAACTCCTGGCAATATGAGTAGAATAAAATACAGTCAGAAAATCCCACTGTCGTTTTTAAAACTACTAATGATGTAAGTCTCCAAATGGGATATAAGCAAGGTGCAGGTGGAATACATGGGGAAAAAATTTTAAATTAACAGCATCACCAATAAGGTGGCCATAGGATATCAAACCGAGACTCTGCATGTAATCCACATCCAGGGGTCTCTCAGATCAAACCTGACAGGTGACAGACTGAATCACGTCAGTGGGGTTCTCACTCCCCAGAGGGAAGGAGACAGATGCTCAGCAGGTACCCACTATACAAAACACCCACAGAAAGAGGTGCTTTAATAGCTTCAGCTGCTTTAAAGCCTTAACATATACGGGGCCTTCTGTGTGCCCCTCACCTAAAGGAACACCTCACCTCGTCACTCCCATGTCCTCAACTGTTTATTTCTCTTCATGGCACCGTCGCCACCTGTGATATTTTACATTTTTTGTTTAGGGCATGGCACAGATCAGGTGCTCACCAAGTACTGAATAAATGCATGAATGGGACTACCCGCTTTTCTTTAAGACAAGGAAACTGAGGCTCAGAGAGGTAAAATAAAGTGCCCAAGATCAAACATTTGGCCAACAGCACAGCAGGGATTCAAACCAGGTCTGTCAGACACCCAGAGCCCCTGTTCTTTCCATTATATCCCACTGCCTGATTTCTAACCCAAGTTGTCTCATGTTAGCTGGTACTGTTATCAAACATTGGGATTAAATACCTTTCTCTGCACAATAAGGAAATCTTCTCTGCAGTACATTCAGTTTATTCTTCCCCATAAATGAAGGCACAAAGAGGCTCTCTGCAAAAGAAGGCTGTCTTGACCTCCAAAAATAAGACATTCCCATTTCATTATTACTAATCACTTTTGCCACACTACAAATCTAAAATTAGATCCGACTTACGTTGCTGGAAGCTTCAGAAAAGATATTCCACACCTGCTCCAGAACAGATTCATTATGGACTTTTAAACTGTTCTTCATCCAGTTCTATAAGGAACAAAAAGAAAAACAAACCCCACTTGTTCCATTTTGACAGGTACAGGTAAATGCGAGCTCAGTCACCAAGGGGCCACATATCCCCTCCAGTCAGGGAAGGCAGAGCAAATACACATACCTGAAATTTTGCCCTTTTCCTGGGAACGTTGTCAAAACCACTAATTTGCTCTAAAAGTTCCCTCACTTTGGGGCTGACATTGGGTCTTTTTATTAATTCATTAATTTTCTACAAAAAAGATGAAACAAAAATAATAAACAAGTGGCACAGGAGCTTCATGAAAGACAAATTAAGCATCCTTCCCATGGCTAGAAGTTTCTCATTTCAAGGCTAG
This sequence comes from Canis lupus baileyi, assembly GCF_048164855.1. Lineage (NCBI taxonomy): Eukaryota > Metazoa > Chordata > Mammalia > Carnivora > Canidae > Canis > Canis lupus. The sequence continues at coordinate 71,258,321 of NC_132839.1, forward strand.
ATTTTATTTATTTATTTATTTTTAAAGATTTTATTTATTCATGAGACACACAGAAAAGAGAGAGAGCGAGAGACAGAGACACAGGCAGAGGGAGAAGCAGGCTCCATGCAGGGAGCCCGATGTGGGGCTCGATCCCGGGTCTGCAGGATCAGGCTCTGGGCCGAAGGCAGTGCTAAACCGCTGTGCCATCCGGGCTACCCCTCAAGGCTAGATTTTATATTAACATCTATGCTTACAAATTCACCAGTGTACTAGGAGTCTTTGCCAGAGCAATTAGGCAAGAAAAGGAAATAAAGGCATCCAAAATAGAAGTAAAATCATCTCTGTTCATAAATGATTTTGTCTTAACTTGTACAACACTCTAAAGATTCCACAAAAAAATGCCATTAGAACTGATAAATTCAGCAGTCATAGGATGCAAATCCACACTTGAAAATTAAGTTCTAGATTTCTATACACTAACAATCTAAGAAGGAAATTAAGAAAACAATTCTATTTATAATAGCATCAAAAAGAATGAAATACTTAAAAATAAACATACTTGTTAAGGAGGGGAAAGACGTGTACACAGAAAACTGTAAACATTATTGGAAATAATTTAAAGACACAAATAAATGGAAAGACATCCATGTTTGTGGGTTGGAAGACTTAATAACAAGATGGCAATACTAACCAAAGTGATGTACAGATTCAAATGTAATCCCTATGAAAATCCAATTGACATTTGTGGTTTTTTGCAGAAATAGAAAACTCTATTCTAAAATTCACATGGTATCTGAAGGGACAATAACTATAACAATCTTGAAGAAGAATTAAGTAGGAAGTCTCATGCTTTCTGATTTCAAAGCTCACTGCAAAGTTAGAGTAATCAAAAAAGCATGGCACTGGCATAACGATGGACGTATCAACCAGTACAATGGGGAGCCCAGAAATAAACCTCGCCTATATGGGCAAATGATTTTCAAAAAGAGTGACAAGACCATTCGGTGGAGGAAGACCAGTCTTTACACAAACAGTACTGGAAAAAATGGGTATCTACATGGAAAGGAATAAAGCTGAACTCTAACTGTATACAAAAATTAACTTAAAATGGATCAAAGACCCAAACTTAAAAGCTAAAACCATAGAACACTTAGGAGAAAACAGGGAGAAAGTGCCATGACAATGGATTCGGCAATGATCTCTTGTATGTGATCCCAAAAAAAGCACAAAAACAAAAATTAAGTTGAACTACATAAAAATTTTCTAATTTTTGTACATCAAAGACATTGTCAACAGAGTGAAGAGGCAGTTCAGGGAATAGGAGAAAATATTTGCAAATGATTTATCTGATAAGGCATTCATATCCCAAATATATATAAAGAACTCCTAAAACTCAGAAACAAAAAACAACCCAATTAAAATATGGGCAAAGGGCTGGAATAAACATTTCTCCAAAGAAGATATTACAAATAGCCAATAACACATGAGAAGCTACTCATCATCATCATCGTTAGGGAAATGCAAATCAAAACCACAGCAAAATACTCTGTTATACCCCCTTAGGATAAAAATAATAAAATAAAATAGGCATTTTATCAAAAAAGCTGAAAAATAAGTGTTGGGGAGTATGTGGAGGAATCGGAACCCTTGTGCACTGCTGGTGGGAGTGTCAAATAGCGCAGCCACTATGGAAAACAGTATGGTGGTTCCCCAAAAAACTTAAAAATCCAGCTATTCCTTCTGGATACATGCCAAAGAGAACTGAAAGCAAGGACTCAAACGTATTTGTAGACCCATGTTCGCAGCAGTATCATCCACAATAGCCAAAGGCTGAAGCAACTGAGGTAACTGTCAGCATATGGTATATAAACAAAATATGGTCCATCCATACAATGGAATATTGCTCAACTTTGAAAAGAAAGGACATTCTGACACACGCTGCAGCATGGACGAAACTGGAAGGCATCATGCTCAGTGAAATAAGCTAGTCACAAAAAGAACAAATACTATGTGAGTCCACTTCTATGAAATCCCTAGAATAGTCAAAGTCCTAGAGACAGCACAATGGTGGGTGCCAGGGGATGGGGGAGGAGATGTGAAGACGTAGTGTTTGACAGGACAGAGTTTCAGTCTGGGAAGATGAAAAAGTTCTGGAGATGGGATGGTGGTGATGGCTGCACAATGTGCAGGTACATAATTGTGTACTTAAAAATGGTTAAAATGATAAAACTCTATGTCATGTATAATTTGCCACAATTTAAAAAAAAATTGGGAAAATAAAGAAAAAAACCCAAAACTGATGAAAAGAATCAGACAAAAATGATATTACAGACAAGGAAATTACTTGAGGACCAAGGCGACAGGCAGCATTAAGATCTAATAAATAAATAGCAAGAACAGAACAAAGATGAAAATTAAATTAGTGACCTAGAGAAAATGCTGATGGCAATCTCAGTGAAGGCAGAGGAAAAAGACAATTATTATAGCTTGGACAAGAACAGTACATAAGAAAGATGGTCACTCACAAGCCAACAAAAGGACAAGTAACAACAAACGGACAATGTCCCTGTGTTAGGAAAGAATGAAAGCTATATATAAACAGACCAGGAAAAAATGGGTCCAGGATACTAAGAGGAGGATGAAACAAAGATTCTCTAGGCACTCAGGCAGAACAAATCTAGACAATGACACAAACATCGATAAGGAAGATGCCAAGTGGGCTGGGCACTTGCCAGAGTGGCATACGGTGTCAGAAGAGAACAGGGCATTAATGACAAAGTTTGAAGGAAAACACTGTGACCCAAGCAAGCGGGCGATCTCTCCCTGACCGTAGTATCCATCTGTGGGTAAGCAGAGAGACATCTAGAAGGATACTCATTAATACTGACAAGATTCCAAAATTTTGTCTCTAAAACTATAGAGCTTAAGAATTTAAAGAAAACACAAAACCCCTGAATCCACTTCCATCAGAGAGTTCACAGCAGGCTGGATTTATTCTCCCAGTGTATCACATTTAGTCTGTTCCATCTGTAACTTGTCAACTAGGGGTTTAGGGAGGAATCAGCTGGCTAGTGGACCGGGGGACCAGGACAGAACCTGAAGGAGAACTCTGGTCTATAATACAGAGATGCTGCTACTAAGGCCTGACAGTTTACAGCAGAGGGTAGCAAACCTTCTGCCCCAACTACTCATCACCCTTGCAGCTCTAAGTAACAATGGAGATATGTAAACAAATGGGCATGGCTGTGGTGGACTGTGGTTTGCTGACCCTGCCTGTAGAGAATTTCATTCAACATAGGACAGAACTCATACACCCAAGTACCTCAAGCTTGAGGCCTATAGAACATTATCTGTTTTTCAAGGGGGATTAACATATAGCATGAGCCCAATAGTGAGGCTTATGCCACTAGCCTATGTATCTTAGTTAGGAGAAGTTTCATTAGTTTCTCAATCTGCACTGGGCAGATTAGTCCTTTGTGGATAAAGAACTTTCCCTCCCAGGAGCTGGCTGACTCCGTAAGCTAGTGAATACCAGAAAACTCACTTTCAACCCCTATCATCAAAGGGAGTTAACTATTATTTATTTGGTTTCTAGAATAGAGAATTTCCACAAAGACGGCATTTGTCTTTTTTATCTCCTACCTTCTATTTTGATCCTTTCTTCTGCTATCCGTTCAGTAAGTGGTAAGTACCATTCTGGAAGGTATACCTGTCAATTAAGGATTTTGCTGCTTTTGCCATTTTTACTGTGCATGTTTCCACTTTAAGTAGAAAATTCCTTATACTTAAAGCAGGTAAGTATTAGAAAGCTTCCATTCAGTTTTGTAGCCAAGGGAAAGACCGTGAGAATTCTAAATTGTTTCTGCAAGTCTGCAAAGCCTATGGATTAAAGACAAAATACACTGCAACTGTATTAAACAGAGAAAGAACTCTGTCATGATTTAGTTGTTTAACTTCAGTCTGTTCCAAGACATGATGTTTCTGCATCTCATCTGCACATATGATGCATATATTCTTAGGCTTCCAGAGAAAGTAGAAGATATCAGAAGAAGCTACCTGATGAACCAGAAGGACCTTACCTGAATCCATGCCTGCTGTTTAACATCACCTTTGTGGGTTTTACCTTCATAACCTTTGCCACCATACTTTTGTTCTTCACTGATGCACTTCACATGGTTTTTGTAGTCATCACCCCTTCAGAGTGAAAGAAAGTTCTACCGTCAGACTGATTCTCCAACTGGAGGCTCCATCCAATGCTCACAGGCTGCCCCTACCTTTTGCATTCCAGTTTTACTATGCTTATAACCTCATCAGGCACATTTTTCTTCTTCCAAATTATTCAATATAAAGACCACCATCAAACTTTCCATCCTTTTTTTTTTTTTTTTAAAGATTTTATTTATTCTTGCAAGACAGAGAGACAAAGAGAGAGAGGCAGAGGGAGAAGCAGGCTCCATGCAGGGAGCCCGATGTGGTACTCGATCCCAGGACTCCAGGATCACACCCTGGGCCAAAGGCAGGTGCTAAAGCACTGAGCCACCTGGACTGCCCTCTACCCATTTTTAATGTACAAATGTCTTAAACTCAATTGACAGGCAGTATTTTTTTAAGTGACTATATATAGTATGTAAGAAAAAAAAATTATCTGCAATGGGGTGGCTTCAGCTTAAATAACAATATCTGTATGATTTTCTGGTAAGATAGTAGGCCATCAATAATTAGTTGTAGAGTAAGTTAAAAGCTGGAGTAAAATGGTGGTATCTTATCACTGAAAAGTTCTACATCTGTGAGTCTTGGTAAACAAGGAGACTCAATTCTGTCTCATGATCATTTTGAAACTGCAAGATCCTTGGGAAATATCTGGGACTAGGTTGGGGGCAAAGTCCCCCAATAAGAAACAACCCAACTTTCACCTGTTTTATGGATCAGGTTTCCTCCCAGGATTAGGTATGAACAAAGACTTTAGCAGTTGCCAAAACTGCTTTAAAAAAAAAAAATCACTGCTCTAGAATGAAATTAAAATGGACTGTTAGCAAATGTCATCCAAACACCACAGAGGACACTGAAGCAAATGCACCAAAAGCTGCCTTTGCACTTAACCCGTGTGAAGCTGAAGGGGACAGAGTGTTAAAACTGCGGTGAGCCATCTGCAAATAATGACCCACCTTAGGAAAGAATTGATAAGCATGTCAAAGACCGGTCCCACCCCCAGCCCTTAGTCCTCACCTTTCCAGAGACCCCTCAGTGGAAGTACCTGACACACTTGGGGGCCAGGAGCTCACTCTTACCATCACCCTGAACTTCTAGGGGGACCTAGTCTCTCCCCCTGTCCCCTGCTACTGTGAATAAGTCAACTCATTTTCTGGTTTATAAGTCCAGCTCTTCAGTGTGACCAGCACACCACGCTCCTCTAAAGCCTTACTCTGGGTGGTTACCTCTTAGGGTCTGGTAATGGCAGCAAGGAGGTGTCGCTGAGTGCCACTGACAGGCTACATGCTCCAGACATCCCCATCCTCCTTCCCTTTGTCTTCTCTTTGGATTGTCCTTAGAAAGCAAATAGGCTGTAAAGCACTTTTTTTTTCTTAATTTCTTTCCTCAAATTTGCCTCTATTTTTTTTTTTTTTTAAGCCTTCATGGGGCCAGGGCTTCTAAAACTGGTCTGGACCTTTAATATGATCTACATGAATTATGTAGAACTTACCAGAAATCTTTACCACAGTCAATGCAAGACAGGCATTCACAGTTTCTGCAAACAGCCACATGCTTTTCCACTTGTACTTTCTTCACTGATTCACCACATGCATTGCATGTAAAAAATACCATTTTTACCTAAATGGGTAAGTATCTATTCTCTATCCAAGATAGGTTTGAAGTCTTGTCCTAAGAGAAAATTAAAAGAAAGGAAAAAATAATTATCATTGTAATCTGAAACTTCTATTCCCAATAAACCATCATACTGCACACTTTTCAACCAGAATTTCACATGAAAATAGCTACAAAGAACAGAATCAAAGTTGATCAGCAATCTATATAAAACTCTACCAGCATGTAAGTAAAGTTATAATTAACAGAAATAATAGCAGACATCTGTTAAGCAGATGTTTACCTTGTGCAGGGCCTATTCTAAAAGCTTTACAGGTATTAAATTTAATCCTCACAGCAACCCTGTGAGGGGAGGTCTATTGTGTACAATTTGCAAGACAAATGGAGACACAGAGAGATTAAGTTACTTGCCCAAGGTCACACAGTAGCAAAACCAGGATTTAAATTTGCCAGGCTGGCTCTAGGGGAGAAGTTTTAGGGGCATTAAGCAAAATGTCCACCTTTTCTAATAAGGTGAAGCTTGCTTTGCACCCCCCTTGCCCTTAGATGTGAACTGCCAAATTACCTCAGATCCCCAAATATAAGAACAACATAGTAAGGGAAGCGTGGGGAGTTTAGGAAGGTTTAGAAAATCAAGAGGTCTAAACGTTTCTCAAAGCACAAAAACATTCACACAGGCATGACTACATAGCCACAGGTGTTAAATATAAGGATGTGTTCTTTGGTCTTAGTGGACAAGGAGGAGGTGGGGGAGGGGCCTCCTTCATGTCGCTTCTCATCAGATCAATAAAGAAGTGGAATTATATATATCAAGGTGTCCCAGCTGCTGGGTGCTGAATTACTGGAAGGCATTCACAAACCTACCTGTCCCAAGCACTGCCCCAAGGTTTAGTATATGTTGCAAATACATAACTGCCATTTACCGATTTCATGGAGACCCTACTGTGCTCAACAAAACAAATTCATCTGAAAGTGTTATGGAAGTCACAGTAACTTTCCATGGCTACAGAATTTTTTAATCACATCCTTAAAGATTACTGTCATTTTACATTAGAAATAAGTTTCAGAGCAAAAATACTGACAACTGTTTGACCCAGCATCTTCTCCGTCCTTATAAAGGCGAAGGTAAGGGTCAAATAAACTGGTGCACTTTGATTTATACAGAAATCCTTCAGCACGTATGAGCAGTTGGGTTCACAAGAGAGTTTCCATGGACGAAATCACTCTCTCTCCTCCACTCCCACATTCTGGGTCACTGCCAGAGAGGTCACACATAAGGAAGTTTTCAGGGCCGTTCCCTTCCATTCAGCCTTGAATGGAAATGTACATCCTGGCCTCAACCCCAGGTTTACAAAGGCCCAGCCATCACTCTTGGAAGCCCCTTGCCCTGTGGGGCACTGTCAGATGTCAGCTTGCCTGACATTCCACATACGAAAGCAGGTCCACGGCTCTGTGTTCCCCTCCACAGCTTGCCATCAGCTTGGCAAGGGAGGGCATATGGTCAGCTACCGCCTCGCTAACACCCAATCTAGAGGGAAGCAAATGTGATTCTTCTGGGATGTGAGGCAACTGTGACCATCTCTCATCTGGTTATCATAAAGGTTATCACATCTGGTGTCAACTAGTCACGAGTCCTGGGAAGTCGCTATCACGTGGACTATGACTCAGCTCCCCCCAAGCTTGGCATTCTGCACAGATGGATGCTCAATCAATGGCAGGCAATGATATCATCGGCCGCCCTGCCTCACAAGGAGAGAACAAAGGTCAGACAAGAACTGACGTGTTATTCAGTAGTCTGTGGGAGCACTTTTGTGTACAAACTAGAGCAAATCATTTAGTCACCAAGAAATTGATGGCCATCATAACCACAAGGTACAAGCAGCTGTGTTAAGACAAATTATCTGCTGGAAATTTTAAGAGCACTTTTGTTATGAAATCTGACCAGGAAAAGTACCCCCTCAAACTTAAGCTATGGCCTAGAGCTTTTTGACTTTCATTGCAGAGGTCCGTTCTGTTTCTCGATCGAGGGGATGAGAGGAGGGGAGGTTTCGGCAAGCTTTGAGATCCAACTGGGAGATTCAGTCTGTCATGGAAGGTCAGGGATGAAAGGCCTGGGAAGGACAGCTGGAAACAAAACGTATCAACTGAAAGAAGCCAGTAATGTTGACAAAAAAGATGCTTGGAATATCTGTGCAAAACATGTTCTCTCTCTGGGGATTAGCCTACATGGTGTAAACATCAATTCAGAAGAGGATTAGAATTTGGTCACATGTCCACTGGAAAAATACCCCTTCAATGATTTTCATTTGGTCTTTTGTGGCAAATGTTCATATTTAGAAATCTGGTGTTTTTTTTCTTTCTAAGCAGAATAGGTAGCTTGTGGAGTAAGTCACAACTCTGTCTCTGAGAGCCTCAGGTTCTTAGAGCCATGGATGCATTTCTACACTTGATCTGAATCAGGAACAGTGGGGCCACCTGCTTGTTAATGAGATAAGGTCTGTAAGGAGCTTACCCCTCCCTTATTTAGAGCCCCAAAGACACCCCGGCACTAGCCAAGAGTCACCTTGATTACACCTCTTATCTGAACACCTTTCCTGTGTGCAGTAAACACTTGTGTGTCTGTCTGTAAGGGGAGTGGAGTGCAAAGAACAGCAAGCTCCGAACCACCTAACTGCACATTGGACAAGGTGGCCCAAGTCTTAGCAGGCTTAAGACTGCAGAAGTGTAAATGTTACAAACTTACAAAAAGATGCCTTCTGAAAATTCAGTCCCTCTAAGGGAAGAGGGCAAGCACTGCCTTAAAAATTTAAACTTCCACAAATCTCACAAAACTAAGTAAATGTGAAAGAACCTTAAACTTTCAAATGGATGTTTTTGGTAAATGTGTAACATTTATACTTTTGGCAATTTGGAAAGCTGAAAGCCAGTTGCATTAAGACGTTATGATACCCTATCCACAGGGCTCAGATATTACATATTTCAACTTTTAGCCCACCGTGTAAAGACATGATGGCATGCTTCATTGGGCTAAATAAAGATCCCCTTTTCCTTTCCTGGCTCAGGATAGCCACAGAGATTTTTTTAAAGATTTTATTTATTCATGAGAGATGGAGAGAGAGAGAGAGAGAGGCAGAGACACAGGCTGAGGGAGAAGCAGGCTCCCATGCAGGGAGCCCGACACGGGACTCATCCCAGAACTCCAGGATCACACCCTGGGCTGAAGGTGGCGCTAAACCGCTGAGCCACGGGGGTTGCCCAGCCACAGAGATTCTGTGTGCTCTTCCATCTAGAGATGGGGACCCATGAAAAGAGAAAGCAGTGTTCGTGGACTAGTCAAAAGCATACTCAAGTTTTCACTCCAGTTAAGTCACTGTGATTCATTTCGGCAGACCTCTGGTCAATGCCGAGTGTGCACTGGGATCCACATGCACCTGGGTGCCTTCCCCAAAGGAGGCCAGTCCCTGTGTGAGCTTCTGACTGTCCGTTCACCTTATGATCTTCTCAGCACATGCTACAAGCCAAGAAAAAGATGATGAGTTACAGAACACGATCGCTAGCTCTCCATAAAGCCACTTCACTAATAGTCAGAATTGCACCCAACACCTCTACAACAGGTATGATCACATTACCACCCCAGCATCTGTAAGAGATAGTGGAGGCTCAGAGAGGTTAAGTGATTAGGCTGGAGACATAGGGAGTGGCAGAGGTAGCCTGAGACAAGCTCCTGCCCTGCTCCTCTCTCTTGACTTGTCATGTTTTTGGCCGTTTGCTTGGCCACTACTCAGTGAGCAGAAGCCGGAGGCCCTCATCCCAAAAGAAAAATTAAAAAAAAAAAAAAAAAAAAAGCAAAAACAGCAAAGGCTCTACAGTGACCTTCCATTTTACACCGAGCAGAGATACCATCCTTGTCACAACTGAGGTCAGGTGTCAGAAAATGAGTCTGAGTTGAGGGGAGCAGGCAGCAATAACAAGGGGCTGGGAACTTATGAGGGACTTGGGACACCTCAGGGGTCCTCTTACCAGGATGGTGGCCCTGTTGGGTTGAATGTTGTTGACTCAGGGCCAGAGATCTGAGCTGGAGCCAGCATCTACCAATGAAAAATGACCTCAAGCTATCCTAACTTCCCAGATTCTGTTCATCTATAAAATGGGTCCAAAATCTATCTTAAGAGCTTTGTGTGGAAGATAAGAAATAGGAAAGATTCATCCTTACCCAACAGTAGAAAGTATTTCCTATGACCTATTAATTTGCCCACTCCACCACCCTGTTACCTGATACAAGGGCCTCATATTTAGTTCTAGAATTGGGTTCTAGAGTTCTTTTTAAACCTTCCTGCCTTTACATTTTTATATTGTTTATTTCTGCAAACACTACACTCCCTATTCTTTAAACATTCTCGCACAGGCATGTAGGCGCAGACCTAAACCTCAAACAGCCCACCTGTGGGGTGGGGGGTGGGGCAGGCTGGCAACCACAGCGCAATTCCCAGTGAGCCCCACGACCTCCAACAAGTCACTGTCCCCTCTTAGCTTCGGGTCCTCCCATCTGTGAAGCGAGGTGCCAGGAGCCCCTTCCAGGGGTGGAATTCCAAGACACGAAGGGTATGGCGCAAGGGAAGGACAGAGGAGTACACACTGCCTCCCATGTGGCCTCAGCCTGCGGGGTGACGAGGCTCCCCATGTGCACTCACCCTGTGAGGCAGGTACATCTATGTCCACCCAACAGATGGGCGCACCGAGGCGGGGCCAGTGGAGCCATGTCCCCCCGCCTCCCCAGAACTACATCACCAGCATCCCTTGGGTGTATCGGTATCCGTGCAAGTCTAGCGCGGGTCAGACGCGCTGTGCTAGGCTCTGGGCCTGGGGGTGCTGGGTGAGTCCCAAGGAGCCCTCCGCAGGGAGGTCAGCCGTGCAAGTACCCCCCACGCCGTTCCCCAGTCTCCCCGGAAGCAGGTGCTGCAGGCAGCCCCGTCCTGGGTGGCCAACAGGTCTGCGCGCGTGCAATCCTCGCAGCAGATCTCGGGTTCTGTGTTCGCCCCTTCGTAGACCGACAAACGGCGGCACAGGAGGAGTAACTCGCAGGTCACCCGCGGAGCTAGGGGCAGACCTGAGTCGCGGGCGGCGGCCGGGGCGCCCTCCGTCGGTCCAGGCCGCCCCGGAGGGACGCAGCCCCCCAGGCCTCGGGGAGCGCGAGCTGGCCCGCCTCGCAGCCGGCCGCAGCCCAGCCCCGCGGGGACCCTGCGCGAGGACCGTCCCGCCTCCGACCAGGCTCTTCGCCGCCCGCGGGACGAAGGCCACGGGACGGCCCGCCTCGTCCTTCCGCGGGGAAAGCCCCAGGAGGGGTCCAGCGGTGGAAACGCCGGCGCCAGCCCACCGCCCGCCCAGCCCCAGCCTCCCGGGGCGCCGCCCCTCACCTCTCCGCCGGCGCCCGCCAACGGTTTCAACCCGCCGCGAGGAGCACGTGGAGACGCAGCCGCCCGTCCCGCGCCGCAGCCGCCTCCCTCCGGGCGCCCCCCCGCGCCTGCGCCGTCCCGGCGGAAGTGACGTCCCCGGAAGCCGGAGGCGGATCCGGCCGGCCGAGGGGGCGTTGTCGGGATGGTTCCGCGGCCGGCGGCGCCCGGCGAGCGGCGCTGAGGGCGGCTGGCGGAGAGGCGGCGGCTGGCGGAGAGGCGGCGGCGGCGGCGGCGGCGGGGCGGGGAGCGGCCTCTCCGGTAGGTGCCGTCTGGCGGGAAGGCCGGCCTCGCGAGGGCGCGGCGCAGGGAGCCGGCCTAGGCCGGGGCCGCCGCCACTCCCGCCCCGGGCAGCCTGAGGGTCGCGCGGCGGCCGGCTGCGGTCCCGGGCTCCCCCCGCCCCGCCCCGCCCCGGGCGGGCCCTCGGCCTCCGGGGGCGGCGGCCTCGGTCGGGGGCAGCGCCCGGGCCCGCGGCGGCCCAGGTCCCGTGGAGCCGAGCGCGCGTGCCGCGGCCGCAGGGACGCCGCGCGGTCGGGGTCGGGGTCGGGGTCGGCGCCGGGAGGAGGGTGATCCCGGGGCGGCGGCGGCGGCGGCGGGGGGCGGGGGGGCGGGGGCTGCGCCTGAAGGGCCCTGCGTGGGTCTGCCCGGCCCGCCGACGGCGGTTTTCCGGCGGCTGCGGAGGCGGGGGCCCGGCGGCGGCCTCCGGCGGGGTTTGCACTGGGGCATCCCCCGCGCCGCGCCGGGCCCGCACCCGCCCTCCTCGCCGGGACGTCCGCAGGGCCCTGGGGGGGGGGGGGCGGGGGGCAGGATTCAGGCCATCACAGAAGGGATTCACCGGAACGGGCCGGGAAGAAAACGTTGTTCCAACAGAAGTGACTGACAGCGTGGCCTGGAGGTTTCAAGAGCAGGATGCTTGAGGCGCTTGGGCCCTGCGCGTCTGTTTCCATGTGCTCCCCCAGGAAATCCCCAGGAGGGGGCCTCTCTCGAGCCTGTCTCTGTAGCTCAAGCTTTCAGCCTTCACTCGGCTCACATGTCTCTTCCTCAAGAAGTCTTCCCTGACCTTCCTCCTCCAAGTTAATTTGGATTTCCCTCACTTGGTATCTCCAGGACAGCGGCGTTCTCGTCTCCCCGGAGTCCGGGGCACGAGGGTGCCAGAGCACGTGGCCCTGGGGCCCGAGACAGAGGCTGACAAAACTCAAAGGCCGAGAGACGGGTGGTGATGAAGCAAGAAAGGGACTCATCTCGGGGAGGCCAACGCGGGAAAGACAGAGGATTGGCGTCCCAAACGCCGTCTCCAGAGCCAAGGAAGTGCTTCCAGGTTTATATTCAGGAAAAGATGGGACAGAGGTTGGCGGATACATGCAGGTGGGCGGTGAAGGTCAGCCCGTTGTTGTCCTGGGGTCAGTCACACCAGGCCCTCCTGGCTCAGGCCGGTCGTTACTGCTTGAGGGGATAGTTTTAGTTTCCATCAGGGGATGCTTTGCCCGCAGGGTCTTCTGCCTGAGTTAAGAGATGAGCTGGAGAGAAGAACTTAATCAGTTAGAAAGAACAGAATGAAGTCAGAATGGAAGGAGATGAGTTGTTCTTCCACTCCCATAGATGGACGCTGCTTGAAGGCATGGGCGGCCATGTGAGTGGTTCCCCCTCGGACCCTCAGTGTCTGGCGTGTAGGGACACTCTGTAAAGTTAGGTGAAGGCGGTGAAAAACTGAGGCAGTCTGCGGGCTGCAGGGAACAGATCTCACTCGGTACATCTGCATTTCCTCCTCGCAACAAGGCCTCGCACGTTAGGCTCATGAGATCAGCTCTACCAAGTCGGCCTGCATAGCGTCGCAGTCCGTGTAGAGCTAAGACCAGAAGCAGGCTTGCTTGCTAAAGCTTTAGCTTTTGTCATGGGGTTTTAGGGGGGTGGGACAGCAGATTAGGAATAAGCCACTTGAAAAGCATGATGGCCAAAGATGAAGGTAGGACCACTGTAAGGCAGGCCAGGTGCTGAGTGTGTGAGCTGTGGCCCCTTGGACAGGTGATCCATTAATGGCCCCGGGGAATAAACTTCTACAGATTCTTGGTGTTTGACCAAGTGTTAGTAAAGCGTTCCCACAGAACAGAAGGGTCTTTGCTCTAGGAGTTCTATGGGATAAAATTTTATTCTGGTTCTTATTCCCTTTAGAAGCACCTCTTCATTCACACTTATGCTTTTTCTTAATGTTTCTCTCCCTCCTTTTTTTTTTTAAGATTTTTTTATTCATTTGAGACAAAGACGGGGAGCAGGGGGGAGGGTTGGAGGGAGAGGGAGAAGCAGGTTCCCCACCGAGCAGGGGGTCTGGCATGGGGCTCAATCTCAAGCAAGATCCTGGGATCATGACCTGAGCTTAACCAACTCACATCTTAACCATGAGACACTTAACCACCTGAGCTACCCAGGCACCCTGTGTTTTTCTCTCTTTTCCCATATTTTCATTCCTTTTGATACCATTCAGTCCATCTTTCTACCATCACACTTTTGGTATAGATTTGTAGCATTTAAAACAGGAAGATACTGGGGCACCTGGCTGGCTCTGTTGGTTGAGCATCCAACTCTTGATTTCAGCTCAGGTCATGATCTCAGGGTCATGAGGTTGAATTCCGTGTTAGGTTTTGTGCCAAGTGTGGAGCCTGCTTAAGATTCGCACTCTATCTCTCACTCTGCCCCTCCACACCCCACTCACACATGTGCTCACTCACTCTCCCTCTCTAAAAATAAAATATATTTTTTAAAAAACGGGAAGATGCTTGAGAGATTATTTAACCTGGTGGGGAACCCCTCCATTTTTACATGTCCAAAAACTGAGGCCCAGAGTCTCCACCCATCCAGAAACTATATTAAGCTCCTGGATTGAAGCTCTTGTGTCCAGGGCACTCTTCTAGGTACAGAGATACACTGATCGAGAAGACAGATGGAGTCTGTGTCTTTATCATGGGAGATTTGTGTCACTTGTCACACAGAGTAGCTGCAAAAGTGGAGGAGCTAGGTTTGTGCTCTTTGTGTCACATCATGACACCTGCATCACACACATTCATCCTCACAGATGCTGTCCTTACCTGGACAATCTGACATAGGTGGTCAACTGACAGGGCAACTGATTTGATCTAAGGAAAGCCTTTCGTCGGTCACATGTACCTAAGAGTATGAGTAAAGGGCTTAGCATAGTGGCTGGCATGTTAGAACCGTTTCATAAATACATGCCATTTTTTATTACTGTTCTTAGGTACATGATATTTATGGTTGTGATTAATAGGATACACAAGGAATATGAGATGTGAATTGTTTTTCCAGAGCTCTCTATAACCTTGTTAGGGAGGTAACAGAATTGACATCATGAAGCCATTAGAAAACTAAGTGGTATGGAAGAGTTATGATTTCTACAGTCAATGTAAATTGTGGAAGAGCTTATAACTGTGCATGTTACTTCTATATAGCTGAAAAATGTCTAAAGCAGGTTCAGAATATTTGCTGAGTTTTAGCATTTAAGTCTATAGAGGAAGGTTTTGTGTTGTATATTTAATGTCCTTTTTCTCATGGGATATAGCATAGCTTAAGAGCATGGGCTCCACGGATACGAACCAGTCTTTAAATCCTGGCTTCAGGGGCAGCCCGGTTGGCTCAGTGGTTTAGCGCCTGCCTTCAGCCCGGGACGTGTTCCTGGAGTTCCGGGATCGAGTCCCACGTCATGTTCCTCACATGGAGCCTGCTTCTCCCTCTGCCCGTGTCTCTGCCTCTCTCTCTCTATGTGTATGTCTCATGAATAAATAAATAAAATCTTAAAAAAAAAAAAAAAGAAAATTTAAAAATAAATAAATAAATCCTGGCTTTGGAACACAACAGTTTTATGATCTTGGACTAGTTACTTAAATTCCTCATTTCTTACTTTCCTTACTTATAAAAAGATGAGAATAGAATTCTGGTAGCATTGTGTTAATGGATAGAATGTGCATAGCAGGGTTCCTGGCCCATAGTAAATAATTGGTAAGAGAATAAGCCAATAATGCTTTTCTTTTCAAGCAACTGACAGGGTAAGGTAGGTAACTGGTTGCTCCATCATTTGACTGTTAGGCTCCCTTGAGGATTCAACAGGGGACGGTGCCCGACCACCTGACATAATGCTTCCCTTTCTGTATTCTTGTTTTGGGTGATAAGTAACTTCTCCCACTGCTTCAGTGTTGTTCTTTATAAGGATATCACCAGTTTTCCTTGTATCTCACCCTATCTCAAACCAGGAGATCATGCCAATACTCTAAACTTTATATATCAGAAAATAAGCTTTCCATAAAGAAATAGGGGAATCAGAATAAGGTGTAGAGTTGGGGGTGAGATGGTGGGGGTGAGTTTTAGAGATTCAAAGTTGAGGGGTCATACAGTTGGAGACATTTAGCAAAAAGACACGTTTGGAAGCAGTGATCAAAGCTAAAATTTCACATTTAGGAGTTGTCTGCTTAGAATAGATGAAGGCCGAGAATAGGGGTGATTGTCTAGGGAAAGAAAGGCTCAGGGGCTGAATCTTTTTTTTTTTTTAAATTTTTTTTTTATTGGAGTTTACTTTGCCAACATATAGCGTAACACCCAGTGTTCATCCCATCAAGTGCCCCCCTCAGTGCCCGTCATCCAGTCACCCCAACCCCCCACCCACCTCCCCTTCCACTACCCCTTGTTCGTTTCCCAGAGTTAGGTGTCTCTCAGGTTCTGTCACCCTCTCTGATATTTCTCAGGGGCTGAATCCTAAGGGACATTATTAACATGTGGGACTTGCAGAGGAAGAAGTACAGCATAGAGATGGATCAGGGGCGTAGTAAGAGGACCTGGAGAGTTCTGGGGAGGCAGGATGTCAAGAAGGAGGAGGGCAGGCCATACTCTACATGCTGCAGCACAGCTGGGGAGATTGGGCTGAGTAAAGGCCACTGCGGGCAAGTGTTTCAGCACAAAGAGAATGGCAGCTAGACTGCAAGGGGGGAAAGGAGTCATGAGAAAGCTAAGTGGGATGTGTAGTTGCTGTTTTGGGAGGTATAAAAGAGGCCTGTGATGTATATATGTACCTAGCAGGAGGGTTTTGTTTTGCTTTTTTTCAACGTGGGACGATCTTGGTGTGTTTGTAGGAGCTGGTGAGCCGGTAGGGGACAGAGTGAAGCAGTGAAAGAGCCTGAGGATGGGACTCCTGAGTGGCTCAGTGGTTGAGCATCTGCCTTTGGCTCAGGGTGTGATCCTGGAATCTGGGATTGAGTCCCACATCAGGCCCCTTGTATGGGGCCTGCTTCTCCCTCTGCCTGTGTCTCTGCCTCTCTCTCTCTCTCTCTCTCTCTCTCTCTCATGAATAAATAAATAAAATCTTAAAAAAAAAAAAAAAAAAAAGAGCCTGAGGATGAAGCCAAGTCCTGGGGGAGGCAAAGCTGGATGGGGTCAAGGGGACAAAAGAAACTGACTTTGCAGAGAAGGCACATTTCATTCTGTGAAGCTGAAGGGATTGATCAAGAAATTTGGAATTGAGTAAAGAATTTAAAGGCACTCAGATTATATCAAGCTATCCATGGGCTCAACCTCTTAGTGAAGTCGGGGTTGCAGTCACTTACAGATGAAGGAGACATATGTGGTGGGAAAGATATGAACAGAAAGGACTCAAACTCTATTGTAGGAATATAGAGGGAATCAAAATAAACATTATTAGCTTGCTAATTAGTAATAGAGGTTAGCTAGTGTGGATTTTAATGATCAAGTATCTATCTGCTCTATGCCAGGCAAAGATGAGTAAAAATGGTACTCTCTGAGCTCATAGCCGAGTTGGAGACACAAATGATGGAGCATAGCAAGTTATCTTGCGGAAGTATGTATGGGGTGCCGTAAGATCGCAGAAGAGGGACCTCAGAGTTGGACTTGAGGAGGGAACAGAGGAGAAGAAGGAGCAAGTTTCAGGATGGCAGGAAAGGCTTCTAGGAGTTAGTGACAGCTCAGCTAAGCCCTGATAGGGGAGTGGGCCTTATCTGGGTAGTGGGAAAGTCCAATGTAAATAAAGTATTCCCAGGACAGGAAGTATCAGAACCAAAGCTTTTTGGAGAGAAGCAAGGCAGAGGTCTGTAATCTGCCTGCTTCAGAATCACCTGGAGGCTTACAGTAAATGTAGATATCTACGCTCCACACTAGACTGAGCAGAACTCTGCATAGTATCCAGGAATCTGCATTTTTATCAGACTTTCCAGGTGTTCCTTAGAGATGACATTTGTTGAATAGTTAATGTTAGTTGCTGTTCTAGATGTTCACATAGGCTCTCACAGTTGTCTCAGTAACCCTTGGGATAGGATGAGGAAAGTGGACATTGAGAAGTCATTTGCCCAAAGTCATACAGGTAATAAGCAGTGGCTAGGGTTCTAAACTGTCCCCAACACAGCTTGTTAGGGAGGCACAGGTAGTTTGTTTGACTGACATATAGTGGGCACACTGAGGGATAAGGTGATGGTGATGATGGTGATAATAGAAGAAGGTGATGGTGATGATGGTGATAATAGAAGAAGGTAGTGGTGATGATGGTGATGACGATGATGATAGAAGAAGGAGCCTTGTTAAAAAGCTTAGGTTTTGGCTTCATGGTCTAGTGACTTTTTCAATAATCCTTATGTACTGAGAATGAAAGCAAATAAGGCAGATATTGGCTTATCAGGTTTTTACTGTACCAAACTGCCACTTTAACCTCCATAGGCTTGTCCCAGTCTGCCTTCATTTCTCCCCACTGCATTTCTTTTTTTTTTTTTTTAATTTTTTATTTATTTATGATAGTCTCACAGAGAGAGAGAGAGAGGCGGAGACATAGGCAGAGGGAGAAGCAGGCTCCATGCACCAGGAGCCCGATGTGGGATTCGATCCCGGGTCTCCAGGATCGCGCCCTGGGCCAAAGGCAGGCGCTAAACTGCTGCGCCACCCAGGGATCCCCACTGCATTTCTTCTAATAATCATGTCTCACTGGATTGTGCACCTGGACATGTACCTATGCCTTCCTCATCTGTGTTGTATGTTCAAGTGTCTAGCTCTAACTACTGTATTTATTTAGTTGTGTGTGTGTGTGTGTGTGTGTGTGTGTGTGTGTTTCCTTAGTAGAATTTAACCTTCAGGAGTTTGGGGACTTGGCATGTTTTCTTTGTTGTAGCCCTAGGACCTGGCACATAGTAGTCACTCAGTAATAGATGTTGAATATGTGAAACCTTCTAATATTGACCCTCTCATCTTTCTCTCTCTCTCTCTCTCTCTCTCTCTTTCTCTCACATATGTCCTACCACTTACTTGGCTTCACCACTATTAAGCTCAGCAGGCTCTTACGCTTTCTAATATTTCTGCCCCAGGTTCCTGCGAGACAGATCTCTGCTACAGTAGTGTCCTAGCAGAGAGGTAAGAAGGAACAAATATGTTTGGGGCACCTGGGTGGCTCAGTCAGTTAAGTGTCCAACTCTTGGTTTCAACTCAGATCATGATCTCAGGGTTGTGAGATCGAGCCCCACATCAGTCTCTGGGCTTGGCAGGGAGTCAGCTTGAGATTCTCTTTCTCCCTTTCCCCCTCCCCCCTGCTCATGCTCTCATGCTCTCTCTCTAAAATAAATAAAATCTTAGGGAAAAAAGGGAACAAATGAGTAGACATGCTGCTTTGTGATACCTCTTTTATTATTATCCAGTGGTGCTAGTTTAACTTCTTCCTTATGTCCCCAGATAAGCTCCTAATTTTCCTACCTTCTGATTCAGTGCCCCATACACGGGTGCTCAATACATACTGATGTCATCCAGTTGGCTTTTTTCTAACTTACAAGTGTCTATGTATATGTTTTCATTGAACTTTCCCTAAGTAGAAACGAGAGAAGTGCACATAGCGTTATCACGGTCACATTCTACATCAGCACTCTCAAATATGGTGGCTATTTAAATAAATTGAAGGTTTAGTTCCTCAGTCACTCTAATCACATTTCAAGCCCTCAGTGGCCACATGAGGCCAATGGCAACTGGACTGAACAGTGCAGATACAGAGTATTTCCATCATTCCAGACGTTTTTGTTGAGCAGCACTGGTCTGATACCTAAGACAAAATTTTTATGGTTTTTTTTTTGTTGTTGTTGATTGGTTTGAACTTGACTGACAAGGAATCATGATCATGAGCTGCCTGTCACCTAGTGGGTTCTGGGGCCATCAGGTCTCATTTGTATCACTGAGTCACTGTCTCATTCACATTCTTTGTCCTAGGTCTCCTGGCTGGTTGAGCATGGACCCGGTTGCCACTCACAGCTGCCATCTCCTCCAGCAGCTGCAGGAGCAGCGCATTCAAGGCCTGCTCTGTGACTGCATGTTGGTCGTAAAAGGAGTGTGCTTTAAAGCACATAAGAATGTTCTAGCAGCGTTCAGTCAGTATTTTAGGTACGTATTTTAGACTCTGTACAGAGGAAAAGCTCTTCTAGCATGGTATATTTTGACTAATTTTTTTTTTCTCCTTGGATTTCACTGTCCTTATTTTTGTAGCACATATGTGAGTTTTTTACTTTTTGTATTTAGAGTAACCTGAGAGCAGAAGAGTTTTAATTAAAATATATTTGGGCTGATTGAGAGTGTTTTGGCACTCTGTCTTTGATTTTAATAGTTCTAATTAATGTCAGTCTTCTCTATATATTTCCTATCCTTTTAGGATAACAAGATTGAGGAGTAGAATTCCTGGTAAGAACTTTTTTGTGATAATTGGAGGGGAAACATCCCACATACTATTTTTTTATTGAAATATTTTAGTATTTGTTTTTCATTTGAGTATTCTAAGAAAATAGGTTTGGATTCAATTTACTTATTCCCATAATTATTTTTAGATTATTAGAGTTAAGTATTTTATATACATTTCCTGATTAGCTGAGATTCATCTCTCTAAGCACTAAAGATCTTTTTAATATCTTCCCCCCCCCCCTTAAAATGCATACCATTTTACTGTTCTAGTAAACAGTATACAGAAGGTGATTTAATCTTTCCTTGGTAATCTGGAGTCATCAGATTAAACCTCAGCTCTCATATATGTTCCAAGTACATATTATAATGGGTGAGCTCACTGAGGTAGGCAGTACTTTTTGTCCTTAGGCAACATGGACCCAGATTGGGCTTTTCCTATCCCATTTTAGTTTGTACTTCCTTTAGGTAAGAACAAAACTGAAGATTGTTTTGGGGAAGCAGGTGATCTGGTTAGACACGGTTAGATGACATTTCTGCAGTGAACTTGCATGACCAGTCACCTAAGTAAGCTTGGTAATTTACACGTAGTACGATTTCATTCACCTGGGACTTGACGTGTGCCCAGAGTAGAATGCCTGGGCTTTAGAGGTGCCTCTCTTCCCTCCTTAACTCATAGAGCTTTACTTTTTCTCCCTGCTGGTTCGTGGACCATTGGGTTACTGAGAAACCTCTAACAGATCTGATTACAAAATGAGTGTATATTGTGTCCTGAGAGTTGTCAGATCTGTAGAGATAGAAAGTAGAGAGGTGGTGGCAGGGGCCTGAGGAACTGGGCAGGGAGAGATGGGAGTTAGTGTTTAGTGGGTCCAGAGTTTCTGTTTGGGAAGATGAAAGATTCTGAAAATGGTTGGACATCAGGGTTGCATAATAAATGTGCATGTACTTAATGCCACTGAATTTACAGTTGGGACTATATTTTTAAGCATGAAGTTTTTAAACACTTCAAAATGGATCAAATGTGGGGTGCCTGAGTGGCTCAATCAGTCAAGTGTCTCAGGTCTTGATCTCAGGATTGTGAGTTCAAGCCCCACATTGGGCTCCACCGAAAAAAAAGATCAAGTGGTAAATGTGTATATTTTGCCACAATTTAAAAATTAAAATAAAAAAATGTATCAAAAGTAAGTGTATTATAGCTATTTTTATTTTTAGACGTTTTTAAGGCACTTAGATGTGGAAGTATTTTTGTTACATGTTTTATGGTCTGAAATATAATTTATCAGACTAGACATCAAATACTGAAAACTGTGTCTCCTTTACTATACTTTATCTGTATACAATTAATAATACATATAGATGATTATATTTTTAAAAGAACAACGAGTATTTTTCAAAATTTTACTTTGAGATCTGTTTGGAAGGTTGAATATTCAGCACACTAATTGAATTCATCTGAGTTGCTTTATTGATTGGCTTACCAAAATTTTTTAAAGGATTAAAATGTACTTAATTTTAAAATCTTGGAACTTAGAGAAGGATAGTACTTTTTAATATTAACATGAGCATTATTTATAAGGAAAAATTGTCATACTGTAAACAGATATCCTTTCTTTTATCAGGAGCCTCTTTCAGAACTCTTCAGGCCAAAAAAGTGATGTTTTTCACTTGGATATTAAAAATGTAAGCGGCATTGGTCAGATCTTGGACTTCATGTACACATCGCATCTAGATCTTAACCAGGACAATATACAAGTAATGCTGGACATAGCACAGTGTTTGCAAGTTCAAAATGTTCTGAATCTGTGTCACACGTTTTTAAAATCAACCACTGTGGAGCAGCCACCTGGTGTGTCTTGTAATAATGCATTCTCCCTGCAGAGCGCTCTGACTGCTGATGCTAACTGTGTCATAAATGAAAACTACCCTCCTCATTTGCTGCAGCAAGAGTGTCCTGCGGATATTCCACAGAGTAAAGTTGTGGATGAACCACATACTCATACTCCATCATCCGTTAATCTCCATCACTCTGCAGGTGAAGCATCCAAACAAGCACCCGACACACTGGATGGCAACTGTGCAGAACTGCCTTTCAGACAGCCAAGTTACTACTACAAACTCAGAAACTTCTACAGTAAGCAGTACTCTAAACAGCCTGCATGTCCCACTCACGAGAGAGTCAGCGAGCAGCCCTTCACTTTCAGCACGTCCACAGACCTCAGTGCCGGGGAAAACCAGCCCTGTGCCGGCAGTCATCCTGAATGTGTCCTGGAGTCTTCAGAGCACTTGCCTTCCCACTTCTTGGCCCAGCCGTTGAGTGAATCTGCCCCAGATCCTGAGTCGGACAACACGTGCCAACTACCAACCAGACAAATGAGGCTCAAAAAGGCCATTCACCTTAAGAAGTTGAATTTCCTCAAGTCACAGAAATGTGCAGAGCAGACACCCGAAGCCAAGACGGATGACGATTCAACAAAGAGGATAGAATGTGCTAGCACAGATACTGTAGAGAAAGCTAGCAGCCACAGTGCTGGAGAGAAAGAAGGTGAGGAACTGGTGAGTTCAGAGCAATTTAACTGCATGAACGAAATGGAGAGGCCCGAAGAGCCTGCCGCACTGGAGGAGCAGTCCCAGATGCTTCAGTCACAGAGACAGTACACGTGCGAATTGTGTGGAAAACCATTTAAACACCCCAGCAATCTGGAGCTTCACAAACGGTCTCATACAGGTACACTGATTCAGTGCCCACAGGCAAAAGGGAAGGACCTGATACAGATGATCAGACACTACTGCCTGCTCCTGCTTTTGTAAGAAGTTTTGCTGTTGCTTGATGATGTCATTGATAATCCCCCCCCCCCAAATCGAAGGAGCATTAGCTTCTTTTTTATATTATACTTTGGGTGATTACTTTTAAAGAATAATCTCAAAGTTCTCAAAGTTCTGTAGACGCTTTTATAGAGCCAGCTTAAAAAGATGGTACATTTTTCTTTTTTAATTATGGTTTTATATGATAAACTTTCCATCACTCTAAAAGCATAATAAATCATTCCGATGCACTGAAATGTACTCTAAAATGGATAAGCTATATTTGCTTTTTAGAATTAGAGTAAGTTTATTTTTTAAAGCATGATGCTGTAGATTCATTCAGATGTAAGTAATTTAGAATAATAGTAAAAGTGCCCTGCAAAGTGATTTTCATATCAGATTTTTTTTTTAATTGTGGTTTGGTAGGAAGAGGTAAACTTTTTATAAGAATCAACTTTAACCATGTGATATTTTCAAATGAAAATGCTTCCACTTTGAACATTGAATTTTCAGTCTTATTACCTTAATTCGTACTTCGTCCTCTTTCCAAGAAGTTTATTTTTTCCAGGTGCTCTTTTGAAGGTGTTACATAGTACATATATGTTGTGTTTCACAATACTTACGTGTTACTTTTGTTCCTGTAGTTAAACTTGATGACTCTAAAACAGGTTCTAAATTAATGACAATTTATAGCATGAGAAATAATACGCTAAAGGATGGTTATAGTGTGACCACTTTAAAGTGCTTATGTAATTGTGGTTACTGATCTGACATTCTCTTATCACTGGATTTCCCATTTGCTTCAGTGTTTGCTACCTTGTACTACTGAAAGACTTACTGTAGATGGAAGCCTTCAGAAGTGTTCATGTATTTGAACATAAAGTGCTGTCAGAAGTAGTAGTAGTTTAGAATTACTTTCTATGAGGACACTATCAGTGACTCAGTTTTGCCCTTGGAGAAACTTGATTTAAGTCATTTCTATTTGCATGAATTTCCTAGAGCCTCATGATCATTAGAATTTTTACTTGACAGACATAACCAGTTAGCCTTAAAGAAAACAAAACTTACCTTGTTTCTTCTGAAAGAACATCTTTGGATGCCAGTGGCCATACAGTCATGGCACAGATGTTTACCAGGACTTAAACCAAGAGGAGCTGCACTTCTCAGATTATGGTCTGGAGAACCCTTTTAGGGGGTCTGTGAGGCCAAAACTGGTTCTGTCATACTCTGTGATGTCACTTGCCTTCTTTTCCTTCTCCCACGAGTGTGTGGTGGAGTCAGCTAATGGCTGCAGCTACTCTGGTGGCCAGTGAAGTATCTGGCCACAGGCTTTAAAAACCACTGTTTTCATTTTTGATATGGGCTTTACCAATAGGTATAGCCCATGCAAACAAGAGCTCTTTAGGGTCCTCACTTAGTAAGAGTGTGAAGGGGTCCTGGAGAGTAGGGTTACTGACTTTGGTCACTAGTGAATGGTGGCCTCTATTTTTCAAACTGTTGTAACTTACACTGGGGTCTTTCACTTAACATTATCTGTCATCCCCATAATTTCAGACGTAAGTGTAGTCACCGAATACAAGATTTATGTGATTCTAATTACTCAGGGTCAAAACCTCTGTCTTGGCCATGAGCAAGCCATTGAACCATTTTAGGAAAAGATCAATACAAATATATCCTGGCAGGAGCTCAGAAAGCTGGTAAACCAGCAAACCCTAGCAACACAGTAAGAAGGGAAATGCTAATTTTTTAAAAGAATCTTAATGAAACCACTTGATTTG
Source organism: Canis lupus baileyi (assembly GCF_048164855.1). NCBI lineage: Eukaryota > Metazoa > Chordata > Mammalia > Carnivora > Canidae > Canis > Canis lupus. Next base: position 71,282,859 of record NC_132839.1, read on the forward strand.
AGGAGAAGGGGAGGAAAGGAAGGTTCTCAGTCCTCAAGGCCTACTAGGGTTTCACAGGTGAAAGTGATACCTTCAAGTACATTGTCTATCTGTCAGTGTGTTCAGAGATGCTCAGTTTCTCTGTAGCAGAGTCCACTCTCTGCATCTGTTCCCTACCAGAATGCAATTACTCAGAGTTAAATCAGAGGTGAGAAGTGGGCAGGGAAGCCCATCTCCTGGGCTGGAATCCTGTTTCTCCCATCAGCGTGTGTCAACCAAGGCTGAAAGGCAGTGGAGAGGGTCTCTTTCCTGGCACGTTTGCAGGAGGACCACTCTGTTTTGGGCTCCACTGTGTGTCCGCCTCATTTGGTGAGAACGAGTCACCCTCTTGTGTCAGGAATTGGTGATAAAGGGGTCAGGCTAAAGGGCAGGTGAACAAGATGCTGCTGTTGACCAGATCATCTCTGCTTGCCACCTAAGGGTGCCAGAGAGAATTACAAGGGTGTAGAGACTGCTCATTTCTAGACTTTGATGAAGAGGTGATGCTCCCTTTTGAAAGGACATAGGAGATAGTTTAAACATTTTAAACAAAATTATTGTGCAAATATGACTGCTGATTTTACAAGTTGTTATTTTGTTTTGTTTTGTTTTAGGTGAGAAACCTTTTGAATGTAACATTTGTGGGAAACATTTCTCTCAGGTGGGAATACTCTTATTTACTGTTAATAATTGGAAACCTGAAACCCAGTGTTTTTTTATTATTATTACAAATAAGACATACGTTGGACTTGTGAGAGAAGCCTCTGATGATATCTGTAACTTTGACTTCATACTGAATCAGGAGAAAATAATTTTCAAGAAAAACAAATTTTTAGTTTATTGGGGGGAAAGTAGTATTTTTTCTAAGCGTATGAACTCTCACCCCCCTCCCTTTAAGAATAGGTCCAGTCCTAGTATATTCCTTCTCTTTCATGAATAAATGAGTGAAGTTTTTGGTAAACCACAGTGAGCCCACTCCTGGAGGCTGCATGCCATGCTGGGCCAGATCCAGAACACATGTCATCTTAGTCTTATTGGGACTAAAGTTGTTAGAAGGTGGAGAACAGAGTAAGCAGTTCTCGTTCCTGCTCCAAACGCCTTTTAGCTGACCTCTGATTATAGCTCATTTAGGCATATATTAATTCTCTCAGGCAGCCAGCATTTGCTGTACCCTCCTATGGGCCATGTGCTGACCTGGGCACTGGACATAAAGAAACCTAGAGTTTTATTTTTGTTTTGTTTTTTTGAAACCCAGAGTTTTATTAATGTTTTAGTGCAAATGTTGACTGTAGACCAGTGGGAACCTACTTCTGAAGTAGGAGGAGGTAACTTGCTCTGCCACAGGCCAGACCCTGGCATTCCAGAGCTGCCCAAGAGCAGCCACTGCACTGCTGTTTTTATACCTGGCTGTGGTGGGTGCAGTGAATCCTATAGTAGTGGCTTGTACGGGTGCTGCTCCCCAGAACGAGGGCTTCAGGCTGGGCCTTGATCCAAGAGTAGAGCCTCTAGGTCGAGAAGAGCTAGGCAGCAAGTCCTCTCCAGCGCACAGAAACTCAACAGCAGCACCATGTTTTGACGCATTCCACATGGAGCCAGCTCTCCCCTTCCTCCTGCGCATCCAAACCTCTGCACTCAGTGACTTTTTCGCCTGCGACTCCCTGCAATGCTGAGATTCCCCAAGTCCTAACCTCTGCCTTTTGCATCTTTAGTCCATACTTGCCATCCACGAAAACACCTGGCACCCTCTAAATGTTCAGTAAGTTTTTGCAGAACCAAGGGGAGTCATCAGCCCTCCAGCTGCCATGCACTTGAAGCCTTGCTTCTTCATTGCAGGCTCGCCTGCAGCTTCCAAGCTGGGCTTGTGGAGCCGGGCAGTCTGCATTTCGATCCTGCCCCAGGCTTACTCCTCAGTGACCTCAGGCAAGCAGCCTCACCTTTTGGCACTTTAGCTTCCTTGTCTATAAAGCAAAGGAGATTAGATGGGTGAACATGGCAGGTGTGTGGAGAGTACATGAATCAGTAGGAGTAAGAACTCCTGCCTGGCACATAGTTAGTGCTCAGGGACATCACCATTTTTCCATCCTGGTGCTGGCCCTTCTGTTCTTGCAGACCAGTCTTCCACCACCATCTTAACCTTATAGCTTTGGAGTGGGGGAAAACCAAAGGCCTGGGCTAATGACAACCATAACTTCATTTTTCTAATTCTTAAAAATAGGGATCATACTACCTCATGTGAGCATTAGGAGTGGGCTTCATTTTTCTAATTCTTAAAAATAGGGATCATACTACCTCATGTGAGTGTTAGGAGTGAGTGGAACGATGGCCACGAAAGCCCTTCATCCATTTAAAATGTGGTAACAGTGTAGGTTCTGTCCTCCTTGCTTGAAATCCTTCTGTGACCCTTCATTGCTAATCACAGAAAACCAGACATCCAAGCATGTGTAGTCCACTTTCAGCCTCCTCTCCCGGCACCAATGCCAGGGCCTGCCCACAGAGATTCTGATTCCGTTGCATTGAAATGGGGCTCCAGCGCTGGCATATTATTGTATTACAGTGATTTTGAAGTGTGGCTAGGGTTGAGGACCACTGCTCAGACTTTGTCCTACACTTGCCCTCTTGAATCCTGTCAAGGGTAGCCCTGACTGACAGGCACTAGAGAAATCTGCCTCTGTGTTGGTGTCTGTATTTTTGTCAGATTTTTGTGAATGTAGGATTATGTATAGTTGCAGTTTTCAGATGCATATTGCTGTTTTATTTCATTGCGAAATTGTGAATTTTTTTGTGAACAAGGACTTCTTTGAAAAAAACTTCCTTCAGCAAGTGTTTGCTGCAAGCCTCCAGTGTCCAAGGACCTCTGCCACATGTCGGGGAAATCTACCTAGGGAACAGTGTGGGCAAAGAAAAGAGAGTGGTCATTCCTGCCTGGAAGAAGTGGTGTTTGGGGTGGGTGAGGACCTGAAATGTGTTAAGAGATTGTTTAGGTAAGCCCCGAAGACAAGCAGGCATTTGATAATCCTGGGGTTCTCTGGTGTTCTAGGACAAGAGAGCTGTCAGGTTATGTAGGGGTACTTGGTAAGTAGCACCCACTAACTATCCTTCACCTTAAGCCAAGCATACATTTCTTAGAATGAACTGGAGTAAATGTGGTAACACTGGATTGGAATGCTCTCATGCTGTTGCTGGCATGTTTGCTTTGATAGAAGTGAGTTTGTAAATATTTTCCCTTCTGGAAGACTGGCAAGCAAGAAAACAGATTTATCAATGAGAATTCCTCTTTTATGCTGGTTACTCAATTTATATTTAGTAGAATCCATCTTGGGGAAAAATAAAAGTTAACCACAACTTTGATGATAAGTCTGTAAGCAGTATGATACATGAGCTTTGAGAGCTACCGTAATCCGAGATTGCGACAACAGACTGTCCGTCTCTTAACATCATTCTGGACACGGTCTGTGTGCAGATCTCAGCCCTCAGGAGCCCTGCATACTTCAGAGTGTGAGTGAGACTCTGTCCATAGTACCAGGGTCCCGGTCCCCGAGTGCGGTAGAACCTGAATCAGTGGGTGCACCCAGAGGAGAGGTAAGGTAGGGGCAGGTCTGCATACCTGTGATGTGAGAAATGGGAGGAGGAAACTGGGTGTACTGAGCTGGCTTTGAAAGAGGAGTAGAGCTGTTTGGTCTCTTCAAAGGAGCAGACATGGAAACTTGGAGCAGACGATGCAGTGCCTTTTGGCAGTGCTGTCCAGAGAGGGGTGCCCCAGGGCCAGGGCGCAGGGGAGGGGACCTGGAGACAGATGTGCTCCCCCAGGCACTGACATGGCCTGGCGCTATGGGTGACAGGATGAAACTCCACCCACGGGGAATGTGCAGGAAGAAGAGTATTTCAGTGAGCTTCTCCTGAGTCATGAAACTTCTGGCCCTAGGGTAGAGTCCCTACACTCCCAGCATAACATTATGATCTCAGAAAGTACAGCAAACAGCTTGACAAAGCAAGAGTACATTAAGTCTTACATATGTATTTTTATTTTTTAGTGACCTCATCTCCTTGTTTTAGGTGTAAAATTAGAAAATTTATGGTATGCTTAGCATGCTTGGCCTACTGTATCCTGTAGGCCCTGCTGGCAGTATAGTGCTCACTGCTGTTTAGGTAACAGCTTTATGTTCATCTCCAGATTTTTTTCCCCTGTTAATTTTATTATTTTGTGAAATCCTAAAGTCCCAAAACTCTTAAACTAGAAGACTTTTAAGATCTGAGGTTCCTTTTATATCTAAAGTGGTATGATTCTTTGGCTATTTTTTCTATAATAATCAGCTGGCTTCAGAAGAATGCTCTGATAGGGAATATATGCTTGGTTTGTCCATATTTAAATGTTCACATATATAGTAGAAGGAATTATTTTTTAAGTTACTCAACAAATCAGATGTTAGTTCTTTAATAAAGCAGTTTTTCTGTGCAAAATCCTGACAGCTCCTCCTAATTTAAAATATTTGCTTAGAAGGAGCAGAGCCTCCTTCACTGCTAATACACTGTAACATAGCTAGACAGCACAGCCACACTCCCAGCCTTAGAGTCCACAGAGGGGCCTGGGTGGGAATATTTGATCCCAGCTATAGGAGCCTAGGCTGATTACTTCCTAGTAATCAGCATCTGTTTACAGATTATCTGTTTACTTTTCTGTAAAATGCGATACTATGACTTTGTAAGGGAATTGTGCTAACGAGGGGACACAGTGTCTGCAGCTGCCTGGTAACCGATCTCCTACTAATCGATAGTTACCACTTGTTAGAGCTGTCACATATCCAGCTACAAATAATCTCTAAGATGCGGACTCGGTACTTAGCCCATAACTGGTACTAGAGTAATTCAAAGTTTACCAAAAATACAGATACTTGACTAAAGATCAAATCATCTGCCTTCCGGTTTGCAATGTAATTTGGCATAAATCATTATCAGCATCATTGGACTTTTTTGCCTGAGTCTTTCAGTATCTAATCTACTTTTACACCATTGGTTAGATCAATATGTCCTCCTTTATCTGGCAGGAGATTTTCTTTATACATTTCTGATATTAAATAGCTAAAAAAAAACATTTTTAAGGGTTTGTTTTACTGTTGCTTATTACACTCTTTTAAGTGGAAGACCCTTGATACTTGCTTTGGAAACAAGTAATTGTTACACTTGACTTAACCAGAAAAGATGCAGCCCTGCTAAGAATTGACTCAGAATACATTTCAGTCATGACACATGGTTTACAAAATAACTTGAAACAAGAAGGACCTAATTTAACAGATGAGCAGATGGTGCTATTCAAATTGTTACATAATTGATGAGCTTTTTCTGGAATTTGGAATTGACTGACTTAAAACAGTCAGTGGTGCATTATCTTACCTCCCGTGAGCTGTTTCCCCCACGGCCAAGTGACTACTGAATCGTCAACACAAGCTAGTTTATTCACAGAAACTTATGAGAGTGTAGACTCACACAAACCAATGTTCATTTCTGGGCCAATCGTGTAACAGGAGCAGCTCTTTCATTTATCTGAATCTGAGTCTTTCAGCTGGAAAAGAGAGATGGCTCTAGCAGTGACTAAGTGGTTTGGTGATGCATGTAAGGGCTAGCAGGCCAAATGTAGGCTGCTGTTGACATTTGTTGTTTTATTATTGTTAGTAGTCATTCTCATAAAAGCTGGGGATTTCCCACTGTTTTGCCAAATCTTTCCCTTTAGTTATCTGAAATAAGCCTAGGTTTTTTCCTGAGCCACATTTATCACATTCTGAAAGATAGTACATAACTCAGTGATTTCCCAGAGCCTGACACAGAGAATCTCTGTGTTCTGTGATATAAAACTCACAGGTCGCCCTTTCTCTGCTTGTAAGTTTCCACGCAGAAGTAGACCTCAGACCGTCCCCAAACTCATGGCCATGAACTATCTGTGTATTTTATTTAAAATCCAGTTTGCATATTTACAAAGCCAGATTTGTTAGTTGGGTGTTACTGTTCGTTCTCCCTTTTTGGCTTATATTGTGCATAATGCCTGTGCATTATTACCCTTGGGTATATTCATTCATTTCAGTGTTTTTGTAATAGAACACTATAAAAAAAATTAGGTAGGGGATGTGGCAGATTGAGTCTATTAAGTTAAATTCCAGCAGTGGAGGATTTTGTTTTCAAATCCTAATTTGAAACATTAGCCAGGAGCTTTTTTAATACAAGGCAATTGCAGTTTTAATTTCAGTGTACTTTAGGCAATTTCCTATCGACTTCCTATTGATTATTACATCAAATCTATTTTGTGATCTGCATTTAAATAAGTTATTCTTTGTGAGGCCCTGCTAGTTTCAGAAATTAGGAACATAAGAGGCCCTGCAGTGAACCTGCTGCTATGAAGTTCCTGATGTGCATTTTTTGCACAAAGGTAAAAAAAAAAATGACAGCCCTGTCAGGGAGAACAGCAGCACTGCCGGAGGAAGTCCTGTTTGCACATGTCATACCTATTTATGAACAAAAGCATGTTTTTAAAAAAGAAGAAATCCTGAAATAATGAAGTATAGGTATTACTTTTTTTCCCCCTCAAGGGACACTTGGATATACATGGTCCAAGTTAAAAACTCCAAATAAAGCATCCTAAGGTCTATTTAAAATACAAGCTTGGCAGTCCCCAAAGCAGCCTCCACGGTGTGCAGGGCCCATTTAAGAGAGAAGCAGCACAGTGCATGCCTGAAATGGGACAAGCCAGGGGCGCACGTGGAGCAGGCGCTTTTGCTCAGAGCACAGGATGGAGATGCATCTGTGTTCAGCAGATTGCTGGGGCGGAGCTACTCCTGGAGTTAGAATTGGGCTGGTCCCAGATCTCCTTGCACATGGTTGCTTTTGAGTTGTGCATATGTAATCTTCACTTGGAAAGTTGGACCGGGACCTGCCTCAGCCTGTCAGTTTTCCTTTTGAATTATATGACCTTTAAGATCACTTTTCATTATCGGTATGCTTTTTCTCCCCTGCTTTCTTGCAGGCAGGTAACTTGCAGACTCACCTACGTCGGCATTCTGGTGAAAAACCATATATCTGCGAAATCTGTGGAAAGAGGTCAGTGCTGGGCTTATACTTCCATTTGTAAGGAACAACTCGTAGTCTGTCTTTGAACTCCGTGTTCTCTGAGCCACCAGGGCTCACTCTGTCGCTGAGGAACACATGTAAATCGTCCGGCTTTCCATGATGAGAAGAACAAAAAGAAAGAAAAATGTTAATTAAAAGAAAGAAAATCTAGGACAGGAGTCTTACAAAATGGGATTTTATATGAAACAAAATTATTTTATACTAAAATTTCCATTCATTCCAAGAATGTTAGCATAAACGTCCCCATGGAGGTGACTATCTTATGGGGGAAAAGAGACTTGCAACTGAAAGCTTGGGTGTCAGGAGAGAGGACCAGAGGAGGTAGCCTGAGCTGAATCAGGGAAGGGCCTTGAGAGCTCAGCATCGGAGGAGGGGCCTAAGTGGGGGCAGGGCAGGGTCTAGAGGGACCCTCCTCCCCTCACTGGGTCATTTGTTGGGAGTGCACATGCTCTCGAGTGGTTGCATTCAGGCAGCAGCCACCAGTCATTGACATGACAGCGATTCAGTCATTCATTTATATAACCTTTCAACATTTTTTTGGTACCTACTGTGTGCTGAGTGCTATGAGGGGAACATAGAAATAGTACAAGCTCTGCCTCAGATAAGGTCATCCTCAAGGTGGTGGGCAGACATGGGACAACTAAAGTCAGAGTCCTCTGATGCAGCATGTGCCTGGGGATGCCAGCAGGAAAAGCAGCACTGGTTCAGGTCTGGGAAAACCACTGTCCCTGCAGGTAGCAGAAAACAAAGAAATATGAGTTGCCCAATCCTGACGTGTCTCCCTTTTCTGCTGTGGCCACCTGAATACTGATGACCCCGTTCAGTGCCGGGGTACTGCATACTGCTCACTTCCGGTACCTCTGTAGTGCGCACTCCTGGCTGTTTCACGTGGTTGTGTTGCTTCACTGTTGGCCTTGTTTTACACGTCTTAAATGGAAGCCTTCTGAACTCCATTTAAAAGTAAGGCATGTATTTAAAATCAGGTCTATAGGCAGCATCTCCCCAGTGGAACCAGCTAGACAATCAGGTATGGTGGAAAGGAAGCAGATTTATGTCGGAGAGCCTGGCTTGGAATTATTCCCTGAGCCAAGTAGTCAACCATCTCTGCAGAAAGATGAAACTAGGAGAAAAAATAGTAATAACACCAAAACAACGCACATTTCAAATGAATCAGGCCACTTCTGATTACATTCTGAAGGAACAAAGGTAGCAGTTCACCTCCTCCCTCAGTGACTTGCAATTACAAAGATTTGCAGCAATGTAGAAAGAAGTTGTTGATTGGAATTTCATATTACCTTTCAGGTTTGCAGCTTCTGGTGATGTCCAGCGTCACATCATCATCCACTCGGGGGAGAAGCCACACTTGTGTGACATCTGCGGCCGAGGTACTGCTGCGGGTTTTTCCCTTTCTGTCCTGAAGACTACCAATTGCAATGTTCTCGGTCCTTCCGCTGAACACCTGTTATGGTCTCTCCAGGGTTCAGTAACTTCAGTAATTTGAAGGAGCACAAAAAGACACACACAGCCGATAAAGTCTTCACCTGTGACGAATGCGGCAAGTCCTTCAACATGCAGAGGAAGCTGGTCAAGCACCGAATTCGGCACACGGGGGAGCGGCCCTACAGCTGTTCTGCCTGTGGTAAGTGTCTGGAGGGCATGGACCAGACGGTCACCCGGCCATCCCCGCTGGGGACAGACCCCAGTCTCTCCCCACTCTGTGGTTGGCTGTTTTGGTGTCATGCTTAAATCATCCCTGTTATAGATAAAATGAAGGTGGCACTGTTTACTGCCTAACGTGGTCTCTGGTTCGTTCCTGTGTTCACATATCAGACATTTACTCTGTGAGTTGCCTCACAGAGTGTCTGTGAGGTGTCCAGAGCGCTGGGGACAGCCTACTGAGGCTACTGAGAGTCCCAGGTGCTGCGTGCTCCTGGTCCAGGTCGGTGGGGTGTAGACAGTTGGGAAAGTGTGGGAGAGCGCAGTGTGCAGCAGTGGGCGTCAGCATCACGCAGACCAAAGGGCTGGGTGTGGGGGCTGCAGTTTAACTGTCCTGCGGGAACATTGAGAACATGTGATGGGGTCAAGAGGGAGGGCTTCTTGAGATGCTGTGTTCAGAAACAAAGGTCCCTTCTCCAGGCATTTGATGCAGTGGTGAAGTCTTGGGAGGCGGGGGAAAGCTGGCGACCTCGCTATTGAGGGATGTTATTGCTCACGTTAGGAAATGGGGACTGTGAGTCAAGTCACCTGTGACCTACGATCACAGTGTTTGAGCCTCTGAAGAACTGTGTGTGTGTGTGTGCACGAGTGCCTGGGACAGGTGGTTGGCAATGTGAATTGAGTCACTGAGGAACAAGTGAGTGACTGTGTTTGTGGTTTCCCAGTTAGAACAAAAGGGGAAACTGTTCAGGCTCCACAGTGGGAAGGCTGGAGCCGAGCACTACTCAGAGCGGCTCTTTCTAAACAGGGCAGGACTTCTGGGATGTAACCACAGGTCTTTGTTTTTATCTCCCACTTAAATTGTGTACAGATTTCCTGGCAACTCCATGACTATTCTCATTACTCCTTATCAAAGTAAAATTGTGTTGGGGCACCTGGGTGGCCCATTCAGTTGAGCATCTGACTTTGATTTCAGCTCAGGTCATGAGACCTGAGATCAGGGTCATGAGATCGAGCCTTGTGTTGGGCTCTGCGCTCAGCATGGAATCTGTTTCCCCTCCCCCTGCTCACACTCTCTCTAAAATAAAATAAGATAAAATAAAATAAAAGTAGGATTACTTTAAATCACAAATGCAATCTCAAGTCACTAAAATGTCAGTTCCAAATTATATTACAGTTGCCAACTTGATTTAAGGTTGAATTTTCTCTTCCCTCCTCCACTAGAACTTGTTGCTGGCCTAGGACCCCGGGCAGAGGAGGAAGTAGAGGCCCTGCTGCCACACCTTATGCTTCTAGCCCATTCCCCTCCCTCACTAACCATGGTTTCTGACCCTGACAAGGTCATCCTGGAACCAGGGGAAGAAAAAAAGAGCAAGAGTGTTCGTTCTTACAGGACAGGTTCAAATTTTTGTAACAGCTTCATTGCGGTAAAATTCCCATACCATGGGATCCCTGGGTGGCGCAGCGGTTTGGCGCCTGCCTTTGGCCCAGGGCACGATCCTGGAGACCCGGGATCGAATCCCACGTCGGGCTCCCGGTGCATGGAGCCTGCTTCTCCCTCTGCCTGTGTCTCTGCCTCTCTCTCTCTCTGTGACTATCATGAATAAATAAATAAAATCTTTAAAAAAAAAAAAAATTCCCATACCATAAAATTTACTCATTTAAAGTGAACAATTCAATAGTTTTGGTATGTTATTCACGGAGTCATAGAACCCTCACTATGGTCTATTTTAGAACATTTTCATCACCCCAAAAAGAAGCTCCCTGCATGTTAACAGTCACGCCCTGCTCCTACGCCCCAGCCTAGGCTACCATTAATCTGCCTTCTCTCTCGGGATTTGCTTGTTCTGGACATTTCACATAAATGGAATCCTACAGCATGTGGGCTTTTGTAACTGACTTCTTTCACTTAGAAAATCTGCTGTGAACACGTGTATGTAGTTTGGGCGTGTTTTCATTTTCTTGAGTTCAAAAGATGGGCTCAGTTTTAAGGTGGCTTCACATTCTGGGCTTTTTCAGGGAATAGAGCTCCCCTTCCTCTGTTTCCCCTCCCCTCCTCACACACAACCCCCCTCGCCCCCCCCCCCCCCGCAATGTCATTCTTGTTCCAAAGATTTCCTCTCCTACCTTCCCCTCTTCCTTTCCCTGCATTTCTCTGCACTTTCTCAGGTGCAGATGTTTATTTTCCTCAGCCCTGGGTCCTAGCTCCTTATTCCCAGGAGACTTTCTCTGTTGGGGTCTCCCTGCCCCTCTGTGCAGATCTCTCAGGCTGGATTGAAGATGAATCCTGGCAGCTCACTTGCAAGCATGACCTTTGTCCAGTCTGTGGCAACACTACGGGGACTGCAGGCCACGGCCATGCAGAGGGACACCATCCTGTCTGCACTAGTGCGGTGGATTTCCTATGCGGGAGGCAGGTGCCACACCTTACCTTGCCATGAGGACGGTTGTGAAGTCTGGCCCCCCTGTCTTGACTGTCTCCTGGGGGGACCTCCACTGTGGCTAAAATTCATATGCTTTAAGGACCCCAGAAAAGATTCCCATTTGCCCAGTAATTTCCACTACTGAGAATTTTTCTGAAGGAAACAGTGAAAAGAAAAATATTAATTGAACATGAAGTAAAGTAGCAATCAGGTGGAAGGCACCCAAACGTGCAGTAAATCGAGGAATGGTTATGAAATAGCTCCTATCCATATAAACCATATGTTGTATAGACAGTGCAGCAGACGGTGAAAATGCTTTTACTGTGACGTTACGTGAAGGAGACTGAGCCTGACTTGCAGGCAAAATGAAGACATGAAGAAGACTCACCACAGTGTGCCTCAGTGTTCTGTAGGGGGAAGAAGTGCCAAAATGTAACTTGTGGAAGTTGACACCTAGTTTGTTCAAAGGTGTGTGTTTTTTTTTTAATGGCCCACCGCTGGCTGATGAGGGCAGGATGGCCTAGTGTTCACACGCATAAGGGAGAAGTTGTAAGTACATGTCCTCGTACCTGCGTGACGTATTATCTTCTGTGAATACGTGATGTCTTCTGTAAGGTTCTTTATTGGTTGTTTTCTTCTGACCTTCTTACCTACTTTAATCATGGAAGTAGATCCCCTACCTGTGTTGTATACACAGAAAGGAAATCGAACTGAGAGAAGTGTAGGTAAAATTACATTATGAGCAAAAAGATGTTTCTGAATTCTAGATTGGCCATGTTAGGTTTACAAAAACTTAAGCAAGCCTGGCCAGTAGAGGCAGGTACCTTGGCTTCCCAGAGAGGCGCTCCTGTGCAGGGAGACAGGGTCCCTCAAAGGCTCGCCCTGAGGTACCCACAACCAGGTCAGAGAGATGCAGCTCAAGAAGAACAGAGGAGTCTTCCAGAGGAGTCTTCCAGAGTGAGCAGGTGATGGCAGGAAGAAGAGGAATGTCCTTCCAGAATGTCCTCTTCTAAAAGGATCCCATTTTGGACAGCCCCAGTGGCTCAGTGGTTTAGCACCGCCTTCAGCTTGGGGTGTGATCCTGGAGACCCAGGATCGAGTCCCACATCGGGCTCCCTGCACAGAGCCTGCTTCTCCCTCTGCCTGTGTCTCTGCCTCTCTCTCTGTCATGAATAAATAAATAAAATCTTTAAAAAATAAATAAATAAAAGGATCCCATTTTCATTTTGCAGGAAAATGTTTTGGGGGATCTGGCGACCTCCGCAGGCACGTGCGCACTCATACCGGGGAGAAGCCGTACACGTGTGAGATCTGCAGCAAGTGCTTCACGCGCTCGGCGGTGCTCCGGCGCCATGAGAAGATGCACTGCAGGGCGAGCGCAGGCCGGGACGCGCTGCATGAGCTCACTCAGGCCCTTGAGACCCCCGACCTGGAGAAATCTCAAGGCTCAGATCCTTTTGCCCAAGATGTGTCCGTGACCTTGATGCCCGTGTCGGTCAAGCTCCCTGTTCACCCCGTGGAAGACTCAGTGACAGAGTTTGACGGCCATGCCACCAGTTCCTACTGCAAGTTCCGGCCGATGGTTCAGCCTCATGCAGGCGGTGAGCCAGAGAAGGTCAGTCTGGATCCTGGCAGGCGTGCCAAGCCCCCACCGCAGCCAGCACAACATCAGGCATATGCTTACCCAGACGTGGCCACTGCGGCCGGCGACCAGCCACTGCAGGCTGACAGCCTATCCCTGGGCCGCTCGTCTCTGGCTGCCCTGGACAATCACTGTGGTGATGCGCCAGGCAGCCGCGGGCCTGCCACGCCGTACAGGAACTCCGAAGGGCAGTTCTTCTCTAGCATGACCCTCTGGGGGCTGGCCATGAAGACGCTGCAGAATGAAAACGAGTTGGACCAGTGATGTCTGGCGGTGGCATTCTCTGAGCCCAGTGGACTAGTATCCGCGCTTTGGGGGAGAGCATTTTTTCCATGGCATCCCTTTCTGACCAGCCCAAGAGGAGTTGGACCATCACTGTGCTGGTGGTAACAGAACTGGAAGCATGCAGAGCCCCAGGATTTGGGACGGAGGCTTGGCAGCAACTCGTGCAGGAGGGGAGAAGTGGACAGCCCGAGAAACCATCCCACTGACCTTGGCTGGCACAACAGTGCACACATTAGGTCAACTGCTGTCCATTTCAGTCACGCTAAAGGGAAAAAGACATATCTAGTATATAAATATTTTTGCATTTTTTACATTGAAATTTGTACGGTTTGTATTTTTATTTACACAAAAGTTTTATTTGTGTATGAAACTCATGCTATAATTTAATTTGAATAAATGAAATTGACTTTCTATATAATGTGTTTCCTCCAGCATTTTTATTAAAGATCATAGTGGTATAAAAATAAGTATCAATAAGGGCTCGTCCTACAGGGATGAGTCCTAGTTCAGTTCAGCCACGAGAACAGGACGTCAGTCCTGGCTGCCACTTATGGTTAGGTCACAGGCAAGCTCCTCAGCCTCTCAGAATCTTCTCTGGGTTTTCTTTTCTACAGTCTGAGGTAAAAGCCTTGCAGCACCCATACAGGGCCCAGTGACCTCGTCATCCCTGGTTGCTTGGCAGGGCTTCCTGAACATGTATTTCCTCCTTGCCTTCCCAGCAGACCTGCCGGCCTCTGTGACACGAGGTGTGTCTACGGGGTAGTCCCTAGACTAAGTGAGCTCAAGCACGTGGAAATGCAGGTCCCCATGTGGCACAATGCGAGTCCTTACCCTTGAAACTGCACAAAGGACCCTGTACAGATGCCGTCACTGCCCACTGTAACTCCAAAATACAGTACCAGCAGTGAGAGAAGCAGGCAGGTGATGGTGCTCGGGAAGGCAGTGTGGTTGCAGACTCAAATGTGCACTTTGAAGTCCGACTCAGGTTCGCCTCCAGGTTTTCCCCACCAGGACCGGCCCTCTGGTCCTGCAGCTCTGGAGCAGCGAGCATATAGTATCCCCGTCTTACAGATGGGAGAACCTGAGGTTCGCATCGGCACAGCCCCGTGGTCCAGCTGAGAACCGGCTCGCAGGTGTGCAGGCGTCAGCCTGAGCCACGGTGGTCACACACAACTGAGGTTCTCCCTCCTTCCACTTGCCCTCCACAACTCCCGCTGCCTCTTTCCCGCTCCTCCCTCTGGTTTCCTGGGCCCAACAGGCCTCATCCCCCCCATCCAGCGATCCACTGGATCTGTCCACTCGTGTCCCTGTCTGCCTCCTTCCAGGCTAAGCCCATGGCCCGTCACACCAGGATCCAGCCCCCAGCCTCTGTATCAAACCTACGTGGTCGGCCTCCAGCCCTGGCCCCCTGCATGGGGCTATCTGAGCCCGGCTGGTGAGAAACAGCTGTTGTCCGCTTCCTACTACAGCTTGCTCCTGTGACCTAGGCCGCCACCGCAAGGCCTTCCTCGCTGCCTTCCACCCCACGCTTTCCTCGGCGACTCTGCTTTGTGCGCTTCATCGTCCTCTCCAGCCTCCACACCTCCTTTCCCCCTCGACCTGCTCATGACCTGGCTCCCTTTTTGTCTGAGAAAGTAGAAGCAAATAGTGAGGAACCTCGCCTGCACCTACCAGCCTCTCTGGTCCACATCTGTAGATTGCACCCCCATGTAAAGCTGCAACCCTCCACACACACACCCCATTCCCAACTTGCCAGCTTTGTTTTTCTCATCAGGACTTAACCACTGCCTGACCTACGGATTTTTGTTATCGTGTCTGGATGTGAACTCCCTGGATTTTTGTCTCTTGTTCACTCCTTTATCCCATGAGCCCAGCACAGGGCCTGGCACTTGCTGATGCTCAGCAGATACTTGTCAAAAGATACTTGCCACCAGCCATCCCGGGTGGCTCAGCAGCTTGGCCCCGCCTTCAGCCCAGGGCGTGATCCTGGAGACCCGGGATCAAGTCCCACGTCAGGCTCCCTGCATGGAGCCTGCTTCTGCCTCTGCCTATGTCTCTGCCTCTCTCTCTCTCTCTCTCTCTCTCTCTCTCCTTTCTGTGTATTCTCATGAATAAATAAATAAAATCTTAAAAAAAAGTTCTTGAAATATCACTAAATATCATATAGTCAAATATTGGACCTCCTGGATTGATCCTCTGATTTTCTTTTCTCTCTAGAACCCTGTTCCATCAGACAACCCTTGTTCCCAGTACTCCACCAAGGCAAGGTCCCCATTGCTAACCCAGGGGTCCCCATCTTGGTTGACTCCTGGGCAGTACTGACAGTCTAGCAGTGAATTGATGCCTCCTTCCTCCGTGAGACAAGAATTAGGACATGTCCCAGAGAGTCGATCCCTCTAGATTCCCAACTCACTGGCTGCTCCATCTCAGACCCCTTCTCCCCTCTCATCAGTCCACACTTGGAAATTGGGGTGGCTCGGAGCACAGGCCCAACCCCTCCCTGACCTTGCTGCCTCCCTAGGGCACCTCCTCAGGTCCGAGTTGTGCTTCGGTGCTATTTGTTCATGACTCCCAAACTCCTGTCCTCCAGAGCCTCCCCAGGACTGCCCATCATCCTCATCTGAATATCCAACAGACCACTCAGACTGAAAACTTTCCAATCTCAGCTCTGCATTCTTGCCCCTACTCTTACTGACTTTATTAAATGGCAGGCTCATTCCCATTGCTCAGACTAAAAACCCTAAGAGTTGCCCCATGTCCATCGAGAAACATTAATGGAGCACCTCCTGTATGCTAGGTACTGGGTTTGCTTGCCTGAGGCTCAGAATAAGACCTGGTGAGGCTGAGGGGGCTCCCTTTGCATAAATCTGCTGGACAAAGACAGGAATTTGTTCTTGTAGAATAAAACCAGGGAAAAATTAATTTCAAAGCTCTTTTAATCCATAGTTCCTGTCTCTTCCGTTTCTCCCCTTATCACTCTGCCCCAAAGCCTGAACCGAAATAAAGAAAAACGTGTAAGGGGTGAAAAGGCTTGGAAGTGTGTGAATGTGTGCTTGGACAGCAAATTATCTGACAGGGACAGGCCTTGATGTTGTGGGGTGCACCTAGCCTGGGCCACCCACAGCAAGCATAAGCGTCCTCCCCTCTCTGGACATCAGTGTCCTGACTACTATGGCATGAGTAGCTCCAGCTTTAGTGCTTTACGATTCTCTGAAAACAGCCTGCCCGGGGTGAGGACTGCCTTTCCTATTACAAAATTGGGGAGCAGAGGTCAAGAGATTGGGCTGGTCTCCAGAGGAACCCAGCATCTTAGAATGTGTGAGCTGGAAGGGGCCTTAGAAATTATGGGTCTCAACTTCCCGTGAGCTCAGCTTGGAAGGTTTCCCCTGTGACATCTACTGACCGTGCAGATTTGGAACTTTTAGGCAAGGCCTAGGAATCTGCCTTTCAGCAAGTTTCCCAGATGGCTCTGAGGCAGGTGTTGGAAGGACAAGACTCACAGAAACCCTGATCTTGTCCAGATCCCTCGCTGGATTGATGCACTGAGATGGGAGGTGGTTCGCCCGGGTATGGCAGCAAAGATGCACTGTGCTTACCACGCGCCAGGCGGGACAGTACGTGCTTTACAGGAGTCAGCTTGTGCAAACTCCATAACAAAACCTGTGAGGTCAGTCCTGTGATCCCTCCGTTTACGGATGAGGAAAGTAGCCCCCTGAGGGGTCGGGTCCCAGGGTCGCAGGGTGACTGGGCGGCAGGGCCCAAAGCCAGGATCAGACCCAGCCCGGCATGCAGGGCTCACCTGCCAGGTGATTGATGGGCTTGGAGAGAACACAGCTTGCTGCCATGATATTCATGAAAGTCAGAGCTCATCTCTCCGTGGGAGCTTATGCACCTTCCTCTATTTTAATTTCTTCTTCTTTTTTTTTTTTTTCTGAGTAGCATGGGCAGCAGACAAAACTCAGAAAATATGTACAAGTAAAAGGGAAAAATAATTCCATCAGCCAGGGATGATGAGGATGAGGATGAGGATGAGGATGAAGAACCTGATCCTGCCCTGACCACAGCAGCTAACACCTGCTGAGATCTCTCTCAGGCGCGGCCTGGCTCCGTACCCCTTCAACGTTCTGTGTTGACACCTTGGCTTGTTCCCTCCAGCCATCTCCCTTGGCGCTCAGATACAAATAAATCTAGCTACTTACACATTCTCTTAAGTGGCTCATACCATGTGCACTCCTTTGCCTTTTCACATCGCAAATGGTCACAGACCTCTTCCCTGGTCACAAAAATGTGCGTTGCCGTCAGCGCCCTGAACCCGTGTCCTGTATTCCCATCACACTTGCCCTGAGCTTGAGGACGTTCGCGAAGGTCCAAGCACGGCCCTAGGGGCCTAGACAAGCCCGGTTCCCTTGAATGTAGGTACAAGCAAGTCGGTGGGCCCTCCTGGGCTGCTGCTGTCGGGTTTCCTTCAAGCCACCAGATGGCGCTATAGCCCCTCACAAAGCGGAGACCCGGGTGGGGTGACCTCAGCCCTCCCGGGGCCTGGGCTGCTGGGCATTCCTGCAGCACCCGGCAGGTGGCAAAGTGCATTCACCCTCCTGAGCCCCCTGGAGCCCCCCAAGCGGCTTCTGGCAAGGCAGCGTCCTCTCTCCCCAGTCTGGAGGGATGCGTCCTATGAAGGGAAGTCACCAGCTCATGGGTCTCTTGTCCTTGCTGAGTGCCCTTCCGTGTCCCAGACTCCAGTATGCCCCCCTGGGGTGGGGGGGAAGGGGGCACATCACAGCTCTAAGAGGAGACCCCACTCAGCAGCCTCGTGAACTCGGTTCCCTGGGTTCTCCGTGTCTCTGTACAATTGAGCTTTAAAAATAGCTTTACCTGGTGGGTAACCCTTATGAGCATGGTGCTAAGTGAAGGAAGCCAGACCCAAAGGGCATGTGTGGGGTGATTCCATTTACATGGAATGTCTAGAATAGGCAAATCCATGGAGAAAGAAAGAAGAGAAGGAAAGAAAGAAGAAAAAAGAAAGAAAGAAAGAGAAAGAAGAAAGAAAGAAAGAAAGAAAGAAAGAAAGAAAGAAAGAAAGAAAGAAAGAAAGAAAGAAAAAGAAAGAAAGAAAGAAAGAAAGAAAGAAAGAAAGAAAGAAAGAGAAAGAAAGAAAGAAAGAAAGAAAGAAAGAAAGAAAGAAAGAAAGAAAGAGGAAGGAAGGAAGGAAGGAAGGAAGGAAGGAAGGAAGGAAGGAAGGAAGGAAATGAAGAGAAGAGAAGAGAAGAGAAGAGAAGAGAAGAGAAGAGAAGAGAAGAGAAGAGAAAAGAGAAAGAAGAGAAGAGAGCAGATGTCCGCAGCTGGGGGACGGGGGACAGGGTTATGGGAAGTGGCTGTTCACAGGTTGAGATTTCCACTTGAGATGATGAAGTTCTGGAATGAAAAGAAAGTGCTTGCTGTGGACTGAATTGTGTGTCCCCCCTCCCCACTAAAATGAGATCTTAAGGCTGGGGTCCCATCCCAAAACTGGTATCCTTTTGAAAAGAAGAGACCCTGGGGCAAATCGGGGAGTAGGGGCCAGGCTTCCCCTCCGCTCCCACGCAGTGGCACCTGCAGGGTGCATGGATGTCCAATCTCCCCATTTCTCTGGGACAAAAACCTCCTGCTTGCCTCGCCACCTCCTGAGGACCCTCCAAACCAGCGGGGCCAGGCCTGCAATAGGCTGACAAGTGGGAGAAAGGAGTTTTGAAAACCCTGTCTCTCTAACAAAACAAAACCCTGGCTCTTAGAACGGATCATCTTAAGTCCCTTGGCCTTGGTCTTTGCTCCTTCCCTAATATTCCTAACCTCACTCCTATCCCCACCCAAGGCAGTTGGAGGCTTCAGATCATCATGGAGGATGGTCGTGTTCTCAGGAGCGAAAGAATAAAATTATTACTTTTCAAAAGAGCACCCTTACGGTTAAACATAAGTAGTGTAAAAGCATAAACCCAACTCAGCCTGGGGCCACTGGGAGTACAAAATAATTCTTGTTGGGCCACCGGTGGCTCAGTGATTGAGCATCTGCCTTTGACTCGGGTCATGATCCCGGGGTCCTGGGATCAAGTCCCACATTGGGCTCCCTGCAGGGAGCCTGCTCCTCCCTCTGCCTGTGTCTCTGCCTCTCTCTCTGTGTGTCTCATGAATAAATAAATAGCATCTTTTAAAAATAATAATAATTCTCTTCTGAGGACATGCAGACCCTGTCCTCGCCCGCGGGCCTCAGTGGGCTGCTCTCTCTGCCGCGACGAGCCCGCCCTCCCTCCACGTCATTCCCTCCAATGTTCCTGATCTGAAAAATGCATCTGTTCTTTGGATTCTCGTTTGAACCAGTGAGAACATCTGCCTGGTTCGCTCCCTGATTCATGAGTTAAATAAAATCTTCAATGCATATGCATAGTCCCATCTGTATGAGAAGCAGGATTTTACCTTTCTTTGAAAATTATTTTTAACGGTCTTCTGAAAGGGTCTAGATGTAGACAAAAATGTTCTTGTTTACTATCGATGCCTGTGTTTGGTAGATTTCCAGGCACAGGCTGTATTAGCTTGCTAGGGCTGCCGTGACGAAATACCGCAGACGAGGGGGTCTAAACAGCAGATGTTTATCCTCCCAACATTCTGGAGGCCGGTGGTCAGAGATCAGGGTGTGGGCAGGGTTGATGCCTCCTCGCCTCGCCCTGTAGACAGCCAGCTTCTCCCTGTGCCCTCGTAGGGTCGTCCCTCCGTGTCTGTGTCCTGGTCTCCTCTTTTGTAAGGACGCCAGTTATACTGGATCACGGCCCCCCAAGGTGACCTCATTTTCCCTGAATCACCTCTTTCAAGGCCCTGTCTCCAAGTACAGTCATATTCGGAGGTGCTGGGGACTAGGACTCACACCTGAATTTGGCGGGGACACAGGTCAGCCCGTGACATAGAGCAAGAGACAGGGTGGGCCGGGGGCCGGGGCACGGAGAGGTGGCCGGGAGCCCTGCTGGCTGAGCAGCCGAGGCAGCCGCTCTCACACCCCCAGGGCCTGGCACCAATACTGCGCTGGGTGACCCAGTTCATCAGTCTGCCTGCGATTCCCAAACCGGAGACAGAATGAGTGCAAGGCCGGGGACACACAAGTCCAGCTGCTAAAGGGACCATTATACTCTTGGTCTCCCCAATTCTCAAATGGCCAGGAGATTTTCTCAGGGCCCTCGGCTGTCAACTGCCTGACCCTTCCACTGTAGGAAGGAAGGCAGAGAGAACGGACTCTGGGCTCTGAGGACAGACGCATCCTCCTGCTGCTGGCTGACCTCCTGGTGCTGCTTTGGCCGCAGGGTTTTCCAAACAATCGTGGCCACGGAACCGTTAATCCATAACAGGCCACGTGGAAGCCCAACCCACAGAGCAGAAGGATCTAGACACTCCAGCTCAGGGAGCCTGGGGGCCAGAGCCCTGAGTGCAAGGCCCCTCGTCACTGTCCCCACAGCCGCGGGCCCCCCGAGGGGGCTCGTTGAGACCCTGGGGGACTCCAAGGACAAGAGTGGGGAAGCCACTGGCCTGAGCGACAGAAGAGACTGTCTGGCACTGCGTTTCCTGCCTTTTGGGCTCCTCTACGTGAACACAGGACAGTTCCATCATTTCGTTGTTCGTTATCAAGACCTGCCTTGCTCCCCCAAAACTAGAAGTACAAATAAATTTTTGTACTTCTGAAGTATATACAAGGCGAAATAGAGGCAGGGGATAAGGTGAAACCAGGGGTGTGGTTGTTCTATAGAAACGTAGGACTTTATGTTTGTGTCTGCCCCAAAGTCATATGGTAAAGCCCTGACCCCAGTGAGGCTGTGTTTGAAGATGGGGCCTCTACCGACATGACTGAGCTTTATTTTTTTTTAATTTCTTTTATTTGGAGTTCAATTTGCCAACATATAGCATAACACCCAGTGCTCATCCCATCAAGTGCCCCCCTCGGTGCCCGTCACACAGTCACCCCACCCCCCCGCCCACCCCCCTTTCCACCACCCCTTGTTCGTTTCCCAGAGCTAGGAGTCTCTCATGTTCTGCATGACTCAGCTTTAAAGGGTCATAAGGGAGGGCCCCTGATCTGCTAGGACTAGTGTCCTTGTAAGAAGACACACCAGAGAGCCCTGCTCCCCCCCGCCCCCCACGATGCACACCAAGGAAGGGCTGCGCACATAGCAGGCAGGAAGGCAGCGCGTCCCACGAAAAATTACATAGAAGTCCTAACCCTCAGCACCTCAGACTCTGGTTTATTTGATTTTTTAAATTTTTATGTATTATTTGAGAGAGAGAGAGAGAGAGAGCACAAGCAGGGGGAGGGACAGAGAGAGAAGCAGACTCCCTGCTGAGCAGGGAGCCCGATGCGGGACTCGATCCCAGGACCCTGAGATCATGACATGAGCCGAAGGCTGATGCTTCACTGGCTGAGCCACCCAGGTGCCTCTCTCTGATCTTACTTGGAAATAGGGCTGTTCAGATATAAGAAGTCAAGTCAGGATAAGGCCATAGTGGAGTCGGGTAGGCCCGACCCAAAGCCAGCATGCCCCGCATCGCCATGAAACGGAGAAGTTTGGACATAGACGCACACAGGGAGGACACCGTGTGAGGACTGGGGCTGTGCTGCCACAAACCAGGACGCGGCCAGAGGCTGGGAGGGAAGCCTGGAACACATGCTTCTCCGCACCTTCAGGCGGGCACAGCCCTGCACTGCCCGGATCTAGCGCTTCTGGCTCCTGGCCTCCAGAACTGCGGAGACGGTACATTTCTGCTGTTTAAGCCCGTCCATTTCTAGTACTTTGTTCTGGCGGCCTGAGGAATACCCGCATGGTCCTGCCACTTAACCACGAGCCTCACCTTCAGCCATGAGATTCCTGGCGGCCAAAGCAAAGAAGGAATCTGTTACTGGAATCTGAGTGTTTCTTGTGCGCAAAGCGGGCCGCCTCAGTGGAAGTGCTAGGTCCGGGGTGCTCAGAGCAGTGCCTGGCACCCAGGAGGTGCCTAAAAATAAATGCTCCCTGACATCTTTTGTATTTTTGATTTTTCTTATTTTTCATTTTTTTCCCTCAAATATCATCACTTTGGAAAACGGTAGACCAGAAGCTGACGAAGTTCCCCTCCAGCCCTGTGGTTTTAGATTTTATAACTGTCTTCCAGTGGCTAATGTCGGTTTTCATTCCAGAGAAATAGCTGATAGGGGATCCATACGGGCTGTGGGCCCAGGCCAAGACACAGGGCCGGGCATAGCCAGGCTTCCCAGGCACATGTGACGTGACGGTCCCCGGGGTTTGAGGTTGTGGCCGGCCAGGTCAGCCACAGGGAGAGGGTCGGGAGGCACCCACGTCTTCTCATCTGGCTGACGGAAGGGTCCTCAAGTAATTTGTGTTCCCTCTGCTTCCTGCTGTGGCACCTCGGGAAAAGTGCACGCTCTCTTTGGGCCGTGTTTCTTCCTTTATGAAGTGATGGGGTTGGAGCATCAGAGGTGTCCAGTGTATCCCGTGCTCGCCCAGCCCCACCTGCCCATTGATCAACCCCTGGGTTCACGTTGGCTCCAGGATCCTTCTCAACACCCGACTCCAAACAACGCCAACCGGTCCAGCCACAAGAGGAAGGTCTTTGATAACCCAGAGGAAATAATCCCCCAAGGCTCCTTCAGGGCGTGCATGCTCTCAGATTTCCTCATTTCTGTTGGGGCCCCCAGGCCCTGGCTCTTCTTAGCCTCTGTGCTTCTGTTCTCACAGTCTGGAGGGTCTCGGAGGTGGTCCCTGGGGTCGGGTGTCCATCTCTCGCTGGGTTGTGCCTCCGCCGAGCAGACGTGTGTGGGGGCGCCTCACAGCCCCTGACACCCCCCCCCCCCCGCCCTCCCTCAGGCCTCTGCAGGGCACAGACCCAGATGGGCCGTCCTGATGAGGAAACAGAACCACGCTCACCCTCTGGTCCCTCCACCCACGCCATGTACACGCACTGGCGCTGGCAGCGTAGTAAGAGCCCAGAAATAGTTGCCGATACCGTCACACGAACAGACCCGGGCTCGTAGCCATTAGGATGGCTACTCTCAGAAAAAACGAAATGACCAACAGTGCTGAGGTTGCAAAGGAATCAGAGCCCCGTGCACTGTGGGGGGGTCCCCACCGGGGACCACGGCATGGCGGCTCTTCAACAAACTTAAAAATCAAAATTATCACCTTATGTCTGAAAAAACTACAAATGCATCTGGTGAACCCACTCCCAGGGATGCGTCCGAAAGAGCTGAAGGTTGGGTCTCGAGAGAGTTGCACGCCCGTGTTCAAAGCAGCGCTATTCAGGATGGGCCACCAGGTGGAAACAACACAAGTGTCTGTCCACGAATGGGAGACGCGACGCCTGGCACATCCACTCGGGGGGATGTTGTTTGGCCTGAAACTAAGGAAGGAAATCTTGTGGACGCCACCACGTGGGTGAGCCCTGCGTGTGACTCCACTTAGCTGAGGTGCCTGGAGGAGGGCCGGAAAGCAGAGTGGTGGGCGCCAGGGCTGGGGGGTGCAGGGGGGGTGGGGACAGTCGTAATGGGGACGGAGTTGCAGTTTTGCAAGAGGAGAAAGTTCTGGAGATGCAAAGTGATGACGGTGGCACCACCACACCTAGCAGTGGTTAAAGACAGTAAAGTGTACGTTATGTATTTTTACCATAGTTCTAAAAAAAGAGAGAGAGAAGCACACACAAAAAAAACGGGGCACCTGAGTGGCTCAGTCAGTGGCTCAATCTGACTCCTGATTTCGGCTCAGGTCATGATCTCAGGATTGAGGCGACATGGAGCCCCAGCTCGGGCTGCGCGCTCAGTACCGAGTTGGCTGAGATACTCTCTGTCTCTCTCTCTCTCTCCCCTTCCACCCCCTAAAAAACTAAAGAGAAAAGCACTTATGAAAAATGAATAGTTCTGGACTTTAGACAAGGTCTTTGTGGGAACGGGGTGATTGGCCTGGGGAGAGGGCTCGGACCCCGAGCCCGGCAAGCACCCCCAGGCCAGGCAGAGAAGGGCTTTCTTCTACAGGCTGGAAAGGAGCAGTGTGGGGTGTGATGGTCGTGGCGGTGGAGGAAGGGACCGTAGGTCGGAGGCCGTGGTTCCGGGCACCTACCGTCCGCCAGGCTTTCTCAGGAGGCCGCGCCCAGCACCGCACACCGGGCCAGGCTGAGAGCGAGCCTGCCGAGAGGAGAGAGGCTTTGTGCCCGTCTGGTCCGGTCAGATTAGGGGACACGCTTGGACCTTAAGGGACAGACTGGCCGGTGGGGACAAACCGTTCCGCTAACCTTTCATGCACAAAGAGTGGGAATTGGATGGTTTGTCACTGGCCTTGTCACAGTAAACAAGGGGACGTCTGTGAGTCAGACCTGAGTCACACGGGAAGGCTGGTGCTTTGCAGCAAGCTGTTTTTCCAGAACACAAACGGTGGGAGGATTTCTAAATCCTTGCTATTTTCCGGGGGCACAGGGCTCAGGTGAAATGCAACAGCGCAGATTGGAATAGGATGGAACCGGGACGTGCTGTGGAGACGTGCTACCCTAGCTGTCTGTCCGCGGCGCGGAGCGGACCCTCGGTAACAGTCGCCGCGTGGCAGGATGCAGGCGGGGGCTGGTGGCGGGGCGATGAGAACGTCGGAGGGGCCTGAGGAGGTGGGGTCCGAGGTGCTGCGCTGGGGGCCCGAGGCGCGGGTGGCCCTCGTACGCCTCACAACAGCAAAACAGTTACGAGGGCCGGGAGGGCCGGAGAGCCGGGGTTCGTTGGGTGCACACGATGTGCGGGGTGCTCTGGACAGTCCCACGGGGAAGGCAGAAAGCTCTAGTTATCCCGAGCAGAGGAGGCTCGGGACAAGGACGTAACTGCTCCCAAAGCTGCTGAAAGGTGGCCAAGACGGGATGCCGGGCCCTGCTCTGGCGCCGCCTCTCCTGGGGACCCCCTCCTCTCTGTGCTGCCCTCCCCCCTGCTGGTGCCCGCGCTGATGCCAGGCTCCGGCAGCCCAGGCTAGCACCCCAGGGGCGGCCTCGTGCGCCCTGCAACGGCCCCGGCAAGCCGCCTGGCATCTCCTGGAAACACCCCAGAGGATGCGAGTACAGCATCCGAGCTCTCCAAACAGACCTCCCACCCGTACAGACAAAATGCTGGCAGGCCGGGCTCCCACCCAGCTGCACCCCGATCAGAGACGGGCTCCACGCATCAGCCTGGCTCCCCGCAGGCTCAGGCCGAGAAGCAGAACGAGGCCTGGGGTGGTGGCTGAGACGCTGGCCCTTCCCGGAGCCCTGGCCTGTCACCCGGCGGAGAGGGACAGTTCTTCCAGGCCCACCTGGGACCTGCTTTAGGACACCTGTCCCGGAGCCGTCATCACTCACTGCTCCCTGCACCTCCTCACTCCCTGGTTCGGGGGGACACTGGAGAGCGGGGGCTGCGCGCTGCCCACTGTGACCCCCACCTCCCTGGCTCCTGCCCGGCGCCCCGGGGTCCTGTTCACAGTGATAGATACGAAGGTGCTAGAACAAAGGGCTCCGGAACCAGTCAGGCGAAGGCGCAGGCAGAGGTTCCCGAGGGAGCCAGTCTCTGCCCCACAGGCATGTGGATGTCATGCATCCACATTGAACACACGAGCGAGTGTTCAAGCCGCGTGAAAAGGATGGTGGGCTGGGAAGACCCCCCGCGGAGGCCCACGGCCCAGGCCCTCATCCACAATGCCCAGAGCAGTTCCAGAAACAGACACGATGGCCCGTGAGCTCCTGCTGCTTGGGCAGCAGGTTCATACAGGGAGACCCTTTTGTATAAGGGGTCATCACCATACCCTTGCCTCGCCGCTGTTGCTCATTAAACTCAATTTTTGAGATACGGCTTCCTTGTGGTGGGAGCCCAAGGACAACCCCCCCGCGGCAAGGAAGGCTCCTCAGACGGCTTCCTCTCCCACGGGCGGGCCAGTGGTGCTACCGGGTTTTTGTTTTTGTTTTAAGATTTTCTTTATTTATTCATGAGAGACTCAGAGACAGAGAGGCAGAGACACAGGCAGAGGGAGAAGCAGGCTCCCCGCAGGGACCCCGATGTGGGACTCGATCCCAGGACCTGGGATCATGCCCTGAGCCCAAGGCAGATGCTCAGCCGCTGAGCCACCCAGGCCCACCAAGAATCAGAGTTTTATTTATTTATTTTAAAAGATTTCTTATTTATTTATTCATGAGAGACACAGAAAGAGAGAGGCAGAGACACAGGCAGAGGGAGATGCAGGCTCCCCACAGGGAGCCTGATGTGGGACTCAATCCCAGGACCCCGGATCACACCCTGGGCCAAAGGGCTCAACCACTGAGCCACCCAGGGGTCCCTCTACCAGGTGTTCTTAAAGCGAGCCCTGCCCCAGGCCCCCCGGAGGGGGTGCGGGCACCGCAGTCATGTTGCACAAGCAGCCACGGCCAGGGCCGGTACAAGCAAGTTTCTGCCCCGTCAAACCCGGCCCTGGGGAGACCTGGGCAGGTCTGTCACTTCTCAGAAGATGCAAAATGGGGCATTATCCCAGGACCAAAGGTCTGGCCGGGTCAGCTCTCCTGCCCGGTTCTTGGGTGCGGAGGGTGCGGCCTGACTCCACCACCCGGTCCCATCTGGCAGGGGTCTCCCAAGCCCCAAGTGGGCCCGGCTCCCCCAGCGTGGAGCAGCAGCAGGACAGTGTTCCGGAGCGGGCAGCTCAAGTTCACCCTCAGCCATGATATGCCCCCCGCATGGCTGACACCCATGTCCTCTGTGGGCACTTGTGTGGGTTCCTGGGGGGGCCCGCCTCATCCCCACCTCCCCAGTCCCCGGAGCCCATGGCTGTGGGCAACACCAGTTCGGGCCCTAGCCCCCAACAGGCCACCCTGCCCAGATGCTGTCTGCGAGCCCCATGGCTAGCTGCACGGGGTCCCCGACAGGTCTAGGCCCTCACCCCCAGAGCCTGTAAATATCTCCGTGTAGAGCAGAAGGGACTTCGCAGATGTGATGAAATTAAGGATCTTGAGGTGCAGAGGCTGTCGGGGATTACATGGCTGGGCCCTATCTGTCATCACAGGGATCTTTACAAGAGGGGGGCAGAGGATGCTGCAGGCCCAGTTCTGGGGTCGTGAGGCTGATCTTGGGGAAGTTCCGGTTTTGTGGGAAGAGCCAAGTGGCAAACAAGGAGCAAGGTATTTTCAGAGAAGGACAGGGTGGCACAGTCAGCTCAGAGACAGCTGGTGTGGGGATGAGGTAGGAGGTCAGGGTGCCAGGTCCTGAGCCCCGTGCGTGTGCGTGAGGACACGTGTGCACACATGCATAAGGTACTCACCTACGCATTAGCTCAAACCAAGTATG
Source organism: Canis lupus baileyi (assembly GCF_048164855.1). Lineage (NCBI taxonomy): Eukaryota > Metazoa > Chordata > Mammalia > Carnivora > Canidae > Canis > Canis lupus. Next base: position 71,310,328 of record NC_132839.1, read on the forward strand.
ACAGGCAGGCGGGATCACACGCAGGCTTTGGCTGCACAGATACCCTTCCCACAAGGGATGGAACACTCTTGCAAGAATCCGGGGTGTTTCTCTGCCTTCCCCAGGGTGCTGTTGCCATTTGTTCATTTATTGTCAGTCAATAAATAGCTCTAAACACTCTCTACTCTGATTTTGCCGTCAGTCCCCTCATTTGAGCTCTGTAACCCTCCCCCTCCCAGGCCACGATGCCCACCAACTGGCAGGACTCCCCCGCAGGACAGCCTCGCCTGCTCAGGAGGGAGCCACCCCATTGCAAGGGAAGGCTCCTTGCTAGGCATCCCCTGACGCCCCAGGGGAGAAGGATCACCTGGCAGTTGGCAGGTGCCACCCCCAAGAGTCAGAATCACCTGGTCCAGGAGGGGGCCTTGGGAGTGTGTGGCCACAGCCTGTTTCCTGGTGATTCTCAGAGTTTCGGAGACGCTGCATTCCCGTCGAGCTCCTGCGCACACAGCTACCTGGGGTGGGTTAGACGCAGAGTGGAATCCAGCAGCTCGGGGTGGGCCGCAGTCGGCATTCCCAGCCAGCTCCCGGGTGGCACTGCCGGTGCAGAGAGCGGCCCGAGCAGCGAGGCGCCACAGGACTGGCCTCCCTCGCCACCTCGGATGCCTCCTGCGCCCAGTGACAACTGCTTCCCGCTGCGCCCTTCCTGGGAGCAGGGAACATCCGAAGGGCTTCACGCACAATGTCTTGTTCAATGAATAATAGCCTCTTTGACAAATGGGGAAACTGAGGCATGGAACGTTAGGGACTTGCCAAGGGGTAGTTGGGACTCAGACCGTGCAGAGTGGGAGTGTGAACCCCGGCAGTCTGACGCTGGAGCCCACGCTCATAACAGCAACGCGGGAAAGGACTAACACTTTCTGGGTGACTACCGCGTGTCGGAGGGGTGTCCTGTCCTGTAATCCACATCGCAGCGCCACGGTGCACCTGTTAGTGACCTCAGTTGACAGAAGAGGGCACTGAGGCACGGGAACTTACCAACTGGCCCCAAGTCGTCAGTCAGCTCCAGGAGGCAGGGCTGGGCTCAACGTCTTCGTGACGTCTCTGCAGCCCCCTGCACGTGGTGCCCCATGGAGGCCGGAGGTCTGAGATCAGTCAAGGCACGCGGGGCTGCGCGCTAGTTCATGGCTTCGGGGGGGACCCTTCCTGGCCTCGTCCAGCGTCCGGTGGCTCTGGCTGCACCACTCCGATCCCTGCCTCCATTGGCACATGGTCTTCTGTGTCTTTTCTCCTCTTCTTACAAGGACCCGGGCCATATTGCGTTAGGGCCACGTCCCTGCGTGACCTCATCTTAACCGATGATGTCTGCAAAGACCCTGTTTCCAAATGGGGCCAGGTTCTGAGGATCCCGGTGGATGGAAGTTTCAGGGGGACGCTATTCCGCCCAGTGCAAGCCGTCCATCTGGTCTTGACCCCAGGCTCTAGCACAACACAAGAAGACAGGAGAGGCTGCGGGAGCCACCAGCAGTCCCCGCAGCGCCGAGTGCAGTCATGTGTGGGGCCAGCTGGGCAATTCCGTCCCGACAAAACAGGGACACTGCCTCTCAGTGACTTCACTGACCTTTCTCCAATCCCCTCCAGGCTTTTCTCCCTCATCTCTGGTCGGAAACTCCTAGGCTGTTGCTCATAAGAAGTCAGAAGCAGGGCAGCCCTGGTGGCTCAGCGGTTTGGCGTCACCTTCAGTCCAGGGTGTGATCCTGGAGACCCGGGATCGAGTCCACGTCGGGCTCCCTGCATGGAGCCTGCTTCTGCCTCTGCCTGTGTCTCTGCCTCTCTCTCTCTGTGTTTCTAATGAATAAATAAATAAAATCTTAAAAGAAAGGAAGTCAGAAGCAAAGGGTAGCCAGTGGCTCCAAGGCAGGAAATGTCGCTAGTTAACAAGCCTGGAAGTGTGTCCATCGCCCTGGTGGCCAAACAAATATGATGATACTGGATGTCATTTCTTGCCTTTCAAATTACTTAAAGTTTTGCTTTTCTTTCTTTCTTTCTTTCTTTCTTTCTTTCTTTCTTTCTTTCTTTCTTTCTTTCTTTCTTTCTATTTTTCTTTCTTTCTTTCTTTCTTTCTTTCTTTCTTTCTTTCTTTCTTTCTTTCTTATTTCTTTATTTCTTTTTCTTTCTTTCTTCTCTCTCTCTCTCTCTCTTTCTTTCTTTCTATGGTAATCGCCAGTCCTGGCAAGGATATGTTGAAACAGTGACTTTCATGGGATGCTCATGGCCCCCTTTAGGAAGTAACTTGATAACATTTCCCAAGAACTGCCAGGAGAGTTGTTCCATTTCAATTCAGTGACTCCGCTTCTAAAATTCTCTCCTAAGGACATAATCAGAGATGTGGTCAAATTTTCCATACGAAGATGTTATTACAGCATTTAGAAAACCGTGGTAAAGAATAAATTGGGACTAGCTTCAATGACTAACCAGAAGAGACTGATCAAGTAAACAACAGCCTGTCAGCCTGGCAGAAAATGTTTACAGAGAGTCTGTACTAACGTAGAAGAGCGCCGAGTTGGGTGAAACGAGATATGTGAGTGCCCGTCCGGCAGGACCGCGACTGTGTACAAAGATGCCCACAAGGCAAGGACTTGGGGGGCTAGTGACAGTGAACATCCACATCTCTCTAGAAGAGGAAAAACCCTCGTATGACAGGGGGACTGTCTCTGGGACCAAGGGGGTCCCCAGCAGGGCGGGAGGTAGCAGCCTAGAAATTATCCCCAAGGACCAGGAGCACTCGAGGGCCACCCCGGTCCCCACACCTCCCCTCTGGGGTTCTGATCCCCTTCCTCCCCCCATCCTCCACGCTGCAGGCAGAGCCATCTTTCCAAAATGCAATCCAGTCATCCCTCCCATCTGTCATGCCACAAACCCTTCCGTACGTAGCTCCTCACAGGATAAATCCAAACCTAGATGGGAAGGCCAGGTTCTTTGCAGTCCGCTAACCTGTGTTCGCAGCCTCCTCCTTCCCCGCCAGCCACAGGCCACGCGCTTGCATTGCTCTGCACCTTTGCCGATGCCCTTCCCTCGGCCCTCAATCCACTGCTTGCTTATTTACTCCTAGGAAACTCCTACACATCTGCCAAAACCCAGATCCGTTCCCACCACCTTTCTCTGACTCTCCCCAGGTGAGTTGGATTTTCCCCCCTTGCTTCTGCAACCTTCCGTACCACCCTCGTCCCAGCCATCACCGGCTTCCACCGTAACGATTCATTTGGCGTCCTTTCTCCTCCTCCAGGCAGAGCACCTGAAGCACAGGGACCCTCACTTCTTCACCAGGGCCCAGCATGGAGCCAGCCCGTACTAAAGACCCACTAAACGTTTGTTGAATGACGATTACATAGCTTGGCTGACCAAGTTCCAGATCAATTTACTCATTGGAATGACTATCACAAGTAGGAAGCCACTGGGAAGCCAAGACTGGCGCAGGGTTTAAGAATCTGGGGAAGACAGCGGAATCCAGGGAAGCAGAGCTGTGTCATCTGAACCCAAGGAGCTCGAGCTATTTATCCAATACCTGTATCCGCTTCCTGGGGCCACCAAAACGAAGTGCCACAAACAAGGGGGCTGGAAACAACAGAAAGTTGTTCTGGAGGCCACAGGTCCGAAATCCAGGGGTTTTCCAGGGCCGAGCTTTCTCCAAAGGCCCTTGGCGAGAATCCTTTTGTCTCTTCCAGCTCCTGGTGGCTCCCAGTGGCTCCCGGTGATCCTTGGCTCATGGCCACATCTCTCCCGTCTCTGCCTCCACTTTGCGTGCCTCATCTGTCCTTCCTCTGAGCGTCTCAGATAAGGACGCCAACCGTGGATTGAGAGCCATCCCAGGTCATTCCACCTGCAAAGCCTCTTTTTCCCAAATAAGATCTCATTTCCAGGTTCTGACAGGTTCGGATGTGGGCGGCTTTTGGGGAGCCACCTCGCAATTGGTGACATATACCCACAGCCACTGTGTTTATGATTTGTTTTAATTCATTTCCTTTCTGTGCAACAGATTTCATTTTAACCCAATCCAGTTTTATCAGCATTGATTACATACCTGCGGTGGACCAGGCCTGATAGAGCCCCAGAGAGGAGCCATGTGGGCCCCTCCCCATGAAGGGTCCCCCCTCCTACAAGAGGGGCTGCAGGCAGGGGCAGCTGACCCTCCCTGTGGGCCTGGGATGGGGGTGGGGTTGCCAGAAGAGGTGACCCTTGAGCCCAGGCGGGTAGATGAGAAGAAGCAGCCAGGGGACCAGCTTGTCCGGGCACTGCACTCTGAAGGACCCAGGTGGCGCGCCCCAGCAGAGTCCCCCCCCCCCCGACTCCTGGAGGAAGTGCAGGCGCCCCAGTCACGGAGGGCCCCCCGGAGGCTGGGAGCTGGGCTCCGTGAAGTGGACCGAGTAGCCCCAGGGGCTCGGGGGCCCTCCTCCCTTCCCACCCGCGCCCACCACGGGCTCCCCAGGACCCAGCACAGGCTCAGCTCCCTTCCTCTGGTCCTAACGGAAGCCTTCAGGCTGTGGCTGCTTGGTGGTGCCCTTGGGGCCTCCCCAGGACGGGGACGCTGGGCGCTCCTTACAATGAAGAAAAGTGGCCCCCCAGCACGCAGCGGTGCCCAACGCCTGCTCCCACTGGCCGTCCTGCATATGTGAGCTATTTTAAAGGTCTTCTCAGTTCTTCCCTCCTTCCCTACGCTCCCCCCGGGGCCTCTGTGATCCAGAAAAGACCATCCAATGAGACGAAGGGTGAACACATAAATGTGTCCCTGCCTTTGGGTGAATCCCATCCCTGAGATCCTATTCCCTAAGCATTAATGTGGCTTTTCCCAAGAGTGCCAAGTTCACGGGGACCCCCTGTACTCCCTCCACCCTGAGTTCCTGGGCTCCAGATCCCGGAGGGTCCTCTGTGAGTTGCTGGAAGGTAGAACCACGTCCCCACGCACACTGGCTTCACTGTCCCTCCACGCTGGCCCCAGCCTCCAGCCTGCCCTGCTTCGGGCTCCCACGTCAGGCACCCCCTCATTCCCGGACCTGCGGAGATCTTTCTTACCCCAACAGGTGTGCCCCTTGGGGCTCTGTGCTCGGCTCTCCCGCTTCCTTCTGTGCCTCCCCTGGCTCACCTGTGAAATGGGGATAATGATCGCCTTTACTTCATTGGGCTTTTTAAAAAAATTTTAAAATAACATCAAATTTACCATTCCAACCATTTTTAAGTGTGCAATTCAGTGGCATGAAGCACATCCACACTGGTGTGCAACCATCACCACCATCATCTCCAGAACTTTCTCATCTTCCCACATTGAAACTCTGTCCTCATTAAATTGTTCACTCCACGAGCCCCTGCACCCACCGCCTCCCCTCCGTGTCTATGAATTTGACTGCTCTGGGGCCCTCATGTAAGTGGAACCGTTCGGTATTTATCCTTTAGTGATCGGCTCATTTCGTTTAGCATCGTGTCTTAGAGGTTCATCGATGTTGTAGCAAGTGTTAGAACTTCCTTTTTGAGGCTGAGCCACATTCATTGTCCAGAGAGACCACAATTCGTATTATCTGTTCACCTGTCGATGGACACTGGGGCCTTTTCCCCCTCTTGGCTTGCGGGAAGAGCGCTGCTATGAACGTTCATGTGCAAATATCTACTTGATCCTTTTCTTTTTTTCTTTATCAATTCTTTTGAGTAGAGAGACCCAGAAGTAGAATGAATGTATATCCAGGGGTAGGATTGCTGGGTCAAATGATAACTCTAACTTTCTGAGGAACCACCAGACTTTCCCACAGCGCCTGCCCCATTTTTCCTTATGCTCCGAGGGTTTTAGGTGAGAAGTGAAGTGGCAGGCAGAGCAGCCCTTAGCAAGGATACAAGATCAACCAGTGTTGGCTCATTTCGGTGTCACCTGCCTGTTGCCTCCTGGGGCTCCCCATCCCCCGCGGTGGAGCCGAGCTCCTTCACCTGCATCCAAGGCACCCTCAGCCTGGCCTCTCCAGCCGCCCCAGCACCTCCATCTGCCCTGGCTCCCCCCGAACCCTGGCTCTGTTGGGTGCCCCTGACTGGGACTTCTTCGAGGCACCTTGAGTCTTGGTTTGTGCCCACTCTGCCGGCCAACCCACCTGCTTTGCTCATCAATATTGTTATGTGCCTTCTCCTATAGGGAGGTTGTCCAGACTCACTAAGTGTCCTCCTGGCCTTTTAGTGAACCCCTGAGGGTCTGAGAAGAATAGGAAGGAGGAAAAGGCCTCAGACCCTGACACTGGGAGCCTGGGTATTTTATCCATCTCTTGACTCTGCCAAAGCCTCCCTGAGGATATGCTGCACCTGGTCCTTCTGTCCTAAAGCCCTCCATCAGGTGTGAAGTCAGGTGTGAGTTCAGTGAATGAGTGAGTGAGCAAACACCTCTGTAGCCATTGGCATGCACTCTAGTCAAAGGCCCCCTCCCCTGTGTGTAGGGGTGCAGGGTGCTGAGCCACGAGGCAGTGTGTTGGGGAGGCTCGTAGCATGAAGCTGCCCTGTGGCCTCAGAAAGGTGAACTGCATTCTCCAGGGCTCACCTGGTACCTGCTGAGATCTTGTGAGCATCAGAGGTCATGGGTGTGACCTTCTCTCTGGATGGCCCCCCTTGGATGGGCTAGTGAGAGGGACTCTTCCCCATCCTGAGATCGTCCCCCTGGAGCTTACAAAGGGGCACACAGCCCCAGCAGGCCCGCTGTCTACAGGCCCCAGGAGGGCAAGGCCAGGTGTCCCTTGAGCACACGCACCTACACACAGATGCAGAGGAGCACCTCACTCACCCAGAGAACTCCCTCTACATGGGACAGGCTACAAACCAGACTTGCCAAAAAAGAAAGAACGAGAAAGATTCTGGGTTTGAGCTTCCCAGACGGATACTGCAGTCTGGTTGACATTGCTTGTGGCCTCCTAGCTCCTCATAAAAAACCCTTACACTCTTGATATATAAGGGTTCACATCCCATGAACGTGGCCCAGTCTGGGCTCCCAGTCTTCAGCAGCTGCAGAGGGGTGATGGTGACCACGTCTGGAGTTTTCATTACCCACAGGTGGGACCCTGAGCTCTCAGTTCATTCCCATTCATCCCTCTCACGGCCTCAGGAAGCGCAGAATTTGAGAGATGAGGAAACTGAAGCTCAGAGAGGTTAATTAACTTGCTCAAGATCACATAGCTAATAAATAGCAGCACTGAGATTTAAGCCCAGGCAGCTGGCTCCAGAACCTACACTTTGACCTCCAGGCGATGGTGCCATCGAGGCTGAGGGGGCTGGTCTGAGAGCAGCAAGACCTGCTAGGGAAACTGAGGAACGGAAAAGCTATAAAGAGGAGATGAGGGCTGAAAAGGCTGGCGGTGTGGGGCTGTTTAGTGGAAGGATTATAGGCATCGGGGGTGCCTTCCTTCTTCTCTGCCCCCTCCCGCCCAGGTGTTCTGAGCCTCCTGGCCCGCCTAGGTCCCTGCAGCAGAGGGGAGCATCTTCCCTTTCCAGCCAAGCAGCCAGGGACAGTCTCTGCTCCTCCTGTGGTCCAGGCGTGCTGTGGCTTGGAGGGTGGGCTCCGCGCGGCGGCAGGTCAGCTGGCATCCCGGCCTCATCAGCAGGCAAGGCTCCGGGGCCTCCATGTCCCGTTAGAGACGCCAGGGGAGGCGCACCTAGCAGGGCAGCGGGTTGGTGCTTGCTGGGTGGATATGCCCTGGTTGCTGGACTCCTCGGTACGAGTGTCTCAACTGGGAGGCCTGCTGTGTGCAGCTGACGGCTCTCCAGCCCTGCAGTCTGTGGGCCTGGAGGCTTTGCCAAATACGGTCAGCCTCACTGGTTTGCGGCGAGGTGGACCATTGGCCTCTTCTGCCTCGTGTAGGGTCGCCGTGAAACCTGCCTACTAGGCATCTGCAAAACGCCTTACCAACGTCTAGGGCAATAATCATTCTGAGCCAGAGTGCTGCTTGTCTGTGTCCCGAAGCCTCCCTGAAGTTGACAGACATGCCGAGAGACTGCCAGGGTGCCTGTAGGGTTTGGAAGCTCCCTGGAAGGTGGGCCATGGGGCCTATCAGACACGCCGCTATCCTGCGAGGGATCGTGCGGGAGCCTCCCTGGTCCCACAGGGTAGGATCCGAGCTCTGGAAGAGAGCTGGGGCAGCCTCTGGAGCTGTGCCCTCTCTGGTCTCAATATCCCCACATCCCTGAACGCCCAGGGGCTCCGGCCCCACGCCACTCCTGGGGCCGCTCCAGAGGGTCATCCCTCCACCTCCCTCAGCTTCAGGCCACGCTTCCTCCTCCCCCTGGATGCCCTCCAGTCCTCCACCCTGAGGTGCCTGCCAAATCTGCAAGGCCCACCACGCACCCTTCCTCTCTGAAATCTCCCCTGACTCAGGCATTCACGGTTCATGGTCCCCTCTGATGACATGCCCCTGACATGTGCTCCCCCAGACACTGAGGGCCTGGAACACAGGGCTCATCTCTAGCCACACGACCCAGAAACTACGCCTGGAGCACAGCAGGCCCTCACGAAGTGCTGGACAAGTGTGTGCGTGAAGACGTGGGGTCGTAAGCCACCAGGAGACTTTGCAGCCCCCCGGAGCCAGCGGGGTAATCCCAGCTCTGCCCTTCACTAGCGAAGGGGACACAGTCCCAGGACTTCACCTCTGCAAGCCTCTGTCTCTCCGGCTGAGAAGGGGGCACAGAGACTCTCTCTCCTGGGGTTGGTGGAGGGTGAAATGAAGGAGGCCTAAAGCATGCTGCGCACAGCAGAGCCCAGGGCGGGCTCCCCTTCCAGGCAGGGTTGAGGCGTTTTGTCACGTGAGGTGGAAAAGTCACCTAATGAAGAGGTTTAGCCAAGGTTAAGAGCGGGGACTCTGCAGCCAGGCTGCCCAGGTCCCCGTGCTGCCACTTGCTCCCCGGCCGGTCACAGGTAGATAACTTCTGAGAGCCTCGGTGCTTCTCAGTAAGAGAGTTGACGACGGTTCCTCCCTGTTGGGTGTCAGAGAATCACACGGGCTCATCTTAAATTAGGGGTCGAATGAAAGATTGAATCAGGGGCGCCTGGGGGCTCAGTCGGTGAAGCGTCTGCCTCTGGCTCAGGTCATGATCCTGGGGTCCTGGGATCGAGTCCTGCGTCCTCATCCTTTCGTAGGTCTCCCTGCTCAGTGGGGAGCCTGCTGCTCCCTCTGCCTCACCCCCCTCCGCGTGTGCTCTCTCTCTCTCTTTCTCTCTCTCAAATAAATAAAATCTTAAAAAAAAAAAAAAGAAAGTTTAAATCAGCTAGATTTTGTGAAGCACACAGAACAGCACCCGGTTGGAAGACATGCCACCCAGCGCTGCTGAACACATCCCCCTGCGGGAGGGCTGTCCCCCGGGATGACCCCCATGCCATCTTTGTCGTCCCGGGGTGGGACTCCTCTGCCGGCCCCCCGGGGAGGGAAGACCCTGCATCTCTGTATGGGGGACTTTGCTGCGCAGCTCACAGAAGTGGGCTGAGCCCCTTGCACAGGCTGGAGTCCAAATGCCAGGTTTATGGTTTATGGGCCCTATCTTTTTTTAAAGACTTTTATTTATTTATTCATGAGAGACACAGAGAGAGTGAGAGCGTGAGAGGCAGAGACACAGGCAGAGGGAGAAGCAGGCTCCACACAGGGAGCCCGATGCGGGACTCGATCCTGGGACACCAGGATCATGCCCTGGGCTGAAGGCAGGCACTAAACCGCCGAGCCACCCAGGGATCCCTTATGGGCCCTGTTTATTGTCCGTGAGGGAACAGCTCAGGGATGCCACCCAGGGCAGAGGCAGGGTGAGTGGGGGCCACGGGACCTCAGCCTCGGCCCGCAGACGCGTGTGCAGGAAGGAGGATGCTGAACGGCGAGGGGGGAGATTTTGACAGGGGCTGCTCCCCCACCCACACACCCCGAGCGCCGCGAACCTTCCAGCTCTCTTCTCCTGTCTCATCTCCATGACAGTTTTCCCAGATCCTGCCCACTCCCCGTAGCATAAAGCAAAACGTCAAAGGGATGTGAATTCAAAACCCACTTTCACCTGCATGCTGCTGTGTGACCTTGGCCAAGTCACTTACCCTCTCTGGACAGCTTCCTCTTCAGAGCAGGGGGGGATGATGACACTTCCCAAAAAGGAGCACTGAGGGGATTCGGTGGGTCGGGGGGACATGGTGATGGTGCCCTCTCAGAAGCAGTTTGCCTCCTCAGACCTCCCGGCCTCTTCACCCACGTGGGCCACCTCCGCCTCAGACCAGGCTGAGATACGCAGGCCAGGTCTCCACGTCAGGATCCCGCCCACCTTGTTGCGTTCCCCGCAGCACCCGGCTGTGCCCAGCAAGAGCTTGGGATCGTAGCACCTGTCAGCGTGGGCTCCCCACAATGGGGCTTTTGGAATTCTTTGACCAGAAGCAGTGAATGTCTGTAGACGTGCTGAGGGGCCCCCGGCGGGAGGTGTGGGGGAGGCTGGGATCATGGGGGGCCGGGCCGGGGGGAGTGCAGCCAGCCCCCCAGCGGCGGGGCAGCTGTCAGGTGAACACAGCGCGCAGGGGTGGGGGCAGGTGGGGGAGAGCAGGTGCTCACCAGGCACCCGGGACACAGCTGTGCGCAGGGCCAGCGCCCCGCCCACGACGAGCCCACTTAGGCCATTGGGCTGAACCCCTGCATCCTCGGGATGCTGCCTTATTTGGCAGAAAGGTCTTTGCAGATGGGATTAAGGTAAGGGTTTCCAGGCGAGACAATCTCGGATAATCCAGGTGGATTCTAAATCCAGGAACCACTGTCCTCACGGCAAGGAGATGACAGGGAGAAGGAGGCAGAGCCTGAGTGCCCCTGCCCTGGAGCTTTCAGAGGGAGCACAGCCCCACTGACACCCCAACTCGGGGCCCTGGGCCCCCAGACTGGGAGAGAGCAGGTCCCTGTCTTTGTAAGCATCCCCACCTTGCGGTATTTGTCATCACAGCCTCAGGAAGCCAATGCCCGAGCTTTGTGATGCTGCACGAACCCCTAACTCTTACGTGTTTCAGCTTCCTCCCTTACACAATCGTCTCAAGGATTAACCGAAGTATTTAGGCTGAATCATATTAAATTGCCATTTTTACAAGTCAGAAATAATTTGATGTTGGTGGCTTCATTTGAGTCAACCTACTGATCCGTGCAAAGCACCTAGAACAGCATCTGGCAAGAAGTGAGTGCTCAGCAAACATGGGGACACACCCTCAGGGCAAGAAGAGATTACGTGTCAACTGAGGCTGGCAGGGCCAATGTCTTGGGGTGGAGTGGCATTCATGCTGGGCTCTGAGGGACAGCTAGGAGCTCAGATGAAAATGGGGCTGCTCGGGGAACCCGCCCCCGCTCCTGGGAGGTGGGGCAGGGAGAGAGACTGGCTCTGGCAGGTGCCAGTAGAGGACACAGGCAGCTCACCTAGGCAGAGGGTACAGGGGTGATGTGGCTTAAAATCACAGAAATTAATTTTCTTACAATTCTGGAGGTCAGAAATCCAAACCCAGTGTCAATGGGCCAAACTCGAGGTGTCAGCGGGGCTGTGCTCCATCTGGAGGCTCCAGGGGAGTCAGCTGCCAGAGCCACATGCCTCACAGTCCTTGGCTGGTGGCCCCTTCCTCCTTTTGCAAAAGTGGAAACTCACCGCCTTCTGCGTCAGATCGCCTGCAGCCTCCCTCTTCAAAGGACACCTGTGGTTATATGTAGAGTCTGCTCTCATAACCCGGATAATCCTCCCATCTTGAGAGCCTCGGTGTAATCAGAACCACGTATGGTGACATGCACCAGTTCCAGGGATCAGGACCAGATGTGGGGGGGCCATTATTGAACTGACCACAGCTCCCATTCTAGGTTCCTCCTGCTTTGGCCCCTGCCCACCTCTGCAGCTTGAGCTCCTCAACTTCCCACATGCTCCACCATGCCCTGCCAGTGGCCTTTTTCTTCTGGAATGCTCTTCTGCCTTCTACAGGGTTCCTCCTCCTGGAGACCCCACGGGTAACCTCCCCGGTGGCATTTCCCTGGCTGCGCCTCCCTAGTGCCCCCAGAACAGTGTATCTGCACCCCTCACTCATAGCATCCAAACTCTCCCAAGTCTTTCCAGACCATCATGAGAAGGATATATCATAAACAAGCATGTAACCTTGAAGGTAGAAGGTTAGAAAGAAAGGGACAGGTCAGGTGAGAACAGTTGGAGGTGCTGAGAATGTCTAGGACAGACACAGGTCGGGGCAGAAGAAATGCACTTTCTGATGGTTGATATGAAAATTTGGATCTAGCAGCAACTGAGGTCTCACTATATCCCAGCCACATGATGGCTCAAGTGTAGCCCTTGCAAGTTCCCTAAGAGCTAGAAACTGTCATCAGGTCCACTCTGTAGATGAGGACACTGAAACACAGAGAGTTTCAGTAATTTCCACAAGGTCATACAGCTAGCGACCTAGAGCAGTCTGGCTCCGGCAACAAGCATTGCCTGGCACGATGTCATAGAGAAGAGGACATGTGGGTAAGCCTGGAGCTCCAAAGCACAGACCCAGGCAGAAGCCAGAGCTCTGCAGAGGGGAGTGCCCAGGGAAGTGGCTGCTAGAGTGACAGATGTGGGATCTCCCCAGGCTAGCCACGTGATCACTGTTGGTACACAGTAGCTATTATTGCCCATGACAAGCACAGTTGCCAACAGTAGGAAAATATGACATGATGGGTGAGCTGGGTCCCCAGTAAGATCCATACTCAAGAAACTGGGGTCATCTCCTAGGAAGGAGCACAACCAGAGGTCATCCTTCCAACTTGAGGATCCCCAACTTTATAGGACATACACAGACACCAGCAAGCACTGATCTCAGGGGAGCATTACTGTGCTTTAAGAGGGGAAGGAAGGTCTGGCAGCTGGAGCACTATTGGTTGGGGGAGAGAGAAAGAAGGTTCTAGCCAGACTGACCAAGAAAAAGGAGAGAAGACATATTATCAATATGCAGAATGAAAGACAGGATGTCATACAATCTGACAGACAATAATAGGTTAAAACAAATAACTCTGGTCTCATAAATTCACCAATGTTTGATAAATTCTCATCCATTCACAGATGAAACGGACCAACATTTGAGATCTACAAAATACCAATTCATTCACAAAAACCAAATCTCCTGAAAGTCTTATATTTATTATAGATTTTCAATGTTTAAAATGTGGAACAAAGAAAATCCCAGGCCCAGATGGCTTCATTGGCTTATTTTACTAAACACATAAGGATGAAACGATTGTTCTTCAAGAAAACTGAAAAAGGAAAATACTTACCAACTCACTTTATAGGATCAGCATGACCTAATACAAAAACTAGACAACATTACAAGTTAAAAACAGAAAACAAAAAGGTACAGACCAAGATCATTCATAGACATAGATGTGAATGTCAGCAAAACATTAGTAAGTCAATTCCAGCAATATATAAAATGAATAATACTATGTCATGACCAAGTGGGGTTTATCTGGGGAGTTCAAGGCTGGCTCAGCATTTGATAACCAATCACTATAACTCACCATGTTAAAGACTAAAAAGAAAAGCTACAAGATCACATCAACAGATGGTGAAAAAAGTTTTTTTTACAAAAATCAATATCCATTCATGATTTCTTTTTTAAAAACCCCAAACTGAAAACTGTTAGCAAACTAGGATAGAATAGAACTTCCTTAATTGGGAAAAGTGGTATCTCTAAAAATTCTATAGCTAACTCACACCTAATGGTAGAAAAATGAATGTTTTCCATGTTCAGAATGTGAAAAAGGCAAAGATATATACACTCACCATTTCTATTCAACATCATAATGGAAGTCCTAGATAGTGCAATAAGATGAGAGAAAGAAACAAAAGGGCATATAGATTGGGAAGGAAGAAATAAAACTATCACTATTTATAGATGACATGTTTACGTAGAAAAAGCCTATAGAAAAAACAAGTAAACTTAGCAAGGCCACAGGATACAGGGTCAGTAATGAAAACTCAATCGTTCAACTTTCTATGTTCTAAAAATAAACTATTTGAAACTAAAATGTAAAAAAAGAGGACTATTTATAATTACTGTTCCCCAAAATAAATAATTAGGTAGTACCATAACAAAATATGTGCATGATCTGTATATTAAAACTGTAAAAATACTAGTGAAAGAAGCCAAAGACTAAATAAATGGAAAGATATACTATATTCATGGATTAAAAGGGTCAATACTGCTCAGATGCCAATTTCCTCCAAATTGATACATTATTCATCCCAATCATAAACTGGGCAGGATTTTTTGGTAGTTATTAACAAGCTGATTTAAAAGTTATATGGAAAAAATTTATATGGAAAAGCAAAGTAACTAAAAACAGCCCAAACAACTTTGAAATAGAAGAATAAAGAATAAAGCTGGAGGCTGATGCTACCTGATTTAAGGACTGAAAACAATCAAAATATTGTAGTATTGGCTAAAAGACAGGCACAGAGAGATCAGTGGAACAGAATAGAGTTCAGAAGTAGGTCCACAAATATATGGTCCCATGATTTTTGTTTCTGGTAAATGCCTTATTGAGATATAATTCCTATATCATACAATTTACCCATTTAATGTTTTGAAAAGATTTATTTTTTTAAGATTTTATTTATTTATTCATGAGAGACACACAGAGAGAGGCAGAGGCATAGGCAGAGGGAGAAGCAGGCTCGATCGAGCCTGGACTCGAGCAGGACTCGATCCCAGGACCCTGGGATCATGACCCGAGTGAAAGGCAGATGCTAAACCATTGAGCAACCCAGGTGCCCCAAAAAGATTTCTTTATTTATTTTAGAGAGAGAGAACATAAGCAGGAGGGGCAGAGGGGGAAGGAGAGAGAATCTCAAGCAGACTCCACTAAGCACAGAGAGTGACAGAGGGCTTGATCCAAGGACTGTGAGATCACAACCCAGGCCAAAACCAGGAGTCAGATACCCAACCCACTGCACCTTCCAGGCACCCCCAATTTACCCATCTTAAAGCATGGTACAATTCAATGTTTTTCAATATATTCTCAGAGTTGTGCAACCATTACCATAATCAGTTTTAGAACATTTTCATCACCCTCAAAAGAGACTCTGTACTCTCTGGCCATGATCGTATCTCCCCGCTAACCCACACCTCAAGCAACCACTAATCTACAAATCTCTATAGATTTGCCTATTCTGGAAATTTCATGTAAATGGAATCATACAACAGGTGGTCTTCCAAGAACAGCTGCCTTCACTTAGCATAATGGTTTCAAGGTTCCTCCATGTTGTAGCATGTAGCCTTTGTTCCTTTTTATTGGTGAAGAATATTCTGTTGTGTGGATATACTGTATTTTATTTATCGATTCATCAGTTGATGAGCATTTGAGTTGTTTATGCTTTTTATCTATTAAGAACAGTGCTGCTGCGTGCATTCATGTGCAAGTTTTTCTGTGGCCATATGCTGCTATCCTCTTGGGTCTATACCAAGGAGTACAATTGTTGGGTTGTATGGTAACTCAGTTCAACGTTTTAAGGAACTGCCAGACTGTTTTCCATGGAGGTGGTACCATTTCCCATTCCTACCAGCAGAGTGTGAGAGTCCAACTTCTCCACATTTGGGCCAACACTAGTCATTAATTGTCTTTTTAATTATAACCATCCTCCTGGGTATACAGTGGTATCTCACTGTGGTTTTAATTTGCATTTCCCTGATGACTAGTGTTGTTGAGCATCTTTTCATGTGCTTTTTGGCCATTTGTATATCTTCTTTGGAGAAATATCAATTCAGATCTTTTCTTCGCTTTTAATTGGGTTATTTGTCTTTTATAATTGAGTTGTAAGAGTTCTTTATATATTCTAAATACAAGTCCCTTATCAGATATTTAATTGATTTTGACAAAAGTACAAAGGCAATTCAATAGAGAAGAAATAATCTTTTCAGCAAATTGTTGGAATAATTGGGCATCCTTATGCAAAAAAACCAAACCTCAGCCTATACCTCACATCTTATACAAAAAAATTAACTCAAAATGGATTGTAGGCCCAAATGTAAAATGTAAAAAACCATCAAATGTTTAGAGGAAAGCATAGGAGAAAATCTCTGTGGTGTCAGTTCAACAATGAACTATTAGGTAGCAACTCACAATAAGAGAAAAAAACATTGATAATTTACCTTTATCACAATTAGAAACTTTTGCTCTTTGAAAGACACATCTAAGAAAATGAAAAGAAAAGCCACAGACTGGGAGAAAATATTTGCGAATCACACATCTAACAAAGGATTTTGTATCCAGAATACTAGAGAATTCTCAAAAGTTAACAATGAAAAAATAAGCAACCTAACTTTTAAAATGGGCAAAAATTTGAATGGACACTCCACCAAGGAAAATATATGAATGGCAAACACATGAGAAAATCCTCGACATAATTAGTCATTAAAGAAAGGCAAATTAAAACCATGACGAGATACCAATAAAAACCCATTCGAATGGCTGAAACACATGCCACACACACACACACACACACACACACACTCACACACTCACACACGGCAGTACCAGTGCTGGTGAGGATGCAGAGCAAATGGAACCCGTGTATGTTGCTGGTGAGAATGGCACACCTTGGAAAATAGCTTGTTTCTTACAAAGTTAAACACATTTATCATGTATCACAGAAATCCCACTCCTGGACATGAATCCCAGAAAACTATGAAAACTAATGTTCCCACAGAAACCTGTACGGCAAGGTTTGTAGCAGCTCTATTCACAATAGCCAGAAACTCGAAACCACCTGAATGTCCCTCAGCGGGTGAGTGGGTAACACTGAGGTGTCCACACGATGAAATGCTACACAGCAAAACCGCTGGGCTTCAGGGACACACAACAACACGAGCATGTCTAAAATCGACCATGCTAAGGGAAAGGAGCCAGACCCCAAGCTACATACTCCCTGTTGTGAACTGAGTTCTGTCCTCCCCAAACTTGTATGTTGAAGCCCTCACCCCAATGTGACTGCATTTGAAGATAGGGTCTTTAGGGGGTGACTGAGGTGAGGTGAAGTCATGTGGGTGGGGCCCGGACCCAGTGAATTAGTGTCCTTACAAGAAGAGACACCAGGAAGCTTGTTCTCTGCCTTCATTATGTGAGGACACAGAAAGTGGCCACCTGATGGCCAGGAAGAGGGCTCTCACTGGAAACTCAAGAGGCCATGTCTTACAGTTCGAGCTGCTCTAACCAAATGCCATCGACTGGGTGGCTTATAAACTACAGACATGGATTTCTCCCATTTCTGGAGGCCAGAAAGTCCAAGATGAGGGTGCTGCTGGAAGATTCAGTCTGGTGAAGGCCTGCTTCCTGCTTGACAGATGGCACCTTCTGGCTGTAGCCTCACAGGGTGGGAGGACACAGAGCTTTCCTGGGTCACCTTTATAAGGGCATTGAACCCTCATGACTAACCGCCTTCTCCCAAAGTCCCCACCCCCTGATGCCATCGCACTGGGGATTAGGTTTCAACCTATGAATCTTAAGGAGACACAAATATCCAGTCCATAGCAGGCTGGCACCCGGATCCTGGGCACTGGCCTTCAGAACTGTGAGAAGATTCACTTAGGATGCCTAAGCTCCCCAGTGTGTGGTATTTTTGTTAGGGCTGAGTGTTCTCTATGATTTCATTTATATGGCCTTCTGAAAAAGATAAAGCTGCGGGGATGGAGAACAGACCAGTGGTTGCCAGGGGGCTAGAGACAAAAGGAATTGAGCTACAAAGGGAATGTTGTAAAGGGAATTTGGGGGCGGGTGCGTGGAACTGTTCTCTGTATTCTGATAGTGATGGTGGTTGCACAGCTCAGAACTGGACCCCTTCAAAAAGTGAATTTTGCTGTATGTAAATTTTAGAAAGAAACAAAAATGTGCTACCTATCACAGGAAAAAAAGCCCCCCTCTGGCTGTTGTTTGGAGAAAGGACTACACAGGGAAGGGTAGAAGCAGGGAGTGCACCACGCATCCAGGAGGCGAAGATGATGAAGGTGAGGCCAGATGCCATGGAGGGGGGGCGGTCAGACTGGGGCTGTGTTTGGAGGTGGAAGTGACAAGATTCGCTGATGGGCCGAATGGGGATGCAGTGAGACAAGGAGAGGAATTGGCAGTGACATCTGGGTGTTGGTTGAGCATCTCCCAGTTGGAGAAGACCAGGAATGTGGGGGGACACGATGTTCAGTCCATACGAGTGTGGACTCCAAATAATTCTGTCTTCATCCCTGGAAGCTGTGAATGTCGCCTTCGAGGAGAAAAAGGACAATGCAGATGAGATCAAGCTGAGGTTGGCATGGGCCTCATCCTGGATTGTCCGGATGGCCTCACGTAATCACCAGGGTCCTGTGCAAGGGGCAGGAGGAGTCGGGGGCACAGGAGAGGTCGGGGTGACAGTAGCAGAGATCAGAGGCTGCTCTTTGAGGGTGGAAGGAGGGCCCCTCGACTGAGGAATGCAGGAGGCCCCTGGAAGGTAGAAAGGCAAAGAGACAGGTTCTCCCCCAGGAGGAACCAGCTGTGCCGACACCTCGACTTTAGCCCAGTGAAGCTGACCTTGGGCTTCTGACCTCCAGAACTGTCGGAGAATAAATGTGTATTGGTGTAAGGCAGTGAGTTTGTGGCAATTTGTTGCAGCAACTGCTGGAAACTAATACAGTCGGGATTAGGCTTGACTGTGACGGATGATCGCACAGAACAGTGGCTCAACGACGAGAGCTGGAGGCAAAGTCTGGAGGTTAACGGGCCCGGGCTGTGGGAGGCTCTGCTCCATGAGGTCCTTGGGGCCCCAGCAACTTCCAGCCCCCAGCTGCACCACCCAGCTGGGGCCCTTGCCTTCATGGTCCAGGGTCAGAGAGGACAGAGGCGAGGAGTGGGCATCCAGTGTCCCTCAGGGATGGCAACCAGGAGCCGCCGTGCAACACTTCTCTTTCCAGAATGCACGGGTGGGGCACACCTCATTGCAAGGGAGGTAAAACCATGGCACTTTAAAAATCTGAGCAGACGTGTTCTTTTATAAAAGGAAAAGAAAAAGAAGAAGAAGGGGAGAAAGGGTGTTAGGGAATAATGCACATTTCTGGTATACCTAATGAACCTGTGTGAGCCTGTGTCAGTTAGAAATTGCTCAGCCTCGGGGATCCCTGGGTAGCACAGTGGTTTGGCGCCTGCCTTTGGCCTAGGGCGTGATCCTGGAGACCCGGGATCGAATCCCATGTCGGGCTCCCGGTGCATGGAGCCTGCTTCTCCCTCTGCCTATGTCTCTGCCTCTCTCTCTCTCTCTCTGTGTGACTATCATAAATAAATTTTAAAAAAAAATTAAAAAAAAAAAAAAAGAAATTGCTCAGCCTCAAGGAAGAGAAATCCTACCCAACAGGGCCTGAGGAAATAAGGCTTTTGTTTTCTCCGAGAACAAGAAGTGTTTGCTTGCTGATGCCATGTGGCCACTTGGGAGGTGACTGCACTTTGAGGGGTGGTTTCCATCCTCACACTTGAAGCCTCATGGACAGTAAAAGGCTGCTGTGGCTCCAAACATCATTTTTGCACTCAAGCCAGTAAGAAGGATGAAGAGTCCCACCAGCCTGTATGTCCCTTGTCAACAAGAAAACAAAAACTTTCCTATAGAAGCTCCCAGAAGACACGCGGGTCATGCTCGTTGGCCAGAACCGAGTGTCACAGCCTCTTTAGCTGGAAGTTTGGAAAACCAAGTATTTCGCCTTCTGGCCTTCTATTAGGTAGTAGATCAAAAATATCAATGGCCTCTGACCACTAATTTCACTTCTGGGAATTTCAACAGAGTCGTGCGCAGAGAATGGCACAGGCCCGAAGACGCCTATTACGGGGAGGCTTCTGACTGTGGAAAGTTGGAACCATCCTGCGTGTTCAACGTGTGTTGTTTGGGGCCCAACCAACGCGCCGGTCGTTCAGTGTCCGGCCCAGCACCTCTGCTACTTCACCTGGAAAATAGAAGAAAGTACGATTTACCTTTTAGGATCACGATGAAGACCAGAGAAAAGACGCAGAGCGGTCCGGCCCACGGCTGGCGCTTTGTCAACGGTGTTGCATCGGAACCTGCAGCCCTCCCACCAGTCACCCCGTCTTTTGCCAACCAAGGCAACGTAGAACTAGCCTCTGTCAATGTTGCCAGGAGTTTGTCTTTTAGGTCTCAGGAGAGCGAAACTCTGTTCCAGTTCTCTAAACTCAGGAGGGGGACGCCTGGGTGGCTCAGTAGTTGAGCATCTGCCTTTGGCTCAGGTCGTGATCACAGGGTCCCAGGATCGAGGCCCGCATCGGTCTCCCTGCAGGGGGCCTGCTTCTCCTTCTGCCTGTGTCTCTGCCTCTCTGTGTGTGTCTCTCATGAATAAATAAATACAATCTTTAAAATCAATCAATCAATCAATCAATCAACTTAGGAGGAGTGTTGCCCTGGGACCAGTGCGGGCAGCACCAGCTTTGGGGCAGGCTGTCCCTGGGTCACATGGGTGTTGATGACTTCCCACTCTCCCGTCCTGCGGGGGCGACCCTCGGCCCCTCTCCCATACAAGGGGCTGTCGTATCTGTGCCCCGGGCCCGGTATCTGTGACCCAGCAAACCCCAAACAGATGCGGGTTCCCTCGCTCCTGACAACAGATGTTGGAGGAAGCACACTCCCCTGACCTGGGGGGACCCGACATCAGCCGCGAGAACAGTAACATGCTAAGGGGTTCTGTTCTGGCTGGAAGATTCCCTGGCCCGAGCCAGCCAGAGCTCCTGGCTCAAAGGTGACCCAATTATTAATGAACGCTGCAGAGATGAAGCTAAGACATAATCCACCCCTGAATGGATTCGGAAGGAGCAGATAATGGGACGATAAAATTAATCTTGTAGAAAAACACAATTAGCTTTATCATTTATAAATCTCCTCTCCTTCCCCTCGGGGTGAAGCGGGGAGCAGCTTAGCCTGAGCCGTCGGCAGCCCGGCCTCCATTGCACACGGATGGTTGTGTCTTTTGCTGGGAAAATATTTTCATTGCGCCTTCAAGGGGCATTGCCAGAGGCTTGAACACAAGCTCCGGCAGCTAAGATGACCCAGAGACCAGAAGGACCGCCGTGGCCATCGGCCGGCCCAGCTGGATTCCTGGCCTAGCTCAAGTCACTTCCGTGCACCATATCCCATGGTGGGCCTGGAGGGCCCTGGGCAGGTCCCCGACTGCGCCCTCCCAGGGTCACCGGCCAGAGGAGAAGCTGGGCCCAACCCCAGCTGTGTGACCCTGAGCAAGCACTTCACCTTGGTAAGCCTCAGTTTCCCCCCGTGGAGCCTGTAAGGGTGCCTCCCTCATTCCCGGGGCTGGGGGGGGTGGGAGGGTAGATGAAAGTCTGCAGAGCACCCCTGTCCCCAGCCCGGGGCAGGAAGCGGAAGCTGGGGTGACTCCACGGCGGGGGCGCATGCTGCGCACGGGGTCCCGTTAGCTGCAGAAGACAGGAGGGCTTCCCACGGGGCTCCGCGGTGACCCTCACTCCTCAGGCGGGCACTGGGGCTCGCAGAAGGCAGGTGACTCCCCGTCGGGGCTGGAAGGTGACGGGACCCAGGTCTGACCTCGGCCTGGCCCGTGTGGCTTGGAAGCCTGCCACGCAGGGGCCAGAAGGTGCCCCGTCCCCAGCTGCTCATGCTCCAGCCATTTTATGACCTGACTGGGTTTTTGTGGGGTTTTTTTTTTTTTTTTGAGACCAAATTCACATGCCGTGAAATTTACCATTCACTGGTTTTTAGTATATTCATGGAGCAACACAGCCCGCACCCCGGTCTCATTCTAGAACATCATCATCCCTGCGGAAAGAAGCCCCAGGCCTGCTGGGGGGCGCCCCCACCTCCCATCCCCCCACAACCACCATGTCCTTTATTGTCTGCAGGCCCTCGCCTCCCCGGCCGCCGCACACCGGTGGGGGCGTACAGCGCGGGGTCTTCCGGGGCCCATCCACGCTGCCGCGCGGCCGGCTCCCACTCCTGTCCGTGGCCGAGCCATGCTCCGTGGGACGGCGGCCCACGTGTCCCGTGTCCCTCGTCGGTTGGTGGGCATCGGGTGGTTCTGCCCTCTGGCTTTTGCGATCGATGCTGTTCTAAGTGCTGTGCGCCCCTGCCTGTGTGAACGTGTGTGGGGTGCGTGCCTAGGGGTGCAACTGCTGGATCCAGCGATGAATCTATGTTGAACTTTCCGGGGAGACGCCACGCTACTTTCCACGGTGGCTGCGCCGTGCGACGCTCCCATCGGCCGCGTGTGAGCCTTCCGAGTTCCTCACATCCCCGCCAACACCTGTCACCGCTGCCCTGGGCCCGTGTCCTGTGTTGCCCTCTCCCTCCCCGCCACCTCGGCCCTCCACCCCACCGCACCCCTTCCTCAAGGCCCATGGCGCCACCGAGGGTTGCTGATGGCAGGGCTCACTCCTCGGGACTGCACCGTCCCAGGGGCCCCCATGAGCTCGTGTGTTTGACTCAAGTACGGCAAAGGCTTCACAGCGTGGCATGGGCCAGGCACCTGCTCATCCCCTCTGTCTGTCCCTCGGGCTCCCCTCCTGTAAAACGAGGTATCGGATCAGATTAGGGTCTCAAACTCAAGTGCCTACAGGTGCCAAGCAGGTTAGGTGACCCAGGGGAGTGAAGTATAAGCTCATCGAAGGCAGAGGTGAGGCAGATACGGCGGGGGGGGGGGAGGGGGGGGCAGCCATGATCATTTTGCAGCTGGTTTTTGCCATATGGGAATGCTTGTGTTATTAGATCACTCAGTTTTTCAAAAGAAAGTAGGAAATCTGGCTGTTCTGTGAAATCTCCCTGCTTTCCAATATTTCCAATAAAAGTGATTTTTTAAAAAAGATTTTATTTTTAAGAGAGCACGAGCAAGGGGAGGGGCAGAGGGAGAGGGAGAAGCAGGCTTCCCCCTGAATACGGAGCCCAACTCGGGGCTCGATCGCAGGACCCTGAGATCATGACATGAGCTGAAGCCAGATGCTTCACAGACTGAGCCACCCAGGCGCCCCCCAATAGCAGCAGTTTTTAAAAAATGCAAACAAGCAAGACACATCTGTGTGTCTAGTATACCCCACCCTGCAGGACTCCGGATTGCAAGCCTGGGACCAATGAGCCTGAGACCTGAGTGTGCCAGGACCACCTGGAAGCTTGCTAAGCCAGCGTTTCTGATCCAGCAGGCCCGGGGTGGGGCTGAGAGTTTGCACGGCTAACAAGTCCCCAGGGGAGGCAGGTACCGCTGGTCTGGGGACCCCACTCTGGAAACCGCAGCCCTGGACCAATGCTCCGTGTATTCCCTATCCAGCTCGGAGATGCAGGTTGGGGATTCTAAAACCCAAATGCAGGTGCTCGACTCGAGGGGAAGAGGTGTCCTGGACAGGGTGTGGACGAGGAGTTATTAAGCTCCCGTGACGACCACCCAGCAGAGACCGGCAGCACCGGGTGGGTACCACGTACCCTCACTCTATGGAGCTTTAATCGTGGAGATCCACGCCCGGGAAGGGCTCTGAAACTCTAAGGGGTTATTTTAAAAATTGCATCTGATGTCAACATAGTAGATTAAGACATAAAGCCTAAAAGCCTTAGGTCAGCTCTTCGGGCTGTGGAGTTTCTGCGTTCGTTTCCTAGGGCTGTGGTAATAATTGAGCGCTGCGGGGAAGGAGGACTTCCCCTCCTACCCTTCGAGGCCCACCAGCCGGGCTAAGCGTGAAGCTGAAAAGCAACATTTAATTACATGTGCGCAGAGGCCCAAGAGTAAAATGGAGACCCAAAGAAATGACCGAGCAGGAAGTTTTTTATCCTTTTTAGGCAAAGAGACAATACATCTGTGAGGACTTGACCAGACACAGAAAACTCATGTCCCGGAGCTTCAGTTAGTGAGGAATTCTAAACGGAATTTGGGCCGGGGTAGTAAGTTAATAAAAAATGATCAGGTTTGTTTCTACAGCCTTCCCGGCTCTAAATGTCCCATCTCCGGTGGTTAGGATGTCTCTTCACCTCTTGGGGCAGAGAGGGTACCTTTCATGAGGAGATTTATTCCTGCTTTCAGAGGACAGAGGGGGTCTGAGTGTCCTTGCGCTCACTGTCTCTTAAGTAACTTTCATGCAAAATAACCAATGCCGGGACATCTGGCTGGTTTGCAGGTTGAGCTGCCGACTCTTGATCTCAGCTCAGGTCTTGATCTTAGGGTTGTGAGTTCAAATCCTGCATTGGGCTCTATGCTAGGCATTGAGCCTACTTAAAAAATAATAATAATAATCCATGTCGATGTGGTATATTTTGGGGTGGCCTGCCTTTGGCCTTTGTACCACATATGGGGGGGAGGCGGCATAAAACAATGGAAACCTATTCTCTCCCAGCTCTGGAGGCCAGAGGTCCAAAATCAAGGTTGTCAGTTAGGGCTGTGCTTCCCCGATAGCTCTAGGGCAGGATATGTGGCTTGACTGTCTCCCAGTTTCCAGGGGCTGGTGGCATTGCTTGGTGTTCTGTGGCTTGTAACACAGCACCTGGCCTTCTCCTCTGCGTCTCCCCGCGTCCTCTCCTCGCCTTAGAAGGATGCCAGTCATTGGATCTCGGGCCCACCCTCAACCCGGGGCAATGTCATCCCAAGATCCTCAACTAATTTTATCTGCAAAGACCCTATTTCCAAAGGAGGTCACATTCTGAGATGCCAGGTGGACACGAAGTTTTAGGTGACACTATCAACCCACAACGGCCTCCTTGCTCTTTTTTCTTTCTCTTTTTTTAACGTCATTCTAGTAAATGTGGCAATTTGGGTTTTCTGCTCATAGCAAATACTGAGGAAGGGGTGAGCAGCGGGGACGGACACAGGCAGTCCCCTGGCAGGGCTGGAGGTCGCAGAGCTCCCAACTGCGGAATTGGCGCTGAGCAAACCCAGGAGCCTGGGGACACGGCGCACGACGCATGAGGGCTCCCGGCTCCGGGCAGAAAGCTGACCCGGTTCTTCAAGAAGAGATACGATTCTTTACAAGGTCCTCTGCTTCAAAAGGCAGGGCAACATGCCTTGCATTTTTAGAATAACTGGTTCAAGATGAGGGAAATTGGACCTCGTGAGGTACAATGTCAATCTTTTGGAAAATCCACTTACAAGGAACCCCCGCCCAGCTCTCCATCTGGACGGGAGAAACCGGGAACCTGCCCGACAGAGAAAGGGTTATAAATTATAGATGTTAAAAAAAAAAAGCATGCCACAGCCGGAGGCCCCGGGTCGCTCAGAGCGCGTGGCCGGGGCCAGGAGCTGATCCCAGCAGCGGGTGGCGGGCGGGGACAGCGCGGCCGGAAAAGCCCCATGAGGTCACCG
This sequence comes from Canis lupus baileyi, assembly GCF_048164855.1. Lineage (NCBI taxonomy): Eukaryota > Metazoa > Chordata > Mammalia > Carnivora > Canidae > Canis > Canis lupus. The sequence goes on from NC_132839.1 coordinate 71,335,643, forward strand.
CCAAGCGGCCGCAATGCAGCTCAGCCTGGCTGAGCGTCTCCAGGTCTCCAGCGCACTCCACTCCGGGGAGCCTGTGAATTCTAGACACTCTCTCAGGGACCCTGGCTCCACAGAGCGTGGGATGAATTGCGCTCATCCATCTGTGGGCTTTTAAAAAATTCAATAATTAATTCAAGCGTATGCTGGTGGTGTTATTAGAATTTGGCCTTTCTGTGGTTCTTTACTTTGGCAGAGTGCTGTTATAATCCTTCACTGGCTAAATAATTTAATCCGAGTTATTGCTACTCGCTGGAAACCTGGTGCAGAAGCTGGTGCTGGTGATCGTGGAATGCTCCGGAACCCGGCAAGGGCCAGATGAAGTGACGGGCCCGTCATTCCCCAGGTCACATACGTGCAAGGCCTTGACCTCCACCTGTCCTCGATAATCCTGACTCTGATTCGTTCCCGGGCCATCCTTTTCACGGTGACTGTGACCCATGAGAGGGGGACTTCTAAACTGGAGGAGGAGTAGGTTATCATTCTAGCCCAATCCCCTTATTTTGTAGAAAGGGAAACTGAGGCCCGGGGGGGCACCCCCCACCCCTGCTCTGCCCAAGGCCACACCACTAGCATGACTTGCTTACCAACTATTAAGGGAGTGACAGCAGCATGAATGCAGGCCCCTGGGGGTAATATTCAGACTCAGGGAATTCCACCCCCATCCCTCCACCCCTACCATCCCCCATCCCTCACCCTCCCACCCCCATCCCTCCACCCCCTATCACTCCTATCCCTCCACCCCCTTATCACTCCCATCCCTCCACCCCCATCACCCCCATCCCTCCACCCCCATCACCCCCATCCCTCCACCTCCCTACCACCCTCATCCCTCCACCTCCCTACCATCCTCCACCCTCCCTACCATCCCCCATCCCTCTACCACCTCATTCCCCCATTTTGGGGCCTCAGTGGAACGTGGACCTGAGAAGAGGGAACCAGATACATAGCTGGGTCTTCCAGGCCTGCGGCGCCAGCGTGGGGCAGGGCTGGGCTTGGGCAGAGTCCACTGTCTGGACTTTCGGGCTGTCCGGAGTCACACCTGAGTTCTTGAAGCTTCTGGTTTTCTCCTGCCAAAGAGTCTTCCAAGCATCTCCTTGACAATCATGTCACCTAAGCCTCTGTGGCCTGGTCTGAGAGACAGATGAAGAGCAGAACCTGCGCCCAAGGTGGTTTGAGGGCATCAAGAAAGCACCTGTCAGGACTCCCTGAATCCGTGATTGCTAATACAGTCATTTCCACCAATAATGGTGGTTCCTTGAGCTGGAAGATGGGAAGGACCACACCTGCCCCTTCTACCTCAGAGTTTTTGTGAAGCTCAGAAGAGAAAGAAGATGGCAGAGCCAAGTCCTTCCTGCTCATCACGTAATTGTCACCCCAGAGGAGGCTCAGGGTGAGCTGGCTTCCTTCAGGGTGATACCTGTCAAGGCCGCAGGGGTCACCGGCAGGGGCTAAGGGGATCAGCTGAGGGGGATTTAGGTTAGGGGGACCGTTTGCCGAGAGGTGGCCAGGCATGGGGAACGGCCGAGTGATATACACAAAACAACAAACAAAACTCAAAGACGCCCAAATCCAACACACACGCACACACACACAGTTCTCTTTACACACACAGTGAGTCACCAGATGACTATGAGCCCCATGATGCTATTTACTCAGTTTCTCTAAGGACAAAGACACAAAATGTTGTCCATTCATTTCTTTTTTTTTTTTAATTTTTATTTATTTATGATAGTAACAGAGGGAGAGAGAGAGAGAGGCAGAGACACAGGCAGAGGGAGAAGCAGGCTCCATGCACCGAGAGCCCGACATGGGATTCGATCCGGGGTCTCCAGGATCGCGCCCTGGGCCAAAGGCAGGCGCCAAACCGCCGCGCCACCCAGGGATCCCATTGTCCATTCATTTCTTAACACATCCTAAGTACTCAGGACATGGGTAAGTGCCAGGGGTGGAGCACAAAGGTAAATCAAACCCTAAAGCCACTCGGAACTGGATTTATGATTTTGTCTATATCTTATGTATCTTTAAATAAGGTTTAGAGTTTTCCAGAAATGATCGTTTGCAGCAAGGTTAAATCTAAGAGGGAGAATGTCGTGGCAATGTCATGGGCACCCCTGCCTTTGACTTGAATCAGACCACGAATGTTCTTACTACACACTCGAGCTTGGCTTTACAAACCTGACATTTAAATGTCTGAATCTACTGTGTGTGTAAAATGAACAGATGCCTATTCAGTTTAGTGCACGGAGTCTGCGTCCTCGGTGTACGCCAGGCTCTGTTCTAGTCTCAGGGGACGGCGACATGAAAGATTACATTGCCCTGTCAGGATTTGCTCAGGTTCAGGAAAAGGTATAAATAATTGAGCCCAGCAGGAGAGAAGCATAGAGAAGGGCCCGGTGGGGCTCAAAGACGAGGTGACGCGGGATCTGGGCTTAAAGGAGGAGGTGAGTTTGCGAAACAGACCGGGGATGGGGAACACGTTCCAGGCCAAGGAGACAGCCTTGGCCCAGGCGGGAGGCGGGTGGTCTGGGATCGGGGTGGCAGGGTCTGGAGTGTAGGGGTCAAGGAAAGACAGGGAGGACTGCCCAGGTGAGCCGATGCTCCCCATCCGCGGAAAGATCCAGAAGCCTCATTTCTCTCCCTTGTCCACATCAGTGTCCCGACCCGCTCAGAATGAAGGATGGGCCAGACAAACGTGAAACCGTCAGAACGGAGATGTGTGCAGAATAGGCAAGTCCAGAGAAAGTGATTAGGCAAGTCTTCAATTTCTCACAACCAAAAAAAAAAAAAAAAGGTGGTAGACGTGTTAGCTAACTTTGTGGTAGAAATAACTTCACGATCTATGTGTGCACGGAATCATCAGGTTGTGCACCTTAAACGGACACACGGCTGTGTTGGTAGGTAGAGCTGGGGAGAGTTTTAAATAGAAAGGGTGGGGGACCGGGGGAGCAGGGAGACGGGGGTGGCCGACCACGGGGACAGGGCTTCGTTTTGGGGTGATGCACATGTCTGGAATCAACGGTGATGTAGCACAGCCCTGTGAATGTGCTGAAACCCAAACAAAGCATGCACTTTAAAAGGGTGACATTGTGGTGTGCAAATTCTCGGTTCAAAAAAATTAAAAACAAGACGTGGGTGAAGCAGGCCTGGAATCCACACGGTCAGGCCTTGGAACGACAGGCAGGACCCTCCTCCGTCCTCCCTGCAGCCGCTGCAGCGGGTGGGGCAGCTGCGGGGCGAGCCTCCCCCCTGCGCAGGCTCCGCTGTGCCGGGTGCTCCACGGCCTGGGCCCCGCATTTCCTTCTCAGAGCTGCGGGGAGGCTCGCCGGGCTCTGGGCGCTAGTCCGATGCCCACAACACGCGCCTGGCCCCTCACCCTGGTCCCACAGAAACCACCAGGGGTGGAAATGAAGGGGGGCCGAGGCAACAGCCAAAGTAGGCGCTGCTGCTTCAAAACATGCAAGGGCTCACTTAATGCCCACAGCACCACTGAGGCACGGAGAAGTTAGCAACTTGTCGGAAGGCGCACAGCAAGGGGTGGGAGAGGCAGGACTGGCGATCAGACTGTCACACGGCCCCGGCCCCCCACCCCCTGCAGTCTGGACTTCAACCTGTGGGCAAGGGCATCACTGAGAGGCCTGACCTTGGAAGTGGCAGGGAGGGGACAGCAGCCGGCTGCCCTACCTGCAGGGGAGGAGGGTGGACAGGGCAGGGACGGCTGCCCTTGTCCAAGAGGAGTAGTCTGTGTCCCAAGTCAGTAACCCTGAAGTGTCCTTCAGAGTCATTTAGAAAGACTTGTCAGAAGTCCTGCAAGGGGGCCTCCGGGGAGAGCAGGCCCTGCTGGTCTCACCGTGTGTGTGCCTGACGACCTTAAATCTGTCCCCAAGCCTGCCCCACTGCTGTGGCTCCGGCCCCTCCAAGCTAATCTCTTGCCCAGACCCTGCCCCCTGCACTCCCATAGCCTCTGGGGGGTTCTGAGTGCCCTGAACCGCTGCCGCATGCAGATTCTGTGCCCAGGGTGGACCCGATGGTGGCCCCTAGAGTCGGTGAGCCACCCCGGGACCTGTGAACGTGTCCTCGGGGAATGAGATGAAGGACTTGGAGAGGAGAACCTCCTGCTGGGTCAAGCCGGGTGGGGGTGGGGTGGGGGGTGGGAGTGGGGACCCAAATCCATTGCCCAGTGTCCTCATGGGAGACACAGAGAGGAGGCAGCATGACCGCGGGGGCAGAGAGCCTAGATGGGCCACAAGCCCAGGAAGGGAGCCCAGGAACTCCAGCAGGGAGTGTGGCCCTGCTGACACCTGGGCTTCGGGCCTCTGGCCTCCAGAGGCTTGAGACTCCACATCTCTGTTGTTTTCTGCTCCCACTGTGTGGGTCAGTTAGGGCAGCGACAGAAATGACATGATCCTGTGCCTGGCACGTCACTCCCTCCCCACTGCCTGGTGCTTCATCCACAGCCTCCTGCCCCGTCTGTCCATCCGTCCATCCTGGCAGTGAAGGGGCCACTCTGGTGGGTCCTCTGCTCCACCTAAACACTTGCCATGTCATCTCCCTGGTCCCTAAGCTCTGGTGGGTGGGCCGTGGGTTTGCACATCTGCATTCTCCGCGTCCCTCACGGGCCAGGCGTGATTTGGACACCCCCGCACCCCAACCGAATCCACAAAGTCCCGGTGAAAACCCAGGACAGCACAGGCAAACAAGCAAGCGGCACCGATTGTCCCCTGCTGTCTCTGTCGAACCATGGGTCCTTCTCGTCCTTGTCCTCAGTTGACAGTCTTTCAAGGAAGGAGGGGTACACATGGAGTCCAGGCCTGCCAGGCCTGCAGCTCCCTGGAATTCCAAGCACAGCGTGTGTGTGGCCTGTGTTGGGGTCTGTAAAATGCTGGCACCTGAGATGGGGACAAAGCCACTTCCTCCCCGAAGCACACATGGTTTCTTCTGCCGGGTGAGCTCAGACCAGGTACTGACCTAGGCTGGCACCTGAGCGGATTCTAACTACTGTTCCTCACCTGCTGCAGGAAGTATCCAAGCGTCAGCAGGGAAGCTCCACACAAGGGGCTGGGGTTCCACACAAGAAACCCCACACACAGACACGCAGTGGCACCGCATCCGTGCTGTGGTATAAAGGCCTTTGCCAGGAAGATGCCCGCAGCCGGCACCTGGCCGGAGGGGGGCCAGGACCTGGGGCACCTGCCTCCCCCAGGCTGCCAGGGGAGCTGTCAGCAGCCCTGCTGCGGAGCTCGGAGCTCGGAGCTCGGGGCGGGTGGGAATCAATGAATGATCTCTTGTATGGAAGGGGTGGGGCCCTCCTGGGGCCTTGGAATTCAGGGTGCCCGGGGCCAGGTTCCTGGCCTGGGCTGCGAGGCTGGCTCAGTGCATTCCCTGCGGTCCTGGAGCAGGAGAGGCAGGCGGCTGCGGGAACAGGCTGGGGTGCGGAAGTGGGACTCTGGGGACACCTACTCTGGGCCCCGGCACGGCCGAGACAGACAGGTGCCTGCAAAGGCCCAATTCCCTGGCCGCGGCCGCCTCCAGCTCCTGCCTGGCCCCCGCGCCCCGCTTTCCTCATCTGGGGGTCCTGCAGCCGGGGCTGGCCCCGCGTCCGCAAAGTGACGCCCTAACCGGGGCCGCTCCTCTGCGACCCGGACGCTCCAGGCAGCGGCTGCAGGGAGGGGACCCCCGCTTCCTCGGGCGAACGGGAAGGAACCGCTGCCCCCTCCCTCCAGCGCTTGCAGCGCGCCCCGCGCTCCCTCCGCCCCGACCCCTCCCGCCTCCCCTCTCCCCGGAGGGCCGCGCTCACGCGGGGGCCCCTCCCCAGCCCCGCCGCCCCCACCCGGGGGTCGCTCCGTCCCTGGCCTCCCCCGCCCCGCCCCGCCCCCCTCCCCCGGGTCCCTCCTCCCCCCGGGTCCCCGCCGCCCCCACCCCGGGGGCCGCTCCCCCCCGCCCCGGCGCGCCCCCCGCAGTCCGGGCGGGCGCGGGTCCCCGGGGCGCCCCTTCGCGCGGCCGCGCGCGCTGCGTCAGGGCGGAGTTGCCGCGGCCGCCGCCACAGGCGCGCACTCAGCGCTCGGGCGGCCCCGGGGGCGGCGGGAGGGGAGGCGGCGAGCGGGGGGAGGGAGCGGCCGCGAGCCCAATCGCTCGGCTCCCCCGCCCGGCCCCGCGCGGCGCCGCCTCCGCCATTGCTGCGCGCGGGAGCGGCCGACGCGGACCTCGCCGCGCGCTCCGAGCCAGACCTGCGAGCCGGCGGGGTGAGTGCCGGGGCCTCCGCCGGGTCCCTCCGCCGCCGCGGGGCGCCCCTGAGCCCGGGTCCGCGGGTCCCCGGGGGGTAGGGGCTGGGCCCCCCCCGCCCTGCCCTGCCCTGCCCTCCCCCTCCCCCCGCGTCCCCCACCCCTCTTGCCCCGAGGCCAGGCGGGGGCCCGGAGCCCGGAGCCCGCGGTGACCCCCCCCCCCCCGCAGGCGGCAGCCTCGGCTCTCCCGGAACCATGGTGAAGTTGGGGAACAATTTCGCGGAGAAGGGCACCAAGCAGCCGCTGCTGGAGGATGGCTTCGACACCATCCCCCTGATGACGCCCCTCGATGTCAATCAGCTGCAGTTCCCGCCCCCGGACAAGGTGAGAGCCCCCGCCCCGGCACCCCGCGCCGCCGGGCGCACCCCGAGTCTCGGGCGCGGCCGTGCGCCGGGGCGGGCGGGGGCCCCGGGCGGAGACCGGTCCCGGCAGGGGAGCGCGGTCGGCGACGGGCGCCTCTCGGTGTTCTTGGGAGTCCTGTCACAGAGGGGCCCCTGCCCCGGGCAGCAGGCGGTGAGGGCCTGGGGCGGCCTGGGGCGTGCCCCCCTCGCCCCCCTCGCCGCGGAGACCCCCAGGCTGGACCCCGCCGGGGGCTGGACGCGATCCTCCGCCCCCCGCGCCCCCGGCCGGCCCTGGATGCCGCAGGGTGTCTGCTCTTCCCCGGGCTTCCTTCCTCTCTTTGTTCCTTTGTGAAATCTTCAAGTAAGCGCCCTGCGCGCTGGGTGGGAGTGTAGCCGGGGCCAACCATTCAGCATCCTTTCCCCGAAGTGGGGTTTTCTCTTCTGATTTCAAGAGTCCCTTCTTTTCTCGAGTACAGCATCCGATCAAGTGGTTTCTGCCCATTAAGGATGTTTTCAAGAGTTAGCGTTTACAAAGGTAAATGCAATGATTGAAAGTCTGGAAAATGGTATTGTAGAACTCAAACCTAAAATAATAAACGCGGCGCCCGCTCTGACCACCTTGCTGCTGCTTAAAAACCACCCCGGCCACGACTGAGCTCCTTCTATTCCCCGAAGTGCATTTACATTTATTGTCTCCTTTAGCCCTGGTGAGGAGGTTCTGACTCAGGTCTTTGTCTTTTATTCGGCATGCTGGCGACGGCTGACCACCGGATGGGGATAGGGGAATATCTCCGCCGCGATGCGGCCTTTCCTTCTGGAAGATTCCTGTATTCCCATATGGACCCTTTGACTTAGTCCTCTGGAGTGGTTCCCATCCCTCCAACTCTATTGTCTCCGTTTTGGGTGGGGGGGCGGGGGCAGCAGGTGTTCCAGTTCAGCAAGAGGCCCCGAGGAGCACACCTGTGCACCCGGCCACGTGGGGCCACTCTGGGGCACTGATGGTCCAAAGGAGGCTGGGGGAAGGGCTGGGGCAGGGCTGCCTCCCCCTGTGCAGCCCCTTTCCCTGCTGAGCGGGCTCAGCCCGCTCCACTGCCCCCACCTTCCCCTCCCACCTCAGCCCCAGGCCCAGAGTGGTGGCGGCCTGTGCCAGGAACGCTGTGTCCCGAGGCAGCACCTCTGTCAGGTGACTCCCTCCGCTCAGCCTGAGCCTCCTCTTTTGCTCTCAGTCTGTTCCATTTCTGAATTGTCTGGCTTATACCAGGGAGGGGGCTTTCAGGCAGGTGTGAAATCCTGGCCAACCAATCGGATCACTGAGAAGTAGCCTAGGTAGGTCTGAAAGGTAATGAGTCTCCCGTCCCTGGGAGTGTTCAAACCAAAGGACGGAACTGGCAGGGATGCTCCAGACACAGGAACCAGTGGTTGGGCTAGAAGATTTCTGAGGTCACAGATGAGGAGACGGAGTCTCAGAGAGTTCACAGGATGTGCCCAAGGTCACACGGTTGAAGGCCACAATCCTTACAAACACAGAAGCTTCTGGCAGGGCCTCATGGTCCCTTCTCCTTGGGACAAGACCTCTCTCTCACACAAGACCTCACTTAACCCGAGCAACAGCACTGTGTTGCTCACAGCCAGGGTTCAGGGAGGCGATGTCACCTGCCCCAGTTGATGGGGCTTGTGGGATCAGGTCACGCAGTCAGGGTCATAAGTGGAGTCTGTCCTGAGAATGTGCACTGAGGGCTGAGGTGCTGCAGTGACAGGGGTCACGGAGCTGGCAGCAGCGTCAGGGCCAGTCTCACCTGACGTTTGTTGATGCTTGCAACGTGCCAGGCATTTGTTCATGTGCTTAAATTTCTTTACCGTTATTGCCTCCGATTTACAGATGTGGAAATTGAGGGTCTTGTCCAAGGTCACCCTGCGTGTTAGTGGCAGATGCAGACGAACGCAGGCGGCTGGAGTATTGAGCGGGTTCCCACGGTGCCGAGCGTCGTGTGGATTCCCGTCTGCTCTCTGCAGCCGGGCGAGATCAGCCTTGCTCCCATTTCACGAGCCAGGAGTCTGAGGTTCTGAGTGGCAGGGTGTGTGCTCCATGTCACACAGCTAGTAGGGGACAGTAGGGACTAGAGGACAACAGGGTGATGCACAGAGGCTGCTCCAGAGCCCGGCCGGTACCCAGACTGTCACGCTAGGCGTGCCCCCCCTCAGCGTCGGGAGAGCTGCACACACATCAGGGAATGAAGACGGCAGGTGTGTGATTATGGGTTTTGTGGCCCTTGGACCACTTTTTGGTGGCAGCCAGCATGGGCTGCTTTCTCTCCTGACTCCGGCCTCCTCCGGCTGGCTCCAGGGTCACAGCTCCGTCTGAGAGCCCCTCCCGCGGCCAGCGTGGGGCCGACCATCCTGACTTGCTGGGTGCTGCTAGGTCTGCTCTGGGTGCCCCCGTCACGGAGAGCGGCTGTCTCCCCTGCACCGCGTCCCACCCTCTCTCTCCAGGAGGAGGAGGAGGAGCGTGGTGGCGGCTGGCCTCTGCAGTCCGGCAGCCGCTCCTGGCTCCTGGCACTGCAGTGGAGAGTGGGGACTAGAGAGGTGTGACCCCTTGATGCCTCCCGTGCCGTGGAGACAGAAGAGTAAACCGCCCCTGGCCACAGGCGTGGGGAGGATGGGCTGTGAGCCTCTGAAGCGGGAGGCTGGAGGGTGGGCCGGGGTTCATCGGGAGCCGGTGGGGGGCGCAGGGAAGAGTTAGCCCTGCCGCCTATTAGCTGGGTGGCCTCCGGCCGATGAGCTTCACTTCTCTGGCCCCGAGTTAACCTCATTTTCCTCTGGGGGCTGCTGTCACGGTTACGCATGTGCAGTTTCTCAAAGTCCTGGCAGGGAGATGTCCACACGACAGCTGTCCTCGTCCTTTTTTGTGAAATGCGTGCTGGCGAAACGGTGCCTCGGCCACGGGGGTTCGCCCAGCCGTCCTCTCTGGGCAGGTGTGTGTGCATGCACCTGGCCGCACCCCTGATGCCTCTGCTTCTCTGTTTCCCGGACAAGGTGGTTGTGAAAACGAAGACCGAGTACGAGCCTGACCGCAAGAAGGGCAAAGCACGTCCTCCCAAGATCGCTGAGTTCACCGTCAGCATCACGGAGGGGGTCACCGAGAGGTTTAAGGTGAGTGACCCTGGAGGGGGGCAGCGTTGCTTTCGTGTCCAGGATGGGAAGGCCAGGCTGGCCCCTCGGGTGATGGGCGCGGGATAAGACACCATTTATCTGGCCCAAGAGCCAACCCTGTGGCTTTTAAAATGTCTTCTTTATTTCCTTTGTCTTCCAACATGACCACGTATAACCTTGTGGAGTTTTTTTTTTTTTTAACTTTTTAAGTTTTTTTTTTTTTTTTTAAATTGCGGCACGATTAACATATAGTGTTACATTAGTTTCTGGTGTACAGTGTAGGAGTTGAACGATTCTGTCCCTGACCCAGCGCTTGTCGGGGTAAGTGTGCTCTTCACCCCATTCAAGACTTCACCACCCTCCGCCCCTCCCCTCTAGCAGCCAGCAGTTTGTTCTCCAGGGTTAAGAGTCTCACCTGGTTGTAGAAACAGAGAAAACCCACTCCTAAACTATTTTTTAGACCATGGTCACAGACACATGAAAAATCGCTTCCTAAACTCGGCGATCCCTACCTCACGGGTCCAGGAGGGAAGCAGGCTAACACAAAGGTAAGGCGGCCTACTTACGACCTGCAAGACCCGGGGCCGGGCCCCTGCCTCCTGCCCGCTGAGCTAAGCGAGCCTCCCCACAGGTCAGGACCATCAGGATAACCCATCGTGCAGATGGGAAAGTTGAGGTGCAGAGCAGTCACGGCTACCCATGGCGGTGCCAGGGGAGGAGACCCAGCTCCAGAGCCCTGTGCTCCGCCTCCGCCTTCACCACTCCTGGCACGATCGGGAGGTGTGGGGCTCGGCTGGCCCGTGTGGGCTGTACACTCACTTGTGTAGGGGGATGCCTTGCTTTGGACAGTTTTCTAGGGAGGAACAGCTGCTGGAAGGGGCAGGGTTCCAGCCAGGCAGCGGTAGGGCGTGGGGGGAGCCTTCCCCAACTGTCCCTGTGGTCTCTGAGGATAGAAATAGCTGCACTGGTTGAGGAGCGAGTTACAGTGTTGATCTTCTGGAAGCTTGTTCTTTGAGAGACATGAGAGACTAAAACCGTGGCCCTCATCCAGATTCAAAGGGGTGATTTCAGAGACACCAGTGGGTCGTCCAGACCTTGCAGAGTGGCCGTGTGAGCAGTCTGCTGGTGTCTGGGTGCACAGATGCTTGCACACCCACACGCCCTGCAATTCCTGTTCTGTCTCACGAAAACCCTGTGCACTGGTTCTGCATGTGAAGCCTGCAGAGCTGAGGTGGCTCCGCGGGGTGAGCAGGGAAGCCAGGGTGTGATGTGACTTCAAACCCCTCCTTCCCGTGCTCCAGGCTTCCTCATGGGCTGGAGAAACGCTGTGTAGAGCCTGCCTGGCCAGCAGACCTGTCCGAGTCACAATCTTTCGTGTTTGTGGGGTGTTCACCTGTGTCACTTATCTGCCCTGAGAGCTGGGTCCTACTAGCAGAACCGACTTTCCAGTGGCAGCGTTGAGGTGCAGAGCCCCGCGTCTGTGGTTCCTGCTGGGGGTGTATAGGAATGGTGTGCGGGCTGAGATGCTCTTCGGGTGGCTCCTGGCTCTGTGGTTCATATGTGTCACGGAGTTCATGGCCGGGGCTGGGTTGGATTGACCCAAGGTCAACATCTTTTCTTCTGCTCTGACCAGCCAGCTTAGCGTGTCCTCATCTGCAGCTCGTCGAACGACCTGCACCATCCAGGCTTTGGTGATCACCTCTTGGCTGAGGCAGAGGCAGAGGTGACCTCAATTTCAAGGTCATCAAATCTGTCATTCTGATGGCTGATACCATCTGGATATCTGAGCGTGTCTGGGTTTCTCATTCCTGATTTGACCTTCGCCCTTCTCAGCCCTGGCAGCAAGGCACTTGAACAGCTATCCTTCATCTGTTGAGGCTGTGGTGTACCAGCCCCGCACGCCCCCCCCTGATATTCTAGGCTCCAGGGATACCTTATTTTTGTGGCAGGTATTCCTCATGGGCCCTTTAGAAAAGGCATCCTTACAGACCACAGAGAGAGGCAACCCTCTCCACAGTCTGTCCCCAACCAACAGCCTCCCCCAGCTCCGGTGTCCTTCGTTTGTGTGTCTCCCACACACTCACCTGATACAGGTCCCCAGGGCCCCTGTTCCAGGCATGGGTGACGCATATTGGCCACCAGGGTGCTCGGCAGCCACAGCTGAGCACCTGTGTGGTTACCTGGCTCCAGGTGCCCAGAAGATCTGAGCCTGTCCCTGTGGACCAGGCTCTGGTGGCAGCATCCTGCCGTATCTCTGCTCCCACCTCCCAGGGGAGGGCCAAGAAGGTGATGCATACAGTAGGCGCTCAGTAGGGCGTTGCGTTGCAGTGCGCCCATTCTCCAGGCTTACACAGAAACCGTCCAGGCATGTTCACAAGCTTAGCATCTGTGGCCTCCTTAGGGTTCACCACCACGCCGAAGGGGGCGGCGCTCCCGCTTTTACAGATGAGACTTTGGAGTCTCAGGTAGTCCCTAGGGCTGGTCCTTCAGCCTAGTCCGTGCCTCCTCCGAGGCCAGTGCCTTTTCACCACACAGCCTGCCATACACCTTCCAGCTCCTTCGGTGTGGTGCCAGCTCTGCCGTGAAGCCTTCGGGGATTACCCTCACCCTCCTGGGGTTCCCGCTGTCCTTTGTTAGGAGCAGTAACAGGATGTAAACAGGGAGTGCTCCCTTGAGCCAGACTCGGGGTCAGGCCTGTCAGGCTTCTCATCTCACTTGATCTTGGTAAAAACCTCAGGAAGTGTGCCCCATTGTCTCCGTTTCACAATGGAGGGGAAACCGAGGCAGAGAGCATGACCCTGGGCAGCCTGCACTTGGCTAGGACACTCGAGGCGATGTGGCTGCCCCTGGAGCACATGTTTACATGGGGAGCTCTCCGCTCCGGGCAGCCCATTGTGCTGTTGCCCTCTTGTGCTGCTTTTTCCATTAAAAAATATTTTATTTATTTTAGAGAGGAGAGTGAGTGCAGAGGGAGAGAGAGAATCCCAAGCAGACTCTGCAGTGAATGCAGAGCCCAGCATGGGGCTCGATCTTACCACCCTGAGATCATGACCTGAGCCAAAATCAAGAGTCGGCCGCTCAACCGACTGAGCCTTGTGCTTCTAAGCACAAGGTGCTTCAAACCCAGGTGCCCCTTGTGCTTCTAAGAATCCTTTGCCTTTCTTGATTTGAAAACTCTCCTGGTGACCACTTCCTGGGATCCTGCATCTGCTCCTCGAGCCACACAGAACACAAGTCACCCTCCTTCCCAGCAGTCTTGGGATAGGTGGCAGGCCACACACTTGAGTCTTTTGCAGTGTGAGCCTCATATTCTGGTGTCTTCCTTCCATGTCATGGAGTCCAGGCTCCCCTCTGAGGGGCTGTTCTTGGCTGTGGTTCTCTTCAGGTGTGACCAGGTGTCCTGGTGAGGTCCAGCAGGGTGGCATAGGTCACCGGGTGACTAGCCATGCTGCTGGCCCAGAGTGCGCAGGGACCTGGTGAGATTTCCAGGGTTTGCCTGTGGGACCCTCACTTATTGAGTAAGGCAGCTCCCTATGGAGCCCTCGCCCTAGGCCATATGTGGATGTAAGCCCTTTCCGGGTGTTAACTCACCACTTCCCACCCGGTTGGGCAGACGACCCCCAAGGTCACAGTCAGTAGCAGAGTGTGACCTGAACCGGGTGGCCAGGCCAACCTGACCAGGAGGCCTGCAGGCGTTATGCAGCTGAACACCCTGTGTTCTGTGGGCACATCAGGTTTTGGCTCCAACACCCTTCGGAACAGGGAAGATTTACCTGGTTCCCCATGCACCTGCCGTGGGGCCTGGGAGTGAGAGGTGGCCTCCAGGGCACTGTTGCTCTAAGTGTGCTCTGGGACCACCTGCGTTGGAATCACCTGAAGTTTGATTTTTAACGGAGGGGCCTTGGGAATGTGCACTGTGATGAGCCCTCCAGGTCATACACTAAGTATGTGGCCCTTTGTGGATGGAGACACATTCTAGCCCAGGGGCAGGGCAGGCTCACGAGAGCTGGCACCTTTTGGAAATGCTAAGGGCGTTCACCCTTCTGGAATGTTCTCCCAGCCTTTTATTGCCCAATTATGTGTCTGGCATCTTTGAAAGGAGCACACAATAGGGCACGCTTCTCCTGTAAGGCGGCAGCTGGCCGAGGGTTGGGGAGCGTGTGGGGAAAGGTGGTGTCTGAGATGAACCTGTGACAAGAGGTGGGGAGAAAGGATCTGCCTCCACCTGGCGCCACGCTCGGGGCTCCGTCACAGCTTTGGTCTGGTCAGAACCTCTTCCTCACCCTGCCAGTGACCGGGCCGCTTTTGCGTGGCGCCCAGCCCTGCCGTTCCTCTGTCCTTTTCATTTCCACGTGTGAATTGCAAGGATAAAATCACGTCTTTTCGGCTGTTGAAGCAACAAGTAAATAACGTGTCCCTCTTTGTCTCTAATTTGTGCACTTCAGGAGCAAGAAGCCGGCTGCTCTGCGCCTCCTCTTTATATACCTTTGGATGGCATCCTTGAGACGAGATGTCTTTTTGGATGTTACTTTATGGTTATCACTCGGGGATGAATCTCTTGGCTCCGAGGTTGCTAGGCTGGTTGCTAGGTAACCAGTGATGGGGAGAGGGTTCTGTAAGACTCCGCTGCACTGGGATTGCTGGATGAATCACCCGGCAGCGGCCGAAAGCCTAGGCTTCTGAAGAGGTTAGTGTCAACGAGGAAGAGTGCTCGTTTAATTAATTGGAGGTGTATTTATGCTGAGAATAAACACAGGCTGAGATGTTTCTCAAATTAAGGAAACCTAAACATTTTCCCAGTTGCATGTTCCCACTCACCGGTGCAGAGCCGTGAGTCGGGGTGTGGCTGGGGCTGCTGCTGAACGCTCTCCCCCTATCTCAGATGCTGGAGGGGCCATAGTTAGGCAGATTCAGAGAAGGTTCCAGCCCGGCTCTCCCGAGCCCTTTGTGCTTTATGGCTGCCCTGATGGAGAGCTGGAGAGCTGCTGAAGTTTCTGAGATTCACACACCTCCTCTTTGTGAGTTAAGGGTTTGGGTGAGCAAACTGCACCCCCTCCACCGGGTAGCAGGTTGCCCTCAGGGCCCTGAGAGGGTCTGGGGTGGGCCTGGCACGTGAACAAGTCTTTCGTGGCCCCCCGCAGAACAGGGAGGATGTCCCTGAAGGAGAGACCAAGTTTGTCTGAATGGCCCCCAGCGTCGGCAGTCGCTGCTGCAGCGGGGGTGTCCCTCTGCATCCTGTCACAAGTGATTCCGTGGGTGGCTTGTATCTTTTTCTCACATCCTTAATGACCTTGAGCTTCCTCTGCGCCCGTCTGTTTTCCACACTCTCCAGTAATCCCCCGGTGTGTTTCAAGATGCGTCCCTTAAATATTTATGAACGGCAACACCACTTCCTTGGCATCGGCAGCGGGGGCGGTCTTTATGCGGTGGCGGTGGCGCTGGGGATCTGAGAATTGCGGGCGGAATGCAGACCCCCCTGCCGCCGTCAGCGGGGCACCCTGCAGGCTTCAGCCCCACGGTTGGCTGGCCCAGCTGTGGAGTGGGGGCTTCATCCAGAATCCAATAATAAGAGGGTTGAGTCATCTTGGAGATGGGTGTCTGTGCATTCACTTTGTGGGTTACCTAAAATATTTAGTGTTGCACACACTGGAAGATGTCAGAATTCATACTGTTTTTCCAAGATTTTTTTTTTGTTTTTTTTTTTTTACTGCATTACTCAGCAGAAAACACATTTCCTTTCCCCTCCCCCTGACAGGGGGAAGGCCGAGGGAGTTGGAGGAGGAATAACCTAGCTGCCATCGACCCAGGGCCTGCTCAGGCTCTGAGCTTCGTGAGCATTATTCCTTTTCGGCTAGTAACAATCTTGAAGGCTGGTCTTGCTGGCTTCACTCTGTAGGTGGAGAATTAAGGTCAGAGAGGTTAAGGTCAGCCAGCTAACCGGGGGTGGAAGTACAGTTCAGACCCACATCCACTTGACACCCCAGAGCCCACACCAGCAGCTCTTCTACACCAGCAGCTGCGCAGGACCCATGGGATGGCCCTTCCCTGCTTCAGACATCCTGGATCCACCCCAGCTGGGCAGTGACCCCGCCCCAACCCCCACAGAGGCCCCCAGCAGGAGGAGAAGCCCCAGGGCCAGGAAGAGTGGATGGCCCCAACCAGACTCAAATGCCACTGGAGCTCCTCATCTATAAAATGGGGTGTGTGTGTGTAGAGAACTAGTGTGTGGACCAGGGCCTTGTAAGTTGAGTGACTTTGTCATTTATGGCCCAGACTGGGACACTCTGGAGAGGGACAGTGGACACTGTGCATTGGGGATGCAGGGCAGTAACCATCAGCCAGGACTGTCCTAATAAGCACCGAGGAGATACAGCCCCCTCCTTGTAACCTCCTTCTGTAGCTCACCCCGAGGCCCCTGTCCTACTTGGTATCCATCCATTCCTGGCTGTTCTTTCCAGAAAACGTCCCTCTTGCCTCTGGGGCAGGACTGCTGGCGCTTGGACTCTCCCCATCTCGCCAGGGCCCCTGCCAAAGCCTGTGCCTGCCGTGCCTCACCTGTCCGCTCTCCCTTCACCCATTTGTCCTTAGTGTGCTCAAATATGCATTATATAAATTTCCTTATTTTAAAGCATTTAACTCAGTGCCATTTAGTAGTTTTGCGGTGTTGTCCACCCATCACCGCTTTCTGGAGCAGTTCATTGCCCCAGGAGGAGACCCCTCACCCATTAGCAGTCGCTCCCTGTTTCCTCTTCCCATCGACCCCAGGCAACCACTGATGTACTTTGTCTCTGGATGTCCCAGGTGACTGCTGCTTTCACTGAGCGTGTTTCCAAGGGTCATCTGTGCTGTAGCACGGGTCAGTGCTCGTTCCTTTCTCTGGCGGGGTCATACGCAGTTGAATGGCTAGACCCTCTTTTGTTTATCCCTTCATCCATCCATGGACACTTGGGCTGTTTCTGCCTCTTGACTAGTGTGAATAGCACCACCATGAACATTCATGTGCAACTTTTTGTTGGAACCCGTTTTCAGTTCTTCTGGGTAGGTACCCCGGAGTGGAATTGCTGGTTCATGTGGTCATTTTATGTCAGATATAGCGAGGAGCTGCTGTTTCCCGCAGCAGCTGTACCTTCACCCATGCCCACCAGCAATGTCTGAGGCTTCCAGCATCTGCACACACCACCACCACTTGTCACTCTCTGTCTCTTTAATGATGGCCATCCTAGTGGGTGCAAAGCGGTGTCTCATTGTGTTGTTTTTTTTTTTTTCCATTTTTTTTTTCACTGTGGTTTTGACGTGCATTTCCCTAATGGCTATTGACGTTGAGCATCTGTCCCTATGCCCTGTTGCCTGTTTGTGTATCTTTGGAGAGAGATGTATCCAAGTCCTTTCCCATTTTTAATTGGGTTGTTTTTGTGTTGTTTGGTTGTATTCTGGATACTTCATCCTTGTCTATCATTTGTAGATATTTGCTGCCATTCTATAGGGTGCCTTTTCAGTTGTCTGCTCATGTTCTTTGCACACAATTTTTAAAATTTGAGGGAGAATTTATTTTTTCTTTTGCTGCTTGTATGTTTGGTGTCCTATCTAAGACACCATTGCCAAGTCTGAGGTCATGAAGATTCACCTCTTTGTTTTGTCCTAAGAATTTAATGGCTTTTGCTTTTATATTTAGGTCTTTATTCCATTTTGAGTTAATTTTCATCTACGGTGTGAGGGAAGTGTCAAGCTTCTTTTGCGCGTAGATAGCCAGTTGTCTCAACACCATTTGTTGAAGAGACTTCTTGGCCCATTGAATAGTCTTGGCGACTTGATTAAAAAACCAGTTGATCGTGAACATCAGGTTTTATTTCTGGACTCTGTTCTATTCCATTTATATGGTGATTCATATGCCAGTACCATACTGTTTTAATTATCGTAGCTTTGTAATAAGTGTTGAAATTGGGAAAGATGAGTCCTTTGACTTATTCTTTGTTGTCAAGATTGCTTTGGCTATTCGGGATCCCTTGCAATTTCCACTTCTGCAAAAAAGGCTTTTGGGATTCTGATGGGGATTGCACTGAATCTGCAGATCAGTCTGGAAGTATTCTTGTCTTCACAGTATCAGGTCTTGCAGTCTGTGAACACAGGATGCCTTTCCACTTATTTGGGTCTTCTCTAATTTCCTTTAGCAATCTTTTCTGGTTTGCTGTGTTCAAGTCCCTTCCCTTTTTTACCGGAGGCAGTAAAATATAGCAGTATCAGCACTACCTGTGACTGTCACCAGTGCGGATCACACTGGTGTTTTTCTATCATGCTGCAGCTGGTGCCAGGATCTTGGGAAATGTGTATTCTCCTCCTTCCTTTGAAATCACAACATTTCTAAGATCCCGTTGTTTGATGTGTTAATAAAGAAATATTACATATATATATGAAGACAGAGAAGCAATATATATATAATACCACGAGTGTGATATATACATATCACAAATTTATGTTTTTGCAATATTTTGATGACAGTATTTCAGAATAATTGGTTTCCTGGGCAATCCTATGTATACATAGTGTCCTGTGCACATCAGGTACAATTCTGATAGGGCTTTATAGGCTTTTCTGGCTTCTAGAGAGTCAGTGGCACCGACATGGTGGAAACCCTGCTCTGGTCTCTCCCCTGACCCCTGCTGTTCTGGACCCACACTGTCCCTTAAAGGTCACTGCCCACAGCAGTGGGGTCTGGGCCCCAAGGGCCGTCGTGAAGCCCATGCTGGAGGACAGGGCAGTGTGTACAACTCCTGCACAGCAACTGTAATTTCTTCCCACTGTCTCCTGCTTCAAAGCTTTTATTGACAGCTGCACAAAAGTGATACAAATTTTTGGATTATGTAGAATCTGCTTTCTCTCCTCTCTCTCTCACACATACACACAGATCGATGGCAAACATGTGTCCTTCAGCCAACTGGCAACACCTCCCTGTGTGGCAAGAAATGGGAATTTGTCACCAAGGGGCAGCTGCCTCCTGGAATCCTACAGTGCCCAGGAACTGTCTGGGTTCCTATTTCTTGATGTGGCAGACAGGGACCTGTGGCACCTGGCTTGTGTCACCTCCTGCAGGATGTGTGATGTCCCTTTATCCCTTCATCCATCCATGGACACTTGGGCTGTTTCTGCCTCTTGACTAGTGTGAATAGCACCACCATGAACATTCATGTGCAACTTTTTGTTGGAACCCGTTGAATGCACCACATTCCTTGATGCCTAGGGGCTTTGGCCCAGCCTTCTTCCTCTGAGAACACCCCTTCCTCCCTTACTGCTCTGATGAGCTCCTCCTTCTCTAAGACCCAGACATCCCCCCCTCCAAGTCTTTCCAGCACAGGAGGGGGTCTTCAACTCCCCACCAACCACCGCGGAGTTGTGAGGAGTTAACACCTTGCAGCACAGACCAGGGCTGATGCTGTGGGGCCAAGGACACGCCAAGGTGGCCACTGTTTTGTCTTGAGAATGTCCATGGGCCATTGGGGATTCCATCGATGGAAGAAGGCAGGGCCCTGGGCTCTGGGACATTTTTTGCTTTTTGCCCTTATAGGCCCCTTCCTCCTTAAAAAAAAAAAAAAAAAAAAAAAAAAAAAAAATTAAAAAGTGAAAGAAAAAAAGACGTTATTTCAGGATTGCCTTGGCCTAAAGAAGAATATAATCCAGACTGGATTCATTATTATATAATTATTTCTGGCTTTCCAACAAAATTAAAAACCATTTTTGTGGGTTGCTGAAAGCATGATAGGCCCCAGCTCTGGGCCTCGTGTGCCCAGTAGGGACAGTGGCTCTGAAAGATTGGCCCTGCTTCTAAGGAGGTGCCCTTCTCCAACCCAGGGGGCTCCCTGGCCTCGGGGCTCACAGCCCCCCTGAGAGCACAGATGGGGGCAGGCACCCGCTGTCAACCCAGGCGCTCCAGGCCCCCAGGAGCCCATGGGGGAGCAGCAGGCCCGGGTCCCGCCTCCTTCCTGTGTCTGATCCTTTGCTTAATAAAACCCAGACAGACTGGCACCTCTGCAAACTGAATTTATGTTCCATTTGAGGAGGAGACGCTATGAGTTGGCTTCAGGTACCCGAGGGCTGCTCTGTAAGTGCTCACTGAGAAGATGGAGATGGGCTGCCTGCCAACTGGATCCATTCACTTCCTCACTCCCGCAGTGGGCCCTGGGGAGGTGGGCTCAAGAGGAGGCCAGTTAGCTCCCCAGGGCATCTGTAACTAAGTATCCCTGCCTGAGTGGCTCAGAACAACACACATTTATTCTGTGTCAGTTCTGGGGGTTCAGAAGCCCTGAATCAGTGTCACTGGGCTACACTGAGGTGTTGGCAGGTGCTCCTCTGAGGGCTCCAGGGAAGGATCAGTTTCCTGGCCTCCTTGAGCTTCTCATGGTCTCCACATTCCTTGGCTCGTGGCCCCTTCCTCTATCTGTAGCCCAGCATCCTCTAGTCTCTGCTCCATCTCCTCTGTCTTCCCCTTTTTTTTTTTTTTTTTTTTAAAGATTTTATTTTATAGAGTAGGGGGAGAAGCAGAGGGAGAGGGACAAGCAGACTCCACCCTGAGTGCAGAGCCCAATGTAGGGCTTGAGCCCACGACCCTGAGATGATGACCTGAGCCGAAGTCAGGAGTCAGACACTTAACTGGGCCTGAGCACCCCAGGCACCCCCTCGGCCTCCCTCTTGTAAGGCCCCCTGGGAGATCACTTGGGCCCACTTGGATAATCTAGGAGGCCTTCCCATCTCTAGACTTTGATTTTATTCCATCTGCAGAGTCACTTTTTGCACATTAGGCAAAGGACTTGGATGTCAGGACCTGGATGTCTTTAGGAGACACTACTCAGCTAACCCAGCCTCAGGTTGGTCACCTACGTGGCTGAGCCTCAGTGTCCCCAAGTGTAAAATACAGTCAGTAGTATTGCCTTCGGATGCTGTCGTGAGTACACAATTGTATTTAAACTGCCAGTCACAGCAGAGAGCGTGGTGGAAGTCTCTGGAGCTACTCATAATAGGGTATTTTGGCATAAGGTTGCCAAGGTTGGGGTGGGAGCTCAGTAGCTCCCAGCCTCCAGGAGTTCCATGCAGAAAGGGATCCTCCTTTTACCCCATGGTCCTCAGCTTAGGTTGTGTAAGGAAGTGTCTGGAAAGTTTTAAATAATAGCAAGGCCTGGATGTTGCTCCCAGTCTTCTGCTGCCAGTGCTGCAGGTGGGGCCCCCTTGTTGGGATCCCAGGAGCTCCTGGGTTTCTAACACACAGCCTCTTGGTGGTGGAGCCCCTTAATTGTGCCGAGGCTGGGTCACCACACATGACTGCTGCTTCTCTTCTTGCGTGTGCCCTGGGGCTCCTAGCGCCACTGCGTGTCTTGTTGGCTCAGCTTGAAGGTGTGGTCTTCTCAGTGCCAGGGCCTCTGTCATATGTAAAGGTGACAGATGTGGTGCCCTCCGAGGACCCGCCATGCCCCAGGGTAGCAACATTGTGTGGGAATGGGCTTCACATTGTGTAGCAAAGGCTTACCCTGCACCCCTGGGTGCAGCATGCATCTCCTGGGCTCCTCACTGTACACCTGGGTGCTGGGCTGGTGTGCCCATTTCCTGGTAGAGAGAGAACCAGAGGTCAGGGTGTGGATGCCCTTCCCAGGGTCACTGTTGTATGTGGGCCAAGCAGGCCTGGAACCTAGGGCTCTTGACATTCACTTGGGCAGTGAGTGGCTGATTTGTTTTCTAGTCAGCATACTCTGGGATTGGTTGAGAGATGGGGCCATGGGTGGTTGGGGCTGTCCAGGATGCTTCTAGTCAGGGTCTATCAACATAGAGAAAGTCTGAAGGATGCTCCCAGTAAAGAGGTATGTTTGGCTAGGTAATTTCACACTTTTTTCTGGAATATTCCTAGTTGTCTCATGGGAGATGGGAAGGCTGTGAAACTCTCCAAGATGGGACACACTTTTATTTCACTTCAATTGAACTGGGAAATAATAAATGCTGGGTTATGTGGTAATTGCATGTACTCTTGGCATTGGGAGAGGCTGGGATGTTCCAGAGCCTTCCTGGAGGCAGTGGGCCTGGCCAGGGCTCTGAACGGCAGGGCAGAAAGGTGGTGCAGTCTGGCCTTCTGGGAAAGGACAAGGATGACAGTAGATGGAGAACACCTGTAGGGGAGGCAAGCCAGCCCTGAGCCCTCCTGAAAGAGCTCTGGCATTTGGGGCTGTGGGAGCTCACTCAGGGCTGCTGTAACACTGTCAGGGCCTTAACCAGCAGAAAGTGATGTTCTCACAGTTCCAAAGGTCAACAGGCTGTGCTCCCTTTAAAGCCTGGAGGGAAGTCCTTCCTCACCTCTTCCTGGTTTCTGGTGGCAGCTGGTGACTCTGGCATTCCTTGGCTTGCAGATGCATCCCTCAACCCTCCATCTTCACAAGGTTCTCCATGTGTGGGCCTCTTGTGTCCAAATTTCTCCTTTGTATGAGGACACAGTCAGATTAGGACCCACCCTAATTACCTCAATTTAAACACATCTGCAAAGACCCTATTTCCAAATATGGTCACATTCAAAGGTATAGGGCTTCCATATTTTGGGGAGGGGGAGAAACAGTATAACCCATAACGGGCCTAGTGCATGAGGCTGACATCTCTTCAAACCTTCTAACCCTAGTCATTCTCCTGATGAACATGTAAGAGCATGAGGCTTTATGTTCCTCTCTAGAGAGGAGATATGCAGGTGATCTGCTTAGGTACACAGTTGGCAGATGGCAGAGATGGGGTCCAATTCTGAGCCAGCTGGGGATCTTTCTGGAAAGGCCCACAGCTATCTCCTCAGGCCATGATAACCACAGGGGTGCACTATGCCACACGGTGAATAGGAGACCCACATTTCTCTTCCCACCACAGGGCATTTCCCAGGTCTGAGCAGACTCTGGGGCTCAGGAGAGGCTTAGGGTTTGCAGAGGTGTGTGTGTGGGGGAAGAGTGGGGCCAGCCTGCAGGGGAAGGGCTTTGCCACACCAGACACCCCCTCCTAACTGTCCGTGGATTTCTTTCTTTGCCTCCCTCCCCTGACTATTCCAGGAACTGTCATGTTCTCTTTTCTTGGTTCTGTGAGCTCCTCTGTCATCAGGCCCGGGAATCCTGGATGAAAGGCCCAGGCCAGGTTCCAGGAGGAGAGCCCCAGAGGAAGTGGTTCCCACAACCCTGCCGAGAGACTGGGCTTATTTTTAAACCTAAACAGATGGGATGCGGTGAACCAAACAGGCGTGGTTTCCGTATTCAAGGGAGAGTTTTAAGAATGCCCTAGGATATGAGATGGGGGTGTGTGTGTGTGTGTATTGAGAATTGTTTGACATCTACCATTATGGTAATTTCAGCTTTGTAACACTAAGACTCAATATAAAAATTGGATTGTTTGGGTTTTTGCTATTGAGTTGTAGGACTTCTTCATGTATTTTGGATTTTAAGCCCTTTTCAGATCCACAGTGGTTGTAAATACTTTCCCCCACTCAGGAGGTCAGCTTTTCCATTCGTTGATGGTTTCCTTTGTGGTCTCCTTTTTAGTTTGATGTCCCACATGTCAATTTTTGCTTGTGTTCCTTTGCTTTTGGTGTCAGATTAAAGAAATCATTGCCAAGACCGATGTCAAGGGGCTTAACTACCTGTTTTCTTCTAGGAGTTTTATGATTTCAGGTCCTTTGTTTAAGTCTTTCTTTAATTGCATTTGAGTTAGTTTTTGTACATTGTGTGAGAAAGTGGTCCAGTTTCACTCTTGGGCGTGTGGCTGTCCACTTTTCCCAGTACCAGTTATTGAAGAGACTGTCCTTTCCCCATTCTTGGCTCCTTTGTCATAAATTAATTGACCAAAAATGTGTGGGTTTATTTCTGTGTTCTCATTTTATGTCAGTAATGTACTGTTTTGATTGCTATAGCTTTGTAACACAGTTTGAAATCAGGGAGCACTAGGCCTCCAGATTTGTTGTTCTTTCTCAGGATTGCTCTGGCTGTTTGGGGTCTTTTTATGGTTCCATACAAATTTGAAGGCTGTTCTAGTTCTGGGAAAAATGCCATTGGAATTCTGATAGGGTTTGCACTGAATCTGTAGATTGCTTTGGGCAGAATGGATATGTGAACGGTGTTCTTCTAATCTATGAACACAGAATATCTTTCCATTATTTGTGTCTTCTTCAAGTTCCCTCATCAATGTCTTTTTTTTTTTTTTAAAGATTTATTTATTTATGAGAGACAGAGCGAGAGAGAGAGAGAGACACGCAGGCAGAGACACAGAGGGAGAAGCAGGCTCCATGCAGGGAGCCTGACGTGGGACTTGATCCCGGGTCTCCAGGATCACACCGGGCTGCAGGCAGCGCTAAACCGCTGCGCCACCGGGGCCGCCCCTCTCATCAATGCCTTAACAGTTTTCAGCATGCAGGTCTTCCAACTTCCCTGGTTAAATCTATTTATAGAATTTCTTTTAGATGCAATTATAGATGGGATTGTTTTCTCTTTTTGATAGTTTGCTATTCTTGTATAGAAACCCTGCACATTTTTGCCTATTGATTTTTGTGTCCTACAACGACCAAATTTGAATAGTTATGAGAGTCATTTGGCGCAGTCTTTAGGGTTTTCTATACGTAATACCATGCCATCATGCAAATAGGGACAGTTTTACTTCTTCCTTTCCAATGTGGATGCCTTTTATTTTTTGTAATGCTCTGGCTCAGACTTCCAGTCCGATGGTGAACAGAAGTGGCTAGTGGGCATCCTTGTCTTGTTCCCAAACTTAGAAAGCTTTCAGCTTTTCACCATTATGCTGTTAAGCTGTGGGTTTGTCCTAAATGGCCTTTATTATGTTGACACATTTCCTCTGTACCCATTTTGTTTTTATCATAAATGGATGTTGAATTTTGTCAAATGCTTTTTCAGCATCTCTTGAAGTTGATCACCTGTTTTTATCCTTCTTTTTATTCATGTAACATATCATTGATGTGCCAGTGTTGAACCAACCTTGCATCCTGGAATGAATCTCATTTTATTATGGTGTATGATCCTTTTAATGTATGACTGAATTCAGTTTGCTAATATTTTCTTGAGATACTCTAATAGGGCTTCTTAACCTGTTGTGTGCCATGGGCCTCTTTTTGGAATAACCTTTTCAAATGTCTAAAATAAAATACAAAGGGTTGTGGGGCACCTTGCTGGCTGAGTCAGTTAAGCATCCTACTCTTGGTCTCATCATTGGGAGATCAAGCCCCATGTTGGGCTTCATGCTGGGCATTGAGCCTACTTAAAAAAAATACAAAGGGTTATGAAGGAAACCAGTTAAGTTAAACATAGCTCTTCCCAAAGACCACTCTGGGAAAGACAGCCCTGCTGCTCTGGACTGTTCAGAGAGCCCCTGAAGTTGCCCTTGCTGCCCCAGGGCCTGCTAGCGGTAGCTGGGTCCTAGGCAGGGCAGATTTGGGTAAGCAGTAGCCCGGGTGAGTGTGGGGAGGTGGCTTGGGTAGGACAGGGCAGTAGGTGTGAGGGAGGCTGCGTGGCCTGGGCTGGGAGCCCAGCTCTGCATTTGCCAGCTATGTGACCTGAGTGAGGGTAGGAGTGACAGTGTAAGTTACAGCAACAAGAGCAAATACTTCCTTCCTCAGTGTGTACTTGCGCCCAGGTGCTGTCCTCAGGAGGATCCCATTGAGTCTTTGGCCCTTCTACTCACCCTGGGAGCTGGGTCCTTCTGTTGCCACTGGCAGGCAGGAGCCTGACCCAGAGTAGCTGAGCAACTTGCCCAGAGCCTGCCTGCCCATCCCCAGTATCGGCACCAGCAAGGCTGCCACTCTTGTTGAAAGCCTGAGGGTTCCAGCTGCTGCCTCTGCTGCCATATGGCCCTGGGGCTGCGGCCCCCTCTCCTTCCTCATAGATTTGACCTCTGCAGTCTCCCTGGGCCGTCTGGGGTTGTGTTCTTGCCGTGTACCATAGCTGCCACCAGAATCCAGTGGTGCCTTTCCTCTGGGCACTTGGGGGCCCCAAAGCATCTGTGACTTCATCTGTGTCCCTGTGTCAGGCGTGGGCTCCATATGCAGTATAGGCTGTCCAGGCAGACTGGAGTCTCTCTGGCCCTTAGAGAGCGTGACAGCCCTGACAGTCCAGGTTGTGTCACAAGGTCACAGAATATAGGGACGGGGAGGAAGAGCCTCATGGGATGTGATTCAGAGACTTCTTGCCTGCCTGGGGCCTCAAGGGGCATCCCTGGGCAAGGGGAACAGGGGATATGTCACCTGGCTGCAGTGAGCATTAGCTGGGGAGTGATGGGGAGGCAGGTGGCCAGGGTGGGCGTGAGAGATAGGGGAGAGTCTGGGTGTTCGTGGGCCCCAGGGTGCACGGGTCACCTGGAGTGTGTCAAGTGCCAGCATGGTGTCAGGAAAGGAGGGTGCTCCAGGTGGGGCCAGCCCCAGCATGGCAGGCTGTGTGCTTCACTTCTAAGGCCCCACAGTGCCCTGGGCCAGTGCTCCCAGCTGCCACGATGCAGGCCTGGCCTCTGGGGAGGGGACACAACTGAGCATGCAGGAGACGTGAGGGCAGAGGTGATGGGGACCCAGGAGACATCTGGGCTGATGCATCACCTCTGTGATCCCACACCCGTGACTCCATCAGGTTTCCAAGTGTCCATGATGCCCAATTGTGTCTGTAGCCCCAGGTCCTCACGCAGGGCCCGGAACACCAAAAGTAGGCCATTTACCATAAAGGTAGCAAGTGCCTGTGGTGAGAAAGAAAAGCGATACAAAAAGTTGTCCAGTGACAAGTGATCTGCTCTGCCGTCCCTGGCAGCCGCCTGGGGGCTCTTGTGCGGGTCTCTCTCCAGAGACAGCCTCTGTGTGCACCAGTGCACGTCCGTGTGTCCGTCTGGCTGCCCCCACACGGGGTCTCAGCAGCCACCCTGATGGGCCCCGCCTCTGCCCACAGGTCTCCGTGCTGGTGCTCTTTGCCCTGGCCTTCCTCACCTGTGTCGTCTTCCTGGTCGTCTACAAGGTGTACAAGTATGACCGTGCCTGCCCGGATGGGTTCGTCCTCAAGGTAAGTAAAGCTCCGCCTCCCTGAGGTCGCCAGATGCCCCCACGGAGGGACAGGCACTAGAGCAGCAGGGACTCTATGCAAGGGTGCAGGGAAGGGAGGCAAGGAATTGAACTGACCTCAACCCAGGGGGGTGGGGGTGTGGAGCACCAAGGAGGAGGCTTGTGGGGGGTTGGGGGAAACTGACCGCAGGGCTGGGCACACACCCCACACTCCTGCCTGCGTGTCCCTTGGCCCTCGGCCCCCGCTCTGCCTGGCACCCACTTGGCTGGGCTCTCCATGCACGTGGAAATGCTTGCTTTGCTGTGATGCTTCGCCTTCCAGAAAGCCTGCAAGTGGCACATAAGCATACACAGGGAACAAGAGGACTGAGTGACAACAAAGGGCGAGAAGAAGGGAGAAGAGGTGAAGCAGGAGCTAGTAAAACGGATTTGTACCCATTTCCCACACACTCAGCACCTGGGCCCCACATCGGGTTCTGAGCTCTCCAGAGCCAGTGTGAAGAGGGAAAGGGATCGTTTCCAGGATCTGGTGTTGCCGAAGTGAACGCAGGAGAAGCCCACGCCGAGAACACGCAAGGACGGGCGCGGCTTGTCAGCTGTCACCGGGTGGCTTTGCTTTGGTTTTTGCTGATGGGCGGGATGCAGAGCCCTGGCTTGAGTGGGCAGGCAGAGCCAGAAGCCACGTTTCCTGGCACACTGCACTGTACGTAACGCTTCTGAGCCTCCAGCCCTCCTCTGCTCGGCAAGCACACTGCCTGCGGAGTGCCAGTCGCAGCCGCTGCTCCTCCAGGTGCTGGAACCCAGCCAGGACCCAGTCAGGTGAAGATCCCCACCTTTGGGAAGCTCCCTGCTGGTCTCCAAAGAAACGTGAAGTCGGTCGTATACTGCGTTTGTTTACAAGCAGTGGAAAACAGAAGAGGAAAGCAGGGTTGGGGACTGCAGCTGCTAACAGGGTGGTCAAGTTTGAGCAAAGCTCATAGGAGGCCAGTGAGGACCTATGTGTGGGGGCGGGGGGGCGGGGGGGGAAACCTGGGGAACCCCCCTTACCCCTTCCACAAATCCGTTCAATCCCCCCTGGACAGGCTTGCAGAGGATATGCTCTGTTTGCGAGCTCAGGAGTCACCACAGTTTAAAGGCCAGCCCCAAGGGTTTGGGGGCTTTGAGGCCAGGGCGAGGCTGGGAAGGGAAGGGTTGGCCTTGACGGAGCAAGCCCAATAGCAGACACTGGAGACTGGCAGGTTCAAACCAGGCCGGCTGGGGGAGTGGCAGTGCACACAGGTGATAGCAGGACAGTGCCTGTATGGTCAGCCTGGAGGACTGGGAGCTGTGGGAGGTGAGCCAGCTACGGCCGGATGGTGCCACACTTCATGTGCCAGGCAAAGGGACATGATGGGACGGCCACTCAGTGGCCCGGGGAGGCTGGAAGTTTGGTGACATGGCCCAGGAGGCTGCTGCAGGGGGCCTGGGGAGAGACCAGGGTCCAGCCTGGTCAGGGTGCTGGGGATGGAGACTGGGTGGGGGACACAAGAGGGGAGGACCTGGTCCAGAGCCTGGTGACACAGAGGGGCTGACGTCATAGAGAGGAAGCAAAGCAGACGCGGCAGCGGTGCCCTGATGGGAACCGGGTGTGCAGAGGACAGCTTCCTGGGGACTGGACAGACTGCTCACAAACAACTGGGGCCAGCAGCTCCTGGTCATCGGGGGGCAGGGTTTGCGTCTGGGCTCTCTGGGCCAGGACAAGCTGGCTGCATGGAGGGGAGAGGGGTAGGCCAAAACCACCTGGCCTGGCCTGCAAGACCTATTGTGCTAGAAAGCCAGGTCCCGGCAAGTGGAGTCCGAGAGAGGAAGCTCTGGTTCTCGGAGTCCTTCAGGGAAGGGGGCAGGTATCTGCGTGTGCAGAAGGCTCTGTGGGTGAGCCTGCTGCCCAGGCAGCCTGGGGAATGGAGTCCAGTGATTGTTCTGTAGGTGTGTCTCCTGGGACTTTGGCATTTTCCACTGGCCTTTCCGTGAAATCGGGGGCAGGTGTCCTTCCCGGAAAACATAGATGAACGACTAGGGAGCTGCCAGCCTGTACCTAAGTGCGCTCGGCTAAAGCTGGGGGGGAGGGGTGTGTGTGCCAGAGTCCCCCCCCCCCACGTTTGTGCACGTGCAGGTCACACCAGACCCTGACAGTTTACGGTTTGCACACGCTCCCAGAAACCTCACAGGCATATACCATTAGCCCCCCACTGTACCAGTGGGAGGGACGCAGTACAGACTCGATGGTCATTGTGTCCAAGGTCACACCCTGTGGCTCATTCATATATATTTAGCACGTGTTTATGAAGTGCCTCCTGTGTGTGCCCAGCCGGACAGGAGTCCAGGCCCTACCTCTGCCTGTATTCTAGTGGAGGAGACAAGGGGCAAGCAGACACCAGGGTGATGTGTGCTGGGGGTCACCTTTCGGGTCACTTGGGGTGCAAACTGAATGAGGAGTCCGTTTAGCCAGTGGGTGGTCTGGGCCAGGCTTGGACTGAGGACACAGGCTGGGCTGCGTTCTGCTGACCCCAAAGCCAGAAGGGGCCCCGTGGGCAGGGAGGATGGGCACAGGTACCACAGAGGTCCTGGCATGAGGCTGAGGACAGGCACCCGTGCCCACGCTCTGGGTGAGAGGAGGCGTCTGACAAGGGGATTTAGGAAGGCAGATCCGGGCTGGGGAGGATGCTAGGTTTCCGTCTTTTCCCTGAAACCATGGATTTATTATAGGAGTATTAGGGGTTTTAAAAGTGTTGGATACTGCTGAAACCCCACATGTTGACATCTGGGTATCCCTGGTAGACCATTAGCAGACACACGTACTCATGGTGGAACTCCTGCACGAGGAACACTTACGCTGGCCGAGTGCCAGCTCGGAACGGCTGTTCGGAACATGCTTTCGAGCATGACCTCACTGGTCCAACTATCATTTTGTCCTGTTCTGAGGGATAAGGCTCCTCACACTCATCCACAGAGGGACAGAGGGGCACATGGCTGTGACTTCTGGCCTGATTGGGGCCGGGTCAGAGCTTCCAGGGAGGCCCTGGCCCCATGCTCCCTCTGGAACTGGGGTTCTCGCCTACCACCAGCCCCCAGGGCACCTCCCCGGCACGTTCTTCCTGCCGCGGTGTGGGCAGCGGCAGGACTGTGCGTCCTCCCTGGCCTGGCCCCCGTTCTGTTATGTCTGGAGGCCCAGCTCTGGCCTGGGGTGGAGTCTCGCAGCTGCCCAGCCTGTGCCGGCCGCCTCAGGACGTCTAGCAGGACCCTGTGCTGGCAGGTGGCAGGAGGAGAGGAAAGAGCAAAGGGCAGGTGGCAGTGCCGGCTGGGGAGGGGGTGGTTGCCTGCCTTGCACGTGAGGAGGCGTGGCTGGGGTCAAGCTGCTGCTGAGACACAGGTGTCCCCTTGGTGGTGGCCCTGCGGCTTTCCATCTTTCCTTCCTTTTCCGTGTGAGCATGGACACGTGGCTTCTCACTGAGCGGCCCATCACTGACTTCAGTCCTCACGGCCACACAGGAGGTGGGACTCCCCAGCCCCATGTCGTAGGTGGGGGAGCCGAGGTTGAGAGGAAGGAACTGCGGTGGCCGTGGCCATGGTGTGGGCTGGCCTCCGAGGCCAAGCTCCTTCTGCAGCACGGCTGCTGCTGCCTCACCCACTGACGTGCTGGACGGGCAGTCCTTTGTCCTCTCCTGGCGCTCTGTGCTCCGGGGGGTCGGCAGGGGGTTCTGATCCTGGTATCTCGGGCATCAGGGAGCGAGGAGGAGGGGGACCATTCTCTACGGGTGGACAGTACTGGGCTGACGGGGAAGCCCACGTTGAACACCTTGCCTTTCTGTTGCCACTCGGCCAGTGGCAGTGAGCCCCTCAGAGCCACCCATGGCACTCACCCGGGTCATGGGTTCTGGTCTGGGGAACAGAGGCATGTGGACGTGCTGTAAACCCCCCAAGAACACAGGGTTTTCTACACATCCCTTTACCCCAGACTGTCTTGTCCTTCACCTCCTCACTGTCCTCCAGACCCGTCAGTGAGGGAATGGTAGTTTGGGGGCCAGGTGCCAGGCCAGGTGTGACACCACTCCATCTGTCAACAGCCATGCCAAGTAGGCACTGACCTCGCTCTGCTGAGGCCAGGCCTGCCACTTCCTGGTGTTTGAGTCACGGAGCTGGGGATTCCTGGGTGAGGGCCATGGGGTGGGACAAGGCCAGCAGGGTTGGTTTCAGAGGGCCCATGGCTTGGGCAATGGCATGTTGTCTTTGGTGCTTCTGAACATGGTGGGCAGCCCCCCTGTGGGAGAGCCAGTCCCCAGCCACGCCTCCTCACTTCACGATGACCCTCCCATGGCCCATATCCCAGGAGAACCATCTGGGGGGAGAGGGACCTCGAC
Organism: Canis lupus baileyi; assembly: GCF_048164855.1. NCBI lineage: Eukaryota > Metazoa > Chordata > Mammalia > Carnivora > Canidae > Canis > Canis lupus. The sequence goes on from NC_132839.1 coordinate 71,366,886, forward strand.
TGATCATGAGAGGCCTCCAAGTCTGAGCACATGGGGGCTTTTCTGTAACTGGGGAGTCATCCCTTCTGTGTCTCCACAATCACGTGCTCAGCCCTGTCGGCGTCCCTGCTTCTGACAATGACGGCGGCCAGGCTACGTGGGCCCGTGTGCTGGGGAGTTCTCTGGGGTTGGAGGACAGGCTGTTGTCTGAGAGGATGTCACGTAGGCCGTGGTGCTCACCTGGCTCGGGTCACGGCAGCTATCCCGGGCAGACCTCTCAGCCTCCCTGAGCGCTGCCAGGGGAGCCCCAGCCCGGCCTGCGAGGGTGCCGGAGGCTGGGCTGGTAACGCAGGCCCGGCGCGGAACCCGGCGAGTGCTGGGGCCTCGACGCTGGCTGTAGATGTGAGACTGCCGCGGCTCTGGAAAAAGTGGTTCTGCCCCTGCGCCAGGGCTGACTGCTGCTGCCCCTCACAGTGCCTGTGTCGGAGCGGAGTGGGTCGTCTGTTGGCGGCTTTGCACGGGGACACTGTGTGGGGTTCTGGGCACTCTGGGAGGCCAGGCTGGAGAGTTACTTCCCCTCTGTGGGCCTCCTTCGCCCCATCTGTCACAGCGGACTAAATGGAATTTACCTCACAGCGAGAGAGGGTGCGTGGAAAGCACTTGTCAAGCTGTCAGGTGCAAAGACAAGGTCAGGAGGAGGAGAACATCGGCGTGGGAGGCAAAACCCCAGTCCCATTTTCTTTGCTGCCAAGGAAGTGGCAGGTGGGCCTCAAATCTACAGGAAGACCTCAAGGAGCAGCTTTCAGACATTAAGGACAACCTGGGCCCAGGCTGGGGCGAGACTCCTGGAGGAGGTTCCCCCGCTGCGTGCTGGGCTGGCCCTGCGGTCCCCTGGCACCGTCTGGGTGCAGCAGCTGTGGCCAGCCATCCTAGCGATGGCCTGAGGTGCCCAGAGATGTGGTCATCAAGGTCCCGTCACATTCTCCACACACAGCTTGCCCGGGGGAGGTGGAGGGACACCTTGGCTAAGCTTAGCACTTCTTGCTAAGCCACGGGAGTCAGTCAGAGTGCTGTAGGTGGTGCTTGGGCTTCGGACCCTGGCTGTGCACTTGCCAGCAGGGTGGCCGTGGCCAAGATAGACGGCACTCGGTGTGCCAAGCCTCAGAATCATCTGGGATGTTTAAAAATACAGATGGCTCCAGAACAGATGTGCTGAGTCAGACCCTTCGGGGTGGGTGGAGAATCTGGGTTGTGAAACTCTTCCTGGTGGCTGTGCAGGTGGCCGAGGCCAGGGACCTGTCTTAGCCGCAGTCTCCCTTCACTGTCTGGTAAGGAGGCTGTGGCATTTGTGTTTTGCTTTGGTTGTTTAGACACACAGGTAACGTGGCTTCCACAAGATGGAAGGCTCCTGCTGGAAGGCAGTGGGGCTCTGGGAGGCCATCCTGAAGCCCCGATTCTGTCCCATGCTGCCCTGCCAGCCCCCAGAGTATTATCCTTCTCTGGGCGAAGCCAGCGGAGAAAGGGCCACTGGAGAGCAAGTGGACAGATACCCACTCCTGTCCCACTGGCCAGAGTTAGTCCTGTGGCCTCACCTGGCTGCCAGGAGAGCTGTGGGATGTGTAGTTGCTAGCTGGGCGCCAAGTGCCTGCTTCACTCTGGGAGAACAGGTGGTGGGAGACGACCCACAGCCCCACACACCGCTCTCACGGGCTTGCTGAGCTCATCTATGGTGTGGGCTGGCCACAGCAGCAGCGATGGGGCAGTGGCTCAGGCTGGTTCTGGGACTGGTAAGGAAAGGCAGCTTGTGGTATGGGATCTTAACTTTTTGGGGTTCTAGACCTTTTACCAGATCCTGACCTCTCAGGGTTCCATGCCTGTAGAGACAGAGCCTCTTCCTTCATGGACAGCTGTGGGGCCAGTCTCCTCTGCCTCCCTCCCCCTCCCCAGATGAGGCCTACGAAAAACCTAGCTCCCAGAAGGCCTTGCTGACTTCCCTTCCTTCCCTATTTGAGTATATTTTCGGGAGATGTAAAATAAATGACAAGTTTAAGATCAGAGGGCCCATGGCTTGGGTAATGGCATGTTGTCTTTGGTACTCCTGGTACAGGCCTGGCACGGGTGGCTTCTGAACTTCTCTAGTGAAGCAGGCAGGCTCACTGTCCTGGTACATGCCCCTGGAATCCAAGCACTGTGGTATCATGGCCTACCTTAGAGAGGTAGAGAGGCCTACCCTGTCACGATGTACATCTGTCGGGTGGTCACTGAGCTGTGCCAATGGCAGGACCCGTGCCTGCTTTTGCTTATCATTGTATTTCTCCCCTCAGCCCAGAGAAGGTGCTCCGTAAACATCCGTGGGGTGTCCCTCCAGCCTTGATGCATGTGTCTCAGTGGCCTCTTCTCTTTCAGAACACCCAGTGCATTCCAGAAGGCTTGGAGAGCTACTACGCAGAGCAAGACTCCAGTGCCCGGGAGAAATTTTACACAGTCATCAACCACTACAACCTGGCCAAGCAGAGTATCACTCGTTCTGTCTCACCCTGGATGTCCGTTCTGTCAGAAGAGAAGCTGTCCGAGCAGGAGACTGAAGCCGCCGAGAAGTCAGCTCAGTGAGGTGGGCAGGTTCCTCACAATGAGTCACTTGAAGGTAAAAAGGGACTTGGAGGGACGTTTCATTAAATATAATTACCAATAATTTAGAGGTTACTCATTTATGGTGCAACTGCTTCTGTTTGCTGATGCTGCTTTGCAAATAAAACTTGCTGCCGGCCACTCATGGGCATAAAACCAAGTGCATATCAGCGTTGCTTAAACAGCTCTGACACCACTTTTCATGTTAAGGAGTCTTAATTTAGCTACTTTACGGGGACTTATTGGATGCTATCAAAAAATAAATTTACACTGGATATGCAAGGGGTTTGGATTCAGATAAATAATGCATTTTGTGGAATTGATTTTTTTACGCCCCCTCCCCTTGCTGTTTGAGATCCTACTCCACAGCTGTATTTAGAGTGACCCCCACTTTGCTAAGAGCAAGCTGTACTTAAGATTTCTTCCAACCTTCAGTCAGGCGGCAACAGAGCCACCAAGCCGCATGGTGGTGAGGTGCGCAGAGAAGGAAGGAAATAGGCCTTCTGAGAGCAAACAGACCCTCTTTCCTTCCCTGTGCTCATTCCTAAGTGTGCAGGTGTCCTGTGGCCAGACACACTCGGGTGGCTGTGTCCCCCACCCCAACCACCGGAGTTGGCATCTTGGTGCAGAGTGGACCATGTTTTGCTCCAGTGCATGCAGACCGTGTCCCAGCATGTGAGGTGAGGGGCTGAAGGAAGAGCGGCCCCCAGGCCGCAGGACTCTGTCCCCCTGTAGGTAGTCCGTCTGCTCTGTGATGTGTTAAATAGGAACGAAACCCCTTTGGCCTTTTTGTTCTCTTCTGTTATGAATAAAATTCACATCAACAGCCCTGTTAGCAAGTTAGTTTTTAAAAAACTTATTTGTGTTGGAAAAGTGAAAATGTAATTGCTGGGAAGCCAAGATCAATTTTTATTTTGTGAACTAGAACTCCTTTGATGTATGAAGCAGGCAGGAAAGGCTGGGAGGGGCTCATGTGGCAACTTGCAAATCCAATGATGACATTTCAATTCACCGAATCTTTGTAAGAAAATTATGTCTCAACCTGAATCTTGACATTAAAGTATATGTTTACAAAATTGCCAGTTAGATAAGCTAAGTGTGTAAGACGATTAAATAGAAAAAAAAAAAAGACATTCGCAGACATTTTCTTCCATGTTATTTGAATGTGTTGTTTCTGGTGGACATGTCAAAAGTTTCACTGTTTTTTAGTAGATCAAAAATAAATGACAACTAGTGCAAGATCTGTTGCAAACAAGCATGGTGGTCATGGCCGACTCCATTACTGCTTCCTGAAATGTGCTTCCCAAACCATATTTTATCATCAAGGGTGTTCTGACCATGACCGTGGCCTCGGAGCCAGGGATGAGTGGGACAAGGCCGCATGCATCTAGAGAGAGCAAGAACCACATACACACCTTTCCTGCACAGACACACCAGTAAACACACTAAGGCAACATACCTTTGTACTTTCTAGTAGACATTTTATTGACTGTAAATTCACATGTAACTTTTGACATTTTCACTCTGTGCCAATAAAAAACACAGGACCCCTCCCTGTGGCCGCGTGACAGACTGTACTGCACACAGTTCTGCAGGGAGCAATGCAGAGCTGTCCGCACCCACACCAGGGGGTGGGGTGGGGGTGGGGGTGGGCATGAACACCAGCTTGTTTCCTGCACAGACGTGGTTCCAGAAGACTTGTGCTTCCCACTGCCAACAGGTGGTCAGTCCTGTTCATGTTTCCTAGAGGGTCAGGTGCACAGGCCAGGTTCCTGCTCCAGCCAAAAGCTCCCAGGGGCGCAGTGGCCCCTTGCTGAGTGCCCAGAGTCTATCCCTGCACTTCTTCTGCAGCCAGCAGGCCGGCGTCCACTGAACTACACTCGGACCCGCCGATAGGACATGAAGCAGCTATAGTTGCATTTATTAGGTCAACAGGGCACAGGTGCGTTTTCTATAACATAGTGATTCTGTCACATGGCCCAGGCAGATGAGAAGTCACAGGAAACAAAGAAATGATCATCTGTTGTGAGAAGTTATTAACCAGTGCTTCTCCCGAAGCCACCAGAAGGGCAGGGCTGGAGCCTCCCAGAGCCTGGCCTCTGGTCAGCCCTTCCACATTGGTCTCCAATTTAGGTGCAGCCAGTAACAATCCCCACCCCCCACCAACTCACCCACCTTGCATCAGGATTGCTACACAGGTCATTTTGTGTTCATTATTTTCTTTCTCAGCTACTACATGGGCTTAAAACCACAGGTCTGGGTGTCCCTTTTGTGAGAGTATACATCTGTCACAGCCCCCTCCCCCCGAATGGCTCTGTGATAAATCGGCTCACAGCCCTGCTCTGATGCTGGAGCCCACAACAGCGCGCCGCCTGCCGGGAACAGCCAGAGTGGACTAGCTGTCATACCAGTCCAGGAAGAGCAAGGAGAAGGAGCACATCACCAGGAAGAAGAGGACCCACACTCGGAAGCCAGCGTTGTTTTTAATGGCCTGGGGGAGGGGGGAGAAGGAGGGCAGTAGCACAGGGATTTGCATCACACAGGATTTTGGTTTCAAAAGCCCTCAAATGCTCCACCTGTCTGCGGGCACTCGCCCTGCACTGGGCTTTAACAGGGTATTGCTAGAGTCAGTGCTACCGGAATTAGACAAAACCATGGGTTTAGAATCCATCAGAAAACAAACAGGTATTTATTTCCCTTACTGGCTGGCCCTTAGTCATACTTCCTGCATATTTCTCCCAGGAAACACCCAGCAACTGCCCATGTGCATCCTGGGGTTAAAACCACACACGCCGACCTCGAGTACCATAGCTGGCCCAGCTGCTGGCTCCCCACAGTACATGGCAGTAGTGGCCTCCCATCAACCCAAATCCGGGGACTGCACTCAGAAGACCGAGGACACTCAAGAGTCCGCTGTGGTGGCCCCAGTAAACCAAGGCCCTGGCCCTTAGGGTTGGGGCAGGGGGTGTTCAACAAGCTTCTCCAGTGGCGCCCATCCACGGATTTAGGGAGCTGGTGCAGCCTTTGCCAAGAGTAACCTCACGTGTCTCAGATGGCTCCTTTGGAGGAGGGTGAGTCACATCTCTTGGTAACAGCGGGTGCCCAGGGTTTGTTGGGGACAGAACAGGACTGTCCAGCACAGTCAGGAGGTGAGCCCTGGGGATTGGGCCCCAGCATGGCTCTCCTGCAGCCCTGCCAGCAAGACCACCCCTACTGCCTGGACTCATTGCCACATAGCCACGGCCTGGGGGACCCGAGAGTACTCACCTCTCTGATGTCTTCATTACCTTCCTTGATATTCTCAGTTGCCCCTACAACTAACTGGTGAATGCTGTCGATCTCGGCCTCCTGTGGAAGAAGAGTAACAGGTGGACCCAACCACTATCTCCTTTCCCCAAGCACACAGACCTCAGAAGCTAGCAGCTGCCCCTTACAAAGGGCCAGGACTTTATAAACATGAGCCCATGAATCCTTACGGTGCCCTGAGGGGTAGGCCGCATCCTCATTTTGCAAAAGGGAAACAGGGTTCAGAGACTTCACCCCGAAGTCACACAGCAACCATGTGGCAGGACTAGGACTGGAACCCAGTACCTGTGCCGCTGCCACCCCAGGTGTCACCTTCTGTGCCACTTGCTGGACAGGAAGGGACGAGCACAAGAGCTGCCCGTTACATAGTAGCCGCCACAGGCCAGGGCCCTTCCCTCTGGTCTCTCCTGTATTAGGTTCGAGAGGTAAGCTTTTAAATGCATGTGCTTTAAAACATACCCTAGCTTCAGAAAAGTGCTTTGTGTTTCACCATTTTATGTGTAACCTAAGAAAGTAAAGGGCTAAAATGTATAAACATGACCTCCCATGTACTGAGAGCCTCCCATGAGCCAGGAGCGTGTCCAGTGCCTCTTCCACCAGCAATGACAGCAAGGCAGGGGACACCCGCCCCATTCTGTGAAGGGCGGCAGGGCTCAGGGCACCCCAGGTCACAGGACACACTTCGGAAGTCTGGATCAGAGCCATGAGCTCCCCTCCCGTGCCGTGCTGCCTCCAGAAACAAGTCTGCTTGCTCTAACAGACAGCTGACGTGGCTGTTTGAGGTGTCAGGAGGGGGATGTGAAGGCTCAGCACATACCTGCCTAGTTCCTTCAGTGCGCAATTAAAGAGGGACAATTCTTCTGAACCTGAACTTCCACACTGTGAGGTTTCATGTACCTGATGTACGATTCAACCCTGGCTGTGAGCCTTAGGACAGGTTTTGTGAGGGGGGTATCTTAAGTCAACTACCCCAGTTTAACACGATGGAGCAAAATGATTTTGTCTTTGAAACCCTTCCATGGTCTGTGGATCCTAAAAACAAAAGGACAAATTTATCGGTCTCTAAAAGTTTTGCCAGTAGCTGACTGGAAGAATTTTAGATGTGGAGGCAAGTATGAGTAACGTGAAAATCCACTTGTGAGAACAATCCTGTTTCCTGTGTGGACATGACACCCAAGGTGGCACGGACCTGGCTTTCAGAGGGCCAGCCGAGTCTGGGCTACTATCCTGCAGGCATTGTGTTGGGTGCTCCCTGTGGGTTATCTCTGGGCCTTAAAACAGCCCTGAAAGGGCCACTCCGTTTTATAGACAGGCAAACCATAGCTCAGAGGCTACCCTGGTGACCTGAGGGCCTCCAGAACAGAGATCCACCTGACTCCCCCCTCTGAGCGCTCCACTGCACACCTGGGGTGGCCACGCCGTCTGGCTGCAGAGTGCTCGCCAACACAGAGGCAAGAGGCCCTCACCTGAGGAGCCGTGTGAGTGTGCACTGGCCCAAAGCACAAAGCTCTGCATGCACGGCTGCAGAGACAGGCAGCCTCAGAAGTATCTGGACTTCACAGTATATTCTTTTAAGCTAAAACTTTCAACAGTGATTTTTTTTCTTTCTTACCTGCTGTAAAACCTTCTCTGTGAATATCTCTTGGAGCCTGGAAATTTCAACCACTCTCCCTTCTATTTGCCTTCATTAAAAAAAAAAAAAAAAAAAAAAAGGTTACATACAACCATTAGTACTTAGTCCTAACAAGAACGTTAACATTTCTAAAGGGATCAACTAAGTGAGAAAGCCTCTGGAGGAGAGAGGGACATCATGTCATCCAAGAGAGAGGGAGGAGGCACCACGTCCAGCTCAGGGAAGGAGGAAACAGGCATTTTACTTTCCAGCTCTCCTTCAAAGTCTCTCAGATTATGGGGGTGTACGGCGGTGTAGAAGCCTGCTCTCCCCTGTAAGCTGACCTGAGTGCCCCTGCCTTGGGAGTCCGTGCCCTTGGTGACAAAAGAGAGTCTTCTAGAAGGCCTATACCAGCCTCGTAACCATAGTAACGAGGTGGGGATTCCAAAGAAAACACCAGAATGTGCTGACAACTCAACTTTGTTACTGCTCAGTAGGCTGAGGGCAAGCATAATTGCCATTCTAACCAACTTCCTGTGGAAAGGAAAAACTCTGGCTAGATCCGTCTGCAAAATATATCTATCTGGGTTCAGCAACCAAGTGTCTGAGCTTCTCCCTGTTTCAGGGGCAGCCAGGGGCCCCCAGTGGTGGTCTGGGGGCTAGAGTAGGGCCCTAGAGATGGAGGCTGCAGGGGCTGAGCTCCCAGCCGAGGAGGTCCGCAGTGTAAGGGCAGGAGGCTGCCATTCCCCCCAGGGCTTCTAGGCCTGAGGAGGGAAGAGTGAGGCAGTGGGGGCAAGGACTAGGAGGCCCCCAGAAGAGTACAGGTGCTGTCAGAGGGAAGTATCTGCACTCGGAGTCCTTGGGACTGTGTAGGTACAGTGCCAGGATGTGCTTGCTTTTGGGATGAGCCTATAATGCAGCAGTTTCAATGCCCTGCAAAAGCCTGGGCCTTCTGTGCAGATGCCCCAGACATTCTCAGGAAACAGGCCCCAAGTCCTTCCCCAATAGGACCAGCTGGTGATGGTTCAAATGGGTGAGCATAGCCACTAGCCTTTGGTGCTGCCAACCTTTTGCTGAGGGAGCAGGCTGACTCTGGCAGAGCCAAGTGCAGGAGGCTGCCCCTGGCTAGTCATTCTTCGAAAGGCCCCCCTATCTCACCTTGAAGTGATGAAGTGCAAACAGCCCCCACCTGGTGATGCTCAGTACCTGGTACAATCTGTAGTCACTGGGAGCCTGGCAGCAGCACATAGATGGGGACTACCCACAAATTAAGGGGAGTCAGTAGGGGTGGCAGCTCCCTTGACCCCGAAATGGCTCCAGGGAGGCATGCATGTGGCCAGGGCCACAAGGGTATATTGGGGCACCAAAGTAAATTAATAAAGTTCTCAGTTTCTGGAAAAGCTATAACATAGGCCATCAAGCCTAGAGAAACCACATACCTACCTTACTTCATCAAACAGGCTGTTCATTTCACCAATTAGGCGCTGGTTTTCTTGTTCAAACTGTGAGGAAACAAACACATGAAGGGTGATGTCATACTCAAACCAACACAGCCAAAGGCAAGTGTCTAGGCAAGGCGTCTGCACAGAAATCTTTGATCTGCCCTCTGAGAATCACTAGAGTCCCTCCTTCCAGCGTCAGCATGACATCCCCATGGCTGGATTTCTTCCTGTCTGCAAGCCAACATGATGCCTGCGAAGGTGAGCCGAGGAGGTGCAAGGTTACCTGTCATCCCCCCGCCCTCCCTGCTCTCCTCTGGCGCCCACAGGGCTGTGCTGTCTGCCACTGGGACCATCTGTTTTAAGTGGAACTGTGAGGTCCAGCAGCTAAGGTGAGAGCAGGGCAGTGTGATTTCAGAGCCATGCTCTAGCCAATGCACTGTGAGAGAAACACAGGCCCAGAAGCCAGAGGAGCCCCATTCCTGGCGCTCAGGCTACAGGACTCGATGTGGGTAAGGATACCACCCTGACACCCGGGAGCTCATCAGAGCCAAGTTGACTGTGGAGCAGACAGCTGCTGTTCCCACCATTCCTGCCAATTTGACTCTGGCCAAAAAAAGGATGGTGTGTCTGAAGCTTCGCCTTGGTATGGGGCCAGAAGATCTCCTCCCCCTCACCTTAAGGACCAAGCACTCAGCCTTCACATGCCCACTCAACTCCCTGAATGCACAATCAGCCTCTGGGCAGGGTCCTCTAGCTCCTCAGCCACATCCCACAGACCTGGCGCAAATATCTTCTCCACAATGTATCCCGGGTCCCCAAGCTTGATGCTGTTTCTCATTTTTCTAACCTTGGCCTAGCACCTTCTGAACATCTCTTAGGCTGTGAGCCATTTTAGGCCTGGTAATAAGCTGTGCATGTCCCAAACTCTCTGGGTGACTATGAGCTGCCCAAGGGTGGGAACCAAGTCAAACTCGACTCTGAAAAGGCACCAACCACACTCTTCCTTTCGCATTTGTTAGAGCTGCAGCCATGGCCACAGATACATTCGAGGCACCATCTGTGCCAGGTGCTGTGTGAGGAACAAATGGAAGCAAGCTTTGGCTCTCTGGAGGCTTTGCCATTCGACTGAAGCTCTGGCTACCACTTGCTTGGTAAAACAGAGGGAAGAGATAATGTTTATGGAAGTCACAAAGGTCACCGAGGCCGTGCTCAGCATGTCACATGCAGAGACCCTCAGTCTCCCTGCTGCCCTGTCTGGCTCCCACTTCGTGGGGAGTGAAAGAGCTGTGCTCACTCAGCTCTGCACCTGCCCAAGCTTCTCCCTGTGCTTCTCTGTCCTCCCCTTGTGCCTTGCTCACTTCTACTCACTGGAAACACTGGGAGGGTCACTTTCTCTGGGCAGGGCCTCTTAATGGTCCTCCGTTCATGTCCCTCCAGCCCCTCCATGTGGGTGCCCTCTGTCCCGTCCACCAGTTCCCCTGCACCCTTGCTGCACCCATTCCTTCCCTGGCACCTACGCTCTGCCCTCATAATCCTGCAGTCTTCTCCAGTCTGTCCTCCATGCCTCAGTCACAGTATCTAAGATGCCAGTCACGTCACATCGCACCACACCAGCCCTGCCCCATGGCCTGCAGATCAGCACAGAGGGGTGGCCCCTTCCTGTGGCCTGCCACCCTACCTCTGCAGAGGCTGAGAGCTGAGGGAGTCCCCCAGCTGGTAACCTCAAAACCTGGCCTATGGACCTTCCTAGTGACCAGACACATCATGCAGATTTAATCACCTCCCATCATCTCCTCTCTTTAAAAAGTTCCTCTGTACTTGGGGTTTGCTACATTTCTCGCCCCTGTTTATGCATCTTCCCTCCTGGGGTGGGGCTTTTTCCTCTGGCCTCCCAGCATAGGGCAGGGCCTGACACACTACAGGGTACCAGTTCCCAGCCCTAATGCTTGTCCAAACACACAGATGCCTCCACTCCACCCCAGATACACTGGGCCAGAAAATGGGCGGGCTGGCCCATCTTCCAGAAGGGCAGAAGTGCTGGGGAAGCGCTCTACAGGGCCGCCCCAATCCCTGGCGGTGGGCTGCCTTGCTGGCTGCTGACAGTACTCTTCTAGAAGGTCCTTCTCATGCATGCAACAGGCTATTTAAGGAAATAAAAACTTCCCTTTTAAGTTTGAAACTATCAGCTCTGTTAACTGTCAACAGTTACTTGAGTCCAGTATTTAAGGAGAAATAGAATTACATCAGTGTGTAGGTGCTAATTTACTTTCACTAATTCTCCCAGGTACTATTCAGGATTAAAAAAAATTTTTTTTGCAGGGGGCATTTTCTTATTTTTGTAATGACAAAATTTGGCCCTGTCCTTTTAAATCCTCAGCTCTTTTATGCTTTTTAAACTGTTCCTAAGCAAGATTAACTAGGGATTTGAGGTGGTTTATTACTGGAATGTCCCCTGGGAACAAAGCTCTCTTTGTTTCCTCCCCAACTCTGGGGCATGTGGCATCTGCCTTTTAGGCCTCTGTGTAACTGCTACTTCTGAAGGACTCCTGAGAGCAGTAGTCAGGAGTGTGATCAGATTCTGGCTCTGATTTCCTTTCAACCCCTGAGTTCTTAGGGCCACCTGAGAAGTACCCAGCCCCTGGAGGAAATGAGAAAAACAAATGCCTTGAGGGATCAAGCAGCAATAGGGTTGAGGAGGGAGGTCTGCCATGGCCAGGACCTTCGTGGAAAGCAGCCTCCATCTGGGGGTGGGAGTTCAACAAAACTTGTTTCCTACAGCCCAGTGTAAGGCAGTTATTTAATGAGACCTGGCAGGACTCAGGGTGATTAGGTAGTGTCCAGGCTGCTGACAACATTCACTTACACCAAATTTCAGGATGGTTTCCGATGCTGTCTTGGTGGCCAACCTGTACACCTCACCTCTCATCTGCTGAGTAAGACAGGGAGCAGCAAATGTTGGCGGGCAGGGGCAGGTGATGAACATGCCTGGGACTTCAGTGAGCCAGCCCCTGTGGCCTTGTGGCAACTCCTTGGGTGGCTCTGGACCAGAAACTGGCTTCTGTCTATCCTGTTATGTGACAGGGCCTGTTTGTGAACAGAGGTGGTGATGCCGTCCTTTCCTGCCTGAAGCCCCGGGGAGGGATGGCTCCTTTACTTTCTAAGCTGTATGCCCTTGGGCAGATGACTGGTCTGTGCTTCTGTCTTCATTATTAAAATGGGATGATAATAATACTTAATTAGCAGTTGTTAAGAGGAAGATGTGCTAATACATGTAAGTTGCCTTCAATGTGCATGGGAAACAGGAAGCCCTCTAATTATTATTATTTAGTCTCTCTGGAAGTGAGATTCCAGATATGTAAAATGAATTATGAAATGCTCTGGAGGCCCCTTCCACTTCTCTGGTTTCAAATTTTAGAGGGCTGCTGTGACTTGAGGTCCTCTCTCTCTCTCTCTTTCTCTCTCAAGCAAGAGAAACGCTCACATTCACTGAGGCTCACAGGCAGCTGCTGGCATCTATCCCCACAGGGACAGGGACTTCACATGGTGCAGCAGCCAACGAGGCCTGGTCAGCGCCGTTGGTCAGCACCAAGGACAGGGCCTGAGAAGGCAAATTCAGCTAGTCCAAGATACACATCACCCATATTCACAGAGATGGATGGAAAGGGGGATATGAGGACTGCATGATGGGTAAGGTGGGCAAGCAGGGCCCAAGAGGCATCGTAGCAGCCAGACTGTCTTTGTGGGCCTCCTGCCATGACCCCCTCCACTCCACACTGGTTGCTCTCAGCACAGACCTGATGTCCCCAGCAACCTCCCCCTGACCTCTCAACTAGTGGCAGGCACCACATTTAAAGGTCTAAGACTGGGGAATGCTCCATAAAATGGGGCCTGCAACAGCCCCTACCACATAGGTTGGCATATGTTAATAAATGCTGAAGTGCTCAGAGCAGTACTTGGCATGTGGTGTGTGTTACATGCGTGTTAGGCAATACTACTTAACTGCTTTATTCCATTCAGGAGTCAGACTTCTAAATAGGGGGCCCCAAAAGGGTTTATAATCTGGTTTAAAGGATACAAATCCACACTGTGAGTACATTGTTACAGAAATCCTTTTCTAATCTAATCCTCTTTACTATAGTTTTAAAAAGAAAATCACTCGACAAAGGCCTTTGAGTATAAAATGAGGCCAGAAGAAGTTATTTGCATTGCCAAGGGGCAAGAGCAGCTAACTGAACTAAAGCCCATGAACCCACAGGGGCTGGAACCCACAGGGGCTCAGCCAAAAAAGCAGGCCCAGGACCTCTCTGGGCATTTCCAGATGTGATTTATCTGTGCCAAACAGCTTTATGCTCATGGCTCTGTGACCCTCATCTCCGTTCCTACCTCTAACTCTGTGAACCTGGAAACTCCCCACGGTATGGACTTCAGCTCTCACCTGTGTGGTGCCCAGATTCTACCAATTCTTACCGTAAGCTTGGCCACAGATCACAAGCCCTGCCAGCCAGCCACCTGTAGCTTCCAGGGGGCTACCACAAGAGACATTGGCTAGGGACACCTTTCATACACATTTAAGAACAGAAGTCATGTGCACTCAGGACAGGACAATTAAGGAATACATCAATACATGCAGGTGGTTTCACTTGAGGCAAGTAAAATGAATGCAGGCTTAGAAATGGAGGTATTTTCTCCATGTAACATCAGAAAACAATTTGGTTTCACTCAGCCTGACCACAAAACATCTGCTTATACTAACTCCAACGTTAATATACCTGCATCATGGGTTATAAATGGAAATTTACTGTGCAAATCATATAACACTCTGCAACCATTTTGGAACATGTAACAACTGCTCCTATGGGCGAAATAATGGATTAAATTGATATTAAAGGGCTTAATTCATGATTTTACCCCGAGGAAAAATTCCAAAACAGTGATTATGAATTATGACCATAATTTGCTACAACATTTTCCAATTTAAAACCAATAGTGCCGTACTTCTTTCATGTTCAGGGTTGAGCCTGTTAAGTAAGATTTAGGCTAGCCAGACTGTAAGATATGGAACTTAGCTATCATTCCCAATTAAGAGAGAGGTTACCTGGACATTACATAGGTGGCCATCAAAGTTCTGAACATCACATTCTGCCCAATCCACTTGCAGGAACAGGATACAAATCAGGGAGGTCTTGCTGGTTTTGATTATTTTAGTCCCTGACAGTGGGACACTGAAATAACTAGCATTACTGGGAATGGTCAGTAGCATATTTTTCGACAGTGACTCAGGACAGGACAATGAAGTGGAAGCATGTTATTATGCACTAAAAAGCCTAATGATGTGAACCTCATGTTCTAGAGAGGTACATTGAGTGCAGATGTGCATGGTGACAGCAACAGCTCTTCACATGGGTGCCGACACTGGCTGAGCAGCTACCGTGTACCCTGCACATGCTACTGTGTTCCCAACAATTCCATAGGGTGGTGATTCCTGCCAATACTCAAGTTCAGTGAGGCTAATTTTCTTGCCCCAAATTACAGATAGTAAGTGGTGTAAAGAAAATCTGTAACTGACTCTGTCAAGTCCCCAGGCCCACGCTCTGCCATCATCTCTCACTGGGACATAGCATCAGTTGATTACAGACATCCTTGCTGCCAACCTTCCTCTGGGCCTCTCCACTATGTGTCCAAAGACTTCTACAGGTCATGCATCAGCAAGGGTTAACAAACTTCTGTGCTCACCACTACCTACAGGAGGAAGACAAACTTCTCTGGCAAACAACTGACTCTTATTCTAGCTACTTCATTTATGAAGTGTACGAAAGAAAAAGAAAAGCCTTAACCAGAAGGTAAATTGTGCATACATGTGAATTATCTAAGAGACAGCTACACGTATTTTTTTCTCTAACAAAATGCAGTCCTGTTCCATTATTTGAGGGAACATGAAATCACTGTTCTAATAAAATTCTGTACAAATTGAGGAAAAACATGAGATTTTAAGAAACTCATCATCTGGCTTTAAGAAAAGCCTGATGATGTGAACCTCATGTTCCTCATGTTGCCATCATGAACTATCATTTGGCTCTAAGAAGGGAGCGTGACCTAACTGTCCTTCACTTTCACTGGTGGCTCCTCTGCCTTGGCCTGCCTCCCTGTGGAGCCTCTCCAGGGCGAGGTCCCTGGCTGCACCCCTCTCTCCTCAGTATGCACTGCATCGGCAGTGGGACGTCTCCCACATTCATGTCTCTAGCCTGAGCCTCAAATCCTACCGCCCACCAGACACTTCCCAGGGATGTCCCAGAGGTGCCTCACACTTGTCTCAAATGAAATTCAGCATCCCCTGCTCTGCCCAGCCCGCTCTCCCTCTGATTGCCAGCACTGTCTTCCCAAGTCACAAAGCTCCAGGATCCTCCTTCCAGTCCAGCCCCAGCCCATCCACTTCCCCACACCTCTCTCATCTTTGCCTCCACAGCCACACCCTGATCAAACCCTCATCACCTCCTGACTGGAATCCACACTGCAGTCTTTTCCTAGCCACCCTACACATTTGAGGCTTCCGGCTGCCGTGTCTGCTGGGCCTGAGGAGCAATGAGCTACTCAAAGTCAGAGAGTGTATTTTGGAACCAGGGAGAACCTGGAGGCAGACAGGGACCTGGCAAACCACTTGAAATTGTTTGACTTAGTCACTTAACCTCAGAATTATTTTTGCCTGTAAAGAAGAAAGATAGCTCTGCTTACTCTTCCAAAGAGACTACCACAGGCTCCGAGGAAATACCCAAAGCAAGTCCTAGGAGAGTCATGGCTAACGGTACTATCTCTGCAATCAGTTTTGTGCTTCTTAGGTGATGATTTTCCAGAGGAAATCACTCGTCTGGGGGTGTGGGGGAGGGTAAATGCTTGTGAAACCATGCTGTTTATGAAAGATGCATGAAACTCCTTGAGCTCCAGCTGCCGCCTGCGTGGCCCCTGATGCTGCTGAGTGTGGCACACACACCGGCGTCCTCTCTGCACACACATGTGGCTGTGACCTGGGAGCCTGAGCGCTGCCTAGTCTCTTCCACCCCGTGCAGTGGACCGCTGTCCTGCCTCTCCGCACTACCTGCCACTCTGAAGAGGAAAGGCTGAGGGAACTTGTGAGCTCTTGTTGTGTGCCTGGCACCATGATGCGTGACCCTCCTGGTCAGCTCACTCAGTCATTAGCCCCACCAGGGAGTGGCCACAGGTGGGTCAGTCCTTTATTCAGGCTTAGAGAAGAAACAGGAAGTCTGGAGAGCAAGAAGATTCTGAGTCAGTGCTCTACCCCTGGCAGCCAATGTTCAAGAGAGCAGAAGCATGCATCTGGCCACCCTCGGGGCCCAGCCTGCAGACTTGCCCGTGTAACATGCTCAGGGGGGTCCTGGGAGGATGACTCCTCTCCCAGGCTGCTTGTGTTAATTTGCCACACAGGCTACACTCCCTTAGACCACAGATCCCACCAGGGATACCTGTGAACTGTGACAGGAAGGAGTGCAGGGTTTGGAGCCAGGGTGCAAGGCATTGGACACAGCTTGGCTGCTCTACTGGCCCTGTGACCTTGGACAGCTTTAGAGGCTTTGTGCCTTATTTTTTTCAAATATACAAAGATATAAGTCCTCCTTCACTGGACTGTTACAAAAATTATATAAGACAACATATGTAAAAGGCTTGGAATATAGGGAGTGCTCGTGAGTATACATAATAACAATAATTAACTTAAAGTTAGAATGTTCTAGTAGTGCTTACTGATGATCCTGTCCACAGTTTCTATACTACGCTCATCAAAGGCACTCATCCATCTAAACACCATTCTAGGCTCCGGGAATATGGTAATAAAAGCAGACAAGTTCCTGCTCTCGTCACACTTGCATTCTAGTGGAGGGATGAAGGAATAAAGTGGGGTGTAGGGACAGAGTGGCTGGGGGCCACTGCAGGTTGGGTGGTCGGGAAGGACTCTTTGAGGACATAACATTTGAGACCTGCAAGGTATGAGGAGAAGAGTTAAGAGAAAGAACCTCGGGATCCCTGGGTGGCGCAGCAGTTTAGCACCTGCCTTTGGCCCAGGGTGCGATCCTGGAGACCCGGGATCGAATCCCATGTCGGGCTCCTGGTGCATGGAGCCTGCTTCTCCTTCTGCCTATGTCTCTGCCTCTCTCTCTCTCTCTCTCTCTCTCTCTCTCTGTGACTATCATAAATAAAAAAAATATTTAAAAAAAAGTATAAAAAAAAAAAGAGAGAAAGAACCTCGTCCAAGAGGCTCAAGGCTGGGATGAGACTGAATCCCTTTCTTATTTGACAGAGCTCTGGCTCAAAACTCCACTACTTCTAGAAGAGGAGACTTAGGTGAGAAATCTGTGAACTGATGATTAATAAGCTCTATCACTTATTAACTTGAGGACCATGGGCCAGACACCTTACTGCTTTTTGCCAAAGTTAAAAGGATATGGTGATGCCCCACCACCTCTGAGAGTGACCATCCAGAGTATCACAGAGAAAATGAGTACCAGCAAAGTTCTGTCCACTAACTGCTGCACAAATTAAGGTGCTGTCATCTGACAGAGCCACTGAAAGTATATGCCATGTGGGAGCAGTTTCCCAGCTCCTTAGGCAGAGGACAGTGTCGCACCAGGGCAGTGCTAGGAAGCACCTGCTCCCCACCACAGGAAGACATATCCCATTTGGCTTGGTCACACCAACCTCCGGACGAACTGTACACAGACACTGCTGGTAAATGAGTTGGCAGGGGCTCTTGCCAGACCTATCAGTTTCCTTTTGAAACTCACCCAGGGAGGATAGCCTACAACTGGTAACTCAACCTTAGCAGTTAACGTGTTACTCTTCATTTTTCAGTCTTTACTTATGCTTTCTCCACATTAGCATAACACCAGCAATTCAAACAATTAAAAAGCACCACAGTAGTAATTATAAAAGCCCCATTTAGTCTGGAGGACTATTTTGCTGCAGCTGAAAAGAATCTAATATTAGTAAAATTATTCCAAGGCAATTTCTTCTTTAATTATGCTACTGCAAATTTAAAACTTATGAAAAGCATATTAAGAATTAGGAAATCAAGTGGAAAAGTTGTATCTAAAGTATTATTTTGAGAACTCAGTATAATAATCAGGGCAAGGGAATTTAGGATGACCTCCTAACTAACACCAGTTAGCAATACCCAACTGGGCAGAGAACAGCCTTACCATTTGTATTTCTTCTGGGGATAATTCATCGTCACCTTTGCCATCTCCCCAGGTACCTAATTCAGGTTGTGATTCTGCCGGAATCTTTTCTGTTAAAAAAAAGAAGAAGAAGAAGAAAAGCAGAAGGCAAAAGAATTCATTTTAGAAGAGGCTGGCTTCGGATGCAGGCATGTTACGAACATGAGACAGTGATAGTTTTGTCCACATCCGGTTAACTCAGGCACGCCTCCACAGTTCTCCTACCATGCTTAGACGTGTGCATGTGTGTGCATACGTATATGTGTGTGTGCAGGGGAAGAAGGCGCCTCATGCACAGCATTTCAGTGCTATGGTGATCTCAGCAATGGTTGCAAACCAAACCAAAAGGACAGTCTTCAGAACCAGTCTTCAAGTGTATTTTACTTCAAAACACCACCCACACACTCATGCACTCCCTCTACTTTTTAAATACTGCCAAATAGATCAGTATTTTTGTTTAAAAAAAAAAAAATGCAGGAAGTGACATGCCACTCCCTAATCCTATTCCTGTCCCAGAAGTAACCACTGCCAGTACTTTGATGTAGCCTCACAGACCTGACACAGCCTATGCACATACATGCAGATATCGAACTCCCTGCCTTCCCTACTTCCACCTAGAAATACGTAGTTTTGTGTGTAGTGCTTCCTTTTTAGCACACTGTTCTAAAACTTCCCATATCTCAGAGATTATCTTTATATCAGTCACAAAGATCTGTATCATTCTCTTAAATTGATGCATAATATTCCATTGTAGGGAATGTTCCTCGTGTAGCTGTACCCCAACTGATAAACCTTTGGTTATCTGGATTTCTCACAGGTATACTGGTACCATGGGCCAGTCCATCCTTAGAGCACTCTTCGGTGTGCTCCAGGATGGATATCTGAGCACAAACTGCTAACTAGAGGTGTATGAGCCTTCTAGAGAACTTTTGGATCGCAACCACACAAACAGGTGATGGTCACTTGATGAAGTAAACCAACAGCTCAGGCTCCTAGAAAGGGCTGTGCCACCCAGAAGGACCATGTTAGACAGGCCTGCCTGGCTCAAAGGGAGTGTGTGGAGGGAACAGGGGAGTGGATGGAAAGGATCTGTCCCTGGTGGACACTGTAACGGGGTTTTTAAAGGTGACTTAGGTTCTGGTGTCTCAGCGGGGCTCTAGGCTTGTCAGCAGGTTGCTAAATACTGCTGCTTTTTCTTCCTCAACCTCAGTAAACTTCCCATAGCTGATCTCAGCCCCACAAGATAGGCAAAAGTCCAGAGTTTTTGTTTTGAGACTCATCAGGGAAAAGAACATATCATAGCACCAATTTAGAGAAAACAGTTTAGGCAGACCCTGTACACAAGGTACTATTATTTCAGATGCATCATCGCAAAAAACCTCCATGTTGTCCAGAACATTGTGGAAGTTTAAAATAAATGGCTATTTTTGCTAGAATATTTGTGAAAGACTTATTTATATATGATTTATACATAATATATATGTAAATATAATAAACATATATAATTTATATATAAAAGAGAGGGAGAAAGCACCTTTAGAAACTGGTAAGGTGTTTTTCTGAGAGGACATCTTCGGGTAGGAACCTCTGCACTTTTACCTCACCACACCTCCACCCCTAGAGCCCTCTGTTTCCTACTTAACCTCATCATGGTCTCCATGTCAAGCTTTTACTTTGACGTTAAGGATAAGAATGTCAAAATTAGAAACACAGAAACACCATTAATATCAGCACCAAGAATAAATGCTCTAAGCTAGAATGTAAAATTTGCTAAGAGGATGCGTGCTCTACAACCTGCCACCTTGGTCACTGCCGGGAGCCACTCTGATCTGCTACCCCAAGAATCAGCCTGAAGCACAGCACTCTTCAAACTATCCTCTGCACAGACCTCCAGGGACCCTGGCGCCAGGACCCATGTGCAGTCTCCTTGGTGGCTTAACAGGCCCTCTGCGTGGCCGGGCCCCACTCACCTTGCCAGCCTGAGTCCCTGCACTCCTCCTCTTTCCATGTGCCGTACTGAATATGTCCCATACCACTCCATGCTTTCTGGCCTCTGTGCTCATGCTCTTCCTCTATATCTAAAAAAGTTTCCATTTTAGGTCTGGACTCATTTCTCAGGGCATTTCCTCCTGAAGTCCCCTCTGAGTGAATTCTGTTCTTCCCGCCTGTGCTCTCTCCTAGGGCACTACTCACTTTCTCAGGGGCTGGAATCTTGTCCTTCCCATCAATTGTGAGCTCCCTGAGGGCAGGAACCATGGCTCATTCAAAAAGTACAGAAGTATTCACAAATAACCATACCCATCTTAATGCTAGGGAAAACCAGGGTAACAATTATAGAAGTAGGGGGGCATCTGGGTGGCTCAGTTGGTTGAGCATATGACTCTTGATTTCAGCTCAGGTCATGATCTCAGAGTCTTGAGATCAAGCCCTGTGCTGGGCTCTGTGCTCAGCAGGGAGTCGGCTTCAGATTCTCGCTCCCTCTGCTCTTCCCCTACTCCCTGCTAGTTCGCTCCCTCAAACATACATATGTACATAAAATCTTTAAAAACAACAGGTCCATGCAGACCTCGTGCTGGCCCAGTAAGAATATGGAAGAAGAAGGCCAAAACATACGATGAGGACAAGGGCTGCATGACCACAGATCTGCTTGATACTGCTAAATGAAAAGTAACCAAACCAATGGCTTTAAACAAACAAACAAACAAACAAAAAACAGGAGTGTGGCAATCAAGAAACCATCCTCTACCTAGAACTATGCCACTTAGTCCTATTCTGAAGTATTTTTTGTCTAAGTTACAGCTCCTGTTTCAAAAGAGAAATGAAAAACTGAATAGTTAGGCCAAAGGATTCCACATAGCCCAGGCTGACAAAGTCCTTCTGCTCACTGTAGACATTCTAATTTATTAGCGCAATGTCCAGGAGCAGATGTGCAACCCCTCACAGGGAGCAGCTGGGGCTGGGGGAACAACACTGACCCGCTAGCACTGAGGCCAGTCGGGACAGATGAAATGTCAAAGGCCCCCAGAAAACAGGGCAGCAGCACAGAGGTGGGTGGCTGCCTCTGCCCTCCCACACTCGCTCACCTGCAGGCAGGCCTGGGGCTCCGCAGGGCCTCTCCCCACAGCTCCCAAGTGTCTCCAGTCCTGAGGCCCTCCCTGAGCTCTCCGCTCACTGCCACAACCAGCTCACAGTTTCCAGCTGAAAATCCTCCAGGTGTCTTGGACCTAGCCCGCATAGACGAGAATTCTGGTGTTACCCCCATCCCCTCTCCCAGCTTTGCTGCCAGATTCCTCTTCCTCCTGCCTTCTCCTCACAGTCCAGGGGCCACTCACGCCCCAAGCCTTGGTGCTCTGTCCCTCTGTCCCTCACATCTCCTATCCCACCTATGAGTTCATCTGCAGCTCCAAACTACTATGGCTGGAGATGGGGCGCTTCTCTGGTCCACCATCTCCATCTCCACTACTGCCCTGACATGTAACGCTGCCACTTGGCATCCGGACTATGGTAGATCCTATCCTACGACCTTGATAAACTCATTTACTGATATTTTTTAAATTTTGGATTCCTTAAAATGTTCTGTATACAACACCAGGTAGTTTAGGCATAGAGAAAACTTCCTTTCTAAGCTAGATTTTAACTTCTTTTGCTAGCTATGCCAACCTACTGACTTTCAATACTACATTTGAAGGAGGATACTGCCCAGTTCTTGGCATCAAGCAATGGATCTCTCCACAGCCAGCTCTACAAACTATAACATAAGACGGGATTTGTGGAATACCTCCTGCCCATGCCACATGCCAGATGCTGCTAGCTTCATATGCCCCCTCACGTGATGCTCACGATAAACCATGGCCATGTGATACCACAAGAAAGCACAGGCTCAGAGTCTCAGGACAGAGGCCAGACTGTGAAACCAGGTTAGGCTGACCGAGTCCCTTCCATGACTCCGTGCTGCAGCCATATTTCTTCTCTTCCCTTATAGACCCACAAGCAGGAAACAGATAAAGGTGAGACATGGCAATAGTAATTGCTTTCTTTGGGGTAAAAAACAACAAAATGAAGTATTTAACAATTTGTTACATATGCAGGAATTTGTACGTAGAGTAAGTCGTGTACATTTTTAGTAAGTGCTGATTCAGATTTTACTAGTCTTGGGATTCCTGTAACTAAGGAAGAGAGGGCTACATAACAAGCATCACCAAATGACCTTGAAAGGCAAGGGTGGTTTGTGGAGTTGAGGGGGACAGGGAGGCCGAGCCAGCAGAAGCAGGCAGGTGCCAGGGTGCAGGGGAAAAGACAGAAGAGGACAGGCCACAACGCATCTCAGAGACATCTGAGGACCAAGACAGACCAAGGTGGGGCAGTGTCTCAAGATGCAAGGAGAGCAGGAAGCAAAGGCAACACTAATGACAACCCATACCCTCTGCCCCATACCCCTGGAAGGTAGGTCTCATCACCCTCATTTTAAAAATGAGGGAACTGGTGCTCACAGGTGCCAGGTGGTGCTAGAGTTGGGATCATGATGGCCTCAAAAGAGACTCTCTTCATACCGTCCTGTCTCCTATACAGGAATTAGGAGCTGAACTGGAGAGTTCGCTTTCAATATCTGGTGGGCTGGCTTCGTCAGGAGATAAACTCATGATTATAAAACAGCAAACACTGACTTTAAAATAGAAAATTTAAACTGTGAGGAAAAGGGTTCTTTCACTCTGGTGGCATATATCCTATTGCCCAGAGGCATTAGGTTCCTTTTATATCAGGAAACACTTCCACGGCAAGTGAAGGCAATGTTCCAGGTCACCTCCCTGCCTCCCTCCTCTCCTCCTTCCTCTTTCACTGTTTTCAGTGATTTACTGAGCACCTCCTATGTGTCAAGCATTGTCTGGGTGTCAGTGTTACAGCAGTGAACAAAACACAGAAATTCCTGTCCTCACGGGACCTCCATTTTAGTAGGGGAGACAGATCACAAAGGACAGACCCTAGTAAAACAAACAGAAGGGTAGTGGCACGTGCCAGGAAGAAGGAAAAAGCAGGGAAGACAGAAAGTAACTGGGAGCCTCAGGCCTTCATCCTCCCTTTATTCACCCTCATTCCTCACTCGGGGAAAGGGAAAGGGGGAGGGACCCCAGCCTGTCTCAGGGGATTGATGCTGCCTACAGACCTGCCCCCTGATCTCCAGACTTGTAAACCCCATTCCCTGCTCAACATCTCTACGAGGCACCTCAAAATTAATATGCCTGGCACTGGGTCCTTGGTCAAACCAATCTCCTGCACCACAGTGAAGGACAGCAAACTTCTCCCTTGTCAAAACCACCACAGCCTTCCCCGGCCCTTCCCTCCTGCCTGTCCCGTATACAGGAAGCAAATGCTGTGGCTCTACTTTAAAATGTAACCAGAATTCCAGCACTCTCCCTCCACTGCCTTGCTACCAGGCATGTCATGCTCCACCATTATCTTGTTTCTGGGTGACTTGAGCAGCCTCTTGTCTCTACTTCTCTTCTCCAAGAGAGCAACCAAAGGGGCTCTGCTCAAACACAGCTGGCTGTGAAGTGCTCTGTGCAAACCCCCCCATGGCTTCCCACATCCTTCAGAATAAAAGCCACAGTCCTCAAGCATCCTGGTACCTTGGTGTTTCCTTACTTGGTATCCCTCTGCCCTCTCCCCTTGCTCCCTAGCCTCCATGCTGCTCATCCACCAGGCCAGGCAGGCTCTCTTCTTGGGGCCTCTGCACTTCTGGTTTCCTCTGACTCTGACTCTTCCCCCAGAGAGACATAGGGTTCACTCCTCACTGCCCTTGGGTCTCTACTGAAACACCAAGCTCTCCAACCTCTCTGACAGGCCAAATCTCTCCTACAACCAGGACCCTCTATTGTATGGCACATACAATGATTGTATACATCTGTGTGATTATTCTATTAGCATCTGCTGGACTATGAGCCGAGGGGTCTTATTTTCTACTCACTACTGTCGCTAGCACCTAGCACAATGCCTAGCACAGCAACACTCAGTATGGGCTCAGGGCTCAGCAAGGGGAGAGAGTTCTTCACAGGGGATCTACCCTCAGCTGGGCCTTGAAAAATCTGTACTGGCTTTTCTCCATTATCATCAGCCCTAACAGTATTTCTGGAATGAGTGAGTGGACGAATATGCTGTGTCTGCCATGAGTAAGTTTGGGAGTAAATGAGGGAGACAGGATATCCCTATGTGTTATCTTATGAAAAGCTGGGCTCCCTTAGGTCATGAGTGATGTCTGTGCCAGTCCTCTGGCCCATGGGGTCAAAGTAGCCAGCAGAAAAGATAGGCTCAGGCCCCAAAAAAGTACCCTAGGTACTGCCCCTTTCTTGGTTTTGATTTTGAACAGGTTATATAATCTCTTCCAAGCTCAATTTCCTCACATGTAAAATGACGATAGCACCACCTCAAAAGACCCAATGAGACCCAATCTGCTGCTGAAGCCCCTGCATGAGCCCAGCACACTGCAGGGCTCGCTTGAGCCTGGTCTCCCCACCTCTCCCCACTGACACTGTTCCCAACCATGGAGAGGGCCCCAGGCATCTTTCAGGTGCTCATTCCTACACTGTGTTCTGAATCAGATGGAGAGGCAGTACAGATCCGCATATAAATCCGAGTCTGCAATTCATGAGTTTTTAAGTTTCCCAGCCTCTCAAAGCCTTTCAGAAGGCTCATCAAAAACAGGACCACAAAACCCATCCCAAAGGGCTGCTCTAAGGATGGTGGTGGTGGTGTCTGTAAAGATTCAAGGCAGTGCCTGGCATCTGGGAGATGCACAGTAAATGACAGCCATTGTGGTAACATGGACAAGGGGACTGAGGAAGACACCCGGCCCCTGAGGCCTCAGCATGCTGTCATCCTGGGATTTACGCAAAGCAAAATCTTATGCCTGTTACACCTGAGACACAGCAAAGTAAGCATGTGCAGGCCACACAGGGTGGAACACAGGTTGGTGCTAACAGGATGCTGAGATCACGGGATAGGGCACCATGTGGAGGCAGGGGAGGCAGTGCCCTACCTTTCCTGAGACCAGCAGGCAAAATTCCCTGAGCACAAAGCTCTTACACTGCTCCTGGTTCTGAGTCCCCAGCCCCCACCCTAGTGGTACACAGCAACTCAGGCCCTCTCCCTGGACTCTGCTGTTCTTGGGTGACTGGAGGAATCCTCTTGCTCTGTCCCAACAGTTATTAGCTCCAACTGGGGTAGAAAAAAGGTTTCCCCTTCTGTGTTTCCTTTGCTTTATGAAAGTGCAAACATAAGATGTCTAGGACTGTGTTCCTTTTTCTGCTTTGTATTTTTGCCAATACATCATAAGCAAGAGATGGAAGGCAAGATTTTTATTTCAGTTCATACCTGGACATTCTTCAGTGACAGGTTTTTCTTCAGACTCTTGTGAAGGGGTCTGTGAAACTTTCTCAGAAGACGTGGATTCTCTTGTCTTTGTATGTGGTTCTGGTTCCAACTTAGATCTAAACAAATAATTAGCAATCATATACTTTGCTGACACAAGATTCTTTTCTGACAACAGAGGGAGTCACATGTGACCCCTGCACACGTGTCCTGTGCCCTCTGCCAAAGAGCAGAGTTGCTAACCAGCGGCCATCCCAACACACCTCCAGTGGGGCACTTATTAGAAGGAACCAGTGTCACCACCTGCAGGGAGTAGGGGAAGGGAGGAGAATGCAGCCAGTAGGTGCTGAAGGAAAGAATGCACACACCTGCCCCACATACTGACGCCGCACTTAACAGGTGTGTGACGAAGGCTGACTGTTGAACAAGTCCAGGAAGCTGGCTGTTTCACACCAGTGCAAAGTGTTGCTAAATACACACACACACACAAACACACACACACTCTATGTAGTATATATAAGTAATATCTTAAATAAGTTAACTATGAAAGTACAAGTCTTTAAATAGCCACCAGATGGAAGCAACTTGTCTCAGGAACCAAGGCCTCTGCCCTTGGCATCTGCCTCAGGGGTCCTCCTTTGGCTATACTAGTTTCTACTTTCAGGTCTATGCTCAATCTCACCTATTCAAAGAGGCCTACCCTGACTTTCCGATCTCAAACAGGCTCCCCTACATCACACTGTGCCGTAGCCCTTATCTTCTTCATAGCTATGAAGAGTCACCAGAGTCTCGGATGACTTGCTAGTTCACTTGTTTATTGCCTGCCTTGCTCTACTGGAGGGCACACTTGCAGAGCAGGGTCCTGGGCTATGGGCCATGGTCACTGCACAGCCCTGGGTCCTAGATGAGTGTCTGGCATTCAGTGTTTAATAAATACAGGTTGAATGAATGGATACTTTATAACGGTCAGTAACTAGTAAGAGAAAGAACTTGTTGATTATGAAACAATAAACCTTATTAATAGCTTTCCTGGAATCCATATAGCACTACAAAAATTATGGGCAGACTGCGAAAATGATCTATGATGCATTCCATATTACTAGCCAGGAAGCCTATAAATGAAAAAGAATAATGTAAATACTTATTAGGATGACGCTGTTAATGCCAACTAACATTTACTGTGGGCGTATCATGTATTGGGCATTTTTCTAAGCACACTATATGGATAAACTTATTTAATGCCATACATCCCTATAAAGTAGGTAATGGTATTAAAGACCTTCTTATAGAGGAGGAAACGGAGCTATATGGAAATTAGTATCCTGGGAGGAAACTCCCCCCAGGTTACACAGTCAGTACCTGGCTGGGCTGGCCGTGACTTAGGGAACCTACCTCAGAGGCATGCCCTTAACGGCTGCTCCATGGAAAGTAGATTCTATCCATCGTGTTCCATGAAAAGGGGCTTCTGGTCAAATGACTGAGAAAAGTGGAGTCCAAGCTAGGATGGGTATTTTACTCTACAGCTTTTTAGAGCCTTTCAAGATGCTAATAATATATTTTTAATTTCCAAGATGGATGTCTTTCCCAAATAATCTGACTGCAGAAACAATTTTCATGGGGCTTTTGGGAGAAGACTAATGTATTATGAAAGGCTGTTTAGGAATGTTTTTCCACAACATTCATAAAAGAATTTTCAAAAGTAACTATAATATCAGCCTTCCTAAGTGTCCAGTGACTATGGCTGGGAAACAAATCACTCTCAAGCTTAGTGCCTTGAAACGATAATCATTTTACCATCCACCAATGTTTCTGGGGCCAGAAATTTGGGAGTGGCTTGGTGGGACAGTTCTGACTCCAGGTCCTTTGTAAGGGTGCAGTCGGGTGGCAGTTGGGATTGCATCACCCAAAGGCATGCCACAGGAGGATTCCCTTTCAAGGAGACTCATTCACATGGTTGCCAAGGAGGTGACAGACGGGAGCCTTGTTCCTTCGTCAGGGGCCCAAAGCAAGCAGTCTCCGAGGCAGAAGCATCAGTGCCTTTTATAACTGCCCAGAAGTCACACACTGCCATTTCTACCCTATGCCATGACAAGGCAGTTATAATGGTCCATTGAGGCTCAAGGGAAGGGAATACAGATGTCACATTTTCCTCTCAATGGAGCAGTAACAAAATTGATTTTATTTTTATTTTTTTCAAAATTGATTTTAATAAGACCATGTGGCATGGGATATGTCTGGATGCAACCATTTTTGGAAAATACATCTGCTATCCTAAGTATCACAAATACACCAAGATATTATTTATAAGGATATTCATCACAGCACTGCTTATAATAACAAAACAATGACTTAAAGATTCATCAAAAGTGCCAGGTTTACAGTGAGAAGATTCAGGGAAAGAGAAGACCCCATTTATAACAGCCAAAACAAAAGATAAAAAACTAACAACCACAACAAATATTGCAGCATAAACTTAACAAGGAAACCCCAAAACCCATGTATGAAAAACTAAAAGACACTCCTAAAAGATACAAAAATGTCCTATAATGAATAGAAACAGATATCATGTTCTTAGATGGGAAAAAGAGCTATCATAAAGATGTCAGTTCTCGTGGAATTGAAGAAACAAAACAGATAAACATGGGGGAGGGGGGGGAGAAAGAGAGGTGAACCATAGAATAGAGTCCTAGCCACAGGAAACAAACTGAGAGTTGCTGGAGGGGAAGTGGGCAGGGGATGGACTAAATGGGTGATGGGTGTTGAGGACACGTGTGATGAGCACCAGGTGCTGTATGTAAGTGATGAATCACTCAATTCTACTCCTTAAAGTCCAGGACAAACCTAGATACAAGCTTCTAGTTGTCTTGTCCCAATGAATACTACAGACAGTACCTAATTCTCCAGCAACGAGAACCTGTTCACATACAGAGTACTGTTAACCTGGGAAGCTCACTGGAACCTTGGCATCCAGGGTTTTCATCGGGAGTCAGTCATGAGGCATGGAGCACCCAAGTGGCTGACCTTAGCTCAGTCTCCAGTTCCCCCACAGGTCAAATCAAATGGTTTGGTCTAGGGCCCCCATCATAATCACACTGTTGGCATAAACTCGCCAGTGTGGCCCAAGATTCCAGGTCTATAAAAAACACTCTTTGTCAAGCAGGATATTCCCAGAGCTTGGAAGTTATCTCCAGGAACTGGCCCAGAGCCAGTTTCTTTGTAATGTGCCGAGTTGGGACATCCCACATGAGCTGGGTGAACCTTCTCCTGCACACCTTCTGGTCCTAGTCTGCTGAAAGTTTTTACTATGAAGGCTTCATGATAATTTTTGGGCGCACTCTTACAAAGAAGCAACATTCTGCCAGGCACACAAGGGCAGGAAGGGCATGGCAGGCACTGGGAAGCTGGGTGTGTGACTGCTGGGTATTAGGATGGTCCCTGTATGCTGGAGAATTATTTGCCTATTTTAATAAAGAATTATTTTATATTTCCACAAGTCGTGGATGAGAGTTCCAGCGGTGGCACACCCCCTGACCCCGAACATCTGTTAGTTATCTTAGCCATTCTAATAAATGTGAGATGGTACCCTGTGTTTTTATTCATTTTGTTGTGAAACAATCACATGTGAAAAAATCTTAAGTACAATACAAAGAGCCCTTTCTCCTGAACCATCAGAAAGTAAGTTGCCAACCCAATGCCCTTTCACCTCTTGAGTATTTTAGGATTTCCTGAAAACAAGAGCATTCTTTGACACAACCAGAATACAACCATCAAAATCATGTTGATACACTACTTCCGGACTTTCCCTGGATCCCATTCTAATTGGACTAGTTGTCTCAATGACACCCTTTATAACAAAAAAATCCAGTTCAGAATCACATGGCACCTAGTTGTCATCTGTCTTCAGGCTCCTTTGGCTTAAACAGGTCTACAGTCTTTCCCTGAGTTTCATGACCTTGATACAGAATTGATATGCCAGTTATCCTATAAGATAGTCCCCAATTTGAGTTTGTCTGACCTCCCTTGAGGCTGGATGCAGGTTATGTATCTTCAGTATAAAAAGGGGATATTCTACTTACAGTCTTCTCTCTGCATCCTGTCAGGTTGTCACTAATTTCACTTTGATCACTTGACTAAGGTGGTAGCTGCCAGGCTTCCTGATTGCAAAGTTACTCTTTCCTCTTTGTAATTATTAAGTTACGGTGGAGGGAGTGCTTCGATACTATGGAATTATCAATTTCAAACCTTCAATGACTCACTTCTACATTCCTCCATAGATGGACTCATGATGTCCTATTTAGTGGATCATCATCTGCCACTATCATTTATTTGATGCTCAAATTGTCTCTAACCTGGCCAGTAGAAGCCCCTTCATAGTGGCTTGTGTCCTTTTCCTGTCATCCTCTGAGTTCTTCCTTGCTGTCTGCTCTGACAAAATGTTCCAGGCTCATTTTATACTTTCTGTGTCCCAACCCCAGACTTAGCTGTTTCCACAGGGAGCTCTGGTTCCCAGAAGCTGAAACTGCTATGGAGAAGCCAAGATCTGAATGCAAAGTAGGCTTATTGCTACCAGGGTATCACCGCTTCCAGGCCCATTTGCACACCTATACATACTACTCATTTCCAACTGTATTTATTTCTCTATCTAGCTATGCAAACTGCAACCCATGAGTTCACACCAGCATCTCTCCTTCCAATCCAACACCACAGGGTTCATTCTGGCTTTTTCCTTTTCACTTCCCTGACGACTGTGAATCTTGGTTTGCATCATCCTTAAATGTTTACTTATTTGATCAGTACCCCTATATAACCAACCTATCAATTCCACTGTCACTCTGACCCCTACATGGGTGTGCCCCTCTCCTTACTCAGGCTCTGACCTGCTCAGGGAAACGTTGGCCCCCCACAGCACTCATCCACCCTACTCTGCCCTACTCCAGGGCTGCAATACTCAGTTGTTCAGGAAGAAGGGCTTAATTGACTTTTAAATAAAGGGCTCCTGTAATGTCTGTAATCCTTTGTGTCGAGAGTATGCTAATGTGCCAGTTTTCAATTTAAAATGAATAAAAGACTGCAATGCAGTAGACAGACGAAGTTGAGAGTTTTTTTTTTTTTTTTTTTTTTTTTTTTAAGCTATAAAAACAGATCTCATTATACACAGAATGTCTATTGCAATCCTCAGGGAAATTACAAATTAACTAGTTGAAGGCACTTTGGAAAAAAGTAATTTTTAAAAAGTCATCAGAAAGATCAGTTTATGCCCCATGATTTATTTAAATTGATTTTTCTAACTAAAGGCTGAGCATTTCACAGTTGCAATCAACATAGTTTCCACCTGGCCAACATCTGTTTCCAGGTCCCTCATTTGGAAACCTTGGGATTCGATTTAAAATTTAAGAAGAGTAGAAAGAGACAGAAAGAGGGAGGGAATCAAACTTTTCAGTTCTGAAACAAAATAATGTATGAAAGAAATTCTTAGCCTTACACAAAAGTTAAGAGGAAAGTGATTAATATTCCAGAGTGAAGTATGGCTCTTTCACTTCTTTTGCCCCCAACAAAGGTTCTTGGTAGAAAAAAGTATTTTCGGTATACATTATTATAGTAACATCATTTCAAAAGTGGCTTTCAGACTAAGGTATCCACTCTGGCACAGGTACTGTGCATTCCACAGAGCAGGAAATGCCTTATACTATCGTGAGTAAGCCATCTTCACACCCACACAGATATCTACTGGGCATCGAGCCTCTGCTGCACAAAGTGAGGTCCACACATTGGTACCAGACTGAGCTGTTTGTTACTGGTCTGCTGTGAGAGAAGTATAAAACCCGAGAGTAAGCAAGCATGTAGAGCCATCTGATATTGCCACGGAATCAGAAACATGTCCTGCTGACCAGCGTATAGGGTTCAGTTCAGATAGAGCTCTGGTGGCGGGGTCACTCGTGGCAGGAACTGTGAACCTGACTTGCACAGTGGAATACACATCTGTCACAATGGGCTGCAAACACCAAACACAAACAAGCTGTCCTTTGCCTCAGAAAGCCTGTTGTGAGCCTGGGGGTCACATCCAGAGGGCCAGATGGTAAGTATTTTAAGCTTTGTAGAACATATATGATCTCCATCTTGTATTCTTTTTTCATTCTTTTTGTTTTGCAAACCTTCAAAAATGTAACAACCATGTGCAGCTCGAGGGCTGTACAAAAACAAGCAAAGGCTAGACTTGGCCCACAGGCCACAGTGTGCTGATCCCCTGTTCTAGACAGTGAGTACTACAAAATCATGTGTGGGGAAACAAGGAGAGGTTGGTAAAAGGGAACAAACTGTCAGCTCTAAGATAAAGAAGATCTGAGGATTTAATGAATAACATCTTGACTACAGTTGATGTCACTGTACTGTAAAACTGAAACTTGCTGAGAGAGTAGGAATGAAACAGTCTCACCAAAGGAGGAGGAGGAGGAGGAAGAGGAGGAGGAGATGAGGATGACGTATAGGAGGTGATGGGTGTGTTACTGAACTAGACGAGCAGGAGCCCTTCCACAGTGATCCCATGTATCAAATTACCACAATGCACACTTTCAATATTTTCCAGTGCTACATCAATTATACGTACATAACTCTGAAATTTTTAAAAGGGACAAAATCACTGCTATGGACCTCGTATCATATCATACGACTTTGTGTTTTCCTTCATTTTTGTTATCATCGTTATCCTCCCCCATCATCAGCAAAATTTCTTGAGCTCTTACTATATGCAGGGTACTGGGTTAGAGCCTGGATATATAAAGGCAAAAGGCACAATGCTGCCCTCATCAAGCTTCCAGTCTAGCTGGGATGAAGGAATCTAACTGTGAACAATATTATGAGTATACTCTGCAAGTACCAAGTAAGTATGCTGAGGGTATGTGTTGCAAGAGTACCAGTGCCTTTATTTTTAAGCGGAGGAGGAAAAATGAAATGTAGTGAAATTTTTATCTTTTGTACCAACTTAAGGGAATAAATAATAAACTCAAGGCCATGACCCAGCCATGGGATTAGGGAGTATTTTCAGAAGGGTATTGGCCTGTGTTTCAGGAGGGCTGAGGAAAATGTAATCGAAGCACAAGGCAATGCAAGGACCCGGAAAACTCTTTACCCTAAGTGTTCCTCAGGCTTGTTTGACCACGGAAACTGTTTTGAGAGGAACATTTACTTAGGTCACCAGGATCTCCTCAGATACCTTAAGAAATTCTCACTTATATTATTCTTCATTAGAATTTTAACAGCAGATGTGCTAATATTCTGGAAATTAACTTGGAGCTACACTGATAATGCAGAAAGTGCTATAGAGGTGCCTAGTCCTTTCTCCGTAATGTTTCATTTCCCCCAACGTGAGAAAAAACCACCATCTCTCAGATGTTTGAACCTTCTCAACTCTCCCTTGAGACAGGAGAAAATAGCCCAAAGTTCCCACTCTAAGAACATCCTCGTACTACTGAAAGTAATGTGTTCAAATATGGGCCCAAACCAGCAAACTTTAAAGTGAGGTCACAATGGGCAGACACAGAACCAGATGCCACCCCCCTGCCCCGGATAAGCAAGAAATAGCGCTTTAAAAAGACAGGTCTTATATTTTAAAGTTTGAATGTGTTCCAGGACTCCTATAGAGTTTATTGTGCCTCCGCAGACAATCCTCTGAACTCACAGAAAAGAGTTTTCAGAGGTTTGTACTGATTTCTAGACTGCCACCTTAAACCTCTTCCCCAAGAACAAGCCAGTAATACAGAACCTGATTACTTTCTGAAAAGGAGAGATGTTTCTGATTAATTCAGATGGTTTTAGAGGATATTCCTGGGAGGGCATGTGATAGTTCAATTATAACCAAAATATTAGTGCTTTAAGGTAGTTGGGAGGATAACGGGGATATTTCAAACTCTTCTGGGACGACAAGGCCACTTGTGCCAGTGTTGTGTCCAATGGTGGCCCACAACCTTTCCAACTTACAAACTCACTGTGTAGATCTGAGAAGCCAGGAATGAGTGACCATGTCTCATTCCTTCCTTCATTCAAGAACCATTAATTGAGCACCTGCCCTGCAACAGGCTCTGATCAAGGTGCTGGGACCACAGAGATGGAAGACACAGTGTCCCTGTCTCCAAAGGACTCACAGTTTTCTAGCAGGAGAAAGAAGAGATATGTGACCCCAATAAAAGTTATCACCCTCATGTCCAGCTTAAGACAACTAGCAGCAGGTGCCACTGTCAACTCAAGATAGTACAGTTACTAGGGGAAGGAGAGAAAAAAGTCACCTTTAACAACGGCACTACCCTTCTAAGAAAACACAGTCATAGAGAAAGGAGTAGCTGAGACTACTGCTGGCTTAATAAGCAAAACATTTCACCCGTTTTGGAATAAGCACCCTTTGCTATGAGAGATCAGAGTATTGTCACCATTGGGAGAAAATGAACACCAACAGAGAATCTTTTTTCCTACATTATGAAAAATTCAGAATAAACCATCAGTTCTTCACTAACACATATGCTTTACTTCAGTCAAGAACAAAAGAAACATGACAGTAGCAACTCTGCCATAAAACATGAGCAGTTGGGTTTCTCAAATCTATTTTATGAGAATGATTTTTATCAGTAACTATCACCAATCAAAACAGAATAATCCAAAAACAACCTACAAATCCAACTTGACAATAAAAACTCTGAGAGTCAACTTATCTTCAGGCAACCAGTCATTTATTTAACTTAACAGCCCTCAGTGATGGCTTCCCCAGCCCAGGAAGGGTATCATCTGCGTGGCAGGCTCGGGTGGCACAATGGCAGCTCTCCAAGAGCACGTGTGTTACCCCTACACAGTCGGGCATGTGATAGTTCAATGAAAGCCACACAGAAGGAGCTACTAGCATGGCCTGCA
The DNA here is from genome assembly GCF_048164855.1 of Canis lupus baileyi. Taxonomy (NCBI): domain Eukaryota; kingdom Metazoa; phylum Chordata; class Mammalia; order Carnivora; family Canidae; genus Canis; species Canis lupus. The sequence goes on from NC_132839.1 coordinate 71,401,331, forward strand.
GGAGCCAGGAAGTCTTTACAGAGCAAGCAACATCTTAACTGGGCCTGGGAGGACAAATAGGAGTTTGCTTGCCAAAGGAACGGTGGGAAAGGGGCAGAAAATATGGAGATACAGGAGGGGCATTCTGGGCAGACATCAGCAAGGATTAAGGCATGAGGGCTTCAGAGAATAAGGCCTCTTTCAAACACAAAGTCACATATGGGGATCCCTGGGTGGCGCAGCCGTTTGGCGCCTGCCTTTGGCCCAGGGCGCGATCCTGGAGACCTGGGATCGAATCCCACATCGGGCTCCCGGTGCATGGAGCCTGCTTCTCCCTCTGCCTATGTCTCTGCCTCTCTCTCTCTCTCTCTCTCTCTCTGTATGACTATCACAAAAAAAAAAAAAAAAAAAAATGTCACATATGGTCAGAGCGGGGATCTGCAGGGACTGATCAAGAAGCAGAGGCTGCTGTCCGGTCATTGCAGGCCTTGGCTGCCATGCTGTGAAGTTCAGCCTCTAAGATGTGGGAAGCAAGGGAGTGGCAAAATTCTATGTGTGTTTTAGGCCAATGTCTTCTGGGACAAGGTGAGGAAAGAACTAAGGGCAGGCTGGACTACATTGTGAGGGTCACATAGTTATTTCCCCCAAGGTCTCTTGCTCAAAGTAATTGGCACAGGGCAGCTATTCAGCAGGAGACGAGCCTGTACTTGACTGTCAAAATGAGAACAGCTCCCATCTGACTGATTTTAATTTGTCAAAACCTCTGCTGAGAATGAGGAAGTGAAGAGGCAGCAGCCAAAGCCTCTTCCCACTTTTACCTGGGGTACCTGCTAGGTCTCAAGTGTCAGGGTCTACTTGGGTGAGGAAGCAGAAACAGGCACCTCTCCCACTGGTGGTGCAGGTGACCTCTACCCTGTGTGGATGGTAAGTCACTCGAAGCCAGAGCCTGCCTTTCTCCTTCAGGATGGACCCTGGGTACCCCTCTACCTGCACTCCTCCCGGAGAGGGGACAGCATTCTTCCCTGTCATCCCTGTCCCAGATTCTCCTCTTTCTGTGTCCAACACAAAGGCCACTGTTTGAGAAGTCTGCTGTGTTACCCTGCCATTCAAGCCTTGGTTCAGCTGTGTGAGGCTGGGCCAGTATCCCAGATTCTCTGGGCCTCGATGCCCTCTATCAAACCAGATACTAGTATTTATTATTAGCAGAGTAACTGGGAGGATCAAATGAAACTACCACACTGGCAAACACAGGATGAATGCTTAACTGTAGGTAACCATCCAAACTAACATGTTAACATTCACCGCAAGCACTGTATCTATACCAGTGCATTTTTTTTTAAAGATTTTATTTATTCATGAAAGACAAACAGAGAGAGAAAGAGACATAGGGAGAGGGAGAAGCAGGCTCCATGCAGGGAACCCGATGTGGGACTCGATCCCAGGACTCTGGGATCATGCCCTAAGCCAAAGGCAGATGTTCAACCGCTGAGCCACCCAGGCATCCCTATACCAGTGCATTTTGTTCTCAGGACCCAACAAGATAGGTATTTTAAATTTTTCCATTTTACAAGGGAGAAAACTAGAGTATAGAAAAACTGCCAAAAGTCACTCAGCTTGTAAGTGGCAGAGGCAGGTCTCGAACACTGGCTTTCTAGCCACAGAGTGTGAGCTCTGAGGCATGATGAGATGCTGCTCCGTCGCACCATTTCCCCTCCCAAACTTGCTCTTGGGCTAACTGTGACAAATCTTAAGTTGGCTTATTTCTCATGTTTCCACAGCAACCCAGATTGACTCTAAGCTCCTTGAGGACAGCAACTTTATCTCTTTATCTATCTATCCTCATCGTCTTATGTAATAAATAATTATTTGCTGACAGATGATGTGACTCATCTGCTTACTATCCCCCACAAATGCTTCTATTTGTTGGCATTACAATTTCAAATCTGTCTCACTAGGGCACAGAAGAGTTAATGCAGCAGGCCTAAGACTGCCCTCCCGGGGAAGGGCCTGTGTGCAGACTCAGCCCTGTGCTGGCGTCTGGGAACTGGGATTTCAGGAGGGTAGTGTGGTTTATGTGGAACACCTGCCTTCCTTCTGCGAAGTCTGGAATTTGTGCATGTGCCAACTAGAAGATGACCCTGTGACCAGCCTCTGGCTGGTAAGTTTCCAAAGAGCTTTCCCAGTGGGCATTTCACACAAGTTGTCATAAGTAATCATCCTGTGTGACTCCACTGGAGGAGACTCTTGGAAGCCCACTCCTGGTTTCCTTTGTACATCTCCATTCCCCTTTGTTGTTTGCTCTGCACCTTTTCACTGTTACAAATCTCAGCCGTGAATCCCGCAAGTCCTCCAAGCACACCATCTGCCCCTAGGGTGGTGCTGGGGATCTCAACATAAGAAGAATTAAGAAAATTGGTCCCCAGGTAGTATGTTCTGTTACCTACTGAAAGGATGCCCTAAAATCTTTCCAAGGCCAGTTTAAAAGTGGTCAAGAGTTGAAGCCTGGACCCAGCATTCCCCGCTCATTTAAGAATCCTATCTCAGGCTGGCTGACCAGCTGCAAGGGAAGTAGTTTTGAGTCCCTGTGTTCTAGAAGCTGGCATGCACCCCCCCAAGGGGAGGATGGGTCAGGAACAGACACATGCCCCGGCAGATCCTGAAGTCTCGCTCTGTTGCTTCTTGATTGTGGGGGCCTTGTGCAAGTCACTTAACCTCTTGGGGTTTTAATGTCCTCACCTGCAAAAGGGGATTGACAACAGCACGTGGCATCGAGTGAATGCTCTGTTAGAAAGGAGGCACATGACGAAGATGACCCGAGGAATGCCTCCCAGGGGAGCACTGGCTGCTGTGCCCCAGCTTTTGCCTCAGGAAAACACTTGAAGAGGGAGCAAGGAGAGGCAGCAGGGGCAAAGAGAAAGACACAAGATGGCTAAAACTGCCAGCCACCCAGCATTATTAACAGGAGATGGGCTGGAGCACAGATTCTGAAATAACAAGCAACCTGGACCCCAAGTGCAGCTTCGTCACCTCCTGACTATGGGACCTTGAGTGAGTTACCCAGCTTCCCAAGTGGCAGCCTCCTCATCTGGAAAATGAGGATAAGAATGGTACCTGCCCCACAGGGTGGTTGGGAGCTAATGACAAATCTAGTACAAATCTTTGTGCCTGGCACAAAGGCAGTGCTCCATAAGTCCTAGCTACAGCATTTTGTGAAAAAAATCCAAGTACCATATGTTGTAAAGCATAAGGACTCTATAAACATTAGTTGCTATCATTACTATTATTAGTTAAGGAACACCAGCAGAGACGATACTTACAGTCTTTTCTTATCCACCACTCGTTTAACTCGGATGGCTCTTTGTTCTGAGTAAAGTTTACATACTCCTGTTGTAGGGGAAAACACCAGAACAGAGACCATTTAAAACCGCTTCTCAGGCAATGGTGTCATTAAGTATAAGGAGACACTACCGTCTTCAGCTAGCAAAGCTAAATGTTCTATCATCTATCGTGAAATGCCACATTTGACCTTTAAGATAAAACGAAATACTTTTTAAGTAATCTTCGATGAAATCCAGAACTGCACTCCTGTGCTCCTTCACTTGCTGGGAGTGTATCTCCTTGTGGGCTGGAACAGAAAAGGACAGCAGTCAGACGTTTGTGTTCAATTACACAAGGAACAATTCATCAGCTTCCTCAGAACAGTTTCTTTATGGAAAGTATTTGTAAAAATACAGCAATAAAACAAGTCTGTGTCAAATGACATTACATTTTTAAAAGAGGAAGATTTATTGGGCTTCACAAGAGTAAAAGATTAAACTGCAGAAAACTATAGTCAAAGAATTTATGGTTTATTCCAGCACACAGGGATCATAGTGGATGCTGCTGCTTCTTGAGAGCTGACCCCTTTTGTATTAACAGCATCCAATGCTTAAGCTGACCTTCAAGTAACACGTTTAAATCAGACTCAAGCCCCACGCTCCTCCTGCCTGTCTGGGCTGTTTTTCAGCTTGGAATGCCCTGTCTTCCCCGCTCAGCCACCCCCATTCTAAGGGCCCTTAACACACCAAGTCAAACCTTTCTTCTCAAAGAAACCTTCCTCGACTCTTTAGCCACAAGGATGCCTTGCTTCTGCAAACTATCATATCTGCTTAAGGTCTGTGCCATTTATTTTGGGAGGACAGCTCCCATTTACTGAGAGGCCAAGCATCTACTACACGCAGGCACTCTACAGTACTTTACATATATTACTGCTAATACAAAAGGCAATCTGGATGCCAGTTTACACAAAGAGAAACTAATAAGGTTCAGATTCAATAAGAAGCCCAAGGTCACATGGTTTGGTGACTTAAATGCTGATTTTAGTCATAAACACGTATTTTTAGGTTATTTCAATGAATGTATAGGCCCTTAAGGGTAGGGGACATGAATCATGGTTTTACTATTGGGCAGCTTAACCCATGATCATGTGATCATTCTGCATTCTGCAGATCCACGAGACTGTACACAAAATTCTGTGAGTGTGTGTATTTCTCTGGCAAGAAGGTCTATAGCTTTCATCAGACTCTAAGTGGCCCATCAGGGCTGTGACAGAAGCTTCCCAAATACAAGTTGGAGTCAAGAACATGGCAGCATCTGGCCACTTTGAGCTCTGTGCTATTTAATGTAACAGCTATCTGCCTAAGCACATTACAAAAGGGTCAAGGAAGATATGCAACTTGGGAAGCTATCTCACTGCCCCAGTAACAATGAGACAGCAGTGAAGGAGACGTGATACTAACAACCCTAGTGCCAGCTATGGCCCTAAGCATGCACTGAACACAACTGCATTCTCCTAACTTTAAGAGATACACCCTATAATTGTGTCCACTTTTCAGATGGAGAAACTGAGGTCCAAGGTGACTGAGTGACTTGCCCAAAGCCATATGGGTAGAATGTGGTGGAGCTAGGGTAGGCACCAGAGCACCCAAGGGTCCAGAGCGCAACTTTTCAGCATGCGGGTCTGCTCCTCAAGTTTCATACTCCAGGTAGAGAGCTGAGAGAGCCCTCTTCTGTTCCGGTCCACACCTCCTAACTGCCACACAGAACACAGGGGTGTGCACAATCTGTCTGTTCTGGCCTTGTATCCTTAGGAAATGTCTCGTTGTGTATGAAGAACTCCTCTCCACCTCCCGCATCCCACCCATAGCCTGAATCATGGCCTTTTCATTAGTTTTTATAGCTGATCTTGAGAAAAGAGGAATTTCAAAGTTTTGAGACCTAAATCTGAATAGAAACACACAAGAGACCTCCAGCTGGGCATGCCCTCTGAACCTTGTCTGAGGCTTCACAAAGTCATGGTGGGCCGGCCATGTCCCTCAGAGCACCTCACCTTGTGTTCTCAGTTGCTGAATTGCTTCAGAGCAGGTCCTCATGAATGTCTGAGCATCCTGGTCTATCTGGTCTCGCTCTGTGTCTGTCATCCTTCCGTATTCAGACATGATATGGCTTAAAAAAAAAAAAAAAAAAAAAACAAGTGGGGAGGGGCACAAAATTTTAACGCAGCAGGAAATGACCACAAATGTTGTCTGGGTGGAGCGTGAAGGGAAGAGAAAGCTTTGCTATTGACATGACATTTACGCTGAGACTGGATGAAGAGGAACTGGGCAGGCTAAGAGGTGGGAGAAAATTCTAAATAGCAGAACCAATGGATATGAAGGCCATGAGGCAGAAGATGCTTTCTCTGCAGACCGACCTGCAGCAGCCAGTCCAGCAGCAGTGAGGTGAGCAGGGAGTGGGGTCAGGCACCGGGGCGTACAGGCCTGAGTGGGAATGTGGCCCCTGACTTTGAGAACAACAAGGCAGCTACTGAAGGCTCTTAGCGTCACCCAATGACAGACCTGGATTAATATTAGAAAGACGCTCTGGGTGCCACATGCAGAATCATGGGAGATTCTATCTGGAGGCTCTTGAGATATATGTGAGAAACTGTTTCAGGCTCATTTTTTCCATGTTGACCAGCGGTCTTCAAGACTCACAATAAAAGACCTTTTAGAAACATTTCATTTCTCCTGATGTTAAGTTAGAAAACTTTAATGTTACTGAGCTAGTGAGGGTGCTCACCCACACTAATGCACCATCCTGAAGCTCGAGATATGACAGTTAGAATGCCTTGCTTATCATCCTACAAGCTGGGCACATGTGCCAACATTACTATTAACAGGGATGCTGGCCGAGTATAATTAAACACTCTGGACATTATAACCGAAATTTAGAATCACAAAATATCAAGTTAAAAGGGACCTTTAATAATGTACAGACTCAACTCATTCCATTCCCATATACTAGCCCTGCCAGCTACTCACCCTCACTGAGAATAAAATACAAAGTCCTGGGGTGCCTGGGTGCCTCAGTGGTTGAGTGCCTGCCTTTGGCTCAGGTCTTGATCCCGGGCCCTTGGGACAGAGTCCTGGCAATAGGCTCCCCACAGGGTGTCTGCTTCTCCCTCTGCCTGTGTCTCTGCCTCTCTGTGTGTGTCTCTCATGAATAAGTAAGTAAAATCTTAAAAACAAAAACAAAAACAAAACAAAACAAAAAAACCAACTACAAAGTAGGGATTGCCCCAACCTGACATATGACCTACTTCCTGACATGCACCCTCCTGCCCGGCATTCTAACAACACTGGCTGCTTTGCTACCCACGATTAGCCAAACACACTCCTGACCCTGCCACAGCCTGGAACATCTTCTAGCAGATGCTCTTCCAAGAGATGTCTATATGCTTCCTCCTCATTCAGATCTCTGATCACAGCCAGCTTCCCTGAGCACCCCCTGCGCTCGCCCCCAGCACTGCCACTGTCGCTGATTCTTAAGTGCCTGTGCCGGATGTTACAGTACTGCCTCTGAGATCCAAAGTCACCTTCTACTCTGGTGTGTGATACAAGGACTGGGACACTCCAACATACTGCTACTCTACTACCATCTGTTCCTCACTCTGCTTCATATTCCTTACAGCACTTACCACTCCCTGAAATATTGATGTCTGTCTCCCAGGAGCACATAAGCTTCATGAAAGCAGGGATTTTATCCTCTTTCCTTTCTGTTTTCCCAAAACATAAAGTGGTGTCCAGCACATAGTAGGTGGGCTAACATTAGCTGAGCATCTAGCTTGCACCAGACATGACTCTCGATGCCTTACATGTATTTCATTCACTTATTTAATCCTTGCAATTCATCCATTTGTTCAATTTTTTTAATACAGAACCCCCATACATCAGGCACTGCAGTAGGGGTTGGGATTCCAAAGTTGGAACAAGACTTATTTCTAATCCCCACAGAGGGCGGGTACCAAACCACAGGGGAAACTGATACAGAAACGAGAGGCACAAGGAACTGCTTTGGACAGTGTTGGTCTGCAGGTGGACAGGGGGACCCATGGGGAGAGAGGTCAGTTCATGCAGGGGAGGTGCCAGGCAGGCACTGAGGGAGACAGTCCCCACAGAGGACAGTGGGAAAAGACCTTCCACAAATGTCCAACCTGCAGGTCACTGTTGGAATGACCACACAATATTTGGTCCATACGAGGATAATCCTGAGCATGAAGGGGAAAATAGGAATGCACCAGGTGGTCCCTGCACACTGAGCATCCACACTGTGGCGCTCTCAGGGCTTCAAATCACTGCAAGGGGGAGCATACCACCAGCACACAGTCAGTGTCTCCACACTGAATGTCTAGCATATGTCTACTCCATTTTTCAAGGGAATGTAAATGCTATTGTGATAAATATACATGTATTTAAAATTGTACTGAATCTGTAACTGTAACAGCTATTTCTCCAATCTCAATAGGTTTCCCAAAAATACAATGATCACACAAATATTGCACTGTCAATTGGAGAGGTGCCCTTGAGGTACAGAAGCTGGGGACTGCTGGTATAGCCACTGGAGGATGTTAAACAGAGGAGTCTGCATTTTGCATGCGGTCTCCTGTGGTGGCTGGCCGTGGGGGCAGAGGAAAGCAGGAGCTGGGTGGTCTCAGTCTCAGCTAAGGGAAGAGACTCTGGGCTGATGCCAAGTCAGTGAGGAGGAGGCTCAGCAGCAGATCCGGGGAAGATGTACTAGGTAATGAGGACTGGCTGGCTAAGAAGGGAAATGAGGGCCCCGGGTCCAGAGCATGGAGGGCAGAGGTGTGGAAGGACAGATGTTCAGGTGTCAGGTCAGAGATGACACATGAAGCTTAGGACATGACAGAGAAGGAGATGGAGCAACTGGAAAGAGAGTTCAAACTCTTATTTTTCTGCGATAATTTAAAAACAGCACCAGCTATATAATGGGCATTTGAAATACAGTCATCAAAAGTAATGAAGGCTTGCTGGTGACATAGCCCCTTAAAATTAAGTATCACAATAACAAATTTATTACTGTTTGGAAAAGGTTACCTATCTGGCAAATAAATCCAAAAAAAATATATCCTCACAGGACATGCATGTAGAAATTCATCAAACTTTAATTTTATTTCCTCTATGAGGTACAGAGGGGTAATTTTATTACAGACCTCAATTTACCAAAATATTATTCAATTAAAGGAGACCAAGTTAGGTATAGGTCTAGATTAGTCAATTTACTTCAGCGAGAAAAGAGGAAAAGAACTGGGTAGTAAGTTTATTCACTGGTTAAGAAATACAAAGGATTTTTTTTTTTTTTTTTTTTTTTTTTTAGTTATTTGATTGACCAGTATAAAGGGGCAAGTTCAAATTTGCAAAATGCCATTGACACTGTGCTTATTACTTTAATATGCAGTTAGATGCTTCCTGAGGATACAGAAGAGAAGGGATAGTATAAATGATTTTTCTTTAAGAGTTATTTATCTATTTTAAAAAGAGAGAGAATCTCAAGCTGACTCACTGTTTGTTGAGTGCAGAGCCTGACACAGGGCTCAATCTCATGACCCTGAGATCATAACCTACCCGGGCTGAAATCAAGAGTTGGACACTGAACCGACTAAGCCACCCAGGTGCCCCAGTATAAATGATTTTGTACTCTGTCAAAAGTTACTGAAAAGATATGGACAAAAGTTAAAGGCTACAATCTTATTTTTGCTATAAATATTATGTAGGGGCAAGTAGAGTACCTGTCCATAGTATAAGCCCAATAGCACGGAATTATCCTGTTAATGTCTGGGCTACAGATACAAACAAATACAGACCTTGTTCTCAATAAACTGCATCACAATAGAGATCATTCACAGGCTTATATAGATTCTTTTACACCACAAAGGCTAAATGTTAATAAAGCCTTCTGTGCATTAACACTTCTCGTTGTGCTAAGTGCTTCACAGACATTTACCCATTTAATTCTCACAACTCTACAACGTGGGTGCTATTACAATTCTCATTTTATATATGAAGCAACTGAGGCACAGAGAGGTTAAGTAACTTGCCAAGGTCACACAGCTAGTAATTAGCAGAGTTGTAATTCAAACCAAAGCATCCAGTCTCTGGAGTCTATGCTCTTAAACCACCACCCAGGGGATCTCTCATGTCAAAAAGGAAACAGAGTACAGAAGAAGAGAGGATGATTTTTTCCCCCCTAGTTAATGGCGAGGAAGGTGATCTATGAACCAAATCTTGAAAGGCAGGATAAGGCCATGGGGAAACAAGAGTAGACACTCTTAGTAAGAAACAGATTGGAATCAGGAGAGAGAAGCCTATCTGGAGAACAGTCCGTGGTTCTACCTGGCCAGAGCACAGGACAGGTAGAGCAATGGTGGGCCTCTGGAGCTCATCGAAGGAATTTCATTCTGTAGCTTACAGAAGGGCTGAGCCTGATGAAGATGAATATGGCAGAATCTCGTTAGATGGAGTAGAGGGGAAAGATCAGGCAATGGGGTACCAAAACGAGGCAACTGTCTCCCAACTGCTGTGTAAAGGGTTGGGGCTGGTGCATTTCTGTTAGACTGAAGTTTAAGAAAGGAGCAAGGGCAGAGCCTGGGTGGTGGTCAGCTGGGACTGGAAAGAGGAGATGGATCTGAGACATAAAAGTTTCAGAAACGGCACAGCATCATCAGATTGGAGACCAGCAGTCATCGATAGAAACAAGGGACACATAAGAAAGAGAAAATGAACTGGAAATATGAAAGAAAGAAACCACTATTAACGCTTATCCTTACAATGCAGTTCAGAAGGAGAGAAGTAATGCTCTGGAGACCAAATGTTCCATGACTGACACTTCGTTCTGAAAAAAGAAACCAGGGCAAATGGACTTTTCAAACCATTTGGTGATAAAATCTGGAGAAATGAAATTTTAAGTAACAAAGGCTGGCTCTCTAAATTCTATGATCTACGAAGGAAAAAGGGGAGTCCCTGTGATACGTGGTACAGCCCAACAGAGAGTGAGACACCAGTGCCATCTACCAACCCCACGTACTGACTGCTTTCACATGATGGGCACTCAGAAAAGACTTGCTTGCAATGGGATCTTTGTTGACTTGATCTGACCACTTTAATCCCAATCTCCAGAGGGCCACTCGGCAAAGTCTGGTTCCAGGAGGGAGGCCAGGAGGGGGAAGTCACAAGAGCAGAACTGTGTGGAGTCAAAGCCAGAGGCCATGGGCATGGAGGACCACCAGTCAACCACTCACTGTTTTAGCTGACTTCAGGAACAAGTAGGGATTGGACTGACAGAGATCAAAATATAGGCTTGATCATAAGACTCAACTCAGGTGGCCCCCAATGGCATTTGGCAAGTGTGCTGCATGTCCCGGCCACACATGCCCTTTCACGCTTCTGGCTGGCTGTTCCTCGTCTTTTCTGTGCTCTTCAAACTGCCAGCTCCTTATGCTCCATCTTCAGGGTGAGTAGTTACCATTTCCTGCTCTCTGAGCACAGCCCCAGTCTCTCTCTCATCTTCCTCTGGGCCTGCGGACATTGCCTTCTCTCTGCTGCCCACGGCTAAATGCCCACCTCCTGGCTCTGCTATCCACCTGGCCCAGGTCGGCCCCGCAATGCTACTCCCCTCCCCTGTGCCATCCACCTTTAAAGGAGGGCGGTATGTACGCGGTGCCCAGAGTGCCTGCACAGAGTGAGCACTGCTTGTACTCGTTACTAATAGCATTTTTTTTCCCTGTCTACTGGATCTTTCCCAATAAACATGGTGTCATTTCTCTCAACTCAAAACAAAATCAAACCTTTCAACTCCATGTCTCCTACCAGCTAATCTCTCCCTTCATTTGGGTAAGACTCTTGTCAAGTTTGCATCCCACTCTCCATTTTCCTGACCCAATCCAAACAGGCTTCACTCTCCTCACTCCACCACCATCCTCACTCCCAGGGACATCCGGGGCCCCCACACTGGCTCAGCCCTTACCCAGTCACTCTAAACACACTAGACGGAGTGGATGGCTTCCACTCCCGGCCTTGTGTTCCTCCTCTGCCCTCAATGACTCCACTCTCCTGATTTCCTCCAACTTCATTCACTGCTCGTGTTCAGGCTTTTTGTTGACATCTCTTAGCCCCCTGAACACTTAAAGATGGTCAGTTCATAGCTTGGTCCCTGAATTTCTGCTGTCAACACTGCTCGCTGGGTGAGGCAGTCTGGTCTCCTAGCTTCAGCAGCACAAATACCAGCTTTATGCTTAAAAGTCTCAAACTTCTATCTCAGCCTGAACCTCTCCTGGAATTTGAGACCTGAATATCCAACTGGCTACCCAACACTTCCAGCCAGACCTCAGACTCACCTTGAGGAATACACCCCCATACTGAGCCCTGGGCCTGCTCTCCTCAAACCTGCACCTGCTACAGGCCTCTCTATCCATGAGGACAGCACTCCCGTTCCTCCCAGCTGCTCAGGCCTCACACCTCACATCCTCCCCTTCCCTGCTTTTCTCTCCCAGCTCCCGTCTAATCCATTAACAAATCTCTTTGGCTCTACCTTCAGAATATTTCCTCACTGTTACGTCTCTGGTCATGGCACTGACATCCCTCACCTGGACTTAATGATAGCTTCCCAGAGTGTCTGCTGCTGCAGCCTATCATAACATACCAGCTGTACTGACCCTGTCACAGACTCAGTCATGTCCTATCACTCTTCCTCCTCTGTACAAGACCTACCTAGCAATAAAAGTCAAGGTTCTTGCCAAAATTGACAAGATCTTTAAGATGACCTACAAGATCTGGCTCCTGCTGTCTCTCTGAGCTCATCATCACTTACACCCCAATCCCTCTGTCGTCTTGCCTGCTCCTGTGATGTTCCAGACACGCTCCTACATCAGGATCTTTATACTTGCTGGCTGCCCTCTTCTGGACTGTTCTTCCCCCAGATATCTACATAAACTGATCCCTTACTTCCTTTAGGTGATTACCAAATGTCCCCTTCTTAAGGAGGCCTTCCCTAACCTACCTTTATAAGACTCTTTTCTGACATGTTCTAGCCACTTTCCCCTCCTCCTTGCCCTTACCTAACTCTAACATTCCACATAGTTTACTTTTTCTTTGTCTGTCTTCCCCCACAAAAATATAAGTTCCACAAAGGCAAGGACTTTTGTCTGTTCACTGCTGTGTCCCCATCAAGAGCAATGCTTAGGATCTGCAAGGCTGATAAATCAGTACATCATAATCAAATACTTTTTGAATAGTCTGACTCAATCCATGAGGCGACTGCAGAGCAGGCTTGATACATGGCTGCAACTATGCTCCTTACGAGGCCCCTCCCCCCTCAATTTCAGCCCACTCCCCAGACCTGTAGGCACCCTTGCAAAGCTCTTCCAGAGCCTTCCCTGGAAAAGCCACTGCATCCATCCTGATGGCAGGCCCCTCCTAAGAGAAAGGGAGGAGTTAGCTGGGAGTTCTCCATTCCAGCTACCAGGTAGGTCCCCTCTTCTCCCTGGCACCTCCCCACTCCCCAAACCCAGCTGCTCATTTTCTGGGGGAGAGCTGGGAAAGACAGAAGGAAGCCCCTGGGGTTCTCAGAAATAGATGGCCCCACCCTCAGGAGAACTTGGAAGGGAGACGAGTGGTTTGCTATCCCAACACTCTCCAGCATATTGTTTGCTGAACTAGTTTGGCCTAACATGGTAATGCTGGTAATGCTAACAGAATGTGCCCTCCAAAAGGTGCGTGCTCCATCCCTCCTCCCATCATAGCATGGGAGGGAGAGCAGGGAGGAGGGGGGGCTCCAGCCTTGTACTCCTTCCTCATAGAACCAGTCTCATCAGAAAGGGAGGCCAGAGGGGTCAGGGACACATAAACAAGAAGGGTACTCACTTCCGAGTGAACATACACCCTGTGGGCAGAATGGACCTACAAATGACCAATTCCAAGAACATTAGATTAACATCCTCCTACTCTAGATTTTGATTTAATGGAAACTCAGCTCAGTGAAACTGAAAAGGTCTAAAGGTTAATTTGATAAAACTGATCACTCAATTAAAAGGTGATGTTCCTTTAGGAACATTATACATTAACCTTTTAAGCTGGAAATTGAAGTATAGTTATTCTATTAGTAAAAACAGAAACCAAAGAAGTTTTCCTCCCAAGTAGTATTGTTTTGTTGCCAAGCCATTGCAGAAAAGGTACATCTACCAGAAGTGGAGACATTATTTTTAATTAAAATCATTTAAGACATCCAGCCAGAGGCTACCTCCATTGCATGCTGTTCTGCTCTAGTAAAATGTCATTACAAAAAAAAAAAAAAAAAAAAAAAATGAAATGGGTCAATAAAGTCTGAGCTCTACATTATGGAAAAAATTACAGCTTCCTAATTATGTCAAACTAACAAAGCTTTATGAGTCTGAAGGCAATTTTTCTTTCAATTCCACGTTCCTACTCCACCCAAAATGTTCTGGCCATGGCCAGCATAGCACACTGGGGGCAGGGGTGGTGTAAAGGCAGGCTGCAGAACGTTCACCACTGTCTAGGAAGGGATTGGGGGGACTTGATGAGGGCCAGTAAGGGAAGCCACCCTCCATCCAGAGAGAATGCCAGTCACTTAGGGTGTTTCTGTGTCAATCAGCTTCCCTAGTGTCACCCTAAGTGCCTGCCCCAGCCCCCTCCCATGGGAGAAGGGCGCCTTTTCCGATCAGGAAGCTGGCAGAGGAACCAGGCACAGACATGGACATGCACATGCACCCAGCCATGGCTACTTGCTCTCTTTCCTCTCTGGAATCTGCTTGCTTACAGAAAGCAGAAGCCCTGGGATCTTCTTTTCTCTCATATGCTGTATAGGGGCTTGCCCCTGGCTCTCCATGCTCCAGGGACTGCAACCATTCAGTGGGTATAATGGCTGAGTGAGTCTGTCTAATTCAGGAGCCTTCAATAAGGCAGCTCACTCTCAGACCTAAGCTCTGCCACCCTAGATTTTATCAGTGAGCAAGCTGATAACTCGTTCATCTCCATCATGTTGACCTAACCCTGCATCATCCCATCTCTCTCTCTCTCTCTCTTCTCTCTCTCTCGTTCTCTCTCTCTCTCTTTCTCCCCCACCTCCCTCCCACCTCTCTCTGGCAGGAAGGAGAGGTGAGTTTTTAACTGCCCACCCCTATAACTTCATCACAGATCACATGGGGTTCCAGTGCAGTTACTCTTCATACCAAGGGGCTTCTCTGTGTCAGGAACTTGAACACATCTCATCTAATCCTCATAAGAGCTTCATCCACATTGTATAAAAAAGAAAACAAGCATGAGATGTGAAGTGAGCTCTAGACACTGACGTGACTAATACCTGGCAGAAGTAGGGCTGAACTTAGGTGTGACTGCCCCCCGCAAGCTCACGCTCTGTCAAAGGGACCATTAACAGGGGCAGGAGTGGAACTCAGAATTCATGAGTTGGCAATGAATAGCTTTAAAGAATAGGACACTGAGTTTCCATAACAAGGTAATAGAGCTGTCAAGACTAAGAAAGCCTCAGGAGCTAGAGCTCTATCTGATGCTCAAGACACATGACCAGTTAAATGGTAGAGCAGCACCAGTCCTTGGAGACCCCAAATGTCAGTCTGAATGTCTGCTGCAGGTACCTGGGAAAGAGGAAGCCCTGGGCCAGCAGCCAGCTATACTGGGTGACATCAGGAAGAGGACTCAGAGTGGTCTGGGAACACAGACACACAGTGTATGGGAGCCGAGAAGTAAATGCCTTCATATCACTATTATAATCAAAAGTTTAAAACTACTGCAAAGTTACAGAACAGCACCCTTATAAAATAATCTTACAAATGCATGGAAATTCACTGTCTTATGTGAATCTCTCAACTAGCTGGTGAGGGATTATCAACCCTTCTGTTTAGAGCAGAACTTTATAAGCTTTTTTTGAAAAGGGCCAAATAGTAAATACATTAGACTTTGCAGGCCATGTAGTCTGTCACAATCATTTAATTCTGCTGTTGTAGTACAAAAGCAGCCAGAGATAATATGTCAATGAAAGGGTTTGGTGGTATTCCAATAAAATTTATTTATGGACACTCAAATGTGAATTTCATGTAATTTTCAAATGTAGTAAAATCTTACCCTTTTCCCCCAGCCATTTCAAAATGTAAAAACTATTCTTAGTTCACAGGCTGTACAGAAACAGGCAGCCAAGGTGGACATTGTTAAACCCCTGGTTTGGAGAAGACATCGGTTTTACAGATTAAGGACTTTCTCAGGCTCACAAGTGGCTAACGAGGGAGTGGGGTGGCTTGAATGAAACCGACCTTTAACACACTTGCCTTGTTGGATGCCTTTTCAAGGCAAAGGGAAGTTAACCATGGATTTCCAGGAAAGGCCTCTACAACCACTGGTGTAACCTAAGTTGTCAGTTACTCAAGGAAGGAACTGGACAGAGAGGTTTATGCCAATTTTGTTTAAGTTTTCCAAAATGACTATAGCTTCCATTTTCATGAACCATAAAATTAGTCCTTGATACATACACACCTCTGGAAATGAAATTTACACTGCCATCTAGTGTTGAGCTATTATTTTAACTGAGAACTTAAAAACAAGGCCATCTTGGCAGTATGCACTACGAGTAATAATTTTACTACATTCCAAAATTATACAAATGAAATACACTTAGAAGTATAAAGTTGCCTATGATGACATTTCATATATCCCATCCAACCTTCTCATTAATTCACACAGTACCCTTGAGACTGAGTCCTACAGTAGACGGGTGCACCATCACCAGGTGCAAATGAAGGTCCAGGAAGCCCAGGCGACAAGAGATTTCCCTGTAATGCTCCTGCATCTGTTGAGAGCTGGAGTCTTATTCTGGAAACTATTCTATAAGTCTCAATCAAAATGCTTTCTGTCCTTTGAAAAAGCATCCAAACCAAACTCTCTCTAGATTAAGAGTTCTTGTCATGCACATTTATATGACCTGCATCATCCTATCACTTGTTCAATAAGCACATACTGAGAAACTGTGTCTTATTCACGTCTGTTTCACAACGTATACAGTACATGTAGAGATACAAACGTGGGGGCATCAGCATAGAAGATTATGCTGTCGGGATATCGTGACCTCAAGGGTGTGCAGGATAGCAGAGCCTACCCAGGATACATGAGCTCCTTTCTGCTCTGCAGAAACCACCACTAAACTGACCCTCCCCTCTACAACTCTGGGTGGGCAAGTAAAAAGTAAGGACAAAAGGCTCAAAAGGAATATAGGTATGGGAAAGAACTCAGTTACCAAAGCCATGGTAAAAAGTATGCACTTACCTATAAGCATTAATATAATCTTTCCTGTGTTCCAGAAGAAAATCTCTCAGTTTGCCAATGTGTGAAATCTAGAATTAAAAGAAAGCAAATAATTTATATAGATAGGCATGTTACACTTACCTGCAATAAATTTTAAATTAATAGAGGATAGACTACAGGTTGTAGACAAATTTTGAAGCTACAAACTGGGCAACTTTGGTTTGGGCTTCTCATATATAGTTGAGCCTTCAACAATGTGGGAGTGATGGGCACCAACTCCCCCTACCAGTAGAAAATTCCTTATATAACTTTTGACTCCCCCAAAACTTTACTAGTACCCTATTGACTGGGAGCCTTACCAATAACCTAAGCAGTCAGTTAACACATATTTTGTATGTTATATGTATTATATACTGTATTCTCGTAATAGAGCAAGCTAGAGAAAAAAAATGTTACTAAGAAAATCATAAGGAAGAGAAAATCCATTTACAGGACTGTACTGCATTTAACATAATAAAATCCACGTGTAAGTAGACCCATGCAATTCAAACCCATGTTGTTCAAGGGTCATCTGTCATCATTAACTAGTTGGATAACTCCCAAATTCCTGGGCTTTGGTGTCTCATTGACAGTTCCTTCTTCCCGTAAGTGTTGTGATAGGATCTAAGACGTTAGGAAGAGATTATCTCTATGGAACTTCAAGATTATATGAGATAATGCATGTCTAGTAACTATATAGCATGTGCTCAGTAAAGACAAATTCCTTTCCTTATAAGTGTCATAACTAAAATTTTATAGACAGATACTCCTCCTTGAGAGTGTTCTGAGGATGGATTCTAAGGCTGAAGATGTCAAGTTTATAGACAGGGCTCCACAGAGCAGCAGTTAAAAGCTTCAGGGGCAATGACAGATCCCTACACAGCAAACCTCCATCTTCCCAATGGCCAACTTCCACAGATGAACAAACACAAAGGTACAAAGGACTGTATTTGTGACCACTGTTATCTAGTATAATAAAACCCCACTCAATAGCACCTCCCATGTGTCAGGTACTACATGTGGAGATAGGGATTACAAAATTAGTAAAATAAGGGATGATCCCTGGGTGGCGCAGCGGTTTGGTGCCTGCCTTTGGCCCGGGGCACAATCCTGGAGACCCAGGATCGAATCCCACGTCAGGCTCCTGCATGGAGCCTGCTTCTCCCTCTGCCTGTGTCTCTGCCTCTCTGTCTCTCTGTCATGTGTGACTATCATGCATAAATAAATAAAATCTTTAAAAAAAAATTAGTAAAATAAAATAAAAAGAGGTAGGAATAAAACTACAACCATGTTGACAAATACAAAAGTGTTTCCAGAAGGAAAGAATGATTGATTAAGCCAGTGGCCAGCTCTGTCCTTTGACCACTGCTCACACTAGCTTCTGCCTAATGTTCTTTGTACTTATTCCAAACATATATAACCCCAGCCTCGAAGGGTCCACTGAACTTTCATCTTTTCCATGGAAGTTTTTCTGTCAAGGCCAGGTCAGGCTAAGTTTCACTTTGCTCTCAACTTGAAAGCACTTCTGTATACCACTCACATGGCACTAAATTACACATGGCCACGTCTTCTGGCTTTTCTGTCAGTGGGACGATGAACTATGTGGGAACAGGCGGGGCTGCTTCCCCAAAGTTCCAAGCACAACATAGGATCCAGGGGTGGTCACTAAGTATCTGTGGAACCAGTCTATGTCTAAGTACAAAGACAGTATTTATCACAAGGGAAACATTCAGCGTTTGTCTGGAGATAAGTAAATAGGTTCCATTAAATTTTCCACAAATTCTAGATAAATAATAAATATGGTTCAGAAAAGTACCTTCAGGCATCTGAAGAGCAGGAATCAAACTAAAAATGAAATATGGCCTTAACATTCACTTATTTACCAGGTAACAAACAAGGGTTTAGAGTCTGCCTGACATCCCTGGCCCCGTGAGGTACACTCACTCACACAACCTCGTTCTCTCCCCCAGGGCCCTGTTGTGAGCACAGGCGGCACTGCTCTCCAATGTTAACCAGTTTGGGAAAGTGAACCTCACAGAAGCTAAGTGATT
Source organism: Canis lupus baileyi (assembly GCF_048164855.1). NCBI lineage: Eukaryota > Metazoa > Chordata > Mammalia > Carnivora > Canidae > Canis > Canis lupus. The sequence continues at coordinate 71,420,040 of NC_132839.1, forward strand.
CATCCAAAGTGAGACACACAGAGCACGCGGCAGAGCTTAAAGGTAAACTCAGGACAGTCCGAGTTCAAATTCAGCATGTTTTCCTGGACAACATAGCTGCCTTCCTCACACCCTTATTCCTATTTTCCACTTAAACTGCATCATAAAATCTGATTTCTAAGACAGTGAGGAAAATATTTAAGGGAAGTACAAACAGGTGTTTACTGTACAACATATAAGATTTGATTTGTTATTCTCCTGTTTTAAACTTTCAGTGTTTCTATCTTCTTCCCCAAGCCGTACTGACAAGGGGCCAGGTAAACAGTACACAGTAGTCAAGTGGATGGCTTTAGTACATTTGGCAGTGGTGGATTCTGGATTTAAAATATGCTGCAGCCAAAGGAAGTAGCTCTGTCAGCAGTCACCTCCAGGCCTGAACAATGGGGTCAAGTCCAAGCTCCCATAAAGCCCTCAAGGCCCTTCACAGTATGGCTCTAAAGATCCCGCTCACACTCCCCACCAGGCTCCAGGTCCCAGGGCTCCCTGCACACACACCCAGATGGCTCTCCCCTTCCCTGGAGACCCACCTCCCTCCTTCGCAAACGTCTCCTCTTTCAAGATGCTCTTTTCCTCCCAATTCTGCATCCCCAGGCACAGCCAGACCTCATCACCTACAGAATGTGGCACGTGTACCTATTTCAGCACCCCTTCTTCAGGGGACCACAATGACTAGCTTTATTTATTTTTTTAAGATTTTATTTGTTCATGACAGACACAGAGAAAGAGAGACAGAGACACAGGCAGAGAGAGAAGCAGGCTCCATGCAGGGAGCCTGACACGGGACTTGATCCCGGGTCTCCAGGATCATACCCCAGGCTGAAGGAGGTGCCAAACAGCTGGCCATCAGGGCTGCCCCCAATGACTAGCTTTAGACTGATTTCCCTATACCAGACGGCCAGCTCCTGGAAGGTGAGAGGCTGTTTCTCTTACCCATAACTCATCAGGCACAGATTCTAGAGCAAAGCAGAGCCTCAAAAACTTTCATTGTATGTTGAATAAACAATGGGTACCAAATAACCCCCAAAGGATTACATTTACTGTTGTAGGCAGTGTAATGCCACTCTCTCCCCCAAAGACGTCCAAGGTGTAATCCCTGGAACCTGTGGATGTATTATGTGACAGACTAAAGGAGAATTAATGTAGCACATGGAATTACAGTTGCTTGTCATTTGATCATAAAATTTTAAGGGAGATTATCCTGAATTTTCCAGGTCTGCAGGCCCTGTAATTTCACAAGCATCCTTAAACGTGGAAGAGGGAGGCAGGCGACAGAGGGAGTGTCATGAAATGGGAGAAGGACTCAATCTAATGCTGCCTGCTTTGAAGATAGAGTGGAAGAGACAAGGAACGTGGTCAGCCGCTAAAAATTAGGAAAGGGAAGGAAATAGATTCTCTTCTACAGTCTCCCCAGAAAAGAACACAGTCCTGCCAACACCTGGATTTCAGCCTAGGAAGAAAGACCTCTGTCTACAAAATCATAAGATAATAAATTTTTGTTGTTTTAAGCCACTGGGCTTATGGTAATTTGTTACAGCCTTAAGAAGAAACTCATACACCTTGTCTTAGTTTAAGCTGCTGTTAACAAAATCCCACAGGCTGGGTGGCTTACAGGACAATACAGTATCACAGTTCTGGAGACTGGAAAGTCCTAGATCAAGGGCCAGGAGATTTCCTGGGGTGTGGTTGAGAGCCCTCTTCCTGGTCTGCAAATAGCTGCCTTCTTGCTGCAATCCCACAAGGTGGAGAGGTGTCACCTCTCCCATGTCTCTTCTTACAAGGGCGCTATTCTCATTCACAACCTAATCACTTCCCACAGGCCTCACCTCCTACCACTATCACACTGGGATGTAAGGGCTTCAACATATGCATTCGGGGCGGGGGCGGGGGTAGTAGGGAGACATAAACATTCAAAGTAGGTTAACAGGCTTTTTGTTAGGAGTCATTAAGCTTTCCACAAAAAGTTTTTAACAAGTCCAAAGGAATCTAACACATAGGCTGGATCCCTCATTGCCCTCTACCCCCACCTTTAGCTAGCTATAGTCTACCAGGATGGAATGGTGCAAGGGGATGAGTGCCAGGAGCAAGAAGGCCCCACAGACATCTCAAAAAACATAATTAGAAGAGGTTTCTCTTAAAGTATAATAAATATGATCCAAATTTCTTGTGTTCTGTGATGGCAAATTTCTATGAAATGAGTTTATTAAAACAAACTAAAGCTTGTTCAGTATTAAATGCAATTCTTGATAAATTAAGAGATACTAAGTAATTACTGACTTAATATCAGTATAACTCAATACTTAACATGAGTATAATGAACAAAATATTTCAAGTGTATAAATGAAAAGAAATACATGAGCATTAAAATTTCTGTAGGTATTCGGCAGCCATGAAATTCTATTAGACTCCTAAAATAGATACACACAAAAAAGTCACAACAAATAAGAAAAAAAATTTCAATAGGTCTTTGATTTATCTAAATAGATACCCTTAAGCCCCAAATAGCATTATATGATAGGACTATCTTCATAATGAACAATTTGGCAATTTAATCACATGACTACCACCATCATCTTTGTAAAGATTCTTGGCCAAACTGATCTGTTTACTGTTGTGCTTGGTCCTATTTTTTGAATAAACTGCTAAAGATAGTATATTATATTTCATACAATGGTCCTATTTTTTGAATAAACTGCTAAAGATAGTATATTATATTTCATACAATATGGCCCTTAAGTTTTCAAAGTTTTAGAGGCTGAGTATTTCTATGCTTTAAATTTTGAATGCTTCCACACACAGTGCTAATTTGAAAAGAACCACCTGTATGTGTGTATCCAAAGAGAATGCCTCTTACTCTTAAAAGGAGAAAGGCCATTCACTGGAATGTCAAGTCTGACATGGAATCAGAGAAAAATGAAAGATTTATTGCCCCATAAAGATCTACAACTAGTGTCAATTTCTTTTTGGTATCACTGAATGACGCGGGAGGAGGTTAGGGAGAGGTACTGCGAAGAAGCAAGAGGTCATTGGAAAAGTCTCTGTGGGACCAAGTGGATGACAAAATGCAAGGGCTAAAAACAGGGAGTTTTCTAGGGGCTGAACCATGTTGTGGGACACATCACAGCCTCGAGTAGATGAGGGACCCATAATTTTCATAGCTCTGTGCCTTCGTGATTGCTCTTCCTCTGCCTGGAACAGCTTTATTTCAACCCCATGCCACCAGAAGAATCCCTGTTCATCCTTCCAGGTTCCACTTAAATGTCACCTCCTCCACGAAGCCTTCCCTAACATCTTATTTAGTATTTTCTAGATACCCATCAGCACCTTCCATAGAACATTAAAAGCACTTATCTGTAGATGTCAGTTGAGTTCCTTGAGGTCAAGATCTATGCCCTATTTGTTTTTGTATCTCCGGTAGTGAATAAATGTTGGATGAGGAAAGGAGGGGAAAATAAAGTTTGTGGGGGTTGAAAATAGAACAGAAACGGCTTCAAGATCTGATAACTCCTGACATGCGAGTTGGATCAAAAAGGTATCACAAAATTAAACATCAACAACTGTGAACAAAGGAAGAGGAACACACTAGCTGTGCAAATAATTTTCCTGGAAAGTCAGTGGCGTGTGTTCAGAAGGTGAAATCTACTGAAGATGTGCGATCTAACACACTTCACGAGGGATGACCTGCTCTCACAAAGCTGATCATTGTCCATCTGACTGACGGTCAGCTCACCATGGGAGAGTCTTTATGGCTGTGAGCTGTGGTTTTATTACACTGCTGTACTCTACAAAATGTGTCCTTCATTTCCAACCTAAACTGTAGTTTAAAATAAGGATTGAACTGTAGCTAAAAGAGAAAAGAAGAAAGGCAGGCAAGATTTATTTAATATCTGCACTGTACCAGTCACTTTAAGCGGGTTATTTTGTTTAATTCTGACAACAACCCTGTTGAAATAGGTTATTTTTCTTGAGAGGTGGTATTGCCGGCAGAGCTAGGGCTGGAATCCCTGACTACGCTGAACCTGCACGGGCTCCCTTGGAACCATTCAATTAATGGACACGCAGGTGTTTTCTATTTTCACTCAAGTTCTCTAATGTCTACTCTGTAGTGTTATTTCACCAGTTAGAAAAAAAATGACTCCACTTAATACTTAATGATAAGAAACTACAATGAATTTTTGCTTAGATGTGATAATAGTAGCATTATGATTACTTTTACATTTTTGTTTTTAAAATTCTTACCTTTTAGAGATATATCCTGAAAAATTTACAAGTCAAATATGATACCTGGGATTTGCTTCAGAACAATATGGCAGAGAAGGAGTATCAGATGAAGAAGGATGGGTCATGAGTTGGGAAATGTAGCATGTGTGTACATGGGGGTTCCTTATACCATTCCGTCTACTTTAGTGTATATTTGAAATATCCCTTAATAAAAACATTATTTTTAAAAATCTTCCACCTAGCACTTTCTTCCCCAAATACTTTTAGTCACTTGGAAGTATAGATTTTCTGCTCTCAAACTAATAATGATCCATACTTGAACCAAAAACTAAATTGCAAAATCTCTACCTACTTTATTTCTAAGTACTTGCAATCTTTGCTTAAAGTTCCATTTACAAGGTTTGATACCCCTTCAAAAAAGCAAAAACCACAAAATCTTCACTGAGAGGAGATGGTGTGCCAGGCAGTATTCCCAGAGCTCACCTAATTCTCCCAGGCATGATCATAGGTAACACCATCACGCCTTACCCTATGGGTGAGAAAATGGAGTCAGAGACAAGAAAAATAATGTGCTTAGGGACACATGGAGTGAAGTCAGGATGGAGCCCAGGCATTCTAAGGATCAGGCCTGAGGTCTCGACCTCCAAGCTGAAGCACAGATTGTGGGCAGGTCACAACTGTGGTCATCCAATATAATATCCGTAAAGGGAATGACTGGGAACCAAGAGAAGCATCTGTCCTAGTGAGCAATGTCAAGCTCATCCTTTATTCTTATATCCTACCCGGCAATGCAAGAGGCAGAACTGGAACTGATCACAGGTCTGTGTGACTCAAAAGTGAAGTTACTTATCCTGTATTATGCTGTCAAAAGACTAGTAAGACTATAAATATTTAGCTTAATGAAGTTTGAGGTTTTTCTTCACAATATAAGCTGGGTTTTCTGTGAGAGTATTTGTGTACAATGTTGATTTTAGAAGTGTTTTGGGGGGCACCTGAGTGGCTCAGTTGGTTGAGCGTATGCCTTTGGCTCAGGTCATGATCCTGGAGTCCTGGGATGGAGGCCCGCATTGGGCTCCCTGCTCAGCAGAGACCCTGCCTCTCCCTCTCCCTCTGCTGCTCCCCCTGCTTGCTCTCTCTGTCAAATAAATAAATAAAATCTTAAAAAAAAAAAAGTTTTTGACTACAGTGGATACAGGAAGATCTGCAAGAAAGGTTTCCACACATAGTATTCATTTTTAAGGTCATCTATATGTTAAAGTAGGAATATTCATCTATCTAAAGAGAATGTTTCCACTGGCTCACGTTGTCTCCTCCCAGGCCAACTGCCGTGACTTGTGTTTCGCAGCATGGCAGGCTTAGTGCCGGCAAAGCCACCCAGATGTGGAGGAGAAGACCCACAAACAGGAGCAAGGAGACAGGATGGTCAGGAAGACCAGCAGTACAATGGTGCTCAGTTCATTCTGATTATCAAATCATCAAACTATCTCAAAAACATGGCTTAAATGAACAACGAAGACAACCTCCCAGAGTGCTTGCCTTTCCCATATCTGAGTTCTCCTACAGGCATCTTCAGCTCAGGCAGGGTATGGGCAAAGGAACAGACTCTGGGCAAAGGACTGTGCAGGGCTGGGTAAGAAAGAGAGGGTAAGAAATCCAGGGAGTTGGCAGAGATTCTTGGGTTCTGACCTCTGCTTTACCACCCACTGCTGAAGGAGACTCTGATTCCCCACTCCTCAGCTTCAAGTGCAGGGACTGCAGCGGGACCAATATTCCTGGCCTCAGAGAGAAGAAGAGCAAGTTAACTGGTTTATGATTTGGAGAATCGTAAGGAATGAGCATGTTCAGCTTCACCTTCCTCTCTCCTCTGTTCACATCAGCCAGGCAACAGACAGGATATATTCTGACCCAAGCTACCCTGTATTTGGCTATAAATCTAAAGCCAGGTTCCCCATGTGGCTTTTTCATGTTCTGACTCCTATATTTCTCTTTCAGGTGGTTCCAAAATTGGGCTGAGAAGAAAGAGGTGCTTTTATAAGCTCCCCTAAACTCTTAACCTTTGCCAACTGAAATTCTGAGCAAGTTGCTTAATCTCCCTGGGCTTCACTACAAAGAGAGGGTGGTAAACATTATTTCTAAAAAAACAGTAGTAGCATGAGCTAACTGCCAGCTTTTATTGAGTGCATACTATGTGGCAGGCACCAATGTAAATGCCATGCACCCATTGTCTCATTTACTTCTAGCGACCCTATAGGATAGGTTCCATTATAATCCCAACTCGCAAATGAGAAGATATGGAGGTATACCTTCCACGTAAATGGTTCAAAAGAAATGGGAGATTGTGACTCCCAAACCAAGAGCCTGTGTGCTTGTAGTCTCTGCAAATCCACCCACACAGATGACCCTGCCAGCCCATCTGAGCATGGCAGGTCTGTGAGATTTGCTTTTACCACGAGTGTAGGTGGGACATTTTGAAATAAAAAATTCCCAATGCTGAACTGAGTTATTTGGGTTAAAGGCACGGGCTACAGCTATGGGACAGCACAGAGCTAATGGCCATACTCCAGGATCAGTCAGGATCTGGCTTCTTCAGGAAGTGATTTGAACTGCATTCTAAACTACAGATATTCATCTGATTCCTTAACTCCTTTTTTTTTTTTTTTGAACATAAATTGAGTACAATTGCTTCTTGGCCTTTTGGCTAAGATCAAGTGAACATAAATTGTGTTCACTTTTAAGTGGCTACATTTAAATAAGACTAATTACCCAACTCATCAAGACACTGAAATTCTCCAAACCCATCTACCATAAAAGCAGTATGGCTTCTAAATCAGATGCATTTGACAGGGGAAAAAAAGATGTTCACGTCACCTGTCCTTACACATAAAGGTTTTATTAGGAGGGACCAAACAAAACCAAAAACATCCCAACCTGCACACCTATAAGATCATGTGAGGTACTCTGGGTGAGTATGAGCTGCTGAAATGGCTTGTTTTCCCACAAGCATACTGTTGGGGGGTGACGGGGAGGGAAACAAGCTTGCCCAAAACACACGCTGCCTGATCCATTTACAGAAAAGATGGGAAACAGCACTTAAAGCTGTATACACACAGACAGGAACCTAACAGATTGCTCATCAAAATACCGATGGTTGTCTGGCTGGTGAGATTTGGAGATTTCGCTTTCTTAACATCTTTTTATACTTCAACATTTTTCTACAATTAGTATGTTATAACCTTTGCGATCAAAAATGTTTTAAAACTAAAAAACAAATCTCCCTACCAACTTCCTGACTAAAAGTATACACGGACGCCTCATTACCGACAAAGCAGGCCCAATTTAAGCCTGAGGCCTGGGGTCCCTCTCCCTGTGGACATCTCCAGATTCGAAGCCGACCCCCATCCCCCACTCAATCCCAGTCGTCTGCCTCAACTCCTCTGCTCAAGTGAGACACATCCTGAAAGTCTCCTCTGCCACTTCCAGGCCTGGTTAAGGCCCCCTCCTGCAAGCAGATCTCTTTTGGAGACCTTACCATCTTGCGAAACATTTTCATGTCTATCTGATGTAAGCTGCTCAGGCATACACCCAGCCCAAAGCCATTCCTCAATAATGATTCAGTTTCTGAACTGTATTGATTCTCCCTTTCAAAACCTAAGAGCAGGGTAAAATTCCAGTTAGCTCATACTTCACATTGTCCACTAGATGGCAACACGAGCACCGCAGCTGTAGTAATAACAGGAACTCTGAAACACATCATCCTTTTTTCCCCCAAGGGCTTTTAAGATTTCTCTAGTTCTTTGTTTTTTGATCTAGAATCAAAGGATTATTAAAGATTAATTATTCTTCACAGAGCGAAGCTGAAACGACATTGTTTGAAAATATACACATGCACTTGGAAGAGTCCAAGAAGACTTGAAAGTCCTGCACTTGAGGCAGGTTGGACGCAAAGGGAGCTCCAGAAGCACGGCTGCCATCTGCCACCCCAGGCGGCAGGCCCAGCTTTGTTTACGTGTGTCACCCACAGAACAGTCCTGTGAGTGGCTCCTTCCCGGGTGTTTTGTAAATTACCCAGAGCAAGATAAACTGTAAAACAAAACCCTGGTACAAAATGGTGGAATTCTTCTCAAAGGATGACTGCCTTTTAACTGTAGGGAGAGTTCAAAGCGGTCACAAGTGTCCTTTGCTGGTCACAGCAGTGGTCTGACTTGCAAGCCCCCCCTCTACCCCCGCCCCGTGATAGGAATTCTGTTCTGCTGGCACTCACAACACTTCCAACAAAGACCTGATTGATTATGAAACACTAAGTACCGATTTGCATAATTTGCCTCTGCAAGAAACAACCATTGTTCAAGATTAAAGAGACTCCAGTAGGTCCCTCTGGCATATTGTAAAAAGTTCCCTGTAACACAAAATCATTATTTTTTTTTTCATTCAATCAGTGGACACAGCTTGCTGTTGAGTTTAGTATGCAGCCAAAGGCACAGCCAGAACAACCACTGCTGTATAAATGTTTGCCAACTACCGATAAGCTAAAATGATTTTTCACAAGGATTGTGTTCCCAAGTTTCATTTGGAGGCCCGCTAACTAAATTCTAAATCCACGCCCTTCAGTCATAATTGAAAATACATCAATACCAATTACAGCTGAAAGTTCAGCTCCAAGGCGCCTCTGGAGCACCGTGACTCTGCAGCAGTCACAGCAGGGGCTGTCTGAGCCTGGTCGGTCCCTATGAGAGAAGCTCCCCACTGACTAGTCACCCACAAAAGAGCCTGGCAATGCCACAGACATTCCATTGGCGCCCCTGGGTCACAGCAGCTGGTCTGTTGGTCTAAGGGACCGCCTCTATGAACCGTTCCTTTCTTGCTTGCTTTCTTTCTTTTAGCAACTGTTTAGGAAGCAAGCGCCATGGGCTGGGCCCCTCCCAGCACTCCCCCAACACCCTCCCCCTCATTTCTACTGTAGGATTCCACCCTTCAATGACTGTGGGGCACTGGGGGGTCGGGGATGACAGTCATGGCAGGAGCTCTGGCCACTCCCTGCCCATCCTCACATACTCTGATGCCCCCCCCACCCCGCCCCTCCTGAAACATCATCCTCCCTCTGCTTCCTGGACCCCACTCCTGCCAGGTTCTCTTCTTAACTTTACTCCGGCAAATTTTCTTTAGCTTTATTCACTGCTTCCTCTGACTTTGCTAACCCAGGAAAGGTACTTAGGTTCGGCCCTCAAACACCTCACACACCGCAGCTAGACTCACTCATGCCCATCCACAGCTCTAGTTACCCTCCACAGAACACGTCCCCCAGCCTCTGCCTTGCCCCTATGTTCCAGGAGAGTGTGTCCAGCCTCCACTATGAGTCATGCTGGCGCATCCCTGAGTGTCAACGAGCCAACCACTCACACTCAACCCTCCAGTCTTACTCAGTCCTTCCTGCTCCTGTTCGCCCAAAGAGAAAGAGTTGCTCTCGAGTCCTCAAGTTAGAAAGTCCCAGGTCATGTCAGATTCTTCCCTCTTTTCTACCCCACAAATTAAACCAGTCAGCCAGGCCTATCCCTTCAGCTTGTTCAACATCTGCCAAAGGAACTGAACCACCGACCGCCCTCTCCTCTGGCCTTTCCTGCAGCCACCCCACATTCTGGACCCACAGAGCCTTTCCCTGATGTAGCCTCCCCTTTGCTGCCTCGGCACTTTGGCACCTACTGCTCTCTCTGCCTGCAGCATCTTCTTTCTCCTCCACCAATCTTCTACTCCAGTGTGCTGTGACTAAGGAGGTAGTAACACATGGCATTCTCGGTTCACTCCCACTTTCTCTGCATGAAACCTTCCTTGGGGTGTGCTGTGTCTATTAACTAAATGTCATAAATGTTAGTTGGATGGATATATGTTATATACATTATATATGTAGATACAAATATATGAATATGTAAACATTAGTTCAATATATAAAGTACTATATTCCATCAGTCTGGAAACTTCGTTAGAAAGAAGACACAGGCGACCATGACCTACAGAAAACTGTAACCAGTAGCTAAATAATGTGTTCTGGATTCTTATTGAGAACCAATGTCAACCTTACTGGACTGCAGTTTCCAGAATTTAGCAATGTTTTGAAAGACAAACAGACACATGGAAGATGGAGAATGAGAAATATGTGCACAAAAGTGCATATAGATTGAGGTTTCTATTTCCACCCTTCTGGCTTCAGTCTTGAGTAGCGGACAGTGGGGATAATTAAACTAGGAGACAAAGATGATTGACATTTGTTGGGATGAATTTGGTGGACTAATTTCTCATATTAGCAACCTGAAAAAGCATTTCTTCTAATATTAAACTTCTATTCCTTTAAAAAATTTAGAAATTAAAAAAATAAAATCTTACATTCTTATTGTTAATGAGACAATCAAAGAACTCAGGACCTAATCTCAAAACCTGAAGAGCACCATACAGAGCTTAATGACCCATGGAGCTCAGTATACCTCTCATTTTAAAACAGGTCTAGGTTCCTTCAACCTCAAGAAACAGCAGAAGCCTATCATGTTCCCCACTTTCTTCTCATTTCTCTGGCCCCAACTTCCCTTTTACATTTCTTTGTCTTTGTGATCACACTTCAACCTAATTAAACATTTTAATGCCCATTCTTCTGGCTCCCCAAACTCATGTGGAACTGCTGGCACATTCCCATTTCCGAACTCTATTCATTCCTGGTCGTCTGGCCTTTCTCTGGGCCACACACATGCTACGTGATACACAGGGTACAAAAAAGCAAGTAAATCTCTCCCTTTCTGAATTCTCAAGACCAGAAAGGGCCTGGACGACACTTACCTGCTTTGTCTGACTTCGGGGAGCCCACAGTCTCCTGTGGGTACGGTGCGAAGTTCTTTTTCACGGTGAACCATGTTCAGCTATCAAGTCCCCCCACCCCCACCCCTCTGTGAGTCTTCTCTATGCTAAACATTCCCAATCCCCTCAAGCCTTCTTTAATCTCTTCTGAATGTTGCAATTTATGGGCCTCAGAAGTCAAATGTGGTTCCCAGAACATACTCAATATTCTATTCGTCAGCAGGAAATGCAGAAGACAGCAGAAGTATCACCTCCTTCTTCTAGCTTCTGGGCTTCTATTAATGCCACCCGAGGGCATGCTCACTTTCACATCACTGAGTCAGGCTGACTTCATACCAACTAAAATTATTTCTTCCATGACTGCTGCCGATAATCTATGCCTTCCCTATATTCTTATTTTCCCCTGGCTTCCTGTTATTCGCCACTCTGATCATTCTGCCGTTAAAGACATCTATAACTAACTAACTAACTAACAAACAAACAAATAAATAAATAAATAAAGTTTTAAAACCAGGGCTGAAAGAGAAGCACAGAGTTCCTCATTCTGTGGAAAACCTGCTCAACCAGCCACAGATGCCCCAACAGTCCAAATCTTTAGTCCATTTAAAACAATATTTCCTCCACAAAAATATCACACAGACTTTGCTAACTGCCTTTTGAAAGCAGGTCCTCCCCTCACCTATCTGCCTAGCAACCCGACACAAATGAGGCTGCAGGGTGGGTATGGCTCCTGCTTTGGGAGCCTATGCTAGTTAATCATCACTTTCTTTTCTGTGTGCCTGGAAACCTTTCATTCGTTCCCCTGACAAATATGTAAGACTCAGAATGGACGAGGCACAATAAGAGGTAATAAAGAAGAAGACAGTGAGGGAGGAGGATGAGCAGAACAGGAAGTTCCAACCCAAGGATCTTACATGGCTTCACACTGTTTTTCAGATCCCATCCAAACCCCGTATGGGCCACAGACTGTGCATAGAATGTGTGCAGGGATTGTGTGTTTAGAGCACGTGCAGAGAGACTGTGTATGCAAAGACTGTGTACAGCATATGCAGAGAGACTGCGTGTGTGTAGAGTGTGTGCATAGTGTGTGTAGATTCCTGTGTACAGAGACCATGTGTGCAGTGTGTGCATGGAGAATGTGCATGGATGCTGCATTCCCCCAGTCCTGGTCATCCAAGTATGGACAATATAGATGTGAGTTCAGATCCCAGCTCTGCCACAACTCTGTTTGTTACTGCTGATATGGTCTCGTGCTAGTGACATAACTTCTTCAAGCCTTAACCTCTGGCTGTATAAACGAAATAACGACTCTAGAGGCGACCATAAGCTCTGGATGAAAGCAGCGTCTGTAAAGGGTCTGATGCTGTAAAGGTCAGGCATTTGGTCCTGCCTAAACATTGCAAGTTTTCTTCTTTTGCTTCCCTCTCGTCCCTGTTTGGGTCTCAGCCATGATGCCAGGTCAGTGTGGACTGTGGACCGCCATGCGGCAGCGAAGGGAAGGGTTGCTATAGAGACCCAAGTCATGCTGGAGGACTAGAACATCTCACAAAGTTGCAGGACTGAGGCAGGAGGAAAACTAAAGGATCAGAAGAAGGAAAAATAAAATGGATCTGGCACAAATCCAGCATAACTGAAGGACAAGTGGCAGTCACACTAGGAACCACCATTTACTGGAGTGCTTACTGCATGCCAGGCCTGACTAGGAGTTCGACATATGTGTTAACTTACTTAACCCTCACATCACCACCCTGGTGTAGGTACCAGTACTGCCCCCAGGGAAGGAGAAGGAAACAGGCCGGGAGAGAGGGTCCACAACAGGTCACTGACATACACAACGTGGTCCCAGAGAATCTGGCTACAGAGCTCACTGTGACCTGCCTCCAAGGTAATGGGGGCCCCCACATGTTCCAGGGTCAGGAGCAAAGGCAGGCAAGAGCAGAGAGCAAAGAGCAGAGTGTAGTGGCAGAGGCGACCTGATGTGGGCTCCAGGCCAGTACTGTAGGGCATCTGGAAAAGCCTTTCTGAGAAGTGGCTGAGGGACAACCCACGTGGATACAAGCAGCTTCTGAAAAGGGCTGAACTTGGCCTCATGCCGCTGTCTGCAACCACCTTCACAGCAGACTGCACCTTACCTTAAGCTTAGCTTCAGTGCATATGGTGAGAGGCACACACTCTCCATACGACAGGAGAGACCACAGTGGGTTCCAACACACATTTTCCCAATAAGTTCAAAACAGCTCGTTTCCCCCCAGAGTTGGAATAGATGGCTGTTTCTTCAGCTGTGCATCAGAGGAAGCGGCTGGTTTGAGTTTAGGGGCCATGAAGAGAACTCAAATGCTCACGCTTAGATGCCAGAATCCAGGTGCTAGAATCCAGGCAGTGAGCAAGGTGATCTTCTTAGAAGAGGCCCTGGGGAAACAAACCAGCTCAGGGACAGTGGGTACCAGGCTCCATCTACCCTCCTCACCCATGGCACCCACATAGAGAGAGGACAACAGGCATGGCTGACATCAGCATTTCCTTCTTGCCAAGCACACGGTAACCCTCCTGTCAGTTCCGTCTACATGGGATGCACCCTCAGCGCACAGCCTGCCCCTCGCCTGCATCCCAGTATGCTCCTCCACACAGGTACTATCCTCCAAGAGCCAACTCTTGATTGGCCACAAGCTTTTTCTGGGAACCTCCGTGCACACCTGCTCTCCACAGACAGCCCATATCTGTTCTGCTCTTTTGGAAAACCCAGTGAGCTTGTGAGCAGGTGTGCTGGACTCTTTATGCTTTCCCAGATTCTCAGCTCTAAGGATTTATGTCCTTGGGATCCTCATTTATTCAGGTTTTCTGATGCAGGGCAATTCAGCTATAGAACCTTGGAAAGTCTGATTATAAGAAACTAGAAATATTTATAATTGTTCAGTAAGGTGCAGGTAAAATAGGGACTAGAAGAGGCAACTCATGTGTACATATTATAAATGTTGTTGGGTAAATGTGCAACAAAATGGTAAGAGCAAACATGTAGTACTTACTATGACTCCAAGAAGAGCTACCAGGGTTTTGTTCAGATGATTCCACTTAATCCTCACTAGAATGCTCTGAGGTGGAATCATTGTTATTCCCTCCTTCTAGATGGGAGAGGCCACTGATGGGCTCAAGGCCTCACTAGCATGTGGCACAGCTGTACTCCTAACTTCTGGCTCCTACTGTTCTCTTTGGAACTTTGACAAGAGGCCTAAGAGGAAAAGACACTCCATTTATATTTGAGTTCCTCAAATTAAAACCTCAACTCTATCTTTAAAATTATTTATGTAACTTACAAAACAAATGGTGTAAAATTCAAATTTGTGTTTCATGGGGGGTGGGGTGGGTGGTGTTATAGTCTTAACTTCTTGAGTTGCCCTCCCAGAAAGAATCATGAATATTTATAGTTCTTTATCTTTTTACAGGGTGCAGATGCCTTTGAGCCTCTGACAAAAGCTATGCATCTGGTCTCTTTCCTACAGAAAATAAATATAGATATAAAAAGATTTTCTGCTTACCATTTTGAGTTCCAGAGGGTCTTGGCTCACAGGAACTCAGGTTAAAAACCTCTGATGATAAAACAAGGCACAACAGACTCAAAAACAGAAGGTACAAACTTTCTGCAGACGTCATGCACATAAGCAGCACTTCTAGCTTGGCACCAGGACACAGTGGCTGGGTGCTCTGCAGAATCTGTTAGCACGGTAATGTTAACCAGTCACGCCAAGGGATGCGTGGAGGCAGCATGGGCCTTGAGACCTGCAGGTGTGAGGGACGAAACACAGGACAGCTACCCACTTGTCTGCCTTACAACAGGTAGAAAAGTGGCGATGGGACTAATGGATCGTTGTCACCAGCGTCATAAACATTTAGTGTTTATTATGTGTTAGGCGCTGTGTTAAGCCCTTACATTTAATAGATGAAAAACAGTTGAGGAAACTGAGGCACAGAACCATCAAGGAACCTGCTGTATGTCAGACTTCTAGCAAGTTGAAAAGCCAAGGTTCGTACTCCAAAAGTTGCTTGAAAGCCTATGCTCTTAAATTCGTCAGTCTGCACCTGCAAACTTGGGCTCTTCCATGTTAAAACTCAACCTGAGGAACCAGACCAAAGAAGAGCTGCCGTGCAGCCCTCTACCAGTGGCCACACACCAAGGTCGAAGCAACAGAGCTGCCAATTTGTCAGTTTCCTTTACCAGCTCCTTCAAAGGCAGGTGCTAAACGTCTTCTAAATTCTTCCAGTCCCTGGCAGAAAATACTCAGCACATAAAACACATTTATACTCTGCTGCAGTGCATTCCCCATCCCAGGTATATGGTCACTCCTTTTTGTGGTGAAAACTAAAAGATTTTTTAAAAGTGTGTGACCAAAAAGAACTGTGTCATGTTCATTTTGGGTTCCCGAAGCCTAGCAAGGCTCCTAGCTCCACAAATGTCTGCAGAATGAGTGATACATTCTATCAAGAATGTGTGATTCTAAAATAAACATTAATTCTAATAAAATAAACATTAAAATAACATAAATAACCTACAACTGATGGTTATGATGTATTAGAAGTTTTTTAAAAAACTTATTGAATTTTCTCACAATTTTTACAAATGTTTTGGTATACACCAGAAGCACACCCCAGCCAGCAACTGCACACAGTTGGCAATCAAAAGCAACCTGCTCCACAAAAGGTGAACAGATTAGCAAGGGCATAGAGTTTGTGGTCAAAGGCAGATTTTTATTATTCAGGTTAAACATATGCACTCAAAAGCATGAAATGCTGCCCTACTGACATTTTTAAAAAAATAATCTTATTTGAATTATAATATTAACTATAAGGAAAAAATATTTGTGAACATGACCAGGACCAGCACGTACACCTACAGAAGGTGGGAAACCACAAATAAAACTGACATATCACAGCCTGATCTCAATCTTATTTTCCTGGGATCCTAGAAATTATGCGCTGGGAACAATATAAAATCGCTTATTTGCCAGCCAAGGGCAAGAGTTGTATCAACATAGAACAGGTCTCCAAATCCTCCACCCATCACAGCAAGTACTGTTCCTGTCCACCAGGTGGTGCCCTGCACCACACTGTTGCTCCACAAACAGTACAGTACATCAAAATGACAACAGCCTGGCTTTAAGATGATTTGTCTCTTGAGGATATACATTTGGTTTAAGTTTCCACTGCAAAGTTGAAGTTCTTAAGATAGGTCATGCAGATCAATTGCTCCTGTAATCTGAAACTCAAAAGAGCAAGTAATATCTAAACAAGGGGAAGGGGTGGCCCTGAGCTTATAAGGTTCTCTAAAAGCCAGGAGACAGTCAGCCTGGCTACCTCTAATCTCATCATCAAAACTGTTACCTTGTCCAGTTTCTGCTTCACATCAGCAAAGAGAAGAGTGAAATCAATGATGGGCAGTACAAAGGGAGAACATACACTCTACTTCCATACCACTTGATAGATGTCAATAATTTACATTCAACAGAAAACACTGCTTGATAATATTCAAACCCCAAAAGTGTAAGTGCTTTACTAAAACATTTTCCCCCTGTTGGTAAAAACAAAAGCAAAGGACTCAATGTGCATTTTATCATGAAGCTCTGAGAAAGGGTTTGGTAACAAGATACCCCGCCTTTCCTCCAAAGTCATCTTTCAACTGAGTGAATAGGAATAAAATGCAGAGTGTGCTGGCCTCAACCAGGAATATAAATGTTCAAATTCCATGCAAAATCCAGAGCCTGTTTCATCATTCCCTGTCCTCCAAAAAGCATAGATTCCTTTCCTTCATTATGGTCTTCTTCAGAGTAAATAAGGCATGAAACTTAAAGCACTTCTGTACACGTGCAAGAAAAACAAAACAAAAAAAGGCAGAAAATATTATTTCAAGTAGTTACAAAACATTAAAATATTCTTTGCTTGAAAAAAATGAAAATACGATAGACTTGTTTCTAGGATTTAGAAAAAAACTAACAAATTGCTAACTGCAAAGTTTTATAAAATGGGGGCTAGCCTGATAAAATTCTTAAATGTGCAATATAGCATAAAATAATTTAGTTCCTAAGAAATCATTTGCTACAGAAAAATCTATGTATAAAAACCTAAACCTAGAAAAGTAATGGTTAGATACTAACCTGTGTATTACCGATTTTTATTTCAAAAATCAAATTGTATCTCTTCATCCTACTTTTAAGATTTACTGCTTTACTTGTACACAAAAATTTTTAAGTCTTATATCTGAATGTTATATTCAGAACTCAGTTTGAAAGCTTTAAAAGTAAAACCGGTATATACAATTTAAATCCCTTTTAACAGTCTTTGAGATCATTAGGTAAAGCATCTGAAACACCACATACATACAAATTTCCTTTCTTACCATAGACACAAATTTCAGTTAAAATCACATAATAATTTGTAAGCGATAAAACTGTCATCAAAATGTAACACAAACTGTTCCCCTAAGACATGGATACACACTCTAACTCTAACGGGACACATGTAGCAGTGTACCCAAAAAAGGAAAGTAAAACTTCAGTGTTCAAGAAACCCTTCGAAAACTCTATACTACGTGTTAGTATCTGATGAGCACGATTTCAAAAGTGTCTATATGGAATGATTAATGATTGGTAACGTGTTATCTTTCTACACTTTAAGTTTCATTACAATAAAAAAATGGACAAATTTCCCCGAGAACTGGGGCATAAGCAACTGAAAATAAAATGCCCAATTTGCAGTTGTGAGGTCAATGTCCTAATAATTAGATTTAAAACAAATTTTAGATTACGGTTTTTAATTTTTTTTAAATTTATACACTATGATTGTGGTCTATTTCAATAATTAAACCAACTAAAAAATTTTCCTCCTTGCAAAATTAAGAATCTCCATATATACTAATAAATAATGTAATGTTTATTTTGTAAAAATCCAAAAACCTGTTTAAATTTTCCTGGCAACTAAGTATGTATTTTGTTTTTTAGTTGGAATCTATAAATACAGATGCAATTTCTGTGCCTGTGCTTATCGTTGAAAACGAGCACTTTGGGGATTCCTGTAACAATCACTAAGGCTCTTAAAAAAATGCAAAATGTCATCCATATTGAAGAATTCCTATTTAACCCTTATTTTCAATTATAGCCAAAGGTTTGTTTCAGAGCCACAGAAACCGACATCCCTCTTTCGGCAACTGCGTCTGGGGAGAAAACATTATTAAATGTCACATCTGACTGTCAGTTTCCCCAATTCACTTCCTGCGTGTTTATTATCAGACTCTAATCATGCCTTTCACAAACTTATTTATACTTTTACACAAACTTCCAAAGTTTTCCCAATTTAAATAAAAACCCACAAAAACTGCGGGAAATGTTTCGCTTGAAAGATAAAAGTAAACTGGTCCAAATGTACATATGCAATAATCAGTGTTTACTTTTGTTGCTCACTCAGCTTACAGCACTTTCAATATCTGCACTCAACTTAATTTTCTTGTTGCTTAAAAAAAAAAAAAAAAGGAGGGAACATTTTCTATCTCCCCCGTTTTGCTCTCAAAATATAAACTCATTTAATGCAAAGCATTCCTGAATCAGGCATGTTTTTAAACTACAAGCATATCTAGTCTCAACAGCATTCATATTACATATGAAATGCCATTTCTTTGAAAACTTCAGTCTGAATATTTTGTAAATCTAATTTTACTTTCCCTAATAAACAGAACACACTTTGCTATGCAAGACCCAATTACAATTTTAGTAAATGAAAATAGCAAAAAAAAGAAAAAAAGAAAGAAAAATCTGATGCTACAATACTAAAGGAGGAAAGAGGGGAAAGTATGAATTCACTTACTTAAAATTTTAGGGTTCTCTAACCGGTAAGCACCTCTACTATAGATTTTACACTACATTTATCAAAATATGACATACCTTTAGCCTGGGAACACTTTATCAATTAACAGTATCTATGAGAGAGGAAGTATACTTTACGTAAGTAAAATACTAGAAACTATTTGTGCTGCCCTTGTTCAAAGCTGTTTAGAAAACTGGGCTGTGTGCTTTTTAAATCATCATTAAAAACGGTCTAAAGGCTGTGATATAGTTAATCCACAAGCTAAGTGATGTCATTTAATCCCAGAGACAGAAATTTGTCTCTCCAAGGGGATCTAATAAGGCATTCATAGATGTAATACAGTAATACATGTTAAAGGTAATAAAACTATAAAGAAATATTTCCTAATAGAATGAACACATTTTAAAGTTTGTATGACTGGCAACAGAAAAGACTTTTTTACTATTAAAAAAAAAAAAGTCTCCTGACAAGAGATTCTGGGTTTGAAGTATGTCACACCCCAGTTCCCCAGCCATGAATCCCAGTTCATTTTTTAAAATGAGGTCTATTTCCTGTAATTTTAGATATTTTAGAGTACAATTATTTTACATTTTTATGATGCCTTTGGGGTATCATTACAAATATTTTTATGTGTTTAAACTTAGGAAAGTAAAATTAAGTAATAGCTTCTCTTAAAGGGAGCTGTCAATTCTCTCCTGAACAAAAATCTTTGTTTTAAAGCAATCTAGAGATTTATATCCCTAGTAACCATAGAAATTAATCTTAAGCTTTAGAAAAAAATTGCATAAAATGTTCCTTATTTAATTAAAATCAGAGCTCTGCTCTTTAGAAATAAGGACCCTCTTTTGAACAGAAAGACCTCTCTCTATAGAGTAGAATTGTTTTAACTCAAGGTAGCATTCTTTGTGATAAATTAATCAAAGACATGTTTAATTGGCTCTCGAATTCATGTGCATACAAAGTTAAATACTTTGTTGGAAAGGATTTGCTCAGGGAATATATCCACTGAAAACTTCTGGTAAGAAGAGAAAGTGAAACACATAGAATCCAAACCCTATTCGCATATTATCTAACTGTGGGTATAAAAAGAGCAAGCAAAGAATTTAACAGGAAAAATTAGGAGAACCACTCCCAGCAGAACTCACTCTGTTTTCATCAGGAAACTGGAAATATTACTCGCTGTGCCTTCATATGAAGACTCATCAACACCTCATAACTCAAACTTCACCCTATGATGACTATCACTCTATTTCACACGCACTGAAATAGAGACAAGTTCTGAATTCTTTCACCATCTGACTACGAAGTTTAGCTCAGATTTAGAAGCCAGTCAGGGACTTCTGGGGAGACGGCAGTGTTCTCCCTGGCAGGATGCTTTCTTCCCCAGCCCCCTGAGAGAACGTGTGCCTTTGAGGGACGGTCAAGACAAGCTCCACAAACTTTGTAAAATGTCAAACGTTTCAAGGCTTATGAAACTCAGGTTTTGAAGAAATCTGGTGAACTTTCAACGAGATTTAAATTTTATAGCTTCAAAGTTTTTGCTGCATAATGAATATTTTTAAAATGTAAGCCACATTCTGTTTCCACTATATTTTCTAAAACCCATTCATTTGGACTTTTTATTTTAGAAAACTAAGATAAATACAGAAAAGATTAAGAGCTTAGTGTAGAATCAGGAAACATATCAATGAGCATGTCAAAAAACAGATTTGTAAAGTTCTCATACAGTATGTTGTAAACACCAAGTAAAGTGCAAGCTATAAACGCTTCTGCTGACAATCAAAGTCTCTGAATAGATCTGGAATAGGTGTCTCTCCGAGTTTAGGCACTGCTAAGGATGCTAAACATGTATCATTTTCTCTAAGCAATCCACTTTTTGGAAAAGACACCGGCATTTACTCCCCAAGCTGTTCATAGCTAATTTCACAGTCCTACAAGGGAAAAATCCCCCAAGCGTTTAAGAGAGTTAAGATGTCTTGTATAGGTAATAGGTTGCAAAATGGCATAGAAAATGATAAGGAATTATAAATGATATGGATAGGTGGTTTCCACTGCATTGGACACCAGAGTGCGTTCATCTTGGGGATTCTAAATACTCTTTCCAGGGCAGGGGGATGTGCGTCAACGGCAGGGGAGGGAGACGGGGCACAGCAATGGGCACAGGGGTCAGGAATTTTGATTGCGTATTAGAAAATGACACATTTTACCATCTTCATTGAAGGCGGCACATCCCCTCTAGCAACCAGGCCCCAAATTAAATAATATATAGTACGTGTCAATGAACTGGTTTCACTTTTAATTCAAATTACAGTCATCGACAAGGACAGAAAATCTAAACATCTATTCTAAAAAAAAAAAAAAAAAAAAAAAAAAAAAAAAAAAAAAAAAATAAACATCTATTCTAAAGTATCAGTAGAAAATGATGTTCAGTTTAAAAATATTCTCAAAGCATAATGCCATTTTGAAGCTTTAACAGTATTCGTAAAGACAAAATCTCAATGTCTACTTGAGGTAGAATTGTAATACCTTCCTTTCCCCTCTGCTTTTAACCTTACACGTGCAAGAACTTATGAAAGAAACAAGAACCCCATTTTCACAGAATACACAAGAACTGGAAAGAGGTTCGTGGGCTTAACCACTGTTTTGTTGGTATGTTCTTGGATCTTCTCTTTCTCATGTAAGAAAAATCAACAAGGTAATATATGCTCTTTCTCCTACCTCCTTAACTCCATGTCCCATGGCGGCTTCCTTTAGGACTTTACCTAACAGCCAAAAACTCTGCCTCTGGATCAAATATTCTAGGCCCGCAAAATTGTTTTGAAAGGTTACAGAAGACAAACAAGAATGGATGGAGGCATTAATGCAAATGTTATTAAGTAAAAAGGAGCAATAATCCCAGCAGTCAGAAAGTCTTTGTTAAACACCTGTTTGTATACCAGGATACAGGAGTGTTCCATGCAAACCATGGATCTGGGCTCACTCCATGCCCCTGGTCAAGTCACTTGTTTATGCTTCAGTTCCCTTTCTTGAAAAAGGACAAGATTGCATTCCCTAATCCTTAAGGTCTATTTGAGCTCCAGAAATTCCATGATTTTTTAAATTTGACTAGAAACTTAATAGTGTATTTTCAAGCAAGTGTTCACATCCCAGTTTTATGGTTAACTAGAATTTAATATACAAGGAAAATAATTTTGCATTTATTTCTTTAATATCTTTTGGGAAAGGAAGGACAAAGGGAGAGACAGAGAATCTCAAGCAGGCTCCACACTGAGCACAGAGCCCAACTCGGGGCTTGATCCCACAACCCTGAGATCATGACCTGAGCCAAAATCAAGAGTGGGCCGCTTAACTGACAGAGCCACCCAGGTACCCCCGGCATTTATTTCTAGTAACCTACTGTATGCATTCTATATTTTCACATACTTAATCTTCACAACAATCCTCTAATATTATCACCTTTCTCATTTTATCAGTAAGAAAACTGAGGCTCAGATAAGCTAGAGATGTAAAGTTAGATCAGTCCAATTAACTACTCATGCTCTTTCCATACATCATGGGCTCTCCTCTGCCACGAAACAACAATCTACTGAATCTCCCACTGAGAAACTGTAATCCAGTGCTTTGTGTGTATAAAACACTGTGCTGGGTGGGATGCACACAGGCGAGAAGCATGTCCCTCTCCCCTGGTCCCATTTAGGGGCTAAACCATAAAGGGGTTAATTATAACAAGCCATTGAAAACCCTACACCTGCCATGAAATCATAAACTGGACGGGAAAAACAGGGAGGGGGTGACCTGGGAACTGGGAAACAGGGAGAAGAGGAAAAGACTTCACTGGCCTTAGATACAACCTGGTAAAATTTATGTCTCTCTCCACAAGCTATCCAGATGATTCTAAAGTACGAGCAAGGCCAAGAACCACTGATGGTAGGAGCATACGAAAGAGGACTTCGGAGTCAGTCATGAGCTCTGCGGCTGTTCCCCAATGACTTAAACTATCTTTGCCTCAGTTTCTCCATTTGTAAAATGGGGGAAAATAATCGTACATACCACATAGAGTGCATGAGGATGAAATGGGTTATTTTCTGCAAAGGGCTCAGAAAAATGCCTGGCATATTAACAAATACTATGCAAATGCTGGAAGGCCTTAAATGCCCAGCAAAGGACTTGCTGCAAGCCAACAGTGTTAAATGTTCTCTTACACAGAAGTGACAGAAGATGACAGCTTTTCTTCTTTCTTCCTTTCTTATTTATTTACTTAAGATTTTATTTATTCATGAGAGACAGAGAGAGAGAGGCAGAGACACAGACAGAAGGAGAAGCAGGCTCCACACAGGGAGCCAGCTCAATGTGGGACTCGACCCTGGGTCTCCAGGATCATACCCCCAGGCTGAATGTAGCGCGCTAAACCGCTGAGCCACGCGGGCTGCCCATCTTCCTTTCATATTTAAATTGTATATTTAAATGAAAAAAAAAATGGTAACCTTTTACAAATAGGAAAACAATAATAATAAAATTCATTTTTAGGGAAAATAATCTGTTGAATAAACTGTAACAAGTAAATTTTTTTTTTTAAAGGAGATTCTCATAGTACCCTAGTGGAAAGAAATAGAACAAGTCAAAACAGATACAATAGTTCAAAATAAAATGACAGAGCACAGGGGCGCCTGAGTGGCTCCATCGGTTGGGCATCCAACTCTTGATTTCAGTTTAGATCATGGTCTCAGGGTCGTGAGATGGAGCTCTGCTACAGATTTCTTGCTTGGCAGGAAGTCTGCTTGAGGTTCTACTTTCTCCCTCTGCACACCCCCCCACCCATCCCTGCCCTGCGCATGCGCTCTCTTTCAAATAAATACATCTTTTAAAAAAATGACAGAGCATAGTGGTGCTGTCAATAGACACACTACAGGCTTGAAAACTACACATCTAAAACACTGGGATGGTGAAGGAGGACATCTGTGATAATCAGATTATGTGGTTTTAAAAACTCCTATAATTGAATTACATTTCTTTAAATAAGTGCACCTTTGTAATACTTTCAAAAACAAGATTTCTCCCCTTTTTTCCCATTTATTCTTTACATTCTCAAAATGAAGAAACTGAGAGCTAGAGGGCCTGCCTGAAGCCACCGCTGACCTGAAATGAACCCTGATTTCTTCAACAGCAGCCCTGGCAGTGAGGTCTGGGGGAAAACAGAGACCTAGGCAAAAAGGTGAAGCAGCATCTAAAACCCGCCGAGGCCACTCACATCCCACTCACATCCCGGTCATCCCTCATCTCAGAACACAGCCTGGGGATATCCTGTGGTGGCCGCCCGTTCCTGCATGAGCTGGGGAGTGGTTAGGAAAGCCCATTGCTGATCCATCATTGCTTCCTCCTAAACTACTCCAGCCAATCCAGCAGCAAGCCCTGCAGTTTCTTCAGCTTGAGTGGCTCCTAAATGCAGCCCTTGCCAGTCATCCCATCAGCTTCACCCATGGCAACTCCTCACTGCCATCCTTTTGCAGGCTTGCTGGGTTGCAATCCAATGTCCATGCTCCCACACCTCCCACGGAGCGAGCCCAAGCCTCATGCTGGGGAGGAGGAGCTGGGCCTGGGGTAAGTGTGCTATTTTAAAATCAGCTTGGAGTGTCATTCTAAGCCTCACATGCTGCTGCCCTACACAACAGTGGGCAAAAATGCTGACGTTTTATCTCTAACCCTTTCCATGCTAAATAACTGTAGCACCACCATGGGTTTGGAATTTTAAAAACTTGACCACCAGCCACATTAAACCATGGTGTTGTGTGAAGACTCCAATTCTATAAGCCTTGAGCACTTACGGTATGCAAAGAACAGATGCTCAAAGAGCTAGATGAAGGGTGTGTGAAGCGGGGACTTACATGCCTTTTGCAGGAAGTAGAGAGAAGGTCCCCTCCCACGCCAAGGCAAGTCAGTCTATATCCGAGAGGGCCTCACAGAGTGCTTGGCCAATGTGAGAACTGGCTTCTTTATGTTTTACACATAAATGAAATGCATAAAACCAGCGTGTCGAGCAGCACAATGTCTGAGGATTGTGGTTGGGCCTGCCACCCCGGATCCGCTATGACCCAGACTGGCTGTATGAATGCACGATCACAGACACGCAAGAGAACAATCACCCAGACTCCCTCTCAGGCCCCACAGAGCCAGGGGAGCTGTGAAGAAGCCATGACACCCCCACCCAAGCCCCCCAGGATCTATACAAGAAGGCCTCTTTCATTAAGGTTTATGATAGTGTGACCTCTGATTTAGCTCTGAGGCTCAGGCTGAATTGCCAGGATTATCAAACAATATGCCAATAAACAGCACAGATTTCCAATTTCTAAGATGTTTATAACACATTATCAGTGGAGCAATATGTTAAGGAGTGGAGAGGAGGGGAAGTGCTAAAGAAAACTAGAAAAAAATGAAGTCACTGTTCAACGTATTCAGCACTGACTCATAAGGCCCCAGAACCAGAAATGTTCTTTGTTATTCTGTTATTAATGCCAAAAGCATCAACAGACAACTGAACACTCATTCAAGGGCGCTCACAGAACACTATGCACCAGGTGGTGTTTACTGTCCTACGAATATTAACTCACTGAATTCTCACTAACAACTTTATGAGGTAAATAGCACTATTACCCATTTACACATGATGAAACTGAGGCACAAAGACTTCAATACTGTTCCCAAGGTCACTTAGCTAACATGCAGCATAACTGGATTAAAAGCCAGTTAGTTTAAAAAAAAAAAAAAAAAAAAAAACAGTTAGTTAATCTGGCTCCAGAATCTTTGTTCTTAAGTACTGTCTATATTGCCTATCATACTAGAACTTACAAAATCTGCCAATAAAAGAGGTGTCTACTGATCATCAGAATCACCTTGTCATACCATCCTGAGATAAATCTCCTGTGCCTAGAATGAAATTTGTATTGTCCCTGCTGAGTTAAACTAAGATTCACTTTCTCTTCTAGACACAAGAATATAGGAAGTCAATATACCATCACAGCCAAGAGCATATTTCTAGGTGTTTACATGTGAAGGTATAGGATATGTGTCAAAGAGAGGTATGATTACTAATTCCTGGAACTGGACAGATGCTGTGGGTTCTTTCTACTTACTAAAAAAAGTCACCTACGAGTTTAAAAACAATATTAACAAGGAAATTCAAACTTAACTCTGGTTCCACAGAACCTCAGTGCATACTGTTTGTCACCGTAAAGTTACACTCATTTATATAAATCTTCTCTAAATTTGGAAGCTTTTTTTTTTTTTTTTTTTTTTTTTAAGAATAAAAAGTGGAGACAACCACTTGCAGAAAGTAAAGAAAAGCAAAAAGGGTCAAAGCGACTCTTCTACTTCCTTGCAAAGAGTGGATAACAAGACCAATAAAGATAATAAACTCCACACAATGATGACACTACTGCCAATGTATCAGCAAGGTTTCCCTCCTAGACTCGCTGTACTTTGAAACACTTCATCTCACCCACGTGTATGGTATCTTCAATCCTCAGCACAATGACTGGCACACAGTCTCAGATGTCCATCAATATTTACTGAATTGCTAAATAGAAGAACATGTGTTTGGGCTACTTGTGTCACTGGTCCAATCCAAAATCAAAGACCTCATAATCTTTCCAAGGAATACAGTTCTGTGATGTTAATTCACTGATATATAATACCATTGTTAAGACAACACAATTAACTAATAAAACAAAGGCAGTCAGGACATTTAGCAAAGATAATAAGAACAATCAGCTTATATTCAAATAGGTATAAATTAGTATCCTAAAACATTAAGCATGTTAGCAAAGCAGCTTAAGAAAAAGATCTGTTTCATATTAGATGAAAAGAAAAGAGGGAGAAAAAGATGTACATGACAAGAGACTGAACGCTGGAGAGACTGGTACTTCTCTGAGAGCCTCTGAGAAAGAGTTCAGACATCATGTATTTCCTAGGACTTAGGGCTATTTCTGCAAGAAGACAGCAAGCTCACCTAGATAGCATATTCCAGCTCCAGAATCCCTGGTTATAGCATATGAAACAAAATACACAACTAGGCCAAACTGGGAAATGAAGAAAAATGGTGCCACTTTCTTAGCCAGGGGACAATTTGAGTCTATCCTACCTAAATTTACATAAAACAAACATTTCAAAAATTTACCCCAGTGCCTAACAAACTTTCCTTAAAAGATCTTTTCTTTTAAATTAAAAACAGTAGCTTTATTAATGCACAACCCATTTCAAATCTGAAACACAACTCTAAGCCATACCTTGTGGAATGGAAAGCCATAATTGTAATGTGGAATGAGACCAACTGAAATCAATGTAAGATATTTGAAGTAAGTAAATACTTTTTTTTTTCCTAGAGGGTAGTATAAAACGTATGAAATTACAGTAGTAAGAAGTCATTAATTTGAAATTATAAAGTGGAATTGAGGACTTCAAAATATTTATAGATTTTTTTTTCAAAGAATTTTGAAAGCAAAGAAAACCATATCATGCTCTGGAAAAGCTTACCTTTTAGAAAAACAACATTCAGTGTGCACAGCTGCTTGACCATGTACTGCAAAGCAACAGCAACATGGGTCCCACCAAGCCCAACACTGATCGAAGCTGTGTTTTCAGGTTCACACATATTACACTGACTGGTTTCTACACAAACATTCATTATTTAATAGCTAATCCAATTTAATTATTAAACCTGAACCAGGTGAGAACAGGAACTGTGTCAAGTTACCTGTAAAATGGAATACTGTGGCAAGCAGATTTATGAAAATTCCGGCAAAGAATCACAGCAGCACGTTACCTCCAAGTCAGAAAAACTAACTACCAGGCACTCAAAAATGTTTGCTAAATGAAAGACTAAAGGAATGTTCGTTCAATGGGGGAAATGGCTTTTCAAATTTATTTTTTCCCAATAAAATGACTTCATTAAAACTGCAGTTACTCGTGGATCTCACCCGACTGCCCATACTCAAGATGGGTCCTTGTCCCCCCACCATTAGGATTCTGATGGGTGGGGGTGGGCGGCGGGGGTGAGACGGTGACGGCAGCCGTGTGCAACTTATCTGAGCACAAGCATCAGAGACTGAGTATGTATGATCCTAACCTCAAAGGGATTTTAAAGTGGGCTTTTCATCACTTGGTATTACAAAAATATTTGCCTCTTCAACTATCTTTAAATTTCTTTTTTAATAACTTTATTTTCTGCTTTTTGTGAAAAATGCAAATATAAAGAAGAAAATGAATCAATCCATCATAGTATCATCACCCAGAAATAAGCTTTTACCATTCTGATGTATTAGGACCCATTTTATGCACATATCCTTTATATAACTGAAACCATCGTATGTATACAATTCTATACTCTTACTTTAATTGATACCATAATGAACACTTCCCCATGTAATTAAAAATTCTTCTAAAAATTACTGTCATGGCTATGTAACATTTCACTGTTTAAATTCACCATAATTTGACTGTTTCTCTATTGTTGAATGACTGAATTGTTTCCTCGAATTTTTCCTCAAAGGATAAATTATGCTGTAATGAACATCTTTTTGCTAAACCATAACAGAATATTTTTATATAATGAATCTTTATCTGACTCGGTAATTCTTTAAGATAGAGTTTTAAGAAAGGAATGACAAGGCAAAAGTTACTAACAGCTTTAAATATATCAACATACACCACCAAACTGCTTCCTAGACAGAAGAGGGCCTCTGCCTTCTGGGGCATCCCAGTCCCAGGCATGCAGCAGTGAACAGTGCTGCCGACGAGACTGGGGTCCCTCTGGGCACTGTACTGCATTTGAAAGCAGTACACAACATGATTATCCTAATATCACTAAGCCCAATGTCATTTGCTTCAGGTTAATGATAATTTTCTATACTACAAGGCAGAGTAAGACTTCAGTTTCCTCATCTGGAAAATGAAGAGAGTCAGGCTGCATGGCCTCTAAGGCTGCGATGAGTTCCCACAGGCTAAGATCTTATCTGTCATCATGCAGACACCATGTGTGCTGGAGCTGCCAGGACACTGACACAAGAATAAAATGTAACTTAGTCACATGAAGTTGTTCAGCTGTTACTCATCTTATTTCTCCTGGAGCAAATCATGAACAATAACTCTGCAAATTGGAAATACTTAAATACAATTGCCATCCTGTTTTATAAAAAGAAAGATAACATTTACTTCTGGTATTTAAATACCTAACTTAGTTTTGATCCTCAATTCAGGCTCTATAAAACTAGATGCAACAGCTGGAAATTCTGATTCAAAATTATGACTTCACAGAAAACCAGATGCTCTATTGAAGATAAGGTTTCCTGGAGAAGTACAGCGTTTTAAGAGGCGATCAAAAATCTGTATTAGATTTTCTGCAGAAAAGCAGAAATCTCCAGGATACTCCTAAGCATTAAGAATCTGTACATTACAGAAAGACGAAGCTGCCAATCTGCAGTTCACATTTCTTAACAGCAACACAGCACATTTATTTGATGCACGCACACTGGACTCTGTTACCCTATAGGTGTAAAACGCTTACAAGTATCTGCCAGATCCTCAAAATCACTGCAGGCAAAAAGGAAACAAATGACAACTATTTTTTTAATCCCATGAAAATTACATTAGGATAAAAAGTACCAAAAACACCCTAAACATTATTTTAGCAGCAAATTCAAGCAGCTCCCTGTTACTTGAAAAACAGTAAAATTTACCTAAAACAACGTAATTAGGAAGACAGAAAAACATGTTAGGGAAAGTGATATTATTATCAAGTCAGCAAGCTAGCTACTAAGTCAAAAACTTGTAAAAAAAATTCTTATTCTTGAAATTTAAAAATTAATTTCATAGCAATATAATACTATTGAGGAACAAAAACATTTTCCTTTTTATATCTTTTCAAAGGAAACTGAAAAAGTTAATAGATTTGGAGTCAAGTTTTACATAAAAATTTTACATAAAAAGTTTGCCCCTGGATCTTAGTAAAAAATTACTGAGCTCTTATGAGACGTCCTGAGTTGAGGAAACTGCGCTTGACAAAAGGACACAGCTCTTTGCACTCAGGCAGGCTGCAGCCATGGTGCGCACAGCAGGAGCAGGCACCCCTGGGGGGGTGCAAGGTGACCTGCGAAGGCACACCTGGCACATACACCCTTTAAGGGGACTGATGTCCAGCCCCCTCCTGAAGCGGCTCTGCCTGGGAGTCAGCTGAAACCCACATCCCCCTGGTTCTACTTTCCCACATGTCCTTCACAAGCACCTCTCCCACTTCTTAAGAGGCAGGGACGACGCAGCCCTCACCACACCTGGATCTTACCACCGGACACTGTCCTGGAAGTACAAACCTCTAACAAAGGAACACTTGGAAATCCTGGGTCGGATGACAGAGGGAACGGCTCCTGACGGGACAACAAACCCCCTCCCAAGTCTATGGGGCATCCAGTTTTTTTCACTCAACAAAATGAAGGAAGGGCCTAACTGGGATGTCAACTGACAAATTATTTTTACAGTTTTGCTGGCAGTTTTGGCTTGTAACTCAGAGGAAGTTCAAGACTGAGAGGAGTGGCTGCGCCTAACAAACTCCTTCCATTCTTGTCCACTTCTTTATGCAAACAAAGTTTCTTAGCTCTTACATTATAGGAAATGGAAACTAAGAATGTAGTTGATATTGAACATGGTCATAGTCCACAAAAAAGTAATATTCACCCACATGCACATGATCTGATTAGGAAAAAAAAATCCATTGCCTTAAGAGGTTTCCTAAGTGAAGTGACTTATTTTAATCCATAAACACTAATACCAATTGCAAAGGTAACTCAACAGAGAACAATTACAGCATCTTGGTCACTGCTGGAGATTTTTTAAAAAACTAAGTTTCAAAACAAAAATTAAATTTCAATTTGCATACACACTTTCATTGCATAGAGGTATGAGAATGATCAATAAAAGATTTTCCCAATAAAAAATATACAAAAAAAGGACTTTCATGCATAAACAGAGGTAAGATAATATGTGGGGGAAGTGAAATGAAAATACAAATTCAAGGAGAAAAAGGTTGTAAAATTTATGACTATAAGAAAGTTTTTTTCAAGGATTCTTTTCAACAAATGATGGGTTAATATCAAATACAGTATTTAGATTCTATGGGATTTATTTATTTATTTATTTATTTATTTATTTATTTATTTATTTATTTATTTATTTATTTATGATAGTCACAGAGAGAGAGAGAGAGGCAGAGACACAGGCAGAGGGAGAAGCAGGCTCCATGTACCGGGAGCCCGATGTGGGATTTGATCCTGGGTCTCCGGGATCACGACCTGGGCCAAAGGCAGGCGCCAAACCGCTGCACCACCCAGGGATATGGGATACATTTAAATGAGTGATCGAAAGTTTCACTTTAAAATGTCAAGTTTTATAGTGTACTGGAAGTTATATCCTTTGCCACTATTTAAATTTATAGTGAAAAATTATAGATGTCACTATATATACATATGTATATACATACATAAATATATTTATGTGTGAAAAGTTACCTAGTTTTTTCAAAATTCTATTTTTAAAACATTTTATTTATTTATTTGAGAGAGAGACAGTGAGAAAGAGCAGGAGCAGTGAGGAGAGGCAGAAGCAGGCTCCCCGCTGAGCAGGTAGCCTGACAGTCTCCTCCATTCTAGGACCCTGGGATCTTGACCAGAGCTGAAGGCAGATCCTTAACTGACTGAGCCACCCAGGTGTCCCTCAAAATTCTTTTAAAGGATAAATGAACAAAAATGTTTAAAGGTCCCTGGTTTACGGTCTGATGGGGTGAAAGATTGAACATATATAAATAATTATAGATAATTAAAGTTCTGTGAAGCAAGAACATAGGGAAACTATGGTCATAAAATAGAGGGCAGCCCCGGTGGCACAGCGGTTTAGCGCCGCCTGCAGCCCAGGGCGTGATCCTGGAGCGTGATCCTGGAGACCCGGGATCAAGTCCCATATCGGGCTCCCTGCATGGAGTCTGCTTCTCTCTTTACCTGTGTGTCTGCCTCTCTCTCTCTCTCTCTCTCTCTCATGAATAAATAAAATAAAATCTTAAAAAAATAATAAAATAGAGGTGCCCAGCCTAGTCTGGGGGGAAGGCCACAAAAAGTATGCCTCAATAGGATAAGTATTGTGCTGGTCTTAATAACTCTTATATGCCCAGGGTCTAGGATAAATGACTGAAGATGATGTTCAAACTAAGAAATAAATAAAAACAAGGAGTTGGCCTGGCAAAAACAGTTTCAGATAGAGGAACAGCATACGTAAAGGCTATGAGGCAGAGAACATGAAATGTTCAATGAATCAAGCTGGATCCTGTCATGCTTTACAATCTATACTAGAGATTTTCTTTTTCCTGAAGAGGTAACTGGAAGGAAATATTTTAATCAGGGAAGTGACCTAATCAGGTTTACTTTTTATATATTTATCACTCAGGGAAAAAAAATCATTGCTAGTCAGGAACAAGAAGCAATTCATTCATTCATCCATCCATCGAGTATTAGCTGAGCATCTATTTTGTGCCAGATACTCTATTGGGCACTTAGGATACAGGAGTAAACAGACAATGAAGCTCTGATAGAACCTGCAACCCCATCAATAAGGATTTATGCTAGGAGAGTGGAAAGAGAAGCCACCTAAGAGACTAAGAGAAAACGCTACTTGCAAATTACACAGCTGACAAAGGACTCATCTCCACGACATAAAGAACTCTCAAACCTAACACTAAGAAAACAATACTCAAGTTTAGAATGGGCAAAAGACTTGTACAGATACCTCACTAAAGATGGCAAATAGGCACGTGAAAGATGTTCTACGTCATTAGCCATTAAGGAGATGCAAATTAACATGAAGTATCACTACATACCTACTAAAATTGCTAAAATAAAAAACGCCCAAAATACCAAGTACCAAGTGCTGATGAGGAGATGGAGCATCTACAACTCCCACAATTGCTGATAATACACAATGGTATGACCACTGGAGAAAACAAGTTAGCAGTTAATTTTTTTTAAAAAATAGCCTATTGAGATAGAATTCACACAGCACATAACCCACCCATTTAAAGTATGCTATTCAGTGGTTTCTAATATATTTACAAGTTGTACAACCATCACTCCAATAAACTTTAGAACGTTTTCATCACTCCCAAAACCCCACACCCACTAAGAGTCACACTCCCCAATCCCTCTCAGCCCTCGGCAACCTAATAGACCTTCTCTACATCTACCCACCTATGTTGCTATGGATCTGCCTATTTTGGACATATCATATAAACGGAATCATACAACACGTGGCCCTTAGTGATCAGCTTCTTTCACCTGGCATGTTTTCAAGGTTCATCCATGTTGTAGTAAGTACCAGTACTTCATTTCTTCTCCTTGTCAAATAATAAACTGAATGGATATATCACATTCTTTTTATCCATTCATCAGTTGATAGACATTTGGATTATTTTCACTTTTTGACCATTATGAATAGTGTGGCTAAGAACATTTGTGCATAGGTAGTTTTTTTTATGACATTAAATATATACTTACTATATGACCTAGCTATCCCACTCTTGGATATTTGCCCTAGAAAAATTAAAATTTATGCTGATCCAAAAACGTGTACACAAATATTTGTAGCAGCTCTATTCACAATTGCCAAAAACAAGAAACAATCCAAATGTCCTTGAACAGATGATGAATGGCCATAGTACCTCCATATCAAATACTACTCAGTAATAAAAAAGGAACTATTGATACAACACCATCCAGAATGAATCTCAAAAGCACTATGTTAGCTAAAAGTTGTCCATTTCAAAGGAGTTTGATACTGTATGATTCCATTTACAAAACATTCTTGCAAATACAGAACTACAGCAAGGAAGACCAGGTGGGGGAGGGGCAGGGAGACCTATGGCTACAAAGGGATCAATTACATCAGGCAGATTTTGGGAGTGATGAATCTCTTCTGGATCCTAATTATGAAATGGTTAGAGAGAGAGAGAAGTCAAAATCCAAAGAACACAGCAGAAAGGTCACTTTTACTGTGTGTTAATTTTAAAATAAAACTATGGTTAAGAAAAAAAAGCAGCTA
This sequence comes from Canis lupus baileyi, assembly GCF_048164855.1. NCBI lineage: Eukaryota > Metazoa > Chordata > Mammalia > Carnivora > Canidae > Canis > Canis lupus. The sequence goes on from NC_132839.1 coordinate 71,454,102, forward strand.
AGTGGAAAGACAGACATGGACTCTCCAGGCACCTTATGCTCCAGCCTTTAAAGGTACATGCTTATCACCCCACCAGTCACTGTGCCAGAGAGCTGATCTCAGAAAAAATGACTCTGGCCATCCTAACCCAGATGTACAAGGTATTCTGAGCCCAAAGACAGAGTGTTTGTTCATTTAAGTACTAGCATGTCCCCCTGATCATGGCTGCTTTGGAGTATTATGAATCATCATTATATAAATCAATCCTGGTTAACACCCCTCCTACAGCACAGGACATAGAGATGCCTAGGTGAAAAGCACCCGCTTTAGAACTTTCAAATTGGGGCTCATATCCCAAACTACTGTTGTTTTGCTTCTGTTTTCTGCGCATTCACAATGTCTCCGCAGTTTGTCACGGAGGCCTTGTCATACTTTCCCATTTTTCAGCTGCTCTAGAAGAAACCAGCCTCTCTTTGGACTGCCCCTCCTTGCCTCTGGTTTGTGCCACATGACCTATATTTAACTTCAGATGATACCAAACACAACCTCCAAATTTGAAAATCCAGGGTTTCATTTGGGTTGCTGTCAGAAACACAAGGAAACATTTTAATTTTCTTGATTTTATAGATGAAGTTTATTACTTTGAAACAAAGACTTGAGTCCAAAACTTCAGGAGGTGGGGGCGGGGTTAATACCTCCCAAAATGTCAGAATCATCATTCTAAAGTCAACAAGAAGGAGCTGGTTTGCTCCTTAAAAAACTAAATTGAACTTGGGAGTCCAAAGACCCCAATTTGAGTGATCATGGCTTTGCTTACAATCAAACCAGATTCCAGATAGTAAACCATAACCATAATATGTTAAAAACATACAATGAACAGTTAAGTGTTAATAAGGTGTGTTAAATGGTAGTGAGTGTTATGGGGGAGGAGGAAGAAAGTAAAGGAAGTGAAGAGAAATTCAAGTAGAGTGCAGGGAAAATCTAGGTAGAGTGTGGAGAAAGAGGGGACTTATAATTTTAGATGGTGGTCAGGACGGCCTCATTGAGAAGATGCCATGTAAGGACATGTTTGAAGGAGACGAGGCAAGAGCCAGAGATCTGGGGAAAAGTATTCCAAGTAGAGAGAGCAAGTCCCCTAAGGTCCCGTAAAAGCCAAAGACAGAATTTCCAGTATGTGTCCACTGGACACCTCCAAGCAGAGATGCCAAGCAAGGTGTCAAACAGAGCTGTAGAGAAAAGTCTAAGTTAGGAATAAAAACTGGGGAATTACTGGGATTCAGATAATAAAGCAACAAGGCTGGGGATGAGATCATCATTCAATCACTATTTGAACAAATATTTAATGAGTGCTTGTGTGTCAACTCCATGCCAAGGAGAGGGGAAAGAGAGAGAAAGAGAAACTCAGCCTCACAAAACACTCTACGGTTCAACTCTAGTTTAACCAGAGTAATGGGGAAGGCCAGGGGTAAAGAAACCAAGAAATACCAAAGAAAGTTTAAAAAAAGATTTCACGGTAAGTAAAAAGCAGGTAGTATTAAATTGGATTCTTAGGCTAGGTGATAAAACTGTAGGACTATGCTCAATGTCTCAGATCATCACTGACACTCTGTTCATCAATCTGCCTGTTGAGAAATCCATGAACAGGAGTCAGAAGATGAATCAAAGGTACCTTCTTTCTGGTCGATTTCAAAGAGGAATTTTGTCTGCCCAGCCCATCCATGTTCATGCAGATGTTGGCTGTTCCTTGTACCAGCAATGCAAGATCAAGGCTGTTATAAGACACTGTTTTGTTCCACATAGCTGAACATTTGATTTTTATCATAGCTATTCATAAAAATGAATATTTCATCCCCCATATGTGAGCTGAATGTAGACCTCAAAAGATATCTTAGGGAGGGCAGCATAATTTTGATGCGATACTAACAGCAACTCATGAATAGCTCTGCTTCAAAAGTTCTAGAGTTTGGAATATATGTTGTTTAGATATCCAAGAGAGGTGACATATGTCCATTTGAACCTATGTGGCAGGTGAATTAACAGTCCCTCTAAACCTGAGGGACAGCATGTCTGCATATTAGGTCAGCTATGTGCTAGAAAATCTTAAATATGGGACTGAAATGTATGCCAATAACAAAACAACACTCAGTTAGTTTATGTAAAATGCCAGGTTAGTTGAGGTTCTCTTGAACAGAAATTAATTCTAGCTAGGTTTCAAAAATTAGGAAAGGAGAGAGGTACTGAATGGATACTAAGGTTATTCAACGTATCTGAAAGATGGATTAAATTTCAGGGTTTATCAACTTCGGCCTCACTGACATTTTGAGTCAAGTAATTCTATGTTCTAGAGGAGCTGTCCCAGTGGTTCAGAAGAATGCCTGCCCTCTACCTACTAGACGACAGCCGCAGCCCCTGAGCTGTGACAACCAAAAATGTCTCCAGACAAGGCCAAATAACCTCTGGAGGAGATGAAACTGTCCTCAGTTGAGAAGCACTGGTTTAATGGATAAAACACCAGGAGAGCAACAATGGAGCTGGGGGCAGCCCGGGTGGCTCAGTGGTTTAGCACCACCTTCGGCCCAGGGCGTGATCCTGGGGTCCCGGGATCGAGTCCCACGTCGGGGATCCCTGCATGGAACCTGCTTCTCCCTCTGCCTGTGTCTCTGCCTCTCTTTCTGTGTCTCTCATGAATAAATAAAATCTTAAAAAAAAAAAAACAACAACAACAATGGAGCTGGGCCTCTGAAACCACTGGAGGCTGAGAACAGAAACTCCTTTTTCTCTACATTTTAGCTGTTCAGTCTTGGCAATGAAAATATGGCCACCAACAGCTCCTGAGTTTTTGTTCTTTAAAATCTAGGCCTCTAGGGACACCTGGGTGGCTCAGTGGTTAAGCGACTGCCTTCAGCTCAGGGCGTAATCCTGGAGTTCCTGGATTGAGTCCCACATCAGGTTCCCTGCATGAAGCCTGCTTCTCTCTCTGCCTATGTCTATGCCTCTCTCTTTCTGTGTCTCTCATGAATAAATAAACAAATAAAATATTTTAAAAAAACAATCTAGGCCTCTGAGCAAAGAAGGAGTCTTTTTCCTAATCCCCATTTTTAAATACTCCTAGGAAAGGATTCTGATTATTCTGATTTGAATCTGGTACCCACCCCTGGTCTAGGACCTGGAAGGAGAAGATGTTATCTGGGAACACAGCGCTTCTGCTGAAACCACCAACTTGAAGTCAGGAGTGAGATCAGTTCCCAAGAGGAAGAAGGTGCTATTGCTGAAAAAAGGTTGGTTTGGGGACGAAGAAAAAATAATAGGTATGTACCACAACCATTATGCAAATATTGAGTAATAAGCATATCCATTGCAAATAGCCAGGACATTAAACTGTTCTTCATAATACTGAACTGGATTTGCTTTACTATATTTGGGGCATATTTGTGAGTAAGGTGCTCTGGGAAGCATTTTAGCCTACTGGGAAACCATTATTAATTTTTGGATAAGTGGGCAAGCAGGGTACATTAATACCTATTCTATGCTTGGCTATTTTGTCATTGATGTATTTTAAGGTGGATTTCTGGATAGTAAATTTAAGTACTCCACAGATGAAATTTGGGAATATTACTATTACTATAATATTACTGCCTACAGTCAGAAATGACAAAGGACTGAGAGTTGGTATGCTTTGTGGGCTACTAACAAAATACACTCTTAACATGTGACTCTGCCTAAGTCAACGGAAGACCATAATTGAACAACCATTGCCCAATTTGTGGGCTAACAGAAAACCAAATGTGTGCCTTGAAACTTTCCAATTGGGTTCAAGAATAAAATCCAGGAATATGATAATATACACATCAAAAGGATATGAAGCATTCAATTCAGAATTTAATGAAGAAAACAGTCTAAGCTAAAAAATTTTAAGACCTTCCCAAAGATGAAGAGGAGATAGGGCAGAGGAAATCCTTCCTGCTTCTCTCATTAGCAAATCCCAGAAATTATGTTTCATATTCATTCATGAAGCATTCACATTCATTCAAGATCTGACAGTGGAGATCAGAAAGCAGGTGAGCTCTGGCCTAGAACACAAATCTCAGCTTTGCCTGAGGCAAGCCAGAACTCTTAAGGGGTTTCCCATGCACCTGCGCTCTCTACAGCAGGCTCAAACACCTGATTACAACCTTCTCTCAGAAGAAGCACCCTGTTATTGGGCCAGGAGTCCATCATAATCAAAGGAAGGACATAGAAAAAAGTCTGAAGCAGTAGAGAAGTCTTTTCGGTCAGCTTTGTGAGATTGGGTCTAATGGTCACAGTTCTCTCTGTTCTTAGATCTGTGTTATAGCTGATTTTAGGGGCTACACACGTCAGTGAGCAACACAAAGAAACAGTAATATTTTTAAAGTCCATCACTTGATTACTTAAATATGGCACCTTGGAAATCTCTAAAATCCCAATGTTACTAAAAAATCACATTCCTCCGTTTTAAACAGATACCCAGCAAAAAGGAATAACCAAGATTCTTCATCCTCTGATGGAGAAAAAGTGCCCCCTACTCCCAGCTTCACTGCAAAGCCAGAGGTTGGGATGTCTCCTTGCTAAAACAGTAATAACATGCTAGCTGGCTGTGATTAAACAACCACAAACTTCAATTTTTTTTTTTTATAAAAGATTGATGTTCAATCATTGCTTTTACAAATGACATGATTTCTGGGCTCAGCGATTAAGCATCTGCCTTCAGCTCGGCATGATCATGGAGCCCCCAGATAGAGTCCCACATCAGGCTCCCTGCATGGAGCCTGCTCCTCCCTCTGCCTGTGTCTCTGCCTCTCTCCCTCTCTGTGTCTCTCACAAATAAGTAAATAAAATCTTTAAAAAAATAAAACAAAACAAATGATATGATTTCTTTCAACTTAGGAGAAAACCCTCAAAAACCATGAAGCCAGGACCTGTACGCTAGGACTTCATGCATCAAGCAGCACCCTGTAAGTGTTCAATAACTACATACCAACTAATTATTTCTGCAAGGCTTCTCTATGAGTGAGGAAGACCTGGAGATACACAAATCAGAGAAATGTTACTCAATCTTCTTGCAAATGGGGAAAGCAGTTGCATAAATCATAAGTTAAGCAATCAATTTGTCAAGCACAGCAATAAATAGCATGACTTCAATGGAAAACAGATTTCATGAGTAAAATTTATTTTATCATTGTTCTCATTTTTGAAAATTAGAGTAAAAAATAAAAATGTTCTCTCAGCTACTTACTTATGTAAAGAGAGAGAACAAATTTAAATGTAATTTAGATATGATTTCTATTAACTTTTAAGGATCCTTCACTCCCAAACTTTCAATGTTAAGAACCCTGAATGGATGATCCACTTTGTCTCCATTTTTCAACACATCCATTTATTTAATATTATTCTCTTAGGACATGGCTTCTCAACTCTTCACTGAAACTATTCTCTACATGGGGAAACTATATCTCTACATGATAACCAGTTAACCTGGTCAAACTCCTGATCTTTTCTCCATTGTATGGTTCTTAACCAATTATTTAATCAAAATTCTCTCTTCCCAGGGATCCAGGGTATTCCAATCCATACCCTTTACTCTTTGAAGATACACCCCAGGAATAGTACTGGATCTCGGGCTAAAGGAGCTCTTCTTAGCACCTTTCTCCCTAAACTTGACCTGTGGAATTCATATGAAAGCCACAAAGCAGCATATGCAGGAAACGGTGCATAAGTTTTGTTGAGTGAATGCACTGTTGCCTTGGGAATGTTCTCCTCCCCTACTTAATCTTCAGCATTTTCACACTGACCTTACTCAGCTTCAGCCACCCAAATTACTCCAGCAACTCCTTAGTGTTTTGTACTATTTTTATTGTTATCGTTACATACAATCAGGTATGTTGACATTTGTTTATGTGTGAATGCCTAGCTTTATGGGCCAGCGGCCTTCTGTGGTCTCTGTTAATAAAAGCTGGTATTTACTAAACATTTACTATGAGCAGACACTACACACACACACACACACACACACACAACCCTAAGAGTCAAGTACTATTATAATCCCCCATTTCACCAATGAGAAAACTGATGCACAGAAAGGTAAAATAACTTGCCTGAGTTGCACAGCTATAGGGTACCAAAACTGGGGCTTGAAATGTAGGCAGGCTGGAACCCAGCACCTCCATTCTTCATCACCACACTCACAGCAGGCCTTTACAATGGCCCAAGTGTCTTCTTTTAGGTTATGTACTTGTCAAAGTCAAACACTGTTTTCCTCCCAACTATTCTTTCTGTGCCAGTAGGGTACTGCTCTGACAAAAATAAGGTATGTTAACTATATCACTTAGGGATTTATACTTTGACTGCAGTTCTTTTATTTCTCTCACTTGATTCACTATATTCATTCAACAAATGCTTTTTGCATTTCTATTGCGACCATGCACTGTAGGCTGAAAACCAGACAGGATATGGCCAGTGCCCTGAAGTAGGGAAAACTAACAGTCAGTGGTTGCAGTTTTATTTTATTTTATTTTATTTTATTTTATTTTATTTTATTTTATTTTATTTTTTTTGGTTGCAGTTTTAACAGATACAATTACAGGCTATGTCATTTCACCCAATGAACAAATTAGTGCAATTTTCTATGTGCCCAGAATGTATATAAAAATGAAATTAATAAAATATTTACAAAGAATCTTGATGTACTAGAAAGAACATAGGGGTTAGGGTTGACAAAACCCTGATAAGAATTCTTGTCCTGCCACTCTGGGGTTAATGGCTCCAGTCAAGTCAACTTGGGTTCTCTGAAGCTCAGGTCTGTTACTTATCTATAAAACACAGAGGCCTTCCTAAAAGGACTGTTAGAACCAAGTGAAAATGGCAAACTGGAACATTCTGAAAAAATACTGGCTACTATTCACATGCTGAGACCTCACATGAGCCCCATAACAGCATGACTTAAAAGACTACACTGGTCTTTATCAGCAGAGCAGAAGGCAATGTCCTCAACTATTAAAACAATTTTTCCAAGACTATGCTCAATTAATTACAAATAATCGCGCAAGTACATTAAAAAGAAAGTGTAATATGGAGCAGTAAGGTCTCAAAAGGCTGGATCCTTTTTTAAAAGGAAGAGTAACTGGCTGGCTGAAAGGAAAAGGGAGGGTGTTCAGGGCAGGGTATCACTATGCTAGAGTCCTCTGGTGAGGGAAATAAGATCTGTATGGTGAAATGCATAAAAGGAAAGGGAGAGAAGGACTAGCATTGGGTTAAGAAGGGCTTGAGTAATCTTGAAAAAAATATGGATATAGTGACCATGCCAGGGAGAGAGGGCAAAAGGTAGACATTGCGCCTATCATGCAGCCAACAAGGAGCAAGTGCTTGCCCCCAATCAGGCATTGTGTTTGATGCTGGAATACAATAGGAGAACATAACACACAATCAGCCTTTGATCTAAAGAAACTTATGGTCCAGTGGGAAGGGCATAAACAGGTTTAAAAAAAATACAAAATTCCAAACCACCCTAAGCACCATGAAGAAAGTAGCATCAGTAGCCCACATGTTTGTGATGAAGGACCTAGGAGGAGTGTTGGCCTAGGAGCTGGGTGGAGAAAGAGCAAGAATGTTTTTAATGAATTAGGTAAGGGAGTAAATGAGAGCATCCGAAGGGCCTCTCAATTTCATACTTAGGAAGACTAATCTTTCACCTTCTCTATGAGGATCCTTAAGAAGCATGGGGATAAGAAGGAGGTAGTTATCATATTATCCTAACATCCTGAGCAAATAATCTCATAAATATATCTGTAATTTTTGAATTTCACTCTCACTGTGTAATCCTCAGAAAGTACATTCACGCAACCAGGTAGAACTACTCTCTCTCCCATGACAGAATCCTTAAAAACCTCCCAAAGGAGATCCCTGGGTGGCTCAGCGGTTTAGCACCTGTCTTTGGCCCAGGGCGCAATCCTGGGGCCCCAGGATGGAGTCCCACGTCGGGCTCCCAGCATGGAGCCTGTCTCTCCCTCTGCCTGTGTCTTTGCCTCTCTCTATCATAAATAAATAAAATATTAAAAAAAAAAACCTCCCAAAGACAGTGAAACCTCAACAAACACAACTTTAAAAAAATAATACGGATACTGGGAATGGCCACAAGGTTTCTAGAAAACTTCATGGTCTAATATGCAATGATTATAATCCAATAAATACCTCAAAACATTTGTTGCCAATGCTAAGTGGAATGTGTATGACCTGAATACTAACTAATGGGGGGGGTGGGGGGGGCTCTGACTGCTGCATAAGCATTCTCATTTTATGTGTTTTAAGAAAAACTTGAAATGCCAAGGTTCCTAGATAAAATTTAAATATTTTGAACTGGCCATGGCAGTTTACGGTCATTCTCACCCAAAGATTCATCAAATCATAAGTGGACTTAAGAGAAATGGTTTGAAGGAGATTTTTTTAATATGACACACTGAATCTCACAATGGATACCAGCCTGATGGGCAAATGCAACAAAAATGTGTAAAGAAAAAAAAAAAAACATAAGATATGTTTCATAAAAGAGAGATGTTATAGCAGTTTACTGCAATTTTAAAAACATCTTATTAAGTGTACAAAGCAACTGAAAATTACCTTAGCTGTAGTTTTCTCAGTGTAAGAGGAAAATAAATTATTTTTCCTAGCACATAAAAAAGAGTTCCTGTCAGCAGCAATATTTTAAGGGCTATTTCAAAAAATACTACTCAGGGTATGATCCCTTCCCCCGCTCTATGCAGTCTTTTCTCCAGTGCAAATTATTGATTTGCACACAAAAGTATTCAGAAAACAAACACCTGATTATAGCATAAGCTACTGCTGATACAAAAGCTTTTGTGACAAGAAAAAGCAATATCTCAAATCTACGAAGGTAAAACACCAAGTAGCAAAAATGAATCCTTTAAGAACTATCAAACCAAACAAAAAATAAAATTAGATATAAATTCAAGTTTTAGACTGTGGTCAATTGAGGTCTAGACAAAACCCTATGTTTGTTCACTGCCTAGTCTCCAGTCTGCTCCAAGTTTGAAAAGGTAATTGAACACAGTCTATAATTACTGGATTAGACACAGATGGGCTCTGTACATTTCAGGGGGAAAAAAGCACTGTTTTGATTCATTTTATGATTGCCTGTAAGGTCAGACTTTTCAAAATGTACTTTCATCTGTTAAATGGTTTCTCAAATTCCCTGGGGTATATCTTCAATAACTGTGATGTTTTAAGCAATTTGGGCCTATCAGATCCTGTCTTTGAATGTAACTAGCTGCCCATTTTCTAGTATTATAAATGTGCATGTAGGTTAATTGCTACATCTCTTACATATTTTCTGAAGTTGCAGTTTTGGGGGAAAAACTGAAAAATTGTGCCCCTTTTCCGACAGGAATTGGTCATGTTGATGGAGATTTCCAAGAAAGGAAAAAAAAAAAACCAGCTATTTGAAAATAAATGGTTTAGTGTCATCTAAAGACCATGAAAAATATTTTTTCTACCTGACTCAAGTGAAAAACAGAGACAAGGAAACACTAACCTTCTGGATAAAAGTTGTAAGAAAAAAGATTAGATTTCTTGCAACTGAATAATATGTAAAACATTAACACATACTTGACTCAAATCCTATGCATTTTTATATAGTACCTATAAATGACTAGGACTTAGGTTACCTGTGCTAACACAAAAAAGAAAAACATTTCCTAATCTACAAGGAGAAAACCCCTACACATGGCATTCTATATCACAATTAATGACATCATTATATAGCAATGTATTATAAATTCACAGTGGAAAATAATATCTAACTTGGAGAACTGGGAATTTGGGTCCCTTTAGGGTAGTGTCTACCCTATTTCCAAACATCTCATATTAAAACAATTTATTCAATAGAGCTGGATATAAAATTTTTAGTTATGAAAATCTGTGGCATATCCAACAGCTTGAGTTAAAATGCTATAAAAAGTCTTCTTTGCTTAGTATACTTAGCCACAGCAGGTTCTCAGGCTACAGGAGGATCGGTCAAAGGAGCCCCCAACCCCACCTCACAACTCCCAGGAAGAGTTATAGAATTCCAAGAACTGTTCTGTAACCGACAGTAACAAGGCTGCCAGAACATTCTTCACTTCATTCCCACCTTTCTTACCATCCTAGGATGATATTAGATTCTCCTACCTTTTAAAAAATCTCTTTTCCAATCATAGCTTCATTTTCTAGTCCCTAAATATACTTCTGTAATCCCGTTGGAATAGAAATGTACCAATACCCCCCCCCCAAAAAGAAAGAAAGAAAGAAAGAAAGAAAGAAAGAAAGAAAGAAAGAAAGAAAAAGAAATGTACCAATACAGGAAAATTAAATGGACCATGTAGAATAAGGAATAATTCCAAACAGTTTTTTATATGTTTTAAAAAGTTAGTTTTGTGTTCTTTACAAATAAGGAGGAACTTTATAATAAAAATATTTAAAAATTCTAAATTGAAATCCATGAAATCACACATGCAAGCAGGAAGCATTTACACTTAGACAAAGATTTACAGCCATGTAGTAAACTCACTGATCCTCTGTGAGATCCATGAATGTGATCTACTTTTAACCTCCTCTTATCACAAAGCCAAGGAGTTTCTAAATCACACAGATAAGCTTGTGTTTTTAAAATCACACTGACTTGAAAAAAGAAAGTTGTACAGAGACGAATGTTTATATCACTATTTACATGAACAGAGCTGTCATTTCATTTATTAGTACTTCTATAATATGTTGTTGCAGATATAATGATCTGACATGTACTAAGGAAGTGTTTTATTAAAAAAATTAAATCTATTACATATTTGTTACATCTCTATGTCAAACAGCTGCCTCTATTTTATATTTCACATGTATTTGGATTTTGCTTAAACGTAAGATATATCTGTATTTGAATGACTAAAGCTCAGAGTAACATAAATGCTGTAGAAAATTATTAACAATTTCCATCCGTGTTCTCCATAGAGCTCAGACACAAAACCAAGATAACATCAGAATAAGGCATTTGTGCCATGAGAGAATTCTAGCATTGTTACTGGGTATTTCATACTTTCTTCCTAAGGGTATACATAAACAGAGCAACAAGCCAACCGAAATGGTAGAACTGCCAAGGAGGGAAGCTCCTTTAGGTAAATCTATTTGTGAACTTAAACGGGAGTTTCACAAGACCAGTTACCAAAAAACTGTGCTTTCATGTCAATTACAAACACGCAACAAGCTCCTAAGAGGTTTTTCTGAGAAAAGATATACATGCTTTAAATTAATTCCGTTCTTCCTTCCTCCCTCCCTCCCTCTCTTCCTTTCTTCCGTAATTTCGTTTCCAAAGCCACAGAAAACATATTTTGAAAGATTACAACATGCTGAATTTGATGTGTATTATTCTGCACTGAGGCCCGAGTGAGTTTAGCCTTGCTCTAGCTCACAACCATTTTGCTCAGATACATGTGCACTTCACTTTTTGACATTAATGTTTCAAATAAACTGCAAGCTTAAAATCATGAGACTATAAGAACAAAAGCCTGGAAAGATTTCTTCCTAGCCTTTCTCAAAAAAGGCCTTTCCCTTTTTAAACAATTTACATGATGTTTTATGGTCCTTTTAGAGGAGAATTATAGTAAATGGCACTCCAAGTGGGTTGTGTGAACCCACAAACCACTCCTCATAAAAACTGCTATAATTTTCCAGGACAGGGACAATAAAATATCATACATAAGCCAATGTTAAATCACGGTGTGACCACAGTAACAAACACATTATTTGCATGAAAATTAAGCATGATAAAGCTAACAAAGAGATGACAAAGAAACAACTTCTGACAGATTTTTCTCATTCTACTTAGCACTTACACAGCCTTTACAGAATTTTCCTCCATTTCTTCAATGACTTGAAACACAGGTGCTAATCTACTACTCAAGTTTTTATGTGTAATTCATCTGTTTTCAATGAGATTAAGAAAAATAAGTAACTTCAACTGTAGCTCAAAGAACACTTTAAATAAGCCAACCAACCTACCTAAATTCTTAACATTTTTATTTTTAATCAAATGTTAAACTTTATGGAGAGTTCTAATGAAATTTTCAGGAGATGCATTTCCAATTTCAGACCACTAGGGACCCGAAGTGTCTTCCACTCCCAAATCAGTAACTTCAGTTAATCGAACCAGCAGGCTGCCAACAGGAACAGCAGAACCCTCCTCCCTACCAGAACCACACTAATTATCTGTAGAACAGATGAGAAGACCTGAACACCACACAGAAAAAAAGGCATGAGCACGAAATTTTTAAAATATGAAAGTTGCTCAAATGGTGTCATTCTTCAATCAGCATCTACCCTAAAAAATTACCCACTTTCCCTTTTCCATGGTAGAATTATTAAACATTAAAACTGAAAAAGAATATAAATGCTTTTCTGATCTGGAGGTGGGAGAAACGGCAGTACCACACTGAAATAGAAAATAAAGCCTGCCTAATACGATTCACTGTAGTTGATCACAGCAGCTTATTGCTAAATCAGGCATAATACTGAAATTAGGATCGGTAAGCCAAGCCAAAATATCTATAAAAGAATATCATTTACAGAGAGTTATCTTAGGATGCAATAATCATGGTAAAAATGAAACAACATTTTCTACTGAAATCTGTTATTATTAATTCTGGTTAGAGAGAACTATTTAAAATATTTACAACACTCCTTTAGAGCAAAACACTGGGAGAGAATTGGAATGAAATAGTATAAAGCCCTACATATATTTTACTGCTTGTTAGATTCTTAGCTAAAATGGATGACTCTTTCTAGAGTAACAAATTATGCTAAACTTACACAGTATTTTTGCACACAGTTCAAAGTTCCCAACTCTTTCCAAAAGGTCACTGTTAATTTGCATTCCATATTTCTAGGAGAACATGGCAATGATTCCATGAACTACTATCCTTCCTTCCACAGCCACACAAAACATAAAACAATAAAACAATGAGCTAGAGAACAAACAATACACCAGAAATGCATATTTGTCGAATCCTTTCATATAAAAATGGACATTTTTATACAAATATTTTTGCTCCTAAATCAAACTTTAGGACACTTAAAAACTATTTATACTATTAGATATAAAGAATAAATAGTCACATTTAAATAACATGCTATTAAAAATGAATTCATTATTCTTGAGTTTAAATAAAATTGTTAATGATAAAATGTCATCATATTTGTTTGGACAGTCCAGTGGGCCTTTGTTTGTGTTTATTGGAAATGCCTTCCATATACTGAGCCTCCAAATCAGAGCTTCCCAAATGCAATCTGCAGAGGAAAAAACACTCATTCCAAAAAAGAAGACTGTGCAAACAATACATAGTTCCAAGATAAATAAATCTATCCAAACCAACTAAACTGTTCTTCCAGGTTAATCAAAGACTCCTGCCTAGCAAAATCTATCCTTCTGAGAACACAAGATGTCCACATGTCAAAAACTTACAATTCAAATGATCTTCAGAATTTAAAATTTTTCATCAGCCCAAACACAATGAACAATTTATCTAGTCTTACAAATCGATTTGAAGAATCTGAGAAGATGTGAAATATATTCAACTCATCCTATAAAATCCAACCTGACTCCTTCATTTACCAAAGTCTACCCACCCCACCCCATTCCCCTGTCTTTACTGGACTCTATGTTATTTGCCTAATACAGCAAAATTCTTATAAGCAAAAAGAATTTACTCTTTTTGCTCCATGGCCTGGTTTCCTTTAGGTCCCTCACTGACACTTCTGTGGCCGCACAGCATGGGGGTAGAGCCGATCTGCATGGCTGGCTATACAGACGGTTCATGAAGCCTTTACAATTGACCACACAAACACAATACCACAATGTAGGTCAGCTTGTGCACTCAAATACCAACGTGAAATTTATATGGAAGTATAGACATAAATCTGAAAGGGTAGAATTCCACCCAATGATCCTAAAATTATTTCAAGGAATCAATCTCCAAGAATGCATCATGAAATCAGAAGAGCCCAGTTAAGCTGTGTGTGTGTGTGGGGGGGGGGGGGGTTTCAAGAAAGAAAATGAAAGACTTTAGAAGCGGCAGCAAAGGTTTCACCAATCATTATATCATTGAGAGGGCTCAAACTACAGATGAAGTTAGAATACAGAAGATTGTAGAAACGGCATTTAAAATTATTAACTGATCAAAAATTTGTAGTTGTCATTAAAAAAAAATACAACTTAGCAATTCAGTTCAGAAAGAAGAATATCCCCAGGAACATACACATCTGTTTAATATTACAAGCCAACTGTCAACATCCTAAGTGAAGTTTTAATTTAATATTTTTTCTTTCTTGATGTTTTACCTTTAATCAATGCCTCATGAGAGTATCAGCTTTCTATAAGAAACTGTTAAATATAAAGAAATGTTATTGTAGCATGTTTATAAAATCATAGTTCGAGAACTTTTTATTTTTCCAAAGCCTGACCACAACTTAATTATCTGCAGGACATTCCAGGCTCACAATTGCAAGCTCCAGTTCCCAAGCAATTTTAAACAATATCTACTGTACAGGACAGAGGGTACACAACAGACCGCAACATAGTTATATTTCCAAAAGTCAGCATTAGGCCCTTTAGACATGGTTTTTATTTTCATTAAACAATATTTGTTTCCTCACTAATCATTAAATGGTTTTCATCACTATCGCCTGTTTTCCTTTCACATGCTGGTTGTTAGCATCAGTGTTTGTGTTCATAATAAATAAAAAAAGTGACCCACCCAGTTATTTAAAAATGAACACACACGACGTCTGGTTCAACAAGTGTTAAAATTCAGCAACTTACTCACACCCTGGATACTGTTCTATTTTCATCTAGACTCTAAAAAACTTTCATAGAGTAACAGAGTCTGTACATACTCCTTTAAATCAGATTTAAGCTTCGTGCCTGCTTATGTTATTGTGGGCACACAGATCTAATCAGTGGTTCAAGACATTTACGTGGGAAAATGGAAGAGGAAGAAGAAAAGACAGCAAATTCATATTCCTGACCATAATGGAGAGGAGCTGAAAATATTGCCAATTCCTACAGATGGATGAGAAAAGCAGCCTGATTAAAAGTAACATGCCAGTAACTGACCAAAATGCGGGGGAGCAACTAACAGAGCATTCCAGAACTTTAGGAATGACTCTGAGGAAGGAAAGCTAAAAAGGCCGTGGGGGGAGGGGGGGCAGGGGCGGGAGTTGTATGCTCCAAGGTATTAGGAACAACTTAAAAATATGTCATTTGTGGAAGAAACAAAGCTGCATCAAAGTTGGAAGTAAAATTAATAGCCAACAGAAAAAATAATCTGATAAATAATCCAGAAAACCTTTAAGAAGTCTGATACTTGCATTATTGCATTAGAACTACCAGAGTTTCAGACAAATAAATTGAGTCCAAATTAACTAGTTTTGGGGTTTGGATTAACTGGTCAGTGTGATATGTGAAAGACAGAGATACAATGCAGGGCATGCACATGTGTTTCTAAGTTTCTGTGTTTATTTATCAAATACTTTATCACACTTCCTATGTGCCAAGCACTTTCAAAGTGCTTCACTCTTTCAATTTTCCAAATTAGGTACCACTTTATTCCCATTACATAGATCAGGAAATGAGGTTAAATAATTTATCTCCTAGTCACCCACCAGTAGGTAGTAGAGCCCAGAGTCCATGCTCAAAACCACCATGCCACAAGCCATCCAGGGGACATTAACTTTATCAAGGTAAGAGCTCCATTACTGGATGGACCCACTTGTCTAACTTCTCTGACTCCTTCCTCTGCTGGCCTCTCAAATGTTGCCAAGTGAGGCTCTCTTCTCTGAAATTCCCCTCTAGCAATCTTGCTCCTTCCTTAAGGCTTCAACCTCCACCTATATTCTGATGTCTGCCCATCTACATCTCTGACTCAGAAATCTTTCCTGAGGTCCACTTCTGTATTTACAAGTGCCAAATATGTGTCCCTTGGCTGTTCAGCGGGCACCTCAAATAACTATAAAATGACTCATTTTGACTACCCACTCGATCACTCACAATTAAAACCTCGAAGCAATCTAGAACCTCTGATTTTCATCTCCTACATCTAACAAGTCCCAAATCCTGTCAAACAGATCTTGAATGTGTCCTCTGTTCTGATGGTCACCAGCTTGGCTCAGGCCTTTACCACCTCTTGCGTAAACATGAAGGCTGCTCAACAGATCTCCCTCCTTGCTGCCAGTCCTTCTCACCTCTGCTAGGTCTGTCAACAGCCAGCAATAGGATCTAAAATCCATACCTGATCACATCAGTCCCCTGCCAAAACTTGTTATGGTTCACCATGGCCTGCAGAATGATGCCCCCCTTCTTTCCCATTCTAGGGAATATCTTTTATTCTTCAAGATTCTGCTCAAGACCCACCTCTTCTGTGAAGCCCTTTGCCTTTCAGCTCCCCCCAAGTGAAGAAGTCTTCACTTCCATCTCTGTAGCCACATGTACTTTGATAACATCTTTTACAACATGCTTTAATTATTTGCCTCTAGGTCTGTCCCTTCACTAGACTATGAGTTTCTCCAAGTCAGGGATTGTCTCACTCATGTTTGTATGCCCAATGCCTACTTACATGCATGACATAGGCTGCATGCTCAGTAAATAGTGAGTGAATAATTCATTCTTAGAGACACCCTCCATTCAAAGTAACATCAGTAATCCAAGGCAGAGCAAAAGGGCAAAATTTTGAATGCTAAGTACATTTATTCTTGGCCACCCACATCCACCACTCTCCTTCTGGAAACAGCCCCCCAAATCTCCTTTGGAAATCATTCTTCCCCTCCTCTCAGCTACGTGTACTGGGTGAAAGTGACCCTGGTCTGGCTATAGGGCTGGGTCCTAAGTAGACCAAACTAAGCATAGGTCCTTTCCTTTTCAAGACAGGGATGGATTTAAGGATAGGCATATGTATCAACACCAAGATTCTGATGGATACTACAAGGAAAGGCCTCTCTCTTCCCCTGAAAGTAAAGTCTGCAAGTAGTATAGCTTTCTGGCTACCATGAAGCAAAAGCTGGAGGTCCCCTAAGGGAGATGTGAACATCATGAATGGCAGAACAGTGAAAGCGAGAAAAGCCAGGCCTTTGGTGACATTGCTACATCCCCTGGGTCCAGCCATGCTGGAGGTTAAATCATACCACTAGACTTTTCAGTGATATAAATCAATGCATTCCCATGATCATTTCAGTTAATCTGAATTGGGTTCTAACTGGTAGCTGTAATGGGGCTGCTGCAGTAAGTTCGTGGGAGTTTTATTTTGTTTTTTTTTAAGATTTTATTTATTTATTCATGAGAGACACAGAGAGAGAGGCAGAGACACAGGCAGAGGGAGAAGCAGAGGGAGACACAGGCAGAGGGAGACTCCATGCAGGGAGCCTGATGTGGGACTTAATCCCAGGGCTCCAGAATCAGGCCCTGGGCCGAAGGCGGCGCTAAACTGCTAAGCCACCCGGGCTGCCCAGTAAGTTCGTGTTTATGGGGAGAAATCAGACTACACATTGGAAGAAATGTGCAGAAAAAGGAGGCAGAACAAAGACAGGGTGACAGCAGCAAGTTAAACCTGATAGGCGATAAAAACAGTCAACAGGGTGCTCCCGACACAAGGAAGAGAGATTCAAGATGCCCGCCATCCCAGGCAGCACTAACCAGGCTCTCATAGGGGTAGCCTGTGGGCCACTTATGAAAAGAATAAAGTTTTATAAAGAGCTAGAAAAAGAAATTAAAAAATAAAAAAACAAATGCTTCTTTTTAAAAGGCCTTTATGAGAAAAAGAAAAGGCTTTGGGATAATTTAATCTGGAGAAAGCAAGTCCTCGAGGCAATTTAACTTGGTGAAGGGTTATTTATAAGGAGGTGACTAAACAGCTGTTCTCCAATTTCACAGGGAAAAGAATTAGAGGAAATTGATTTACATTTCAGCACGAAGCCGAGGCAGGCAAAAGGAAGAAGTGCTGGAGGGAGAACTGTTAATGATAAAAAAAAGGCAAAATGAAAAACTGGATTTTTATGGCTTTTAAAAGATGGAAAATCACCTATGTTGATTAATTTAGTTTTGAGTCAAACTAGTAAACACGTATTTGAGAATGCCTTCTATTCATTTACTCACATACCATATACTGAATCCCTACTGTGGGCCAGGTATGGTGCTAGGCCTGGGAACACAAAACTGAGAAGTGATTGCCCTGTCCAAAGGCCACAGTGCTGGTAGCTACGAGAGCCACAGCCAGGAAATAGAAAACAGCACCAAATCAGAGTCCTGCCTCTCCTTTTCCACTCCCGACACCCAAAAGTAAGCAATACAGTTTGTGAGACAGCACAACACTGCCTGGAAAGTTAAGCTACGATGCAATCATTAAATGAGAACACAAAACCATCACATGAAGGCTGTCCCAGCCAGAGTTCCTTGCTTAGCAAGTAATATGTAGCAAATGCTCTGAATTCAGAAGAGACTAGTAGTGTAGGAGACACTGTGCCTTTAAAGATGGGCAGAATTTGAGTAAGTGAAGGGGAGTGAGCCATCCACGCAAGAGAAACTGCAGGAGCCAAACAAGGAGAAGGCTGTAAGTGGACTGGGCTGGTTAAAGCTGGTGGGATGATGGAGGAAGCATAGGGCGTAAAAATGGAAAACTGGGCAGTACTAGCTTTACAAGGGCCTCTGAATGCTGGCCAAATCACCGAGAATTCGTTGTGTGAGTGAGCAGTACTGAATGCTTCTGAGCAAAATAACATGATGAAAGCAGCATTTTCAGCCCAGTAGCTTGACTCCAAAGGAGATGGGAGAGCTCAGTACAGTCGCATCACAGCTCAGGTTCATGATGGTTGAGGGTCTGAACCCACATGGTCACAGAGGAATGGGTGAGTAAAATGAACCACCAGGCATTTACTCACTTAATTAATTTCACAAATAAGTGTGAACTCTTCACAGTGCTCTGTGCTGTGACAGGGAGTGCACACAGTGCCTGTCCTCTCGGGCCTGAGGTTAACTGGCCAGGAAGGCCAGGGAAAAGGAGACTGACAGACACCCCTGCAAAGATGCCGCTCTGTGCGACAGGCTCTCATTCTGAGAATTTTATTTACACAAGCTGGAACAACAACAAAATACCAAAATATAAACAGAAAAACCAATCCTCCCAAAATATCACTTCATGTGCATCATGGGAGATACTGATTTTTATTACCAGTTTGAGTCATGGAAAAGTATAAGAGCAAATATCCTTGTACTGACTGAGCGGTACCAAGTAATGAATATAAAAAAGGTTTTTAAAAAAGAGAGGTCTCTTTTAGGACTGAAATGTTTCCAGATTTCATCTTTTGACATAACTGAGATATACCCATAGATTTCCCACTTACCCACAGATAGGTATTTAGAAGCTTTCAGAAAATTCATCACCTCTCCTTGATATCTATTTTTTTTTTCTTCCTTCCCTTAATTTAATTTTGATTTAACTTCCTCTTGTCACTGCTTGCTTACAAATCACAGCCTCTATGTCTGGAGTCAATTAGGGCTATAAAGTACCCCACCACGCCTTCATCTGGGGACCCATTTATATATATTTTCTTATTTCAAGAGGTAGAGCTAAGAGCCTGTAACTCCAAAAGTTTCCAATCAACCATCACATTCTATTCTTTGGAAAAGTATGCTTCTTTCCACAGTGAAGAAGGTGACATCAAACTATATATTTTGCAAGAATATTTCCTTTCCACCTGTATAAAGATGAATTGTGCTTTGGGAATTCATTTGCAAAAAGTGGGTTGAGTGTGTGTAATACATGCTTAATAGCAATAACATTAAAAAATCTTTCTACCATTTAAAATTAAATGTAATTTCCTTATTACTTTAATGGAATCCCTTGGAGTTAAAGTATTTAACTAGTCCTTTTCACATCAACTATTCATTATATAATTCCCTTTAAATATCAGGTATATTAGGTATGTAAACTGTCCACTGACAGAGTAAAAACACACATTTCCACTGAAACAGAAACAGGAGAAGGACAAGGCAGCTTGATTCAGAATCTGATAATGGGTTACAGATTCTCTTCCAGTTCAGATTTATAGTCAAAATGCCATAAGAGCCATTTACCACCTCTAACCTTTCAGGTCATATTTGGAAGAAAAGTATGAACTGCCACATCACTAAGAGAAAATCTGTCTGAGGCTAAAATTCTTGACTTTTCCCTATTGCGTTGTTGAGCTACACAGGGGGAGACAGAAAAATCTATCTCCTATGAAAACCTCCTCAAATAATAAGGTAGAGATGAATTGTACAAGGTTCTGTCCATGGGAAGGAATTCCCTTGACACTGCCTTTCAGGGTCAGCCCTGAATGGGGCTCCAATGCAATCCTGTGTACCGCTGGCTGGTACCAGCCTACTGACTAACCCATCCTATCCTGCAGGACGCCTGATAGACACAAGGGAAAAAATCCTAGGGCTGGTGTGCAGACATTCCAAGCCATGGATTGTGGATGCAAAGCCTTGACCATACTCTAAAAACAACCCCTCTCTCTTCTAACTGCCTTCCAATCTCCTGTTGGACCTCCCACTGGCTGAACCCAATCAGAAGCCAGAGAACAAGGAAACCCAGCCAAGCACTCCATAAAACTCAGCCTCCAGGGGCAAGAACAGAGTGCAAAGGGTAGAGAATGGATCTGAGAGGCCAAAGGATAATTCAAGGTACATTCCATTACCTATTGTTCACATTCTTTCTATTAAACTGAGCTTTTCTCTGTGGATTTTACCATCCTGTGATTTCCCACCATTGGAGCCTTTGCCATGTGTTCCTGTCCTACTTCTCCTTTCCACATCTACACATGTGGAAAATCTATGAGGCCCACCTAAATATCACCTCTTCTACCAAGTCTCCCCTCAACCTTATCCAGAAGTAGTAATCTCTCTGTCCTCTTATTTCTTGAAATTCCCCTATCAAAGATGTCTATAGTTATCAATAGGTCTTATACTTATGAATTTACTTATCACTATCCAAGTATTTTATATATCTGTTCACCTATTTACTATAAATTGCTCATTAAAATACTGGGGCACTTGGGTGGCTCAGTCAGTTAGGCATCTGATTCTTGGTTTCACCTCAGGTCATGATCTCAGGGTCATGAGATCGAGCCCTGCATCGGACTCTGCACCTAGCATGGAGTCTGCTTGGGATTCTCTTTCTCCCTCTGCCCCCCTCCCCTTGTGCTTGCTCTAACAAATAAATAAAAAAATAAAAAAAAAGAAAGAAAGAAAGAAAGAAAGAAAGAAAGAAAGAAAGAAAGAAAGAAAGAAAGAAAGAAAGAAAGAAAGAAAGAAAGAAAGAAAGAAAGAAAGAAAGAAAGAGAAAGAAGAAAGAAAGAAAAAAAGAAAGAAAGAAAGAAAGAAAGAAAGAAAGAAAGAAAGAAAGAAAGAAAGAAAGAAAGAAAGAAAGAAAGAAAGAAAGAAAGAAAGAAAAAAGAATGTAACCTCCACAAAACAGAGATCCTGTATTATCTCTGTTCCATTCCCAGGGCCAAAAACAGTGCACAGCCTATACTAGATGCTCAATAAATATGTATTAAAATGAACGAATGAATGAATGCCCCCTTCTAGAGTGTAAGCATTTGATGACCAAATGAAAGTCTCTCTCATTTTCCTATCCTAAATAGCAACCTAATGCCCTACTTGCAGATACTCAACCAATGAAAGCTGGTAATAAAGTAGCTGCCATTGAATGAGTAGCTACAACATACCAGATCCAGTGATCCAGGGCTTCACATACAGTAGCTCATTCAATCCTCACAACCACCTTAAAAGATACTGTGGTAGAACTGTGCCTTCAGGATCAAGGGCCTCATTTTCCCAACTTCCAGAACTGCCTGCCGACTGCCTCCAGCTGTCTCTCTTAGGAACTGCCCTCAGCAGAGGGAAGCTGCTTCACCCAACATTATTATGGTGCTTCCCTGGGGGAAGCCTAAATCCAGTGGCTGACCACCACAGTGGTTTCAAAGGCCTGACCCCTGCCTCACCTGGGTAATTCTGAAAGTCATCTCAGCTCTGCAGTTCTCCACAGGGCTATTGAGCAAATAAACAAAATAACAAACTGGTGCCCCAGACAAAAAAACAAAATTAGCACTTTTTCCAGTATCTATAATGTAAAAATTGGGTCTCCTTCCCTCTCAGTGATTTTCCTAACTAAAACCATAAACCTCTTCCCCTTTTCCTCAAAAATAGACCACAACACTGCCTATAAGAAATGTATGGTCACTAGGTAATTGTCAACAAAAAGAAACAAAATGTTTGGTTAGGGGCTTTGAAATATACATGATTTATGTACCAAAATATGCTCCCGAATATAGCAGATAATATGACAACACACCATGGAGAAAATCACCAGTGATCTGATCTGGTGAATGGCACGACCTAGGACAGCACTCACCATGTGCACATCCAGCCATGCATTCAGAGAACCTGGAGAGGCAGCAGGCAGTCTTTGGAACCCAGTGCGTACTCATGATCCTTTTTTTTTTTTTTTTAATTTTTATTTATTTATGATAGTCACAGAGAGAGAGAGAGAGAGGCAGAGACACAGGCAGAGGGAGAAGCAGGCTCCATGCACCGGGAGCCCGACGTGGGATTCGATCCCGGGTCTCCAGGATCGCGCCCTGGGCCAAGGCAGGCGCCAAACCGCTGCGCCACCCAGGGATCCCCATACTCATGATCCTTAACATCATCCTGGGCAGGTCACTTAAACTTCTGAACCTTGGTTTCTTCACGAGGAAAGGAAGCTAACTTGTAAGGATAGTCGACTAAATTAGAATGTTTTTAGCACAGTGCCAGAGAGATTAGGTGTTCAACAAGTGGTAGCTATTACTATTGCTTATGAGTTTTTAGAATGACAACCAGAAAGGTAAAACCTCCATGCAACATTTGTGGATGATTTTCTTGTACAGGTTAAAAAAGTCTGAATTGAAACTCTGGCTGACTTACAGGAAAATTACTCCCTTTACAAAAGGTTTTAAGGCAGACTTCCTTTAAATAGGGCCCCCTCCGTTGTGCATTTAATATATAATCAGATCCTACTTACTCATGACACTTGCTAATCAAAAGATATTAATTCTTCTCCATTTCCTACCAAAGCAAATAAAAACTTATCTGCTGGGAGCTTTACTTTTTCTGTTTTGCTTTTCATTTCAAAAGTAATAACATACTCATTAAAGAAATTCAGGTTGATAGAAGCAGAAAAAGAAAGTACCCAGAGTCCAATCTCCCAGAAAGAGCCATGGTTAACTATTGATAGATTCCCTTCTGATCACTATTTCCATGCCTAGAGGTTTTTTTGTTTTGTATACATAGTTCTAAGATTTATTCATTTACTGGGGGTGGAGGGGTGAGGCAGAGGGAGACCCCCTGCTGGTAAGGAGCTGGATATGGGCCTTGCTCTCAGGACCCTGAGATCATAACCAGAGCCAAAATCAAGAGTGGGAATGCTAAAAGTAGGCACCCCTCATATACATAGTTTTAATTATATTTGGTTTTAGTAGTAGCTTTTTTAACCTAACATGATAATATAAGCTATTTTTTTCATGCCATGAGTTACTCTTCAGTGTGCCATGTTTCCCTAATAATTTCTCTGTACTTGGAAATATTGCTTTCTGTCTCTCTGTAAAGTAACTATGATAGTTGCCATCACAATCGTCCTCTAAATCATCACCGTTATTATTAAAACTATTGCTAATACTTAAATTCAAAGACCTCCCACTTCTAGAAGACAGAATATTCATATTCATTTTTATTTTCTTCAGTTTTGCTTTGATAATGAAATCTTCAGTTCATCAGAAATATATTTTAATGTGTGTACAGTAACATATGTACAAAAAAAAACCCAGAACTCTTTTTCAAAGTGCTAACCAATTACCCCCTAAAACATCACTGAATAAATTTTTTCTTACTGATTTACAATGCCTCTTTTATCAAAAGCTACACACACACACACCTGGTCTTACATGCTTCACTGATCAATCCATACACACATATATTACTTTTTGTCTTTAAAATGTTTTAAATCTGGCAAAACTAGTATCCCTGCCCCAATACACACACCCTTCCACTCCTCAAAAATTATTCTCACACATCTTTTTTTCGAGATGAATTTCAGAATCACTTGCAGGTTCCTCTCAGAAGAGTTCTGTTAGAATTTTGATGAAAGCTATAATATATAATAAACCCACAATTTAACTTAAGAATCACTGGTGCCGGGCAGCCCGGGTGGCTCAGTGGTTTAGCGCCCCCAGGGCATGATCCTGGAGACCGGGGATGGAGTCCCACATTGGGCTCCCTGCATGGAGCCTGCTTCTCCCTCTGCCTGTGTCTGTACCCCTCTCTCTGTGTCTCTCATGAATAAATAAATAAAATCTTTAAAAAAAAAAAAAAAAAAGAATCACTGATATCTTTACAATACTTTTTCTTCCCTTCCAGTACACAATATTCTATTTATTCACGTCTTCTGTATCTCTCCACAAAATTCTGAAGTTTTCTTCAAATGGGACATCTCCATTTCTCATTAAGGTTATTTCTAGAAATGCTTTTTGTTACTACCATAAATGTTTTCATGGGATTTTAAGTGGTCATTAATTAGATTTAGGATGGCCACTGATTTCTATGTATTTATGCTGAATAAGAACTCCAGAGGCCTCTATGGTAGGGCCATAAGGCACCTTCCCCAGTTTCATTCATGCTGCCCACAAAGAAGCACCCTGGCTCAATCAAGCTGGTTTCCTGTCAAGGAAATACACCATGTTCATACCCACCATCCACCCACTTTCACTTGCTCTTCAAGGTTTTGCTCCAACTTAAAAGCTTTTCTGACTACTCTACCCCTAACTATCATATATCCCTTTTCTACACTCCTCCTGTGCTAATAAGTTCTGATATATATAACCCTTTAAGGAAATTAGGAATAATTTTCCTTTTATCAATATTAAATGTGATTTTTTTTATACTTCAGAAAATATTTAAGAAAAACAAGTGAAATTATATATATCGTTTTACCTTTTTAAGAGATTATAAACTTGAAACAAAATTGGTTAAAATGTATTATTTGTTTAAAATAGTGTTAAACTGAAAGTAGCTCAAATATCTTTCAGTAGGGGTTCAAATAAATAAGTTATATGAAACTATTTCCTCTTCTTTCTTTCCCTCTTTCTTCCTTTCTTTCTTTCTCTTTCTCTTTTTCTTTTGAGAGAAGGGGCAAGGGGCAGTGGGAGAGAGAATCCTGAGCAGGCTCTATTCCCAGTGAAGCCCAATATGGGGCTCAATCTCACGACCCTGAGATCATGACTGAGCCAAAACCAAGGGTCGGATGCTTAACTGAGCCATCCAAGCACCCCATGTGAAACTATTTTCAATGACTATACAGCCAAATAAATTGGTGACACAGAAAAATATATATTGACATAAAAAAATGTTCACAATACACTGTTAAGGAAAAAAAAGCAATAAAAGAAAAAAAAAAGAGGGTCTACTTAACAGCAGTATAGAAAAATTCCCTTTGTTTAATAGGAAAAATGTCTGGAAACTATGTACCAAGATTGTGGTAGGGGTATCTCTGACCAATGGTACTATCTATGAACTTTATTTTCTTCTTTATTCTGTTTAGTGAGCACTTAACTACTTTTATAGTCAGATTTTAAATTAATTAGTGAACTTCAAAAACATATCCTGCTGATAGCAGTCCATTCTAAGAGTACAGAACCACTATTAAATCAAATGCACTTGTAGAGAAAAACATACCAATTGCCAGCTTTGAAAAACAAACTCATTTTCTCATCTAGGTGAAAACTTATGAGTATACAGGAACTCAAGGGGAAAGTAACACAAGACATTGAGCAGTCGTCACTGCAAAAAGCATTTTAAGATATATCCTAGGACTTCTAGAAAGAAGAGTACTGAATCCTGGAACCATCTTGTTGAAAGATCCTTAAGGATCTAGATAATGAGGGAAAAAAAAAAATAAAGTAGAAAAGAGGTTAGGTGAGTTCTCAAAGATCACATAGGTAATAAATGACAAAGTCCAAAAATATTTAGAATGCAAAACCTATGCTTTGTATTCCTTTCTCAATTCTGGAGTCAAGGTACTCTGAAATGGTCACTTTTGTTTTGTTTAAAGACTGTATTTATATATTTGAGAGAGAAAGTATAGAGTGAGTGTGACAGAGAGAGAGAGAGTGCGCGCAAGCATGAAGAGGGGAGGAGAACAGGGAGAGATATAGGAAGAAGCAGACTCCCTGCTGAGCACGGGGCCTGATGTGGGGCTTGATCCCAGGACCCTGGGATCATGACCTGAGCTGAAGGCAGATGCTTAACCCATTGAGCTACTCAGGCACCCTGGCAGTCTGTCACTTCTATTTAGACTGTAAAAGGCAAATGCTCATTTACCAGGCTTTTCTTAACATCCATCTAAAAAGTGAACAGGAATGTGTACAACGGTATGAAATGAAAAGATTTGCTCTCTTAAGTATAGTTTATGTGCTGTAATAGAGAGCTTTGACAAATAGCCATACAGTAGATTGTGACAAGGAGGAGCCAGCAAACTCTAATATTTACACACTTTGAGAACCTGAAAGTCAGGAAGAAAAAAAGTACTACTGAATTTAAAAGTACAACTGTGGGCAGCCCAGGTGGCTCAGCTGTTTAGCGCCTGCCTTTAGCCCAAGGTGTGATCCTGGAAACCCAGGATCAAGTCCCACGAAGGGCTCCCTGCGTGGAGCCTGCTTCTCCCTCTGCCTGTGTCTCTGCCTTTCTCTCTCTCTCTCTCTCTCTCTGTCTCTCATGAATAAATAAAATCTTTTTAAAAAAATAAATAAAAGTACAACTGTGCTGCAAGCTTTTCATATCTGAGTTATAGGAGGTCATTCAACACATCATTCTTTCATTCCTCTGGTTTATTCGCTTTCTTTTAGGTGGGTTCTAAAGGGGCGTCTTATTTATTTATTTTCTTTATTCATGAAAGACACAAAGAGAGAGAGGCAGACACAAGCAGAGGGAGAAGCAGGCTCCACGCAGGGAGCCGATGTGGGACTGGATCCTGGGACTCCAGTATTACGCCCTGGGCCGAAGGCAGGCGCTAAACCACTGAGCCACCCAGGCATCCCAAGGGGCCTCTTGTTAAGTCAATTTTAAACTTAGTGTGTCGTAAACAGAATAAGTTGTCTATATACAAACCATAATTAACCACTGTAGACATCACTGATACTTTGCCCACCAGAGGGAGCCCATATGGATTTCCGTGTAACAAGAAACTTCAAACATCAAGTTTGTATGAATTCTATTATTAGAATCATATTATTCATAGTATCAATATTGTAAAAATCACTTAATAATATTGTATTTCTATCCTCCCCAAAAGATAAAAGTTACATGAGATCAGGTATGTAAAGTAATTTAATAGCATTCCTAACCTGTAGCAGAAGCCCCAAAGTGATTGATTTTCCAAAATTTATATTCTCTTGAGTACTAATTACACTGCTCGAAATAAATGAACAAACTTACTTCTATACAAGTTGATGTAAGTTTGGTTGATATCTGTCCCAATAGATGGTTCTACCCTCAATATGTTGACAAATCTGGTTCTCAAGCCTGTAAGACAGCCAGATCCTGGAGAGGAAATACTCATTAAAAATGTTATCCTCGGGGGACTCATTTCAGCAGCCTTGTCCTAGTAGGTGATAAACTGAACTGTTGGTGACCCGCCAACTAGAAGCTGAGGAAAGAGAGAACTGTTTGACCCATTCTAGATGTTTCTTGGCATGAAGGAGAAAACCACCTATCCCTGAGAACCATGCCTCTGTAGTATGTGATACAATCATCACCACCAAGATGAGTCTCGAAATGAAGAAAGCACAACTGAGGGGAACTCTGCACAAGAACCTGGCATCGAAAGGAGCCCCACTGAGTCTCTATCCTCATCTGCAATCTGGTAAGTCTGACACTTTCTTCCACCTCTCACCATCACAAGCCCCAGGCCAGTGTTTGCCGGATATAAGTCCCATTGCACATCTCCATGCAGTTGGCTGGGCATATGTCCCAGGTGTCTATTTTGTAGACTCCATGGTGTCCAAGATAGAAATATGACAAAGTGGGAGGACCCCACTGGGTTCCAGCTATAGTTTCCAATTCAGGTTTACCAGAAAGCATTGCCATTGGGGACTTATCCAACACTTGCTGTCTTAATAAAACTCCGATGTCCATCAGGTTCCTTGGATATATTCTCTACTGCTTAGAATCAAAAGAAGGCGGCATGAGTAATTGGCATTCTAACTTTGAAAAAATTTATTGTGATGTGTTACCATTTAACTTCTCAACCAAAAAGCTGGGAATTATTCTACTTCTTCCTCTAGCCCCACTCATTACTGCCTCCTACACAACTACTTTACCTATCCATGTCTATCCGACTCTACTACCACCAGCTCACCACCTTCTCCTGACTGCAACAGCCTCCTCGTTAGCTCTTTTGGGCAGCCCTGGTATGCTCCGAACCCATCCTCAATATTGCTGATTATTTTAAAACACAGATATGATCCTTTCAAGCTTCTGCTTACATAGACCAGAGCACAAAATCCAAGCTCTGTAGCATTGGTGACAGTGCTCTCACTCAAAGGGATGGCAAACCTTCCCTCTAAAGGACCAAAAAGAAAATATTTTAGGCTTTGCAGGCCTCTACAGACTACAACTCTGCCAGGATAACACAAAAGCATCCGCAGCCTATACCTACACAAATGAGGGCAGTCACATTTCAATAAAACCTCATTTACAAAAACAGGCAGCAGGTCAGGTCAGACTTTACCTCTGGGCCAAACTGGCCCACCTGCTTTAACCAGTCATGCAAAGGCCTCTCTCCTGGCATCTGACCCTCACCGAGTTCTCGTCCAGAAAAGGGCTCATCCACCACAGTCCTACCTTGACTCCATCACCCTGCTGTCATGCATCAAGGCCTCTGTTCACAATGTTCCCTCTGCTAGGAATGTCATTTATCACCTTTCCTTTGTCTGGTGACACAGTTCTTGTCCTTCAAGGTCCAGGATGACCTTCCACTGACTCCCTCAAGGAAATTTATGCTTTATTTGTATTTCCAAGAGATGAGACATATGTCTTATAGCTTCTTGTGTCCTCACAAAGCCAGGCACATATTGGTTGTTCAATGCTCTTAGGATGATGGAATCAATGAATTCTTAAATAAATAGAATTTCAAAAGCTGGAGTCCTCATAAGTTCTGGAAAAAAACCTCAGAAGTGCAAACTATATAGAGGGCTGTTAATACCACAGAAGTCTCTAGCACGGAGTTCTGCCTATAGTACACAGTAAGATCCATAAAAACATAGTATTGTGTAGCTAAAAAGAGGCCTTGGAGAACATTAATGTAGTGGTTTTTATTTTTTTTTAATTTTTTAAATTTTTATTTATTTATGATAGTCACAGAGAGAGAGAGAGAGAGAGGCAGAGACACAGGCAGAGGGAGAAGCAGGCTCCATGCACCGGGAGCCCGATGTGGGATTCGATCCCGGGTCCCCAGGATCGCGCCCTGGGCCAAAGGCAGGCGCCAAACCACTGCGCCACCCAGGGATCCCAATGTAGTGGTTTTTAACATGTGTGTCACTGAGGCCTATGTTTGATGCCCAAGGAACTTCTCAAAGAGAAAGGCGGAAGGGTGATGGAGGGACAGACTGGCTAATGAACATCTTTCTTTCCAGCCCCCACACTCCAGCCTTAGCCAAAGCTGCTTATTTTATTTGCAATAAGGTCTCTGTATTGAATAAGAAAAAATCTAAATGATTCAACAAACTCATGCTGTTTGCAGTCTGCATCCTAAACCTACACTGTTTCCTGATCTATTCCTGTCCCATGTGGCTCTATCTCCAGCTTCCCACTGACACCTGGCACCTGATGCCTAATACTGCTTCTTAGAAGCATGCTTCCTCAACTGAAATCCCCAGTTTAGGAAGTATTATACTCAATCCTTGGAATTAAGATTTATTTCCAGCTACTCTGGATAATAATCCAGGTGGTCCCTCCCAGCTCAACTTCTGGAACCCTACACTGGCACATAATGTCAATTATGTGATTTCAAAGGAATCAAGGAGGACCTGGGGAATCAATGCTAAGAAGATTATTAATGTCACTCATAGTTGTCAATTCAAAAGTTGTTACCATCTATGTGTCTGCTTCTCCTCTAGACTAAACTTCTTGAGGTAGGAACTGAATCTTAATAATATAATAAAACATACTATTTAATGTTTACCCCAGATACTGGATTAAGTATAAACATATATTGTGTAGTATTAAGGAATCATATTAGGATCACACATTTCTAGAACTGGAAGGAGCCTTGCACAGAGATCAACTAGCTCCAAAACTGAAAGCAAAGTACCATAGCTGATTAACACTTATTCATTAGTTCAAGAAATATTTATCAACTACCTAGGTCCCTTGCACTGTCTAGAACCTATGGATTCAGTGGTAGACAACACAAAGTCTTTGTCTTCACAAAACACATATTCCAGTGGATACACAACAAATAAATGGATACACAATATGTCAGATAATGAAAAGAATAAAGCAGGATGAGGGACAGGAAAAGGATGCTACTTTATACAGGGCAGCCACGGAAGGTCTCACTGAGGGAACATTTGAGCAGAGACCTGAAGATCAAAGAACAAGGAATCTGGAAGAGAAGTGTCTCACGTAGAGGGAATGACAAAGGAGCTAAGGTAGGAACCCATCCGTTCATGTGAGAAAAGCAAAGGGGTAGGGCAGCTGGAACAGAGTAAACAAAATGAAGGTGACAGGAGGTGAGGTCAGACAGGGAGCAAAGACCAGAGCATGTGGTTTTGGGCCACTATAAGAACTCTGAATTGGGGACACTTGGGTGGCTCAGTGGTTTGGCGCCTGCCTTCAGCCCAGGGCGTGATCTTGGAGTCCCAGGATCAAGTCCCGCGTCAGGCTCCTTGCATGGAGCCTGCTTCTCCCTCTGCCTGTGTCTCTGCCTCTCTCTCGCGCGCGCGCTCTCTCTCTCTCTGTCTCTCATGAATAAATGAATAAAAATCTTTTAAAAAAAGAAAAAAGAACTTTGAATTTTAGCCAGAAACTCAAAATAGACATTCAGCTTTCATAAAAGCACTCTGTAATAAGCAAAGAAAACTTCATCTGTGTGCCTTACCTGAAAATAGGATTTCCAGAGCCCAGGGTCACCATCACCAGATAGGGAATAAGCATCTTTGTTTTATAAGAAATCACTCTAGTTCCATAGTCTAAGCTCTCAGTGTGACCAGAGTGGAAACTGAGGCCCAGAAAGATTCTGTGGCCTGCGGCTTCGTGACAGGCTGTGCACTACAGCACAAGTTTCCTGATAGTCTGTTCAGAGCTCCTGCCGCTCTGGGCCCAGCCTGGCTGCTCACAGTGTCCTGGTTTCCCACATGGTGCTCTCCCTGGCCCCGGCAACCTCTATAAAGCAATAAGAAAACAAAGAGCTAACACCATAAGGCACCTCCACGCAGACTCCCACACCGAAAGCCTGTCACTACAAATTTTCAGAATTCTAGTTTTCCCTTCCCCACAGAGCTGAAGACAACCAGGCAGCCAAGGAGAAGGCAGGCTGGGCCCTGTGCCAGGCTCTGTGAGGAACATTTCAGTTGGCATTGCCTGCCTGCCTTTACTGCCTACTCCTCCACAGAGCATTCCCTCCTCCAAGGTCCTAGGGAGGTGACAATCATCGTATCCAACCCACGTCTGGACACATGTTGGGGTGGACACAGGACTTGGCCCTATGAGGGACCTTATCCCCCTAAGGCCATCATGCAGGGGCAGGATCCAAGTAGAGCCAACTAGAGTCCTTTCCTGGGTTTTATGGATAAGAGCTAGAGAAGGAAGCTCTATCCCCCCATTTCCCAGTTCCATGAGCCAACACAGTCCCATTTTGCTCAGGTTAGTTTACATTAGGTTACTGTTACTTACAACCCAAAGAACTCATACTCCTGTAGGCACATTCATACTTTTGTCATTTCATCTGTATAACCTTTTAAGACTGTTATTATTCTATGTTAGAAGTGAGGAACAGTTCAATAACTTGCACAAGTCCAATATGGTAAGTACAGGGCATTCAAATTCATACAGTAAAAAGCATTCAAACTCAGGTCCTTCTGTTCTAAACCCATTCAGTATCCATATTCACTCAAGAGGAGACTCACTGCCATTCAAAAGCCAAAGAATTTCTGGTTTAAAATTATAGTGGAAATTTAAGGTACAAGGATGTAGTATGGGAAATAAACAGCCCTAACTAGGGTCAAAGGACCTGGCTTCTCCCTCTGGCTCTGTCCTGTGACTCAGCTATTAAGACTCTGAGCAAGTCATTTCACCTACCTGAATGTCTGTTTTCCTATCTACAAAATGAGAAGCCTGAACAACATGAACTTGAGATCCTTTTAAGTACTTAACAAAAAAAAGTCCATGGTTCTGCTTTAAGCATGCAGATCTGTTTTTACTCTATGGCAGGCAGGATGTCAAGCAGATTTCAACTTGACAGGCCCAATAAATGGCTGCCTAGACCACAAATGCTGCAAAGGATTCTGAGGAAATTAGATCTAGGAAAATTAGCACTGACTTCCATTGTCATGGGAAGAAAAGAGAGGAACAGCTGCATGCCTGCCACATATCTATCATTGCTGATTAAGAGCTTCACCTTCGCAGAGGAATGCTGTGCTCTGTACTACTGATGCTACTAGTACCTGCACGGGATTTTCACCAGTTCCTTTGTGCACTTCCTTGGTTCCCCTTTGCAAGAAAGGATGGAAAATACAGGAAAGCTAAATGGTTTGGGGAATATGGCTGAGAGCCACTGATGAAAATGTCTGAATGGCCTACATGGGGTGAAGGGAACAATAACAATCAGTGTGGTTCTCTAACATACATAGTCTCCGAAGATGCTGATAATCAGCCTACAAGTTCAGTAGGATATGATCACGCCCATGTGACAGAAGTGGAAAATGAGACTCAGGTAAGAGGACCTGCCCAAGTTACCCACTTCTAGGTAGCAGAGCCCAGATCTGAATCCATGTCTTTTTTTTTTTTTTTTTTTTTTTTAAGATTTTATGTATTCATTCATGAGAGACACACAGAGAGGCAGAGACAGAGGCAGAGGGAGAAGCAGGCTCCGTGCAGGGAGTCCGACCTGGGACTGGATACTGGGTCTCCAGTATCAGGCCCTGGGCCGAAAGCAGTGCTAAACCACTGAGCCACCCGGGCTGCCCGGAGTCCATGTCTTCTATATCCGAGTCCCCAGGCTCTGCCTACTCCCAAGGTCCCCATTCACCTCACAGTCTAAATGAGTTAACTAATCAAGTTCCCATTGCAAAAAGGCGTATTTTTCAGATACAGTAAGCTCCTCATCCCAAGAGAGGAACCATTGTTACTGTCTGTAATGTAACGGGTACACCTGCACTGAATACACATGAATTCAGCAAAATTGAGCATAAAAGTTAAAATATTTAAAGAAAGGACACCAAAGAAACCAACCTATGAGGGAAAATTAAAAATCTAGTTTCAACACAGTTTTACTAATCTTAGTAAAACCTCTACAACAATTCAGTGAGATGAAACACTGACATCAGGAATATGCTTTGTCCAAACTAAGGAATGAGAAGAACTAGAATTGAATTAGGTAATGTGTGTCCTAGAAATGACAGAGCCTCAGGGAATACATCCAAGCAAAGGCCTATAACCTACTACATTTCCTTAGGTCTAATGACCAGAACTAACCCCAAACCAGACTCTGTGCTCCTAGTACTGGCCAGACTTTTATGAAAAGAAATCCAGGCCAATAACAGATTCAGCCAGCATTCCAACACATGTGATCATGGCAAGAGTACAGGCCACCCCTCACCAGCTCTATACTAAATTTTCGGGGGAAAGGGGTACGTGGAGAGAATGGTTGCATGAACAGGAAGTAATACACAAAGTAATTACAACATTAAATAAAAATTTCTCAAAAGAAGGCATGTTTTCCCTATGTCACGAGGGGCAGTGGTCCTAAACAATGCAGCCTATGTCCCTACTCAACAGACTCTCCAAGCCTTAGCATGTACCCACATCATCAAATATCAGAATTGGAATCTTCAATGGCCTGCCATCTAACCCTCTGGCTAAAGCGCAAAGTTCTCAAACATCTCTGCCAAGCAGTCATCCCTGTTTAATTACCTCCAATGATAGGAAATTCAGCACCCCAAGGTCCAGTTAGTGTCCCTGAGCCACTGATTCAAAAGCCTAAAGCACATTCTTAATACTCAGGGAAAAGCCTAAGGCTTAAACTTCCACACAGCTTGCCATCCCAGTTACGCTTCTTGTCTCTACCACTTGCATATCCCCCACTCCAGAACAGGACCCAAAATGAGCACAGTGCTAATAATCAGTGATTTCAGAGTTAGAAAGGGACCTCTCAAAACCAAAACTGTAACCTTCACATCCCACAATTCCACAGGAGGAACCTCAGGAAAAGCCTGGGCCAAACTAGGGGCAGGTGGAGGGGGAATGTCCTAGTTTCCTTTCCTCTCATTTCATCCTGAGAAGCTCCTCCTTTGATCTGCTATAAATAGGGTCTCAATGCAGTTTAAAAGTCTTCTGCTGTTTGAAGGGGAAAAAAAGAGAACACTTAAATAAAGTTAAGGCCATAAAACTTGCCTAATAACATCATACAGCTAATAGTTGCAGGGTGAAGACAACAACCTGGTCTCTTGACCACATAACATTCATCTGCTTGCAGACAGCAAAGCTCTCCCACATTCCAGCCACACTCCCATGCTTATCGAAACATTTCAGTAACATTGCAAAGCGGCATATTTATCATTACTTGAAATGGTTCAGAAAACATAAGTTCCTCCAAAAAGAATCTTAAACACCATTACTAATTTGTTTGCAATTTAATGGGCAGACATTCACGGAGTATACATAAATTGAGCATAAAAGTGATCCATTTCATGCACACCCTTCTCTAAGGCCAAGATGCCTTGCTCCACCCTCTCTGCACTGGAATCAACTACTCCTCTTTTTTTTTTTTTTTTTAAAGATTTTATTTATTTATTCATGAGAGACACACACAGAGAGAGAGAGAGAGAGAGAGAGAGAGAGAGAGAGGGGCAGAGACATAGGCAGAGGCAGGAGCAGGCTCCACGCAGGGAGCCTGATGTGGGACTTGATCCTGGGACCCCAGGATCATGCCCTGGGCCAAAGGCACTAAACCATTGAGCCACCCAGGCATCTCTCAACTACTCCTCTTTTAAGATTTGTCTCAGGCATCATCATTGCCTCTGAAAGGCTTTTCTTGGCCCTCAGAACTGACCACATTCACCTGTGTACCCGAAATGCTGTATAGGAGACTGTACGGTAACTTTTGATAGTAACTTTTGTTACTATCTCTCTCACCATTCCTTTTCTTTCTTTTTTTTTTTTTTTTCTTAAGATGTTATTTATTTATTTATGAGAGACACAGAAAGAGGCAGAGACACAGGCAGAGGGAGAAGCCCACTCCCTGCAGGACCCTCGGGAGGGCTTGCTTCGCAAGTGCATATATACTAAAACCAGGACCTCAGGGATCACCACCTGAGCCAAAGGCAGATGTTCAACCACTGAGCCACCCAGGCGCCCCTCCACCAATCCTTTTAAATCCTGTGTTATTCTGGGCAGCCCGCGTGGTCCAGTGGTTTAGCCTGCCTTTGGCTCAGGGTGTGATCCTGGAGATCCGGGATCGAGTCCCACGTCGGGCTCCCTGCAAGGAGCCTGCTTCTCCCTCTGCCAGCGTCTCTGCCTCTGTGTGTGTGTGTGTGTGTGTCTATCATGAATAAATAAAATATTTTTTTAAAAAAGTTCAAAGCATCCTGTGTTATTCTAACAAGGTGCGTGGCACACCCTCTGCAAACTGCCACACCTTAATTCACGCATACAAATAGTCATTTAAAACTACCTGAATGCCTACAAAGTACCAGGCACTGGCCTGCATGCCAAAGAGAAGTGGATCTGCCACAAAATTAACAAGAGTTTAAGTTTCGGGGCCCCTCACTTGTCCCTTCCAAAGCTCTGAACCTCTTCTTGTGATTCTATGTTTCCTCTTCTTAAAAAAGGACAGAGAGAACCGGATAAAGCTTCAAGCTCTTCGAATACTAGATCCACCCTGGGGGCGGGGAGGGGGGGCAGGGATACAAAGGTGAACAAGACCAACATCCTCTCCCTTCAGTGGGGAAGACGGCCAGCCGGCCTGCGCCTTCACTCATTCATTCAAAACACACCCCGTGGCAGTGCTAGGAGTCGGGCACCAGCGCCGCCCCCGGCTCTCCTGAACCAAAGCCTCCAGTGTTCAGGGAATGGAGAGCAGGTGAGAGGGCTCTAACACGCGGCGACCGAGAGAGACGGTCCGAAACCGGCCTCGGGACCCGCTGATCCCAGCAGGAGCCCCGACACCGCGGCAGGAGGCGGGCGAGCGGAAGGGAGGGGTCAGTGAACGTCACCTTTGCTCCCGTGGAGCCGGGACCGGGGAAGGGGGAGAGACAAGCCCAGGGGCCCCGCGGTCTCGGCCGTGACAGAGAAAGCAGAGGCCTGCGGGGGGAGTTTCAAGTCTGCGGTGACGGCGACCTCACTACCTCGCCAAGCAGCCCAAGAACGTGGCGGACGAGCTCCCGTTCCCCGAAACAAGGCAGCCGGCGACTCCCCGGGACCACCCCGGGCCACTGCGCCCTCCGAGCTCGGCCTCCCCGCGCTGGTTACGGGGTCCGCCGTTTCCATAGCAACCAGCTCCGCTCACCACTTCCCGCGCCCGGCTGGAGAAGTCGCCCTTGGGCCGGGGGCTCCGGCGGAACAGCTCGTCGCGGCTGCCATCGACCCCGCCGCCGCCCACCGCCACTCCCAGCGCTTTGTTGCGCGTCTTCACGGTCTTGACGCTGGCCCGGAACAGCAGCGTGATATCCACCGCCATGGCGACCCACACCCCCCTCCCGGCCCCCTTCCCGGCCGGCCCACGTCAGCAGCTTGCGACCGCGGCGGCGTGCGTCCGACCGCGGGAGGACCGTTCCGGCTTCCGCACGCCCCCCCCACCCCCCCACGCCAACGCGACGCGAGAAGAAAGGTTCCGGCCTCCGCGGGGCGACCCGGGCGACAGGAGAAAGGTTCCGGCCTCAGCCTCTTTCTCCTTCCGGCAAGCCTCGGAGGGCCCGGCCTCGGGGAGGGGTCGCCCTTGCGGGGTGGGGAGTGGGGGGAGGGGGGGGGGCGTGCGGACCCGGAAGCCAGCAGGCGGCCTCCCCCCGTGACCCGGCGCCGGGAGCGGCAGTGCGGGGCGCTGGAGGTGACCCCTGACCTCAAGGACTCCCGCGGGACTGGACCGAGGCACGTGGGCGGCGACCACCTGCTGCACCAAAAGCGCTGGGGCGCACAGGTGTGCAGGGCCGGCCTGCAGCCTCCAGGTCTGCACCACCGAGGCAGCACCTTCCGCGGTGGTGGTGTGACAGTTGAAGGTAACACGCACAGTTTTGGCGTTGCTGGGCTCCCAGTGGCCAGCAACAGTTACTGCGGTTAATGAGAACACTCATTCTGGAGGTTATTTATGGTGGGGACGAGCGCTATCGGGGACGTATCTCCCAGAGACGGCGGATCTGAAAGGTGAGGATGCACACAAGCGCAGAAGAGTGTCCTCAGGCTCATCCTGGATGTTGGGTTCTCCTTTTTTTTTTTTTTTTTTTAAGATTTTATTTATTTATTCATAAGAGCGACAGAAGCAGGCTCCCTGCTAGTTGCCCAATGGGGGACTCGATCCCAGGACCCCGGGATCACAACCTGAGCCAAAGGCAGCCCCGCAACCAGTGGGGCACCCAGGTGCTCCTGATGTTGGGTTCTTAGAGGACCCCCCCCCCCCCCGCAAATTGTAGTAATTTAACTGCAGGTCTGCCAATGAATTCTTTTTACATTTCAACCCAAGGCTCCAATTTATAATCCACCTACTCCTTGCTTTGTTTTTCTTTTCAAAGAGGATGCGCAACGAGAATGCATTAAAACGGTGCTGGTGGAAGCCGGGTAAGCAAGACAGAAATGAACTTCCAGACACCAAGATGCTCTCTGCCTTCCACTATCCTTTTGCCACAAGTCGTACACGGAGTTTTCTGGGAGCCTGAGTTTTCCGGGAGCCCAGCGACTTGTGACATTGCAAATACGCCGAATGCACAACAGCTGTCTTCCATTAAGCCAGACTTTAAAGAGGTTTGCAAAAAATGTAAAACCGTGCCATTCGCACTAGGTTTGTTTCTGAGATTTTTTTTTCCCCCGCCACAAAAGGATCTCATTTATGTTAATAAGTAATGGAATTACTTTTGTTTTTTAAATGAATATTTTAGGTTTGGGTCTTAATTTCTGATATGGCGAATATCAATAGAGGAAACCCATATATACAAAGTTTGTTTAGGGTTCTCAACTATTTTTAAGAGTGTAAAGGAGTTCTGAGACCAGTAGTATGATAAATAGATGTCATATGTACCTGAAAGGAGGAGGGAAAATGTTATTTAAAACCCAAACCGTAGTCACTTCAGCCTTCCTGTACAAGGAAAATAAATGTCCATACAGCTTTCTTACACCCACGTAGTAAGAGAAAATGAGAAAGAAATTACTACTCTCTGCCAGTGATTCTGTATTGCATAAATGGCCCTTTGTTTTATGGAGACATTAATGAATCTTTGGCTATGCAAAGGCAGGCCTGGGGCAGAGTGGAAGGAAAGAGAATTAAATCTCTCTGCATAATAAAGTGAACGGGATTGAATTAGGGGAAAGCTGGGGAAACCAGAATCCTAGAGGGAGGCCAGGAAAGGAAAAAGTAGCTGCTTGGGAAAGGTTTTCCAGTGGGAGGGGGCTGAGCTATACTAGACCTTCAGAGACCAGTAGTGCCTTGTAGGAGTCTTGTGTTGGGGGCAGTTGATTTTGGGGGGTAAAAAGGTGGGGACAAAGGTCTAAGTTTTCTGTCTGCATCTGCAAGAGCAAAGAAGACTACAGATGACACCAAGTGAGCTCAAAACATCAGGCACTAAAACCACAAGTGACTACAAGTGCATAAAATTACTAGAAAAGTCACAGAGATCTTGAGGAGGCTTTCAGGCTTCCTACAGACCCCGGACAATGATATTTCACTGGGGTTTTTTGGTTTTGGTGTTTGGGGGTTTTTGCTCTTTTAACCTCAAAGAGCAAAATGACTTCAGGTTGATAATAGCTATTTAAAACCCCATAAACCTAAGAGGCACCGTGGCGAAGAAGGAGGAAGAACAGAATGTCATGGGAATGAACTACAAACTGTCCAGTTTGATGTAGTGCATACATTATGTTTCATAAGCAATACTGTTTCATTCATTAGGCCAGGTGCTTTTCTCTTTAAAAAGCAAAAAAAAAAAAAAAAAAAAAAAAATCAAATAAGACATATGAGTCCCTGAATGTAGCTCCCTAGAACAGCACAGTCCATGCAATCAGGATAGATGTAGACATTTTAGAATCATGTGGGGACTCATAGAAGTCATTAAATGCAGCCTCCATCAAATAGAGGATATATTGCACATCCAAATGCTCAGCCCATGACAGACATGCTGTGTGTGAGAAAAAAAATTCTGGTTGTTAGCCATTGAGATTTTTGTCATTGTTACATCCTCTAGAGAGGTTGGTTTTATAGCCCCACTAAGTGAGGAAAGATGGTAAGTAGGCATTTATTTTATGGAGCATGAATTCTTGCAGGACAGTGTAGGGAGACCAGAGTTTTTGGGTCCATGGGATCATGGACCTGCCACAATAATATAGTAACTGAAGACCCTCTGTGGAAGTTTTTTTTATTATTTGTCTCATATTCATGGCCCCTCTCTAGGAAAGGATAATAGTTCCTTGACCTATTGATGACTATTTTGGCCAGGTAATTCTTCCCCATGAAAAGTGACATGTTACAAATTTAGGAGATAACGTGTGGTTCACTGTGCTCTCTTTTCCCTGTGCCATGACAATCCATAGTGTTCCAGTGTTTCATGAGGCTAGGTCCCTGAGTAAAGATGACGTGGAGCACAGCCAATCAAGGATGTATGCTGGCATTAAGTCAGCCTTTGTTCTTACTGTCTATGGAGATTTGTGGCTTGTTACTGTAGCAAATTAGCCTATTCTGATTGATACAACCCATCTCCAGATATCTGCCCAAACAAGTCTACTGAATGCATTCTTTCTTCACTTACCTTCATTACAATGTTGTCTCCCAGTGGGTAAAGTGTGGAGAGGAAGGACTATTAGCTCACATCTAGATCTAATCAAAAGTGTTAGAGTAACAGAGGCCCTGGAGGATAGCCCCAGCCATGGTTCTCCTGAAAGAGGAGAGGACTTGGAGAACATATATTCAAATTAGGAAGTGAACTTTAAAAGAAATTTCTTGAAAAAAATTTTTTCTCCTAGGCTTTAGAAAGGACCATGACTGTAAGGATGGGAAGCTCAAAGAATAAACTTTTGTTCTTAAGAAGGAATGTAGCTAAAAAAAAAAATCAGGGTGATGGAGAAGATGGAACCCTTGTATGGTGCTGTTGGGAATGTAAATTGGTGGAACCACTATGGAAAACAGTATGGAGGTTCCTCAAAAAATTAAAAATAGAACTACAAAAAATAAAAAAAAAATAATAATAATAATAGAACTACCATAAAGGAGCTTGGGTGGCTCAGTCGCTTAACGTCCAACTCTTGGTTTCGGCTCAGGTCATGATCTCAGGGTCTTGGGATCAAGTCCAGTGTCAGGCTCTGCTCTCAGCATGGAGTCTGTTGAAGAGTATCTCCCTTACCCTCTCTCTCTGCTCCATCCCCTGCTCACTCACTCTCTTTCTAAAATAAATAAATAAAATCTCAGAAAGGGGGAGGCCAGCACCTGGATGGCATAGTCTGTTAAGTGTCGGGTACCCTGCTCAGCGGGGAGTCTGCTTCTCCCTCTTCCTCTGCCCAACCCACTGCCCCACTCATGATCTCATTATCTCTTTCTCTCAAATAATTAAATAAAATCTTAAAAAAAAAAAAAAAGGAACTACCATATAATCCAGCAGCCCCATTTCAGGGTATATATCCAAAAGAATTGAAATCAGGAGCTCAAAGAGAGAGCTGTACTTCCATATTCATAGCAGCATTATTTACAAGTAGCCCAGACTTGGAAGCAACCTAAATGGCCATTGACAAATGAATGGATTAAAAATTGTAGTATATATGTACAATGGAATATTATTCATCCTTAAACAAGGACAACCTGCAATATGCAAGAACGTGGATGAACCTGGAGGACATCATACTGTGTGAAATGAGCCATTTGCAGGACAAATACTGCATGATTCGACTTATATGAAGTATCTAAAATAGTCAAAAAGGAGAGAGTAGAATAATGGTTGCCAAGGGCAAGGAAGTTGGGAATGAGGAGTTGCTGGCTGATGGATATAAAGGTTCAGTTAAGCAAAATGAATGTACAAAATTGTGCCTAAGGCTAACAATACTGTGTTTACACTTAAGAATCTGTTAAGAGGATAAATCTCATGCTAAGTGTTCTTACCACAATAAAATGAACATTTTTTTCTTCCAGAAGTTCTCTGTCATGAGCATGCTATGAAGGCACACAACACGAGTGATGTCTTTCTACAATGCCAGCTTTATTTCATCATAAAGCAAGGGTAACATGATCATAAAGCAGGTTCAGGATTCCAAACTCAATGGCATTTCACCATGTGTTTCACTTGGCTTCTTAAACGTCACACAACATACAAGATAGAACAGGGGTAGGAAGTTAGACCATAAGCGTGCTGTTGAATGAGGCCTCCGTCTGGTCCAGGTCAGCTGGCCTCAGTTACTGTATTATGTCCCAGCAGTGAAGGATCTCTGTTATTTTCAGAGATCAGTAGGGCAGAGCCTTCTGGGGCAGTTGCCTTTTTGAAGTGGTCAGACACAGAGGGGTCAGTGTCTGAGGAGTCTGACAATTTGCTGCAAAAATCCTCTCTTTTAAAAGGGATTTAATCAGTCTTGGGCCTTTGCAGACCTCCTCTGTGTCTGCTGGTTATCAATTCTGAGTGTGTCAACAGCTGGTGCTGTTCTAGGCCATATCTGGTACTGGCAATGCCCTTGGCTGCTTGCATCATTGCTTGACACAGGCCCCTGCTTGACACAAGTGACTCCATCTTGCTCTCTACACTCTCCCAGGAGAAAAAACGGGGGAGGGGGCAGGAGGAAAACAGAGCTGTTGTGGCCCAGCGGTTTCAGGGGCTACCTTGGTCCCTCCACTCCCCCACCAGAGTATATAAAAGAGGAGTGGCCACATTCTTCATTCTTACCCAATTACTGACTTGGGTTCTGAGCCCCTTGTCCTGACCTACTGGCCTATTTCCTCCTACTTTCTATCAATCGTCACCCTGTGATGAGCTAAATGTTGGCCTCCAAGAGATAGGTCCACATCCTAATTTTTAGAACCCCTGAATTTTACATTATCTGGAAAAAAGATCTTTGCAGGTGTCATTGAGGATTTGAGATGAGGATATCATCCTAAATTATTCAGGCCAGCCCCAAACCTAACAAGTGTTCTTATAAGAGACACACACACAAAAATGGAGGCAGAGATATGAGGCAGCCACAAGCCCTGGAATGCTGACTGCCATCAGAAGCTGGAAGGCTCAAAGAAGGACTCTCCCCCTACAGCTTGGGGAGCTTGGCCCTGCTGACACCTTGATTTTGGACTTCTACCCTCCAGAACTGTGAGAAATAAACTTCTATTGCTATAAACCACAAAGTTTATGGTAATTTGTTATTGCAGCCACAGGATATACCCTGACTACTTCCTCCTGTCCTTTATTACCCGTTCTCTGAGCCTTTCCCCTTCGATTTGATCCTCTTGGTTCTAAGTCACTGTTTGGATGCTTCAGATACTGTGCATCCATGTTTTTCCTGATGTTAATTGTCTTGCAACTACTTACTTTTGTGCTGTTGCCTCTTCTTTCAACTACCATCGTCCTCCACTCTTGGACAGTAACATCTGTGTGCATGCGTGCACACACACACTCTCACGGAGGGCTGGAGGCCAAAACAAGCTGACTTTGACCAAAACAACACCCACAAGTTTCCTCATGCTAAATTTGCAGTGAAATGGGTGCCCAACGGGTCCTCGGGTTGGGGCAGATGCTTCACCTTCAATATATGCCACAGAGAAGAAGGTAGATACACTCAACTCATACTTCCAACTTCATACCAGGGAGCTATTTGAATCCAGAATGTGAGAGAGAGCTGGTTTGGAGGATCTAGCAGCAGCTCAGAACATCTGGAATGTTCATGCCCGGTTCTCAATCTGTGAAAGCATTCAACTTCGAGCAGTTCAAATTAGCGCAGAAAGAGAAAGGGACACTTTCCCACACAGCCATATCAGCCGGCTGGGCTGGGGGTGAGGGGGTGTGGTCAACAAATGACAAGATGCCACCAGAACCCAGTG
The DNA here is from genome assembly GCF_048164855.1 of Canis lupus baileyi. NCBI lineage: Eukaryota > Metazoa > Chordata > Mammalia > Carnivora > Canidae > Canis > Canis lupus. The sequence continues at coordinate 71,497,670 of NC_132839.1, forward strand.
GTTTGGAAGGACGTCAATCCCAAGAAAGGAGCATATGGCAAAAGAACAAGAACCACTTTATAAGGGGCCTGGCACAGAGAGAAGGCAGATAAGGCAGGCTCCCAAAATCCTCTCCCACCACATCCGGTGACTACATTTCAAGAGACAAGGTTGCAAAGAGTAAAAGGATGGTAGAGCATTTTCTGTGGTTTGAACTTCTGACCAACTTCTCAGATGGTCACCAAGAGGAGCTTGCCTTCTTCAGAAAATTATCTCAGATTAAGTCCTTCTGTTGATTTTTATATAGGAAGACAAGGTGTGTGTGTGTGCGTGCATGTGTGTGTAAGGGGGTAGTGAAATACAAGGGTTAACTAAGTGGTTTTCAGTTCATAGTCTTTCTCATCAGCAGCAATGGTCTTGAGAAAGACCCCCTTACCTTCTGAACTCCCAGGAGACTCTCATGGTTTCCTGGTACAAAAAAATCTTCAGGAGTACCAAGCCCTGGGGCACCCGGGTGGCTCAGTGGTTGAGCGTCTGCCTTTGGCTCAGGGCGTGATCTCAGGGTCCTGGGATCGAGTCCCACATCTGGCTCCCTGTAGGGAGCCTGCTTCTCCCTCTGCCTGTGTCTCTGCCTCTGTCTCTGTGTCTCTCATGAATAAATAAGTAAAATCTTCAATTAAAAAAAAAAGGAGTACTAAGTCAAGCTGGCAGGGAGGCTGAGCATGACAAACACAACCTGAGAGTCTTTGAAGGCAGTGAGCTCCCTGAGTTAAGACTACTCCATCGGTACCCCTTTACTCTGTTTCTTCAGGATGGTCCTGAAGGATCATTGAAGCTGAGAGTCAGTCTGGTTCGGGTTCGCAAGCCTGGACATCAGGCAGAGACAAAGGCCCATGGCCTGCCAAGCGTCTCGTGGCTGCTGGTGTGCACTCTCCAGGAAGCACACAGATGTGGACCCCAGTGAGAAAAAGCTTCAGAAGAAAGACTGGGAAGTTGCTGCTCTCTTAACCCTCATTGGTATCTGACCTGTGGCCCCTGGACGCTGTAAGGCCGTGACCAGCCTAAGCTATATCACATACTCATTGTTCTCCTCTCTGGACAGTGGTAACTGTGAGTGTTTTAATACCCAAGGAATTTTTATAGGGTACATAAGGGACATTTATCAGATCTCTGAGTTATTTCTAGTTTAAAAAAAGAAGAAGAAGAAGAAATCCAGGGACTAGTTAGCAGAGGACAAGTAATAGTTGAAAAGCAAATGTACAAAAAAAAAAGTATATGAGATTTGGAAACTAAAAGACTAGAGTTGTTTGAATTGCAGCTACCCTACTCACGAGCTGTGTGATTTGGGGGCAAGTTACTTCACCTCTCTGAGCCTCGTCTGAAAAATGGAGGAACACCACACCTACTAACCACTGCTGATTCTGTGAGCAGGGATTTCCCCTTAAGTCCCCTTTCCACCTCCCCATGGAGCCAGTATTAGTCATCTGGCTGATGGGCAACAGCCACCAGTGTACATTTTTTTATTTGGTTGGAGCTAATCTATCAATGTTTCTGAACTGAGGACATTGGCTCTTTTACAAATGTCTGTGGGGTGCAGTAACTGGGTGAGAGGTCTCTTCTGCCAACTTGTACCTCACCTCAGATGGGAGCTAGAAATTAGAGTGCTATCAGACCTCTCCATCCTTTCCTGCCTCTTTCTCTTGCAGTATAATTATCTCTGCAAACCAGCTTTCTCTACTTCTTTATTTATGTGACTGAACATGAGTCTCCCCTGCCCTCAGCTGATTTTATATGTCATGCTGCTATATAGTCATAGCTGTACCAAGGTCAAATTCTGAACATGCAGACAAAAATTAGTCCAGCTTGGGACACACATCTACTTCCGGCCCAATCATCTAAGGCTCAACATCCAGAATCACATGGTTCACACATGGCAATCAGGACACACTCTGCTGGTTGGAGGTTTTGGGGGGTATAACAGTTTCCTGTAGCTGCTGTAACAAATTACCACAAACACATTCACTTGAAAAAATGCAAATTTGCTGGGCTACAGTTCTGGAGGTCAAATTCCAAAACAGGTCTCACTGGGCCAAAATTAGACATCTTTGGGGGGCCATTATCTTACCCTCCCCAGAGGGATAGGATGGTGACAGAAAGGCAGGATGATGATGAACTGGGCAGGTGCCCCTTGCTGTCTTCCTAGATGAACAGAGAGACCAACCTGTTCTTTTCCATTTCTCAAACAATGTTTCTAGGTCTGCTCCTTGCAACCCTCCCAGGCTCTACAGAAATAAGGAAAAGAGAACTGCCACTCTTAAGGGATAGACTCTAGCAGGAGGCTTTCAGATATCCTAAGTCAAGGTAAAGTTCCTCTGAAATCTTCTAGCCCTTTCTGCTAAACCTATTGCCAGGATTCGACTTGCAGCAATGTAACCAACATTCACTGGTGTTCAAGTCCACTTTGCCCTCACCCCACAGGTTTGGAAGTTGGTGCCACTTCTTCCCCACCCTCACTTTATGCACCCCAGGAGTTTCATAAATCACCTCATAAAAACTCATTTACTGGCTTCCCCAACATAATGGCAAAAATAAACTGCTTGATGCACACTTGGAAACTCCCTCCAGAAAATGTATGCATCATTTTGTTGGCATGGCATCTTGGTTTCCAACCTGAATTTCTACCATCTTTGCTTTTCTGACAGTATCTTCTGTAATTAAGAAGGGCAATCCTCTACTTTTTATTGAGTTGGACAGCAAATCACAGAATAAATGCTTTCCCTTGCACTTTAAAAGGATTTAATAGGAAAATATTTTTCCTACATCCTGTTTCAAGGGGAAAATGTGATTTTAGGGGGACATTTTATAGTTCACAACAGGATATTGAAGGGCATTTGGTTTTGCTTAGTTTATTATGACTGTGTTTCTCCAGCATGAAGTGCTGTTTTTGTGATTATTTAGATAAGCCTGATTAAGGTAGGTAGATAGCTATAGAATTATGGAAATGTAGGACTGGAATGGGCCTCAAATATTATCCAGGCCAACTCTCCTCATATTTCAGATGAGAAAACAAGTGACTTGTCCAAGATCACACATTGACTTACTGGGAAAAATGAGACTAGATTCTTTATCTTCCAACTATCTCATGACCCCAAGCCAATTCTGTTGTGAAAGTAGGGGTAGAGATAGGAGAATGGCATTTATACAAAGGGATACATATGAATCTGTAAGTACTTTTGCACTTGAGAATTGGGGTACTCAATAAGTGTGGATTCATATGTGTTTGTTTTATCCATCCATCCATCATCCATCCATCCACCCATTCTTTCAGCCATATTCCAAACAAATTTTGAGTGTCTACTCAATAAATGGCACTGTGTTTAGTGCTGAAAATATACAAACAAAGCAGAGGTCCCCACCCTGGAACAGGTCAAAGCCTAATGGGGCTGACATATCTTTACATTGATAATTACAATTAAACATAATAAATGTAATAATGAGGTTTTTTGTTTTTAAATGATATCACTGAAGAATGAAAATTTTAAAACCTTATGTATTACTAGCCTACTCCCTGGGGACAAGACAAGATCAACATGAATTAGGCTCTGAGTCAGACAGCTGTCTGTCAGGTTCAAGTCCCAGGCACTTATTAGTAGTGAGGTTTTTAGAAGATATTTCCACATCTAGGAATCAAAGATTAAAATTTCCATCCAACAGCATTATAAGCATTAAATGAGATGACTTATATAAAATGTGTAACACAGCATCTGATGTAGAACTAGTAATGAAAATAAAGCTATTGTAGCAATGAGGATGTTGAGGTTGATGATAGATTAAACTTCACAGCTGGTGGCGCTGGGATAGCAGTAGGTGGTAAAGAGTCTTCAAATATTGGCAGGAGCCTTGCTTCACTTTTGGGTCTCTGTATCACCCACTAAATGTGTGCTGTTCAAGACTGAAAGCTGAGACAGTACCTTGGATCAATGTTGGAATTAAAGGAAGCACTTAGAAAATAATTGGCTACCATGGTTTGGGTCAGTCTCAGAGAATGTTTCTGGGAGCTGGAGTATTTATTCTGGAGAAGAGAAGGAGATTTAGGGGGATGGTTGAAATAAAGTCCTCAAGTGTATGAACCAGTGGATGGAGAACAGCTGTTCCCTATTTCTGTTTTGGACAGAATGAGAGGAAATGAGCTTACGTTGAAGCATGAGGGATTTAGGCTAAACTTTAAGAAGAATTTCCTGGATGTGGGTGTTACTGGATTTGGAATGAGTTACTAAGGTGTTTAATAGCAAGTGTCTCTTCTGGCCACAAATCTTTGAGCGTGGGAGCATTGGCTGCATGGAGGGGTGGCTACACGCTCAAGCTACTTCCAAACTGGAGAGTCCGTGACACCAACACAATCCTCCAACACAAGGACATGAGTCTCAGCCAACCCCAAACCATGGTCCTAGACTCTGGTCTATCATAAGAAACGATGGTGATACTAGCTGGATGATTACCTCTGGCAATCTGCAGTTTGACATTCCACAAATACCACAATTGCTTATGTAGGCTACTCCAGTGACCAAGCACCTCCCCTCTTTGAAAATTTATTAAGAAATTCTCTGTAGGGCTTCTTTCACCAAAAGTGCATTTAATAAAGCTTGGAATTTCCCCACAACACATTTATTCTTGTTGATATATTTTTAGGTCTCCATTATTACTTGTCTTCACCTTTCTTTGCTGTGCAGACACAAGGCAGGCCAACGTAGCAGGATTCCAAAAGTTATCAATAACCAGGAATTGGCTGCACTGCTGGAGTTCTACCCAACTCTCCCGAGAAAGCCAAGTTTCTCGTGGTTAATTTAGGAATCCTTTAAGCCAGTCACTGGTTTTAATAATTGTTCATTAAAAGGGCAGGCAAATTATAACTCTAAGTTCAAACTTGAACATGCAAGTCTCGTTGTGAGCATCAGTGGGAATAGTTTTGAGTTTCCCCCCTGAAAAGCAGCCTGTGGTGGGTTAGGTTTGTTTTTTAAAATAGATTTAAAGTTGAGTGGCTAGAACTTAAACCAGGTTTTTAACAAAGAATCTGTACATCAATCATTCAGCAGCTACCAAATATGCCCCCAAAGACCCCAAAGTGTTTCGTTGGAAATGTCAAATACATTATAACAATCCATTAATTTAACTTATGAGATCCCTAATTGTAACCAAAGGGCTTTCATATGTCAGATGCCTCTTGTGGACCCACAAACACCATTGATGATTACGAATAAGCCCAGTCCAGCACTCCATCCCTTGTTATAGATGAGTCATGATTTCCATAACTGAACATATTTTTATCCAGTCAATCCCCCACAGAGTTCAGAAAAACGTGCAAGTACAGAGTTCAGAAAAACGTGCAAGTAGTCTTTCCTTCTGGTTCTTACCCACACAGGGCTGACAAAAGGAGGAGAGGCAGAGGCAGCCACTTCACCCAACATCGTTGGATGAAGCAGGACCTTAGCCCTCCCCTTCCCTGGCTCCCATGGTGGCTGCCCTTCTGGTCTGCAGAGAGACCTCTTCCCTTAGACTTTCCTTCTCTCCTTCCCTCCCCACTCCTTGGTGTAGTGAAGCCAGCCCTGGAGGTCCCCTGGGGCCCTACCCTTTCTTGGATTGTCATTCATATTGCCTCCTACTCCTCATACTAGGTCCAAGGGGAGGATTGTTAATTGTGTAAATGAGTCAGTTGCCTCTCTTTTTAAAAAGATTTGTTTATTTATTTTTTAGAGAGGGAGAGAGAGTGCATAGGGGGCAAGGGGTGGGGGCAGAGGAAAAGGGAGAAAGAGTCTCCTGGAGCTCAATGCAGGGCTCCATCCCAGGACCCTGAGATTAAGACCTGAACTGAAACCAAGAGTTGGACACCAACCGACTACCCCACCTGGGTACGGCTCTGCTACATCTTCTGCATCATGTCTCCCTCCTGCTTTGCATGAAGCTGTAGTCCCTTTAATTATCTTAGCTTTGGGGAGTACAGGTTCCAGGAAATGGGGGGTGGGAGTGGAAGAGAACATTCATTCCTCACAAGTAGATTAGCTGAAGTTTCTGGCTTGACTAATGGTCATTATTAGAGACAGAGGATGATGATGACAAGAATAGCAAGTCCTGGGATCCCTGGGTGGCGCAGCGGTTTGGCGCCTGCCTTTGGCCCAGGGCATGATCCTGGAGACCCGGGATCGAATCCCACATCGGGCTCCCAGTGCATGGAGCCTGCTTCTCCCTCTGCCTGTGTCTCTGCCTCTCTCTCTCTCTGTGACTATCATAAATAAATAAATAAATAAAAATTAAAAAAAAAAAAAAAAAAAGAATAGCAAGTCCTTACACAGTACTTACCGGCTTCCTTACTTACAAAAGATATTTTAAGTGCTCTAGGGACAATAAGTCACACAATCCTATGAGGTATGTAATTTTATCATTCCCATTTTATAAATATGAAAAATCAAGATACAGCATAGTTAAGACACTTGCCTAAGGTCACACAGCTAACAAATAGTAGAGCAAAAGCGGAATCCAGGCAGCCCAACTCCATTGTCTGAAATGCCTCCCATGGAAAGAACATCTTTTCGGAAGCGTCTGTGGGCCAGCCAGCTGGAAATGTATAGCAGCAGTAGGAAGTCTGGTTTTGAGACCAGAGGTGGACCCAGAGGCAGATTTAGGGGCCATCTCCCCCCTTGGGTTCCTGGCCTGGCTAGACCTCTCCACTGGGCTGCTTTGCCAGCTCTGCCTTGCAGGCTAGATCAACATCCACTCCTTTTCTCCATTTCACTCATTCTCTCCCACGCACTCTTCTTTTTAGCCACCCAATCCCACCCTAGCATCTCTAGGCTCAGTTTACACTTTCTGCCATTGGAGTTACTCCAGCGCCAAGAGTCCTGCCTCACCATTGTTCTATTGCCTGCCCATGAAACTCCTGGCTTCTTTTCACATCAGCATCCTAAAGCTCACATTTATATACAGCATCCTTAAGAGGGATTTGGTGTAGAGTAAAAAAGCAGACGTAGTTATAATAGAAGGAGCATCTTCACCAGGTGATTGTTTTCCTCTGTTCTGTTCAGCCTCATTCCTGCTCCTGCTCATGGAGCAGGAAAATGCGATAGCCCCACTTAAATTATGTATAATTTACATAAAATAGTTTCCAAATTTATTAAGGGAGCAAACAGCAAAAGGAAACCCGCAATTAAGGAGTTTTTGCACACATTCGATATCTTTCCACTGACTTGAAGTATCATCTTCCTGAATTAATGAGGTCTGGGCAAAAACTGTAGTGCAAAAGCATACTCCACTTTCAAGACTTCAGGGCATTTATCATCCCAGATAGGGCAGGCAGCGGGTGTGGAATTGGCAGTTAGAGGCCAATCTGCTTTGTTAAGCCTGAAACTGTCAGGCTGATACTGTAGGCACAGACAGGAGGAGGACCCAATGTTTGTACATCACTAGCTATCCACCCGCTAATTTTACTGCCCACCATCCATGTATCATTTAGCTCTCTATCCACCCACCTATTTAATACTCATAGTGTACCTTGTATTTGCAAAAGCATTTGAAAAAGGTATCCAGAGATCTGGAGGGAAGATCTTCTAAGGGAAGAACAGGTTGGGCAGGCAGTAGGAAATACCCAAGACGAGCTTCCCCTGAGTAGCCTGTGACAAAGACTGAGCACTGGCTTTGGAGTTAGGCACCGCTGGTTTGGCATCCTGACACCATTACCCCCACGGACGAGTGCCTTCATCTTATTTCTTTGTCTTTAAGATCAGAATCACACTTTAACTACTGGGCTTTTAGTAGATGAAGTAGTCCTGTAAAAAAAAATATGCTCATTACGTGATGTCTGTCATCAAGGCAGGCAGCAACTGTTTTATTCACTCTCTATGTGTTTACTGAGCATTTACTACATGTCAGGTGCTGCTCTAGCTGGAGGAGCTCTGATGGAGAATAGGACAGCCCTGCCCTCACTGAAGTTTCTCTAAGTACTTAAGAGCTTTTCCTCAATAAAAAAAAAATTTTAAAAAAAGCTTACATCAAGTACAACATCAATATACAGTTTTTTAAGTCTTGGAAACCAAAGCAAAAGAAAAGGTATCAAAACCCAGAATCTCAGACACATGCTCATGTGACTTCATCACACACAAAAATAACAAGAGGTTTTGGTGTTTGTTGTTCATTTTTTAAGAAATCTATGGCTGTTTATAGAAAAGAAAAAAAAGTAAATAGGACCTGATGTTTCAGCTTCAGGCATAATATCCCAGACATTTCTGAAACCCACAAGGATAGTTTTTACTTCTCCAGATTGTCCCTCCTCCCACCCTCGTCTGCCTTCCTTTTAACTCCAATGGAATAATATACACAAACCCTACCTATGAATATGGAATGAAATATGTGCCAGCATGGAAAATGCAGCCCCACCCAAGCCTAAAGACACAGGATTCATTCATTGGTGCTACAAATGTGTATTGATAGGTACCATTCAACAAGTACTCTGTAAATATTACGGACAAAATGGTACAAAAGAATGGGCACAAGGGTCAGGGAAGAGACACATGGAGACAGTAAACATGTCTGTTATAGAAGTATGACCACTGTGAAGACGTAATGAGCAGAGGCAGGCAGTGGGGCTTCTCCTTAGGTGGGAGGAGAAGGAAATAAGGCTTTAGGAGCTAATGAGCCTTGCAGTGGCTATTCTTTTTTTTTTTTTTTTTCCCATATCTCCTTCCTTCTTCTTTCTGCCCATTCTCTCTCCTTTCTCCTTGGAAGTCAGTAATAAAAGAGAATAAATGTCTAAAAGGTAGATATGGTGAGGGCTTTAGTATCTAGAGTGATGGAATAAAATTCTCAGGACTTAGAATTTAGCATCTGTTCCTAAGCCTTCGTTGAGTTCTTGGGTATCTGTTAGAAAATCTCCAGCAAGAGACTGTATTGGACGAAAATACTCCCGTAAGTGAGGAGCCCCTTTTCTGGGAAAGCCCTTTGGATTTGGGGATGCTCCAATATGTTCCTTCAGCGAATGTTTACAGAGCCTCCCAGGTGGCCCTGGTTCTGTACCAGGCACCAAGAATACTGAGATAAATCAGATGGGATCACTGCTCTCTGCTGCCAGCCTCCTCCTCCTCCTCCTCCTCCTCCTCCTCCTCCTCCTCCTTCTTCTTCTTCTTCTTCTTGATTTTATTTATTTATTTATTTATTTGAGAGAGAAAGAAAGAGCAAGAGCAGGGTGTGAGTTGGGGAGAGTCAGAGGGAGAAGCAAACTCCCCACTTAACAAGGAGCCCGACATGGGCTTGACACGGGGCTCGATCCCAGGACCCTGAAGGCAGACTCTTCAGTGACTGAACCACCCAGGAGCCCTGCCTTCTTGCTTCCTTGAGGCCACTGCCTCTGCCGTGCTTTTCCCCTGTTCCCTTTCCTATTGCGTGGCTTTTTGTTTGGTCACCATACACCCATGTTTCTTCACAGAACTGAGCCCCAGACTTCAGGTGTGGTCTGGCTCATGCACCTCTCAGGTCTCCCATGCTAAAGACTGTTCTTGTATTAAAGTGGCTCAGAAGCTCGTTAATGTTTTTGGCAGCCAGACCCTACTCCTGACTCACAGGAGCTGGCAGCCACAGGTGCTCTGTCTTTGTCTCATGTGCTGCTATTAGGCCGCGCCTCCCCCTTCACCTCCCTGTGTGGGGCAGTTTTGGACAGATGTTCAGTGTTCAATACCTGCCCTTATTAAACTTGGTCTTATTACATTAGTCCCCTTGTTCTAGCCCCTTGAACTTTTGAATCTTGTTTCTGGTACCCAAGAAGACTTCAAAAGCTCTGCATCTCCTATTAAAGTGTGTGTGTGTTTGCATGCACACACCTGTATACAGCTCTGAGAAGCCCACCCATAGGATTCAGAACACTCCTCCATGAATACAGCTCATTCATACCCAGATTTATTCACTCTACAACGTATGTTCAACATCCCCTAATTAAACTATCGTTCTTTGAGAATTTTTTGCCTAGGTGTTACAAAGAAAATGGAAGCAAATTAATCTACACTAGGGAGTGAATGATTGAGAGTGTTTACCCTCCTAACTAACCCTGAAGTGTCTGCTTATTAACACAGGTGAAAACCTTATTGGTGAAATAGCAGGAACAAGTGGAGTTTTTTTTTTTAATTATGTCATTTAGCTAACTGACAAAGATACCTTTCAATGCAACACCTAACCCTCTCTGTCAGAGCTTCTAGAGAAGGAGGCTGGCTACCCTCAGGTTCTAGAAATGTTCAGAGAATCATCAATGTGCCTTCTGCTCATCCCAGTTACCCACCTGTAAACTGCATTGAACTCAGAAATGCAGTGGTGAAATTGGGTGATGGGCATCAAGGAGGGCACTTGACATCATGAGCACTGGATGTTATATACAACCGATGAATCACTAGATTCTACCCCTGAAACTAACACCACATTATATGTGAACTAACTTGAATTTATTTATTTTTTAAAAATATTTTATTTATTTATTCATGAGAGACACAGAGAGATAGGCAGAGACATGGGCAGAAGGAGAAGCAGACTCCCTGCGGGGAGCCTGATACAGGACTCAATTCCAGGACCCTGGGATCACAGCCTGAGCCAAAGGTAGACACTCAACCACTGAGCCACCCAGGCACCACTGAACTAACTTGAATTCAAATAAAATCTTGAAAGAAAGGAAAAAAAGTAATGTAATGGCAACTTCAGAACCCCAACATCCTCAGATCTTTCTCCAGCTTCAACTCACAACTTTCTTCCTTGTTATTGGAGGAAGATGGTGGACTTGGTTTCAAAGTAGTTTTGCAAAGGACTTTCTTGAGTTCAGACCATACACAGATAGAGTAAAACTCCTGTTTTTCTGTGTTAGGGTAAAAGCAAATGGATAGCTTTTGTGCCTTAGGAGTCTCAGTAGAATTGGATAGTAGAGCTTTAGCAGATCCATACTTTGGGAAAATTCTAATGTGGTAATAATACCACTTTCTCATGGGATTATTACAAAGATTAAGGTGCTAAAGGCTGTAAAATGCTTAGTACAGTGCCAGGCTTATGGTAAGCCTCTATAGCTATTTACTAGCTAAGAAACCTAATTCAGAATACAATGCTTAACACAAAACCTTCTTATGGTAGCTTAAACAGAGAGGGGGCTTATACTCCTCATACAGTAGGATGTCTAGAGTAGTCACAGACAATGGTTCAGCAACTCAAAGATGATGGGGCCAAAGTCCCTGAAATGTTTGGGCCATTCCTTCATGGATACAAGAGGGCTGCTGTAACTCCAGCAGTTGTATCCTTGTTCAAGCCAGGAAAAAAAGAGAAACACTATGCTAACCACATCTGATCTCTTGTTGAGGAATAGAAAGCTGCTGTCAGAAACCCACAAGAAGGCTTCTATTTAGGTTACCCGTGCCAGGACTGGATCACATGGCAACACCCCAGCTACTGTAAATCTAAGGAAAAGGATAATCATGACTGACATACCAGCAATAAGCCATTGCCAGGAGGAAGTAGGGGGTTTAGATACTAAAAGTGATTACCCCCAGTGATCATTACTAGTTTGAGTCTGCCTCTCCATCCAAGTACTCTTGATTTGTAGTGAATTATTGGATGGCCTTGTGCCAATTATGAATATTTTCCAATATAGTTGCAGCTCTTTGCTCTGAACCAGGTTTTCTCCTAACCTCCTTACTTACTCCTTCTCCTTCCTTCAATTGGATATTGCTTCCTGACATCCTCATTCCCTAGGAAGTTGTCTGTATCAGTCACAGTGGCTGATTATGCTGTGTTAACAAACACCCTGGATGGCTAATTTTATGCATCAATTTGGCTGGGCTCAGGATGCCAGATAGCTGGTAAAACATTTTTTCTGATGTGTCTGTGAAGATGTCTCTAGAAGAAATTACCAATTGATCGGTTAAGGATCTGTCCTCATCAATGTGGGGAGGCACCATCCAATCCATTGAAGGTCTGAATAGAACAAAAAGGCAAAGGAAAAATGAATTCTCACCCTCTCTTCTTGAGTTGGGATGTCCATCTTTCCTGCTGTTAAAAATTGGAGCTCCTAATTCTTGGGTTTTTATTTTATTTATTTATTTTTCTTCTTTTATTTATTATTTATGATAGTCACAGAGAGAGAGAGAGAGAGAGAGAGAGAGAGAGAGAGAGAGAGAGGCAGAGACACAGGCAGAGGGAGAAGCAGGCTCCAAGCACCGGGAGCCCGATGTGGGATTCGATCCCGGGTCTCCAGGATCGCGCCCTGGGCCAAAGGCAGGCGCCAAACCGCTGCGCCACCCAGGGATCCCTAATTCTTGGGTTTTTAAACTCTGAAACTTATACCAGTAGCTCCCAAGTTCTCAGTCCTTTGGACCTGGACTGAATGACATGACCAGCTTTCTTGGTTCTCTCGCTTGCAGATAACAAATCGTGGGACTTCTCAGTCTCTTTTCACATGAGCCAATTCCTATAATAAAATAAATCTCCTCTTATGTGTCTCTCTCTATATATATATCTATCCTATTAATTCTGGTCTCTGGATAACCCTGAGTAATACAAACCCCTAAATATCAATAACATTTATAGCCTGCAAATCAGCTGAAGTGGCTCTGGTCTAGGATGCGAGTTCAGGTCTGCTTATGTTTCTCATTCCAGGTCCCTGCATGAAGGAGCAGCAGCTACCTGAAGGATGTTCTCCTCATAGCAGAGCAGGAGAATGCAAGACCAAACTGCATGAGCATATTTAAAGCTTCTGCTTGCATTACAACTGTTCATACCCCATTGTCAGTCAGAAGGCCAAGTCTGACAGGGAAGATTATTCCTTCCACAGAGAGTGAAGGAAAAGCCAATATTTGCTGATTAAGGATCTAATCTATTATGTCTTCCCCATTCAAAAGTGGGTTAGAAGTCTTCCTCAGACACCTGTGGTCCTCAGTATACCTTTCTGTTCCAGCTTATTTGTCTTTGCTGAACTTATCTGTTCAGTTGTTTATCTAGACAGAACTATCAGAGGACTGGAGGTTTGTCTTGCTCATCTCTGTGCCCCCACATTCCTGGGGATAAGGGTGGGAGGAAGCAACATGGACCAAGTTCCTGGCAGAGGGTGTTGCTGAGTGTCACCTTCAGAGACTTGAAAGAAGTCAGACTATGGTAGGGCCTTGTGTGACACTGGTTTGGACTTGATTTGAGAGGCAGCAAGGGAACCCTGGCATGGGGGTATAACCGGAGCAGATTTGGGTTGCAAAAGGATTCCTTGTACCATAATGTGTTGGAAAACTGTTGTGGTCTCGTCCAGGTGAGGTGGTAATCGTGATTCTCATGGTCATGGTGGTCAATTATTTAATATCTTATCAGTAAAATAATAATGACCTAAAGTTCAGAAAAAAAAAAAGAACATGAAGAATAAGTTACTTGAATACTATGATCAGACTCTAGTTCTCAACATTACAACTTAAATTAATTTTAGGGGTGCCTGGGTGGCTCAGTCGGTTGGGTGTCTGCCTTTGGCTCAGGCCATGATCCTGGGGTCTGAGATCGAGCCCCTCATCAGGCTTCATGCTCCGTGAGGAGTCTGTTCCTCCTTCTCTCTCTGCCCACCTTCCCCCACTTGTGCACTCTCTCTCTCTCAAATAAACAAATAAAATCTTAAAAAAAAAAACAAACCTGAATTTTAGCATGCTGTAGATAATAACGTACCAACAGAATATAGAACACAGACTGCCTCTTCTGTGTGCTACAACATCATGTCTTTAAGTCCCCTCCCTGCTGCCAAAGTAGCATCTAGGGCTCTGTGCTCTTATTTTGAGGAATTTCTCTGTAATTAAATAGTTCTAAGCTTAACCAATAATTCGTTTAATGAACATTCCAGTGCCAAGCACTGGAGGACACGGGCAAAGATGATCACTAAGCTCAGGTAGCTCCTGGTCTCAGGGGAAGAGTGGTGGGGAACAAAAGAGTTAACAGATGAAATAAAAGGAGCAAAATGAAATTCTTGTTTAGCATTGGTGGGAATATAAAATGGTACAGCCATTTAAGCCCTCAGTTTGGCAGTTTCTCACAAACCTACACATACTCTTACCATATGATTCAGCAATCTTACTTCTTGGTATTTATCCAAAGACATTGAAAACTTATGTCCACACAAAAGCCTGCAGATATTTATAGCAGCTTTTTTCATAAATGCTAAAATATGGAAGCAACCAAGATGTCTTTCAGGAGGTGAGTAAAAAAAGAAACGGTCCATTCCAGACAATGGAATATTATTCAGGACTAAAAAGAAATGAACCAGCAAGGCGTGAAAAGACATAGAGGAACCTTACATGCATATTCCTAAGTGAAAGAAATCAATCTGAAAAGGGTACACCATTAGGATTTCAGCTATAGGAGATTCTGGGAATGATAAAACTATGAAGACAGTAAAATGATTAGTGGTGGACAGGGGTTAGGAGGAGGGAGGAGTGAATAGATGGAGCACAATGGGTGTTTAGGGCAGTGAAACTACTCTGTGTGATATTGTAATGGTAGACAAATGTCATTATACATTTGTCCAAGCCCATTAAATGTATTACCTATGGACTTTAGTTAATAATAATGCATCTTCAGGAAAACCATTTAACAAAATACAGCATCCATTCTTGATAAAAACCCTCAACAAAGTAGGGACAGAGTGAACACACCTCAACATCATAAAGGCCATATATGGAAGACCCACAGCTAACATCATCCTCAATGGGGAAAAACTGGAGTTTTTCCCTCTATGGTCAGGAACAAGACAGGGATGTCCACTCTCACCATTACTTTTCAACATAGTACTGGAAGCCCTTACCTCAGCAATCACACAACAAAAAGAAATAAAAGGCATGCAAATTGGCAAGGAAGAAGTCAAACTTTCACTATTTGCAGATGACGTGATACTCTATGTAGAAAACCTGTGGGCAGCCCGGGTGGTTCAGTAGTTTAGTGCCGCCTTCAGCCCAGGGCCTGATCCTGGAGACCAGGGATTGAGTCCCAAGTCAGGCTCCCTGCATGGAGCCTGCTTCTCCCTCTGCCTGTGTCTCTGACTCTCTCTCTCACTCTCTCTCTCTCTGTCTCTCATGAATAAATAAATAAAATTTTTAAAAAGAAAAATAATTTATCAAACTCAAAAACCAGATAATCCAGTTTAGAAATGGACAAAAGACTTGAATAGACACTTTTCTAAGGAAGACATCCAGATGGCCAACAGACATGTGAAAAGATGCTCAACATCACTCATCATCAGGGAAATACAAACCAAAACCATGATGAGATGCCACCTCACACCTGTCAGAATGGCTAAAATTAACAACACAAGAAACAATAGGTATTGGTAAGGATGTGGAGAAAGGAAAACCCTCTTACACTATTGGTGGGAATGCAAACTGGTACAGCCACTCTGGAAAACAGTATGAAGGGTCCTCAAAAAGTTAAAAATAGAGCTACCCTATGAGAAAGCTGGTCTCTAGGAAGTCATATGAACCCATGGCTGAGCCTGAGCAGGAGGGAGACACACCAACCCTGTGAGACTTGGCACCGTCCCCAGGGGCTGGGGGGAAATCCTAGATATAAAACACCACAGGGACTGGCACTAAAAGCAAAGAGGAAGCACTTGGGAATCCAAGCCTCCATCATCAGGGGCTTCTCTCTCTGGGCTTCAAGGCAGAGGCTGTTTTCTTTCTTCCCGATCTTTCACCACTTGGAATCTTTGGCTCCTAAATGTGGGCGAAAAATTGCATAACCTGGTCAATTATATGGTTTGTATTTATTTATTTATATTTATTTATTTATTTATTTATTTATTTATTTATTTGGGAGAGAGAGAGAGAGAGAGAAAACAGGGAGAGGGGAAGAGAGGGAAGGAAAGGATCCCATGCAGACTCTGCACTGAGCATGGAGCCTAACAGGGTGCTCAGTCTCAAGACCCTGAGATCATGACATGAGCCGAAATCAAGAGTTGGATGATTAACTAGCAGAGCCACCCAGGCGCCCCTCGATGATCAATTTTCTTTAAATATTTTATTTATTTGTTCATGAGAGACACAGATAGAGGCAGAGACACAGGCAGAGGGAGAAGCAGGCTCCATGCAGGGAGCCCGACTTGGGACTGGATCCCAGGTCTCCAGGATCACACCCTGGGCTGAAGGAGGTGCTAAACTGCTGAGCCACCCGGGCTGCCCCTCCATGACCAATTTTTAAAAATCTTTCCACTTATTGACCACACACTGCGCTGGGGAGTTTACAAAACTCTCCATACTGACCAACCACTAGAACACTTCCAGGCCCTAGGGTGGAAGGAAAAATAAAACAGAGTCCCTGTACACAGAAAACTTTACATTCTAGTGAGAAAATGGACAATAAACAGGGAAACCTATATTAAAATTTCACCTAGTGAAAAGTACTATAAAAAAAAAGAAACAGGTAAAGGACACAGGTGACTGGCCTGGACCAGGAGCTATTTTCAAAGGCCTCTCCTGGGACACTTGTGAGCAGAGATCCTGGATATAGTGAGGAAAGAACCATATGGATTTGGGAGAAACACATTCCCCAATGTGGCTGAAGCACAATGAAGCATGAGGACATGGGTGGGAGGTGGGCCAGGACATGTAGGGCTCACTGACCAGGGTCAGGACTCTATTTTTATTCCAAAGATGAGAGGGAAGCAATAAAGGGTCTGAGTAGGGGATGCCTGGGTGGCTCAGGGGTTGAGTATCTATCTGCCTTTGGCTCAGAGCGTGATCCAGGAGTTCCGGGATCGAGTCCTACATTGGGCTTTCTGCGTGGAGCTTGCTTCTCCTCCCTCTGCCTGTGTCTCTGCCTCTCTTTCTGTGTCTCTCATGAATAAATAAATAAAATCTTTAAAAAGGGGGGGGGGTTCTGGGCAGTAGTGTGATGTGATCTGATTCATATGTGCATATGTGTAATCTAAATATTCTCAAATTTACAGAAACTTGAAATATAGTGCAAGTAATTTATTCCTGAACCATCTAAAAGTAAATGGCCAGTACGATACCCAGGCACCCATGAATACTTCAGTGTATATTTCTAACAAGCAGAGAGAACAATCATCAGAATTAGGAAGTTCATACCATGCATCCCCGCATCCAGTCCTCAGGCCACACTCAAGTGTTTTCACCCTTTGTCCCAATAATGTCTTTTGTAGAAAAGGATCCAGTTTAGACATAACATGTTGTCTTTAGATATCAAGTCCTTTTGTCTCCTTCAGTGTGGAATGGTTTTTCAGTCTTCATTTTTATGACCTTGACCCTTTTGAAGATTGTAAGCCAATTGTTTTATAGAAAGTCTGGATTTGTCTGATGTTTTATCCTGTTAAATTGAGGACATGCATCTTTGGTAGATATATCACAGAAATGACGTTGCTTTCTTGTTGTTGCTTCCCATGAGATAGCACAAGGATTCAGTGTCTCCCGCAACTGACAATGTTCATTCACTTGGATCACCCGGTTAAGATGGTGTCCACTGGGCCTCTCCATTGTACTATTGTTACCTTTTCCTTCTGTAATTGATCAGTTTTGTATGTAAATGTCCTGTTTCTCACCAAACTTTCAATTTACTTCAGTTATTTATAGCAGTAGGGCCTCCTGGTTTCCTATTTATTCTATGGGCTATAATTCCTTACCATTATTTTTTTAATGTTTAAATTGTTTTAGATATAGCCTGATATGACTTCTGTGTTCTGATGTGTCCCCATCATTGTTTGAGCTCTTAACTTCTGAGTACCAAGATAATCCAGACTTAAACCTTCCACAGCCCTGAAATTAGCCATTTCTCTGTGAGTTCCTGCTTCCTTTTTGTTGAAAATGGTATTTAGAAGCCAAAATCCGAGTGCTTTGAGTGCCTATTGCTTTTGAAATATCATTACTCTCATGTTCTTAGTGATGTCAAATATATATGTGGAACAAACACACATATATGCACACATATGTTTACTATTGACCCTTGAGCAACATGGGTTTGAACTGTCAGGGTCCACTTATGGCAGATTTTTTTTGTTAAATATAGTACAATACTCATAAATGAATTTTTTCGTATGATTTTCTTTTCTCTAGCTTATTTTATTTTAAGAATGAAATATATAATACATCCAACATACAGCATATGTGTTAATTGACTGCTTACATTGTTGGTAAGGCTTCCAATCAACACTAGGCTATTAGTAATTAAGTTTGGGAGGAGTCAAAAGTTACATACAGATCTTCAACCAGGCAAGGTGGGGGGAGGTTAGTGCCCCTAACCCCTGTGTTGTTCAAAAGTCAACTGTAATTATTTCTGTATCTATGTAGTTATTGAAAACCGTAGCTTCATATCAACACTTCTAATTACAATCTAACCTACAGGAATCTTCCCATATTTATAACTTGATTCTCCAACAGTGAGAAATCTTTCTTGCTTTAATATGTTTGCTTATCTGATCAATCCCCTGGTGTGTATCTAATCCTCCTCTCCATGGCCACCTTCTCCTTACAAGGATGTTTCTTACTACACCGAGGCTCTGCTACCTGGTGCCAGGCATTCTCCTTGCATGGATGGTCTCCTTATCCTGCTTGGATTCTGACATCTCTCCAGGGTTACCCGCCACACCTGGATCCAACACTTAGCTCTAAGCTGCCCCTTTTGGTGGAGGCTTTTCCCATCTAGCCAGAGCTCTAACTGCTCACACTGGGCAGCCTTCATACATGGTGCTGTTCTTGGGTCCCCATACCCCACACTGGGCCACCCCTTACTGCATTCTAAGGAATGTGTGGCAGCCTTGAAAACGAGCCTTACGACCTTCAAGTACAACCGTGTAAGAGACAACAACCTGGCAGCAGTGCTGTGAAATCTATCACTACCGTAGCATTAAGTGAACAACATTCACATTGTTGTGCAACCATCACCACCATCCATCTCTTCATCTTGCCAAATCTATTAAACACTAATTGCCCATTCCCCTCTCCCTCAGCCCCTGGCAATCATCATTCTACTTTCTGTCTCTATATGTTTGATTACTCTAGGTACCTCACATAAGTGGAATCATGCAGAATTTGTCCTCTTATGACTGACTTAGCTCCCTCAGCACACTGTCTTCAAGATTCACCATGTTGTAGCATGTGTCAGAATGTCCTTTTTTATACCTGAATAATATTCCATTATATGGATGGTCCAGGTCTTGTTTATCCATTCATATGTTTATGGACATTTGGTTTCCTCCATCTTGTGGGCATTATGAGTAATAATGCTGTGAACATGGTTGTGCAAATATGTTTGAATCCCTTCTTTGGATTATTTTAGGTATTTATGCCAAAATTAAATTGCCAGACCAGATGGTAAGTCTATGTTTATCTTTTTGAGGAGCCACCAGACTGTTTTGCCCAGCACCACTTTATGTTCCTACCAACAGTGCATGAGGGTTCCAATTACCCTACACCCTCTCTAACACTTCTTATTTTCGGTTTCTTTTTTCCACCTTTTTTGTAGTAGTCTATCCTAATGTATTGCTTTTTTGCTTGCTATATACTTTACTTATTTATAATACTTATTTTTTTCTCAGGTTCTTGAGGACAAGGATCTTTGTTCCATTCACTACGATATCCCAAGTGCCTAGAAATGAAATGCAGGCAATGCTCAGTAAATATTGTTAGGATGCTGAGGCTCAGAGTCAGGTGCCTATCCAAGGGCACACCGCCAGTAAGAGCTGGAGCCTGGACTCTAGCACATGTTCCTTCTGCTGAGGTCTCCAGAGTGCAGGGGCTGGACCCACCTTATAGGCTCATTCTGACCTCTGCAGCAATGTGTGCTATACTAACCAACTGAAAACCAGGAATGTGGCTCAGAGTTGTCCAGGGGCAGTGCAGGCCCTTCCCTTTGGAAAGTTGTACCTATTTTCATAGTCTGTAGCTCTGCCTTTTTCAAGAGCTACAGTGAAATCTGAGCAGAAAACAAAAAGCACCCATTTCTCTGGTCCTCCTTGAAATCATTATATCATTATTAATTTTCCTCAAGTTATTATTTGACATTGAAGCCCGAAGGACCCCATTCCCAGAACCTGCCTGGTCCTTTCACACCACTTTGTTTTTGCACATGCTGATCTTTCTGCTTGGAATGCTTTCCCAAGGCTTGATAAATCCCTCCATTTCAAAGGGGTTTGACTATGTAAAACTTTCTTTGATCCCTAAACATGATCCCAAATTTAATTAATCACTTTTTTCTCTGCTACTATTTTCATACTTAGCTGTTTTTTAAAATTATTTAATATATTGTCCATTTCTCCTATTAAGTTGTGAACTCCACCTTCCTGAGATAAGTCATTTTTCATCCATTCATCAAATATCTATTGAGGCTCTGTGCTAGGTACTAGGAAAGAAACAGGAGAACAGAATCAGCTCTTTCCCTCAAAGAGCTTGTAGTCTAACAGGAGACCTCAGTGAGTAATCAAGCAATTGTAGTCCATAATGGCACAGAGCCTGATGCATGGTAGATGTTCAATGAATGTGTACTGAAATTTCTTAAGACTGGCATGCTGAAGAGTATAGAATATGGTCCTCTAGCAGCTTTTCTTCCCAAAGATAGAGTCTTTTTTCCCCCAATGATAATACTATTACCAGCAACATCTAATAATATCTATCCAAGAGTTGTATATTGAGCCTCAGGCTAAAATGCTTGCCACGGACTTTCTCAAATCTTTATAACCCCACTCTCAATTAAGCCTTTAATACCCTACTATAAATCTCAAATCCAAAATGCTTTGAAGGGGTGCCTGGGTCACTCAGTAGGACCGATTCCCATGGGGGCAGTCTAACCCCAGAACCGAGCCCTCAAACACGACTCTGCCTTCCAATCTTTCTCATTGCCGTCTACTATCATTCACGTAGCACTCAACAGTCTTTCCTGAGTACCTACTATGTGCAGGTGCCTGGGATGCTATGAGGACTAAGGCACTGCACTTGCCCTCACCGAGCTGTTTGTTCACTGGATGAAGGAGACACATATCCAAAGAGAACAGAGTGTTTTCCAGCCATGATGTAGCTCACCTGCTATGAGCTGCTGCGGTGCATGCGGCGGGTACTCTGTTGGCTCTGAGTGCCCACCAGCCAAGTTTCTGTATGCTGTGCTTGTAAAGACTCACACGTGCAGAGGACTATCCTGAGCTGCCGAAGCCACTCCTACACCAGCAGTGACAGCCAGCAAATGGTTCCCAGAGGATATGTCTCTCCCCACCCTGTCCCTCCCGCCCCCAGAAGCTTGAGATTGACAGGTGGGAGAGTAGAAGGGTTCATCTTTCTCCCTGCCTGGCAGGATCAGACTGAGGCTGGGCCTTCACCTGCCATGGTGTCCTGCACGCCCTCCTCCCCTGCTCTGCTCTGCTTCCTCTATTCCCCTGCTGCTTTCTCCTGGGACCACTTTCTTCTTAAATCCCTAGCCGGCGAACTCTATTCCTAGGGTGGGCGTCTGGGAAGCTGATCCGGCGCACTGCTTCCCCAGGCCCTATGCTTCTTCCTTGGGCCTTGCGCACAGGGCCAGGGCCAGGGGCCAGCTGGGACACCAGGCAGCCGAGGGTGGCTCAGTACTGCTGTGCTGAACCGGGAGAGGGCCGAAGGCAGCAGACCTCGGGTGAGTCCAGCAGGGCCTCCGGGGAGACTAGGATTCACAAGGTGGACAATGCAAGAAGAGCCTTTCCAGAGGAGGGAATAGTACTGGGGCTGATGGAAGAGATCCAGGAACATAGAGACAGTGGGCATGTCAGGAAAAGGCTGGAAAAGGTGAAGTGTGAGGGTGCTGGTTTGGGCCTCCCATCTTCCTCCATCATGCCTCTGCTGAGAGAGACCGCCTCCTCCATGCCCACATACACATGCTACACACACGCTACACACATCGTACTATACACACGCATCTCCCCCTACATACCACACACAGCACACATCACACACACCACGCACATCCCACACACATGCTACACCCCACCCACCCCCACATCACACACACACCTCACACACATACCATACACAACAAACATCCCACACCCCACACATCATATACACTATGCACATCCCACACATATAACATCCATACAACATACACACATATCACACACATCTCCATATATATACCACACACACCACACACCACACACACCATACTACACACATACCCCACACGACACACACGCACAGGCCACACCCACACACACCCCGTACACACACCATACACACACAGCACACATGCCACACATACACCACACGCACAGCCCCACAGGCATACACACATCGCTGTCCTGAAGCTGTGAGTCCCTGCCAATCCAGCCAGGCCCCCACAAGCGTCTGTGCAGTGATTTACTCCCATTATGTCACTTCTCCCAGGGCGCCCGGGGATTCCTCTGGTCTCGCAAGCAGCCAGGGCGCCCGCGGCCTGTTTTGATTTCCGAAAAGAGGAGACGGAAGCCAGTCCCGTACCCAGCTTGACCGCAGTGGCCGGGGAGCGCTTCGGTGCTGGCGGCTCCGGGGAAGGCGTCCCCCCATCGCCCACCACCGCCGCGCTGTCAACCGTGGCCCCTCGGCGTCGGGCGCGGCGGGGCGGGGACGGACTTTGAAGTGCGGCGGGGGGCCGGGGATCAAGGGGCAGCGCCGCCCCGAGACGCTGGGGCAGACAAAGGGCGCTCGGCCACCTCCCGGCCACCTCCAGGCCACCTCCCGGCGCGGGCCGCGACAAAGGCGGCGACGGCGCGCGGCGGGGTCTCGGGCAGCAGCTCCAGCCTCGCGCCCGGAGCCCGCCCGGTCTCCTCCTGGCCTCCCGAGCCCGCCAGGGCGCCCGCACCCCTCGCCGCGTACCCCGGCTTCTCGTGCCCCTCCTGCCCCGTGCCCCTGCACCCCCCTGTGCCCCTGCACCCCAACCCTGTGCCCTGGCTTCCGGAGCCCAGCCTGGTCCCCTGCGCCCTGGCCCCCTGCGTCCTGCCTGGTCCCTTGCGCCCCGCCAGGCCCCCCGTGCCCCTGTGCCCCCAACCCTGTGCCCTGGCTTCCGGAGCCCAGCCTGGTCCCCTGCGCTCTGGCCCCCTGCGTCCTGCCTGGTCCCTTGCGCCCCGCCTGGCCCCCCGTGCCCCTGTGCCCCCAACCCTGTGCCCTGGCTTCCCGAGCCCAGCCTGGTCCCCTGCGCCCTGGCCCTCAGCGGCCCGCCTGGTCCCCTGAGCCCAGCCTGGTCGCCCCCGCGGCCCTGCTCCCCACTGCCTACCCCGGCTTCTCGTGCCCCGCCTGGCCCCCGGCACCCTGGCCCCCGTGCCCCGCCTGGTCCCCCCGCGGCCCTGCTCCCCACTCATACCCCAGCTTCTCGTGCCCCTCCTGCCCCGTGCCCCTGCACCCCCCGTGCCCCTGCACCCCCAACCCTGTGCCCTGGCTTCCCGAGCCCAGCCTGGTCCCCTGCGCCCCGCCTGGTCCCCCGTGCCCCTGCCCACCTCCAAGCCCCGGCTTCCCGCCCCCAGCCTGGTCCCCAGTGTCCCAGCGCACCGCGCCGCCGCCGGCCCCCAGTCCCCCAAGCCCTTCCGCTGCCCCGCAAACTGCAGCGCAGGCCACACCCTGACGCGCCCTTGCGCAGCCCTAGCCCCAGAGAAATTTTGTTTATGACAGCGCGACCTTGTTTTTTTCCTACAACGTGCGAAGTTCCCAGTCTCCTTGCACTGTAATGATGACTTAAAGCGCCCAGTGGCTAGGCGCTCTTCTAAATCCTTTAGCTCCTATTAACCGGTTTCTGGCTCCTGTAACCCTGCAGGGTGGGTGGGATGGTCAGCCTCATGGCCCAGATCCAGGAACCAGGCTGGAACTGAGGCTCCAGATTACACAGGTAGAAGCGGTGCCCCAGGCTGGCTGGCTCCAGCGTCCCTGACAGATCATCCTTTTAATTTGGTGTTTTGCTCATCTATCTTTTCTTTTTAACTTAAAAAAATTGCGTTAAAATATTATTTATCTTGGATACTGAAGGGTTTTTTGCACCCTTGTAAATTTTGTGTGCCAGCCTAGTAAGATCCTGCCCAGCCAATGCCCACTCCTCTCTGCCTGGCATTGGAGGTGTTTGCATTCTCTCAGATCCCAGCAATTGGGATTACTGACTCCCCAGGATATTTCAGAAGGGGAAAAGCTGAAGCTCAAAGCTGCTAAGTGACTTGTCCAAGGATTTCTGGCAGGCAAGTCTGACACCAGCCCTGAGCTGGTTAAGGTACCAGGTTATGGTAAGTTGTGGGCGGTTGGGTTAGCTGCCTCTGTTTTGGTGGGCTCAGCCCTCGTCATAGCAAATTCTTAAGAAAAGCAACATCACATACATTACATATAGCCTTTTTATTACATTATTTTGGAAGGGTTTTTTATAATTTTAATTTTGCTTTTATTTGGCTGCCTCTAATTTACAATGGTTGCTCTTTCTTAGGGCTGACTGGGCACACCGGGAAATTCTTGCAAAGTGAGAAAATCTAAATCATTTTCACATGTAATGAAAATTTTAGGAATAATTAATTTAGCAATTTAATGATGTTGACATGGTGCTACCTTCTGTAGACATTTAATTATACATTTATTAGCTTTGACTTTGCAGTTTGCGTTTCTCATGGTGAAGCCAAAAATTACTTTTCCAAGTCTCCAGCATTTTTGTTGGAAAGCCTTCCTAGCAGCTCATGATTCCTTGCACTTCCCCTAGGGTAGCTAGCTCCTAAAATGGTTCCCAACCCCCTCCACCAGCCCCTGCGCTAGGGGGTTTACCTGGGGGCTTACCTGGGAGTTTACCTCCCATCATTCTAGTGTTGTGACTTTTAAGGAAGCAGAACCTCCTTTGGTCAAGCTCCTGCTAAGCTGTGAGCTGCTCCAGAGCAGATTCTAACTGTAACCATGTTTCAATTACCCTCCTATGAGATAGAGGGAGGGCACCTGTCAATATTGGTTGAATTGTGACTTTATTATAGAAATTGGGGAAGATTGTGCAGAAAGTATACCAGGAAAGGGCTGGAGAGCCCTGTTTGCTACTAGTAATGCTGTGTGTCCCCAAGGAGGTCTCTGCCCCTCTCTGGTTCTCTGTTCTGGGAAATGAAGATGGACTAAGAGATTTCTATTCTGTTGCCCCTTTCAGGACTATCATATCTCCAAGCAGATATGGGTTCATGGAAGACGCATTTTGATTTCATCTGAATGAGCATTATGAGAAGGTAAGGCTCTACAGGTTGGCTTTGGCAAATGGGTTCCATAGATGTTCCAACAGTGGTGGCTTGTTATTTTCTGCATTGTTTTCTGGGTGCAGAAATCACTCTATTGCCCCCTCCTTTCCTCAAATCTGTAGCAAACATTGGCAGCCTTCCTGTGTCTTATGGCACGTGCGACCACCAGGCTGTAAGCACATGTGGGTTTTTACTGAGATCCTGGTGCCAAGCTTGATGCATGGCAGGTATTCAATGCGTGGTTGTCAGGAAGATTGTCTTCTCCAGATGAGAGAAGCTGAGGCACAAAGAGGTGGACAGGAAGCAGCTATCTTGAAAACAAGCAGCTGTTGCTATATTTCTTTCTTTCCTTTTTTTTTTTTTAAGATGTATTAATTTTAGAGAGAGAGTGAGGTGGAAAAGGGTAGATGGAAAGAGAGAATCTCAAGCAGACTCCATGCTGAGTGTGCAGCTAGACATAGGGCTTGATCCCATGATCCCGAGATCATGACCTGAGCTGAAACAAAGAGTTGGATGCTCAAATGACTGTGCCACCCAAGCTCCCCTGCTGTGATGTGTCTACACAACTTTCCCTGCAAGAAGAAGGGTCTTATATGTTTGCAAATTTGAATAGACTTTCTTCTTACCTGTACCCAAACCACAAACTGAAGAGGTCAGCGAGGGGCACTGCTTTCTCATCAGGACAGCTTTCAGGAGAAAAGACAGAGAACTTTCCTCCTTACTTAGGAAGACCATCCCCCATTTCACATCAACCCATCTTCACTGAAGCTTTCGGGCCAAAGCAGTAGTCTGGGAGCGCTGGAGCCTACGTTCCGGTTCTAGCTCTGGTGCAAACATGGTTTGCAGCTCCGAGTAGTCCCACTCCTCTCTGCACCTTTGTTTCCTTGGCAGTCAAGCAAAAGGATGGATTAAAGGAGGGCTTTTTGAATACATCCGCTGAGAATCCTGCTAAAATGCCATCTGATTCAGGATGTCTGGGGCACAGAGAATCTGCGTTTTTAACCAGCTCTCAGGTGATGTGTGGCTCCTGCCAGACATTAGACCCCCTTTGAGTAGCAAGGACCTAGAGGATTTCTGGGATCACTCCTTGCTCTGATGTGCCAGACCTTGAGCTCAGGCAGCAGGCACAAGAAGAATGCCAAAGAAAGTGTTGCCCAGATCTGGGCCAGCGAGGGCGATACAGAATATGAAATGATTCCAAGGCGTCATTTCAACCAGTGGTTACAAAAATCATGGTCTTCTTCATCATCATCATCATCATCATCATCATCAACAAACATTTGTGCCGTGCTTTTTTGCTGTCCAGAGCAGCTGTCACATCCTTGAACTCAGTTGACCCCTGCGTGCACCCTGGCGCGAGAGGAGGACATAGCTGGGGAATCTATTCAGTCCTAGCCAGAGGATTTGGGCAAGAGAACAATAGACCCTAAGCTATTGTTTCCCAGTGGCCCTTTGATTTTCTTAGCAATTTTTTGGTGCCTGCTCTCTGACCCCTTCCTCTTTTGTCTCCTGCTGCACCTCCTCCTTGTCCTAATTCTCTACTCCCCCAACACACGCACACAGTGTCAGGGGGAGAAAACCAGTGTGTCCACCCCCAGATTTCCCACTTTTGATCCTCTCCCCTCTGACCAAATAGAACTCAGCTTCAGGGGTGGAATCCTGGCCCATTTTTGGGGTGACCCAGGGCACATCACCTCATCAGTCCTACTCATCTCGTTTATAACAATGATCATCTTCCTGAAGGTGGCATTCATTGAGGATTCATATTGTTTGGAACACTGTGCTCATGACTCCACCCTTGCCATAAAGTGAGAGAGTAGCAGATGGGAAAACTGAGACTTTATGGAGCTTACCTGCCCAAAGCCACCCAGCCGGTCGGTGATAAAGTCAGGACATCAAATCGTGGCTGGTGAACATCAGAGATCATTGTAGATTCATATACTGTTGTAAAAAATGATACAGAGAGATCTCGTGCCCCTTTTATCCAGTCTTCCCCAGTGGTAACATCTTGCAAAGGTATTGTATGGTGTTGCAACCAGGATATTGATGTTGATACAATCCACCAATTTTATTTAGATTTCCTCAGTTTTACTCGTACTTGTGTGTGTGTGTGTAGTTCTATACAATTTTAGCATATGTGCAGGTGTGTGCATTTACCACCAGTCAAGATAAAAAAGAGCTCCATCACCAGAATGACCACTGTGTTGTCCAAATATAACCACACCTTCTCTCCCCTCCCACCCTACAGCTCTCATCTCTGCAACCACTGATCCTGTTCTCCATCTCTCTGGTTTTGTCATTTCAAGAATGTTCTGTAAATAGAAGCATACATTTATACACTTAGGGGGTTGGCTTTTTTCACTCAGCTCGGTTTCCTTGAGATTCACCCATGTTGTTGTGTGTATCCATCATTTGTTCCTGTTCACTGCGGAGTGGCATTCTGTGGTATGGAGGTACCACGACTCCACAATTCATCCACTGAAGGTAGATGTGCTTTCCTCTGGTTTCTAGATTCTATCAGGAATAAAGCTGCTATGAACATTTGTGTACAGGTGATCATGTAAACTGAAGTTTTCATTTTTCTGGGACAAATGCCCAAGGGTATAAAGTCCTTGCTCTTACCTCCAACTTGTGTGGCCCTCCAGATTAGATGCAAAGACAAAAACACCACCTCCAACAAAAAAGCAACATTTATTGAGATCTTGCTTTATATTTGGCACTATCATAAATATTTGGCATGGATCAACTCATGAGTCCTCAGAACAACCTTAGGCTTACTAGTATTGTTCCCATTTTACAGATAAGGAAACTGAGGTGCAGAGAGGCTACATAGTCTAAGGACACACAGGTTAGTAATGTCCATGCCAGAATTTTAACACGGGTGGTGTCACTCCAGGTCTGTCTCTTTAAGCACTACTCTGCCTTTCTAGGAATTAAGTTTCTTTTTTCTTTTTTTGGAAGAAAAACATATATCCAGGAACTTTCACATACTTTAAGTGTATGGCTCTATGAATTCTTACAAAATGATGACTACCCTTTTGGGACCACCACTCTGACTGAGACACAGAGCATGATTGATTCTGAAGTCTCCCTCATGCCTACTCCCAATCATTATCTCCCAGTAAAGGGAACCACTCTTTGGACTTCTGTCATCATAGATTTAGTTCTGCTAGCTTTTCAATGAAAACACACAGTGTGTTCCCTTTTTGCACCTGGCTTCCTTTACTACTGTATAGAGCAGGAGTGAGTTCTTTCTTCCTAATGTGTTGTTTTCCATTGCTTGGATATACTACCACTTGTCTATCTCTTCTCCACTTGAAAGATGTGTGGTTTTTTTTTTCCATTTGGGGCTGTTATGGTTAATGCTTCCATAAATACTCTGACAGTGTCTATTGGTGCACTTATATACACATTCCTGTTGGGTAGACACTCAGGAGTAGAACAGCTGGGTGTTAGTGTGTGCTTTCATAGATTCTATTAAACAGTTTCCCAAACTGTTTTTTAAAGATTTTATTTACTTATTTGGGAGAGAGAACGAGAGAGAGAGCACAAACATATGCAAGCAGGGGGAGGGGGAGACGGAGAGGGAGAGGGAGAGAAGGAATCCCAAGCAGGCTCCAAGCTCAGTGCAGAGCTCAATATGATGCTCAATCTCAGAACCCTGGGATCACAACCCGAGCTGAAATCAAGGGTTGGATGCTCAACCAACAGGCCATTTGGATGTCTTCCTAAATGTCTATTTAAGTTTTTCTCCATTAAAAGAAGTGGAGCTATATTTTTCTTAATAATTTATGTTATCTATATATTTTGAAGATGAACATTTTACAGATTATCTGTATTTCTTACCATGCTGCAGCTTGCCTTATACTCTCATAGTGGTGACTCGTTATCTCTTTGATATTAGAAATGTGTCTTCTTTTTTCTCATCAACATGTATCAGTTATTAATCTTAAAAAAATCAACTGGGATTTGTAATTTTTCCTTTAAGTTTGCTTTCCATTTAATTGGTTTTTACTTCTGTCTTTTTTGTTTTCTTTCTTTTACTTTCTTTGGGTTTATTTTTCTGTTTATTTTCCAGGGTTGGATCTGAAAATTCAGATTAAGGGTCAGCAAATTTTTTTGGTAAAATGCCAAATAGTATTTTAGACTTTGAAGGCTATACTGTCTCCATTATAATCATTCAATTCTAGCATTACGGTAAAAAGCAGCCATAGATAACACAGAAACAAATGGTATTGCTCTATTCCAATAAAATTTTATTTATAAAGCCAAACTGGGGAGGCAGATAGATTTGGCTGATGGACTAAAGTTTGCTAATTGTTTCCTGGATCAGATCATTGATTTTTAGCGCTTTTTTTCTTTTCTAATATTTGTACTTAAGTTTATAAATTTCCCTGTAAGTTCTCTGTAAATTCTGCATTTGTTGTATCCTGTAAGTTTTTAATGTATCATTTTTATTATCATTCACCTCAATATACTTTAAAATTTCCATTGTGTTTTGACTCACGAATTGTTTAGAAGAGTGTATTTTTAATTTCCAAACATTTAAGGATTTCCCAGTTATGCTATTATTGATTTCTACCATAATTTCACTGTGGTCAGAGAATATATCTGCATGATGATAATCCTTTCAAATTCATTGAGACTTGCTTTATTGCACAGTATGTGGTTTATTTCTATAAACATGCTATGTATTCTTGAAAAGGATATGTACCAGGAAGTTGTTGAAGTGTTTTGTATATTTTTGTTGGTTCATATTCATCAATCATGTTGTCCAAATTTTCTCTAGCTTTATTGAATTTTTGTCTGATTTATCTTTCTTCTTTTTAAAGATTTATTTGTTTGAGAGAGAGAGAGAGAGAGAGAGTGTGTGTGTGTGTGTGTGTGTGTGTGTGTGTATGAGCAGGGGGAGGGGCAAAGGGAGAGGACAGAGAGAATCCTCAAGCAGACTCCCCACTGAGCATGGAGCCTGGTGCATGCAGAATAACAAATCCTAGCCTGGGGTTGTTACAGGGATTAGGTGCTGTGACTCAGGTGGGCCAGAGGGCTGGCCATGCAGGATAGTAAATGTCACTAATTCATTTTAATCCTGATCTGCCATGCCCTGTTAAAATTTACATTGCCTTTGTATATCTGCTCTGCCCTACATTAAACCTTTCATCTAGTATTTTCCAGAGAAAACTAAGTATTATTCTATGAAGCACTAAGGGTTTGTTATGGGAATATTCAAATAATTCGAAGAAAAGATAACAATACCTTAACCCTAAACACAGCAGGGTGGGGGGCACCATTATTGTAATGAAGAAGTAACTGTGTCGAACATTTTTGTGTTTTGATTTCAGATTATTTCCCTTGAATATTTCTTGTAGTGATGGTCTTCTGGCCACAAATTTTCTGAGTTTTTGTTTGGATAGAATGTGTTTCTTCCATCTTTATTTTGTTTTATTTTATTATAGAGCGTATGAGCAAGGGACAGAGGGAGAGGGAGAATCTTAGCAGGCTCCACACTCAGCATGGAGCCCTATGTGGGGCTTGATCTCATGACCCTGAGATCATGACCTGAGCTGAAATCGAGAATCAAATGCTTAACTGGCTGAGCCATCCAGATGCCCCTCTTCTACCTTCATTTTAAAAGTGCTATTTTTGGGGTGCCTGGGTGACTCAGACATTTGGGTAGCTGACTTGATTTTGGCTTTAGTCTTGGTCTCAGGATCATGAGATCAAGCCCCTCAATGGGCTTGCACTCAGTGCAGAGTCTGCTTGTCCCTCTCCCAATCCCTCCCCCTGCTTGTGCTCTCTCTCTTTCTCCAAAATAAATATATAAATAAAGTCTTTAAGGAAGAAAAGTGGGGCACTTGCATGTCTCAGTTGCTTAAGCATCTGCCTTCAGCTTGGTTCATGAACTCAGAGTCCTGGAATTGAGCCCCACATTGGGTTCCCTGCTCAGCGAGGAGTCTGCTTCTCCCTCTCCCTCTGTCTTTCCTCCCACTCAAGCTTGTGCTCTCTCTCTCATTCTATCTCAAGTAAATAAAAATTTAAAAAAGAAAAGAAAGTGAAAAAAAGTGGTATTTTCACTCTGTGTGGAATTCTAGTTGGCTACTTAAATGTCATTCCACTATCTGGCTTCCATCATTTCTCTTGAGAAATCTGATGTGGGTCTTACTCTTTCTCCTTTGAAGATAAAGTTTCTTTTCTTGTCCCTTAGTTTTCAGAAGTTTATTTTATTTATTTGGTTTATGCTCTTTGGCTTTAGTTTTCAGTTTGACTGTAATTTGCTGTACTGGAGTCTGCCTCCTTATTTTGATGTTTGATGGTGACAGCCTTCAAGCCCTGCCCCCCTCCTGCCCCTGTTGCCCCACCTCTGGGCAACCTAAGAAAGTCTGGCTGCTCCCTGCATTGGTGCCAGTGGGAAATTCAAACCACACAAGCCTGAGTCATGTGTGGGAATCCTCATCCCAGCTCTGCCCCCTAATAGCCATAAAAATGCAAACCAGTCTTTTTTCCTGGCTCTCTCCATCTCTTTTTGGACCTGCTTGGGGGAGCTGGCCCTGCTATCCCCAAAAAGCCTCATTATGTGAGCAATAAATACTTTCCTATCCTATTGGTGCATGTGTAACATCATTAGTCTCGGCATCAGAACCAAATCTTAAGTACATGGGTAGTCATGGGGGGTCCATTCACATCTGTAGGGTGAACACAACATACCTAGTTATGTACAGGTCTCCCCAAATTCGGAAAGTAGAGTGTTTCTACGAAAGCTTTTATAAGCCAAAATGGCATAAAGTGAATTGTATGTCTTTTGAAAGTTCGTATTACATCACTCACTTTTAGGAAAGACCTACATTAGTATGATAATATCTTTTTCATAAAAATGAAAATCCTCTTTGGATTTTTTTTCTTGATTAGGGAAAATGTGTTAGTCTTTCATATATATGTTTGTTATCTCACTTGATAGATAGATAGATAGATAGATAGATAGATAGATAGATAGATGATAGATAGAGTTTTATTTAGAGGGATTTGTTTTAAGAAATTAGTTTACATGGTTGTGAGGGCTGACAAGTCCAAAATTTGTAAAGCAAACCAGCAGACTAGAGATTCAGGTAAGAGTTGATGTTGCAGTCTTGAGTCCAAAGGCTAAAAACTCAGGTGGAATTTCTTTGTTGCAATCTTGAGGCAGAATTCCTTCTTATTCAGGATATGCCACTCTCTGCTCTTAAGGCCTTCTACTGATTGGATGAGGCCCACCCACACTACATAGGGCAATCAGCTTTCCTCAAAGTCAACTGACTACAAATGTTAAAATACCTGGACAGTGGCCAAATAGTGAGTTGCTGTAGTCTACTCAAATTGACACATAAATTTACCATCGGATGCCCTTTTATTTCTCTTCTCTATTCTTGGGACTCCAATTACAAGTTGTTCAATATTTTCTGCTTGGTCTCCTACACAGCTAATTTTCTACATTATTTATTCTCTTTTTTTCTCAGCTTTAGTTTGAATATTTTTATACTCCTATTTTTCAGTTCACCACTTCTGTCTTTTGATAGATTTATTAACCTATTGGAATTTTATTTTCTGTTATATATATTTTTTTCAATTTTAATATATCCAATTGATTCTTTTTAAGATAGATGCCACCTTCTAGCATTTTTTCTCCATCATTTCCTCTATTTTGGAGGCATATTAATTATAGTTACTTTAGAGTCTATGTCTGAAAACTCCAATATCTGGTTTCTCTGTGGTCTGGTTTTACTCTTTATTTTTCTCCTGATTTTCAGTATTTCTTCTGGTTGCCTGACCTCCCTAGTAACTTTTATTGCTGCTGAAAATTACAAATAAAAAATTGTAGAGCTTCTGATGACATCATAGTCTTTTAGAAAGTTTGATTTTCTTCTAATTGGCAGATAAAGAACAGCTGCTCATCTTTAATGGAGCCCATTTCCCATTTACACATATTCTTAGAACATTGTTCTTTTAGGGTCTCACCTAAAAGCCTGAGGTGTTTATTAGGGACCTTCATCCTTGATTTTCCCTGAACTCCAATTTTTGCTTCCCAAGTTCCATGGGACTGCTGAGTTATATGCTTCACCTCCTAGCAGTTGCGTTCTAGTTGGGGTCTCTGTACCTCTCCTCAGGACTGCATATTCTCTCTGGATCCCCATTCCTTGGCATCTGGTCTTTCTCAGTCATAGGTGCTTATTACCCCTGATCTCTAGCTTTTTTCTTTATCCTTCTAATTTCAGGAATATGCTGCTTGATGCTTTAGATCACTACTTTCCATTTGGGCTCTGTGACCCACACTGTGAAAAATATACCAATAGCTATAATCAGCAGACGATGCAACACACACTTCAGTGCATTTCTCTGGGGTTTCGATCCCTCAAGCCTGGACTGCTTTGGGTATTTTTTTTCATACCTTCAAACAGCATTAAAGAGATTTTTTTTTTTTTGGCTTTCGTAGTTGTTCTCAGTGAAACGCTTAATATAATACCAGCTACTTTTGTACAGCCAGCAGCAGATGTCTGAGTTAAGTTTTGTATAGGACTTGCATATAGGAAATTTCTAACTCAGTGTGGGCTCTCTTCCCAGATGAAAAAGGGTTAATGGTTTGTCTGGACAGTAAGGAGTAGACTCCAGTATTCTTTGATGTTTTTTTAAGACATGCAATCGTTCTAATTGCCCTGAAAGGATACTGACATTTGAGAATGAAGAGGGGAGAGTCTCTGTCCCATGTCAGCGCAGAAGCCCAGGCCGTGCAAGCATTAAGATGGGCAGGAAGTATGGAGAGCAGCTGGGGTTCAGGAACCCTCTCATGGATGTTCCTTAGTCAGTAGGGGAAATTGCAAGCAATGATCGTGTCTACCAGCAAGTGTGCTTTCATTCAGTTCCTCAAGGGTCCTGGAGACAAAAGGGAAAATATCTAATAATCTAATCTGAGGAACCGAGGCAGCTCCAGAGAGGAAGATGTATTAGTCTGCTCAGCTGCCATAACAAAGGGCCACATACTGGGAGTGTAAACAACAGAAATCTATTTTCTCACACCTCTGGAAGCTGGAAGTCTGAGATCAAGGTGCCATCAAGGTTGGCTTCAGGTGAGACCTCTCCTCCAGGCTTCCAGGCAGTTGTCTCATTGCTACATCATCACATGGCCTTTCCTGTCTGTGCATGGAGAGAGTGAGTTCTCTGGCATCCCTTTCTCTTCTTATAGGGACACACCAGTGCTACCGGATTAGGGCCCCACCCGTATAACCTCATTTAACCTTGATTACATTCTGAAAGGCCCTATCTCCAAGTACAATCCCATTCTTAGGCACTGGGAATGAGGACTTCAACATAGGAATTTAGGGGAGTCATACATCTCAGCCCTAACAGGGCTCCCCAAGATTACAGTCTTTGATAAAACTGAGACTGAAGTTGAGACATCCCCTGGTGCCTCCCTGGACCCCCCAGTGATGAGTCCTCATTGTAAGAACATGTCCTGTCCTGTCTCAGGCCTCTGGATCTCACATGGTGATACCCAATGAATATCTTATGAAGCAAACTTAGCAGTTCTAAGTGCGATATCCTATCAGTACAGTATAGTTTTCCCTTCCTTCATGTAAAAGCTGAGGCCCAGAGAGGGTTAATGGTTTGCCCATGATCACACAGCAAGTTGGTGGCTACAGCCCAGGTCTCCTACCTCCATGCCCAGTGTTTTCTCCCCATACCCAGGCAGGCCTCTTCCACTCCCTCACTCCCTGCTAGAATCAGAGAAAAGGGAGCAAATCTGTGAGTCGGGGAGTAGGCACCAACTCATTTCCTCTCACAGGATATTTGTGTTTAAATCTCTGTGCCAAGCAGAGGAAGAGAAATCTAAGCCATGTGTGTGTAGTGGGCTCACAGCGCTCTGAAAGGGCTGGGTAGGTAGTGGGGCTGAGGCCAGGAGACAGGGTCGCCCTGGGGAAGCCTGATCTGCTCATCCTCCTGATTTTCTACCACCAACCACAACCTCATCTTGTGACATTGGTGTGTGGGTGTGTGGGTGTGTGCCCGCGCGTGCACGTGCACGTGTGTGTGTGTGAGTGTAAACTTGGAAAATTGGACTGTGTCTCTGCATCTAATGCTACAGTTTTCCGGCCCTCATCCCAAATGAAAGGAAAGCCAAATTAGTTCATGTCTTCATATCCAAATTATAATTTAAAATAAAAAAGTGAAATGTTTCTTAAAATGTTAAAAAAAAAAAAAAAGTATTTTGGTTTCCAGGATAGAAGAACAATAGTGCCACAAAGCTAATGACTTTCCATGGAAAAAGAGATCTCCAACTGGTGATTACACTTGCCAGGAAAGCTTCCTGAACCTTCTCAGTGAGGCTGAGAGTGCCAATTCTGACTTTGCTGCTCTTCTGACTTTGCTGCTCTCTCAGCAGCAGGCCTGGGGAGGGGCCTTGGAATCTGCATTTCTTACGAATTCTAAGGTGATGTGGATGCTGCTGGCCTCAGAATCATACTTTGAGAGCCACTGGGCTAAGAGAAGGCCAGATTTATTGACCTTCTTCCTCACACGGTCTCTGTCTGATGGGAAGAATAAGTTCCTGAAAGGTCATTGGGATCCAGGAGCTGGGGGAGGTGGCTGCCTGGTGGCAGGGGCACACGTGTCCAGGTTGTTAGTCAGGGCCTCCTGCTCTGGAGAAAGTGTGTGATGCAGTCCATGAGAATAGTATGTTCAGAAATACCTGAGGATAAAGGGGAGCGGTAGAGATCACGCTGGTCACTGAGACCCACAGGTGCTGGGTCCTAAGTCCTAGCTGAGTGTCCGTGGCTGGCCACAGGCACTCCCAGGGAGATGCAGGCTCAGTGAGGCTCAGTGAGCCCCTGTGGACGGGGTCCCAGCGATGCCCTTGTTGAGACGAGCTTACCTGGATTTTGGAGCAAGAGAACAAGCTGGAGGGAGTATCTGCTTTTAATTCTCAAGAACAAGGAGACTGGATCAAATGACCTGTGGGACCAGTGGACCGGCCCAGCCTGCGATCCTGTGCGCTCACATCCCAAAGCTAATGATGTCATCGCCCTGGGCTGTGTCCGATCTGTGTAGTTAAGTTGATGGGATTAATCAGCTCATGTTAACATGCTGATGATCATGAAATAAAGACCGACCCTTTCAATAGGATACTCGGGACTGAGGGACGAACGTGGAATCATTTGGACTTTTTACAGAGGTCATGGTTGAATTATCACAAAACTTCCTTTACTCAAAGCAGATGCTTATTGAGATTAATTTAGTGTGAAAAGTGAACCAGACTGAGTATAAAAGACATTGTCTCCTCAATTATGTAACAGGACACCTCCTCATTGTCCTCTACTCACTGACGATGATTGTGTATTGCCTCCGGGGACATTTCAGCACACAGTGCTGAGTCGCTCTGCAATCCCTCTTTTGGGGATGTTCAATGAGATTTCAGCGTTCACACAAAGACGGAGTGGGCAGAAACAAAAGGGAACATCAATTGGGAAAATGGTGGCCACAGACAGAACCCATCTTTCTGCTGGAACCATGTACGTAGCAATTTTGAGGGATGCACCTTGTCTGAAGACGAGAAACACAGGGAAATTACTACCTTGTTTCAGGTGCTCACAGGATGCGTGGTGGCGCTGGTCCCAGTCACTTGGGTCCAGAGGAGATGCTCTGTGGAGGGTCTCACTGGGACCCTGGACATGTCTGTCATCTTCTACACACTGTCCTTATCATCTTTTTAAAAGAAAATATGTTCTCTTCCTCATTGGTCTGTTTGTTTCACAGAGTGTTCCTTCTTAAAACTTTCCCCTTTGTTTCCCAGAGCCTCTGGAGCCCTGGCTCTGCTCCTACCTCCTGGCCTGTCCTATCTCCTTCCCCGGGTCCTCTTCCAAAGTTAAATCCTTGATCGTCACCTTTCCCCAGGGCTCAGCTCTCTGCTTCTGCTCACTGGAAACCCCGTCTTCCTGGAGTCGCTTTATCTAGTCCTGCAATTGCTATAGTATTAAGCCCAAAGATACAGAGGAAGCAACGCTATCGTCCACTTGATCAAATAAAACCAAGAGTTTCCCAGGTTGGCAGTGACAGGAGAACTTCCTAGTAGAATATGGAGCAACATCCATATTTAGTCCAATAACAATAACTGCCACATGGCTCCTGTCTGGGTTTTCTTTTCTGTGGCATTCTCGCTCCCTCTCCTTTGGGGCATATCAGAAGGGCCTGTTTCTCTTGCAAATCTCTGACCTAACTGCAAACAAATCCTTTTCCTTGGTTTTCCTAAGCTGAGATGAGAAACTTTCACAGTATGTGGCTCCCTGCAAGGAAGAACACAAGTGATCTAAGTGCAGTGAGACCAGAGAAAGTAAACAACTTGCAAGGGCTGACCTGGGGAGAGCTGTATGAATTATCGTTGTGTGACAGATGACCTCCAGACATGGTGGCATAACTCCAACATTTATTATACTCAGGAGACCCTTCGATGGGAAGCTCTCACTTGAGATCTCATGTGGCTGCACTTATGCCTGGGGAGAGGGTGGGGGACAGCTGCATCATTTGAAGGCTTGACTGGGGCTGGAGGGTCCACTTCCAGGGGTCCACACACATGCCTGGCAAGTTGTTTCTGGGTATTGGCTGGGGTCTCAGCTCCTCTGCCAGAGGGCCTCTCCACAGGACTCCTTGAGCATCCTCAGAGCATGGTAGCTGGCTTTCCGTAGAGCAAGCGATCATTGCAGAAGCTAGAGTGCCTTCTCTCTAACATCAGGAGCCATACATTTCTATGTCATTGATAGCTTATTGGTCACAAAGGGCCATCTGTGATTTAGTATGGGGAATGACAACACAGGGGCATGGATATGGGGAGGCATATCATTGGGGGCCATTTGGGAAGTGGGACCCCTCAAGGGCCAACTTGTTCTCCAGGATCTGTGGGATTGTCCCATTCCATGAGGATCTCTACATGAAGATGCTTTTAGGGACCTTTACTTTTTGGCTTCATCCATAGCCAGAGGTCAAGCACCAACTTGCCAAAAGCATGCAAGGGCACACCTCTTCTAGTTTTATCTTTATTGTATTTTATTTTATTTTATTTTATTTTATTTATTTTATTTATTTATTTATTTATTTATTTATTTATTTATTTTTTTTTTTAGTTTTATCTTTAGACTTCAGAAGTAGAGGGACGTCTGAGTGGCTTAGCGGTTGAGCGTCTGCCTTTGGCTCAGGGCGTGATCCTGGAGTCCCAGGATCGAGTCCCACATTGGGCTTCCTGCATGGAGCCTGCTTCTCCCTCTGCCTATATCTCTGCCTCTCTCTGTGTGTCTCTCATAAATAAATAAAATCTTAAAAAAAAAAAAGACTTCAGAAGTAGAGAATTTAATTAATCCCATTCCTCAATCCATGTTTACTTTCACCACTCTTCCATGCGAGGTTCCTTTCTTGCTTTATTTACTTATTCTTTTTATCTTCCTTCCACACATATGCTATTTCCTTTACACACCCTTCCCCATGACTACCATAGGCCATCACTTTAAAATGTATGATGGATTGTGTTCTTGGTGAGGACCCTCTTCCTGGCTTGCAGGTGGCTACCTTCTCACTGTGACCTCACAGGACAGAGTGAGACAGAGCTCTGGGTCTTCTTCCTCTTCTTATAAGAGGAATCTTATAAGGACACTAATCTTATAAGGACACTAATCCCATTGTGGGACCCCATCCTCATGACCTCATCCAAACCTAATCACCTCTCAAAGGTCCCACCTCCAAATTCCATCACATTGAGGGCTTCAACATACTGACTTTGGGGGGACACAGACATTCAGTCCAAAACAACAGATATCCTTGTACTTTTATGCATATTAGGAAAATATGTAGTGTTGTTTTGTGCATTTATACATTTTTTATTTTCGTGGAAGTTATTGGACTAAATATGGATGTTGCTCTATATCATTTGGTTCATCTAGCACCCATCTACTCCAAGGTGTGTTCCTGCCACATTTCACTCAGCGATGGGTGGATACTCAGATCCCTTCCAATTCCCCTACCACGATGGGTGGATACTCAGATCCCTTCCAATTCCCCTACCACAAGTGATGCTTCAAAGAATCCCTTGTCCCTTTGGTTTCAAATGAGAATTTCTCTGGGGTCTCCAGAGGGTTCCTAAGGGTCAGATATATACATACTTCATCTCCCTTCCTCAGTATCTTCTTAGGGATGATTAAAACATTCTAAAATTGTGTTGTGATACTCTGCGAATGCACTAAAAACCATTGGATTGTACACTTGAAAATAGGTGAATTGTATGGTTCTGTGTAGTGTATCTCAATAAAATTGTTACCCCAAAATTAGTATGTTGGGATTCAAGCTCTGGCTTGGGTAGTAATCGGAAGCCTGGTGGAGCTATTTATTTAATTAATCAAGAACCCTTGTGTGCCCATGATGTCAAGTTGTAAAATCCTGTAACTCTGTATGCTCACCCCTGCCAGGGAATTAAAAGACCCTGATGATAAATAAATAGGTAGATAGATAGATAGATAGATAAATAAATAAATAAATAAATAAATAAATAAATAAATAAATAAATAAAAGACCCTGATGAATTCTCTACCGTCTCACTGCCCCCAGCACCAAACACTGGCTCAGGCATGCAATAGCTGCTCAATAAATGTTTGACAAATAAATGTCACAGAGTAGACAGTCAAAAAGTGCTGACAGTATTGAAGTAACTCCCCTAACGTCACATACTTTAGACGTTGAAGGGACCTCACCGGTCGTGCATGCACACCCTCGGAATTCAGGTGCCACACACACAGCCAGCAAAGGCAAAAGAAGAGCCACATGGTAGCCACAGAGGCCTGGAAGGAACAAGACAGTGATCAAATCCCACTCTGGCCAAGGAACCCCCAAAGTAAAATAAAAAAGCAAAAGCAACCTCGTGTTGGTCTTTTGCTCCTCCTGTCCAGACCCCGCTGGTCCCTCAATCCACTTTTATTTTATTTATTTATTTTAAATTTTATTTCTTTATTTCAGAGACAAAGAGAGAGAGCATGAGTAGGAGGAGTGACTGGGGCAGAAGGGGAAGCAGACCCCCTGCTGAGAAGAGAGCCCAACATGGGGCTCCATGCCAGGACCCTGAGACCATGACCTGAGGTGAAGGCAGATGCCCCACCAACTGAGGCACCCAGGTGCCCCCTCCCAACCCACTTTTAAACCATGGACTCAAACACACTTTGCCTTTGCCAGGATGGACTAAAGGTTGCATTAAAGCAGCAGTGGGCTTCCTGCCCGTGTTGCATGAGGAGCTGGCAGAGAGCTGGGCTGGGTCCCGACGAGGTGCCACCCCTGAGGAGCAGGTGGCTGGCAAAGGCTGAGAGGCAGTGTGGAAGGTAAGCGTGGAGGTGAGCCAGGGGCCTTGTTGAGGAGAGCGAGACCATTTGTCAGATCTAAAAGGCCAGGGGGAAGCACAGAACAGCTGGTTGGATAAATAAAGAGTGGGAGGTGGAAGAGGCCAAAGGGCTCAGAACACAGGCTCAGAACACTTTGGAGGTCACCAGGGGTCTTTCTGTTGGGCTGGTGGGGGAGGCAGAGAAGGTCTGGTTAGCTTTGAGAAGGGCTGCCACAGATGGGAGGGTGGTTCTGTGAGAATTAGGAAAGGAGACTGCTCTGGGCCAATGCAGCCTTACCCCAGGGCATATGGCTTGGGGATGGTGTGTAGGCTGGATTGTGGTCTCCTGAGGGGTTCCTATTGTGCAGTGCACAGCCTGGACAACCGTGATGGGCCCTGGCTGAGAGGCTTTGTGTTAGCCAGATGCTTTTCTCTTCGCAGTTTAATTCCTGGCTTCCCAATGGTCCCCCATGCAAGGCACTTCTAATTCACCTATAGCCCCATGGGGTGGGAGTGGGGACACCCAGGGTCACAGCTGGAGTTGGTGTCAGCTGCCTGACTTTTATTTTTTCATTAAGATCAAATTCCCTTAACTTAAAGTTAACTACTTAAAAATGTATAGTTCGGGGGCATTCGGTGTGGTACAACCACAACCCCGAGCTTGTTCCAACACATTTCATCGCACCCCCAGGAAACCTTGTACCCATCAGGCAGCCTTGCCCCATTCCCTGTCCTCTAGCACCTGGAAACTGCTAATCTGTTTCCTATCTCTGTGGATTTACCTATTCTGGACATTTTATATAAGCAGAATCGAACAGTACGTGCTCTTCTGTGTATGAGTACAGTGTTCTTTTCAGTGGCTCAAAATCCCATATCTGGGCAGGGAGCATTTTGTTTATTCATTCGCCTGTTGAAAGAAACATGGGTTTTTCCATCTTTTGACTATTGTGAATAGTGCTGCTGTAAATGCGCATGTGCAAGATTTTGTCGGAACAATTCTTGTTTGTGTTCAGTTCTTTGGAGTATACCTGGGAGTGGAATGCAACGCTTAGCTTTCAAGGAACTGCTAAACTGTTTTTGCCAGCCACATTTCACAGCCATTTTGCATTCCCATCAGCAGTGTATGAGGGCTCGGATTTCCCCACATCCCGGCCAATGCTTGCTATTTCCTCTTTTTTAAAACTTAAAGCCATCCTCGGTGGATGTGAAGTAGTATCTCATTGTGGTTTTGATTTGCATGTCCTTGATAACTAATGACACTGCATATTTTCATGTTTCTGTTGACCTTTTGTAGATCTTCTTTGGAGAAATGTCTACTCAAGTTCTTTGCTCATTTTTATTTTATTATTTTAATGTTTATTTATTTACTTTAGAGAGAGAGAGAGAGGAAAGGAGAGAGAGAGCATGCAAGTGTAAGTGGGGAGAGGGGCAGAGGGAGATGGAGAGAGAATCTCAAGCAGACTCTCCAACGAGCTCAGAGCCTGATGCAGGCTTGATCCCAGGACCTGATCCAAAATCAAGATACTTAACCAACTGAGCTACCCAGGGGCCCCTCTTTGCTCATTTTTAAATTAGATTGTGTGTCTTTTTTATTATTGAGTTGTTAAGAGTTAAGAGCTCTTTACATATTCTGGATGCTGTGTGACTTTTTTTTTTAAGATTTTATTTATTTATTCATGAGAGACACAGAGAGAGGCAGAGACATAGGCAGAGGGAGAAGCAGGCTCCTCACAGTGAGCCCGATGTGGGACTCGATCCCGGGACCCT
This sequence comes from Canis lupus baileyi, assembly GCF_048164855.1. Classification (NCBI taxonomy): domain Eukaryota; kingdom Metazoa; phylum Chordata; class Mammalia; order Carnivora; family Canidae; genus Canis; species Canis lupus. Next base: position 71,539,993 of record NC_132839.1, read on the forward strand.
GGGATCACGCCCTGAGCTGAAGGCAGATGCTCAACCGCTGAGCCACCCAGGTGTCCCTGCTGTCTGACTTTTATTCTTTTAAGTCAGGTGCTTTGGCCTAGGTTCTGTCACTTGAAATAAAGGGAAACCTTTAAAGTAAATTTGAAGATGCCCCTGGGGGTCATCTGAGGCCATGATGGGCACGCATGGCTGTTCAGCTTCCCATCCTGCCCAGTCCTGATTCTGTCCCCTTCCCCCGCAGCAAGCACCACGCACAGCTGCACTGACAGCTTTCCGGGGACACGAGACTTTCGGTGCTAAAACCGGAAGGTCCAGCCGGGATGAGTTGGGCATCTTCGTGTGCTAACCTCATCTCGGGCTGCTTCTCAGGGAACCTTCCCACAACTGCAGGTGCCAGAGCCAGCTCAGTCTGGTGCCAAAGGCCAGACACTCTGCTTCTACCACACACGTCAAAGGATGTGCAGGAGGAGAGGAGGATGCCAGGGTGACTCAGCAGGCGACCTGGCCTCCTAAGGCTGTTAACTTGGGACAAGAATCTATTCTTTAGATGACTGAGTGTGTGTCATCCAGACACGAGAAGGTAGGTGCCCGAAGCTGGCTGGGCTGTGCTGCGTGTCATGGTGTTCCAAGCACCTGGCCTGTCATAGACTAGAAACTAGTCCACGAAAAGAACGGGCTCACCCAACTCAGGCAGAAGGACGGAGCAGGAGGCCACATACAGGACAGCCCAACACATGTGCTACCCAGCCAAACCTCTGGATCCCCACTGATGTGGTGGTTTGCTGGGCACCCCTAGTCTGTCTACTTAGGCCCAGATTGCTGGGACTGGCTTCCTTTTTGGGAGTGGGGAGCAGAGGCAGAGGGAGAGGGAGAGAATCTTAAGCAGGTTCCATGCCCAGCACAGACCCCAACATAGGGCTTGATCTCACAACCCTGAGACCATGACCTGAACCAAAACCGAATCAGTCACTTAACCAACTCAGCCACCAAGGTGCCCCAGGATTGTCTTCTTTGTTAGAAGCCAGCCAATCAGTTTACCCCAAAAATGTGCAAACAAGAATCACTGTGCCCAAGTTTTCTATAGGTTTTATCTCTCTTCTTCTCTATTTTAAGTCTTATTTTTGCCTTTGTTCTTTGACAGTGGCCTCTGACTGTCTCTCCCCTGTTGGAGTTTATTAACCAGGGTTTTTCAGAGAAACAGAACTAATATGATCTATCATCTATCTATCTACCTATCATCTATCTATCTACCTATCTACTGATATCTATATACATATAGAGATATAGATATGGATTAGCTCACCCAGTTATGGAGGTTGAGAAGTCCAGACCTAAGAGAGCCCATGGTGGAGTTCCAGTCCAAATCTGAAGACCTGAAAACCAGGAGAATTGATGGTGTAAGTTCCCATAGGAGTCTAAATCCAAAGGCAGAAGACCCATGTCCTAGCTTGAAGATATAATTCTTTCTTTTTTTTAAAGATTGTATTTGTTTATTCATGAGAGACACACAGAGAAAGAGGCAGAGACACAGGCAGAGGGAGAAGTAGGCTCCATGCAGGGAGCCTGACGTGGGGCTTGATCCCGGGTTTCCAGGATCACAGCCTGGGCTGAAGGCAGCGCTAAACCGCTGAGCCACCCGGGCTGCCCTGAAATCGCTTTCCTTTGAGACTTCATTTTCCTAGATGTTAAACGCATGAAAGGATCTATATTGTTGCCCGAATCAGATCTCACGACGGTGTTGCAGAAAAAAATAAGGGGTAGTTTTTAGGCCGTTAGATAAAACTCTGGATTATGAGTTAAATGTCCTGAAATGCACCATGTAGGGAGGGTGGGTGCTCGTTCCCCCATTTTTTCCTGCAGGAGCTGGGGAAGCGTTCAGTCATAGGTAAGCCTGTTGCTTACTGTCGAGCCGGCTCCAAACATTGCTTGTGCCTGATGCGCTGATGAGCAGGCAGGGCGGTGGGCAGGCCCCTGACCCTGGAGCCCACGGCCTAGACTGAACTCTCAGCTCTGCCCACTTGGATGAATACACTAGGCAAGTTTCCTCATCTCTATCCGCCTTGGGTTTCCAGGGCTGCTGTGACAAATTACCAAAAACCTGGCTGTCTTGAAACAACAGACATTTCTTCCCTCATGGTTCTGGAGGATAGAAGTCCCAAATCAAAGTGTCCACGGGGCTGTGCTCCCTCCTGCGTTTCTAGGGAAGAATCCTTCCCTGCCTCTCCCAGCTCCCGGGGGTGGCGGGGAATCCTCAGAGTCTCTGGGCTTCCGCTGTGTCTCTCCAGCCTCTGCGTCCACCATCACGTGGCTTCCTTCCCTCCGTCTCCATCCTGACGCCCCCCCTCCAATCTAATACAGCCTACAGCCTCATCTGACCTTGATTACATCTACCAAGACCCCATTTCCTAATAAGGTCTTGATCTGAGGTTCTGAGTGGACATACATTTTGGGGGACACTTACTCAACCCAATACACTCCTCCTTCAGGTGGAGAGGTAATCTGGGGACTTAGTAAAGTAAAATACTTAGAAAAGCAGCCGGCCCAATTAAGTCCCCCTAGTTGTGGTCTTTTTTTTTTTTATTTTAATTTTTTTACATATTTTTTAATTGGAATTCAATTTGCCAACATATAGCCTAACACCCAGTGCTCATCCCATCAAGTGCCCCCTCAGTGCCCGTCACCCAGTCACCCCTCCACACCCTCCCTCACCTCCCTTTCCACCACCCCTTGTTCGTTGTTGCGGTCATTATAACGCAAGGGGCATTTGAAAAGACTCAGAGGAAAGATCATATGTAAATGCCCAATGAAGCACAAGTCCTGGGCAAGCAAGGCGTCCCCTCAAACCCCCGCCCCGCCAGTCCTTTTGAATCTTTGTCTTTTATTTGCCAGAATATCAAGTTTTCCTCTTGCAATCCTTCCCTTAAAGAATGGTTTATCTGGCCATTTGTTTATGTGTGGAAAATGCATAAAAATTTATAAAATAAACCCATTTACTTCCAGACGAAAGTTAGCATTTTGCCTGGGGTGAATTTTTGTGGCTGAGTTATAAAATTCTGAAAGTAAGAGTTTCTTTTCTTTCTTTCTTTCTTTCTTTCTTTCTTTCTTTCTTTCTTTTTTTTTTTTGAAAGTAAGGGTTTCTAATGAAACCGCGCTACCCTTTAATGAACATCACCACCCTCACTATAATAAAGAATGTACAATATTTGGCATGATGCACTCTGGAAAAATCGCCTAATATGTAATATGAGTGATTGCCTCCTTCGTGAGCCAAGCTCTGTTTCCATTTTGTGGGGTAATTCAGCTCAACAAGTATTTATTGAGTGCCTACTAGGTCTCAGTCACTGTGCTGGGCAGTGGGGATCTAAGGATAACATTGGTGGGGGTACAGTGTCATAAGTAATAGTGATCTCTCAGCCAGGTGCATGTGGAGTGCCAATCTAAGTGCTTTGCATACTCACATGACCTAACAGGATCCCCCACTTACAGATGGGACATCAGAGGTATGGTGAGGTCCGAATCATTTGCCCACCATTCTGCAGCCAGCAGGGAGAAAGTCAGGGGTCACATCCCCTGTCCTGGGAGGTAGGTAGAGTGCAGTGGCTAAGTTCAGTACGATGGGTCAGCAGAGGAGTGCCACCTCTGCATGGTCTGGGAAGGCCAGGGAGGGCTTCTTGGAAGAGCGTACTTACAGGGAACTGGAGCAAAGGCTGGTGAGAGAGAGGACCAGAGAGCACCATCCCTGAGCTTAGAAATGTCTCAGTGTGTGCACCCATGAGCACCCATGTGCCTGTGTTGGGTGTTGCTGGACCCGCATCGTGGGTAAGAGCGTCCAGAGACTCATCCAGAGAAGTGGGCGTGGGTCAACATGAGGAACAATGTGGATGCTTCTTTTATTTTTTTTTTTAAGATTTTATTTATTTATTCATGAGACACAGAGACAGAGAGAGATTGGGGCAGAGACACAGGCAGGGGGAGAAGCAGGCTCTCTGTGGGGAGCCCGATGTGGGACTCGATCCTGGGACCCCAGGATCATGCCTTGAGCCAAAGGCAGATGCTCAACCACTGAGCCACCCAGGCATCCCAAATAATGTCCTTTTGTAAAAAAAGATATATTTGTATCTATTTCAGGTGTCAACCCCAAAAGTTTGAATCTTACCAGTGTTTTGCTGAAAGCAGGCTGTTAGTGCTGCCATAACAGTAACAGCTTGCGTACCTGAAAGCTTCTTGTGCACTAAACATCACTGCTAAGATCTTACATGTTTTGATTCTTCTAGTCCTTACCAGGACTCAACGAGGTAGACACTATTGGTGTCCCACTGTCAGATAGGCCAGTCTGAGGCACAGGGAGTTTCCTCCGCATGTTGGCCCTGGAAGGGGTCAAGCCGGGATTTGAACCAGGCAAATGGCTCTATAATCCAAGCCCACCATTCTTTAATGAATGGATTATTGCCACGGGAAAGCCCCACCATCACTGGCCTCAGGTGGGCTCTGGACAGAACTGCGTGCCCCCTCCCCCATATTCATATGTTGAAGCCCTTACCACAATGTGATGGTATCTGGGGATAGGGCCTTTGGAAGTAACCAGGGTCAGATGAGTATCTTTATTAAAGGAGCCCCAGACAGCTCACTCCCCCTCTTTCTCTGCCACGGGAGGAATGAGGGAGAAGGAGGCTGTCTATGCAAGCCAAGAAGAGTCCTTACCAAAAATCTGACCGTGATGGCACCTTAATCTCAGACTTCTAGCTTCCAGAACTGTGAGAAATAAGAGTTTGTTGTTTAAGGGCTACAGACTATGGATAATCTTTCATGGCAGCCAGAGCAAACTAAGACAGGGTCAGCCAAGATATTGAATCTAATAGCCATCAGGGTGGGTAGAGATGCACACCTGCTGGCTGCTTCTGGCTTTTTTGTTTTTTAAAGATTTAATTAATTAATTAATTTTAAAGAATTTTATTTATTTATTCATGAGACACACACACACACACACAGAGGCAGAGACACAGGCAGAGGGAGAAGCAGCTCCACACAGGTAGCCTGACGTGGGACTCATCCCAGGTCTCCAGGATCACGCCCTGGGCTGAAGTCAACGCTAAACCACTGAGCCACCAGGGCTGCCCTGTTTATTTATTTTTAAGTTTACTTATTTATTTGAGAGTGAAAGCATAGGCAGGGGTTGGGGGGGTGAGTAGTAGAGGGAAAAGGAGAAGCAGACTCCCTGCTCAGCAATGTGGGGCTCAATCCTGGGACCCTGAGATCATGACCCAAGCCGAAGGCAAATGCCTAACCCACTGAGCCACCCAGATACCCCTAAGACTTTATTCATTTTTTTGAGAGAAAGTGAGAGAGCATGCACAAGCCAGGGAAGAAGCAGAGGAAGCTGAGCAGGGACCCCGACGTGGGACCCCAGGATCCTGGGATCATGAGCTGAGCCGAAGACAGATGCTTAACCACCTGAGCCACCCAGGCACCCCTGCTTCTGGCTTACTTGCGGTCCCCAGGAGCCATCTGATGTGATCTGTGTGCGTGTGAGCCACAGCAAGACAGGGGCGGTGCTGCACCGTGTCCTGCTTTGGAATGAAGGGTTAATACCCCATGACACATAGTCCTGTCAAAAGTGTGCACCGTGTCACAGATGCTCAGGGACCAGACCCAGCTCTGCCTCTTACAGACTCTATAGTCTCAGGCATATCAGAAGTCCCTGGACCTCGATCTTCTCACCGTACAAGGGGAGGGTAAGAATACTTACCTGTCACCATTGATGTGACATTTCCATGGGATATCCTAGGCCCAGAGCCTGTGAATACTTAATATATGGTGGGTATCATGTTAATAAAAATTCCCTTTTCGATACTTAGTTCAGGCCTCCCCTCATCTTGGAAGCTCTTCCCCTCAATCCCCTCTGTCTGTCACCCGTGTTGATGGGGGCTCCTTCTCCAGTTAGGTTCAAACTACTTGCTGACTTGTCCACCTGCCTCCAGATTCACAGATGGATCCTTTGGGTGCACACTGCTTCTAGTTGAAGCTGAGAGATGGGCAAGGGCTGTAGGTCCATGTCAGGTGACAGAAGGAAGGAAAGTCATTTCAGAAAGAGGCTGACAGGTTGCACAAGGGTGCCCGGGGTGTCTGGGAGGAGAGGAAGAGGGCGGGCAGGGGTGCCATTTGTGCTGGAAGGTGCAGGGGGTGCAGAGAGCTGGGCACTGTCCCAGGCACACGTGTGTCCCCCTGCAAGGTTTTGAGCAGAGAGGCTGGTTTAGATTTGCTAAAGTCTAAGCAGAAGCCCTGAATGCAGCAGGGACATTTCCCAGCGTGGGGGAGCCTACAGAGAAACGGGGAGCCTGGCTGGTGAACGCTGGCCGAGACCTTGCATATTGGGGTCCGAGCACAGCGGTCTGGATGACTGCAAAGTTTCAGCTAAGGATCAGGGTCTCGGGGTCGTTAATACCCTCACAGGCAGGCGACGTGGTTCCCAGGCCCTCTCCTGGGACCTGACCCTTCACCCCTTCCCAAAGGTGCCGTGGGGAAGCCGAGGCTGGAGCTGGGAGGCTTTCTTCCATTTTTTGTCCCGTGATCATTAGGTTTGCTGATAAGTGGGGATTATTAATTAAAGGGATAAAGCGTGTGCTTCCAAGGGTGATTACCGTTACTGTAAATCAGACTTAATGGCTGCAGAAATTCATTAGGGATTCATTTCCTAATGATAATGAATTGGCTTGCGCAGATGTCAGATGCAGCCGTGACCGTAATTCTAATTCGAGGCTCCAGGAGTGGGAAGTGTCCGGGACCGAGGAATCACGGCGACTTCCTCAGAACGTGGGGCTTCCTGGTGTGTGCTGGGCAGCCGCGTGGACGGGGGCCTCTCCCGAGGACCTCCGGGCCTTTGCTCTTGCCACCTTCTTCCAGGAACAACGTTCCTGCTACCTTGTCTCTTGAGCCTCACTTTCCTTGGAAGTTGTCCCTGACTGCTCCTGGGCGAGGCCAGGGCCCCTCTGAGCTCCTGAAGCACCGATCTCTGGACTCCCTTGGGGGCAGGCACTGGCTTAACTCCGCCTCTGCCTCCCCTGCACCCAGCATATCGTTGGCGTTCCTGGGGGTGGCCAAATCGATGCACAGACGAGTGGGCACATGGATGTTTCGCTGGAGGCATCTGATGTGGCCAAACTTGCAGCTGACTGATTCTGTTTGGAACTTGGGGGTCAGAGAGGAACCACCTGGGACAGAAGGAGCAAGCCCCCTGGTCACCAGGAACATCAGGCCTCACCATGTGAACCAAGGTGAGTCCCCAGGCACATGGATACCTGAATTTAGCAGGTCCCGAGTCTAGAGAAATCCACAGGACGTTAAGCAAGGCAGCAGAAGACAAAGGACCCCAAGCTTGTTGCTAAGGCCCAGTTTCTCCACCTATAAAAGAGGATACCAACGGTTATCGTGGGGAACATAAGAAATACACACCAACTCGAGTGCCTAGCACAGCGCCTGGCACCTGGTAAGCATTGAACAAATATGAGCCATTATTATCATTATTTTGCTGAACAAATGAGGAGGAATCTCTAATTTTTAAAAAGATTTTATTTATTTATTCATGAGACACACAGAGAGAGGCAGAGACACAGGCAGAGGGAGAAGCAGGCTCCCTGTGGGGAGCTGGATGCAGGACTCGATCCCAGGACCCCAGGATCACAACCTGAGCCGAAGGCAGACGCTCAACCGCTGAGCCACCCAGGTGCCCCCAGAATCTCTAACTTTGTATCCAGGAGGAAAGCTGGTTTACTTGTAAATATAGACCCATGCCGAGCATGGCAGTCCAGGCTTCAGGAGGATTCCACAAGGGATGGGTGGGGAGGGAGCAGGGGAAGGGAAGGACCAGGAGGACTCAGAAGGGCTTGGCCTTGCAGGAAGAGCAGGGTGTGCCTGGTGAGTGGGGAGGGTGGAAGGGCAGATGGGGGGGAAGGGGGGGCCTACAGCACCTGACCCTCAGGTGGCCCAAGGCACGGCTTCTGCAGCCTTCTAGAGCAGTCTGGCCAGGCAGACCTACTCAGTGGGTGGGACGATTGTTCCTGACACAGGACATGGCCCTTCCGTCCTGGGCCTCCCCAGCCAAGTGCTCACAGAATGAGTTGGGAAGGATTTGGTCCTTTATAGACCAGGAACCAGGCTCAGCAAGGTTAGGTGACCTGCTGGTGGCTCTCAGCCGAGAATCGGGCCCTGTCAGCCTCCTCTCGAACTGTCTGGAAACCTGACCAGCTGGCCTCTGAGGAGGAGGGTTCCTCTCCAGATGGCAGGCTACTTCCCTAAGTAGGGAAAGGGAGGAGGAAAGTCTTTTCCGATACTGTATTTTGTTTTTTGGGCCAGAAGTTTACATTTGGGTCCCTGTGAATTGCCAAAGCCTCTTGGGAATGTAATCTGTAAGTATCTATTAACATGTGGAAACACACATTCCCTTTGATCCTGCAATCCCACTTCTGGGAAGCTATCCCACAGAAATGAAAACCCTAGAATGTAAGGCCATAGGAACAGGATGTTTATTGTCGCATGTTTGTGGTGGCAAAAACCTGGAAGCAATCTGAAAGTCCATCAGGACTGGAATAAGGTTGAGTACGTTATGATACATGCCTTTTGGGAACATCAGCCTTCTAAAAATTAGATGTCTACGTAATTATCTGGAGGGCTGTCCTCGATACATTCATTGCTAAGTAAGAAAACAAAAACGAAATACGCAAAAAACCGCCTCCAAATTGGCCAGTAATGTGAATTATGCAATGCCATAAAAAATAATTAAAAAGTTCTATATGTGGATTTTTATTAATTTGCCTGGACTGCCATAACAAAGTACCACAGTCCGGGAGGCTTAAGGAACAGAAATGTACTTTCTCACAGTTTTGGAGGCTCGAAGCGTGAGACCAAGTGAGACCAAGGCGTTGGTAGAGTTGGAACCCGGGACTAGCTCGGTGTTGCTAGACTTGGGGTAACTGTACATGGTGAGGAAATATTGGGAAGCGAGGCAGGAGCCAGGTTCTGTAGACCCCAGCCCTCCCCCTGCCCGCCCCCCCCCCCCCCCCGTCCCTGCAACTAAGAAGTAAGATCCCGAGAAAGGACACATAGATACCTGTTCAAAGAGCCTTCCACATTTTATTCCAATGAGTTCTTACCATCGGATGGTGGTAAGCACTTTTCTCATGGATGCCCTAGCCTAGTGTGTAAGCCCCATGACAGGAGCCACTGCGTCTGTTGGCCTTAGTGGCACTCCTGCGAGCTAGCGCTGAGCCTCATACCTGGCAGGGACCAGCTCCATTCTTCAGACTTGGAAGGAATGAACAGATTCTGTGAGGCAGGGGTCACTATGCCCATTTACCAGGAGAGACGCTGGAGGCTTTGGGCGATGATCCGCCAAGGTCATCTGGGCGACTCCACGCCAGGATTTCTCCTCTTCCTCTTGCTCCTGATAGGCTTTGTGGCAACCCTGTTACGTGGTGGTGGGGGATGGGGGGGTGTTTATTCCCCTCCCAGGAGAAGAGCCTGCCTGACTTCTCACGGAAAGTGGAAGGAGACAGTGGTGATGTTGGGTCTCTCCTAACCCCGCAGGGCGCGTTCTCATGACACATCTGGATATGGTTGGCCACGGCCCCATGTGTGGAGGGTTCTCGTTTAGAGTGCCTTTTTATAGGCTTGTGATGAAATTCTCTTGTGCTTTGTAGATGCCAGCCTGCCCTTTCAGAGATGACCCCCCCCCCCCCAACTGGAGGTCGGCGGCTTTTTGCTTGTTTTCCTAACAGGAGTAGAGACAGGTGTACCTCTCTTTGCCATGTTCACTGCTGTTTGAAAGAGGGTCCTTATGTCATGGGGGAAAATAGCGGTCGTGGCAGGGGACACATCATGCCAGGTACGCTAGCTGTGATCTCATTCAACGCTCCTGACAGCTCCGCTGCATAGGACTACTACCCTCGTTGGACAGAAGAAGAGACGGGGTTCAGAGAGCGTACGGTTCCTGCCCCAGGGCAGGCGTATGTAAGTGACAGAGGCAGGACTTGTGTCTGACTGCACCTTGCCCTCCTTCACTGCTCTCTGAGGGTCACTGCCTGAGGCCTCATCTTGGTCATCACTCTTCTGGACCATTTTACATCCTGGACTCTGGGCTTCAGTTCTTCTTCCTTCACCTGGACACCTCTAGGTTTTCCTAAATCACAAATCCCCACAGCCATTCCCCTGCTTAAAACACAAATGAGTCTCCACTGGTCTCAGAAGAAAATTCAGCTTGTCAGCTATCCTTCTTTCCTCCATTTAAGAATGAATTTTCTGGGGGGAGCCTGCCTGGCTCAGTCCCTAAAGCACGTGACTCTTGATCTGGGGGTTGTAAGTTCCAGCCCTATGCTGGGTGTAGAGATTACTTAAAAATAAAATCTTTTAAAAACTAAAATAAAAAATAAAAATAAGTTTTCTGGGGCACCTGGATGGCTCAGTTAAGTGTCTGACTCTCAATCTCTGCTCAGATCATAATCTCACGGTTGTGAGTTCAAGCCCCACATTGGGCTCTATGCTAGGTGTGGAGCCTACTTAAAAATAAATAAGTAACTAAATAAATTTAAATAATGAGTTTTCTTAGGAGTTCTCCTTTTGGAGAGAGGACTTTTTTTTTTTTTTTTTTTAACAAAACAGAGATAAGAAAATGGAACAATAAGAAGCAGAGTAGGATTGCATATTTATGCCCTACTCCTCAACTGGGTAACAGAATGTAGCTTCTGCGTTTTCTGTGAATGACCTAACCTGTGTGGTTGGGCACCAACCCAAAGGAGAAAGGAACCTACAGCTTGATGGTCATGACAAATCAACCTCTCCCATAATTTAAAGTTTTCTTGGGGTGGGGGGGGCATCTGGGTGGCTCAGTGGGTTAAGCATCCGACTCTTGGTTTCACCTCAGGTCATGATCTCAGGGTCATGGGATCGAGCCCCACACTGGGCTCTGTGCTCAATGGGGAGTCTAAGACTCCCTCTCCCTCTGCCCTCCCCCCACTACTCCCTCAAATAAATAAATCTTTTTTTGTTAAAGCCTCCTTAGGGGTCACAGAGTCTTTTTCAAGTAAGTGCTCAAACTTTCAGGGTTCCTCCTTCTCTCTTGGCATCCATGAAAGCCAGGTAAGGCTTCCATAACCCCATGCTTGGCTCTGGTGGCATGTTCATTTGGGTCTGATCTGGTCCCTGGGCCCTGTGTGGGATCTAATGAGGGGCAGCTGGGTCATGCTGTCCTTCTGGCATCGTCTGGGCACTCATGGCAAATGACCTTGACTATTTCATTCTGTTCTCAAAGATCCTGCATTGTGTGTCTCCTTCCTTCTGACTTGGGCTTCCAATCATTCCCTTGGTCTCTTCCCTCTTGCTGGGAATGTTCCCCCAGGTGGGAACATTTGAATGCTCTGCTGGTTGTGGAGAACGAGCAATGCCTCCTTAGCGTCGCATATCTAGACATTTCCTCTGTCTATGCTTCACTGTTGCCCTTGGCCGCTATGTTGGATGTGGCACCACATGCAATGTGTAGTTTCGTCTAGAAGCTTGCAGCCTCCTCTGGCTCTGGCTCTGCCTGGCAAGCAGGGCAGGAGCCTGATGGAGTTATACAAACTAAGCTGACTTTTCTTCGTAAGCTCCCTGCCTCATTATGTGCTATCTTCATGGCTTGACTTTCCCTCGTGCCTGCAGGGCTAGCCTTTTATTGGTATGGAACATTCCAGCAGGGCAAGTTAGTGGCGAGTCAAGACTTTTCTGAGGCAAAATCTGCCATTGTTCCTTCATGCCTGTCTATTTCCTTGTAGCTGTTTTCGGGTGTTAGAAAATTGGATTAAGCTTCAATCGCATTTTCCCCTAAACACAAAAGTCCAAAATTAGTAGCACATTTCTAACAGAGCTCACTTAAAGCCACATCAAATTAGATAGAGTCATTTTAAAGCGGTCCTGTATATATTGTGCAGTGTGTATTGGAAAGGTTTATGAAGTGAGGTATGTTTGTAAATACTGGAAAGCTCAAAATTGTTTTGACCTTGTGATATTTGAACCATATTCTTGTAAATTGTATTCAACTTGGAACTGACATCCTGTGGATTTATAGCCCTTGCCCCCGACATATTGCTTTGCAATTTTTATTACAAGCTCATTTGATGATGTTTTGTTTTTATAAACCTTGATGTTATCCAAAGTTATGTAAGATCAAAGGATACTGAAGATGGAATTCTCCTTTGAGAGCTCCTCTTCATCCCTCAGCACCTCTCATCTTAAGGATGCATTAACTGAGGCCCGGGGAAGTGAAATAAATTCTTTAAGCCACCTAGAGTGTGGGCATCTGGCTTGGGAGTTTAATTCAAGGCCCCTGGATGCAGATTGGGGGACTGGACTGACCACATGTTTTGAAGGGACATAGGCAGGGCTGAACTCCATGCCAAGCTACCAGCCTCGCAGGTGTGTGACTCTGGTTACGTTGCTCACCTCTCTGAGCTCAGTTCCCACCCCTGCCCGTACCCCCGGCCCTGTGAAATGGGGAGATGTGTCCTTATCTCAGGGCCGTTTCAAGAGTTAACAAGCATGAAACACAGAGCCCAAGGCCTGGTTCCTAGAAGATGCCTAGTTCCTATTCTTTTCCTTGTGCTAGTGCCTCCTTGTCCAGTACAAATTCCACTCAATTAGCCTGGGTATGAGGAGAAGTAGGTGAGGAGGCCAAGGACTGAAGGTGATGATGCTTCATTTTGTCAGTGGGCGTGCAGGCTCTTGGTCTCGGGGGTCTGAGATGTGAGGGGTCCAGGTTGAGTGGCCATCACACCACCCTCAGGTGTGGAAACTCTGGCTGTGGAGATTCTCACTCTGGAAATCGCTGCCACTCCTGCCACCTCCCTAGACTCGCACATCCCTTCCCTTTCTGTACCTCTCGAGCCCTGAGTACTGATTTAGGAACTGGGTCTGGCCGTCTGTAACAGAATGGCACTAGAGGGGCCTCACCAAGGAGTGGTTTATGTTTCTTCAAATCACAAAGAGTCTAGAAACGGAGGTCTCAGCCGGTACAGTGGCTCAGTGATGCTCCCAGGCACTCGGGCTCCTTTTGTCTTCCTGCTCCACATCTATAGCGTGTGGCCACCTGTCATTCATAAGGTCACTTCCTGGTTACAGGCTGGCCACTTCCTGGTACAGGCCAGTCTCCCACCTGAGGTGCAGGTAAAGGAAGAAGAAGGAAGAAGCATCAGTAGAGAAGGATGTAGAAGCGTTCCCAGCAATCCCTAGCCAGCTCTCTTCACACGTGATGGCAGATAACAGATGGCCAGGAATTCTTTGGCACTCGCCATCAACGAGGGGCAGGGTCTGTGTCCTCTCACCTTGACTCTGAGTGGGCTCAGGGCTGCTTGAGCAACATCATGCAGCAGAAGTGGTGCTGGGCTAGTTTCCAGATTGAGGTGTTAAGGAAGTGAAGGCTTCTATTCCCTTTCTCTTGCAAAAACCCTTGCTCTTAGAACCTAGCCGCCATGCTGCGAGGAGGCAAGTCACCTTGCAGAGAAGGATCGAGCCTACAGTTGCCAGCCACAGCCAGCACCAGCTTGCCAGCCATGGGAGTGCGCCATCCTGGAAATGGATCCCCCAGCTCCACTGAGCCGCCCCAGTGATACCATCGTAGAACAAGATGAGCCCGGCCTGCATTCAGATCATAGAGGAGATAGATAATGGATGTATAAGTCACTAGGTTTGAGATTGGTTTTTTTCTCTGTAATAGATGGCCAGAACACATGCCACTGGCCAGGAGGCTGTCACATGGTCATCTCTAACTGCAAAATAGGTCGCGTGTGTCTTTAGCAGGCACATTGTCACCTGGAAAGAGAAAACGGATTCTTTTAGTAAAGAAGAAAGGAACAGGTAGAGAGTAGGCAACCGTAAGGGTCTATCAACTTCGTGATTGACAAGTCTTTAATCTCCTATCACTGTTGTATCATTTTTTTTTTTTTTACTGTTTATCCCCTAAAGAATGTACCCCACTGGCATACAGCATGTGCTCCATATATGTATTTATAAGTTATACGTGTATAAAAACCATAAATATATTGAGAATGCTATATATTCTATTTTGTATATTGATACAAAATAGAAACTCCAAAATGGGTTTTTAAAAATATCAAACAAGATTATTTTATTCATTCACAGTACCAAGACAAAAATTATTAATAATCTTTTAAGGGTTTAAAAAATGTATCTTACTTCATATGATCTGTAACTCATATCTCCAGGCACAATATATAATCATTCAGGGAAGTTTGTTGTTAATGGTAGTGGGTGTGAATCCATACTTAGCTCATTTTCTTGATGAATTCTCTCTCTCCGTCTCTCTCTCCTATTGCCATTGCAATTGTGATGGATGTCAGGGTTCTTACCTAACAGATGACAAAGAGCTTGTAATTGGAGGAGGAGATGTGTCAAATTTGCTGGGTTTTTTGCTCCTTTGGGTTTATGCCTTTGGTATTATCTTCGATCCATAGTTTCTTTGCAGGAATTTTGTTCAACTGTGTGTCTGCAAGAGTTTGCATAACTAGTGAGGTAACATAAAGTTGTAAACCCACTTTATGGAGGAGAGATAAGTACTTGGCAGGGGAGAAATAAATGCACGACAGTGAACAGGCTAAGGGAGGAGTGGGCACCCCTGCCGCTCCCACCTTGTAAGGACTCTCTCTCCTCCAGCCTGATGCTCACATGGACTTACCAGACTCAGTGAGCTCCTGGGCACCAGTATTACCCCACGCATTAGACACAGGCTAGCCTGATTTCCCAACTTCTGCTAACTGTGAGGTAAGAACGAATAGAAACAGAAACTTTTATGCATTTTCTTTTTTTTTAAGATTTTATTTATTTATTTGACAGAGAGAGAGAGCACAAGTGGTGGGGGTTGGGGGAGTAACAGAGGGAGAGGGAGAAACAGACTGCTCACTAAGCAGGGAGCCTGATGTAGGGCTGGATGTCAGGACCCTGGGATTATAACCTGAGCCAAAGGTAGACACTTAACCGACTGAGCCACCCGGGTGCACCTCTTTATGCATTTTCTTACACCCAGTGCATCATCTTGCATATCTCCTGACATGCATCTTTGCCACTTTGGAGATCAGCAGGCTCTTAGCTGTGAGCTTCTTGTGGACAAAACTTAAGTCCTGTTCATCTCTGAATCCCTAGTGTCGCAGACTGTTCTGACACCAAAAAGTTGCTCACTCGGAGTTTGCTGAATGAATGAATGAATGAACGAATGAATGAGTAGGATAGATCCATGAGTAATAGGACCTGAGGTCTAGGGTTAGGCTCAGGGGTGGAATTCAGGAGCTGGGCCTGGGCCAGCTGAGCAAAGTGAAGTGGGCAGACTGTCTAATTCAGCCACATAAGGCTCTGAGACTCACTTGGATGGCTCCTGCCTCATTTCTCCATCTGTAAATGGAGAATCGTGACAGTAAAACGTGCCCTACTTGTTGTCCAGAGAAGCTGTGAGAGCAAGTGAGGGCCCTCCCAGGGCCTGACACTGTACATGCTAGCAAACATTTGTCCCTTCTCCTAGAAACAGAAAATAAAATATGGTGGCCAGTGCCTGGAGGCAGCCGGGTGACTGTTGGCTTCCTATTACTACTGAAACAGGTGACCACAAGCTTATTCTTTCATAGTTCTGGATGTCAGAAGTCTGCTGTGAGTCTCAGTGGGTTAAAGTCAAGGTAATAGCAGGCCTGGTTCCTTTCTGGAGGTTCTAGGGGAGAATCCATTCATTGCTGTTTCCAGTTTCTGGAACTCACCCCCATTCCTGGACTTGGGGCCCTCCTCCATCAAAGTCAGAGATGACACTCTGCTTCTCCTGACACTCTGCTTCTGTTGCTACATCTCCTTGTTCTGACCAACCCTCTTGCCTCCCAATGATAAAGACACTTGTGATGCCATTGGGTCCACCCTGAAAATCTGGGACAATCTCCCCATCTCAAGGTCCAAAACTTAATCACACCTGCAAAATCCCTTTGGCCATTCATAGGTTCCCGGGATTAGGACGCTGACACCTTTGGGTGGAGGGAGTTCACCTGCCATCCAGTTTGCCTGGGACAACCATTTTTAGCACTGAAGGTCCCCCCTGAAAATCCCCCCGGGCCCAGGCAGACTGGCTTGTTGGCCATGCAAGCAGGTGGCATCATGTCAGTTGTTAGTAGAGGGGCTATGGGGGTTAGACAGACCGGGGTAGGAATCTCTTTGCACCCACTTACGAGTACCTTGGAGGGTTGGTAAGGGGATTAAATACAAAAATGTGTGGAATAGTGGTACTGTTGATGTGCGAAACTAAGGCAAAAGTAAAACTAAATTTCCGGGGATCCCTGGGTGGCTCAGCGGTTAAGCGCCTGCCTTCGGCCCAGGGCGTGATTCTGGGGTCCCAGGATCGAGTCCCATGTCAGGCTCCCTGAGTGGAGCCTGTGTCTCCCTCTACCTGTGTCTCTGTCTCTGTCTCTCTCTCTCTCTCTGTGTCGCTCATGAATAAATAAAATCTTAAAAAAAAAAAATTTCCTTATACCTATAACCCACTGACAAGTCCTTGAAACAGGCAGAGTGATCTTCCTCTAGGGACTCAACTGCCTCCATGTTAATACTGTGCTGAGGGCAAAAGGCAATCCTAGCCCGACCCCCCGGATCCTGTGACTCTACTAGAATATATAAAAATTCCTTTGAGGGCAGCCCAGGTGGCTCAGTGGTTTAGCGCCGTCTTCAGCCCAGGGCGTGATCCTGGAGAGACCCGGGATGGGTCCCAGGTCAGGCTCCCTGCATGGAGCCTGCTTCTCCCTCTGCCTGTGTCTCTGCCTCTCTGTCTCTCTCTCTCTGTGGGTCTCTCACAAATGAATAAATAGAATCTTTAATAAATAAATAAATAAATATTCCTTTGGGAACTTCCTTCATCTCTACCCCCCAAGATATATATTGGAAATCACCCCCCAAGCGAATGACCCACTGACGTGCATCTGAAGGGTCTCGTGACTAGGGTTTTACTAGATGGTCATAAATGACCTTTTCCTAACTGCAGCTAGCCCTCTCAAGGTTCTGAAAACCTTGCTTCCAAATTCCTTATAGACTTGTGCTACCCCTAACCCCCTCCCAACTTGAAAGTATATAATGGGCCCCTCCTCACCACCCCAGTACTGCTCTTCTGCCCATGGGTTCTGTCCCTATGCTTGAATAAAACCACCTTTTTTGCACCAAAGACGTCTCAAGAATTCCTTCTTGACCATCAGCTTGGAACCCTAACATCTTTCCTGCATCACTGTCACTGTCATTATGTGAAGAAGTCTCTGTGGGGTGCCGGGGGCCCCTGAGGAGACACCCCCAGTCCCTTCCACCTCATTCTGAGATTCTTCTGTTTATAAACCACACCTCAGCGCAGCATGGGCCTGGCTCCCCCATGGGCACTTTTCCCTGGACCACACTCGGGACCTGCCCCCAGCAAGGGCTGAAAGCTATCGGAGCAGGACCAGATCCTGGGGAGTTTGGATGGCCGATGCACTGGGCAGCCCAAAGACACCTGAGCAGGAGGGGGAGGACTGAAGCAGGTGAAAGTGCTCCATTTCCCTGAGCCCAGCTCAGTGCTCTGGGCTGCCCCAGTGCTCCTGGCTGCCCCAGGAGGTCGGGCCTCCTGAGTTGTCAGCCCACCAGGCCTCTCAGCCAGAAGTTCAGGGTGTGGACGGTGACCTTGGCAAAGCATCCATCAAGGCGGGACCTTCTGGGGCCCTCTCTTCTTCCTCCAGAAAGAAATAGCGTGGGGAGTGCCCCCCACCCATGCGCGCAAACATAGCAATTTATTTAAGTTTATTGTGAGGTCAGTCTACTTGACTTTGGGCTGTTCTGCTGATTGGTATTTGTTTAGGAGGCAGATCTGTTCTGCATGAACAAGTCTGGGGTATTTGAACACCCCCTTCCACTCTGGCTCAACAGGAGGTGGCTGCAGAGTCTGGGGACAGTGGAATCTTGACCTTGGAGAGGCAGTCGGCTTGAATTAGAGAATTCTGCATCTGCATTGTGATTGCATCTCATTTGAATTTCACTTCCTGCCTCTACGTTTGGAAGCCCTGGGCATCTGTGGCTGGATTCCTGCATTTGAATGAGCGTCCTTTAATGATGCTCCGTCTGGCCCATCCAGACCCGCTGTGCGTGGTGCCCTGGGCTGCAGGGCCACTGGCCGAGCCGAAAAGACGTTTACGCAGTGAATGTGAGCTCCAGAGGCCTCCTCCCGGCGCGGCGCGGCACGTACTGGCCTGGCTCCTGGGCCATGGGCGCTGAGCAAGGCAGCCCTATCCACTGCCCTCCTGGAGCGGACGGTCAAGTAGGAAGCCCCCCGATTGCAGAGTTACCCAAATAATTAAATGCAAGTCACAAGTAAGAGGCTAGGCCAGTGGCTGCATGATACATTTCTGGTCTCAGAAATGCAGGACAGTCCTTGCTGGCCTCATTGTGGCTCCCCTGGTGTACACTCCCCGTTTCGATCACACTAAACAGCTGGCCACATCTTGGCTTGGGCTGCTCTCACTGCGGGACAACTGCCTGCGCAGCCCTCAGCCTTCACCCCAGGTATCTCTGGCTCAGGACGTGCATCCTGCCTTCTTGCTGGTACACTTTGCTGTCCCTCCCCCCGTGTGACCTGCCATTGCGCTGATCATAACTGACCTGTTTATCCTCTGTCTCTCTCATTAGCTTCTCATGTTTGTTTTTAGAATAAGTTTTATTGAGATAGAATTCATAAAACAGGAACTTCACCATTTTAAAGTGTACCGTTGTTGGGGGCGCCTGGGTGACTTAGGTCATGATCCCAGAATTCTGGGTTCGAGCCCCGTGTTGGGCTCCCTGCTCAGCAGAGTCTGCTTCTCCCTCTCCCTCCACCCCTCCCCCTGCTTGTGCTCACTCCCTCTCACTCAAATAAAGAAATCCTAAAAAAAAAAAAAAAAAAAAAGTGTACAGTTGTTACTGGACCACAGTGGATCTGCTCCCTGGTGAGTTATAGACAAGAGACTACACTGGGGCAGTTGCCTCACAAATAAGATTAAGAGGAATGATCTCCAGAGCCCTGACACCCTATTAAGGCCTGGGATGAATATTCAGACGGGGATTTAACTAACGAGGCCCAGGTAATTGTCAGGCACTTCTGACACTTTCTGATTCATCTGAGCAGTCTTCCTCAGATGTGTCTTTTCCTGTCCCAGCAGTCCATTAGCTTGTTTCTAAAAGGTAAGATTGACAGGTAGGCAGAAGCTTCTGCTAGAAGTTTCCTGAGTTTGAGGGTCAGGCTGGCCCATGACTCAATCTGTACTTACTAGTTTATTTACCACGTTGTGTACCCGCGTTAGCACTAATTTGGAACATTTCCATCACCCCAGAGAGAACCCCTGTACCTGTAGTCCCTCCCAATTTCTCCCCCTTCTAGCCCCCAAGAATGACTTTCTGTGTCTGCCGATCTGCCTATTTTGGACATTTCCTATAATTCCTATCGTACTACATGTGACTTTTTTTTTTTAAGGTTTTATTGATTTATTCATGAGACACAGAGATAGAGAGAGAGGCAGAGACACAGGCAGAGGGAGAAACAGGCTTTCTGTGGGGATCCTGATGCGGGACTTGATCCCAGGACCCCAGGATCACGATCTGAGCTGAAGGTAGATCCTCAAGCGCCGAGCCACCCAGGGGTCCCAATATGTGACTTTCTGTGACTGGTTTCTTTCGCTTAGTATGGCTTCAAGGTTCATCCACGCTGTAGAATCAGATTTTTATTCCTTTTTTATGGCTGAGTAATATTCCATTGTGTGGATCTATATATGTATATATATATGATATATATATGATATAGATGATATTTTGTTTATCCATTGTATCCATTATCCATACATGTGGTATTTGGTCTATCCATTCATCCACTGGTGGACACTTGGGCTATTTCACCTTGGGGCTGTTGTGAATAATGCTGCAGTGGATATTCAAATACAAGTTTCTCTACAGACATACATTTTCAGTTCTCTCGGGTATAGACTTAGGAGTGGTATTCTCGAATCACATGGCTACCCTGTGTTTCACCTGTGGAAGAACTGCTGCTGTGCCTTCAGCCTTCAGTGCTCCCCATGCTGGGTGAGGAGGCTGCTGATTTACCACGTCCTCACCCACACCGTGACTGTCTTTTTGAGCATAGGCATCCTGGTGGGTGTGAAGTGGATGTGAAACCTCATTGAGGTTTGATTCGCATTTTCTAGTAATGAGTGATGTTGAGCATCTTTTCTTGAACTTAGTGGCCATTGTATATCTTCTTTGAAAAACTCTCTGCTCGGATGCTTGGCCCATTTTTAAATTGTTTTTCATTGTTGAGTTGAAAGAGCTCTTTATGTCTTCTGGACACAGGATTAATTGATTGATTGACTGATTTATATTTTTTGAGAGAGAGAGAGAACACCTGCAAGCTGGGGGTGGAGAGAGAGGCAGATGGACAGAGAGAGAGAGAGAAAGTCCCAAGCAGATTCCCTGCTGAGTGCAGAGCCCTACAATGCCAGGCTTGATCTCATGACCCTGAGATCATGACCTGAGCTGAAACCAAGAGTGGGATGCTCAACCGACTGAGCCACCCAGGCACCCCTGTGATGGTTACTTGCAGTATCAACTTGAGAGGACCACCAGGTGCCTAGATTAAGCCTTGTTTCTGGGTGAGTCTATGAGGGTGTTTCCAGATGAGGTTAGCATGTGCATTGGTGGGCTCTCCAGAAGCAGATTGCTCTCCCCGCTGTGAGTGGGCATCGTCTAATCCCTTGAGGGCTTGAATAGACGGAAAGGCAGAGGGAAAAGGAATTCACCCCCTTCTTTTTCTCCTGGCTCATTGAGTTTAGGACATCTCATCTCATGTTCTTCAACCTTTGGATTAGGATTCATGCCATTGATCGCCTGCTTCTCATGCCTTTGGATAAGAACTGAATTACACCACTAGCTTTCCAGGGTCTCCAGCTCACAGATGGGAGATGGTAGGACTTCTCAGCCTCCTACGGCAATTTCTCAAAGTAAATCTTCTTTCTCTCCCTCTATGGTGTGTATGACTACTAGAGCTTGGGTAGTGACTTCAAGTGGCTTCACTAAGTCTCTTTCCTAGGCTGCCAGATGGAGATGGTCCTAATAGAATCCAGCTTTCAAATCTGTCATGAGGATTAAATGAGATAACATGTGTATGGCACTTGGAACAGTGCCTGCACAGACAAGTGCTTGGCAAATACCAGCTTGGCACCACATCACTATTATTTGTTCTAAACCATGAATGAATCGCTTTAGGCAGAGACCTAGCATGTAGTAGGTGCACAGTAAAATGAATTGGCTTGAATTAATAATTGCAAAATGGGCAGAACCACCTCTTGCCTGGCTTCCCTTGTAGTTAGTGTACAGGGATTGCATGCAGTATTGCAGGAGAGAGCTCTGTGCCGCTGGTCAAGTTGTCTGAGAATTATGATGCCTGGGACTATCACAAAGGCTTTGTAACCATGTGCTGTTGCTAAGGGAGCTTGTCCCTTGGGCTCGGTTAAGGATTGACTTTGTACTCTGCAGCACACGTGACAATGATCTTCTCAAAGGCAGAAATTGAAATTAGGAACACTTTGATTCAGCTTAGGTTAAAACGAAATGGAACTATGTCATAATTTAATTGAACAAATCTGGGACAGAAGAATTTGATGTTGATGAGCACTTTACAATTTCACAGTGTCTTGCTTTGAAAGGTGAGGCTGTTTACATTCCAACAGCCAAAGGAAGCCAGAAAATAGAGTTTTCCCAGACAGGAAGGGAAAAGGCCAGTGGAGCCCTCCTGTCCATGTGTTTTGAGATGCAGCAAAAACTTCCTAGTGAGACAATGAACTACAAGTTCTTTCTGGATTTTCATCATCCTTAAATTTAGAATTCCTACTAAATCTCTCCATGATGTCACTGTCAGTCTGGAAGCATGCCCACCACTACACATTAAGTTATTAAGTATTTTATTTGCACATGAGGCTACTATTTTATTGTAGGAGATGTAGCTTGTTTACTTATGTTGTAAAGAGACTCCCCAGCCTCGAATCAACTTCTGTACCCATGTGCACGTTCTTCTCAGAAGGTATTGGATTCTTGCATCTCATTCTTTTCCTTTTAGGTAGCAGGTAGTGTAAAATAATGCCTCTAAGTAATATTCCTGTCCAAATACAACGCCCACCTAGTTTGCTTGCCATGAGACAACTCAGCACTTTGGGGACGTTATTTTCATGCCGTAAAAGATGAGCCTTAAGTAGGTCCTTTGGGGATGAGCCGTCCGATGGACCTAGGACCCAAGCTCACCAGCCACAGGAAGTGGGGTAGAGCGTGCTGGGAGATCCAATGTGCTCGCCACACCCAGAGGATGGATTTCTAGTGTTCTTTTGAACACAGACAGGCTCCACTGAGTCAGTCCATAGCTTTTCTGTGTCATTGCTCACCTGCGAAGCCGGCTCAGGACCTGCCCGATGACAAGAGTCTTTCTCTAATGGTTCATTCATCTTTATTTCATCCATTCATCATTCATAAAATATTTACTGCATGTCTACCTCATGTTGCAAGCTGTTCTGCATATTAGGGAAACAGTGACTATAACGCACCAGAATTCTCAACAGTGCTTATATTGAAATGGCAGGAAACGAAAGCAGAAACCAAAACCACCACGACGTGCTATATATGAGGTAGGTGAGGGGTAGAGAGCCCCCCCTTCTGCCACATGAGGACACAGGGAGAGACCAGGGAAAGGGTCTCACCACACACTCAATCTGCCGGGGCCTTGATCTTGTCCTTACCAGCCTCCAGAACTGTGAGAAATAGATGTTTATTGTTTATAAGCCGCCCAGTGGACAGTATTTCGTTGTAGCAGCTTACATGGACTAAGATGATTACGTACAGAACTTCAGATTTTGCAAAGCCTTTTTATAATAATAGCAGTATAATAAGAGCCATGTGCTCTGCATCCATGATCGTGGGTGTGTGATGTTTCATTCTGTTATTCCCAGCAAGTTGGTTCATTCACTCATTTTTGGTAGTTATTAGTTTCCTGCTTTTACAAGTGAAGAAACTAAAGCCCAGAGAAGTGAAGTGACTTGTTCGGATGGCCAAGGGAGAAATCGAACACAGATTTGTCTGACTCCAGAAACCAAGTTCTTTTCAGCATTTTCTCCTGCCGGTTCGGCACTTATGAGTTACCTGCCCCATAAAGAGAGTGGGTCCTGCTAACTCCCCTCGCATTCCAACACGTGTCACTAACTTGGACCTTTTACCCATGTCCCCTGCTGGAAATTGCTTTGCTTGTCACTTTCCTGAATTGCACACTATGAAGCCCTCAGGGACCGGGCAAGGTGTCACTCATCCCTGCCTCCCATTTAAGTATATTGGATAAACTGGGAGAAGTTATGTGCTTGTGAAGAGCACTGGATTGGGAGTCTGAAACTTCCCAGCATGTGAGGCACTTTCCTAGCCAGACACACTCAGTCATGGGGCATCGCATTAGTCAGGAGAGGCTGAGCGGTGCCACGGTGACAAATTAACCAGAAATCTTGGGGGTTTGACCCAGTGCAGACATGTCCTAGTTGGTGTCACACGCTAGTGCTCTCCTGCTACTGGTGACTTGGCGACCCTGGAGAAGGTGGCACCGGAATTGAGACACGATAGTCAGGTGGAATGAGCCCAGCTAAGAGATGACAGAAATGCATGCTAGGTGGACGAAACTACCTTTTTACCTAAGACTTAGAGGCAAGAATGAGTAAGGAACACAGCAGGAGAAAAACATAGATAAATTGGACTGCATAAAAATGGGAAACTTCTGTGCATCAAAGGACACAATCAATAGAGTGAAAAGGTAACCCATGAACAGAAGAAAGTATTTTCAAGCACGTATGTGATCATATCCAAAAATATAGAGTGTGTATGGCTCAACAACAACACAAACAAGTCGATTAAAAAGTGGGCAAAGAACTTGTGTAGACACTTCTCCAAAGATAAAGAGTCAATAAGCACAAGAAAAGATGCTCAATGTCACCGATCATCAGAGAAATGCAAATCAAAACCACACTGAAGATCACTTTGCTCCTGTTAGGATGACTGCTGCCAAAAACACAGGGAACACGTGTCGGCAAGAATGTGGAGGATTGGGATCCCCATGCATGTCTGGTGGGAATGCAAAATGGTGCCGCCGCCGTGTTATATGGTATGGTGACTGCTCAAAAAATTGTAAACAGAATTACTAGATGATCCAGGAACTCTACTTCTGGGTACACTCCCCAGGGAACTGAAAGTGGGGACTTGAATGGGTATTTGGACACCATGTCTCTAGCAGCATGATTAGCAACAGCCAACGGGTGGAAGGGGTGGAAGTGACCCGAGTGTCCATGGATGGATGACCGGATAAACACAATGTGGTCTGTCCATACAGTGGACGGTTGTTCAGTCTCAGGAAGGAAGTAAATCCTGTCACATGCTGTAACGTAGATGACCCCTGAGGATGTCACGCTAAGTGCAATAAACCAGTCGCAAGAAGACAAACACTGTATGATTCTGTGTATATAAGGTCTTGAGCGTTGTCAAATTCGTAGAGACAGGAAACTGAATGGTGATCGCCAAGGCTGTGGGGAGCAGGGGCCAGGAGCTATTTCATGGGGACAGGATTCCAGCTTTGCCAAGGCCATGAGTTCTGGCGATGGATGGTGATGCTGGTTGCACAGCAATGTGAATGTACTAATGCCGCTTGATCATAGTTTATTTTTTTTTTTAATATTTTATTTATTTATTCATGAGACACAGAGAGAGAGAGAGGCAGAGACACAGGCAGAGGGAGAAGCAGGCTCCATGCAGGGAGCCCGACATGGGACTGGATCCTCCGTCTCTAGGATCACACCCTGGGCTGAAGGCGGCGCTAAACCGCTGAGCCACCCAGGCTGCCCTTGATCATAGTTTCAAATGGTAAATTTTATGTATAATTGACCGTCATAAAGAAGGGAGTGGAGAATGATGAAGGAAGAGCCTTTTGGAAAGGCCGTGCTGCCCTTTGCAGCACGGAGTTTGTGAGGCCGTGGAGGGTGGGGTCTGACAAGCAGGAGGGACACCGTGGCGGCCCTGGGACGTCTTCTCCTGTCTCTCTCCTGCTGGGAGCCCACGGAGGCCCCGCTCGAGCTGGCCTGTTGTCTCAAAGGCATTTCTGAAATGCCTTGCTCGGGAGGGCACCACTTCCTGCCGCAGGGACAAGGCGGGATCGTCCAGGGAACTTGTCCCAGAGAATTGACCTCTCTGGCTGGCTTCCTTCTGTCCGGTGCCAGGCGTCATCTGGAACCTCTAAAAAGTTCATTTAGCACAAAGGCAGAGGCTGTGGCATTCGGGGTCTGCCCCTTATTGGGAGACCAAACTGCCCTTTAAAAAAGGAATTAATTCAAAATAAGTCCTCAGGATCACAAATCATTAACAGACATGTTCCAAAAATGTCCACATAATTGCAACTCCAGGGGTTCTGAAGCCCTCTGCAAAGTACGGGAGGACGGTTCGGGATGAAAGCAGGGAGAGCCCCACCAGGATTCTAACTTCAAATGTGAACCGGCTCCCCGCTCCCCCCCCGCCCCCCCCCCCCCGCCTTTTTTTGTTTTGTTTTGTTTTGTTTTAAGGCAGAAGAGGGATCAATTGGAGGTACTTTGTTTCATTTTCCTTTTTGTATCTTCTGGCTTCCGAGTCAGGGGCAAGGGGTTATGATCCAGGGGTTTTTCGGCCGTTGGACACAGAAGGAAGGATACTAGGGCCCTGCGGACGTGGGGCGGATACCGGCCTTGATCACGATGCTCTTGGGATCAGAGACTCACGCCAGGCCGCCAGGCGGGGGAGCAGGGCAGCATTTCCCAGGGGCGCTCCTCCTCCTGCCCTGCGGAGGAAAGGAGCTCTGGGAGGTCCAGGGGCCTACCCTGCGCTGCCCTGCTGCTGAGAGCCAGGCCTCCACAGGATTTGTGACCTAATGTTGTATTTCCTGGCAAGAGAGAGGGGTGGTGACTGAGGAGACATGCCCCCCCCCCCAGCTGGAAGGGGGCTGGATTCCAATCCTGGGGGCTTCCAGGAGGAGGAGGCCATTTGATTCCCAAACTCCTGCTGTGGTGGCAAGAGTTCTGGGTTCACACATAAGCCTCCAGTGACAGGTTCCCATTCTCCGGGGAGGTTTTCTCTTCCTCCAGGCCCATCCGACCCTTCCTCCCTAGGGCTTCCAGTTCACCCTTTTCTTTTTTTTCTTTTCTTTCTTTTCTTTTTTCTTTTCTTTTCTTTTCTTTTTTTCTTTTCTTTTCTCTTCTCTTCTTTTCTTTCTTTTCTTTTCTTCTTCTTTTTTTTTTTTAAGATTTTATTTATTTATTCCTGAGAGACTCAGAGAGAGAGGCAGAGACATAGGCAGAGGGAGAAGCAGGCTCCCTGCAGGGACTCCACCGCAGGACCCTGGGATCATGCCCTGAGCTGAAGTCAGATGCTCAATCACGGAGCCACCCAGGCACCCTGCCCAGTTCACCTTTAACCAGGTTCTTTAAGGGACTCAGATGCTATTTCAACTTCAGAGGGGGCAGCAGAGTGGGGAAGCCTTTCTGAATCTGCTCCCTGGGGCTCTGAGTTGCACAGACCAGCATTCCTCCCGTCCAGCCTCTGCCCGCCACCCTCCGGAGGCCGGCTGGGTGCCACGCAGCCATTTCCGCCCCCTACTCTGACAGTGACCGTTTGTGGGGCCTTCCCTCTGCTCCCCTCCGAGGGCCTCTGCAACACTAAGGCTGATAGGGTCTTGTCATGAAGGCTGGCTGGAGTAGGCTGAAGGAAGACAGAAACTGATAAATTTCCTTTTGATCTTGGATCTGCAAAGCCAATAAGAAAAAAATAAATCTCAACCCGGGGCCCACCGGGGTGGGTCAGAGCCGATGGAAGCCAGGAAACGTTCCTCTGGAGCTCAGGGTTCCTTGATCCCCCGGCACATTACAGATCCCAAGGAGGGGGGACAGGCTGGGGAGGGGTCCTCCAGTCTCAGAATGAGGCAGGGAAACTAATTAGGTGAAAATCATTTAAGTGGTTTTCAAGGCATCACTTGATTTAAAGCATTTATCACCACCTAACGCATAATTAACAGCAGGACAAACGCAAGCTCTCCACTATTCAGAGGGATTATGTTAATTTTCATTAATCTCGCATATTACCATCTCTCTTTGGATGAATGTTATCTTAAAGGCCCAAATGCCTTCTTTGATCTTGGGGAGAAGAAAGAAAGAGAGAGAGAGTGAGAGAGAGAGGGAGAGAGAGAGAAAGAAGAAAAGATGGTAACCTGTGTTTGTTTGGAAATGACATATTCACAACAGGCTCAGAGCACAGGATCAGAAGTTTCTGGTATTGAGCAGCTAATCCAGCCACAAAAAAGGACATTCTGCTTTCTGCTGGGAGGAATGAGATGTGAGCCTCCCTGTGAACGGCTAGAGAGGATCAGCCTGTTCCCTTGGGTAAGGTCTTCAGTTTCAAGTGTTAACTGAGGTTTTAAGGGATCCCTGGGGGGCTCAGCGGTCAAGCATCTGCCTTCCGCTCCAGGGCGTCATCCTGGGGTCCTGGGTTCGAGTCCCACATCAGGCTCCCTGCATGGAGCCTGCTTCTCCTTCTGCCTGTGTCTCTGCCTTTCTCTCTGTGTCTCATGAATAAATAAATAAAATTAAAAAAAAAAACACCGAAGTTCTAAGACAAGATACTCGGGTTCTGCAGTCCTGTTCCTCGACTCCCTTATCTGATTTTGTGATTCGACACGTTTCTGCTACCATCCTAGCCCTGTGCGATCATTCTGATTTTAAACCTTGGTTAACACAATGCTGCTACCTAGGAAAGCAACTGGCTGAACATTCACAGTCTGACACTTCCGGGCTCTGAGTCTGTTAACCTCTTCATCCCTGAAGGCCTCCGCAGGCCGGGCTGCCATTCCCACTCTGCAGATGAGGCTCAAGTGAATCTGGGGAGACTGAGGCCGTTTGTCGCAGGCAGATGCCCTAGCTGGGATCCTTGGCCTGGCATGCCGTCTCCAAGGCCTGCTGCTTGGCCTCTGGACTCAGCGGCGGCCCGCCTGCGTGATCAACCCTGGAAGGAAGGCTCTGGTACGCCTGCGGACCATGCAAGCTTGCCCTCTTGTTCACCTGGTCCAGTGGAAGGATACTGCTGTAATTGCTGTAATCTGGCTGCCCAGGTCCCCCTCTCAGCTATGTCTCCAGCTTGGTGTGTGATCTTGGGCAAGTAGCTCTGCTTCTGGGGACTCTGTCACCAGCCAAGCTGTTAGTACAGCTTGCAGTCACAGAATGTTTTGTTGCGTGCTGCGAGGTGTGATTTTCCCATTTTGCAGACGAGGAAACTGAGGGAGAAGTGCACCACTCCCCCTCCCCTTCTCCTCCTTTTCCCTCCCCTGCCCAGGGTCACACAGCCATTCAGAAGGCTGGGATTTGAACCCAGGTAGGCAGATCACTGGGCCCCCAAATCTACATGCTATGTTAACTCATAAATTCAAACTAGGGGCTTTCCTAGCTTTAAAATAAGAGGATTCCTACACAAGTGGGGTTTGTGGTGTTTATCTTGGCTGTGGTGGTGGATACACAAAGCTATAAGGTAAATAAAATTTTATAAAGCTTGACACACACACTCTCTCAAATGAGTACAAGTAAAACTGGAAAACCGGAATAAGATTGGTGGATGGCGTCAGTGACAACGTCCTGGTTGTGATACTGTACTACAGTTTTGTAAAATGGGGGGCAGAAGCGTACGAGAGATCTGTGTTATTCTGCACAACTGCATGTGAGCCTACTATGATCACATTCAAAATTTCAAATAAAAAATTTAAATGAACAGAAACAATGATAGACTTTCATCTACAGACCCTTTGAGGAGCTTCATTGGGTATATGTGAAATGTTGGGAATCTATGAGTTAAAAGACTTTGTCTTTGCCTAGAAATGTGATGGATTAATAAATAATAAAAACAAATAACCACTATTAATTGTAAGTGTCTGCGCATCAGGTGCAATGCTCAGTTCTGTGTTAGTCTCCATGGCAACTTCATTATCACAAGATCATTTATAAGCTAAAGAGGCTGTGCCTCAGAGAGGTTGATGAACTTGCCCAAGGTCACCCAGCATGTACTTGGCTGCGGTGGTGGTCATGGGTTTTGAACCAAGCTTGACTCTGGATCCCACTCCGCCCTATTCTCTTCAGACTGAAGCAGGGCTCCCTGAGCACCTAGCATGCCTGCACTTTCTTTTCAAATAATCTCATTTGACCCTGGCACAGTGAGGTGAGGCCAGCAATGGCATCCCCACTTTGCAGACAAGAAGACTGAACCTCGGGGGAGGAAGAGACTTGAATCTGGTCCTCTTTTCCTCCAATTAGGAGGAAATGGAGCAGAATGCAGGTCCCCCAGCCCCTGGGGTTGTTCTGGGGCTCCCGGCAGGCCCAGGGTAGAAGGCAGGGCCTAGATAAGCCGAGTGGGTTTTGAGATGAGAGCAGGGTGTGAGCAGAGCCCAGGGCTGTTTATTCAGCTTTAGGGGGAAAGATTTCATCCAGGGTCCTGGTTGGTGATAAAGCTGCTGTGTTTTCAAACCAAACATGGCCTTTCCTTCGAGGACTGGGAAGTTAGGGAAGAAAGATACTACATGACTCTCCTGCGGATCTTTCCAGCCCTATCACCAACCAAAACCTCACTGCAGCGAGTCAAAATGGTCTCCCAGAGAGACTCAAACTGGCGTTTGCAGCTTCAAAGGAAAGTCATCCAGGAAGCTGCAGTTTAAAAGGCCCATGACAAGTCCATTTAAAAAGGTGACCCAGAGGGGCACCTGGGTGGCTCAGCGGTTGAGCATCTGCCTCTGGCTCAGGGTGTGATCCTGGGGTCCTGGGATGGAGCCTCACATCGGGCTCCCCACAGGGAGCCTGCTTCTCCCTCTGCCTGTGTCTCTGCCTCTCTCTCTTGTCTCTCATGAATAAATAAATAAAATCTTTAAAAAAAGAAAAGAAAAAGGTGATCCAGACAGATTGCTGCTCTGGCCTCCATGGTCTCGGACCCTGACCGAGTGCCTCCTGGGGCCGCAGAAGTGTCCGCAGCATGGAGGGCGGCCCCTGTCCAGCCCTGAGATGCAGGATTGAACAGAAAATCTGTACCTCCCCGTGGGGCGAGCCAGCCAGCCCAGGCCCGGGGAGCTCCGTGGGCTCTCTCACTTGGACACACGGCAGTCTTGGGAGGGATGAACTGTCACCACTACTTACAACTGTCATGGTTGTGGTGGTTGTTGGTGGTTGTTATAGTCATTGTTGTATTGTGGCTGTTGTGATGATGCCTAGTATTAGGGAACAATCTTGGCTATGTGACTGATGCTCCTCCCACTGAGTGGTAGGGTCTCTGTTTCCTCGCTTTGACCCTGGGTGGGCTGGTGACCAGGGTGCAAGTGACACCATGTGCCTTCCCAGGCTAGATCATTAGATCATGAGAATGCCGTGGGCATCTGCTGCGCTGTCTTGGGTCACTGTCTCTTGGAACCAGCTGCCATGCTGTCAGGAAGCTCAACCCAGCCCCACAGGTAGAGGCCACTTGTGTCCCACAGCTCAGCGGCAGGCAGGCAGCATCGCTGCCAAACATGGAGTGAAGACTCTGAAAGATAATTCCAGCTTTCAAGCCCTCATTGTTTGAACCTCCTCCTTCAGACCCAGATGGGGGGAACAGACAAACCGTGCCCTAATTCCCCTCCCACAGAACCATGGGTCTAGGAAGATGGTTGGTTGATGCCGCTACGTTTTAGAGTTCATCTGTGACTCCACCAACAGTAGCTAAAGCAACAACAACCGTGGGAATATAAGCTAGCATTTATGCAGCCCTTGCTGTATGCTTAACGTTGGGTGAAGAGCTTATAGTCTGGTGTGGAAGGGGCTTTATTTCTGGACGAGTCGTTCTCTACCCAGGGGAGATGAAAAATCCCGCTCCCAAACCAGCTGAGTTAGCCTCACACCCAGAACCCTGATGGTCAGGAGTTGACGAGCCAAGGCAGGGTAAGACTGAACCCCAGAGAAGGGACAGCCCAGGTGGACTCAGCTGAATGCAGCAAATATTAATAATAGCCCTTTGTGTAGGCCAGGTTTTGGGCTTGGAAGCCCTCACCGTCTCGCAGAAGATAGAATGCACGGATGTAGGTGACCCTGTAAACCAGAAGGGCCAGAATTCAGGACGATTAATCGGCTCTTACTCTTCTACAACCTTCTTAGGAGGGTTTTCTCTCTCCTCCCTCTCTCCCTTCCTTCCTCTCTTTCCAAGGCACAGAAATTGAGAACGTTTAAGTGACTGTCCTAAATCATCCAGCTAGAGAGCAACTAGCCAGGATCTAAATCCAGGTCTGTTTGACTCCAAACCCTGTGTCTTTCATCTTTCGTTATCACCTGCTGCCTCCTGGACTAAGTACTGGGTGTTCTGGGGGCCTCTCGTGGGACACAGGGGGAGCTCGGGGGTAAGGGGGGGAGGGCTGTCTGTTCTGGGTGTAGGATGCTGGGTTGTCTGTGACCATTCCCCCTTCTTCGGAACAGTCATGTTACTACATTCTACAGCCTCTTTTGCTGTAGGTGACCAAGCGAACACGTTCTGGCCACAGAGATGCAGGACGTCTTGTGTGGTACTTCTAGAAAGCCCTCCTGAAAGAGAGTGGGCACTCTTCCCCCATCTGCTACAGAGGCCTTCTGTTGGGAACATGCACAGAATGCCCGGGACTCTAGTCACCACTTCAGAGCCTGAGGATGGAGCGTACACCCCAGGATTGGGACCACCCAGAAGACTGAAGAGCTCTGGGGCCACCCCTGGATCATCCAGCTCAGCTCATCTTCTGTGCCACAGAGACTGAGCTTCTATCTTGGTCAGGTCACTGTTATTTACACTGAGTCTTGTTCCCTCCCAGCTGGATGTGATCCTGAGTGACACTGCGGGAACAGCAGACAACACTTTGAGGAAGGGAACCAGCTTGGGTCAGGTTTGGAAAGAGGCAGACCTGAGGCACGGGGGGCCGGGACAGCACGGGTGAGGACAAGGCAGCGTGTGACATACGGACAAGGAGATGTAGGAGCTAAGCAGAGTTGTGGTGACATGTAAAGAGCTTTGCATGCCAGGGAGAGAAGAAGATACAATTTCAATTGTGAATGGCTGTGAGTGCAAAAGTGATGTGATGTCCTCACAACTGTATTTTACCCCCTTGGAGATCTGTACAGAGAACAGGAGAGGGGGAGCTGGGGCCAGAGTTACTGGGGGGAAGGGGCTGGCTGGAGAGGAACCCTGGAATAGCTCACCGATGGACAGTGGTGTGATGACACCAGGGGCAACGGTAGCCGGTGAAAGGATGGTGGACGAGAAGGCGTGGTAGTATGTAAAGCTGCTCCTGGCTTACTGTTATCTGACAAAAATCGGTCCCCCAAACAGTGTGCACAATACAAGCAGTTCCTAAAAATTAAAAAAATATGTATTTTTTATATTTTATAAATATATGTATTTTTTAGAAGGATTATTCTCCAATTGTTAAAAATAGTTATTGCTAGGTGAGAGTATGTAGGGGTGATTTTTTTTTCTTCTTTTTGCTTGTTCTTTTCTTTTTTTAAGATTTAATTAGGGACACCTAGGTGGCTCATTCGGTTGAGCATCCATCTGACTCTTGATTTCGGCTCAGGTCATGATCTCAGGGTCCTGGGATGGAGCCCCACATCAGGCTTTGTGCTCAGCAGGGAGTCTGCTTGGGATTCTCTCTCTCTCTCTCTCTCCCTCCGCCCACCCCTGCTCTGTTCTCTTTCTGTGTCTCTCAAATAAATAAATAAATAAATAAATAAATCTTTTTATGTTTGTTCTATTTAGAAATAAATCTTTTTAAAAGATTTCTTTTAGAAATAAATATTTTTTATATTTATTTATGATTCTTTTTAGATTTTATTTATAAATATATTTTTTAAAGATTTATTTGCTGATTTGAGAGAGGGAACCGGGTGGGGGGCAGGCAGAGGGAGAGAGAAAGAATTCCAAGCAGACTCTGCTGAGCACGAACTTGATGTGGGGCTCTATACCAGGACCCTGAGATCATGACATGAGACAAAATCAAGAGTTGGATGCTCAACCAACTGAGCCACCCAGGCCCCTGCCATTCATAATCGTAATAATAGCTGTGCACTACCTCAGACTCCTAGAGCCTGTGCCAGGCTTCATCCTAACACTTTGTTATGCATTAGCTCTTTGGATCCTCATAATACCCCATGGGGGAGGGACTCTAATTCTTCTTCTTTTTATATTTGAAGAAACTGAGGGTCCCAGTGTATGAGCCTCAGTCAAGGGTCAAGGGGAGGGAGCCAGTGGATGGAGGAGGGTGACATGGTGAGGGAAGGGACGACCCAGCTGGAGGGAGGTCTCAGGGAGCGGGGCCGGTGGGCCCTTTGTCAGTAATCCCCATGGACCTTGTCCGGGCCTGAGGCTTTCTACAGCACACAGTGTGCGTTACGTACACACTTTCCTAACAGCACACTCTTAGAAATGATGACTATTCTCCTACGGAAAAGGAAACAAGGGCTCAGAGCTTAACAAGCTGCTCAGGATAACAAAGTGAGGACTGGAACCCAGAGCTCTCTGCCTGACTCAAAATTCCTTGCTAACTTCTCCCCCATTGCCAAAACAGCGTGCTAGTTTCAGTATATATCAGAAATCTGTGGGACGCCTGGCTGGCTCAGCGGTAGAGCATCTGCCTTTGGCTCAGGGCATGATCCTGGTCCTGGGATCGAGTCCCGCATCGGGCTTCCTGCGAGGAGCCTGTGTCTCCCTCTGCCTATGTCTCTTCCTCTCTCTGTGGGTCTCTCATGAATAAATAAATAAAATCTTAAAAAAAAAAAAAAAGAAATCTGTCTATGGGGCTCTCCCCACTCCCATAACCATCAGACTCCTTACCTGCAGGTAGAATCATTTAAAAAGAGCCACGTGCCCGGCTTGCCCATCCTCCACCTGCCCTCCTTGGCCAGCCACATGAGGAGCCTACCAAGGCCACCCCTCCGGGGGAGAAGCCCCAGAGAACACTCTGTCCCTCGTGTCAGATGTTTCCCTAATTCCCCACGGTCTGATCTTTCGCTGTTTCAGTTTATCGCAGATGATTTTCCAAGCCAGTGGATTTAATTACATTACACTTAGGGAAATTGGTGCCATTTCTTAATTACTTTTATAGTTGGAAAGCAATTACTTAGCAATCACATGGAGGTCTTCTTGTGTTTCCCGAAGCTCTATAGCCTTAAAAAATGTCTTTGGGACAAGACCTGGCTTTAAAGAGATTGAGTTCATTCCCTTTTGGAACTGCGGTGATTGGGTCTGGGGAAAAGTATGGCATTGGATAAGATGTCTTTTTATCATGACCCATTCAGTTGTGTAAGCCAAAACCTGACGGTCCCCCTTGACACCTCCTGCTCCTCAAGCTTGCACCTGGTCGTTCCTTACGTGCTTTGGATTCCAGCTCCTGATACCTCTTCAACCTGCCACCACTCTGCTTCCCCAGACCAGTCCTGGCCACTGTCACTGCTCCTACATGGTCTCCCTGTGTCCACTCTGGCCCCTGGCAGTGGATTGAATGGTACCCCCCAAAAGAGGTGTCCACCCAGAATCTAAGAATGTGGTCTTATTTGTAAAAAGGGTCCTTTGCAAATGTAATTAAGTTAAGGATCTTGAGGGACACCTAGCTGGCTCAGTTGGTAGAACACGCAACCCTTGATCTTGAGGTTGTAAGTTCAAGCCCCATATTGGGTGTGGAGCCTACTTAAAGTTTAAAAAAAAAAAAAAAAAAGGATCTTGAGATGAGATCATGTAGGTGTACTCCAGGTGTACTCCAAAGCTGATGAAAAGTATCCATAGAGAGGAAGGGGAAGACACACAGACACCCAAATGCACCCTCACCTCAGGGCCTTTGCACATGCTATTCCAGCTGCCTGGAATGATCATTCCCAGAGACCCACATTGCTTACAGCGGGGGTGGCCCCTGCTCTAAGTCACAGCCATAGAGGAGCCTTCCCTGGCCACCTGACAGACGCAGCCACACCCCATCCCTCCGAATCCTGCTCCATTTTACATCAGAGTGCTCATTCTGTTTCCCTTGCTCCCCGTCCTGGTCACTCACCGGTCCACTGTCGATCTCTCTCCGCTAGAATGGCAGCCTCCCAGGGGCAGCGCCCTGTCTGCATGATTTAATCTGGCACCTCCAGTGCCCACGGCAGCGCCTAGAACAGATGCTCATAACACCTTTGCTGAATGAGAAACATTTGCTGTTGAGTGAGGAGCAAATGAAAGCTCCTGGCTCTGGGTTCTCCGAGTGGCCATTGGCCGATGAGTGGGCTGTGTGACCCCCAGAAGTCCCATTCCCTTCTCTGTCTTGCACAGAATAAGGGGCACAGGAGATGGGCTGAGGTGGATTAGTGGGCTCGCTCTCGATTAGAGGAGCACGCCGCAGCCTGGGGGCCAGACAGATCTGGGTTTGAAGTCTGATAGCCGCACGCATTTGCTGCGTAACTGGGGAAAATCATTTTCTCTCTCTGAGCCTCAATGTCCTCATCTGTAAAATGGGGCTAACCAAATTTTATAGTGTCGTGGACAGGACATGATCAGGTGAGCAAACTGACTGCCGAACCTCAGGGGCCAGCAGACGTCCCCTCCCTCTGCTCCACGGCTCCGTGGGAGGAGAGTTGGCTCATCCCTCACCGCCCCTCAGGCTTCTAGTCCTGCTGCTTCTCCAAAAGGAACGGAGAAATTCATGGCATAAAAGGGTAGTGAAGGGATCCCTGGGTGGCGCAGTGGTTTAGCGCCTGTCTTTGGCCCAGGGCGCGATCCTGGAGACCTGGGATCGAATCCCACATCGGGCTCCCGGTGCATGGAGTCTGCTTCTCCCTCTGCCTGTGTCTCTGCCTCTCTCTCTCTCTCTCTCTCTCTGTGACTATCATAAATAAATAAATTAAAAAAAAAAATAAAATAAAGGGTAGTGAAAAGAAACCCAGCCCCCATGACTTTGTCACCCCATCACATCCACTTCCTTTCCTTGTCTTCCTATCTCCTTGTCCACCTTATGTTTTTAGTACTTGTAACCATGTTATACGTGCAGGCTTTATTTTTATTTTTTTGAATTTCACTGAAATAGACACTGAAAGGTACACAGATCCTAAGTATGTAGTGTGCTGGATTTTCACTACTTGAGCACATCCGTGTACCCAGCACCCCAGGACCCCCCCATACCTTCGTGCAGTCACTGCCTGTCTTCGTCTATTGGGGCTGCTCTCACAGCATATCATAAGCTGGGGGACTTAGCAGCGGGGTCGTATTGTTCACAGTTGTACTGGCTGGAATTCCGAGATCAGGGCGCCAGCAGGGCTGGTCGGGCGAGGACCCTCTTCTGGGCTGCAGACTAGAGACTTCTAGCTGTGTCCTCATGTGGAAGAGAGGGAGCTCTGGGGGGGCCTCTCTCGAAGGCACCGATCTCAATCATGGGGGCTCCACCTTCATGACCTAATCACCTCCCGCAGGCCCCCATCTCCTAATACCATCTCCTGGGATGAGGTTCCAACATGTGAACTTTGGGGGACACAGACATTCAGACCACAGCATTATACCAGCCCCTCAAAACCCATGTCCTGCCCTCATGCCAAATGCATTCATTCCATCCCAAAGGACCCAGATGTCTTGACATGTTCCAACGTCAGCTCCAAAGTCCAAGGCCAAGGCATCCCATCGCTGCCCCAGCCTTCTCCCCAGTTAGGTTTTGTGCAGCCTTGCAGAGTTTAGGGGCAGGCAAACAACTGTGAGCAGAGATTCTTGTTTCCCTTCTTCACACAAAATATTCTGGCACTCTTCTGTACCTGGCTTTTTTTTCATTTGAGACTGAAAAATTCGCTCTTCTAAGATATATAGTTTGGGGGCACCTGGGTGGCTTCGTTGGTTAGATGTCTGACTTTTGATTTCATCTCAGGTCATGATCTCAGGGTCCTGGGATTGAGCCCCGCATCTGGGCTCCAGACTCAGAGGGGAGTTTGCTTCTCCTTCTCCCTCTGCCCCTCCCCCAACTCGTGTGTGTGCCCCTCCCCCAACTCGTGTGTGCACACGCGTGCTCGCTCTCTCTCTCTCTCTCAAATAAATAAATAAAATCTTAAAAAAAAAGTAGAATATATATTTTGGGGGCACCTGGGTGGCTTAGTCAGTTAAGCATCTGACTCTTGATCTTGGCTCAGGTCTTGATCTCAGGGTTGGAGTTCAAGCCCTGTGTTGGCCTCCATGCTGAACGTGGAGCCTACTTAAAAAAAAAAAAAAACAAAAACAAAGTGTACAGTTCAATGAGTTTTTAGCATACAGCTGACCCTCGAACAACTCAGGGATGAGGGGCACTGACCCTCCATGCAGTTGAAAATTTGCATATGACTTTTGACTCCCCCCAAAAACTTAGTCACTAATAGCCTACTGTTGGCCAGAAGCCTTCCTGGTAACATAAACACATCTATTAATACATATCTTGTATGTTGTATGTGTTATGTGCTATATTCTTTCAATAAAGTGAGCTAGAGAAAAGAGGTTATTGAGAAAATTTAAAAAAGAAAACTATAACGAAGAGAAAATACATTTACAGTACTGTGTTTATTGAAAAAAGTGGCTAAGTGGACCTGTACTGTTCAAACCTGTGTTGTTCAAGAGTCAGCTGTACTAACCTAATTGTGGAACCAGTGTCTAATTCTAGAAGACTTTTGTCACCGCAAAAGAAATCCCATACCAGTTAGCCGTCACTCCCAGGCCCTCCTGCCACGATTAATTCACAATCCCCCATCAGTGGCTTCGGGGTCTTTCCATCATTCCTTGTTAGAAAGGGCACTGCAGTGAATAACATTGTCCTGTAATGTGTAACAGCATTTTGCCCGCACCCAAGCAACCCTGTGGGATCAATTCACAAGCAACATGGTTGCTATGGTCTCAAAGTGTCCCTCTCCAGTTTTTTTGTGGAAATCTTAACCCTCCAGGGGGTTCCCAGGTGACAGTATTAGGAGGTGGGGCCTTCAGGAGGTGATTATCAGTTCAGGAGGGTGGAGCCCCCATGACTGAGGTTAGTGCCTCTCAAAGGGAGCCCCCTACAGCTCCCCCCCTTGCACCATGTGAGGACACAGAGAGAAGTGGGCTGTCTGCAGGCCAGAAGAGGATCCTCACCAGAACCAACAGTGCTGGCACCCTGATTGTGGTTTGAGCCTCCAGAATGGGGAGCAGTAGGTATCTATGGCTTAGAAGCCCCCCCCCCCCGCCCCGTTTATGGTATTCAGTTGCAGCAGCAAGCATGGAGGAAGACCATGGAAAGGTTAATTCTCAGAGAAGTGCGGGGTGAAAGATGGTATGAATTTTCACTTTTGATAGATCCTTCCAGGCTGCCCATCACAGGATTTACCAGACAGACACTCAGATCCAGAGGTAGATTGGGGAGGGAGGTGTGGCCACAGAGAGGTGGTGGGACCAGAAAGGGGAGGAGGCCCCTGTTGCATTCCACTTGAGGGATGCAGGTGGCCAGACAGAGGCCACAGAAGGGGGCAGGCGATGCGGAGCACAATACATCCGGCAGGTGAAAACCAAAGTCAAGGATGCAGTAAGGGGTAGAGGACTCTCTGTGAGGCAAGGACAGAGAGGTGGCCCAGGATGATTCCAGGGGAGGAAGAATTGGCCCACTGTCCCCTTATATGCACTCTGGCCTTCTTCTATAGTAAATGAGTTCTTAGCTGGGCCTGTGACCATATAGTGACTACTTTCCCAGTCTCCCTTGCAGACAAGTGTGGCCATATGGTCAAGTTCTGTCCAATCAGATGCAAGCAGAGGTGATGTGTCCAACTACCAGGGCATGCATGTCCTTAAATGTGGGAGCATACCCTCCTCTGTCCCCTTTCTTCTCACTGGCTGGAGAGTGGATGTGAGGGCAGGAGCAAGGAGTGCCATATTCGGCCATGAGGTGGAAGTTTCCTGTTAAGGCAGAGCAAGAAGAGGGAGCTTGGATAATAGAGAGAGGAATCTCTATCTTGTGAAGATTCTATTATTCTGGATTTCTGTTGCAGCTTGCAAACCTGAAAGTATGCTTGTATTTGTGCCCCTTACTTAAACAGGAACGGTGGGGAGCTGGCCAAGCCATTTATCTTTTGGGATATTAAGGGCCCCCTCTGTGCCAAGTGCTGGGGTACAGTGTGGCCAGGGCAGATATACTAATTTCTGCTAGGGACCCTCATACACATGAGCCTGCAGGGGTTGCTAGCTGGGATGGGATCAAAGGCTTCCCTGAGGAGGTGCTTTTTAGGCTGAGACCTGCAGAAACAGTAGGGCCAAGGCAGATTGGATGAGGTTTCGGGCAGAAGGAACAATAGAAAGCAGCATATCTGAGGCCCAGCAGTTTAGTGTGAAAGTGGGACTTTCACAAGGAGGAAAGACAGCTTATTTGACTCCCCTTCTGACGGCTTGTGCTCATCAGGAGAATGTTAAGTTAGTGGCTGTTGAAATTTTAGAAAGTTCTTAGATTTAGGGCTCCGAGATCACCTTCTGTAAACGAAACACCAACCTGCATCTGGAACTTCCCTCTCAGTGTCAACACTGTGACATTCCCCAGTGCATGCGTCCCCTTTGGTCCTCGCAAGCTAATTGCCTTCAAAGAATTAATTAATCGTATCTCTGTTTCTGCCAGCAGCAATATTCCCTCAGAAGAAAGCAAACAATCAAAAATACAGGCTGATAAGCGGCTTTGGGAACCCATAAAGAGAGGAAATGTTCTCCAAACAGATGAAGTATGATTTCTTAACACACGCACACCCAGCGCAAGGGCTCAAGCAATATGTTTCAAGTCTGGCTTACATGGGCCAACCTAAGGAATTCAGAGGGCATCGTCTTTACTTATCTGTTCCCTTTTAGGGCAGAGCAGGCCATGCTGCCGTTTCCCTTCCTATTACTGTCCCTGGGTAGGGGGGCTGTGGTTTTTGAGGGTAAGTTGTGTTTTGTAGGCAGCACATGCTTGCAGAGTGTGTTGCATCCACCTGTTGTATTCATGTGACATGCAGTGACGGTACGCGGAGGTGCGTGATTCTCGATGCCTGCCTTCAGGTGGTGCTGGGCAATGACAGTCAAGTGACAGGCGCTGTAGCAAGGAGCTGTGGGGACACAGAGGGAGGTCCCCCCACCTGAAGCCAGGCTGCAGGGCGTCGGGGATCTCTCGGAGCCTTGGAGAAGGGAGTTTCGGGTTGCCTCTTGAAAGTTGGTGGGAAA
Source organism: Canis lupus baileyi (assembly GCF_048164855.1). Classification (NCBI taxonomy): domain Eukaryota; kingdom Metazoa; phylum Chordata; class Mammalia; order Carnivora; family Canidae; genus Canis; species Canis lupus. The sequence goes on from NC_132839.1 coordinate 71,580,319, forward strand.
AAAAAATTAAAAAAAAAAAAAAAAGAAAGTTGGTGGGAGCTGGTCAAGCCTGAAAAGGGACGGGCTGGGAGGAGGGACAGCAAGGACAGAAGAGGCCCAGAGGCTGGCAGAGCAGAACCAGAGCCAGTTTAGGGAGCTGCAGAGACCCAGGGTGGAGAGGCACAGAGAAGGGAACCAGCGAACAGGGGAGGGAGGCCGGCAGGGTGGCCAGGCAGGGCTGTAACCGTGTGACAAGCTGAGCGCTTGCAGGCGTCACTGCTCCTACGGGAGCCTTACTGTGTGCTGGAAGAGAGCCGGCCAACCTGCGGGAGCGCTGAGTCCGGGTGGGAGCACAGACGGGCGATTGGTGCTGAGGTCTTTTGTGTTTTTTTTTTTTTTAAGGTTTTATTTATTTATTTATTCATGAGAGATACGGATGCAGAGACAAAGGCAGGGGGAGAAGCAGGCGGGAGCCCAATGCGGGACTCGATCTCAGGACCCGGGACAACAGGCAGACGCTCAGCCACTGAGCCACTCAAGTGTGCCTTGTGCTGAAGTTTTAGGAGGCGTCCCAGTTTCCTGGAGCCCCTGTCACAAATGACCATAAATTCGGTGGCTTGAAACAACAGACATTTATTCCTTATTCTGGAGGCTGGAAGTTCAAAGCCAAGGTGTGGTCGGCGGGGGTGGGAGGTGGGGAGGTCTGTTCCCTCCGACGGCTCCAGAGGAGGATGCTCCCTGCCCCTCCCCACTTTGACGGTTGTTGGCAATCTTCGGTGTTCCCAGCTTGTCGCTGCTACAGCCTGCTCTCGGCCTCCATCTTCACGTGGTCCAAATCTCTCTCCTCTTCCGAGGACACCGGTCACTGGGTTAGAGCCCACCCTAATGCCGTATGCTCCTATTTTACCTTGGTTACATCTGCATATACCTCATTTCTGAGTCAGTGAGGTCACGGTCACAGGTCCTGGGGGTTGGGATTTGAACACAGCTTCCTGGGGACTATAGTGTAACCCACAGCACGAAGCCGTTCAAGCTCACCTCTCTGCTCTGCACCTGAGCTCTGAATCCACCAACTTTGTGGCTTATAAAAGTGGCATTTGAGAACATATCTTGCTCATGCTGCCCAGGGGGCTGCCCCCCTAAATCATGCCCCCCCCATCCAAGCCAGCTTGCAGAGAAGGGGGCATGGAGAGCACCACAAATGTCTCTCTGGTGGAACACAGAACATGAGGCCAGGGAAGAAGACTGCCCCACGATGAAGATCCCATGCGATAAGGGCGGGATGTGTGGTGCCCAGAGAGGAGAGAGCACGGGATACGAGGGTGGGAGGCATGTATCTGAAGCAGCTACATACACTAGGAGAGTTTGGAAGGAGCCAGAAAGGGGAGATGGGTACAGAAGCTGACTTGGGAAAGTCAGCGGGGTGGGAGGAAGCCCCCATGCATGCTCCTGGGAGGGATCCCCCAAGTCATCAAAATAACCGTGGACTCGATTCAAGGATGCACAAGTCATTTTGATCCCAAACAAAATGAAGCAACTCCTCATACGCCTGGGAACCAGCTCAGCCCTGACCGCTCTCGCTCTCTAACCGGTCCTGGTCGGTGCTTCTGGCCTCTGTACTGCAGGCCTCGTGCCCCAGAAGCAGGCCCACTCACTGAAGTAGCCTCTGCTGCAGTGTTTGGCTGTTTGCATTTCTTGACAAAGGAAATTTGTTGGGCTTAAGCTGCCAAGGGTTTGCATCTGGATCCTATGATGTTTGGCTTCAGGAGGGCTGTGCGCAGAACCGGCTCGGGGCGTCCACCAGCCTCCATGTAATTAACTTAAGTGCTCCGAAGATGAAAGCTTATTTGCCTGATCCCGGATTATGGCATGGGTCGCCAAGGTGGGCCGAGCAGCCTGGATGAGTTATCTCCCACTCTTGAGGTTTCCAGAGATACCGGCGGTGGACAGTGGAAGTCAGGAAGTTCGGGCATGTCGGAATTTATTAAATTTGCAGTTAAAAAAAAAACAAAAAACAAAAAAACCCAACCAAGAACAGAGTTCTGGATGCCAGCACGAGGAGGTTAAGTGGAAACATAACTTTACATAATGAAGTGGTTAATCATATTTCGCTTTAGAAACCCTAATATCATAAATTGGCCTCATACTTTTGTGCTTCCAGCTTCAACAATAGAGCAGAGACATTAATTTCCTGGTTTGGTGTAACTTCTGGGGCTTTTCTTCCCTTGTGTCTCCTCCTCCTCCTCCCCCTCCCCTCCTTCCCTCCCTCCCCCTCGCCCCTTTACCCCCTCAGCTGGAGTGGGGAAGGTAGCTTTGATCCTGGATGCTCTGGGGGCCTGGGGGAGGTGGAGCAGGAGGGGGTGGGGATTCCTACAGGTGATTTTTAGGCCTGAATTCCATTGTGACAGCAATGATTTATTTTAACTACTAACCCAGGAAAGCAGGCGCCACCAGGATGAATACCTCCACTAGCCCCTAGCAGACTAATTTTACTGTTTATGAATCACTAATATGTTGAAGAAAAAAAAAAGAAAGAAAGAAAGCAAGAAAGGGAGTAGCATTTTAGATAACTAGGACGAAGGCTTGGAGAAAGGACCCCATGGTGCCCAAACAGTCCCACATGGGAAAGATGATTTTGGATTACAAGATAGAGAACACATGGGGTCCAGATAGCTGCCCCCCACCTCCAAAGCGGGCAGGGGCTACTGGCACATGAAACACTTTCATCTCTCCCAGGGAGATAAACTGGCTGGTCTGGATGGGCCTCTTTATTTACAAAAGAAAATTAAATCCGTTTTAACACTTGCACCATTCATAGGAAACACATGTTGGCTGGTAATTGTTTTGAACTCGGTTTCGAGCCGGGCCGCACCACACTGGGCCGCTCTCGCGTTCTCGCACTGGCCTGGGATGGCCGTGGAATTCGCAGAGAATTTCTTCCCAATTCCAGAGCTCGGTGAGGGGACATTCCTGGGCCGAGCTGCAGAAGAGTTCGGTGGGGCTTCCTGCCTCCTGGAGGAAAGCGCTCGCCCGGCCGCGGGAGGGCTGGCTGCCTCCCTCCTGCCCCCGCGCCCCTTGTCCCCCCCACCCCGGTTCTTATCAGGAGATTGGAAAGGATCAAAGGGACCCGAGGCCCTAATTGAGCCCGACGGTTTCCCTCCCGCCTGGAAGTTTTTGCAGAAAGAGAAATAAAAGGTTGGGAGATTTTCCCAGGAGGGCCTGATAGGGTTTTACAGCTGCGAGGAGGTGTCATCTCGCTCCGGGACTCGCTTTTCAAATGTTAATAGGCACGCGAGCCCCCGGGGCTCTGGTGAGAGGCAGATTCCCATTCTGGGAGCCCCCTCCACCCCGGGGTGGGGGCCTGGGACTCCGCATTTCTCACAGGCTCCCTGGCGTGGCGGCTGCTGCTCGTCCCAGGGCCCCGCTCCTTGGCTCCTCCGGGTAGCTCTCCTCTCTCAAACACTCAAACATCAGAAGCTCCCCCCACCCAGGGTTTGTTAAAACAGAGTTCCTGACCCAAGGGGAGGCCTGACAATGTGGGTCTCAGGTAAGTTCCCAGGTGATGCTGCTGGATTGGGGACCGCACCTTGTAAAACACCGTCCAAAACCCAAGCCATCTCTGGGGAAACTGAGGCACAGGGGGATTCCCCCCCCCCCCCCATGTCACACAGCTCCTGGGTGGCAGAGCTTGCAAACTCTGGTCCAGCACTCGCCCTTCTATCCATTTTCAAAGGGAGAAGAATGAGCTCATTTCCCTCCGGGGACCCCTCGCTGTGCAGGCACTAGCAACGGGCGAGCTCTAGGACAGAAGACAGGTGTGACTCGAAGCACCTAGGCTGCTGTTTCAAGCCATTCCTTTGCTCCTCCCTCTCCTCCTGAGTCGCTCATTTTCAAAGCTCAGCATCAAGATTGCCTCCTCCAGGCAGCCTTCCTTTCCCTTGGGCTCAAGTCTGGTTTGCCAGCACCTTCTGCATCTCGGTGTCACCCCGTCCCTGCAGTGATGGCATGGCCTCTGGGGGACATCAGGGGACAGGATAGGGAAGGCAGGAAGCAGATGTTGCCCGAATGAATGAGTATCTTCCCAGGGGCGTGCTTGCCTGCTGTGTGTCCTTGGACAGGTTGCTTAACCTCTCTGAGGCTTGGTTTCCTCATCTGTAACATAAAGATGCTAATGTCTACCCTGCAGGGTCGCTGCTAATGGACATAATATTTGAAAACATGCCAGGCAGACTACTGGTAAGTGAAGAGCCACTTAAAAAAAAAGTTTAGTAATCTCTGTGCCCAACATGGCACTTGAAATCACAACTAGGTGATTTCCCTAGGTGACGAGGGACTAGTCAGGGGCCCCACATTTGTTGTTTTTGATGTTTTTATTATTCGTCATTATTATTGCCTTTGGGTTGTTATTTTTTAATCCTTAAAGTCACTCCTGTGATGAAGGTTTTGCCTTTCCAGGTGCCCTGTTAACATGTATATGTATTTTGAGAAAGTTAATGTCTTAATAAGTCGGGACTGACTCATACTTGCTCAGCACCTAGAGTCTCCCCCTGGTTGAGTCACTGAAGCCTCACAAGGCACCAGTGGAGGAAGCGCCCTGGAGCTGGGGCTTGGGGAGGCCCAGGTACTTGGTCGTGTTCACAGGCATTGTTTTGCCTCTGAGGGCAGCTGCTCCGGAAGCTGGGAATTGTCCCTACCTGAGGACCGGGTCTGATTTCCCCAGGACCACAGCTCTAGGGTTTGAGGCCATCTCCTCCTTTCTAGCTCAGAAAACAGCTCCTGGGGAGGCTGGGTGGCTCAGCGGTTGAGCACCTACCTTCGGCTCAGGGCATGATCTGAGTCCTGGGATCGAGTCCTGCATCGGCCCCCACAGAGAGCCTGCTTCTCCCTCTGCCTGTGTCTCTGCCTCTCTCTCTTGTCTCTCATGAATAAATAAATAAATAATTTTTTAAAAAGAAAGAAAACAGCTCCTGCAGACAATCGCTTTTCCATCCTTCCATTGCTTTCTCCCTGCTAGTGCTTCTCCTCCCGAAGTTCAGGCATCAGGCACACGGGTGAGCACCATGGCTGCACCAGCCCATGAGGGACCCCGAGCATCCCTGGGTGAAGGAGGGACTCTCTTGCCCTGGGCTCAGTTTTTTCCAGGCTGAGTTCTGGGGGGCATTCCCCACCCCCCACCATGATAATGCGCGTCCCTGGGAACTGCCTCTGCTCTGTCCTGTCTGCAGTGGCCTGTTTCTGCTCCGTCTTCAAATGTCCTTTTGCTGGGGCTCCCTGGCCAGAATCCGCCCATTCCCCCCCATTTCTCACTGCCTTCATGTCTCTACTCAAACACACCCTGAGCAGAAGGCCTTCCCTGACCCCTGTACCCATCACGTCACCTCCTTCTTCCCCTTCCCAGAGCTCCCCACCACCCAGCTGGCATAGCTGTCCCTTGTTTGGATGACTGACTTTGCCCAGTGAATACAAGCTCTGTGCGGGCAGGGATATTTCTATTTTGTTCTCTACTCTTGTCCTGGTGTCCAGGACAGGGCTTGACCTCCTCCTGCAGGCACTCCATAAACTTTTGTCAGTGGAATGAATGAATGAATGAATGAACGAACTAACGAACGAAGCTGGCCAGGTGAGTGTCACTCAGCGTTCTTGCCATGGGCATCTGGCACCCAGACCCCCAGGGCTGGCTCTTCCCAGGCCCAGGGCTGGCTCCTGGCATCCGGGATGGGTCAGGCACGAGCCCACCCCAGAAGCAGCCCTGTAAAGGCAAGCTGCACCTCCTCATGACAAGTGATGACTGCAGCATTTGAGAAGCACGCTGCATATAACAGTGGCAGACCCAGGGCTTTGGAGTCAGGTGAACCCTAGTTCAAATTCTGGCTGCAGCATAGGTTAGCACTGCAGCCTTGGGCAAGTCACTTAAATGTCTTCAAGTCTCAGGTCCCCACCACTACACGGGAAAGATACTAATGGTGACTCTGGGTGGTGGGTTGTGACCTGCTGTGTAAAGTGCCTGGTGTGTGGTAGAGACGCTTGATGCTTGGGAGCTACAGAAGAGGCACAGAGAGGGATAGATTCAAATTTTGCCATGGCTAGAAGTGGCCGTGAGAGGCTTCTGAGAGGAGATGGAGCTTGAATTTGAATTTAAAGGGTCTGCAGACAGATGAGGAAGAGGACAGCCCTATAGCCTGAGTGCCTGGGTTGAAATCCTGGGCCACCGACAGGTCGCTTTGGGCACATCACTTACACTTGCTGTGCCTCAGTGTCCCGATTTATAACATGGGGTTCAGTCTAGCAAGCACACAGTGAATGTTAGCTCTTGTCTTCATTGTTATCATCATGGGTGAAGGGAGGAAGTGTAGACAAATGGTAGTGGGCTCCAGGGACTGCAGGGAGCTGACCGTGTAGAGCTTATGCTGGGTGGAGGGTGAGCCTGGGACCCAGGTGGTCCTGCCAAACCACAGAGGGACCCTCCCTCTGAGAGATGAGTGGAAGGCCCTCTTGATTCGTCATGGGAACCCTGCTCATCCACCAGGAGTGGATGCTGTGTCTTGCACCTGGTTGCCCACAGGGACATTTGGCTCCCAGTCCTTCCAAAACCCTCCCTTTTGGCTCTTAGAACGTGAGAGAAACCACAGTATCTTGGCTCACGTGGGCCTCAGGGGTGGCAGCATGAGAGCGCATCTTGTCTAAGCAGTGGGAGGCACGAGCTGGAAGCTCCGTTTCGCAGGCGAGAGGCAGAGGCTCAGGGAGAGGCACACCCAGGTCGTGCCCAGGCTCGGGTTTTCTCACCCAACCCCTGCCCTTCTGTAGATTTGCACAGACAGAGGCTAGTCCATAAGATCCAGAGGGAGGGAGACGGGAGCCTGGTTCCTGGAGACAGAAGGCCCAGTGTTAAGGGCTTAAACCTTCCCCCATTTTTTTTTTTTTTAATGCTGGTTTTTCCTACTGTTGATATTTTGCTTACTTGGGGGCTGCAGAATCAGATCTCTTTCTTTAGGAAAAGATCTCTTTTCCTGTTGGAAATATCTGGTGGTATCTGATCCTCCCAATCAACGTGCAAGGGGACGCTCAAGGCCCTGTGTGTCCATTTATGCATGGTGGGGACCCTGTGGGCATCTACATTAATTTAGAGTCAAGGCCTCTCTGAGATAGAGGGTTCCTAACTCCTGCCTCCCATCTCAGGCCACTTCCTTAGATCAAAGGCCCATCTCTTTACAGATGAGAACACAGCGGGAAAGTCAAATGACACGGCCTTGGGTAGCTGTTCTTCCACTTTGGGGCTGTGTGATGCTGGCCTGGCAGGTTGCCGCTCAGATCTGGTCATCATCTATGAAAACGGTGATCATATTAAGCCTTTATTGGGTAGTTTTGAGGATGAAATAAGACAATCTGTACAAAGTACTTAACACGGATGGGCATATAGCAAGTGTTAGTAGGAATCCAAAGAGACATTATTATTATTATTGGTGATAACTCTCTTAGGTAGGTAGGAAATGGTGCCGTTAGGTCTCATGTCTCACTAGCTGAATGGCCTGGTGCATCTATGTCTAATAAAATCTCTGTCCTAAAGGTTGCACCCAGGATCAGCAGTCTTCTATTTAGGGTGGCAGACTCATGGACAGATTGTGGCCAGAAAATAAGGGTCAGGGGGATCCGTGGGTGGCTCAGCAGTTTAGCACCTGCCTTCGGCCCAGGGCATGATCCTGAAGACCCGGGATCGAGTCTCACGTCGGGCTCCCTGCATGGAGCCTGCTTCTCCCTCTGCCTGTGTCTCTGCCTCTCTCTCTGTGTCTCTCATGAATAAATAAATAAAATCTGAAAGAAAGAAAGAAGAAAGAAAGAAAGAGAAAGAAGAAAGAAAGAAAGAAAGAAAGAAAGAAAGAAAGAAAGAAAGAAAGAAAGAAAGAAAGAAAGAAAATAAATAAGGGTCAGGGAGTAAGACTGGTGGGGGCAAAGGCCTCTCCACAGGGACAGCTACTACCAGTCTCAACCAAGATGGGTCAGGCATGAGCCCACCCCAGTCGGGGAGTGTGGCCCAGAGAGGCTACTGCTCCCAATTATTATTATTATTTTTAAAAGATTTTATTTATTTATTTATTTATTTATTTATTTATTTATTTATTTATTTATTTATGAGAGAGACATAGGCAGAGAAAGAAGCAGGCTCCCTGCAGGGAGCTCGACATGTGACTCGATCCCGCGACCCCAGGACCACGCCCTGGGCCAAAGGCAGGCACTAAACCTCTGAGCCACCCAGGGATACCCCCCAATTATTTTTTTTTACAACTTCCAACTTTTATTTTTTAAAACATGTATTTATTTATTATTTGAGAGAGAGAGAGAGAAACAGAGTAGGGGGAGGGACAGAGGAAGAGAATCTTCAAGCAGACTCCCGGCTGAACACAGAGCCTGACTTGAGGCTCAATTCCCAGACCCTGAGATCATGACCTGAGCCAAAACCAAGAATTGGTAGCTCTTCCAAGTTTTAAAGAGAAAATGGAAATCTAGAGTTCTACCTGTAATTCCCACATTTTAAAAAATTAGCCACGAAAAAAAAAATTAGCCACGATATGAGTTTGGTATAACAAAATACTGGCTGCCATAACAAAATACTGGTCCTATGGGATTAGGGCCCACCCCGATAAACTTACTGAACCTTAAATACCTCTTCAAAAACCCTATCTTCAGATATAGTCCCACTTTGAGGTACTGAGAGTTAAGACTTCAGTATGTGAACTTGGGGAGCATAATTCAGCCCATAATGGTCCATAATGCAAATGGTCATGGAAACCCAGCCTGAACCACACATCAGGATCCGTGGCTCCTGTCTGAAGTGAGTCCCTGGAAACATGTTTGTCTGGGTCCTGAGGTCCAGACATGGAAAATCGGCTAGTTCTTGTGAGCTGATTCTCCTGTTCAATTTGCACTTTGTCCTAAAAGTCAGAATCTGGGCGGTGCTGAAGGTGCTGTTTGCTGGGTCCTGCTGTGGGTGCAATAGGCTGTCTGGCAGGAGAGCAGCCTTCCATTCCCCCGGGGCTTTCTCGGCTGTGCGTGGAGGCCTTGATGGAGGCCGCCTACCCCACCTGCATGTCCGGCTGCCTCACCTCAGTGCCTGTATGTGCTCACCCCTATTATTCCACAGCCTTTGGGTCAAGCACCTCCATTAAGTCATCTGAAAAAGTCCTGCGTGGATCTCGGTGAGTAGCTCGAGGAGTTCCTGTAAATCTTCAGTTTACTGCCCACTGCTCTCCGGGAGAACACAGTCTCCTTATCTGTCTGCAGAGGATGGGCTGGGGGTGAGGGGTGGGGGTGGGAGTGTGTCTAGAAGCGGGGAGGCTCTTAGTCTCAAGGCTCGGAGTCCACAGAGAGGGGGCCCAAGGGCAACAAGGTCCTGTTACCCTCCGCCCCACGACCACCTTCCTGGTTTGGTGAGCATCCTTCCTGACCATTAGTTCTATGCCCAGAGGTGTACATACGTGTATAAATCCACTTTTATTTTTTTTAAGATTTTATTTATTTATTCATAAGAGACACAGGGATACAGAGAGAGGCAGAGACCCAGGCAGAGGGAGAAGCAGGCTCCATGCAGGGAGCCCGACGTGGGACTCGATCCCGGGTCTCCAGGATCACATCCTGGGTTGAAGGCAGCACTAAACCGCTGAGCCACCTGGGCTGCCCCTAAATTCACTTTTAGAAACAAGAATAAGATCGTGTGTTCAAAGCTACATGGCATGAGGTTACATGGCAAGCAGCAGCCTTGGGATTCCAGTAGTCTGCCTCCGGAACCCAACATTAACCACTACTGCACTGCTTCCCATCTGCTATTTTGTGACTTTTTTTTTCTTTTTTGTAAACAATTTATCAGGACTCTTTGTGTTAGTCCATACCGATACCACCATTCTTATTGGTTGATACTATTTTATTTTATTTTATGTATTATTTATTTTTTAAAAAGATCTGTATTTATTTCAGAGCAAGAGAGAGAGCACGAGCCGAGGGGAGGAGCAGCATGAGAGGGAGAAGCAGACTCCCCTCTGAGCAGGGAGCTGATGCAGGGCTCCATCCCAGGACCCCCTGGGTCATGACCTGAGCTGCCCAGGTGCCCCAATACTCTATTTTATGTTGGAAAAGATCTTAAATGCTGGTATTCCAGTTTTTAAACTGGCTTCTGGCTTCCCCAGGAATGGGCTAGAGACCTAACATTGCACACAGTTAGTGCTCGGTGATCTGCCAGCAGATCTGTGTTCCTCTTGACATGACTTTTCATCCTGTTTTTCTGAATTTCACCAACTCTGACTCCTCCTCTCATTAATTTTCACCCTCCAGGGACGCCTGGGTGGCTCAGCGGTTGAGCATCTGTCTTTGCCTCAGGGTGTGATCCTGGAATCTGGGATCAAGTCCTGCAACGGGCTCCCTGTGAGGAGCCTGCTTCTCCCTCTGCCTATGTCTCTGCCTCTCTCTGTATCTCATGAATAAATAAAATCTTAAAAAAAAAATCCTCACCCTCCAATGCTTCCCATTTCTCTAAGGGGAAAGGTAAAAAGGCCTGCTAGAGCCTGACCTCCGGAGGGCCTCACTACCTCCCCAAACCCTCCTCCCATGACTCAGCTTTGCTCCATTTGTCCAGCCACACTGCCCTCTCTGCCATTGCCTGGATCATACCAGGCATGCCTTGGCCACAGGGCCTTTGCATTGACTGTTTCCTATGCCAGGAATTCTCTTTCTTTGAATATCTGCTTGGCTAACTCCCTCCCTGCCTTGAGTCTTGCTTAGCTCTCTACTCCCACTGGGACACAAAATACATAAGGGAGAAGCCCCTTAACACACCGGGTGTCCCACTCATCCAAACATACAGTGTGTGGCACCGTGACACATAGCAGGTGCTCAAAAACATGGGTCATCTTTCCTTCCCCTGGGAAATGCATCTGCTGGGCGCGACTGCTAAGGAAGAATGGTCTAAGGCCCTTAAGACCGCCAATGAGACAATTCAGTGAGCACCTGCTATGGGCTGAGTGTGTCCCCCTAAATCCATATGTTGAAGCCCTAACTCCCGGCACCTTAAAGTGTGATTATATTTGCAGATAGGGTGTTTAAAGAGATATTTAAGGTTAAATGAGGTCAGTAGTGTGAGCTGTAATCCCATCTGACTGGTGTCCTTATAGGGGGAGATGAGGAGACAGACACACAAACACCCCACTCGAGGACATGGGGAGAAGATGGTTGTCTACACGCCAAGGACACAGGCCTCAGGAGAATCCAAACTGCCCACACCTGGATCCTGGACTTCCAGCCTCCAGTCCATGAGAGGAGAAATGTCTTTGTTTAAGCCTCCAGTCTGGGATTTTGATATGGTCACCTGAGCACCCTGGTACGAGCCACAAACATGAGTGGGCTGACTTCCTATTTATTGAGCTGCCATTTTACAAATGAAGGTCCTGTGGTTCGGAGAGATGAGGGAACTGCTCAGTGTTCCCCCCACTGGCTTCCAAGCCCCATCCAGCTCCCAAACCTCAGGCCCTTTGCATTGCATCGGTCACGGCTAGAGCTGGGTCCTGAAGCAGAAGCAGGCAGGGTAATGGCTTTGCCAGGGAGCTTGACCAGGAGAACACTCGACACACCCGCCTCCTCACAGCCAGCAAACTCCCAGAGTGGAAGTCTCCATCCGTTCGGGCGGGTGCCTTTCTCTCTGGTGAGCTTTGGGGAGGGTGCCTGTAGGTTCCTCCAGCACCCTGGCTGCGGAAAAAAAAATGTGCAGCACCACTTCCTCTGGGATTTGTGATTACTCTGAAACCAGCCCTCATGAGAGCAGCTTCAGGCATAAATCCTGAAGACATTTATCCTGAGAATTCCAGGCCTAATTTATGGCTCCCCTGAGCAGCACCGGCTCAGCAGCCATTCGGGTCATTATAAGCAGAACAGCGTCTCCAGGTCCCAGAGCATAAATACCTGCTGTCGGTTGGGCAGGGAGAGGGTGGGGCATCTTAGGGGTAGACGTGAGGGGAGGGTCTGCTGTGCTGCCAGTTACCTTCCAGCCCCCTCCAGGGGACCTGAGGCTGCTCTCAATCAACTTCCACCCAAGATGGGATTTAAACATAGCCCCCAGGATTGTAGCAGGCCCTCGAATTTACTGACAGTAATTTGTAGGCCCCGGTACAAACCCATAAACAAACCCAATTAGAAGGGCCTTCTATCTCGTTAGATAAAGATGCACAGGGGCGCCTGGGTGGCTCAGTGACTGAGTGTCTGCCTTTGGCTCAGGTCATGATCCTGGGGTCCTGGGATCGAGTCCCACATCGGGCTCCCCGTAGGGAGCCGGCTTCTCCCTCTGTCTCTGCCTCTGCGTCTCACTTTGGTTCTCTCATGAATAAATAAATGGGATCTTAAAAAAAAAAAAAGCACAAAAGGCCAGTCTGAGGCACCGCTGTTAGCCACGGTTGCCGCAGAGATGTCTGGATTCCTGGGAAAATTCTGCAGGTTCAGTTACTTAGGGCAGCTCAGGAGAGCCACCAGGACCCCTGAGAAGCAGAGAGACCCAGCTGTGAGCCCTGGTTCCCTACACACAGGTGGCGGACAGTGGGCAGGACAGTTACCCTTGGCTGTGCCTCTGAGTGTTCAGGGGTGGGGGTGGGGTCTTATGTGAACCCAGTAGGTCCTCATATGATAAGCCCCTCCTCCTGGTACAGTTTTCTTTCTAGAACCCTCCTCCTGCCACCCTCCAAGTGAATGTTGTTGTTCATCAGCAACTAATAGATGCATTCATTCGCCACTCAGTGCATTGATTTATTCAGCAAAAATGTACCATGCACCTGCCCCGTGCTGCTCTCCATCAGTCCGTGGACAATATTCCAAGTGTTAGCCCCCCCCCTTTTTTTATCATTTGAATCATTTGAATGCTGTGCTTTGACCCTAGTGAGGACAGGATCGACAGGTGGGGAGGCAGAGCAGAGCATGAGAAGACAAACATCCGAGTTTTCTGAATCCCAACCTTGGGATGGTGCCTGCCTGGCACGCCGGGTGCGGCCCCCTTCAGACACGGTCCTTATGTTTACTGTCATTTGTTCCCACCTGCGATGTAAGCTCCAGCAATGTCTGTTTTGCTCATGAATGTGTCTGCAGAGCCTAGAGCAGCACCAACATAGCAGGCGCTCGATAAATATTTGTCGAATGAATAGGTAAAATTAATAGTAACTCTAGAGCAGCTTTCATGGCCCGAACGTTTATGTCAGCCCCTCTCATTTTCAACGGTCCCTGGAAAATCTGCTCTTCATCCCAACCCCATCTCTACAGCATAAAAAGCCCCACTGGTTATTCGTGTCCTGGAAAGCTCTTAATTAACTCCACCTCCTCTCTGAGCCCTTTCAACTATCCCTAAATATTTAGGGAATATGGTTTAGGGAACCCCTGGTTCACCTGCTGGGAAGTCCTGTGTTGACCACGCACACCTGCTCATTCAGGCCATGCCCACACCTGCTTCATGGCCATGCCCATTTCCTCTTGAGGAGGGTGTTAGGGGGCTCACTGGCTCCCAACTCCCTGCATGGACATTTGATTGATTTCTCTGCACACAGAATCCTCATGCCCATTTAGACCAAGTTCCCTTACCATCAAATAGATCTGCAAACGGCTTGCCCAAGGAGACACTAGATTCCCCATACTTCTTGCTGTCATCATTACCTCATTCCACTCACCATCATCAAAGGAACACATGCATAATGTAGGAAACTGGGAGAGAACATAAAAATATAAAACGCCAAACAGGTCTTATGTAGCACTTCACTACTCAGAGGGCTGAAGGTAATATTTTGGCTTATCTCCTTCTTTATTATTATTTTTTAAAGTTTTAATTTAAGTAATCTCTATACCCAAGGTGGAGCTAGAACTCACTGCTCAGCGATCAAGAGTCCTATGCTCTACGGACTGAGTCGGCCGGGTGCCTTTCTTCCTTTCTTCCTTCCTTTTTCCTTCTTCTTTTTTAAAAAGATTTATTCATCTATTTTAGAGAAAGAGAGTTTGGAGGGGAGGGACAGAAGGAAAGGGAGAGAGAGAATCACAGACTCCTCACTGAGCATGGAGCCCCAGTGGAGCTCATGGAGCTCCCACCAGCCTGAGATCACCACCTGAGCTGAGACCAAGAGCTGGGTCGGCTCAGCCACCAAGACACCTTGGCTTATTTCTTTATAATAGTCTATTCTTTTTCTTTATGAGCTTAGTAGTAGTTTACAAATATATATATATATAGTAGTTACATACATATATAGAGAGAGACTGCCAGGAGGTGGGGGTGGTGGGCAGAGGGAGGGGAGACTGGCAGGCTCCTTGCTGAGTGGAGAGCCAGAGGCGAAGCTCAATCCGAGGACCCTGAGATCATGACCTGAGCCATAATTGAGATTTGGAGGCTTAACTGATTGAGCCACCCAGGCACCCCTTGTGTCCTGTTTCTGTAATAAATGATCTTCCACATTATCCATTTTTATAACAATTTTGTAAATCTCATTCTTATTGGATGCATAATAACCCATAGTGTGGATGTTTCATCATTTCTTAACTGGTTCTCAATTTTTGGAGATTTGTTTCCAGTGAACACTGGGGTGATGATATAACTGTGCATAATTCTTCGCCTGAGTTTTGAAAGATTTCCTAAGGATTGATTGCTCTAAGTAGCCTTACAAAAGGTGAGAGATCACCAGTCTTTTTATTTTCCAGTAGTGGTCAAATATATATGAGAGTTGCCGTTTTAACTGTTTTTAAATGTCCACTCCCGTGGCATTAGGTACATTCACATTGTTGTGCAATCATTACCATGATCCAGAACTTTTTCACCTTCCCAAACTCAAACTTTGTATCCATTAAATATCGAATGCTATTTCTACTCCTCACTCATGGCACCCACCAGTCTACCTTCTGTCTGTATGAGTTTACTCCAGAGACCTCATGTAAGTGGAATCATGCACTGTTTGTCCTTCTGTGCTGGCTTAATTCACTTAGCATTATATCTTCAAGGTTTATTCACGTCATAGCATGTGTTAGAATTTCCTCCCTTTTATGGGGAGAAAATGGAAGCCTTGTAGGCTATTGGGTGGAGTGTGATTGGTGCAGCTGTTATGGAAAACAGTATGGAGATTCCTCAAAAAATTAAAAATAGAACTACCATCCGATCCAGAGATCCCACGTTTAGGCAGGTATCTGAAGGAAATGAAATCTGTGAGTATCAGCCTAGGTTCATTGCAGCATTATTCACAGTACCCAAGGTATGAAAACAGCCGCCGTGTTCAAGACAGATGAATGGATAAGGAAGATGTGATTTATATATATAAATATATATATGTATATCTAATGGAATATTTTCCAGCCATAAAAAAGAAGGAATCCTGCCATTTATGATAACGTGGATGAACTCAGAGTGATTCTGCTAAGTGAAATAAGTCAGACAGAGAAAAACAATACTGCATGTATTACTTATATGTGAAGTTTTAAAGGAAAAAAAAAAGTCAAACTCATAGAAAGAAAGAGTAGAATGGTGGTTGCCAGGGGCTGGGGGTGAGGGAAATGGGGGAGATGTTGGTCAAAGCGTACAAACTTCCAGTTATAAGATAAATAAAGTCTGAGGTCCAAAACACGGCATGGTGACTAGAGTTAATAATACGGTACCGAAAAAAATAAAATTAAATTAAAATAAAAAAAATAAAAAAATAACAATACGGTACCGTGTACTTGAAATTTGCTAAGAGTAGAACTTGAGTGTTCTCACACCACACACACACACACACACACACACACACACACAGTAACTATGTGAGGTGACGGATGTGTTCATTAACTTGATTGTGGGAAGAATTTTGCCAAATATATCAAATTGTTACATTGTAGCCATTAAATCTATACAATTTTATTTGTTAATTATACCTCGATAAAGCTGGAAAGGCAAAGCAAAATGAAACAAAAACTGAAAGCAACGTCTTGATAACAAGGAGGAATGATAAGGACCAATCTAGTCCCATTCCTGGGGAAAAAATGTTGTCAGCTTTGCTGTGTTCACATGTGGAAGACCAGCGGTCAGCATTAGGTTAGTAGCTGATCAATATTCTTGTTTCTAGTTGAACTATTAAAAAATTGTTTAAAGAAAAGAAGTTCCCTCCTTTTTAAGGCTGACTATTCCATTGTACGTATAGACCACATTTTGTTTATCCATTCATGCATCCATGGACGTGTGGGCTGTGTTCACTTCTTGGCTACTGTGAGTAGTGCTGCTGGGAACACTGTGTGCACACCAATCTTTTAAATATTCATGATAAGCTTTACCATCTGGAAAAGTTATACCAATGTGCCTGTCCTCTTACCGTGGGCATGTTGTACCTATGTTACTACATTCAGCATTTGACGGCAAATTTTAAAAAGATTTTATTTATTTATTCTTGAGAGACACAAAGAGAGAGGCAGAGACACAGGCAGAGGGAGAAGCAGGCCCCACACAGGGAGCCTGATGCAGGACTCGATACCCAGACCCCGGGATCATGACCTGAGCCAAAGGCAGACGCTCAACCATTGAGCCACCCAGGCGCCCTGTTCTTAAGTTTTTATTTTCATTCGAGTTAGTTAACATACACATAACATGTATGTTTCTCTGACTTATTTCGTTCAGCATTATACTATCCAGCTCTATCCATGTCATCGTGAATATATAGTCACTTGGGCTGTTTCCATATCTTGGCTATTGTAAACAATGCTGCAGTAAACAGGGGTGCGTGTATCCCTTTGAATTAGTGTTCTTGTATTCTTTGGGTAAATACCCAGGAGTGAGATTGCTAGATCATAAAGTATTTTTATTTTTAACTTTTTAAAAAAAGATTTTATTCATTTATTCATGAGAGAGAGAGAGAGAGAGGCAGAGACACAGGCAGAGGGAGAAGCAGGCTCCCTGTGGGGAGTCTGATGCAAGACTCCATCAGATCCCAGGACCCCACTCTGAGCTGAAGGCAGAGCCACCCAGGCGCCCATGATGGCAATTTTTAAAATGAAAGACCTGTGAATGCTGAAGGGGGTGCTGGAATTAACATCAAAATAAGGAAAGGCTTTTATCTACTTACTGGCCTGTCCACTCCTCTGCCCTATGCAGTCTTCTTCCCTCCATCTATCTACTCACCCACGCATCCGTCTGTCCATCCACTTATCCACCTGTCCTTTGGTCCATCCACTCGCCTATCCACCCCACTCACCCACCTGTCCATCCCTCCACCTCCCCATCCATTCTATCATTTCCAGTTCTGACTTCCTGGGACTCTCGTGTACTTTTTATAATACAACGGAATAGCCGGAGAATACCTAAGGATCTGTCTTTCTGTCCTTTATTCCTCTGGAGGCACCTGAAAGATAATGCATATCAGGCTCTAAGTCACCCCCTCGCTCCCTACCGCTGGCCTCCAGTCTTTTCAAAATTACTCCACTGGATCTTTTCCGTGGAAGTTAAACGTCCCTCCCTCCTGCAATGCCCAGCTTCCAGCACATTATGAAACTATGTTCGCTTGTTAATGTGGACTTTCAGCCTCACCAAGGTGCAGGCCTACCTGTGTTCTTTATCAGGCTGGGGGGCAGGGGTGACAAGGCAGCTGCCTGTGGTCCTGGGTGGCTTTGAGGGGACATGTTGCAAGAAGAGTTCCTGAGCCCGAAATATCTCCCCTTGGCACACAACACCTTGGGCCTCGAACTAAGAGAATTAGGAGGCATTTCACAATGACTTAAGGCTAGTTTTACATTCTGCAGTGTTCCCTCTTTGTAAGGGGAATTGGAGAGGGGGTGTTTGTGTGTGTTTTCATCTAAATGTAAATGACAGGCATGGGGGGCATTTCCATGAAAAGAATACAGAACCGTGATATTTAGAGCTCTATCAATTCCTTAGAAACCACTCTAAAATAGACACAGGAAGAGAGAGAGAGAGCCCCTCCCAAATAAATGAGTTAAGTAATGAGAAAAAAAGCATTTTGGAGTTAGGTCTAATTGGTATCTTCTAATTGGTATCTTCATTTCAATGAAGTCAGCAATCACAGCGAGATCCTAAAGTTGGCTTAACAAATAATTAGACTTTTTTTTTTTTTTTTTTTTAAGATTTTACTTATTTGGGAGAGAGAGATAGCAAGAGAAAGCATGAGGTGGGGGTGGGGGTGGAGGGAGATGCAGGCTGCCTGCTGAGCAGAGAGCCCAACTCTGGAGCTCTAGCGCGATCCCAGGGGTCCGGATCACAACCTGAGTCAAAGGCAGATGCTCAACCAACTGAGCCACCCAGGTTCCCCAATAATTAGATGTTTAAAAAATGAGTTTTTCTGCTAAAAATATTAGCGGTCATTGAGCTGATGTTCACATCTTAGAGATCAGCCACTTTCAGAGACAGAGGGAGGTTGGTGGGTCCCGGCTGCTGGATTCTGATTTCCCTGCAGAGACTGGGTTCTCGGGATTTGGGTGCATGGGTCCACCACCTAAGAGGAGCCCTGCCGCTTGGCTGGTTGCTTACTTGGAGGCGTATCAGTCGGAGAGAAGTCCTTTCCTCAGATCTAGCTCAGGACCAGGATGAAAATAGCACTAGAGAGGTTCAGCCTGGGAGACACTGGCCCCGCGCCCGCACTGCCTCTCAGCTTCCACCTGGCGCGGGGAGATCCCGGCTCCTAGCTCTGTTGGTGACAAGCGGGTGCTGGTGGCCCTGGAGCGTGGGGCCCCGCCTGGCTTCGGGAGGCTGCACACAGGGCGTGTATATTTTAGAAACACTACTTTACTGCCTCCCAAGGCTCCCTTTGCTAAGCTCTCGCCCGGCTTTCCTGGAGCTGTTTCAGTGTTTCAGTCTTCCGTAGGCAACGATCAAAAAAAAAAAAAAAAAAAAAAGGAAAACAAATTTAGTTGACTTGGATTTTCTTTTTTCAAATAAACTCTGAGCCATTTGACTCAGACCCTAGGGGTCTGAGCTGGGATAGTGCTTGCCCTCTGAGACCCACATCTTTCCCTGATTCCACTGGGGACAGGCCGCCACAGCAGAACATTTCCAGAATTTTCTGGAAAGGCCCCCAGCTAACCCTTTAGAAATTCTTCGAACAACTGCTTCTCCGGGGGACGAAACTTCTTTCCCAGAGCTGGAGTTATCAGCCTTCCACGGGTGACGAATGTCACAGTTGTCTTCAGGAATGCAACCTCCTGAACGGTGGCCTCGTGCCAAGAAAGGCAACTTTGTGAACACACTTACACATTATGGTCGTACTTTTCACATTGGTCTCTTTCATCCCTTTCGCAATTTAACTCTGGAGTGTTCTATTTTAATTCCCACTTTAGTGTTCTTTTTAATTCCCACTTTCCTTCTCTCTTTTCTTATTCTTAAATAAATGTGACTTGGAATTGTGGATTCCTTGTAGGTAGGATCATATCTGTGTGTCTTAAGTCTTTCCAAGTGTCTGGCCTCCCTCTCCACAGAAAGAAGCTCTGGCCTGATAAGAATTTCCTTGGCATTTTGAGCTGGAGAACCTCCTTCAGTAGGAGAGGAGGTCCCTCTCTGCTTGGGGTGCAGGCGCTTTCCTGGGGGAATATTTAAGTTTAAATCGGCCGCAAGAATGAAGCCAGTAGAAGTGCCAAGGATATTTTGCCTTTGAGGTTAAAAACCTCTTGCATTGATATTAGCGCTTCTGAGCCACAAGTAGTAAAGTCTGCAGAAATATATTTTCACAGGCAGGAAATCCCCAGGCTAAAAGTTAAATGCCCTACCTGAGTGTACTTCTCGCTCAGGCTTTTGAGAACCGAGATGTGAGAGGAAATCGCAGATCACTTTAACACACGCTTATTACTCCCAGGGAAAAAAAAAGTCTTTGCTGAATTCTTTAGATTCTCCAAGCAAAAATGTCTGTGCTGCATTAACGCTCCCACCCCTACCACTGCCCCGAAGTTTGGTCACTTCTCAAGTATGTCTACACTTTTCTCTAAAAACAGGAGGTTCCTCCTCCCCTTCCATTCGTGTGACTCAAGCTGGCAATTAGGAAAAGCTGTAATTACTGAAAGTATCAGAATAGCTTCGCTACTGGGGATAGGATTCTCAGCCCCATAGCTATTTACAGCAATCTCTTCTCACTCTTCCTACCCTTCTAGAAGTCCACTGCGGATGCCAGTCTCTCAGCCATTTCGCATGGAGTTTGCTATGTGTGTGGCTGACAACAAAAGAAAAAGTCTTAGGAAACATTCTTTACAAAACACTTAATTCCCTGTGCAAGTAAGGGGTGCGTTTGGCCAGCGAGGTCCTCGGCGGGCTGGTAGTTCTCAGGTTCTACACAAGAGGGCGCTTTGGGACCCCATTGCACAAACAGGATTACAGGGTGTTGTGTGGGGGTAAATTTTAGTAAAAGTATTTCATATCCAGGCCTGCTTATTCTTGGCAAAATTACTTAGGACCACAATTCAGAAAAGAGAAAGTTATATTCCTGCACGTTCCTTGTGTGACTTATATGGTCATCTTTTATGGGCTTAGTTTCTTAGAGCTAGCATCTTCATTTTTTTAAAGATCTTATTTATTTATTCATGAGAGACACACAGAGAGAGGCAGAGACACAGGCAGAGGGAGAAGCAGACCTTCAGGGAGCCTGTTGCAGGACTCGAAACCAGGACCCCAGGTTCAGGACCTGAGCCAAAGGCAGATGCTCAACCACTGAGCCACCCAGGCATCCCTGAGCTAGTGTCTTCTAAGGAAGGAATCAGTGTTGTCCAGCAGAGTTGGATCATGTGCACAGCCAGAGTCCACTGTGGACAAAACTAGGAAATAGCTCGAGATTGTCATCCCATCTCAATGTATGACCAGATGGTAAAGATTCCAAAGTCAGCCCTGCCTCCTTCCTGTTCATTCTTATCTCATTAAAACCATGTCCACTCCCACCCTATGCCCCAGACTCGGTTTCTGAGGTAGAGCTGAGCCAGGATTTGAGAGAAAAAAACAATCTGATTGAATTCATTCCCACCGAGACATGAATTAAAAACAAAACAAAAGAACAACACTTAGTTCCAGAGAAGGTGCCAGATTTAGGCTATCATTAATAGAATTCAAACATCGGTTTGGATACAAGTCTTTATGTTTAATAGCTGTAGGATCAAATCTAGATCTTATCATAGAGTGACATACATTGGGACACTTTTCAGTAATATACTCAGTAAATATTTATTGGGTGCCTACT
Source organism: Canis lupus baileyi (assembly GCF_048164855.1). Taxonomy (NCBI): domain Eukaryota; kingdom Metazoa; phylum Chordata; class Mammalia; order Carnivora; family Canidae; genus Canis; species Canis lupus. The sequence continues at coordinate 71,601,477 of NC_132839.1, forward strand.
ATGTGCAAGGCATCAGGAGTACAATAACAAGCAAAACCAGGGAGGGACCCTCTTCCCAGGAACTATAGTGAGAGAGGGAGAGAGAGGTAAATCAGTCACAGAAATGCAGGTAAATTCACACCTGAGGTAAGCGCTACCATGATACTCTCCAGAGTCTGTCCCCCCATCCATCGTCAGACACATAATAGGACTGCACTTTCTCATCCCCTTTGAGGTTACACGTGGCCATGAGTTGCTTTGGCCAATGAGATGTGAGCCTGAGTCACGCATCTGAGTGATGATGAGTGGGAGCTTCAAAAGCTGGTGCACCATCTGCTACGTTCCCTCCCCACTGCTTTGGTCCACCTGGGAGCATGTGTCTGGGATGAAGCTTCTGTGAGGCCTGGCCCCCAGGTGACCACAATAAGCTAGTCCTGCCTCTTACCCTCCTGCCAGTGAATATGCAGCGTGAGAGAGAAATAAAGTTCTGAGAAACCACAGGGATTTGGGGCTTGCTTTTTGCTGCAGCGGAGCCTGGTCTATCCTGGCTGATAGAGCTCTGGTAGATAGGTACGTGGTGCCATAAAGATGAGTAATAGGGGAATGGGCTGGGTAGAGGAGGGCAGGAAGTTAGGAGAATGTCTCTGAAGATACATCTGAGCTGTGGGCTGAGGAAGATAAGGAAGGGTCCTGGATGAAAAGCATTTGAGGCTTTGGACTGGGGGTAGAAATGTAGATGAAGAGAACTGGGGGGATTAATCTCTCTAAGCTAGTTGACAAAATGGGGCTGATACATTTGTTGAGAGGGGAAGCAGTTGCAGAGGGAGGGCACCCAGCTCAGAGCCTGGCATGCAGTAGGTGCTCAGGGCATAGTAATAGCTAACACTTATCCATGCACTAAGGGGTTTGTGTATATGAACTGACTTGATCCTCACACCATCCTACGACTTAGGTACCATTATTTATTTATTTTTTTAAAGATTTATTTCTTTATTTGAGAGAGAGAGAGTGTGAGTGGAAGGAGGAGGGGTAGAGGAAAGAGATTTTCAAGCAGACTCCCTGCTGAGTGAGGAGCCCGACATTGGGCTCAATCTCATGACTCTGAGATCATGACCTGAGCCGAAATCAAGAGTCAGACGCTCAACTGGCTGAGTCACCCACATGTCCCATTTTAGGTACCTTTATTACCTAGTGGTTGGGGCACAGAGAGGTCAGTAGCTTACCCGAGATCACCCAGCTAGTGAGTGGTAAAAGCTGGATTTGAATTCAGGTGCTGCATTTTTAGTGATTGTGCATCCCCGCTTTTCAGCTGCTACTTTTGTTATTACTGTGGTTTTAGTCATAAAGGGAAGGGGCTCTTGTCCCCACCCCCAAGCTCTATGAAGAATAACTTGCCACCAGTCGAAAGCCCTGTGTATGATGAGGCACAATGACATTTTTTAAAAATATTTTTTTATTTATTTGAGAGTGAGAGAACACGAGGGCAAGAGAGGACAAGCAGGGAAGGGGGCAGAGGGAGAGAGAGAGACAGACTCCTGGCTGAGCAGGAAGCCTGACTAGGGGTTCGAACCCAGGACCCTGAGATCATGACCTGAGCTGAAACCAAGAATCAGACGCACTCTTGTGACTTTTTAGGGTCCTCTGATATTTTGTATAAGTCAACTATTGCCTGATGATGCTGTGTAACAACCAACCACGAAATACCATGGCACCTGGCAATCAACATTTATTTCCCATGGGCGTGTGGGTTATCTGGGCAGTGTCCTCGGGCTAGACTCAGCTAACTGGTCCTGCTTCCAGTGATAAGTGCAGCTGAGCTGGGCTGGAGGGGCTCTGCCTCTTGTGTCTTAAGTTTTGGTGGTTTCTGAAGGAACAGCCACTCCTCAGGGACTGTCTCCTCAGGGTGCTGGCAGAAGTACTTAGGAAGCAAGTGGAAGCACGGGGTACACCTTCAGACCTCATCCGGAGCCTAGCAAGGGGCCTGACCAAGGTGGCAGGGCCAGGGACCGCCAGAGCCCAGACACACACCCTGTCTGTGGGACTCGGTGCTGTAGGACATTCCATCATGCTGCTTTGCTTAGGTGGAGCATGACCCTCGGAGAGGCATCTAGGATGGGGTGGCTGCAGGTGTGACATACCTATATTGATGGGTGTCTATGCTTCTGTAAAATGGGCGTGCCGGTAGCCAGGCTCCTCCGAGCAGGGCAGGCGGAGAGGGGCAGGGTCTTTGGGATCTAAATCTCTTTACCCTTTACTGAGTCCGGCAGACGGCACGGCTGTTACGGTGCTGAGAAATTTGATTGACTCAGTGGCTGCAAAAGTCCTGCAGACTTGAGCACCTGGTGGTAATCTCACACACGTGTGGCATCAATTGACAGGGTGACCTTAAGAATAGGATGAAGCACTTTATTTCCTTAAAGTTTTACACTTTCCTTTCCCTCTATTTCTCCTGATTGTCTCTCTCAAAAGCCATGGCCACGCTGGCGAAGATAACTGGTCAATTCACTGCCTCAGTTGGCCCAGCCACAGAATGGGGAGAACATGCCCACCCTGCGAGCCTGTGGCGAAGGTACATAAGAGAGTACCGTGTGTGCCTGTGTGCCCCGTGTGTGCCCCGTGCAGGGTGAGCTCTAGTCTGCTCAGGCTGCCGTAACAAAGTAGCACGCACTGGGGGTTTAAACAATGGAAATTTATTTTGTCATGTATGTAGAGGCTGAAGTCTGAGAGCAGGATGTGGCAGGGCTGGGCTCCTTCTGAGGCCTCTTTGGCCAGTAGACGGCCGTCTTCTCCCCATGTCCCCACAGGCTCATCCCTCTGCGCGTGTCTGTGGCCGGATCTCTTCTTGCAAGGTCACCAGTCAGATTGGGTATGAGCACCCATATGAGCTCGTTTTAGCTTAAGTGCCTCTTTAGAGACCCTCCCTCCAAATGGGGTCCAGCTGAGGTCCCGGGTGTTAGGATTTCAGCGTATGGAGGTGTTGGGGGACACGATTCAGCCCATTAACAGTAGGCCTGAAGGACTCCAGGACTCCTATCAGCCACGTGTCCTCGAACAAATCCCTTTCTGCTGCTGGCACCCTGTTTCCCTATCAGAAAGGTGGGATTGATCTTCGGAGCCCCCAGGAGACGAGCAACAGAGAAGGGCATGTGCTGGTTGGTGCCTTGGGAAGAACAGGGAATATCCTTCAGGCAGCTCATTGCTGGGGGCGGAAAGGCCAGCTGTCCTTTCTCCATCATCTGGGGCCATCTTTCCTGCACGCTCAGGACAGAAGGGCCCCTGGCCTCCGGTCGGATGTCGAGGTGACAAGCGGGGGTGCTGACCTGCCCTTCTCCTGTGAGCCATCCGGGCAGCTAGCGTTCTCCTCCCGGCCCGGCCCCACCAGCCCTGCCTGCTCCAGCGCCCGACAGAATGGAAGGCGGGAGGGCTGAGAGCGAGGGGCCCAGGCTGCAGGACCTGATCGCCCACACCTCGCTCCCAGCTCTGCTCTCGCCCCACAGACGGGCCAACGACCTCTATGTTTTCTATTCCTTTCTTTCAACCTGAACTTTTTTTCTTTTAAAGACTATTTATATCAGAGAGAGAGAGAGAGAGAGAGACTGAGAACAAGCACAGCAGGGGGAGTGTGAGAGGGAGAAGCAGACTCCCCACTGAGCAGGGAGCCTGAAGCAGGATTCGATCCCCGGACTCTGAGATCATGACCTGAGCTGAAGGCAGACGCTTCACCAACTAAGCCACCCAGGTGCCCCTCAACCTGAAGTTTTTAGTGGAAATAGCTAACAGAGTCACATGAATCAAAACTCATAAGGTCTAAACAAACATTCGGAGAAAACTCCCTGGGACTTCCTCCGCAGCCCCTCCACCCTCTCACGGAAGGCTCCCAGTGTTCCCAGCTTCTCGTGTGGTCATTGCAGGGACACCTTCTGTGCACACAGCAGAGGCGCCCGCGTGCTCTTTACCCCTCACCCCTTGGCCTGTGCACTCTGCTCTCCACCACGGACGTCGGGAGATACCAGTGCATGAGCCTCTGCATTCTGGCTGCTGCAGTCCCATCATCAGATGCCGGCGCTGGCTACGCTGCAGTTTATCATCGGCCCCCTATTGTGAATGTGTAGGCTGTTTCTAATGCCAGGGCCAGACACTTTACCTCTGTCTGCCTCAGTTTCCTCATCAGTGAAGAATTTAGAACAGAGCCCAGCACAAGATAATTGTTGGGCACATACTCATTGTAAAGGGGGGCTCTTTTCATCACCATCCTCTTCTCCTTATTCCAGTTTCATTCATTTATTCACTAGTACACAAAGCTCACATGTGTGTTGCTCCCAATTCCTGCTCATGCTGTTCCCCTTTCCCTTCTCCTCTGATCCATCACCTGATCCTCAGGTGGCCCAGCTATGTGGTGTTATAATGCTTTGTCCTTCCCTTCACCAAAATCACAATTGAAAGCGTGTTGTGCTGCTATCAGTGAATTGATGGACAAAAAGAAATGAACCATGAGGCTGGTCGGACATGCTAGCATGTTTTTCATTCATTCATTCAGAAGTAATTTTTTCAAAAAAATTTTATTTATTCATGAGAGACAGAGAGAGGGGGGCAGAGACACTGACAGAGGAAGAAGCAGGCTCCCTGTGGAGGGCCCGATGTGGGACTTGATCCCAGGACCCCGGGATCATACCCTGAGCCAAAGGCAGATGCTCTACCACTGAGCCACCCAGGGGCCCTCAAAAGTAATTCTTGATCACCTGCTCTGTGTTGGGCGCTGCGGTAGGCCCCGTCGTCCCATTTCATATCTGAGGCACCAAGACAGAGCTTATCAGATAGTCATAGAATTCGTAAGATAACCGCCGCCCCCACCACCACCACTGCCACCACCACATTCAAAGGAACTATTCAAGAATGGGTCATACGATTATTGGGACCCTTACTCCAAGGCAAGGACATTAAAAGTGTCAAGAGAGTAGAAATCGGAAGATGTCTTTCGAGAGAGATGTTGGCTCCGAGGGCTGGAGATTGGGGAATGCTGCCTTCAAATTCCAAACCTGGTAAAGGGCAGCCAAAGGATCACCGGAGGGCTTGTCGTGTGCTGGTCGCTTGGACACAGAGCATCGGCACCTGCTCCCCTGGAGGAAGCTGAAGGGACCTGGGGCAACAGAGCAGAGCATCCTGGCCAGGTGCACGCAGAGGGTAGAGACAGCAGCAACCCGGGTGAAGGAGGTTCTCCTGTCCCTCAGCTTTCTTCCTCTCTGCGCATCAGCTCTGGTGGGGGCAGGACACGCAGCCAGCAAGTAGGGGCGTCAGTGAGTGAGGGAGAGAGAAGTGATTACGAGCCCCGCCTTCCCCGGGGCAGGTGCGGGGTCTGGAGCCCACCCAGGCTGGGGAGCAGGGAAGGCCAATTTGAAAGTGAGTTCTGAAGTTTGGTTATTCCCCGGGATTCCGTCTCCATGTCGAACTGAGGCCGTGGTGGTGACGTAGGGGGGCTGTGGAACTTCCTGCCTCATGGGAGGGAGCAGGGAAGCCCTGTATGGACGGTGGGGGTTCTCACCGTCAGCGGATAAAGGGCAGGTGGGCAGGAGGGAGTGTGAGAAACAGAACCACGACCACCTTGCTGATGGAGCCCATGAGTCCACACGACACTCTGGTGACATGATTTTGCACAACCAGGCGTCATTCTTGAATGAACGTGCATGCCACTCATTTACACCCTCTGCTCCGTGAGGGCAGGGCTGCGTCTCCCTTGCTCACAGTTTTGTCTTCCCAGGACTGGCACACAACAGATGCTCCACGATATTTGGTGAGAAAATGGATGAGACACTCGTAGCTCTCCAAATGTTCTGTTGCCTGAGAATTTATTTCCTGGTGCCCATCGGTCAGGACCTGCCTTCAGGTAGGACCTGCCTCGGGGCACAGGTGTGCTTCCTCACTCAGGCAGGTGGGACGCCTCCAGACACCTCCCCGGTCTGACTCAGCCTCTGTATTTGTAAGACAAAAAGGTTTAGTGACCTCTACCTAGGGGAGGGCGGGGAGGGGAGGGGGTAGAGAGCAGTGGTGCACCTGGGGGTTAGGTCCGTAATTTCTGCTGAGGGGCGGGGGATTGACCACCGACCGGTCACTAAAACAGTGACCCCCCCGGAGTACCTACCGTGTGCCAGAGGTGATCTAATGCTTTCCATATATTAGCTCGTGTCATCTTCACGACAGCCCTCGACTATCCCTTCCTGTTTTACCGTCAAGGACACAAGGCACAGAGGGGTTCCGCGCCTTGCCTGAGGCCACACAGTGAGCAGTGGGGGAGCTGGTCTAGGAACCCGTGCTGGTCGGCTGGGGCACCCCAGCAAAATGCCACCGACCCAGGGGGCTCGCATGCCAGAAATGTGTTTCTTCACTGTTCTGGAGGCTGCATGCCCAAGACCGAGGTGTGGGCAGGGCTGGTTTCTCCTGAGGCCTCTCTCCTTGGGGTGCAGGTGGCTGCTCTCTCCCTGTGTCCTCACTGGCCTTTCTCTGAGCACCCTGGCTGCTGGGATCTCTTCCTCTTCTTTTAAGGACACCAGTCCTCTTACAACCTCATTTAACCTTAATGAGCCCTGAAGTGCCCCATCTCCAAATACAGTCATGTTGGGGGTTAGGGCTTCTCCATATGAATTTGGGGGACATGATCTGGTCCACAGCAGCCCCCACTGCGTGCTCCAGATTCCAGGGTTCCACATCCCCCTTCCCCACCCCATGGCACTTTCCTCAATCTCAATTTTATCCTATATAAAGTGATAACTGTAATGTTATCTGTATGAGAGCACAGGATGAGAGGATGTATAAAAATACAGAACCCCGAGACGCCTGGTGACTCAGTGGTTGAGCGTCTGCCTTTGGCTCAGGGTATGATCCCGGGGTCCTGGGATCCCACCTCAGGTTCCCCGCAGGGAGCCTGCTTCTCCCTCTGCCTGTGTCTCTGCCTCTCTCTTTCTGTGTCTCTTGTGAATAAATAAATAACATCTTTTAAAAAATACAGAACACTGTTTGAATATGAGGATATTACAAAATAAACCTTATAAGCCACAGAGATGAGGCTGTGCAGGCTGAGGTCTGGGACCATCCGTTGGCTGGCCTAGTTAAAGAGACACTCTTTTTAACCATCTCTTGTGACAAGCATCAACAAATAGCCTTCCCAGGGACGCCTGTCTCGTCTTGCTCACTCCTTCCCATCATTCTCCCTGTATCAGGCTATCTTCTAGAACTCAATCAAGAGTCAGCACAAGTGTTGCCTCCTACAGGAAGCCTTCCTGGATCTCCCTAGACCTCATCTCCCCATAGCCCCTGTGTTCCCTTTGGCTCTGGCACACAGCACAGGTACTCAGATAGGCTGCTACCTTGCTGCCTGTCCCTAGACTGAAGCTCTGTGGGTGGTATGTCCATCTTATTATTTCCTGTTGGCCTCCTTTCCTTTTTTTTTTTTTTAAGATTTATTTATTTATTTATTTATTTATTTTTATAAATTTATTTTTTTTATTGATGTTCAATTTTCCAACATATAGAATAACACCCAGTGCTCACCCCATCAAGTGCCCACCTCAGTGCCCATCACCCAGTCACCCCCGCCCCCCGCCCACCTCCCCTTCTACCACCCCTAGTTCGTTTCCCAGAGTTAGGAGTCTTCCATGTTCTGTCTCACTCTAGTCTTTCATTCCTCTCTTCCAGCTTCCCTCCTTTTGCCCCCTCCTCCTCCACTTCCTCTTCTATTGTCATTTCAAAACCTTTTTCTTTTCTTTTCTTTTTTAAAGATTTTATTTATCTGATGGAGGGGGAAAGAGAGAGAGAGAGAGCATAAGCAGGGGGAGCAGCAGAGGGAGAAGGAGTAGCAGGCTCCCTGCTGAGCAGGGGGCCCGGTGAGATGGATGCAATGAGATGCGGGGCTGTATCCCAGGACCCCAGGATCAGAGCTGAAGGCAGACACTTCACTGACTGAGCCACCCAGGGACCCCCAAAACATTTCTCTTTTCTGACCTCAAAGCATAAGATACCATCCTTAGAAAATTTCACAAATTTGAAGAATCCCAGGTAAAATACAAAACTGTGATTGCAGGACCTGGATGTCTCTCTAAGCAAAGTTCCTTGCACTTCTTTCCCTCTGCATATATATATTTTTGGGCTAATTCTCACGACTCTATGCATGCAATTTTGTATCTTGTTATTTTTCTCTTTTTCTATATTCCATGGAGCATAGTTCCACATCGTGAAAGTTGCTTTGTCATCACCAATTTCATTGACAGCCATATATTCCAGTGTGTGTGGTGGTATATCTTTTCCCACCCTTATTCCTGCCTTTATAAACCTCCTCATTTCGCTGTGTTCTCTCCTTTCTGGCTCCGCTCTGCTTTCCCCTTGAGTGATGAGCCACTGATTCTATAAGAGCTCAAACTGGTCAGGGCACTTTGTTCTTAGAGAATCATAGAATTTTATGTGTGCATTTTCTTTCATCCCTAGGAACTCAAAGCCCTTGAAAGGAGGGGGTCACCTCTCAGAAAGTGACTGTGCCTGGGAATCAAGTTTTTATTAATCCCTGGCGAGTGAGTAGGAGTGAAATAGAGTCAGCCCCATTTACAGATGGAAACACTGAGGTGCAGAGAGGCGGTTTGCTTCTCCCAGGGTGAAGACTGCATTCTGATTTTGGAAAGTGGTAGGAACCGACTCTTTTCTTTCCACTGGCTGATGTCCTCCTCTACCAAACTTTCATTAAGAGCAAGTGCCTAAATTAAATAAGGTGCTCAAACCACTATATTCTTTATGCAAAACATCCCAGGGGGACAGGCTGGGGAACAGGCTGTAGACACGTAGATCCCTTCAGAATCTCTCTGTGTGTTTCCACTTGCTCTGTCTCTGTGTCTCACCCCCTAGACCTTGCCACACTGTCTCCTCTGCCTGGAGAGTCTTGATTCCTCCTCCTTGGACTAAATCCTTACTTAAGCTCTGAGACACATCTTAGGAGTGGGAAACCTTCCTGTGTCCCCAGGTTGGAGTCCAGGGCCCCTTCCCCATGCTGGTCTCTGATCATATCTGATTGTCAGTGTGTGCACTCATGTCTCGACCCCTGTCTGCTGTGTCTTTCTCACCACTATACTGTGCTTGCCAAGCACAGTGCCTGAGACATAGTAGGCACGTAGTAGGCATGTCAGAATGAATGAATCTCCATGGTCACAACTGTCTACTGCGTGGATCTGGGGGCCATAAAATGGAAAAAGAGACAAAAGGAGACAGATATTTTAGGAGAGGAGAAGGCAAAACAAAGTCAAATTGAGATGATGATAAGTATGCCAATGTATCCAACCAATTTGGACTCCTGGCCCACGTGGCAGTTAGCTTTCTTACCATAAAGGACACTTGCCTGTGGTTTATCCACCCATATCATATGTGTTGGTGTGAGTGAAGTGGTCCCCAGTCTATTCTCTGGCAACACCCAGGCTGATCTCCTTTGAGAACCTTGAGCTGGATTATTCCATCAGGATACCATGACCAGGTGGGATGGTGCATGGGCAGCCAGATGGCCTCCCTCTGGGACCAGTGTTTGCCTAGCACCCATAGTAGCCAACTTCCAAACCCAGCCTCTGGTAACCCTCACCTCCTAGTGTTTGTGTGCTGTGTAAGACCCTCCACTTGAGTGGGAGCTGGACCTAGGGACTCACTGATAACATTAGAATATGAAAAACATGGGGGCACCTGGCTGGCTCAGTTGGTTGAACATCTGACTCTTGATTTTGGCTCAGGTCATGATCTCAGTGTCATGAGACTGAGCCTTGAGTTGGGCTCTGCACTCAGTGGAAATCTGCTTGAGATTCTCTCTCTCTCTCCTTCCCTCCGACCCTACCCTGCTCACTCTCTCTCTCTCAAACAAATAAATAAAAAAATATGTTTTTAAAAAAGAATGTGATAAACATGACATGATGTTACTTCCGCTGTTAGGCTTTAAAAGACTGATTTTCATCTTGCCAGTGGATTCTTTCTACTAACTTCCTGGCTTGCAGCCTTTGATGACGTTGACTAGCACATGGGAGAGGCCCACATGGCAAGAAAGAAGCTGACTTCCAGCCAACAACCAATGAGGACTCGAGGCTTCTGTCAACAGCTGCAAGGACCTGGGTGTGACCAACACTCTCTGAGTGAGCAGACCCTTCCCTGGTGGAGCCTTCAGATGAGACCACAGTCCCTGGGCCAGTACCTTGATAGCATCCAGTCAGAAACCATGGAGCAGAGCACCCAGCTCAGCTGTGCCTGAATTCCTGACCCACAGAAACCATGAGATTACAAATGCTGTTTCAAGGTACTGAGCCTTGGGGTAATTTGCTAAGTAGCTATCATAGCTAAGATAGCACCCATTCTATGCCACTGCCTTCAATGTTTTCTGCAGGCACCTTATATCACTTGGTGCTCCTTTTCATGATCTTCTCCACCCAGCTACTTCCAGGGGATAGATGGATAAAGACTACACTTCCCAAACTCCCTTGCTTCCAGGATTCTGGTGTAATTTAGGTTCTGCCAACAAATGAACTTGTGCAAAATTTAAAAAGCAGGGATGCCTGGGTGGCTCAGTGATTGAGCATCTGCCTTTGGCTCAGGGCATGATCCTGGATTCTCAGGATTGAATCCCAATTTAGGCTTCTTGCATGGAGCCTGCCTCTCCTCTGTCTGTGTCTCTGCCTCTCTTTCTGTTTCTCTCATGAATAAATAAATAAAATATTTAAAAAAATTTAGAAAGCAGATTTTTTTCTGGCAATGGCAGTTGATAGGCAGGCTCTGGCAGACATGAACTTTTGCCATGGCCACACTCTGTGTCCCATTCTCTGCTTCTCAGTTCCAGGGTGTGGGGATGCTGGGGCATCAGCAGGAGTTTCCTGCAGTTTCTTGAGTTCAGAATCAAAGCAATGGTGATGTGACCTTGAGGCCAAAAGTCCAGCAACAGCCCATTACTTCTACACCTGCAGCTCATCCAACAGTTTTATAAGCATCCATGTCCTCATATTGAAAACCTTCCCACAAAAAATATTTAGACAAATTTCTGCTCCCTACATTGAACCCGGCTGATATAATCATTCACTGTTCAAGGCTCTGGGACCACAGGTGAACCTGACATAATTCTAGAACTCAATATGCCCACATGCTAGTGATGGAGCATCTTTCACTTGCATGAGTCCCTTCCAAGGTTCTAAGAGAAGGCTTGTGATTTTTGTTTTCATAATTTTTGTGGGGTGTTTTGTCCTTTTCTTAACACATATATTTTGAAAAAAGTTTTTAAAAGATTTTATTTAATTAATTATTTAGAGCATGTGAGCAGAGGGAGAGGGAGAGAGAGAATCTCAAGCAGACTCCACACTAAGCACAGAGCCCGACATGGGGCTTGGTCTCATGACCCTGAGATCATGATCTGAGCAGAAGTTAAGAGTCAGACAGTTAACACAGTTAACCAACTGAGCCACTCAGGCACCCTGGTTTGTTTGTTTGTTTTTTTTTTAATAAGTACCTCCTCAGAAATTGTACAAGTTCCTGGCCCCTCGAAACCTAGATGTAGGCCCTGGCTCTGGGGAATCCCATCCACTTTATGGCTTAGCCCACCAACCTTGTGATAGAAATCTCTGAGCTCCAAAGCTCTACCCACTTCTTGGACATCACTTCTAGGTTGTCTTCTGGCACTTTATTATTTTTTTTTAAGATTTTATTTATTTAGTCATGAGAGACACACAGAGAGGCAGAGACATAGGCAGTGGGAGAAGCAGGCTCCCTGTTGGGATCCTGATGCAGGACTCGATCCCAGAACCCCAGGATCATGGCCTGAGCCAAAGGCAGGTGCTCAACCACTGAGTCACCCAGCTGTCCCATCTTCTGGCACTTTAAACTTAACCTTCCCTTCACTCTAGGGGCCATCTTTGGTTGAATGACATCACCATCCACCCACTGGCCTAATCCAGACACATGGGGTCATCACTGACTCTCCTTTTGTGGTCCTACCTCATTCATGGGACTGATGTGCTGTAGAAAATTCATGACAGTACACAAGATAAATGAGAATGAGTCACACTGGTGATTCTGTCACCAGAAGGGTGGCCTCAGAGGAGGAGTTACCTGCATCCAGGGCCCAGAGAACAGCATCCATCAGAGTGACTCCAGGCAGAGAACTTGACATAGGGAGGCTGGAAAATGAGCCCAAGCTCTAATCTCCACTATCAGGCAAGGCTGGAACTGGACAGCAGTATTACCAGGTGAGTATTCAGATAATTAAAACAAGGAGGAATCCAGGGACAGGACGAGCTGAAAATGGGCATTGTGGACAGGGGTATCTTGGGGTTCCCCTTTGGCATGGCATCCTTTACTTACAAGGTTGTTCCTAAGCGCAGGTTCCCCCAAAGCAGATCCTGAGATGAAGACCCGATTCCAGTATTTCATGTGGGCGGTGATCCCAGGGGAGGGCAGTGAAACCAGAAGAGAAAGGGAAGTGATGCAGAGAATGAAGTGAGCAGGAAGGAGCCCATTGTGGGAAACCAGGACTCCGTCCCCCAGCACTTCTGAGAGCATGCAGAAGACACCCCAGAGTTGCCCCACTGCGGGCAGGGGCCCAGGGGATTTATCCTCCATCTTTTGTCCTCATTGGTTGAGGGTGGCTCTTAGAATGTCACTTTCCAGTGCTCCTGGCTTGTCCCATGTGCCAAGCCAGTCGAGCCTCTGCAGGGAGAGATGGATGTTCTTTGTGGTGTTTTGAGAATGTCTGTAGTGGTCTCTGGGCTGCCAGGTTCTCCGGTGGGGCACCGATGTCATTTGCGCCAGGGGCTGTCTCTGGTGTCTCAAAGGCTAGACTCACCTTTGGTGCAAGCAGCCTGTGGTAACCTACCTACCCGCCCCGTCTGGTGAGCAGTGAGGGGCACTGAGCAGCCAGCAGCAGAAACAGCAGAGCTAAGGAAAGAGCTCACCGGCTCTGAGTCCGACAGGCCAGGGTGGTGGGTTCTGCTGCTTCACTGATTTTCCTGCAGTGGGACCCTGACCTTGGCCTGGGGGCTTCCCCCAGTTCCCGGCTCCTGCTGCACTGCGTGCACTTCCTTGTCCCCAGCGGCTCTTTCAGGGTGCAACATCTGTTCTGCGCAGGCTGTAGGAGTCACAGTGGCCCCCAGACAAGGACACGTCAGCGTCTTTGAAGTGCCCTGGCTGGCAGAGCTCCCTGCTATTGTGGGGCTGGGTGGCTCTCTCCTCGCAGCTCCTGGAATGACAAGCTTGCAGGAGGCCCTGGCGGCCTTGGCAGCCGGGCCAATGTTTAGACAGTTTCTTCTGCTGTTTGAATAAGAGCCTCAGCGGGATTGCATCTCTGCTTCACCTCCTCTTCTGTGGCCGGAGGATGGGCCGCCCAGCATCCGGAGCTGCCTGTAAAGTTCCTCTCAGCGCCTGCAGAAGCTTTGTAGGTGAGGAATCTTCCAGCAGACTTCAAGCTTCCCCACTCTCCTCCTTTTTATGCAGGTGGCTCCTTTTAAAATGGCCTTTCCTTGACACTTAGGTGTTAAGGCACCCGAGCCCCCAGGGTGACTTTGAAAAACCTTGGCCCTGGGATTTGGCTCTCTCCCCAGCAACATAACCTTAAAAGACAGAGTGAGCCTTACCTGTTATTTAGGAGGCTCGGAGAAACTCAGTGTCTTTCCTTATGTTGCGTAGTTAGTTGAAGAACTCGGGGGAGGAGAACCCAAGCTTGCTGACTTCAAGTCCTCCAGGACCAAGGGGTGTGAGAGAGCTTTAGGGTCCAGGGGAGGGCAGGACTCACTTGCACCCACTCTCCCACCTTTGTGAGGATTCATGAGGAGTTGAGTAGAAAATGCTGTGAAATCTCCCACAGAGGTGCAGCTGACTGTGATCAGGGGCTTTATTTGTCTGTGGAATCTGGGAGCCAGTGGGAGCCAGTGTGAGAAAGGCGAGGTGTACAAGCCTGCCGTCGGAAGTGTTCCAATCCAAGTTTCTGGAATTTCAAGCTGCATGGCATTAGGTAAGTTACTTAGCCATTGTTGCCTCAGTTTCCTCATCTGTAAAAGAATGATGGTCACCCCACTGAGTTGATGCTAAACACAATGTCTGAGCCACCTAAGTCCTAGGTAAATGTTAGCTGTGGCCATTACAGACATTGTCATCATTGTTATTTGTCATCTCCATGAAGTTTCAGTTATCCGTGACATCAAGTAGAGGCTCAATACTGATAATAATGATGATTATTCTTGCCCATAGCAGTATTAAACCTGGAACTGGCTTCCTGGTCCCCCAGGTGGGGTGGCTGTCCCAGAGGAGATGGGAGAGTGTGGCCTTCAGAGTTGGTGAGAATATACCCACGAAGGCTAAACAAGACAGGACCATGATGGCACAGGCCAGGGACCATGGGTGGTATGATCCACATTCTCTGCTACAAGTTAAGTCAGTGATAAACAACCCCAGGAAACTTGAAGAGAGGAGGAGCAGGATGGAAACACTGAGGGCTTAATTAACTTGAGCAAGTCGTCTCCTCACTTCAGGGCTTTGTTCACTTGAAGAAGAAAAGGTGCATTGAGCTGATCAGTCCCTCTTAGTTCTGAAATTCTGTCCATCCACCCTTTCATCCACCCACCTATCCTTCTATCCATGTCTATGTAAGAACCGACCCAGACATCTCCCATCCACCCAATCCTATCTATCTAGCCTGTGTCCATGCTTCCCATCTGCCCACTCCCCTTTCATCCAGCATCCATTGATCCACCTGTCCATCCAGCCATCATCCATCCATTTGTCATCCATCCGTCCATCCATCCGTCATCTCTCCATCCATCCATCCATCCATCCATTCATTCACCCATCAACCATCCATCATTCATCTATCCATTCATCCATCATCTGTCCATCCACCCATCCATCCAGCATCCAACCACCTGTGCATCCAGCCATCATCCATCCATCCACATATCCATTCATCCACCCATCCATCTACCCACTCATGCATGTGTGCATCCATTAATCCATTCACCCACTCATTCATTCATCCATCATCCATCCACCCACCCATCCACTATCCATCTGTCATCTATCCACTCATCCATCCACCCTCCATCCAACATCCTATATGCAGGCCCTGGCTGGGCATTACTAAACAGATGAAGGGGCCTATAGCCATGGCCCTACTATTGAGAAGTTTATAGTTGGGTCCAACTTCCCACAGTTGGTCAGTGGGCCAGATTTCCAATCCCAGGGCTATCTGATTCTCAGAGTCACTAGTCTCACTGTAACTTGACCTTGTGTTCCTTTCTGCCTTCCTGGGCCCTCAGACAATGGCTGTGGGTTCACACCATTCTTCTGCTCTGTTCTTTGTCATGTGCTGGGGTCCCTATCCCACATGCATTTCCACTTCTCATCCTTATTCACTCTTGTGAGGCAGGGCTTCATATACTTGTTAACTGGGCAGACGACTGAAGCTCAGAGAGGTGAAGAGCTATCCCAGAGCCTCCTCTGCGATATCTGTCCCAGTGCCTTCTCACAGAGCTGGCCTCTGCCCTCCTGGGCCCTGCACAGAGAGCCTCACACTGGGTTCAGATCCTGGCTCTGCACCCTCCTGCCCTCTTCTATGAAAAGGAATAATAGTCCCCATCTTGAAGACTGTATGGGTGTTATCTGGTGTAAAACAAGTGAGTGACACATAAAGCACTCAACTATCAGTTTACCTATCATATACTACCTGTCAAGGCCAGACAGGTCCTAGGTCAATTTTAAGGAGAGGACTAACTGCTCAGTATTTGATGGAGGGATGGACAGAAGGAAGGAGGAGGGCTCCCCCTCAAGGCCACAGTCAAGGCCAGTGTGTTAAGAGCTGGTCCACAAATGTGCAGTCTGAGGCTCCATCTCCTGTCATGTGAGGTGGGCACTGGGACCACAGTTAATTTCTTTTACTGCAGAGTGGCAGGCATCAAGCCTCATTAACCCGATGAGTCCATGAGCCGGCAGGATTTGTGTAATCTTGTTTTCCCTTCAGCTGGCTTCCCGGGACGCCATTGTGCTCATACTGAAGCCTAGTAACTCCATCAAATTCCCTGCACCAGGCGGGGGCCCTCACATGCCTAAGCCCTGTCTGCTCGCATGAGAGCCCCGCAAATCACCTCTGTGCTCAGGCCTGGCCAGACATGCCTTGCCCCTATTGGCCTCCTCCAGCCTCACTCCAGGTCTGGCGAAGCGGAATGAGGTTCCCCACCCTGCACCCCACAACCTCCAAGACACTGGTAAGTGTGTTGAACACTTAAGCCACACAGAGTCAAGACAGAAAGGGAACTCATGTTCCATAAATGTCCCCATGTGCCAACAACTTTATTCCCACCAGAGTTTATCCTTTGGCTGCCATGTGGGGACCCCCTTCAGGGTGACCCTAGAGACTTCAGGGGCTCTGCTGGGACCCCAGGGGATGGAGCAGCAAGAGGTCACAGAGGAGCCTTGGGTTTGGGGCTGTGGCCCCCACTCCTTCGTTCAGGAGACCCTGTGCAGTTTTCCTGTCTATGCTTTCTCATCTGCAACCCCACCCCCAAGAGTAAGAAGCAGGAGATGAGAGGATGGCACATAGTAGGAGCTCAGAAAATGTTGGTTCCCCTCTTTCTCACTCATTCATTTGTTCATTCATTCATTCAAGAGTTTGGAACTTGCTAGATGCCAGGCCTGGCAGCTGAGCAGTGAGTTGGAAAGACAGAAACTAAAATAAACTAATAATTTAGGGAGTGCCTGACTGGTATAGTCAGATAAGTGTCCAACTCTTGGTTTTGGCTCTGGTCATGATCTCAGGGTCGTGAGAGCAAGCCCCAAGTCACACTCCACACTCAGTGGGGAGTCTACTTGAAACTCTCCCTCTCCCTCTCCTTCTGACCCTCCCCCTTCAAATGAATAAATAAATCTTAAAAAAATAAATTACACTAATTATTTAGTAGTTGCCAGTATGATAAGTACTATTAGGGGACTGAGAAAGCAAACCTGAGGAACTTGCCTTATGAGGAAATCCTCTGGGGGAGGGCTTCCTTAAGAAGGTCAGTTGTTTTTTTTAAAAGTAGGCTCTATGCCTAGTATGGAGCCCAATATGGGGATGGAATTCATGACCCTGAGATCAAGAGCTGAGCTGAGATCAAGAGGTGGATGCTTAACTGAGCCACCCAGGTACCCCAAGAAAGTCATATTTAAGCAGAGACCGACCTGGATGTTGAGGGGAGTTTGGCCCTGACAGGGTAGAGGTACCCAGCAGAGGGTGGTCAGATTGTGCCAGGCCCCAAGAGATGGGTGACAGGGAGCAGGGGCTGAGGGAGAGCAGGGCAGGTGGGCAGGGCCTTTGTGCTGCATGACAGACCTTAGGAAGCATTCTCAGGATAGGTCTCTGTTTATAAACCACATTTCCCCAATAAAACCCAAAACTGTTTATTCTGATCGGTGTGGCTGGCAAAATCCCCTTGGGACTTTGGATGTGGGTGTTTGCAAATTGTCCTTTCATTTCTCTGCAGTCTGTGTTGTGATACCTTGTGCCAAAAGCACAGATGTGTTGTGGTCCTGGTGGGCTCTGGCCAGGTGGCAAAGACTGTGAGCAAGGACACAACAGAGGGTGAGCCAGTGAAGGTCTTTCTCTTTGAAGACCCTGTGAGTCCCTAGATAATCTCAATGATGCTCGTTTCATAGAGAGACTTTGCCCTCTCTGGGTCCCTGGTGCTTTTTGGTGCTGGTCTCACTGAGCCCCCTTTGTGCCACTACCTGGTTGTGACTGCAGATGAGAGAGTAGAGGTAGAAGGCTGACCTGTGGAAGGTTGCCCAGCCAGTGAGAAGTAGAGCCAAGATTCAAACTCAGACCTTAGACATTGAGCTTTAAGCAGGCCCTTTATGCTAGGCCAGTAAATGGCAAGTCATTCCTAAGGTATTAACTTAGCACATCTTCCAGTGACAGCAGGCTTTGGCTTCTGGGAGTTACCAGGATCACCAAGGAGGCCAAGAGCTGTGTTTGGGTTCATGCTACAGAGACGGATATGGTCAGAAGAGTGTCCACTAGATAAAGTGAGCCAGCCCTTGGGTCTCTCAAGCTCAACCATCAACTCCTTACATATAGGATTGTGGAGCTGGAGTGGACACAGTGTCTCTTCAGTCTGAACTTCTGCTTCTTTGTTGATGAGGAAACATGCCCAGAATGGTCAGCGAATGGGGGGTGAGGTTAGGGGTGAGGTGGGGCTGGAGTCTAGGATTTCTTGATCCTGTCTGGTGGACTTTCTACCTCAACTGAACCACATTAGCATGGATGGGTAGAGGCACCTGACTGGCGCAGTCAGTTGAAACTCTTCTCCCTCTGACTAATAACTTAGAGCCACTTCATACCCTTCCTGGATCAAATGTCTACACAAATAATCCTGCCATGAGACCCCCTTATTAAATGACATTTCATCTCTGGGACTATTCTTTAAGGAACTCTTGATTTTGGGTTTTTAGCTCTAAAATCCCTCATGTGTCAAGAGAGATTTCACACCGGAACTTGAAACTAGGAAAAGACTGGCAGGTAAGAAAGGCGACTGAGGTATCTTGAAGCCTGGGTCCAGTGGGGGCTGCTGGTTGTGTGAAGCTGGGAAAGACAATAAGGTCTCCAGACCTCAGTCTACTCATCTACAAAGTAGTGATAACAATGGTTCCCTTTCCCTTGACCTCACAAGGGGAAGAAACCATGGCCTCTAAATCAATACACATGGATGATAGGTGGGGAATGATAATCATGGTTTTCATGTGAAGAATGATTTTTCTAAACATTAATATGATCAAATTACTCCTTTTATTAAAATTCAACAGTTTTTTCTATTGTATTCATTCATTCATTCAAAACATACTGAGTAACTAGTATGGGCCAGGCACTATTTTAGGCACCAGGAACATAGGAACCAAACAGACAAACCTCTGTCTAATGCTTACGGTATAGCAAGGAAGAGATACAACAGACAAGTTGAAGAAGTAAAATACATAGTATTTAGGGGGTGTGTTTGAGGAACTCACAATGCCTTTGGGCCCGGAGTGAGGGGGAGGAGCAGAAGTCTAAAAGGTAGCAAGGGCGGGGGAATCCTGGGTGACTCAGGGGTTTAGTGCCTGCTGTCCGCCGGGGCGTGATCCTGGAGTCCTGGGATCGAGTCCCACATTGGGCTCTCTGCATGGAGCCTGCTTCTCCCTCTGCCTCTCTCTCTCTCTGTGTCTCTCATGAATAAAAAAATACCAAAACAAAACAAAACAAAACAAAAAACAGCAGCAAGGACTAGAAATGTTAAGCCTCATCTTTTAATTTGGCATGAAATGGAGAAAGAAGCTCTGGAGGATTTTGAGCAGAGGAAAGACATGATCAGATTATGTTTTAACAAGCTCACCCTGATTGCCAGGGTTGGCAACATATTGCAGTGAGGACGGGGTCAAAGCAGCAGGGGATGGGGGTTGGGAACTGGTGGGGTGGGGAAGGTGATGAAAAACAGCAGAATTTGGTGCTCCTATTATTTGCACTTGGTTGTGTCTGCTGAGTGACTTTCGTGGGTTTGTAATTGTGGAGAGTGAGCTCATTTTCAGTGGACAAGATTTGCAACCAGGCTTGAGGGATGCCTTCCAAGCGGATTCTTTGTGTGATGCTTCCAGGTTCCCCAGACACCCACCCCCACTAACACTAGGCTACCAACTTAACTTCTAAAACAACCAACAAATACCGACTCATAATCATAGCTAGCCTGGCCTTTTTGGTTAATTTGCCCACTTCAGGTTTTCCAAGCTCGTGGGGAGCATAACTGCTAGCAGTGAGTATGAGTGCAGACAAGCTACGGGCATGAGTTCTTAAAGGATGATATGAGAGAGACCAGCAGGTCAGTCAGCTCCTCTGTGCTGGTGGGAGGGCTTTTCTGATCCTTCACTGGAGTTTAGTCTGTCAAGGGTCCTTGCTTTCTGGTGGGGCCTTCAATTCTCATTTGCTGTCACCCATGGGGCTAACCTTTCTCCTGACCCAGCTACCTACTAACACCCAAGACTCTAATTGCCCAGACTCTGCACCTCGTCCACTCAGGGTGGCCACGGGGCACCTGTGCAATTGCTCTGGTTGTCAGTTCCTGCCTTTTTGTTTGTGTGTGTGTGTGCCCTGGACATTTCCCTTATTGGTTTTTATGAATTGGCTCTGCATTTCAGGGAAGTTCTGTAGGCTTCTTTCCAGCAAGTAGCAGACGGTTCAGGTTATCTAGTCTACCATGTTGCAAGAAACCTGCCTGATTACCATCAGCGTCTTTTGACAGGGCTAGTTTAAAGTTTTTTTGAATCAGAGTCACCTCGGGAATGTGTAATGAATAAATGTGTATTCCCTAGTTTCATTCCCACATTGATCAAATCAGATTAGTAGAAATTTGGCGGGGAACATACATTTTAACAAATGCCCAGGGTAGATATGATGCACATACACTTGTGAGAACCACTGCCTGTTTGGCAGTTCGGGTTCATTGATTGACTCAGCAAACATGTATGCCACACCTACAGAGTACCTGCACTGCACAGGCTTTACAGGATACGGAAATAAATAAGATGTTCTCATTCTTCAAAGGGCTCATAGCATAGTTCAGGAGTTCGCAAGCTCTTTCTGGGGCAGAAAGTAAATAAAGGGACAGAGTAAATATTTTAGGTTTTGGGGTCATCTGGTCTTCTTTGCAAAAGCTACCAGAGACAATATGTAAACAACTGGGTGGCTGTGTCCCCACACATATTATTTACAAAAACAGGTGCTGGGCTGGCCTACTGTGATTTGCTGAGCTTTGGCATCATTAAAAGAGAAACATTCCAGGGCCCCCGGCTGTCTCAGTCTATAGAACATGAGACTCTTGATCTCCCGGTCGTGAGTTCGAGCCCCATGTTGGGCAGAGAGATTACTTAAAAAGAGAAAGAGAAAAACATGCCAAACAAAGGACCACAGTGCAAGCAGTTGCTATAGCAGAGGTGTGCAAGAGGTGTGGTGAGGCCAGGTGAGGAGTCCTGGGGGACGTAGGAGGCTTCCCAGATGAGCTAGCAGTGGAGATGAGACTCTGAGTGGTCCAGGAGGGCAGGATGCAGGTGATCACTGAGTATTTAAGTTGTTTGCATTCTTTGCTATTGCAAATAATGCTGCAAGGACCATCTTTGACTTTGTAAACTTGTCCGATTCTTTCTTAGGATAAATTCACTGTTTAGCTTTGGTGGCCCATTCCCAGATTGCTATGGGAAGAGGGAATTTCAATTTCCACATGCTCCAGGGAAGTGCACCAGGGCACACCTGCCTCTACACTTGTCAATGCTGGGTCACTAACTCAATTTCTAAGAGCACCAACAAATATCAATTCATGATAAGGCTTAGTTTGGCCTTTAATCACAAAATTAAAAACCTAGACCAGAAAGCCTTGCCTGGCTTATTATCTTTGGGAGATGTTCCAGTTCATTTTGTAATTGAGATAATAATTTATCTGTAACACTGTGTAAGGTTAAGATGAACAAGGTGCTGATTCGATACATTTCTATGTTGCAATCTGATTGCCACAAGCAGCCTTAGCTAAGAGAGCTTCTCGCTTTTTTTTTTTTTTTTTTTTTTTTGGTGTTCCTGTTTTTTGTTTCTTAGTGTTGGACAAGATAGGCTGTGTGTTTTGGGGAGCTTGAAGAGTGGCCCCTGGAATGGCATGATTCCTTGGTGTCTGCTGCAGGAGGAGGGTTGACGCCCTATCTCTGTGCAAACGGCACAGTCTGCCCAGCTCACTCTGCTCAGAAATCAGCTTTTTACACCGTGGCTAAACGCACACCCACATCAGTAGAAGGGAGGCCCAGGGAGCCTGTTTGATCTCAGTGGAAAGCTGGCCCAGGCTGGCATTTTGACATTTGGAAATAGTGAATACAATTACCCATCTGTGGACCAAAAGGGATTTTTTTTTCTTTAAGGGAATTGAAGGTATTTTGCCCGCGGTAGAGTTTCTCTCTAAGAGGCCCCTTCCAACTGGAGCAGTTGGAGGATCTGCCACAAGGTTTAATTCAAGAAAGAGGGGGAAGGAGGCGGGCTGGTGCGAGAAGTTTTGTCTTCCCCTGGAGCTGACCTTTTAGTCAGAGAAAAGTGGAAGACAAGCCAGCGAGAGCCACTCTGGCCCCTTAGAGTTAGCTCAGGGCTTTCGCAGACTTCGTTCATCTGTCCCTCACAGAGCCCTGTGGGGCGGGTGTGGTTACTTCATTGTTGACAAATGACAGCAATGAGACCAGACCTCGTGAGATTGTCTCCGATCACACAGTCGGACCATGGCAGGGCTGGGATGTGACCTGGAATCTCCGGACTTCAAATTTAATTCTATTCTCATGTTTTATGGGTTGAATTGTGTCCCTCAAATTCGTAAGTTGAAGTCCTAACCTCTAGTACTTTGGAGTGTGCCCTTCCTTGGAAATAAGGTCTCTGCTGATATAAATTCGTCAAGGTGAAGTTGTACTGGAGCAGGAGGGGGCCCTGATCCAACATGACTGGTGCCCTTATTTAAAAAAAAAAAAATCCATATGAAGAGTCAGAGACACATGCAGAAGGAAGATGATGTGAAGACAGAGAACATCATCTACAAGCCAAGGGATGCCTGATGCATCTAGAAGCTAGGACAGGGACATGGTACAGATTTTCCCTCAGAGTCTTCAGAAAGAGCCACCCTTGCCACACCTTGATCTTGGATTTCCAGCCTCCAGAGCTCCACTTACTATAATAAAGGAAATTGTAGCTCTTGAGGATCTACTCTGTGTGGCGATACAACCTATTGGGACTTGTGTTTTGTTCTCCCCATACGTTTTTCTCCATGTTCCAAAAAACTAGGACATAAATGGCTAACTGTTCTCCCTCCTTTGAACAAAAGAAACCTCCTCCCTCAGTTCAATAGCCAGGGACTACATTTCCCAGCCTCCCTTGCAGGTGGGTGTGGCCACGTGACCATATTCCCACCACTGGAGTGTGAGTGGATGCCTGTGTGCCACCTTCTGCAGCCCTGCCCTAGGAGGACATTGCTTGTATTCCTGTTTCTCTTTTCCCCCTTCTTGCAGCCTGGAATGTGGTCATCAATCACCACAGATGATCAGCTTGCATTATGTGGGTGTAGAACAACGAGGTGGAAGGAAAGTTGGTCCCTGAGTGACTTTGTGGAGCAAAGACCTAGTCCCTGCTGGTCTCCTGCTATGTTCTGGGCTGTCATGAGACAAAGGAAGAACTTTTTGTCTTATCTGAGCTGCTGTGTTTTAGGACCTTTGGACTATATCAGCTTGGCCTACATACCCTAACATGTGTATGTGTTTGCCTTTTGTTGCCTTTGGAGACGGTTGTGCTCCAGGCGCAAAGGCAGAGGTTGTACTCAGATGACCTGATTAACTCCTTTCTAAAACAACTTTGTTGAACTGTAACTGACACATGATAAATAGCATGTATTTAAAGTGCACGCCTGTGAAACCATCACTACAATCAAGATAGTGAGCCATCACCTTGAAAAGTTTTGAGTCACTGGGTTTTGTTTTCCAGGAGCCCTAATCACTTAGTGGGGAGACGAGAGAGGTGAGCAGCTAGCCGGAAGAGAGATCCTGGAGCTCGGTATGCGACAGAGAAAATGGGGATTTATATCAGGAGGCTGAGATTCAGAGGGACTGGGAATCTGAATTCTTTTTTTATTTTATATTATTTATTTATTTATGAGAGGCACAGAGGCAGAGGGAGAAGCAGGCTCCCTGCAGGGAGCCCAATGCAAGACTCATCTAGACCCCAGGATCACACCCTGAGCCAAAGGCAGGCACTCAACTGCTGAGCCACACTGGTGGCCTGGAATCTGAATTCTTAAGAAGGCTCTCAACATCCAATCAGGGTGAGGAGGATCTGGTCTTGAGCCTTTTCCTGGGAGATGAGTCCAAGGCAAGCCAGGCTTCGATTCTCCATCCCATTCTCCTTCCACACATCCATGTGGCCTTCCTAAATAGGGTATTAACTTAATGTTCTGCAAAGAAAAGAAGGAGAAAAACTTTGTTATTCTTTTGATTAACAGGGAAGTTGTCCAATTGGCTACGCTTGAATTATATCCCCTGAATATTAAACTCAGTCTTCTTTAGTTTTCATTTATTTTATTGGATTGTACAGAGATATTTTGAAAGAGTAAGGTGGGGGCAGGCGGGGGTAGTATTCTGGGATGGGGGCCACTTTTGCCACATGCAGAAGGCCAATACTGCTTCCAGAAGACTCAAGTAGACACAGGATTTCTTCACTCAGTGAAAGTTTTTTTATTTCTTCCAGAGAATATGATGTGGGTTCATAATTTATAACAAGCCAAAGTCTCTTCTGGTTCCCTGTTTAGAAAAACGGGTGCTTTGCTAAACAGTTCTCGCTCATGGCTTCCTTCCTGCATGGCAGTGTGATTGTCTCGAATATAAATTCTTGGAGGATTGTCCAAAGGCCACAGGCACTTATGTACTCCTCTGCTCTTAAAATGTTGTGATTCTCAATAAATAACCCACAGCCAAAGCATGGTGTTTTGTTTTGATTTGTCACAAAGAGTTCCAGCCTGTTTTTATTACACTGAACTGAGAGGATCTCAGCCTCCAAGAGCAGATTTTTCTGAGCTGGCTGTTGTGTTAGGAGCACTCGCTTTGCTTGATGAGGGTCTTCAGACCCACCGGGTGTGTCTGTCGGGCAGAGGCCTGTGGAACACAAGCACTAACACCATGTACCTCCAGCACAGTCAACACTGGACTCATTGAGGAAAACTTCAAGCAGAGAAGTAGCAATGTGCAGGATCACTGACTGAGCAACCAGCACACCACCTAGACTGGACGCCTCATGGAAAGGGCTTCTGAAGAGCGACCCTGCCCTAGGGATTCTGCACAGACCAAGAAGGAGAGAGCAGGAGACCTCCAGGCAGCAGTCAGCCTCATTGGAGAGGGGATTCTTGATCTTATGGCCATCTGCCTTTCCATCCCTCAGAAAAAAGGCAGGTCTGCTAACCTGGCTGGGCTCCCAGAGAAGGGAATGAGCCACAGGGCCTAATGAGCTGTCTGTCCTCTGTATCACTGCCATTCGACTTTGGGTGACTTTCCCCTGACCTCACCTGGCAAAGGAATAGTCTCTTAATCCAACAGTGTTGGGCACAGAATGTAGATTCTAGACAGGACTTCTGTGATTCTAGTTCAATTAGTGCCTTGCTCCAAGAAGGGAGCAGAAGCAAAGAGAAATTCATGGGACTTTCCCTGAATCACCTAGCGAATTCATGTGGGGCTGGGAGGAGTTTTCAGATTTGTGATATTATCTCCCTAAGGGCCCTTTGCCAGGACAACAAGAGCCATCTTCCTGATCCTGAGCTGAGGATGAGATTTGTTTGATTTCTCCAAGTTTGCAACATGTAACCTATTTCTTCCTCCTTTTCTAAAAATGTCCATGTATCCAACTGAAAGGGTCAAAGGATTTTCCAGTGCTTGCCATGGCAACAGCAGTGACCCGTCTGTCCTACCTTCTCTTTCCTATAGGTTGCAACTTTCAACTCTTTTGCCCATTTTGGTTTTGTAATTACCTTCATTTCATGGACTGATGTGTTTCTGTTGCTATTTCTTAGCTTTTCTGTTTCACCTTCCCTCTGTGGAAGATTGGACTGATTTTTCTTCATTCTCCTTTCCTGCCCCTTTCTTTCCTCTCAAACTTTGAATTCTTTCATCTTGCCAGTGCATTTTAATCTTAATTTTCTTAAGTGTATGTTTGCTTCAACCTTATCATGACTGTGTAAGTGTATTCAGACATATTGAATATTCTGAACACTTTATTCCTTTAGAAGTCTCTCCTGGAGATTTCTGACTTGAGCCTGTCTAGGCTCAATGTGGAGTTATACTCTGGAGTCTCTCTTCATCATCATCCTGGGGATCCCATGGCCTCTCTTTTGTCATGGATTCCATTTCCCTATATGCCACATCTTTTCCTTAATTGGTTTATTATTTTTTTAAAAAACATAAACGTTCTAGTAGCTTTCTGAGAAAAAGCATATGGGAAATTTTTTTTGAGAGACAGAGTATGCACAAGGGGGAAGGCAGAGGGAGAGAGAATCTCAAGTAGACTCCTCTCTGAGCACAGAGCCCAACGAGGGGCTCAATCTCACGCCCCTGAGATCATGCATGACCTGAGCCAAAATCAAGAGTTGGATGCT
The DNA here is from genome assembly GCF_048164855.1 of Canis lupus baileyi. NCBI lineage: Eukaryota > Metazoa > Chordata > Mammalia > Carnivora > Canidae > Canis > Canis lupus. The sequence goes on from NC_132839.1 coordinate 71,627,636, forward strand.
TAACCAACAGCCACCAAGGAGCCTATGGGAAATAAATTCAAAGAATTTGCATGTCTGAAGATATTCTGACACTGGCTAGAGAATTGGGCTCAGTATAGAATTCTAGGTTAAAGGTTACTTTCCTTCAGAGTTATCATGGCATCACACCAGTGCTTTCCTTATGTGGGGTTGCTATGATGGGACTCTTGGCACTGTCATGACTCTTGGTCCTTTGTGTGGGATATGCTTTTCTTCTGTCTAGAAGATTGTGTCATATTCCCTTTATCTACAGTGTTTTGAAATTTCTATTTATTTATGTATTTATTTATGTATGTATGTATGTATTTATTTATTTATTTACTTACTTATGATAGTCACACACACAGAGAGAGAGAGGCAGAGACATAGGCAGAGGGAGAAGCAGGCTCCATGCACCGGGAGCCCGACGTGGGATTCGATCCCGGGTCTCCAGGATCGCGCCCTGGGCCAAAGGCAGGCACTAAACCGCTGCACCACCCAGGGATCCCTACAGTGTTCTGAAATTTCATAATCATGTGTCATGTAGAGCACCCCTTTGGGGCCATTGTGCTGGACCCTTGAGGGACCTCTGCAGTTTGAAAACTAATGCCTTAGTTCTGGAAAATATTTTTGAAGGTTTTTTTGGAGGTTTCTTCTACTACGTTTTAAGGATTTTATTTATTTATTGATGAGAGACACACAGAGAGAGGCAGAGGGAGAAGCAGGCTCCCTGTGGGGAGCCCAATGCGGGACTCAATTCCAGGACCCTGGGATCATGCCCTGAGCCAAAAGCAGATACTCAACCACTGAGCCACCCAGGTGCCCCATCTACTATTTTTTTTTCTCTTTTTTGATAATGTTATTCACAGATTGAACTTCCTGGGCAGGGCTCTAATTTTCTTATGTTTCTTTCCCTTTCCTCCCATTTATTTCTTTGCCATTTTCCTCTCTGTTTTGGGAGATTTTCCAAAAAATTTTAAAAGATTTTATTTATTTATTCATGAGAGACACACAGAGAGGCAGAGACACAGGCAGAGGGAGAAGCAGGCTCCATGCAGGGAGCCCGACATGGGACTCGATCCCAGGACTCTAGGATCACACCTTGGGCCAAAGGCAGGCACTAAACCACTGAGCCACCCAGGGATTCCCAGATTTTCTCAAATTTATCTTCAAAATCTTTAATTTCAACATTTCTACTGTTATATTTTTTAGTTCTATGGCTAGTTCTCCCCTTTTATTTTATTATTATTTTTATTGTTTTGGTTTCCTGCCTATACCTTTTATATAGCAGCCTGTTCTTGTTTCATGGATGTACTCTTTCTCCCATAGTCTATTTTATCAAAGTTACTTTACCCCCCATTTGTATCTCTGCATTTCATCCACGAGGATTCCTTAGACATTTGGTGATTGCTTCCCATTCTCTTCCCCTTTTACCTGTAGTGCTATGATCATCTCTGAACTAACCCACCAAATTTGGTCTTTCTCATATTCTTGGCCATTTGGCATTAGCCTTTATTAAATGCTGACTTAACATGCTATTCCATTGGTGAAAAGCCTTCAATGATTTCCTATTTCCTACTTTATCAGACCCAAACTCTGCCATTTATAGCATTCCCAAACACTAATTCCACCAAAGCTATGCACCACATCTCTTGTCCTTGTAATGTGAACATTTTTGTGTGACTGGAGTTAGAGATTAGGTAAGAATAATACCAATACCACTAGGAATAACAGGTAATAATAATAGTAAGACTACTAGGAATAATAGCAATCAAGGATGGTAAAGACTTTAACATTTACAGACATTACAGACTCTAACACCTCTATGATGCCCACATCATTATGCCCATCGTAAGGTAAAGAAATGGAGGCTCGAATGGGGAAGTGAAAAACCCAAGATAACACAATGGGTAAGTACCAAAGCAGGGCTAGATTCATGTCTCTGTCCACAACACTGTGTTCTGATGGAGTCGGGTGCCAAGCTTTTTCAAGGCCATCCTCTGATAAATGGCACTACTACATGTATTGACCATGAGCTTCCATGTCTTTCTGCTAAGTGCCAGCTCCTCTGTGTACATACAATGATCTGTTGTATGCATTTTATACTTTGCTCATGAGCGTGCGAAAAACCTTGGATATTTTGGTGCCAGGGCCAATGGGAGCTGCTTACTGTCTTTGAGGACAATCAGGCTTGGCCTCCTGCCTTCTTTCCATATAATTTTTAATAAACCAGTAATCTCTCTCCAAGCATTGCAGACCTCTGGCTTGGACCAAGAAACCTGGAATTGTTTAAGAGAACATTAATTTCCTATGAGCTAGGATTACAGGCTGTCTAGAACTTCTTAATGAACAGTTACACTGCCTTTTTGAAGCATTTGTGTATTTGCCAATGCAGATCTGAAGGTTACACCAACTATTACAGGTTGTCCTTTCTGGAAATTAGAGTCTTCTAGAAGTCAACCAGTGATAGATCCTGGTGCTTGGGTATTTCTTTGATGTGACTTTAGGATGGCATTGTTAGTCCTCTTCCCCACACATGCTCCTCTGACATCTTACTCTTATTTTAATGGACTTTTGGTAAATGAAACATTTTATGACTCAATCCCATCACTTTACCTTTTTTTCCCTCATCACTTTATCTTTGTTGAAGATAAAATCAAGTTCAAACTTTGCCTTATTTTATTTTTTCAGCTTCTTTTCCCTTGAACTGATTCGTGGGAGACGAGCGAAACCCAAAAAACCCATGTTCAGACCTGATGCTAAGGGGCTGAATGACGCTGGACAGAACATAATACCTTGGGTCCTCAATTTTGTGATGATGGTTAAATGAGTGATTCTCAAACCAGTTCTGACATCTTGAAAAGGTGCTTCTGACTTCACAGTTACCATGTAATTAGAGCTTTGAAATGACAGTGCAGTGAACTCTCCTTGATATTCCCCTAAGCCTCTACATTGAATGGTGATGAGGATCCTATTTGGAAGCTTTCAATGGTGTCTTCTCCAGGGGAAAAGGTGAAGAATATTTTGTAAGCGACACTGTCTTTTCAATTTTTACCTCCTGATTTTGAGCACGGCGATTCTACTAAGCTGTGTTTTCTTTTCCCTGTGAAAATGGTTTTGTGAGAAAATGTAACCAGTGCAATTATACTGAACTTTCATAAGATGAAACGTTAATAAAATGAATGTTTGACCAATAAAATACTTGATGCTAAATTAAATGGGCCTGAAGGGAATTATACTTTGGAGCAAACTCCATGGGAAACAGGATGAAAAGGAAGACTATTTTTGAGCAACTATATGAATTTCTCCAGAAACACAAATATATAAGTTGCAACATCTTTGGCTTGCCTAGAGAGGGTAAAGCATAGTGGCTAAAGATGTAGATGCTAACGACAGATTTCTTGAGCTCAAATCCCAACTTTGCTAGTTCTTGTCTGCCAGCCTTGGGAAAAATACTTGACCCCATTGTGCTCCAGGTTTCTGGCCCATACACTGAAGCTAATAACAGTATTTTCCCCATAATGTTGGTGAGAGGATTGAGTTTGTACATTTAAGGCCATTAGTAATGCCTGGTGCCCAAGAAGTGTTTGGTCCACAAGAGTGATTATCATTAGAAAGCCATGAACTTGAAATGGTCCTTGAGAAATTATGTGTTCAGATACCTGCCCTGGAGCCCAAGGCTGGTTTCCCTGTTTTCTCCAGGAGGCACTGGGGACCTTGAACATGTTGAAGAACATGCCAAAGTCACATGGCATGTCTGTGGTGGGAAGAGAGGAATGCTGGTGTTCAGCATGAGTGACCTCTAAACTTCATAGCTACTGTTCCTTTTTACAGCAACCAAGTGATGATGATCCAGAATGCATGGGAGAAGCAGTCTGGTTAATTAGACTTCTGGTGAGCTGACAACCACATTTCCCTAGGGTAGGTGGGAGAGTAAGTTAGGGTAATAGCTGCCAAAAACCTTACTGTCTGGACTCTTGTACCTGCTACCTGTGTCTGTTCCCTTCCTATTGTACTTGGATTCCACCATCTGGGTCTCTACTGGGATCTTGTGACCAGACCACCAGGAGCTTCATGGCCCTTCCTGCACACTCCTTAGCCTTATCTGCTCCTTTGAAACCAATGCTCAGGACATAGCAAACCACCTCAGCTTCCCAGTATGGAATGTGTCCCTGCATTTTACTCAGAATGCTTCTTCCTCCCTGGAGACATGTAGTTATCTTTTTCATGAAAATGCCCAAAGATCACCTCCTTTGAGAGCCTTTTCTGCCTCCTTCGTGATGTTCCTCCCTTGTCCCCTCTTGCATCATCTTGTAAAACCTCTATTATAGCACATAAGAAACTACACACTTCTATTATAGCAGTTGCAGCCATATGAAATTAAGAATTATTAAAAACCAATTCTGTCCCTTCTACTAGTTAGAGACCTTCTTGAAGATAGGAACCAGGCTAAATTCTTCTCTGAACACCTGCCCTGTGGCATAGGCCTGACTCAGCAATGGTCTTCTCCTGGTTGCTTAGGCAAGTTCAAAGTAACCAACAGAGATGTTTTCTGATAATTGAGACTCTTATATTTTCTTATTTCTTTTTAAAGATTTTTTTTATTTATTAATGAGAGATACAAAGAGAGAGGGAGAGACTTAGGCAGAGGGAGAAGCAGGCTCCCCACAGGGAGCCTGATATGGGACTTGATCCCAGGACCCCAGAATCATGCCCTGAGCTGAAAGCAGACACTCAACCACTGAGCCACCCAGATATCCTGACTCTTATATTTTCTTTGTTTTATTCTATTCAACTTTTCTTTGAAAATAATTTTAAAAATATTTTTTACTGAAATAGACCCACAGAAAGTACACATATTGTAAATGTACAGACCAGTTGAGTTAGAGACTGGAAACATCTGTGAAACCAGTACCTAGAGCCCTTCTTATGCTTCTTCCAGTCATTATCTGTCTCCCCATCACCACCAGGAACCACTATTTAATTGTGATTAATTTTACTTCTAATTTTTATATAAGTGGAATTACATAGTATACACTCCTTTGTGTCTGGCTTCTTTTGTCCAGTAGTATGCTATGAGCACTCTGAGTTTTTGACAGTAGAAATAGAAAGCACAGGTCATAACTTGAAAGTGTACTCATCCCTAGCCTTTTTCTCACACATCACTGAAATCTTACATAGAGTCGTTGAAAGAATATGAGACAAATTATTGTGTTGAAGGTTTCGCTGGTACTCAGTGAAAATATTTGAGTTAGAAGCTGAGTTTCTCTTTTGTTCAGTCAAATATACATATTGAAAAAATTAAGGACAACTCCTAAAATAATGGAAATAGATTATATAACTTTCAGCCAAGTGAAAAGAACCAAAGAACTAGTAATTACTTTGCAAAAACTAACAATAATCCAGTAAAAGTCAGGAGAGGAGAAAACATAAATAAAATAAAAAGCAAAAAAAAATAATGATAGTACAAGTAAGTCCAAACAGAATAGCAATTACAAGAAATGAAAAAGGATTAAATTTTATTAAATTTCAGGGATTCTCAAACAAGATTTACAAAATCCAGCTCCATGCCATTTACCAGAAATAAACCGAAGACATAATAACACAAGAGATACAAAGTAAAGGAATAAGAAAAGTTGCAGTAGGCAAACATTCTCTTCCTCTCATACCCACATCCAATGCAGCAGAAAATTCCATCTAATTGCATCCCCAAACAAATATTTCTCACCTCCTCTGCTGCTAACACACTTGTCAAAGCCACTGTTGCCTCTCCCCTGGCTTATGATGAAGCCTCGCAACTAATCTTTTTATTGTTGCCCCTCTGGTTTAATTCTTCATATAGCAGCCAGAGTGATTCTTTTCAAACATATTCAAAATATGTCTCTGATCAAAACTCTTTGGTAGTTTCCTATGCTACTCAAAGTAAAATCCCACATTTCACCATGTTTTTTAAGCGTTATACATTCTGGCCCCTTGCTTTCCTTTTTGAAATCATCTCATATGACTTCCAACTTGATCAATGCATTCCAGACTGAGGCTAGGCTCTAGAGGAGGATGAAGGTGAAGCAGGAATACTGGGGAAAATCTTGGGACAAACTGGTTGCCACCCTAAGCAAAAAGTAACACCAGAGATATTTGAATCTGGTGATGTATTGAAGATAACTGAAGAAGCAACAAAACCCAAACCTGGTTCAAAATTAGACTAGACTAAATATACTCTTGAGAGTAACAGGCTGGTTATTTGCAGTCATAAATACTATTTATTTCAGTCTAAATTCTACACATGATGTCTGGAAACCAATTTTTAAACGTGAGACACATGAAAAAGCAAGGAGAAAAAATGTACTGTCAAAAGATGATGCAATTAACATAATCAGACTAAAAGAGGACCCATATTTTGTAACCATCAGAAGGAAAATTAAAAATAACAATGATTAATACATTAAAAGGGTTAGTGGAGATGGACAGCATACATGGGCAAATGGGGTATTTCAGCAGGGAGACTGACAGTGTGAATCAAAGGAAATGTTAGAAATAAAAATATTAGTAAGATAGATGAAGACTGCTTCCTTAGAGGCTTATCAGAAGACTTGACACGATGAGGAAAGAATCTGTAAACACAAATATAGGCCAATAGGAATTACTCAGACTGAAATATGGAGGGAAAAAAAAGAGTGGGGAAAACCAGAACAGAGCATTGGAAAGCTGAGGAACAATATCAAGTGATTTATCATACATGTAATTGGAACCCTAGAAGGGGAAAAGAAACAGATCAGGGCAAAAGAATATTTGAAGAGATAAAGGTTGATAATTTTCCAAAAGTAATAAATGACAACAAACCAGAAACCCACAGAACCCAGAGCCCTCCAAGCAGGAGAAAAATTAAAACAAACCACCTGGGGACACCATATTCACTCTGCTGGAAACTAGGAAAAAAGAGAAATCTTGATGGCAGCGAGAGAAAAAGTCACATTACACACAGAGGAACAAAGGTAAGAATGTCAGCAGATGTCTTGTCTGAAACTATGTGAGCCAGAAGACAATTAAATAACATCTTTAAAATGTTGGGAAAAAAAAAAAAAAAGAACATGTTAACCCAGAGAACAATTGCTCAAAAATGAAGGAGAGATAGACTTAAAAGCAAGTAAAAACTGAAAGAATTAAAAAATAATGCATTGCAAGAAAATGTCTGCCAACTTTGAATTCTGTAGCTGACAAAAATCTTAAAAAATGAAAGCAACACTGGAAGCAACCCAAATTCACCCTACCTGTGAACAAACAAGATGTAATATGTTCATACAATGGGATACCACCAGTCAGTGATAAAAAGAGAAGAACTGATACATATAGCAATGTGCTTGAATCCCCCAAACATAAAACTATGTGTAAGAAACCAGCCACAAAATAATATATACTATGTGATTCCATTCATAAGAAATTCTACAAAATGGAAAATTATAGTGACTGAGCAGATTAGTAATTTCATCAGGCTGGGGACATAGAAAGGATTGACCATACTGGGGCAAATGAGAACTTTTAGGGATAATAAACACACTCTTAAACTTGATTGTGGTGGCTATTGCACAACTGTATACACTGATCAAAGTTTATTGAACTGTACATATAAAACAGGTTAATTTTATTGTATGTAAGTTTATATTTCAAAGCTATAATAATTAAATATTTTCAACTCAAAATCAAACAGATGATTCAATCAAAATATAGTAGTACCATAAGTCTTGTGGGGGTCTTAAAAATGTTATGAAAATAAACATTAAACATATTTGAATGATCAAAACTAAGCTTGATAATTTCAGGGAAAATATGAATACAAAATAAAAACATTTCTAGACCAAAAAAAATATTGTGAGAAGTGAAGCTGAGCACACTTAAACCAAAGGAAATTTTATTTTATTTCATTTCATTTATTTTATTTTTAAAATATTTAATTTATTTATTTGACACACAAAGAGAGAGAGAGCACAAGCAGGGGGAGCAGCAGAGGGAGAGGGAGAAACAGGCTTCCTGTTGAGCAGGGAGCCTGATGCCAAGCTCAATCCCAGTATCCTGGGATCATGACCCCAGCCAAAGGCAGGCGTTTAACTGACTGAGTCGCCCTGGTGCCCCCAAAAGGAAATTTTAAAAGGAATTCATCAGGCAAAAAAATCATGGTCTCAGATGGGAACTGAAATCCCAGAAGGAATAGAGAGCAGTGGATAGGGTAAATATGTAAGTATAAATGAATGTTGAATGTATGCATAATTGCAATATTTCATGGTGTGCAGAATATATGCAGAATTAAAACATAATAACACAAAAAGTGTGTTTGGGATATTAATGGAGCAAAAGTGTTCCAAGCTCCTTTTATTATCCAGGAAGTGGTAAAAATACAAATTTATATTAGACTCTAATAAGTACAAAATGCATATGATAATGTCTAGAACAAACACTAAAAATAGAGCAAAAGAATGGATGACAAACATGCATAGAGGGGTATATGGAATAATAAAATATTTGATTAATGTAAAGGCAGGCAAGAAAGAAAAAAGAATTTCTGTTCTTTGAACAGTTGGAATAAAAAGAGAAAACTAAGATATTTGATTTAAACCATATCAGTAATGGCATTAAATGTAAATGAGCTAAATATTCCAATTATACACTAGATTGTCAGACAAGAAAATAAATAGTGCCAAATGATATACAGCTTATGAGAGGCACACATTACAGAGCACCTGGGTGGCTCAGTTGGCTAAGCATCTACCTTTGACTAGGGTCATGATCTCAGGGTCCTGGGATAAAGCCCCACATTGGGCTCTTTGCTCAGTAGGGAGCCTTCTTCTTCTCCGTCTGCCACTCTCTCAGCTTTGGTTGCTTGCTCTCTTTCTGTGTCAAATAAACAAATAAGTTCTTTTTTTTTTTTTTTAAAGAGTCACACATTAAACAAAAATTCAAAAAAAATTGAAAGTAAAAGAAGGATAAAGATCCACCACACAGCACTAATCAAAAGAAAGCTAGTGTGATTGTGATTCTGAAATCAGATAATATCAAAGTAAACTTTAAGGCAAGAGGCATTTTTTTCAGAGAGGGAAAGAAACAGAGAAGAGAAAGTGGGGAGGGGCAGAGGGAAAGAGAGAGAATCTTCAGCAGGATCCACGCCCAACTTGGACCCTGATGCAGGGCTCGATCTCACAACCCTGAGGTCCTGACCTGAGCCAAAATTAACAGTCAAACGCTTAATGACTGAGCTACCCAGGTGCTCCAAGGCAAGAAGCATTATTAAAAATAAAGACAGATGTTTCATGAAAAGGTAAATTTACTAGTCATATACAGCAATTCTATATCTACAAGCATATTTAGTAGCATAACTTCAAAGCGTGTAAAGCAAAAGTTGGAAGAACTGGAAGGAGAAATAAAGAAATTTGCAGTCATGGTGGAAGAGTTTACTGAGCTTCTTTCAATGATTGATAGACTATACAGATAAAAATTCAATAAGGAGATAGAAAAATTGAATAACAGAATTATAAAATTCAACCTGCCTGACAAATATAAGACACTTATACCTCCCAAATGCAAAATATCAGTACTTTCCCAGTGTGCATGGGAAATTTACAGAATTGATCATATGCTAGGCCATAAGAAAGTTTTGACAAATTTCAAAAGATTGACATGAAAGTGTGTTATCTGACTTCAGTAGAATTAACCTAGAATAGAATAACAGAAAGGTAATTGGAAAATCCACAGCTTTCAAGAAATTACATCATATAATCCAAAAGTAAAAAAAAAAATTAATGAAATTTAGAAAATCCAAAGAGCACAAATAAACATCAAAACATGTGAAATGCAGGTAAAGACACACTTTGAGGCAGAGTTTTAGCCTTAAGTGTGTATATTAGCAAACAAGAAAGGTTGAAGACCTAAGTACGTGCAGCAGACACTGTACTGTCCAGAGACTCCCTTGGGACAGAAGAACTCAATGACTCAGGTGTAGGGAAGTGTGGTAGGGACAGTCCTCAGTGGAGTCTCCTTTGGGGAATTGCCCTTGCCAACACAGAAGCCCGTCTTGTCCTAGACCTCCTCCCAGCTCAGGTGGTTGAGACTTTGAGATCGGCAAAGCCCTTTCTGGGAGTGCACTGCAGGTCAGCTTTTCCTCTGCCCAAACTGCCTTTGTGCTCCCTCAAAGCTGCTGATTCTTCAATTGTCCCTCCATACCTCTTATATACAAGTCCTTGTCCTGGAGTTTATTAGGAGGAAACGCATTATACAACAATAGCCAACTACATAAGTTAGAAAAAGGACCCCCACAGAAAGCTTAAAAAATGTAGAAAGAAAGAAATAATACAAGTAAGAGTAAGAATTACTTTAAAATAGAAAATAAATGTGCTGGGGCACAGAGGTGGCTCAGTCAGTTAGGCAACTCACTCTTGATTTTGGCTCAAGTCATGATCTCAGGATTGTGAGATCAAGTCCTGTGTTGGGTTCCATGCCCAATGAAGAGCCTAGTTAAGATTCTCTCTCCCCCTCCCCCTCCTCACTCTGCTCTCTCTAAAAAAAGAGAAAAGAATAGAAAACTTGCTTTTCTGGTATATAATCCAGATTTTCTTCTACTATAAATAATACTGCTCATTTCCTTTTTTTTGTAATTATTGATGAAAATAACATACATAATGAGTTTTCACTATGTGCTGGGTGTTGTTGCACAAATTTTCTGTGGTATTTCATTGAATCCTCATGACAGCCTGATGGATTTTACCCTCTGTGGTGCCGCTGAGCTTGCAGGCACATGGCTCTAATCTTCCCTCAGGTCCACTTGCCCTTCTCCAATGTGTCAAATCTCCCTCTGCCTCGCTCTTCTTAAGGACACTTGTCGTTGGGCTTAGAGCCCACCTAGACAATCTATGTGAACATCTCTCAAACCCTTAATGTAATCACATATTTTGACATGCAAAGTAATATTCATTTTTTTAACTAAATGAGGTAATATTCAGAGATTCCAGGGATTAGGATGTGGAAATATTTTTTTTTTTTTTGGTGGTGGTGGTGGGGGCGGGGGTGGGCAGAGCTCACCATCCAGCCCACCAGAGGGTTCACAGCCTGTTGGATTATAGCTGAGTCAAGCCTGACATTGCAAATTTGCTTAGCAAATCTGGGGAGGGCAGGAAGAGTGTGGCATTACACAGCATCAGAAGGGAATTTGGAGAGTAGAATGGCTCCAACTGCATAGTCTCATGTTTTATAGTTGGAGGCTTTTGCAGACCACTGAAATAGTTCATCTGTAACAATCTGCTGAGGTTCTCAGATTCAAAGAAAATAGCTGGGTATGTATCATTTTTCCCTCAAAACAATACAATTATTACAATCACCAGGGGGCATGAAGGCAAGTTTTCTAAATGGAATCACATGCTTGAACGTAAAAACCATACACAGTGTAAAATCCTTTTGTTCCATTGATAAAATGCAAGGAGAGTATGTAGACTTGAGTCAGACCTGAGACGGAATCCTGGCTTCATTCCTTTTTCTTATGGGACCTCAGACAAGTCTTGGGCCATTCTGAGTCTTGGTTTCCTCATCTGCAAAATGGACCACTTGGCTTGCAGGGCTACCATGAGGCCTCCAACCGAATGTCTGGCCCACAGGAGGGCTTCACAAATGCCTGGCTCTCTTCCTGCCTTCATAGGCACTCACGGACCAGCACAGAAAGAGATCTTTCTGATGGTCATGATGTGGAGGGGGAAAGAACCCGATGTTCTACAAGTGCCAATATCCTCGCAAGGGCCAGATGTGTAGATTGAACTTTTTACTTGTTTTCTTCTAGTTGCAAGTAACAGAGACCTTGCAGGCTCCTTCAAGGATCAAAGGGGTGTTATTGGAATGACAGCGGGGGAGGGGGTGTTTTCACGGAAATATCCAGGCAGAGAAATACCTGTTCTCAGGACAGGATCTGCAGGAGAGAAAGTTATGTCTTGAGTTTTACTAACCTCGAATTGAAATTTTAGTATTTCCTTCACTTATGAATCTAGACATCAAACCACAGTAGTGTTAGCAGTACCTTTGAATTTGTCACAGAAGTCAGAGATAGTTCACATCACACGACTTTTACCACTAAGTATTCACTATTAAGAAGTTAGGACCTCCCCTACCCAGCTCTATGGAGGTATAATTGGCATCTTACATTGTGTAAGTTCTAGGTGCACAGCCTGATGATTTGGTATAACACATATCTCATAAAACAATGACCACAAAAAGACTAGTTAACACCCCATCACCTCACATTGTCACACATTGCCTTTTGTATGTGTGTTTGGTAAGAATATTTATGATCTGCTCTCAGCAACTTTCAAGTAGATAATAAAGTGCTATTAGCTGTGATCACCATGCTATACCCCACACCTCCAGAACATCTTTGTTTTATTACCGGAAGTTTGTACCCTCTGACCAGCTCCTCCCCATTTCTTCTATCCCCTGGCCCTTGACCACCACCATTCGATTTGCAGTTTCTTTGAGTTTGCCCTTTTTAGATTCCACATATAAGTGACATTGCATAGTATTTGTCTTTATCTGTTTGGCTTTTTTCACTTAGTGTAATGCTTTCAAGTTTTATCTATGTTTTAGAAGATGGCAGGATTTCCTTCTTTTTTAATTGCTAAGTAATATTCCATTATATATATAAATGACATTTTATAGATATATCCATTATATATATATATTCCATATATATATATATATATATATATATGACACATTTGATAGATACAATTTTTCCTTTATCCATTCATATGCAGTGGACATATAGGTTGTTTCTATGCCTTGGCTATTGTAAATAATGCTGTAAGAAATATCTCTTTGAGATGGTGATTTCATTTCCTTGGATACACACCCAGAAATGGTATTGCTAAGAAATTAGGGTCTTATTAGTCAGAAACTAGATTATGCTTTTTTCTATTTTGAAGATTCTATTTATTTATTTGACAGAGAGAAAGGGATCACAGGCAGGGGGCATGAAGGCAGAGGGAGGAGAAGTAGGGTCCCCACTGAGCAAGGAACCCAACTCAGGGTTCAATCCCAGGGCCCTAGAATCATGACCCAAGCCAAAGGCAGACAGACGCTCAACCAACTGAGCCACTAGGTACCCCTAGATCATGTCTTTTATTTTATTATTTTTAAAAAATATTTTATTATTTATTATTCTTGAGAAAGAGAGAGAGAGAGGCAGAGACACAAGCAGAGGGAGAAGCAGGCTCCATTCAGGGAGCCTGACGTGGATCTCGATCCCTGGTCTCCAGGATCCCTGGGCTGAAGGCGGCACTAAACCACTGAGCCACCCGGGCTGCCCTAGATCATGTCTTTTAATGTGTTAATAAAGCAGCACATATATTACCGCTTCACAAGTGTGGTTTTAAATTTAGATAATAATATAATCCTCAGTAATCCTCTGCATTTTATACATATATATATTTTTTCCCCCTTTTTCCAAGAAGAATGCCAAGGCCTGGCCCAGATGTCAAAGGCCCTGTGACACACAAAGAATTTAGGATCCCAGGTTACACTCTCTGTCCATGGCTCCTGTGGGCAGGTCTACTGTGCATTCTCTCTCTAGATTGGCTGATTTTGTGCAAAGATTCTGTTGAGGGCTGTGCTGAGCACTCTTCTTACACATAATGGGGCATCAGCTCTATGAGATGAGCTCTGAGGGTGATGTTCACTCCTCTCCTACAGACCAAAGGATATATGGGGAGTCCAGTGCCTACAGTTGGTGTGGAAGCACAGGCACGGATGGATCGGCCTTATCAAGAAGGTGTTCTAAGGCCATCCACTGTCCTCAGCTTGGGATAGGGGCTGGCCTCCTGGGGCATTTATGTTCCTCCTCTGGATGGATCCCCAACCTTATCTCTCAGGGCCAAGAATCCAGGGAGTTTTCAGCATGGCCTGGCCTTGTTTTATTTCATTTTTTATATATTTTTAAAGATTTATTTATTTATTCTTGAGAGATACAGACTAAGAGAGAGAGGCAGAGACATAGGCAGAGGGAGAAGCAGGCTTCTTGCAGTGAGCCTGAAGTGGCACTCAATCCTGGATCCCGGGATCACGACCTGAGCCAAAGGCAGGTGCCCAACCACTGAGCCATGCAGATGTCCCCCCCCCCCCGGCCTTGTTTTAGATGCTGGGGACAGAGATGTACACTAGCTCTGGACCTGCCACAAGGAGCTTCAGGTAGGGACACAGAAATAAACATTCACAGCTGTAACTCCAATGCAGTCTGGCAAAGACAATGCAGTGAAGTCACTTTACTTGGAGGCGTTGACAATGCACAGACTGGTTCCTCCACTGGGTGCACCCTTCCCCTGTCTTCTCCTTCTGGCCTGCTTCTTCCATTCATGCACAGTGGGTAGGGCCTGGCCTCCATCTGGCACAGCCTTCACCTTCGCCTTCCTCTGTCATGACATGTACTTCTCTGAACCATCTCTTCATTTCTCTGTCACACTCTGGGAGCACAGGATCTGCCCATTTTCTGCTGCTCAGAGCCAGGCCTGACAACCATGAGGTGTTTAGGAAGTATAGACTGATCGGGTCACATGCATGGTTAATGAGTTGAGCTCTGGAATTGGCTTCCCGTGTGTATGGTCACCAGAAAGTGGCCATTTTCATAGAATTGTGTGGACTACCCCTCCTCCTCTGCACCAACTGTGGGATAGGTGGGTGCCCGCTCATTGGGGACAACTCAAGTAGTGACTCTGCTCTTGTCCTCATTCAGCACAGGTTTTCCACAAGCCATGGGTGGCTGGCCATTGGTGCCCAAGGCCCATCCCTGGGCCCCTATGAGCCCACCTACTGCCATGGTGGACATTTCCAGAAGCTTCCAGTTGCCCTTGCCCACCTCAATCCCTGAGGTCTTCTCTACTTCTCTACTGGAGACTTGATGCCTCCTGAGGAAAGATGGGAGTTGGTGGAAAAATAGCCCAGCAGCCTCATTACTTGGACCAGTTCTGATGTGGGTTCCTCCTGATTCCTCAGGGGTCTGCCACCAGGACTGACCCCAGTTGCCCACAGAGATGACCCCCTCATTAACTCCCTTGCTGTGACTTTCCTCTTTCCCTGCCTCACTGTCTCCTCCTTCACCTAGCTTACCTGGACCACTCCCAAATAAACCCATTTGCACCCAAAGACATTTGCACCTACCTCAGGGTCTGCTGCCAGAGGACCCCAAACCAAGCCACCCTCCTAATCACATACATACTTGTTCTGTATCTACATACTGAGTCTCTCAGTATGTAGATACAGAACTCTCTCTCATACTGCTCTTCCTGAGCATGAGCACGTGACCCCTTTGCATGTAAACCCAGGCATCTATTTACTGGTTACTGTCTGATAGCTTTGTGGCCTCCCATCATGCTACCACAAGAGGCTAGTGTTGGTTATGGTCTCCCTCTGGAGCACCTAAGAGTCCAGCAAGTCTCCCACTGGAATGCCTAAGGGTCCAGCAGGTCTCCCTCTGGAGCACCTAAGCGTCCAGCAATGGATAAAATTCTCAAACAAATAAGACACATTCCTGCCATAGGGCCTTTGTACTGTCTATTCTTTCTGCTTAGAACACCCTTCTCTCAATATACTTGGATTCACTTCCTGTTGTAGGTTGAATTGTGTCCCCCCACAAAAGATCTTTTGAAGTCCTAATCCCCAGTGCCTGTGAATGTGACCTTATTTGGAAATAAGATCTTTGCAGATGTTGTTACTTACGATGAGGTCATATTGGATTAGACTGGGTCCTAAATCCAGTGATTGGGGTCATTGGAGAAAGAGACAGAGACTAGAGTGATGTGTCTACAAGCCAGGGAATGCCAAGGACTGTCGGCAGCCATGAGAAGCTGCAGAGGGACATGGAACAGAAGGACAGGGAGTTCTCACTCAGTCTCCAGAAGGAACCAACTCTGTCCACACTTTGATTTTGGACTTCTAGCTTCCAGAATAATGAGATAATAATTTCTCTTGTTTGAAGCTACCAAGTTTGGTAATTTGTTATGGCAGCCCTTGAAAATGAATATACCCCACCTCTTCAACACCTTTTCAGGGAGGTCCATGCAGAACACCTAGTCAATGCTGCAGGCTACCCCACTCCCCTTCCAGCCCCTTTCTGTCCCCTGTATCTACTGGTAATTTCTCTCAGCTTTTGGAGCCAGGACTGGCTCCCTAATTGGTGGGGCCCAATGTAGAATAAAACTATGGGGTTTTTTGTTCAAAAGTTATTTAGGACTTCAACAAATGGTGTTGGGAAAAATGGATAGACACATGCAGAAGAATGAAAGTGAACCACTTTCTTACACCATACACAAAAATAAACTCAAAATGAATGGAAGACCTAAATGTGACACAGGAATCCATCACAATCCTGGAGGAGAATACAGGCAGCAACCTCTTTGACCTTGGCCTTAGCAACTTCTTATTAGATGCGTCTCCAAAGATAAGAGAAACAAAAGCCAAAATGAACTCTTGGGACATCATTAGGATATAAAGCTTCTGCACAGCAAAGGAAATAGTCGACAAAACTAAAAGGCAATCTACAGAATGGGAGAAAATATTTGCAAATGACATATCAGATAAAAGGCTAGTATCCAAGATCTATAAAGAACTTATCAAACTCCACACTCAAAAACCAAAGAATCCAGTCAAGAAATGGGCAGAAGACATGGATAGACATTTCTCCAAAGATGACCCACAAATAGCCAACAGATGCATGAGAAAATGCTCAACATCACTGGGCATCAGGGAAATACAAATCAAAACCACAATGAGATACCACCTCACATCAGTCGGAATGGCTAAAATGAACAAGTCAGGAAACAACAGGTGGTAGTGAAGATGCAGAGAAAGGGGAACCTTCTTACACTGTTGGTGGGAATGCAAGCTGGTACAGCGACTGTGGAAATAGTATGGAGGTTCCTCAAAAAGTTAATATAGAGCTACCCTATGACCCAGCAATTGCACTTCTAGGTATTTACCCCAAAGATACAAAAGTAGTGACCTAAAGGTTGCATTGACCTGCACCCCAATGTTTATAGCAGTCATGTCCACGATAGCCAAACTGTGGAAAGAGCCCAGATGAATGGATAAAGAAATTATAGTGTATATACAATGAAATATTACTTAGCCATCAAAAAGAATGAAATCTTGCCATTTGTAATGACATTGATGGAAATAGAGGGTATTACGCTAAATGAAATAAGTCAGTCAGAGAAAGACAAATACATGATTTCACTCATATGTGGGATTTACAAAACAAAACAGGTGAACATAGGGGAAGGGAAGGAAAAATAAAATAAGAGGAAAGCAGAGAGGGAGACAAACCATAAGACTCCTAAATATAGGGAACAAAGTGAGGGTTACCCGAGGGGAGGGGATGGGGCAAAGGGATAATTGGGTAATGGGCATGAAGGAAGACATGTGATGTCATGAGCACTGGGTGTTATATAAGACTGATAAATCACTAAATTCTATCTCTGAAAGTAATAAAAAAATTATCTAGGACTTCAAGATAGTGACAGTAGAGTACTGAACTAAGCTTGGGGCCCTTCTTTTTTTTTTTTAAGATTTATTTACTTATTTGATAGAGAGAGAGAGAGTGAGCACAAGTAGGAGGGGCAGAGGGAGAGGGAGAGAGAGAGAATCCCAAGCAGACTCTGCACTTGATCCCTTGATATGGGGCTCCATCCCACAACTCTGAGATCATAAACCAAGAGCTGAGACTCTGAGCTGAAACCAAGAGTCAGATGCTGTGCCAACTGAGCCACCCAGGTGCCCCTTGCCTGGGACCCTTCTAAGCCCAGGGGTCTGTGTGAGTGTGCAGGCCACACACCTGTGAGCCCTGTCCTGAGCACTTCATACCCTCTGATATAGTTAAGGACTTCTTTCCCATTGTGTCTTGTCTGTTCCACAAGAACAGAAACTCCTCGAAGGCAGTGCTCTCTCTCTCTCTCTCTCTCTCTCTCTCTGTCTCTCTCTCTCTCGTGGACACATCCCAATCCTCTCAAACAGCTCCAAGCGCATGACAGGCTCTCAGGAAAATGGCATCAATGATTGGCTAAGAGGCAACCGAAGAGTGACCATGGCTGTTGTCCCTGGCTAAGGCCAGGGTTTGGGGCCCCCAGCTGCCTGCCCCAGAGCTTCAGCAGCACAGCAGAGCTTAATGTGGGCCCATGATGGAGTCTTGTCCCTCATTTTTTCAAAGTCCCTCAGTTTTTCCTTAGTACCTCTGGCCTCAGTTTCTGCATCTGGAAATCAGGCAATCATAATATCCATCTCTTGAGATTCTTTCTTTCCTTTTCTTTCTTTCTTTCTTTCTTTCTTTCTTTCTTTCTTTCTTTCTTTCTTTCTTCTTTCTTTCTTTCTTTCTTTCTTTCTTTTCTTCTTTCTTTCTTTCTTTCTTTTCTTCTTTCTTTCTTTCTTTTCTTCTTCTTCTTCTTCTTCCTCTTTCCCTTTCTTCTTCTTCTTCTTCTTCTTCTTCTGCTTCTTCTTTTTTATTGTTTCAAAATATGTGAAACACTCACAATAGTGTCAGGCACATTGCAGTCGCTTTGGTGAGCCCCAGTAGCTCTTCCCATGGCTATCAACTGCATGCATCTGTGCACTGGGCGTCCCTGAGAACAGAACTGTCTAGGGAGGGGTGGGGGCTGCCATCTGGGTGCAGAGATGAGTACACTCACAGCACTTGGGGCTAGCTGGAAGAGAAAAACAGAGACAGAGCATAGATAACACAAGTCGGGAGGCGAAAAGCTGACTTGGACTCTGGCAGATGGAGAAGCCCGGAACATGTAAGCAGCCTTCGGAATGACAACAAAGAGGCCATTCGAGGCCTCCTGCCCTGCAGGCAGCTCTGTTATGACTTACAGGATGCATTTTGAAGACTCTAGCAAAGAGCTGAATAATTGATTTTGAAATATTTGAATTCTGGAACATGAAATGGAACCCGTTAAGCTTTTCATGTACCTCCTCTCCTCCATAACAACACGGAGCTTATTTTAAACTCCAGAAATAACAAAAAGAACCAGGAGACCACCCCCTTAGAATAACTCCCTGCGGTCGATGAAAGGAAAGCAGATCGAATTCACTTTGGGATAGAAAGGATTCTAAGAAATGGATTTTCACAATGTCAGAATGGGGTTGGCCTATGGATTTTCACAAGGATTAGACCAGCCTGCTTTGCTTTAGGATGAATACAGACGGTCAAATGCATTTCACCAGACTTTGAGGAAAAAAAAAAAAACTTTTTAGGAGGAAATTTAAATGGTTCCAAACAATGCAAAGTTCTTGAATGAAATTACTTGTCAGCAAAATATTTTGTTCAGTTAATAGACTTATTTTTTTAGAGCAGTTTTACAGAATGACAGAATGGGGACAGTTCCCATACACCCCTCCTACACACACACCGCAGGTGCCCCTAATATAACATCTGCATGGACGTGCGACATTTGCTACAACGGATGAGATCAATATTATTGGGCTAGTGATACTTAAGCTCCGTAATTTACAGCAGGGTTTATTATTTGTGTTGTACAGGTGACCTTTGAGCAACTCAGGTTTGGGCTACATGGGTCTACTTATGTGCAGATTTTTTTTAAAGATTTTATTTATTTATTTGAGAGAGAGAGAGCGTGCACACAGCTGGGGGCAGAGGCAGAGGGAGAGGCTGACTCCCCACTGAGCAGGGAGCCTTACGATGAGGGGTGAGGGGCTCTATCCCAGGACTCTGGGATCATGACTTGAGCTGAAGCACTTAACCAACCAACTGAGCCACCCAAGTGCCCCTTAACATGCTGATTTTTTACAGTACAATCCTGTAAAGGTATTTTTTTCTTCCTTATGATTTTCTTTCCTCTAGCTTACTTTATTATAAGAACACTGCATATAATATGTATAACATACAAACATGTGTTAGCCGATGGTTTATGTTGTTGGTAAGGCTTCCCATCAACAGTAGACTGCTAGGGGTTAAGTTTCTTGGGAGTTGAAAGTTATACACAAATTTTTAACCATTCAGTGTTCAAGGGTCAAGTGTACATCCTAAAGGTTTTGACAAATGTATACAGTCATGTATCCACTGACACGGCATCAGAAGAAGTAGTTTTGCTGGCCTGTTTTCTTCTGCACCTCTCTGTGCCCATTTCTCCCTTCTCCCTCCAAACCTCTGGCAAACATTGATTTTTTCTTTTTCTTTTTTTTTTGACTGTTTTCATGGTTTTTATTTTTGCCCTAAGCTATTTATAATGTCTTTGACTATCAGCTAATAATAGTAGGATGCGTATTGGGTTTATAAGGAAATTAATCAATGTATATTCATAGTGCAGATCTGTTTTTACTAAACGCGCACCAGATCCCTCAATTTGGAGACTCCTGCCCTAAAGATGAACTTATAGCTGAACATCTTTCAATGAGGGTCTAGAAGCTCCTACTCCAAAGTAAAACACGTGCTCTAAACAATGACAATATTTCACTAATTGGGGGGGGGGATGATGATGATGTATGTTTGAGTTTGCAAAGTGCCTTCAAAGTTTGAGTGTCAAGGTGCCATTTTGTCACTGTATTCTTCTATGGGGTGAGAAAGGGAGACATTTTTACCTCCATTTTAGTGGCAATATTTGGTGACTTTCTGGACCCTCTTGCCTCTCTCTGTTTCTCCCGTAAAGATGGGCTCAAGGGCAGAGTATCTCATACAGAGGTTGGCTTGTCAGATGAATCTCCCAGCTCCACGGTTGGTGGTGATGTTTTCTTAGCAATTTCAAGGTGACTAAGTCACTGCTGGTTTAAAACAGTCTCTCTGGGGCCAGTTCTCCATCAATTCTGGATTCTTACCTTCCTTTCAAATTCTTCTCCCATGTGCCAGGGGTGAAGCCAGAAGCCAGGAGACAGATTTAGGAGTCAGCCCTTGGGTTCCCACCTGTGTTGGTGTTCATTCTTTCCCTTTCATTAGTGCAAAATCTGTGGGCTATTCAGTAAAGATTCTCTTTTTAAAATTTTCTTTTTTAAAATATTTCACTTATTTATTCATGAAAGACACAGAAAGAGAGAGGCAGAGACATATGCAGAGGGAGAAGCAGGCCCCCATAGGGAGCCTGATGTGGGATTTGATCCCAGAACCTCAGAATCACGCCCTGAGCCAAAGGCAGACATTCAGCCACTGAGCCACCCAGGTGTCCCTCAGTAAAGATTTTCACTGAGGATCAGTGCACGAAACAGGAGAGACAGCCACATGTTCGGACTAACCTTTTTGTAAACTTGTTTACACAAACATCCATGTCTTGTGTGACCTCCTTGTGAGATATTTGAGATGCATGATTGACTAGTGCTCACCTGGGTCATACCTGGGGAGAAGGCATCTGGGATGGAAGGAGATGAATCTTTAGGTGACTATTGCAACCCCTTGTCCCAACTTTAGAGCAGATCTCTCCTCTTTTTGAAACAAGTTCCATTTTCCAGCGCTCAGACAAAGTCCTGCCCTTGGCAAGTGGGCATATGCGTCCTGTTGGCATCCTCACTTCTCTGCTGGAGCCACTGCTAGTCATAAAACCAGGCCCCGTGCTCTCCTGGACACAGCTGTCCTAGACCTAACATCATTGAACATGTGGCTTTTCCTTTTTTTTCTGGGAGCTTGGAAGGTATGTGAGTTTAGAGAATACAAATGGATCTGAAAGACTGATTTTTTTAAAGATTTTATTTATTTATTCATGAGAGACACACAGAGAGAGGCAGAGACATAGGCAGAGGGAGAAGCAGGCTCCCTGTGGGGGGCCTGATGTAGGACTTGATCCCAGGATCATGACTTGAGCCAAAGGCAGACGTTCAACCACAGACCACCCAGGTGCCCTTGAGGGACCAATCTTAACAAATTTTGCCAGCTCTAGTCTTTCCTGAATCTCTTAGAAGGAACTCCCCATACTCCTGGAGAGCAAACATTTGGAACTTCATGAGATAGTGTCCTTCTCTGGCTGATCAAACAATCCTTCTCTCCCTTAGTGACACAAGGGTTGGTGCAGTCCCCCAGGATGCTAAGGATCCTAATCAGAGAATCCTCCCCCTACAGGCTGGGGTTGGCTTACTCAGAGGGCAGTGTTTGCACAGAAACCTTGTGATGGCCTTGGAGGGTGGGGGAGTGACAAGGGGGCAGCCAAACCTTGTATTCAAAGGGTGGACTGCTCCACCTTGTAGCTCTGTAACGCTTTAAAAGAAGCTGTTTCCTATTTTGATGGTAGGCTTTGGCCTGGCGTCATCACCTCTACCTTACCAATGTGGAAAATGCAGATAAGGAAATGCCAAGATTTAAATGAGTTGTCCAAGATTTTCATAACCAATGGTGTTAGAGCCAGGAGTAGCATCTGGGCCTCATAAATGCTCTGATGATGAAGGCGTTAGCAGTATCAGCAGCAGCAGACCTCAGGACATTGGTGTCTCCAAAGCAGCCTTCTGCCTCCGAGATGGGGAGCCCCCGAGGGGTGTTGCAGGACAAAGCCTGGTGGACTGCAGGACCTGGAAGAGACTTTAGAGTACTCCAGTTACGTCTCTGGTTTTTACTGTAATCCCGAAAGATGAAGTGACTTCACAACATCAGATGTCTAGCTCATGGCAGACCAATCCCAGAGATTTGGGACACAGTCAGAACTTCCTGCTTTTCTATAACAACCAGATAGAATAAATCTTGACTTCTCTATAAACTTTATTCAACTACAGAAACAGCAGGACAGAGAAAATTATTATTTCTCCCATCTGGAAGAAGCATGGCAATTAGGATTTCTGGGCCTCCATCCATTCTTCATAAAGGGATGATGGGGGAACAATATGATAAATAAAAGATATTATCAAATTTTCATCAGTATCATGGTTAACTTTTGCTGGAAGTTAACAGCTTGGCATTGCTTAGCACACTCCCGAGAAGCTGTTTTGTTCTCTTGGCTAATCAACCCAAAAATGGTTTTAAAAGCTTGGAGTGTAGTCTGGACCCAAGATGGCTAAAGTAGGCTGGAGATTAAGGCACAAATCCAATTTTACTTTTCTATTAAAAATAATATTTTTATTAAAACATTATGGACTCTAAGGGGCATATTAGTTTTGCTGCTGACCAGTAGTGTGACCTTGGAGAAATGACTCGTTGCATTAAAGCCTCCTGCTCAGTGTAAAATGCACAACACCCACCTTCCAGAATTAGGAGAGAATCTGGGTAGCTGAGGAAGCGGTGTGGAAAGTGTGCTCGGGAGGCCCGCAGATGTCCTGGCTATGATTGCCTTGGGTTGCCAGAAGCTAGTGTGGATTCTCAGCCTCTGGGAGATGGGGCAGAGAGTCTTTGAGGGGCCTCTGTGAGTTTGTAACTCTAAGGAGGAGGGACCTGCATTGCTCAGACAACAGGGAGGAGGGTACTGGTTTGCTTGCACAGCCTGGGTACCCAGATCCTTGTGGCTGTTCTCTGAGAGTCCACACTGAAGAATGTTATTGGAAAGATGGAGATCACTCCAATCAAGATCCTCAAGTAGGAAAAGGAATAGAGAACTTGATGGCAGTCAGGGGAGTTGGGCCTGATGGCCTGGTCAACATGGGGATGGAGGATGTATTAGTCATGGTTCTCCATAAAAGCAGAACAAATTGGATACATGTATATATGGAAGAGGATTTATTTTCAAGAATTTTTTCACATGATTATGGGGCTGACAAGCCCCATAATCTGCAGGGTGGAATGTCAGGCTAAGACCTAGGGAAGAGCTGATGTTGCAGTTTGAGTCCAAAAGCTGTCTGCTGACACAATTCCCTCTCTTGCTTGGGGGAGGTCAGTCTTTTGTTCTACCCAGGCCTTCAACTATTGGAGGAGGCCCACCCAAGTTTTGGAGGATAATCCTCCTTATGCAAAGTCCCACCCTGTTAAATGTTCATCTCATCCAAAAACACTCTCACAGAAACATCCAGAACAACGTTTAACCAAATATCAGCACTACAGCCCAGCTAAGTTGACACATAAAGTTAGCCAGTACAGATGGTTAAGGTTAGCTGGAGAGAGAGCTGGTTTGGGCAGAAGTCAGGACCTATTCTGAAAATCCTTCTAGACCCAGTCACCCTTGCAGTTATGTCCGGGGGAGCAATGGCTGAGCTTGGGAATGTGGGAACATGAATCACAAGACCTGTATTGTTGGTGCTGACAGTGGGGCATGTGAAAGCCCCGACCAGGGGGAGCTTGCCAGCGGCAGGGGTAAGGGTCCTTACCCAAGCTGCACCAAGCCTGGCTTCAACAGTGACATCTTGTGGCCACGAGGAGCAATGACAGTGGTGGATAGATGGACTCTGCTCCTCCAAAGAAACCTCAGAGGCAGCAGTGACCCATCCCAGACTGAAGATGCCTCCCCAGGATCCAAACGGTTGTGGGGTGGTGAGCGGGGTAGGTTCAGGGGTGCCTGAAGGGGTTCTCAAGACCAAGACATGCAGTTTCTGCTACCGAGCACAGAATTCCTCGGTGATTCGCTGGAAAAGCAGAGGGTGGGCTACCCGCCCCGAGCTGCTGAAGCAGAGCATGCAGGCCGCCTTGTCAGATGAGTGAATGGCTGCCTTGTGCCTTACTGCCGACACACACAGGTTTGGGGAGCCCCACACGTGTTCCCACACTTTAGCTGACCTGCAGTTTCTCACGGTTTCCCTTCTGGCATTTTCCATGAGGCAGCTTCACTCTGAGTCTTATTTCACATCCTCGAGCAAGTGCCCACATGTTCAGAAGCATGGGAGCACTCTTGCACTGGAGTGGAAGGTAGGTATCCCCTGAGTGTGTGGAGGGGGTATGCTTCCCGGGGGGGTGGGTAGGACAATGACACTTGTCAAGGGGTGGGGGTGCTTTACCTCTGGCATGTCTTATCTCCTCAAACTTCCCTGGCATTTGGGGTGGGGCATTCAATGCCCCTATGTTATGTCTGGGGAAACTGAGGCACAGACAGTAACTTACCTGTGGTCCCAAGCCCACAGGTTGCAGAAGCCAGGAAAGGAGATGGTGTCCCTCACCCACACTCCCAGAGACAGACGGATTCTGCACAGACTTTCTTAGGAAGCACGAGAATGCTCCCTCTCCCGCACCCCCAGAACTCCCTGGCACGCAGACAGTCTTTTTTCCACCACAACAAATTGCTTTCAGGATTTTTTCTCTGAGGCCAGTGGAGGAACATGGGTACGATCGTTTTTCATGGCTCAGTTACCCGGCAATCTGCAATTACAAGATGGTGGGAAAGTCTCCTCTTACTCTGTGGTGACTTGGAGCATATCCTGGGCATCTCTCTGAGGACCAGGCTTAGCAGCAAGAGTGGGCTTTACCCGTCTCCACCTCAGGGCCACAGACCCGCCCAGTGGAATATACCAGAGGGCCTCCTCACACAGAATCACACAAAAACAGCAAAACCGCTTAGTCTGTTTGGGAAAGGAAATACCGTACAATTTTGGGTAGGTTCCTTGTATTAAGAGCACTCAACTGCTTCTTACCCATCATAAAATATTATTTTAAAGATATTTCTTCCTTCAAATAAAAGTCTTATTCTTCACAAAGTAATGCTTACACAGGCTTTGGATTTAGAGATTCCTGAGATGGAAGGCTGACACTCGCACTGTGCAATACTGGGCAGGTCGCTTAACCTCTCTGAGCTGAGCCTCTGTTTCCTCCTCAGCCCTGGAAGGGGCCCCTGACACTGTCTGCACTCAGTCGCTGTGGGGGTCGATCGCATTCATGGGGGTGACATTGTGAAGAGCTGAACTCACGTGGAATATCGTTATTTTTTTCATGGTTACAGCATATGTGTCTTAGGACATATAAAGGAATGCTTGCCCTTCCAGGAACTGGCTGAGTAGGTCACAAACTTCACGGCCTGTGGGCACGCAGAATTCCCGGATAAAGGACAATCGGAGTCAATGCTGAAGGCACTGGCTTGCGCTGAGCACCTGTTTCCGTTGGGGGTGCCCCAGGCTCCTGACCCCCATCCCCACTCCACCCTGGGGCAGCGTTCCAAAATCCTGTGTGGTCAGAAGGCGGGCCACAAGAAGGGGTTCACACGTGGTCTCCCGAGCCCACCTTCCTGGGGCCTGAGCCCAACCCTGCCATTTGCCAGCTGTGTGACTTGGGGCAGTGGATGTTTATCTCTGGGTGCCCGGGCCATAGGAAAATGAGGCTGGCCACGGTGAGGACGGACTGGTCCCCACGGGTTGTTGTGAGGATTAAGAGCTTCGGTCAGCAAAGCATGAGGTGCAGATCCTGGCACATCGTAAACGCTGAGCCAGCGGATTTTGCACAGGCTGCTCTGGCGGTGCTCCCTCCACGGCATGGCTCAGAGCTCTGCTGTCACTCGATCCCTCCACAGCCCCTGCTCAGTGTCCATGGCAGGGCCAGGTCGCCCTCTGTGTGACAGCTGGAAGGCAGGGCAACAGAACCCAGCGCCTCCCCTGCTCCCTGGATCCCTGGAGACCCCCCATCCCCCCTCACATGGCCCACAGGCTTGGCCAGGGCTCTCTGTGGACTGGCAGGGCTGTCTTCTGGGGCATTCTGGCCCCAGTGGGGTCAGCATTCCCCCTTGTCCTGGCAGGGACAACACTCAGATATTTGGTCTGACTTGGGTTTTCCCTTATGTTGCTCAGGACTTGGGTCTTCCTGGAACGGGAGCCCCTGCCCCTGCCCCATCCCTGCCCCACTGCCTCTCCTCTGGCCCCAAATCTGGTTCCTTCTCCAAGCCTCTCAGTGTGAAACTCCACCCCTCTCTCTGGAAACAGGATTCGTGCCACAGCAGGAGTCTCACCCTTGAGTTCCCTTTTGCTTCAGCCTGAGCCCAGCCGCCAGAGGATGGGTGTCGGCCTTTGGCTGAGTGGGTGCTGCTGCTTTCTCCTGAATGGCACCACCGCTGGACCAGTTCTCTGAGCCCTTGTCCGGCTGTCCTGTCTGACCCTCTGTCCTCCCTGACACTCTATATCCAACTGG
This sequence comes from Canis lupus baileyi, assembly GCF_048164855.1. NCBI lineage: Eukaryota > Metazoa > Chordata > Mammalia > Carnivora > Canidae > Canis > Canis lupus. The sequence goes on from NC_132839.1 coordinate 71,654,595, forward strand.
TCAACAGCATCTCTCGGGTCAGTCCTCACTCAATCGTTCGATGTCTGTTGACTGAGTTTCTGCCATGTGCAGAGCACCGTCCTGGGCACTGGGGGGTACTGCATGGTCTCCCCTGGGGGGTCGAGACACAGAGAAGCCTGCTGAGTCCATAAAGCACACTGGGTACCCCGAGTAATGGGAGCAGAGAGAGGAAGAAACTAAGGCTTGCGGAGGCTGTGATCCACGCACCCCCCAACCCCACGCCGAGATCACATGATGTCATCAGTGGAGCCCTGCATCCAGCCAAGCTGGAGATCACATCTCTCCCCAGACTGTGGGGGGTCCATGAGGCGCAGAGCTAGGATGAGGCCCCTTCCTTGGCTTCCCAGGGGTGGGCTCGGCCGCCCCCATGGCCTGTTCCAGCCCCAGCATTCCCTGGGCCAGGATTAAATGTTAATTTATAATAGGGTCCGCTGAAGGCATCTCTGGTTGCAGGCCGCGAGGCAGATTACTCTGGAATCTCGGTGGAATGAATCAGAGGCCTGATTTTGGCAGTCGGCATGTGAGACTTACCCAGGGAAAGATGGCAATTTATGCTGTGTCGAAGAGAATGATAGTGTTCTTGTTTTACTGCCAGGAGAACCCCGTGGGGCAGGGGCCTGCGGATGGAAAACCAAAGCTGTGTCGGCTGGAAAACTTTTGTTTTTATTTATGAAACTGATTTGTATATGTTAAGGCCAATTGGTAGAAATTGGTCCATTTGCAAATTGGCAGACGGAGAAAGATCTTGATTTAGGACAAAAAGCAATGAAGCTAAAGCAATAAAAAGAGAATCACTTTCATTAGAGCAAAAAAGCAGACAACTTTTTTTCTTTTTCGAGCTTTTTTTCTTCTTCAGTTTTTAACGTCTCCCCTTAAGAAAAGGGTTGGAAATCGTTTCAGGGACACAATATGGTAGGATAAAGATAAACAGATGAAGAAATCAGGGAGAAAGAACAATAGAGGCAGGACAACAGAGTGAAGCCAGAGAAAAGATAACACAGAGAAGCATATGATACCCTAGGGGGCATTAAAAAAGGGTTACATTTTATTTTTCAATATTTTTCCATATATTAAGTTTAAAAATCTTGGGTGTGGAGATCCCTGGGTGGTTCAGTGGTTTGGCGCCTGCCTTTGGCCCAGGGCGTGATCTTGGAGTCCCGGGATCGAGTCCCACATCAGGCTCCCTGCATGGAGCCTGCTTCTCCCTCTACCTGTGTCTCTGCCTCTCTTTCTCTCTCTCTGTCTCTCATGAATAAATAAATAAAATCTTTAAATAAATAAATAAATAAATAAATAAATAAATAAATAAATAAATAAATAAATATCTTGGGTGTACAGCTTGGCTTGATGAGCTTTTGCTTGTGGACCTACCCAGGTACCAGCACCCAGATCAAGATGGGGAACTTGCAGCTTCAGCATCCTGGTGGGCTTCCTTGTTTGGGGCTGGCCAATTTCTCCAGCTAAAATATCTGTGAGATTCAGCTGCACTGGGACATGGGACTGTCAGGTGTCCCTCTTCACAGCTGTGTGCTATTTCCTCACAGGGATATACCGGGATGTACTCATCCGTTCTGCTGGTGATGGATAACTGGGTCATTTCCACTCTTTGACTGTCATGCAGATAGCTGCCACCGACACTCTTGGACGTGTCCCTTGGGGGACAGAAGCACTTGCTTCTGCTGGGCATATGCACTGGGGCGTGTGGCTGCCAGCACATAGTTTGCTTTGGTAGAAGATGCCGAGCACTTTCCCTAAGCGGTTGTACCACCCCCAGCCTTCCATCGGCAGCATGTGAGAGCTGCTCCGCGTGTTTGCCAATGTTTGGTGTTGTCAGTCTTTTTAATTTCAGCCATTTTTGTGGTGTTTTCTCCATTTCAGCAATTACTTCCCCTTTGTCGGGGAAAGCATGGTGCTCCCGTGGCAGCCTCCATTCACCAGCTCTGGCCAACTAAGCCTGGGGCTAAGCCCATCAACACATCATTTTTGCCCTGGTGCTAACTGATTTGGGATGAGCCTCTTAGGTGGAACCCTATGAGTTTCTAGCCTTTTTGCTGGGAATTTGGACGGATCTAGCAAATGTTCCCCAGCTGCAAGGGAGAGCTGGTCTATGAATATAGTCAACATGGGGGTCCCAACCAAGAGGGGGTAAGAGCACCAACTGATCCCCGATTCCAGCTGTCCCCCAAACTGCATCCACTACCTTGGGCAGTATTTCCCCTTTTATTCTTAAGGCAGGTTGAACTGGGGTTTTGGTCACTTGTGCAGTTCAAATGCCCTATAAGTCCAAACACATCAACATCATTGCAAATACAAGCCCTCAAAAAACTCAGGGCTTCCGCGACATGTGAAGCTCTGTCCTTTGCCCCGGGGGTGCTCCTTCTCTCCACAGGGCCTCACCACGCTTTAGGTCTCCCCCTTAGGTGTCTCCCGAGGATGGAGACCCAGCCTCACTCTGCACGGTACTCGGGCACTTCTTTCAGTTTGGTTGTTTACTGCTTATTGATGGAACCCTGCTTAGTCACCTCTGTGATTCCCATGAGGTCAGGGACCGGCTCTGTTTTGTGCCCATCACAGCATCAGTCAGTATGTGTTGAATGAATGAATAAAAGGCTGTGTCTTAGCCTTGGTCTGGGCTCCCATCCGCCTGGCCCTGGGTGACCTGGTTGTCCGGTCAGCTCACCCAGCCCCCACCTGCACACGTTCATTTGGATTCTCCTGGAGGCAGAGCCTGAGACACTGGAGGGAAATCCTGTCAATGAGGAAAACGTTATAAAATGGGTTAGGGCTCATGCCCCCTGAAAACTCTGGGACAGAGCATAGGCAATGCAGAGCTACCCCATCCAAGGGAGAGAGAGCTGGGGTATTTACACCCCAGCTTCCCTGAGGCACTGCTGCCTACTCCTGCTGGCCTGAGGAGGCATGAACCCCAGTGCTTGTGGCAGCCAGAGAAAGCCCTAAGGCAAGGAAAGAAGAGTGCAGGTGTTGGGAAACAGGATGGGGTGCTCCAGGATGGTAATGGCTCCCGGATGTAGATGTGGCGGCTGTGGTGTCTGCCTCACAGTCCAAATGGGATCCCCCTGGGTTCCCCACTGTCCTAAGGAAGCACCTGCTTTGCACCCAATCTGAATCTACTTCCTCTTTTGTCACTCTGTGAATTCACTTAGGTCACTTTACCAGGATGACCTTCCTGGGAGAGCAAGCCACACCTGCAGGGCTGCTGGCAGGATCACACGCCACGGCGGCTCAGCTCCTGGCAGGGGTCTGGGCCACAGCAAGTGTTGCCAGGGTATGCTTCCTACCTCTTGGCCCCGAGGGCCCGTGCCTTCCAGCAGGCTTGCACCATACTTTTTTTTTTTTTAATGAATGTATTTTTTGTTGTTCAATTTGTCAACATACAGAATAACATGCAGTGCTCATCCCATCAAGTTGCACCATACTTTTTCTTCTCCAAGGCTGGATAGCAAAACAGAACCTCAACCTGACAAGTCTGAAATGAGTGTTGTTTGGAATGCTGGGTGGCTCCTGGACATGTCACCTCTAGGCCCTTATAATCGTGCTCCCTGGAGAACACACCTTTCCCACTTACGTGCACAGAGGTTGAGGGGGCACAGCAGAGGGATGGCTGGTGGCCAAGAAAGGATTAGACTATTTCTGAAAAGTCTTAAGCAAACAAATAAATATTTCCCCCAAGCCACTCGATGGAGAATGTCTTCTCAGTTTAATTTCAAACAGCCCCTCTTTGTGGGCCTGGAGCCTGAGGCCATGTGGGGCACAGGGACCCCAAACAGGCTTCCCTTTGGATCCTGGCAGAAGATGGTTTGAAACGCCTGAGGGACAGCTCCCATCTCCAGGAAGGATAAAGTTGCCACGACTCCTCCAGGGCTCAAGCCCTTTACAGTTTCAAAGCCTTCCCCCCCCCCCCATTCAGCTTCTCCTTTGATCCTGGAAACCAGCCCTACTGTGAGCTGGGCAGAGTGGCCTCATTATATCCACTTTAACAAGGATCAAGGAGGCCCAGAGAAGGAGAGCTACCGGGACATGGTCACACAGCAAGGCACAGCACAGCCAGAATGGGGACCCAGCATCCAGTTCTTGGAGGGGCACTTCCTCCACTGTGGCCCTCTGCACCCCAATATCAAACCCCAAAACTCCGGAAGGGCGGTGACGCCAGTCCCTTCCTGTCTTTTAAAGAGACCTCTCTTCTTGTCCCCACCCCCTTCTTTTTAGTAAGTAGAACCATTAGTTTTTATTGACGGGACTAATGCTTTTCATTTAGGGCCAATTACAATGGGAAGGGAGACGCTTAAGGGTAACTGGGTGATGAAAGGCCCCCATTACGGAACAAGCTCAGGAGCTGCTGTTTCCCATTTGTAATGCTGGTTCCACATGCGAGTCATATTTAAGCCATAAACGGTGGCGCCCAGGGAGCACTCGCGGACTGCCTTGAGAAACCCAATACTTTTATCAAATCGCCAGATGGCCCCATATTAGAGAAACCATTTATTTAATTTATTTTTTCCCCCTCCGAGCTGCTTAGATTCTCAGAAGCTGGCTTCACCTAACCCCGTAGACCTTCCAGTAGCATCTATGCTCCTGCTTGAAATAATCGTCCTTTGGGTTTTACTGGCGCCCCCGTGGCTGCTTGTAAACTCTTGCTCATTTTCCCCCTCTTTTTTGCAATTCTGTTCAAGAGAGGAGACGACGAATATGTACTTGGTGCTTACCTGGTCCTAGGTGCGGGATTCCAGCCTTCAATCATTTGGTCCTTGCGGGGCTCCTTCAGAGGCACCCATTTCACAGATGAGAAGATGGAGGCTCGCAGTGACACCCCTGACCCCCACCCCCAGAGCTTGACAGGAAGTGCATGGAGAGAAGGGATGTCAGCTCACGGTTGTCTGCCTCTTTTTAGGGCTGCAAATAACTTGGAATCTACACTAAAAATTCCTAATAGTCTAATATATTGTATATTTACATTGTATTTTTTTCCCCCTTAAACCAGAGACTTGGCAAGACCCGTGATTATGTAGAGGAGCCCCAGATGATTATGGTGTGGTGTCTGGGCTTTGCGGAAGGTTTTGGCATTTGTGGCCGCTTTTTTTTTTCTTCTTCTTCTTCTTAAGGTTTGTGAAAGTAAACTGGCGCTTGCCCTAAGGGGGCTGAGCAAGTGGGGGCTGGAGCCGGCCTGGGCACCGAACAATGCGGCTGGAGTCCTGGGAGGGGGGGCAAATGTAAACAGAGAACCAGGAGCATAAACAGCAAATCAGCCCAGGACAGAGACTTGAGGGATGGGCAGGAAGGGAATTCTAGCTGGGGTGGGTGGAAAATGAAGAAGGAGGTCGGAATCTGCTTTGAATTCTGCAGGCAGATTGGCTTCAGGGGTCCGGGATGGGGGTGGGGGTGGGGGTGGGAAAGTCCAGAGTGTGGGGGAGAAAGTCTCCTGCTGGAGATGTCACTCCCAAGAGGAGGGGAGAGTCCACACTCGGTGTGGAGAAGCACCCAGGCTGGGCTGAGGAAGGGCAGGGATGGACACCAATCTGGGGGAGCAAGTGCAGATGCAGAATGGAATTAATTCATTCCCGGTCACGGGGGCTGGATGAGAGCATCCCACAGTGGGTTCCCATCTCATTGGCACCCAACCCTCTTCAGTAGTGGAATTGGCCTCATTTTACAGACAAGTTAGTTGAGGTTCTGAGAAGCTAAGTCATTGACCAATACCCTCTAGTAAGTGGGAGGCTGAACCTCATAGATTCCAGAACCCAGCCCTCATCGCTGCACACAGCTGTCTTAGCGAGAAGCACAGAAGGAGGAGAAGGCACAGAAGAAAGAAGGGTCAACTCAGCTTGAAGAGGTCAGGGAAGGCTCCCAGGAGGTAGTGGTATGGCACCCATGCGTTGGCAGATGAATTCACCCAACAGAGGGGAGGAGAGGGCATTCCAGGCAGAGGGAATGGCCCGGGCAAAGGGGTGGAGGCTTAGCTGTGTGTTTGGGAAGCTGAGCAGAGTTTGGTGAGGCTGAGGCAGTGGAAGTTTCGGGGAGCGGAGCAGGCAGGGGAACCCCAAGCAGCTCTGCCTGTCACTGAGGCTGGGCTATGTGAAGTCCTGATTTTATTTTGAACGTGTGTTTTGCCAGTGAAGTCTGATGGGAGAATGGAGCATGCGCAGGAACCGACATGTACAATAAGTGTTTCCTGCTGTTCTTTGCTGCCCCCTTTGCATATAGCACCCCCACATTGCAGTAGTCCAGAATTCTGATGGACGCACCTGCGTGCAAGGTCTGTGACGACTCAAAGCAAGGACAAGGTAAGCTTATCACATCTACGGACAGACTTAGGGGGAGTACTGATAGCTCCAAGGAGCCACTTTTTTTTTTTCCCAACCAGAACTTGCTTCGTTTTAAAAATAATTTTTTTAAAGAATTTATTTATTCATGAGAGACACACGGAGAGAGGCAGAGACACAGGCAGAGGGAGAAGCAGGCTCCATGCAGGGAGCCCGACGTGGGACTCGACCCCAGGATCCCTGGGCGGAAGGGAAGGCAGATACTCAACCATTGAGTCACCCAGGGGCCCCCAGAACTTGCTTCAAATGCAGAAAGAAGACACTGGCATTCTGAGAAATACAAACAACTTGCGACATCCTTTCCTACTCATGTCGCTTCCCCAGATTGGCCAAATGCTGCTGCTGCTGGAAGCGATGGCATTGAAGGAAAAGGAAAGCCAGGCCAGGGATCCCTGGGTGGCGCAGCAGTTTGGCGCCTGCCTTTGGCCCAGGGCGCGATCCTGGAGACTCGGGATCGAATCCCGCGTCGGGCTCCCGGTGCATGGAGCCTGCTTCTCCCTCTGCCTGTGTCTCTGCCTCTCTCTCTCTCACTGTGTGCCTATCATAAATAAATTAAAAAAAATTAAAAAAAAAAAAAAAAAAAAGGAAAGCCAGGCCAACCCATGGTTCTTTATCCATGTACTACTCCTTCTTTATTGGTGAGCAAGCGGAAGTCAGAAAGTGGCAGCAGAACGTGTGTGTCAGGAAGTGAAGTAAAAACAGCCGAGTTGGGGCAGCCCGGGGGGCTCAGGAGTTGAGCACCTGCCTTCGGCCCAGGGCATGACCCGGGATCCCGGGATCGAGTCCCGCATCGGGCTCCCTGCATGGAGCCTGCTTCTCCCTCTGCCTGTGTCTCTGCCTCTGTGTGTGTGTGTGTCTCTCACGAATCAATAAACAAAATCTTTTAAAGAAATTGGAAACAAAAAAAAAAAAATAAAAAAAATAAAAAAAAAAAAAAAAAAAAAAAGAAATTGGAAACAGCCGACTAATTCTGTGCAATGCTCCCACTGCCCTGATAAGAGTGGAATACACGTGCATGAGCTATGAGATACACGAGTGTGTGGCTCCCGCAATTTCATCTAGCAGTGAAGTGCTTCTATCTGCATTTAAAACTGACATTGCACACCTTGAAGATGAAGGGCACAACTTCCGCTAATAACATACAATTCTTTAAATCCTTTTTTTTTTTAAACTTAGAATGTCATAAACAGAAAATTAAAACAACAACAACAATAACAACAACAAAAAACCACTACGGCCAGCCGAGAGCGAGCCTGGAAGGACAAGAAAAGCTTTTCTATTTCGGTACCGTGCACGGGGACCGGGAGAGCGCGCCCCGCGCGAGGTGCCGCCTCTCTGCTCAGTTCCCTCCCCTGGAAAATGAGTCAAACATCACTTGGTGCAGGTCCCGTGAGGCCGGCTCCGCAAGGCAGCACATGGCAAAGGAACCGACAACCCATACACGAGGAGCTACGACGTCCAAGCGCCCCTGACGGCACACACGATGTGCGCAGGCGCGGACGGCATCGGCCCTCTACTTCCGGAAAACGCTCCAGGCCCCTCGAGAGGGCTTTCTGGAGGCAGCCATTTTCCCTCATGACTCCTCCCCCCACCCAGCCGGTTGGTTGTTGATTGGTCCACACCTGTCCCGTGACCAGGCTCAGCCAATCAGCTGCTGAAATCGGGCTTTCTTGAACGACACGTGGCCGCTGTTGCCTGTGGTTTCTATTTCAAGAGGCAAAACGCGGAAGGCGTCAGAGGCACTTCCGGTCTCCAGTGGGAGCTTTTGCGAGGGCCTAGAGGAGAGGGTCGGAGCTTGCTTGACGCTCCCAGCCCTGGTTGCACTGCCCGTGGAGGTTGACAGTGTTTCTGTTGGCTTTTACGAGTCAGCACAGTTCTTTTGTTCTTTTTTCTTTTTTTTTTCTTTCTTTTTTTTTTTTTTTTAATTTCCAGGCTTTTCGTTAAAAATGGTTCATGGGGATCCCTGGGTGGCTCAGCTGTTTGGTGCCTGCCTTCAGCCCAGGGCATGATCCTCGAGACCCAGGATCGAGTCCCACGTCAGGCACCTTGCATGGAGCCTGCTTCTCCCTATGCCTGTCTCTCTCTCTCCCTCTCTCTCTCTCTCTCATGAATAAATGAATAAAATCTTAAAAAAAAAAAGGTTCATGGGTGTCTGCTGCTTCTGATGCAAAGAGTGCCCCTTAATCTCTTTAATAAAATGTCCCTCCTACGCCCCGGCAAAGCCTTGGGGCAGCTTCCAGCCCACACGAGGGTGGGCGTGCAGTCAGCTCCGTGCTCTGCCTAGGATGCTCTGGGTGCCGGGTGCCCCTGGGTGCGGCAGGCGGGCTGGGACCTGAGGGGGCCTCTTCGTGCATATGCTCCGGGGAGAGCAGCATGGATTTACTGACTTTTTTTACAGGAGAGGCTTGGGGGACCAAGCAGCGGGGTAGCTCCTCGGTCAGTTCCCTCCCCGCCCCCTCGGCCCCTCGTCTTCTGTCTTAACCACCAAAGGTCTCTAATTCACCACAGAGACTAGGACATGGCATGAATGGTCCTAAATTAGAAGGGACCTACTGTTCCCTCTGGGGAAGCTTATAGGTTGGTAAGGGAAAAAGCAAACCAACCGACAATTCACTTAATTAGTTAAGCACATGGTGGGTCTGTATGTAAACATTCATTCATTCATCTGTCTGACGATTATTTATGCTTCCGTAGGATCCAGACACTTCTGGGGTTCAGGGTACAGGGGTGAAAACGTTAAACAATGACCCTATCCTCCACGAATGGAGATTAACACGGAAAGATGAACCATCACAACCAATGTTCACACATTCATCAGGGGCTTTTGATTCGAAGTACTTTCACAGTGATTTCCTAAATCTGGCCCTTGCAAGAGCCTCCTGGGGCAAGTACTATACCCTCCATTTTACAGGTGATAAAACTCCAGGTTGTTAAGTAATTGGCTCAAGGGGATTCATATTTACCTTGGATTCAAACCTGATACTGCTCCCAAATATTTTTTTCTACTAGCATATATATATATTTATTTATATATAAATAAATATATATATTTATTTTTATATATTTTTATATAGTATTTATTTATTTATATAAATATATTTATTTACTTATTTTTCTACTAGCATATATATATTTATTTATTTACCTATTTACTTATTCATTTAGTAGGGCTAGCCAATGGGACAGACGGAGATATCTGCTTGGGGAAACAATAAAAATATTTTTGCTCCTTGAAAGCAAACAAGTGTGGCATGAGTCAAATGTCTCCCTCTCCTCTTCATACCTCTACATATCCATATACGCATGCTGTACTTCCAATCTTCAACCACAGTTGAAATGTCTGTACCTCACAACTGCAGGTAGCTGCCAGCTTGCAGCTCTGAGATGATGAGCAAGAGGATGAAAAGTCAATAAGCTGAGAATAGCAGTAAAGAAAGGTTGAGAGAACCTAGATTCTTGATAACTACCTTGAGTTGCTGTATCAATCCAAAACTGTTGCCTTCAGACTTAATATTATGGGAGACTATTAAAGGTCCCTATTGCTTAACCCAATATAGATGTTCTATTACTTGGAGCCCAACACATTTATAACTGATCCAAACTGCCAGAATTTCAGTGTAGGAAAGAAGCTCATCATGTCCATCTTGTTTCTGGATTACAATTTCTGGTACCCCCTTTATTCATATGGCACCTTGGGCAAGTTTCTTATATTTGCCTGTTTCCTTATCTGTATGATGTTGGTAATAGTGGTACCTACCACATAAGGTTGGTAGGACTGGGTAATTTAATACATGAGAAACTTTTAGAATATCTAAGTAAACTAGGAAGATAGATTGGACTGTCCTCAGGCTGATAAAGTGCATCAATGAAAAGCTTATAGCTAACATCATACTTAATGGAGAAATAACAAATGCTTTTCCTCTAAGATCAGGAAAAAGACAAGGATGACCATTGTTACAGCTTCTATTCATCATCGTATGATAGATTTTAGCTACTGCAATAAAGCAAGAAAGAGAAATGAAAGGCATTCAGATTAGAAAGGAAGGAATAAAATCATCTTTTTTTTTTAATATTTTATTTGTGGGGCACCTGGGTGGCTGGCTCAGTAGTTGGGCATCTGCCTTTGGCTCAGGTCATGGTCCTGGGGTCCTGGGATTGAGTCCTGCATCAGGCTCCTCACGGGGAGCCTGCTTCTCCCTCTGCCTGTGTCTCTGCCTCTCTCTCTCTGTGTTTCTTATGAATAATGAGATGTTGGTAATCTCTGGGCTATCTCACACATTCACTCCCTTGTCAAGTCTGAAAGTGACTTCTATTTTCCTGTTAAAACCTGACAAACAATTTCTAAGGCTTTTTCCAGACTAAGAAAAAATTCACGAGTTTAATAGTTTTATTTTATTTTTATTTCTATACCCAGTGTGAGGCTTGAACTCACAACTTAGATCAAGAGTCATGGGCTCCACCAACTCAGTCAGCCAGGTGCCACAGTAAAATTGTCTTTATTTTCAGACAATAGCATCATCTATGCAGAAAACCCTATGGAATCTACAGAAAAGCTACTACAGCTAATAAGTGAGTTTCACAAGATTTTATGTTACAAGATCAATTCATATCAACACATTGTATCTCTATATAGTAGCAATGGACAATCAGAAATTGAAATTTATTTTTTTAAAAAGATTTTGTTTATTCATGAGACACACACACACACACACACACACACACACACACACGAGTCAGAGACACAGGCAGAGAGAGAAGCAGGCTCCATGCAGGGAGCCCGACATGGGACTCGATCCCAGGTCTCCAGGATCAGACCCTGGGCTGAAGGCGGCGCTAAACCACTGAGCCACCTGGGCTGCCCCAGAAATTGAAATTTAAAAAGAGTACATGAATCAGAAAACTTTCTCTGTAAAGGGTTAGATAATAGCATTTTTAAGTTTGTAGCTACATACAGCTGCTGTTACAGGGCAAAAGCAACCAGGGACAATATGTACATGAACGGGCATGGCTGTGTTCCAATAAAAGTCATGACAAAATAGGCAGTGGATGAGATTTAGCCCATTGGTCAACCCTTGCCATATACAATAGGATAACAGATATAAAAATTCCTAGGGATACAACCGACAAAAGATATGCAAGACCTATACATTTAAAAATCACAAAACATTGTTAAGAGAAATTTAGAAACATATGAATACATAGGGAGCTATACTGTGTCTGGATTGGCGGCTCAATATTGCTAAGATGTTAGTTCTTGCCAGATTAACCTATAGATCCAGTGTAATCCCAGGCAAAACCACAGGAGACTTTTTTGGTAGAAGTTGACAAGTTGATTCAAAAATTCATATGGAATTGCTAAGGACCTCAACTAGCCCAAAAAACTTTCAAAAGGAAGTTGGAGGACCTATAGTACTTGATTTTCAGAATTATTATAAAGCTACATTAACAAGTATGTACTATTGGCATAAAAATAGACAAGTAGATTTTGAAAAAGCCAACAATAGAATCTGAAGTCCAGAAATAGACTCACCATACTACCCATATACACAGATGAATTTTAACAAAAGAGTAAAAAAGTAATTCAGTTTCACCAAATAAGGCTGGGACAATGGAATATCCAGATGCAAAAACCTGAGCTTCAATCCTGAGTTGCACCACATAGAAATTTAACTCATAGACCTAAATGTAAAACCTAAAACTCCGAAACTTCTAGAGCAAAACATCATGGAAAATCTTTGTGGCCTTGACCTAGGCAAAGATTTCCTAACTATAACACCAAAAGCACAGTATATATAAGAACAATTAATGAATTGTACTACATTAAAATTGACAACTCTGGTTTTAAAACAATGTTGTTAATAGATTAAAAGGGCAAGCCACAGAGTGAAAGAAAATATTTGTAAACCACATATTGGTAAGGATCTTGTATTTAGAATATATGAAGAATGCTCAAAGATTGGTGAGAAAATAACTTAAAAATTAGGTAGAATGGTTGAACAGACACTTAAAGAAAATATATGGAAAGTAAATGTATTAAAAAATGAGCCCCGACCACCCTGGGTGGCTCAGCAGTTTAGGGCCGCCTTCAGCCCAGGATGTAATCCTGGAGACTCAGGATCAAGTCCCACGTCGGGTTCCCTGTATGGAGCCTGCTTCTCCCTCTGCCTGTGTCTCTGCCTCTCTCTCTCTCTCTCTCTCTCTCTCTGTGTCTCTCATTAATAAATAAATAAAATCTTTAAAAAATGAGCCTCATGATTAATCATTAAAGAAACACAAAATTACAACCACAATGATACATGACCACATGCCCACTGAAAAGATGAACCACACCAAGTGCTGGCAAGGATGGAAAGCAGCTGGCACTTCACACACTAGTGGGTAGGACTGTGAAGGGGGACAACTGCTCGGAAAACAATTCAGCAATTTCTTAAAAAGTTAGACACACACCTGGCATATTACTTGCCCATTCTACTCCTAGATATTTACCCAAGAGAGATGAGGGCATATTTCCACATAAACACTTGTATACAATTGTTCATAGCAGCCTTACTTGTAACGGCCGGAAACTGGAAACAACGTAAATATCCATCAACAGGTGAAAGCATAAACAGATTGTGGTATATCCATACAGTGGAATATAGTCAGCTATAAGAAGGAATGCACTATTGATGAATTCAGCAACGTAGATGAATCTCAAAAGCATTTAACTGAACTAAAAGTCTGCCTAAAAGGAGTACACATATGATTTCATTGATATGGAATCCCAGAAAATGCACTCTAACCTATAGTGACAAAAAGCAGTTGTCTGAGTTGGGGGTGGAGAGAACAGGAGGGGTACAAGGAAATCTGGAGGGTCTTGGATATGTTTACTCCCTTGATTATGGGGATAATTTCGCAGGTATAAGAATATATCAAAATCACATTGTACACTCGAAATCTGTGCAGCTTATTACATGTCAATTTTACCACAATAAAGACAAACCTAGCACAGTGAATGTCAATTCTCATTAATATTTTTCCTGAAGTGGTAACTGAAGCCAGAGATAGAAAGTGACTTCATCCCACACCTATCCTTCTGTTTGTTCCCTCATCCAGCCTCCCTGTCCTTCTCTTCTCCCCCTGTCAATATTTATTTCACACATTCTATGTCCCAGGCACTAGGGTAGGGTCCTGGGATACAAGGATGAACGACACTCCGTCTCTTGCCCCTCTGGAGCCCACAGTAGCCACAAGTTAGTAATCCTAAATGATAGGCCATGGTGGCTTCAGATCAGATACATGCCCCTTGGGGGTCTGTTTTCATTCAGACTCATTCCTCACCCATCCCTGCTCTGGTCTGCATCACCATGGGATGATTCCACGGGAAGCAATTCCCAGGGCCCCCATCAGCTGGATTCTGGCTGGGTTCATGAGTGGAAGTCTCTGGAGGGAGTCTTGAGGGCAGATGTGGAGAGGGAGGTTGATGCAGAGTATCTTTTCTTCCCTCTCTGCCTCTTGCATCTCTAAAAGCAGCCTTGCCTCCTGCATGACTCAGTTTCCACCATGTGATTGGCTCCAGCCCACTGTGGCCCTGGCCCCATTGGGTATTCCTGCTCCTACCCCCACTCCATTAGCACCCTCACTTTGTCCTCCAACCTAGGGATGCCAGCAGCTCCTGCTGTTGGTAATCTCTGGGCTACCTCACACATTCACTCCCTTGTCAAGTCTGAAAGTGACTTCTACTTTTCTGTTAAAACTTGACAAACAATTTCTAAGGCTTCTTCCAGATTAAGAAAAAAATCATGAGTTTGATAGTAGAATTTCAGACATGGGAACAGGCAGTGAGGGAGGTATGTGGAGGACACGATAGCCTTCTGGAAGTCTCTCCAAGTTCATCGCAAAGACAGCTGTGTTTCTCCATCCAGGACCCATGAGACTGTACATGGGGACCGAATCCAGCCCCCAGTCTGAGGTTCAGGGGAGTATTTGGCACGAAGCTCAGACGTGTTTCCATTTAGAGTCCAACACAGATCAAAGTGATGTGGCCGCACCATGCTTTGTCGGCTCAGTTAAAGGGATCCAAGGTGCTTTGGAAGGACATACTTGGTCTGGCCAGACTGCTGTCAGCATCAGCTGGGAATTTCAATGGGAACAGCTGCCACATCTCTGTGCACACATGTGTCTGTGGGCACGTATGTGTATCCTCAACTCTGGCATCCTCTTGTGCCTGTTAAACTCTCCTGCATCTGGGATGCCAAAATCTCAGCCTCCATGGAATGTTCTGCTTCTTCACTCCCCAGGAAAGTTGTTCCTAAATCAATGATGCCTTTAATCATTGATGTTGTCTTTGAATTGACGAAACACAGATTCCCCCTCCCCCAGAACACCACCCAATTAGTGTTTCCCCAGAAAGATGCTTCATGTTTTTTTAAAACCCAAATTTCATAGACTATCTATGTCTCACAATACTTCCCTTTTTTTTTTTTTTGGTCTGGTGTTTATAGAAGAAAAAAATATATTTACAATTCAAATAACATTACATTTTTCCTAAATAAAATGATGAGTGGAAAAGTTTCCAATTACATCCCAATAAAATCCACAGCATGTCAGAATCACACGTACATATCAACAAAAAGAGAGTATATTTCAAATAATCCTGAAGCTAAAAGAGGCCTTCTAGATTCTTCTCATGGTGAGCCATTCTATATCATTGTGTGCTTGCCTGCAGTGCTGCTAGGATCATGTCCTTGTTTTTGACTAGAGTTGAACAATATGGACCCTCAAAAGTTGCAAATGGTGGCAAGAAAAGTGATGATGGTAGAAGAAAAAATGCTGTCATGCAGGAAGTGTATCAGCCAGCTATAGCTGTGTAATAAATTGCCTACAAGTTGCTGGTGACAAATAGCTGTCATGCACCTGCAGGGTGACTGGAGGCTGGTTGAACAGGGCTGGGCTCTGCTGGATGTTCTAGGATACTGTTGGCATTTAGTGAGATGGGGAAGACAATAGAAATAACAGATTTGAGGGGAAGGGAAGCCTTGGTGGTTGGGGTAAGTACTTGTTAAGTTTGAGAGAGGTATTAGACAGCCAAATAAAGGCATCAAGTAGCCTGAACCTCAGAGGAGAGTACACACCTGAAGATACCAGTTTGGGGAGCATCTGCTGGTAGTTAAAGCATGAGAAGGAATGAAGTCAGTAAGGGATTACAGACAAGAAGAGAAGATACTGGAACACACCCAAGACCGAGAGAAAGGGCGCAATGTTGAGTTTGTGAGTTCACCAAGGATCACTTGCTCCTGAGAAATTGAGGGCAAGGAGAAGCAGTGGAATCAACACCCCTCACTTGACTTCAGAGTGGTGGCCCAAGGCCTGTAAAAGAGCCTGGACACGTGTTTTGTCAAACTACACAGTGTTTTCTGAAAAATCTGAATTAATCGCCGTCATTGAAAAATGGAATAATTCAAGGAAAAAGTCTAGAAAAAATTGAAGTTTTACTGAAAGGTCTGGACTTTCAGCTTCCCTTGACAGATTAAAACCTCTGGGCATATGAAGCCTGCATTTCTGCCTAACAGCACTGAGGCAGAGCTGAGAATGGTTGCCTTGGAGGCAGGCTTGGGCGCTCCACTCCACTCCAGTCCCCACCACTCCCTACTGTCTTATGCAGACCCCACTTGGCTCACTTATATTTCTGACATAACCCCTAGGGGCCTTGAGTCTGTAACTCTCTTAGCTGAGTCTATGGGCATTCTTCACGAATTCGTACCTCATGGCCCCAGGGTTCCTGTCCTCAGAGAAGACTTAGAGCTTCAGGAACCTGCTCCATCCACAGCCTCAGAACCTGTTGGGAGGTCGCACTCCCTGGATACCATCTTTGATGGTTTGGAGCATGAATTTATCATTGAGGACCAAGAGTGCAGGCCTATGTAGAATACTTTATGTGAAAAGTGGGGAGCTTTACTTCTTGGCTGCAAGTGGGTTAGACCAAAGCCAAATCTCGAGTTTGTGTTATGGCCTAAACTACACCCTAAGTCTTTAGGGAATAAAGAAGGGACAGAGTGAGGAGGAAGAGGACAGCATTGCCTTGTAGTCCCCAGGCTCCTCAGGCCTTCCCCCAGGGAATGGGTCTGCTCTGGACACATCAGGGTCTTGAAGGACCATACCAGGGAAATGGCAAGGCAAACATTTTTCCCAAGCGCTGTCCTCAGGGCCTCCGGGGAATTTTAAATGGCTCTGGGTTGGTGTACTTGGCATAGCTCACTGCACTAAATACAAAGCAGATTCTAGCAGCTGCAGCTACAGAGCTGGTTCTGGGTCCCAGGCCTGGCATGTCAGCAGGAGCAGAAGCTGCCGTCCAGCTTGTGTTGGACAAATAAGGAGCCCACAGGAGAATGGGCAGTGCAGGGGGTCACAGCCTTCAGGGACCACACCCATGTGGGCTGAGAAGTCACAGCCCTGCAGTCACAGGTGGGTCACATTGCTTTCTTGCACCTCCAAGTTTCTCATCCCTGAAATGGGAGAGAAATTGCAGTTGGTAATAACAAATGACAGGGGACTGAAGGAAGCTGTTTTGGAAGGATTCCCACCTTAGTGCTCAACAGCCTTGTGAGACAGTGTGAGGAGTATTTAGGAGGGATTTGCACCAGATCGCATGAGTCTGAAGGCTGCCTCTGCCACTAATGGGCTGCATGGCCTTGGGCAAGTAATTTAACCTCTCTGTGCCTCAGTCTCTTCATCTGTAAAATGGGAATGGTAATAGTCCCAACCTTATAATCATTGGGATGGTGACAATCTTGCCTTATAGATTGGTAGTGGGGATCAGTAATGGAAATAGTAATAGAACACGTTCTGTTCCAGGTGCCCCCCCCCCCATCTTCTGTCCCTCTAAAATGAGGGCTCCATGAGGATCAGGCCAGACTTTGAATCCCTGGCACTAGAGTAGCGCCTGGCACAGCATAGGCCATCTGTAAATGTTGGCTGATGCGTGAATGAGCATGAATGAATGAAGACCTTCAGTTCCTTAACAGCACTGACATTCTAGACCGAATTTCCTCTCCTGCTTTGTTCTGATTGATTTTTGGACTTCAGGCTCCTGATTACTACCCCCCGGAGACAGCAAAGGGACTTTCTCTCTGAATGGAATCATGCCCCAAAGTTCAGGCCGCTCTGGGGGCATCCACTCCAATGGAAGGGACCTGGCTGTGAGGGGTGAGTTGGATGAGGCTTTGGGGTGCTATCACCTTTAGGATCTGCCCAGCTTCCCTCACAGCCATGGTCCCCGACTCCAGGCAGTGAACACACATCAGGGCAGCAGGGCCCGGGGCCGGGGGGACAAGAGCCGGCCATTCCTGCCCAGTGCTTCAGATACAGAGCGATGGTAAACAGGACAGAACGACATGGTGTCATGGGCAGCTCATTAGTCCACAGTAACATTTACTCATGAGGCCACACAGTGAGGACGAGGAAGTGGTTTCAAATAAGTTCTACCTGACGCTTGCTCTGTTTGCCTCCAAAGCTGATTTATTTCTGATTTCTGAAGCCCACTTGGATTCACAGTAATGAAAGTAATCCTCACTCACAGACTAGTTGCAGTGGCAATGCTTCTCAAAGGCCTCTTCTGCTGGCCTCTGTTCTCCCATCATTCATCAGCCGAAGGAGGAAGGAGAGAGAGCACCCTCCACGCCTAACTCCCCCTTTAATTTTCTTAAGTCTGAACAAAAGCTAGTTAACTGGCCGTCCAAGTTATAACACATTCGTGGTGGCCTCCAGAGTGCTAAAATCTGGTTCTCCATCTTATTTGAGTCTGTGTTTTTTTTTATTACATTTCCATAATAGTTAACAACTGTATTAAAGCATTGGAATATGAAACATGCATCTGAAACATTCCTTAAAAAAACACTTTAAAAATCATGGGGTGAGATTTTACTAGGGTCCTTCCCCACTCGGACAAGCTCCTGGTCAAGGGACTAGTTATTTATTGCCATAATTGGGCAGAATAACCTGCCATTCCAACACGCGTCAGCATTTCTTTCCGTCATAAGTGGCTTGGGGATCAAGCAGGGCTCAGCCGGGTGCTTCTTCTGGTCTCTGTTGGTGGCGTCTCATCCTGCCCCAGGGTAGCCCGGTGTGCTTTCCCAGCAAAGGCAGAGGGAGGAACACAGGAGGGAAACACACCCGCACTTTATCAAGCTTCTGCATGCATCACATCCAGGCACATCCCTCGGGCTAACGCATGTCACGTGGATGAACTCAGGGGTAGGGAGAGGGACTGTGAAGTCATGTGGCAAAGAAGATGGGGAGGAGAGGAAATTTAGGACCATTGGTGCAATCTTGCACCATATTTCTCTTCTGGTGTTCCTGCCTTGACTCATGGAAGGAGGGAAGTTCAGCTACTCCTTGCAGGGTCTTGGGGATCATGGGGAAGGAGCTTTTGCTCTTCTCTCCACACTTTACAGGTTAAGTACCCCTTAGCTGCCCTTTCACAACACAAGCCTGCTGAGAGCTGCTCGCCCGTGGAGCCTGAGATGATGGCTGGGGTTGCCATACCTTAGATGAAGTGGGGCTCCACCTCATCAGTCTTGGGGCTCCACCTCCTCAGTCTGGGGCTCTTGCTCTCTGACAGTGTCCACCCTTGTGCATAGTGAATTCATCACACACTTCCTATCTCCAGAAGGGAGTGTCAAGGGTCTTCCCATCCTATATGGTCGTCCCACACCCTCCAGCATCCCAGCCTGCAACGCAGTGAGACCACTGGGAGCCTTTGCTTCAGATCTCAACGCTTGTTCTATGACCCGGGTTCCTAGGGGATTTTGTATTCTTGGTCCTAAGGCCACACCTCTAGTGGAAATTGGCCCGGTTTTGTGTTCATCTCCTACTCTAACTTGTAATAATCCCATGAGTGTCAGTGAGAAGGAAGCACCGGGCAACCGGGCATGTCCAAGGCAGGTTTCTCAAATCCCCCCAAACTGGTCAATGAGGAGAATGCCTACTCCTCTGAGCCCTGTTTCCTCATCCCTGTGATAATGGTTATGTGGTCAGGAGCCCTGGCTGAGCTGTGGATGAGCCACCCAAGGGCACCATGCCATGCTTCTGCCACCAGTCCCTGGCCAGAGGAGGGCAGGGCTCACGGAGCCGTGGGAAACACTCTGATGGGGACATTTTTAGTACCAGACATGATCTTCTCTTAATAAGGCCATAACACAATGGAAGGGCAAGAGTGCTTCCTCCAGGGCACTTAGTGTATGTTTATGTCTAAGTAAAATGAAAAGTGAAGCGGTCCCTCTGGGTGACCCTGTGGGCTCTGGTGATCACTGTGGCCAGGCAATATGGTTCTCTGCATTCTCTGTCCCTCCATGTGTCTGGCTTAATGTTGAATGCTTAACCAACTAATATGTCTCATTAGGAAATTTGTTGGAGCCACTTTGGGAATGGGGTGGAGGAGGGTGCAGGAAGCAGAATGTTAGGGCAGGAGGGTTTAATTGACTTATTTATATTATATTTATTTTTAGACTTCTGCCTCACACTGAGGAGGATCTGATACATTGTACTAAGATATACTTGATGCATTAAGAAAAGAAGGCAGAAACGAGGGCATTTGGGTACAGGAGGAAAAACAGATGGATCCAAGCTAGGTTGGATATGCCATAGGTGATGTGTACTTGCCACAGCTGATCATCCAGGATGACTGTGCTTCCTCCTGCAGAAGCAAAGGGGTAAATGTGATCAGGGGCCAGGTTCATAGAGTCTATAAGACATGGACATTTCTCAGGGAAAGCTCAGCTGTTCCTGGTAGAGATGTGAGAAGGCATTTCCCTTAGGTTTGCAAAAAGGGAAGCCTCCCCAGCTCAGCTGAGAGGGGCTGGGAGATCAGGCCTCTCTTTCCTTTGCATGCGGAGGGCTGAAGTAGGAGGAGGAAGGCCTGGAGCACCAGGGAGCCAGGAGAGGCACTGTGCGTCATCAACTACCCAGATGCGGAGCCAGCCCAGTCTGGGGGGTCACCCTGGCTTGACCTTGGCGTCCAGCCCATTTTTCAAAGTTGGGCAACTTTCTGAGTCAAGCCTGTCTGGGCACCGCCAGGGAGAAGGGAGCAGGTCAGGGGAGATGCTGGATCTCTGGCGGAAGGCATGGGAGCTCCGTGACCCCGGACAGAAAGACATGGTGGGGCCGGTGGGTTTTGGGGTGCTCTCCCTTGCCGAGAAAGGAGACTTTGCTCTCAGTTTGAGATGAGCCATTTATAGAACACCTGGTGTCCAGAAAAGGTGGACCGTGGAAATCCTCACCAACACCCCATTCCCTCTCCTCGGTGAGTACAGGGACCCCTCTTTCCAGCCCCTCCTGGGCCTCGGGGCATGTGGCCATGTGTCTGATGATGGCCAATAGGGCAGGAGTGGAAAAGGCCACGCCCGAGCCATGCCCCTGCCCGCGGGTTGAAACAGGTGTAGCCTCCCCGCTCCTCCCGCACAGACACCCGCTGGCAGCCGACTGAGTCCCCAAGCCCCTGCGTGGAAGGGCTGCCTGGACTCGGGGCTTGGTCTCTTACTATAGCCAATCCCATGGGGACCGAGGCAGAGCGAGGGAAAATCTCAGCCCACTCCCCGTTGTGGGACTAAGTGGGAACGTGACAGCGGGCTCTGGAGCCTGGCCACCTTGGTTTGGATCTCAGCCCTGCCAACTCCTAGTCTATGCCTGGGGCAACGAATGTGCCCTCAGTTTCTCCACCTATAAATGGGGATCATAATAGTAGCTGCTGGGTGGAAGTGCTGTGAGGGTTTAGCGTCCTCCTAGATGGGAAACACCCGGCACCTGTTCCTTCTATTCCCCGTGCAGTGTCTAGTGCAGTGCCTGACACACCTGAAGTCTGCAAAGCTGTTGCTTCCCTGCCTCCACCCTGACACCTCCCTTCTCCAGCCTTTAATGTCATCCTTCACTGAGGGATTGAATCAAAGATCAACAATAAATATGGCCTGCCCCCGTAAATGTTCTATGTTAGATGCCCAGCCATTCCCAGAGGAGCAAGACCTTGCTGTGCATGGGCCTCAGACTCTGTAGGATGGACCTGCCTGGGGTCCAGTCCAGGCAGTACAGACTTGCTGTGTGACCTTGGGCAAGTCGCATCACCAATCTGTGTCTCTGTTATCTGCGGAATTATGGCTTTACTGAAATGTGTGCTGTCAGCTTGGCCCTATTGTGCCCATCTGTGGGTGGAAACTACATTTCCCAGAGACCCCTCCCTTATGTACTACTGGGTTTGAGTTGCCCAGGAGAGAAGCTCTTGGGGGATGTGGAAGGCAGGAGCAAAGTAGACGTGTTGGATACCAAAAGATCATGGTGAGAGGCTCAGAGGTATATGGTGAATCCCAGCCTGTCCCTGTTGCTCTGCATTCCACATCCAGCTCATCTTCCCATCTGATGGCCTTGCTGGCCAACAGTGGCCCCAAGCCCACCACCAGGTGTGCTGCCAGCCTGTTCTACAGGGACAGCAGGTGCCCTGGAGGAGGCAGGCTCCCAGCCCTCTTCCCTTTCCGCGTCCTGCTGAGCAGCCAAAGGCACAGGGCCTCTTGGATCTTTCTGCTGGCTGCCACTGTGCAGCCACGCTAGTACTCACGGTCTCTCTGATCCCCTTCCAGACTCCCTCCCCTTCCTGTCCTCGCTTGTGTATGGTCCAGTCCCTGTGTTCAATCTCTTCTCCCCCCAGTACTCCTGCAGTTCTGCTTCCTGGCTGAACCCCGATGAATGTGAAAGTAAAGCCCCCTCTAGGGTGTCATGGAGACAGGTGGGGTGAGGCCTGTTGCCCTCCTCACTAACCAGCGGGGTCATAGCTGGTGGGAGCCACTGTGCTCCATGCTGCATCTGCCTCCCCCAACAACCACTCCTGCTGGAGGCCCAGGCAAAAAGGGTCCACGTCCCCATGGTTGCTTTAGCATTTGGTTGGATAAGGGTTCTTCCTCAAGCTGTACAGCACACCTGCCTCCCCTTGTCCAAGGAAGTTTCCAAGCTCCACTTCACTTATCTCTTGACTAACACAATGAGGACCCAGTGTCTGGGTGGACCAGCCACCACCCTCGTAGCCCTGCTGGGACAATAGGATGGAGGGGGACTTGATTTCTGGTAACTGGGCCCCAGCTTTGTGAGGTCGGTGTTGAGACAGCCCTCAGTCTGCTCTATCCATGAGCGCGATAGCATGCTTTTATCATGTCATTACAAATTCATTACGAAGATAAATATTTAATGACTGCTTAGCATTCCATTCACTAGATGACCCTAAGTTTGTTTAACTAGTCCCCATGGTTGGACATTAATGTTGCCTGTAAGCCTCTAATATAAATAACATCACAATGGACACTTTTATTTCTAATCTTTGTCCAAATATCCAGTTATTTCCATAAGATAGGTTCCTAGGAGTAGAATTCCACAATCAACATTATCTAAGACTCTTTGTACAGAGAGTCGAATTGCTTTCTAGAGGTGAACCCTCATTTTAGGGATGCAGAAATGAGGCCCAGGGAGGGGCTGTGACCTTCCCATGGTCACAGAACGGTGGGAACAGAGTGGGCAAGAACCTGGTGATGCTGACATTTTGGCTAGTGCTGGTCTGCTGTTGGCCACTGGCATGGAGTGGAGCTAGGATTTTGTTGCATCTGGGTTCTGACAGCACCACGGTGGCTTCAGGGTGGCCAAGGGAGGATGGAGGAGATGCCAGGATCTCACACTCTGGGGACTATAGACTCTTGGGCATCATCTCAGCCAGTTGGCTGTCAGCATCTGCCTTGGCTTCAGAAGCAGTGTGTGTGTTTGAGTGTGTGTGGATTCTTTCATTCAAAAGGAGAGCAAGTAAGCATATTTGGGCAAGGGATCATCCCAGTGTTAGCTATATCTGATAGGGACTGGAAATCACTTGCATGTATTGCTCTGGTCGTGGAGGTGGGGCCCGGACCCCTCCTACTCTCCCACCAGACCGTGAGGTCCTGCTGCCTGGCTTGGACAGGCCGTGAAGTGCCGTTGCCTCTGTTCCCCAGAGCTCCACTCCTGGCCAGGAGCAGAGGGAATAGACACTAAACCAGCCTAGGCCGTCCTGGTTCAGGCTGTCTTCCTCCTTTCCATTAACACAGCTTTGGCCCAAAGACAAACAACCCAGCCTTAATTTATGATCCTGTTAGCGCCACAGCAGTGAAGAGACATCCCTTCTGGGCAATATCTGCAAAAGGTCCCTAAAGCTGTCCCCTCCTATTGGAGAGGTGTCCCACCAGGGCCACCCCCAAGGGGTGGTTCGGCTTGTGGGTTAGGAAGAGGCAAGAAACAACCAAAGTCACTTGTGCAGAAAAAAACCAGGACGCGGTCGATTCCCAAAGGCAGTATTTTATTTGTACTGTTTCCTTCAAGTCTGAGGCTCGGGCAGGCAGGAGTAATATATTAGCTCCGTTGGTTTAACTGGACAGCAGCATGAGCTTGTAATAAGGATGTGGTAATACACCACGAGAATCTGTAGGCTCATAAAACTTGACCTTATAAATCTCCATGTGTATCAATTCCATACAGCAGCCACTCCCTGCGGTGGAAGTCCCAGACTTATAAAGTGGCCGTTGATAACAGAACAATTTATCCCCCTTCACCTCCCTTCTTTTAAACTCCTCAAGACAGACTAATCAGGGCACATGAATCATTTCTTTTTTAAACAGGAATGCCACATCAAAACACGTAAGACCCGAACCATTCTCAAGGATCAGGGAGTGGGGCCCTGGGAGGTTAAGCAAGCTCATTAACAATTAGGATAAAATGTTCCCTAAGCAACTTCCTCTCTCCTCCCCTCACCTTTGCACAGCCTCTTTGGGGGTGGGGCGTGGGTGCCGCTGTGCAACCGTCTTACTCTACTGCAGGGCTTGGCAAACGCTTTCTGTAAGGGGCTACAGAGTAAATATTTTAGGCTTTGTGGGCCGTGTGGTTTCTGTTACAACAGGCATAGACAATATGTAAACTAATGGGTATGGCGGTGTTCCAATAAAACTTTATTTAGAAAAGCAGATGGGCCAGATTTGGGCTGCGGGCCGGAGTCAGCTAACACCGGCTCTAAATGGCGCGGCCTCCTCTTTGAGTGTCTTGGGCGCTGACAGCTTGCTGTGGGACTGATGGGGGTACCGGGGATTCCCAGCACGGGCGTGCCAGACCGTGTCCCACACTGCAGCTCCCTTGACCCCGAGAGAGCGAGAGAGAGAAAGAGAGCGAGAGAGAGGTCATTTCCCTTTTTCGTTCCATGGATGAGAAAGCTGAGAGAAGTCCAGTGGGTTCCCCAAAGTCACTTAACTAGTATGGGCAGGGGCGGGATTCGAACCGGCAGCTCCGAGCTCAAGGGGACAGGAGGGCAGAAAGGTAGTGGTTTCCGTGCGCCAGGCGCCTCGATGGCAGCCTGGGTGGCACGTGCTCTGACTGCTATCTTAGAGCTGCCTGGGCCCCTGCTCCCAGCTGTGTGGCCCTGGGCGGATCTCTCAACCCCTCAGACCCTCATCTGCAGAAGGACAGCGCAGGGCCTTACGGCAGGCTTGTCACAAGGATTAAATAAAACATGTGGGAAACTTCCTGGGAGACCCGAAAATGCTGAGTAAATGTTAGTTTATCTAATTTTCTTAAAGAGCTCAGGCGAGGAACTTGACAGACCTCTTTTCTGGATTAGAAGTGCGCTGTGCTGGCATCGCCTTTGTGCAGTCCCCGATTTTGGCAGGAGTCCTCTGCAGGTGGAGCTGAACGTGAGTCTGATTATAGTTCCCAAGCCTTAGCTGAAAGTGGACGTGAGCTGTGCCGGCCCGGCTGGCCCCAAAGGGAAGGACTTTGAACCCATTTGAACAGACAGGAGGGTGCAGGGGGCAGCTCCCTGCCGGCCGTTTAGAGGAGGCTCCCGGCAGCATGGGGTTCTATTTAGGGAAGCCGTTTCCCCGTCTGGGCAGATGGCCTGCAGGAACAGGGGCTCGGCTGATCTGGTTTCAACTAATTCTATTAAACGAAAAGTTCTGTAGAGCAGATTCCTTTGCGAGCCTCTGTCCACATGGCGATTTAATCGAGTAAATTAAAACATCCTTGCTTTCTGTCCACACTGCCGCTTTCTGCGGTGGCCTTATAGGGAAATGGCGGGGGAGGACGGGAAGTCTGGATTTGTAGGGGCTTTGGCCGGAGGTGGGGGTGCTGGAGGCATCTGTAGACAGAGCCACGGCCCGGAGAGGGTGACCAGGGGCTGGCAGGAAGCGGACCTTGGTGAACAAGGGTTAGGATGGCCGAGCTTACAGGGAGCACGGCAACCATGTGGTCCACCCCGTCATGAGGCAGATGGGGGAAACCGAGGCCCTTGACTTGATCAAGGTCACCCAGGCTGATTGGAGCCAGGAGAGCTTAGGGCTCAGGGGGATTTGAGCAAATCAGATGCAAGGAGCATTCCTGTTCCCGGAGCTGTTGCTCTCTTGGGAATCCCAGGAGGCCAGTGTGGCATTGTCATACCCTGGGAAAATGGGATTTGTTTTTTTCCTTTTTATTCAGCAAAGAGCTTGGCTTCTTCATCTGTTGCCCTGCCTGGGGTTATTTATGGGGCTCTGTCCTCCTCAAGTCTGCCAGTGGCACTGTGTGCTGTCGTGCTGTGACTTTCAGACCTCTCCGCCAAAGATTAGAACCTTCCTGGACCCAAATCTCACAATTGATAAAGCTGGGTTGAACGAAAGGCGCAGAGCTGAGCTGGTGGACCCAAGATCTGTCCTCTCAGGCCATATCCCCCCTTCCCCCCACAAGCGGCCCCAAAGTGTTGTCCCCACCCTCAGTTCTGCAAAGCGCAGCTGGGAATGACTATATTTGCAGGAATATGGACTTGGGATTTGCTCACTCCTAGCTATCATGTCAGGCAAACCCAGTAAAGATATAGCACCTTAACTTCTCTGATTCCCCGGTATTCTTGATAAAATAACGACGCCTGTCACGTAACTCACTGGGTTTAGCAAGGCTTAGGTGGGATGGTACTGCCCTGAGGGAAGATGGCCCGCTCCCTCCTGCAGCAGGGCCAGAGTCCGCTTGGGGAGGCTTGTCAACCCGGGGTCTCCTTCCCCACTCTTCATTCCCCTGGTTGCCATGAGAATGTGGAAGAGGGTCCTCCCTCTGCTTTGTGGCCGGAGAGCCGCTCGGAGCCCCCTCTGCCGGGACTTTCCCAAGGACCCGCCAAATTAAATGGGTACAGTGGACTTGCTTCATCCCCAGGCCCCCTAAGGGTGCTTTGATCTGCCTTCCTGTCCTCAGGGGTTCAGCTGGAGGAGGGCAGCCTTGCTCATCACACCCCAGAGTTCAAACTCACAGTCAACAAGCCTCTGTTCTTTTTTTATAGCAATAAGCAGGTTTTAATCTCATGCTTCACATAAACTGGGGACATTCTGTCTGTCAGGTGTCATGTGTGTGCAGAAAAGATCTTGGCATGGGCCCACGAGGTGACAGCTGATGATGGGCAAGCCTCTCCGGGCATGTCTGGTTTGCGGTTGAGGAGCGTACTAAGACTGGTGTCTGGGCAGCTAAGGAGCCCGCTGCGGAAGAACGAGGAGCCATTATCTGCTTATTCATGGGTAGCAGATGGCAGAAAATATCTAGAAGAGAGTGACCAGGACTTAGCAGCTTCACTCAAATGTGTCCCCTCAACAGCCCACATGCCAGTCCTGAGAGAAGACAGGGACAGAACCACAAGGGAATCCTAACATTGTAGCCTGCAGGGGGAGTGAGAATGTCATCCCCCTTGCTCCAGTTCTTTCCATGGAGCATCCTCTGTGTGGGGGCCTTGAGAACCCAGGGCTTCCGTAGGGACATTCAAGGGACAAGCCAGAACCACCTGTGGACACAGAGGCATGAAGCCAGTGTGGGTGAGGTGAGCTTTAGCAGCACCTGGAGGAAGAGAACTTGATCCTGCGACATCCCCTGAAGATTCTTGAAAACGCTGGGGTCTCTTGCAAGGCCACTGGGGGATGGAATCTTCGAGAACTACTGGAGCTCAAGATGGGGGTGAGAAGCTAGTGCCATCTGAAGGTTAATGACAATGACAATCCTCTGCCGCTCAGAGTATTAAGGAGTGGGAAATCGCATGTCCAGATCATTGGGATTTGGGAAAAATTAGATATGTATGGGGGTCAATCCTGCAAGATTACAGATGAGGACTTTGAACTCATTTGGGAAAGGATGTCATTGGTATCTTTTTCCTCTGGGATGTTAGCACGATACTCTTCATGCATGCACCAAGATGTAGCATAGAGTAGGAGCTATGTGCATAGGGTTACAAGCCAGAAAAACAGGGGATGGAATCTTGGCCCACCTGTTACATGGGCCTTGAGCAAGTCCCCTGACCTCTGAGCGTCAGTAGCCTCACGTACAACACAAGAATGCTAATATCAAACTTGGCATAGAGAGGAGTGACAAGTGCAAAACGTTAACCAGTACTTTGGAAGAACAGAGGATGGAAAGCAAGACGTCTGTCTCATGCCTGTACGCGCAGTGCCTGTTGGAGATGACACTTGGCGTGCCTATGCTTTCCTCGAGTAACGTTTATGCTCTAGTCGGCAAGTCGGGATGAATTGTCACTCAAAAGGCGTACTTGTCCTTTGTCTCTGGAAGGGCTCAGTTCAAATCTCTCTGCTGGAACAGAGTTGGCTATATTTACGCTTCTGGCTCAAGACACTGAGAAAACAGAAAAGAGATTATGTTCCTATTGATTTCATAAATCCATCATATCCCTGATTATTCCCTAGCCTGTCCACAGTTAACCAGTGAGATCCTCGCCATGGGCAGGCTACTGGGACAGTGGAACTGCGGAAACTGGCAGCTCTGAGAGTATCTCTCAAGAGGATGGATCTCTGTCCACGAGAAGATGTGCAAGGAAGGAAGCCCCCATCAATTTCGGGCTGGATGCGTTGACCCCCCTTCTACGGACCTGAGTCCTGACAGTTTTTTCTTTCTCTCGGTCCCCCACTTGTTGGGAATTTCTGGGGTGCTAACTTGGTGCTAAGCAAGAGTAAAAGAGTCAGGATTTTGCTCTGCCAATGGTCTCAAGGTGCAAAGTTTCCTTCTGGAACCTGACTACCTTGCTCGCTGCCCATGCCCCCCACAGGCTTCTCAGTCACCCACTCACCAAAACAACCCGAAAAGAGGTGCACTGGCTGTTGTGTGGAAACACGGACAGCTGTTCCTGTCTTAAGCCCTCCCCCGAGCTTCATTCTATGGCGTGAGCCGAGAGAGGTTGGTTTTAGAAGAAAAGACCCACGGGCCCGGCTCTGCCACTTTAAAATGTTCTGCTTCGTGCTGGAAAACCTTTTCCTTCTGTCAAATTTCAGGCACCAAATTTATTCAACATACTTTCAGAGACTCATGTTTTATCCGTTTTTAATTAACTCATTTTGAAGCTTTCATACTTGCCCCCAAAATATTTTATTGGCATTTCATTACCATTGTTTTCCTTGGGAAGGCCGCCGATACTGCGGGGAAGGGTCACCAAGCAACATGGCTTGGCATTTGGACGCGCTTTTGTTCTCTCCCTGCCAGCGCTCTCGGGGGCTCTTGCATTTACTGTTAAAATATTACAGAGGCCCACACCCGAGCAGCCATAATCCCTGGTGCTAGACTGTCTCTAATTGATTTAATTATTCATAATTGCTCAGCTGGGTTTATGCATACTTCTGCGTGATTATGGTGAACAGGCTGATCTGTGGCTAGTGGTGCATCCCTTCCTGATGAACAGGCTGGTCTTGGAGTCAACTGTGGACCTTGCAAAGCTCGTGGACATTTGGATGGCACCCTTAGAAAGTTGGGGCGGAACCCCTTCAAACGTTGACCTTAGGACGGTGCCACCCTAGAGTGTTTGCTTTAAATGTTTGGGAACTTAGAACGCTCAGTGCGAATGGAATTTAAGGACAAAGGACGGACAGAGACGTTGGCCAGGGTGGGGAAGGAGGGCAGGAGAAGTGTGGTTAAAAGGAAATTAAAATAGCAAGACATGCAGTCCGAGTAAACAGATGACCCTCAACCTGTCCCTCTCGGGCTATGTGTGCCCTCAAATGTCTGCAGAGTCACCAGTGCAGTCCTGCCATGGATCCGAGGTACTTGGTTTGGAGAAAAACAAACCTGCCAATATCTGGAGGAATGTGAGAGAGGCAAAGTGGATGCAGAAGCAAATTCCATCCCAAGGAGATGTCATCAGCCTAAGGTTTCTCTAATTGTCCCCATACCAGTCTTCTTAATTAATTCAAGACGAGTAAATGATACGAGGCTCGTATGCTTCATGGGGCGGCTTCCTGGTGGCTAATATTTGAAGCAATAAAAGGAACCGGAGCATTCTTGCTTCCTAATCGTCCCCAGTCATTCCCGGCCTTGACCCAGCTCAAAACAGTCCTAGCCCCCTCCAGCTTGTTTTGGAAAATAGCATGGACCGACTGGGGATGTTTATGGCCTTCTGTCCATTTATAGAGTAATTTGCATCCTTTTCCTTGTCTGAGTCTTGGGTCAGGTCAGAACAAAACCATGAGATTTGGCAGGGTGGGGAGGATTATCCCTCTTTTACAGAGAAAGAAATTAAGGGTCTGAGGGTGGGGTGGGGGTAAAGTGGTTGGGTTGGGTCATCCCGCTGAGAAGAGACAGGGGACCCACACCCAGGCCTAGAAACGCTGTCCCTCCACCTGTCACTCCCTCCGAGCAGAACTTCAAAAATAACTCACCAGACCATCTCATTCGTGGTTCTGGTTTCTTGAGAGTGACCATGGCCTAAGGAGCCAGGTGCAGCCTGGAGTCTGAGAACAGAGCCTCCAAAAGTAGGGCTGAGGGGTGCAGAGCAGGCAGGAGGGGAGCCATTTCCAGATACAAAGTGCTCTTAGACTCACGGTCTCTGGTCGCTTCAATGGCCCTACAAGGCGGTATTCATTCCGAAGTCAGAGCCCAATAAATACTTGCGTGAGAAAAGGAGACCCCAGGCTCACATTTGGGGAAACTGAGCCTAGGAGAAGCTAGATGTAAGCAAGAGGGACATCACGGCAGAGTCCTCTGATGCCACCATCACCCCTGCACCCCACCGGGCTCAGGCGGGCAGCAGTTTCATCTGAAATCAATCCTAAAGTAGTTTCCCAGGCCAAGGAGAGGGTCCCAGCTCTGCTTTGCCCTCCGGTGCCTTGTAGGATCTTTGTAACAAAAACACAGAAACGGTTTTACAGTGCCACTGAGCGCACGGGCCCTCGAGCCTCCAGAGGGACGGACAGGCAGCCACGGCCCCTGTGAGCTGAGATGTAGCATCCGAGGGTGTGATTACAAGCATTTGTGCACACCGATTCTGCACCAGAGGATCCTGAGATGATGCTGGAACCAGGGGGAGGAAAAGAAAGAAAAAAAGAAAAGAAAAGAAAGAGAAGAGAAGAGAAAAAGGCTTAAAAACTCCTGACAATGAGCAATTCTTCATGGAACAAAACTGTTACAATAGCCAGCCTTTGATCTTGCCTGGCTCCTGTTGCCAATTGTATTTTGTCACCATTGGGCTGTCACCGGCCGGGGAGCACTTTTGAATTAAGCAGTCTACAGGCAATTTAGTGTGCACTGGCTTTGAAGTGCCAACATCAGTGAGGCCAGGACTAACTTTTTTCATTAAAAATTTTTCAACTTCTCTAAGGGGGCTTTTGCCTTTTTTTTTTCTTATTCTTTTTTTTTTTTTTTTTTAAGCCTGCCGGGGCACGGAGATAAGTCGAGCCTCCAACCCGTGGCCCCGAGACATCAAAAGGCACTCGGTCCAGTAATGCTGGAGGCAGTCATCATTAAGCTCTAATGGAGTGCTTCATTAAAGGTCGCTTCAAAGGCCCCCCGTTTACAGACTCGGAGATTGACTAATTTACACATTGTGGGAAAATTGCTACCAGCTCTGCCCACGCCCGGCAGGGGGAGGGACGCCCTCTTTCTCCGAGAGGCGGGAACTGCAAAGGGACCCTCTGGTTGCCTGCAGCCCTTCTCCACGGAAGAACTGGGGTGCGGCCCCGAATTCTGCAGTTGATGCGCAAGTGTCTGCCCGCTGACCCCAGGGTCACGTTTGTCTGTCCAGTGGCGGCGTGGGACAGACAGACGCAGGGTGCGGGCTTTGGGGCCGGATGCTCCTAAACAAACCTGGGTTTGAGTCTCAGCTCTGCCCGGGGCCAACCAGGTGACTAGGGACCAATGGCTTAACCTTCCAGGGCCTGTGGTTCTCTCATCTGGAGATGGCTCTTCTGTCCTCCACGGGGCAGAGCTGCAACCACCTGGCTTGCTGTGCGCTGGCTTTTCTTGCCTTAGCATTGGTATAAAAGAGCTTAACCCCCACCCCTGCCCCCTGAAAAGTGGCCGTCTTTCCACTCCTGTGGGATTCTCTGTCTGTTTGGAGATGCTTGCCCATGGACGGGGGGGCCTGAGGTCCATGACTGGACGGTGGCATTTGCTGCTGTGGGCAGGCCTGTCCACTCCAGGGCAGCACCTCCTGGTATCAATTTGTATACTTCTCCCTTTGTCATAGAAGCAATTTGGGAAGGGTGCAATGAAGTGGGCTCCCTTTGGGACAGTTTTGAGTGGGTACACAATAATTCTTGGCCAGTTAAGGAAGCCGGGGTCACCAGAAGCGTCACAAGGAAAGCCCTGAGCTGGGCGTGGAGGCCGTCCCCCCGCTCCCTGCCCCCCACCGAGCCTGACTCTGCCCCTGGTGTGCTGGACAACACCAGCCACGCTGCCTGCCCTCTCTGGTCAGCAGAGACTACCTGCGGGCAGAGAGCTCTTGCGGTCCTCCCAGCTCTTGCTATACCCACGGTGCAGTCCCAAGACCAGTGGTGTCAGCATGGCTGGACTTGGTGAGAAATGCTGCCCCCCTCCTGACCTCCTGAATGGAAACATTAGCCCGGCAATTTGGGCACATGGTTTGGGCTCAGGGGCACTGTTCAAACCTCCCTTTGGACCAGCAGATCTCAGTGATTATTGTTTCATGCAAGGCATCCAGCATAGTGGCCGTGGCCAGGGAAGCCATGATTTTGCAAAGGAAGTAAGGGCCTGGCTCCTGCTCGCCTACCACCCAAATGGGTCCCAACATCTTCACGTCAATGTCATGGTCTTTTACTCTAGGGTCATCTGGGAATCTAGGTGAGTGAAAGGAAGGACAAGGAACTATCATTCATTGAGCACCTACTGTGTGCCTGGCATCCTGTAGGTGCGTCCCATGTGGCACGTGACTGAAGTTATTGGTGATTTGGTTTTTCTGTTGAGTCAGCTGAGCAGGAGAGAGGTCAAGTGACTTGCCCAAGGTCCCACAGTCTTCCTCCCAGGAACCCCTGCACCACACCCACTCCAAGCCGCACAGCGGAAGCCCTGGCCGCCCCAGTCCTGGAGGTGCCCCTACAGAGCTGGGACCAGAGGGGCCAACGAACTCGCAGGTCCCGTGGTATGGTCGCATTACCCTCCACTTTCTATTTGCCGATCGTCCTAATTCTAGAAAAAAAAATTCTGCAGTCACTTCCTCTGTTCAACCTTTCACTTACAAAAAATGCAACTCCCACCCCCTCTGTTCCCAGCCTCGCAGGGAAGCCGCCCTGGCCACGGGCAAGCATCGCAGCAAACCACTTAGCAAACCGCAAATTTCAGAGGCCTCGTCACATCTGCGTTTTATCAGCTTTTTCCGGATAGTATTACCCCGAGCAATTGTCTGCAGATCTGGCCGACAGCTGAGACGTTCAAGCGCTGAATTACGGAGAAAGGGCCGGAGATAAAGCGGAGCACATGTATCCCATCAAAGTAATGAAAGCCTCCTGCCGCCAGGCCGCCCTGCTGCCTCCTTCCGAGCCGCCCAGCCGCCCAGCAGGAAGGCTGATTAACCCTTGCGGGGTAGGGGAAGAAGAGCAGGGGGTCATCCAATACCCAGGCTAATCAGGGCCCCAGCGGAGGGGTGGGGGTGGGCAGGAAGGAACAGGCGCTGCAGAGGGCCACTCTGGCCTCCGGATCAGCCCGCTGCATTTCCTGTGGCAGGACAGGGCTTGGGGCTGCAGTTTCAAGGAGGGATAGTGCAGGCAACTGGAGGAGCGTAAACAAAATCAAGAACTCTGTGCCCACGAGGTTCCGGGGACATGGGGCGGAGGCTGGCAATCTCCGTGGAGTGAGGGCCAGCGCTTTCCTGTGCATGAGCCTTCGGGGCTGCAGATGTCATGTTTGTGAGAACTGGTGAGCATTGTTTACTGAGCACCTACTATGGGCTGGGCAGGGGGCTCCTGTGGCGCCAGGACTCACCTGATCCCCCAGTCTGCCCCATGCGACCGTGGTGGCTTGCTCCTTAGCACTGATGAGAATACAGCTCAGGGGGTTCACTTGCCCTATTTTTGGCAACTAATAAGTGGCAAAAATGGTTTGAAATAGGAAATGCAAGCCCCGCTTCGTGACCTCAGATGTCATCTCTGTTCCCCTGGCTTCCTGCCCCAAATTGAGGCACAGTGCACCTGGAGTCCCTGTCCAGCCTGCCACACGTTCCCCAGTGAGGGACAGGCACCAGGTTGCCCCCATCCCCAGTTTCCATGGCCAGTCCCACCGGGGCATCTGTGTCCTACCCTCCCACCCCGCTGCCTGGGGACCAATGAGACAAGTGCTCAGCATCCATGATTCTGTACCCTAGACTAGGGTGTCAGGGACCTGGGGTTCAGCTGGACTGGCCTGGCCCATGGGTCCTGTCTGAATGCACCCACCTCTCCAAGACACTCCAGCCAACATCAGTGTGGCCACTGAGGAACCTGTGACCTTGCTCATGAGTCTGAAGCCCTGCTTTGCTTTGAAAGTCACCATGTCTCCTTTCTCAATGAGTTTGAACATCCCTTGTCAGCCATGGAGGCCTCTCTTCTGCTGCCCCTTTGTCTATTTTTCTCTAGGCTCTTCTGTCCCTCCTCCTCCATGGCATTCCCTGTATGTTGGAACTGGCCACATCTTGTGGGTTTTTCCTTTGTCCTGTTGCCCAGGGAGCTGGGTGTGTGCCACCTTTCCACCGACAGGACTCATGCATCTCCATGCGGTTGGATCCATCATTTTGTCTCTCTCTGTCTTGTACTTTTCATGCCTTTCGGAGGAGAATCATCTTCCCTTAGGCCCAAAGATATCATCTCGGGCTTTCTCTGATTGCCTTTTTATTGTAACATTCACATCTGAGGCTTTAATCCATCTGGAGCGCACCTTTTGAAAGGCTTCAGCAAGAGATTGTCAATTTGCACCGAAGTAAGACAACTGTGGCCCTGCATGTTGTGGGCTGAGTTGGACCTTTGGTTTCTCAGCAGAGGCCTCAACCTGACATGGGGGTACTATCCTGCACCCCAAGTTCTCCATTGAAAACTTGGGAAGAGGGGCATCACCCAAGGTCCCATTCCCAGCTCCCTCCTCTCTCTACTCCCCCACCTGAAGCTCCTGTGTACATTTAAGCATCTCTCTATTTTGTATCAAACCACAATGAACACAAACGCAAAGGAATCCAAGATGATGGAAGAGTGTTCTGGGGATGTGTGTTTTCCACAGGTGCTGGCCTCTGGCTTGCATCCCTCCAGCAGCTCTGTGAAGTCCATGCTCCATGGAGGACCCATGGAGTGTGCTTCCACCTCAAGGTGGGTGCTGGGGATTTGCCCGATGGCCAGTCTCGGGCTTCATTTTGCCATCCGGAGTCCTCCTACCCCCTTCACCCCCATGTTCCAGGCAGCGTGTGGATTCCTGGGGATCTTTGCCTGCAACAGTCATCTCTTCCTTCTTCCCTTCCCAACCTATTGGCTATCTCTGCCCTCCAGACTGGGCTCGCTCATTCACCCATCCTTGTCTCTGTGAAACAAACATGGATGTGTTGAATCTGCCAGGGTTCTCGGGAGGCAAGCAACAGAAATAGACTCTGGAAAACCATGGGAAACAAAATCTGTTTATTTCCAAATTCAGGGTAGTTACAGAAGGCAAGAGACACTGAACCACTAGGACTCAGAAAGACAGGAACCCTGGGCCTCTGGGTAGCAGGCAGTAAGGAGAGGTCAGACGATGCAGTGTCAGTCCTTCTGCCTTGTATCACTCTACCATGCTTGATATTCTCTGGGGAGAGTGTCTGATTAGCCCAGCGTGGGTTGTATACCCAGGTCATGGCCAGATCAGCTCAGGCACCACGATTGCCTGAACACTGAGACTGCATATGATAGGGAAAGACTGGATCTCAGAGGACACTTCGGTGCAAGGCTTCTGGCAGCCCAGATACATCATCTCCTATCAGCACTTTCTCCCAGACATGGCCTCGTTGAGTACAAGGGACCTTGAGATGAATCCCACAGTTCCTACTCAAAGAATTCACAGCCCAGTGGAGGAATCTGGTTAAATAAAAAGTGCTTGAAACAGGGTAAGGAGTGCTATGACAGAGGGGGCCCTGAGCACATGGCGGAGGGACCCACGATCCAGGCAGGGCATCAGAGAAGGCCTCCTGGAGGAAGAGGTGTTGAACTATCTTCCCAGATTTGTAGAAATAGGATCAATGAAGAGAGTGGGGGAGGGTGCCCTGGGCAGCATGAACAAAAGCGTGGCAGTGAGAAATAGACATGTGCTTGAAATGAAAACAGAAGGGCTTGGAATGTTCTGGTGGCCACAGGGGTTTCTGAAGTTCCCTTGGGCCAATGGTGGTGGCTGGAGAAGCCTGGACTGCCAAGCAGGAGGGCACTTTCCATGTTTCTGATCTGGCTGGAGAGCTTTTTGGTTGCCAGGAAGGCTGGGGGGTCTGCCTTAAAGCATTAACACGACTGCCCTAAGTGCTGTCAGTGCTCCTGTAAAAAAATAAAAAATCACATCTTAGCATCGTTTAAAAGCCACGTGTTACCTTTCCATACCAACGAGGATGGCTGTAATAAACATATGGAAAGTAAATGTTGCTGAGGGTTTGGAGAAACCAGAACCCATGCGCGGCGTTGGTGGAAATGTAATGTGGTGCCACCACCGTGCAAAACTGTTTGGTGACTTCTTAAAAAGTGAAAAATAAAACTATCAGCTGACCCAGCAACTTCACTGCTAGGTATCCCCATGCGAGAAAGGAATACAGATGTCTACAGAAAAACGTATCTGTGAGTGCTCATAGTGGTGGTGGTGGTCCCAAGAACCAAGAGGAAGCACAAAGGTCCTTCAGCTGATAAATGAATGGATCAACAAAAGATGGCATATTTACACGAGGGAGTATTATTCACTCAGGAAAATGGGGGTAAAGCACAGGTCATCCACCTGTGAGACATGATGCCAAGTGCTAGAAGCCAGACATGAAAGGACAAATACTGTACAGTTCCATTCCCGAGAAATGTGTCGACTCGCGGGAACAGAAGGCACATTGGTGGTTGTCAGGGGCTGGGGCGGGGGGACAGCAGGGAATGACTGGCTAATGGGGATGGGATTTCCCTTTGGGGCGATGGAAATGTTTTGGAACTAGTTAGTGGTGATGGTTGCTCAGCATTATGAATGCATTCAATGCCACTGAATCACACACTTAAAAATGGTTAATTTTATGCTATGTGAATTTTACCTCAGTAAAAATAAAAACACATTGTTTATGCCTAGTGATGTTTGGACATTTGCATTGGTTAAAGACGAGATGGCGTGACTGCACAGCACTTAACTGTAGGGCAGGCCCTGTTGTAAGCCCTGCTTATGGCAACCTTTTCACAAAGCTCTCTTCTTATTGCCATTTCAGAGCTGGGAAAGCTGAGGTTCCAGATGGTAGAGTAGATAGCCCAAAGTCAAACCAGGAGTGGTGCCACTGGGGTTTGAACCAGGCAGTCCAGCTCCAGAGGAATGTGCTCAAGCACAAGAGAGAAGCCTCCATGCCAGGCAGACCTGGGTGTGAACCTAGCACTCGGATTTTGGGGAAGGCCCAGAAGCTCTCTGAGCCGTGACGTCACGCCTACTGAATGGGGCCAGCTGCGCTTGCTGCTGCAGGTGGCAGGGATGAGCTCCTGGAGGAGGAACACCGGGGCCACCCCTTCCTCACAGGTCCCTTTCCGGGCTCAGTGTGCCTTTAAACAGCATTCTGGGGGGCTCCTGCCCCATCCCTGAGGGTTCTCTAGGCAGTGACCACTAATGAAAGGACAGGGCCTTTCATTTTTCGCTAAGGGCCCTGCTCACGGAGGCGCGCCCTGTAATTACCCCCGTGTCCCTGCTGTGCAGTGGGCAGCCTGTGGGTTCCCTGATGCATTCTGCAGGGCACCGTGCAGGAGACGGACAGATAGAGGGGCCAAATCCCAAAGTGCACTTATAAGCGGAAATCCGGGATTAAAAAGGTGGAAGGAGGGGAGAGAGTGGGCCACAAGCACCGCTCAGTCAGATTCCAAGAGGGACGTAATTTGTAAGGCTATGTGCTGGAGGAGTTTGCATTAGCCACTTTGGCCTCTGTGTCTCTCTAAAACCACTAATGAAATTGTATTTTGGTCAATAAACGTTTCTGGGCATAGTGGAGTGGTAATCACTGGGGCCTCGTGTACCACGTTTAGACCAGGAAGCCAATGTGGTCCCTGGAACGTGCAGTTTGCTTTAGAACTAAAAGTTTGTTTTTCCTTCTGTGGGCACTGAGCCTTTCCTGAGCCAAAATGTATGGAGCTCACCCAAAAAAATATACATTTTTTGGAGATGAAGGATGAAAATCCCTGCTTACTGAGCATCTGCCTCCTGCCCAGCTCTGCTCGAGGCATCTGGGAAGTGATGACTTCTGCAGGTGAGAAACTGAGGCCCTAGGAGTGGGTCCCACGTGTAGGGCAACAGAGCCAGTTGGAGTGAAGTCAGGAAACTGACCCAGTTCTATAAGTCTGCAAAGTGACTTTTCTCCACTTTACCATGGCTTCCCTGCCAAGAGCTGTCCACCTTTGGGGAGCTGCAGGGTCCCGGGCTTGGGGGAAATTTCCTTTGAACCATTCTGGTAAGTGATGTATTTCATCTTTGACAGCCCTACAGCTCTTCTGTTGTATGTGGATATGCCTACCAACAGAAGCAAATTTGTTTAAAAGGCTTCTTGGCTGGAGGGAAAAACATGTTGTAAGGGGCATTATTGGGACAACAGATGAAATTTGAACAATATTGTGCCAATATTAAATTTCCTGACTTTAATAACTGCCAGGAATTATGTGAGAGAAGGCCCTTATTTTTAGGAAATGCACGCAGAAGTATTCATGGATTGTTTCTATTATCTGTTATCATTCCTTAACATCAAGGCTTAAGACAGCAATGACTGATTGTATCTCATGATCCTGTGGGTTGGCTGGGCCAAGCTGGGTGTCTCTTCTGCTCCTAAGTTGTTGGCTGAACACAGCCAGCTGGGAGCTGGGAGCTGGGCTGGGCCAGCACATTCCAGCTGGCCTCCCTCCCATATCTGGGGTGGCTGGGCTGGCTGGGGGCTGCTGGGGCTTCATCCAGCCCATGTGGTTGCACCTCTTCCAGGAGACTAGTCTGAGCTTCTTTACATCGTGGCTGGATCTCAGGTGGCCTGAGATTGGGATGCCTTGCCCAGGGGTAATGATCCATGATCTTGGGGGTTTAAACTCCAGCAACCATCCCTGGGCTTAGCTCTACCTAGGGTGAGCCTCCCAGGATACCTGCTGCTGGATGAAGAGGAGGGTGCTGTGGTCATGGGTTTCCATTGCCTGGGACATAGCCACCTTGGGATCGATAAGAAGGAGCTGTGTTTCCACCACTCCTGGGGGCAGGAGCTCTCTTCTGACAGATGCTCCTTTCAGGCAAATTCTATTTCAGATAATAACATTGAAGAGAAATTTTCCAAACCAGGGAGGTGACTTGACATCTCTTTTTTGGCAAGAAAGGAGCTGTGAATTTTCAGGAAGTGGGTGTATTTGGGGGGCAATTTGTGTTTGCAGAAGTCCAAAATCTTGGCCAGGGCAGATTCATTGTCTGGTGAGTGCCCCCTTCCTCATTGACAGCCACCTCCTCATTGTGATCTCACAGGAAAGAAGTGGGGAGAGAGCTTCCTGAGGTGTCTTTTATAAGGGCACTAACCTCATTCATGAGACCTCCACCCAAAGGCCCCACCTCCTCAATACTATCACCTTAGGGGTTAGGATTTCAACCTATGAATTTTTGTGGGACACAAGCATTTAAACCACAGCATTCTCCAAATTCAATAGTCACCTGATGAGTGTTAATTGAGCACCTACTATGTGCCAGGCATAGCACTGGACTGTGGGAATTCATGGATAAAACAGACCTGCCCTGGTGAGAGGTAGACACAGACTGCCCTTAAGTGAACAGCGACAAGGTGTCTTTGGGCAATGATGATGCTGTGAAGGGCCAAGCAGGGTCTTAGGAGACTCTGGAGGGGACCTCTGAGAGGATCTCATGGATTAGAGAAGGCCTTAATGAAGAGAAGACATGAGCTGAGGCCAGAATGGTGAGCTAGAGCCAGAGCCACAGGGAGAAGGGCCAGAGGAAGCACATTCCAGGTGGAGGGAACAGCAAGTGCAAAGGCCCTGATTGAGGAACAATCTTGTCTGGTTTGCAGAGAGCAAGTGGAATATGGTAGAGATCAAGGCCACAGGAGTGGGCAGGGGCAACCTGGGAGGGCCTGGGAAGCTATTCCAGTCCAAATGTCTCAGGAACTCATCAGAGGCAGTTGCTTGATGGTTAGGAATGTGGGCTCAGAGCTGGCTGGCTTGGGTTCAAATCCCAGCCTCTCACCAGCCAGGTGAACTTTGTTTAACCTTTCTGTGCCTCGGTATCCCCATTGTGAAATGGAGTTGTGCCCTGGGGATAAAAAGCATGACCTAAAAATGACTGTAGGACTGATCAAAGAAGACAGAAGGGTGGGCAAGTACAGAGAAGGGACACAGACCCTGGGGTAAGATGGTCTGAGCTCAACCCCCAGTCCCCACTCCCTAGTGTGTCTCTCTGCACCTTGAAGGTAATAATAACCCATCATCTGATGTTGTTGAGAGGCCAGGTGGATTAACACATAGCAGTTGGAGCAGAGTACATAAGTGTTGCGTTGTTATAACGGGGAAGGGTTGCCTTAGACCCTTGCATGCCCAGCATGGCCACACAGTGTTTGTGAGATCTTGCCCAGTGGCTTAACCTCACTGAGCATAACATCTCCATTGGTCACAAAGGCCTAGTAATTCCATCTCCTTTGTCTCAGAGGCCGTGGGAAGGAGCCAGGAGCCTGGGTCAAGGCCTGGGACATAGTAAGGGGTTAGTCAGTTCGCTGCCCATGACCTTCCTGCATGTGGTATAGGGGTAGAGGCTTCCACTCTTCCTCTCCATCTTTGGGACCTACTGTCCAGAAAAATCTGACTTCTCCAACCATAAAAGAAGCAGTGTCATGGGAAGGGTCTTGGTTTGAGAGTACTGCAGACCCAGGTTCCTCTATTCTCCAGCTGTGAAAGCTTGGGTGGGAGTTTCAACCTCAGTCCCTGTTGGGAACATCTGTCCCACAGAGCCAAGGTGGGCTTAAACCAGACAGCGGGTGCTGCCAACTGCAGGATCACCTTCCTCAGCTCCATGGTCGGTCCCAGCTGAGCCTCCCCATTGGACCCCCCCAACACAGATACCCAGCACATGAGATTCTCTTTGGGATCAAGTCTGCCTCCACTTGAGTAGGCTACAGTCAGCCCTTGGCTGAGATCATCTCAGAAAGCTGGCATTGGACTGGATAGGGGTGACAGGAGCTAAGTAGAAGGTAGAGTGGAGCCTAGATACTTAGCTTAGTGTCTTCAGGGCCAGTTAACCTGTCTCGCTCTTCTAAGGCTCTCTGAGGGGGCAGAGACACAGTCTCTTGGATTCTGGAAGTCAAACTGGCAGACACTTCCCGTGAGGTCATACACCTGCACATCAGCCCTAAGCTCCTGAAACCAGACATAGCCTCAGAGCACAGTCCCAGTCGCATCCCCGTTTGGCCATTTATAGGCTATGTGACCTTCAGCAAGTCACTTAGCTTCCTTTTCCTGCAAACCCAAACCCTGATTTCAGTTTACTGCTAATCTAGGTATAGTCATAATAACAAACTAAGGGGGCTCAGCAGTTTAGCGCCGCCTTCAGCCCGGGGTG
The DNA here is from genome assembly GCF_048164855.1 of Canis lupus baileyi. Lineage (NCBI taxonomy): Eukaryota > Metazoa > Chordata > Mammalia > Carnivora > Canidae > Canis > Canis lupus. The sequence continues at coordinate 71,695,988 of NC_132839.1, forward strand.
TGATCCTGGAGACCCAGGATCGAGTCCCACATTGGGCTCCCTGCATGGAACCTGCTTCTCCCCCTGCCTGTGTCTCTGCCTCTTGCACTCTCTCTCTCTCTGTGTGTCTCTCATGAATAAATAAATAAAATCTTCAAAAAAATATCAAACTAAGGAAGAGAAGAGAAAAGAAATTACTTTAGGAACAGATGGAAAGAATAGAGCTCAGCCACTTATCAGCCATGTACCCTTGGACAAATTTCTCAGCCTCTATTGGCTCAGTTTCCTTATCATTAAAATAGGTATAAAATGCCTATCAGGTACTACTTCTCATCAAATTAGCTGACACATATAAAGCACTTACCCAGTTTCTTGCATATGGTTGATGCTCAAAAGAGTAATAGTTGTTTTATTGTGATCATCACCACCATCACCACTATCATCACCATCATCACTGTCATCACCCTTACCACCATTACCCCCTCACCACCATCACCATCATCATCACCACCATCATGACTACCATTACCATTATCATCACCATTATCACCATTGCCACCATCACCATCAACACCAACACCATCATCACTATCATCATCATTGTAGTTATTAGTATCATCAGCACTCCATTTCCACAACCATCACAACTAACATAAGCATCTTTATCACTGTTATTACCATAGTCATCACCTTCACTATCATCCCATCACTGTCATTACCATCATCAATGGCATTGTCACTATCATCATGATCAGTGTCAGTATCCTCACCACCACCACTATCATCACTGTTCTTATCACCATCACCACCATCATCACTACCATGATTACCACCACTATCGGCACCATCATTACCGCCACCACCATCACCGTCAGATCGGCTGCTTTGGTGAATCTGCTAGATTGCTTTAGGACCTTAAGATGATTCTCTTTGGCTAATGGTAGCTAAGTACCACCCTGACAACCTTTTTACTATGTATTGTTGTTTCAGAAAATCAACTCAAAAATTGTTTTCTTTCCAGTGTGGTTCCCAAATATCCAGGATCAGGGTTTTCCAATGGCATTTTGGAATGTTCTCATCAGAAATATCCATCAAGGCATGATCCTTGAGGCCATGAGTTTTACCCAAGGGCTGTCTGGGAACAGAGTTTCTAACACTAATATTATCTGCTCATGCCCAGCTTTTTCCAGCTAACAAAGGACTTTCAAACCACACAAACCAACAATACAAGGCCCTTGGGAGAAGAGAATGGGGAGGATATATTAGTCAGCTTGGGCTGCAACAACAAAATAACACAGACAAGGGGGCTTGAAGAATAGACATTTATTTTCTCATGGTTCTGAAGGCTAGAGGTTCATGATCAAGGTGCCAGCAAATTTCTTATTTTTTCCCCAATGATTTATTTATTTGAGAGAGACAGAGAGAGACAGACAGAGCATGAGTGGGAGGGGCAGTGGGAGAAGGAGAGGCAGGGAATCTCAAGCAGACTCCATGCTGAGCACAGAGCCCGTAGTGGGGCTCAATCCCACAGCCCCAACATCATGCCCTAAGCCAAAACCAAGAGTTGGATGCTTAACTGACCAAGCCACCCATGTGCCCCAAGGTGCCAGCACATTTCTGTTGCGAGCCCTCTTCCTGGCTTGTAGACAACCACCTTCTTGCTGTGTCTTTACATGACCCTAGAAGGCCAGGTAGAGAGAGAGAGAGAGATCTCTGGTTTCTCTTTCTTGTCTTGCAAGGATACCAGTCCTATCAGATTAGAGCTACACTTTGTAAACCATTTAACCTTGATTACCTCCCTAAAGTCCTTATCTCCAAATAGTATAACACTGGGGTTGGGACTTCAACATAAGAATTTTGGAGAACACAGTTCAATATATAACAGAGGGGAAGGTACATTCGTGAAGAGGCTGCTATATGTCCAGCATTGTATCAGGCACTATCATAGACATTATTTCATTTGAGTTCCAAGACAACCCTGTGAGGCAGATAACATCATCCTCATTTTATGGATGAGGAAACTGAAAATCAGAGAATTTAATCAAGTGGCTGATTGTTGCATAGCCAATGATCTGGGATTCTAACTCTGATCAACTGACTCCAAATACCATACCCTTTTTATTTTTTCTTTTTTTACATCAATGGTTCTGAAAGAATGGACTTGATGAACCCCCAGGGGTTCCCTGAGGTCTGAGGGGTAGAAACTATGTTCATAGTAACACTAATACTATATAATACCCTAGTATTAATATTAATACTAATACTAAACTGTGTTTGACTGTATTGACATTGCACTGATGATACAAAACCATTGGTGAGCAAAACTTCTGAATCCTCCACTGGAACAGATATGCTGGCCCCAAACTGTACTAATAGTCATTGCATTGTCCACTGCTATGCACCTGACAGTTAAAAAATCATTAATTTTATTAAATCTCCACCCTCAAGTACACATCTTTTTAATACTCTGTGTGACAAAATGAGCAGTATAGCCAAGGCACTTCCTCTGCAGACCAAAGTGTGGTTGTTGCCCTGAGGAAAAGCGACTGTACAATTGCCCTTTTGTGAGCTGAACTAACTGCTTTTTTTCACGAAGCACCATTTTTAGTTGAAAGAGTGATTGACAGGCTAAGTGTGGTTATGTAGACTTGGATCCGGGGCAGATATTTGCTGAAAATGAATGAAATGAGCCTTTCACGTGGGTATAAACAACTCACAGTACTTGTTGCCAGTAAGAAGATTGAGCTTTTGACAAAATGTAGAATTTTGGAAAACTTGCATCCACCATTGTGAGCTTCCTTCCCCGTTCTTAAAGACTTGGGATTGGCGGTAAGATGAGTGTAGTGACGTTTTGATGCATGATTCCGTGTGTCAGCAGTTGGGAGATCTCACCAGTTGGTAAGCCAGCATTTTCCAAATGACGAATGAGCGGGGTCTCAGAACCACAGGCAGGTCAGAGACCCATCCAAAGTTACTGCACTCAGGGTAGTGAGCAGTGAGCAATGCGTAGAGTGGTTGAATCGCTATGTCGTACACCTGAAACCAATATAACATTGTGCTAATTACACTTCAGGAGAAAAAGAAAAAGGAATGAAATGCAAGATAGACCAATGGATTTTCTGGAAACAAGGGGAAAAAAAAGCTCATTGATGCATTCTCAGATCACACATTGAAACCGTTCAAATGCTACCACTTGTTGGGTTTTGTATAGTATCAGAAATGGTCTGAAAAGCCTACTAAGTCCTCCTCCGTCTCCCAGCTACATACCTGTAAGGTGCAGTTTTCTTTATGAACTTCCAGCAAACAACCTATTGCAACAGATTGAATCTATTAACCCAGACGGTAAAGAGATCTGCAGAAATAGGACAATGCCACTCTTTTCACTGATTATTTTAAACTGAAAACATTATTTATGTTCACATGTACAAGATCTGTTTTCGTTTTTAATAAATTAATAACTAAAATATTTTAACTTCTAAATGTTGGTAGAGATAACATACACACACAAAAGCTCTTTGGGGCCCTTGATGCTTTTTAAGAGAACAAGGTGGGGGGTGCCCAGGGAGCTCAGTAGGTTAAGCATCTGACTCTTGATTTCAGTTCAGGGCTTGACCTCAGGGCTATGAGTTCAAGCCTCTCATTGGGCTCCATGCCCAGTCTTAGAGAGAGACAGAGAGAGAGAGAGAGAGAGAGAGAGAGCAAGGGTTCCTGAGACCAAAAATGTCAAGAACTGCTCTTCGTGCTATATTTTGCAGCTGAGGAAACCAAAGCTCAGAGGGATGAGGCCATTTGGCTGAGGTGAGCTGGAAGGTCACCCAACATGGTGAATCCCATGATGCACTGCCCAGGCCCCCCCGCTGCCAGAAGACAGACCTCAGCTGCAAGCGTCTTTGGGGACTTCCTCCACTGGAGAGAAAGGGACCCCTGGGCTTGAATTTCTCTTAAATTCAGAGCCACGCCCCTTTGGGGGTCAGCCTGCATCCAATGCTGAGCCCCGGCTTCAGGAGGGTACTGGCAGGGACTAACTCAGGCTTCCCGGGTGTGGGGGTGCACAGGGACAGGATGCCCGGGGAGGGACCGGGACCAGGCCTCAGCTGGCCTCGATCACAGCAGAGGAGCTTAGTCTTCCCCTCAATGGGGGCCCTGCAGCTCATCATCAGGATGGTAGCTGACTCCCCACCCGGGCTTCAGAGAGTTCAGAGTCAAGGACAGAGCACCCACATTACCTAAGAAGAGCAGCTCTGAGCTTAGAATTCCAGTCCTCCTCCCTCCACGAGCGCCGTAAACGAGAGGGTGTCAGAGGGGCAGTCACCATGGTCAGAGCCTCTGCCTTTTGGGGATGGGAGATGCCTGCACGGCCATTCTGGAGGCATGAATCCTCTGCATTCTGGATGCAGACCTGCTTGCACACTCCCAGGGACAGTGAGCTCACTACCTCCCCAGATGGCTCCTTGCGCTTCTGGGGCTCTCTGTCTATTCTTGTGGAGGCTGAGCTGTTCCCTTTGCTGAGGGCCTTACCTTTGCTTCTTTTGACTCTCCTGCTTTTATAGCAACCATTTCCCCTCCAGACGTCCTTCTTGTTGACTCTCTCTTTGGCCATTTTACTCTTCTTGCTCCTCCCCTGCTGCCATGTCCCCAGTCCCTCTCCCTTCTCTCTCAACTTCCCCATAGCAAGTCCTCTAGACCCTTCCACCCACCGTGTCCAAAGCCCCTCCTGTGCTCAGCTCATGGGCCTGTCGGATCAATCCTCGCCCTGATGAAGCTCAGGAGCCATCGCCCTGTGGTCCCACCATCCACACGGGGCCAAGTGATGTAGTAGGTGCGAGGAGAGAGGCGAGACCCCGTCCATAAACCTTCCCCACCCAGAACCCTGGGGGACTGTGTCACAGCATGGATACACAATTTTTTTTTGTGAAAATTTTATTTTATTTATGTATTCATGAGAGACACAGAAAGAGAGGCAGAGACACAGGCAGAGGGAGAAGCGGGCTCCTTGCAGGGAAACCAATGTGGGACTCAATCCCAGGACCCCGGGGTCACACCTTGAGCCAAAGGCAGATGCTCAACCACTGAGCTACCCAGGCATCCCTGACACACAATTTAAGCCCAGGTCTGCCTGTGTGTAAACACACTTCATCTCTCCTGCTCTCAACTGTGAACACAAATGACTTTGCCTCTTTGAGCCTCTATGTCCTTATCTGGAAAGTGGGTATAGAATCATCTACCTCTCTGGCCTGTTGTGGGGATGAAATAAAGTAGCCTGCATGAGTCCCTGGCACGCGGTAGGCACCTGGGCCCCGTCCGGCGGGAGCCTGCTGTCCACACTCGGCGGGCCTGCCGAGCAGCCATGCATTCCAGCGCCTGGCAAGGAGCCGGCAGGTCGGATTAAGGACATATGTTAGCAACTTTCCAGTCAGCAGAGGTCTGCCCGGCAATTGGCCCTGCCAGACTCTGGGCTTCTCTTAACCGATTCGGACACAGGGAATGGCTGCAGCATAGACCTTGGGCGCTCGTCCCATGACCCACAGCTCCCAGGTGCCCAGGGAGGAGCCACAGGCCTCCAGGGACCCAGCCAGCCTGACCGAGGTAGACAAAATGTGGGCCTGGGCAGCGGATCCCAGGAGGCAGGCCCACGCTACCGTTTGTGGGCCAGCGCTGTTGGGCCTGGTCTTCACATGGCTCTCGGGGGCTGGGGTCTGTTCCCCACAGCCTGCAAGGTGGCACCTGGGCTTTGGTGGCAGACACGCCTGGATTTGAGCCCTGCGTTGCTACTTTCTAGTTAGAGTCCCCCAGGCACGCGGAGTCAGCTCTCCCAATCTCAGTTACCCTGCAGTCAAATGGGACCATAATGATGTGCGTCCCATGGAGCTGAGAGGATGAAGCAAGCTGGGATGCTGGGCACGGGGTGGGTGGCGGTTTGGGAAATGTTGCTGTGGTGACCTCCCACGGAGGCCAGTGCCAGGGACAGGGCTGGAGAGAATCGGCCCCCTCATAGCCATGTGAAATGTAAACCTGGGCCCAGCTCTACAAACCATGCCCAGGAGGAAAGGGATGGATGGTGGGGCCAGGCCTGGACACCGCCTGGCCAGTCACGGGCCTCAGTGCTCATTCATTGAATGAAGAAAGAAGTCAGCCAGGAGAACCTTGTCTCTACCTTCAGCTGCGCGTAAGAAGGAAGAGCCAGCTCACTCTGCGTGGAGGCTAAGAGGCAGGTCAACATGGGGAAAGTGCAAGGAGGCAGGGCTCGGGGTAAGGAGGTCTCCCACAGCCGGAGCCATCCAAAGATAGACAACACCGCCTCCTGGGAGTGAGCTCCCCGTCACTGTGGGTGTGCAAATCTGGTTGGGAGAACTGCAGGTGGAGACGCTATAATGGGATTGCCTGTGCTGCGTGGGAACTTTGCCTCTGGGATGTTCAAGGTCCTTTTCAACCCTGAGAGCTTCTGATTCTAGGAGAATTTCTCTCCAAACTCCTCTGTCAGCTCCAGTGGTCTAACGCTGCAGCAAACAACCTCCACTCCTCAGCCGCTTGACGCAGTGCAAGCTTATTTCCTGGCCAAGTAATAGCCCGATGCGGCCGCTTGGACCACTCTTCCTCCAGAAGGTGACTCAGGCACCATGACTTCTTCCGTCTTGGGGGTCCACCATCCCTCCGACCTCTGAATTCTTTGCTGGATCCTCGGCATACGGCGAGGCAAGGGGGAGAAAGAAAGAGCAGAGGATGGTACAGAAGGTTTGTATGGATGGACCAGCCTTGGAAACGGTGCCATAACGTCTCCCCGTGTTGCACGGGCCAGAACCGCAGGGAAGGCTGGCGAATGCGGGCCGGAGGAGTGCTCCGGAGGAGAGGAGTGAGCATGGAGAGCATGCTCAGCCTCTGCCACAGGACGCAGGGCCTCATTCATTCATTCATTCATTCATCCGATGAACACTTAGTGAACACCTACTGTGTGCCAGCCCTGTCTACGGACCCGACACAGTCCTGCTCTCCGGGAGTGCACAGCCTCACATCGGCAGCCTGGACACATCGAGCAGCTGTTGCCATGCAGTGTGGCCGGGACAACGGACACCTCCACTGCAGCACCACCGTGGGACATGGAAACGATCCCTCGGGCCTGTTTCCTCAACTGGGAACAGGAAAAACACCGTTTAGCTCCAAGGATGAGACCTGCCCAGCTCTTGGCTCAGCCTGGCACATGCCGAGTCCTTCATCAATGGGGTGAATGTTTTATTAGAAACTCCACAGTTTTCACTTGTCGGTCTTCCCTGAGCACTTTGAGGTTGGCCCAGGGGAGGCTGAGCACCTGGTGTTGTACTGGTGGCACCCCAGGCACCAGGCAAGGTGGAGGGAGGACGAGTGTTGGGCCGGGGCAGGCAGACTGACTGCCTTCAGGTCCCTGCGTGCAGTGACCCAAGCACAGGGGCCCAGCTGGGGCTCAGCTCACTTGAGGGAAACACCTGAGGCAAATGTGAGTATTTCCTCAACTGTCTGGTGACAGCCTCCCTGGAAATAATCCTTCAGGGGAATATGCCTCTCATGCCTGGAGGCAAAGCAAAACGAACTGCATCACTCACAGCTTGGGATGGGGATACTTAGGGCAGGGATTCCAGCCCAAGTGGGCCTCTGAATGACCCATCTTCGGGACCTGCGGACAAGACTTACAAGGGAGACCCTAGTTCAAGCTCAGCCTCTGTGTGAGTGTCAGCCTCGATGCCGTCTCTGCAGATTGGGACGATGGCTGCATCTCCCCATCTGGAGAGGTCCGTGAGACACCCTGCATGCGGGACCGTGGCCCCAGCTCTCCCGCAGAGCAGATACCGCATTGGAAGGAGCCTCGGGGCAGCAGTTAGAAGCAGACGGTGGGAGTCATGTTTTACCACTTGCTAGCTGTGGCTCCCTGGGTAAATTGCTGTGGTCCCCTGTGCCTCAGTTTATTCATCTGTTAAATGGGTATGATGAAACACCTGGTAAATACCGCGTACATGTGATTTTTATTATCTGTGCATTGATGAGGCTGGCTCCTAATGGTTTGTTGAGCTACTCACTCTTTGCAAATGCCTAAGAGGAGGGTGTCACAAGCTAGACTTCTGAATCTTTACAGAGGCTGGGAAAGGTCCAGTCATCTTAGCTCTGAGACGGGTATTTGAGTGGAGACAATGAGTCTAGGAATCCCACTGCCTTCATTTTATAAATCGGGCCTAGAGAAGAGAAGAGTTTTACCCAGCAGCTTTCGGCTCGCTCATAGAGACTCCGATCGCCCAACCGTATGTGTTTTGCCCTCTTTTTAAATTTCAGGACAAGGCACCAAGTTTTGGCTAATTTGTTTGATGGAAACACATAGAAGCTCAGATGAAGCAAATCGCAGGTCACAATTGGAAAGCCTCATTGCCATCTGGCTGTGATGGGTTTTGTTTTTATTCTCAAGTATAAATCCCCTCCCTTTTGTCTGCCCTATGTCCCGCTCAACTCCTCTCAGACGAAGGCATGTGAGTTGGAGGATTTTTGTCACATCTTCCTTGAGGCAACAAAGGGTCCTGGAAAGCGCATTTCAGTGAGCCAGGCCCTGAACCAAGGGCGTCCACCAGTAAATGAAACAGCAAGTGGCTTCTGCACTTGCTTTCAGGCAGGGGGAAGGACAAGTCACTACAGTCGGGCCCTGCACCGGAGCCTGTGTGACCCTGAGCAAGTTACATGACTCCTCTGAGCCTGTTTCTCCCATTGTAAACTAGGATGGGTGACTTTTTCCCAGGGTCAACATAAGGACAGAGTGAGGTAGGCAGAGACAGCACTTCACACCCGAGCCCACATTCTGGAAAGTGAGGGTCTTTCCTATTTATCCCTCGTTGGAGAGGGAAACACTGCACTTGGATTCCTCAGGCTCCTCGCATAGCTAAAGAAGGCGATGGTGAAAATAGACAGGAGAGTTTGCCCAGTGCCAGCCTCGGCTAGTGCTCTCCCAGTTTGGCAATTGCATCAGGTCTGAGGAGCTGGGAGCAAAGTATTGGCTCCTAATGCACCACAGAACCTGTTTATTTTCCAGGGAACCTATTTTATGTAATTCACAAAATGAGATTGGAATCAGAAGCACATTTCCAAAAGGACGTGGACATGGCATTGTCCTTCTCCTGGAGCATTTTACAGCTGCAGAGTCACTGTGTCTTGCGAGGGCAGGTCTGAGACAGCAGTGAGAGCACAGCTCTGGGGTTACCCAGGTCAGGGTTGCCTGGGTGGCTCAGTGGTTGAGCATCTGCCTTTGGCTCAGGTTGTGATCCCGGGGTCCTGGGATCGAGTCCCGCATCGAGCTCTCTGCATGGAGCCTGCTTCTCCCTCTGCCTATGTCTCCGCCTCTCTCTCTCTCTGTGTGTCTCTCATGAATAAATAAGTAAAACCTTAAAAAAAAATTGTTTGAAACCTGAAGGAAACTTCCCAGTGTAAGTTCACAAGAGGAAGGACTTTGTACCGTGGACATTCCTGTAGAGTTAGCACAGTGCTTAGAGCATAGTAGGTGCTCATTAACTGGTTATTGACTGACCGCTACAGACTAGGTGCTCAACAACTATGCATTCAATGGGCAACTGACTACAAGTGTGTATGTCTTTCCAGCTTTCCAGCATTTCCTGGAGTTTCCTTCTTTCTTTTTCCTTTCTTGCTTGCTTGCTAGCTGAGACATCTGGACCCTGAGAATTTAAATGATGTACCAGGCTCACAGACCTAATTAGAGTCTGCCTCTGATGTTTGTACCCAGTCGTGTCTGGTCCCATGTGCCTTATACTTTCTGCTGGAAAGTTTCTTAGAAGCCTCCTGAAAGTATCAATTAGGAATGAGTGTAGCTTCAGCCATAACGACAAGTATTCCTCTCCCACAAGGAGAAAGGGGAGGTGGCAGGTCAGGCCTGGAGCGGGAACTGAGTGTTGGCACTATGAAACCAGGCTCTTCCCATCTATCTGCTCTGTCTCCCAGAGGCAGTTGTCTTTTTGTTCCAGTGCATGTTGCTTTATGGTCACCAGCGGCTGCTACAGCTCCGGGCATCACAACCAAGTTCAAGGTAGGAAGTGGGAAGAAAGGAAGGGGAGGGGCGTTTCCTGAAGGGGCTTCTTTTATTACCAAAGGAAGAAAGTACCCAGGGCAGATATCTCCCAATACTGGCCATTGAGCCACCCTGGCCTGTCCTGGCCCCAGGGGAGGAAGGGAGCATCCAGCAAAGGAGGAAGGGCTGGTCAGCACTAGTCCTCATCCGTTGTCACGTGGGCATGGGCTCACTGCTCTGAACAAAATCAAAGTTGGGATAGTGGAGGGCGGCGAGGGGACTGTGCCCGCCACGCCTCTGGCGGAGCCCAGGCTTAGCGACATGCTCATTTGACCAGTGGGGAAGCGGAACCCAGGGCGCCCGTCAAGGACAGGCGCTGCCTTTATCTGTCGTACTGACCCAGAAGCAATCTGGTGCAGGGCAGGGTTTCCCGAGCGGTGTCAGCCCCCCGGGAGAGATGATTTGCTGCGGGGTGCTGGCGCAGCGGTCCGCAGCCAGGCTGAGAGAGAAGCCCCTTCTTCAATTGCTCTCGGTGCTTCCGATTACATCTCGGAGAAGCGATAAATAAACGTGATGAGTGATCCTTGATTGTATCCCGGATTTAAAGAGGAAAAAAAGGCTCTAAAGGACGTTGGTGGGTTAATTGGGGGGAAATTTGAATGTGGATTGTAAGTTAGATAATAGAATTAAATCAATGTTAAATTTCCTAAGTGTGATCATCGTCATTGTGGTTATGTAAGAGAACGTCCTTGTTCCAGAAGACACATTCTCAGGTGGTTGCAAGTCACATGTAGTACATGCTTGCAAACCGTTCACAAAAAAGTGTATGCACATACCTGCAGCACACACAATCATATATGTACATGCATGTGCATACATGCACATACACCTGTAGCCATGTATGTGTACACACATGTATATACATATAACTATAGCCATATACGTATACACATAGATGTACACGAACACACATTATATATACCAAGAGAAAGAGAGAAAGCAAATAGGGCAGATGCTCTCACCTAGTGAATCCAGACTCTACATAAAGGACACACAGGTATCCCTTCAAGCAACTTTTTAGTAGGTTTGCAATGTTTTTTTTTTTTAAGATTCAATTTATTTATTCATGAGAGACACACAGAGAGAGGCAGAGACACAGGTAGAGGGAGAAGCAGGCTCCCTATGGGGAGCCTGTTGCAGGACTCGATCCCAGGACCCCGAGCAGAAGGCAGACGCTCAACCAGTGAGCCACCCAGGTGCCCCGGTTTGAAATTTTTCAAGACGAAAAGTTAGGAGAATAAGAAACTAAAAATTTTAAAAGAGAAGAAACCTCAAGAGAAACATTAAACAGTTATAGACTGTATTAACATGAGTTACAGCAACTGAAAAAATCTGTCCAGTGGTCTGCAAAGCCCCAGGTTGGGGACACTGTCGTCCGTGGCATATTCTACTGGCCGTGGCAGAGGGCGTTTTCCAGCATCAGTCACCGCAAAACTTGAATTCCCTCGTGTGTAGAATGGGGATGAGTTTTACACCATCCTGGGCTGTCTGGTCCCAGACTCGGGGACGTGGTCACACAGTAGCTCTGGGCGCAGAGCCACCTTACAAGGAAGGCGCACTGTCGTGTGCCACCCAGTAAGTTCTACTCGCACATAGTAGGTCTGTGCAGAGCCGGATGTAGCTGAGTCCCCAGGCTCTGCTTCCTTGCTCACCCACCTCCTGTCTTAGTTTCTTCCTATATCTCTTGGCCAGGGGGAGCTCTCCAGGGTAGGATGATATCTGAAGGCTAAAGCCACAGACAGGCACCCTCATCCAACACGGACACACACGCGCGCACACACACACACACACACACACACACACACTTCATCTCATTATCATTATTCCGGAGAGCAGTTTCTGGTGTCTCTGGGCCCAGAGAGCCTCGATTAGTGGAGGAGTCTGGCCGGGGCGAGGCAGCCAGCCCTCTGTGCATTGGGATGGGGCTAATTCCATTTTCTGGTCCCTGCATCTGTCTTCCCTTTATCCCCCAGTGTCTGGAGTCTGGCAGCCTGGAGGGGCCCGGCAGCCTGGAGCAATTCTTCCCTGCTATCGCCCTCATGGGCAGTGCCTGCCAATCCCCACTGCACCCCGAGGCTATGCCATGGGCCATGCTAATCCCATTACCCACAAATGAAGATGTAATCACAGCTCTTTCAAAGGGCCTGCAAGGCTGATCCCTCTTTGGAAAGAGAAAAGAAAGTGCAATTGTCCGAGCCACTGACTTCTGAAGCTCCTGCTGGGATGAGGGGACACCGAAGTTATTTGGGGCCATTTGGGGCCAGCAGCCTCTCAAGGGGCGGAGGGAGTCTGAGTTGGGGTGGGGTGTGCAAGGGCCCGAGGCTCCCCAGCTCCCACACCAACTTGCACTGCTATCATGGCTAGGCCACCAAAACTCTGCACCTCGGCTGTGCATCTTCCAAATGGCTGTAAGGGATCTTGTTTGATGCTGTTGTTAAGTAGCTGTGTACACAGGTGAAAATAGTGACGCACATACAGATGTGAGGGTACTGTTGATGTTAGCAATACATTACGTTAGTCGTAGTGAACTTTATTGAGCACTTGTTACAATTGACCCTCGAACAACACAGGGATGAGGGGCACTGACCACTCCCATAGTAAAAAATCCAGACATAACTTTTGATTCTCCAAAAACTTAACTACTAGTAGCCTACTATTGACTGGAAGTCTTACTGGGAACAGTCAATTAATACATATTTTGTATATGTATGGTATATTGTATTCCTACAATAAAGTAAGACGGAGAAAGGAAAATGTTAAGAAAATCATATGGAAGAGACAATACACCAATAGGAACTATATTATATTTATCACAAAAAATCCATATACAAGAGGACTCATGCCATTCAAATCATGTTGTTCAAGGGTCAACTGTACATGCCAGGCACCTTTCTGACACTACCATCATTTTGCAGAAGAGGAAACTGAAGCACAAGAGGTAAGTGACTTGTTCAAAGTCACAAGGCTGGAGACAGGTGGCCAGTTTCAATGCCTAGGCTGGCTGGGAAGGCAACACAAAGCTAGCCTCTGCTCGAACTGTTGTTGCACCTTGGTGTCTGGCTGATGGCAAACGATCGACCTATTTTTGCATAATAGAGTCATCCTCCCCTTTGGCCAGGCCCTTCTAGGCTCTGAGGTTCAAAGAAGATGAAAGGATTTTCCGTGGCCTAGAATGGAAGATGTAGAGTTGGGGTAAACATGTCCTCAGTCCCTGGACTACATGTGAGCATCACTGCCTTGTATGCAGCACAATGACTGTCACTGCTGATGCTGTGCAGAGCACTGTGTGCCGGGCACTGTCTTGTGTAGATTCAGTACAATAATCAGTGGCACAACAGCCAAGGTTTAATAACCAGCTCTCTGGGGAAAGGCCCCGATCTCTAGCATATGCCGATCTCCATGGTGTAACCTGCCACCTCCCACCACGCCGATTCAAGCTACTAAGCTGCCATGATGTCACTAACAGAGCGTTGGGAAGAGACACACAGAATTGGTTCTTATGAGACAATCCTCTCACTGATAATTAATAACTCCCAGCAGCCTGATGTTGGGGGAGGGAGGGCTATGCTATAATTATGTCAATTTTATAGATTAGGGAACTTAGTCACAGACAGATAAAGTTGGGTGCTTCCCAGGATCACCTCCTGCATAAACCCTGCCACCGAAGTCCTGGTCTCAGGGACTTCCGGGAACCAAGATGAAGACACTGTCTTTAGGGTGCAGATCTGTGTTTCAAATCCCCTTCTCCTGATCTCTCAAGGCTGAGCCTACCTGCAACCAGATGCTGATCTCCTTGAGGAGCCTGGCACAGGCACACACTAAGTAGCCAGGAAAGACTTGAATTGAACTGAGCGCTCTGAATTTCAGTTGAATTAATGACCTTGTCCAAGGTCACACAGGGAACCAATAGCAGAGGAGACCGGAACCCAAGACTCTGGGCTTTGGAGGACAATCCTGTAGGTATTAATTTCAATGTGAATTATGGGGTTCTGACCATATCTGAGAAAGGAGATAGGGTGTTCTGCATATTGCTGGGGGGGAAGCAGAGAGGCTGTGGGTTTGCACTCTGCATTGTCAATGCCCCTTGCCTCCTCTCTTTTGTTATCACCGTCTGGAGAAGGATGACCCAACACCTCCTGTGTGCTGGGCACCAGGTGAGACCAAAAGCACCAAGGAGATCTGTGGAACACTTCACAGATTTCAAGACTTTTTAACCTGTGTGATCTCAGTGTTTCCTAAGTTCTGGTAGCATTCCACTGCAGACAACCAGGGTGACAGCAGTGGTCATGAACCTTTTAACATGTTAATACTGGGATGCCTGGGTGGTTCAGTAGGTCAAGTATCTGCCCTCAGCTCAGATCATGATCCTGCACCAGGCTCCTTGCTCAATGGGGAGTCTGCTTCTGCCCCTCCCCTTGCTCCTTCTCTCTCTACTCTCTTTCTACTCTCTCAGGTAAATAGATGAATAGATCTTTTAAAAATTGTTAATACTTAGACATTTATTTTAATACGTGTTCAAACCTCGTTCTAGCACGTTATGTTAGTTCAGAATAGCTTTCACTGCAATCGACAAATAATAACAACAAACCAGTGGCCCAACAAGAAAAATGTGTGCTTCTCCTTTGGTAAAGGTCAAGGGCTTGCATGGCATTCCTTGATTCCCAAGATCAAGGCTCAATCTCCTTCCACCTTGTTACTCTGCTGTGCAAGACCTCCAGGCTCAAGGCTACCTCCAGGTCTTATCTAGTTGCTGCAGCTCCAGCCATCATGCCTACATTCCAGGCAGGAAGCAGAACAGGAAAGGAAAAAGATACATGCCTCTCCTTTACCTCACCCTTTCTGCTTACATACCATTGACCAGGACGAGTTATAAAACCACACCTAGCTGAAAGAGAGGCCAGATCAGGAAGTTTTTATTCTGAGCATCCCATGGGCAGGCAAAGAAATCAGGCTTTTTCTATCGGGAACAAAGAGACCGTCACTTTTGCGAAAGAGACCTTGGTCTTTGCCACACACACACACCCAAACTGTGATTTCATCAATATTATTGCTGAGGATGAGATTAAAGTTTTTAAAAGGTGAGGCAATTGCAAGAAAATTGTTAGGTAAATTAAGTCCAGGTGGCACGTGGGTGTGGTAACAATCAGGAAGGCGGTAAGAAGTGGTGGAATGTGGAGCAGCCCGCAGTGAGTCTATCCCTGCTCCTCTAGGACCTGGAGTTCCTAGGGCGGCGTCACTTCCCTCTTTCAAAGGAGGAAAAGCCAGGCCCTGAGCAGCTGCTTGCAAACCCAGGGCTCATGCTCACGTCATTTGGGGTCTTTCTTGGGCATCTGGCGGCCACTGCCCCGTGGCTCCCCAGCTCTACACCCTTCCTCTTGGAGGTCCATCCCCCACCTCGGAGGCTGCAATGATGGGCAAAACACTTCCCCCAGTCTCTGGCAGCTCGAGGTGTCCTAGGGACCCAGTTCTCACCAACGCGATGTGAACAATAAAGCATAAAACAAGGCACAGAACGCTGCACTGATATCTAGGACTGTTATTGGTATGGATTTTGACTCCGGGGACAGTTGGTTTCAGGGCCACGCTTGCCCTGAAGAACTAGCCACGGGCTGCTCCAACACCCTGGAAAAAAGCTAATCCAGTAGCTTGGAACTTGATTGGTAAAAAGGAAATTAGTGCCAAGTGTAGTGTCTGGCACACAGTTGGCACTTAGTAAATATTTATTTATTATAAATGTGAGTGCATTCTATCTGTATTCATTCTTTCACGAAATGTGTTTAACCTGTGGGAAGACTCAGTGCCTGCCCATGGAAAGTGCCTCCATAGTGTTAGCTACAAGTATTAAGATTATCACAGCATGGGGGTCATTGTCGTTTATTCATTCAACAAACATCTAGCAGATACCCATGTGCGCCGGGCACCCCTATTGGTGCTGTAGGGTCAGCAGTGAAAAGGGCAGTCTGCCCTGCCAGGAACCCAGACTCCAAACGATCCATCCCACACTTAATTAACGAGTATTGTGGTCCATGGCAGGTGTCATGAAAGCATAAAGCAGGGGCACGGAGCCTCGCCTGGGATTCCCTAGGGAGCAGCTGTCGCAAGCTAAGACCTCAGGAACCAGCCAGAGTCAGCCCAGCTGAGAGTAGGGAAAGCACAACCAGTGCTACTCCGCAAATTGGGTGTGGAGGCCAGTGGGTCAGCTCATTGGGCCTCAGCTCCCAGGCCCCAAGTCTGGGACGAGGCCAGGCTGGCTGAGAGTGGGCCAGCCCCTGGCAGATGCCTCTGCAGTAAAGGCTGGGTAGTGCTGCCTGGCTGCCTCCCTGACCTCCCCGGGCATCCCTTTTGTGTGACAGCTGTCCCCCATGCCGAGCCCCTTGGGATCCAGTTTCTGTAGAGGCTGACTTGCAAAATGCAGCGTATTGTCCTGAAACAGCAGGCTCTGGGGAGGGCTCAATGAAGCCGTGGCCTGCACAGTTCTGCATTCCACCTTGAAAAGAATCACATTACATCAATAGATGGCACCCATTATACACCAACATCCAAGGCTCCTAATGACTCAGGCTTAATTAATAGTTTGAAGAACATGCATGATTAGCCTGAGGCTCCAGGGGGAGGGTGGGGGGCTGGGTAATAATATGAAGGACATTATGGGGATGTTCCATTCAACTGTGGCTGAGTCCTGGGTGGAGATGCCTTTGGAGTGTGATAACTCGGGGAGGAATGGAAAAATATGTAATGCGAAAATCCCGATTTGTCTCCTGTCTTACTTCAGTATGAACTTCTTCTCCCCTGCTGCTTGAGGCAGAGGATGCAGCTGGAGATATATCCCCTCCCTGACTTTTCATTAAATCTGGAAAAAGAAGTTCCCGTTCCTTTCCCTGTCTTGAGCATCCTTTGACAGAGGTCCCTGCAGATTGGACCTGTCTTGTCCTTGATAATTTTGAGAGTCTTCGGTTTATTTTTGTTCCCAGGGAACTCTGCAATATTTCTGCAAATGATCTCTGCGGTTTCTAAGATAATTTAATGCCGGTTCTGTGAACATTTCATGGGAATTTTATTAGCATGTTGTAAGAGTTAGTTAAGAATGCCATGGAAGTTGAGGGAGCATTTCAAGTAGGAATTCCAGGATATTTCTGTGAGAATTCATCACAAATCACATGGCAACTCTGGGAGGTTTTCTTGAAAATTCATTGAGAATTCCACAGGTCTTCTATGATCATGCCATGAGACTTCTGGCGTTCCATGAGAAAGTGGCATGACTGGGAGCAACCTAAGAAAGTGCAGCAGGACTTCCAGAGGGTTTATAAAATATTCTAGGAGGAGCCTCTGCAAAAATCCCATGCAGACTGCTCAGGAATTCTGTAGGAGTTCTTTGAGAGTGTTGTAAGAATTTAAAGAGCATGCATGGGGGAATTTTCTATAGGAGTTGCCATTGCTTTAGCTTCTCTTCCACATGTGCCAGAACTTCAGCTTTTGAATTGAGGAGGCCTCCAAGAAAAATGGTTCCAGTCTATTTTAATTTTTTTGTTTCATTAAAAAAAATTCTTTCTACTAAAAACAATCAATTTGTTGGAAACATCCTCACTTTTGCTGCCTGTTAAGGGTCTAAAAGCAATAGACAGAGGACTGTGGAATGATGACACAAGGAAGTGGGGGAGTTGGGTCACTTGGGAGAGGAAAGAATCATCTATCCTGTGAAGAATGCTTATTGCTCAACACATTTCTCACGCGGCCTGGAGACAGGGACAAGAGCACTGGACCAGGAGCTAGGAGTTTCTGGTTCTAGCTCCAGCCCTGCCATTAACTCACTGCATAAGTTTCTGGATCTGTTTCCCCTTTTGTAAAATAAGAGCTGTTGGACTAGGGAACCTCCAAGAGCTCTTCCAATCCTGGTGGTAATGGTGATTGGTGATGGTGATGGTGATGATGATGATGACGATGGTGATAATGATGATGGTAATAGTGGTGAAGATGGTGATGGTGGTGATACTGGTGGTGGTAATGGTGATGGTGGTGGTGATGGTGATGGTGGTGATGGTAGTGATGATAGTGATAGTGATGGTGGTGATTATGATAATTACTGAAATTATGATGATGATGTAGGTGATGATAATAGTAATTACCATCATTGAGCACTATCACTATTATGCTCTGGTGTTGTATTAATTACCTTACATTCTCTTTTTTTAATCCCCACATCAGTTGTATAAAGAACTATATTTTTCATTTCTTCTAATTTATAGATAAGAAAACTGAAGCCCCCAGAGGTTTGATCAGGTTGATGGCTGTTAAACGGTAGAATCAGCTTCCATATCTGTTCCACTTCCCAGCCTTCTCTTGGGCACCACACCACATTGTTCCTTCTACCATTTGCTTCTCTACTATTTAGACTACAAAGAAAGTTCTCCAATGTATCATGCAAAAGAAACAAATCAGACCTGTTGCAGCAAAGTCCTCCTCAGGCTCCCTGATGTTTTTAAGTTATGAACTCCTCCTTCTTCCATTCTTCCTCACTTCCTCATCCAAGTTTCATCCTTTCAGTGTGACTTGCTTCTTTTGTTTGTTTATTCCTGCTACAGGACCCCGACTATTTACCATTTCCCCTATGTGGTTCATCCTGCGTACAACACCAGGTGATTTCCTGCAAACTCACCATAGTCATCACAATGTACTTATGCTTGAAAACATCCAGTGGTTCCCACTAATGGCTAAGAGACTAAGCTAAAATTTTGAAAGCCCTTTAGTCTGGACCTCCAAAATCTGGATTCTTCACACCAAACCATCTCTTGCTATGTCCCCTTATCATCCTAGGCTAAATTCCATCCCTGTGACTTTGCTCATGAAAATCCTGCTTCCTAGAATGACTTCCTCCTACTCCTTCACGCTTTTTCCAACAATGAGACTTCCCAGACTCCTCCAATCTGCATTCCAGAACGTTCATACATTTGCATTACAAAGTAGCATGTTCTGTAGGGCCTCGTATTGTTTGGGCTGTTCTTATCCTACTAAATAGATGGACAAGTCACTAAAGGCAAGGACCACATCATGTCAGGGCCACCAGACTTGGCCCTGCAACTTAACAACTGTGTGACCTTGGGCAAATGACTTTACCTCTCCCAGCCAATGTCTTCATCTCATAAAAAATGAAAATGGAAGTAATAAATCTTAGTTGGCAGAGATATAGCGAAAAATGAAATGGGATGAAATAAAAAGATCTTCCTGATAAGCTGTAAGAGTTTCAAAGGTGGGGACTGTGAAGCATCCAACACACTGCCCAGTATGGTAAAGGCATTCAGGAATGTGTCTAATCCCCTCTCCCTCCATATCCTTCAGCACACTGTCAGGCACACAGCATTTTAAGAGTTAGCATTTAGAGCCCTCTGTGCTCCAGGTAATGTGCCAAAAGCTTGGTATCATGGGCACCTAATACCTTTATCTTTATGATCCTAATTCCTCTCAGGAAGATGCTGACTTTATCTCTGTGCTACCAGTCTGTGCTCCTGAGCCTTGGTGATAGCATCTGAAACCATGTTGGTCCATCGGACTGTTAGCCACTATGCTTTACTGCCTTTCCAGTAGAACACACTGAGTGGCTGCATGTTACCTAACTGAGCAAACCTCCTGGCTCCCCAGACCTAGAATGCCTCCATGCATATAAATGGATCATATCATTTTCTTCACTGGAGCCTACAGTCCTAACTCTCAAGAGAAGTGAGTTCTCATCAGCAATGGGAAAGGAGGCTGACTTACAGAATCAAGGGGTACAAGTCTGACTCCATTTTGCTAAGGAGAGTGTGACTTAAAATTTTTCATGTACCTTTATAGAGATGAGGTAAATCCATAACAAAGCCATTGGACTTATTATCTGAGAGCTAAGGAAAAAGTCAAGGTTGAAAACTTTGGAAGGCTGAAAACCATAGTCCCTTTAGTCTGATGGAAACATGGGTTCAGAAAGGAAGAGTGATTTGCTGGAGCTCTTGGCAGAGCTAGGAGGATCTGAGCCTGGGTCCCAGTTGCCTACACTGTGTTATGACCAACTTCTCCCATGTCTTGTTTCTGCAACGCTTTGCTCTCTGTTGGGACTAACCTGATCAGCTTCTTCATGTTTCAATTGTGGATGGATGATTATGTTGTGTCGCATTTTACTTTCTAAGTATCATCTTCTTTCATTTTCATTTACCACATCCCCACCATGCTTCTGGCCTTATGCTTGTCTCCCTGAAAGTTACAGTGAAGGAGACAAAGCCTTTGCTCTCCTTAAGAAGTCCAGTGAGATGTGGTCACCTTTTTGCAAGGTATAGACAAAAAGAATTCATTTTTCTCTCACACAAGAATGCTGGGAATAGTTGGTCCAGGATCCAGGATTCATCAGGGCTCATGCCTCCTCCCCACTCAACTCCACTATCTACAGCCCCATGTTCACGGGTCTGTCCTCCACCCCTACCTTCATGAAGTCCTTCTGAGCAGCAAGAAAGGGCAAATGTATGCATGCCAGCTTGTTCATTCCTATTTAAGACCTTTGCTTGGAAGATCTTCCCCAGAGTTTTCACTGGCCACTGCAAACTCCAAGAAAAGATGGGAAATTGCATTTGTATTTGACCTGGTAGGTACATTGCTACCTCCCAATGAGATTGGAATGCCCTTGGAAAGAAAGAAGGGAAGTAGATACTGAATAGACTCCCAGCCATCTCTACCAGAGTGGGGTCAAAGAGTTCCTAGAGTTGTATGCAAAATTAGGAATATATACACAAAATTTTCTGGGAAGAAAGTCCATAACATTCTCTAAATCTTTAATAGGATCCATTGGGTTAAATGGTCCAAATAGACTTGTGCAACAATAATTCTAATAGATGAAATTTGGTTTTTCATGCCCATCCCTAGTCAATTTCTTGACACTTATCAACATGGGGAGCATTAGGAAAACACAAGGCTCCAAGGCACGGATTCTGTTTTATAGACTCAGTACTCCTACATCCCAGCTTTGTGACCATGGGAATGTCTCAGAATCTCTCTGAACCTCAATTTTTTGGCTAGTTAAAGGGAAGAAAAAAACATACCTAAGATGTTATAAGAAGGTTTCTGCTTCTTACAAAAAAAAAAAAAAAGTAGTCATAGGAATCAGATTTAGCCTCCCATTGAAACAACTACAAATCCAGACAAAGCATGAGAAACAACAGTTTTCAAATATCAAACTCAAGCAGCACAAGACAGCACTCTGAGACAGAGAAGACAAACAAGGAGTTCTCTGCAATTACCCCAACTTATTGCCAGAGACCAGTACAGGGAGGTAGAACCCAGGCAAAATTTGACAGGTACTCATGAGCTGAGGAATGGAGTTAGGGGTTCAGGAGTATGAGATGACTGTGTCTTGCAAAGCAGAATAGTAGTGAGGAGAGGATGTATAGAGATCTAAAGATCTCTCTCAAGTCTTCATCTGAGTACTGCTCAATACACATGTGCAAGGATACCATCCTCTCCCAAGGATACCATTCTCTCTCAAGGATTCAGAGGAACTAATCCCTAGAGCTGAAACAGAAATATCTCGTTTTCACCAGCTAGAATGGAAAGACTTCACAATTCAAAGGTCATCAAGTAGAACACAGAAATGTATTGATTGCCTCAAGAGTGGGTAAAATTAGCTCTAAAGTCTGCCTTCATACCATCTAACAAATATTAAAAATGTGTGCCAAAAGGAAAAATGGTTTCTATGTCACTTAACTGTGTCACAGAAAAAAACCCCAAGCTCATAGAATATTAAATGTCCAGCACATACAAGAATAAAACCAATAATATATGACATAAAAATTATCAGACATGCAAAGAAAGCAGGAAAATACAATCCATGACGAGAAATATCAGTTTCTATATTCTATCTGTTTCTACAGAAGCACAGTTGATAACATTAAGAGACAAATATCCTAAAACTGTTACAATAATCATGTCCAGGAAAGTTTGAACATGTTGAGATCTGGAAGATTAATAGCAGATTAGGAGCAGAAGAGAAAAAAAGATGAGTAAACCTGAAGACATACTAGTAGAAACTATCCAAAACTACAACATTGACAGGGAAAAAGACTGGAAAAAAAAATAATCAGAGCATCAGTGAGTTGTGGTACAGCCTCCAGTATGGTAACATATGTGCAACTGTAGTCTGCAAATGAGAGGAGAGACAGAATAAAAGAAATAATATCAGAAGAACTAATAGCTAAAAAAACTTAAAAATTTGATGAAACTTTTAGCCCACAGAACCAGGAAGTTCAATGAACCCTAAGTAACAAGAAACACCAAGAAAAATTTAGTGAGGCACATCATAATCAAATTGCTTAAAACCAGTGATAAAGAGAAAATCTTAAAAATAGTTGGTGATGAAAAGACACATTGTGTAGAGAACAATGAGAACAATAGGAGCAGATTACTCATTGGGAATAATGCAAACCAGAAATAAGTGGAGCAAATCTTTCAAGTACTAAACAAAAACCCCAGCAGCTAGAATGTTATGCCCAGTGAAAATATTTTTTAAAAAAAGAAAGGTGAAATAAAAAAGAAAGGCAAAAAGGACACATGAAAATTAAAAGCAGCACAGCAGCGCTACAAGAAGTATTAAAAGAAATCATTCAGGCAGAAGGAAAATGTAGTTGTTGGAAACCTGAATTACACAAAGGAAAAAAGAGCACCAGAAATGGTAAATATGTTGGTAACTCTAAGACTTTCTTTTTTACTTGTTATTTTCGATCTCTTTAAAACATAACTAAAAATTTAAAGGCAAAATAGTAACTAAGTATCATGTGATTTATAACTTGGGAAGAAATTGAATGCATGACAATGACAACCACAAAGGCCAGGAGGAGGTAGATTCTTGTCTTATATGTGAAGTAGTATAACATGATTAAACTGTGATAAATTATAAATGTAAATTCTCAGCCCTTCAGCATCACTAGAGAAATAAAACTGAGTTATAACAAAGAAACCAACAAAGGGACTACAATGGCATCATTTTAAAAAGGAAGGAAGAAAGAGAAGAAAAAAGAAAGAAAGAAAGAAAGAAAGAAAAAGAAAGAAAGAAAGAAAGAAAGAAAGAAAGAAAGAAAGAAAGAAAGAAAGAAAGAAAGAAAGAAGAAAAAAGAAGAAAGGGAGGACAAAGAACAGAGGACACAATTAAAATACAAATAGTAAGATGATAGATTTAAACTCAACCATATAAGGACACCTGGGTGCCTCAGTGGTTGAGCTTCTGCCTTTGGCTCAGGTTGTGATCCCGGGGTCCTGGGATCGAGTCCCACATCAGGCTCCCTGTGGGGAGCTTGCTTCTCCTCTGCCTGTGTCTCTACTTCTCTCTCTGAGTCTCTCATGAATAAATAAATAAATAACATCTTTAAAATAAATAAATAAATAAACTCAACCATATAAATAATTACATTAAATGTAAAAGGGCTAATAAACATACCAATTAAAGGGCAGGGATTGTCAGACTGAACTTAAAAAGCAAAACCCAACTATATGTTTCCTACATGAAACCCAGTGTAAACATACAAATTTGTTTTTATAAAAGGATAGAAAAAGACCATACTACCAGTAGCCACCACCACCCCAACCCCCCAAAACTGGAGTGGCTATATTAATACCAAAGGAGATTTCAGAGCAAATCATGTTACCAAGGATAAAGAGAATTAAGATGATAAAGGGGTTATATGTGAGGAGTAAATAACTATCTTTAATATTTATCCCCCTACTTATCTAACTTTAAGATACATAGAGTAAAAAAGATAGAACTGAAAGGAAAAGAAGACAAATGTACAATTAGTCACAAATTTGAACATCCCCTCTCAGTAACTACTGGAACAATTAGAACAAAAATCACTGGCGCATCTGGGTGGCTCAGTGTTTCAGCATCTGCCTTTGACTCAGGTCATGGTCCTGGGGCCCTGGGATCAAGTCCCACATCAGGCTCCTCTGGGGAGCTTGCTTCTCCCTCTGTGTGTGTGTGTCTCTCATGAATAAATAAATTAAATATTAAAAGAAAAGAACAAAAATCACCGATAACATAGAAGATGTGAAAACTATCACTTAAGTTGATCTCATGGATATTTCTAGAATACTCCATCCAACAAGAGCAAAATAATTTTTTTCAAGTGCACATGGAGTATTTACCAAAATAATCATATTCTGGGTCATAAAATAAGTCTCAATAAATATAAAAGGATTCATATCATATAAAGTATATTCTCTGATCACAACAGAGTTAAATTCTAAACCAATAACAGAAAGATATTTGGAAACAAAATACCACTCTTCTAAACAACCAGTAGGTCAAAGAAGGAATCAAAGGAGGAATTAGAAAGTATTTTGAGATGATTGAAAAGGTAAAACACAACTTATCAAAATGTATGAGATGCAGTCAAAGCAATGCTTAGGGGTAAATTTATAATAAGTGCATTTTATAAAAAGAAGAAGGAACTCAAATCAATGGTCTGAGCTTCTACTGAGTCTTTGCAATGCATCCCACATGTGCCCTGTCCAATGCTTAGTGTTGGTTAGCATAAGAGGTGGGGCAGCTTTGGGTGGTGATCTATTTATTACTTTAGTTCTCAAAGATATACTAGACAGTATAAGAAAAGATCTGCCCCCACAGGTGGGGCATGGGAGTGAGGGTTCCAGGAGTTCAGAAAGAGCTTTGTGAGGTCACTTTCCAAAGTCCTTCCCTCTCCATGATTTTCCAAGTGCTTTCAAATTTCCAGGGCTTCCTTTTTCAATCTTCTGGCCAGAAGGCTGAGACATGAATTAATCTACTCTTTTTTTTATACTTCCTCATCTGTAGCCAAGAGACAGAAGGGCAGAGAGAGAAAAAAGCAATGAGGCTTGACCACACCTAGGACCACAGCTCCAGAAATGGGAAGAAGAGATTCTGCATCCTCAGATTTGGCTCTTGCAGGGTCTCATTGCTAGAGCTTCTGCTACTGTCTTAGGATTTCTTGGGTGTTGAGGAGGGAGTGTGAAAGAATGAGAAAACCCAGGGAAATTCATACTTGCCCTGAGGGTTAGGAATTCTTACTCTAAGAGCTGGAGGTAGAGCCTTCTTGGAGAGCTTTCTGGGCCACAGTGGTCTCATTTTTGGGTTTCCGGATGCATTTTTAAAAATGGTAAATTCATTTTTCAGTGGTCCTTCAAATTCCAGCTTTCTTCATTTATCCTCCACGATGTATTTCCTTTTCAGAGTCCCGCACAGCTGTTGCATGCATTCTGTCCAGGTTTTATAGTTACATTCAGTGGAAGAGACAGATACTTACTCTTTCTGACCTGGAAATAATGACCGATTTTTACCAAAGCACCAAGGCAATTCAATGAGGAAAGAATGATCTTTCAAAAAATGAAGCTGTGACAATTGGATAGCCTCATGCAAGAAAATGAACCCTGACATTTACCTCAAAGCACATGCTAAAACCAAATTAAAATAGGTCACAAATCTAAATGTAACAGCTAAAATTATAAAACTCCAAGAAGAAAATGTAGTAGAAAATCGTGGTGATTGCGGATTTGGCAGAGATTTCTTAAATAGGGCACAGAAGCCACAAACTATAAAAGAAAAAGATCAAATTGTTTTTCATTGAATAAAAAAATTTGCTTTTCAAAAGACATTCACACAAATAAAAAGGCAAGCCACAAATTGGGTAAATTTTTTTGTAAATAATCTGACCGAAAAGGATTTGTTAGCTTCAGGTGGACAATAAAATGATTCAACAGTTCTGTACATTTCTCAGCGCTCATCGAGGGGAGTATACTTGTATAATTCCCTTTATCTATTCCACCCAACCTCCCACACATCCCCCTTCTGGCAACCACCTGTTTGTTCTCTATAGTTAAAAGTCTGGGTTTTTTTGGTTTGCCTCTTTTTTGTTTGTTTGTTCATTCATTTTGTTTCTTAAATTCCGCATATGAGTGAAATCATATGGCATTTGTCTTTCTTTGATTGACTTATTTCACTTAGCATAATGCCTTCTAGGTCCACTTATGCTGCTGCAAATATGGCGAGATCTCCTTTTTTATGGTTGAATAATATTCATATATAATCACATCTTCTCTATCCATTCATCTATTGATGGACACTTAGGCTGCTTCCATATCTTGGCTATTGTAAATAATGCTGCTATACACATAGGGGTGCATATATCTTTTCAAATTAGTGTTTTCATATTCTTTGGGTAAATATCCAGGAGTAGAATTCCTGGATCATATGATATTTCTATTTTTAGCTTTTTAGAAACTCCCATACTGTTTTCCACAGCGGCTGTACCGATTTGCATTCCCACCAACAGTGCATGAGGGTTCCTTTTCTTCCATATCCTTGCCAACGCTTGTTTCTTGTGTCAACAAATTATTTTGCTTTTAATGGGCGAAAGACATAAAAAGTCACTTCACCAAAGAAATGCAGATGGCAAATAGTCACATGAAAGAACACCCAACATCATTAATCATTGGGAAGTGAAAATTAAAACCACAAGGAGACACCACTACATGCCCACTAGCATGGCTAAAATTAGAGACAGACCATACCAAGTGCAGGAGAAGATGCAGAACAACCAAAGCCTCATACATTGCTTGGAGGAGTGTGAAAACTTTCAACCACTTTGGAAAACAGTTTGGCAGTTTCTCAAAAAGTTACATCACCGTTCAACTTACGCATTCTACTACAAGGTTTTGGGGCAAGAGGGATGAAAACATATATCCAGACAGAACTACACACGAAAGTTCGTAACAGCTTGTTTGCAATAGCCCCAATCTGGACACAAACCACATGTCCATCAGCAGGTAAATGCATGCAAAAATGATATAAGCAACCACAAAGATGAATCTCAAGTTCATTACCCCAAGGGAAAGAAGCCAGCCAGAAAGGGTACATCCTGTATGATTCCATTTTACATAAAATTCTAGGAAATCTGTAGTAAAAAGATCAGTGGTTGCGAGGAGTACCGTGTGGAGAGGAGCAAGAAGGGATTCTGAAGAAGCAGCAGGGAACATTGAGGGAGTGATGTGTTTTATGGTAATTAACTTCATTATGATGGTAGATTCATGTCCATATGCATATGTTAATATTCCACAAAATTGCGCACTGAAAATATATGCAATTCATTGCATGTCAATTATACACCAACGGACCTGATTTTTATTTTTAAAGTTGTTGGAAGAAAGACAGAAATAATGGATAAAAGGGCTGTAACCACACAAATTATGAATTTCAAACATGACATCCTTCTCAGTAAGAGGAAACTAGTCCAAAGTAAAATGGTTCCTGAGTAGAGAGCAGCAAGACCAGATGTCTGAATGCCTCTCCTGGTCAAGCCTTGGACTTAGAGGTCTCTGGGAGCTGGCTCGGTACATCCCAGCCTCCCAGATGGGCACTGTATTGTCCTCATTTTACAGATAAGGAAATAGAGTCACAGAAAGGTGAAGGAACTTGCTCAAAGTCACACCGCTAGTAATGGTCAAGCTCAGAATATGAACCCAAGCATGGAGCTCAGGACCCGGTGCTCCTAACCATGATCCTCCACTGACTCCTCATCCTATGTCTTGTTGCCCCTGATTCAAGGAGCTGAAAGCAACCACATTCTGTTTATAGACTTCTATTCCAAAAGAGTTCTCTATGGGAAGCTCCGTGGCTCTTGCCTACAACCTCCAACCTGAGCTGCAGTGTGCTTTCCTTCCTTCTCATTCCTAGAACCCCTACTACCACTTTTCACCCTTTTGGGACAGCTTAGATTTCCAGAACTTTCTAGAACCTTCCAGGTATTTTCATGCCTCAGTGCCTACACTCTCATGAACCTGCTCCCTGATACACGCTGCCTGTTTTGGTAGCCAGGCCAGCTTCGTTTCATCTCGGAATCATCTCATCTGTGACCTCTTTCTGACCCAAGCCCCAGCCACACTGTTCTCTGCTCCCCTGTGCCTCATTGAGACTCTGGACTCAGCTACTGTTTGCAGGCAGGAGCACCTGGCTATTAGGGATGCAGGGTTCCGGGACAGACACCCAAACATGATAGTAAATAATGTGGAGCAGGAGGAGGATAATTGGTTTTTATCTGATAAATAAAATTTTAAATTATGAAAAGGTTTATCTAATATTTCACACAATTTGGTCCTATTAAAATTGTAAACCGATTCCCGAGACTGGTCAAGACAGCTGAGAGTCATCAGTCCTTCTGGAGATTCTGACAAGGTAGAGGACAACAGGACATCCCCACAGAAATGGCATCCCTTTTTTACTATACATTTGAGGAATTCATCAGCCCTCCAAAGGGGCCTCTGCTATGGCAGATTCTCAAATCACTGTCCTTGAAAGCTCCTCTGCTGTCTCAGCGCAGTGGATGTGCTCTACCGAATGTTCTGGATTTCATTCCTCCAAATCGTTGTGCATCCCCAGCTTTGCTTGTGGCAGAAGAAATTCTTGAAAAACACTGAAGTTCTGAGAACTTGGATGGCTCAGTGGTTGAGCATCTGCCTTCAGCTCAGGGCCTGATCCCAGAGTCCTGGGATCGAGTTCCGTATCAGGCTCCCCACAGGGAGTCTGCTTCTCCTTCTGCCTGTGTCTCTGCCTCTCTCTGTGTGTCTCTCATGAATAAATAAATAAAATCTTTAAAAAACATAAACACTGAAGTCCCAAAGATGACCATGGAACCTGTGAGCACATCACTTTCCATGGGAAGGCATCGTCTCAGATGGGACCTTAGTTAGCAATCTTGAGAGGCAGAGGTTATCCTGGATTATGCTGAGTGGGCCCAATGTAATCACAAGGGTCCTTATAAAGGGAAGGAAGGGGTCAGATGTGGAAGGAGAAGATGTGAGGATGAGAACAGAGGTCAGAGGGGAGAGGAGTTGCTGCATGCTGTCATTGAGGATTAGAAGAACTTCTAGCCAAGGGACATAAAAGCCCCTGGAAGCTGGAAAAAGCAAGGAAGTTGGTTCTCTCGAGAGCCTCCAGAAGGAAAATCGCCTTGGTTTTAGCCCCATTGGACTCATTTTCAGATTTCAGACCTCCAGAACTACAAGATCATAAATCTGTGCTAAATTACTAAATTTGTGATAATCTGTTACAGCAACAGCAGGAACTGAAGAAAAACATTTCCACACTTCTATCCACTTTTGGGAAATAATGCATCTTTGAAAACTTCATGTCATAAACTGATTTATGTCTTCCCCCCAATCCATGCGGTGAAGCCCTGACTCCCAAGGTGATTGTATATGGAGATGGTACTTCTAGGAGGTAATTAAGGTAAAATGGGATCATAATGGGTGAGCCCTAACCTGTTGGACTGGTGGCCTTCTCTGTGTTTCTCTCTGCCATGTGAGGACACAGAAAGAAGGTGGCTGTCTGCAAGTCAGGAAGAGAGTCTTACTGGAATCCAACCATGCTGACACTTTTTAAAAAGATTTTATTTATTTATTTGACAGAGAGAGAGCATGTGAGAGAGCACAAGCAGGGGGAGTGGCAGAGGGAGAGAGAGAAGCAGGCTCCCCGTTGAGCAGGGAGCTGGACCCCGGGATCATGACCTGAGCTGAAGGCAGGTGCTTAGCCGACTGAGCCATCCAGGAGCCCCTGTGCTGACATTTTGCTCTTGGACTTCCAGCCTGCAGAATGGTGAGAAAATAAATTTCTGTTAAATCAGCCAGTCTCTGGTATTTTGTCACTGTGGCTCGAGCTGACTAAGTAAGGGTCTTTGCAATCTCCTTTGCAATTGTACTGGATGCTGTGACATGCTGCCGCTACCTTGCTCCTGTCGCCCTCATCACTCCACCCAGAACCCCATCCTCTTGCTGACGGCATCTACACCTAATTGCCTGGGGCAGGCCACCCTGATTGGTCACTGCCAGGGGCAGAAGCCTGGCCTTTGTTCTGGACTATTCTAAAAGTCATCGCAGCAGAGCTGCCAGTGGACGAAAGGCCTCCTGATACTGCTTCACATGTCATTCAGTTTCTCCTCTGCCCTGGCTGCTCCCCTCGCTCCTGGAAAAGAGGTAGTGCCCTGGTGGCTCCTCTGTCCCTTGAGCAGC
Organism: Canis lupus baileyi; assembly: GCF_048164855.1. Taxonomy (NCBI): domain Eukaryota; kingdom Metazoa; phylum Chordata; class Mammalia; order Carnivora; family Canidae; genus Canis; species Canis lupus. The sequence continues at coordinate 71,726,094 of NC_132839.1, forward strand.
TTGCGAACGAGTGTCTCCGAGGCTATATCCTGGGGGCCTCACCGAACAAGCAAACATTTAGATTGTATTGCTTACAACCAAGAAAGTCAGATGGTCTTGGGAACTGATCTGCCTTGAGCAGAGGGATGGGGGTCTGTGGCTTTAGCCCAGTGAGCCCTGGAGTTGAGGGGAAGAGTGGCTTGCTGGAGATGACATTGCAAGCGTCATTTCACTAGAGTCTCTCCTGTGATGAAGACCTTTGCTTCCCCTGCCACTCCATCCATATCTGCAGGAACTTGGCTAATGAGCCCACATGTAAAGAGGATTGCCTTGAACTTGTCTTTCTGTGTGGCACATCTCCCCCAGCCCAGCCCAGCCCAGCAACCTGCTGAGCACCCCTACGTGACCCAGTCAAGGCCACACAGAGCATAAGGATTGCCTTGAGGAACCCTGCCCAGATCTCTGATCCCTAAATCATCACATGGAATAAAGCCATTGTTTTAACCTACTAACATTGGGGTCCTTTGCTCCCCAGTAGTAGATGACCCCCTATTCCCTCTACCCTCAGATAATCACAAACTCAGAGATGTGAAATGGTATTAAATGACTCAGGTGCACTACAGAAATTGGGCAGGCTGGGTGGGGGGTCGGGGAGGACAAGAAAAAATTCTGAGACCCAACTAAGTGCCAGGTCTCGGGCCAAGCACTTCTACTCGGTTCTCTCGGGAGATTTAGTCCCTGGGTCATATAGCAGTGCCTGTCCCCACTCTACAGAAGTGCACGCAGAGGCCTGGAGAGGGGTAGGCTCTACCTAGGGGTAGATAGGTTGCTCGAGGTCACCCCGCCCCCGCAAGCTAGTGGCGTGCCAGCATTTGTGAATGCATGCATGCATTCATTCATTCCCTCAACCAGTCTCTTGTGAGCGGCTACTGCGAGCCAGACTCCACGGGAGGTGCTAGGGAAGCATGGGTGATGGAGAGAGTAGACTTGAATCAGAGAGGAGAGTTGGCTGGGGGTTGGGGGCAGGTCTCAATAGGTGGTCAGAATGGGCCTCTCTGAGCAGGGGACATTTGAGCCAGGACGTCTGGGGCTCTGAGGCCCACACGCTGTAGCCCTGGGTCGCAGGCAGGGCTGGGCCGGCTGCGTGGCACCAGATAATGATGCCTCCCTGTCGCCCACGCTGGCAACACCGGCTGCGAATGCCATCCGGCGGCTCCGTGTTAATTGCTCCGGAGCAGAAAGGGCCATATAATTTGGATCAAAAGGCCCCTCTCAGTGAAGTCTAAATTGTTGCACTTCATGCTGCCTGGGGCGAGCTGAGCCAGGAGCACTGCCTCCGGAGTCATGAAGTCATTGCTCGGGCCTCCATTTTGCCACTTGCTCTGTAGGTGGCTTAAACCTTTTCTGGCCTCAGTTTCTTTGCCTATAAAATGGGAGTGAAAAACCGCCCTGATGACCTCATGGCACCATAGGTGAGGATCAAGTCAGGAAGTTGGTTTGAAAATAATTCCATGAACATGTCCCGAATCCTAAGTTCAAGCCACATAGACACTTGGTGTTCTTAAAGATTTTTTAAAATTTATTTATGAGAGAGAGAGAGAGAGAGGCAGAGACACAGGCAGAGAGGGAGAAGCAGGCTCCATGCCGGGAGCCCGATGCGGGACTCGATCCCGGGACTCTAGGATCACACCCTGGGCCAAAGGCAGGTGCCAAACCACTGAGCCACCCAGGAATCCCAACACTTGGTGTTCTTAGAACTTGTCCTGCACATCTATCCATCCATCCATCCATCCATCCATCCATCCATTCAGCATTTCTAGCATACACATTTTGTGCCAGGCATGGGTTCTGGGGTTGCAGAGCTTGCTAGGAGTCACTGGTCTCTATCTAAGAGCTGACTTTCTAGAGAAGAGACAAGCAAGGAAACAAAAAAGTGTGACTAGAAAGCTACAACCTTGCTGGGGAGGGGAGTTGGGGTCTGGGCTTTGAAGCCCAGGAGTCTGCCCCTCAAAAAAGTGTAGCAGGACATCCCAGCAGAGGAAACTACATGAGCAGAGAAGCAACATGCTGCTGTGGGTGCAGTGGGGTGGGGTTGGGGGTAGCCAGAGTGAGCAGGCAGGGGTGCATGCCTGGTGAGGCTGGGAATGCAGGGTCTGGAATAAAGGGGCCTCTGCGGGCTGGCAGAGGAGAGTCTGCACTTGGTCCCTGGGCTACTGGGAGCCATGCAGGAATTCCTCAGCAGGGAAGAGATTGAGTGAGTCTATTCTGGGGGAAGGGGTCTCTTGTAACTGCGTGGAGGGTAAAATGGTGAAAGGCCAATCTGTGGGAGGCAGTTGCAATGGTTTGAACCACTCCTTCATACTCATTGAACACCCACCCTAGGCTTGCCCTGGAGAGGTGCTGGGGGTGCATCAGAAGGCACTTGCACTCCAGCAGGAGAAGGCAAGGAACATAAATGCATGAGGAACGTGGGATGCTGATCAGAACCACAGAGAAAACCACAGCAGGCACGGACAGGTTGGTGCAGTTGCTTGGCCCTGGCTGACCTCTCCGGAACCACAGAGGCTGGCAAGCTAAAAAAAAAAACTACATTTCCCAGACTTCCTTGCAGCTAGGAGCCCAGTTAGTTCCACGGAGCCTGTATAGCTGCTGGAGCAGAAGAAAGCTGACCCAGGCAGGGCCTCTCCCTACCACTCTGAGCCACTCTTTGCTGGTGGCCCAGGCGTGTTTTGGCAGCGAGCAGTATTACATTAAGTCTAGGCAGGGACCAACGGCAGGGACAGGGTCCAGCAGTGTGCCTGGTGACCCACGTTTGGGACACTGAACCCCTGACTGTGAGCTCAGGGTCTGCAGAGGCTGTCTCAGTTATCCGAGGCCTGAGGACAAGTGCAGACGGCCCCCCCTTCTCCTCTGGCAAAGAGAATGTCAGGAGTCACCTGGCCAAGGCCAGCAGGGGCTGTGACCCAGCGTTGTGGGAGCTGTGGGGAAGAGAGTGAGGAAGGGACAGCTGAGTAGGACAGCAGTGTGGCCGGGTGGTCACTGTGGTGCCTGGTGCACACTCCACACTCTCCAGTGCGAGGGAGGCCCCGGGGTCTGGAAGGCTGGGAAGTGCTGGCACCTGCTGGGGCGCACAGTGGCTGTTTGCTGATGTGAGTGCTGAGCTGCGCTCCCTGGGAGCCACAGGGCCTCTGCTCTCCGCTTTTCAGCTATGAGGTCTAAAGTGAGTATCTCAACCCTACGTGCCTTGCTTTTCTCATCTCTGAAATGGGAACAGCCCCTCTGAGTGTTTGCCACAGGTCTGGCTCCCTGGGAAACACCCTGCCGTGCCTGTGCAGGAGATGCTAGTGGGGAGAGAGAAGGGGATCCGGAGATGCCACAGATGCAGCCTGGGTTCCCGAGGAGGGACCTTCGGACAGAACTGTCCCCCTCCCTGGATGAGGGCTGCCCCCCCTCGCCCCCTGGAGCAAGATGGCTCTCCAGCTGAGAGAGAGGGACTCAGGAGACAGCCTCGGCCACCTACCTCCCTACAGCTAAGAACGAGTGTTTCCTCCTGAAGAGGGTGAGGGAGGCGAAACTTGCCGTCCTGTGGGCTTGCTGGGAGACCCCGTAGCTGTTGCTACTTCTCCGTGCGAGGGAAGCCAGCAGCCAGGCTTCCTCTGGTGCGCAGAGTTAGTATCTGTAGGGGAGCTGTGTTCAGGGCTGGCCTACCTGACAGGTCAAGGAGGTGAGGGAGGTGAGGGAGGCAGTGGCCTGGGGCAGAGACAGCCTCGTTCCCATTCTGGAAAGTGCCTCAACCGTGAGCAACAGACCCTCTGAGTGAACTCTGGGGCACTGCCAAGGAGAGAGCGGGGGGCTGCTGGCTACCTTGGCTCTGTCCCGGTTTCCCAAATAAATAAGCTGTGCACTGTGTAATTCCCCCACTTAAAATAAACCCGATTTCCCCGTGGAACAGAAACTACAGCTTAGCATTTCTTGGCAGCCAATGGTTTCCAGAATTTCACGCAGGTTAAAAATAAAAATGCAAAGCATTATGATAATCCCTTCTGTTCTCTCTGCACTTTGCAGTTTGCAAAGTATTTTCTGAGCCATGATTCACCACGGATCCCCGCCACCATCTTTGGAGACTGGTTGTTTTATTCCTCAGGGTGGATAAGGAAACTGAGGCAAGGAGGGGACAGAGTCCACAAGACTGCCCGGGGCCCCTCGGCCCCTGTTGGGCATCCCTCTGCTCAGCTAGTTGTCATGTTAGGGGACAAGGCATGGGGTTTAGAGAATGAGCCCCAGTGTGTGATGTCCTGTGCATGCACTGGGGAAGACTGGGAAGCCATTAAACCTCAAATCAACACAAAGCCATATTTTGAAGTATGGGGAGTTGAGATGGAAGAAAAAGGCCACAGGGTGGGGCCACAGGGATCAGTGGGCAGCTCACTCCTGGATCCAGCCCTACCTGGACGCCACACTCCACAAACCTGGAGCTTGAGACATCACAGATAAGAGAGAAAAGGAGCCTGTAAGTTCAGTGGGAAAGACTGGGATCCTCTTTCCACTGACCAGGGACGGTGTGGCCAGGTCACAGGCTGGCGGACAGCTGGGCTCAGGCAACACAGTGATGACCCATCGCAGGGCTTGCCACAATTCAGGTATCCAGAAATGGTGCCTCGAAGAAAGGCCTCTCCCATGGGGGGGGACCCAGCAGAGAATGGGATCGGGGGTCCATGGCCATCGCCACCACGTGTTTCCAGAGCTTTGCACCATGGTCATCAGAGGCCCCCGACCTGACCACACATTTTGCAGAGCTGTCAGCCTCAGGCTCACCATCTGTGCCGTGGACCTGTTATTCAACCTCTCTGAGCCCCAGGTTCTGAATTAATAGCAAGGAACTCAGTGCCTGTGGTTGTTAATCTGGAGTGAAAGTGAGGCAGTCTTAAAGTGTGCTCATAAATCAGCTTCTGGGGAGGACGTGCCGTGATGGGACATGCTGGGCTGATGTCTCCGGGGAGCTCAGCCACTCACAGACACAACAAAATAATATAACTCCTGTCTCCTCTTCCAGGAAGTCCTCCCTGACTGTATCTCTGGGCTCGCACATCCCCACCATCCTGTCCCCTACCATGCCTCTATCATAGCACACATCAACCCACATGTCCAGGGTCCTTTTGTCAGCCTTCCTCAGGACTGGGAGCTCCCTGAGGGGAGTATCTTGTCTTTTTCTCCCTGGAACTCCAGACCTAGCACATTTCCTGGCACGCAGAAGGCTGGATTTCCATCCACAAATAGTTGTCGGATGAACAAAGGTGTGAATGAATGAATTGCATCCTCCAGCAATGCAGTGAGATAGAAGGGAGAGGGAGTAGACAGTGTGACCCCATCTCAGAGGAAGGGAGGTGGAGGCCCTGAGAATGGAATCGGCTCACCTAAGGACCCAGGGAGGCCAGTCAGTGATTGACTCTGGGTGAGAAAGTCTCAAGGACTTTTTGTAGGGCGATAAATCCCGGTGTCGTCCTGTTTCTAACTAACTGCTAAGAGCACTGCTCCATGACCCTGGAGAATGCCTCCTGGCCGGAGAAGAGCTAGCGGAGGCCCGGGGCCTGCAGTGATCCAGGGGGGCAAGAAAGGGCTGCTTCTCAGAAAAGAATGGCGCCCAAATCCCTGTTCACCTCATTTAATGCTCCAAATTTTCTGAGAGGCCTAATTGAACATTCCTTCATGGAACCCTCTAGGTGGAACAATTAAGTGGCCTCTTAGCAGCGAGCAGCTCCCTAGGCAGGCCCCAGATTTATGTCTCATGGGGAGGCAGCCTATTAGCTGTGGCCATAAATCTCGGGGCCCTGGCTGGCAAGGTGGATTTTAATAAAATCATAGGGGACAGAGCCAGGCTGGGGCGGCAGATTTCCGGGGGGAGAGCCAACACTTGCCGGTAATTAATCGGGACGCCTTTGAGCGCTGGGGAAATGCCCAGGATTTTAATGAAAATTCAGGAGCTGGAAGCGGTGACCAGTTGGCAACCAAGCCAGTCTCCCCACTGGGATGGGGATGTAAGGAATTGGGTTGAGGTAGGAGGGGCCCAGGTCACTCCTGCCAAGGGCTCTTGAAGTCAAGGTGATACTCGGTGGACACTGATATAATTGTTCTGTTTGTTTAACTATGAAAATACTTTCATACAAGTTGATAAATTGCTTCTCCAATCCCCTAAAGACCTCCTGCTTTTCAGGGACCCTGTCCAGGAATCCCTGGACCTCCCCCATAATCCAGAAACAAGAGAGTCAATGCCTGGCCCAAAAGGGGCTTCCCAATCCTTTTGGTGGTTCTCAAGACCCTTCTTTACCTGCACATGTTGGGATGTCCCAAGGACCCGTCCAGACACTTCTTCCTTCTCTCCTCTCTGTGTTCTCTTGCAAGTCTGGATCTGCAGCCCATGCCCCCCTTGAGCCCCAGCTCAGGTACCCACGTGCTCCCCAGCAAGTGTCTCTCCAGGACGTAAAGACTGGACAGGCCCCTGCCTCCCCACCCTCACCTCTCCATCCCCATCTTAGCAAAGAGAGCTGCTTCACTCTGTGTGCACAGGCCCTGAATTCAGGCATGTTCTTGGGTCCTCATCCCTCAGGACATCCTGTCGGATGTTCCTCCAAAGCCAGAGTCACCATCCCCCTGGGGGCTGCCCCTGGCCCCCCAGCTCCTGCCCCCAGCCCCTTCCCTTTGTCTTAGCTCAGGATGCCACAAAACACCAGAACCTCACACACCAGGGGTGTTTCTCAAGGTTCTGGGGGCTGGAAAATCCAAGATCGAAGTGCCAGTCAATTTGGATCCTGGAGGACACTTGCTGGTTTGTAGACAGACACCCTCCCATGGGGGGAATGAGAGCTCTCTGGTGTCTCTTTTATTCTAAGGACACCAATCCCACCATGGAGCCTCTCCCTCATGACCTCATCCAAGCCTAATCACCTCCCAGAGGTCCCACCTCCTAATACCATCACATTGAGGGTTAGAGCTTCAACATAGAGACTTTGAGGGGAATATGAACCATCGATCCATGGCACTGCCCTGGGCTTCTGCCTGCTGGACTCCAATCAACTCCTACCTTGTCTCCCCACTTCCATTCTGGTCTACCTGTCTCCTCCGCACAGAGAGTTCTTAAAAATTCAAATAAGGTCAGTCCTCAGCTAGGACTGTGAAAGGCTTGGGATTTTAATCTCTTTGCAAGCTCATGAGTTAGCCCACCAAGGTTTCACAGATGCTGGTAGAAGACATGAGACTCTTGGATCAGAAACAAAGAATAGGGCAGCCGGGGTGGCTCAGCAGTTTAGCGCCGCCTTCGGCCCAGTTTGTGATCCTGGAGACTCGGGATCAAGTCCCACGTTGGGCTCCCTGCATAGAGCCTGCTTCTCCCTCTGCCTGTGTCTCTGCCTCTCTCTCTCTCTGTGTGTCTCTCATGAATAAATAAATAAAATCTATTTTAAAAAATTTTTAAAAAGAAACAAAGAATAGCATATTACCAAAAGCAATAGCCAGTATGTCATTTTCTCAAATTCTCCAGTTCCCACAGGGTGGAGAAACAAGGCCAAGAAATCACTGCACAGAGAGGGGTGCATCACAGGAAAGGAACCCCAAGCTTAGGGAACCTGAATCTTTTATAATGAGCGGTAAGCAAACCTCCCCAACCTTTGTCCTCGAGGGAGATATTTATCTCCATCATACTAGACAGCAAACAAATTGCCCTCTGCTTGGGAGGCAGACAGTATCTTGATCTTCTGAGGCTGCTCGCTACACAAATATCTTTGAAAAAAATAGCGTGGAACAAAGATAATCAGAGCTCCTGACTGTAAGATGTGCAGAAATGTGCCAGACCCATGGAGAATGGTGTCTGAATCAGTTATTTTTTGCTCCATGACAATGTCACTGCAAGTTTAGTGGCTTAAACCAACATATATTTAACATCTCATTATTTCAGACTTCTAACGTCTGAAAATAGTTTAACTGGAGATTTGGCCAGAAAGGAATCTACTTACAAACTCACACAGTTATTGGCAGAATTTGGTTCCTTACGGTTGCAGGACGGAGGGTCTCCGATTCTTGGTAACTGTCGTCTGGATGCTGCACTCAGCTCTTGACGTCCTTAGCAGGTCCCTGCCCAAACCTGGGCATCCCCAGAGTGGAAGTGTGCGTCATCAGAGCCAGCAGCTGGGGAGTTGCTTAGCAAGATGGATGTTACAGTCTTATGCAAACTAATCACATACGTGTAAAATCAGGTGTACAGCCCACCAGCTTTGCCATATTCTGTTGGGTAGAGAAGCAGGTCATAGGTTACTTCCACACTCAGGAGGTGGGGATCATAGGGCTGTTTTGAGAGCCTACTGCCAGAGTCTTCCAATATCCCTTGCTTAAAATCCAATAGCTTACAAGGGGATGGATTTTATGGTAACAGGAATTACAGGGCCTGGCACACAGTAGGCGCTCCATAATGATGTGAACTTGAATCCACTTTGTTCTCAGCAGACAGTGGTTGGGAAACCATTTTGGAAACCATGCAGGACGCCCTGTATGAGTTTGAGATTAGCAAAGGTTCTCCTCCCTGGGAAGGGATCAGCTACTGCCTCGTGGAGGGTTCCCTGCAATCCTACACTGGAACTCGACATTTCCTCTGATCACTCCTTGCTGAGGAGGTGGGGGGGACACTCACACTGCTGTGGGTAAAAGCGTGGATTTGGCATCTGTCCCCTGCTGTCATGCCCCCTGCTAATGGCGTGAGATCTGTTCCCCATGAGTCCTTTGGTTCATTTGCAAGGTGGGATGTGGTGCCCGTGCCTCAGATCCTGACCCTGAGCAAGTGTGAAAGTACAGGTACTGAGGAGGGCTGTGGATAGGAAGCAGCACCCGGGGTGCACGCCAGGAAACTCAGGACAGTCACTGCATTTGATTCTAGGAACTGTCCCCTCAAGAGGGCACGGCTCTCCTCAGTTTCTCCAAGGAAACTGAGACTCATCATTTATTTGTCATCTGTACCGCTTACAAGCATCACGCCCAACAAATGGTATCTGTTTGTTTGATAGCTTTGTTTGGGAATAATCCTAGGAGATTTAAATCCCCACAGAGCACTCCTGCAGATTCCAGACTTCAGTCTCCAGGGGACAGGCAAGCATCTCCATCATCTGGGGCCTTCTGTGCCTGGAAGTGAGGGTGCCAGGCGAGGGGTTGTCAGAAGCAAACCACTCCCTCTGGAGGAGAGCTTTTCCTGAGGCCTAACAGAAATTTCTCACAAGGACCTCTTGCTGGGCTTCTGGGTCAGGAAGCATACCGTCTGATAGGGAGAACTGGAAAGATCGCCTTCCCTTCCCTGCTAACCACTGACCATGTTGCCCCATCTGCAAAAAAGGGGCAAAGGTCTCTGCCTTTAGGTGTACTTGGGCGGACACAATGATTGAAGAGTGAAAGATGCATTGTCTGTCTGCCTGTCTCCGGGAGCAGAGGTGGGGCACATGAGATGCTGCTCTGATCCCCACCCCACTGTTGACTCCCAGCTTGGAAACAGAGGAACTGGTCTAGCAACAGGACTTTCAGCATGGAGATGGAGAGGCAGTCCCGGCAGGGCAGAATTAATCCTTCAGGTGGGGACACCCAGACATCTCCAAGCTGAAGAACATCAGGAATTTGGGTGGGGATGACAGGTACTAGTGGACAGCTATTTAAAGACTTCCCAGTCCCTCGATCCAGGGCTCTGGGAGGCCCTCAAGGCCCTTAAAGACGTCACTCATCTGCATGGAACTGAGAGATCTTCTAGAGCAGCTGGTGACTCTCATTTTTACACACGAGGAAACTGAGGCCCAAAGAGGGTGAGTGTTTTGTTCAAGGCCCCCGGGACAGGCCAAGCACCTCGACTTCCCAGAGGCCCAGCTCTGCCACAGGATGAGGTTATAAACGGACTCCTTCTGTGGTTTCACCTGAGCCTCCTGCTGATCCCTGGTGTTAGGGCTCGAATGTCACTTCTCAGAGAGATCATCTCCCACCTCTTCCCAGGGGACCCTTCTAGTGGCCCAGAGCAGCCTGTTCCTCTAGCAAACCCTCACACATCTTACGGAAGCTTCTCCACTGAAATCTTCTTTCCCCGTGGAATGTCAGCCTCCTCTCTTTTGCTCCTCACCTGTGCTCCAGAGGGCCTGGCACTGTGGGGCGGAGCCAATGCACACACGAAGCTATTTTTATGCACCATAAAGCCAGCATTCAGAGCGGGACCATGTAGGCTCTTTAGTGCTACACTTGGTACTGTGCCCCGTGTCCCCCTAGTCTCCTCGCGTTCATCCTCTTGGTTTCCGGTGACACGCCCAGCTCCCAGACATCACTCTGAGAGTTGTGCCTTGTCTACCTCACCTGTTTCTCCGGCAACCCTGTCATAGCTCCGCACACACCGCAGGTGCTCATGGAGCAGCAGGTGCCACAGGTGGAGTGTGAAAGAGGCCTAGCTTTAAATCCAGCGCTACCACCTGAGAGCCGCGGGGCCTTGAGGGAGTCTCTCTACAGGCTTCAGCTTCTTTGTCTGCAAAATGGGAAACACCCCCCTAGGCAACGCGGATGGGTGACAAGAGACGGTGTCATGACAGGGCTTTGGTGCATAGTAGTTGCTCAACTGCCTGAGTCCTCCTAGTGCCCTGCTTAGAATCCGGTCACACAGCACACCAACCCAGTGCTTCCACCCCACCACGTCCCTTCAGCCTCGGGCCTTCCGTGATGACCTCACGGCTCTGTACCTGCCACCCCGCCTGCCGATCACTTTCTGTCCTCCGAAGGACCAGCTGTGCTGACTACAGCCAGGCCTTCTCACGCTGGGACTTCTGCTGCTCTCCAACCCGCGGAGACTTCACTCTCAAGTGGTGCCTCCACTAGGAAACCTGCCGTGGCCACCCCCACGGGTGGATCCAATCCCTCCCTCGTTTGCTACTGCCAACCTGTGGATCCATGAGTCTGTGTGCCTGTCTGTCTGACCCACTGCTGCTCGACGGCTGCGTCTCCAGGACTTGGCACAGGCCGGGCCCAGCCACGCGCCCTAGGCAGCCTTCCACGCAGATCTCCGCGCCCGGGAGTGGAGATTCGGTGTATCCTCTAGATCAGATCCAGTCAAAAGCCATGATGCCTCCCTGGCTCCCAGTCTGCCCACTTAGCTCTCTGCTGGTATCTTTTCCCTCCTCAAACCCAACGGAAACCCCCACCTACCCGCCACAAGGAAATAAGGCTCTGAACCAGCTGCCGGGCCGCCTAAGAGTAAAGCAGCATAATTATATCTTAATAATTGTTTTGCAGCATAGGATTTATAATTACTAAATGTGTGGTAACTGCTCCTTAAATGCCCATGCTCTTTAAAAAACCTAATTTATAATTTAAAAAGCTGACACTTCTCCGAGCGCTTTATTTTATCTTGTCGGGAGTAATGGAAGAGTAAGTTATTGAAAACCTTTATTTTTCATTAGCCTTAAATTCAACGACAATTAATGTGCCCAATTTGATTATAAACTGCACAAATTAAACAATAAAGAGCTGTCTAATGAGAAATTAATTATGAGGAAGGGAAGGGGAGCCGGGCTGGATAAAAGCAATAACTTATGGCCCGTGGCAGGATGTGTCAGGTTTTAAAGGAGATGAAGGGCCCTCTCCTCAATGTGTGTCTTTGCTGATAGGACCCATCACAGATCAGTTGATCCAGAAACCATAACAGGCTAGTAATTGAAACTGCCAAAATCAATACTGCTGACAGCCTTAATTAAATTAAATATGGCTGTGATGGGCTCCCAGCGCCCGGCAGCCGCGGGCCACTTGACCCTCCGGCTGTGCACGCCTGATCGAGTGCGGCCGTGGTGTGATGGATCTGACCCCAGGGGACAGTTGGGGACCGGGCTCCCGCAGAAACAGGCTCCAAGAGGAAAGAGGCCGGCGCCCCGCCCCCTGCTGCCGGCTGGCCCCCGTGGCTGCGGACTGGGGCCGGGATGCTTTCCCTCTGAAGGGCTGGCTCCTTCTGTCGGAAGGTGGGAGCTCTGTGTCCCGTGGCATCTAATCTGGGGGGACAGAGAAGCCTCTCAGGTTGGAGGAGATGAAAAGTGAAAGCGCTGCTGAGCCCCTCTGTGACAAAACGGGGCTGATTGCCACCCCTTCTGAGAGAGGCAAGGGAGCCTCTCTGGATTGAATTTTAATCCCAGGCCTGCGCTTAGGACTCCAGGGACCTTCCACAGGTTACTTAACCCTGCCAAGCCTCATGCTCCTCTTCTGTAAAATGGATATATGTGCCAGAGGATTGTAAGAGATGGTGTGTAAAATGCACAGGGTAGGATGGGGAGCCCAGCCATCCCATTTTGCATCAAGCAAGTGGAAGCCCAGAGAGGTAATGTGGTCATTCAGATCACTCAGGCTCAGAATCAGAACCTTGACCCTGACCCAGGGTCCTTTCTTTATCACTGTGGTGCTGCCCAAGAACTAAACACCTATAGTGTTTGGCAAGCACTTTTTTACCCCATGCAGAATCCTAACCTAGGAGAAAGGTATGGGGTGTCAGCTCCATTTTACAGATGAGAAAACTGAGGTTCAAGCCGGCTAAGGAAGTTGTTCAAAGTCATACACAGTCAGCCAGTGCTGGAGCAAGGGCTACACCTTGCAAACCCAGGGAGCACAGGCTCCAAAGATGGAAACCAAGGATGAATGGAGGAACCCTAAATCCTTGACTGGGAGGCCCTGATGACACCCAGCACTGCCAAGCTCCCTAGAATCTGGAACCTTCTCTTATACCCCAGAGCTCTGATCAATGGTGAATCCTGCAAAGAAGAAATATAAAGCCAACAGCTGCTGAGTGTTGGTTTTGTAGATGCTCTTATCATTCCTTTCCACAAAAACATCATCAAGTTAATGATAATGAAAAACCACGGAGAGATCTAGGTCACACACTTCCCTCCCATCACTACTGCAGATTTGGGGTTTGATACATTCAGTTCCTTAGATACCCTACAGCAGGGCTCCACCGCACAGGCTAGAGAGAACTCTGGATTTTTTATTTTTAAGATTTTATTTATTTATTCACGAGAGACACAAAGAGAGAGAGGCAGAGACATAGGCAGAGGGAGAAGCAGGGATCCCAATGTGAAATTTGATCCCAGGACCTCGGGATCACGACCTGAGCCAAAGGCAGATGCTCAACTACTGAGCCACCCAGGCGCCCCAGAACTCTGGATTTTTAATCAAAAGCCTTGGGTGGGTTCCTATCCTGACTCCATCAGCTGTGTGACCTTGAGTATGTGGCTAAACCTCTCTGTTTCTCTTCTCATCTGCCCATGAGAACAAGAGTGGACGCTCTGCTTCCCTCTCAGAGCTGTTGCATCACTGAGGCAGCACTGCCAAGAAAGTGCTCCATAAACCAGACAGTCTGGCACACACGGGATCTCCCATGTTCATTCTGACTCTAATCCTCCGCTTGCCTTAGCCGTGGGTTGACGGAAGGGAAAAAAAATTCGCGATCGTTTTCTGAGATATTGTTATTTCCTTGCCCCCCAAATCAACGACTATCAAAAAAAAAATCTTCGCTTCATAAACATTGGTTTTCACCATAGGAAGCTGAACAAATAAATATCTTCACAGTTTGCTCGGCTGTCGGCTGGCTTGAGCTGACTTCTTAAACGACATGAAATAGGCGGCTCGGGTAACCCAATGTTTATGTCAGCGCTAACAAACTGTCCCTTCATTACAGGCCTGCCGGAGATCAGAGGCCCAGATGATTGAAGGAGACGCCTTTGAGATGCCCACGCCGTTGCCGTGACAACTCCCAGAGGGCGGGAGGGAGGGGGCCGCTGCTTGTCGGCGGGACAGGCTCCCGGCTCTCCAGCCCAGAGTGGGGGTGATCCTGCCCAGGGCTGCTTGGCTGGGGGCTCTGTGCACAGTCAGCACCTCTGCGGGTCCGCCCCCCGCCACCGAGGCCTTGGTGAAGGTGGAATCTTGGAGGGCGGCCCGGGAGGCCGAGGGGCCGTGAGGGTCAAAGCCACTTTTTTTAAGGCCAGTGAAAGAGCAATGAGGGTAAACATGCCCAACAATGATGGCCACTATTAATGGTTCCCTGCCATGGTTCTTGCACGGGGCTGAGGGCTGGGGCTTTGCATCCGAGCGATCTGGGTTGAATCCCAGTCCAGCTGTGTGACCTTGAGCAAAGTCACTCGACCTCTCTGAGCCTCAGATCTAACAGCTTCTGCCTTATAGGTGGCGGCGAAGGTCACAGGCAGCCCTATCCCAGGCACCACACACAGGTCAAGCTCGTGGGCTCTTGGGGCCACACGACCAAGCTCTGGACTCCATCTGCTACTCTCTAGCTGTGTGATCTTGGGAAGTCTCCTAGCCTCCAGAGACTGTTTCCTCATCTAAACAAGGGAGGAAACAGCATCCAGTGCACATGAATTGATATACGTAAAGCACTGATGTAGCTGATAAATATTACTCAGTACAAGAAATGTCAGGTTTTAGTGGGGGGGGGGCGTTCCTGGCACCCCCCCCCCCCCAGTCGACCCTTTGAGAGAAATGCAAAGCTCACGAGGCTCCTGGAGGCCGGATGCCTCCTCCAAGCGAGGCTGCAGCATCTTGTTGCTGCAATTTACATCTCAGCATGTGTGAGTGCAAAGTGGTACTCGGTCCAGTGTGAAGCACGGTGGCTGCTACAGGGAGGAGTACCACACACTCACACTCACACACACACACACAGCCATATATCATGACTTGCTGGTGAAATTATGGGTCCACTGGGAAAAAAATTGCAACAGGGAGGAAAAAACGCCCACGGAATCAGAGCCCTTCCGTCACTGACTCAGGTAGCCGCTGGCTACAGGCTCGCTCTGCAGCTTCTTGGGGCTCCAGGAGGGAGGAAGCCAGTGGAATTTGCTCTCCTGGCCTGGGGCTGCGTGAGTGTGAACAGCACCGAGGAAATGCAGGTGGGCGGTTAGCTTGATGAGGTGGGGGGGCAGATTTCTTAACTGAGCTTGGCTACAGAATATATTCTGAAATCTCTCTGCTAACTCATTCATTCATTCATCCAGCCTGGTGTCACTGGGCTCCTACTCTGTGTGCCATTGTGCTAGCACTGGGGATGCTGGTCGATAAAACATTCTTCCCTTGCAGAACATGGACCACCAGGTGTGAAAAGGAGCCTGAAATCGAAACCCCAATGAGATATCACCTCCCCGCCTCCCATTATCAAATGGGATGGCTATGATCAAAAATAAAACAAAGCAAGGAAACAAGTGCTGGTGAGGGCGTGGAGAGTTGGAACCCTTGTATGTTGCTGGAATATAGAACAAAGCAGCAGCTAAAGAAAACTTAAACACAGAACTGCCGTAGGACACAGCGATTCTACTTCTGGGTGTGTACCCAAAGAACTGAAAGGGGGATCTCAGACAGAATATGTGCACACCCATGTTCTTGGCTATTCATAATAGCCAAAAGCTGGAAACAACCCAAAATGTTCATCAGCAGATGAATAGATGAGTAAATGTGGTCTATCCATCAGCTCTAAAAAGGAAAGACATTCTGACACAGGCTACCACGTGGATGAACCTGGAGGACGTCACGCTCAGTGAAATAAGCCCGTCCCAGAAGGAATACTGCATGGTTCCACCTACATGAGGTCCCTGGAGTAGTCAGGTTCATAGAAGAAAGTAGGTGGTGGGTGCCGGAGGCTGGGGGAGGGGACAGAGGAAGTGTTTCATGGAGACAGAGAATCAGTTTGAGAAGATGAGAAAGTTCTGGAGATGGATGGTGGGGATGGTTGCACAATACTGTGAATGTACTTAATACCACTGAGCTGTACACTTAAAAATGGGTAAAATGGTAAATCCTATGTATATTTTATCACCAAAAAAAAAAAAAAAAAAAAGGAATCTGGACAAGAAATCAAAGGTACAGTGGGGATGCCTGGGTGACTCAGCAGTTGAGCAACTGCTTTCAGCCCAGGGCATGATCCTGGAGTCCCAGGATCAAGTCCTGCATCAAGCTTCCTTCAGGGAGCCTGCTTCTCTCTCTGCTTATGTCTCTGCCTCTCTCTCTGTGTCTCTCATGAATAAATAAATAAAATCTTTAAAAATAAAAATAACAAAGATACAGTAGATGGAAGGGCTACTTCTCAATGTCCACAATAGCCAAACTATGGAGGGAGCCTCGGTGTCCGTCGAAAGATGAATGGATAAAGAAGACGTGGTCTATATATACAATGGAATACTACTCAGCCATTAGAAATGATGAATACCCACCATTTGCTTCAAGGTGGATGGAACTGGAGGGTATTATGCTGAGTGAAGTAAGTCAATCAGAGAAGGACAAACATTATATGGTCTCACTCTTATGGGGAATATAAAAAATAGTGAAAGGTTGTAAAGGGGAAAGGAGAGAAAATGAATGGGAAAAATTAGAGAGGGTGACAGCACATGAGAGACTCCTAACTCTGGGAAATGAACAAGGGGTAGTGGAAGGGGAGGTGGGCAGGGGGATGGGGTGACTGGGTGATGGGCACTGAGCGGGGGCACTTGACAGGGTGAGCACTGGGTGTTATACTATATATTGACAAATCGAACTCCAATAAAAAATATACAAAAAAAATCTTGAAAGAAAATAAAAGAAGAAGAAGATGCAAAGAAGACACTAGGGCACACCAATGTCTGATTAAAGGAAATTGCTCGTGCAAAAAAAGATTGGAGAACAAATTTATACTCACTGTATTTCCTCAAATCTAAGATACCATTGATTGTAAGATACGCATTATTTAATACATACTACGTCAGAAAGAAAAAATATAGCCAAAACGATAATCAAAGCTTTCCTATCACATAGAATTCTTATTTTATACTTCTTGAAAAAATTATTTTAGACAGAGAAGACATTAATTGCTGTTGTTTATCAGTCTTGTACATATAAAATATACGTATATATGAAAATAAATTTGTTAAACTTCTTAACATGCAAAAAAAAAAAAAAAAGGAAGGGCTACTTCTAAATATCAGAGGCTAGCCATAGACCAACTAGCCAGCCAGTTACAATCTATAAAGTGCCTATTGTGTGCGATCTTGTTAAAATGCTGTTTTGGATTCAGTAAGGCTGGGCTCTGATTTCTAGCCTGCATTTCTTTCTTTCTCTCCTTTTAAAAAAAGTTTTATTTATTTGAGAGAGAGAGAGAGCACGAGCATGGTGAGGAGCAGAGGGAGGGGGGAGAAGCAGGCTCCCTGCAGAGCAGGGAGCTCAGTGTGGGGCTGGATCCCAGCACTCTGGGATCATGACCTGAGCCAAAGGCAGATGCTTAACTGACTGAGCCACCCAAGTGCCCCTCTAGCCTGCACTACTAACAGGCTTCCAGATGATGCCAAAATGCTATCACTCCATGCATGGCGAGGGTTCAGACCCATGTGTGCCTGGCTCACCTCATTGAGAGGGGCCCTGCGGTTTGGACAGTGGACAAAGCTTGGTATCGGAGAGTAGAACCACTGCTTCATTGCTTGTAGTAGTCAGGGTTCTCCAGGGGGAGAGAGGAGGACGGAGGGAGGGGGCAGGGAGAGATTTGAAGGAGTTGGCTCATGCAGTTGTACGGGACGGCAAGTTGGAAATCTGTAAAGCAAGCCAGCAAGCAGGAAAGAGTTGATGTTGCAATCTTGAGGCCAAAATCTGCAGGCTGGAAACTCAGGCAGGGTTTCCATGACACAATCTCAAGGAGTATTCCTTCTTTGAGAAACTTGGGTCTTTGCTCTTCAGGCCTTCAGCTGATTGCGTGTCGCCCACTCACATTATGGAGGCTCATCTGCTTCACTCAGTCCACAAATTTGAATGTTCATCATATCTTAAAAAAGTAACCTTCACGGCCATGTCTACACTAGCGTTCGATCAAACAAGTGGGCCTCACGGCTTAGCCAAGTTGATGCATGATATTAACCACCGTGCAGCTCGCTGGCCGGCAGCTGAGCTGGTCTGGACCTTGGCACTGACCTTTGGTAAAATGGGGATAACCCAGCTCATGGCATGCGGTGACTGGGAGGCCTCAAATCAAATCAGACAGTGCCTGGCACACCAGAAGTTAGAAGCAAGCGTCTGATCCTCCCGGCCTCCTCCCAGGGCACGCTGAGCTCAGGAGCCAGGGCTCGTGTGTGACACCCGGCACCTGTGCTCCCCTCGGGAGCCCAAGAAGGCATGGAAGGTGAGAGCCAGGCCCAGGCTGATGGAGGCAGGGGGTCTTTTCCAGAGAGAAGGTAGAGGCTACGTGGCCTTCCAGAGACGGAGCCCCTGCAGGAATCTGTAGGGCGCTGCAGAGCTGCAGTCATGTCTCTGAGGTTGAGGCCAGAGCCCCTTGGATTCAGGCAGCCCTCCAGAGAGCAAACCTGAAGTCCCTTTCCGCGTTATTCCACAAGGGACCGCCCGCCCGAGGCACATCTGCCTGTGTTCCGTGGGAAAGGGGATGTGTGTTTATTGATTTTGCAGTTTGGGTCCAAGGCTCTCTTCGCAGCCTATCCGGGCCTCCAGAC
This sequence comes from Canis lupus baileyi, assembly GCF_048164855.1. Classification (NCBI taxonomy): domain Eukaryota; kingdom Metazoa; phylum Chordata; class Mammalia; order Carnivora; family Canidae; genus Canis; species Canis lupus. The sequence goes on from NC_132839.1 coordinate 71,744,579, forward strand.
CCAGCCTCCAGCTCTGAGCCTTCCCAGCAGCTCCCCCATCTCAGATGACAGTGTCGGTAACGCGGAACTGTCCGCAGCCTGTACTGCATCGAGGGGTGTCCCCCCAGATTCACGTGCACCTGGAGCCCGCACACGTGGCCTGCTTTGGAGCCGGGTCTTTGCGGGTGTGATTCGCATGAGGCCGTGCCGGATGGGCTGTGTCCGAATCCAGCACGACGGGTGTCCTTGTGGGAGCGGGAGAGACACGGGGGCACCCGGAGAAGGCAGAGCCCAGCGTGTCACGCCTACAAGCCAAGGGTTGCTGGGAACCTTCTGGAAGCTGGAAGAGTTAAGGAGGGACTGTTGCCTAGCTTCTTCGGAAAGCATGATTTTGAGGACTCCTGGTCTTGATTTTGGGCTTCCATCCCCCAGAACAGCGAGAAACAATTTCTGTTGTTGGAACGACCTCCATCAGCACCCCAAACTGTGGTTGTCACCGCATCGCCTGAAACAGTTCTGCAGCAGCTCCCAGCCACCCCGTCACATGCAGAGCCCCCCAGACTGCCCGACTCCCGTCTCAGGGAGGTCTCGCCCTCTGGAAGCCCCTGGGAGCCCCCCAGCTCTGACCGCACCCGCTGTCTCTGCCCGGACCTGCCCGCCACCCCAGACAGCAGGTGCCCTTGGCTCTCGGCGCTGCCTGGCACACGGGACAGGCCCCCCAGGTGAGTGTGGCCCCTTCCCTGTGACCCAGAGTCTGGAGGGCGGACCTCACCCGCCCCCCGCTGCCAGGGCCTGGGCTCAGCTCTGCAGTGACAAAGTGTTTATTTGGGGGCACAGCTGACCTGGAGGTGTAAACACATACCTGCTGGAGACACAGCCATTCCTATCTTGGACTCAAAATAAACTCATTGCTGTAATTGATGGTCTCTGCACATCCCAGGCCTTTATTAAACTGGCAGGACCTCTGAAGGGCAGGGAAGGTCGCCCAAGGGCATGGACCAGGGCTCCCGAGTTCCCTGGGCCGGCTTCTCTCACCCCCCCAGCCCCTGGTAAGGAGAGCAGATCCTCCTGCTCCTCCGCCCCATCCCTCTCCCCTCCTCCCCTTCCTCCCTCTCCCTCTACTCCTCCTCTTTTTCCCTTTCCCTTCTTCTCCCCCTCTCCCCCTCCCTCCAACCCTCCTCTTCCTCACTCTCCTTCCTTCCATCCCTCCTCCTTCCCCTCCGCCTCCCTCCATCCCTTTTTCCCTTTCCCTCCTTTTCCCCCCCTCCATCTCTCGTCCTTCTCCCCCTCCCTCCATCCTTCCTCTTCCTCACTCCCTCCCTCCCTCCCTCCTCCAGACTTCCCTGGCTTTAAAGGGACCACTCTCATCCACAGTCACCACACCCCAGGAGCCAGGAGCTGGGCAGGTTTTCTCAACTCGATCCACTCCTCGCCACCCACATTTTCATATCTTTTGAAGTCTGCCCCCCCATCCCCATGGCCCTCCCTGTATTAGGAAACAGCCCCCGAAACTGCTCTCACTCCCTCCCTCTCCAGAGCCATGTTCTTCACTGAGTCACAAGTGTGTCTCTGCATACAGGAGTCGGTCTGGTCTGGTGCCTCCCCCGGCACAAGCCCTTTCATGGCTCCTGATGGCCTCTGGGTTAGAGCCACGATTACTCAGTCTCACGACCAAGTCCTTTGAGCTGTGGCCACGCTCCTCCTCGGCCACCTCCCAGGGCTGCCTTCACGGTCTGTGTCCACTCCATCCAGACCGAGTCCCACAGCAAAAGTTGAACCCCAGGCCTTTGAAAACATTGTCCCCTCTTCCCCAGGGTTTCTCTTCTGCTCATCCTTCCAGGCTGGAACCAGATGTCTGCTCTCTCCTGAGTCCATCCGACCTCGGAGTTGCAGACCTGCCTGCGGCATTCCCAGCCCCCTCTGTGGCAGAAAGATGACAGGGCCGAGGACTTGCTAGTGGAGGGCTCCTGTGGGCCAGGCCTCACCCCACCAGCTCAGCAGGGAAACCTGCTCCTGCCCTTCCTAGCCAGTGAGTGAGCACCCTCGTTGTCATGACAATGTAAAGCAGCTGGCCCCAGGAGCCTGGCCTGTCCCCAGCACATTGTGGACCTGTTCCCCTTCTTGAGGATGAAGAGAAAATAAATGTCTGATTTGTCTTTGAGTCCCTAGAAGCTAGTCTGAGTCTGAAACAGACTATGTCAATAAACGTTGGTTGGACAAAGAAGAGAAATAATTAGGAGTGTAAAGAACAGACAACAGATGAAAGAGAGGAAGCAGGGAGGATGGAGGCCGGAGAAGACACAGAACACACACACTCATCTCAGAGCACGCTCCCAAGGCACGCACCGTGGTACCCATTTTATGGCTGTGGAACCTGAGGCCAGAGGAGTCCAAGGGAAATGCCCCCAAATTACACATACGTTTGAACCTGCGACTACATCTGTCTTCATCTTTGAGTGATTTATGGTCACTTTCATGAACCTGCTCTCTGTGCCCCATCCCTGCACCACTGTTTTCCGATGCTGCTTCCAACGTACAAATACAGCTCATTTTTCTCTTTATGAAAGGAGCGTGTGCTTGTTTTCAAAGAATTAAGAAACTAAAGAAAAGTATTTTTAAAATAAAAAAAGATTTATTTATTTTAGATGGAGAGTATGCAACTAGAGGGAGTGCAGGGGGGTGGGCAGAGGGAGAGAGAGGGGGGAGCAGACTCCCCATTTAGGGCTCAGCCTGTCTTCGCAGGGCTTGATCCCAGGATCATGAGATCATGACCTGAGCCGCCACCAGGAGTCAGACACTTAACAGACTGAGCCACCCAGATGACTCCGACACCTGAAAAGTATTTAAAGCAACAAATATAATTTCCATGGATCTCATCACCCCAGGACAAGAGCCGTTAAAATTATTATGTTTTCTAGGGGCAGATAGGTGGCTTAGTTGGTTGGGTCTTTGATTCTTGATTTTGACTGAGGTCATGACCCCAGAGTCCTGAGATGAGCCCCGCGATGGGCTCCCTGCTCAGCGGGGAATCTGCTTCTCCTTCTCCCTCTGTGTTTGTGCATCCTCTCTCTAATAAATAAATAAATAATTTTGTAAAATGTATTATATTTTCTAGCCTTTCTTCTGTTTGTTGCCTAAGTGGTTAGCAGATTTCTATGCCATTTTAAATCCTGCTTTTTTCATGTAATACCACATCATAAGCATGTCTCCTCATCGTTAGAAATTCTACCTAAGTACAGCTGTTAACTTGCTAAGCACTCACTAAGCGCCAGGTCCCGTTGTAGGTGTGGGTCGACATTCATAATTGACTGTGAAGATGCACCCTAATTATTTAGCCTTCTCCTAAGGTTAGGCATTTAAGCAGCTTTGGCTTTTCACTATGGTAATAGTTCCATAACAAACTTTTATGAGCATGATTGTTTATCCTTGCTTGGTTAAGCAATTCGGTTTGAAAAGTCAACCAAAAGTCTTGCAAAAGACTGGATTGTGTCTCCCCCCCACCAAATTCCTTCAGCTCTCCCTCAGCTTGGAGTTACACACCCTGATCAACCCATCATAAGTTGAAAATATTAAGTTGAAAATGCATTGAATACACCTGACCCGACAAATGTCACTAGCCTACCTTAAATGTGCCCAGAACACTTGCATTAGCCTATAGTTGTGCAAAATCACCTACCACAAGCCCATTTTATAATGAAGTGTTTGATATCTCATATAATGTGTTGAATGCTGTACTGAAAGTGACAAACAGGATAGTCATTTGCCCTCATGGTCATGGGGCTGACTAGGAGTTGCACTCACCGACCCTGCAGAGCATCACGAGATAGGGTCACACCACATGTCGCTAGCCCAGGAAAAAAGATCAAAATTCAAAATTTAAATTACAGGTGCTACTGAATGTGTATCACTTTCACATTCACCATTGTATATTCGAAAAATCGAAAGTTGAACCACTGTAAGTCAGGGATGGTCTGTATACTGCTGAGCCACCCACCCAGGCATCCCTGTTTTGGAGATCCTTGCAGGATTTCCACAATACCCTCTTCATCCGCAGCGATGATGACGTTCACTGGTTGAGTAATTCATTACATCACAGTATGTGAGATCAAGCTCCTGAGAAGCTCTGGCACTCCGGGGGGTGGTACCATTGGGTAAGTCCTGTCTTTCTATGGGTCTATGGGTTTCCTCTTCTGTAAAGTGGGGATGGTGACATATTCCTCAGAAGTCGCTGTGAACTGAGACTGTTAGCCACGAGAGTTTGGTGCAAGGGACATGCTTCACATGGTGTGTTTTTGGCATTATTGCCGTGAGAAAATCATAAGCACTCTTGTCAGAATTATATTCGGGCAGACCAAGCCTTCCACCTTCTCAGAACGAACAATCAATCAGTCTCCTCAATGAAAGCTTGGACCGGCTTTCCTAAAGCGGATAGCACCACATCACCCAGGAGGCTTGTTTAAAATGCAGATTTCTGGCTCAGGGCCAGGTATACGGAATGAGACTCTTTAGGATTGGACCCTGGGGTGGGCATTGTCACATGCCCTGGAGAGATTCAGGCAACTACCTCCCTGGCACATTAATCATGTTAATGAGACTCTCATCAGCTCCTGCTCAGGAGCATTTACCCAGCTCCAGGCATAATGCTAAGGACACATGGTGGATGATCTCAAACCACCCACAGCACCTCCATGCCAGGTGGGCCCCGTAGTGCCCCCATTTGACAGAAAAGGACAGTGAGGCTCAGACAAGTTGTCACTGGCTCAAAGACATGCTGAAGCTAAGTTTCCAATCTGGATTTTATTTTGAAAGGCTATACTGCTATCAACTGCATCATCGTATGCACCCACTTATTCAACAGATGTTTATTAAATGCTCTAAGTGCCAGGTTTGGTCTAGGCACTAGAACCCAACAGTGAGCAAAACAGGCAAGATTTCTCCTCACACTGCAATCATGGGAAAGAGGCATTTGAAACATATACTGGTCAGGATAGGATAGGTTTTGCTGCAATAACAACACTCCCCTCAATCTCCATGCTCAAAACAACAGAAGTATTTCTTTAAAAAAAAATTTTTTTTCATTTATTTTACAGAGAGAGGGAGAAAAAGAGCACAAGCAGAGTGTGGAGTAGAGGAAGAGAGAGAAGCAAAATCCCCACTGAGCAGGGGCTTGATCCCAGGATCTGGAGATCATGACCTGAGTTGAAGGTAGATGCTTAACCGGCTGAGCCACCCAGGCAGCCACAACAAAGTATTTGTTACTCACGCTACACAGCCATTGTGGGTCACCAGCACCTCTGTTCATCACTCAGGGACCAGAGGGCGTAGTTATCTCTCAAACACCACTGGTCATCATGCCTGTGAGACAGAGTGTTCTGCAGGGCTGCACAACAGCTAAGTCTCTCCCCAGAGTGACACAGTCAGTTCTGCTCAAAGATCACTAGTTAAAATCAGTCACATGGCCCTATCCACCCAGGAGGCGCCAGGACTGGCTCTGTTAGGACCTGCCATGTGCCTTGGGGCAGGGAAAACATCTCAAGAAGTAAATTGCTGGCAAAGGAAGAAACTCATTTACAATCAGGATGGCTGCCAGCAAGGAACTAAACCAGGGTTTGGGGGGCTCCTGGGTGGTTTGGGATGGTTAAGCATCTGCCTTTGGCTCAGGTTGTGATCCTGGGGCCCTGGGATGGAGTCCTGCATTGGGCTCCCCTTAGGGAGGCTGCTTCTCCCTCTGCCAGTGTCTCTGCTTCTCTCTGTCTCTCATGAATAAATAAAATCTTAAAAAAATAAAAATAAACCAGGGTTTTGAGAGAAAGAGATGGGAGTGCACAGGGCAGGGGTGTCTTAGATGGGACGGTCTAGGTAAGTGATGTTGAAGCTGTTGAAGGAGTATCAGCTTTAGATTAAAGGAGACCACTGCTTTGATAAAAATTTCTTTTTTGGTGAATAATGTGGATTTATCAGGTTTGATTTGTTGAGAAAGACCAAAAGATTTTGACTCTATTCCTGAGTGTGTTATATTCTCCTGAATGGCCCTGGAAAAGCCTCTGTCCTTTCTGACTTGTTTCCTCATCTGTAAAATGGGCATGATGGTCCTGCTAACAGGTCCAAAATTGGGTGCCCCCATGACAACTTGAGCTAAAGAGCTATTGCTGTTGCTGCAGTCGAATTCATGGCCAGCATGTTTTTCTTTTCTTTTTTTTCTTCCTTTTATTTATTCATTCTTTTTTTTTTTTTTTTTTTTTTTTTTTTAGAGAGAGAAAGAGTGTGGTGTGTTTGTGCGTGCAGAGGGAAGGGAGAGACAGAGGAAGAGGGAGAGAGAGAATCTTTTTTTTTTAAAAATTTTATTTACTTATTCATGAGACACACACATAGAGAGGCAGAGACACAGGGAGAGGGAGAAGCAGGCTCCCCAAGGGGAGCCCAATGTGGGACTCGATCCCAGGACCCTAGGATCACGACCTGAACAGAAGGCAGAAGCACTCAATCACTGAGCCACTCAGGCGTCGCAGAGAGAGAATCTTAGGCAGACTTCGTGCCCAGCATGGAGCCTGATGTGGGGCTCCATCTCAGAACCCTGAGCTCAAGACCTGAGCTGAAAGCAAGAGTCAGATGCTTAACTGACTGCGAGCCACCCAGGCACCCAAATGGCCAGTATTTTTAAATTAGGAAATTTATAATAATATTTAGGTCTATGACTCCTTCTCAAATAGCAGTGGGGTAGGCATGCCCAGGCCAGGACTCCCACATGGCACCAGCTACTGTACTGTGAGTCAGTGTCCTCCTCCCCAAGGGGCCTGTCCTGTCTGGGTCCACATGACCCCACCCTGCCCGAGGTCGATCTGCCCACTTGGGTAAGTAGGTTTGCTGTCTCTGGCCCCCGAGGTCCTCTGGGGTTCCCTTGCAGTGTTAGGAATCTCGGGAGCCTGTATACTTGCTCAGTGAGAGCTGGGAAATAGTGTGTGTACATGAATGCGCAAGTCAGCTGTGCAAATACCCACATGGTATATGCGGTATGAGTGTGTGATCAAGTGTATGTGTGTGTTAGTACTGTGTGTGACTGTATTACTACTGTGTGTGTAGACATGTACGCATGTATGTGGTGTGAGAGTGCATGTATGTGTTACATGTGGTGTATGTGTGTGCAGTGTATATGCATATGTGCTCATGTATTGGTGTTTGTGTATTGTGATACGTGTGTGTGCATGCATGTGAGTTTGTATGCATGTGTGTGGTGTGTGAGAGTGCATGTGGGGGGTATATGAGTGTGTGCATGCATGTGAGTGTATGTGGTATGTGAGTCCACAGGCATGAACGTGGGGTGAGTGTGGTGCATGAGTGTGTATGCGTGTATGTGGGGTGTGTATGTGGTATATGTATGTGCATGTGTGATGTACGTGTGCATGCATGTGAGCGCACACCGAGTGCGCATGTGTTTTAGGAAGGATGACATTCAAGAAAACAATTAGAGGTTGCAAAACCAAGATTATGGCTGATTGCTTCGGAATTAGAATAAAAACATTCATTTTTAAGACCCAGGGCAGGGGCAAGAAACTCTAAACCCCATTTCCTCTATTTCCTTAATCAAACCTTTTAATGTAATCTTATCCCCAATCTTGCAAATCCTAATCCTCACTGGATAAACCTCAGAACCGAAAGAAGAAGGAATGCAGTCTTTCCAAAAGACTGAGGTGATAGCGGTCAGTCTCTGGGGAGAGGGAAGAAGAGAGATACGGCCCTCGGCCCTCGTGATGAAAGAGGCCTGGTTACCACCCCCCCAAACCCCCCAACTGTCTCCGAGTGCAGGCCCCCCGGGGTGGGGGCAGGAATCAGCAAACAGGGTTTGATGGGTGAGATGTCCCGATGCTGGTGCTCTGCGCTGCCTCCAGGCAGGCCTCCAGCCCCGGCTTGGTCACCGAAAACCCTGCCGCCGCCACCGCTGCATAAAGGGGACCCGGGAGAAGAGGTGCAGCCGCAGCAGCCCGGGTCCAGCCGCAATCACCTGCACCTCTGACCCCGCGGCCAGGGTGTGGGCGCCCCCTGCCCGGGGCTAGGTGGTCAGAGGTGCAGAGGGCCCCTCCCGCACCCGTGGGGCACCGCCCCGCCCCACAGGAAGGAGCCGCGCGCGGATCCCAGGCCTGCGGTTTTCTCCTCCGATTTGTAATCGTTTGAATGAGGTCAGAATTAAAATCCGTTTCCATGGTGAGAAGGGAGGGAGGGACCTAGGAACCGACACAGACCGGCTCTGAGAGAGACAAGAAAAGGAGCAGAGACTGAGAGACAGGGACTAGGAGGCTGGGGGATGGGGAGGCGGGGGAAGCAGGGGGTGGGGGTGGGACTGGGCGGGGCCTCGAGGCGGCCGGTCGGGCAGGTCGCCGACTGCTCAACTTAGCGGGCACCAGCCTGGCTCTTGCTCGCCTGGACCGGGTGAGAGGGGTCAGGAGCAGGGGGCTCAGGGCCCCGCAGCACACCTGTGCGGAGGTGGCCCCGGGGGCCTTCACCAGGGAGCTCTCCCCGTCCTGTCCAGGCGGGCGAGGGGAGGGGAAAGGAAGGGAGGGGCCGCAGGTGGGCCGGAGCAGGGAAAGGCGGGAGGAGCCAAGAGGGTCTGGGTCCAAACAGAAAAAGGCACGTGGGGAAGGGGACGTGAAGGCTGGGGCCTCAAAAGACTGCCGGGGAGGCAGCCAGGGGAGGCCAGCCCAGGCAGGAAGGGGGACTCGCTGCCCTTGGCCTTGAGCACTGATGCGCAGCCCACATCCCGGACCCTCTGTCCCAGCCTGAGGGACCCCTTACTGGACCCAAGGAAGGATGATGAAGTCCCTGCTTTGGGGCACTGAAAGTGTCACCTGAGTGCCACACCTGTGTGGGAGCTTCCTTCACTTATCCACCGGTGTGAACCCACCCACACCGGCAGAGCCAGACCCCACCAGTGGGAGAGACAGGAGACCGGGCAGGGCCGGCCCCAAAGCAGAGCGGCCTCTGCCTGCAGCAGCCCCCCACGGCGGTCCTGAGCCTTGGGGCTGGCGCCGAGTCAGAGGGCTCTGCACACCCACATGCTGAGTCTGCACACTTCAGCGCACATTCAGGTTGCTTGGAAATCTTGTTAAAAGGCAGATTCTGTTTTGGCATTCTAAACGTTTTCTAGAATGAAAACATTCATGGCTGACCGGTTGGTTCCCAGCTAAGGCTGCCGCTGCTGCTTTGAGAACACACTTGGAGCAGTGAGGGGCCGTGCGGTCCTGAGGATGGCAGCCCTTCAGGACTCAGTTTCCAAGTTAATCAGCGAAAGACTGAGGGATTTCAAGCTGCTCCCTCTGAAGGCTCTGCGGGGGGGATGCTGTTCAGGTGCCTCTTCGGTGGTGGTGGTGGTGGTGGGGAGGGGGCTTTCCTTGTCTCCTCATCTATTACTGCATCATTCCAATCAATCAGCCTCTGTTATCACAGGTCTTTGGCCCACACTAGGGTAGGAAAGGTGCCCTGTCTATCTGTCTGGTGGCAGAAGTGGACAGAGTAGAGAAGGGGGGTCACTCACTGCCCTGGTTCTCCCCCTCCCCAGCTGCTTGACTTCCCCCACCAGCTTCCTCAAGGGCTGTTTTTCTTTTTTTTAAAGATTGTATTTATTCATGAGAGAGAGAGAGAGAGACAGACAGACAGACAGAAGGAGAGCAGGCTTCATGCAGGGAGCCCGATGTGGGACTCGATCCCGGAGCTCCAGGATCATGCCCTGGGCCGAAGGCAGGCGCTAAACCACTGAGCCACCCAGGGATCCCCTCAAGGGCTGTTTTGAACTCAGACCTGTCTCCTTCTCTCCCCAGGGGTCCAGCATCTCCCCAGGCCCGACCCCAGGGCTGCCTGCCTTCCTTCAGCCTCCTATGTGCCTCCAGGAAAGGGGGGCGTTCTGTGGAGGATCTCTGGGCAGCCCCTGCTGGCCCCAGGACACATGCTTCTTTCTGGCCAGTGTCTTTCCTGCCTGACCACACCCACAGCCTCATTTCAGCTTGGAGGAAGGGATGCAGAGTCCCCAGCACCTCCCTGTCTCAACCATTCATTTCTCCCGCGCACGCATTGCTCTTAGCAATACTCCACTGGCATCAAGTCCCCTGGGGCTTGCTGGACCCTAGCATTTCTCATTCAGAGCAGGTCAAGGGTCAGGCTGAGGGTCAGCATTTCTCACAAGTTCCCAGGTGATGCTGTTGCTGCTGGTCCAGGTGAGAACACAGTTCTATGATGAGTATCTAAGGTGGGTGTCATTATCACCATTGTATAAATAAGGAATGACAGATTCAGAGAGGGAAAGTGATTTGCCCAAAGCCACACACCTCTACGTGGTATGCTCACGTGGATTATGACATCAGTCCCCAACTGATCTTCAGCCTCAGTGTTTGCTGCCTCACCTGAGTGCTGGCCATCCTCCCTGCACTCCCTACCATCAGGCCCACCCCCATGGAGTTCTGCCCTCGTGGAGATGGAAGCAACTCCAGCACTAGGTGGGAAGGGCAGATTCCTATGAGCCAAGGGCCAGCCAGGAACTCTGGAAACACCTGGGAAAGGAGTGGTTTCCAGATGGGAATGAAGGAGGGCCTCACAGAAGAGGGACTTTCTTTCTTTTTTTGTGTATGTAAGATTTTATTTATTTATTCATGAGAGAGACAGAGAGGCAGAGACATAGGCAGGGGGAGAAGCAGGCTCCCTGTGGGGAGCCCAATGCGGGACTCAATCCCAGGACTCTGGGATCACAACCTGAGCCAAAGGCAGACTCTCAATCACTGAGCTACCTAGGTGCCCCAAAGAGGGACTTTCTGAGCTGAGTCCCAGAGGACAGCTGAGCTTCCAAAGTACGGTCTACTTCCTCATGCTAACAGATCCTCCACTTTCTCAGTGAAGCCCCCTCCCACCCCACCAGCTACCTCACTCAGCTCCCCCAGCACAGAAGGGAGGTGGTGGAGGAGATGCACAGAGAGGGAGGAGGAGAGGAGGAGGAGATGGGTGGTAGGAGTCCATCTAGGGCTCTGAGGCACGGGGACTTTGCAGACACCCTGGGAACCAGCGCAGGTCTGCCTGACTGGTGGAGGTTAAATGCAGCTACAAGGTCCAAGTTGGGAAGCCATTCTTCAATTTGTAATAAAACCCCTGAAGTAGGGATGATGCGCCATAAATCAACAGTCCACAAGTCCCATCCCGGAGTAATCTTTTCAATTATCTGCTTACCCAGTGCGTGTCTCCTAAGACGATCAGAAATGCACAGCAGGGATGCCGGCCATGGCCAGGAAGCACTGAGGCCTGATGGTCAGCGTTGGGCTGATGGCCCCAGGCACCTCCCGGACCCAGCTGGCCACAGTCAGAAGGCAGCTAAGCACTGAGGCTCCCAGGGAGGAAAGGGCTAAAAGGAGTGGGTAGGAGGTCGGTGACGGGTGCACCTACAGTGTCTCTGGGCATGCACGGTGCTCTAGGCTCTGGGGACTGAGCAGGGAGCAAGGTAAGGTCCCTGCCCTCATGGAACTGACATTCCAGTGGGGGAGAGAGATCCCAGGCATAAGTGGAACAAGGTGTGATAGAAAGTAGGCAGCACAAGCCATATCAAGATCTCTCTGAAGAGCTGAAATCTGAGCTCAAATTCGCTCTGCCACTTATAGGCTGGGCGACTTGGAGAAAGTTATATAACCTCTCTGGGCCTGTGTGAGTGCTCCACAAAGGGGATGAGACATCGGCATGTGCTGAGGGCCATGGAAAAGTGGGTTGCTTCCCAGTTGCCTCTTTGCTCACCTCTCCTGCCCCAATTCCCCTCCTCTGAGAAATGCCTCTGCCTCCTTCTGTTCTTGCTTCTCCTGGGAGCCTTCCCTGGTTCCCAAGAATAACACTTCTCTTTCTTCTGTAGGCCCCAGTACTTGGTCTTCCCTTCTCTTCACTCGTTTCTGCACATCACAGCTATTTGCATGCACATTTTCTAAGCCCTACAAGACTGAGAATTCCTTAGGGCCAGGGTCCCAGTCTGACTTGATCCTGTAGGCCCCTTAGAGGTAGCATAGGATGTGGCAGCTAAGGGACAGGTGCTCTCATGTCTACTGCCCTGATGGGTGGGTGGATGGGTGGGTGGGTTGGGGTAAATAGGTGAGTAGGTAGATGGGGGTATATGGAGATGTGGATGTGTAGGGGGTGAGTAGGTGGAGGGGTGAGTAGATGGACAGGTAGGTGAATGGGTGGGTGAGTGAATAAAAGTCATGGATGGATGGATGGATGATGGATAGATGGCTACATCTATACATGAATACATGGATGAATGGATGGTGGATGCATGAGTGGATGGATGGATGGATGAGTGGATGAGTAGACGGATGGATGATGGATGGATGATGGGTGGATGGGTGGAAGGATAGGTAGATGAATAGCTGGGTGGGTAGATGGCTGAGTGGATGGGTAGATAAATGAAAGTCAGGGCTTAGAAAAATAAGAGGATTAGAATTAAGGGAATTGAGGAGGGGCAGCTTTGCAGAAGAGGTGGGATATTTCTTCCTCAAAGATAGAGAAATTTGTTCCGAGACATAAAGGGGCAAGTCGAGAAAACACTTTATTTTTCCTTCATCTATTAAACATTTCTCCGGTGCTATGCTGGGTTCTAGGGATCTAAAGCCACACGCTTCCCGGCCAAACAGAGAGAGCAACAAATGAGCAGCCAGTGACTATGTGTGGCGGTCGGCACTATGGAGCAGAGTTTCGGGATGGGGAAGAGCTGCTGGTCTCCCGCTGGCCCCCACAAAGAGCACCGCCAAAGGGCTCCTCGGTGCCAGGTGATGCTGCCTTCTAAGTGGCCTCGGCTCTTGGCAGGGAGGTGGCTTGGCACCATTTCTTCGCTACCTCTGGCAAGGCTGCCCACGCCTGAGCCCCGACTCTGGAACTAATGCCTGCCTGGGCTCCCTGGGGACCGCCATTTGGCAACTGCTTGTAGAGACCAGGGCATTTTCTTTGATTGTTCCGTGTGACCCCAACAGGGATGGAATATTTTCCCGCATCTTGCATATGAGGAACAAGAAGCTCGGGAAGGTGAGGGTCGCTTCACCTAAGGTCACCTGCCTGTGGAGCCGAGGGGTCAGAATTCGCACCCAGGACAGGGTGACCCCAAATCCCGTGTTCGTCCCACTGTGCTGTGCCACTGCTCTGCATGGATGTCCTGTCTCCGTTGCTAGGGTAACCTCCCTCCCAGCCCAGCAGTCACCCCTCCTGGAGCGTGATTCTTGCACCTGACATCATAATCCTCTGTGACATCTTAATCAGCTCCCAGGCAACTGACAGGGTCCACAGCAAGCAGCGGTATTAGAGCCCAGTGAGTCAGCAGGGCCTGGACTGGGCCCACCTGCCCTGCCTCAGCCTTAACCCTTGCCTGCCCCGACCCTGGTTTTAGAGTCAGATACCATTTCAGGTCCAGGCTATGCTACTAACCCTTCTAAACTTCAATTTCCTCATCTGTAAAATGGGCATAAAGACTCCTGTCCAGTTGCTGCATGAGATCGCTCAAGGGCTTTGCAAAAGCTGGTAAGGCCATCGTGTCATCTCAAGGAACTGTGGGCCCTGGGAGTTGTCATTGCCACTATTCTGCTCTCAGCTGGCCGCTCTCAGAGTCTGGGTGTCCAGCAGTACCACAGAACTCCCTGGGAGAACAAGGGCACACACATACTTTCTGTTGTGGGTTGCACTGAGTTCTCTCCAAAGACATGTTGAAGTCCTAACTGCTCCCTACACCTCCGCTCCCGGCCCCCCCACCAGCCAGTGGGACTTTATTTGGGAAATGGCATCTTTGCAGAAGAAATCAAGTCAAGATGAGGTCTTACCTGAGTAGGGTGGGACCTTAATCCAATATGACTAGTGTCTTGATAAGAAGAGAGAAATTTAGGGACACCTAGGTGGCTCAGTGGCTGAGCATCTGCCTTTGGCTCAGGTCATGATCCTGGGATCCTGGGGTCTAGTCCCCCATCAGACTCCCCGCAGGGAGCCTGCTTCTCCCTCCTCCTATGTCTCTGCCTCTGTGTGTGTGTCTCTGATGAATAAAATCTTTAAAAACAAAGAGAAATTTAGACAGAGGCACAGAGGGAAGATGGTATGAACACATACAGACTCCAGGAGGCAAAGGTGGTGCCTGGACAGTCTCAGACACAAGCCAAGAAACACCGCTGCTGGAGCAGGAAGAGGCAAGGAGGGATTCCACGTGGAGAGCGCATGGCCCAGGGATGCCTTGATCTCGGAATTCTTACCTCTTCAACTGTGAGAAACCATATTTCTGTTTTAAGCCCCCATTCTGTGGTACTGCCAAGCTGCCCGAGGAAATGAACGTGTGTCCTAACGGGACAAGCTCAGTTCAAAGTCCCATGTGGTGGGGCTAAATCTCTCGGAACTCCATGGACCCCTTGTGCAGCGAGGATGCCACGCTGCTGAACGGCTTTCAGCAAGTCCCTTAAGCCTTCTTCCAGAAATAGGGACCGTGATGCCGCCTCAGAGGTCAATGGTGAAGAGTAAAGGGCGCCAAGTCTGAGAAGTGTCAGCAGAGTTGATGGGGTTCCTGGCGTTCTGTAGCATGATTTCTATTTTTCAAATTCCCATGGGAAGCCCTGCATGTCTGCTCAGGAGAGCCCTGGCCTCCAGTAGAGGATGGTTGACTTCCTCGAAGACTCCTCTTTAAAGACCCTCATCCTACCCTGGGCTTTGCACATGGACAGCAAATCTGGCAGACGGGAGGCAGGGCCCCTTTGATGGACCCTATTTCCTCCTTTCCCCGTCCCTCATCATCAGGCTCCCTCCCTAGCTGAGACCCAGGGCTGACTTGGTATTTGAGACCAGTGCTGCCCCAGAGACCAGCTGAGCAGAGCAACCTACCCTCAGCACCTTTGATGTCTCTCTGCACCTTCGGGGTGGGAGCAATCAGAGGGGGTGGGGGTGGGGCAGGGAGGCAGCACAGAATGTTTGTTTCCCTTCCTTTTGGCCACCTGAACCTCTCTGAGGAGGCTCCTTTGCAAGGCTCTCAGCTTCCCTCACCCTCCAGGAGCTGAGCGGCCTGGGGCCACTTCCCATCATCTTTGTCTCCTCTAAAATGGAGAGCACAGGGCAAAGCCCCATGTGGTCAGGAGGATTCAATGAGATGGTGAGTTCAGAGCTTGCACTGTAAGTTTCGTGGTAGCAATCATTATTCCGTTAATACTCTCCTCATGCCTGAGGTCAGAGGCAAACCCAGGCCACCAAGCCCTTGCCTTCGACACAGCCTCTCAATGCCTGTTTTCTCATCTATGAAATGGGTTCATGGTGCCTGAGTTTAAGGGGCACATTCACTGAGGTGATAAAAGTGCTTAATGCAGAGCCAACATCACTGCCTTCTCCCTCCACTGCCGCCTTTGCATGGTGAGGGTGAAGTCCACATGGCAGTCCAAAGAATTCTTCCAAATTTGCCCTTCAGGATAGAAAGTCCACCATACATGCTCGCAGGCGACCAATGGCTCCATGAATCACTGCCCAGCCCCAGGAGAGTCTCAGGGAGAGTTTTTCTGTCTGCACTCAGAAAATACAATGAACAACCCTGCCTGTGAAGAGGGGAGGGGTGTGCTGGGTTGGTTTTGTTTTTCTGGAAGGTTGTAAACACAGGATAATGAGAGCTTGAGAAGGCAGCTGTAATAACTGTTATTGCCTGAGAAATGGACCCTGGAAGCCCCACACTGTCCCATACTGCCCTCCGGCCAGAAGTCCAGAGTGTCTGGCAATGCCAGAAGGCAGGCCGGGTTGCTGTGGAGCCGTGGGCTCACCTCCCTGGCCTCTGCACCCTGCACATCCTGTCCCTTCCCATGTCCCTGCCTCTATTTACTCTTCTTTTCTGAACTGGCTTATTCTCCTCTACCTGGCATGTCCAAACCCTGTTCGTTCCTCCAGGCCCACACCTCACAGGCTGCCTGGGTCCCAGGGTCCTCCTTCAGGGAACTGCTTGGCATCTGAGAAGGAGCCACATGATTTGAACATGCATGCCAGTCCAGAGCTGGTCTGAGGGTATTGGCCTACAAGCTGCCAGCCTCTGGATGGGGATTTGAAGCAGGACCAAGTGAGTTGTCTTGGGAATGAGAAAGAGTTCCCCAGCTGTGCAGCATCCGGACAAGTGTCTTGGCTTCTCTGGGCCTCAGCCTTTCCACCTAGAAAAAGATTCAAACATCTCCTGGTCAGCTCAAATAGTCATTGCAAGGCTCAGGTAACATGTGGGATGGAAAGGTGGCTGTATTTTCGGGGAAGTGCTATAGAAAGTCATCACCGTGGCCATTCCTGTTGCATCACTCCATTGCATGACAGGAATCTTCCTGAAAGCCCACTGACCTCTTTTAGTCAGAAAACAAGTTTTACCTCTGGCCTCCTCAGTGCCAGGTACCGTGCCAAGTACCTCACATGCTTTATCTTGTGTATTCCTCACAACATAAGGTGGGTCGACAGACAGGTGAGGCCCATTTTACAGATAAGAAAACAGAGATATAAAGAGGTCAGCAACTTTCTTAAAGCCACAGCGAGTATGTGGGAGATTTTTTTTTTCTGTCTGAAAATCTTTCCTGAGCATCTGCTATGTGCTGGGCCATGTGCTTGGTGCTGGAGACACAGCCATGAAGAAAGCAAGTATTTGCCCTATGGGGTTTAATGTGAAGGGGGAGAAACATAACAAATAAAGAGAAATAATAAAATATCGAATGGCAATGTGTGCCATGGAGAAAAATCAGCAGGATAAAGGGACTGACTAAGGGAGAGTTATAGTACCTGAGAGAAGGTGGTGGAGGGAGCCTGCTCTGAAAAAGTGGCATTGCAGCAGAGATCTGGGAGGAATAGAGGGATGAGCTCTGAGGATGTCTAAGGGAAGAGAATAAGGGGCAGAGGGAACAGCCAGTGCACCCGAGGCAGGAGTGTTTGGACAACATCGAGGAGCCAGGGTGTCTGTAGGATTGCCAGGTATCAGCGGAGAGGGAGTGGTAGGGAGGTAGGGTTGGGAGATGTGGGGAGAAGGAGATGGATCCTACTCAGGAGTCTGCTGACTCCATAGCACCACTACCTCAGGGCTGGGCCCCTCCCTGCCCTGCGCAGGTGCAGGGCCCTGAGGCCGAGCTGGGAGCTATGCTCAGGCTCTGGTGGGGACTGGAGGGACACTTGGGGTCCCAGGGCTGGTTTGGGATGCTGGCTCTAGACACTGGCCCATCTAAGTCACTGTCCCTCTCTGGACCACCTCTTCCTCATCTATTTTAAAGGGCACATTAGTACCCGCGAGACGGGGTGGGGTGGGGCTGGGGGCGCTGGATGTGATGGCAGGAACACACTGGCCAAGCACCCAGACTCTTACACTCAGCCCTCGGGGCTGTGTCAGGAACAGTTCCAAACGCTTCAGAGGTGTTCTTATTCAATTAACCCTCACCCAGAACGAGAAAGGGAGGCAGGAGAGGGTCAGTAACTTCTCGGGCTAGGAGCAGACTGTGGAGACTCCTCCGCCTGTCTCCTACTCCCCTCCCCTCCCGTCCCCCCTCCTCCTCCCCTCCCCTCCTCTCCCCTCCCCTCCCCTCCTCTCTCCTCCCCGGCCCCATCCCTAGCCGGCCTCCCCTTACCTGGCAATCACGCTCCCCGCTGGCTCCGGTTACTGGAGGCCCTGAGGGGTCTGTTTAAACAAGTGTGTCTGAGCAGGAAAATCAAACAGACAGCGACCCTCCGGGGCCGCCGCGGGACCACCGCCGGGGACTACCCCTGAACCTGATAAGGCCAGATCTATTTTCACTTAATTGGGCTGCGGCCAGGGGCCCACCTTTCCATCAGATAGGAGGTCTCCCCAGGGATGGAAAGGGTCCCCTGGAGGTAGGGCTGTCGTGCTCCCCCGGCTGGGGAAGGAGATGCCCCACGGGGGTTGGGGGCACGCACCACCCGCTGGGGAGGTGCCAGGAGAGTGCTGGCTCCTGCCTGAAAGGTTGGGGAGGAGGCTGTTGGGAGAATTCTCCTCCTCCCCAGAAAGGCTCAGGGACAAGAATTGAGCCTTAGGAGAAGGGTGGGGCCTGTAGATGAATGCCGCAGGGCCACATCCTCCCAGCTGCAGGTCCCACAGTTGGTGCTCCCCAGCGCCCAGGGGAGGGCTGTGGGGCCAGGGCGCACCGCTGGACTTGGGAGTCCATGCTGGCCTTTCTGGGTGACCTCAAGCCGCTGTGTGATCCCTCTGGGCTTCAGATGCCTATCTTCAGAGGAAGAGGCAGCTAAAACTCCCCTTCAGGTTCAAAGGGGGGATTTAAAGGCGGCAGAGCCAGCCACTGAGGAGGAGTAACTTCAGTGTCCTTTTAAAAGCGTCATTCAAGAACTATTTGATCGGCACTAAGATGGACTGTCTTTATACTTGACCCCAAGTTTCAGCTCTCTGGCCTTATCTCCTACCCAAGTGCAGCTGGCCCAATACGTGTGTGTGTGTGTGTGTGTGTGTGTGTGTGTGTGTGTGTGTACACGCACAGGCTCTGGGCTAGGAGTCTGGCTGGTGCTGAAGATCTGTCACCGGCTAGTCACCCATTCATTTCTCCTCTGAAGCATCCCATCTTTAAGCCAGGCCCTGTGCTAGCCCTGGGGGCCCACACAAGCTTGCTATGGGAAACTAGACCCATGCCCTCAGCAGTGGGGGGTGAGGAGGGTGGGGGGAATCAGAACAGGGGCAGCTGAAGCACCATACCCTGTGGATGGGCAAGGCTTTGCAGCCTTCTCTACCCTTCTCCCGTCAGGGAGTCGAAGGCAAGGATCTCCAAAGTAGGGTACATCTGTGCTTGGGGTGCATTGAAAATCCCCTGGTGTGCCAGGAGAAATCTTAAAACACTTCGTGCCTTTATGTTGGTGTTTGCTTGTGTAAACTATTTAACTTGTTTCCCCATATGTAAACTAGGGACAAAAACAGAATTGCTGAGGCACCTGGGTGGCTCAGTGGTTGAGCATCTGCCTTTGGCTCCGGTAGTGGTCCCTGGGCCCTGGGATCGAGTCCCACATCAGGCTCTCTGAAGGGAGCCTGCTTCTCCCTCTGCCGATGTCTCTGGCTCTCTCTCTGTGTCTCTCATGAATAAATAAATAAAATCTTAAAAAAAAAAAAACCCGAGTTGCTGCCAGGATTAAAAGCGTCAAGATACTCAACCAGCTCAGAACAGTGCTTGGCGATAGTAATTGTCAGTATGTGTTACCTACAATTAACAGGACTTATTCCCCATCCTGGCGGTCCGCTCTTCAGTTTTCCAGTTTCCTTGGACTCAGATCCTCCTCATACAGTCTCAGGGAGCACCGCAAAGCGGGATCTATTTACCCTGATGCAGGAATCGGGGTCCAGGTAGGCGCTGTCCACTTGGTGGGTCACTGGCAGGCGGGGACAAGACCCGAAGTCCGGAGGGGAGTGGCTCTCAGGAGTCGTGACCTCACCCCCTCAGCGCGCACCCGGAACCTCTCTGGGGACCCCGCCACGCACCTTGACCACGCAGTGGACAATGCAGCGCCAAACCTGCTGGCGGTGGAGGAAAACAGAACTGGACCCAAGCTTCCACAGTCCCCCTACCCCGTGCCAGAGGCTGGGGGGTGGGGAAACACCAGAGAGTCCCCCTCTCCCCTGACAACTCGGCCTGAAGCGTGTGACTTCAACTCCCCAAATCTCAGTTTTCTCATCTGGAAAGAGGGATGCCCACCTTGGGGACTGTTGTGAGAAGTAACTGTCAGGACGCATTTGAAGCACCTACACACAGTCGGTGCTCAGAGCAGGTTCCCACCACCACCTGCCACTGTCTCCTCCCCAGGAGGTGGGGAAAGATGAGCAAACGAGGGACCCGCATTTTAGTGCCAGTCTGGGCCTCAGCATCCCTGTCTATGCAACACAGGTGTTCCACTCCGCACTGTTTGAGCACTTACTGCATTCTGGAGGGTTCCCAGCCACTGCTTCCCCCAGCCCTTCACTCCACCCAGGAAGGCAGCTGCGACTCTGGGAGCACCCCAGCTCACTTCATGGGGTGAACATCCTGGTCCCAGCTCACAGGCAAGGAAAGGGAGGCTCCAGGATCTCAGAGGCCTGAAGAAGGGAAGGGAGTACAGGGCAGAGGCCGGTTGCTGTCTTTTCCAGAGAGCTGAGATTTGATGTGGAGAAAGTGCAAGAGAGTCAAGATTCTGGGGGGAGGGGTCTTAGCCTTGGAAGGGGCAGGCCAGGCCAGGATGGAAAGGCCAGGTGGGATGGGGTCTAAGTGGTCTAGGTGTCCCTCGCTGGGTCCAGAGCTGAGCAGGACCAATGGCCTCTCTGCAGGGCAGCATATCTGCCACAATCCTTTCCTATCCTCCCCCCTGACCTTAGGAGGAAGATATGTGGTGCAGCGCACAGTCCAGATGTGGAAACTGAGCTTCAGAGGAGGGATTACTAGCTCGAGGCCATTGGCAGGAGAGGCAGGAGCCAGGGCAGGGAGGGACTCTTCCCCTTGCTCTTGAGGTGCGAGTGGCTGCTCCAGAAATCAGACGCTATCTGCAGAAAGAACTGGCGGCAGTTGCATTAACTTCGGAGTGACTTGAGGGCAGTAATTCTAACTGAATCATGGGCGGGGTGGAGATGTGAGAGAGACTTCGTCTGAGAAAGGGACAGACAGGCAGGAGAGAATAGAGATACAGCACTGGAGAGAAACAGAACCACAGACAGAGATCAGAGAGAGAAAGAGCTAGAGGCTGGGAGATCCACTCAAGAAGACCAAGACAGAGACCCATCTGGAGAGTGAGAGAGAGAGAGAGAGAGAGAGAGAGAGAGAGAGAATGAGAGAAGGGAAAGAGTGTCAGACGCCAGGGAGCCAGGGGAGAGAGACTACAGAAAAGAGGAATGAAGTGGGAGTTGGGGTGGGAGGGGGCCCGTGGACTCCCCCAACCGCGTTCTCCACCCCTCCTCCCAGAAGGGGCTTCTTCCCTGATGTTAGGTGGGGGGCCTTGCTTCCAAGGGCCACTCCCTAGGCTCCCCTCACTGCTCTCTTTTCTGGTGTCAGCTTTGGACTTCCTCAGTACCCCAAACCCACTTTCCATTTCGCTTAATATTTAGTCTCTCAGAGGTTCCTGGATCGCCGGAGGCTCTGGCTGTCAGCATTGGCTGTGTGTGGTGGCTGTCACCCGAGTCTCTCTTTGCCTAGGCTTCTCTGCCTTCCTGTATCTCTTGTTCCCTGTCTGGGTCTCTCTCTTGGTCCCTTAACCAGCTTTGCAGAGCTGGGGGTGAAATCCGAGGGTCCCTACCAACACAGGTACCTTGGGCCTCCCTGGATCTTCTTGCAGGGGAGGAATCCATTAACCCAGAGGAAGGCCCCAGTGCCCCCTTCGATGCCAAGTGCTTGCAGCCCGGGGAACCTGCCACTGCTTGGTGAGCAGGAGCTGCAAGGGCGCATCCCACTGTCTCTGAACGTGCGCCCATTTTAAATTGGATAAACCGAGGCTCAGAAAAACTGACCCTCAGCCTTCAGCTGCTGACAAGTCTGGCAGTCGGTGTCTGTTTTCTCGCAAAGACCTGAGATCCTGGGCATTTGATACATGCATAGAAAAACTGAACAGTCTTCAAGATTCTCAAGTAGGTGGTAGGCAGGGGGAGGAGAGATGCAGGAGAGAAGTGGACTCTGTGCTGAACCCAACACCCATTTTGTGGATTGGGGGCGGGACTCGGAGGAGGTTCGCCGAAAGCTTCTGGCATCTGCGGTATTTCAATGCGTTCATTTCGTCTCTTGAAAGCGCAGTGAGAGAGATCGCTTCCTGCAGTGTAAAGAGAGATCGCTTCCTGCGGCATTTCGGGCATTTCGGGGTTCAGACCCACCCGCGTCCAGATCCCGGGTTGGGCCACCACCAGCCGGCTGTGTGACCCTGGACAAGACTCTTTACCTCTCTGACTCTGTTTTCTCATGTGGAAGGCGTTGGGGGGGGGGGTTGCGGGGGAGCCTATAATAGTGCCTCTCTCTCAGGGTAGAGAGGATTAAATCGGATAAAGTTTTTGAAACCTCTAAGGAGAGGCCTGACACCCAGCTCAACAACAGAAGTCAGTTCTCTTCTCCCCCCTGCCTCCAATCCCCTAACCCTGGCCGGAACTGAAACGGGGCGCCCCGCGGGCTGCGCAGCGCCCGGCGGGGAGGAGGGCGAGCCTTCCTCGGCCTGGGGTGGGCCGAGCCAGGATGGAAGACGTTGGGTCGGCCCCCGGAGCCTCGGGGTCTGCCTGACATCTCCAGGCTTAAATAACCGTGCGCCTTTGTTATTCGTCGGCAGCAAAGTGGTTCGTTACGCCTGATTGGTCTAATTGCTTTGAAATGGGATATATTATCTATAATTATAGAGCTCTAGGAGGAGCCGGCCGGCCTCCGCTTTCATCTTCCCCGAGTGCACCCTCATGTCGCGATCACATTAATTTGGGCCATTTGAAAGGGGGCCCCCTCTCTCCCCCGCGGATCCAGGCCCCCTCACCCGCTTCCGAACTTAAAGACACAAGGAAGCCCCAGCCCGAGCGAGGGGAAGCCGGAGTGGGGGAAGGGCGGGAAGGGGGTGGGAAGCGGGGAGTCGGATCTGCCTGCGTCTTCCCGGCTGGGTGAAACCCACCGCGCTCGGGGTTCCACCGTGCAAGCCGGACCCACTTAAGACGGAGGAATTCGCAAGAAGGAGAAAACACTTTTTACAAGTAGCTTTTTTTTTTTTTTTTTTGACTTCGCGTTAAGGAAGGGCATCTATCTAAACTCTTACAAGGCTTAAGTTCTGCCCAGGTCCCAGGAAAGCAGAAAACATTTTGATCTGGATCCGTGCTGTGGATATTCAGTCAGGAGCTGAAGACTCCCTGGAGTTCCCAGCTCTTCAGAGTTTTTCTCTGGGAAGCTGTGAAATCCTCCCGAAGGAGACCGTCAGCGACTCCCAGACAGTTTCCCAAACCTCTGACTCCCAGCCGCTCACTTCTAGGCGACAGAGGCCAAAAGACTGGAAGGCGCGGGGCTGGGAGGCCCCCTCCGCAGGTCGGAGGATCCCGAGTTCGTGCTTTCTGTCTACCCATCAACCCCCCCCCCCCCCAACCTCAGGACAAAATACCTCCTCTCTCTCTCTCCCTTCGCCGCCCTCCCGGAGATTGGTGAATTCCCACCAAAATAAATCGTTCCGGGTAATCGGTTTTCATAGCACATTCATTCTATTAAAGAGGACTGTTTGGGGCTCGCTAATTGCCGGGGGATCCCACTGAGCTGCACATTTTTAAAAATGCACGCGGGATTCCTGGGTCGAGGCCACAAAATGCATTGGAAAGGGGGGGTGGAGGGGGCGTAAACAAAAACCCGACGGAGGCCACAACGAATGCCCAAGTGAGGGGCTAGCCTGCAGGCTCTTCCAATCCTTGCGGCAATACCCAGATAGTGACAGCGCTCTGCAAGATAGGATCTCTCTACAAACTAGTCTCTGCCTACGAAGGGGGAGTTTAAAAACACCACCCTCCCTCCACCGCCCACCGCCGCACACCCTCCTAAAATAGACTTTGGAGGGAAAAGACCTAACCCACCCTCAGTTTAGTTGCCCAGAGAGAGGACGCCAGGCAGTCCGTCTTTAGGATCCTAAACGCCGCCGTGAGCCGCTTTGTTGGGGGACGGAGAGTGCTTTAAGACTCCCCGAACCCCGGGAGGATGGAGCTAGGCGCGAGGGGAGGGGAGCGGAGCGCGCGCGAGGATGCTAGCCGAGCACCAGCCCCGGGGCTTTATCTGCCGCGGGCCAGCCCTGCCCTTGCCAGGCATGAATTACAGCCCGGCTTTCTCCGCGGCTGCAGCTAGAAATGCCGGGGTAGAAGCGCCTGGGGGTTAGTGCCGGCGGCGAGATAACGGGCGCAGCAGCCCCCCAGCCCTGTAAGCATTAGAAACCCACCAACCGGGAAATCCGGAAAGGCCCTGGCAAGGAAAAAAAAAACACACACACACACACACACACCCAAAACTCGCGGAGAATGCTCCCTCGCGCCGCCCCAAAACTTGTGCCTCTCCTCCCGCGGGCGCCACAAGCTCGGAGAGACGCAGGGACGTTTTGTTTCTTTTCCCTAAATCCCTTCGCGGAGACCGCGGGCATCTCTGCGCCGCAGCTCAAGGGCAGATCCGCGCAAGAGCCGTGCGCTCTCTGAGCACGGACTCCACGTGGGCTCTGCCCTGAACCCCTTTGCCTCTCCAGACACTCTTCTCGCCTTGCAAACACATGCACCCGGCTAGCAGACGCGAACCCAGACCGAACCTCAAAAGATAGCATGGGGTTCCGGACGGGCTCGGGGTGCCCAGGGGCGGGCGGCAGGGCCGGGGGCTGCGGGCGCAGGCGGTCTGCTCCCAGGAGGCGAGGGCGCGACTTCAAGGGCCCCTGCGCCGGCTGCTGCCTTTGATCGGGCCGCCGCTGGCGCCTAAAAACAACATCCTCGTCTGCCTATTAGGCGCGCTGAGGGATCGTGACAGATTGTTTATCCCCGCAATTAGCGATGCGGCCCTTCTCCCGCCGCCCGGCTGGCCGGGCCTCGCTGCGCCGCCTCCGGTGACAGCCCTGAGACCCCTCTGCGCCGCGCGGCCGCCTCTGGGGTTCGAGCCCCTGCTCTGCCCCGAGCCAGAGGTTCTCGGCTGCCGGACTCCAAGTGGCTCCAGAGCCCCTGAAGTTGTTTTTACCGATGCATATTTTTTTTCCCCCTACGAAGGACGCTCTTAGTTACATCAGGTTCTCAAAATTATGTGAGAGTCAAACATTTTGAGATGGGAGATGGTAGTAGAACAAAGCAAGCCCCCGGCAGAGAGACACGCTGCTCGCTTTTGACACAATGACCTAAAAAGCCAAGGGCTCTCGGTTGGTTTCCTCTCCCCCTATAACCCTGGTGTAGAGCGAGATTCCAGCTTGGTTGGCTGTGGGGTGTTGTTACAGCGACAGATAAATTAAAAATGCATGCAATAAAAGTCCGCTGTCCTGGGCCGGGCTGCTAGCAGGGGGTTCGGCCTACAGCCTTCCTGAGCATCTGTTCCGTCAGCCCTAAAATGGGTTGTACGGCCTCCTCTCCTTGCACCCCCAGGCGTAGTTCCCGGGCCTCGGTTTCGCTGTCTGGTGGAAGAACTCTCTATTCATCCTGTCCCTAACCCCCACCCCTCCAGGGGTCCAGGGAGTTTAAGATAGGCCGGGTGGGTTCACCGCGCCTCCAGCTGGGCCCCACCGGACCTGGGGCCCCGAACCCTGCCCCACGCTTGCGTTGCAGTCTCGGGTGAGTAAGGAATCTGGAGACGCGGGGTAGATGTCACAGATGCGAGTATTCCTGAACCCGCCCCAAGGCCTGCACGTATCTCTGGGGCCTATGGACAGATGTAAGGCTGCCGATCACCCTGGCGTCCGCAGCCCGACCCCTCCCGCCAGACCCCGGACGCCGTCAGGGTAATAAAGTTCCCGCTCTAGCAATTCATTTTCCTTAATCTGGACGCCCCTAATCTACAGCTTTTATTGGGCCCAGTTAAAAGGCGAGGGAATTCGCTGTCCCTCCGCGCTCGGATAATTACCCCTAAATGGCCGCGGCAGCCCCTTGTGTTTCCTGGAGATTAGAACCCCGCAGCCATCAATGGTCGGTCCCGGTGAGCCGCCAATCACCGCCGCGGGCTCCCCGGGAGCCGCCGGCCTGGGCCCCGGGATAAGAGGCCATAAAAAGTTGGCGCAGAAAACCCCCGAGCCCCGATCCGACTTTGCATAGATCTCTAGTCTCCCTATACTTCCAACTCCTTTTCCTCCATTTTTTTTTTTAAGCAGGAAAAAAAAAAAAAAATCACGTTTCCTCCGAAACTGGCAAAATAAAAGTTCTCAAGCCCAGCTACCAAGGATCCATCCCGGGAACAGTCTTCCTTTCCCCCTGCCCCCTCCCACAAATGCGCCTCCCCACTCCTGTACCATCCTGGACGCAGAGACAGGGACGTGTTTTTGTTTCCGCGGACGCTCCGAGGTCACGTTAAGGCCAGACCAGTGTTTTGTTGACGTTTCTGCTGGTTTTATTTCAATAAGTTCTATATCAAAAGGACCCGGCGGCTCCTTTCCCCCAGCTGGTCGCCGCTATAGGTGTTGTAATCCTCCCAGGGAAGCTCACAGCGGGGGGAAAAATACACATCATGAATGAAAAATCTATTACCGACCCCGGATAATATTATGTATTTTTATCCTTAGCATCCCTAGCGCCACAGGAGAGTGGCTTCTTTTAGGCAAACTTCAGTCCAGCGCTTAGAAAGAGACAAAGGCCCACTTTTTTTTTTTTTTTTTTTTTACGCAGAGGTAAAGTTTGGAAGATTGAAACAGGAAGAAAATAAGGGTGTGTAAAAAAAAGAAAGAAATTAACAGTCTGTCTTTCTACTAGAGTAAAGCAACCATGCGGATTTTTTAACCTATAAAAGAAACACGGGCGAAATGCCTCATCTGAAATGATCGTGGTAGAGAAGACGGGAGGCAGGTAGCGGAGGGGACAGAGCAGCCCCCACGGCCGCCGACTGCAGAGCAAGGTAAGGGGCGCCTCGGTAGAGAACCGGGGAAGCAGTAGAGGAAACCAGGAGGCGTGGGAGAGGGCGGTGGGCAGAAGCGAAGTCCCCCGGGAACAGAGAACACTGGAGACCCGCAGGGGCCGCGGGAGAGACCGGCGGCCCCGGCTGCAGCGCCCAAGAAAGTTTCTCCCGCGCCCCCCCCCCCCTCCCCGCCCTCCGGGGGCCCGGCCCGGTCCCGCGCGCCCCGCGGCCCAGGGCGCCCCGGGGCCAGTGCGCACGAGCGCTGCCCAATGGCTGGCGCCGGGCCCGCCCCCTCGCGCGCTGATTGGCCGCCGCCGCGCTGGCCTCGCCTTATTAACAAGTTCTCTGGGGAGCTGCGGCCCGACCCGGAGCCGGCGAGCGCGCCCGGGAGCTCGGCCTGCGCCGCGGCGCCCGCGGACAACCAGGCCCCGAGCGCCGGAGCGGGCCTTCTGGGGAGGGGCGGGAGGCGCGCGCGCCAGGGCCCGCCCGGCCAGGGCCCCGGGCGCTCCCACCGGCCGGCCGCGCTCCCCGCCCGCCCGAAGCCCATGCCCGGCGGCTGGCCCGTGCTGCGGCTGGAGGGGGGCCCGGCTCTGCATGGCCCCGGCTGCTGACATGACTTCTTTGCCACTCGGTGTCAAAGTGGAGGACTCCGCCTTCGGCAAGCCGGCGGGGGGAGGCGGGGGCCAGGCCCCCAGCGCCACCGCGGCCACGGCGGCCGCCATGGGCGCGGACGAGGAGGGGGCCAAGCCCAAAGTGTCCCCTTCCCTGCTGCCCTTCAGCGTGGAGGCGCTCATGGCCGACCACAGGAAGCCCGGGGCCAAGGAGAGCGCCCTGGTGGCCTCCGAGGGCGCACAGGCGGCGGGCGGGTCCGCGCAGCCCCTGGGCGCCCGGCCCGGCTCTCTGGGAGCCCCGGACGCGCCGTCTTCGCCGCGGCCGCTGGGCCATTTTTCGGTGGGAGGACTTCTCAAGCTGCCAGAGGATGCGTTGGTCAAAGCCGAGAGCCCCGAGAAGCCCGAGAGGACCCCGTGGATGCAGAACCCCCGCTTCTCCCCGCCCCCGGCCAGTAAGTAGCCAGAGCCCGGTCGGCGGGGGAGGGGGCCGGGCGGGGGCGCGGGGCCCGAGGGCGCCAGGCCGCGCGCCGGCGCCTGCTAGTCTCCAGCGGCCGCGTACCTGCCGCTGGGTCCCTGGAGGCCGTGCTGCGGCTCGCTTGGCGGGGAGGCACGGGTCACCCCTCTCCCCTCTCCCCTCTCCCCTCAGCTAGGGGGACGGAGGCCTGGCTGAAACCCAGCTCTCGGTCCGCTTTCGCGGGCTCCTCGCCTTGGCCCGGAGGGGACGCTGCGGGTGGGAGTCAACTTGTAGGACCAGGTGTCCGGGCACCGTCTCCTTCAGCCCTCATCAAAGGACCCCGGGAGTCCCCACTTCCCCATCTGCCCCTAAGCCCTGTTACTCCGCCGTTATCCCTACGGGTGGGTGCAAGTGGTGCGGACATCTTCCCTGCGCGCAGAGTTTCACTTTCTCGTAGAAGAAGACTGTCCCCCCCTCCCCCCCGCATTCAAGTATCTCTTTGCCCAGAGGTTCTGAACCTCTTGCAAAGTTCCCCCTTCAAGTTTCGGGCAGATACTTAGTGCTCGCGGGGGCTGGGCCCTTTAGTGGGAGGGGGCGGGGCACCAAGTCAATTAGTGGGAGGCGCCCCCTCCCTGGCGGTGGGGAAGCTCCCAAACCTCGCCGACCGGGCCCCTCACGCGGACTCCAGCAGTCCCAGGCGCGTTCGGGGTCGTTCCAAGGCCTCGCGGTCCCCCGGCTCCTCTTGCCCAGCAAACACGCTCGGAGATATTTCAGGAGCACGGGAAATTCCCAAGTTTTCCTCGTTTCCTCCGATTATTTTGCACGGCATAATAGCAACCCGAATTCAATGGCGTGATGCTGAGGAATGATTTTTATCTGGGGATTAAACGTCTTTGAAAGGCCAGCCCCTCCCTAGGCCTAATGGCTGGAGAAGTGGCCCAGGGCTGTGCTGTCGCTACCGCAGGGAGTGACGTTTCCCTGGGCGCCCGCCCCTCAGGCGGCCGGGCGGAAAGCGGGTTGGGGGCCAACTGCTTCCCGGCTCTGAATGGCCTGGAGCTGGGAAGAAGGGGGATGTTAACTCGAGGTTTCGTTTGACTCATATCCTGGTGGTCTGTGAGCCCAAAGGATCATTAAAACACACACACACACACACACACACGAAAAAATGCATGCTTAGGCAAAACCCGCATGGTGAAACATTCTGGACTCGATTTCATATTTCCCAAGGGAGGCTGCTGGGTAGGGAAAGCAGCCTCTCAGGACTTGGGAATTCAGTTAGGGGCTTCCCCAGGACCCCAAAGTCTCTGCGATCCCCGTTGCCCTGGAAATAATTTGTTCTACGTTATATCTGACCATGGCTGCCGGGTGTGGCAGGGGTTGACCGGGCCAGAGGACTCAGTCTCGGACCTGTGGGAGCCTTCTGTCTTGGTGCTCTCACAACGGCGCATCCCTGAGGTTTATTTTGAAGCCATAAGGAAAAGCCTGGCACCTTTGTCCTCTGCCAATGGAGACCCAGGTTGAGCAGAAGTGATCTCAGTCTCCCTCCCACCTACTCCCATTTGTGTGTGACCAGAGGACCAAGGCACTGAGGGTGAGAGGGACCCAAGAGACAACAGACCATCAGAAGTCCCTCCACCCCCACCAGCACTTCATTTATTTGAGATATGGCAGTGGTGCCACCTTCCTGACCCTGACTGCGGATCCTTGCTCTGCCTCTGGGTCCCCTGGGACTGCCCTTAGAACCTTGTAGGAACATGCTGTTCCAAGGGAAAGAGTGGAATTTGGAGATCTGGGTTGGATGCCACGCAACGGCCTAGCCTAGCGCTGAACATTAGATGAGCACAGATAAACGTTGAGCCAACCCACAGTACTGGATTCAGTGATGCTGGGTTGGGTGCAGGGCCTTTCCCCGCAGGTTTCAGCAACCTCATTAACACCTACCGATCCTACACTTACACATACGGCCTCCGACGGAGGAGGGGACCCCCTAAGCTGCCATCTAGCATTAAGGCATCCCACCCCTTCCCAGTTAAGTTTGGGCCCTGAACATGTGCCTGTTTCACCTGGAATCTTTGTATCCTCATTTGCAAGAAGTAGACAGGAACGTCTACCCCGCGGGGTGTGGCAACTGGAGAAAATCTTTTCCAAGTGTCACCTCCCAGCGCCTGGCATCCGAGGTGCTTCACGAAAATGAATGGCCGGTATTGTTATTGACCACTCTTACCTGTGGGCAGATGACACTCCCGCGCCGCTCTCCTAACGCGCTGCCTTTCTCTCGGTGTCCCCCCCCCCCCCCAGGGCGGCTGAGCCCCCCGGCCTGCACCCTGCGCAAGCACAAGACCAACCGCAAGCCGAGGACGCCCTTCACCACCGCGCAGCTGCTGGCGCTGGAGCGCAAGTTCCGCCAGAAGCAGTACCTGTCCATCGCCGAGCGCGCCGAGTTCTCCAGCTCGCTCAGCCTCACCGAGACGCAGGTGAAGATCTGGTTCCAGAACCGCCGCGCCAAGGCCAAGAGACTGCAGGAGGCCGAGCTGGAAAAGCTGAAGATGGCTGCCAAGCCCATGCTGCCACCCGCGGCCTTCGGCCTCTCCTTCCCGCTCGGCGGCCCCGCGGCGGTGGCGGCGGCGGCGGGCGCCTCGCTCTACGGTGCCTCCGGCCCCTTCCAGCGCGCCGCGCTGCCGGTGGCACCCGTGGGACTCTACACAGCCCACGTGGGCTACAGCATGTACCACCTGACTTAGAGGGTCCCAGGGCCGCCTACCTGTGGTACCAGCTGATTGCTCCAGCCCCGGGCTCCTGCAAGCCGCAGGAGCCCTCCCCGGCGAGCTCCCCTGGTCGGCAGCGCCCGGCTCCTTCTCCCTGTAACTCCCACGCTGCTCCGGTTTATCCTCGGCTGCTCCCTGCGTTCACTCTCCGTTGTCTGATCCCCTCCCCGAAAAGTGGCTGGAAGGGGCCCTTAACGCTCTTCTAGAAAATAGATCTACCCTTTGTATTACAGATGGAGGGACTGGGGTTAGAGAGGTGTTGACTTCCCAGCGGTCCTCAGCAGAGTCAGTGGTCGGACCAGCGCTAGAGGCTGCATCCTGTCCTGACACCAGGCGGGAGAAGCACTGAAAAACGCATGTTTGAAGATTTTGGAAAATAAGAACAATTGGAGGAAAAAAAAAAAAAAAAACAGAGAGAAGAGCATGCCCGGGGAGATGGAAACCCCGGTCCATCCATGGGAAAACTTAAGAGAATTTCAACAGCAAAGCGTCTGCTTTCGGTGGGGGGGAGGGGGGATACACAGATGCGTTGCCAAGGTAGGTTGAAGGGACCTCTCTCACCAGTACCAGAAAAAAATTGTAAAATAAAATTTAAAACTCCTGTTTCTATTTAACAGTACATTTGTGTGACTCTCAAGAATCCCTTTGGAAGGGATTGTGTGTAATATACTGTATATTTGAAATTTTATTATCATTTATATTATAGCTATATTTGTTAAATAAATTAATTTTAAGCTACAAGAAGCGATCTCTTTATTGATTTAGGCTTTTATTTGAATTTTTACTTCTTGCCTTCTGTTCACATATACAATTGCTTTTCAGCATGATGGTAGTTTTACACTTGCACCTTTCAAAGGTGACAACAGGATATTCAGGATATTCGGGGAGGGGGGGTGTCTTTTAGAACACGCAGGACAGATCTGCGTTAGCAAAGTCAAGTGGAGAATTGAAGCAATTACCTGGGATAATTAGGCTCAATTTTCCAATTCACTTTAAGCTGAAATCGACACTTGCTCAGGCGACCCATAACCGACTCTTTCTTTTTTCTTCCCTTTTAACCTGTCTATGAAAACAAAGCGAATCACCCAAATGGTTTGATGACTGCAGACAGCTAATCCAGACAATTCCCACCCCCGCAAACCTGTTTTTCCCACAGGAGGCCAGGTGGGGGGCGGAGGCATTGCTTTGCTTCTCTAAATCGCTGCGCTGGTGTAGGCGCCGGTTTGTGGATCTAATTTTGAGCTGCCATAATGTGAACGCCTTCACACCCCTTATTACGACCCCTAAAAACAACACTTTACTGAAAACCCAAGGCGACAGTACACTTCCCACCTTGGCGTGTCCTTTGCATGAGCCCCTGCCTCCAAACGCTCACAAACTTGGTTTTTCTTTTATATAGTAGGTTAAATTCGGGCTTCCAGGAGAATATATTTGAACGGGCGCCAAGTTTAGCCTCCTGGGGTTGGAATTCTGCAAGGATGTTGATGGCAGAAAATGATCTCTTGGTAAACAGAGCCTACTATGTTCCAGGCACCGCTCTGTTCTCTTTTGAATTGGGGGCCCTGGCTTCATTCTCCCCAGATCTGCGTGCCCCCCCGCCCCGGGCCTTGCCTCGGTCGCGCACTGGCCGGCGCCTCCAAACTCCACGCGGGACAGCCTCAGGCAGCCTTTGCCACGCGAAGAGCTGTTAACACTGGAAGCCAGCAGGCCAAGGATTGTTAGAACTCCAAGTACCTGGCGTTGGACTTGGGGAGGGTGGACGTCTCCACAGCTAGAGGCCGAGGCGCAGGGTGGAAAGAAAGGGTCTGGGGCGCACCAAGCGGCTTCTAGCCCCGGGGGACCGGAGCTCTGCCTAGGAATTCCAAGAGAGCGCAGCCCCGCGCGCACGCACCCCGGCGGATGGGCTCTGCGCCGGCGCCTGCAAGTTCCGGGGTACCCTGGGTCTCCTCGATGGATCCTCCAGTCTCCGTAGCTCCGAACGTCCCATCCCGGAGGCCCGGGGCTGCAGTCCCAACATGTAATAATAATTCCCCTCCTCAAGAAAAGAAAGCAAGCTTGCTGTGGAGTGCGGCCCCGCGGCTCCAGACAGACTCCTGGGCTCCCAGATGCGCGATCGGAACCCGGATCCGGGCCTCTTCGTCCCCACGAGAGAGGAGTTAGACGCAAAAAGCTCTCAGAGTCACGTAGTCCTTTAAAGGCGCTCGAGGGCTGAGGCACATCGCTGCTTCTGGCAGACGCAGAAAGGAGTTGTTTCCCCCCTATACAAACTAAGCAGCCCGACGGTGACGGAGCGCGGGACAAACGTTCCGGGTTCCTTTCTGGAACGCCCCTGGTGATTCTCCTGTCCTGGGGATAGCATCGGACTTGAAGTCCGACGAGCCGACGCGGTTCACCCCAGCCCTGCCGCCTACTGACCGCCTGACTTTGGGTGGGGAAGATATTCCAGGTATCCGTTCCTCAGTTTTCTCATCTGCGAAATGGGCCCGGGAGTCCTTCCCCGCTCCCAGGATCTTGGGACGTGCCAACGAATCCCCGCGGGAGAGGGCGCCCGGGGAATAGGGGTGGGTCTGAATTTTCTCATTCCCCGCAGCCCTGGAGTCTTTTAATCCAGCGCGGGTAGGGAAATGGTGGGGGCAGGATCAGGTGTCTCCTCTGGTTCGGACTCCCGGGCCTCCTGCCTCCTCCAAGTTTGGCAATTTAGGGTCGAGGCAAACTTAGAGCAACATAATTGCAGTAATGAGCAACGGCTCGCGCTCTGCAGACGCGCCGCGGCTCCAAAGAGGCGGTAGCTGCAGGCGAGGCGGGCGCGCCCCTTCCCCCCACCCAGCACCTCAGCCCGGTGGAGGAGGTCGCCGGTCCCGGGGACCCTCGCTCCAGCGCGCCTCCGCCCGCGTCGCCGCCTTGGGTCCGGGTTTCCCTCCACTCCTGTGACATCCCCCACCCCGAGTTTTCCCATTTTTGTTTTTTTTTCGTCTAGCTCTTTCTTTCCTCCTTTTTGTTTTCGAATTCCCTTTCTCAATGCAGCATGTACACAGAAGGTGCCCAATAAATGTTTGCTGGATCGGAGCGGCGCCCTGCTGTGCGGTGAAGACTCCGGGCCAGATTCCACTAGGTCTGGTGCCACGCTTCGGTCTCAGCCCGGTCCTCCGAACTCAGCTGCTCGTTTATCAGGCGAGGGCAGAGTGGGCAGGGGGTTCCCAGGCCTGGTCCTTTACGGATCAGTTTCCTCCTTTGGCAGGAAACACCGGATCATTCACTCCGAGTCACCACCTACGGCGCCCAGAGGAATTCCTGGGCCAGCCGCCTCCCCCGCGCCTCCCAACAACCTCATAGGATTTTTTTTTTCTTTTAAGAAGGGGTATATGGCGGTCCAGAGAGGTTACATGATTTCCCAGAGTCACACAGCCCATAAGGGGGGGGGGGCAGAGATTCGAAGGCAGAATACACGCGGGGACGCACGCCTTGCCCACACTGCCCAGCCCTCTGTCGTTGCGGGTCACCTAGTGCCTCAACGGCTCTTTGGGGCTGGAAGAGGCCCACGGAGCGCGCGTATTGCTGCGAAACCGGCCCCAGCTCCACGAATTTAACTCCTTCGTGCTCTGACCACGAGCAAGCCCCGTCCCTCGGGGAACAAAAGGGGCATCTCCCCTGCCCCGCGAGCTGTCTGGGAAGGCATTTTCGTTTTGTCTGGGGAGGAGGCAAGGCTTAATCTGCAAGCTCAGCTTCTGACCACGCAGGCTGGACCGAAAAGGCCCAAGGTCCGTGGCGTGGAAGCCGGGGTCGGAGGGGTGGCTGCGCGGCAGGGGCCCGGGGCGCTCGGCTCCGCGCGGGGCTGGGCGGGGGTGGGGGCGCCGGGCGGCCGCGGATCTGCCCGGCTGGGGTGCGGCCCGGAGCGCCTTGTGTTAGGGCTCGCTTCTCCGCTCTTGACCCCGGGGTTGAAGGCCCAGGGCGCGCCGGGGGCCCCGTGGAGACAGTTACTCAGGAGGCGGGGACCTCGAGTGCGAATCCTACGGGGCCGCGAGGCCGGCGGGGTCCCGTACTGAAGGATGCCCGCCGTCGTGACCCGCGGCCCGGAGGTGAGCCCGGCCTGCGCCTCGCCTGGAGCCCTCGGGGGCGCAGTGGGAAACAGCGCGGAGAGGCTGCGGCCGCCTTTCAACTTGGCGGCTGGCGCCGGCCTGGCCGGGCCCCCGGGGCCGCGCGGCCTCCCCGGCTCCGTCCCCGCCCTCCCAGCGGCTCGCAGCGCCGCCCCGCCCCGCCGGGACACTCCCCCAGCCCGGCTCCGGCCGCTCCTGGGAACCCCCTGTGCCCCCTGCCCACGACCACCAAGTGTCCACTCTCCAGAGCACCCGCAGTCCCCACTCCACGCGCGCGGATTTCCTCCCCCGCACTCGACAGCTTCCACTCCGGCCTCCCACGCCTGGACCCCTGCTCCAGGCCTGGGAGGACCCTCGGCTCACCCGGGCCTGCCTCCTGCACAGCGCCCTCCCGCGGCCCCGCGGGCCTACAGCCCCGCTCTTCGCCGCGCAGAAGCAGGACGCCGGAGCAGGCGCCCTCCCAGACAGGCCCGGTCGGTTCGCGCGTCCTCGTCGTCCTCCTCGTCCTCGTCGCCTGCACAACGCACCAACACACACTGCAACACGCACATCTAACACAGCAGCGCAACACACGTTCAACCAAGACACACACTCAACACACACAACCAGCACACACCACCAACCGTACACCCGAAGCACATACACGCGCAGCCAACAAAGTCACACACCCAAACAACACGTCTCAAGGAAATGCAACGTGGCACACATACCCGTACAACCAACGGACACCCAATCAAACAAAATCAACATAAGCTGCACACCGTACACACAAAACTAACACACACACATCACACACATGCCAATACACACCCAACACCCACAATCAACACACACATCTCCATAAACACACAGCTCCAATTTATAAGGGCAAACATGCAATGTCAAGGCATCACCCTTCAATGTCCCTCCTGAAGTCCTGCCACCCAGAAGCTGGTGACACTGGGAGACACACATAATCTTGGTGGGGGGAGATCTAGAGATAGGCATTGAATGAACAGGTAAACCCTGAGAAAGTGGGACGCCTGGGTGACTTAGCGGTTGAGCATCTGCCTTGGGCTCAGGGAGTGATCCCAGTCCTGGGATTGAGTCTGCATCAGGCTTCCTGCATGGAACCTGTTTCTCCCTCTGCCTGCGTCTCTGCTTCTCTCTGTGTGACTCTCATAAATAAATAAATAAATACATACATAAATAAATAAGTAAATAAATAAATGTTTTTTAAAACCCTGAGAAATTATGGACATCCAGCCACAGCAAGAGACTCCAGGCAGAGGCCTACCAAAGTCACTTGAAGCCACTCAGACTTGGACAGGGAAGCAGAATGCACAGCTCAGAGCACAATGGGTGCCTGGCCTGAGCTCCCTTACTAGAACCCTCTGGTAACTTCTGCTTTCCTTTCTCCTCCTGGGGCTCCTCCCCTGGGACCACCCCCCTCCACTCCCACCCCCTTCAGCACCCCTCCTTCTCCTGTCTCTGCAGAGTCTTAGAAGGCCTTCCTTGGAATCAGATCCCACCCGTGCTCTTGCTGGGCTGAACCCAGGTCAAGATCCAGAATGTCCATCCAGTCACCCAGCACTACCCGCCCCTCAACAGCACCCAGCTCCCCCACTGAGAAGGAGGTCCTCTGAGAAGCAGCTAGCTATCCCACCGATAAGACAGTGATGGATCGCCAGCCTGCAGTCAGACCATCTGGTCTTATGAGTCCTGGTTTTGGTACTTATTAGCTGTGTGACCTTGGGCAAGTTACTGAACCTCTCTGAGTCTCACTTTCCCCATATATAAAGTGTAGAATCGTGGTAATAGTCTCTTCCTATTACTATGCATATAAAATGAAATGCTTTGTGAGATGCTTGGCATTTGCAGCATTATACATGGGATAATGAGTACTTAAAAGAGGTGAATTTCAAAGACGTATATGTGGGCATGTGCACGTGTGCCCACACACCTTCCTGGGGACTCCAAAAGATGATCAGGCCCACAGCTCAAACACGGGGGCAGGGATCAGATTGTGCCATCTGGGTGGTGATCTCTAGCAAGTCGCTGCGCCTCCCCAAGGCTTCAGAATCTGCCCCTAACGCCTGGCTCACAGGGCCCAGAGCATCGCGACAGGGGTGCAGTAAAGATAGGTTTTTAGCGGTAGTTAAGGCGAATTCAAAGCCCGTCCGTAATTCAGGTCCTGACTGGGGGCGGACGGAGGGATCGCCCCCGACCTGAGACTGCGCTGGTGGAGTGGCAGCCCCGAGTGGCGGCCTTTGCTGCCCCATTTACAGGCGAGGAGGCTGGCTCCAGGCGGCGCAGAAGCGGGATGGTAGCTGGGGGTGGGAGGCTGCCTCCTAGCCCACCCGTGGAAAGCGGGTCCCGACCCACACGCAGGACTGCGGTGTGTCTGCGAGTCCCCGCCAGCGGTGGTCCGGGCTGGGCGTGCATTTGCGGTGTTGACTCGGGGCTGGGTAAGGTGCGGTCGCCGCCCCGCGGTCCTAAGACCTCCGTGCCTCCCCTGCACCGGGCCAGTTCCCGTCTTCCCCTCCGGGACCTCTGGCCGTCCTCGCAGAGTCCTGGCCCTTTGTCTCCGCTCAGATGAGCTGCCCCGAGGGTAGGCTGGACTCTGGTCCTTTGGGATGTTATTTTAAAAGGATACCCTGTTTTCTCTCCGATGACACCCTTCAATCCCCCAGTGGCAGCTGAGGCTCCGTCACCAAAGAAACAGCTACTGTCAGGGCCACACCAAATGGAAACCACTGTTTCAGGCAAGCAGTCTGTTATGCCACCTGGTTTCCCAGGCATAGAGTAGACCTGTCCCTGCTATAATGTGACCACAACTGACGTGTGCTGAGCCCTTGCCTGCTTCAGGACCACTCCACCTGGTCCATGGGGATTATGCCAGTAAATCCACCCTACCAGGCTTGCATGCACCACTTCACAGCTGAGGAAACGGAGGCATAGGGAGATGAGTGACTCAAGCAAGGTCCCACAAGTGGTGAGAGTGGGAGCAGAGCTCCTGACCCAGGCAGCCTTTGCTCAGCTCTGTCACCTAGCCTCTCCTGAGCTTCGGATTCGGAAATGGAATCATTTCCAGGCTGGTGCAGAGAAGCTGTGGCTCACCCCACCTGGAATGTGCCCTGAGAACTCCAGAGCACAGAGCACAGGGGCGGCACGGCCACCTGCAGGCCCTTTGCTGATGGTTCCCCTGTGGCCCTCCAGCCAGAAGGTTCTGATCCTCAGAGTGCAGCGGCAGGGGTGGGGCCCGGCGGCAGATGGGGGCGTGGCCTGAGGCTGGAGGGATGGGTGGGGCTGAAGCCCAGGTGTGTTCCTGTCCTGGGAGGGTGATCAAAGGAAGGAAGGCTATGGCCACTGTGGACACGAAATTAAAAGAGATTCCTCCTTTAATCCTCTATGACTGAGGCACCCTCATTACCTCACATTACCAGTGAGGAAACCAAGGCACAGAGTGGGTGAGTGACTCGCCAAAGGTCACACGGGTGTCTATGACCAGATCTGTGTGCACCAATCACGGCTGCTGACTCCAGAGGCGTGAAGGCAGAAATTCATCCACATGCCCACGAGGGCGCTTGGAAGCTTTGACGTGCGGGCAGCAGCACGTGGCAGAAACCCTTCCAACCAGTCAAGACTGAACAGGTCGCCTTGCCCTGGGCACTGCACGCATCCCTAAACCCAAGCGGGAGTGCAGAAACCGGCTGGATGCCGGCTTACAGATGTGCTGTCGTCACCAATGGGGTCATGTACTCATTTACAGATGAAAAGACTGAGGCTCGAAGGGATAGTGGGATTTGGCCAAGGTTGTGCAGAAAGTCTGGGCAGAGCCCGCATCCCTGATTTCAGCACAGTGTTCTTTCATTAATTCATTCAATGGCGATTGAACCCACACACTAACAAATAAATATGAATTTCAGATAGAGATGCGCGTTCGCGAGGGAGAAAATGACGGGATGAGGACAGGGAGCACAGCGGGGGTAGTCCGAGTGGCCCCCTGACCGGAGGAGCAGTGTGTGGGCTGGGACGCAAAGGGTGAGGAGGAGCCCGGAGGTCCACCAAGGGAAGACCCTCCCCGGGGAGAGGGCTAAGTGCAAAACCGCTGAGGCTGGGACTGGACAGGAGCCCCACGGGGCCGACTTTGGTTTTCAGAAGCTCTGCTCAGCTTTAATGAGGAGCATGATGGGGGCGAGGTGGGAGACATCTCTGCCCCCCTGGCAGGAGCGGTGATGGTGGTGGCTTGGACCAGAGAAGCTTTTTCCTTGGCCTCTTCTCTTCCGTAACCCTCTCCCTCCCACACCACCGAAGGTGCAGGTGGGAGGGTAAGCTCAGGGTGAAGCAGCCCCTGGAGCCCCAACAATGTTTCTCTTCTTTTCTCCAGACCCTGCGTCTGGGTGCCCAGCTGGGGGTCCCCAGAACTCTGCGGCACCAGCCCCAGAGCCAGCTGAGCCTTGGCGGTGGGGCGAGTTTGGGTGGACTTCCATTCTTGCACGAGTACATCTGTCAGTGTCCCCTCCTCCTGAGAGCTCTCTGAAGGCTGGCTGTGGTTTGACAGATTTCTTATTTTTTTATGCCAGCGCCTAGTATGGTCTTGAGAGGGGAAGCGAGGTCTTCATCCGCTAAATGAACGCTCACTCTGAGCCAGCCTCTGTGCCAGGCGTCCAACATTTGTACTCTCCCTTGATTCACAGCATGGCCTTTAAAGGCAAACATTCTCTTTATTCCCTTTCACAGACAGTCAGTTGTGGTCCAGAGATGTCAAGTGACGTGCCCAAGGTCACCCAGCAGCTTCTGGGTGAGCCCTCGGGAACCTGGACTCCTGGAAGAGATCCCCAGTTTTCCCTGCTCAGAGATCTCCAGGAAGAGATTCAAGAGATGGGGGTTGAGGGGGAATCGTTACCACGTGGTGCCTGCGGCCCAGACGCAAGGAGGCGCCCTGGGAACCTTCCCAGAGCACTTCTTGTCCCCTAAAAGTCCCTTGAGAGGCTGGGCCTCCAGGCGCAGAGATCTAAGGCTCCTCCCAGTGGAAAATTGGCTGTTCTGGGCTGGGGTTGGCAGCCCCTGGATCAGGTGGCCTGGTCAGGAAATTCCTGACCCAGTAACTACTACCAGCTTTGCTGGTGAGGGCTTGGGACAGGTGAACCCGGTGTGTCAGGGATGTGGAGCTGCCCCTGCACCCTGACCTCCACTTCTAGGAAGTGGACCCTGAGTCTGACTCCAGGAAGTCCCCTGACAGCAGGGCGGGGGTGGGGTGAAGATGGGGGTGGAGATAGGATGGGAGGACCCAGCAAAGGGGGGTCTTCTCATTCTTCCTTTTTTTTTTTTTTAAATTTTTTGTTATTGGAGTTCAATTTGCCAGCATTTAGCATAACACCCAGTGCTCATCCCACCAAGTGCCCCCCTCAGTACCCATCACCCAGGCACCCCAAACCCTGCCCACCTCCCCTTCCACTACCCCTTGTTCATTTCCCAGAGTTAGGTGTCTCTCATGTTTTGTCACCCTCACTGATATTTTCACTCATTTTGTCTCCTTTCCCTATATTCCCTTTCACTAATTTTTATATTCCCCAAATGAATGAGACCATATAATGTTTGTCCTTTTCCAATTGACTCCTTCTCCAACTAATTTCCCTCTCCTTTTTTTTTTTTTTAAGATTTTATTTATTTATTCATGAGAGACACAGAGAGAGAGAGAGACAGAGACATAGGCAGAAGGAGAAGCAGGCTCCCCAAGGGGAACCTGATGCTGGACTCGATTCCAGGATCCTGGGATCGTGACCTGAGCCAAAGGCAGATGCTCAATCACTGAGCCACCCAGGCGTCCCTAATTTTCCTTTTCTTCTCTTTTATTTTATATCCAATATGATTAATATGCTTTATTGAGTTAAAAAGTTGTAAAGTGGCCAGTAGAGATTCTGGAACACTGGCTCATTTAACAAATTATTACTATGCCAGGCTGGCTGAGCACGGTACTGGGGACAATGTTGTGACAAGACAAAGTGCCTGTCCCTGAGCAGCTCCAGATGAGAGTGGACGCCTCTGGACTGGCAACGAAAGGGAAGAGGAGGCTCCCAGGCCCAGCGGTGCATGATCAGAAGGTGTGACTGGGTGGGGAGGGGAGGTGCTCCCTGTGGGGGGACACAGGAGACGTTACATTGAATAAAGGGCTTTCAGGCCAAGGCACCAGCAAGTGCAAAGGCCCCCAATCAATGTCTTGAGCAGAATTGTGAGGCTGTTACCATCCTTCAGCCGTGGAAAGTGACTGGCATGATTTATTTTGATAAAGAACATCTCTGCTTTTAAACTGATTTGCAAATCTGTTCTTCTCTGATCTTCATCATCTAGCAGACTGTAGGGGCAGGTTCTCACTACCCATTTTTCAGATGAGGGAACTGTGGCCCTATGGTGTGGGGGAACTGGTTACGCAGTGGACAAGGGGGTAAATCTGGAGTGAAAAGACAGACCCTGATCAATCTATGACACCCCAGCTGATTCCAGATGAACTGGCTTCAGGAGAGTTCTTAGATCTGTGTCTGCATCCCACAGGCACATCTGTTTAGGGATGGGCCACAGGAAAGGTTCCAGGGCCTGCTGGAAGTAGCAGAGCAATGGAGCAGAGGGAGGGACATCACTACCTTAGGACCTCTGGAAAGGGCCAGGAAGTATTGGTTTCTGAAGATCCACAGTTTGGAGGTACTCATGAATCTTGCGGGGGAGGTCTTCATTTTCCTGTGTAAAATCTGCTCCTCCTCGGTGGGATTCTAAAGCTGCTGGAGCCCTTGCTTCCATCTGGGAAGATGCCCTGCTCTGGTCTGCATCTGTAGCCAGGTAGGTCCAGCACAGCGCTGGCCAGGCTCGCGGGGATTGAGAAGGTCTTGGAAACTGTTCACTAGATGAAGCTCCTCCCCCCACCCCACCTGGTGAGCTGCAGGCCCCATTCTAATTTCACTGGGTTGGCTTCATGGGCCTGTGACCAGGACAGTCACACAGGGACCCGCCTCAGCCTGGGGTCTGATTCTGCTTAGTAAGTTTAACTTTGAATTTATGTTTTATAAATAACATCTAATGCTCTGGGGGCTTGGAGCTGCCACCAGCTGCCTCCATGGGACAGTTCTTGTTTGCATGTTTCCCTGCTCCCTGGTGAGTCATTGCTGGGTACACCCTCCCACCCCCGTGGCATTTAGAGATTAGGCATGGCTGTGGCACATGTTCACTTGGCAACTTGGTGGTGGTAAGCCTCTTGCTCACCCATCATCCAGGTGCCTAGTAAATCCCGGTACAGAGATTGCAATTCTCCTGAGGGGTCACCCATCTGCGATGGGTTGGGGCAGTGGGTTGGAGGGAAGAGAGGGTGCCTGACTTGAACTTCCCACCACTGTTAGATCTGATGGCTGGCAGAGGGGGAGCCCGGCAGCTGGATGGCCTGTGTCCTTGCATGCCAAGTCACAGATTGAGACCCTCAGGTAGCTGGGAGGGTCTACACTCACCTGCCAGGATCCTTGTGAGAGTGCAAGGGAGAGCAACACTAAATAGCAGTAGCAAAGCCCAGGGCAGGTCAAGAGGACGACCACAGGAAAGGAAAAGTTTTATACGTGAGTACCAAGTACCTTTAACAGCATTCCCCCCCCCCCCCCACAAGCCTTGCTTTTTGTTTTTTTTTTTGTTTTTGTTTTTGTTTTTTTAAGCCTTGCTTTTTGAACTGGGGGCTGTGTATTTTCCTTTGGCACCGGGTCCCGTAAATTACATTAGCTGTTCCTGCCCCCAAGTACTAGATGGCTTCTGGGTATTTCTTTCTGGAGGCTCATGTGCCGCTGACCCGGTCAGCAGAGCTGAACCTCCAGGGGTCTGGGCACAGGTAAGAGCAACCTCTCAGCTAATAAACAAGTCTTTGTAAAATCGGACGCCTCTTTCCCCATGAACCCCAGCTTTACGAGGAGGGACTCTTGGCAGCAGGCCAGCAGGAACTGCTGCCTGGTTCAGGGATGTTGTGTCTGTAGTGGGGACCCTGGGAGTCCCCTGCTTAGAATCAGAGAGCTAGTCAGGCACACGGATGGCAAGCCATTGCTGCACGTCCTGATGGGAAGAGGAGGACTCCGAGGGCCAGAGAGAGTTAGCGACAGTCTTGGTGTCACACACAGAGGTGAAAGAGTGAGGTCAGGCACTCAGGTTGCTTGGTCCGACTCAGTCCAGAACCTCTTGCTTCACCAATCCACGGGGAAGGGACTCCCTCACCAGTTTTCCTTCTGAAACCATAGAGGGAGCAAGGCATATTCCAGCAGGAAGAGATTCTGGAATCCTCCAGAATCCTGAGCCTCTTCTTGATCCTTGAAGAGAATCATCTGAACATCTCTTTTTCATACTTCTTAAGAGATGGCTGTGCCCCTCTGTCACTCTCTGCTTTACATTCTTTTCCCTCCTAGCACCCGTCACCCCCAGACATCATCTATTCCTCTCTTGTCTGATTGCCCCCCTGGAATGTTCACTGCTGTGACCGCCGTGCATACCCT
This sequence comes from Canis lupus baileyi, assembly GCF_048164855.1. Taxonomy (NCBI): domain Eukaryota; kingdom Metazoa; phylum Chordata; class Mammalia; order Carnivora; family Canidae; genus Canis; species Canis lupus. Next base: position 71,787,469 of record NC_132839.1, read on the forward strand.
GGGGGCTGACACATTGTGGATGACCAATGATGACTGCTGAATGAATGAATGAATGAATGAATGAATGCTTGAAGCCAACATTAAATCTGCTCCTCTGCTTTCTTGAGGATTTCCAGGAATGGGAGGCTCACTACCTTGTGAAACAGCAAATCCATCTTTCTCTCCATCCATCCACTTACTTAGCATGTATCATACCCACAATGCACCAGGTACTCTTAACTCCTCTTACAAGTATTTATTGAGCACCAAATATATACGAGGAACTGGGCCAGTACTGGAAATGCACTGGCGAGGAAGGATAAAGACAGAACCTGTGTCCTCATGGAGCCTAGCGTCTAAGGGGAGACAGATACTAACTAAATACGACACAAATACAGGTGGAATAATCATTTTAATAGGTAACATTCATTATGCTATTCAATAATCACCCATAACATAAGGTCACTGCTGCCTGTGGAGCTGTTATTAGCCCTCTTCCACCGGAAGGGGAAGTCCAGCTCTGAGAGCAGGAGGTTGAAGCACAGAGAAGGCAGACGCTTCAGCACAGAGGGAGCTGAGCCACTGGGGAGGATGCAAGTTCAGGTCTGGGGCTCTTTCTGGTGTGTTCCACGTGAAGCCTTCCTGTTCGGCCAAGTCCTCCTCGCCCTCCTCCTCCTCTTCCTCTTCCTCCTCCTTCTTTTTCTTCTTCTTTTTTAAAAAGATTTTATTTATTTATTCATGAGAGACACAGAGAGAGAGGCAGAGACACAGGCAGAGACACAGGCAGAGGGAGAAGCAGGTTCCCTGCAGGGAGCCCGATGCAGGAAGCCAGGATCACGCCCTGAGCTGAAGGCGGACGCTCAACCGCTGAGCCACCCAAGTGTCCCTCAGCCTAGTCTTCTTGTTGCATTGTCCGTTTGGGGGACACGGGGGCTGAGTTCAGGGAAAACAAGCAGGGGTGATGTCATTCGGTCTTCTGCAGACTCAAGTCCTTGGCCGAGCCCTTGGAAGCACCTTGTTCGTGCTGGGCACCACCATGAACTCTGTTTCATGTGGGCTGAGGTGGCATCTTCTGAGGCTCCACCTGGGTGCCAGGTTCATGAGGCTGGTACGCCGGAGAACCAGAGGCCTGGGTTCAAGTCTCACTTCTGCTGCTTCCTGACCGGGTGGCCTCGGGCAGCCAACTTTCCTCTCCGAGTGCTCATTTTCTTGAACGAGTAGGGGCCGTTTCAGCTCTGGGCGTCCACTCTGCCAGGCTTCTGGGAGAGCCACTTGAGGTCCTGGATGCAAAATGGTCTCTCTGGCAGTGTTGTCTGGGACAATGTGCCGTGTGTCTCACACTGTGTTTTGTTCTGCTATTTCACCGAACTTCTTGATGACCCATTCTATAGATGGGGAAACGGAGGCTCAAGGAAGTCGAGGAACTGCCCTGAGGTCACATGACTTTTCCATGTAGTTGCTGGGGCTCAAACCCAAGTCTGTCTGACTCTGGAGACCGGGCTCCATGGTCTTGCCACCCAGCCAGGTCTCTTCTTTGGCCAAATGTTCCCCTTACTTTAGCGAGTCTTGATATGGTTTCTAAGACCCTCTTTCTTGCTGATTGGAGGGAACTGTTAGAAACTTAAATCTGAACACTTCACTCCCCAGATCTGAACTCTCAATGGCTTCCCATGCAGGGTCCTTATTCCAGCCCATTAGGCCCTACATGATTTGACTCCCCTGTCCCCTGTGATTTTCTCAACCGCTCATGCCATGGTATCTCCTCTGGCCTTCTGGCTGTGTCTCAAGCTCATGCACAGCACACTTCCTGTGCCCCAGGGCCTTTGCGCTTGCTCTCACCTAGAATGATATTCCCCTGGGTATTTGTATGCTTCTCTCTCTCTCTCATGTTTCTGCTCTGGTGTCTCAGAGAAACTGCTCCTGTTCCTCTTGTCTGAGATAGCACTTTCTGCTCACTCCTAACCTGGCTTGATTTCTCTTCATAGAAATCACTACTTGACAGCAGAGGACATGCTTATATGTTTATATGTTCTGTTTCTCTCTCACATGATGCTTAGCACCAGGAGGAGAGTGACTCTGTAGTTTCCCACTGGATTCCCAGCATAGCGCCCAGCACACAGTAGGGCTTCAATATTTATTAGTTAAATGGAGAATTGCCCCATTTCATACACAAGAGAAGCCCAAGGCTCTGAGAGGTTCTGTGTGGGGCTCTAGGCCCCTCAGGTCCCGGTAGAGCAGCTGGATGGCAACCTGGACCCCTTGGATGCTTAGCTCCTGGTCCTTGTTGTCCTGCTGCCCATTTCTCAGAGGAGATCCCAGGGGACCTGGGTGCCCAGGAGGTAGGAAGATAGGCACAGACAACCAGTAGCCTCCGATCGGGCAGCTGGCCCTGGCAAGCCCAGGAACCTAGACTGGAGGAAGATGGTAAATGAAGAAAGAGCCATTCCATTTCCAGTGGGCCTGCCGGTTCCCGCTCCTGTCTTGCTATTTACCCATCCCAAGCAGACGTAGGACACCCCAAGACTCAAAGAAGGGACAGGCTCAAGGTGACAGGGTTTCCTGAGCAGGGGATGGGTGAGGATGCCATTCTCTGGAACCAGAAGGCTGGGGTGCAAATGCTGGCCCCTCACTAACTGGCCATGTGATCTTGGGCACATTTTTTCCCCCGCTGTGGGTCTTATCAGCTTTTCTATCTGTATAATGGTGTTATAACAATTCTTGTCTCCTAGAACCATTAGAGGATTTAGAGACTGAGGCCTCCATAGCCTGTCGAGCACTCCTATCAGACCCCTGGGACTCAGAAGCCGGAAAACCCAAGGCTCTTGCTGTCTCCTGCCCTCCCAGCCTCACCCTGCAGCAGCCACAGTGGGAGAAACAGGGGAAATGCTGGGAGAAGAGACACATAGACACTAGCACTCTCATCTTGGAGACCCAAAACACAAATCCGTGAGCCTGACAAAGCAGGGGTTAGGATTTTCTTTGCCAAATGAGAAAGCCAAGGCTCAGAAAGGTTGAGGATTTTTTTTTCCTGAGGCTGCACAGTAAGGAGTGGGCTTCCATTAGCCTCGGAGTCTGGATTCCTGGACCTGTGCTATATTTCCAACACCTTTGCACACTGCACTGCTTCTCTTTGGATCTGCCTTCTGCACTACAACTTCTGACTTTTTTTTTTTTTAACAACTTGGATGATCTGGAGCCTTAAGATATCCCTAGTGCTAGACCAGGCCCCAGCCATGAAACTTTGAGGCTGGCACCAAAGTTTTCCCCAGGCCCTATCAGACTATGATGCCTGTGTCATAATTACTGACGAGGATTTCCCAGAATACTCAAAATGCAGGTGAATGTAAGAAATCCAACTCTGATGAAATTCTGATGAGTCATGTAAATCTTCAGTGTTTGAGAACTTTTCTGTATATGTGGTTGGGGGAAAAGAAGATTACTTTGTGGAGCACTGCTAGGTTCCTCACTCCTGTTCCTTAATTTAATATTTAATAATAGGGCATCCCATCCTTTTTGTCCAGGGAATACTGGAGCCCGGGGTGGGTAAGTCAGTTGCTCCAGATCACACAGTTAATAAGCAGAATCTGGAATTCATATTACATTTTGTGGGACTCTAATGTACATGTCCCTTCTCTCTACCCACACCAGCTTAAATGCCTTTTTAACAAGTTAATAAGCTCAGAAAGCATTCTGGAAGTAGTGGCAAAAATACAGATCAAGTAAAATGTTTATAATAAGAAGAATGTTTTTTGAAAAAGCAAACAAAAAACAAACAAACCCCAACCCCTCTCTTGGCATTGATGGTTTTCACTGGAGATTATAAACAAACAGAAACTCCTAAAATCAGCCTTTGGACTTGTTAATAATGAGCTGGTAAGAGAATGCTAATGAAATGTTATTAGTTTTTTTCTTGTTAAAATCTCATTTCAAATAATTCCGTTCGTCATCCATTTTTTACGAGGAATGAAAACAAATGTTTTCCAAAGCTTCAAACCAAAATCTCTGTGTGGGTTTCTTGTTTTGAGCCAAATACACCATGTCTTTTCCCAGCTGGGAATCTCCCCCCCCCCCCCATTCCTCTGTTGCTCCAAGTCCTGCACGTCCTGTTGGTCCAACTTTTCCCCTTTGTCCTCAGATGCTAGCCCTGTCCCAACAGTCAAGTCCCAGGTTCAAATTTGAAATCATTTTGTTAACCACGAAAACATTAATTTTTGTTTTAATATAAGCTATGCTTAAACACTTTCTCACTATAAAATAAACTGGAGATACATAGAGTATAGAGCATTATTTCACTCTTCTCTCCAGGGGTTATCAATTTTTAAAAGTTGTTTTTAGATTTAATTTTGACTTTTTATTAAGGAAGTAAGTTTATTATTGTTTTAAAGGTCAAATTGTTCTAAAAGGCTTGTTATAATGAAAAAAACAAACAACAACAACAAAAAAACAGCCTCCAACCTATCCTTGCCCACTTAAATTTTTCTGCCCAGATGCAACTATTTTCAACTTTTAGTTATTTCTCCTGGCATTTTCTTACCTCTTTCTAAATAGCATCTCTACACTAATAATCCTTGATTTTTCTGCATTAAACATCATCAATAGACTTTCTATTACAAAGATAAAAATTTGCTTTTATGCTAGTTCCCCCAGTTACTTCTCACCATTCCAGTTATAGTTTTGTCTTTTTGTTAAATCAGTATTCTATGTTTATTATTATGACCATGCAATGTTCACTAATACACTAATAATAATTCCACACAGCATACTAACTTTAATTGCATTTCCTGTCGTATATAACTTTTTCTTTTTCCTGGAGTTGGAAATTGCCTTTGTTTCACTTAGTTTCCTACTTGCCTTCATTAATTCATATCCTTACTCTCTCAGACACGGAAACTATTCTGGGCAAATTTGCACATACCAAGTAATCGCTCAGATCCTCCCCCTACCCCCACCCACCTTGGAGTCATTTCCTGAGGAACACTGCTCTCCTACCACTAGTTGCCCTCTAGGTCACTGCATAGCTGTCAGCCTTGAATGTCTCTTCTCCATCATCCAGGAAATTCCCTTTGCACCTTTCCTGGGTTGGATCCCTGATTTTCTGGGTTCCATGGCTTTCTTTTTTTTTTAATTTGTTTCCTGTCTTGGTGGAACATCTCTTTCAGTAGCTTTCTGAGGCAAGGTGCTGGGGAGTTAAAGTTTCAAAATTTTGCATTTTTAGCACCGCCTTCATTTGGTCTCACATTTCAGTGATAGTTTGCTTGAAGGTAGAATTACAGTTCCTTCAACCTTGGAACCATGTCTCTGTAGTCTTCTCAATTCTAGCCATTGATAGTATGATGTCATTCCAATTGCTATTTTATTTCTATGTAGGCTTTTGGGATCCTTTCCTTATCCCCATTGCTTTTTTTTTTATTTTTATTTTTATTTTTATTTTTTAATTTTTATTTATTTATGATAGTCACAGAGAGAGAGAGAGAGGCAGAGACACAGGCAGAGGGAGAAGCAGGCTCCATGCGCCGGGAGCCTGACGTGGGATTCGATCCCGGGTCTCCAGGATCGCGCCCTGGGCCAAAGGCAGGCGCCAAACCGCTGCGCCACCCAGGGATCCCTCCCCATTGCTTTTGAATTTCACCATTGCGTACCTTGGTGTGGTTCTTTTTTTTATATTTGTGTTGGGCCCCAGGTAAATCCTTTCAATCAAGAATCCTATGGCTTTTGGTTGTAAGAAAGTGCCCTCAATTGTGATTTGGTTGGATTTTAGAATTCTTGTTGTGTCCTACCATTTGGACGTTAGATTACTTAGATTTGTATTAGTCTAAATCTTTGTATTAATTTTTTCTCCCATATTCTATAGTGTTATTGGAGATTTCTAGTTTATCTTTAATTCTTTTCTTTGATGTTTTTATTTCTGTTGTACTCAAGAGCTCTTCTGAAGAGTGTTTTCTGAATGTCACCTTTTTAATAGCATCCTGTTCTCACTTAACAAATGCAATATTTTCTCTCTCTGAAGAGAATTATAGGCTAAACTTTTTTCTTTTGCTGCTTCATTGTCTTTCCTTCTCTCCAAGTTGTTTTGTTTTGTTTTGTTTTGCCTGTAGTTTTTCTCTTTCATGTTAAGAGGTATTCCCCAAATGGCTGACAATCTTTGTACAGAAATTTTGACCAGAAGCTCTGTGGGCATGGGCTGGGCATGTGGACAGGTGGGCTACCCAGTTGGGCAACAAGACCATGATCTGCCTTTTTCACTGGGGCAGGCAGCCCAAATCACAGATTCTATGGGGTTTTACCCACAGTGGATTTCCCAAAGAGGATCCCTCCAGTTTCTTTCCTGGGGAAGGTATTAAAGGCAGAAACTGGCCACTTGCTTTCTGGGAGTTGAGTAGACCAAGATGCCCGGACGTTTTACCATTGTGAGTGCAGAATTTCTCTGAATGCTGTTTTCATCCAGGTACTGTGGCATCTCCTGCAAATGCATCTGGTGTCTGGATAGACCAGAGCCTACTTGGGCCTATCTCTCTAGAGAAGACAGTTCCAGTGGTATACTACAACAGGAGAGGAATATTTGTCTTGCTGCATGTGAGGATACTTTCCACTAGTCCTTCTGTGCTCACATCCATTTCTTGCTCTGTCTCTAGGGGCACCTGGGCCTCTAATTCTGAGCTATTGCCCTCTGGTTCTGGGCATGGCTGGCTCACTTGTAGATGTTCTTCTTTAAAGCTTGGATTCACCTGAGTCTGCTCTGATAAGTTCTGTACCACTTGTCCATCTGCTTATCATCTTTTAATTTTATTGACATCTCTTGATTCTTGCTTTCTTTGCTGGAGCATTGCTTCATCTTGTTTTAGTTACAGTAGCTTTGTAATATAGTTTGAAATCAAGGTGTGTGATACTCCTCAGCTCTATTCTTTTTCAAGATCGCTTTGGCAATTTGCCATAGGATTATTTGTTCTATTTCTGTGAAAAATGCTATTGGAATTTTGGTAGGGATTATATTGAATCCGTAGATTGCTTTGGGTATAGTATGGACATTTTTAGCTATATTAATTCTTTCAATCCATAAGTATGGAATATATTTCCATTCATTTGTGTCATCTTCACTTTCTTTCATCAAAGTCTTACAGTTTTCAGTCTATATAGGTCTCTCACCTCCTTGACTAAACTTATTTCTAGGTATTTTTTTGATACAATTGTAAATAGGATTGTTTTTAAAAAACATTTCTCTTTCTAATAGTTCAATATTATTGGTATATAGAAACATAAATTTTTGTATATTAATTTTGTATCCTACAGCTTTATTGAATTCATTAGTTCTAAGAGTTTTTTTGATAGAGTCTATATAGTTTTCCATATATAATATGTCATCTGCAAATATGTCATTTTCATTCCAATTTGGATGTCTTTTATTCCTTTTTTTTTACTAATATCTCTGGCTAGAACTTGAGCAATACTCTGTTGAACAAAAGGGGCAAGACTGGGCATCCTTGTCTTGTTCCTGATTTTAGAGGAAAAGCTTTCTCTTTTTCCATTGTTGAGTTTAATGTTAGCTGTGGGTTTGTCATATATGGTCTTTATTATATTGGGGTACATTCCCTCTATATTAAAACTCACTTTAATAAAAGAAGAGAAATTATCTTTGTGCATCCTCCATGCCTGGTCCCATTCTAAGAGCTGGAGATGAAAGAGCAAGCATGGTTTGGGCCATTGAGGATGTGAGGAGAGAGGGGAAGAAGAGGAAGGAAGTTAAGGAGCACCAGACACCATGCTGAGCACATGGCATGCATGCCCCCGCATAAGCCCAGAACACTCCACTAGCTGTAGGTATCCCCGTTGGACAAGTGATTTCTCAGAACCAAGGCTCAGAGGACAAAATGATTTGGCAAAGGTCACACAGCCTTAAAGTGGTGAAGACAGATTAGAACTGAGCTCTCTCCAACACCCAGTTCCATGGGAGTATAAACAGGTACAACCTGACCCAAGATGTGCAATCCCAGACAGTTCACTTTTGCAAGAAATCCTGCCTGCCGATAACATTGGAAGATAAGGTTCTGGGAGTAGAGGGGAAAGTCAGACAAGCTACTCTGAAAAAGCGTCTGCTTCACAGGAGCTTGTTTTGAGTTTGAGGACTTTGACATAAGGTGTAATATGGCTGAATTATGTTTACTGATCCATCTTTCCTGACCAGGGTGGGAATGGTTGGAGTAACGCTAAGCCCGGGGTTGGCAAGGATGTTCAGAGGTCAGCTTGGAAGCTCTTCCTCAACCAATGAGTTCCTCAGGAGGAAATTCAAGTAAGGGCATGACAGGCAGGCAGCTTCTGATGATGGGGGGTTGGTCAGCCCCAGCTGCCTAAGGCCTGCTCCTCTACCAGGACACCTGTGAGTGGAGGAACCCCACAATGCATTGAGGGAACACTCTCAGACCTGGGGTAAGGCATGCCTGGTTTCTAGCCAGCTCCCTAACTTCTCTGAGCCTGTTTGCCCATCTCTCATGTGGATCAACTACTGGTTATAACACAGTCATACCGACCATGCAGGTTTGTTTAGAAGATTAAACATGAGCGTGGGTGAACATGTATTATAAAAACACCAATGCCAAACAAACTTGCACTTTTGCAGCTCCTTCACCTCTGCATGGCTCTGTTACATCACTGTTATTTTTAATGCTCATCTCTGCTGTCAGAATAAGAGCCCCTGCAGACAGGGACTGGGGCTATGACACTCACTGTGGAAGTCTCCTTTCTACACAATGCCTGATGCACAGGTGAGTACCAGTTATCAGCTAAGTGAATATACTAATGTGATTGTTAACATGACATTGCATGGTGTAGGATTAAAAATGAATAGAGTGTTACAGAGATTAGTGTATACCTAGTGAATGTAATCTCTACGAATAGAGCATTATATACGAGTTTGTCTTTCTGAGCTGGGAACCTTTTGTGGGTTATTCTCTGTCTTTCTGTCTCTGTGTGTCTCTCTCTTTCCTGGGTCTAAGCTCCCACTCTGTCCCACAGTCACCACCCTCTTCTTGGTCTGATGATCTTAATCTGATGATCTTGGTTGCCCATATCTTCTCCTGGACACAGTTTGGACAGGAGCAAGCAGGGATGCTTCCTCTGCAGTGCTCCTAGGCAGCCCCCAACTTTATCATGCGGCATTTCCAAGCCCAGGCCTGGGACTCTCTGGAGCCCCCAAATCCAGGTTCTGGTGCCCCCCACTATTGGTACAGGCCTGAGGCTGGGTGCAAACCTCCTGAATGACGTGAAAAAGATGTCAGGAATCTGAAAAAATACGTGTTTTGGCTGAAGCCCCGCCTTCATCCCTCATAAGCTGTTCTAGTTGAAAGGCTTTTTTCTTTCTTTCTTTCTTTCTTTCTTTCTTTCTTTCTTTCTTTCTTTCTTTCTTTCTTTCTTTCTTCTTTCTTTCTTTCTTCTCTCTTTCTTTTTTCTCTTTCTTTCTTTCTGTCTTTCTTTCTTTCTTTCTTTCTTTTTCTTTTTTTTTTTTTTTTGCGTGCAGATTATCTGAGAACTGTTTGGCACTTGGGAACTTTCCATTGGCGTGAGCTAAGCCTATGGGTGCCAAGAAAGGAGAGAAGAAATATCAGACAAAGTGGGCCCCGCTTTCCTGCCAGTCTCAATTTGGGAGACTTTTTCCATCCTTGGGGCCATTTGTGAGAAACCAGGCTCCGAGGCCTTCTAGGGAAAATCTTCTGACTATTTTATTCTCCAGTGTGGAAATTCTCCACATTTGAATATTAAGTGGTGACATGAGAAGGGTGCAGGGCAGCGAGGCCAAAAAAGTTGTGTGCGCTTATTTTTTCCCTTCTGATAGGGAGGCAGCGAGGTTTCTGCAGTCTGGACAGGCTGAACCAAACTATGGCTTCGGTGCCCACTACAGTGGATGCTGGGCAAGGTGCACTCATCTTCCAATCCTGTTTCCTGCTCTGGACAAAGAACTGGTGGCACTTGCTTCCTTGAGCTACTGCAAGGAGTGACTCTGTGAATTCTGTGCTCTGCCTCTTTCTGGTGTGTGTGTGTGTGTGTGTGTGTGAGAGAGAGAGAGAGAGAGAGAGAGAGAGGGAACTGGGTCCTTGGCTGGGAAGCTGGACCTTGGAGTGGGACCTGGGGTGAGTGAGGGAGGAGAGATGGCATGGCCTGCTGAGATACTGGACTTTTATGTTTCTTTCTATATTTATTCCCTTTTGGCCTCTAGGGAAAACTCTGAATAGGAGCTTTTAGTTGTGTGTCAACTATGCTACAGGATATTAAGGGGGAAGCATCTCTGTGAAGAGGGTCAAAATGTGTGGCAGCCCGGAGCAGGCTGACAATTTACCCTTCAGACTGGTGTTCTCTAGGTAGTGACTTTGTGTTTATGCAGAGAGGAAGGAGACATGGAAAAGGATCCCAGGTCTTGCCTCATCTCCTTGGCTGTCAAAACAATTCCACTCTGGCCCACACTTGCAGGCTTTGCAGGGTAAATAAAACAAAACACCTGCAGCTAACTGGGCCCTCCCGACTTAGGTTAGGGTTTACAATCTTCCACTGATCCTTACACCTACCTTTGCCGGGTGTGTGTGTGTGTGTGTGTGTGCGTGCGTGTGTGCGTGTGTGTGTGTCTTATTCCTTAGTATGTGTGGCTCCTCTTGGGATTCTTTCCAGCCACACTAACCTTGAGAGAAGTTCTGCTGAATACAATTCCCTTCATCTTACTGTCCTAGGAACGATAGGCCCCTCTTACAGTCACTGCACTTGGGGGTCACTTGTTAAAATGGCATCATCAGGACTTATTTCAGACGTGGTTATTGGCTGGCTTTCTCCATGGAGAACATTTGCAGCGGGATGTAGAGATGGATGAACCACAGTCTTTGCTTTACAGCCATGTGTGCTGGATTCCCAGGAAGCAGAGCCTGAGACCCAGGCTTCTGTGTGAGCACTCTGTCAGGGCATGTGTCCCAGGGGGCAGCTGTGGGGGACAGTGAATGAAGCTGGGTGAAGGATGCTCCAGCCCCACCATGTGGGACTGTTTACCCGACCGACCGTCTCCATCTATTCTGTGGGAATTATGTCAGTGATTTTCCAGGGAGGAGATAGCAGAGCTATTTTCCATGGGCTCATGACCCCATTGGTCAAAAGTTAACTCATGCAGCGTTGATTCCTGGCACTTCTGGCTGGTACATATGGGGGCACGATCCAGGCACCTGAGCCCAACATTGGTGCAACATCATTGTCATTGGATTTAGGGTCCACTGATCTCAAGATTCTCATCTTAATTATATCTGTAAAAACATTCAAATAAGGTCACACTCTGAGGTCTTGGGTCACTATACATTTTGGGGCCACAATCCAACCCATAAAACTCTCACTTAAAAAATTCCTCTGTTTTAAGGGTCTGAAGCTCAACACCAACTTACATAAAAGAGGAGTAGACCTGAGCCTGGGAAGGTCAAGAGTGAAACGCCTCAGACAGGACCAGGCAACATCTTTTTCTCTCTCCTCTGCCTTTCTCCTGTCTAGATTCTATCCTCTACTTGTGTCCATGAGCTGCCAGGTTGGTGGGGAAAAGCAGAGTTATAGGCCACTGCCAGTACCAGCCAAGTAAGGTAAAAGGGAGAGAGAGAGAGAGACACGCAGAGAGAGATTATCTCTGGCAGACCTAGATGAAGTCTCAGGCAAGGGCTTTATTGGCCCAGCCTGGGTCACCTGTTTGTCCCTGGGCCCCACCCCATAGCCAAGGGGGTAGGGTGCCAGGATTCAAGCCCCAGAACCACCTCTGGAGTAGGGAGAGGGCACTGCATGAGGTCAGAGAGGCTGTTCGTGGAAGGGTGGGCAAGCAGGGTTGCTAGGGGGACAGCAGATCCCAGGACACCCCACTTATCTGCTGGCTGTTCTTCTGCATTCACTGCTCCCATACCAAACCCTCTGTGCTGTCAAATGCTCTTTCCCTGCCTTCAGTCTTCTTCAGGAAGCCCTACCGCCCTCTCCTCCACCCCTCCCTGCCTACAGCCCCCAGACCTGGCCAAGCTCTGCCTTCCATGCTCCCATGACCTCCTCTGCTTCCAGCCTTCACTGAGCTTACCCCATTGTTTAATGAAGACCTGAGTGTGTCCCTCACTGGACTAGGAGCTCATGGAGTCCAGGGGCCAGATCTAGCCGTCAGTCTATTGCCAGGCCTAATGCAGAGCCGGAGCTTAGGGAATGTGTGCTGGATGGATGAATGAATGAATGAAAGTAACCCTGGACAATCTTGGAAAGCTCACAGCAGGAAGTGTGAGTAAACATGGAGAGACAGCTCCCTCACACCCCCTCAACCATGGTGGTGGCTGTAGCAGATCTCTCTGTATCTCCCATCATGGCCCCTGGGACCCCTCATATTTTTGACCACAGCTCCCAGCTCTTTGCCAGCTCAGATTCGTCCCCCTCTGAGGTGTTCCTGCTCAAGTCAGCTCTCTGAATCTTTCTGCATCTGTGCTGGGGACTTCTCTCATGTCCTGGTACCTCCTTTGGCCCTTCTGCAAGTATATCCCTGAAGTGCAGGAAAACTATCAACCCCACTCAACCAGGGGGTCTGGGGGTTTGTGCCAAGATGCCCTGGCTCCTGCCCTGTGTGCGGGCAGTTATGGGAGGCTGTATTAGTTCCCTGTGGTTCCCAAATTACCACAAACTGGGTGGCTTAAAACAATAGAAATTTATCGTCTTGCAGTTCTTGAGGCTCAAAATTTGAGATCAGGGTGTGGGCAGGGTTGATTCCTTCTGGAGGCACCGAGGGAGGAATCATCTCATGCCTCTCTTTATTTCTTGTGACTCGGCAGTCATCGGTGTTTCTTGGCTTCTAGATTCACCACTCTGACCACTCTGTCTTCACATGGCCTTCTTCTCTCCATGCAGTTTTACATGACCTTTCTAAAGGATGCTTGTCATTGGATTTAGGGGCCACCCTGATCCATCATGACCTCATCTTAACTTAAGTGATTACATCTGCAAAGACCTATTTCCAAATAAGGTCATGTTCTCAGGTTCTGGGTAGGCACAATTTGTGCCGAAATTTTCGGGAGAACACTATTCACTTCAGTACAGAGGCCTTCTACATGCTTCTCGGGAGGTCCCGGAGGAATGGAATCCCCATTTCCCACTTTGATAATGTTTATGTTGGCTTTTCCATCTTCCCTGTTCTACTGCCCCCTGTTTCCTGACACCCCCTAAATGAACTACCTGCCCCCAAGCCCTGTCTTAGGCTATGCTTTTGAGGGCACCCTAACTAAGGCAGTGGTAGAAGGGCAACCTCAGATCTCATCTTAGTACTAGCTGATGGGGCCACCTTGTTCTCCACCCACTACTATGTCAAAGCCCAAGAGCCACAAACCAGAATTTTTGTGAATTATAGTTATGTTGACTGAGGATTCACTGTGTGCTGGGAACTGTGAGCCAGGGCATCTTGGCACAAGCCCCCAGTCCCCCTGGTTGAGTGGGGTTGATAGTTTTCCTGCACTTCAGGAAGCCATTTATGGGCATTAACTCATTGATTCTCATATCAACCAGATAGGGACGCCTCGGTGGCTCAGCGGTTTAGTGTCTGCTTTCAGCTCAGGGCATGTTCCTGGAGTCCTGGGATCGAGTCCCGTGTTGGGCTCTCTGCATGGAGCCTGCTTTTCCCTCTGCTTGTGTCTCTGCCTCTCTCTGTGTGTCTCCCATGAATAAATAAATAAAATCTTAAAAAAAAACCAGATAGATATTATCATTGTTCCCACTTTATAGGCAAGGCAACTAAGATCCAGATAGGCTACGTAACTTATCCAAGGTCATGGCTAAAGATGACAGAGCCAGGTTTGAATCCACATAGTTCACATCCAGAACCCTTTCTCCTGACTTGTGTCTTCAGGGGTCATGGTGATCACTTGACTCACTATGTCCTTGGGCCAGCCAGAGCACTATGTGTGTAACCCCTGACCTCGCATGTATCATTATCTAGTTCTGCCTTGAACTTGGGGAATGTTGTGATGAAAGACGGGATTCTGACTGATGTTGGCAGCAGAGGATGACCGATGAAACCCATGATTGTTTCCTCTTTATACTTTTCCTTTAAGTAAATGGTGGGTTTGCAAAGTTGCTCTTGCCTTGAAGAGGATCCTTTGTAGAGTGCGGCAAAGATCAGGATGAAATCTAAAATTACTGGCATTTCTTATCCTTCTGTCTGCCCTGCCTTCTAAGGGCTCTGACTTACCCTGGCACCTGTCAGGCTCCTCTTTGGCCACCCAGGGTGAGGAGCGGGGTGTACAGGAAAGCAGGACCAGGGGAGAGGAGGTGGGAGGAAAGGAGAATAGCAACTATCACTGGATTTGGGGACAGAAGAGCAAAGAGCGTGTCTTATTCTATTTGTGCAACTAAACTCCCTTTTATTGCTCCTTCAGAATTTTTATAAAAGACTTACACTGCTAATTCAGTGAATTGGAGTCTGATTTGTTCTTCTCTTGGTGATTTTGTGATTCTGAGGAGGTCCTATAAAAGTGAACCCGCAGTTATGTTGGAAATATCAGAAAGCTCATTTCCAACTGACTTACCTGTAAGGGTGGGATGCATTAGCTCAGTAATTGGAGCTCAGAGGTAGAGCAGACTTCGGGGTTGTTCAGTCTAGAGTTCATATATCATCAGACTAAAGCTCAATTTCTCTGTAATTCTCCTTGTCTGCCCTGCTCTGAGTTCCATTTGTTGGCTTTGTTCCAAGATTGGCTTCCTTCAGAGAAGCCAGGTGGCACCAGAAGCTCCTGGAGCTAAATGCTTTCTCTTTTGCATCTGGAGGAGATAAAAGTCTTCTTTTCTCTCAGCCACCAAATGGGGGTCCCATACCTAATTGTGACAGTGCTAACTCAAACCACTTGGCACCTCTAAGCTAGTAAGTATGACTGGAAGGGGGTAAGAATTCCTCAACTGGCTTTGTCTGATCAAGTTCTACCCTCAGACCTGGGGTGGGGGGTGGTGAGTCCTCACCAAATCCCAGGGATACTATGCAGGGGAGCTTGGGGACATGGGCCACATAAGGCCTCCTGAGCCCATATGGTGCCCTTATGGGATTTAGGTAACAGTGCCACATCTACAGGTGTGGTGTGGCTCCATCTTCATGGACTGAGTACAGAGGGAGGTGGTTCTCAGACCTCATAACTGTAGGTGGCAGACCTGAGAGTGGGTGAGGAAATGCGGCAGGTCACAATTTCACTAACCTTTATAGTAAGAATAAGGAGAGAACAAAGAAGACCAGTTTTATTCAGGTTACAGGTACTTCCCTTCACTTCCTTTCAAAGTATCTTCATCTCCACAGAGGCATGGTTCTTCATCCTGAGCATGATCTAAAAGGTCTTTTATGATTGGGTGGCCTGTCCAACTGTCTGGCATAATTTCCTCTCTTTTCTTCCCCCGCTCCATTATGCACACCTCTTCTCTTTTGCCTTCTACCCATGCTGAACAGCTTACAATGCTTTGAAAATAGTTTCATGCCTCAGTACATTGGCATGTGCTCTTCCACTTGTCTGGAATGCTCCTTCTTCCTGTCCATCTGGTAAACTTAGGCTCAGGGTCATCTCCCAGAGAGCCTTCCCTGACCCCCTCAGGCAGGGCTTGCCACTCCTTGTTTGGGCCTCCACTGTGCTTCGCCTACAGTTCTAGCACTTTTTTTTTTTTAAAGATTTTATTTATTTATTCATGAGAGAGAGAGACAGAGACAGAGACACAGGCAGAGGGAGAAGCAGGCTCTATGCAGGGAGCCCGACATGGGACTCGATCCTGGGACTCCAGGATCACGCCCTGAGCCAAAGGCAGGCACCAAACCACAGAGCCACCCAGGGATCCCCCTGGTTGCCTGTTTAAAGTAATTATCCACACCTTGTTTCTGACAGTTTAATGGTGCCACCTCTCCTTTGCTATTTGTTATCATCCCCCTTGCAACTAAGTGGCCCAGGTTATAACATCATGTCCTACCATCAGCTCTAGATTACCATGACTGTGGAACTTCTCAGTGATGCTTCCACCTCTCGTACCAGGGCATTGGTCATTGCAGAGTCCTCTGAGCCTTTCCAAAGAGCACAGCCAGGCATTGAGATTTCTAGGCTGATATATAGATCCATTATAGTATGCTCACTTCTGTTAGTCTTTTGATCTCTTCTAGAATCTCCCATCACAGTCTGGAATCTCTACTTCATATAATGAGGTCGTGCTTCTAAGAACAGCATATTAGAATAATTTTGGGAGCCCTTTGTCAAGACATTAAATCCTACGTAATAGAAGAGTGCCCCCATGTCAACAAAATCCTCCCTACCCAGCTTTATATTCCACCTCCTTGATCCAGTACCTTCAGATCTACTCCCAATGAGACTTTCACCTGCCTGCTACTATACATATATTGTATGTTCCTAAAACATATTACCCCCCTCCTCCCTTAGAAGACTTAGCACTTCCCTAGTTGGGTCATGCTGAGATTAATCTCATTGATCTGACGGCTGGAAGAGGAAGTGGGAAAGATTTGGAAGAGTAATCCACCTGAGGATTCCTGCATAGTTTTCCAACAGGGACTGTATGCCCTTCTAATGAGGGGGATGGGCCATTCAGGGTCAGAGGAGTCAAGGGAATTTTTTTGTTATTGTTACAATCAATACTATTTATTGTTTTCAGACCAAAAAAGGGAAATTCTATTTAGCTCTCAGGGACCTCTGCGTGGTGCTGTTGAGTGGGCAGTGTCTGGAGGTGAAATGTGACATTATGTCAACAGCAGGAACATCTTCAGTGCTGTCATGTCCTTCATCAACCTTGGAGAGCTCACCTGCTTTGGCTTGGCTTACATGAAGGTAAGTGGCTCCTGGGTAGCCCATAGCTGGCCTGGTGCTTCATATAACCCAAATATTGGGTATCTGAGCACTATTCTCAAGGGAACTTTAAAGTTCTTGGTTGTACCTATGCAGGTGCCTTCAGTTCAAGTGTCAAGAGTGTACATTTCCCTTGCCCTGACATTGGCATAGGAGATTCACCCAGGCTGAGGATTCAACATTTCCTGTTGTCCTGCCACCTGATAATTAAGTCTTGTGTGCAATCTTCAGCACAGTCCACCCTCTCGCAGGAGAGATGAAAGTCTCTGAAATACTGCCAAGGGGATGCTCTGACTCCCACATTTGGCTTTTAATGCAAGATTAATTAGTTCGAGCCTGTCATTTTCTCCCTTCAGCTCATCATCAGCCACAGCCACTCAATAGCTCAGATGTTATAGCTGCTATTTCTCCTTTACCTCCCAAACTTTAGAGACATGGCACAGGCTAATGTATCTCCTAACCTGTGTATTGTCCCAATGAACACAGATAAAATTCTCAGCAACTGCACAGCTACAACATGCCAGGGAGTGCCCCTACCACCAGGGATGGGGTTCTCATCACCATCTGGCTGGCAAGGGACCCAACTCCAGATTCTGTCCTGAGGATCTGTTTCCTAGTATCAAATATGTTGGCCTGGATTTCCCAGGATCAGACCATGAGAAAGGGACATTAGTAAATTGATATAGTAAGGGAATGCTTTCAGATGAAGTCCATAAGAGTGAGAGAAAAGACAGGGTCAAGGGATGCTGTTTGGCAAAGAAACGGGTTCAGCTAAAGTCTATCCTTAATTTAATCCCATGGGGGCTCTGGGGTGTCTCATTTTGAGGCAAGGTGGACAAGACTTTGTTTACACATATTAGTCAGAAATTGGCTACAGGCAGACCCTGGCCAGCATGGGGACAGGGTGTAACTCCTCATTTATATTCCAAAAATCAGAGGGCAGTTGTCCAGAGAAGGGGCAGCTGAGAGTCATTAGCAGCCACCATTACAGCAGTAAGGGGGACAGGCACCCACCCTGGTGCATGGGATCTGGCCAGACACCACCAGTATTTCCCATATTTTATCTTTGAATAAGTATTAGTTGGTATCTCTTATCTTTTAAACCAGTATCTTCATAAACACCTTCAATTTTTGTCCCAGAAATCCTAAAATGGGGATCCCTGGGTGGCGCAGCGGTTTGGTGCCTGCCTTTGGCCCAGGGCGTGATCCTGGAGACCCGGGATCGAATCCCACATCGGGCTCCCGGTGCATGGAGCCTGCTTCTCCCTCTGCCTGTGTCTCTGCCTCTCTCTCTCTCTCACTGTGTGCCTATCATAAATAAATTAAAAAAAAAAAAAAAGAAATCCTAAAATGAAGTAAAACTAATGAAACGATAACTAGAAAACAGGACAGAAGCTGCAAGAGGGCTTGAACCTGGCCAGTGAAAATGCTTTGACTTAAAAGTTGGTTCTAGTCATCAACTAAAAATAACTTTTATTCCTTGGCACCCCACAGTTTGCAAAGCACTCTAAAATCTCTTTGACTTGAATGATCAACAAAGCAACCTTTCAGTGGGTGAGGGGAAGGGGGTGGCTCATTGTTTCTAGAGGACTGAAGTGACTATTCTAGGGTCACAAAGCTAGTGAGTAGCAGAGCCAGATAGAGAAAAGCCAGTAACCTAACTGTTGATTTCTGTATGTTCATTTTGGGGCTGTCACTTGACCTTACATGCATACCTTTTTCTTCACTCAGACAAAAATTCAAGCAAGTGTGGAGTATGATTTTCTTGAACCGTAAGCTCATGTTTTAGAGTTGCACATGTGAATATATCCAACTTTCAAAGTTAGCGTCCTAAGCAGATTTCTCTATTTGTAAACGGACGATGGCCAGGTAATCAAACAACTGTCTGCATATCTGGCCTCCAACGTGTCCATCCCTTTCTGGGCTGAAATCAAGATTTGCTTTTCCCTCCATTTGAGGAAAGGGCTGGATGTTCTGACTAGTGGAAACATTTGGTTCTGTTACCAGCTGACAGCTGTTTGGCAGCAGCAGGTGGGATGATGGGCTTCGCGCACAGTAGGCAGGTTTTTCAAAGTTCTGTTTGGAGCCGGGCAGGCGGGGTGTCCAAGAAGCTGTCTCGAGGCTGCTGCGTTATGTGCAGCTGCAAATCACAACAGTATGTCACTGACATTTTCCATCCTTCAAACTGGGCCGTAACTGCTTTCCACCTCTCCAGATGAGAGAAAATGACTTTAGCATCTAGGCCAGTGGCCCTTCCTCCCACCCGGGCTGTGAATCCTTCCACTCTGGTGACCTCTTCTCAATCTGAGCCACATCTGGATGCTCCTTTCTGGTTATCCCTCTGACCCATCTCTTTTCGATGCTTGAGACTCTGATCCATGCACTCAGTCACTGTCATCAGTCAACCCATCTTAATTCTCTGCATAGTTCTCATGACCATTATTTTTCTAGGTTATGTATTTATGTAAGGTCTGCTCCCCTCAACCCCTTTTAGAGCATAAGCTCTATGAGGGCAGGAACTGGACTTGTCTTGTTCACTGCTGGATGCCTAGTGACCTGGCACATGGTAGGTGTTCAGTAAATATTTACTGATGGGCACCCTTTATATCCTTGATTCTTCCATCTCTCCAGCCCTCCCACTGGGGGGTGGGCAGTGTGACAGGTGAGGAGGCAGTCTAAGATAGATGACTCTCCCAGAATTTCACAGCTGACCCCATCACGCTCTCCCCAGAATGTCATGAAAGTGGGGCTTTCCAGCTCATTTCAGGCCCTTCCTCAGCTAACTGTAGACCCTCCTCCTGGGGGACCCCACTGGCCACCATTCTGTGAAAAGAGTAAAACCAGAGACAGAGCAGATGACCAGCCAGATGTATTTTTGCAGATGCTTTCTGATGGACAAAGTATCACCTAGAGAAGCCAGACATGAAGACTTCATCCACTGCAACATCTGAGGATGACGTCATGTGAAACCAGGGAAACGAAGTCAGTGGACGTGAATAGGACACCCCTCAAGAGCTACTAGATCCCTGATTTATGGAAGGAAAAGCATTTCGAGAGCTCATCAGCCAGTCAGTGTGGCTGCTGTTGTATAAGAGAGGGGGACAGGGAGTAAAGCTTGTTGTAGCACGTGTTTGGGACCACCCACCACATGGCATGTTCCATGTTGATTTCTTGATCCCCCATTTTGTAGTTATAAGCTAACAATCCAACTCCAACTTTATCATCAGAGGATCTAGAGTGACTTACAAACACTCAAAATCCAACTTGGTTAGCAGAAAGCGGAGAAAGAAAATTTCAACTGAAAGAGGAAATAAAAGTAAACAAATCAAAGGCAGCCAGGGTGCAGTTGGTCCACAGAACGTGGGCAGTGAAGTTCAGGGGACCTGGCAGCAAGCTAAAGATTCTTCTGACCTATCGGCCAGTGCAGAGCACATGAGGCTTGGTGGCCACCAGGTAGAGCTAGAGGGGCAGCTTGGAAGCCACTATGGGGCTGGGTAACACAACCATTTCTGGTTCTGATGTGGAGAGAAATATCTCCTATGGGACCTCGGAAGGATGATGGGGCGTGAAACAGTGAGCAAGGTACTCCACAATATCCTCACAGTCACCGCAGCAGGCTGTTCCTTATGGCTCCCCTCATGCAGGCAAATGGCGTGACACCAGCATGAAAGACAAGTAGCACCTTTTGTGATGGGGAGCAGAGTGGGATCAAATTTAGAGAGAGCAGTTAGACATTGTCTCCAGGCACTCTTCTATCAAGGCTATGTTTTTTGTTCAACTGAGCTTCTGATACTCTTGGGTGGTAGTTCTCAGAGCTCTGTTTTACGCTGCCAGTGAGGTTCATTTGTGCAGTCAACCATGCTGATCTTTTTAATCCTCACACTGACCCTGTTAACTGTCTCTGTTTCCAGTGGGAGTCAGGACTAAGTGACTTGTCCATATCGTCCAACTAGTAAGTAACAAAGTTGGGTTCCAAACGCAGGTGATCTGACCCCAAAGCTGTGGTCTTTCCCCTACACTGTCCACCTCAGAGTCTGTTTCTCCAGGTGAGCAGGCCTAGGAAAGGAAGAACTGATGGGTTTTATTGATCTTACAAAATGGCGGCCAAGCGGCTTCCATCCAGCTACCAGGGCCTACTCTCTCACTCTTGTATAGTCCCTCGAACCCCTGGAACAGCCTGTTCTTTGGGTTGGAACGAAACCAGGGTGAATTTCAATATTTTCTAACCAGGCCTCACCCTTCTCACTCTGCCTTTGTTTGCTAATCTCCAGTTTTCCAAACCCAAAACCTCTGATGGACTGTGGGCAGCTGCCAAACACATCTGGCGCAAAGGAAGTCCAGAATAACAGTCAGTCATCCAGGTGTTGGGGAGACCTAGCCAATGGGTCATCCACGGTCAGCTGGGCAGCTTTCTGGTTGGTCGAAGTCTGGCCCTCCCCCCTTATCTTTGGAGCCTTCCTCCTGAGGACAGGCAGTGAGGGGGAGGCTCAGACAGAGGGACTGGGCCAAACATTTGGAAACGCTTGCCTTGCAAAGACTCAGCCAAAAAAGGAGATTTAAACATTTCTCCTACCCACACAATTCAGGAAAGCTTAGCTTGGAATTTCCTAATTTTTATGCTTAATTAAGATAAAGTGTTGTAGAGAGTGTGCAGAAGAACTTGCCTTTGACCCGCAAAGGTAGGGGTCACTGTGGACCCCTGGCCTGGAGAAGCTGGTAGGAACCATGGAGGCCCCAGGAAGAACCCTCTCATGTAGGCGTGGAGATAGCCCAGGGATGGAGAGTGACTTACCTGTGATGGCAGAGTGGCCACATTGATCCCTCAATCCTGACCCCAGGAGAATCGATCCTGTTCCTTCCTCTCACGTCCATCTGCCAAATGGAAGGGCCGGCCCAGGGTGCAGGGTGCAGGCCAAGCAGGGGGTGGGGCACAGCATGCCAAGGCCTTGCTCAGAAAATCAACAATCACCATCTAAAGATTGCCCGTCGTTCCTTTCCAGAGAATGTCGTTGTTTTGTGGATACTACCGTTTAAGTTCAGGCTCAGAGTAGCTGTTTGCTGAGCCACCTTGGCTGGATGAGTTCGATGTAATCATGAGTCATCCAGTCTGGCAGCTGTCTGAAGTTACAGATGAGGAGACTGAGGCACAGAAAGATCATGTGACATAGCCAGTAAGGGGACAAGTCTGGGAGGCATCCAGACTAGTCCTTCTCTCATCCGGGCACCTGAGAGGGCTGTGAGCATATAACATTCCGTTCCGCAGGAAGCAAATTCCACTGCCAAGGGCCCAGTATAGAGCTGTGGGCAGGATGAGGAAAAGCATCAGGGATGTGGAGGCTCCAGGCACTAGTGAAACAGGATCAATTCACTGCTGGAATCTGCCTGGCCCCTGGGGGTGTTTGAATTTGTACCTGTCCTTCCCCTGCCCTCCAAACAGCTGCCAGAGACCCCCCACTCTAAGACCCTATCCGGGAGGCAGGGCTCACAGGACCCTGCAGGATTGTAGCCTATGGCTCTTCCTCCAAAGAAATGCCTGATCTGAAGCATATAGTGTTTTCTGCAAAGCAAAACAAAACAAAAAGCACTCAAATCACAGACTTAAGCTGCTAACATTTAAGAGTTGGAGCCATTGCATAAAAAATCTGAATTTTAGGCTTTTTTTTTTTGAAAAAGCAGGAAGGGCACCCAGGTGGCTCAGTCGGTGAAGTATCCGACTCTTGATTTCTGCTCAGGTCATGATCTCAGGGTCCTGAGATGGAATCCCACGACAGGCTCATGCTCTGGAGGTGAAGTCTGCTTAAGACATACTCTCTCTCTCTCTCTCTCTCTCTCTCTCTCTCTCTCCCTCTGTCCCCCTGTCCCCCCCAAAAAAGCAGGAAGATTTGGTAGCATTTCTGTTTGGCAGGGAGAAGGTGGAGCAGGATCCTCCGCCCCTTTACATGAGGCTAGACTGCTAACTGGTCCAACGTCCATGTCTTACACCCTGGGTGCTCTCTGCCTCTTGATGTTACCTGCCTGGGCCTCAAAGTCTGTCATGTGCCCATAGGAGAGATGGAGAGACCAGAGCCATGGAGGAGAGTTGATTTCCCCAAGGCCACCAGAGCTGGGATCAGCACGCAGGTGCCCCCGCCCCCGGCTGCGTGTTCTTCCAAGGTAGACACACTGCCATTGCCGCAGGAGCTTTGCTGTTTGCAATGATGTCCCCAGGTCCCAATGGAGCCTGGGACTCTGTGGGCTGTGACACAGGCTGGAGACCTCTGCAAAAGCCATCGTCCTCTGAGTCCACTTTGGAGAATCATGTTTCATTTTGGGGTCAGTGTTTACCAGGCATCCGGCTGCAGGAGAAAGCCGGCCCCCCTGTAGATGTGCAGAGGGAGATCTATAGGAATCTGAGCTTCACCCCTGGTGGGTTTAACCATGACAATCATCCCATTGCCTTGCTCTGGGTATGACACATGTCGGAGTACTCTCAGCCGGGGGCCCTGTGAGCTCAGGACAGCCCTGCGGGGCCCATCCGATCACGCGTTCCCACGGGAAAGGAGAGCTCAGGAATGATTCGCTAATGGCAGCACAGTGGGGTCGGTCTGGGGCTGAGCTGGGATTCGGCCCCCAGGTGTCTTACCTGGGATTCACTGCCAGCCTCTCCCCAGTAATTGGGTCAGTTGGATATGGATTCAGGGAGTGATTGCCAATCTCAGCTTTTGGATTTCACCGAATTGGCTGCACCGCTGTGCCCTGTCAGTGCACTGTGGGGAGGGCCACAGGGGGCCGCGCCCGGACTCACAGGGAAGCTGACAGCTCTGTGGCCTTTCCTGACGCTGCCCCCCCCGCCCCCCCCCCCCCCACCTTCCCGGCAGGTGAGGCTGTGCACCTTCCAGCTATGTCCTGCATTCTCAGGCATCTGGAGGTTTCTGTCAGGGACCTTAGCCCTGATCTGGAATCTTCTGCCTGCAGAGGCAGTGTCTCCATTACTCTGTTGGCCACCCCTACACCCCCATTTCCACAACTCCCTCCAGCTCGTCTTGCCTAAGACCAAGAGGATCCCTCTCAGCTCCAGTAACTCACCCAATCCTTATTATTTCCTCCTCGCTCGAGGAGGAAAAGTAGCTAAAACCCCTGTGCCCATGCAGGCAGGGTGGGCCAGGGGACAAGGTGCTGTCTTCCCACATCGCAGGCTCTGGGACCCTGGGGTGTCAGGACCTCCTGCCACTTCTGACATCTGACTCCCATTGGACACGCCACCCTCAGCAGAGGGATGAGGGTTGGCCATGGGCTGGAGGCTGCGTGACGGGGCAGGGGTTTCCGCTGCTCCTGCATGGCCTGCCCCTTTGCAGCTCCTGGTGGTAGTCGGCAGGAGGCTTCCACCTCGCAGACCTACCACTCTGCCTCTTCTCTATGAACCTGGCCCTGAGCTCCAGGAGGGCCTGAAGTTTCCTTTGAAGGAGCGTGTATTTTGAACTCAGGTGTGCTTGGCTTTGAATCCTGTCTCCCTGCACACAAGCTGGGGGACCCTGGGTTCTTCCCAGAAAGGTCCCAGCCATGGGCCCCTTTGACTGCACAGTGGGGGTAGCTTCCTACCTGGCAAGGCTGGAGCAGGGTTGAGTGGCACAGATCCCTCTCTCTCTTCAGTTGGGCCTTTGCTCAAATGCCCCACCCCCCACCCCACCCCGGGGGTCTGCTCGACCCACCATCTGAAACCCACCTCCCACGCAGCTTCACTTGTCCTCACGACCCTTGTCATCATGGGTCACAGGATAGCTTTATTTGCTGGGTTTTTCACTATCTGTGGGCTCCCACAATGTAAGCCTTGATGGTAAGACCCTGTGTATCTCATCCAACACTATACCTTCTGCACCATGAACAGTCCCTGGTATGTAGGGACACGAAATATTTGTGAAATGAATGGAGAAATGTTCGTGAATTATTTGCCTCTTACTGGGTGGGAACCTACCCCGTTCCTTCCTGCCCCACCTTTTGGCCACTCACCTGCTTGGAACTAAAGTGGATGTTGTCATCCCCCTGATTTTGGTCATTGCCACTTTCTAGAATGCCTGCCGGGTTGGGCCAACATGGGCCACAAAACCTGGATTAATTGGTAAGTGCGATAAACATTTGTACCTCTGATGAGTTGGGCTCCAAATCCTCTGAGCTTAGTCTTGGGGAGGGGGGTTTAGAAAGACAAGCAAATGTGAGGTCTGTGTAATGCTGGGGACACTCGATCCTGGCCTGTCTTTGGTTGTAGGTACCAGACACCAAACTTAGCAGCTGAATTAAGTCCAAGAGGAACACCACTGGCTTAAAGCATCACATAGAGGAAGAGCAGAGTGGAGATGCTGGACAGACAGCCACAGCCAGAACTTCCAGGTCTCTCCTTGACTTTGTGTATCTCTCTTTGTGCACTGTGGGTCTGTTGTCTTCGACTGGGGTTGCTGAGGAGACACAGCCCTGAAGCTCTGAGATCCAGAGGACGTGGTCTCCTGCCTCCCACTCTCATCTGATAAATCCTGAGGAGGACTGTGGCCGGCTCAGATAGGTCTCAAGGACCCTCCTTGGATGTGTCACTTTGGCCGAGGAGGTCAGGCACTAGACAGGCAGGGAGATCCCACGACCACCCCTGTGAGGTGGAAGAGGGTGGAAGAGGGGCTGGCTGACACAGAGGTCTCTGCTTGGATACAGGTCTGCAGCCCTGGCCCACCTCCCCCACCCTGTCCTGGAGTCTGGGCACCCTCTGCTCCTACCTCTGCAGCTGCTGCCAACCCCACCCCTTGGCTACACATGCCTGGCCCTACAGATCCTGCCTCAAATCAAGCAAACTCCCAAGTGTCCACTTCTCCACTCTCAGGTGTCCTGGACTCTCACTGCCTCTGCCCCCACATACTTCCCTGGGCCTCTGAACCCATCAGGCTGGGGACCTTCTGAGGGGCCTGGGGAGATCTGTGACCTGGAGTATGTGTCTGCAGAGCAGCTCTCTGGAACATAGCTGAGGTATAGTGTGCAGACTGGGATGTCTCTTCTCTCCTGATGTACATCTGCCTGGTTCCTGTGCTTTGGGGGACCCAGACAAACTTGAGCCACATTTTATTTTATTATTTTATTTTATTTTTATTTTTTAAAAATATATTTTATGTATTTATTCATGAGAGACACAGAGAAAGAGGCAGAAACATAGGCAGAGGGAGAAGCAGGCTGGGAACCTGATGCGGGACTCGATCCCAAGACCCTGGGATCACACCCTGAGCTGAAGGCAGACACGCAACCACTGAGCCACCCAGGTGTCCCGAGCTATAGTTTAAATGATGCACAAAGCATCCAGTGGCCAGAAAACTGGTGGAAAAGAAGGAAAGAGACTGGGCAGAGGGCTCGGATATACTCCCTTTATCTGATTACCTTGGAGGTTCTCGGGAGACCGTCTTGCTAAAGAAGATGACTTTTTAAATAAGGCCCTGGTGTCCCAGAGGTCTTGAGAGACGAATGTCCTTGAGGATCCAGCTTCCTGAGCAGCTCCTTCTGGATTTACTTCCTTGGCAGCAACAAGGAGGTCTTGGTCAGAGTTGTGCCTGCCAGCTGCCACTCAGGGCTGCCCAGAGATTCGCGGGGGACACCCAAGACAGGAAGCTCTCGGAGGGTAGAAAGGATCAGTGTTCAAGTGAGGGGGTTAGCAAAAGGCAGCGAGGCATGGCAGAGGCAGCCCGTGCCCAGCACATCCGGGGTGCCCCAGCACGTCCTGGCACCCGCTCCTTCCCACAGGGAGCTCCTGGGCACATGGCAGCTCGCTGTCACGGGCCCTGACTCAGCTGCTCCCACCCACCCATCTGAGTCATGGGCCTCCGGTTGCCCGGGCTGGGTCCCCAGCCAGGCCCTCTGCACAGCTGGGTAACATTAAGATCTTGGCATCCCTCGAAGCGTGCATCAGATCCTCTGGGCCTTTCTCTTGCTGTTGTTGTCAGATGCTGATGGGAGTTTGGGAAGCAAGTGAGGAAGTGTTTGTTCGGGGCCAGGTTGAAACTGGGCTGCAGGGCAGGGTCGGCCTGAGGTGAAGGCCTGCAGGGCATCGGGTGCTCCTCCAGGGGTGGGCTCTGGGCTGTCTGCTCCCAGCGCTGGGCACATTAACGGGCTTCTCTAAGCGTCAGCTTCGACATCTATAGAATGGGGACAACAGTGGGCTCCGCCTCCCAGGCCCGTGGGAGGACAGAGTGAGAACATACATGCAGGGACCTCGAACAGCCCAGAGGAGGTGCCCTGGAAGACCGGATGCCCCTGGGGCCTCATTGACTCCAACCATGACCCCTTCTCCACCTGCCGGCCCCTCCGCTGCCACCCCCTTGGAGGACATCCACATTCCTCAGTAGACCTCACCTGGTTCCTGCCATCTTCTCCAGCCCCACCCCCCTTACCAAGATTTCTTCAATTTTCTGGGTTCTAGAACATTCTAGGCTCTAGTACTCTAGAACACTCTAGACTCCAGAAGAGACTCCCTCTGTACTTTTGCTACTTTGTTCCCTTCAAATCCTTCCCTATCTTCTTCCCCTTCTGACTCCTCTTCCTCCTCTTCGGATAGGAGGTGGTAGGATGAGATTTTGCTCCACCCCTGTTCCTACTTCGTCAACACACAAGAGTGATGTTCTTCAGCTCAGATCACTTCTACTGAGAAGCCCTCCCTGACCTTGCCAGCTCCCACTTAGGGAGCTTAGGACTTAGGAGAAGCAAGCATATATCCCGGCCAAGGCCCCCTCCTTACTGCTCTGGGCCCAGTGTCCTGTGTCTTCTTTCCTCTCTAGCTGTGAACTTCTTTACCTTAGAGAACAGGACTCATTCCTGCACCACCCAGGCGAGTCTGCAGGGGACGACCGCAGATATTCTTTGAGTGATTGAATGGAGGACTAACAGAGATGGGGCAGGGCTGGCATCCCCTGGGAAGGGAGCAGACTTCCACCCCTTGCTCCCCAGTTTCTCTCCCAGACACAATCAGGCCTCAGTTTCCATTTGAGGATCTCGGATCTCTGAGAACCCAAATCAAGTGTTTCCCAGCCACCAGCTAAAAACCTTGGGCCATCACAGAACATGGAACATGGCATTCTTGCCATGTGGGTTGTCATGGAGGGACACGAGCTAGAGACAGAATGGGGGAGACACCGGGGGAAATCTCAGTGATGTCTCTTCGACCCCATATTGCAGGTACATTTGTGGGAGGGGAGTGAGGTGGGCAGAAACGTCAGGAGATGGTGGGATGTGCTGATGAACAGCTTCTGAGATTCTTTAAGATTAGCTACCCAAAAGATTAGGTTTCTGGAAGTGGGACAGGTTTAGTTCCTTGGAACCTGGACACTAAATGGCTGATTGGAAGAAGACTGGTCTTCTTCCTAAAATGTTGGCTGGCCCTTGGGACTCTGGGAGACTGCTGGAAGCCCTGGCCAGGTCAATGAAAGTTAGGGACCCACGCCGTGGCCAGTCTCTATTTCTCTCTTCCCTCGTCTTCCCATCATGCTGGCATCCATTGTTGCCACCAGGGGCTGATGGTCTGTGAGTGATCCCAGCAAAGTGACTCTGGTTTGCAGTTTCCTCTCTTAGGAAACAGGGACAGAGTCCCTTCCCTACCATCCTCACAGGAATGCTGTGAAGACAAAATGGCTCAAGCCTGAGAAATAACTATTTTCCTCTTAAATGCAAAATCGTGAGTAGAGAGAAGGCAGTTGTGTTGGGAGCCAGGATGTGCAGATTTGACTCCTGGCTTTCTCTAATTCACAGAGTGATGGGTCCTTGAGTAACTCACTTGGCCTCTCTGGGCCCCATTTTCCTGATCTGTGACTAAGAGTGTTGGCCCTGCTGATTGCAAACACTCTGCCAGCTCCAGCTCTCCACAGGCCTGCACATCCTACTGCTTCCTGACTTAACAGTCCCTTTGGGGCAGGGACTCCTATCAGATTTGATTCAAGGTTCTCCCGGAAGGATGCAGCCACAGAATACTGGCTCAGGATCCACTGGGAGGCCAAGACTCCCTCTGCCTAATGAACCACGCCGCTGAGACTATGGGCTCCCAATTTCCCAGGCATGCTAGAGAATCTGACCTGGAGTGGCTTCCCTGGCAACAGGGCTGGTCCTTCTGACTTGGCCAGTTGAAGGAAGACCTCAGGAGAGAGGACTCCTTCTCTGACACTGACTCATGTTTATGAAAGTCACTCACCACTGTTGACTCTCCATGGGTGGGGCTCCCTATTCCTGGGAAAATTTTATCCAGGATTAGTTTCTCATAACAATGGGCTCTCACGCCAGTGCCACCTAAAGCCTCTGGTCAATCATGATAAAGTTGGGGACATGCATTCCAGTCCCAGTTCTGCCTCTTCTTACCTGCACAGCCTTGGAGAACTCACCTGACATCCCAAGGTCTCTAGGTCCCCATGGGCAGAATGGTAGGAAATAAATGTCTATGCCTGTGTCATAGAATGGTGTGAGGCTCAGAGGAGATAATCGGTGGGCAAGGGCTTTATGATTTGTGAAGAACTGTGGATTCATGTGCAGGGGATGACATTTCTTTGTTGTGGTCATTTAGCAGTGTTAGTACCACGTTATGACGGTTGATGGGCAAAATTCCCTAATATGACTCAGTGGAAGAACAGAGCAGTGAGGGTCCAGCTCTACTGCCACTTATCACCACTGGGTTCATGGTGGATCCCCAAATCTGGTGGCCTCCATATCTGGCGGGCCCATTCACACAGTAGGGACAGTAATAAGGTTGTCCAATAACTCGGTTGGTTTTCCCAAAGCAGACCCCTTCACACATAGATTTGATTCAAATAATTTATATGATCTTTTTTTAAATTAAAGATATTTATTTATTTATGAAAGACAGAGAGAGAGAGAGGCAGAGACACAGACAGAGGGAGAAACAGGCTCATGCAGGGAGCCGGATGCAGGACTCTGTAGCCAGGATCACGCCCTAAGCCAAAGGTGGATGCTCAACCGCTGAGCCACCCAAGTGTCCCTCGGCCTAGTCTTCTTGTTGCATTGTCCGTTTGGGGGACACGGGGGCTGAGTTCAGGGAAAACAAGCAGGGGTGATGTCATTAGGTCTTCTCCAGACTCAAGTCCTTGGCAGAGCCCTTGGAAGCATCTCTTTTGTGCTGGGTACCGCCATGAACTGTTTCATGTGGGTTGAGGTGGCATCTTCTGAGGCTCCACTTGGGTGCCCAGGTTCATGAGGCTGGTATGCAGGATAACCAGAGGCCTGGGTTCAAGTCTCACTTCTGCTGCTTCTGTGATCCTGGACCCCAGGATCACACCCTGAGCCGAAGGCAGACACTCAACTGCTGACCCACCCAGGAGTCAGACCTTATACGGTCTTTAAGAGAGTGTACAGAACACACACTAGAGTTGTCCCATGTTGGGCAGGAAGCTGGGGGATTTATCCTCCAATTCCAGGTGTTAATGCCCAGAACTACCCGCTTGCCTGGTGTGTGGGCCAAGCATGGCCCAGCGACCAGAGAACACCTTCAGGAGAGAAATGCAGCAAGCCATGGATGCATGTGGGGACTCCAGGGCTGGATAAGGGGGTGGGGGTCAGGTGTTGAGCATGACTACTGTGCCACCTATAGGCTGTGTGAGAAAAAAGGAGTCTGGCATATGGCAAGCCCTGGAGGAGTGTGCTCTCTTATTAATATCTAACACCTAACTTCTGCTGTCCCAACAGAAACCCAATAGAACCTTTTCTTACAGCCATGGACTTCTAGAGAGGCTGCCTCCAGCCAAACCACAGGGCTGGGATCTTGGTTGATCAAAATCAATCATACTGCTTTGAGCCTCTTGTCCATGATTGATTTAGACATGGACCTAGGAGGTCTTCCTGGTCCATGAGACACAAGTGGGAGACAGCCTCCTCCTAAGAGAGACCCAGAAAGAGGGTCTCCTGGAAGTGTGTTCCTTCCTGGTCCATGAGACGCAAATGGGAGACAGCCTCCTCCTAAGAGAAACCCAGAAAGAGGCTCTCCTGGAAGTGTGTTCCTCTGCCTGGACTCTCTCCTGGGGCTGGGGCTGCCATCTTGTTACAGTTCGGTGGCCTCAGCTAGGGCAGGGGCAATATTCTGGTAACTTCTAGAAGGTGGCTCCAGTCTGACACGTAAAACTTTCTTCAGGTGGGGAATCAGAGCACAGGTTCAACTCCAAGATAAGCTTCCTATAGAATCAATATGGATGTATTTCCTTCTTTAAGAAAAAAACAAAGGCTTCTCTGGCATTTTTTCCTTTAGAACCACCCTCTCTGTCTCCACAAATGGATCAAATTTGCAATCAATGTGCATGTTTCCCATTCTAAAGTTCTGGAGGTTGGGTCTGGAAAGAAGGAAGGCAATCTGTGACAGAACCGAGAAGGTTGGAGAGGCTTCCACATTCCTGCAAATTCACACCTCTCTGAGGCAGGATTGGGGCGCTGCACTTCGTGGTATCCTAAGGACTTCCAGTGTCTTCTGGGAGCCTGGGAGGCCAGATGAAATCATTGGGTTATGAAGCAATTTTACTTGGAATGAATGGTGAATTATTTTTCCTTTGACAAAGAAACACTAGCTGTATCTGGCCTCCTTTTTCTTGGTAATTAATTTTAGGAAGGACTTTTGAATGCAATTAAGATGAGGTTGGACAAGGTCGTCCTTGGGGTTGTCTTGGAGCTGCAGAGCCCAGCAATGTCTGGAACAAACAAGGAGCTGGAGGGAAGGTCTATAACTGACCTGAGGGCTGAGCTGTGCAAGAGGGACATAAGGACTCAGGCCCCTGATTTGGGGGACTCCTGGAACTGCGAGCCTCCCCAGCCCTCTCGCTGGAGAAACAATGCATAAGGGAGAAGGCCCATCACTGTGGCTCCTTTAAAATGGGCTGGCAGGGTTGTACGAACTGTCTTGGTAAGCTTAGGGTGTTGGTCATAGGAGCACTGGAAGAGGAGATGTTAACACTATTAGTAATCATGATGGTGGTTACTCTACACAGGGCACTTTTTCTATTTCCTACAGCTCTCCTGCAAGGTTGACATTTTTATTCCCATTTTCATATTTGAGGAAATCGAGGTTCAGAGGCATTGTGTAACTTGCCCACTGCCCAGAATCACCCAGTAGGCAGGTCACCAACTGTCCATTTGCCTGGGGCTATCCTGGGTTTAGCATGAAGATTTCTGTAGCCCTAGAAACCTTCATTTCTGGGCAAACCAGAGTGATTGGTCACCCTAGTGGTATCAGAGCCAAGGTGAACACTAAGTCCACCTGGTCTCCAAGCCTGTTGCTCTCATGTCTACACCATGCCATCTGCTGGCTTCCAGGTCTCTTGAAATCCTCACATGCAAGGTGACAAGCTCCTTACCCAGGGTATACAAATAGGAAGCTGGGGAGGAAGAATTAGAACCCCAGCCTGCCTTTCTCCAGAATCCGTGTTTTTCTTATAAGTCCATTTGCTGCTGCAAATGAGGAGGTAGTTCTAGTGATTACACCTTGTGGGGACAGTACACACATCCTGGGGGGAGAAAGCTGAGTCTGCAACATCCTTACCAAGTCCACATCCTTGCCTGACCTGCCTGGAGCTGTACCCAGGGGAGAGGAGGCACTCATTAAAACTTCATGGAGCAAAGGAGAGAAAAGATTACACATGGGCTTGCTTTCATTTAAATAGCAACACAAATGTTCAACTACTCAGTAACTGGCAGACATAAATACAGACATAAAATAAGGATCAGTTTTAAGAGAACTACAAACACATCAGTACAATGTGGTAACTTTTCTCATTAGAATCAACTGCTGTCCCTTGTTATGTGACATAATCCAATTCTGATGTTCTTTCAGGGCTAGGCTAAGCTGAAGCCTCTCACTCTCAATCTCTCTCTTTTTCTCTCTCTCTGTGTACATATCTTCTATGAATATATTTATATTCACAGAAGTTTTTCAAGCTGTTTCTCCTTCATTGAAGCTGTTTTGAATTTACGATCAAGTGCAGTGGAAAACTTGCTCTTTCATTATGGCTGGCATTGAATATCACATTTAGCTGCTTGTCCTAATTATCCTAAGATTTGTTTCTATGTTTTGCTACTCCCCAGCATCTCTGCCTTCCCAGCCACTCTGGGTCCAGCGTCCTCATTCCTCATAGCTAGAGCAGAGCCCAAGCGGAAGGATGTGCCAGCTGAGTCTATTTTGAGTGACTTCTGAATCTTGGCTGTTGGCAGACAGCTGGTGTGTTCTTATATCCGCTACTCTTCTCTTTCTGTGGTGATAGAAGCCTGACGTTTTGGCTGAACACACGGCCACCCCCAAAGTGAAGACTACATTTCTCAGCATTCCTTGCAACTAGCTGTGTCAATTTGATGAAGGTACGAATGTGACTTGTGTAAACTCTGAGTTGTGCCCCTAGGTGGAGGGCCGTGCCCTCCCTGGCACCCTTTCTTCCCTTCCTGCTGGTTGGAATACAAATGTTGGTGGACTCCCTAGGAGCATTTGCTTATTCATTTAACTAACATAATCAAGCAAACAAGGAAACAAGACTCCATGAGGGATAATTTGCAGAAATAACAGATCATAGAAATAGACCCACAGAAACATCAGATATTGGAATGATTAGGGACAGACTATATAGCAACCTCAGAGAGATGACAGACAGAATGAGAGAAGCTTGCACCATGGCAGCTGCCTGCTAGTCTACATACATGAGGGAGAAACAAATGTTTATCCCAGGCCTCTGCTATAGTAGCTGAATCCATATCCTGATCATACATGACTTTTTTTTTAGATTTATTTAGTTATTTATTTATGATAGAGAGAGAGAGAGAGAGAGGCAGAGACACACAGGAGGAAGGAGAAGCAGGCTCCATGCCAGGAGCCCGATGTGGGACTCGATCCTGAGACTCTAGGACTGCACCCTGGGCCAAAGGGAGGCGCCAAACTGCTAAGCCAACCAGGGAGCCCCCTGCTGAGCCACCCAGGGATCCCCAACTTTTTTTTTAAAGCAGGCTCCACACTCAGCATGAAACACAACAAGGAGCTTAGCCTAATGATCCTGAGATCAAGACCTGAGTTGAGATCAAGAGTTGGACACTTAGCTGACTGAGCCACCCAGGCACCATACGTGGCCTTTCTATAACAGCTATTTTTGGTCATGAACCATTGTCTTCCAATATTTGCATATATGATTATACCTACTAGCATGGACATTGTCATGGAATAGCTTAAGCTGACACTAAACAAAATATTCACTTCCAGAGTTTTCTTTTTCTTTCTTTCTTTTTTTAGCTTTCTTCACTCTCTTTCTTCGTCTTCTTTTTTCTATTTAAATTCAATTTGCCAACATATAGCGTAACACTCAATGCTCATCCTATCAAGCGCTCTCCTTAGTGCCCTTCACCAGTTACCCCATCACTTCCAAGGTTTTCTAATCAGAATTTTTATTAGAATCTAATCACTATCTTTCTTAAATAAAGACAGTTAGGAGGCAACTGCCGGAGTCCAGTGATGGGGATAGAAGTGGTTGGAGGTGGTAGAAAAAGAGATTGAGACAATGATGGTAAAGAAGAGAAAGAAGGAAGGGGAAGAGGAGGGAAAGGAGGAGAAGAAGGTAGCATGAGAGCACATGACCTTTAATGTGTGCTAACTATGCTCCAGACACCATGCTAAGCACTTACATATTAACAATTCTGTGATTTATGTACTATTACAACCCCATTTTATGGATGAGAAAGCAGAGGCTCTCTATGCCCAGTCATTCTGATCTTCCCAATGTTTCTTGCTGATACTGTACTTCCTCCTGCAACCATGGCTTTGCACATGCTGTCCTGAATACCCTTTGTACCTCGAGCTGCCAGACACTCAAACAAAACAAAACAAAACAAAAACAAAAAGTGCAGTTAAATTTGAATATCAGATAAACAATGAAAAAAATTTTAGTATAAGTACGCACCATGCAACATTGGTGGTTTATGTGAAATTCAAATGTAACTGGGTACCCTGTATTTTATCTGGCAACCCTGTTTTGACTTCAACCTTCTTACTTTCCTTGGATATTTTCTATGTGTCTTGCCAGTCTCAGCTCAAGTAGATTCCTTGCTGGACCCAGTGAACCCCTTATTGTAGCTCCTCCCAGAACTGTGCCTCTTGCCTTCAGAGTCCTTGTCTTCATTTGACTATGTGATTAACCTCTTTTCCTCAAGTGAGTACCTTGATGGCAGGATCCATACCTGCTTTTGCTCACCTCTATGTCCCTTCTCCCACCCCCACCTCTATGCCTGGCACATGGTATGTATACAAAAATACTTGTGAAATGATATAAAGTTGGTTGAGTACCTTGTCTAAAACCACCCACTTGGCAAGTAGAAGAATGAGGGTTCAAATATAAGGAACAAAGAAAACATAGGCTCCCTAACATGGTATGGAGGGTTCCCTGGGACACTGCTGCAGCCTCTGTGGGAGGCAGCTTCAGGTTAGGCAGAGCTCTGCAGCAAGGCTACTGAGACAGAAATCAGGCTCCACTGCTGACTGTCTGGGTGGTCTTGGGCCAGTCACCTAACTCTGGATTTGCCTCTCTCTCTCTGGATCTCAGCTTCTTTACCTATAAAATTATGGTGAAAAGAAAAAAAAAAAACCCTCTCTTGTAAGATTGTTATGAGGATTGAGTCAATCCCTCACGGTGTCTGGCACATCCTAAGTGCTCAGTAAATGTGAGGTGCTGTTAGGCCATGTCTGCCTTGTTCACTGTATTCCTGCCACACCCAAGGAATTCTTTTCTACCTCAGGGCCTTTGTATGTGCTGTTTCTGTTGCTGTCAAAGCCCTTCTCATGCTTTTGTTGCCTGGCCAGCTCCTCTTCGTACTACATGTCTCAACCCTTTTCTCAGGAGAGTCTTGTCTCCTCCAACACATTGTTGATGCATCTCCTGCCTCGTCTTGTCCTGCTGGAACCCTGACCACAGTATGCAATGAAATGTGTGTATTTGGTATGTATTTATTTGGGTCTATTTTCTTTCACCAGACTATGAGTTTTGTAAGGGCAGCACCCTCTTCTAGCTTGCTCCCTATGAGACTCACAGTGACCAGCACCGTGCCAGCCATGCTGTAGCTCAGTCAGTGTTTGGCGACCAAATCCAAAAAAGAAGACAAAACCAGCAGGACACATAGCTGATGGTATAGAATGGGGGAGACGGGTGGGTGGGCAAGGGGCTGGGAAGTGGGGACGTCTTTGCCTTGAATGGAAACAGGGAGCAGGGGAGGGACCTGGATTCCGTTCAGTTCAGTAAATGTTTATTGAGTGTTCTGCCCGTTGTTCTACTTCTTTCCCATCAGTTAACCGCACAATCCAGTACATGAAAAACATCTCATGGGCCAAGTAGCACAGATGAAAGCTCTTATGACCTTGAAAGCTATTTCCTCCCGTAGTGGCTGCCTTACGATTTCTGTGTGTGTCTAGGGATGAAAACAAGACTTGCAATGGCTGCCAGGAATTGCCAACTTTAAAATACACATTATATAAAATAATTTTTAAAAATCCCACAAGGTATTTCCCACTCCCATTTTATGGATATGCTGAATGTTAGAAGGGACATGTGATTTGCCCAAAGTCACAGAAAGTGGCAGGGCTGCTGGGATTTGAACTCTGTCTGTCTGGCTGTAAAGCCCATGCTCTTACGCATCCATCCAACAGCCTCTGAAAAGATGGATCTTGACACGATTGGTCCGGCTACCTGTCCCAGCTCGGCATGGTACAACACAGTCTGATTCAATACCGGCAGATTGGCACTCCTACCAGGCCCCGCTGCAGGGGGAGAAAACTCAGCAGTCATTACGCTGGCTCAATACTCTTTCTTTGATTCTTTCATTCTTTGATTTGTTGATCAATCTATTCATTCATTCATTCATTCATTCAATAAAATGAATTGCACAAGGTAGACACACACATGGGAAATTGCAATGAAATATAACTACATGGGAGTCACAGGTGTTGAAGAGAGTTGACCCTTGTGTTGGCAAGGTTCCCAGGATTTGGGGACCAGACAAGCCCTTGAATCTCTAGGATGGTGTCCAGTAATGGAAGTCCATAGAGAAGACATCAAGCAAGGTAGTTCCTATCAGAGTCCAAGGGGTACCCAAGCACATCTCACTTGTAGGCTTAACAAAAATTGATTGCAGTGTATATGTGTGTGTGTGTGTGTGTGTGTGTCTGCTGTGTGTGGGTATGCTCTAAAAAGAATGGCCAAGAATGGCCATAATGTTTCTTTTTTTTTGGTAGTTTCTTTCTTGACCTATCATGGTGCTTTAAAAATTTACTACTTGAGGGTTAAATGGGTGATGCGTATTAAGGAGGGCACTTGTGATGAGCACTAGGTGTTGTATGGAAGTGACAAATCACTAAATTCTATACCTGAAACTAATATTATGCTGTATGTTAACTAATTGCAATTTAAGTAAAAACTTGCCAAAAATTTACTACTATCTAATAAAAATAAAAATAGAAATAAAAATTATTAGCCTGAATTTTATCATTTATCTTTAAATTGTGTGATATGTTTGAAAAATGAAAATAGAAGAGCACTTAACTCTTATGCAAATATTCAGGGATTGTATCTTTGTATCTGGTAGCTCACACCACACATTTCTTTCTTCTCAGAACTGTGGAAACACTGCACAAAATTAATTTATCTGTTTTTATTTTACTTCTTGATACATGTTACAGTCTACCAATGCTCTCTGGCTTCAGTTCACCAATGAGTAAGAAAGCACTGAAAGAAAATATAGGGTTATTTTATCATTTTCAATGTAAGCGATTGGCTAATACAGGGAAGTAATAATAGTAAGGGAGGATGTGATGGAGATGGTCATTAGTACCAAGAATGCCAGTACCTTCTTTCTGTATCTGACAGAGGTTCTGGTTGTAACAAAAAGTCTGACCTCTAGGAGATGTCAGAGCCCCTTGCTACTCAGTCACTAGATGTAACACGCTTACCTTGAACTTTCTTTGTGTCTTGCTGGACTTTGCATTATAAGTCCATCGGTATTCTGTGCTCACAGGGTCTCACAGAGACCCTGTTTGTGAATGCAAGAGCAAGGAACAGCAGGTATACATGTTATATGTATCTCTTCTGCTCGTGGGCACACTCTGTTGCCCCATTGGATTTCACTCACAAAGCACAAGTTCAAGGATAAAATTATTAAGCATTTCAAGATGCCAATGGTAGAGCATTAAGCCAAGCATGAGACTCTTCTAAGTGTGGGGCCCTGTGGGCCTGAATAGGTCCCATGTCCGTGAGGCTGGCCCTGTCCCTACAGCTTTGGTGCACTTTTGCTGATGAATGAAAATCTTACCTAAGGTGGCCATACTTGACTTAGGATGGATTGCCAAATGGGAAGTCTCCCAGGCAGAGAAAGGGAGGCCTACCAGGCAGGAGAAGGCATTGCAGATGGAGAATTGTGGTCAAATTGGCATGGCTCAGAGGTCTTGTTCCAGAGACGGAAGGGTGATGATGAGGCTGAGTAGGCGAGCTGGAGCCAGGTTGGAAGGGTCTTCGCATTCTAAATTAAGGAAGTTGGATCTCTTACCTATTGGCAATTGGAAACGACTGAAGATGCCATTAGATCTTGGATTCAGAAAGAGGGCTCTGTTGCAGGGGAGACTGGATCAGAGGGAGCAGCGATGAGGGTGATGCACACAAAGTCAAAGGCAGTAGGTCTGGGTTTATGGGAGGCAGACTTCCGGGAGGGAGGTGAGGTAAGAGGTACAAACAATAGGACGAAGCGGGCAGCCCATGGAGGTGGGGCAGACAGATGGAAGTGGAGGGTGAAACTCATGTTTCTCATTTGGGCAGCTGGGTTCCCTGGCTTCTAGACCCTGAAGGCCTGGAGATACCACTGGACCTAGAGACTTCTGAAAACCCCTGTGTGATCGGCTGCCTGCAAATTCTTCTATTCACTGTTCCCTCCTGCTCAGAATAAGAGCATGAAAGTAAGGCAAGGAAAACACAGCACAGGGCATGCTATTTTTAAGAAAGCCCAAGGCACACATAAAAACACAATATTTCAAGGCATCGTTTATTTGCAGGGAAGAGACCGTGTCAACCTGAGGGTTCTGGACAGTGCCCCACCCCCCACTGGCCTCTGTAAACACTCCTGGATGATGAATAATAGTAGTACCAGTGTTAAAGCCACTTGTCAGGGTCTTGGCATGAGCACGCCGTGATTTCAGAGGTCCCTCCTGAGTAGTGTGTGGTTCTGTTGAATTCCAAGAGACTGCATGTAGTTTCTAAGCAGAGCTATTGCTAGAGGAAGATTGAAAGGCATGTTTGTGCCAACAGAAACTTTCTGTTGTTGTTATTTACTTATTAGGCCATAAAGTCATCCACCCCATATGCTTGCAACATGTGTTCCCTTATGTTACTTGATTTTCTGAACACTCCTGGGTGGGAGACTGGGCCCATCTAATCAATGAGAGAAAGAGAAACTCTTAAGGGCCAGAGAAGCTCCTAAGCACATGGCTTGCTAAGGCCATGTGCTGGAAAACACTAGAACTTTCTCCAGTGCTTCTCAGCTCAACTTCCCCTGAGATCAATGCTTCATTTCCCCATTGAAGCACTTCTTGTCAGAGAGAGGCTATCTTGGAGGTTCCAGAGGGAACCTTACAGTGGTCCCCTCCAATAAAGAAAATGTATGTTGTCTCATATTTTATCTTAATTCATGCCAACCTTGCATCTTGCAGTAGATTGTAATCAGGTACGTTTTTTAACATAGACATAATGCATGGAACGTCTTATGGAGTAAAACAGATGCTTTAAGAAGACAAACCATATTTATCCATTGGGGAGGCCTTGGGGTACTTAACTGAGTGTAGAAGTGGGTCACACCACATGGTAGCTGCCACTGTAAAGACAGATGAGATGATGTATGAGCGTCCCCAGCACTGCTGCACGATGAGCAAGCCCAGAATCCCAGCATCACTCAACAATATGCGTTCCTTCAGCCCATGGGTCACCAGAGCTTGACTGATCTGGCCTGGGCTTGGTCGTGTGTCTGCTGACCCACTGATCTGTCAACCAGGCTCACCTGGACACATGCCTCTCATCCTACTCTGGGACCCAGTGTGCTAACCCAGGCTAACCCAGGCATCTTCTCCTTGGGGCAATGGCACAGATTAGATTTCTGATCATGAAAACACATCCAAGCCACTCGTCATATCACACCTGCTACCTTTCCATTGACCAACGTCATATGGTTGAATCCAAAGTCAAAGGGTGGGAAGTACTCTTCTTTCTTCAAGGGGCACAAACAGATATCACATGGTGACGGGCGTGGACATAGGAGAGGAGATGAATTGGGGTTGCTCTTGAAATCTGCTCTAATGGTGGGATGAGGTCCCTCCTACAGGCTCACATGAGGGAATCTGGATTTTTGATGGGAGCTCAGCTGCTTCCCAGCCATTTTTGATGGGAGCTCAGATAAGACCCCT
The DNA here is from genome assembly GCF_048164855.1 of Canis lupus baileyi. Taxonomy (NCBI): domain Eukaryota; kingdom Metazoa; phylum Chordata; class Mammalia; order Carnivora; family Canidae; genus Canis; species Canis lupus. Next base: position 71,827,726 of record NC_132839.1, read on the forward strand.
GTTCTCTCTGTGCCTCACTTTTCCCATCTGTATAATAGGGAGAATCAAGCCCTTGTGCCTGGATTATTTTAGGAAAGAGAAGTTGGCCCTTTACCGAGGATGGCAGAAGAGTATGCAAGTTCACGTGTCCACACCTCTAGCAGCCACTTGCTCTGAGGAAGACAGTGGTCCCCATGAATTGCAATAAGGGGCTCTGAGCTCAGAGAGATTGTGAAATTTGAACTTGGGGACCAGCTTAGTCTGGTTCCAGTTTTTTCCTAGGCCCACCCTGGCATTAAATACTTGTTATTAGATTATTCCCTCAATAATAGGTTGGAAGAAGCAACGATTAAGGTAATAGTAATTTGGCATGAAGCACAATGTGGGACAAGTAGCCCTGATACCCGTCCCTACCTAAGCCCTTAGGATGGCATCTGCACTCAGAAGGGCTCAGTGAAGGTTATGGGTGACACCACTGCTCCCTGGAATAGAATTCTGGAAGACAATTCACTTGTTATCAAGCCCAGGATTTTAAACCAGGCCAAGCACATCCAGAAATTTCTAGGATTCTTCTGGGTTTGTAAACACTGTGGATGTGGTCCAAACCCCTCATTTTCCGGCTGAGAAAACGGAATCCCAAAACCATGGAAGACTTGGTAGGGTCACTCAGCTAGTCAATGGTAGGGCTGGTCTGTCTCTGTTTCCCTGTCTGTGTGTCTGTCCAGCCAGGACAGGGCTGGGAGTAGGTGCGGAGTGCAGGCATCTCCTTACAGCGAGTGACCAGGCCACAGATAAAGCCCATTATCACCCTCTGCCTCTCAGTGGTGTTGAGAAATTGGGGAAGGTGGAGGCCTCTGCTCCCTGGAGGCCACGGGAAGCTGTGAACACTTAATTACCCTTCAAACCATCCGTTTGTGCAACTTTCCACGGATTGGTTCCCCCGCCCTCCCCGCCCCCAGGATCCTCAGGGAAACATGACAGAGCCCCAGAAGCAGCGGTGGCTGCAGCAGAGGACCTGTCCAAGGGCAGTGACACGGTGGACGGCTGAGCTGTCAAAACAGGAAACAGATTAGCAACGCTTGTTTCAGGCTAGTTAGCCGCGTGTGCGAGGGAGCCAGCCTGGACGTGATGGCCTGCTCAGCGGGCGTGGGCAGCCCGGGCCGGGTGCACTTCTGGCCGTGTGGTTCGGGCCTTCGCGTGGTCCAGACAGCTGCCCCCTTCTGCCTCTTGGCGTGAACGGCTGAACCAAGCTGCGTCTGCCCAAGGACCAGCTCCGCTTCCTAAAGAGGCACACTCTGAGCCAGGGTGGCTGTGCGATCTCAGGCAAGTCATGCAGCCTCTCTGTGCCTGGGTTTCCTCCAACTCAAAACCGGATCATGCCCATGGACATTACATTTCATTCATAGTTTAAAAACTCGTCTACTTACAGTAGAGGAGGCTAAGTTACATCATTGAGAATTCAGAACAATACAAACAGAAGGCACTCAACAAATGTTCTGTTTCTAAAAACAAAACAAAACAAACCAAAACCAAAACAAAACAAATGTTCTGTTTCTGACACCGTACTTGGTTACCTTGAGGCCAGTGGAAGGGAGCTTTGGCTACTTTAGCTCTGCCCAGGGACATCAACACAGATTTTTTTTTTTTGGACCCAAGCATCCCTACTTTCTTTCTAAAATTAACACCCATCACTAATTGGACACCTGCTGTAGGCCCACCATTGTGTTGGACATTTGCACACAGTACCTTATTTTTAAATTTTTAAAAAAAGATTTTTTTTATTTATTTATTTGAGAAAGAGAGAGAGAGAGAGCGATAAGGAGGAGCAGAGGGAGAGCAGATAAGCAGACTGTGCAGTGAGTGCAGAGCCCATCACGGGGCTCCATTCCACGACCCTGAGATCATGACCTGAGCCAAAATCAAGAGTTGGATGCTCAACGCACTCAGCCACCCAGGTGCCCCACAGTACTTTACCTTAATGCAACAATAAATATGTGAAATAAGGCTACTGTAACTAAAAATGACCAATTAATATTATTTGAACTTCCAGGATGCACTCTGAACACTTCGTATATGGTCACTCTGTTGCGTTTTAGCTTTTATTTCTCTCATTTTGCAGATGGGGAAACCTTAATTTCCTTTAGATTAAAAGCAATCACACACACACACACACGCACACGCACACATTCTCACAAGCATAGGCAACTTGGAAACTTCATCAGCAAATGGCAGGGAAGGGGTTCCATGAGCTAATGATAGCTGCCCCTACGCATCTGGAGGCTTTGGTCTGCACACACCCTCTCGGGGCTCAGCAGGGACTGTGGAGAGGAGCAAAGAGGCCCACCGGCAACCGAGGCCAGGGCTGGGCCATTGGAGGCTGGGGTGGAGGCTGCAAGTACAGTTTAAAGAGCTGGAGCAGTGAGCTGGGCACTCATCAATGACTATAGATCAGAAGAATCTAGAGACAAAATCTCAGTTTTCTGGAGAGCCCAGCAGGCTACTTCCCATCACCACACCTCTGCTTGCTGGATTCCCTCTACTCTGAATGCCCTCAGCATCCCCATCTGTCCCACTTCTCCCTAGGGAGCTCCTCTGCATCATTATCCCAGACCCAGCTGGGGGGCTCCTCCTCTGGGAATCACGGTTCTCTCAAGAGAATGGTTCCCCAGACTCCCAAAGCATCCAGAACCTTCTTCCATAAGAGCACAACGTGCTTGAGGTCTGAGCTCCATTCTCGACTGAAGGAACCTTCTGGGGCTGTTCTCAGGTCACCCAGCCTAGCACAGCACCCGGCATGTGATAGGACAAGAATACAAGTTGGTTGGCTGACGGAAAAGATGAAGTCTGGGGAGGATTCAAAAGGAGTTTTTAATCCAATAAATGGAAGGAGGAATTGATACAATAATCTCATCATACAGATCAAGAGACCGGGGCTTGGTGACTGTTATGGGCTGAATGGTGTCCCTTCCCTCCCCCAGTTCACAGTCAGAAGTTTTAACTCCCCTCCCCCCCCCACACTGTATCCCAGAATGTGACTGTATTAGGAGACAGGGACTTTACAGAGTAATCATGTGAGGATGAGGTCATTAGGCTGGGTCCTGATGCAGTGTGACTGTGTCCTTATAAAAGGACATTTGGGGGACACCTGGGTGGCTCAGTGGTTGAGTGTCTGCCTTCAGCTCAGGGTATGATCCTGGGGTCCTGGGATAGAGTCTCACATTGCAGGGAGCCTACTTTTTCCTCTGCCTATGTCTCTGCCTCTCTCCGTGTCTCTCACAAATAAATAAAATTTAAAAAAGAAAAGAAGAGAAGAAGAGGACATTTGGACAGACACATCACAGAGAGATGACCGTGTGAAGAGACACAGAGAGAGCATAGCATCTACAGATGGGATGGACAGAGCAGGTCCTCTGTCACCACCAAGAGGGAACCAACCCTCCCGGCACCTCGGTCTTGGACTGCCAGCCTCCAGACCGGGGGACAGGGAGTCTGCTGGTTAAGCCCGCAGTCCCAGGCCCTGTATCAGGGAAGCCTGAGCAAACTCTCAGAGCGACTGGAAGTGACTTTATTGTCACAGGCCTGGTGGTGGTGGAGCCAGGATGTGAACCCAGGTCCGCTTACTCCAAGGTCTGTCCTGGGTGAAGACTAGCTGATTTCACACCCTTGGAAATTGGGTCAACTACATTGACCCTTTTGGCTGGTAATGAAACTCCTCTCGGTAAGAAAAGCTTTTCTGCTGGCCTGGACCAAAGGTGTGTGAATTCATCACATAGCCTGTGGACACACGAGGGGCCAGAGGCTTGGACCCCAAGCCCTGGTGTGCGAGAACCAGGAGCAAACTGGCTGGCTGCACACCCCACCTCCGTCGGCAGGACTCTGGGCCGGGAGTGGAATCCCTCTGCTCCAATTTCCTCTTCTCAACCACAAAGGCAAGAATGTTCCCTACTTCTTCCTATTTTTTCCCCTTGTGAGGATCAGGGAAGTGAGGGGTACCTGCAACATGCTTAGAAGAGTGTCTAGCGCTCGGCGCTTCATCAGTGTGGCCTATTGTTATTTTGTTGGGATTATTGGCATCATTACCATAAGTCCAAGAGGGCTATGAGGAAGTTTAAAATAATTTAAAATCACTTAGGATTCTACCACACAGACATACTTAAAATATCTGACTTTCCATTTGACTTCCAATCATCATTGTAGAGGAATGCAGGCATTTTGCATGACTCTCTTGCTTTTCCTGTTATTATGAAAGGTCGTGGGGCTCCTGAACAGTTCCCACGTGTGTGGAGTCATACCTGGTGCTTCGAGGCAGTTGATCGATACAGTCGATGCCACTGTAACTCTGGGAGGCGGGCCGAGCTGAGGCCTGTTTCCAGGGCAGGAAAGGACTTGGAGACGTGCCTTGTGCACAGCCTTGGTAAGAGGCAGAGCCCAAGTCCCAGGCCCCTTTCTCAGGCTTCCTTCTGGAGGCTGAGTTTCTAGGGTGGAGGGTGTGGGGTGGGGGGAAGCAGCTTCTCATTCTCCAAAGCCCACCTTCCAACCTCTGTGGTTCTTTCGGAGTGCCGAGGACACTGCAGTTCCTCAGAAATCCAACGTCTGGATTGAATTAATGAGCAAAACAAAGCAAGGACACAACAGATTTAATCCATGTCCTGGCTCAGGGCACTGAAAGTTAGACCTCTTTATGCTTTTAATTACTTAACCCAAGTGATGTGGATGTGTAGTAGGCTCTGTGTGCAGCCCGAAAGCCCGCTCTGCTCCTCATGCTGCAGGTGGGTGCCCCTGGCTGGTACTGGGACTTGGCTCAAGGGAGAAGTGACAGTTTTGCTTCCATCAAGCCCTCATTGTGGGAGGAGGAGCTCAGATGTTTCTCTTTTCCCTCTCAAGTGTTTCCCTGTGTCTACGGTTGCTGTTTGTTCCAGGGATGAGACCACCTCTGGGAGGGAGCAGGGAGGACAGATCCACCTCCCACCCCTCAGGGACACCTGTAGGAGGAGGAGGGAAGAGATGCATCCTCCACCCTGAATTCCTTAGAGCTCCCAGGAACTGAAATCCATGTCTCCCCCAAGGCCAGTGTGAGGATCTGAATAAACACAGGCTGTGAAGCTCTCCCAGAAACCATGTACCACTTTATTTATTTATTTATTTTAATTTTTTAAAATTGGAGTTCAATTGAACTCCAACGTTTAGCATAACACCCAGTGCTCATCCCATGCACTGCTTTAAATACGGAGAATTGCTTGCAGGAGGAAATGGTTGCTTGGCCTAAGAGAAAATAGAAGGAGCTATAAAGAGTAATCAGACTCTACTAGTAAGGTTTAATAGTAATGACAAGAAGGGCAATGATAATGAGGGAGACCAACCTGTCCTGGTTTTCCTGGGACTGTCAGATCTTATAACTAGAAGTCCTGTATTCAGAAAGCCCCTCAACGTTGGTCACCCCAACATTAATGAGTGTCTTTGGAAAGGTGAATTCATCCAGTAATTTAAAAACAACTATTAAACCTTGTAAGGTTTGTGACACTTTCTGAATAAAGACTTAAAATATCTGATGAAACGCTTCATCCCAAAATGTTTCGGGGAGGGACTCTGGTGGCTGGTGCCCGGGTGACAACTGGGAAAGCTCAGTTGCTGTCCAACTCAGCGAAATCTCCTCTCTGGGCCAGGTTTCCCCTCGAGGGGCGTCCTGAGACGTCAGGACCCACCAGAAACGCTGGCATCCCCATCACAGTCCTTGTTATCTGCAATGGGACCTGCCACTTCTTGTTTCCTGTCTGTCTCCCAGCAGCCCAGGGCAGTAGAAATGGCAGGACTGGTCAGTCCACTGTGCAGACCAGCAAACCAAGGTTCAGAGGGGTTAAGCCACTTCTTCAGCTCACATAGTGGTGACCCAGCCAGTAACGAAGACCAGGTCTGCCTCACCCCAGAGTCTGTGGGGTTTTTTCACTGTCATATGTACCATTTCTCTGAGTTATTCCCTTCCTATGAAAAAGCAAGATCTCAGGCATCGAGCCGGCCAACACCGGAATGCTGCCACTTAAGGGAGTCTTGGGAGCCCCTGGCTGAGCTGAATCCACGCATCTCCACACCCTGTCACCCCGGGATCTCAGGTTCCCCTGGGGGCACTCACCCATGCCTCCTGACTCTGGCCAGCAGAGCAGGGACGTGGGGCGGCATGCAGCAGAGGGAGAGTGGCTTTTGGAGAGAAATGGGGTGCAGGTGAAGAGACCCAATGCACAGCACGATGGCCGTGGCTCATAATACTGTACCGGATGCCAGAAATTCACGGAGAGATTTCAGGTGTCCTCATCGCACTCACAAAAAGGGAACTATGTGTTAAGCAGATGTGTTAGGTAGCTGGACTGTAGCTACCAAGTTGCTGTGCCTGTGCGTATTGGATCATTGCGCTGCACACCTAAGTATATGCAGTTCTTAGAGAAATGTCCTCGACTTTGAGCCTCTATTGCCTCATGTTGTAAAATGGGATTATGATAACCTTGCAAGGTAGCTGCAAGAATTGAATGGGATAAAATGTTTGGAAAACTTGGTGCACCCAGGGGGCAGGAGCACCTCATTTGTTGAGCCCCACGTGGTTCTAAACACTTTGGTGGATGAAAAAATTTATTCCCGAGCAACCCTCCCATCTGCAGAGGAGGGGTAGGCTGGCCCATGGGTCAGATGTAGGTCAGCATGAATGGGGCTGGGGTTGTGGAGGGCAGGAGCAGGAACAGGGGCTGGGCAGGGTTAAAGGATTCAGTTTTCAATCTAAGTGCACCCCAGGTGATGTTTAGGACATCTTTAGACTTACTTTTTACCTGAAACTCAAATTTAACTGATTGTGCCATATTTCTATTTGCTAAATCTGGTATCCATAGATCTGGGTGACCATCTCCAATACAGCCAGAGGTCTTGTGGCTCATCTGTGCCATTTCTGGGGCTCTAGTGGGTGCAAGTGCAATGAGTTGGGAAGCCTTAAAGGTGCTAAGCCGGGGCCACTCTGTAAAGGCAAGTGCACACACCGCCAGGCATTGGGGTCATCTTTGGGTCTCCCGTGCGTTTGGTTCCTTTGGATTTTTCCCCAAAAGATCATCAGCAAATATTTCCTTTTGCTTAAATCCCAGTTTCTCTAGCTTTCTACAGGCTGAGAGAATTATTTGCCAGACCTCATGTTTACCTGGCTCTTTGGTGGAGTTAATCATTCATCTGAATCCCTGTTTCACTTGCTTTCAGAGGCTAGTCAGATAATTTGCCTAGTTCTCCATTTTTTTTTTCTTCCAGTCTTTGTGTGTACTCCACAATTATTTTGACAATGAATTAGGGAAGGCAGTGTTCTCTTCCATTATCTTATGATATGTTTTAGAGTAATGGTTCTCAAAGTGTGGTCCTCAGACCAATGGCATCAACGTCACCATGAACTTGTTGGAAACTCTGGGTGGGGCCAACAATCTGTTTCCAAAAGCATCTAGGGTGTGCAGAAGCTCAGCCAAGTTTGAGAACCCCTGGTTGGGGAACCGCCTTGAATTAGGAAGCAGGAGAGTTCAGATCCTGGCTCCATCCCTCCCTGGCTGGGTGACCTTATGCAAATCACTCACTCTCCCAGACCCTTACTCTCTATGGAGGGCAGTGGTGGAACCTAGGATCTCAGAGCCCCGTGCAGCTCTGCTGTGTGTCATGCTGGCCCATAAGGAAAGCAGTATACTGGAGGGGTTCCTGGGCACTGTGCCATGGCAGTGGGAGCAGTCCACCAGGTGGGGGCCCATGATGCCTCTTGTCCAGGGCCCTGCCCTGCCTGCTCCCTGCCACCCAGCCTTTGGGTCCCCAGCCAAGAACAAAATGACACGTGCTGCCAGTTGGCCTTGCAAGGGGAGGTGGCCCAGCGCCAGGCCCTACTAATTGCTAATTTGCACTGAAACAGCAAACAAAACCCTGCATGTGAATGCCCTGGTTATTTGGCTGGTTCTCCCCCAGAATCCTTTAGTCACCACCCAGGGGCCAGCCCCCAAATCTGGAGCCATTCACCCCAGGATTCTAGGAGGCCAGGGGCACTCACCCGGCCCTGGGAAAAGCCAGCTTCTCCCTGCAGCTAATTGGGAAGAGGGAGGGGCTTGCCATCCCTGTTCTTTTTCTCTCCCATGTTTGTGTGTCACCATGAAGAAAAGAATATAATGATTCCTGTCTCATGGGCACAGAGCTTTTGAGAGAAAGCAGGGGAGAAGTGGAATGAGCGAGGCCTCCGCTTGCATGGCATTGTAACCTCCAGACCCAGCCAGGTCCTTCAGCCCACTGAGACTCCCAGCTGCATCTGCATTTGGGGACATCTTGGTTCCTCTCCAGCATTTGGGACCCAGGTTGGATCACTTTAACCCCCAAAACTTCAAATCTCCCCTAGGAATCTGTTCATTCCTGGCTTTTCCTTCTAGTGGTTCAATGCCTGTGTCCTTATTCTCTGGCACCCTCACCTGAGGGATGCACACAGCTCAGCCTTCACCAAGTTGTAAGAAGAAAGAAACCACCTGCTCTGAGCATTACCAGTTTTGTGGGATTGACAGTAAATTGGCAGGAGTGGAGAGGGCTGTGGACTGAGGGGGCGCAGCCTACCCTCTGGCTGCCTCCACCCCCGCCTTGCCCTGCACAGCCTCCTGGGGGCTCTGAAGCCCTGGCACCAGCCCTCACAGGTGCTCCTCAGGCCTCCCTGACCCCGAGCAGGCTCATCAAGCCATTCTCCCAGCAAGCATGGCTGTCTTTCTCAGAGAAACCAGGTTCCCAGAGAGTGAACTTGGCCTCACCTTGTTACAAGTCATCAACGAAAATGGAGCCTGCCCTCTGGGAGTTTACATTTCAGTGGGAAGAGAAGGAAAAGCACACAAACAAGTAATTATAGAGTCAACATCCTTGGATTTGGAATGATTTCCTTAATCTGTGCTTTCTATTCCTGTGTGCTCCCTCTCTATGCCACTAGAATATAAGTTCCAAGAGGCAAGATTTTTATTTTTTAAAAGATTTTATTTATTTATTTATTTATTTATTTATTTATTTATTTATTCATTCATTCATTCATGAAAGACACAGAGAAGCAGAGACACAGGCAGAGAGAGAACCAGGACCCCGGGATCATGTCCTGAGCCAAAGTAGATGCTCAGCCACTGAGCTACCCAGGTGCCCCTAGGCGAGATTTTTTTAAAACAACTTTATTGAGTACAGTTGACATGCAATGAGCTGCATATAAAATGTTCTACTGAATAAATTTTGACAGATGTATGCCCTGGTGATGCCATCACCACAATCCAGGTAGCAGATGGTTTCCTTGTGCCCTGGATGGTGTCTCTGCTCTCTCCCATCTCCAGGCAACCACTGGTTGACTTGCTGTCAGTTATGGATTACTTTGTGTTTTCTGGAGTTTTTTTTATATAATAAATGAAATTGTACAATAGGTATTATTTTATGTCTGGCTTCTTTTGCTTTGCAAAGTTATTTCAAGATTTGCCTATGTTTTTGCACTAAATCAAAGTTTGTTCCTTTTTATTGCTGGGTGTATTCCATTGTATGGACATACGACTATTTGTTGGTACATTCATCTATGGGTGGACATTTGGATTGTTCCAATCTTTTAACTGTAAAATATAGTTGCTATAAACATTTGTATATAAGCCTTTGCATGGATACTTATTTTCATTTATGATGGGCAAATATGTAAGAGTAGAATGACTGGATCATATGGTAGATTCATGTTTGACTTTTTTTTTAAAGATTTTATTTATTTATTCATAAGAGACACAGAAAGAGAGGCCAAAACATAGGCAGAGGGAGAAGCAGGCTCCCTGTGGGGAGCCTGATGTAGGACTTGATCCCAGGACCCTGGGATCATGCCTTGAGTCAAAGGCAGGCGCTCAACCACTGAGCCACCCAGGCGACCCTCATGTTTAACTTTAAACAAAAACTGCTAAAATAATTTCCAAAGTAATTGTAGCATTTTACATTCCCATCGATACTGTATGAGCATTCCAGGCACTCTATTTCCTGGTCAAAAGTTGGTATTATCAGTCTTTTAAATTGTAGGCACTTGAATGAGTGTGAAATGGTATCTCCTTGTGGTTTGATTTGCACTTCATGATGACTAATGATGTTGAGCACCTTTTCATCTGCTTATTTCCATTCAAATATCTTCTTGAGTGAAGTGTATGTTTAGCCTATTTAAAAAACTGGGTTGTTTCTTTTCTTCTTATTGAGGCTTCAGAGTCTTTGTATGTTCTGGATATAAGTGCTTTATCAGATACATACATTGCAAAGATTTCTTCCCCCTTTCTGTGTTGTATGTCTCTTTATTCTTAATGATGTCATTTGAAGAGCATAAGTTTTATGTTTTGATTAAGCCCATTTTATAAATTTTTTCTTTTGAGGCTTATGCTTTTGGTATCACATCTAAAGCTTTACCTGAATAGATCTTTTTTCAGTGTTTTCTTTCAGTTGATTTGTGACTGTAGGTATTGCATTTAAGTCTATCATCCATTTTGGCTAATTATTGTGTGTGGTGCAAGGTAGAGATCAAAGTTCATTTGTTGTGTAAGATTTTCAATTGTTTCAGCACCCATTGTTGAAAAGACTATCTTGGCTTCACTGAATCGCCTTTGTACCTTTGTTGAAAATCAACTGATTTCTCTAGACTCTATTCCATTGGTTTATTTGCCCATCTTTACACAAATAATGCATGGCATGATTAATATGGGTTTCTAATGTCTTAAAGTCAAGTAGTGTAAGCCCTCCAACTTTCTTCTTCATTTTCAGATTTATTTTGGCTATTTTAGGTCTTTTGCATCTCTATATGAATTATAGAATCAACTGGTCAACTTTTACAAAAGAACATGCTGGGAATAAGTTGGAAAGGACTGAATCTATAGATCAATTTGGGGAAAACTGATATCAAACAATATAGTCTTTTGATCCATAAATAAAGTCTATGGAAACACGAACACAGTTTATCTATTTATTTATTTTAGGTGTTCTTTAATTTCTCTCAGTAGTGTTTATGGTTTTCAGTATACAGGCTTGCACACTTAAAATAAAGATTTATTTATGACAGAGAGAGAGAGAGAGAGAAAGAGAGAGAGAGAGTTGTATGTGTACCTGAGTAGGGACAAGGGCTGAGGGGGAGAGAGAGGGAAAATCAGCCTCCACACTGAGCCTGTAGCCCAGCACAGGGCTCTATCCCATAATCCTGAGATCATGGCCTGAGCTGAAACCAAGAGTCAGATGCTGCACCCAAGGGCAGCCAGGTTTTTACACTTTCATCAGACCATCTTGCATAAGTATTTATAGTTTTTGATGCTATCATGAATGGTACTTTTATTTCAAGTTCTTATTGTTAACAACTAATGTTTAGGAATATAATAGAATTTTGTATATTGATCTTGAAATTTACTTGATAAACTCACTTATTAGTTCCAGTATCTATAAAAATTGTTTTGATTCCATCAGTTTTTCTACATAGAGGATCAGTGATCTGTGAGCCAAGATCATTGTACTTCTTCCTTTCCTGTCTGGATATCATTTATTTCCTTTACTTGTCTTATTGCACTGGTTACAATCTTTAGCAAAACGTTGATTAGAAGGAAGATAAAACCAAACATCTTTGTCTTGTTCTTGATCTAAGGAGGCTAATAGCATTGTATCTTTCACCATGATTTATAGCATTAGCTGTAGTTCTTCATTGATGCCCATTATCACATTGAGGAAGTTCTCATATATTGAGTTTACTAAGCTTTTTAAAAATCAGAAATAGATGTTGGAATTTATAAAATATGCTTTCTGCTTTTATGATGATGCTGTGTGTTTTTCCTTATTTATTTTGTTAGAATTACATTGGTTTATAAAAATGTCAAATCAACCTTATATTCCTTGCAAAAGTATTTTTTGAATCTATGTTTATAAGGAATGTTAGTCTTCAGTTTTCTTTTTTTTTGGAGTGTCTTTGTCTAGTTTTGGTATTAGGATTATGCTGACTGCAGAGAATGGACTAGGAACATTCCCTCCTGTTCAATTTTCTGAAGGAGTTTATATAGAATTGATATTATTTATTTCTTACACGTTTGGTAGAATTCACCAGTGAGGCCCTTTAGGCATGGAATTTTCTTTGTGGGAAGAGTTTTTTTCAAGATTTTATTTATTTATTATTATTATTATTTTATTTATTTTTTAAAAATATTATTTATTTATGATAGTCACAGAGAGAGAGAGAGAGAGAGAGAGAGAGAGAGAGAGAGAGAGGCAGAGGGAGAAGCAGGCTCCATGCACCGGGAGCCCAACGTGGGATTCGATCCTGGGTCTCCAGGATCGCGCCCTGGGCCAAAGGCAGGCGCTAAACCGCTGCGCCACCCAGGGATCCCATATTATTTTATTTTTTTTTGAGAGAGAGAGAGAGATCAAGAGAAGGAGCATGAGGAGGAGAAGCAGGCACATCGCTGAGCAGGGAGTCTGATGTGGGGCTAGATCCCAAGACCCTGGAATCTTGACCTGAGCTAAAGGCAGGCACTTAAACAACAGCCACCCAACACCCCTGTGGGAAGATTTCTAAGTTACAGATTCAATTTCTTTAATAGATATAAGGCTATGCAAGCCATCTATTTATTTTTAAGAGAGCTGATTAGCTTGTGTCTTTCAAGGAATATGTTCATTTTATCTAAGTTGTTGAATTCATTGGCATAAAGTTATTTATGATATTTACTTATTATCTTTTTTAATATCTGTAGAATCTGTAGTGATATTGCCTCTCTCATTTCTGATGCTGGTAATTTTTGTGTGTATTTATCTTTCATTGCTTGGTCCGTCTGGTTAGGAGTTTATCAACTTTTGTCATTGAACTTCTCCAAGAACCAGCTTTCTATTTTTATTTCAGTTATTTCACTGTGATCCTTATTATTTCCTTTCTTCTACCGACTTTGTTTTTATTTATTCTCTTTTATTCTAGCTTCTTTTTTTTAAATTTTTTATTTATGATAGTCACAGAGAGAGAGAGAGAGAGAGAGAGGCAGAGACACAGGCAGAGGGAGAAGCAGGCTCCATGCACCGGGAGCCTGACGTGGGATTCAATCCCAGGTCTCCAGGATCGCGCCCTGGGCCAAAGGCAGGCACCAAACCGCTGCGCCACCCAGGGATCCCTTATTCTAGCTTCTTAAGGTAGAAGTTAGGTGAGGTTATTGGTTTGAGAACTCATTCTTTTTAAATATAGACATTTTGTGCTTAATATTGCTTCAGTATTGTTGCAGAACTTTTGCTATGTTGTGCTTTCATTTTTATTCAGTTCAAAATATTTAAAATTTCTCTTTTGATTTCTTCTTCTACCCTTGTGTATCTTAGTAGTGCATTACTTAGTTCCCAAATATTTGAGGATTTTTCAGATATCTTTCTGTTATTGATTCCTAATTTAATTTTGTTATGATCAGAGAACATACTTTATGTGTTGTGAATGTTTTTAAATTTATTGAAACTTAATTTATGGCCAAAATATGGATTACCTTGGTAAATGTTTTATGTGTACTTAAAAATAATATGTGTTCTGCTGTTATTAAATAGAATGTTCTCTAAAAGTCAACAGAGTTGAGCTGGGTGGTAGCGTGGTTCAGGTAATTGATATTAATTTTCTGCTTACTTTTTCTATCAATCGTGGAGACAGAGATCCAACTGTAGTTGTTGAATTTCTGTATTTGATCTTTCAGTTTTGTCAATTTTTGCTTAATGTGTTATGAAACTCTGTTATTATGAGTGCATACATGCTTAGAATTATTATGTTCTCTTGATAAATTGACTCCTTTATCATTATGAAATCACTCTTTGTTCTTGGTAATATTCTTTACTCTGAAATTTACTTTGTCTGATATTAATATAGTCATTCCAGCTTTCTCTTGATTAGTGTTGACATGGTGTATCTTTTCCTTTTTCCTTTTTAAAAATTTTTTACTCCTAACCCTATTGATGTCTTTATATTTAGAGGTTTGTTTTATTGGAGCAGGAGTTAGGTTTCTTTTGTTTTGGTGGCAGCATAAAGTTAGATCTTACTTTTATTTTTCTGTTTGGACAAACTCTGTCTCTTAATTGATGTGTTTAGAGCATTTGACATGTCATTTGTTTATTGATATTATTGGTTTTAACTAACTCACTATTTATTTTTTTCCTTTTTTTTTTTTTTTTTTTTTTTGAGAGAGAGCAAGAATGCACACAAGCAGAGGTAGGGGCAGAGGGATAGAGAGAGAATATTCTGAGGCTGAGTGTGGAGCCTGATGTGGGTCTTGATCTAATGATCCCGAGATCATGACCTGAGCTGAAATCAAGAGTCAGACACTTAACCAACTGAGCCCCCCAGGCACCTCTTAACTTGCTATTTATTTTCTGGGCAACCCAGGTGGCTCAGGGGTTTAGTGCTGCCTTCAGCCCAGGGCCTGATCCTGGAGACCTGGGATTGAGTCCCACGTCAGGCTCCCTGCATAGAGCCTGCTTCTCCCTCTGCCTGTGTCTCTACCTCTCTCTCTCTCTCTCTCTCATGAATAAATAAATAAAATCTTTTTTTTAAAAAACTTACTATTTATTTTCTATTTCTCCCATTTATTCATACTTCTTATTGTCTTCTTTTTCTGCCTTGTTTTAGACTGAAGAGTGTTTTTAATAATTCATTTAATCTTTTTTGTTGACTTATTAGGTATAATTCTTTGGGGGCATGTGTGTGTGCATCTTGCTGCACTGTCTTCCTTATTTCTAACTAGTAGTCTACCATCCTTATTTTGTGTCTTTTGTGCATGACTTGTGTTCTTACCTCTAGCTGCTTTTTTTTTAAAAAAAGATTTTATTTGTTTATTTATTCACGAGAGACACACACACACACAGAGGCAGAGACATAGACAGAGGGAGAAGCAGGCTTCATGCAGGGAGCCTGATATGGGACTCAATCCCAGGATTCCAGGACTATGCCCTGGGCCAAAGGCAGGCACTAAACCTCTGAGCCATCCAGGGATCCCCTCCTCTAGCTGCCTTTTAATGTTTTCTCTTTATCACTGGTTGAAGCAGATCAGGTCATGATGTTATTTTGTGTTATTTTTTTCAGGTTTCTTATATTTGGGCTGTGTTGAGCTTTTAGGATTTATGGGTTTATAGTTTTTAATAAACGTAAACTTTTGACCATTATTTCTCCAAATGATTTCTCCTCCCATTTTTCTCTCTCTTCTTTCTTCATGACTCCTTATTACATGTCTCCTTATTTTTAAGTTTTTTTTCTCTCTGTGTGTCACTTTGAATATTTCTTTTTTATGTCTTCGGTTTCCCTAATATTTTCTTCTGCAATATCAAATCTGCCATTAATTCTATTCAGTATATTTTTTATCTCAGACATTAGTTTTCATCTCTGGAAGTTCAGTTTGGATCTTTTAAAATATATTTTATGTTGCTTCTTCACATGCTCAATCCTTCATCTAGATTTTTGAATGTATAGAACACAGTTATGATAACAGCTTTGATGTACTAATGTTATCATCCATGCCATTTCTGGGTCTGTTTATACAGATTGATTTTTCTCTTCATTACATGTTATATTTTCTTATTTCTTTACATATCTGGTGATTTTATATTTGACTCCAGACGTTGTGGTTTTAACTTGTTGAGTACTGGATATTTTTATATTGCTATAAATATTTTGGAGCTTTCTTTTGAGGTGCAACTAAGTTACTTGGAAATAGTTTAAGTATGTTAAGTACAACTCTCAAGCTTTATTAGGCAGAACCAAACCACCATTTAGTTTAAGGCAAATTTCTCCCCAGTACTAAAGCCAAAGTTTTAAAATACTCTACCTGGTGTTCCATGAATTATAAGGTTTGTCATCTGGCTGATGGGAAGGGGGCTTTTCCTGGGCTTGTGTGAGTCCTAGCGATTTTCCCTTTTAATCCTTTCTGGTAGTTCTTCCATAGCCTCAGATAATTTCCTTAAATGCATGTGCAGACCCATGTTTTAGTAAAGATTGTTGATCTCCAGGTTTCTCACTTCATGCAGCTCCCTCCTCTTTGGTGCTGTTCTCTGTGAACTCTGCTTTAGCCATCCTGGATTCTCAGCTTAATCCACCCATGATGACCACTGGACACCACCTGGGTTATCCCTTCCTATGCCACTTCTTGGAAATTCTCCCCAGGCCAGCCGGAATAATGGCCCTCTAAAGATTTCCATGTTTTACGACCCAGCAATTGCACTGTTGGGGATTTACCCCAAAGATACAGATGCAATGAAATGCCGGGACTCCTACACCCAATGTTTATAGCAGCAATGTCCACAATAGCCAAACTGTGGAAGGAGCCTCGGTGTCCATCGAAAGATGAATGGATAAAGAAGATGTGGTTTATGTATACAATGGAATATTACTCAGCTATTAGAAATGACAAATACCCACCATTTGCTTCAACGTGGTTGGAACTGGAGGGTATTATGCTGAGTGAAGTAAGTCAGTCGGAGAAGGACAAACATTATATGTTCTCATTCATTTGGGGAATATAAATAATAGTGAAAGGGAATATAAGGGAAGGGAGAAGAAATGGGTAGGAAATATCAGAAAGGGAGACAGAACGTAAAGACTCCTAACTCTGGGAAACGAACTAGGGGTGGTGGAAGGGGAGGAAGGCGGGGGGTGGGGGTGAATGGGTGACGGGCACTGAGGGGGGCACTTGACGGGATGAGCACTGGGTGTTATTCTGTATGTTGGCAAATTGAACACCAATAAAAAATAAATTTATTATTAAAAATATAAAGATTTCCATGTTTTAATTCTTAGAACCTGTGAATATGTTACCTAACATGGCAAGGAGCGATTAAGATGGCATATAGAACTAAAAAATTGCTAATCAGCTGATCTTAAAATTGGAGTTTTAACTTAATGGATGCTTTAATAGGTTGAAACTTTTGGGGAACTTTGGATCAGGTAAATATGTTTTGCATGTGGGATGGATCTATATCTTTGTAGGCCTGAGTACAGACTTCAGTAAGGCTAACCAATAGCCTCCCAATAGTAATCTCTGCCTGTATTATTATTTAATAGACGGACTCAAGAACCTTTAACTCTGATGGCCCTATCCCTGTCTTATGTCAGGGCCCTAACTGATGGCCCTATCCCTGTCTTATGTCACTTTTTAAAGATACTTTTTAGTATTTTAATGATATGTTTAGCTTTATGGTTGTGTTTGATTTTGTTTTTAATCTGCAAATTATACATTATTGTAATTGTTTTATAGAGGCAGTAATTATTTAGATTTGTTACACATTTACCACTGTTCCTAGTATTTCATATAGGTTTACTGGGATTATTTTCCTTTTTTCCTGAAATTTACTATTTAAAATTTCCAGTAATGAGTGTATGCATGTTTGTAGTAAACTCTCAGTTTTTGTGTGTCTGAAAATGTCATTATATCACCTCATTTTGAAGAGTATTTCACTTAGGATGGGAGTCCTGATTGAGTTGTTTTTTTCTTATCTTGTCGTCTCTTGTTGCTGTTGAGAAGTCTGTTATCAGTCTGGATTACATTCCTTCATAAATAACTTGTCCTTTTTCTCTTGATGATTTAGGATCTCTCCTCTTTTTCCTTCTTCCCCACTCTTTTCTCTTTATTTCCCTTTCTATGTTCTGTAATTTCATTATAATGTGCCTAGAAACAGAAGTTTCTTTCTTTCTCTTTTAAATGTATTATCTTACCTATAATCTCTTGTGTTTCCTGGATCTGAGAGTTTGTGTCTTACATCAATTCTGAGAAATTCTTAGACATTTTATTACAAAACACTTATTCTACTTCATATATAATATTTGTTATAAATATTTCATCTTCTGTTTCCTATCTTCTCCTTCTGTTATCTATGTTCATTACCCTCTATTTCATCTTTTTATATCATTGTGCTATATTTTGCACAACGTAATTAGATCTACTAGTTTACCAGGTTTTTTGTCAGCTGTTTATAGCTTTCTTTTGTACATATCTAATGAGGGTATTTTTTACATTTATTTTTAAATTTAAAATTATTTTTTAAAATAATTTTCAAACACACAGAAAAGTTGAAAGAATTTTACAGTGAACAGCCCATTCTCACCACTACCATTAACACCTTACTACTATTGCTTATCACATACACATCCATGTATCCAGACCTCTTTCCAACCATAAATCCATCTGAATTTGTTGAGCATTTCAAAGTAAATTACAGATACCTGTACTCTTTCCATAAATATACTAGTGGACATAACAGTGCTTAAAATTAAACATTGATTTTTTATTTTCTTTTGGTATAACATATACATACAATAAAATGAACAAATCTCAAGTATCACTCACTGAGTTTTGACCAATGCATATACCTGTGTAACTCAAAACCTTCTCAAGCTATAGAACATTACCTCAAAACATTTCCTCATGCTCTTTCCCAGTCAATGACCCCACACCTTCAAAGTCAACCTGTTTTCTTCTATCATAGATTATTTTGCATGTTCTAGAATGTCATCTAAATGGATTCCTACACTACGAATTCTTTTGTATAAGTCTTCTTTCACTCACATAATATTTTGGAGATCACCCATAGTTAGTGGGGGTATTGGTAGTTCTTTTCTTTTAAAATTACTGAGTACTGTAGCATTGTGTGAATATCTTGTTCACCTGTTTTCCCATTAGTGGACCCATGGACTGTTTAAGTTTTAGTCATTATGAATAAAGCCTCTATAAACAATCATGAGCATATGTTGCCATTTTTATTATTTTATGTTAAATTTGTGACATTGATTGAGAAAGAGTAGACCTGTAAGTATTGGGCTATGGACATTTGGTTGTCCAAAGACAACCTTGAACCTCTAAATTTTGCCAAGCCTCTTTCGCAGGTGGAAGCAGCCCTTCCTTACCTATCTAGAGAGGTCTACCTCTTATTGCTTGTTACTCCAGTGAGGTTTCCCATGGTAGTTGCCAATCAAAGGGCTGCTGATCCTTCTCAAGACTCCCTCCAACTACATCTCATTGCTTTTAAGTCTATAACCACACTCAAATCCTGGCATTACTCAGCGGGTCTGGTGCAAAGTGTGGCCAGAGGAACAGTACCATACATAATAAATAAATTACAGGGTTCTACCAATTTATTTAGGAGAATCAAAAGCTACCATATATGTTTTATTAAAGATTCTGTGTAAATATGGTATTAAGAGAATTTGGTGTTCTACAGTGGCAGTCTTTTAGCTCCAATTAAATGTGTAGGTAAATAAATTGATTTACATTTGTGGTTTTTTTTTTTAATTTTTATTTATTTATGATAGTCACAGAGAGAGAGAGAGGCGCAGAGACACAGGCAGAGGGAGAAGCAGGCTCCATGCACCGGGAGCCCGATGTGGGATTCGATCCCGGGTCTCCAGGATCACGCCCTGGGCCAAAGGCAGGCACCAAACCGCTGCGCCACCCAGGGATCCCTACATTTGTGGTTTTAAGTAGAAATCTCATAAGTCATATATATATTATAAGTTAATTGTTTGTATAAATTTACTTTATTTGATTTATAAGAATTACTTCAGAAGCACCTGGGTGACTAAGTTAAGTGTTTGACTCTTGATTTCACTCAGGTCATGATCTAAGGGTCTTGGGGTTGAGCCCCACATCAGGCTCCACACTCAGCAGGAAATCTGCTTGGGGATTCTCTCTCTCTCTTTCTCCTTCTGCTCCCTGCCTTCTAAAATAAATGAAAAAAAAATTTTTTTTAAAGAATTACTTAAGTACCAAGAAAGTTTTTCAGACCTTTGAAAGACTTAAAAATCAAGTGTAAGCAATTTATAAATGTAATTCAAACTTTCTGAAGATGTTTAATTATGTAATATCATCAATGGGACCAAGTATTACTTCTAGATCTCTTATTAGTGATAGTTTAAATTTGTTGGGCATACAAAAAGCTTTGTAAACTCTGGCAAAAAGTGCTGGTGGCATTTTAAGATCTGTTTCTCTTCCTCCCTGGTGGATGTTACCTGTCCCAGCCCCTTGCAGTTAGGAGGTGGCCAAAGTCACTGAGTTCTCACTGAATGGACTTGAGCAAAAGTGATATGTGCCATTCCCAGTATTGGTCCTTGAAAACCTCTTTTGGGTCTTCATTCTTTCCCCTTTCACGGACTGGAATGGAAATGATGATGAATGCAACTTTGCAAGCCACTGGTTGGAGGGACTAAACTTTGGTCACCTGGTCTCTGAATGAAAATATGGGACACTCCCAGGCCCACCTCTTACTCATGTTGTCCTAGCACTGCCATGGCCTGCTACATAAGCAAGAAATATACTCTTGTTGTGTTGGGCCACTCCATGTTGAGGCTATCTGTTGCCTAGCCTATGTCAAAGTCTAAGAAAAGATTAGGTGTAAGAATTTGTAAATTTGTAAATTTATTTATTTATTTATTTTAATTTAAATTCAATTAGCCAGCATATAGTACATTGTTTGTTTCAGATGTAAAGTTCAATATTTCATTAGTTGAATATAACGCCATTGCTCATCATATCACGTGCCCTCCTTTTTAAAAATTTATTCTTTTACATGCCCTCCTTAAATGCCCATCACCCAATTACTCCATCCCCCACCAACCTCCCCTCCAGCAACCCTCAGTTTGTTTCCTAGAGTTGAGAGTCTCTCTCATGATTTGTCTCTGTTTCTGATTTCTTTCCATTCTGTCTTCCCTCCTTTCCCCTATGATCCTCTGCATTGTTTCTTATATGCCACATATGAGTGAAATCATAAAATTATCTTTCTCTGATTGACTTATTTCACTCAGCATAATACCCTCCAGTTCCATCCACTTCAATGTAAATGGTAAGTCATCCTTTCTGATGACTGAGTAACATTCCACTTTCTATATACACCCCATCTTCTTTATCCATTCATCTGTGGAAGGACAGCTCAGCTCTTTCCACAGTTCGGCTATTGTGGAAATTGCTGCTATGTACATTGTGGTACATGTGCCCCTTTGGATCACTGCATTTGTATCTTTGGGGTAAATACTCAGTAGTGCAATTGCTGTGTTGTAGGGTAGCTCTATTTTTAACTTTTTGAGGAACCTCCATCCTGTTTTCCAGAGGGGCTGCACCAGGTTGCATTCCCACCAACAGTATAAGGGGGTTCCCTTTTCTCTGCACCCTCACAAACATCTGTTGTTTCCTGAGTTGTTAATTTTAGCCATTCTGACTGGTGTGAGGTGGTATCTCATTGTAGTTTTGACTTATATTTCCCCAATGCTCAGTGATGTTGAGCATTTTTTCACGTGTCTGTTGGCCATGTGTAGGTCCTTGGAGAAATGTCTGTTTACATCTTCTGCTATTTCTTGACTGGGTTGTTTGTTTTTTTGGGGGGGTGTTGAGTTTGATAAGTTCTTTCTATATCTTTGGATACTAGCCTTTATCTGATATGTCATTTGCAAATATCTTCTCCCATTCTGTAGATGAAAGCCCACAGCGAATATCATTCTCAATGGGGGAAAAGCTGAGAGCTTTTCCCTAAGGTCAGGAACATGACAGAGATGTTCACTCTCACCACTATTGTTCAACAGAGTACTAGAAGTCCTAGCCTCAGAAATCAGACAACGAAAAGAAATAAAAGGCATTTAAATTGGCAAAGAAGGAGTCAAAACTCTTGCTTTTCACAGATGACTTGATACTTTACATGGAAAGCCTGAAAGACTCCACCCAGAATTGTTCAAACTCATACAGGAATTCAGCAATGTGGCAGGATATAAAATCAATGCACAGAAATCAGTTTTATTTCTATACACTAACAATGAGACAGAAGAAAGATAAATTAAGGAATCATCCCATTTACAATTACATCCAAACCATAAGATACCTGGGAATAAACCTAATCAAAGAGAAAAAGGATCTGTACTCTAAAAACTACAGAACACTTATGAAAGAAATTGAGGAAAACATAAAGAAATGGAAAAACATTCCATGCTTGTGAACTGGAAGAATAAATATTGTTAAAATGTCTATTCTACCCAGAGCAATCTACACATTCAATGCAATCTCTATCAAAACACCATCAACATTTTTCACAGAGCTGGAACAAATAATCCTAAAATTTGTATGGAACCAGAAAAGATTCTGAGTAACCAGAGGAATGTTGAAAAAGAAAGCCAAAGCTGGTAGCATCATAATGCCAGACTTCAAGGATTTGTAACTTTAATATATTGAAAATAAACTCTGTAAAAAAAAAAAAGTAGATTTCTGAATAGACTTTTCTTACACAGGAATCCCCCTTTGTAAAGTTTGACATTGGGAGGGATTTTCAGTTGAGGGTTCATAGCTAACAGACATCTGTTGGAGAATTCATCCTTTTTCTCCCTTCTCTGTTCTCCTTTTCCTCCTGTGATGACTCTAAACATTACTAGAAGGGAGTTCTCAGATGAAGAATAATGTTGAGGGGTATCTGGACAGCTCATCAGGTAATTGTCTAACTCTTGATCTCCACTCAGGTTTTGATCTCAGGTTGTGAGCTCAAGTCCCATGTTGGGCTTCATGCTGGGTATAGAATCCCTTCAAAATAAAAAATCAAGGGGAACCTGGATGGCTCAGTGGTTGAGCGTCTGCCTTTAGCTCAGGGCGTGATCCTGGGATTCTGGGATCAAATCCCCCATTGGGCTCCCCTAAGGAAACCTGCTTCTCCGACTGCCTATGTCTCTGCCTCTCTCTGTGTCTCTCATGAATGAATAAATAAAATCTTAAAAATAAAAAGCATAATGTTGAACACGACTTTCTTTTTTTTTTTAAATAATTTATTTATTTATTCATGATAGTCACAGAGAGAGAGAGAGAGAGAGAGAGAGAGAGGCAGAGGGAGAAGCAGGCTCCATGCAGGGAGCTCAATGTGGGATTCGATCCCAGGTCTCCAGGATCGCGCCCTGGGCCAAAGGCAGGCGCTAAACCACTGCGCCACCCAGGGATCTCTGAACATGGCTTTCAAATAAGCTATTTTTCCAGTTTCATTGGAAATAAATATATATACATATATATAGGAAGTAAATCTAATTGCCACATAACATTTTGTAAGGTTAAGGTATACAACACATTGAGTTGATACACATATATTCAAACATGCTTATCATCACAGTGTTAGCCGACATCTCTATCTTGTCCCATAATTACCATTTCTGTTATTGTGTTGAGAACATTCAAGATCTATTCTCTTAGCAACTTTCAAGTATATAATACAGTTTATTTTTTTAACTATAATTGCTATGTTGTACCTTGAATCCCCAGAACTTATTAATCTTATAGCTGGAAGTTTGTACCCTTTGATCAACATCTCCCCATTTTTCCTCCCCTCAAACCTGGCAACTACTACTCTACTCTCTGAAATAACTGGGTTTTGATTCTTAAAAGCAATATACAATCAAAGAAAATTTGGAAAATACAGAAATACAAGAAATGCAATAAAAATATGGTAGAAAGGCAATCACTGCTAATATTCCAATACTTGTTCTTTTGAAGCTTATGATTCATTTTGCGTATCATGTTGCATACAAGAGCTTGTTCATTTGGGATTCAGGGAGCTTATACTTGAAAAGTAACTCAGGAGTCAGACAGATCTCAGTTTTGTTGCTGGTGGGGGAAGTGAGCTTGACTCTGCCACCATAAGGAGGCTTGCTGCAGCCTGGGGGATGGGGGGGGGTGTACTTTACCTGCATCGCGGACACTCACCTGGGCAGCTGCAAGGGGAATCCCTGCCTTGTACCCCTTCCAACCTTCACGAGTGAAAGAGACAATGAAGCTATATGAATAGTAGCTTTGAATGTTAACACACTCGTTTGAGAAAAGAGGATGATAAGGTAGATCAGATTCTCACTGTAATGAAGAGTCAGACTCTATTCTTTTGATGTTTGCTGACAGCTTTGAAGCCTCAATTCTCTCTGTTCCTCTTATCTGGACAAGTTGATAAGAGACCTTGGGTGCTCTCTTCTGTGGCAGTGATGGGAGATTCAAACTCCTCAAATCTCTGCCCATGGTATGTGCAGACCCTCCCTTCTAACCACAATAAAGTCCTAGAGCCAGGCCCCTTTCCTTGCTCTCTTGAGCCTATTTTGGAACGGGTCTCCCTAGAGACATCAATTATGTAAGTAATAAATCCTGGATGGCTCAGCCGGTGAAGCAACTGCCTTCAGCTCAGGTCATGATCCTGCGGCCCTGGGATCAAGTCCTGCATTGGGCTCCTGCTCAGTGGAGAGCCTGCTTCTCCCTCTCCCTCTGCTAATCCCCCTGCTTGTGCTCTCTTTCTCTCAAATAAATAAATAAAATCTTCAAAAAAAATAAATCCTGTTATATCCTTTCAGTGTGTGTGACATCAGTCTCAACATTTGAACATTTTGGGTGAGGGGGTCCATCTGCCTTTGCAGACTGACCATCATCATCTTATTATCTCACCAGAGAAGACATTTCTTCTTCTTCTTTTTTTTTTTAAAGACTGTTCTTTTTTAATATATTTATTTATTTATGATAGACATAGAGAGAGAGAGGCAGAGACACAGGAGGAGGCAGAAGCAGGCTCCATGCCGGGAGCCCAACGCGGGACTCGATCCCAGGACTTCAGGATCGCGCCCTGGGCCAAAGGCAGGCGCTAAACCACTGAGCCACCCAGGGATCCCCAGAGAAGGCATTTCTATGTATGCAGGTTATGTGTGCATGTGTGTTATGTATGTGTGTGCATGTTATATAGGTGTACATATTTTATGCATGCATATGTGCAATTCATGATATGTAGTTACCTGTGTATTTAGCATATGCATATGTTATGTGTGCATGTTTATGTGTGATATATATGTATATATGTACAGGTGTATGTGTGTTTATATGTTATGTATGTGTGTGTGTATGTATGCCTGTGTATTCATTTTTCTGGCACTGCTGTCAATAATGCCATGCATAAAGACTTCCCTGGACTTGGCCCTATTCCTTTAGGACAATTTGTTAGAAAAGGGGTTTCTGGAGAAAAGGGCATGATCATCTTAAGGCTCCTAAGACCTATCACTGGATAGCTTTTCAAAACGTTGAGCCAGTTCTCAAGGCAGTGGACTCACGGCTAGCATGAAGATACAGCGGGAAGACCTCCAACTGCAGGGAGTTTCATGGGCCAGTGGTTGCTCTTGTCTGAAGTTCATCAGCATGTCTGGGAGACATTGAACTTTCTCCACAGCTGACTTTGGCTTGAAGACACGTCAGTGGCCTTGCAGCACCCTCCTGAGACTGCACAGCCTGTCTATCCATGCATTTCCACAATCTGCCTCCTGCTCTCCTTCGCAGTCTGTTGCAGTGTAGTCAGACCACTGTCCTGGGCCTCCTGGCTCTTCGGACAGGTGGTTCTCCTACAGTGTCTTCCCACAGTTGACTTTGTCTTGGCATCTGCTTCTTGGAAGATTTGGACCAACACTCAGAGAGGAGTGGACAAAGCAGCAGCTCTGGGGTCTGAGATACTGAACTCCAGTGCCAGCTCTGCCCCTCATTAGCTGCAGGAATACGGGCAGGTGACCTTCCCTCTTTGAAGCTCAGTTTTGATATGTACTTCACAATGAGGATTTATGATATGTACTTTACAATGCTGCTGTGAAAGCCTGTATGTGAAAAGCACAGACATGGCCACTTCCTTTCCTTCAAAAGTGGCAAAAAGTTTGGCCTACTCAAGTATATGCAAAAGTCTGCACAATGACAAAGGCACCCAGAAGTGCAGAACATGAGCTGTCATTTCCAGGCACTTCCATACGGGAACTTTGGAATGCCACCCTCCAAGCATCAACCTTGGGCCAAGCTTCAGTGACTCACAGGAGCTCATGCCAGACCCTGCCCAGGGAGGCTCTTCTGTGTGAGTCAGGGATACACGTCTCAGCTCAGGGCCTTTTGGCTCAGAGCTTGTCACCTGACCTGGGTGAGGTTTCTAGGAGAGATTGTTTGGAGAAAAATCTCCATAACTATAAGATTCAACAAGTCCCTGAAACTAAAGGAGCATGACAGAGTTAACACAATCTGTCCCAGAACCAGGGCGGGGAATGACCCAGAAGACTTATTCCTCCCATTCTCATGCTGTGTGACTTTTGGCAAGTCACTCTCTGAGCTTCAATTGTTAAAATCTGTGGCATGACAAGTATTCGTCACTACTTATTCCCTGTTGATCATTTTCTTATTTTTAAGAAGTCCTGGAGTTTGATCAAGGGCAAAGAAAGTATTTATCATGCTTGATTTTTTTTCTTCTTAGCTGATGAGCATCTGAGTAAGAGTACAATGCTAATGAGCAGAGGGCACCAACGTTTCCTGAGCGCTCGCAATGTGCCAGGAGCTGCAGAGCTCAGCCCATCCCATCCTCGCTATAGTCCCGTAAGACAGTCGCGTACATCGTCCCCCTGGTTTACGAGGAAGACACAGGGCTTCTTAGAGAAGGGAAGTCAACAGACCTGCTACAGTTAGATGTTGGAGTCCCCCAAATTCATATGATAACCCCTATTTCCCAGTGCAATGGTATCAAGAGGTGGTGCCTTTGGGAGGTGATGAGGGTGGAGCCTCCTGTGACAGAATTAGTGCCCTTATACCAGAGACGCCAGAGAGCTTGCCTCTCCCTCCCCCTTGTCAGGGTACATGGGGGGAAGTGAGTCCCTATCAGAACCTGACATGATGGTACCTTGTGCTGGGACATCTGATCTCCAGCTCTGGGAGAAGTAAATGCCTGTTGTTTCAGCGCCTGGTCTGGGGATCTGTTCCAGCAGCCTAAGGCAACTACCAGGCCCAAGTTTCAGTCCTTCCTTGGTTTTCTTCAGTGGGCGCTGGGCTTCCTGCCCCGACCAAGGGTGCCTATGACCTGATTCAGCTCTGGGCACTGGTGTGGGGTCAGCAGTGAGGATGAGTCCCTCCCTATTTTTTTAAATATTTTATTTAAATTTAAGTTAGTTAACCTCTAGTGTATTACTAGTTTCAGGCATAGAGGTTAGTGGTTCATCAGTTGCATATAAACCCGGTGCTCATTACATCACATGCCCTCCTTAATGCCTGTCACCCAGTTATCCCATCTCCCACCCACCTCTCCTCCAGCAACCCTCAATTTGTTTCCTATGGTTAAAAATCTCTTATGGTTTGCCTCTCTCTCTCTCTCTCTCTTTTTAAATTCAATTTGCCAGCCTATAACATCCAGTGCTTATCTCGTCAAGAGCCCTCTTTAATGCCCATCACCCAGTTACCCCATCCCCTCACTCTCCTCCGCTTCATAAACCCCCAGCTTGTTTCCCAGAGTTAAGAGTCTCTCATGATTTGTCTTCCTCTCTAATTTTTTCCCACTCTGTTTTCCCCCTTCCCTTATGGTCTCTTGCACTATTTCTTATATTCCACATATGAGTGAAACCATATGATAATTGTCTTTCTCCAATTGACTTATTTCACTCAACATAATACCCTCCAGTTCTATCCATGTCACTGTAAATGGTAGGTATTCATGCTTTTTGATGGCTGAGTAACATTCCTTTGTGTGTGTGTGTGTGTGTGTGTGTGTGTATCTCACAACTTTTTTTTATAAATTTATTTTTTTTATTGGTGCTCAATTTGCCAACATATAGAATAACACCCAATGCTCATCCCGTCAAGTGCCCACCTCAGTGCCCGTCACCCAGTCACCCCCACCCCCGCCCACCTCCCCTTCCACCACCCCTTGTTCGTTTCCCAGAGTTAAGAGTCTTTCATGTTCTGTCTCCCTTTCTGATATTTCCCACTCATTTTTTCTCCTTTCCCCTTTATTCCTTTTCACTATTTTTTATATTCCCCAAATGAATGAGACCATATAATGTTTGTCCTTCTCCGATTGACTTATTTCACTCAGCATAATACCCTCCAGTTCCATCCACGTTGAAGCAAATGGTGGGTATCTGTCGTTTCTAACGGCTGAGTAATATTCCATTGTGTACATAGACCACAGCTTCTTTATCCATTCATCTGTTGAGAATATCTTGGTTCCTTCCACAGTTTGGCTATTGGGGACGTTGCTGCTAGGAACATTGGGTGCAGGTGTCCTATTGTTTCACTACATCTGTATCTTCGAGGTAAATACCCAGCAGTGCAATTCTGGGTTGTAGGATAGCTCTATTTTTAACTTCTT
This sequence comes from Canis lupus baileyi, assembly GCF_048164855.1. Classification (NCBI taxonomy): domain Eukaryota; kingdom Metazoa; phylum Chordata; class Mammalia; order Carnivora; family Canidae; genus Canis; species Canis lupus. The sequence goes on from NC_132839.1 coordinate 71,855,833, forward strand.
GAGGAATCTCCATAGTGTTTTCCATAGTGGCTGCACCAGGTTGCATTCCCACCGACAGTGTAAGAGAGTTCCCCCTTCTGCACATCCTTGCCAACATTTGTTGTTTCCTATCTTGTTAATTTTAACCATTCTCACCAGTGTAAAGTGGTATCTCATTGTGTTTTTTTTTAATTTTTTAAATTTGTATTTATTTATGATAGTCACACACAGAGAGAGAGAGAGAGAGAGAGGCAGAGACACAGGCAGAGGGAGAAGCAGGCTCCATGCACCGGGACCCCGACGTGGGATTTGATCCCAGGTCTCCAGGATCGCGCCCCGGGCCAAAGGCAGGCACCAAACCGCTGCGCCACCCAGGGTTCCCTCATTGTGTTTTTTATTTGTATTTCCCTGATGGCAAGTGATGTGCAGCATTTTTTCAGGCTTGCTGGACATGTGTAGGTCTTTTTTGGAGAAATGTATGTTCATGTCTTCTGCTATTTCTTGACTGGATTGTTTGTTTTTTGGGTGTTGAGTTTGATAAGATCTCTTTTTCTCAAGATTTTATTTATTTATTCATGAAAGATACAGAGAGGCAGAGACATAGAGGGAGAAGCAGCCTCCTCGAGGGGAGCCCGTTGTGGGACTCGATCCCGGAACTCAAGGATTACACCCCAAGCTGAAGGCTGATGCTCAACCACTTAGCCACCCAGGTGCCCCTGATAAGTTTTTTTTAATATATCTTTGGATACTAGCCCTTTATCTGATATGTCATTTGCAAATATCTTCTCCCATTCTGTAAGTTGCCTTTCACCTCTCTGTCTTTATTTCATTTTTCCTTCCCTTCCTCTATGTTCATCTGTTTTGTTTCTTAAATTCCACATATGAGCAAAATCCTATAATAATTGCCTTTCTCTGATTGATTTATTTTACTTAGCATAATATCTTCTAGTTCCATCTACGTTGTTGCAAATGGCAAGATTTCATTCTTTTATGGCTGAGTAATATTCTGTTATATATATAATGGAATACATAATGGAATGGAATATAATGGAATATATATATATATGGAATATTCCATTCCATATATATACATATATATATATATATATACACATATATATACATACTATATTTTCTTTATCCATTCATCTGTGGATGGGCATCTGGGCTCTTTCCATATTTTGGCTATTGTAGATATTGCTGCTATAAACATTGGGGTGCATGTTCTCCTTCAAATCACTATGTTAGGATCCTTTGGATAAATATCTAGCAATTACTGGGTTGTAGGGTAGTGCTACTTTAACTTTTTGAGGAACTTCCATACTGTTTTCCAGAGGGGCTGTTCCTACCAACAGTGTAAGAGGGTTCTCCTTTCGGGATGCCTGGGTGGCTCAGCAGTTGAGCATCTGCCTTGGGCTCAGGATGTGATCCTGGAGTTCCAGGATAGAGTCTCGCTTCGGGCTCCTGTGTGGAGCCTGCTTCTCCTCCCTCTGCCTATGTCTCTGCCTTTCTCTGTGTTGCTCATGAATAAATAAATAATTTTTTTTTTAAAGAAGGTTGCCCTTTCTCCACATCCTTGCCAACATCTGTCGTTTCCTAAGTTGTTCATTTTAGCCATTCTTACTGGTGTAAGATGGTGTCTCATTGTGGCTTTGATTTGTATTTCCCTGATGCCAGTGATGTGGAGCAATTTTTTTTATATGTCTGTTAGCCATTTGTATGTCTTCTTTGGAAAAATGTCTGTTTATGTCTCCTTCCCATTTCTTGACTGGATTTTTTTTTTTTGTTTTTGTGGTGTTGAGTTCTTTATAGATTTTGGATACTACCCCTTTATCTGTTATGTCATTTGCAAATATCTTCTCCCATTCTGTAGGTTGTCTTTTATTTTTGTTGACTGTTTCCTTTGCTGTGCAGAAGCTTTTTATCTTGATGAAGTCTCAATAGTTTGTTTTTGCTTTTGTTTCCCTTGCCTTTGGAGACACGTCTAGAAAGAAGTTGCTGTGGTCTAGGTCACAAAGATTGCTGCCTGTGTCTTCCTCTAGGGTTTTGATGGATTCCTTTCTCACATTTAGGTCTGTCATCCTTAACTGAAAAAGCTTAGACATACTAAAAGTACTGATAACAAGCACCCATGCACGCAGTAGAGTTTTAAATGCTAACATCTTACCCTATCTGTATAGATTTTATTGTTGAAAGAAATGCAACACTCCAGATACAACTGGGATGTTAACCCACCCTTACAGCCCAGGAGAGAGCCATTTCCTCACATGAGGGGGAACGTTCCACCCAAGTTTTTATATTGTTACAGTGCATGCATGAACTCCTATGTGATAGTGAGTGTTGTTTTGAGGGCTTCAGATTTTATGGAACTGGTTTCATGCTGCATGTACCGTGGTGCGGTGTGGTTTTGTTCCTGCTCAGCCTTGTTCTTGAGCCCTACCCTCATTACTCCAAAAGGATCCTGTCTTATTTTCACTGCTCTATAATGTTCAGTGGTGTAAATATGTTGCTCCGGATCTTTCCATTTTCCTGTCGAGGGGCACATGTACTGCTTGCAGCATTTTGACCTTGTAAATGGCATGTAGCCAATATCTTTATTTGTGTCTTCTTGTGCCAAGGTTTCTCCAGTGTGTGTACCAGGAACTAACTGTTGGGTCACAGAGGATGAGCACTTGCCCCCCTTTCCTCCCTCCCTCTCTCCCTTTCTTTACTAGTGCACAAAACTATTCACTGATTCACAACAATCTCTCATTATTGGCTTCTATGTGGTCCACGTATTGGGTTATTTATTCTTCCTCTGGCTCCCTTTTAATAATATTTAATGATGAAACAAGCAGTTCAAAATCCATCACTGAAACATATTCTAACCTAGACATAAGCATATATTCCCATCTCCTTCCACCTAAAGAATCATCCAGCTGGAGGCAGAGGGACTTACTGATTTTCTTTATGGTGGCCTTAGGTTTTGTGTGGGATTGGAGAGTGAGTGGCTATACCCTGTGGACTTTGCTAAAGGGTTTCTTGCATATTTTTGGTATGAATCCTTCTTGGGTCAGTTGTGTGTATCTGCAACGATTTTCTCTAAACTGTGTGCATTTCCAGTTTTACTAACTATTGCCAAGTTGCTCTCAGGTGGCCGTGTCTGCAGCTCTCTGGACATTGTGTGGGGGTTCCCACCTGTCACGTTGTTGGTACCATCAGACTAGTACTGTTTGCTTCTCTAGAAACAGTGATATGATACCACCATGTTTGTGCATTTTTACGATTCCTGGAGAGAAGGAGCATCTTCTTATATGTTTACAGGTCATCTGGACTTCCTGTTTTGTGAGTTGCTATCCCGTATATTTTGTCCACAGATTTTCTACTACATTGCTCATCTTTTTCTTACTGTTGTAAACACATTTTCATTTGTTGTCTAGTCTGAAAGTTGCATTATCTTCTCTCAGGCTGAGTTTTGTCTTCTGACTTTTCGTCACATAAGCATTAAATTTCTATGTAGTTGTTTCTACTCGTTGCTTGTGATTTGTGTGTATTTTATTGTGGCAAAGTCTGCATAATGTAAAATTTACCAGCGTAAGTCCACAGTTCTGTGGTGCTAAGCACATTCACATTGTTGTGAAACCATCAGCACCCTTCACTTCCAAGACTTGCTCATCTCCTGCTGCAGCCCAGTCCCCGATGAACACAAACCCCACCCCCTTCCCATCCCTGTTACCCATGATTCTACTTTCTGTCTCTATGATTTTGACTCCTCTAGGCACATTGTATAACCGGAATCATACAGTGTTTGTCCTTTTGTGACTGGCCTCATGTTTTTTGTAACTGAGCATGGTACCTTCAAGGTTCATTCTCACTCTTGTAACAAGAGTTCCTTTTTTAAGCTTGAAAAATCTTCCATTATATTTCTATATGTGTATATCCATATATCAATGAACTATAAAAATCCATGGGTTTGTACCAAAAATACATGGGGAGCCCTCTGACAGGGCTGTCCACAGGGCTGTCCGATGGCTGTATATTGGTAAGTATGTGTATCTATGTCTGCACCTCACATTTTGCTATGTTGAGGGACAGTTGAGTCATTTCTCCTCTTTGGCTATAATGAATAATGTTGCTGTAAATATGGGTGTAAATACCTATTCAAGTCCCTGCCTTTACTTCTCTTGGGTGTGTATGCAAAAGTAGAATTCTTGGATCATATTTTAAATTTTTCTGAGCAACTACTATGCAGTTTTCCACAGCAGGTGTACGTACCATTTCACATCGCCACCAGTAAGGCACAGCGGTTCTAACTTCTCCACACTCTTGCCCACACTTCCCATTTCCCGTTTGTTTGTTTGTTTGTTTTGTTTTGATAATAGGCATCCTAATGGACATGAAGTGGCTTATCTCATTGTGGCTTTGATGTGTATTTCCCTAATGATGAGCAGTGCTGAGCGCCTCTTGTGTGCTTATTGGTCATTCGTACATCTTCTTTGGAGAAACATCTATTCAGGTCCTTTGCCTATTTTCACTTGGGTTTTGTTGGTTATTTTTGTTGAGCTGTAGGAGCCCTCTATATGTTCTGGATACCAGTCCCTTATCAGACATGTGATTTGCAAATATTTTCTCCCATCCTCTGGGTTTCCTTTTCATTCTGTTCCTAGTGTCTTTGATGCACAAATGTTTTTAATTCTGGTGGAGTCCAACTACTTATTGTACTTTTGGTGTCACAGTCAAGAAATCATTGCCAAATCCAATTATGAAGCTTTTCTCCTATGACTTTCTTGGTGTTATAAGATACTCTCACCCACTCTAAGGGTGTGTGGCTCAGTCGGTTAAATGTCCAACTCTTGATTTCAGCTCAGGTTTTGAGCTTAGGGTTGTGAGTTCAAGCCCTGTGTTGGGCTCCATGCTGGGCATGAAGCCTACTTGACAGAAAAAAAGAAAGAAAAAAGATATCCTCACATACAGTAAATTTATTATATTTATTTAAAAATTGTTTTATTTTTTATAACATAGGCTTCTCTTGAGGAGGAATATGTTCTCATGAATGGAATGAGAAAGTGATTTAATTTTATTTATTTTTGTATGGCTGCCTGATTGTAAGATATCATTTCTTGAGTGATACTTTCTTTATCCAACAACTCGTAATGCTAGCTTTAAGTCTGTGTAGGCGGGTGGAGGAGGTGTCTATTTCTAGCATTGTCTCTATTCTCTTTCTTACCATAGTTCTTGTTCCTGGGTCAATGCCACACTCTTTTCATTCATATAGTATTCTAATAAGTTTTGATATCTGGTGGAGTCGGTTTCCCTTCATGCAGAGAAGAGTTAACATAGCAAGTTAGAGACTGCTCTGCCCCGAAAGCTCAGTGTGCACAGTTGGCCCTGGGCTGATGTCTGGGAACCTGGATTTCAGAAGGGTCTCCACCGTTCCCAGAACTGGCAGGAGTGGCTCACTGGGCCAAAACCATTTGCACAACCAATATGATTCATGTTGACCACGTGCTGTTCCTCTGGAAATCCGGGATCTTGGTACAGGCCAGGCCGAGGGTGCCTATGTGTCAGCTTCCAGGAAAGCCTTGGATGATAAGTCTCCATAGTCTTTGCAGGTGGATGACACTTCATGTGTGTTGTCGCACGTGTTGCTAGGGTATTAAGTGTGTCTACTGGGAGAGGACTCTGGAAGCCAGTGCCTGGTGTCCTCTGGACTTTTGCCAGAGGTGCCTTTTTATTTTGCTGATTTTGCTTTGTATCCTATCTGTATGATGAATCATAGCCATGAGGATGACTATAGGCTGAGTTCTGAGTCACCCCAGTGAGCCACTGAGCCTAGGGTGGTCCTGGGGACCCCAAACACACCCTTCCTTCCTCCTGCCCCTGTTCCTTGTTCTCCTCCTTCTCCTTCTACATTATGCTGGTTATCCTTGGATCTCTTTTCTTCTTTATGAATCTTATTCTTGACGATTTAATTGGCCTCACATTGTATTTATAGGTAGGTTGGGAGGGAGAGTGGATAGCTGTGGCCATGCCAGATTCCATTTGCTCATTCCCAGTACCAGTCTTGCCACCTGGCCAGCCGCGCACTGTGGTCTCACGAAGCCTGGAAGCCACATTCCTCAGACTCTTTGCCCTTGGATCTTGCAGGAGTCCACCTCTGAGGAGCTCTGGCATGAGGCTGGGAGGGAGCATGAGAAGGAGTACATACTCTCAGGAGGCCTCTGTGGGCATTAAGGAGCTTGGATGCAGGATTTCGACTATAGCTTCGAGCATCTTCCCGAGCATTACTCACAGTACAGCCCCAAGTATCTGGGAACCCTAGAATTCTTAAGCATACCCTTCCTGGGCCTTGCTGCCTCAGCTTTCCACAGCCAGTGGGTACCTCAGCTTCCTATATCACATCCTTCAGCTCAAAGTGACGGGGGCAGTTTCTATTTTCCTGATCAAACCCTGATTGATTCCAAGTCACACCAAGATTCCCCATAAGTTTATGTGTGATGTGTCTTCATTTATTTAGGCCTTAATATCATTTGATGAGTTTGCTGCATCCTCGGTGAAGTCCAGGGCAGACCTGCACCCCTGCTGCCCCCAGCAATCTCCAAGACAGCAGACTCTCCTGGTGGTTCTTCCCCCTTCCTGTCTCAGCTCCTGGCTCCCTCATTCCTGCTTCCTAGGATCGCCTGCCTAGGTCTTTGTTTCCACCTGGGGGGAGCCAGACAAAGATCTACATCTACCCCGATGTCATAGAGACGGTAGCCACCGTGTCTTGGGTGTTCATGGTGAGCTGGGCGCTGGGGTCTTGCTGACCGCCCACCAGCTGGGGGTCACCCTCCCAGAATTCCTGTGATCCTGGGCAGCTGTCATTGACTTTACAAATGAGGAAACCAGAGCACTGAGTTGAACAACTTGCTCAAGGTCAGAAGGCGGGGATTTGGCAGAGTCTGGCTTCTAACCCAGCACTCTCTGACTCCAAATCCTTGAGCTGGTCTCCTCCACCCTGATGTTCATGTCTGGCCCTTCCATTAATTTGTTGTGGGATCTTGGCGGAGGTGTTCAGGACCTCTGAAACCTCGGACGGGGCTGGATGATCTCAAAACCTCTTCCCAGGTCACAGGCTACAGCCCAGTGACCCCGGGACTTGATCATCCTCCAAGCATCCCTTCCTGACCGGCTTGCATGGAGCCAAAGAGCTGAGTCATTTGTGACTGCACAGCCCCTGCAGATCACCTACACCTTGGCTGCCCCATCCCTCCCGATGATGGCTAGAAACCCACAGTCCAAGCAGAAAGACAGAATGAGCCTGGGAAGAGGGCACGAGCTCCCTTGAGAGGCCCAGTGGCACCAGGAGCCTTTTAACCTTGCGGTTCCTGCTCCGGGTGGCTTTTATGCTTTCCTGCAGAGGGGCAGATTTGCAACGTGCATAGATTAAGCACGGTTTACTATTTATTGCCATGCAAAGGCTTAGGAGTGCTGTTTTATATGTCTCTGTTTGCACGGCTTTAGCATCATATAGGCTAAAATTAATTCCACCAGACGGGCTGCTCACAGGCAGAGCCAAGAATTTCCTGGGAAGGACTTTGGTCTGGCTTTGGCAGCGGCTGTAGGCAGTGATAAAGCCCTTTCAGACAGTCTCACACAGCCAGGGGCATCCAAGGGTATTGTATTCTTTGGCCCCCGAGGGCTATTTCTCCCTTTTCCAGAAAACTGGGTGTGGAGTATGGGCTTGGAGTCAAGGCTGATCACAGATGGGAAACGGACCCTGCCATTCTCCCCCATGCCCTTGGATAATTTGATCGATGAGGCTAGTGAGACTGTGCAGACACCAGACGACTTTGTGCCTATGAGATGGGTTGTGTGGGTCCTTTGATTTGCGGAGGACTTTCTAATGCGCCCTCCTATCTGAGCCTCCCCGGAGCCCTGGGAAGGAGACTAGGTGCTTAATTACACCTCCTCATGAAACCGGTCATGGTAACGTCCAACACTTGCCGAGCATTGGCTCCGTTGGAAGCACTTTCTGCCCTGAATGCACCACTCTGCAGACAGGCCCAGAGACCTTCCCTGAGTATCCCGTGCACGCCAGCCACCCTCCTCCCCGGAAATTTCACAATCCAGCAATACTGCAAAGCTTGCAGCTTGCCAAACATATTGTGTTAATCTCATGGCTTTGCATAGGCTCTTCCATTCGTCTAGCACTCCCTGAAAAATGCCTATTTATCCCTCGAAATCCAGTTCAGGGGGTGTTTCCTCCAGCGCACCCTCTCTGACCCCTCCAGATGATTCCATCATGTGCTCAACAAGCATCCTTGGGGAGACTTGAAAATGCAGAAAGGACCCTCGCCTGCACACAAGCTCAGGTTCGTAGCTGCTGAGTATCATCCGTCTCTCCCGCCGAGACACCCTTTCCTCTTGTGGGGAGAAGGAGGCTGACTCTATCACACAGACCCTTGCCCTCTACCTCCCAGCTGGGTTTTAAAGTTTTTTATTTTTTTGAAGATTTTATTTATTTATTCATGAGAGACAGAGACAGAGACAGAAACAGAGACAGAGAGAGACAGAGGCAGAGGGAGAAGCAGGCTCCATGCGGGGAGCCCGATGTGGGACTCGATCCTGGAACTCCAGGATCACACCCTGGACCAAAGGCAGGTGCTAAACCACTGAGCCACCCAGGGATCCTCCTCCCAGCTGGGTTTTGCTGATGGGTGACATCAACAGGAGATGCCAGGGCAGGAGACTGAGGGGTGGGCATCATTACCCTGGATTCTTCTGGGTGTGGGCTATTAACCGTATCTTTTATTTTCTCTCTTCTGCTGTTTTGACCTGTGGAGTCTTCCTTATGCTGGAGAGCCTGCCGCTCCAGGGCTAGCCAGTTCCTACAGATAGTAGACAACTCACTCACAAGCACACTTTCCAAGTTCAAACCAACCAGTCCAGAGCCCACAGTTTCCAATCACCGGCTTTACAGGGCTTTCACACCCTGGGCCACTACTCATCTGTCCCCGTCACCAGGCACCAGACAACTGGGGACAGCCCCCCTGCCTCAGAGCCCACTGAAATGATTCAAAGCAGCCTGATCCCAAGCTTGCTCACCCTGCTTCACCCATTCCTTCCCATGGAAACTGCAATCAAGGCTCTCACCCAGATTCCCTGCTCCCTCTGCCTCCTGACCCACCCTGTGGATCACCCTGTGCCTCCTGACCCTTCCTCGTGTGACTGGCCATGGTGCGGCATGTCCCCTCCTTTTTGGATTGATATTTGGGAGTATAACAAACTGTATTTCCAAAAGTAGTTCTCTCCCAAGCTGTTGGCCCCACCATACCTGCACAATAATAAAACACGTATTAAACTGGTTGTTGTGGGTTGCTTCCCCCCGTGGGATCCCCCAACCACTCATGCTCCGGTGGTACTCCCAGGCCTGCAAGGCATAGTGGCTCCCTCCCAGCTTCTGCTCTATCCCTTGTTGGTTACCCAAGCCTTCTCCATATCTAACATCTTTACATAGACATCTTTCCAGTCTTCGTATTGAAGTCTTCACAATTACATGGTTTGAGAGCATCTGTGTTTTTGCTGTGGGACCCTGTCTGGTCCAAAGGGCACAGACCTGTGAGCAGACATGGTGAGCACTTTCCTAGCCAACCATCCTGAGAAGCCATGGTGGTGTCACTCCTGTTGCATGGCACCTGAACCCGTCCACCCCCAGGACCCTGCAGGACTCACCAAGACCTGTGAGCTCCCTGAAACTCTCTTAACTCACCCTGGCATCCCTCAGCACAGGAAGACACCATCTTGTGGGGATTGAGACAAGAACAGCAATGACAATCGTAGGGCAGGATGGCAACAATGTGGTGGCAGATAGAAGGGGAAGTCACAGATGATACTTGGTTTTCTGATCTCATCGATGGTGGTGGTGGTGGTCAGGGAAGTGGGTTTGAAGGGGATGGAGGTGAATTATTTGGGCTATATTGAGTTGGAGGGCCCTGTGGTGTCCATATGGCCAGCAGGCCAGGGAGAAGGAAGCCGCGGTGTGGAGAGCTCCTCCAGGGACTCTGCAGAGAGAGACCAGAGTGGCCTAGTGGAGTCGAGCCTACATTTGGCAGCAGGTCATGGCTGGAGGAGTGGGAGGGATCTAGGAGCAAGACTGGGGCAGGTGGGGGGCAGAGCCACAGAAGCTCTGAGGGGTTATGCTGAGGGGGACCTTTGGACTTGCCAACTGAACCATCCCTCATCCCTGTCCCTCGGGGCCTGTGGCTTTGTGGTGACACAGGCAGAAGGGAGTTTGCAGTACATCTGGGGACAGTGGAAAATGAGTGAGTCCTGACTCGCTGGACTCAGGACAGACGTGGATGGGACTGTTGTCTGTGAGCAGCTCTAGGAAGGGTGAGGCCAAATGTTCCAGGTGGGGACGGGGTGGGAGGGATGGGGCGTGGGAGCAGAGATGCAAATGATGAGACGAAGGTGAGTGGAAGGATGAAGAACCACATTCCCGGCAGGGGGAGCGGCATGACCAAAGCCAGACATGGGGACTTGGGCTCCTTTATGTGGCTGGACAAGGGCCAGTTCAGAGTGGGATTTGCTCTGTGTAGTCTTCCCTTATTGGACTTCAGGAGTGAGTTGAGGTGATTGGGTCCTTATCTCCTGACATCTCACTCCCTCTGGCTGGGGAAAGCCTTTCTTTTCATTAATGCCTCACCCCCCCGCCCCTCTCGTGTGCATACATGTGTGTCTTCTTATCTGGATGTGCTTACAAGATGTGTGTTGTTGTTTGCTGGATGTATTTATAACTCTTTGGAAGATGTATCGGATCACGCATCCCATTTTCTTTTTCTTTCCTTTCCTTTCTCCTTCCTCCTTCCCTTCCCGGTTGGTTCTCTCGCTCACTCTCTCTCCCCTCTCTCTCCTGCCCCGCTCCCCCCACCAGCTCATGGTGTTGAGACCCACCATGTTACTCTGTGGAATTCATCCCTTGACGTGGCTGCATCGTACTCCACGATGTGGTCGCTTTACATCTCCGCTGCTGTCCCCCAGTGATGGACACCCTAGGGTGTCTTCATCTCCCTGTCCTAGGGTGGTAACTTGCAGAGAGCCTGATGAAGAAGGGAGGGAGACAGGATTCCAGGAGCCCCTGGGAATGGCAGGATGCGGAAGTGGCATTCAAGGTATGGGTGAAGGAGGTGCTACACCTGTGTGGCTTTCCCCAGGGTTGGAGAGGGTCAAGACGCAAGTGCTGATGGGGAAGGAGCAGATGCCAGCACCTTCCAGAGTACTTGCCTACTCCATCCACAGAGATTCTGTGAGCAGGGGTGCTGAGTTTGGTCGGTTGACCAACCTGCCTGCCTCCTACAGATATTCTTTAAATATTTGCTGAACGTTTATTTGGTGGTGGGGGGGTGCAGAGAGAAATTTATTTTTCATTAATAAAAATTGCATGCCTCTCTATGTTCAAAATAAGAGATTTATTATGTGCATTATTATAGGTGATTTTCTGAACCAGACAGCACCTCGGGAGGCATATGAAAGAGTCTAAAATGTAGATAATAAAATAAAGCCCTCGTTTGGGGCAAGCAGCCCTGCATAATGCCTCTTTCTGCCTCCAATCTCTGCTGGCTGGGATTTGCAACCCCACACTCCCTCTTGTTGGCTGGAGTGAGCTGATGCAGCCTGCAGAGCCCAGTACAGAAATACCTAGCAGAAGGGGGTCATCCTGGGGCGGGGAGAAGCATGGGCTTATTTCCACTCCTGGCAGCATTGTGTTAGCAGGACAAGGGATTGAACCCCGATTCTGCTGGGTGTGGATGGACTTCTGTGCTGACATCTGCGCTAACGCTGGGATTCTGATGTACGCCAGGGATGTTTTCAAGCCCTCATTGATCGGTGCCCCAGGCAGATGCCAGGCTGGCCATACTTAATACAGCACCAGAGGCCGCGACTGCAGTCCCCGTCGCACAGCCAATGGACACTAGGTAACTGGCTGAAAGTCACACAGCTCATGAGAGATGGGGCTGGGGTTTAAACTCAGTTGACTCCAGAGCCCCGTTTCCCACTGGCCCTCACAGTGTATTATTATATCTCTTATTTTCTCTGTTCTGATGCTGTCACGGCCGGGCTGGCCGGGCCACTCTCCTAATCACCACAAGGGCCAGGTACCAGACAACTGGGCACAGCTTTGTGCCCCGGAGCGCCTGAAATTACACAAACTAACCGGTCCTGAGCCTGCTCACCCTGCCCCACGGAAACCGCAGTAAAGCCTCCTGCATCCCCTCCCACTCCCCTGCCCCGGCCGACCCTGGGCTGCCTTGCGCGGCCCCGAGTGGCATGGCACACGGCGCACTTCTAGCGATCTGTGCGTATAAAATTCCTTTGGTCTTGACAGCCCACATATCTTGCCCACATATCTTGCCATATCTGATTCAAACAGATCCTGGGAGCCCTTAAAATATGTGAATTCCCTAACAATCGGTAGCCCCCTGCTGCCAGGCACCCAGCTTACAGATTTCCCTTTTATTTTTTTATTTTTTCTTTTTTTAAAAATTTACTTATTCAATATATATAGACTTTGGGAGGACATCCAGGGCTCGTGGGGTCGGAGCCTTCATCTTGTTAAAATGTCCACAGTTCCAGAAGCCACCCGCAGTTCCAATGTCATTCCTATCAAAATCATGGTGGCCGATTTTAGAAATAGAAAAAGCACTTGTAACATTCATCCGCTTCCACAAATGACCCTGGACAGCAAATCAGTATAGGAGAAGCAGGACAGAGCTGGACGCAGCACTTTCCTATTTCATTTTGTTTTAACCCTTTATTTTTTTATTATTTTTTTAAATAATAAATTTATTTTTTATTGGTGTTCAATTTAAAAAATATATATAGAGAGAGAGAGAGAGAGAAAGAGAGAAAAATCTATCTATCTATCTATCTATCGAGAGAGAGAGAGAGGCAGAGACACAGGCAGAGGGAGAAGCAGGCTCCATGCAGGGAGCCCCACGGGACTCATTCCGGGGGCTCCAGGATCACACCCTGGGCTGCAGGTGGTGCTAAACCGCTGAGCCACCCGGGCTGCCCAGATTTCCCTTCTTATATGTAGTTACATGCAGTAGAATGCCACATGGTCATTTCCACGCTTCTAGCCACTACTCGTCCCATTTTACCCACAGGGAAATTGAATAGCAGAGAGGATGGGTAACTTGCCCAAGGGCAACAAGAGATCTGCGGCAGAGGAGGGAACCCAGTCAATACCCCTTAATACCCCAAATCTCTGATGACCAGACCAGGGCAACACCCCCCCGCCGCGCGTCCTGGAGTCTGACTCAGTGTACCTGACTCCTGCCTCTCTAAATCCCACCGGCAACACTTCCTCATTCATCCACCCCCTCCTGCTCCTGCTCAGGCCACCACCTCTGTACCAGGTGGCTGGCAGGGGGTAGAGAAACTGCTCGAATGTGGTCCTCGTCCCCAGGCTGTCCAGGCCTGGTGGTGCAGGGAGGGCAGGACAATGGTCATGTGCTTTCACTCATCTTTGAGTGAAAAAAAAATAGCATTCATAACGTTATTTCCATTGACCAGAATCCACAGCTCAGGACAATCCAGAACGATGTCGCTCTTCCAAAAGGCAGATTCGATTGTCTGTCCTTTGTTGCCACCCCACCTACACAGAATAAAGCTCAAAGCTGGTCTCAGCTATTTTGCCGAGAGGGGGCCCAACACTGGAGTTGATACGGGAACACCAGCACTCAGGGGGTTTGCAGCTGGGATTGGGGAGCGAGGGATGGATGGAGGGAAAGTCACACAGTCCCCGGCTCCGGGCCACCAGAGACTTCGCTGGCCATGTCCTCGCCTCCTGTGACAAGCTGTGACCTGAAAAGCCATACCACCAGCCCCCTCTGGCCTCTACTGGTCTCCTCTCCCCACAAACCCTTCTGTCTTTCCTCTCTGGGTTCAAGATCCCATTTGATATATGTTTTTCCTCCTTTGTGCTTTGGCCTCGAGGTCTGCTGGCTGGTGGCTGGGCCTGGCGGTCACCTTTCTCCAGGGAGATCTGGAAAGAGATCCGGAGATGTGCCACGATCTCATGTGGTCCCAGCCAGCCAGCAGTGGGAAGCACCGTGAGCACCTCCGGTTCACAGGCTAGGAAACTGAGACGTAGGGCTGTCACACAAACACACACACACACACACACACACACACACACACACCCGCCCAGGGGCCGGGAGGGGCTCAGGCCATGGCACCTGGCCTTGCTCCATGCAGGGGGAGGCAATAGGTACTGACCTCTTGCAGGCTGAGTTCCTTCTGGGCTTCTTCTTGTGCTGCTCGCAGTTAAAGGGCTCTGGCACATGAGGACGCGCACTTAGTTATGAGGCTGTCCAACCGGCTCTCTACATCATCGCAAAATACCAGAAACGACCTGAGTGTCCAACTGTAGGGACTTGGTTAGGACACATCCTGTCATGGCCATGCTGTGGGACACCCTTCTGCCATTGCAGATGCTGCACAGAATAGTAACTCATGGGAAGTTGTGCATTGTAGTTACTGAGTTCAAAAAAGAACTTGCAAAGTATAATATATGTTACAATCCCATTTAGTATACTTTTTTTATAAAGAAGATTTATTGATTGATTTGAGAGAGAGAGAACATGGGGGGAGTAGAGGGGGGGCAGGGAGAGAGTCCTAAGCACACCCTGAACTGAGAGAAAAGCCGGACAGGGGCCTCGATCTCAGGCCCTTGAGCTGAAATCAAGAGTCGGGCACATAACCAGCTGTCCCCCCCAAGTGTCCCATTTGGTGTGTTTTCTGAAAACTTAGGCAACTGTATGTATAGATTGGGACTCAGGTGATCTTAACTTTCCTTGGGCTCATTTGTGATCTTCTCTGTTTCCGTGAGAACAGAAACGAAAGTATTTTTGTTTGAAGCAGTCTCTCCCTGGTTTCCAATGTGTGTTCTCGGGCACAGAGATGGTCCCAGAAGAAGCGAGATGTTGGGAACAAATGGAACTGTCCTGGTAGCTGGAGATCTGATTTCCTCCTGCGAGGCGGAGAGCCCCGATGTGGCACCCTCGGGGCGGGGGAGACGTCCGGGTCACAGCCTCTGCAGGAGACGTTTATCTGCAAAATAGAAAGAATGGTCTCCACGGTCCCAGTTTGAGGACTGCATGGCTCTCTGCACAGGAAGCACTTAGCCCTCGGCCCAGCATGTAGTATGTGCTCAGTAAAAATCGGGTCCATTTTATTGCAATATGGGCTTTTCTGCAGACTGTCCCCTTGCCTCTCTCCCCTTTGTCTCCTCATTTTCCTTCTTTCTGCCTCTTCCTCCCCTGTCACCTCTGTCCTTACCCCCATAGCCCCTCTTGGGTTTTGCTCTCTGGGCAGGAAGGGAGCTACCCCCGTTGTCAAGGTTTCAGTGGCCCAACTTCCCAGAGCTGCTTTCCACCGCTGGGACTGCACCGAAGCCTCAAAACATTCCCGTGAAATAGATAAGGTTGTGTCCCTTTTACAGAAAAGGAAACTGAGGCCCCTATCTGATGAGCTGTTCATTGGGGTTCATTTTGGGGGTCTCCAGTGGCATGGCAGTGGAAGGTCAGGGGCATGGCACAGACTGCTGAAGCCACAGGTGAGCAGAAGCCACAGGAGCGGCCCAGGTCAGGGTGGTCTGACCTCAATGTCAGGGTCTGATGCCCACGTTCAGGTGGGGGCCTCGTAGCCTCTGCTTGGGGGGTAGTTCACCGAGCCTGCTTGTCTCCTCCAGAACCAGGGGTGACAATGGTCCAGTCCCACCAGCTGCAGGTCCCCTGAGGGCTACAGAAGCAAACCTGCACAAGGTCCTTAGCGGAAGAGCCTGTTCACGGAGGGCGTGCAGGCCAGGTCAGAGGCGTGGAGAGACTGGGGTGCTCTAGACCTGGAGGCCAGGTGCCTGTGCCTCTGCCCTGGGCCCGTCAGCCAGGGGTCTCATGCAGGACAATGACCCTGCCCTGGCCTTTCTTGCCTGACATTCTGGGCTCTGCTGTTGGGAGGGAAACATGTGGGCTTGGGGGCTTCGCAACAAGTTCTTTCCTGCAACTTCCCCCCACCCCCCAGACCATCGGCTGCCCCCTTTCTTACCAGGACCCATGAAAACCCAGCCGCATTTTTTCCTTTGCTCTTGATGAACCAATAACCTCGCAAATTTGAAAATAAAATGTCTACGGCCGCACAGCCAGCTAAGGCTGCGTGGCTTTGCAGACATTATAAAACATCAAATTAGATGGAAAATTGCCCGGGGTCCCTGTAAACGAAAATTACTCTTTTTATAGGGGGAAAAAATGACCCTTATAATAGCAACAAACAATTTTGGGCTCTTCCTTTTATTAGCCGGCTCACATGGCGAATGGTATTTGCTCATTCCACTGCCCTGGCCCCAGCCAAATGTTTTTACAACATTTCACTTTGCACATTTTCACAGCGTTATAGCATGAAAAATAAGGCTCTGCCTGTGTCTTTGGTTCCTGTCAAGAGCGGACTTTCTTACATCCCCCAAAGCTTCAGCCTTTTGACTGGTGCTGGCTGGGTCCAGACCTGGTGGGGGGCAGTAGGAAGAGCACTAGGTAGGGAAAGAGATGATGAAGCCTGCTGTGTGATTTCAGCCTGGTTGCTTAACCTCTCTGGGCCACGCTTTTTCCTCCGTGAAAGGAAGGGGTTGGGCAGGATCTGGGACACTCAATGCCTCTGGGTGCCGACCCGGCGATGTCAATCTGCTGTGGGTCTGTCTACCCCCACATGGGTAGCACCTCCGCAAAGTCAAGCAAGGCCTGCGCCCCCCATTAATGTACACTTTCCAACATTAAAATTAACAATTTTTGCCCATTCCTAAAAATATTTTGGAAATGAGACAGGAAGGAAAATGTTGTTGGGACTAGCACAGCGGTTCTCAACCAGAGGATGATTTTACCCCCCAGGGACATGGAGCAAGGTCTGGAGACAGTTTTGATTGTCACATCTGGGTGGTCCTCGGGTGATGTTCCAGGCATGGAGCGGGTACAGGCCAAGGATGCTGCTACACATCCTACACTGCACAGGACGGCCCCCCAACCTGCGTGTTCCCGGCTGACACGCCCCGCACAGGGGACTCGGAATGGGTAGTGGACACTGGCCTCCATGGCTGGTCCCCACCACCGGCCTGACTCCCCATGATGCAAAGCAGCACCCTTGGGACCCTGGAGCGCTGGCTGTCAATGCCATGAGTCAGCAGGCCCAGGCAGCCAGAGCATGCCTCTACCCTCCATGACGTGTATGTGCAGCCTGACCTTGTCAGGGGTGACAGCACTGACGCCCCGGGGGTCACATCTGAGGCCCAAGTCAGGAGGCCCAGTGACGAAGACAGAGTGCCAGCATCACAGGCTGATTTTAATGAATCTCACCCCCATCCCTTCCTCACTTTTGACTCGGTGAGAACAAACCGGCTTAAGTGGAAGCAAGAACCCACAGGCAACATCTACATATCCATTCCTTTCTTTTAGGTAAGAGGAAATAAACAGACCTGTGGAAAAAAATAAAAAGTAGAGTCTGGTGAAGTGGGGATGAGTCCTGGGCATCTGGGGTCTGGGGTCTGGGGTCCGGCAGGTGGGCGTGAAGAAGCTGGGCAAGCCCGTGCTGGCTGTCTGACCCTGTTTCCCAGTTTATAAAATGGGCAAGTGGACGCAGGCTCCCCCAGCCGTGTTGCTCTAACAGTTTAGGATGTTTCCTGATGCAGAGCATGAGTCAAGACCCCACCCAGGGAGGGCACACCTGGTCCCCTGCAGGTCCCACTCACATCTACCATTCTGGGTCATTTGAGTCATAGATGTATGGATCGCAATCTGGGAAGAAGGCCTGAGGATTGCTGTGCCCAACTACAAATGCAGAAATGCCCTCTACTTTTTTTCCTGACAGTTGACTTCTTGTCTCTTCTTGAGCACCCACCCCAAGGATGGGGAGCTCACCCCATGCACAGACTAGTCAGTTTTTCTGCTACACAGCTCTAACTGGGAGAAGGTCCTTCAGAACAAGTCAAACTCTGTTCCTTGCAACTTCTATTTCTGCCTCTTAATTTGATATTTTGGCAGCAGCCAGAACAAAGCTAATAATCACACCAACCCCACAATGGGAGTGCATAGCTGCAGAGAGCTCTTATCTATTCTGTTCTGATTCTTCCCATTTTTAAAAAAAGATTTTATTTATTTATTCATGAGAGAGAGAGAGAGAGAGAGACTGAGACACAGGCAGAGGGAGAAGAAGGCTCCCTGCAAGGAACCTGATGAAGAACTCAATCCCAGGATCCCAGGAACACAACCTGAGCCAAAGGCAGATGCTCAACCACTGAGCCACCAAGGGGTCCCTGATTCTTTCCATTTTTGGATTGAATACCCCCATACCCTACACATGATCCTCCAGCAGCTGAAAATTTGGGTGTGTTTTGGAGGCCTTTCCTCGGAGTTGAGGCACAGGCTGGGACAAGTGCTCTAGCTGTATCCAGTGGATACCACCTCCCTCACTCTGGCCACTCTACCCCTGTTGATGTGGCCCACGGTGGTGCTAGCTTTCAGGGCAGTACCATTCAATGCATCTACACTGATATTGGTGCGGCCCTCTGGATTATTTTCTAGGTGAGAATAAAACAGGTTTCCATGGGTTCGAATCATATTAGTGGTTAACAATCCAAAAAGCTATGGAGAAATGTTACAGAAAAAAAGTTATCTGGGGGACATGGGAGGTGGCTTTTATGCTACCCATCCAGGTCATCTTGCCTCGGAAGCTCCAGGAATCCTCCCCATCCCCTCGCTCCCCCTCTGCTGAATGACCCAATCAGTTGCCTCCAACTACCTCTACCTGTCACCAACTCCTCAGCGCCCCCTGCTGCCCCCTTGGAGCAGCCTCCTGGGTGGGGGTGGGGGGTCTTCCCGCAGGAGAGTCCTGGGCTGGGGACTGTGCGAGCCCTGGTCGCCCCACACTGAGCGCTGGGGGAGGAGGACCCCGCCTGAGCACATGAGCCCTTCGGAGGGGAAGGTCTCCGCATCCGTCCCTTGGCCGCGGGTCATTCTGCGCAGCGGCCACGAGAGGGCAGCGGTGCTTTTCCCTCGGCGTGAAGTTTCCAGAGGCTGCTTCAACCAGAGTTGGTCCCAGCTCCACGTTGAGAGGTTGGGACCCAACTGATGACCAACCTTCCACTAACGGCAGCCCCCTGCCCAGCCACAGGCAAGGAGCGCCCAGGAGGACCCTGAAGGAGATTGGCCTGGACCAACGAGACCTGCACCCATGTGCCTCCTCAGCCTCATCATCCATCCGAGAAAGTGATGCTAAGACTTCCCCAGGGATTGATACCAGAGCGGCTGCTCGGGTCTCTGCTCCAGGGCACCCGGCCGTGCATGCCCCCAGGGCCTCCCGCCATGGGCTGGGGGTCGTGCAAGGGCACCCAGCGGGCAGATCAGTGTCCTGAGGAGGTCCCTGTGGCTGCGGCCGGGGCTCGATGGCTGCAGCGGCCAACCGGGGAGGAGCCCCGACCGGCAGCCTGCTGGCCAGACGCTGGTCTATTTTGTTTTGTCCACAGGCTGGAGAGCAGTAATTGTGGAAGGCAAACAACGCTGTTTCTCACTTCGGTTACTGGTGGCACTAATGAGCGTGGGTTGATTTTCAAGCATCTGCATACCGCGGCAACTTGACCTTTGAGAATCGGCAGTCGCTTTAGACACACGCAAAGAAAGGTCACATTGATGCTTGTTTCCAAAATCCCTGCATAAATATTTGCTCAGCCAGCCGAGAGCCTTGTTTGCATGTGTAAGTCTGTTTATAATTAATTACATTCGGCAGGGCTTCCCCTCCGCAGCCCGGCCGCAGGCCAGTTTCCAGGACTCGGGCTTTCCTGTGATGGTCAGCACGTCCAGGCACAGCCGCTGGCCCTTCCCGAACTGCGTCTGCTCCCCGACTCCTTGCTGCAGGCGGTGCCCTGGCCCAACCCTGCCCGGGTCCCCAGCCTCGCCTCCCTGCTTCTTTGAAGCATCTAGTAAGGGGAGCTGCTGACATTCATTCAAGTGTCACTTGCTCTGAACCCAGGGCTCTGGCTTGAGAGGTTTTCTTCTTAACCTGTGTGTGTGGTATCCGGTCCTGCAAGAAGCCATCTGACGGATGCTCCGGGTGGGGTGGCCCATGCCCACCCTCCAGCTGCTCCCTCCCCCCTGCCCCCCTTCCAGTTCTTTCCT
Source organism: Canis lupus baileyi (assembly GCF_048164855.1). Classification (NCBI taxonomy): domain Eukaryota; kingdom Metazoa; phylum Chordata; class Mammalia; order Carnivora; family Canidae; genus Canis; species Canis lupus. Next base: position 71,875,989 of record NC_132839.1, read on the forward strand.
TGTCTGGCAACCGCAGCTGACTTTCAGGTTCCCTCTCAGACCCTCTACTCCAGGGGTCTTCCTAACCGCAGGCCCCTTGCGGGGAACAAGGCAACTCTCAGTTTGCACCCAGGTTTCACCCACCGCTGGAAGAAGGAGGCTCTTCGTCTCTTGGCTCTGCGTCTGCGCCAGTAAGGCTACTGAGTTAACGTGAATCCTATGATCAGGCCCGAAGTTATAAGAAGGGCTGCTTCTGCCCCCAGGCAGGCCCTTGCCCGTCTTCCCAGGGCCCGACCCGTGCCCTCTTGTCCCCAGCTCCAGTCCCTGCTGTGATACCTACCGGAGCACAGTGGGCAGGTTTATCCTGTTTGCCTTTCTGGGCCGGAGGAGTAATCAGAGTTTGAGTTGACAGCAGCTAGGGCATTTCCTGTGGCCGCCGGTGAAGGACCCCCGTTTCACTTGTGCCCCCACCCCCAGCCCAGGGGTGGTGGTATTTAGCCATTTCATTCCCCCGCAGGAGCCACAAAAGAACTTTGTTGTAAAACGGTATCTCACAACATGCACGAGGGCGACGATGATTCTACGGCCGAGAGCCTGGACGCGCGGGGGGGGGGGGGGGGGGTGGCACCCCTGGCCTCGGGCTGGAGGCCTGCTCCTGCCAGCCTACCTGCACGTTCAGGGAAGCCCGGCACCCTCTGAAGGCTCCGTTTCGTCTCTTTAGGATGAGAGAAATTGGGCAGCCCCGGTGGCGCAGCGGTTTGGCACTGCCTGCAGCCTGGGGTGTGATCCTGGAGACCCAGGATCGAGTCTCACATCGGGCTCCCTGCATGGAGCCTGCTTCTCCCTCTGCCTCTCTCTCTCTGTGTCTATGAATAAATAAAATCTTTAAAAAAAAAAAAAAGGATGAGAGAAATCTGTTTTGTTCTGAATACTCTCGGGGGTTATTTGAAACACAAAATGGAACATGGGCCGGCGTGTCCACCTGGGCTTGTAAACCGCAGAGCATCATAGGACACAGGCTGGGGCGATTCTCAAGGCCGAGGTCGGGACCAGGGAGGGTCAGGCTGCCCCTTCTTTGGGGGATCCCTCGGCTATGCCCATGCTCTGAAGGGGACACCAATTCCTGGGGCCCAGCCTCCTTGGAGGAAGCACAACCTGTGGCCAGAGATAAGCGGAGGCTGTAAATCCGCTTTCTGAGGCCTGTGATCACAGCCCTCTCGGGTGCCCCTCGTGGCTTTATGGCTTCTGGGCTCCACCCCCCAGTGCCGGGCTGCAGCCCCAGAGGCCAGGCGAGAGGGAGGCTTATCAGTGGCTTCAGGGGGTCTGCAGGGCCGATAAGAGGGAAGCGGGAGCTCATCCCGGCAGGCGGCTCCGGAGGGCCAGGGCCGTGAGGAGCACCGTGTCCCGCGTGTCCCTGGGGGTGGCTGTAATCCTGGCGGTGACCGCACTCGACGGCGCTTCCAATTCCCCCTCGCGGTTGCACGGTTCCCGGGAAACTTCCCAGCATCAAAACTACACATCGGAATTAATTTTCTTTGCTAAATGTGTGCCGTAGCCATCTGCCTTCCGGAAAACGAGTTGCTGTGTATGACTAATTTTACAGTAATGATTCCTTAATTGTCTCCTCACTTTTAATCAGAACAACAGCGTTTATTTCTTACAAAATATGTCCCGCAAGGGTGTGAACTTGCTGAATCATTTCAGAACCTTCTATTTGAATCTGAATGAAGGGGAACGAGGTTTTTGGAGGCACGAAGAGCAGGTGGCAAGTCCCTAGGGCAAGGTCATCTACCCAGGGTACATGGGTGGGGGAGCGGCGGGCAGGCAGGGGGTTTGGAGGAATTGGCCTCGAAATGGGGATTTATGAGAGGAGGCCCACGGGAAGAGGCAGGAGGGAGGGACGAGAGGCTGACTTCGCCCGATGGGAACATCCTATTGAGTCCCTGGGCCGGAGCAGAGAATTCTCACAGCAGTTGATCGAAGATGCCAACATGAGAAGAAATACACAGAGTAAAAGATTAGTGGAACAGAAAGCACAGATCACCAGAGGGACATTTGAAGGAATGCCAGAACCAACAAAGAGGTCAGAAACGTCATCTGTGGTCCTGAGACCCTTCCTTTTCTCAGGGAGCAGATAGGATGGCCAGGCTGAGGGGCTACAAGGATGTACGAGAACGTTCTCCCGGGAGGAGCCAGGAGGTGGGTCTCCCATGCTGACGTCTTCTTCTGGGACCTGGGGTGGATCAGCATGTGTGTTGTGTGCTGCTGGGTGCTGACACCTTCACCAGGCCCCGGCCAGCCCCTGAGGTCGGGAGGGGGTACTCGGTCTTCGGAGTTTCTGCAACTGATCATCTGATGGCCACAGCCAGTCTCTTCGCAGAGCCTCTTGAGCAAATGTCTAAGCCTCTGCCCTGCCCCTTGCACTTCTACAGGCACAGTGGGAGTCCTGAGGGCTCCCAAAAGAGTCTTTTCAGCTAATTCCTCCACCAATGGAGAGAGCAGTGGGCTCGGGGTCTGGAGCCCTAAGTTGGAGTTCCAGCCTTGCCATTCCTTGGCTGGGTTACCTTTGGCAAACTACTGAACCTCTCTGAATACCACTTTCTCCCCAGAGAACACAGCTGGGGCTGTGTTACATCACTCAGTTCAGCTCTTCTCTTTGCAGAAAGAAATGATACCGTGTGTCAGGAAGTGGGGAAAAAGTAATAATTGAATAATAATTGTATCATTTATTGGAGGGTGATTTCAGTTATTCCAATGAATGAGATGGTTCTTTTCATGTTTTAAATCCTGGAATATTTGAAACACATTGAAAAAAGGCAGAGAATGATAAATAAGCACCTTGGCCCCAAGGTCCAGATCCAGTAAATGTTAACATTTTGTCCTGCACTTAAGTTTTGTTTTTGTTTTTAAATCAAATGTTACTGATGAAGTTGAAATCTTGTTTCCCTTCCAGGGCTTTCCCTCCTCCCTGCTTTCCAGAAAGCAACTATACTCATACTGGTGATGGGTTTCCAGTCCATTTTCCTATGCTCCTGAGAAGTCGTGAAAATCTCAAAAATATACAAATATACTTTTGCACCTTGTTTTATTAGACAATGGTTTTTGCAATCAATGCACGTTGGGTCCCAGGCATCTGATTCATCACTTTGACTGTCATGTAGTATTTCATAGAATGAAAATGTCAGAGTTTATTCATTTTTCTGAGAGCCTTTCTGGATGTTTCTTTTCCTTTTTTCCATCATAGCCAATCATGAGGCAGTAACAAACATCCTCGTTTCATCTCCTTGTAAGAGCTTGTTTGATGTAGATCCCCAGATCTGCATCGCTTTACCAAATATCATGAAACTGCTCTCTCTTAAAAAAAAAAAAAATGTATCCATTTATGCGTCTGAAAGCAGCTCAGGAGAGTTCCTGCTTCTCCTTATCCACACTGCCAGCGATTGGTATTATGAGACTTTATCTTTTTCCTGTTTGGTGGGTTTAAAATTGTATCACGGTATCACGTCGTAGTTTTAATGTGCCTCACTGGTTGGTAGACACGTTCAGCATCTTCCCGTATAGTTAAATGGCCACTGTGACTTTCTCTTCCTGATGACGCACACAGTCTGTGTTCAGCCCATTTCTCTCTCACTTTGTTAGTGATTTCCAGACAATTCGGACAGGAATAGGTGTCAGTCAACATTCTGCTTCTCGGGTAAGGGGATTTTCTTTGGCTTTGTTTATTGTAGCTGTTAAAGCCTTGTACTATGTTTGCTCATGTTTTTCTTTATTGGAGGCACTCTTTGGGTCTTGTGCAGTAAGAATTTTTTCTTGGGGCCCTGGTTGGCTCAGCTGTTGAATATCTGCCTTTGGCTCAGATTGTGATCCTGGGGTGCTGGGATCGAGTCCCACATCAGGCTCCCTGCTTTTCCCTCTGCCTGTGTCTCTGCCTCTCTCTGTGTGTCTCTCATGAATAAATAAATAAAATCTTTTAAAAAATTCTTTTTCTCATCCTCATAACACAAAAACATTCACCATGTGTTCTTCCAAATATTTGAAAATATCGCTTCACTTATTAAGTCTGTTAACCCCCTCAAATTTATTTTTGAGGATGATATAAGGAAGAGATCAAATTTCCATTTTTTTCCTAAGTGGATAGCCAGTCATCCTGGCACCTCTTATTGTGCTGTGTATTACTTTTCTGCTGATCTGTTGTGTGTTCTCAGCACTTTCATCAAATGTCCATAAGTTTGTTTTTGGATTCTCTGTTCTGTTCCACTGGTTACTTTTTAAAATTTCTACATCAATGCCCAGTACTAATTTCTATGACTTTCCAATGAGTCTTGATGCCTGCTAGGGAAACCCCCCTGCCCCTCTGTTCTTTTTCAAAATTTATTGATCTTTTGTATTTTTCTATAAATTTTAGGCTCATCAAATCAAGATCCAACCCATTGGGATGTTCGCTGGATATGACAAACTTATGTTAATTTAAGATTCATAAACATACAGTGTTCTTTTATGTCCAGTTGTATAGTTTACTTCATAAATTTAATTTTTTTACAGACTATAGGACTTATTTTTTAAAATACCTATAATGCCATGAACTCATAAATTGCAAAGTTCTCCAAGTGCTTAGGATGTTATGAACATCAGTAAATTAAGAACCTCTTGATAGCACCAATAAACAATGTTAGAGCACAATTCCAGATCCTTCCCCTCTAGGCTGAATGTTTCCCAAACTAGGAGTGTCTGTAGCACTGTAGCCAGAAGAAGCATACCACACTGTGACAGACACAATGGTCTCAGCCCATTTTCTGAAAGAGGAGCAGCCTCAGATTTCATAGCATCTTGAGCTGGGTTGATGCTGGGATCAAGACAAAGTGAATTAAAAGGCAGTAACTCGGGGTACCTGCGTGGCTTGGTTGTTTAAGAGTCTGACTCTTGATTTTGGCTTAGGTCATGATTTCGGGGTCAAGCCCTGAGTCAGGCTCATGCTGGTTGTGGAGTCTACTTAAGATTCTCTCTCTATCCTGTGATGCCTGGGTGTCTCAGTGGTTGAGTGTCTGCCTTTGGTTCAGGTCATGATCCTGGGGTCCTGAGATCGAGTTCTGTATCAGTCTCCCTTAGGAAGCCTGTATCTCCCTCCGTCTTTGTCTCTGCCTCTTTCTCCCTGTCTCTCATGAATAAATAAATAAAATCTTTTAAAAAAGATTCTCTTTCTCCCTCTGCTCTCCCCTGGCCCATTCTCTCTCTTAAAAAAAAAAGGCAGTGACTCCAGAGCAGTTTTCCTTCTCTTTGTGTGGCAGCCAGAAAATTCTTGAAAAATAAATAGAACTGCATTTTGGGAACTTGACTGCAAACATTAGAAATGTATATCCAATGCCCAAATATTTCCCAGGATCCTTTCACTACCAAGGGATCAAAACCTAAGTGATGACTGCGGACTTGACAGTTTTCAGCATAACTGTGCTCTGTTTTTCTATTTTTTTCCTTCTCCTCCTCCAATACTTACTCAATTTCAGGGCAGTCCCTTACTCTATCCTCTAATCTATACACCTGATCTGACAAATCTACAGACCTGAAATATTCTGCAAATGCAGAAGGTGATTTCATATTAGCACTTTTGCAAATCAGGTAGGCTTAAACCAGGAGGATTTTGCCTCTTAATCCTGTTGGTTTAAATCACCCCTGGGCATGAAGGTGCAATGCTGACTTCAGCAGTCCAAGTGCTCCAGAACACCTGGAACCAATGATTAAGCTTTTTAGGTGTACTGAGGAAGAAAAGATAAGGATTTTGTTCAGGTCTCTATGCTACTGGCTGAGGTCCAGACAGTCATGTTTTTTTTTTTTTAATTTTTTTTATTTATTTATGATAGTCACAGAGAGAGAGAGGCAGAGACACAGGCAGAGGGAGAAGCAGGCTCCATGCACCGGGAGCCCGATGTGGGATTCGATCCCGGGTCTCCAGGATCGCGCCCTGGGCCAAAGGCAGGCGCTAAACCGCTGCGCCACCCAGGGATCCCCAGACAGTCATGTTTTATGGAAGAACTTGGTTAGAGCACCATGAGAACAAATACCCACAAGATATGATCTGTGCATGCCTGTGTGTGTGTGTGTGTGTGTGTGTGTATGTGTGTGTGTGAGTTACGAAGATTTTGAAGTTGACCAAACCAGCAAGAATTGGCAATTCTTGAAAACAGAAGCCAAGTCTCTGAGGTTCTAAGTATATGAGTATGTGAAAATAACGTGTGTTTTATGAAGACAGAATGCACATGGACCATTTGGTGTCCTGAGATCTCAGCTGTTGACTTTTCTTGGTCTCCCAGAGAGCAGTATCCAGGATGCATAAACATCCAGAATACAGTCATTCAGCATCTACTACATGTCAGGCATGGTGCTGGGTGCAGACAATAGAATGTGGAGCAGAACGACACGGTCCCTGCCTTCCTGGAGGTCATCCTCTAGTCAGGGAGACACGAGAGGTAAGTCAACAAGTAGACATATGATCAAGTACCACAGAGTTTTAGGGAGTTTTGTATATATATTTTTTTATTGAAATTTGATTGGCCAACGTATAGTATAACACCCAGTGGCCATCCCATCAAGTGCCTCCCTCAGTGCTGGTCACCCCATACCCCCACCTGCCTCCTCTTCTACTACCCTTTGTTCATTTCCCAGAGTTAGGAGTCTCTCATGTTTTGTTACCCTCTCTAATTTTTCTCACTCATTTTCCCTCCTTTCCCTTATAATCCCTTTCACTATTTCTTATATTCCCCATGTGAGTAAAGCCATATGATGATTGTCCTTCTCCGACTGACTTACTTCACTCGGCATAATACCCTTCTGTTCCATCCACGTCAAGCAAATGGTGAGTATTCATCCTTTCTAATGGCTGAGTAATATTCCAATGTGCATATAGACCACATCTTCTTTACCTATTCATCTGTCAATGGACATCGAGGCTCCTTCCACATTTTGGCTATTGTGGACATTGCTGCTATAAACATTGGGGTGCAGGTGTCCCGGCATTTCACTGTATCTGTATCTTTGGAGTAAATACCCCATAGTCCAATTGTGGGGTCATAGGGTAGATCTATTTTTTAACTTTTTGAGGAACCTCCAAACTGCTGGGAAAATTGGACAGCCATGTGCAGAAGAATGAAACTAGACCATTCTCTTACACCATACACAAAGATAAACTCAAAATGGATGAAAGATCTAAATGAGAGACAAGAATCCATCAAAATCTTAGAGAAGAATATAGGCAACACCCTTTTGAACTTGGCCACAGCAACTTCTTGCAAGATACATCAATTAAGGCAAGGGAAACAACAACAAAAATGAACTATTGGGACTTAATCAGGATAAAAAGCTTCTGCACAGCAAAAGAAAAAGTTGACAAAACTAAAAGACAACCTACAGAATGGGAGAAGATATTTGCTAATGACATAGCAGATAATGGGCTAGTATCCAAGATCTATAAAGAACTTATGAAACTCAACACCCAAGAAACAAACAATCCAGTCATGAAATGAGCAAAAGACATGAACAGAAATTTCACCAAAGAAGACATACACATGGCCAACAAGCACATGAGAAAATGCTCCATAACCCTTGCCATTAGGGAGCTTTATAGAGACTCACGGTGGGGATAAACAGGGCTGTGTAAACTAAGGTGAGAAGTTCAACTTTCATTCAGAGTGGGAAGTGTTAAAAAGAAAACCACAGGCCCAAAATAGCAGTGCTTGGACCAGGCCACGTTACTAAACCGGAGCTTAATACCTAACCTAATTGCTGTTTCACCCTCCCAGGAAATATGGGTCCTCACCTGTCAGTCAGGAAGTTTCTGATAAGCATAGTGAGGTAATCCGTCTCACAGGGCTTCTCCATCCCCCAGAGAAAGATGAGGTAATCCGTCCTCCCCCTAAGGGAGGTGGTGATCTTGCCTGAAACAACCTTTTCTTTTGCTTATGATGTCCTTGCTCCACCTCCTTCCTATAAAGACTTCCACTTGGTACAGCTCCTCAGAGCTTCCACCTACTGGCTATACAGGGTGCTGTACGATTTGTGAATTGTTTAATAACACCAAGTAGATCTCCAAAATTACTCTGTTGAATTTCGTTCTTTCACAGAAGCCATAGGAAGTTTCTCAACAGGGGAAGGACACAATCTAAGTGCTGTTTCAGATGGATTATTCTGGCTGCTGTGTGGCTTTTGAATGGAAGGGGCAAGAGAGAAAGCCAGGAGCCCCAGTGTGGAGGCAGCTGAAGCCCATGCTCCCGGCAGGTGGTCCTGATGACCTGGCCTAGGGGATGGACAACAGTATGGAGACAAAAGAGCATGGGCTTAGGAGATTTAGTCAGGCTACTTCAGTGTATACAAAGAGACCGGCACACGATGATTGGGACTGAGAAGTCTCCTGGTCTGTTGTCTACAAGCTGAAGATGCTGGGAAACTGGTGGCATAGTTCTAGTCTAAGTCCTAAGAACTGAGAAGTGGAGAGTCAGTGGTGTGAGTCCTAGTCCGAGGGTAGGGCAAGACCAATGTCCCCATGTGCCATTAGGCAGAGAGAGAAGAATATCTGTCAGAATTTAGTTCAACTATAAGATGCCTAACTGGTGTCAGAGAATTGCTTGTTGGTATGAACTGCCCCCCACCCCCTGCCAACACACACATACATATTGGAATTGGGTGCAGAAGCATACCAGTCTGTTTTTGGTGGAAGCAAATAGTTTAGGATAGAGCCATTTTATTGAGACAAGAAAGGTCAATGGACAAGTAGAACAAGAGTTAACAGGCTAACTCTGAGACACTTGTGAGATTTCAGATAATAAAATCATTGGAAAATTAGTCTAAGTCTCCTGCGGAAGTCTGTGCAGAGGGAAGCCTCGGTCTGGGTGTCATAAATGTGGGGACAAAGTTGCAGAACCAGATGAGATTCTGGGAGGAAGTGCAGAGAGCAGTGCTGGTCCAGGACAAAATGCTGGGGCGCACCAGCTTCAGAAGTGGGATGCTGGAGGAGGCTCAGCAAAGGAGAAGGACATAGTCACCAGAAAGACAGTATAAAGCTAGGCAAGTGTGCATTGCAACAGTCCAGGAGACTCAGACCTCAATTAAGACTAGACAGGAAAGATTACCTCACACCTGTCAGAAGGACTAAAATCAACAACACAAGAATTAAGAATTGTTGGGGAGGATGTGGAGAAAGGGGAACCCTTGTGCACTGTTGATGGGAATGCAAGCTGGTGCAGCCACTCTGGAAAACAGTATGGAGGTCTCTCAAGAAGTTAATATAGAGCTATCCTACAATCCAGCATTTGTATTACCAGGTATTTACCCAAAGAATACAAAAACACAAATTCAGAGGGATACATGCATTTCAATGTTTATAGCAGCATTATCTACAATAGCCAAACCATGGAAACAGCCCAAGTGTCCATCAACAGTTGAGTGGATAGGGAAGAAGTGAATATTACTCAGCCATAAAGAAGAATGAGATCTTGCCATTTGCGAAATCATGGACAAAATTACAGGGTTATTATGCTAAATGAAATACGTCAGTCAGAGAAATAGAAATACCATATAATTTCTCTCCTATGTGGAATTTAAAAACCAAAACAAACAGAGAGAAAGAAGAAGAGAGAGGCAAACCAAGAAACAGATTCTTTTTTTTTTTTTTTTTTTTTTTAGAAACAGATTCTTAACTAGAGAGAACACACTGATGTTCCTAGAGGGGAGGCTGTTGGGGGATAGGCTAACTAGATAATGGGGATTAAGGAGAGCACCTGTTGTGATGAACACTTGTACGGAAGTGTTGAATCACTATATCATACACCTGAAACTAGTTATACCATATGTTAATTATATTGGAAATTAAAAAAAAAAAAGTGGGGAAAAAAAGAAAAGTGACCCAGGATTTGACAGCCTGAAGCTCATGGATGCTTTTGTAGGAGTGGATGTATGGTGTGGCAGTAAGAAGTCAGACTGTAATGTGCGAGAAATGAACTAGAGGTGAGGAATGGGATTTTTGTCCCAAGGGCGGTGGGGAACCACTGAAAAATTGTCAGTAGGTGTGTCAGCTGCTCAGATTTAGTCATTCAGGTAGTGTAAGGACAATAGGTTGGGGGGACAGTAGATAACAGGTAAACATGCAGAATCAGAAGGTATGTCGATGTGAAATGAGAAATGCTCCACAGTTTGCATCCATCCCAACCCCCTCCCCCTAAGATTTGATGCTCATCACGATCAGGATAAAGGTGTGAATCATAGCAACAATGTCAATGTTATTAGTATTTGCTAAATGTCAGGACTATGCTCAGCAATTTACAAGACTTATTTTACTGAGTCCTCAGCACAATGTTCTGGAGAGGTATTCTTACTGTTTTTAGCTGAGGCTAGGAAACTGAGGGCAAGCTGAAAGACAGCAAGTAATTTGCTTAAGACCACACAGGTAGGGGTCCCTGGGTGGCACGGCGGTTTGGCGCCTGCCTTTGGCCCAGGGCGCGATCCTGGAGACCCGAAATCGAATCCCACGTCAGGCTCAGGTAGAGGGAAGACAAGGCCAGAGGGATAACAGAGGGGGTGGGGGTAGTTGATGGAGGACCCCATGACCACTGTCAGGACTTCAGCTTTTACTCTGAGTGAAGTGAGAAGCCAAAGAGAGGTACTGAGCAGAAGGAGGAGGTAAGGCAACTTCTGTTATAATGGATCACTCTGGCTGTGCTCAGAATAAGCTGTATGGGACAGCGGTAGAAACAGCTATGACCATGGCACACAAACGCCAGTGACCTTGGGCCAGGTTGCTAGTAGTGGAAGTGATGAGAAGTGGTCAGATTCTGGATCTTCTTGGAAGTTAGAGAGAGCAGGATTTTTGATGATGCACTGGATATAGATTATGTGAAAAAGAGAAGGATCAAATTTGACCCCAGGCTTCCTGCCCTGATGTAAAGATGGTGTCTAAAGCCATGATGCCAAGATGGTCTCCCAGACAGTGAGTGCAGACAAAAGAGAAGGAAGGACCCAGAGATGAGCCTAGGTCACACCACTGTAGAGAAAATAGGAGAAGAAGGGCAACCCCAAAGGAGACAGAAGAGGGGACCAGTGAGGTGGGAGTGAACCTGAGGGTGGGGTCCTGGGCGCAGGCTGAGGAAGGTGCAGCAAGAAGGAAGAAGTGACCAACTGGCTTGAGTCTTATGATTGTGATGAATATAAAAGTATTAAATAATTGCAAGAGAGAGAAAGAGGTTGTCCAGAGAAGAGACTTGCTCCTTCTTACGAGGCGTTCAGCATAGAAGAATTTTACAGGTTTTCAAGGACGGAGAGAATGAAGGGAGAGCCCAGCATCTGATAAGATTTGCAGCATTCAGGAAACACTGAGATGAAATCTCTAAGGAAATGGATATGTGTGTGTAGGAGAGTATATGTATGTATATGTATGTGTATGGGAAGATGGGGAATAGCAGAGGGTGAGGCCAGAGAAGACCAGGGCCAGATCAGGAGAGCCATATGAGGAGCTCCTGGTGGGCATCCAGAATATGCAAGTAGTTTCGCACTTTGTAAACACGTCTCTGGTCCATCTGGTGGGTGGACGTGGAGGTAGGAAGGAGTAAGTCAGGACACCACCGCTGTTGTCTGGGAGGGAGGCTAAAAGAAGGGTTTATTGGAAATTGTGACTTTATCTTGGAAGAAGGAGTACTCAGACTCTTGCATGGCAAGTACCCTGACAAGAAAAAGTTCATAAAATGTTGAAGAGGATGTGGAAAAAGGGGAACCCTCTTGCACTGTTGGTGGGAATGTGAACTGGTGCAGCCACTCCGGAAAACTGTGTGGAGGTTCCTCAAAGAGTTCAAAATAGACCTGCCCTACGACCCAGCAATTGCACTGCTGGGGGTTTACCACAAAGATATAGATGCAGTGAAACGGCAGGACACCTGCACCCCAATGTTTATAGCAGCAATGTCCACAATAGCCAAACTGTGGAAGGAGCCTCGGTGTCCATCGAAAGATGAATAGATAAAGAGGTCTATGTATACAATGGAATATTACTCAGCCACTAGAAACGACAAATACCCACCATTTCCTTCAACGTGGATGGAACTGGAGGGTATTATGCTGAGTGAAGTAAGTCAATCGGAGAAGGAAAAACATTATATAGTCTCATTAATTTGGGGAATATAAAAATAGTGAAAGAGATCATAGGGGAAAGGAGAAAAAATGAGTGGGAAATATCAGTGAGGGTTACAGCACATGAGAGACTCCTAACTCTGGGAAGCCAATAAGGGGTAGTGGAAGGGGGGTGGGTGGGGGATAGGGTGACTATGTGATAGGCACTGAGGGGAGCACTTGATGGGATGAGCACTGGATATTATGCTATATATTGGCAAATTGAACTCCAATAAAAAATATACAAAAAAAGAAAAAGTTCATAAATTAAAAAAAATTTTTTGTTTAGATTCGACTTAGTTAACATACAGTGTATTATTAGTTTTAGTAGTAAAGTTTAGTGATTTATTAGTTGCATATAACAACCAGTGCTCATCCCATCACGTGCCCTCCTTAATGCCCATCACCCAAGTTGCCCCATCCCCCACGTATCTCCTCTCCAACAACTCTCCGTTTGTTTCCTAGAGTTCAGCATCTCTCATGGTTTTTCTTTAATTTACCATTTAAAAAAATTTTTTTTATAGAGCATCAAGAGCATATTTGCTCTTGATGTTATCAGAGCTAATTAGAACAAAGTAGAAACCTTACTAGGGTCCAGATGCTCTAAGTGCTTTGAAAGCGTGAGTTTGCATTATCCCCTAAACAGCCTATGAAGATTTTTATTATTGTCATTCCCATTTCACTGATGGGAAAACCAAGGCACAAAGAGGCTAAGTAAATTGCCCACTGACCACAGCTAACAGGTGAGTGACTCTGCTTTGTGTCACCAGGTGAGTTTAGTCAGTTGAAGAAACAGAACGTAGTCTCTGTCAACCAAAAACACAATGAGGTTATAACGCAACCAGAAGCATTTATTTGGGGTTTAGGAATTGCAATCCGGGAGAGAGAGTGGACAGACATTGAAAGTGTGCTGGCATGACAGAGTGGGAGGACTGCAGGGTTTTCTAAAGGCAAAATCAGCAAGGTTTACATAAGTTGTTTTGAAAGAATTATGATTGGTGCTGCCAGAGTTTAAACTGATCATCAGATACACAATTGGCTCTTTGGCTAACAGGAGGTTATATGTTCCAGGAAGTGGTTGGAGTTTGTAATCGACCAAAGTCAAACTTTTGTGGTGTTCTGAGGATTGAAATAAAAGAAGTATGTAGGTCTTCCTTCCTCAATATCCTCCTGACTCTACTTTGAGTGACTCCCTTAGCCACGATTACTCCATTCTGAATCTTCTTTCACAGCTACAACTATCAACAAGTCCATGAGAAAAACAAAATCCTTTCTGATGGGACAGCCTCAGATGAAAGGACCAGTGACTGCCAGACTCTCACCTGGACCAAAAGAGCCCCAGGTGGGGAGACCTGCCAGGGGTCTCAGGACCTGAGTCCTGAGCAAAGGCTGCACGTCATGTTTGAGAAGATTCTGAACTGGTGTTGAGGTGGTAAAGAGGAAATGGAAAAGTCGAGGAGTCAGAGAAGATAGGGTTGACCAGTTGGCTGTGGGAGAAAGAAGGGGAAGGCATCCTGCATGGTGCCCTATCATCTGGCTCGGTGATGGCCTGGCACACAGGGGGGAGCAGTGCCCTTGATTTGCTCTACTTGAAATCCCGATCAAAAGGATCTCTTCTGACAACCCCCAACCACTGGGTTCCAGTCTCCCTGCCTCAAAAAGGATTCTCCTTATGTGACCCTGGTTATACAACTGGTGTGGGATGGACACCCTGCCAAAGTGTCCCCGGCAGGCCTTACCATAATGAATGTCGTTTATATTCTGACCCCACTACATCTCCAGCTTTATTTCTTGTCTTCCCCAAACACACACTGGAGTTTGATCCATCCGCCTCCACCAGAAATCTCTGTGCCCTCGGCTGTGCTCTATCTTCTTTCTGCTTAACAAGCTCCTAGTCATATTTCAAGAGCCTGTTTACTTTGAATCCCACAGAAACCTTTCTGCCTCATCTCAGGCAGAATTATTTGCTCCTTCCTCTGCTGTCTTCCTAGATTTTGCAAATGTCTCCTCTGCTAATCTAAGAGGAAGAATTCTTTACTTTTCATCTCAATATTTGCCGAGTTTATAATAAGCCCTCGGTAAATATTGAAGACATGAACAAACAAACGAATGTCTGAAATGTGTAAATTAGTCCTTGTCTTCAATGGCTTATTTTGCTACCTAGAAATAGCGAAGTGTTAGCAGAGCCATGGATTGGAGACTTCTAGCACTTGGCTCTTTGTCTAGAATCCCTCCACCACCACCAACCAGCCGTCTAAGGAAATCACCTATCCTTTGGACCTGAGTGTGTTTTCTCCACTGTAAATCCAGGTGGATGACAGCCACCAGGGGCAACATCATTTTGAAGGTTCAGCTGGTGAGTGGGTGCTATGTGCTCAGTACCATGCCTCCATATTTAGTATCTGTTGGGAAGTGGTAGACGGTGGTGGTGGTGGTGACAGTTTGTTGCGTAATTTCCTTCTGCAAAGGGGTTATCTCTTGAGAGAAGGATGGTTGTGGGTTGAATTGTATCACTCAAAAAGTTATGTTGAAGCCCTTACCCCTCGAATGGGTGACTGTAATCTTATTTGGAAATAAGCCCTACGCAGATGTTATTGAATTAAGATGAGGTCATATCCCACTAGGGTGGGCCCTAATCCAATAATTGGTGCCCTTACAAGAAGAGTGGATTTTGTTTCTTTTGTTTTGTTTCTTCAGCTTTATTGAGGTGTAACTGACAAATAAAATTGGATGTATTTAAAATATATAATATGTTATTTTTACATCTGTTCTACTTTGCAAAATATTTACCACAATTCAGTTAATTAACACATCTATCACCTCACAGAGTTCCTGTGTGTGTGTGTGTGTGTGTGTGTAAGTAAAACAAGTTTTACTGTTAGCAAATTTCAAGTTCTATGATACGGTATTATTATTATTATTATTATTATTATTATTTTAGATTTTATTTATTTATTTATTCATGAGAGACACACACAGAGAGAGAGAGAGGCAGAGACACAGGCAGAGGTAGAAGCAGGCTCCCTGCAGGGAGCCCAACGTGGGACTCGATCCTGGGTCTCCAGGATCACACCCTGGGCCAAAGGCAGCACTAAACCTCTGAGCCACCCGGAATGCCCACGATACGGTATTATTAACTAGATTCATTCACCATGCTGTCCATAGATTCTCAGAGCTTATTCATCTTATAACTAAAGTCGTGTACCCCTTGACTGACATCTATCCACCTCCCTCAGCACCCCAGTGCCTCGTAACCACCATTCTACTCTCTCTTTTTTGTGAATTCAACCTCCCCTCCCTCCAAAAGTTCACGTATAAGTGAGATCATGCAGTATTTAACTTCCTCTGTCTGGTTAATTTTACTTAGCATGATGCCTTCAAGGTTTATCCATGTCTTTGCAAATGGAAAGATTTCCTTCTTTCTCATGGCTGAATAATATTTCATTGTGCGTGTATATGTACATATACAAACCTATATACATTGTATATATAAATACACACACATATCACATTTTCTATGTATTTATCCACGGGTGGACTCTTAGGCTGTTTCCATATCTTGGTTTTTTGAGAATAGGCTGTAATGAACATGATGGTTCAGACATCTCTTCAAGACACTGATTCTGTTTCTTTCAGCTATATATCCTGGGATTGCTGGGTTATCTGATACGTCTATTTTTAATTTTTTAAAAGACTTTATTTATTCATGAGAGACACAGAGAGAGGCAGAGACACAGGCAGAGGGAGAAGCAGGCTCCCTGTGGGTAGCCCATTGCAAGACTCGATCCTGGACCCCAGGATCATGCCTGAGCTGAAGGCAGATGTGCAACCACTGAGCCACCCAGGAGTCTCTATTTTTAATTTTTTGAGGAACCTCCACACTGTGTTCCATTATGGCTGTACCAATTTACATTCCCCACAACAGTATACAAGGGTTCCCTTTTCTCTACATCCTTGCCAACACTTACATGTGTTGTCTTTTTGATAAAAGCCATCCTGGTAGGTATGAGGTGATGTCTCATTGTGGCTCTAAGTTGAATTTCTCTGATGACTAGTGATATTTTCATATACCTTTTGGCCATTTGTATGTCTTCTTTGGGAAACCGTCTATTAAGATCCTTTGTCATTTTTTTGTGTGTGTGTGTGTTTTGTCATTTTTTTGTCATTTTTTAAATTGGATTACTTGTCGTCAATGACTTCTTCTTCTTCTTCTTCTTCTTCTTCTTCTTCTTCTTCTTCTTCTTCTCCTTTTTTGCTATTGAGTTACAGAAGTTCCTTATGTATTTTGTATATTAATCCCTTATCAGATGTATGGTTTGTATCTTCTCCCATTCCATAACTGCCTTTCATTTCATTGATGGTTTCCTGTGCTGTGTGGAAGCTTTTTAGTTTCGTGTAGTCTCACGTGTTTATTTTTCTTTTGTTACTTGTGGACCAATCAAAACCTCAGTGACCTGGTGTTTGTGGGAAGTTCCAGGGCACTGCACAGCCCATGGATATGATATAAGGTATGGTCTGCCCTCAAATATAAATGGGAGCATCTCCCAATGCTTTAAGGACAGATATTCATGCAGATGGGTTGAAACAGACTCAGAACCACCTGCGCTTGATGGGAAGAGGGAGAAAACCTCATCTTACCAAGAGCAGTGACTTTTAGAACGTGTGTGAAATCAACACTCATATCCATATTGGACACATATTGGACACAGCTCAACACACGTTTCTTACTGTGGAGACAGTCTTTATTTAACTTTTATCACCTTTCAACGAAAGAGTGGTTCCCTTCAGCATTATATAACTATGAACCCCACAAATACAATTTATATTTAGCAGTGAAATTGCTTTAAAAATGAAAGGTAACTGCACGGAAAGTTTGTAGTGGGAGAGGGTATGAAATAGAAGCCTGGCTAAATATAAGCAGATTCCTATCAAGAAAGAAAAATGTTACCAGTACTCCATTAAAGCACTAATACAAGCCTACTGTTTTGCTTGCTCTCAAACTAGATGTTCATACCAGAGAAGCGGGTTTGGCTTTTTCTTCTCAGTGATCTAATAAGCGTCCTTGTGTACCTAACCATCCTGGCAAGACAATACCAGGGGGAAATGAAAACAAAGCTTCTAATTGCCTTCAAAGTAGGTTCTAGGGGAAGAGTGCAAGCCCTGCTCTCCGGAAGGGGAGAGATGTGACAGTTTCTGATGCTATAGTAACAGGGAGGCCTGGTGGGGGGCGTGGCTTTAGCCCACCGCCTCTGGGCAAGTGACATAACTGTGGTCCCCTGGGGCTCTCTCTCTGGTCCAGATGCCCTATCTCTGACGGTCTGGCAGGATGGTGGTCACTGGGATTGGGTATTCCAATGCATTGCAGTCATCCGAGAGGAACACCAAATCCTGAAAAAGATGTGCAATAAGTGAGAATATCACTGAATGTGGCCCAGAGACAATGCACAACTCTGGGACTCCTGGTTAGCTTTACAGACTGTTTGGTTCTTTCCCTTTGTATTAAAACTTCCCGTCCCTTACTCTCCCAAGGAGAACTGGCCACATATTCTCATTCCTGTAGAACATGACCTAATACTGCATTATAAATATAAATTTTTTTAAAAAAGGTTTTATTTATTCATGAGACACAGACAGAGAGAGGTAGAGACATAGGCAGAGGGAGAAGCAGGTTCCCTATGGGGAACCCCATGCAGGACTCGAGCCCTAGGATCATGACCTGAGCCAAAGGCAGAGACTCAACCACTGAGCCACTCAGGCACCCCTATAAATATAAATTATACTCTATTATAATTATATCTTCTTCCTGCTTTCCCTCTGCAGACCAAGGGAGAGGGAAATGGGTGGGGGAGGAAATTTATAAGAAATCTTTGATGCATGAGCAAATAAATTAAACTGAATAGCTAATTATTTATCCCGATGACTTACTCTGGGCCATGCCTGGTGCTAGGAATTCTATGTGTGGTCACTCTGCTAGGGCTTTTAGGATCTAGGGACTTACTATAGCCCCCCACCACACACACACATGCTCAGGATATACTTAGTATTATTATTCTTCCAAGGATGGCATGAGGTGGGTATAATTATGTCTCCAGTTCACAAATGAGGGAACAGTGGCTCAGAGAGGTGACCAGTTACTCCCATCAGGTAAGCGGGAAAACATACAAGATCTGAGGTCTGTTTGGAGAGAGAGAGAGAGAGAGAGAGAGAAAGAGAGAGAACACAGAGGGAGAGGGAGAAGCATACTCCTGGCTGAGCAGGGAGCCCAACGTGGGGCTGGATCTCAGGGATCCTGAGATCACAACCAGAGCGAAAGGCAGATGCTTAACCGACTGAGCCACTGGGTGCCCCATAATGTTTGTCTTACATGGTTAGCATGTGGTCCTGTGTGTTATCCCCACACCAGTATGAGCCATGGAAGGGAAGGCCTTGTCCTGAGTGCCCATCACTTACCAAGGGTGATAATGGTAGGAAGCACCCCAAAACATTCCTCTTCCTCCTCCTCATCTCCCACACCACCCACCCCCTGCCCTCAGCCTTCCTCTTCTAAAAGCCCTGAGCATCTTGGCTGATAACAAGCAGGAAAGGCATTTTCAGGCATGTCACTCACTCTCCTACAAAACGAGTTCATGATGGTGTACAGTTTCCGCACTTTGTCCTTCAAGCCGTCCACCTGAGCCACCTTCCAACACTGGGGTGACGCCACAAAGTCCCGCAGCTTGGCCAGCACACAGTGATTCTGGGAGTGGACAGCAGAGAGGGCGTCATGGGGGAGGTCAGTGGCCGGACAGATGGGAGTTGGGGGCTCCTGCCTCCTTCTGCCCTGGGCTCTCTTTCCACTCCACCCCCACCTCCCCAGACAGGAAGACCCTCTTACATGTATATCCAGGTAGAGCCTGGGCAAGTATCTCACACACGGCTCCTGCAGAAAGAAACATGGGTTTCAGTGACACACACAGGAATGCACCCTCAGCTGGTCACAGAAGGCTCTTTGCCACCCTCCAACAGCCAGACAGGCCCAGGGCCTCCCTTGAGCTGATTCACTTACACGCGTGTACACACACACTCACACATACACCCATATGGATTTGAATACCTGTGCAAAGTCAGAAAACTGAAATACTCTCCCCCAGAATGTTACAGCAGCAGTCACCTCTAGGTGGGAGAATGGCAAGTCATATTTGTTTTCTTCTTTGTCCTTTGTGCATTTTCCAACCTTGTTTTCTATAAAGTACAGTGTCTCCCCCTTATACGTGGGAGATATGATATAGTCCAAGACCCCAGTGGATGCACGAAACCATAAATCATACTGAACCCTATATTTAGTATGTTTGTTCACAAACATACATACAAACCTAGATAAAGTTTAGTTTATCAATTAGGCACAGTAAGAGATTAACAAAACCTACTACTAATAAAATAGAACAGTTATAACAACATACTATCATAAAAGTTATGTGACTGTGATCTCTCTCTCTCAAAACTCTTCCTACATTGTACTCACCCTTCGTGTGACGATCTGAGATGATAAAATGCCCACATGATGAGATGAATGATGTAGGCCTGTGATGTAGGGTTAGGCTACTACTGATCTCACCATATGTCAGGAGGGGGCTCATCTGCTTCACAGCTGCTATGAAATCACGGATATGGGGGGGGCCTACTATGTATGCCTTTTATAATTAGGAAAAAAGCACACATTATTTGAACTTTAAAAGAAAAGAAAAGGTGTCAGGGTATCATAACCCCACATCTGAGAAGCACTACATTTTGTTTGAAGCGCTTACAAGGAGGTGAAGAGACACTTTTAAATTTTATCAAAACTTTTTTAAGGGGATGAGGGGGACGGAGGAAGAGAGAGAGAGAGAGAGAGAATCCCCACTGAGAGGGGAGCCTGACACGGGGCTCCATCTCATAACCCTGAGATCATGACATGAGCTGAAATCAAGAGTTGGACACTTAACCGACTGAGCCACCCAGGTGCCTTGGATTGGATCAAAGCTTTTAATGAAGTTTAATTCATTCGTTTCTATAAGCAGCCAGGGGGCCTGGGTTCTAGTTCTGAGACGCCCTCTGGACCTGCCCCCCGAGCCTGCGTCTGCCTGTTGAAAGGGCAGTGCTAACAGTGCTAACATTCCTGGGGTGTCCCCTGCCCAGCACTGTGCAGGCTGTGTCTCATTCTCGCCTTTACCCTCAGGACACCCGAAGCGGGCGGTGGGCGCTATACCAGCCCTTTCACATTCGAACATGCTGAGATTCAGGGGCTGGGCAGTGTGCCAGGGTCCTGTCGTGATCAGGGGTGGGCACCATTCTGGGGGTCACCCCTTAGCACACACTCATAATCACCAGGCTCATGAAGAGAATCAACTTAATTCTGTATTCCTCCTTAACTCCGGAGTTCCAGGCTCCTTGGGGAAGTTCTTTTTTTGTTTTAATTTTACATTTTACAACAGATCCTCTGGTTGTTGCTGGCAAGTTCCAAACAAAGGCAAGACATTGTGATGTCCCTGATAGATTTTCTTTGTATTTTAAAAAAGGGGGGGATCCCTGGGTGGCGCAGCAGTTTGGCGCCTGCCTTTGGCCCAGGGCGCGATCCTGGAGACCCGGGATTGAGTCCCACGTCGGGCTCCCGGTGCATGGAGCCTGCTTCTCCCTCTGCCTGTGTCTCTGCCTCTCTCTCTCTCTCTCTCTCTCTCTCTGTCACTATCATAAATAAATAAAAATAATAAAAAAATAAAAAAAATAAAAAAGGATGCAAGCCATTGTTATCATACTCAGGATGGGAATAAAATGCAAACCCTTGAGTTTAACATTGACCAGAAAAGAAAAACAGTGCTGTTGTTTTTTTTTTTTTTCCTGGTCCAAAGGCAAGTTTTGGAGAACTGGGTCTGCACGGAAGCTCCTGGCCCGCAGAGGGCAGCAGGAGGGGACTCACCGAGGGCTCTGTGGCCTGCAGGTTCTGGAAGTCACCGGTGACCTCCCGGCTCAGGCTCAGCATCCTGGAGTAGCAGGTCGGGGGAGCCGGCCGTGCAGTGGGGGACCCAGCCAGGAGCAGCAGCAGCAGGCAGAGCAACCGGGGCATCATGGTGCAAAGGCAGCCTCACTGCGTCCCGCTGGCCTGGCGGGCGCCCCTTTAAGCAGCAGCTTGGGGGTGGTCCTCCACGCCTCCTCCGTTTCCTGTGGGGCCCAGCCAAGGCCATCAGAGCACACCCACCTGGCCAGGACACTGGATCCTTTCAGACCCGAAGCCCTCCCCCTTTTTGTGAGAGGAAGGGCTGTCTGGGGGTGTGTAGGATACCTGGAAAGGACTGGGGATAGGGGGGCCCTTCCTCTCCCACACTTTGAACAGAAGTTTCTCTCTTGGCAGGGGCTTTCCAGAAATGGTAGGATCAGTTGATGAGGGAGCAGGGGACGAGAGGAAGACAAGGATGGATGAGGGGTGGGCAGTCAGGCTCTGCAGTTAGAATGAGGACTATGGGGTAAAACCAGAGCCAAAGTAGAGGGGAAGGGAAGACACTGGAAGTGATGGACTGAGCACCAGTGATCCAGGACTTGGGGTCACACAGCAGGGTGTCAACGCCCACCCACCAATGACCAGCCAGAAGGAGCTTGGGCAGTCGTCTTCCCTTTGAGCAGCTGTGTCTCTGTACCCGGAGATGGGCTCATGCTCCAGCCTGTGGCTGGGGGAAGGTGTGGGCACCCCCCAAGCTAGGCCCCCTGCACAGGCCTGGGTACAGAACAGACCCAAGGGAAGGGATGGTTTTCAAAATGCACAGCTCATCTGGTGACTAGGCTCTGCAGGCAGTGCTCCTGTACAGACAAGCAGGTAAAAGATAAGCCCTCTGCTTGGATGCGCAGTGCGGTGCATGGTTGCCCACTTTCGGTGATGCCCTTGGGCAGGTTCCTTGGCTTTTTCCTCTCTCTCGTTATATGTGAAGTGGGGATGATGAGAGCACCTAGCTCAGAGGCCCGTGGTGATGAATAAAAGACACTGAGCTAATGTCACTGTCTGAGCTAATGTCACCGTCTCCATTTCCACAAGTGTCCTTGTGAGGCAGCTGCCACAGAAAACAGGCTCAGAGAGCTCAGAGAGTTCCAGCAACTTGTCCAAGGTCACAAAGCTGGAGGTGAATGGGTTCAGATGGGACTTTGTGCCCTGTCCTCATCCACCCTTCCAAGCCCCTGTGAAGGGCAAGACCCTTGCAGTCAGAGATGAGTTGGGGTCCTTGGGCTGCTCAAGCAAGAGAAGGAGCTGCCAGAGAGAGGCAGGGGCTTACTCAACACTGAGCATCACTGTACACCACTTCTGTGACAGCAATACCAGCTGTTGTCACAAACGCCATGAGCTTGAAGAAAGCCCATCAAGTGAGCGGGGTTGTCCCATCTCCCAGTTGAGGAAGCAGAAGGTCTCGGGGGACATGAAACGGATGGAGGTCACAAGGCTAATGAGGAACATAAATGTGGGCCTGTGTCTGTCTGTCTCCAAGGCCACTCCGGCTGCGAGGGAGGGTAGAAAGGAGTGTTGTGTCCAGCTCCAGCCTCTCCCTGCCGTGTCTGCCCTGAGAAATCCTATCCTGACCCGGTGCCCGCACATCCCCTGTCCATAAACAGAGTAGCGTCACCCTGGTCCCTTCCAGACCTGATGTTTTATTTATCTAGGTTTCTGGAGTTAAAGCCCTGGACAGGAATCACAGCCATGCCCACCCCCCAGCCCCATGTGGCAGGTGAGACTGTTCTTTCAACACCTTTATCGAGATGACCTGGGGACAGTCTTTCGGGCACCCTCCGGACAGGGCAGGACTATGTGTGCTGGGAGGCGGGCAAGCAGCAAACAGAGAGGTGGTTTTCTTCTGGATGAAGGAGTCTCCTCACTCCCTCCGTGGAGGAGCCTAGGGCGTGGGCCTGCCAGGCGGACAAGCTCACCCGGCCAGGGATGCCAGGTCTGCTTTGAAATGCTCCAGGGCTTCTGGATGGGCTCACCGAAGGAGCTTCATATTCAGGACAGGGAAGAAAAAACAAGGCTGTGCACCAAAACAAATCCTCGGACCATTCAGATGGAGGGGATGTTGCTGGAAAACAGGAGTTGTCTGTGCGTTTGAAGTCGCGATAAACATGCTGCTGGGAGATCGGGCTTGTCCCCCTCGGGACACTGTGTGTGGTTGTTGCTGGAGCTTCTTGGGCAAAGCAGAGGCTTCCGCTGTGCCTCAAGCTCCAGACTCTGAGTGAACTGGCTGTCATCTCCGTCCCTTACCTCTCCTTTCTCACCTCCTGGCTCAAGGCCCCACAGCTGGCAGGGCAGAGCAGACGCGCAAGGAAGGTTTGGCTGAGATGAGCTGATGGGGGTTCATCCTGTTACTTGGAGCGAGGCGCCAGCCCCGGAGGAACCCACCGAGCGCAGCCGAGTCAGTCCCACCCCGGCTGCCGGAGACCCCCGCCTTGGGTGCGGGCGGCCTGGGGACCCCGCGTGCGTGTTCCGCTTACCACGTCCTTCGCCGATCCCTGCTCTGCAGCCCTGGCCTCAGCACGTCCACCTCTCCTTCCACATCAGACTGCTCCATCTGGAAGGTGAACGTTAAAAATACAAGTGGGAAGGGCGCCTGGGTGGCTCAGAGGTTGAGCATCTGCCTTTGGCTCAGGGAGTGATCCCGGGCTCCTGGGATCGAGTCCTGCATTGGGCTCCCCATGGGGAGCCTGCTTCTCTCTCTGCCTATGTCTCTGCCTCTCTCTGTGTGTCTCTCATGAATAAATAAATAAAATCTTTAAAAAAAATACAGGTGGGAATTCCCCTACAAATTAAAGTCTTGTCTTTCTCCAGAGGTTTCTCCCATACCCCTTTTGTGTGTTAGATGGAGTGTGGGCCCCATCTCGGTACCTCGTTATGCCAGGAGAGCTGAACAGCCAGAGCTAATGAGCAGGTGACTCTGAGCAGATTCTAGTCATTTTCTTTGAATGAATTCTTGTTGATTCATTGGACACGTCGTATTTGATGACAGTCAGCAGTGTGCAGGCCTGCGATGGACAGTGGGGATGAAACAGTGAGTGATAGACTTGGAGTTGCTGTCCTTGTGGGTGAGAGGAAAGAGGCAGGGAGTCTCCACAGCACACGGGGTGATGGAGAGACAGTGAACTTCCAGAGGCTCCGTCTGCCAGGTGAGGAATGCTGTGGGGCAGTGGGACGGGCGTGGAGGTGGGGGCCGGCGTGGTGCATGAGCGAGAGAGAATTTGGGAGGTCTTGCTCTGCTGGCTTTGAAGACAGAGGAAGAGGCCACGGCCAAGGAATGCAGGAAGCCTCTAGAAGCTGGAAAAGACTAGGAAAAAGATTCTCCCCACATCTCCCAGAAGGGAATGCAGCCCCGCCGAGACCTTGATTTGATTTGATTTTTTTTCAGACCTTGATTTTAGCCTCGTGAGACCCAGAATGGATTTCTGACCTCCAGAACTGTGAGATAGGCAGTGTAGTTTAAAGCCACTTGGTTTGTGGTGATTTGTTACAGCAGCCGTAGGAAATTACCACACTATCTTCCTGGGGTTCAGTAGAATAACAGATTAAGGAACTTGGAACTGACCTCCATCAACCTGCGTGGTGCTTGAGCTTCTTTCTCTACATCCCCACCAAGCGCACATCCAGCCTCTGCTTGCATACCACCCCGGATGGGGAGCTCATTGCCTGCTAGAGCCACTCTCCAGGCTCTGGGCAGCTCTGGCTAATGCAAATTCTTCTCAAGGTAAAGGTGAGTTGTGATGACTCCTTGGTGCTGCCCTCCTTTTCTTAGAACTCTGGTACCTTCTTCCACAGAACAGCCCCAGAGTGATCCCAAGGCCGCCCTCATTCCTCAGTCTGTTCCCAAGCACTCAGTCCTGTCCCTTCAGACAGAGTCAGCTCTCTTTCAGAGCCAACATCCCCGTATCTTGGACCCTTTTCCATGAAAGTGGCTTCAAGAGCTTTTCTCACAATTGCATCATGATTAATGTCTCGCTGCCTAGAGTCCTTTCCCCTCACAGGAGCAGAAATCCACTCTTGTCAGCCCCGGTTTCAAATTCTTCCCTGGCTCCCTGAGGCCTGGAACGCAGTCTGAGGTATCCAGCCATCCTTTCCTGCCAGTCCTTTCCTGGTGATGATGGTGATGGTGATGATGATAGCTAGCTCTGGACCTGCTGCCTTGCTCCGAGGCCAGGGCAAGTGTTAATGCGCTTATTCTATTTTCATCACTTGAGGGCACCAAGGCTCAGAGAGAGGTTAAGTGACTTGCTCCAAATCACACAGTATTAACTTTCACTAGGGCTTATTGTCACCATAACCAGGGCACTTTACCTTTCAAATATGCCATTCCCTCTTCTTGGGGCACCTTTCCCTCACCTAGTTTTCCTGGTTTGCTGCTTGTCACCCTTCCAGACAGAGCTGAAATATCGCTTTCTTTGGGAAGCCTGCCTTGACCCACAGAGGCTGGAGTGGGTCCTTGATGCCTGCACGGGCTCCCACAGGCCCCGCACTGTCCTCTGCTCTGCCACATGGCATTGTGCACTCTGGCTGCCCGCTGTTTGTTTACCCATCCCCCATGTGCAAAGCAAGTGTCCCCTCTGCGTCCATGACCAGAGCATGGAGTTCGGGGCCAACACAGAGCACATGTTCAGTAAACATCTTCCTCTGAGTGGCGTTGACCACCCTAGTATTCACCCTGGTGGGTGACAATGTGTTTCGCACTATCTGGGACCCAGACTGGAACGCAATCCTTCTTGGGAGGTGTGGTCAGAATGTAGTCCACCTTGTTTTGGGTCCCTCTTGTGTCAGTTAGGACTGTGGGTTGGAAGTTACAGAAGACACAGCTTGAGATGCCAAAGGCTGGGTTTCTGGAAAGTGCAGAGGTAGTGTGGTGTTCAGGCATGGTTTGATCTAGGAACTCAAAGGAGTCACTAAGAAATCATCTTTTTCTGTTTCCCTATTCTGTACAGTGATGGTCTTTTGAAGTGTCAACTCTTTTAGGCTACAGTCCCCAGTTATTCAGTCCAACACAAATCCAGGTGTTACTGTGAAGTTATTTGTAGACGTGTTTAAAGTCCATTGTCAGTGGACTTTAAGGAAGGGAGACTATCCTAGGTGGTGGGTGGGTCTGGGTCTGGGTGGGTCTGACTCAATCAGTTGGAAGATATTAAGAACAGAACTGATGAAGAAGAACTTTCCTGGAGAAGAAGAGATTTTGCCTGTGGACCAGCTTCAGCTTATCCTGTCTGTTCTACTTTGCCTTTCCTGACAGCCTGCCCTACTATTTTGGGCTTTCTTGTCTGGCCTCCACAACTGTGTCAGCCAATTCCTTATAGCAAATCCCTTACTATGTCTTTGTTTCTGGTTCTGCTTCTTGGGTTAAACCTGCACTGACACACATACCATCAGCTCCATCCTCAGGCCAGGTCCCCATGTGGTCACAAACTGGCTGCCAACAGAGTCTAGGACACATGCTATGTGATCCCTGTGCAGAGATGTAAGGTCTCCCTTGTGACCACTAAAGAAAGTCCCGAGCTTTGTGCTGGTAGCAAATCCTGTCCTTGTTTGTCTTGTGACTTAGCACTTTCATTGTCTGGGACTCCTTTTTAGCATTTCTAGAGAACTTTTAATCTTTTCCTTCTCACTGTTCAGACTGGCATACTCCAATAACTGATACAGGTAACCACGGAAATACTCTTCGTTCCTGGCCCATGGGGTTATGGGAAATTCCTGAGCAGACTTGCTGTTTTCCTGACCCCCTGTTACCTGGCTCCAACACCTTTCCTGAATGTTCCCTATGTTCCTGTCCTGTGCCTGCCCATGATGGCAGCCAAAGTTGAAATGGCCATGGCCAGTTTCAAATCTCTGTTGTCTAATGTCCAGCCAGTAGCTGACTTTGGCGGCCATAGATAGAGCCCGGGGGCAGCTTCCGTTCTGCATAAAGCAGAGTCTCAGAGGTTAATGTCAGAGGCTCAGTGTTGGAGGCCATTTCTCTGACAAAGGGGCCACCTCTGTGTCTCAGCACTCCTGGTTGTGCTCTGAGGTCAGAAGCCGGAGTCACGGGTGCCTGAGCTGCCTAGACCCAGGGTGACAGCCAGGAGGTATTTAAGTTGAGGGTAGGCTGAACAACAAGCCAGAATGTTGCCTCCAGTATTTGTTGACATCAGTGTTCCTTTGATTAAAAGCAACACATCTCCCCCTGTTTAGGTGATGTATTTTTGAGTGTGTTACTTGCGCTCTTGGCAAACCCAAGAGGAAAGTTGGCCCGCGTGGTCCAGAGTGGAGGAATGAAGACAAACACCAAGGCTGGACTTTGCTTTCAGGCAGTGATTATAAAAAGAATCCCATGTTTTAGAATACAGACCCCTTTCTAAGCCTCCAAAACATGGATTCAAATTTTAATGGGATACAGTGTACCGGACAGGTTCTCCCACTTTCCCTGGTCTTGTTTACACAGAAAGGACTCAGAACAAGTCTTTCAAGAAGAATCCCAGTTGGCTTAGCTGAAAGAGCACAGGCTTTGGAGTAATACAGACTTTAAATCTCACTTCTGCTATGATGTGAACAAATGTTATTATGTGTGCAAATCTTGTCATACCTCATCTGCCTCTGGCGCGTGGGATTTACAACATTTACTGCCGAGTGTTCATGGAGATGAAATAAGCACGAAGCGGCTGGGGTGACTGTAGCAGCCTTGGTATATCTTTCTTTTCATTTTATTTTTTCCGCTTATACACCCGGTTTTTTAAGTCCATCTTGGGCCAGTTCTTACCTCCCTGCTATGGTGCTGGTAATGGGTATGAGGGGCAGGGTGGACCAGTCTGTTCCCTGGGATTAATAGATGGGAACAGAGAGAAAGCTGCTCTCTCATTCCACTGAAGTTCCCACTGTCTCTGCTGGAGAAGCAGGCATGGCCAGAATGTGCATGAGCAGAGCTAGGAGGTGGGCCGATGAAGAGTCTAGATGGAGCTGCGTTTCTGATTGCAGTCCCAGAGACAGAGCCTGGCAGTTCCTCTGTGGACTCTCTAAGCTGCCTGGGCTCATTTAAGGCTACAGACCTGGTATTGGGTTTCCCTAGAGCTGTTTCAGTGAGCTTCCTTCTCTCTTTTGCAGATGAGAGTCCTGACTAATACAGTCTCCAACAGAGTGCCTAGCACAGAGCAGATGCTCACGATCATTGCTTCCTCTTCGGTGACTCATTCCTTAATAGCAGTCATTAGTGCTGGTGGCCAAATACATCCAGGCTCCTGACTCCTGGCTCCATGCTGGGATTGAGCTTCCCATCCCCTTCAAGTTACGCATGGCTATGTGAGCTATTTTGTGCATCAATACATAAGAGGACACAATGGGCCTTCCTTGTGGGCAGAAGCTTTAAGAGCCATGCTGTGCCACGCTCTCTTCCTCTCTTCCATGGGATCACCTGAGTCAGATGGTGGCAGCCAGCCTCGCCCTGAGGTGGAGAAGACCTGGGGCGACATCCTAGTCCACCATTGTGTGGTCTACAATGACCTCCAATGACCCTCGGGAGCCCTCTCTTAGAGCGTGGGTGGAGCCTGTGCGTAGGACAAGGCATCACTCCTGTGGTCAGGCAGGTTCATGGCAGAACAGGTTTTGCAGGTGTCCTGGAGATTAGTAACCAGCCGACTTTGGGTTCATCAAAAGGGAGATTACCCAGGTGGGTCTGATCCAATCACACAAACCCTTTAAAAGCAGAGAGTTTTCTCTGGTTGGGGACAGAAGGGGAAGTCAAAGAGATTCCAAGTGTTGAAAGGATTTGACCTGAAGGATTTGCTGGTGTGAAGGCAGAGGGAGCAAGGAGAGAAAGGATGCAGTGGCCTTCGGGATGCAGTGGCCTTCGGGAGCCCATGGTGGTTCCAATTGGCAGCCAGCAGAGAATGGGAACTGCAGACCTACAGCCATAAGGAATTGGGTCCTGTCTCTGAAGGAGGCTGGGAATGGATTTGTCCCCAGAGCCCCAGGATAGGAGTCCCGGTCTGTGAGTCCAGCCAGGAGAACCCAGCTGATTCCACCCAAACATCTGCCCTCTGGAGCTGTGAGCTAATAAGTGGATGTTGTTTTAAGCCTTTGAGTTGTGTGAATCCATTCCACAGCAATAGGAAATGATTTCATTAAGCCATACATTATTATTTGAGGTCATTCATTGAGGATTATAATTTTTCATTTAATAATGCACAGGTAATATTCCCCATGCCACCTTACAATGGTTTGTTTGTCAACGTCTTTGTCAGACTCAGGCTTCCTGGTGGCGGGAGCTCAGCTGGTCCTCTCTGTATTCCCCAGGCAGAGAGCATAGGCATGAGCAGGTGGCTTGGAGAAGAAGTGAAGGTGACACTTGGCAAAATCACGAAACTGATGCAACTCCTCCACCAGCTACGTCATCCTATCATACCTGGTGTGGGGACCAGGGAGTGAGTA
Source organism: Canis lupus baileyi (assembly GCF_048164855.1). Classification (NCBI taxonomy): domain Eukaryota; kingdom Metazoa; phylum Chordata; class Mammalia; order Carnivora; family Canidae; genus Canis; species Canis lupus. The sequence continues at coordinate 71,905,522 of NC_132839.1, forward strand.
ACAGCAGGCAGAGATGCAGAGTGTGCTGTGTCTGATGCTGTGTTAGAGCACTGAGCATGCTCACCAAGGCGATCCTCCTAAAAATCCTGTGACGTAGGTTCTGGAATCATCACATCCCTATATCACCAATGGGACACTAGCAGGCAAGAAGTTAAGTAGCTTGCTCATGTTCACACAATTGATTAATAGTGGAGCCTGGGTTCAAACCAGACAGGTTGGTTCAAATCTGTGTTTCTAACCCCCGCACTGTGCTGCCACCTAAGAGAAGGCCCTTAATAAACCTTAATAAATATTTACTGAGGGACAGATAAAACATGAGAAGGAAGAAAATGATTTACTGAGATGCCAACAAGCTGTGTGACATAGGACAGCTCCTTAGCCTACATTGGGGACTTAATGTCCTTCAAAAATAAGGAATGACTTCATTTACAGTAAAGTTTTGGATCCCCGCCCCCCCCCCCCCCATTCTAAATGTGGAGATTCATTGCTTGTAAGGGGCCAGTCATGGGAATACTGAGTCCTCCCTGCCTGGGGTGGTACGAATCTGCTGGCTGCAGCCACAGGTCAGGCTCCCATCCCCCGCCTTACACGGTGCTTGACCCCAGGGGCTCTCAGTGTCTTCCAGCCCCTCAAAGAGTGACAGTCATGAGGATTCAGGCAGAATGGGGGATGTTCACTCAAGAGGAATCTCCCTTCCCAGACCCCATCTCCAGAGCACCTGAGAAATCCCCTGCTGCTAGCAGATAGCATGTTGTATTAGAGTTCATGTCCAGAGGCCCAGATTTTCCTCCCCGGTTTTGTGTATAAGACACGGAATAATTCACTAACGTATTTGTTTTGAACAAGTGAACAGAATCGACGTAGCTGTACAGGTAACTGGTTGTGTCAGTGTAACACATATACAACCAGACTTCTTTCAAATTGAGAACCTGGGGATCCCTACCTGGTTACAGCCCCTGATCTACGGAAAATCTATGCCTCGGTTTCTATCTTTAAAAGATTCCTTTTATAACGAAAGAGGATCCATTTCTTGTGCAATGTGGTGAGCATTTCTAGAGCTCTGTTCTATTCCCCCGTACCTGTGAAAAACAATTGTTATTGTGGCAAAGTTTATATAAGATAAAATTGTTTACCATTTTAACCATGTTTAAGTGAGCAGATCAGTGGCATTAAGCGCTTTCTCTCTGTGGTACAACCATCACCACTGTCCACCTCCAGACTTTGGCATCTTCCCGGACTCAACCTCGTGCCCCTTGTACATGGAGCCCCCACGTACCCTCTCAGCTCCCGTAACCCACCATCCTACTTTCTCTTAGAGGCCCAGCTGGGTTTAGAGGTTCAAACTCAAGTCTCATGCACTAGATCTGGGGGCCCAGAGTATTTCTGGCTCTTGCAGGGGGCCCTGGGCGCAGTGAGGCTCTCCACCTGCCTGACTCGACCTCTCTGTCTCCTCGCCTGTGAAGGCAGACAGCTCCGGTGGTCCCCAGGGCTGAGAGAGGATTCAGGGGTCCCTTACGCAGGGCCCTTAGCCCGGTGCAGAGTAAGCAGTGCGGGCTGGCTGCTGTTATTTATGTGATTCCCAGCTCCAGGACACAGTGGGCACTGAGCACAGGCCCAGGGGCTGTGGGCCGCCCGTCCCCACCCCAGGAACCGGCCCAGGACATGGTGGGCCTGCAGAGGGACAGGGAGGGCTGGTGGGCTGAACGAAGACATGATGCCCTTTGTTGCAACCCCCCCGACCCCCCGCCCCGGCCCTGGACATGGAAGCCACTCAGAGCCGCGTGGCCCACCACCGCCACCAGCCAGCATCCCCAGCCTGGCCTCACCGCGACACCCCCCGGCCTTCCAGCTCGTGCGGCTTCCAGCTTGTGAAGTCAGGGCTTCCTCCCTCGGGAAGCACTCCAAGTGCCTTGGCCTCTCTCCCTTCAGGAAGCCTGGAAGCCAACACACACCCGGGGCAGGAAGCAGGGGGAGAAGAACTTTACCCCCCGGGCGGAAAGCATTTCAGAATCTGGCTCAGCCGCCTGCTTGCTCGCTGGCACAGGGAACCCTGTCAAGTGTGCCTTCCCACTTTTTTTTTTCCTCTTTGGTTTGAATAGTTCCCTTCTTCCTTCACGGGGAGGCCCCCGTTTCTGAGAGCGGGCCTTGCTCAAGTCATCTAGCCCAAGCAAGGTAAGAGGGGGGACACGGCTCTGGAGCATTCGTGGCTGCCTTTCCCTTGATGGCCCTCCTGAGAGATGAGCCCCCAGTCCCCGTCTACACTCAGGGCTCTGAGACTCAAAGTCACGGTGCTGGCCACCAATGGGCTGGTCACGAATCCTGAGTCTTCTGAAGCCCAGAACTGATGCTCTTTATGGTGTGGGATGTCTGTCCATCGTCTTCACTCGCGGGGTCACGTTTACTTATCACCAACTTTTTTTTTTTTTTTTAAGATTTTGTTTATTTATTCATGAGAGAGAGAGAGAGAGGCAGAGACACAGACAGAGGGAGAAGCAGACTCCCTGCAGGGAGCCCGATGTGGGACTCGATCCCAGGACCCCGGGATCACGCTCTGAGCCGAAAGCAGATGTTCTACCACTGAGCCGCCCCGGCATCCCATCACCGACTTTCCAAAGACATGGGGTGTTTTGTGAATTGAGCGAAAGTTACCATGCCACAGGGGATGCAGGGCTATTAAATATATTATCAAATTATGCCATTGAAATGTTTCAGATTGAAGAGGGAAAAAGGCAAGAAAGCGGATTGGAGAATATGCTTCCAGATAGGTCGCCGAGAATTCACGCTGTGACATAGACCTTCCTAATTCCATTCCAACTAGATGGGGAGTTAGACTCTTATTCTGTAGCAACTGTGTCTGTACAAATACAGAATCAGTCTTTTGAAAAATAAGCCAGAAAGTGTATGGAAATTATTGGTCTTAGGGAGCACACTATAATAAAAGCCTCTTTTTTAAAAAAAATATTTATTTATTTATTTATTTATTTATTTATTTGAGAGAGAGCATGAGCGAGGAGAGGGAGAAGCAGACTCTGCTGAGCAGAGAGCCTGATCTGGAGCTCAATCCCAGGGCCCCAGGATCATGACCTGAGCTGATGCTTCACCATCTGAGCCACGTAGGCACCCCTAATAATATCCTCTTAGATGTGGGTATCAAATGTTTAGAAAACACTCATCCCAAAGTTGTCATTTTTTCTCTGGTGCACAGGCTTTTGGGATGCTGTTCCTTGCCTGGAAAACCCTTCCCTGCTCCCAGCCCTACTGCAATCAGGCTCAGACTACCGGGCATCTGAATAGTCCATTTCCCAACAAAGCATTTTCTGGTTCAAGCAAGATGAGCCGCCTGCTGTGTCCTCCCCTAGATCCCTGCGCTTCGCTGTCCTAGCACAAGTCACAGACCTTTGCTTATTTACTGTTCTGCCCTGCATGCCACCTTCACTTCACTTCACTGCTCACAGCTGGGATCTGAGCACCCGACACAGGGATTAACACCAGAAATATTCTTTGTGCTCTTTTCCTCCTAAATATCTGAAGAAGGAAGAGCAGAACAAACAAGTGTTATCAAGTACCATTCTTCTACAGGGCTTCTTACATGGCTCTCTCATTTCCATTACTGATGCCACGATGCTCTTACCTGATGCCGTGTAAAACTTGATCATCACACTTGAAAACAACTTTGTGTTCATGTGTCAGATCTTTTATAGAGTAATCTGCACATTTTCCTTCTTGACACATCATTCAAAAATGAGCAAAATAAAGCTGTTCTCACATCCTCACACTCATTTGGTTGATTCTTAAGTTGGTCTCAGCCCTTGACCTAATTGTCAGGTAGGCTGGAGGGGAATTCTGGGGTCTCATCTGGGACCCCTGGCTCTAGACGCATTTTGCAGCCTCATCACAGAAGTCTTATGGTAAGCTTGGTAGCAAGAGGCATAGTGAATGTTTTCTCCTGCTGGTGTCTGCTTTCTCCTCATTGGCCATCACTGGCTCCCCTCCACTGATGCTAAACATGCATTTTTGTGGTTAGATATGAATTTGGTTACAGAATCCAAGGTCCAGTTCCACAGATGTCTCAAAACTTCTGCCTCCATTTACAGATGCCACTGGGGAGACATCTTAGTGCATAGCTGAGCACTCGGAATTTGGGCCTCGACAGCTTTGGCTTGAACATTCACCAGCTATGGGATTTCAGAATCCCTCTTGATTTGATTTGCAGGAGCCGGCAATGCCTACTTCATGGTAGGTCTCCATCCATGTTCAACAAAGAAGTGACTGGATGCACCAGTTCTGGAGCCTTACTGTTCACATGTTAAAGAAGGAGAAATGTCTCTATAGGATGGTTAAAATAATTGAATGAATGTTTGTGACAAGCTTTTTGTAATACTTGGCACATGGTAATTGGTCAGTGAATGGAAAAATGGTGACTAATGTCCTCAGTCGCTCATCAGGACCAAAGCAGTGACAGCAGGTCATGCAGAGGGGGAAAGGGGGCTGATGCTTTCTGTGTCCATGTCCTCAGGGCTGCAGGCAGGTAGAGAAGGAAGTCTGCACTTTGTCAGGGTTGGAGAGTGCATTTCCAGATGGGAGATGGCTGAGCTGGGCTTAGCGGCTGGGTAGAGGTCCTGGTTGGTTTGCATGCAACCCTCTCTAGAGTGACCCAGCTGTGATCTGAAACTGGCCGCCCCTACACAGAGGGCAGGGAGAGGTGAAAGATTGAGGCAGGCCACTTCAGGTTGACAGGTGACAGTTTTAATAAGCAAGGGAACTTCCATACAAGGCTTGTCTTGGGCAGCTGCAAGATGAATGGATCCCGCACCCATCCATTACATCTTAAATTTATATAGAGAGAGGCCTGAACTAGGTTCAGTCCTGTATACCGTGCAGGTGTTCTCAACACTACATCATCAAGCTATGTCCTCGGAGCAGCCTCTCGGAGCAGAGCAGGGAAGGCAAGAGGAATTCATAGGGATCAACTTTCAGCTCAGTGTTCACTTTTCTAGATGACCTTCCCCACAGTGCCCTAGTCAGGGAAGAGACTTAGACTCATAGTGACTGAGCTAAGGAACTTTGAGAATATTTGTATTCAAAGTGTACAGAATTACAGTGTATTTGCATCAGCAACACAAATTAATTGTAAAGATTTTAAAAAATGATTCTTCATGGATGTTTTCAAAAGTTACTTTCTCCTATAATATTCAATACTATTAAAAGTAAAAGGAAGAATGCACATTAAATGGAAGAAGAAAAATATATTTTTTAAAAATTTAATTTATTTATTCATAAGAGACACACAGAAAGAGGCAGAGACATAGGCAGAGGGGGAAGCAGGCTTCCTGTGGGACTTGATTCTGAGACTCTGGGATCACACCCTGAGCTGAAGACAGATGCTCAACCACTGAGCCACCCAGGTGTCCCAAGAATAAGAATTGTAAATAAAAATGTTGTCAATCAAAATTGATTTATTCCTTTGAAAATGTAATGGAATCTCATTGAGTATTTTTATTTTTTTAAATTATTTTTTTATTGGAGTTCAATTTGCCAACATATAGCATAACACCCAGTGCTCATCCCATCAAGTGCCCCCCTCAGTGCGTGTCACCCAGTCACCCCAACCCCCTGCCCACCTCCCCTTCCACTACCCTTTGTTCATTTTCCAGTTAGGTGTCTCTCATGTTCTGTCAAAACCTTTGGAGAATCAAGGGTTCAATGTCCATCTAGTTGCCAATATAAAGAATTTGTATCATCCTTCAAACAATTACATCTAGACTTATCATATCCAGATATAAGCATTAAGATGAATTTTAATAATGGAAAATGTTTCCAAACCATCCATGTAATTGTTGCCAGTACCAGGCCTGTTCATGAGTGCCTCTAGATCTACTTATTGGAACCAAAAGGAAGCAAGACCGGGATGGATACGCCACACTGGAGGAAAACACTGCTTTGTATACAAGAATCTATAGCACTCATGCACTCCAGAGCAGAGAGTCTGCACGTTAACTCATTTGTCTTTCCTTGAAACTAAATCCTTAGGCTGCTCAGATCCTCCTCATACTTCAAAGCAGTGTCTGTCTCTAAAATTGGCAGCAAAACTTACAAATCTTGGAAGCATTTGGGTGCAGCCACACTTTGTTTTTAGGAGATCGTGCCAGAGATGCCGAGAAGCATTCCCAGGTTCCTGAACTGTGTTTAGGACTGTGGGACGTGCTGTGCCAGGCCCCCAGGGACAGAGGCCCCCCACGAGTTCTTTCACACACTGAGAGTGTGTTTATGATTTGCAGGCCCTCTGAAGAGTGGGTGGAGGGGGGCAGCACAGGAGCCCCTCTTGCCTTGGCCAAAGGGGATACATTCTTTTCTATTAGATTCTGATTGAGGGTAGTCGTTGCATTCTTGGATCAGTGTATTTCAGCTTCACTGGGTGATAAGGGGGGTTTCAGTTCTTTTTTTTTTTATAAATTTATTTTTTATTGGTGTTCAATTGCCAACATATAGTTCAGTTCTTTATAGTACTCATCACTTCCTGAAATATTTTTTCAAAAACAAAACAAAAAAAAAGACTACTGCTCACCTTCTCCTTTAGAATGTAAACTCTAAGAAGGGAGATTATTTTCTGTTTTCTTCCCTGCCTTGGGCACCCCATAGTTAAGAACTTAAAAAACATATAGTGAATGTCTACAAAATAAACCAAGGTATCTTGATGGTTCACCAGATGCCAAGGTGTCACCGCTACTCAGGAAGCCACACAAAGCCTAGTGTAGCACGGAACATGAGCAAGGAAAGCTGAAAGAGACTCCAATCCCACTTTGCCTGCCTTTCATTCATTCACTCACTCAGCTCATGAGCTAGCTCCTCATGAAACAGAGCCTCCCTCTCCACTGACTGGAGGGACTTCTATTTCCAGCAGGTGATTCAAAGGTGCCCAGGTGCTGGGCAGCTGGTGTTCCCAGACAAATGTAAGATCTGGCACCTAAATCCAGTTAGGTGCTGAAAGGGTCAAATTATCCTCATTTTGGAAGAGTTGCCATTTTGTCTGTCCTGCACACAAAAGAGCAATGGAGGTCAGGGTCCCTTCGCTGGAGGGTAGCCGCAGTCTGGGTACCCAGCAGAGGAACCTGACTCAACACAACTCTCTGAGGATGTCCCCTTCTTACTGACCTCGGCCTTATGAGTTTCTGTTTCCCCCAATAAAGTCTGTTCCTTCACCCACATCATGAAACTTTGTGGAACTTGCCTTAGACCTGGATACACAACCTCCAGGATTTACTTGGTAGTCTATCATCACCTCCCCCACCCCATCTTCTCTACTGTCTTGAGGATTTAAGAAAATGCTCTAGAAGAACTTAGGCTAATGGGGGAGGTCAAGTATGTAAAACTACACATTCTTGACAGCATGATAAATTCTGTAATATGGAGGTGAACACAGTTTGGAAGGAAGCATGGAATTTGAGCTAAGGACTTACTCTGTCCAGGTCAATCTAAGAGGGCTTCACCAAGGAGGTGATACCTGAGTGTTCCAACCTGGACACCTTCTCCTCCTTAGTTCACTCCCTTATTCCCCTATGAAGGTTGTTTGGGGTTACCTCTCCAATAAAACACTGTATTCACATCCTCTTTTCAGGATTTCTCCTGGGGGAACTGGCCCAAGACTTATTATTTCTTGAAAACCAAATTGATCTCATGGCCAACAGATTGCTATCATCCAGAGCTGTGCTCCAGAAATCAGTCTGGAGAACACCAGGGGGTATGACCTCTACAGTCTTTCCTGCTGTAACACTCCTTACTCTGCAAGGCAGGTGGGACCGGGCCATGCTAAGGGTCTGGGCTTTTAAATAAAGTACAAGTTCAGATTCCACATCCTACTAGCTGTGTGACCTTGGTTGATATATTCGTCTCCTGTGGCTGCCATAAAAGTACCACAACCTCGTATGAAACTTATTTTCTCGTAGTTCTGGATGCCAGACATGAGTCCAAAATTAAAATGTCAGCAGAGTTGGCTCCTTTTGGAGGTTTCTGAGGGCAAACCTGTTGCATGATTCCCCCCTGGCTTCTGGTGGCTGCTGGCAATCCTTGACATTCTCTCGCTTGTAGATGCATCACTCCAATCTCTGTCTCCACATGCCTTCTCCCTGTGTGTCTCTGCCTCTAAATTTCTGCCTTATGAGAACAGTCATTGGATTAGGCTTCCACCCAGTACAAACTTAATTTAACTTAATTACAACTACAAAGACCCTATTTCCAAATAAGATTATGTTAACAGGTTCTAGGTCCTAGGACTTGAATACATCTTTTGGAGTGCACAATTCAATCTTTTATAGGCAGTTTGGCTAACCTCTTTGGATTCCCTTTCCTGTTTGCTAAAATAGGGATGAAAATAGGCCATTAATAGGAATGAATGCTAAAATATGTGTCAAATGCTTAGCCCAGATCCTGGCACACAGTAAGCACGTGGTCAATGGTGGTTGGGATTACTGGTGAGTGAAGGCTATTAGCCAGAACCTCCAGGGCCCTATGTCTACCAGATGGCCCCAGATCTTTCTAAAGCTTTGCAGTAAATGAGCTGTCATGTCAGCCGCTGTCACACAGATGTGTGGCTCACATGGGTCAGCACTGTCACCAACAATGATGGAAAAGCTGAGGGATTCCATTCTCTGATTTGAGAAATGGGCCCCAGAAGGGAAGACGACCTGGAGCTCATTCTCATATATTCCCAGAGGCTTAGCTGAGGATCTTGTGGAGAGAAAAAGGCATAGAACAGGATTCAAAGAAGTTAGGGTTTGAATCTCCATGCAGCCATTTACTGGTTTTGTGCACTTGAGCCCTCTGGTTCCTTTTCTTCCCAGACCTGCCATAAGTCGTCCATTTTATTATCCTGGTGCAGCCAGTACCTGATATATCCCTCCTCTTACTCTTTTCAAAAACAGTGCCTTCTCAGATCAATTAAGAAGAAGAAAAGAAAAGATGTTATTTTATCTTCATTTATTTCTTCTGCAATCTTCTTCCTTTCTTTATGTAGATCTGAGTTCCTGACCAACAACATTTCCTTTCTCCCTGAAGACCTTCTTCTAGCATATTTTGTAGGGCAGGTCTGTGGGCAATGAATTTCCTCAGTTTTTGTTTGGGAAAGCCTGCTTCCTTCACTTCTGAGGGATGATCTTGCCATGGTTGGTGGAGGTAGGAAGAGTAGAAAAGCATGAACAAATTGGAGGTCATTACTGGAATCATCTACCTACTTAAACCCTGATGGCCTGTGCCTTGCTCATCATAGGACTGGGGGCCCTGCATTGTGGCTGCCCTGCAACTGGACATGTGTCATAGTGTGCTTGCCCATTATCTTTTGAATGGCTTTTTTTTTTTTGTTTTGGGGAAGGAAATCTCCACTTTATGAGTTGTGCTTATGTCTCCAATGGAAAAACAGAACTCAATTTCCCAGGTCCCCTTGCAGGTAGGACGGAAGCATTTAACCTAGACCCCACCAATTGGGAGCAACTAAAGGAGATTTGGCTTCAGAAGAAAGAAATTGGTGCCAGTAGTTGTACCTGCTGCTCAGCATCTCCACTGTTGATGCCTGGAAGCAATGGGATCACGTGTGCAGCCTGTTCAATGGCGTGTTATGATCATAGTTCCTGGCTGAATCATGTCCTGTTCCATTCTCTGGGCATCCCAGGGATTGGGTAAGCTAATGAGTGTCTGTTAATACTCTCCTTTAATGCTTATTGGACTGAGGGTTCATTCTGCTCTTTTTGACAAAGAATCCTGTGAGTTTGTTCATAAGTATAGCTTTCTCACCTGTGACAAATACCCTTCCTGCCTATTTCAAAAGTTTGTATAATTATAACAATATATGCTAAAGCCACCAGAAAGCAGTTAGGTACAAAAACCACAGGGACCATGGTTGTTTTATTCTCCATGGAATGCCTAGCACTTAGCATAGCACCTGGAATGTAGTAGATGCTCCATGAATATTGGCTGAAAAAAATGCTATAATCATCACAACTCACACTGGTAATCATCATCCTAAACACCCCACTCCTTCTCCATACAGCAGGCCCCTTATGGTTCTGATTATGTGAATTGGGCCCAGGTGTCTCCAAAGTCAGAAAATAAACTCCACAATTGTAGGCCAGACTAGAAGACGTGATGTTTCTTGATGAGTAATCAAGTGGACCTGAGTGAGTAAGATCAGGTTCTACTGGCAACCATCCACTTATGGATAGAAGGAGCTGAAGCTTGCTGCTGGTATTTTGAGGCAAAGTCTTGTGAAATTCCAGTTGACAGTCACAGAAATACTGTTTTATAATTATATATTAAATACCAAGGCCAGGATGGCATTTTAAATTACGCACTAGAAATGTCTAGCAAGAGTTTGAATGTATCCTGTTGAAATTGGTATTTCAATGGATTACAGCAGAGTGACCCAGTTGTGGGGGCTATCCTGTGCTTGCAGGTTCCTTGGCAGCAACCTTGGTCTCTCCTCACTAGAAGTCAATAATGTTGCTTCCCCAACTCACTCAGGACAATCAAAAATGTCTCCAGATATTGACAAATGTCCCATGGTGGGAGATCACCCCTGTTGAGAACTGCCAGGCTAGAACAATACTTCTGACACTACCAAACCAGCAGCATTTGTATGTATTGTGCCTTGGTAGGCAGCAGGCACTCTGCTAGGTGTTTGGATTTGGAGTTCACACTAATGTCATAAGATAGGAAAAGCCATCCCCATATGACAAATGAAGAACTAAAAGGAAATGACTCATTCAAGCTGAATGACTGAATTATGAATGAGTGGTCCAACAGCCAGAGATAGGTCTTCTCCTTCCCAGCTGGAGCTCTGACCCTGCCAAAAGCCCAGGCTCATTGGACTGAGGATGCTCTGAGGACTCTGAGAATGAGATGAACTTCCCCCAAAGCAAACCAAGAACTCCTGGCTGTGTTAAAGTTGGGGAACATAAGGATGGTTCTTTTCTCGAGACCAGGTCTGGGGGAGACTCTGAAGACACAAAGCTGAAAATGTCTTCTTGTTTCAGACTGTTTCAACTTCCGCTCAGTCGCAGCACTGCTTTTATTTACCATGGCTCTGTTTCTTCATTGGTTCATGAGGGTTGGCATGGGGACTACTTATTCCTTTCCATACCTGCTAGTGCTAGACATGTAATAAGCTCATGTTTGTTGAGTGAATGAATGCATAACCAAAAGGAGCAGCACAGATGGTGAGGGAGAAGAGTGTATGTGGCATCTCTTTGATCTCTTTTATTTTTTTGAATTTTTTATTTTTTAAAAAAGATCTTATTTATTTATTCATGAGAGACACACAGAGAGAGGCAGAGACATAGGCAGAAGGAGAAGCAGGCTCCCTATGGTGAGTCCGATGCAGGACTTGATCGCAGGACCTCAAGATCACGCCCTGAGCCGAAGGCAAATGCTCAGTCACTGAGCTACCCAGGCATCCCCTCTTTGACCCCTTTGAGAACATGCCCTCCCCATCCTTTGTCTGGGGGACACGTGGCTAGGCAATGCCAGTCACTGCTGGGTTTCCAAGTGATCCTCAGTTCTGAGAAACAACATAACAGAATTCTAGTATTGGAAGAATACTTAGACATGATCTCATCCATATTCTATGTGGTTTGTGAATCATCCTGTAGCATTTCTGACATGCCCATTAAACCCATTCCCTGGTTCATTTGTTCATTCATGGTTTTTTTTTTTTTTTTCTGTTTTCAGGGATGTCTGTTATATGCCTATGTTGTTTGGGATGTCAGGAAAGATGATGATAATGACAGTGATGACCCTGACATTCCTCCTGTCTGTATTAGTTAAGTAATGGGGCTGAACCAAAAGAAACCCTCAAATTAGTGTAACTATGATAGTGTACTATCTCTTAATCATCCAGAAGTAGGCAGGCCATCCAAGTCCAGTAAGGCATTCTGCTGCATCAGGATACCAGGGAAGCAGGCTCCTTCTGTTTGCTCTCTTACTTCCTAGGGTGTGGTCCTCTCTGGCAGGGCTGAAGCTAGCTCAGACTACCCTGTTAGCATCACAGCCTACAAGAGGGGGAGGGAAGAGTGCAGTGGTTTTACACATCACTTCTCACATCCTATTGGCTAGAACTCAGTTACATGGCCACTCCTACCTGCAAAGGAAGCTGGGAGATGTAGTCTCTAGCCTGGTAGCCACGTGCTCAACTAAATCTGGCTTTGTGTGTCATATTTTTCAAAAAAGAAGAGACAAATGGTTACCAAAGATCAAGTCATGGTCTTTGTCATATAGCCCAACTCCCTCATTTTTTTCAGTTTACCCATAAGGAAACTGAGGCCCAGGGAGGGGAAACAGCTTATATGAGATTCCATAGTAAGGCAGCGGCAGTACAACATTTAAGGCCATAGTATCTTTTCATAAATCATCATTATTACTCCTGTAGCATGTGGCTTCTGCTTTCTAGGAGAAGAACATATTCTCCGTGATATAGATTATTCTATAGATCAGTGGTTCTTGGTCCTTTTCTTTGGTGTGTGTGTGGGGGGGTGGATTCATGCACCTTTTGAAGTAACTATGGAAGACTTTAACTATCTCCCTATAAAAGTATTCATATGTGTGTGCACATACACATGCACACATACAAATTCAAGTACAGTTTCAGAGTGTTCATGAGGACTCTTTAAGCCTCTAAGAATCCCTATAAACTCTTGTGGGAACACAGAGAAGCACACCGCATGGATGCTGTATCTGGCAACTACAGCGGCTTCCTTCTAATCCAGCCTGGTTCACATTACAGCTAGAATTCTCTGCAAACACTTCATTTGAGGTCACCATGGAGCTACTATGCAAATTGTTTTAATGTAAGAAGGAGGAGCTCAGACTTGCTGGTATACCAAGTTCCAAATGATGAAAATGCCTCTAGGGAAGTTTTATAATGCCAAGAAATGCAGACACACCACATTAGTAGCAATTTATGGACTCTTATTTTGTTAGAGCACACACACTTTTAAGAATAAAAATGTTACTCTTACTCTTGAAATTACTTTTTTTTTTTTTAATCAGTAGGGATAATTTGCTATCCAAGTGAGGTGGTTTCCAACCACAGAACTGGATGTGCAAACTGTGCCTTATCTTGGTGTGCCACAAAACAGCCTTTATCATTTTTTTGTTGTTTATAATGTACAATGCTGCCAAACAGAACATATTGAGACAGAGTGCAAGCAGACGATATTTACTCTAAGTGAACCAGAATCAAGTTTTAAATAAAATAGGCTTAACAGAAATGATAACAAAATCTGATCTAGCAGACTCTAAGAAATGGTTTGGCACACAAGACACCCTGCCTTGGGGAATCACATTAGCCTCTACAGCACGATCGTGTTACATAAAATTAAAGGTTACAGCCGCTGGATCCAAGTATGAATGCTTAATCATGTTCTCAATGAGAGGAATAGCAGCCCCAGGAATTGACTCATGAAAGTTTAAGGCAGGAAAAGAATCCCAGTTCTTACTTCTGTGCTTATATTTGGGATTCAAGAAGTAACATAGATGCATGTGCTCAGTCCCTAGGAGAATCCCGTAAACCATAACTCTCATGATCTTTTCAAAGTCAACGTTCTGAGAAAGCTAGATAGGCTTGGCACAGAGAAGCAGATGGCTTTTATTTTACTTATTTGTTTTTGCACAGAGTTAGAATACTATACTGAGCCTTATCAGTACGTGGGCCAGGCGAGAGGGCAAGACCCAGATTTGGCTTCATCTGGAACACAGCTGAAACCGAGTGCAGCTATGCTCTCTTCAGGGGACTGGATAGCACTCAACGTTGGCTAGGAGCTGGAGGAGAAATGTGCTTACTCCAAAATAATTCAGCCAGATGGTGTCAGTAGTATGTGACCAATCCCTACACGATGGAGAGTCATGACAAGGGTTGCTGAAGGCTTCCACCCTCAGCTGCCTGTGGAGTTCTGCAGGCCCAAGGCAAAGAATGCCTGTGGCCACCAGAGGCTAGAAGATGCCTGGAACTGAGCCCCCCTTCGAAGCCTCCAGAGGGAACCCATCCTGCTGACAACTTCATGTTGGATTTCTGGCCTCCAGAACAGTGAGAGAATCTATTTCTGCTGATTGAAGCCAGCAAGTGTGTGGTAATGTGTCGCAGCAGCTGTGAGGAACAAATGCCATAGCTGTGGCATGGAAGACCAGCCATTTGAATCCTCTGAGCTCCTTTGCCTCTATCTGTAAGCTGAGGCTGTTGGTAGCGCCCCCACCCGGTCAGTCAGTAAGAGTAGCGATGGGCTGTGAAACAGGCATTGCAAAGTCAGGGGCAGCTTAGTGTTCCCCAGATATTTTTCAAAATGAAAAGATCTTTTTTTTTTTTAAACTGATTACTAAAATAATGTGATTATAAAAATACTTCTTTATAATAGCAATTGTACGGTAGCACAAAAGCACTTAAAAACATAAAAATAACCTGAACTTTCCAAGTCCAGAAATAGCCATTATTCCATATGTCCTTTGTCTTGGTTTTGATGTGTTTAACTTATGGATTTAAACCTTAAGGGCACCACTTCTCAACCAGGGCCTTGGCATAATTTGTCTGTCCTCAGTACAGGGATGATGAGAAAACCACCTGCCAGGTTTGTAGTGAGGACTACAAGGGGTAATCCACAAAATAACCTGAAGTCACAGGGCCTGGTTCTCTCTCTGTAAGTGGGGAGGGTAACAGGGAAGGGGTTGCCTGCAGGGCTGAGCATGGCCCTGGCACAAGAGACTGGCATGCAGAGCGCACTTGTTGCACATGCACTGTCGTTGCCATCCTGGCCCTCTGTATGCTGAGCTGTGTTCCACTGATGTGGAACGCTCTCAACCTCTACAGGATGCCCTTTTCTCTTAGCCTCAGGGACTTTGCAGAGGCTGACTCTCTCCTTCCCCTATGACTGATCCTTCATTGCCCTTCTGGACTTAGCTCATGCACCATCTCTTTTGGGATGCTTTCTTTGTCCTAGAGTATGGCTCAGGTGCCTCCCCTCTGCCTTCACACCCTATGCTTTTATAACCTCTGTACACCCTCCCATCAAAGTGTGACCCAGTCTGCACTTAATGTTCTTGTCCCACACTAGACTTCTAAACTTCAGCTCTAGGAAAGCAGACCTGTCTCACTCATGGCTAGGTCTGCCTCCAGCACCTAGCCGGGGCTCGGCCCACAAGAAGTGTTCAGAAAATGCTTACTTGACAAAAGAAGAAAGGGAGGGAATGCTGCTCTGACTCCTCTTTGGGGGAACCTTCTGCCTTCCCTAACTCTCAGAGCTGGAGCCAGTACCTGCTGTGTTCCAACAGCCTCTTGGGCTTCCTTCTACCAGAACATAAACCCCAATCATAGTCTTTGCATGTACGCCTGTTAATGTATGTTCTAGTCAGCTTTCTCTGTGATAATGCTGTAAAACAAACATCCCTCACACCCAAATCTCAGTGGCTTACAAAAGCACATATTTTTCAGAGTCATGAGCCTGTGCTCTGCTTCAGGATACATGTAGGGTTCAGGTCTATTGCTTGGATTTCTTATTCTGGAAAGAGAGGATCCCAGGGCCAGCTCTTGTCCTGGTCAAAACCAATAGCACAAGAGAGCTGAAACCTATGTCATCTCTTAAAGGCTTTGCTCATTCAGAACTGGTGCACTGTCACTTCCTCCCATTTACCACTGGCCAAACCTAGTCCTATGGCAAAGCCCCCATTGGTAGTGTGAAAGAGGTGGGAAACACCCCTTCATCCCAGAGCCGTGGAAAGGATAAGAAGAAAAGGGAGAGTTGTGAGCAGTTAGTACAATTTACACAATAGGTCATTATTAGAGATTATAAATTAACACTTCTGTTGTGCTTATTATGTTTCAGGCACCAACATCAATTCATTTATTTCCCATAATAACCCTAAAAGGGGAAGTACTATTATTACCCCTATTTTATAGATTAACAAACTGATGCAGGAAGAGGTTAAATAATTTACCCCAGTTAACCTGCTAGAGAGTAGCAGAGTGGGACTAAACCTGAGCAGAACAGGGCCCAAATCCCTAGCCTGTGACCATTTCCTCCCCTTGACTCTGGAGGGATACGGAGGCTTATCTCTATTCTGTGTTCAGTCTGTTGCCTAGTGTAGCCTGGCCACTCAGTCAGTGCTTGTCGGTGGAATGAAAGGCAAGAAATGTTTATTGATCATTTCTACTATTACCAGGTACTATTACCTACTTCTGTAAATAGTTTCTGACATAATCCTCACAGCAGTCCTGGGGAGTAACTATCAGTCTCCCCATTTCACAGATAAGGACTCAAAGGCAAAAAAGAGGCTTGTCCCACCCCAAGGCCTGGCAGTTTGGGCCAATCGTAAATCTAGCTGGACCATCTTTTCAGCTTTTTCCTGTTGCCTCTGTTTTTTTTTTTTTCCTTCTGTATTACACAGAGAGACATCCCCTGACCCCCAGCACACCTGCAAGGGAGAGAAAGAAAAGGAAGGAGGGAGGGGGAGAGAAGATGGGGACACAGTCAAAAAGAACCCATGTTTTTTTTTTTTTTTTTTTTTTTTTTTTTTTAAATCAAAGCACAGACAGTGGCTTAAGGCTCCCAGCAGATGGCAGGATGTGGTCAAAGATCCCCAAAGCCACTCCGGCTGGGCGGGACCGCACCTCGAGGGTAACCTGCGCGTCCCTCAGGGAGGGTCTCCGAGGTTCTGCGCTTGCCCCACGAGCCTCGGGGTGCACCCATCGCACCCAGCACTCAGCTCTCCTATCCGGATCTGGACTCCCCAGCTCCCGCTGCCGGGCACCCACGCACCCCAATCCGAACCCACCCGTTGGTTGGTTGGTTTCTCAGACTCGGAGGCCGTAGGGTTCTGGAGAATCCCGAGGTGCATGCCCAGGCAGGCACTCCTCTCCTAGGAAGAGAGGTCTGGGGCAAACCACACCTCTTTGGGGCCTCAGTTTCCCCATGTAGAATGAGGGGTACCCTAAACGGAAACGACTTTACTTTCATTCATTAAATATTTAGAAAAACATGAAGAGGAAAGGTGTCTGCTGGAGAACAGGTAGACGCACCACTGCCGCTGGACCGGCTCGAACGGCAAATAAAGCCCAACGGGGCGCCCTGGGGGCTCCCTTAGCGGCCAGGGCGGACCGGGAGCTGCGGTCCCTCCAAACCTCAGGCTGCCTGACCCTAAGACGGGGAACAGGGATTCTTCTAAGGGCCGGGTTGGGAAGAGGTGCCACAGAAGGGTCACCTGGGCCTGGCACGTAGTAGGTGCTCACAAGTCGCTTACTGCGCGCGGGGGGCGCCTCTACGCCGGGATCGCGGTCACTCCCCGCCCCCCTGCACTCGCTCGCGTGGGCCCGCCGCGCCCCTCTTCCGGCGCCCCCCCCCCCCGGGCTGCGCTCGCCCCCCGCGCATCCCTCCCCCTCCCTCTCCCCTCCCCCTCCGCCCTCCGCCCGCCGCGCCGCCTCCGGGCCCCCGCGCGCTGCAGCCGGCGAGGAGCGCGGCTCGGGGTTGCGGGCGGGGCGCCGGGGCGGGGCGGGCGGGCGAGCGCGGGGGGCGCCGGCTCGAGGGGGCGCGGCGGGCGCGGTCCCGCCCCTGCGTGGCGCTCGGCCCCCTCCGGCTGGCGCGCGGCTGCAGCCTGGGCTGGGCGCTCGCCCGCGCGTCCCGCCAGCGGCTCCCGCGCCCCGCGCCCCGCGCCCGGGCATGTAGCAGCGGCAGGCGCCGCGGCGGAATATGGGCGGGAACCACTCCCACAAGCCCCCCGTGTTTGACGAGAACGAGGAAGGTAAGAGCGAGGGGCGCACCCCTGCATCCGCGGCGCGGCGCGGGGCGTCTGCCGGGCTTGGTCCTGGGTGCCGCTGCCCCGCGGGCCGGTCGGACTGGGGGCGCGGCCCAGCCCTCCTCGGGGAGCGCAGGAGGAGCTGCCCTGGGCGCGAGTCCCGGTGCTGCCCGGTTGCGGCTGCCCCAGCCCAGGTCCCCAGGGCGGGGGGCTCGGGGAGGCGGCCTGTGCGTGTGCGAGTGTGTGTGCGAGTGCGAGTGTGTGTCCGCGACGCGCTGGTCTCCTGCTCGGGCACGCTCCGCGCCGCTCGCCCCCCTCGCCGAGGACAGCCGACGGAAACTTTTCTTGGCTAAACTCCGTGACTCCAGGGAGGGCGTCCCGCCTGCGGCAGCCGCCACGGAGGGCTGGGCGGGTGGTCCAGCCCCACCTGAACTCCAGGGCTGCGCTTCCTTGTGGCTCAGCTCCCGGGAGCTCCGTATTTGAACTGGCAAAACGCCGTTTCCATCGCTGTGTGTTCTGGGCAACTCGCTTAACCTCCCGGAAACCTTTGTTTCTTCGCCTACGAGATGAGCCTTAGGACACCACCCGCTGCCTTAGGCTGCCTTGGGCTACGGGGTTGTTTGAGGCTTAACCACTGGTAATCCAGTGAAAAGTGCCTTATAAATAAAATCAGCTCAGTATTGTTGGTTACCTGTTAACTCTGCCTTTAAAAGCTTGGTTTCCTAATGCTGTGGGTTCTGCTGCCTTCACCATGCCCCACAGAAGAGCTAGGATGTACTGAGCACATACTCTGTGCCAGGCGCTGGTCTAGGGCTTTAGATGTGTTCTCTCTCATTCTCACAGCAACCGAAGGAGGTGGATACTTCTGTTGTTCCTTTTATGCAGTTGAAGGAAGGGATGCGGCCTAGTCACAGGTCCTAAGGAGCAGAGCTGGCTTGGGGGTCGAACAGCCCTGGAGGGAGTGCTTCTCATCACCATCCGGGCATAGGCTTGTGGGCACAGATCATGGTTTCTAGAATGGCAAAGGCTGTGGGTGGTAGTCACATGCTGGTCCAGACAGCCCCTCTCAAAAGGATACATGAAGACAGCTAACCTAAGTTAAGTGGGTCAGCCCCATTTGGTTCTTTACCCTAAAGGAATACCTAGTGTAGTAGCACTGAATAATCCATGACCATTCATGATGATAAGGATGGTGAGCGGGGCCAGTGTAGACATCTGGGCACCCAAGGAGACCGGAGGCCTTCCTGGTTCTTTAGTCTGGGGCACAGGCAGGTGGGGAGTCAGGCATGGACAGATGGACAGAAGAGAGGTAGGCAGGAAGGTGGTGGAGGCCCTTGGGTGTCCCAGGAAGAGTCTGGACACCATGTAGCTGAACCTGTCCCCAGCCAGGTTCACGCTAACTCTCAACCTCTCCATGGAAGTCAAAGTGATCTTGACACTGAAGTCAGTGTTAGGTGTGCTGTGCTATGGGACAGCCTGCTTGGGGTGGCTCTGGGCCAGGCTCGCCCCTGTGAAGCACTTCTGTCCTTTAAGGTTACACTCAGGGCCGCTCAGATCCTAGGAGAAGATATATACTCATTGACAGGTGGAAAGCTTGACTTGCATCAAAACCCTTCTATTTGCAACAAGTCAGGACTCTCCTGATTTGGTCAAGGCATCTGCATTCGTCTACTCAGGCTGTTGTAACACAAGACCACCAATGCTGAAACGACAGAATTTGTTGGTGGTGGTGGCTTCAACAACAGAAATTTGTTTTCTCTCTGTTCTAGAGTCCAGAAGTCCAAGATTGAGGGGCTGTCGGGGTTGGTTTCTGGGGAGCGCTTTCTTCCTGGCTTGCGGATGGCCAGTCTCTCCTTGTGGCCTCCCATGGCCTTTCCTCTGTGGAGGAGCTAAAGAGAGCACTCTGGAGTCTCCTCCTCTTCTATGAATATCCGTCCTGTCAGATTAAGGCTCCGCCCTTATGACCTCACTTAATATCTCTATTCAGGCCCCATCTCCAGATGTAGTCACACTGGAGGTTAGAACTTCAGCATAGAGTTTGGAGGTGGCAACCAGAGCCCTTAGAGAGAGCCTTTTCGTGAAAGCCACCGACTCCCTTCATAGAAGAAAGCACAAACTTCCATATCACCTCCAATTATAGGGATTGGGTTCCTGGTTCTAGCCTGGATCAAAGGTTGTACTTTAGGTAATTTTTTTGAATATATTTTTTTAATGGAGTTCAATTTGCCAACATATAGTATAACACCCAGTGCTCTTCCCGTCAAGTGGGTAATTTTCTTAGCATTTTCTTTCTCTCATTTGCAGAGAAATTTGCCTCCCTTATATTGACAGCTGTCTCTATCCTCTCTATCCCAGAAAACATGCTTTAAAATGTTAATTGGCACAATAGTTACATCCGTTGTGGCCAACCTTTGGATTTTCCTGCTGCCGTTCCTCGTTCCCAAAGCATACTGGATCCAAGGTTAACTGCCTGTTTCAGGGTTCTTAAAGTACAAGGTGAGGACTTGCCTCATTTTGCCAGCTTCCAGCCCAGTGAAACATTAACTTGTTTGATTTTGCCAGCATATCCTCATATATTTTCCTGTGCAAGTAAAGCACTGTGATTTGCCACCAATGGATTCATTTATTCTATAGGCATTTACTGATGATCTTTTTTGTGCCCATCCCTGTGGAAGGCAACAGGAATATTCAGGAGATGAAGGCATAAATCCTAACCCTCAGGGAACTCCCAGAGCCAATACATACTCAGGACAATGCAGGGAGCTCAGAGAACTATGGTAATCTAGAGGAGGGTCCCTAACCCGGGGCAGGGAGGAGGGGCAGAGAAGACTTCCTCTTAGCGAGGAGTCTTGTGCAAGTGGCAGGTGTTTCCACTAAGGAGGAGTTGGTAGAGAAGGGAAGGGTGTGTTAGAAGGAGGGAACAGAATGTGCAAAGGCAGATGGTAAAGAGTCAGCAGGGATCACTGTGGGGAGGACTTGGGGGGCAGTTAGTACTCCTGCAATGTGGAGTGTGTGGCTGGAAGGCACGGGGGTGAACCCCAAGTGCTGGACCAGCCTTAAAGGGCCAAGTGGCCATGTGTTTGGACTCAATTGCATAGGCATCTGGAGTTGCTGAAGAATTTTAAGCAGGGGAGTGACATGGTCCAGTGCACGAACATGCTCTCCCAAACCGGAGGTGTTGGGTAGTTGAAGATGCAAACACCTACCTGGGCAAAACAAGTCTGGTTTGTAAGTGATTTAATACTAAACCCTAGCTGAAAGTTTGCATTGCATGGCTGTATCATGCCCATCTACCTCCTAATGGCAAAAGTTTAACCTGCATCCAGCTAATATTAACAATTAACTTTCTGATGCGGTGCATGGGCTCCTTTTCGTACCTGATTGGGAATCATCACAACTCAGCCTGGGGAGGTCTCAGAATCTGCATTTTTCTAGAGAGGTAACTGAACTGAGGACCCCAGGAAAAGCCCATAGCCTGTGTGTGGATGAGCTGGACTCACACCCAGGTCTGTTGAACTCCAGAGGCAGCACCTAACCGCGCTCTCCCTGCTGCCTCTGGAGGCCTGGGGCAATTGTAACTGCCCCAGACACCTGTGGCCCTGCAGAATGAGCCCAGCACTCAGGCCAGGCTCCACCACCCCACCCCAGGGGGCTCTTTGCACAGACCTTGACAGGAAGATTGTAACAATACATTCTGACAGCACTTGCTCGTTTGCAGGAATCACCTCACATGCCATCTTCAAAAAGCATTTGTTGGGCAGTCCCATCATAATCCAACCTCTGGGAATGAAAGCAAAATCCTCTCCCTTTCCAAATTCGTGTCAAAATTGCATTTAAGTTGTTTCTCCCCCACACTGTCCTTATTCACATCTAGACATTTTTATATAATCGGACACCTGCTGCAGATCCAACGATTTCTGCCTTTTCTCTTAGTATTGTATTTAAAGTGGCTCAGGTTGCCATGGTGTCTTCAAATCAATATTTTAATGGGCTGTAATATGCCATCACCACGGACTATTGTAATTTACTTAAATATTTTCTTATTGTTAGACATTTAGGCTATTTTCATTATTCCATCTTTATAAATAATCTGCTTGAAAATTTTGTGCATTTTCCCCTTCTTTTAAAGGAATTCCTGGGACGCCTCAGTGGCTCTGTCGGTTAAGTATATGACTCTTGATTTCAGCTTAGGTCACGATCTCAGGGTCTTGAGATCAAGCCACGCATTGGACTCTGTGCTGCGTGTGGAGCCTGCTTAGGATTCTCTCTCTCCCTCTCCCGCTTGTGTGTGTGCAGGCACGTGCATTCTCTCTCTCTCTCTCTCTCTCTCTCTCTCTCAAATAAATACATTTTAAAAAATAAAGTGCAAGGGGAGGGATTATTGGATCAAAGGGATTGAATATTTTTTAGGGCTCCAAAAACGTAGTCAAAATTTATGTTTCCAAAGGGTTTTTATCAATGTTCTATAGATTTATGGCCTACATTCACACATTTGGGGGTATTGATTTAACAACCTCATCACCAGTTCTGGGTATTCACATTTTAGAATGTCATACATTAAAGGGTCGTTTAAAATAAGTGTTATTTCCACAGTATTATTGGACCAGGTAACTTGATGTGTGGCTTAGAACATGAAAACATCTTCTTGGTCTAAGAAAATCTACAAAAGTTGCTTTCCTCTGGAAAGATTCAGACACCCAACACAATTAAATAATTACCCCTTAACATTGTAGTCATGCTTCACCTGGAGACAGTCTCTTGAACCTGAGGTGTCTCTGTCATTTGTGATTCACAAAGTGTCTGACATCTATGCTGCAGGGTTCACCCTCGATTTTGCCTCAGCTCTTTTAGTACTTTAGGCAAACTCATTCATGTTACACCTTGGTTTCCATACTTGTAACAATTGTGGTTTGAACATAAGGTTAAACCAAAACTATCCTGAGGTGGCTCGGAATCGCATAGAATATACTTTGCCCTTATAATGAGAGTCTGTACAGAGGTAGAAAGTGGACAGATGCCATGTAAAGGATGTGGGTTTAGGGGGTTGGTGTTCATACCCGTATCAGGCATCTGCATATTTAGTACAGGAGTCTAGGATGTAAAACTTAGATTTTAAGAACCATGCCTTATTTGAAAATGCGTTTTGTCTTCTACATGGGGGTAAGGGATGCTTAAGAAAATAGCCATAAATCAGTATGAGATTGTTTAGTGGAACTGAGTGCTAAGATCATCTCTACTTTTCAAAAATCATAGAAAATAAGTATGATTTTTATAAGCTTAAAGTTTGTGTCAGTCATCTCTATAAAGTCAGACATACGTATACAAACTACTGTATTCCACTGATTCTAATGCACTCATTTTTCCGTGTTTTAGCTCTCTGATATTGGGATGCAGTTTCGCCAGTGTGGTATTTGTGATGTGGTTTCATTATTTGCATGTGGTTATTGCTGTTCACACTAGCATGATATATAATAGGTCGGAAAGAGCTTTTTCAAGTGATTAGAAAGAGACACAGTGTAGACTAATTGGCAGCATTTCCTTCTTGGTGATACACAAAACAAAGGTGTGTTTAATGTGGATGCCATCTGAGATTAGGTGCAAAGTGGCATGATAGATGAGCCTCCTTCTGTTAATCAGCAAAAAGTCTTTTAAAGGGAATTTTAATTGGCTCTGGTCACTTCTCACAATCTCCATCACTACCATCTGGTCTAAGCTATGGTCATATGTTCTGGTTAGATGATTACAGTAGCCTCCCTAACTGGTTTCCTTGCTTTTGCTCTTCCCCCACTTAGCATCACCTCAATGCAGCACCAGAGTGATCCTATACCAGTGTGTGTGGGGCATGTCATTCCCTGCTCAACCTCTTCTCCTGCCCCAGTAGCAAGTAAAAGCAGAAGTCCTTAGAAATGCCCATCAGGCTTGGCCTCTCTGTCTCCATCTCCTTCCTTTGTCTGGCCTCCCTGCCACCCCTCAGACACCTGGACAACCCTCATCCTGTAGCCTGGCACCTGTTTCCCAAGCCTGCAGTGCTTCTCCTCCACAGTCCACTCCTTTACCTTTGCCGTGTCTTCACACAAATGTCACCTTCCTTCTGAGGCCTTCACTGACCACCCTACTTTCAACGGCACTCCCAACCCACCTTCCTGGCCTTGCTTTGCAATTCACAGCAACTATCATCATCTATCATACTTTTTATTTTACTTATTTCATTAGATATAGTTTGTCTTCCCCCAGATGATCACAAGCTCCCTTAAGGTAGAGATTTGGTGGGATTTATTCACTGCTGTGTGCCCAAGGCCTAAAAGAACACCTGGAACACAGCAGATGCCCAATACATTTTTGAAGGATGAATGAATAAGTGAATGAGTGAAGGTATACATCTGGTGGAAGCAGGTTCTCAACAGTGTCATCAGGAATCTGCCTCCTTGGAGACTCTGCTCTCCTTTGTGTGGCTTACGGGCTGGCTGTCTCATCATTGGGCCCCTATGATCTGGAGGCTCAGGGCCTTGGAGCTCTGAGGATGGACAAGGGAGAATCTTTCTTTTCATAGTCATGTCAGAAAACAATCCCAGTGTTCATTCTGATCAGTTCTGGTTAAGTCCTGAGCATTCTTTAACCAATCACCAGATCACCATGACTGATCTATGTGGCCAGGCTGGGTTGACTGCTCACCCTCCGATCCCAGGGATGGAGTTGGCACTACTAGAGGCATGTGGACTAAGGAAGTCTATGAAGCGTTCTCCCGAGGAGTACTTGGGAGATCAAGAGAAGAAGGGTAAGTGAAACAAACAGAAGCACCCACAGCAGTACCTGCTTTACTGTGTTCCTTGAAACCTGGCTTGGAACCCTTTGGCTCATCTCACGTAGTCATTTGATTACATGTCCGTCTTCTGCACTAGACTGAAACCTCCAGAAGATCAGCAAGCATTTCTGTTCCACCTTTGTGTCTGCCAAGCCTCGGACGGGGCCAGTGAAGGCACACAGCAGCTAATGGTTGAATGAGAGGTGAAAGCAGTCCTTAGTGGGGTCAATTTCCTGCATTCCTCTAGATCCACAGACTATTGAGAAGCAAATGCAGAAAGTTCACCCTTATCACCACTAAAGTTGGTTTGGAGACAGTGCCTTGGATTTGAGTCCAGGATGACCTTTCAATTGCTGTCCCTCAGTTTCACCCTTGGGAGCTTACTTGGGCAGACTGGAGTCTACAGAGTGGATTCTGTACTGCCAACATCTCGGCAGCTCCCTGTTATGGTGCACAGAGAACTCCTGAGAAATTTCCCCAAATGTAAGGATGAGTGGGTCTCAAAGGCTTGCATGTCATGATGCGGGATATCCCTTCTCTTGCCTCTGAGAGAGAAGGTGGAACTTGTTTCCACTGTTTTCTGGGTAAGACAAAATTCCTGATTTATGGGACAGCAGAAGGGTAGAGAGAAGGGAGGTGGCCTTCCCACAATATGAGCTGGAGTGAAGAGGGTGTTAAGATGGAAACAGGATTTATGTTGAGTCTTGAGGGAAGGGTTTAAATGCCTTATGAGAAAAAGGATGGGTATTTTAGGAGGATCAAACAGCATAAGCTAGCACTGAGCTTAGGCATTTTCCTGAGAGAATTGGAAGGAACAAAATATTCTTAGCAATACTCACTTGTCTAAAATCTGGGCTTGGAGCAATTGCAGATGGAGATGGAGACACTGCTCTAGAAAGAGCAGCGAGGGTCCCGACAACCCCAGGGGAATAGTCCCATGCAGAAAACAAAGGGGCTTACTCTCCTTTGCAGTAAATCTCGGAGTTCCTCAAGACTGAGCCCTTGGGCCTCTTGCTCAGCCCTCTCTCCTGTCTCCCTGCTCATCTTATCACCCCTGCATGCTCAGTCACCGGGCATCAGTACCAGTGCAGTCAGGAGACAGAAGCCACACTGGTTTTCAAAAAGAGAAAATGTAATAAAAAGAATTCATATAGTAAAAAGGCTAACTATGAAAAGGAGTCGGAGAAGACTCTAGGAGTACAGAAGTAGCAGCTCCAGCAGAATGGCTGCTCCTTGCAGGGCTGAGGGTGAGGGAGCACGGAAGGAACTCAAGACCTGGAAGAGGACCCCCCCCCCTGCCCCACCCGCTATCCGGCCAGGCTGTGTTTCAGATCTCTTTGGAGAGGGCCTGGTGGCCAGAGGAACAGGCAGCTACTGGGGGGCAGAGGAACTTTCCAGAGGGTGCAGCTCGTCCATGAGTGCCGCTGAGGGGAGGTTCACCGGGCCCCCTGCACACCAGCCCGCTGACAGATGGACCAAGGGCTGGAAGAAGGGAAGGGCCCTTCCTGCTGGTCTGGCAGTGCCTCTCACGCCCTCTGTTGGCAGTGCGGGGTGTGAAGCCAGCTGGAAACAGCAGAAATGTGTTGGGGTCCTGCCCCAGCATCACAAAGCAGTGGATTTGGAGCTGAGGATCGTATATTAATAACTGGCATGTGTTTCTTTTTCTTAACAGTGACTCAGTAATTTATTTCCTTCATTCATATTTCTCCTCTGGCCTCCAACTCTATGTTTCTATATTTCTATATGTAATTCCACTTGGATGTCTCAAAAGAATATCTCAAATTCAAAACAACCTTAGGGTGCCTGGGTGGCTCAGTCGGTTGAGCGTCTGACTCTTGATTTTGGCTTAGGTCATGGTCTCAGGGTCATAAAATCAAGCCCCAGCTGGGCTCTGTACTCAGCTGGGAGTCTGCTTGTTCCTCTACCTCCCCCTCTGCTCCTCCCTGTGTGCAATCTCTCTCTCTCTCAAATAAAATAAAATATTTATTTATTTAGAAGTTTTATTTATTTATTCATGGGAGACACACAGAGAGAGGCAGAGACATAGGTAGAGGGAGAAGCAGGCTCCCTGCCGGGAGCCCAACGTGGGACTCAATTCCAGGACCCTAGGATCCGACCTGAGCCAAGGGCAGATGCTCAACCGCTGAGCCACCCAGCCATCCCTAAAATAAAATCTTCCAAAAACAAACAAAAATTCCCCCAAACCCTTGAAGTAACCTCAAACTCATGTGATTCCAGAGTTTCCCAGCTTAGTGTATAATACCATCATCTATCCAGCTGCAGAGGCCAAAATATTTTGTGTTTTCTTCAGCCATTGCATCTTCCTTTCCCCCATAAGTCCAATGAGGCATCTGGCTGTGTTGGTTTTACCTTCTAAATTTCTCCAAATCGCTCCAGCCGCCATCACTGCCACCTCCACCCTGTTTGGCTTGGTCATCTCCCACTCATCCTTCTTCAGGGTCTCCTATCTGATTCCCAGCCTGGGTCAAGACTCCTGCCCCCCTCAAACTACCTAATTCTCCTTCATTTCATTTATCACAGGGCTAATTCTGCATTTATTCATGTGAATACTTCATTTGTGTCTGTCTCCCCCATGAGATGGGAGTCTCTTTGAGCACAGGGCCCATGGCTCTTGTAGTGTCTTGTCCAGGTCCCACTGCTTTACAAAATGTCTGTCCTCATAACTACTTGACCTTGAGCAGTTTTCAGAAAACACAGGGAAAAATAACTGTGTAGCGTAGGAAAGGTAATAGGTTCCTTCCCGGTGTCAGAAGAAAAATGCTGTAAGAGAGGTATGGTTAACTGGGAATGTTGTGGCTTGGAGATTTTAACTCAGTGTCTTGGGTAGTAACCTTGTGGCACTGTCACTTCTCTTTGTGTACCTGGAAAGCTCTTTCCCTCATCCCAGTCTTTCCCCAGCTCCGTCATTGGCATCCCACCTGGGGAATTTTTTTTTTTTTTTTTTACTACAGCCCTATATCCCTGCACTGTTATTTATTTAATACTGTTTTCTCTCTTGATTGATTTTACGTTAACAGAACCTTTTACCAAGGAGCTTTCTATTTCCAGCTCAAATTGAAAATGGATGGAGACTTCTGTAAATAGGAAGCAAGCTAAAGTAAAGTAAGGTAGATGCAAAATAATGATGTTCATTGTGGCCATGTGTACCTTTTTTTAGACTCTTTGCTTGTGACTTGTTCAGTGGATATTTTTTGAATAGGTGTATAGTGGATGAACTGTCAGTGGTGTGGACGGTGGTTATGTGGATGCAGGGCTTGCCTGGCTCAGGTGCTGGCCTATGTGTGGGAAGCTAACAGCAGGTTCCCGAGGACATGCAAGCACCACACTTTGGCTCCCATGCTAGAGCTGCAGCCGATGCTGTTTCAGCCAGTTCCCCTTAGAGATGGGCATGGGCCTCTGGGCTTGTGTGTCTCTGGGGTACACCAGGCCCCCTGCCCGGCTTTATCATGGAGTCTTCCAGTGGGACAGCCCCTTACCTATCATAGTGGTTAAGAGCACCAAAAATGCTGTAAGAGAGGTATGGTTAACTGGGGATGTTGTGGCTTGGAGATGTTAACTCAGTGTCTTGGGTCAGACTGCTTGGGGCTCCATGCTGGCTCTGCCCCCTGCTAGGTGGGTGACCTTGAGTAAGTTTCTTTTCCTCCCTGTCAGTTTCCTCCTCTGTAAAATGGAGATTAAATGGGCCTTAATTCATAAAGCGTTTTGAGGAGTGAGTTACTCTATGTGAAATCCTTACTACATACTCTGGCACATAATAAAGACAGTGCTAGGCAAAGTTTATTAAGTAAAATTACATTCTGTGACTGAGGGAGGTGACTGCAAAGAGGCTAAAAGCAGAGATTTGGGAGTTACCATAGGGTCAGTCTCTGATTTGTCTGTGTATTGTCTATGTAACTGCAGGCTGGCAACTTCACCTTCCTAAGCCTTAGTTTCCTCCTCTTGAGAATGGGGATATGACTACACGGTTGCCACGGGAACAGAGTGAGGTGATGTCAGCACATGGCAGCGTAAGATAGGTCATGTATGTAGAGGGATGTCGGATGAGAGCCACTCTTTCCTGAGCCCAGAGAAGGAGGTGTTCTGACTTCCCCCAGGCTAATTGCCAGGCCTTGCTGTCAGGAGGTTCCTTCCCATTTCATTCCCCTAGGAAACAGACTGTTCCGACAGAGCCTGTTTTTAGTAGGTTGACTCTGGCAAGTCATGTGGAACAGTGACTGGGGAGCAGGTGTCCTTTTGCTGGTGGTCAGTGTCATTGACATGGATCAAGCTGCCTTTTGAGTCTTGTGTTGGCTAAATCCTTACAGAGGGCCTAGGGACTGGAATGGGGTTTTAGGGAGAATTAGATATTGGGCTCCTGTCTTAGAAAATGTCCATCCCTTTGGCATTTGAGGGGAAAGAATAAAAAGTTTTCTGGATGCTTCATGTCATGGATTGAATTGAGTCCCCCCAAATCAGTAAGTTGAAGCCTAACCCACAGTACCTCAGAACATGAGCTTATTTGGAGACAGAAATGCAATGAAGTTAAGCTGAGGCCATTAGCGTGGGTCCTCATCCAATAGAAAAGGGGAAATTGGGACACAAACACAGACACACACACATAAGAAGAATGCCATGTGAACATGAAGACGGAGATTAGGACTTTCCATAATTCATCTACAAGCCAAGGAACACTGAAAATTGCAGGCAACACCCCAGGAACTAGGAGGGAGACAAGGAACAGATGTTCCCTCACAGTCGCAGAAGAAACCAACCCATGATGGCATCCCTTGATCTTAGATTTATAGCCTTCAGAACTGTGAGGGGATAAATTTCTGTTGTTTTGAGGCTTCTGTTCTGTGGTATTTTGTCAGGGTACCCCTGGGGAAAAAATATACCTAGTTTTACCATTATATAGTAACTTCAATGTGTCATTTCAGATGAAGCCCCAAACTAGGTCTGGGAAGTGTTTCCAGAAAAGGCAACTTTTGAGACCCATCCTTTTTCCCAGAAAAAAAGGGGAAATAATGTAAGGTGGAAGGAAACTGGGAAGATGGTGCGAGGAAAGGCTCTTCTGGACAGAGGGGGCTGCATGTATGGAGGCAAGTTGGGTAGAGAGAATTAGAAGGGATTCAGTACCCCAGAGTTAATGGGGAGCAGGTGTGATAGGGGAGGGGGAAGGCAGCCTTAGAGATGAGACAGGAGACTGAGGCCAACACCAGACATTCAAGAACCTAGAATGTCACGCTATGTGTCTCAGCTCAGGCTGTTGCAAAAAATAACCCACACCAGGGGCTTAAACAACAGACATTTATTTCTCATGTTTCTGGAGGCGGCAAGTCCAAGATCAAAGTGTTGATGAGCATTTGCTTTGTGTTTGCAGACAGCTGTTTTCTCAGTGTATCTTCACCTGGTGGAGAGAAAGGGAGCTCTTGTCTCTTCCTCTTCCAAAGACACTGATCCCATCCTAGGGGCCCAGTGTTCATGACCTCATCTCCCCCTAGTTACCTCCCAAAGGCTCCACTTCCAAATACCAGCCCACTGAGGGTCAGGGTTCCAGTATATGAATTTTGTGGGGGCACAATACGCACAGGTCTGTAACATTGAGGAATTTTGACTTCTATTCTCAGTCAACAGGGCTGGCTACCTAATTTGTGGGACTCAGTATGGAAGAAAAATGGGTAGGGGGTGGGGAGTGTCCCTTGTGCAAGAATCACAAAACTGCCATTGAAGGTACAAAAATATAAAGCTTTTTTCTTTCTCCCATGGTCTCTCTCTCTGTCTCTCCATTTGTCATGGTGTTGTTTTTTTTTTTAATTTGCTATTTAATAGCATTCTAGGCAAACAGTATTTAAAATTTTAAATTATCATGGAAAGAATATTGTGCAATGCCGGTTTTAAATGCAAATACAAGAGCACTTAACTCCCGTGTGGAATTGCCAGATCACACAATTCATATTTCAAAGCACATGCACGTACACGTATTTCCAGAACAGAGGAAATGCTATGCAAAATGAACTCAGCTGTTTTAATTTCTCTCCTTGATATGTGCACGTGTGCCAATGCTCTCTACCTTCAGCTTACTAATGAGTAAGGAGAGAGAGAGGGGAAAAGGAACTTTGGTTGTCCTATCTTTTCGTTTCCTTCTGTGTCTTCAATTCAGCATCAATGATCAGCTTACACAAGGATGTACCTCAGGGAAGAGGGTATCATAGGACCCTCATGCTCCATAGAATGTCACTGCCCCTCATTACTCAGGTGTAGACAAAACCCATCTACTTGGGACTTACTGAACCTGCACACATTGTGGTTTCCACCTGAATTCTCTGCTTGTGGAGCATTACAGAGGAGTGGGGGCTGCACATGTTGGGTGCATAGCCTCGGCTCATGCATGTGTGTCAGTGTAATCCCTTAGGGAACAACATTTCAGGGATAAAAGACAGCCATCTCTGGGTGTTAAACCAAGTGCAGGGCCCTTCTGAGCACCGAGCTCTATTTAACTGCTCAGGTTGCACTTCCAGGAAGCTGGCCCTGTTAGTAGAAGATGAAAAGACACCAAAGTTTAATCTGGGGGGTGATGTTACTAGGTTTTCATTTTAGAATGATCACGATACCTGCAGAATGCAGAGTAGGTTGGCAGGGGGAGAAACTGGTGTCTAGGAAGGCATTATAGAAATCCACAAGAGGGATCCCTGGGTGGCTCAGTGGTTTGGCGCCTGCCTTTGGCCCAGGGCATGATCCTGGAGTCCCAGGATCGAGTCCTGCATCGGGCTCCCTGCATGGAGCCTGCTTCTCCCTCTGCCTCTCTTTCTGTGTCTCTCATAAATAAATAAATAAAATCTTAAAAAAAAATCCACAAGAAAGGGAGGAGGTTCATAAATGTCCACAATTGGATATATTTGCATAAATATGTTACTTTAATCACTGTATATTGATGTACATGTAAACAAAAATATGACTCGAAGTGCTTTACAGATCTTCCGGTCCCATCACCCTATGGAAAATACCAGTGAGTTCCTACTTATAGGTGATACAGCTTATCAAATTCAACGAAATCATGGTGCAGCAGGATTTTCTGCAGTTCACTTAAGTGATATAAGAAATTTATGAATTCCATTTAAAATGTAATTATTTTTAAGCTCACTTTTTAAACAAAATTGAAAAGTCGCTGCATGTCATATTTAATAAGTTCCAACACAGTTTCTTAACCCTCCTCTCTAGAGTATAATTACTCGATCAATCTTCCCGGAGAATCAAAGGGAGCTTAGTGGAACACACCTTTCATGCATTAAACCAGAATTATGCTTGCTTTGGATTTACATTTGAAAGTGATTTGCATTGGCATTTTATTTCTTCCAGAAAATAACAAATGTTTCTGTTCTTTCCTAGGTATCATGATCTTAAACTGAGGTTATAAATCTTTCAGAGCTATTATTTGCCAATCCCTTTAATTTCTGTGGCGTGGTGGGTGGGGAGAGAAAGAAAACTATGATTTAGGATTATTTTTCTTTCTTTGTTTTTTTTTTTTAAGATTTATTTATTTATTTGAGAGAGCAGGCATGCATGCATGAGCAAGGGGGAGGGGCAGAGGGAGGAAAACTCAAGCAGACTCTGCTGAGTACAGAGCCTGACCCAGGGCTCACTCCCATGACCCTGAGATCGTGACCCTGACCTGATCCAAAATCAAGAGTTTGTTGCCCAACAGACTGAGTCACCCAGGCACCCTGGATTATTTTTCTTTCTCAGCCAGCAAATAAGACAGAAGATTAGGCCCTGGTATGCAGGTTGGCAATTTGGTTTGCTTTTTGGCTCACCCCTCTGGGTTGCCCCTGTGTGGGATGTACCCACTTCTCATCTTGCTGGATGCATTTATTTATGTGTTTGTAAGTAATGGGAACATTGTGTTAGATTTTGGTATAGATTTCTGGTTAAGGCCAATAGGGCAGGGGGTCTCGAATATGAGGTTGTTTGAGATGGGGTGGAAGGAATACTATTTAAAATACCACCAGTATATATAAATATATAAAATACCACCAGTATATTGTTTGCTGACAACTAACTCAGTTTTTCCCCTAGGCTCAGCCTCCACCCTGCAGACTGAAATTTTCAATTGCCAACCCAACTCAAAGGTTGTATAAAGATAGCTAGTAGGACCCTTATTCTTAGTACCTCTCAGTTGAGCTCTTGCTTTTCTGCCTCATCCTCAAATCTACTCCTTCCTGTCTTCCCAACTTCAGCAAATAGCATTGCAAATACCATTCTTCCAGTTGCACAGCCCAAGACATCAGAGTCATCCTTGACTTTTCTCTTTTTGCACATTACACCTGCCCCCGACCTATAGTCCTCCTCTTCCTATGCCTATATTCTCATCTTTCACACCCACCCTTTCAATACCAAGACACTGAGAAATCTAGAGCAGGAGTCTACAGAGACGTACCTCTTTCATTTGTCAGAGGCTCTCACTCCCAGTTCTGTTCAATTTTAGTTTTTAGGAACTTACTGAGGCTTACTTAGTATGTCTTGGCATCTAACATACCTTAGTAAACTTGCCATATACTCTTGAAAAGGACATGTATAGTGCTTGCTGCAGTGTTCTATGAATCACTTGGGGATGTTCAAATCTCATATATCCTTAATGAGTGCTGCTACTTTTCTAAAATAAATAATTACTGAGGGAGGAGTATAAACATCTCTATATGATTGTGAATTTTTCTGTTCTCTGCAGTTTTGAAATATTTTAATAGATGCACGTAAGTATTGTTTTGTTTTGATGAAATGATGTATTTATCATTATGAGATAATCTTTATCCCTGGAAGTACTGCTTGTTTTGAATTCTACATGGCTGTGATTAATATAGTCATAACAATTTTTAATGCTTAGTGTGTGTGTCATAATCTTTTTCCATCCTTTCATTTTTAATTTCATTTTTCTGTGTCTTTGAATTTAAGCATCAATTTAAACAGCTTATGGCTGAATCTTTTTGTTTTCTCTGAAAAACTTTTAGTTGGAGTGTTTAGTTCATTTATGTTTAATATAATTTTTGATGAGGTTGGGTTCAATTCTGTGACCCTATATTTATTTGTCCCCCCTGTGTTTTGCTCTTTTTTTCCCTTTTGTATTTTTTGTTCATCTAGTATTATTTTAATATTGCATTCTATTTTTATTATTGGTTTCTTAGCTAAACCTCTTTATGTTTTTAAGTAGTTGCTGTAGGGATTACAATATATATTCTCAACTTATCACGGCCTAATTTGAATTAATATATCACTTCATATATAATGTTAGAGTCTTA
Source organism: Canis lupus baileyi (assembly GCF_048164855.1). NCBI lineage: Eukaryota > Metazoa > Chordata > Mammalia > Carnivora > Canidae > Canis > Canis lupus. Next base: position 71,939,374 of record NC_132839.1, read on the forward strand.
CAACAGTATAATTCTATTTCCCCTTGTTTTATCATACGTTTTTATGTATACATATGATATAGTTCTTACTTTTCTTTGAATATAAATTTTATAAGAAAAGAAAATTATTTTGTTTGCCCACATGTATACTGTTTTGGTGTTCTAGATTACTTCCTGTAGATTCAGAGTTTTACCTTGTATCATTTACTTTCTGCTTAAAAAATTGTCATTACCCTTCCGGTAATTCAGGTCTGCTAACAACAATTCATTTTTACTTTTATTTAACTAAAATATCTCTTTCTCCTTCAGTTTTGAAAAGTATTTTCATAGACACATAATCCTAATTGATAGTTTTTTTAAGCAATTTAAAGTTATCATTCCATTATCTTCTTGATTCTTGTTTCTGATGAGAAGTCAGGCATCATTCAAATCATTGTTCTGTATGTAATATGCTTTTTAAAAATCTCTGGTTGCTTTGACAATATTTCCTTATTTTTGGCTTTCATAGTTTGCCTGTGATGTGCCAAGATGTAATTTTCCTTGTATTTATTCTGCCTAGGGTTCATAGAGTCTGTTGGATTGTCGATTGATGTTTTAAATCAAATTTGGAAAATTTTTGCCCAGTATTTTTTTTTAATTTTCCACTCTCTTTTCTAGCACTCAAATAAGGTGTATGTCATACCACTTGATACCATTCCACAGATTGTTGGGACTTTATTCATTTTTTTTACATGTGTGTTAAATATATTTTATTGCTTTATTTCAGTTCTGATATTTTCCCATTGCTCTGTCTTCAAGTTCGCAGATATTTTCTTCTGCATTATCCAGTCTACTCTTACTGTTAAATGAATTTTAAAATTTACGATATTGTATTTTTCAGTTTTAGGATCTTCATTTGCTTTCCCAAATTTTCCATCTTTCTTCTGAAATTCCTCATGTGATTGTCCACCATTTTCATTTTTCCCTTACAAATTTTTTAACAATTCTGCCAATTTCAACATTTTACTTGTGTGTGTCCATTTCTGTGGACATTGTTTTTTAGACTATGGGACCCATTCTCTTGTTTCGTTACATACCTAGTAATTTTCTTTTTATGTTAGGCATTATAGATGATACATTGTAGAAAATACGTGTAAAACACTAAACTCATCCCAGGCACAATAGATAATAGCTAGCATTATTAATTTAGAATGTTTTATGAATACTACACCATTTTATTCAATTAAATTTTTATTTTAGATGCCATATTTTTCAATTCTAGGATTTCCACTTAGTTACTTTCTTCATCTGAAGAGTGTGAGTTTTGTTCCATCACGACAATAAACTAATGGTAGTTCATTTTGCTCTTCAGAGTTTTGATTTTAGGCTGTGTTAGGATGGGTATCTTTTGTTTTACTTTTCATCATAGAGTATAGCCTTTCATGCTGGGACTTGGTACTTAATTTTACTGGACTTAACCTTGAACTCCAAACTTTGTGTCCTCAATTCTGGAAAGATTCTGAAATGTCTGCTCATCTCTTCCCCTGTACTTTCACTGAGCTCATTGGAGTCTCACTCTACCCAGGTTGGGAATCCATGTTAGGAGTCAAACAAGGACTCTAAGCAGAATTTGTAGGGACATTTTGGGGCATTACAATTAATTGCATCCTTTTGAGTTATTTCTTTGGTATAAATTTCAGGTGTGATTATTGAAATAAAGAGTTTGAATGGGGGATCCCTGGGTGGCGCAGTGGTTTGGCGCCTGCCTTTGGCCCAGGGCGCAATCCTGGAGACCCGGGATTGAATCCCACGTCAGGCTCCTGGTACATGGAGCCTGCTTTTCCCTCTGCCTGTGTCTCTGCCTCTCTCTCTCTCTGTGTGACTATCATAAATTAAAAAAAAAAAAGAGTTTGAATGTCTTTAGAACTTTATAACTCATAAGACATTGACATTGACATTCCAGAACATTTGTCTTAAGTTTTATTGCCAGAGAAGAGCATAAGTATAGCAGTTTTACCAGAATTTCTCTCCAAAAAGTGTTAGCATTGTTAAATTTGTTTTTTTCAATTTAGTAGATTTGATATGGGACTTGAGAATCTCATTAACGTCCATGATATTGATTCCTGAGAAGAATGAACCTCTCTTTCATGTCTTTACTCACAATTTATATGTCCTCTGTGAAAATTGCCTTTTTGTTTGCCCATTTTTTTCTGTTGTTTTTTTTTATTAAAAATATATCTAAATAGGCTCTTAATTTATTTAAGCTATTAGCCTTTTGTCCAATTTTTTTTCTTATCCTTTTAGGATTAGCTTACCATTGGATAAATTGAATGTTAACCCAATTCAGTTCTGGTACATTATTTCAATTCTTTTTACAGTTAATACATGCTCATTATAGAAATATTAAAAAGTTTAGAAAACTTGAAAATATTGCCAATAATCTTTGTTTTGATGAATTTCCTAGTGTTTTCTTTCTGAGCGCAGGGATCCCTATCCTTCCCTCTTAGACTGAACATGCCATTTTTATTCCACTTTTCACTTAACAATGTCACATAAGCTTTTTCTAATCTTTTAATAAATATTTATTACCATGCCTCTACTTTGTATGGTGCAAGGTTCCATGAAGCTACAAATTTGCTTAATTTTATCAGTTTTTGCTGCATAGCATATCCACCCATCATTCAAATAAGTACAGCAATAAACATTCAGAATTCTTGTTCACATTTCTGAGGCCAGGGCTGGAGATGCAGAGGCAATATGGTCCAGGTCCTCATGGTAATAGCAGAAGTGCCAGAGGTCAAACTCAACTGTGCAAGTGCATTTCATACTTCTGCTTGGATGACATCTGTTACATAACATCTACTGGCTGAAGAAAGTCACATGACCAAGTGAACCCAAAGTCAAGAAGTGAGGGTACATTCTGCTAACCATGAAGCCATGGCACCCATATGTATGTATAATGTGACTATGAGGGAATGATAAATTGGAACCAATAATCCAATTTACAACAATAAGGGATAAATTTTATGTTTTAACCATTGTATATCATCCTATCATATAAATACACTGTAATTTTTAAAAATTGTTTCTTATTTTGGGATATTTAGATTATTCCTAGTTATCTTTCTCATAAATGATGCCAAATTGTCTATCTTTTAAATAAGTTTTTCCCTTGCATTCAGCACTATTTTCTTACAGTTATAATTCCCTGTAGTTGAATTATTGGATCAAAGCATCAGGGCATTATTAATGTCTTCTGAGTAATAATTTGTTATTCTGTATTGCTGACAAGCATTTTTCCTGGGGATTGTTTTTTTCATTGACTAGTAAATGAAATTACTTGCATATTCAAAAGGCTGATTTATATTGAAATAATCTGCATTTTGCATCTTACAGCTAATGATGTGGGAAAATATGCTAAAAAGATGTTAAATTTTAAGCTGATGAACTGTGTACACAGTAATTGCAGGTTGCAAGATGATGATGATAAACTCTGCATGTGTAAATCTTTGCCATGGTTACAGTGGTCACAATTATGGGAGGAGATATTGATATCATAGGCTTTGTGGACCTTTTTGGTAAGGACTCTGGGTCAGAAAGGAACTATTTATTTTTTATTGCAAAATTTTACTGGGCAGTGATTTTTCTTTCTTTGAATTGTTATGGGAAGGTAGGGTCACTGGGAGAAGAGGGCAAGGAGAAGAGAGAAAAGGGTTCTTACTTGTTCAGGCCTCACTGTCTGCAGTGATACTCTCAGGGTGGGCTGCTCTGTCATGCTAGAGGACTCCTATATTTCTGGGCTGCATCCCTGGACTCCTGGTTCCACCTGAGTAGGGGCCTTGCCCACCATGTTTCACTCTATACACTCAACAACTAGAATGCTGCACAGTACTCCACTCAGTAGTCCTCATATAATATTCATTGAAAGAATAAATGAGCCTCCTAGTGTTTGTTATATTTAGTGTGGTCTCTCCCATGTCAATTTACCAATGACAAGAGAATGTCATGGATGTGAGACATGACAATGAGAACCAGCAGAATTCCAGCAAAAATATGATAATGTGTTACTACCCTGTCCATCTCCCTGCTGCATACAGGCACTGCCTTTTACAGCCCAGCCCTCTTGCTAGTCCTACCTTATTTCTCAATCTAACCCCAGCCACTGAGATGTCATTGATGTCTGCCAGCTTCCCCAGCCACCTGTGAGGGCAGACACTAGTGTTTAGTTATGGCACCGCTTGCACTGGACCCAGATCAGGTCAGCTTCAGAATCCTCCCCAAGGCACTTCTAGATAGTTTCTGTCCAGTGACCAGAGAAGGCACTTGAAAGACTCTCCCTGGTTGACCTGTTGTTCAGCCTTCCTCTGGGTGCACCTCAGGTGTCTTCAAAAGACCTCCTCTCCTTTCTCTTCTATCCATGGTTAAATGTTCAAAAGACATCTTACCTATTTCTTTGCCTAAGACATCAGGCAGCTTTGTACAATGACCTAAGTTTCACGTGATGCTTAGCAGGTTGCGTGGAAAGCAGGAAATTGGGTTCTTTTCTAACATCTTGGTGTCCTTGGGCTCTTGGGGACCCATACCATTGTAACAGTTTCAGGCCTACTTTAGAGCAGACTGTGTCAGGAGCTCCTATTGTTAAAGAAAAAAATATTCAATGACACTTGTTAAAGAAGACAACAAGGAACACCTCATTCAAGGGGGATGGGCATTGTGATAGGTGGAGATACCACTGCAATGGACTCTTGCAATGGGGAGAGATGGGACTCAACTCTAAATATAGTATGGGCAATTTGGAAATTACAGCCAAGTGAATGTGAAGACTGATAAGGGGGTTCTCACTAAACAGAGCTAACAGGGGCACCTGGGTGGCTCAGTCAGGTAAGTGTCTGTCTTCGGCTCAGGTCATGATCTCAGGGTCCTGTGATGGAGACCCACATGTGGCACCCTGCTCAGCAGAGAGTCTGCTTCTCCCTCTCTCTCTATACTCCCTCTCTCTCTCTCAAATAAATAAATAAATAAAAATCATCTAAATTAAGCTAACAGGATTCTTGCTGAAGGCAGACCAAGGTGATCTGACATCACCTGGAGGATGGTGGTAAGTTAGGAACCCAGTTAGATGTTGAGGGTGATCATGGGATGCCTGGGTGGCTTAGTGGTTGAGCGTCTGCCTTTGGCTCAGGGCATGATCCTGGAGTTCCGGGATCGAGTCCCACATCGGACTCCCTGCATGGAGCCTGCTTCTCCCTCTGCCTGTGTCTCTGCCTCTCTCTTTCTGTGTCTCTCATGAATAAATAAATAAAATCTTTTTTAAAAAAAGATCTTGAGAGTGATCAGGTGTGGAGAATGGGAGATTCTAGCTAGACCAGTGTAGAGGATTCTTGCTAAAATTGGACAATACTGAGGTGAACATGGAGGCTCAAAAGTCAGGCCTAGGGAAAAGTGAAAAGTTCAGGGGAGCCTGGGTAGTTTAGTCAAGGAGAGAATCTTTGTCCAGTAAGATGCTTTGTTGAGTAAGGAAAACTCAACAAATAGTTACTGGAACTGTAAAGACATCTCTCATGTCAGTAGGAAGAAGTCCAGAAGAATGTGGTCCATTATGCAGTGACATCATTGAAGATGCTGACTCCTTCTGTCCTGCCCCAATGAGCTCCAACTCTTGGCTCTTTTTCTCAGGTTCATCTCTGCAGGTCTCAGGAGAGCAGCTGCAGCATATCTCCACTCCACATATACTCACAGGACATATCCCCAAGTGAGAGTGTCTAAGCAGAAGAGAGTGAAGGGAGAAGGAGGGCGTTTTCTCCTTTTGCCTCTTACTAGAGAGGACAACACATCTTCGAAGCTACCTGCACACTTCTTGTAGCTCATTGGTCATAGCCAGGTTGCATGCCATACCCTCGACCCTCACTGGCTCCAATGTACTGGACTGCCATATTGGTCCTGGATGAAAAAGGATTACTGCCTAGGGTTGGCTAAAGTTGCTGGAACTTTCTGCCAGGAGGGAGAGAGAATGGTTTTAGGGTAGAGGAACTCTTGTGTCTGCCACAGTCTAAAAAAAAAAAAAAACGTACTTGCCATGATGTGAAAAGTGGAGGTTAAAAATTCAACGGAGCCAAATGTGAAGCCACATTACTGTGAAGTTCCCAGTTAGCTATCTATGGGAAGTTCTGGGGGTCCAAAATTTGGTGGGGGTGTCTGAATATTTCCAAGCTCCAGATTCCATTTGGCTGTACTGGTGGCTTTTGTCTGCTCTAGCTTACATGTCAGCCGAGATGCTCTCTATTGTCAGATTGAGGGGTAATACTGGGGGGTGGGGAGCCACCTTCCAGCTCCCAAGTTCAAGTCAGGGACACCAGCATTGGTTGCCTGGCCTCAGCCTGCCCTCCAGATGCCCCTGCCACCCATTTCTCCCAGAGGGTCAGACTCTCTCTGCCTTTGAGATGAAGCCCAGCATGAGGAAGGAAGCACTTTGGTGGAGGTGGTTTTAGCGTGCTTCCTTTTACAGCACAGCACCTTCTAAGATGAGAATAGCTATTTCTCTTAAAAACCAAGTTGTTTTTCTTCATGAAATTAAAATATTGAAAAGACTGCAGTTATAAGAAAAATACTCTCATCACCCAGAGACAACTGCTATGCCTTAATATTTTTTTTGCAAAACTTTTAAACTGGTCTTTTAAATATATATATTTTTAACACTGTCGCCATACCATATTACATTTTATATTGCTATTTCCTTTCAAAACTATGTTTTAAGCTCTTTATACAAATTTTTAATGACTGTACAATATTCTATTGTGTGGGTGGGCACAATATTATGTTTAACTATATCTCTATTGTTGGACATTTGGACTCTTTCCCATTTTTATTTTTAGAAATAATAATGTATGAACTGGATACGTAAATCTGTGCACTTTTTACAGTTTTCCTAGAATAGATTACTTAAAGGAAAATTAGCAAGGTGAAATTTATGAACGTTGCTAAGAGTCTTAATTTTTATCCCTAAACTATGTTTCAGAAAATTTAAGCCAGTGCTTGGTGGACCACATTTTAGCCAGCAAAGAAAATTATAATATTTTACATCTTTGCTAATCGAAAGGGCAAAAATTTAATCTCATTGCTTTCAGTGGGGTTGTTATTGCTTAGTGAGCTAGAATATTTTTTCACATGGTTATTAGCTATGTATCTAAAATTAAACTTTTGATCTTCACCCCTAAACAACTCCTGTCTGCTTCTTTACTCTTCCAAATGTGCAGGCCAAAATGTTGTTGTGATCCTTAACATTTTTGTTATGGTCCCAGACCCCAACCCTCCCTCACCAGTCTGCAGCAAATCCTACTGCCCCACACAATTCTGCTCCCACCTGGCCTAGGCCCATCCATTCTTCTCTGAATCACTGCTGCAGCCTCCTGATTGTTTGCCCTACAGGCAGATCTCAGCACAGCAGCCAAGGTCATCCCATTAAACTATTACTCAGCCATTAGAAAGGACTAATAACCACCATGGAACTAGAGGGTATTATGCTGAGTGAAGTAAGTCAATCAGAGAAGGACAAACATTATATGGTCTCATTCGTTCGGGGAATATAAAAAATAGTGAAAGGGAATAAAGAGGAAAGGAGAGAAAATGAGTGGGAAATATCAGAGAGGGTGACAGAACATGAGAGACTCCTAACTCTGGGAAACGAACAAGAGGTAGTGGAAGGGGAGGTGGGTGGGGGGTTGGGGTGACTGGGTGATGGGCACTGAGGGGGGCACTTGACGGGATGAGCACTGGGTGATATGCTTTATGTTGGCAAATCGAACTCCAATAAAAAAAAATAAATAAAAAAACCCTGTAACTCAGATAACGTTACTCCAGTGGACAGAGCCCTCTGTGGCTTCCCATTGCAGTCAATGAAAAAGTCAGAGGTTCAAAGTCTGCAAGGACCTTCGTGATCAGATGTCCTGCCACCTCTCAGGCACCATTGTCTTCTACTTTCCCATCCCTGTCTTGCTTGCCCTTAAACATACTAATGCCATGGCTACCTCAGGGCCTTGCTCTTACTGTCTGCTTCTGCAATATTCACTTTCATGCTATTCTTTGAATACCAACACAACCTCAGGACCTTTGTGCTTGCTGTTCCATCTGCCTGACTGCTGTGTCCCCAGATACCTGCATCCTTGCTTCCTTTAGATCTTTTCTGAAATGTCCTTTTCTCAGTGAGGCTTCTCTGGTCTTCCGTTTTAAACTTTCCATCCCTCCTGACATTCACTTCACTCTTATTACTAACAAGCGTAGAATTTATTTATTTATATCAATTGTTGTTTGCACCCCCACTAAAATTATTTTACACTAAGACAGGGATTTTTTTCTTTCTGTTATACCCATGTATCCCTAACGTCTCATGGCTGCTGGGAATTTACTAGTAGTTCTAAGTATTTATTTACTCATTTTAAAGATTTTATTATTTGTTCATGAGAGACACAGAGAGGCAGAGACATAGGCAGAGGGAGAAACAGGGTCCCTGCAGGAAGCCCAATGTGGGACTCAACCCCGGGGCTCCAGGATCACGCCCTGAGCCAAAGGCAGACACTCAACCTCTTAGCCACCATAGGCACTCCCAGTTCTAAGTATTTAAGTGAGTACATGCGCATTCCCTTCCCAATGCATTCTCATATCCTTTTGCGTTTGTTTCTTTGGGGACCTCATTAAAATTTTTCTACAATAAAATTAATACATGTTCATGATAAAAAAAAATTGAGGAATGTCCAAAAATCACAGGGAGAAAATTACTGCTGTGATTCTAACTTTGAGAGAAAACTGGTGTTAATTTTTACATCATTTGCTGGAAGATTTTTTTCTGCCTATTTTTTAAATATATTCATTGTACAGGGCAGTTTTACGTCAACTTTTCCACTTCTATTATGGCTGATATGTAATGGTAATAATTTTAAGAAAATTTTTTGAGATTCAAAATATTGCATTGAATGAACCACTTTATTTTCCTTAGTTTCTCTGTTTGGCTCTTGGTGTTATTTCCATTTTATTTGTTATTATAAATAATACTGTGATGAACATCCCAGTATGTATCACTTTTTCTATCTTTCAGATTATTTTCTTAGACTAGACTTTCCAAAGTAGAAAGAGGTTATGAAGTTTTAAGGCTCTAACATTTTTGTCAGCTTTCAGACTTCCTCTGGGGAGTCCTGGAGATGATTAAAACTCAATTTCAATTAATAATTCCCTTTCAAAATATATTGAGAAATCTGTATTGTTTGCTTCAAGTGCCTTTTGAAATGTGTTCATTTCATTTTATGGAGTTTATCAAAATGAGGCCACTTGGTACTGTGGAAGGTTAACAGGCTCTGGGCTGAGATGTGTTTTCAGCGTGGACTCCCTCATTTGTTGCTGAAAGACTTTGGGCACATTACTCAACTTTTGAGTCTCATTTTCTGCATTAGTCAATTGTGTATTAATTAAATCTGCTTTGTGATGAGAGTTAGGTGAGATGGAGTACATATGCCATCTTGCACAGAGGCTGGCATATGGCACACGCTCAGGAAGTGGACATGGGTGCCACCACTTTGGTTTACACAGGTAAGGACTTGACTTAGTCCCAGTGTTCCCCACATACAAAAATAATAATGGGAACACTGTTCATGTACCATATATTTTAATAGTAAAAGGAAGAGATAGCATCCGTTTTGCTTCCTTGAATGTTGGCAGCTCTGGTCCTGTTACCTGATTTGTTGAAGTTTGTCTATTTCTCCAAAAGACTATACTTTTCAGTAATAGCCAGCCCACCAACCTCTTCTTTAAATCCTCCTGGTTTTAACGAATGTTTTATGTACTAGATATAATTCTCTCTGCTGAACTTGTGGATTCTTTAAATATTTTCACAAATCTCTCTGTGTCGCATTTGTCTTTTCTTCACTGTGTGAAGTGGAAGACGTGGCTGCCACTTGTGGCCTTGTCAGCTGGCATTACTGTGTGTATTTGACTGTGCACTTGCTGCCTGGACCAACCCCTTGTATCATTCAGAAATGCTTATCACAGCATTGTGTAAAACAGTGAGAAATAGCTAACAACCTAAATAGTCAACTTGAGTGGAAGGATTCGGTAAATGATGATACTTTCCTATAATGAAATATTTTGAAGGCATGCAAAGAATGGGATTTATGAAGACTTTTAATAGTACGAAAAATAATTAAAATAATAAAAGTCATATTCATGGCAGGATTCCAAGGATGAAAAGAAGGTAAGATACTAAAATGCGAGAAAGAGTTTAATTTTCTATTCCTTTACATATTTTTATTTTCTTTTAAAATTTTTCTGTGTTGGGGACACATTATTTTCTTGGAAAAAATAGAGTGCAAGAAATGGTAGAAAACCAATCTTTAGGATGGATTCAGTTCACTTCATTCTACAATTTCATAAATTATAATTATATTGTTAAACCCTTCCTCAGGGTAGACTCTTCTGGTTTTGTTTTTGCTTTGCTTTTTGTTAAGGTAGCCTTTATTGCCTATGCTAGAGGAGATAATAAAATTCAGAAGCTCCTATCTATTGATAATCTGTAGGCTGGAGGACTCCATGTTCCATTTTTTAATCAATATTTAATGTTGTAGCAAGGGTCTGTGGCATGATTTATGACAACAAAAGTGTTGAGAAAAGCACAAACTGATTCGTCATTTATTAAGTATGCTTTAGCTCAGCATTTTCCAGAATGTATTGTGAGACACATTAGTTCTCCAAGATTCTCTCTGAACAAATGTGTCTGTGGTCCAATTAGAGAAATCCTTCAGAATTGTATATTGCTGTAGGGCATATGCTGGAAACTACTTTGATTAAATTCTCAACTTTGGCGATTGCTGCTTGGGATAATTTAGTCAAACTCCTATGCCTCAGTTTCCTTGTCTGTTAAATGGGGGATAATATATATGGTGGTGGGGTTCAAATGATATAATAAATAGAAGTATCTAGTACTGTTCCTGGCCCACAAATTACCTACTGTTATTTTTGTAATACTCTGTTTTCCTATTTGTGCAGCATCTTTAGGATAGCATACTGTGGATTCTGAGAAGTTCTGTGGTAAGGGAGCATGTTTAAGCAGTATGTCCACAGAATATATTACCAATTATCTTCCCATGGAACTGGTGTTATGAGGAACATACATTTGAAACATATTATGGGATAATTCTGAGGGAACAATTTTTTTTCCCATTAGGATAGTTATTATTTTATTTTTTATTTTTTTAATAAATTTATTTTTTATTGGTGTTCAATTTGTCAACATATAGAATAACGCCCAGTGCTCATCCCGTCAAAAGCCCACCTCAGTGCCCGTCACCCAGTCACCCTGACCCCCCAGCCACCTCCCCTTCCACCACCCCTAGTTCGTTTCCCAGAGTTAGGAGTCTTTCATGTTCTGTCTCCCTTTCTGATATTTCCCACTTATTTTTTCTCCTTTCCCCTATATTCCCTTTCACTATTTTTTATATTCCCCAAATGAATGAGACCATATAATGTTTGTCCTTCTCCGATTGACTTATTTCACTCAGCATAATACCCTCCAGTTCCATCCATATCGAAGCAAGTGGTGGGTATTTGTCGTTTCTAATGGCTGAGAGGCCAGCATCACCTTAATTCCAAAACCAGACAAAGACCCCACCAAAAAGGAGAATTATAGACCAATATCCCTGATGAACATGGATGCAAAAATTCTCAACAAGATACTAACCAATAGGATCCAACAGTACATTAAGAAGATTATTCACCATGATCAAGTAGGATTTATCCCTGGGATGCAAGGCTGGTTCAACACTTGTAAAACAATCAGTGTGATTCATCATATCAGCAAGAGAAAAAACTAGAACCATATGATCCTTTCAACAGATGCAGAGAAAGCATTTGACAAAACACAGCATCCATTCCTGATCAAAACTCTTCAGAGTGTAGGGATAGACGGAACATTCCTCAACATCTTAAAAGCCATCTATGAAAAGCCCACAGCAAATATCTCTCAATGGGGGAAGCACTGGGCGTCTTTCCCCTAAGATCAGGAACAAGACAGGGATGTCCACTCTCACCACTGCTATTCAACATAGTACTAGAAGTCCTAGCCTCAGCAATCAGACAACAAAAAGAAATAAAAGGCATTCAAATTGGCAAAGAAGAAGTCAAACTCTCCCTCTTCGCTGATGACATGATACTCTACATAGAAAACCCAAAAGACTCCACCCCAAGATTGCTAGAACTCATACAGCCATTTGGCAGTGTGGCAGGATACAAAATCAATGCCCAAAAGTCAGTGGCATTTCTATACACTGACGATGAGACTGAACAAAGAGTAATTAAGGAGTCAATCCCACTTACAATTGCACCCAAAAGCATAAGATACCTAAGAATAAACCTAACCAAAGAGGTGAGGGAACAAATTTTAAAATCCAAATGTACCCTTAGCCATGTTCAAAACAAGCACCAACATGTCATTAATGAAGGTGGAAGAGTAAGGAACTCTGAAATTCTGAAAAAAAAAAAAAACTGGCAAAAACTGTCAGGATCAACTTTTTGGAAGTCTGAAAATTAAACAAAGATTTGTAGAACTTATGGGGCCCCTATTTAAAAAAAAAACCCAGCTGAATCTTAGTAAGTATAGCAAGCTTTGTGGTGTTTTAACTTACCACAGCCCCATTTCCCACTTCCTACCTCAGCAAGAGCCTTGAAAATATCAGCCCTTCTTCCTACTGTTAAAGGGAGCAGTCCAGACCTCATCTATAAAGAATTGTTATTTAATCTACTCTCTCCCTGGGAAGACTCGCTGGAATGCCTTATCTTTATTTCACCTAACTTGGAACTTGTCCACTGCTACCTGGGGTGTGATCAAAATCATTTACAGGCGAGTGTTTTAGTCATTGCTGCATGAGACAATAGATAATGGAGTGAATAATAGATTAACCGAAAGTCTTGGGTGGAAATGCTAGATAATGAAATGTTTTGGGGAATAAGGCTTTGGAAAGAGCTCCTTCATATTCCTAGGAATCTAGAAGCCCACATGCACTTCCAAAGTTATGCACATGCTCAAGAAATATTTGAGAAAGTCCTAAGCCTCTCACCTTTGGCTGATCTTGAGAGTTTGTGCCAACAGGAAGTGAAGATTAAGGCTACACTGTCATCTACATGGCTGGGTGTTGAAGATGTGTTTCAACTTACACACAGAGCCCCTCTGCAAAGAATGAGAGGTTTTTGTTTTGTTTTGTTTTGTTTTTTTCAGTCCAAGAGTATAAGGAGGCCTTTTCCAATCACTAGCTGGCCACTAAGCTAATGGGACAGGGAGCTCATGGCCACTCATGGTAAGGAATACAAACTTTACAGAATTCCTTCAGAAAAGTCATGAAACAAAGAACTATAACAGTTATCAAAACAAACCTTGAGAAGTTGGAAAGAATCCAATTTCCAGAGTTTCCATAAAATAATATTCAGTGTCCATTTGTCAACAAAAATTTGCAATAATTGTGAAGAAACAAGAATGTATAACCACTACACGGGGGGAAAAAGAATCAATAGGAACTCTCCCTGGGGACGCCAAGAGATTGGAATTTCTAGGGAAATACTTTTTTTTTGTATAGTTTTTTATTGGAATTTGATTTGCCAACATATAGTATAACACCCAGTGCTCAGCTTGTCAAGTGACCCCCTCAGTGCCCCTCATCCAGTCACCCCATTCCCCCTGCTCACCTCCCCTTCCACTACTCCTTGTTCGTTTTCCAGAGTTAGGAGTTTCTCATGTTCTGCAACCCTCTCTGATATTTCCCACTCATTTTCTCTCCTTTCTCCTTAATCCCCTTCACTATTTTTTATATTCCCTGTATGAATGAAACCATATAATGTTTGTCCTTCTCCCATTGACATTCTTCACTCAGCATAATACCCTTCAGTTCTATCCACGTTGAAGCAAATGGTGGGTATTCATCGTTTCTAATGGCTGAGTAATATTCCATTGTATGTATATAGAGCACAGCTTCTTTACCCATTCATCTGTCGATGGACACCAAGGCCCCTTCCACAGTTTGGCTGTTGTGCACATTGCTGCTATAAACATTGGGGTGCAGGTGGCTTGGTTTTTCACTGCATCTGTATCTTTGGGGTAAATCCCCAGCAGTGCAATTGCTGGGTCAGAGGGTAGCTCTCTTTTTAACTCTTTGAGGAACTTCCACATAGTTTTCCAGAGTGGCTGGCTGTACCAGTTCACATTCCCACCAACAGTGCAAGAGGGTTCCCCTTTCTCCACATCCTCTCCAACATTTGTTGTTTCCTGTCTTGTTAATTTTCACCATTCTCACTGGGGTGTGGTGGTATCTCATTGTGATTTTGATTTGTAGTTCCCTGATGGCCAGTGGTGCGGAGCATTTTCTCATGTGCACGTTGGCCATGTCTATGTCTTCCTCTGTGAAATTTCTGTTCATGTCTTTTTCCCACTTCATGATTGGATTGTTTGTTTCTTTGCTGTTGAGTTTGATAAGTTCTTTATAGATCTTGGATACTAGCCCTTTATCTCAAAGTCATTTGCAAATATCTTCTCCCATTCTGTAGGTTGTCTTTTAGTTTTGTTGACTGTTTCTTTTGCGGTGCAGAAGATTTTTATCTTGATGAAGTCCCAAGAGTTCAATTTTGCTTTTGTTTCCCTTGCCTTCATAGATGTATCTTGCAAGAAGTTACTGTGGCCAAGTTCAAAAAGGGTGTTGCTTGTGTTCTCCTCTAGGATTTTGATGGATTCCATTTCGACAGAATCCATTCAATGTGTCTCACATTTAGATCTTTCATCCATTTTGAGTTTATCTTTGTGTATGGTGTAAGAGAATGTCTAGTTTCATTATTCTCCATGTGGCTGTCCAATTTTCCCAGCACCATTTATTGAAGAGACTGTCCTTTTTCCAGTGGATAGTCTTTCCTGCTTTGTCGAATATTAGTTGACCATAGAGTTGAGGGCCCATTTCTGGGTTCTCTATTCTGTTCCATTGATCTATGTGTCTGTCTTTGTGCCAGTACTACACTGTCTTGATGACCACAGCTTTGTAGTACAACTTGAAATTGGCATTGTGATGCCCCTGGCTCTGGTTTTCTTTTTCAATATTCCCCTGGCTATTCAGGGTCTTTTCTGATTCCACATAAATCTTAAGATTATTTGTTCTAACTCTGTGAAGAAAGTCCATGGTATTTTGATAGGGATTGCATTGAATGTGTAAATTGCTCTGGGTAGCATTGCAATTTTCACAATATTAATTCTTCCAATCCATGAGCATGGAATGTTTTTCCATCTCTTTATGTCTTCCTCCATTTCTTTCAGAAGCGTTCTATACTTTTTAGGGTATAGATCCTACACTTCTTTGGTTAGGTTTATTCCTAGGTATCTTATGCTTTTGGGTGCAATTGTAAAAGGGATTGATTCCTTAATTTCTCTTTCCTCAGTCTCATTGTTAGTGTATAGAAATGCCACTGACTTCTGGGCATTGATTTTGTATCCTGCCACATTGCTGAATTGCTTTATGAGTTATAGCAATCTTGGGGTGGAGTCTTTGGGTTTTCTATGTACAGTATCATGTCATCAGCGAAGAGGGAGAGTTTGACTTCTTCTTTGCCAATTTGAGTGCCTTTTATTTTTTTTTTATTCGATTGCTGAAGCTAGGAATTCTAGTACTATATTAAATAGCAGTGGTGAGAGTGGACATCCATGTCATGTTCCTGATCTTAGGGGAAAGGCTCTCAGTGTTTCCCCATTGAGAATGATATTTGCTGTGGGCTCTTTGTAAATGGCTTTTAAGATGTTGAGGAATGTTCCCTCTATCCCTACACTCTGAAGAGTTTTGATCAGGAATGGATGCTGTATTTTGTCAAATGCTTTCTTTATATCTATTGAGGGGATCATATGGCTCTTGTTTTTTCTCTTGTTGATATGATCTATCACGTTGATTGTTTTACGGGTATTGAACCAACTTTGCATCATGGGGATAAATCCCACTTGGTCATGGTGAATAATCTTCTTAATGTACTGTTGGATCCTATTGGTTAGTATCTTGTTGAGAATTTTTGCATCTGTGTTCATCAGGGATATTGGTCTATAGTTCTCCTTTTTGGTGGGGTTTTTGTCTGGTTTGGGAATTAAGGTGATGCTGGCCTCATAAAATGAGTTTGGAAGTATTCCATTCCTTTCTATCTTTTGAAACAGCTTTAGTAGAATAGGTATTGTTTATTCTTTAAATGATAGAATTCCCCTGGGAAGCCATCTGGCCCTGGACTTTTGTGTCTTGGGAGGTTTTTGATGACTACTTCAATTTCCTCCCTGATTATTGGCCTGTTCAGGGAGGAAACAGTTTTGGTGGTTTGTGGTTTTCCAGAAATGCATCCATTTCTTCTAGATTGCCTGATTTATTGGTGTATAGCTGCTCATAATATGTTTTTAAAATCGTTTGTATTTCCTTGGTATTGGTTGTGATCTCTCCTTTTTCATTTGTGATTTTATTAATTAGTCTTTTTTCTTTTTAATAAGGCTGGCTAATGGTTTATCTATCTTATTAATTCTGTCAAAGAACCAACTCCTGGTTTTGTTTATCTGTTCTAAAGTTCTTCTGGTCTCTATTTCATTGAGTTCTGCTCAAATCTTTATTAACTCTCTCCTTCTACTTGGTGTAAGTTTTATTTGCTGTTCTTTCTCCAGTTCCTTTAGGTGCGAGGTTAGCTTGTGTATTTGAGTTTTTTCCAATTTTTTGAGGGATGCTTGTATTGCAATATATTTCCCTCTTAGGACTGCTTTTGCTCTATCCCAAAGATTTTGTACAATTGTATCTTCATTTTCATTAGTTTCTATGAATCTTTTTAATTCTTCTCTAATTTCCTGGTAGAATGCATATATATTTGAGCAAAATTTTCATATATTTGAAATTAAATGGTATTAATTTATTTTTTATTTTTTTTTAAACTTTTTTTTTAAAGATTTTATTTATTTATTTATTTATTCATGATAATCACAGAAAGAGAGAGAGAGAGAGAGAGAGAGAGGCAGCAACACAGGCAGAGGGAGAAGCAGGCTCCATGCAGGGAGCCCGATGTGGGATTCGATCCCGGGTCTCCAGGATCGCGCCCTGGGCCAAAGGCAGGCGCCAAACCGCTGCGCCACCCAGGGATCCCAAATGGTATTAATTTAAACTAGACTGTTGTAAATTAAGATTTTAATGATGAAACCAAGGGAAACTACTAAGAAAATTCCTTAAAATTACATGAATTCAGCAAAGTCACAGGATTTAAAATCAACATACAGAAATCTGTTGCATTTCTATACACCAATAACAAAGCAGCAGAAAAAGAAACCAAGGAATGGATCCCATTCACAATTGCACCAAAAACCATAAGATACCTAGGAATAAACCTAACGAAAGAGGTGAAATATCTGTACTCTGAGAACTATAGAGCACTTATAAAAGAAATTGTGGAAAATGTAGAGAAATGGAAAAGCATTCCATGCTCATGGATTGGAAGAACAAATATTGTTAAAATGTCTATACTACCCAAAGCAATTTATGCATTTCAAATTATCTCTATCAAAATACCACCAGCATTTTTCATAGAGCTAGAACAAACAATTCTAAAATTTGTATGAAACCACAAAAAAGGGATCCCTGGGTGGCGCAGCGGTTTGGCGCCTGCCTTTGGCCCAGGGCGCGATCCTGGAGATCCCGGATCGAATCCCACATCGGGCTCCCGGTGTATGGAGCCTGCTTCTCCCTCTGCCTGTGTGTGTCTCTCTCTCTCTCTTTCTATCATAAATAAATAAAAATTAAAAAAAAAAAAAAAAAAAAAAAGAAACCACAAAAAATCCTGAATAGCCAAAGCAATCCTGAAATTTTCTTAAGCAAAGGTAGAGGCATTATCATTCTGGACTTCAAGCTATATTACAGAGCTGTAGTTATCAAGACAGTATGGTACTGGCAGAAAACCAGACACATAGATTGATGGAACAGCATAGAAAACCCAGAAATGGGCCCTCAACTCTATGGTTAACTAATCTTTGACAAAGCCAGAAAGGATATTTAATGAAAAAAGACAGTCTCTTCAATAAATGGTGTTAGGAAAACTGGACATCAACATGAAGAATGAAACTGGAGCACTTTCTTACATTATACACAAAAATAAATTCAAAATGTATGAAAGACCTAAATGTGAGACAGGAAACCATAAAACTCCTAGAGGAGAACACAGGCAGCAACCTTTTTGACCTACAGCAAAACCTTTTTGACCTACAGTTGCCTACAGCAACTTCTTGCTAGACACATCTTGAAAGACAAGGGAAACAAAAGCAAAATTGAACTCTTGGGACTTCATCAAGATCAAAATATTCTGCACAGCAAAAGAAACAGCCAACAGAACTAAACACAACCTACAGAAGGGAGAAGATATTTGCAAATGACATAACAGATAAAGGGATAGTATCCAAGATCTGTAAAGAAGTTATCAAACTCAACACCCAAAAAACAAAACAAAAAAAAATCCAGTCAAGAAATGGGCAGAAGACACAAACAGACATTTTTCCAAAGGAGACATCCAGATGACTAACAGGCACATGAAAAGATGCTTAATATCACTCATCAGGGAAATACAAATCAGAACCATGGTGAGATACCACCTCATACTTGTCAGAATGGCTAAAATTAACAACACAAGAAACAACAGGTGTTGGCAAGGACGTGGAGAAAGGGGAACCTTGTACTGCTGGTGGAAATGCAAACTGGTACAGCCAGTCTGGAAAACAGTATGGAGGTTTCTCAAAAAGTGAAAAATAGAACTACCTTATGATATAGCAATTGCACTATGTGGTATTTACCCAAAGGATAAAAAATACTGATTTGAAGGGATACATACACCCTGATGTTTATAGAACCATTATCAACAATAGCCAAAGTATGGAAAGAGTCTAAATGTCCATCAACTGATGAATGGATAAAGAAGATGTGGTGTATATACACAGTGGACTATTACTTAGCCATCAAAAAGAATGAAATCTTACTAGTTACAGTGATGTGGATGGAGTTAGAGTGTATTATGCTAAACAAAATAAGTGAATCAAAGAAAGACATACCATATGATTTCACTCATGTGGAATTTAAGAAATAAAACAGAAACAGATGAATAAATTGGAGGGGAAAAAGAGAGAGAGGGAAACAAAGCATAAGAGACTCTTAAGGATAGAGATTAAACTGAGGGTTGATGGAAGGAGGTGAGTGGGGTTGGGATAAATGGGTGATGGGTATTAAGGAGGACACTTGTTATGATGAGCACAGGATATTGTGTGTAAGTGATGAATCACTAAATTCTATTCCTGAAGCCAATATTGCACTGTATGTTAACTAACTAGAATTTAAATAAAAATTTTGAAAAAAATATAGGAAGCAATCTTAGCTTGACAATAGCCAGACCTCTAGGATCCTGTAAGTCTTTAACATATGAAAATACCTTTAGAGACTTCCCTTATCTCTACTCTCCCTAACTTAAAAGTATATAGTCAGTCTTTCCTCACAATCACAGTGTGGCTCTTTCTGGAGGATGTGGAGAAAGGGGAACCCTCTTGCACTGTTGGTGGGAATGTGAACTGGTACAGCCACTCTGGAAAACTGTTTGGAGTTTCCTCAAAGAGTTAAAAAGAGAGCTACCCTCTGACCCAGCAATTGCACTGCTGGGGATTTACCCCAAAGATACAGATGCAGTGAAAAACCGAGCCACCTGCACCCCAATGTTCATAGCAGCAATGTGCACAACAGCCAAACTGTGGAAGGGGCCTTGGTGTCCATCGACAGATGAATGGGTAAAGAAGCTGTGCTCTATATACATACAATGGAATATTACTCAGCCATTAGAAACGATGAATACCCACCATTTGCTTCAACGTGGATAGAACTGAAGGGTATTATGCTGAGTGAAGAATGTCAATCGGAGAAGGACAAACATTATATGGTTTCATTCATACAGGGAATATAAAAAATAGTGAAGGGGATTAAGGGGAAAGGAGAGAAAATGAGTGGGAAATATCAGAGAGGGTTGCAGAACATGAGAGACTTGTACTTGATCATTTTATTTTATTTTTTATTTTCTATTTATTTATTTTTTTATTGGAGTTCAATTTGCCAATATATAGCATATCACCCAGTGCTCATCCCGCCAAGTGCCCCCTGCAGTGCCCATCACCCAGTCACCCCAACCCCCCGCCCACCTCCCTTTCCACTACCCCTTGTTCGTTTCCCAGAGTTAGGAGTCTCTCATGTTCTGTTACCTCCACTGATATTTCCCACTCATTTTCTTTCCTTTTCCCTTTATTCCCCTTCACTATTTTTTATATTCCACAAATGAATGAGACCATATAATGTTTGTCCTTCTCCGATTGACTTATTTCACTCAGCATAATACCCTCTAGTTCCATCCATATCGAAGCAAATGGTGGGTATTTGTCGTTTCTAAAGGCTGAGTAATATTCCATTGTATACATATACCACAGCTTCTTTATCTATTCATCTTTTGATGGGTACCGAGGCTCCTTCCACAGTTTGGCTATTGTGGACATTGGTGCTATAAACATTGGGGTTCAGGTGTTCTGGCGTTTCACTGCATCTGTATCTTTGGGGTAAATCCCCAGCGGTGCAATTGCTGGGTCGTAGGGCAGTTCTATTTTTAACTCTTTGAGGAACCTCCACACAGTTTTCCAGAGTGGCTGCATCAGCTCACATTCCCACCAACAGTGCAAGAGGGTTTCCCTTTCTCCACATCCTCTCCAACATTTGTTGATCATTTTAAAACTTAATACAGAGCTACAGTAATCAAGAAACTTTGGTACTGGCTTAGGATGGACATATAGACCAATTGAGAATCCAGAAATAACCCCATACATCAATGACAAATTGAATTTTTGCAAGGGTGCCAAGATCATTGAATGGGAGAAAGAATAGTCTTTTCAGTAAATGGTGCTAGGACTACTGGATATGCACATGCAAAAGAATGAATTTAGATCCATTTCTCACAGCATATGTAAAAATGAACTCAGGTTCAAGGACCTAAATATAAAATCTTGAACGCTACATCTGAGACTAATGATGTACTATTATGTTGGCTAATTGAATTTAAATAAAAAAAATAAAAGCTAAAACTTCAAAACTCTTGGAACCCATAGGTGTTTGTCCTCTTAAGAGAGTTATATATGACTCTCAAAGCATAAGCAACCAAAGAAAAAATAGGTAAGTCAGACTTTGTAAACATTAAATACTTTTGTGCATCAAAGTACACTATCAAGAAAGTATAAAGATGACCCAAAAAATGGAGAAAATCCTTAGATCATCATGTATTTGGTATGGATCCATTACACAGAGTATATGAAGAGCTCTTAAAATTCAAAATTAAAAACCACTAAATTTAAAAATAGGCAAAGGATTTGAATAGATATTTCTCTGAAGAAGATGTACAAATGGTCAACAAGCGCATGAAAAGATGTTCAAGATCATTAATCATTAGGGGAATGCAAATCAAAACCACAAGAAGACACTATTTCATACCTACTAGGATGGATATAACAATAATTTTAAAATTAATTTATTAATAATTTGTTAAATTTTGAGTGTAGTTGACACATAATGTTATATTAGTTTTTGATGTGCAGCATAGTGATTTGATAAGTCTATACGATATACTGACTCACTACAAGTGTAGCTACTCCAATCATCTTACAGTGCTATTTAAATATCATTGACTATCTTCCCTATGCAGTGCCTTTTATTACTCCGACTTACTCATTCTGTACCCAGAAGCCTGTGTCTCCCACTCCCTTTAACCCATTTTGCCTATCCCCCACATTAATTTTTTTAATGGAAAATAAAACCCATTGGCAAAAATGTGGAGAATTGGAGCCCCTCTACATTGCTGGTGGGATGTCTATCAAAAACAATTTGACATTTCTAATAGCTGAGTAAGGGGAGGAGGGCGGGGGGTGGGAGTGAATGGGTGACGGGCACTGGGGGTTATTCTGTATGTTAGTAAATTGAACACCAATAAAAAATTAAAAAAAAAACAATTTGACAGTTCCTGAAAAACTTAAACTTACAATATGACCCAGCAATTCTATACCTAGGTATATACCAAAGAGAATTGAAAACACACGTTCACACAAAAATCTGGTGTTCATGATAGCATTGTTATTCATAGCCAAAAAATGGAAACAATCCAAATTCTCATAAACTGATGAGTAGATAAAACAAATGTGGTCTAGGAATAGACCACATGCAAAGGAATATTATCCTAGCCATGAAAAGAATGAGGCACTGGGGTGCCCTGGTAGCTCAGTTGCTTAAACAGTGACTCCAGATTTCAGGTCAGGTCATGATCTCAGAGTCCTAGGATGGAGCCCCACACTAGGCTCTGTGCTCAGCTGAGAGACTTCTTGAGGTTCTCTCTCTCGCTCCCTCTGTCCCTCCCTCAACTTGTGTGCATGCATGCTCTCTTAAATAAATAAATAAATAAATAAATAAATAAATAAATAAATAAATCTTTGAAAAAAAAAGAATGAATCACTGATACACACCACAACATAGACAAACTTTGAAAATGTTCGTACTATGAGGGAATTACAAATCAGCACCACAATGAGATACCACCTCACAGCAGTCAGAATGGCTAAAATGAATAAGACAGGAAACAACAAATGTTGGTGAGGATGTGGAGATAGGGGAACCCTCTCACACTGTTGGTGGGAATGCAAGTTGGTACAGCCACTCTGGAAAACAGTATGGAGGTTCTTCAAAAAGTTAAAAATAGAGCTACATATGACCCAACAATTACACTACTAGGTATTTACCCCTAAGATACAAATGTAATGATCTGAAGGGGCATCTGTACCTCAATGTTCATAGCAGCAACACCCAAAATAGCCATACTGTGGAAAGAGCTGAGATGTCTACCAACAGATGAATGGATAGAGAAGATGTGGTATATATATAGAATGGAATACTACTCAGCCATCAGAAAGGATGAATGCTTCCATTTATATGGACATGGATGGAACTGGATGGTATTATGTTTAGTGAAATAAGTCAGAGAAAGACAGTTATCAAATGATTTCACTCATATATGGAATATAGGAAATGGCACAGAGGATCACAGGGGAAAGGAGGGGAAAATGGAATGGGAAGTCATCAGAGAGAGAGAGAGAAACCATGAGAGACTTTTAACTCTAGGAAGCAAACTGAGGGTTGCTGGAGAGGTGGGCAGGAGGATGGGGTAACTGGGTGATGGGCATTGAGGAGGGCACATGATGTGATCAATACTGGGTGGCATACACAACAGATAAATCATTGAACACTACATCTGAAACTAAGTATGTACTTAGTTGGTAGCTAACTGATTTTTTTTTAAAGAAAACATTGTGCTAAGTGAAAAAATGAGTCACAAAAGGCCACATCGTGTATGATTCTATTAATTTAAACTGTCTAGAATGAGCAAATCCATAGAGATGGAAAGTACATGAGTGTTTCCCTAGGGGACTAGGAAAGGGTTGTGGGAGTGAGGAGGGTTCAGAAGTGACTCTTGACAGGTACAAGACTTCTTTCTGGGGTGTTGAAATTCTCTAGATTTAGAGATGTGGTTGTACAACATTGTGAATATACTCAAATCCAAGAGCTATACACCTTAACATGATGAGTTTAAGTTGTGTGAACTATATCTCAATAAAATATTGTAAAAAATAAAACAATGGTTAATTTTATGTGTCAATTTGACTGGCAATGAGATGCCTGGATATCTGTTAAACATCTATTTTTGGATGTGTCTGTGCGGGTGTTCCTGGAAGATTATTAGCATTTGAATCAGTAGACTGAGTAAAGTACATTGCTCTATCCAACATGGGTGGGGAACATCCAATCCACTGAGGATTAGAATAGAACAAGAAGGTGGAGTAGGGAGGCTTTGCCCTCTCTGATTGAGTGCTAGAGTGGACATCAACCTTCAGCCCTCAGGGTTGCAGGTGCTCAGGCCTTCAGACACAGACTGGAATCTCTGCCATGAACTCTAGGTCTCTTAAGGTCCTCCAACTATATTACTAGTCTTTCTGGGTCTCTAGCTTATAGAGAGAAGACTACTCAGGCTTCATAATTTGTGAGCTAATGTTTTGTATTAAATTTTATATAGATATGGATATAGATCCCACACACAGATTCTCCTTTTTTTTTTTTTTTTTTGGAGACCCTGATTACTGTCGCCAGAATAAAGAAAAAAATCAGCAGAAACAGTATTTTTATTTTCTGCCCCCCATTATTTCGGAATCAACCGTGTGATCTTAGGGCAAGTCCTTGCAATTAATTAGTTCATCCAACCTGCATGTATTGCACGCCCACTAGCTGCTAGCCTTTCTAGTGCAGAGAGGAATGAGACTCAGGCTCCCTCTTGAGGAGCTCACTGTTCGTTTGACAGGTAAGACAGACACAAGGTGGGTCTAATGGTATCAAGGGCAGCTACTCCTGTTGGCAGCCACCAGCTTTGCTTCAGTGAGAAGGGCTTTGGGAATGAGGGGTAGGAGCATTTTTACTAGGAGAGGACAGTGTGAAGGCATTCGAGTGGTGTTGTTGGGGTCCATGCAACAGTGGCTGAGGGCATACTAGGAAAAGATCATCCTGACCTTAGATGCCAGGCAGGGGGTTTGGACCATGACTTTAATGCTGAGCTTAAGGTGATATGGCTTTAAGGACATTAACATTGCATTCTAAAAAACATAACAGGGTTGTTCATTAAAATGGTATGTATTTAGTTTGGGTAAATGTTGACAAGTAAAAGAAGCATCCTTTTTGATGGCACCATGATTTATAGTGGGGAATATGTATATGTTTCAGTATCCCTTCTTAATAGAATGGTTATGTAACTAGGGGACATATTATGATGAAATGCTATTAATCATTCAAAGTGATATTTGTTGGTAATTTTGATGGGAGATATTTAAGATTTAAATAACAAAGCAGGTTGCAAATATGAACTGAAAAAGAAATTACTGCTGAGAATTTTAGCAGTTATTTCATTGGGTGTGGAATTATAAATGATGTTCATTGTCTTTTTATATTATGGAAAAGTATTTTCTCAGTAGGAAAATTGTTTCTACAACATGTGCAGTAACAAGGTAAAAAATTGGTTAACTCACCTTAGAATACTCCTAAGAAAGCTTAACCTTTGGATCTATACTAAAATATTCTTTTAGAATTTTCAGGTAGCTGGTATGAAAGATAAAGAGAGTAGTCTTAGCACTTTAGAATTTTTGTACTTTCCTGTAAAAATAATAATAAAACATCGTCTCCTTTCTCAGCATGGTTAGTTGCTTATGATGCTGGAGAAGTCAGCAGGTGATCAGCATTTCTGCAAACCCACTGTTGGGAGTGACCACGTTATCCAAGAAAATTGATCTGCAGGTTTCCTTCACTCCAGATGGCATTTTGACAACAAAGATAAAACATTCACACAGTCACAGCACACATCCTGCTCAATTAGACTCCCTCATCTCACCCTGGATCTGTTGAAGGGGCTGCTTTATTTTTAGATCTTCACTTTGAATTTAAGGAGCACCTTTTAATTTTTTTTTTTTATCAAGCTATATGCCTGAGTGGTATCTTTTAGAAACTTCATGTATTTGACATTTGCTAAAGCCAGCTGAGAGCACCCTGAGGTTTACCTGAGATTGTGGGAAGAGGGAGGCTGGAGTACACATGTGTTAACCCATGGTCAAAGACTCTGACCCCCTTTGCAGATGGGCACTTCTGCTGCATAAAACGCCTGGGTGACTGTCCATGGGCAGAAAAATAGCAAATATTTTAGCAAAAATAGCAAACGCTCATAGCAACTAAAATGGCCTCCACAATGTTAGTCATTTGTAAAGGAGGAGAGACTAACATTTATTGAGCTCCTGCTAAGTGCCAGACACATTGCATGTGGAAGCTCATTCAACCATCACAGTGATCCTACGAGATGTTTTTATTCCCATTTTACAGAAGGTGAAATTGAAGCTGAGAAAATAAGGAATTTACCCAGCTCAGAAGTGTCAGAGCTGAGATTTGAACCTCCATCATTTCAATTATAAAAACTCTTTTTTCATTTTATCCTTACTGTTGCCTTATGTATATCAAATCTCATTTAATCGAATTGGCTTTCTTGCCCATGATACTTTTATTGTATGTAATATAGTAACCGTTATTTCACTAACCAGGGAAGCCTGCCTAATTTTTGCCTTAATTGGATGTGGTCACACGCTATCAATGTTTGTTGAATGAATGAATGAATAAATGAATGATATACTTCAAAAGCATAAGCCTTAAAAATTGTACAAATGCTGCTTCTTTTTACACTCTTATGTATGCATGTAATTTTGTTGTTGTGAAACACTTAACATGAGAGCTACCTTTTAAACAAAATTTTAGGTATTTAATATACTACTATTGACTATAGGTGTAATGTTCAAAGAATTCCGCAGCTTATTTATCTTTCATAACTGAAACTTAATGCCCTTTGATTACAACTTCCCATTTCTCTCATTCTCTCAGCACTTGACAACCACCATTTATTCTACTCTTTGAATCTATGAATTTGACATATAAGTAAAATCAGTCAGCATCTATCTTTATGACTGGCAAAATTCAGTTGGCGTAACGTCCTCAAGATTTATCCATGCTATCACATATTGCGAATATCCTTTTAAAAAACAGGGTTAGTAACCAAAATATATAAAGAACTTATAAAACTCAGTACCCCAAAAACAAATAATCGAGTCAAAAAATAGGCAGAAGACATGAATAGACATTTTTCTAAAGAAGACATCCAGATGGCTAACACACATAAAAAGATGCTCAACATCATTCACTATCAGGGAAATACAAATCAAAACCACAATGAGGTATCACCTCACACCTTTCAGAAGAGCTAAAATCTAAAACACAAGAAAAAACTGGTGTTGGCAAGGATATGGAGAAAGGGGAGCCCTCTTAAACTGTGAGTAGGGATGCAAACTGGTGCAGCCAGTCTGGAAAATAGTACGAAGGTTCCTCAAAAAGTTAAAAATAGAACTAACTTATGATCTAAGTACTTGTCAAAAGAATACAAAAATATTGATTTAAAGGGACACACACCCCAATGTACATAGCAGCATTATTAAAGTAGCCAAATTATGGAAAGAGCCCAAATGTCACTCAACTGTTGAATGAATAAAGGAGATGTGTTGTGTGTGTGTGTGTGTGTGTGTGTGTGTACACCTATATACAATATGCAAAAAATGGAGTGTTACTCAGCCATAGAAAAGAATGAAATCTTGCCATTTCCAATGATGTGAACGGAGGTAGAGAATAATATGCTATGCAAAATTAGTCAGATAAAGAAAAATACCATATGATTTCACTCATATGGGGAATTTAAGAAACAAAATAAATGCACATGGGTGGAGGAGGGAAGAGAGGCAAGCCAAGAAACAGACTCTTAACTATAGAGAACAATCTGATGGTTACTGGAGGGGAGGTGGGTGGAAAGATGGGTGAAATAGGTGAAGGGAATTAAGGAGTGCATTTGTTGTGATGAGCACTGGGTGTTGTATGGAAGGGTTGAATCACTATATTATACACCTGAAACTAATATTTTACACCATGTGTTAACTAAGTGGAATTTAAATAAACATTTGGAGAGAAAAATAAGAGCCTGACTAGTCTTCCATTGTATCTATCTATATACTACATTTTATTTTTTCATTCATCTCTTGATGGACTTTGCTGTTACCACATCTTGGCTATTGTGAATAGTGTTGCAGTGAACACAAGAGTGCTAATATCTCTTTGAGATTCTGATTTCAGTTCTTTTGGGTAAATGCCCAGAAGTGGTTTTGCTGGATCATATGGTAATTCTATCTGCAACTTTTTGAGGAACCTCTATACTGTTTTCCATAGCAGCTGCTCCATTCTACATTCCTACCGACAGTGTGCAAGGGTTGAAATTTCTCCACATCATCGCCAACATTTGTCTTTTGTTTTTATGATAATGGCTATCCTAACAGTTGTGAGGCAGTATCTCACTGTAGTTTGGGTTTGCATTTACCTCATGTTTAGTGATGTTGAGTGTTTTTTCATTTATCTGTTGGGCATTTGTATGTCTTCTATTGAAAAATGTCTATTCAAATCCTTAGCCCATTTAAAAATTGTTTATTATGTTTTTTAAAACTATTGAGTTGCAGAAGTTCCTTATATATTTTGGAGGTGAAGCTCTTATCAAATATATAGTTTGTGATATTTCTCCTATCTGTAGGTTGCCTTTTCACTCTGTTGATTATTTCCTTTGCTGTGCAGAAGCTTTTTATTTTTAATGTACTCCTACTTGTTTATTCTTATTTTTGTTGTCTGTGCTGTGGTGGTATATCAAAAAAATAATCCTAAAGATTGATGTCATGAAGCTTTCCCCCTAAGTTTTATTCTAGAATTTTTATGTTTATGTGTCTAATCTCTTTTGAGTTGATTTTTGTGTATGGTATAAGGTAAAGGTCCAATTCCATTCTTGTCTGAGTAGATACCCACTTTTGCCAACATAATTTTTTGAAGAGACTGTCCTTTTCCAATTGCGTATTTTTGGTCCCCTTGTCAAAGATCAGTGGACCATACATGGACCATATTTCTGGGTTCTCTATTCCATCCCATGTCTCTATGTTTGTTTTTATGCCAGTAAAATCCAGCTTTGTTCTTGTTTCTAAAGATTGATTTGATTGTTTATTGTCTTTTGTGGTTCCATATAAATTAAAAAAATTTTTTTTCTGTAAGAAATGCCAGTGGGATTTTGATAGGGATTTTATGAAATCTGTAGATTGCTTTGGATAGTTTGGACATTTTGATAATGATGTCTACTGATCCATGAAACAGATGCCTTTCCATTTGTTTGTATCTTGTTCAATGTTCTATAGTTTTCTATACAAGTCTTTTACCTCCTTAATTTTACCCCCAAGTACATTATTTTTTTCTGGTACTATGGTAAATGAGATTATATCCTGATAGTTCATTATTAGTGTATAGAAACACAACTTTCAGATAGTTCATTATTAGTGTATAAAAACACAACTGATTTTTGTATATTTATTTTGTATTCTGTAACTTTGCTGAATTTATTAGTTCTAACAGTTATTTTTAACTATATAACCATAAAACTATAGTTATGCAAAACACTAAACTTTGTGTGTTTCTTTTTTAAATTTAAGAGTATGTCACCTGTAAACAGGGACAGTTTTATTTTTGTCTTTCCAGTGTGGATGCTTATTTCTTTTCCTTGCCTAATTGCTTTGTCTAGAATCTCCACTACTGTGTTGAATACAAGTGGTGAGGGGGTATCCTTCTCTTGTTTTTAATCTTAGAGGAAAACCTTTCAGTTTTCCCCATTTATATATGTATGTATGTATACATGTTATGTATGTATGTATATATTATACATTTATCTTTTGCTGAAGTATAGTCATGCAGTGTTTCAGGTTTACTACATATTGATTTGACAACTCTTTATGTTATGCTGTGTTTACAAGTTTAGTCACTGTCACCATACATTGCTATTATAATATCATTGACTGTATTCCCTATCCTGAATCTTTCATTCCCATGAATTATTCATTCCATAACTGGAAGCCTATACTTCTCACTTCCCTTCACCACTTTTTGCTCATCACCTATCTCTGGCA
Organism: Canis lupus baileyi; assembly: GCF_048164855.1. Classification (NCBI taxonomy): domain Eukaryota; kingdom Metazoa; phylum Chordata; class Mammalia; order Carnivora; family Canidae; genus Canis; species Canis lupus. Next base: position 71,969,060 of record NC_132839.1, read on the forward strand.
ACCACCAGTTTGTTCTCTGTATTTATGGGTCTGTTTCTGCTTTTGTTTGTGTTTTTTAGATTCCACATATAAGTGAAATAATATGGTATTTTCTTTCTCTGTATGACTTATTTCACTTAACATAATATCTACTGAATGTTATGATGAATATGATGTTAGCTGTAGGCTTGTCATATATGCCTTTATTACATTGAGGTAATTTACTTCTGTTCCTAGTTTGTTTAGAGTGTTTTTTATGAAAGGGTGTTGAATTTTGGCAAATGCTTTTTCTGCATCTATTGAGATAATCATGTGATTTTTTCCATCATTCTCTTAATCTGAAGTATTACATTAATTGATTTGTTTATGTTAATCCATCCTTACATCTCAGGAGTAAAAACACTTGCTTATGGTGTATGATCCCTTTAATATGCTATTGGATTTGATTTGCTACTATTTTGTTGAGAATTTTTATATCCATATTCATCAGGGATATTGGCCTGTAGTTTTCTTGTGGTGTCTGTCTGGCTATCGTATCAGGGTAATGCATAACTCATAGGATGAGTTTGGGAGAAGTTTTCTATTTCAATTTTTTTGAGGATTTTGAGAAGTATTGGTTTTAATTATTCTTTAAATATTTGGTAGACTTGACAGTTCAAATAATCTGGTCCTGTGATTTTCTTTGGATGTTTTTATTATTTTTGCAATATCCATATTAGTTGTAGGCCTGTGTAGATTTTCTCTTTCTTCATGACTTAGTCTTGGTAAGTTACATGTTTCTAGAAATTTCTCCATTCCTTCTAAGTTATCCAATTCATTGGTGAATAATTGTTCCTGCTAATCTCCTACATTTAAAAAAATTTCTGTAGCATGACTTTTTTTAAAAAGATTTTATTTATTTATTCATGAGAGACACAGAGAGAAAGAGAGGCAGAGACACAAGCAGAGGGAGAAGAAGCAGGCTCCTCGCAGGGAGCCCGACGTGGGACTCGATCCCGGGTCTTCAGGGTCACGCCCTGGACTGAAGGCGGCGCTAAATTGCTGAGCCACCCGGGCTGCCCTGTAGCATGACTTGTAATGTCTCTTCTTTCATTGATGACTTTTAAAAAAGATTTTATTTATTTATTCATGAGAGACACACAGAGAGAGGCAGGGACATAGGCAGAAGGAGAAGCAGGCTCCCCATGGGCAGCCCAATGCGGAACTTGATCCCAGGGCCCCCGGATCATGCGATCACGACCTGAGCCAAAGGCAGTCACTCAACCACTGAGCCATCCAAGTGCCCAATCATTTATGATTTTTAAATCTGAGTTTTCTCTCAGGTAAAGGTTTTCCAATTTTGTTTATTTTTTCAAAAAAACAATTTTAGTTTTATTGTTTTTTTCCGGTTTTTGTGTTTAATTTCATTTATTTCTGCTCTAATATTTATTTCCTTCCTGCTGTTAAATTTGGACTTATTTGTTAGTATTTGTCTTCCTTCTTGAGGTGTAAAGTTAGGTTTTTATATGAGAGCTTTCTTCCTTTTTAATGTAGGTATTTATCACTCCGAATGTTACTCTTAGTCCTACTTTTGCTACATCCCATAAATTTTGGTGTTTTATGTTTTCACATTATTTGTCTTGAGGTATTTTCTAATTTCCTTTTTGATTTCTCCTTTGACCCAATAATTGTTTACAAATATATTGTTTAATATCCACATATTTGTGAATTTTCCAGTTTTCCTCCTGTTACTGATTTCTAGTTTTCCATTGTTATCAGAAAAAAAAATAGCTAGTATGCTTTCAATCTTCTTAAATTTGTTAGGACTTGCTTTGTGACCTAACATGTGATCTCTCCTGGGGATATATGTCTGTGTGTTTGAAAGGAATCTGTATTCTGCTACTGTTGGGTGGAATGTTCTATGTATGTCTGGTAGGTCCATTTGTCTATAGTGTTTTTCAGACCTTCTATTTCCTTATTGCTCTATTGTCTGAATTCTCTGTCCATTATTGAAAGTAGAGTGTTGAAGTCTCCTACTATTAGATTGCTGTCAGTTTCTTCCTCCAATTCTGCCACTGTTTACTTTCTGTATTTAGGTGATCCAATGTTTGGTGCATATATATTTATAACTTCTAATTTATGATTGTTATATCTTCCTCTGGATGGATTTAATTATCATGATATAGTTTTTAATATTTATCTCTCGTGACAGTCTTTGAATTAAGGTTTATTTTGTTTGATACAGCCACTCCTGATTTCTTTTGGTTATTATTTACATGGAATATATTTATCCATCCCTTCTCTTTTAGCCTAAATATATCCTTCAATATAAAGTGAGTTTCTGGTAGGCAGCATATATATACTTGGTTTTTTAAAATTATTTTTTTAAAGATTTTATCTATTTATTCATGAGAGACACACAGAGAGAGAGGCAGAGACATAGGCAGAGGCAGAAGCAAGGTCCATGCAGGGAGCCCCATGTGAGACTCGATCCCGGGACTCCAGGATCACGCCCTGAGCTGAAGGCAGACGCTCAACTGCTGGGTCACCCAGGCGTTCCTATACTTCTTTTTTTTTTTTTTAAATTATTCAGCTACTGTGTCTCTTTTGATTGGGGAGTTTAATCTATTTATACTTAAAATAATTATTGATGGGCAAGCATTTATTATTAACATTTTGTTAGTTTTCTGTCAATCTGGCATATTCTTTTATCTGTCTTTTCCTCTCTTGCTGTCTTCCTTTGTGTTTTGTTGATTTTTTTTACATTGATATATTTTGATTCTCCTTATCTATTGTGTAACTTCTGTAGTTATTTGTATGTGTGTGGTTACCCTGGGGCCCTGATAAATTATTTTATAGTTATAACACTGTGTTTTAAGTTCAATTGCATACAAAAATGCTACGCTTTAATTTATCCCTCTCCACTCTTTATATTATTGTCACAAATTATAGCTATTCATATTGCTTATCTTTTAAGGTATTTTTTAGTTACAGTTACTTTTAATACTTTCGTCTTTTAACTATTGTACTAGAATTAAAAGTGATTTACTCACCACCGTTATAATAATACACTCACCTGTATTTACCTTTACCAACAAGGTTCATATTTTTTCATCCCATGGTGTATTCTCACGTGTCCCTTTGTTTTGTCTTGAAGGACATCCATTAGCATTTCTTGTAACGTAATTCTAGTGGTGATGAACTCCCTTAGCTTCTGTTTTTTGGGGGAGAGTATCTTTTCTTAATTTTTATTTTTATTTATATTTTTTAAAGATTTTATTTATTCATGAGAGACACACAGAGAGAGAGAGAGAGAGAGAGAGAGGCAGAGACATAGGCAGAGGGAGAAGCAGGCTCCATGCAGGGAGCCCGACATGGGACTTGATCCTGGATCTCCAGGATCAGGCCCTGGGCTGAATGTGGTGCTAAACTGCTGGGCCACCCGGGCTGCCCCTTTTCTTAATTTTTAAAGGACAGTTTATAGTATTTTTGGTTGGCAGTTTTTTTCTTTTGGCATTTTTAATATATTATCCCACTCCCTTCTGATCTGCAAGATTTTTTGCCTAAATGTCTGCTGATTATTTTATGGGAATTCCCTTGTGCATGACAAGTCACTTTTCTCTTGCTTCTTTCAAAATAGTCTTTTTATTTTTGACTTTTGACAATTGGATTATAATGTGTTTCAGTGTAGATTTCTTGGGTTCCTCTTATTTGGTATCTTTTGGGCTTCTGAGATCTGAATGTTTATTTCTTTCCTCAGAGAGAAATTTTGAGGGAGTTTTCAGCCATTATTTCCTTGAATAATCTTTCTGGCCCTTCCTCTTTTCCTTCTGGAATTACCATAAAGTATATGCTAATCATTTTGGGAATATCTTATAAGTCGCTAAAGCTTTATTTATACTTTTTCTTTTTGCTCCTCTGAATTATTTCTAATAACCTGTCTTTGAGTTCACTGATCCTTTCTTTGGCTTTATCTAAACTACAGTTATATCCCTTTAGTAAATTTTTCGGTTATGTTACTATGTCCTTCAGCTCTGTGATTTGTTTGGCATTTTAGAAAATATTTTCTATCTCTTTGTTAAAATTCTCACATTGTGCATGTGTGGTTATCTTGACCTTGGTGAATAGCTTTATGAAAATTATTCTGAATTTCTGTCAGATAAATCATGTAACTCTACTCCACTATGGTTAGATTCTGGAGGTTTATTTTGTTCCTTTATATGGAACGTCTTTGCTTGTTTATTTTCTGTGACTCTCTGTTGGTGTCTTTGCATTACACAAAGCAGGCAACTCTTCCAATATTTACCAACTGGCCTCATACAGGGGGTAAAAAATTTCACCAATCCATCTAGCCAGGTAGTCTGGGGGCTTCTACCAATTCTTTCCATCCACAAGGAGAAGGTGGGAACTGTGGTTTTTGTTCATTTGGTGAGCCAGGGGTTGGTGAGCTATGGTGTTTACCAGTCCAAACCACCATCTCTGTTCCTAAGTAGCTACACTGCACCAGATCTGTCAGTATTTCAAGACTGGAAAGTTAGATTCCTGTTCTTTAGGGATCCCTGGAGAAGTTGGTGTATTTAATGCACACATAAACTGCTTCCACCTGAGAAGAAATCTGAGAGCTGGGATGTTTTGCTTGCTCACTCTGTGCTGAGTAGATGGGCAGATCTGTGGTATCTACCAACCCAACCGTTATCTTTCTTTTCCCCCAGGTGGCTAGACTTGCCAGACTCATCTTAGCCCCATGACTGGTAAGACAAAAGCCAGTTTTCTGGAGAGCCCCTTTGAAAAAGTTGGGGTACTGGATATGTGAATCAACCCTCCCATGAGTGAAATCAGGAGCTAGATGTACTCCCTGGTCATATGGCACTCTGTGTGTGGATAGGCATTCTGAATGCCTATTTAAGTGATGACCTTCAACTCCTCCCTTGCTCAAGAGGACACATTACCTTCACCTAGAAGGTGCTATTTCAGTGGGAACTCTACATATCCACAAAGGAAGAGTCCCTGACTGCTCCTCAGTGGACTGGTAGGGTCTTGTCAGGAACCCCTTCTTCCTGCAAATCTTGTTTTGTCTCTGATACTCTAGACTGCAGGCACTGAAGTGTAGCCAAGAAGGGGACTCTGGGAGCTGGGACTCTTTATGAAGTAATCTATGAATTTTAGTCTTGAACTTGTGTGATTCTGATCAGACACTTTTCAGAGGAACAATTCTCACAATTTCTAAAAGGCCTTAAAGGTTAACACAAATGGCACCCTGATCACTCACTCACTAGTCACTGGATATGCAATTTAGATGTTTCTTTATTCACTAGTGATTAAGGGAAAAGCTGCAGTACAAAGGGTGTGTATGGAGATGGATAAAAATGGGTGTAAAATGGGTAAAAATGGGTGACTTGGATCAGGGAGTTGTTTTCTTCACAGCATTGTTGGGGAGGAGACAGGTTGTTAAGATCTACAGGTATTATTAATGTGACAGAAGGACCCATGGAACAACTACACCCCAGTATCTCTTGGCCGAGAACCAGAGATTTTTGCCTTGGTTTTAAAACCCATTGTCAGCAACAGGGAGTAGGTCAAAATGCTGTTTTAGGGGTTCATAACGAGTATGATGTTTGTCTGTATGTATGTGTGTGCCAAGCATTGAAATAAATCTCATGGGTGCACCAGTTACTTATCACAGTAATTCTGTAGGGAGTGCTGCTAGCCCCATCTTACAGGTGAGGAAACTGAGACTCATTGGTGAAGAAACTCACCTAAGGTAACCATAGGTATGAGGTGGTGGGCCAGCATCCTAGCCCCCATCTTCTGAAGCCACATCCATGTACTTTACCTATTTTCCAGCTGCTTGTTCTGTTCTGGGCAGATTTCTCATTAGGAATGACTCAACAGTATGGGGTGAAGGTCAATGAATCCTTGTCCTTATGTGGTTCTGGGACCCAGGGAAAGAAGAGGCTGTCAGATTCAGCATCCATAGGCATACATTGAGCACCTACTGTGTGGAAGATGGGTGTACTAGGTTCCTATTTCTGCCCTAACAAATTACCATGACCACTAGTTAAAACAACACAAATTTATTTTCCTTATAGTTTTGGTCATCAGAAGTCTGAAATGGGTTTTACTGGGCTAATATTAAGGTGTCAGCAGAGCTTCTTCCTTCTGGAGGCTTTAGGAGACAATCTGTCTCTTGCTTTTTCTAGCTTCTGTGGGTTGTCCGCATTCCTGAGCTGGTGGCTTCATCCTGTTTTTAAAGCCAGCAATGGCCACTTGAGACCTCCCACAGTGTATCACCCTGACTTCTCTGTTCTCTCCATTTTAGGATCCCTGTGGTTACAATGGGCTCACCTTGATAATCCAGAAAAATATCCCTAACCACGAGTCAGTTGATTGGCAACCTCACTTTCATCTGTTATATTAGTTACTCTTTGCCCTGTAATATAATGTTCACAGGCTCCAGGAATTAGGAATCTTTGGGGAGCCATTATTCTGCCCTCCATAGAGAGACCATGCTGGCTTTGTCACTTCACAAATATGTGGCTTTCAAGCAAGTAACTCAGCCCTCTGTGCCTCACATCAGAGGATACATGTGGAAGCCCACCGATTTCTATTTGGCCTATTTTTATTTTTGTTTTTTTAAAAAATGAATTAGACACTAAATTTTAAAGTCCAAGCATTTCACATAAAAACCCAGATTTTCTGGCTTCTTCAGAAGAGCAGTAATCTATACCATGATCCACATTACATGATGATCCTAAGCGTCCTCTGGAGTGGTGGGTGGGCAGCTGACACGGGCCACAGGAGGCAGCTGCCATGGGCCACAGGAGGTGGTCAAGCCAGGAGTAGATGGCCTCTGATCAGAGAGATGGCATTGTAGGTGCGAGAGGACAAGATTTCTCTCAATCCTGGGATGCTGTCATTCCAAGAAGATTTGGGGCGTGCCATGTGGCTTCCCAGGAGTCTGTACTGTTCCACAGTGTGAGATCTGGTGCACTGATTCAGGAATTTATGTACTAATGTTGTTTCTCTGAAAGGTGGAGGGTGGGGAGGGAGGAAAGGAAGGAGGAAAGGAGGAGGAGAGAGAAGAAAGAAAAACTAAAATTACCTCTTTGTTTATGCCAAAAGAAAAGGCATTTGGCTCACAAGAAGGGAATGGATAATTAAGACCATTATTGATATGAAAGTTCATTGGAAACACCATTATTTTTTTCAAGAATGGAGCGATAGAAATGATTCCTTTATCATCATCTCTGATAGAATAAAAATTTTGTCCCATCTTGTACCCCAATTACGGATCATAATGACTTAGCCTTCTGAAAGAGTTTTTTTTTTTTTTTTTAAACACAAAACATTTCTTTAATTTGCATTTCCACCCTCTGGAGCTGAATAACAGTCTGTGCAATGATAAAATTGCAACAGAAATTCCTGTCTGATGTGAATTGCTGTAGATTTACATCCAGGAGCATGCTTTTTTAGCAAATGCCCCATGTAAGTACAATTTGGTTTTGCAAATACATCTTGTTAAGTGTTATATGGGGAACTAAAATCTGAGCCCTTAAGCAGGGCAGGCCTGAGTTCATTCATTTGACAGGTATTTATTGATAAAGTAGTCTTACATCCCAGCGTGCACAGAACTACACTGTTTTTCCAGTGTCCCCTCAATTTAGTGTCCCCCCTTTATTATCATAAGTGTTCTGGTTCTAACACTAAGAAGTATATGGTTGTGTTAATGTTGGTGTCTCCTCTGCACCAGGCACTATTCTAAGTCCAGAGGGAAGGGGTAGATAGGGCAGATGCATCCCTACCCTTTTCTGGTATAATCACCTCCTATCATGGTAACCCTGGGCAAGTTACTTACAACACTGTGCCTCAGTTTCCTCATCCAAAGAACACAGCTGGTTGTATTTAATTTGTGATGTTGTCATGAGAATTAGATGATCCATTCCTTGCAAAACTCACGGCAGAGTCCCAGGCACAGAGAGAGAGTTGGAAACATGTTAGTTATCATTGTTAGTTAGTATGTCTTTTAAATGGAGGAGAATGGCTTGGGCCAAAGTGTGGAGGAGGAGAGAACAGATAAAGATGTGGTGTTGACCAGTGAAGGAGAATGGAACATTCACAAAGAAATCACTGAAACCAAAGACATTTTTAAAAATTAATTCATTTATTTAACAAGTAAGTTACATATTTACTACCAAATCCAGGCTCTAAACTGGGTTTGGGGGAACTCCATGGTGAACAAATAATAGTCCCTTGTTAATATGGCATGATAGTGCTGGGATGTGGCTGAGACCATAAGAGGGGCCAAGGGAGCTTGTGAGCTCCAAGGCAGGTGTCAGGTCTAGCTAGACAAGATAGGGAAGACTTCTGTGATGTGTTAAATTGTGTCCTCCTAAAATTCATATGCTGAAGTCCTAACCTCCAAGACCTCAGAATGTGACCTTATTTGGAGATAGAGTCTTTACAGATTAAAGTTAAAGTGGGATCATTAGGGTAGGCCCTAATCCAATTGGTGCCCTTATAAAAAATGGGAAATTTTGACAGAGACACACACAGGGAGAGCACCATGTGAAGATGAAAGCAGAGATTGGGGAGATGCTTCTACAATCCTGGAATCACTAAAGATTGCTAGCAAATCCCCAGAAGTTGGGAGAGAGACCTAGAACAGATTGTCCCTCACAGCCTTAAAAGGAAGTCATTCTGCTAACACACTGATCTCAGACTTGAGAGAGTCAAGTTGTGTTTAAACAAGCCCAGTCTCGGATACTTTGTTGTCCCACGGCATGGACTCACCCTCTCAGTGGACCCAGCATCCAGGCAGGTGTTGTGGAATGATCCAGGAGCATTTTCAGTGATGGGACATATGCCTGCCACTTGGCTAGCATTCATAGGGGACTAGCCCGCTTTCAGAGCTTGAGTCCAGTCCAGTTACTTGACGTGACTCTAAATCAGTGTCCCGGCATGACAGACAAAGAAACTAGCCTCCGAAAGTGTATTCCGAAGGAGAAAGATGCAAATGGTTTTCCAGAGGCAAGTGATACCACTGGAGCAGCTGCAGGAGGAAGAAACTAAATTGTCTTCAAGCGACCCACAGATTTGGAGTTCTTAGAAATACAGCTGCTCTGTTGTTTGCCTTCACCATTTCTGGTCTCTGTTTTCTGCCATGATTCCAACGACTGGCTGACTGCCTTGACCAACTCACAGAAGGGAAGATGTTCAAGTGTGTGTAGCACTGGCTCTCTCTAGACTTGTGGGGAACTGTGACATCTACAGGTGCCCAAATACATCAGACCCTGGACATTTGCAAAGGGTAGGTCTAGAGTCTTTCATGAATTTGAGGATTAAAGAATAAGATTATTCTTCTGTTAATGATTTTTTGATGAAATGTGTCAAACACAGACAAGTATGGAAACAGTATAATGTATACCAGTGTACCCTTCCCCAGTGTAAGAAATGAAATATGGTAGACACAGTTGAAGCCCCTATGTCTATCACACTCTAATCCTCCCCAGATGCCCCAGAGATTACTACAAACATTTTCATGGGCATTATTATTATTTTGCTTAATGTTATGTAACCCAAAGCAATATATCCTATTTTTAAACTCTACCAAAATGAAATCAGATCATTTTGTGTCTTGCTCTTCTTACCTCCCATTATGTCTTATGTTTATTCATAGGATGCATTTCATTTATTTTAACCGCTCTAGAGTGTTGCTTGTGATTATGCCACAATTTATTGACTCATCTTCTCATTGATGGTAGATGTGAACATTCTTGCTTGGGTTTCCTTGTGCACATCCATGGGAGTTTCTTTCTTTCTTTCTTTTTCTTTCTTTTTTTTTTTTTAAAGATTTTTACTTATTTATTTGAGAGAGAGCGAGAGAGCAAGAGAGAGAGCAGGAAGGGGAGGGAAGGGCAGAGGGAGAAGCAGACTACCCACGAGCAGGGAGCCCAATGTGCGGTTTGATCCCAGAACCCTGAGATCATGACCTGAGCCAAAGGCAAATGCTTAACCAACTGAGCCACCCAGGCACCCCTCCATGGAAGTTTCTGTAGGGCACATTTCACAGGTTACACACTAGGAAATAGTAGAATTGCTGGGTCATAGGGTTTGCCATCTTAGAATTTATAAGATGTTAACAAATTATTACCCTGAAGAGTTATTTGCACTTCCATGTGCAATTTTTTATTTAAATTATATTAACCAACATATAGTACATCATTAGTTTTAGATGTAGAGTTCAGTGTTTTATCAGTTGCAAATACCACCCAGCTCATCACATCACATGCCTTCCTTCATGCTCATCACCCAAATATCTCATCATCTCACCCACCTTCCCTTCAACAACCCTTAGTTTGTTTCCTTGAGTTGAGTCTCTCATAGTTTGTCTCCATCCCTAATACTTCCCCTTCCATTTTCCCTCCCTTCCCTTATGATACTCTGCACTGTTTCTTATATTCCACATATGAGTGAAACCATGTGATAATTGTCATTCTCTGACTTCTTTCACTCAGCATAATACCCTCCAGTTCCATCCGCTTTGATGTAAATGTAAGTATTCATCCTTTCTGATGGCTGAGTAATATTCCATTGGATATACACCACATCTTCATAATCCACTCATCTGTCCATAGACATCTGGTTTCTTTGCACAGTTTGGCTACTGTGGACATTGCTGCTATAAACATTGGGGTGCAGGTGCCTCTTTGGATCATTACATTTGTTTTTGAGGTAAATATCTAGTAGTGCAATTGCTGGGTCATAGGGCAGCCCTATTTTTAGCTTCTTGAGGAACCTCCATACGGTTTTCTGAGTGTACCAGCTTGCATTCCCACCAACAGAGTAAGAAGGTTCCCCTTTCTTTGCATCCTTGCCAACATTTGTTGTTTCCTGAGTTGTTCACTTTAGCCATTCTGATTGGTGTGAGGTGGTATCTCATTGTGGTTTTGATTTGCATTTCCCTGATGCCCAGTGATATGGAACATTTTCTCATGTGTCTGTTGGCCATTTGTATGTCATCTTTGGAGAAAATATCTGTTTATGTCTTCAGCCCATTTCTTGACTGGATTCTTTGTTTTTAGGGTGTTGAGTTTATAAATTCTTTACAGATCTTGGATACTATCCCTTTATCTGCATGTCATTTGCAAATATCTTCAGGCTGCCTTTTAGCTTTGTTGACTGTTTCCTTTGTGGTGCAAAAGTTTTTTATCTTGATGAAGTCCCAATACATCAATTTTCCTTTTGTTTCCCTTGCCTTTGGAGATGTGTCTAGCAAGAAGTTGCTGCAGCAAGGTCCAAGAGGTTTCTGCCTGTGTCTTCCTCTAGGATTTTGATGGATTCCTGTCTCACGTTTAGGTCTTTCACCGATTTTCAGTGTATCTTTGTATATGGTCTAGGAAAGTGGTCCAGTGTCATTCTTCTGCATGTGGCTGTCCAATTTTCCCAACACTATTTGCTGAAGAGATTGTCTCTTTCCGTTGGATATTCTTTTCTGCTTTGTTGAATATTAGTTGTCTGTAGAGTTGAGGGCCCATTTCTGGTTTCTGTGTTCTGTTCCATTGATCTGTGTGTCTGTTTTTGTGCCAGTACCATACTGTCTTGGTGACTACAGCTTTGTAATACAGCTTGAAGCTTGGCATTGTGATGCTACCAGCTTGGTTCTCTTTTTCAACATTCCTCTGGCTATTTGGGATCTTTTCTGATTGCATACAATTTTAGGATTACTTGTTCCATTTCTGTGAAAATGTCAATGGTATTTTGATAGGGATAGCATTGAATGTGTAGATTGCTGTGACTAGCTAGATATTTTAAAAATATTTATTCATCCAATCCATGAGCATAGAATGTTTTTCCATCTTTTTGTGTCTTCTTCAGTTTTTTTTATAAGTGTCTGTAGTTTTTAGAGTACAGATCCTTTACCTCTTTGGTTAGATTTATTACAAATATCTAATTGTTTATGGTCCAGTTGTATATAGGATCAATTCCTTAACTTCTCTTTTTTGTGCCTCATCATTAGTGTATAGAAATGCAACTGATTTCTGTGCATTGACTTTATATCCTGCCTTGTTGATGAATTGCTGTATGAGTTCTCGCAATTTTGGGGTGGAATTTTTTGGGTTTTCCACATAAACTATTGTGTCATCTCTGAGGAGTGAGAATTTGACTTCCTCTGTGCCAGTTTGAATACCTTTTATTTCTTTTTGTTGTCTGATTGCTGAGGCTAGGACTTCTAGTACTATGTTGAAAAACAGTGGTAAGGGTTGGCATCTCTGTTGTGTTCCTTGCCTTGGGGGAAGAACTCTCAGTTTTCCCCCATTGAGAATGATATTTGCTGTGGGCTTTTTGTAGATAGCTTTTAAGATACTGAGGTATTTTCCCTCTATCCCTCCATTGTGGAGAGTCTTAATCAAGAAAGGATGGTGTATTTTATGAAATGCTTTTTTGCATCTATTGAGAGGATCATATAGTTCTTGTCCTTTCTTTTATTAGTGTGGTGTATCATATTGATTGATTTGTAAATGTTGAACCATCCTTGCAGCCCAGGAATAAATCCCACTTGGTTGTGATAAATAATCCTTTTAATGTATCTTATTGGTTAGTATCTTGGAGAGAATTTTCGCTTCTGTATTCATCAGGGATATTGGTCGGTAATTCTTTTTGGTGGGGTCTTTCTCTGGTTTTGGGATCAAGGTAATGTTGGCCTTATAGAATGAGTTTGGAAGTTTTCCTTCCATTTCTGTGTTTTGGAAACAGCTTCAGAATAGTTTATTAATTCTTCTTTAAATGTTTGGTAGAATTCCCCTGGGATGCCATCTAGCCCTGGACTCTTGTTTGTTGGGAGATCATTGATAACTGCTTCAATTTCCTTGTTGGTTATGGGTCTGTTCAGGTTTTCAGTTTCTTCCTGTTTCAATTTTGATTGTTTATAAGTTTCCAGGAATGCATCCATTTCTTCCAGATTGCCTAATTTGTTGGCACATAGTTGCTCATAATATGTTCTTTAAATTGTGTTTCCTTGGTGTTGGTTGTTATCCATCCTCTTTCATTCATAATTTTATTAATTTAGGCCCTTTCTCTTTTCTTTTTGATAAATCTGACTAGGGATTTATCTCTTCTTCTTTTCAATGAACCAGCTTCTAGTTTCATTGACCTCTTCTACTCTTATTTTGGTTTCTGTTTCATTGATTTCTGCTCTAATATTTATTGTTTATCTTCTTCTGCTTGGTTTAGGCTTTATGTCCTGTTTTTTTCTCCAGCTTTTTTAGGTGTAAGGTATAGTTGAGACTTTTTCTAGTTTCTCGAGAAAGGTTTGTATTGCTATATACTTCCCTCTTAGGACCATGTTTGCTGCATCCCAAAGGTTTTGAACAGTTGTGTTTTCTTTTTGTTTCCATGAATTTTAAAAATTCTTAAATTTCCTGGTTGACCCATTCATTCTTTAGTAGGGTGCTCTTTAACCCCTAAGTATTTGAGTTGATTCCAAATTTGCTCGTGTGATTGAGTTCAGGTTTCAAAGCACTGCAGTCTGAAAATATGCAGAGAATTATTCCAATCTTTTGGTACCAGTTGAGACCTGATTTGTGACCCAGCATGGGATCTATGCTGGAGAATGTTCCATGTGCACTCGAGAAGAATATGTATTCTGTTGCTTTAGGATGGAATGCTCTGTATGTATCTGATGTCCATCTGGACCAGTGTGTCATTCAAAGCCCTTGTTTCCTTGTTGATCTTCTGCTTAGTTGATCTTTCCATTGTTTTGGGTAGATGTTGATGTCCCTTCTATTATTGTATTATTATCAATGTGTTTCTTTAATTTGGTTTTTAATTGGCTGCTCTCAAGTTAGGAGCATAAATATTTATAATTGTTAGATCTTCTTGTTGGATAGACCCTTTAAGTATGACATAGTGTCCCTCTTCATCCTTTACTACAGTCTTTGGTTTAAAATCTAATTTGTCTGATATGAGGATTGCTGCCCCAGCTTTCTTTTGATGTCCATTAGCATGATAAATGGTTCTCTACCCCCTTACATTCAATCTGGAGGTGTCTTTAAGTCTAAAATAGGTCTCTTGTAGATAGCATGTGAATGGGGGGGCCTTGCTTTTTTTTCTTTATCCAATCTGACACCCTGTGCCTTTTGATTGAAGCATTTAACCCACTTACATTCAGAGTAACTATTGAAAGATATGTAATTAGTGCCATTATATTACTTGTAAAGTCACTGTTTCTTATTTATTTATTTATTTATTTATTTATTCATTCATTCATTCATTCATTCCTTTATTTAAAGTCACTGTTTCTGTATACTTCCTGGTTTTTTTTTCTGGTCTATGTTACTTTTGGCCTTTCTCTTTGCTTACAGGATTCCCTTTAATATTTCTTGCAGGGCTGGTTTAGTGGTCACAAATTCTTTTATTTTCTGTTTGTCCTGAAAGCTCTTTATCTCTCTTTTCATTCTGAATGACAGCCTTGCTGGATAAAGTATTCTTGGCTACATGTTTGTTTTTTTTTAATAATAAATTTATTTTTTATTGGTGTTCAATTTGCCAACATACAGAATAACACCCAGTGCTCATCCCGTCAAGTGCCCCCCTCAGTGCCTGCCATCCAGTCACCCCCACCCCCGCCCTCCTCCCCTTCCACCACCCCTAGTTCGTTTCCCAGAGTTAGGAGTCATGTTTTCCTCATATGGCACCCTGAATATACCATTCCAGCCCTTTCTGGCCTTCCAAGTCTCTGTGGATGGGTCTGCTGACAGTCTAATGTTTCTACCCTTGTGGGTTAAGGACCTCTTGTCTCAAGGTGCTTTCAGGATTTTCTCTTTATGTCTGAAATTTGGAATCTTCACTATTATATATTGGGGTATTAATCTATTTTTATTGATTTTGAGTGGCATTCTCTGTTTATCCTAGACTTGAATGCCTGTTTCCTTCCCCAGATTAGGGAAGTTCTCAGCTATTATTTGCTCAACCGTATCTTCTGTCCCTCTCTCTCTTTCTTTCTCCTCTGGGATCCCAATAATTCTAATATTGTTTAGCTTGATGATATCACTGATTTCTCAAAGACTCCCCTCATGGTCCCTTAGTTGTTTTTCTCTCTTCCTCAGCTTTCTTACTTTCCATCACTGAGTCTCTCTTCTGCCTCATTTACCCTAGCTGTTAGTGTCAATTTTAGACTGCGTCTCAGTTAAAGCATTTTTAATTTTGCCTGATTAGATTAGTTCTTTTTTCTGTACTAAGGGATTCTCTAGTATCTTTCATGCTCTTCTCAAGCCTAGCTAATAACTTTATGATCATTATTCTGAATTCTAGCTCTGATATTTTACTTATATCCATATCTATTAGATATATGGTAAGGAGTATTACCTCTGCTTCTTTCTTTTGTTGTGAATTTCTCCTTCTAGTCATTTCTTCTAGTCATTTTGTCCAAGAGGAATAGATGAATGAGAGAACTAAATGAAAAATAGCAACCACAACCCCTGTGAAATATATACTAGGCAAATCCGAAGAGATCAGAATCCAAAAAAGAAGAAAAGGAGGGAAGGGAAGAGAGAATAAAATCCAACAGACACTAGATCCCAAAATTGTAAAGAAACCAAAACAGGGATCTCTGGGTGGCTCAGCGGTTTAGCGCCTGCCTTTGGCCCAGGGTGTGATTCTGGAGTCCCAGGATCGAGACCCACATCGGGCTTCCTGAATGGAGCCTGCTTCTCCCTCTGCCTGTGTCTCTGCCTCTCTCTCTCTCTGTGTCTCTCATGAATAAATAAATAAAATATTAAAAAAAGAAACCAAAACATTGTATGTATGTGTGTATAATATATAGAACATATATATATATAATATATAGAGAGAACATTATATATATAACTTAATACAATAAGAAGGTAGTTTAAAAAAGAAAAGAAAAATAAAATTTTAAACTGAAAGGCTAAAGAATCAGGAGGAATAAAACCCCTCTAATTCTATATACTATTTTCCACTTGCACAGGAGTTTTCTGTTCTATGTGATCTCTAAACTTGGTATTAGCCAGATGTTCCTGCTGGTCTTCTACAGGATGGGCCTTTTGCACTGATGTGCAGGTACCTTTGTTTGAGTGGAGTTTCTCTGCCCCTTGCCAGGGGACTGGGCTCAGTGTAGGCTGCGTCTATGTGGCTTTTGTTCCCTGAAGGCTTTTTGTGCCATTTTAGGGGATGAAAAAAATAAATAAAAATGGTGGTGCCCAGATTTCCAGCTCTGGCACTGAACAATCCTGTCCCTCACCCCCATCCTTCAGTTCACCCTCAGGGTAAAGCAGTCAGCCACTTGTGTGCAGCAAACTCCACAGATGCCTGAGGTGCACACACTCACCAATCCTCCCAGGGGAGGAGGGGGGTCTCACTGAGGCCCTGGTGCTTTCTGTGTCCCTGTTCTGGGAGCAGTTGCCCCATTTTTGGTGCATCTGCCATGCTCTTCCCAGGGGAAGTAGCAGGGCCTCACAATGAGTTTGCTGCTTCCTGGACCACTGCTTGAAGATCCAGTTGGCTGATGGAGCACCAGTTGGAGGTTTATGGCAACACCTAGCAGAGAGTTACTAATTGCAGCTGGTTTCCTTGCTCCAATGCTTGGGAACTCTGCCACACTTAGTCACTCCCCATTCTTTCTGTGACCCCAGAGATCCTGAGACCACACTGTCCCACCTAGGATTCTTCCCTGCTTCCCAACCTGAGCACCTTTCAGGCAAGGATGTCCCTCATAGGAGCAGACTCTAAAAGCTCTGATTTTGCACTCCGCTGCAGTGTCACTTTCTGGCAGTTGAATTATGGAGGCTCCTTCCCCCTGCAGTTTATCTTCAGATATATCCCCTCAGATTCTCTTCTCTGTGCCTCCTACCTTCCAAAAAGTGGTGGCTTTTGTTTGTAGAATTGTAGCAATTCTTAGATCTTAGGGTGAATTCACAGGTGTTCAGAATGACTTGATAGATATCTAGCTGAATGCAAGGGACCAGATGAAATGAGGATTCCCTGCTGTTCCACCATCTTCCCTCAATCTACCCTACCTGCAATTTTTGGTGGTTCTTGCTTGCCTACACCTAGCCAACACTTGACATTATCAAACCTTAAATTTTTGCCAGTGTGGTGAATTTTTTAAATGGCATGTTCTGAAACTAGGGAGGCAGAATCTAAATTGAAATATTTATAATTTTTTCAGATTTCCAAAATGGGAAAGTAAATTGTCTATTTATACCCTTTGCCCATTTCCTCCAACAGGTTGAATCATTGGATAGCATAAGTAATAGAGGGCATTGTTGTCTTATTCCTGCCTTCAGTGGAAATTATTTAGTTTTAAAATTAAGAATGATGTTTATTGTTGGTTTTTGATCTTTAAGCATTGCCAGGCTTCAGAAGTTCACTATATTCCCCGTTTGCTAGGAGTTTTATAAAGCATTATGAATGGGTGCTAATTTTAACTTTTTTTTTAATAGGCTCCATGCTAGGCAGGGAAACCAGTGTGGGACTTGAACTCAGAACCCTGAGGTCAAGACCTAAGCTTAGATCAAGAGTTGAATGCTCAACTGACTGAGCTGCTCAGGTGCCTCTAATTTTAATTTTTAAGAAAGAGTTTATATATTTATTTTTGGTAATCTCTTCACCCAATATGGGGCTTGAACTCATGACCCTGAGATCAAGAGTCACATGCTCTTCTGACTAAGCCACGCAGGTGCCCCTAATTTTAACTTTTTAATTGAAATATGACATACATCAAAGTGCACAAGGCATAAGTGTAAAGCCTGATACATTTTCAGAAAGTGAACACACACATATGATCAACAGCCAATTAAGAATAGAACATTGACAGTAACCCTTTGAGCCCCTTCATGCCTCTACCCATTGTCTACCTCTCAAAGGTAATTCTTATTATGAATTATATAAGGAGGGCAAATGATGTGATGAGCACTGGGTATTATATGCAATTGATGAATTATTTAAAATTACATCTGAAACTAATGATGTAGTATATGTTGGCTAACTGAATTTAAATTAAAAAAAATAAAACTATAGATAAGTTTCTCTTGTTTTCAAGCCTTACATACATAGAATCAAGAAATGTATGTTATTTTATGTCTGACTTCATTTCCTCAACATTGCTAGTAATTTTCATTCATGTTACTTTATGTAGTTTTACTTTATTCTTATTGTTACTGTGTTCCATTGTGTGACTATTCTACATTATATCTTTCTGACTTCATACACATATGATAATAGAATGGCCTCACTGTTTGGGCATATGTCCTAGAATGAAATTTCTAGCCATAGGATATGCCTGTGTTCCAACCTCCAAAGTACTTGCAATAGCTTACATTTCTACCAATATTATAAGAAGGTAATCCTTGCTTCACATCCTTACTGACAATTGTCATTGCTGGTTGGTTTTGATTTGGGCTTTTCTGGCACATCGATATTTTGATATTTCTTTCTTTAAAAATTTTTTTAAAGATTTTAATTTATTTATTCGTGAGAGAGAGAGAGAGAGGCAGAGACACAGGCAGAGGGAGAAGCAGGTTCCATGCAGGGAGCCCAACGTGGGACTCGATCCTGGGACTCCAGGATCAGGCCCAAGGCTGAAGGTAGCGCTAAACCGCTGAGCCACCTGGGCTGCCTGATTTCATTCTTTTTTGATGGCTGAGTAACATTCCATTATCTACATCTATCTATCATCTATCTATCTATCTATCTATCTATCTATCTATCTATCTATCATCTATCTATCTATCTACACACACCACATACCACATCTTTATCCACTCATCTGTTGATGGACATCTGGGCTTTTTCCATATTTTGGTCATTGTGGACATGTGATGACATTTCATTGTGGTTTTAATTTATATCTTCTATCATTAGTGATATGATTTTTTTCATCTAGATATCTTCTTTTGTGAGATGCCTGTTCAAGTCTCTTTGTGAGTTTTTTTATAAATTTATTTTTTATTGGTGTTCAATTTGCCAACATATAGAATAACACCCAGTGCTCATCCCATCAAGTGCCCCCCTCGGTGCCCGTCACCCAGTCACCCCCACCCCCCACCCATCTCCTCTTCCACCACCCCTAGTTCGTTTCCCAGAGTTAGGAGTCTCTCTTTGTGAATTTTTTATTGAGTTTATCTCTTCTTGACCAGTAGGAGTTTAAGCATATTCCGGATATAGGCTCTATCACACAGATTTTAGCTCTCTGATGGAAACATCTTCTCCTACTCTGTATTGTGCTTTTGAATGCTCTTAATGATATTTTTTGATGAATGGATGTTCTTATATTTAATCTAATTTATTGGTCCTTTTTTTTTAAGGCTAGTGCATAAGAAATCTTTGCCTACTCTAAGATCATGAAGAAGATATCCCAAATGGCAAAGGATATTTCCCACTGATAGCCTTTGTCCATCTTTTCCAATACATTGGATTATTAAAAACCATCAGGAATAGAGGACATCCTTGTTTTATTCCAGACTTCAGTGAAAATACTTCTCACATTTTAATTTTTTTAAAAGATTAAAAAACAATTTCAAAGTAATCTCTACACCCAGTGTGGGGCTTAAACTCACAATTCAGAGATAGAGAATCATATGCTGTACTGACAAGCCAGCCAGATGCCCCTCAAATTTTAATATTAAAACTTATGTTTGTTTAAAGTGGGTTTTTTTTGTGTTACCTATTATCACACTAAGGAAATTTACTATATCCCCAGTTTTCCTCTAGAGAACTTACGGTTTTAGCATTCATACTCAGATCCACAGCATACTTGGAGTGAATTTTTGCATAAGTGGAAGGTAGAGGATTTTATCACACTTAATAAAATTAACAGTAGTTACTTAGTAACTTTAAGTCTATATTCAGATTTCCTTCATTGCCTAAAATATGCCTTTTGTAGATTGTTTGTTGAAATCAGGATCCAAACCAAGGTTCTCTTAAAAATTAGTTTCTAATGCTATTTACTCGTGAAAGAAGTGAGTTGTCCTGAAAAATGTTTATGTCACTTTTTATTATTACTTCATTGTGATATCATTTAATTTCTTCCCTTGGCCCATATGTATCCTGAAGATTTTAAGGTTATATGTAAAGGCAAATCAGGTTTAACTTTAATAACCTTTGACATGGATACTCCACTAGTGTTGCTATGCTTCATACCAGTTATGTCAGGTTTAGTGATGCTTACTTAGCTTGATAAGTGAGTTGAGTGGTGACAGTCTCAAGCATTTCTTGTAAAATTCCTTATTAACTGTCTACCTGATAATTTTACCATCCATCAATGACCATTGCCTGAATCAGCTATTTACTCAGGAATTGCAGAATCATAAATTTTAATTTGACCACTCCTGTTGTATTTAGTAAGTGAAAGAAGTTTACTTTATTGTCTTAATATTTGGTTACTCTGAAGTAGCATTCATATTAGATGGCAGAATAAATGTGTACTCCTTCCCTTTATCAAATTTCAGGGAGTTGGTGTCTTTGCAAATTTCAGTATCATCCTTCTAGTGAGTTTCTCTCTCTCCTTTTTTTTTTGAGGCTCATTATGAATTCCTTGCTTTTCATCTCGTCCATGTATTTTAGTAAATTACAGTCTTATTTTTAAAAAATATTTATTTATTTATTTATTTATTTATTTATTTATTTATTTATTTATTTATGTGAGGTGGGGGAGGGGCAGAGGGAGAAGAAGGGAAAGAATCCCAAACAGACTTAAGGCCTAGCACAGAGCCCAACACAAGGCTCAATCTCATGACCTTGAGATCATGACCAGAGATGAAATCACAAGGCAGGTGCTTAACTGACTAAGCCACCCAGGTGCTCCAGTCTTATTTTTTATGAATATTTTTATTGAAGCACAATATACATGTAGGTGGTTGCATGAACCATTAAAATACAACTCGAGCTAGTCTTCACAAGGTGAATATACCTGTATGACCACCACTTATGTCAAGAAATACAAAGTGGAAAGGCATCTTGTGTTCATGGATGGTAAAATTTAATAATGTTAAATGTCCATACTATTCCAAGCAATCTATAGATCCATTGCTATCCTTATTCAAATCCCAATGATACTTTTTACAGAAATTTAAAAAATTCTAAAATTCATATTGAATCACAAAAAACCACAAATAGCCAAAGCAATCTTGAGAAAGAAGAACAAAGCTGGAGGCATCACACTTTCTGATTTCAAAATGTTACAAAGCTATAGATCCAAAAAAGCATGGTGCTTTTCAGAGCACAGATCTTTCACTTCGTTGGCTAGGTTTGTTTCTAGATATCTTAATTGTTTTTGATGCAGTTGTAAATGGGATTGATTCTTTAATTTCTCTTTCTGCTGCTTTATTATTGTGTACACATTATCTGTGTATAAAAATGCAACAGATTTCTGTATGTTGATTTCATATCCTGCAACTTTACTGAGTTCATTTATCACTTCTAGCAGTTTTCTTTGTGGCATCTTTTGGGTTTTCTATATATAGTGTCATTGTATCTGTAAATAGTGGAAGATTTACTTCTTCCTTGCCAATTTGGATGACTTTTATTTCTTTTTCTTGTCTGATTGCTGTGGCTAGGATTTCCAGAATTTGTTGAATAACAGTGGTGAGAGAGGACAATACTGTCTTGCTCCTGGCCATAGAGGAAAAGTTTTTAGTTTTTTGCCATTTACAATGGTATTAGCTATGAATTTTTCATATATGGGGTTTTCATATTATGTTGAAGTATGTTCCCTCAAAACCTACTTTGCTGAGATTTATTTTTTATCATGAATGTATGTTGTACTTCATCAAATACTTTTTCTGCATCTGTTGACATGATCATATGGTTCTTATCCTGTCTTTTATTTATGTGGTGCATTACATTGATTGATTCATGAATTTTGAACCACCATAGCAACTCAGGAATAAATCCTGCTTGATTGAGGTGAATGATTTTTTTTAATGTATTGCTGGATTCAGTTTGCTAGTATTTTGTTGAGAATTTCTGTATCTGTGTTCCTCAGAGATATTGGCTTGGCCTGTAGTTCTCTTTTCTAGTGGTATCTTTATCTTGTTTTGGTATGAGGGTAATGCTGGTTTCTTTTTTTTTTTATTTATTTTTTATTGGTGTTCAATTTACTAACATACAGAATAACCCCCAGTGCCCGTCACCCATTCACTCCCACCCCCCCGCCCTCCTCCCCTTCTACCACCCCTAGTTCGTTTCCCAGAGTTAGCAGTCTTTACGTTCTGTCTCCCTTTCTGATATTTCCCACACATTTCTTCCCCCTTCCCTTATATTCCCTTTCACTATTATTTATATTCCCCAAATGAATGAGAACATATAATGTTTGTCCTTCTCTGACTGGCTTACTTCACTCAGTAATGCTGGTTTCATAGAATGATTTTGGAAGTTTTCCTTCCTTTTCTATTTTTTGGAATAGTTTGAGCAGAATAGGTATTAACTCTTCTTTAGGTATTTGTTAGAATTTGCTTGTGAGGCCATCTGCTTCTGGATTTTTGTTTGGAGCTTTTAAATTACTGATTCAATTTCTTTCTGAAAACTATTAAGCACTGATGAAAGAAATTGAAGATGACACAGAAAATGGAAATACAGTTCATGCTCATGGATTAGAAGAACAAATACTGTTAAAATGTCTATATTACCCAAAGAAATCTGTAAATTTATTGTAATCCCTATCAAAATACCAACAGCATTTTAAACAGATATAGAACAAATAATCCTAAAATGTGTATGATATCACAATATACCCAAATAGCCAAACCAATCTTGACAAAAAAAAGCAAAGCTAGAGGCATAACAATTCTGAACTTCAAGTTATATGTATGTATATATACACATATTTTATAGCTATAATCATTAAGACAGTATGGTACTGGTGCAAAAATAGACACATAGAACAATAGAACAGAATGGAAAACCCAAAAATGGACCTACAACTATATGGTCAACTAATTTTCAACAAAGCAGGAAAGAATATTCAGTGGGAAAAAAGTCTCTTCAAAAAATGGTGTTGGGAAGACTGGACAGCCACATGCAGAAGAATGAAACTAGATCGCTTTCTTATACCATACACAAAAATAAATTCAAAATGGATTAAAAATCTAAATGCGAGACCTGAAACCATAAACATCCTAGAAAAGAGCACAGGCAGTAACTTCTTTGACATTGGCCATAGCAACTTTTTTGTAGATATGTCTCTTGAGGCAGGGAAACAAAAGCAAAAGTAAACCATTGGGACTTCATCAAAATAAAAAGCTGCACAGCAAAGAGAACAATCAACAAAACTAAAAGATAACCTACAGAATATGAGAATATATTTGCAAATGATAAAGTGTTAGTATCCAAAATCTATAAAGAACTTATAAAACTCAACCCCAAAAATCAAATAATCCAATTAAAAATAAGCTGAAGATATGAATATACATTTTTCTAAAGAAGACATCCAGCTGGCCAACAGACACATGAAAAGATGCTGAATACCATTCATCATCAGGAAAATGCAAATCAAAGCTACAAGGAGACATCACCTCACACCTGTTAGAATGGCTAAAATTAACAACACAAGAAACAACAGATGTTGGTGAGGATCTGGAGAAAGGGAAACCCTCTTGCACTATTGGTGGGAATGCAAACTGGTACAGCCACTATGTAAAACAGTCTGGAGGTTCCCCTGAAAGTTAAAATCAGCTATCTTATGATCCAGCAATTGCACTATTGGGTATTTACCAAGGAATACGAAATTATAAATCAAAAGGATACATGCACCCCAATGTTTATAGAAGCATTATCTATAATAGCCAAATGATGGAAACAGCTCAAGTGTCCACTGAATGATGAGTGTGATACACACACACAAAGGAATATTACTCAGCAGTGAAAAATAATGAAATCTTGCCATTTTCAATGACATGGATGAAGTTAGAGAGTATTATGCCTAGTGAAATAAGTCAGTCAGAGAAAGACAAATACCATATGATTTCACTCACACATGGAATTTAAGAAACAAATGAAAGAAGGAGAAAAAAAGGGGGCAAATCAAGAAACAGACTCTTAACTCTATAGAACAAACTGATGGTTGCCAAAGGGGAGATGGGTTGGGGGATAGGGGAAATATGGGGAAATATGTGATGGGGATTAAGGAGTCCATTTGTTTTGATGAGCACTGGGTATTGTATGGAAGTGTTAAATTACTATATTGTACACCTGAAACTTATTACACTGTATGTTAACAGGAATTTAAACAAAAACTTTAAAAAAGGGATAAATGGGTTGGACGGGAGGGACATATGCATATGAGGAATATAGAGGATTTGGTGGGCAGTGAAGCCATGATGTATCATACTATAATGAAGGATACATGTCATTAGGTATTAG
Source organism: Canis lupus baileyi (assembly GCF_048164855.1). Taxonomy (NCBI): domain Eukaryota; kingdom Metazoa; phylum Chordata; class Mammalia; order Carnivora; family Canidae; genus Canis; species Canis lupus. The sequence continues at coordinate 71,993,393 of NC_132839.1, forward strand.
TGAAAACCCTTAAGATATATGTGACACAAAAAAATGAATGCTAGTATAGGCTGTGGATTTTGATAATAATGTTGTGTCAATGTAGGTTTTTTTATTGTAACAAAAGTAACCCTCTGGTGCAATATTTTGATTGTAGGGGGCCTGTGCAGGCTTGGGGGATGGCTGTATCCTGGAAATGTCTGTATCCTCCTGTCAATTTTGCTGTAAGTCTAAAACTACTCTAAAAAATAAAGTTTAATAAAAATAGCATTATCCTGGCTATAAAAATAGGCATATAGGCCAATAGAAGAGAAAAGAGATCCCAGAAATAAACGTACACATAGGACAAACTTACCTTTGACGAGAGTGCCAAGAATACACAATAGGGAAAGAATAGTTTTTTCAGAAATTTGTGGTGGGGAAACAATATCTATGTGTGAAAGAATGCAGCTGGACCCTTATCTCACACCATACACAAAAGTCCACACAAAAGGGATTAAAGACTTAAATGCGAAGATCCAAAACTCTACAACTCCTAGAAGAAAATACCAGGGAATAAATTCATGATATGGATCTTGGTAATGATATCACGGATATGACACAAACTAAAAAACAAGTGGAAGTATATCAAACTAAAAAGCTTCTTCACAGCAAAGGAAATAATTAGAGTAAAAGTGAAACTCATGGAATGGGAGAAAATATTGCAAGCCATATATCTGATAAGAGGTTAATCTCCAAAACATATGAGGAACTCTTATAATTAAGTAACAAAACAACTAGTAATCCATTTTAATGTGGGCTAAGATTTTGAATAAACATTTCTCCAAAGAAGATGTACAAATGGCTGTCAGGTATGTGAAAAAATGCTCAACATCACTAATTGTCAGGGATATGCAAATTAAAACCATAACGAGATACTACTCATACCTGGTAGGATGACCATTATCAAAAAAAAAAATAACATAGGTGTTGGCAATGGTATGGATAAATTGGAACCCTTGTATACTGTTGGGAATTCACTAAGTATTTTTTTAAATTTATTTATTCAGAGAGAGAGAGAGAGAGACTGAGAGGCAGAGACACAGGCAGAGGGAGAAGCGGGCTCCATGCAGGGAGCCTGACGCGGGACTCGATCCTGGGATCAGACCCCGGGCTGCAGGCGGCGCTAAACCGCTGCGCCACCGGGGGTGCCCTGTTGGTGGGAATTCAAAATGGTGCAGCTGCTATGGAAAACAGTATGGAGGTTCCTCAAAAAATTACATAGAATTACCATCTGATCTGCCAATCACACTTCTGAATATTTATCCAAAAGAACTGAAATTGGTATCTTAAAAAGATATTAGCATTCCCATGTTCATTTCAGCTGTATGTACAGTAGCCAAGAGATGGTAACAACCAAATATCTATCAGCAGATGAGTAGATAAGGAAAACGCTCCATGTGCATACCTTGGAATTCTATTCAGTCTTAGAAAGGAAGGAAATTCTTTAATATATAAAAGCATGGAAATACCTTGAGGACATCACACTAAGTGAAACAAACCAGTCACAGGAAGATAAATATTGCATTATTCTCTTTATATGAATTATCTAAAATAGTCAAATTCATAGAATCAAAGAGTGGAGTGGTGGTTGCCAGAGCTTGGAGGAGAGGGAAATGGGGAATTACTAACCAATGGGCATAAAGTTTCAGTTAAGCAAGATGAATAAGCTCTAGAGATCTGCTACAACATTGTACCTATAAAATATTGTACACCTAAAAATTTGTTAGGGGAATAGATCGCATGTGAGGTGTTCTTACCACATGCAAATGATGAATTATTGAACACTACATCTGAAACTAATGATGTACTATATATGTTCGCTAATTGAATTTAAATAAAAAATAGTGATCTGAAGGGGCACCTGCACCCCAATGTTCATAGCAACAATGTCCACAATAGCCAAACTCTGGAAAGAACTCAGATGTCCAGCAATAGAGGAATGGATAAAGAAGATGTGGTGTATATATACAATGGGATATTACTAAGCCAACAGAAAGGGTGAATACTTAATCACTCACATCAACGTAGATGGAACTGGAGGGTATTATGGTGAGTGCAATAAGTCAATCAGAGAAGTCTTTCTCTGATTATCATATGGTTTCACTCATGTGTAATAGAAGAAACAGTGCAAAGGATCATAGGGGAGGGGAGGGAAAACTGAATGGAAAGTCATCAGGGAGAAAATCCATGAAAGACTCTTAACTCTAGGAAGCACATTGAGGGTTGCTGAAGGGGAGGTGGGTTGGGGGATGGTGTGATTTGGTGGTGGGCACGAAGGAGGAGACATGATGACATGAGCACTGATGGATGTAACTGATAAATCATTGCGTACTACATCTTTTTTATAATAAATTTATTTTTTATTGGTGTTCAATTTACCAACATACAGAATAACACCCAGTGCTCATCCCGTCAAGTGCCCCCCTCAGTGCCCGTCACCCATTCACCCCCACCCTCCGCCGTCCTCCCCTTCCATCACCCCTGAAACTAAGTATGTACTTTATATTGGCTAATTGAATTTAAATTAAGAAAACCAAAACAAAAATAAAGTGAATCTCTGGCATAGCAAAAAGTAATAATAATAAAATTAATTAAATATTACTGATCCCAAATATGAAATCTTAAAAAAAAAATATTACTGATCCCCAGAAGCCTTCCTCATGCTCTCTTTCACTGTCTCCTCCAAAAAATTACCATTCCTCTGACTTCACGACCTTCATTAGGGTTTTTCCAGGTTTGGAACTTTGTATAAAGGCAAACTCATTGTGTATTTTCTTTTATATGTGACTTTTTAATTCACCATTATGTTTCTGAGGATCACTTGCATTGTTTCATGTAGTGATGGAACGTTTATTGTTGTTGGTACATAGTATTTCAGTGTTTGAGTATATTATGGTCTATCTGTTCTGTTGAAGGGCTTTGGGCTGTTTCCAGTTTGGGGTTGGAACAAGTCTTGTGTGTGTCTGCACATGTTTTTTTATGTACCTGCAACTTTTTCGATGTTTACTTTGGAATGGAATCACAAGATCACATGCTAGGCCCTGACATTCATGAGTGTTTTTACCAGTTTCCACTCCCACTAGCAATATATAAGAATTCTAGTTTTTCCATATCTTTGTCAACATTTAGTGTTGTCATTCTTTATAATTTTAGAAATTCTGATGAGTTTGTAATAACACTCCACTATGATTTCAACTTATAGCTCCCTGATGCCTGATAGGACCAGGGAGTACATTTTCGTATGTATATTGGCCATCTTGATACTCTTTTTATGAAATATCTGTTCAAATCTTTTGCCAATAATTTTTAAAATCACATTATTTCTCTCCTTTTTAGTGAGTTTTAGGTGTTCTTGATGTGTTTTAAGTAAGAATCATTTGTCACCTATATGCATTGCAAATATGTTCTCACACTCTGGCCTTTTCATTCTCTTAGTGGTATCCTTTAGTAAATAGAAATTGTTACTTTAATGTATTCAACATAAAAAGTTTGTCCCTTACTAGTTAGACATTCTTTGTTTTCTGTTTTAAAAATCTTGGCTACCTCTAAGTCACCAATATTTTTTTCCTATGTAACTTTCAAGATTTACATTTTTACCTTTCATTAATGATTTTCTGCCCATACAAAGTTGACTTTGTGGGATGAGGTGAGGAGGGAACAATATTTGTTTCTAGTTTACCCAGTGCTGAGTATTGAGAAAACTATTGTAGAGTTTGCCATCACTATAACAAGAACCACCAAAAATTTAGTTGCTTAAAAAAACTACTCATTATTTTTGTATTTTTGTCACAATTCTGCATATCAGCAGTTTGGACTGAGACTCACCCATACCTCCGCAACCAACTGCTGGGTTGATCAGGGTCCCTTTCCATGTGGTTTGTCATCTTAAAGCAGGATGGCTTGGGTTGGTTCACATGGTGGCTAGGTTCCAAGAGAGAAGAGAGACTATGTCGTAATTTGAAAGCACTTTTTAATCTCTGCTTATATCATATTTACTGTCATCTCTTTGGCCAGAGCAAGGCTACTGGTCAACCCCAGACTCCATGTGGGAGCAGACTGTTTTATGTTGTGGATACATGGGTGGTGTAGTCATATGGGGGTCTGTTCTGCAACATCTACCAAAACCATCCTTTCCTCATAGTACTGCAATGTCACCTTTGTCTTTAATGAATTGACTGTATGTGTGTGAACCTGTTTTGTTTTTGGACTACTCTTTTTTATTGTTCTGTTTGCCAGTCCCTCTGCCAATAACACATTTCCTCAATTCCCCTAAATTTCTTTTTTTAATTAATTAATTTATTTGAAGAGCAAGCAAGTAGAGGGGGAGGGGCAGAGGGAGAGAGAGAAAAAAAATCTCAAGCAGACCCTCCCTGCTGAGTGTGGAGCCCAACTCAGGGTCTCAGTCTCACAACCCTGAGACCATGACCTGACCTGAAATCAAGAGTTCAATGCTTAACCAACTGAACCACCCAGGCATCCCAATTCTCCTAAATGTCTCAGTTTAGATATGACATTTTAACTTCTCTGACTTATTCTTCAAGATTGCATTAGCTACTCTTGACCCTTTGCATTTCCATACAATTACAGGAGTAGGTAGTCAATTTTCTTTCAAAAATGGCTTGGATTTTGTTAAATAGGTAGAGAAGTATGGAGGAGAGCTAACGTGTTTAAAATACTGAGTTTTCCAATCTGTGAGCATGATATGTTTCTTTTTTAAGTCTTACTGTATTTCTCCCAGTAAGGCTTATAGAGGTACATGCACATATTTTAAAAAATGTGTTATTAGATATTTAATTAGTTAATACTCTCTGAATGTGATTTTAAAATGATACAAAGAAATATAATTGTTTGCATATTGATCTTATATTCTCTGTCCTTTCTAAGTTCACTAATTAAGTATATTAGTCTGTAGATTATTTTTGACTTTCTATGTATTTACTATGGCTCACATGAATAAAGATGTTTGACATTTTCTTTTCCAAACCTATACCTTTTATTTTGTGTGTGTCTGAGAAGCAAAATATTGAATACAAATAGTGGTAATAAGCATTTTACTCTTTTCTAGTATCTTTAAATATCTAACCATTAAGTATATGTTTGGTGCAGGTGTGTCATAGATACTCTTTGTCAGATTGAAGAGAATTCTACTCCTGAATTTACTGTTTTACCATGAATCGGTATTGGGTATTATCAAACACTTTTTATACACCAATTAAAATGATTTCAAGTGCCTCTTCCCCTTTTAGTCTGTTAATGTTATTGTTTGCATTTCTGGGATGAACTGAATCTGGTCATGATGTAATCATTTTTTATATATTGCTGGATTCCGGCTGCTAATATTTTGTGTAGAATTTTTGCATCTATATTCATGAGTCAGACTGACCTGTAATTTTCCCTCTTATAATGTTCTTTTCATGTTTTTGCATTAAGATTATGCTGATACCATAAAGCACATTGGGAAACGTTCCCCCTTTTTCTGTTCTCTGGACGAATTTACATAAATTTGGTGTTCTTTTATACTTCTATGGAATAATTCACCATTGAGGCCATCTGGACCTAAAGTTTTATATGTGGCAATATAGTTAATTGTAGATTCAACTTCCAGATAGATATAGGACTATTCAGATTTTCTATTTATTCTTTTGTCCGTCAACCAGTCAGGTGACTTGCAGAGAGGGTGATTCAAGTTCATGTTCAAGTTCATGTGACATTACACATCTTTCCATGTCATAGCTTGGATCACTGCAACCTTAAATCTGCTGATTCTGAGGGTCATTGACTCCAGGAAGTAGGCTCGTCTTTCTACCTCCTAGAATCACAAGTAGAAATAATGAGGAAAAACAGGATAGTCACTAAAACAGTAATTAGTAGAGGATAGTTATGTTTAAGTCTGAAACACTCATTAGTCTTGAAGAATGGAAACCTTAAAAGGCAATTTATATGCAAACGCTTCCAATGTTCCTGCTGCATAAGGCTGCACTCCATCATTAGTCGCCAAAGACCACCTCGAAGGATTTTTTCCCTTTCCCCTTTTTTCCCTCCTAATTGCCATGCTCTCACCAGCTTCCTTGTCAAATTAATGCAAACGAAGCCACATGTTCTTATCTAGAGTCTTGTCCAACAACAAAATCGTGTGCTTCGTTATCTTGCTGGCCTCTGACATCTCAGAGTCTCAGGATATGAAACCCAGAAGCAACCTTCCAGATGCCATGCACAACTGTTTCATTTTCCTAATGAGGGAGCCGCAGTCCGGGAAGAAGACACATGTTCAGGGTTAATCCTTCCTTCATTCATTTACTCAATAGATATTTATCAAATATTTATTGAATGACTACTTCACACTAGGCACAAGAGAAAAAATAGACAATGCCCTTGTTAAGACAGACAATGAACTGATAAATACATAAAAATGAGAGAATATGATATATGCTAACAAGGAAAAACACAGGGGTGCTGTGATAGAAAATAATGTGTATGGCTCCTTGATGGGGTTTGTTTTAGTTTGAGTTTTTCTAGAAGTAACCCTTCTAGACAAGGAATCATGTACAAGTAGTTTGTGTAGGAGGTGATCTCAGGAATGGAGGTAGGGAAGTCAGGTGGCCAATAAAAAGTGTATTATTGAGCAACTTAGTTACCACTGTGGCACCTGCAGACTTTGGGAAGCAGTATAGCACATGCCTCCAGTGTCATCCCACCCTATGTTTAAGGGGTTGGGATAGTGATGTCCACATGCCCATCAGTCATTGGTGGAGGGGTGCTCAGTGCTCTGGGCATTTCTCACCTGCTGTACAGGCAGAGCAGAGTCCCATCACCAGAGAAGCCCTCCAGCCAAATGATGCAGCTGTTTGCAGTATGCGCATCAAGATAGAGAGGGACTACATGGAAATGGGTAGGGCACTGGCAGTGCCTGCTACAAGTTGTATCCACCAGGGAATACAGAGACACAGAACCAATAGGATAGACAGATAGATTCAGATTGATAGATACATAGAGAGACTTATAAGGAATTAGCTTGGGCAGTTATGGAGACTGAGAAGCTCCAAGACTATACTCAGAAAGCTGGAGAGCCAATGTGAGTCAGAAGGCCTGCGAACCAGGAAAGCTAATGGTGTAAGTTCCAGTCTGAAAGCCAGCAGGCTTGAGATCCAAGGAGAGCTGATTTATTGAGTCTGAATGCAGGAAACATTGATTTCCAGTTCAAGCAGTCAGTCAGGAAGTTAGTTCTCTCTTACACAGATGAGGATTAGCTTTTCATTCTATTCAGACCGTCGACTGATTGGGTGAGGCCCACCTCCATTAGGGAGGACAGTCTGCTTTATTCAGTCGGTTGATTCAGTTGTTAATCTCATTCAAAACCAACCTCACGGACACATCCTGAATAATAATTGTCCAAATACCTAGGCACCTCATGCCTAAAGTTGACCATCACAAATGTGGTCCCAAGAACTTTTTCTATAGAGGAGAAAAATGAGACTAGAAAAATGAACCATGGCTGGAATTCAGAGAGATCTAGAGAAGAGTAGTCTAAAAGGAGGAAGAGAGGTGGTTGGTTCGCTCTAGGCATCAACAGATGGCTGTGACCCACCAAAGTGAGCAAGATTAATTTATTTAACAGATATAGTAGAATGCCAGGGAGAAAGGAGTTAACAAATGCCCACTATGTGCCAGGGAGAAGGGAGTGCTAGGTTTTAAGAGGAGAGGTATACTGTAGTGAAAGGAGAAAAATATATAGTAGTTCAGATGCAGCTTCTCTCAGCCTGGGTCCCTAAGTGGGTGCAGTAAGCAGAGCCACTGGCTGATTTGTGTGGACATGTAGTATGAGTGAAAAAAAAAATTTGTTGTTAAAAGACATCAAGATTTGGAGTTTGTTTGTTACACAACAAAACCTAGCCCATACTGATCAATGAGCCATTTTGCTAAATGGCAAAGCCCATTAGTTCACTGCATCCCTTTATTTTTTTTTATAAATTTATTTTTTATTGGTGTTCAATTTGCCAACATATAGAATAACACCCAGTGCTCATCCCGTCAAGTGCCCACCTCAGTGCCTGTCACCCAGTCACCCCCACCCCCTGCCCACCTCCCCTTCCACCACCCCTAGTTCGTTTCCCAGAGTTAGGAGTCTTTCATGTACTGCATCCCTTTAATACACACACTCACCAGGCACACATTCCCCTCTATCACTCAAAGCCCTGTGGGGTTTCTCATTACCCTCAGGGTAAGGAGCAGCATTTCTATCCAAGCCTTGGTCCCTGCCACCTCTGCAGTGCCATCTCTTGCCACTCCCTCCACCTTAGCATCTTTGAACCAGCTATCTATTCCTTCTGCTTGCAATAATCTCATACTCTCCCCGGTCCCACCCCTTCCTCCTGCTTTAACTTCTGACACTGCCCAACTCCTGTGCATGAATCCCGTCTCAGTTTTAAATTCACTTCCTCCTAAGAGCCTTCCCTGTCCCCAGGTCTGTTCCTTCCCACAGTATGTCTTCCTACAGCACTCAGTTCTTACCTAAATTGCAGGTGAAATCCCTGTGTAATGTCAGGGATTGTAATGTTAGATTTTAGGCTCCTGGAAGACGGGGATGATGTCTGTCTTACTCTCAGCACAGAGCGCTGACAATGTCGGAGAATAGGTTCCCAGTAAATATGTATCGAATGAATAAATAAAAGATCTTTCTGACATTTTCTCACTAGAGAGCTTTTATTAAACGCCAGATTTTCTTTCCAAAGAAAGCTTGAGTAGAGACATAGAAATCCCTTTTGTTCTGTTCAAATCTTTTCACAGAACTCCCTTCCGGCTTCCCATAAAGAGACATTAGTCTCCAAGAAGCACATCTCCAGAACGTGATGTTCCTCCTGCAGTGGCTGGTGGCCACTCGGGGAACACTTGGTGCTCTAATTGGGAGCAGTGCAGACTCATTATTTCATGGGCTGGTGGCATGCTGAATGTCACAGGTTGGAGCTTGTCATTTGTTTGGGATTACTTGGCAGTCCCAGCTCTTCCTGCACCCCTGACCCCACATTAATGAACTTTTCAGGGAGAGACCAACCATTCAGACAACTTTGTGAGTCCACAGTTTGCAGGAAACATACCCTGCAAATGAGAGTAGCTGGGGATGTTCCCTGAGCTGCTGTCATATGTTTTCAGGGATAATAATGAAATTATGATTTAATTTGGTTGGGAGCTCAGGGATTTGGGAAAATCTCAAGGGCAGTTCTCTGTGAGTGTGTCATCACAAGCTGTCCTGTGTTGTTGGTTAGCTTTGCCCTGTTGCTTTACTATCTGAATGGGAGGCCTTTCCTCCCTCTCCTCAGGGCTCTGTGGGTGCCCCTTGGGCCTCTTGTGTTAATCTGCACACAGTCTTCCAGTTGAGCCAAGCCCAGTTCCAATCCCTGGACCACCAGGCTTCCTAAACAGCCCCTGCCCTGAAAACAATCACAGTGGCAGAAAACCTGTGTAGGCTTGAAAATTGCTTTCCTACCTTATTCTGGAAAAGATTTAAGTTGGCTCAGCAGGTGCCTGAAGCATAAGAGGATGGCACCAGTGAAAACATGAGTGAAGACAAAGAAAAAGAAAGATGGAGGCAGAAATGATGATGTCAGGGGCCAGGCTTGAAATGTGTACCTTGAAAGCCCCCATGCAGATTTCGGCTCCCTTGCAGCCAACTAGAAAAGTGCAACTAGGACAGCTACCCAGTTCACAGGTCTTTATAGAGAAACCAGACTTGGAGCTGAGAAGCACAAGGTCTCCTGGTCCTGAGGGGCGGCCAGTGGACCAGTCATCAGGAGTGGTTGCTCTCATTGGGGTGCAGTGGCTTTGCTGGTCCCAGGAACTTGGCCAGGTCACTTGACTCCCGGTAAATCAAGGACAAGCATCTCTGCTCTGCTCCCTTCCCAGGGCTGCCCTGAAGATCAGACAAGGGTGAAAGCCCACTTTTGAACTGGAAAGAATTATACAAGCATGAGACATTATTATCTATGAGAAAATGATGGTATTAATTAACCTCTCTGAGCTCTGGTTATCCTAACTGTAAAATCAGGCATAATAATAACCTCATTGGGTCTTTGGAAGGATGTAAATTATCTGATTCATGGCAAGACTTCTCAAATTCTTAATTCTGTCCCTCCCCTGCTTTCTTTCATTAAAGCAGGAGGGTCAGACTCTCAGATTGAAGAGGTGAATGGATCCAAATTATAATGACATGGTTTCTGCTTTGAACATTTATCGATTCTGTTAAATACTATACACACATGGGAGGCTCTCCACACTGACTCAGATGTTGCATGCACACATGGGCACACACAGTACATTTTCCTACCTCACCTGTGAGCAGGGCCAGCTCCATGGGTGTGGGACCCGGGCTGTCATACAGGACTTCACACTCACAAGGGCCCCATACTTGGCTGAATGCTCTATCACTGTCTTGGAGTGTTTCATAACTTTTAACCAAGAGGTCCTGAATTTTCACTTTGTACTGAACTCTTCAGGGTAGGTAGCTGGTCTTGCCTTCAAGAGCAAATAACCAGCATGGTGTGTAAGGAAGAGGCTTTTAGAGTTGGAGCAGAGCAGGAAGGGCTGTCTTACTCTGGTGTCCGAGTGTCTCTGCCTGTCGGAGAACACCCACACAAACCCTCACCCCATTCCCCACAGAGTTGAGGGCTTCCATCTGCTTCTGGGGAGAAGCCAGTATATGGCGGGATGTGTGCCTAGGCATGGCTAATGCTGGCTGAGTCTATGAATTTCACTTCTTCCATCTTTGTTGCCCCCCCGCTCCCCCGGCCTCCTAGACACACCCAGGGAGTATGTTCCAATAGGGCCTCTGATCTCTGCATTTTTACTGCAGCCACCACAGCCTGGCCCAATTCATATCTCTTCTGCATGGTGCTGTGGAGCCTGGGGTTCAGTTTAGGCTCTGGAGCTGGGTGGCCTGGGTTTAGGTCCTGGTCCTGCCTCCCAGTGCTTCGGTCCCACAGGGCAAGGTTCTTGAATTGTGTAGCTCTCAACTTCCTCATGTGAAGAGCAGAGAGAGGTGTGAGCTCTTTGCTGTGAAGGCTTAGAGCCAGGCCCGGCCCAGAGTCCTCTCGAATGTCATGGAGATTCACGTTGCTACTCTACTCAATACCTGACACCCCCTTTTATGTCTGCCCCCAGCCCATCCACTTGCCACAGGCAGTAAAAGAGATCATCCATAAAACCCCTAAATCAGATTATGTGCCGGTCAACTTGGTACTCTTAGCTTCCCATTGCATTTAGAGTCACTCCAACTTCTATCAGTACTGGCCAGCATGGCCTTGCATGAACCAGCCTTCCTGCCTCTTGGACCTTACCTCCGGCCTAGGTAAGGTGGGACCTTACCTTCCCACCATTCTCTGCTCCAGATACACATGCCTGTTATCAGGCCCTCAGGAACAACACCAGACTTGTTCCTGCTCTGGGCTTTTGCACGTGCTATTCCCTGAGCTAAGTTTGAAGTGCTTCCCTGTTCCCAGATGGCTGGGGATTCTTTCCCTCTAGGTCTTGTTTCAGAGGCCACCTGCTCAAAGAGGCCTGTCCTGGCCACCTGTGGACACTTACTTCCCCTGTGACTGGCTAACTGTACCCCTGCCTTATCTCTTTTATGCAGCTTTAGGCCACTTGCAGTTATCTAGTTATTTGCTTACTTGCTCCTAGTCTTCTTGCTTAGAGGGTAAATTCCACAGGGGTGGAGGCCTCTTCTGTCCTGGCCACTGCTCTTTGCCTCACATGCAGCCTGTGTGTGCCTATGCAAGTACTTGTGCATGAATAACTAGGGTGACTGACTTACAAACGCTTGGCTAGATGGCATATAGTTGCCTCTTCTTCCCCATGCTGTCTGGTCTCCATAGGCCTATACTGCTTTACCTTCCCTGCATTATCACTTCCTTACCCCTGCCTTATGGACATTCAGAGGCTTTGGGGACATTTACTTTCTGAATTGCCCACCCGCCCCAACTCTCAACCTGCCCTGGAGTTTTGATACCTCAGATGTATTGCATACCTGCTTGTGATCTATGTTTGTCTGTGCTTTGCACATACAAGAGTGAGACTATTTTGCCCCCAGAACCAATTTCGCCCTTTAGTAGGGGTTGCACCCCATTAGGTGTTCCACACTTTCGGTGGACTCCACCGTTTAGTAAGCTCTTTTGCGTCTTGTAGGTGAAGTCCTGTTGGCAGTAGAAAGGAGAAGCTTGATGCCCTGTTCACTGGGATTTCTCATAGAAGGAGCAAGAGCACATCTAACCGTGGGGGCGTGAGGGAGATTTTATACCGGGCGGGGATGTTTTCCATTTCCATGTAGACAAAAGAGGAAATGGTTTAGTCCTTTCCTTAGCAACTTTCTGAAAAGGAGTACTTTGGAGCTCTGCTTGACAGTGGGGAGCATAAGTCCAGAGAGCTCTCATTTCCTTTCTTTCTGCTCTCAAATATTGTCAGTTTTTTTTTTCCCCCGACTTCTGTTCTCAAGGTTTTATCTCCTTCCAAGAATCTGACATAACCCTAGTGGATGCTCAGCAATTTGTGTTACGGCTGTGTGATTCTGTTACAAAATGTTCCATTTTTAAAATAAATTAGATAAGGACATTCTCAGTTTTGAAAGAAGGCACTCAGCCTATAGCTGTGAGGAAGGAGCATCATATATGAGCTCACCACCTTTTTATAGTCTGAAAATAATGTAGTACTTGAGCTACAAAAGTTCTAATTTTTTTGCACAGACTCTATTATTTCCTTAAAGTTATAATGATTTCTCCATCCTCCGCATGCATTTATTTCAATATCCAATTATTTTATAAGCCCTACACATGGAGATCCAGGGCTCACATACACATAGACGCTAAGATGAATGCATGTCATGTTCAGGGATAATGTGTGAAATCCTGAGAATTTTTGAGATTTCCTGTCTGTTGGTGATAGAACAACAATGATTAGGGACAGTGATTGGGAACCTATGTGGTGCTGTGCTTTGTTCTGAGCATTTTACAGATAGTAAATAATTTGATCCTGCAACAAGCCATCATACAGCTGCTGTTACCATCCCCCTGTGTTAGAGAGGACACAACGGGTCACAAAACTAGTAAGGGAAGAACTGACTTCAAGTTCTGTATATGTAATCATGTCATTAAAATAATGATTAACAATAACAACAACCAGTGATAATGGTTGGGATCCTAATAACACCAAGAGCAAAGGCCCATGGCAAGCATACTTTATAGAGCAGGTCCGGTCAGTTAGGTAGAATGGGGGATGTTTCCTATAATTCATCTCTAATTTTTACACCGACTTTTGAAGGTAAGTGATATTGTTGATCATATTTTGCAAACATGGAAACAAAGCCTGTGAAGGTTAATGAAGCTTGAGGTCAAGCAGTGTTGGTGGATGGGCTGAGTCTGGAGTTGGGCCTGCCTGCACCTGAGTCTGTGCTGGATTGCCTCCTTGTGAGGGCTGAGGAAGCTTCAGCCCCTGGTAGCAGGTAGGAGATAGCCATCTGCTCAGGAAATGTGTTCTGGACACCACTTTGTGGCCAGCCACATGGAGGGGCCAGGGAAGCCTAGAAGGACACGCCTAGGCGTGTCCATGCAGATCTCCTGGGCCAATGGCTAGGCCAGCAGGAGAAGGGAGAAGCAACCACAGAAATGTGGTAGAGTGTCTGTGTGTTCCTTGTAGACTCTTCATTCATTCATTCATTAATTCATTCATTCATTGCTTCATTTACCAATGCTTCAGGGCCTGCATACAGCAGGGATGTGACCGCGTTCATGCCTATGGCATTTGGCTCAGTGGACCTCTCTGTGGACTCTCCCCTACTGGGTTCTGGTATAGACTCAGTTATGCAACCCTCCTCCCACCCAGTTCATATGTCAAAGCCCTAATCCCTAATGTGATTTGGAGGTGAGGTTTGGGAAGGTGATTAGGTGGAGATCAGGTCATGAGGTTGGAGCCCCATGATGGGATTAGTGCTCTGGTGAGTTGAGGGAGAGATGAGAGCTCTCTGACTCCACTGTGTGAGGACACAGTGAGAAGACAGATGTCTCTGAGCCAGGGAGAGAGTGTTCAACAAGAATTGAACCTGCTGGCATCTCCATCTTGGATGTTCCGGCCTTCAGACCACGATAAATAAATGTCTCTTGTTGCGACCCCCAGTCTGTAGTATCTGTTGTAGCTCTCTCTTCTTTCCCCACAAGTGATCCTTTTTTCTTCCCCAGTCTCTGCTTCCTCTGGAGCCTTCACTCTCTGTATCTCCTCAGTGCTGGGGAGCCAGAAATCATCATGGATTTCCAAACCTCTTTCCCTTCCGGCCACATCCCGTGTTCTTACTGATGTGTTCTGTGTCTTTCCCAGGTCTTCTCCTTTTCTCTCCCCCTCTCCTGATCCTGTTCAGGCACTCTTGCTCCCTGTAGGGCCTGGATACCACATGTCTCCCTCTGCTCCTTGCCCCTCTTCCTTGGGCCTGCACTGCGGTGGCCATGGAAGCTTATTGAATACAGTTTTCTCTCTATAAGCCAGGGTCCCTCGTGATGCCTAGTCCTGTGCTTTTCCAACAGCAATATCTACATCATCATCACTATAGTACTTGTCTGCTAGGACACTGTAACAAAGCATCACAGACCGGGGGCTTAAACAGTTGAAATTTATTCTCTCCCAGTCTTGGAGGCTGTTAAGTCCAAGATCAAGGTGAGAGTAGGGTCAGTTCCCTCTGAGGCCTCTCTCCTTAGTGTGTAGATGGCTGTCTTCCTTCTGTGTCCTCACATGGTCATCCCTCTGTGCATATCTGTGTCCTGTTCTCCTCTTATTATAAGGACACCAGTTGGTTTAGAGTCTACCCCAATGACCTCATTTAACTTAATCACATCTTTAAAGGCCCTGTCTCCAAACACAGTCACATATAAGCTTCAACACATGGATTTTCAGGGGGCACAGTTCAGCCTATAACAGTTACCATCATTTTTTATCATGCCACCTTTGTCGTCAACCTATCACTTCCCCCACGGCCATTTATTGATCACTTAGTATGAGCTGGGCTCTGGCCTAAACTTTTACACAATACACAATCTCAGTTGATTTCACAACATGCTCATGACCCATATTTTTCAGGGATGGAGAAAGAAGTGAAGTCAGTTCCCCATCTTGCCTACTCGAGAAAGTAGCTCTCTCATGCCCTGGCTCTGCCAAAATGTCATTATCTCCTCAGTCTGTAGGTCAGGGGAGCCGCCATACAGCCCATCAGCTTGTAAACCAGACCCATTTTTCTGACTTATGTAATTTGGCTCTCTCACAGAGAAACAGTTATGAACTTTTGACTATGTTTGTGAGATGTCTGGATAAGCAAGATGTTTCACTGCTGCACTTGTCAAGATGTAGGATCTCTATTCTTCTCCTTAAAGCAATCAGCATTTTCTTGGCCCTGAAGCCATCTGAGGATGGTCCCTTCCTTGCCCCCACCCCAAAGCTTCCTGAGTTCAGCCCTGTTATAGCACTAACATGGTGCCTGCTTACCTTCTTGACAGGGAGTGCATGGTGGCTAGGACAGAGATTGGTTCGTTTCTGGCCCACAGCCTGGAATAGAACCAGGCCTTCAAGAAGGTTGGGAAAGAAATACAAAATAAACAGAAGATCGTGTAAACCCAAGGGGACACCAGAGGTCATGGATATTAAGGGTGTCAATGAGGCTTCTCATCTCATTATTCTGGGTTATGTTAGGCTAATAAGGGATCAAGACCATGCATGTGTGTGCATGCCCATGTGTGTGCATGTGTATGCACGTGCCTGTGTAAGTGTGTGTTTTAGGGGACATCAGTGCTCTTTAACAGTTCATGACAATGAATTCATCATTTAGGTGACCTTGTAGAAGGCAGAATTTTATGTTGGTCCCATGGCCTTCTTACCTAGCCCCCCTTAATTGATTATGTCATATTACCTTATAAAAAGAAGATTGTCTGGATGGACCTGATCTAATCCCACGAGCCCTGTAAAAGCAGAGCGGTTTCTCCTGACCAGTCACTAAAAGGAAAGTAAGAGAGATTTGGTGCATGAGAGTATTTGATGCACTATTAGATGGTCAAAACCAGGAGAGAAACAGGGACTTCTGTCCTGTAACCACACGGAGCTCCCACCCCAGACTTCACTGCAGGTCTGTCTCTTGTTCCTGTCCAGGCATGCTGCCCAGTAATCTGACCTCAACCCTCTGCCAAAAGGCACTTGCCTTGACTTAGCCTGAGGGCCATTTTTTGGTCCGTGGATGTGCATTTGCTCCAACATCACTTATTGAAAGGCTGTTTTTCCTCCACTGAGTTTTTGCACTTCTGTCAAGAATCAGTTGGGCATATTATGTGTATCTATTTCTGGGGTCTCTGTTCTGTCCCATTCATGCATATCTATCCTTTCTATACCACCTGGTCTTGATTTTTGAAGCTACATAGTACATTTTAATATTGGACAGAATTAGTCCTCTCTCTGAGGACAGAGAAAACTTTATCGTTCTTTCTCAAGATTGTTTTAGCTATTCTATGGTTAAAATACACCACTCTTCTTAGGATACTCAGCATTGAGCAGTAGATTAGCACTGCTATCATCTCTGCAAAAGAAGAAGTAACAGACATTGTTGTGACTATTAGTTATTACCTCCTCCTCATTCTACTCATTAGTAGGTGAGTTGAAAAATATCAGTAGACTCTAAAACATTAATTAGGCCCCTAATCCTGTACTATCCTTTCCCCAAAAAGGTCAGAAAATGGATAACTTTGTTTGCAGGAGAAATGGTCATGCTTTACATATTTGTAGAGCTCCTCTTGGAAGCATTGCTTTGAGAGTGAGCTTGGACCTAACAGATGAGGTTGCATCTAGCTGCATCACTTCTTCCAGGTTATTTGTCCTAAGTTTGCACAGCCTAGAGTTTGGGAAGTGACCAAAGCCTCCCTTGTCCAGACCTGGTTAGCTTTGATTCTACCCTACCAGGATGAAGAGCCAGATGACATGATGTGTCCAAACTATATTTTTGTTTCTACAACTCAGATGGATATAGGTGTGTACACACAGGTACACATGAATGTAGGCTCACTTGTTTGGTTATCCATCTATCCGTCCAGCCAGCCGGCCATCATTTATTGACCTTTTTTCTGAGCCAGGTGCTATTCTGGGTGCACTGGGTTGAGTAGCATCCCTCCAAAATTCATGTCTACCTGGAGCTTCATAATGGGGTCATATTTGGAAGTAAGGTTTTTGCAGATTTAGTTACTTAAGATGAGGTCATGCTAGATTAGGGCCCCCATTCAATGACTAGGGTCCTTGTTAGAAGTGGAGAAGAAGGATGGAGACAGTGGGGAGAAGGCCATGTGTCAATAGAGCCCGAGACTGGACTAATAGAGCCACAAGCCAAGGTACAGTAAGGATTGCCAGCAGCCTCTGGAGGCTGGAGGAGGCGAGGAAGGATCCTGTCCTAGAGCATTTGGAGGGAGAACAGTCCTGTTAGCAACTTGATTCCAGACTTCTGGTCTCCAGAACTGTGAGGGAGTGAATCTCTGTTGTTTTAAGCCCCCCACCCCCAACCCCCACCCTGTTTGTGGCTCTTTGTTATGGCAGCCACAGCAAACTACCACAGAGAGCATGGAGGAAGCAGGTTGTCTGAGGCAGCCTTGCTTTCGAGGAATTGTTAGTCTAGCTCTTATTCTCCTCTCTCAAACGTGTGTTTGACGCTTCCCTTATCACTGATTCCACATTTCCACCACCCTCCAAATTACCTTCTTTCCTGAGATCATAGCCATATAATATTTTCCTGTATGAATTAGGCATGTGATTTCCTAAATGTTTATGGAAACAGTGTTTTTGCTGATAACAGTGCAGAGTGAGAAGAAAAAAAAAAAGGCTTTGAGGCTTTATGAAACACATTTATCAACAAGAAAACAAAACAGTTTTTAATGAGGCCAAAAGAAGTGATTGCAGCTCAGTTTGGCAAACACTGTTGTCTACTCTGTGCTGAGGATCTAAGCAGGAGTGTATGAGAAGTCTGTAGGAAGAACTGGTCCATGGCCATGGCTAGCCAGAGTAGATGCTAGCCAGGGGCTGGATCGTGTCTTTGGCTGAATATGAGACCTGGGTGTAACCATGGCTGAGACCTGTACCTTAGGGCAGAGGAGCCAGGGATGGGGTAGGTGGGCCATGTGCAAAGGTGGTTCCTCCCAGGCCCCAAGTGTTCATGTAACGGGATATGGTGGGAGTTGCTGGGGTATAACCAGCAGCCTTGAATATTTAGACTGAATATGTGCACATGGTCCCTCACTGTGCTCTTCCCAGGTCAGGAGTGGCCTGTTCCAGCCCTGGTACAACCTGTGAGTTTGTGGCCTTTGAGTGAGTAGCTTACCTGCTGAGGGAGGAGGTCACCTCCTTGAGTTATGGAGAAAGGAGGAGCCTGGTATTTATCAGATGCCTTCCTTTTCAGTCACTGGGCTTTATCATCTTGGATATTGTTACATTTAACTCTGACTTGCTCAGAAATTTATTTTGGGAGCCAGTGAACAGAGAGGTACTCATTCAATTTGGTTTTGTCCAAATAACTGGGTTGTTCTCCCAGTGCTTCTAGAAGAATAGCTGTTCTTGTCTCTGCTGGAGGCCAAGTAGGGTCTGTTAACCTGCACTGCCATGTCCCTTCCTCCATTCCATCTTGAATTCCTAGGGTCATCCCTGTGACTCAGTTTCTAGTTGTGTGCACATCACTAGGGATTAAGACTTTGTTCATCAGAGACATCACATGCAATGCCTATTTGTGGAAAGAGGAAATACACGATGTATTCTTGTACCTGCTAGGATAAGACTTTTCTCTTCAAAACTTACCTGGTGTAACATTTGGCCCTATTCTCACCTATGTGTTCTCCTAAGAATGACTTTGCCAGTTAGGGGAGCCAGCTCAGTTATGATTATGTGAAATGTGAACATGAATTTGAGAGGAGCGGATTTCTTTTTGTGTCCTGCTACCTTGAGTGTATTCCCATTCGTCACCTTATCAACCCTATGGGGCAGGTATCATTGTGCCCATTTCACAGATGACCATGGTGGGATGTTGAGAAATGAAGGGCTGCCTCTTCCTGGTTTCTCTCCCCAGCCCTCTGTCATTGCTCATGTACTCAGCACTCCCATAGACTTGTCCCTTTCAGGAGTCATCTGGCCATTCATTCATATTC
This sequence comes from Canis lupus baileyi, assembly GCF_048164855.1. Lineage (NCBI taxonomy): Eukaryota > Metazoa > Chordata > Mammalia > Carnivora > Canidae > Canis > Canis lupus. The sequence continues at coordinate 72,012,598 of NC_132839.1, forward strand.
AGTAAATATGTATCAAGGACCTCCTGTATGCCAGGCACCGTTCTAGGCTCCAGAGATACTGTAGTGAACAAAACAGGCCAATAACCCACACCTTGAAGAGTTGGCTTTTCAAAATGGGGGTGTAGGCAATGAACACAATTACTACAAAGGGGATGACTATGCAACAAGATAGGGAGGACTGGGGAGGTCACCCAGGCAGAGTGTCAGGGAAGATCTTTTACTTCTTAAGGGAGTATGGACCTCAGGATGTGAGGGAGCCCGTATTGGGTTGAACCAGGGCCAAGCATTTAGGGTGGAGGAACAGCAGGAGAATGCCTGGGTGGGTGGGAGGCTGATGTGCTCCCCAGGAAGGGAGAGTGCACAGAGGAGGCTGGCAGGCAGGGGAGGAGCCCTTCCAGAGCACAGCAAGGAGTGTGGGGATGCCACTGGAGAGTCTGAATAGTCTTTGGGGTGTGAGCTCTTGAGGTGGTGGGCAACGGAGAGAAGGAAGCAGTTCTCCTGCTCTTGAACCTGGGAGCAAACTCAGACCCTGGAGCTGATAGGTGAGCTCATAGCAATACTGTCCCTGTCCTAGGACTGCAGTGATCTCATCTCCTACTGAAAGTGCAGGTTCCTGGGGGACTAAATCCCCTGGGAACCCCTGATAAACAAAGGGAGGTGGGTCCTTTGGAGTAATGCTTTTCCAACCTGATGCATCCTCGCTCTGAAGAAATATCCAGTGATCTCAAGCATTAACCACCCTACTCATTCCTCTTCACTCACACCCCAGTCCTGCTGTTCTGGGAACCCATCCTGCTGATTTATGCCCCTGGGTGTGTGTGTGTGTGTGTGTGTGTGTGTGTGTGTGTGTGTGTATGTGTATATATATATATATATAAAACGTATGACTGACTGCTTTTCTTGGAGCCTTTCCTGAAATCCCTACATCTCCTACCTCCTGGAGAGCTCTTATAATTCCTCAAACCCACACTTGGGGTCTTGTGATTTTGGAAACTTTGCCAGACTGTCCCCACAGCATAGAGTGCATCCCCCCATCTCAGAACCTGGTGCCTAACCCTGCTTCTGCTCCAGCACCTGTGTTCATGTCTGCAGGACCTGGCTGTGTCCCCTGCTGGGCTGTGAGCTCCTTGTGAGCAGAGCCTGTCACCTCCCAAGTCCCTGCTCCTGTCAGGGCCCGCATACCATAGGTGCTGCAGATGTGAGAGACTAGATCTGAGTCTAGTGATGAGAATGTCCTTAACCCTGTTACCCGCATATGGACGGGCTAGACCAACGCCTGGGCATACTTGCTTTGCTTCTCCCTTTCCTGGGCTGCTCACTGACCATTCACTCCATCAGGTTTTTTTTTTTTTAAGATTTTATTTATTTATTCATGAGAGAGAGAGAGAAAGAGAGAGAGAGAGAGAGAGAGGCAGAGACACAGGCAGAGGGAGAAGCAGGCTCCATGCAAGGAGCCCGACGTGGCACTCAATCCCGGGACTCCAGGATCACACCCTGGGCCGAAGGCAGGCACTAAACTGCTGAGCCACCCAGGGATCCCCTGTTTTTTTGTTTTAATAGACTTAAAAAAAAAAAAAAAAAGCAGTTCAAGGTTCACAGCAAAATTGAAGGGAAGACACAGAGATTTCTCACATACTCCCTGCTACCACATAGGCAGCTCCTCCCCCGTTATTGACACCCCCACCAGAGAGGTGCATTTGTGTCAGCTGCACCTCCTTTGACACATCATCACACAGAGTACATAGGTTACATTAGGGATCTGTCTTGGTGTGGAGCATCCAGTGGGTTTGGACAAACGTATGACTGACAGGTGTCTACCATTATGGCATCCTACAGAGTATTTTTACTGTCCATAGAAGTACTCTATGCCCACTGCATCTCTCAGATAGACTTGCTTTATTTTTATTTATTTATTCATGACAGAGAGAGAGGCAGGCAGAGACACAGGCAGAGGGAGAAGCCGGCTCCGTGCAGGGAGCCCAATGTGGGACTCAATCCCAGGTCTCCAGGCTCATACCCCTGGGTGAAGGCGGCGCTAAACCACTGGGCTGCCGGGGCTCCCTGATAGACTTGCTTTAGCAAGACTGATACAACTGCTGGGGTCCTGTGTCCTTAATTACCATCATGTGGCAGTTATGTCTCCCTGCTCCCCACAAGCTCACAACTAAATTTAGATATTTCCAAACAGCTTAAACCAACATCACTGGACTGGTTTTCTTCCCCTCGGAGCCCTCTATCACTTTCTCATCATGTTTAGAAAACCTCCCAGAGGCCTTACCCCAGCCCCAAGTGACTGGCTCCCCAACTTTTGCTTCTCCCCAAACTAGCTACATTCCAGCCAGCCTTGCCTGCTTGCTCTGCCTGAGGACCATAATGCACATTCCTGCCAAGGGCCTTTGCACTTGCTTTTCCCTCTGCCTGCAGTAACTAGCCATCCCCTGGATATCTTCGTGGTGTATTCCCTCACCTGCTTCACAAATCTGTTCAGTTGTCCTCTCCTTAGAAAATCCTGCCCTGGCCATCCTGTCTAAAGTAGCAGCTCCTCTCCCAACATAGTCACTGTTCCTCTACCTGGTGGGGTTGACAGAATAATGGTCCCCTGAAGATGTCCACATCTTAATCCTGGAGCCTGTGTATATAGTACATTACACGGCGAAAGGAACTTTGAAGGTGTGATTAAAGTGAGGACCCTGAGGAAGGGAGATTTTCCTGGATTATCCATGTGGGCACAATGGAATCACAAGTGTCCTTATGAAGGAAGAAGGGGGTTGGGGGGTCAGAGAAGGAGATGTGGCCATGGAAGGACAGGGTGGGGTGATGTGGGGCCATCGACCAGGGAATGCAGGCAGCCAAGGAACCAGTGATTCTCTAGAGCCTCAGAAGAAATCTCAGCCCTGTTAACACCTTGGTTTTAGCTCAGTGAGAACTGTGTTGGATTTCTGACCTCTGGGACTGTAAGATCATAAATTTGTATTATTTCAGCCACTTCGTTTGTGGTAATTTGTTATAGCAGCATGAGGAAATGAACACACATGGATTTGTTGTCCTTCATTGAATTTACCACTGAGTTATGGATTGATGGGTTATTTGCCTCGTGCCCCAGAACGTTGTCAGCTTCATGGATGGAGGGTCATTTTGTCTTCTGTTCACTACTGGTCTCCAGGACCTGGGACAGGGCCTGGTACACAGCACACGTGCATTCAACTAGTGTGCATTTGTTGAATAAGTAATTAATAGAAGCATTCATGGTGATGTCTGCCACAGCTGGATCATCCTTCCTTTCTGTGTGGAGGTAATTCCCATAAAGAAGGCGATACCAATTCCCAGTCCCTGAAGAATCTTCGTCCTGTTCTTCCCATCTTACTACCCAGTTCACTCATGTGTGTGCTCGGATGTCTTGTGAGTGTGTACTCTCTGTTACCTGCCAGGGGCACCTGGGATGCAGAGGGGCACAGGGCTCAGCTCCACTTCAAGGAGTCACCTGGATACCCACATTTCTTCTGTGCTGATGACAGACGAAACCAAGCCCAATGATCACTGCCACTATGTGCTAATGACAGAATAATCTTATTTTGAGAAAAACCCAACCGGAGGAGCCTTACCCCATTTTAAGGATGACCGAGTGAGATTCTGAGATACTATACGGCCAGGCTGAAGGTCCACAGCTGGAGCACGGGTTTGGGTCAGTACTCTTTCAGGGCATTCAAGAGTTCAGACTGATGCTCTTCTGAGTGGCTTCTGTTTGTTGAATCAGCCATTTGCTTGGTCATTGCCCATGGCCCTGACCCTGACTTGGGGAGGTAGGCGTCTCTACCCACATGCTACTGATGGGAAAATCAGGGCTTGGAAAAGTAACTGTATTTCCTCTGGTCCACAGTGACCAAAATGGTGAAGCTGGGTTTAAAGCTAAGTGGGACACCAAACCCTCCCTTCCACCTCTGCCCCTTCCCATCTTCCCCGTGTTAGGGACACCTTCCCTGTGTTCCACCTACCTCCATCCTGGGACCAAAAGCTCAGGTGCTGACAGGATCAGGCAGGAAATAGAGATGCATGTGAACTGGGCTGCCAGGGACAGTGTGAATCACAGAGAAGACTTTACTGTCCTACTGTCAAGGGCCATCATAGAGCCACTTTTGGCAGATCTTCAAATTTTTGAAATGATGTTGGAAATCAGCAATTTTGGGGGACGTTTCCTATACAGGCACAGCCAGCCCATGTGTGATCTGTGTGTGTGGCCCCAGTGATATAAGGAAGGAGCTCCCGGTTTAGCTTTCTTTCCAGGCAGGAAAAGGGACATTTGCTTGCTTTCTTTGCCTCATGCATGCAGTCCTTAAATGCCTGTATTTTTTTTTTTTTTTATGATAGTAACACACACACAGAGAGAGAGAGAGGCAGAGACACAGGCAGAGGGAGAAGCAGGCTCCACGCACCGGGAGCCCGACGTGGGACTCGATCCCGGGTCTCCAGGATCACGCCCTGGGCCAAAGGCAGGCACTAAACCGCTGTGCCACCCAGGGATCCCAAATGCCTGTATTTTTATGGGATGTTGATTGGGGGTTACATTCCATTAGAGATTGTTTGAAAGGGTAATTAGCTATCTTGAAATCTCACACTCGCCTCTGAATAAACTGCTCCATGAAGGCAGCATGTTGAAAGAATGCTATGAATTTCCTTAGAAATAATTGGTCTGATGGAAATGAGAAAGGAGCCCACAGGCTTGAAAGACAGAACAACCAGATTTGCCCAGCGCGATAATCACCATCAGTAACTAATGGATCCTAATACAGTTCTAGCTTTATCACCCCTGTGATGTTTGGTCATGATTGAATGAGACTGGTGTTGTATCATAAAGGTGAAGAATGGGGACTAACCTCTCATGCAGAATACTATTGATGATAATACCTTATCTTGGTAGCCTTTACTTTATTCCAAATATTTAAGCTGTATGGGTTCATTACATGTGCACAACAACCATAGGTAAGCATTTTAGTACACCCATTTTATAAGTGAAGAGACAGGCACAGAGAGGTTAAGTGACTTCCCCAAGGTCACCCAGCGGGTAGTGGTGGAGTCACAAATCAATTCCAAGCAGCCTGGCCCCTATGTTTCTACCCCAAACAATTCAACTTTATTTTCTGCCTTTTAGTAAAATTATGACAAGGCTGGAAATCCAACAATAAAATAGTTGTCATTTACTAAATCCCTGTGTGGCTGGCTTTGTGTGTCAGAAAGAAATGCTTCTGGCTTCCAATGATAGCAAACTTGGCCCACAGCAGTTTGAACATATAGGTTTTCTTTTCTTTCTTTCCTTTTTTTGAAATATACTAAGTCTAGAGGTAGGTGGTTCCTGGCATGGCTTCAGAGGCTCATTAACAGGGAGTAGTTTTCTCTGTACCTGCCTTGGCTTCTTGGCCCACAGTCATGAGATGGCTGCAATAGCTCCAGACATCACATCCACATCCATTGTAGGAAGAGGCAGGTGGGTTGAAGAGCCATTTCTCTTTTTTTAAGATTTTATTTATTCATTTATTTATGAGAGACACAGAGAGAGAGCCAAAGACACAGGCAGAGGGAGAAACAGGCTCCACGCAGGGGGCCTGACGTGGGACTCAACCCCAGATCTCCAGTCTCATACCCTGGGCCGAAGGTTGCACTAAACTGCTGAGCCACCCGGGCTGCCCTGAAGAGCCATTTCAACTGTAACTTTCCCTTTTCATCAGAAAAACATGCTTTCCCAGAACTACCCCCATAGTCCTCTGCTGAGGTCTCATTGACTAGGCCTGTGTCACAAGGTCACTGCAGGTTGCACATGTGTCTGGGAAAGTAGGGTGTACAGTTGTTTTGATTAATGTGATGGCCCCTGAACCATCAGTAGCACCTGGGAACTTGCAAATTCTCTGGCTCCTCTGCAGACACTCAGGGGTAGGGGCATGATCGGTGTTAAGAAGCTTCCAGGTGATCATGATGAACACCACTGGATCTGACCAGTTGTGTCTCATTGCCTGGGGCTGGCCACGCTGGTCCCTAAATAGACCTAAGGTTTCCTTATCCAGGAGGCAAGGAGAGTTGAGCCTAGCCTGGCAAACAACCAGTTATTTAATGGGCAATGAGTCATTTCATTGTCCTTGTGACAGTCCTCCAGGCAGATGCCACTGCGCTCTTATTTGGATAAGGTCACTGGCACACCATGTCTTTGCCTTTGGCCAGAAGTGTGCCCCTTGTTTCTACCTTAACAGCATGCTTGTCACAGTGTCACCCATGGCAGCTCTCTCTGTGTCTTGTGGCTTGAACAGACACTGCTTTTTAAGAGTGCACCTTATCATCCCCGAGCTGGCTCCCAAAGTCCTTGTGACTTCTCCCCGTGGGGCAGTTTAATGATCTAGAAGCTTACAGGTGTCCAACTGCCCTGGTTTTCCCAGGACTGCAAGCTTTTTGGGGATGCAGGACTGTCAGTGCTAAAACCAGGAAGGTCCCAGCAAACCAGGACATAGATGGTCACCCTAAAAAACTCGCTCGTCAACCCCTCATGTTCCCCAGCCAAGTCCTCTTGCTCTGGGCCAATGACCTGATGTGACAATGCAATTTCTAGAGCCTTCTTCGGCATGGCACTGTCACGGAAGCCATTTCAAACTGCTTACCAACCAACTGTAAACCCTTCACTTATTCAAAGTGTGTTCATGTAGGCACTATTTATGTGAGTATCAGTATACCAGGCCTCAGGGAGATGCTGAATAAATGGAAAGCACAGGCCCATATGCTCAAAGTCGTTTAAATCCAATCTAGTTCAATAAGCAAATAAACATTACATAAGTACCTATTTGTCTCATGTATTGTGTTGGAAGCCCCCAAGGAACACACATTTTTGTAGGGGATATGGATGAGTGAGATTATTTACAGCATTATAATGCTGATTATTAAAATAATAATAGGTTTTGACATTTGCCAGTTGACTCAGTAATTAATACCCTTCTCCAGTTAAGAGATAAGACAGAAGGTGGGGAGCCATGGAGAACCATGCCTGACCTGGCGTTGGGGCATGGGACTCAGGAGGCCAGCAGCAAGGGCTCCCTGATGTGAAGCCCAGAATTAGCCAGATGCCCCCTGGCCGTTCAGGCAGCGCTGGATCCTGCAGACACCTGCATGTGGTGGCTGGCCCGAAGTAGCTTCTGGCAAGAAGGATTAGAGGAAAAGCTTGCTCCCTGAAGACAGACGGTTTCCAGAGAGAGAACAGAATAAGCAGAAATATATCCTGTGGTTCCTTGTTTGGCTCACCACTCGGACGGCTCATACCACCTTTGATGGGTCAAGAGGCCACAGGTGTTCAGGGAAATAGCCCTCCTCAAAGAAACCAGGTGAGAGGGAAGATTGCTCCTTGTCCCCCAGCAAACAGTGATGGTTTTTTGAGAGGTTGCACTGGGTCAGGCACTATTCTACGTTTTTGTGGAATGTAGGCCTTGTTGCTCCCACTTTACAGGTGGGATAAGTGAGGCACACGGAGGCCAGGTGATTTTACCCAAGGCTGTGGCAGAGCTAAGTGATGGATCTAAGGAGTCTGACTCAGGCTGGGTTCTGATCTGTGGCTAAATGTCTACAGGAGGTTCAGGGATGGCACAAAGGAAAAGACGATACATTGGAGTGGGGAGAGGCTTCCTGAGAGAGCCCGTGAGCCACATGTGCGAGGCCAGGCAGGAGTTGGGCTATTGAGGAAAGGCTTTCCAGGCCCGTGAAACCACGGTGCAGAGGGGTTGCCTCTTGAGGCTGCAGGGAGCCTTCAGGGGGCAGAGACATTTGCTGCTGAGTGTGTGTGTGTGTGTGTGGGGGCAGCTGGCATATGCCAGCAGTGATGCTTGCTCTTGGGGAGGCAGGGGATCTGCACATTTACTGGCTCACTGCTGGGCACGTGACAAATGCAGTCCGGGCATCTTGTTTTTCTCTTCTCCTTGACTTTTGGTGAGTGGGCAAGAGGTGAAAGCATGGAATTTCTTTTCCTGGCAAGTTACATGCAAAGGAAACCAAACTAGGTCAAAGAACCAAGGTTTTGCTAAGTTAACCATTAACTTTGTCTCTCTATTCTAAGCATGTTAGATATTCGAAGGCACACTGGATTCTGACTTGGCTCCACAGGGACAGAATTGAACATAATCGTCCTCCACGTATGGTTAATTCAGAGGGAACTGATTGTGTTCATTCACTTTCACATCCTTGCCCCCATAACGTAGTGAACCAATCAATTCATTTCATCTTTGGTAAATGACATGTCTCTCCTAGTTATCGGGAACTGGCTGTAATTCAATATAATTAAAAAATATTTACCGAACACTCATCATGTACCGGTAGTTGGCTTGGCACTATAAATGTCGGACCTTCTTTCCCTCGGTCCTTTAGTGAATGAGTATCTGTTGAATGCTCACTGTGTACTAACACTGTGCTAGGTGCTGGGGACACAGTAGGAGAAACAAACATGGCCTTTAACTTTAGGGAGCATAGCATCTAGTGGGGAAAAATTGGTTTTGATCAAACCCATGTAAAACAGTGTAGAACAATGTGTTTTGGAGGAAAGTCCCACAGTACTGGGAGAGTGTAGTAGGGGAGCAGACTAGTCTGGAGGGGGAGCACAATCTTTTCTGGATGCAGAAGGGTGAAGAGGGAGCAGAGTTATCAAGTGTGCAGCCAGGAAAGGAGCATTAAAGGCACAGAGAATCAGGGTGCCTGGGTGACTCAGTGGTTGGGCACATGCCTTTGGCTCAGGACGTGATCCCAGGGTCCTGAAATTGAGTCCTGCATTGAGTTCCCTGCAGGGAGCCTGCTTCTCCCTCTGCCTGTGTCTCTGCCTCTCTGAGTCTCTCATGAATAAATAAATGAAATCTTTTAAAAAAAAAAAGGCACGGAGAATGACTGTTTTAGGCATAGAAAAGAAGCTTGTGTGTCTGGAGCTCAGTGGGTGCAGGGAGCGTGGTAGATGGTGAAGCAGGAGAAGTAGCAGGGGTTTGATTGTGTAGGAATTTGCTCTTTTCCCAGAAAGCAATGAGGAGGCATTAAAGGGGTGTTTGCAGATGATGAGCAAGACCCCCTGCCTGTGACAAGCACATATCCCAGGATGGGAGGGTCAAGAGTGGATAGAGGACTGCACCAGAGGGTGGCCACAGGAGGACAGATGGGAGAGATAACCAAGAGGTAATGTGGATCTAACCTGATGAAAGGCTAGCTACGGGGCTGAGTGAGAGAGGTGTGGGATGAGTTCCAGGCTTTGAGCACGTGAGGTCAGATGCATGTTGAAGTACTCCTCTTACGCTCCATTTTTGGACCTGTTGGGTTCAAGGTGGCTTTGAAGCCTTCAAGAGTTGTTGTGGGGCAGGCATTAATCAGTACATACTGGTGGGAGGCCAGAGAAGAGGTTCCTTGGAGAGTCATTGGCAATCAGGTGGTGGCTGAAGCCTTTGGCGCTAGCGAGAAGAAGAAAGTGGTAGATGGAGCTTGACAGACTTTAGTATTGAGTGGCTGGGAGAATGAAGCTGAGTGTGCACAGTGCATGCGCTGAAGCATGAACTGGCTTTCATGGAAGCCAAGCCTGCTTCAAAAAAGGACAGAATGGCCAAGTGCAAGGAGGACAATCAAATGTCCGTTGGACTTAGTGGCATGGCTACGCATGATTCGTCTGCTGTGTTGTAGGGTTGGGGCAGAAACCACACCAGAGTAAGGCAGTAGAAATAGCAAGAATGAGGAGACCTACCTGGAATTACAGCATGAAGGGGAGGCATGAGACAGGGCAATACCGGGTTGAGACTGAGGGATCGTGGTCTTCATCCTCTAGTAGCTAACAATGCCAGGGCTAGACAGATGTCCAAGCAGGAGGGACCCACAATATGGTCATGACATTTGAGGGTTCAGATACCATTAAGGAGATGGAGTTAATGCCTTGGACACTGAGATAGGTGAGATGAGTGTATAAGATCTGAGGAGTACCAGATGGACAAGAGAAGAACCAGAAGTGGGGAAAGGTCATCCTGGCATCAGGAACAGCAGCAAGTTGAACAGCAGCAAGCAAGAATTTGGTAATCCATGTATCTAGATTTTTCTCTCTGATCCCTTCCCCTGGGCCCATAAGACGTCTCACATCCTGCATACCCACTGGGGAAGTGTTGAGGGGGAAATAAAGTGTGCTGAGAAACATCCATTCAGTGGTGGAGTGCTGCCATGGCAAATAAAATGCAATTGAAGCCAGAAGCCATTTGGAATACATGGGTAGGTCTGTGGAGAGAACTTTCAAGAACCAGTGCAAAGTTTGGCAAATCTGATTTGTTTTCTTTCTTTCCCTCATTTTCTTTTGCAGTCAACTTTGACCATTTTCAGATTCTGCGGGCCATTGGCAAAGGGAGTTTTGGAAAGGTAAGAATGAAGGATTTTTAAAAATTTCATTAACAAAACAAAAAAGTCCTGTCGGCTAGGCTCCTGTACATGTGTGTGTCTGTGTGTCTGTTTTTGTGTTGGTTGCTGGGCACTGGGAATTTCCTGTTTGACAGAAAGATTGTAGTTTGCCAAATTTGACATGTGAAAGAAAGTCTGAATAGTTTCCTTTGGATCCGCTGTAATTTCATTTTGAAAATTAAGTTACCACGGCAGCCCTGGGTTAGGTGGATTACAGTGGTAATTATTTCAAGATTGCTTATGCTATTTCTTCCTTGGGGATCTAAATGATTTGGAAAGTAGAAAAACAAAAGCCACAAATTTAGGAGATGGCCAACATCAACTCTTTCCTGCAGTGTAGGCATTTTATAAATAAATTTTACTGTGGAAAGACTATTTGACATGAGGTCTACCCTCCTAACAAATTTTTAAGTGTGCAGTATATTATTGTTGAACAATGTTGAACAGCAGAACTCTAGGGCTTATGCATCTTACATAGATGAAACTTTATGCCCTTTGGTTAGTAACTCCCCATTTCCCGAGCCCCTCAGTCCCTGGCAACCACCATTCCTTTCTTTGATTCTATGACTTAAACTGTTGTAGGTACTTTGTATCTGTGGAGTCATGAAGTATTTGTCTTTCTGGCTTTCTGGCTTATTTCACTTAGCATGGATTCAAGATTCATCCATGTTGTATTATAGAATTTATATTGTAAAATGTCTTTGTCTTATAAAAAGGCTGAATAAAATTTCATTGTACCTGTATACCACATTTTTAAATTCATTCATCTGTTGATGGACGTTAACATTTCTACCACATCTTGGCTATTGTGACAAGTGCACTTACAGTGGACACAGGATTGCAGTTATCTCTTCTGGATCCTGATTTCAATTACTTTGGGTAAATATCTTAGAAGTAAGATTGCTGAATCGTGGTAGTTTTAGTTTTAATTTTTTGAGGAACCGCCATGCTGTATTCCATTGTGGTCAGGCCGTATGACATTCCCACCATGTAAACATTACATATTACATATTACATTCCCATAGAAACAAATAGTGTGCAAAAGCTCTAATTTCTCCACATCCTTGCCAACATTTGTTGTCTTTTGTGTTTATTGTTTTGTTTTGTCTTTTGATAGTGGCCATCCTGACAGGTGTGAAGTCATATCTTATTGTGTTTTTTTTTTAAAGATTATTTTATTTATTTGAGAGAGAGAAAGAAAGAGAGAGAGAGAGAGAGAGAATGTGATGGGAGGGGCAGAAGGAGAGGGAGAGAGAATCCTAAGCAGACGCTGCACCAAGTATGGTGCTGGATATTGGGCTCAGTCCCATGACCCCATGATCAGGACCCAAGTTGAAACCAAGAGTAAGAAATTTAACCATCTACATCACCCAGGCATCCCTTATTATGGTTTTGATTTGCATTTCCCTGCTGACTAGTCCTATTCAGCATGTTTTAACATACTTGTTAACTGGTTGTACATCTTCTTTGGAGAAATATCTATTCTGGTCTGTAGCCCATCTTAAAATCAAGTTCTTATTTTTTTTTTAAATTTATTTTTTAACTATAGCCAATTTGAATGCCTTTTATTTCTTTTTGTTGTCTGCTTGCTGAGGCTAGGACTTCTAGTACTATGTTGAATAACAGTGGTGAGAGTGACATCCCTGTCATGTTCCTGATCTTAGGGGAAAGGCTCTTAGTTTTTCTCCATTGAGAATGTGAGTTGTAGGAGCTCCTTACATATTTTGGAGATCATCCCCTTGTCAGATATATGGCCTCTGAATATTTTCTCTCGTGCTGTGGATTGTCTTTGCACTCTGTTGATTATTTCCTTTGCTATGCAGAAACTTTTTAGTTTGATGTACTTGCTTATTTTTGTTACCTGTGTTTTTGAAGTCATATTGCATGCAATCATTGCTAAGACCAGGGTCATGAAGCTTTATTTTTAAAATGTTTTCTTGGGGGGTGGGGGTGAATGGGTGATGGGCACTGAGGGGGGCACTTGACGGGATGAGCACTGGGTGTTATTCTGTATGTTGGCAAATTGAACACCAATAAAAAATAAACTTATTATTAAAAAAGTAAAATAAAATAAAAAAAATAAAATGTTTTCTTCTGGGAGGTTTATAGTTTCAAGTCTTAAAATTTAGATCTTTAACCCATTTTGAGTTGATTTTTGGTTGTAGTGTGAGATAAGGGTGCAGGTTCATTCATCTGCATGTGGATGTCCAGTTTTCCAGCACCATTTGTTGAAGAGACTGCATTTACCTGCTGTGTAATCTTTTTTTGTTTTGTATATTTTGATTGGAGTTCAATTTGCCAACATATAGCTAACACCCACTGCTCATCCCATCAAGTGCCCCCCTCAGTGCCCGTCACCCAGTCACCCCATCCCCCCACCCACCTCCTTTCCACCACCCCTTGTTCATTTCCCAGAATGAGGAGGTGTTCTGTTGTTCTCTCTGAGATTTCCCACTCATGTTCTCTCATGTTCTGTCTCCCTCTCTGAGATTTCCCACTCATTTTCTCTCTTTTCCCCTTTAATCCCTTTCACTAATTTTTATATTCCCCCAAATGAGTGAGACCATATAATGTTTGTCCTTCTCTGACTGACTTACTTCACTCAGCATAATACCCTCCAGTTCCATCCACATTGAAGCAAATGGTGGGTATTTGTTGTTTCTGATTGCTGAGTAATATTCCATTGTATACATAGACCACACAGCTTCTTTAAATTCATCTTTCGATGGACACTGAGGCTCCTTCCACTGTTTGGCTATTGTGGACGTTGCTGCTGAACATTGGGGTGCAGGTGTCCTGCCGGTTCACGGCATCTGTGTATTCTTGGTACCCTGGCCAAAGATCAGTTGACCAGATATGCATGGAGTTCTTTGCTGGTATCTTTATTCTGTTCTATTGGTCTCTGTGTCTTTCTGCCAGCACCATGCTTGTTCTGATGACTGTAACTTTGTAATATAATTACAAGTAAGTGTGATGCCACCAGCTTTGCTCTTGCCCAAGACTGATTCAGCTGTTTGTGATCTTTTGTGGTTCCATACGAATTATAATTTTTTTTCTATTTCTGAAAAAAAAAGAGTGTCATTGGGCTCTTGATGGGAATTGCATTGCATCTGTAAATTGCTTTGGGTAGTATGGACAGTTTGATAATATTAAGTCTTCCAGTCCGTGAAATGGATGCCTTTCCATTTGTTTGTCTTAATTTCTTTTGTCAATGTTTTGTTACTTTCTGTATACCAGTCTTTCAGTTTATTAGTTAAATTTATTCCTAAGTGTTTATTCTTTTTAGTGCTCTTGTAAATTGGATCATTTCTCTAATTTCATTTTCAGATAACTCTTTATTCGTGTAATGGAGACACAGCTGATTTTTGTATGTTGATTTTGTATCCTGCAACTAAATGAGTTCATTAGTTCTATTTTCTTTCTGTGGCATCTTTAGGATTTTTTATACATTAGATTGAGTCACCTGCAAACAGGGATGGTTTTATTTCTTCCTTTCCAATTTGGATGCCTTTTATTTTGTTTTCGACTACGTGCTCTTGCTTGGACTTCTGGTACTGTGTTGAACAGAGGTGGCGAGAGTAGGCATCCTTGCCTCATTCCTTATCTTAGAGGAAACTCAGTTTTTCAGCCTAATGTTAATTGTAGGATTTTCAATGGCCTTTGTTGTGTTGAGGTAATACCCTTCTATTCCTACTTTGTTGAGCATTTTTATCATGGAAATGTGTTCACTTTTGTCAAGTGCTTTTTCTGCCTCTCTTCCCATAATTGTGTGATTTTATCTTTTATTTTGTTACTGTGGGATATCACACGAATTAATTGATTTCCATATATTGAACCATCCGTATACCCCAGGGATAAATTCCACTTGCTCATGGTATGTGACCCCCTAAAGTGCTATGATTTGATTTGCTAGTAGTTTGTTGCAGTGTTGTGCCCATATGCATCAGATAGATTGGTCTGTTGTTTGTTTTCTTGTGTCTTTGCCTGGCTTGGGCAACAGCGTTATGCCGGGCTCATAACCTGACTGGACATGTTCCCTCCTCTTTAGTTTTTGGGAAGAGTAAGAAAATTGGCATTCATTCTTCTTAAAATGTTTGGTAAAATTCAACAGTGAAGCCAACTTTCTTGGGCTTTTCTTTGTTGGGAGATTTGACATTTGTTTGTGGAAAGTATATATTTGTAATCCTCAACTGTTTACAGTGACAGGTTCTTGGAAACAATGGAAAAAAGGCAAGGACTTTTAAAGAACAAGAAGGAGCCCTTAGCTGAGCCTGTCTGTTCCCACTTACTCAGAAATCTCCTTTGGCAGTATTTACTTTGGCTACATACTGAATGCCAGATATCCTTATTTTCTCAAGTGAATATTATTTCTATTATACAAATGGAAAAACCTAGACAGAAATACTTAGACTTGGCAACTCCAAAAGATGAAGTGGCCCACCCATGGCCCCACAGGCAGGAAGAGTCCCAGCTGGGATTTGAACCAAAGACTGTTGGATGACTAGGCACCTGCTGTTTTAAAAACCCAGACTCCTGATTAGACCATTCACAACCCATTGTTAAACAGATATTGATCTAAGAGGTTGGATAGAGTCAGCCTTCCCACCTTTGTTCCCTCCATTCCTCTCATTTCCTCCCTCCCTTCCTTCCTTCCTTCCTTCCTTCCTTCCTTCCTTCCTTCCTTCCTTCCTTCCTTCCTTCCTTCCTTCCTTCCTTTTTGTTCTTTTATGAATTCAGTCCATGAATACTGAGTGCCTACCCATAGCTAGGCACTAGACTTTGATCCAGTAGTAACCTGAATAGATTTGAGTGTTTTTCCTTGTAGAGCTTACATTTAGAAGTGAGAGAGATGACAAACAGGTAAATATGTATACTTATGGTACATTAGATTGTAACAAGTACATTAAAATATAGGAAGCTGAGGGGTGTGGTGTTCTGGGAGGTAGTGGCAGAGAGGGGTTGCTGATTATAGAACTAAGCTGTCATGAGGTCGCCACTAACCACATGTGAATATTTAAATTTAAATTAATTATCCTTAGAGAAGATGATAAACATTCAGTTCCTCAGGCACACTAGCCACATTTTAAGTGCTTAGTAGCCACATGTGGCTGGTAGCAACTACATCAGGCAATTCAGATGATAGGCCATTTCCATACACCTAGGCAGTTCTGTTGAGCAGTGTGCTCTCAAAGAGCGTGGTGGGGCACCTTCAGTGGTAAGAAGCTGTGTGAGCAGAGTCCTAATGGAAGTGAAGGAGGAAGACAGGTTCCAGGTGGAGGAAGCAGCAG
Source organism: Canis lupus baileyi (assembly GCF_048164855.1). NCBI lineage: Eukaryota > Metazoa > Chordata > Mammalia > Carnivora > Canidae > Canis > Canis lupus. Next base: position 72,028,311 of record NC_132839.1, read on the forward strand.
GTGCAAAGACTCTGGAAAGGAGAGTGGTTGGTAGTTTCGAGGCGCTTCAAGGTGGGGAGAATGAAGGGGAGCAGGTCAGTGATGTCAGCAAGGACCAGATCACATAGGACCTAGACAACCATGCTGAAGATTGAGAAGAGAAGGCCAATCAATGGGAACCTTGACAGGTTCTTCTGCCCATTTCCTGACTGGATTCTTTGTTTTTAGGGTGTTGAGTTTGGTAACTTTTTTACAGATCTTGGATACTAGCCCTTTATCTGTTGTGTCATTTGCAGATATCTTCAGGCTGCCTTTTAGTTTTGTTGACTATTGGCTTTGTGGTGCAAAAGCTTTTTATCTTGATGAAGTCCCAATACATCAATTTTGCTTTTATTTCCCTTGCCTTTGGAGATGTGTCTAGCAAGAAGTTGCGGCAGCCAAGGTCAAAGCGGTTTCTGCCTGTGTCTTCCTCTAGGATTTTGATGGATTCCCGTCTCACATTTAGGTCTTTCACCAATTTTCAGTGTATCTTTGTGTATGGTCTAGGAAAGTGGTCCAGTGTCATTCTTCTGCATGTGGCTGTTCAATTTTCCCAACACTATTTGCTGAAGAGATTGTCTCTTTCCCTTGGATATTCTTTTCTGCTTTGTTGAATATTAGTTGTCTGTAGAGTTGAGGGTCCATTTCTGGTTTCTGTGTTCTGTTCCATTGATCTGTGTGTCTGTTTTTGTGCCAGTACCATACTGTCTTGGTGACTACAGCTTTGTAATACAGCTTGAAGCTCGGCATTGTGATGCCACCAGCTTGGTTCTCTTTTTCAACATTCCTCTGGCTATTTGGGATCTTTTCTGATTCCATACAAATTTTAGGATTATTTGTTCCAGTTCTGTGAAAAAGATTGATAGTATTTTGATAGGGATTTCATTGAATGTGTAGATTGCTTTGGGTAGCATAGACATTTTAACAATATTTATTCTTCTAATCCATGAACATGGAATGTTCTTCCATCTTTTTGCATCTTCCTCAATTTCTTACATAAGTGTTCTGTAGTTTTTATAGCATAGATCCTTTCCCTCTTTCGTTAGGTGTACTCCTGGGCATCTTATGGTTTTTGGTGCAATTTTACATGGTATCAATTCCTTAATTTTTCTTTCTTATGTCTCATTGTTAGTGTATAGAAATACAACTGATTTATGTGCATTGATTTTTGTATCCTGCCATGTTGCTGAATTCCTCTATGAGTTCTCACAATTTTCAGGTGGAGTCTTTTGGGTTTTCCACGTAAAGTGTCATGTCATCTGTGAAGAGTGAGAGTTTGACTTCTTTGCCAATTTGAGTGGCTAATAAATTTTTGTTGTTGTTGTCTGATTGCTGAGACTAGGACTTCTAGTACTATGTTGAACAACAGTGGTGAGAGTGGACATCCATGTCATGTTCCTAACCTTAGGAGAAAACTCTCAGTTTTTTCCCATTGTGAATGATACTCACTGTCAGTCTTTCATGTATGGCCTTTATGATATCGAGGTAATTCCCTCTATCCATACATGGCAGAGAATTTTAGTCAAGAAAGGATAGTGCATTTTGTCAAATGCTTTTTCTACAGGGCAGTGGAACCAGTTCCTTAAAATAGATCTGTCTTTTCTTCTCTTCCTCTCTCTTTCTTATTCACTGGTTCCATCTCCCTGGAGAATCCTGATTACCACGTGGTGCAAGGTGGGAAGAAGGAGGATTTGGGAAGCACTTACTAGCAAGAGGCCAGAGCAAAAATAAAGCCCTAGGAAACTGTTTCAGGTACATTTATTTTGCTCTGGGCACTTTGAACCCATTCTGACTCAGCAAATGATTATTCAGGATTAGTACTTTATTAATTTTTTATAAATTTATTTTATTTAAATTCAGTTAGTTAACACAGAGCTACCCTATGACCCAGCAACTGCACTACTAGGTATTTACCCAAAGCATGCAAACGGTGTGATCTGAGGGACACCTGCACTGTCCACAATAGCCAAACTATGTTTATAACATAGTGTTTATAACAGCAATGTCCACAATAGCCAAACTATGGAAAGAGCCCAGATATCCACTGACAGATGAGTGGATAAAGAAGCTGTGGTATACACATGCACGCACGCACACACTGGAATGTCACTCAGCCATCAAAAAGGATGAAATCTTACCATTTACATCCACGTAGATGGAACTGGAGGACGTTATGCTAAGAAATAGTATTTAGGAACACCTGGGTGGTTCAGTGATTGAGTATCTGCCTTTGGCTCAGGTGGTGATCCCAGGGTCCTGGGATCGAGTCCCACATTGGGCTCCCCACAGAGAGCCTGCTTCTCCCTCTGCCTATGTCTCTGCCTCTCTCTCTGTGTTTCTCATGAATGAATAAGTAAAACCTTTAAAAAAAAAAGGAATATATTTTGATGTGTCCAGTACCACTTTGGAAATCGTGGTGAAACTCTTCACTCCAGCTTTTATTCTGGGGTTCACCCCACTTCTGGGACCCCTTTCCCTAGCTCACACTTTGGGATAGTCCTGGAGGAGGGAGGATGACCAGTTCCCCAGGCCTGGGCTGTAGGGTAGAGTGTCACTGAGGTTTGCACCAAGGAATGGGGGTGGGGGGAGAAACATGGTCCTTCAGACTGACACACAGGTCACAGTCCAGTTCCCATGCATCCCTCGACTCCTCCCTAGCCCGTTTCCAGGTCCCTGTTCTTGGCCTTCTATTGTCTCTGCTTTGACAGCCACAGTGTCCCTCAGCGTTCCCTGCCTCCACTTTGGAGGACCAGCCTCTGGGTCCCTTTTTTCCTTTCTTCCCAGGGCTTCCTAAGGGTAAGGCTGGTGTGTCTGGGACCAAGCTGCCAGGATCCCCAGAACTCCCGAGTTGCTGAGGGAGGCCCTGGGATTCCTGCTGGCCTTCTGCACATGTGGGTGTATAGGGATGGGTTTGGAGTCTGCATTCAGATTTCAAAAAGTGCCGTCTCTATAAAGGGCAGGGGAGACTGGATGCGCATCTAATATTTTCTAACGCTTTAGTATGAAAATTTGCAAAAATATAGCAAAGTTGAAAGAATTTTCTAGTAAGCACCCATATCCACCATGTACACTCTACCATTAACATTCTACTAAACTTATTTTATGAAATCCCTATCCTTCCATCCATTTGTTAATCCTTCTTATTTTTTATGCATTTCACAGTAAATTGCAAATATCTGTACCTGGCTCCCTAGGTATTTCAGCAGAGGTTTGTCTCATTTTTCTTGATGTAAAGCTTACATACAATGAAACACACGTATCTGAAGTTTGCATTTGCTGAATTTTGAAAAATGAATGTATGCATGAATTTGCATCTCTCCTGTGATATAAGATTACTGCATTCCAAAATTCCTCTGTTGAACCCTTTCTAGTCAAAACTCATGATCACCCCAACTATTCCTACTCCATAGAGGAGGCCTGCCTGTTCTAGAACTTAATGCAAATAGAATTCTACATAAGCGCTCTTCCGTGTAAGGCTTCCAAATGTTTTATACTTTGCATAATGCTTTTGCAGCTCTTGAGGTTCATCTACGCCGCTGTGGAGTGGCACATCTTTTTCCTTTTTATTGAAGAATAGTATTCCATTCTATTAATATATCGGCTTTTTAATCCATTTTCATCATGGTAGACTCCAGGACTATTCCTAGTTTTTCCTGTTTTTTTTTTTTTTTTTTTTCATAAAGTTGCTGCAAAAATTTGTCTTTTTTTTTTTTTTTTTTTGTAGGCATATGACCTCACTCCTCTTGGATAAATATTTAAGATTGGAATTGATGGATCACAGCAATGCTTAGTTTGGTTGCAAAGCAGCCAAAAGGTTTTCCGAGAGGTTGTGCCATTTTATACTCCCTCCTAAAAGTTCCACTTGTTTTACATCCTTGCCAACAGGTTTTCACTTTTGCTTGTCAGATGGGCGTTCCATAGGATCTCAGTGTTGCTTGAATGAGCATTTCTTGATGACTAATAATGATCAGTGTTTGTTTCATGTGCTAATGGCCAGTCATGTATCCTTCTTTTGTGTTTCTGTTCAAAACATTTGCCATTAAAAAAGAAAGCTAATTGTCTTCCCCCACCAACTTTTCCAAACATCTTTATTGCATGTGTTTTTTTAGAAAAATTACTGAGATATAAGTGACATAATAGCATTGTGTATGTCTCAGGTGTACCAGTTGATTTGATTCCTTTATATATTGCAATATGATTACCACCTAGCGTTAGCTAACATGTCTGTCATATCACATAATTATCATTTCTTTGCTCTAGTGAGAACTTTTAAGATCTAGTCTCTTTGCAACTTGCACATGTTTGATATTGAGTGTAATCATTATGCTGTGCATTAACCTCCAGAACATACTCATCTTCTAGTTGCAAGTTTGTACCCTTAAACATCTCCCCAATTTTCTTACCCCCCAGTACCCAGTAACCACCATTTTACTCTCTGTTTCTATCAGTTCAGCTATTTTAGATTCCAGAGTAACTTCCCATTCAATTATCAGGGAGGGAGACAAACCATGAGAGACTCTTAACTCTAGGAAACAAACTGAGGGTTGCTGGAGGGGAGGTGGGCAGGGGGATGGGGTAACTGGGTGATGGACATGAAGGAGGGCATGTGATGTGATGAGTACTGGGTGTTATATGCAACTGACGAATTATTGAAAACAACATCTGAAACTAATGATACACTATATACGCTAATTGAATTTAAATAAAGAAAATAAGATTCCACAGATAAGTGATATGATGCAGTATTTGTCTTCCTCTGTCTGGCTTATCTCACTAAACATAATGCCCTCGAGATCCATCCATATTGTCACAGTGGCAGGATTTCCTTCTTTCTCATGGCTGAGTGATACTCCATTACACACACACACACACACACACACACACACGCACACGTCTTCTTTATCCATTCATCATTAATGGACACGTAGTTGTTTCCATATTATGGCTATTGTAAATAATGCTGCAATCAAAATGGGAATGTAAACCATGAGAGATTCGTAACTTTGGGAAACAAACAAAGGGTTGCGGAAAGGGTAGGTGGGTGTCGGGATGAGGAAACTGGGTGACGGGCACTGAGGAGGGCACTTGATGGGATGAGCACTGGGTGTTATATGTTGGCAAATCAAATTTAAATTTAAAAAATGTAAAAAAAAAAACAACAAAAAAAATGGGAATGCAGATACCTTTCTGACACTAATAATTGACAAAGGAGCCAAGAACGCTTAATGGAGAAGGGATAGTTTCTTCAACAAATGGTGTTGGGAAAATTGGATAATTACATGCAGAAAAATTTGGTTGGGCCTCTATCTTACACTACTCATAAAAATTAACTTGAAATGGATTAAAGACTTCTACATAAGACTTGATACTGTAAAACTATTAGAGGAAAACGGGGAAAAATCTCCTTGACGTGGATTTTGGAAATGATTTTTTGGATATGACACCAAAAACAAAAGCAGAAATCAAGAAGCATAACTAAATCAAACTGAAAAACTTCTGCACAGCAAAAGAAACAACCAAATGAAAAGGCAACCTAGAAAATGGGAGAATATATTTGCAAATCATATATCACCTAAGGGGTTAATATCCAAAGTACATAAGGAACTCCTATAACTCAGTAACAACAACAAAATCCTATTAAATGGACAAAGGAACTAAATAGTCAATTTTCTGAATAACACATCCAGGTGGACAGCAAATTCATGAAAAGATGCTCAGCTAATCATCAGAAAACTGCAAGTTAAAAGCACAGTGAGGTATTACTCACTCATGTTAGAGTGATTATCATGACCGCAAGAAATAACAAGTGTTGGTGAAGATGTGGAAAAAAGAGAATACTTGTGCACTGTTGGTGAGAAAGTAAATTGGTTCAACCACTATGGAACACAGTATGGTGGTTCCTAAAAAAATAAAAATAGGACTACTATATGATTTAGCAATTCCACTTCTGGATAAATATCCAAAGGAAATGAAAAACATTTCATATATGTGGGATATATATATATATATATATAACAGTCCTTTGTCAGATATGAGACTATTTACTGGAATATGGTTTGCCTATTACTTTTACTAGTGGCGTGTTTTGAGTCAGGGAGTTTTAAACTTTGATGAAGTCTAATTTATTAAATGCTTTAGCTTATAAGGTTATTGCTTTATGTGACTTGTATGCGAAAACTTAGCTTAAGGAAACATATTCAAGTCATGAAGACATTTTACTGTGTTTACTTTCTGAAAGCTTTATAGCTTTAGCTTATAGAGTTAGTTTATGATTCATTTTGAATTAAATATTTTGTATGTGTGAGGTAAGTGCTGAGATTCATTTTTTTTGTAAATGGATGTACATTTCATGAAAAGACTTTCCTTTGTTCACTGGATTACTTTGGTGACTTCTTATAAAATCAGATACTTTGCATAAGTGGGAGGCCTACTTTTGGGCTCTTTATTTTGTTCATTTGACCTACTTGTTGATCTTTTTTTTTTTTTTAAGATTTTATTTATTTATTCATGAGAGACAGAGAGAGAGGGAGGCAGAGACACAGGCAGAAAGAGAAGCAGGCTCCGCGCAGGGAGCCCAATGTGGGACTCGATCCTGAGTTTCAGGGTCATGCCCTGGGCCGAAGGCAGGCGCTCAATCCCTGAGCCACCCAGGCGTCTCTACTTGTTGATCTTTATGCAAGTCTTAATTACTATAGGTATATAGTCAGTCTTGAAACAAGATAGTATAAATTCTCCAAATTTATTCTTTTTCCAGATTATTTTGAATATTCTAGGTATTTCAATTTTCATAAATATTTCGAAATTATAAACTTCTCCAAACTACTGGTGGGATTATAATTGGGATTATGTTAAATCTAGTAACAATTTGCTGTGTTGGACAATAATTGACATTTTAACAGTATCAAGGTTTCTAACCCATGAACATGGTATATGTCTTTATTTCTACTTACCTCTATTTATTATTAGATAATCTTTATTTTCCTTTAGCAATATTTTGTAATTTTGTGGGTAGGTGCTGTGCCATTTTTTGTATTAAAATTTTCCTTGAATATGTCATGAGGATTTTTTGGACACTATTTTTTTTTAATTTTTTATTTATTTATGATAGTCACAGAGAGAGAGAGAGAGAGAGAGAGAGAGAGAGAGAGAAGCAGAGACATAGGCAGAGGGAGAAGCAGGCTCCATGCACCGGGAGCCTGATGTGGGATTCGATCCCGGGTCTCCAGGATCGTGCCCTGGGCCAAAGGCAGGCGCCAAACCGCTGCGCCACCCAGTGATCCCGATTTTTTGGACACTATTTTAATGGAATTGTTTTTAATTTAATTTTTAGTAGTTTGCTGCAACATATAAAAATACAATTAATTTTTATATCTTAATCTTCTACCCTGAAATTTTGGTAACTAAATTCTTAGTTGTGATAGTTGTTTTGTAGTTTCCTGGAGATTTTCAGTGTCAACAATGATGACTTCTGCTAATAGAAGTAGTTTTATCTGTTTTCCCCCACCCCCATGTTCATTTTTTTATCCTTGCCTTATTGTAGTGGCTATAAGCTTCAATAATTTGATGAGGGTAAGTCATGAATGTGAGCATCCTTGCCTTGTTATTAATATTAGTGGGTAAGAAGCATTCAGTATTTCATTCTTAGGACTCTAGGTTTTTCAGAGATACCTTTTATCAGATTGAGCAGCTTCCTTTCTACTGCTGGTTTGCTGGAGGTGTTTATCATATCTGGTTGCTGAATTCAGTCAGATGCTTTTTTTGCATCTAATGAAATGATCATGTTGTCTTCTCCTTATTTTGTTACTATGATGAATTGCATTGATTGATTTTTAGATTTTAAACCAACCTGACAATCCTCAAATAAATCCCACTTGGGTTTTATCCTTTTATATGTTATTGAATTTAATTTGCTTATATCTTACTGGAGATTTTACATTTATACTCAAATGTTCAAAAGGAATATTATTCTGTAATTTCAGTTTTTTGTAGTATCTTTGTCAATCTCTCTTTAGGATTATAGTAGTTTCACAAATTGAGTTGGGACATTTTCCTCTATTTTCTGAAAGAGTTTGTGTAAAATTGATGTTACTTCTTTAAATGTTGAATAGGATTTATGAATGAAGCCACTGGATATGGGATTTTCTTTGTAGAGAAGCTCTTGACAACAAATTCAACTTCTTTAATAGATATAAGGCTATTCAGATTTTCTGAGATTTTTTTTCTTATGCGAATTTTGTTAAGCTGATATGTTCAAGGAATTTAGCAACTCTTTTTAGGTTAGGAAATTTGTTGGCATAAAGTAATTTGTTATATTCTAATATATCCTTTAAATTTCTATACCATCTATAATTATAACTCCTCTTTCATTTCTGATATTAGTAATTGTATCTTTCTCTTATTCCCCTGATCAGTTTATACATTCTTAGATTGTCAAGATGGAGCCATAGGTTACATTTTTAAAAATACAATTCTTTAGCTATAAATTTCCCTCTAAGTACCACTTTAGCTATATCACACAAAATTTGAAATACTATAATTTTTCTTTTTAAAAATTTATTTATTCATGAGAGACACAGAGAAAGAGCCAGAGACATACGCAGAGGGAGAAGCAGGCTCTCTGTGGGGAGCCCAATGTGGGACTCGATCCTAGGACCCTGGGATCACAATCTGAGGCCAAAGGCAGACACTCAACCACTGAGCCACCTAGGCATCCTGAAATACTATATTTTCATTAGTATTTAGTTTATAATATTTTCTAATTTCTCTTGTGATTTCTTTTTTGACTCATGAATTATTTAGGCATGCATTCTTTAATTTCCAAACATTTGGGGTTTTTTCTTTTCTTATTGTTTTTATTGTAATTTATTCAATTGTGGTCCAAGAACACACTCTGTATAATTTTAATCCATTTACATTTATTGAGACTCACTTTATGCCTAGTTTGTGGCTTATATTAGAATATACCTTGCCTACTTGAAGGAAACATGTATTTTTAAAGTCATTGGATTTATATTAAATAAATATCAGGATGACTAATGTTATTCAGATCTTCTATATTTTTACTGATTTTTAAAATCCAGTTATTTTTTCCATTTCTGAGACAGTTGTGTAAAATCTCCAAGTTTCATTGTGAGGATATCTCTCCTTCCTTTAGTTTTGTCGATTTTGCTTCTTATACTTCGAATGTTTTCTTAGACACATACACATGTATGATTGTTATGTCCTTATGATGAATTGACCCCCTTATCATTGTGAAATGTTCTTCTCTATCCCTGATAATAATACCTAATATTCACTTTGAAGCTTTTTTTCTCTGAGATTAAAATAGCCATTCTATCATATTGATAGTGTTTTCATGACATACTTTTTTCCATGCATTTACTTTAATTCTGTCTGTGGTTTTTGCATTTCACTAGTATGTAGTTAGGTCTTTTTAAAAATCTTGAAATCTTTTATTTAGTTGGAGTGTTTGGTTCATTGATAGTAAATGTAATTATTGTTATGATTTATTTTGGTCTGCCATGACTTTCTTTGTTTTCTGCTTCTCTCTTACTTTCTGCTTCTCTTTTCCTATATTATTTTGGATTAATTGAGTGTTTAGAATACCTATTTATTTATTGATCTTAGAGCTTTACTTTCTTATGTTTTAAAATTATTGCTCTAGGGATTAGAATATAAACCCTTAATTTAATTTACAGTCTCCTTAGAGTTAATCTTCAAGGTCACATTTTCCTGGTTATTTATGTGTTGAGTCATTTGAGGTTGCATCCTGGACATTGTGAATGCTATGTTGTAGGACTTTGAATTCTATTGTGTTTCTTAGAAAATAGGTTTTTAACATGCAGTTAACTTGGTTAGACTTACAATGAAACTCTTGCCTCTTGGGAAGCCACACAAATCTCAGTCCACTCATTTTTTTTCTTCACTAGACTGTTTACAGCCTGCCCCCATATAAGGATCTTTAGGGGTCAGCGAGACGTTTGGACAGAGCTCATGTGCCACATTTGAGGGTCCCTTTCTCTGGATTTCTCTGAAGAGTTGTGGCTGAGGGAATTTAGGAGTTTTGCCTATAATCTCATGGATAGTGGCTGGTTGGTTCCATAGCAACAACACACATTTAAAAATCCTAATGAAACTTTGTTTTTTATCATCTTAATGCTAAACATTTAATAGCTTATGGAAAATGGAAGCATCTCTTTCAATCCACAGCACAATTGGCACCACATAGAAGCATATCATTTTATCCTTCACATCACTGATAATTTGGTCCAGAATTCTCTGCACTCTTTTGTGGCACCCTACCAAATCTGTACATATCATGACTTCTGAATTGGTTATATCCTATCATCTTCCTTGAAAGTTTTTTTTAAGATTTTTATTTATTTATTTGATAGAGAGAACAAGCAGGGGTGGGGGATAGGTAGAGGGAGAAGGGGAAGCAGACTGCCTGCTGAGGAGCTCAACAAGGGACTCGATCCCAGGACCCTGAGATCATGCTGAGCCTAAGGCAGACACTTACCTGACTGGACCACCCAGGTGCCCCCTTGAAAGTTTTGTCTACATTTTCTGCTACACCTATGCTGCTGTTTGCCTGCTGGCTTGGCTCTAAGAACAGGCAGTCCAGGGTATAAATGTGTTAAAACTATTGTGATCCTAGATCTTTTTAAAAATGCAGACTTTCTAGAGACTCAACTTTTAAGTCATTCTTGGGTTGTAGCAGTTTCTCGATGACATCCAGATTCATGTAGAATATACACAAACATCCAGTATTCAGGATGAGGTTGGTTTACTTTCAGGCAATAGAACCTAGCTTTGTTCTGGTCAAAATACCAAATAATTACTGCCTTTCATGGTAAATGCAGATGAAGTCTGTGTGACTATTATTAACTTCAAGGTGGAGGTGGACCAGCACAGGATGATGAAAACCACCTTCCTGATATTGAATGGATATTTTGGCTTTGCTTCCTGCCTTTGGCAGGTTCAATATCTGGCATTTAGCAAGAGTTTTTAAGCAAGACATTTCATTGTTAAACTATGTCAGTAGCCTTGATTATCAGGAAAGAGCACATGTGAATGCACAGAAATCTCATTTTACTTTCATGCTGGGAGAACTTGTGCTTCCCCAATACAGTAACAGCTGTGGGCGATCCATTGATTTTTAGCAAGAATTTACTGATATATTTTTTAATAACCCTTTCTTCTATGAGTGAATTTTCTGGCAGTTATACGCCAACAGATTAGTTTCTGTCTATCCAGTGGAAACACTTTAGGTCTGGGAGTCAGGCTGACTCTGATCTGTGGTCCTTGGGATTCTTAGGAAAGTAAATTAAACACTCTGAAACTTCGTTTTCTCATCTGTGAAATGGAAAGAGAACAGAGAACCAGAGGGAACATAAGGGCTGCAGTTTTTACTTTCCAGCATGCTTTGCAGTTGTCTGTTATCATCATAAAATCCCTTTTTTAGAGAACAGCCTCCCACTCCACATGCACCCAGGACCCCTCTGCTCACTCTCTGAGCCAGCCACATGGACCAAATTCAGCTAGACTGGTGCTTGCTCTTGAGAGAGGCATTATGACTGAAGCCCAGCCATTCGGACTCTTCCCACGGAAGCAGCGGTGAAAGACTTGTTCTTTGCCCTTCATGAAAGACATGATGTAAAAAAACAGGTCTGCATGTTGGTGGCCATTTTCCAAAGCAACTGGTAAAGATTATGATCTGTTTGTTTTGTTTTGTTTTTAAGATTTTATTTATTTTGGGGAGAGAAAGAGAGAGAGCAGAGGGAAGGGCAGAGGGAGACACAGAGGGAGAGAATCTCCAGCAAGCTCTGTGATGAGCACAGAGCCCAACACAGGGCTCAATCCCAGGACCTTGACATCATAACCTGAGCCGAAACTAAGAGTCAGACCAACCAACTGCACCATCCAGGCACTCCAGGCAAAGGTCTATGCCCACCCTGTCTCAGTAAAGAAACAAACAGATGTAAGAGGTGGGTGGAGAATACAGGGTCTAGACTAGAGTGAGCAACCATGGTTCCTGAGAGCAAAATTCAAGGAATTATCACTCCCAGGGTCCTCCAAGTACAAAGTACTGAGCTGCGCTTGCTTCCTGTACTTTGTATTTTAGACTCTTTGCTTGCCTCACCCTAGATGGCCCTGCTGGTTACTGGCTGAGCTTGAGTTCTTTCAGAAACTCATATAGAAGTGCAAGCATCTGGGATCCCTGGGTGGCTCAGTGGTTTGGCACCTGCCTTTGGCCCAGGGCATGATCCTGGAGTCCCGGGATCGAGTCCCACATTGGGCTCCTGCATGGAGCCTGCTTCTCCCTCTGCCTGTTTCTCTGCTTCTCTCTCTCTCTGTGTGTGTCTCTCATGAATAAATAAATAAAATCTTAAAAAAAAAGTGCAAGCAGCTTATGAGGAGGTGAACCCAGAAAACCCTTGCCAGAGAAGGGGAGTGAGACATAGAAAGGAAGGCAGCCAGTGATGGAGCCCCTCCCAACTGTGGTGCCTGGACTCACCTCCCTGTGGGACCTCTGGGAGACAGTGCAGAGTGAGTGTGCCTGGGGGCCTCTGAGCTTAGAGAAGCTGATGCTTTTATACACAGTTCCCCCTTCTTCACCGGTGGAGGGCTGCTCCAAGCTACATTACCTCCTGTACTTGTGGCTTGTCCTGTTTAGGGTGGAAAAAGACCCCAAGAAGAGTCACAAGGGCTCATAATGAGCTGCCTGCAGTGTGTGAAGGTGAATGAGAGGGGACACAGGCAGGTACCACCAGTACAACCATCACTTGTCCTTCCAGTCTTCTGGGCTCTCCACTGTCTTGACCAGCTACGGAAACTGACATCCTGTTTTGCTTACGTGAGATCCTGTTGGGTTCCCAACATTTGCAGCCTACAGAGTCCTGACCAGTCAGAAACTCACCGTCATTGTCCTGGGAACCAAACCCTTTTTATCATCCTGTCTGAACAGCCCAGTGTGCTGGATGTTATTATCTCCCTCTTAACACATAAGATGAATCAGAGGCCCAGAGAGGATACCACTGTCACACACAGCCTGTCTTGTTTCCACAAGTCCCTCCCAAATACAGAAGTTAGATTGAAACCAGCTTTCATCCCATGCATATCAGCAGGAAACCATAATATAGGGACGAGGAGGAGAATCCCCATCAGCATCCAACAACACTGAATGTTTGATTTGGGAAGCAGCAGAGCATAGAAGAAAGAGCATGGGCTCCTGAGATGGAGAGGTCTGGGCTCAGATTCTGGCCTTGGTACTTCTGGCCATGTGCACTTAAACCCACCACAAAGCTTCTGCAAACCTCGGCTCTTTTGAAAAGAAGGTCCATAGTGTTCTTAAAGGTTTACTGTGAAAATAAAGGGGCAGAGACTGTGCAGCTCCCAGAGCCATACCTGGCATCTGGCTGGCATTTTCAAATGCCGTTTGTGTCTTCTTGAAACCAGTGTGGCTGGGATTTTCCTGCATGACCTGGTGGGTTCTGGGAAGGTTGGGGTAGTCACCTGAAGGAACCTGGAGGGAAGAAGACCTGGTTCTCTTAGCTTCACCTGGACCCCTCACAGCACATCTGGCGGAGGGGTGGTCTGCCTTCACCATCAGACTCATACTCCTGCGAGGTTAGGACATTTCATATTCAATACCCATCCCATCAGCGCCAGGCTCAGTGCTCAGCACATGGTAAAGACCCAGTAAATGCCACCTAAAGAATGGACGAGAGAGAGGAGAGAGAGCCTGTCCATGTGGAAGCTGGTTGTGTGATAAAGCATAAATCTGATCGTGTGGTTGCTGCCTCAGATGCCCAGCAGCTGCCCTACCACTCAGAACAAACACCGGTCTCTCCATGCCAGCCTGCAGGTCCCCACAATCTGGCTCGCGGGTTTTTTTTTTTTTTTTGATGCTCTTCTCCACCCTTCCCTCTTTCTGCTCATTCCACTCAATCCTTCTCATCTTCTAACATGCTAAGCTTAACTCCGATTCAGAGTCTGTATGCTTACTGCCCCCTCAGGTTTGATTGCTCTCTCCTCGTCTCTGCAAGCCTCACTCATTCCATACAGATCTCTGCTTAAGTGTCCCTCCTCACCATCTGCCTAAGTGTCCCCTCCCCCTCCCTCTTCCGAAATATACCCTCCCCCCTCCCTCTGCTTAAGTGTCCCCTCCCTCAGGGTCTTCCCTGAACACCCACCCCACTTGACCACCCACCCCCAAGTGCTTCATGTTGTAGTCCCCTTGCTTCAGAGCACCTGTTGCCACCTGGAATTCCATTATGTGTTTATTCATGAGTTCTCTTGGTTATTCGTCTCATGTGCCAGAATATAGGCTTTGTGAGGACAGCAGTATTTCCTCATTGTTCACTCTTGTATCCCTAAGCAGTATACATACAGATACCTACTACACAGTATATTTACAGATATATATATATGTACACATATATACAAAAAGCACATACATACTATGCAATGAACTAAGCAGGCACATAGAGATACACAGAGACACTAAGCAGTGTATGTGTGTATATGTACTATATACCTATATATATGCACACACATGTACATGCATATAAACACACACGCCCAGTAAGCAGTATATGTACATATGTGTGCATGTATGTATAGATACATATGCATATATATACACACACATGAAGTATATGTATATGTACACATATATAGATATATGCCCTATAAGCAGTATCTATATACTGCCTTTATATATAGTATATACCTTATATAATATATAATATTAGTATATGTATTATGCCATATGATATACTAATAATATACTTTAATATACTTTATGCTATAATTGGTATAATTATGTATAATGTATAGTATTAAAACATATGATATACAGCAATATATATGGTATATAGATACACACATTTATGTATATACATATATATGTATACCCATCAAGCAGCGTATACACATACATACACATGTGCACATACATATATACACACCCACCAAGCAGTGTGTATTTACCTATTCATGTGTGTGTATAAAGCTATACTTATATGCTATGTTTATGTATATGATACATATGTATGCATATATGAGTGAATGAGGAATTTGGCAATTAACTAGTCAGCCGATGAAGCTGGCTGGCTATTTATCTGTCTCTGGGTTGGGGTCCTGAAGTGCACCTCTGTCTCCCCTGCCACAGATTCATGTCTCACAATTGGCCCTCCGGCTATCTCAGTCCCTGGGTCTTCCTGCAGCCTTCCTCTCGGCCCTCCGCATGCACCCCTTGACCGTTCAGTGGTGGGGCAAGTCCAAGCTTTCTTCTGTGCCGGCAGAGAGTGCAGGGTGAAGTGTTCCACTCTGAGTTAACTTTGAAGTCAATAGGGCATAATTATTTTCAAGGAAGGGAGAGGAACCTTTGGCAGAACCTTCTGAGCAGCTTGCTTCCAAAGTGTCTTTCTTAGATTGGCCATTGCGCCTGCAGCTTAAAGAGCTGCAGGGTTGAAGCAAAATAAACAGGAGTTAATTAAAATTCATGGACTAGCCAGAGGCAGTCTGCACACAAAATAGCAGAGAGTGGCACAGAGTTATATGATAATAACTCTTTATGTCCCTCGAAGGAAGATTCTGGATAAGGCTGAGCTGGACTTGCACAAATGATCATCCCAGACTCCACACAGCTTTACTATGCAGCGATGATCACTTCCATGCCCAAGCATGTTATTAGTTGTCTCATTCCACATTCCAGACTTTCATCTGCATGTAAATTTGTGACATAAAAAAGTATATTTGATTAATAGTAGACTAACCAATTGAGTGACCAGACTGTAATAAATCTGTTCTGGAAAGAAATGGAGATTAGATTTTCTATATATGTTTATAAGTTTGAATGTTTAGAAACATTTGACTTGGTTTTTTTTTTTAATTTAGTGTTTTAGGGGTTTTTTTTTTCCTTTTATCTTTTAAAGTGTTAGGTCTCCAAGATGATGGTAGTATTGTGGAACACACGGCAGGAATCAAACAGGAAATATTGATGGCAACAGCTCTGTCCCGGCATCATTCTAGGTGCTTGTGATGGTGTGATGAACAACTTGGACAAGGTCCCTGATGCCACAGAGACTAACACACAAACATTAAACAAACACAGTGACATAGTGATGATAATTGCTCTGCAGAATATGTACAGAGCAGCAATCTGGGAGGATAAGACTGATTTTCTTGGAGGAGAGGGCTTAGGGAAGGTCTGAGAAGGAGATATTTAAGCTAAGACCCTATTGCTGAGAGGAAGACAGACCATGTGACGATCTGGGGAAAAAAGAACATCATGGACAAAAGGGACACCAGATGCAAAGGTCCTGTGGCAGGGACAGTTAGCAATGTAACAGCAGATGTGTGTCAGATGCTCAGCTAGCACCATGTCTGCTGCAGTGGGGGCTTGGAATACGTGGTTGGTGTCTTTAGGGAAATGCAAAAGTTTTTCAGTTTATGACCCCAGGCTTAGAAAGATGCAGCTCCAGAGTCTGGCAGAGCTGAATTGGAATTCTGGCTCAAGCAGGTGACTCTGGGCAAGTCGCCTAACTTCCTGTGCCTGTGAGCTGTTCCTCTTACCTAAGAATTGTTTTAGAATCCTTAAACATGATGCTTTTACTAGAAGCCTTTATTGTTTGCACAGACATCTTTTATAGAAGATAGAATCCATTTCTCTTTAATGAAATATTTATTCATTTCATATTAATTAGGTTGTGTTTGGCTTGAGGCATACTTTGGAGGAATTTGCTGGCTCCTAGGGATCGCTTTATTAAGAGCTAAATATAACAGAAAATGCAGGCTCACTCGTGAACGGCTTTCAGGCATCAACCAGAGCAAATGACCCATTACTGACCAATCTGACAGACCTCACTGATCTCCTGCATTTCCTGGTGTCCTCCCATTGTGATGTCTCATTCTGTCCTCGGGATGAGCATTCTCAGGCCTTCTCACGCTTATGGAGCGGTTCTTTTTTTTTTTTTTAATTTTTTATTTTTTATTGGTGTTCAATTTACTAACATACAGAATAACCCCCAGTGCCCGTCACCCATTCACCTCCACCCCCCGCCCTCCTCCCCTTCCAGCCAGTCGGAGAAGGACAAACATTATATGTTCTCATTCATTTGGGGAATATAAATAATAGTGAAAGGGAATATAAGGGAAGGGGGAAGAAATGTGTGGGAAATATCAGAAAGGGAGACAGAACGTAAAGACTGTTATGGAGTGGTTCTAACTTGCTTCACCCAAAAGGACACATTTCCAGCATCAGGGGCCTCAGAAGCACCACGGCTGGTCCTGTGGCACTTGTTCCCTTGACCTTTTTTGGCATTTCCTGACCCAGTGGGCTTCCCTGTGACTCGGGGAATAGGAGGGATCAGTGTATATGTAAACAGTGGCATTAATTCTTTTTTATAGAACACAGGATTAGCTTTTGGAACTGCCTCCAAAGCTTTCCTCTACTCTGCTGTCAGAAAGAACTCCCCTCATCCCCAAACCCCAGTTTTTCGAATTCCTTGTTTATTCTGTCTTTTATTCATTCAGTCACAATTATACACCTAGATCCACTTAATAAGTAAAGATTACTTATTTATTTGACAGCGAGAGAGAGCGAGAGAGAGAGAGAGAGTGAGAGAGAGAGAGAGAAAGCAAGCAGAGGGAGCGGCAGAGGGGGGAAGGAGAAGCAGACTCCCCGCTGAGCAAGGAGCCTGATGTGGACTCGATCCCAGGACCCTGAGATCATGACCTGAGTTGAAAGCAGGTTCCTTCATCGACTGGGCCTCCCAGGTGCCCCGCCCTTTCTTTCACCTACATCCACTTTGAAAACCCTCCAGTAGCACCTTCAAAGACACATCCAGAGTAATGTTTGACCATATATCCGGACACCGTGTCCCAGCCCAGCTGATACATAGAATTACTTGTGACAATTATGAAATTGTTCCTGGAATCTTTCTTTCTTGGGGCACTTTTACACATCCCTACGACGTTCTCTGTTCTTACCTTCATAACACATATGAAGGATGATCATAATCACAGTAGTAAATCATGTGGAAAGCGCTGAACCATGCAACCTTCATGACCACCCATTAAGATAAGGGCACTCCTATCCACATTTCACAGATGAGCAAGTTGAGAAAGCTGCTAACACATGCTAACGTGCACCAATGCATGTTCATTTCTTTACACTCCCAGGGGGGTTATGGTGATGCACTTCCTTCTCTCTCTGCCCTACACCTCTATTCTCATGAAATCAACTCTTGATGACTGAGAAATAGTCTCTTCCAGAATGTCTTTCCCTAATCCCGTAACCTGGTTAGGATTCCTCTTCTGGATCCCTTAGACTCATGTGCTCACTCCCCCCCCCCCCCCCCGTAGCACTGCCTTTTTCTAAATAATTATCCATTCATTCCTTCAGCCAGCCACACCCTATCAATCAGATGCCTGCCACATGCCAGGCACCATTCTGGTTCCTGAGGACGGAGCCGGGAACAAAAGAGGAAGAAATCCCTATCATCATTGAGTTTACGTTACAGAGGGGAGACCCACAATGGATGAACAGATAAACCAAGAAGCATGTTCAGTGACAGGAGCTCATCAGGTGGTAGAGGAAATGTGGATGGAGGAGGGGATTGCTCTCTCACGTGGAGAGGTCAGGAATGCTGACCTGATAAGATGACTCATGAGCAGAGCCTGGAGGAGGTGAGGGCCCAAGACTGGAACACATGGGGAAGGATATGGGTAATGCAGGAAAAGCAGAGAGGCCAGAGTGGGAAGTGAGCAGGGAGGACAGATGTGCATGAAGGGGAGGTAGGGCCAGGCCATGAGGGCCCCGTGGCTAACGGTGAACAGCTCTGACTTTTATTCTTGAATATTGTCTGCTTATCCCATTTAACTCAAGTTCGTGTTTTGGCAGTGTCATGTCTTCTTAACTAATGTGGCAGCAGGCCCATGGCAGGCACTTAATAACTGTTTCCTGAGTAAAATATTCATCCAGATGTGTATTTTTCTTGAGGCTGACTTTTGATTACTCCAATGAGGCCACCATTGGTCAGAGGCCACATGGGCCTTTGGTGCTTTGAAAAGTGACTGCATAGTTTGTGTATCAGATGAGAATGTTCTCAGCAGCAAGAAATGGAAAGTCTGTCTTATGGTGGTTTAAACAAAGAGGGGTTATTTTTCTCACATAACAAGAGATCTGAAAGTAGGTGACTCCATGATAACAGATTCAGCATCTCTGAAATGCCTTTGGCCTCATGGTTACAAGGGGCTACTGCAGCCCCAGACATTACATATGTGTTCCAGATAGAAAGGACAAGAAAAATGGTGAAGGGGAGAAATTGGGGCCATCTGTAGCTATTCCCTGTTATCCAGAAAGCAAGACTTCCTAGAAGCTTCCAGCAGACTAATATCTTATTGGCCAGAACTGTGGCATCCGTTGGCTGCAAGTGAGTATTTAATGGATCACGCTGCCTCCTTGAAGAAAATTGTCATCCCATTGTAGAGGAAGGAGGGGGAGGATGCATATTATGTAGTTCAGAGTCATTGTCTGCTGAAGCCAGTCTTCCTGTCGCAGAGGATATTTGAACAATGGCATCCAGCATGATCGCTCTTTTTAGTGAACCTATTTCATCCTGATTTTTTTTTCTTGCTTGTCTCCACATTGGTTGTTTCCCAGAATCTCACTCCTGCAAGCATAACCAGTGTGCTTTAATGCACACCGTGATGGTATATTCACTCAACAGCCTTTGCTAAGTTCACGGGTAGCTGGGGCAGGTGAGCAGCAGAGCGATGAGCTGAGTCCAGTCGGCGGCGGGGGGAGGTTCCAGGGGGGCTCATGGAAGGACCAGTGCCAGCCTTTGCACCTGCCTAGCTCTGGGTTCCCAGCTAGGCTCTGACCTCTGATTCTGGGGTCCCCTGAATCCCAGAGGCTGGCTTGCCTGAGCTATCAGGTGGAGGTTAGAGTGCTGACTGTCAAGGTCATTGAAGATGCAGTGGACAGGGACTTTCCTGGAGCCCAGCAAAGGGATTCTCAGTCAGCCTGCACATCAGACTTTCCGGGGAAGCTTTTAAAAACCAAAAAATCCCAGGGCCTCCCAGACCTCTGGCTGTGCTGCAGAATCCAAATCTCCAGCACTCTGAATGTGACGTGGGGCTGGAGACCCCCGGACGCCAGGGCTGTGGAGGCTTTCAAAATGCTTTGGCTCCCTTCTCAACTCCTACATGGAGATGTCTGCTTGACATGTGTGCCTTCTTTCTCGCAAGTCACCTGAAATCCACACTAGCTATAATTTCTGTCCCAGTAAATTGTGATTCATAATGATAACATCAGTTCCTAATTGAATTAGAATAATGAATGTTAATTGGGTCTTTGCCTTTTGGCAGCTTGGACGGCTTTGGCCAAAATGCTCACACTCTGCCTCTTTAACTGTGGCATTTCTCATGGAAATCTGTGCTGTGCTGTGAAGGAGCTTGGTACCACTGGGGACCCGACTCTTCTCTTTTGAAGTTGGAGATTCCCAGGACCTGGGCGGCCAATCTGCTGGAGGAGAGTACTTACTTGGCACCTGCCAGGAGCTCCTGAAGTTTCAGCAGATTCCCTCCATCACAATGTTGCCATGGGATTTGGAGCTGGGAGGAACAGAAGCCCCTCCTCTTATGCTGTCAATAGGGTGACACTAAGGATGCTGACCTGCTTGCAGCCACACAGGGCATGGTGGACATGTTGTAAATGAAATCCAGCTCCTTTCTGGACTCTACCTCAGGCCTGGGGATCAGTGTCAGGGAGGCCTTGTGATCAGGAGGCGGTGATGCCTGCAGGGAGTGAGGCCAGGGGAGGCCTGCAAGAGGGTATTCTAAGCAGAGGGAACAGAATATGCTCCTGCCAGGCGTCCAGGGCTAAGGTGACAAATTCACGTGTCTGAGCCCTGAAATTTTGGGGTTTGATAGAGAACCAGACAGTATGGCCCCTGCCTTCATGATACTTGGGTTCTGACCATTAGACAATAAACAGGGATTTATAATCCAGTGCATGAAGAAGTGCAAGATTCATAATCCAGCATGTGAAGCAGCATAGGATTCGTAATCCAGTGTGTGAAGCAGCTTGATAAAAATAGGGCTCTGGGAGCCCATTGGGAAGGGTCTAGATATCGACTTAAAGAATAAAGGGAAGCTTCCTAAAGAAAGCAATGAATGGCCACAGAGTTAGTGGGTGAGGGGGTGGGGAAGGAGGCAAGAAGTGTAGAAGGCGGTATGGTGTATTTGTGTGTGTGCATGTGTGTTTGTATATGTGCATTGTGTGTGTGTGCTCTCTGGTGTGTGCGTATGCATGTGTGTGGTGTGTGTGTGTGTGTGTGTGTGTGGTGTGTATGCACAGACACATGCATGTCAGAGGTAACATAGGCAAGGAGGGCTTGGAATGCCAAGATACAAACCTTGAATGAAGGGTCCCATTTTCTGAGTCTCATTTTTCTGAACTAGGCAAAGGGACACCTGCCGAGACCACAGCAGAGGTGGGACCGTCCAGTTAGGAAGCTCTCACCATGAAATGTTCCCGTATGAAATGTCAAGCATTAAACTCTAACCAACAGATATTGCTCTGCTCACAGAGACTCAGATGGAGAGAACACAGGCCATGGGATTGGGCTAGAATGTGGGGTCCTGGGAGGCACAGATGTTGGGAGCTGAGCGCACTCAATGCCTCCTCCTCCTCCAGGGCTCGGGTTTGGATTCCAGGCATGTCTGTCCATCTCCCACCAGCCCATGTTTACAGGGTGCCTGGGTGGCCCACACGTTGGGCTGGGTTCCATGGAGAGCTGACCATACTAGACCTGGGAGGGTCCATCCTCACCCCCAAGTGTGAGAGTGTAAGGATCACAGGGGCCCTTGGCCAAGCCGCTCAGCCACAGGTGGATGGCTATGAGGAACATCGACTGCCTGTTTGGCCTCCTTGGGTTGCCATAACTAAGAATCACAGGGTGGGTGGCTTAGAACAGAAGTTTATGTCCCAGCTCTGAAGGCTTGAGGGAGGATCCATGTGTGTGCCTCTCTCCTGGGGGGGTTGCGAGCGATCCTCAGTGTTCCTCGGTCTGTAGACGTGTCATCTCTCCAAGCTCTCCCTGCATGGTCACATCACCCTCTCCTCTATGACTTCTCACTTCTTTTCTCTTATTATGAAGACACTGGTTGGATTTTGAGCCCACTGTCATCCAGAGACATCTCATCTCAAGATTCTTGATTATATCTATAAAGGTCCTTTATCCTGGTAAGGTCACGTTCCCAGGCTCTGGGGGTTAGGAAATGGACACCTCTTGTTGAGAGAACAGCTGCTCAACCAGGAACAAAGCCTGCCTACCCTTCCCCTGCTCTTCCCCTTCTCTCTGGTTTTGTTTATTCCGTTCCCTGCACCTCAGCCACCTGCCTGAGAGAAAGCCTGGGGGTTGCTTCCAAGTGTCCCTACTTCCATGGTTCTGCAATGTGAGGGGCACCAGCCAACCACCCTAGCAGCAAACATTGCCCGGACCAGCCCAGACCCCTCCCCACAGCACCCCTGCCCTTCCTTTAGGTGAATCCTCTACGATGATTATGATGAAGGTCTGGTTATCATAGTAATAGCTGCCATTTGCGGAAGGCCTCTGTCCCAGGAACATTATATGTGCATAATGTCATGGAAGTAAAGAAGACTAGCCTCCGTGCGGCACCATAGCACACCTTCAGAGGCATCCCCTCTGAGGCCCACACAACAGTTCTTGGAGGAAGAACATATCACTCCAGTTTTACTGATGAGCAGACAGGCTCAGAGAGGGTGGATGACTTACCCATGGTCACACAGCCAAGAGCTGGATTATAAACCCTGGTCAGAATGTCTCTGGAGCCCAGACTTTCTGCATGTCTTTGCTCTTCCAGCAGACGTTCACCTCTACCCAGGGCATTAGATTTACCTTACGTCTCTGTTTCAGCCTCCATCTCCTGGTCAGGTTGATTCAGTTGTTGCTATGAACCTTGCTTGGCCAATGAGGAAGGGAGGCCAGACATAGGTGAGTGGGTCCCACTCTTGGTCAGCAGGAGGACCAAGAGCAGAGCCCAGCTCTCCTGGCCCTAGGTCCAGCCTCCTGAGTTCTGTGTTCTTGAGAAACATGGAGAACCTCTAAGATGCCTTAAAAAAATAGACCCAAGCCCTCAGTTTACCCAGGATGGAGTCAAGGTGCAGCCGCACTCATTTCATCAGTGTCGAGCTGCCAAGGCCCCATCCCTTAACACCCCCCCCTTCATTTGCTTGTGAAACCAAACTTTCAAGCTGCCCCCAACATCCTGTGCCAACTGCCCTTCCCTGCTTTGCCCTGCTAAGTCACACTGCCGAGCTCCATCCAAATCCCCAGCTCTCTTTGAAAGCTGGAATTCTAATTGCACTTTGAAGAGCCTTTTGCAGTCCCTCCCGTCCCTGTCTCTGAGCTGCATTGAGTGCCACACTCCCCAAACCCAGGAGGTAAGAGCCACCTCTTGGCACCTTTGCCTGCTATAACGAGGAGGGTCATGGAGGTCTTTAACCACCGGGCCACAGAACTGGGCCTTTGCACGGATGTGAACTAGTCACAGCCTGTGCTTCTGTAGCTGATGCGCTCAGCTGGACTTCAGGGCTCCCGGCCTCTGCTGAACATCTCTTCTGAGAAGTCACAAGAGAAGTAAGAGGGATGGGAAACCCTCCCCACTGTGTGTCGGCCTGCAGGTGTGGGTCTCAGGGACTTGGGTCCAGGCTTCTGGAAGTCTCTCCTGGGATGCCACAAAGCCAGGGTCCCCTGGCTCCTTTTGTACAACACATCTTTGCCTCCAGGTGTTTTAAATTTTCAAGTTCACTGGAAAGGAAGTTCCATGAGCCTTTAGTCTCATCCCAGTGATTTTACTGCCTGCAAGAACATCGTTCTGGAGGGTGCATGAAATGTGCTATTTAAGACCTTAAGATTCAGGATTTTTATCACCCCCTGATATACCGGGCACTTCTGCTTCCTCGGTCTCATGTAATCATTTTAGATCCCCACCCCCACCCCCCAGCCCTGCCGCCTCCAGTGGTCCAGGGTGGGCCTGGCTGACTCAGTTCAGACAGAGCCAGAGACTGGGGAGGCAGAACCGGAGCCTTTCTCCATTGTTTTGTATCTGCCTCCATCACATTCACGGTGTGTCGGAGCTAAAAGGAGTCCGGTTTCCAGCAGAGGAGCCACGTGGCATGCCGGAGAAAATCCGAGCTCCTGAGCTGAGTGCCTAGGCCCGTGGTCTCATCCCTGGCTCCTACCTCGAGTGCACTGTCCTCAGGGAGGAAGCCTGTTGATGGAAAGTGCCTGCTGGGGAGGCAGGGTATGGGTTTGAGTCCAGAGACGTGAGGAGGGTCTACACCTTCCTGGGCCTCTCTCCCTTTATCTGACAAGCGAGGATCATAATAATAGCTAGCTGTACTGGGCTGAATAGTGTCACCCAAAATTCATGTCCTCCTGGAACCTCCAAATGGAGCTTATTTGGAATAGGTCTTTGCAGACATAATTCATTAGGATGGACTCTGAATCCAATGCTGGTGTTCTTAAGAAGGAGATGAAATTTGGGCACAGATGCAGACACACAGAAGAGAGAAGGCCACAAGACGACAAAGGCCAGATGGAAGCCCATGGATGTCAGAGATGCCCAGGGGTGCTGGCTGCCACCAGAAGCCAGAAGAGGCAAGGAAGGACCCTCCCCTACAGCCTCAGGGGAGAGCTGCTGACACTTTGACTTTGCACCGCCAGCTTCTAGAACTGAGAGACAATAGGTGTCTGTTGTAAGCCACCCAGTGTGTGGTTCTGTGTCAGGGAGACCCAGGAAGTAAGGCCAGTACCTCATCCAGTGTTCGGGAAGACTGGCTAATGCAGCCCTCCTTAGGGGTTCCCCTTGCACCACACTCCTTGCTGCATGTCCTCGGGCCGCAGGTGCTCCTCTATACCCCTCCGTTTCCCTGAAAGTCTCTTCCTTTCCCATCGTTCCATTCTTGTGCTGTTGCTCTGGCACTAACTCCTCCAGGGAACCCTCTGTGATAGCCTCCTCCCACCTACCGCTGCTGCCCGGGCAAGGAGGTCACTCCAAAGTCACGCTGTCTGGGTTTGACTCTCCGTCCTGACACTTGGGGTCTTGTGGGACTCTGGGAGCAGTAATGAGTGCACTCAGGGCCACCACGTCCTCATGCTTGAGGGAAGATGAGGCTTTATTCGAGAGGCCCTTGAGCGGACTGTCAGGCAGAGCATTTGCTCAGCACTGGCCTGCAAGAAAGTGCCCGGGATCCAGGAGCTGTCATCATTGCATCACGTTCCCACCCCTGCTCTGCCAGCCCTGAGATTGAGGATCCCCGGGAGCCACTTCTCGGACTTACCCAGAGGAACAGGCAAGGGGGCTGGGGTATAGGCGCTGCTCCTGCCAGCCTTGACTCTCTGGCATCGCCGGTCTGTTGCCTGGGCAGTAAAGTGGGCAGAGAGAGTCCTTGAGCAGAGAGGAGAGCAGGGCTGGTGGACAGAGGTGTGTGCGGAGGTGGGGAGGGCCAGGGGACCCCGTGGGCACCATCACCACGGATCTCAGGACTGCGGACATCAGTGAGTTTGTTTTCCTCCTGGTCTGTGCGCTCCTTGAAGGCAGGGCTGCTCCTTCTGTCTCCTTCCCCAGCACTTCGCACACAGCCGGTGCTTCACGTAAATATTTGATAAACAGGTGCATCTGGTCACACTCCTCCATTTTACAGATGCAGACAGGTTGTGGCCTAGCCAGAGCTGCTCCGCTAGCAAGTTCTCAGAACAGAGGCTTAAACCCAGGGGTAGATGTGCAAGGAGGAGCTGACTTCTTTATTATTATTATGGTTATTATTATTATTATTATTTGTAATTGTTGGCCTGAATGTTCTCCACTTTGGCTGTTGCTCAGGTATGCATCGTGCAGAAGCGAGACACGAAGAAAATGTACGCAATGAAGTACATGAACAAGCAGAAATGCATCGAGAGGGACGAGGTTCGGAACGTCTTCCGGGAACTGCAGATCATGCAGGGGCTGGAGCACCCTTTCTTGGTCAACCTGTGGTGAGTGACTGCATGCCGGGCCCCATGGCTCTCTCACTGCAAAGAGCCACGTGCAAATCTCACTCTGCTGAGAGGAAGCTTCTCCCTGGTAGAGAGAGAGGAATGAAATTTTCTCTTTTGGATATTTTCTAGAGTTATGTTCCCCGATGGATATTTTGTGGAGTGCATTCTCTCATGAAATCTGGAAGCATCTGCTCACTTTTAATTTTAATTATATTCTCTTACCTGATGAATCACAGTTGAAAATAGATTTTGAAGAGAAGGTTTTCGTATTTCTGAGAAAAACGTGTGGAATGTTTTAACAGCTGCCCAAATAGAAGGGACTTTAGCTTTATATTTTTAATTTTTTTTAACTTTAGCTTTTTAAAACGTACCACCCATAGTGTTGATGGTAAGAATGCCTCAGGATGGCTGCCCAGGATAGATATGCTAAATTCCAAGTTCTGAATCTGGCACACACATCGTGCCATGATCCATGTTCTAGAAGTTTCTCTCCATCCCATCCCTGGCTGTCATCTCTTCTTCAAATTGTTGTGATTATGATTTAGCTGTAAGTTTTTCATAGATATAATGTGTCAGAACAAAAAGTTACTTATTATTCTTAGTTGATTGAGAGCTTTATCACAAATGAATATTTGATTTTATCAAAACTCTGTGTGTCTATTGGGATGGTATTTTCTCCCTTCTATCAATATGGTTTATTATATTGATTAATTTTTGGATGTTAATACAAACTAGTATGCCTAGTATATTTTCTAATTTTTATTAAAATCTGGTAATATTGTGTTAAGTATTTTTAATGTTTGTATTCATGAGGAATGTTGTTGTATAGTTTTTTTTTGTACATTTTACTGTAGTATCTTTGCCTGGCTTTTATATCAGAGTAATATTGATCTCACAGAATAAATTTATAAGCTGTCCAAAAAAAAAAAAAAAGCCACCTGCTGATGGTTCCCTGCCCCTGTGCATTTGCAGTGACATCTCCTCATCTTGAAACTTCCACCTGCATCTCCACCTCCTGCCCCCTCCTCTAAAGAAATCCCACATATTCCTTTTATCCAGCTTAGTAGGTATTTGGAGCAGGAGCCTTTCATCACCCACGGGCCAACCGAGTGCCCCTCACTGTCTCCACCTACTCTGGGCTTGACCCACCTAGCACAGCCTTTCCTGCGGTGATCCCAAACCCAAATCATTGGCTTACTTATCTGGCCTTATCAAGGAATCGCTTGCTCCTTGAAGGCAGTAGGGACTGTCTGGTTCTTCATTTTTGGGAGTCTCAGACACAGTCGCAGACATGTCAGAGGAGGTACTTGCTCAGTGTTCTTGGAGCTGGATTTTCTTGAAGGGGACAGAACAGGCTGTTCCAGGAAACAGATTCTGGATGTTTCATTCTGTACCTCAGTTGAGCATCATAAGTGACCCCTGATGAGAAAGTCTAGTCTGGTTCGTGTTCTGTTATGCTACCACCCATTATTTCCATTGCTCTCTACACTCAGAGGCTCTCCGAACACGGGTGATAGAACAAGGGAACATCAGTTGTCCTGCTTGAGAAAACCACAGTATGCCTGGAAACACTGCACACCTGGGCGGTGTCCTGGGGACAGGCCTAACTGTAGGTGACATGCAAGAGCTTGAGTAACAAGTGCAAGTTCTCCATATCTCCAGGCAGCGATGCACACACTCAAGTTGTTTGTGGGAAATAAACCCTTCTAGGGGACTCCTTAGCATGGACCAAGGGGTCTGGATGCAAGCCCAGACATGTGATGTGTGTTGAAGGAGGGGGTTATGTTGGAGCGGCCCCTCTGAAGGCACCACTTTCCCATGCTGTTTATGGGCTCCAAGACACGAGTTAGTGTCACACACTCATGATTACACAACTGTGCAGGGTAAAGGAGGGAGCTCTCTGCAGTTGTGGGCACCCTGGCATTGCATTTCCATCCATTGTGAGCCAGAGAGGGTGAACAGCTGCTGGATTTTATAGTCACATCTCGAACCGTCACCCATTAATGGCAATAATAATGCCCTGGCTGGGATGCCTGGGTGGCTCAGTCAGTTAAGCGTCCGACTCTTGATTTTGGCACAGGTCATGATCTCAGGGTCATAAGATTGAGCCCTACCTTGGGCTCTGCACTGGGTGTGGAGCCTGCTTGAGATTCTCTCTCTCCCCCTCTGCCTCTCCCTCTAAAAAAAATTAAGCAACTAATGCTGTGACTTACCACCAGCACTGTTAGGAGAATCAGCTGAGGGGGAGAGATATGAAAGTATGTTTTCTGTAAATGAGAATATAGCCTCCTCTAAGAGCTTATCTGTACATGCGTCTGTGAATATGTGATAGTAGACAGATGGGCAGTGAAATGCCCTTCAGCCCGTTGTCTGGACTGAGCACTTCACACGCTATTTGGCTCAGAATTCATACAGCTATTGGGCAGAAAGTTAAACTTGCTGCTGCACAAAGGAGAATCTCTTGGGTTTTATAGCTAAGGGGTCTAGAATTCCCACTGGCTTTGGTCTCTCTGTGTCTCTCTGGCTTTCCCCTGCATTAACCTTGTTTTCAGAGCTGTGGCTCGTGCTGACCACTGCTTGTTCTGACTTCTCCTGCTAGCCAAAGGGTCCCAGCAGAGGACGAAGGGCATGGGGGGCTGCACCTGGCTCGGTCTGTGCCCATTACGAATGCGGTGGGGGAGGGGGACGGGGTGGCCCCCACCTGAGTCTCTGGAAGCCAGAATGAGGAAGGAGATGGAGACCTGTGGAGGGAGACTGGAAACCATAGTGTACCTGCCAGGTGCTCAGAGCCTGCCACCTGTGCTTCCCGTCCGCATGCTGCAGCCTCGCTAACAACCCTGCAAGGTGAGGGCTGTGGGCTCCCTTTCTCAGAGAGGGGAAGCAGGGCTCAAAGCAGCTCATTGCCTGCCTGAATCACTTGAACTGTGATTCAAACTCAAGACCATCCCACTGTGCCCTGAGCTTTTCAGTTTTGTAGGAAAATGACCTTTAACATTTACTGATAAGTATCCCTAACTTCTCAGGTCCCCCAACAGCCTTGTTGGTTTCCTGCTGCCATCTGAATATTATTATCCCCAATATACAGATTGGGTAATGGAGTCATACTGTGAGTAAGTGGAGGAGATGGGACCGAAGCCAGGCTGTCTGGGTCAGCCCCTCCCCCACAGCTGCCCTGCAAAGGCCTGGCCCCTGGCCCCTGCACCCTGCAGGGAGACCCTCCTGCTAGGCCTCTGTTTGGCTGCCTCTCTGGCCTCTGCTGGAAGGGAGCATGGAATTGTTTGATGGGTTCATAAGGACACCTCCACTTTGCATTAATTATATGTCAGCTTTTCATCTCATTACAAGGAGGGTGAATTATTGCAGCCTCGGAAATCCTCACCGTGCCCCTTCTTGTTCTGCTCTTTTGCTGACGTGCTCCATAACTGGCAAGGCAAAGGCTGGGCATTGATGATTTGCATGGCAGTTGTGCCTCTGAGGAACGAATGATGTATGCTCCCAAGCACGTGATGATCCAAGTTGTTGTCAAGAGCAATATTTTCACCTATTCTGTGGTGCCGCTGCTTTGCTCTCTAGGGTGGAAGATACTCCAGGCAAAGGGAAACTGGAATGAGAAATCACACCCGGAGAAGGGTGAGGGTGAGGGTAGTGCATTGGCTGGAGCCCTGGAGAGGTGGGAGGGGAGAGGGGGACAAGGGAGAGGTGCGGAGGGGAGGAGAGAGGAGAGGAGGGTAGGAGTAGCAGGGAGGAGAGAGGAGGGGAGGAGGCAGGAGAGAGATGAGGAGGGAGAGGGGGGCAGGAGAGAGGTGGGGAGGGGAGAAGGGACAGGAGAGAGGTGATGGGGACTGTTTCAGCACTGGGGCTGAGTCTGACCTCCTGGGTTCTCATGGCAGCCCTGCTTCTCATGCTGGCGAGGCTGTAAGGGACTGAACTGTGTACCTCCACCCCCCCCCCCAATTTTTGAATCGATGCCCTGTCTTCCAGTGTGACTCTATCTGGAGATAGCCTTTGGGTGATCATTAAGGTGACATGCGGTCATTAGGGTAGGGCCCCAACACAATAGTCTGTGGCTGTGAACATGAAGAGCGTCTCTCTGCCAGGTGGGGACACAGCAAGAAGATGGCCATCTGCAAGCTGGGAGGAGGGTTCTCACCAGCACCTGGCCATGTCCACACATTGCTTGGGGGCTCCCTTCCCCAGAGCTGTGAAGAAATGACCTTCTGTGGTTGACGCCTGCCAGGTCACAGAATATAGAGGCCTTGAGAGTGAATGAATTCTCTTCTCTGTGTCTTGGTTTCCTTCTTTATAAAATGAGAAAAGAAGGATGACTATGCCATTGGGGGGCTGGAAGGACCAGAATGGGGACTACTCAGCAGGTGCCCACAGGGTCTCAGGTGAGAGGCAGCCACTGGTTCGAGGATCAGGGGTGGTGGTGATGCTCTTAGAACTACACTCAGGTGGGCCTCCACTACATGGACAACACACTCAGTCCCTCTTTCTCATTTTCAAAACCCATTTCCACTTACCAGATTGCCTACATTTACTAGACTAGCTGTTATAATGTGTTTCATTTAAAATTTCTCAGTCACCTCCCCTGCCCATTTGACTAGTCAGGTCACTGTGGGGTGAATACCTGGCAGGAGGGGATGAGGAAAGACAACCTGTAATCATTTTAGACAGCTCTCATAGTGAAGGTGTGTTTCTAGAACCTTCCTGGAGTAGCGATGCACTGAGTCAGGACACAGATCTCTCCACACCACTCTGAGCCGAGACAGAACCACTTCAATTGGAGGCTAACTCTGTTTTAAGTGCTGAGACTTTGACCAAAGCAAACTGTGTAAGGTGTTTAAATGTGGATCTGCTCTGACTGAAGCAGGGGGGACAGGAAGGCATTTGCAGAGGGGGGGGAGGACAGAGACTGGCATCCCCGCCCCCTCCACTCCCTGGAATCTGTGATGAAGGATAAAAGCCCTTTATAATCCCTAGTTCCTGAGCAACCTCATTTCCATAAAAATAATCATCTCTGGCCTTGACTATTGCTAGAGCCTCCTACCTGGCATTTCAAAGTTCGGCCACAGCTGTCTATCACCACTCTGCCCTCCCAGGGTGTCCTACTCATTTCGGGCTGCCATCACAGACTCTGATAGATGAAGCAGTGTACACAACGAGATGTAGTTCTCACAGCTCTGGAGGCTGGAAGTGATGGTCAGGATGCCAGCATGGTAGGGTCTGGTGAGGGCCTTCTTCCTGGCGTGCTGGTCTTCTTGCTGGGTCCTCTTGATGGGGCTATGGGGAGAAAGAGCTCTCTCTCTCTCCTTCCTTCTTAAAAGGGCACTAATCTTATCATGAGGGCTCCACCTGATAACCTACTTCTCACCCAAAGGCTCCATCTCCAAATACCATAACACTAGGGACTGAGGTTTCAACATACCATCTTTGGTGGAGGAAAACACAAATATTTAGGCCATAGCACAGGGCAAATCTTCCCAAAGGGCAAACCTGAGGTCACCATTTCTCTGTATAGACCCCAACGATGGTGTACCCAAACCCACAGACTTAACACCTCTCCCTGACCAGGCGTCTGACACTATGCCAGCCTCTCCCGCTGACACCACCCTCTGCTACCATCTTGTTCCACTCTTGTTGCAGCCAAACCAACCCACTGGTTGTAGACACCTGTAATTCATCTTGCTGTTTTCATTTCTCTGGGCCTTTGCAAATGCTGTTTCTCCTGCCCGGAACACTGCGAGAACTTCTGCTTACCCTCCCGAAAAAGGTCCATTCATTAAATAAGTATGTACTGGGGAATGGGCCACATCTTATTCATCTCTGCATTCCCAGATTCTGATGTTCAGAAAGTTCGTGCATCCATTGCCAAGGGCTGACATGCGATATGGCAAACATGGTGCCAGCATCGGTGACAGAACAATGAGAAAGAGTCACTCTCTTGTCTTCACAGAGCTTGTAGGTGAGAGAGGACAGACGTTAAGCCAACAGTCAACGTGCTCCCCTGCTCTCTTCCTTACAACTTGAGAAGCCAGTGTCCTTTGGGGTCCTGGGATAACTTAAAAAATATAGATTATTAATGTCCCCCATGTCCTGGGGGTCAGGCGATATCCTGGTCCATCCTGGACACACAGATGTTAAATGCTCATGGAGTTTTCCTAGTAAGTAACTTCTTAAGGCTCCATCACCATGGAAACTGCCTTAAGAAAGGGGGCATGAGGTGATGCCGTCTTATCCAGGATCCTTTTCACAAACTTCACTATTCTAGATTTGTTAACATCACTTGTAACTTCGGCTTGGGCTTTCAAGATGACAGGTTTCCCAAATGTTATTTTTAAGTGCCATACATTTGTTATTCCTAAGGGGACAGGGTTGGGGTCGTTCCTGTGGATTACAGGAAGACCCAGGGTGTGTTCTGACGTCCAGAGGATGGGCACTGGATTATGGAAAGGGCTGGGTGAGGAGACAGAGGTCATGCTGTACAAACATAGGGTGCATGGAGGGTGGAGCTGGGTCCGGGGCCTGGGCCCTGGTGTATCAGACAATCACTGTGGGTAGATGGAGGATCCTGTAATCAATCAGGAAAGACATGAGATTTGCCTAAGGTCACAGGGAAGAGCAGATGGACCTTGCACCTGCCAGCGGTCTTTGGGGTACCCTGCTCTCCCCACCATCTGACCCAATATGACACCTTCTTGTGCCCATTTCTCTGACTGCTCCTCATATTTACCATGTGTTTTTCTGTAACTGTCCTTGGTCTGTGGGGAGTTATAAAATTCATCCCGCACTTCTTCAATGCCTGATGATATTAGTAACACCACTCTTTATGGATCACCTGCAGTGCGTGGCTCTTTTCCTATCATATCTTGATTGATCCTCAGAAACATCTTTTGGGATGGATGTTACTATCCCTAGTTTCCAGTTGGAGAAACCGAGGACCAGGGAGCTAAATAATTTGTGCAAAGCTACATAGCTAGCAGGAGGAAGCTTTGGGATTGGAAGCAATAATAGCAGTAAAGAAATCCTTAACAACCTGTGTCGCAGTGGAAAGAGAGCAAGCCCTGAATTGTTGAGTTAGCTGATTTCCATGTCAGGGTATGTATGCTCTGGACAGATGTTTGTGTCTTCTCCAAATTCAGATGTTGAAGCGTAACCCCCAATGGGATGATATCAGGAGACGAGGCCTTTGGGAGATAATGAGGTCATGGGGGTGGGGCTCTCATGAATGGGATTGGTGCCTTTATAGCAGAGGAGCCACAGAGCTCCCTTACCCATCTGCCATGTGAGGACGTCATAAAAAGAGTCATCTATGGGCCAGAAAACTGATGCTTGCCAGACACCAAATCTGTCTGTGGCTTGAACTTCTTGGCTCTAGGACTGTGATAAAGAAATTTCTGCTGTTTATAAGTCCCTCATCTATGGGATTCTATTGTAGCTGACCCAACGGACTAAGACGTAGTTGATTCAATCTGACAGCATGATGTCAACCAGCTTGCAAAATTTCTGAAAATTTAGCACTTCTCATGAGCCCCATATAAGCCAGCTCCAGCACAACCTTGACAGTCCCAGATCTAGCAACAAAGCCTTTGCTGTCTCTAAATCCAACCTCTGTGAGCCAGGACCAGAGTAGGGGGTGTGTAAGCCTCCCAGACTTGACCATGAGCCAGTGATGAGCTCTGCTCACAAGGAAAGAGATACTTCGAGAGGAATGGGAAGAGGATGTGGTGCCTGTACACTGAACAAGAAATTGGAAAATGGGAAATGTCCTTCCCTTCCCGGGATGGTGTTCTTGGAAGCCCTCAGTTTCCTCATCTACAGAATGGGAGCAGTAGTTCCCTCCCTTCTGTGCTTTTGTGAAGGCCAAAGCTAATGAGATCCAGTGGATGGAAGCCCTGTGGAAATGATCATTTGCTGGGGAGCTACCTTACTATACTTCCTTCTGATAAAAACTGAAATATGGCTAATGACCTGTAAATTCTTTGAGCAGTTTATATGCGTAAAACTGCTGGTGGGAGGCGGAGAGCCTGGTTATGCCTGTGAGGACCACAGACAAAGCTGGTGGATGCTCAACGACCTGGCAATTTTGTGTTAAGCTCACGTCCCAAAGAGACACAAACATTGCATTGGAATGTAATACATTTTAATGGGGAGTACTTACCTGCTGTAGTGAGCTTAATTAAATTGGAAGTTGCAGCGCCCTTGTTCCTCAAGTTTTTAGAAATCACATGGCAGCCTCCCTGATATTCTTCTGCCAGCCAGGCACCCACCCCCACCCACCCCTCGTCCCCACCCCCACCCAGGTCTCCGCTCTTGGCTTCCCTCTGCTGGGATAACCTCCTCTGGACACCTGCAGGCACATCCCTTCACTTCCCTCAGGTCTTGATCAAATGTGACCTCCTACTTGAGTCTCCAACCACCCAATTCAAAACCCCTGCCCCGGCTGTCCCTAGTCCACTAGCTCTCTTCCTTGCTTTATTTGCTAGGGCATATTTCACCTTACAACACACGATCCCTATTATGTATTTATCTTGCTTATTTTCTGTGTCTGCCTCACACATGTGAAGGAGGCTGGCTCCACACACCAGGGGCGGGGACTCGCTCCACACACCAGGGGCGGGGACTCCAGCCTGCATTTTTCACCACTCTGTTCCCAGTGCCCACACATGTGTCTTGGCATCCAGTAGATGTTCAGTTCATACTTGTTGAGTAAATGTCCCCCAGAAATTATATACAGAGAGCGATATGTGGCCAGCCCCCTTGGTTTTTCCCTCATGCTGACTCACTGTCACCTGGAAATCAAAACCAAAGGTGAACCCTCTAGGCCTTGAAACCCAATAGAAATTATTTTGCTAATCTGTGCTTTGGCTGAACAAGTGGTGATTTTCTGATCCAGAGTAAGTTTGTGAAGCTAAGGAAGGAAAGTGACCTTTTCTATTCTAATGGCTAACGGTGGTGCGGATTCTGATAGCTAACATTTATGAAGCACCTGCTGGGTACCTGGCATTGTGCTAAGTGCTTCGCGTGAATTATTCACTTTTCACCAGGGCCCTGTCCAGCAGGCACTCTGCTGCTCCATTTTGCACAGGTCACTAAGGCAGAGGGAGGCTCAGTGGCCTGTAAATGAATGGGCTGTACATTGGACTAGCATTATGTGTGTGCTCTGCCCCTGGTGTGTGTGCTCTGCCCCCTGGTGCCACATGCCACACTGCCTTTGGGGTCATGAGTTCATTTCCTCAGCACATGTTTATGATGCACCTGTTCCATGCCAGCCACTGTCCTGGGTGCTGACAATAACGTGCAGAGTGAGATAGACATGGCCTCACCTGCATGGAACATCCCCTTTCCCAGTCGAGGTAGGGAGACAGGCAAAAATCAAATAATAATACAAGTGTGTATAATTAAAGATTCTGGCAAGTTCTGAGAGGGAAGCTCAGCAAACTCTGGGACTGAGAAGTCAGGGGGAACTTGCCATCCCTTTGTGGCATCAGGGACACTCCCAAAGAAGCGGCGCCTTTTGGGTGTCATGGCACTGAAGGCTCATGGCAGCTCCCCATGGCAGATATTGTTACAGATGCAGCAGCTGAGTGGTTCATTGTGCAGAGCTCATCATTAGTAGGGGCTGGAGCTGGGATTCATGCCCTGCTTCTCTGACTCCAGAGCCTATACTTTCTAGAACATGGCACAGCCATCATTTTTCTAGCTGATGCCATAAAATTGCTTAACATTGTGATGGAATTTCAGAGGGAAAACAGACCTGCTGTTGGAATCTTACCCACTAACTGGAAATTTGATGCTGTCCTCCAGGCTACTATTTTCTCAGCCATGGATTGAAAGCCTTCGACTCTGCCCACTGGTTTTCCCTTGGTTTCCGCAGAGCCCTGGGGAGTCCAGGAAGTTCCTTAGGGGTCACTGGGGATGATGGGGTTGAATGTGTAGGTGCCAGGCCTCCGTCCTACTGCTTTCTACATTCCCTACTCGATGTGTTAGTATTTTTTAAAATATTTTATTTACTTACTCATGAGAGACACAGAGAGAGAGGCAGAGACACAGGTAGAGAGAGAAGCAGGCTCCATGCAGGGATCCCGACGTGGGACTCGATCCAGGACTCCAGGATCACACCCTGAGCCAAAGGCAGACACTCAACCACTGACACTGAGCCACCCAGGGGTCCCAGTGTTTTACCTTTGGTTTCATTTAAGGAAGGGGTTTTTTCTGCTTACCCATTTGACAGCCAGGAGCCTAGATTGTATCTCCTGCTTTGTGAGGCTGAGATTTGACAATGCACAGGCTGCTGTGAATTGAGGACTGGGCCCAAGCACAGCTAGCTTTGATAAGTAGAAAGGCATGACCCAGACTATGTGATCAAATTAAAAAAAAAAAAGAATAGGTTTAATGAAAATAAATCTCAATTTATAAAATCAAGGTGTCACATTAATGGTTAAAGAGTGTTGTGTCCCACACCCATGCTAAGGGCCGTGCCCCAGGCCAGTGGTAGACGCCACAAGAGACAGGAAGGCACCACTGTGCAAGCTTCCCACTTGACCAGCAGCTTCCCGGTGCCCAAGAAGTCAAGAAGTATGTCCAGCTAGTGGAGAACAGAAAACATATTGCAGTAAATGTCTGCTCTCAGGAAAGCATGCTCACTGATAAATGGCCCCTGGTGCTTCTGCTTACAGAAGAGAGAACACTTACAGCAGCGACAGTAAATGACAATATCAGTTTAAAAGCCACATTGCCCATAAAGGGCAGGGATTTACAAGGTCTTACATCCAAAATGGTGGCATTTTCTTAGAACACCCATCACCAGGAACCCCAGTGATGCTTCCTGCTGTTGAATCCCCAGCCAGACCTCTACTCTGCACACTTGCTGGGAACCATCCTGTCTTCACATTACCCTATAACATGGCAGCCTGGTCCCAGGGCCCTGGAAGGTCAAGGTTGAGCACCTTTGTAGCTGAGCACTCCACCTTCCTGATTGACCCTGTTTCCCACCCTTACATTTCCTACCTGGTTGCCCCTGAAGAAGCTATGCCCACAGCCGCTGCCCTTTCCAAGTCTCTGGCTATGCCTCCTTGGGTCACAGGTATGTGGAGGTTGGAGGATCCCTTCCCAGGACTCTGTGGGCCTCTGTGCTTCATGACCTCCTCAGTGCTGTTGGACCTTGCTCTCTGCTTGTGTTACTTCACCTCTACAAGACTGCACCTCATTCACCCTGCCTGCCTCCCAGCCCCTTCCCTCTAGTAGATCATGGGCCTTTGTCCACACAAAGGAGAAAGGATGAGTGCAGTGATTCGTTTGGTCTGTGGGTGATGCGGCAGGGCAGTGGAGGATGGAGTTATCTCCCTAGGGAGATCGGTATTTTGACCCCTGTCCATGTGACAGCTGTGCAAGAAGGGATTTCAGGAAGTCTGCTGACTCCAAAGTCAAATGTATTTGCTGGATTGTTGGCACACTGGACTGCAAACTTACAAAGGCTGCCACATTCAGAAAGCTTCATCCTTCAGAGCCATCCCCGCTGAGCACCCCCCACCCAGAAGCAGAAATCCTGCCTGCAGCATGGGGCTTGTGTTCTTGGGGCCCCGCAGTTCTTCCGTCTGGGCATCTTGAAAGAGGGTCTACAGCTTGTTCGTTCATGAGAGGCAGTCCCAGACCATCAGCTTCATGTAGCTCCGGGCTTTCTCCACCATGCTGCCCTCCTTTATTTATAAGGCGTGGTGCCTTCCTGTCTCTGATGTTAGCATGTTGCATGTTGGCTCATTTCTTCATAGACTTTTTTCAGAATGCTTAAAGGACTCAAAACAGTATTAAGCTTATGTAGCCACTTGATAATATGTTGGTTATGTTGAATTGGATGTTTGCACCAAATCCATGGCTTAGGGCATGGTAGATTCTCAAGAGGTGGTAGAGAAAAGAGGGAAGAAAGTGTGGGAGGAAGAGAGAAGCTTCCTGTCCTCCCTCGTGGGTCTTTGAGGTCAGGGACCATGCCTTCTCCTGTCTTCATCCGTAGCTCCTAGCACAGTACCACACACTGCACGCATGATAAATCACCCCCTGCAACATGCTGAGTTTAATATGCAACATATGTGCCAGAGCAATAGAACAATGCACTTAAATGCTTTTTGCTCTCAGAAATCCTTCTCAGCTTTTGTTTTTAATTATTTTCTCCACCATTCATTACAGAATTGCATTTTTTTTTGATTGGCAGGACATGCACTTTTGATTTGCCACGATGTTCTGCAAGATAGGTCTGAGGCCATTTGCTCACACTAAAGAGGGAAATGGAGCGTTTATAAAACATATTTCTACTAGATTATGTTACTTCAGTCCTTCAGCTGCTGTCTCCCTTCCCCCACATCCTCCTTCCTATGCCAACAACCTGGTATTGCTCAGGCTCATTTCAACCTGTAAAACAGTTGGTCAAGTGACCCTGCAAAATGATTATCCACTTTCTAGATGACAGTTGATTCTGTGAGGCCATGGAGAAGGAAGCTGGAGAGGCCTTGCCGTCCCTCATGGTCACATGCACACCACCTTTGTATCTGAGCACCCCACCTTCGTAGCTAAGCACTCCACCTTTGTAGCTGAGCACCCCACCTTCCTAGCTGAGCACCCCACCTTCATAGCTGAGCACACTGCCTTCCTAGCTGAGCCCTCCACCTTCGTAGCTGAGCACTGCACCTTCCTAGCTGAGCACTCCACCTCGTAGCTGAGGACCCCACCTTCCTAACTGAGCACCCCACCTTCGTAGCTGAGCACACCACTTTCATAGCTGAGCACACCTCCTTCCTAGCTGAGCACTCCACCTTCGTAGCTGAGCACACCACTTTCATAGCTAAGCGCTCCACCTTCGTAGCTGAGCACCCCACCTTCCTAGCTGAGCATTCCACTTTTGTAGATGACCACACCACCTTCCTAGCTGAGCACCCCACCTTTGTAACTGAGCACTCCACCTTTGTATCTGCATGTTACAGATTTAAAATTTTTATATCAACTCGGTTTCTTATGTAAGTGAATATGATCTTAAAACCTTGGTATTATCCCCTCTAAGTAAAAAAATAGTTTCCATTGTCTTAAATAGAAGGCAACCCTAAGAATATATACGAAGAAACTTATACAGTGCCTTAAATTCTAGCTAAGTATTGTTGTCTGCTGAGGTTGTGAACTTGAGACCAGGTCTTTCATTGTTCAAAATGGAGTTGGGTGGGTAGTGGGAGAGTGTTGAAGACAGGCTAGCATCAAAGCAAGACTTTCTCCTTGTTAAAATTAGGATGAAAGTGCAGTAGGAATGGGACCTACCCATTCCTACCAACTCCAACAAGAGTGGCCTTCTTGTTCTGCATTCGATGGCCTTCAGTGCCATGACAAAGGCACCAGGATACTGTCATTGGAAGCACCTGATATACACAGCCCACAACCCCAGGGACGCTGACACTAAGAGCCTGCTGTGGGCTGGTTGCCACCCTGCAAGGGTCTTACTCTTTCTTTTCCCCCCATCCCTCTCTGTTCTTTCTTTCCTTCCTTTCCCACCGTATAGTCTTATTTTTAAAATTACTTAAAGCCACTGACAGAAATTTTTAAAAACTCAACACAAGATAAAGTCTTACTGAGTGAGAAAACACAAAAAAGAACTCATGTGGGGAATGTAGGGACTGAAAGCATAGCTGGGACTTAGTCCAAGTGCAGATAAGCATGCTGCTCCACTGCACGAGGTCAGGGTGAGAAGCAGCATTACTCTTGATCACAATTGTCTGCAACACCCATGGTGATGGTGGGGGCCAAGGCAGATGTGCTTTCCCCTTTCCCCCCTTCTAACCTCTAGGGAAACAGCAGGCACCCAGTCTGTTAGGACCTCATTTGGTTTCTTCCCATGAACAAGTAGGCTTGAGAAGTGAGTCTTACCCTCAGGTTCTTGGTCCCAAGAGCCATGCCAGGTCAGGACTTACAAATTCAGATGCTTGCAGGTGCAGATAGGTGAGATGAATGAAGGAATTGGGTGCAAGGGGCATTAGGGAGTGGTGGGGGAGTGTGTCAAGCAGAAAGCTTATTGAGCCTTGTTGCACTTGTTGCATTACCACCCTGTGGGAATAATACAGGGTGGAGCTGGTAGGGGGTGCCCAGCTCCATAGATCACCTGCTGTCTGGGATTGACCCTTGTCATCACTGGTCTTCCTCTTGGTCTCACTGAGCTATGAGGCACAGAGATAGGTAGACTGACCAGTGGTTTTCAGGCTGAACCCTATGGACCCCTTTGGTTGCTGGAGGGAGAGGGAGAATGTGCAGGGGAAAGATTCCTGTGTTGCTGTCCTTTCTCTCTCTCTCTCTAACTGCCCTGTATCCTTTTCTTCAGGGCATTCATCACCATCATTAATTATCCTGTTTATTTATCTGTTCCATTGTCTATTTCCTCCTTCAAAATGAATG
Source organism: Canis lupus baileyi (assembly GCF_048164855.1). Lineage (NCBI taxonomy): Eukaryota > Metazoa > Chordata > Mammalia > Carnivora > Canidae > Canis > Canis lupus. The sequence goes on from NC_132839.1 coordinate 72,068,831, forward strand.
CATTGTTTCTCAGCCACTAGAACTTGGTCATGAAGAATTCATTCCGGAAATGTCTGTAGAATGAATGAATGAATGATTGATTGAAGAGTGAACAGATTCTACTTTACCAATGGTTAGTTACATCTCTTAATGAGTTCCTTTGTTTGACTGCATCAATAACATTTGTCCTTTAATTCCTGGTTTCCTGTTTTTTTTTAATCTTTGGAATTGATTTTTAATTTTATTAGATGCCCTTTGAAGAATTATTAAGATGCTCAGATGTTTGGTTTTCTTGACTTAGAAGTATGGTTAACTGTAGTATTAAATTTACCAACAATGTGTCGTCCCACCTGGGGTAAGTCCCGCCGTGTGGTGTTCATGGTAGAACATGTGTTGTTGTTTCCCAGAAAATAAGGGTGACAATAATAGCAATATCTAAAATACACTGCATTCTTGCTGTGTGTCAGTTTGTCTTTCAGGTGGTTGACATGTGCTATTCTGTGTTACCCTAAGCACCTCTCATGGTGGACTATTCCTACTTTCCAGAGTGGGAACCTCACAAAATTTAGGCATAATGAGGGCATGGTGCCCCACAACGGCAACCTCAAAGTTAGCTAGTGTGATGATTACAAAACTTTGTGTCTCTGATTACGCTTAAAATATTAATTCCTAGAAGTCAAAAGGTGTTTGGAATATACTGCAAAATTGCATTTTAGAATGTGACCAATTGTTAAGCAATCTGTGGGAATGGCCTCTTTCACTTCCTTCTCTGGGGCAAATTGGATGATAGGTTCTAATTGTTTTAGTACACATTGTCTTTGATTACCAATAAGACTGATCTTTTTAAGAAGATTATTGATTATTCCTTTTTTAAAAAAGATTTGTTTATTTGAGAGAGAGCACTCGAGGATGTGTAAGTCAGGGGGGCAGAGGGAGAGGGAGAGAGAGAATCCCAGGCAGATTCCACACTCAGCACAGAGCCCGACATGGGGCTTGATCCCACAACCCTGAGATCATGACCTGAGCCTAAATCAAGAGTTGAATGCTTAACAGACTGAGCCACCCAGGTGCCCCTCAGTAAAGGCTCTCTGTATGAATATTTGAGTTGGGGCCTGCAGGATAAGTAGAAGAAAGCATTGAACTTCACCTTGTGGGGGAATGATCAGTTTGGCAGGAGTAAGGGGTCAGAATGAGCCCCACACTCCTACCCCAACATGATCAGCACCATGGTCCACATTTCATCCTGACAGGGAATGGTGACATTGTACTCCATCCTAAAGAAGAGGCAGGATTTCAGGAGCAGGAAAGAGGAAGCAGGAAGCCCTAGGCAGAGAGACAATGCGAGCACAGGTGCAAGAGTTTGGCCTTCACAGCATCTGTACACACCATGTCCTCACGTGGCCTTTAGGTGGAGTGGGTTGTGTGGGAGACACAATGGCAGATCTTGGTGTCAGGCTGGTTTGACATTCCTGCTGTGCACAGTGTTGATACAGAGGTAGTTAATCCTGCTTTCCTTCCTAATTATGGACTTTTGTATGAGGTGCAGTGAGAGGGAAAATCAGCCTAAACCACTCTTGACAATTTCCATTTTGTCCACACCCTCGAGGTCTGTACTGGGAGTAATGAGATTTCTCATGAACCATGATCTAGTTACAGGTTTTGTGTCTGGATGTTAATCTTGAAAGAGTCTTGGGCCTATGGAGATCCTTTATGGGGCAGTAGAATTCAGTTTGGTGGAGTGGGCTGCCCTTCTCTACCCCAGGCCCAGCTAAAGTCAGGGGCATGCAATGAGTGTCATTTTATTTAAGGATGCAAGGTGGTTGTTTGTACAGAAAGAGTCCTAGTGAGGCAGGTCTGTGTACATCAACACTGTGCAGAAAGTAGAAAGCCTAATAAGGTGTAGACAGGAGCAGTACCATGGGGACCTATTTTAATGAATATATTAAGTGTTTGTCATTAGCATATCTTTGTTGCTATGTGACCATGCACCTTGAATATTTGAAAACCAATCACTAGTCTATGTGGTTTTGTGAACTGGTGCTTCCAATCCTGCTTACATTATACATTAACTCCACCTCCAATCTTGTTTATGGTATAAATCAGCTCTTCAAATGCTCCATTTTGCCTCTCTGAATTACTGCATGTTCCAAATTAGTGGAGCCTGCTATAATAAGATTTTATTCCACTCCTTTAAATTAAATTTTCTCCTCACTTATCTTTGGTTTTCCAACCTGACTAGGCTTTACAATGTTATTAAGTTAGTTAACATCACGTGGTGTGCCACAAGTGCTGGACTCCTTGAAGCTAAGCTCCGACATCCGGTGATTTTAGACAGTTGTCCAGGTGTTTGCCTGCGCTGTTCCAATTCCCTGAATTCCTCCTACACCTGTACACTTGGTGAGCTCCTTTTTGTATCACAAAGCACTGCCCACTGCTCTTCTGTGAAGACTTCCCTGACTCCACCTGAGAATGATGCCTTTTTTGAAGTTAGTGCTTGGAAAAATATTTGCTTTTTTTTTGAGGAGCTGGAATACTTCCTTATTTCGATAATGGAAATTGTGTGTCTGGCTGTGTCATCCTCTCCTCTCTGATTGAAAGGAAGCTCAGAACTAAACCACTTTGGAGAGGCCACATGGCACTATGAGAATAGAGAAACCTAGACAGGCAGGGCTGAACTTGAGTTCCAGGTCACTGGCTATAGGATGGTCTGTTGAGACTCAGTGTATCATCTGTAAAATGGAACTAATGTCTAGGTCTTAGATTTTAAATGTAAGTTTTTAAATGATGCAATGCTTGAGCTCTTGACACAATAAACAACATTCATTCTTCAATGTTTGTGTTCATTATCTGCTTTGTTTTGGTCTGCATTCTTCTGATCTGCTTTTTAAAATTGTCTTGCTTTCTACCTGGCATTAAAAATTCCTTGGTCCTAAATCTCTTTCTATTTTTATCATTCTGTTTTCTATATTTATATTGTAAGCTACCTAACCTCACCTGTGAAACTGGCCGAGATACACTGAAATAAGCTATTCTATTTTTAAAGTGCTTGCAGTTGTCCCACGCAATTTGTGAAGGAGTCATGGTGCCCTGGTCCTCCCACACTGCTCTTCTCCTCCAGCGTTGAAGCAGTGATGAAGCAGTCCACAGGGATACTGAGCCAGATGGGCGAGTGCTACTTTATTAATATATTGGCAGAACCTCCACACCTCATTGCATGATTCTGCCAAAAGCAGGTTTGCAAAGTTTGTCTCTGACTTGAGGCCAAAAACTGAGACTTCTTCCTCTTGCTCATCTAGATCCAGGGATTTATAAACTCAGAAGTAGCTGCAAAAATAGGAAGAGTCATGGTGAGCAGCCCCTGAATATACTTACCCAGGCAGCCCCTCTGAACACCAGATCATTGAGGTGGCTTTACCACCTATGGATGCTGCAACCCCGGTCAGTGGGGTTTCAACTGACCAGAGTCTAGGCATCAGTGAGTTGAAAGGTGATTCTTTTTTTTATTAAATTCAATTGGCCAATATAAAGTACATACTTAGTTTCAGGTGTAGTGTGCAATGATTTGTCAGTTGCTTACGACACCCAGTTCTCATCACATCATGCGTCCTTCTTCATGCTCATCACCCAGTTACCCCATCCCCCAACCCACCACCCCTCCAGCAACCTTCAGTTTGATTTCCAGAGTTAAGTGTCTCTCATGGTTTGTTTCCTTCTCTGATATTTTCCCATTCAGTTTTCCATCCCTTCCCTTATGGTCCCCTGCACTATTTCCTATATTCTGCATATGAGTGAAAACATATGATGATTGTCTTTCTCCAGTTGACTTGTTTCATCTGGCATAATACTCTCCAGTTCCATCCACATCAACGTAAATGGTAATTCATCCCTTCTGATGGCTGAATAATGTTCAATTGTGTGTATTGAAAGGTGATTCTAAGGTGAAGCCAAGATTGAAACTACTGAGCTGCTGAGCCCCTCAGCACCAGATGGTGCATATTGAATGGGTGCGGGCAGCAGAGGCCAGATCCTTCTCTGGGACTCTGTGGATAGAAGAATAACCAACATGAAGAGACACACAGGCTCACTTTTTTTGAGACTCAGCAGATTAATGTTAGAGTCTGACCAGTTGGAGGGGCCTCTCCTCTCTCTCCTCCCCTTTGGGGAGATGTAAGTTAGTGGAGAGGAGAGAGACCAACAGTGTTCTTAGTGGTATTCTGGAGTGAGAGGGGCATGAGCTTCCTGCTATCCAAAAAGGCAGCATTGCCCAAGGGATCACCTGTGTCTGAGTTTGCAGTGAGCATTCTTGCACCCCACCTAGCCTTGGGAAAGCTCAATCCTGTGGGTTTCCATTGAAGAAGCTGTCAGCCCAGCATCTTGCTTTAGGAAAAGTTACATGTGCTGCTCAGTGATTGGGGTGCTAACTTTGCCCTCTCGGTTAATTGTACCCTAGTCTTAAAATATGCGGAAGGGCAAGAAGAGGAAGTAAAGCTCTCCTGTGCAGGGCACTTTTGGGGGAGAGCAAGTATGGCTGCCTATCTTCTTCTGTTGCTTATGCTGACCAGCAAGAAATATGGAGTTGTCTTTCAATGTGGAGCTTGCATTCCCTGAATAGAGGATCTGCAAGGTGTGGTACCTGCACTTTATCCACAGGGCTATTCATCCTTCTACTGCTGCCACCGTCCCCCCCCCCACCCATGTTTGTTATTTCAAGGCTCTTCTCTAGGTAATTTAGTTTAGATTCAGCTATTATTGTTCACCTTGGGAATGGACAACTGAGCTTGGTGCCAAATTAAGTTGGCTAATGTTGACTTCAGATTCTGGCTTTGTGGCTTATCATGGGACTGACTTGTTTATTCTTCTCAGACACACACTGATCATTCTCCAGGAGGACCACAGGTTTGGCCACAAAACAAGTCCAACAAATTTAATAAGGTTAAAATTATATGAAGTACCTTTACTATCCATGATGGTATAAAACTAGAAATCAATAATGGGAGGAAAATTAACAAATATGTAGGAATTAAACAACATAATATGCCTAACAACCCACTGGTTGTTAAAAGAGAAACCAAAAGGGAAATAAAGAATTATATTGAGATGAATGAAAATGGAAACACAACACAGCTAAAGCGAAGCAGTATAGCAGAAGCAGTTCAAAGGGGGTTTCATGGCAATAAACATCTATGTTAAGAAAAAAGCAGGACCTCACATAAACCATGTTAACCCCAAGGAACTAAGAAAAAAAGAACAAACAAAGCCCAAAGTTTGACAGAAGGAAGGAAATAATAAAGATCGGAGCAGAAATAATTCAAATAGAAACCTAGAAAAACAACAGAAAAGAGTTATGGAATGGAGTTGGTTTTTGAATAAATAAAACTGACAAACCTTTAGCTAGACTAAGAAAAAAAAAGAAGACTCAAGTAAAAATTATAAATAAAGAGATATTAAAACTGATACCAAAAAAAATATATAAAGAACCAGAAGAGGCTCCTATGGAACAACTCTACCTCAACAGATTGGATAACCTAGATGGAATGAGTACTTTTCTCAAAGCGTACAAACTACCAATCTGAATCATGAAGAAATAGAGAATCTTCACAGACCAATGACAAGTAAAGAGATGGAATCAGCCATCAAATACCTCCCACCAAAGAAGATCCCAGGGGCATATAAATTCACTAGTGAACTCTACCATACATTTAAAGAAGAATTATTCCAATCCCTCACAAAGTCTTCCAAAAAATGAAGAGGAGGGCACACTTCTAATCTCTTTTCACAAGGCTAGCATTACTCTGATACCAAAGCCAGATAAAGACACTACAAGAAAAGAAAAATGACAAGCCAATATCCTTGAGGAACATAGATACAGAAATCTTCAACAGAATACCAGCAAACTAAATCCAACAGCACATTTTAAAGATCATACACAATGATCAAGTGGGATTTATCCCTGGGATGCAAGGATGGTTTAACGCCCACAAATCTATAAATGTGATGCTCTACACTAACAAAATGAAGGATAAAATTCGTAGTTATCTCAATAGATGCAGAAAAAGCATTTGACAAAATTCAGCATCCTTTCTTGATATAAAATCAACAAGCTCAGTGTAGAAGGAATGTACTTCAACAAAGGCCAAATATTACAAGCTCACAGTTAACATTATACTCAAAGGTCATAAACTGAAAGTTTTCCCACTAAGATCAGGACCAAGACAAACATGTTCATTTTCACCATCTTTATTCAACAGAATGGAAATCCTAAATAGAACAATTAGGAAAAAGAAATAAAAATTATCCATATCAGAAAGGAAGAAGTAAAGTTATCTCTGTTTGCAGATGACATGATCCTATTCATAGAAACCCCTAAAGACTCCACAAAAACTGTCAGAATGAATTTTAAAAATTATAGGATACAAAACCAACATAGAAAATCAAGTACATTTCTATACAATGGCTATAAACTATCCAAAGAAGGAAATTAAGAAAATAATCATGTTTATGATTGCATCAAAAAGAAAAGAATGCTTGGGAATGAATTTAACCAAGAAGGTGAAGTATGTGTACACTGAAAACTATAAAACATTGATGAAAGAAATTAAAGAAGACCTGAATAGGTGCAAAGATATCCCATGTTCATGGATTCAAAGACTTAATACTGTTAAAATGTCCACCCACCCAATGTGACCTACAAATTCAATGCAATCTCTACCAAAATTTCAATGGCATTTTTTTTATAAATTTATTTTTTATTGGTGTTCAATTTGCCAACATATAGAATAACACCCAGTACTCATCTCATCAAGTGCCCACCTCAGTGCCCGTCACCCAGTCACCCCCACCCCCCGCCCACCTCCCCTTCCACCACCCCTAGTTTGTTTCCCAGAGTTAGGAGTCTTTCATGTTCTGTCTTCCTTTTTGATATTTCCCACTTACTTTTTCTCCTTTCCCCTTTATTCCCTTTCACTATTTTTTATATTCCCCAAATGAATGAGACCATATAATGTTTGTCCTTCTCCGATTGACTTATTTCACTCAGCATAATACCCTCCAGTTCCATCCACGTCGAAGCAAATGGTGGGTATTTGTCGTTTCTTTGCAGAAATAGAAAAATAATCCTAAAATTCATATGCAATCACAAAAGACTATTAGAGAATAGTCAAAGAAATCTTGAGCAAGGACAAGGCTGGAGGCATCATATTTCCTGATTTCAAACTATTACAAAACTATAATATTCAAAACAATATGGTGCTAGGGGCACCTGGGTGGCTCAATTGGTTAACTCTCTGACTCTTGATTTTGGCTCAGGTTATAATCTCAGGCTCAGGGGATCAATCCCTACATCCATGCCTAGCATGTAGTCTGCTTAAGATTCTTTCTCCCTCTCTCCCTGCCCCTCCCATCCCTTGCTCTCTCTCTCCGTCTCAAAACAAAAACAAAAACAAAACCCCAATATGGTGCTGACACAAAAACAGACACAAAAATCAATGAAACAGAAAAAGCAACCTACAAAATAGGAAAAGATATTTATAAACCATAGAATTGATTAGGAGTTAATATCCAAAATACATAAGGACCTCCTACAACTAAATAGGAAACAAATCCTATTTTAAAAATGGGTAGAAGACTTGAATAGATATTTCTCCAAAGAAAATATGCAGATTGCAACAGGTATATGAAAAAATGCTCAATGTTACTAAGCATTAGGGAAATGCAAATGAAAATCACAATGAGACATCATGTCACACCTATCAGGATACCTATTATTTAAAAATAAAATAGATGTCAGTTGTTGGCGAGGGTATGGAGAAAAGAGAACCCTTGTACACTGTTGATGGGAATGTAAATTGGTGCAGCCAATTTGAAAAATAGTATGAATATTCCTAAAAAAAATAGAACTACCATATTATCCTGTAATCTCACTTCTAGGTATTTATCCAAAATCATTGAAATTAGAATCTTGACGAGATACCTGCACCCCCATATTCTTTGCAGCATTATTCACAATAGTCAAAATATGGAAACAACCTAAATTGCATTAATGGATGAATGGATAAAGGAAATGTGATACACACACACACACACACACACACACACACACATGCATGCAGGAGCATTATTCAGCTTTTTAAAAAGAAGAAATCCTGATATTAGTGACAATAAGGATGGACGAATGCTAAATGAAATAAGCCAAACACAGAAAATCAAATACACATGTTCTCACTTATGTGTGGACTCTAAAAGTCAAACTCATAGGAGTGGAGAGTAGAATGGTGATTCTAGGGACTGGACCAAGGGAAATGGGAAGGCGATGGCCAAAGTGTACACAATTTCAGCTCTTCAAGATAAATAAGTTCTGGCGATCCACTCTATGGTATAGCACCTATAGCTAACCATACTGTGTTGTAGACTTAAAATTTGCTAAAAGAGTAGATCCTATGTTAAGTGTTCTTAACACACATCATCATCATAATAGTATGAGTAGGAAGCAACTTTGGGAGGTGGTGGATATATTTATGTCTTTGATGGTGGTGATGATATCACAGGTATGTACTTATTTCTATACTCATCCGGTTGTATACATTAAGTACGTACAGCTTTTTACATACCAATCACACCTCAATAAAATGATTTTAAAAATTAGCTTATTTTTAGCCTCAGCTTAGCACACCCCCTATTGGCAATGATCTTTTGGTTTGGAGTTGTGGAAAGGGCTTGGCCTTTGGCAAATAGGAAACCAGAAATAGCATTCTAGCTTTACTAGGAATCAGTGTGACTTTGAGCGAGTTATTCAATCTCTGTCTGGCTTCCACTGCACTTTTCTCTAAAAAAGATGAAGCTATTTATATGATAAATAAAATAACATATACAATGTATCCTACCTAGGACAGAGGTACTTAAGCCAATAGTCTCCCCATCTTCCCTAGATGCATCTCTTTATATTATCTTTGAATGCATTTTTTCCCTGAACAATTCAATTACCAGAATTTTTGTCTCTGACATTTCCTCGCTCATTCTTTCATGTGATAGTTTACACACTCTGTTCCCTCTGCCTGGAATGTTGGTCTTTCTCCTCCCATTGCAGCTGTTCTTGCTTAACACACCTATTCCCTAAAAGGTAGTGCATCACCCATTTCCCCAGCCCACATCTTACATTTTCTCCCAACACATGCTTTCCTCTTCCTTGCAGCACTTACTGCAATTGTGACTTTACATGGATTTGGATCATGCTTTCAATTACTGCCTGCTTCTCACTATAAACTCTGTGAGGACAGAAACAAGATCCTTTTGTTCTCACTACTGTATCCTCAGTGCCTAATACACTGCTGATTAGGTATTCAATAATTATTCATTTCAATCTAGAATTTCTGTATGTTCATTTCTAATTTTTGTATTTCTAACCAAATCTCATGGCTCTTCACCTTTGAGATCATTCCTTATAGGAATGCCCACCTGTCACCTTCCTTATGTATGACCTCCAAGGGCGGCCACCTACCAGCTTCTTCAGAGGGTTGCCCTTGTGCTAGAGTTGCTTTGGCAACTTGCAGAGCTAGAAGTGCCTGGGAGCTGACACATCTCTCCCAGGTGGTCCTGTATCTTGTGACTGATGGTCCCAGGACTGTGAGCATCCAGCACTCTAGCACTGAGGCATGACATGGCCTCCAGAGATCCCCAAGGGATCAGGCTGGGACTGCACTTACCTGATCAGGCTGGGGCTGCACTCACCTTCCTTCCCTATCCTACTGGTCTTCCTGGGAGAACTCCTTAATGAATCACTTGCCAGTGAGTCCTTATCTCAGGGTCTGTATCTGGAAAAGACAACTAAGACAAGTGTATATCTGAAAGGGTAGAATCATAGGTAGAAATTAGAACTTGAGGGCTGAACAGAGTCCTAGATGTTAGCCAGTGAGACTCCCATAATTCATTTCTTTGGACATTTTATTGGACATGTGTCTTGGACGGGACTGTGATGGGCTGCAGAAGGGTGAACTGAGCCCTAGAGAGGGGATGTGAGCCACAGAGCACATGAGTGGTGGTGGCAGGACAAGAATCTGAGTCTCCTGGTTCTTGAGCAAAACATAGTCCTTGGCAGTAGTTCTTCCTCCTCCTTTATGATACTCTAGTGGCTATAGGTGCAGGTAGGGTTCTCAAGATTCTTCTTCTCTCTCACTCTCTCCAAAGGCAAGGCAGTGTCCAGGGCACATGGAAACATGAAAGATGAGGGGTGTTGTTCATGGCCTCAACGGGACTGTGTTGTCAGTGACTAGAGCCTTGAGAGCTTCTCTGGCTGACTGTTCTCTGCCTCCATGGGCTCTGGTGATGGCAAAGGTAGGTTTTCATCTTAGTTGAGCTGTAATTTCAGGGGTTTGAATGTGGAGGAGTGGATATGGCCGTGCAGGACCTGAGGGCAAAGATGGCAGTAGACTATTTGTGTCTAGGGTGGTTCAAATCCTTGGGAAGCCTAGGATTGTACAGACCACTCATTTTCCACCATGGGTCTTGGGAAGAATCCTTTCTGCCTTAGAGGAATTCCCTCCTTTTTGCTCTCACTTCTCCTTTTTTTTTTTTTAAAGATTTATTTATTTATTTATTTATTTATTTATTTATTTATTTATTTATTTATGATAAACATAGAGAGAGAGAGAGGCAGAGACACAGGAGGAGGGAAAAGCAGGCTCCACGCTGGGAGCCTGACGTGGGACTCGATCCCAGGACTCCAGGATCGCGCCCTGGGCCAAAGGCAGGCGCCAAACTGCTGAGCCACCCAGGGATCCCCTCACTTCTCCTTTTTAATATGAAAAGATACTAGAACACAAGGTTAGGGTGGGGCTCAGGGCAAAGACTTCTTTCAAGTCACCTGGATTGTCTCTACATAGGTCAAAAGGAATATTCTTAGCACCAGGTGGTTCAGCTCTGTCCATGCTGTGAAGGACCAGGACTTCCTAAGTTGTGGTTATATCAAAAGCATTATAGTATTAAACTAGTTGCTTTGTTCTGAGTGTCCCCTTTGTTATTTTCTTCTCAAATATGTGACAGTGATACAGAGCTGTTATAGGTTCTGGACAAATGTCATCTCATGCCATTGTGCCCAGCAGAAAAACAAAAAAATCAAGCAAATAAATCTCTTATATTCTAATGAAAGCTATGAGCATCTTCTCTTTATTAATTCACTGGAATCTTCCTTTCAATCCTGACATTTTCTCAACAGAACAATGGCCTAGCCATAGGCAGGCAGTGGCTTCCCATGTGTATGTTTTTGCAGGAATATCCTACCAAATATGCACTTCCAGTATCCCCTAACTCTTGTGCTCCACCACGGAGCTGCCATGCTTTTTGGAAATGGTCAGTGCTTTATGGAATGTGGTCAGTGCTTTATGGCGGTTATCCCATGGAGAGATCACCACACTTCCCTAGTCCTGAGCTAATTACAGAAGCGTGTCTTTTTCCAACACAGCAGTTACCTCTCAGCGGTGGTGGTTGGTGGCCTGGCGAGGAAGAGCCCTGGCAGATGAAGGGGTGGAGAATGGCAGCCCTGGTAATTGACATGGCTGGCGGTGAGTCATGCACACACGAGCAGAGTGGGAGCAGCTGTGGAGGGGGATATGAAAAGGCCCATCTGTGGAGCATTTTCATAAACCCAGATCTGTTTCTGCAGAAACAAGGCAGCATCCGCCAGAAGCATTCTGCACCCCACGGACAGAGACACTATGAAGGGGAGCCTGGGCCAGGGGTCTGGAAAGGGATATATGGTTGGGGGCTGGGTCTGGAGCACCTCTGTCTTTGAGTTTTCGTTGGCTGTCTTCACTCCCTTCTCTCTGCTCCCACAGATTTGTCTGCTCTCTTCTTTTTGATGATCTATTCTCACTCTGTTCAGCTGCTACCTGGGCCAAAGTGCCATTGCGAATTCAACTCTCTCTTTATTCCAAACCACTTTAGAAGTTTCGGGTTTTCAGTCTTGATAGGTTCACCTCATAGGCCAAATCTAGAGTGCCTCCTATTTTTGTAAACAAAGTTTTATTGGAATACAGCCATGTTCATTTATTTATGTATTGTGTATGGCTCCTCTCACATGACAAAGGCAGACTTGAGTAGTCATAACAGAGACTGTATAGCTGCAGAGCCTAAAATATTTAGCCTAGCCCCTAATCTGACTGCTTTATCTTACTTCTCCAGCTTCCTGGAAAACAAAAGCCCTTTGGATTACCCCTAGGCTTAAGTCCCAACCACCCTTCCACTTATCCCGCCCAGGCTGGTGAGCATAGACCTGGGAAGGGAGCTGGCCTGTTATTTTTTCTAGCCAATAGCAAAGGGCTGGTCATAGCTGCCTAGAGCACTGAGAGAGGGTCTGAGTCTACACAGAATCTCAGCAGGAAAGGACCGTGATCACTTTTTTGTTGCCTGTTCTGGGGGTTTGAAGAGGGAGCCATGTGACATTTGTCATGTGTTTGTTGTCCTTCATCTGGACATTTCCTTTCATTCCTTCTTTTTCCATTCCCATTCTTCTTTTATCTCCAATTCCTTTGATATATATTTACTCAAAAAGAAGACATTCTGATTTGCTATTATGTTACACGCTGTGTTGTATCAGCCAGGAGGGGCTAAGCCATGCTATAGTAACAAACAACCCCCAATCTCAGTGGCTTGAAACAACAAAGTTCTGTCAGTTTTTCATGCTACCATAAATACATCCTGGCCTGGAAGAAGGCCCTGGTCATCACAGTGACTCAGGACTGTAGATCAGTATTACATCTTGAGCATTGTCCATGTCAGGGCCAGAGAGAAAGAGCTCAACTCTGAAGTGACGTAGACCCATTTCTGCTTATAACTCAGAATTAACAAGGTTTTATTGAACCACAAGGAGATTGGGAAATGTATTTCTACCACATGCCTAGAAAGGAAGGAGAATCAGATGTTGCTGATTCTCCTTCACCAAACACCAGTGATACAGAGATAAATATTAACAAACTACATAGTCTGTGCTCTGGAGCAGAACCAAGTCTCACGTGTTACTGAGCTTTTGCTACAAACACAACACCGTAGTCATTATGACATCTGATCTTCACACCAGCTATGAGAAATGTTCTCACTTACAGGTGATAAAAGTGAATCCCAACAAGACTAAATGACTTGATTAGGATCACTCAGCTCATAGGTCTTGAAGGCATAATCTTGATTTCAAAGGAAGCCCTCTGTCCGTGTTGCCACAAGGGCTCCCAGTCTCACTCACTGCTCTAGCTCTAGCTTTGGATTTGTGCCTGTGGTGTCCCAACCACTGGTGGGGCAGGGAGAAAGATCCACTTAGGAACTCATTGATCATGGTGAATAAAGATGAGAGAACTGAATTCTGGCTTGACTCACCTAAATCAGTCTCGTCTGGTAAATATGATCATTTTGTTCAATGTCGGATAAATCATTGTAATGCTTCACAAGCAACCTTCATTAAATTCCATTTTTAGAAACCACTTATTTCCCTCTGTGAGATCTGTTCATGACTCCGAGTTCCCTTCAGGAAAAAGTCTAAATTTCTTTGTTTGGATTTCAAAGTCCTGCTCAGTGGGGCGCTCATCCTCCTCATGGCCCCTTTTCCTTGTTTAGTGTGTTTCATCTCCATCCCAGCTTCCAGTCTTGATGCTTCTTAGATGTAGAAGTTCAGGGCAGAGAAGGTGCAAGACTGGACTAAGACTTTCACAGTGACATGGATGGAGAGAGGGACTGAGAGACCATGTACAATGAAGGGAAGTGTACATTCCTTGACTGGGGCAACCAATGGTCAAACTTCTGAAGATATGAAGGGAATAACAAGTGCAAGAGAGTGATTTCATGAGGTTGCTTTGTCTTCATCCCACTCTCATGTCCCAAGGAGCCAGGCACCCACCTTTTCTTCCCCTTGTCTCTTGTATATGTGACCTTTTAGAGAAGCAGTTGCCTGCCACATAATACATCATGTCACTCAATAAATAGTTAAATTGAACTGATTTGATGATGATGATATGGCATATACCATAGTAGCTATAGTATATATTGTACACCTATTATGCGCTAGTCTCTATGCTAGATTCCTGATCTACATCATCTCACCTAATTATCATATCCCCTGGAAGCAGTTATAACACCCCAGTCTACATATGAGAAAATAGTTTGGAAACTAAAAAATCTCTGAAGAACCTGAATCAGGATGTGACCCCACAACTGTCTCCTTGCAAAACCCAGACCATTTCCTCTGTGTCACTACTTCTTCAAGGGCAATATGTTTCCTGTTGCTGACGCAAGGAATTTAGGTCAAATACATGAATTTTTAGAGGACAACTCCCTGGTTTGCATGTAACAGCAGAATTCCTAGAAGGCTTAAATTATGCATCATTGAAGCCATTCCATTAGAAAGTGAAAATGTCAGACACACACCCACAGCTCAGCACATATGCAATCTAACAGTCATTTTCTTGAAAATAGCATTCTTGTTACAAAGGCATAATGTCGCAGACTGAATCCCCAGCCTACATATGCAAATTTAGGTTCTCTTTGTGCACTTGAGGAAAGAGATGGAGTCTAGTCAGGCTGAGTGACATGAGGGCAGAGGCACCCTCCTTCCATAATTCCAGGTATGTGGCATTGAGGAAAGGGGGCCTAATTCATCAGGACAGCTCAATCAAGATGAGTATGGGGGTGGTCCCTGGCTTACTCTTCAGTGAGCCATTTCCTTCATCTCAAGATGGGGAGCAGCTTTGAGCTGTTCGTGTCACTTCATTCTCTGGACTCATGTACCCCTACAAATCACTATTTTTATATCCTTTGGTTAATACCTAGAAGTGCAATTGCTGGATTATTGGGTTATTCTATTTTTAATTTTTTGAGGAACCTCCACACTGCTTTCCAGAGTGGCTGCACCAGGTTGCATTCCCACCAATAGTGCAAGAGGGTTCCCCTTTCTCTGCATCCTCACCAACCTCTGTTGTTTCCTGACTTGTTCATTTTAGCCATTCTGGTGGGTATGAGGTGGTATCTCACTGTGGATTTGATTTGTATTTCCCTGATTCCCAGTGATGTTGAGCATTTTTTCATGTTAGCCATCTGTAGGTCTCCATGTCCTCATCTGTTAACTGGGAATAATAATTTTATCTACTTAATTGGATTGTTGCTGCAATTAAATACATGTAGATTGTTCAGGACAATGAGCAAGCACTCAATGAACATCAGTTGTTTACCATCATCATCATCATCATCATCATCATCATCACACTGCAGTAAGTTCACCATGGGATGAGCAATGGCTTTGGGGTTGAATGCCCACTGTCTCATTGATTAGCTATGTGACTTTAGGCAACGCATTCATGCTCTTTGGACCTGTCTTTCCTCAATTGATGCATATTGTTCTAGGACTTTCTAAACATCAGGTACATTGCATAGCACTTTTCATGTATTATCTGTCAGCTTCTGACAATATCATGAGATAGATTACAGATCTGATCTTAACAGGTGTGGAGACAGAGGTTCAGAGAAGCTAAGAAAATTGTTCCATATCACAGTCAGTAAGTGGTGGAGCCAGGTTTGAAACCAAGTATTTCTGTTTCCAAAACCTGTGCTCTTCACCACCACAGGGAAGCATTCCCAGCTCTGAGGGTTCTTGAGAGGTCTAAACAAGATCTGAAATTGTCAAATACCTATGACAGGTGTAGACTGTAGTAGGTATTCCCACATGGGAGTAGAAGCACTTTTATCATTATGGGTATTGGCTGCTGTTCCTCCTCCTCCTCCCTCTCCCATCATCAGGTTTTCCCTAGGGTCCCTATGACCCACTGTAGATACCTTGCCCCTCCTCATGCTGAGCAACAGTCTGGACTCTGTGTTCAGCCTTCTTGCCCTTGTCTGTACTGTTCTTTATGCTTCTCCATCTTTGCACATTCACACTTCATCCAGTCTTTCATCCACATGACAAATATTTCCTTTCCATAGAGACTGTATTTGTCCTGCCCTTGCCTCAAACTAAGCCTGAACTGTGATGCTTTTGCATCCTTAACGGTGTGTGTTATGAACTCCACTTGTGGGTTTATTGACTTGTCAGTCACGCCTTTACTAGACTTCAGACTTCATGAAGGCAGGGACTAGGTGTGGAGTTCACTGTCATGTCCCTAGCCAACTAGAGGCGTGGTAGGCATTCACCAGCAGATAAATGAGCATTTAATACATTCTTATATCTGTTCCTTAGAACACTGTTGCATCACAGTGTGTGAAAGTGTATTCTATGCAGAGGTTTGCCTGGTCAAGTAAGTTTTAGAAGTACTTATATCCCCACTCCTGAAGAGCCATCTGAAGAGTGATATGCCAAAGGCTCTGAGAAGTACTGTAGTAAAGAAATCCACTTTCATTTTCCAACCCAGGAGAATTATTTTCCCATTCATCTCCTTTCCACAAATGTCCATTACTCTTCAGACCTCTTCCCTGTGTATGTTGTAAGAAATTAAGAAGATAATGCTTTTGTTGCCCAATGCTAATGGAGAAGATTTGTAATTCTGGTAGAGAGAGAGACAGAGCATCCTTCAACTTCAGCTTTCTGGAAATAGAGTTGCCCTGTGAAAAGATAAGCATCAGTACCCACTAGAAGTGGCCTAGTCAACAGAGGGATGATCAGAAGAGTTACTTCCCCTTCAGTGACAAAGCTCAAACCACAGATCACCAGGAGGGACCAAGGAGAAGCAGGGGACTTTGTGTCCCTGGCTTGTGGGGGCTCAGTCAGGAGAGGTAGAGCAATGGAAGCCGACAGCTGTAATTCCCTGGTGGACATTTCATTTGTTTGTTTGTTAGTTTTGGGAAGGATGCAGAGCATCTCCTACTTGCCTGGCTTCTTTTGTGTTCACTCACTTATTCTGTATAATGACCCCTTGAGGTAGGCATCATCCCCTTCTAGGGAGAAATAAGCAAAAACAAATGAACAAACAATCTTGTGTCACAGTTTAAAATGCAACTCTGTAAAGTAAACAAACTTACATTTTAAACAGCAAATCAAGCAAATTCTAAAATAACCAAGTGGCACGTCTCCCTGATTTTGGTTTTAGTTCAGTGAATGGGGCTTTTAAAGTTCATTTCATAAACCACCAGTTATTTGGTAGTTGCCATATTTTTTCCTCTTTCTGACAGCCTTGGGGGTTAATATTACTGCTCCCTTTTACCAATGAGGAAACTGAAGCTAAGAAAGCAATGATAATTCATTCGGTATCCATGCAATGAACAATTGCTTGGCTCCTACTGGATGCTGGGCACTGTATAGAGGATGCTCTAGGTGGAGCTTGTTAAAAGTATTCCCCACTAGTCTTCATTGCACCCATTGCATATATGGGTATGAGGGACTGTTTGTATGGATTATGGTACTGTGACAAGAGTTGGTGTCCCTTCAACGTTTGTATGTTCAGACCTGATCCCCAGTATGATGGTGTTTGGAGGTGGAGCCTCTGGGAGGTAATTAGGCCATGAGGGTGGGGCCCTTATGAATAGGATTAGTGCCCTTGGGGACACAGTGAGAAGACAGTTGTCTATGAACTAGAAAGCAGATGCTCACCAGACACTGAGTTGCTTGGCAGCTTGATCTTGGACCTCAGCCTCTAGAGCTGAGAGAAGTAAAAGATTTCGTTTGTTATAGCAGCTTGAACAAAGTAGTGTTTTATAAAGGTTATCATTTTTAATCCTCACAATTAGTAGGCACACAGATTGGATTGGTGTGGACATTTAACAGAGAAACTGAGGGGATGAGATTCAGAAAAACTTGTCCAATGAGACATAGCTGCCAAATGGCAGACCAGGATCCAGACCCAGGCATTCAGGGTTATGTGCCCAAGTAAGGCTCAAATGTGACATCTCACAAAACAAATGTTCCTTCCCTACAGCCTGTGGCCTTGCTGTCAGCCTTGTTAATAAAGAGCTCTCGGGACATGATGCACAATTTTCTCCTCTGCGGTAATGATGTAGATGGCATGAAGGGTACAAAAGATGTAAGTGAACCCCAGCCCTCTCCCCACAGTCCCTCTGATGAAGCCACACACTGGCTGCTTAATCAAAGTTAACTGCACCCCTGAAGTCAGAATGCCCATCCTGTTATTTAATCCAAACTTTACAATTTTGTTATCTTAGTAAAGGCCACTAGGCGATTTCTCCCACATTTGTCATCGTCCCTTAAAACATGATATAATTGGAAGTTGCTGTGCTGGGCTGAGGGTAAGATGACATTTTATGCACATTCAATTTGGACATAAATGTCATATTTGCACTAGGCTGGAGCTGCTTGTTGTAAGGATAAAATGTTCACAAGTGATGAGTAGACCCATCAGAGATCTTGGTGAACCAGAGGAAAGCAGCTTTTGGTGATCCAGGCAGATAGAAATGAATTAGTGCAGGCAGAAGGTTGCCATGGTTCTCTTAAAAGCAAGCGCTTCCTCTCTTTGCACTTTCATATTCTGTCTCTACAAAATATTTTCTCTCCATCCTCTAGCTCTGACAATCAGATAAAATCTGATCAATATCCATTAATTCCCTAAATATATGTAATTTAAAAGCTATTGTGTGTTTAACACCTCTGTCTTCAGATACTTCATATCTATTATTTTGTTTGTTTTGATTTGCTTCTAGGGCTCATCCTTGATCCTCCCTACCCTCTCCCTCTCCCCTCATCCAGCAAAGCCTGTTGGCTCTGACAGCTTATTACTCCTCTACCACTGTCACCAAGCCACCCTCACACCTGTCCTGGGTTATGGTGAAAGCTGACTAATGATCTTTTAGCTTCCATGCTTGCCCCATTGCAGTCTATTCTCCATAGAGCTATCAGGATGGAATTCAAGAAAAGCTTAAATCAGATCATGTCATTCTTGTCCAAAACCATCCAGATAAAATCATCCAAATTCCTTTCTGTTGAGACTTGAGTCTAATAAAGAATACCACCACCTCCCTTTTGCCTGCCCTGGCTTAGAACCAACTGAGAAATGAGTCCAGGTAGTAAGACACATAGAGATCCAACTATCATGCTTATTACTGATAAAGAGGTTGTTGTTGAAGACGTAGCTGGTGTCTGCTCAGTGAGTGGGCTTCTACAACTCCCCTCAGCTTCACTTTCTCTTCCTTCATAGAAGCCTGCCACATTAAAAATCACAGGGCTGCCTTCTCAGGAAAACCTTCTCTATCTCCTTTGAGACTACAGCCCTCCCATCTGTGTTCATACTATTTGCTCATTTTTAACAAGATTGGCTATTTCCTTATTGATTTATGGTGGGGGGAGTGTTATATATGTTGAATATCTTCTTAAAATGTGTAGCTTGTATTTACATGCTATGGTGACTTTTGAAAAATTGATTTTAGTTCTAATGCAATTAAAGTACCAGTCTTCCCTTTTTAAGGTGAATGTATTTTATGTCTGCTTTGAAAAATATTTCCCAATGTCAGGGTCCTAATGAGATTCCTTATATTTTCTTCTGACACTGTGAAGTTTGGCTTTCCCCATTAGATTGTTCAAGAGGTTTCTGTGTATGGTGTGAGGTGTTGATTTGGGATATGCTGGTATTTAGATCCTGTGTTACTTTGTTCCTTACAGAGAACCTACTGTTGCTGCTTTGTTTATCATATTCCCTCATGGATAGAAGTCTCCTTTTCCCCCAGTGACCTGCAGTGTGTATATCATTTCCTTGTACCTGTGGGTTTGTGTCTGGGTTGTCTCTTCTGTTCCTATGATCTGTTTGTCCAACCCTATACCTCAGTCACACAGTATGAATCATTGCAACCTGATAATAATACAATAAAATTAAGAAAGAATTATGTCTTTCATGATTCCATGAGATAAAGACTGTAGCTTAGGTTCTTTGGCATTTCATTTTAGTCTGTTGCTTATGCATTTTTATAAATTCTGAGAGACTGTATATATAGATTTGAATATTCATTTTAACATTTGAATTTTTCATTTTTCCTTATGTTTTGCTGCATATTGGCAAATGCTCCAAATTTATGTTTTTATTATGAGAAATATGTGAACAAGGGTTCAAGTGTTAAGAAGAAGCAAGATAGTATTTTCATGTAGAGAGACTGCATCTCTGAAGACTTAGTTACATAGTTTTTTTGTTGGCACACGAACTAGAACCATACACAAAAAGGCTTGGGTCATCCATTCAGAAGTGTGATACGAAGGCATATGGAAATGATGGATGCATTCAAGTCTAAGCAACATCTTTCAAGTCCTTTAGGTGAAAGCAAAGCATTTGCTGTATGGGATCATCATTGCACTATTTATTTCAGGAACAAACAATGACACAAGAAATCCCTGTGGTTTCTAAACAGAGAGTTGATGTGTTGGTTGTTATTTGGGAGAAGCTTAAGGACTTCACTCACTTTAGTCAGATTTTACATCTTTCCCTAATTTGACTGCAGGGCTTCCAACATCATTTTGCCTCCAAATGACTATCTATTCAGTCACCTCCAACTAGGATATGGAGTGTAAACTTGGAGAGCCTTTCACATGGGAACACATTCTTTTTGATTTCTGGGATTTCAGAAAGAGGCAGCTAGCTTCTCCCCTTCAGGTCTCCTGTCTCCAGGCTTTCTTGTTTTGTCAAATAGTTTCCTACTTGGATTTAATTGGGATTTTTATTTATAGCCATTTGTAAAATCCTCATTGCTTGTTTTCTCCTGAGGTGGGTTGGGTGAGTGTTGATGTTTTTGTGACATTTATTCAAAATTAGATGTTGTTTTAAGCCAAACAACTCCAGGCTTTGTTAGACTCCTTTAGACCTTCAGAACACAGTTGTGGTGTCTCTGAGAGTCTCCAGAGTCTTAGGGATGCTGGGAACTCAGAAAGTAGCTTCTCTTATCTAACTTAGGAATCTCTTCTTCAGCATTCAAGCCAACATTTATTGAGAGCTAACTCTAAGTAAAAAAAGGCACCTGCACAATCAGGAGCCTGTGGTACCCTGCCCACTTTCTCAAGTGCATTCTGTTACGGAGCTTTCCTAATTGTGAGAAAGTCCCTCCTGTCCGTTATCCAAACTTAGCCTGTACAGAATATCCACACACTGGTTCTAGTCTTGCCTTTTGTGGTTGCCAGTGTGAATCTTACTCACTGGATTGTGACCACCTTCATGTTACCGACCCAGTTCTCAAGCTTCACAGGTACCAGAGTCACATGGAGGCTTTGTTGGGGTGGAGACTGCTGGCCTTCACCTCAGGAGTTCTGATTCCATAAATCTGGATGGACAAGAGAATGGGACAAGAGAATTTGCATTCCTAACAAGTCTCCAGGAAATGTTAATCCTGCTGGTCTGGGAACCACAGTTGGAGCACTTTTCTTAAAGACAAAGAGCATCTCTTTCTCTAGGTGCTAAGCATCTTATTAGATGCCAAGGATAAGCAATGAGCAGAACAGAGTCAACCCTTACACTCATAGGGCTTATGTCCAGTGAGACTTACTGGAAATATAAATAGTAAGGTGAGGTGTGTGTTATGACAGAGAAGGTTTCTGAGACTCTGAGAATATAAAGTAGGGGGCTTTATCTGACCTAAGGATCAGAGTCAGAGAGGCCTCCTTGCAGAGGTGATTTTTGAGCTATGACCTGAAAAATAGGTTGGAGCTTGTAAGACTGAAGAGAAGAGGATAGGGCAGGAGTAGGAAGGGTTCTCACGAGAAAGCACAGTGTGGGTGAAGATGGGCAGCACCATCCACACAAGATGTGTAGACAGCCAGCACATTGGACGTGGAGAAGGAAAGGAGAGGGCTATAGGAGTTAGACATACTTTCTGAACTAGTTTACAAGGTTTAATTTTTTAACTTATTTTATTTAAATCCAATTAGTTTATATACTGTGTATCATTAATTTCTAACGTAAAGTTCAGTGATTCATCTGTTGCATATAACACCCAGTGCTTATCACATCATGTGCCCTCCTTAATGTCCATCACTCGGTTACCCCTTCCCCCACCCTCCAGCAAACTCTCAGTTTGTTTCCTGTGATTAATAGTCTCTTATGGTTTGTCTCCCTCTCTGATTTCATCTTATTTTATTTTTCCCTTCCTTCAAGGTTTAGTTTTGATTCTAAGGTAAATGAAACAGAAAGCCATTAAAATGCCATGGAGTTTCAAGCCAGGTGAAGTAGGCGTTTGTTTTAATTTATAAAATCAAGTCTTATTTGGTACTGTTTCCAGTACCTAATGTAGGTGCATGGAGAAGCTTACATACTCTTTGCTTTGGGTATTGAGAGTCATCCAGAGATATTAGTTCCCCTCAGGTGGTAGATGGATGCATGCATGTGTGTATGTGTGCTCGTGCATGTGTGCATTCAGGACATCCCTGTGTATGTGTGTGCCAGTGACACAGTAAAATAACAGCTTACATGCAGCAAAACTAGCCTATGTAATAGTGAGAGCTGCTAATGCTCAGGTTCCTGAGGCTGATTGCATTGCCCTGTGATTAACACCATGGCACTGGTGTCCTTAAGTAGTCACTAATTCAAATTATAGGAGACATACTTTTGCTTTCTTTCAGATTTAAAGGCAAAATGATGATTGACTGGTGTAATTTAAGGTTCATAACAGTATTGCTGACCTACAAAACTGAAATACTTTTTATTCTCTCTTACCAGGAGATCATTCTGCATTTTATGAGAAGGAGAGTATGAGGAGCAGTGTAGGTCATGGGGCGGTGGGGAAGGAAGCATTTAAGAAGGTGGCACTGACTACAGATTTTGCTATTGAAGTGATACAGGAATGTCAGTCCCTTTCTACCTCACTAGTGTATTTTGAAGAGCAATGAACCTTGGAATGAGAGAATGTGCAAGTGTGTTCAGGGCATTGGTTAACATATGGCTTTAATTATAGGATTTGGCCCTTGTACTTATCGGGAGTTTCCTAGGGTAGGACAGATATCGCAAGCATACCATGTGGCATCTGAATTATGGTTTTAATAATTTGGAGAAAATAAGACCTCATCAACATTTAGGCTTGTCTCTTAATATCTGTGTCTGGACTTGGAGAAGAGCATTGCCACAGCCTCCAAATAGAGAGGAATGATGACTTGAGGGCTCCTCCTTCAGGTAAGGAAGTTGAAGGAGCAAGAGTGTCAGTGTCAGCCACCCCTGGATTTGAAAATTAGTCTACTGAGACATAGTCTTCACATTTCAAATACAATGATTGTACTACCAACCTCACAGAATTTTAAGACATAATGAAATTTGTATATCTAAGGAGATCTGGGATCTTCTAAGGATCCTTCGTAAGTGGAAGCTATTATTATTATTGCTATTGTTTTTGTTGTTATCTTTTTCACTGTGATGTATCCATGGGTTGAGTAACTTATCACCAACCTTTCAGGCCTCTGTGAACTGCTTAAATCTATATAACTGTTCTTTTTCTACTATTTTAATTCCAATATAGTGAACTTACAACTTAATATTAGTTTCAGGCATACAATATAGTGATTCAACACTTCCTTACAATACCTGGTGCTCATCACAACAAGTGGACTCCTTACCTCTGTCACCTGTTTTCTCTATCCCCCACCTACCTCCCCTCTCTAACCATCAGTGTATCCTCTATAGTTAAGAGTCTCTTTCTTGGTGTCATTCTCTCTCTCTCTCTCTCTCTCTCTCTCTCTCTCTCTCTCTTTTCCTTTGCTCTATATGACTCTTCTTTAAGACCTAGCCCTGGATATTACATGGAGATGCTTCAATTACATTCTGTTAGTTAACACAGCCTCTGGGCCAGCCCAGACTCAAAGCAAGAAGAAATGGATTACACCTCTTGATGGGGGCAGTGGTGAAGAATTTTTTGTGTCCATCCTTAATTCACCAAGCTGATTTGTATGTTTAAAAGATTGCTTTGGTAACAAACCATAAAAATGAGCCCTGAAAGTAATGGATAAAGAAGATGTGATATATGTATACAATGGAATATTACTCAGCCATTAAAAATGACAAATACCCAACATTTGCTTCAACGTGGATGGAACTGGAGGGTATTATGCTGAGTGAAGTAAGTCAGTCGGAGAAGGACAAACATTATATGGTCTCATTAATTTGGGGAATATAAAAAATAGTGAAAGGGAATAAAGGGGAAAGGAGAGAAAATGAGTGGGAATATCAGTGAGGGTAATGGAACATGAGAGACTCCTAACTCTGGGAAATGAACAAGAGGTGGTGGAAAGGGAGGTGGGCAGTGGGATGGGGTGACTGGGTGACAGGCACTGAGGGGGGCACTTGACAGGATGAGCACTGGGTGTTATGCTATATGTTGGCATATCGAACTCCAATAAAAAATATGTACAAAAAATTTTTAATAAGAAGTTAAATTTTAAAAAGATTGCTCTGGGTGCTATGTGGAAGACAGATAGGGGTGCCAAAGCAAGCAGCCTATTTAGGAGGCTTTGGAAGAGATAATAATGTCTTGGATTAGGTGTGTAATAAATAAATTTAGAGTAGATGGATGTAAGATGCACATTGAATGTAGAAGGAGATAATGGATTCATTCAGTTTTTAGGTTAAGAACTAAGGAGGATACTTGTGATGAGCACTGGGTGTTATGTGTTAGCGATGAATCATTGAATTCTACTCCTGAAACTAATATTTTTTTAATTTATTTTTTATTGGTGTTCAATTTACTAACATACAGAATAACCCCCAGTGCCCGTCACCCATTCACTCCCACCCCCTGAAACTAATATTATACTATATGTTAACAAATGAAAATTTAAATAAAAACGTGAAATTTTAAAAATAAATAAATTACTTTTACAAAAAAAAAGAAAAGAAAAGAAAGAACTACAAAGGCCAGTCTATGGGATATAAGGAATTCCTGACAATTGAGAGTCCTAAAGAGAAGGTAGGATTAACCCCAGAACCCTCTATATTTAGAAGCTCAAGAGCTGAGACGCTCCCTGGGAACTGTCCAGAGTTCTGAAGTGCTCACTCCATTGTTCATTCATCCAGTGACCTCTGGCTTTGTGCCAGGCACTGTGATCAGCATTGGGAAAAATAAAGACCTATAGGACATGGTTCCCACTCTCAGTAAGTTCACAGTTCTTTTGTAATGATTCATAAATATGCAAGAAATCCCAGAATGGTATGACGAGTACTGAGAAAATATAGGAAGGGGACACCTAGGTCACTCTGTGGTCAGAGAAGGCTTTCTGGTGAAGATCTCTGAGCTGAATACTGAACTTTTTGCATTCTTTTACCTTAAAATCCTTTAGTATGTCTTGAATTTTAAGTGGCTCTTTTAAATATGCATGATTTTGTAACACGATACATTGGTAATTTGGAAAATCACCACTGATTTATTTAGACTCTCCAAGCATTTGCATACTCCGTTATACAATATTTAAAAATCACATTTATTAATTTCACTACTTAACTCATCAGTAACATCTTTGAGTGTTGGAAAGCTTTCAAACTCATGTAGCAAACACAAATTTCTCAAAAGTCTAATTTTTACTCAAAAACTGAAATTTTATCATTGGCAACAAATATAGTCAGATATATTTTTTTCTTGAAATGACAGACTTGCTTCATTCATCTTCAGTCTTGTAAGTAAGTCATAAGTCAATCTCTGAAGTAAAAATGGTGTCCTTTAGAAAAAAGCATCTAGTTCAACTTACAATTTTTTTTAAATTTATTTTTTATTGGAGTTCAATTTACTAACATACAGAATAACCCCCAGTGCCGTCACCCATTCACTCCTTACAATTTCATTGCAAATGTATTGTTTTGTTTTTCTGAAAGAAGTGTTTTATACATACTTCCCATTTGTCACACAGATATTCAGAAGACATATTCAAAGATACACATTTAATAAAGTTAATATTTTCCCCTACTTCATCAGAGCATTCTTAAGCGAAATTGGCTTTTATGTATGAGTATGTGGCAGTGAGAAGCACAATGAAAACTGGTCCACTTTGGTGCCACTTCTTTCATTTGTGCAAAGGTACCATCAGTTTTACACATCATTACATTTGCACTATCAGTGAGAACACTTTCGAAGATTCAGAATTTTTCAGTGCTTAACAATATTCAGGACCACTGTTGCAAGGTATTTGCATAAAACTTTTTCTTGGATGATTAGTTGGTGTTAATACCAAAAGAATACAAGCAACACTGCAAGTCCAGCCATGTCTGCAGATTCATCCATTTGTAAGACAGAAGTACAATCCTACAGTTGATTGGTTGACTCAGTCTTCATGTTTGCAACTACATCTTTAATTCAAAGGGTTACCGTATTGTTGGAAACTGGAAATGCTGTGACTTTCCATCTGGCAGGTGTTCAGTAATGTCAATAGCATAAGGCTGTATTAGTCTCTGAGCTCTCATTTATGGTTTCCCAGCCAATGAAATATGATAACTTATTCTATAATGTGCTTCCATGGCTTTTTTCATTTACAGTTGGGAAAACCATATTAAACAATTTTTTTATTTTAAGGAAGTTGTTTTATCTCTTTTTAAAACAATTAGTCCTTTTTCTTTAAACTCTGAATGATTCGTCTATAATGACACCATAATTTAACTGGCACCATAGTACTATTATTCTCAAATACTCTATTCCACAAAACACAGTAAGATAAATGATTGGTATCTATGAAATAGAGGGAGGGAAAGTAGTTTCATTTGTTTTTAATTGCAGTTCCGTTTGTATTCTTACCTCATTCCTTTGCAGTAGATTCTTTCCTCCATGAGTCAGAGCTCTCTGAAATGACAGTTTCATCTTTTTTGGTGTCTACAGACATAGATGATTCAGCTAGAGATTGAGGGGGTGAGTAGTTTAAACTTTTCCAAGCTAATTATTTATCCTTAAACATAAGAAAAATATAAGCTGACCCTAATACAACACAGATTTGAACTGTGTGGGTTGACTCATATGTGGATTTTTACAGCACAGTACTATAAAAGTATTTTCTGTTCTTTTTTAAAATGCTGTTTCAATTAGCCAACATATAATGCACATTGGCTTCAGATATAGAGCTCAATAATTCATCCGTTGTGTATAACACCCAGTGCTTATCATATCACGTGCCCTCCTTAATACCCATCACCCAATTGTCCCCGTCCCCCCACCCAGCTCCCCTCTAGCAACCCACAGTTTGTTTCCTAGAATTAAGAGTCTCTCATGGTTTCTCTCTCCCTCTGATGACTTCCCATTCAGTTTTCCTCCCTTCCCCTATGGTCCTCTGCAATGTTTCTTATTATCTACATATGAGTGAGACAATATGATAATTGTCTTTTTCTGGTTGACTTATGTTGCTCAGCATAATACACTCCAGTTCTATCTACATTGATGCAAATGGTAAGAATTCATCCTTTATGATTGCTGAGTAATATTTTATTGTATATATACACACCAAATCTTCTTTATCCAATCATCTCTTGAAGGACATTTTGGCTTTTTCCACAGTTTGGCTATTGTGGACATTGCTGCTGTAAATGCTGAGGTGCAGGTGCCCCTTAAGATCACCACAGTTGTATATCTGGGGTAAATTCTTAGTACTGCAATTACTGGGTTGTAGGGTAGCTCTATTTTTAATTTTTTTGAGGAACCTCCATACTATTCTCCAGAGTGGTTGCACCAGTTTGCATTCCCACCAAAAGCATAACAAGATTCCCCTTTCTTCACATCCTCACCAACATCTGTGTTTCCTGATGTTAATTTTAGTCATTCTGACTGATGTGAGGTGTATCTCACTGTGGTTTTGATTTGTATACCCCCTGATGCCCATTAGTGTCTTTCTTTGTGTGTCTGTTGGTCATTTGTATGTCATCTTTGGAGAAAATATCTGTTCATGTCTTCAGCCCATTTCTTGACTGGATTCTTTGTTTTTGGGGTGTTGAGTTTGATAAATTCTTCATAGATCTTGGATACTAGCCCTTTATCTGATATGTCATTTACAAATATCTTCCCCCATCCCATGGGTTGCCTTTTAGTTTTGTTGACTTTTTCCTTTGCTGTGCAGAAGCTTTTTATCTTTTTTTATTGGAGTTCAACTTGCCAACATACAGCATATCACCCAGTGCTCATCCTATCAAGTACCCCCCTCAGTGCCCGTCACCCAGTCACCCCAACCCCCCACCCACGTCCCTTTCCACCACCCCTGGTTCATTTCCCGGAGTTAGGAGTCTTTCATGTTCTGTCTCCCTTTCTGATATTTCCCACTTATTTTTTCTCCTTTCCCCTACAACTGATTTCTGTGCATTGATTTTATATCCTGCCATGTTGCTAAATTTCTTTATGAGTTCTAGCAATTTTAGGGTAGAATCTTTTGGGTTTTCCACATACGGTATCATGTCATCTGCAAAGAAGGAAAGTTTGACTTCTTCTTTGCCAACTTGAAAGCCTTTTATTTCTTTTTGTTGTCTGATTGCTGAGGCTTGAACTTCCAGTACTGTGTTGAATAACAGTGGTGAGAATGAACATCCCTGCCATGTTCCTGACCTTAGGGTAAAAGCTTTCACTCTGGGCTTTTCATGTATGGCTTTTAAGATATTGAGGTATGTTCCCCCTATCCCTACATGTCAGAGAATTTTTATCAAGACATGATGCTATATTTTGTCAAATGCTTTATCTGATGCAATTGAGAGGATGATAATTTTCTTGTCCTTTGTTTTATTAATGTGATTAATCACACTGATTAGTTTGCAGATGTTGAACCAGCCTTGTAGCCCAGGAATAAATCCCACTTGGTTGTGGTGAATAATCCTTTTACTGTACTGTTGGATCCTATTGGCTAGTATCTTGGTGAGAATTTTGGCATTCATGTTCATCATAGATATTGATCTGTAATGCTCCTTTTTTGGTGGGGTCTTTGTCTGGTTTTGGGATGAAAGTAATGTTGGACTCACGGAATAGGTTTGGAAGTTTTCCATTTCTATTTTTTGAAATAGCTTCAGAAGAACAGGTATTGTCTTCTTTAGATGTTTGGTAGAATTCTGCTGGGAGGCCATCTAGCCCAGGACTCTTGTTTTTTGGGAGATTATTGATGACTGCTTCAATTTCCTTGTTGGTTATGGGTCTGTTCACATTTTTTGTTTCTTCCTGTTTCAGTTTTGGTAATTTATATGTTTCTAGGAATGCATCCTTTTCTTCCAGATGCCTAATATGTTGGCATGTAGTTGCTCATAATAATTTTTAAAATTGTTTGTATTTCCTTGGTATTGGTCATGATCTCTCCTCTTTCATTCATGATTTTCTTTACTTGAGTCCTTCCTCTTTTTTTTTTGATTAGTCTGACTAGGGGTTTCTCAATTTTAATTATTTCCAGAACTAGCTTCTAATTTCATTGATCTGTTCAACTGTTCTTTTGATTTCTATTTAACTGATTTCTGCTCTAATCTTTATTATTTTCTCTTCCACTGCTTGGTTTAGGCTTTATTTGCTGTTCTTTCTCCAGTTCCTCTAGGTGTAAGGTTAGCTGTCTAATAGAGACTTTTCTAGTTTCTCAAGAAAGGGTTGTATTGCTCTTAGGACTGCCTTTGCTGCATCCCAAAGGTTTTGAAGAGCTGTGTTTTCAATTTCATTTGTTTCCATTAGTTTTTTCAATTCTTCTTTAATTTCCTGCTTGACCCATTTTTTCTTCACTATTATTTATATTCCCCAAATGAATGAGAACATATAATGTTTGTCCTTCTCCGATTGACTTATTTCACTCAGCGTAATACCCTCCAGTTCCATCCATGTCGAAGCAAATGATACCAGTCTTTTGATATGAGTTAAGACCTGATTTGTGACCCAAAATGTGATCTATTCTAGAGAATGTTCCATGTGCACTTGAGAAGAATGTGTATTCTGTTTCTTTAGGATGGAATGTTCTATCTGTGAAGTCCATCTGGTGCAGGGTGTCATTCAAAGCTCTTGTGTCGTGATGATCTTCTGCTTAGGTGATCTGTCCATGATAAGTCCTCTACTATTATTTGTTTCTTTAATTTGGTTTTTAATTGGCTGTTCTCCAGTTAAGAGCATAAATATTTATAATTGTTAGAGCTTCTTGTTGGATAGACCCTTTAAGTATGACATAGTGTCCCTCTTCATCCTTTACTACAGTCTTTGGTTTAAAATATGATTTGTCTGATATGAAGATTGCTGCCCCAGCTTTCTTTTGATGTACATTAGCATGATAAAGAGTTTCTTCCACACCCTCATTTTCAATCTAGAGGTATCTTTGGATCTAAAATGAGTCTCTTATAGACAGTATATGGGTAGGTCTTGCTTTTTTATTCAATCTGATACCCTGTGTCTTTTGACTGGAGTGTTTAACTCATTTACATTCAGAGTAACTATTCAAAGAAGTGAATTTAGTGCCATTGTATTACTTGTAAATTCCCCATTTCTGTTGATTATCTGTTTCTTTCTGCTCTGTGTTACTTTTGGCTTTTCTCTTTGCTTACAATATCCCACTTTAATATTTCTTGCTGGGCTGGTTTAGTGATCACAAGTCCTTTTAGTTTCTATTTGTCCTGGAAGCTCTTAATCTCCCCTTCCACTCTGAATGACAGCTTTGCTGGGTAAAGTATTCTTGGCTGCATGTTTTTCTCATTTGGCACCCTGAATGTATCATGCCAGCTCTTTCTGGCCTTCCAGGTCTCTGTCAGTAGGTCTGCTGACAGTCTAACGTTTCTACCCTTGTAGGTTAAGGACCTCTTGTCTCAAGCTGCTTTCAAGATTTTCTCTTTACGTCTGAAATTTGGAATCTTCACTATTATATATTGGGATATTAATCTATTTTTATTGATTTTGGATGGCATTCTCTGTTTATCCTAGACTTGAATGCCTGTTTTCTTCCCCAGATTAGGGAGGTTCTCAGCTATGATTTGCTCAACCATATCTTCTGTCCCTCTTTCTCTTTCTTCTTCCTCTGGGATCCCAGTAATTCTAATTTTGTTTCTCTTTATGGCATCACTTATTATTATCAAAACCTCTCCTCATGGTCCATCAGTTGTTTGTCTCTTTTGCTCAGCTTCCTTCCTTCCTAAATGAAGGAGACTCTAGTTGCTAGAGTCTCCATTTTAGACTTCATCTCAGTTAAAGTGTTTTAATTTTGGCCTGATTAGATTTCATTTCTGCACTTAAGGATTCTCTAGTGTGTCTTCTATGATTTTTTTCAAGCCCAGCTAGTAACTTTATAACCATTATTCTGAATTCTAGTATATTATATTCAGAGCATTCTAGTTCTGATATTTCATTTATATCCATGTCAGTTAAATCTATGATAGAGAGTATTACCTCTGGCTCTTTCTTTTGTTGTGAATTTCTCCTTCTAGTCATTTTTCCAGAGAAGGAAAAATGAATGAGAGAACAAAATAAAAAATATCAACCATGACCCCAGCTCAGTGTAGGCTGCTTCAGGTTGCTCAATGAAGCTTTTTTCTTTTTTCCAGATTTTATTTATTTATTTATTTATTTATTTATTTATTTATTTATTTATGAGAGACACATACAGAGAAAGGCAGAGACATAGGCAGAGGGAGAAGCAGGTTCCTCACAAGGAGCCTGAGGTAGTACTCAATCCTGGGACTCTGGATCATGTCCTGAGCCAAAGGGAATGAGCAATGAGAGGCTCAGTTGCTGAACAACCCAGGCATCCCTCGATGAGGCTTTTGTTCCCTGAAGGCTTTTCCAGCTGTTTTACAGGATGAAAAAATAAAAATAAAAATGGAGGTGCCAAATCCTGCTCCAGAGCTGAATGATCATGGCTTCCACTCTTCAGTGCACCTTCAAGGAAAAGCAGTCAGCCCCTTTTGTGTGAGCCAAACTCTGCAGACTCCTGCAGTCCTGCAATGCACTTCTTCACCAATCCTCCTAGGGGAGGGACAGGGGCCTCCCCACGACCCAGCTGCTTTATAGGCCCCTGCTCTGGGAGCAGTTACCTGATGCCATGTGCACCTGTGCTGCACCTCCTGGAAGAAGGAGTGCAGAGGTTGTTGCTTGCTGGGGCCCTACTTGGAGAGTGGTCACCCTACCAAACTGTGGTTTGCAATTTATGGCCAATACCTAGCTGGCAGGCCACTTCTGGGTGACCAGAAGTTTACTGACCTTAGCCGGTTTCCCTTGCTCCAGTGCTTGGGGACTCTGCCACACTCAGGCACCCCCATTTTTTCTGTGACTCCAGAGATCCTGAGACCACACTGTCCGAGCTAAGATTCTCTACCACTTCCCCATCTGAGCACCTTTCAGGCAGGGACGTCCCTCACAGGAGTAGACTTCTAAAAGCTCTGATTTTGCACTCTGCTGCTGTGTCACTTTCCAGCAGCCAGGTTATGGAAGCTCCCTCCCCCAGGTTTATCTTCTGATATATCCCCTCAGATTCACATCTCCATACCTCCTACCTTGCAAAACGTGGTCACTTTTCTATTTGTAGAATTGCAGCAATTCTTTTCTTAGATCTCAGGTTGAATTCCAGGTGTTCAGAATGATTTGATAGATATCTAGCTGAATTCAAGGGAGCAGATGAAATGCATGCGGGTCCCCTAGTCTTCGCTGTCTTCCCTCTATCACTTTATTTTCTCTTCTTTATGCTTTTTTTAATATTGTTTTTTTCCAGCTTACTTTATGGAAGGAATACAGTATATAATGATATAACATACAGAATATGTGTTAACCAATTCTTTATGTTATCAGTAAGGCTTCCAGTAGACAATTAACTATTAATAGTTAACTTTTAGGGAGTCAAAAGTTATACATGGATTTTTCAGCTGCTCAGGGGTTGGCATCCTGATCAAGAGTCAACTCTTTTGTAAATTAATGTTCATTTGTTTTAAAGCAAAATATTACAAACCTACAAAATAAAAATAGTTACAGATAAGGTTTAATTTAATGTAATTTTTTTATTTTTCATTTTCTAGAAACTATTTTCTATATATTATCACAAAGCAGCACATCAAAGTATAGTTTTTATGTTTCCAAGTATAAGGAAAACTTCAGGATTTCAAATAATTTATTGTATGATAATGAGGTTATAGATATTAAGCAAGCATACCCAAAGATGGTTAATAAGGACATAGTAGAAATGTTAAGAACAAACTGAAATCATTTCTGAAAAGGATCATATTTATACCCCAAACCTACTACCTTAGAAAGTTCTAGAAAACACGAGAATGCACAAGTGCACATTCATTTTGATTTGGCATTATTACATGTATTTCACCCCCAAAAAACTCCACCGTACACTCAGTGTACGGAGTTTGAAAGTTTTGTAAAGTCTTAATCCATTGAAAATAGTTTTGACCCATACAGACCCTGAAAGGGTCTTGGAGGACCACACTTTGAGAACCACTGCTGCAAATCTTAAAGTGCTTATTTGGGATAGCAATATGGCATTAGAGGAGTATCTTTGCATATATATATACGTAAATCACTGAGTGCAGGTTCTGGTACAGAGGACTCAAGAAACATTAGTTGCTGTTATTACAGAGGGTAGATGAAGCCACAGAGAATTTTCCCATGAGATTACTTGACAATAAGAAAAGTACTCAGAATGGAAACTTCTGGATGCCCAGTGTTTAAGGAGTTGATTAGCAAGACATTTCTGGAGTGGTGGAAGTGGAGAACACTGGGAAAGAGTGTTTGGCTGTCAAAATCATGGGCAGAAAAGTGTCAACAGACATATCTAGAGTCTATGGAAAAAGATAGTAAAAACTTGTGGAGACAGAGAAAGAAAAGCAGGAGGTAATCAAGAAAGTCTGCTGATGTAGGTACAAGTTTCCAGGTCCTCTAGAGTTCCCTTTGGGGTGCCTGGCAGTGAGCACACTTGCCAGAGTGAGGACTCACCATGCGTCAGAAACTCTGTGCTCTCTCTCTCACAAGGATTCAATGCCCTTCTTTCATACTCCTCATCACACTGTGATGACTTGTCTCATTTGTGCCTTTCCGAGCTCCCAAGAGGTGAAAAGCTCATAAGTGACTTCTTCCATGCTCGAGCTGCCTTGCCCCACATCCAGTAGACACTCAATAAGTATTGATTGATCAAATGAATGGATGGCTGTGACCTTAGAAAGAGTAGTCCTTGATGGAATGCCTGGGGGTGGAAAAGAGAAGCCAGATTACAATGGTTAGGGAAGAAGCAGAGGAAACAAATATAAATAAATCTTTAAAGAACCATGACTGGGAAGAATAGGAGGGAGACAAATCAATAGTCTCATGAAGACCTAGGGGACAAGAGAGGATTTTTTTTTTTTTTAGAGGAAAGTAACTAGCAAAATTATATTCTGAGATAAAAGAACAAAGAGAGAGAAAGGGAGGAGACAAAGACACAAGGGAGAAGGAGTCCCGTAATAAGGGTGGTAAGCATTCATTCATCAAATATTAACTGAGTGCCTGCTATGTGACAGGTCTTGTGCTGATTGAGATGGGGTGATGAAGGATAGAAATATGTCCCTGTTGTGCATGAATTTGGAGGTGAGGTAGACTTAGGCAAGAAGTCTTATACTAGTGAGTAGCTTTGGGCAAGAAGCTCAATCTCTATAAACTTCAGATTTTTCATATATAAAATGAGCACTTGGGGATCCTGGGTGGCTCAGTGGTTTGGCGCCTGCCTTTGGCCCAGGGTGTGATCCTGGAGACCCGGAATCGAGTCCCATGTCGGGCTCCCTGCATGGAGCCTG
Source organism: Canis lupus baileyi (assembly GCF_048164855.1). NCBI lineage: Eukaryota > Metazoa > Chordata > Mammalia > Carnivora > Canidae > Canis > Canis lupus. Next base: position 72,103,399 of record NC_132839.1, read on the forward strand.
CTTCTCCTTCTGCCTGTGTCTCTGCCTCTCTCTCTCTCTCTCTCTCTCTCTCTCTCTCATGAATAAATAAAATCTTTAAAAAATAAAATAAAATGAGCACTTTGCTGCCTGTCATGTGAGGTCATTGTGCAAAGTGCAGTGTACATAGCATGCAGCAGGTGCTGGGTGGCGCAGCCTAGTGGTCATGGGCCTGTTCTCTGGAACCTGAGTACCTGATTTTGAATCCCAGGTCCACCATTTATTGGTTGTGTGACCTGGAGTAAAGTACTTAATCTCCTTATGGTTTTCTCACCTTGGAAAGGGAGCGACAGTGATGTGTCCCTTCTTTGCGTTATGCTGGAGATAGAATGAGGTCGTCTGTGCAGGTGTTAGAACAGTGCTAGACAGGGAGAAGGCACTCTCATAGGTTTCTCATGTCTTCCCCTCTCAAAGGTTTTACTGTAACACTGTAAAGATGTGTTCTTCTGGACCATTCAAAGGATAGTAACAATTGTTGAATATTAGTGTAGAAAAAGAACATTGTTTTTCTTCTTTAGATTATTCAGTCTACATTGCATGTCAAACACCCTAGAAGCTTTATCTTGTTCACAGGAGGTGGATTAAAGATACATAGAAGGTTATACCTCAGCTAGAGAGGTCAGAAATCTGCCCAACCTGAAAAGTTGGCATCATAATTTGATAAATCCAAGTTATAACACAACATGTTCTTTTTACTAAAGTATTTGTCATCATGGAAGAGAGTCTGTTAAGAACAGTCTGTTCCTGGGCAGCCCCGGTGGCGCAGTGGTTTAGCGCCGCCTGCAGCCCAGGGTGTGATCCTGGAGACCCGGGATCGAGTCCCACGTCAGGCTCCCTGAGTGGAGCCTGCTTCTCCCTCTGCCTGTGTCTCTGCCTCTCTCTCTCTCTCTCTCTCTCTCTCTCTGTGTCACTCATGAGTAAATTAAAAAAAAAAAAAAGAACAGTCTGTTCCTGTCTCATTTTGCTAAAAATAGAGTCTTCAATTTGAGCCTTTGAACCCAACCGTACTTCAGATTCTTAACAAGACTAATAACATCCGGTCCTGGTTATAACTTCCTCCTCCTGAAAGTGAGTCTGTGGAAGTGAGGACAGGGAGGCAGCTGGACACAGAGAAGAGAAGATGGGCTGTCGGCAGGCAGACATGGGCTGGAGTCCTGTCCCTGTCACACACAGCAGAGAGAACTGAGCATCTGATAGGACAGTTGGGAGGTCAATAGGAGGAGACAGAACAGAAGATTCCAGGGAGACATGGACCTTGTGCGGTGACTGTGGAAGTATCTGCAATCTTACTGGTGGTTGACTGTGGTGTGTTGGTGGACAGAGCCACCTCTTAGGCAGCCTCGTTTATATTGGGAAAGTTTTGATTCTCAGAATCTCACCTTTACATCAGCTGTAGTGTGTCTTCAGCCCTCATGCCTCTTCCACCTGGCATTCTCTCAGATAATGTAAAGACCTACAGTTGTGCTTCCTCACCTGGTCTCCCTTTTTTTTAATTTATTTTTTATTGGTGTTCAATTTACCAACATACAGAATAACCCCCAGTGCCCATCACCCATTCACCCCCACCCCCCGCGCTCCTCCCCTTCTACCACCCCTAGTTCGTTTCCCAGAGTTAGCAGTCTTTATGTTCTGTCTCCCTTTCTGAGATTTCCCACTCATTTTTCCTCCTTTCCCCTTTATTCCCTTTCACTATTTTTTATATTCCCCACATGAATGAGAACATATAATGTTTGTCCTTCTCCAACTGACCCACTTCACTCAGCATAATACCCTCCAGTTCCATCCACGTTGAAGCAAATGGTGGGTATTTGTCGTTCTAATGGCTGAGTAATATTCCATTGTATACATAAACCACATCTTCTTTATCCACTCATCTTTCGATGGACACCGAGGCTCCTTCCACAGTTTGGCTATTGTGGACATTGCTGCTAGAAACATCGGGGTGCAGGTATCCCGGCGTTTCATTGCATCTGTATCTTCCGGGTAAATCCCCAGCAGTGCCATTGCTGGGTGGTAGGGCAGGTCTATTTTTAACTCTTTGAGGAACCTCCACACAGTTTTCCAGAGTAGCTGCACCAGTTCACATTCCCACCAACAGTGTAAGAGGGTTCCCTTTTCTCCGCATCCTCTCCAACATTTGTTGTTCCTGCCTTGTTAATTTGCCCCATTCTCACTGGTGTGAGGTGGTATCTCATTGTGGTTTTGATTTGTATTTCCCTGATGGCAAGTGATGCAGAGCATTTTATCATATGCATGTTGGCCATGTCTATGTCTTCCTCTTTGAGATTTCTGTTCATGTCTTTTGCCCATTTCATGATTGGATTGTTTGTTTCTTTGGTGTTGAGTTTAATAAGTTCTTTATAGATCTTGGAAACTAGCCCTTTATCTGATATGTCATTTGCAAATATCTTCTCCCATTCTGTAGGTTGTCTTTTAGTTTTGTTGACTGTATCCTTTGCTGTGCAAAAGCTTCTTATCTTGCCCAGAAATCAGTGGCATTTCTATACACTAACAATGAGACTGAAGAAAGAGAAATTAAGGAGTCAATCCCATTTACAATTGCACCCAAAAGCATAAGATACCTAGGAATAAACCTAACCAAAGATGTAAAGGATCTATACCCTCAAAACTATAGAACACTTCTGAAAGAAATTGAGGAATACACAAAGAGATGGAAAAATATTCCATGCTCATGGATTGGCAGAATTAATATTGTGAAAATGTCAGTGTTACCCAGGGCAATATACACGCTTAATGCAATCCCTATCAAAATACCATGGACTTTCTTCAGAGAGTTAGAACTAATTATTTTAAGATTTGTGTGGAATCAGAAAAGACCCTGAATAGCCAGGGGAATTTTAAAAAAGAAAACCATATCTGGGGGCATCACAATGCCATATTTCAGGTTGTACTACAAAGCTGTGGTCATCAAGACAGTGTGGTACTGGCACAAAAACAGACACATAGATCAGTGGAACAGAATAGAGAACCCAGAAGTGGACCCTGAACTTTATGGTCAACTAATATTCGATAAAGGAGGAAAGACTATCCATTGGAAGAAAGACAGTCTCTTCAATAAATGGTGCTGGGAAAATTGGACATCCACATGCAGAGGAATGAAACTAGACCACTCTCTTTCACCATACACAAAGATAAACTCAAAATGGATGAAAGATCTAAATGTGAGACAAGATTCCATCAAAATCCTAGAGAAGAACACAGGCAACACCCTTTTTGAACTCGGCCACAGTAAGTTCTTGCAAGATACATCCACGAAAGCAAAAGAAACAAAAGCAAAAATGAACTATTGGGACTTCATCAAGATAAGAAGCTTTTGGTCTCCCTTTTTTTCTGGATGAATAATCTTTGTTCTTTCTTTGAAACTGTTTAGCTTTTAGAGGTGTCTGGGTGGTGCAGTTAAGCCTCTGACTCGTGGTTTTGGCTCAGGTCATGATCTCCGGGTCATGGGATTGAGCCCTGGGTCAGGTTCCACAGTCAGGGTGGAGTCTGCTTGTGATTCTCTCTCCCTCTGCCTCTGCCCCAACCCCACATGCTCTCTCTCTCTCTTTCTCTCTCTCTCAATCTCTCTCTTTCAAATAAATAAATCTTTAAAAAACTGTTTAGTTTTTAGAAAAACTAAATACATACAGAAAAGTGCACACGAGAAGTTTATAGCTCAAAGTACTTTCAAAACTGGACACACCCACATAACCAGCACCCAGAACAAGAAACAGAACATACCAGCATCCCCAGGGTCTCTTCCAGTCTCTGTCCCCCAAAGGTAGTCACTATACTGGCTTGAAACAGCATAAATTGGCTTTGCCTTCATTTGTACCTTCTATAACTGCAATCATATAGTAGGTGTGAGATGTAGATAAAGTGCACACAGTACCACACCTGGAACAAAGGATGGAGCCAGAACCTTTGTGTCTGATTTACTTTGTTCAACACTGTGTTTTGAGGTTCATCCATATTGTCGTAGACAGTTGTAGATTGCTTGTTCTCATTGCTATGTAGTATTTCTTTTTTAAAATTTTTATTTAAAATCAATTAATTAACATATAGTGTATTATTAGTTGTAGGGGTAGAGTTTAGTAATTCATCAGTTGCAGCTAATGCCCATTGCTCATTATATCAAGTGCCCTCCTTAATGCCCATCACCCATTTCCCTATGCCCCCACCCACCTCCCCTCCAGCAACCTGAGGGTTGGTATATAGTATTTCACTTTGTGAATACACCATAATTTATTCATTGTACCGTTGATAAGCTTTTTGGAGTTATTTCCACTTGGGGGCCATTACAAATAGTGTGTCTCTGTGAACTTTCTGCCAAAAGTCTTTTGGTGCCAACATATGCACATTTCTGTTGTGTATATATACCTTGAAATGGAACCACTGGGTCATGGCACACAGGTGGAATGTACTCAGTTCAGTTTAAATAGATACTCTCAAGCAGTTTGCCAAAGCAGCTAGACAACATCATCTCTTCTTCACACCACTTGTTACTGACTGCACTGCAGGAAGCTCTCTGATGAACTTGGTTTGTAGGAGGAGATGCGGAATACATAACAAAGAAGAAGAAAAGAGATTGTTCAGAACTTACGTGAGTTATCAGGGATGTCCAGCCTGAATTAAGGCCAAATTTTGCAACCCCCAGAAGGGTGTTTTCTGGCCAGGCTTCGTCTCATGCCCATCTCTAGACCACTCCCTGTAACCAGCGGGATGGCATTATCTGGCTGGCTAGCCAGGCTGTCATGCTAGCTCCTTACTGCTCTGCCAGAGGTGGGACACTGTAGTTGCCAGCTCCATCAAGAGAGAGGACTGTTCCCCTGCATTAGCAACTAGCCAGAGGCAAATAGACAGTAGTTCTGGGCAGACAGACCTTTTCTATCACAGCTACCATGATATCGGAGAGCCAGGGTGCTCCAATACTGCGGCACCTGCTTCAGACTGCCTGGGGGGGACCATTGGAAGTATCACGTGAAGAATTGGATGTGAAAATACTACGTGCACAAGGAAAACATCTGCAGATGTTCGTTATTAATGTACTCCTTCCATGAATCCATTACTGTGAAGAGTTTTTGCACTCGGGAGATTAATAAGAATGAACCAGACTTCTTCAATGAGTTCTGCAGACCCAGCTGGATTTAATTGTTGAGGAATGAAGGGTGTGCAGATGTTTTCTCTGAGGCCCTACTAGAAATATGAAGACAACAAATCTAGGCTGAGGGAAAGGACATCTTAAAAAGAAAAAAGGAAATGTGTGTGAGATCTGAATGTGAGGTTTAATGAGAGAGGATTGTGGCCTTGTAGAGAAACAGACAGCAGCACATTTGCACTCAGGATGTGTCATGCCAGAGTCCCCAGAGATGAAGATGTCAGGGTGAGGTCTGTGTCGGGTGTCCCTACTCCTACTGCCAGGTGGTGTGTTTGATGACTTCGGAGATTTAAAATGAATTTTCAGGTTAAGGGCCACTGGACTCTTTTCTGGATAAGATGGAAAAAGAATCAGAGTACCTAGGTACAAATCAGAGTTAGAGGTCTTCCGTCTACATCCTACAGATTTCTTTTTCAAGGTCTTGGCTTTCTTATTTGACAGAGAAAGAGTTTAATTTACATCTATGAGAGGATCATATGGCTCTTGTCCTTTCTTTTATTAATGTGATGTATCACATTGATTTGTGGATGTCGAACCATTCTTGCAGCCCAGGAATAAATCCCACTTGGTCGTGGTGAAAATCCTTTTACTATACTGTTGGATCCTATTGGCTAATATCTTGGCGAGAATTTTGGCATCCATGTTCATCAGAGATATTGCTCTGTAATTCTCCTTTTTAGTGGGGTATTTGATTTTGGAATCAAGGTAATGCTGGCCTCATAGAATGAGTTTAGGAGTTTTCCATTTTTATTTTTTGAAACATTTCCATAAAAAAGATGTATTAATTCTTAAATGTTTGGTAGAATTCCACTGGGAGGTCATGTGGCCCTGGACTCTTGTTTGTTATGAGATATTTGATTACTGATGTAATTTATTTGCTAGTTGTGGGTCTGTTCAGGTTTTCTATTTCCTCTAGTTTCATTTTGGTGGTTTGTATGTTTCTAGGAATACATCCATTTCTTCCAGATTGCCTAATTTTTTGCCATATAATTGTTCATAATATTCCCTTATAATTGTATTTCTTCAGTGTTGATTGTGATCTCTCTCAGTCATGGTTTTATTTACTTGGGTCCTTTCTCTTTTCTTTTTGATAAGCATGGCTAGGGGTTTATTGATCTTATTAATTCTTTCAAAGAACCAACTCCTAGTTTTGTTGATCGAGCATTTGACAAAATACAGCAAACTTTCTTGATAAAAACTCTCTGCCATGTAGGGATAGAGGGAACATACCTCAATATCATAAAGCCATACATGAAAGACCTGCAGTGAATATCATTCTCAATGGGGATACCTGAAAGCTTTTCCCTTAAGGTCAGGAACGTGACAGGAATGTCCACTTTCACCACTGTTCAGCATAGTGTTAGAAGTCCTAGCCTCAACAATCAGAAAACAAAAAGAAATAAAAGGCATCCACATTGGCCAAGAGGAAGTCAAACTTTCCCTGGTCACAGAAGACATGATACTCTATGGAGAAAACTGAAAAGACTCCAGCAAAAATTTGCTAGAACTCATACAGGAATTCAGCAAAGTGGCAGGATATAAAATCAATGCACAGAAATCAGTTGCATTTGTATACACTAACAATGAGGCAGAAGAAAGAGAAATTGCACCAAAAATAATAAGATACCTATGAATAAGCCTAACCAAGGAGGTAAAGGATCTGTACTCTAAAAACTGTAGAACACCTATGAAAGAAACTGAGGATGACACAAAGAAATGGAAAAACATTCCATGCTCATGGATTAGAAGAACAAATATTTCTAAAATGTCTATGCTGCTCAGAGCAATCTGTACATTCAATGTAATTTCTATCAAAATACCATTGACATTTTTTACAGAGCTAGAAAAAATAATCCTAAAATTTGTATGGAACCAGGAAAGACCCCAAATAGCCAGAGGAATGTTGAAAAAGAAAACCAAAGCTAGTGGCATCACAATGCCAGACTTCAAGCCAAATTACAAAACTGTAATCATCAAGGCAGTGTGGTACTGGCACAAAAACAGACACATAGATCAATGGAACAGAAGAGAGAACCCAGAAATGGACCCTCAACTCTGTGGTCAACTAATCTTCAACAAAGCAGGAAAGAATATCCAGTGGAAAAAAGACAGTCTCTTCAATAAATGGTGCTGGGAAAATTGGACAGCCACATGCAGAAGAATGAAACTGGCCCATTTTCTTACACCAGACACAAAGATAAACTCAAAATGGATGAAAGACCTAAATGTGAGACAGGAATGCATCACCATCCTAGAGGAGAACACAGGCAGCAACCTCTTTGATGTTGGCCACAGCAACTTCTTGCTAGACAGGTCTTCAAAAGCAAGGGAAACAAAAGCAAAATTGAACTGTTTGGACTTCATCAGGATAAAAAGCTTCTGCACAGCAAAGGAAAAAGTCAACAAAACTAAAAGGCAGCCCATGGGATGGAGAAAGATACTTGTAAATGACATATCAGATAAAGGGCTAGTATCCAAGATCTATGAAGAATTTATCAAACTCAACACCCCAAAAACAAAGAATCCAGTCGAGAAATGGGCCGAAGACATGAACAGATATTTTCTCCAAAGATGACATACAAATGACCAAGAGACACACAAAGAAAGACATAATGGGCATCAGGGGTGTACAAATCAAAACTACAGTGAGATACCACCTCACATCAGTCAGAATGGCTAAAATTGACATCAGGAAACAACAGATGTTGGTGAGGATGTGGAGAAAGGGGAACCCTCTTAACGCTAGTGGTGGGAATGCAAACTGGTGCAGTCACTCTGGAAAACAGCATGGAGGTTCCTCAAAAAGTTAATGTAGAGCTACCTTATGCACCAGCAATTGCACTTCCAGGTATTTATTTGAAGGATACAAACGTAGTGATATGAAGGGGCAGCTGCACCCCAACATTTATAGCAACATTGTCCACAATAGCAAACTATGGAAAAAGCCCAGATGTCCTTCAGTAGATGAGTGGATAAAGAAGGTGTGGTATATAGACAATGGAATAATACTCAGCCATCAGAAAGAAAGGAATTTTGCCATTTACAATAATGTAGTTGGAATGAGAGGGTATTATGCTGAGCGAAATACGTCAGAGAAATACAAATACCATATGATTTCACTCATATGTAGAATTTAAGAAACAAAACAGATGAACATAGGGGAAGGGAAGGAAAAAATGAAATAAGATGAAAGCAGAGAGGAAAACAAACCATAAGAGACACTGAACTCTAGAAAACAAACTGAGGGTTGCTAGAGGGGAGGTGGGTAGAGGGAAGGAGTAACTGGCTGATGAGCATTAAGAAGAGTACTTGATATAATGAGAATTGGGTGTTGTATGCAACTGACAAACCACTAAATTCTATCCCTGAAACTAGTTACAGTATATGTTGACTACATTGAGATTAAGTAAAGAATTAAATAAGAGGAAGAGTTTAATTTTAAGATATTGTTTTATGTTCACATTCTGTGATTGTGTGATTCTTTGATAGAAATGTAGAAGGAGGCACAAAACATTGATCTGGTTTCCTACGGCTGCCATACCACACCCGGGATGTTGTAAAACAACATACATGTTTCTCACACAGTTGTGGAGGGCTGGATCTGAAATCAAGGTGTCAGCATGTCTCTGCTCCCTCTGAATCCCCAGAAGAGGCTCCCTCCTGCCTCTCCCAGCTTCTGGGACTCCAGGTACTCCTCAGCTTGTGGTCACACAGCCCTGTTTATGCCTCTGTCTTCCCATGGACGTGTATCTGGGTTTTTTTTTTCTTCTTCTTCTTCTTCTTCTTCTTCTTCTTCTTCTTCTTCTTCTTCTTCTTCTTCTTCTTCTTCTTCTTCTTCTTCTTCTTCTTCTTCTTCTTCTTCTTCTTCTTCTTCTTCTTCTTCTTCTTCTTCTTCTTCTTCTTCTTCTCTTCTTTTCTTCTTTTCTTCTTTTCTTCTTCTTTTCTTATGAAGATGCTTCATTGGATTTTGAGCCCATCATAATTCAGGATGATCTCACCATGAGATTCTTCACTTAATTACATCTGCAAAGACTCTTCTTTCCAAATGAGTTCACATTCACAGGTTCCACATGGACATGCCTTTGGGGGAGCCATAATTCAACCCCCTATAGGAGCTTTGAGTGACATCCCTTTTAACAAGATTGTTTAAACTGTGGATAGAAAAATCAAGATTCACTTGTGTCTGTTTGGTTTAAATCTTAGGTCAAACCTGGCAATTTAAAATTTCATTGTAATAAATGTAAGTTTCAGCCTTTAGAATCAAGCAATTAATTGCCCAGAAAATGGTGAGAAGACTGACTTGGCAATAGTTCCTAAAACATTCAATTTAATAAAAACATTGCCACATACAGTCATTGCTGAGTAGGTGCTTATTGATTGATTCACCGAGTAGACATGTTCTGACATCTGCTCCTGTCAGGTGCTGGTAACCTTCTGGAGACAGAAGAATTTCATTTGAGCCCTACCTGCCATGGTGAGGCAGGCACTCAACAAGCCTCTTTGGCTGAATATTAAATTAAGGAGCTTTGTCTAGTAATGGATGCAGACAGGTCAGCAGACAGGTTAGCACACATTTGTAGTTGATGTTTGCAGGAAGCATTGTAAAGTTTCACAGCTGTTCACAGAGGAGACAGGCATCAGTCCACCAGGGAAAGGGTAGAGAAGTGACAAATAAATCAAGGTCAGTGACTATGCCGTAGAGCTCTGCTCTGTACAGACTATCATGGCAGAAATGGGGTCAACTCTAGGGACCCTCATGTTAGGACATTGCACTGAAGGAAGTTAAAGTCTCTTTTAATAAGGGGAGACTGAAGTGAGTTAGATGGCATAATAGTGGGATGGAGATGACCAGAACACTTGGTCTGTGGACAGAGTGACCTCTCAGGCCAGTGTGAGGGGAAGAAGGCAAGCCTAGGTGGGTTGGGGTTGGGCAAATGGACACACATCCATCACTGGTCCTGGTAGTACCCAGTGAATGTCCACTTTATGTCATAGATTCAGACATGACTTAAGTGGAAGGAGGTAGCATCTAAAAGGTGGCCCACAAAAAAATTATTTATTTATTTATTTATTTATTTATTTATTTATTTATTTATTCACTCCAAATGTATGGCAGGGCTTTTGTCAGCATCATAGGATGCAGATAGGAATATGCCAGTGTCCCTGATCTCAAGAAGTTCAAAGCCTATTGGGAAAATGAATGAATAATTATAACCAATAAATTGAGTGTTACAACAGAAAATGACAAAGATACTATGGAAAATAGAGAAAGAACTGCTTAATGCTTTGGGGGAAGTGTTGGAGGTTATCTAGAAGACATGGTGTTTATCCTTAGTCTTGAAGGATGGGGGATAGAGATTAATCAAAGGAGCCATACTGGTGTGAGAATACATTTTAAGCTTTAAGAACAGCATGTGGAAGAACCAAGATGAGAGCATAGTGAAGGGTTGCTGTTACTGAAGCCAAGCACTGAGGATAGAGAGAAGGAGGCAGAAACAGGAGAGGTGAGCAGAGACAGGTGTCTGGATTTTATTCTGGAAAACCATTGGAGGGTTTTAACTCGCAAAGAGAGATCGTTTTTTCCTTTAAACACCTTTCTCTGGCTGCTGGGTGAATAATGGATTAGAGTGAGTTGGGATTAAAGATAGGTTTACTGGGGGACAAATGTCAAGTGACAGTGGCAGAAAGGCAGCATTTTTTTTCTTTCCAGAAGAGCTGAGCTTATAGCCTGAGGATGAGGGGATGGTTATGGGTAACAGGACTCAGTCCTGTGGGGAAGTTTGGCATAGTAAAGTATCAGGCTCTGAGTCCTGCTAAGTATGGAGATCAGAGGCCTGGAAAGAGAGACTGATTTTAAGACTCTCCAGATAGAGATACCCAGAGCATATGCAGAAACCTCCAGCCCGCTCAGGTGCCAGGCAGGGCTGAGCCTGCAGGTGGCACCCATTCTCAGTCCGTCCAGAGGGGTGGTGCAGGTGCTATAGGAAAGAGACTCAAAAGCAAGTTAAGAAGCTAAGAAGCTTTTGCACAGCAAAAGATACCATCAACAAAACTCAAAGACAACCTACAGAATGGGAGAAGATATTTGCAAATGACGTATCAGATTAAGGGCTAGTTTCCAAGATCTATAAAGAACTTATTAAACTCAACAGCAAAGAAACAAACAATCCAATCATGAAATGGGCAAAAGACATGAACAGAAATCTCACAGAGGAAGACATAGACATGGCCAACAAGCACATGAGGAAATGCTCTGCATCACTTGCCATCAGGGAAATACAAATCAAAACCACAATGAGATACCACCTCACACCAGTAAGAATGGGGAAAATTAACAAAGCAGGAAACCACAAATTTTGAAGAGGATGTGGAGAAAGGGGAACCCTCTTGCACTGTTGGTGGGAATGTAAACTGGTGCAGCTACTCTGGAAAACTGTGTGGAGGTTCCTCAAAGAGTTAAAAATAGATCTGCCCTACGACCCAGCAATTGCACTGCTGGGGATTTACCCCAAAGATACAGATGCAATGAAACACCGGGACACCTGCACCCCGATGTTTCTAGCAGCAATGTCCACAATAGCCAAACTGTGGAAGGAGCCTCGGTGTCCATCGAAAGATGAATGGATAAAAAAGATGTGGTTTATGTATACAATGGAATATTACTCAGCCATTAGAACGACAAATACCCACCATTTGCTTCAACGTGGATGGAACTGGAGGGTATTATGCTGAGTGAAGTGGGTCAGTTGGAGAAGGACAAACATTATATGTTCTCATTCATGTGGGGAATATAAAAAATAGTGAAAGGGAATAAAGGGGAAAGGAGGAAAAATGAGTGGGAAATCTCAGAAAGGGAGACAGAACATGAAAGACTCCTAACTCTGGGAAACGAACAAGGGGTGGTGGAAGGGGAGGTGGGCAGGGGTGGGGGTGACTGGGTGACGGGCACTCTGGGGGGCACTTGACGGGATGAGCACTGGGTGTTATTCTATATGTTGGCAAATTAAACACCAATAAAAAATAAATTTATTTTAAAAAAGCAAGTTAAGGGCACTGAGGAAGGTACTTGATGGGATGAGCACTGGGTGTTATACTATATGTTGGCAAATTGAATTCAAATTTAAAAAAGTAAAATAAATAAAATAAATAAAATGATTCACTTGTAGACCAAAAAAAGCAAGTTAAAAAGACAAATGCCATATGATTTCACTCATTTGTGGAATTTAAAAAAATAAAACAAATGAACAAACAAACAAAAAGCAAAAACAGATCCATAATAGAGAGGACACACAGATGATTGCCAAAGGGGGAAGGGGGTTGGGCGATGGCGAGATGAGTGAAGAAGAGTAAGAGAGACAGGCTTCCAGTTATGGGATGAATAAATCATGGGAACAAAAGGCACAGCACAGGTAACAGTCAATGATACTGTAATAGCGTTGTAAGGTAAAGGGTGGCAGCTACACTTGGGGTGAGCACAGCATAACATATAGAGAAGCTGAGTCACTATGTTGTACACCTGAAACTAATGTAACATTGTGTGTCAACTATACTCAGATTTTTATAAAGTATATTCAATTGTATAGTTTGTTTAATATATAGATGAATATCCACAATTATCTGAAAGATACTTTAAAATATTCATACATATTTATGGTAAGCTGGATTCCTTTCAAATACTTCAACCAAAATAACAAATTAAATATGAGGAGATACGAAAATCCAGTGATCTTATGAGACAGACAAGAAAGTAACTTGCAAAAATGCAAAATGTTGAGACGATCCAATCTTTTCACTTTATTGTTTTTTTTTTTTGTTTTTTGGGGGCGTTTCTGTATATTTTTTTTATTGGTGTTCAATTTGCCGACATATAGCATAACACCCAGTGCTCATCCCGTCAAGTGCCCCTCTCAGTGTCTGTCACCCAGTCACCCCACCCCCCGCCCACCTCCCTTTCCACTACCCCTTGTTAGTTTTTTTTATTTTGGAAGATAGGGTTTGTTTTTAAATAAAATATTCCATTTCTGTTAACATGTAAGAAAGTATATACAAAATACATAATATATAATAAAAATAGATAATATATACAAAATAGATAGTAAAGAAATACACGAAGTAGAAATCAGAATTACGGGGATCCCTGGGTGGCGCAGCGGTTTGGCGCCTGCCTTTGGCCCAGGGCGCGATCCTGGAGACCCGGGATTGAATCCCACATCGGGCTCCCGGTGCATGGAGCCTGCTTCTCCCTCTGCCTGTGTCTCTGACTCTCTCTCTCTCTCTCTGTGACTATCATGAATAAATAAAATCTTAAAAAGAAAAAAAAAGAAAAAAAAAAAAAGAAATCAGAATTACCCTGCAATTGAATCCCTAGGGAATAATCACTGTTAACAGATTGTTTTATAATTATAGACCTTTGTCTGTATACCTACATGCATATCTATTTAAAATATTTAATATGAAATGGGTCAAAAATAAATATTATGCTACAGTGTAAAGAAAGTTGGTTGTTGACTATCAACTTTATTTCTATGGCTGTAATAAATCAGAGGCAGGGGTTTCTTTTTTGGGTGACACTGAAGGTCAGACTCTGGTCTCTATCTCCAACTTCACTTCTGAACTGTCCATCTGGTCCCAGCAATATGAACATGTGTCTGTTCCAGTGTATCGTGCTCTTTCACACCTCCATGACCTTTTCCTGTGTCTTCCCTCTTACTGGACTCCCCAATCCCTGTATGGTTCACCTGCCCACTCTTCACCTCTTCCTGAGGCTTGATTTCCATGAGGCTGCCTCATGCATTTCTGCCCTCATCTCGATCTGTGTTTCATCTCCTTCACCGCACTTCGCAGGTGTCATTGCAATTGTTTGTCTACTTCTCTGTAACCTGCTGACAGGAGCCGTGGCTCACCTACTTTTGTGGCTGAAGCAGTGATTTCAGCATAGGATCTTATAAATGTTGTGTGAGTGGATATGGAGTGAACAAGTAAAGGTGTAAGTGAATGAATAACACCAGAAGCAATGACGACATTCTACTATAAGGAGGCACCTTTCTTCTCAGATTAATAATGAAGCTTCTCTTGCCTTTAAAGATGTGTCTAGCAAGAGGTTGCTGTGGCCGAGGTCAAAAAGGTTGCTGCCTGTGTTCTCCTCTAGGATTGTAATGGGTTCCTGTCTCACATTTAGGTCTTTCCCATTTTGAGTTTATCTTTGTGTATGGTGTAATAGAATGGTGTGATAGAATGGTCTAGTTTCATTCTTCTGCATGTAGCCATCCAATTTTCCCAGCACTATTTATTGAAGTGACTGACTTTTTTCTATTAAATATTCTTTCCTGCTTTGTTGAAGAATAGTTGACCATAGAGTTTAGGGTCCATTTCTAGATTCTCTGTCCTGTTCCATTGATCTATGTGTCTGTTTTTGTGCCAGTACCATGCTGTTTTAATGGTCACGGCTTTGTAATAGAGCTTAATATTTTTTTTAATTTTTATTTATTTATGATAGTCAGAGAGAGAGAGAGAGGCAGAGACACAGGCAGAGGGAGAAGCAGGCTCCACGCACCGGGAGCCCGACGTGGGACTCGATCCCGGGTCTCCAGGATCGCGCCCTGGGCCAAAGTCAGGTGCTAAACCGCTGCGCCACCCAGGGATCCCTGTAATAGAGCTTGAAGTCAGGTATTGTGATGCCCCCAGCTTTGGTTTTTTGTTTTTTGGTTTTTCGGTTTTCTTCTTTTCGACATTCCTTTGGCTATTTGAGGTGTTTCCTGGTTCTATACAAGTTTTAGGATTATTTGTTCATGCTCTGTGAAAAATGCTGGTGGTATTTTGATAGAGATTCCATTGAATGTGTAGATTATTCTGGGTAGCATAGACATTTTAACAGTATTTATTCTTCTACTCCATGAGCATGAAGTTTTTCCATTTCTTTGTACTTCCTCAATTTCTTTCATAAGTGTCTATAGTTTTTAGAGTACAAATCCTTTTCCTCTTTGGTTAGACTTATTCCTAGGTATCTTACAGTTTTTGGTGGAATTGTAAATGGGATTGATTCCTTAATTTATCTTTCTTGTGTCTCATTGTTAGTGTATAGAAATGCAACTGACTTCTGTGCATTGATTTGATATCCTGCCATGTTGCTGAATTCCTATATGAATTCTAGCAATTTTGAGATGGAGTCTTTTGAGTTTTCCACATACAGTATCATGTCATCTGTGAAGAGTGAGAGCTTGACTCCTTCTTTGCCAATTTGAATGCCTTTTTGTTATCTGACCGCTGAGGCTCGAACTTCATAGCAGCATTGTCCACAATAGCCAAACTGTGGAAGGAGCTGTGATGTCCTTTGACAAATGAATGGATAAAGAAGATGTGGTATATGTATACAATAGAATATTACTCAATCATCAGAAAGGATGAATACCTACTATTTACATCGACATGGATGGATTTCATTATGCTAAGTGAAATAAGTCAATCAAAGAAAGACAAATATCATATGGTCTCACTCATATGTGGAATATAAGAAATAGTGCAAGGGTCCATAAGGGAAGGAAGGGAAACTGAGTGGGGAAAAATCAGAGAGGAAAACAAATCATGAGAGACTGTTAACTCTAGGGAACAAACTCAGGGTTGCTGGAGGGGAGGTGGGTGGGAGAATGGGGTAACTAGGTGATGGGCATGAAGGAGGGCATGTAATGTAGTGAGCACTGGGTGTTATATGCAACTGATGAATTACTGAAAATTACCTCTGAAACTAACAATGTGCTATATGTTGGCAAATTGAATTGAAATTAAAAAAATAAAGGCCTCAAATTAAAAAAAAAAAAAAAGAAACTCCTCTCAGGTACATCTGTTCAGGGAACAAATAGACTGCTAAGGTGGGAAAGGACTTTCCATATCTGGAGGATGTTAACTGTAGGCTGGATGATCATCAGACAGTGAGTTTCTGCCTTGAGTGGGAGGCAAATTAGCAAGACTACTAACTTCCATTTTTAACTATAAATTCCCTTAGGCTATTTATTTGCAAAATGAGTCAAGTCAGGAATTGGGTTATATTATTTGTTGGAATAACACTTCATTGAAATTTATAAATAATGAGCTTAAGAAAAGTTAATTTGTGAAATCCTGTATTTCTCTTTCTCTGACTAACTTAATTTCACTTAACTTTAGACCCTAGATCCATCCATGTTGTTGCAAATGGCAAGATTTCATTCATTTTATGGCTAATATTCCATTGTGTGGATATGGACAAATTTTTACAGGAATTTAAGAAACAAAACCAATGGACAAAGAAAAAAAAGGGAGACAAATCAGAAAACAGTCTCTTAAATACAGAGAACAAACTGGTGATTACCAGGGGAGATGTGGATGAGAGGGTGGGTAGGATGAAGTAGGTGACAGAGATGAAGAATACACTTATTATGATGAGCACTGAGTAATGTATACAATTGTTGAATCATTATATTGTACACATAAAACTAATATAACCCTGTAGGTGAATTATACTTGAATAAAAAAGAAATTAATTTGTAACTATATCCATCAAGAAAACAATGAAGTGGAGAAATTTTGCTCATCTATTGAACATCTTGTGGAACAAATTAATTCCTGTCTCATAATTTTATGTATAATAAGCAATCATCTTTTTATATTTATCATAGATTTTAACATGTTAACCTTATTAAAAGATGAACTGAAGAAATTTTTATCCTGAAAGTCTGAATTTGTAGTTATTTTAAGACTCAATTATTAAATCAACAAATATCTATTGGATACTTATATGTGCTTTGTGCTTTTTCATATATTTTCTTAGTTAAACTTGGAAACAAATACCACAAGAAATATACATTATTCCAATTCAGACCTACAAAAAAAACCAAACCAAACCAAAACAGAAACACCAGTATCCCCTTCACCTTCCTTAAGAAGTCATTGAGAATGGCAGAGTAAAACATGATTACAGACCCACCCAACTGTAAAGTTTACGTTACTTTTCTACACATGGGTGTATCACAAACCAACATGTGGTATGGTTTGCGTGTTTTTAAATGTATTTAAATGATATCATAAGTAAGAAACTTTTTCAACTCGCTTTGTTGTTGTTTTGTGTTTGGAGTTTTATTAGTTTTTATTGCTATTAAGATTTTGTCATGAAACTATCACAACATATTTATCCATTCTCCTACTGGAAAATATTTGTATTGTTTCCAGTTTCTGTTGTTATAAATAATGCTATTCTGAATTTTATATATGCTACTTGTGTGTTTCTCTATGTTTATGTATTTATGACAGAAAGTAAGATTGCTAGGTCCTACAGTACAGCAACATTTAGCATTATCAAGTGCCAGCTGCCCCTAAAGTAGTTTTACTAGTTTGTATTACTTCTAGAATGCTGATAATTCTTCTTACTCCTGATTCTTGACAACACATGCTATTGTCAAATCTTAATTTTTTTGCCAATCTGATAGTGAAAAATATTGTTATTGTTTTAAATTGCACTCAACCATTACTTGTGAAGTTATATTTTGTTTTTGTTGACTTGTAGGAGTCCTTTATATATGCTGGAATTGCATAAAATCCATGCATCAGGGATGCCTGCATGGCTCAGTGGTTAAGCATCTGCCTTCACCCCAGGGTGGATCCTGGCGTCCCACGATCAGGTCCCAAATCGGGCTTCCTACATGGAGCCTGCTTCTCTCTTTATCTGTATCTCTGCCTCTCTCTCTCTCTTTCTGTGCCTCTCATGGATAAATAAATAAAATCTTTATTTTATTTTTTTTGTAAATTTATTTTTTATTGGTGTTCAATTTGCCAACATATAGCATAACACCCAGTGCTCATACTGTCAAGTGCCCACCTCAGTGCCCTTCACCCAGTCACCCCCACCCCCCGCCCACCTCCCCTTTCACCACCCCTAGTTTGTTTCCCAGAATTAGGAGTCTTTCATGTTCTGTCTCCCTTTCTGAGATTTCCCACTCATTTTTTCTCCTTTCCCCTTTATTCCCTTTCACTATTTTTTATATTCCCCAAATGAATGAGACCATATAGTGTTTGTCCTTCTCTGATTGACCCACTTCACTCAGCATAATGCCCTCCTGGTCCCTCCACGTCGAAGCAAATGGTGGGTATTTGTCATTTCTAATGGCTGAGTAATATTCCATTGTATACATAGACCACATCTTCTTTATCCATTCATCTTTCGATGGACACCGCGGCTCCTTCCACAGTTTGGCTATTGTGGACATTGCTGCTAGAAACATCGGGGTGCAGGTGTCCCGGTGTTTCATTGCATCTGTATCTTTGGGGTAAATCTCCAGCAGGGCAATTGCTGGGTCGTAGGGCAAATCTATTTTTAACTCTTTCCCCTATGGAATACACCTGACATTTTAATAACGTCCTTGTATCTTACAAGCTTGCTGAATTAACGTGTTAGTTCTAGTGTTTGTTTTCATTCTTTATAAAATCTATGTGGTTTTCTACATACAAGTCATCTGTCACTAAGGACACTACTACTTTTTTTTCCCAATCTGTGTGTTTTAAATTTTATTGAAATAGTTGTAGTGGGTTGGTGGTGGTATTTTGCTGGGGAAATTGGACAGCCACATGTAGAGGAATGAAACTGGACCAAATCTATAAAGAACTTATCAAACTCATTACCCAATAAACTAATCCAGTCAAGAAATTAGCAGAGTATAGCCTATTTAATTTCAACCCTTTGATATTTATTTAGGCTTGTTTTCTGACCCATGATGTGGTCCATCTTGATGGATATTCCATCTGCACTTGGAATGAAGAAGTGTTCTGAGTTATTGAATATAGCATTCTACAAATGGCCATCAGGTCAAGTTGGTTAATTATTTTGTTCAAGGCTTCTTAATCTTTGGTTCTTTGGTCTGTTTGTTTCAGAAATCATTGAGAGAGCCTCTTAAAGTCTCCACACGTATTTGTGAATTTGTCTGTTTTTCCTCTTTAATTTTATCCGATTGTCTCATGCATCTTGAAGCTCTTTTATTAGGTGCATACAGACTCAGAATTGCCATTCTGAAGAATTTATCTTTTTATTTTCATGAAATGTCATCTTCATCTCAGGTAATACTCTTTATCTTAAATGTCTGCTTTGTCTGATATGATTATATCTGTTTCATTTATTTTAAGGTGAGATTTTTCATTATACATATTTTTCTACTTTTAAACTTTTCTTGGTTTTTCATATAAAGTGTATTTATAATCACCAGGTAGTTGGGTTTTGCTTTGTTATTCATTCTGACAATTTATTCCTTTTGACTGGAATATTTAGTACAATTTTCACTTAAGGTAGATATTCATATGGTTGGATTTAAGTCTTCCATTTTGGGATAATTTGACATAAACTAATATTTATCCCATTCATTATTATCTTCTGCTTTCTACTGAGTGAATAACATAGTTTTTTTATTCCTCTCTATCATCTGTTTTGACTTTTTATCTATAGTTCTTTTTAATGTATAGAGATTAATTTATACGTCTTTAAGTTATCACAATCTGCCTTCAAATTTTATTATAGTCTGAATTAACAATGTAAGATCCTTACACTGTTAATATATCACTCCCCACTCCTCCCCTTGACCTTTGTTGTCCGATAGTATGTTCCCAAATACGCTCGTTTTTTTAAAGAGAGAGAGATGAGAGAGGGGCAAAGAGATAGAGAGAGAAAGAAAAATCTTAAGCAGGCTCCATGCCAGGCATGGAACCTGACATGGGGCTCAATCTCAGGACCCTGAGATCATGACCAGATGCTACACAGGCATGCCTGTTTCTATACATGCTCTTAAGTCCCACAGTCATTATTTCATTTTAAATATTTGATGACTTTTAAAAGATGAGTGTTATATTACATAAACAGGTAGTTATAGTTTTTGAATTTTTTCTTTTATACATTTTATATTTACCAGTATGTCATTCTTTTTGATGCTCTCCATTCTTTCTTACAGATCTGGTCTTCAAACTGGTGTCATTTCTCTACAGCCTTTTTTTTTTTTTTTTTTTTAGCTCAGCTCCTTTTAGTATTTCTTAGATGTAGGTATGCTGAAGATTAATTCTTTCAGCTTTTTTCCTGGGAATGTTTTTATTCCACCTTTTTTATGAATGATATTTTTATTGGATGTGGTTTCAATTAACTTACTGGGTTTTTTGGCACATCAAAAATGCTCTGCTGTCTTCTGGTCTCCATTAGTGAGAAGTCAGCTGCACTCATGGGAGAGAATTACCTGTATCTAACTGCTATCCTGTCCACTTCCCCATCCTCTCTTACATGTTTCTCTTTATCTTGGGCTTTGAGATGTTTGACTCTTATGTCCTAGACCTGGTTTCATAGTATTTACCCTTCTTGGGGTTCATGGAATTCTTATTCACTTGCCTTTCACATAGTTCTTCCTTAATCTCTCCCCTCTTTTTCCATGACCCCTACTACATGTATGTTAATTCACTGATGTCATCCTCTGACCTTGGAGCTTCTGGTTTTTTTTTTATCCTGCGTGTGTGTGTGTGTGTGTGTGTGTGTGTGTGTGTAATTCACTTTGGGTCTTCCTATTTCCCTGACTTAAAATTGCATGATTTTAATCAAGTTTGTTCTTAAGCCCATCTAATGACCCTTTATTTCTGATGTGGTATCAGTTATGTCTAACTGTTCCATTTGGTTCTTTTTATACTCATACTTCTATTGAAATTTTCCATTCCCTCACACATGTTGTCTGTCTTTTACCTGAAATCACTTGGCACTTTTACTGTAATTATTTTAAAGTGTCCCTCTGATAAATCCACCTTTTGGGCTATCTCTTTATGTGCTGCCATAGACTATTTCCTCAACCATAATTAAAAAAAATTTTTTGTATGTTTTGTAGTATTTTATTGCATCCAAAGCAATTCTGTACAAGAACAGAAGATACTGAATTAAGTAATACTTATGTGCAAAAAAAGTATATGGTCTTAAGTCAGGCTATAAGAATTATAGACTGAAGTAATCTGGTCTCTAACTGGGTGGGATCTCAGCTGTCTTGGAATTTAATTTGACCCAGTGCACCCTGGCCTCAAATGTTTTGACTCTGGGGTCAGGACTTTCCTTTCTATTGTGTTCAGAGACTGAGCACTGGTGAGATTCTAGAAACCTCTTTCCACTTACCCTCAGCTGCCAGTTCTCTGGACCTTGGGAGATTTCTCTGTTTTACAGCCTAGCTTCTAGATTTTTGTATCATGGAGAGATTCTCTTCCTCCACCAGGGAGGTGTCTAGGGAGATGTCTCTCCATCCTGTGCCTAGGGAGGTGTCAAGGGAGATACCCCTCCATCCTGAGTGCCTCAGAGGGTTTTCTCCTGCCCCAGTCCCTCATGTCTGGCACGCCTGTGATTTGTCTCTGTCAGCTCTCCCGTCCTGCCACTTTCAGAGAACAACTGTAATGAACGTGGGGAAGGCCCCATGTGCCTCATAGAAGAAGTGCCTCTCAGCCCTCATCCTTTGGTGTCCCCTGAGCCTTTGATGTAAACCCCTGGGACACAGTTGGCGGGTAGATGCAGACATGCTCTGTGGCTGGTGTTCCTTAGGTTATAATCCATTGGACCAGCTCACACACGGCTGTTCCAAGTTCACTAAAACCTTAATGAATTTCTCCCTGTTCCCATCCGTGGTGGGGTTCTCCTTCCAGTGTTCTACCAGACAAGAGCACAGCTGTGCTGGTTTCCTGTCCTGAGCTGGCTCATCACTTTCTGGAATGTAGCTCACATATGTTTCTTTACACCTCAGCTCTTTCTCATGGTTTGGAAAAGCTACGGTGTTACAGTATTTCTGGGTTTTGATATTCCAGTTGAGGGAAGTCTCTTGGGACTTTCTCTATCCTACCTGAAGAAGGACTTCTTAGGTTTATTTGTGGTGTGCCCACAAATTCTACCATTTTGCACTTTGAAATTCTTTCCAGACCATTGTTTTTGTGTTTCCTTATTAACATGTGGAGCTCTTTAAGGCAACCTGGATATGAATCTTCTGTCAGTCAGGGACATTGCAAATATTTTCCTCAAGTCTGTATCTTATTTTATTTTTTTACTTTTTTATCATGCATTTTGACCCATAGAAGTTTCAGTTTTAATACAGTACAGTTATCAGTCTTCTCCTTTGTGGGTTGTGCTTTTTTACATCAGTCTTCACTGATCTATAAATGCCATCTTTGTCACTTGTCATGTCTCCATATGTGCTTGGGTCTCTTCCTCTGGTCTATTTATTTGTCCCTCCACCAACTGCTCACTCTTTCTAAATATAGCTTTATTTATAATATGTTTTAAGTTCTGGTTGGTAAAGATTTTCCATCCTGTGTATCTTCGAATTTTATCTTGGATATCGTCACTCTTTGTTATTCTATACAGGCTTTACAATCAATTTGTCAAGTTCCATTAAAACCATCGAGTTTTGGCAGGAAACACATTGAATTTATAGATTGATTTGAGGAGAGCTGACATTTTTATGTTATTGAATCCGTGAACATGTTATTTCTCTCCATTTATTTATGTCTTTTATAATGCCTTTCATTAAGTGTTATAATTTTTTCTGCAAACAATTTCCTCCCTAAATAGTTGCAGGTCAATTGTGGAATTTATTCCTAGGTGTCTTATATTTGTGTATTTTTAAAAAACTATATATTCTAATTATTTGTTACTGATGACTAGAAAGCAATTTATTTTCCTTTATTTACCCTATAGGCAGAACCATTCTGTATTCAATTCTTTTGGGTTTTTCTATTTTTTTTAATTTTTATTTTATTTTTTTTTCTTTTGGGTTTTTCTAGGTAAATAAACATTACCTGAAGATAATGATTTTGTTTCTCTCTCAACAGTTCTTCTAGTTTTCACTTTTTTCAACATTTTGTTCTTGGCTGGGATCTCTGTACACTGTTTTAGTCCTGATCTTTTTTTTAAGATTTACTTATTTATTTCATGATAGACATAGAGAGATAGAGGCAGAGACACAGGAGGAGGGAGAAGCAGGCTCCATGCCAGGAGCTCGACGCGGGACTCGATCCCGGGACTCCAGGATCGTGCCCTGGGCGAAAGGCAGGCGCCAAACCGCTGAGCCACCCAGGGATCCGTGTCTTAGTCCTGATCTTAAATAGAGTGACTCTAATATAATTTTTTGCCATGAGTTTTCAGATTTGTTACTATGAATGAGTATTGAATCTCATCACATATTCCTGCATCTATTAAAATTATATCATCGTTTTTCTCCTTTATTCTGTTACTATGAGATATTACATTGGTGGATTTTGTTGTGGTTGTTTGTTTTATAATAGCATCATTGAGATATCAATTCACCCATTTAAAGTACCCAATTCAATGGTTTTTGATGCATACAGAGTTGTGCAACCATTATCACAATATTATTTTTTACATTTATTTATTTATTTATATTGAAGTATAACTGATGTACAATATTATATTCATTCCAGATATATACATAGTAATTTGACATTTATATACACTATGAAGTGATCACCATATAAATGTATCATAGACAATCTAGCTATCATATCACCATATAAAGTTATTATAATACTACTAACTGTATTCCTATGATATATATTATATCCTGTGTCTTTTTTATTTTAAAACTAGAAGTTTGTACCTTTTAATCCCCTTCCCTTATTTCGCCAAATTCCCACCCACCTCCCCTCTGGCAACCACCAGATGGTTCTCTGTATCTGTGTTTTTCTTCTGCTTTGTTTGTTTGTTTGGATTTCACATGTAAGTGAAGTCATATAGTATTTGTCTCTCTATCTGATTTATCATACTTAGCATAATACCCTCTAGGCCCATCTATGTTGTTGCAAATGACAAGATTTCATGTTTTTATGGCTGAGAATTCCAGTGTGTATGTGTACTACATCTTCTTTATCCATTCCTCTATGATGGACACTTAGGTTGCTTCCATATCTTGACTATTGTAAATAATGTTGCAGTAAACAAAAGGGTGCACATATTGTTTTTTTGAGGAATAAATTTTTTAAATTTAAATTTACTTAATTAACACATAGTGTGTATTATTAGCTTCAGAGGTAGAGTTTAGTGATTCATCAGGAGTGCACATATCTTTTTGAGTTCACATTTTTGTTTTCTTTGGATAAATATCCCAAAGTGGAATTTCTGCATCACATGGTTGTTCTATTTTGAAAAACTTCCATACAGTTTTCCATAGTGGCTGCATTTTGCATTCCCACCAACGGTGTACAGTTGTCCCTTTGCTCCACACCCTCTCCAACACTTGTTATTTCTTATCCTTTTGATAATAGCCATTCTGGCAGGTGTAAAATGATATTATGGTTCTGATTGGCATTTCTCTAATGTTCAGTGACATAAAATATCTTTTTATATATCTATATATCTTCTTTGACAAAATGTCTACTCAGTCCCTCTGTCCATTTATTGGTCAGATTGTTTTTTGATATTGAGTTGTATGAGTTTTTTTGTGTATTTTAGATATTAACCCCTTATGGGGTATATCATTTGCAAATATCTTCTCCCACTCAGTAGTTTGCCTTGTCCTATGAAACTGGAATTGAAACTCTGTTCCCATTAAACATTAACTCCTGATTCCCCATCCCCTCAACCCCTGGCAACCCCCAGTCTACTTTCCCTCTATGAATTTGATTATTCTAGGGACTTCATATAAGTGCAATCACACGGTATTTGTATTTTTGTGATTCATTTATTTCTCTTAACATGATATCCTTAAGATTCATCCATGCAATAGCATATTTTAGAATTTCCTTACTTTTAAAGGCTGAATAATATTTTAGTGTGTATTGTATATATATACACGGTAGAAAGTCCCATATTAGAATGAGAACAGAGCTCAATGCCCTTGAAAGCCCCATATCAGAATGTAAAGAGAACTTGAGAAATTCTTCCACCCCTTCTGAAAATCCCCTAGACCAGCCTATAAAAAACCCAGCTGTAACCCACTTCGGGGTCCAAGTCCTGCTCCACTGTGTCGGGTATACTTGGACCCAAGCTCGAGCTTGCTGATAAACCCTCGTGGGCTTGCATCGGTGTTGGCTCCTTGGTGGTTTCTCGGATTCGCAATCTTGGGCACAAAGATGTTATGCAGAAATAGAAAGATTGTGTCCCAGTATCTGCAAAACTGTTTATTAAGGATTATATGGAATAGAGCAGAGGCAATATCAGTAAAGGAGCTTTCTGTAATGCACAAAAGTAAAAAATGACTCAAAAAAGTTAGGCATAATCAATCTAGCTTTAGATGTTTACAAACCAAGGCTAGTAGGAAGAAATGAAAACACGATTTATGGTCAGTCTAGGCGCTTTCCTCTATGGTAGCTTACGAATTTCATTTAATCAGTAAACTGTCCATGATGCTTTACTCTTTTTTTAAAAGATTTTATTATTTATTAGAGAGACAGCAAGGGTAAGCATGAGAGAACGCAAGCAGGGGGAGGAGCAGAGAGAGAAGGAGAAGCAGACTCCCTGCTGATCAGGGAGCCCAGCTCAGGACTAGATCCCAGGACCCTGAGATCATGACCTGAGCTGAAGGTAGATGCAGGTTAAGCTTTACTATTTCTCAGAGAAGAAAAATAAAGCTTAGAGAGGTGGCAAAAGCCACTGGCTGAGCAAGCCCCAGAGCCAGGACCAAGCAAAGGTTTGTGTGATTGGAAGTCTGTTCTTCATCCCTTAAGGCATTGCCACCGGCGAAAAGACACTTTATAATGGGCTGATTGCAGCAACGCCCCAATTTGTGTACACCGTCCTCTCCCCACCCCATGACTCCCTACACTGACCTCCAGTCATGTGATTTGCCCTGGCCAAGAGGACAGTAGCACACATGAAGGTGTGGGGCTTGCAACCTGCTCCCATGTCGGTGCTCACCCTCCAGCTGCTCTCTGCCCTAGGAGTGATCCTGAGCTAGTCAGCTGGAGGGTGGCAGACACATAGCCCAGTCTCCCCAGCCAACAGCCAGACAACCCCCAGAAGCAGAGCCACCTAGCTGACTAGTAGCTGAGTGCAAATACATGAGAGAGCCCAGTTAGGAACCCTAGAGACACAGCACAGTCAAGTCAGCCCCAAATTCTGATCCACAGAATCATGAGCTAATAAACAAATGGTAGTTGTTTTAAGCCCTAGCTGTTTTGCAGCGGGTTGTTCTGCAGTTAACTCCTACACACTCAGTTGCTGGTGAATCTCAGCTGGTTGAACGCTCTAAACTGCCAAAGAATATAGATTTTGAGTCAAAGGAAAATCCTCCCCTACCATTTGACATTCCAGATAAAATTTCACTTTGGAAGGAGTTTCTCCAGTGTTTTGAGACACAATCTAGTTGTCTGACAGGGACAACATTCCCCCTGATTTGAGAAAATTTTATCTACTCTGCCTGGGGCTTATTTTGCCCGCAGAGACAATACCCAATGGCTCAAGGTTTGTGAATTGTGTGAGTCATGGATTCTAGGTTGTGGATCATGGATTGTAGCTCCTGAAAAGCACATGGAGCCTCTGGATATGAAAGCTGCTCCAAGAGTTGGGCTTTTCTCTGCATGCTGACTAAACCCAAGCAAAGCTCTGCATCTCCTCCAACAGAGCTACTTCCAAGCCCATAAGTAATTTGATTATTTCCCTAAGAATCTAAAAATCATAAAATCTGATCACATCCCCACATGTTGTGGTCTGTAGGATGCCTGTCTCTCTGCATTCCTAGGGCCTGGAACACAGTCAGTGCTCAGTAACTGTGGGATTTCATAGAAATCACATCTGCTACTTCAGCCACAGTTGTCTTGTGTGGAAAATAGAATATAAGTAATAATGATAATAACAATCACGATAATCTTTACACAAAGAAACTGTGTAGAAAAATAAAGAAGATCAAAGTGTGTAAAATAACCCACACAGGGGTTATTTGTGAAATGACACACAACAGCATGTGTTTTTAATATTTTGACAGATAAGGGAGAGGCAGCAGCCTAGAGAGTCAGATTGACCCGGTTTAAAATTCTGATTCTCCCACTTAATACCCATATGACCCCAAGCACGTCAGTTAAACATTCTATCCTTTCCTTAAATATAATATGTAAATGGAAATACCTAGTGAACAGAATTGTTGTAGGGTTTAAAGAAAATGCATGCAAAAGGTTAGCATAAATGCAAATGAAAACCCCATGAGATACTATCTTATGCCTTTTAGGATGGCTACCATCAAATGGGTGAAGGGGATGAAAAGTACAGCATAGGGAACATAGTTAATAATATCGTAATACTGTTGTATGGTGACAGGTGGTAACTACACTTGTGGCGAGCATTTCATAATGTACAGAATTATTGAATTACTATATTGTACACTTGAAACTCATATAACATTGCTGGTCAGTAATAGTTCAGTTAAAAAAAGAGACATAATAATAAGTGTTAGTAACTGTGGAGAAATCACAGTTCTGTGTATTGTTGGTTGGAATGTAAAATGTATGACTGCTATAGAAAACAGAAGGGAGATCCTTCAAAAAATTAAAAGTAGAACTACCATACAATCCAGAAACTCCACTTATGGATTTATATCCAAAAGAAGTGAAAGCAGGATCTCAAAGAGATATTTGTATATCCATGTTCGTAGCATTCACAATAGCCAAAATGTGGAAGCAACACAAATGCCCATTTCTGGATGAATGAATAAACTATATATATGATATATATATATCATAGATATCATAGATATACCTCAGCAGGTAATCCCATATCAGAAAGACAACAGAGCCCACAAATTCCCATATTAGAATGAGAACAGAGCTCAATGCCCTTAAGCCCCATATCAGAATGTAAACAGCACTTGAGAAATTCCTCCCAAGCTCGAGCTTGCTAATAAACCCTCGTGGGCTTGCATCGGTGTCTGTGTCGGCTCCTTGGTGGTTTCTCAGATTCGCAATCTTGGGCACAACATCTTGAGCTCTGACCCATCCCCCACATACCCTGTAGTGTAACAAGGCTGAAATTCTTGCCTTTGGGTGTACTCTTCCTTCACCTGAAGTGCCTTGCCTCTGTTTGTTTTCCTAGTCAACTCCTAATCGTCTGTCCCTCACTTCCTCCAGGAAGCCCTTCCTTACTGCCACCCAACTCCACTAACTCTTGTTTGCATCATTGCTTCCATTGAACTCTCAGAATTCCCAAGGTTCGCCTCTGTCATGTCATTTATCACACTTTTTAAAAATTACCAGTTTACCTATCTGAAGTGTCCGTCAGTCTCTGAGCTCCTTGAGGGCAGGGACCAATAATGAATAATAGAGTGAATAACTCATCCTTCTCTAAAGTAGAATCCAACCCATGGCTTCCCAGCCCATGATGTTCATTGTGGTATGTGACATGTCTTGGGCAGCAAAGAGCATGGTTTATTTTTTAAGTAAGGAAACAGAAAAGGAGTGTTGGTTCCAATTTGTATGAAACTTCTGTTTATTAGAGCTAATTAAAAGATTTCTTATTGTAATTGATGGGAAGGGTGGAAGAAACAAATGTCATTGTCACACTCGAAGACTCCTCAGCCTCATTATCCAATTTCAAAGGATGGATCTGCATGAACAAATACTGCGCTTCTGTCTGTGGTCAGGAATAAAGGCACCACCAGTATTTCATGTGCTATCATTTTGTTCCCAGGACTGTCCTCTCTGATTCCTTTTCCTAATCCCAGCTGATAGAAGCAAGCACTTTGCCATCTTAGCTAAAATGAGTCACTGAAGACCTTCATGCTAAATTGTGTGGTGCCTTCACAGCATGCCAAATATCCTGCAGTCAGCGCTTCTCACTGGGGGTTTGGTCGCCATGGAAAACCTGCCTCCCCTAAGTGCAGTTAATAGGAAAAAGGTCTGTCTGTTTTCTACCATAACTGAGGAGGCTGTAGGCCGAGATGGGGGAGCACGGGCTTTGGAGCGAGGTTCCATCACATCCTCACCATAAAACCTCAGCATGTTCCTGAACCCTACAAGCCTGTGTCCTCATCTGCAAGGTACATTCAGTGGAGCACATCTACAGTGCTGGTGGGAAGTTGGTTCCTGGATGTCTAGATTGTTTAGACAGATTAAGTGACTTTCCCAAGTTCCCCATTGGTGAGAAATGGAACTCAAACTCAGGCATTCTGATTCTAGAACCCAGACTCTAATAACTCTCCTTTCTCCTTCCCTCCTTCCTCCCTCCCTTCCTTCCTTCCTTCCTTCCTTCCTTCCTTCCTTCCTTCCTTCCTTCCTCTCTCCCTTTTTCTTTCCTTTCTTTTAAAAGGAAAGTATCACTGGATACTGTGTGTCAAACACTATGTTGAACATCAGGGACACAGTGGTGACCACAATTTATTGTGGTCCTTGCTCTTATGGAGCTTACAGCCTAGTGAGAGGGAGCGAGAAAAAAAATTAATTACAAAATTGCAAGGAGCTAAGACAGCAGTTATTTTATTGAAGTGAGGGGAAGTATATCTGTGTGTATCTTCAGTGGCTAGCAAAAGCCCAGAGCGACATAACATTCATAATAAATCATAGGTGTAGTGTTTATTAAAATAATTTTCTCAGCATGATTTCACTTTTCTTTGATCTAGATATTAAGCACAGGGGCAGGCTAAAAGCCTTGTTTCCCAGGGTCTGAACACCTGAGTTCTCAGCCTGGCTCTCCCATTAACTTGTTTTGTGGCATTTGATAAGATGTGAAACCTCATGTAGGCACTAGTTTCCTTACCTGGGATATAAGACTGATAATCCAGGGGTGTCTGGGTGGTTCAGTTGGTTAAGTGTCTGTCTTCGGCTCAGGTCATGATCTTAGGGTCCTGGGATTGAGGCCCACATCAGTCTCTCTGCCCTCCCCCACTGGTGTGCTCTCTCTCTCTCTCTCTCTCTCTCTCATCAATAAATAAAATCTTAAAAAAATAATAATCCTGCCCATGCTGCTTCTTGGTAGGTTGTACAGAGGGTGGGTGACATTCACGAAAGCTCCCCAGGAAGGTACAAATTGTAAATGAATATGTTTAAGTCTTATGTTAGGAAACTCACATTCCTAAATTTCTTCAATACAGAGATCTCCAACTAGTCTATGGCAAAGCCTAGTCCAGGTCATTATAGGCTGCAGTGCCCCCTCTTCAGATATCTCAGTTGAGGCACTTCCAGAAACAGGAAAGGAAGGGAGGAGTTTCTGTGATGAGTTGCTTTTCTATGTTCAGAGTCACTGCTCTTTATCCCTTTCCTCCCTCACATAAATTCCTCTTGGACATTTATTATTATTAATCATAATGGAACCATTTTGTGAGTATTTACTATGTGCCAGGACCTGTACTAGACATGCTGGACAAGGAATCTGATTCTTACAAGAATACTATGAAATCAGTTCTAAAATAAACTGAACTCATGGGCACAGCCTCCCATTATCTTTTCCCACTAGAAGAAGCTGGATCACCTTCTGACCCATGGTAACAACTACCAGTGCTCTTGTTCATCATCTCAGAGAATGACACTGGGCAGGTGGATGATGCATAGCCCCATCTGTGTATCTTCTTCAGCCCTGTGTCTTTCTTTGTCCCTGGGCCTTAGCTGATCTATTTCCTAGCCTGTCTGCTCTGCTATACTCTACCCGTGGGCTCTACCCTAGGCTATCAGTGTCACTCATTCACTTTTAGGAGAGAAGAGAATAAAGAGAAAGAACCTGGGCTGGAGCCACACCCGATACACATCCCAGTAGAATCATTTCTAACCTGTCTGATGTTAAGCAAGCTATTTTTAGCCTATGCCGTGGTCTTCCCATCTGCAAAACAGAAGCAGTAATATCATAAAATCAGGGTGAGAGCCACATGCAGTGACTAATGCAGTCCCTGGTATATTGCCGGGCTTTTAGTAGGGGCTGAATTAATGTGAGTTTTCATTCTGTCTCACCCTGACTGTTGTAACCTGGTGACTGATCACCAATTCCTTTTTCTCTCTAATCATTTGTTCCTTTTAATCCTTCTTCCACCTTAGTCTTCCTGAGGACTTCTCCTTGTACGGTGCCTTGGCTCTGAAACACCAACCAAAGTAATTACAGGCTCTTCATTCTAACTTGTTAAGATCTACAAAATTTGACCTTAACATCCCTTTCCAATGCTAGCTCCTGGAAATCCCCTGGGGTGCCCAGGATTCTGGTAACTCAGGATTTATCCACTTGCTGTTTCTTCTTGGATAGTTATGTTGTTCCCTCTGCTTTAGAGTCTCCTCCCCTCCACCTCTGCCCAAAGAAAGCCTTTCATAAAACTGGGTCTGTTCCTCCAACTATATTTTATTTGAGACTGTTTCTCTGGGACAAGGGCACTGGCTTTTTCATCTGGAATCCTCTGAATCTGGCAAAATGTTTATAATTTCTTTCATAGGGATGCCTGGGTGGCTTAGCAGTTGAGCACCTGCCTTCAGCCCCAGGGTGCGATTCTGGAGTCCCGGGATAGAATCCCACATCAGGCTCCCTGCATGGAGCCTGCTTCTCTCTGTGCCTATGTCTATGTCTCTGTGTGTGTTTGTGTGTCTCATGAATAAATAATTTAAAAAATCTTATAATTTCTTTCATAGATATAGAACCACTCAGATTTTCCATTTCCTCATGTGTTAGTTTTGATAAGCTATGTTCCTCTAGAGTTTTAAATTCATCTAAGATTTTCAAGTTTATTTTCACAAGTTAATTTATGAAACCTCTTTATTATATTTCTAATGTGTGAAGGATCTGCAATGATGTCTCTTTCATGCCTTATGTTGTTTGTGTCTTTTCTTGTTTTTAAAATCAGTATCACCAGGAGCTTATCAATTTTATGTGGTTTCCTAGAACTAAATTTTAGCTTTATTCATCTTTAATATTGTGCATTTGTTTCTATTTCACTGATTCTGCACTTTTAAAAAAATCATTTTATGATTATAATGTTCAAGTTCTTTTTCTCATTTCTTTAGATGTATAGTATATCATTATTTTTTTTAGCATTTGTTTCCCTTTCTAACAACACACATAAGGCTGCAATTTTTTTCTAAGCATTGATTTATTGCTACCACATAAATTTTATTATTTTTATTGAAGAATAATTGATAATAATGTATTAGCTTCAGGTGTACAACATAGTGGTTCTATATTTATACATAGTATGAAATGATCACCATAATAAGACTAGTTATCATGTCATTATACAAAGTTGTTTATGATATTGATTATATTATCTATGCTGTACATTAAATCCCAATATATTCTTATAACTGGAAGATTGAACCTCTTAATCCCCTTCACCTATTTTTCCCATTCTGTCTGGCAACCATAAGTTTGTTCTCTATATCCTATGAGTCTGTTTCTATTTTGTTTCATTTGTTCATTTGTTTTGTTTTTAGATTTCATATATAAGTGAGATCATATGGAATTTGCCTTTTTCTGTACAACTTATTTCACTTAGCATAATACTCTCTAGGTCCATATTGTTGCAAATAATAAGCTCTTGATCTTTTTGTGGCTAAGTAATATTCCCTTGCACATATATACCACATCTTTATTTACTTACCACTTGATGGACACTTACGTTGCTTCTATATCTTGGCTATTTTAAATAATGCTGTGATTAACATAGAGATAAATATGTCTCTTCAAATTAGTATTTTCATTTTCTTAGGATAAATACCTAGGAATAGAATTCCTGCATTGTATGGTTGTTCTATTCTTAATTTTTTGAGAAACCTACATACTGTTTCCCACAGTGGCTGCACCAATTTACATTTCCACCAACAGTGCATGAGGGTTTCATTTTTCTCCACAACCTCGTCAACACTTGTTATTTCTCATCTTTTGGATACCAGTCATTATGACAGATGTGAGATGATATTTGATTTGCGTTTCCCTGATGATTAGTGATACAAGCATCTTTTCATGTGCCTGTTGGCAATCTGTTATGTCTTCTGTGGAAAAAATGTCTATTCAGGTCCTATGCCCATTTTTCAGATTGTTTGGGTCTTTTTTATATTGAGTTGTAGGAGTTCTTTTAATGTTAATGTCTTATGGAGTATATCATTCGCAAATTTCTTCTCCCATTCAGCAGGTTGCTTTTTCATTTTGTTAGTGGTTTCCTTTGTGTGCAAAAGCTTTTTAGTTTGTTTTTTTATTTTTTATTTTCTTTTAAAATTTTTATTTATTTATGATAGTTACACAGAGAGAGAGAGAGAGAGAGAGAGAGAGAGAGAGGCAGAGACACAGGCAGAGGGAGAAGCAGGCTTCATGCACCGGGAGCCTGATGTGGGACTCGATCCCAGGTCTCCAGGATCGTGCCCTGGGCCAAAGGCAGGCGCTAAACCACTGTGCCACCCAGGGATCCCAAGCTTTTTAGTTTGATGTAATCCCAGTTGTTTGTTTTTGCTTTTGTTCTCCTTGCCTGAGAAGATATACCCAAAAAATCACTAAGATATTATGGCCTATATTTTCATCCATGAGTTTTATGATTTGGGGTTCTTACATTTAAGTCATTAATTCATTTTGGTTTAATTTTTGTATATATGTACAAAAGTGGTCCAGTTTTATTCTTTAGCATGTTGCTGTCCAGTTTTCCCAGGACCATTTATTGAAGAGACTATTTTTCTCCATTGTATATTATTGCCTCCTTTGTCATAGATTCATTAATCATATAATCAGGGGTTTATTTCTGGGCTGTGTGTTCTGTTCTGTTGATCTGTGTGTCTGTTTTTTGTGTTAGTACCATATGGCTTTGATTATTCTTGCTTGTAGGATCATTTGAAATCTGGGAATACGATACTGCCACTATATTCTGTCTCAAGAATTTTTTTTGAATAGTTTGAGGAGGATAGGTATTAACTCTTTTAAGAATGTTTGGTAGAATTTACCTGTGAAGCCATGTGGCCCTGAACTTTTGTTTGTTGGGAATTTTATTAAATTACTAATTCAATTTCATTATTTGTAATCAATCTGTTCAGATTTTCTATTTCTTCCTGAATCAGTCTTGGAAGATTATATGTTTTTAGGAATTTATACATTTTTTCTAGGTTGTCCAAATTGTTAGCACATAATTGTCCATAGAAGTCTCATGATTCTATTTCTGTGGTATTGGTTATAGCTTATCTTTTATTTTATTTATTTGGGCCCTCTCTCTTTTGTCATAATGAGCCTGGCTAAAGGTTTGTAAATTTTGTTTATTGTTTTGTTCGTTGTTTTAACCAGATCATAGTTTCACTGATCTTTCCTCTTTTTTTCTTTTAGTCTCTATTTCATTTATTTACACTTTGATCTTTATTATTTCCTTCTTTCTATGGGCTTTGTTCTTTTTCTTTCTTTAATTTTTTGTGAGTTTTTAGTTTAGAGTGTTTGTTGAGATTTTTCTTATTCATTGAGATGGGCCTGTACTGCTATAAACATCCCTCTTAGAACTGCTTTTGCTGAGTCCCATAGATTGTGGAATGTTGTGTTTTCACTTTCATTTTTCTCAAGGTATTTTTTTTTGAATTCCTTTTTAATTATTTTCTTGACCCATTGGTTGTTAATAGTATGTTGTTCAGTCATCATGTGTTTGTGTTTTTTTCAGTTTTCTTCTTGTAATTGGTTTCTAGTTTTATACATTTGTTGTCAGAAAAGATCCTTGATATGATTTCAGTATTCCTAAATTTATTGATACTTATTTTGTGGTTTAACATATGATCTATCCTGGAGAATGTTCCATGTGAACTTGAGAAGAATGTGTGTTCTGTTGTTTTTGGATGGAATGTTACATATATATCTATGTGTCATATATCCACTTAATATGTCATTTAATGCCAATGTTTCCTTATTAATTTTCTGTCTGGATTATCTATTTATATAATGTAAGTGGGATATTAAATTTCCTACTATTACTGTTAATTTCTCCTTTTGTGTTCATTAATATTTAATTTACATATATAGGCATTCCTATGTTGGATATCTTCTAAATTGCTATTTCTTTAGCTGTTCAATTTAGGTGATTTCCACCACCCTGTCTTCCAGTTTGTTGATCCATTCTTCTATATCATTTAATCTTCTGTTTATTACCTGTAGTGTATTTTCCATTCCTGCTATTGTATTCTTCAGCTCTGACTGGTACTTTCTTATATTTTCTATCTCTTTGCTTGAAGTTTTCACTGTGTTCATTCATTCTCCCAGCTTCAGTAAGCATCTCCACAACCATTGCTTTGAACTCTGTCTTGGGTAGATTGCTTATCTCCATTTCCTTTAGTTCTTTTTCTGATGCTTTGTTTTATTATTTCATTTGGAACACATTCCTGTATCTTCCCATTTCAGCAAACTTTCTGTGTTTTTATGTAGTGGTAGTTCAGCTACATCTTCCAATCAAGAACAAATGGTCTTATGTAGGGGCCCAGAAGCACCATCCCCTCTGTCCACCAGGGCTCCAAGCATGTCCCTTGTGTGGTCCACATGAGCCCTCCAGTTGCAGTGGAGTCATGACTGCTGTGAGTATGCTGGTGGGCAGGGGTGGCCCATGACCTGGCTGGCTGCAAGGCCCAGCTGTGACTGCTACAGGCATGCTGGTGTGTGGGGTTATCATCCTTTTGGTTACAAGGCCTGGCCAAGGCACAAGATCATGCAGAGTTCTCAGCAGGCATTAGCAGTATAGAGGGAGGATTTGAGTTGCCATGTGCCAGTTCCAAGATCAGGAAGGTACAATGAGATAGCAAAAGTGGCTGCTAAAATCCCTACCTCCAGAGTCTCAGTCCCCAAGGAGAGGCCTACCTGCTTTCTGTCACTTCAGCAGGCACTCCAAAATTAGTAGGTGGGTCTCCTTCAGATATACCCTATGCATTTTTTGATTTGGTGTATTTATGATCTGGTGTTTCTGGTGTTTTCAGGTCAAGTGAGTCTCTTTGCTATCCCTTCCATTCCATAGTTTTCCCGGACATATTCCCCACTGGTTTTCAAAGCCAGCTGTTTTGGGGGTTTGTCTCTCCTGTGCATCTAAGGTTTGGGGTACCTGCTGTGGTGTTCACATCTCCCATTCCTTAGAGAAAAGTTCTATACCATTGAGATCCCTCCTAGCAACATAATTCTAGGTCTTCAGTGTGATTTTTTTCCCCCTTAGTACAGTTGTATCTGCCTCTTCTATCCATGTTGGTCTGTTCCTTGTGCTGGAAGCTGTTCATCTGGTTTCTATGTCCCCTTCAGAAGGAATTATTTCATATGCAGTGTCACATTGTTGTGTCCATGGGAGGAGGTGAGGGCAGAAGCTTCCTGTGCCACCATCTTGAGCCCTTTCCTCCCACACAAGCTTTAATACATCATATTATCATTATTATTCAGTTTAAATTACAATTTCCATGGTAATTTCCACTTTGACTCATGAGTTTTTGAGAAGTATATTTTTAAATTTCCAAACATCTGGGGATTTTTTAGTTAACATTTTCTTATTAAGATCTAGCTTAGGGCAGTCCTGGTGGCTTAGTGGTTTAGCGCCACCTTCAGCCCAGGGCGTGATCCTGGAGACCCGGGATCAAGTCCCACATCAGGCTCCCTGCATAGAGCCTGCTTGTGTCTCTGCCTCTGCCTCTCTCTTTCTCTCTCCCTCCCTCTCTCTCTCTCTCTCTGTCTCTCTATCTCAAATAAATAAATACATACATACATACATACATACATAAATATTAAAAAAAATCTAGCTTAATTTAACTGTAACTAGAATGTAATGTCTGTTATTTCAGTGGACTTAACCAGAGTTAGGTCTTATCTTCTGACCTCACATATGCTATATTCTCTGATACAGTTTTTCAGATTTCCCCCCATTTTTTAAAGATGAGAAAAAATAAAGGTAAAAAAATACTCATGAAATGAAGTAGATATTATGATCTTATTTTTTTCTTTAATAATATATTTAAGCCTCATTAAGTGTTCCATATACAGTATTCTCAGTTTATTACTAGTTGCCATCATTCACTAGAAACGTATTTATTGAGTACCTTCTGCACCCCAGGCACTTAGCTAAATGTTGGAGATTCCAGTGAGTAAAATCAGACATCATCCCAGATTTCACAGCCCAGTGGGGCAGACTGACATTAATTAAATAATCAGCATAATGGTGTGCTACTTTAAGCTGAGGTAAATGCTCTGAGGAAAATGAACACAGTCTCTGAGATTATATACCGAAGGAATCTTGCCTGTTCAGGGTTGGCTGGGAGAGGGGGCAGGTCTATTACTCACATATCATGTTGTCATTGTATGTAGAAAAACTAATGGGATTTGGTATATAAAGGACATTAATAGCTTACATCAGCAAAGCTTTCGTATTATTTTGAGACCATGACAACCATCTGATTTTCTCCTTCTGTTAATTAACACTCATCTTACTGGATTTTTAAAAATGTATTCTTAAATGAATGTCTAACATACACAAAGCAAACTACATTAATCTTAACAGTACAGCTCAATGAATTTTTACTTATGTGTGTACTTCAGGGACAACCACCCAAATCATGAAGTGGAGGATTATCACCATCAAGAAGATTCTTTCATGCTCCCTCCCTATCAAAACCCCACTAAGAGGTTATTGGTTTTCTAGTCTGTATCATTTCATGTTTGTGTGGCCTCTTTTTTTTTTTTAAGTTTTTTTTTTTTTAATTTTTATTTATTTATGATAGTCACAGAGAGAGAGAGAGGCACAGAGACACAGGCAGAGGGAGAAGCAGGCTCCATGCACCAGGAGCCCGATGTGGGACTCGATCCTGGGTCTCCAGGATCGCGCCCTGGGCCAAAGGCAGGCGCCAAACCGCTGCACCACCCAGGGATCCCCTGTGTGGCCTCTTTTTAAAACATATGATGGAATCATGGAATAAATATTTTTTAAAGATTTTTTATTTATTTATTCATGAGAGACACACAGAGAGAGAGACAGAGACACAGGCAGAGGGAGAAGCAGGCTCCATGCAGGGAGCCTGATGTTGGGACTCAATCCCAGGACTCTGGGATCATGCCCTGACCCTAAGGCAGACACTCAACTGCTGAGCCACCCAAGCGTCCCGAATAAATATTATTTTACGTTTGTTTTTTTCCTCTTAAATAATATCTTTGAGATTCATGTGCTATTATCACAGAAGTTCTTTCCTACTGTTGTGTACTATGCTGTTGTATGAATATTATGGTGGTTGTCTATTACTATGAGATTAGAAGAAAGAAACTGAGATTTGAGCTCTAGAGGTGACATTTGATTTCATCAGGCTTCCATCCATGTTATAAGTGCAGTTACTGAGCCAAGGAGAGGATGTGACACCCCTGGGCACACACAGGAATTTACAAATGATTCACCTCACAAACTCAGTGTCTTTTATGCCAGAGACTGTCTTTCATAGACATGTATGAAATTTATCTGACAGAAAGTTTTATAGACTGAATACTCTTGACAGGGTAACCAAGCTTGGACTTCTAGGAGGAGGACCTAGGGTTTTCTAGGGAGGTAGAGGCATGAAGCAGAAGAGTTTGATGCATAAAAAAGGAGACCCATGCTGAGCATCCACAGAGGCCCTCCTTCCCTCCCCAATTATTCATTCCCACCTCCCTACCAAATCCTTCAGTGGTGGCCTTTGGTGCAGACTTAGAGTAGTACCACGTGTTCTCTGGCTGCTAAGCTGCTCTCTGAGTGCTCACTCACTACTTTCCTAATGTTAAGGTCAGACATGCTGTCTCCTAAGTAAGTGACTCCCTTATTGGGTTCCTACAGCCCTGTACTAGCTGAACTCAACTTGGACACACAGTGGATTGGCTCCTCTGATACCTGCTCCATTGAACCTGACCTTCTTCTTCAGAATACATATGCATGTAGTCATTTGTTTCTTGTCTCCTTCCCAGTGAGGTGATGATATCTGTGAGGGTATGGCTTGTGCCTATCTTGACACCATTCAATCCTTGAACCCTAGTACAGAGCCTCCCATAGGAGAGAATGGAGTTGCCTCTGTGAATGGCACACAACAGACACCCAAGGAATGAGTGAGTGAATGAATGAATATAGAGTGCTGCCCAGAACATGGCAACTCCTCTCCAGTCTACCATTACCATTCTCTTCCAGGCACCATCAACAAAGCCCTTAGTGGTCTCCTTACTTCTGCCCATGGCCTCCTGCAGTCTCTCACCAACCACAGCAGCCAGTGGGACCTTTTTACCTCATTATATCACTCTTCTGCTCAGAATCCTTCAGTGGCTCCCATGTCATTTAAACAATATGATGAGGAAGAATGTGGGCCATTGGGTCAGAATTTTGAGTCCAAGTTCCTGCTTCTCTCTATTAGCTGTGTGGCTGTGCTCACTTTGCCTCTCTGTGCCACTGATGAGCTCATTGAGAATACTGAGTGAGTCAATAAACAGGAAGCACTTAGAACAGTACCATGGCATAGTTAGTGCTTAATAACTATAGTTATTAGTGTTGTGAGGATTAGGTCAGAGAAACAAAAATGGTGACATTGTTGAGCAGTGACAGAGCTTCAGGGTTAAAATGCAGGCCATACAGTGCCGTGCTCAAGTCCTGGTCTGCACTTACCTGCTGTGTGACATTGAGCAGGTTGTGTAAACTTTCTGAGTCTTAGTTTCTTCATGGGACATTAGAAGAATCATAGCTCATATCCTGCAGGTTTTGAGAGAATTATGTAATTTGAACAGTGACCGACATACACCTAACTCTCAATAAATGTTGCAGATGTGTGTCTGTTTTATTAACTTCCATATCCTATCAGGGCTTACAGGACTTGCTGCCTTCTCCCTGTCTCAAACTTCACATATATAAGCTAAACTCTTGAACCTCTACTGGAACAGATTCTTTTGAAAGCAGTAGGCAGCTGACAAAAAGGCTTGTAGACCCAGAACTTAACTCTGACTGTGACAATCAGGAGAGGCTTCTCAGAGGAGGTGCCATTCATTCTGAAGCTGCTGGAGGAGTAAGAGCTCTCTAGGCTCCCAGTTTCAAGGGGCCTCTGGAGGGGATGAGTAGCATGAGTAGCAGCAGAGAGCTGAGGAAGCAAATGACTTATTTGGAAGGAAAGATATTTGACACATTGAGATAGGAGAGGTAAGGCACAAATTGAGAGAGGTAGCCTATGTTGCAAGTTGGTTTCTTGGGACATAGACTTTGAGATAGAAATTAGCAAGTAAAGAGTTTATTAGGGAACACCTTATTAGGGGGTGCTCCGGGGATCAGGTTCTGGGGAGGGGAACAGAAGGAAGGAAGCAGGATTGAGCAGAGGAACAGCTGGCCTTGGTGTGGTCATAATGAAGCCTCAGATGGCCCCATGGGCATTCTGAAGCTGGTCAGCTCCTCACAGTTATCCCAAGTTGGGGTGACAGGGCCAGGTTTTTATAACCCTACTTTGTCCAGTCAGTGGCTGTGGGCTCCCTCAGGGGGGATGACCTTCGTCAAGGCAGCTCTTTTTAGCTGAGGCAATTCTAAAAACAGCTGGTGGCTGATGGCAGACACCAGGAGCTGGGGGGTGAGACTGCAGTCCTTTGAGGGAGTCTGTGTCGCGGACTCTGTCACTGCAGCCTGGTCTTGCACATGAAGACTCAGTGTGTCTTTTAATGAGGCTTGCAACATGTCCTGCAGGCTGCAGAGAGCCATCAGCAGCCTGTTAACATGGGAAGACATGCTTCCAGATTTGTTTGTTAGGAGACTGGTGTGTCTCAGCAGGAAGAGAGAGGAGAAAGAGGCAGTGAGACCAGTTAAAAATGTATAGCATCCATTTAGGTGAGTGCTGATGACGCCCTTGGCAAAGATCATGACAATCGGGACACAGAGGGCTTCTGGGTAAATGGGAATAATAACAGTCACCCTCTGTTTAGGGCCTGCTACACATCAGGCTCTTTAACCTGTTATCAGCTTTCATGCTAATTATGCAAAATATGCATTTTCACACAAGATGACATTAGGGATCAGAGAGGTTCAGTAACTTTCCTAATATCACACAGTAGTAAAGAACCAAGCCAGAAAGGAAGCCCAATTTTATACCAAGCTTAAAATTCTGCACTATTTAGTATGAACCAGCACCCAGGACAGCTTCTGAAGTACAGTGGACACTCAGAATGGTAGTCATCATTGTATCGTTTGTATCACTGCTCTTGCCATCATTATCTGGATAAAATGAAGGCCTTGGTAGCAGATCTGCATTTCATTAGCAGAAAAAGTACTGAGGATTGCTGACAGCCAATGATGATCTTGATGGTATTAGCTGCAGACATATTCAAATGCAATTAAAAACTACAAATATAATAATCAAATGTAAATGAGCAGCACCAACAATTACTGGTGCATATACAATTAGCACATGTGGTAATTTAGCGGGAGGCACAACTCGATCCTTTTCATTGCCTCTAACAAATTGCTGATTCCCCGTCCCCCCTCCTGCCTTACCCTCCTCTTCTCTGCTAACAATTTCCTCTCCGTGTTTGTCCACTCTCTCTGTTGGCAGACATGAGTCTAATTAGCTGGACTCTTTCAGAGCCAGGAAACATCCCTTTGCAGATCAGAGGAGGAGCTGGCACCACTGCAGGCCTGGGGCCAGTGGGCAGAAGCAATTGGAGAACTTAATATCTTCCCTCTCGTGCTGAAAAATAATGTTGCTCTTGGAAAACGTTTACCATCTTTTGGAGCAAAAAATTGCTGAACAACCTGTTTGTGCCAGACCCCGTGCTGGGTACCAGGAAGACAGAAGTGCATTGGTTCACGCTTTTGTTTATTTATCTGCTAATTATCTGCTGACCACCTGGTGCATGTCAGCATCTAGACCAGGTGGTGGGGACACGGAGAGGAATGAAATAAGGGTGATATTTTTGGGGAACTCCCGGTCTTTTGGAGGAAAACAGAGAAGCAGATAGGTAACTTCTACACAGCATGTTGTGTGCACAGTAGAAGTTAGAGTTAGGTAGGTATGTGTTGTGTGCTTGCCAAAGGCCTGGCCTGCCTGTGATAGGACCTAGAACTTCCTCATACAAGCTGGGTTACAGTGGCCACATTGCTTACTTTGCACGTTTACAGTAGTGATATCAACAGAACTGACTGACAAAGGTGGGTGTGAAGATTAAATGAGTCACTACTCACAAAGCACGTAGCACATGACAAGTGCTCAGTAAATGTCCTTATTGCTACTCTTGGAACTCCGAGGAGGGAAGGGCTCTACATCTCCACCCTCAGGAGTTACTGAGCTCCGAAAGGCAAGAGAACATCTGAGAGAAGATGATGAATTGAGCTTGTTTTGTGGAAGGAATTTGCTCTGCCACTTACTGGATGAGGTCTTAAGCGATTTGACCCACACTTTTTGCATTTGTAAAGTGTGGGTGGAGAATACAGGCAATCCTCATTATTCATGGATCCAGTATTTGCAAATTTGCCTTCTCACTAAAATTTATTTGAAACCCCAAAATCAATATTCGTGGCACTTTCATGGTTATTCATGGACATGCACAGAGCAGGGGGTAAGAAAAAATGAGTCACCTGACATGCATGTTCCCAGCTGAGGTTAAACAAAGGGACACTCTGCTTTGCTTCAAGCACCCACACTGTAAATAAGTATCCTTTTTGTAGTCTACTTAGGGCCATATTTGTCACATAGGTATGCTTTTTATTGCTGCTGTTGCTATTTTATTTTTAAAAGATTTCATTTATTTATTTGAGAGGGAGAGGCAGACTTCCTGGATGAGCAGGGAGCCTGATATGGGACTCAATCCCAGGACCCTAAGATCATGACCTGAACCAATGGCAAATGCTTAACCAACTGAGCCACCCAGGTGCCCCACTGTTGCTATTTTAGATGGACCCCAGTCTGGTGCTGCAATGCTATTCACTGTTTCTAATCACAAGGAGGCTGAGATGTGACTGATACAGAATATCCCTGGGTTAGA
Organism: Canis lupus baileyi; assembly: GCF_048164855.1. Lineage (NCBI taxonomy): Eukaryota > Metazoa > Chordata > Mammalia > Carnivora > Canidae > Canis > Canis lupus. Next base: position 72,146,424 of record NC_132839.1, read on the forward strand.
GAAACATTGTTCAGGCATGAAGTACAGTGCAGTTAGCTGTGCATTCAATGTTAATGAATCAACATTGCACATTTGAAAAGTGTCTTTAAGCAGAAACACACAAAGCATGGTTATGTCCTGACTGGCTACAGAAAATGCTATGACCAGAGGCTCACAGGAACCTAACCCTCTAAAATCAGTGGTTTGGTATTCATTAATTCCACATTCACAGAAACTTCATAGAACATAACTACCATGAATGATGACAATCAATTGCATCTTCTTTGCAAGGATGTTAGAAGGATGGATGTTATACACAAAGCACCCAGCACAGTGCCTGACTGTGCTCAGCTTAGGCTCTCAGTCTAAGTCTGTTTAAACTGACAATAGCTTTGCACATAAAGGAACTGAGGTCCAGAGAGCTGATGGAGTTCATAATAGCTCCCCAGTGCCTGATTTTTTTTTTTTCCCAGTGCCTGATTTCTAAGCCAGAGCTTCTTTCCCAGCTCAGGGCTAGTTGGGAAATCCATTTTATGTTTTATCTTAAAATCTATAGTCTCCAGCAGACCTATAACTTGTTAAAATGTTTTTAGAGAAATATCATACATATATAATTGCACCTATTGTAAATATATGGATTGATTAATTGAATACATTCACGTAACCAGCATTCAGATCACAAGCAGGATATTACCAGCACTGTTAGGAGTCCCTCTTATGCCCCTTGCAATCACTGACCCTTTCCCAAGAGCACCATTAGCTTGACGTCCAAAGCCTATATAACTTCTACTTGTTCGTGCACTTTATATAAAATGGAAGCACAAAGCATGTTCTGTTCAGTCTCTTGCTTTTTTTGTTTAACATCATATTGGAAGATTCACCTATATCACTGCGTTAGTTATATTTTGTGCATTCTCATTGTTGAGGAATGTTCCCTGTGTGAACATGCCACAATTATTTTACTATGAAAATTCTATAGATGATTTCCAGAGTTAGACTATTACAAATAGCACTGCCATGAGGTTTTTGTATGTCTTTGGCTGAACATAAGTACAAAAGAAAAAAAACACACATTATAAGGATCCAAGTCAAGACTTTTGTTCCAGATAAGATGTCATAAACTCAGGACTCATGGGTGGCTCAGCGGTTGAGCACCTGCCTTCAGCTCAGGTCGTGATCCCGGGATCCGAGATCAAGTCCCGCATTGGGCTCCCTGTGAGGAGTGCTTCTCCCTCCGCCTATGTATCTGCCTCTCTCTCTCAGTCTGTGTCTCTCATGAATAAATAAATAAATCTTTTTTTAAAAAAGATAGAATAGACTCATTTATTCCCACTGAGCAAGGACTAAATACAGCTATAGGTCTTTAAAATCACACAAAATAATTAATTATCTCTGAAAAGTAGAAAGAAGAAGGAAAACTGGTTGGGGGTCAGGATGAAGGCACAACAAAGCAGCAGAATGTCTTATATCCCCCATCCAATGAAACAAGTTTACCCAGACTCTGTCTCCTGACCTCCAACCTAGAAATAGCAGGCATCCCAGCCTCCTTTCTTTCCTGGGCTGAATATACACAGTAACACCAGCAGAACTGGCAAGGGGGAATCAATCATGGATCAGAAGCACCACTAACAATAAGTAGCCAATGGAGATGCTCCCCTTCTCTGCAAGGCTTGAGACTCATCATTGGAGGAGAAAAAATGAAGTACCTTGGAGCAGTTGGCTGGTCCAGTAAGTTTCTTTGTCCTTGTGTATTTGAGGTTCCTTCCCTCACCAAGAGACACTCAGCATCTGGCCTAGAGAAGCTCCTTTTGCCCTCCTCAGCCACCACATTGAGGAACCTTGAGAGCCCCAACAGCATCAGATGAATCAATGAAAAGGCTCTGAAAACCCAAGTGTCTCTGGAATCACAGTCTACAAAAAGAAACCAAGAACTATATGCTAAGTCTAAACAGTGTGACTGTCTACCAGAATAAAAGATTTAAATACAACCCAGCATCTCCTAGTATAAGACATGTCCATGATACAATAAGAAATCACCCTTTGTACCAAGAACCAGGAAAATCACAACTTGAATAAGAAAGACAATAAAAAGAAAGAGAAAGAAAGAAAGAAAGAAAGAAAGAAAGAAAGAAAGAAAGAAAAGAAGAAGAAAGAAAAGAAAAGAAAAGAAAAAAAAGAAAAGAAAAGAAAAAGAAAAAGACAGACAATCAATGGGATGCCTAGGTGGCTCAGTGGTTGAGTGTCTGCCTTTGGCTCAGGGCATGATCCCAGGGTCCTGGGATCGAGTCCCACATCGGGCTCCCTGCATGGACCCTGCTTCTCCCTCTGCCCTCTGCCTATGTCTCTGCCTCTCTCTCTCTGTGTTTCTCATGAATTAATAAATAAAATAAAATAAAATAAAAAAGAAAGAAAGAAAGACAACTAGGGCATCTGGGTGGCTCAGTCGGTTAAGCGTCTGCCTTTGGCTCAGGTCATGATTTCAGAGTCCTGGAATCCAGCCGGGTATCAGGCTCCCTGCTCAGCAAGGAGTCTGCTTCTCCCTCCCTCTGACCCTTCCCCTGCGCAGGCTTGCGCGCGCACTCTCTCTCTCTCAAATGAATAAATTTTTTAAAAAAGACAATCAACTGATGCCAATAGTGAGATGAATCAGATGTTGGCATTATTTGATAGGGATATTAAGGCAATTCTCTAAAAAATGCTTCAGCAATCGAATACAGATTCTTTTGAAACAAATGAAAAAAAAAGACTTAGCTAGGAATCAGAAGTTATGAAGAAGAACCAAAATAAATTATAGAACTGAAAAATACAGTAACACAAACTATAAAATCACTGGGTAGACTCAAGATGACAGAGATTAGAATCAGCGAACTTGAGGATAAATCAGTAGAATTCACTCAGTCAGAACATCAAGAGAAAATGGACTAAAAATTTTTTTAAAGAAAAATGATGGCTCCCCATGGATATTTGTGTACTAGAGTTCCAGGAGGAAAAGAGAAGGGGAATGAGCTTGAAAGAATAAATTGAAGGAAAAAAATGGCTGATTTTTTTCCAAAATTTGACAGAAGACCTAAATAAATTAAGAAACTGCGAAAACTTCCAAATAGGATAAGCCTACAGAAACCCACATCAAGACACATTATAAACTTCTGAAACTAAAAACAAAGTAAAAATCTTGAAAACAGTGAGAGAGAAATGATGCATTACCCATAGGAAGCACCAATCACAATGTTTGGCAGGTTTGTCCTCTGGAGGGATGGAGGTGAGAAGGAAGTGACACAAGTTTGTCCAAGTGGTGAAAGGAAAAAACTGTCACTGAACTGCCAGTTCTAAGTCAATGAAACTGTCTTTCAGGAATGAGAGGGAAATAAAGACTTTTTGGAAAACCAAAATAATTGTTAATGAGCAGTTATGCTCTTGAATGTTAGCTTAAGAAATTCTCCAAACAAAAAGGAAATGATAAAAGAATCTGAATGAGCACTGTGTGATATATGCTATTGATGAATCACTAAATTCTACCCCTAAAACAAATAATACACTATATGTTAACAAAATTTAAATAAAAAATTAAAAAGAATCTTTGTTTTTTATCTTATGTGATTTAAAATCAACATATAATACATTATTAATTTCAGAAGTAGAGAGTTTAGTGATTCATCAGTTGCACATAACACCCAGTGGTCATTACATCAAGTGCCCTCCTTAATGCCCATTACCCATTACCCCATCCTTCTACCCACCTCCCCTCCAGCAACCCTCAGTTTGTTTCCTAGAGTGAAGAGTCTTTTTTAGTTTGTTTTTGAGAACCAGGAAGAAAGAATTAATAATGCAGAAATACAGGTATGTATAATAGATTGCCCTTTTCTACAGGATGTTTATAAACCATATTTGGTGATTATAGCAAAAATTGTAACACTACAACACTAACACTAACACTAACACTCAGTACAATGATATTTAAATGGGGAAGATAAAGGCACCTAAATGAAAAAAAAAAATGAGGTTCCCACCCTCTATTGCAGTAGTAAAATTATGATACCAGTAGACTGTGAAAAGTTAAATATGTACTTTGTACTGGCCAGAGCAACCACTAACAAACTATGCAAAGAGATACATTCATAAAAATCATAAATACAAATAAAGGTAGAATATTTAAAATGTTCAGATAAGCCACAGATAGGCAAGAAAACAAGAAACAAGAAAGAGAAGAAGCAAACTGAAAACAAATAAAAATGCAGATTTAGGCACTAACATTAGTAATTACCTTAATTGTAAGTACTTGGAGTACAGCACTCAAAAAGCAAAGAATGAGAGTGTGTGTATTAAAACACAATTCAAAACAAAAAAAATAAAACACAATTCAACCATATGCTATTTATAAGAGACTAATTTCAAATACAGCAGAGGTTGGTTGAAAGTAAAAGGATGGAAAAGATGTATCTGGAAAACATTAATTTAAAAAAAAGAATGATTATATTAACATATGATAAAGTAGACTTTGGGACAGAGAACGTTTTTAAAGTCAAGGAGGAGCATGACATAAATATAAAAGAATCAGCCCAACAGGAACATATGATAAACTTAAATGTATATGCACCAAACAATGGAATTGAACCTAATGGAATTGGAAGGAGAAACAGACAAATCTGTTGGGGACTTCCACATCCCTCTCTCAGTATAACACCCCTCTTAAAAAATCAAGAAGGACATAGAAATGTGAACAATGCATTTAATCAACAGAATCCAGTTGATGCATATAGAACACTCCATCACCCAACAACAATAAAATACATATTTTTTTCAAACAATCCTAGAAAATTTACCAAGATAAACTATACTCAGGACAATAAGACAAATCTCAACAAACAAAAAAGAATTACAGTCATTTAGAGAATAATTTGATTATAATGGAATCAAACCAGAAATCAATAACAGAACCCCACAAAAAAAGTCTCAGACACTTGGAAATTAAACAGCAAACTCCTATATAACCCCTGGATCAATTAGTGGGTCTCTGGGACAGCTTTTTTAAAACTTTTTTTTGAAATTTTATTTAAATCCAATTTGCCAACATATGGTATAACACTCAGTGTTCTGAGACAGCTTTTAGAGTATATTTAACTGAATGGAAGTGAAAATACAGTATATCAGAGCATATGGGAAGCAATTAAGGCAGGATTGAAAGGTAAATGCTTACATTAGAAACAAAGAAAGATCTCAAATTAATAATCTCAGTTCCCACCTCAAGAAAATAGAAAAAGAAGAACAGAGGCGCCTGGCTGGCTTAGTCGGTCAAGCATCCAACTCATGATTTTGGATCAGGTCATGATCTCAGGGTGGAGAAATTGAGCCCCACATTGGGCTCCATGCTGAGTGTAGAGCCTGCTTAAGATTCTCCCTCCCTCTTCCCCTGCCCCTCCAACCTCCACTCATGCACCCTCCCTTGTTTTCTCTCCAAAAATTAAAAATAAAAAAGTAGAACAGACTAAATTCAAAACAAACAGAAGGAAGGAAATAATAGATAAGAGTAGAAATCAATTATATTAAAAATATGAAAACAGTAGAGAAAATCAATAAAACAAGAAGCCGATCCTTCAAAACAATGAAATTGAAAACCTCTAGCAAGACCAATAATAAGAGAGAAGACACAAATCACAAATATTAAGAATGAAACAGATCTTGCAGCCATTACCAGGGTGATAAAGGGATACTTCAATCAACTTTATACTCAAATTCTAGAAGTAATGGAACAGTCCCTTGGAAAACCCACAAGCTATCAAGACTCAACTAAAATGGTATAGATAATCTGAAAAGTCCTACAACCATTAATGAAATATGTAATTTAAAAGCTCTTAAAGAAGAAGTCCCAGGCCCAAAGAGTTTCACTGGAGAATTCTACCAAACAGTAAAGAAAAATTAGCACCAACTTTAAACAATTTATCAGAAAAAAAAAGAGTCACTTTATGAGGCCAGTATTACCCTGATACCAAAACTGGACAAAGGCAATACAAAGAAAACTACAGATAAACTACAGATCACTATCACTCATGAATGTAGACTCAGATGGCCTCAACAAAATAGTAGCAGATTGAATCCAGCAATGTCTAGAAAGAACCATACACTGTGACTAAGTGGAATCGCTCCCAGGTATGCAGGATTCAGCATGCTGCATTAAATTAGTCAATTAGTCACTGTGCCTTACCATATAAACAACCTAAAGAAAAATTATATGATCTTATTAATTGATACAAAAAAAATCTTTTAAGAAAAATCTTATATTTGTTCTTAATAAAAACAATCAACAGGTTAGGAATAAAGAGAAACTACTTGATAAAGAGCATTCACAAAAAAAAACAATGTCTAACACCGAACCTATGGAAATGTGGAATCAGGAACCCACACATAGAATAAAAGTGTGTAGAACTAAATACAGGGGCGCTTGGGTGGCTCAGTTGGTTAAGCATCTGCCTTTGGCTCAGATCATGATCTCAGGGTCCTGGGATCAGGCCCTGAGTAGGGCTCCCTGCTCAGTGAGGGGCCTGCTTCTCCTCTCTTTCTGTCTGTCCCCCCTGCTTGTGCAGTCTTTCTCTCTCTCAAATAAATAAATACAATCTCTTTAAAAAGACCCAAATGCACACACAGATGATGAGTAAAACAAGTAAAGCTGGGGAATCTGAATAAAAATAGCTAGTTTATACCAATGTCTCTATCAGATTGTAATATTGCACTGTAGTTTTGTAAAACACTACTATTGAGGGGAAATTGGGTAAGGGGCACATGGGATCTCTGTATTATTCCTTAGAACATCATGTAAGTCTAAAATTATTTCAATAAACTTTAAAAATTGCAGACATTACCTAATGATAGAAATAGAAAGCTCTGGAGAGGACTCCGGGTTTGTGTTGTATCAAGAGGAGCTATTTCAATTTAAGAACAGAGGAGTTTGGAACATCAAGGATGGAGGCTTTGCTTACGATGTGACTGTTTTAGCTCCTTCTTAATCTTAATGAAATTACTGTGAAACAAGCACTTCCCTTGCGTGCCTGCTCGATACAGCTGCCCTGTGCCATACACATGAGACCAAATGTCCTCACTCTTTCCTTTCATGAGCTGTAGATGTATCATGTGGTTAGCTGTGTGTTTGGTCAATGTGCATGTCCACCGATCATGGCATAATCAAGCAACATTGAGCACTGAGGAAATTTATGTTTATTTATTTATTTGTGGTCTCCCCCTCCTAAGTAAAGGTTCCCTGAGGACAGAGTTTTGTCTCTTCTGCTCGTGGATGTATTCCCATTGTTGAGAACAGTGACCGGTATAGAGTTTGGGCTATTTCTTTGTCTTTCCAATTAATTTGGCTTCTTAAAACTCTCAGTTTCTTTTATTTTTGGATTTATGGCTTCTTTCTTTTGTTTCTTTAAATATTTTGAAAATATCTATTGTCAACTCCTTTTCAGATTGTTCCTTTCTCTCCATTTTCTGAGGTGCTAATTTTTTTTCAGTCAGAGGTGTGGCTGAGGTTTCTGTAGGGAATTGATCTTCAGCAGACTTTTCCCTGGAATATTACACTATTTCTGCTGGTTTCTCAGAGTTTTCACTTGTTCAAGACTAGTTTTTATGTTAAATTTCTATAAGATGAGTAGAATGAGTTTAATCTTCCAAGTATATTTTATACAGACTTTTTTAATATATTGCAGAAAACTTTACCCACTTTTTCAGAGTGGATGGTTTTCTTATATTTCCCTGAGTATTCGGGAGGTGTTTTAAGTCTGTTTTTCATAGATCATACAACCCTTCAAGGCTTCCTCATGGAGCACTCCATCTTCTTTTCTTACACTTAACCTGGACCTAACACCTTGTCTCCTTCCTCCCATGTGGGCTAATTCTACCCTGCCTTGAAGGTCTATTCTGACTTTGCATGCCTTTGACTTCATCTCCCACTCAGCTCTCTGATGTGGAGATTCCACTTGATTTCTGGCACTTGTCTTCTTTAACTTTCTTCCCCTTGAGCTTGTACAGATTATTTAGAACCTCTGGTTATTTTTTATTCAGAATGTACATATCCTTGGAGTGGGAGAGCATTCACCCCATGTCACTTCAGTCCTCTGGACTCTCTTCCTATTGGTCTTACTTCTTACAGTTGTCCCCTAGAGCAGAGAGTGTCAGCCAAAACCACATAAGCCCAAACCTGCAATATGTCCCTGAGCCAAGAAGTCCATCCAGGAGCCAGCTGCTCAGGCCTATGGGAAAAAGCAGAAAGCTGAGCCAAGCCCCAAAACTATCCAAAAGCCAATGTGTCCGTAGGGAATAAAGCTCAGTGAAAGGAATTGTTGGCTGCCGCTGGCTTATATTCAGTGCCTGTGGTCTTGAATGGGAGGTGTTTCCTAAACTGATGAGAATAGATACCCAGGACTTTAATTAGTACATAAGGCAACAAAATGCTTAGTGAGGAAAGGGTGACCTTTTAAAACCCAAATATGGTGGTGTCACTCCACTGATTCAGACTTTTATTCACTCCCCATGGGTTTTAGGATCTGGTACAAATCCTTAGAATGGTCACTAACGCCCTTTGTATTTTGACCATGTTTACCTCTCCCATCTTGGCATTTTCACTCCACTGGCATCTTGTGCCCCAGTCTCACAGGATGCCTAGTGTTTCCCCAAATGCCTGTCCAGCCTTTTCCATGGCTTTGCATGTCCTTTCTGCTCTTCCCCTCTCACATCTTCATGAAAGCCTCTCTTTCTCCAAGACCAAGCTAAATACTTGTAACACTTATAAGTGATTATAAATTATTTAGAACAATTGTAAATGAACCAGAAATTTAGTTGAACACAGGACACAGCTTCCAGAGCAGAATTCAACACAGCCAAAGATAGGCCTTTGGACTCATAGAGGCATGAAGAGCTAGCAGGAATATCTGGCTAGGTATTTGAAAAAATCTGTATAGTATGATCCCATTTTCACATGAAACACAGAGCATGTAGCATGGGAAAGTCTCACAAGAAAGACACAATCATAATGTGTCAGAGCTTATCTCTAAATTACAGGATCTAGGTTAATGTTCACTTAATACTAGGTGCTCTCCTATTTTCTAATTTTTTTTTCACAATGAACCTCTGGTAGTTAAGTAATCAGGGTAAAGCCATTGTATTGTACCCTTGTGAAGACCTAACACAAAGATCAATTTTTCCCTGAAGCCTTCCCCGATCACTCCACCTTCCCTAAATTGTTGATAGCCTCCTGCCCATACCTCTGTTTTAGCCCTTATCCCATGAAATTGGTTTGTAGAGTTCTCTTTCCACTGGGTTACATGCTATTATAGGATAGTGCCAGAATCAGTAAAGGTCAGAAAATATTTGCTGATGTGAATTGATGTTCATTAAGGCAGTGAAGAAGGGAACCTCTCACCAGAGGAGGGTCCGTGGGGATCAATTCAGGCTCGTCTATTTCATATACATCATCACGGAGTGTCTCAGACTTGGTTTTGGCTTCCTCCAGGCAGTGGTCCCAGCTGATGACAAGATCACATTCTGGCCAGCTTCCTAAGGCCATGGCAGGTGTCCTAGCTGATGTGTGTGTGCCTATCAGTCTCTCACTACAGATATCTGTGAAATGTCAACATGCTGTTGGAGTGGTGTCGATGTATATCTCTTCAGAGTACAGATGAGTGTTCCACTTATTATCCTCAACACAGAAGTACCTCAGAACTACCCCTATCCATCTGTGCAAAATCTGGCCTAGCCAGTCACCGCATGATGGAGAGTGAAGAGTGATCAGGGGAGCATGTCTCTGTATGGGATGGGTTGGTTCTTTTTCCAGAGAGTACATCTTACATCTGATATATGCACACATCTTAGGAGCACCACTCTACTTTGACACATGAATTAGTTTGATCGGTTTTGAGAAGGGTACCCATGTAATCTGTACTTTTATCAAGATATAGAACATTTCTATCACCCCAAAATTTCTTTTATGTACCTCCCATGTCAATCCCCATCACTGCTTTCCAGTAAACTGCTCTTCTTATCTCTGCCACTATAGATTAGTTTTGCCTATTCCAGAATTTCATATGAGTAGAAAGATAGCACCTGGCTTTTCTTCAAGCACTAATAATATTTTTGAGATTCAAGCATAAGTGTGTGCATCTTTAGTTCATTCTTTCTTGTTCTGTGTAGTGCTCTACTGTATGAAAATACCATGCTTGATAGTCAGTTCTCCTGTTAGTAGCCATTTGGGCTACAGAGAACATGTATAAGTCTTTTTGTGAACACATGCTTTTGTTTCTATTAGGTAAACACTCAGAAGTTGAATCACTGAGGTATATAGTAGGTATATGGTTAACTTTGCAAGAAACTGTCAAAGAGTTTTCTAAAGTTACAAAATTTTATACTCCTTTTTTTTAAGATTTTTTATTTATTTATTCATGAGAGACACAGAGAGAGAAAGAGGCAGAGACACAGGCAGAGGGAGAAGTAGGCTCCATGCAGGGAGCCTGATGTGGGACTCGATCTCGGGTCTCTGGGATCATGCCCTGGACTGAAGGCGGCACTAAACCACTGAGCAACCCAGGCTGCCAAAAATTTTATACTCCTAATGGCAATTTAAGAGAGGTCTGGTTGCTCCACATCCTTATTCACATCTAGAGTCATCAGTCCTTTTATTATTTTCTTATTTTTTATTTAAATTCAATTTGCCAACATATAGAACATAATTAGTTTCAGACGTAGTTTTCAATAATTCATCAGTGCGTGTAGCACTCAGTGCTCATCACATCACACACCCTCTTAATGTCCATTACCTACTAACCTCATCTCCCCTCACCTCCCCTCAGCAACCCTCAGTCTTTTTAATTATAACCATTCTAGTCAATGTGCATTGGTATTTCTTTGTGGTTTTAATTTTCTTTCCTCCGATAACTTATGATGCTGGGAACTTTTTGTCTACTTACTAGCTTTTGTATATCTCTCTTTGAGAAGTGCCTGGCCAAGTCTTTTGCCTATTTCTAAAATTAGGATATTTTTAAAGCTGTTGCATTATAGGAGTCCCCTTTCTAAATTCTTGGTGAAAGTTCTTTGTTAGTCAATATCTTTTGTGACTGTTTTATACCAGTGTGTGGCTTACTTTTCATTTTCTTTATGGTATCTTTGATGTGTAAAATTTAATTTGGACCAACTGCCATTTACCAAGTTTTCTTTTTTATGTTTGTTTCTTACTGTCCCCTCTCTAAGAAGTTTTACCTATTCCCGATCACAAGTGGGAGGCTTCTGTGTTTCTTTTATGGAATGTATTCAACTCATAGAACTATTATCTGTCTCAAATTATCTTTTGTGTATGGTGTGAGGTAGTGATTGGTATTTTTTCTATCCCATATGGATAACCAGTTCTAAGCGTTAGAAAAATTTTACTTTCTCCAATGACTTTATTTTTGTCCTTTGTTAGAATCTGAGGAATGATGCAAAACAGCCATCTCAGAATTATGCCACTTGAGAGGCGAGAACGTTTGGGTGTTTATAGGACTTCTAAGAGTAATCAAGGGCTGCTTCTAGGAAAGTGTTAAACTCTTTCATTCTTCCACCCTGCTGCATACATGGCCTTCTGCAAATCCAGATCAATGTTTTTTGGCACAGAAATGTGGATACTGGCGATTAGAAATATCTCAGAGCTAATTGAAATGGTTCCTCCAAGGTTTATGGGCATACATTGACACCTTTGCTATTGAGAACTGCTGGTACAAACATTGTGAATCATACCATGAACACTAAGATGCTTCTAAAATAATTGGAGCCAGGGAGGTATTACTTTTATTTGTTGTATATATATAACCTAAAATTAAACATGCGTGAAGGCTTTCCACAATCTTGTAACTTATATTAACTGTTACTTTTTTTTTTTTTTTTTTTTTTTTGCTTCTGGTCATCTCAGTCTTTGTCCATACTGACCTATTTCTACATAACATAATTGTAGTAGATTTTGCATTATTTTGTCCTCTTTATTTTCCACTTGGTATTATATCCCAAGTGTCTTCCCTGTAATTACATAGCACTAATTTTAATAGGATAACTTTCCACAATATGGATGTACCAAAATGCATTATCCATTCTTTTATTGTTAGATAATAGGATCAGCCCAATATTTGGTAATATATAAAATGGTGAACATCTTTGTACATAAACACTTTCCCCTTATTTTGACTTGGTTCTTTAAGGTAACTTTCTGTATCTTAGATTGCCATGGGAAAGGGATGGGTGACTAGATATTTTTAGTCTACTGATATATATGTAATCTTCTGATAATACATATGCATTAAATAGGTTTGGGGTTCAAACCAAGATGATGCTACAGTGAATGACTTAACAGTTTTCCTAATTACCTATAATTAATAATAACAAAAGTATCAACAATATTTGGAGACAATTTCTTGTGTTTGGATTTTGACAAAATATATTCAGAGCTAGCTCACAATCTGTCCCTGGAGAAATTAACTTTTGGAGATAGTGCGCTTATAAAACTCTCTTTTGCAAACTGAGCATATAATGTGTGGTTAAAATAAACAGTTATCTTTAGAGTTGTATGAAAGTCTCTGGGGGATGGCTGAGGGTAAAGGTCTGGTTTCAAAGAAGATCTTAATTAATGATCTGGAGGATCGGGACAGCAGCTGGTTAATTAAATTCACAGATGGGACTCCACTGAGAGGTGGTGTGAACTCTGGGGAAAGGTGAAGAATTTAGATAAAGAACTCTGTTGTAATCACTGAGGAACACAAAGTGAAAGTGAAAATTTTCAGTACTCTGAATCAAAATAACTCAGTTTCCTATTAATCCAGCATTCTACCTCAGTCACAGGTCACTCCTCATATGATTTACTTAAAGGAGCATTGAGCTTGGAATGATGGTCTGGGTGTGAGCCTTTCCCTCCATCTTTGTGACCTTCCACAATTTCTCTTGATCTCTCTGAGGCTCAGTTTCTTTTTTAATTTATTTTTTATTGGTGTTCAATTTACTAACATACAGAATAACCCCCCGTGCCCGTCACCCATTCACTCCCACCCCCCGCCCTTCTCCCCTTCCACCACCCCTAGTTCGTTTCCCAGAGTTAGCAGTCTTTACGTTCTGTCTCCCTTTCTGATATTTCCCACACATTTCTTCTCCCTTCCCTTATATTCCCTTTCACTATTATTTATATTCCCCAAATGAATGAGAACATATAATATTTGTCCTTCACCGACTGACTTACTTCACTCAGCATAATACCCTCCAGTTCCATCCATGTTGAAGCAATGGTGGGTATTTGTCATTTCTAATGGCTGAGGAATATTCCATTGTATACATAGACCACATCTTCTTTATCCATTCATCTTTTGATGGACACCGAGGCTCCTTCCACAGTTTGGTTATTGTGGCCATTGCTGCTATAAACATCGGGGTGCAGGTGTCCCGGTGTTTCATTGTATCTGTATCTTTGGGGTAAATCCCCAGCAGTGCAATTGCTGGGTCGTAGGGCAGGTATATTTTTAACTGTTTGAGGAACCTCCACACAGTTTTCCAGAGTGGCTGCACCAGTTCACATTCCCACCAACAGTGTAAGAGGGTTCCCTTTTCTCCGCATCCTCTCCAACATTTGTTGTTTCCTGCCTTGTTAATTTTCCCCATTCTTACTGGTGTGAGGTGGTATCTCATTGTGGTTTTGATTTGTATTTCCCTGATGGCAAGTGATGCAGAGCATTTTCTCATATGCATGTTGGCCATGTCTATGTCTTCCTCTGTGAGATTTCTGTTCATGTCTTTTGCCCATTTCATGATTGGATTGTTTGTTTCTTTGGTGTCGAGTTTAATAAGTTCTTTATAGATCTTGGAAACTAGCCCTTTATCTGATACGTCATTTGCAAATATCTTCTCCCATTCTGTAGGTTGTCTTTGAGTTTTGTTGACTGTATCCTTTGCTGTGCAAAAGCTTCTTATCTTGATGAAGTCCCAATAGTTCATTTTTGCTTTTGTTTCTTTTGCCTTCGTGGATGTAGCTTGCAAGAAGTTACTATGGCCGAGTTCAAAAAGGGTGTTGCCTGTGTTCTTCTCTAGGATTTTGATGGAATCTTGTCTCACATTTAGATCTTTCATCCATTTTGAGTTTATCTTTGTGTATGGTGAAAGAGAGTGGTCTAGTTTCATTCTTCTGCATGTGGATGTCCAATTTTCCCAGCACCATTTATTGAAGAGACTGTCTCTCTTCCAATGGATAGTCTTTCCTCCTTTATCGAATATTAGTTGACCATAAAGTTCAGGGTCCACTTCTGGATTCTCTATTCTGTTCCACTGATCTATGCGTCTGTTTTTGTGCCAGTACCACACTGTCTTGATGACCACAGCTTTGTAGTACAACCTGAAATCTGGCATTGTGATGCCCCCAGATATGATCTCTCTGAGGCTCAGTTTCTGTCTGTAGATTGGGAGTAATAATTATACTAACTTTGCAAAGTGAAATAAGAGGAAGAGGGTGAAAATGCTTGGCCAAATCTAGTTACTTTCCTTGTTGAATCATTATATTGTATACCTAAAACTAATATTATGCTGTATGTTAGCTACACTCAAATAAATTTTTTTAAAATAAAGTTACTTTCCTTGCAAATCTTTCAACTTCAAGCATCTTTTGCCTGAACTTGGATCATATATATACTTTTTTCCCCAAAATTTTATTTAAGGGCACCTGGGTGGCTCAGTTGGTTAAGCGTCTGCCTTTGGCTCAGGTCATGATCTTGGGGTCCTGGGATCCAGCTCCACATTGGGCTTTCTGCTCAGCAGGGAGTCTGCTTCTCCCTCTCCCTCTCTGTCTGGGCTCTCCCTCTCGGTCTATCAAATAAATAAATAAAATCATAAGAAAATTTTTTATTTAAATTCAAGTTACTTCACATATGATGTAGTATTAGTTTCACAAGTAGTATTTAGTGATTCATCAGTTGCATATAACACCCACTGTTCATTCCATCATGTGCCCTCCTTTTTTTTAAGGTTTTATTTATTTATTCATGAGAGACACACACCGAGAGAGGCAGAGACATAGGCAGAGAGAGAAGCAGGCTCCATGCAGGGAGCCCGATGTGGGACTCGGTCCAGGGTCTCCAGAATCCTGCCCTGAGCTGAAGGTGGCGCTAAACCGCTGAGCCACTGGGACTGCCCCACATGCCCTCCTTATTGCCCATCACCCAGTTACCCTGTTCCCCCACCCACTTCTCTTCCAGAAACCCTCAGTTCCCTAGAGTTAGGAGTCTCTTATGGTTTGTCTCTCTCTCTCTGATTTCATCTTATTTTATTTTTCCCTCCCTTCCCCTGTGCTCCTCTGTTTTGTTTCTTAAATTCCACATATGAGTGAAATCATATAGTATTTGCCTTTCTCTGACTGACTTATTTCTCTTAGGATAATACCCTCTAGTTCCAGCCATGTCATTGTGAATGGCAAGATTTTATTCTTTCTGATGCCTGTAGTAATATACATACATATACACATATATTAACATATATGTATATGTACATATATACATGTTATATTATATGTATGTATAATATGTGTATATAATATGTATATACATACAAATACACACCACAACTTATTTACCCATTCATCTGTTGATGGACATCTCAGCTCTTTCCATAGTTTGGTTATTGTGGACATTGCTGCTATAAACCGTGGGGTGCAGGTGCCCTTTTGGATTTACTATGTTTGTATCTTTTGGGTAAATTCCTAGTAGAGCAATTTCTGGGTCATAGGATAGCTTTATTCCTCTTTCTGAGGAATCTCCACACTGTTTTCCAGAGTCTCATATATTTTTAAATATAATTTTGCCCACTGCAGAGCAGATTAAATAAAGCCCAGCTATAGGACTCCCTATCTCAAGCACCCAAACTCCTGGGGGCTGAGATAGAACATTAGGGAATGGGTTCCTGAATCATGAAACAAGGAAGACATCAAACGCTTGGGTGGAGGAATTTACACAGATAAATTATATATTGTTTGCAAAAGAGCAAACCACATTTTTAATCGTTTTGTTAAAATGGAGTAAGGAAAATCTCAAAGATTCCTAGGGAGCAGTGGATGGTAAATGGGAAAGAAGTGCTCAGTATCTGTTATGCGTGAGTCAGGGATGCAGTCAGTGCCTTTGATACTCTCTTAAATTCAAGTCAGTCTTTATCTTTTAAGAATTGAATGAAAGAAAAAAATTTTTTATTGCAGACTGTGACTTTGATCCCATCCCCCTATCCCCACCCTGTAGTCCCTAGTTTTCTTAGCTTAGCAGCACATTATTTTACATGGAAAATTGTGTGTGCCTAAGCCTTCTGTCTGAGCAGGAAAGGACTCCTGTACCTTTAACATTGTTAATAACACCTCCCTAGAGAGAGTGTGGGAAGATGTGAGCATATTCATATCTCAGGAAAGGAAGGAAATTCTCAGATTAAATGACTTGCTCACGGTCACAGAGCACACAACTGGGACTTACTAGTCACACAACTGGGATTAAAATCAAGTTTATTCATATATTCTGGTTGTGTAGTTCTCTTGATGTCTCATCCATTTTCATAGCCAAAGTGGAGAGAAAGAACAAATTACACCAGAGTGTGGGGGAAGGAAACTGGAAAGTGGTTCTGCTTGTTATTGTAAACAGCAACCCACTCTGAAGAGACACCGTTTGTACCACTTTTCCTAATGAAAAGAGAACGCTTGAATACTTCATCCACCCTAAACTCCATCATCTTTGGAAGGAAATGTGGCAGCTACCAAACAGCTTGCATCTCTGCTACTTCCCTTCTGGGAAGAATAAGAGAGTGGTGAATGACCTCTATGGGAACAGCTTGCCAGCAATGCTTGGAGTATACATTGAGAGGATGCCTTAGACAAGGTGCAGGACAGCAGTTGCTTTAGGAGCCAATCTATCCTGACTGCCAGCAGTCTGTGGGCTGAAAATGCTCTGCGGCCACAAGGAAGAGTGAGCCAATTTCTCTGTTGTTTTCTGTTCATTAGAGAGGAATATAAAGAAAGCTTCACTTTGATATCTCTTTGTGTCCTGGAGCACTCCACTCCACACTTCTCTTCCTGATGTGTAAGACTGCAGCTGATGTGGCCCCTGCCTGCCCCATGTCTCTCACTACATGCCAGCCCTTCTGACCCTCATTCTGTACGGCAACATGCTAGGCTCATTCCCCACCCAGCACTTTTGTACTTACAGACTCTCTGCCTGGATTTCTCTTCCCGGCACCTCTGCATGGTCACCTCCTCCTCAACACTTAGCTCAAGTCCCTCTACCTCAGGGATGTATCCCTGACCAATATCTATGAGATGGTTTTCCCCACTCCTTTCCAGTCCCTAATATATCACTCTCATTTGCCTAATATTATCTGAAGTTGTCTCATTCACATACTTTTTTTTTTTCATTTTGATTGGCTGTCATGACCAACCAGGCTATAAGTTCCATGAGTACAGGACTCTTTCTGTCCTGTTCGCTATACCTTCCACCTTCCTGGCACCTAGAGCATTCTACACATATTAATCCCATAAACATTTCTTTGGGAAAATCTGTTTTATCAGATATTAGACTAAGGGCTCGTGGCCAAAGTGGAGTAACAGAGATCAGGTTTACTCTTACCTGAAACAATCAAAGATAGGAAAAATTACATAAAGAATAGAAGAGCATTAAAAGTTATTATAATTGTATTCAATATGCCCAAAAAGTAGAAAAATGGAAGATATTTTTTAAAAACCTAATTCAAGCTTTTAAAGATCAAAACTTCAATATTTATGTGGAAAATACACTGGGCAGAACAAATGGCAATTAGTCCTTGCAGGAAAAAAAGATCAGTGAACTTCAAGACATAGCAGTAGAAGACTACTCCCCAGTTCATTCTGAGTCCAACATTACATGATATGAAAACCAGACAAAGACATTATAAGAAGAGAAAACAGAAAAAAGAGACTATATATATATATATATATATATATATATATATATATATATAGTGCTCTGACAAATTGGGTTTCACCAACCCAATAAAGGTCATCTACAGAAAACCTACAGGTATCATATTTCATGGAGAATAATTGAATGTTTCCCTTTAAAAACTGGGACAAGACAAAAAAAAATCCACTGTCACTTCTTCTATTAAGCATTATACTAGAGATTTTAGCAGCCCAATAAGGCAAGAAAAACATGTGAAAAGCATTGAGTTTGAAAAGGACGAATTAAAGTCTCTATTAGCAGATGATGTGATTATATTTTTTACATAGAAAATCTGTTAGAATCTACAAAAAAATCTAGAACAATTGATCATAACAAGGTTTCAGACAAGATCAATATATTAGTGACTATATTTCTATATGCTAGCAGTAAAAAATCAAAAATTGAATTTAAAAATTGTATGATAATGTCAAAAATATGGAGTACTTAGGTATGATTCTAAATAAACATGTAAAAGGCCTGCAATACCAAATAGCACAAAACACTGCTAAGAGAAAAGAGAGAAGACTTAAATAAGTGCAGAGATGTACCTTGTTCATGGAACTTAAGATTCAGTATTACTAAGGTGTCAGTTGTTTCCAAATTGATGCATAGATAACACACAAACTCAGTAAAAATTCCAGCAAACCCTTATGTAGGAATAGACAAGTTGTTTCTAAAATACATGTGGAAAAAAAAAAAAAATAAAATAAAATAAAATAAAATACATGTGGAAATGCAAAGAAAGCACTTAAGATAGTGAAAATAACTTTAAAACTTAACATAGTTACAGAACTAATACTACTTGATTTCGAGACTTATTATAAACATATAATAATCAAGACAGTGTTGACATCAAGATTGACAAACAGATCAATGGAACAGGATCAAGAGTCGAAAAGTATATACACAAATATTTGGTCAATCGAATTTTGTAAAAGGCCCTTGCCCTCATGGAACTAATTTTCAGTGGGTGAGGAGGGACAATATTCAGATAAAAGAAATAAATAGTTTAGGTGATATTAAGTGGTAATATAGGCTCAGCTTAGTCACTTCCTACCTAGCCTTCATGTTCTTCCAATTATCACAAAGAGATAGAGTAATTGATTCTGTTCCAATTTGTCAGATCATATTTTATAGTAGGCTTTCTAGTTATGATTTCAAGAGTCTGTTGTTTTCATTTTATTTAAGGAGGACATTTGATGTAATGAGCCCTGGGTGTTCTATGCAACTGATGCATCACTAAACTCTACTCTGAAACTAATAATATACTATATGTTAATTAACTAAATCTAAGAGAAAGAAAGAAAGAAAGAAAGAAAGAAAGAAAGAAAGAAAGAAAGAAAGAAAGAAGAAAAGGAAAGAAAGAAAGAAAGAAAGAAAGAAAGAAAGAAAGAAAGAAAGAAAGAAAGAAAACTACCACTAATCAATTTTGATGTAAATATCTTCTTACTGCAAATACTTCTTACTTGGTGTCTGAGCAGTGTCGAATGCAGCCTGTGGAGGAGAATGTGAAGATGCCTTCTCAAAGGAGGTGCACTCTCTTCGAGAATTGTTTTATCCTTTTCCTACCTCCTGAAACCCCATGAATCCTTTGTTTGCTAACTCATGTTCACTCTTCAAATCTTAGCTCTGATATTGTTTCAGTGACTGCAGTCATCGTCCCTCCATCCATTTCTGCAGCAGTAATGCACAGAGGGTGCTTTAAAGACACTGGAAGAGTGGATGGAGGAATGGATGGGGCTCAAGGGCTAAGTTGAAACCCTTTCCTGTGAGAAGGAAGCACCACCATGTGAGCAGTTCACTTTGAAGATAGCTGGGGCCCAGGCCATTGGTGGAGTGAGGATGAGAAGTCAGGGCTCACATTCAGGAAGTCAAGAAAGGCTATACAAAGGATTTCCAGCATTTTAAACGGGACCTGTTTTGTGGCCATGTACCTCTTCTGGGTGCTCCAACACACCACAGTCTATCATCTGTTGTAGTGGTCCAAAAGCGTCTCTTTTCATCTAAGAACAAAGTGAGAACACAGTCAGCCTACATTTTAAAAGATATTTTTAATTTTTATCAAGTTTTGATGCCTTTAAAAAATTGAACACACTTGTTAAAATTCATGTCCTACTTTGGGGAGTTCAGCTAGGGACCCTCTCTTAATATGCTGTCTTGTCTACAAGGGTTCCATTTTGAGCACTTCCCTGGGGCTTCAGCTTAAAGACAGAGGATTTGATGTTCCAGAGTCTTCTATGTCAAATCTTGGAGGAACTCAGTGAAAATATTCTTATACATCATGCTTCTATGCTGAGAAGACCAAAGGACTTAAAACATTCTTTTATCTTTCATTTATTATTTTAATGGAATAGTAATTTCATATATTTTTCAAACTGTCTCTCATAAGTTTCTCATAACCACACTGTGATTTATTAATATTTTTAACAATAATCATACTACAAAGAAGGGAAATAGAGCTCAAAGACTTGACGTACTTGCCCAGAGAAGCACAGTTGGCAAATAGCAAGATGTGGTTTCCAATTCTGCTCTGTCCAGAAACCCAGCTCTTGTGTTTTTCTGCAGCACCAAACTGCCTCACAGTGAGAACAGGAGCCTGTGGGGTTTTCCAATTTCCTTGTTAATTGACTCCTATAGAGGACACTCTATAAATACTTGCTTAATTGCCAAGCATTTGGACTAGTTCCCACTGAATACCAGTGCCAGACTTTGGAACTGGCATAGGTTTCTCCAGACAAACTTTTATCTCACTGAATTCCTTCTTTCCAAATCCAAATCCTTATAATAAACATGGGGCTTTGAAAGCCAGTAGCTCTACCTGTTTTGTTTTGTTTTGTTTTGTTTTGTTTTATTTTGTTTTTAAATAGAGCATAGGGCAGCCCCGGTGGCTTAGCGGTTTAGCGCCACCTTCCGCCCAGGGCATGATCCTGGAGACCCGGGATGAAGTCCCACGTTGGGCTCCCTGCATGGAGCCTGCTTCTCCCTCTGCCTGTTTCTCTCTCTGTCTCTAATAAATAAATAATATAAATAATATTAAAAAATAGAGTATAACAAACATGTTCAGTTTTGTATTGCAGGATGTTGAATTTAAATGTAAGCACTTAAAGTTTAGAAATAGGCTATATAGCCAAAAGGGGAAATAAAGAAATTCAATCAATAAAGTTCAACGCAGATATTAAGAGGAAGAAAAGTAAGAAAAAAGCATGGTAGATGGGAGTATTATATGAAAAGATCACAATAATTAACATATCCATTTCCACTATAGGTATAAGCATGTTCAATTTGCTAAAGGATTCCCATACTCTCTGTTTGGATATTTTAAAGTTCTATGTGTAGTCTACTTATAAGAGCCACAGGAAAAAAATGAAGATAGTAAAAATTTGAACATAATAACATGTAAAAAGACAGACCAAGAAAAGAATATAGGACAAAATTGATGTCCCAGCAATCAATCAATCAATCAATTTTTTAAAAGCATTTCTTCAGGATAGTGAGAATATAACTATAAAACCTAAGAAAAGTTATGTTTCTGAACTTGTGTGCTCCTGATATAAAAGTAAAAAATAAAAAAAATAAAAAAAAAAGTAAAAAATATATGAAGCAAAAATTTCTAGAGTTACAAGGAAAAATAACAAATCAAGTATTTGGTGAGTTTTTTAACTCACCTCTCTCATTGGTGGATGGATCAAAGGGATAGTAAGTAAGACACAATCAACAAGTTAAGTCGATAAGGATAAAAGGAACCCCACAGGAGACAAAATGAAGAGTCAGAGTCCTGGATGGAAGAAGGAACTCTCAGCGTATATACATGTCACAAGGTTAGTCTCCAATATATAAATAGCTTTTGCAAATAGCAAAGGAAAGGTCAAAAAGCCCTGTAAATAAATGGACAACAAATAAAGACAAGACAGTGCACAGAGGACAAGACCCAAGTGGCAAATGACTCTGGATAGATATCAGCTTCACTCATTGTTATAGGCTGAATTGTGTCCATTCAAAATTAATGTGTTAAAGTCTTAATCCCATTATCTCAGGATGTGACTATATATGGAGATAGGGCCTTTGAAGAAGTAATTAAGGTTCAATTAGGTTATTAGTTTGGGGTGGTATCCTGGTAAGATGAGGAAATCTGGGAACAAACATGTATAAAGGGGTGGACACACAAGGACATAGAAAGAAGGTGGCCATCTACATGCGAAGGAGAGAGGCTCCAGAGGAACCTAGTTCTGCCCGCACCTTGATCTCAGACATCTAGCCTTCCAAATTGTCAAAGAATACATTTCCATTGGTTATGCCACCAGCATGCAGCATTTTGTTCTGGTAGCCCTACAAATGAATACACTCTTAACTATGAAATGCTAATTAAAATTATACTGAGAACCATTTCACAACCAAAAGATTGCGTCGCAACTGCAGCACTTAAATGACATCAAGTGATTTGTAAGATGTGGGAAAGCAGAGAATTTAATGTAAATTTTATTGAGGTATAAGATCTGGGAAGAAGTACACAAATTATGTCTACATGGATGCTCACATGTGAATGCACCTTAATTCTGCACTTAGAACACCAGTCCTCCAAGGTCGTCTTTGCCCTTATAGTTATTGTCCCCTTCCTCAAAGGCAACCACTTTGGGGACTTTTAGTGTCAAAAAATTAAATTTGCCATATAATGATTGTCCTTCTCCGATTGACTTACTTCACTCAGCATAATACCCTCCAGTTCCATCCACGTCAAAGCAAATGGTGGGTATTCGTCATTTCTAATGGCTGAGTAATATTCCCTTGTGTGTGTATATATATGTGTGTGTATATATATATATATATCACATCTTCTTTGTCCATTCATAAATGTTTATAACTAAACAGTGCGGGTGTTGTTCTGTATGTTGGCAAATTGAACTCCAATCAAAAATAAATTTATTATTAAAAAAAATAAACAGTGCTTGAGCTGCATTCCACTTTTTATTTAGCAGTTTTGTTTCCATTCATCTCAAAATATTTTCTGTTTAAAAATAATTTTCACCATTTCTTCATTGACCACTGGCTATTTAGGATTGTGTTGTTTAATTTCCACGAATTTGTGACTTTCCAAAATTTTCTTCTCTTGTTGATACCTGATTTCATTTCATTGTCATCCTGGAACATACTTCATATGATTTCAGTCATTTTAAGTTTACTGAGACCTGTTTTATGGTCTAACACATGGTCTGTCCTGAAGGATGTTTCATGTGTACTCAGAAGGATGTGTATTTGGCTATTATTATTGGTTGGGTGTTCTGTTGATGGTAGTGTGGGCTTTTGCCTTTGTCCTTTGGGATCAAATGCAGTTAAAGTCTTCTATTTCTTCGTCTTTTTCCTACTTTCTTATCCACTGTTGAAACTGGGGTGCTGTAGTCTTCAACTATGACTGTTCGTTTGCCAATTTCTTTCTTCAGTTCTGTCAGTTTTTGCTTTATATGTTTTCAGACTGCTTTTAGGTACATAGATACTTCATCATTGTAAATATATATATATATATGTTTGTTTCTAGTAACAATTTTTATCTTAAAGTCTATTTTGTCTGATATAGTATAGTCACTATAGCTCTCTTTTAGTTACTATTTGGATGTTAAATATTTTCCCATCATTTTACTTGAAGCTTAATTATTTCTTTGAATTTAAAGTGTGCCTCCTTCAGGGGCCCCACTCCCTTGTAAGTATTTTTTTTAAGTGCATGTTTTTCAAGAGAAGTTCTACCATTTGCTGTTTTCATTTAGCAGGTCATCAACATCTTCTCATGTTAGTAACTATAGATCTGCCTCTTCTAAAAAGTGAAAAAAAAAAAGTAAAACACAAATTCATAGTGTTGATGTACTGGAATTTATCTTACAGCTAATTTTTTCCCTCGGTTATAATAAGTAATGCTGGGATGCCTGGGTGGCTCAGCGGTTGGGCGTCTGCCTTTGGCCCGGGGCGTGATCCTGGAGACAGGGGATCGAGTCTGCATCTGGCTTCCCACGTGGAGCCTGCTTCTCCCTCTGCCTGTGTCTCTGCCTCTCTCTCTCTCTCTGTGTCTCTCATGAATGAATAAAATCTTTAAATAATAATAATAAAAAAATAAAGTAAAGTGTGCCTCTTGTAAACAGCATACAGTTGGATCATTTTTTAAAATCCAGCACACCAATCTCTGCCCTTTTAACTGCATTGTTTAGTCTATTTACATTAATTTAATTACTGATAAGGTAGTATTTATATGTGCCATTTTGCTATTTTTTCTTTATATCCTATGATTTTTCCCTTTCATTCCTCCATTCCTGCTGTTGTCTATGTAATACAAATATTTTCTAGTATATTTTAAAATTTTTCCTGTCATTTCTTTTCCTATATTTTTTAGTTATTTTCTTTGGGTTACCATGAAATTAATAATATTTTAAATGAAAATAGTTCCATATGTGTGTGTTGGCAATTTTTGTTTTGATTTAGTTTCAAAGTTACAGAAACTGCAAAAATATTACAAAGAATTGTATATGTGTTTTAAATGTATCCTCAAATTGTGAAAATCTTATTCCATTTTTATTCTCTGTGCATTTTTTGAGAACTGAAGTTCTCAATTTTAATCAAGTCCAATTTACCAATGCACTCTTATGAATAATGCTTTTAATATCCTGTTTAGAAATCTTTGTCTACCCTGAAGTCATGAAGATCTACTTTTTTCTAGAAGTTTCAGTGTTTTTACATCGCACATTTAGATCTATAATCCATTTGAAATTGGTATTTATGTATGATATGTGATGTTTGTCAGAATTCACTTTTTCCCATATGGATATCCAGTTCCAGTTGATATAAAACCATTTACTAAGAAGACCTTCCACTTGACACAAGTTAAAATGACCCTCCTCCTTTAAAAAAAAAATAAGTCTAGTACCTGCCTTTCAGTAAGCTAAAATTTTTGGTGGCTGTTTGATCTCTAGTGAAATAGGTATAACTGTGTGTACCTCTGGAGTTAATATAAGGATTATAAGAGTAAGCATGTGGTATATGTGAATCACTCTATGTTTGCTATAAGAATGCTAGCTTTATTTATTATTCACTCATTCTCATAATCAGTATGCTTAAAGTCTCCTATGTGCTATCCACTATACTAGTTCCTCAGTTCACTTTAGGTGATCCCATGGAGACAGGAACGTGGATTCTGTTCTTTATGTGCATTATCCAAAGCATCTAGACTAGCATCTGACATATAGTTGTTGCTCAGTGAATATTTGTATAATAAATTACCTTGTTCATGTAAGCACAAGAAGAAATATATTGAGAGCCTCATTGCACTATTACTTATAATGAGGAAAAAGCAATTTATGCATGGTAATATGGCATAGGATGACATATTAAAAATGGTTCAAATAATAATGAGGTATAAATGAGTCAAACATCACAGCTTCCAAATACATGAAGCACAAATTGATAAGAGCTGAAAGGAGAAACAAAAAAAAATCCACAATTATCACTGAGGACTTTGACAATTATTACTAGCCACCATTGATAGAACTTTTAGATAGAAAGTCAGTGAAGATATAAGAACTGAAACATGTCAACCAATAACATCTAACTGACATTTACAGAACATCTCACCCAGTAACAGCAGGATGTACTTGTTTTCCAAATGCCCATGGAACATTCATACAGATATACCAATTCCTGGGTCACAAAACAAGCCTCAACAAATTTTTAAAAATGAAATCATGACAAAGCATGTTCTCTGCGCATAACAGAAACAAAGTGGAAATAAATAACAGAAAGACAACAAGAAAAATCTCCAAATACATAGAGAATAAGCACAAATTTCTAACAATTCTTGGGTCAAAGAAGAATCCTCAAAACAAATAAAGATAAATACATGAATGAAAAGGAAAACACAACATATCAAAGTTTGTGTAATTCAGCTAAAGCAGTGATGATGGTGTTGATAGTTCTAAATGCTTGCGTTAGGAAAGGGGAAAGGTCTTAAATTAATAATCTAATTTTGATCTCAAAAAACTAAAAAAATGAAGAAAAAAATAAACCCAAAGCAAGCAGAAAGAAAGAAATAATCAAGAGTGGAATAAATGATATTGGAAATGGGAGAGCAATAGAAAAAAAATCAATGAAACAGCTGGTTGTTCAAAAAAAAAATTAGTCTGATAAGCTTCTGGCAAGACTGACAAATAGAAGCTGAAAGAAAACACAAGTCATGCATATCAGAAATAAAACAGAGGCTATCACTCCAGATCCTGCAGCCATTAAAAGAATAATAAGGGAGTACTGTGAACAATTTCATACTCATAAATTTGACAACTTAGAAGAAATAGACCAATTCCTCAAACCCCACAGACTACCAAAACTGGACCAAAAAAAAAAAAACTAACCCAAATAATCCTACAACTGCTAAAAAAAGGAATTCATAATTTAAAATCTCCTGAAAACAAAATTCCATGCCCAGATGGTTTCCCTGGAGAATTATATCAAATATTTAAGGAATTAGGACCAATTTTTAAAAAGATTTTTTATTTATTTATGAGAGACACAGAGAGAAAGGCAGAGGGAGAAGCAGGTTCCCTGCAGGTAGTCTGATGTGGAACTTGATCCCAGGACACCAGGATCACACCCTGAGCGGAAAGCAAACACTCAACCACTGAGCCACCCAGGTGCCCCTAACACCAAATTTTTTATATACAATCTCTTCCAGAAAACAGAAGAAAAGTAAATGTTTCCCAGTTCATTTTATGGAATGTGAATTACTCGGACACCAAAAGCAGATGAGGGTAGTACAGTAAGAGAACTACAGATCAATATTTCTCATGAATACAGATGTATACAGAGAGCCCTCCACAGTGTGAACGACCATGATTCACTTCCCATTCTTCTACTCAATGTCTCCTTTAAAAAAAAAAATGCGAGTTATACATTTATTTTGGAATTCAGCCCAAGGAGGGGAGGTTTGGCTTTATCTCATGTGCCCACATGTGCACACTGGGTTGTCCACCCTGCTCTGCCCACTGCTTGCTTGAACTGGGAAGGTCAGAGCTGCCATTCCTCGCTCACAGTTTGTCCAGGTGAATGGGTACATGAACTTCTCCATTATTCCACACTTTTCCTCTCTGTCTTTTCCATCAGTCTTAGTTAGCCATTGCAAAACCTTTAGAGGCATGCAGGATACAAATTAAATAAAATCGTTAAGCCACAGGAACTATGTTCTGCATTTGCAGAGATTGATACACTTTACAGTCTGCAAAGCCCTGCTGCAGAGCAGTAGGTGGCGGAAAAGCTGAGCTTGCAGTTCACCTTTGCATGGTCCCACAAGTGCTCCTACCCCCAAACTGCCTGGGCCTGGAGAGTGGGATGGTATTTGAGAGTATCCCCTTGCTGACACTTGGCTTGCAGGAGGCAGATGGCAGCCAATCAGCAATGCTGACTTCTGGGAAGGTGACAAGGACAGAATCAGCCTGATGTGGAGAACAATGAGGGCCAGGCTGTGTGAATGGCTTGAACACTTCTGTGGCTCAATTCAGATTTTTTAAAAAGGTTATTATTGCAAATGTTATTAAAGACTTCTATGTATCAAGCACAATTCAGGTTTGATAAGTTCCTTGTTATTTGTACAATATGAGCTGACGGAAGGCCCAGCATCCCATTATTGGATTTCTGAGCCTAAGGGAGTATTTTTAGCTGTTCTGTTGCAGCATGTTCAATCTCTGAGAATCACTGGCAGTGAGCGTGGTGGGCGAGCCCTCCTCTCTGTCTGCTCCCCCTTGGAGATTGGATTGCACAGGAAATGGTCTGAGAGATGCTCAGCTCCTTGTCCCAGCAGGTGCCCCACAATAAGGACACAGGAGGTGAATGTCAGAGACAGGAGACACGTGGCTTGCTCCAGGTGCCGGGGCTTCCAGAAGACTAACCCACAGGGCATCTCCTGGCTTGGCTTCTTTCGCCTAGGGAAGAAAAGGGGTGAAAGGCATGTGTTTTGAATGGCTGAATGGTGCCAAGCTGCTGGAGATTAAGAAAGGTTTATGATTTCCTGCAGAAGGGGCTGAGCTGGGCTGAGGTGTCCTTTCCTTCCCATGCCTCCCCTGCCACTGACAATATATGGTTGGCTGGCAGTTTCCTGGCACCAGGTGTAAGCAAGGTGAGATGAAGTAAGGGAGAGCTGGGGCAGGTGTGCCGACTTGGACTTCCCCCTGGACACAGTACCTTGGTCATACGTGCTCATGTATCTTCCCACATATGGATAACATGGCTGGCCTTAAGTGTGAAAGCCTCCTGAGGTTGGTTCTAAAGGACACAATGTGTTACTGAGTTAGGGGTCTCACCTGGACTGGGGACAAGTCAGCCTCTCTTGGCCTTGGTTTCCTCCATTGGAAAAATAAGGGACATATTGTTTGACTTGCATGATTAAATAGGTTAAGTGTTGAGGAATGATGGGAGGTCTGTGGAGAGCACCCCTCCATCCCACCTGAGTTTGGGACCACTCTAGAGATGCCACGGGACTCAGACCCATGGAAGTAAAAATACCAGCATTGTAGCAGACACAGTTGATTGAAAAACTTGGCTTTAGTTCTGCATCCAAAAGAGCTTGCTAACACTTTGGCTTTGAAATGGAATCACCCTGAGGATATGGGCTCACCTGCAAGCCTCATCTCCACTGACCAGGCCCCTAGCCTTGGCAGGGAGTGGACTGAGTACAAGCCCTCTGTGAACAATCCAGAAGCCCAGTGGGACCCAGAAGGGGCTGAGCTGAGTACATTGGCAACTCCTTCCAAATAGCTCATCAGACAGGTCACTTCTGCTCCCTGCATGGGAGTGAGGCCATGGAGAGAGGCTGGGAGAGTTGCTCTCAGGCCAATGGGAGATCCTTGTCTCTGTGAGGAGTGGAGGCCAGACAAAAAGGAAGCTCCAGTAAGCAATGACATCAACAACATGCAGAACCCAGAGCCCAACAGAGCTTTGCTTCCATTCAGTCTTCCACTGTCCCTATCTCCTTCCTCACTGCCTTCTCCCTGGTCCCAGCCTCCTGCAGAGTAACAGACTGGCCTGCCTCACAGGCTGTGGGTACTTTGTTTATGACCCATTCATTCCTGAGTGTGGGATGCTGTGAGCAATATGAAAATGCAGGGGGACAGTGCCAAATAAGCCTGGCCCTGTGCAAAGAGAGATGGCTGCCTGGTGAGGAGAAGAGACCAGGAGAGAGAGGATCCCCATGCCACGGGGGAAGTGCTGCCAGAGCTTCAGGCAGGAATTCTAGATTCTGGAAATGGGTTCTCTTGGGTCAACTGCCATTTCCTGGGAAATATTCTTTAACCTTGCTGAGTCTCAGTGTCCAGATCTGTCCAAGATAACTCCTACTAATGTCTTCCTCAAAGGGCTGTTGGGAGACTGAAATGAGTTAGCACACATAAAGCACTTAGAACAGTGCTGAGTGCATCATAGGCACCTTATCAGAACTATTATACCATATTTGGTATCAGGGACCAAAAAGACTGTTGTTACCCAACTCAGTCTTCCAGGGTTAGGGAGGGCTTCTAAGAGCAAGAGCATGAGTCTAAATCAGGGTTTTTCAAACATGGCAATGTGGACATGTGGGGCCAGGTCATTCTTTTTTGGCAGGGGGGTTGTCCTGTGCCTTGGAAGAGGCTTAGCAGCATCCTTGGTCTCTACCCACTCGATGCCAGTAGCACGTTTCCTAGTTGTGACAACCAGAAGTATCTCCAGACCTTGCTGAATGTCCCAGGGGAGCAGCGTTGCCCCTGATTGGAAAGCACTTTCCACTCTGAGAAGGTAAGGGCAGTCAAGAGCAGAGAGATGGGAATAGTGGATGTTGTGAGTGAACTTAGAGTAACAGTATTGAGCTCCTTGGGAATCTAAGGTCCACATCCAGTGTGAGAAATGGGTCTGCAGCAGTGGATTATCCAGGGTACTTGTTATGGCACATGATATCAAACTCCAGCCTCTTTCTGATTGTCCCAAACTTAGGCAAACCATTTAGGTCAACCTCTTCCACCGAGTCCCAGCTTCTGACATGGGGCCGATGTGTAGTAGAAACCTTCTATTTGTAGGGGTGTGGATGAGCTCACATTTGTGACATGGTCCCTGAGGGCATTCACCAGGTGTTCTCTAAATTTATCTTTTCATTGAGAAAGCTCATCCGTGAACATGACACCAGATCACTTTGCTTGCCCCCACATAGCACTGCTTTTATAGGTTGGGACTTTGAAGTCTTCCATATATCTTGAAGCATATCATACAAAAAAAAAAAAAATCCCTGTTAAACGTGTTACCCTGTGTAGAGCTATTTTATGTAGATCATTGTTTGCCACAATACAAAATGCCATCTTTGTAAGAACCTAGTGGGAGAAATTTTCTTCTGGCTTCAGTACCAGGAATAATCATGCTTTTCCCAAACAACTGATTTTTTTTTTTTTTCCCATGTTGATCCTGAACCATACATAAGGCTGATGGTGTTTCTCACTTTGCTCTGGTTGTCGGGAAGGTGATGGCCTGTTTCAGGCAAGTTCTTTGAGCATGAATTAGGGTATTTTTACCTGCTTACATTTTCTTGAATTCCCTTTTTATTCTTTGACCTGATTTCTGGCTTACTTATTTTTAAATTTATTAAGTTATATGTATTTTGCAAATAACTTTTAAAGCTTCTTTGGAAAAGATTGGAAATCAGTAAAAATAAAAATAAAAATAAGGTTTTATACCAGACATTGGGTCCTTTGTGCTGGTCTGTTTTGATGTCCAGGCCAGGACTAATGCTTTCCAAAACTCCTGAACTTCTTTGATGTTGGAAAGTGAGCCTAATTGCCCAAGTTTCTCCATGGGTCAGCGTGATGATGAGATGGGGTGTCAATTTCTCATTTGTGGTCTCCATCATTTCCATGACAATGTGCAGCATTATCATGAGAGAACATACTTAGAATTCCAGTCCAAGAAGAGGCAAAAGAAACAATGGAACAAGTCTGTGAAATAGCAGAAAACTGCAGAGATAAATGAAAGGTCATTCTCTGTCCTGAGTCTCCTTGGAGATGTAGAGTCCATCGCCCAGGGCAAAATAAATAAAAATTAAAAATAAAGGATCTGGAGTAAGAGAAAGCAACAACCTGACTTATTACTTAAATGATTGCTCTCTTTGCATTTTGAATTTCCTCTTTAAATTCATTCCGATCTGCAAGTTTCTCTCCTAAAAATTCATATTGCTCCTCCAAAGAGTTCTGGCGGAATATTGAATGAGATACCCTTTAACAGTCTCGCTGTGAACAAGAGTGCAGAGCTCACTGGTTATTAATGTAATGTTTCAATAGTCTTTCAACTATTAGAATACAAATTGGGCATCCATTTATAGCTGATTCCTGTAGTTCCTTTTTGAACATCTAAACCCTTCTCTCCAGGAGCAAATATGTGGAAAGATGTACCAGATGATTCTTTCAGTTCCAAATGACAGAAACACGGTGTCCAGTAGCTGAGAAAGTGGGGTCTTGGCCCATGTAAATGTGAAGTTCGGGCTTCTGCCCAGGCTGGAGCCAGCACCTCCAACACCCTTTCTGTGTGTGGTTAGCTCTCAGCCTGCTTGACCCTCTGCAGCTTCACACCCAGATGGGTCCTACTCCCCACTTTCAGCAAGAGGATTCCAGGCAGCCTCTTAGTCACAACATCTAGCCTGGCAAACCCAGAGGAGGAAGTTTTTCTTTCATGGATTCCAGGGAGCACCCCCAAGGGGTCCTGAGGAGCCAACACCAGCAGCCAGGGGATGTGTATACACCTCCTAGTCAGCCCAGGTCTCTGATCTGCTTATCTCTTTGTTGAAAGGGAGGAGCGGGAATCATCGGACAGCACCGGGAGGAACTCCTAAAGTGAATCAGAGGTGTGGGAATGGAGGGCTTTATGAGACCACACTACACACACTAGTGATGCCTCTCCTAAACTCTTTTTGCACATAAACCAAAAAACCCCACTTCATCATACGAGTCCAGTATGGCCATGATACCAAATCTGGGTCAGGGCAGTGTAGGTAGGAAAATATGGGCTAGTGTCACTTGGAACATGATATGCAAAATCCTACAAGAGATATTGGCAACCCAAGTCCAGGAAACACACCCAGCTTACAGAAGCACACAGTGTGTGCATCACAGCAGCACCTAATGGTGGGGAGAGTCAGGGTCTGGGTTCCTTTTGTTGACTCGTTTAGTCCCTTCATCATTCTGGGGCTCAGTTTCCTCTTCTGTCGAATGAGGGGAATGGCCTGGCTGGCCCAGGTCTAATATTCAAGGGCCTAAGACACAGGTCTCTAAGCCTTCACGATAACAATCTGTCACTCTATGATGATTGTTCAGGCTTCCCTATTAACCTTCCACGATTCTGTATGGAATGTGAGAACATTTTGCAATGCTGAGATTCTACTTTACAATTGTTTAACACCTTTCTGAGGTTCATATATCAGCTCTTCAGTCCTTAGGAAGCCTAAATGCATTTTGTAAAAACGAACTAAGTACTGGGTCAGTTTTCTATCGCTAAAAACAACAACAAAACAAAAAGCCCCCTCAATTTCAGTGGCTTAAAAACAGCTATTTTATTATCTTGTGTTCTGTGTGTTAACTGGGCTCCACTGGGCAGTTTTCCTGCTCCATCTGATGCCAGCTGGGGCTGCAGAGGCTCCCAGTGCCTGAGGTGGCTCACTCCCACAGTTACCAGTTGTTGCTGGTTTTCCCTGGTTGCTCAGCCAGGGCTGTTGACTGGAGCCCCTTTGTTTTCCTTCTCATGGCCTCTCCATGGGGTTTGTGCTCTGGCTGGGTCCTGGGAGGCAGTTTAAGGAGAAACTGCCAGTTCCCTTGAGATCTGGGTGTGGATTTGCCAGAGCATCACTACATTCAGGGTCACATACAGAACCAAGCTCTGTGTTGAGGAATAGCGCACGGTGGGATTCCATCCCACCAACAGAGGCATGTTGGGGAGGGGGATGCAGCTTTGGAGACTACCTCCTACAAGTCCTGAAAACACCCAATTAAAGCAGGTACTAAAGACAATGGAATAAACACAATGAAGTATTATTCAGCCATAAAAAAGAATGAAGTCTTGCCATTTGCAATACCATGGATAGAGCTAGAGTGTATTAGGCTAAGTGACATAAGTCAGTCAGAGAAAGGCAGATACCATATGATCTCCTTTATGTGTGGAATTTAAGAAACAAAAAGAAAATCATGCAGGGGGCAGAAAGTAGAGATAGAGATAAACCAAGAAACAGACTTAACTCTAGAGAACAAACTGGTTACAGAGAGGAGGTGGGCGGGGGAGGGAGTGCATGAGAGATAATGGGTTAAGGAAAGCACTTGTCAGAATGAGTACTCAGTGCTGTATGGAAGTGTTGAGCTGCCATATTATACACCTGAAACTAATATTATGCTGTATGTTAACCAGCTGGGATTTAAATTTTAAAAATCATTTATTAAAAAAATAAAAACAAAGTCATATGCTAGTGTCTAGTATTGGTTAAAATGCCATTGGCTGACCAGAGCCTGTTGATAGAGCCCTGTGACTTTGGGGGCACCCATGCTTCTCTCTGAGTCTCAGATTGCTCTTCTGTAAAATGGGAGCATGGATCTTGAGGATGTTGGAGTATCTCCATCCCTCACCTTCTCTGTCCCTCTGTGCCCATAGGTACTCCTTCCAAGACGAGGAAGACATGTTCATGGTGGTGGACTTGCTCCTGGGTGGGGATCTACGCTACCACCTGCAGCAGAACGTCCATTTCACCGAGGGGGCGGTAAAGCTGTACATCTGTGAGCTGGCGCTGGCCCTGGAGTATCTGCAGAGGTTCCATATCATCCACAGGTGACTGGGCTGCTGGAGGGGTGCCTGGGGATGGTGGCCCACTGGGCAGCAGCACGGGGTGGGAGCAGTCTGGGGCAGTGCAGGGCATTCTCTTGCTGACATTTCTTAGAAGTGGCAACACATGGAACTAATAAACAGAACAACAGATTACTGCTCTTACATTCTCCACAGACAGCCCACTCCCTTGTCACTGCATCTGAGGGGGAACACCCCACTGTGGAGAAATATGGCTGGTGGTTGGCCTTGGCTTCGCTCTTCCAGTGTGACTTTGGAAGTCTGGAATGTTCTGTCCCTCCAGTCTCAGGTTAGAAAGGTCACATGGCATTAGTTGGGAGCATGAGGGGATCTACTCTTCTTTTCCATACTTTGAAATCAGTGCTGTGCCTTGTAGAAGATTCTTTCTCTTGGGAAGCTTCAGTGCTGACTCTGGGCTTTGGATATAAGCTCAGTTTCTGCGGCTTCCTCGGGGCCTTGGCTTCTCCCTGCCTGTGGAGGGCTCTGTCACTCCAGCCAAGCAGGCAAAGTGAGTTTGTCTACAGAGTCAGGAGACCAGGGAGTGGCTTTGGAAGGCGATGGTATCACGAACAAAGTCTTCTTGCTCTTCCTAGAGGAGGAGGCTGGCATGAGTGGTTCCAGATTTGTTCATCTGGGGGTCTTGCACTGTGTCTAGCTGCCCTCCTTCTAACTTAAACAGTTTTGGAAGACATGGTAAAGAAAGTTTTGACCCTCTAGGTAAAGATGGTAGATCAGGCACACACACACACACACACACACACACACACACACACACATACACACACACCCCTAGTTTGTTCCTCCTGAAACTCCAATAAAACAACAAGAACATTTGAAAAATGACAAACTTCAAGGATGGGGAAGACTAAAGAGGAAACTACAGAAACATGAAGGGATCTGAGAGAAGAGGGAGAGCAGTGAATGAATAGCATCCAAGAATGTAAATTCCAGACTGTCACTGGGGTGAACACTGATGGATGCTGAAGAATCTCCCAAAGGTGCAAGAATTGACAGTAATCAGCATCTATGGAAGGAGGACGAGAGGCTAAAAAGAGACTAAAGTAAGGTTTGAAAGCCTTTTAGGAAGTCCTGAGAACCCAGAGCTGTTTGCCCACTGTGAATAACTCGATGGCTGAATAATCTGAGTAAGTTTACCCCAGCAGAAGACTAAGATTTGCTCCCTAGAGATGGTACAATAGCAAGTGTCTACATTGAAGGACATCAAGCCGACTTGGGACACTGTGCTGAAAATACTACACCAACCAGATGCTAAAATACACAGCTTCCCCCCATTCCAGCTGACTCTGAGAGTGGTACATTGATGCCTTCCTCCAGGCAGGACACTGTGATTTCAGTGAGGATGTGACTTCAGTGGAGATGAGCCAAGACAAGATACTGTGACGTCACAGCTTCCCCACCACCCCTTACCGTGTAGTCCACAACCAACAAGCCCTACTCACTTGCCTTTAGCTGCCACCTAGGTTACCAACAACCAAAGGTTATCAGATATCCCAAAAAATCTTCTGGCACAAACAGTGAGGTCCAAACAATCAAATGGAAAGAGGAAAAAAAAAAAAGAACTTGGAATGAACGGACACTATGCAAGGAGAAGAAAATATGCAGATAACTATGATCAGTATTTCACAGAAAGATTTTTGCAATTATAAAATAAGGAACATCATGTTTATTTAAAATTCAGAGGACAAACATCAGAGCTCTTACAAGTTAAAAATATGACGGTAGAAATGAAAAACTCAAAAGATGTGTTAGAAGACAAAGTTGACATTCCTCATATAGTAAAACAGAAAGACAAATAGAAAATATGAGAAAAGACCTAAGAAAATGAGAGAGCAAATCAAGTAACTCCAATATCTGAAGAGAGAGAGAGAAGAGAGAAACCATAGCAAGAGAAATCATCAATAAATAAATACAGAATATCTCTGGGACCAGAAACACATGAGTTTCCAGATTGAAGGGACACAGTGCAGGGACCAGAAAGAGATGCCCATCAAAACAAACTTCAGATCCCATAAGCTTCTGAACAAGAGTGGCAGGATATAAAGGTAGAGGAATTGGTTTGTTTAGGGTTCATCAAGCGCTAGAAGGCAGTGGAGACACACCAGTCAATCAAGCATGAGGGTGCATGTTTTCACAAGTTCAAGGTCTCCAAAAAACGTACCTCATGTTCACCTTGTCTCAAGTAACTATCAGAAAAAGAGGTGGACTCCATGAAAATGAAGGACCAAGTCAAGAATGAGAATGAGACAGAAGATGAAGTGGAGCTCTAGCAGAGGAGAGAGGCGTAAGGAATCTCCAGGATGGTGAGGAAGGGAGGTTCAAGGATGTCGGCTGTGCCCACAGTGTAGACCCTGACCAGTGCTGATTGAGTGGATCAGAAGACACTGGGACAGACTTCGGGAAGCATGGGCAGATGGCACTCCTGATGCATCTGGATGCCTTGAGAGGAAGTTATTTAGCTGGTGAATAATCTGAAGTTGAATAAATGAGAAGTTTAGAAAAAAGCTCAACGAAAAATAACAGTTATTATTAACTCCAGGGAATGGAAATGTTGTACAGGACGTCAGCTTACAACATGAACCAGCTCTGTAGAGCATAATCATAATCACTGCAGCCCTGAGAGTCGATCTAACCAAGAATACAATAGTCCATTGGGGAACGGCAGGATGCAAGGATGCGTGTGTCTCTTGGGGGTTGCGGGGAGGAGAGACTGCTACATCCTCATCTTCCGCGGTGGAAGGCCAACAGATGGAGCCTGAAGTGCAAAAGTAGTCTCTCTCATTGCTAGAGAAGGAACTAAACATACCAAAATTGTCACCTGAACGAGATGGATGGATGGAGAGGGAGAGATGGGAAGAAAGGGATTGGGATTGTTGCTGTATTGTAACAAAACTTGCAGAAGTGTTGATCCTTTGAATTATTTCCATGTATAATTTTAATACAAACAACAAACATAACACAATGAATAATAGCAAGAAGAAGGAAGAGGAAGTTGTAGCAGTGATAGTCGTATGGAGTAGTGAATGGGGTTGTTCAGCGCAATGCAGAGAGTGTTCGCTGAGGATGCGTTGTTCATGCACTTGGTTGCTCATAGCCATTGCACACAGCCACTCCAGACTCTGTGTTTGCAAGCACTGTGCTATGTTTGTTGAGGAAGGTCATCCCATGCCAGAGTAGCCTCTGTGGGCCAGCTGGGCTTTTTTGTAGGTGCTTAAAGGAGCAAGTTCTTTCCCAATCTGTTATACGAATGTCACTCATGAATTATCACAGCCGTTTCTGCACTAGTGTGCAAGAGATGATCAATCTGCCTAATTTCCCCCAGACATCGAGTCATGTGGACCTGGGTGCGATGGATGCCAACTTCTCAGAGCAGAGCCAGGGATAGGCCAGGCAGAAATTGGAACTGTCACATAAGAGCGTGACAGTTGGAACCACTTTTTTACTTCAGCAAATGTTTTTAAGTCACTCCGTGAGGTTGTCTGTCCTCAGATTTCAGATCTACCCTGGAGACAAGGAGCTAGCCAACAACTTAGAGAAATTGTTAAAAATCTGCTAAGTGGGATTATCTTACCATTTCTAAAATGGTAGACTTGGCAGAGGTTTGAGTCAGCTTCTTTCCCTCCCATATAGTTCAATAAATCACTTGTTCAATGTGTCTGTGTGTTCAGACTTGAAATTATGTGTCATACACACTGTGCATAGGCATATATGATAATGCTGTGCATTGTGTTGTGTTAACTCAACAGACGAATTTATAAATCTCCCACTTCTTATGTGCCAGAACTACCCATGCTATATTTTATACACATAAATGAATGTTGCTTTTTTTGAAAGTAGCCACACTGGAGGGGTGCCTGGGAGATGCAGTCGGTTAAGCCTCTGACTCCTGGTTTCAAGTCATGATCTCAGGATTATGAGATCGAGCCCCCTTGTCAGGCTCTGTGCTCAATACAGTAGGCTATGCACAGGGCAGTCTGCCTGGTATTTTGTAGCACACATCTTTTCTTTGCCTGGAGAATGGACTTTGAAACCTGCTATTTAATCTTTTTTAAAAAATATTTATTTATTTATTTATTTATTTATTTATTTATTTATTTATTTATTTATTTATGAGACAGTGCAAGCAAGAGGAGGGACAGAGGGAGAGAGAGAATCCTCAAGCAGACTCCACACCGAATGCAGAGCCAGATGTAGGGCTCGATCCCAGGACCCTGAGATTATGAACTGATCTGAAGTCAGGAGTTGGATGCTTAACCAACTGAGCCATCCAGGCACCCTTAATCTTTTTTATATGCTTACTTGATAGTGACAAATCTCCATCCATTGAGGATGGTGTTATAGATCTATAGAAAAGTACAAGGTATTTCAGAGTATAACCCTTGAATTTGAAAGTGCCCAAGTGAGGAAATATCACTGTGTGTTCAAAATAAATCATTGTTTTACAGCAATTAGAGATCCACTTTTTAGAGCATTTGAGTTGGCCTTTTATTCTTCCAACCTGGAGGTGCTCCAGCCTCTGGGAAGAAAATGATGGATAGGATATGGTGCCTACACCTGAGCAGCTTTCCCAGGTGGAAGAGGCAACCATTCTAGGGGTCGAATTATTGCAATCCGGGATGAGGATTCCACACTCTGGCTGGATAAGCCTGAGGAGGGTACCCAGGCCAGACTGAGGTGGAAATGGGGAAGGGGGCATAGAAGAGGCTGGGAAGACTTCCCCTGGGACACTCGACTCGACTCGTAGTGATTTGTGGGATAAGGAGGGATTAGCCCAGGGAAGAGGAATGCAGGAGATGCTGGGCAGAAGCCTCCTGATGTGAGAGGACTGGGTGTGTAGAGCCTGCATGGCTCAGGCTGGGAGGGAGCACGCTGGTGTCAACCATAGATGTGCTGAAGCTTGGGAGCGACATAGTCCAGTTGCGAAGTGAGGGTGACCTTTCTGAAGGCCCTGGAGGCACTTCCCAAGAGAGGTTATGAGCCAGGACAGGCTCACTAATCTAGGTATCTAGTAGGATCAGGTCATGGGAAATCAAATGAGTAACAACAATGACAAGAAATCAGGTTTATTAAACTCTTACGTGTCAGCACATATACACACATACATACATATACCACTTGCAAATACCATCTCATTTAATCCTCACATCAATAAAATGGGCTCAGTACTATAACTATTTCCATCTTGCAGAGACATTGAGTGATTTGCCCCTTGGGCCGCCACTGGGGATCATGGAACCAGGTTTCAAACCAAGACACTCTGACCCCAGATCCCCAGCTGATCACCACCAAGACCTTATTGTTCAGATTGCATTGAAGTGTTTACAAAGTGCTGATGAGGCTGTGTATGCAAATATGAGCACAAAGATAAGCACATGTGGGTCTCTCGACTCCTTACAACCACCCCAAGGAAGGCTGTTATTTCATTGGTGTGTGAAGCTTCTGGTGCTTAAGCCCTAGCCTGAAGTCTTGCTGTTCATAAGCAGTGGAAGTGTTATTGAGTTGGAATATGGCTCTCTCCACCACACCTTGCCGCCTTCCCAAATGCAAAAGACAAGCTAAGGTTACGTCCTGCCCAGCTAATGTCCTGTCCAGCTAAGCCCTAGACAGAGCCAGGAAAGGACCAGAAGCCCACTTCTTCAGAGGGCGTCCCTGACTGCCTTTTATCTAGGCAAAGTTCCTATCCCAGAGCCACCCTTCCTCTCCCTGAGCACTTTGTCCATTTCCTTCCTGGCATGTGATCCCATTTGGGAGATTGAGGCCTTTATCATTGTCTCTAGGTAGCGAGAAGATAAACCTGCTTGTCTGCACATGTCCTGAGGGCAGGCCTCTATTCTACTTTGCTCATCTTCAGCTTTTCAACACTCAGTAGACTGCCTGGCATGTAGCAGATGCTCCATGACCATGTGCTGAAAAATGAAGAAGAAGCAATGAAGAAAGGAAGGAAAGACAGCCTTACTTGAAATTACTTACAAATACAAGTTCACATTCAATAAGTCAATATCCGTCCCTTGCACTGCTTCCTGTAACTTTTCTACCTATATGTCCCTTGACATCTGAGGAGCCAGCCTTCTAAAAGTCTCTACTGGGTGCCTGGGTGCCTCTGTTGGCTGATGTGCCAACTCTTGGTTTTGGCCCAGGTTATGACTTTGGGGTCGTGATATTGAGCCCCAGGTCGGGCTCCATGCTCAGCAGGGAGTCTGCTTGGGATACTTTCTCTCCCTCTCCCTCTGCCCCTTTCTCTGCTCATGCACATGAGCTCTCTTTCTCTCTCTCTAAAATAAATAAACCTTTAAAAAAAAAAAAAGTCTCTGCTGGGGCCCAAAGACACGTGCCGCAGACATGAAGTTCCTTTGAAATCTCATGTTTGATGTGAAAAAGGTCTTGATGTTTTTCATTCCACTCCATTATGTAGTCATGGTTCTTTTCATACATAAAATAATACTTTACCTTTCATCTAAAAGAAAGAGGAAAGAGCAATAATACCTTCTTGGAGTCTCCTTAGTCTGTGACAGATGCTGTTGCATCATGTCCATCTATTTGGGGAAAGTGAGCTGATTTGAAGGGAGCTCATGGCTCAAGTGAGGGTCAGGCCACCAGGAGCCCTGTCCCCCTTTACAGTTTTAGATACAGTCATAAAATATGAGCCTATAAAGGGCAACTGTTTACTTTTTTTGAATTGAGCAGTGATCTAAATGCTCATCAGTGGCTTTGTGACAACATTTTCAATAAAAGCTTCTTTTGGAGAAACTGAACCAGTGGGGTTATTTCTATGATTTTGCTCTGAAGATGCCTGAACCCCCCAGGAAGGTGTCTTTTACCCCCTTGGGAAGCTCTCTTCGTGAAGCATGCCTTGCTGTTCTGTGCTTCCCTGTGCTTCTGGCCCCAATTTTGCCCCACATGTAAATTTATGCACAGTCTCAAAGCTTCGTGGTCCCAGTGACGGCTCACCTC
Organism: Canis lupus baileyi; assembly: GCF_048164855.1. Classification (NCBI taxonomy): domain Eukaryota; kingdom Metazoa; phylum Chordata; class Mammalia; order Carnivora; family Canidae; genus Canis; species Canis lupus. The sequence goes on from NC_132839.1 coordinate 72,187,202, forward strand.
ATCAAATCCACAATCATCCTTCCAGTGGAGGCAGGAGTCTCCTTAGGTGCAGGGGAAACTTCTCCAGCTTTGCCTTGGAGTTGTGGGCTGAACGTACTCAGCCTTGACAGAGTATTTGCTTACTGTCAAATTTTTGTCAGGAATGATTTTTTTGTAACCTTTTTCCTTTGGGAAAAACCTTTTAATCTTTAGGACCTAGAATAGTTTAATCCTGCTAGTTTAACACTTGCAAGCTCCTTTCTTTACTTAAACTAGCATTATCTAGGCAGCAAGCAAGCCTTTTTGCTACAGATTGCCTGAAAGTATACAAACTGATTTATATAAATTCTATCATTTTTTGTCAGTTTCTTGAATACATTGAGAAAATAGTGAATCCTTTTTTTTTTGTTTTTTATTTTTATTTATTTATTTTTTTGCTCTGGAATATAGGGTTAAATACAGATCTCATTTTTTATTTTTTTAAAAGATTTTTTTTTCTTGGAGAGAGAGAGAGCACAAGCAGGGGGAGTGGCAGAGGAAGAGGGAGAAAGAGGCTCCCTTCTCAGCAGGGAGCCCAATCTCAGGACCCTGGGACCATGACCTGAGCTGAAGACAGATGCTTAACTGACTGAACCACCCAGGCGCCCCCAGATCTTATTTTTAATAAATAATATGTGTATGCTATAAAGTTCAAAAGGTTCAAGGAAATGTGTGTGTGGAAAAAAAAGTGACAGTTCTCCCATTATTGTGAGCATTTTCACTGATTTAAAGCACATGCTTCAGACTTCCTCTTTCATTATTAGTGTTTGCCACAGACAATTTCATTTTTTTTTATTTTATTTATTTATGATAGTCACATAGAGAGAGAGAGAGAGAGAGAGAGGCAGAGACACAGGCAGAGGGAGAAGCAGGCTCCATGCACCGGGAGCCCAACGTGGGATTCGATCCCGGGTCTCCAGGATCGCGCCCTGGGCCAAAGGCAGGCGCCAAACCGCTGCGCCACCCAGGGATCCCCCAATTTCATTTTTTTTATTGGAGTTCAATTTGCCAACATATAGCATAACACCCAGTGCTCATCTCACCAAGTGCCCCCCTCAGTGCCCATCACCCAGTCACCCCAACCCCCGCCCACCTGCCTTTCCACTACCCCTTGTTCCTTTCCCAGAGTTAGGTGTCTCTCATGTTTTGTCACCCTTACTGATATTTTCACTCATTTTCTCTCCTTTCTGCTTTATTCCCTTTCACTAATTTTTATATTCCCCAAGTGAATAAGACCATATAATGTTTGTCCTTCTCCGATTGACTTACTTCACTCAGCATAATACCCTCCAGTTCCATCCACGTCGAAGCAAATGGTGGGTATTTGTCGTTTCTGATGGCTGAGTAATATTCCATTGTATACATAGACCACATCTTCTTTATCCATTCATCTTTCGATGGACACCGAGGCTCCTTCCACAGTTTGGCTATTGTGGACATTGCTGCTAGAAACATCGTGATGCAGGTGTCCTGGTGTTTCACTGCATCTGTATCTTTGGGGTAAATCCCCAGCAGTGCAATTGCTGGATCGTAGGGCAGGTCTATTTTTAACTCTTTGAGGAACCTCCACACAGTTTTCCAGAGTGGCTGCACCAGTTCACATTCCCATCAACAGTGCAGGAAGGTTCCCCTTTCTCCACATCCTCTCCAACATTTGTTGATTCCTGCCTTGTTAATTTTCACCATTCTCACTGGTGTGAGGTGGTATCTCATTGTGGTTTTGATTTGTATTTCCCTGATGGCAAGTGATGCGGAGCATTTTCTCATGTGCTTGTTGGCCATGTCTATTCTTCCTCTGTGAGATTTCTGTTCATGTCTTTTGCCCATTTCATGACTGAATTGTTTGTTTCTTGGCTGTTGAGTTTAATAAGTTCTTTATAGATCTTGGATACTAGCCCTTTATCTGATACGTTATTTGCAGATATCTTCTCCCATTCTGTAGGGTGTCTTTTAGTTTTGTTGACCGTTTCTTTTGCTGTACAGAAGCTTTTTATCTTGATTAAATCCCAATAATTCATTTTTGTTTTTGTTTCCCTTGCCTTCATAGATGTATCTTGCAAGAAGTTAATGTGGCTGAGTTCAAAAAGGGTGTTGCCTGTGTACTCTTCTAGGATTCTGATGGATTCTTGTCTCACATTTAGATCTTTTATCCATTTTGAGTTTCTTTGTGTATGGTGTAAGAGAATGGTCTAGTTTTGTTCTTCTGCATGTGGCTGTCCAATTTTCCCAGCACCATTTATTGAAGAGACTGTTTTTTTTTTTCTCCTCTGGATAGTCTTTCCTGCTTTGTCGAATATTAGTTGACTATAGAGTTGAGGGCCCATTTCTGGGTTCTCTATTCTGTTCCATTGATCTATGTGTCTGTTTTTGTGCCAGTTCCACACTGTCTTGATGACCACAGCTTTGTAGTACAACTTGAAATCTGGCATTGTGATGCCCCCAGCTATGGTTTTCTTTTTTAATATTCCCCTGTCTATTCGGGGTCTTTTCTGATTCCACACAAATCTTAAGATTATTTGTTCCAACTCTCTGAAGAAAGTCCATGGTATTTTGATAGGGATTGCATTAAATGTGTAAATTGCCCTGGGCAGCATTGCCATTTTCACAATATTATTCTTCCAATCCATGAGCATGGAATATTTTTCCATCTCTTTGTGTCTTCCTCAGTTTTTTTCAGAAGTGTTCTGTAGTTTTTAGGATATAGATTCTTTACCTCTTTGGTTAGGTTTATTCCTAGGTATCTTATGCTTTTGGGTGCAATTGTAAATGGGATTGACTCCTTAATTTCTCTTTCTTCAGTCTTATTTTTAGTGTATAGAAATGCCGCTGATTTCTGGGCATTGATTTTGTATCCTCCCACACTACCAAATTGCTGTTTGAGTTCTAGCAATCTTGGGGTGGAGTCTTTTGGGTTTTCTGTGTACAGTATCATCTGCGAAGAGGGAGAGTTTGACTTCTTCTTTGCCAATTTGAATGCCTTTGATTTCTTTTTTTTTGCCTGATTGTGACAATTTCATTTTAAAATATTAACCTGAAAAAAAATATTAACCTGTAAAAAGTCACATGCTCATGAGATTTTTGACATTTTGTGTCTTTGGGTGGGAACAAGATGAAAACATGGGTCCTTTCCAGGGCGGGACTTGGAACTGAGCCTGGTTCATATTTACACACAGTTAGCATTAAGGCTTTAAGATGTAGTGGGGTGGTCCCCATATTTGGAGCATGTAATTGAAAGTTACCAAACAAAAATCAGCATGCTTGTAGGACACTATGCCTGTGATGGCCATCAACACTTTCTGAGTGCTTTGCATGTGCCTGGATGTTTTAAGTAAGTGCATTGCAGGTATGACTTTTCCTAATCCCAACGGGCAATTGACGTGGGTCCCATGGTCAGCCCCATTTTACAGGTGAGACTACTATGTCTCATGCAGAAAAGTAACTACCCAGGAGCAAACAGTAGGTGGCCACCCCAATCACCAGGCTCTCACTGCCTCTGTACTGGTGAACCATGGGAGCCCAGTCCTTCACTCATATTTACATGTAAAATCTGTCCATTAACCAACTTTTTATGAAGGAAAAAAATCATGTGGCTAACTCTCATAGAAAAGCAAAAGTCTTTGACATTTGCTTGCACATGGAAATAAAATTATATTTTAACCAACAATATTCGGCCTCCCCCTCCTTGAATTCTTGGTATTCCCTGACAAGTTGCTTATTTTCTTGTGGGAACAGCAGCAGTTTCCAGTTCAGGTTGCATGAATTGATATAGAATGTGTGCCCTTTGTTTGGAATGCTTGTGTGTTTATAGTTTAAAACAATTTATTTTTGGTAAATAGACTCACTTACATTTATGCTTCCTGAATTCTGTAAAGATAAACTATTTTAACCCTGATAATTTTGGGAAATTGCCTATGTGTCTTTCACAGAAAATTGCTTGCAGAATGAGGCTGGGATGATGCTTTTCATTGGTCAATCCCAGTTAATTGGCAAATCAAATTTGTCTAAGCGGTAGGAGTAGAGACTGCCAAGCGTCGAAATAAGACTGGGCTGCTTATCCCATGTCTTTGGCAACGGGGGCTTGTCATTCATATAGTGGCATTGTAGGTAAAAGAAGGGAAGGGCCAAGATTTTCCCATTCAGTGGCTCTATTGGCTTTAGTTAAAGAATGGGCAGTAAGTAGCCTGGCTCCCAGTTTGGGTCTCATCTGATGACCAGTAGAATTCATCAACAAATGAACGAAACCTCTGACCTAAACCCCCCAAGTGGTGGGACACAGGGAATGAGACTGTGAGGGAGAGAAACCCAGACTCTGAACCTGACAGTAGGGCTGAAGGGTCAAGGGCACCCCATGTGTATAGGCAGATGACCTTGGGCAAGTCCATTACTGCTCTGACTTGCATTTGCTTCTCTATTAACAAGAGGAGTGATCCCTTCCCACAGAGCTGCGGAGGTACTGAATGAGTTATGTAACTTATTTACATTTTCAATGACCCTATGGCTGAATAAAGTCACATTCACAGATACCAGAGCTAGGACTTGGACATATCTTTCAGGGGGCACAGTGTGACTCACTGCATTATGTTCTAGCTCCAAGGCTGCTCCTCTATGAAGACCACCTCCACCCCTCGCTTCTTTGGGTGGTTTCTCCTTTGGGCATCCATGTGAGTTCTGTTCATACTTCAATGGGGACTTTTCTCTGGTTGCTTATTGTGTACAGGACACCTGCTCCAGAAGATGCTTTCAGCATTATGTCATTCCTTATTACCCATTATAGGTCCTGGCACATGTAAACATTTATATGTCTTAAATGAAGGATTGAGGCCCAAGGAATTGAAAGGATGTGTCCTGCTAGTGAGTTCTTTCTTCCCTGGCAGGCTCTGAAGTAAATCAAATCTCAGGTTTATATCCATTGAGTTAGTAATTGTCACTTACTGTGTGCCAGACAGCATGACAGAAACCCTGATACAGGAGCACCTGGGTGGCTCAGTCTGTTGAGCTGGGGAGTTGAGCATCCAACTCTTGGTTTCAGTTCAGGTCATGATCTCAGGGTAGTGGGCTCGGGCTGTGTCAGGCTTCACGCTCAGTGCAGTCAACTTGTCCCTTTCCTTCTTGCTCTGCTCCTCCTCTTGCTCTCTCTCGCTCTGCTCCTTCTCTTGCTCTCTCTCGCTCTCTCTTTCTCTCTCTCTAAAAATGAGTAAAAATTTTTAAAAAGAAACCCTGATACATAAATACACACTCCCTTTCTTCAAAACTCAAATGCTTCATAAGTATGCATTGAGTACCTACTGTGTGCCCGCCACCTGGCTCTCAGTTGGGTTAGGGAGACAAACATGTAATGATTATCTCAGCCTATGTGGGAAGTGCTTGGTGAGAGCATGTTCAAAGTGGCATGGAACACAGAGGAGCTGGGATAAAATTTGTCTCCAAGGATCAGCCAAGCTTTTGAGTCATCAATGATGGTACCTAGGCTGGACTTTGCTTTTGGGGTGAAAAAGTATTTCCTAAGACAAAGCATTCTAGAAAAATGCTCTCTGGACAATCTGAATCTGAATTTGCTGGTGGCAGAAACTATTAGAACCCTTTTGGAAAGATACTTAAGAATAAGAATCAAGTACTTTGTGAATATTCATATGCTTTGACCCACTGATTTCACTTCGTCGACTATATGGTAAGGCTCCACTCTGGCCCGCATGAGAGGCTCTAAGTGTGAGGATATTTAATACAGCACAGCTTATGACCAATAATCCTAAAATAACCCAAGGCTAAGAAATTGGCATTGTAAACTGCATACCTACTTTTTAGAGACTTGAGACTACGATGCACTCGTGTATAATGCTTCCTATGAAAACCCTGCATTTTTAAAAGCGGTTATTGTTATGATCTTGAGAGAAAATTATAGCTTATAAAATTGCATGACCCTGTAAACAAATGTCTGCTTATTGAACAAGAAAAGACTCGAAGGAGGTTTCCCCATGTGCTGGCGTCACAGGGAGAATCCATGTAAATCCCTTTCCTTCTTTTCTCCATTTTGAAATTTTTTGTAATGAGCATGTCATCCTTTTTTAATGAAGAAAATCAAACCATAAATAACTTTCTCCCCAAAAGGAAGGTATTTCTTAAACATGAGATTTATTTTTGTTAGTTTCATTTTTTATAGCAGCAATGTTTTATGTATACATTAATAATCATATGTATATTGAAATACACAGTGTAACGTTTTTCTGTAGAAATTAGTGTATTTTTAATGCTAATTAAAATTATGTTTCCCGTGTATATATTTTTTCTAGTTCTTTGGTGAAAACTATGTAATTGGGAGAGGGAGTGACTTGAAAGGAAAGAAAATAAATTTGATAAAACTTCAAAGTTGTAGAAATCACTTTAAGATGGTCCTAAATTTTGGCACTTTGCACTTGGACTCAGCTCTGTCCTGTGTCACATCTATCAGACATGAGCATCAGATTGGACTGCTCAGGTTGGAGTCCTGATGTCACCACTTATGCTAGCTGTGATTGCTCATGCCTCAGTTTTGTTGCCTTTAAAATGGGCTTATGAAGATATGGAATAAATGATCCATGCCGAACTGGCACAATGACTGCCTAGCACCTTCCAAGCTTTTGGTGAGATTCATAATAAGACAATAATCATCAATAAGCTTAATATAAAACTGATAGGACCTATTTTTGTCCACCCCCTTCCTTCCCTGCTACCACTGTGCCAAGAGTACACATCGGATCCAAGGGTGACCACATCAGCAGTACTTCATTACTGTGGTACTGGGTTCATAGCAACTAGAAAGAAATCTTCAGATGACAAAAAATGGAAGACATGCACAAGTGTCATTTAGGATGGAAATTCCAATTCAATTTCAGGAGTAACTTTGTTATTTCCAGGCACAGAGCTTGGTTTCCCTTCTGTTACAGTCCAGCATTTTGAGAATTTATGGCTTCGTGATGATATAAAAGTGAGGTACAAGAGAATCCAATTTATCTCTTAAAGGGACTGTTCCATCTCCTCGGTATAAATTGCTCCTACAATTGGGCAGAGAGTGTTTATGTTAGATAATAAATTTTAGAAATAAGGACCCGGGTCTCAACTTAACGTCAGAGAAACGAATGAAATCTGGGAGCAGAATATGAAAGCAGAAAACAAACCTCCAAATGGATCCAATAAATTAGAGGCTGTTCTACAGAAGATGTTAAAAACCAAGACGATAAATGCAATGTCAGGAAATCAGATCAGCTTTCTGGAAAAGTCAGCATCCACAGAAAGACTAAGATTTCTGAAGCTTTGCTCCTAAGCTGTTCCCCACAGCTCTGAGTCCCTTCTCTGAGTAGTATCCTGCATTCATCCATCAGTCAATAAACAATAGCAAAGAAGGATCAAACCCTGGGCATTACTGACAGAAGCATTAGGACAACAAAACTCTACCATCAGGAAACCTCAGTCCTGTGGGAGGAGCACGTTGGTTATTAGTAATAATAGTTGGCATATTTAGGCCCTGGCCACCATGTGCGAGAATATATGTATGTGTATGTACGCAAACACACACACATACATATGCATATACATACATATATACGCACACAGTTGCTAGTGTATGTATCTTATTACAATGCAGTGTAGTCCCCCTCTCCTTTTGCAAGTGAGGAAAAGACAGTGCTGGGAAGGATATGAATCATAAGAGAGGTGGGTGGGAACACAATACGTGGAGAGTTCTGAGAAGTGACAGATCACATATGCTTTATGCTTTGCTTGGGCTTATGGAGGAGATGGGCTTTTGAATCTGAATAGCATTTTAACAACAGGGACAGATGGTGGAGAGCATGTTTCCAGGAAGACTTGACACGAGAAAAAGGTTTGCTTTCTCCTGTCTCCTTGTGCAGGACCTTGAGTGCAAGATTATTCAATGTGAACTTTATCTTGTGACAGTTGCCACAAGGATTGTTGAAATAATTCCTTATGGTCACCTAGGGATTGAGATAAAGAAAAAAGAGAGGAACGTGGTGTAGAGTTTCTGTATTTATAGGTTGGTGTACCTACTGTGGCACTCTGAGTTACACCTTTGTGCTGGACCTGACAATCTATGCAGTCTTCACAGATACTCATTCATCTGTTCATTCATTTGTCCATCCTTCTATCTATCCATCCATCTACCCATACATACATCTATCCATGCATCCAGCCATACATCCATTCACTCAGTAGTGACTTACCAAGTACCTACATCACATTGGGCTATGGATGCAGCAGCAAACAGTGCACTTGATAATGTTTCTGCCTTCTCAGTGCATACTTTCTAATGGACGGAGGCAGATAACAAATGTGTATGAAATATGTCAGAGGATGACAAGTGCTGTCAAATTCTTTGGCAATATGGAGTGAACCCCCAGGCGGGGGTCTGGCTTGTTTCTGCTTTATGGGGCAGGGTCAGAAAAAGATCTCTCTGATACAGGGACACGTGAGCAGGGACCTGGAGGAAGCGAGGGGTCTCCAGACCCATGGCAGTCTTGGGGTACCCTGTCAAAGCAGTAGCATGGAGGCCCCAAGAGGGGAGTGTGATCAGTGTGTCTTAGGAACAGTGAGAAGAATGACATGATTGGAACCGTGTGAGTGGGGAGAGTGGTGGAGGTGAGGCCAAGGGAGAGGTGAAACAGAGGGTAATAGGGATTTATCAGCTTCAGCTTTTATCCTGAGAGAGTAGAAAGCCATTGCCAAGCTTTGGACAGAGCAGTGACATGATTTGATCTATGCTTTCAATAGAAGTGGGCCCTGGCTGCTCTGAGGATCATTGTGGCTGCTGTATGGGAGATGGATTGGTGGCAGGCAGCCTCCTCTCCTAGTGATGAAGAGAAGGCAACACTGGAGAATAGAGAGTAGAGAAACATTTTGATGGAGGCTCAGGTAACCTGCCCTAATACCTCTGTTGGCCAAATCAACCAAGGTTCATTTATATGCAAAGGAAGACGCAAAGAACATTTGTCTGCTTGACAAATTCTGCTTCAAGGTGCCGGATCCAGTGCTGTGGTTCTAGAGTGACAGAACTGGGGTAGAGCCACACCAGTCCTCAAAGTACTTCATACCCAGTGCAGGGGAGATCCCATATGTTCACAAATTGCAATAAAACAAGGAAGGGAGCTACACATGCTTTGCAAGATGAAGCCCTAAGTCAGGGGTAATGTCACTGTGGGCCCCCTGTGGGAAGGGGGTACCGGGTGAAATCACACAAGCCTTTATGCAATAGGAGGGATGTATGCTCTGCTGTGAGGGGCTGGTTGTCTTCTGATAATGGTAGCTGTCATGTGAGGGAGGGCGTAACCAATGCAGGGCATGGCGGCGTCAAGTGTGCATGAAGCTCAGGGTGTTTGATAGGTATCAACCACATATTGGCCTTAGAGCCAATAGAAGATGACGCTGGAAAGCTGAGCTAGAGCTGTTTTCATGTTTTTTTAATTGTGCTAAAACACACATAATGTAAAATTTACTATTTTAACCGTTTTATTTTTTAATTTTTTTTGTATATTTTTATTGGAGTTCGATTTGCCAACATATAGTATAACACCCAGTGCTCATCCTGTCAAACGCCCCCCTCAGTGCCTGTTTTAAATTATAAAGTTCAATGATGTTAAATATACTCACATTGTTGTATACCCAACCTCCAGAACTTTTTCATCTTCCCAAAATGAGAATCCATAAATACCCATTAAATAATAATTCCTCATTCCCCACACCCTCCAGACCCTGGCACCCACCATTCTACTTCTCTGTCTATGAATTTGACTACCCTAGGTGGTACCTCATCTAAGTGGAATCATAAAGAATTTGCCCCTTTGCAATTGGCTTATTTCACTTGGCATAATGCCCTCCAGATTCATCTATGTTGTAACACATGTTGGAATTTCCTTTTTTTTTTTTTTTTTTTTTTTTTTTTAGGCTGAATAGTATCTATTATATGGGTAGATCACATTTTGTTTATCCACTCATACATTTTCGGACATTTAGGTTGTTGTGAGTAATGCTGCTATGAATAATTTTGGGGGAATATACCCAGAAGTGGAATTGCCGGGTCATAGGGTAATTCTATTTTTAATTTTTTGAGAAACCATGTGGGCTAGAGTTTTCGAATGAAGAGCTTTAGCGCTGGACTAAAGGATTCAGGCTTTCTTCTATAGCCCATAGGGAGATGAATAGTTCACTCAAGGAAGATGCATGTAGCAGCCACACAGCAGACATTCAAAGAGAGAAAGGTTTAGGTCAGGGCAGCCTATGGGGACATGGCTACAAATGTTAAAATCATGTGATACTTTTGTAAAAGGAAATCGTGAAGATCAGTATTTTCAGTTTGCTGGATACCAACCATTAGAATGAACCTCTGGTACTCGCACTAATGAGATTGCTTCCTTTCACCACCATGGAAGGCACATGCAAATTCTAAGCGTTTTGATGCAAGAACCAGATTTTTCCCTACAGTAGTAAACAAACATTCTTTTAGCATGAGAGATTTCATCACCATCAAGATATATGAAGCACTGTTATTGTTTTTTGAAAGAGCAATAAAAATTGTCTATTGCAGGAGGAACTTTCAGAGCTAAAAACAGATATTTTACACGTGTTCCTTGACTTAGGTTGGCATCACAGACATGAAGGCACAAACAAATCACAAGCACTCAATGAAGCCCCAGGAATTGAATGAATAAATTGAAGTCCTGATGCACTCATGATCTGTTTGTGAATTGGCAGGTACTGTCATTGTGGGAAACACCCCCCTAAATTTCTTCTCTTTCTCCCATGTTCACCAAGATTCAAAATCCTAGTTCACCTTTCTGCCTCCATCCATTACCATTGTTTGCTTGGAATAATTCATTGACCTTTATAAATAGGTTAGGATGCAGACAGAAAATAGAAACCACCTTGAGTATCTCAAACAGAGGGAATTTAGTATGGGGAATTGGTGACATAGATGAATTTCTTCTATTTTTGAGGAGCAAATGGATGACAAGGTGACATGGAGATAAGCAGCAGCAGGACCTACATACCCGGGAGCTGGAGGGACCCAGGGATGGAGAGTGGGGACGGTACTTTCTTGGAGCCCAAGAGACAGGTCTCTGCCTCAGAGGATCTGCTCAGTAAGAGCTGGAGCTGGGCAGTACCATATAGGCAGAGACTATGTGCCACAGGCTGAATGACAACATAGAGAGAGGCAGCCCAACCTGGGGCACTGCCCAGAGAGATATCCTGGCTTCTCCCCAACTCCCACTCTCTAGTCTTCCACACCACCTGGCAGATTTCCCTAGAACATTACTGTTAGGATGTCACTTCCAACTCAAGTATTGTCCTCTCCGTGATGGCTACTGTGACTTCAGAAGGAAGCACATTGGAGCTGCATATTTCACCCTTTCTGCTACCGGAGTACCTTGTACAGACACCTGCACTATCACATGACCATCCTTGTAGTTGGTTGATGTCTTTCTCCCACTAGATTTCTCTCCCCACAAACTTGAAAACATGTTCCCATTATCAGTGTACCCTGATGCCTGACACAGTGTCTGACTATCAAGAATGTGTGACAGATGACCATGGAATACCTAAATGAGATTACACATGTTTTTCCATTAAAAGAACACCACTAGAACTGAAAAATGAACTCAGTAAAGTCACAAGATACAAAATTAAGATACGGAAATGTATTGCATTTGTATGCACTAAAATAAATAAGTAGCAGAAAGAAATTAAGAAAACAGTCTCATTTATAATTACACCGAAAAATAATAAAATATAAAAATAATAAAATAAACTTGACCAAGGAGGTGAAAGACCTGTACTCAGAAGACTAGAAAATATTGATGAAAGAAACTGAAGATGATGCAAATAAATGGAAAGACATTCTCTGCTCACAGATTAGAAGAACTAATTAATATTAAAATGTTTATACTACCCAGAACAATCTACAGTTTTAATGCAATCACTATCAAATGTGAACTATTACAGTCACTCTGGAAAACTGTGTGGAGGTTCCTCAAAGAGTTAAAAATAGACCTACCCTATGACCCAGCAATTCCACTACTGGGTATTTACCTCAAAGATACAGATGCAGTGAAAAGCCAGGACACCTGCACCCCAATGTTTATAGCAGCAATGTCCACAACAACCAAACTGTGGAAGGGGCCTTGGTGTCCATCGACAGATGAATGGATAAAAAAGATGTGGTCTATATATACAATGGAATATTACTCAGCCATTAAAAAGGATGAATACCCACCATTTGCTTCAACGTGGATGGAGCTGGAGGGTATTATGCTGGGTGAAGTAAGTCAGTTGGAGGAGGACAAACATTATATGGTTTCACTCATACGGGGAATATAAGAAATAGTGAAAGGAATTATAGAGGAAAGGAGAGAAAATGAGTGGGAAAAATTAGAGAGGGTGACAAAACATGAGAGACTCCTAACTCTGGGAAATGAACAAAGGGTAGTGGAAAGGGAGGCAGGTGGGGGGATGGGGTGACTGAGTGAGGGGCACTGAGGAGGGCACTTGACGGGATGAGCACTGGGTGTTATATGTTGGCAAATCGAACTTCAATAAAAAATATATATTAAAAAATACAATCCCTATCAAAATATCAATAGCTTTTTTCACAGAATTAGAACAAATAAGCCTAAAATTTGTATAGACCTACAAAAGACCCCAAATAACCAAATCAATCTTAGAAAAGAATAACAAAGCTGGGTATCACAATCCTTGATTTCAAGATAGACTACAATGCTGTAGTAATCAAAACAGTATGGTACTGACACAAAAAATAGACACATAGATCAGTGGAAGAGGATAGGGAGCCCAGGAATAAATCCACAATTAAATGGCCAATTAATCTATAACAAAGGAGGCAAGAAAATACAATGGGGGAAAAGACAGTTTCTTTAACAAATGGTGCTGGAACTGGAGGCTACAGGCAAAAGAATGGAAGTGGACTGCTTTCTTACACCATGCACAAAAATAAACTTATGGATTAAAGACTTACATGTGAGACCTGAAACCATAAAAATTCTAGAAGAAAACATAGACAGTAATTTCTTTGACATCAGCAACAGAAATATTATTCTAGATATGCCTCCTGAGGCAAGTAAACTACTGGTACTACACCAAAATAAAAGAAAAACTTTTGTACAATGAAGGAAACATGAGCAAAACAGACAATCTCCTGAATGGGAGAAGATACTTGTAAATGATACATCCAACAAGGAGTTAATACCCAAGCTATATTAAGAACTTACACAACTCAGCACCAAAGCAAATAATTTGATTAAAAAATGAACAGAGGCGGGATCCCTGGGTGGCTCAGCGGTTTAGCGCCTACCTTTGGCCCAAGGTGTGATCCTGGAATCCTGGGATCGAGTTCCGCATTGGGCTCCCGGCATGGAGCCTGCTTCTCCCTCTGCCTGTGTCTCTGCCTCTCTCTCTCTCTCTCTCTCTCGGTGTCTATCATGAATAAATAAATAAAATCTTTAAAAAAATGGACAGAGGACCTGGCTAGACATTTTTTCTTTTTTTTTATTTTTATTTATTTATGATAGTCACACAGAGAGAGAGAGAGAGAGGCAGAGACACAGGCAGAGGGAGAAGCAGGCTCCATGCACCGGGAGCCCGATGTGGGATTTGATCCCGGGTCTCCAGGATCGCTCCCTGGGCCAAAGGCAGGCGCCAAACCGCTGCGCCACCCAGGGATCCCTAGACATTTTTTCAAAGAAGACATACAGATGACCAACAGCCACATGAAGAGATGTTCAACATCAGTAATCAGGGAAATGCAAATTAAAACCACAATGAGAACCACCTCACACCTGTTTCGGCTAAAATCAAAAACACAAGAAATAACAAGTATTAGCGAGGATATGGAGAAGAAGAATCCCTGGTGCACTGCTGTTGGGAATGTAAATCGTGCAGCCACTGTGGAAAACAGTACGGAGATTCCTCAAAAACTTAAAAATAGAATTTCCATATGATCCAGTAATTTCACTATTGAGCTTACCCAAAGAAAAAGGAAACACTAATTCAAAAAAGATATAGGCACCTCTGTGTTTATTGCAGCATTGTTTGCAGTAGCCTAGATATGGAAAGATCCCTAGCATCCATCAAGAGATGAATGGATGAAGATGTGGTGTATATATACAATGGAATATGACTCAGCCATAAAAAAGAATGACATCTTGCTATTTGCAACAACATGGATAGACCTGGAGGGTATAATGCTAAGTGAAATAAATAAGTCAGAGAAAGACAAATACTATATGATTTCATGCATATATAGAATTTAAGAAACAAAGGGAAAAAAGAGGCAAAAAGACTCTTAAATACAAAGAAAAACTAGTGGTTACCGGAGGGAAGATGGCAGGGGAAATGGGTGAAGTAGGTGAAGGGGATGAAGTATACACTTAAGGTGATGAGTGCTAAGAAATGCTCATCATGATATTGTACACTGGAAACTAATATGACAATGTTAATTATTCTTGGATTAAAAAATATACATCTTTTATATAAATACAGCCCTCTGGGTCCTGGGCAGGCTTTGTACATTGAAGATGGACTCCAGCTTGGTAGTAGCTCTGTGGCCTTGGCTCAGGTTCTGTTCCTGGCATTGCTTCTTGCCTCTTAGAAAGTATATGGTTTGTCACAGGTTGAGGCTTTTAGGCCAACACAGAATGACTTCTAGTTCAGAGCTACGAAGAAGAAGCCATCCACTGCAAAGCTGCTGCAATCAGCCAGAGTTAGATGTGCAGAAAAGCACTGGGCCAATCTCCTTCTTGTGACTATTCTTTTATTTCCTTTATTGATCGATGTGCTCGCTAATTGTGACACATGTCCCATCACCTATGAAGCTCTTGGTATGAAAGATGTTCCTTTGAAGTGTTTACTCCATTATTTAACACAGAAAAAAAATTCAATATCCATTGCTAATTAAATAATCTTAGTTACTAAAGAGGAAAACTGCTTCCTGGTATAATTCAGAAGTTATCAGTTTCGAAATATGCATCCTTCTCTCTCCAACCCCACTCAGTAAGCGGAAGCTCTCACAATATTTGCATGAAGGAATAAATGAAAGATACCCTGACTCATGCCTCTGCTGGAGATGTCTTTTAAAAACAAAATAGAACTGTATCACTTTGCTTCTCCAGATCACTTGCTGACTCCCCATTGCCTTCAGATTAAAAGCCTGAATGCCTTATCGCTGTCATTATATCAGACCCTTAATTCCTATTTTGGCCACTAGTCCTGTTAAGCTGCTAAGGTGTGGCAGTTTGTCAAAGCTGTTTTGATGAGTTCAGAGTAATGGAAGCCCAAAGCCAACCAGGTTGAGAAAAAAAGGAAATTTGACTTAAAAAATCTGGGAGTTCAGTATATCTGATGTTGTTGAGGTTCAGTCAACAGAGAGAGGAGGGGGAGGAAGAGGACAGAGAGAGAGAGAGAGAGAGAAGGATTTTGCTTTGTAGGTCTCTGCTTAATTTCAATTGGCAAACTTGCTCTGTCCAGTGGACCAGCAACATGGCTGCCAGAACCCCACACTGCCTCGTGCCCAACTGGGTCTTCTCTTTCACCAAATTCATATATCAACCCCAGAGAAGCTTCTGGTAGTTCTGCTTGAGTCATGTGACTACCCAGAGAAACCTCTGATTCATTGTGCTCAAGTCACATGGCTATCTCTAAATAGTTCCTGTAGCCAGAGAGAATGGTCTAATTTAGCCAACTTGAACCATGCAACCACCCTTCTGAGCTCCATAGGCAGCCCTATGGGACCACAGTGAGAGGGGAGGTAGGTCCCCAAAAGAATCAGAAGAGGTAGGAAGCCAAACAGAAAACTTGGTACTCTAGTCCACACCCACATGTAGACTTTTGGGGCTTCACATGCTCACAGTGTCCTCCAGCCTGAATGCCTCTCTTCCATGAACTCTTCTTGGAAAAAAATACTGCCTTCTCTGGGAAGCCTTCCCAATTCTTCTTAACAATGTAGTTATTCCCGCTTTTATGTTTCCACCAATTTTTTGCATATTTTTCTCATAGAAATGATTTATTTACATATCTGCCTCCTCTACCAGACTGTGGGTTTAGTTTGAACCTTTTTAGGTAGCTTGCTCCCTTCAAGGTTTAACACAGTGCCTGGCATTCAGTATGTTCTACATGTATTTAGAAAGAGTGAAAGAGTAGAACAATAAGAGCCTCTAAGATTTCTCTCAATTAAACACTAAAACAACCTATTTTCATTCTTATTTTAAAATTCCTTACGTACCATTCATCTTGTTCATCTGCATTCTTAAAAAGCTGCATATGAAACAACATTCTGTTTTATATAGTGAAATTAGATACTGGGCAGAAGAAGAGATTTTAATGTTTGGAAACCCTCCACATCATCAATTGCATGAAAATAGAAAGAGTTCCTATTGAGGGTGCCAGCAGGTGGTATTCTTAACGTTTTAACACACATGTTCCTGGGGAGTATTGGAAAGGTAACTTGGGAGCTTGTCTTCAATGTTGATATTACTCATTTTTCAAAAGAGACTGATTAGTGAGTCACTGGGGAAGAGGAAGTTATTAAAAATAAGAGAGTAGGAGTGTGTGTGTGCGCATGTGCTCACTGCAAAGGTATGTTGCTACACATCAGATCTCTAATGCTGTGGGATTTCAAAGGGCAGCGTTAGACATCTTGTTTAAGAACTTGTGACTCTGTACTACTCGTGCTTATCCATGTTTACCGATATGTGTTAAGACTTTACGGGCAACTCACAGTTGTACTGCCCTGGAGGTATTCTGTTGTGTATTTATTTCTGTAAGATGTATGCATGCCCTGAATCTACTTCCAGAGGAGCCTGAGGGATGGATAAATGGAAAGAGAACATGAGAGCCCATGAGCAGGGGATCCAGCCTCAGGGGCTGGACCCAGTGGTACACTCCATGGAAAATTGCTTCCATCCTGAGCCTTGATCCAGTTCTCTTCCTTGAAAATGGGGATGGTGCTGGTAACCTCAGGCTTGCTGTGAGGATTAAAGAGATAACATTTGCCAGGGCCAAGCCTGGGGCATGTCCTGTCAGTCGTGTGGTCCAGTTGTTGAGTGTCCCCACTTCTTACCTTCCTGAAGGCTCTGACAGGCAGATAGATTAAAGCAGAGTGAAATATTTTGTAAATAAAACTGAGTCTGGAGGCTGTCCTTCCAGTTTCTCAATGAGTCATAGGTACAAGTTCATCAATCTCTTCAGCCCTCATTTTCCTCATCTTTAAAATGGGGTGAGTGTATGTCACTCCCAGCTAGTAGCAGAAAGGAAGGGAAACAATGTATGAGAAGATGCTCAGCACCTGGGAGGTGCCAAAGCCATGTGTACAGGAAAAGGAGACTTGAACATGAGTCCCACTAAAGGGGACAAGAGGCACAAATGGCCCTCTCCCCTGGCACAGGTGACAAATCAAATGGCATCAGTACCTGACTTCCTAGTAGCCTTTTGTAGTCTTTTGCATTGAGTAGAAGCCCCTGGTGTTTTACACAGATGGACTTGGGTCCAAATCCTGCCCATGCCTCTGTTGAAGTTGACACCAAGTCCCCAGACTAAGTTTGGAAGTAGTGATTGCAGTGAGCAATTTGGAGAGGGTCCTGGTGACAGCTGCTGCTGGTGGCATGCTTGGTGCACCACAGGGCTCTAGTAGCTAGGTTACACGTGCTGTCTCATTAATCCTCATGCCCACCAGGTCTGATGGACATTAGTAACCACACACTTCTCTTCCATGAGGAGCCATGAACATGGAGGCTCAGGGAGCATAAATACCTTGTGGGAGGTGATGAGGCTAATCTCAGTGAGGGAAGGAGTTTTAAGCCTGCATCTACCTACTACAGTGCAAGAGCACTGTCCTTCCCTTTCATTCCATGTTTGGATTATAATTTCAGAAAAAAAAAAAAAACAAAAAAACAAAACGGAAAACACCCTTACCACCTGGAAATTATTCACATTTCTCCATAGAACTAATCTAAAAGAGAAATGTAACATATGAACTTTTTTTTTTTTTTTTTTACATATGAACTTTTTTATACGACACTGAAGATTTTTTTTGTCAATGCCCATTGAAAGGCCCATGTTTCAGAAATGCTCCTGGGAAGCTCCAGGATAGCTGTTTATGCCCTTCCATTTGTCAAATGGAAGATACTTACCTTGTGTGGTCCCAGAAGCCAGAAGTGGAACAATAGCGTGTACATGACAGGTTGGTTGGATTCTCCATCATAAAGAAGCATTTGGAGCTGTCCAACGTTGTGCCCAACAGGCTGACCAGGCAGTAAGTATGTAGTTGGCTTTCACTGACCCCATTTCAGCAGGAGCTAGAGGACCACTGAATAGGATGCTGGAGAGAGGGGGCATACAGGCATAGAGCACTGGGCTGGAGGGCTGACACATATGCCTGCTGACCTGTCCATATTCATACATGTCAACTGCCTGTGGAGCTCCTGCACTTGACCAGGTACAAGTCAACTTTAGGAGGGAAACATGAGCATAGTCAGTTTCTTCTGTTATCTCTGCTTATCAGGCTATTTAAATCAAATAGTTTTCATTGTTCTCAAATCCTTGCCCGTTTGTGCCATGGCAAAAGTCCTTTCTTTGTTGGATAGCAGATTCCATTTGGGCAAATTCCTTTACATCCCAGGAAAGGCTGACAATTGGAGTGCAATCTCGAGTTGAAAACTCTAATCTCATATAAGATTCAGAGCTTTGCCCTCCCCAGTCACTGCAGGTATGGATGAAGGACACCCAGGTGGGAAGAAGGGGCTTAGCTGCTCTGTTATTTATTTTTCCTCCATCCTCCAGAATGTGGGTGTAGAGGAAGGAGTCTGCCTCTGACATCCCCACCCCCAATTCCTCTTTCTCCTGGGTCTCCAGTGTGCTGGATCAAAGAAGATGAAAAGAGACTTATATAACCACTCATGTGCATCCTTTTGCTGTTGACTGACCAGCTATTGATGCTCTGTCTTACTAGTAATAACAACAGACTCGGGATGCCTGGGTGGTTCAGTGGTTGAGCGTCTGTCTTGGGCTAAGGTCGTGATCCTGGAGTTCCAGGATCAAGTGCCACATCGGGCTTCCTGTGGAGAGTCTGCTTCTTTCTTTGCCTATCAATCAATCAATCTTAAAAAAAAAAAAAAACAAAAAAAACAAAAAACAACCAGGGGGATCCCTGGGTGGCTCAGCAGTTCAGCAGCTGCCTTTGGCCCAGGGCAAGATCTTGGAGTCCCGGGATCCAGTCCCGTGTCAGGCTCCCGGCATGAAGCCTGCTTCTTCCTCTGCCTGTGTCTCTGCCTCTCTCTCTTTCTCTCTCTCTCTCTCATGAATAAATAAATAAAATCTCTCAAAAAAAAAAAAAAAAAAAAAAACAGACTCATCACTTCCTGGGTTTGGTTCCAAAGACTTTGCATTCAATGATTCACTTAATCCTCACAATCTCCCCTGAGTTCAATCTATTCTTGTTCCCCATTACAAATAAGGAACTTGGGCAAGAGGCCCAGCAACATCCCCAAAATCAAACAGGGTATAAACCTAGGCAATTTTGGTGACAGATGGTATCGTCTCCCATGGGGCACACATGAGTTCTTAGGAGGGCCTGGCAGGGATTCCCTGACATCAGAGTTTCAGAACAAACTGCCGAAGACCCTTCTCCTTCCATGGCTGCTGAATTCCTGTCCTCACAAGAACCTCCCAAAACCCACTGCTGGTATCCCCTTGCCTAGGGACATGCCACAAGAGACTCATGCATGCTTACTGTGCTGGCTACTGGGGGTAGGAGGAGGACACTGCCCTACTGCTGTCCTCTTCCTCTTCCCTTCTGTGGCAAAGATAGTGATTAGCGCATAGTATAGAACCATAGCTGGGTGTGCGGCTGCCCCGAATAAACATATTGCCTATCTCCTTGCATTAGCTGTGATCATGTGATTGGGTACTGACCAACTCACCATATGTGAGCAGAAATATCAAGGCATCTTCCAGGATTCTTAAGATTCTTTGCCTGTTCTTGCACCCTTCCTCCCTCTTGCTGCCTGGATGGAGACATGATGCCTGTAGCTCCACCCTAGGGGGGTTGAAAATCCATACCCTAATTATGACAGAGTGGGGAGCTAGAAGGAATCTGATTCCCCAAAGACTGCATGGTGCCCAGCTACAGTGCCAGCTCTGCATTGCCTACCTCTGGATTTCTACATGGGAGACAAATAAACTTCCATCTTTTGTTAAGCCATAATTATCTACAAGCCAAACCTAATTCTGGCTAATCTATGTCTCTTGCTGTTATTCTTTCTTCTCCTGCTCAGATCAGCACAGGGGCAGGCAGCAGGCTAACTGCTGGGCAGATGCGCAGCCAGAGGACAGAATGCTATTCATCAGTTCTTGCAGGCAGCTCTCATCTGTACTTGTGGGTCTCTCAGCCCCTCTCTTGGTTTCAGAGAGTGAGAGACACAGCTCTCTTTTCCACACTGTCATATCATGATGACTCCCGCTCTCTGCTCTCTCCAGTTGCTTTATGTGAAGGTTTGGTGAGAGGCCAGTGGCTCTTGGTGATCAGATTAATTGTCCCAACGCTTAACAAGTCCACTCTTTGGGCCCAGCGGCCAGTTCTTAGGCAGCGTGAGGATCCTGTTGGGGACATTCCCCAGATATGGGCCAAGGTTAATTGCCTACGTAACTGTGAACCAGCAGCTTATGGACAACCAGTTCTTATGGGCATCTTCTCCCTCACTGAGGTACTCTCAGGGCTGGCTCAGTGCCTGCCACGTTGGAGGCATGCCATATTTTTGAAGTAATGAATAAATGAATGAATGAACCCTTTGGAAACTCTTCAGAGAGAGAGTTAAATCCTAAAGAGTTATTGATGGCATCTGTCGGTAAAGATGGTCATGAAGAGAGTGAGTCAGAGACTTGATTATACTTCTGGGGTGAGAAACAACCTTTTATTGAAGCAAAAAGAACCCTGAAACTCAAGTCCAGAATTCAGTGTGTGCAAACAGCTCCTGAGCTTGAATTCCTGCCTGGAGAGACAGGTGCCATAGGGCAAAGTCACTGGACTTTGTTCCCATCCATAGAACCTGGATGGGAGCCCTGGAGACACTACTTACTGGCTATCGGACCTTAGGTAAGGTGTTCTGACACTGGCTAGAATGGTAAGGAAGACTCTATTCAGATCTATTGCAAGGGGCCAAGGCGATTGCAGTAGATTGAGCTTGAGTCCAAACACAGCAAGGAAAAGTGGGGATTTCTAGCCGAGGAGCAGAATGGAAGATTGGGGGTGAAAATTTACTAAGAGGAGATGTTAAGTATAGAGAAATTCTGTCTAAGCCAACTCAACAGGATTCTCACTGAAGGCAGACAAGCATGATCAGATATCAGGGGTGAGAGATAAAGGGTTTTATCAGGTGTCAAGGATGAGGGTTCTTGATAAACTGGCTCAGCAGAATTCTTGTTGAAGTAGGGCTCCACAAACCAAAGAAGGGCCCCAGGACAAGGTCTGGTCCAAAGAAGTGTCTAAAGTTTGGTCAAGATGAGAGTCTGTCACTCGTGAGATGTCTCTTGTCTTCTGTCCCTTGCTTGGTTGCTGTGAAGATACCACGAGTTGGGGCAGCAGATGGGGGAAAGGAGGCTGGATTCCAGTCCTCAGGTCGTTGGGGCTTTGTTTTAACAACTGAGCCCTGCCATTGTGCCCTGAAGGCAGTCAGAGACCATATGGCAACTTGTAGAAGTGACTGCATTCCAATAAACCTTTATTTGCAAAAGCAGGATTTTTACTCCAAGATGTAGGTTGATGACACCTATCTGAGGGGTGGGGAGGAGAGAGGGAGAGCCTTCCTAATTAATGCAAAAGTACTGTATAGGCTAGAGGTGCAGTATTCATGGGGCCTTTACTCGATTCTCCCACATTTTCCTTACTATTTATTTCATAATCTAGTCCTAATGTATGTATAGTGTAAACCACTTTACAGATCCTTTTGGGATAAAGTGGATATAAATTTTTTGGAACACATTATGTGTGACCCTCCCAAGATTCTGGTCTATGTAACCTGGGACAGGGAGACAGGGAGGAGTGATGTCCCAGGAGGTAAGAGCACCCCATAGGGATGAGAGCACCTCTCTGCGGAACACAGACAGATGATGACAGAGATGTCCTCTCAGGGCCACAAGCTACTTCTCTCTGTTCCTGGAAACAGGCCAAGAGGTGGGCTGCACTTATTTTGACCCCACTCACACCTGCAGACAAGGAAGCAGATAGAGCAGATGGCCCAGAACGAGAGCACAATAAAATCAGTCCACAGTTGACTAACCCCATTGAAGAGAGGTGAGCGCTGGTGGTCAGAAGGCCATACATTTGAGGATGGAAGACAAAGGATTGGTGACCAGAATAGCCAACATTAGACGGAAAATGTGGCAGCAAATGGGGGGTGGCGATGCCAATCTTGGTGAATTTCTGACCAGTGCACAAGGCAGGAGCAGCAGCTTTTTGAAACTGCCACAATCCTGGTCCTCCCGACCCTGTCCCCCAGGTTCCCGTCACCTGCCTTCAGCCAGGTTGGGTAAGGACTTGGTTAATTTGCTGAAAATACCACAGTGCCATCCATTCTCTTTTACAGGAGCCTTGAAGATTTGGGCAGGCGAGGACTCAAGGCATCTCGCTCCCCTGAGCTCTCGTTCACATCTGAGACGTTGTCATTGCTATTCTATACTGGCATCCTATGGGGAGAATTGTCGTTAATCTAATGTTTCATCCTATGCTAGACCAAAAAATTCAGAATGTTTAAATGGGAGAGGATGACAGCTCTGCTCTCATCTTTTCTGGGTCAGTGGACTATTTAATAAGATTTCAGCTTCATCCCTATCATTGCAATAATAACTTCACCTATATGCTTTGAGCTCAAGGCTCCAGCAGGAGAAAGGAGATGCTATCACACGAATATTCCAGCTCTTCCTCTCTGCCACACATCTGTATTTCTTTCCGGAATTCAGATTGATTTTTGCAGAGTACTTCATGCTCCAGAGCATGAAAGCTGAGTTTTCTGCAATGAGCGAAATAAAGTTTAAGATTGGGTTCAATACAGTTGAGCTCTTTTGAGACATAAGACCCACGGCCTATGTGGTGAGTCCTTGTTTCACTCACCTGAGGTCAACAAAGATGAAATGAGTGCTGACTAGGAGACAAATATTTTGTTCATGCCATCTGGGAGGTGTGATTAGAAGTGCAGTGGGGTCAGCCTGCGGGGCCAGGAAAGGCTTTCTGGGCGGGGAAGCTTTCAAGCTATGACTTGAAGCACCAGCAGGAATCACCCAGAAGATAGAGGCGCAAAGTGAGGCCTCAGTTTGTGAGTACTCCTAAGTAGAGCTTGCCCATCTATCTTCAGGCCAGGCTCCTAGAGAAACAGAGCCTATATATATACATATTTACAGAGGTGGGCAAAGCCTCACATCTGCAGGGTTAGTCCTCAAGCTGGACAGCCAGGAGAGCCCGTGGTATAGTTACCTTCCAGAGGTCAGTAGGTCTGAGACCCAGAAAAAAAGGGGATATTTCAGTTCAAGTTCAAAGGCAGTCAAGCAGGGCAGCCCCGGTGGCTCAGCGGTTTAGCGCCACCTTCAGCCCAGGGCCTGGTCCTGGAGACCCAGGATCGATTCCCACACATTGGGTTCCCTGCATGGAGCCTGCTTTTCCCTCTGCCTGTGTCTCTGCCTCTCTCTCTTTCTCTGTTTTTCTCATGAATGAATAAATAAAATCTTTAAAAAAAGAAACAAAGGCAGTCAAGTGGGAAACAGTTCTTTCTTAAAATGGGAGTAGCCTTCTTGCAGTATTCGGCCCTCCAATTGATTGGAGGAGACTCTCCCCCATTGAGGAGAGCCATCTGATTTATTCCATCAAATCCTGCTGTCATCCAAAAACATCCTCATGCACACACCCAGAATATTTTACCAAATATCTGGGCACTGTATGGCCTAGTCGAGTTTACCCATAAAATTAACCACCATAGGCCCGAAATCCAATGACTGATGTCCTTATAAGAGACAAACACGACACATAGAAACATGGGAGAGAAAGCCATGAGGACAAGCAGGGAGTGCAGGGATGCTGTGCACTAGCCACTGGTCACTGGAGCTGCCAGAAGCTGGAACAGACAAGGAAGGAGGCCACCACACAAACAACACACATCCACACACACACATCCACACACACGTCCACACACACATACACACACACACAGCCTCAGGAGGGAACCTGGCCCTGCGGACACCTGTTGCCTGACACTGGAGACACTGGTCCTGCTCTTGGCTCTTTCTTTATTAGAGGATGGTTAGCAGGTATCCAATGTTAGATTCCAGATCCAACTAAGGAAACTTTTTGAGCTAATGAAAAGGATTGAGGATGTGTAGAGGATAACTTTCTCATCTCGTGATCTAGCGTGACAGAATGAGGTTGTGTGTGCTCCCGAAAGTCATTGCCCATGGCCTGTGATCCCCACAGCCTCACTTGGTGGACATCCTGGCGACATTAGCCCAACCTGTGCTCCCTGCCCCTCTGCCATCCCGCCCGCCGCTTCCAGCCTCAGTGCCAGCACTCTGCACCCACATGGGGCCCTCTGCCCTTGCAGATCATTACCTGCAGTCTCACAGGACACCCCTTCCCTCAACACAGCACATCCCTTCCCGAGCTTCCTCCCCAGGAAGGTAAGACATCCTCCTGCTTCCACCTCCTCTCTTTCCGGAATTCTTGTTGTTTGGATATTAGACTTGCTAGACTTGCTGTGCTTTTCTTCTCCCCTTATTTTCTGTCTCCTGGACTTTTGATGCTACTCTCTGGGAAATGTCCTCAAGTTCATCTTCTGTTCGCCTTGCAGGTCTCCAACCACAGTTCTTCTCACTCTGATTGATCCTTTCCTGCAGCATCTTGTGTTTTATGGACACAATATCTTCTCCTCCCTCTTGGAGGATATTCGTTACAGTTATTTCCAGGTTCCCTCTTCCCTGCATTTGTTTCTGTGTCCTCTGAGGGCCTTTTATTGGTTTATTTTGATCTTTGTCTTTCATTTTGAAGGTTTTCCTCAAATGGCTACTGCCCATTGGCAAGTGTTCACTGCTAATGAGGAGGCCGTAAAAGGCTGGTGGCAGCATCTGGGTTGGGAGGGCCCCACACTAGAGCACAGACAGGTGCCTCCCTGGGAGGTCAGGCAGCAGCTGGCCATGTCCGTGTCTACGGGTGTCCCTCTGGGGCCGTCACAGTCTCATGAATAGCGTTCACTTTGGCTTTGATGCTGAGGCTGTGGCCGCAAGGCAGGAGAAGGGTAGGGACTGGGCACACTATTTGTGATTCAGACCATCTATCCCCCACTCCCTCTTTTCAGCCCTGTCCCACCAGCACCCTTTTCTATGTGTGGCCTGGCAGCATATGGCTGAGAGTAGCTATTTGGGCCAACAGTCTGCATGCAGAGTCAACTACCCAGCCTTCAGGAGCCCCCCTGTCCTAGTGATTGCAGATCCTCCCATGGCTGGAGGTTCTGCTAGGTTCTGTGGGGTGACCAGCTTGCCAGACCCTGCTCTGGGAGCCCTGACACCAGAGCTTCCCCCAGACTACCAGGTCGGCTCCTCTGTCTGCTTTGGCTTTTTTAACATGTGATAAAAGAGTTTGTCTTTTGGTATAAAATGTCCTGGCCTCCTTGTCCCAGGAGGTTTATCCTGTTTTTATTCCTTTACTGTGTGGCTAAGTGACTCATTCAGTCACTGAATAAATACGTACTGATCACATATGCTGTGCCAGGCACTCTTCTACAGCAACAAGCAGAAGCAGGAGCATCCTGTCCCCCTGGGGCTTGCATTCCACTGCTCTCCTGTGTCTGGTCAATCCCCCCCAGTTAATTGGAAACTGTCACCCATCTTCTATGGATGCACATAGCACCATGTCCCTCCCCTGGTGGAAACCCCTATGGGATCCTGATGCTGCAGCTGGATTGGCCTGAAGCCCCCAGCTCTGGCCTATGTGTGTCGTGGGGGGTCCCCCCTCCACCCCCAACTCTCCCCATTGTCCCCTTGCTCCTGACTCAGCCCCTCTGCCTCCTGCCTCTCCCTCCAGCGCTAGGGGAACTGAGCCTATACTGCTGCTCTGGTGATCTTCACAGCACTCCTTGGGGACAGGAATTGTCACCTCCACTATACAGGTGAGGAAGGTTAACATCGGAAAGGCCTCACCACAGTCAGGTGAGGTCAGAGGGTGAGCAAGCAGTGTCAGCTGGGTTCAAGCAAGGGCTCTCCACCTTCAGGGTCACCTTGGCTTCAAACCACCACCATCCTCTCCCTCTCCCTCTCCCCCTCCTAGCTTGCTCTCTCTCTCCCTCATTCCTCTGGCTGCTATGTGACACAGAGCGGTCCATGTCCCGTTCTGGCAAGACCCAGGAGCCAGGGATCCTGCTTGCCTTAGGAGGGCCGACCCTTAGAGAGATTTACTCCTTTTCTTCTCCCTAAGGACACATGGATCCCTGGGAACTGTTGCCAACGTGGCCACTGGTCAGCCTCAGCTTGATGAAATGAGGCTGCAGGAAACTGAGGCCAGGAAGCATATGAATCCCCTTCTCAAGTTGTTGGTCAGAGTTTGCAACCACTCCTCCACCCACCACCCTCACCACCTCCCACCCTCACCTCCCACCCCCTGCCTCCTACCCCTGCACCCTCCACTTCCCATTTACCCCTTGCCTCCCTTCCACCTCTACCTCCCACTCCTCCACCCCGGCTTCCCACCCACTCCTCAGTGTCTGCTCCCTTCTCTCCATACCCACTCACACCCCTGGCTCACTGAAAGCCCTCCTGGTGCTCCCCCTGCCTTCTGTTTTCCCTCTTTCTGCTCCACAGGCTGCCCAGCATGGTCCCTTTTCAAATGCTAAACAAACCAGTCAGGACTAGGTTAGAAATTCTCCTGGGCCTTCTCCTCAGGTCTCAACAAAGGGCCCAAGTTTCAATGGCCAAGTACTTCATAACCTCTGCTGCTGCCTGCCGATTAAGCCTGGTGTCCCCCAGCCCATCCCTCATCACCCCCACCACCATACTGCCTCCATCCCCACCACACCCACTGCCCACGG
This sequence comes from Canis lupus baileyi, assembly GCF_048164855.1. Classification (NCBI taxonomy): domain Eukaryota; kingdom Metazoa; phylum Chordata; class Mammalia; order Carnivora; family Canidae; genus Canis; species Canis lupus. The sequence continues at coordinate 72,214,327 of NC_132839.1, forward strand.
GCTCTCGGCATGGCATCATCCAGTCCACCCCTGCCCCTCCTGCTCCCACTGTGCTCCCAGCTGCAGGAAGTCCCCTCTGAGTTGTCCACCCACCGAAGTGGCTGTGAGCTCCCCATGCTCATCCACAGCCCTCTTGGCCCCGGCCAGCCATCTGCGCCTTCATGCTACGCTGGTGGTGCAGATTAGGCTGCTCTGTCTGCCCAGTCAGGTTTGATTCTGGGGGGTTGCTGGATTTCTGTACTGTGTGGTGTGTCCAGAAATACTTTCCTTTTTTTTTTTTTTTTAAGATTTTTATTTGACACACAGAGAGAGACAGAGCACAAGCGGGGCAGGGGGGGGGGGCAGCAAAGGAAGAGGGAGAAGCAGACTCCCCACTGAGCAGGGACCCCAGGATCACAACCTGAGCTGAAAGCAGAAGCTTCACCGACTGAGCCACCCAGACACCCCCAGAAATACTTCCAAATTTAAAAATATCTAACCCTGATGCCTAAAATTTCATCATTAAAATTCATATTTTTTATTGAAATAAGCAGTTCTCAAGTTTAAAACAGCAACAAAAGAGGTAAAAACATTGAGAGCTTACCTTCATGTAGCTTCTCAGATTGCATTCTGGGCCAACAGAAAACTTAGAGAAACAGTTCCCAGTCTCAGATCCACCAACCTCCTTTGCAGTGTATGTCCTATCACACCACCAACCAAATGCCTCTTTGCTATTTTCCTTTGTCAATTTTATGTCTTTCACTTAATGCATTTATTTAAAAAAAAAGACTTTATGAGTATCTTCAATGGCCAATATTATTTGCTTTTAATATGAGATAACTGTAGAGAAAAATCAATGAAAATGAAGAGAATTATAAAATTCAGGATGGATCAGGTGCCCACCAAGAGTATGAGCAGAGTCCTCCTCTCTCTGTATTGAAAAGTTGGGAGGATTAGCAAGTGCTAGAAAGATACTAAAGGCATAGGGGTGCCAGGTGGAGTCTTGCTTCTTGACATGATCAGAAGAACCTAAGGAACTGAGGTGTCTTATTAGGGTCCTGTCCATGTAGGTCCCAAAATAATCAGGCTGGCCACTGGGGATGGCACATGCTTTGTGAAACACTGGCTGAGTGGGAGTGCAACTCAGGCAAGGAAGAAATTGATGAGGAGGGAAGTAGAACCGGAGGTCGCCATCATGGTTCTCAAACTTGAGGGTGACTAACCATGCCAACAGAGCAGACCACGGGCCAGGTCCCCAGAGATCTGGACTTCCTGTCACCTGGATGGTGCATGGGTAATCAGCATGCCTGCAGCTGGTCATTGGAATCTTCTTTGAGAGAGTGGTCCAGCAGGTGGGATTGTGACTGTGAGTGTTTGTGGAGTCCCATCCCAAAGCCTCAGGCTTCATTTCCAACTCGGGCCATCCCTGGCATGGGCCCTCAACACCATAATGCCCTTCCCCAAGTGGAAGATGCTTCACCTTCAAAAGTGTGGCAGTTCTGCCCTCACCATTGGGAGACCTGGGAGAGGGCAAGTGACAGGCTCTGTGCAGCCAGGTGAAAACACTGGACAGCTCTGGGCTTTGCAGGTAGACCTCAAAGAGTTTCAGGGGTCAATGTCAAGGTCAGTAGGGAGGAAGTGCCAAGAAGAAGGAACCAAGCTCCCTCCTCCCCACCTTTGTGGATCATTGATAACCATGAGGCCAACAGTGAGCAGTTATTGGGATGCTCTCCAATAGATATTGGTAGATATTCTGGTGTTCCTTTTTTTTTCACCCTGATGTTCCTTAAGACATAATTGGCGAGGCTAGATTCAAACCAGTCTGTGGCATTAGTTTCTCTGCAAGCCCTGGCTTCCCCCCACCCTATGTTCCCCACCTTCCAGATTTTTCACCAGAGCTCCCCTGAGCTCTACGACTGGGTCCACACTTCTGACATTCCCATCCATATGCTGACTGCACACCCTGTTCTTGACTTTGGGGAACCTGGCTTTTCCTGGACCCTCCTTTGTCTCACTGTCCAGAATAGGCAGTTCATACACCCCTGTTTGTACCCCGAAGCTCCAGAGGGCTCTCTCCTCTTCACACAATCCCACCAGAGGGTATTATGGGCTGAATTGTGTTCTGTTCCCTACAAACTTCATATGTTAAAGCCCTAACCCCTCCCAGCACCTCGGAATATGACTATATTTGGAGATCATGCCTTTAAAGAGCTAATTAAGGTAAAATGGGATCTTTAGACCAGGCTTTAATCCAATTTGACTGGTGTCTTTAGAACAGGATATTTACACGCAGATACAGGGGGAGGACTGTGTGAGGATGCAGCAAGAAAACAGCTATGTATGTGCCAAGGAGGGAGGCCTCAAAGGAAACCAACCAACTGACAACTTAATCTTGAACTTCCAGCCCCCATAATCATGAGGACATAAATTTCTGTTGTTAAGCCCCTCATTCTATGGTGTTATGTTGTGGTGGCCCAAGCTGACTGATTCAGAATGCTGCTGGTCCCTCTGGAACATCCTTGGGGACTCAGGCAAGGACAACCCCTAGATCCCAGCCCCAAGGTCAGCTGTCCAAGGTCATTTCCTCCAAGGAGGCAGGGCACATGAGGAAACTTTACAATCATCTTGGAGATGACTCCAGGGCTGGGAATCACTCAGTGCACATTCCAGTGGCTGACGGCGTTAACACTGCTGGTAGTATAGCTATAGCCACCATCGTCCCAGCTGGATGTTACAAAAGGCTACTTGAGTCACAGGCCTACAGTCCCATGCCCAGGGCATCTACCAAACCCACTTCTCATTTTTTTAAAGATTGTATTTATTCATGAAAGACAGAGAGAGAGAGGCAGAAACACAGGCAGAGGGAGAAGCAGACTCCCCTTGGAGAGTCTGATGCAGGACTCGATCCCAGGACTCCGGATCACAACCTGAGCCAAAGGCAGATGCTCAACCACTGAGCCACCCAGGCATTCTCCATTTCTCGTTTTTAAGGACTATTTGGATATGCTTATTATTCTGGTGAAATCATCCCAGAACAGATCTGTCCTCCCACTGGCCATGAGCTATTTCATGTCTCTTCCCTCAGCAAACAAAACAGAAAATAGGATGAGTTGGGCTGCATCTGAGCTACCCTGACCCTGTGGCCATGCACCACCTGACTATATGTCTAATTCAGACCCTCCTCGCCCCCTCCCAAACCTCTCCAGTGTTAACCAAGAAAACACAAAAGGCCAAACTTCTGCACTGAAATTATACTATGAAGTAGAAGGATGTTTATTGTTCTGAAAACATACGGGAATTGTGCTGGTGCTTTGTCTAATTGTGTGAACAGATATTGTAGAGAAAAGCCTCATGTCTCGTGTCTAGGGGAGGGCAACTTAGGCAAGAATCCTGTGCCAGCCACTCACTACCTTGAGCCAGCAACTTCTCACCAAGTCTCATTAGCATGTGGGAAGCAGGAAGCACAATATCCACCTCACAGTGGGATCAGCATTGCCTGAGAACCTGTGATGTGCAGGTACCTTTTCCCAGGGATGACTGAGCTGCACAGAGCACCACATTCAGGAGTGTCTGTGCTTGGTTTAACACTGGGCTGTCGCCACCTTGAAATTCTTGCCAAGATGTGAACAAGGGGCCTCGCATGTTCATTTTGCACTGGACCCCACTAATTATGTAGCTGGTCCTGCTTTTACCTCCAATTATGTTATCCTTACAACATTTTGCAAGGTGGAATTTAGCAAAAGTTGTTGGCAGCATCACTATCATTATCTCTGGTAGCCTGCTCATGGTCCACAGCTCATCATCACCATCATCATTATCATCATAACCATCATCAACATCACTATCATCAGCACCAATATCATCACTATCACCACCACCATCACCACCATTATCACCATCAGCAGCAGCATTATTATCATTATCACCATCACCACCACCACCACCATCATCATCATCATCATCATCACCACCACCACCACCATCATATCATTATCTGCAGCAAGAGTACCATTATAATCATCACCATCAGCAACCTCACCGTCATCTTTACCATCATCACCATCATCTCCATCCTCATCACCACCACTGTCATCAGCAGCAGCAGCAGTACAATCACCGTCATCACCACCATCATCACCATCACCACCATCATCATCATCACCACCACCATTATAATCATCATCACAATCCCCACCATCATCATCATCACCATCTCTGCTAGCCTGCCCCTCCCCCAGCTCTCTGTTCCACTGCCCAGGACACCTCTTGAAATGCAGTGATACAATGTAAATGACCATGTTTATCACTCATTTCATTTCTCATCTCACCCTACTGGCACATAACCTCCATGAGAGTAAAAACTTACCTGAGTTTTATCTATTCTAGTCCAAGTAAAGAATGCACCTGGGACACAGTAAGTTCCCACATTGTGCAGTGAGCTTGAGGAATCAGTGATTTCTCGAGACTCCACTGCCAAGAACTATGCTATCACTTTACTTCCTTTAATCTTTATAACCATCCCTCAAGGAAGGATAAATGTCCCCATCTGATGGATAAGGAAACTAAGGGTTAGGGAGATTAAGTCCCCAACTCACATTGCTCATTAGTGACAGATCCAGGCTTTGAACCCACATCTCTCTGGTGCTGTTGGAGGGAGAAGTTGCCCCTGGTATCATTGGCCAGTGGGATCACAGTGAGCTACAGCCTTGTCATCTGAAGCATGAGCTCAATAACAATCTCCACACCCCCACAGGGTTTTAGATTACATAAGGTGAGTCTGTGTACAGCAAATCTTGTTCAGTGTAGCATATAAAGAATGGTCAATACATGTTAGATGCTCACCACTCCTGACTCCTGCACCCTTCCCATCATCCTATACCGGACTCTTACCCTTACCTGCCCTGCCCAGAGGTATAGATTTTAGGAAATGGCACATGGATTATTTGTTATAAAATTTTTTTCTGAAAGTTGCTCTGCCCCTGCCTGCCACCACCTATGTCTCTCCCATGTCCTTGGAACCTTGTTTGTTTTTAAGATTTTATTTATTTATTTGAGAGAGAGAGAGAGCATGAGAGAGATCACAAGCATAGGAGAGAGGCAAAGGAAGAATCAGGCTCCTCACTGAGCAGGGAGCCTGATGGGGGACTCGATATTAGGACCCTAGGATCATGATCTGAGCCAAAGACAGATACTCAACTGACTGAGCCACCCAGGCACCCTCCTTGGGACTTTGTTAATATGGTTAACTGCCACAGATGCTGGCAGCAGGTGCCTAGGATTGAATCAGGAGGCTAATGGATAGATGGATGGATGGATGGATAGATAGATAGATAGATAGATAGATAGATAGATAGATAGATAGATAGATGTGTATGTGTTTTAAGGAATTGGTTCACACAGTTGTGGAAGTTTAAGGCCAAAATCAACAAGTAGGACACCCAGTGAAGGATTGCAATTCAAGTCTGAAAACTGTCTGTTGTGGAAGGTTTTTTTTGTTTTTTTTTTTGGTTTGTTTGTTGGTTTTTGTTTTTGTTTTTTTGCTGGGGAAGTCAGACTTTGTTCTACTCAGGCCTTTAACTGGTTGGAAGGTTTTCTTATTTCTAAATTAAGCATTTGAAATCTTTTGATATATTGATATGTCAGTATATCAAATATATATTGATAGCCATCACCACAGTGCCCAGCTTGGGCTAATTCTTTTGTATACATTGTGGGCATTTTTAATCTTCACAAAGTCCCAAGAGGACCATGATGCTTGTTCCACTTTGCAGAAGAGAACACTGAGGCTCAGAGGGGTTACAAGCCCCCAGAGCCCAGTTCGTTTCAGATAGATTCAAGGTTCCTTCCAGTGTGGCAGACAGGGACTCTGTGACTCTTACACATTTTGGCAGCATGCCCCCTTGGACAAAATACTCACAGAGAGACTGAGCCCTAAAAATAGTAACCCTTAAAATATTAATTACCTATAATACTTCATGTCTATGCTGCTTTCTAACCAGGGCTCCCACAGTCCTAGTAGAATCAGGGAAGGGAAATCCCTCCTTCCCCTGTGGGTGGGTGGGTGGGGGTGAGCATGAGTGAGTGGGTGGGTGTCCGTGGTGTTTGCTTGTTTCTTTTGCCAGAAGGTCAGCACCTGCCTGGCTGGTCGCTTTAGAGCTCCAGGAAGTCAGCGCGCTCACTCCTGCATCCATGCCCTGAGCCCAGGTGATCCTCCCCGGCCCCCACCCTGTCAATCACACTGAATGTGCCTGCTCTGAGGGAGCCTGCAGGGCTCAGCAGCTGTAACATCAGCATCCTAACTGATTCCCAAAGGAATCCAAGCCCACCACTGGGGCCCTGTATTTTAATGAAGCCAAGCCTACACACCAGGGGTTGTAAGAGTGAGAGTTCCCCAAAAATACTCCTCTGAACACAGCCTCCCATGATGAGCCAACTTAGGTATCTGGGCTGTTCCTTTAGCAAAACAGGGCCTTTAGACTCCAGGAGGCTTCGAATCCCACTGGGGCTTGTCCCCAAAACTGCAGGTTCCCAGGCCCTGCCCATAGAGGCTGAGGCTGAGACTGGTCTGGTGCAGGGATGGGATGCTGCAATGGTCCTAAGGATCCTGGTTCCCAAAGTTGTGAGACTGAGGATGGACCCTGAGAAACAATGAAGAGCCATGGGGGGTGCTGGAGGAGGCAGGCAGTCGGAGGGGCTAGGCCTTGCATCCACTCAGCTACTCAAATAGCTATTTACAGAGTGGGTGATGCTGTTTTAGGTGCTGGTGACACACCAGTGTGAGGGCAGGGGAGACATCCGTGCTGTGCTGGGGTTTACGTCCGAATCAGGAAAGATAAACCAAGAGCAACTTGGTAAGAAAAATGTTGGATGGTGGTTGTATGGAGAGGAACAAAGGAGGGTGAGCAATGAGGGGAGCAGGGGTGTCTGCAGAGGGAGAGGGAGTCACAGGCTATGGGGGAATGGGCCCCCAAGCAGGGGACAGCAAGGCCAAGGTGCACTGGGACCTTGCTGGACAGCAGCCCACCTGGCCTCGTGCAGGGAACAAGGGGAAGGGAGAGGACCAGCCAGTGACTCCTGAGTGGCCTCGCAGTCAGGAGAGGGCCTGTGAGCTGAGAGCATCCCCTCTAGCTGTGTGATGAGAAGCACGGAGAGGGCGGGGGCACCAGAGCTGGAGATGCACCCATGTTGGAGGTGGGTGTGAGAAACAGCAGAGTCAGTGGTGGCTTCAGGGCAGGAGGTGTTGGAGGTTTGAAGAGAGATCATGTAACATAGTCCCCAGAGAATGAGAGGGACCAGACAGGAAGGATGTCGTCAGGGAACAGGGGGCTACCTGAAGAGGATTCAGAGCCCAACCCAGGTCCTGGTTGCACTTTTCATCAACCATGTTGAGCTGGGTGGTGCAGGAGGGAGAATGTAACCAGGGTCTGGATTTGTCCTGACACATCGAGATCAAGAGCTGAGGGTTGGGATGGGCTGGGGGTGGGGGGGATGCTGTAGATGAGGACAGGGGACTTCAGGCTGTGAAAGCTGGGGACACCGAGCCTGGCACATGGATAGCAAGGAGGCAGTGAGACCACTGGGTTGTGGAAGAGTTGTAGGAGGCAGGAAGAAGAGACAGGGGTGTGTTGCTGGAAGGTGGCTGTGGATGGCTTGAGAGTGCAGTGCCTGAGAGGTCGGCGGGGTGGGGGGGCATGACAAGGCCTGGGGTGTGACTGTGGGGTGAGTGGGGGAGACAGAGTGAGTACCAAGATCTTTGCAAGAGAGGGGAGGTCAGGGCCTGAAGAGGCTGGGCGCCCAGCCACTCGGCTGCTGCATCACAAGACTCACACCTGGGGTGTGCTGCAGGGAGGCGGGAACCGGGGATTGAGTCCTGTTGGCTTGGTGTGAGCTTCCTAGCTGTCTGTTGGGGCCTAAAGCAGGGATAGGAGGACATAGTGTAACCCAATGGCCCCCTCTTCAAAGGCGGTGGAGTTGAGATGGAAGGCAGGACTGGGGCAATGGGGAGCAAGGGAACACCTGTCCTCCTCCGGCCTCAAGCTCTGAGCAGTGATGGGAAAGTGTCCACTAGAGAGGATTGGGGTAGGCACTGTCCTCTGTGGATAGTCCACAGGGTTCCAGCAAACGGTGAAGGAAAAGTTCAAAGGAGGAGCTGAGTTCTAGAAGAGACGATGGAGCAGCTGGGAGCCAGGGCAGGTGAGGGAAGAGGTGGGAGCTAGGGATGCCTTGCACGTGGGGATTGCGCTCCAGGGGATGAGACATGGCTGGGATCCTGTGCCCAACATAAAAGGAAAGGAAGAGAGGGCGGGGGGACTGGTCCCTGCTGTCCCGAGGCAGGATGCTGTGATGAGCTTCCAGTGTTGGGGGTGCAAGGGCAGCGTTTTTCCGGGGGTTCTGAGGCACCCTCTCCACTCCTACAGATGGGGTCATTGCATCAGCGAAGGGGGACTTTTCCAGAGGCCAGCTATGTTCTGGGCAAGTTCTCAAACATTACTAGGTTCAAGGCTTTTCAACTGGAAAGTAGAAATAATAACCCTGATCCCAGGACTGTTGAGATGAGTGGTGAGATGTGGTCGGACCCCAGCCTTGTCGTCCATCCTTGAGGATCCCTGGGTCTTTTTGTGGCACTTAAAGAAGGTTCTGGTCCTGAGCACCCTGCCCCTGCTGCAGGCTCCTAGTCGTCTGCATTCTCCAGGACTGCCTCCCCCCCATCTCTCTCAAACAGTACCCTCCACCACTGTCCTGAGATGTCCCCCCCAGCTCCATGGTGCACATCTCCGTCTCTGCCTGTTTACCTCCTTCGGGCTGAATGTCAACCTTGTTTTATCCACTCCGGATACCTTGTTTTGTTCCCTGCTGTACCCACAGCACCTGGACCATTGCCGGCGGAGGGAGGTGTCAATCAATGTGCCTTGAATGCCCAAAAGAGCTCACATCAGATTGAGCCCAGAGCCCTGCACACTGCGTGGTGCTAAACTGGCCTGGAGGGAAGAAGCTATAGGAAGAGCAGTGGATGCAGGAAGAGCAAGTTCATGGTGTCACTAAAGATCATCGGCCACGGAGATAGATAACCCTGACCTGAGCCCAGTTGAAAAGCACATATTTGTGATTTAGAGCAAGTAGTTGAACGTCTCCATTACTCAGAATAAACACAATTATTTCTTTGGTCTGTTTTCACTCAAAAATACCTTCGTCTTTGTCAGTGACTCAGATGAAATCTATGCTATTAAGTTTATGATAGTCGGGGAAGCAAAGTTCAAATCCCAGTCCTGGTGCCCCTTTATGGGCAGGGGGGGGGGGCACCCAGGGAACTTACTTGCTCTTCTGAATGTTACTGTTTTTGTCTGGAAGACAACAAGGGGCCATTCCTGGTGGTGGCCAGGCCTCCCCTTGCCCCGGGGCTTCTGCATTCCAGGAACAACCATCCTTATGTAGGATTAGGCCCTGATAGGGACATGAACTCCCTCCACTGTTTGCATCAGAAAGGAATTCTGGGATTATGAATATAATTGAACATCTTAACAGAAAAGGAAAGAAATTGGGTGCTGTGATGTCAGGGGAGCTGGGCTCAAATCCCCCTGCTACTTTTTAACTATGACTATGGAGGAGTCGCTTTGCCACCCTAGGCTTCCGTTCCCTGGCTCATGAAAGGAAGACAAGGCCGGTTCTCTAGTGCTGATGTCAGAAGGGTTTAACGAGTTGCAGAATGGAAAGGGTTTCGTGAACTGTAAAATGGCCCATATCGTGAGAGATGGTCCTGATCGCGTTGGTCAGCTCTTCTGGTTTCCTTTCTACCACAGACTGTTCCCTCTAAACTCCCTGCTAAGTAGGAGTGGATCCGGGTGGGAGAAATAATCATTTATTGAGCATCCACTGTATGCCAGGAACTGAGCCAGGGCCTTTATATAACATGATTGCATTTTATCCCCATTTTACAGATAGGGAAAACGGAGACCCAAGCAGTCATAAGGTAGGGATTCAAATCACTGTCTATGTATAGAGGGTTCAACGTTTTTTCCAGCCTCACAGGATGTCTGGGCAAGCGTCCTGCCCTTCCACACACTTGCCTTATTCTCCATATGCTGTGCAACGGCTCTTGCCTTGAGCTTGCAGTCGGGGGGAGCAAGCAAATCAGTGTTCCGGGAGCAACTAGAAAGTGATAAGACTGAGTTGGGTGGGTCTCCGAGGGCTTCACGGACCCTTCCTGACCTGACCGGGAAGGTGACCCCCTCACTGCATCTTGGGCGGCATGTTGGGTATCTTGTCAGACTCCCTTGTCCGTGAATGAATTAATTGAACCCGGTACATCCTTGAACATGCTTCTGAATCCTGAAAGCTTCAAAATCTCCATGAGATATACTTAGGGATAATTAGCTGAATGCAATTGCCTTAGTAACCAAGTTTATAACCAGGCCCCGTGGAGAGGCACAGCTCTTGAACTGGATGAATCAATGTCAACCATGCTGATGTTTGTTCTTTGCAGGATTAAAGGAAAACGAACAATCCCCAAGTGTGGCTTGACTGGATGCTCTTTCTCTCCCAGATAATAAAGAGAGAGGAAAGTGATTGGAGTCACAGCATGGGGTTTTAGCTGGATCTAAGGCAGAACTACCTTACTAGGCCATGCGTACATTTATAGAATGTCTCCGTGCCTTACGCCGAAATGTGGGTCTCTAACTGCTATGTCCTGGCTCTACCGTGGGTTGACCCTGGGACCTTTCTGCACGAAGCCTTGATTTTACTGGCCAGTGACAGGGATAACAATACTGCCTACCTATATGAGTTTTGGGGCTCTACCATTGCAAAATACCGCAGACTGTGATGGCTTATAAAAGAGAAATTTACTTCCTCACAATTCTGGAAGCTGGAAATCTGAGATCAAGGTGTCAGCAGGGTTGGTTGTCCTGAAGCCTCTCCGTGTAGCTGGTCACTTTCTCCCCATGTCCGCATATGCTTGTTCCTTTCTACGTGTCTGAGTCTTAACTTCCTCTTCTGATAAAGACACCAGTTAAATTGGATGAGGACCCGCCCCAATGACCTCATTTTACCTTGTTTACTTCTTTACAGACCCCATCTCCAAATACAGTAACATTCTGAGTCCTGGGGGTTAGGATTTCAATGCGACTGGATCATGCCCCCCTCCAACAATGCCACATCCTAATCCCCCAAAAGCTTGTGAATGTGATAGCTTTATACAGCAAAAGGGACTTGCATGTGTGATTAAGGATCACGAGATGGGGAAATTATCCTGGATCATCTAGGTGGGTCCAGTATGACCACAGGTGTCCTTTTAAGAAGGACGCAGGACGGTCAGAGTCAGGAGTAGGAGATGTGCCGACAGAAATGGGAGGTTGAGGGCAGGCAAGGAAGGGCCGCCCGTCGTGGAACGGGAGTACCTCTAGAAGATGAAAGGGAGGGAAACAGACTCCCGCCTACAGCGTCCAGGGAATACACCTTATTGACACTTGATTTTAGCCTCTGAAGACTTATTTTTGGACCTCTGGCTTCTAGAACTGTATGAGAAAAAAAAAATCTGTTTTGTTTTAGGTCACTAGGTTTGCGGTAACTTGTTACAGCAGCCCCAGGAAGCAAATGCAGGTTTATGAGGATAAATGAAGGAGCACATGCTAAGTGCCTGGAAACCTCAGGATGAGTGGTGGAGTGATGCCAGGCTGCGCCATCAGGCTGGGACACAGGGACACAGGGAGGGGCCGTGGGCCAAGGCGACACTACGTCCCACAAACCAGATGGCTAAAACAATATGAATTTATTCTCCTGTGGTTTGGAAGTCCGAAACCAAGCTGTTGACATACTGGTTTCCTCTCAGGGTTCTGAGGGAGAACCCATCCCATACCTCTGTCCTGGCGCCTGGCAGTTCTGGGAGACCTTGGCTTGTGCATGCCCCACTCCGGGCTTCACCTCTGTCTTCACCCGACCTTCTCTGTTCACTTCCATGTCTTTTCCTCTCCTGATAAGGACACCAGTTGTTGGATTTAGGGCTCACCTAAACCAGTACTTCATCTTCATTACTTCTGCAAAGACACTATTTGCAAATGACATCCATTCACAGGTGCCAGGTGAATTTGGGGGACACTATTTGATCCACTGCAGTATTCCAGGAGGAGGTTGCAGTTGAACCGTGTCCTAAAACCTGCAGCTTCGGGGACGGGTGGTTGTGGGGAGGGCACGTCACTGAGAGCCGGGGCGGGGGGAAAGTCGGAGGACACAGGGCACCATGCATGGTCTGCTCTGCTGGGCTGCAGCATGCAGGGGACAGGCTGACTGGCCAGCTCAGAAAGAGCCTTATGGGCCCTGGCTTCTGGCCTCTGGCCTCTGGCCTCTGGCCTTGGCTAGGGCTTTCTAAACACGTGTCCACGGATGGTCCTGGGCCTGTGACCACCGCACCCCGCTCTGCGTTGTGTCCTTATGACTCTTCTAGGTGAGAAAGGCTCCTGTTCCCCTCTTGTTGTACCACCGGGACAAAAGGGTCCTTGGCTGTTTTCTATAATGCCACCAGCTGATGGGCTTACAAGTTGACAACCACATCTCTAGTGTTCACTTTTTATTTTTGAGATGATGCTAGAACTGCCCAGCGGTGCTGTAGGTACCAGAGGGCCATTAAGGGGATTTATGTAAGAAGGGACAGAGTCAGATTTATGCTTTGTAAAGCCATTCGGGTCCTATTAAAAAAGAAATACAACCTTGCGTGTGGGTGTTGTAATAAAGAAACGTATCCTGAAATACGAATAATGTAATCGTATTTATCGAATCAGATACTTATTATGTATATGCTGCTGTGATGACTGCCTATTTGAGATTCCAGGGACTCACACATTTTTTTTTCTTGAGATTTTTTTTTTCCCTCCCAGCCAGAGAACACTGATCTAGAGGCCAGGCCCCATGGAGTGAATGGGTGATGGGCACTGGGGGTTATTCTGTATGTTAGTAAATTGAACACCAATAAAAAATAAATTAAAAAAAAAAAAAGAATTGAGTCTGGTCTGCCAACATGTGAACTCTGACTTGTGAATAGTTCTTTGTTCATCAGTAAGATGGGAGCAGTATCAGAACTCAATGAGGTGACGTAGGAAGCCCTCGTACCTGATGGAGAGGAGCCACAGTCTGTGTTAAATCCATGTAAAGTGCAAGAAATTGCCCCAGCACATGATGAGCAGACAATACAGGTTATCTGTTAATGTGACTGTTGTTAACATTAGTGCGTTATTTTGGGGGCTGCCGTTTGTCCATGGTCCTTGCCTTCCACAGGAAGCAGGAGACACACAGGAGAAAAGTAATATTTGAGTAGCAACAATGCGTACTTCCATCATTTTTTTTCCCTATTTCTAAAACAGTCCATGCCAATATAGTGAGATCCAAAGTGTGAGAACCAAAGTCCTCAGCTTCCTGTCCCACGTCAGCTTGCTTCTGGATGAGTGAAAGGTCCTGTTCAAGCTGGTATGATGGAGGTCAGCAAGCAGGGTGACCCCCACCAGTCCACGCAGAGCCTCACAGATGCCTCTGTGCGCTCCCCGGGGGCCCATTGTGTTAGCCTGGCCTCACACTGAAGTGTCTGCGCCTCCTCTGGTAACAATAAACATGACCCGCCCTGGGCCTGGCCCTGTGCTGTTCACTCCCCTAAACCCTCACTGTGGTCAAGCAGGGTCACTGGCATTCAGACAGACCAGAGGGGAAACCCAAGAGCTCTCTCTGAGGTCTAACCACCTAAAGTCGGCTTCTTCATCAAATAATGCCCTTCACAGGTGGCCCCAACCCAGCCTTATAAACTCATCTCCCTTGACCACAGCCTCTGCCGACTGCTCCAGCAAGGCCTGTCTTCCCTCTGCCCAGAGCTGCCCTGGTGCCCTCCGTGCTATTCATTGGTGAACAGTGGGGAGCCACAGAAATTTCTGGATCAGACGACTGGCTCATTGAATGTATGTATTAAAACACACTAGGGCGCCTGGGTGGCTCTGTCGGTGAAGTGTCTGCCTTCGACTCAGGTCATGATCTCTGGGTCCTGGGATGGAGCCCCATGACAGGCTCCCTTGCTCAGCGGGGAGTCTGCTCCTCCCCCTCCCTCTAACCCCCCTCATGCCTCTCTCTTTCAAATAAAAAAAAATTAAATTAAAACACAATAAAGGTAGGTTTCTGTAACAGGATGTACATGAGGTGCTTTAACACCATGACTGAATAAAGATGACCAAAGCCAACAAAGCCTCGCCACAACCGCATGTGGTGTGCATCATCCAAATAGGAGTGAGGAAGCCGAGCCCCTGCCGGGCGGTGTGCCAAGACCACGGGGCCAGCAAGAGGCAGGCTCAGGACTCCTCTTTGCCCACCTCCACCTGCTACCTCCCACTCGCCAACTGCACATCCCTTCCTCGGGTGGTAAGATAGCCACAGCTTTCATTTCACAAATGTGGCTCTTCTCCACGTTTTGTCTTTATTGCTACGTAAGATTGGTGACGGAGGATACTCCAAGGCGCCTGCAAAGGGACACTTGCAGAAATGTCCTCACCGCCCTCCCTTGCAGTTGAGATCAGAGCCACTTCTGTGCTATTTTTTTTTTTTTTAAATAGCCCAGCTGACATTTTATGCTTTGTTTTATTTGGGGGCTGGAGAATAATTCAAGAGCAAGAACCGGGTTTTATAGCCTCGCCTGCATACTTTCCATCAAAGTGCCAGTTTGCCCGGCTCTGAAATTATGGGCCTGTCCTCAGAAAACATCGTCACAGCCTTCCATCCACGCAGAGCTCCTAATGCGCCTTCTGAATGCAGGAGCCCATTTGGAACAAGATGACGCGCTAGCGCTGAGATACCATCAATGAGAAAAATAGAGCTGGAGGAAAAAAAAAAAAAAAAAAAAAATAGAGCTGGAGGGAATGGCCCTGAAACCCGCGACCCTGTGGCTCTGATAAGATCCTCTGCCCATAAAATGCTATTCTTATTAAATCCCAAGTGACTCAAGCTCTCTGGCTCCTCTGTGCGGCTTTGCTGGAGTCAGCCTGGTGAGTCTTCTATGAAAGAGATCCTTTTTCTAAAAAAAAAGGATTTATTTATTTATTTATTTATTTATTTATTTATTTATTTATGAGAGAGAGGGGGAAGTCCCCAGAGGGTGTGCACGTGAGGTTGGGGGAGCCGCAGAGAAAGAGGGAGAGCAAGACTCCCCACTGAGCCCAGAGCCCTGTGTGACCCTGAGATCACGACCTGAGCCAAAATCAAGAGTCAGCCAGGGGACACCTGGGTGGCTCAGTGGTTGAGCATCTGCCTTTGGCCCAGGGTGTGATCCTGGAGATCCTGGATCGAGTCCCACATGGGGTTCCCTGCATGAAGCCTGCTTCTCCCTCTGCCTGTGTCTCTGCCTCTCTGTGTGTGTGTGTCTCTCATGAATAAATAAATAAAATCTTAAAAAAAAAATCAGCCAGGTGCCTCAAAGGACATCTAATTCACTTTCCCAAAAGCACCTTTCCTGAGTGCTCCCCAGCTCCATTTCAACAGCAGGATGGTGACCTGTCCTTTCTGCGCTTCTTCAGCGTGGGAGCCGTGCCAGCAAAATACACCTTGTTGTATTTTCCCTGCAAGAGTCAGAGAGGGGTTGTTTGCATTTTCCAGAGGAGGGAATGAGGCTCAAATTGCCCGAGATCATACAGCTAGCGTAGCACTTTTTCTATTGCTGCATAACAAATAGCCGCCAGCATAGCAGGTTACACCAACCCATGTTCACGCGCTCGCCTTCCATTGGTCGGGATCTAGGCACAGCTCCGCTGGCTGCTCAGCTCAGGATGCCACAGAGCTGCAGTCCAGGTGCCCAGGGGCTGCACCCGTTTCTGGGCCTCTCCCAAACTCCCATGGCTGTGGGCAGAACGCAGTCCCTGGTGGCAGCAGGCCCCAGCTGCCCGTTTACTTGCTGGCTCTCAGCTGCTAGAGGCACCTGCCGCCCCTGTAGGCCGCTCACCCATGACAGTCCCCGTCTTCAAAGCCAGCAGGGGAGGATCCCTCACTCCAGCCTGCAAAGACTGGTATGATGTAATCTTGAGGGGGAGATTTGTCCCCTTCCCTAGGCTGGAAGCATCACAGGTCAAATGACCCACCCTCTCCAGAGTCTGCTGCTTCATTTGCAAAGTGAGTACTGCTGGGTTGTCTGTGACTGACTTGCCATCCAGGTGCGGGCCTGTGGGGTACCCAGGCTGCCACTTGAGATTGGCCAGCTTCCTCCATCAGCTCCCCTCCTGCGATGCCGCCTGTATTAGCTACCTGTGGCCGTTGCAGCAAATCACCACGAAATCTGTGGTGTAGGATGACACAAATTTATTGTCTCACACTTCTGGCCAGAAGATTGAAAGTAAAGTGTCAGCCAGGCCATGCTTCTCCGAAAGCTCCAGGGAGAATCCTTTCCTGCTTCTTGCAGCTTCTGGTGCCTCCGAGCGCTCCTGGGCTTATGCCCACATCTCTCCAGTGGCTGCCTCTGTCTTCCCTAGCTCTTCTTCTGTCCTTCATGTCCGTGTGTCCAACTCCCCCTCTTCTCCCTTATGAAGACAGAAGCCATTGGATTGAGGACCCACCCTAAACCCAAGATGCTTTCATCTTGAGATCTTTAATTCCATCTGCAAGACTGTTTCCAAATAAAGTCACATTCTCAAGTCCCAGGTAGACATGAAATCTTGGTGGGGGGGACTGTTCACTCCCACTCCACCGGGCCACCTCTCCTCAGGTCTACCCCCAACCTCAGATTGGCTCTGACACCCTGATCCCTGCTGTCCCAGTGCCTTGGTCCCTTTGTTCCCCAGTAGCCCCCTCCTGTGGTGCTCACCCCTGCACTGCAGCATCTGTGCCACTCCAGCACATGGCACCCGGCCCCCACAGCTCCCATGGATTCTGAGCTTCCAAAGTGGAGGGACGAGGAGGGGCTGTGTCCGGAGCCTCTGCAGCCTCAGCTCTCTGGGCCCCTTCGCAAAATGTTGGTGGAAAGAAAAGGAAGAGGAGGAGGAGAGAGGGAGGGAAGGAAGGAGAAAGGGAGAAGGGACAGTGAGGGAAGAGGGGGAAGTAGAAAAGGAGGCAGGTGTAAAGCCCCCAAGAGGGCACCTTTAGCATCAGAGGAGGCTGTGGCTTCCCGTCGTGGTCCTTGCAAACATTTTGGGGTTCATGCTTCCTGGGCCATGGCCACCTCGTCCCTGCTCCCCACGCCCCAAACAAGGTCATGCCAAGCATTACAGGATTGCTATAAAATAAAATAAGATGAAATCAGAGAAAGAGAGAGACAGAAAAACCATAAGAGACTCTTAATCACAGCAAGCAAACTGAGGGTTGCTGGAGAAGAGGGGAGTGGGGGGATGGGGTAACTGGGTGATGGGCAATAAGAAGGACAAGAGATGGAATGAGCACTGGGTGTTGTATGCAACTAATCAATCACTGACCTCTACCTCTGAAGCTAATGCTACACTATATGTTAATTAGTTGAATTTAAATTAAATTAAATTAAATTAAATTAAGTTAAATTAAATTAAATTTAAAAAACAAAAACATTTGCTGCTATGTCTCCATACATGATGAGTACTTATTTCCCCTTTTCTTGAGAGCCCTCTGGGGAAGCTCCCAGCACAGGGCCAAGTACTTGCTGGTTTGATGCTCTAACCTTTGACTCTGGGTCTTCTGCCCTTTGTTTTAATTTTGTAAGTTCTCCAACTCATTTCCCCCATGGGGACTCAGAAATCATCTTTATTCACTGTGGATGTTTTGTGAACTCAGCAGCAGCAAGGTGGGGGGCGGGGCATTTGCTTAATGCTCCTCAATATTCATGGCTTGAAAATTCACCATGAAAATAAAAATTTAAATATAAAGGTTGAGTGTTTCTTTCATCCCCAAAGCCATAGACCTTGCATCACATGATTACAAATAACCGCAGTGCATTTCAGGTAGAATTACTATTTGATAAACTCAGGAGCAAATGTTTTTTATTTCGAAGCAAGCTGTCATTAGTCTCAGAAGATTGGATATTTATTATAAATGAGTGCGTGGGGTTTGCATTTCTCAAGTCTGTGATTTTAATACAGAGCTTAGGAAAGTGTATACAAGTTAATGGTAAGTAAATCAGGGCTGAAGGTATCAGTTGAGTTTTGGGTTTTGTTTTGTTTTTTTTTACATTCATTCTTCCATCCTCTCTCAACCATATTTCCTCTCTCTCCTCAACCAGACTTCATCCAGGCTCTTCTGAGTGCTTTTGCAATGAGGCCTCAACTTCTGGGCTTTGCTGTTCATCCCTGCACTGTTCCGTCTTAGTGAGGACCTGTGATGTCGGTTTAGCCAGAACCCCTCTCCACCCTGTCCCCGGTCAGGTCCTCATCCCCCAGGCGACGTCAGGAGCCCCAGCCTGCTTTCAGCAAGAATCCTATGCGGGGTGGGATGCCTGGGTGGCTCAGCAGTTGAGTGTCTGCCTTCGGCCCAGGGTGTGACCCTGGAGACCCAGGATCGAGTCCCACATCGGGCTCCCAGCATGGAGCCTGCTTCTCCCTCTGCCTGTGTCTCTGCCTCTGCCTCTCTCTGTGTCTCTCATAAATAAATAAGTAAGAATTAAAAAAAAAAAAAAAAAAAAGAAAGAAAGAAAGAAAGAATCCTCTGGGGTGCCTTTAGCCAGAGCTCCCTCTCTACTGAATATTTCCAGTTAGTAACATTGCATCCACGACCCCCACCTGCTCCTGGACTGTACATTCCCCCTTGTCCATGCTGTGCACAGAATTGCGGACAATTTTCCCCTTCTGAAATTGTCCTGAGTACCGTCTGTTCTTACACTTTGACTGCTGTCCCACTCTGATTTTTCCCTGACAGCATCTACTAGTGACAGGCATCGTGCTAGGCATGTGTTGCAGAAATGAAGAAAGCAAACCTCTGCCTTGAATGAGCACAACTTGGAGCTGGAAGCCTTTTGCTCTAATGGTGATGTAGAGCAGAACTTTCCAGAAAGTCCCCAGCTCCTACCCTAAAAAGGGATCAGCAAACTTTCTCCAGTTAATATTTTAGGCTTGGAGAGCCATGTTAGTCTCTGCTGTACATCCTTTTGTTTTTGCTTTTTATGTGTGTCTTGTTTTGTTTTTCTAACTCCTTAAAGATGTAAAAGCTCTTGGCTCACAGATCATACAAAAACTGACTGAGGGCTGAGTGCGACTGATCTCTGACCTGGACAAGTTGCCAACCTTCCCTGAGCCTCCTCCTATGTCTTTAGAGCAGAGAGTGTAACCCCTGGGAGGCTGACTTAACAATGTAGGAGGGCGGCATTACATCAGGGGAAAGGGACGCATCTATACCTGCTGGCAGAGACCAGGTGCTCAATGAACATACACACCCCTAGACGTCTCAAAATCAGAAATCATCAAGAATATTCAGGAGGAAAGTATTCACACAGTCTACTTGCAGTTCTGGGAAACAAGAAAGAAGCAAGAACACAGACACTGTGTTATCATAACTACTCCTCTGCTCCCTGGGCTCACCCTTCATGCCAAGGGAGAGACGGGCACTCTGGATGTTGTCCGGCATTTATCCCCAAGCGTCATATTTGTCTTGTGCTCATCAATAGGAATCACATTGTCAGCCTATTTGTTTTCTCTTACAGAGACATCAAGCCAGACAACATATTGCTGGATGAACACGGTAAGCCTGTTATACATGCCTTCCAGAGACTCTTTCAGTGGGAAGTTTGAGGTTCTGCGGAACTGGGGTCCTGAGGAGTTGGATTTGAGGGGTGACTAGAACTTGTTTTGTTTAATTCTGGTGGATGCATATCTGTGTGATTTCTGGTCTGTGTCCTGCACAGTGAGTCAAGTCCAATATATTTGAAGGTTTCATGGCTAAAGGCATAACTGCTTGCATCCTGGTGTGAGGATGACAGGGCAGAGGCAGAAATGAAAGGAAGGGCTGGACACCTCCCCACTCTGTAGACCCTTGGCTTCAAAAAAGTCACTTATCTCTCTGAACCTCACTGTCATCTTCTATGAAACATAAAATGGTGTCTACCTTCCAGATTATCATGGGGATCAAATGGCATTGTGTATGCCTAGCAAGCCAAAAAGCAGTAATCCACTAAGCCTTCCCTCTTCCTGGCTTCTCAAGCCTTCATGTGCATACAGACCCAGATTCAGTAGATCTGAGGTGAGGCCTAGATTCTGCATCTCTAACAGCTCCCAGGTGAAGCCAACACTGCTGGTCAATGGACCACACCTTGAGAAGCCAGGCACTATGTCCAACTTTGGTCTCATTGCAATCCCTTGGGGGACTTGATAAGAATCAAAGGCCATTCCCTGCCTTGTTTCAGCAAGCCCCAGACTCTGTGTTTTGGCTTGCCCCAAGGGATGTGATGCCCATCACAGTCAGGACCATAGGTCTAGGTCATGGCCCGACAACACATAGCTTGGCTGACCTGACAGTCTAGAGCAGCTTTGCAGGTAACCATCACTTGAACCATCACTCAAGCAGCCTTGAATGCTAAATTCACTGGCATTGCTTTGGAGACCTCATCCACCAAGGGCTTTCTGGAGGATGGGATGGAGTGAGCAGCTGGGGAGTTTCCTGAAGTGCTGCTGCATCATGCAGGGATGAGTCTGCAGGGATGAGTCTTCTACAAGGCTCCTCTGAACTGCCCCCACCTCTAGCAGCTGCAGCCTAGGCTTCCTTCCAGAAGTCCCTCTAGGATCCCGTATGTGTCACCAGTGTGTGTCGGAGAATCCTATCTATTGTGTGAGCTCCTTGGTCTCAGGGGTGGAGCGGGAGTGGTGGAATCTTGTCTGGAATCTCATGCTAGAAGCTGAAACCAGCTTAGATGCTTTAGGGCAGTGCGTTGAAATTCCTGTGCCCCCAGAATGGAAGGCCAGTGATGACCTCAGGTTGCCAAGGAACCTGGGTAGAGCTGATCAGCAAATCAGCTGATCCCCAGGTAGCATAGACAAGTCAGTATCTCCAGATGTGGAGCTCAGCTGACCCCCCCGCCAACTATCCGTGTGTCTTCAAGCCAGTCTCTCCCCTTATCTGAGTTTTGGCTTTCCCAGCAGTAACAGAAACAGTGTGCCCCTGCAGGCATGGTGAAGGTGAAAGACAAGACTGTGAAGGTCAGCCACCAGCATGACATCAGGACATAGATGGTGTTCGGGCAGGCTTCTATTACTCACCCTCTCTCTGTCCCTTCTCTGCTCGGGTCAGAGTGGCTGCATCACAGTAGCAGGTGAGGTGGCTGTGAGAAGGGGCACAGGCCTGTTATGCAGGACACATGGCAGGGCTGTCCCAGAAGGCAGGGGTCTGCCCCAACAAATGATAGAGACCTTTGGGCAAAGACCTTCCAGGGCCCTGGATATCTTCCAGAAGCAAAATTAAAGTGGGAACATAGCTCAATAGGAATAATTCAGCCATTTCATCTATGAGGAAATGAGCCCCAGGCCTGTGTCGGCTCCCTGGTTCATGACCAATCCTGCCAGCCCCTGGCCTCTGGGCTCCTGGAACCACTGCACACCAGGACAAGGGCAGGTATCCTCCCCTGTGTTTCCTCATTCCTGACCTCTGGATCTCTATCCAGCCCTTCCCTACTCTTCTACACTTATTCTCACCTCTCTACTCACCCCTTTTCCACTTTCCTTCCAGACATCCCCCTACCTCTCTGAGTGCCCGATCCTCTGCCCCTCCCCATTGGCTTTCACGGTGTCTCATCCCTGCCTCTGGCTTCACAACATCCCACACACTCACCAAGGGCCTGTGGACACCCCCTCCTCACTCTTCTATAAGCTCCTATTTCATGGGACTGCCTCTTCTCAGTGTTGGGAGACGGCGCTGAAACATTATTTCATACTAAAGAGTGAGTGACTCATTCCCCCTCTCCTCAACTTTAGTTGAGTTCATTGAGTGCCTTTTCAGGCAATGAAGAAGGGATATTTAGGAGCAAGGAATTCTTCATAGAACACACAAGAGTTCTCCCCAGGAGCCTGTGGCCACTCATCAGCTTTTTTTTTTTTTTAAATCATTGTTGCCTTTTTTTTTTTTTTTTACCTCCAGTTCTATTGAGATGTGATTAGCAAATAAAAATTGTATACACTAGGTTGCACAAAGTGATTTTTAGAAGGATACACTATGACTTAATGTATATATGTATACATTTTGAAGTGATTGCCTCAATCACATTAATTAGCTATCCATCAGCTCACGTTGTTAACCTTTTCATGTCGCGTATGCTGAAATCACTTGAGATTTACCTCCTTAGCAAATTTCAAAAGTACAATACAGTATTAGTAACCATAGTCTCCATGACGAGCACTAGATCCCCTTAACCTTTCCGTTAATTGCGTTACAAAAAAGTTTACAAAACAGATGCTATGTGTTGTTATTTAAGGAGTTTGATCATGGCTTTCATTGACTCCTTTTTCTGAGATCAAGTTGGTTGGCTGTGTTTACAATGAAATAGGAACATAATTAAATAAAAGCATTAATATTTTAGTAATAACATTCAAGTTCTTCTGGTTACACAAAACCCAAGGCTTTCGTACAAGCTTTTCTGCTCCACCAGCATCTGCTGTCCTTTCTGATCCTTCAGACGGGCTTTTATCTTCTCCCACAGGCACTGTGATTTTGTTCTGAGATTTGGGGTCTCTTGGCCGGCAGCAAAAGCAGAGCAAGGGTAAATGAAGTTGAAGGAAGAAAGAGCATCTTATGGAAGTGTGGAAAGAAGGGTTGTGTATGTTAGGGCTGAGGGCACACAGCTCAAGGGCATGGGGATTAAAGCTGCAAAGGGAAGGGGAAAGGTTGCATCCTTTTCTATTGGGACAGTTAGGCTCCAAATAATCACATGCCTTTACTGTGTAAGCAGGGAGCATCTAGTAAGCTCACAAGTCTGTGGGGTTAAGCTCTTGTAGGCAGAGCTTGCTCCTAAGACTGAGGTCGGGTGGGATCAGCCAGGCAGCTCTGGTGATGTAAGCTGTCCTCACATCTGAGGGTTGCCTGCTTCCAGCAGGTAAACCTTGACCTTGGCCGGATAATGCAGCCCTGATTCTCATCGCTCCCCCTCTGGCAGGCCAGCCCCACATGGAAACAGGAGCATGGAAAACCCAACCCTTCAAGTCTGTACCTGTGTCACATTAACTCCCATCCCAGTGGGCAAAGCAAGTCATGAGCCAACCTAGAGCAGGGGGTGGGGGACTGCACGGCACACGGCTAGATGGCTGAGACAGAGCGGGGTTGTGGCAGTTAACACCACCATCAGGAAGAGGCAAGTGGAAACAGAAGCGCTGCCTGCACAGGACGGCCCGGGGGTCCTTTCCATCTGGGGCGCTCCGCTTCTCCAAAGAGGAGCAAAGAGTCAAGAAGAGAGTCAGAAAAACCAACATTTCTGCCCTGGGTGTACCTGAGGGCCCTCATTCAAAGTTCACTGATGCTGTAGCCCTTGATCTGTGAATTCAGGAAAGCGATCCCTTCATTTCTGCAGACCTGCCACAGGCCACCCATTGTGCCAGGTGACCCAAAGGACAGGGCTGACAGTGGCTGTATGGTGGCTGTCCTCCTATCACCTGGGAACCGTAAAAAGTGCCAAGCAGAGCCCCACCCACAGAAGTGACTCATCTTGCAGGCGAGAGTGCTGAGAGGGGAGGGGATTTTTAAGGTCCCTGGTGGTTCTAAGGTGTAACCCAGGATGAGGGAGGGACAGAAAACAAACCCCCAGGGTCAGTGCTGGGACAGGGCAGGGATGAGGTTGAGCGATAGCAAAAGGATTGGGCGAGGGCTTCACTGGGTCCTGCAGCGTGAGGGGTGTCAACAGAGCATTGGGGGCACGTGAGAACACCCCACCGCAGGAGACCACCAAGACCCCCGCACAGTTTAGGCTTTCCACCGCTGGCTGTGAAGTGTGTACCTCACATGGGCTTCAGAGACCGACGTGCACCTTTAGCGACACAGGTCACACAGCAGCTGCCCCCAGCAGAGTGAATTTCTCATTGTCTCGACCATTGTCTTTTTTCCCTGAATTCTGATGCCTGACTTCTTCACATCAGGGCCACTGTCTACCTGCCTCAGTCACCCCAAGGCCAGGCACCAGAGAGCTGGGGACAGCCCCCTGTGCCTCAGAGCCCCTAAGATTATTCAGATCAGCCAGTCCTGAACCTGCTTGCCCTGCCTCACTCATTCCTTTCCACAGAAACCACCAGAAAGGCTCCTGCCCATGGTTTTGCCTTCTTCCTTGTGGCAGACCCCGCACTTTCCCACATGGCCCCCGTCCTCTTGGGAATGATGAGGAACAAGCTATCTTTTCAATGGCAATTGTCTCCTGATCCGTTGGCCTCACTCTACCTCGAATTTCCTATTAATTGATGTAGTTTAGAACACTCATTAGCTGGACTTGTTTCAAAGAATCTATCCTCTGAAAAAAAAAAAAAAAAGAATCTATCCTCTGTTGCAAACATGTTGGTTGATAAGTGTGATGAGCACCCCCCAAAACGGCCCCAGCCAGCAGCATCGACACTCCCTTCCCCCTTGTCGAAACATTTTATAGGCTGTTTCCACCATGCCTGGGGGGAGGGACACCAAGGCATTAAGAGAGTGGGCATGTATTGTTTCTGATGCCTCTGATCCAGGGATTGGAGTGGCTGAGATGGAAGTAGGGTGGGGGGGTAGGTGCTCAGGCACCTTGGAGAACAGGGTTGCTTCTAAGTCGGAGGAACTGTTGGCAGTGTCATTATTTAGATGGGGTTCCAAGAGTTAAGGACAGAGTGCAGGAGTGAGGTTTAAATTCTGGGTGTCCTTGGGAAGGTTGTAATGTGGTTCTTTTCAGGAGGCTGCAGGGAAGAGAAGTTTCTGCTGCAGCACGATGCAGGGGTGAAGGGGTTCTTAAGACCCTAATGACCCAACGCTGGAGTCCCTCATAGCCCCCCCAAAAAATAACCTCTGTCTCAGTTTCCTAGGGCTACTGTACAAAGTCCCACAGGTTCTGCCCTCAAACAGCAGAAATGTATTGTCTCATTGTGCTGGAGGCTGGAAGTCTGAGGTTAAGGTGTAGTGGTGGGGGATGCTTGGGGGGGGGCAGAGCCACACTCCCTCGGAGGTGCCAGGGACTCGCCTGTTCCAGGTCTCTCTGCTAGCTTCTGGCCATCCTTCGGCTGGGACAACATAATTCCAGACTTCATATGGTGT
The DNA here is from genome assembly GCF_048164855.1 of Canis lupus baileyi. Lineage (NCBI taxonomy): Eukaryota > Metazoa > Chordata > Mammalia > Carnivora > Canidae > Canis > Canis lupus. The sequence goes on from NC_132839.1 coordinate 72,239,452, forward strand.
TTCCCTGGGTGCATGTCTGTGTCTAAATGTCCCCTTTACATAAGAACACTGGTCTTACTGGATTAGGGGCCCCACCCACCTAGGTTGAGCTCATCTTCAACAATTACATCTGCAGTGACCCTACCCATATGAAGTCACACTCTGAGGTCATGGGAATTAGGACTTCAACATATGAAGCTGAGGGGACATAGTTCAACCCATCACAGCCCCATTTTCTACATATAGGATTTTAACAAAAAATAAAACAAAGAGATGGCAGGTAGGGGCCAACATATCACCTTTGTTCCTGATAAAAGGTTGCATTTGGATGAGTTGAAAGGGGTTTCCTACTCCAAGACCCCAGAGAGAGGAAGATTCACCTCCCACATCCACACCCAAGCTGTGTAAGTGAATGCTCATATACGACCAAGAGCTTGGAAGACCAGATGAGAGGTCCCACACCTGCCCAGACAAAGCTAAACTGTGTAAGGCTAGTCTGTTCATCCCAAAACGACCCTTCACACCATCTCTCCACCTCTCTTGAAGGCAGGGGGAGGTGATGGTCAGTGAGGAGTAGAGAAGGGCTAAGAATCTACTGAGGTAAAATCATTCCTTATGAAATTGTGACTTTCTGTGTCTCTGCTGACACTGAGTCTAAATTCCTGTTCTGCTAAAAATGATCATCTTAATAACTCCCTGTTTCCAGAGCAGTGTTTGATACCAGGCTGGAAGCCCATGTGGCCTGGCCCGTGGCTTCAGGGTGTACATTTGTATGGAGGGGAGGCTTATATCCTAGAATGACTGGGAGGGTGACCTGTGGGCCATGCAGTGACCTGGCCATCCCCTGACCTGGATTGGAGGCAGCTCCATCACTGGGCAGCTGCACATCCCTTGTGCATGTACCCATCTGGGCTACAGTGCCCTCAAGAGAAAGCCACTTGATGAAGGGAGGTGGTGGGTCAAACCTGCCTGAAGCTTGGATTCTGGCTTAAGGATCTTGAGTTGGACACTCACTTCCTAGCTGCTCACATGGGTGATGTGGCCACCTTAACAAATATCCTGCCTCTGCAAAGACCCCTATCTACCCAGCTTGTCCCTCCTTTGGCTCTGTTCCAAACAGACTCTGCTTTCCTTCTACCTTGCAAACCTCTCCTGAGTTCATCTTGTTGGCAAAGCATAAATCTCATTGAGACCCCTAGCTGCAAGAGAGTCAGGAAATGTCATATCCCCCCTCTCTGGCCCTTGTGATACAGGAAGTAGCAAGGAAAGGAGTGGAATGTGGTGAACATAGCACAGTGTATAAGCTTATTGAACCACTATGTTGTATACTTGAAACTAATACAACGTTGTGTTAACTATAGGAAGGAAGGGAGGAAGATAGAGGGTAAGAGATCGAAAGAGAAGAAAAAGAGGAAGGAAAGAAGGAAGGAGGGAGGGAGAGAGAAAGAAAGGGAGAGAGTCAGGATGCTAAGTGTAGGAGATGGTCTCCAGCCTGGTCCTACAGAGCAGGTCACTGCTGAGAAAGTGCTATGAAAACCTCTCTGCAAATGGTATTCATTGTGATTAATTCATGCAAATGCATAAAATTACATGCTCAGCACAGTGTGGAAGGAGAATGTATTGGCAGATGGCCGTGGCCACCCTGCAGGAGCTAACCCAGAAACCTGGTTGGCGGAGAGAAATCAGGGAGAAACAGAACTGTTGAGAACTGCTCCCACAGAAGCCTTGTCGAGGTGGATTCCCTGGGGGAATCAGATGAGCCAAGCTGCAAATGCCAGGGAGTGCTTTATGAAATCTCCATCAACCCCTGGGGGAGACAGAAACTGGTGGGGGTGAGAGGGGGAGCTCCCAGGAGTGTCACGATTCTTGTCCCCGACCATTGTTTCCCACCATTCACTGCACATCGGGGGACCTGGAGCCCAAAGATGGTTTCTGGCCCTGGATCCTGCCCCGTGACCAAGACACGGGAGGAGGCCAATTCACATGGAACAGAAGCAAACCAAAGGGCCATTTCTTCGGCTCGGCAGACGTGCTCTAACACAGTCAGCCTGGCTGCTACCGCCGATGAAGCCTGAATGAGCTTGTGCCACAGGACTTGCTTTGGTTTCTTTTTTTCTTTCTTTTTTCTGTTGTCCTGTGATAAGTTCATTATGACCTCAATGAAGCTCAGTGATGGGAAGAGTGCCCAGGGAGTGTGATCCCAAGTGGAAGAATAGGGCCAGTGTGACATCACACTGACATCTCAGGAGGATCATAATTACCAGCAGGAGCCCAGAGCCTCCCGTGGCTTTCATCCACCCTGGCTTCTTCCCCAGGGAGGTAGGGGCTTCCAGCTGCTTCTCTTCGGCAGCACCACCCTGACCTCTGCTTAGGCATGATGGAGTCCCTACAAACACCTAAGTTCATGAGAGCTGTTCCTCCAAATTCAAGTCTGATGAGAGGGCAACAGGCAAGGAATAATGCAGAAGGTGATCACCTGGTGTAGACAGTGCATTCCACTCGCACTCTCGGTCTAGCTCCACCCCCCACCCCGGCCCTACCACAGCACCCACTCCCAGGAGCTCACAGGGAGGCATGGCAATGTGTCCAAGTGAGGCATCCAGAGGACAGAACCAGAGAGAATTCACTCGGCTCCAATATGCAGCCTGCCATTCTGGGTTGACCGTGCCCTCAGAGCAGACCCCATCTTCTCCCAGGTGTAGTTCTCAGTGAGATAAGTGCACCGCCCTGACACATTTGGTGAAGTGCATTTCAGCCCCTTCATTACAGGGGCTGAAAGGGGAGACGAGAAGGCAAGGGGCACAGTGGAAGAGAAATTGATGTTTGTGCAATGTAGCTGCAGAGGAAGGAAATGAAAATGCAGCAAAATTCAAGTAGGCTTTGGGTGCTTTCTCCCGGAACCTGTCGGGGAGGTGCAGAGCCAGCCTGCAACGCGGTAGTCCTTAGCGCCGGTAGCACTGAGTAACTGCGTGGTGGTGAGGCAATTGTAGCCTCAGGGAGGGAGACTGTGGACAAGTCGTCAGCACCACATAATCCCCACCAACCCCACTCCCGAAGTCCATGACATAGATACCTGGCATTGTGGCTGCAAGCTCCTCCCCCGAAGGATGCAGTCAGGACTTGCTCCATAAATAGTCGCTGAATGAAGAAATGGCCAAGAGTCCTTGAAAGTCACATGGCTGTCATGTATTTTTATACTCAGAGAATAGCCCCAGTTACAACTCCTGACACTAGCACCCGTCAATACAAAACTCCTGGAGAGGGTGGCTGGTCCCACCATCTGAGGTCAGGCTGAGAAAGCGACACTGCTGTGGTCTTCATAGCCAAGAGTTGACATGGGGTGTCATCAACTCCTGTAAATCTGGTGATGGCTTTTAGCAGCAGGGAATGAAGAATGGTGACAGGATTTGCTTACCATATCTCTTTAATTCAGTCTCTCATTTGGTCAATCAGTCTGTCAACAAACACTTGAATACCTTTCCCAGGCCAGGCAGTTACTAACATACCGGAGACAGATATGAGCAAGGGTAGATTTCCAGCCTTCAGGAGACAGACAAGGTGATAGACACGCTACAGTGGATGCTAGGATGGGAATCACATTGGGGGAGTTGAGGGCCCAGGGGAGAGTCCTAAATCAGTCTGTTATGGATAGAATGCTCATGTCCCCACTTAGAATTCACCTGCCCAATGTAATGATACTTGGAGCTGGGGCCTTTGGGAGGTAACCGGGTTTGGATGAGACCCTGGAATTGGAGCCTCCACAATGATTGGTGCCTTTATAAAGACAGGAAGAGAACAGAGCCTTCTCTCGCTCCACCATATAAGGATACGGCAAGAAACTTGCCATACGAACCAGAAAGAGAGCTGTCACCAAGAATCCACCTGTGCTGGCCCCCTGACCTCAGATTTCCAGCTCCCAGGGCTGTGGGAAATAGATGTTTGATGTTTAAGTCCCCCAGTCAAGTCATAGCAACCTGAGCCAACTAGGACACAGTCAGAGATACCCTGCGTAGTGAGCTTCCTGTTGGTGGAAGCATGCAAGTAAAGGGCAGATGCACATCCACCAGTAATATAATTCTGGGGCCAGGTTTTGAATAATGAGTAGAAGTCTACCAGGCAGAGGAGACAGATGAGCATTCTAAGAACTGTCAAAGACTTGGAAGTGAGACGAGTTTCTGTGCATCCGGGGAAAGGAAAGAAGTGTGGCTGGAGTACAGGATGCATACCAGAGCTGGCCGTATGATTACTGATTATTGATACCAGTATTAAAACTTGTGCTAGTGGGTCGCACACCACAAACATCTTGAGCTCCTTCTCCTGCTGAGTTTTGAACGTTTCAACTCGCAGAAAGCAAATAGCCTAAACTCAGTGCATGTTTGCAAATTTTGTAGTAAATTTCCATTCTCCTGAGAAGGAACCCACGCAAGACCTTGTATGGCACTAATTTTCACTTTCCCACATCTTTACTCAATTGTTAAAGGAAGCTCACTGGGAAGTTACAACTCATCAATTAGCACGGTTCACGGAAACCAGAGGTGGTACCTGCCTCCTGTCACACCTGCTGTGCGCGAATTCCCAGTGGGGGGCCGCAGCGGGTCTGCTGCAGAGCTGTCCCCTGGAGCCCTCGCCACCCCCCATAGGACCGGGAGGGAGCAAGAGCAGGGCTGTCCAGCTCTGTTCTGCAAGGGGCAGCGTGGGGCAGAGGGAACCACTCATCCCAGCATGAGGCTGGAGACCAACAGCAGCTTCCCCACAGATCAGCTGTGTGACCATGCACAGCTCACTGGTCTTTGGAACTTGAGGTCTCTGTAACAACACAGGTGGTCAAACCCTCCTGACAAGAGTACTGCAGGGATGAACATAAGATTTGGCACCAATTCTATACCCGTTATGCGATCCTACATAACAGTGGCTAAAACTAGACAAGGGGCTGCATTTCTTCTCCCTGTTTCTTAGCCTTCCCGCTTTGGCCCTTGGCCCTGTGGCCATTCAGAGCAGTCAAAGTGATATTCAAAAGTGAGTCAGATATGTGGCTCCTTCTCAAAACCCTCTCACTTGAAGTAAAGGTCACTCTCCTCTCCCCTGCCCTGGGGGCCTGGCACGGTCTGCCCCTCCTTTTGCTGACTGAGCTCTTTACCCACTTTCTCTCTCTGACCTCCTCACCAGCCCCTCCCCCGGCCTCTGTGCTGACAGCAGCTTCTGCTAGCTACAGTCCTCCCTGGTGGTCCAGTGGCTTTCTCCACCACACCCCCCACCATCACCACTCCATCCTCTGGTCTTGTTCAGTGTCACCATCTCAGTCCCAGACTGTTGTGTTTAATGCTTACAACTACCCCATAATGTACTTCTTAAATATTAGTTCCACTCTCCAGATGAGGGACCGGAAGCTTACAGAGTGAAATAACCTGTCCAGATCTCATAGTAAGTGGCTGTATCGGCCATGATGCCAGTCAGCAGCATATGGCAAAAGAGCAAAGAGGAATTCAGATGGCCCCAAACAATAAAGGGTGTTTTTTAGCTTATATAGCAGAAGTCTGGTAGATGCAGCAGCTTCATGTAGGGTTTAATCAGGCTCTGGCACCATTTCTCTTCTATGCTTGCAGCTCTAACACTCCACGGAGAGGCTTCTTTGGCTGCCTTTCTTTATGCTACTGATTAGCTTTTACAGTTCTAGGGCTCATATTCCCACATCACACTGGCCAAAGACAGAATGTCTCTTTAGGTATCTCATGAAAAAAAGACAGAAAAGTCTTCATTTCTTGAACTCTCTGGAAAATTATCTCCTCAATTTTCATTGGCTGCAGTTAGGTTATATGCCTAATCCTGAGTCAGATGCCAGAGCAGAGGGATAAGATTAGCTTGACTGGTTCCAGATGGAGCCACATGCCCTGCTCTCAAAGCCAGGTGTACAGGGAAGAGTACTTGCTAAGACAGGAGATATGGGTGACCACAAACAGCATGTGCCCACCAAAGTAGCTCAGCCATTCATTCTTGGGCAGTCCAAATCCCCAGACTATATTCTTAACCACTCTGCCCCAAGCACCCTAACAAGAGAAAGAGAGCCATCACTGTGTATGGATAACATGCTTCTATGCCTAGAAACCCCAAAGGGCTCAATTGAAAATCTATCAAAATTAATTAAGGTTGTGCAAATTAAGAAGCAAATGAACTGCTTTTCAAAGACTAAAAAAAATAAAGTCCAATCTCTTCTCCATGGATGTTCAGAGGGGCCCAGGCTCCTTCTATGTTGTTCCTCATCTGTGTGGCAAAAACCATTTGGCCAAATCCAAAAAACAGGCAACAGAATGTAAGGAAGATGGAAGGAAGGAGGGAATGAGAATTCTTTTAAAGGAAATATCCTGCTAGTTGCAAATACCAGACTACCTGGGCATGTGACCACCTACTGCAGGAAGGTCGGAAAGTGAAGCCTTTAGTGGGATAGTCCTGAACCCAGCTACAGATTCTATTGCCCTTTGAGAAGGGAAAATTGGATTTTGAGATATAACATAACAGCTTTTGCTATGGAAGATTAATGGAGTAGCCAAATAGGAAATAAATAAGCAAAACTCAGTAGCTTTTTATTACACTGGAAACAGCTAGGTAGAAAAAGAAATGGAAAATATTCTCATCCGAAAAAGTGACCAAAACTATGTAATATGCAGGAGTAAATGTACCCAGGAATTTACAAGGCCTAAATGAAGGGAACACTAAATGTATTTTGAAGGAATTAAGTAAGATCTGAATGAAAAGCCAGGCATGACCCTGGATAGAAAAATATATATGTCCACACTTCTCAAATGAATGTATAAATTAATATAGTTCCTATCAAAATCTTAATGGATATATCTCCTAAAACTGGATGCAACTCATCTCAGAAGGATAAACGTCTGAGGGTTACCAAGAAAACATTGGAAGGAAATATCAGAGCAGGTGAATCACTCCTATGGGATATTATGATAGCCTACAAATCTACTGTAATTACACTAATCCAGTCCTGGCCCAGCAGTAAACAATAGGTCAGTGAAACAAGAGAGAATCCATAAGCAGATTTGCATATATGTGGAACTTGATATATAATGAAGGTCGCATTACAGTTTATTGAGAAAGACCAAATTTTTCAATAAATACCATAGAGACAACTGGCTATCCATTTGGAAGAAATAAAATTAGAATGCTATATTATATTACAACAAAAATATATTCTATTTTTGTATATCTATGGTTGGAAGATTTAAATATAAAAGATATATAGTATTATAAGAAAATATAGAAGGATGTATAAAATCTTGGGGGTAGAATAGGCTTCTGTAAAAATTACAAGGAAAATCTACTCAAACTATAAAATAAACATATTCTTTTTTTTAAGATTTTATTTATTCATTCATGACAGACACACACACACACAGAAAGGTAGAGACACAGGCAGAGGGAGAAACAGGCTCCACACAGGGAGTCCGACATGGGACTCGATCCCAGGTCTCCAGGATCACACCCCAGGCCGCGGGTGGCACTAAACCGCTGGGCCACTGGGGCTGCCCTAAAATTAACGAATTATTATTTAAATTTAAAAACTTTTGTATGACAAGAGACACTGTATACAGAGTCCAAAGACAAACAATAAGCTAGAAGAAAAATCTTAGCAGTGCACAGAGCAAAGTGTAAATGTATCTCATAGACAAAGCTCTGATTGAAAATTGATCATGATTCTAGACAGTTCCCCAGAGGCTTGGGACTGATCATGTGGAAAATGTGCAGCCTTATCTGCAGTGAGATATTGTTCTTCACCATGTGATTTGCAAGAAGGGAAGTCAGTGATTACAATGCTAGTAACAGTGCGGATTAACACACACTCTCGCATCCTGTTTATTTTTTTTCTTTTTCTTTTTTCTTTTTCTTTTTTTTATAAATTTATATTTTATTGGTGTTCAATTTGCCAACATATAGAATAACACCCAGTGCTCATCCCATCAAGTGCCCCCCTCAGTGCCCATCACCCAGTCACCCCACCCCCCACCCACCTCCCCTTCCACCACCCCTAGTTCGTTTCCCAGAGTTAGGAATCTCTCATGTTCTGTCTCCCTTTCTGATATTTCCCACTCATTTTTTCTCCTTTCCCCTTTATTCCCTTTCACTATTTTTTATATTCCCCAAATGAATGAGACCATATAATGTTTGTCCTTCCCGATTGACGTATTTCACTCAGCATAATACCCTCCAGTTCCATCCTGTTTAAAGTACCGTATTGGAGGGGCTCAGGCTCCTCATTGTGGTCGCTGGGCTTGGAAGCTGAGCCCTCCCATACCTCACAGTTAACAATAGGACTGTGGATTTGTTTGATAGTATTAGAAATGGGGACTGGGGGGGTGCCAGGGGCAGACTCCCCCTGGCTGGAGACGATGGGATTTGAGCCACACCGTGGCAGGATAACACTGCTAAGAGCAAACACTTAGAAGAAGCTTCCCTACCTCTTATGTGCCAACCGCTCTAACCATTTTCTATATATTAATCCCTGGCTCCTCCCAAACAGTCTCTCAGATGGGTACTTTGTTGTCAACCTCCCCACTTGACGAGGAAAATAAGTTATTTGCCCAAGGTCAGACAGCTAAGACCAACAACGTCAACAACGCTGAGACCCAAACCAAGTCGGTGTGGGACTGTGTATGGATGCTTGTTCTCGCACCAGAGGCTGCAGCAGGTGTTCTGGGGATGCTCCCTGGGTGGGTACACTCTATATCTGGCCAGAAAGGGTTCCCAGCAAGGGTCTGGCTGGATGACTTAAGCTTCACCCACAAGCACCCAAAAGGTATTGCAGATCATCACTGAGTACCTCAACACTGCGTCCCACTCAGGGGGCTCTAGCCTGAGTTCCCAGCAGAAGCTTGCACACACATCAGTGCCAGCCGCTGAGCCTGAGGTCTGGGATTTGCACGGGAGGCAGCTGGTGCTTTTCCAGTCCACTGTGGCTAATTAGATCAAGCGCGCCTCTCCTGAGGTCCTCACTGCATGGGCTCTGGCAGGTGTCTGCCCATCTCGTGGAGGTGGCCTCTAGGCCCTCCCAATGTCAGTGTTGTGTACTCAAGCCACCGGTGTCTTTAAGTTCCAACCTCTCAAACACAGCTTTGAAATGTGAAAATCCAACCATTTTCACATGATGTGATGACAAAGACAGAGAAAGTGATTGCATTTATATCTGATATTCAAGGGTCTCAAGGTTGGCTTCTTTTATGTACTGAGTTCCCCAGAAGGCCATTACCAACCATCAGGATGTCCCTCCCTTCTTCCCACCCATCTCCCTTCCCTGCTTCTCTTTACCCCTTTGACCCTACATCTCTTGTCTCATCCCTTTTATTTCCTTATTTTCTTTGTCTCATCTCTTCTCATTCCTTCCTTCTCATCCCTTTTATTGCCTTCTCAGGTTTCTTAGACATTTATGTGCAGGTGCACCCAGTCAATCCATGTCCCACCTGCTGCCATTACTTTAGGCGGGACGGAAGGTGGTCTCAAACCCAGCACCCTCCCAGTGGGATTCCTCAGGTACAGAACTAAGGTCCCCACTGACCATAGCAGACAAACAGTGGAACAAGACTGTCCTCTACAGGGCACCTGGGTGGCTCAATTGGTTGAGGGTCTGCCTTCAGCTCAAGTCAGGATCCCAGAGTTCCGGGCTTGAGCCCTGCATTGGGCTTCCTGCTCAGTTGGGACCCTGTTCATTCTCTCTCTCTCTCTCATAAATAAATAAATAAATAAATAAATAAATAAATAAATAAATAAATAAAATCTTAAAAAAGTGTCCTCTGAACATGAAAATCCTCTCTCCACTCTCCTCCTCCACAATGGCCACCCAGCATCCTGAGCAATGTAGTCCAGACTCACCCCTCTTGTCTGTTTACCATGAACTTTTACTCTCTGAGTCAGTGCCTCCAAAATTTAATCCATAAAAATTTTTATCATGCCCTCAATATTTTTGTTTCTTAGTAGTAATATGCATGTGCCACCAAAAAATTCACATTATAAAACTTGCACAGAGCATAGACATTTTTAGGGTAGGTGCGTTCCTGTAAGTATATTCAAGTTTTACTCTCTTAGCAAATTTCAATTCTATAATACAAGGCTGTCAAATGTGTCTCTATGTTATACGTTAAATCCTCAAACCTTATTCATCTTACAGCTGAAAGTCTGTACCTTTGACCAAACTCTCCTTATTCCTCCCACCCCCAGCCCATGACAACCACTTCTATTCTCTGCTTCTGTGAGCTTTTTTTAGACACAGAAGTGATATATGCAGTACCTGCCTTTCTCCATCTGGCTTATTTCACTTAGCATGATATTCTCAAGGTCCATCCAGGTTGTTGAAAATGTCAGGGGGTCCTTCTCTCTCATGGCTAAAAAATGTTCCATGTATATACATATCACATCTTCTTTATCTGTTCTTTGGATGGACACAGGTTGTCCTAAGTTTGGCTACTGTGAATAATACTGCCAAAACTAGATGTTTTTAAAGTAGTAGATAAAAGACTATTACAAGTCGAAGTTCTATGTTCTTGCACCGCACTGTACAGCCCACAGCTTTAAATCGACAAGGACTCAGCTCAGCTGCCCCGCGGCTCTTGCTAACTGGGCTTTCTGTTTCTCTATCTCCAGGACATGTTCACATCACAGACTTCAACATAGCGACGATTGTGAAAGGAGCAGAAAAGGCTTCCTCCATGGCTGGGACCAAGCCCTACATGGGTGAGTGTTCCGGGCCCCTTGGGTGTGAAGCCTCAGCATTCCTGTCCTGCACCCCCACACTAGGCCCCAGCTGTTCCCAGTATGTCCTGGGCTCACCCACACCTTTGTCCTTGCTGCCCTCCTTCCCGGAAGACCTTCTCCTTCTGTGATTTCCAGAGAAGTCCTTCCGGGCCAGAAAACCTTGCTTCAGGCTTGGGGAAGAAACACACAAAAACAGACAAACAAAACCATATTTTCTTTTTATTAACATCCAGTAGTGTGGCCAGAATATAACTTTGGTGTTGGTCATTTGGGGTCTATATTCTTAGGTACACAGTGTTTTTCCAATGTGTATTTTCAAGTTGTTTTTTCTTTAGGACCTTTGATGGAAATACCACTTTTAGTAAGCATTCCATTCCCTTACTTTGGTTTTCTCTAAGGACACCTATTATCTGAAGGTGGAGTCTTTACAAATCTTCAGTATTTGTTATTTTAAAATATTTTGTATCTCTTTCTTTATTCGTTTAAGATTTTTCCCATTTTTCTATTTCTTTTAAAGATTATCTGTTGTGCTTATTTGCTTTGTATGCTTCCTAGTGAAATATTTATTACTAAAATAATTTCCCCTCTATTTCTAATTTTTTCCCTGAGTTCTCTTGGCTGATTTCTGAGTTTTTTAATTCCAAACTATGTTGTTCTTTCATGCCTTGTATAATTTTCTTAATGTCTATATTAATTATTGATTACGGTATAACAAAGCAAGTCAAAATTTAGTGGCTTATATCATGTTCATGGATTAGAAGAATTAACATTGTTCAAATGTCCGTACTACCTAAAGCAATCCACAGATTTAATGCAATCCCTATCAAAATACCAACAGCAATTTTCACAGAACTAGAAGAAATAATTCTAAAGTTTGTGTGGAATCACAAAAGATAGCCAAAGCAATTTTGAAAAAGAAGAATAAAACTGGAGATATCACATTTCCAGATTTCAAGATATATTAGAAAGCTGAAATGATCAAAACCATATGGTACTGGCACAAAAACAGGCACATATATCAGTGGGACAGAACAGAGAGCTGAGAAATAAACCCATGCACATATATGGTCAATTGATCTATGACAAAGGAGGCAAGAATATGCAATGGAAAAATGACAGTCTCTTAATAAATGGTGTTGTGAAAAAAAAATAAATGGTGTTGTGAAAAGTGGACAACCATATGCAAAAGAGTGAAACTGGACCATTTTCTCACACCATACACAAAAATAAACTCAAAATGGATTAAGGCCCTAAATGTGAGACCTAAAACTATCGAACTCCTGGAAGAGAGCACAGGCAGAGAGGCAGTGGCCATAGCAACATTTTTCTAGATCTGTCTCCTCTGGCAAAGGAAACAAAAGCCAAATTAAACTACTGGACCTACATCAGGATAAAAAGCTTCTGCATAGTGAAGGAAATGATGAACAAGATAAAAAGACAACCTACCGAATGAGTAAGACATTTGCAAGTGACAAGTCAGATAAAGGGGTTAGTATCCAAAATATGTAAAGAACTTATACAACTCAACACCAAAACACTAAAAATAATAACAATACAATTTAAAAATAGGCAGAGGACGTGAATAGACATTTTTCCAAAGAAGACATACAGATGGCCAACAGACACATAAAAAGATCCTCAACATCACTCATCATCAGGAAAATGCCAATCAAAACCACAGTGGGATGTTACTTTATACTTGAAGAATGGCTAGTGTCAGAAAGATAAGAAACAACAGGTGTTGCCAGGGATTCAGAGAAAAAGGAACCCCCGTGCACTGTTGGTAGAAGTCCACCCCTGGTGCAGCCACTGTGAAAAACAGTATGGAAGTTTCTCAAAAAACTGAAATTAGAAATACCGTATGAGATAAAGAAGATGTGGTCTATATATACAATGGAATACTACTCAGCCATCAGAAAAAGATGAATATCCACCATTTGCTTTGACGTGGATGGAACTGGAGGGTATTATGCTGAGTGAAGTAAGTCAATAAGAGAAGGACAATCATCACACAGTTTCACTCATACATTGAATATAAGAAATAGTGCAAAGGATTGTAAGGTAAAGGGGGGGAACCAAGTGGGAAAAGTCAGAGAGGAAGACAAACCATGAGAGACTCCTAACTCTGGGAAACAAACAAAGGGTTGAAGAAGGGGAGGTGGGTGGGGGGATGGAGTATCTTGGTGATGGGCATTGAGGAGAGCACTTGATGGGATGAGCACTGGGTGTTATACTATATGTTGGAAAATTGAATTTAAATTTAAAAAAACCAAATGCCATATGATCTAGTAATTCAACCACTGGGTATTTACCCAAAGAAAATGAAAATACCAATTTGAAATGCATTATGCATGCATCCCTACATATATTGCAACATATTCCCAATAGCCAAGATACAGAAGCAACCTCAGTGTCCGTTGATAGATGGATGGATAAAGATGTGGTAAAAAAAAAAAAATGTGGTATATATATATATATATATATATATATATATATAGTGGAGTATTAGTTATAAAAAAAACAATGAGATCTCACCGTTTGCAACAACATGGATGAACCTGGAGGATATTCTGCTAAGTGAAATAAGTCAGAGAAAGACAAATATCATATGATTTCACTCATATGTAGAATCTGAAAAGCAAAACGTATAAACAAACAAAAGACAGAAACAGACCCATAATACAGAGAGACAGAGAGTGAACCAGTGGTTACCAGAGGAAAGGGAGCAGGGGAATGGGAAAAAATAGGTGAAGGGAACAGGGAGGTACAAATTTCCAGTTAGGGAATAAATAAGTCATAGGGTGAAAGGCACAGCACAGGGAATATAGTCAATGCTACTCTACTAGCGTTATATGGTGACAGTACCTACCCCTGTGAGCAAAGCATAGGTACAGCATTGTGGAATCACTATGTTGCACACATGAAATGAATGTAACATAGTATGTCAGCTGTATTTCAATAAAAAATAAAAGAAGTCTAAAAATACATTTGGAGATCATAAATGAACATTGTGTAAAAAAAAAAAAAAACACGGTAGCTTAGAACAGCAACAGTCTACTGTTTTGCACAGTCTACTACGTGACCAAGTGGTTCCTGCTGGTTTAGGCTGGGCACATTCATCCCTCTGGTGCGCCCAATGGGGGCTGGGCTCAGCGAGGACAGCTGAGTTGAATGGGTCTTTTTCTACATGGTCTTTCATCATCAAACAGACTACAGTGAGCTTGCTTATCTGGTGGCAGTAGTTTCCAGAAGGAGAACCCAATTCCCACGAGCTTACCAAGCTTCTGCTTGCTTCATATTTCCTGATGTCCAGTTGGCCTAAACAAGTCACATGACCAAGACCAGTGACCATGTGGGAGGGGACTGGGGGAGGCTGTGGGAGGGATCTTTCGGGCTTTTGTGGGGCTTGGTGGGGCTGCATGGATCCCAGAAGGCCTGACTCATCAGGAAACCATTAATGCAACACCCCACCACAGTGTCTTTCAATGCTTTTGAAATAGTCGGTTACAGTTTTTCCCTGTTTTTTTTTTTAGGGAGTGGGGTAGGGTGGGGGCACATCTTTCTGATTCATCATCATTGTAAAATGTGTTATTCTGCATTTTATTTTCTTTCCTCTTATGATAACTTTGTATGGAAGTTGACTTTGATACTTTTTCTTTTTTTAATGTGAAATTAGCTTTCTTGAACTTTTGGAAGATGATGTCATTCAGGGTAGCTTTTCTTTTCATTTCTTTTTAGATTTTATGCATTTATTCATGAAAGACATGCAAAGAGAGGCAGAGACAAAGGCAGAGGGAAAAGCAGGCTCCCTGAGAGGAGCCCAATGCAGGACTCGATCCCAGGACCCCGGAATCATGCCCTAGGCCAAAGGCAGACGCTCAACCACTGAGCCACCCAGGCATCCCTCAGGGCAGCTTTTCTAACTAAACGTCTGTTGTTTGTGTTCATGAAGTGTCAATATCTAAGGCAGCTGGCTATCTGGGATCTTCTGGTTCCTTCTACTTGCCCACTTTCATCTGGAGTTTCTCCTGCTTTTGTTGGTAGGGTCCCCATCCCTCCTCAGTTTGGGTTCTGGTTCCAACAGTTTCTCCTTGGGATTCCTTCTAGAAGGGAGCGCCAGAGGGAGGATGACAGAGGCTTGGTGTTCCAGACCTCCCTGCTCCTGCAGAGCTTACCAGGGGTCCCTTCGCCTACCTGACACTGGACTGGACAGGTTCCTCCAGGGTTTAGCTGCCATTCCCCAACTGGTGGGCCTGAGCCCCCCAGTAAACACTTGTGGACTATCCTGCAGCTCTCTGTTCTCTGCTCCATCATATGGTGCCTTGTCTCTTTCCCGTGTTTCCTTCTGTACAGGAATCACTACCATGGGGATCCAGTCACTGTTGCTGGTTTGTTCCCATACACTTACATTTTGGGGCTTGTGAGAGGACCATTTCGTTTCGTCTTAAGCACTCCTCATGGGTTTTGGCTCAACTGTTGGTCTGCTCTGTTAGTTGTTATGTGTTGATCTGTAGGGATTCAAAAACTATGTCATCCATCACCTCCCAGAATTCACTATATGGGTCATTCATCTATTTACTAAATTACTAAATTAAATAAATGAAGTTTGGCCACAAATCATGGTAAAAATGGTACTTCTCAGTATGTGCTATGTGCCTAGCCCTTGAGCCAAGTCCTTTTCATCCACAGCTTTCTTTAAAGCTCACATCCGTGAAGCAGACACAATTATTTGTTCCCACTTTAGAGCTGGGGAAGCAGGCTGAGAAGCATGAGGAACCCACCCAGGCAGATATCAGTCACCAGAGTAAGATCCAGGTCAGCAGGGACACCAGAAGGTATGCATACAAGGGGGTCTGTTCTCTTCATATAGTCCCCTTGGGATGCTGAATATTTACCCCAATAAGGCTTTCACTGTTGAAGGTCTTTCTGAAATCCCTTTCCAGAAGGCTCCAGGACTGAGGCCAACCCATCTAAGGAGACACTGGCTTGATAAATGGGCAGGAGAATGGGATGAAAGGGGTGTTAAGGCTGCCGCCCTATCTTCTGGCTGGTGCATGCAGAGTGGACTGCAGAGGTGTGTGGGTTCCCTGCAGTCACAAGTTTGAATGTGGGGTGTCTCTGGGAAATGCCATCCAGGCTTCTGGAGTGATGTGGACATTATCTGTGGCCTAGGGAGTTCCTAACACTGAAATGCAGCCTGAAGCCCAGGGAGCACCATGCCAGGAGGAGCATATAGAGCTACAGGAGCCATCATCTCCAAAGGGGCAGTGAGGAGAACAAGATGACACAGAGAGAAGCATCTCCCACTTGGAGCCTGCTCTGTCCCTTTAAGTTAGTTCTGACCTCCTTTAGGCTGTTCCCAAAAAGCAGATTGGTCTCTGGGAGTGGAGAGTCCAAATCACTGGAGAAATGCAAAGTGGTATTATTGTACCAACCCTTTCTTAAAAAAAAAAAAAGATTTTTGCTTATTTATTTGAGACAGAGACAGAGATAACGAGAGAGAGCACTAGCAGGGAGGAGAGGGAGGAGCAGGATCCCCACTGAGCAGGGAGCCTGAGGCAGGACTCCATCCCAGGACCCTGGGATCGCAACCTGAGCCAAAGTCAGACACTTAACCAACTGAGCCACCCAGGCACCCTGTACCACCCCTCTCTTTTCTGCCCCTGCTCCGCCACCATGCATAGCTGACTTTGCCAGCACCTCCTCAGAGACTCCACCTGGGCCTGCCCCAGTCTCATTCCCTGGATTCCCACTAATATCCTGGCTCTCAGCCTCTGTGAAAGCAGACCAGTGGTGACCCAGCTGGCCACTCTCCATGATGCCCCCACCTCCAAGGGGGAGAAGAAAACCAACATGTATTGTGACCCTGCTACATGTTTGTTACTGTGCTTAATCCTCAGAAGACACCCAGGTGTGGTTTCTGCACCTCTGCATTTTATCTATTAGGAAGCTGAGATCCAGGGAGGTTTATTAACTTGCCCAGAGTGACACAGCTGGCAAGTAAAGGAGCCAGAATTTGAAGCTGTGTCTATTTGGATCCAAAGTCCATGCTTTTGCCACTCTACCAAGCTGCCTTTTAACACTGAGTTCCTGTGTCATGAAGCCATATTTCTCAGTCAAGAAAAAAAAAAAACATATTGTCCCAATTGTATGTAGGATTTGGAGCTCCTGGGGTGCTTCTGTTTAGAGGAACTTTGGTCCTGAATTAATAAACAGGTGTGCAGGAGAGATTTTTATGGGATTTAGGAGGCATAGCTGATTTACCAAATGGATATATTTTCAGACACCATGGGGTTGTCAGTACCAGGCAGTGGAAGTTTATTGGGGAAGACAGGGTGATGGAGGGCTCTCTCAGCACATTTAAATCCTACAGCTCCCAGGGCTGTAAACTCCTGAGGTCAAGTGGCAGGTTTGTCAATTTTGTTCACTTGTACCGTTCAGTTCAAAGGCCCAATAACAAGCTCCCAGAACGTTCCAAACAGGGATTCAGGGAACAGGCTGGTGAGTAAGCTCCCAGAGGTTGCTCATGAAAGATGATCCTGGAAGAAACATTTGCATAGAACTGAATTTTCATTAATTAAAAGAGCAGATGGAATTCACAATCAGAGAAAAGAAAAAATCTCTCTGAAATGTGCCAGATTAGAAGTCAGAAATGGTCCAGCAGCCGCCCAGGGCTTCAGAGTTTATTCATCAGCAGTGAAGTAAAGAGTTGAACATTCATTCAGCAAATATTTATGAACCATTTAGGAGATAAAGGGCTCAGAGTAGGCATGGGGGCTCAGAGGAGCCTCGGGGGGCTCACCGTCTGGTAGGGCAGAGCAGAGGTAGGCACAGGTGGAAGCAGGACACTGTCAAGATGGATTCCTGGAGAAGGTGACAATCTGCGTTGGACCTGGCACATAGAAGGTATGCTCAGAGTTGGCCTGTTGGGTGAGAACAAGGAGATGCCATTTCAGGCCACAGCCCTGGGGTACAGGGGAGGCAACAGCATGGTGTGTTGGGGGACAGTGGCAGTTTCATTTCTTCTACAGCTTACAGAGCAAGACGGGGTGGGGAGGGAGCAAAGAGACAGGTCAGAGCATGAGGGTCTTGAATGCCGTGGTAAGGGCCTGTGGAACCAGGAGAGAGCCAGGAGTGGGTCCAGGTGAAGCGTCACCTGTGGCATGGGGCAGTTTGGATGTCTTCCACTTAGTGGCTGCCTGAACTCGGGCCAATCTCATTACCCAACGTAATACCCATAAAGCACTCAGCATGAGGAACACTCGGGAAGTGCTGGCTGCCAAACCACGTGACCTGGCAGTTTCCTCATCTGAGAAATGGGATTAATGATTATGCGATCTGCCTTAGTAGGTCCTCTGTGAGGATGTCACAGCAGGGATATGGAAGGTCCATCACACAGTGTCTGACAAATGGTAGATGCCTTGGTCTGGTAGCTGGTAGTACTATTGTTATCGCTGGCATGGTTATGATTTAGATGGTTGATTATTTGGTACCCGCTCAGCATTGGGAATCCAGGGCCTGGACTGGGAACTCCCTTGCCTTGGAGCGCTAACAGTCTAGTGGGGAAAACGGATCCTAAACAGCTGGTTCATTATAGAAGCTGGGTGGGCTGGAGGATGCTGGGCGCACTAGGGGATCATGGGGCTGGTGCCTTGCCAGCATTTACCAGATGTTAGTTCCCTTCCCAAGGGGGCTGCAGTGAGCAGACAAGGGTGGTTGTGGGGCCATCATAATGATGCTAGTATGTTCCTTGTTGAAATGATCAAGGGTAGTGAAGTTTGCTGCCACCTGTGCCAGAGAAAGTGACAGAGCCAATGTGCAAGCCCCGGCCAGTGAGGCTCCAGTGACCAAAATCTTTCCTGAGAACCTGCTGTCCGTTCATTCATTCATCCCTCCATCCGTCCACCCACCTATCATCCTTACAAATCCATTGAGTACCTTCTATGTGCCAGTAGTGTTTTATGGCCCCCAAATACATCCATCTATGAACAGTTTTCCTACACTCATTGGTTTGGCTATTTGTAATCCAATCACCTTAAAAATCATCAAACTGATAAATACATAGTTTGAGATGTTTACTCCTGAATGACAATTTTTGTGCAGTAAAATGCAGTCTTTTAGTGTGCAGTTCCTTGATTTTGGACCAACACTGTCATATAAGCACCACCACAATGAACGTATAGAACAATTCCATCACTCCCAGAATTCCCTCATCCCAGTCCCTGGCAACAGGTGATCTGTTCAGACTATTCCAGAAAGTCATAGAAATGGAGTTGTATGCTCTATAGCCTTTTTAATCCGGGTTTTTTCACTTTGAATACTGCATTTGAGATTTACTCATGTTGTGTGTATCAGCAGCTTTCCTTTTGATTGATCAGTAAGTAGAACTCTATGGGATGAATAGACACAATTAGTTCATCCATCCACCAGCTGAAGGACTTTTGAGTTGTTTCCAGTTGTACATAATTATGAATAAGGCCACTATAAACATTTGCTTTCAGGTTTTTATATGACCCTAAGTGTCCACATCTCTAGAATAATTGCCTAGAGGTGGGATTGCCAGGTCATATGATAAGCATATGTTGACCTTTCTGAGAAACTGACAAACTTATCCAGGAAGACTGAGCCATTTTACACACCCCACAAACAATGTATGAGGGCTCTGGGTGCTCTGCATCCTCACCACTACTGGCTATTGCCTTGTGGTTATTGCTCTTATTAAAAAGGCAAGTTTCTAATGACTAATGATGTCCTACATATTTTCATTTTCTTATTTGCCATCCATTTACCTCCTTTATGAAGTATCTATTCAAATCATCTGACCATTAGTGATTTTTATTAATCAGGCTCTGGGAATTCTTTATATATCCTGGGTATAAGTCCTTCATCTGATACGTGTTTTGCAAAAATGTTGGCCACTCAGTGGCTTGTCTTTCTATTGAGATAATAGACTCCTTTTAGAAGCAGAAGTTTTAAATTTTGATGAAGTCTGATTTTTTAAAAGATTTTATTTACAGATCATATATTTGGTGTCATATCTAAATATCTTTTCCTCACATGAGGTCACAAATATTTTTTTCCCTTTGTTTTCTTGTAAAAGTTTTTTCCTTTTGGATTTTATATTTAAGCTACATGCATTTTTAATTTAGTTCTTAATATGGTGTGAGGCATGAATCAAGCTTTATTTATTTGCATACAGCTGTCCAATTGTTCCAGTATTCTTTGTTGAAAAGACTGTTCTTTCTTTACTGCATTGCCTTTGCAACCTTGTCAAAACTCAATTGACCATGTGTGGGTCTATTTCTGAATTTTTTTTCTGTTCTATTGGTCTATTTGTTTATGCTCTACTTGGTTTCATACTTCTCCTTTGCAATCATACTTGAAATCAGGTAGAGAGAGTCTTCCAACTTTTTTCTTCTTTTCAAAATGATTTTGGCTATTCTAAATTCTTTCTGTTTTCACTGAAACTTTAGAATTCACTTGTTAATTTCTACAAAAAAATTGGCTGGATTTTTGTTAGGATCACACTGAATCTGTAGATGAATTTAGGCAGAAGTGGCAGCTTACAATCATAGAATACCTCTCAATATATTTAGGGCCTCTTGGATTCTCTCATCAGCATTATATAATGTTCAGCATGCAAAATTTGCATATACTTTGTTACACTTATAACTAAGTGTCTTGGGCAGCCCTGGTTGCCCAGCGGTTTGGCGCCACCTTCGGCCCGGTGTGTGATCCTGGAGACCTGGGTTCGAGTCCCTCATCAGGCTCCCTGCATGGAGCCTGCTTCTCTCCCTGTGTCTCTCTGCCTCTCTCTCTGTCTGTCATGAATAAATAAATAAAATCTTAAAAAAATAAAATAACTGTCTTATAGATTTTTGGTACTATCCAAAAGGTACATTTTTTAAACAAAATTAGTTAACTATCTTCTTTATCCATTTCTTAGCAGATGGCCCCTTGGGGTGTTTCCATAATTTGGCTATTAGATAATGCTGCTCTAAACATCAGGGTGCATGTCAGATGTGGTATTACTCAGCCATCAAAACAAATGAAATCTTACCATTTGCAACGCCATGGATGGAACTCATTCATATGTAGAATTTAAGAAATAAAATAAACTAGCAAAGGAAAAAAAGAGGGAGAGAGGCAAACCAAGAAAGACTCTCAACTAAATTTATTCAATTTAGAGAATAAATTGATGGTTACCAAAGGGAAGGTGGGGAGTGGGGAATAAATGATGGGGTAAGGAGTCTACTTGTTGTGATGAGTACCAAGTGTTGTATGGAAGTGTTGAATTCACTATATTGTACACTTGAAACTAACATTACACTGAATGTTAACTAACTGGAATTTAAATAAAAATTTTAAAAATTACTTACCAATTGCAGATCTACAGAGATACCATTGATTTTTGCATGTCGACCTTGTATCCCGTAATTTTGCCGCACTCACTTATCGGTCCTCTGCTTTGGTAGTAAATTCTTTGGGCTTTCTGTGTAGATAATCACGTTTGCAAATCAAGGTAATTTTATTTCCTCTTTCCAATATTTGCAAGTCTTTTGTTTTTCTTTTGTCTTGTTGTTTGAGCTAGAACATTCGATACACTTGGCCTTGATCCTGATCTTACTGAGAAAGAGTTACTATGTTTATCTTTAAATGTGATGTTAGCTAAAACTTTTTTGGTACTTAGTTAACTCTTTATCAGGTTGTGAAATATCTTTTCTCTACTATTGAGATAATCATATGGTTTCTATAACATGCTGAAATACATTGATTTTGGAAGGTTGAACTTTCTTAAAATCCCTTTTGGTCATAATGTATTTTATTTTTTAAATAATGCTGGAATCAATTTGCTAATACCTCATTTACAATATTTACTTCTCGGCTAATGAGGAATATTTTAATTTTCTTTTTCTTGTAACATTTTGTGTGTGTGCATGTGTGTGTGTGTGTGTGTGTGTGTGTGTGATTTTGGTACCAGAATGCAGACAGTGTAAGTTGGGCAATGTTCCCTCTTCTTCTACTTTCTGGAAAAATTTGTGCAGAGTTGGTGTTATTTCTAACATCTGTCTGTTAGAATTGGTGGGAGAAGATATTTGGACCTGGGGTTCTTAACAGAAAACTTTTTAACTGTGAATCCTATTTTTTTAATAGACATGAGCCTATTCTGTTTATCTATTTCTCCTTAAGTCAGAAGAAGTAAATAAATATTAGGTAGATTTGGTCATTTATGTCTTTCAAGAAATTTCTCTGTTTCATGTAACCTTCCAAATATTTGGGTTTATAGTTATTTGTATTATCCCCTTGATAGCTTTTTAATGAGTGTCAATTCTGCAGTGATGTCTCCTCTTTCATTCCTGAATTGGTCATTTATGTTTCCTCTATGATTTTCCTGATCATTTTGGCTAGAGGTTTATCACATGTATTCATCTTTTTGAAGAACCAGTTATTAGTTTCATTGATTTTCTCTGTTTTATTGATTTCTGCTCTAATCCTTATTACTTCCTTCTGCTTGTCTTGGATTTAATTTGTTCTTATTCTCCTTTTGTAAAGTGGAACTATATATCATTGATTTGAGGCTTGTCTTTCATATATATATGTATATATAGATATATATATATTGCATATATATGCAATGCTTATATTTCTCTGTAAATATATATAGGCATTAAATGCTTATATTTCTCTCTAAATATAAACATTTAATCCTCTATCAATTCTCTCCTTAGCTGTATTCCACAAATGTTGATATATTATTTTTTCATTCTCATTCAGTTACAAACACTTTCCAACTTCCCTGTAACTCCCTCTTTCACCCATGGGTGATTTAGATGTCTGTTTGGTAATTTTCAACAATATGTAGGAATTTAATATACATTTTCCTGTTATTGATGCCCAGTTTAATTCTGTGATGGTCAGAGAAATCTCTTGTATGATTTATTTTCTTTTATTTTTTATTGGTAAAATTTATTTTATGGTCTAGATCTTCGTGAGTATTCCATGTTGATGTGCAAAGACTGTGTATGCTCTTGTTTCATTATATTTCTTATAAATATCAATTAGGTCAAGTTACTTAATAATGTTTCCCAGGTCCTATTATATTCTTACTGATTTTCTTTCTACTTGTTATATCAGTTACTAAGAGAAGTGTGTTGAAATCCCCAACTGTATGTATCATTATACAATATCCTTCCTGTTTCTTGTTCTTAAGACTACTTTGGTGATATCAATATAGCTACTTCAGTTTTCTTTTGTTAATGTTTGCATGGTAATTCCAGTGGTGTGCTGGTACATGTTTAACAACTAGTTCTCTGATAAAAGAAGGAGAAAAAGAAAAGCAGTGATTTATAGATTTTTCTGATTTTTGTCCTGTAAGTTCACCCACTATGGCTGACTTCAAGTTATCAGTGCAACATCATCGAGGGGAGAGATGAGCTAGTATAAGCCTGTCCCAGCACAGTCCTAATTATATCTTTTCCCATCCATCCATTTTTAACCTATATCTTTATATTTTATTTTTTTATATCTTTATATTTTAAGCACATGTCATGTATGTAGTCTTCTTTATTTTTTTATATTTTTTAGATTTTTTAATTTATTTTTTTTTCTCATTAAACTTTTGTTTTAATGGGTCTCAAAATTCTGTGACAGATTTTTGGTCAAGTTGTTTCCATTAAAAAGTACTGATTTTAAAAATTAATAACTTAAAACTGCCACACATGCACAAAAAAACCCCAAATGGTCCACAAAACATTCTCCTTTCCTTCTGAAGGGTTTACAATGCATTGTTATCATTAACCCGTCTTTTACTATTAAACTTAAATGGCCAATTGACACATTTATTTATTAGAGACAGGGAGAGAGAGAGAGAGAGAGAGAGAGAGAGAGAGGCAGAGACACAGGCAGAGGGAGAAGCAGGCTCCGTGCGGGGAGCCCGACATGGGACCTGATCCCGGGTCTCCAGGATAACGCCCTGGGCTAAAGGCGGCACTAAACCGCTGAGCCACTGGGGCTGCCCTGTAGTCTTTTTTAAATCCAGTCTAATAATCTCTGCCTTTCCATTGATATTTAAACCATTTATATTTCATGTAATTACTGATATGGTTGGATTGAAATCTGTCACCTTGCTTTTTCTTTTCTTTGTTCCATTTGTTCTTTGTTCATTTGCTTCTCTTCTTCTGCTTTACTTTGAATAAGCTGATCATTATGAATGATTCCATTTTAACTTCCCTATTGGGTTAGTATTTATGCCTTTTTAAAAAATATAGTTTAGGGATCCCTGAGTGGCGCAGTGGTTTGGCGCCTGCCTTTGGCCCAGGGCGTGATCCTGGAGATCCGGGATCGAATCCCACGTAGGGCTCCCGGTGCATGGAGCCTGCTTCTCCCTCTGCCTGTGTCTCTGCTTCTCTCTCTCTCTCTCTCTCTGTCTGTCTCTCATTAATAAATAAATAAAATCTTCTTAAAAAAAATAAAAAATAAAAATAAAAAATATAGTTTAGAGATTGTCCTATATTTATAATATACATAATCGATTAATCAGAACCTACCTTGAAACCATACCACGTAAGAATCTTAGAATAATATACTACCAATTCCTCTCACTCATTTTTTGTTTTATTGTGGCTGTAGATACATAATTAATTGCTTTATTTTTACTACAGTCAATTATATTTTACAGTGGTTAAAAAATTTTTAAATTGATTTTATATTTACCTCTTTTTTCCTAATTCCAATGTTTTTTATTTCTTTGAGCAGCTTGAGTTTCTATAGGGTTTCATTTTCTTTCTACTTCAAGTACCTGCTTCAAAAATTCTTAGAGTGAAAGCATAGTGGTAGTGAATTCCTTCATTCTTTTGTTTGTTGGGAAAAGTCTTCATTTGCTTACATTTTAAAAAGAAATTTTAACAGAATTCTGGATTCACCGTTTGTTTTTTTTCTTTCAGCATTTAAATATGTCACTCTATATCTTATGGCAATGTTTCTAACAACAAATTTGCTTTAATTCCTATTTTTGCTCTCCTGTAGGTAATATGCCTTTTTTCTTTAGCTACCATAAAAATTTTTTCTTTATCTTTGGTCTTAGATATGTTAGGTCTGTTGTTTTTTCTTTTTATCTTTCTGTGTTTATCCTGGTTCGTGTTCTCTGAGCTTCTTGGATATGTGTGGTTTTATGAATCATAATTTTTTGTAAAATTCCCAATCATTATCTGAATATATTTCTTCTGGTGCATTTTCTCTCTCTCTCTCTCTTTCTCTCTCTCAATCTCATCTGTTTCTGGGATTTCAATTATATATATGTTAGACCTTTCATATTTCCCCATAGCAATTGGATGCTCTGATATTTTTTTCCACTTTTTTCTCTTAGCATTTCACTTCGAATAATTTTGTTTGACCTATCTTCAAGATCATTTCTTCTTTCCTTGGAAGTTTCAAGTCTTATTGGTGAGGATGTTGGAGGCATGCTTTATCTCTGGTGTTATGTTTGGTTTGTTTTTATTATTATTAGCATTTCCATCCAATTCTTTTATAGATTCCATCTTTTGGTTGAAATCTCCATCTTTTAATGTGTCCTATTTTTTCCACTAGATTCTTTGAAAATTATTTTTATTTTTTTTATTGGAGTTCAATTTGCCAACATATAGCATAACACCCAGTGCTCATCCCACCAAGTGCCCCCCTCATTACCCATCACCCAGTCACCCCAACCCCCCGCCCACTTCTCCTTCCACTACCCTTTGTTCATTTCCCAGAGTTAGGTGTCTCTCATGTTTTGTCACCCTCACTGATATTTTCACTCATTTTCTCTCCTTTCCCTTTATTCCCTTTCACTAATTTTTATATTCCCCAAATGAATGAGACCATATAATGTTTGTCCTTTTCCGATTGACTATTTCACTCAGCATAATGCCCTCCTGGTCCCTCCACGTCGAAGCAAATGGTGGGTATTTGTCATTTCTAATGGCTGAGTAATATTCCATTGTATACATAGACCACATCTTCTTTATCCATTCATCTTTTGATGGACACCGAGGCTCCTTCCACAGTTTGGCTATTGTGGACACTGCTGCTATAAACATTGGGGTGCAGGTGAAATATTTTGAATTCTTTGTTAGTTCTAACATCTGGTTTGTATCTGAATATGCTTCTGTTTGTTGTTGCTGTGTCTCTTCCCATGGGGTTTTTACTTGTCCCCCCCCCCTTTTTGTCATGTGTTTCATAACTTTTGGTTAAAGACAGAACATTTTGTGTGGGATAGTGTTTGTGCCTGGAAGTGGGCATGTCTTTCCCACTACTTTGCCTGTAATGTTGTATGTGTGTGGAAGAACTGAGTCAGTCTAGTCTAATCAGGGGTTAAGCTGAGTCTAGGTTGGTATGATTATGCTTAATGCACCTCCTCTCTACTTAGTTTTCCCTCAATGTTCCTGTTCCACCTCAGCTTTAGGCTTTCCCCATGGGCCTGTGCCTTAAAGAGGGTCTCACTTCTGTTCCTTCTGTTCTCTGGAAGGAGACTTCTTTTTCTTGTTACTTTATACTTGGTCTGATTGGGGTGACAGGAGGAAGGGGAGTATATGTTTTCTGTTGTATTGGCTCACTCAGTCTTAGGTGGGCTCTATGTCATCCACGGTCTTGTCTTAGGGCTGGGTTTTGCTCATTGACCCTGTGTCTCTCCCAGCAATGGGAACCAATGAATTGAGCCCAGGATGATTTTTTTGTCTCTTTCCCAAGGATAGAGATTTTATTTTTCTGTTCCTTGCCCTTCATGCTCAATGAGTATTCACCTGTGCCCCTGTGGTCACAGAATCTTCTGCCCTTCCTCCTTTAGCTCAAGGATTTTGTTCCATAGGGCATAGGGAGTTGGATCCAGGAAGAGCTTTGTGCCCTCTTGAAGCAGTTAGCTGCTCTCTCCCCCAAATCCCACATCAAGGCAAGCTTTCTACCACCTCCTGCCCTCTACTAGTCCTTTTATGAATACACAGTGAGGTCAGCATGGAAGAGCCATGAACAGCGGTGAATATCTCTTGCATCTACACAAACAGTGGTTCTATTCTCTCACATAAACCTGCACACAAACTTCAGCAATTTTGTAAGCATTTTAAAAGAAGTCTCTTACCCTCTTCCGTGGCATCCCTGTGTTCTTCCTATGCTATTCTCAAGGTAAGCCAGTACTCACAGCCCTCTCTCTTCTTGGATCACCCATCTTTCCTTAGACTTCAGACTAGCTGGGTTTGAGAAAAATTATGGTTTTGTAGGTGATCTAGATTTTTCTCATTGTTAGGCTGGGAGTGATACTCTTTCCAACTCCTACATTTTAAACAGAAGCAGAATTGTGTGGGGTCTTTGATATGATGGAAAAGAGAAATGAATTAGATTGGAGGAGTCAAAAGTAATTTTGCTGAGGAAGTAACTTTTTAGATAGGTCCTAAAGGATGAGTAGGTGTTGTTCAGTACAAAGGGATATAAAAGCATTGCAGATAGAATTGCATTTGCCAAGGCCCTGAGGCAAAAAGGAGTTTTGTCACATAGAAAGAACCAAAAGAAAGCTAGTGTGGCCTGAGCAAAGTAGGCTAGGAGAATGTCTGAAGAAGTGTGCAGGCCCAGATCATGCAGTACCGAGTGCCATGTCAAAACTTTTGGTTTCTATATATAGCAAGTTCAGTGGCAAATTTTAAAAAGCATTCATTTTCAGGGTGCCTAGGTGGCTCAGTTGGTTAAGGATCTGACTCTTGGTTTTAACTCAGGTCATGATCTCTGTTGTGAGATCAAGCCCCGCTTCCGGTTCTGCACTCAGCAGGAAGCTTGCTTGTGATTCTCCCTCTCTCTCTCTCTCCCTTAGCCCCTCCCCCCACTTGTGTGCTCACTCTCTCTTGCTCTCTCTCTCTCTGAAATAAATAAATAAACACCATTAATTTTCTTGGATAAACAGAGAATCTGGAATCCTTTCAGAGAGCAGCACTACATAAATGAACTTTTCTTTCAATGTAACATGGTATTAGATCCCCAATTTCACTGTATATAAACCCTGTATATAGACTCTGTATATAAAATACAGAGTCTAAGCCTGTGCTTCCAGTTAGAACTTCATTTTCTAGGAAAGCTTCCAAAGGCATTTTTTTAAAATCTAGTTTAGTCTGACATGTTTAACATGAAGTCATTTTCTGGTACTGGCGCATCATTTATTTCTGCACCTTGTCAGAGCTTCTGTATTTACTTATTAGCCAATTACACTTCTCCTTTTCCTCTTCTCATGTAGACTTGTGAAGTCTAATGGTCAACAGATGCACAGTGTCTCACATACTTTAATGAAACTAGTTTTCTGTTGCTATTAATGCTACTAATAGCATTAATAGAAAAGGAGAAGTTATCAGACTGACACAGCAGCTTTATTTTGTCTCAGTGTAATATGTAAGTGTGTGACACCTGAGTTCATCTGGCAAGCTGCAGAGCCAAAGAAATATAAATTACCCCCAAGGGATCTAGACAGAAAGCCAGGCATGCTGCTTATCTCTGCTTTCCACAGCTTTTTGGTACACTTTAATGCAAAGAATTATGATGGATCTCTTGAATCGTTTGGGGAACATGTACAACATGTACCTCTATGAGCTGGGCTTTCATTAATGTGAGGATTTCATTGCTCATGTAAACAATGAATTGATAAAATGGTAACTAGCTCACATCTTTTGAGAACCTTCTATGTGTCTATCCCTGTACTAAATGTATCATATATGTTATCTCACTCTGGGGTAGGGGCTGTTATTATTCCACAAAATCTGACACTTATACAAAGGTTAAGTGCTTGCCTAATGACAAATAGCCAGCAATGGTAGCCACTGAGATTTGAAGTTAGGTCTCTGTGACCAACTTCTTTGCTGCTATGATGCATTGAGCACCTACTTCTAGGTCAACCTCGTGCTAATCCCTGAGCCTCTGGGGCCCACTTCATCATATCCCTGCCTTCAGAGGGTTCACAGCCCAGTGAGGAAGGTAGAAATGTATGCTATTAATTAAAATATAGCATTATCAGTACTACAAGAGAGGTACAGACCATGGTTTGATGAGAATCCAGAACATAGATTGATATACTTGGCCAGGAGATGGAAAAAGGAGGGAACAGAGGAATAGCATAAGACTCCATTCCACAGGGGGAATAACATTTGGTCTGGGTCTTGAAACATAAGTAGGAGTTCATGAGTATAAAAAATAGGGTAAATATTATCAGACAAGTCTCAGACAATTTAAAGTAAAAGATATTCTATTTTTGCAATTGGTATAATGAGCTATATAATAAAGGCAGTACCCAAAGATGACGTTGGAACCAGTTTTTAGGAATTCTCATATAAAACTTTATCTATAACAAATAGAAAACTTGGAATAATTTTAATTAAGTGCTTTGAACACATGAATAATCATAGTATGACAACAACAAAATTAGATAGTATTTGTTGGCATTCAACCATGGGCTCAAGAAATACATACATAATTTCATTTTCTCTTCACAACAAGATTATATAGCAAATATTGCTATTCCTTTTTGCAGATGAGAAAAGTTTAGGTACAAATATGAGGTAGAATAGCTAGCCCAAAGCCATTGTACCAATAATCATAGGAGCTAAGGTTCAATTGCAGGCATGAAAACTTCCTACATTCACACCTTTAACCATTCAGAAGTAGGTGACTAGAATGCCAGGCTGGAGTAGATGAGAGGCTGTCTGTGGTGTGTCCAGGCAGAAATGAAACCGAGTAGAGAGGAAGTTTCTGGAAGAGAAAAATGGGGCCAAATGATCAAAAGCAGAGACTGAAGAAGGGGTAGAGTCCAAGAGATACCCCGGTTCTGACTCATGCAATCCAGCAGACCATGGGCTGGGACTGAGATCCCAGAAAGAGGGCAGTTGGAGAAGGACCAGTTTGCTTGGGCAGGTTGAGTGTGCAGTGCTCACAGGACCACTAGGTAGAGGCGTCCGGGAGGCAGTTGGCTGCACAGATCTGGGCATCCTGCCAGCCAGGTGCACAAGCTGGAGACAGGGTCTTGCCACAAAGAAAGGACCAGTGGACAGAACACCTGAGTTCTAGTCCCAGCTGGGCTGGAAGCCACTGAGCGCCTCCAATTGGTTTCACCTCCCTCACTAGAGAATGTAGGGAAGGGAGAAATTACCATAAAAGTCCCCTCTAGGCTGAAACGTGGTAATTCTGTGTTCCCCCTAAAGGAAGTAATTACACATAGAAACAGATTCTGGAAAGCCGGTAGGCTTGTAGGCTAGGCTTTGGCTCCCGTGCCATACTCCACTGCAGCAGTCAAAGCCTTCAGCAATATCCACAGAGCTACACCAGCAGGATCATAATTATAAACTGGGAAGTTATTGTATTCTTTTCATATTTTTAGTCTTGTGTGTTTAGCATGGGGTAGCAGATCCCACCACGTGCATATTCACATTTCCGGGGAAGGGAGAGATGTTAGCAGGACGTGAGGTGATCTTCCCAAGCCCAGTGGCTCCGCAGCTCCGGAAAGCAGCCCAGTGTGTTAGCCCCGTGTGCTCACCAGTACTCGTGGGGTGGGCCCCACACACCGGGCTCTGTGAAAGATCTCAGGAAGGGATCTTCCCTGTGTACCAGGGAAGGACACAGGCACTGCCAAAGGAATGTGACTCAAGAGCCAATTTCTATAGGATTTGAAATTATTATTATCACTGTGCAAGTTCACAGTGAACCACGTACTTATTTTTCTTGTGGGTTATATTGAAACCCTAATTTCCTCAAATGTAGAATTCCTGGATCTTCATACATACTTTTGGCTTCAGTTCCAGTTGAATTAGCAGATTTAACACAATGATCTTGTAGAGATTTTGGAATATAAAACATATAAATTATATATTGTGTGTATGAAAATAAAAATAGTTATATATATTTCTATTATATATTTATTTATATAACATTTACTTATATTACATATAATATATGTTTATATATAAAATGAATTATTTTTATTCTCAGTGTATTTCAGCGTAAGCATGGTGTAATTGGTGGAAAATGTCTGAATTTTGAAGAAGACATAGCAGATCATCGTTTTGAATGACCCCCAAGAAAGGGGTGAGGAAGGTTCAGATAAGGCTCTGAGTCTCCCTGTTGCGTCCCCCAGGCATGTTACTTAACTACTCCAAAGCTTCAGCTTCCAAGATTAGAGATGATAATAGCATAGCCTCACAAGGTCCTTCTGAGGATAAAATAAGGTAACGCATGCGGAACTGTAGTGCATGCTCTATAAATATTAGCTTTCCCATGGAGTGAATAATATATGTAAAAAACCTTGAAGAACTTCTGGCACAGGGTGGATGCTTGATAAATGGCCACATGAATATTGCAACTCTTAGTGTTGTCAATAAAATCACGGGTCATGGTAATAAAGGAATAGGTGTATTGGGCACTAGGCTGAAAGTTGTAAGAATGATGGTCCAGTCCAGGCTTTTCCACTCACGGGCTCCATGGCCCTGAAATTACTGCTTTACCTCCTCAGTTTCTCCATCTGTGGGTTGGGTGATTCGGAGCTGGTTAAAGGTAATGCACGAAGGAACCTTGTGCCCTAGACAGCTCTTTAAGATTTTATTTACTTATTCATGAGAGACACAGAGAGGCAGAGACACAGGCAGAGGGAGAAGCAGGCTCCATGCAGGAAGCCTGAAGTGGGACTTGATCCCGGGACTCCAGTATCATGCCCTGGGCCAAAGACAGGTGCTAAACCGCTGAGCCACCCAGGAATCTCCCAGAGAGGTATTTTGAGGAGCAGATTGACACACTGTAAAGAACATTGCAGTGTCCAGGACATAGCAGCTTCCTGGAGGACATAACTCTGGAGCTGAAAGTACCTTTTGTGAGACAGCCCTAGTGAATTAAGGAAGAGAACAAGAGACAGATACGGGCTTCCAAGTCCAGCAGGAAGGACCATGGTTGAAGCTCACCATTTCCAAGACATATTTGACTTCAGAATCCCTCCTTTTCTGAAATATATTCACCTCCCATGGAGCTGGTTGATATTCTCAGGAACACAGACTGTGAAGCAGCCGTGAGGACAGGGAGACCCTTAGGCTGGTACTACCGTGGTCTGTGTCCCGTATCAGAAAGCCAACTCCCCTGTCAGAAGCAGAAGAACAGACAGGTGAAGATGACTCTGGAGGCCTGAGAACTGGTGGGGAGGCCACCACAGGAGACCTGAGCAAGGGCCAATCATCAGCAGAGAGGAGGAAGGGTGCAAGAGCTGTGAGGGTTGGAGTCATCGGGCAACTATTACAACTATGGGGCTCCTGAACCTGGGAGTCAGGATCAGGGGCTGTAGACTTGATGGCAATGCTGGCAAGCAGGTGGCCGAGGCAAGCCACCCTTCCCCTTCAAGCCAAGTGGCCAGTTCTCAAACAGGGGGCATGATGACAGGATGGTTTCCACTTCACTTGTGCCATGTTGACACTCTGAGGCTGTGAGTTCTCTCTACTTCTGAGGCACAAAAGCAGTAAGCCGGACCAGATCCAGGGCATCGGGTGACAAGTAGCCAACTGATGTGCATTTATTAAATGCCTTGTGTCCTTGGCTGAGCACCAGGTCCTGGGAGGGAAGGAAGGTATAAGGGTGCACCAGGACCTGTCCTGGCAGTCATTTCAGTACAGGAGGAAGGACTTTGGAGTCAGAAAACCGAGAGGCGAACCCCAGCCCTGCCACACCAGCTGCATGGCCTGGACCATGTCCAAAGAGTGAACATGCGCTGTACAGTACAAAACAAATGGGGAGCATCGCTGGTTGGAAGCGAGTGTCCAGCTGCCAACCCAAGAGCCCAGATTAGAGCGTGCGTGTCCTGCCTGCCTCGCCTGCCTCATCCAGCCCTTCCCATTCCCATGCCCGCTGAATGCCAGTCTGAAAACTGAGTTGAGACGTCTTTAATCACAACATGTTGTGGTTCCTAGGGACAGATTTTGGCTGCTCTGACAACTGTAAAATGGAATTATGTCTGCAAGTTAATTTGCTGGAAAGGAGTCACATTTCACAAAATTTTCCTGGAAGCCAAGACGAGCAATTAGAGCGTAGATGCACTCCTGGCCTAGTGATTTGGGGGTGAAGCCATGAGATTAACACACCACTCAGCACATTAGAGCACGTGAGGGCCAAGAAACCCCCCCATCCCCCCAGGACAACTACAGGGCTCTAAAGAATCAGCATCCACCACGCTGGGGCCTCCAGCCCTCACTGTGTGTTCAACTGGGGTGACATTCACAGAACAAAATTAGCCATTTTAAAGGAACAATTCTGTGGCATTTAGTACATTCTCAGTGTTGTGTAGCCACCACCTCTCCCTAGCTCCAGAACATTTTCATCTCCCCCAAGGGGCTTCACTAAGTGATTACTCCCCATCTTCCCCCTACCACTGCCCCCACCCCAGCCGGGCAGCCCCCAAATCTGCCTTCGGTCTCAAGGATTTACCTACCCTGGGAGTTTTCTATTAGATCCCACCTGTGCCAAACTAAAACTGCTTCCCAAGGGAGGCAACAGGCTCTGCAGGTTCTAAGTGTCCAGGTTGTTGGGACGCCGAATACGGTGTTGGTGCCAAAAGCAGAGTGACATTTACAGGGTGTGGTTTCTTCATTTTAATTCACATCTCACCCCATCTGCATTCATGCTGCCCATGATTCGTGTTCCACCCACACACCTCCTCCGGGGGACTCTCCCTGCCTGCACCCAGCAGACCCCCTCCACTGCACACTTGGAGCACCCCATTTGTGTACTCCCTGGGGGCCACACTTGTGTTTCCTGTGATGTCCAGTGCCCGCTTGTGGCTTCCGGAGGGCAGGAACCATATGGCACTGTGGACGGAGTACTGGCTTCGCCCTCCAAGAGGCTGGGTTCCTGTCCCCCACCCCTGACCCCGTGTCCCCTCCCTGAGGGATGGTGAGTGTAAACTGTGACCTGCGGTGACATTCTCTTTGTCCTGTCTTCGGCAGCCCCAGAAGTGTTCCAGGTATATGTGGACGGAGGCCCCGGGTACTCGTACCCCGTCGACTGGTGGTCCCTGGGTGTCACGGCCTACGAACTGCTGCGGGGCTGGGTAAGATGGGCACCTGCACGGTGAACGCGGGCAGCCCTGGAACGTGGGGCCCTGGTCAAGCCGGGCTGGGGTGCTGATGGCTGGCCGCACGGCGGGGCGGGAGCGTGTGTGAGGAGTCAGGCCCCAGGTTCC
This sequence comes from Canis lupus baileyi, assembly GCF_048164855.1. Classification (NCBI taxonomy): domain Eukaryota; kingdom Metazoa; phylum Chordata; class Mammalia; order Carnivora; family Canidae; genus Canis; species Canis lupus. The sequence goes on from NC_132839.1 coordinate 72,273,392, forward strand.
AGCTCTGATGGATCCTGAGCATGAGAGGGGCCTCGAGCGAACATCTGGTCCCACCGCCTCGTTCACTCATGGGGAATGGATGCTCACAGGGGAAGGTCTTACATAAAGGTCAGCATCTAATCAGTGGCAGCTTAAACCCCCCAAAGCTCCTCGGCACTGTGATTTTGAATACTATCTTCTTTCACCCCACAACTCTATGCGTCGGTGTCTGGTTTTCCAGCTTGATTTGAAGCTCTTGAAATACAAGAACCGTGTTGCTTTTCCCTTATTTGTTTGTTCGGTACCTTCCCCCAATACATAGCTAAATGCCCCCATAAAAAGGAGGCATTTGGTGCATATTTTTGTTTTTATTTCATTTAATTTAATAGCTCAAGATAACTACTGGCAATGAAGAACTCATTTTTACTTTCGTAGAAAGAATTGTGACAAACTAATTTTGAGGCATTTTTCTTTTCTTTTTTTTTTCTAAAGATGTTTTTTTAATTTATTTATTCAGAGAGAGAGAGAGAGGCAGAGACACAGGCAGAGGGAGAAGCAGGCTCCATGCAGGAAGCTCAACGCGGGACTCGATCCTGGGTCCCCAGGATCACACCCCGGGCTGCAGGCGGCGCTAAACCACTGGGCCACTGGAGCTGCCCCTTGAGGCATTTTTCTTTGCACAAGTATCGTTCGAAAATTATGTCACTGAGCCTTGATTTCTTTCTTGGTACGATGAGGATAAAAGCCTTCAGTCTGTTTCATGGAGCTGAAGTTAGTTACCACGGGTCGTTCTGCCCCCGATGGGGACACAGGGTTGGCATGTCACCCGCCTTTGCTGCTCCAGGCCTCGGTGCAGAGCCACTTGCACTGAACTGCAAAGTTCAGTGTTCCACAGTGATTTGTATCCTTGCATATTCAGGCCAATGGAGGTGCACTCCTGGAAGGTGGGGATCGCCAATGAGGAGTAAATGAATGAATCAGTCAATGAATCCATGATAATGGGACCAGTTTGCAAACCATCAAACCCATATGAGTGAAAATATTATTTTTCACCCTGTAGTTTAAACAACTATTGACTTTCTTTGATCTCAATTATTTCCTCTGAATTCCTCAAAAACATAATTGCTATACACAATGTTTTTATAATTAAGTATATATATACTAAATTATATATACATATGTATACATATATATTTGTTATATATATTTGTTACTTTTCTATTTGTTATATATATATATATTTGTTAGTTTTCTCAGGCACTGAATGAAAAAATATCATCTTCTTGGCTGGTTCCTTTGTCATCTGCTGGTTTCGTTCATTGGTAGGCACAGCCAGGAGGGACCATGAGCATCCATAACACTATATGAACCAGAGGACACAGGCATCCGCCAGATGCTGTTTATCTGATGTCCTCAGCTACACAAATGCCCTCGGCAAGCAGTTGCCCCAAGCACGATTGGATGTTCAGCAGCAGAAAGTACATTCTCTGTGTTAAATAAAAATCAATCGAGCAAATTTGAAGATCTAATTGGCTTTACTAAGTGATCCATGAGTCTAGCAGCACCCCACCTAGCACGTTGAGAGGTGCTCCAAGGAGCTGTAGGAAGTGGAAATAGAAGGGTTGTATAAGAGGGTGGGGCAAGATGCTCTCAGAAAAAAGAAAAAGATTGTTTCAGGCAAGAGCTTTCTAGGGTGAAAAGCCAGATGTCTTATCATGCAGATTGTCCATCTTTCTTCCAGGGGTGGAGAGGACCCAGGTGGCAGGCTCAGTGGTCAGGATTGGAATATTCCTGACCCAGCAGTTAAGACTTAAGACAACACTTCTGGGGAAGGTTGGAATTGCAATTAGATTATGTATTAAGCCCTGTTTTGGGAACTTGTCCTAAGTGATAGCATTTGGGGCCTGTGAATTTTGTGTTGGGCTTTTAAAACATTTGTCATTCCTCACAGGTCAGAAAGTCAAAGATGATGACTTGGCAAAATGCCCCAAGGATCCGTGGTTCTTGCTGCTTCCAAACTAAATCGTTTCATTTTTAATGCAACAGTTTTCTATGCAGAGATCCAAATGCCACATTCAAGGGAAGGAGGAGAAGCACACAGTGGGATGGGGGGCCTTTGACATAGTGACAGAGTGAATGAATGAAAGGACACCTGTTATGTGCTCTTGTAAACCTTCCTCACAGATGTCTGGGTCTGGCTGAACCTTTGACAGGCTTATGCAAACAGTTAATTCTCTGTTTTTCATTCAGGAAACAATCACATTCAGTAAAAAATCTATACTGAGATGCATTCTTGCTTATCTCTGGGGTGTGTGAAGGTAGAGGCTGGCCTTCTTCCCCAGAATCACTCCATCATGTCAGCGACAGCATCCCTAACAAGTAGCCATCCACCTGTTTGTTCCTTGATTCCCTTACCTCCCAAAGATGAATGCCGCAACGGGGATTTTCCAGTGTGCGTTCTAGGATCTTAGAGTTGGAAAGAGTTAGAATACATAAGATCAGTATAGTCTGCTGGCAAGGGACCCAGAAATACTCTACCCCTAGCCTGGAAAACAGCCATCTCTTCCCAAATGCTCCATTGGGAGAGCAGAGGAATCAAGTGTCATTAATGGGCTTAAAATCTCAACACAGAGAATCCCATGAGCCTGATTGGATCCTGTGGCCTGGACCAGAAACAGACGTGGGATCTCTGAGCCCAGAGTAGAATCTTAGTCGTCACCCCACATGTCTGCTGAGTGAAAGAGTACTGTGTTAGAGCACAGGTACCTTGGTCTCCCCGGACTGCAACCACAACCTCTGATTAGAGAGAAAAGGTGTAAGAAGGATGTTTCCCACCCACAAGCCCAGAGAAGGGACTTGGGGACCTCAGCACAGCCTCTGTCCTCTTTCCTGCCTGCCGGACTCCAGATGGCATCCCCGACAGGTGATTACCCACCTGTTCACTGTTTCCCCTCAGCATCCAAGGAGCTCCTTGCCTCCAGAAAGAACCTGTTTCATTGTTTGACAGCTTTAATAGCTAGAAAGTGTTTCACTCAACTGGAAGCTGCCTTCTCATAATAAAGAGTATCTTAGAGGAATTCACAGGGTCAAACTTTGGCTCTACCAGCTGCCTCGTCTGTGATCTTAACCAAAGCCAATAAACAGATCGAGTGCTCAGAATCCTCATCTGTTAACTGGGGTGGGGGGGAGATTAATAATATCTACCCAACAGGGTTGCTTTGGGAATTAAGTCATTGCAATGGTCCTCACTCAGTACGTGCCTGATGAATGTCAGCAAGCTTCCACTCCTTGCTGTGATTCCTGCCCTGGGGGCCTGCCAGCAGGCCTGCATCCTCTCTGACTTAGCACCTTTCCACGCTGGAGCCAGGCACCTGGAGTGGAGGCTGGATCACGCCTGGGGAGTGAGTGCTGGTGGGAAGGCCTAGGGGCTAGCTGAGCAGAGGTCTGTGTTCCCTCCCACACTCTGGGTGCCTTGGTGCTCCGATTCGCATCAGTCACGTTATCTCATCTGAGCCATGGCTTCCTCCTTTGTGAAATAGAGACTATGAGGCCACCGCAGGGATGGCGTGAGAAAATGTGGCAGGGCACACGCAGTGTCCGGCATACAGGAGACATGATCGTCAAATAACTACGCTCCTGGCAATGACTCTGAGACAGGTTGATGGAGATAAAGTGCTGATGACTTCCTCAGAGGGAACAGACATTTAAGCTGGGTCACAGAGATGCTGCTGGAGGGAACAGTGTGAGTACAGATGAAGAAAAGCCACTGAGGAGGACACAGCAAACATTTCTGACTGAGCAGCAGTACAGGACAGTGAGGGGACAGTCCTTAAAAGCCTCTGAGATCAGCTGGAGACACTCAGGTTTACCAGGTAGGCAGCGCAGTGCTGCCCATGGACGTGACAACACGGTGGTCCAGGGAGAGTGTCCTTTGCAATCATGCATTTCCGGGCTCATGTCCTGGCTTTGCTGCACATTCTCTGAATGATCTGGGGTGAGCCTATTTCCTATCTACCAACTGGGAGGACAGTAGTTGAAGCCCAAAGCGCAGGGTTCCTTGACTTCGGCACTGCAGACACTCGAGGCTGGGGAACTCTTTGTGGTGGGGACTGCCCTGCACAGGGCAGGATGTTCAGCAGCACCCTTGGCCTCTCCCTAACCAGATGCCAGCAGAAATCTCCCCTGCTGATTTATGGCAGCCAAAAATGTCACCCAGCATCATCCAGTATGCCCTGGTGGATAAATTGTCCCCGCTTGGGCACCACTGCCATAGAGTAACCAAGAGGACTAAATGAGATCCTGAATGCCAGGCTCATGGCACACTGCATTGCACAGAGTGGGTTCTGAGTGTAGACAAAGGGTGGAGCTCAAAACCCCACCTGTGGTGCCCTAAGACCTTCTACCCTCCAGGCTTCTTTCCAACCACCTCCCTGAACTTGTCTTTGACCCCATTCAGCACATTTCCTTGAGGTCGGGTAGACAGAGAAGGCTGGGGGTGCAGAGAGGGGACGAATAAAGAGGAAGGGTTGCCTGGAGCACCCCTAAAGTCTGCAGTGTGGAAGGAAGAAGTGGGTGTGCACCCGCTGGATGGGCTCAACCACAGAACGGGGAGTGTGTTGGCGTGCAAACTCTACAGAAGGAGAGAACACTGACTTCTTGTCCCTTGGTAAAGCAGACAGAGAGGGCACTGTGCCAGGAGTCAGGACCTGGGAGGAAACGGACCCTGGGATCTCACTCTCTAGGTTTTATGTCTCCATTAAAGAAGGGGAAGGAGTGTGGGTTGTTCTACGGACCTCTAGGACCCAGCAGAGGTGGTTCGACAGTTCTAAGGGGTGGGGAAATGCTTCTTCTGGTTCTGGAGATTTCATAGCCTGAGGAACTGTTCTTCGCTTTCATCTGTTCTGTGTTTGGGATTTGGAGTAAAAAGGTTTGGAGGAGAAAAAAAACATTGGATTAGATGGTCCCCAAAGCCCAGCTCAGCTCTAGCAGTTCAAATAACAAGTCTGTGGCACTTCTTGTCTCCTGTCTTCCATTTCTTGGAAAATTGGCATTTTTTTGTAAACCGAGTGTCCTGGAATAGAGACACACCTGCACTCCATAATGTGTGTATCCAGTGCCCTGCTGCTAAATCACTTTCACCAGCAGTCCATGTAATTACTTTACCTTAGAAATGCCACTTGGTTTTCTGAGTCAACACGTCCTAAGGGCAGTGAGTGAGAACCAAACTTCAATAGAATTCTTTACCCAAGCAGGTGAAATATTGATCTCAGTATTTGCCAATATTCTTGTAGAAGGAGCTGGGCTTCTCTGCAGCTACCCAAACGGATGACAGCTGCACCCAGAGCCACAAGCTGCAGAGCATGGTGTTGCAAGCTGATCTGTGAATGTATTTAACTGTTGGCTTTATCAGAGTTACCATAATTATCATCATTGCTATTCTTATTGGCCTGATTCCCCCCTAGAAGTGGAGAGGACAGAGCTAGAGACTGGCGGGTTTGGGGGGCGGATGGAAAAGCAGATTGATGAATGCCTTGAGGCAACCAAAAAGAAACTACAGAATGCAATGTGAGTGATATGAAAAGCCTTCCCATTTGTCACTGGCTGTTCTCTCGAGCTGGGCGCTCTGCATGGTGGGTGTGCTCTGGTGGCATCGGAGAAAGAGCAGTGAAGGAGAACCTGCGTCTCTGTGGGACGAGGCAAGGGCACTGTTTGTCTTCCAGCCTCACTGTCCCGACTTGTGAAATGAGAAGGTGAGAGTGCTCCATCTCCCAGGGTCCTCCCACCTGCTGCAGCTGGGTGTCCCCATACAGCTGGGACAGCATGGGAGGAATGGTTTCTCCAGAGGCAAAAAGATGGAAAGAAGCAATCCAGAACAGTCCAGAAACTGATGTTTCACTCCTGTTATTTCTAATCATGGTAGCTGTTACTGGTGAAGTTGGGGTGAGGAGTGGGGGGTGTCCTGCAAAGGCCGAGGCAGGCGGCAGCCTCAGGAGGAAATTCTAAAATGTTCATTACTAGAGCCATACTCCACCTCTTATGACAGTAAAAGAAAATGTTTGAAGACATATGTAAAGAATGTTAGCATACCTACTTAGCTGGCCTTTCTAGGGAGTCCACACGTTTTGGCTTTGCTCTGCATATTGTAGGGCAAAAGGGTGGGGAGGTTCCCAATTCGATTGACAGATGAAGGAGGAGACAGCCAGTCTTGAGCAGGTGCCCTTCCTCTGGGTAGGCACGTTGGAAGGCACAGGCAGTCCTGAAGGTGGACATCTTCCCCAGGGGAGCCCCATTTGGTGAAGATAAAGATGCTCCTCTGTTCCAGGGAACTGTCACCCATCCTGAGCCTGGGGTTCTCTGCTGGATAGCTGAGGTTGCTCGAGAGCTAAGAACACAGAAATGAGTACAGAATAAGCCCACCTTTGAGGACACCCCAGCAGGAATTCCACAGCAGACAATCAGGTTCATGTGGACAACTCTCAGTTGCTCTAGCTATTGTACCACACATGCTCCAGAGATGACTGCCTGCTCCAGCCCGGAGCCGTTTGATCGTGATGCAAACCTCAAAGCATCTCAGCCCACAAAGCTGGGTGGAGAGTGAAGAAGGGGAGAGAATTTTGGTGAGGAGGGGGGCAGGGGCAGAGCTCAGACATGGTCCAAGCTGTGTACTCAGGGTCCCAGTCAAGAAAGCCTTCCCAAGCTTTGAGAGGTTTTTAGAAGCAAGAAACTGTCAGGCAACGTTGGAAAAATTCATCAGGGGGTTTAATGTTCTGCAGAGCGGGCCAATTGGAGAACAGAGCTATGCATCCTCACTGCAGGGGAGAGGGTGGCAGGTGGAAGCCCAGCCTCCCCCACCCACCCATCCACCCCACCGGACCTGGACCTTGGTGATTCTTTCGTGATTCCAGCCCTGCCCCACTCCCAGCCCCAGGCAGTTCAGCCAGTGCAGGGAAATGTGGCATGAGGCCCATCAGCAGGTAGGGGCTTTGACTGGAGGTGATGCTGGGTGTCCGATGGATGGTGAGAGCCATCCCCAAGCCCGGAGCAGGGACTCAGGAGTTAGGCTGTTGGATGTGGATCCTGCCTCCGCCAACTTACCAGCTCTGTGAACTTGCCAAGTCATTTAACCTCCTGTGGCCATAACAGAGCATCTACCTGCTGGGATCCAGCACTACCCCCAGGCCTGGTCACTGTTGGCACATGGGTGGGGGCCACATGCTCTGCTGTGAAAGAGGACCTCCCACTGCTACATGAAGGGAAGGAATAAACCACTTTCTCACAAATAACACTGTTTTAACCACACGGGCCACTGTCTTCCGGTTGGCCTCTCTGATTCCCTGTCTGATCCTTTGGTTGCAGAGACCGTATGAAATCCACTCGGCCACACCCATTGATGAGATCCTCAACATGTTCAAGGTAGAGCGCGTCCACTACTCCTCCACGTGGTGCAAAGGCATGGTTGCCCTGCTTAAGAAGGTAAGGGGGCAGCCGGGCCTGGGGGCTGAGCAGGCCTGCCAGCACTTTCAGGAATGAGAGAGAACAGAACGCGGGTGGGTGGCGGGACTGATAAAGTAAGCAGGGGGCCAACACATCGTCAGGGCGCTCACGGTCTCGCGTCCAGGATCACAGAGCCACTGGCTGCTAGAGTCCGCCTGGAGGCACGTCTGTGACAGCACAGCCCCAGGCTTGTTTCCCTCTGCTACAAGCTCCTAATAAATAGAAATACTTAAATGCATTTGGCTCTTTAAAATTTCTTTATAAATATATAAATTTATTTTTTATTGGAGTTCAATTTGCAACATATAGAATAACACCCAGTGCTCACCCCATCAAGTGCCCACCTCAGTGCCCGTCACCCAGTCACCCCCACCCCCCACCCACCTCCCCTTCCACCACCCCTAGTTTGTTTCCCAGAGTTAGGAGTCTTCATGTTCTGTCTCCCTTTCTGATATTCTGCCACAATTGGTCTTTTGAGTCGCTGAGCTTTAAGAAATGGGGATCTCCTGACTTTCTCCAGGAACTAGAATTTACTAGAAGAAAGCAGCATGGTTCTCAGAGTGTGTCCCCTGGGCCAGCAGCGGCAGCAGCCAGAGCGGGGAGCTGGTGGGAATGCAGATTCCCAGGCTCCACTCTGAAACTCTGGGAGTGGGGCCCCGTAGTTTGTATTTTGGTCCGCTCCCCCGGTGGCTCCGAAGCAGCACAAGCAGGACGGCTGCGGTGCCCTCCTTCTGAGGCTGCAGGTAGCTTTCCTGACTCCGAATCCTCGGAGATGCTCAGGGTGGATGGAGTCCCGTGTGTGGTTAGTACCCAGTCATGTGTGATAGAAGAATGGGGGTAACAGCGGCCAGCAGTGCTGGGGGCACTGTCGACTCTGGACCACGCGCTGGCTCTTCTCATGCCTCACAGCCCCGGGAGCCCCTATTACAGGTGAGAACACGGCAAGTCCTTCCGTTGGTGCCCTGGGGCAGTCAGAGGGCAGAGGCAAGGTTTGAATCCGGGCTCTCCTGGCTCCATGGCAGCTGTTACCCCCACTCCAGCTCTCCCAGCTCCAGATGCCAGCTGTTAGTCTCTACACTGCCTTAAATGACGTGTTGAAGTATGGATTCACTAAATTTCTTTAGAGGAGATTCAGTACTTGGTTCTTCGAAGAACCAACTGCTGACTCAAACCACCTGGATGCCCTAGGCAGGTGCCACTGCCTGCACCCCCCCTTCAGGCCCCCTGTACCCTCCTGCAGCCTCCTGCACCCCCTGCAGCCCCCTGCACCCTCCTGTAGGCTCCCTGCACCCCCTGCACCCCTGCAGCCCCCTGAACCCTCCTGCAGGCCCCCTGCACCCTACTGCAGGCTCCCTGCACCCCTCCTGCAGGCTTCCTGCACCGCCCCTGCAGACGCCCTGCAGACCCCTGCACTCTCCTGCAGGCTCCCTGCACCCCCCTGCAACCAGTGAGTCAGAGAACTGCTGCTTCTGAATGGGGAACTCCCATGTGGCATCAGAGTGAAGTCTCTGTTTAAATCTGCACAGGTTGTTTGGGGGCAGCCCTAAGAGGACACTGCCGTGACCAGCAGCTAGGACCCTGCTAGGTGTCCTCACCTGGTGTGACCACAGTTCACACGCTGGAAACAGCTGGGAGATTTCTGCAGTATTGCGGGCTGGGGGCAGGGGGCAGCAGGCAGGGAGCAAATGGCACCTGTTGGCAGCTGGGTGCCACACACCCCCTTAGCAGTGGCCAGGTCCTTACCAATCCCCTTGGGTCCCATCGTAATCAAGAGCTCGAAGTGGAAGAGTTGCCTTTGCTCTTCCTGCTCTGGAAACAGGAGCAGAGCATTCAGTGTCCTGCCTGAGGACTCGCGGCTGGGGAGAGGGCAGGGGTGGCAGGCCCAGGGCAGGTCCCCTGACCGTCACTGTTAGCCCAAGTCGTCTTTGTGTTAGACAAGCCAGTGTGTTTCTGAAAAGCTGAAAGCCCCGTTTGGGTGCAACGTAATACTCTGTGGCTGGTTTTTAATACTGCATCACCCCGTAGTAGCAGAAATTCTATTTGAGGAGAAGCTAAAAATTATACCGTTGGCTGCAAATGAGGCCACTCCATCAGGTCACAGAGGTCACCACAGAGCTGTCCAGGGATAAATTGTATTACACTTTCGAACATCGGTTACCAAGCTGACAGTCTCAAGATGAGGAGGCTAATTCTTTTTATATTTAATTGGAAGCCTCTGGAGACATCAGCGAGAGTGGGATGTCATGGGCGCTAGTCCCCAAGGGCAGCGTGGTGGCTGAAAACCCAGGTCCTGCCAAAGAGCCCCTTTCTGGGTGACTGTTTGGAAGCAGCCTGCCCTCTCGGTTCCTCCCTCGCTACAAAGAGAAGAGTGTAGGTGACACTTCTGACAATGGCAACCCAGACACAGCATTAATGGAGCATAAGAGGCAGAGGCCCCTTCATTCTCCCTAGATTCCTACCTTTAGTGTCTCCGCTAACCTCGGTGGGGCGCACAGCTCAAGCAAGCATGTTTGCCCTCCGCCCACAGCTCCTGACCAAGGACCCCGAGAGCCGCCTGTCCAGCCTCGGTGACGTTCAGAGCGCCCCCTACTTGGCCGACATGAACTGGGATGCAGTGTTCGAGAAGGCGCTGACGCCAGGCTTTGTGCCCAATGTGAGTGGGGGTCTCGTCCAGTGGCATGCCATCCCCCTCTGCGGGGTCCCCTGCCCTGCTCTACAGGAAGACTCAGAAGCTGGCCAGAGAGGTCTCTGCTGGCCATGGCCACATGAGCTCCAAAGGGTTCACATTTCACAGAGGTTTGATGTGGATTTGGACCTCATTTCCAAGATCCCACCTGGGAAGCTTCTCTCCTTATAGAAGCTCTTTGTGGACACAGAGCCTCCTCTCTTTTATTGAATCACACCCACTGTGTGCACAGGTCCAGGCACTGGGGGGAGAATTCACACCGGCTGTGTGCATCCACCCAGCTGTCGGTCCACCTATCCATCCATCCCCCCACTGATCCTGCCAGCCTGTATTCTGAGTGCCTACTTATGCAGGCTCTCTGTATGACTCGAGGTAAACCCTTGTAAAGAACAATGTTGATGCCCCTTGTCAGGGAGCTTGCAGATGAGAGCAGGCCTCCTCAACTATGCTACAGTTGACTTTAGGGCCACATGAATCTTGGGGGTTGGGGGGGCGGGAGGGGGGGGCTTATCCTATCTATAGGAAACTGTTTAAACAGCATCCTTGGACTACCCACAAAGTGCCAGTAGCGCTCCCCAGTTGTGACAACCAAAAACACGTCCAGACCTTGCCAAGCACCCCCTGGGGACAGCTGCTCCCTGTTGACACCAGTGGGCTAGGAATTTTGTGCAAGCAATAAGCCAATCAACATACAAAGGCACATATGGTGACCCAGGGCTGGATCCTGGAGGGACACTGCAGACTCTCCTGCCCAGGGTGAACAGGCCATAGAAATTTGGCTTCAGTACCACCTCTGGGACCTCAGGTGTGCTCCAGAAGGGGTTCTTCACTTGTTCTGGGAAGATATGAGGGGACCCCCCCACCACCACCACTGAGCTTGAGAAGAGTAAATGCCAAGAGGCCTCCAAAGACTCAGAGCAGGACCTGGGACTCAGTGAGCTCTCAGTAAATACCATGCTCATAATAGCTGTTTTAATTAATAAGCCTGCTGGAGTTCTGATCTTGGGTCTCTTGGTTAGCTTCCCTCAGAATGCACACTCTGGATATGCCAGAGAAAGATGCTGGCCTCCTTGGTGGTCCTCTTCTGCCCCGCTCAGGCCAGCTTGATGAAACCCAGAGATCTTGATGCAGTCCTTTGTATGGAGCCCAAATTGCCAAAAGCAGTCTCCCTGTTGCCGTGTCTGAGCTTCTGCAAGGCTTTGTGCCAGATCTGTGTGGGTCTCGGTAACTGCCTCCTGGAAGAGAGGCAGGCTTAAGCATTGCCTCCGATGGGACACTCCCCAGGCCAGCCCCCACTTCCTTCCCTGCAGTGAAGCACAGCCTCTCTGGTCCTCCACTGGACAGGTGTGTAGGTCTACATTAGTGGTTAATATCATTCTGTTACGGTGTATCTAGCATCCCCCTGAGAGGGCAGGGCCCATGTAGCCTTGGCTGGCCTCTGCCTGCGAGACCCCAGAGCAATGGGTGGCACTAGAAGACACTAGAAGTTCTCAATATGTGACTGTCACACAGATATAAGTGGATGAGTAATAATGGTCCAACAGGATTGAGTGTGCTCTGCATGCCAGGCACTGTTCAAAAACTCCATGTGCATTATCTCATACAAGCTTCACGACAGGGAAGCGGGTCTTGTTAGTAGTATTCTCAGGTTAGGTAACTTGCCCATGATTACTGAGTGAGAAATTGACCTCAGGGGGCAGCCCCAGTGGCCCAGTGGTTTGGCACCACCTTCAGCCCAGGTTGTGATCCTGGAGACCCAGGATCGAGTCCCCCATCAGGCTCCCTACATGGAGCCTGCTCTTCCCCCTCTCCCTCTGTCTGTGTCTCTACCTCTCTCTCACTCTCTCTCTCTCTGTCTGTCATCAATAAATAACTAAAAAAATATTTAGAAAAAAAAAGAAATTGACCTCAGGGAATCTGTATCCAGAGCCTGCATTGTAATGAATGAATGAATGACAGATAAATCAGGCCAGGAAAGACTTGGTCCTGAAATCAGACAAGATTTTTGGAGGAGATCCCACTATACCTCTGGACTGTGGATGGCATAACCACGAGGCTATATTGCCTGAGGGGAGTAGCATCCCCAGCTGGGAATCAGGATGGACAATAGCCACCAGCATCTTGGGTTCTTGGCACAGAAGTCAGGAGGACAAATTCCTCCTCACCAAAGTGGGTGGAGCCCAGCCTGGTTCCAGATGGGGGGTAAGAGGGAGCCAGCCTGGGGAACTGGGCAGATTATGGCCAGAAATGGCATTTTTTAAAAAGATTTATTTATTTATTTATGATAGACATACAGAGAGAGAGGCAGAGACACAGGAGGAGGGAGAAGCAGGCTCCATGCCGGGAGCCTGACATGGGACTCTATCCCGGAACTCCAGGATTGCACCCTGGCCAAAGGCAGGCGCTAAACCGCTGAGCCACCCAGGGATCCCCTAGAAATGGCATTTTAAAATTAAATGATTTAAAAGGATATTTATAGAAAAGATAGTCATGACATGAGAATGTGTGTGGGATAAAATAAATGGATAAGTCCGATTGGGAAACAGCTCAGCCTGGCAAAACAAACCTTCGCAGGGAGGAGACTGCAGAGCTGTGTGGATGTCAAGGGTGTGGGGAGAGGGGGTTAGGGAGGTCGGGAGGGAAAGAGATACGGGGATGAATAAACGAGGTCTGCAGAGAGAATGTGTTGCTCCTCCTCCCCAGAAAAAACAAAAAAAGACACAACTGTGTACCCCACCGTAGTAGTTAATCATTACATGTTGAATGAATGACGGATTGCATGGATGAGTGAATGCCCGAGGATGGATAGAACCAAGACAGACCAAGTCTGCTTTCCCACTTGCTTTCAGAAGGGGAGATTGAATTGTGATCCCACATTTGAGCTGGAAGAAATGATCCTTGAATCCAAGCCACTTCACAAAAAGAAGAAGAGGTTGGCAAAGAACAGATCCAAAGACGGCACGAAGGACAGCTGTCCTCTGGTGAGCACAGTCACCAGGAGGGGGGTTTATCCTAAATGCCCATGAACGTAAAGGAGCAAGGCTGCTTTTTAGCCAGATGGAGGCAGGTCACTTGGCCTCTCCATGCACCTCATTTACAGAAATGCCTCCATCGCTGGAGTGGTTTGTATAGCTCAAGACCCCAAGGACTGCTGCAGGTGCGCATGTCTGTCCACGCAGGTGGCTGCTAGTCCTGAGTGGGAGCCACGTGCATCCCCGGGGTAGGAGCTGAAGAATCCATGCCATGCGTGGGGGGACACCGCACCATGCCAGGCAGGTCTGGGCTCCCTTTGGAAAGACTGTACTGTGGAGCTGTGTAGGCTTTGGGGGCACCCTGACTCCCCTGGTCCCTGGGCACGTTGGCCTGTGTGCACCCCCATGTTAATCTCCTAGGCCACCATGACAGAGTAGCACAATGTAGTGACTTAACACCACCAAATGTGTTCTCTCACAAGTCTGGAGGCCAGAAGTTCAAAATCAGGGTATGGGCAGAGCTACACTCTCTCTAAAGGCTGCAGGGGGTGTCCTTCATGCCTAGTCCCACTTCTAGTGGCACCATCAGGCCTTGATGCCTTTGGCTTGCAGCTGCTTCCTCCTGTACCAGCCTCCTTCTCCACCTCGTGCTCTCCTGTCCCTGTCTCTGTGCCTATAAGCAGCCTTCTTCCAAGGACAGCACATATTGCTTTAGCACCCGTCCTATCCCAGTAGAACCTCAAAGACCCTGTTTCCAAATAAGATCACATTCACTATTACCAGGGCTTAGGACTTCAACACATTTTTTTAAAGATTTTATTTATTTATCCTAGAAAGAGGGAGCTAGCAGGCATAGAACAGAGGGGGAGGAGGGGAGAAAGAATCTGAAGCAGACACCATGCTCAGCTCAGAGCCCAGCTTAGGGTTCGATCCCACGACCCGTCAGCCAAGAGCCAGATGCTTAACCAACTGAGCCAACCAACTGAGCATGCACCCCTTGACACATGTTTGGGGGTTTTTTTGTATATATATTTTATTGGAGTTTGATATGCTAATATATAGCATAACACCCAGTGCTCATCACTGTCAAGTGCCCCCCTCAGTGCTCATCACCGAGTCAAACCACCCCCCTGCCCACCTCCCTTTCCACCACCCGTTGTCCATTTCCCAGAGTTAGGTGTCTCCCATATTCTCGACACATGTTTTTAAGGGGCATGATTCAACCCACAGCTGCCTATTCCCCTATAAAAATATTTATAATTATATTTTATAACAATATTGCTATGTAGATGAATATAGCTTCCAATGCTAGAAGTCCTTTTTTTTCTTTCTTATTTTAAAAGAAATCAAAACACCTTTGTAGCCCCTAGAAGTATTGTGGGCCCTAGGCCCTATGCCTGCCAAGCCTAATGCAGAAGCGGGCCTGGAGACACCTGCGTGTGAGTTAACAAAGGTGGGTGGGGTTCTGCACAGGTGTGCAGTATACATCTGGCATTCAGGCAGCCCCTAAGACGTGTGTTACAGAGCATTTGTCCTTGGCATTTGTTCTTGAAGAGGATGAGCACCTTTGCAGAGTGGTCTTGAAATTCTCTCCCCCGCCCCCAGCTCATCCCACTAATTAGGCCTAAGGAACATTCCAGCAATCGAGAAACCAACTTCATGATTTTCAACCCATATTCCATTCTAACATGACTTTTGAGTTGGATATAATGGCTTAAAATTGAGGCAAACCTCTTCATCTGCCAGGCTCCCCTTATAGGCACCCATAGGGTCAGGGCTGCTCCAGCCGTGTAGCCCACCCCGGCCCCAGGCATCGGCAGTCCCATTGAGATCAAGCTTTGTTCGTCATCACTCCTTTGTCATGGGTCCCTGGAGGGCGCTCCATCATTTACACCCACCTCTCTGCTCTTTGACAGAATGGACACCTCCATCAGTGCTTGGAGACTGTGCGGAAAGAATTCATCATATTCAACAGAGAGAAGTAAGTCCTCCACCAGCATCTGCTAGCAGAGCCCTCCCAGCTGGCAGCGGGGCTCCCGGGGGAGCGTGGTGGTCCCTGGCCCCCAGCGAAGCCAGCCAGGGTGCTGGAAGGGAAGCAGCCGGGGGCCCCTTGTGCTAATCCTGCCTCTGCCACTGGAGCCAGGCACTAACGCCACCTCGCTGGGCCCCGGGGTCTTCACGCAAAGTGGGCTAGCCGTGGCACGACCGAGCTGCACAGCGGGATGACGGTGCAGCGGGGCAGGCTCGCAGGTGGCTCAGTGCTCGGAGCTCTGGCTGGGAAGCGCCCAGTGACCCGAGGCAAGTTCCTTCGCTTCAGCTGAGCCCCCATTTTCAGCAATGACAAAATGGAAATCCCTCCCTTGCAGTGTGGTTGTCGTAAGATTAAATGAGGCTGTGGATACCATGCCTGACGAGGTCGGAGTCCTCATGAAGAGATTACTATTATTGTTATTATTTAATGGAGTGAGATGGTGTGGGCTGGCTGTGCAGGGACTCGGGACAACACCGGGTTAGATGGGGCTCGGATGGGGTCTGAGCTGGCCTCGGGACTGCCCAGGGGTCGGTCAGCAAAAGAAACAGCAGGCTCAGGCAAGGTCCTGGCAGGGTTACTGTCGGGCTCATTCAGCTGGGACCGACTCGGGGAGGGGTGGCGCCGAAGCCTGCAGGCAGGACTGGCAGCAGGCCAGATTCATTTGACCGACACCGAACTAGGCCTTGGGCTTCCAGAGGCCACCAGGTACCCTCCCTACTGTCCGGGAGAACAGATGGGTAAGTCCCAGCTGGAGCCCCATGCCGTCACCAGGCCTGCGCTGTTCTCGCTCAGCAGGTGACGGCAGCAGAGGCGGTGTGTGCCATGGAAAAACGGCCGCTCAGGCCTTGATAGCAGGTGCTGGGCTCAGCCTGGGTGTCAGGGAAGCTTCCCAAGGCACCATGTCCCTCCCCCACCCCCCCGAGTCCTGAGGAGTGAGGAGGAGAAGGGCATGGAGGGC
Source organism: Canis lupus baileyi (assembly GCF_048164855.1). Taxonomy (NCBI): domain Eukaryota; kingdom Metazoa; phylum Chordata; class Mammalia; order Carnivora; family Canidae; genus Canis; species Canis lupus. The sequence continues at coordinate 72,289,513 of NC_132839.1, forward strand.
CATGAATGAGGACAGTACACAGAAGGCAAAATGTAGGGACAGCAGCTAGTGAAGAAGTTGGACTTCAGGGACCATGCATGGGGGCAGGCCGTGGTGGAAGGTGAGGGACCCCACTCAGGGCTGTCTGGGTTCCAGCCATCAGGCTGCCGGGCAGGGCAGGGTCCCCATCGTCTGTGAGACGCTGGGACAGGCAAAGGAGCAGTGGCCTGTCACTTGTCCTGGGCAGCTATGGCTCTCTGACCAGGGGGTGCCCAGGTGAGCCCAGACACACACACCAGGCCGGAACAGCAGGCCTCACCGCTGGGGGATCACATCTGTCTGATCCCCCTGTTCTGGCAAGCAGAACGGGAAGGGCCTCTGTGACCACAGCCATCAGACCTGAGGAGGGTGGTGGCTGAGCTGTGGGTGGTTCCAGAGCTCGCCATCATTTCCCGGCCGAGGCCCACGGTCCCGCCCCAGCCTAGCAATCCGGCTCCAGGAAACTCTGCTCAAACAAGCTCAGGGACTGTGGACCACAGGCTCCAGGCAGCCTTGTTCTGGACCCTTCCTCCATTCAGACATGGACTGAGGGGTCCTCAGAGAGCACCTCTGGCGGATGTGAGCCTCTGGAAAGGCTGGGCAGTGACGGACCCAGGCAGGCAGCAGTGGCGTGTCCCACTGTGCTGTGTGCCCGAAGATGCTATATTTGGAATCCAGAGAATCCAAATTATTTACTTCTAAATGAAAATGATAACGAGACATTCCTCCTTGTGTCACTGATGGGTCATATCTGACTGCTTTGAGCAGGAACACCGACCGCCCCAGAGTGGCTTCAACCAGTATGATGTTCTTTCTCACGTGGAAAAGTGAATCAATCAGGGAAATGCAGTAGATCGCCCAGCCGTGGGGAGGACCCCTTAGAGATCTGTGGCTGTGGATTTGAAGTGAGGCCGGCACAGTTAACAGGAGTTGGCAAAATAAAGAGAGCAGAGTCTTTTCCCAGACGGGGGGAGTCCAGGATCCGCACGTGCAGAAGCCGCAGGAGACGGGAAAGAAGACGGCTGGCTGTAGGGGGTGTTGTGGGCTTGGGGTCGGGGCTGCGGTTCCTGTTCTTGTCTCCCTCCCTCTCTACTCACCTGAGCTGCACCCCCGCCCCGGGAGCCCCCGCTGGCTGGTAGGCTAGCTCCCACCTGCCACATGCAGCGATCCAGGTGGAGGGCCTGGCTGCGTCCCGCCGGATGCTGTCTGAGTGCCATGTCGACCCCTCCACGTCCAACCCTATTCCTGCTCCACGGTGAACGTGGGAAAGGAGCCACGTCACATCCAGCACAGTCCTTGCTGCTGCAATTCCTCATCTGTACAAATGCCTGTGAGGAGTCCCTTCATGAGGCACTTTGCCCCAAGCCAAGACTTTTCTTTTTAAACCAAGAAAAAAATGGGACCCCGTTCTGCAACCCTGTGTTTGAAGCACCTGCCACATGGGCACTTGAGTAGCTGGAACGTTAAACCTTCCTATCTGACATCTGCCGCCGATGGCCAGTGGCCTGACCAGGGAGGGGATGCCGAGATGCTGAGCCGGGCTCCCCTTCATGCTGGCTGGGGCCACACACCCACCCCGGGCAGCCCAGGCCATCAGCTCACGGCAGATTGGCCGGCTCCACATGCACTGTTGCACGCTCCTGCTGAGCAGAGGGCCACAAAAGTGAATAGAAGGAGGCATCCCGGTCACAGGAGCACACATCACAATCCCTGGGGGACTGGGGGGGGGGTGTTATTAGCATTTAGAATTGCTGCACCTGTTGTGGGTTGAATTGTGTCCCCTAAAAAGATACACTGAACTTCTAGCCTCTAGTACCTTAGAATGTGACCTCGTTTGGACATCAGGGTTGTTACATATGTAATTATTTAAGATGATGTCATTTTGGAGTTGGGGGCTGGTCATCCAATATGACCGGTGTCCTAATAAGAAAGGCCCAGACACAGGGATAAAGCCACATGGAGACAGAGGCAGGAATGCCAGGGGCGCCAGCTGCCACCAGAAGCTGGGAGAGAGGCCTAGACCAGATCCTCTCTCAGCCTATAGGAGGAACCAATCCGTCCGCCACCCTGACGTCAGATTTCTGGCCTCCAAGAGGCAATACATTTCTGTTGTTGTAAGCCTCCCAGATGGTGGTGATGTGTTACAACACCTAAGAAAATGGATACTGCACCCTCTGAGTCAGAAGCTGAACAAATAGGCCTGGTGATCTGATGTTCTTGGTGTCGTGCAGATACCTCATAGTTTGAGAACTTCTCCTGAGAGACACCAAGTGTGCCCAAACAGGGCCTCCTCTGGTTGATTCTGAGCTGGTCATAAGAATCCCTAACACTGCAAACCGTCCAGCCCTCTGTCTTCCCTGCTATGGGGTAGAGACCTGCAGCTCTGAGCCCTTACGGGCTTAAGGGTGCTCCCAAGGACCTCACCCCTGCACAGCTCCCTGGCCCCTGCACAGACCCTGTGTGCTTCCTCAGCTAGAATGCACTCTTGAGCAGAGAAAAGCTCCCCCAGCCCCTCTTGCAGTGAGGAAGTCATCCTCAGCATGTAGTGCCCAGGGGACACGGGTGGGCAGCAACCATACCAGCTCCTGTAGGGGATTCTCATTCAGTCCTTTAACAGAAAGCTGTAATCTTGGACTGGACCCTGAGTCCCCAAAGCAGATCTAGCAGGACTGGTGCCCTCAGGATGCTGTCAGCTAGCAGGGGTGATGCTGGGATGCAGACAGACACAGCCTGCTGTGGGGACGTGGAGGACATGCCCTGGGTCTGACTCTCTGGACCTTAGCTTCTAAACAGAGAGCAAAATTATAATTAGCACTGCCTAATTTTCTAGAAGCACAGCTTATTACTGTTTTATGGTCTCAACTGGCTGAAGGCCTCCACACCAGGTGAAACATCTGCTTCCAGGGCCTTGGCAGCTGACGCTTACACTAGTTTGAGAAATACTAATGGGTTGTGTCCTCCTATTTTTGGCTAAAGATATGAGTGCAGTTTTTCCAAAAGGTCTTTTCAATAGCATATGACAGAGTTTTCCAGGATAAGGAGCCCCTGGTGAGAACGGAGTTTCAGGAGCTGAATTTTCTATCTGTGATATTTTGTAAAGAAGTCAACGTGCTTAAAATCACATTAAAGCTACATTTGAAGGCCCTGAAAACATTATATTTAAAAAATCGAATACTGCATTTGTTATACTTAATAGTATTATTAATAATAAGAGGTGACATTCATATGTGATTTTATGGTTTGAGAGCCTGTTTCTTTGATCTAGATTTCTCATCCTCGGTCCTATTGACATTTGGTGACTACTGACACCAATTTTTTGAGGCAGGGACTGTCCCTTGCATTGTAGGATGTTCACCAGCATCTGTGGCCTCTGCCCAGTACATACAGGTAGCACCTCTGTAGTTGTGACGATCCCAAACTAGCCTCAGACATTGGCCGATGTTCCCCAACAGGCAGGTCCCCCTGGTTAGGAGTCACTGCTTTGATCTTTACTTCCCACACTTCCTGAGGTGCGTATTATTAGTATTTCCAACATCCACAGCTCTGAACTGGAATATGAAGGACTTAAAGTCTAACCTTCCATCCCCTAGATTCTGGGCTCTTTGTGCTGCATGCGCTTTACCCCAGCTGTTTAGCAGATGTTTATTCAGGGTCAGATGCACAGCCAGGAGCAAGCCCCTGTTCCTCCTGGGGCTCACACTCCAGTACAAGTAAAAGCAGCTCACACTGCTCCTGTAATTGTGAGGGGGTGCTTTCTGCACGTGGTGTCTTTGAGGTGTCTCTCCAATGTATCCTGGTGGGGCAGTGGCTTGCATGGAGCAGAGGGCCATGGGGGCACACTTTCTTGGGGAGCCCACTCTATGCCAGGCAGTGTGTACATCCATCCTCTGAGCCAAGTACTTTTATTTCCACCTGCTGTAGGTGAAGAAGGGCAGGTTGAGGGCACATGGCTAAGAGGGGGCAGGACTGGGGTTCCAGGGAGGTAATCAGGCTCTGGATTTACCAAGCACTAAATCAAAATGCAAAACAGCCCCTTCCCTTGCACATTCAATGTTGAACAGCGGATTTCTACTAGCTGCGTAGATATGGTCTGTCGGTGAGCCCGGACACTACAGGTACAAGATTGTACAAATGAACATGACAGCAGTCTGTCCTCCTTACCCATCCTGAGACAGCACAACAGCAGCAAGCCACCGCCAGGCTCAGCTGGGGACAAGGATGTGATGCCTGGACCAAAGCCACAGAGAGATAAACAATCAAAACGTGTTTAAAAATCTGTGACCTCATCCAACCAGGTGGCCTCCCTGGAGGACCCCAGCAGGGAGTCAGGGGCCCTCTGTTGTGGCCTGGAGCCACTGGGGGATGGAGGCCAAGAAGCATGAAGTTATGATTCATTTCAGGCTTGGGGACTGGATGAACAGGGCAGACCCTCGTCCTACTGCCCTGTGCTGAGCACAGGGGCGGGGGTGATCCCAGCTTCTCTGTGCCTCAGGCTCCCCTTCAAGGGCCGGACTTGGTACCAGTGATCCTTGACTCTACAAGGTCTGTGCCACCTGCAGAGTTCCTTGACATCACTCTGATTTCTTCAGCACCCTGTGGGGAAGGCAGGGAAGGGTAAAGCCTGCATCTTGCAGATTAATCAGTAAAAGGGGGACCTTCTCCACTGGCACATCTCCTAGCCATGGCACATTCCCTAGCCCTATCACTAGGAAGAGGCCAACATCAAGGACCCTGCCTTCTGAAGTCAAGGCCAACCACATTTAGGTTCTCTCCAGTCTTTGAGATTCCAATTGTGTGGTCCACACGTCATTTATAGATGAGGATAGGCAGTCAAGAGAGCCAACAAACAGCTGAGAGCACCTCTATTCCAACCTATGGAGCTGGAGAGCACCCTGCAGCCATCTGCTCATTCCGTTCTCATTGCAGTTCTGTTCATAGGATTATTTTCTCCCGTTTCACAGTTAGAAAAACTGATAAAAGCCTACTTCTGACTCTTGTGGCATCTCTGAATCTCGGAAAGGCTAGAGGCTTTACTGCCCCGTGAGGTGAAGGGGAAGTTCCCAGGTGACCCTCCTTGGGTGAGGCCAGGCTTTCTGGGATCACTGCTCCACTAAGCCAGGTGGCACCTTCCCAAAGCCCAGGAAGATGGCCAGGGAGAACCAGCTCAGCGACCTGGAACAGCAGGAGGAACTTCAGCCACAGGTGAAGATGGCCAAGCAGGTGCTGGGATTGTAGAATCCTGATAGTTCTATGAAAACTCTAGATCAATCACCCGGGAGTCAGGGCCCTCTGCCAATTCCATCAAGGCAAAGTGCAGCCTGCTTGCGAAGTGGCTCCCAATCCTGGCACCTTCCCTGAAGCCAGTGAAAGACCCCGGAAAATACAATGTGGCGGATTTCTGGTGGGCTGAGGTGTGAGACGCCATCCCTGACATATGGCCCTGCATCCCCACAACCCGGCTTCTCTTAGAAGTGTCTGCTGTCATTGGTCTGCTCAGACTTTTATTATTTAAAGTCCCTTCTTCTTTCCCTTTCGACCGGTTCTCCACAGTGAGACAGAGGTACCCTGTTTTGTGGAGGAATATTTAGAGGCCTTATTAAATCTGTTATGGAATGAGGCTGTGTATGAATTTGAAAATTATAAATAGGATCTAATGGTCTGTTTTGAAATAAATATTGTTGCTGTTGTTGTAATCCTGGTCTAATTTTCTCTCTGTTACATCTAAATATCTCATTGCCAATCAAATGAAATAATACTATCACTATGTGACTATACTGCAAACCTGTTCTGTGCCAGGGGCATCTACATTTTATCTAAAAGAAATCCTCACCACAGCCTTGATTTGTAAATGTTGGCATCTCAGAGAAGGAGTCATTTGCCTGAGGTCAGCAGTCAGTGATTTACAGAGTTGGGATCCCATCTAGGTCCGGGGTGGCTCGATCTCGTGTTTTTATGACCACACTACTCTGGCTCTCACCTTTAACTTTTTATAAATGTCAAAACTAATTAAAATATCCAAGTGAAGCAAAGGAACGGCATTGCTCAGAAGGTATGGGAAAAAATGGAATATATACAGTAGGATGGTCTGAACCTACTGGGGGCAATTGGCAGCTTTTCTTAAGGCCCTTACTGACCATTTCCTCTACTGAACGCAGCTTGGGGGCTGCCCCCAGTCTTCCTATGGAGAAGCCTCAGATTTTCTGCCTGAAATGCCTTGTTTGTAGGTTGCCTGTGGATCTTAAAAGGATGTGATAAACTCCTGCACTGCCCCCACCCTCCACTGCTATATTTGAAAATCCAGTCTTTGCAGAAGTAATCAAGTCAAGATGATGTCAAACTGGATGAAGGACCATAAATCCAATGACTGGGGTCTCAAGAAGGACAAGGATGTCAAAGACAGGGGCAGAGACCAGAGTGATGCAGCCACAGTCCAGGGGTTGCCCAGGATTGCTGGCAACCACTGGAAGCTGGAAGAGACAAGGAAGGATTTTCCTACCAGAGCCCTCCTGACACCTTCATTGCAGACTTCTGGCCTCCAGAACTCGAGAGAATATATTTCACCCAGTGGCCAGTAGTTTGTCAGACAGCCCTGAGAAACACGCACACCTTCCAGGAATTAATCAAGGTTCCATGACTGGCAGCCATTTAACCCTTGATTCCTCCCAAATTTTAACCAGAATTTTCAGCCTGCCTATTAAGCCTCAGAAAAGTTATTTTATAAATATTGCAAAATAAATACAAGTTGCAGTGACTTTGAAAGTATGGGCATTTGACACATATATAAATTAGCGATACTTTAATAAATTTAATAACCATCCATGTACATCCCATTGCTTCACCTGGAAAAAGTGTGGCCCTGGGAGGTCATAGAGACAGGTGCCAGCATCAATGCAGGATTCTTGGAGACTGTCGTGGCTGCAAGTAAGGGACCAAAAAAGCAAGGTTAAACAGGATGCACTGGGAGGGGGGGCTCCTGTGGCCACAGGGAGGGCTGGGGTGCAAGAGGACCCCAAGGTCGCTGGCATCCAGGCCAGGATGCACTCATTCCTCCTCCCAGTGGTTTCTGCTTCTTTGCACATTGAAGCCATTTTCTTTTACTGTGAAGACACAGTATTGAAAGCTCCAGAGCCTCTCAGCTCTATCCCCAAACTCAAGAAAGTAGATGAAAGATGAAACAGAGAGAAAGTAAGAGAAGATTTTCCATATCTCAAATTCTAGCATCCCAGAGAATGGCTCTGATTGGCTCAGCTTGGGTCAGGTGACATTCCTGGACTAATCCAATCTAGCCAGCAGAGGAGGACTCTGATTGGTACACCTTGGGTCAAGTGCCTGCCCTTTCCCAATCAGTAGCTAGGAACCAGGGAGGTGAGATCTATAAAAGGGCAGCAGCTGCTGTCAGAGGGCAGAGGTGACATAATGTCAGTCCTCTCCGCCGGGAGAGTGGAGTTGGCAATGTCGGGTTAACTGAGTCCAAGGAGTGACAGATAGTGAGGGCTAGAGACACCTGCACCCCAATGTTTATAGCAGCAATGTCTACAATAGTTAAACTGTGGAAGGAGCCTCGGTGTCCATGGAAAGATGAATGGATAAAGAAGGTGTGGTCTATGTATGCAATGGAATATTACTCAGCCATTAGAAAGGATGAATACCCACCATTTGCTTTGACATGGATGGAACTGGAGGGTATTATGCTGAGTGAAGTAAGTCAATCGAAGAAGGACAAACATTACATGGTCTCACTCATACGGGGAATATAAAAAATAGTGAAAAGGATTATAGGGGAAAGGAGAGAAAATGAGTGGGAAAAATTAGAGAGGGTGACAAAACATGAGAGACTCCTAACTCTGAGAAACGAGCAAGGGAGGTGGAAGGGGAGGTGGGCGGGGAGATGGGGTGACTGGGTGATGGGCACTGAGGGGGGCACTTGACGGGATGAGCACCGGGTGTTATGCTATATGTTGGCAAATCGAACTCCAATAAAAAATATACCAAGAAAAATAAATAAAAAGATAGTGAGGGCTAGGGCAGATGAATAAAGAAAACACAGGCGATCCCATTGGCTTCCCATCTGACCTCCTCTTCTTCTGGGCAGGTGAAACACAGTAACTGTACCTGGATGGGGGCAGGAAGGGTAAGGGGATGGACAGGGCTGGCTGCCCAGGCAAAGAGATGGGCAACCCCCTAACTCAGACCTCTCAACCTTCAAAGAGCTCATTCTTGTCTGGAGCCACGGGGTTTCCCCATAGGAACTCTGCATTCCAGAACTGCACTGAGGGCATTGGTCACCCACAGAACAGTGTCTGGATCTCCAGATTCCCCCTGTCAAACCCCAAATCTCAGGGGCTTACAACAAAGGTTTGTTTCTTACTCATGCTATATGTCTACAGAGGTCATGTGAGGGGGTGCTGCTCCCACATCACCCTCATCCTCCTCACCCTAGGACCCAGCCTGAAGGAAGCAGCATTTCTGGAACATCACAGTGACAGAGGAAAGAGACTTTGAGAGGGTCTGGCATCGGCACTGTTTCAGCCTGCTGGTGGCATTTCTCCTCACTCTCTCGTTGGGCAGAACTATTCCCACGGCCTGCCCAGCCCCAGAGCCCGGAACTGAGATCCCTCCAGGTGCAGGGAAAGGGGCAGGTCACACTGGGGAGCACTAGGAGGAAAGCCCACCCATTAGGCCTTTCTTGTGCACCCAAGTCAATGGGGACCCAACATGTCTCACCCACAAGGCAGCTCGAACACAGATTATCAGCCTCACCTCTAAATCTATAGAGAAATCTGCTCGTGCAGGTGTGCAGGCAGAGACACGAGGCTGGGAAGGTGGGAAGAGCAAAGTCCTCCCCTTGAGCCTGAGCTCGGGTCTGACAAGTGATGTGACCTACCACCAGCTGCTCATCTTTGGGTGTCCTCTTCTCGTCCTCACCAGGGGTATTGTGAATTCTTCTCCAGGAGGTGGACGTAGGTATTCAGTGAGGAGGTGTTGAATGGGAACACGCTCAGTACATCTCAGTCTCCATCACTCAGAAACCTGAGGCTGCCAACCCTTCCGTTTCCGTTACGATCTGTTTGCAAAGGGATGTAGAGGGGGAGACACAGTAAGGTAATCCGCTGCATCTTGCCAAATCCTCCCCTGGTATAGCGGGCCCCATCCGAAGACTCCCTCAAATACGTTTGCTTTAGGCAACAGCAGATAAAACTGACGGAATTTTAATGCTTCTGGCCAGAGGCTGTTATTGAATTTGTGAGATAAGGATGGCACACAAGGCGATCTTCCCAGTAAGTGATGAGGTTCGAAAGCAGAACGGCCGGTTGTACTGAGTTTTCACTTAAGGAAGAGTCTTTCTGATCTTGTGGGAGCCTGGAAGATGTTTTCTCAGAATCCCAGAGGAAATACTCCAAGGAGACACGACTTGAAAGGGCCCTCTGTGTCCCACTGCTCCCACACACTGGCTAGCGCAGTGGATTGGGGCTTCACGGAAGCAGGGTTTCCACCTGGGCTCCACAAGAGAGGGGAAAGGGGGAGACCATTGGGGACAGGGCGACCTCAGCAGGGACAGCGACCTTACAGTGCTCTCAGCTGCTCAAGGAGACCATGCAAGGAGGGCAGTTAGATGCCCTAACTTAACTCCCCTTGCTCCTCCTGACCCCTGTGGAGGCTCCCCACTGGCAATGCGAGCTGAAGCTGGGGGCTTGGGAGCCTTTGATAAGCACCCTTCCCTCCCACAAGTTAGACTCCCAAGCCCTGAGCAGCGGGACTGAGTGAACCCAGGGGACGATGGGAGATGGTCAGCCCAGAGGGCGTCCAAGAATTGAAGAGAGAGAATAATTCTAGAAAACACATCAAAGGCCAGAAGGGGAGCAGCTGTCACACAGCAGAATCCTCAGTTTCTTTTCTAGGTGGAAGAAGTTTCTAAGGGTCTGAGCTCTTCCCCCGTGCAGGGGGTCGTCTTGGGGGGGGGGAGGACAGCAGGGTTCTGCTGAGAGTGGTCTGCTTAGGGATGCTAGAGAAGGGATTTCGCAGTGTACACACAGGGGACTGCTTTCTTCCCGTCAACAGCCGCCTCCCGACCCTAACCTGATAACCTTCGCTCAGTTGGGTATGTGACCTTCCAGAACTTTTTTTTTTTAAGATTTTATTTATTTATTTATTTATTTATTTATTTATTTATTTATTTATTTATGAGAAACAGAGAGAGAGAGGCAGAGACAGGCAGAGGGAGAAGCAGGCTCCCTGTGGGGAACCCGACACGGGACTTGATCCCAGGACCCGGGATCACAACCTGAACCAAAGGCAGACACTCAACCACTGAGCCACCCAGGCGTCCCCAGAATTCTCTTCCAACTTCAACTCTGGTTTTTATGAACCACAGGGAAGCATTATACATAACAGCTAAGAACACAGACTCTGTTGTCATGCTGCCTGGCATTGAATACTGACACTTGCTCGCTTTGTGACCTTGGATCTCACATTAGTGCCTCAGTCTCCTCATCTGCACAATGGGATGTAAATATCTACTTTCTACGGTGGTTGTTAGGACAAGTGAGTTAACACAGGTTAAATACTTAACAGCCTTTGCCACATAATCAGCACTACCCAAGTGTTTGCTAATATAATTCATTGTATACAAAATTATCAGACCATATCCATTAAGTGCTGTGTCAAACATCATTTTGCCTTGACATTTTTTTGCCTTAATATTTTTTTAAAGATTTATTTATTTATTCATTCAGAGAGACAGAGACATAAGCAGAGGGAGAAGCAGGCTCCATGCAGGAAGCCCGACGCGGGACTCGATCCAGGGTCTCCAGGACCATGCCCTGGGCTGCAGGCGGCCCTAAACCGCTGTGCCACCAGGGTTGCCCTGCCTTAATATTTTTAATTAACACATTCACACACAGTAACAACCTATCCCAACTCCCTCAGCTACAAGAGAAAAAGCTCCATGCACGTTAGCTCATGTGAATTGTTGCCCACAAGGGCCATGACTCCCCAGTTCTGCAAATGGCAATCCAATTTTTGTCCAGCTAGGACACCCTGTTGCTTCATTTAATTACAACAGCCTTCTTTCCCCCTTGGGATGTTGGCACAACCTGCCAACCTGGGCAAACACCCTGCTAATAAAAGATGGGCATTTATTCCTTTGTTGGCGCACCCATCCTCCTGGCACCTGTGGTTTGTGTACCTGCCAAGGGCTGGGTGCTGTGCTGGGTGTTGTGAAGACACAGATGCCATGCTGTGGCCCCCTCCAGTGGGTGAGAGACACACAATAAGACAGGAGACCTGGTTCAAGTCTCCAGTTCCATGTCCTGGCCTTCCCTGGTTTGTGAGCTCCTCGGCAGTGCGCCACAACTGCTGGGGGTGGATTCTCTCTTACTCAGCCTGCTGTCCTGTTCCATCCACTTCTGGGTCCTGACCCTCAGCCACTCTATATATATCCCATTCCAGCACGTCCTCTCCCTCCTCTTCTGCCCTGACCCCTCTCCACCCAGAAAGTGGCCTGCAGAGCCATCTCTGGGGACCCCCTTGCTGGGAGACATTCATCAGAATTATGGCTGCAAGTTAAGTTTTACTCATTGATCCTCAGTTTCCCCATCTGCAAAAGGAGAGTATCTGCACATTGTGATCATCGTCTTGAAAATAGTTGCCCTTTGCCTGGGTGGCTCAGGTGGTTAAGCATCTACCTTTGGCTCAGGTCATGGTCCCAGGGTCCTGGGATCGGGCCCTAGGTCAGGTTCCCTGCTCAGTGGGGAGTCTGCTTCTCCCTCTGCCCCCCAACCCTCCCAGCCTAGCTCATGTGCTCTCTCTCAAATCAATAAATAAAATATTTTTTAAAGAAATAGCTGCCCTTGCCCGGGTGGCTCAGAGGTTTAGCATCGCCTTCAGCCCAGGTTGTAATCCTGGAGACCCAGGATTGAGTCCCACGTCAGGCTCCCTGCATGGAGCCTGCTTCTTCCTCTGCCTGTGTCTCTGCCTCTCTCTGTGTCTCTCATGAATAAATAAATAAAATATTTTTTAAAAATAGCTGCCCTTTATAAAGGACCTGCTACAGGACAGACAGACAGCACACAGTGGTTCATGTTCTCCTGTCCCTGTGTTACAAGTGAGGAGAGGGGGGTTTGAAGAAGTGTGTGCCCAGCCCCTAGGCCAGTGATGGCAAAGCTGGGCCCCTGGGACGGCCAGCCCTGCACTCCCCCACTACACCACTCTGCCCCTCCATCCACGTTTCTGCACGAGCCAGGAAACATCCACAGGGAGAGCCAGTGGAATGCTGGGAATAGGTGTGAAAGCAGTTCGTGCTGACTTCATAAACGAAAACCGGGCTCTCACAGCAGAGGCCAGGCCTCGCCTCCGGAAAGTGCATAGCAGATGAGTGTTGGTATTAAGTGGACTCCATCCTGCGTGTGTGAAGTAGCTGGAGTTGCAATTTGATTGCTAATCATTTTATTTTACTCTTCTGAAATATTTTGCCTTTGAAAAATGCCTCGAGCCTGATTTATTACAAATTTTAATGTGTGTCCTACTCTCCTTGGTAGAGGTTCAGTGTCTCAGAGCGCTTCCTTCTGGCATCTGATGGTGGAGTTTGAGAGATTGAGGGAACTTGTGGCTGTCACTCAGAATTCCGGCCACAAAGCTGAGAATTAATGTGATAAGTTGGCTGAGAAAATTAAACGTTCCTGCCATTGCAGAGATAACCGGCCAATTTGCATCAGCAGACTTGAGCTCTGCCTAGTAGGATATGTAAAATCCTTTTTCATTTCTTCCTGAGTTACAGATAACTGGACTGTGGGCTAGTCATGGAGGTGAGCTCTCAGGGCCACAGTCATAATGGTTTCATATCCGTCTTGGTTCGAAGATTCCTATTTAAGCAACATGAGCCTTTTAATTCCTTTGGAGCATGGAACGATTTTTCCATGCTCATCCCTTCCCCCCAGGTTAGGATTGAATGGCACAGGAGTCAGTAGAAAGAGCAGGGGTCTTGGAGAACGATATCCCTGGGTCTGAATCCAAACTCCCAAAGTCACATAGCTAATAAGTTGTGGACCCAGGGACAGGAACAGCCTGGCTCTAAGCCGAGGCCTTGTGCTATGCTGCTTCCTTCCAGCAGAAACTTTGTCACAGTGGATATTCACTGTTTGAATATGTCTGGTCCTGCTCCACGCAGCCCCTTCAACTGTGAGCCTCAGACAGTAGGGGAGTGAATGGGTGGGTGAGTGGGTGGAAGGTGGAAGCACATTGATAAGATGGGAGGATAGTGGAGGATGGCTGGTTGGATGGATGGGTGGATGGGTGGATGAGCAGAAGATGAATAAATGATAGATGGGGGAGGTGGATGGGGAAATGGAGGTAAGTGGGAAGATCAACAGATCTGTATATAGTGAATAGATGAAATGGATGGATGGACAGGTGAATGGGTGGATAATGAGATGAATAAGGACTAAGGGGGAGGATGGATGGATCGATAGATGCGTGGATGATGCATGGATGAGGTAGATGGGTGGGTGTGTATATGGGAGGTGGATGGGTGAGTGGTAAATAGGTAAGTGGATGAGGAGTGGACAGATGGGTTTGGGAATGGGACAAATGAGTGGACATGGAAGTGGGTGTATGGGTGGGTGGGTGTATGGATGGATGGGATAGATGAATGGGCAGATGGGTAAGTAAGTGGATGAATGTAGGGATCAGTGCATAGAAAATGGGCAGATGAGTGGATGGAGAATGGATGGTGAATGGTTGGTGGGTGCGTGGGGGTGCAGATGTAGTGAGAAGAATGCAGGCCTTGGTGCCTCCCAGAACTGGATTAGAATCCCAGCTCCATGTGCTATAGGTGGATGGGTGGAAGCCTATAGAAAGGTCCTTCTTTCTGGATTCAGCCACCTTGGTTCACCCTGAATCTGATGATAGGTTGCCAAGGGGGGATGACCCATACTGACTCATACCTCATTTAATTAATGCTGTAGGGTCCAGTACTCATGGTCACATTATTTTATGTATACATAAAATATGTATGGTGACTTCAAACTGCTAGTTCTACTCTTTAAATAAACTCTGGCCAAAAGAAGCCAAAGTACGTAAACCATCAGCTCCAGAGGATGCTGGTCCATGCTGAACTGTTCTGCTCTACTTTCTTACCTGACTTATGTCCCTTCATTTCAAATCCCTGTCCCTCCCTCTGGCTACCCCCATTCCATAGCAATCCTTAAAGTCCAGCTCAAATGCTGCCTCCTGCAGGAAGCCTTCCCTGATCTACACAAGACTTCTGCATCCATCTCTCTCTCATCCACTCTGTATTATGCAACCCTTGAAGCTATATTTCGGGTCAGAGAAGTGCAAGAGTCTAGAGACAGCAAGGCTATCTATGCTATGTTTGAGCACTTAAAATCTTTTTTTTCTCATTCTCTTTTTTTTAATTGAAGTTTGATTTGCCAACATATAGTATAACACCCAGTGCTCATCCCATCAAGTGCTCCCCTCAGTGCCCATCACCCAGTTACCCCGACGCCCCACCCACCTCCCCTTCCACTGCCCCTTGTTCGTTTCCCAGAGTTAGGAGTCTCTCATGTTTTGTCACCCTCTCTAATTTTTCCCACTCATTTTCCTTCCTTTCCCTTTCACTATTTCTTATATTCCCTGTATGAGTGAGACCATATGATGATTGTCCTTCTCCGGTTGACTGGCGTCACTCAGCATAATACCCTCCAGTTCCATCCACGTCGAAGCAGGATATTTGTCGTTTCTAATGGCTGAGTAATATTCCATTGTATACATAGACCACATCTTCTTTATCCATTCATCTTTCGATGGACACCGAGGCTCCTTCCACAGTTTGGCTATTGTGGACACTGCTGCTATGAACGTTGGGGTTCAGGTGTCCCCAGTGCATCTGTATCTTTGGGGTAAATCCCCAGCAGTGCAATTGCTGGGTTGTAGGGCAGGTCTATTTTTAACTCTTTGAGGAACCTCCACACAGTTTTCCAGAGTGGTTGCACCAGTTTGCATTCCCACAAACAGTGAGCACTTAAAATCTTAATGGGATTCACCTCTATCCTGTGATATACCCAGAGAATTATGTGGCATTACAATTGTGAACCAAACAGGGAGGTTCTACTTTGGAAGTACAGGCATTTCTCATTTAGTTTCTTAGCCATTTGAGTTTTCCCTAGTTTTGATCTGAGTTTCATTCCAGAGGTACCTCCTAAAGTAGAGGGGAGGACAGAGAAGGGACAGGAGAGGGAGCTTCCTGAGCAGTTCCCAGCCCTGCCCGGGAAGTCCGACCACCCCCTCTGCTGGTACTAGACTCTCCCTCCCCCACTTACTTTATCCTCTGGGTCCCAACCTGTCTTGTGGATGAATGTTGACCCTAACCACCTTTCCCCTTCTGGCTACCTGGATAGCCACAAGCCTTGGGGACAAAGGGGCTGCACACCAGGGCTTCGTCCCTGTGGGAAGACAAAGGGTGGGAGGCAGTGGCCACCAAGTTTGCGGTCTTCAAAATACTGTGTTGCTGCTGCTACTTCAGCATTTCCTGAAGGACTCACTCAAATCCTGACATAATTGCAAACACCAGAGAATCCCACTCAGCACAAGCATGCGTGCACACACTCACACATAGGTCCTGTGACCCGTCAAGGCCACGGACTGTGTGGTAGTCATCCGGGGATCATCTGCAGTGCCCTGGAAGCGTGTGTTTGCTGAGTGAAGTGGCTCTTTCACACACATCAGGCAGCAGGTCTGTGCTCTGTTTGACAGAACCGGCTTATGTGAGAAGTAAATTTGGGCTGAAACCTGTGTCTTTCAGAACAGGCAAGACTGTGGCAATCTTATTATTTCCAGCCCCACAGTAGGGCTGGAATCATCTCTCTGATGATTCCCTTAGCCTCCTCCAAGTGAATGGTTTAATCCTAGGTTCCATAGGAAGGCTAAGTCCCGGAAGACAGCAGCTGGACCAGCGGTGCCCGAGTAGCAAGTACTGAGAGCTGTGTTTTTCCTGTTCTCAGACTTCTTGCTCCTTCCCTACATGTCTCCATTTTATTTTTTGCCTGCCCCATGCACACAGTGACAGTCGTGGGATGGTGCGTGAACCTGAACTTGCAGGTCACAAGGAGAAGGCTCTTGACATCTTAGATCACATGGAGGGTGAGCAGCGGGCCGGCTATTAAGAAATGCAATGTTTAGAATCATGTTCCCTTAACAGTTTGTCGTGGACCATTTCGTAAGGCTGGGTGCTCATCTGTTTGGGTATTTATTTAGTGGATAATTCAATTGGTGTCCATGGCCCCATTGAGACAGTAAACTCCATGAGGACAGAGAAGATGACTCTTCACTCTGCTGGCCAGGGTTTCCCCTGCTCCCTGCCTTGGTGGCTGGTACATCAGTGGGCATTCAATGCATCCACACAAATGAATGATGTGTGGGGCTCATCGCCTACCCTGATGGCGTGAGAACTTAGGCAAATTACAAGCTTGATCTCCTGTAGACCTCACAGGGAGCCATTGGGTGGGAATTGTCATATCCATTATATAGATGGAGAAACTGAAGCTGTGTGTGTTAAATATCTCACAGGAGTGCACCTGACCCAGGCTTTGACCCCAGGCCTGCCTGGCTCCGGGGTACCACACTCTGGGCCAGGGAAAGCATGGGCTGAGGGCTTCCATGCACACCAGGGCCTCGTCCCTGTGGGAAGACAAAGGGTGGGAGGCGGTGGCCACCAAGTTTGCGGTCTTCAAAATACTGTGTTGCTGCTGCTACTTCAGCATTTCCTGAAGGACTCACTCAAATCCTGACACAATTGCAAACATTAGAGAATCCCACTCAGCACAAGCATGCGTGCACACACTCACACATAGGTCCTGTGACCCGTCAAGGCCACGGACTGTGTGGTAGTCATCCGGGGATCATCTGCAGTGCCCTGTTTGCACCAATGCATCTCCTGAGCCTCCCACTGCCCTCTGCTCCACGTCACCATCTCACATCTGTGCTGTGCTTGTTTGCAGGCTGAGGAGGCAGCAGGGGCAGGGCGGCCAGCTCTTGGACACAGAGGGCCGAGAGGGGAGCCAGACCCAGGGCAAGCTCCAGGACGGGTGCAACAACAACATTCTAGCCCATGCCTGCTCCCGCGGCTGCAGCAGCTAAGCCACCACCTACAGCACCTGCCGGGACTGCACAGATCGTCCTGCCCACCGAAAGCCCCTCTCTGTGCCACGATGGTCCCAGTCTCACCCCTGATGACATCAAATGCAGAGAGAGCCCTGAGCTTGTTGCCAAGAAGCCCGGGTTCTGGACCCAGGTGCCTGACGGATTCTCTGCGTGACTTTGGACAACCTTGCCCTTCCTGTGCCTGTTTCTGCATCTGCCAAAGGGGTGAAAACAGCTGTGTCCCACCTCTAACCACAAGGTTATTGGGAGAAACCAGATGGGTAGCAGACATGCAAAACCTGTGACATGAAATTGTTTACACAGGCAAACTACAACCTTGATATTTGAAGTGTGCTCCCATCCCACAAAGCAATTAGGCCATCCCAACTTTGCAGTTTGGTCCATCATGGTGCATCACATAGTACTTTCGAAAATGCAGCCCAACGGCAGAATAAACATCTCTGAGCCTGCCCTTCCGATTGGGAACACGATTCCCAAACCCTGGAGCAAAACCTGAAGAGTCCTCGTTTACCTTCCCTGCGGGGCCAGTCTTTCTGACCCTCGAAGAGGGTGTGGCCTGCACATCAGCCTGGTCCCCTGGGTCTCAATGCTGCAGGTACATGGCTGCCCTTATTCCCAGAAGACTGCTTCCCACCCATAATTTCAGCAGCTCCCTACCCCCACCTCATACCCTGTGCAGGGATGGCAGGCAGATGCCCCTCGGAAGGACAAGACACTAACCATCAGTCACTCCTCTTGAGTGCCATCAGAGTTCCTCCCAAAACCCAGTCCCACAGCCAAATTAAGTCCCCACCCTCCTTCTAGATGTTTTTCCTGTGAAGGGTGTGAAGTGGTCTCCTCAGCATTGTCTTAAAGAGGGTCGCCAAATGGCATTGATGAGGTGGCCCTGTATAGATGAGTAAAGAAGCATGGGTGACTAGAACAATTCACTCTAGAAGGATGGTGGACTCACCCAAGGAATGACATGTTTGGGGAGCACTCGCCCTCTGAATGCGGAGAAGCTGTAGCACCAGGGACAGAGCTCAGACGTGGAGTCAGGCTCGTTGAGAATCCAGCCCTGCTGTTTACTAACCAGAAGACCTTAGGCAAACTGCATAATCACTTATGTATCATTTTCTTGTTCTAAAGTGGTGATGATAAAACCAGCCTTGCAGGATCATTATAGGGTTCAACAGCATCCGGTGCGTGACGCACCTGGCATGCACCACTCACTAAACTTTAGCCACATTTTGTGGGCATCACCATCATCATCTGAAGAAACTTTGGTCTGTCACTCATTTGGCAGGTCACTTTCTGTAGAAACAAGCTTGGTGTTTAGGATTCCTTGAACTTTTC
Source organism: Canis lupus baileyi (assembly GCF_048164855.1). Taxonomy (NCBI): domain Eukaryota; kingdom Metazoa; phylum Chordata; class Mammalia; order Carnivora; family Canidae; genus Canis; species Canis lupus. The sequence continues at coordinate 72,308,023 of NC_132839.1, forward strand.
TTCCTGGAGTCTTCTTCAAACTCTGTCTACCCCTATTCAAGTTTGTTTTTATTTTTTTCTCCCAACTTCTGGTTTTTACTTTTTACATCATGAATCAATCAATCCTTGGGGCTGTCAATGTCATCTTAGACGTCTTAAGAGAATCATTTTAATGGATGGTGTGGTTTTGTATTTTTATTTTAAAAACAGGAAATGGTCATTATTTTCCTCCTTTGAACCAAGCTTATTTCTCAATTGTGTTGCCCACGTTAAGTCTACTTGTCTTGCACACTTGTCATTCTGTGTCCCCCATCGGCACTGTTCTGTTCCCTCTAGGAAATCACAGGGCTGCTCCTCTCTTCACTATGACCTGGGCAGCACTTCAGATTCCTCACTGGGCTGAGTTCATGAATTAGGGGGCAGGAGCTGGAAGCAGCCCAAGAGACACTGGATTTCCTGGCTGTGTTTGAATCAGTGTTGTTTCTTGTTCAGAATAAACTATTTCTTGGACATTCTTTCTTACAACTTTGTTTTTCTGTGGGGTTGGGTGAGATGGGCAATGTTCCTCTGAGTCAAAAGGCTGAAGCTGAATTAGGAACAGAGAGATGGGAAGGGAAGGACTTTAGTTGGTGATGTCTTTACTCACCAAATAAAACCAAACTTGGCAATTCAAGGCTCCATTCAACTTGATCACAATTTGTATTATTATTATTATTATTATTATTATTACCACTTTGAACATCATCATAATTATTATTTTTCAGTATAAAGGTATGATCTACTTATTAGGGGAAAAAACACAGAAAATTTTCCACCTAGAGAGAAACACTCTTAAAATGTCAAATTACAGCACACATGTGGGTGCAACCAACCAACATTTGCTTTATAACACAGACTTCTTGATTTCCTGCCTCCCTGCTTTTGTCCACCCTGTCATCCTATGTATGATGCCTTTCAACTCCCATCTTTGCACATCAAAATTAATGCTTCTCAAGGGTCAGTTCTACCTCTTTCATGATGCCTTCTGGTCTCCCAGCAGCACTAACCCAAGCCATGTAATCTCTTCCATGTACTTGCTCATACATTTTCTGTAACTTTCTCTTGGCTCTGATGACCACCAACTGCGCAGTAGGGCTACTTTTGTCCATGGCTCATCCTCCTTGCCTTCAAGCCCCTTAGAGAGGCTAGGTCCTCTTCATGGCTGTGTCTGCTCCCCACCCTCCATATCCCAGTCCCAACACTGCCTGGTTCATAAGAAGTAATCAACAATTTTGGAATGAATGAAGAACAAGCAAGCCCAGCACAAATTGGGGTGGGCTGAGTGAAGCTTGCTTTTGTCATCTTCCTGTCTCCTGTCTGGCCCACTGACATTTCCTGGGGCTTTTTTTTTCTCTTCAGGTCCCAGTGTATTCCCAGAGGATGTTCCTCCTACCCCAACCCACCCAATGGAGTGCCCAATCCCAGTCCACCCCACTCAGAGCCATCTCTCCTGAGTTCCAAGTTCCAAAGAGTTTTCCCTTCTCCTTTATTCAAACCCTCATTCCCAGGGTACATAGCCCAACCCAGTACTGGTGAGCAAGCAATCTGATTACAGAAATCTGTACCCAAGCAAGAATTTGCATCAGGATTGTGATTTGAAATCCAGGCATAGTAGGACAAGTGTAGACTGGTGGTGTCAAGAGGGCTCCCCTGCCTCCACTAAAATATATTCCAGGCTTCTCATGCCAGTGAGTAAAAACAATTCACATTTAGCTGGATGCTGTGAGTCCCTTCCCATTTACTGGCACATATTACAGTCTATTGTCCCAAACCCTCCTCCCCATTCCAGGCTGTGAACTCCATCAGGGTGGGATGTGTGCAGCTGGCACCCAGCACAGAGCTGCCTTTAGTCAGGCTCTCAATGGATGTGGAAGGAGTGCACACACCCCCACCTTGGTGCCCAGCTCTGGCCACACGTTCAACAAATGCCTGTCACTGATGATTCAGCTCATGCACTGTGCCTCTCACCATTTCCTCTTCCAACCGGGAACATGAATTCATGGTGAGGCGTCTCTCATATTTAATTACTGACTGTCACAAAACATGAGTAGCTTTTTCTTCCTGGGTAATCATGGACAAACACAATTAATGGATTTCCCTCTCAGTGTCTCTGCCCTTTGATTCTTTATCTCCCAAACACACTTCCTAATCCTTTCCTCTCTGCAGGGAGAGTGACAGATTACACATAGACCCTTCCCAGGTGTCGATGCTGCCATTTTATATTGTCCTGATTCTAGGAAGTCATATATGTACAACCACATTCTATGCTTAGCTCAATGGCATTTCCTAATAGAAATTCATTTCACATGTCATGTTTAGCCAACTCTTAACGATTAAGGGTTAGAATGGGGGGCTCTCAGACGATGTTCTGGGCAGGGTGAGAAAAACCTGAATCTTATTGTGCTGATAGCCCTTTCTCATGTCCCCAATCCCCACTATAACAGATTCTCAAAGGAGTTTATGAAACAATAGCAAAATAGGAATCAGTGAACAAGTGACCATGCCAACACTGAAGCCCCAGTGCAAGTCCCCGTGAGAAGCTCAAGTTGATGCAAGAAGACCAGCATTGGGGTCTTATCAAGGCCCTCTACTCTTCTCAAATTTTGACCTTGGCACCAGCCAGGTCAAGGATGCCAAGAATAGTAGCTCGTCATTAGTAATAGTGGCCCCATCAATGACTCAGATTCTAACCGATCAGAAGAGAAATTTCTCTTTCATTGGGGGGAAGTCTGGAAGGTTGATCACAGCCATTCCTGACAGAGGACAGTGTGTGAAAATTCCCTCTGGGCAGTCCTACTCCATCAGAAACCAAAATCAGGGATGCCTGGGTCACTCAGTGGTTGAGCATCTGCCTTTGGCTCAGGGCGTGATCCCGGGTCTGGGGATCGAGTCCCACACTGGGCTCCCTGTGAGGAGCCTGCTTCTCCTTCTATGTCTCTGCCTCTCTCTGTGTGTCTCTCATGAATAAATAAATAAATAAATATATTTTTAAAAAGAAACCAAAATCAGATACGCTCAGGATTTATTCACTCTCCTTCTCTACATCTTCTTCCATAGCATTTCCTTACCTTCACCTACTTACCATTCTTTGAGGTCACAACCAGGGCGTAATGATGGATGTGCTTTCCTGTATTATGTTTTATGTCTATACCTCTGGAAGAAATAGTTCTATGTCCTGTAGAGTGTTGCTAAGGGCTTTTTGCAAAATCCCAAAGGTAAGAAAAAAATCTGGTCATCTTCCCAAGAAGAAAAAAATTCAATATGGCTCAAGCAGAGAGTAGGCTTTGGCAAGTGTCAGGTGCCCATCCTCAGTAGTCAGAAAATTTCATTGCCATAATAGGTGAATTCCTCCTTCCAACCATTTATAATCCGTTAGTTACCTCAGGGACTGGTAATGATTGAGCTATAGGCTACTTCATCAATCTGGGTCCCAGAGTGGGCACATGTTTAGCAGAGCAGCAGTCAACCAGGGATCGATGTGTAGTGTGTGTAAGTCTTTGTTGTTATTACCACACAACCCAGTCTATTCTGACTGGTTCAGGGCTATTGTCTCTCATCTGTCCTGGTCTTAGAACCATGATTATCAAAAACAGACACTTAGAAGCTCAAGGAAAAGAAGATTGGTCAGGAGGGCCAAAAAGAATCCTACTGGTTCCATCTGGAGCACTTCAGATGCCCTCATGGGAACTGGGGAGTCAGCCGGCAGCCACTGTTGCCACCTTACTCTCTGAAACTGCATGAGCTCCTCCCTCAGCTCCATCTTGATACATACATGCTGTGTTCCTGCCCTTCTTGGCACACTTCCTTTTCCAGCTGTTTCATCATTTTTCCCAACTCCCAAGTCTTCATCATCTCAGATTAGGGGCCATCTCCACCTGTCTCTATCCCTTGGTACAAGCTCCTCAACTAGAGAGTTTGATTGGCCCAGCTCAGGTCAGTGACTCCTAGGCCAGTCAGGTGAGGCACCTTGGGCATGAAGGGTAGATCTAGAACACCTTGACATTTACTAATGACTTTATTTAGCTAACAGGGATCCCAGAGAGCCAAGATCAGGCCCATTTTTAATGGCTGTGTGGGATTGAGTATCTGGTGTTGATCTTGTAATCTAATTTAACACTTTTCCTATATCTTATGTTTTATCTTTTAATGTACATTGTTTTATGTTATTGGATTTCTTCCATATGAGCTACCTCAAAACCTTTGTGGAATAGATGAGCAAGAGATAAATGCAGAGCTCTTCCACATTTGCTCATTCATTCAGGAAACACATACTGAGAACCTCTCATGTGGTAGACATTGTTCTGAGTGCTGGAGACTCAGTGGTAAGAAGTTTCTGCCCCTCCTGGAGCCAATATTCTCAACAGGAGAGTCAGTCAAGGGAAAAGTAATTAAGAAATAAAAATAATTCAAATTGATATGAAGATAATCAATGCAGTTGACAGGGTGGCACATGGGGAGGGGTGCTACCCTGATGTGCTCAGTGAAAGCCTCCTGTGTCTGGGCCCACAGGTTAAAAAAGAGTGAGCCATGCAAAGAGATGATGGATGATGATGTCCTCCAGGCACAGAGAACCAGCTGGGGAAAGGCCCTGAGTTAATTATTACCTGGGTTATTGTAAGAAAAGTAGGGAGGCCAGGGAGGCTGGAGCTTGGTGGGTGGAATGCAAAGTGGTAGAAGATAAGGCTGAAGAGCTAGGCAGGACCAGATCATGGAAATGCTGAGGAACCACAGGGAGGAGTTTGATTTGCACTATGAGATGCCCTGGAACTGAGAGAGGGAGGTGACTGCTGTGCAGACAAGAGACTGCTGTGGCAGCTGACATGACAACAGCTGGATGGATGGGCAGCAGTCCAGGAGAGATGCTGAGCTTGATCTGGATGGTGGTCCTGGAGAAGGGGATGGAAACAGGACGTTTCTAGGGAACTTGAAGGACTAGATTTGGGTGGTAAAGGAATGGGACAGGACTTTGGAGTCAGATTTCAAATCTGAGTCCCAGTCATAATACCTCAGAGAACCATCACAGCGATTAAGCAAAATCATGTGTTTACTGTTCCTGTTGCTTGGCATACAATGCATACTCCGTGAAGACTACCCTCTCCTCTCCTTCCTCCCTTTTGTGAGAGCAGTGAAAATTCTGGATGCTTTGGGTCGAGCTCTTTCACATCTGCTTCTCTTCGTGGTGAGCTGCCCACCACTCTATATTCTGCCCTCAAAGACACACACACACACACACACACTCACACACACTCACACTTTCTCTCTTGGATACAAACATTAGCCATGTTTGTAAGACTCTGTAAGAGTCTCTGAAGAGGTGTTTTTTTGTTTTTTTGTTTTAAGGCTGCTTGTTTGCAGGAGGATTTTTCTAAAAGTATATCAGTTTGCTTTCTGCTCTAAGCAAGAGGAAACCCAATTTTAACTGCCTGACACACAAAAAAGTACTTTCCCACTTCACAATGAGTCCAGGGGAGGTAGAAAGCCTGGCACAGAACGGATCCACAGATCAACAACACCATCATGGGTCCAGGTTCCATCCCTTCTTCTACACCAATATCCCTGATGTGTTGGCATCAATCTCAGCTGGTGGCTCTAGAGCTGTGCACATCATATCCAGACACAAGAGCATTCAGGGAGGTAAGAGCATCCCTACATCCCTGCAGCTTTCTCTCAAAGAAGGGAAGTCTTTCCCAGAATCCCCCAAACTTCCCCTCATGACTCATTTGTCAAATTCGGTCTCATGCCCCTCCTAAACCAAGCACTGGCATGGGCGATGGAAGTGGTTTAGGCTGCAGTAAGCTGCAGATGGGGTCATTTTTCCCTGTGTAATGAAGGAATGAGTGACTCGGGTGATCAAAAAGGAAGATGCATTAGGAAAGAGGAAGGGAAAAATGGATTGTGGCTAAGCACATGGCTCTTAACAAAGGGAAACCCAAATTTCACTGGATTTGGGAGAAAATATTAGTTTTATTAGCAATGGCTCTCACACAGAACTTTCTGGCTCTGATTTACCAGAGATAGACAAAGGTAGCAGAAATACTCATTTCATATTTTATTTTTCCATCTTAAAATTCTTTCCTATGAAAAGAATTAGCTCACAATAGTGTGTGCTTTATGGTGACTGTAGATTGTAGGACCTTAAAATGTTAGAGGTGGCAGACAGTGCTGGTGGCTTGGGCAATGGAGAACTGACATCTGCTGAGACTCTACCACCTGCCAGGCTCCAGGGCAGCCACTCAGCCCAGATTGTCCCATTGGATCTTCAGATCTTTGCAAAGCCAAAAGTATTAACCCCTTTACAAAAGTAGCAAACTGGGACCCAGAGAAGTTCTACTTTATGGCATTTTCCTAAACCACAGAATAGCTTTCCATACACAATGAATTGAAAAAAAAATGCTCTCATATGTCTCCAATTCTAGAAATGAATTGGGGAAAAGAATTGCCCTGAAGTTCTGCATCTCCCAAGGCCAAAGCCCCCAAGAATGCACCAAACTTGGCTGAGATCCTGATTCACCCACCATGAAGAATGGCAGGAGGCTGGGTGATGGGCAAACATGGTAGTTATCCTGGAGCCTGGTGCACTGGACCTAGGGACTCACTTCTACCAGAGAGACTATGGAGAGTGAAAGGCAGTAATGTGGCAGTGGAGAAGGCTGACAGACCTCCCCTAAATGAGGTGATCAAAGAACAACACCCACACAAAGTCATATCAATGTCAGGACCCATTGAGAAGATGTGACAAGAAGGTCGCTTCACCCTTGTGGTGTACTTCCCCCAAATCCATAACCCTAGTTTAGTCATAACAAAGTCCCACCAGACAAACCACAACTAAGGAGCATGCTACAAAACATGTGACCATCACCCACCGAAGTATCACAACCGTGAAACACATGGAAGATGGGGAAATGTCACAGATCACCGGAGACAAAGGAGATATGACAACTTCATGAAATGAAGTGACCTCAAATGGCTCAAAGAATAGAGGAAGGACACTGGTGGAAAAACTGGTGAAATTAAAAAAAAAAAAAAAAGCCTGTAGTTTAGTTGATGGTAATGTAGCAATGCAAAGTTCTTAGCCTTGACAAATGTGGCATGTGTATGTAAGATGTTGATGTCAGGGGGAGGTGAATCAATGGTACACAGGAACCCTTCTATGTTATCACTGAAGCTCGTTTATAAACCTAAAATCTTTTTAAAAAATTTTGTAAAGATTTTATTTATTTATTTATTTATTTATTTATTTATTTATTTATTTATTTTTTATTTATTTGAGAAAGAGAGGGCAAGAGTGTGTGTTTGAGAGAGAGAGCAAGAGTGAGGAGAAAGGCAGAGGCAGAGGGAGAGGGATAAGTAGACTCCCGCTGAGCAGGAATCCCAATGCAGGGCCCCATCCCAGGACCTTGAGATCATGACCTGAGCCAAAGGCAGATGCTTAACCAACTGAGCCACCTAAGTGCCCCTAAATTTTTTTAAATATGTCTGCAAAAAAGCTGGGTATCAACACCCACAGCATTGTTACTTCCATCCCACCCCACTAGTTGCTGCATTTTTTCTAAACTGAAATTGGGATTCCACTTTCTAAAGAAACAGAAAAGTCTAATTGCAGATATGAGTGCTTAGGGTAGAGTTTACATTTGGGAGGAGGGATCCTCTGTCTGTACCAGTACATACACATTGACATCAAACCATGGCCAACAGACCCCGGGCACAGGTAAAAGCCCATGTCAACCTTCCCTCTGTGGGGGATGCTGAAAGATCAAATATAGTTACACACACTTAGCAGAAACCCACAGAGCCACCTCTGTCTATCAGCTTGGTCCTTTACTGATAAACCAGAAGGACAGGTAGGGATAAGCAGATCTTGGGGAAAGGCAGCACTATGGGAGAGAGAGACTGGGATAAACACAGAACTCTCCCCATAGGAAACAGTGCACTCAGAGAAGAGACCCTTGAAAGATTGAATTCATGTCTTCAGAGAGATTTGAGGCAGCCTTACAGTCATAAAACATGAGAATGAACTATTCGGAAAACAAGGGAAGAATATGAGACTTTCTGGAAATGAAAAATCATTGCCAATTAATAAATTCAGGAGTAAGTGGAGGAAATCTCCTAGAACTGAGAGTACAGAGAATATGAGCAAAATCACAGGATCCATCACCATAACAACAGTGAGATGTGCTGAGTGATCCCTACACACTGAGCAGCCTGCCAAGCACCACGCGCATGCACACACAACTTTTACAACCCAGGGAAGTGGATGCAGTCAGGACCCCTATTATACAGATGGAGAGACTGAGACACAGGGTGTGGAGTGGCTTGTGGAAGGCACGCAGCCAGTGAAGGTAAGAACCGGACCTCAAACCAAGGCCAGAACCCCTTTCCCCTTCAGCTACTTTCACAGCTGGTGCTTCTCCCTGGGTCTCACCAAACTACTTGGCTTCAGAGAACATTATATTCATATAAACATAATTTGCATAATTTTGTTAGTTTAAAGATGTTAGAACCAAACCATGGACAAAGCACAGATGCTTTCCTTATATTGGATAAAGAGGATTTACCATGATATAGCTTACAGAAGTCAGAGGCATGTGTGGGGTGAGCAATGGGGAAAATCCACAAGGTGTTATTCAATTCACTTCCACAATGGGAGTCTACAAGAGCAATGGAAAATTGATAAAATAAGACATAGAGCTTTTTAGCATCCTCACCATAGTATGGGGATCATGTCTCCTTAGTAGAGTTGATACTATATTCTTTTATTACATCTTTGACATTATGAAGTTAGTGAGGGGCTGGAGCTTGTATAACCTGGGGACCATCTTAACAAAATGAATGCAATATTGCAAATTCAAAATTAGGTTCAGGGCTCTGGTAGGAGCCCAAGAAATTAAAGAACCCATAGCTCAAATTGCTTTATATTTACAGTCAGTCTACCTCTAATTAATCCATAGATGACACCAAAACATCAAGAAAACTAAAGAAAATGCAGGAGGGAAAGGAAGTGGATAATAGAGCAAATAGACTAAATCCCTTATTTTTCATTATAAAGAATAACTCAAAATACAATATCAAAAAATATAACCTGAAAAATTGTGTGTATGTGTATATATATATATATATTTATAATAACATACATATATACATATTAATTTTGGTGATATAATCAGAAAAAAAAAAGCAGAATGGTAGAACATTATTTCTGCCACAGAGATACACACTTCATCTGGAGGTGGCATAGTGACAATGGGGACACTTCTATTTTTCATTTCATCCCATTCAGAAGTGTTGAATCTTCTTTTCTTAAGATTTATTTATTAATTATGTAGAGACAGAGCTCATGCACGAGTAGGTGGGGGGAGAAGGGGCAAGAGAATCTCAAGCAGACTCCCTGCTGTGCATGGAGCCCAATGCAGGGCTCAATCTCACACCCCTAAAATCATGACCTGAGCTGAAGTCAAGAGTCAATGCTTAAGCAACTGAGCCACCCAGGTGCCCTAAATTTTCTTTTTTATTTTCATGTATTGCTTTTACAATTATAAAAGGGCATCATATCTGTGACCCAGGAAGACCAGCCTCCTACCCTCCCATGGCTGACTCCACACATGGGAATCCCACAGGCTTCAGGTAAGGCCAGGCTGGGAACACTTTGCTGCCAGCTGGGGTGACAAACCCCAATCCCAGGATGACCGTCCCCGGTGCTCACCCACCCAGACCACAGCAGTGCAAGTTTCTTTCTGTCCAGGTGAGAGGACTCTATAAGAGAACTGATGCAGCCTTACTCTTGTCACTAATCCCTCACTCATTCCTGGGACACAGCATAGCAGGCCCCATTGGTGCCCAGCCCAGAGCTCCTCAACACTATCTTACCAGCCCTGTAGGCTTTGCTGCTAGGGGTTTACCCCTGCAACCTTCACAGGCTTGCCCTGAGCACTAGACCTTCCTTGCTGGCATAGATTTCTGGAAGAGCTTGAGCCCACCCCTCCACCCCATAGCCAATGACTAACCAGCAAGGGAATTTAAAAGCCCATACCTTTTCGGTGGGCAGGACAAACTCTGAAATATAATCTCTGCTTCAACTCACCTCTCAAAATCAGGCAGGCAGGAGCTTCACCCAAATCACAACATCAGGCCTCCCCACTCTTGCCCCTTCCCACACTCCCTAATTGGGGCTTTCTGGGAGAACGTTCTTAATAAATCACTTATATCTGAATGTTTGACTCAGGCTCTGCTTCTAAGAGAACCCAATGGAGGGGGAGGTATAGGAATACGGGAGGGGGGGAGCAAACAGCGCAACCCCTAACTTCAGGAAGCTAATGGAGAACTATGACTTCATTGATTAGTGCCCACCCTATGCCAGAATTGAGGAGGAGAGAACCTATGTTCATGGATGAATTCTGTTGGGTAGTCGAAGGTCAAGGATCTCTTCAGCCATCCTCCATACATGCTCGTTCCCCAGGGACCATTCCCACCTCCACATCTCAAAGGCACTGTGATGCCTTCAGGCATGCAGCCTAAAGAGGATGTGCTGGTGTTCAAGGGCAGGTGGCTAGCCAATCCGGGGGCTCCCCTAAGCATCCTTGGTTTGGTGCCAATTTTCTTGAGAACAAACACGTGGAATCCAACATACAAACAAGGCTGTCAGTCGGACTGAGGTCCAATTTCCTGTCTTCTGAAACTCTGCCTTGAAGAAGTATGGTGGTTTCTGATGTGTTTGTGAAGGCTTTTGTGTTTTTGTTTTTAAATCTTTCCTGAGAAAACAGAACTGAGCATCAGCAAAAGCTGAAGATGACAAGCTTGGGAGATGAAAGCTGCCTTTGCCCACCCTTCTGCACTTTTCTGACAGCTCCCAGCTGGGGGAGAAACCGAAATGATGAACGACAGAGAACCTCAGAGAAGAGAAGGGTGGGCATAATGGTGACCTCATCCCCCTCAGAAGTTTCTCTCAGAGTCTGATTTGACAAGATGCCTCTCGGCCCAGGTGGACCTGGGACACTGGGAGTGTGCCTCATACCTCACGCATGACTTCATGTAGTTCTTACAACAAATCCACGATTCCTTTTTTTTTTTCCCCATTTAGAGATTAAAAGTTGAAATTCAGGGAAGTTACAGAACTTGCCTGATGTTGTTCACTTTAATAAAAAGAACCTGGATTAGAACCCAGACCTGGGGGATCCCTGGGTGGCTCAGTGGTTTAATGCCTGCCTTTGGCCCAGGGCACGATCCTGGAGTCCCGGGATCGAGTGCCGTGTCCGGCTCCCTGCATGGAGCCTGCTTCTCCCTCCTCCTGTGTCTCTGCCTCTCTCCTGTGTGTGTCTCTCATGAATAAATAAATAAAATCTTAAAAAATAATAAAATAAAGACTTATTCTCATCACCATCAGTCACACTTCAGTGGCTTAATTCATTCAAAACTGGGTGCTGATTTTATCTTCAAGACACCTACAAATTCATCATGATATAATTCAGTGTTCACTTCCCCAAAGAGTTTTTTCCCTTACTTCTATCACCCGCACTGATCTCACCCCTCTTTGAATCTTGGTCAACTATCTCTCTGTATACCAATATTTACCATGAGATATGTGAACCCAGATAGACGGGAGAGCTCCTTTGGGCTGAAAGCTCTAAATGTCATCTGCACTTCACTTGCCACAAGAAGCAGTAGGCACTCAATAAATGCTTTTAAAATGGAACAAAGTGGGAGTTTCACACTTAGAAGTATTCTTTCATGGCTGAGTTTTTATACCACTGTGCCTTGCGGAATAAAAATCCTCAGCTGAGATATGCACTCTTTACATATGATGCCTGGATGCCCCAATGGCTATAGAAATGGGGGAAACTGACTAATACTTTAAGAAGATAGCCCTAGGCCATTCTATTTAAAGTTCTATAGTTTTCCAGATCCATCAAGTCCCCTGCCTTTGATAGTAACTTCTTGCCATTACATGCAATTCAACAGGAGTGTCAGTCCTTCTCGTACAAGAGGCACTGGGCTGGATACTAGGATTCTAAAGCTGAACAAGATGAAAGGCCAAGGAGTAGAAAGTCAATTAATTCTCTGATGCTTCATTTTAGAGATAACACTGATCCAGCAGTGGACCCGGGAACCTGACTACCTTTCCTCACTCTTTTCACAGAATCACTTGCGTGGCTCTGGATGGTGCATAATCCGCACGTCTCTAGGATCTCCCAATTCCTGGATTTGCCAGCAGATTCCACATGACTGAGGTTACCAGACATCTGACCATCTCAAAAAAGTAAATTTCTATTTTAAAAAAGTATTTCTGACTTCTTATGGTCTGGGTTATATTGCTCATCTTGTGAATAGGTTTTCACTAGTTTACAAAGATTAACAATGCCATCTAAGAGTATTGAGAGCTGGCAGCAAGCCTGCTGACCTAGCGTGCTCACTGCCACGTCCTGTGGCTTCATGCATTTTCTGTTTTTACCTGCTCTGGGTGGTGCTTATTCTGCTGGTAGTGGCCAGTGTATCTCTAGCTGGTCAGAACACATGGGCACTAACTCATTTAATGCTCACACTAACCCCACGAGGGAGTTAGCATGGTTATGCCTCACGAGTGGTAAGTGAACTGGGTTTTAGTTTCATTGAGTCATAAAGAAACTTGCCCAAGGTGTTAGGATTATCCAGAGAAACAGAACATGTAGATAAGAGATTTACATTAAGAATCTGTCCAGAATCTGAATCCGTAGGTGAGCTGGCTAGAGACTCAAGTAAGAGGCATTGTTTCAGTTCAAGTCCAAAGTCTATCTGGGGCAGAACTCTTTCTTGCTCAGAGGAGGTCAGGCTTTTTTCCCATTCAACTGATTAGATAAAGTCCACCCACCTTGTGGAGGGCAACCTGTTTCACTCAAAGTCCACTGACTTAAGTGGCAATCTCATCCAAAAAGCACCTTTACAGGGACTCCTGGGTGGCTCAGCGGTTGAGTGTCTGCCTTTGGCCCAGGGCATGATCCCAGGTTTCGGGATGGAGTCCCGCTTCGGGCTCCCTGTGAAGAGCCTGCTTCTCCCTCTGCCTGTGTTTCTGCCTCTCTCTCTATGTGTCTCTCATGAATAAATAAATACTTTTTAAAAATCATCTTTATGGAAACATCCAAGATAATGTTCAACGAAATATCTGAGTCCATGGTCCGACCAAGCTGGTACATAAAATGAACCATCACATCCAATGTCTCATGGTAAGACTCCAGCTCCAAAAGCACCACTGAGCCCACAGCTGTGTTCTTAAAAGCTGGACTGGGGATCCTCTGTTTTCATTGATTCTCTGCCCACCCTATCTGTAGGTGAGCAGGGATTGATTACGTCCTGCTTCCTTCTAAAGCGGAGTGTCTAGGGGTCACCTGAGTGACTACTGTTGTCTCTGGACTAACCTAGTCGACAGACTTTAGCAGCTGATATTTACTGGCTTTAAGACTTTTTCAAACACAGTCCTCAGGACGTTCAAGGTGAGGAGTGTTAATCAATCTGTTTCCTGGGCTGCCTGTCTTGTGTGCGTATCTGGGCCTGTAAGCTGAGCAGGGAGAGCTTGGAGCCTTCCAGCAGCCGCAGGCAGTGTGCCAGACACTCTAATGACAATGCTGGTCATCCTCATGATCCTAACATTAAGAAAGAGCTCTAATCACCTACCACACAGAAGAGGAGAAAGGAAGTGAGCCTTGTTCACTCATTCACTCAACAATCTGCATGTGCCTGTATTCTAGGTGTTAGAATATACTGGTGATGAAGCATCCTTTTTCATGGAGCAGTCACTGTAGTGAAGGGAGACAGGAAATAAACAGGTAAATGAGTAAGTGATGCAGTATCTTGCATCCTGATGAGTTCTATGGAGAAAAATAAAGCAGGTGTACGTATGGAAGAGGTAGGGAAGGAACTGCAATTTTCAAACAAGGAAGGTTTCACTGAAATGGTAACATTTGAGTGAAGTGTTAAAAGAAATGAGGGAGCAAGCCATGTTGATGTTCGGAGCAGAGCACTGTGGAGAGAGAAATCAGTAAGTGCAAGGGCCCTGAGACAGTATCAAATCTGGCTGCTCAAGGACCAAAGTGACTAGAGCAGAATGAAGGGGAAGCTATGGAAGAAGAGGTCAGGCCACGAACGATCCAGTTGGGATGGTTTCCCAGGGCAGAGAAAGGAGCCTGACTTTTCTCTGCCTGAGTTGGGAAGCATCTAGAAGATTTTGAGTAGGGAAAGCACACAACCTGACTCACATTGTTACAAAGTCACAGAGATAAAGGAGTTTGTCTCAGGCCAGAAGGATGGAAAAACGAATCAGTATGTCTAAAAGGAAGGCCGTTTTTCCTTTCACCATGATATCACCCAGAGTCTCTTTCCATTGTTTGTGACTAAGAAAACTGACAAATAGTGTTATGTGAAAAATAAAAAAATGTTGCAGGAAAGATGGATGGGTGTGAACTAATTTAAAGTAAAGTAGACAAGTCTGAGAAGGCCTCCCCAAGGAGGTAATATTTGAGCTGAAACCTGAATGGTGATAAGGAAATACATAGAGAGTAGAGTGTTCAGGAATAGATAGTGCAAAGGTCCTGAGGCAGGACCCTGTCTGGCATACTGGAAAGATAGAACACAAATGTGGCTGAATTATGGTGAGCAAGTTGAGGAGAGCTGCAAGAAGGGGTTAAAGAGGAGCCAGATCCTTCAAGGCCTTGCAAGCCATGATGGGAAATTTGGATTGTACTTTAAAAAAAAAAAAAAAAGATCAATTAATTATTTATTTATTTGAGAAAGAGTAGAGCAAATGAGAACATAAGGAGGGGGAGTGGCAGGCAGAGGGAGAGAGACAAGCAGGCTCCCTGGTGAGCAGGACCCTGAATGGGGCTCGCTCCCATGTGGGGCTTGATCCTAGGACCTGAATCATGACACAAATCAAAAACAGACGCTTAACTGACTGAGCCACCAGGCACCCCCGGATTTTACTCTTAAGAGTGATGAGGAGTTCCAGATGTCCATTGACAGATGAATGGATAAAAATGTGGTATATATACAATGGAATATTACTCAGCCATCAAAAAGAATGAAATATTGCCATTTGCAACAACGTGGATAGAAGTAGAGGGTATTACACTAAGAAAAATAAGTTGATCAAAGAAAGATAAATACCATATGATTTCACTTATATGTGGAATTTAAGAAATAAAACAGGTAAACATAGAGAAAGGGAAGGAAAAATAAAAAAATAAAATAAGATAAAAATGAGAGGGAGGCAAACCATAAGAGACTCTTTCTTAACTCTAGGAAATAAACAGGGTTGTTGGAGGAGAGGTGGGTGGGGGGATGGGGTGGGTAACTGAGTGATGGGTATTAAGGGGGGCACTTAATGTAATGAGCACTGGGGGTTATACGAATCACTAAATTCTATCCTCGAAACTAATAATATAGTATATGTTAACTAAATTGATTAAAAAAAAAAAAAGAATGACGAGGATCCCCTGGAGAATTTTAAACAGGAGTGATTTGCTGTTTTTAAAAGATCAGTCTTGGGGTGCCTGGGTGGTTCAGTTGGTTGAGCATCCAGTTCTTGGTTTTTGCTCAGGTCTTGAGCTCATGGGTCATGGTTGGAATCTTGAGCATTGGGATCTGCACTTGGTGAGGGGTCTGTTTGCACATTCTCTCCCTCTGCCCCTCCCCACCTCAAATAAATAAATCTTTTTTAAAAATAAAATAAGGATTAGTCATGCTGCTTTGTGGAGAACAACGTGGGTAAGGGCTTGCAGGCTGCATGACCTACCCCAATTTTCAGTATGGAAAATGCTACTTATTTAAGAGAACTGCTTTCGCCATGCTGTGAGAGAATGATAGGAGAGTGTTAACTTCACAGAGGGAGGAATTTGTAAGTAGTGTTCACTGCTAGTCACTGATTCTAGAACAGTGCCTGCGATACAGCAGATGTTCCATTTACTACTGGTTGAAGGAATGGATGAATGTATATGCTTTAAAAATTGTGAGGGCCCATGTAAAGGTGAGAGAGGCTGAGGGTTGGCATTGACCATTAAATCTTCAAGTCTTCCCCAAGAGAACCTAACTCACAGCAATGGAGCTGAAGGGCTCTGAGGCTAGCATATCCAGGTTCTTTTCTACTGTAAAGTATTGCCATTCGGTGCTAACACATTTCCTATAATCTTGTTGGAGGTTGAAAGGAATAACTTCCCACTAATTTATCAAATTAACATGTCTTGGCTTCAGGTAATTTCAAATATCTCACCCTGTGCAGACTGCACACAATTATCTTCCAGACCAGACCACACTGAGTGATGGAGGCTTTTGTTGTTTTGATATCTTCGCTGGTCAAAGAGTTTTGATAACCCGGTTTTCCTCCTGCATCTCATAATGATGGATCCCCTCGCACAGCATCTGGCACATAGAAAATGCTAGATTTCTATTCCACTGAACAAATGGAATTGTTGCTGGCCATAACACAATGGTTGTACTTTCTGCTGTCCCTACTCTCTAAGGAAACCAGAAAAAATTAATTTTCTCTCCCTCTTTTTTTTTTTTTTTTTTTGTCAGCTGTGAAGAAGCTGCAAGTTTCCAATGTGACTCCTTACTGACAAGCCTGAAATAATAGGCAATAGCCAGAGGTTCCCCCAGCACCAATTTAAAGGTATTAGGGACCTCCCAGACGACCCCCACAAAGGGCCTGAGGATCAGGGTCGGTGGCTGAATGCCCCAGCCCCCCAGCTGGTCATCTCCAGTGAAGTTCCCCCATTGCCACTTCGACTGCACACAGGTATCTTGGCTCACAGGGCAGACTGGGAGGCTGGAGCCTGGAGCCCCAGCACTGCCCGACCCTCCTGAAAGCAGCCTCTACTCTAATTCCTATGCCCTAGCGCCCGCATGTGCTTCATCCAATCACTTCTCTCTTCCAAATCAGAGGTTCACATCTGCAAATCTGATTGGTGAAGCCAGAGGCACATGTCTGGCTTGGATCACAGGGGGAGCTGGGAAAGCCAGTTCCTGAATGTCTCCTTCAGGAAGGCAGGTCTGACAAGGTGGGAGGGTTTCCACATTTAGGAAGCGTATTCTAAAGATGAGGCAGCAACGAACAGGATGATATCTGCCGTAGCCCTTCTCTTACACAACTGTCTTCTGCAGGGGCTGCCACATAGTAGGGACTCAGTAAATGGTGGCACCTCTTTACTCCAGTCATGCCTCCCTGTTCACACTCGTTGCCCATTTGTGGACAGGAGTCTTTATGCTTGGGGTTTCTTCCAGGGACTATTTCTCTATAACCAGAGCTTTGGGAGGAAGAATAACTGAATTCAACATACAGAGCTTCACCTTACCCAACTTTAGCAATTGATTTCAAACATAGATACATGGAGATATTCAGTACAGTTTTCAAAGATATTTTATTCTAAAAAAAAAAAAAATCTGGGTACTGAGAGTCTAGCTATTATATCAGAACCTTAGCATCCCTCACCTGAGGGATACCTAAGAAGTTTATCTGTTTTGCTTGATTTCCACTTAATGTGCTTTTTTATGTTGTTTTTTTAAGAAATACGTTTAATCATTTAGAAGCAATAAAGCAAAATATTTTTACATAAAAATCATTTTTAAGAAATACACTTAATAATTTAGAAGCAATAAGGGAAGATATTTTTATACAAAAATCAAAAACATTTGCATGACAAAACCCATAAAAATTAAAATGACAAATGTTATACTTGGAAAGTATTTGGCACTTAAACTCATTATAATAACAAAAAATTATTATCCCTAATATACGAATCTCTATAGAGTTTACCAAAATCAGAGGAGGAAGAAAAACCCTAGAGAAAAATGAGCTGAGAAATGAATAGATAATTTACAGGAAAAGAAAAAGAATCATAATTGCATGAAAAGATGCATGACTTTGCTGATATGAGAAAGGTAAATTAAAACTACTTTAGTCCAAAGCTTAAAATTAAAATATAGTAACAAGGATCAGATTAACCTTTCCACTGGAAAAACATTTTTAATAAACAAAAGGCACAAACAATAGTTTTCAAGACACTGGCCATCAGGCAATGAAGGACCATGACCATGACAGTTGGGAAATAAGTGGTGTAAGCCCACAACAGTCCTCAGTTTCTGCCTTGTGAGATATTCTAGGCACTGCTGCAGAGAAGGGAACCCAGGTAGAGCCCACGGTAGAGCTCCCAGTGTTAAGGAGGCAGAGCTCAGAATACAGACAGTTCAAGGTGTCCAGAAATTCTGAGAGGAGTACAGGAGAGAGAGAGAACTCCAGGGACCTGCAAAGGTCACCCTCAACTACTCAGTACATTGCTGTTAGCAGATGTGAGAAAGCTACTTGAAGCCAGGAAGGAACCACCCAAAGAGATTAGAAGGATTAGCATTCAGTGCTCACAGGGGGCTGGGAATAATGCTGTTTCCTGCTTGCCAGACTTGAAAACCTTATAATTCAGGAATTATCCTGTAGAGTACTTAGAGCATATTCCAATAGTGGGAAAAAATTAGCCATAAACTAAACACCATTCTGGTCCTACCTAATAGATCCTAAAAATCAGACTTGAAAGGATCAAAACATTTCCAAGTGCTTAACTTGTATCCTAGAACAGGTCTTAAAGGTTATTTATTTATAGGAATACAAACTATCCAGTACCTAACAAGCTAAAATGATTGTCATTCAATCAAGTAATCCAGGCATGTAAAGCAGAAAATGTGGTATAAAATGAGGATAAGAAATCAATTGGACTCAACCTAGAACTCATACTATCAAAATTTGTAGGCTATGACTAACACATTTATTAGGGGAGAATTTACAGCACTAACTTTCTATATTGGAAAAAAGAAAAGATCTCTACTTTAAACTTCCCTTAAGAAACTGGGGGGGAAAAGGAGCAAATTAAATCTAAAGTAGGTCAAATAAAGGAAAAAAAAGGATAGAGAGGCAAACCAAGAAATAGACTCTTAACTCTCGAGAACACACTGATGGTTACAGAGGGCAAGTGGATGGAGGGGAGAGGGATAGGGGTAACAGGTGATGGGGATTACGGAGCGCACCTGTTGTAATGAGCAGTGGGCGGTGTATGGAAGTGCTGAATCGCTATATTGTACTCCTGAAACTAATATCACACTGTATGCTAGCTAACTGGAATTTAAGGAAAACATTTATTTTAACTTAAAAATAAAGGAAATTATGAAAATAAGATCAAGGATCAATGAAACAGGAAACAGTAGTGAAAATCAATAAAAGCTGTTTCTTTGAAAATACCAATAGAATCGGCAAGCCTCTAGCCAGGCTGATTAGGAAAAAATAAAAGAAGAGAAGGAAATTGTCAAAACCAGGAATGAAGCAATGATATCACTACGGAGTCCTCATGAATTAAAAAGAAAATAAGGAAATACCTGGAAGAGCTTTATGAGCTGAGATGAAGTGAGAAAATCCCTTAGAAGACACAAACCATCAAAGATTATTCCAAAAGCCCCAGATAACCTGATACGTTCTATATAATTAAAGACATGGAATTTTTAGCTAAAAACCTTCCAACAATAAAAACTCCAGGCACTAAAATTCAGTGGTGAATTCTAGAAAATATTTATGGAAGAAATAAACGCAACTCTCCCCAGATTTTTCCATGAAAGTGAATTGAGAATAGACTTTCCAACTCATTTTATGAGGCCAGCAATGCCTTGATTCCAAAGCCAGAAAAGCATTACAAGAAAAGTACAAACCAGTATTCATTATGAACTTAGATGCCAAAGTTCTCAGCAAAATTTTTAAAATAGAAAGCATTAATATATTTAAAAAGAAGGGACCCCTGGGTGGCTCAGCGGTTGAGCATCTGCCTTTGGTTCAGGGTGTGATCCCAGGGTCTAGGATCGAGTCCCACATCAGGCTCCCTGCATGGAGCCTGCTTCTCCCTCTGCCTCTGTCTCTGCTTCTCTCTATGTGTGTCTCTCACGAATAAATAAATAAAATCTTTTAAAATATATATATTTAATATAGTATTTAATATCATAATAAATTTAATATAAATTTCAAACATATTAATGTTATTAATAAGATATATTAATATAAATATTATAGTTAATAATTTATTGATATTAACTTATAATATTTATATATAAAATTTTACATATAAAGAATAGTATATCATGACCCAGTTGGATTTACACTAACAATACAAAGTTGATTTAATATTTAAAAATAATCAGTGTAATTCATCCTATAACAAGATGGAAAAGAAAAACTATGTGATCATCTTGATAGATGAAAATAAGTCATTAGAGAAAATTAAACATCGATTTCTGATTAAAACCATTAGCAAAGTAGGAATTGAAAGGAAATTCTTCCACATGATAAAGAGCATCCATGAAAAATTTACAGCTAACTTCATACTTCAAGGCTAAAGCCTGAATATATGCTCTAACCACTTCTATTAACATTGTACTGGGGCGGGGGAGGGGGGTGTCTAGCCAGTGCAATAAGGCCAAGAAGAAAAAAAAAAGAAAGAAATGTATCCAGGTTGGAAAAGATGGAAAACTGTCTTCATTCTAAGACTCCATGATTGTCTAAATAGAACTGATGGAATTTACAGAAAAGCCACTAAAACTAATGAGTGAGTTTAGCAACCTTGCCGGATACAAGTAAACAAAAATCAATTGAATTTCTATATGCTAGCAGTGAAAAAAAAAAAAAAACCCAAGATTGAAATTTTTAAAAGTTTTATGATTTACAATAATATTACAAATCTTTACTACCTATGGGTAAATCTGACAAACATATACCCAAGACTATAAATTACTGCTGAGAGACATTTCATAAGACTGGAAAGAGTAGAGAGTTACACTGTATCCATGGGTCAGGAGACTCAGTCTTCTTAACATGTAAATTCCCCTTAAACTGCTCTATGGATTCAACACAATCTGAACCAAAATCACAGCAGGCTTCTGGGTAGAAATTGACAAGGAATTCTGAAATTTGCATGGAAATGCAAAGAACCTCTTATAGGCAAAGCAACCTTGTAAAAGAACAACGAATTTGCATATCCAACATTACCTCCTCTAAGGCAGTAAAGCTGTAGCAATTAAGAACCTGCTATTGGTATCAAAATAAACAAATGGATCAATGGAACAGAATGGAGATGACAGAAATAGACTGATTCGCGTGTGTGCAACCAATTTCTGACAAAGATGCAAAGCCAATACAGTGGAGGAAGAATAGTCTTTTCAAAAAATAAAACTGTAACAATTGGACATGCACATGCAAAAAAGAGAGAGAGAAAGAGAGAACTAGGATTCATAGCTTGCACAATATACCAAAAGCCCCCACTCAAAATGGATCACAGACATAAATGCAAAGCTCTAAAACTATACACACACACACACAATTGTAGAAAGAAACACAAGAAAAACCTTTTGTGATGTTGGGTTAAGCAAAGATTTTATAGATATCTATCTATGGAAGTGTCTATCTATGAAAGAAAAGGCTGACAGATTTGACATCATCGACATTAGTAACTCTGCTCTTCAAAAAGTCATTTAAAGTAATGAAAAGATGGGGCACCTGGGTGGCTCAGTCCATTAAGCATCTGACTCTTGATTTTGGCTGAGATCATGATCTCAGGGTCATGAGATCGAGCCCCAAGTCAAGCTCCGCCTCAGTAGGGAGTCTGCTTGAGATTCTCTCCCTCCCTCTTCCCCTCTCTCCAATTCTCTCTCTTTAAAAATAATAAGACAAATGAATCTTTAAAAAAATAATGAAAAGACAAGCTGCAGAATGAGGAAAAATATTTGGATACCATATATTTGATAAAGGATTTGATTCCAGAATATATAATGAACTCTCAAAACTGAAAATTACTAAAACAACCTGGGGCACCTGGGTGGCTCAGTTAAGCGTCTGCCTACGGCTCAGGTCAGGATCCTGGAATCCCAGGATCGAGCCCGCACTTGGCTCCCTGCTTAGCAGGAGTCTGCTTCTCCCTCTCCCTCTGTGCCCCCGCCCCATGCATGCCTCTTTCAATGGATAAACAAAATCTTAAAAAACAAAACAACCCAATAGAAAAACAGGTAAAGTTTTCACAAATGCTTCACCAAAGAAAATATATGGTTGGCAAACAAACATATGAAATGCTACCTAAAACCTCACAGGGAAATACCACTCACCTGTTAGAAGGACTCCAGCTAAAGGCTCACCACACACACCTGGTGAGGGCGAGGAGGAGCTGCGATTCCACACGGGGCTGCTGGGAGTGTAAAATGGCGCAGCCACTTTGGAAAACAGCTTGACAGATTCTTACCATACATGTGACCTAGCCATCCACCCACAGATCTACATCCAAGAGAAATGAAAGCATATGTCCACACGAGGACTTGTCACAAACATCAACAGAGGTTTTACTTTGCAGTAGCCCAGACCTGGAATAGCTCCTATGTCCGTCAGCAGGGTGATGACCAAGCGAGTTGGGTATGTCCATGCACTTGAGCTACTCTGCAACAGAAAGAATGAATGGCTCATCTGTGCAACAACATGGATGGGACTGCAAGTAGCTATGCAGAGTGAAAGGAGTCCAACAAAAAAGAGTGGGTGCTGCTTGGCTCCATTTATATAAAATGCCTTAAAATGCAAACAAATCTATAATAATAGGACAGGTCAGTGGGTGCCTAAGAGTGGGGCGGGGTACCTCTAGAGGGGGAGGATTGCAAAGGGATACGGGGAAACGTCTCTGGCGGATGGATATGTCCATTACTTTGATTTTGATGATGGTGTAACAGCAGTATCCATAGGTCAAAATGCTCCAAATCGTACATTTTAAGCATGTGCAGTTTATCATACACCAGTTATACCTCAATCCAGCTTTTCAACTACCTTCATATGCAATTTTTCACCTATCAGACAACACATGCTGTTGACAAGGTTGTGAGGAGTCAGGCTTTTCAGAGAAGCTCTTTCAATTTACACCCCACCCTCAGTGGCCGAGCGTCTCCCTCGCTGCACGCTCATCCATGCTAATGAAGTTTAAAATTTTAATTTTAGCCATTCCAGTTGCCTGTGACCTTTCCAGACAGCAGAGCTCCAACCTAACAGCCATAATAAGATTGCTCAGTGAAAAGAGATCTTAAAGAGAGGAAGCAGCACATGAGGACGATGCAAGGTTTTTCATTTATGCATTTATTCACTTTGCATTGACTCTACAACTTTTCACCGAGTGCCTCCTAAGTGTCAGGCACCATTCTGGTCACTGGGGATAGATGTGACTATGAAGAAGCCTGCCAGAGTCCCCACCCCCCAGTGTGACACTGCAGTGCCACCGGTGCAGCTGCAAATGGCCCATCAGGCACATAGGGAGTGTGTCAGACAGTAGTGAGCTTATGGAGAAAAACAAGCAGGGATGAGGAACGGAGAAGTGTGGGGGCGTGGGAAGGGTCATTATTTAAAGTAAAGCCTCGGGCAGGTGTCTGGACGGTGACAGCTGAGCAGATACCTGAAGCGAACAAGTGTGGGGATAAGATGATCGGAAAGCTTGGAAACAAGCTCCTGTTCAAGCATGTGTTTTCTTCTTCCCTTTGTTCGTGTTCGGAATGCAGGAATCATTTCCCCATCCTTTCCTCCCGTCTCTCCGCCTTCCCACAGAGCACTGAAGCAAGCCTTTTCAGCATCCGTTGATGCTGGGATGGTAAGCTCAGAGTCTCAGGCCAGGCAATGCCTTTCACCAGCTGGATGACCCTGAGCGACTCACTGCACGTCCCTGAGCCCTGTTCCCCTCCTGTGTGCAAACAGAGATGCTAACAATTCACTGATGAATGTGAACCAAGCAGTTATTCAGTGTCTGACCATGCACAAGGTGCTGGGGACTCGGTGGTAGAGAAGACAAAATCACAGCTTTCCCTGGGGTCTGCCCAGCCGGGGCACACTGCCTGGTACAAACCACCAGGGTGAGGTATATTTTATTTTATTTATTTATTTAAAGATTTTATTTATTTATTCATGAGAGACACTCAGAGAGAGAGGCAGAGACACAGGCAGAGGGAGAAGCAGGCTCCATGCGAGGAGTCTGATGTGGGACTCGATCCTGGGACCCCAGGATCACGACCTGAGCTGAAGGCAGACGCTTAGCTGCTGAGCCACCCAGGTATCCCAGGGTGATGTATATTGTAAATAAGACATGTAGGGCCATGGGGGGGGGGTAAAGAGATAACCAGGCTAGGTCTGGACATCAGACAGTCCAGACAGCTTTCTCAGAAGGGACATCTAAAGAAGGCAGATGTATGTGTGCTTGCACGTGAGCATGCTGCAGAGAAGGGAAATGTTCTGGGAAGCAGGAACCATCAGGTAAAGATCCTGAAGCGGGACTGACACTGCTACTTTTCAAGTAATTGGGAAAGGCTAGGACCCAAGTTGGTGGCATCAAATGTTCTTCTCACAAGGTCATGAATGTCAAACGTGATCACCTGAGAGAACACTACTCCTTCCATGAGGCACTTCATACACGTGACTTCTTTTCTCTCCTTCCCGGAGTTCTGAGCCACCACCAATGTGCAGGACACTGTCACAGCACCTGCCACCTGTCTAGCAATCTTACATTCTGTCCTTGCATGTAATCTACACGTACACACCCGACAGTAGAGATTCCTGCATTCATTTTGTAGATGAGGACTGAAGTCTTGGAAGAAGTGGCATTGACAGCAGCTTGTGTCCTGATTCCCAGGACATACCAACTTCTGGATGGATCTGATCTGGAGGTGCAATGAGAAGGTGGCCATGCCAAGGAAGTCCCCAGCACTTTTACCCGAGATGGGCATCACAGCTTCCTGTAAGGAGACCTCACTTTCCAGTGCCCACAGCCTTTGTGGGGATCTCCTAAAAGAACCTACACACTTATCCCTCTGGAGCCACCACTCATCTTTGCAACTTGCTGAGGACGCATGATCAGAGTAAACTGCTTGGGTTTCTAATCCTGACTCCATCACTAACAAGCTCCTGAAGGTGCTTACCAAGGTGCTACTCAAGTATGGCACCTCAGTTTCCCATCTGTAAATGGGGATGATATTAGTATGTACCTTGCAGAGTTGAGGTGAGACACAAATGGATTAGTAACATGAAGTACTACAGCAGTCCCAGGCAGCATGGTAGGTGCTCAGGATTGGCTCCTCATAGTCCTCCTTCTGGGCAGAGGGCCAGGTGGGGCACCGGGAACAGCTTATGCACAGCTGCTAACAGGGCAACAAGTGTTCTCTCTCTTTTTTACCCTATGCTCATTTATTTTGTTTCTTAAATTCCACAAATGAGTGAAATCAGATGGCTTTTGTCTTTTTCTGACTGACTTATTTTGCTTAGCGTAATAGTCTCTAGCTCCATCCATGTCATGGCAACTGGCAAGCTTCCATTCTTTTTGATGGTTGAGTCACATTCCATCGTGTATAAATACCACATCTTCTTTATCCATTCATCAGCCAATGAACGCTTAGTTTGCTTCCATATCTTGGCTATTGTAAACTATGCTGCTATAAAGATCGGGATGCATGTATATCTCTGAATTAGTGTTTTTGTATTCTTTGGGTAAATACCCAGTAGTGTGATTCCTGGATTATAGGGTGGTTTTAATTTCCAATTTTTGAGGAACCTTCATACTGTTTTCCATGGTGGCTGCCACACTTTACATTCCTACTGGCACTGCATGAGTGTTCCTTTTTCTCCCCATCCTCACCAACGCTTGTGTCTTGTGTTTTAGATTTTAGCCATTCTGATAGGTGTGAGTGATATCCCTTTGTAGTTTTGATTTGTATTTCCCCGATGAGGAATGTTCAGTGTCTTTTCATGTGTGTGGCGGCCATCTGGATGTCTTCCTTGGAGAACTATCTGTTCATACATAGAGTCACAGTTTTAAATCCAAAGTTTTAAACTACAAGAGTCAAACTGTGAGAGGGTCAAAAGTGTTTCTGGAATCTAGGAGTTGGGAAGATTCTAAGTATAAGAAAAAGACTGTAACACAAACAATAGAGTTGTCAAAAACATATTGTGAAGAAAACCCAGATTTCTAACCTAACAGGAAATGAGGGTGTGGGGGACAGAGGAAGGGGAGGAGGAGAGGACAAGATGAATATTTTCCAGATGGAATTCTACACTGTGTCCCCTCTTCAAGAAGAATCCAAGCCCTGGGGATGACAGGGGCAGAGGGACTGTTAAGAACTCCAGTTAGTGGGGTATCTAAGAGGAGACTTGTATGTGTTCCTTTCTGGGGCTCAGAACAACGGCAGCCCAGTGGAAAGTGCACTGTCATCATAGTGCTGGGGGTGGAGGGCAGTTGGCACAGTGGGGTCCAGGCAGTGAGACTGAGGACAGTGGCACAGAATCCAGCCCACCCTGCATGGCACAAGGAGAGCAGACATGAGTGCAGGCCTTAGCTGGAGCCTTCGGGGTCACAGCCACAGATGACAGCCTGTGTGCCAGGGCCACCAGCTGAGGAACCTCCTCAGAAGACTGATAACCAGACTTCAGGCAGGCTGGTGGCACACGTGAAGGTGCTTACCAAGGAGAACCATGGGCCAGACCCTCTGGCTCTCCCCAACCAGACTGCTAGCTGTGGGGGAAAGGGAGGGAGAAACACTGAAACCACTTGAGCTTAAGCTAAAATTGACTAAATCACTAAATTTGATGGGGCGTACCTGGCCGTGAATGGATTAAGCTTTCTGCAGTGGAGAGAATGTTGGCTAAGAATGGAAATTAAGTTGTTACAGAAAAGGAGAAAATGATGCTTTTGTGACCCACCCACGTGTGTAACCTGCCTGCTGTTGGACCTGCTATTGAAGGAATATTGCTTTCACAGAACTGTCTCTGGAAACAACTCCATTCTCCACAGCCGCCCCCTCCACACACACCTCTGGTCTTGGCTTCCAAGGTGCAGTTCTAAGGGAAGCATGGCCCAGGGCTTTAAGCTTCGGGGCGCACATGGCCAAGGCATCACAGGAGCTGGAAACCCAGGTGGGCCCATGGACCCCCATCACCTCCCACAACTCACCAGCAGCGATGAGTAAACTCACACACTTCAAAAAACGAAAGAGACACGGTGCGAACCACCAGTGTTTCCCTGCACATCTCATTGAGTGTTCCCTCTGTAAGCTCCAGAAACAGAATGTGTGAGAACACAGCAGAGCAGATGTGTGCAATGGGCTGTAAACTCATGGTGGAAGCAGCTGGGCACTGGCAGATACCCAAGGCCCAGCTTGGCCAGCAGCTCATTCCCTCAATGTGCTCTCCCCATAGGACACATGCCCCACTGGAGCATCCGGACCAGCCCTGCCACCCGGGATCCTTCTGCTCAGGAGCATCCTCATCCCATCTTTCCACTTGAACTAAAATCCTTTCACGCTTGGGCTGCTCCCTTCCTTCTGCTTTCTTTCTTCCTTTCCACTGTAGGGAGGGTCTTTGCACAGCAGATTCTTGGTGACATTTCCCTGCTGGCCTCCAGAAAGAGGGGGCCCTTCACAACACCCTGAAGATAGCCTTATATGGCCCTGATCAACGTCTGTTCTCCACTAGAGTAAGCACCCCTCATTCATTCATCCATTGGGCTCACACTAAATATCTATATGTGCCAGGACACAACGGCACATGCCGATGGTTGAAAGAATAAATGAATAATAATGTCAACTGCAAACCAGTGATGGTGCAGTGAGAAGGCAGACACACAGGACTTAGAAACCCAGCTCTGGAATTTGCTAAGCTGGGTGACTTGAGGGAGCTACTTGATTTATGTGAAACCCGGTTTCTTCATGGGTACGTGGGAATAGTAATTTTCACTTTTGAGTCTTAAGAGCTCTGTGGGGCAAATGAGGATCTATGTGGAAGAAATGCACACAGAAGGCCCTGGCTTTCTCTCCCTGCAAGATAATAGACTGGACCATTTCTGGTCTCCTGCTGGCTACACGAGAACTTGGCAGAGATTTTTGAGTTGCCCATCCAAACCCTTTCTCCCCTTCTATTTTACTAGAGAATCTCAATTTGAGGGATCCCTGTTAAAAATGACATTTCCCATTAATCCCCTGCAGCTCAGGTGGTCATGTGACTTGGTCTGGCCAATGATTTGTAAGCAGAAATCATTAAGTGGGGCTTTTGGAAAAGTTCCTCAAACTGGTATATTTTGCTTTTCTACTTTCTCTTTCTCTCAGTCTGGAATGAAGACACGAGGATTTGAGTTGTGATAGCCATCTCCAGACTATGAGATAACCTTGGGGTGGAAGCCATGTGCCCAGTATGGCTGAGCAGAAAAGTGGCACTAGTGATATGGAGCTCCAGTCCCAGCCTGGACTACATGTCACATGAGGGAAAATTAAACTCCTATTTTATTTAAATCACTAATACTTAGGTTTTTCTGTTACATGTGGCAGAACTCAATCTCTGAAACTATGATTGTCTGCAGATCACACAAATCTCCCTATTCAGTTTACAGTTCGAGGATTGGTAAGAAGAGTTAATTTTATGATTTATGATTGTTTTGTGAAGTAGGTCTTAGATACTCCTAAACCAGGAAGATGATTAGAAGGCAAATTATGCAAACTATTTTCTTTATCCCAATGCTATGATTTTAGATATCATTTTTGTACTCTTTCTGATTACAGAGGCAATAGAGATTCATTTTAACAAATTTGGAAGCTACCAAAAAGCACAATGAAAAAAGAAAAGAAAATTATCTGTAATCAACTCTCCAGGGGCAAGTAATTTCTCATACCAATAAAAGGAACTAGGGCTCCTTAGAGAAATGGATAATTCTAAGACTGGGCCAGGTGGTTTACAAAATGAGCCAGGAGAATCTTGTAGTGCCAGAAAAGGATGAGTTTGCTCCAAGACAAGTAAGCAAACAAACAAACAAACCCACAATGATGGGGTATGTCAAAGGGATCCAAAAACCAACTGAAATATTTTCTAGTGGCCAAAGCTGGAACAATTTGATAAATTAAAAAAATTTTTTAAAGCAAGTAAATAAATGAAGTAGCAATGGATTATAGCCCAAAATATAAAATAAATATCATAAGTCCATATTGATATTAATACATATTCAAAGAAACAAATATGTAGGGGAAAAGAGATAAATCTCCCATGCACAAATCTTCCAAATAACTTATATAAATTTCCTGTCTTCCAAGAGTGCAACTGTCCACCCCTTAAGTGTGGTCTGTGCATAGTGCATTTCTTCCAAAGGGTACAGTATGGAAGAACAGAACAGTAACTCTATAGTAGAGAATCTCAACAAACACTACCCTATCCAGGTGATCAAAGGCAACACTAATGGTGCTAAGTCAAGTTGATGGTATCTTCCCTTGATAGGATGTGATGAGATGGCACCTTCCCTCATAGTTTTTCTCTCAAAAATCCATAACCCCAGTCAAATCATGAGAACATCAGAAAAATTCCAAAAGAGAAAAACTCTACAAAATATCAGATAAGTGCTCCTTAAAACTGCCAAGTTCATCAAAAGAAGGAAGATTTGAGAAACCGTCACAGCAAGGGGAGCTTAAAGAGACATGATGATTGAAATTAATGTTAATATCTTTTTTTAAAAAAGATTTTATTTATATTCATGAGACACACACACAGAGAGAGAGAGAGAGAGAGAGAGAGAGGCAGAGACACAGGCAGAGGGAGAAGCAGGCTCCATGCAGGGAGCCCGACGCGGGACTCGATCCCGGGTTTCCAGGATCAGGCCCTGGGCTGAAGGCGGTGCTAAACCGCTGAGCCACCTGGGCTACGCTAATGTTAATATCCTTGAGTGAAAAAAAAGGAACAGAGCCTCAGAGACTCTAGGATAATATCAGATTAATATAAGTGTCATCAGAATTGCTGAAGAAGAGGAGAAGAAGGTGGAACTAAAGAATTATTTGAAGGTACAGAGACCAAAACTTCTCTAAAATTTGATTAAAACTATACAAATCCCCCTAAATTCAGCAAACCCCAACCTGAAAACCACATAAAGGCAATCATGGTAGAATTGCTGAAAATTTCTGAAAGAACAAAAGAAAGACGCACTCTTACAAAAAAAATTTTCAAACAGGCAGAGGAAAAAAAACTCCTGATATATGCAGAGGAACATTAAACCAATACAGCACATATTTTGTCAGAAACAAAGCAAGCCAGAAGACAGAGTGACATACTTAAAGTAATGAACGAGAAAATTTAAAATGCTGCAAGCCTAGAATTCTATACTCAGTAAAAATATCTTTCAACAAATGAAGGCAATAAAGAGACTTTTGACATAAAGGATGAGAAAATTCATCATCAGCAAACTTGCCCTAGAAGAAATACTACAGACATTATGTGGAAGGAAAATGAGACAAGATGGAAATATGGATCTACATTTTTTTTAAAAAAGCACCAGAAGTTGTAAATATTTGCATGAACATAAAATAGTTTTCTCATTTTAAATCTCTTTAAAAGATAACTGCTTCTAAAAAGTAAAATAATATCCGTGAATGTGGGAGTTTAACACAAATAGAAGCAAAATGTGGCAAACAGCAGCAGAAAGGATGGAAAAGGGAATTGGAAGTATACTGTGTAAGATTCTTACAATATATGTAGAGGCACACAGTACTATTTTAAGGTGGAAAATGATTAGTAAAAGATGTATATTGTAAACCCTTGGGCAATGTCTAAAGGGAGATGTATGGTAATTCAACAGAGAAGATAAAACTGAATCCTGAAAGAGACTCAGCACAAATGAAGGCAGGAATGCAGGAACAAGACAGCAAGTAACAGATCAAAGAATGAAAAACCAAATAGCAACTTGGTAGACTAAAACACAATCACAATCGTATCAACAAACATATTCAATATAATGGTCCAAACATCCCAGTTAGAATTCAGAGATTGCTGAACTCACAGTCTGTGGGGAGCCAGCGATGGTTCATTTTCTGGGGCAGGGGAAGGAAACCCCTTCCCCTGAGCACACTACCCAAATGAAGGTGAACTCAACAGTAATGGTTACTATTGTGGTTGTTGGTGGTATGGTGGTTGCCATTGCTTTTGGTGAATGAGGGCCAGAGAAGCAAGGGTACACACAAGGCAGTAATATGATTGGCTCTCCTCACTCCCTGTCTGTAGCTGCATGTTGGAGAATGGAAGACAGTGAGAAGCCTAAGTAACTGCTTCTTCCTCTGGTCCATCCTCCATGAGGCCTTAGGCCCTACCTATCTAAAGAAAAATCAGATAATAGCACTCCTCTGTTTATAAAATTTCTATAACAATAGCTAGCATTTGTTGTGTGTTCCCTGCGCCAGGCACATTATAGGTATCATTTCATTAATTCCATAAAATAGGTGAGGAAACAGAGATTCACAGAAGACAGGTGGCTTCTCTTGGGCCACTCAGTAAATGGCAGAGAGACAAACTTACCTTACCCTTTGGGTCTTATTGTCACTCAGTGGCTTCTTGGAAAGTAGGGGGTTCCTCCATAGACCAGCGAGGAAGACAATCAGAGGGCAATGCACAGAGGTCTTAAAAGAAATGGAAAAGTCTTTGGAGGTCTTTCAGCAAGGGAGTGACTTAGATATGGCTACCATGGAGCAACTGGCTGGGGCCAGCCTGGAGGGGAGGAGGCTTTTGACACCAACCAGGAGAGAGGTGGTGATATTGTGGCCTGGGCAGGAATGAATGGGTGGAGGAGCACATAGATGTCAAGGGTAATGCAATGATAAAATAAGAAAGATTTGGTCATCATATTTGGGGGCTGAGAAACAGGAAGATGTCTAGGATGACTTGTAGGTTTCCGGCTTGGTACCATCCACTCAGAGAGGGGATATCAATGGTGGAATGGGTTTTCTAGTAACCTGAGTTCAGAAATGTCCATTTCTGATGCTGAGGTTGAGGCATCTGTGAGGTGTCCAGGAGGAGCTGCCTAGCAAGTTGTAGACATTCAGTGTCTTGAGCCCAAGAAGAAGTCTAATCTGGATATAATGATTTGGAGTCATAAACATAAAGCTGTTCCCAAATCTCCCCAGTCAGGTTGGTTCTCAATCCCAAATCTCACAGCATGATTTCTATACAACTATTTTATCCCTTGCATTTAACATTTATTTTTGTGTCTGTCAACTCAATCAGACTGAACTCATCATAGAAGACAGAATCCACAAGAACCTGAGCTTTAGAGAGGTTTAGCCATCTTCTCAATTTCATGCAGCTTATAAGTAAAGGAGCCCAAACTTGAACTGAATCCCTTTCAATTCAAGTTCCCTGGAGCTTCTGTCTCATGAGTAGGTTTCCATGTATTGTGGCAGCAAAAGCCCTTCTAGAAGGGTCACTGTCTTCACCTAGAGTGTCAACAGGAATGAAATGAGCCACCAAGCTCTATTTTGTGAATGTGTAAAAATAAAACAAAGAAACTATATTTATTGTACACCAATATCTTATTGGACACTATGGACATAATAGCCAATATCTCCACTCCTTATGACACCCTTACTCTAAGGTAGGTATTAGGACCCCTGCTTTAAAAATGAGGAGGAGTGACTTGCTCCAAAGTTGTCTGGTTGTCTATCTGATTGCAGAAGCATAGGCTTTCCCCAGCATGTCGTCATGTTTGTCATAGAGAAAGTAAATCAATAGTTAGTCTTTCTCTGTCTATTAACATAGGGAGTTATTATTAGGTTGAAATGCTGTATTTTAAACAGCTTGGACACCTCCTGATGTTGCTAATAGCCTCTTCAATCAGCCCTCAGCCCATAATTTTGAGCTATATTTGAGATCCTTGTGTGCAATCTACTTCAACCATGCATGATTCTAGCAGAACTCTGTAGAAGCAGGAAATTATTAGAAAGGCAGATGGATCACCTTTGAGGCATAGAGGACATTGATGTGACAGGCTCATGCCACCATCCAGCACTTTACTCCACTTTAGATCCAGATCATCTAATCCTCACAACAAGGGCTTTTCATCACCATTTTGTTGGTAAGGAACACCAGGCTCAGAAAGGCCAGGTGACTTGCCCAGGGATGCACTGCTCATAAGTGGCAGGATGAAAGCAAGTCATCTTACACTAAAGACCATGCATTTTCCACTCCACTACCCTACATGTGAGAGTCATTGGTCTCTGTCCTCTCTCTGCTCACTGGACCTTTTGATGGGAAAGCTAGCTAGCCCCATTGATTCTTCTCTTTTAAACTCGAACTGCTTGCTCATGCATGTCCACTAATGCAGTGACATGGTCATGTGGCAGCTCATTACAGAAGAAGTATAACCCCCAGCAAAGGTTGCTGTTCACCACGCTGTGTGCACGGTGGTGGACACAAAGAAGACTGACCTTCTGGTTGCCAACAAACAAAATGTCTCATAGCAGATAAGAGTTTGAAAGTTAGGAGATCTGGTTTCAAAACCATTTCCCTCCCTTGTAGGTGGTGTGATCACAGGCAAGTTACTTACACTCTCTGAGTCTCAACTTCCATGGCTGTAAAATGAGAGTAGTGATGCTCATCTTGCAGCAGTGTTAGTGAGGACTGGAAGGGGGTTAAAGGAGCTGGAAGGGCCCAGTGGCAACTCTCATGTAGCAGTTACTTCATTAGGATCCTTTGTCTTTCCCTTGATTGTGACAAGATTCCCTCCTCAGTCATTTCCTACCCTCTGGAAAGATGCACTGCAATTGTATTCTTTGCCTGGCTCTTAGAAAAACTCATGCGATGTCCCAGTCCAGCCCCAATGAGACATCATTGGCTCAACCACTGCTATCAAAGTGGAAAGGGTTGGAGCAGATAAAAGCACTCTGCAAAACACAAGGACCTGTGTGCAGTTTGTTTGCTGGCAAATGTCCCCACTGGTGGAGTCTGGGAGAAAGGGTGAGGGTTCGTAAAGAGTACAAACCCGATTCTGCTACTTAACTGGCTTTGTGTTCTTGCACCCATCACCTTACCTTCTTAAGCCTTTGGATTTCCTCATTTATAAAAGGAGGAAAAAACTCTAATTTGAGTTGGAGATCGAACACCCTAGTTTCTGGCCACTGGAATGATGGAGGGTCAATCTCTGTTGAACACAATAACGTGCAGCCAAAACAGAAGTAATTAAAAATAAAGGGTTCCTACATAAAGCAAAACCAAATGCCATCCTAAGAGCTCTGTGTAAAATGCATTTATTTTCCAAAGTTCCCTTGATAAAAATAGGATACGTAACAAACACAAAATGCAAGAACAAAGGGCCTCACTTTGACACACAGCCCATATGCAGCCAGATGTTGCAGGAGTATGAACCATGGGTTAGGGTTGCCCTCCAGACCCGCAGAGGTGAGACTGAAGGCAACAAGGGTTCAAGGCTGGTCCTGAGGCTGAGGAGAGTGGACTCTCTGGAAATTCATGAGATCAGATGAAACTGAGTCCTTGAGAGTCGTAGGTGTTGGGAGGTGTCTGCGTCTTCTCCACATGCAACTTGTATCTATGCATTATACACTATAAACACACACACACACGTGGGCGAGAGAAAAATATCTATCTTCAGACTCCCTGGAGCTTTCCTTGGGACTAGTCCAAGCCCAAGGCCCAAGTGGCCTTTTTAGCATTCAGAAAGTTCTTCTTCTTTCTCCTGGGAGGAACATGCAACGAGATCTCTGGTTCCTTTGGATTTCTGAATATGAAGAGCTTCTCGCCTGTGTTTAATAAATCAATGGTTTCTGCCCCTACAATGGGCACAGCAGCTGGTTCTCCGATGGACTCCAGGGACAGGTGCGGCCAGCTTCCTATTCCAGGCAATATCACTCTCTCTCTGAGAGGGGGACATGTCTTCTTTAATATACTAAAGAAAGAAGAGAAGATCAGATGTGACATTTTTGGCAACTGACCCTCCTGAGTGTCCTAATGGGAGCCTTACAGGAGAATCCATTTTGGGTCCTCAGCCCTCAATCAGATGTCATTTTAATGAAAGATTTTTTCCCTGTGGTCATCAGATTGCCCCTAAAATTAGCTGAAGCCTACAGCAAGTGGTGTCTACAGACCACTTCTAAGTCACTTCCTGACTTGTGACTTAAATGTGCAGTTTTGCAAACCTGTTGTCATCATGTTGTTAGCTTGAAATTGGCCCTGGTCAGAGTAGGTGCACCATGGAAACTGGTAAATGCTACAAATCAGACCATTTCTGTCTCTCTCCCCACCAACCAATGCTCAACATTTACCAGGACATCATTGCCTGTGAACCTCATACCAAAAAAGCAGGCTGATGAGCTCTGATTACAAAGCAAGAGTTAGAAGTCAGGCAAACTGAAACAGAAGAGCAACACTCTTGGGGGATGTCCCATAAAAGGATTGCTGGACTCCTGTCCATGAGTGGTCCAGCCCTAAATCCCTGGAAGCTCTTGGTCATGGCCAGGGCTACTTCTAAGAGCCATATACAACCTAAAAGCCACAGGGTTCTCTGTGTCCAATCCGGGCATGATGAGGTCATGTCAGTGGGGGTCACCTCCTGGAAGTCCCGACGGGATCACTGGTCCTTCTAGGGCAAGATGTGGCAGATGGGGCAACACCATCTTCTGCCCTTGCAGCTGGTCTGAATCTGAGCAAGGATTCCAATGCAGCTCTGTGTGATTCAGAGTCTCCTCTTCCTGCATCACTGCACAGTGCCTCTGGGCAGGGCAAAGGCTAGCAGGGTGAGCCAGGGGAGTGGGGCCAGTTCTCCTCCTCACCTGCTCACTCCACTCACAACCTGCAAGTGCCTTCGCTCCCCCAGCCTGGGGGAACTGATATCTGCTCCTCCGTGGAGGACTTCACAATTTATACAGCTCGAAATTAATTTTCTTGGTTTGGGCTCAGAATCCTGATCTAATTTCTTTGGGACTAAATTCTGACATCCAGACTATTATCGGTGGCTCCAGGATTTTTAACACGGACAATTCACGAAGCGTGGCCTCAGCACTTTTACCTTAGCTGAGAATTTATGGAAGGGGCAGGATTCAGGTTACACGCCTCGCTTGGACACGGATTGCTTCCAGAGCACACAGTGGATAGATATTATCACTTCTTACCCTGTTATGAACCTACCTAACCTCACTTTTCCTCCAAAGCTTTTCCAGTGGGAAACACTGGACGCACTTGGTCGACCATGTGTAGCAATCTAAAACCATCCTGGCCTTAGCTCTCTTTGACCTCCAGCTGTGCAAAAACCACAGCTAAAAGAGAAAGGTGCTCGATGGAGTGGAAAGATTACTGGCCTGGAAGTCTAGGGAAAGAAAGGGGTTAGTCAGATGGTTCCAAATCCAATGGCCACCATTTCCCAGCTGCAGGCTTGGTGCCTCTTCCTGTGACCTACCGGAGCTGGAGTGTCAGCATCCCTACTTTCTGAAAGGCTGGGAGACTCAGGGCAGTAGATGGCAAAGGACTTTGTAAACTATAAACTCCAAATAGAGATACAGATTTACTCTCCCTCTAATGACATCCCTTTTGAAAACAGCCACTAATTAAAATAAATACAGTAAAGTGCTAACAAATGATCAAGAATATTCTCCCACTGACAGCAAGAGGCCTGCCTATCTTCAGCTCCTAAACTAAGTCCACTGTGAGTAAAGATTGCGGTCTGTCAGGAAGGAATGTGGGGATGCCAGCAGTCACCCTCCTCAAGGTTCCTGGGCCTCTCGCCTCCCGTCCCACTCCCAGGCAGCCGGGCTGACCCTCTTGCCCAGACCACCTGAGCAGGTGCTCAGCTTTACCTCTCCTTCCTCTCTCGGGCCCAGAGCAGTTTTTCCAGTCCTCTGCTTATCAGTTCTCCTCGCAGTCGGCCTTCCAGGGCTTGCCACCAGGCTTGGTGCTTCCTGAAGGCAAGAAGGGAGGCTCTTGTATTTCCTAGAATAGACTCTTCCTGAAAAGCACGATGGCACTCCATCCCTCAACACGACCTTGGCCTGACAGGAAGAACTCGTTTTCATGGTCTGTCTCTCACTCGAGGCACACTGACTGAGCACCTGCTCTGGTCAAGACACAGTCTCTGCCCCCTTTGACCAGGGGTCAAAGCCGGGAAACAGGTGACATCAGTCAAGCAGCAGAAGGCTGCCTAGAGGTGGGGACCCTTGAGGTGAGTCTTGCCTCCCCACAGCAGGGGACCCAGAGCACGTATGGTGGAATGCACCCTGTGTGTTAACGTATGGACTTTCCACCACCCTCCATCCCTGGTGTATGCTCCAGGCAGCAGGACTTTGTCTCTTATTCTCTCCCACATGCTACTGTCTGTAACAGTGGACATGCAAGAAGCTCAGCAGGGTTTTATGAATATATTAAGAAAGTTGGAATGGCACAGCAGAAGCTTGGAAGGTGGGCTAGGCCGGGAACCCCAATGCTACGTGAAGGACCATGATTCTCTGCTATTGGGAAAGGACACTGCAGTGTCACATAAGGAAGTCAGGGGCTCAGGTCAGTTCAGTAAAGGACAGTGTGGAACCCAGAGTCCTGTCTGTGCTGTGCTCATTCCACACCCTTGCTTTCCGCCTCTCCTTATAAAGAGCCTTTGCTGACCAAATTCACACCTGGAACCTGCTCCCAAAGGAACGTATCTATGCAGCATTATCTATAATTGAGGAAAAAAATGAATCCAAAACAAACGTCCAGTTAGAAGGCATGAGCTGCATACACTAGGCTACACACCTCTGGGGAATGTCACATGGTTGTTAACAATAATACCTATGAAGGGGTTTCAATAACGGTGAAAAGTATGAATTTTAAATTAATAAAACAGCTGAGAATATGGCCTAAATGGCGTGATAATTATTGCATAGGACGACATCTGCACATGAACAAGAGTCAGAAGGAAATAAGCAAACTCGCCTGTGCTGTAAAGTTCTGAGGAGCAAGACACAAGGTTGCATCTGCCGGGATTACTACACACGCAGAGACACACACATATTTCACACACTCGCATACACTGAACACACTCATAAAGCCCAGTAAGGAAACAGTTTCTGGACAAAGAATTGTAAGAAAATGCTCACAGCCCTTTTCTCCAGGTAACAGAACCAGGAAATTTCTTTTTCTTTTTTTTCTTTGTATGTACTTTTTACACTTCCTCTAAGGTGTGTGTAAGCATTACATGGCTGGGGAAACATTTTCTTAAGATACTACTTGAAAAATAAACTGGTGGGGATCCCTTCGTGGCGCAGCGGTTTGGTGCCTGCCTTTGGCCCAGGGCATGATCCTGGAGACCCAGGATCGAATCCCACGTCGGGCTCCCGGAGCATGGAGCCTGCTTCTCCCTCTGCCTGTGTCTCTGCCTCTCTCTCTCTGTGTGTGTGACTATCATAAATAAATAAAAATTTAAAAAAATATTAAAAAGAAAAGAAAGAAAAATAAACTGGTGATGAAGATAAAAGATTGGACAAAATACTCAGGCCTCCCATGACGTATCAAGGGTTCACGGCCACCAGTGTGGACGTCCTCTGCTCCCATGCCATAAAGTGACGGCCAGGGGAGGTGTGTGTGCCCGGGGCTCACAGGCGTCCTGCTTTGTCCCTGCGTGTGTTCCCCTCGTGGAATCTCACTCAAGTGCTCCCAATGCAGCCTGGATGCCGCACTCACCTCCTCCTGGCCAGGTCGGCCTGCTCCCCGCCTCCGTCGTTCTCCACCGTGTGGTCAGGATGCTTCTGGGTGCCTGGATCGAGCGCCGCCAGGAGCTCAGACTGCAAGGCGGTGGGCAGAGCCACGCTCAGGAGCCGGCGCAGCGTGGCCCCTGGCACCATCGCCAGCCTGGACAGGTACGATGCCAGTCTCAGCTCCTAGAGGGGTGATGGGGAAGCTCGTGACCTCACTGCCCTGACCTTGATGAACAACCCGTTTAAATGGATGACAGTCTTAGGACGTTTTGTCCCACGGAGAGAACTATCTTAGCAGCTCGGTCTTGAAAACACATCCCCAAATTCACAGAACTGTCAAGAAGGATCTACTTGGTCAGCAACCCTGGCAAACCGTGACACACCAGAAACCTTCATCCATCCTCCCAACTGCTCCCAACTCATGCAGAATGGCCGCATCTCTGGCCTGCACCGGGGCGAGCTGGTGACACTTCTCTCCTGCTCATGCACCCTGGTGACACTTCTCTCCTGCTCATGCACCCTGACGCAGCGTGGCTCAGAGCAAACAGCACAGGATCAGGAAAGAACTGGAATGTCCCCAAACCAGCAGATGGTTGAAGAAGCTGTGTGCTGGGCACACCTGGATGGATGCCACGTGAAAAGAGCCTGTATCCACAAGTCCCTCCTATAAGATTTCATGTGTCTTTCTTTCCAGAACTGACAAAATGTGGACATGGAGAAGAGTGTAGTGGTTGCCGGGGGTGAGGGATGGGAGAGGGGTGGGTGCACCTGTAAAGGGGTGGCACGAGGTGGGTCTCTGTGCCGATGGAATGGTTCTGTATCTCGATTGTGGAACTGATTATGTGAATTGACACAGAACTTATACTCACATTTTGTAATATGTAACCACGGGGGGAAACTGAGTGAAACATGGGGTGGGGTACTGGAACTCTCTACACTAGCTTCAACTTTATGTGAATTTAAAATTGTTTCAAAAGAAAAAGTTAAAGGGGGGGGGGCTGTCTAGATTCTGCACTCAGGAAACCCTGGGCTGCCCTCCAGCCCCACTGCACAGAATAGACCCTGTGTGTCCTGGGGCAACCCCCTTCTTTCTCTTTGTGCTCGGGCTTCCTTATTTGTAAAGTGGGGTAACTGTAACCCCTCCAGCAGATGTTTCTGTGAGGTCAGAAGGACCTGCCATGTGGAGAACCATCGCACCCCATGGAGATCCAGACAGCAGCTCCAAGCAACATGCTTTTCTTCCCCTGCAGTCTGGGGGATGAAAGTCTGAAGTCACTTCCACTGAGCTCAAGTCAACAGAGCTCGTTCCTGCTCAGGCTCAGGGGACAATGCATCTTCCTGTCTCTTCCAGCTTCTAGCTGCCACCTGCCTGCCTTGGCTCATGGCCCTTCCTGCATCTTCAAAGTGTATCCCTCCAACTTCTGCTTTTGTCGCCATCACACGGCCCTCCCTTCTGTGCCTGCTGCTGCCTCCCTCTTACCAGGACCCTTTTTCTCCTTCCTGTGTGGATTTCTACTCTTTGTGGGTTTTTGGCATATTTCATCCTTATCTGTTTTTTTTTTTGTTGTTGTTGTTGCTGTTAGTCTTTTTGTTTGTTTTTTGTTTTTTACAGATTTTATTTATTTGACAGAGAGAAAGAGAGAGAGTACAAGCAGGGGGAGCGGCAGGCAAAGGGAGAGGGAGAAGCAGGCTCCCCACTGAGCAGGGAGCCTGACACGGGGTTCGTTCCCAGGACCCTGAAATCATGACCTGAGCTGAAGGCAGGTGCTTAACCAACTGAGCTGCCCAGGTGCCGCCTTGTCTTTGTTTTTAAGAAATGTTGCCTATTTTAAGGAATTTAAGCAATGTGATAAAGCACAAAGGTTAATGTTAAAATAATTATCCCAAATGCCATTATCCAGAAGTGATTATCAGTAACATTAGGCAAGCACTGTTCCAAGCATCTTTCTAGACATATATGTGGATGATGGATGGATGGATAGGGGATGGGGGATGAGGGAATGGATGAGTGGATGAATGGATGGGTGAGTGGATGGATAGATGGACAGAACTACATAAATGAGATCATAATGCACACAAAATACAATTCAGTTTATGTATGTATTTTGTTGATTGCCTACTCTCCACACTAGAATATCAGCTCCTGAGGGCATGACATAATTTCTGTGTTTACTGCTGAAATCCCAGTGGCCAAGACAGCCCGTTGCTTACTTTGAAGCATGGTGAGTATTTATTCACGAACAAAGCCTCTTCAGAGGATGTCAGGGTCTTTGAAGTCAAGGGGACTCGAAGTCACGCCTTATGTGGTTAAGACAGTATTCCACTTTGTCTACAAACGGCCACAGTCATGCTGGAAACCTCTCAGGCGTAAAGAGTGTTCAGTGAGGAATATGGATGGGGTCCCGGGCTCACCCACTGCACGGGAAAGCTTCCTGATGTGCTGGGTCAGTGCCATTCATTTCTTAAGCACCCCTTTCCCATTTTAGTCATGAAGCAACGAGGAAGTCTCTTGCTTTAAAAGGAATGTGCAGTAGCATGAAATGGAATGGCTACAGCAGTTAAATAGAGCAAAAGCTGATTTCAGTGACTAGCTTTGTTTGTAGTGGAACCTCCTGTGTGTTAAACTTGTACCAGAGAAGAGAAGCATGTCTGGATACCTGGTGAGTCTCAGAAAAGAAGCTGACCAGGGCGGTCACTACTACTGTCACCATTGCCACCGCTGTGCCTGACAGGAACGTCTCCTGCCTGCTGGCCTA
This sequence comes from Canis lupus baileyi, assembly GCF_048164855.1. Lineage (NCBI taxonomy): Eukaryota > Metazoa > Chordata > Mammalia > Carnivora > Canidae > Canis > Canis lupus. Next base: position 72,349,305 of record NC_132839.1, read on the forward strand.
GGGCCAGGTGCTTGTCATAAATCCACTCAGCCATCCCCAGGTCCTGTTGTCACCCCGCCCGTGCTACAGGTGAGGACACGTGCACTCTGAGGAACAGGTGACATGACATGTGCTGACGAGGGCTGAACCACAACATGGATAACGGGTCCTCACCTGGCTGTACAGGGTCGCAAAGGTGTCGAACTCCATGTTCTCCAGCAAATCTTCGAGCACAATGCCATGGTCTCGCTCCTCCCTCCAACTAGCATGCAGACAAAATCTAGGTGAGTCCACTTTAATTACAACATGACCTTAGAAGACCATGTAGTTATTTAAATAACAATCACAAAGGAAGAAGTTTTGTGGCAGCTGTATGGAGACTTTTCTGTACCTTTGCTGGGCCAGCTGTGGTCCTAGTTGGAAAACACTTGGTATCAGTAGTCATGCTCAAGAAGACCAAGATCTGGGGTCCTGGCCCACCATGTGTCCCATGTGGAAGCAGACCCGGAACCACGTTCCCAGCTTGGTCCTGGCTCTGGCCACAGAGGCTTGGGGTGCCTTTCCACATGAGGGTTCCCCTCAGGCTCTCTGACTTCCACATGAGAGGATCTGCCTACCTGGTCCCTTAGCCGATGGAGGTGGCACTGTGGGTGATCCACTCTGCACTCTTTTGTTAGCTAACACAACCCCAAATTTATGTCAGAAGCTTTTTTCACGAGCGATTTCCTCCATAAAGCATGAGGCAGACGAGGGTGTCCTATACCCGAAAATCCTGGTGTAAACCAGGTCCTCGTCTCCAAGGGCCGGGCCTTGCCCTTTGATCACATACATCCAGCCCCTCCTACGATTAGTTCGAGTGGAACAGAACTGCACTTTGATATCGTGTTTCTAGGAAAGCATAATCAAATACATTAAAATAACTTGTAATCTCGCCACCCAGAAGTCACATCTGTTACAACTGGGTCTCTCTGCTGCTAATTAGTTTGTGCGCATGTGTTTTAAAAAATGGAATCACACTATGTCTCTAGTTTGTACCCCGTCCTTCCCACATCAACCTTATAGTCACAGTGGAACACCATAAAGCTGTTAAAAAGTACATTTGCCAAGAGTTCTTAATGTCTTGGGCAAAGGCTAATTGCTAATTAAGAAGAATGCAAAGAACAGCCCTAACAGAAGGTAAGGGCTCTGTCTTGTTTTCTAATTTTACAAAAGCAGGATATGAACTGTTACATTCAAGGTGAGATCTGAGTGAGGCCGGTATTCACTGCATCACACCCCTGTCTGGATAAAGTGCTGTGATTATGTGCGATGCTGGCACCGGGTAAGGCTGGGTGAGGGTGGGGCATGGAATTTCCCTGTACTATTTCTGCAACTTCTTGTGAGTCTACAATTATTTGAAAATAAAAAGTTTAAAAAATATGTTCAGCAAAAACCTCAATGATACCAAAAAGAATCATTGGCAGGGGTAATGTCAGGGAAGAAGAACATCCCCTCCTAAGTCAGCAGCTGGTGTCTAGGCACTGGGAGGACACCTCAGCCAGCAGGGTGACAGCCGGGGGGCCGGGTCCAGATGAGCCAAGAGGCCAGGTGCCCCCAGGCCTGCAGGGCCGATACCATACTGTGCCACCGCTGGGCACCGGGCTCACCTCTGCTGGTGGCGCTCCAGTAGCTTCCGGCTCTGGCTCAGGGCTTGCTGCAGGACAGCAGACATCTGCCTTTCAGAACCCGTGTCCTCGGGCTCGCCCAGAAGCCCGGGCCCGTCGCCAGCCCACTGCTGCCGGCTTGTCAGAGCCCGCTGTAGCTGAGACGCCTCCTGGTGGGCCAGCTTGTCTTCCAGCTTCCTCTCCAGCTCCTGGAGCTCCTGCACACAGAGGGGCAAGGGGTCCACAGATTAAATCAGAGCTCCTGGGCCTGGCACGATCTGCTCTTGCTTGCCTCCCCACTCTAGACGGGTGGAACAGCGCAAGGAGGCCACCCGGGGACCTCTCACACCTCCCTGCCTTTGCACACACTGCTCCTGCCACCTACAGGGCCCTCCTCTGGTTGCCTGTGCAGTTCTGAGTCTCCTTTCAAGCCCTCGCTCAAGGACATCCTCAGTGAGGGGTTCCTCAGGTCCCCGGGACAACGCGGACACCCACTCCAAAGGTGCCCGCTCGCTTTCCCCTGTCTGTGCCCATCACAGGCTGAATGTCTGTGGTCCCTCACAATTCCTATATTGGGGCCTTAACTCACAATGGGATGGTACTTAGGGGAGTGAGTGAGGCTTTGGGAGGCAAATGAGTTTAGATGAGGTGCCAAAGGTGGGGCCCCAGGATGGGATCAGCGTCCTTGTTAAGACTGGAAGAGAGACAACTGAGCCCCCAGTCTCTACCATGTGAGGATTCAACAGGAAAGTGGCCATCTGAAGCCAGGAAGGAAGCTCTCAGCAATGAATGATCAAGGCTGGTGCCTTGATCTTGGATTTCCAGCCTCCAGACCTCTGAGAGAAACGTCTGTTGTTTCAGCCCCCCAGGCTCTGGTGTTTGTTATGGAAGCCCAAGCAGGCTGAGACTACCCCATCTCTGTAGCTGCCTGAAGTTGCCGTACCCGTACCTTTCCGTTAGAGTGTGAGCTCCGGGGGGCAGGGCTGGATCTCCAGCTCACTGTCTGCAGCGCTCAGCACTATGCCTGGCAGCTGGCACCTGTCATTGCTGATGTATAGGACACCAGCACACATTTATTCACCTGGTGGGAAGCCTGTGCCGGAGCACAACAACCAGGGTGGACACGGATGGGACCCACAGCACGCTGGGTGCCCTTCTAAGTGTTCACATATATTAATCTCATGGAGTCCTTGAAACCACCCTATGGAATACATACTCTTATTTCCCCCACTACAGATGAGGAGATTAAGGCAAAAGAGTTAAAGTAATTTTCTGTCTCATGCAGCTCTTAAGTGGCAGAGCCAGGCCAGGTCACACAACACTGCCTCTTGTTGGCCAAGGAGAAGAAAGCTGCATTCTTAGGCCACCAGAGTCAGATAATCTGGCTACAGGGTTCTGTCCACAGCCTGCTCAGGTTTAAGGAGAGATGGGGGCTGGAAGGTCCCAAGCCTCGTAGAACGTAGACACAGGCCAGGACTCTAAGTGGGGGTGAAGGGTGAAGCTGGGACTCAGTCCAGGGGCTTCAGATGGGCTCCACAGAGGACGGTGGTCCATCATCCTCCGAAAATAAGTGCAAAAGAGCCTGCCGTTCTGAGCGGAGCCATCTAACACACTGAAGTTTCCAATTACGGCCATCCATCTCCTTGCAGCATCCCAAATGTAAACATAACCAAACACAGAGCTTCTAACAGCGCTAATGAGTTTCTGACAGCATGTGCTGTCAGCATGCCCGGAGCCTGCTCGTGGACGAGGCTCTCACTGATCCCACACTCGCGCTGGCCAGCCCCAGCCACGGTGTGGGGAACGAAGGCCAGAACCCACAGCTGCCAGTGTCTCCAAAGCAGGAGGAGAGCACAGAGAGTGTCACACTTGTTTTCCAAGACCTGGTGAGCCGTGACTGGGAACAGAAAGTGAAGTGGGAATGTGTCCTGCAGGCTGTAGCTGCTGATGGCACATCCTTCCAGAGGCCAGCCTGTTCCTCAAACTCCTTCCACACCCTGTACAACCACCTGCCACTTTGCACAACTGGAATCCAAGGCCTGGTTCTGGAACTATCTTCCTTAATACCTGTTCTCCTCCCTAGAGTTTAACTGCTGAGGGTGGAGAGCCAGGGACTGCAGCTGGCCTGTTTACCCTTCTGCCCAGCAGGGACCACAGGGCCTGGCTCGCAGAAGAAAGAACAGTCACGGCCAGCAGCAGCATCTCGATTATTCCTAGAAATAATAATGTCAGCTAGCATGTACTGTCAGACTCGATCCAGCACAAAGGAGAAATGTGTTATTATGGGATGCCTGGGTGGCTTAGCAGTTAAGCATCTGCCTTCGGCCCAAGGCGTGATCCTGGAGTCCTGGGATCGAGTCCCACGTTAGGTTCCCTGCAGAGAACCTGCTTCTTCCTCTGCCTGTGTCTCTGCCTCTCTCTCTCTGTGTCTCTCATGAATAAATAAATAAAATCTTAAAAAAAAAAACCAAATGTGTTATTATGCCATAATATAGATAAGCTGGCTAAGGCGCAGAGAGTATTGGTCAATCTCCTGAAGTAACAGAACAGCACAAGTGCCATGAATGAGGAGGGATTTCAGGTTTCTCGGGCTCTGGGCCCCATGCCTCGGCACTGTTGTCTCTGGCAAGCACTCTGTAGGTATCAGTTGAATGAATGGTTAGACAGATAGACAATGAGATGAAAGACAGATTGACAGCTCTAGGCCTTTTATTGGGCAGAAGGGGTCAGGGGTGAATGAGATACGGCCCCTGGACTCTGGGAACTCACAGTCTAGTGTGGATGACAGCTGTGCAGTTACAGTGACAGTAACAGCCACCATCTGCTGTCACAGAGATTTGGGAGGGACAGGATGTAAACATGAAGCTGAAAGAGACCAACTCTGCCCAAGGGAATCATAGAGGTCTTCACAGAGGAGGCAACATTTGGCTTGACTCAGACTATGGATATGAGCTTGCAAAGGGGTGAAACAGAAGCCAAGCCCATTCAGAGGAATGGGAGTAATTCGGAGGAATGAATTCAGAGCCTGAATGGAATGGATGCTCAAGTGTGCAGAGCAGCAAAGGTCCAGGTTGAAATGCGGGGTCCCTCCGACAGTAGTGAAGGCGGAGATTTAAAATCTAGAGTAGAGGCAGGCTGAGGTTGTCAATGATCATTTCTGTTTTTCAGAGACTTCTCAGGCCACAGTGTAGAGGGGACCAGAGTAGGCGGAGGGATGCAGGCGGAAACACATGTAAGGACAGGAGCCAGGCTTTGCAGGAGAAGGTGCAAGCCCTGCTTTCCAGCTGCGGGAGCTTGGGGCAACGCTGTAACCTTCCTGAGCCTCATTCCTGCATCTGTAGAATGGGTATAGAAGCATCATGGGCTTGACAGAAGGTTCAAACACTTCTCATGATGCTCTGGACTTACGGAGAGCCCGATTCACATGAGCAAATTACTGTTAGTGTTATTTTTCTTTTTCATGTCTAGATTTGTCCTAGCAGTGAAGCTGGGCACCAAAGTCAGGAATGGGGAAAAAAGTTCTCGCAGAATCAACAAACTGGGTGATTAGCAGCAAGTGGGCAGTAAGCCAGAGGAAGAACAGAGGAAGACACCGGGTTCAGGTTTGGAACAGTGGATCCAGAGCAATTGAACTATGGTGCAGATATAGTGGGTATGGTTGGTCTGGGGTCCCAGGATCTGTTAGGGGGAAGTCCATCCTCTGCAGATTTGCCCATCATGCCTCATGGCCCCATGATTCAACTGTGCCTTGCCTATGTTCCCATCTCACAAGATGCGTTGGAATCTTTCATCCAAGGTGGTGCACCTGATATAGTTCTCTTCCAAGTCCTTCCTTCCAAAGCATTTCATTTCATGGTTTTTTAATTCCTTTGAATGTTTAACAGCTTAAGAGCCCATTCACAATGGGAAAGCGGTTTTCACGGAAAGATCAAGTTGTGGAATGAAAGTCTAGTATCTGGAGCAAAACAACAGGTTTGTCTTCCCTTCAAATGCAAATCAAGAAAACACTGGCATCTTCACATCCACTGCCTTTCCACCAGCTGAATAATACATCATGTGACTTATGAGCAGTTGCTTCCATTTCAGGACACATAACTCTTCCAAACACATTCGAGAAGATGGAAACTTTGATGTTACGCAAAAAGGCTGTGAGATGAAACTGAAAATGTAAGCGTCATACTACCCAATGACTACAGAAGTCAGGGCAGTCCCAAGGTGTCTCAGGGCTGAGCTGAGCGGTTGCCCAGGGCACTCGGGGGGCAGCAGGTGAAATGTGAGCTGAAGGCCACAGGCTCCTAGTGTCTACTCTGCACCTAATCAATACACGACCTTGACTTGTCCCTTCTCTGTAGGCCTCACATCCTTCACCTGTAATTCGGGGCCACGCATACCCCTGCACCCATCATCTCTCTCATTCTTGCTGTGGATTTTGGGTAAATACCCAGTGTTGGTTTCCTCCTGACATGAATTTGCTAAGAAATTTTTATCTTAGGTGGGTGTTGAATTTGACAAAATACTTGTTGTGTTATACTGAAATGATCATATAAGTTTTTTCTTTTCTCCTTTAATCCGTTAACCTGGCAAACTTTGTAAATGGATATTTTAAAGTTCAACCAACCTTATATTTCTGGGAAAAACTCAACCTGGCCATGCTGTGCTAATTATTTTATGGATGGCTGGATTATGTTAGTGGTATTTTGTTTACAAGTTGTATGTCTAGGCTCACAAGTAAGGGTGAACTATAATTGTTCTTATACTACTCCTGTCTGGTTTTCATGTCAGGGTTGTCTAAGCTTCATAAAATGAGGAATATTCCCTATTTTTCTAACATCAGGAATAATTTGTATATGAGATTGGAAAAATTTGTTGGAGCTCACCTATAAAACTATCAGGATTGGTGCCTTTTTGTGTCAGATTTCCTGACTACTGAATCAATTTCTTTTATGGTAATAAGACTTTCTACTTGAGTCCATTTTGACAAATTTTCTAGGAAATTTTCCATTTCCTTTCAGTTTTCAAATTCATCTACACGAAATTGTTCACAGAGTTTTATTTTCTAAAACTCTACTGCATGTGTAGTTAATGATGCTTTTTATTATTTATTAGCCCCATATCTCTTTTTCAAATGGCCACTCGTGTCAGAGCTTTGTGTATTTTATTAGCCTTTTTTCAGAAAATTCAAATTTTCACATTACTGATCCTTTCTGTCATAGTTTGGTTGGTTTGGGGTAAGTTTTTTTCTTATTTTACTTATGTGATCTTCCTTCCTTCTTTCCAGATTTATTTCTCATCATTCCCCTCTAGCTTTTCATATGATCTTAATCATAAGCCTTTCTTTTTAAATATAAGTTTAGGGCATTAATTTCCCTTAGAGCTAAAAAACTACTTTGGCAAAATTCCACAAATTTTAATATGTTGTATTTATATTATTTTTCTGTTCTACATTAAAAAAAAAATTCCATTATCATTTCTTCGACCAATGAATTATTCAGAAGTAAGTTTTAAAACTTTCCAAGCATGGACTGTGAGTAATAATCTTTTCTTAAATGGATTTAAACTTAATTTTCTTTTTCAAAAAGGTGGTCAAATAATATTGTATAACTTAATTGTAACTGTTCCAATGTGTGCACAAGAATAATATGTATTTGTTAACTGCTGGCTGGAAGATTCTGTGGACATACATTAAATACAGGTTGACTGACTGGTTAATCAACTCATTGGTATCTTCACATGTCTTATCTGATCAACCACAGAAAAGGGGTGTGCTGCAATCTCCCACTACAGTGACAGATTTACCAACTTCTCCCTGCTGTTTTGTCAATTGCTTTTCGTTATTTTGAGTCTTTTATCACATACATGCAAGTTTAGAATCACTCTGCTGTGCTCGTGAATGAAAACTCTAAAGTCATTTTGGTATTACCTTTAATTTTTAAAATAATTTCATAAATCATTATTTTATATTCTATGCTGATCATCTGAGCATCTAACATCTTTAGAGATTTCAATCTGTTGGGTCTTTATTCATTTATTTTTTGGTTTCTCTGCATATACATCATTTTGTCTTGCTTATGTGTTTGGGGACTTCTAATTTTAACTGAGAACTTATATTTGGCTGGAATTAATCTGTGAAAATCCGGAGATGCCCAGATGGAGAATATTTCCCTCTGGAGAGGATTTGTTTTTGCTCTGGCCAAGCACTAGAGTAGTCAGCCATCCCAGAACCATTGTAATTTAATTTATCTCTTTGGGAGATTTCCTGACTGGAGAGCTGAAGTACTTTTGGATTCCTTCAAACCAGCAGAAGCCTTTGAAAACAAATTCACAGAGGAGAGTCCCCTCCCCTTTCCCCCTCCCCCCACCCCCAGCCCTGGGGAATGGACAGGTCTTCCCATGAAGGGTGGCTCCTTTGACAGCAGGTGGCTTTCTCCTCCCACCCCCTCACTGGGGGTTTTACCTCCTCAGGACACCCCAGCCTCATATCCTATCCCCCCAAATGAACCCCAAATCCCTGGGTTGCAGATCTCAGTTCTTGCCCTGGGATTGGAGCCTCTGGATTGGCCTTCCCTGGGATATCCTTGGCCTTTGGTAATTTTCCACATTCTCTTGTGCACTAACAGAGCATTAGGATGTATGTTTATTTTTACTTATCCAGCATCTGAATGTTTTGTGCTGGAATACCAACATTTCCACTTCTTTCTATCCTGAAAAACATCTGACATAATGCAGGCTGCATGATGTTTATGGGAGAAACAGCTCAGGACTCTTCAGAATCTAATGTTATTTATGACTTTAAAAAAGGAATGATGGGAACCCCCACTGGCAAGATCAACGAGGAAGTCCATGAACGTGACCTGGTGGGTTGAAGTCAAAAACAGATTGCTTTCCACTCCTGGCATTTATCAGCCACATGGAGACCTGCCACCTGCCCGAATCTCAATTTCTCCCTGAGAACTGAACATAATAGCAGTGCCCACTTCACAACACAGCTCAATAGTTAAATAATATAATGTGTGATAGAGGGCATAAAGGTGGAGCAGCATAAGATTGTAACTTATAATCAGTCGTGCTTAAAGGGGCATTTTGAGATGTGTGATTAAGAATGATTAATGCTTACACCAGAGTGTGTCCATTCACAGCCTGTTCGTGCTTGCCTGCACATACCTGGCACCCAGTGAGCAGGGTTCCTTTTCCTCTCTAGCGGTATTATAATAACATATGAAGTTCTAAAATCTTCTCATATAGGACCTAAAATCAGTCCACAAAACGGTTAATTCCATTACTTCCATTTTATGAATATACCTCCCACACCTTGACAAAAAGGCAGCACATAGGCATAATGGTAATAAATGTAATTATAAAAATAAACAACAATCCTGGATTTCATCACATCTAAGGCCCGTTAACTGAAAGCTATGCTGTTTCCACAGCTCTAGAAGTGATGATCCCGCAACCCCGCTCTTGATGCAAAGTGCATCCCCGTTTCAGAAACGTTAAAAATGTTAAGATTCAAAACGTTTGCTGCCCGGGGGGTGGGGGGGTGGGAGGGGCAATGCAATCCAGCAGGCTTGAGGCCTTTAGGTCACCTCACTTAGCCCTCCCTGCAACCCTGCAGTGTAGACAGGGCAGGCAACCACCTACTGGACAGGGAGGGAGCCAGGGGAGGGCACGGAGATGAACCCATGAGCCTGTGGATGTGGCGCAGGCTCCAACCCCCTTCCTTGGCGAGCCCCGCACTCACCGGGCTGTGGGACCCCAGGATCTGCTCACAGGCCAACTTTGTCAGGGTCTCAGACTCGCACAGCTCCTCCAAGAGCAGGTCCTGGGTGCTCAGGAGGGCGGTGTATGCCCACAGGGTCTTGGCCGTCCTGGCTGCCTTCTGGAACTGCAAGGAGACCAGCGACTCCGCGAAGCGGGCCTCCTGCTCCTCAAGCCGCTGTACACGTTCCCGGAGGAGCTCTCCACGGACCTGGGGAGCGGGGGCAGGCCAGAAGCCAGGAAGGTGAGTGGAGCACGGTTGGGGCCAGTGGGGAGGACAGCAACGGGGGGGGGGGGGGGGCAAAGAGGAGGTCCCAGCAGCACCCTGCTTGGCTGTGCTCTGTCATTCACTCAAACTGGGAGTATTGGGAAGGTCTCAAATACTCTCAGAGAAGCAGCCCTGGAACCTGCAGGGTGCAATTTAGGACCACAGGGCAGCTCTGCTTATTAAGACCCTCTGGGGCTTCTGGATTCTGGCCGTTCACTCCACACTGACCACTCTCGAAGGTACAGGGGACTGTGTTCCTACCTGGGGGGGAAATCCTTCAAGGTATCCCATCGGGAGGATGAAAGTTCAAAGTTTCTAACACGGGCTCTGAGCCCTTCCCACGGTGATCCCAGCTGAAGTGTGCCTGGAAGGTCCCATCTGATCCTCTGCCACCAACCCCCTTCCCCCTCCACCCCTCCTGGCCACTCTGGGCATGCTCCTGAGCCTACTGTCAGGGTCGCCCTGTGACTGGCATTCCCTGGCACCCCTGTCTTCCTGAAGGTCTCCTGTTTGTCCTTTGGGTCCCTGGTCCTCACTACTCTCTTTGAAGTGTCCCTATGGGGCATTTGTTTGTCACTTACTCCTCTGTCCTTTGTTCAATGTTCTTCTCCTGTGCTGGCCTTTGCCACACTGTGGACCCCGCAAGGACATGAGCCCTTCCAGGGGAGGGCAGGCCCAGGCACCCAAGGGGCTCTGAATATTCCACAGGAGGGAATCCATCCACTTCACTCAGTCACATGCCCAAGCTGTTCATTCTGTCATCTGGGCATCTGCTCTACAACCACTACCTCTTATACTTTCTCCAGAAATGCTGTCATGTGGGGATCCCCGGGTGGCTCAGCGGTTTAGCGCCTGCCTTTGGCCCAGAGCACGATCCTGGAGTCCCAGGATTGAGTCCCACGTCAGGCTCCCAGCATGGAGCCTGCTTCTCCCTCTGCCTGTGTCTCTGCCTCTCTCTCTCTCTATGCCCATCATAAATAAATAGAATCTTTAAAAAAAGAAAAAAAAGAAATGCTGTCATGTGAACAATGTCATGTGGTCTAAAGCTTCTCAGGTGCCACCCCCTACCTGAGCCCTTGAAGGCAGGTCCTTGTAAATGAGTACATCCTCCCTTCACAGAGAGCTCCAGAAACCACAAGCCTGCTCAAGCATGCATCTTGGGAAAGCCTTTCGTTCAATCTTTAGATGTGTGTGGAATCTCACTCACAAAACCAAAGGTAAGAGCAACCCAAGTAACCGTTGACAGACGAATGACTAAACACAATGTGGTCTGCCCAGATAGCGGAATATTACACAGCCTTAAAACAGGAGGAGGTTATGACACTTGCTACCATATGGATGAATCTTGAGGACACTCCGCTAAAAGGGAAATAAGCCAGTCCCAAAAGGACAGACATTGTGGCATTCTACTTATATGAGGTACTTGGCGCAGCTGAATTCGCACAGACGGAAAGCCATGGTGGGTACTGAGGGGCTGGGGGTCACAGACCTGGAGGGTGAGTGCTTCATGGGGACGGAGCTCCAGCTTGGAAAGATGAAAGATCTGGAGATAGGGTGGGGATGGTTGCCCAACAGCATCACTGTACTTCACACCACTGTACTGCTGTACACACAAGTGCTTAAGATGGTAAATGTCATGTTATATATATTTCACCACAATAAAAAAATATTGAAAAAGTTTGTGGAATTTTGTTTTCTGCCATGTAACCTTTTTTTTTTTAAAGATTTTATTTATTTACTCATGAAAGACACAGAGAGAGAGAGAGAGGCAGATACACAGGCAGAGGGAGAAGCAGGCTCCATGTAGGGAGCCTGATGTGGGACTAGATCCCGGGTCTCCAGGATCACACCCTGGGCTGAAAGCAGCGCTAAACCGCTGAGCCACCCGGACTGCCCAATGTAACCTATTTTTAATCCTGTTTGTATTCAGAGGTTTTGAAATGATTGACATAAGAAAGAATATTTAAATGAATAGGAGGCTGACAGAGGATGATGACCCTGTTTCTCCCCTGGTGGCACTGCCTTCCTGTGTCTGGCCATGTGTCCCTTGGAAGAATTGCAAGTCCCAGTTTGAAAAGCTCTGATTTCTTCTCTACAACTTGACCTTCAGGAAAAACTCTGATGGCGGGAAGACAGAAGTGTCCCAAAGAAACAGATGGCTTGTTGGCTGGGGAAGAAAATTTGGTGTAGGGCAAGGTGGGGGGCAGACCTACTAGCGCTTTTTGGAGAGATGGTGCCTTCAACAAGCTTTGGAGAACAAAGAAGAGAGCCAAATGAAATGTAGGGTCTGCAAAAATATAACATATGGGTACCTATGTTTGGTTCACAGGAAAGCTCATAAACCTCAGGGCCAGAGGCCACAATGCACAGAACAGTGGTGAGGAACACAGATACTCTGGAAGACATAGGTTCATTTCCCTGCTTGAATGGGAAAAAGAAGCCTTGTTCTGAAAAGGATGCTATTAGACCCCTGGTTTTTTAGCTGGTTTTTTCCCAGCTTGCAGAACCAGGTGACAGCCACCTGCCCACGGATGGGTTTCCATGGTAACTGTGGATCACACCTGGGCCTCCGGCCAGTCACACTCAGGCTGAGGCATCTGCACCACTCCAACAATGGTCCCATGTCCTTCCAAGACTCAGCAGAGCCTCATGAGAGTGGGACCCCAAAAGCGGTGTCTGATGGCTTCCTCCTGGGGATGCAGGGACGCAAGTCTCTAAAGTATTTCCGGGATCTTAGCTGTTTTCCCACAGTTGCTCTCTCACCCCAAGTTAACAAACAAAAAGTATATTTATGCTGCATTCATCCACCCAAAAAATAATTAATGAGCACCAAATATGTATAATATACAGGAATATGTGATGCACCTAGGGGATGGGGGGTGTAAAGAAGAGGCAAAGATGGATGAGACACAGACCTGACCCTGAAGGAGCTCATCACTGAGGACCTTGGGCAAGTTCAATGTGCTACCTAGAACTATATTTTCTCATCTGTAAAATGGGAGTAATAATGCTTCCTAACACACGGGATTTTTAAAGAAAGCCTTTTGGGGTTTAATTGCCATACAATAACCTGCACATATTTCAAGGCTACCACCTGATGACTGTGACATATTCACACACCCTGAGGCAATGGGAACGGCCATGGCAAATCTAGGCAAACCCTCAAGGAAAAACAGGAGTACAGGCAGGTGGCCAAGAAAAGGATGCATGGTCCCCTTATCATGCACCTGCCATGAGCTCAGATTTCCAAATCACCTCCCCATGGCTGGATGGGTGGTGGCCCAAATACCCTGTAAAGCTGATCCCCTTGCAGAGTGCGGGGCAGAGCAAGGTGGCCATGAGAAGATCTCAAGCGTCATTTCTGCAAATTCACACCTAAAACATGGGGGCAAGCGTGCAGCCTTTCCTATGTCCTGTAAGAATCACGTGGCCAGTGAAATTAAGAAAAGAAAGTTTCTCCAAAATCCTTTTCTTCTTTGGAAAGTTTGATTTGTTAATTTCAGCACAGTAAGAATATGCCTCTGGCGAGGGTTTCCATCCTTGTCTAAAAAGAGCCCTGGGAAAGGGTACAGATTAGCACTTTTGTGACAGGCTTCATTAAATATTCAAGTTATCTAAAGTAATAAAAATTCACTTTCAAAATAATATGCTGTTAAATACTCTTATTTTAAATGGGAAATTCAAACCACTGCCTTACTAATTTCTGACTTGCTTCCCAGTACATTTAAAAAAAAAAAGTTTCTTCTAGGTTCGGTGATGTCCTTTAAATACAAATTAAAATCAACCTCTGTCAGCCAGCAAGAATTACTGGCGCTGAAGCAGTTCAAGACACCGTAGCCTTCCTGCCTAGGTTTGGAAACAAACAACTAGAAACACGAGACAGAGGCCAACATTAGCTTTAACAGTGATGAAATCTATGCTAGAGAACGCAGCCAGGGGTGGGAGGAGTGGGGGACATCCAGATGAATACACACTCCCCCAGGCAGCGGGTCTCTCGATGGATGGAGAATGGGGGCCTCTTGCAGGCTGCCTGGCTTTGGAAGAGAGCTGAGGGAGCCTCACTGAGCACGCCCAATGCCCTCTTTAATCCCACCAGTCAGAAACGCCCCCCTTGGAGAAAAGTGAGCAAAGCATGGAGAGCAGCCAGGAGGTGGCTAGCCAGGAGCACAGGGAGAGACAGTGGTTACATCAAGAACCTCACCACTTTAATGCCTGTGATGGGATGAGCACTGGGTGATATATGCAACTGATGAATTATGGAACACTACATCAGAGACTAAGTATATACTATACGTTGGCAAACTGAATTTAAATTAAAAAATAAAAGATAAAAAAATTCTCATATCCAAAGGCTGGGAGAGAGGGCTAATGAAATGCTCTTTACATAAAAGCATGCCCTTGCATCCTAGTGGCTGGCCCTGGGAAACCCAGATCAGTTTCACCAATGCTTTGCAGGATGGGTTCAAAACTGACGACTCTCTCCTTCATCTTGCAGCAGAAAGGGAGTAGACTCAGCAAAGGGGTGTTATTATTTACTAAATGAAATACAACACTGCTAGATAAACATTATTAGTGCTTACATTTAGACACAGGAAAATTGATTTCTATGATGGTAAAGACACTACCACCCATCATATCAGCTAGATAATCACAGTGCAAAAATCTCAAATATATCAAGGGTACTGCCTTAAACTAGTCAGCACAGTTTTGTTTATGGTTGATCTGTTATCTCTTACATATAAATTTTTCATTTAACTAGCTGTGTGACCTAGACAGGTTGCTTAACCTCTCTGAGTCTTAGTTTTGTCTGTGAAAAGAGATAAGATATCTGTTCATCTGGATGCTCCCCAGCCCCCCGGGTGGCTCAGTTGGTTAAGCATCCAACTCTTGATTTTAGCTCAGATCATGATATCAGGGTTTTGGGATCAAGGCCCGCATTGGGCTCTGCACTAAGTGGGGAGTCTGCTTCTCCCTCTGCCCCCACAAGTTCACATGCTCTCTCTGAAAAAAAAAATGCACAATGTAGAAAAATATTAATAACAAACTTCCTGGCAAAGGATGGTAGATTTGTAGCATGCATCTACTGTTTTCCTTGAGGTAGAACTGAAAGGTGGGGAAAATGAGAGGAGACAATAGCAATAAAATTCCAGAAAGCTGGAAAGGAGATGACTGAATAGCAAAGGACTCAACAGACCCCCAAAGGCTGAATTCTAAGCCAGAAATGGGGCTGGCCAAGAAGCAACATAATTTGTGCTGCAAGTTCCCACTAAGTATCACAGAACATAGACACCTCTGGAAGTTAGAGGTAAAAGCTGAAGGTAAACAAGAGGAGAAGTGGAGCCTCTAGAACTCTATACACCCAACTTGCCCCAGCAACAGCTGGAGATTTATTCTCCAGACGAGTCTATGAACTTGGAGAAACCAGGCTCTATATAGAAGACAGAGGACTCAAGTGAAACTTTACATCCAGACTACTAATATCTCAGTTTTCTTTCTCTGTTTGGTTCTTCATATAGTGGGCAACCAGGCCTTTACCAAATAGGCAGGAGAATGGTCTTCTCTGGGGATGCCAATAAACCTTAAATAAAGATCGTAACATTGGGGTTTCCCAAGTAAATGGTCTAGCCTCATCACACCAGGGTGAAAGTCACCATCCACAGGCCCCACTTATAGGCTCAGAGCTTCCGAGGAGCTTTTGAATACTTCACTCTTAAATACGAGCAGACCAAGGAAGACCACACACTGGGGAAAGCCTCTAAGAAATATAGAGGTAACAGTAAATATGCAGAATTAAAAAAAAAAAAACTTTAACAATGTTCTCAGAGATACAAAAAGTTATAGTAGCCTTAAAAATATATATAATTTCTTTAAGAAGAGAGCATTCAGAGAGGAAAAGAAGCTCTTGATAAATCAGAAGTTAAAAAACTTAAATGAAAATTCAATTAATGGTTTGGAGGATATGCCTCATAAAGTAAAACAAACAAACAAAAAGCAAAAACAAAAACAAACAACTCAAAAAACAAAACAAAAAAACAAATTTAAAAAATAAATAATGAAAACAAGAAAACTAATAGATAAGAGGTCTAATTTCTGAATAATTAGAGACTAGAAAAAGTGATTAGAGACGAGAAAGGGTGTTCATAATCAATATAACTCAAGAAAATTTTCTAAAATGCCAAAATTGGTCAAACTACCCATCAACTGTGGGAGCAGAATGAAAATATTTTCAGTCTTACAAAATTTTAAAATACTAAATCTATGTGCCCTTTCCTAAGAAACGAGAAGATGTGTTTTATTAAAACAAGGAACAAATCAGGCAAGAGAAGAGTGAAAGAAATTCATAGCATGATCCCAAGATGGCAGCTGTACATAAGATGTAAAGTACAACGTCCAGATTGTGGCACAGGAGATGTACAGAGAGGGATATCCTAAAGATTATGAAATTAATAGAAGACATGACTTGTGTGGTGGTCCTCATAGGATAGTTGGTCAACTGTCAAAAAGTGTGTTGAATTAGTGGTAAGTACATAGAAAAGTAACCAAAAAATAAACCAAAGGGTAGCATTAACTCCTGGAAAAACAAATAGTTATACAGAAAAGAAAAATGAAAACTGTTTTATATGGCTCAGATGTGAATAACATGTAAATAATCATAATAACAGAAATCACAAAAATAGATCTAATATATTGAGGAAAATAGAAAAGGCTCATGTGTGTTGCAGATTGAAAGAAGGAAGACAGCTAAATCATATCTTCCATAAAGAAAGGTGAATAGATGATACCCAAAGTAAAGAAATCAAGAAATAGCAAGAGAAGCATGTTATTTGGAAATATGGAGGTAAATGCCAAAAGATCTAGCTAAAAAATTAGAAGTTTTTACCTCTGGAGATTTGAAAATATATATATGTGTGATTATAGGGAGTTGCTCTTTTTTTTTTTAAAGATTTTATTTACTTATTCATGAGAGACACACACAGAGAGAGGCAGAGACACAGGCAGAGGGAGAAGCAGGCTCCATGCAGGGAGCCCGACGTGGGACTCCATCCCAGGTCTCCAGGATCACACCCCGGGCTGCAGGCGGCGCTAAACCATTGAGCCACCCGGGCTGCCCAGAGTTGCTCTTTCTTAGCACAAGCATTGTAGGATTATTTGACTCTAAAAGAATATGCATTTTATAAAAATGAAGAGTACAATTTTAAAAAATGGACAATGTCAACAAAAGTTAGTACATTCAAACCATCCAAAGACAACTGTGGTAAGCCTTTGGTGTGTGAAAAGCAGAAGTGGAATAGATTAGAAAGGTAAGTTGGAGACTAATTGTGAGGCCTTGAATGCCATATCCAGGAATCTGGATTCTCTTTGGGGATGGTGGGAAGCTATGAAATTCTCCCTTTGGGAGATGACTTTGACAGAGACTGCCTCAAGGGATAAAACAGGGGCAAGAGTAGACATAAAGAGAACCATCTTCTCAGTCTTTGTGGATGGATAGATTTTCTCTCCCCTTCCTAAAATGCCTTCCTTGTCAATGCACCTTCTCTTCTAAGCTTTATAAGAACCTGTGCCATCAGTATTCTCTCTTTTCAGGTCATCAGAAAACGGGCACATTATTCTCATACTTATACTCTAGTCACTTCTGAAATGACAGAGTGTGGAGAGCTATTTCTGACAGAAGTGCCAGCCACCTCTGCATAACTGCTACTGCAGAAACATAATAGGATGCATGGTTGATTGCAGTGTGGGAGTTCCACTCCTGAATGAAGGGACTGCTAATGAACCGTGTGTGCATGGCATGGCAGGAAACCTGGAAGCAGTGAATAAATAATAAATGGGTGAATGGATATATGTGGTAGACATGCCACCCAGACGGAGGATAACATCATTAAAATAACACCAGAAATAATGGGTAAGCAGGAAATAGGATCATGTCACTTTCATTCATATTTAAATGCTCCTACAGAATATTTATGAGAAATTTATTATATACTGTGTGCCAAAACAGCAGCAGAGCACATCAAAGATTAGCTGAAACATTACCTTCATTTCTGGATACATCAAACAGATCTGCTACTGTGACACAGGGATGGCAATCAAGAAGCCTGTGCTTGAGGCTCCACTCTACCACATGCCGGCAGTATGACCTTGGACAAGTCTCTCAACTTTTCAGTCTCAATATTCTCATCTGTGAAATAGGGATCATAATTATTGCTCCCTCTGTCTCACTATAGAGTGGAGTAGGATATATGAAGAGGATCCAAGGTTGTTTGAAATATCAAGGGATTGAAAGTAACCTACATGTCTATTAGTTGAGGGCTGGGTACATCATTTAAGGGTCATACATACCATAAATGTTATGCTACTGTAAAAAGCCATGAGGAAACTCTTATGTACCGATATGGAAGGTCTTCAAGTTTCAATGTTAGGTAAAAAGCAGAGACAGGTGAGATAGATAGATAGATAGATAGATAGATAGATAGATAGATATACAGATGAGACAGGGGAATAGATATATAGGTAGGTAGACAGACAGACAGACCTATCTCTACTAGTTAGAAAATAAAAAAGTGAGTCCCATAATTTGTGCTTTGTGGATTGACCTAAGCACTGGGGCAGGAGAAACAGACACATTATCAGTCCTGGTCAAGGCATTCAGCAGGTAAGACCTCGGCCAAACACCATGTTGAGTGGCAGCCCTCCAGTCCTACAGATCTGATCAACTGCCCCAAGCTGGTGAGAGTTGCCTGGAGGTCAGGGAAGAAGCCCAAATGTCCCTTCATCAAACAGGCACCACCTCTGAGCAGCCCTCCTAGGCTGTCCTCCAGGAGAGGATAGTGTGATTGACATAACTGACCCTTGTAAGGCAACTCTGGCTGTCAAGCCCATGCTGGACCCTTTGCTTGCTGAGGTGTCTAGCCTCAGGGCCCTCCAGTTCACAGAAATCAAGCCATTTCTTAGGGGTGAGGACTACAACCCTAGCTTCTACCTCACCCTCACAGGCAGAAGGAAAAGAGCAGATCAGATTAAGACAAAGCCCACATCCCCTACAGCTACAGAGAGCAGACATCAGGGAAGGAAGAGCAGCCAATAGAGACTTCCTTATAGAACGAAAAATGAATACATCCCCCAAAACATTCTCTACAAAGTTCCTAAATCTTACCAATCTTTCCCCAACAGCTGAGCTCCTCAGTACAGCCTCCAGGCTTCCCATCCCCTGGCTCCTAGCTGCCTCCTAGGGCTCCCTTCTCTATACCTAACAAAAATAGCCTTTCTGAGGACAGATGAAATATCTTTCAAAACAGACCTGGTATAAAAACAACAGGTAAGCCACAATAAATTCCCAAACATCATTATCATACACACTTACTTTATTCTCTAACTAAAATATAACAAAATTAGAAACCAGTAACCAAAAAAGTTTTCTAAAAGGATAAGTTAAAATTCAAAATCCATGACAAAAAAATAGATAAAAAATTTCTACTTCTGGCCGTGATGGAAGAACTGGAAGAAGATTTACTCTTCAACCAAGAGGCAGAGTAGGACTGGGCTACCTGAAAAAGTAAATAGACCGTCCGTCTATTTCTCAGAAATAGACAGTCCGTCCTCCGGGCACACTTGGCATGGGTCAGACACAGTGCCGCCAGTCAGAGAGCTGCCCCTGCAGCTTCCAGGAGGAGGAGACCCGCTTTGGCACCTGCCCGCCAGCTGCTCGTGCCACCCTGCCCTGCTTCTCCTGGCCAGGAGGACAGTGACGTGAGCAGTGGGGAGACTGTGGAGGGGCCAGCAGCAGAGGATGAAGTGCTGGGGCCGTGGGGGCCAGGGAAGCCAGCCTCCCTGCAGCCCTGCTCTGGGCCATCCTCTCCCTTAGGACTGCAACAGCAACCACAGTCCATGGGGCCTCCACAAGTGGATGACAGCAGCTCGGAGGATTCAGACGAGATTGTCGTTGCTCCAGCTCTGCCCACAAGGAAGATGGCCTCCCTGCCCTAGGCCCTGGCCCTGGGCCCTCACACGGTGCCGGCTCTGCCAGGGAGCTCAAGGTTCGTAGGACGAGGCATGTTCCGGGGGACATAGTGACCAGAATTGGAAAGTAATTTATCTCATTAAGAAAGAACTACCTACTCCACAAAACAAAACAAAACAAAACAAAACAAAACAAAACAAAACTGTGACCCCACAGCCGCCCCAGTTTTCTGCTTGAATGCAGCTCTTACGATGTGACATTGGATGAGGACCCAGGGGAAGCCCAGCAGGTGCAAAAGGTCAAGTCAGTTTGGGAGGCCACTGTGTCTAGATTGTGTGGGGGCAGGGCCCCAAGGAGGAGGGAGCTGCAGAGACAGAGACAGAGACAGCATTTCAAAGGGCTATGTGGTGTCCTCATGGATTTGGCTAAGTGCCAGGCATGCTTGGATTTAAAAACAAAAAACAAAAAACAAAAAAAACTATGCCAGACCAGGACAAGAACCACCAAAAATCATAGGCAGAAAGATTGTTGGAGCTCACACAGAGCTGGGAAGTGTCAGTGTCCTCATTAGCCATTGAGAACAAAGTACATAGGCCTCAGCAATAGGGATACATTAGCCCTCAACTAAAGGCAGCTCTTGATCTAACCTAACAAAACTTAAAGGCATATCTCAGAAGGGTAAAGTTAATCCCAGACAATTTAACCTCCTGTCCAAACTCCTATCCTATTAAAGAAAACACAACAAAATCCAGTACCCAGGATATAAATCCTTCAATGCCCAGCACCTGATCAAAAATTACCATGCACACAAAGAAGCAGGAAAATAGGGTCCACAGCCCAGAGAGCAATCCATCTGTGGAAATGAGAAAGATGATGGATCCAGCAGATAAAGACATGGAAACAGTGCTAAGAAACAGAAATGAGGCAGTGGCTTGGAAGAGAACAAAACAATTGTCTGTGGATATGATGACTATGTAGAAAAGAAAAAAACCCAACAGACGAATCCTCACAACAATCCTAAATGTCGGGTGCTTCTATTATCCACATTTGAAGGATGCCCACACCAGGGCACAAAACAGTTAAGAAGCTTGGTCAATGTCACACAGCTGGCAAGAGGCACAATTAGGACTTGGACCCAGATGTCTGGCTCCAGGGATAGAATAAGACAGTCTGGAAAGACTTATAAATAAAAACTCATAACATTGCTTTACACCAGTAACAAGTCAAAAACATAATGAAAATAGGTTACCATTCTCAACGGCAAGAAAACCTACAGTGTATCTAGGAATCACCAGAGAGAGAAATATCTTATGTATAAGGTGACCCTGTGGTTTATCACCAAGTCTAGAGTGAAAAGGAGCTAATGGGAGAGATGCTGGGACCATCCCAAGCAAATTGAGATCTATGGTCACCCTACTTATGGAAACAACTATTCCAAATAAAGAGACATTCTGCTTTTGGGGGGATGGAATGATAATTTTCAAGTGAATCTGTAAATTTCAAGCAGTCACAACAGAAATTTATTTAGGAATTTAACTTCTAAATGTGGATGCCCTCCAGAGTCTCCCAGGAGTAAAACGATGCTTCTGAGAGCTTACAGTGAGCCCATCAGAAGGCCTGGCTGTTCCTGGCTGAGTGTCCTATTTCTGATCACCGGCACACCCCAGCCCCTCAGGCAGCTGCCAGGGACCAGAGCAGATGCCTCACTCCATTCACCTCTCAGCTCTACAGAGAAAGAGGTCAGGCAGGAAGCCCACCCTTGTCTGTCGGTCTCCCTGAATCAGTCACATGACTCTGTGAGTAAGTCACAGAGCCATTCATCCAAGGTGGAGCTCGGATCAGCCAGGTGGATTTTCCATCTGAAAGCAGGAGGTGAACTTCCAAATGGCTGATGTGCAAAGTGGCTGCTCATCTGAAACTGTGACCATCTCATGAGCAGAAACAGAGACCAGGGCCTGGCTCAGAGAAGATAGTCCAAAAAAACCATTCCTTAAAGGAGGAAGTGGAAGGAGACAGGAAGACAGGAGAAGGACAATAAAGGCAAGGGAATAAGTCAAAGAAAGGCGACGGGATGTGGGAAGGGCACCAGAGAGCCACCTTGGGAGGCTGAGCCTTCTCATTGTCCCAGCTTGCTGGATCACAACGTCGTGGCAGAAGGACATGGGTGCTGGAGGCAAACATGCCTCCTTCCATCCCAGGCTCTAGTATATACGGACGGTATGGCTTTGGGAAATTTTCCTGACCTCTTCAGATGGAACAGTCCACATGAGGCACATATCAACCCGGAGTTGAGGGTGGCAAGGATCACTGGTGCCTTCTAGTAAAGAAAGGAGGCACCCCCTAGGTGCCTCCAGTATGCCTGGCAGCCCCAGCACTGGAGCCAGAGTCCCTCTGGGGACACCACACTGCCAGCGAGATGGAGGCTCTGCCGTGGGTCTCTGACCCAGTCCCTCTCTCTAGCTACACGAGCCTCGAGGGACTTCCAAATCCTGGAACGTGATCACATCACTCTGAGCCACTGGCACACAAACCCAGGGCTGTCATTTCTCTCTGCAATTACCCTGCAAATGAAAAATCTGAACAACTGCAGCTCAGATGCTAAGAGACGCAATGGATCAATTTTGGGAGGCACATCAAAGCCGTTGACTTGAGAGTGTGTATTCTATCGGCACTTGCCACAGTGAGATAGCCAGTTGTGAGGATGGCCTGTCATTAAAAGGTTAGAGCTGACAAATGCCTCTTGTCTCCCTTTCTCTGGGTTCTGGCGCAGACACACGGAGCCGCTAGCATGGTAGCCCATTCAAAGCTCAAAAACCCTGCCACCAGTGGGTTACCATTGTCACAATCCTCATTTTATCAATGTGGGAGCCAACACCTGTGTGTCCCACGTGGCACGATCACGAGAGATAACTACATTCAGGGAGAACATTCCCTCACTCCCGAACAGGGCACTGGAGATGCAGAGGCAGCCTGGCGATGAGGAGCAGAGGGAGAACCTTCGGGTTCAGGTGCTGGAGCCATGGCCGCCTGGCTGCAGGAGCCTGGGGACATTTATTAAGCTCTCAGGGCTCAGTTTCCACATCTGTAAAATTAGGGATGTTGGTCGCTCCTACTTTCTAGGGCGATTGGGAGGGTCTGAGCACCTGGATTGCAGGAGAAACTGACGGCCTGGGTGTGACTCCAGAGCTACTTCTTTGTGCTTCAGACTCTTTCTCTAACATAGGGACAGGAATAAGATGCCTTTTACAGGATATGTGATGACAAAGGGCATGAACATGTGTGAGGAACCTGACTCTCAGACTGCTTCAGCTCTTAGTTATCCAACTATAAAATATATACGTGATATATGTGCCATGTGCCTGTTACACGTATGTAATATATATGTGTGTATAAAGTACTGAACCAGGTGCCTGAAGCCACAGGCTGACTCAAAAGCAAACAAAATAAATGAGCACTATTCTTAATAAAGTGCTGTTACATCTTAAGAGGGGAGTGACGTTCTTAAATCAGTGCACAGCACAACAATGAAATGTACACCGCCCCTGAAAATGCCAGTGCTTCCTCCAGAGCTGAGCGGAGGGCTGGCCTTCCACCCTTGTGAAGGGTCCAGCTCGTGCTCAGGACAAATGCACGTCTCCCACGGAAATGACAGAGGTGAACTCGGGGCAGGAGGGGCTGCTGAGCATGGCTCAGGGAGCCGTGGGGACAGGATGTCATCTGTCACCACTCACTGTCACCCAGCCATTCAGCCTGTCCCACTCCTTCATTGATGGGACCCGCGAGACTCAGCTGGCCTTCGCAGCCTGGCATGTGAGCCCCTTCCACCACAGATGGCTGTTCCTCCCTTGGGACACCCTGCATTCCAGTGAAGCAGCCTTTTCACGGGGCTGCCAATTCTCCGGGCTCCTTTTATTTTCTTTTTTTTTTTTATAAATATTTCATTTATTTATTCATAAGAAAGACAGAGAGAAAGGCAGAGACATAGGCAGAGGGACAAGCAGGCTCCCCACTGGGAGCCTGATGCGGGGACTGGATCCCAGGAATCTGGGATCATGACCTGAGCCAAAGGCTGAGCCACCCAGGTGTCCCTCTCTGGGCTCCCCCTGAACCTGCACCGTGTCCCTGGCTGTGGCTTGGGATGCCCGTTATCTCTGCTAACACCAATCCCAAGATCCCCCTAAAGTCTGAGGGATTTGGGTCACAAACCGGCATATGTGGGAGAAAACACCCCACCTGGCCCCCAGGCAGCCACCCTCCTCTGCATCTCTCTCTTCTACACAGCAGGCACCCAGGCAGCAGTAACACAGTGTCAAGGGGGAAGAACACGGATGACACTGTGTTCACGCGTGGTGCCCACAGCAATGTGAAGTGCAGTGAGTGTGAACACCGCAGGGCAGAGCCAGGCACAGAGGTGGTGGCCCCAAGGGCAGCACAGGTGGGGTAGGATGTGGGTCCTGCAGGACGATCCCCAGCTCAGGAGGGGAAGTACGGGGGTGGGGAGGGTTGCATGCAGGATCGATGGAGAGCCCTGAGGGGCACAGTGGGTTCAGGCTGCAGGATCCCTGACGGAGATGGGCAGTCACGGTCCCCGGGGACTATGCACCCTGGGAATGGGGTGGCGTCACTGCTGTGTGGGCAATGAGAACAAATGAAGCAGAGGGACTGACCTTTTCAACCAGGTCTTCAGGGGCCTGTTCCTCAAAGAGCTGAATTTTATCTTCGATGCACTTCCTCAAAAGGTCTATCTTGTTTTTACTCTTGGAGCGCGGCTTTCTCGCCTTGGACTGTTGCTAGAGGGGCAAGAGAACACAGGGCAGGTTTGCACAGCCCCCATGTCTCCCAGAGCCGAGAGGACATCCCGCAGCCCCCAGAGCTGCACGGTGGTCTTAGGTGGACAGAGGGGGTTAGGGGTCTGCTTTCCTGAGCAAGCTCAAGTCATGGACCTTCAGTCCACCAAAGGCAGAAGGAGGACTCCGGCTTGCAGAGCCAAAGCTTTGCAGTCAGACAGCACGGCCAGCTCCAGTCCTCCTCCCAGCTGTGGGGCTTCCACCCGTCAGCCTCTTGGAGCCGGGACTTGACAGAAGGGGTCCCCGTCCTAATGAAGCTACATGGAGCGGCTCTCCCTGCTGGTGCCAGCAGGCTCCACCATCACCTGCACCTCTGCTTTCCTGGGATGGTCCCCGGGAAGGGAGCCAGGCTCAGCCAACCACAGATACCAACCCCTGTCCGCCCAGCCATGTGTTTCTTCTGCAGGGTATTTTGTTTTTATTTGTGTGTGTTGAGAGAGAGAGAGAGAGAGAGAGAGAGAGAGAGAGACTGAGCAGGGGACAGGCAGAGGGAGAGGGAGAAGCAGACACTCCCCACTGAGTAGGGAGCCCAATGCAGAGATTGATCCCAGGACCCTAAGATCACCCCCGAGCCACCCATGCACCCCTCTTCTGCAGGGTATCAAGCGAGTACATTTCATGCTGGAGGCAGGTGTATCTCCCCCTCTGAGGCAGAGTGCAGGGCCAAGTCTATTTCCAAACAGAGCACCTTGAACGATGTTAGAATCAGATACTTTTTTTAAAAAAATTGTATTTATCTGATATATATATAGAGAGAGAGAGAGCACATGTACACATGCAAGCAGGAAAGTGGCAGAGGGAGAGGGAGAAGCAGGCTCCCCACTACCCAGGCAGCCCCATGCAGGATTCGATCCCAGGGCCCCAATATCATGACCTGATCTGAAAGCAGACACTCAACCAGCTGAGCCACCCAGGTGCCCCTGGAATTGGAAACTTAATTCCTGCCAGGATTGTCCCTCAGTCAGCTCAAAAGCAGGGGAAACACACCTCAGTTCACTTTGACGGAAATATCTTTATTCATGTTCCAAAACTTAAAAACAAAACAAAACAAAACAAAAACTTTGCTACTTTGTCCCTTACTCTCTAACTACCATCATCTTATAAATCCTGCACTCTTCTAAGAACAGAAATAGAAAAAAAAAAAAAACAAACCACTTTTTTTTTAATGTGAAAAAAGATAAAAGCTTCTAAGTTGTTTCTGCATCACGCTGTTTTTTATTCAGTAAGAAGACGTCTGAATTTTTTTTTCTTCCCCTAACGGAAAAGCAGTGGGTGGAAAGTCAGAAAATACCAGCCCCAAGCCCAATTCTCCTGTCCCCTGCCTGCCTCATCCGTTCGCTTTTCCTGTGCTGGTTGGTTTCTCTTCTGTAAAACTAGCACAGAAACCTCGCTCCTGACACTGCTGTGAACGTGCACGAGATCACGTCAGCTTACGTGCTTCGGATGCGTAACAGAACATCACTTCCAGAGAAGCCCGATACTTTGCATACATTTGGCATTTGGTGGCTGGCTGGCTCTGTCAAGCATACTGCCCACCTACTATGTGCCAGGTACTTTCTAGGTGCTGGGGTCAGGGAGCTTGTCTGCAGTGGGGACACAGAGTGTAAGCAGGTGAAGCAACCAAGACATTTCAGTGACCAATCACGTGAAGACATGGACCACAGCCTCGTGATGAAAGACTGGGGAGGGGGTCTTCTGGACGGGTGCTCAGGGTAGACCTATGCAGGGGTCAGTTAAGTGAAGCCTCGAATAGGCCATAAAGATGGCCCTGGATGTTCTGGGGGAGAAGTGTGTTCCTGGTAGAAGAAATGGCAAGTTCCAAAGACCTTGTCTTAGGTCGGGTGCCCCAGAGGCAGAAGCAGAGATGGGGATGGAGTGCACATGGTCTCCTAAGAGAGGAGCTCGGAGCAACACGTGGGGAGTGAGGGAACCCAGTGAGGAAGGGGAAAAGGGCCATGCAGGGCTGGGGAGGGGGCGCTCAGGTAAGTCTAGCCTTGACTGCTCCATGGGGGGCTCCGGAGCAAACACGGCACCCAAGAGTGGTCTGCCTCTCAGGCACCTGATAGGTACTCAAAAAAAAAAAAAACAGCTGTCCATCCTCATGCTACAAGGCCCAGTGTGAGAGGTTCCCTTTCCTGACCCACCTGAATTGAGGTGAGCATCCTCCTTGTACTACTTACAGAAGGGCCCAGGCTTCTGTATCCAGACTCAGTCACTGGACGTGGCTGAGGGAGCAGGAGGGAAAGAGACCTCTCAGGCCAGGTGGTGCTCATCTGCCTGGGGCCAGGCCCAGGAGGAGGGTGCAGGTGTGAGCTGGGAGCGGCTGAAGTGCAGGGCCTGGGCAAGGGGGGTCTGGGCTGGGCAGGGGGTTAGGACAAGCTTGGCAGTTCCAAGAGTAGCTGGCTGCAGAGCAGAGTGAGAAGAGAGGAGCCCAGGGTGGGCGGCAGGGCCAGAGCCCACAGCGTCAGGGGCGGGGAAATGCCCATGTCTACAATCAGTAGCGGCCGGGACGCCCTTCTTACCTGCAGCCCAGGGGCAGCCAGGGCCTGGTCCAGCCTCAGGAACTCTGCTTCTCGCCAGGCAGTCTGAAACTGTTGCAGCAGGACTCGGGCCCGGATTTTGGGCAGAGCCAAGCTCCTGTCCATCTGAGCAAAGCAGCCATGAACTTCCTGCCTCATCCTGAGCAGCTCCTCTTCAGACAGGGAGAAGGCTGAGGAGCAGAGCTTCCTGGACAAACAAGAAAGAGAGGGAGACAAACTATAAGAGACTCTTAACTCTGGGAACACACTAAGAGTCCCTGGAGGGGAGGTGGGTAGGGGATGGGATAACTGGGTGATGGGCACGAAGGAGGGCAAGTGATGTGATGAGCACTGGGTGTTATATGCAATTGATGAATCCCTGACTTCTACTTCTGAAACTAATAACGCACTATGTTAACTAAATTGAATTTAAATTAAAAAAAATTTTTTTTTTAATTTAAAAAGGGGTGCCTAGGTGGCTCAGTAGGTTAAGCATCTGCTTTCAGCTCAAATCATGATCCTGGGGTCCTGGGACCAAGCCCCACATTGGGCTTCCAGGTCAGCAGGGAGTCTGCTTCTCCCTCTCCCTCTGCCCCTTCTCCCAACTCATACTTACTCTCTCTCTCAAATAAATAAAATTAAAAAATGAAAATGATGGGACACCTGGGTGGCTCAGCAGTTGAACGTCTGCCTTGGGCTCAGGGTGTGATCCCAGAGTTCTGGGATTGAGTCCCACATCAGGCTCCCTGCAAGGAGCCCGCTTCTGCCTATGTCTCTGCCTTCTCTCTGTGTCTCTAATGAGTAAATAAATAAAAATCTTTTAAAAAAATAAATAAGATGAAAAATAAAAAGAGGAAACGGGTGGTGGGCAGGGGGTGCTGGGGGTGGAGAAACTGGGAATTCAAAGAGCAAACTCCATTCATTAAATCTACATCTGGAAAAACCCATCATGTCTTTAACCATGATTCCACAGGAATCCCCTGAGCACCTAACGTATCCTGCAAGGGACGCACCACCATGCTGGAGCAAAGTTGCAGCTGGAGGGACGCCTGGGTGGCTCAGCAGTTAAGTGTCTGCCTTCGGCTCAGGGCGTGACCCTGGACTCCCAGGATCGAGTCCCACATCGAGCTCCCTGCATGGAGTCTTCTTCTCCCTCTGCCTATGTTTCTGCCTCTTTCTCTGTGTCTCTCATGAATAAATAAATAAAGTCTTTTAAAAAAAAAAAAGTTGCAGCTGGATGAAGCAGGGCTGTGAGGGGGTCTGTGGGCAGGCAAGAGGCCTCCCAGCTGCCCTGACCTGGGAGACAGCCCGTGTTTGCTTTAGACACAGACATGCAAACAAAGCATCATATACTGAGCCTGCCCAGCAGCACACCATGTAAGGGCCAGTGGCCTGGAGGAGAGATGCCCAACTCAGCTCAGGAGGACAAGGAGCCGGGGGGCCTGGCACTGGGTCTTAACGGATCATGACTGACAGCCATCGCTCAGAGAAAACCCATTCCACCCTGGGCATGAGCCAAACGATTTATCGGTAAAGGCTGACCTGTGTCCCCTGAGAGCCATCAAGTCCTAACACCCAGTACCTGTGGAATGTGATCTTATTTGGAAACAGGGTCTTTGCTGATGTGAAAGTAAGATAAGATGAGATCATAATGGAGTAGGATGAGCCCTTAATCCAACTCATCAGGAGCAAAGACAGACCCAGACACAGGGGAAGGGCTCCGGACCAGAGAGGCACAGTGTGGGGTGAGGGAGTTAATGGATGCCAAGGCTGGAGGCAGCCCCAGAAGCTAAAAGAGGGACAAGGAACAGATCCTGTCTGAGTGTCTTCAGAGGGAGCCTGGCCCTGTGGACACCTTGATTTCAGACTTCGGGCCTCCAGAGCATCACGAGAATACTTTCCTGTCGTGTGAAGCCTTCCTGTTCGTGCTACTTTGTGGTGGCAGCCCCAGGAAACAGATTGCATTTACCTACATCATTGCCAATCCTTTCTGCAA
Source organism: Canis lupus baileyi (assembly GCF_048164855.1). Classification (NCBI taxonomy): domain Eukaryota; kingdom Metazoa; phylum Chordata; class Mammalia; order Carnivora; family Canidae; genus Canis; species Canis lupus. Next base: position 72,378,270 of record NC_132839.1, read on the forward strand.
CTCAGTCCTCAGTTTACAGATGAGGAGACTGAAGGATCCTCTCACTCTTCCTTTCTGACAAGGTCCACAGCCCACTCTACGGGGGCGGCTGGCACAGGCTCACTGTCCCACCTGTCCAGAGAGATGTAAGGGGACGTCTGCTGGGGATCCCTGCACAGAAGTTCTGCCCGGAGCCAGGAGCAGAGCAAGTCAGGGACAAGCCTCCTCTCCCTCTCCTGCTTTGGGCCACACGTGTCTGTTCACTTGTTCATCTGACAAATACTCTCTGTAGACAGACACAGATTTGCTTGGTTATTCTGGCAATGTCCAGAATAACAGCATAAAATATGCCCTGTGGCTGCTCTAAATGCAGACATACCTGCAGGACGACCATGGGAGGCCATGGCCAGCCCTGCCACGCCCAAATCTCAACATGGGAGTGTGGGACTGGAGCTGAGCTAGAATGTTCATCCCTGGAAATAGAATAGGACCTTCCAGCTGACACGGACCTCCAGCTAGACATGGTCTGAAGGCCCCAGGACCATGTCCTGACACCCCATCTTGGGTTTCTCACTATGTGGGGTCCACCAATACTTTTAAAAGAACCTCAGCAAACAGCAGCTGCTCCTTTGTACTTGACCTCTTGGAGAACCATTGCCCCTGTGTTTGCAGGTACGGGGAATCCCATGAGAGCCGCTCTGAAATGACTGAGTCATCCTTCCTGCCCATCTTCAAGCTGATGGGCCCTGTGTGGTCTGGCCTCAATCTTCTGCTGGGCAGGCAACCAGATAAGCCAGAAACACAGGAGATGGGCAGGGTGTTGGCCCCCAAGGAGTTTAAAATCTAGGCAGGAGTTCAGGAAAGAATCTCAAAGACATGCTTTCCCTAGCAAAAAACATGCATCCCTATTAATTCCTACTTTACCCAACCAGGTTTACAGCAACTCCATCCTGCTTGAAGTCGGAAAGCTTCTAAAAATGTGTTTCAAAACTATTGTGCAAAGCCATTTTTACCTAATGCCTCAAAAATAAAGGCTGCAACCTTTTGGAATCTCAAATCAGCAAAGTATACGAGCAGATGCACATCATGGGCATCGTTGCCTGAGCCTCTTTAACCCTTAGAAAAATCATAAAGAGTTTTCTGATAGCAAGATGAGAGCTCTCTTTTCTCGGTGAATGACTAAATCAGCGGCAGCTCTGGTAATATTCTTTGCAAAACGGATCCAAATGGAGTTGCAGAAAATGACCATCTGGTAATGGGAATGTCAAGTCTAATTCACATGCTTCGAAGCAATCCAAAGTTGTGTAAAGAGAGACTTTGGTGGAATGTGGGTTGCGCCGAGTCATTACTGCTGAGAACAATTCGTGGGAATAAGAAGTGGTGATGAAGGATCTGATTTTTACGGAGAGAAGATGCATCCTGTGCGCTCAAGAAAACCGAACAGTAACAAAGACCAGGAAGTGAACGAGGACAGAGCCATAGAGACAGAGATGAGAAAGAGCCCAGAGGTGGCACCCTCTCTGCAAACAGAGGGGGACCTGTTCTCCCCGTTGGCCAGCTCAGTCCCCGGGAAGAGCCCTGTGCAGGAGGAGAGGAAATGGTTGAAGCCAGGCAGCTCCTATTCCACCAGAGGTCACTGCCAAGGAACGGTGCGTGTGGCAGGAAGAGGCTCTGGCACCGGTGTCCCCAAAGGGGGCAGGTGGGAGGGACCACTGATGCTCGGCACCCAGCGTGCTGGCCCAGCAGAGAGGGGAGGTGGACCAGCTGGGTGGATAGGCTGGAAAGGACTCACTCCCCTCCTGCTGCCCCTGCCCCGTCCCCCAGCATCCCCTGCACTCTCCTGTCCATGCAACCTGTGCCAAGAAACAGGGCTCTGGGTTGGTTCAGGATTACGCTGTGCCGAAGGTTCAGCTTAAACTGTGAAGGTGTCTATACCCAGAACAGGATACTAAATGGGCTTCTGTTTTGTTTGCTTCTTTGCTTGAACGGGTTGTTCAGGTCTGTCTGTTTGCTTACATTTCTGGGTTGGCTGGCTGGTTGGTTTGTTGAAGGGAAAAGCAATTTTAAGGGATACTGATTGGAAGGTCTGTTTGGGAAAGGGAGCAGAGGCTCTCTGCCACTGCCAAAGGGGTACAACCGTGTCCTTGGAAGGACACAGTGACTTAGCTGCTCTAAATAAACAGACTGAGTAGATGGTAGTTATTGGTTACTTCCGCTGCGTTACTGGCAACGGCTCTCAACTTTGTTCCTTCACACCAGTCACACTGGTCTCCCCATGTCACACCCAGATAAGGACCAGGACCTCCTATCAAGGCTGCTCCTCCCTGGGTCTTGCCCCCTTTCAGCAGAGCACCAATGCCTTGTGCCCGCTCATCTCTGGCTCCCAGCACCAGGTCGGTGGCTGGCACACACACAGTGTACGTCCCTGGGAGCCCGGCAATGATCCGGACCCTCCGCTGTACCCGGTACGGTGACCTGCCTGTGCTTCCTTTGTCATGATCACCTCCTTAGGTGTCTGCTCTCCTTCTGATCATCTGAGCTCTCCAGCACAGGAATGATGGCGGTGATGGCAGCAGCTACTACTTACGAACCATATCAAGGGTCATGTTAAAAATTTAAATATATTAACTCATGCACTCCCTCATCAATGCTGCAAAGGTGGCATCTTGTTAGACATGGCCGACGACCTAACCCAGAGCTACTTCCTTACTCCTAGTAGCTCAGTGCTTGTGTAGAGGGGTTGCCCTCTGACAATGTTGGGGACAGGACCATCCCTCACAGTCCCGGGGGATGCCACAACTGGTATAAGGCAGGAATTGGCAAACTATGGCCTACAGACCAAATCCAGTCCCTGGCCTGTTTTTGTTAATAAAGTTTTATTGGAACACAGTCAAGTTCATTAGTTTATAGACCGTCTATAGCTGCTTTCTCACTACCATGGCAGAGCTGAGTAGTTTCAAGAGAAACCCTATAGCTCTCAGAGATTACACTTATCTGCACTTCATTTATAAAGTGTACAGCCCTCTGGTCTGGACAGTCATGGTCCTTCGTTCTCCTTGCTGGTGAATAGTTTATGCAGGGGCCTGTGGTTTAGTCCCAACCAATGGTATCAGATGAGGTGATGCCTCAGATGTTAAAAAGAGATGATGAAAAAAAAAAAAAAAAAAAAAAGAGATGATGAGTGTGATACCTGGAGCCACAGCAGCCATCCTAAAACCATGAGGGGATGAGCCCAAACACCAAGGGGCCACACTGAGGATACTGAAGCAGAAAGACCGTCAGGACTGGTTCCTTGATGGAATCACCAAGCCACTGAATCAAGACTAGAAGCACTTACCCCTTGACCCCTTCTTATAAAATATTTTATTCACCTGCCACCAACCTGATAGTATGGCGTGATGCTAGAAGCACCCTAAATGATTTAGTTCTGTCATTTAAAGCAAGACACATGAGGCTCAAAAGTTAAGTAACTCTCCTATACTCGGACAGTCGGCGGTGACACTGGGATTCAAATCTAGGCGTTCTGGTCAATACTGGCCACATCTCACTCCTCCCTAGAGCCCCCATACTAGCCCTGTTTGGAGCTCCTTCAGCTTCCAATCTGATCAGCCAGCCTCAACTGACTGCCAAAAGCTTTGTCGGTCTGTTATACCATTTGGGCCACACCAATCTCATCCACACAAGAGCTGACAAATGCTGCCAGGAAGGGCAGGGCTGTGGAGCTCTGGCATGTGACTTCAGCTGCGCCTCACTGCTTCCACAGCACCCTTCTATCGTTTTTTCTTTAAGATTTTATTTATTTATATTCATGATAGACACAGAGAGAGAGAGTCAGAGAGACACAGGCAGAGGGAGAAGCAGGCTCCCTTCAGGAAACCTGATGTGGGACTTGATCCCAGGATCCCGGGATCACATCCTGAGCCAAAGGCAGATGCTCAACCACTGAGCCACCCAGACGCCCCACCCCTCTGTCTTTAAAAACAGTAGCTGTGCCATTTATCCAATGTTTCCTTGTCACAACACCAGGACAGTTAGCCAGCTGTGGCCCCCACAGCCTACTCAGAGACAGATGTCATTACGTGGTTCTCTAATCAAAAAAGAAACAATGAGCCTAAGCACCAGATCAGTGAATGAGGGAAGGGGCCAGTGAAGAGAGGGCAAGGGTAAGGCCTCACACTATGGCCCAACATCACATGGTGCTGACAGCTGCGTGGGCTCGGAATGGCCTCACTGCTAGTTCTCCTCCCCACTCTGCTCCCAGGGATAAGGCCCCTCATCGGCCGAACTTCTGATGGCGGGGACCAGATGCAGTTTCTGCTGATGTAGGAGCAGCAGGTCCCAGCTCCCCACCAGTCACATCCTCCCGTGGGACCCAGGGCCCCTCCCTGTCTTCTTGCTACAAAGCCTGCCTCCCACCAGCCCTGGCTGCTCACAGTGACCCTAGGTGACCCCCTCCCCTGGGCTGTGAGTTCATGGAGCTAAGGAACTGCCATCAACCTCCGCTGGTGCAGTGCCTGCCGTCCCCACAGGCGAGGCCAGGACCCTCCCTCGGGGCAGGCAGGGGAGCGTTAGGGCACACGCAGGGTGCTCACGTGAAGATCAGGTGCTCCCAGCGTCTCAGCTCAGCCTGCTCCTCTGTGGAGACCTCCAGAGCATCGTCCTTCAGTCTCTGCCGCACGCTCTGGACGCCTTCCTGGTCCCTGTCCCTCTCCTCAGCCTCTAGCTGCCGGGCCCGGGCTGCCAGCTCCCGGCTGTGCTCCTCCAGGATCTGCTGCAGGAAGAGCCAGGGCACACTGCGCTTGAGCAACTCCTGGGTCATCCCCGAGTTCTGCAGGCGCCGCAGCTCCTCCGTGGCCTTCTCGGACAGCGAGAGGGTCAGGGTCCTGAGGTCGTCCAGGGCGGCCTGGTCCAGACGCTCCTGCAGCTCCTCCAGCGCGGCGCCATGCTCCGCTAGCAGGTGCCCCCACTGGCCCAGGTACTGGCTGGCGTCCTCGGCGGCTCGGAGGGCCTCCCCAAGGGACAGCTGCTCCTTCCTCTGTTCCTTGTGCTGAGGGGTTTCAGAGAGGACAAGTCAGTGGGGACAGCCTCTGCATGCACAGGCCTCTGGGAAACCCCATGGAAACCTGCGGCGGAGGCAGAGTGCTAGCAGTCTTCTCCCAACCACCTCACACTCAGAAAACTATCCTTAAGAAAGTAACCCAAAATAGGGCTGCTGGGGGGCTCAGCCAGTGGAGCGCGCACCATCTCTTGATTTCGGCTCAGGTCATGATCTCAGGGTCGTGAGCTCCAGCCCCATGTTGGGCTTCCTGCTTAGCAAGGAGTCTGCTTGGGATGCTCTCTCTCCCTCTGCCCACCCCCTGTCTGCTCACACTTGCTTTCTCAAGAAAAAAGAGAAAGAAAAGAAAAGAAAAGAAAAGAAAAGAAAAGAAAAGAAAAGAAAAGAAAGAAAATAACCCAAAATATAGCGAGGGCTCCATTTGTTGAATGTGTATTGAACACACATTTATTGGGCAGGAAAAGCCCAAGAACAGACCACTGGGTTCCAGCCCTGGCTCCTCCGTGGACAAGATGAGGAACATCTAGCCCTCATCCATAAAACGGGGCCAATGATAGGATCTACCCCACAGAGCAGCTTGAGGATTGCATGAGTCATTTAGCATGTGTGTAGCTGTGAGAGGAGGGCCCAGTACAGCGTTCATGTCAATGAATGTCTGCAATTATTCTGTGTCCTGGGCACCAAGGACCTGGGGCTTATGAGCTTATAAGGGGAAAAAACATCCTGAGATCTGTGACAGACAATTTAAATGAGGAGGTCAGAGGAGGCCTTTCAGGAAGGAGATCCAGTGAGACCCAAGAGGGAGGTCACACCTCAGGCCAGGCAGGTTAAGATATGGGGAGAGAACACAGGCAGAGGAGGAAATGGGGACATGCATAAAGATGTCCATCGCGCTGGTATTTATCATAGCATTGCAGACAGTCTCTGTTCTGTTCTGTGAGGACATGGAATGGTCCAGGTGGCCAAAGAGTGTCACCATTCTAGCACCATTTATCAGGCACCTACCAGTTGTCCTCCGTGCCAGGGAGACGGTGGAAACCTCCGCCTCTGTGGAGCTACATCCTACATCTGTGCTACTCACAGACTGATCAGAAGCAAGAGCAAGAAACGATATTCACAGAGGACTGCTAGAGTCTCTGCCGTTCACCCATCCTTCTAGATTCTAACCTTGAATCAGGCCAGATCATGAAAGAAAGGTGGCCTTGGGCCCCACTGATGTCATCCTTTAGCTGGGGGAGATGGACAAGGTGATGGTCAAGGATTGGGTGGTCAGTGGTCAAGGTGAGAATCCTGGCTTTATGTTGGGATCAAAACTTAATCATAAAAAGCAGAGTTTCTAGGGATCAAATTAAAATGTGAATCTGCATCCCTTTCCCTCCATCTGGAATGGGGCCAGACAATACGAGGTATCAGTGCATACACCCCAGAAATCCTCTGGACCTGTCCTGCCATGTTCAGGGCAGTGCTGATGCTCTGGTCAGGTCCCACACCCCAAGCACTAGGGCCTCCCATGCAAACCCCCATGGGTTTGCACCTCCATCTCTACCCTACAGGCTGCTTCTAAATGGGCTTCCTAGATCCCACCTCTGATTGTGTCCCTCTCTTCCTGAAGACCCTTTACCATCCCCCACTGAACCCTCAGCCTGGCATGATGGGCCCCCTTGGACCAGCTCCCTCCAGCCCCCGCCCCCCTCATCCGTTCTAGCTGGTCAAGGCCTCGGTGTCACCCAGCATAGCAGTGGATTTTTGCGAGAGCACTTCCCTTTGAACAAGATGCCTCTCTACCACCTGTGACACCCATCCCAGCCTCCTACACATCAGAGCAGATCGGTTCTTCAGGACTCAGTTTATGGGTGAAGTGAGCCCGTGAGCATGCATGTTCATATCTCCCTGTTGGTCTAGCCTCTTCCAAGGTGGGCAAATAGCAGAGGGGGTTAGGGATTGAAGTCACATGGGCTTGGGCTCAACCCCATGTCTACCACTTCCTAGATATTTGGCCAATGGCCATACTGCTTAACACCTCAATATGAATATTGGCATCCCTCCCAGGGTTCACACCTTGAAACCTAACGCCTGATGTGATGGCATCAGGATGTGGGGCCTTTGGGAAGGGGGTGTCTGGGTTATAAGAGGGAGCCCTTGTACATGGGATTAGTGCCCTTACAAAGGAGGCCCCCACAGAGCTCCCTCAACCCTTCTACCATGTGTGGACATGGCTGGGAGCCGGCCGTCTGCAGCCCAGAATAGGGTCCTCACGGAGCCCACCATGCTGGCACCCTGACCTCTGGCTTCCAGCCTCCTGAGCTATGGCAGATAAATCTGTTCTTCAGAAGCCCCCAGTCAGCTCGAACTGACACACATAATCTCTCTAAACTTCAGTGTCTTCAACAAAACAAAACAAAGAAAGGAGAAAACAGTAATAGTGACCTCATGAGGTTAACGTAAGGATAAATGAGACACTGGCTGCAGGGATGAGTAGGCCCTCTGTGGGCATCAGGGTTCCCCCTGTGGTCATTCTACACTCCCACCTCCCCCTCGCTCCCAGCGCAGACAGACCGGACCAGCGCACCACCACCTGCTGCTTTGCCGAGGCCAGACAGGACCCACAGAACCTTCTGGAGGGTGTGTTCTAGCAACCTCTGCCACTCTCCATATGTGGCTTGGGATGACCCTGCCCAGCACTGCTCTGGATCCCAGCTCTCCTAGGGAGAGTCCCTCCCAGTGGTGCCAGGCGCTCGGTGGTGGCTCAGGATGATCACCAAAAGCATTGACGGCACAATGGCTTACATACTTTTTGCAGCATCTCTCGTCTTCTCTTAAGGATTAATTTTTGGTGCAGCTTCTTCTTCTCCTGCTTTAAGTCATTGTCCAGCTTCTGTTTGATGGAAAAGACTTCCATCCGAGCGCGCTCCAGCAGCGCCTCCATCTGCTCTTCATCCAGGTACCCTGCTCTAGGAGAGACATGGGGGCGTTGACACACTCTCCAAACCCTCCCTCAGCCCGATGGCTGCTGCGGCTGGACATTCAGCTCTCTATTCCTTTGGTCTGGTCAG